>NC_073249.2:214680000-219680000 GCF_029289425.2 Pan paniscus | reverse complement strand
CACACACACATGTGCAACACTGCACCACTAGGCCAGCATGTCCACACACACGTGACACACCAGTAGGCCAGCGTGTCCACATATACGCGTGCAACACTGCACCACTAGGCCCGTACATCCACAAACGTGACACCACACAAGTAGGCCAGTGCATCCACACATGCGTGTGCGACACACCACTAGGCCAGTGCGTCCACACACGCGTGCAAAATTGCACCATTAGGCCAGCATGTCCACATGCATATGAGACACTGCACCATTAAGCCAGTGTGTCCACACACACGTGACACTACACTACTAGGCCGGCACGTCCACACACTCATGCAAAATTGCACCACTAGGCCAGCACGTCCACACACACACGTAAAATTGCACCATTAGGCCAGCGCATCCACATGCACGAGACACTGCACCACAAAGCCAGCGTGTCCACACACACGTGACACTGCACCACTAGATCAGCACATCCACACACTCACGCGACACTGCACCATTAGGCCAGCTTGTTCAGTGACCAAACAACCACCTGTCATCTGATGTCTTTGAAAAAAATCCAAGTCACAAAAGGATGTTGTATTTGACACTTACAAAATCAAATTCAAGGTAAAAGTTTTATAAAGCAGCTACCACTTTTTATGACCACTTTAAAGAAAACACCACAGGAGAAAAAAAAAAAACTAATTAATGAGGATTCTAATTATATACCCAGTGAAAAGAAGATAAAGTATTACCACTGTAGCACTCCAGCTGTGGTGGCCAGTGAAAGGACAGTGACTTACACATTTACACATCTCCAAGAAACATCTGATTGTAAACTTAGCTACAATAAATTCATGGAAATCAGATGGAATTATTTAGGATAACTTGTTCTTCTAAAAATGCTAAAGATAAAAATGGGCCAGACGTGGTGGTTCATGCCTGTAATCCCAGCACTTTGGGAGGCTGAGGTGGGTGATCACTTGAGGTCAGGAGTTCAAGACCAGCCTGGCCAAGATGGTGAAACCCTGTCTCTACTAAAAATACAAAAATTAGCTGGGCATCGTGGCACATGCCTGTAGTCCCAGCTACTCGGGAGACTGAGGTAGGAGAATGAATCACTTGAACCCAGGAGGCGGAGGTTGCAGTAAAGTGAGCCAAGATCAAGCCACTGAGCTCCAGCCTGGGTGACAGAGCAACACCCCATCTCAGAAAAAAAGATTCCACAAATCTCAATACCAATGATAAGTACTCAAATATGTTGATTTTAAGCATTTATGTCAAAACATGTTGAATACAGTTACATATCTCACATATTTGTTCAACTGAAACTCTAAATCGATTAAAATCTTTTCCCTCAACCCGTGAGACAAGACGGAAACAGGAAGGAAAGAGTATGCAAACCAGTGTAAGAAGTATTCCAGGATTTGGCTGAGTGCGGTGGTTCACACTTGTAATCCCAGCACTTTGGGAGGTCAAAGTGGATGGATTGCTTAAGTTTAGGAGTTCAAGACCAGCCTGGGCAAGATGGTAAAACCTCATCTCTATGAAAAATACAAAAATAGCCAGGTGTGGTGGTGCACACCTGTAGTCCCAGCTACTTGGGGAGGTAGGATTGCCTGAGCCCAGGAGTTTGAGGCTGCAGTGAGCCATAATCTCACCACTGCACTCCAGGCTGGACAACAGAGCGAGATCCTGTCTCAAAAAAAAAAAAAAAAAAAAAAAAAGACAAGAAATATTCCAGGATTAAGTCATCGGTCCCAGCTAACAATATTCCAGGATTAAGTCACTGGTCCCAGGTAACAATATTCCAGGATTAAGTCACCGGTCCCAGCTAACAATATTCCAGGATTAAGTCACTGGTCCCAGGTAACAATTTAACTGTTCCATCAATATAATCAACCCTGCATTAACTTCCTTTGTTCAGCAAGTGAGCTTAAGCTTGGAAAGCCAATCTTAAAAGTCACACAAAGCTTGTGGAAGTTCACAAGAAGTTTATAAAACACTGAGAAACTCTCTAAATTCATCTAAATTCCTGTAAGAAGTCAAACCTAACTACATCCATGCCATACCCCACAGCAGAGTTGGCAAACTATGGCCAGAAAAGCCATATCTGGCACACCGCCTGCTTCCTGTGGCCTGAGAGAAGAGTTTTTCCATTTTTAAATGGCTGAAAAAGAAAGCAAAAGAAGAATATTTCCTGACACATGAAAATTAAATGAAACTCAAATTTCAATATCCATCAAGTTTTATTGCAGCCCAGCCACTTCATTTATTTCCATGTTGTCTATTGCTTTTATGCCACAATGGCTGAGCTGAGTCACTGCAACAGATACCATGTGAAACATCAGCTGACCCGAAAAGCTTGCCAAAGCCTGCCCTAAAGTTGCTACTAATTTACCTTGAAATAACTGACTTTAGCTATGTAGCTTTGCAAAAAAGACTCCAGGTGGTTTTCCTGAATACCATCTGAGCATCAGAATGGAGAAATTATTGTAATTCATTGTAGTTTTAAGATAAAAGCTACCAAAATCCTAGTATTTTGTTAAAACCATATTACAGTACTTAACAAAAAAAAAGTAGTCTTTCACCACTTTATTTCCAGTAAGGAAAGGGTTTTAAGAATATCAGTAGTCTTACTTCCTATACCACTTAAAAGGCACAAAGTCAGCCATACACACACAAAATGAGCCATTATGGGCATCCTTTTCTTGAAAGAGACAGAAAATACCCAAAGATGCAAATGTCATGGTCATTTTTTTGACATAATTCCTGAAGACATTATGACTGGCTGGAATGTTACCTTCTGCCTCAGAATGAAATCTTCAATATCTTTCTACCCATCTCCTCCCCCTGCCAATGAAGCTGTATAGTAGGAAATTTTTCAGACATACAGAAAATGGAAGAATAGTTCAATGAAAATCTCTATAAACTTTGCCTGGGTTCTCAAGTAATTACACGCTGCCATATCTGCTTCATCCATTTCTCTGTCTTTTCTAGTGGCAGGAATTAAATCTTTAGAAAGTAAACTGCAGACCAACAGAACACTTTTTCCCACCTCAGCTTCCCAAAATGCCAGGATTACAGATGTGAGCCACTGCACCTGGCCCATCGGAACATTTCACCCACATACTTCAGCAAACAATACCAGGATAATAATTTCCAAGGAAATGAAGATACAATAATATAGAAACAGCATTAAAAAGTAAATTATCAAAAAAAAAAAAAAGAGAGAGAGAGGTAAAGCTAGATTAGTGAAGACATGGAGAACCTCTGCAATCTCAACAATCCAGAGCGGACACTGGAATGTTCACTGAGGCCAAAAGAGGAGTCTGATTAATACAGTGACTACTAAAAGATCAGGAGAAATTACTCTCCACCTCCTGCACTCAGTGACTCCTCCTTCACATGGAAGAGCACGTCTCCAGTACTTACCTAAGGGCAGCAGCATGGTAAGTGTCAACGTAATCAGAAATGAAGAGCTCTCGGTTCTTGATAACTGGGTCTGTAATGACAAGTTCTCTTCCAGAGTCTGTCAAAAAATTAATTAAGACGACATTAAAACTGAGTTTCCCAAAACAAGTAAAAAAAATTTGTAAAACTTTTCTTTCACGTTTACCACCCACTAAATAACCGGGCCTGGTTAGCATCGTTAAGTATGCAAAATAGAGAAGAGGAATCATAAATTGCAAGAATAACAATAACAGAATGTACAGTTTTTGTCAACAAAGTATCTTCTTGGCTATGTTTTATACCCCTTAGTAAGACCCTATATTTTGCCAAAATGGATTAAGCACAAATGGAAAAAGAAGAAAAACAACTATCTTATCCTAGCACCTCCTTCAACTACCAAAATACTTAGTGATCCTGTCCATCTTATTTTTCTTGCTAAATATTACAAAATGGAGTGAACTTACACAGCTTCCATTGATAAGAATATTTTTAACAAGGAACTATAATTTACACGCTTTAACAGAGGTTTTATTATAGTTTCAAAGAAGGGGGAAAAAAAAAAAAAACCAGAAAGATAAAAAAAGAACATCATTCTTCCAAGCTGTTTTTCATTGGTTTGTTGACTGTGAGAAAAGTGGAGCAGGATCAGGGCCAGGCAAAGTTTGATGCCAGCGCCAGCACTGCCACTTAGACGATGCATGGCCCCAGCAACGTCCTTAGCATCCCTCAACCTCAGTTTCCTCATCTGGAACTAGAGAGGGACAGACCCACCTCACGTGACTAACTGGTAGCCAATGTGAATCATCAAGCATAAGGCCTACCAACACTCCAAAATCCATTTTTCAAAAAGTTATCTTCATTTAATGAATGTCTTTAGAAAGAACTTTGCCCAAAGCTAAGAAACACACAAATCAAACCACAAGGACATATTTACCATTTTCATTATGTCGATCCTGAACCAAATGCTGATACACAGAATCTGGAACCTCAGATTGACGGTAGTACCATTTGACGTTCATGAGGAGATGGTCCCTCTTACTCTGAAAAGGAAAATCTAACAGCATTAGGAACAAGATTTCAGGTGGCCACAAGTGCATATCATACCCATGACCAAAAGCCCCTGTAAATGGGTGGACACATAGATAGGGAGAGACACAATTACCATCAGGACCACAACAATACATAAGTCAGTTATGAGGTCAGTTTTTGTTTTTTAAAAACACCCATCAATAGATCCCTCTCACCTTACCCCTCTAAACTGCTTATTTCAGGAAACAAAAGGAGACCAGTCTTGAATCTGTTTATCTCCCCAGTTTGATTAACTAATCCATTCAAAATTACATTTTTATTTAACATTAACTATACAATACTACATTAATATATCCTTCTATTTTAATCTTTAATCATTTTGGTAAATATTTAGAGTCAGTGTTAGCTGACTGTCAAGGCTCATTAAGGGCAATAGGCTAGAAAGAACTTACCCCACAAGGCCTGGCACAAAATAATCTCTTCTCCGAGGTTTGCCTATTACCCAGACTAAATCAGATTCTCCTTCCACTGTTTAGCCACAGTTATTGTTAAGTGCCAAATGAATATAGCGAAGAATGGGTGGTGATGAAGGTCCTATGAGTCCAGAGACCTCATCTCATTTATTTCCGAATCTCCAGATAATAGAACATCTTGTATATAATTATTTGTGAATAATGAAGAATTTTATGATTATCACATAAATGATCCTGTAAATGTTTGTAGGACACTGCACTATGTTATCCCTAAAAGTTAATTTTGTTCCCAGTTTGTTCAGAGAATAAAGGATCAAATATTGCCCTTCCATTAGCAAGTTACGGGGCTACAGCTTGCAAAAGATCGTCTCTGCGGCTGGTCAAGAAATAGCTCAACAGTGAGTGCACTGAGGTTCCCTGCGGCCTCCTAAAATACTTTTCCAACCCATGTGCGGCCTTAACAGGCTTCTCCAAGGTGAATGCAGTATCATGCCTTTCAGCAGCCTCTACGTTCTCATCACAGGCCCGTTGGTCAGTAATGAATGAGAGCTAAAATTCAAGAAATGCCTCATGTTTATAAAGGGGATGCCTAAATCCTAAAATATGATAAAAGAGCCCTCATTAATGAAAGAAGATGCTTCCTGCTTTAACGAGCAAGTCACAAATATAGCCAACACTAAAACACCAGGAAGGTTCCAAAAAACCTTTGCTAAAAAACACTTTAAAGCCATTTAAAGAATCAGAAAGATGACAATTGCCACAAGTTTCAACAGAACTCAAATGTGAAGATGTGTTATGTCTTTTTTTTTTTCCTTTTCTTTCTTTTTTTTTTTGAGAAGGAGCCTCACTGTGTCGCCCAGGCTGGAGTGCAGTGGCGTGATCTCGGCTCACTGCAACCTCCACCTCCTAGGTTCAAACGATTCTCCTGCCTCGGCCTCCCAAGTAGCTGGGATTATAGGTGTGTGCCACCACGCCCAGCTATTTTTTGTATTTTTAGTAGAGACATGTTTTGACAATGTTGGCCAGACTGGTCGGGAACTCCTGACCTCAAGTGATCCATCCACCCGCCTCGGCCTCCCAATCTGCTGGGATTTCAAGCATGAGCCACCACGCCGGCCGAAAATGTGCTGTTTCAAAGTAAATACAAAAATTAGCCGGGTACGGTGGGGCATGCCTATAATCCCAGCTACTCAGGAGGCTGAGGCAGGAGAATTGCTTGAACCTGGGAGGCGGAAGTTGCGGTGAGCCAAGATCGTGCCATTGCACTCCAGCCTGGGCAACAAGAGCAAAACTCCAGCTCAAAAAAAAAAAAAAAAAACAGAACAAAACAAAACAAAAAACCAAAGTAAATAACATAAATATCAAGATTCTTTTTTTGCATTTAACTGTGCCAAATACACATGCCTACAAAAATACGGCATCATCACTGGTTTAATTACACTTTATACATAGAGTAATCCTACATGATGAATACTCTTTAATATTTATCCATTTTATGCCTTTATATTAAAATTTTTGATGGCAAAAAAAACTTTCTACACTGTTTATGCTTCAGATGGGAAAAAGAGGACATACCAGTATGTTAAATAAATAGAATAAATGTTACATGTAGCAGTTTAGAGAAATAATTACTTTCAGCAGGGGATTATGGATGTGCTAACATCTGACTTGAGAAAAAAATGGGAGAGATTTCAATGAATTTTCTCATTGAAAGACATAAAGATAGACAAACTACTGAACATATCCAGACCCCACAGTCCATCTGCATGCGTCAAGGAAGCCATTCTGGGGAAATATGGAGAAGAACCTGAGTCCTGACTGTGCCTGGCCTTTAGTGAGCTTACAGGACAACTGGAGTTTTCTAACTCTATTGCTGACCAAATACACAGGCAGCAAAGGACAAATCGCCAGGACATGGGAGAGCAGCTAGAAAGTGTAGGAGATCAGGATATACCACCTCAAAATATGCTCTCTGGCACAAGGATTATTTAGCCAAGAACTTAAGAGGGGTAGAGGAAAAATTATATTTTGTCTCCAACAAAACTTAGTTTCTTCCCTAGGCAGGATAATAAAAAGCAGGACCAGGGTAAGATAAGATTATAGAAAAAAAATATATAAACCAGGGGAAGAAGCAGCACCTGTTTGGCAGTGCTCGGGGATGCATTCAGTTAAAATACACTGTCTATAATAAGGACTTGCTCAACCTCAGCACTACTGACATTTGGGCCAGAGGATTCTTTGTTGTGGGGATCTGCCTGTGCACTGTTAGATGCTTAACGACATCCCTGGCTTCTAACCACTAATTGCCAGTAGCACCCATCGTCCAGTTCTGACAACCAAAACTGTCTCTAAACATTGCTAAATCTCCCCTGTGGGGAGAAATCACTGGTCTAGTAATTCATTTTGTTTTGTTTTTTAAGGAAAACAAAATCAGAATGGCAAAAATAAAACCTGGTTCAAGCACTACAGGGTAGGGAAGATGGCCTACTGGAAAGAAGATGGGAAGGCCTGTGGCCCCCTCCAATCTCAATTCCATGACTTCCCATGTATGTGACTTGGGGCACATTACCGAGATTCTCCCAGTCTCCCCTTTTCTGTAAAAAGGAGATACTGAAATCTACCTAAAATAATTACTGAAAGAATAGAAAAGACAGAAAGCATCTAGAACTGAGTAGGTGCTCAATGAATATTGTTTCCTCTATTGGTAGGTGATTGTAACCAATAGTTCACAGAAAAATCTGAAGAACTGTGCCGAGAAGTGTGGGAGTTACTTCTTCACCAGAACTTGGTTTCCTGCAAGGGATGATAGTGATCTCTAGTCACTGAGCCACTAATACATGCTTCAGTGCTCACAGAAATGTATTACTCCACTGAGCATACAGGAGTCCACGTCTACTAGCATTCCTAACAACAATCTTTTAAAATCTACCATCTATGTATTTCTGCAACACATTTAAGACATCTGAAAACCTGAAGGGCAACAGAAATACCTTTTAGATACAGTAACTCAAATTTGTACAATGTCTATTTTTCAGTACCAAGCCAGGGATACTGGTGATCTTCTGAAGTACAATATCTATGTTATCTTATGGCGTAGGAATACCTACTGATTACACACATAAATAAATTAACTGCTTTGGTTTATTTGTACCTAGATGTATGACTCCTAATATTATACTTTACAATGGCAGTCAAGGAACTATTGGATTCCCCAATGCGGTACTATGCAATAACCAGGGAGTGGCAGCATTGTGCTGAAAAGACTTCACAATCAATTCCACAGATAAAACACACAAAGGTAGACTGGAAGTAAACAACAATTTGAAACAAATTTAAGTAGCTGTAATATCCACAATCTTTCTAAATAGGCCGGTAACTTAATTAAAAATGAAAAGTCCATAAAGGGAGGCAGTGTGTGGTTTCAGCAGTACTAGATTACAATTAGGTAATCTAGGATTGCAGTTCAGTCTGCAACCGCTAGTTGCAACCTGAGTGGAGTCCCCCAACCCTCTGAAAAGTGAAGGGATGGAACAAAATTGTTTCTATGCTCTCTTTCCATTCTTACATGTTTATATCTAGATTTCCTCCTCAAACAAAACCAAGTAGATAAAATGATGCTGTGGGAGAATCTCTAATTTTTTCTCTGTATCTGTGCAATGGCACTGGCTAACAGTGCCATCCTAAAGGTTTACAAATTAAAATGTCACCTTCAGTGGAAGCTGACCACTGCTATACTGAGGGAAGAAGAGAGCATCCCCTCCCTGAGTAAGTGTTCCCAGAGCTACCTCAGACACAAAAGTATTGCTAGAAAGTTAGACACAGGTAATTATTAATTCCTACTACTCACTAGTTGAAGAATTTTGTTCAAAATCACAGAAAATTAAAGCCAGACATGAATTTAGAGATCACGCGATTCAAGCAAAACTGTCTAAGTTTGAATCCTGGCTCTGCAACTTACTAAGCTATGTGACTTTGGGCAAGTAACTTCTCCAAGCCTCAATGCTCTCATATACAAAATGGGAGAAAACCAAGTTTCTACCTTATTTGGTTGTGAGGATTAAATAAATTAATATAAAGCAAGTGGATGAGCTCAATAAATGTTAGATATTACTATCATTGTTTTACAGAAAAAGAGAGCAGCCAAGATAGAAAAGAGGTCACTTAAAGTTTTTACTTTTCTAAGATTCAAAATTATGTTAGTAATAGTGTCATACAGCAAATTAAGAGGAAAATGTCTTCACTTTTCCAACAATTCTAGAAGCTTGTCAAGAATTTCTCAACAAATAAGCCTCATTTTTCACTACCAATATAATTTAACAATGGCATAAATGTCAAAATGTTTATAAATATTATATTTCAAACAGAATGCTGAATAAAGAGGGAAGTGAAGCTTCCTGTGTGAAAGCACCCTAGGGTGTACTTCTGAATAGTAAGAGGAGACCACTGGGAAGTAAATAACTTCTCACCAGTTTGTTTGTTTGTTTAGAGACAAGGTCTCACTCTGTTACCCAGGCTGGAGTGCAATGGCACCATCATGGCTCACTGCAGCCTCGACCTCCCAGGCTCAAGTGATCCTCCCGCCTCAGCCTCCTGAGTAAGTAGGAACACAGGCACCCAGCTAATTTTTAAAATTTTTTTGTAGAGGTGGACATCTTGCTATGTTTTAAGCCACTAAACAGGAGCACATCCAATCTGCTTAACAATAAAGTTTCGGGACTCTGGGCAAAAAAAAGGGGAGGGGGAGTTGTTTCTGGGCTAAATTAGAGACCCTGGCTGGATTTCTCTTGAAATGAAGAACATATGTCGATTTAAGGAGATTAATAGAGGACAAAATCCATCCCCCAAATCTGGGCTTAGAAAAAAGATCCTTATGGTAGCTATTTGGGAGCAGAATAGCAAAGATTTCTACACATCTTTGAATAACAGACAATAGTCTGTTGAGATTTAACAAATTTAAAATAACTGAAATGAAACACTCAGAACTAGATAATTGACGAGCGGTAGACTAGGGGAAAAGGAAGGCAATGGAAACAGGCAAGGCCAAGAAAAAGTTGCTGTTGAAGGGCAACTGTGCTGTCATCAGCAGCACACAACACAGTCTGCCCAAACACAGACACAGGGTCTAACGTTGAGATGGAAACTTCCTTTCCTAGAGATCTTTCATGATTATTAATTTAGTGTTTTATCAATTTAAATAGCCTGAGTCTTTCCCAGAAACAGTCTTAATATCAGCCTCAGGGCAATGTTTTTCCACAACATAAAAATAGTAATAATAATCGAGTGGGTATCTGGATAGTTCATAAATACCAATAGGACTAGGGCAGAGAGAGAGTCCTTCACACAGAGGTGGCCTGCAAGCCAGATAGAACAACTGTAAATTCACCTACGATACAGAGGAAAGAGCTTCTTTGTCCCACTGATCACCAGCTGATGATACCTGCCACCAGCTCATAGCAGGGATTATCAGGTCCCCAAAGCCTCCAAAACAGACCATTCCTGTCCCTATGTGCTATCAAATGTGACAGGGATATCAAGGCCAAAGACAGCCTCAACAGAGTACAAAGATGGATATTAGCAAATAATTAACTTTGCCAAGTCAAAACAATCTGCTAGAGAGAAGAGGAGTAACCTCCTGCATATATTTAACTGCTTAGTCATGGGGGCTCTTGATTCAGAACCAAGTGAAATCAGATCAAAATTCTTACTTTATAAGCCAATATAGCCAACCAAGTTTCTCCAGAAATTTGGGATGAAGTGGCTAACATGTGTATACTGTATGGCTTAAAAAGATACTTTCTGAAGAAACGTTTCATGCATTTCCACAACATGGTGATAGTAAGGTTAAGAGTTGTCTGAACATAAGAGGTTTACTGTATAATTCAGAAATGTATACATAAAACTTTTAATTGGTAGTCAGACACTAATTAAGCATACAGAGGGGGGAACACCATCTCCCAGAGACATCACTATCTCCCTTCAAGTGTGCTCACCAACCAGTTTAAAGAGGCATTAACTCTGCCAGTTGAGCCCACCTCCACTTACAGGACAATGACTGTTAGACGTGTCACCTTAGCTAAGACCTTGGGGACACAGTCATAATGGCTTTGATCATTCCTGACTTCAAAGGAGAAGGGTAGGGACAGACAATGGGGTCAAAGATCACTATTCTTCAAAGATCAAAGCTAACTCCAGATACCGACTGAGTAACCTCTTATCCAAAATACCTGGGACCAGAGGTGTTTCTGATTTCAGAATTTTCTAGATTTTGGAATCTTTGGGTATACATAATGAGATATCTTGGGGATGGGACCCAAGTCTAAACACAAAATTCATTTATGTTTCATATAAACCTCATACACATAGCCTGAGGGTAATTATATAAAACATTTTAATAATATATGCAGCCTGTCACAAAGGTCAGATGTGGAATTTTCTACTTACTGCATCATGTCAGCACTCAAAAAGTTATGGATTTTCAAATTAGAGATGCCCAACCTGTATTTATTTACACAGGCAAATCAAAACTAAAGATAAGCTTTCTGTACCAGTCATAGTTACCCAACTTCATGGATAAATATCTGAAATTAAATTTAATTCAATTAAAATGAAATTAGATCCAGGAATCCCACTTCTGTGAATTTACCAAAATATTTAAAATCAGTTTGTCAAAGAGAAGCCTGCACTCCCAAGTTTATCACAGTACTATTCACAATAAACAAGTTAGGGAATCAACCTCAGTGCCTATCAACAAGGAATGGAGACAGAAAATGTGGTGTGTGTGTATGTATGTGTGTGTGTATATATATGTGTGTGTGTGTGTGTGTGTATATATATATATATAAAAAACTACTATTCAGTCTTTAAAAAGAAGACTCCTGTCATCTGCAACAACATGAATTGAACTGGAGAATATTATGCTAAGTTAAATAAGCCAGGAATTGAAAGACAAATACCACATGTGCTTATTACATGTGGACTCAAACAACCCAACTCACAGAAGTGAAGAGAAGTGGTTACAGAGGTTGGGCAGTGGGGGGAATGGGGAGCTAACGCTCAAAGGGTACAAAATCTCAGTAAAGAAGAATAACTGGGTTTTTTAAATGATCGACTGCACAACATGATTAATATAGTTAATAACAGTGTATTGTACATTTCAAAATTGGTAAGAGAGTAAATTTCAAATGTTGCCATCATAAGAAATGATAAGTAATTGAGGTGATGGCATGTTAATTAGCTTGATTTAATTATTCTACATTGTATTAATGAATCATACATCATTTTGTACTCCATACATATATACAATTATAAGTTGTCAGCTTACAACAAAATGAAATTTAAAAAATGAAATTAGATAGGAAATATCTTGTAATATTTCAAGCCTCTACCCTATTTAACATAAGACTCTAAGAATGCCCAGGCACCGTGGCGCACGCCTGGAATCCCAGCACCTTGGGAGGCAGAGGCAGGTGGATCACCTGAGGTCAGGAGTTCATGACCAGCCTGGCCAACATGGTGAAACCCTGTCTCTACTAAAAATACAAAAATTAGTTGGGTGTGGTGGTGGGTGCCTATAATCCCAGCTACTCGGGAGGCTGAGTGAGGCAGTAGAATGGCTTGAACCCAGAAGGTGGAGGTTGCAGTGAGCGGAGATCGCGCCATTGCACTCCAGCCTGGGCAACAAGAGCGAAACTCTGTCTCAAAACCAAACAAACAAAAAGGATCTAAGAATTTTACATATCTATATATATTATCCGTATAACTTTACAGCCATTACAGCTCAAAACGCCAGGAAAGAGGTATAGAAAAACCTAAAGCAGAGTATACCACCAGGCCTCAGGCCATCAAGGTTCATGTATCCCAGGGTTCTGCTCTGACATGGGGACCAGTGGGTAAGGGGAAAAACTGAAATACTGACTCCACAGACTCTTCTCAGGAGAAAGAAAGGACTGAATATACTTTATAATCACACCATCCTATACACATCTCCCAAATGCACTGAGTCATTAAACATTTTGTTTCATTTTGAGGGGGCAGAGTGAGGCCTCGCAAGTAAACTTCTTATTGCCATTGATAAAGTATCCACTCTTGTTTGATCCTGGAACACCTTCTCCCAACCTTGGTGTATTTTAGTGTAGCGCTGGGACTGAACAGACCTAAAAATCCACAGGGTCGTCTTCTGCATCCACTCTCAGTGGGGCCTGAATCCACCTGTGGAAGGACCACGGCTGTGGCACAGCTCCCCTCAGGTGGCCACACTACTCCCATTTCTAAAATACCTTAAAACAAGGGGCAGGTAGAGGAAAAATAAAACAAAATAAAATACCTGGGCTGGGCGTGGTGGCTCACACCTGTAATCCCAGCACTTTGGGAGGCCAAGGAAGGTGGATCACGAGTTCAGGAGTTCAAGACCAGCCTGGCCAAGATGATGAAACCCCGTCTCTACTAAAAATACAAAAATTAGCCGGGCGTGGTGGCGACCGCCTGTAATCCCAGCTACTTGGGAGGCTGAGGCAGAGAACTGCTTGAACCCAGGAGGCGGAAGTTGCAGTGAACTGAGATGGCACCACTGCACTCCAGCCTGGGCAACAGAGCAAGACTCTGTCTCCAAAACAAAAAACAAACAAACAAAAAAACCTGAAAACAAAAATTAAATGGGACACAGAATCCTATTGGTGGTAACATCACATTTATTAGCATTTCCAAATGGGTATACCTGGAACTACTGGTACATCCAATATATAGCAGACTTCTGGAGGGATCTGCTCACAACTGGAATAGTAATTTTTTTTTTTTTTTTTTTTGAGACAGAGTCTCACTCTGTCACCCAGGTTGGAGCGCAGTGGTGCGATCTCGGCTTACTGCAACCTCCGCCTCCAGGGTTCCAGCAATTCTCCTGCCTTAGCATTCTGAGTAGCTGGGACTACAGCATGTGCCACCACACCCAGCTAATTTTTTGTATTTTTAGTAGAAATGGGGTTTCATCGTGTTAGCCAGGATGGTCTTGATCTGCAGACCTCGTGATCCGCCTGACTCGGCCTCCCAAAGTGCTGGGATTTCTGGTGTGAGGCACCGCACCCGGCCAGAACTAGCATAATGAATTTTTAAAGAGAAGTTAAGTAGATGAAAGAAATAGAAGACCATGGCCACATCCATCTGACTAGGCTGCTTACTGCTTGTAGGCACTAGGATCAAGGTTAGAGGCTCATTTTCAAAACCTATGAGTGGTATTCAATTCAAAAGACTGTTGTCAAGAGATAACATCAGTATCTGGGTCTGTGTGAAAGGATTTAAATCGCCTTCTATCAGATGTTGAAGCATGAAGGGGGAATGGTAGGAAGGCAGATGACTATTCACAGTGTTTACAATCAAGATATACAAATAACTGGCTACATACAAACACTCAGAAAGATGATGTAACTATGAATGTACTGAAGCACAGGCTCAGATGATGGGCAATAATTTCAAAACCACTGTTTCTTGATGATGCCTTGTTTGTTAAACTTCTGCCGCTGTTAAATTATTTTTACACTTTAATATGGAGAAAAATCAACCAATATTTTGGTGGGAACTAAAACAGTGCATGAAAACTAAATCATCTCTGAAATGCTAGCTAAGGAGTCAAAACTCATTAAGGATTTTCTACTTAGGATTATATTGGGTATGAACACTGAAATTTTCAGACAATTCATTCTTGTATTTGTTTGTAGCAGAGAGGCCAAAACTAAGCACAGGTAAAACCTTGGGAATATTTGTACTTCTTGCCCTCACCTGTAAACTACAAGGCTGGGTAACTAGATGACCTCTGTTGTCCTTAATGTCACACACACACAGAGATAAACTGTACGTCAAGGGGACTTAGCAGATAGGGACAGACATAGCAAACTAAAGAGCACTTCTGTAGCTCCCCAAAAGTATCCCACAATGTACTTCAACCTGACTGTGGGGTTAATATCAGGCGTCTGAACTGGATTAAGGGACATCTAGATAGTTGGTAAAGCATTATTTCTGGGTGTGTCTGTACAGGTGTTCCTAGAGGAGACTGGTGTGTCAGATGGTAGCCTGCGTGGGAAGATCTGCCCTCAATGTAGGTGGGGCAGCATCTAATCGGCTGGGGTCCAGAACAGAACAAAAAAAAGCAGGGAAAAGGAGACTTTGCTCTCTCTCCAAGAGCTAAGACACCTTTCTTCTCCTACCTTTGGACATCAGAACTCTAGGCCCTCCAGCCTTTGGACTGAGGACTCACACCAGCGGCCCCCCAGGCTCTCTGGCCTTCAGCCTCAGACAGAGTTGTACTATAGGTTCCTTTGGTTCTGAGGCTTTTGAACTTGAACTGAGCCACACTATCGGCTTCCCCGCATCTCCAGCTTGCAGATGGCCTGCAATGGTCTAAATGTTTGTCACCCTCAGAAACTCATTCTGAAACTTAATCCCCAATGTAACAGTATTAACAAGTGAGGCCTTTAAGAGGTGATTAGATCACAAGGAGCCTGATAACTCATTAATTCATTGATGCATTCATGGGTTAACGACTTATCACAAGAGTGAGTCTCTTATAAAAACCAGGTTGGCTCTCTCTTGTGAGCCCTACTGTCCTGGATGCCTTCTACCACATTATGGCACAGCACAAAGCCCTCCCCAGAGGCCAACCAGATGCAGCCCCTTGACCTGGGACTTCACAGCCTCCAGAACTATAATAAATTTATTTTCTTTATAAATTGCCCAGTCTCAGGTATTCAGAAAAAGAGACTAGGACATGGCTATCATGGGACTTAGCTTCTATGATGGAGTGAGGTTTATTATTCCCTTAATAAATCCCCTCTCATCTGTCCGTCTATCCATCTGTCTATCTTTCTATCCAGCCAGCCAGCCAGCCAATTGGTTCTGTCTCTCTGGAGAACCCTGACTAATACACTGACAAATACTAAATGTCAGATTCAGCTTTAAAAGTTCAGTTTTGAAGGGTCAATTTGGCAAGACGAAATTTCGCAGATAAATTAAAATCCTACCCTTGGACCTCCAAAATCTGCTGACCAAACACAAAAATGAATCCCATTCTAAACAGTATTCTCCCAGCAGCTCTGGTTTTATCAGATCAACATTCTGAAGCACAAATTTTCTCTTTGGTCCAAAGGATTTCTCCCATAAAGGAAGAAAAAAATAGCTATTCGTAGAGAGTGTAATAAGAAATTGTCAAATTCCCCCTTAATCCCTACTAAAGCTTTAAACAGTCCATTAAATTTCTTTAAAAGCAAAAAAAAAAAAAAAGAGTACAAATATCACAAAATTTGACATTTTTGTAATAATACTTTGGTTGTTGTTTGGTGATGGCGGTGATGGCAGTGATATTATTCATTTGGAGGGAATTAATGACTTCTTACACATGACATAGCCAGAAAAGTTACAGAGCTCAACCACACATCAATGGTGGGGTCAGACTTTGCGGTAATGAGCAGGATGTCAAAGAAAGGGTGGGGAATTTCTCACATTATTTAACATCACATTATTTTATAAGTAAGACTTACCAACTTATGATTAAAGATACATGGCAGAGATTTTACAATTAAAAACCGATGATGAGCTACCATGATAATATTTCCTTGAGGTTGGGCACAGTGGCTCACATCTGTAATTCCAGCACTTTGGAAGGCAGAGGCATGAAGACCGCGTGAGCCCAGTAGTTTGAGACCAACTTGGACAACAAAGTGAGACTCTGCCTTTACAAAAAATTTAAACATTAGACAGGCATGGTGTCATGCTCTTGTAGTCCCAGTTATTCTGGAGACTGAGGCGGGAGGATCTCCTGAGCCCAACAGCTAAAGGCTGCAATAAGCTATGATGGCACTGCCACACTCCAGCCTGGGTGACAGAGCTAGACCCTGTCTAAAAAAAAAAGAAAATATTTTATTGACTCAATACACTTTTTACAGAAGGACCTCTCAAACATCTTAAGCTTCAAGATTCCTTAGATTCTTAAAAATTATTAAAGAGTCAAAGAACATGGGTTATAGCTTATCAGTACTTACCGTATTTAAAAATAAAAAAATTTCTGGCTGGGTGCGGTGGCTCATGCCTGTAATCCCAGCACTTTGGGAGACTGAGGCGGGCGGATCACGATGTCAAGAGATCGAGACCATCCTGGCCAACATGGTGAAACCCCGTCTCTACTAAAAATACAAAAATTAGCTGGGCATGGTGGCTCGTGCCTGTAGTCCCAGCTACTCAGGAGGCTGAGGCAGGAGAATTGCTTGAACCGGGGAAGTGGAGGTGAAAGTGAAATTGCGCCACTGCACTCCAGCCTGGCAACAGAGTGAGACTCCATCTCAAAAAATAATAATAATAAAAATAAAAAAATAAATTTTTTTGTAATTTATGAATTCATTAATAACAGTAATAAACCCACTACATGCTCGTGTTAACGTAAATAATTATAACAAATAACTATAATTTTTAGAACGAACAAAATGTAGGAAATGAATAACACTTTTATTTCTGCAAATCTCTTTTACTTCTGGCTTAATAAGAAAACAGATTCCCATATCTACTTCTGCTTCTGTATTCAATCTGTTGAGCGATATCACACATCATTTAGCCTTTTGTGGAATGCCCTGTACACTCCTGCGAGAATGACAGTGAAAAAAAGCAAATGACGTCTTGGTATCATTATGAAAACAGTTCAACCCTACAGACCCCCTGGACCATAGTTAAGAACGGCTGGTCTCTGAGATGAAGTCGACAAGCTGCACAGATGGCTCCAGGTGCCCTCTCTTTTAGACACAATCATTTAAATAAAAAGTATGCTCCCGAAACAGCACAATGACTAGAGATTTTAAGGCACAAATTCATTTAGATGTCAGATACTATTAAAAAAGATTTCATTATTATTTATACAACCAAACACTCCAGACATTCCAGTAGAGAGCAGAAGTTACACAAGAAGAAAAATCTAAATAGGAAGCTCTCATTGTCAAATTTAAGGTATCTTTCCAAAAACTGAGCTCAGGATACAAAAGAAATATTTAAAGCTTGATTCAAACAAGTATTTGTCTACATTAAAAAGGTATACTACTTTAAAACAACGGTGAACACTTGAAGCTGAAAGCATGCAGAAAATAATAACCTAGCTAATTTCCGCTATTCCAGGCAACTTTCTGGCCATTTCAAAAATGATACTGCTTCCTACCTGAGAAAACTGGCATCATTAAACAAAACCTTTAAGAAAAAGAAAGATATTAGCTTACAATGTTAACTGAATCATATCTTTTATAATGACTAATATACCTAATTTATGTGAATCTAGCAATATTCCGCCCTCTCCTGGTGATATGCTTTTTGTACCACTGCTGTCTGAATTAAACCCTGAGTGTAGAGTTGGTAACACAGTAAAGTAACTTTTAGCAACACAAATATTTGCACTTTTAAGAAGCACTAGAGACACAGTTTTAGAAATTACTGACTCAAAAGTTGGCCTGGATAATAGGAATCTAAGTACAGCCAGCAACTTACCAATAAACAAATTCAAATAGTTGGATAAGAAAAGGGAAAATCAGCAGGAACACTAAAAAATTATATTTTCCTGGTTTAGGTAAATCAGTCTGTCTTATCTTAAATATCTTAATTATTTCTTCTCTTCCTTTAACTTAAACCAAAACAAAGACGGTAACCTTTAATACTAGTTAGTCTATTTATAACCGTTCCATCTACAAACATTTTTCTAATACAAACATGCCCTGATAGCTTATCTTGGTGCACATGCCAGACAACAAAGGCCCACTGGCCTGCTGGAGAGGAGAAATGGAAAGCAGGAAATGAGAAGCCTTAGTTAATCTCCAAATAATCGATCAGTGTATTCAGTCAAGTGTGAGCTGAGCTGGGAAAATGCTGCTTTAAAAAAGAAAGAAAGAAAATCAAAGAGCATGTGACTGGAGCCACAATTCATTTTAAAATAGGGTAATTTTTGTCAAAAAGATTCTGCATCACGTTCAAGCACCAACAACAACATACGGAAATGTTCATATCTTCTGCAGTAAGACCCCTTCCTTTAAAATCTCTTGTCATCTTTTTTCAAAAACAAGTTTCAACTTTTGGGTTTTGTTTCTTGTTTTAGTTTCTCTTAATTATTGAGGTATAATTTACATACACACAATAAAATTAACTTATTTTGTTTCTACTAGTTTTGACAAATGTATAGAGTTGTGTAACCTCCACCAAAATCAAGATAGGCAACATTCCCATGACCACAAAAAGACCAACTTCCATTACAGAATCAACATTTGCTGTGATGAAAAGGCTTTGGGTGCCAGTGTTGCCAGAAAAGCAACATTCTAATCTAACTTCCTTCCTCCATTTTAGCACACAGAGAAGTTAATATGGAGAAAAACAATTCAGAGTCTGCTGTGACTCTTCTATCTATTGCTAGAGAATACTACAGACAGGAATCCCATGATCTTTAAATCAAGTAATCGGCTAGAGAAAACTTCTGGGCTAAGAGGTAATATGGTCTCAGGAAATTCCTAGAACATATAACAGTTTTAGTGACAACTGATATAAAAATAAACAAAAATAATTTCAAATTAGATCTGAGATATACTTTCCTCAAACTATATAAGGAATATTTATTGGGCATCTGCTAGGCACCAGACACTGTTCTGGAGATGGTTGCTGAGGATACAGAAGTGGGAAAAACAGAAAATCCCAGTCCTGGTAGAACTTCCATTCCAATGGGGGAGAAGACCCCTTACCAATTCCCCCAACCCTCTCCTCTAAAATGTCCAATAATGGTTAAGTGCTTTTAGAAAGTTATGATGAATGAAATCTGCCACTTAGTAACCATAAATCCTAGGCAAGTAACATTTATTTACACTGTTATTTAATCTCTTTGGATATTATTTTCCTTAAAATTAGTGGTCTTCTCAAAAGTACTTCAGGATAGCAGGAAAAACTGTACTGTGACCTGATATGTCATATACAGAGACAGGTTTAAATAACCCTAATGATTCCATACACCAGTTTCTCTACCTACAGGACCTAGGAGGAAACCCAAATGTCTTGCTTGCTATCCTGAGCGTGTTCATGAAAACTCCCAAAGGTGGCTCTACTTTCTTGCTTTATCTTTCTTATTTTTCTTTTTAAAGTTTTATTATGAAATATTTGACAGGCAGAAAGGTATAAAAATAACAGAACCATCTGTACCAAACATACCTAAAGCAACAAAAACATTATCAAACCTAAAGAAGCTGCCTGTGGGACCTGCCTACAGCCCAGAGGTAACCACCACCTTGAATTCACTGATCATTCCCATCCAGTACTTCATGCTTTTACTTAATATATATATAACTAAAAATACATAAGGTATTATTTTGCATGTTTTTATACTGTACATAAATGACACTAGACTCTTTGAGTTCTTCTATAATATGCTTTGTTCTTTCAGCATTACGCTTACATGATCCATCCACGCCCTAGTTCACTTATTTTAAGTGACATGTATTACCTTCATATACAGCACATCACAATGTGTTCATACATTTTCCTGATAGTAGACATTTGGGTCATTTCCAGTTTTCCACCATTACAACCTTGGTTGTAATAAGTATTCCTATATATGTTTTCACACATAAAACTTTTCTATTCAAATTATTTCGATTACTCTGAATGTTTGGTATCACAGCTAAGTGTTCAAATTTTGGTATTGGTAAAATGTTGTTCACAGTGTCTTACTAAGTAATTTAAATATATATTAAAGGCTAAAAAAGTTTATGTCTAAGCATGGTTTTAGATAAAGCCATTAACTGTGATGTGTTGCCTTTTATTTCTGGAGACAGTCTCACTCTCACCCAGGCTGCAGTGCAGTGGCCCAATCACAGGTCACTGCAGCCTTGACCTCCTGGGCTCAAGCTCTCCTCCTACCTCAGCCTCCTGAGTAGCTGGGACTCCAAGCAAATGCCACCACGCCCAGCTAATTTTTGTACTTTTTATAGAGATGGGGTTTCACCATGTTGCCCAGGCTGGTCTTAAACTCCTGGGCTCAAGCAATCCTCCCTCCTCAGCCTCCCAAAGTGCTGGGATTATAGACATGAGCCACTGTGCCCAACCAATGTGTTGTATTTCCATTAATAACTCACTGCAAAATATTTTCTAATTTCCACTGTGATTTCTTATTTGACCCACAGACTATTTAGAAGAATCTGGGTTCCTTCTACACATCTGTGTATTTCCCAGGTACTCCTTTTGGTCTTGATTCCTAGCTTAGTAGCACTATGGTCACAGAACATGTTCTGTATGATTCCAATGCTCTGAAATATGTTAAGACTATGATCTATATATAGTCTTTTTTTTTTTTTTTTTTTTTTGAGACGCGGTCTCGCTCTGTCGCCCAGACTGGAGTGCAGTGGCACGATCTCGGCTCACTGCAAGCTCCGCCTCTCGGGTTCACGCCATTCTCCTGCCTCAGCCTCCCGAGTAGCTGGGACTACAGGCGCCCACCACCACGCCCGGCTAATTTCTTTTTGTATTTTTAGTAGAGATAGGGTTTCATCATGTTAGCCAGGACGGTCTCAATCTCCTGACCTCATGATCCACCTGCAATATTATATAGAAATGAAAATACTGCAACTTACAAAAACATGAATTTCACAAACATGCTAAGCCAAAAAAATCAGACACGAACAAATATATATTGCATTTCATTCCCTTTATATACGAAGTACGAAGACAGACATAACTAATCTGTGATGGCAGAGCTCACAGCAGTAGTTACGCAGTTAGTGGCTAGGAGAGGGCACGAGGGTAACCTCTGGAGTGCACACATTTTATTTCTTGATACCAGAAGTTAGACAGATGTGTTCACTATATGAAAATTCACTGAGCTTTCTATTTAGAATGTTCTTTCATGAATATATATTAGACTTCAATTAAGTCTAATTTATGAAATTAAAAATTAAAATCTTTCTAAAATTAAAAGTCTAATTCGCAAATGCTAAAATTTACATACACATATACACATTAACACGTATGCGCATGAAGTATCTCTGGAAAGATACAAGAAGCTGGCAACAATTGTTGCCTCTGAGGAGGAGAACCCTGAAACTACTTATACCAAAAAGTAAGAAAGTGCTCAAAGAATGTGAAAGACACGCAAAACTCAGCCTGAAAGGACAGGCCTGCTGGACTAGTTCTGCTAGAACAACTTGAGAATCAACACATAATGTTAGTAATAGAGTAGAAACTACAAAGAAAACCAGAAATCGTGCATCCTTGCTGACATAGGTAAATGAATAAAGTGAATAGTTGCTAAATAACCGGACACTTTCAGAGTCACAGGGCACCTTTCCATAAAATATTAACTGATAACAAAGGATGAAAAAAGTAACTTTTTTTTTTTTTTTTTTTTTAAAGACACTGTTTTGCCGTTGTCCAGGCTGGAGTGCACTGGTGCAATCACAGTTCACTGCAGCCTCAACATCCCACTCTCAGACTCCCAAGTAGCTAGGACTACAGGCCTGTGCCACCACACCTGGGTAATTTAATATATATATATATATATATATATATATATATATATATATTTTTTTTTTTTTGGCAGAGACAGTGTCTCACTATGTTGCCCAGGCTGGTCGCTAACTGCTGGCTCAAGCAATCCCCCAACCTCGGCCTCCAAAAGTGCTGGGATTAGATTTGGGCCATTGTGCCCACCTCAAAGAAATAACTTTATAATTAACTTTTGGGCCTTGTAAACCCAATCTTAAGTGATCAAAGTGAATGCCAGTAACAGAAGGAACCAAAATTGTGCCCTATTTGGCAGGGTACAAGGAAAAGATCCCAAACCTGAATCTAATAATGAAGAAATACGATACAAATGAAAACTGAGAAACATTCTACAATGTAACTGAACTGCAATATTCAAAAGTGTCAAGGTCATGAAAATCAGGGGAAGACTGAAGAACTGTTCTAAAATGAAGAGGATTAAAGAAACATAACTAAGTATATAATCTATAATTCTGATTAGATCCATTCCCCACACAGGGCATTGAAACAAAAGCCAAAATGTGTACAGGGTCTGAGGATTAGACAGTAATAATGTTATTAATGTTAATTTTTAGGTTTGATTGTTGACTTGAGGGCTACATCAGAAAATGTCCTTGTAAGAAACACACACCCATTATGTATCAGTGTGTAAAGGGGTTTTTATTTGGCAACTTATTCTCCAGTGGTTCTAGGAAAAAAAAAAAAATAGTTCTCTGTGTTGTACCTGCACCTTTTCTATAGGCATGGGGTGGGTTAGATAAAAGACTGGAGAAATAAATTTTAGTGCCAATTATAAAAATATGTAACCACAGGCAGTGGTCACTAAAAGCCATTTTGACAAACAATCAGAGTTAAAACTCAGTAAATAAGAAGAAAGTTACATGTAACTGTAAGGATAAAAGCATGTTAATGCCAGCCAGTTAAAAATTAGTTTCAGGAATTTAGTCCATAATAAAGATTAAATTACAGAATAGCAGGGAAAGATAAACTATTTAATGAGTTTGTAGAGATTCCTAGAAAGTCATCTAAAAAAAATTAAGTTGTAACTATACCTCATACTGTACGATTCAAAATGATCTGAGATGAGTCTAAATGGGTCAAAGATTGAAATGTAAAGAATAAAACCATAATGAAAAAAATGCAAATTAAACTTATATGAAGAATATATTGCTCATACTGGCAAATATCCAAGTTGATAACACTCTGCTGGCCAGGTTATGGGAAAAGGGTTGTCATTATGTTTTACAGAAACATAAGCTGGCACAATTGTGTTATAGAAAGAGTAACTGGGCAACATCTACCAAAATTACAAACATATTCATCTGTTTCTCCAGCAGTACCACTTATTGAAATTTATTCTAAAGATACATTTGTGCTGGGCACGGTGGCTCACGCCTGTAATCCCAGCACTGTGGGAGGCCGAGGCAGGCAGATCACAAGGTCAGGAGATGGAAACCATCCTGGCTAACACGGTGAAACCCCGTCTCTACTAAAAATACAAAAAAATTAGCTGGGCGTGGTGGCGGCGCCTGTAGTCCCAGCTACTTGGGAGGCTGAGGCAGGAGAATGGCGTGAACCCGGGAGGCGGAGGTTGCAGTGAGCCAAGATGGCACCACTGCACTCCAGCCTGGGCGACAGAGGGAGACTCAAAAAAAAAAAAAAAGATAAAAGAAAGAAAGAAATTTCATATGACTTTTGAATTTTTTTGTTTTTTTAAATTATATAAATGTATTACCTATTCAAAAACTATTTTTAAAAACTCACAGGGTGTTCATGCCATAGGCCTTTGCTCTCTCTCTCTCTCCTCTCTTTCTATCCTAGTATATTGCTGCTCTTTCTTTTTTATGTAGCTAGCCTTCCAGTGGATAGATGGTGTCTGACCAACAGAATTGGAACCTGCATCAGCCATATACTGTTAAGAGAATAAAACAGAACAGAAACAAGCCTGTATAATTACAGTTGGTCATGCCAACAGTCTGGTGACCAATCTTTTACACTTAAAACTTAAAGAAGTTACACGTTTTCAACTGCCTGTAAAAGAAAATCACATACTCCTTGGCCCCCCCATACTCATCATGCTGACACAGATCACTTGAGCTTAAAAATGCTCACAATGTTTCTGAAAGTGAATAGGCACAGAGCCTTCAAATATGAGATCTAGAGTATCTCACTGAATATAAGATATTCCACTCAGTGCTACCTTATAAAACAAGCCCTAGAATCAAAATAGCTTATCACTAAATCTTATTCATTGTGAGATATACCGCTGAGGCTGGACATGCACTTTAAAAGGGAAAGAGGAGGCGGGTGCAGTGGCTCATGCCTTTAATCCCAGCACTTGGGAGGCCGAGATGGGCGGATCACCTGACGTCAGGAGTTTGAAACCAGCCTGGCCAACATGGCGAAACCTGGTCTCTACCAAAAATACAAAAAAGCCGGGTGCGGTGGCGGGCGCCTGTAGTCCCAGCTGCTCAGGAAGCTGAGGCAGGAGAATGGCTTGAACCTGGGAGGCAGAGGTTGCAGTGAGCCGAGTTTGCGCCATTGCACTCCAGCCTGGATGACAGAGCAGGACTCCGTCCGGGAAAGAAAAAAAAAGGAGGGGGGAAAGAAGAAATCATTAATAAGGTGTAACTGAAACCTGTCCTGAAAGAAAGCAATGAGCACCTCTTTTTATCATAACATATTTTGTCTATGTTTCGTATTTCCACAAACTCCTCTTTGATTACAGATTATGTCTTTCCAAGAAGACTATTTGGCAGCAAACTGCTGACAAAGTATTGATGGCAGACCTCCTTACACAAAGCCTATTAGCATTTCTATTGCTGCACTGCACACTCTGGTATTATAAATCACACACACTCAGCATCATGCCCAATAATCAAACAGTTACCTAACAACTAAGGGTATTACAAATGCATTGAACTAATCTTTGAATATATGCTGATAATTAAATTCCATTATGGTTTCTAACTTTAAACCTAAAGGCAGGCAACACTGAAATCAAGTGTCATCCACTGTGCCCTCACATATGCCATGAAATGTCATTTGTATTATATAGTTCACTTCCAATTACTGAATACAACAGCCAGAGCATCTATCACTAATATTAAAACAAGCAGAACCCAGTAGTAGAGCAGTGGAAGGCATCACATGGTTTAAATGGATTTCTCACCTTTCAAGTATCAAGGGGTCTTTCCAAGAACATCTCACTTAGGGGGTTGTTGGCCTTTTAACAAAGGAAGCTGCTCCAGTTGAAAGAAACATTCAAAAGACAAGACATGCTGTAAAGCACAGCTCAGAGCTAGAGACATCTGCCCCTTGTGTTAAAACACAAAACAGTAAAAGATCCTTTATATGAAAAATAAATATATGTAAAAATTGAGCTTTTGTCAAGGTTACTAACAAAGAAGTTATGTTAATATCTAAGGAGCCCTTGTTTAGGCACATGCCCCACAGAAATTAGGGAGCCCTCCTGTCCAGAAGATCTATTAATTTCCCAGTTTTTAAGACAAAAGAAATGTTTCTTGAAATCCTTGCTTGGAGCCCCAAAGTTAAAGCAGCCATCAAGCACAAAGCTATGCCCCACTGTGTTCCGCTGTCTGTGTCCATGTCTGTTACTCACGCAGAACCACCACGATTAGCACAAGTTAAATTTCATGGATACGTAGAAATGCACATTCCAGCTCTCTTGCCTACTACCATCACATGATGATCTTTAAAACAAGAATCAAGAAAACGTTCCTAATCCTCTGTGTTCAGAAAAGCTTTTACTGTCAAAAGAAAACTTTAATAGCTGACTCTTGGTAATTAACACATAATAGAGCCACCACTAACCTATTAACAATATTACCGTATTCTATAATTGGAGGGTAAAAATTAGCTATAGAGGGAATTGTAGGAAATCATTTTCTAGCTCTACCATCAATGTTATGTCAGATAGGCTAACAAGAAAAACTGTGAGAGTTCTAATTGGCAGTAAATAATTATTGGAACATAAAATGAAACAACGCCCAAGAAAATTCAATCTGACCACACAGAAGAAAAGATAGTGGAACCAAGCCTAGGGAATTTATAGAGACTACTGCCTCTGCATTAATAAAGAAATCATTATCTGGTAACTATACCTCAAATCAGGCTCTAGAACAATGGTTCTTAACTTTTGCTACAACTACCCCATCTGAAATCTGCATGCCATGCAAACTACTGCCTAAGGCGGGGCACAGTGGCTCACGCCTGTAATCCCAACACTCTGGGAGGCCAAGGCAGGTGGCTCACCGGAGGTCAGGAGTTCGAGACCAGCCTGGCCAACATGGTAAAAGCCCGTCTCTACTAAAAATACAAAAATTAGTTGGGCGTGGTGGCGCATGCCTGTAATCCCAGCTACATGGGAGGCTGAGGCAGGAGAACTGCTTGACCCTGGGAGGTGGAGGTTGCAGTGAACTGAGATCGCGTCTGGGATCCAGCCTGGGAGAGAGAGCAAGACTCCATCTCAAAAAAGACAAAAAGAAAAAACACAAGATAAAGGATGCTTAAAACCTAACCAAGTATCAACAGTAAAATCGAAGGACACTTAGAAAATTAACTGACATTATAGACAACGTCAAGTAATTTGACATAATCTCTTCTTTGAAATTCACCATCCCATCATGTGAGCCTATGTATACAGCTCCTAGTAGCGGATAAAGGAGGCAAACTTACATGAAGAAAGAATTCCATTACTATAAGCTATCATTAAACAACTTAAATATCTAGAGAAAATTCATGAATAATAACTGAGGTGATTCAGAGTCCACAGCATAACCAGTTTAATTGCATTTACCACATAACTGGTCCATATACACTGGAACTCTGAACGTGCTAGACGAGTGAAAGCAAATGTGAAAGCTTTTATTTCAGTTATAATGTACTGCATAATAAAATTTAAAAACACACACAACTAAAATGTGGATTAAATCCAAAAACTAAAATTTCATTAAATTGCATTACAAGATTTTCACTTACTAAAATACAGAAAATGTTTTCTAATATGCATTGGACTTTTTTAGTTATACTTTACATGTGAAATGCAGAGATTTTTAGATACACTATTTAGTTTTTATAAAGGCTCAACTCAAAACAGTTCTATCACTCCAGAAAGTTCTCTCAAGCACTTTCCCAGTCAATCCTCACCCTACCCATAGAAAACCTCGATCTAGCTAGCTAGCTAGCTATTTTTGGAGACAGGGTCTCACTGTGTCGCTCAGACTGGAGTGCAGTGTGGTGTGATCTCGGCTCACTGCAAGCTCCACCTCCCAGGCTCAAGTGATCCTCCCACTTGAGTCGTGTGCCACCATGCTCAGCTAATTTTTTTATTTTTGTTTTTGTAGAGAAGAGGTGTCATTTCACTATGTTGCCAAGACTGATCTCGAATTCCTGGGCTCAAGGGATCCTCCTCCCATCTCAGGCTCCCAAAGTGCTGGGATTACAGGTGTGAGCAACCAGATCCTGCTACTACTCTGATTTCCATCACAGATTAATCATAGGGTAGATTCATATTTAACTTTTTAAGAAATTGTCAAACTATTCAAGTGGTTGTACTATTGCCACCAACAATGTATGAGAACTTGCATTCCTGACAACCTTGCTAACATTCAGGGTTATCCATCTCTTCCATTTAGCCATTCTAGAGGCTGTTTTGGGGATCTTATTGTGACTGTAATTTGCATTTCCCTGATGACCAATAATGATGGGCACTTTTTCATGGGCTTATCTGCCATTAATGTGTCTCTGTTTAAGACTCTGTCAATTTTAAAACACTGATTTGGTCTTATCCTATAAGAGTGTTGTTTGTTGGAAGGTATTTTTTTAAATGTATTCTGCATCCAATTGCTTTCTCAGACATATGAGTGACAAATATTTTCTTTACAGTCTGAAGCTGCCCTATTTTCATAACAATGTCTTTTGATGAATTCCAATTTTTTTCATTTGTGGTTAGTACTTTCTATCCCCTCATTAAGAAATCATTGCCTACATGAAAGTAAACACACTCTCCTGATTTCTTCTACAAGTTTTTATAGGTTTGAGATTATATTTAGATCAATGATCCATCTCAAATTAATGTATGGTATGAGGTTGGGTTATATCCTGTTTTTCACATAGGGATTATCCAGTTGTTCCAGCCCATTTATTGAAAAGATTTTTTTCCCACTGAAAATAATTTGATCATATATGTGTGGATTCATTTAATTTTGCATTCAAGAGATATAAAGCACATCTCAGTCCACAGGATCACTGGCATTTTAATCTTACTTTGTATAGTATTACCAATATTGGAAAGCATCATTTCCTACTATTAATATACCTCATATTTACATGAAACAAAATATTGGTGTAATAGGTACATAAAGATTTTTTTTTCCATTTGAGTTATGCAATTACACTTCTTAAATATATTATTATTTAATATGTATGCATATACACTGGAACTGTTGTGACACTTTTAATGGCTAATGTTCATGTTTATAAAATATGTAAATTTTCAGCTATTAATATAATTGCTTGCTGGTATATAATATCAGATAAGATGTATATAACAAAAATAATCATATAAAATAACACCATTTCCTCAAATCTCCAACCTCAGCTACCACACAGTTGCTCCTCTGGTTCAATGTAAAATTTTCCTCAAAAGTTAATATATTTTAAGTTATTATTTTAAAGAGAGAGGGTCTTGCTGTGTTACCCAGGCTGCAGCGCAGTGGCTATCCACAGGGCTGATCACAGCACACAATAGCCTTAAACTCCTGGGTTCAAGCAATCCTACCGCCTCAGCCTCCCAAGTATTAATGACTGGGACTATAGGTGCGTATCGCTGTGCCTGCTTTTTTTTTTCTCTCTCTTTCTTTAAAAACTTTTTTTTTTTTTTTTTTTTGGTAGAGACAGGGTCTCACTGTGTCACCCAGGCTGGTCTCAAACTCCTGGCCTCTACCTCCCAAAATACTGGGATTACAGGCATGCTCCACCACACCTGGCTATTATATTTTAAGGGTTACTTTCTAAACCATAGGAAAATTAGCTGGGTGTGGTGGTGGGCACCTGTAATGCCAGCTACTGGGGAGGCTGAAGCAGGAGAATTGTTGAACCTGGGAGGCAGAAGTTGCAGTGAGCTGAGACTGTGCCACTGCACTCCAGCCTGGGCAACAAGAGCGAAACTCCATCTCAAAAACAAACAAACAAAACACACACACACACCCCCCGAAATCTCTAACACTGATACCGGGCAGGGGTAGTGGTCACGGTATAGAGAACAGCAAATTTCACAGGCCAATTAGGGTACTGATTTAAGATGATAGGACCAGGGTCTCTTTTACATAGATCTGAGCCTGACCTAGGAAAAATCCTAGAAAAAACTTACATGCTTGTACCTCTGACACAGACTAGATCATATCAATGGGGGTTGGGGACAAAAGCCAACTAGCAAAGGATAAAATGATTCCTCTGTCTGATCTTGTCTTCAGTACCTATTTCTCCCTCATGGTTTATACAGGAATGGTGGCAGCCATGAGAGATAATGGGTTAAGATTTAAGAACTCAAGTGTCTGCGGTCCTGGGGCTTAGTAAAACTCTGGTTCAATAAAAATTAACATACTAGAAGTACTAGAAGGATGGTAGCATTGGCAGCATAGTTTACAAATGTCCCTTAGTCCCCACATAAAAACAGATTAGAGAGTCAAAGCAAATTCCTGCTGACACACAACAAAATTCAGAAATAAGGCATCTCTACAAACCGCAAAATATAAGCAGGTTGGAAGGGATAAACTACCATCAGCCATAAGATCTCTGGATATGAGCATCTGCACGAGAGAAAACAGAATCAATCAATGAGATATGGGATACAGCTAAGATCAGGAGGACCGTAAAATAGCTACCAGGCAATGAGGAAGGCCAATGTGTGAAGAGCAGCTGAAGCCTGGTGGGGTTGCCCATGCCGACAGCAGGTCAGAACCCCCAGAGACCTTGCAGGGCTAAAGGGGCTGAAGTCATCTAGACACTTTTGAACTCCTCAAAACTGGCCCACCATAGCTCCCGGCCGGCACAAGGAGCCAAGGCAGGGGAGAAACTACCAGTAATGGAATATAAATTCTGCAAAAAATACAAAATAATTTAAATTAATTAAATAATTTAAATAAATTAAAGAAAAAAGAAGATCCAAATGAAAAGTGAAGGAGAGGAACAGTCAGAAAATCACAGCAAGCTGCCATTTTTTTAACACTGCATAAAAACAACAGAAGGGGGAGCTCCGTAAAGTTAAAAATTCAGGAAAATTAAATTCGCATAAAAACAAGCAAAAGCAAAGTATTATACAAACCTCATATAATGTTACTATTTTAAAAAGAGAATACAGAACAGAATAACACCCCTATAGACAAAGACAGTACAACAACTGGGCTCATAAAAAACAAAAAACTATAATGTACTACTTCAAAACATGCTAAAGATATTATTAAATAAATTATACCAGATATTAGACAGTAACATAAATCAGAAACAAGAAAATTCAGAAATGAAGTGACAGACATAAATAATTTCAAAAATTAAGACTAAACCCAAAGCAATATAAAAGTGAGTGAACACAGCTGGCAATGTCTTAAGAAAAAGAGAAGTCAGAAAGAAAAAAACATTTAAAAGTCAAAAGAAATAAAAAATATGAAAAGGATTAAGGAGAAAGTAACAAATATTAAAAATAGGCACTGGGCATGGTGACTTACACCTGTAATCCCAATGCTTTGGGAGGCTCAGGCAGGAGGACAGGAGTTCGAGACCAGCCTTGGCAGCATAGCAAGACCCTATCTCAACGAAAAATAAAAAAAAAATTATCTGGGCATGATGGTGTAGGCCTGTAGTCCCAGCTACTAGGGAGTGTGAGGCAGGAAAATCACATAAGCCCAGGAATTTGAGGTTACAGTGAGCTATGATCCTGCCACAGTATTCCAGCCTGGGTGACAGAATGAGAAACCCTGTCTCAAAGGAATCCATTAGAGAACAAACTTCAGACCACAAACAAAAATGACTACAGAGACAGCTACATAAGGACTAGTGGTGAAGATGAAGTATATAGTGACTTGAAGAACTAAGACTAAATGAGGGTTAAAAAGACTATAGTGTGTAATCTAAAAATGCAGACATTCTATTATCATTTAACACACAGAAGGAGAAAAGGGAGAGTGCAAACAAAAATTTTTTATTTTACTGTTTCCAGAAATCATAATTGGTGGTGTCAGTACTAGTATTGTTACTCTGAAACTACTGTATAGGTAGATGAGATAAAGAAGTAATTATGAGTCCAGGCCCAGTGGCTCACCCTTGTAATCCCAGCACTTAAGGAGGCCAAGGCGGGTGGATCACTTTAGTCAGGAGTCCAAGACCAGCTTGGCCAACATGGTAAAACCCCGTCTCTACTAAAAATACAAAAAAATTAGCCAGGTGTGGTGGCATATGCCTGTGGTCCCAGCTACTGGGAGGCTGAGGTAGGAGGATCACTTGAACCAGGGAGGCAAAGTTGCAGTGAGCCAAGATCATGCCACTGCACTCCAGCCTGGGCAACGTAGCAAGACTCCATCTCAAAAAAAAAAAAAAAAAAAGAAGTAATTATGGGATAGTCTAATTCTGTCACCCCTTGTGTCCTTGAGAACCAGAAATCTGTCTGAAAGAAAAGAGATAGAGATGGAAATAGTTGACGTTAAATAAAAACTCTGTAATCCTGGATTTAAATGAGACAGCGTGTTGTATCAGTATAAATTGTAAGACATCATATATAATATTTCCCAGCTCTGTCCACTCCAATTATAGATATTTTAACATCATTAGTATATAAATCAAGAGGCCCAGAAATAATAAACAGTCCAGCAGCAATGAGACTCAAATGTTCTAGATTATGCTCTTGCGATAACATCTCTCACTAAAAGAAACCAGGGATTTGAGAAGAGATGCTAATTATGTGTCTGCTGCAAGACATGTACAAGATGAGGATGGAACACCTTGGCATAGAGATAGTAAGGAAACTATCAAAAGATTCCCAGGATCATGTCAGAAGGACTCAGGAGCCAATAAGAGGTTCCTACTAACCAAAAATGGGACAATCTGGCTTCAATAAGGATTAGGAATTGCAATTAGCTGAAATCCATCAAATAGGTTTAAGAATACTCCAATGTATTATTTGAAAACTGGGTAAATAAACGTAAGCAACCAAACCTTTATTCTGTCTTTCCTATATAAACTGTGCAACTGGGTAACAAGACAGTAGATGACAGACAACACTACCATATAAAATTATTCTAGCTAATAAATGAAACTGAAATCATATAATTAAAATCTTACAATTTTGAAAATCTCAAGGAATTAATGGATACAGGCTAACAAAAATCAGACACTATACACTTCCTGATAAAAATATCCTACACCACCTGTAATCTTGCCCAAATGGAACAGACCTGAGTCTCATCAAACCTCTGGATCCAGCTACTAATACACGAGAAATGCAGGGGTCAGAGGCACATCTTTAACTGTACTACACAATCAATAAAATCCAGATTGCAGTAGATTATCTAGGTCAAATGACTTGGAACCAACAACAAACAAAATTTAGGAAAGTAAAGCAATGCAGCGAGAGATCTACAGAGTATTTTATAATAGATTCAGAAGACATATCATATGCATAACTAAACTATAGTGTACAGACATCTACACCTGGGTGACAAAACTATAATGGAATATAATTACTGTATATCAAGATAGTGATGAATTCCTTAGGGAAAGAAGGAATTGTCATTGCAGAGGACCTCGAAGATGGCTGGCCACATCCTGTTTCTTGACCTGGGAGGTAATTACACATTATAATTCATTAAGCTATACATATGTTTTGTGTGGCTGTATGTATCTGTGTTTTATTCTACGATCAAAAGGATTTTAAAAAGAAAACACTAATAGCACAGCTCACCTGTATTCTGCTTAGAAAAATGCATCAACTAAAGCTATGGCAGCCACAGAAAGAAACTCAGGAGAAGGGAAGCGAATCTAAAGGACAAGTCCCATCAGGATAAAGGTGAACTTCCTGACTCAGACTTCAGCTGGAGACCAGATGCCACAGATGCACTACATGAGCAGATAAAAGATGGATTTTAACCAATGCTCACAAACTTAAACATTCCATAATTTTGTGGTTTCTAGCTGAAAGACAAAATAGCATCCAAACCAAAAGAACTAAATTAGAAAATGTATGTAAGAAAATAGAAACACAATATGAGAAAGCAGCTGGAATTGTCACAGGATCCCACAAAAGGAAGAATAGCTGCTTAACACATAATAGATAATCCCTTCCCAGTCTGGAGTGATCAGAATGACATCCTTGGATTAAGAATGCAGCCCAGGAAACTAAAATCTAAGAATAATTCGGAAATATAAAAAGCAAAAAACATTTATGGGAGAACTTGCATTAACTCATACTCATAATAAATGCCACAGACATAAAGCTTCTGATAGAACAAGCCCCTTCCCAGCCTCTAGGTCTGAAAAGCCTTAAAGGAGTCCTCATTTCCCTCCTCTTTCACACATCAAACAGCAAGTCGAAAACCAAGAAGTCTTCAATTGTCCTCTATAGAAAATTACATAGGAAAAGTTTAAGCACAGGCTTTAAAATTATGGAGACTTGGGTTCGAAATCTGGCTCTCATACTATGTGACATTAGGAAAATTACTGAACATCTCTGAGCCTCTATTCCCAATCTGCAAAACCAAAATCATTTCCATCGACCCTTACAAGGGAACACTACAAGGAGTTCCTTCCAGCCCCAGTGCATCTAATAATTATCTCAAATTATTCCACTGAATTCTAACTGTTCCCTATCTACAATACAAATCACTGACAGCAAAGACACATTTTTGTTGCAAAGCAGATAAACACTGCTTGTTAACTTCACATCCCTCCCCTCCACCACTAACTCTAATAGCATTCTGGGTCAGACCCCTCATACAGTTCATGTGAACTGTCTCAGTAGCTTCCCAATTTGCTCTATCTCTAATCTTTCTTAAAGAGGAATTCTGATCACATACTCATCTGCTAAAACACCATCTTGGCTCCCCAGTGACCAAGAAATAAAATCTAGTTTCTCAGCTTTCAGAGCTCAGCACACCTTTCCAGTTCCCTTTACCAAACCAAGCTGGACTCCAACATTCAACAAAATATTCTGCCTCTATTCTTTGTCTAAGAAGTTTTTCTATTCTCCAGTCAAATTCTTTCCAACCTTGTGAGTCCCACCTTAAAAGCTCCTACTTTGACTAAGTCCTTCCCTCAGAAACCACTCTCACACTTCCCCAAGCTCTGTTCTCTGCAGGGTATGTTGGGACCCTGAAAGACATGTTTCATTAGTGTTACTCGCTTTGAAACACTCTGTGTGCAGATGCCGTATCTTATTCATATTCTTACATTCAACAAACACACATTAAGTTCCCACTACGTGCCATGCACTGTAAAGCCTGAAGCCACAGCAGTAAACAAAACAAGCAGATGTCTCTCCCTTCATGGAGCTGGCCATTCTTGATAGGGAGACTAATTCATTTCTTCTCCCTCCTGCGCAATGGACTGTTCTTCATACAGTATTTATTTAATAAATGCTGGCTGAATTTAATAAAAACATTTCAAAAGACCAATTAACACAATGGGGAAATTTAAAGTAAATCATTGAAAACTCTCATTTATTTTCTAATCTGCAAATTTAACATATTCTAGCAGGCCTTCTCTTTTTCAAAAACACGTCTGACTTTTTAAATTCATCAAAAGTCCCTCAAAGTGCCTGGGCTGGAGAAGTCCCAAGGCCTACCCTTCCCAAACCCCCCATCGAAGGGTCGTCGCCTCGTCCAGTCTCTCTGGGTGGCCATGCTTGGTTTTATGTAACTCTGGCCTAGGGCCTCCCACTGACTCTATGAGGAGTGACCCCCTGACCCAAAAGGCAGCCAAATCTTGAGCAGACAAAAACACATACATTACAGGATAAAAAGATAAGCTGGCCCAAATTCTGTCAGTAACTTGAAATAATGGCAACTAAGTAATATCAGGAAAGAAGAAATAAGGATGCAAGATGCCAAACAAAATCTTTATGAAATACTTTTGATCATGAACTTATCTGCTAAATCATCCCTCAAGTAGAAACAGGAGCCCAGAGCTTCTCTCACAGAACCTCCCTTTGGACATCTTCCATAGTGATCCCCCAAAACGTACCACCTTAAAACATGGCTTAAGAAACTACTGACTGAGGCTGGGCACAGTGGCTCATGCCTGTAATCCCAGCACTTCAGGAAGCCAAGGCAGGCAGATCACTTGAGGTCAGGAGTTCAAGACCAGCCTGGCCAACATGGTGAAACCCCATCTCTACTAAAAATACAAACATCAGCTGGGTGTGGTGGCAGGCACCTGTAATCCCAGCTACTTGGGAGGATGAGGCAGGAGAATCACTTCAACTGGGGAGGCAGAGGTTGCAGTGAGCTGAGATGGTGCCACTACACTCCAGCCTGGGCAACTGAGCAGGACTCTGTCCCAAAAAACAAACAAACAAACAAAAACTACTGACAAGGCCAGGCATGGTGGCTCACACCTGTAATCCCAGAACTTTGGAAGGCTGAGGTGGGCAGATCACCTGAGGTCAGGAGTTCTAGACCACCAGCCTGGCCAACATGGTGAAACCTGGTCTCTACCAAAAATACAAAATTTATTCAGGTATGGTGGTGCATGCCTGTAATCCCAGCTACTTGGGAGGCTGAGGCAGGAGAATCAGTTGAATCTGGGAGGTGGAGGTTGCAGTGAGTCAAGATCAAGCCACTGCACTCCAGCATGGGAAACTGAGTGAGACCCTGTCTCAAAAACAAACAAACACTACTGACCAAGTAATAGATAAGAACCAAATAATCAGCTTGCTAAATTCCAAGTATTTACTCACATTTTTATTTTTTATGCATTCATTTGGCGCCCTATTTATTGAATATCTAACTAAGTGCTAGGTCCTGTGATAGTCACAGAATAAGACAGATTAGGTCTTGCTCTCAAATTTATTTTATTGGAGAAAAGCAAACAAGAGTTTGCCCCCTAGTTCCTCCCACTTTCTTTCTTTGTGCTGAGAAACACAGGGTGCCTTCACAGTTCTGTGACCTGGACAGCTGCAAGTTTTGCCTTGAAGGCTTGAGCCCAAGCTGAGGGCTTAGCCATTCCCAGGCACTGCTGAAATACTGCAAGACCAAATGTGGCAAAACTCACAGAAACTGGTTCCGACCACGAATCGAATTCCTCAAACCCTCATATAAACTCTATAACCTGACCCCCTCCTCATAGACACATCTAGGTAGAACATCTCTTATCTCAATGTCTATCGCAAGTGTGGTACAGCCCTCTGTGTGTAAGTTCCCCTAATAAATGCTTTTTTTGCCCTGCTGTTTAGTGCTTCTTTCTTTGGAATCCTAATCAGCACCACCTCAGGACTAAGTCAGTCCCTTGCAGGAACACTCCTACCACCATTGCTTTTGGGGTAAATCCATCTGAGAGCTGGCCAGACAGAACAAGTAAACAAACCAACAAGGTAATTTCAGATGATAATCAGTGCCATAAAAACAATAAAGATATTAAAACTGAGCAGTATCTTAGAAAATGACTAAGAAGGAAAAGGGGTGGGGCCTGAATAAAATGGTAAGAAAAACCTCCCAGAATAGCTGCCATTCGAACACCTGACAAAAAATGAGTCAACCACTCAGGGATACAGAACAAAGCCATCAAATCAAAAAGAGTCCACAATCCACACTCAACAGTACTATGGACCACAGAGAATGTCAGAAATGTTTAAAACTGTTTTCTCCCTCGAGAGGCTTAAATTCCATTTGGGGAGGTAAATTAACTCAGGAAACAAATTTTATGAAACTGTAGAGACTTCAGCTGAAGGCCAGAGATGCCTTGGGGACAAATGGAAATGCCGTGCGGCCCACCGGTCATGTTCCCTCAAAGGCCAAGCTAGTGCCTCTGGTATTCTCATTCTGGTATATATGCTGCTGGAAATAGTATACAAACTATGCCTTTAAGCTTTCCAAATTGGAACCTGAAATTTTAAAAATCTTAATTAGTCCACACTTATGAAATACAAAGGCTTCCAGGCACACTGTCTGTTTGCTGTTCTGGAAAATCTAGTCCTTGAATTGCATTTCCTTCACTTACCTGTGAGGTTCCTTGACTTCTTCCCACTCTTGCAGCCTTCTCAGCCACGCTGATTCACAGCTGCTGCTTCCCTCTGAGGGACCACATGCCTGCTCTCACCCAGAATCCTCTAGCAGTTTCTTTTTCTAGAAACAGCTGAAGAACTGCTGAGTAGAAAGAGTCTGCAAACTATCCCGACTGCACTGTATTATTCCATCAGTGTGTGGAGCAACTGAAAAGTTACTTGGCTATATCAGATGTTAAGAACTGAGCACGAGCTTCCCAAATGTGTGTTCACTATAAAGAGGAAAGCCAGCAGACCTCTTCCAACTGAGACTCTGAAGAGAAGGCTACAAGAGATTTCTGTGGCGCTGACATCAGATCTACTACATCATGTCCCAGCCTCCACGGGGCAACAGGAAAGTAAAGATCAAACCACCTGAGCTGCCAGATAAGGAACGCCTTTCTCTATAAATAACTTACTGATGTGAAGAGGCTTTTCTGGGATAAAACAAGTAGAAAAGTTATATGTTGTACAAAAAGAATGGTCGAGAGAAAGATGGTGTAAAAGCAAGAAAAATCTTGACCCTCCCAGAAGCCACTGGCTGTTTTTGACCACCCACTGACAGTGAATTGCAAATGGCCATCAGCACTCTTTTTGCTTTTTTTAAAAAAAAAAAAAGAAAAGCCAATTTATGCCATTAGATGAAAATCCAAGTATCATCACCTATTTTCAATGCAAAATGCAAACTGTCTATATAGCCACCTAATGAACCCTGCCCTAACATGTTCCCACAATCCAAATCCAGTTAGTGACTAGAAATTATCCACAGGACGACAACTCCAGGAAGCAGCTGCCTCCTGGCTAAACCAAGAAGACTTAGGGGTACTAGTTTCTACACCTAGAATCCACTTTTCTCTCCCTTTCATACCTGTCTAAGCCAACTCCAAATTCACTCCAAATTCTCCTCCTTAGCATTAGCAACTGACAGGTTCCATCACGCATGCTTCCTTCGCAGTTCACACTTACTATGCCAAATGCACTGCTTTCTTGTGAAACACATCTAACGTATGTCCTGCCCTTCCCACAGAAATCTGCACATGCTGAGGGAAAGAACTCAGATCCTGTCTTAAAGATGCTGCTACCATTCATTTAATCCCTTCCTCTAAAGATGCCTACTATAAAATGATACGTAAGGTGAGGGTTTAATAAACTTTGGCTTAACACACTGAAAGGAAACAAAGATTTTTATAGAAGGAAAAAACACTGTAATGCTAATGTGAAGTACCTTCACAGTAAAGACATTTTATAGTACTTCCCTCCTCAATGAAAAGGAACAAAGAAATACAACTGAAAACATAAACAATTTAACTAAATCACAGGCCATTTCATGTTTAGCAACTTGTCTTTAAAACCCTCCCTACTACTTCCACCCTAAATGCATTTACATGCAAGACATAATAGGCTCCTGCCCTTCCAAACCAGTAAAAGGTACTTTTTTTTCTTTTTTAAAGACACCGTCTCTGTCTGTCACCCAGGCTGGAGTGCAATGCTGTAATCTTGGCTCACTGCAGTCTCGACCTCCCCAGGCTCAAGCAATCCTCCTACCTCTTCCTCCCAAGTATCTGGGACTACAGGTGCATACCACCATGCCCGGCTAATTTTTGTACTTTTTTGTAGAGATCGGGTTTCACCACGTTGCCCAGGCTTATCTTAAACTCCTGGGCTCTAGTGATCCACCCGCTTCGGCCTCCCAAAGTGCTGGGATTACAGGCATGAGCCACTGCATCCAGCCTAAAACAAAATCTTTTAAAAGCCATCTTTGGCTGGTGCAGTGGTTCACGCCAGTAATTCCAGCACTTTGGGAGGCCTAAGTGAGAAGAATGCTTGTGGCCAGGAATTCAAGACTAGCCTGGGAAACATAGTGAGATCCCATCTCAAAAGAAAAAAGTCATCTTTGCGCAGAGTTCTACTTTTACACCCTATCCTAGGAGAATCAAACTGAATCATATTTGCGTGGAGATAATCCATGTTTGTTTAAGAAAATGAACAGAAATTCAATTCATAAATTTAGTTCTAAATCATTAAAATACAAATACATGTAAAACGTGTTGAAACTGTTCTTACCTACAATCGCCATGTAATCTCTTCTATCATTCTACTCTGTTTTGGTATTCTTCACGTTTTTCCATCTGAGATATGCAATAGTTCTCCTAATCCCAAGAAATGGCTACAACCTTGGGGTCATTACTACTCAGGAACTGGGCTGTTTGTGGATCTCATTCTGTGCGGAATGGTGCGACTGGTTTCAGACATGTCCAACTGTGGCAGACAGTGCTTGTTCTCCATTCAACTTCCATTCTCCCCATTTTCCATAATAACAGAGCACCTACGTTACTGGAGCACAGTAAACCAAAGTTGTTAGGCACGGCTACTGGAAAAGCTCTGGAATGGGCCTAAAATAGCTTTTGCTGTGTGCCCCTCTGATAAGGTTCAGCTGTGTCCCCACCCAAATCTCATCTTGAATTGTAGCTCCCATAATTCCCATGTGTCGTGGGAAAGAGCCAGTGGGAGGTGATTGAATCATGGGGGTAGGTCTTTCCTGTGCTGTTCTTGTGATAGTGAATAAGTCTCATGAGAGCTGATAGTTTTATAAAGGGGAGTTCCCCTGCACACGTTCTCTTGCCTGCCACCATGTAAAACATGACTTTGCTCCTTACTTGCCTCCTTATTTGCCATGATTGTGAGGCCTCCCCAGCCATGTGGAACTGTGAGCCAATTAAACCTCTTTCCTTTATAAATGACCCAGTCTCAGGTATGGCTTTATTAGCAGCATGAGAACAGACTAATACACCCTCCTTCAGCTGCCTGGCTGGGGTGGAGGACCAGTGTCCCCCAATCCACTGCAGAGCAGTGATTTTTACAATGTTAAACGGCTAGAAAAGTTTCTAAACAGATACTTTCAGCTTCTCTATTCATCTCCTGGTGGACTGGTAGCAAACAGTCCTATTGGTGAGCCGCCATTTGAATAGCACTGGTCTAGAGCATGGACTTTAGGGGCTGTGGCTCCAGCCACCATCTGGGACCATGGCGAGACCTTGAGAAGAAAACCATGCACCGGGGCAGACAAGAGGAGACTAGATACCTGAGGTTTAGGTCATTCTACCAACCCTGGGCAGCACACCCTGAAAACACCTCATTTTATATGAGAACATAGATGTTTATCTTAAACAACTACGATTTGGGGTTATATAATAAACAGCCAATCCGAACAACAACTGACGCTCCTACATTTGTAGACCACTACAAAAATGTCACAGCACTACATTATTGCTTTTTATTCTCACATGAGAATAACCCTATGAAGCATGTAGCATGGGTATTATTTTGATTTGACAGCTATGGAAACTAATGTCCTAAAAGGTTAAATAGCTTGTCTAAAGTAACACAGCCAGCAAGTATAGACCCGCAAACAAAAGCCAGCTAGGTACCCTTTCCAAAACAACTCACCTCTCCATGAAGTGAAATCACCTCATCTCGACTGTACATAGAATACACTGTAAATGATCAGAGGTGTGTACTTACAACAAACTACACAAAATGTGTATGCCACCGGGTAGAAAGATACAACAAAAATGTCACAGTCAACTAGTTAATATAAAATCAGATTTAATGGCTACAGTGAGAATGTACTGCATTTTACAGTGGTAACAAAGCATCTGTGAAAGTAGACAGAGGCGCAGAAACCAGACAATTTTTATAATAATTTAGCCAGCAATATAGCAAGTGAACTATGAGCAAATACTACATATATAGTCTCAACATTTGAGCCTCTACATATAACATATAGTCTCAACTAATACTAGATCTAAATACAATCTATTAATAAGTAATAATGTTTAAGACAGTTTGAATAATAATGTCATGGTTAATAGTAACATACTATCCTTTGGCATAAATAAGACTTCTGAGAATCACTGGCAATCAGATGCGCTCTGAACCACTCTTTTGATGGTAAAGAAGGTTGGCAGAGAGCCATCCCCATTCACTTCCAGGAGGCCCTGATGAACAAAAGCATATTATTAAAAAGCTGCGGGGGCCAGGCACAGTGGCTCACACCTGTAATCCCAGTGCCTTGGGAGGCCAAGGCAGGAGGATCATTTGAGGCCAGGAGTCTGATACCAGCCCGGGCAACATAGTGAGACTTCATCTCTACAAAACATTACAAAATTAGCCAGGTGTGGTGGCATGTGCTTGTGTGGTCCCAGCTACTCAAAACGCTGAGGCAGGAGGATCGCTTGAGCCCAGGAGCTTAAGGCTGCAGTGCCCTATGATCACACCACTCATTCCAGCCTAGGTGACAGAGCAAGACCGTGTCAAAAAAAAAAAAAAAAAAAAAAAAGCTGCTGGTTTGGATCTACCATGTTATCTGTGACTGTGGACTAACTTTGGGTAAAATTTCTTTGCCTATGTGGGTATCAACCATTTTATTTCATCTGAAAAAAAAATGCTAAAGCATTTGTCCATATCCATACTTAACTGTTAAATATTAAACAGAAAAGTTATATTTATCATTAAATGCCAATAAAAACTCTTCTGTTGTCCTGAATATTTTGTTACAACATGTAAAAAAGTACACACACAGAAGAAAAATTCGGACAAACTTTAATGTATTTTATTATTAATGTTTTATTTTTATGTATTATTTTAATGTATTTTTATGTATTTATTTTTATGTATTTTTATGTATTTATGTATTTATTTTAATGTATTATTATTTTAATTGTATTTTATTATGTACATATTTTCCTGTCATATTTTCCCTGCAGAAACAAACTAACTGCCAAAGAAAAAAGACGAAAAGCATGTTTAAGCAATATTTAATTGCTCCTAGCATTTAAACATGTTACAAAAATCCTTAAAGATCATTAGTAAAAATTAGTTCTTGCAATACCTATCCACTAGCACACTATACAAAAAACAATTAATGGAAGGAGGAGTGGTTAGAGGGTGTATTGGTAGAGATATAGATATATTTTTAAAAAGGCTGCATCAACTCAAATAATATAGGAAAGAAGAAATGCAATTCCCACTAACTCTGCAAATGACCTTCAAACCTTACACAGGCACAAGGCTACAATGAAGAAAGCAAGTAAGCTTTGGAGTGACTCCTTCAGGGCACTAATCCCCAAAAGTTTATACCAGCTCAGGCTTCAGCGAACTACAGGCCCACAGGCCATGTCCAGACACCACCTGGACTCTACTGATCCACTAGAAATAAAGTGATCCAGTAAAATAAAGTTTCACTGAAACACGGCTACACAGTCATGCTCATTTGTTTACAAATTGTCTATGGCTAAGTTGAGTAGTTGCCATACAGAAAATAAAACTGAAAAAACGATCTGGCCCCTAATAGGAAAAGCTTGCTGTCCCTGAGTACAAAAATAACCAATAGTAAGAATGTTCAGAATCAGCTGGCTGAGCAGCAGCAAAAAACAGGATGGCTCTCCCCTAGAAACTGGTAGGAGCAAGCTTTCTGCCTCATAAACACTTTGCTGTGTATACACATGTAGTCTTAATTCATGAGACATAAGATTTGTCTTTTAAAAAGTTGACCCAAATACAAACCATCTCCAATCGGTTTCTCAGACACAAGTCAGAATATGACATTAAAATCCAGTGAATTGCACTGATATTTTCTCTTACAGACAAACCCAGTTTGTAGGAAAATAAATTACTCTTTCTCTCTCTCTTTTAATTTAACTAAGGGTCTTGCTCTGTTACCCAGGCTGGGGTGTAGTAGTACAATCATAAGCTCACTATAACCTGGACCGCCTATGCTCAAGCAATTCTCTTGTCTGTGGCCTCCCAAGTAGTTGGGACTATAGCCACAAGCTACCATGCCTGGCTTTTTTTTTTTTTTTTTTTTTTTCTGGTAGAGACAAGGTCTTGCTAAGTTGCCAGGGCTGGTCTCAAACTCCTGGCCTCAAGTGATCCTCCCATCTCCAACTCCCCAAAGTGCTGGGATTATAGGTGTGAGCTAACACACCTGGCCAGAAAACAATTTTCTCTAATGAATTAACTGAAAAGATTTACCACAGTGTGTCTATCTTTGGAAACAGCGCTGACACAAGGTACCTGGTGGTGTTCAAGTACAAATCCCCCCTGACCTGCAAGAAATTTCACCTTTAATAATCTTTAAGAAAGGTCAAAAGCATTAACATGACAGATGCCCAGGGCATGAGCCAATAAAAGGAAAAGTTAACTGGGTTATCTCTCTCATATGTAGTTAAAACAGCAAATGCTTAATCATTTAATTTGTACTGATGCTGATTTTTTTTTTTTTTTTTTTTGAGACAGGGACTTCCTTTGTCACCCAGGCCAGAGTGCAGTGGCGTGATCATGGCTCACTGCAGCCTCAACATCCCAGGTTCAACTGATCCCTCTGGCCTCAGCCTCCTAAGCAGCTGGGACTAGAGGTGTGCGCCACCATGCCCAGCTAATTTTTATATTATTTATAGTGACAGGGTTTTGCCATGTTGCCCAGGCTGGTCTCGAACTCCTGAGCTCAAGCAATCCACCCGCTGCCTCAGCCTCCCAAAGTGCCAGGATTACAGGTGTGAGCCACTGTGCCCAGCCCCTGATGCTAATTTTTAAATGGACATTTGAATTCTCAAAGAAATTTGTGTTGCCTCTTGTCAAACCAGGTCACTGAAATGATAACCCACACAATAAGCCAATGAGAAGGAAAAAATATATGGGATTGGAAAACAGAATGAAAATCAACATTAAAATTCCATAATTAAAACACGTAGATAGAAAAGAATTTATCTGACAACGTGCTAAGAACCCCCTGTCCTGTGTTTGCTGTCATGGGGAGGGAAGAATGTCTGCAGCACAGGCTTTCCCAGTCTGATTCACAGCCCTGTTATATATGAATGTGCACACTCGAGACAAGATCTGATCTGGACAATAGTCAAGTCTCTAAAAGCAAGGGAGTTCAATTAATTTTTTAAATAAACATTTCACTGGATTTTTTTTTTTAATGATCAATCCTGTTGACAGTTTTCCGGTCCATCTTCCAGAAGAACTCACTACTCAACCAACTGCCTGGTATTCAGCTGTGACTGTGAGGATGGATAACTGTATTTCCTTAAGAAATAGCAGGAAGGTATCTCATCCAAGCAGAAAATAAGACCAACAGTTGTCCAGGTCTCAGTGGTTCTGCATTTCTTCCTAAAAGAGAAATACATCTCTAAACATCTCTTTCCCGCCTCATGGGGTTGGGGGAAGCAATATGCTCAGAAAAATTCTAACTACTCCAGGCAGCTGAATAAAACAAGCTGAAAACCCTAGATGTGTTCTCCACATTACTGTGACAGAATGCAAGTGTGTATTCGAAAGATTTCCTTGCTGGAATTATAAAGTGTACAGCAAGCCAGCCTGCTGTACTGTCACCTCGCTCTTGCTCCCAGACTCCCTCCCATGGACTAAGCAGGAACAAACATACGAGCTGTGAATCTGGTAGGGGAAACAGGAAACAAACAACCAGGAACACACTGGAGAGAAGAGAAAACAGTTAACCACCTATGAGAAGATGGCGCTGACTCCAGCAGGTGACAGGTGGGACGTGAAGGGCATTCCCGGCCCTCCAGCAGAAGCAACGTCACGGAGCTGGGTGCTGGGTGGGTTGCACCGTTCTGAGGCAGCACGGTTCTCTCCAATGACTCTCACACAGGAACCAGACCTGACTCTGTTTCTTCCAGGACGGTCCTCCCTCACTCCACAGCCTCTCATGGCAGCTGGACACCCACCAGGGCTGGATTCCACACACAGAAACCACATCCAATGCTCTGTTACTAGAAGTCGACCATCTGGATTTCAAAGACCTCTGTCTCTTTCTGTCCTTTGTTAATCAGTCTCCCTTCCCACTCAACCCTCTCCCCTCCATGCCAGAGAAAAGGATTTTTAAATCTGATGAGTTTTTCAGGGAAGCAGAAATGTGAGATTACACTGTTCTTTAGCCTCACCTCATGGTTTTGCTACAGAGATCAACGTCTTCTAACACAGCTTTGCCCATACTCTTCCTGAGGCTGAACCAAAAAATCTTTCATGAACAGTACTGTCTCCACCAGCAGAATGTAAATATACCACAGCACTGACTTCAAAACACTGAAGTAGAGAGTCTTACCTCTCCTTAGACAGAAGGCAGAAGGCTGCAAACATCCCCCAGCAGACTGCAATTGTGCTGTTCCAACTGACAAGCCCAGTAAGCACTGCCCATGACAGGACCTCCTGCAGAACTCCTCCCAGCCTGGCGGACAGCGGGGCAGGGGTTACCCTCGGAGGCTTGCCTTCTCTTTGCTCCCTAGCCGTCACACTACACTGGGATGAGACACGACGAGCACCCAAATGACACAGTGACCATTTCTTTTGGTCACTGAGGTTCACGAGATGGGCTGTTTTTCTTTTTCAATCGAGGAGCTGAAATCCTACCAGCCACCTAACAATTAACAACCCCAACCCTGTCCACGGTTAAAATCAACGAAAAAAGCAAGCCCAACTTCTTGTATAACTTCCTTCATACGGGGAAAACATCAAGTTCAATGTGTGTTAATCAAGTGTCAGGTCAATGTACCACGCAAATATATTTGATGTTTTTTGCTAAGGCCAATACTAAACTGTTAAACACAGAGAATATGAGGAAAAACAAGGTTAAAAGAAAGTGTATAGATGTCCAACCCTCTTTTAATAATTCCAAAAAAACACAAAGCTACTTAGGCAAAAATAAATCACAAATCTATTCAGGAGCACTGTAAAACGGAAGAGAATTATCTAAAGGGATTCACCGGCTACTGACTAATTTTAATATGAAATGCCTCACAAATCTCCCTGTGCCACCGACAAATCACCAGCTGAGGCAAATCCCAGATAATGAAACACTGTAAGAAGGGCTCTTTTTAATAATTTAGCCCATCAAGGAGTGAGTATTGATTCTTATTTTCAGCAGAAGGAGACAGTGTTATCTCCAGCCTTACAGCTCAGTGACAACATCAGAGAATTTAATTACAGAGCCTTTTCTGCCATGCAATCCTTAAACTGTCACCTAGGATTCTGTGCCATTCCTCATCCATTTGTAGAGAAACTCCTGGTCTCACAGATGTGTCTGCCTACTTAAACCACAGTAACCACATTATATGCTTGGCTGTGTCCCACCCAAATCTGACTTTGAACTGTAATAATGCCCACGTGCCAAGGACAGGGGCTGGGTGGAGATAAACGGATCACGGCGGCGGTTTCTCTCACACTGTTCTCATGGTAGAGAATACGTCTCACAAGATCTGATGGTTTCATAAATGGGAGTTTCCCTGCCCAAACTCTCTTGTCTGCCACCATTTAAGATGTGCCTTTGCTTCTCCTTTGCCTTCCACCATGATTGTGAGGCCTACCCAGCCACATGGAACTGTGAGAGTCCATTAAACCTCTTTCCTTTATAAAAATCACCCAGTCTCCGTATGTCTTAATTAGTGGCCTGAGAACAGACTAATACACCATAGCAGCACTTCAAGTCCTACAGATTAAACACATCTATCTATCAATTACCATTTGCCAGCTGTTTTTCTTTAAGAATTTTTTAACAATTCATCAGATATCTTTGTGCATTTCCAACTTGTTTGTTAACAAATCTGCTCAGTATCTTAAGAGCAGATTGAAAATCATAATAATAGCTGTGCCAATTCTCTGGACATCTGTGGATATTTGTAATATATCCAACACAATGCCAGTAACAAAAGAAAAAGCCAGGGGGAAGTGATAGCGAAATCAGTCGTTATTTCCTTATCCTGACATAGGAAGATCAGAAAGTCCCCCACCTTCCAGAGAAAATTAACCAAATACTAAAGTTAGCAGTAATATTAATTCAAAAGTGTCCCTGCATCTTTAAATACTAAAAAAGTACTCAAAACACAGAAAAAACTACACTGAAAACAAGCCAATACTTTTTTTTTTTTTTTTTTTTTTTTTTGAGACAGTCTTGCTGTGTCGCCCAGGCTGGAGTGCAGTGGTGCAATCTCGACTCACTGCAAGCTCTGCCTCCAAGGTTCACGCCATTCTCCTGCCTCAGCCTCCCGAGTAGCTGGGACTACAGGCGCCCGCCACCATGCCCGGCTAATTTTTTGTATTTTTAGTAGAGACGGGGTTTCACCGTGTTAGCCAAGATGGTCTCTATCTCCTGACCTTGTGATCCATCTGCCTCGGTCTCCCAAAATTTTTTTTTTTTTTTTTTTGAGACAGAGTCTTGCTATGTCAGCCAGGTTGGAGTGCAGTGGTGTGATCTCGGCTTGCTGCAACCTCCACCTTCTGGGTTCAAGCAGTTCTCCTGCCTCAGCCTCCCAAGTTGCTGGGATTACTAGCGTGCGCCACCATGCCCGGCTGTTTTGTATTTTTAGTAGAGACGGGGTTTCACCATGTGGGCCAGGCTGGTTTCCAACTCCTGACCTCAAGTGACCCGCCCTCCTCAGCCTCCCAAAGTGCTGGGATTACAGGGATGAGCCACCATGCCCGGCCAAGCCAATACTTTTTAATTCAAGTACAAATCAAACTACATCACTGAGAGAATGTTCCCCAATCCAGTTACACTACCCTACTATCCATTATCACTGTTGCTGTGAATAATTAGTACCCCCTTCCAGGGAGTGGGGGGTACAGACCACGTGACAGTGGGTGTCACTGTGGTGACAAGACTGTTTGAGAGTGGGAGGTGGGAGCAATCATTTATGCTAGTAATTTGCCTTAAGATGTTATTCCCAAACATCCTTCCATGATCCTTTGGATTGAGATACCTTAATCCCAACTGCCTTCATGTCCAAGGTCACCACACACACACACACACACACACACACACACACACACACACACACAATCTTCCTTCCATGATCCTTTGGATTGAGATACCTTAATCCCAACTGCCATCATGTCCAAGGTCAACACACACACACACACACACACACACACACACACACACACACACACACACCTTCTATTAGAGAGAACCGAAGGCATTTGACAGCTGCCTTTTTAGGTCCTTCTGCCTTTCCATCCAAACTATCCATCGTTACAAGGCCCTGTGGCAGTGCAGCAGCGCTCTCCATTCTAATCAGGCATCGAAGAGAAACTTCACTGTCTGTAGGCTGCAACCAAGGGCAGCAGCCTCACAACAAAAGCGCACCCTTTGTGTGGCAATCATTTACCTGTTGTAAAAGCACAGTACCCTTCTCTCTAATAAAAATTCGAAAGGCCAAAAATCAGCATTACATAATGGCCAAACATAAAGAAATGAAAAGCAGTCTGGGTGCGGTGGCTCATGCCTGTAATCCCAACACTTTGGGAGGCCGAGGTGGGTGGATTACGAGGTCAAGCGATCGAGACCATCCTGGCCAACATGGTGAAACCCCGTCTCTACTAAAAATACAAAAAAATCAGCCAGGCGTGGTGGCGGGCGCCTGTAGTCCCAGCTACTCGGGAGGCTGAGGCAGAAGAATCACTTGAACCTGGGAGGTGAAGGCTCCAGTGAGCTGAGACTGCGCCACTGCACTCCAGCCTAGTGACAAGAGTTAGACTCCATCTCAAAAAAAAAAAAAAAGGAAAAGCAAAACATAATAAAACAGCCTCATGCTATGTTCACTGGAAAATTTACATGCATGTATATGTTTTATAAGTTATAGAAGCCCATAAGAATTCCAATAGTTCAGGGGGAAAAAAAAAGAAAAAAAAAAACTAAACTTGAGCTATATACCGACGTCTACCCACTAAAATTACTAAAACTATAGCCAGGAATACTTGTTTGGTTTCGTGCCCCTCTCCTTTACAAGGGAGGTAGAAAGCAAGGTGGAGAGACACCCAACAGTCACTTCCTTTTTAAAAAACAAAAACAAAACCAAAAAACTTACACACAGCAGATTTTTCTGGCTAGTATTGGCCAATCTTTCTCTTGACAGTATTAAGTGCTATCCTTTGTGTTAACAGTCCCATGCATTTAATTTATTTGTTTAAAAGAAATCTTTCTTCATCTGATTAAAAAAAAAAAATCAATCTGACTTTTCTGTCTTGTAATTAAAACAAACTATCAATACAATGGATGGGGACAATTTCTCTGAACCAGGAACTGTTCCAGACACTGGGGACAAAAAGGTGAATGAAACACAGCCCCTTCTCTTAATCTAGCTAAGAGGACAGACACATACAGAGGCATGATGTGAGAATGATGCTGGCTGACAGCGCCTCTCAGGCAGAAGCGAGAGATGACTGGAAGTGGGAGGTGGAGAGGAGAGGCTCACTTTTATTTTTCATTTCAATGTATACCTTAATATTTTTAACATCCAATTTTGGAATTACATGTTTTACAACTTCATTAATAGAGTTCAGAGGCACAAGATTTTGGCTCTAAGTTTACATATAACTAAGTAGTACTACCATAATTATCACAAGCTGGTAAATAAACAAGATGACCTCAATGTGCCAAGGGCACATTTATGCCAAACAAAGGCAAAGTCACTTCATGGCAAGCTGTATTTACACTGATGGTTTCTGAGTGGCAATAACTGAAAGAAAAGCAACAGGAAAACCGAGTCATTACAAGGAATCCAGCCGTCTACACAAACCAGGCACCATCCCAGCATCCAAGAACATGGGCCATAAGGAAGCAGTAACAGTTACATCACAAGCGGCTACTTATTTCACAACAACATCATCGCCCAGTCTATTAAATTAATGTTGGTAGTCAGAACTTTATTGGTTTTGTAGTTTGGTTTGAAATTAATTTATAAACTGCCTTTTATAGCTGCATTAGGGATATAAGCACACAAATTATACCTAATTTGTGTATTGGGGAAGGGAGGAAATTAAGTAATATAGAAGAACACAAAAACTATTTTTGAAGTAAACATACTCAAGTTTCAAAAACATGAAAGACCCTGGAACTGCATCAGAAGTTCCACATCCTCAACGTAAGCAACATAAGGAGGAGACCCTGTCTTTACAAAAAATTTTAAAATTAGCAGGGCATGGTGGCCCGTGCCTGTAGTCCCAGCTACTCAGGAGGCTGAGACAGAGAGGCCGAGGCTGTAGTGAGCGCTAAACATGCCACTGTACTCTAGGTGGGTAACAAAGCGAGACCCTGTCTCAAAAAAAAAAAAAAAAAAAAGAAAAGAAAAAAGAAGAAGTTCCACATCCTGCAAAGGACAAGATCAGATCTACTTTTACACTGGTTACTGGAGTTGGGGACAAGCCTTCATTTGCTAATACTGGCCACCCATCAGAATCTCCTGAGAAGTGCTTCAAAGGAGTATGGATTCCTGGGTTTGACTCTGGAACAAATGAATCAGTATTCTCATCTTACATGTGAAGACAGTGGGACTCTGAAAGATTAAGTCACCTGATCATACAACTAGTCAATGGGTAACCAACATGATTCAAACCGATACTATGATTTTAACAGTAAAAACGTGAGGTTTTTTAACTACCTCCATGATCTGGGGGAAGGGTATACTGCAGTTCCCTGAACTACTCTTTCAACTTCTCTGTAAGTGTGAAATTATTTTCAAATAGAAAGTTAAAAACAAAAACCAAAAAGAATAGACAGCAGGCTGAGACGTGTTAAGAGGTAGAGGTGGGATAGGAAATGGAAAAGGATGAGGCAGAGGCCTCTGAAAGGAGGGCAGAGGCAGAGCTCCATCTCCACACAGAGGAGGTCGGGTGGTTTTCAGTTTTGTTTTGTTGTGGGGGAAGAGGAGGTACCAGTCAATAGCAAGCTGAGGAGTTTAAAAAAAGGAAGGAAGGAAGGAAGGAAGGAAGGAAGGAAGGAGGGAGGGAGGGAGGGAAGGGAGGGAGGGAGGGAGGGAAGGAGGGAGGGGAGGGAGGGAGGAGGGAGGGAAGGGAGGGAGGGAGGGAGGGAAGGGAGGGAGGGAGGAAGGGAGGAAGGGAGGAAGGGAGGAAGGGAGGAAGGGAGGAAGGGAGGGAGGAAGGAAGGAAGGAAGGAAGGAAGGAAGAAAGGAAGTCCACATATCTGTAAGGTGGGCAATAAAGGAACGATCTTTCTGTATTTCTCTACATTACAAATTCAAACTAGCATTTACGAACTTGCCAAAAAAAAACCTGTTTATGTTTATAGAGAAATGCATTCTGAAGTCCAAACAACTGACCACACAACAATTTCTAAACCCTTCCATTACTACATAAAACACCTGCTTCTGTGCTAAACTTTTGTAAGGCACAGTTTCTGCTTCAAGAAAATCTGTGATGCTTGGAATTGAGGTTTATCTTACTGAAGAAAAATCTCAAGAAAAGTGTTTGCCACCCATACAGCTGATAATTTTTCGTAATCCTAATGGATCAGTGGGAAATTGTACCACGAAATCTCTTGTCAGTCAATATAACAATGTCTCTAACTAATTTCAGTAAAGTGAAATCTACAGTTATTCCCTTGAAAAACAGGACAAATCAACTCTTTCCCAACTTTTTTCTTTTTTTTTCCCGCAAGACAGAGTCTCGCTCTGTCGCCCAGGTTGGGGTGCAATGGCACGATCTCACTGCAACCTCCACCTCCCTGATTCAAGCGATTCTCCTGCTTCAGCCTCCCAAGTAGCTGGGACTATAGGCACGTGCCACCATGCCCTGCTAATTTTTTGTATTTTTAGTAGAGATGGGGTTTCATCGTGTTATCCAGGATGGTCTCAATCTCCTGATCTCGTGATCCACCTGCCTCAGCCTCCCAAAGTGCTGGGATTACAGATGTGAGCCACTGAGCCTGGCCTTCCCAACTTACTTTAAGAGGTAACTAAAGGACGGGTGCAGTGGCTCACCCCTGTAATCCCAGCGTGATTGGATTGGGAGGCTGAGGCGGGTGGATCACCTGAGGTCAGGACTTCGAGACCACCCTGGCCAATGTGGTGAAACCCCATCTCTACTAAAAATACAAAAATTAGCCAGGTGTCGTGGCGCGTGACTGTAATCCCAGCTACTTGGGAAGCTGAGGCAGGAGAATCACCTGAATCCGGGAGGCAGGTGATCATGCCAAAATCATGCCATTGCACTCCAGCCTGGGCAACAGAGCAAGACCCCATTTCCAAAAAAAAAAAAAAAACCCTAAAAAAAGTGATAATAGATTATCTACATTACTGGCAGCAGAAAACAAATTTAAGTGTTAAATACCAAACTTTTTTTTTTTTTTTTTTTTGAGACAGCGTCTCACTCTGTCACCCAGGCTGGAATACAGTGGCATGATTATAGCGCACTGCAGCCTCAGCCTCCTGGGCTCAAACAATCCTCCCACCTCAGCCCTAAAAGTAGCAGATAACTTTTGAATTTTTTGTAGAAACAAGGTCTTTCTTTGTTGCCCAGGCTGGTCTCAAACCCCTAGGTTCAAGCAATCCTCCAGTCTTGGCCGCCCAAAGTGTTGAGATTACAGGCATGGGTTACCACACCCAGCCAATACCAAAGTTTTACATTACACAGGTGAAGCTAGTATCCAACTATTTTCCACCAATTACCATGTAATATGGTTGAAATTACATGACCTTTCAAACTTCCAGATACAGGTGACAAAGAACATTTTTAATATAATTTCTATTTTCAAGATTTAAAAATTCTATCTACTTTTAACATCTACCTAGCTGTCACCTCAAAAAATTCAAGACAGATTCTAAATTTTAAAAATTTTCCAATTTATGTTCCAGGAAATTTAAGTGAAAGGGAGGAAAGCTATAACTAAAATATACTAATGGCTAGGAGTACTAATATACATACTTTAAAAAAAAATTACCAAGGAATAAATATTTAGGATGCTCCAGAGAAAAATTGTATCTGTAAGCAGTTTCAGTCTCCTCATTTTATGAATGTTTTGGTTACTTCAGCTATTAAGTTTTAATCAAGCTAAAAAATAGGCCTTTTTCCTTCCATCTTAAGAATGTCAATGGGATGAGGAGGGAAAAGCCAAAAGGTGGGAGGAATAGAGTAACAAACTTTAAATCAGCTAGCATGATTTAAAGGACACACACTTCTGTCCTTTAACACAGCATGTTTCTTGAAAATAGGTTGCTAGTTCCTAAAAAAGAACACAAAAGCTATTTACAGGCTGAAAATCTAAGATTTTCTACTCTCAAATTTTCATTTAGAGAATAGATTTTGGGATAAGAGGGGAAAACTACATTCATTTTAAGGGGATGGGAAAAGTACCTGATACGATCTAATCGTAAAACATGAGATAAAAGATAAGAACTGAAAATGCAACTTCCAGGCACCAGGCATAATAATTTATATAGACTCTAAGAAAGGATTAACTTTAAGTGTATTACTTCAACTTCACTCCAGTCCTTAGAAACATTTAATATCCTTGGGAAAGAGTACCATCTCTTCTTCCACTGAAGGCCTTGATACTTATAGAAGATATTGCCGGCCAGACGCAGTGGCTCACAACTGTAACCCTAACCCTTTCAGAGACTGAGGCAGGCGAATTCCTTGAGCCCAAGAGTTCGAGACCAGCCTGGGCAATGTGGCAAAGCCCCGTCTCTAAAAAAATTTTTAAATTAGCTGGGTATGGTGGCAGGCGCCTGTATTCCCGGCTACTCAGGAGGCTGAGGTAGGAGGATCATCTGCGACTGGGAGGTTGAGGCTGCAGTGAGCCATTATCAGGCCACTGCACTCCAGCCTGGGTGACACAGGGAGAGACCCTGTCTCCAAAAAAAAAAAAAAAAAAAAAAGATATTCCCATCAAAAAATACTATGATATCCTAAAAACAAAGTTAGAATAAGTAAAACCACAAGCTTTCTTCCATGGCCTGAAATGTCTCTGGCAATTCTATTGCTAAAAATAAAGCCTAGAAGAAGCCCCGCATATTTGTTTTTATATATACTTCTTTTTTTTTTTTTTTTTTTTTTTTTGGAGACGGAGTCTCGCTCTGTCGTCAAGGCTGCAGTGCAGTGGTGTGATCTCGGCTCACTGTAACCTTGAACTTCTGAGTTCAAGTAATCCTCCTGCCTCAGCCTCCCAAGTAGCTGGTACTAGGAGCCTGGTACTACCACAGCCACACAACACCATATCTGGCTTTTTTTTTTTTTTTTTGAGATGGAGTCTGGCTCTGTTGCCCAGGCTTGAGTGCAGTGGTGTGATCTCGGCTCACTGGAACCTCTTCCTCCTGAGTTCAAGCGATTCTCCTGCCTCAACTTCCTAAGTAACTGAGATTACAGGCGCCCGCCACCACGCCTGGCTAATTTTTGTATTTTTAGTAGACACAAGGTGTCGCCATGTTGCCCAGGTTGGCCTTGAACTCCTGACTTCAAGTGATCCACCCACCTCGGCCTCCCAAAGCGCTGGGATTATAGGTGTGAGCCACCACACCCAGCCTAACGTTTTTGTTTTTGTTTTTTTTACTTTCTGTAGAGACAGGGTCTGGTCAGAGACTGGTCTTACCAGTTCAACCTGGTCTTGAACTCCTGGCCTCAAGCACTCCTCTCTCCTTAGCCTCCCAAGGTGCTGGGATTATAGGCATGAGCCACCACACCCAGCTGTTCAGATATTTTTTCAATCAAATAGTAAGGAACAAGGGCTGTGCCAAGTGGCTTTGTAATCTTAGCACTTTGGGGTACTGACACAGGAGGATCCCTTGAGTCCAGGAGTTCAAGACCAGCCTGGGCAACATAGGGAGACCCTGTCTCTACAAAAATTTAAAAATTTTTTAAATTTTAGGTAGCATATACCTATAGTCCTAGCTACATGAGAAGCTGAGAAAGGAGAATCACCTGAGCCCAGGAGGTTGGGGCTGCAGTGAGCCAGAATGGTGCCACTACACCCCTGCCTGAGTGACAGAGTGAGACCCTGTCTGTAAAACCAACAAAAAAACCCCAAAACATGAAACACCCCAAGAAAGGCAGGGCTGAAAGTCCTAACAGTGCCTGTAAGTAATAAAGAGCAATGCACTATCCCTGAAAGAACAAGAAGCTCAATAAAACTTGCAAAGGATCATTAAATCTAATATAGGCCTATGGAAACAAAAAGGCATTTAAATCGTAGGCAGTTATAAAAGCAGAGGGTTATTGATATTTGTGATCTAAAAATGCGGCTTGATGCCCCTTTTGGAAAAAAGATGATGAATATGATGAAAAGACAGTCTTAAAACTGACTGGGCACAGTGGCTCACGCCTGTAATCCCAACACTTTGGGAACCCAAGGCAGGAAGATCACTTGAGGTCAGTTTGAGACCAGCCTGGCCAACATGGTGAAACCCTGTCTCTACTAAAAATACAAAAATTAGGTCAGGCATGGTGGCTTATTCCTGTAATCCCAGCACTTTGGGAGGCCGAGGCAGGAGATCACCTGAGGTCAAGAGTTCAAGATCAGCCTGGCCAACATGGTGAAACCCCATCTCTACTAAAAATACAAAAATTAGCCAGGTGTGGTGGCACACGCCTGTAATCTCAGCTACTCGGGAGGCCGAGGCAGGAGAACTGCTTGAACCCGGGAGGCGGAGGCTGCAGTGAGTTGAGACTGCACCACTGCTCTCCAGCCTGGGCAAAAGAGCAAGACCCTGTCTCCCAAAAAAAAAAAAAGGAATAAATTAACTGACAATTAGCTTTTACGGGGAAGCAGACACAACAACTGCTCCAGGTGAAAGGAACAGAGCTGAAAGCAGGCCCAGCCGGGTTCTCTGATGCCAGTAGCAGTCAGCCTTGGCATTATAGGTCAGCTGGGTGCTTTCAGAATTTTCTTAATTTGTTACATTATAAGTCGACAGCTAGTAATCATCTTTCATTTAGGGTAGCTGGATTAATCCCAACATTTGTATTAGCAATTCTTCTGAAAATCCAGCCATCTTAATATCTTTCACTAAAATCAAATATAAAAAGCAATCTCTCATGATCTTTATCAATGGTTATTTTTGGCATACTTAATGGGGAAGTATGCCAAAGCAGGGAAGCCACAGTAAAAGCAATACAGCCTCTCTAAACTTCTGCACCACTAAAAAAGCAACCAGATTGGAGTTCTTTCTAAGCAACAAGTAGGTAACAAACGTAATACAATCAGCATTTCCAAAAGAGCATTTTATAATAAATTTTCATTTTTAATTCTTAAATGGTACTATAGTATCAAGCATGGAAAGCACTACTGTTAGAAGTGATACTTACTAATGGTAAGTGCCTTACTTCAGCAAAAATAACTCTATTAACACTGGTTTGACTGAGTTCAATCGAGCCTCCCACCTCAGCCTCCTGAGTAGCTGGGACTGCAGACACATGCCACCACACCCAGATAATTTTTCATTTTTTTGCAGAGATGGGATTTCACCATGTTGTCCAGGCCAGTCTTGAACTCCTGAGCTCAAGTGACCCAACCGCCCCAGCCTCCCAAGGTGCTGGGGATTACAGGCGTGAGCCATCATGCCCGGGCTGATTTGAGGTTTAAAATGACAAACAGCAGAACCTTCACTGTTTTTAATCTTAACTTTTAAATTATTTTCAACACCTAAGCAATCTACTGATTAGCATCCCTAGTCAAAAAGTATAGATCCTCTTTCCAGAAAAATGTACATATATAGGAGATTTTACCAGCAATTTCAGGATGTTCACAGACCCTCTAAACTCAAGAGACTTTATGGATTTCAGATTAAGAATGACGAGAATTTGGGCTGGGCACAGTGGCTCACGCCTGTAATCCCAGCACTTTGGGAGGCCGAGGCGGGCAGATCACAAGGTCAGCAGTTCGAGACCAGCCTGGCCAACATGGTGAAACCCTATCTCTACTAAAAATACAAAACTTAGCCAGGCATGGTGGTGGACGCCTGTAATCCCAGCTACTCCAGAGGCTGAGGCAGGAGAATCGCTTGAACCCGGGAGGCAGAGGTGCAATGAGCCAAGACCGCGCCATTGCACTCCAGACATTGCTCTGGGCGACAGAGCAAGACTCCATCTCAAAAAATAAATAAATAAAAAAAGAATGACCAGAATTTGTATAATTCAAGTCTTACAGGATAATAGACAATGCTTAATGTATGCTTGCTATATGCTAAGTATGGTGCTAAGAAATTTAATGAATTATTTTATTTAATTTTTGCAACAACCCTTTGTCATAGATAGTAGTATTATTACACCCATACTACAAGTGAGAAAACTAAGAGTTAGAAAGGTTAATTAACATATCCTATGTTACCAAGAAACATGTCAAAAGAAAAAAAGTTCCCTAATGGAAAATGCACAACAAAAATAATGATTTAAAAAAAAAAAAACAAAAAAACCATACACCGGGCGCAGTGGCTCACACCTGTAATCCCAGCACTTTGGGAGCCCTAGGTGGGGGGATCCTGAGGTCAGGCAGTCAAGATCATACTGGCTAACACAGTGAAACCCCATCTCTACTAAAAATACAAAAAAGATTGCCAGGTGTGGTGGAATGCACCTGTAGTCCCAGCTACTCGGGAAGCTGAGGCAGGAGAATTGCTTGAACCCGGGAGGCGGAGGTTGCAGTGAACTGAGATCACGCCACTGCACTCCAGCCTGGGTGACAGAGCAAGACTCTGTCTCAAAAAACAACAACAACAAAACATACACAGCCAGGTACAGTGGCTCACACCTGTAATCCCAACACTTTGGGAAGCCAAGATGAGAGGATCACTTGAGGTCAGGAGTTCAAGACCAGCCTGGCCAATAAGGCAAAAAACCCTGTCTCTACTAAAAGTACAAAAACTAGCCAGGTGTGGTAGCCCACACCTGTAACCCCAGCTACTCAGGAGGCTGAGGCAGGAGAATCGCTTAAACCCAAGAGGTGGAGGTTGCAGTGAGCCGAGATCATGCCACTGCATTCCAGCCTGCATGACAGGGTGAGACTCTGTCTCAAAACAAAAACAACAACAACAAAAAAACACTACTCAAATAAAACAGTTCAAACCACCCCTACAATACTGTCCTACTATGTGTGTTAACCACTCAAAAGAGGTCAAACACACAAAAAGATATGGCTAAAAGAATTAAAATGCTAACTAACTAATATCCTCACTAGTCCTTGATCTTCTAGTGAGGAAGAGGATGGGTGCAGCCAACATGAGTCCTGTCCTGCAGAGCCACACCCTTGACAATGGAGATAAATGTGCACGTATGTCCCCTTGAAAGGTTGCACCTTTCCTGCTTTGGCTAGAGCCTCTGTCATGGTGCCACGTGGTCTCTATGTAAATCAGCTGGCGGGTAGAATCATTTCTGACCAGTTTAGGGAGGTTCTGGGCAATGTTATCTTTGCCTTCCTACCTCCCTCACTACTCCCTCCCCACCACTGAACACAGTACTTTTTACTAGAAAACATCCAAGCTAACAGATTCTCAGTACAAGTAAAAATGTTGCCTCTCCAGCAGATAGAAAAATGAACAGATAAGTTAAAACTTACAAAATTAAATCTGATGTTTATTCCATCATTAGTGTAGAAACACAGATCACATATACCTGAATATGCAAAGAAAGTTAAATTATGATGCAATCAATGCTATCCTATAAAAACTAAATTAACAAAAATAGTCTATTAGGGAAGACATCTGGTGTATCATGGCAAGAAATGTTAATGATATTGTCTGCAACCCTGTAATCAATTTTTTCTCCCAGCAGCTCTCTCATTACACTGTATTAGATCTGTGTGCCTGCAGGATTTATGAGAGCTCCACATATGGGGAAGCTTTGCCAACTGGATCTGATTCAGATCCAGCTCAAATGACTTTGGCAGCACAAAGCATCATTAAAGAACAATCAATACAGTTAGCTTTATGTAGCATCATCTTGAGTGAAAGAAGATTTATCCTCTCACTACAGAATCTCTTACACCTACATATAATGTACCCAAGTGCTCCACCAGTCATGAACTTATTTAAATCATCAGTAGACACAAATATTTTTATTGCTAAAAAATAAATACTAATCATTAATTCTAATATAAAAAGTTTACAAAAAAAAAATGTTATTATGGACTTAAAATCCATTCAGCAAATCCGGTGAGTATTACAGTAAATAAAATTATTAATAATAGCATCCACATTGATTAAGAAAATATCAGCCTGAAAGTACAATCTACTTTTTAGATATATGTGGAAATAAAACATATCGGTAAATAAGACATATTGGTAATTGGTAAAGGCTGAAGCTTTAAAAGTAGGTAGTCACATTGGGAATCTACTAATTTGTCCCGTAAGATGTCAGTCTTTCTCTGGGAATTAAAATTAGACTTTTATCTATACTACACTGGGTTCTGTCTTCCACTGTAAGACAGAGAATTCCAAGGTTTCCATAATGTGAAACCCCCACCCCTTTTTTTGGTATGACCCTTGAGTAATTACATCAGCAAATATGTAAACGTGTTATGCTGTTGCAACAATTACTCCTGATTTGGTTACAATTATCAATATATCATCTCTACTGTCTTGGTCCTCTTCATCTTACCCATGAATGGTGGCCCTAGCCTTCTACTTGGAACTTTCACCATCTTTCCCCGTTCCACACTGCAAATTGCTACAGTCAATCTTCTTAAGCAGTGGCCTGCAAGATGGCTTGCCTAGAATAAAAAAGCTTACACAAGCTCTCTACTGCCTATTACACAAAATCTTAACTTTGCTAACTTTGAAGATCCTCTATAATCTAGCCCCATTTTATATCTCCACATCTGCCTCCCAAAATCCACTAACCTGTGCTCTTCAGTGACGTCCTGCGGGTCATCCTCTCACAACTCCCAGACTCGTCAGCCTCACTGCCTGTGTTGCTTATAAGGACAGGCTGCCATGTACACCTGGAAGGCTCCTACACTCTGCCTATCCACTTCTTATTGATGTGTGAAAAACATACCCAGCTCCTCAAAACCTACCCACCCTCACAGAACTTCCCCAAGTGCCACAGCCCATCTGGAGCACTTTCTTTTCTTCGACCCAAGATATTAATATTCTATACTGCAACTGAACAACTCACCATATATTGACAGTATCTTGCATTGTGTGTGTCTAAGTGTGAGAGAGCTTGCTATCCTTTTGTATTATTTGCTAATTCAGTATGAACTGGGGTGCCACAGTCACTTCTTTACACTGACGTCAATGCTTAACTGCAACCACACTTCTTTCATATTAACCCACTAGTCATTCAGAATAATAAATACTCGACTTTCAGAAAACACTACCATTAAATCCTCCATTAAGTCCTACCATTACAGGAAAAAAAAGGAAGACAAGTGTGAACTTTCCTAAAAAGGGAGATGTACTAAACGATAATAACCCCTATGATCACCCACATGGGTCCCTGTGTTTTAAGGGATAAAGCACTACAGATACTTCATCCTGCTGCCTCTTACACATCCCTCAGGACCACCACTAGTAACAGACGAATAACCAAGGGATAGCTGTTAAGAAGTATAGCTACAGCCCGACCCAAGCCTCTTGAAGGGCATATTCTGCATCTAGCACTGGAGAAAAGCCTCGCTATTTCTGAGCAATACCCTACAAAATGTCACCCGAGAGGACAACACCCAAAATAGTTTAGATTGGTGGGCCATGAGTCCCAATGAGCCTGGGGAAACGCACATTCCACACTTGAACTCAAACTTACCCCCTTTTTTCCCCATTTCAGTTGCCAACATCCATACTCGCTGCTGATTGCCAGCTCCTGCTCCTTGCAGCAGCCCAGCATGCTCTCTGCTGGTGCCAAAATACCCTTCCACCAAACCCCGCTAACTTCTGGAACTGTCCTAGAGGGGTAAGGCAAGTCCCGTATTTTGCTTCCTCTGTGCATGTACTTGTTACTCCTTTAAAAACACATATAATACAGCACATTTTAAAAGGGGCTCTGGGGAGGGACTAATATTCCTATTTTATACCCTATGGGATATAAAATACTGATAGCTTTTAAAAACGGGATTCTCCTTACCCCTACAGGCCCTCTCCCGGCTTCAGAAAGATGCTGTGGTGGCTGTGATGCCACCGGCAGAGAGCATGCTGGGGGGTCACACAAAGCAGGAGTTGGAGATCTGCAACAGGCCTGGGAGTTGTGGACCTAAAAAAGAAAACAGTTTTAAGTTAACGTGCCCAATGCCCCATCATGCCCTGGTTATTAGGGGCACGCAGCACACAAGTCGGTATCTGCAAAAACTCTTTAGCAGATGACCTCTGAAACCTCAGATAATTTGTTCTACCACTAAAGTTAACCTTTTTGCATTAATCAAAGCTGTTACCTTATTTCAGTGTGAACAAACGTATGACCCTTCTGGCTCCACACTTTAATCCAGGTCCTATCATAAAGCAGTATGGTGTGTGCCCCTCAAAATAACCAAGTTAAGATGTGAGATAGTGCCAAAGCACAGTTAACAGCAACATGCTATGCTTATAATAAAAACAGAAATGCAATGGTGTCAGATAAACACAACCGTAAAATGAATCACAAGTGGACAAACTGAGCTTTCAGAAGAGTTTCTAATGACAGAAGCTAGAGACATAAGACATGTACTTAATAAGGAAATAGGGCATTTGGGTGGCCAAAGAAAGGCCCTGCCATTTTCTCAAAGTTCAAGTTTAACTGTGTAAAGCTGAAGGCAAAATAAATACACAAAGGCCCCAAAACAGAGGGAAAAAGACAACATTCACATGAGTTATAATTTTCTCCAAACGCCCACAAGGTGAGTATAATGAATAGGCACAGAGCATAAAGTTCCAGAAAGACATTACTTATTTTTATAGGCAAAACTAGTTTAGTATGTATCACATGTCTTTTTAAAATTAACTTTGAAAACATTTAAAAACCAGGGAAAAAAAGACTATAGAGCAACTTCTGAAAGCTAGCACAGTATACCTCAGATAACAGTTTGAATATGTTCCTTTTCAAATATTTTAGACAGCACATAACATTTTTAAACCAATTTCATGTGGTTTTGAATGAACTAAAAAAAATCCATAAAATCCCAATACTTATATAAGAACCTGTCTTACGGTTGTCTAAAAATTACAGATGAACAATCTTTTAATATTAGATCATTATTAGGGTGTCCTGTTACACATAATTCCCTTTGAAAAAGCAAAGAGCAATTAACAACTTTCTGTAAACAAAGATTTTAATATATTTCATTATCTATTTTAGTAAGTCTCTTAAGCTCCCTACACATAGACACACACACACACACAAAACAAAACAAATACCAGGAAAATAAGCTAATGTTCAGAATGTTTTATCATGATCATTTTCTTTTCTTTTTCTAAAGATGACCATCTAGAGTACATCCTGGGATCTACACTAAAATATCTGTGCAGTCAGTCCCTGATTCTCATGGCCTCAGTGACAGTATAGCTGACAGAGTGTCAGTAGCCACAACCTTCTCACCACACACCTTCTCCCCACCATCACCAACACTGCAAACTCCAAATTAAAGATTCAATTGTACATTTGAATGTACAGCATATTCAATATTTTTTGCCAGAAGCATCAAAATAAAAATGGACTTCTGGATAATCTCTTCCACTAGGAATATGACTGCCCAAACCACTCAAATCCTTACATTCAAATTAAGGGTTTTAAATCAAAAACACCTGGTAAAGCATTTCCAGACACTTTGGCATTATTTTAAACATGCAAATAGTTCAAGTAATTATTAAAACATTTTATGCATTTTAAAAAGGCATTTTTTTCAAAACAAGTCATTGTTCTCACATACGAAATGAGAAAACTTTGACAGTATCTGTTTCCCTAATTTTTTTTTAGTACTTCTAACAGGTTTTTCTTGGACTATTGAGTTGGTTCTTAATGCAAGCATCCATATATACATACAAATTACAAATTTCCAATGGAAAAGAATTAAGTTTGAACAAGACTTTACCAATATTCTTGCACAGTAGATGGCTGCAAATATCAGATTGTCTCAACCTTTCTTAAGCTCCTTTAAAATTAGAATACCTAGAGTTTTCTGCATTGAAAAAAATTTCACATATAGATAACAATTTTAGTAAGTAACATTTTCAGAAATATATTTTATGGAAATATATATAATTAAACAAAACTTTTTCAATAGTTTCTTAGAGTCCCTTGACCCAAGTAAATTAGAAGAAAATGAATTACCCAACCTCACAGTAGTAGTTAAACACTAAAACTTAAAATCCCAAGTGCCCGACCCTGACTGGCAGCCACAAGTGAAGACAAATTGCTGGGAAGCTCAGAAAATGGGGCCAGCAAAATGCTGGGATTATTTATTCCCAAGGCCTCATTTTGATTTCCACTTATGTTAATACCACCCTGTCCATTTAGAGGTTGACATCAATATCATGCAAAAAGGATGTGGTGGTTCAAAAAACTTTCAATACCATTACTCCATAATTGTGGCGGGAGGGGAGTATAGATATACAACCTCCTCTGACTCAGTCCACCAAACTCAGGGCTAAAGAATTCCATCTTGCTTGATGCGGTGGTTCATGCCTGTAATCCCAACACTTTGGGAGGCTGAGGCGGGCGGATCACAAGGTCAGGAGTTCAAGACCAGCCTGGCCAATGTAGTGAAACCCTGTCTCTACTAATAATACAAAAACATAGCCGCGGGTGGTGGCAGGTGTCTGTAATTCCAGCTACTTGGGAGGCTGAGGCAGGAGAATCGCTTGAACCCAGAGGCGGAGGCTGGAAAAGAGCTGAGATCGTGCCATTGCACTCCAGCCTGGGTGACAAGAGTGAAACTCTGTCTCCAAAAAAAAAAAAAAAAGAATTCCATCCTACCTCTTGCCTTTTAAAGAATTAAACAAAATTAGAAATCACAAATTTGTATGTGAAAAGGCCACTTGGTCCTTGGATATAATAGCTGAAAATACTTGATAACGAACTTTAATGTAAAGTTTTCACTTCATTATCCAACACTACACAACAAGTCACAAAGGTGTAACTGGGTGATACTGACCTTTTTATATGGTACAAGCCAAGAAAGTAAAGAGAAGAAGGAGCTATAGAAAGAAATACTCAATTTTGCAGGCCTACCTTGAAGGACTGTCAAAAACAAAAACAGAAACAACTGATGTGTCACACAGAAACAAATCATCATAGCGTAAGGCATTTTTCATAACAGTTGGCCTTTTCTGGGAGGTTCACACGTATACTAGGCCCTCATTTATCTTTGCTGAAAGTCAGTCATATGGAAAACTCAAAACAATATAATGATGCCTAAAAAATGTTATGACTTAGGCTACATTCATTCAAATTTGTGAAGAAAACAAGAAACTGAATTTTCTTCAAGTATTTTAAAAGAAATAAAGTTTTATTATTTCTATACATTACGCACTGTAGGCTAACCAAAGGTAATTGAGTAGACTTCTTTGGCTTGTTTAAGAGAATGTTAATTTGTTGTTGATGTATGCACTGTATCAAACAACTACTACTAAAGTTTTTCAAAAATACTTATCCAGTGAATTTACTCCACTTAAATGATACTTCATTCAGTATTCAATAAATACTTACTGTGGACATTATAGCCAGCCAATGTGCTAAGCACACAATATATACATCAGTGAATAAAAAGCATAAACCTAAGGTACCAACGAAACATCAACATCACAATCAGTGACATTCTATGGGGCACTGGACACTTTGTAAGTCTGACCTTTTAATCTAAAAACAATCTACTTGGCAAGGTAGGTACTTTATATCCCAACTTCACAGGTAACTAAAGAAAGTTAAGAGGCTTAAGTGTATTTCCCAAGGTCAGGAAAGATGGCAACTGATGGATGGAGTATGTGAACTCAGACAACCTGATTTCGAAGTCCGAGCTCTGAACCTGGGCAATCTACCATCCCTCATCTCAATCCCAGAATAACAGATCCTAAATTCTGAATTAGCCATGTTCAAATTATGTGGACCTTCCTGCCCACCCCCCAACCAAAGAAGGGCTCTAATACAAGATTTACCTCCTTTTAAACGAATGCCCATTCCGTGAATGTCCATACACTACACCTTCTGTGCTGAGTGGTAACAGCCAAGCTGGGACTAAAGAAATGCGGTCGATAATGCGTAAGTCTGATAATTAAGTCACTGTGTGTACACTTGAATGTGTGCACAAAGAGTACGTGTAATTAAGTCGCTTCTGATGATATCTCCCAGCATCATCTATGGTTCTAATAAGAAGACATAATTACTCATCCTCAGTAAGTTTTTATTACAAAGGAGGAGAAATAGCTTCTTGTTACTTTTAATCCATTTTTAAGAAAATGAATTTGGTGGAGGGCGGGCAATCTCAATGGCAAGTGGAACCTAAGATGAAGTTAATTTCTCTGCAGCCCTTCTGCTGTTGTACTGTCAGGGAAGGCATGAATAAAGGGTAGTGAGTAGCAAACAACTTATGAGTACAGACCAGGCATCAGAGAGAAATTCCAAGTGTTTTTCCTCCAACTGCTCACATTTGACAATGAAACAACGAGAGGGATATGGTATTAAACGATAAATAACTTGGCCCCCACATTCACAGCAATAATGGAAATGTGCATTCTCCAAGGTAACTAGTAGTATGCATCCTTAGCTATTCCACATTCAGAACTAGCACTTAGAAAGTAGGCTGTTAGGGACACAAATGATACAGCGGCATTCTCATCTATGCGGAGCCGTAACAATATGTCGAGCCCAGCTAACCATCACCTGAAACACTTTAACATCCCTATCACCCCCAACTCTAAGGAATCTCTGTATCTGGCTTAACTTTAAGGACAATTTTCCAAGTTTTAATAAAACAGTTAAGGAACCAAAATGAATCAATGTCATTAACCCAAAATAGTACTTATAGCTACATATACTACCTAGAAACTCATTTGGTATAAGTAACAGCTGAAACACCTATGTAACTTTAGGAAACCAAAAGCATGTTTTCCTCTACTGTATGAATGACAGCAATGCAAGAATCCACACTGAATTTCCATGGAGAATATTACAGGACTGAGTTTGCTTACTTATCTGTGAATAAAGAAAGGTAGTAACTGCTACAAGGAACTACTTATTATACAAGGAACTCCTCAGTGTTATACTGAATGAAAATTAGTGTCTCCATGACCTTGTTAGCATTCTCGGACTCCATGATTACTTCCAGATGGCAAATTATTTGTATTATACTTAATGCCTGGGTTTCTATAAAAATATGATTTTATTGTTTTTCGTAAACACACAAATCATTTCTTTTAGAACTAAAGTGAATGCCCTTCTTGTCAATCCTATTCAGAATGTTCTCCAAAGAAGACTGACATCCAATAATGCCACAAGTTGTCTGTCCACTTAGAATCTAAGATCACTGAGGGAATAAACAATATTTTATACTTCTTCAGTCTCCCTTTAGGTGCTGAGTTCCATAAAGAACACAAAGCAGGTATTCAGTAAATGCCTGTGGAAGTCCCTGATTATAGCTCAAAACATTTCTATTTGCACTCTGTGATATAATGCTCCTCAATGATATTGACTCATTCAGAACAAAACCCTAAAAGTAACTAAGTCACATGGTGACCTATAAAAGCTATGAGAGGGCAGCAGAAGGGTTGGAGATATTAATCTAGGCTCTTTCCATTGCAATTCATGAAGAGCCACTCAAGCTAGCCAGGTGAGAGCTCTTTACTCAGAGCGAACAGGATAATCTAAGAATCCCATGGGAAGAACATCAGTGCAGTGGGACCCAGGAGAGTCAAGGAAGAGACGGCTGTGCACACACTTCCCTTGGCAGTCCGCTGCTCTTCCCACAGCTTGCCTGTCCTCTGCTTTTCCCAGTTTCCTACCCTAGCAAGTGAGCTTGCCTATGCCAGCCCTAACCTTGCTCTTGTCATTCAGGTAATTCTTTTATTTTTAATTTTTACAGATATATTAGGGGTAATTCTTGAATATCTATTCACCTTTCCCCTCTACTAACTGCCTCAGTCTCTCAGTTTCTCAACTCTAAATTCTAGAAATGAAATTTGGCTCAATTAATCTTTTCATGCCAGGCCACAAGGATCGCACACTGTCATTCCATATTACTAGTCCTTCAAAAAGCTAAATAAAGACTTTGCCAGCTATTTTACTAATTAGTTCAGAAATCTACAGTGCGAAGCGACCTTTTTAATCAACAACACTTCTTTCTCCTGCTTCTAAGTACGCGCTGTCCCTAACTCTACCCTGCCTCTTCTGCTTGCCTGAGCTCCTGCTTTTGACTACTTCTTCCATAAATACTTTGGTCAGCGCATTCAAACAAAACCAGACCTCTCCGTTTGTAAATAAGCCCAATCAAATGAATACTTCCTAAGAGAATGAAAGCTTCCTAATAGAATACATAATTCCTACCTTGAAAACCTCAGCTCAGTTAGGAACTTAATTGCTTGATACTATCATAGCCTCCACCTACCCTGTGGAAGTGTGGGCTTGAAATACACCTACTAGTGTAGGACGGTGGTGTCCCTATGTGTTTTGATGGTTGAATATTAATAAAGCAGAAGCCATGGATCTTATCCCCATAGGCAAGATAACCACACAACCTATCATCCACACTCAAGACATTTTTGAGAGTGAAAGGGGAGGCTGTTTAATAGTCTGGCAGGACAACAGACAGGGATCAGGACATAGAGGCAGCTGTGTTCTATACCACAGACTCGATTCTAAGGGAATGCAGCAGCAGAGTTGAGAAGACAACCCAGGTCCCCACATAAAATACAAAGACCCTTCTCCTTATCTCATAAAGAGCTATTTCATGAAATGTGACCCAAGGCCCTTGGTTCAATAAACTGCCATTATTCTAGCCTCGGTGACTGGCGGTAGATGTCTCCTCCTCCCCACGCCTCACCTCATTAGCTTTTGTTGTCTTTAACATCGTAATCGTACCTACTAATCTATATCATAAAGGGCATTCACCCAGTTACTTTTACAGTGCCCAAACATCCTTTATACACAAAATTTCACCATGGCAAAGGGATTCTCATTTATAGTATAAACAATGAAACACATCTCTCAGTTATAACCCCAAACCAACTTTTTATTTTATGATTATTAAAAAGATAAAATACCTAATTACTCAACATTTCAAAGCCATCGGGTTTTTGTTTCTTTCATTGCTCCACTAGTCATGTTATTTGCTGGGAGCAAAATCAAATTCAATTTCTTCTTCTTCTTAAAATCTTGCAGAGAAACAAAGCTTATTTCCTTCTGCTCATCTTTTACCCTTATAGCTTCAGTAAACTGAAGGAGAAAAAAATCTTGATCATTCTCATCTGATTATCTTTTAATAAGTACAGAGAAGTAAGAAAATAAGAAAGTGGAAATAACTATATTTATTCCCAGAGCAAATATTTCATCATCTGTTGTTCTTACACAACAACTATGAGGATGTGCTGAATACAGAACCTCAAACAAAAACATGAGAAACAGCAATGTGTGATTTAGAAAAAGGTATCTAAACATACTGCACCCTACTTCCCACACTGTTTTTGTAGACAGCTTTAATGTGTTGTATTAGACCAATACTGACAACAGAAGCTTTAGCTTTTATTGCTGTTAATACCCTGAGCAATTACCGTAACTCAGCAGGAACCTCTGCCCAGAACAGCAACTATCACATTGTAATCAGCATTTCATAAGAGATGCTGTTCAAACAGGAAGGCACCTGCTAATGTGCAAAAACTGTACAAAGGGGGCTCAAGATCTAATAGGTAAAATAAAAATATTTACAATTTTATTTCACAGCTATATATTTTTCACGGTGCGCTGATGTTTGGTTTAGTAAAAATCACACACAAAGACAATGGGCAGGAAAAGGGCAGTAGCAGCAGCCACTACCAAAACAAAACTCTTCAGGAATAAGGCTACACCCATATTTCAGGTGTCAGTGCTGTATCTGTTAAAAAAAAAAAAAAAAACACTTTGGAAGGAAAGATATAATAAGTAGCAAAGACCTCTAAAAATGGTTTTTAAAAATTCATATAGACATAAAAACTGGATAGAAAGCATTTGATTTACAAGATTAAACTGCAAGGCCACCTTGCAATGCAACCAGGAAAGTTAAAAGCCGCTTATCAAGAATAGATCCATCTTAGAAGTAAATAGCACATTTGACTTCATCTTAAAACAGTAAGCATGCAATAACTTAAGCAATAACTTTTTAACAAAGAAAAATAAAATGTGATTTTTTTTTTACTGAATATACTACTTTGGTACTTGGGCCATTAAAAATGATAAAAAACAAAGGAGATGCAGAGAAAGATCTTTTCAAACTACGTTTCTTTATAGACTGAAATATCACATACAACATATGTCAGAACACAAATATTGTCAAATTACAAAGGGTGTTGGAAATAAGAGCATTCACAGATAGTGATACACGTCTCTACAAAGCTAAGGAATTAGGAATTCTCTAGGCCTAAGAGCACAGACAGTGGTTCACAATCTTCAAAGTACTAGGATCCCTTGTAAGATCAAAATGTTTCAAAAGATTCCCAAATGATACTACTTCAGTAGTATTTCAAATACCAATTGTTTGAGGAAAATAACAAACAAACAGTGGTTCCCGGCTGGCATGGTAGCTCACGTTTGTAATCCCAGCACTTTGGGAGGCCAAAGCAGGCAAATCACTTGAGGTCAGAAGTTGGAGACCAGCCTGGCCAACATGGTGAAACCCTGTTCTCTGCTAAAAATACAAAAAAAATCAGCCGGTTGTACTGGCACGCACCTGTAATCCCAGCTACTGGGGAGGCTGAGGCAGGAGAATCACTTGTTTCCGGGAGGCAGAGGCTGCGGTGAGCCAAGACTGCACCACTGCACTCCAGCCTGGGTGACAGAGCAAGACTCTGTTTCAAACAACAACAACAACAAATAGTGGTTCTTAACTGTGTATTGCTTTTAAATAAGTGAAATTTTTAAAAATCATAAAAGCATACTGAAAACAGGCTGAAAAATCGTTGTCCAGATATGTGAGATCAATTTATTTACATAAAGCTTAGCATGTTTATTTGCAGACCTCTGCCAAATCTCTGCAGACATCCAGGGATCCAAAGCCTAAAGTGTGAGAACCACTGGCCCTAAAAAAGCGATTTCATAATGAGGAACATCAACACTTATATATTCAGGAAGAATTTTTAATGAGAAAGTACAGTAGCTATGTCCTTACTTCTGCAACACATGCACTAAAACTGGAAAGAAAGTTTAACAACTTTACCACGCCCAAGCCAGACTTCTTTCAACCGCTACCCCGGGAAACCCCCACAACAATTTCAACATCATATACTCCACACCTGCCGAAATATTGAAGGAAGTGACAGGTTTCCACTGGAAACTATTCTCTGACCCGTTTATATTATTTCCCCTACTCATCAATTTACTGCATTTACTTTACTTCAGGCTCTTAACAATGGCTGAGAAGAAACAAGCTACTTCAGAAATCCAAGGGACTATCTGAAATTGTCAAAAGTTACTAAAGGGATAAAAACTTCAGAAATAGTGTTTACAATATAAGCATTATGAGAGTAAGTGTTACAAAGCTGAAAAGATGGAACTAGTAACCCCCATTTCAGTGCTACTGCCACGAGGCAGTTAGCACTCAAAAGGTGAACTGGTAACCACGTCAACAGCGATGGAGGAACAATAAGAGATAGCCAATGGAACTGGAAAAAGAGAGAATACAGAGCAGAGTGAACAGCACATTAAAAACGCTTACCAGTTTGAAGTCTTGAATGCTACAGATGAAATACGGTGTGTTTGGCCTCCGACTCTCGATATACACACAGTCTTTAAAAGAAAAAGAAATTTTAAAACAATGGCATTTACCTTTAAGGAACAAAGACAGGGCCCATAAAGCCACTGCATAAATAAATAAATGACAAAGCATATATCTTTTATTGTAAATTTTTTCCAAAAGATGATATTAAATTGCAAATATCTTTAGGCTAAAGGAAAACTGCCCTTTGGTTCTTTCTGATTATTTTTCTAATAATTTAAAGAATCTGATGAAGCCTAAATTATTTTCTTCAGAGTCCCTGAAGAAGGGGAGGAGTCCAAGGGATTATCCATATTCAGATGAAGACATTTAGATAAAAGAAACCGCTTGCTCAAGATCACACATCAACATGAAATCTTGAGTATCTTATTCAGAGACATGCTCACATGTCTTCGAAAAAGAGAAACGGCTTTGCCACGTGCTTCTATATTTGTAATAAATATTTTGTAAGGAAATAAATGAAATACGCAAAGATGACTAGCTTGAACATGCTATTACAATGACCTTTTCAACTAATCAAAAAGAGAAAGAAAACTAATCTCTTACAGACAATTTGCCATTACATTGTACCCTAAACACATTTTATTTTCTAACTGGAAACAAAACCAATGCCACTAATCAGAGATGGAATAAAGTAAACCAAATTGCATTTTCTTCAGGGAAGAAGGGTGCTTTCTTAAATTACATTTGACATGGCAGTGGTTGGAAAATAATTTTTGATGCTCTCAATGACTGGAGTGTAAAGCGTTGCTTTTTTTTGTTTGTTTGTTTTGTTTTGTTTTGTTTTGGCTGGTCTCCTCTCCAACTCCTGGGCTCAAGCAATCCTCCCACCTCAGCCACCCGAAGTGTCAGGATTACAGGCATGAGCCACCATGCTTGGCCAAGGTTGCTTTTTAAAATGCCATGTTAAGACACTTAAATAAAAAGCAATGATTTTAAGGAAAGCAGTGGCTATAGAGAGAGTTAACCTCCTCCTACCCCCATATCACAACCTAAGATCACCATAAAGCTTAGGTCAGGAAAGTCTACGTATTATTTACTGAAAAGTAAAGGCACAGTCAATGAAATCTAGGAATAGTGACCATAATGCCTCATTCATTCATTCATTTTGCATAGACAGGGCCTCACTATGTTGCCCAGGCTAGTCTCAAACTCTTGGGCTGAAGCTATCCCCCTGCCTCGGCCTCCCAAAGTGCTGTGATTACATGCATAAACCACCATGGCCAGCCCATAATGCCATTCATTTTATACTTCCTCTGGACCCTTCAGAATGAGTGTATCTTACAATAATTCAGATGCTTGACAACACTGGCAACTTCCTCTATTGTCTCATCTGTCTTATGTGTTGAGAGCGAAGAAAAAGCACAGAAGTAGCAATTGGGAGTCATCACAAACCCCAACAGACCAACTAAGATGATCAGGAAGAAAGTCCTCACAAATGAGTACATTCCAAGAAACTTTCTGCAGAACATCAGGATCTTTGTACCTACCCAAAAGGCACTCTAGAAAAAGAAGAAATCTCAATGCCAACTATTTAGGCATTCAGAATTCCCCAACTGATTTCTCTACTCAAAGATGGACTCAACAGAGATTTAATCCCTGAATCCACGTAAAACAGTAGCTCAGGAATGAACTGTTGACTAAGCTTTCCCTATCTTGTTCCAAGGTCCCAGATGCTAAATAACTGTGCTTCAGCATTCAGGCAACATCAACTTAACATGCTAATCATCTTAAGGGACAAGCAAGAGAATTCTTCCCACCACAGTAGATCATTCTTTCATACTCCTACCTTGGTATTCAAGTAAAAACAGAAGAAACTCAATTCCCTAGATAAAAACTGTAGCTCCAAATTACACAATTTTGGAACAACCCAAAGTTCTTAGTTTCCTGTGTTTCAGTCCCTGTTATACCCACTGCCAGCATTTCAGATCTCTAGTTATCAATTATTTACTCACCTTACTCAACTCAACATGCCCTCTCCTTTCTGTTGCTTCCTACATACCACATTTCATGACATTAACACCATCATAGCCTAGCTACTGACAGAGCAGGAGCATCACCATCTTGGACAAGCACCACCATTTTCAAGTTCCCCTTGATCAAAAACTGCCTAAATCCAACCCAAAGGGCATCAGTCTAATGGCTAATGACATCATGACCATAAACCACAAATGACATCTCCAATCAGAAACATTCCAATCCTAAGATAAACCCCTCTCTGACCACAGACATGCCAGCCCAGAGATAACGTCCCCTCTGGCTGGAGAGATGTCAGCCCCAAAACATTCCAACCCCACAATAAACTTCTCCTCCACACAGAAACATTCCAAGCCTGTGATAAGCTCTCTTGCCCTAAACCCTTAAGTAATACTCTTGGTCTGTAATAGAGAGTGCTCCTGACCAAAATCAGCCAGAAGCCCCTCTCAGGTTTATTCTCCAAAATGAGCCTGTCTTTGACTGTTAAGCCACTTTTCGCATTTCTTTCCTCATTCTTTAACTCTTACAGCTACAACTCACTGGCTTCAGAACTAATAGGTCCCTTTCTAATTAATTGCTTCTACCTTCTTAAGGCTCAAGTGACAAACTTACTGCATTCAATGGTCTGGTCTCACTCCACACCCCATCTTCCCCTAGGCTGCATTCACTACAAGAAACCCCAACTCTGCTCCCAGTCTGCAAAACTCTTTCTTCTTTCCTTCTACTAGCCCCTGATCACACCAACCTTAGAATTAATTATCAGTTCCATATGGAGTAACTCCTCATGGCTCCTCTGTAACTAAATGGCAACACCTCCCTTCTTTTACATAACATTAACAATTTACATTCCTTGTCAAGTTATTTGGCAGTAAGGTGGTCTGCACTGTCCACTAACAATTACTATCAATCTTGTAGGCTCAGAGAAATGTACTCAATTCTACCTTCCCCGTACTCACCAAGGACTAATGTCTGCCATTAGTGTGGGGGTTAAAAAAAATAAAAAATAAAAAATAAGGCCAAGTCAGGTGGATCACCTGAGGTCAGTTCAAGACCAGCCTGACCAACATGGTGAAACCCCAACTCCACTAAAAATACAAAAATTAGCTGGGTGTGGTGGCACACACCTGTAATCCCAGCTACTCAGGACTTAGAGGCAGGAGGATTGCTTGAACCCAGGAGGCGGAGATAGCAGTGAGCCGAGATCACGCCACTGCACTCCAGCCTGAGCGACAGTGAAACTGTCTCAAAAAAAAAAAAAAAAACCTGAAATAAATGGGAGACACTTGGAAAGCAAAGACTATGTATAATGTTTTTCTTTTTACACAAAGAAAAGCTTTATTTATATATACTTTAAATAATCCATAGGATCATTACTACACACCATCTTACTGTGAGATATAAAGCTAACTTACATACAAAAAAGCTTTCCAGAAAAAGGAAAAAGAACCTATGTTCTTTCATTTCCCGCTGCAAAGTTACATTCAAGAAAAGTGCCTGTAAATACACTAGGATATAGCTCTGTTAGAGAAGGAAGGAAAGGAACATGCCGGTATGTCAAGAGCAGCCAAGCACATCTGTTTGCCTAAACACTTCTCAGCAGTTGTACTGGAGCTGCCTCACACACCTGGCCTGAGAAATGCTGCCATGAGGGATAAGCATGAGAGAGATCCTCAACCGGACATACGGAATGACCACTATTACTCTTCCTTAGATTAAAAGCCACCTCTTTTTGTTTAAAAAATGACCATGGCAACTCAAACTGATCCAAAGCTATGAATTCATATCAGACAGTCCAATACACAAGGTTAATAATCTGTAAAATGGGTGAGTGCATCAAGTGAGCTCTATCAGTACTTTGAAACACATATACGAAAAAGTTAGAGAAGCTCACTGCAAAATTAAGTGACAAAACTTACAGTTTTGTAAGCCACTGGAGGGTGGCTGTTAAAAAAAAAACAAACTTTACATACATAGTCGTGAAACACAGAATGGCTAAGACTGGAGTAATAAGAACTAAAAATGTTTCACACTATGTAAAACTTGCCATAGGAATGGGGAAAAAAATACACTGCTTTGACCTGATTTGTCTAATTCATTTTTAAAATCAAAGCATGACGAACTATTGTACAGTCAAACTTTTCTTTATAACCCTCTGACAAATATTAGGATGACCCAACAAAAAATAAACACAATTTAGAATTCAAGTCTCACAGAAAAAAATTCTACTTTATATTACTCTTAAAAATATTCAAAACAAGGTTCAACTAAAGCCAAATTCTCATATAAAAAGCATTTCCCCTTGGCTCATTAATCAAGCAGCTATTTAAGAAAATAATTTATATAAATGTTTATAGCACAAAAATAAAGTGCTTTATTTGAAAAGGGAAAGATAAGAACGTAGTCAAGAGCAATGTTAAAATCTCAGTTGGAATATATGCCCAGTAATCTTTTAAAGCCAAAATGATTTGGCAAGATTTTCATGCAATTTATGAGTGCATGAAAGCTGGTTATAAAATTGGTTTTAGTCAGTAGGATCAATGATTCTCAATCTGAAAATCTCCCACGGCCCCCAAGCACTGCATATACTTCTTTTTTTATTAGAAAGCTAGCAGTTCTGAAAGAACTGCACAAAGCTGATGTGATCCACCAAATGCATAATGCACATCTTCAGAATCACCCATGTAAAAACACGTATTTACCAGAATTGAGCAAACGGTTTTGGCAGGGCAAGTATATATATTTTTTAAATCTTCAAATCAGCATGCCTGTAATGGGCCAGAAAAATGAGTGAGGCTATTACCATCAATATCAATTAGTCCAAACAACACATGATAACTAATGTGTCTTTACTAGGGATGTCTAGAAATGAAACCACGGGTCTAGGTTGAGACCTACTCTCTTCACACCTAACCTCTGTCTGGGAATGGATCACAGGATTAAGTGACCTCAAATCCTTGTGAACAGGGAGCAACAAAATCCGTAATTTGGGCAATGATACTGAACAGAGGTATTTCTGGCTGTTTCTCACAACCTCAGCATAGCTTCATGTCCAAAGATCTATTGTGCCATCTGTAAACAACAGAGCACTTGCTAAGCTGGGGAAGGAAGTCAGCCAAAACGTGAAGGCAGATTCTCAAGGCAAAGAAGGCCCTCTCTGCTTTTTCAACCCTCAGCAAATCAGCAGGTTTATGTAAATACAGCAAAAGCACAGTCCCCTCAAGGGTAAAAATCTCAGTCTGAAGCATTAGGCAGTTTGTCATTATGTAACACAAAGAACCTGTCAGCATCTTTTCTGACAGCCTCCTACAGAGCAGAGTGGACACTTACCTCACCCACTAATTTAGCAAGCAGTGCCATACACGCCAGTACTAAAACTGTGGTCACAACATATATAGGCAATGCTCAGCCACTGCTCCACCTCATAAAGAATTTTCCTTTCCATCAATGTGTCTCCGCCTATTAATCTTTGAAATACCTTCTCATCCCTTTGCAAAGCATGGCAGTGCCACTCTGATATAATTTCCAATAGAAAACCCCATTGTAAAAAGCACGCATGAACAAAGACTTTCTCACAAAGAGATTTCTCAGAGACCAAGCTGGGTGGCACAGCGGTGAAATGGGAAGTTGACTCTCAGGACTGCACCGCTCTTCTGCTTTCTGTTTCTCCTCTACATGACTCCTCCACCCTCAATGCTTGGAGGTAACAGTCAATGAGGTACAGTATGTTGGTCTAATATTGCAGAATAAAAAATCCACAAGTATCTCTCTACAGTTAAAACAGATGTCCTCCATTTTCCAAGACACACAAAGTGTGTATATGTTATGTGTGTGTGCATGCTGGAAACAACACTGAAATCCCGGTACCCAAATTCCAATCCAGAGTCTCTGGCATACTGCATGTCCTCCAACAAACCCTCCCAGTTCTAGTCTCCCAAACCATAAAACAGCCAAACCCATCACCATTCCTCAACTCTATAAACAATGCACTGTTCTTCATAGTAAACACTCAAAAATTATATGAGGAACAAACAAACTAAACAGAGACATGGTTTAAAAAAAAAGAAGAGAGAGATCCTAGCAAGAAAGTTGCTACGCTCTATCAATATGAACAAAACAAATGCTGTATTCTAATACTTCTTTAGGAAATAACTCGATTGCCAGGTAACCTACTTTAGTTTTCTGCCAGAATCTTTTGCTGTGAGGGGTACTCATATTGACTGGAGAATTTAAAAGGGAAAAGGACTGCTGCTCAGGAAGCTCAGGTGACAGCATCACTGGAGCCCTGGAGTTCAAAGCTGCAGTGAGCTATGATCCAGCCACTGTACTCCAATCTAGGTGACGGAGTGAGACCCTGTCACTCAGTCATACATACATACGTACATATATACACACATACATACATGGAAAAGGAAACAAAAATTGGGAAAAGTGCACCTCCATAAATGAAGCCTTCCCAGTCCTTACCCTTACTCTGTTTATCAACTGTTATCAAAATCAGCTGCATCATCTTAAAGATTCTAAACTTGGTGGGAAAAGATCCCAGATAACATATATCTTTGTTCCCCTCTTTTTTAAACATAATAATTACATTCCATGTATTGAAATGTCTATAGATTCCCAAGTAGTGCTACAAAGAAAGCCTCACTAAACACAGAACACTAAATATTTCTAGCAAACATTCATCTGTCTTTATCCTCATTGCTAACAAGGACAGTTAAATAATGAGAACAAACAAGTTGAGGGGAACAGGTCATAATAAACTAAAAGGGATTTTGTTGAAAATTCCTACATTTCTCTTTTCTCCTTTAAAAGTCAGGAAATCTCCCAATGTATTGAAAACTTAAAAACTGATCTCAGATAATTATCTTCCCAACTTTAAAAAATAATGCTGGGCCAGGCATGGTGGCACATGCCTGTAATTCCAGCACTTTGGGAGGCCGAGGCAGAGGACTGCCTGTGCCCTGGAGTTTGAGGTTACAATGAGCTATGACTGTACCACCACTACACTCCAGCCTGGGTGACAGCATGAAACCTTGTCTCTTAAAAAAATAAAAAATAACAGTGATGTGGATGTTTTGGACTAACTGCTGCAGCATGAAGCATGACCCCCGCTTCCCAAATCAATCATATGCTGTACAAACTTGCGAACTCTGTGGAACAAGAAAAAGCAAAATTATCCTGCCAGTAGCAGAAATCTTATTAGTTATACTGATACGCTAAATATTAGCCATGGTTGGACACTTATATTACCCAAGCAAAGAACACTGTAAGCACTCTCATCTCCTTATTTTACTCTGAAAACGTTCCTTAAATAGCACCCCTTGTCAGCTGTGTTGGTTGAGTCCCTATCATGAAAGTGAGTTTAGCCAATGTAACATCCAAGTTCCAGTTAAGTGATGTGGATCTCTATACTAGTATAAAACTTGTGTTCATATACAGCTTATGTGCTGTAAGAGAATAAAAGTAATCCAAGGGGGGAAATCTATTTTAAAATTCAGTCACAGCCATCTACCTATTGAAGTAGTGCTTGTGGCACCACAGACACAAAGGAAGAGAACTTCCAGGCTTCACTCACTCCTTCTGTCCCCTTGATACTTCAGGGTATCTAATTTCCTAAAGCTTAAAAATGCAGGTGACAATTCTATCCTCAATTTAACGACTCATCCCCTCCCCCAAAAAAACTATGCTCTGAACCCTATTAAGTAGAGGACGATTACTAATGGAAATGCTGACAGATCCTTAACTTAATGATGAGAACTGATATATGGCTGAAATAATGTACATTCAAGAAATCAATGCAAAGAGTCCAAACACTTCTAGAACACTGTGCCCAGTATTTATAGGAAAACATCATCAGTGACAGGTAGGCTGGGTGAAAATTCTTCTCTCCCCGTATGGCTGACAACAAACAAATTGCTCGTCTGATCTTCTGGTGTCACATCCTGCAGCGCAGATTTCAAGCAACACTGCTTGCTCCTTTTCAGAAAACAACGCACTAGGAGCCTGGGCTTTACAATAAATGATTCAACCAATTTACAGGGCTCACTGGAAATACACAGGACAATTCACAATGTGTGTGTTATAATTCTTATTTGGCAAATGATTTTATTATAAACTAGTATCACAGTGAATCCATTTTCTTTACAGGTTTTCTGCTACTGTTTAATAGACTGTCAGTATAATTTAGATTTCATCTATTTAAACTCATTCAAGCCTGGCTCCTGATTGTACAGTAAATGGAACATATTTCTATTCAAAGAAATTAATGACAGTTAATTGTAGTCTGCAGTTCTCAGTTTTGTAAATGCAACTGTTCCACAGTCCAAGCATCAAGCTACAAAATTTCCCACACCAATTATTTTCCTGTACTTCACAGGCATCTTCTATTTCTTGGAAGCCTTCCTTGTTAAGACTAATGTACATATTCATTTAATATTCTTTCCCATTCAAATATTTACCTCCAACTTTCTAGAAAGTTAGGACTTAAATACAACCAAAATGTCAAAAAATAAAAGTTTAATTGCCATTCTGGAAAGATGTTCTACTAATACGGATTTTTTTAAGTTAGCAAAATTCCAGATTAAAAGACATTTTTAAAAACATACTCTTGGATGATTTTCTTATACATTTCAAATCAGTTACAATGTCAACATTAAGTGAAATTTATTAAAAGTAGACTAAATATCCTATATGGATTTAAATATACAAACAAGGCACATGGCATATATTAATATATACTGAATTGCTTCTGAGATTGATATTCTGTTTAAGAGAAATTTACTTATGGCCAAGCTTAGTGGCTCACACTTATAATCCCAACACATTGGGAGGTGGAGGCAGGAGGATCACTTCAGGTCAGAAGTTCGAGACCAGCCTGAGCAACATAGCGAGACTCCATCTCTACAAAAAAAATTTTTTTAAATAGCTGGGCACGGTGGCAGGCACCTGCAGTCCCAGCTGCTTAGGAGGTTGAGGTGGGAGGATCACTTAAGCCCAGGAGGTTGAGGCTGCAGTGAGCTATAATAGCACCACTGCGTGCCAGCCTGGGGAACAAAGCAAGATCCTGTCTCTTAAACACGCATGTGCGCACGCACACACAGACACACACACACACACACACACAAATGTACTTCTGAGTGTTAGTTACTAGAAATCACAACAATCCCATGAGTGATTTTTCTTCTTGAGTGATTACTCTTTCATGGAAGAGGAAACATCCACACAGCTGTGTAAGACATGCTTAAAGCAGAAAAAAGCATGCAAAGATGCACCTTAAAAGAAACTTATTGACTGCGCACGGTGGCTCAGGCCTGTAATCCCAGCACTTTGGGAAGCCGAGGCAGGTGGATCGTGTGAGCCCAGGAGTTCAAGACCAACCTGGGCAACGTGGCAAAACTCTGTCTCTACAAAAAGAAAAAAAAAATTACCCAGGTGTGATGGCGTGCACCTGTGGTCCCAGCTACTGAGGAGGCTGAGATGGGAGGACTGCTTGACCACAGGAGGCAGAAGCTACAGTGAACAGAGATGGTGCCACTGCACTCCAGCCTGAGCAACAGAGTGAGACTCTGTCAAAGAAAGAAAAGAGGAAGAGAAATGAACTTATCAAATCAACACCCAAACAGTAATAAGGTAAGGACCCAGAATTTGCTGCCCCAAACTATAACCACCAGGGTCACACAATGACAGATGAGAAGTAAAGGAAAAACAGAGACACCCTTTTCATTCAGCAAGCAAAGTCTGCTCACCTGGCTTTGTTTCTCCTCTCCTATAGACACATTCAATCAAGACCAAGCCATGCCCATCCTCACGCTGCTGCTACTACAACCGCTCTTCCCAACCAGGTCCTATCACAATCCTGCTCAACCTTCAGGACCCAAATGCCACCAACTTACAACCTGTTCTATTCAGTTATCTGCCCACTCAATGCCTATTACTAACGTATCACTTCCCTAAATGAGAGCAATTTCTCCCCACAAAATGAAGGATCAAGGGCTAAAATCCTTTCTACTTTTTTTATCTTGCAGTACCATACCACTATAAAACATCTTCTACAAAGTTGCAGGCACAGAAGACTGTGCTCTTGTTTTATTGGCTGATTGTTAAAATGCTACTAATACTATAGCTGACATCTAATACACCTCATTAAATTCTACTAGCTTACTTGAAATCTATTACAGTGTCAGCAGGCTTCAAATTTAATTGTTTGCTTTAGTTTATATAAACTTGAAAGGGCAAATGAAACCTCTTCCCTGACTCTCGAAATCTACCCATACCTACTCCTTCTCTCCCTTAAATCGTTGTTGTTTTCATTCGGGTTTTTGTTGTCATTGCTGTTGTTTGGGCAGGTCTTACTTCTTCTAATTGAAGTCAAAGAATAAAGATTTACTTATTTATTTAGAGACGGAGTCTTGCTCTGTCACCCAGGCTGGAGTGCAGTGGCGCGATCTTGGTTCACTGCAAGCTCTGCCTCCCAGGTTCAAGCTATTCTCCTACCTCAGCCTCGTGAGTAGCTGGGACTACAGGTGCCCACCACCACGCCCGGCTAATTTTTTGTATTTTTAGTAGAGACGAGGTTTCACTGTGTTAGCCAGGATGGTCTTGATCTCCCGACCTCGTGATCCGCCTGCCTCAGCCTCTCAAAGTGCTGGGATTAGAGGCGTGAGCCACCGCGCCTGGCCTGAATAAAGATACTTTAAGAATAATTTAAAACATCAAGACACTTTCCTATGACAATAAATATTGAGACCTCATTTTTCCATTAAAGATCTTCAGCCCACTGTGAATTACAAATGTCATTTTACAACTATTCAACAGGTATTTTGAAAAAACAATTCCACCTACACAGTAATTTCCAATCATCTATCTCCTTATGATTGCAATCATCCATCTCCTTATGATATAGTGATTTTGCTTTCTGAAATATACAATATACTCAGGATAAAAAGAATTCTAGGGTTGTAAGGGATTTTGTCTGGTAATCTGCTGTCCACCTGTCACTTTCATAATCAAAATTAGCACAGATTTCAGCAAGGTCATAGTATTTAAAGTATCTAAATGCTTCTTGATTCCTAAAATGAGACGAGAGCTTCTGTTTATTGTTCAAGCCATAAGAGGCTCTGGATGCTTTCTATATGAAACCGTATTCACAACAGACTTCGTTCAACAAATGAGTGCAGCTGCTCTAGGCCAATATAACACTTAATGAGAGTGTTGCTTTAGCATGCTCCTTTTGTAATTTGTACCTTGGAAAAATTACGTTTTGAACATCTGCGAAGACAAAATGTATGAGAACTTTGGGAGGAAAAATTAAGACTTCCCCATTCTAAACAAAGTATATGAAAGACCCTTTGTCTTATAGGCAAGTCTTGTCAAGGTTACATTAAAAATAAAGAGTATGAAGGATTCTATAAGGAAAAGAATCATAATCTCATTAAAACATTCACACACAAACTGACTGGGCACCACTAATGTGCCACGTAAGTGCTGGAGATGCTAAGGCGAAGAAAACACTGTCCTTCCCTTGACAAGTTCACAATCTAATATAAGAGGTAGACATGTAAACAACTGTATGTCTTCAATTATTTTATTTTATTTTATAGACTGAGTTTCACTCTTGTTGCCCAGGCTGGAGTGCAATGGCGCGATCTCAGCTCACCGCAACCTCCGCCTCCCAGGTTCAAGTGATTCTCGTGCCTCAGTCTCCCAAGTAGCTGGGAATGCAGGCATGCACCACAACACCCAGCTAATTTTGTATTTTTAGTAGAGACAGGGTTTCACCTTGTTGGTCAGGCAGGTCTTGAACTCCCAACCTCAGGTGATCTACCCACCTCGGCCTCCCAAAGTGCTGGGATTACAGGCGTAAGCCACCGCACCCGGCCATCTTCAATAATTTTAATGGTCACTTATTTTTTTGTCTCTGAAACAGGGACTGCTAGCTGGGCCCAATATTTATTCTCCCCTTCTTCCTTATTAAGAAGGCTGGGCATGGTGGCACATGCTTGTAGTCCCAGATACTCAGGAGGCTGAGGTGGGAGGATCTCTTGAGCCCAGGAGTACGAGCCTGCAGTGAACTATGATGACCACTGCACTCCAGCCTGGGCAACAGTGTGAATCCTCATCTCAGAAACAAAGAAGCAATAATAATAATAACAATAATAATATTAAATAAAATATAAAAAATAAAAAACATCTGGTACACAGTTGGACACATGGCCTCTCAGAATAAAGACATTTCCCAGCCTCTCTAACAGCTAACTCGGTCATGCAACAAAGTCCTAGCCATAAAATATAAGCAGACCTATAATATTTCAACTTCTGGAAACTGAATCCTGAAAAGTGGAAGCCTTGCTCTTCTTACTCTTCCTAGTAGTCTGAAGGCAAATGTGTGGGCTGGAGGTGGAGCAGGAGATGGAGCATGGGAGAACAAAGAGAATGGAGGCCACGTACAATGGAGTAACAGAAGCTTTGCCTGTAGCTCAAGAACCAAGCCGAGAATCCACACCTCCTGATTCACAGTTCAGTATTTTCGGCCACTTTACTCAAATATTTTTATAAATTATTTTTAAATCAGGCAAAATATTTAAATTTCATCCATTAAATTTAAATTTCTAGATGCCCTAGTGGCATCCAGAACACATATTTTGGGGAAAATATTCTAATTTTTTTAAACAGAAAAAGCTAGGAACAGATGATGCATTAAAAAGTAGAACACAGAGCTCTTAATTTAGAATGATCAAAATAGGTTGATTCAACTATTACCTTCTACTAGGATTATGAATCAACCCCTGGCAGCAGACAAAGTCACAACTTCCTCCCCTAAGAGACTTTACAGTGAAGTCAAGTTCCTAGCACGACTCTACTATAAGGTTGCACAAGTAGGAATAAGTGATGTTAACTTCTCCTGCAGACTGCCTGGCATTCTTTGTGAGGGCAGGTGGATGGTGTCTGCTGGCACTACTCAGTCTCCCCTCTTTCATACTCCACTTCTGTACAGGTTTGATCAGGACTTGAGAGAGAATACATGACTGTTCTTCCACAAAAATATAGGGACTACCGATAAACAAATTTTCTAGAACATTGTATTATTTATAAGAGTTAAAGCTGACCAAAATCATACTATCCTAAATTCTCAGATTATAATCCATATTTTACTTCATATTAGAAGGACGATATCCTCTGTGATACCACAGCTCTACCTCCTTTCCACACCCTTAACCCGGGGACCAAAAGAAGAGCACAAAAATATGTCTGATCCACTCATGGTGGCAAAGATTTACCCTTCAAAGATTATACAACGTCTCCTGTTCTATTGACACAACATTTCTCCAATTTCTCTTTTTTGTTGACATTAAATTTACATAAGGACATTTCTTCAATTTCAAAACTACAAATTCAGTCACTTTTATAGGCCAAAGCCCTACGATACACTAGGGCTGGTTAGAAAGAAGTGTGAAACCTTTAAATGTCCAGACATACTAACTCAGTAATTCCATTCCTTAGGAAAGTGAGCTGAAATAAATTTATCGATATTCATCACTGCTGTTTAGAACGGAGAATATTTGGAAAACATCAAGTCCAACAACACAGAACTAGTTAAATTGTGGCATATAGCCATTAGCGTGTGAGCATGTCATATTTTTTTGTGCCATGGATGACTTTAGCATTCTATATACCTGTTCTTAAATAAATTTTTTAATGTACGAAAGCAACATATATTGAAATACTTATCATAATATAAAAAAACTTGTAATATAATAATATGTGTACTTTTTTGTTGATTCATTAAAAAACAGGATTTACTAGAGGTCACTCCCTGAATAACCTCCATACTTTCAAAGTAATGTGGAATATAAACATTATTTTGAGATGTTTTTTCCATGTGATGTGATAGGAGAATACCTATAATTTATACTGATGTCATAGGCACTGCCAGTATTGCTGTGCTTATCACCTAGCTTCATAAATGAAGTGAATGCTGAATGTCATTTGACATTTGATGAACTGGTAAAAATAAAGATGCAATTTTTTCCTCACCCAAGTTCACAATCCCTTAAATTCGCCTTGGTTGGCCATATACCCCAGGTTATGAATCTCAGCATGAATGGCATACAAAGCAGCCAGAACAGTTCAGATTTACAAGTGCTGGCATGGAAATAAATTCAGGACATGTTAAGAACCACATCACAAAACTGCGAATAGCTTAACTCCATATACGTTCACTAAGAAAACTGACCATACAACAAATGTTAACAGTGGTTAAGTAGCTTCTATTTTAACTTTTACTTGTCCACATTTTTCAATTTTATTCCTTGAAAATGTATTATTTGTTCACCAAAAAGGGAAAATGCAGAAGGAAACTTATAGAAGAAAAAAAAATTTTTTTTTTTTTTTTGAGATGGAGTCTCGCTGTCGCCTAGGCTGGAGTGCAGTGGCGCGAAGCTCCGCCTCCCGTGTTCATGCCATTCTCTTGCCTCAGCCTTCTGAGTAGCTGGGACTACAGGCACCCGCCAACACGCCCGGCTAATTTTTTGCATTTTTAGTAGAGACAGGGTTTCACCATGTTGGCCAGGATGGTCTCGATCTCCTGATCTCATTATCCTCCCGTCTCGGCCTCCCAAAGTGCTGGGATTACAGGCGTGAGCCACCGCACCCAGCCAAGAAAAATTTTTGAAGTCTATAGCCAAATATTATAAATGTACTCAAAGGGCAAAAGAAGAAGCAGTAAGTAAATTCAGGGGAGAGAACATAAAAATGGACCACGCTTAATCATTACAGAAGCTAAGTTAGAGAAACAACACTGAAAAGGGTGCTGGAAATCCGTACGTTCATGTATCAGATGCCACAGCACTTAGAATCCTGACAACTGGGAGATAATAGAAGTAAAACATATGACAAAACTGATGGTCTCTACAACAGCCAGCCTCCACCAATCCTGACCTAAATGCCAACTGCAATCTTTAAAAAGCTTGCACTCCATGATGCCAAATATCTATTTTGGGGATAGCTGCTGCAGACTTCAAAATCATTCTGGTTTATAACCCTGAAAGATAGCTCCGAGTTTTTCTCCAACCAAATATCTTCCAGCCAGTCCAGAGAATAAACTGGAAATCAAGTCTCCATTGTCTAGTTAGAAACTGAGTTATATAACTCCTTGCAAGGAAGAAATATCATCTCCCCAAGTCTGAGTGCTAACAGAGTAATTACCAAATGCAAACTTCAAAACCTTATGTGTATTTCTATGCTGTGAAATAGTGGTAATTAAACTACTACTTTTCAGTTAAACTGTTCCTAAAGATGTAAAAATACAGCATACCAGGTGAGACCTTTTTGTGACATTTCCTTTCCCTCTACTAAAAAGGAAAAATTATAATTATACACAGTATTACTAACATTGCCGCAATCAATTTGGTAACTGCACAGTAGCTATGTTTTATAATACCAGCACAATGGGATGGCCACGACAAGTAAAGTCTAAAAACTAAATACTGTCTAATAATAATGATAGCCTGCTTTAGAGTCAAGTTATACAGAGCTTTACAAATAGAGCCCAAATTAAAATGTTAATGAAAAAATTAAGAATAAAAAGCACAGCTAGGCATGGTGATATGCACCTGTGATCCCAGCTACTTGAGAGGCTGAAGTGGGGAGGACTGCTTGAGCCTGGGAGGTGGAGGGTACAGTGAGCCAGAGATTGCACCATTGCACTCCAACCTGGGTGACAGAGTAAGACCCTGTCTCAGAAAAAAAAAGAATAAAAAACAACATATTGAAATTATGTTAAAAATCTGTATCATAAACTCACTCCACTTTCCCTTTCTAAAAGAGAGGTATAACTATAATCAAAGCTCCCCTCCCAACTTTTTTTTTTTAACTATATGAATCTCTATTGATCAGTCTACAGTGAGACACTAACACTCCATCTGTCAAGTATCAACATCTGTCCAACACAAAGAAAGCCAGAACAATGCCTGCAGCCTTCAAAGGGATATAAAACTGTACCTTTGCCTTTTAAAGTTTGGTTTATCATTTTACACATTACACTATCACTCTGTACATAACTGAAAAGGCATTCCTTGCAAACATAACTGAATAGGGAAATCTAGAGATGTAAGTCAGAAAACACATTTAGGGGTTAAATGAGTGAACAGTGGTGGAGTATCTTTCATATGTAACATATACTATGATGCCTAATTAGCTTGAGTACATTTTTAATGGTGAAATAATGAAAAAGACTTAAAGGTACTGGATATTTAATGCATATATAACGACAAATAGTCATTATGTATGAATTCAATGGACTTGGTAAAGTGACTAGAAATTTATCCATTTCCAGGCATGTAAGCATTCACTTAAAAGAATGAAGTGACTAACTTACCTTCTCCCATCTATCTCTGGTACTTACAATCCGCATTATAAAACTCAGACTAATACTAAGGAAGGAGTAAAATAGTGAAGCATTTATCCTCACTTTTTCTAGTATTTAGGGTATTCACATAGCTCCAAAGTAAAATTCATGCACGGCCATCTATTCTGCAGTATTTAAAACTTTTTAAAACAACAAATCACTCTTGTCCACATACATTTTAAAGTAATTTAACAAACAAAATACACTGCTCCATCTTCATAGACAGTATTTTTAATTTTGGAAAGTCTGGTTTTCTCAGCTGGTGAAGCTGTCAGAATAAATAGAAGGCAATATCTGGAAAGATGACAAACACATGGGTCAATGTCAAATACAAGCCAATCTCTGTCAAGAAAAAGAGCCAAATTCCTGCATTTCCATTTAAATTACGTTATCCGACTCAAATACCACCATGCCACTTCAAATGAAAATAGTTTCCCTTTAAACAGAGCTTTTTACAAAACTGATAGAGTATAACAGATTAAACAACTCTTTCAGCAATTTTCTTAGCTACTACAAAGTAAGGCATCTATGTATAATTATAATAAGGGGAACATTTAACAATTAATTGAGCCAGCTAAAGCTAAATCTCCAGAGCTTAGGAGTTCAAATGCTTGCTCACTAAGAAAAAAGGACAGAGGATTTTAATATAACTGCAGGAAATCTCAGTCCAATTAGATTCTAGGTAAATATAAATCTTGTTGCACTGTGATTGGAACTCTGTCACAGTCCTCCGGACTGATTTTAGCATCCGGCTTGGAGAGTCAAACCAAAGAACTCCTTGCCCCACTGTTTCTCTCCACACACTACTGAATTAATCAAGTACCTCCAGGTTCTGTGCTGAACAAAGAAGGTCTTCTGAAGGCTGTCAGCTTGCTTTTACAACCAACCAATAAGACTCACAGAACATATCATACAACTGTGAGGCAGTAACATCTCTGAAAATATTCATGATTTACCCTAGTTTATCATGGTGATACCTTAACTAATTCACTGTCTTTCCTCATTCAGAATTAGATCACGTGAGGCCAGGAGCCATCCCCTTTTGGAGTTTTGATAATGGAGACTTAGCAACTATCTTTCAAACCAAGGAGGATTAAAAATTAAGTAATCAAATTAACTAGGGCGGCAGTTCACTTCCTTAACTTAATATGCATCTTTTATCTCTGTGAAGATCTAGAAAAGTGCAGAAGGATTTAACACAATCAAAAGTATCGTATTAACATTTTGGGGGTCAAAAAATCAGGATATATTTTATATTTTAAATAATTTTATAGTTGAAAGAATTTGGTCTGTTAGAAACTGGCCTTGTAACCCCAATCTAAAACAGTAACACTTAACAAGGATTTTAATATAGGACTGGCCCTTTCTGAGTTCCGCACCTATGTGCTTGTGTATGTATATACTTATTTAATCCCCATCACAATTCTGGAGGTAGGTACTCTTATCCCCATTTTATTGATGAAAAGACAAAGGCACAGAGGCTGTCCTCTACTCCACATTAACCCACCAGCAGTGGGGTACTGGATTATGCTGTCCTTTCTCCCTCTGTGTAACTGATTCAGATTTGTGGTCAAGACGAAACCTAAGGAAGTTTATGCACAACACTGAAACATCTAAGAGAATTTTTTAGGGCTGTTTCATTTGTAAGTCTAATTAACTTATAAGAAGAGTTAAGTACTTGAGGTTTGTGTTAATAGACTTTTTAAAAATAGAAACCAAATATTAAATTAGTAAAGGCAAGCTTAAATGTTGAAGATATTAACGAGTTTATAAACAAGACTAATTTGTAATTCAAAATCCCTTAAAAGTGATTAAAATGTTTAATTTATAAATGAGATTTATAAGCTGAATTTTTTAAAAAGTATAACAGTGTCCTTCAATTTGCAACTTTAACAAATTGAATATCAATTTTTTTAAACCTAGGTAAACCTTCTGGACAGTCATTTCTGCATATAAATATCAATCTTAAGGACTCTTCCCAAAAAGTCCTCCCATCAACTGCTCTGTGCACGTGTCTCCTACTCAACTGCTAAAGGAAGCACAGCTGAGACAACGCTACCCAAGAGAGGCACCTAGGGCTAAGCAGTCACATCTAGCAGCTAACTCTGCCTGCGCTAATAGGTATCTAGGGAATGAGTAAGTGCCTAGAATGTGCTAGACACTTTTCCAAGTACCTGGGATACATTGGGGAAAAAGATCCCTGTCCTGCTGGAACCAACCAGCATGGAAAAAGACACACAACAGAAATGGAAATGGAAGATGCCATGGGTGTGAGTGACTGTGAAAGGTGGGGGGATCCAAGAATTGAAAATCCTAGTGGGCTCAAACAATTTCTGGATCAATTGGCCCCAGGAAGGTGGAAAGTTAAGAGGTAGAAGAGTGGAATCCATGAGTAGGTCATCACCAGGCTGCATTCCTGAATCTGATCATTAATTGCTCATAAAAATACCTTCAAAGATTGACCTTTCAACATGTTTTTGCTGCTTATTGAGCCCAATTTTTAAACAGCCACCTAAAAGAACATTTCTGTTTCCTTTGGAACACAGTTTTTGAACACACTGTGGTTAACTGCTTCTTATGTAGATATTTCTGCTATAACACAATATATGTTACTGGGAAGACCACATATTCAGCAAAAATGTTCACTAAAAATAAAAGGACTTATGTAAAATACAGGGTAAAAAGCAGACTACTCAAACCCTATGCAACTCTAAAATCAGATGGCTATTTTGTTAAAAATCAATACTTAAGAAATAAGAAACCCAGGCAGTTACCCAACAGTGGCTGCATGCTGCCAAAGGTGATATTGAAAATACATGAAAACAACAGATGCTGGCTTGAAGGCACCAAAACAATGCAGTAATCTGGGGGTTTTTGTGAAGGTGAGCACAGCAGACAGGGCAACCTGCCACAGAGCATAATGTTAGCGTGTGCCTCTCTGGGGAGGGAACCCCAGGGGACAGGTGTTCATTTTTCATTTCATTTTCAATAGAAATGAGAAAGCTCCTGCTGATGCAACAGCCAAAGTGAAAGTTTAAATTCTCACCTATTTTTTTCCTTTCCTGCTAAAATACAATCCCACATTATACCATTAAAGTATATATTATAATTCTATTCCATCTGGTCACACTCCTCTTGCCTAGCAAAAGTTGCACATGAACCAGCATAAACTGCACATTCTATTGACCTCACTGTTCTATTTACTTACCTATCACACACAAAGCAAAACAAACTATTGCTAAATATCCATATGCAATAACAAGGTCTCATGGCCAGCCCACATCTATTTCCCCTACCAAACTGCTTCCCAAGCTCATTGTGGGGAGTAACTTTAGCCCCATCATGTGCAGGCTTGGGAAAGCAATCAATCCAGGTTTCTGTCTTTTTTTATACAAGACATGTGCATGCAATTCAAGGTAGACATACTATATTCACTCTTTTGGAACTGTGAATCTTGAGCTGAGTGACAGCAAGGACAGGAAGATCCTGAAGGGCCCTATTCCAGTTATAGCATGTGGTTGGAACGGTCAGTAGTTCCCGCCAACCAAGTACCTGAACGCTCTCGTTCCAATTAGGTTTTGGAGGCTTTTTTCCAGCTTCCCAACCATTATGGGGGAAGCCTGTAATTATGTGAGCCACTCTAACAACACATTGCCCTTTGTGTTATGTGATCAATGTACACCACCTTGCATCAAAAAACTTTTCATGCATACAACATGCTTGCTTTTTATTAGATCATAGAAAAATGTGTATTTCTCTTTCAGTTACTAAGGGTTCAAAATCCAGTAATCACCATTAGCCTATGTATTCTTGAACAATTTACTACTCACCTTCTCAGCTTACTTCCCACAGTTTCCTTATGGACTATGTTGCCCAGGCTAGCCTCAAACTTCTGGGCTCAAGTGATCCTGCCACCTCAGTCTCCTGAGGAGCTGGGACTACAGATGCTCACCACTGTGCCTGACTAGACATACAATTTTTGGAAACAGGAGAGCTATAAATAATTTTAGGAGTAAAAGGAGAAAAGAGAAAAAGAGCAAAGTAATTATATCACTTGCATTTTCGAAGAAATCGGTCTATCTCTTCTTTTTTCTTCAACACAGGTTATTTGTTTTTTGTATTCTCTTCAGGGTTTTATGCAAATGTCCGTTCATTCTTGGCTTTAACCAGTTCTCACAGGCCCATACCATTTTACAAACCAGCTGTGTGACTTTGGCCTCCATGTCTTTGTTTCCTCATCTGTACAGCAGGGAAACAATGTCTAGGTTGTATAGGAATTTTCTAAGGACTAGAAACTACACACTCAAAGCAAATCCAGTAGATAGAAGGTGCTTTAAAACTGGTTGTCACCCATGTTGTAGCTCCCTTACTATTTACAGCCAAGTTCACAGTGCCCTTTGCAATCAGGCACTTTACAAGATGCAAATTATTCCCAATAATTTGGCCAGAATGTAATTCTGCAGCCACCTCTGTTCTTCTTGAACTGCATGCATCATATTTTAACATCAAAATCTCAAGCCATGAAATCACATATTTTTTCTCTAATTTTTGATCTGCCTAATTTGTAGTCTGCCACAGGTAAGTGACAAGCATGCTGGGTACTAATCCTCTCACCTCATGCAATGGACTCATTTTATATCTGCGTTAGCTTGAAAAAGACTGGGAAGCACTAATGAGTGATTAGTGACTCTCAAATCTAAACATGTGTTTAAATCACCTGGACATCTTATTATATAAAACATGGATTTTGATTCAGCAGATTGGGGGCGGAATCTGAGATTCTGCATTTCTAACCAACTCCCATGGGATGCCAATCTGTGGCCAATGCTTGGTGCAGAGAACAACTACAGTACAGGTTTCATGATACTTAATGATCCTTTCCCTATAAAATCAAAAAAGATATGATTAATTTGTCTCAAATATCACTTCCCATTTCTCTAATTAGAATAACTTTAGTATTTTCTCTTTCCTCTATCCTCACGAAGTAATAAGTTTTTATGTGCTAAAGAATTGTCTTTCACATACATGGAATTTGAATAACTTCCTAATATACATGAAAAGGCAATCAACTAAAAGATGAAATAAAATTTCAATAGAAACAGAAGAAATTAAAAGTTAACTAATGTAATCCATAACTAAAAGTTCACTATAATGTGACTGAAACTAAGAACTACATTTTCCCAACTGTTCCAAAGACATACAACTAAGAGAACTGAAGATGTCACTCAAATGTGAATCACCTGAACCTGAGTCTACCTAACAACAAAGCTCTTCCTGCCTGTTACAGGATGAGTTTGTCCTTCCCAAAATTCGTATGTTGAAGTCTTTACTCCCAATAGCTCAGAATGTGACCTTATTAAAGAAAAGGTAAGGCCAGGCACAGTGGCTCATGCCCGTAATCTCAACACTTTGAGATGCTGAGGCAAGACTCCTGGCTTGAGTCCAGGAGTTCAAGACCAGCCTAGACAACAAAACAAGATCCCTTCTCTAAAAAAAATTAGAAACTAGCTGGGCACAGTGCCATGCACCTGTAGTTCCAGCTACTTGAGAGGCTGAGGCAGGAGGACCACTTGAGCTCGGGAGTTCAAGGCTGCAGTAAGCCGTGTTCATGTCACTGCACTGTTGTCTGGACAACAGAGTGAGACCCTTCCCCGCCACTCAAAAAAAAAAACAAAAAAAAACAGGGTCATCATTGCCAATGTAACTAAATTAGGACACATGAAAATATAATTACACTGTAGGTGTGATTAGTTAACATTAAGTAAGGTGAGCCCTAATCCAATATGACTGGCATCCTTACAAAAAGGAAAAATGTAGATAGACACAGAGATATGTACACAAAGAGAATGCTATGAAAGATCACCACTACGCTGCCACAAAGCAGCAAACTACTGTAAGCAAGGACAGAGGCTTGAAACAGATCCTTCCCTGGTGCCTTCAGAGGTAACATGAGGCTGGGTGCAGTGGCTCATGCCTGAAATCCCAGCACTTTGGGAGGCCAAGGTGGGCGGATAGTGTGAGCCAAGGAGTTCAAAATCAGCCTGGGCAACATGGCAAAACCTTGTCTCTACAAAAAATACAATTAGCCAGGCATGGTGATGCATGCCTATAGTCCCTGCTACTCAGGAGACTGAGGCAGCAGATTGAGGCTGCAGTGAGCAATGATCGTGCCATAGCACACCAGCCTGGGCGACCCTGTCTCAAAAAGAAATGAAAAAGAGGTAACACGACCCTGCCAACACCTTGCTGTTGGATGTGTGGCCTCCAGAACTGTAAGACAACATACCTCTGTTGTTTAAGCCACTCCATTTGTTATACTGTGCCACAGCATCCCTAACATACTAACACACAGCCACATTGTGTTTCCTCCCAAATAAGATTAACGTTGATTAAATAACATTAAAGATGATTGTGCAGATAGGCAACTAGGTCACAGAGGGTCTACAGTGCCAGGTTCTGGGAACAAACCTGCTGGTGAACAGGGAATACACTGAAAAGCTTTAAGCAGATTAATAATAGGTCTAATAAGTGCAACTGAATTTGTCACACGTCTGAAAAAAACATTAAGCTCTGCCTAAAGATGCCTTTATGCTATGTTACACAAAAATATTCTTGCCATTATCAATAAAACTACCCCACCACAAAATATGAATGTTTCAAGAAGACACCTTCATTTGCATGTCACATCTATTAATACCTAAAATTCTTCTAAATATTAAGAGATGTAGATAAAAAGTTACAGATCAAATGAGCTTTTATTTAAAATATGTGTGTGTGTGTGTGTGTGTGTGTGTGTGTGTGTGTGTGTGTGTGTGTGTGTGTGTCCCCTGGAACACCAAATACCACATCTTGGTTTTGTTTTATTTTGGGAAGGAAATGTTTGTCTGAGTAATTAATTGCCTTAGAGAAGCTTTCGATGATTCAGAGAACTAAGGATGTGACACGACTTGCAGCCTCCACAGACCTCAGTGAAGACGCAGTAGCTAAATGTTAGGACCATTTGTTAAAATATCGGGGACCCCCTCCCCACTTTAAACAGTAACTTGATTCAATGGAAATTTTCCATTTAGAAAATAGTTGCATGTTATCTTTACTTTTTCTTTTCAGGCAAACTTTTACTGAAGTGTAATACATATACAGAGAAGTGCAAAATGCAGTAAATTTTCACAGAACAAGTCCATGTAACCAGTACCATAAAACGTAACATGACCAGAACCTGGGGGTCCCCTTAATGTTCTGTTCCCCGTACCCATAGGGCAATCTCTCTCCTGACTTCAAACACCAAAGATCAGTTGTGGCTGTTTTAAAATTTTCTATAAAAGGAATTATACAGTATTATGCTCTTCTGTGTCCACTCAACATCATGTTTCATGTTGAAATCATTTACCTGTTTTTGCAATGGGGTCTCACTCTGTAACCCAGGCTGGAGTGCAGTGGTGCAATCACTGCTCACTGCAGCCTCGACCTTCCACGCTTAAGGGATCCTCCCACCTCAGCCTCCCAAGTAGCTGGGACTACAGGAGCACACCACCAAGCCCGGCTAACTTTTGTATTTTGAGTAGAGACAAGGTTTCGCCATGTTGCCCAAGCTGGTCTTGAACTCCTGGGCTCAATCCACCTACCTACCTCCACCTCCCAAAGTTCTGGAATTACAGACGTGAGCCACCGCACCTGACCTATAGTCATTTACTTTAAATAGGTTTTAGAAATAACGTATATTCCATTTTTATTCAAACTAGATCCTCAGGTTTCATTTTGCCTAGTTTGAATTTTTTCCAGCTTAAATTCCATTTGCATCAAAAGAAAATAACACTTAAGTGATCAAAGTAAACAATTCTAGTTTCCAGGGCATTTTTCCTCAAAATTGGCAAATAAAACGGTCAAATATTTTGCATCACCTAAGATTTCACAAACCACAAACTTATATACATAAATACATGTTTTGCACTATGTTCATGAAAGTAGAAGGAACACATATTCTAGGACTATAGGGTAAATAGGGCAATCAAACAAAATTATCAGTTAATATGACAAAATGTTAAAAAATACATACTTTTGAAAAAAAAATACATTTCATTATCCAAATAGCAAGCAATACCAATATGCCAAAATAAAAAAAAAATCTCACAATAATATGAAGTTAGTTTTTTAACCAGTTCTACCTACACCAGAAATAAAGGAATCAAATTTCCTAGAACCTAACTGAAAACAGTAGAAAGAAATTAATATGCCACCTACAGCAAACTCCAGAAATCAATATCCTATGCTAAAGAAGCCCAGAAGGAAAATCTGGCTGCACACAGCTGTGTAATAAATCAATTTGGTACCGTGACAGTCATCTCAAAACAGGAGTAATGGCTGACAGACAACAAAGAAGTTAGATCTGACTCAAGGACAATATACAATAGAGCCCCACAAGGTTTTTGTTTTGGTTTTATTTTTAACAAGTCTGTTAAATCACTCATTGGGAAGTAATACAAAACAGACTTCCAGAAGTCTTATTCTAATTTTAACATCATCAATGAGTCAATAATTTTTTTTAATGTTTCTAGAAATTTCTTTATTCAACAAATATTATGGAATACAGGCTGGGCGCGGTGGCTCTCGCCTGTAATCCCAGCACTTTGGGAGGCCGAGGTGGGCAGATCACCTGAGGTCAGGAGTTCAAGACCAGCCTGGCCAACATGGTGAAACCCCGACTCTACTAAAAACACAAAAATTAGCCGGGCGTGGTGTCACACGCCTGTAATCCCAGCTACTCTCGAAGATGAGGCAGGAGAATCACTTGAACCCAGGAGGCGGAGGTTGCAGTGAGCTGAGATTGCACCACTGCACTCCAGCCTGCATGACAGGGCAAGACTCTGTCTCAAAAAAAAAAAAAAAAAGTATATATATTATGGAATACACACTATGTGTACACTATTGTCAGTAGATGGCAGGAATTCGATGATGAGTGGGGAAAAATAAGAATTGCTTTTTTTTTGGAGAAGGGAGACTTATTAATCCTAATAAAATTATTACTGTTGTAAGTGCTAGAAGAAAAGATACAAAAAAGGCTATAATAGTATTTATTAAGGAAATGTATTTGACTAACCTGGGAGAAAGGCAGTGACACTGGGGTGGCAGAGCTTAAGAAAAGATAAGAATTAAGTGTGTTACCGAGACAGGAAGAGCAAGTGCAAAGGCCCCGAGGCAGGCGGGAACATGGGCAGTGTAAGTAACAAAATCTATTATGCTGAGCTCCTAAGGACAAAATTAAGGTAATCCCAGAGTTTAGCAGCAAAGGTGAAAAAGACCTGGTTGTGACAATGCATGAGATTAAACCGTAGTGATAAATTCTAAATAATATTTAATTTCTCCATAAGATCTCATGCTTCTAAACACTAAACAATTTAAATATAGCTTGGGACAGAAAAGTATGATTATATGAAAGCCTACCTTTATCCTCAAAGTATCCCTGCTATGCTCATTCTTAGTGACATTTCGAGAGGTCCCTATAATTTATACTTATTCTGAGTAGTAAAACCAATTCAGAAATGTAGAAAGCAATAAATATTTGAAAAATCTTAATTTGTGCTTTATATCCCATAGAAATAAATGAGTATTAAAGATCTATTCACTTGGAAGCAGTGGTTCACGTCTGTAATCCCAGCACCTTGGGAGGCCAAGGTGGGTGGATCACCTGAGGTCAGGAGTTCGAGACCAGCCTAGCCAATGTGGTAAAACCCTGTCTCTACAAAAAATACAAAAATTAGGCCAGGAGCAGTGGCTCACGCCTGTAATCCCAGCACTTTGGGAGGCCGGGGCGGGCAGATCACAAGGTCAGGAGATCGAGACCATCCTAGCCAACATGGTGAAGCCCCGTCTCTACTAAAAACACAAAAATTAGCTGGGCATGGTGGCACGCGCCTGTAGTCCCAGCTACTTATGAGGCTGAGGCAGGAGAATCGCTTGAACCCAGGAGGCGGAGGTTGCAGTGAGCCGAGATCGCACCACTGCCCTCCAGCCTGGTGACAGAGTGAGACTCCATCTCAAAAAAAAAATAAAAATAAAATAAAATAAAAATAAATAAATAAATAAATAAAAATAAATTAGCTGGGTGTAGTGCCACGTGCCTGTAATCCCAGCTACTCAGGAGGCTGAGGCAGGAGAATTGCTTGAACCCAGGAGGCAGAGGTTGCAGTGAGTTGAGATCTCACAACTGCATTCAAGCCTGGGCAACAGACTGAGACTACGTCTCAAAAAAAAAAATCTACCATTTAAAAACCATTAATTTGGCCAGATGCGGTGGCTCATACCTGTAACCCCAAGACTTTGGGAGAAGGAGGCAGGAGGATCACCTGAGGCCAGGAGTTCAAGACCAGCCTGAATAACATAGCAAGACCCCATCTCTACAAAAAAATTGTTAATAGGCCAGGTGTAAGCCTACACCTATAATCCTAGCTACTCAAGAGGCTGAGGCAGGAGAATCAATTGAGCCCAGGAGTTCGAGGATGTGGTGAACTATGATCACGCCACTACCCTCCAGTCTGAGCGACAGAGTGAGTGAGACTCTCTGTTTTTTTTTAAGCTAGTAATCCATTGAAGATATCCTTTACAACATTCTCCACAGATCCTAAGCTTTTAAGATACAACTAAGCACACAGGATTCTCTGCAAGTGGGTGAGGATAATGGTTTTTCATCACTAACAAAGGATGTTACTGTAGTAGTTTATATCAAGAAAGTAAAAGACCAGGTGCAGGGGCTTATGCCTATAATCCCAGCACTTTGGGAAGCCAAGGCAGGAGGATGACTTGAGCCTGGGAGGTCGAGGCTGCAGTGAGCTGTGATCATACCACTGACAGCCTGGATGACAGAGCAATACCCTGTCTCAAAAAAAAAAAAAAAAAAAAAATCAGGAAACAAAAAGGAAAGAAAAAACTCAATCCCCATCTGGGAATCTAATCACAGTACTCTGCTTTTTTTTTTGGTTTTGTTTTTTGTTTTTTAAGAGACAGTCTTGCTCTGTCACCCAGGCTGTAATATAATGGCATGTAGTTCACTGCAGCCTTGAACTCCTGGCCTCAAGTGATCCTCCCACCTGAGACTCTCGAAGTGCTGGGATTACAGGTGTGAGCCACCTTGTCCGGCCCAGCACCCTACTTCTGATTCTTCAGTTTAAGTAACCCTAAAGAACAGACAATATTTAACAAATACTCATTTAGAGAAAAAGCTGTTTGGAGAAGGCAGCTAACTCAGTTAGCTTCAAATCCATCACCAAAACGAAAGGAAACCACTGAGAAGGTCAAAGACAGTCTCCTTACCAAATAGTCAGACATCCACTGGACCTGGCAGGATGCAAAGGCACAGCCCTCACTCAAGCAAAAGGGTGCCTCACATGGAGCTGTCTTGCTCTGGGTGCCACAGAAATCTTCCAAACCATGTGTGGCCTTTATAGTCTTTCATAATACACTTAGCTTTCAGAGACAGCATACCTTTCTCACATGTCACAGAGGTTTTCAGATTCACTGAAACACTATCAGCCTCCACAAATACATAGTTCTTGCCCAAGCACTTTTAAGAACCATTCTGTAAATAAGTCCTTAGCAATCTCCCTTCACATATTCTTCCAGACTCAAGAAGGGAGGTGTATTAGTCCATTCTCACGCTGCTATAAAGAACTGCCTCAGACTGGGTTATTTATAAAGGACAGAGGTTTAATTGATCCACAGTCCCACAGGGCTGGGGAGGCCTTAGGAAGCTTACAATTATGGTGGAAAGGGAAACAAACACATCCTTCTCATATGACAGTAAGAGAGAGAAGGGCTGAGCAAAGGTGGAAAGGCCCCTTATAAAACCATCAGATCCTGTGAGAACTCACTCACTATCATAAGAACATGATGGGGGAAACTGCCCCCATGATTCAATTATCTCCACCTAGTCCCGACCTTGACACATGGGGATTATTACAATTCAAGGTGACATTTGGGTGAGGACACAGAGCCAAACCATATCAGGAGGACTTCCTATAATCATAGTTCACCACGCCCAGCTAATTTGTAAAAATTTCACTACAATCACAGAGCACTGCAGCCTTGACCTCCTGTGCTCAAGAGATCCTCCCACTTCAGTCTCACAAGTAGCCGAGACTAAAAGCACACGCCACTGTGCCCAGATCCAAGACTGTTTGTGGTTTGTTGGTTTATTTCTATTTTTAGGGAGATACTCAGCAGAAACAGGGTGCCACAGTCCCATAAATGGGAAAAATAGCCGGTGTTTTTCATGTTAAAGAGGTTTAACTGTCGGGCTTCTTGGAGTCACTAATTCTGACTCTCTCATGAGGGAGACTGTACAGGCAGCATTTTCCACGCATATTTGACTACTATTTTTGGTGAAATGTCCCCACCGACACCAGAATAACGTTCCATATTATAAATGTTGAGAAAGGTTAGCATTCAATACTGCACAAGGCAGCTTGCCTTTTGACAGTGATCCAAACTGTATTACCACATTAAACTGTTATCAAGAGAAAGGATAATAAAAAAGTAAATCTCTTCTTATACTGAAGTTATCATAATGTAATCTATATCTAAAAGAGTTGGCCAGGCGCGATGGCTCACGCCTGTAATCCCAGCACTTTGGGAGGCTGAGGCGGGCGGATCACGAGGTCAGGAGATCGAGACCACGGTGAAACCCCGTCTCTACTAAAAATACAAAAAATTAGCTGGGCGCGGTGGCGGGCGCCTGTAGTCCCAGCTACTCGGGAGGCTGAGGCAGGAGAATGGCGTGAACCTGGGAGGCGGAGCTTGCAGTGAGCCGAGATCGCGCCACTGCACTCCAGCCTAAGCAAGAGAGCAAGACTCCACCTCAAAAAAAAAAAAAAAAAAAAAGGGTTAACATATTTTGTTCCTTTCCCATGATTTAGATGTGCGTACGCCCTAAACAAGCAATCTGTGGTAACTCTGAGGGATTCTTCAGTCACTAAGAAATTCTTACTGCCCAATAGCTGAGTCTACATCAAAGATAAATACAGACAGTACTGTAACCTACACACATCATTTAATCCTTACAGCACATTTCTAACTGCTCTAAAACCTCCACTCTGATCAATTTATATCACACAAATACCTTCTCAGTTAATCTCCAACCAAGAAATTGTAGCTGTGAATGCAAATTTGTCTGTATGAAGTTCTAGCACTGACTTTTTTTTTTTTGCGGGGGGGAGGGGTGGAGACAGGGTTTTGCTCTGCTGCACAGGCTGGAGTGCTATGATGTGAACGGGGCTTACTGCAGCCTTGCCCTCCTGAGCTCAAGGGATTCTTCTACCTCAGCCTCCTGAGTAGCTGGGACTGCAGTCTCATCACACTCCCAGCTAATTTTTTACTGTTTTGTAGAGATACGGTCTCACTATGTTGCCCAGGCTGGTCTCCACATTACTCAAGCAATCCTCCTGCCGCCTCAGCCTCTCAAAGTGCTGGGATTACAGTCATGAGCCACCGCGCCCAGCCCCACTGACATCTTTTGAAATTTAAAAAACTCCTGTGTGGGAGAATGAAAATCTGGAACTTGACGTGAAGTTCATAACAGTAACAGCATTCCTCAGTAAAATGATTGTTCCAGATTATGGACATAACACAGTGAAGTATTTTAATCTCTTTCTCAGAAAAACATAAAAATGGGCAGCTTTAATCGGCTAATTACATCTCATACAAAATTCATGTCACTCTTCAACAGTAAAAGTAACTCAAACAAAATTATTTCACCTAGGTTTTACTGGCTTCTGTAAGAAAGGATCTTGTTTGTTTGTTTGTTTGTTTTTGAGACAGGGTCTTGCTCTGTTGCCCAGGCTAGAATGCAGTGGTGCAATCATGCTTCACTACAGCCTTGACCTCCCAGACTCAAGTGATGCTCCTGCCTCAGCCTCCTGAGTAGCTGGGACTACAGGTGTGTGCCACCAGGCCCAGCTAATTTGTAAAAATTTTTTGTAAAGATGGGGGTCTCACTATGTTGCCCAGGCTGGTCTTGAACTCCTGAGCTCAAGCAATCCTTCTGTCTCCGCCTCCCAAAGTGCTGGGATTACACTGTGCCCAGCCTAAAAAAGGTGTCTTAATACACACAATACATCAAATGAAAAGGAAAGGCTTTGCTAGTGTTCAACAGGTTCTGACTCACTTGTTTCCCTGATCTCATCTAAAAGTTGAGTCTGTCTTTTTTTGAGCAATGCTGTAAGCCACAATATACTGGCATGACCATAATACATTTTCCGGAAAACCAAGCAGGTTAGATGACTTCTTCTATTATCGTTGATTAGAGAGCCTGAAGCTCAAATTTTTGGAAAAGGAAGTTAGCAGGAGCAATACATCTCTGATCTTCAGGGCTTTTTTTTTTTTCTGAGACAGAGACTCGCTCTGTCGCCCAGGCTGGAGTGCAGTGGTGTGATCTCGGCTGACTGCAACCTCCACCTCCTGGGTTCAAGAAATTCTCCTGTCTCAGCCTCCCAAGTAGCTGGGATTAGAGGTGCACACCACCGATCCCAGCTCATTTTTGTATTTTTAGTAGAGACAGGGTTTCATCATGTTGGTCAGGCTGGTCTCGAACTCCTGACCTCAGGTCATCCACCCGCCTCAGCCTCCCAAAGTGCTAGAATTGCAGGCGTGAGCCACCATGCCTGGCCTAAAGGCCATTTTTAAAAAGTACCTCTCTAGAGTCTGGTCGATCCTGTCCCAAGGTAAAATTTCCTGTTTCCAAGAATCTTAAGGTTTACTTGTCTCCACCAAGCAGTCAATTCTGCAGGGTCACCACAGTCTCATTTATGATTGAAGATTAAAAAGCAAGCATGAATTCAAAAGACAAAAAAATACTAAGCAGATGGTCCAGTTAGAGAACAAGCAGCACAGGAAAATAAGAAAAGAACTCATGAATGCATAAACCAGGCACAAGAGCAAATTAAGGCAGACACAAGCAAGAAGTGGGTAAACCTAACTGACCAAAAGTGGGTCACATGTTTACCAAATTAAGTTTCCTACTCTTCTAGATTCCAAGCCTTCCTTAAAGTGTACAAAGCGTATTTATTTCACCATAATGCTAAGATCATTCCCCCACTGTAAACATTGGCAAGACCCAAACGGAAGGCTCCTTACCTCCTGGTCTGTAGACCACATCATCTTCAGTGATGTAGGATGTTATCTCACCGGTATCTGTCCTTTCATAACGAGACTTTTTTTTCGGTGGTTTCTTCTTATTCTTCTTCGTGGACTCCTCTGCGGTGGCACTATTGTTGTCATTGTCCTCGTCTTCACTGTGATCACTCTCAGCATAATTTTTGGCTCCTCCTTCCAAGGTACAGCTCCGGCGTGGCCTTGAATTCTCACTCTCTCTTGCTTTGTCTCTTTTCTCTCTCTCTCGGTCCCGGTCTCGGTCCCGGTCCTTCTCTTTGTCTTTGTCTTTGTCTTTGTCCGCTGTCATGATTCGCCACGTGCCTTCTTCTGTCCTCTCACGGCTGGGCCTCCGTGAAAGGTAGACAGTAAGCCTGGGCTTCAGTCTTCTGAATTTCTCACTCAATTCCAGGGAAAATCCAACCACTCCAACAACCCCAACGTTTCAAAAATGCTAGGAGAGAAAAAAGAACGGTTTTACTTTAACGCTTTTTCATATTTGTTTCCTAAAATAATGTTTTGTTAAATGAATCTCTTACTTATTCATGCTTTACACCTAAAAACTTCGCACAAGCCACAGGAGAAAAATTAAGTGTTAAAATTTTAAAACTACAGTTTTTGGTCTCAGCAAATGGTTTGGGGTTTTCTATGACACCAATAATAAAAACTGTCTGAATACCTAAGAGTAAACTACACTTCCTCCACCTTACATGTTTTCTCCTTTTTAAAGAAAAAGCAAACCAATACACTGATAGACAACATATAATGGGTATTATTATACAAAAGGAGCTTCATAACTCATAATATTAATTTAAAGAGGAAAGAATCTGTAGTAAAAATTATTTCCAGCCCAGGCACTGTGGCTCATGCCTTGTAATCCCAGCATTTTGAGAGGCCAAGCCAGAAGGACCACTTGAAGCCAGGAGTTCAAGACCAACCTTGGCAACAAAGTGAGATCCCATCTCCAACATAAAATAAAATATTTCTACCTGAAAAAATAGTAATAGTTTGCAGCACTGTCAAAAATGTCTCACGATAGGCCGGGCGCGGTGGCTCACACCTGTAATCCCAGAGCTTTGGGAGGCCGAGGAAGATGGATCACGAGGTCAGGAGATCAAGATCATCCTTGCTAATGTGGTAAAACCCTGTCTCTACTAAAAAATACAACAAAAATTAGCTGGGTGTGGTGGCGGGCGCCTGTAGTCCCAGCTACTCAGGAGCCTGAGGCAGGAGAATGGCGTGAACCCAGGAGACGGAGCTTGTAGTGAGCCGAGATTGTGCCACTGCACTTCAGCCTGGGCGACAGAGCGAGAGAATCCGTCTCAAAAAAAAAAAAAAAAAAAAAGAAGAAGAAAAGAAAAAATGTCTCAGGATATCGCATAGAGCACTATATTCTAAAGATATTTTCTGGCTACTTCTAAAAACTTCTACAAACTTCCTTCAAGAATAAAAATAATATTTAACTCAAACGAAAGTGAGAGCTTCAGAGCAAGATTTTTCCACCTTCAGTTACATTTTACACATCTTTTCATCCTACCATTTTCAGTTATGTTCCAAGGAAAATGATCTCTCTAAAGATGTATTACTGGCCAGGCGTGGTGGCTCACACCTGTAATCACAGCACTTTGGGAGGCCAAGGCAGGGGGGTCACGTGAGGTCAGAAGTTCGAGACCAGCCTGGCCAACGTGGTGAAACTCTGTCTCTACTAAACACACAAAAAGTAGCTGGGCACGGTGGCACACGCCTATAGTCCCAGCTACTTGGGAGGCTGAGGCAGGAGAATCGCTTGAACCTAGGAGGCAGAGGTTACAGTGAGCCGAGATCACACCGCTGCACTCCAGTCTGGGCGAAAGACTCCATCTCAATAAAGAAAAGAAAATGTATTGTCTCTGCCTTAACAAAACATAACAGCTTCCAGAAACAACCTTCCATCTTTCGGGAATATTAAGTGGTTTTTACAGTCTTCCAAATTTCTACTATAAATGGTATCCCTAATAAAGTACTCCCCAAAAAGAAACCCAACAAGAAAAGTCTTGAGGTTTTTAAGCGTCTGCAGTGGGAAAAGTGAATCCCAAACTCCAACCTAACACAGTTCTTACAGATATTTTATAGCAGGAAAAAATTTGTCTTTCTAAGTCAGTTTTGGAATAGACCTAACAATAAATTTATAAATAAATAATTTATCTTTTGTTTTTCTTATGATCTTCCCCAACACCCTCTCACTTATTCAACAAATCTTTACTAAATACTATGTGCCAAGTGTTAGAACTAAAACCACAATGGAGGAGAAAACTCATGGTCCTTGTTCTCAATGCTCAAATGCAACAAAAGGAGGCAACTGATCAATCTAAGAAGCTTCTGTTTCTCATGCAACTAGGGCGAGAAAGGAAACAGTGCATATAAACAAACAAAAGATTGGTCCTCTTTACTTGACAACCACAAAAAAATCAGTTTGCAGTTATATGCTTCAGATGCAGAGAAAATTCTCTTTGGTCAGCCAGACATGGTGGCTCATACCTGTAATCCCAGCACTTTGGGAGGCCGAGGTGGGCAGATCATGAGGTCAGGAGGTGGAGACCATCCTGGCTAACACGGTGAAACCCCATCTCTACTAAAAATACAAAAAATTAGCCGGGCGTGGTGGTGGACACCTGTAGTCCCAGCTACTCGGGAGGCTGAGTTAGGAGAACCGCTTGAACCCAGGTGGCAGAAGTTGCAGTGAGCTGAGATCGCGCCACTGCACTCCAGCCTGGGCAACGAGAGAGACTCCATCTCAAAAAAAGAAAAAAGAAAAAAGAAAATTCTCTTTGGTCATGCTAAAACCATAACAATTACCATATATTCTCTGCAGCGCTCTTAGGTCAAACCTCATATCAGAAAAGACCTCCTCATAAGCATCTCAAATATCCTTAGACATTCAGCAAAATAGAAAGTATTTAGTCTTTGGAAGATAGGTGATGAAGGAGCAATCATGCATCATAAGCTACATTAGAAGAAGGAACGCATGTAGCACAAAACTAGATTACTTCCTTCTATGTAAGAAACATGCTGTTTCAAACAGGACTTCCATTTTCTAAACATATTTCAAGAAAAGGAAAAATTATCACTGCCTACAAAAGTTTTGCCCAGATGAACCGTCTGCTAAACAGATAGTCATAAACTCCCAAGTCCTGGTAGGCTACTAGTGCTAGCAACTGAAAATACAGAGACCTACTACTTCCTCGACAAGTCTTAAGTTTAGAGCATGAACGAGCCAATCATGAAAGAAAGAAAACTATCAGGCCAGGGGCGGTGGCTCATGCCTGTCATCCCAACACTTTGGGAGGCTGAAGCAGGCGGATCACCTGAGGTCAGGCGTTCGAAGCCATCCTGGCCAACATGGCGAAACCCTGTCTCTACTAAAAATACAAAAATTAGCTGGGTGCGGTGATGGGCGCCTGTAATCCCACCTACTCGGGAGGCTGAGGCAGGAGAATCGTTTGAACCCAGGAAGCGGAGGTTGCAATGAGCCAAGATTGTGCCATGGCACTCCAGCCTGGGAGACAAAGCGAGACTCCGTCTCAAAATAAAAAACAAAGAAACAAAAAACGATCAGCTAACACCATTGTTAAAATGTTCCTCTTTGACCCTGAAAACTCATCAGTGTCTACTGGGAGTCCAAAAAGAATGAGAAGCTTGGGCTGAAAACCTCTCCACTGCAACTGCAGTTTCAGACAGAAACACTTCTGATTAAGAAAAAAAAATCATTCTCCCTGGGGTTAACAAGATAACTGCTCCAGAAAACTGTGTAGAAAACATTTTTTCAGCACTCAAAGAGAAAAAATAGTAAGTCCAAATTGTACATTCAACACTACTCACTACAAAATCAAACACTGTTTCTATTTACAAAGAAAATAGAGTTGTTTCTGCCAAAAGTGAGCAAGAAAGTTAAAAATTCAAGAAACAATAAAGATGTCTATAAAACGAAATCCAGTATATGCGTATATTTATAAAATCAATGTTCTGAGTTATCTGAAAGTTGGCTCTATTTATATATTACATAATCTGCATGTTATATTAATATATTAAATTATATGAATAATTAATACCATATCATTTATATATTAATGACATATTTATATAACCAACTTTCAGATAAGTATGAACATTAATAATCTAAGCAAAAGTCAATCCAATTACCATTTACATTTGGCTCTAAAATACAGCTCAATGGGAATATATTTTTTTCCTCTATGTTTAACATATGAATTATAATTCTTCTGCGCCTTAGTGTACAGTGATCAACACATACCAATGATGTGACAGCTAAAGAAAGGGACCCAGAGAGGAACCAGATGGCACTGAGAAGGAGAGTTGTCACTTCAATTTGCTAGAAATGATCTACAAAGTAGACGATACAACAACAGCATCTTTATTATAGCACCATGAGGTTTACAGAGCAAGTCCCTCATTTGATTCTTCCAACTCATGAAGTGAACTGGACAGAAGTTGTCATCCTCGCTTTACAGTCTACAGAACTCAGAAGAGATCATCTGCACAAGGCCACGCAGCCAGTGGGCACGAAGTAGGATTCCAGTGCAGCTGTCTCAGAGCTCAACCCTATCTGGCTTGCACAGGAGCTCCTGCTGCCTATGCTGCCAGGGTCTCCAGCTCTTCACAGGCACCAACTTCTCCTACATTCATCCATGCTGATGATTCACGCAGACAGATTTAAGAAACACACTCACTCTGCCCCCAAAGCTATTTTTCTCCAGTCGGAAAGCCAAAAACATTGAAAATATCTGTGTCAATCACTACCCAACCCAGTGAAACAGGAAACACATTATAACATGCTTTAAATAAGAAAAGGAAGAAAATCTAATGTAGAATACATTTCAGATTTACAACAAGCTTCAGCTACTCAGTGAACAAATGTCAAGTGAATGCCTATTATGTGCTATTTACAGCTCCAGGTGTTGGTAAACAGCAGAAAACTCAACACAAAACCCCTGCCCTTATCTTGAGCTTATGTGCTCAGCAGTGGAGAGAGACCACCAACAAAAGGCACCATACCTAATGAGAAGATCTTACACGGGAAATCTAAGGGGGACAGACAGTGTTGCAGGACTGCAATTTTAAACAAGATGTTCAGGGAAGGCCTCTCTGAGGGGGCTTTGACCCTGAGTAGGAGCATTAGAGAGAAAGCCAAGGACACATGAAGGGAGGTGATTCCTGAAGAGGGGAAAAAGTGCAAGGTCCAGAAGCAGGAATGAGCCAGGCCCACTCAAGACACAGGAGACCAGAGGGGCAGGAGTAGCACAAAAAGGGGGAGAGAGGTCAGAGATGAGTTCAGAGGTTGAAGGGGCAGGGGGAGGAGGACCTGGATCCTGGCAGGCCTCATGGGCCAGGGAAAGGACTCTGGCTTTTACTCAAGTGAAATGAAGTTACTCGAATGACACTTTAGCAGGGATGTGAGTAGCAAAGAAAGGCATGATCTGACTTCTGTTTACCGGAGATCACTCTGGCCGCTGAGAAAAACCTCAAGGAGCGCAGGGGGCACGATCACCCAGGGAAGACAAGCAGCAGCCGGGAAGGGCTAGGGTAGTAGCGACAGAGAATGGGGAAAGTCTCATGTTTGTATGTTTTAAAGGTAAGAGTCAAATAAATAGGATGTGCTGATAAACTTGAGAGGTGAGAGAGAGAGGGAAAAAAGAAAAAGGAATCTGGCCTGGATGGATGAAGCTGCTGTTTGAGTTTCATGGGGAGACCAGGAATTTGGCTTTGAATGTGTTAAGCTTGATCAAGAAGCCTAGAAAATCACAGAGTCTAAGTTGGCAGAGGTCCAGGCTGGAGATAATAATTTAGTTTTTAAAGCCATGAGACTGAATGAGATCACCCAGGAAGTGAGTACAACTTTTTGACAAAAATGTTAAAACTCATGAAAACATTTATTGCTCACGCTTGAGTGCAGAGGATATTCAAAATAGACTTATGAGTTACACATTTCCAAAGGCAGTACCCTTAGGACTCTTTTTAAGTATATTCCTCTCAATCATTTCCTGATTAGAAGATTATACATCATCATTTCATCTTAAGTAAGAATACGTGGGTAGTTGCCAAAGCTCAAAAAATGGCAGCTTCACCTATTTAGCTGAAGGCCAGATTCCTCACAGTTTTTTGATCCTATTAGATTCCCCACTTAATCTAGGGGAAAGAATCAAAGCTTTCAACAGAGCCAATATACAGAATTACTCTTCATTTTAGGTTACTTCAGCCTCTACAAACACCATCTTACCTCTTCAAAATGAAGCCAACACCACCCGCAAACACCTCACACTACTTCTCAAAACCAATTCAGACAAAGCACAAAAATTTCAGTCATACTCATGGTCCAAATCTCATTTAAGAGAACCACTTCCTGGCTGGATACAGCGGCTCATGCCTATAATCCCAGCACTGTGGGATAACAAAGTGGGGAAATCATTTGAGGCAAGGAGGCAATCATTTGAGACCAGCCTGGGAAACACAGCAAGACCCCATCTTTACAAAAGAAAAATAAATTTAAAAATTAGCTATGTGTGGTGGTGCAGACCTGTAGTCCTAGCTACTAGGGAGGCTGAGGTGGGAGGTGGGAGGATTGTTTGAGGCCAAGAGTTCAAGGCTACAATGGGCTGTGATCACCACCACTGCACTCCAGCCTAGGGAACAGAGTGAGACCCTGTCTCTTAAAAATCAAAAAAAGAAAACCACTTCCTGTCAGTACTTAAGCTTAAGGAAGGGGCCCAGGACAGAACTGAGGATACTGGACTGAGAAGCCAAGATCCAAGTTCTTAGCACTGCCGCTTGCTGCACTGCCTTGGGCAAATCACTCTACCTGTCTGAGTCGCAGTTTCATTGCTGTAAAAGGGGACAAGACCTACCTATTTAACAATGCTGCTGTTGAGAATTACACAAGTATACTATATGTAAATTGTACTTATAGATTGCAAAGTGCTTTACAAATGTAAAATATCAATAATATGTATTTATTTCAGTCATGATTCACATCTACTATGGTAGATAATAAGCTATGGAAGATATAAAGGTAGCCAAAACACCCCTATCCTCAAGAAACTTATCTATTTGGGCGGGGGTAAAATCTATCCAGTTCCATGATTAAGAAACAAATCATGCAGAATTAACTACAAATGAAGAAAAAAATTAAAAATATTTCCTCTTGGGTCATGTAAAACTCACTTATCCATGGAAATCTGCCCCTCCCTCCTGAGTTCCCAATCCTCAAGCTCCACTCATCTCCATTGCTCAAGCCAGGCTATTTGTTAGGATGCTTGACTTTTGACTAAATACAGTGAGCGAAGTCCTCCAGTTAATTCTTCCTCACTCAACCAGAGTAAGACATACTTATATTTTTCAAATGCCTGACCATACTCTAGGCATTTTGCTTAGCACTTAGTCTACCAGACACATCCTGAACACCTCTGTAATGGACCCACTGCTCTAACTGAATCTTAGCTTACCTACTTCAAGCCATCATCATCCCTCATGCAGATGAATACAACTGCTTTCTAACAGATCTTTGTGACTACAAAACATTGTTTGCCTTCGCCTTCCTCCCATCTGTCCTCCAGTGCAGCCAGCCAGCCAGCATATCTGACGTCCCACCACTTTTTTTCATAATAGCTCAATTCAGATATAATTCACGTTCCATATGAATCACCATTTAAAGCATACAATTCATTTAAAGCATACAATGCCCACTATTCCTTTTCAAAGATTATGGGGCTGCCCCTTCACCTCTCCGGCCTCACCTCTCCCCTACTGCTTCCACCTCCACCCCTCCTGCATGCTCCTCCTGCTGCCTCAAGACACTCCTTCAGTCCCTAGAACCCAACTGCTGGGAATACTCTTCCCCGCCCCTTTGTCTGTGTACCTTCTACTGACCCTCAGAGTCTCCAGTGTTTCTGCTCTCCAATTCCAGGAGGCCTCCCAGACCTACCCGGAGTCCAGCCTTCTCTTTGCCCCCCAATCCTGCCTGTAAAATGGCCCTCACTGATCCCACTAGTGTTATCAGTTGTTAACTTACATCACTTCCCCACTAACTGCAAAGTCCACAAAGGCAAGGACCATGTCTACCATGTCATATTCCGTGAAGCAACTCCCAACTCAAGCAATTTCCTCTCTGCAGCAAATTCAGGAGAGCATTTTCCTCATCATTATTTGATTATTCAGTAGCAGCTGACAGGGGCTGGCCACACACCCTCCTGGAAGGCCTCTTTTCCTTTCACTTTCTAGACACGATCCTCTCCAGGGCCTATCTAACTGCTCCCTCCACTTCTTATACTAGGCCAACCAGTGTAGGAGTTCTGTTGGGGCACTCCCTCTTTTCTCATCCTCTACTTTCTACCTGGCCAATCTCATATATAATGCGTTCATCACCAATCAGATACCAGGACACACAGGAGGATCCACACAAGTACATGTCTACCAGATTTCCCCTTCAGCTTCAGACACATGTGAAAACTGTTCACCTGGGGTCTCTTCTTGGATATCTCAAAGGTACCTCAACATGCCCAAACCAAAGGCATACTCTGCATGTACCACCATGCCTGGCTAATTTTTAAAATATTTTGTAGAGACAGGGTCTCATTTTGTTGCCCAGGCTAGTCTTGAACTCCTGGGCTCAAGCAATCCTCCTGTCTCCTCTCTTTAATCCCTACATCCCATCATCAACAAATTATCTCATTGTTACCTTATAAATTTCTCTCAAACTTATACCTCCAAACACCTCCAACATCACAAATCTTAGTTCAATCTACTAGTATGGCTTTCCTGGACCACTTGAATCAGGTTCTTGATTAGTCTCTTCAAATCCACTCCTCTGAACTCCTACAATTATTTTACTGTACTGCAGCCAGGGCGTTCCTTTAAAAAGGCTAATGACATTATGTCAATCCCCACTTTACAATACGTCAGTGACTCCTCACTTTGGTACATTAAAAATCCAAATCCTTATCATGATCTGCAAGGTGCTTATCCTTTTTTCGCTTCATCTCACAGCACTGTCTTTCAGTCTACACCCAGCCACACTATCCCTCCCTCAGTTCCCAGAACACACCACACTCCTTCCTACCCAGAGTCCTTTGCTAAGGTTCTTCCTACCCTTTGTAATGCTCTTCGTCTGGCCTAAGTGCCTCCTACCCTTCCTTCAAGTCATAGCTCAACAGCAACGTCCTGAGGATAGCTTTCTTGTTCAAAACAGGTTAAATTCCCTTCATAGCATTTTCCACAACTGTAATTTTACATTTACTTGTGTGATTTGGTTAGCTTCTATCTCCACCTCCCAGCTAGAAGTTCCTTGAGGGACTGACCCTTGACTGTTTTTTGCCCTTTGCTGTATTTCCAATTCCTAACTCACTGCCTGGCACAGAAAGAGGAATAATAAATTATTTCTTCTTCCTTCCCACCCTCTCACACATACGTTGGATCAGTAAAGAGGGCATTATGATGAGACTTGTATTGGGGAAAGAAAATATTTCATGAATAAATAACTGAAGAGGTACTTGATTTGGTTCATAAACCATGAGTAGGATAAGGAGACGCAAAGAGAAGGCGAAAGACAGTCCAGGTGGGAGGAACTTCACTTAAGAGAGTGTTCAGTTAAATAGCAGCTACAGGAGAAAAAGAGCAGTACAAAGTAAATTTAAGTAGAGCAGGTGGAAGGGATAATGGAATGCCTGCAAAATAATAAAGCAGCCAACACTCACTGGGCACTTAATATGCACTAAGCACTTTACACATGTTAACTCATTTAATCTTCACTATAACAAAGGTGACAATGTAATTTATGATCCAAACTGGATACATCTGAGAGAGAAAAAAGACACAACAAATAACTATGCAGGAAAAACATATGAAAGTCAGGTCATATATCCTAGCTATACCCTTATTCAGTCAGTACTATTGTTATGTATATCTTATCAATGCAAAAGTAAGCACTGAGAGGCTGAGCAAGTTGACCAAACTCACACAACTATGTGTGAGACCTAGGATATGAACCCAAGCAGCTGACTCCAGAGCCTATATGCTTAACCACAAAGCCATCCTGCCTTAAATGACATGGCCTTAAAAGCCGAGTTATCCAATACAGTAGGTTAAGTGAAAAAGGTGCTGCCAGGCTACTGAGATGAAAAGAGCAGTCTAGGAACATTCATCTTATTTGGCAGTAAGAGATGTTTTCCACCAAGAGTTGTTAGTGTCGGCCAAACAAACTTACTTTCAAATCCATATTCTCTGAAAGCCTAAGTAAGGAACCGAGGCACCTCAAGTACTTTTACCTGTGCCATTTCTGCATTTATTGTGTATCCAAAAAATGTGTTAGCATCCTCCTTTAGGAACACAAGGAGACAGTCCACGTGTGGAAGACCTACATGAACATCTTACTCTGCTAGCCCTGCCTCCAAGAGGAGCAGCTGCAGCCAGCATGCAGCAGAAAACCAAACAGGCACCCTACAGCTGGGCGACTTGCTTCCAAAGGGAAATCAATTTTCCTTTCCTGTTGCCTTTCATATCAACATGCCTGGGAAAGAAGACGTAATGGCTTTTGCTCTGGAAAGGGAAATGTCACTCTAACACTTGTATTCACTGAATAAGAAGTAAGGCATTCTCATAAACAGTAACCTGATGCAGAGAATACTTCAAAATATGCCAGAGAATTGCAGATGAAGCTGCAAGATATCACTGAAATATGAAGTCAGCAGATCTGCAAACTCAGACAGAAATAAAACAGCTTTCTATCTGAAAGTGATGTGGTATTGAGAGTTTTTCCATGTTTTAAAGTTCTTCCACCTGACCCAAACCAACCACATAAGCAAAGAGCTACATATACCCCTGCACGATTCTCTACCTCTGAGGTTAATGAATAAACTCAATCAATCCTGCTAAGAGTTTATATACTCATTCTCAGAATATACGGCTTATTTAAGGAACCTAAATAACTGCAATGGGATGCCCAGGTCAAATTCAAAGAGCAGCCTTTGTGGTATCAGAGCAGAAGGCAGCAAAAAATAAACCCTTTAATGAGGACTGGGTTTAATGCTGATAGTAGCACTTCCTCATCTCCTTTGAGCTTTGGGGAAACAACTGAGAGAACTAAGATTAAAAGACTCTAATAAATAAGGCTTCTCAATTTCTTCCAAAAAGACATACTAATAACAAAACACAAGACCGCTGCAGAGGGTGCAAAAGTACCCAAAACAGCAAAACTCGAGGCTACAATTAACAACCCAATTAAAACCAAGTAAGAAACGATATATAATCTTTATTATTTGAAGGAAACATTCCCAAAGATGAGGTGCCCCAGGAGGTTTCCAATAAAAATTTAAAATCCTGTCTTTCTTTAAAAAACACACAAACTCGGCTGGGTGTGGTGGCTCATGCCTGTAATCCCAGCATGTTCGGGGGGCCGAGGCAGGAGGATCACCTGAGGTCAAGAATTTGAGACGAGCCTGGCCCACATGCCGAAATCCCAACTCTACTAAAAATACAAAAAATTAGCTGGGCATGGTGGCACGTGACTGTAATTCCAGCTACTTGGGAGGCTGAGGCAGGAGAATTGCTTGAACCTGAGAGGCAGAGGTTGCAGTGAGCCAAGATGGCGCCACTGCACTCCAGCCTGGGCAACAGAGCAAGACTCCGTCTCAAAAAACAACAACAACAACAACAACAAAACCCACACAAACTCATTCATACAAATAACTGCTTTCATATACTTTTAAATGTGAAGCTTTTCCAATTATATACAGTTAGCTTGTACACTGCCAACAGTTGTGTCTCTTCTACTCAGCAGGTTAAGGGAAATACACTGCTCACTCTTAACAGGGCTTCTCAACTGAACTACAATTAACATTTGGGGACAGATAATTTTTTGTTGTGGGGGGCTATCCTGTGCATTGTAGGATATTTCGCAGCATTCCTGGCCTCAACCCATACAGATTCTAACAACGCAACCCACTGCTCCAGTGAGAACTACAAAAATATCTCCAGATACTGCCACATATCCCCTGGGGAGCAAATATGCCCACGGTTGAGAACTACTGCTTTAAACAAATTATTTATCTATTGCAGAGATTTCAAAGGGTTAAGCATCTGTGTTGCTTCATGCAAAATTATGCTTCACTAATATGCAATCCATAAAACACCATTACGAAAACTATAGTCTGCCATGTTCTTTGTTCTCTGAAATAAACTAGACAAATTCAAAGTATTGCTTGAAACAGTAATTCCACAGATGTTTGAGGGTGAATTAGGAGAACATAATCAAATATCCTGAAAATTCTGTTGTTTACTGGCAAGTCCTGACGCTTGCTAGGAACAGAATTACTCATAGGTGACCTGCTCTGGTCATGGGGTCAAGTGGAAGCTTCCGCTGTCACACAACTAAAGAGAAAACCTGGTGTCCACAAATGCCAAGGACAAGGGAAGCCAAATGCCGATGAAACCAAATCCCTGATCTTGAAAGGGGAAAAGAATTCCTAAACTCACTTTCCCAAAGCATGGCTGTAAACAGAAAACCAAGTGGAAAAGATAAATGCAAAACACAAGCAGATGGGTAAATAAAGTGTAGTATACATACACACAATAAAATATCCAGCAGTAAAAAATGAGGTACAGATACATGTTACAACATGGGTGAACCTTGAAAACATTATGCTAAATGAAAAGAGCCAGTCACAAAAGACTAGATAACCATATGATTCCACTTGTAATAAATGTACAGAAAAGACAAATCCATAGGGACAGAAAGCAGATTACTTGTTGCCTAGGGTTGCAAGGGTAAATACAGAGTAACTGCTATGGTTATGGGGCTGCTTCTGGGAATGATGAAAATGTCCTAAAATTGATTGTGGTGATAGTTGCCGGTATCTGTGAATATTCTAAAATGCACTAAACTGTGTGTGTGTGTGTGTGTGTGTGTGTGTGTGTGTGTGTGTGTGTGTGTGTGTTGTGTTGTGTTTTTAAGACAGGGTCTCACTCTGTCTTCTGTGAATATTCTAAAATGCACTGAACTCTGTGTGTGTGTGTGTGCGCGCGCATGCGCGCGCGTGTGTGTGTTGTGTTTTTAAGACAGGGTCTCACTCTGTCGCCCAGGCTGGAGTGCAGTGGCGTGATCACAGCTCACTGCAGCCTTGACTTACCAGGCTCAAGCAATCCCCCCCAACTCAGCCTCTCCAGTAGCTGGGATTATAGGTGTATGCCACCACACCCGGCTAATTTTTTTGTATTCTGCAAAGATGGGGTTTCACTGTGTTGCCCAGGCTGGTTTCAAATTCCTGGGCTCAAGCAATCTGCTTGCCTTGCCCTCCAGCAATCCGCCCGCCTTGGCCTCCAAAATGCTGGGATTACAGGCATAAGCCACCATGCCCAGCCAATTGTACACTTTAAATAGGTAAATTATATGACATGTGAATTATATCTCAACAAAGCTGTTTTAAAAACACACACACACACACAGCAGCAGCAACAGAATTACAAACTAACAAGAAAAAGCTCAGGCTTCACTACAGCCAAACAAAGGTGCATCTGGCTACGAAATTCACAAGGATGAGCTTTACCTCTGCAATTGAGAAAAACCACCTTTTAAAGCTGTAAAAACACAGTCAATTAAACTAGTAGACAGAGTTTTATTTCACGTAATGCTGAGAATGAAAGAGAGCCTTCTTTGGACCACGGTAATCTTTAATATACAGGAATTCTTGGTCAGGCTTACTATCTCTGTATAGCATGTTCAAAAGTAGATTAAGTTGGACAGGGTTTCTTTCAGTTTGCAGAGCTCTAAGATTCAAAGTAATTTGCAACCATGGCACATAAGCTCTCAGCGTGTGATGAAAGGAAATGACAGGGTGAATTTTATATTTAACTTAATACAATTACACTTCACACCTATAGAAAAAAATCAAAAGCATTCAAAATGCATTTCTAATCCACAGGTACAAATTATATCAAAGGAAAAATGGAACCACAAAACTCTTCGGAGCAGCTCTTTTAAACACTTAGAATCTCTAAGTCTAAGATAAAAGGCAAACTGGCTCTGACTAAAAACAGAAGTCTCAGTCAAAATTCAATTTGCTGTTTTCTATGTCTGAGCCATTCTAACTGGGTGTGATTCTAGGTTGACCAAATGTATTAACCCTGCTCTCTCTGTTAACCTGATGTCATTCAAAAGAAAAGCAGAAGAGCCACTAGAACAACTCAATTAAGATGCCAGCAACTAGTAACTAACCAGGGAGGGCAGGAGAAGTCCCAGGACCTAGAACATAACACTTAAATGTAGTTATAACACTGATCATCAAATAAACATCAATCTCCAGAGGAGATTCTGTCAGTTCCCCCATTATTTCAGCAAATGTTTACTGAGTTCATACTAGGTGGCCTAGGAGCTATGTCCAGAACACACACAATCTCTAACCTCAGAGAGATTACAATCTAGTGGGGGAGAGAGCAGACAATAAACAAACAAGGAGATTACTACAGACACAGTCTGTAAGTTGGCCATAAGATGTGCTATAGAAAAAAAATAAAGCTGGGCAATGGGCATGGAGAGGTCATCAATTTAAGGTAATCACTGGCGAGGGATCACTGGACCTAAACGAAGCAAGGTGCAAGTTACATGGTTAAAGTGGGGGAAAGCATTCTGGGCAGAGAGAAAAGCACAAAGCTCTGACTCAGGCAGAAGCATGCCTGGCATGTCCAAGCAACAGCAAAGGGACATGGCGGCTGAAGCAGTGAGGGCAAGAAGAATTGGAGATGGAGAGATAGCTCAGTACTTACTCAAATAAGGGAAAAGCCATGGTGGAGTTTTGCATAGAGAAGTAACAATCCGAGGTACATTTTAACAGACTCCCTCTGGCTCCTCTACGATTAGGAAACAACTCAGGCAAGGTCGTAGCAGTGAAGGTGTTAAGCAGTGGTCAGATTCTAGCCCTCAGAAGTGGCTGACAGAGCGCATGTGGTGTGAGAAAAAAGGAGGCCAAGGAAGACAATAAAGTTTAAATCCAAGCAACTACAGTCATTTACTGACATGCAAAGAGAACAAAAACTGGGGATTCTGTTGGAATGTATTAAGATGTATGTGTTGAGTGGTCAGAAAGCTCTGGGCTAGACCTAAATCTAGGAGTCCTCAGCGCACAAGTACTAATAACCATGGGGCTGGATGGTATCAAAACAAACTACTAGGGATGAAATATTCAAGATGGCAAAGAATGCTTTGCAATGAATATTATGGACAGGCCAAAAACGTTCTGTAAACTGCCAATGAAGTTGAAATGGTAGAATGATGGAAAGACTACATGACCATGCTCTGAAAACAATACACTTTTTTATTCACAGAGAAGCCGTCTACATAGGAAACGGGTGCCTATGGACAACTTCTGTATTAATGATGTTACCAAATACTGCATTTAATAAAATCCAGACCACTGAAGTCCTTCCTGGCTGATTTCCACGTTAGAAGACACATAGGATGGAAACACCTCCCCCTGCTGTTTCACAGGGAAATACACCAGCTGTCCAAATGACTTTTGCCAGGCCCTTCTGGGCTAACAAATTAAGGAAGGAAAAACTATTTGAAAGATTCTCACCTTGTAAATTAATTCTAAAAAGAGTTGTCAGATTTAAAAATTAGCTTTCTTAACATTTCTGAGGGCCTAAATTAAAATTTTTAATGTCCATGTGAAAAGAGAAAAAGAAAACATGTAGTGACTAATTATATGAATTTAAAACAAAGTTCAACTCTAGAAAAAATGAAATTTAATGGGTTCGCTAGTGATGTTTAGCTGGTACCACAATTTGAATCCGAAATAATTAAAATACAGCAACATTTATATGTCTCAGGAAGGCACACTGTTTTAAAGTAACTGATATGAAAAGGTAAAACTGGATCCAAAATCTGTGAGCATTATCATGAGAAATATATGATTACATTTGTAAGAGAAAGGGGAAAGCTGCTAGATTTAGAAAAAACATCTCAGCCGGGTGTGGTGGCTCATCCCTAAAATTCTATCTAGCACTTTGGGAGGCTGAGGCAGGAGGATCATCACTACAGGCCAGGAGTTTGAGACCAGCCTGGGCAACATAGCGAGCTCCCATATCTCCACAAAAAATAAATAATAATTTTTAAAAAGAAAAAAAGAATAATCTCACTCTGGAAATATATTTTTTGTTTGTTTTTTTGAGTCAGCGTCTCCCTCTGTCACCCAGGCTGGGATGCCGAGGCATGATCATGGCTCACTGCAGCCTCCACGTCCTAGGCTCAAGCAATCCTCCCACCTTTACCTCCAGAGTAGCTGGGACTACAGGTATGTATCACCACACCTGGCTAAGTTTCCTTAATTTCTGTAGAGAAGGGATCTTGCTAGGTTTCCCAGGCTAGTCTCAAACTCCTGGGCTCAAGCAATCCTCACACCATGGCCTCCCAAAATCCTGGGCTACAGGTGTGAGCCACCATGCTCAGCCTGGAAATCTAATTTAAAGAGATCAAATTATCAAATTCTGGCTAATGACAGGGAAGATGTTTCCAGCAACGAGAGAAAATGCAGTATTATTCCATCACTTTCTATCTACTCCTGTGCAAACACATTTCTTCACTGCAAGTGGAAAAAGGAAACTATGAAAAAGCAAAGAATGGCGCATACCTTCAAAAATGTCACTTAAAATTACCACTGCAGGTGTCAACAATAACCTTTATGGTTATTCAGCCTCAGATATACTTGGCTTCTGGACTCAATCAATATGTCAATCTTATTGTAACTTCACAGTTTACAGTGTCTCCATGCAGCAACAGCAACAACAAAAAAAAAACTCAAGAATATGCCAGCATCCTTGTATCAGATGTTTGCTACCAAACAAACAAACAAAATCTTTAATACTATTTGCTCAGGGTAAAATACCAATTCTATCTGCAAAACAAACAAACAAAGCTCTTTAAATATTTAATCAGCAGTAATTAGAATTGGAGGACACAATGACTAGAATCAGATGGAGGGAAGAAAAGGTTTTCATTTCTACCCTCCTGATAAGGAAAACAGCCATACATTCAAGAATAAAATAATCTTTATCATTTAGAGGAGCCTAATTTATTTATTTATTTATTTACTTTGAGACAGAGTTTCACTCTTGTCACCCAGGCAGTTCAATGGCACGATCTCGGCTCACTGCAACCTCCACCTCCCAGGTTCAAGCAATTCTCCTGCCTCAGCCTATCAAGTAGCTGGGATTACAGGTGCCTGCCACCACACCCGGCTAATTTTTGTATTTTTAGTACAGACAGGGTTTCACCATGTTGGCCAGGCTGGTCTCGAACTCCTGACCTCAGGTGATCCACCCGCCTCCGCCTCCCAACGTGCTGGGATTACAGGCGTGAGCCACTGTGCCCAGCCAGGAGCTTAATTTATTACAACAAGCTCTCAAGGATGATATAATGATCCCATATCACAGACAATACACTCCAGTCCTGTTTACCATGTAACATATTCTCTAATAAAAATTCATACCCCCTGACAATGCCTACCTGGGAATAAAAAAGAGAATGTCTTCAAGTCTATGTCATGGGTTTTCAACATAAATATGATTCCCCTCTAAAGCAAGCATCTGTCAAGATCTTGGAAAGAAGGTTATTACTGAGAAAAGCATTTATTTGTGAAATAAACAAAGGGCTCCAAAAGAGAAGTGCCAAAATAAGAAAAAGTCAAGTATCATGTTTCTGTAAAAAATGGAGAGAAAAAGCTTAAGGCTATAATATTTTTTGGCTGGCGCAGTGGCTCATGCCTGTAATCGCAGCACTTTGGGAGCCAAGGCAGGTAGATCGCTCGAGCCCAGGAGTTTGAGATCATGGCCAAATCCCATCTCTACAAAAACTACACAAATTAGCTGGGCACCTGGTGGCAAAGGCTTATAATCCCAGCTACTCTAGAGGCTGAGGTGGGTGGCTCACTTGAGCCTGGGAGGTTGAGGCAACAGTGAGCCATAATTGCACCACTGCACTCCAGCCTGGGCAACAGAATAAGACCTATCTCAAAAATAAATATTTTCATATTAAAAGATATTCAAATTATTAAAATTGTAATATTTATTCTTTGGTATTATTTAGCTCCCATTTATAACAAAACATACCCAAATTAAATCTATAGCAAATGTAAAATGCAAGCTTTCATTAAATAATATGTGCAAAGTTGCAGCTTTTTCCATAGATCAATGGCCTAAGAGAGGCCTCATCTTGACATTTATAAATTATTAACACAGGCCTGTTAAATATCACAAGGCTAAAACAGAGCCTTTGATTTATGGACCTGGACATTATCATCAGAAGGAAAGTAATACATACTTCTTTTTCAGGATTAAAAAAACAAAAAAACAGCTACGTCTTCAGAGGTTTACCAAATAAGTTTTCTTAAATATGAAAATAACTGAATAAGATCACACATACAAACAATAACTGTGATAACACCAAGCAGGACTGAAGGAGGCAGAGACTCCATTTCTTCCGCAAGCCAGCGGATCTCCCACCAACACTTGTACTGGTCTTGCGTTGGCAAGGCTTAATCAATACCACACAGCTATTTCTTTCTAAGCTTCCATCTCATATAGTGTAAAACAAAGACAGTAGAGCAACTGCTAGATTAAATAAGGTCTGTATTCCAACTGTTTAAAGTCAAGTGCCCCAATGTTGACTTGACAAACTTCCTCAATTTTGTTGTCAAGGAAAAATACGCATTTCATACTCCATTTTACATACTCATACTTCATTTTACAAGCAAAGTAATCATTTCATACTCCACAACCACAAAAATATCAGAAGCTCAGTTTGGTGCCCAATGTAAGCATATACTGAAGAACTCTAGTCTCTAGCGACCCTTCAGCTCACCTGGAAAAAAGGCAATATACACTACCAGAGAACATAAATCCCAAAAGCAACTGACAAATGCAACCTGGGAGGCTGAAATGTAAATGGAGCACACAGTTAAAACAGCATTCTCCAGAGAAATCCCCTTTCTCACTTCAGCAAACAGAGGTCTTCTCAAAAGCTTTCAGTGGAAAAACTGCCACTTCTGATTAAAGTTAATTTGATCAAATCCATGGGGCCCTGGGGGAATGCACAGATCCCTCTTTTCTCTCCTCCCTGCTTTACCTTGCACATTCTAAAGTGACTAACAATATGACTAACTGCCTAGAGACGTGCCATTTTCAGCAACTGGTAAATTACAGTGCTTTTTTAAATCAGCTGGTTATGATATGTGCTGCTTTCTTCCCTATATATAGGCCTGTCAGTTTCGATATAGTTTAAATAAACAAATGACATGATATGATACAGATAAAAAGCATTTTTAGAATATCAGAGAGTATCAGAATTGTGCAGAAAAGGCCCAGAATGGTGGCTCATGCCTGTAATCCCAAACACTTTGGGAGGCCAAGGTTGGCAGATTGCTTAAGCCCAGGAGTTCAAGGCCAAGCTGGGCAACGTCGCAAAACCCCATCTCTACAAAAAAAAAAAAATAATACAAAAATTAGACAGGCGTGGTGGCAAGCACCTGTGGTTCCAGCTACTCGGGAGGATTAGCCAGGTATGTTGGTGGGCACCTGTAATCCCAGCTACTTGGGAAGCTGAGGAAGGAGAATCACTTGAACCTGGGAGGCAGAGGTTGCAGTGAACTGAGATCACACCACTGCACTCCAGCCTGGGCGACAAGAGCGAAACTCCAACTCAAAATACATACATACATACATACATATATACATATATACATACATACATACATACAGGTTGAGTATCCCTTATTTGAAATGCTTGGGACCAGAGCAGCTTCAAATTTTAGGTATTTTCAGATTTTGGAATACTTGTATTATACTTACTGGTTGAGCATCTCAAATCAGAAAATCTGAAATGGTCCAATGAGCATTTCTTTTGAGCATCATCTTAGCACCCAAAAAGTTTTGAATTTTGAAGCATTTCAGATATCATATTTTTGGATTTGAGATCCTCAACTTGGACTCGTAAGGTTTACACTATATATTACCATATAAAGGGTCTATGAAGTCTATACGTAAGAAAACTGTTCAACAAGTTAGTAATCAACAAAATTAAATACCCACAGTAAATTTCCCAGTGTAATTCATCTCCACACTACAAAACTTATAAATGATCAATGCCAAGTCTCTTCCTTAGAATAGGACGTGAGTCACAGATTAGAATAACACAAATCTTACAATTTAACTGCACTTAACTATCTTAGGAGTTCTCAGTGGGAATCTGACATCTGTCACATCAATATGTGCCTTATCTACTGATGGGGTTTCAGAAAAGTAATCCAAAATAGCCCAACTGGCCTTTCTTTTCACCTTAGAGACTCAGCTCAGATGAAGAACCATGTAAAGAATGATTCTGTCACAAAACATTCGTAAATGGCAAGCTGAAGGACTAAAGTAAGTCACATATTTTTTTACATTAAAAAAAAAAGAAGAACCTGACAGCAATGAGAGAGGTGTCACCTCCCAAGTGTGACATTAAATCAAAATGTTCATAAACTAAACTACCAAGAAGGAATACCAGAAACTCAAGGAAAAAGAGACTCTTAATGCCTAAAACCACCTTAGGGTCCCAAGGCAAAAGTATCTCTGCCCTCAATGAGCCCTCATCACAACCCAGGCTCCAAACTAGGGACAAAGGCAGAATCCCTCTGTGGTCCCCAGGCAGTTCCAACCACCCACAGGGATGAGTACCAAATAGGGCAGTTATTGCTGGTCACTAACTTGAACTGGAGGAAAACATCTGAGGCAGTTCTGTGAATCTTTTTCTCCATTCAAAGCGCCCTCATTTGTCCTAGACCTCAGTTCCTGCTCTCTGCAAATGCCACCTACATTTGTCTCAGTTTTTAATATCTTCATTCAAAAACTTACAAAGAAAAATCATGTCAGGCCCAATTTCCTCCTTCAAGAAACCACTCCTCCAGTCCTCCCTAAACAGCCTCCCCCTTGACTCTCCAATACAAGCCTTCTCTACAGATCCCCTGTGCTGGAGCTCACCCTTTCACCTTTGCTCATGCGTCCTTGCCACTAGCCCAAGAGGGGTTTTTGATAAATGCACACCATTCACATCCACTTCAAGTGTCAGAAAAGTAATTTGGCTGGGCACGGTGGCTCACATCTGTAATCCCAGCACTATGGGAGGCCAAGGCAGGTGGATCCCCTGAGATCAGGAGTTCGAGACCAGCCTGGCCAACATGGTAAAACCCTGTCTCTATTAAAAATACAAAATTAGCCAGGCGTGGTGGCACGTGCCTGTAATCCCAGCTACTTGGGAGGCTGAGGCAGAATTGCTTAAACCCGGGAGGCAGAGGTTGCAGTGAGCCGAGATCACGCCACTGCACTCCAGCCTGGGCGACAGAGTGAGTCTCCGTCTCAAAAAAAAAAAAAAAAAAGAAAAGAAAAGAAAAAAAAAAGAAATTGTTGATGCTTCCAACCCATGCCATGCCATTCCTTAATTCCTTTTGTAATCACACAGTCAGTATTTCACAGGTTAGCGTTCTAACACATAAGAATAACGTAAAAACCTTATTATTCACTAATTCATATGTTTCATGTACCATCTCCCCTCACCCTTCTCTGTAGGGCTCCACTGACAGAACATACCCTTGTCCTTGCTAATTTTGTAAACATGAGCTAGTCAATTTCTCTGTCTAGACTTCAGTTTCTTCACTGACAAAATGAAGATAATAATATGACGTATCTCATGGAGTTGTGAGGAATAAGCAAAATAATCCATGCAAACTTACCAATCCACACAATGCTAGCAGATACAAGATGCTCAATAAACCTCAACACTGCTGATGACAAACCATGTTATTCACATCTTTAGAATTCCACAGCACAGAGGCAAGCAATAAACATTTTGCAGAAAACAGTATCTAAAACACATCAATCTGGTCCCAGAAAAACTATTTGTTTGTATTGCTTAACAGGAAGAGTTGTTTGTTCTACTCAAGAAGCCTGCCTTGACTCCTCATATCCCTCCAAAGGGCCCTCAGCCCTCTGGAAGCCTGGTTTCCCAAGCCAACCCTTCTCAGGCTGCAGAAGCATGGTCTCCTGGTTTCTGTTCAGATCCACAAGAACAGGAACTGTGCCACATTTACCTCTGAAAGTAATGAAATATTTGGTCATGAATAAAATCAATTTATTAGATTTCATTTTTCATTATTCACTAACAAGCTTTCCTCTTTTATAATCAAAGGGCACAGATTCTTAAGTAAAAACAATACGGTTTTCATTAATGTTTTTCTTAAATACTTAAAAAAAACAGGCGACTTTTGGGTCTTTTTGTTTTAAAAATTAAATTATGGGGCCAGACACGGTAGCTCACGCCTATAATCCTAGCATTTTGGGAGGCCAAGGCGGGCAATCCCAAGGTCAGAAGATCAAAACCATCCTGGCTAACATGGTGAAACCCCATCTCTACTAAAAATACACACACACAAAAAAATTAGCCAGGCATGGTGGCACGCGCCTGTAGTCCCAGCTACTCAGGAAGCTGAGGCAGGAGAATCAGGAACCGAATCGATTGAACCTGGGAGGCGGAGGTTGCAGGGAGGCGGAGGTTGCAGTGAGCCGAGATCGTACCACTGCACTCTAGCCTGGGCGACAGAGCGAGACTCCATCTCCAAAAAAATAAAAATACAAATACGAAAAGTAAATTATAACTCTCCAACTCACATGCTAATAGTCTTTACATTCCCCTTTCCATTCCAACTTTCTCTAAAGAAAAAATGTAGAAATAATCATATGTCCACAAAACCACAAAATGTCTAGACATAAGAGAATGCTCTCAGATATTATTCCTCTTATAGCCATGTGACCCACTTAAGAACTTTAATCTAGGGCCATGCTGTCCAGTATAGTAGTCACTATCTACATGGCTATTTAAATAAATTTCAATTAAATAAAATTTTTTAAATGTACTTTCTAGGTCACACTACCCACATTTCAGGTGCTTACTAGCTACATGTGGCTAGCAGCTACCACACTGGACAGCACAGACACAGAACATTTCCATTGCCACTGAAAGTTCTATTCCACAGTGCTGATCTAAAGCTAAATGTATGTTAAGTAAAAATATTAAGATTCTCATTTCCTCAATAAGCCACTCTCTTTTAATCAAGTCTAATAGCCTCAAGTACAAGAATATGCATAAACATGAACCCAGGGGACTTTATCTTTGACTCTCACAAAGGCAACAGATTACAATTCTTCTTAGAAAAGACAGTGAGACAGTCCCATAGCAATCTAAGGCTTTATTCTTCCATTTCTTCAGCAATTTACACAACGTAACCAAGGAAAAAAGAGCAAGAAACCATTTTTTTCCACTCTACCTTTATCTACCATAGTCAAATCTGCCAAGTTTTAGAATCACAGGTTCCATTATCTTACACCGTCAGCACTCTTCCTTTATAAATTCCCCTCTCCACACTGATCTTCTCTGACTCACTCAACATATTATACCATCACTCTGAAATCAGGGCCTAGAGTCTCTGGCAGACAGGCTATATGTAATGACAGCCTGGGTACAATCTTAAGTCTACCCTCCCTCAGAGGATTTCCCAACCCTACGCAATTGTCATGTGGGTAGGTAGAAGGCTGCACATTTTTCTTCATAATAAAAACAAAGCTTCAATTTCTGTAAAATCAATAAATTACCTCCGTATTTATAATACAGGATGATGGCAGAGTTCTGTTTTCTACAAAACTAGAGCTTTTAGGAGCACATGTTTTCAATCACTTATTTTTCAAGAATGATTGAAATATCTCCAAGCGCTCCCTGAGAACTTCACTGGTGTGATCTGCCACTCAAGTTAATTATCACAGGCTGCTTATACACAGGAAGAGAGGAAACGGGAAAGAACTCATGACCTTGCACAGGGATGTTTTATAAAATTCTCTAAAATTTAAACTACACACGTTTTTCCATAATGCAACACTATGGTACTGCCTTTAAAATAATCATCATGGAATAGCTGTTTTCTTAGTGATGTATGGGGAAGGTGGTAGCAGGGAGGGGTGCAAGAGATTCTGTGCACATAAGAAAGGCAGTCACGTGACACCAATGTCCTTTTCCTATACACCTGGTGGAAAATGGAGAAAGCCAGAAAAACCTGTTCAGTGATTATCATTCTGATATTTTGGTTATTACTTCACTAAAAGAAACAAAATACATCTGAGTATATGCATAAGTTGCATTTCTCTGGAGTACTTCCTTCTGCCCTCTGAGTCCAGGTACCAATGATCTCTGAGGGGAAAGGTCAGCCATCTGCCATGAGAAGAGGCCAAAATGTGGGCAACTATTCCTTTCTAACCAAAGCACTTCTGAATCTGAGAAAGCAAGCAAACATAGTGTGGTGTATAAAGCAAATTCTCGCCCGGAATTCTAGCTTGAATGGAGAGGATTCCATAGACAATGTTTCCAGAAGGACTCTGACAACAGAAAGAAGCAATTCAAGAACAAGGACGTAATGCCATATGGATGGGGGAAAGAAAGGAAAAGCAGGAAGACAGAGGAGGAGTCTGAGAAAAATCTTAGTTCTTAAGCATGAGAATCAGAACTGTGGGCTTCAGGGTAAAAAGGAAGGAGAGACTGAAAAGTAACATCTATGTTTAAATGGGTCCTTTAGAGAAAAGAAAGCACTCAGCTAGGATTAAAGGAAAAGAATTGTACCTCCTCAACTCCCTTTCAGAGTATAATAAACCTTACCAATTTAGAAGCTGCACACCCTTTCACAGTTCACATTCAGCTCAGACTGGGAGTCAGAAATTGAAAACACTATAGCCCGGGAGAAAGAGACAGGTAAACCATACAAAGGACTGAGACAACTGCTTACTACTAATATGGGTCAATCTTGCAGGAATACTTGCAAAAATAAAAATTACCAAGTGCCCTCTACGAATGCTAAATACAGGTCAAAATTTCCAATGGCTCAACCACCTGAGTGGAGAGCCAGAGAATGGGAGTCAGAAAGCATGTAAAATCATGGAGGTCCCGGGAAACAAATTTCCTAGGCTTTTAAAACCATTCGTCTTTTCTAACTTACAGAAAACGCAAACTGAAACCATCCAGAAATAAAACAAACGGGGCAGGGGGCAGGAGAGAAACGGCCAACAATAAGCTACTATTCTCCTACCACTTTCTCACTGGTGCAGGCACCTCCAAACCAAACCACTCAGAAATTTTATATACAAGGAATAAATCATAAGGATCTCATATAGGACTATTCATATACTAAATTATGTATAATAACCGGGGAGTCTTTCTCTTAATATTTTTGTCAGGAGCTCTGAAAATGAGGTTTTAGAAGCCACAGCATACCTATTCATCTTAAAAGGTAAGATGGCTTGCTTTCAGTTCAGCTAAGCTTTCATTTCTATCGTAAATATTTGACTTTAGAACACTGAACACCATGGCAAAAGGCAAATATTTACTTAGCTTAATTATTCCATATATACTGTTCTACTTCCCCTGTAAATACAAAATATGAGTTGAAACCTCAAATCATTAATACCTAAATTTGGCCACAGATTAAAGTGTGCTATTAAACATCTCAACAAATTGAGATTAGGTAACACTTTAAGTTCTATATCACAAGTCTTAAACTAAATCAAAAAAAGTAAAAGAAATTTATCTATAATACTAGAGATCAACAAAGAAATTAAACTGAAATAGGTACTAACGCAATCACCACAGATTTCCACAGATCCCAGTAGAAATAAAGAAATTTAATCTTAGTTGAAATTTTAAGAGTAGCCATTAAATAAGTAGGACAGGAATGGAAGGTGAAATTGATTCTTTTATATCCTAATATTCATATTGAGAGATCTGGGCAAATACAGTAAGTCAGCTTGGTTCTGGGTTTGAGAAATACACACTTAAGTACAATAAACTCCACACCAGAAATATTTTTGTATATTCTACTCTCATTTCAACATAACCATGCAAAGCCCTAATCAGACTAGGGGCTTATTTTGATCATAATCTCCTTTACTCTGAACCCTACCTACCCTATTTTGGCTAAGTGACAGATTTTGGCCTTCCTCCACCCAGGCTTGCCCCCCCGACCTGTATTGAAGCTCTGTCGTATCATGAGATGAAGTCTGCTTAGTAATAGGTGAAATGGGACTTGTTCCCTTCTTTATATTATAGGCTGTCTATAACAAAGTCAGGCTCTATATTCTTCATAATTTCATGACTTATAATTTCAACTAAATCCTATCTCATTTCTTCCCATGATACAATAAATTCTTCACATTTCAATATAAATCTCTTTATCAATACCACAGCCTTTGAATTTGCTTAAGCCACACAACCAATTTCTGTTCTGAGGTACTATGAAAATATTATGTGGCTTGTTTTATTGTTTAAATGAAACTTTCCTGTGGGCACTGTTGTTGTTGTATGACATTAATTATCTGTCCAGTTCAGTTTTACCCACCATAAACTTTCTCAAAATGATTGGGACCATGTCTTGTTTTATGAGTGTATTTCTTGATTTCTTTGACATTTCAGTGTCCACTAGGGACTGGTAATAAGCCTTCCAATGTATAGGTGGTAAAAATTGTTACCTACAAAATAAAAATAACTATACTAATTCACGAAAGTCTCTATACCTAGAAATGTGAAGCATGTAATAATGTTTAACAAGAAATGCTGGCTCTAGTACTATAATGCAGAATAAAAATTAGGCAAGTGATGACTCATACTTCACAGGTATGCCAGCCTCAATCAGGTTTTCAATCCAGTCTTTATTAGAAATGACAAGTGATTCTTTCACATGCCTTAATTTAATCCAAAGAGCAATCAAGGATCTGAGTGTGAAGATAACAGATTCAATGATGGGAAATACAACTACTCAATGCTATACTTCGGTAAAGTAAACACTGGTATAGCCCAAAGACCCCAATCAGAAGTTAGACTCCATAATTTACCAACTCTGCCTCACTGTCTTTACCAAAAAAAAAAAAAACGAATGGAACTCAAAAATTCTATTAGTATAATCATCAAGGTTCAAAAACCAAATATAACAAATGTTACAAATTATCCATATTTTAGATGCCAAATGCCTGAAGAATTAATAACATCAAAAATGGAATATTCAAAGGGGAGAGGATGCAGGCCCAGCCTCGAGCCAAGCCATCCTCCTAGGAATCCTACAAGTCTATACCACACATGTACCTTCACCCTTTTGTTTTCCTTTTAATCCCACTCCTCCCTCCAGACTTGTTCTTCATCTTTTCCCCAGTTCTCTGCTTGAGAATGGCATAAAAGGGCACCACTTAGTAGAATCTAATCATTCTACTTAAAGACTAAAGAAATGAAATGGCTGGACCCTGCTAAAGAGAAAAGATGGGGAGGGATGGGACACCTTTCCAAAAACCTCTTCAGAGACACACAGAAATTCTACAACCCATCCACTGTAGACTGTCTAAGGGAAAACTGTTCCCCACAGTTACTGGTGCTGCTTTTAACAGAATACCAATAAAGGTATAAAACACAGAAAATATTCATTTATGGCAGAGATTAAAAACAAAATATATGCATTTATATGACTTTATTTTTAAAAAATAAATCGACCAGGCGCAGTGGCTCAGGTCTGTAAACCCAGCACTTTGGGAGGCCAAGGTGGGCGGATCACCTGAGGTCAGGAGTTTGAGACCAATCTCACCAACATGGCAAAACCCCATCTCTACTAAAAATACAAAATAAGCCGGGCAGGGTGGGGCATGCCTGTAATCTCAGCTACTCAGGAGGCTGAGGCAGGAGAATTGCTTGAACCTGGGAGGTGGAGGTTGCAGTGAGCCAAAATGGCACCACTGCACTCCAGCCCAGGCAACAAGGGAGAAACTCCGTCTCAAATCAATCAATCAATCAATCAAGCACAGCTACCAACTCCTTGGGGATATTACAACCTAATCTTAATTAAAAAATAAATTCACATCACAGGTTTTCCTTCAAAGCCAGGTTAACAATACTACTTCACAGGTTAAATGCCAGTTTTTTTGGTTTTTACCACTGGCCTTAAATGATTACATTAAAACACACCAAAACGATCTTAGTAATTAAAGATAGATACTAAACAAAATTTCCACTTAAAGTCATGCTAAAGCAGGACAAATTTTTCATGGTTCAAGGTGTGCAAAAAGCCTTCATTTTAAAGAATGCTTCAATGACCAAATACCTTTTCAATGAATCAATGTACCAAATAATAATTAGGTATATTAAAACATCCACTTTAATTACAGGAAATTTTGTTAGAAAAGCTAGTATCATGAAGCCACTGTCATAAAAGAAGAAATAATTTATCATTAAAAAAAAATCCTGGGCATAAACAAAAAACCCCGCCCTCCTCTCACATGATGGAATCAATGCTGAAACACAGAAGCTTATAAAATCATTTTACCAACTGTTACAGAAGCACTAAGTATCAGACACAGGAAAAGGGGGCTTAAAACCAACATATTTCAACTAGAGATTTAAAAACAAACAAGAATGATTAATTAAGCAAAAATCAAGTTCAAAAGTATTTGGTGAAATAGTAAGTATAGCTCCTACAAAGGATAATCAAACCCAAGCACAATCTGATGCCTGTTAATCCACCTCTCCCTATGAGCTGTTAACCCCACCTCTCCCTATGAGCTGTTAACCCACCTCTCCCTATGAGAAGCCTTCCTGTCACCACCATCTTTGCCTCCTGCAATTGCAATAAACAGGAAACACTAATTGGTCACCTCCAGAAGCTAAATACCAGCAATGGGTGGGAAATCCCTTTACTCATTCATCCATTCATTCATTCATTCCATTCATTGGAGACAGGATCTCACTCTGTGATCCAGGCTGGAGTGCAGTGCACGATCATGGCTCACTACAGCCTCAACCTCCTGGGCTCAAGCAATCCTCCTGCTTCAGTCTTCCAAGTAACTGGGACCACAGACACATGCCACCACAGCCAGCTAATTTTTCAATTTTTTGTAGAGACAAGGTCTCACTATGTTACCCAGGGTGGTCTCAAATTCCTGGGCTCAAGCAATCCTCTCTTCTAGGCTGCCCAAAGCACTGGGATTATAGGAGTGACATACCACACCCAGCCCAAATTTGGATTTTAAAGAACTAATTTGATGCTTCCATAGAGAGGAACTTTTAAACTACGCATTTCCTGATTCAACAGTTTACCTACTACACACAGAAAGGCTTTCCAGGAAGCATTTTATATTTGCTAAGTAACGGTAAGTAAAATATTTTAAAGTCATCCAAGTTTCAGTAACAATTATCATTACTTCCTTACTTTGAAAGCTACAACCATATTTCCAAGTATTAAAACAACAAAATACAAATAATCCTAAGAAATCCACAATAAAGATTTATCCATTAAGGCCGGGCGCGGTGGCTCACGCCTGTAATCCCAGCACTTTAGGAGGCCGAGGTGGGTGGATCGCGAGGTCAGGAGATCTAGACCATCCTGGCTAACACGGTGAAACCCTGTCTCTACTAAAAACACACACAAAAAAAAACAAAAAAAAAATCAGCCGGGTGTGGTGGCACGCCCCTGTAGTCCCAGCTACTCTACTGTTTAGAATTGTTTTCAATGTCCAAAAATGTGACTGCTTTAGAGATGCCAAATAAGACTAATTTAAATAACCTAAGATTGCTCCAATTACCGCTGGTTTTTCAGGTGGTACAATGTATAAACCAAAGAAAAGAAGCTGGTGCATAAAACTCAGCTGGCTGAAGAAGTTAAAAATAAAACTCCACAATGATATGTGGTTTGGGGAAAAACATCAGAGTTCCATTTAGACATGTTAAGTGTTAGGTGCTTACTGGACATGTGAGTGGAGCTATATCTTCTGAGTGGAGATACAAGGAAGGCAGCTAAGTAGGTCTGGACTAAAGATAACATTTTAAACTCTTTAGGTAATTTTTTTTTTTTTTTTGGAAACAAGGTGTCACACCCATCACCCAGGCTGGAGAGCAGGCACGATCTCAGCTCACTGCAGCCTCGACTTCCGAAGCTCAGGCAATCCTCCCACCTCAGACTCTCAAGTAGCTGGGACTACAGATGCACATCACCATGCCTGGCTAATTTATTGTATTTTTAGTAGAGACGGGGTTTTGCCATGTTGCCCAGGATGGTCTTGAACTCCTGGGATCAAGCAATCCGCTCGTCTTGGCCTCTCACGGTGCTAGGATTACAGGTGTAAGCCACTGTGTCTAGCCTGCATTTAGGTAATTTTTAAAGCCATGCATCCTAGGGAATTACGTAGAAATTCAACAAATATTTATCAGACACCTATTATGTGCTGGAGATAGAGCAGTAAACCAAAGAGTCAAAATTCTCTGTCATTCAGGACTTTACATTCTGGTGGAAGAAACAAGACAATAAGCAATAAAAATAAAGATGTAGCTGGGCACGGTGGCTCATGCCTGTAATCCCAGCACTTTGGGAGGCCAAGGCGGGTGGATCACCTGAGGTCAGGAGTTCAAGACCAGCCTGGCCAACATGGTGAAACCCCATCTCCACTAAAAATACAAAAATTAGCTGGGTGTGGTGGTGGGTGCCTGTAATCTCAGCTACTTGGGAGGCTAAGGCAGCAGGATCACTTGAACCCGGGAGGTGGCGGTTGCAGTAAACTGAGATTACGCCATTGTACTGCAGCCTAGGCGACAAGAGCGAAACTCAGTCTCAAAAAAAAAATAAAGATGTAGTTTGTGATGAAGACAAGTACTCTAGGGGAAAACAGAGCAGAGTAAGGACAAAGTAGAGACGAGACTGAGGGTCAAGGTAGGCCTCTCACTGAGACTCGAAAGCGGGACGGTGAGCTACAGATATTTGGAGAAACATATCCCAGGCAGAAGGAACAGTCAGTGCAGAGGCCTTAGTGATCATCACAAGGGCAGTTTCCCTGGAGCAACAACGGATGGATTTAAGAGGAAAGGAGAACTGGAGATCTGGGTACAGAAAACTCTTGTTGAGAAGTTTTGCTGCAAAGGAAGCAGAGAAATCAGCAATAGCTGGCAGAGTAAGTGGGATCCAAATACGGGAGTTTGTATCTGTTTTAAGATTGGAGAAAAGCGGCATGTTTGTATGCTGCTGGGAAAGATCCAGCAGAGAATGAAACATCAACATTATGAGAGACAGGAAATTACTATGTGAGAGGGCACGGGTGGCGCCTCAGAGAGTTCCCTGAACAGCTGGTCTATACACAAGCAGTGGGGAAAGCACAGGATACCCTGGAAGGTAGCAAGATGTGGTAGGAGTCTGCAGAAGGGCTCTTAAGACTGTTCTGATTTTCTCATGCAAGTAGAAGCCCACCATGAGGCCAAGGAGGAAGTATAAAAGGACAATGTATGAAACAGGCATCTAAGAAACTGCACAAGTGAATGGACTTGCCCAGGAGCCTTAAGGCTCCATTTGACGTTTATTAACCAATTGGGAATTAACACTGAGAAACTCACCAAATCTGAGACATAAAGGCTGACTCTGACTTTCTACTATAAATAAAAAATTCTCTAACAAACTGCTGAAAATGGTCAGTGTCTAACATATTTGAATATACAATACTTGGGGAGAGTCGTAATTTCTCCAAATAATGTGTTGAAAGAGATTACATCCCATTTGCACACCATATTCATAATTACTTCATCATACATAACTTGAAGGGAGTCATCAGTCATTGAAGGATTTAATAACCTTAAGCTGAAGTTAACTCCCTTATGTCAGACCACAGTAAACAAAAGCAGGGTTTTAATGCCTTAAGCCAATTATATATTGCAAAGTAAAACATCTTATATTCTTATTCACAGAAGTACAAATTTAGTTTTAGTTTAGTTATATTCTTATTCACAGAAGTACAAATTTACACAAAAAGATTATCTAACAGCATTCAATTAATCACCAAGAACTGCCATATAAAAATCTATTTCTAATAATATGGTCCTGGTTGCACAACTCTATGAACACAGATGGTCCCCAACTTAAGAGGGTCTAACATACGATTTTTTCAAATTAACAACAGTCCAAAAGTGATACGCATTCAGTGGAAAACATACTCTAGGTAACCACACAACTATTCCATTTTTCACTTTCAGTTCAGGGCACAGCGACTAACGCCTATAATCTCAACACTTTGGAAGGCCAAGTCAGGAGGATCGCTTGAACCAACGAGTTTGAGAGGAGCCTGGAGAACATGAGACCCCTATCTCTACAAAAAATTTAAGGCCAGGCATGGTGGCTCATGCCTGTAATCCCAACACTTTGGGAGGCAAAGGCGGATGACCTGAACTCAGGAGTCGAAGACCAGCCTGGGTAACATGGTGAAACCCCGTCTCTACTAAAAATACAAAAATCAGCTGGGCGCAGCACCTGCTATTGTAATCCTAGCTACTTGGGAGGCTGAGGCAGAAGAATCCCTTGAACCCAGGAGGTGGAGGTTGCAGTGAGCCAAAATTGTACCACTGCACTCCAGCCTGGGCAAAAGAGTAAGACTCCATCTCAAAAAAAAAAAAAAAATTAAAATTAAAATTAAAAAATTAGCCAGGCATAGTGGCACACACCTGTAGCCTCCCAGCTACTCCAGAAGCTAAGGTGGGAGGATAACTTGAGCATGGGAGCTATGATCGTGCCACTGAGCAAAACATCTATCTGTCTGTCCATTTGTCCATCCATTCATACATATATACCATGAGATATCCAACACTTTCTTATATAATAGGATTTATGTTAGATGATTTTGCCCAACTGTAGGCTAATGCAAGTGTTCTGAGCATGTGTAACATAGGCTAAGCTAAGCTATGGATTTTGGTAGATTAGGTGAATTAAATTCATTTTCGACATGTATTTTCAACTTAGGATGGGTTTCCTGGGACACAACTCCATCTTAAGTCAAGGAACAGCTATATACTGGAAACCATTGATTTGTATACTTTTTAAATGAGTGAGCTATCTCGTATAGGAATTTTCTCTCAATAAAGCTTTTTTAAAAATCTATTCCAAGCTTTTAATCTAAAGAAATAGTTGTATCAAGTAAAAATTTGAGTTTTTTTTAGTTTCTTTGTTGAAATTTCAATGGAAAATGGAGCAAATTAAGTATGTTCTGACAGCTTATGAATATAAACTTTGTAGAGACTCAGAATTCTTTCAGAATGAAGGGCAGAATTAAGGATGGAGTTTTTGGCCTTTGGTTTGGTTGTTTTTCTTCTTTAGTTGGCTAAAGTTTATAGTTTCTGACATTCCTGCTTTATCCCTTTGATGAGGACATACTCAAATCACTTTGACTAAAATAAACAGCAATTTTCTGGTTGTAGATAGCCACAAATAACTCCTCTATCCTATTACAGACATTCATCAGCAAGACTGAGTAACAAACCAATACCTGTATAAATATGAAAGGATACAATATCACAAGTACTAATTCAGGTAATATCACATTTCTTAGAGTTATGACACTTCAAAGAAATTTTATACTTCAAATCTAAACAGCAGGCCAAGGAATTCATATTTTTTCCCTGAGACAAGAAAGATAATTCAATAATTTCCCCACTGAAGTTTCAGTTCCCATGCCAGAATGTGAGAAGTGAGAGAGTTCTTCACCTTGAAAATCAAATCACCACAGGGACTAAAAATAAAGGTTATATTCTTCTAAGCAAAGCGATTATAAGACTGACAAATTAAGGTGTCCATCGAAGGAGCAATGGATACAGGGAAAAAAAAAAAAAAAACTACTAACAGGCTTAGCCACTTCCAAAATGTAAACTGTAAATGTGGGAAACTCAATGAACTGCCCTACACTTGGATCTCATTTTGTGTAACCCGAGAGGCTAACATCGGTTCTGCCTCCTTCAGAAGGCAGCTGTAAGGATGGAACTAGAGGCCAGTAAAGGCTGTTCAGTAGGTCTAAAGTCTTCTGCCAAGAGAAGTATAATCCTCATTTCGTTCTCAAAAAGCTCAGTCTCTGTAGTAACATACTGATCATCTTCTGCAGGTATAAAATTTACGCTCTGTATTAGTCTGCCATAACAGAATACCACAGACTGGGTGGCTTAAACAGCAAAAATTTATCGCTTGCAGTTTTGGAGTCTCAGAAGTCCAAGATCAAGGTGCCAGCAGATTCACTTTCTCAGTGAGGGCTCTCTTCCTAGCTTGCAAATGGCCACCTTCTGGGGCTGTGTCCTTACATGTCAGAGTGAGCACTGGTCAGCTCTGGTCTCTCTTCCTCTTCGTATAAGGACACTAATCCCATCATGAGGACCCCCACCCTCAGGATCTCATCTAAACCTAACTGCCTTCCAAAGGCTCCACCTCCAAATACTATAGCACTTGGGGAACGGAAAGCTAAGGCTTGAACATAGGAATTTTGAGGCAATACAATTCAGTCCACGGCACTCGCCTACACAATTTCTTTACTGATTGTCTCTAGGCAGAAATTAAATCTTTGTATCGAGAGAGAAAGATAGTTTTAAAGGATGGCTTTAAAGGGGGCTGAAGGTAGCTTACTGAGATTTAGACAATGTAAAATAAAATTTAAGAACAGATGAGGGTATTTGGTGGAGAATAATAGCTAAGAAGTATTAAGTATTTACCTTTGTGGATAGTTTCCTTAGGTCACACACCTAGTTTCACGGGTCACACAGGCTACAAAGCCTTTACTTTTAATTATACAATATTTGTTTCTCTTTTCCTTGGAACAAAGGAAAAAATAGAAGAGGAGGAGAATCGAAAAGATGAAACCATGAATGAGCTGCTACATAAAAGTATGTATTCATGTTCATTTTGTACCTTTTGTTAGATGTGGCCAAAATTTTAGTTTATTTTTTATTTTTATTTATTTATTTATTTATTTTGAGACGGTGTCTCGCTCTGTCGCCAGGCTGGAATGCAGTGGTGCAATCTCAGCTTATTGCAACCTCTGCCTCCCAGGTTCAAGCAGTTCTCCTGCCTCAGCCTCCTGAGTAGCTGGGACTATAGGCGCGCACCACCACGCCCAGCTAATCTTTGTATTTTTAGTACAGACGGGGTTTTACCATGTTGGCCAGGATGGTCTCGATCTCTTGACCTTGTGATCTGCCCGCCTCCACCTCCCAAAGTGCTGGGATTACAGGCATGAGCCACCGTGCCCGGCCGGCCAAAATTTTATAAGCAAATGGCTCAAAGGAAACTTGATGAGTTACAGGATTCTAAATCTGTAAGTTAGAAAACAAACCACATGCTCAGAAGGTCTGGTTTTTTTTTGGTACTAAGAGCTAAGAAAAGTTTATCTCTATGTCCTCATAAAGAAAGCAGTTTAATACGGTCAACAGCAGCCTTGGGAACCCCTTTATAAACCATTCAGTACACACAAACACTGTTCCACAAGTGTTCGCACAAGTCAATGGCCTCAAATCAATATAAGTAAAGCAAACCTGCCAAAAATAAGAAAAGCAAAGCCTTCCTAGTCATTCAAACATAGATCTAGGGCTCACCAGAATAGGAGTTCTTAATGAGAGGGTTCATGGATAGGCTTCAAAGGCTACATAAACCATCTGCAATTTATGTACTCAAACAGTCACAAATTATGTTCTGGGAGAAAGATCATATATTACACCAATACTCAAAGAAGTCCCTGATAAAAATAAAGTTAAGGACCTGTAACAAGAATTAATGAACTACATAACCATCAGGAGAGCCTATCCAAATCATCTTAACAACCAAGGCACTGGGTACTTATATGCCACAATTAGGCTGATGTTAAATTCCAACAAGTAGCTAGTACTGGATAAATGCAGAGTCAAACGCTCTAACTTAGCTTACCCTGGAAGTAGTTCTAACCTCCTCTAAGAAGTGCACAGTACCTGTTGCATAGTAAGCCCCTGAATATGCACTGCTGCAATTATTACTGGATATATTACAAGCTCCAAGGACAGGATCAAATCTTCTGCATTTCTGAGTTCCTTGATCATTAAAATAAATGGTCCTCAATAAATAAAGAAAATAATACAAACATTTAACTCTACATAGATCTAGCAAATAAGGACCTTAGCAGAATGGGTTTATTTCTAAAAATTGAAAAGCATCCCTTTGTTTTATAAAATGAAATGTTTTGGAAAACGAAGAACACAGAGAAACTGAGGGGAAATAACACTTACATGGAACCACTAACAAATTGATACTACGGTCATCCCTCGGTATCCAAGGGGAACTGGTTCCAGAACCTCCACAGATACCAATATCCAGACACTCGTATATAAAACGGTATAGTATCTGCATATAACCTACTCACATTCTCCCATATACTTTTTTTTTTTTTTTTTTTTGAGATGGAGTCTCACTGTGTCACCCAGGCTGGAGTGCAGTGGTGTGATCTCGGCTCACTGCAACTTCTGCCTCCCAGTTCAAGCGATTCTTCCGCCCCAGACTCCCGAGTAGCTGCAACTAGAGGCGCCTACCACCACATCTGGCTAATATTTTTGTATTTTTAGTAGAGACAGGGTTTCACTATAATGGCCAGGCTGGTCTCTAACTCCTGATCTCAAGTGATCTGCCCGTCTAGGCCTCCCAAAGTGCTGGGATTACAGGCATGAGCCACCGTATTCGGCCCGGTATACTTTAAAAAGAATCTCTAGATTACGTATAATACCTAATATAATATAAACGCTATATTTTTTAATTTGTGCTTTTTTCTAAACATTTTTGCCCCACAGTTGATTAAATCCGTGGACACAGAAGCCAAGAATACAAAGGGCTTAGTGTAGCATATTTTACATGAACCCTAACCTATCACTCTACCAGAATTATGCCCATTTAAAAATCTAATTAGATTGTATTATTCCTTTTTAAATCTAAAGTTTATGCTTTCCGCTTACAAGACAGAGTATGAGGCACATGTAATGCATAAGATTTATGGTCCTCGTTTCTCCTGCTCCATGACAAATAGTAGAGAAAAATAAAAACTGTAACAAAGATGCCATCGGAAATGAGCAGTTATATGAAAAAAAAAATTTAATAACTAAGAAGGGCTAAAATTCACTACACTGACAACACCAAATGGTAGCAAGTATGTGGAGCAACAGAAACTCTCATTCATTGCTTGTGGGAATGCAAAATGCTAGAGACACCTCGCAAGACAGCATGGCCGTTTCTTACAAAACTAAACATACTCTTACCACGGGACACAGAAATCACACACCTTCATATTTACTCAAAGGAGCTGAAAACTTATCTCACCACAAAAAACTGCACACAGATGCTTAAAGCAGCTTTATTCATCATTGCCAAAACCTGGAAGCAATCCAGATGTCCTTCAGTAGGTAAGCAGATAAATAAACTTCAGCACAGCTACATGATGGAATATTATCAGTGATAAAAAGTAGTGAGCTATCATGCTCACAGAGACATGGAGAAACCTTAAGTACATTTTGCTAAGAGAAATAAACCAATCTGAAAAGACTACATACTGTATGAGTCCAGTTATATGACATCTGGAAAGCAAACCTATGGAGATATTAAAAAAGATCAGTGGTGGCCAGGGGCTTGGGGGCAGAGAGGGAGGGATGAATAGGGAGAACATAGGGCATGTTTAGAGCAGTAAAGACTCTTCTATATGATACTGTAATGGTACATGCATGTCATGAAACATTTCAAAACCCATGGAATGTATAACACCAAGAGTGAACCTTAACATACACTATAGACTTTAGTTATAAATAATGTATCAATACTGGCTCATCAACAATAACAATGTACCAAACTAATTCAAGATGTTAATAGGGGAAACTGGGAGTTAGGGGGGATGCGGGAACTCTGTACTTTCTACTCAATTTATCTGCAAACCCAAAACCATTCTAAAAACTAGTCTACTGATTTAATGTTTTAAAATTTTTTAATGTTTTAATCTACCATATAAAATAAAATGCTACTTATCTAAATGCTTAAATGTTAGGCCTGTTAGCAAAACTGAAGAACACCAATTTTCTTTCCAAAAAAAAAAGGCCAGATTGCTTTAATCCTTACATTTTCCGCACTTTTAGTTCTCCTTTTCCATTCAAAGAGCCAGGAAGTGCTAGCCAGAGCAATCAGGCAACAGAAAGAAATAAAAGGCATCCAAACAGGAAAAGAAGAAGTCAAGCTACTGCTCTTCGCTGGCAATATGATTCTATACCTAGAAAACCCTGAAGACGCCATCAAAAGGCTCCTGGTACAATAAACAACTTCAGTAAAAGTTTCAGGATACAAAGTCAATGTACAAAACTCAGCAGTATGTCTATACACCAATAATGTTGAAGCTGAGAGCCAATCCAGAATGCAATCCTATTTATAATAGCCATAAAGAAAGAAAATAACTAGGAATACACCTAACCAAAGAGGGGGAAAATCTCTGCAAAGAGAACTAAAACACACTGCTAGAAGAAATGACAGGTGGGCTGGGCGGGGTGGCTCACGCCTGTAATCCAAGCACTTTGGGAGGTCGAGGCAGGCAGATCACAAGGTCAGGAATTCAAGACCAGCCTGATCAATATGGTGAAACACCATCTCTACTAAAAATACAAAAATTAGCCGGGCGTGGTGGCACATGCCTGTAGTTCCAGCTACTCGGGAGACTGAGGCAGGAGAATCATTTAAACCCGGGAGGCAGAGGTTGAAATGAGCCAAGATCATACCTCTGCATTCACGGCTGGGTGACAAAGCGAGACTCTATCTCAAAAAAAAAAAAAGAAATGACAGATGACACAAATGGAAAAACATTTGATGCTCATAGATTGGAAGAATCATTAAAATGAAAAATCATTAAAATGACCACACTTTCCTAAGCAATCTACAGATTTAATGCTATTCCTATCAAACTACTAATGTCATTTTTCACAGAATTAAACAAAGTAATTCTAAAATTCATATGAAACCAAAAAAAGTACCCAAAGAGCCAAAGAAATCCTAAGGGGGGGGAGGGGGGAATGCTGGCGGCATCACATTACCCAACTTCAAGCTATACTATAAGGCTACGGTAATCAAAACAGGATGGTACAGGTACAAAAACAGACACATAGACCAATGAAACAGAATAGAGAACCTACAAATAAAGTCATAAACCTACAGCCATCTGATCTTTGACAATGCTGACAAAAACAAGCAATGGGTAAAGGACTGCCTATTCAAAAAATGGTGCTGGGATAGCTAGCTAGCCATATGCAGAACTGGACCCCTACCTTTTCCCATATATAAACATCAACTCAAGGTGGATTAAATATTTAAATGCAAGACCACAAACTGTAAAAATCCCAGAAGAAAACCTAAAAAACACCATTCCGACCCTTGGCTTTAGGAAATAATTTGTGACTAAGTCCTCAAAAGCAACTGCAACAAAAACAAAAATTGACAACTGGGACCTAATTAAACTAAAGAGCTTCTGCACAGCAAAAGAAACTATCAACAAAGAGCCGGGCATGGTAGCTCATGCCTGTAATCCCAGCATTTTGGGAGGCCCAGGGGGGCGGATCACCTGAGGTCAGCAGTTTGAGATCTGCCTGAACAACATGGTGAAGCTCCATTTCTACTAAAAAAAAAAAAAAAAAAAAAAAAGCCAGGCATGGTAGTGAGCGCCTGTAATCCCAGCTACTTGGGAGGCTGAGGCAGAGAATCACTTGAACCTGGGAGGTGGAGGTTGCAGCGAGCTGAGATCACGCCACTGCACTCCAGTCTGGGTAACAGGGTAAGACTCCAACTCAAAAAAACAAAACTGTCAACAAAGTAAACAGACAACCTACAAAATAGCAGAAAATATTTACATATCATGCATCTGACAAAAGTCTAATACCCAGAATCTATAAGGAACTTTAACAATACAACAAGCAGAAAACAAATAACCCCCATTACAAAGTAAGCAAAAGGCATTAACAGACATTCCTCAAAAGAAGACATACAAGTGGCCAACAAATATGATAAAATGTTTAACATCATTAATCATCAGAGAGATGCAAATCAAAACCACAATGAAATATCGTCTCACGCCAGTCAGAATGGCTATTATTAAAAAGCCAAAAAACAACAGACACTGGTGAGGCTGTGGATAAAAGGGAACAGTTATACACTGTTGGTGGGAACATAAATTGGTTCAGCCACGGTGGAAAGCAGTTTGGAGATTTCCCATTACCAGGTATACATGCAAAAGAAATTAAATAGTTCTACCAAAAATACACATGCACTCGTATGTTCATCACAGCACTATACACAATACCAAAGACATGGAATCAACCTAGGAACCCACCAATGATGGACTGATAAAGAAAATGTGGTACAGGCTGGGTACGGTAGCTCGCGTCTGTAATCCCAGCACTATGGGAGGCAGAGGTGAGCAGATCACCCGAGCTCAAGAGTTGGGAGACTAGCCAGGGCAACATGGTAAAACCCCATCTCTACTAAAAAGATAAAAATTAGCCAGGTGTGGTGGCACACATCTGTAGTCCCAGCTACTCAGGAGGCTGAGGCAAAAGTATCGCTTGCACCCGCAAGGTGGAGGTTGCAATGAGCTGAGATTGTGCCACTGAACTCCTGCCTAGGCAACAGAGTGAGACACTCTCACAAATAAACGAACAAGGCTGGGCGCGGTGGCTCACACCTGTAATCCCAGCACTTTGGGAGGCCAAGGTGAGTGGATCACCTGAGGTCAGGAGTTCGAGACCAGCCTGGCCAACACGGTGAAACCCCATCTCTACTAAAAATACAAAAAAAAAATTAGCTGGGCGTGGTGGCAGGCGCCTGTAGTCCCAGCTACTCGGGAAGCTGAGGTAGGAGAATCGCTTGAACCCAGGAGGCAGAGGTTGCAGTGAGCCGAGATCGCACCACTGCACTCCAGCCTGGGCGACAGAGTGAGACTCTGTCACAAAATAAATAAATAAATAAACAAACAAATAGAAAATGTGGTACATATATACACCATGAAATACTATACTACCTTTAAAGCGAATGAAACCATATCCTTTCCAGCAACATAGATGTAGCTGGAGGCCATTATCCAAAGAAAATTAATGCAGAAACAGAAACCCAAATACCACATGTTCTCACTTACAAGTGGGAGTTAAACAATGGGTACTCATGAACATAAAGGTGGCAACAATAGACACTGTGGACCGCTAGAGATGGAAGTTGGGGGGAAAGGGTTGAAAAATTGTTGGGTACTCTGCCCACTCACTACCTGGCTAATGGGATCATTCATATCCCAAACCTCAGCACCACACTATATACTCATGCAATAAACCTACACTTGTACCACTTGAATCTAAAAATAACAGCTGAAAGCCAGGCACAGTGGCTCATGCCAGTAATCCCAGCACTTTGGGAGGCTGAGGTGAGTGGATTACCTGAGGTCAGGAGTTTGAGACCAGCCTGGCCAACACGGTGAAACCCCATCTCTACTAAAAATACAAAAATTAGCAGGGCGTGGTGGCGGGCGCCTGTAGTCCCAGCTACTCAGGAGGCTGAGGCAGGAGTATAGCTTGAACCCAGGAGGCAGAGATTATAGAGAGCTGAGATTGCGCCACTGCACTCCAGCCTCGGCAACAGAGCAAGACTCCATCTCAAAAATAAAAAATAAAATAAAAACAGTTGAAATTATCAAAAAAATGTAAATAAAATGTAATGGAGGTACTAGTGAAAAAAATAATAAGATCCAAACTCAAATTGCTCCTGCACCCAACACACTTAAGAGTAAATACTGTTAGAGTCCTTTCCATGAACATCTAACATATTGAGAAAGGTGAATATTTCATTACTGAACATTTACTCTAACCTATGTTAAGAATTATGATCTGTGGAAAGAGCACAGGCTAAGGAAGCTGCCTAGGTAAATAGCCAAAAAACATACACATAAGATGAAAACTTGTCTGCGTCATTTTCCTACCACTCAAAAAAGAAGGTAACAGTAAGAAATAAACAGCAAAAACAAAAAGAAAAAATTGTTCAAATGTTCAATCTAGATATAGGTTTTTCTGTATAATTTAATCAATTAATAAATAAATACACATGTATCTTTCTTCCCCCAACCACACCCCCCCACACACAACTTTTTTTTTTTTGAGACGGAGTCTCACTCTGTCCCCCAGGCTGGAGTGCAGTGGCGTGATCTCAGCTCACTGCAAGCTCCGCCTCCCAGGTTCACGCCATTCTCCTGCCTCCGCCTACCGAGTAGCTGGGACTACAGGCACCCGCCAACACGCCCGGCTAATTTTTTGTATTTTTACAAAATGTTTTTCACCATGTTAGCCAGGACGGTCTCGATCTCCTGACCTCGTGATCCGCCGCCTCGGCCTCCCAAAGTGCTGGGATTACAGGCGCGAGCCACCACACCCAACCTACCACACACAACTTTCTAAAGTTCCTGGATAATGTTCTGAACTCTTTTTCTATGTTTTACACGTAACTTATGCAAGCCATTCACTTTACTAAGCAAATGAACAGTAGTGTCTGTGGCCAAAAATAATAAGACTTAAAATTTTGAGTCCTTCCAAAAGAACTTGTATTAAATCTTTGGAATAGAAAAAAAAAGTTCATATTAGGGAGTAGATCTGGGTATTGAAAGGCCTGTCTTTTTTTGTTGGTAATGCCAAAGAATGTCGTCACACAAGACTCACCTTATAATATTATTTATGTATAAGTTATCAATTACATATATTTAACATTTTAAGTGAAAGCAAGTTTATTAAGAAAGCAAAGGAATAAAGAACGGCTATTCCTTAGGCAGAGTAGCCTATATTTAACATTTTTTAAATGTTTAAAATTATAAAGCAGTTGAGTAAAACAAAACCATCTTTGAGTGATACAGATCGGCAGAATTTCCCCAGCCTCATTCCTGAGAGACCACCACATAAAAATAACTTGGTTATCTGCTTCTGTATGTAAAACTCAGGTTGTTTGTGCAAAACATAAACTGCCCCACCTAAGAAATCCTGAAGAACATGCAAAAGGAGGTACTTTCACTGTCATTTTATTAAAAGGCACACAAGTCACTACTGCTGAATATACCACTGTTTCTACCCAGCTATTTTAAAATTATTGGTAGATAATGTGGTGAGCTACTGGTAAATACAGCTGTGAACGCAGCAGCACACACCATCTGGAGGCTTTTGACTTAAGCGATTTTTCAAATGCACAGTATATTTACACTCTTTTGTTCCTTTGAAGCCCACCAGTCACATATAAATGGACACTTTCTTAAAACTACAACTACAAAAGCTCATTCATCTTGTGGAAAACAAGATATGAGAAACAAATCTAATTGTTCAGCTTTAGAACAAGTGATTATTTCAAATCATTAACAGCATAAATACTTTACTTTTTCTATTTTTATTTTTTTTTAATAGATAGAGACAGGGTCTCGCTATGTTGCCAAGGCTAGTCTTGAACTTCTGGACTCCAGGGATCGAGATCTTCCCAATAGGGCCTCTCAAAATGCTAGGATTACAGACGTGAGCCACTGCACCTGGCCCCAACACTTTACTTTTATAATGATCTCCCATACTTACCCATTATATTCTTATTATCTTAACAAGAAGCTTCTGATTAATACTCTAAAATTAAATGTTTTCTACTTTTTTGTTTTTCAATGAGACAGGGTCTTGCCCTGTCACTCTGGCTGGAGTGCAGTGGTGCAATCATGGCTCACTAACCTGCTCAGAAATTATGTTTGTAAGTTTCACGAATCATCATGCTCATTTTTATTTGTTTTGTCCTCCTCCACTGGAAAATAAATGCTATGAGAACAGAGACTTCATCTTTTTTGTATCTTCAGCAACTAAAACAGTACCTAGTACATAATTAGTGCTCACTATGTTAACTATTCACTGTTTTCCCATGCTAAGCATGGTCCTAAAGCATTTCGTAAACCCTCTAGGTAGACTCATTATTTTCTGGTATGAGAAAACAGTCACAGAGGTTAAATAACTTACCCCAGGTGTCACAGTGAGTAAGTGGTAAACTAAGAATAGAACTCAAACTCAGACAGCCTATTTACCACTACGCTGTACTGAATAAATTAATGAATTACACCAGAGTTCAATGATAACATTAAAAATTGAGTAAAATTATGCTAATTTTCCTATTGACTAAGCATCAACATTATTCTGTTTTATTACAAATATTTAAGTATGTCAACTATTTCATGGATTAATTAGGTTTTTGAGGGAAAGTCTAAGACCCCAATCATCATTAATATGTGGAATTGGATAACAACCTGGAAAAAGACTTGCAAATGAACTTGTGATATAACCTGTTTGAATTGGATGTAGGATACCTACTTCCCTCCATTATTCCTTGGATTCAGCAGTCTGTTGCCAATCTGAATGTTTTAACTTCTTTTAATTAGAGAAAACATTTTCTATATAAGTTACAATGAAATTATCACGTTTTCTAGAAAATACTGCACTCTACTGCTTCATTCCAGGTTGTCTGAAGATGGACCAATTTCTCCAATGAATTAAAAAGTATCTTAGTCTAAGACAAGCTCTCTTTCTACCCAGCCACCCCCACGAGATCCCACTCCGCCCCAACAACCCTCAGCCCCCATCTTCTATCAGCAAACTGGGCCTCTGACACAAAGGTACCACATTTATAATATCAGCTTTAGTCATAAACAGATTTCAATCGAGTTTGTTTCTACGACTTTTGCTCCTTTTTAAAAATGCAGTGGATAGCCCAGACGCAGTGGCTCATGCCTGTAATACCAGCACTTTGGGAGGCCGAGGCGAGTGGATCACAAGATCAGGAGTTCGAGACCAACCTCGCCAACATAGTGAAACCCCATCTCCACTAAAAATACAAAAATTAGCCAGGCGTGGTGGCACACGCTTGTAGTCCCAGCTACTTGGGAGGCTGAGGCTGGAGAATCACTTGAACCCGGGAGACGGAGGCTGCAGTGAGCCGAGACCATGCCATTGCACTCCAGCCTGGGTGACAGAGTGAGACTCCAACTCAAAAAAAATAAAAATAAAAATAAATGCAGTAGATAATAACAGCTCTGGACAGTAGTATCTACTCAACAGGAAAGCAGACAGTAAAGAGACCAGACCACTGAGAACCCATGTCAGTCACATTACAATCTATGTTACAGTCTGAAAAGCCTGAAAAGACTCAAATCTACTCATAAATACTTTCTAATAACTTGAAACAATAACACTATAAAATATCAAGTTGCCCACACATGCCCCTGAGCAGACACGTCTAAAAGCTTCTATGTGCCACCCAGCCCATGGCCAAACTGCTGTTGGTCAATGGGTTGCTCAAGTCCTTTTGTACAATGTAACGAGAGGTAAGAGACAAGGGGGAAACATTCTAGCCACCTTATCTCCAATGATGCCAACATTTATTTCTGCTTGAGTTTTACAAACTAATCCTAGACTAGTAAACAAAGAACCCATTTTTCATTGTTGATTTTTACACAAAATATTGGCTTCCTATGTCATTATAAAATGGATGGCTCCATCGGCTTCGCCTACACAATAGCAAGCAAAATCCTTTGGCCTTGGAAAAGCATGGTAAATATAATACCTACTAATAAGTTACATGGTTTACCAATTTCCTCAAAATCAAAAATAAATCTCTCACAAGTCAACTATTAAATAAGTAAACAAAAGCTTGTCTTGTTCTATCACTTGCTTAAAAGCAAGCACGGTGGCATGGGAGAGGGATTAAGAAACACAACCAGTCAAGTCCATAAAACCTTCAGTGTAAGATAAAACTACCCTGTAGGAGAAGCCAATGCATTCTGACCTAACAGCTGTACACAGTTGCACTAATTAAAATGAAAAGCTAGTCTACATCACACACAGGCAATTCACTGAGCCTTACTGATAAGTTGATGGGGTTTACCATCACAGTCTTCCCTCCCCTAACCTACAATGTAAAAAATAAATTGCCATACAGCTGAAGGCACCGGGATGGGGGTGAGGGGAATACACACACACACACACACACACACACACACACACACACACACTCCCTCCCTCCCTCTCTCAGGCATTTCAAAAATAATCACAACCATGTAGATTGTAACATATCCTATACGCTATAAAAACACACACACAAAGGAAGTGGTACAGCTACATTACGTCAGCTCTTGCCTCAATTCATAAATGCAAAAACCACAAAACAAGACAAAAATCTAAACGGCCTTTTTCTGGAAATCTTAGAGTGAATGAATGTGCGTTAAGTCTTTAAATATGTTATTGAACACTTCTCGTGGATGCATTGCTTTCATCAGCCACGGGGAGGGAAAAAGTGTAATCTTGGTCAATTCTATCATGCAACCAGATCAAATAACATTTCAAGTGCAGCCTGCCAAGCGCCAGCGCCTGCCGGAGTACAATGAGCGCTCAACTGCTCTGGACTGAAAAACCATCTTTCACTGGTCCCAGGGATCTTTATAAAATAGTTTAAACACTACTAAATTACAGAGTTAGAGGAAAAAAAAATACAAGCTCAACTCTGCTGCCCCCACACTATTGTGAAGCTGCTGTTAAGCATCTAAAAATCTGCCTTGTGTAATTTACTAGGCAATGTAAATATTCAGAAAGGCAACTGCCTCTCAGAGCCCAAGTCTAACACATGCATAAAAATGTAGAGTTGGTTGTGCTTCTGGAAATAATTGCCCACAGATCAACGTGCTTACATGGGATATTGTTCCCATCTGTAAGGTTTCAAATCATGTCTACTTTAAATTTGGAGTTTCCAGAAAGAGGGGAAAAAAAAAAAGCCAGAACTCAAAACAGTAATTTTGGCACAGAATTGTGAGGACTTTGTTAAATCTGTTCTCAACTTTTACTCAGTGTCTCAATCTTAAAACACAGAGGCACAAAGGGAAAATGGAATTTCTCTGTAGACACCCGTGTTCATTCACAGACCATTTTTTAGATTTTCCGTGTGGCTGAGAGGCCTCCAGCCAAACAATGCCCACAGAGCGCGGGGCACATGTGCGCCAGGGACGCTTAAGGGCTGCAAGTAAAACAAAGTAACCTATTACAGGAGTTTCCTTCTCAGCAAACAAAAAGTGGTCAAGCAGGTCTCCCTACAGTTTCAGAAAACAAGAGTTGAGTAAACAAGAGAGGAGAAACAAGGAAGACAGCACCCCACACTAAAAAATTCTTTTAACAATTTAAACGTAAAACAATCGTCAAGAGTACCTCCGCATTTTAGCTACTCTGGCAAAATAACAGTAGTTCGGTCCAAGAAGAAAATTTCATTTGTCACTTAAGTAGCCTCAAATCAAGTCCATCAAATTCATTTTATTTTTAAACTTGTTTATTCCACAGTAAAGCAATGAAGTTTCTGATCAAAGAGCGACTTCTGCATTATACTCGGCTTCAAAAGCACTTTCCTTTCAGAAGAAAAAAATAAAAATATATACATATACATGTATTTTTAAATAGTGTTTTCTCTCCCTCCTCAAAAAAATGTTTTCTGTTCGATTTATTTAACTGAAATTTCAAGAGTTTGGGGCTACTTAAAAACTAGTGAGCCCAACAGAAATGCAATGGGACACAGCAAATACTGACTCCCCGTTCCTGGAAAGCCATCATCATTCTTAGGAACACCCGAGTTCCATCTTTCTAGGGTCGGCTGGAACACTCCGTGCACCCACCCCGAGCCCCCCGCCCGCACTTGTCCAACTTTCTGGCCCGAGATTCGCGTCCCCCTCGACGCACGAGGCCGCCGGCCACTTGCCTGCGGCCCGCTGGCGGCGAGAGCTGAGCCCGCGGGCCTGGTCCTCCTCCTCCGGCGCAGGGCCCCGCCAACTCCGGACCCGCGGAAAGGGGCGGCGCAGGCGGGCAGGTGGGGGCTCGGGGAGTGAAGTGCACTTGCTAAAACAAAAGGAGGCCTGAGCGGCCGCAGGGCACCGCGGCGCGGGCGCAGGTCCCGGCGGCTTGGCGGCTCCGGGAGGCGGTGGCCGCGCGGGGCCCCGCCCGCGGCTAGGGATGCGGCCGCTCTGGCCCGAGCCTGCTGCCCACGGCCGCGGCACTCAGCTCGCACTCCTTCAGCCCGGGAGGCCGGGCCAGCACTGCCACATGCCGGTGACCCAGACGCCGGGAGAGAAAGAGCAGACTCCCCGCGACGGCGGCGGCCGGCAAAACCCGGGCTGGAGCCCAGCCCGCTCCGCGCGCACCCCTGCTGGCCGCCGCCGCGGGCGCGCGCACACACAATGCCAGCTGCAATTTTATCTCCTTCGTTGCTTGGCCAGCCTCCACCCGCTCCAATCCTCCCTCCCCTCCGACAGCCGGAACTGGGAGCCTGCGTGATTGATGGCAGCTCTTAATAGCGTGGTCAGCTAGAAAATGCATCCGCAAGCAAGATATTAAAGAGGCAGCGCATCCCTGTGAGTGATCAGCATTTCACACATCCTAGAGCTGCCTCTGCTTCTGCCAGGAATATTAATGCCAACCACCTCTGACGTCTAACAAATGCAGATGAAACAACCAACAATCACAGACAAGCTAAACATTTATTTCAAAGATGCACCGGGAGAAAGCAGCATTGTTTCGTGTCAAAGAACACTTCTGACCCCAGTTTTCCTTACACATTAAGAATTCTCTGCAAGCCATTTGTTTAAAAATCTCACCAATCCCTTTTCCACAAGTAAATAAAGATCCATCTGTTAGACAAGACATAGCTTAAATTGTGCATGATTGAAATTCATCTAATAAGGAAGCAAAATAAGTGCACATTCCTTACCATGTGGCTTTAAATAAACATATAACCTACCAGCTACCAGATTCCAAACTCCCTCATTAATTCAATTTTTATGTGAATCTTAACAGATTACCAACTGTTAATTTCAAACTAATTTCTTACCCACCCACAATTAATTCTGGTAAAAAATATATATATCAACTTGCTAACTTTTATTAAAATTAAAGTACATTTAAAGCATGTATTCTCTAGTGGTGATAGCCAAGATCATTTTGTCCTCCCAAAGACATTGTATAGGAATTTTTTAAATGTATTCCTATAAAATACAAATTCTAACTATTAAGTTCACTCAGTGTCAACCCAAATTAGAAAGGTACAAGCTGAAAATTTAAATGATTACTTCTGGTATCTTCACTATTACACCTTTCCCCTTCCAGGCAAGTTTCATGGAACTCTCAAATAGCTTCATAAATGTTAATTAGACTTTCCAAGGCCCTATAAAGTGGCTGCATTATCAGGTACTCTCTTTCCAATAAACAGAGAAATTTAGACAGATTCAAGTGATTTGCCTATAGTCTCTCAACAAGATGGGGGTGGGGCCAGGCTGAATAGAACCCAGGGGTCCTGCTTTGTTGCCACAGACAGCCAAACAGACATGCACATGCATGTTTGCTATTTAAAGATAACTCTGCTGGTCTCTCTTTAAAGACAAATCAAGTTATTCTACAGGACATAGAAATATCTGTCTCAAACTCCTAACACAGCACATGTACTGAGAGCAAGAGCTGATGAGGCATAATATCTTTGCCCCCCTGAAAGGTGGCTGTGATCAATACAAATCAGAGATGGTCTGTAGTGCAAATCTAGCTCTGCTATAAGCTCCACTAAACACCATTCCTCAGTGAAACCATCCTGAGGGGAACCTGTGACTTGAAAATCTGCTTCATATCCAAGTGGCTATGAGATTACTCCATATATGTCAGAGATGAAATTGATCCTAAAGCCTTGCTACAAAGCTACTCCTGTACTTGAACACACTTCCAATTTTCTAACCAGCTATATCCAGACACATGGCACAGGCTGAAAAGAATTTCTTTTTTCTTTTCTACAGACCATTTTAAAAGTGCCGGTTTATACTGAGTTGGAAAAGGCTGGTGAGAAGAAGCAAACCGCTCTATTCTGAATTCATACTGTACCTAGTCTCTCAGGGATTCTAAATGCTTTGACAGCATTTTATGCCACTCAAATTCTTTTGTGCTCATCTTGCACCTGCTGCTAATCCAACCTGCACCCAGCCCCCCACTTTGCAGTTACACCAGTTTTTCCACTTCCCCCAGGTATAGGGATTTCTACCACAGGCCAGCAGGCTTCTTCCCACCAGAGCAGGAATAATCTCCTTGCAGCCCCAAACAGCCACTCACAGACCGTTTAAAGCCTCCTTCAGATCTCAGGTCAAACATCACTTTTTCAGAGAAGCTTCCCCTGAGATCCCATTCTAGGTCAAGTTCCTTTGTTATAAGTTCTCATAGAACTGTGTTCCTCCTTCACAGCATTGATCTCCGTTTGTAAGTCATGGGTGTGATTTTTTTTAACACTCATAGCCCCTTCTAAACAGTTCCATAGAGTTCTATAGAGAAGGTTCTATATGTTTGCTCATCATGTAGATTTATGTCAGGTACACAAATCTGTTGAATGAATAAATGAACTGAGGTCAACAACACTGCTTTACTCACTCCATATATTCTCTGCACATTTCTTGGCACAAAGAAGCCTATCTCAAATAAGTAACATCTATGCAAATAAGAATATCTTCTATTGGCCGGATGCGGTGGCTCACGCCTATAATCCCAGCACTTTGGGAGGCCGAGGTGGGCAGATCATGAGGTCAGGAGATCGAGACCATCCTGGCTAACATGGTGAAACCCTGTCTTTACTAAGAATACAAAAAATTAGCCGGGCGTGGTGGCGGCCACCTGTAGTCCCAGCTACTAGGGAGGCTAAGGCAGGAGAATGGTGTGAACCCAGGAGGTGGAGCTTGCAGTGAGCTGATATTGCCACGCACTCCAGGCTGGGTGACAGAGCGAGACTCCGTCTCCAGAAAAAAAAAAAAAAAGAATGTCTTCTATTAACCTTTAAAAGCCTAGTAAGCCAAGAGTGGTGGTTCACGCCTGTAGTCCCAGCCGCTCAGGAGGCTGAGACAGGAGGATCCTTTGAGCCTAGGAGTTTGAGTCCAGCAACATAACAAGACTCAGTCTCTAAAAAAATTTTAGAAAAATAAAAAGTCTAGTAAAAAGGAGGATTTTTATCCCCATTTTATGAAGATATAAAATAATTGTGCCTGGGGTTACTCAAAAACACAGAGATCCTAACTAGGGTCCTATTTCCAAGCTACACTTTTTAAGAGTTAATGAAGTATAGAAGCCATCGCTAGTTTATTCAAGCCAAGTTCTTCCTATTACCCAGCCCTTAAGGGATATGCAAACAGCCACAGGTAAACTGGACAGAGGACTAAATCTTGTATACACACAGAGCAATATAAACAGAATATAAAACTCAGAAAGTACTTTGTACACTAGTTTGTCTTCAAAGCTTCTCAGAATGCAAAAGCACTACCAAATTCTGCTGTGAATGAGGGGAGTTCATTCTTATCTCCCTTTTACACTGAACTTACTTTATTTTCAGGTTTTTTTTCTCTAAGTAACAGACCTGACATGGAAGCCTTCGAAAGAGCTCTTTCCACCTAGGAACTCAATGGTGGGGGTACTCCTCAAAGTGAAACATTTGTTTTAACCCTCATTAGTATGAGTTTGTAAATTACTTTGTGAAGAGGAAAAATCAAAGTTATTACAACAAAAACTATAATTTTTCAGGTGTTTTGCATATGACCACATGAAAAATAGGAAGAATAATTATGTAAGATAAATGAAAAATATTAGATATACCACATCCCTCCCAAATTAATACTCATTATGACTGTCAGCATTCCACAAGGGATTCCTTGGTTCCCATGTTATCTCCCTGGCCTGGTCTGCACCATTGCTTCTTTTTGTCCTAAGCTCCATTCCACACAAATTCCAGCTCTCGGTTTCCATAACACCCGTCATTTATCAAAACAACCCTGTCAAGTTGAGTACCATTAACAGATAATGAGAGGAGACAACAGATGTGGCTGGAAGCAAAGCACTCTATATTCTACAGGCCTCAGCATGCAGCCAAGTGAGCTGACATCTGACTTTATCCTAACAGTTATAATTAAATCGAAAGTCTAGTTAAACTAACATTAAAGCTATGACCAGAAACATCACACAGGGGAAATGTGAAGGGGAACCTTAGCAATAGCTGAACAGGACCCACATTATTCCAGACCCTTAACCTGGAGCAACCACCCTGCATTTACTCTCTCCACCACTCCGCTCTGTCACAGCAAAGGAAGAATCATAGCCATATCTTCTGAAGATGGCAACTTTGGGCCACTTTCCAAGACCACCGAGGCAGCAAGGAAACTGCATTTTTACATGAAAGTTTAAACAGTAGTACTCATTTAATAACACTAATAAGTGTCAAAATTCTAACTATCAAGTTACCTGAGACAATCAACATTCTTTCCTATATAGCATTATCCAGTACAACCATTCAGACCAAGTAATTTAGCTCACCCATGTCCAAATGTCAAAAGTACACCCCAACGTCATCAAGCAAACAGTGACTGAATCCAGGATTGTATTAGTACCAGTTAGCTATGTCCGCATAGGATGCTAGGGTGGAGAGGATTTGATTTGTAACACAGTACTCCACTTTTATCCACAGTTTCGCTTTCCAAGGCTTCAGTTACCCTCAGTCAACTACAGTTCAAAAATAGGTGACTAAGGTACAGTAAGATACTTTGAGAGGCCACATTCATATAATTTTCATTACAATGTACTGTTATAATTGTTATTATTGATAATTTAATTTCCCTTATAAATTAAATTTTATCATAGGTAGGTATGTGTAGGAAAATAGTAAAAACAGGGTTCAGTATTATCCAGTTTCAGGAACCCACGGGGGCCTTGGAACACATTCCCAAGGGTAAGAGGAAACTACTGTCCTATACAGAATACGGAGAGATATGGTTTGGCTCTTTGTCCGCATCCAAATCTCATCTTGTAGCTCCCATAATTCCCACATGTTGTGGGAAGGACCCGGTTGGAGATAACTGAATCATGGGGGCAGGTCTTTCCCATGCTGTTTTCGTCATAGTGGATAAGTCTCACAACATCTGATGGTTGTTTTTTTGTTTTTGTTTTTGTTTTTGTTTTGAGGAGGAGTCTCACTCTGACCCCTAGGCTGGAGTGCAGTGGCATGATCTCAGCTCGCCGCAACCTCTGCTCACCACAACCTCCACCTCCCAGGTTCAAGCAATGCTCCTGTCTCAGCCTCCCAAGTAGCTGGGGACTACAGGTGTGTGCCACCACACCCAGTTAATTTTCTATTTTTAGTAGAGATAGGGTTTCACCATGTTGGCCAGCTGGTCTGGAACTCCTGACCTCACTGAATCCACCCACCTCAGTCTCCGAAAGTGCTGGAATTACAGGCATGAACCACTGAACCCGGCCAATCTGACGGTTTTAAAAATGGGAGTCTCCCTGCACAACCTCTCCATCTCTTTGCCTGCTGTCATCCATAGAAGATGTGACTTGCTCTTCTTTGCCTTCCGCCATGATTGTGAGGCCTCCCCAGCCACGTGGAACTGTGAGTCCACTAAACCTCTTTTCTTCCCAGTCTCTGGTATGTCTTTATCAGCAGCATGAAAATATACTAATACATGGAGTTACAATTTTAAGCAAACTATCTACTTCTTTTGCTTTTCCAACTCACCAAAATGTCACTAGACAACAAAAACTCTGGAGTTTTTTTTTTTTTTTTTTTTTTTGAGACAGAGTCTCACTCTGTCGCCCAGGTTGGAGTGCAGTGGTGCAATCTCGGCTCACTGCAAGCTCCATCTCCTGGGTTCACGCCATTCTTCTGCCTCAGCCTCCCGAGTAGCTGGAACTACAGGTGCCCGCCACCACACCCAGCTAATTTTTTTTGTTGTTGTTGTATTTTTTTAGTAGAGACGGCGTTTCACCATGTTAGCCAGGATGGTCTCGATCTCCTGACCTCATGATCTGCCCGCCTTGGCTTCCCAAAGTGCTGGGATTACAGGCGTGAGCCACTGTGCCCGGCAACTCTAGAGTTTTTAAAAGAAAAAAGAAAAATATAAAATTCTTGAAGCTCTTTTAGATTTTTTAATTTTTTTTTTCTTATATTGGGACAGGGTCTGAGTATGTTGCCCACGTTGGTCATGAACTCCTGAGCTCAAGCAATCCACCCACCTCGGCCTCCCAAAGTGCTAAGATTACGGGTGAGCCACGGCACCCAGCTCCCTTGTAGATTTTTTTTAGAGTATGGTCCTACGGAAAATCCAAGCAATTCCACTTAACAGGCTGAAGGTTTACCAGGCTCTTCCCTAGAACATAGGTACAAAAGCATGCACATATACATAAAAACATATGTATTCATTTGTCTGAGGGTTCACTTGTTGATTTTTTGTCACAAAGATGAAATCCCACTATTTATGTTATACAGCAAGTCACTTCTCTCACTTTACAGCAGACCATTAACATCCCATTCCTGTTTATTACTGCAAAGAACTGAACAGTGTGGGAGTCCCACAATTATTATATAACAAGCCGCTTATTGAGTCTTTTTCACATTTTTTACTCTTATAAACAGTGCTACAACAAACTTCTTTGTGCATACATGTATTTCTACACTGAAGGAATCCCTAGTTCAATGAATATACACTCTTTCAGAGAGAGTCAAACAGCCATCCAAAAGCTGTACAACTTACACTCTTACCAGCAGTGGGTCCTGGTCCTGTTCCCATATTCTTATTCTGGTTTTTGTTGGTTTGGTTTTGGATTAGGCACTCTCTTGGATCTCCTACCTTTCTGGCGATTCTCTCTTTCTTTCCATGACTCCTCCTAAATACAAGTAGTCCCTGTCAAGCCTCCTTTTATCACATTCGGCCATCTCACATCAGTGAAGAGATCCACTCTCAAGCTGCTTCTGTGTTTGTGATTCCAAAATTTGATTTTTCCAGCTGAGCTTGCTGCTTAGCAAGAGGCCCACATGTGCAAATGCCCTATGGGTTCCACCATAATGGCATTCCACAGACACTCTCAATCCCAAACCAAATCAAAATGTTCTTCCCCCTAAGTCTTGGGGGGACTGTTGCAATCTACGTAATATACTCTTGAATATACTGTTGCAGTCTACGTAATATACTCTTGAAAAATAACTAGAAATAACATCAGATTATAAAAAGAAAACAAAAAGCCCAAGACAGACTGGCCTTTAGTAAAACTCTGAATAGCACACTTTAAAGTGAAATAACATAGGTACAACATTAAGGTTGGGCATTAGTTACAACCTTCCTTCATGTTTTACTTTCCAACATAGTCCCAAACATAGATATTTGTTTGTTTGTTTGTTTTTTGAGACGGAGTCTCGCTGTGTCACCCAGGCTGATGTGCAGTAGAGCATGATCTCGGCTCACGGCAAGCTCCGCCTCCCAGGTTGATGCCATTCTCCTGCCTCAGCCTCCCTAGTAGCTGGGACTACAGGTGCCCACCACGCCCGGCTAATTTTTTGTATTTTTAGTAGAGACGGGGTTTCACCGTGTTAGCCAGGACAGTCTCAATCTCCTGACCTCTTGATCCGCCTGCCTCAGCCTCCCAAAGTGCTAGGATTACAGGCGTGAGCCACCGTGCCTGGCCATAGTCCCAAACATATTTAAGAGTGATAGGCCAGGCGGAGTAGCTTACACCTGTAAGCTACTGGGATTACAGTAGCAAAGTGCTGTAATCCCAGCACTTTGGGAGGCCAAGGCGGGTGGATCACTTAAGGCCAGGAGTTCAAAACCAGCCTGACCAACATGGCAACACCCCATCTCCATTAAAATTACAAAAATTAGCTGGGCATGGTGGCGCATGCCTATAATCCCAGCTACTCGGGAGGCTGAGGCAGGAGAATCACTTGAACCTGGGAGGCGGAGGCTGCTGTGAGCCCAGATCGAGCCACTGCACTCCAGCCTGGGTGACAGAGTGCGACTCTGTCTCAAAAAAAAAAAAAAAAAAAAAAAGGAGTGATAAACTGCTAATAAGTATTTAAAGTATTATATCATGAAATACATTATCAGCATTATAAAAATATACTCCAGAAAACAAAAAATACAACTTTCCTCTAGGCTCCCGTGGGCATCACAGCAAACCATTATGACATTAGTCATCAATCGAAGGTCAGGCCTGGAGGTTTTAGTTTTTGGAAGTGTGCAGCCGTCTCATGGATGTAGCCCTAAACCAACTTCAGACAGAGAGCAAGACCTCTAAGATAGCACATGCTTTAAATATGTTTAAGGACATTTTCATTTTTATTTCAAAACTCACTAGAGATCTCAGACTGTGCAGATCAAATTATTAAATTCCAATAGAGTGATACGTTGAAAAGCCAAAGCAGGGTTAAGAAGAGAAATTTCTCGTTTGGAAAAGGGTTTTACAGATTTAAAAACAAACAGAGTTTTGTGGAAGAAAGAGCTCAGGGATGCAGGGCCTCAATGGGATGTTTAAAATGAGGCCCCTCGTGTATTTTGAACTGATGATATATGATAAAATCAGTGTGGAGATCCAGCCAAATGTACTGGAAGTAATCTTAAGGATAACTCAAAACCACAACTGGAATCAGTATCCTAAGAATTCAAAATATTAACCAGACAGATAATTGTATGACTTATTAAAATAATGTACACAAATTCAAAATATAATTTTGCCCTTTATTATTATTAGGACATGTTTTCTCTAGTATTATGCCGCCAATAAATGAAAATACTTTAAAATAAAATTACACACGTGTATTTCAGAAAAAAATACATACATTTAAATGTTTCAAAAAATTAAATGAGTACCATTTGCCAGTCTCAGCATCAGAGGTAGCATTACAGATCCAGGAACTGCCTGCCTAAAAGCCAATAACTGCTCTCTAGAAAATGCCAGAAGACTCCAGTTAAAAATATACACTCAAACATTATATAATACATTGGCTAAAACAAAAATCAAAAGCCACAGATTTGAGAATGTTTGATCTGCACAACACAGGGTGGTTTCTTGTGTTTTCTTTTGAAGGGATTAGAAGTAAGTGAGACTGTCATAAAGACAAATGCTGAACATACATTCTGGAGTTTAATTTTAACTAAAAGAGCAAATACTTGGGCTGCAGGAAACAACAACTGAGTGAGTACAAAGGAAGGCATGGGCTAACTTCTAACGTTTACATCATCTGATTAATTCCAACAATAAAATGTAAACACTGATCATCCCCTCCAATCTTCAGAGCAAGCTGACTCTACAGTGAAGAATAGGAGAGCCCTATCAGCTGACTCTGGTATGTTTAAACGATTATAATGTAAAGCATGTTCATTCTCTTAAGTGAAAGGAAATGACTGCCAAATGCTTCCTTCACAATCTCTCCAGAATAGGGCAGGTCCTTTAATGTGAGATTTTCCTGACATTCCAATTGTAGCAGACATTGAACAAACAGAGACGCATTAAAAGCCGACCTGGTTCTATTATCTTTTATTGAAGGCCTAGCAAAGATCAGACATGAGCCCTGTGCTATTTACATTTTTTGGTGCATTAATCACTTTTATACTCAAGGGCTTTAGAAAAATTCAATGGATTTTTTTTTTAATGAAAAACAAAACAAAAAAAAAACACAGGATGTAACCACAGCTATATTGGTCTTTTTCTCAGGAAGGTCAGAAAAGCTTTAAAAACAGGAAGTCTGTGCTATAAGGTTGAGAAATGTTTGTTTTAACAGCCTAAGGCGTCATGGTTGCAGTTTGCAGTCAGCTGCTATGGAGGACTATGGTTTATTCTTCCCAGCCAAGGATTAATGTCCCTAGGGAAAAGGCCAAAAAGGTACCCATATAACTAGAAAAGCACATTATCCTAAAATAAGACTTGCTATAAAATCTGAATCATAAATCTTACAAGATACCTTTCAACATTAAATAGGAACTAATTTAGTAACTGGAGGAGGAACAGTTTGTCTTTTGTGGTAATTTATAAAGGCTAAGGAAAAACCATAGTAACCAATGCTAAGACAACCTCCTAGAAACAATTAGCAGTGGGTTAAGAATTGGTGCTTGCCATTTGATACAAGTTTTCTATTGATTACCTCTATTTTAATCATTATACTAATATTAATTATTAAAATCAAATGTAAAAATGACACTCTTGCTTGAATGCAAATTCTTGCAAAAAAGGCAGATTAACTTTAAAAATGTTTTATCCCTAACAAAATGGTTGGTCTCTGCTTTTAAGAAAAAATTTTTTTTTAATTAAAAACTTTGGCCAGGCACAGTGGCTCACATCTATAATCCTAGCACTTTGGGAGGCTGAGGCGGGCGGATCACCTGAGGTCAGGAGTTCGAGACCAGCCTCGCCAACATGGTGAAACCCCATCTCTACTAAAAATATAAAAATTAGCTGGGCGTGATGGCAGGCACCTGTAGTCCCAGCTACTTGGGAGGCTGAGGCAGAAGAACCACTTGAACCCGGGAGGCAGAGCCTGTAGGGAGCCGAGATTGTACCACTGCACTCCAGCCTGGGCAACAAGAGCAAAACTCCATCTCAAAAATAATGATGATGATAATAATAATAATAGTAATTGCAAACTTCAACTACAGTGCTAAACAGTCTTAACATACCTAACGTTAAAGGTATTTTATTTCAAAAATTACAATTTTCTGATTCCATTCTTTATACTTAGCTTACACAGGCAATCAAAATGAGGCTTTTTCATTGTGGACTCCATTTTAAATGGAATTAAACGTTATATTATGAAAACTTTAAGCCAAAAATATCCAAATATTAATATTAAAATACACATAGCACATGAACTTAAAATTCATTTGGCTTTTAAAGGGTAGTGATTGGAAAAATCCTATCATGATAAAGTGCTTTAAAATACAAACATAAATGGCTATTACCACAAAGTTTGCCATTCACCCCAAGAAGTAATTTTCTATTTGATAGTTATAGCTATCTTTAAATTTTTAAATATTTATTTCTACAATATCTCTAGAGAGGATTGAACTACTGCCATTTAACAGATGGGAGTAAAATGAAATTCTCTCAACTTTATCTTTTCCCTTATGGTTCAGAAGACATCACTCTAATAACTTTATCTTTCCAAGGGGCATCATTCAAGTAACAACTCATCCTAAAAGGCCCATACTGGCTTTCAGTTGAGTGTATTCTGTATTATGCTCTGGCATCTTTCCTGAAAATTGGAAGACAATAGAGTAACGCCTTCAAATTTTTGAGGAAAATAGTCTCCAACCTACAGTTCTATAACCGGCCAAACTGTGAGATAATCAAGGATGAGCATAAAATAAAGACATTTTCAGACACACACAGCCTCAAAACATTTACTTCCCATGTACCCTTCTCAGGAAAATACTTCACAAACGACAGAGGGAACCAACCAAGAAGCCATGAAAAATGATCTCAGAGTCATATCAAAGGGAAGTCTTCTTCCAACAACTCAGTAGCAGATCTAGACACCAAAATGAGGCAATGGGTTCCAGGAGGATAGCACCAAGGCTGATCTATAGATTAATATTTTCCATTACACTGATTTTCCAATAGTTCTGTTGGAAAATTTAAGGGTGATTTAGAGACGGGGCATACAAAACAAAACAAAGAATCAAAAGAGAGACAATTATTAATTCCAGGAAAGAAGTTGTACAAGAAATGTAATTCAATCATACCACAATTTTTTTTTTGAGACGGAGTCTCACTCTGTCGCCAAGCCGGAATGCAGTGGAGCGATCCTGGCTCACTGCAACCTCCGCCTCCTGGGTTCAAATGATTCTCCTGCCTCAGCCTCCCGAATAGCTGGGACTACAGGCGCGCGCCACCACGCCTGGCTAATTTTTGTATTTTTAGTAGGGATGGGGTTTCACCATGTTCGCCAGGATGCTCTCAATCTCTTGACCTTATGATCTGCCCATCTTGGCCTCCCAAAGTGCCGGGATTACAGTCGTGAGCCACCACGCCCAGCTCACAATATTTGTTTTAAGCTATAACAATATATACATGCCTATAATAATATAAACATTCGGCTGGGTGCGGTGGCTCACACCTGTAATCCCAGCACTTTGGGAGGCCGAGGCGGGCAGATCACCTGAGGTCAGGAGTTCGAGACCAGCCTGACCAACATGGTGAAACCCCGTCTCTACTAAAAACACAAAATTAGCCAGGCGTGGTGGCGGGCGCCTGTAATCCGTGCTACTGGGGAGGCTGAGGCAGGAGAATCGCTTGAACCCAGGAGGCGTAGGTTTTGGTAAGCCGAGATTGCACCATTGCATTCCAGCCTGGGCAACAAGAGCGAAACTCCGTCTTAATAATAATAATAATATAAACATTCAATACTGATTTCACCACAAATGGTGATATTACCACAATGAGAAGGAAGAGGAAGAGGAGAAAGTAGAAGATATATAAAAGGTGACGGGCTGGCAAGGAGGCTCACATCTGTAATCCTAGCTCTTTGGGAGGCCACAGCAGGCAGATTGCTTGAGCTCAAGAGTTCAGGACCAGTCTGGAAAACATGACAAAACCTTGTCTCTACAAAAAATACAAAAATTAGCCAGGTGTAGTGGTTCGTGCCTGTAATCCCAGCTACTCAGGAGACTAAGGCAGGAGGATTGTTGAGCCTAGAAAGTAGAAGTTGCAGTGAGCCATGATCATGCCACTGGATTCCAGCCTGGATGACAGAGCAAGACCCTGTCTGGGGCGGGATGGGTGGGGAAGAGATTTAAATGGCTAAATTTAAATTACTCATTGGGTAAACTCAGCAAGTGATGTCTAAAATAGAAAATAAAAACAGGTCACGCACAGTGGCTCACACCTGTGGTCTCAGCTACTTGGGAGACTGAGGCGGGAGGATCCCTTCAGCCATGGAGGGCGAAGCTGCAGTGAACAGTGATCAAGCCACTGCACTCCTTCCCGGGCAACAAAGTAAGGCCCCATCTCGAGGGGAAAAAAAAAGACAAAAAGAAAAGATAAAGAAGCCAGGCATGGTGGCTCATGCCTATAATTCTAACACTTTGAGAGGCCAAGGTGGCAGGATCACTTGAGCTCAGGAGTTCAAGTCTGGCCTAGGCAACACTGCAAGATCTCATCTCTACAAAAAAAAAAAAAAAATTTTAAAAATTAGCCAAGTGTTAGGGCACACACCTGTGGTCCCAGCTATTTGAGAGCCTGAAGGATCACTTGAGCCTGGGCGGTCAAGGCTGCAGTGACCCAAGACTGCACCACTGCACTCCAGCCTGGGCAACAGAGCAAGACTCTGTCTCAAAAAATAAAAATAAAACATAAAACATAAGCATGTCCTTTAGCAATATTGAGATAAGTGACAAAATAAATGGTTTTCAAAGTTCAAACAGTTTGCCTCTGAGAAGTGAAACTCAAGGATGGGAGGAACTACTAAAATAAACAAATAAACAAACAAAAAAAATAAACAGTACACCACCACTTGATTAAGTACGTGCACATATATTACCTAGAAAAAAAACATATGAAATTAAAAATTAACACAAATGTTCCCAGATCTTTGCTACCTTTTTTAAAAAAAAATTCACTAACCCATGTGCTTTGATCACCTGGTGAAGAAAGTAATAAAATTTCGGAATGGAAAAAAAGAAAAGGAATAAAAAAAAACCTAGCCAAAGAAGCAATCAATCTTTTTAAGACGTAGGCATCAGACTGAAATTTATTTTTCTTCAGAGGGCAGGCTGTACTACATTTTGCAACCTGCTAGTAAGACTCCTGAAATTTGGCCCCTCGATAATAATAATCTTATACCAAAAAGAAAGGAAAAAGACACAATCACAATTTTAAAAAATAAATGATATAACAACTCAATCACTATAATTTTAGTATGTATAAATGAGAAATACATCACTAACTAAAGTAGCAGCTTTTAAAAGAAGCAGTAGGTGAAAGTACAAATAGATCATCCAGCTTCAAAAAACTTAATGAATTTTTAAAATCATTTTTAGCATTTTACCCATTTGTTTATTCACAATTATGTTCCATAGTCAGCTAATGGTTTTTGAAAAAGAGAGTAAGAATAAGATGGATAAGGGAAAGGAAAATCAAGCATGTTCTAAATTGCAAGTTAATCATTAGGTCAACAGTGGTAGTTTTCAGTATTTCTCAAACACAATAACGCCTTGTCATCGATTGAGAATACTGAATTTTAATGCCATTGTTTTGTCAATAAAAAGTGCTTATGTACACTTCACGAGTTCATTAATAATCCTCTAAGAAGACCTAAATTAAAGCTTGGCAAGCAGTTTCTCATGAAACAAAATTTGCTTTAGTTCTGGTTTGTTAGAACTAAATGCACCAAGTGGCAAATTAAGATGTAGAAACATACCTTAAAGGTTATGCTTTGAAAGTATTCAATGACTCAAACAGAGGCATCATTAGGCAGTAGCAAAATAAATACTAAGATTCCTATTTCATTTGCAATCTGTTAAGTTTCAGACAGATAATTTTACAATGACCACCAATAGCTATCAGGATAAACTTTGAAAGGAGATAGACATACATTCCCTAAATTTCATTAGAGGACTGGAAGGTAACCAGGATAGATCCCATTTTCAGCATTAAAAGTGATCAAAAGAGTCCAATAATTCACATAGAAGATGCCATTGTGCTGTCTATACTGTGTGTATTTAATGTCCATGGGAATGCTGACATGTGCACTCCAAGTGGTGATTGAAGAGTCAACTAAGTAGGGGGAAAGGGCTTGGAGCAAAAATTTCAACTAAAAATAATCCAGTTACAGGAGAATAGTACCAGGCAAGCTGGAAAAACTATAATCAAAGTCTGTATTTCCAGTTTCAATAGTAAACACAGTTGTTAAGAGTGGTTAACACACAAGACCGTAAGTGCATGCAATTTCAAGTCAGAAACATCTGTTTTACCAATAGTATCCCTGTTATGTCCTCCATTTCTTTACTAAAGCAGAATGTGAGAGTAAGAACAAGAGCAAGCACAATGTATGAAAGAAAGTAAGCAGTCAATTTACCTTAGAAAACATTAGGACTTTCATATAAGTTCCTAAAATCATAAATTCTAAAGCCGTTAGATTTCTAGAACTTGACAAGATTTCTTTAAAAAACAGGGTCAGATAAGAATTTTGCCTTTCCTCCTATTAGTTTTTAGTCCCCACCAGCTGAAGCAGGGTGCCCGTTTCTACACCAAAGAGCGGCAAAATGAAGAAAATCAAGCAAATTACACAGCAAAGGCAGAAATGCCTTCTATTTCATGAGAAAAGAGAAATGGTGCAAGCCAATGGATCACCAACCTCAATGCACTGAACAGCTGAATTTTTTTGTTTAGTTCTGAGAATAAAGCTGTGGTTTAATTTCATCAATAGTGAAGTTTAGTCCTACCTATATTGCTGGGTGATTTTAAATGGTAGGTGACTCTCTTCATCTGGTACTCTAAGAGCAGGCAGCAACATTTCATCCTTAGTTCTGACTGAGCTTCCCAGTCTTCAGCAAATTTAGCCTAGTGGTAAAGGTCTCTAGCTCTGGAGTCAGATGGCCAGGGTTCTCCTAATCTAAGATTTTCTAACTGCATAACCTTGGGAAAGTCTCCATATGCCCATCTATACAATGTGGTTAATAACAGTACCCACTGCACAAGGTTATCATGGAGATGAAATGAAATAATTCAAGCAAGGCCTTGGATGGAGTGCACAGCACACAGGAAATGCTCAGTGAATGCCAGACACCATTAACAGTGTCATCTTGGACTCTGTCATCGACTTATTGTAAAAAACCTGATTAAAACAATTAAGGGAGGGCCTAAATCACCCCAACAGTGAGGGTGGTAATTCATTATTTGTCTGTGAAGTACATCACCCCACTAAAAAAAAGAAACAGGCAGGGGGCAGCAAAATCAGCATTTTGCTTTTCATCCTTGTTACTATCACTGCTACATTATTTACGTGAACTGGGAAGGAGTGTGTCTGGACAGATGCTCAGCTGGGTTCTGCAAGCAGAGCATCCATCACAAAAGGTAGTGCCTGTCTCAGGAGCAAGCCCCTTTCCTGCCTCCTCTCTCCCCTTCATCAGTCACCACTAGGGAGAGTACAGTGGAGCCACACAGCAGCTGGGCAATGTCAAAACATTATTGTCCAAGCACTCTGTTCAATGATTTTGATGAAATAAAGTAATCCACCCCTAAATGACTCATTTTGTCCCAAATTAGCATCCTTAAGGTAATTATTAAATATCCAAAAGGATCCAGGGTGTATTAGAAACAAAGGAGGGGGTGAGGAACATTGATATACTACCAACAGGCACCCTACTATAAATTTACTAAAACAGGAATCATGAAATGATTGAAATAACACCAAATTATACAACATAAACATAGAGGAACAAATGACAGAGATTTGCCCTCTGCTTAATTCAGCTTACATAGATGTCTATCAAAGACAAGTTTCTACAGAGTCACAAGCACATTGTATTCAAATAATCTTCATTTCCATTTTCTCTGGACAAGCGAAAGTAAGCCTACCAACAGTTAATGGGTTAAAAACTGTCACATTTTCAAAACATTTACATTACTTAAATGCTTATGTGTCTACCACCACCCCCAGAGAATTAATCACCTCCTTATTACTGTCACCTCTCTACCCTCCATATAATTCTACTGCTGCGTTTCTCACAGACTTAAAATTATTTTCATATAAATTGGTCTTTGCTGCTATATGAAGCAACTCAGGGCATGGAGCACGTTTGATTCATTTTTGTATTCCCAAATCTTCCTAAATAATTTACTCACTCATTAATGGAACTTACAAGCCCTAATATGTGCCAGATGCTTCGGGGCGGCTGAGGCAGGCAAATCATGATTTCAAGAGATCGAGACCATCCTGGCCAACATGGTGAAACCCTGCCTCTACTAAAAATACAAAAAAAAAAAATTTAGCTGGGCGTGGTGGTGCGCGCCTGTAGTGCCAGCTACTCAGGAGGCTGAGGCAGGAGAATCGCTTGAACCCAGGAGGCAGAGGTTGCAGTGAGCCGAGATCGCGCCACAGCACTCCAGCCTGGCGGCAGCAAGACTCCATCTCAAAAAAAAAAAAAAAAAAAAAAAAACAGCACAAGCACTTAGAATACATCTATGAACAAAGTAGAAAGACACTCCTGACCTCAAGGGGTTTACATTCTGCAGGGAGAAACAAACAATAACCAACAGATTTTTTTGTATTCTATAAATTTCACACAATATTCAAAGGCAGTAAGTGCTAAGAAAAAAAAGTAGAGCAAGAAGGATTAAACATATGCAGAGGGTAGGTACCAGCTGGAGAGAGAAGAGAGACAGACAGACAGAGTCAGAGAGAGAGCAAGAGAGAGAGAGAGAACAAGAACGAGCAAGAGAGAGCAAGCGAGCCGGCAGGACTAGAACACAACTGAGGGTGGAGGGTGCCGGCAACGGACGAGTCGAGTCCAAGGTCAGGGTAGGCCTCATAGGCCACTGTAGGGGAGTTCTTATAATTGTATAACCCCAAGAGTAGACAAGAAGCACACATCCCAAAATACGTTACTTGTACATGAAACATCCAGGCTCCATTAAAATTAAAAATCTAGCCGGGCACAGTGGCTCACGCCTGTAATCCCAACACTTTGGGAGGCTGAAGAGAGCGGATTACTTGAGGTCAGGAGTTTGAGACCAGCCTGACCAACATGGTGTAACCCCGTCTCTACTAAAATTACAAAAATTAGCCAGACATGGTGATGCACACCTGTAATCCCAGTTACTCAGGAGGCTGAGGCAAGAGAACTGCTTGAACCCAGGAGGCGGAGGTTGCAGTGAGCCGAGATCACCACCACACACCAGCCTGGGTGACAGAGCGAGACTCTATCTCAAAAAAAAAAGTTGTTTTAGTATTTCTCAGGTACCCCATAGGTCATCTTAGAAGGAGCCCACATTGAAGACACTGCCCTAGGCTGGTAAAACTTGGACAGTTAACACTGCATTCCTCAGACAACTGGGAGCACTGCAGAGGTCTGCTTCCCTAAGCCCCTGAACGACAGCCTGGGACTTCCCTGCAGGCCTGAACACAAGATCTCAGGAAATGGAAGAGTTGAACCGAAAGAGTTTTTGTATTTTTCCACTCAAGACTTTTTTATTATTTTTTTTTTAGAAGGAGTCTCGCTCTGTTGCCCAGGCTGGAGTGCAGTGGCCCAACCTCGGCTCACTGCAACCTCCGTCTCCTAGGTTCAAGCAATTCTCCTGCCTCAGCCTCCCGAGTAGCTGAGACTGAAGGTGCCCACTACCACACCCAGCTAATTTTTTTCTATTTTTAATAGAGAGAGGGTTTCACCATGTTGGCCAGGCCATTCTCAAACTCCTGACCTCAGGGGATCTGCCTGCCTCAGCCTCCCAAAATGCCGGGATTACAGACGTGAGCCACCGTGCCTGGCAAGAGATTCTTAAAACCTCTTCGGGTGAGAAGTGAGGCACCTGACCAGGACCAATGGGATTTGGTGACTTGGTCTCACACCTGCTTTCTCTCTGTTGGAAGGGTTGCTGGCCTCTATTAGAAATTTTAATTACTATCTGGCAAAAATATGTTCTCCTTTCTGACTGCTTAAATATGTAAGATGGGTCCCTCAGTGCTAGCTAACCTCAAAACTCAAAACTCAATCATCTTAATAACATAAACCCTTATCTCTGTCTTGACAGCAGTAACACGGAGCTGAACAGTCAGCTACCAGCATATCTCATTTCACTGCATTCGCTTTGCTGCGCTTTGCAGATACTTCTTTTTCTCACCTAGCAAATTGAAGGCTTTGGCAACCCTACATCAGGGAAGTCTACTGGTGCTTTTTGTTCTTTGTTTCTGCTTTCTTCAGCCCTTTTTCTGTCTATGAAGCCAACCTCCTCTACTGCACTCATTGGAATGCTTACATTTATTCTACTTCATAAGGTATTGCCCAATTCTAGAACCACAAATAAAGCCAACTGAAATCTTTAAACGGTATTTGTTGTAATTGTGTCTTCTGACAGAAACACAACTCAATCCATGCACAGGTCTTCCTGCCTCAACCTTTGCTAACCTAGCACCCATCTACCTTCCCCTTGGCTATCAAACCAATGTTTCTGAAACTCAATTCTGGTAACATCCCTTTCCTACTTAAAACTCCCATTAGCTTTTTCATCCAAACTATAATGACAGCGATATTAATATTTATTGAGTGCTAACTGTACACCAGGTACTGCTGTAAGTATTATACATATATGACAATATTCCTACAGGATAGGCACTATTATTACCTCCGCTTTTATAAGCGAGCAAACCAAGAGACAAAGGTGTTAAGTAACATCTGTTCAATAAAGCCACAGACTTGGCCTTCATATCCCTGGGTTCCACATCTGTGGTTTCAACCAACCATGGACTGAAAATATTTGGAGGAACAAAAAAAGGATCGTTGCTTCTGTACTAAACATGTATAGACTTTTTTAAGTCTTTATTCCATAAACAATACAGTATAATAATTATTTACATGGCCTTTACATTGCACTGAATACTATAAGTAATCTGGAGACGATGTAAAGTGTAAGGGAGGGTATGGTCTAAAGTATGTTGGAGGATGTGCATAGGTTACATGCAAATATGACACCATGTTATTTAAAGAACTTGAATGTGTGTGGATTTTGGTACCCACCGATGGTCCTGGAACCAATCCCCCACGAATACTGAGAGAGGACTATGTAGTTAGTTTCAGAACCTGCATTTAAACTCAGGCTCTATACCTCAAAATAAAAAGCTATTTGACATGGAAATTCAATTAATCAACAGAGTTGTCTTTGACCCTCTACCTATCAAAAACTACTGACAGCACAAACGATTCAGAACTTTCAACAGAGAAAAGAGAAGGTGTCCAGAAAGGAATGCTGAGTCTCTCTTAACACAGCTATCAAATCCTGAATGCCTCACAAACATCAGATCAGCCATCCATCACCAAAATGGGAGGGGGAGGTAGGAATCGAAACTGCAGAATGACAACAAAGAAGAATAAAATCTAACAACTCAGCAACAATATACCCTCAGGTTAGAGATAAGGAAGAATAAACAATTCAGTCTGAAAGGGCTTTTACCAAGAAGAGATTAGTAATTAGACTGAATGGCTGTGGTTCAATATAAAGTATAGAAATGCAATTTTTTTCCCTCTAAACAGAACATAGGCACAACCCCAGAAGTTAAGGGCTTTAAAAAAGAAAACAAACTCTAAAACAAAGAGTATCTTTAAACACTAATCATTGTTTTTTTTCCTAAAATCACTATTAGAACACTACCTGACAAGGTCTTTAAAGGGTTCACTGTTGATTAAGCCATTTTCATGGCCTAGTAAGTTTGAGTTCTATTAATTCAGACTGTGCTATGTACACTGAAATTTTGTCTTAGGCAGGCTCAGCAGAACAGTTCTTCAAATTAAGCAAGTGCTTAATGTTAGGTAGAAAAAATATGTCGCTGTGAAATATATACTGTCCAAGTACTATTTGGTGCCAACAAAAGCTAACAAACAGGCTGTGTTTTTAAGTTTAAGCAGAAGAAAAGTAACCACTACCTGTACAGAATACAGTTCGGCTCTTTCAGTATTTCAGATAAAAAGAAGGACTGAAACCAGAAACAACCTACTTTCTAGCTCTGAATTACCATCATCACATTGTATAAATCATTAGGTGGGGACAGAATACACCAAAATAGAAATCACAAGCTGAAAGAGCCTTGAATTCCTTCCCTTAAATGAAGCTCTTATATCAAATGAATCTATATAGTCTCTATGTGTTCCAGCATTTTGTCAACTTGTAAATCAAAGATTTTGTTCCATAGCCCTTGTCAATTTTCTACATTTAACATCTGACAAAGAAAACCAGCTTTTATCTTTACCAAAGATATTCTATCCCTAGAAAGTCACTATTTAAAATGATGTCATTTATATCATGTAACATATTAAGAAATACATTTATTTTATTTTTGGTAGTAACAAAACAACCCTGGATATTTGCATAAATTAAAGCTGTCAATAAGAAACCACTTCTGTATGTATCCTTCTTTGGGTTTCTGGCTCAGGGGTTGGCAAAAATGGCCCATGGGTTAAACCCAGCCTACTGCCTGCTTTTGGTTTCTGTACTTGTAAATGGTTGACGGGTGAAGGTGAAGAATCGAAAGAAAACTATTCCACGACACATGAAAATTATATGAAATTCCAATTTCTGTGTCCATAAATAAACATTCCTTGGAAACGATCATGGCTGTTCATTTGCATATCACCTATGGCTGCTTTTGTATTTTAAAGGCAAGGTTGAATAACTGCAACAGAGACTTGATGACCCACAGAACCTAACATCTTTACTATTAGGTCCCTTTCAGAAAAAGCTTGCCCAATCCTGTTCCAGCTATTGTAAGGGAGTTAAAAAACAGGTAAGGAGCTGTGGACAGCAACTTGACTAGAAGGGGTGTAATTCCTGAAATGTCCTCTAGTGGGCAAATCTGGAGCTAGAAAGTAAATTCCTGCCAACATTGATCAGATGACATCTCCATTTCATGAATTATTCCAGATACGAAACTGCCATTTAACAATAACATGATCCTTTTAAGTAACACCCAAAGGCATAAATCCATATAAAATATTTTATAACCATAACATCAGAAAATGTTTTCTCTAGAGCAAAAGAAGCTATTGCCATCAAAGAGAACAACAAAAACAAAAACAAAATCAAGATATTCAAACAGGTAAACTGGGGAAATCGGTAAATTGGGGAAACCAAACCAATGGGTTTGGGTAAATTGGAATAAATTGGGGAAAAAATAGTAACTAAAATTTCCTCCAAAGGACTAGGAGAGATTATTATACATAGAGAAGTTTTCCAAAGTACGAGAAATAAATTAAGTGGTATATGTGCAGTGTTATACATTTAAATAATATTTCAATCTTAGGTTAAGGAAAATTTCTCCTGTATATTTCAAGATACAGAGAGACTCTGCCGATTTACATTCAAATAAAACAAAACGTGAGTAATACTGTCTATATCAATGTTCTGTCACTTGCCAGAATAAAGAAAACATTTAGTAAGTTAGTTAATTTCAAGTCTGAGAATTAAGCAAATATCCCAAATCCTTTGTAAACTCAAAGATTTAGTTACTTTCTCTACATATTACACAGCTGCTTTAAAATTTTACCTTCTGGCCGGGCGCGGTGGCTCACGCTTGTAATCCCAGCACTTCGGGAGGCTGAGGCGGGCAGATCACGAGCTCAGGAGTTCAAGACCAGCGACCCCGTCGCTACTAAAAATACAAAAATTAGCTGGGTGTGGTGGCGAGCACCTGTAATCCCAGCTACTCAGGAGGCTGAGGCAGAAGAATCCCTTGAACCCAGGAGGTGGACACTGCAGTGAGCTGAGATTGCACCACTGCACTCCAGCCTGGGCGACAGAGCTGGACTCCATCTCAAAACAAAAGAAAAAAAAAATTTACCTTTTATTTCTAGATACTTTGTAAAAAAAAAAAAAACAAAAAAACTCAACCTTCTTTCCTAGAAACTTTCTAATTAACTTTCTACTTTTTTCGTTAAGAAAACTCCTTTAGTTTACACACCAATTCTGTATAAATTAAAAACACACAATTTCAGGTGAAAGTTCTAATGAGTAGTGTATATTTTGCAAACACGAATGCTTATTTTACATTACTCTGTGATTAGAATGAAAAAAACATAGATGCACAAGTGGTGACAGAAGTAAACCTAATACTCAATAACAATAATCAAAGGCAATACATGATACTCATTCCTGTCTCACTAGTGCACATTAGTTTTAACATTACTGAAAGATGTGGGAAACTCAGTATTTTCTAAAACTCCTGATTTATTTCCAAAGGAAAAATAGTTGTAACTACGTCAAAATAACTATTTTGGCCGGATGCGGTGGCTCACGCCTGTAATCCCAGCACTTTGGGAGGCCAAGGTGGGCGGATCTCTTGAGGTCAGGAGTTTGAGACCAACCTGACCAACATGGTAAAACCCCGTTTCTACTTAAAATACAAAAATTATCTGGGCATGGTGGCGGGCGCCTGTAGTCCCAGCTACTCAGGAGGCTGAGGCAGGAGAATTGCTTGAACCCGGGAGGCAGAGGTTGCAGTAAGCCGACATCGTGCCACTGCACTCCAGCCTGAGCAACAGAGTGAAATTTTGTCTCAAAAAACAAAAATTGCAATTAATAGTTTAAAATATTAAATCTAAATTTATAGGAGATTCATTAGTTTGCCCTTGGTAATCCCCACTTTCTGCCTTGTAAAGCCTAAGACCCTAAGAGGCTCTACAAACTAGAGCTTCTTAGGCTTCAAAACAGTTCTTTCCAAACCATATTTGATGAATTATATGTAAGATGAGTCAATAACATAAGGATTAGATTTCCCTGAAAATGCACAGAAGGTTAAAAATTAGAAGAAAAAGTGATAGGCATAATAGGCTCTGGGTTTTGCTTAATGCAAACGTTCTGAAAGGTTCAACATTAACACAGACATTCACAAATGAGGCATCTAATTTTAACTTTGTTTTAAAAAGTTGTTTAAAAAAAAAGTCAAAATAAGTCAAACTCTTCCCATTTGTTTGAATAGAGGGTACATTTACTTCCTACCCAACAAGATTTGAAAACAAAAGACATATTAGCTATAAAGATATATTCCTTTCACTTAATGCTCCACAAATGTCTGAAAAGCAAACTCAGTTCAATTTAGTTGAGTCAATAAGGGAATTCCAGTTTTCCTTTTTTCTTTTTCTTTTTTTTTTTTTTGAGACGGAGTCTTGCTCTATCGCCCAGGCTGGAGTGCAGCAGCGTAATTTCGGCTCACTGCAAGCTCCACCACCCGAGTTCAAGCAGTTCTGCCTCAGCCTCCTGAGTAGCTGGGATTACAGGCACACGCCACCACGCTCGGTTAATTTTTGTATTTTTAGTAGAGATGGGGTTTCATCACCATGTTGGTCAGGCTGGTCTCGAACTCCTGACCTCATGATCCACCCGCCTCGGCCTCCCAAAGTGCTGGGGTTACAGGCGTGAGCCAACGCGCCCGGCCAGGCAATTCCAGTTTTTCTAAGACAGTATTGTAAACCAAGCAGAGATATTCCCTAGGGCCATATAATTCTGTACATTAGCTAATCTTTGTAAGCCAAATCAGAGCACTTCTTTCCAAAACTCACATTTCTACCAAACCGGGACACCGTGTGGTGGGAAAAGAGTTCAGAACACCTGGTATATTTTTCCAAAGCAAAATTTAACTTTCCATTGCCAGGAGAAGCATGAACATGTTGACTTATACTGCCCTCTAGAGTCTCCTTCTAATATTTTTTAGCCTGAAATAATTAATTCTAATCATAAGACTCTTCTAATTACTCAAGCTTTCAGTATTCTAATATTGTAAACTGACGTTTATTTATTTATTTATTGAGAATAAGTCTCCCTCTATTGCCCAGGCTGGAGTGCAGTGGCATGACCTCAGCTCACTGCAACCTCCACCTCCTGAGTTCAAGCAATTCCCCTGCCTCAGCCTCCAGAGTAGCTGGGATCACAGCCATGCACCACCACACCCAGCTCATTTTTGTACTCTTAGTAGAGACGGGGTTTCACCATGTTGGCCAGGCTGGTCTCAAACTCCTGACCTCAGGTGATCCACCCGCCTTTGCCTCCCAAAGTGCTGGGATTACAGCATGAGCCACTGGGCCCAGCCAACTGACCTTTTTTCAGTGGATTAGTAGTCTTTTTTTTGGAGGGCGTGGGGTGGGGGGAAAGGAGTCTCGCTCTGTAGCCCAGGCTGGAGTGCAGTGGCGCGATCTCGGCTCACTACAACCTCCGCCTCCAGGGTTCAAGCGATTCTCCTGCCTCAGCCTCATGAGTAGCTGGGATTACAGGCATGCGCCACCATGCCCAGCTAATTTTGTATTTTTCATAGAGACAGAGTCTCTCCATGTTGGTCAGGCTGGTCTTGAACTGCCGACCTCAGGTGATCCGCCCGCCTCAGCCTCTTAAAGGGCTGGGATTACAGATGTGAGCCACCACATCCGGCTAGTAGTCATTATTAAAACATACAATATTTCAATTACCCACTGTTTTTTATTTTTTTGTTTTTTGTTTGTTTTGGACAGCGTCTCGCTCTGTCGCCAGGCTGTTGTGCAGTGGCACAATCTCAGCTTATTGCAACCTCTGCCTCCCGGGTTCAAGCGATTCTCCTGCCTCCGCCTCCCAAGTAACTGGGACTACAGGCACGCGCCACCACGTCCAGCTGATTTTTGTGTTTTTGGTAGAGATGGTGTTTCACCATGTTGGCCAGGATGGTCTTGATCTCTTAACCTCGTGATCCGCCAGCCTCGGCCTCTCAAAGTGCTGGGATTACAGGTGTGAGCCACTGAGCCCGGCCAATTACCCACTATTCTTAAAGGTCAGCAGTACTTCCCCAAAGGACAGGAATGCACCCCAAACAGAATCTTCTAATTTGCTTATTTAAAAAAAGTTCTAAATAGCTCAAACTGCAAAGACTTCTAAAACAAAGACCACTTGTAGCATATATTAATTAATCCATGTAGCCCAGAGTTTTGTCTAGCAAAACCCAAGTTCACACATTTGACCACATGCACACGAACCTCAGCCAACGTAGCCAACGCTCCCCAGAGGCTACTTCTGCAGCTAAGCATCTGTCCTTTCAGCTCCTGGCAGTTCCTGCCTTTTCTCTTGCCAGGCAACCAGAGTTCTAAAGGGATCTTAATGCACTAATGAGAAGCCATGACAACCAAGACCTGTGGTAGTTGCAAAGCACAAACACCAGTATCCACTTTTACTGAGCATGCATGCAATAAGCAATGTGCTAAGGAATCCAAGTAAATTAAAATCATTCCTCTAACCTAATAACTCCATAGGCACCTATAACACACCATAACTTGAAACTTTCTATTTTTCTTTATATTTAAGAACTTATTAAAAGGCAGGCTTTACCATGCACCACTGGTAGTATAGCTTGCCTCAGCTGTTATAGTAACTATAGAAGTAGGGTTATTTTCTTGTTTGTTTCAATCTAGAGTCATAAGAGACCATCAAAAAAAAAAAAAACCCTATTGAAACCATGTTTAGAGTGAAAAAGTCTATATTCTTTTTAAGGGATTAGTAGTCATCATTAAAAGGTATGATATTTCAATTACCCACAGTTATTCGAGATCAGCAGTATTTCCTCAAAGGACAGCACCTAAAACGGAATTTTCTCTAGGCACCTGTGGTACACCATAACACCAAAAAGCATCCCTCAAAAAAGAAACTAAAACTAAGATGCTATGCTCCATACCCAGATATCTGTTATTACTTCTGAAAACAATCTAAGTAATCTTGGGGATCCCATCCAGTAGATAAAAACGATGGCATCCTTTGGGGCATAAAGTGAAGGTAAGATTTCCACAGGCTCTGAAACAGCAGCTAGCAACTAGGGCCAAGAGACTGCACCTGTTTTTGAAAATAAACTTTTATAGCCAGGCGCAGTGGCTCATGCCTGTAATCCCAGCACTTTGGGAGGCCGAGGCAGGTGATCATCTGAGGTCGGGAGTTCAAGACCAGCCTGACCAACATGGAGAAACCCTGTCTCTACTAAAAATACAAAATTAGTTGGGCATGGTGGCGCAAGCCTGTAATCCTAGCTACTCAGGAGGCTGAGGCAGAGAATCGTTTGAACCCAGGAGGTGGAAGCTGCGGTGAGCTGAGATCGTGCCACACCATTGCACTCCAGCCTGGGCAACAAGAGTGAGACTCCATCTCAATCAATCAATCAATCAATCAAGTTTTATTAGAAGTCAGCTACACCGATTTTTTTTTTTTTTATTGAGATGGAGTCTCACTCTGTTGCCCAGGCTGGAGTGCAGTGGCACAATCTCAGCTCACCACAACCTCTGCCTCCCTGGTTTCAAGTGATTCTCCTGCCTCAGCCTCCCAAGTAGCTGGGACTACAGGCACGTGCCACCATGCCTGGCTAATTTTTGTATTTTTAGTAGAGATGGGGTTTCACCACGTTGGCCAGGCTGGTTTCGAACTCTTGACCTTGTGATCCACCCGCCTCGGTCTCCCAAAGTGCTGGGATTACAGGCATGAGCCACTGCACCTGGCCTTATTTTTTTATGTGTATTTTCTATGGTTGTTTGTCTTCCCACTACAATGGCAGAGTTCCATACTTGAAACAGAGACCATACAACCTGAAAAGACTAAATATTTACTATATCTGGCCCTTTACAGAAAAAGACTGCCAACAGCAAACATCCCCAGCCTTCTCCAGATCACAACTTAAGAGGAATGTCATGTGCATGAGGCTAAGGAGTGTGGGCTGGCTTGAGATGGAAAAGGGGATTATGACTGCTATCCACCCTATACTACATATTAAGAAAATGAAATTATGGCAACTCATGGGAAGAAAGAATGACAGATGCAGCTGATTCCTCCCATATGATGGTTCACATCAGGCTTTTCCAAAGACTGAATGAAGAGCTCTAAGGTTTTCTTTCAGGTATTTAAAAAATCTTATGTAAGGGATGGCAGGGGAAAATAAAATTTTCTATATAACATACTATTTCACTCACATCAATGTTACACTGAAGCTCACACCTGAGATAGGCTGATATTTCTTTCAAAGAGAAGATTTCAAGTAAGCTTCCAAATAGCTATGATAATGTGTATGAATAGAACCAGATCCCAGAATGAACTTGAGGTAAATACCAAGGACTGAAATCAGTGAACCATCAAACCAAATATACTTGTCAAACATACAATACACAAGATGAAATATAATGAATCCCTTTGAAGGTCACTATATGTAGATACAAAAATACAGCTTGAAGATGATCTAGTCAAGAGACCCAGGTTCTAGTCCGGGTTTTGACTCTCCCTGTAACTTAGAAAAGTAATTTCCCCCATTTGTTTTTGGGGGTTTTTTTTGTTTTTGTTTTTGTTTTTGAGACAGAGTCTCGCTCTGTCGCCCAGGCTGGAGTGCAGTAGCGCGATCTCGGCTCACCGCAAGCTCCACCTCCCGGGTTCACCCCCATTCTCCTACCTCGGGCATGCGTCCCCACACCCAGCTAATTTTTGTATTTTTAGTAGAGACGGGGTTTCACCATGTTTGTCAGGCCGGTCTTGAACTCCTGACCTCAGGTGATCCACCTGCCTCAGCCTCCCAAAGTGTTGGGATTACAGGCATGAGCCACTACGCCCGGTCTGGTTTTGTTTTTTGAGACAGAGTCTTGTTCTGTCACCCAGGCTGGTGTACAGTGGTGCAATCACAGCTCACTGCACCATCTACCTCCCAGGCTCCCAAAGGGCTAAGATTACAGGTGTGAGTCACAGTGACCAGCCAGTTTCCCCTTTGTACTTTATCTGTGAACTGAAGGACTAACGCTGCATGAGTGGTTCTCAACCATTCACATGCCTCAGAATCACCTGGAGGGATTTGTTAAAGCAAGGGGTGTTGGGTGCCAGGCTTCATTTTCAGTTCAGAAGTCATCATTCCCATCCTCACAGCAAGAAAACAGCTAAACAAACTGAAATCAATGGCCTTTCTTAGATCCATTAGAGAACTGGGGTCACAGAGCAAACAGCTACCACAAAATTTGAAGGAAAAAAATCACAAGAAAATACAGAGAATCACAGAAAAGATCAGATTACCAGAAGCGAAAGCTACATGAACCAGTAAGCAATACAGTAATCAATACCTGAACGGTAATTTTGACGAACTGCAGAAGACTGAGTGTGGACTAGCTTGAGAGTTAAAACTTCTGGAGGTCCAGACTTAAGAGGGACCTATATAGCTTTTACCTCCAGGAGCCTGAACAGGTTCTTAGAAGAACATCAAAGAAAAAAATCCCCTCGTATTTTAGGCAGGGAGAGGGGAAAGTAACCACTTTGCAATTGCTCAGAGCATTCTCCATAACAAAGGCCCACCTGCTAAGAGAAACTACTTTGCAGGAGCTTTGTAGACCTGGGGAAAGGACAATTACTCAACTCCCTCTTGCCTTCTCACAGAAGGCGTGAGGGGAGGAAAGCTAATAAACTCTTCGGAAGATCACAGCCTAAAGACTTATGCCCACTAAAAAACTGAGATTTAATATTAGATTACAGAATGCACTCCTTCCCCAACACCTTTCCACCACATCAACAGAGCTACAGTATAAAAAAAAAAAATGCATTACAACTGAGAGCTTTAAGACAGACTCTATTTAAGAAGGAGTTCTTAGGGAAACCCAAAGAAACCAGGGGTGGAAAAAAACAAGAAAACTACAGGAAACGGAAGCATCTAACCCACAGCAAACATGAAGCACAGTATGGCATTTTCTGAAAAAGCTAAACATAATGTTTTTTTTTGTTGTTTGTTTTGTTTTGTTTTTTTGAGAAGAGTCTTGCTCTGTCACCCAGGCTGGAGTGCAATGGCACGATCTCGGCTCACTGGAAGCTCTGCCTCCTGGTTTCATGCCATTCTCCTGCCTCAGCCTCCCCAGCAGCTGGGACTACAGGCACACACTGCCACGCCCGGCTAATTTTTTTGTATTTTTAGTAGAGACGGGGTTTCACTGTGTTAGCCAGGATGGTCTCGATCTCCTGACCTCGTGATCTGCCCACCTCAGCCTCCCAAAGTGCTGGGATTATAGGCATGAGCCACCACGCCCAGCCTGAAAAAGCTAAACATAATCTTACCATACAATCCCACAATCGTGCCCCTAAGCATTTGTCCAATTGACTTAAAAACTTATGTCCATACAAAAATCTGCACAAATTTTAGAGTAGTTTTATTCATAATCAAAGACAGAAGGCAACCAAGGTGTCCTTCAACTGTACTTCATGAATAGATATGCAAACTGTGGTGTTCACTGAGCAATAAAAAGAAATGAGCTCTAAAGAACAAGAAAGAGGAACATTAAATGCATATTGTTAAGTGAAAGAAGCCAATCTGAAAGTATACACACTATATGATTCCAACCATAGAACTTTCTTGAAAAGGAACTTCAACTTTCTTTAAAAGACAAAACTATAGAGATAGTAAAAGGACCAGTGGTTGCCAGGGGCTGGGCAAAGAAGGGAGAGATGATTACATGGAGCACAGAAGTTTTAATGGTGGTGAAACTATTCTGCAGGATATTGTAACTGGATAAGAACATGACATTTATGTTTCTGTCAAACCCCACAGAATGTACAACACAAAGAGTGAATCTTAAACTGTAGACTTCAGTTAATAATATATTAATACTGCTTCATCAGTTGTAACAGATAAGCCACACTCATGCAAGATGTTAATAATAGGGGGAACTCTGTGTGTGTGTCTGTATATGTGTGTGTGTGGGAACTACTTATACTATCTGCCCAATTTTCAATTTTTCTTTTTTTTTTTTTGGTTTAGATGGAGTCTCACTCTGTCGCCCAGGCTGGAGTGCAGTGGCGCTATCTCAGCTCACTGCAAGCTCCGCCTCCCGGGTTCACGCCATTCTCCTGCCTCAGCCTCCCGAGTAGCTGGGACTACAGGCGCCCGCCACTATGCCCAGCTAATTTTTTGTATTTTTAGTAGAGACGGGGTTTCACCGTGTTAGCCAGGATGGTCTCAATCTCCTGACCTCATGATCCGCCCACCTCTGCCTCCCAAAGTGCTGGGATTACAGGCGTGAGCCACCGCGCCCAGCCCGATTTTTCTATAAATCTAAAAGTGTTCTAAAGTATAAAGTTTATTTAAAAAAAAAAAAAGAGAGAGAGAGAGTGAGTGTTGGGAGTCACTCCTCGATCCTAATTCAGTAAGTCTTGGGACAGGCCCAATAATTTACATTTTAACCAAATTCACAAGTGCTGCTGCTGGTTCAAGAGCCACATCTTGAAACCACTGGGCTACGGCTCCTTTTAGTTCTAAATTTTATTATTCTATTCACTAACATTTTCATGAGAACTGTGGTAACCAGCCCACAAAATGGCCCCCAGTGAGCTCTGCCTCCTGGTATTCAAACTCTTGACAATAATGTCTTCCAAGGCTACGTCATAAAAGACATTGCAGCTTTCACCTTGCTCTTATATGAATCCTTTCTTCTGGAAAGCCAGGTGCAGTATCATGAAGAAACTCAGGCAGCCCTATGAAGAGGTTCCATGTGCAAGGAACTGAAGCTTCTGCCAACAGCCAGCAAGAACTCTGCCAACCTTGTGAATGCACTATGTTGCAATTGGATCCTCCAGGCCCTATCAAGCCTTCAGTTGACTGCAACCTGAGAAGGGACCTCAAGCCGCTCCTAAATTCCTGACCCACAAAAGGTGTGTGGGATAACAAATGCTGAATGTTGTTTTAAGCAGCAGTTTGGAGGTATTTTGTTACATATATCATATAGGAGCTTAATCTAAAATATGTATGTGGCTGGGCATGGTAGCTCATGCCTATAATCCCAGCACTGAGGCAGGCCGGATCACCTGAGGTCAGGAGTTCCAGACCAGCCTGGCCAACAGGGTGAAACCCCATCTCTACTAAAAGACACAAAAATTAGCCATGCATGGTGGTGGGTGCCTGTAATCCCAGCTACTCTACTCGGGAGGCTGATGCAGGAGAATTGCTTGAACCCAGGAGATGGAGGTTGCAGTCAGCCGAAATCGTGCCACTGCACTCCAGTCTAGGCAAAAAGGTGAGACTCCGTCTCAAAAATTAAAATAAAATAAAATAAAATGCACATAATATAACTGTTATTGTTGACCCTTCTTGCCTTTACTTTGATACAGCTGGAAAAGTCTTGAAAATGTGTCCAAATTCATTACAAGGTGAAGATCAATTTAAAGAACTCCTCCACATTTCTCAAAGTATTATATTAATAATGAATTATATCATTTCTTCAGGACATAAAGGATTTGGGGTGGGAGGAGAAGGGAAAGGAAGGAAGTGGAAACGAGATTTTCATCACCTTCCCTAAGCCATTGCTGGTCATCCTAGAGTAGAAATCTGAGAGTTTCACTTTATTGCTTAAAATCCTTTAATATTATAGTTTCCCAAAGCTTATGGAAGTGAATCCAGACACTGCTCATTGTCTGCACTACATCTACCAAGCAGGCTCATGAGGCAGCACAAGGGGTGCACACAAACATGGGCTGACTTTGCAAGACCTCATCAGACAGCACAAGGGGTGTACACAAACATGGGCTGACTTTGCAAGACCTCATCAGACAGCACAAGGGGTGCACACAAACATGGGCTGACTTTGCAAGACCTCATCTGGCAGCACAAGGGGTGCACACAGACATGGGCTGACTTTGCAAGACCTTGGATAAGTTACTTAATCTCCCTGCCTCGGTCTGCTCAACAGTAAAATGAAGGTAATTATACTACCAATATCATAGTTACTATAGGGAATTAATACATTAAAACATAAAAAACACTTAAAACAGGACATTGCCTAAGTGCTCAATAAATGTCAGCTATCATCATCATCTGCCATTGCATCTCTCATAACCCAGACTATTTCAAGCCATTATGAACTACTGGAATTTTCAAACTCACCAACACTGTTTTATGCTTTTGCACCTTAGAAAAGGGACTTTCTCTGTCTGGAATGGCCTTCCTTCACTTCTCTCTCAATTATCCTTCTCAACTTCCTTATATAGCCTTCTCTGATTTCCCTTTTACTTACCGCATCCCTCATAGACACACCTACAGAGAATATTTAAATTATTTATTATTTGCCTCTCCCACAAAATTGTATGCTTGATAATAATACTTGATATTTATTGTGTCAAGTACTGCGTGCCAGCCACTGTTTTATATTAAGCACTTTACTTAGACTAACTTAAACTTCTTAATAACTCATAATTATCCTGGTTTTATTGACAGTAAAATCTATAACATATATAAATAAAGAATAAGAATTCAAACCTTAGCTGTTTGGCTGCAATTTGTTACAATCTAAAATCTAAGGACTAGGAGGTGGAGATTTCTGACATGCTGAAAATATCAAGGAAGCAATTAAACCTTCCAGCAGTTAGCATAAGTGCACACAGTTTAAAAATTTATAATATATATGCATGGTACTGTAGGTGGGCTACCCCACACCCCCACTCATATCAGCTTCTTGCTTATACTTTCTGGAGATATTTCATGCATATACAGCATGCACACACATATATGTACATCTCTTTGTTACACAAATAGTAGTATACTTCATATAGCCTTCTGAGCCCATTTTTACTTCCTGTATCTTTGAGATTGTTCCGTGTCAGTCCATACAAAGTGCCTCATTCTTTTTCACTGCAGCAGAGAATTCCACCATATTCCATAATAATATGGTTTGGACTTGTGTCCCCACCCAAATCTCATGTCAAACTGTAATCCCCAGTGTTGGAGGTGGGGCCTGGTGGGAGGTGATTGGATCATGGGTCGGTTTCTCATGAATGGTTTAGCATCATCCCCTCGGTGCTAAGTTCTCATGAGATCTGGTTGTTTAAATTGTATAGCACCTTCCGCCTCTCTTCCTCCTACTCCAGCCATGTGAAGATGCCTGCTCCAGCTTTGCCTTCCACCGTGAGTAAAAGCTCCCTGAGGCCTCCCCAGCCTTGCTTCCTGTACAGCCTGCAGTACTGTGAGCTAACTAAACCTCTTTCCTTTATAAATTGCCCAGTCTTCAGTATTTACAGCAATGCAATAACAGACTATTATATTTACCATATTCAACCACTCTCCTATATTGTTTGTAGCCTTTTGTTGTAATATAAAATACTAAAGCAAAATCCTTATACACAAAGAAATGGATAGAGGATGATTCTACAGTAAATATGGTAAATGTATACGCTATAGCAAATATAGTAAAATGCAACTGTAGAATCTAAACGGTGAGTGCAGGGGTGCTCTCACTATCATAATTCCTGCAATTGTTCTGCATTTAAACCATCAGTTTGTTTGTTTGTTTGTTTGGAGACAGAGTCTTGCTCTGTTGCCCAGGCTGGAGTGCAGTGGCACAATCTTGGCTCACTGCAAGGTCCGCCTCCTGGGTTCATGCCATTCTCCTGCCTCAGCCTCTTGAGTAGCTGGGACTACAGGCGCCCGCCACCACGCCTGGCTAATTTTTTGTATTTTTTAGTAGAGACGGGGTTTCACCGTGTTAACCAGGATGGTCTCAATCTCCTGACCTCGTGATCCACCCACCTCGGCCTCCCAAAGTGCTTGGATTACAGGTGTGAGCCACCGCGCCCGGCCTATACTTGTTCTTAAAGTGAGCATCATGTTTTTCTTTCAACTTCTCAATAAATTGCTAATATGAAATATTTTATCAACTTCAAAACAATCCCCAAATTTCAAAAATATAATAATCTTGGAATGTTTGTTACCCTTGGCTTATATCATAAAAGAACAGAGGAGGCAATTATCAGAAGAGTCACATTTCAACTTCCATCATTTTACCCAAGGGACAGTCAAGTAAAGTAAAACTGCCCTGAGTGTCTTATTTTCTTGGGTCTCTCAACACTCTTTTAGGCAAACACTTGGTCTTCACCAAGAACAAAGAGTTATAGGTGTCTGTTACCTCTAGGAGAAGCAAGGGAGAAAAAAAAAAAAAAACTAAAACCTTTGGAGAGTCACTGTTTGACATCTTCCTTCTCAGCTTCCTTCTTATATAATTCCCAGGAGTCCTAGCCAATAAAGAATGGTTTAACTCTTCTTTCTGAAAAAAACAAATGATTATCTTTCTTTAGAAAATGTATTCCTCTTTCCTCTGAAGACTCAGAAGCAGACCTTTCAGGAGAATTTCTGGATTAGAGTGTGCCATTTCAGCCAAGGGACTTCCTCTACCAGGGTCCAAAGATAACACATTCTAATGAATGCTTGCTGGACTGTTTCCTTTTTTTTTTTTTTTGACAATTTGAAGGTCTTCAATGAAAGCATGCCAGTATTACCACAGACTTATCTCAGGGCAGTGCTTTGGTAAACCAAATTCAGAAGCTTTAGAAAAGACTAGAAACTAATAAGTCAGCTATACATCCACTTAGAGTTTGCCAGACAGAGAAAAAGGAAAATAACATTCCAGTCACAAAGAATAAATCACAGAGGGCTTTAAGGCTTAATTGCCACGTTTTCCCTCCAAAAGAATCAAAAGTTTATCACACTTGTTTCCTAAATCTCCAAAAATGTGAGTTATTGAGAGAAGAGTCATACAATTTTTAGGAATTTCCATTTCTTCCGTTGTCGAACCTTTGAAAAACAATTGCAAGTTGAAGAGAACTCACATGACCCAGAAACTGTTCTGAGCTCTATCAATGTTCAGGAAGCAGAATTTTTTTTTTTTAACTTTTTAAACTCTTTTTGTAGAGACAGGATTTCCCTATGTTGCCTAGGCTGGTCTCCAACTCCTGGGCTCAAGTGATCCTCCTGCCTTGGCCTCCCAAAGTGCTAAGATAACAGGTGTGAGCCATCACACGTGGCTGGAAAAAAATGTTTTCATCCAGAGAGTAAAACTCAATGAAGTGGGACAGCACGCAGTACATTTCAACTTTCCCCTCTTAAAGATTTCAGCCTACACACTCCAATTTCACACTCAATGAAAGCTTAAGCAAAATGTTAGCATAAATCAAAGTTTTAAATCATTTTAGATTGTTAACTAGCAAATGTCCTGCAGAAATTTTAAAACTCACTAAATAAATTATAAATCTAGTTATGAGAACAAAGCACACTGTGGAATATAAGGATGCAGAATAAACAGCTATTCAGAAAGTGTGTCCAATTTTTTTCCCACCCCTAAGTCAAGAGGCAAACCATGACCCCGCTGTGGGACTGGGCTGTCAAGCACTCTCCCTCCTCTGCTAACGCTGTTCCCTCTGTTCAGAAGACCTTCCCTGCCCTCTCTTCATGGGGCAAACCTACACCTCTCCTCCAAGATCCAGCTGAGCCTTTACCTCCTCTGTGGCCCCTGATCAGAATCCCCAAGGCAGAAGTTTTTGGAGCTTTATTCGTGCCTTTCTTTTGTTGTTGTTCTTTTTTTTATTTTTTTGAGATGGAGTCTCGCTCTGTCACTCAGGCTGGAGTGCAGTGGTGTGAACTTGGCTCACTGCAACCTCTGCCTCCCTGGTTCAAGTGATTCTCCTGGGCTGGTCTCAAACTCCTGACCTCAAACAATCCTCCTGCCTCAGCCTCCCAAAGTGCTGGGATTACAGGCATGAGCCACCACACCCAGCCTATTCACGCCTTTCTGACACCTACCACTCACTATAACACACTTAACAAGCCTCTTCCCATTCCCCACCCATCAAGGCAGAGCCTGCAGCCCTGGTCATCCTCTATCCCTGTCACCCACCACATTGCCCAGCAGACAACAGCACAGTCAGTAGTCCCATTTACTAAGGACTTATGTGCCAGACATTATGCTCAGTGCTTTATATAATATCAACTCATTTCACCTTCACAAAAACCATATGAATAATATAATAATAAACTATAGTATCCCTCCAATCAGTCTTCCCCAGCCTCCTTAGGAGGTTCCTTTTCATGTGAACAGGCTGTAACCTACAGGACTCTATCCTGACCATACTGTCATCTTGTTCCTCACACTCTTCCTGGGCAATCTCCAATCCAGGTCTTTGGAGCTCATTCCAAACCCATATAGGACAGGCACTTGGATATCTGAGTGTTCTGCACTTAAAATTGGTCATGTCCCAAACTCTGTCCATCTCTCTCCCCAAATATGCTCTCTCTTTATGATTCTAACAGAACACTCTATGTCCAGTCATAGCCTAAGTCCAATCAGGAGAAAGAAACTACATGGTAATTTGAACAAGGGAAGATAAAAAATCATTAACTATAACAAGAGATTAATGAGAAGCTGGCAAATAAGACCTTGAAAGAACACAGCAATAGCTGACATAAAATATAGTAGCAAATATAATATTATGTAACACAACATATAATTGCCACCACCCTTAAGGCTGAGACAGAGCACCCAAGAAAGAGTTCCCCCAACTCTAGGGCTGAGATCCAGACCTTGCTGGAGGGGGCTCATACCTGACAGAACTTCAGGCAATCCACTCTGTGAAATTTGCCAGAAATCAGTCCTCTAGAATGCCAAGGAAAGCTGTTTGTGGGGGAGTGTCTCAGTGGACGTACTCTGCTACCTGGGCAGCAGGAGAGCTGCTGGTCACTAAGAGCTGCAAATGCCTGAGCACTGAAGAAACACCATGTGCCACACTGGCCTCTCTTGGAACCAGCAAGTAAATCTCTTTCCTCCTCAATGTCTCTCCAGCACCCTCTACTGACAAAACTAAACATCGTGCCAGCTGGCGGAGGAAAAGCAAAAGGCCCAGATTCATTTTCACAGAGCAAGCAATGAAGGACATACTTCGAGGTGAGAAGCAATAAATCAATAACTGACACAAGCACACAATCATCTATCAGTTGTCCAAGCCCAAAACCTAGAGGCATCCTTGATTTTTCCTCCAGTCATCAAGTCCCACAGGTCCTACCTTCTAAGTATTTATTAAATCCATCTACTTCACTCCATTATGATTAATGTTAATAATACTGATATATTAATTATATTATATAATTAATAATATATTATTGTTAATAATAGTGTTAATCCCCCCGTCCAGTTTTACTTGCTTGCTTTTTTTATTCTGTTTTGCCTCTGGGCCACTGCACATGGGTTTCCTCTGCCCAGAACAGCCTTCCTTCTTTCCCCTATTGCCATATCCACTTTTTGGTTAGCTGATTCTTCATCATTCTTCAGCTCTCAACTCTCTTGCTCCAAGTCACTTGCCCCTGCTAAGTACACCCAATAGAATCCTCTTCTTCCCCACTAAGAACACTTACCACACATTATTGTACAATCACATGTTGCTTAACAATGGATATATGTTCATCCTTGTGTGAACATGATAGAGTGTAGTTACACAAGCCTAGATGATACCCTATAGCCTACTGCTCCTAGACTACAAACCTGTATAGCATGTTACAGCACTGAATACTGTAAACAACTGTAACACAATGGTACATCTGTCTAGGGCACTTACCCCATGAATGCAGCTCACTGGAAGTTGCTCTGGGTGAGTCAGTGAGTCAGTGGTGAGTAAATGTGAAGGCCTAGGACATTACTATACACCACTGTGAACTTTATAAACACTGCGTGCTTAGGTTACACTAAATTCTTCTTTTAAATATTATTTTTTCTTCAATAACAAATCAGCCTTAGTTTACTGTAACTTTTTTACTTTATAAACCATTTTTAAAACTTTTTGACTCTTAACAACTCAGCTTAAAACACAACACGAATACATTGTGCAGCTCTACAAAGGTATTTTATTTTTATAATCTTATTTTATAAGCTTTATTCTATTTTTAAATTTTTTAACTTTTTTAATGTTTTTGTTGAAAACTAACACACACACATTAGCCTAGGCATACACAGGGTGAGGATCATCACTACTGCTCTTGCACCGCCACATGTTGGACCAATGGAAGATCTCCAGGGTCAATAATATACATGGAGCTGTCATCTCCTATAATAACAATGCCTTCTTCTGGAATACCTCTTCCAGAATAGCTGGAGGCTATTTTACAGTGAATTATTTTATATGTAAGTAGAGGACGTACACTCTAAAATAATGATAAAAAGTACACTATAGTAAATACTTAACCAGTAAAACAATCATTTATAATCACTATCAAGTATTACGTACTGTCCATGATTGAACGTGCTATATTTCATATGACCGGCAGCATATTAGGTCTGCTTACACCAGCATCACCACACACACGAGTAATATACTGGGCTACAACCTTATACCACATACAATGTAACTAAGCAACAGGAAATTTTCGCCTCCATTATAATCTCATGGAACCACTGTCATATATTTGGTGTGGTCCACCACTGCCCAGAATTTCTTTACACAGCAGATGACCATAATTCCTTATTAACTAACTCTCATCATTCATACTTTTACCTCTATGAAGGCAAGAAAAATTTCTTCATCACTGAATCCCAAAGAGTTAGCAAGACGTCTAGAACAAAGCAGACACTCAGTATCAGCTCAGTTAATGGATGTTGAATGAAGGGGGGTGACATGGTTAGGCATTGTGTCCCCACCCAAATCTCATCCTGAATTGTAAACCCCATAATCCTCATAATCCCCACATGTCAAGAGAGAGACCAGGTGGAGGTAACTGAATCGTGGAGCCAGTTTCTCCCATGCTGTTCTCGTGATGGTCAGTGAGTTCTCATAAGATCCGATCTGATGGTTTTATAAGGGGCTCTTCCCCACTTCGCTCAGCACTCACTCTGTCCTGCCACCCTGTGAAGAAGATGCCTTGCTTTCCCTTCACCTTCCACCATGATTGTAAGTTTCCTGGGGCCTCCCCAGCATTGTGGAACTGTGAGTCAATTAAACCTATTTCCTTTATAAATTACCCAGTCTTAGACACTTCTTTATAGCAGCAAGAACAGACTAATACAAGGGGAAGCATTTTATGAAGCAAATAACAACTTAAAAGGAGAAAATTTTGGCTTTGAGATTATATCTGATATGTTGATCAGCGTACATGCAATAAAATTACTACACATATATAACTCTAAGGATAAGGAGACAATGCCTTTGTCTCATGCCTAACAATTAAGATACAGTAAAATATAAAGTCTATTCCTCAAAAGAAAAAGAACTAATACAACCAGCTGGCAATATGAATTTATATGATTTCAGTATATTGTATGCAGATGAGGAAAAAGACTGTTAGTTTTCAAGGTGAACAGTGCCATCCCAGTGTAGTACGTATATATCAAAGGATTCTGTTTATTTACACCCAATAATGAAAATCAAATATTACAACATGACATTCCATTGCACACCATGCTTCTATGGTAGAAAATCAATACATCCTATTTGTTTTCAGTAACTTGTTTACCCAACCACAGTTCCAGAGTCATTATGCAATGCAAACAGTCTTCTAAAGCACTCTGACCCATATGAAATAAAAACTAGGTCCTCTCTGACACTCCCAAAGGGAATATCTCTCTGGCTAACTCCAGGAATTTGCTCAGGGATATATGGAGCAAAGATTGTAGAGCTGAATCGGTATATAAAGTTACTCTGACACTCTGGGAGGAAATTTAGCCAAATCCGTAATAGTGAGTAGCAATCTCATCCACTCAATGGCCAGGGGAAATATATTCAGGACTAGAACTCACACAAGCCAAAGCACTAAAATACACAAAGTACAACCACCAGCAGTGCTGGCTCACACCTGCGATCCCAGCGCTTTGGGAGGCCGAGGCAGGCAGATCACTCAAGCCCAGGAGTTCAAGACCAGCCTAGGCAACATGGCAAAACCCTGTCTCTACAAAACTTACAAAAATTAGCCAGGCATGAAGGCTAAAATTAGCCAGGCATGATGGTTAAAAATTAGCCAGGCGTGATGGGGTGTCCCTGTAGTCCCAGCTACTCAAGAGGCTGAGGTGGGAGGATCACCTGAACCTGGGAGGTTGAGGCTACACTGAGCTGTGATCATGCCACTACATTCCAGCCTGGGTGACAGAGTGAGATCCTGTCTCAAAAAAAAAAAAGTATAATCTTGAAGATTTAAGCTTTTTTGTTGTTATTGCTTATTTATATCATTCTCACAGTCTAAAGGGGGGAAAAACTTAGGATACAAACAGACGTTATTTCAGCAACTCAATCATTGTTTAATCCTCGAGACATATTGTGGACAACTGTATTATAGAATTTAAAAGTGTGTGAGTTTATTACACACTTGTTTAAAAAAGACATAATAAGTATGCAGTCTATTCGAGCTGGGCACAGTGGCTCACACCTATAATCCCAGCACTTTGGGAGGCTAACATGGGAAGACTGCTTGAGGCCAGGAGTTTGAGACCAACCTGGGCAACAAGGCAAGACCCCATCTCTACAAAAAAATTTTAAAAATTAGCCAGGTACAGGGGCGCGTGCCTGTAGTCCTATCTTCTTCTTTTTTTTTTTTTTTTTTTGAGACAAAGTCTCACTCTGTCATCCAGGCTGGAATGCAGTAGTAGAATTTGGGCTTACTGAAACCACTGCCTCCCAGGCTCAAGCAATCCTCCCACCTCAGCCTCCCGAGTAGCTGGGACTACAGGCTAATTTTTTTTTTTTTTTTTTTTTTTTTTTTTTTGTAGAGACGGGGTTTCACCATGTTGGCCAGGCTGGTCCCAAACTCCTGGCCCCAAGGAATCCTCGGCCTCCCAAAGTGCTGGGATTACAGGCGTGAACCACCGCACCCAGCCACACTTGGCCATTTTTAAACTATTTTTATTCCAACTGATATATATTTCATCTTCTATAACATGTCTCAGTATAGACATGCATAGTCTAATCAAGAAAATCTTGTCAATAAAATGAAACTTAACAAGGGCCTTGGGGATATTCTCTCTACCAAGACTGATCTTTCCTTTACTTCTACAGGGCTCAGTCCCTCACTTATTTGCTAAAATGTCACCTTTCCCCAGTTATTCTTTAGGCCCACCATGACCACTTACTCCCTCAGCCAAATCTCAGCTTGCCATTTCCCCTGTGCCTGCTTGACTTTTCTCCAGAGCACTTTTCACCATCAAATCTTTACTTATTTGTATATTACTGTCTGTTTTCTCCCACTAGAATATTTTCTCCATGAATTAAGGAATATTTGGGTTTGTTTCACTTGCTGCTGCTTCCTCAGCACTTAGAACTGTGTGTTGAAGCACAGTAGGTGCTCAATAAATAGTGGTTGAATGAAAGAAAATAGACAGTCCCAGAAATTAATCTTAATACTGATGCTGTGAAATGAAAAGCTCTCAAAGTGGGAGTGGACATACTTTTAAGAGATGATTCCCTTTCATTTAACTTAAAGCCCAAAGGACTTTTCAAAATGAAATTGTTATTCCAACTACACCCAAAAATCATTAAGGCTGCCCCTGGGTGCTCACGTACATTTTAACAAAAAGCAAGGAATTCTATGTCCTGCTAAAGCAATGGAAAAACCCTGATGTAGAAAATGTAAACTGCTTAAGTTCCATATGTGGGTAGTAACGATTTTACACCACACCACTTATAACATTATGAGTGTCACACTAACCACAGGGAGAATTCCGTTTCACCTTTGTTTTTCCACATACATGTCCTCTAATAATACAACTCTTCACAAACACTGTATTAGCTGCATTCTTAAACACGCCTACTATCTAAAACATACACAGCAATGTAACTGATGGGTACATTCTCAATCAGGTAATTTTGATAGAAAAAGTATACCAACCAGTGTGCCATTTGACCATTAAAACAATAGGAAAGACAGAACTGATCTAAATAGCTCATAATATGGTCTAAAAGAGATGACCCTCAAACTTTAGCGATAAAATAAGAAAACACAGAAATAGAGGTGTTAATCAGTTAACAGAAGTCAGTAAGCTAAAACGTACAAAGTTCTACACTGCATTTTGTGGTAAGAGACAAATAAAATATATGTTCCCCATACAAAAAGACTTCTTAAATCTATTAAGATGGAATAAATAGTATGTACAGGATAATGGAGACAAATGCCCATAGTCTAAAATGGAAAACTTCAAAATCACCTAGACCCAAGAAAACAAAAATCACATATTAGGACAATTTGATTTTCCCATGACATGCGTGGCGCTGTAGATGCAGTTTATCCTACCTCCAGTCAAGTGGGTCCATGAATAGAAACTCTCAGGTATAAACCACTCCTCTACCACTTCACCCCAGGGCATTCTAGTGACTTCCATGGTGATTTGGTTTGGCTGTATCCTCACCCAAATCTCATCTTGAATTGTAATCCCCATAATCCCCACGTGTCTAGGGAGAGGCCTGGCAGGAGGTGATTGGATCACAGGGCAGTTTCCCCCATGATGTTCTAGAGATGGTGAGTGCTCAGGAGATCTGAGGGATTTATAAGGGGCTCTTCCTCCTTTGCTCCTCACTCGTTCGTGCCACCTTGTGAAGGTGCCTGCTTTGCCTTTTGCCATGATTGTAAGTTTCCTGAGGCCTCTCCAGCTACATAGAATTGGGAGTCAATTAAACCTCTTTTCTTTATAAATTAAACAGGCTCAGGTATTTCTTTATAGCAGTGCAAAGACAGACTAATACACATGGTTACGTTTCTCTCAACTACTGACACTTGGCATGTCCAGCTATTATAATTTCATTTCTATCTCCCAAATGTTTTCCATCTGTCCCATTCCATTCCAGACCACCGTTGGCCTAGGTTCAGCTGTCATGATCGCCTGGCTAAACTGCAAAAGGAGGTGCGATGAGATTATACTCCTGCTTAAAACTTCTACAGGATTCCACGGTTCACTGAATGAAGTCTAAACTCCTTAATACTCTAATATACGGATTGGACCTCTGTCCTCAGCCCCTTCTCCTCCAGGCTCAAACCTCCATGTCTTGGCATACATACTTTTCCACCCCCTAACATATATTCCCTTTCTTTTATGTTTTAAAACATCTTTCTTACCGGTCGTGAACGGTGGCTCACACCTGTAATACTAGCACTTTGGGAGGCTGTGGTAGGAGAATCGCTTGAGCCCAGGAATTCAAGACCAGCCTAGGCAACACAGGCAGATCTTATCTTTACAAAAATTAAAAATTAGCCAAGCATGGCAGCACATGCCTGTGGTCCCAGCTACTCGAGAGGCTGAAGCAGGATTGCTTGAACCCAGGAAGTTGAGGCTGCAGTGAGCCATGATCCTGCCACTGCACTGCAGCCTGGGCTGCTGAGCAAGAGCCTATCTCAAAACAAAACCAAATAAAATTTCTCTTACTTTTGAAAGGCCCAGTTTAAATGTAACCTCTGTGAAAATTTCTTTGATCCTCACAATCAGAATTATTTGTTGCCTTCAGGGTATTGCCAAAGTACTCTGTTTATATCTCTGTTCAAAGAGATTGTATCTATGTTAACGTAAATCATAGTCTCATGATAGCTTTTGTCTGTTTAACAAAGCACCCTCCTTACTCACTTTACTCTAGGGAACTACCACTTCATATGGGGACCTAATAACATGTAGTTTGGGTGGATCCAGGGTTGCTCACCATACTAAATCCTCCTGGCCACCATGACTTGTTCAAGAATGGACCCATGTCTCAGTAAGAACCACTGAGAACCCTCCCCATAACTTCTGCTAGAACCACCAGAAGAAGAAAAAAAATACAAAGCCTATTTTATAATAAATTTGAATATCTCATGTAACTTATTGAATACAGAAAGTGAAAAACAAAATGGTTATATGGTACTCAAAGTATGGTTTCTATTGACTGTGTATCATTTTTGCACCATCATAAACTTACAAAATTCTAAGTCAAAGAATCATAAGTCAGAGACTACACTGACATACAAGTCATGATCGTGGTCTGACTTACATTACAATTAATTGTACTCAGGGCCAAAGAAACAGTTATAAGAGGACACCTGGCAGATAAGAGAAACAGCAAGAAGGCCTGTGTGGCTGGGGCAAGCAAGTGTGGGAGCATGTATTGGGGGGGGGGGGGCAGTGAGAGAGAAGGAGGGCAGGCAGGGGAGGGAGGGGAGAGAGAAGAGAGATGGGGGAACAAAAAAGAGAGAGAGAGAAAGGGAGAGGGAGAGAGAGACAGAGCCAGACAGACAGACACCCCAAGATGGCATTGTGAAAGGTCAAGCTATTGCAAAGTCCCAAGCAGAAGAGGGACAGGATCTGACTTAACTTTCTTTTTTGTTTTTTGAGACGGAGTCTCGCTCTGTCGCCCAGGCTGGAGCGATCTTGGCTCACTGCAAGCTCCGCCTCCCGGGTCCACGCCATTCTCCTGCCTCAGCCTCCCGAGTAGCTGGGACTACAGGGGCCCACCACCACACCCAGCTAATTTTTTGTATTTTTAGTAGAGACGGGGTTTCACCATGTTAACCTGGATGGTCTCGATCTCCTGACCTCGTGATCTGACCACCTCGGCCTCCCAAAGTGCTGGGATTACAGGCATGAGCCACCGCGCCCAGCCCTGACTTAACTTTTAAAAGGATCCTTAGGCTTGCTGTGTTGTGAAAACAAATGGCATGGGGGTGGGCATGGAAGTGGGAGGTGGGCAGGGAGAACAAGACCTGTTAAGAACCTGCTAGGGTAACCAGGCCAGAGGTGATGAAGGCTCAAAGAAAGTTTTGTCCAATTTTTTTTTTAAACACCCTAATTTTTTTTGCTACCAATTACAACTTTGGAAAGACAGATAAATCAACACATGATATTCATACTTGATTTACTGAGTATCTACTATATTTAAGACACTCTAAATATTACCTTATCTAGTTACAAAACTATCTTCCTAAACTCAAAGCCCATATGCAAACGGTGAACTGGAATTCTCTAACTAAATATCCCATACACATTTTACCCCCAAAACCTAATCCTCCTTTACTCTCTAATCTGATTATCTCATTAATATTACTTCCTAGCCTAGTTGTTACTAAAGATAATAAGAGAGTAGGTATATTTGAGACAGAGCTTTGCTCTGTCGCCCGCGCTGGAGTACAATGGCACAATCCCGGCTCACTGCCGAGAACTCCGCCTCCCGGGTTCAAGTAATTCTCCTGCCTCAGCCTCCCGAGTAGCTAGGATTACAGGTGCATGCCACCACACCCAGCTAATTTTTGTATTTATTTTAGTAGAGATGGGGTTTCACCATGTTGGCTAGCCTGGTCTCGAACTCCTGACCTCAAGTGATCCGCCCACCTCAGCCTCCCAAAGTGCTGGGATTACAAGCGTGAGCCACCACACCCAGCCATAACTTTCTATATTACTTAAGTAGTTGTATACAACTACACATAATTTCGTCTAAAGTTCAAGACAATTCTGGGAGAGAAACACCCTTATTTACCTCTACCATTTTACAGATAACGAAACTAAGCTCAGAAAAATGCAGTAACTTGCCAGAAGTTATTATGCTGGTAAATAGTGGAGCTGAGACTCAAACGTGGGATTCTAACTCATCCACAATCACTTCAGTCAGAAACGTGGGAATTATCTTAGACTCTTCTCTCAGCCCCACACCAGATGCCCTCTGTCATTCACTCTCACACCATCACTATCTTAGTTCAGAGCTTCCCATCTCTAAACTCAGTTACCACAATAGGCTCACAGGTTACGTTGCTGTATCTTGTATAACCCTCCCCTTCCATCCATTCTCCATACTATTATCAGATACTCTCTTCAGTTCCAAACACAAGCTTTGTGCTCCAATGCAAGTATATGGTTAGGAAACCTACAGATTATGGAAACAGAGCCAAAAGTGTCAAGAGCTTTCTTCATCAGTATGCATGCATTAATTCCAGCACCAGCAACTTACCAAGCAATTTTTGGCAGCATCGCAACTTCAAGATTCTCATTAATATCGCCAAGTACGAAAAACCTGGTGATTGCTCAATTTCTCCTTTTGTCTTTCTTCCCAACCCCAAAGGTGTGGACTTTAAGCATTTCAAGGACCTCATCAGACCTAGTCCCACCTTCCTAAATTACTCCTTTCTTTTCTTATCCAATCAAAACTGCCATTCCTAGAAGGCCCAAATAGGTCTTAAGTGTTCATAATGAGGTATCAGAACATACATATTTTAAAAAGAGGAGCTAATTAAATAAGTGGGTCTCTATTCTGGCATTTCATAGGCATGGGGGACAGTGATGATGGTAATAATGGCTAACATTTATCAAGATCTCGGTAAGCTGTGTGTCAGGTACTGTTTTACTTGCTTTACAAGCATTTAATTATCTGTTCCTTTAATCATCAGAACTACTCCATGAAGTGGGTATAATTATTATTATTATCACAATTTTTGGATAAAGAATTGAAGAGCTGGAGGAGTTAAGTAACATGTCCAAGGTCACCCAATCAGTAAGAGGTGCCAGCGCTCCTAACCACCTCATGCTAACAACTTCACTATAATGGTAGACTCCAATAGAGATATGTGAAGGAGATCATTGTGAGCTTATTCGTTCATTTTTAAAATATTTCTTGGGAGTTTACTATATTCTGAGAATTATTCCTGCCACTGGGAATTTAATTGTAGATAATGCTTTTATGGAACTCACAAGAAAGGCACCAAAAAATACATAAGCAAAAATGAAAACAACACAATTTTGCTCTGGAAAAAAAAAAAAGGATAAGTTGATGTAGAGTAATGCGCTACTTTAGACTGGAAGCCAGGGAGGGCCTCCCTAAGGAATAATATTGAAATGCGATCTAAATTATAAGATGAAGCAAAGAAAAAAACCTGATGGAACCGCACTGAGGCAATTATGATGAATGCAATACACCTAGGTAAGAGTTAGTTAGTTAGTTCCTAAAACAACAGAAAGGACAGGAGGCCATTGTGACTGATGCTAAGGGAGCAAGTGGAGAGTGGTCAGAGTTATATCAGAGACTCAGAAGTGTCAACTATGCTGGCACACAGCCATGGAGGAAAAAAAATCTGTATTTTACTCCCAGCAGAATGAGAATCTGGAGGGTTTTAAGGAAGAGAATGAGGTGATCTATGTTTCTGAAAAAGCAATTCCACTCCTCCAACTCTGTGTAAAGAATGAACTACAGGCCAGGCACAGTGGCTCACACCAGTAATCCCAGCACTTTGGGAGGCCGAGGCGAGTGGGTAACTTGAGGCCAAGAGTTCGAGACCAAGCTGGCCCACACAGCGAAACCTCATCTCTACTAAAAATACAAAAATTAACCAGGCGTGGTGGCGGGCACCTGTAATCTCAGCTACCCGGGAGGCTAAGACATGAGAATCGCTTGAACGCAGAGGCCGAGGTTACAGTGAGCCAAGATTATGCCACTGTACTCCAGCCTGGGTGACAGAACAAGCCTCTGTTTCAAAAAAAAAAAAAAAGAATGGATTATAGAGTGATGAAAGTGGAAGACTGGAGAGGAATTAGGAGACTGTTACTTCTAGAACCATGCCTGGCACGTAGTCAGTAGTCAATGTGTTCAATAAATGAATGCTTCAATATCAAGGTAACGGAAGATGAGGGCTAAGACTTGGGTGGTAAAGTGCTACATGTAGAAACCATTCTGCCTCATTCAACATCTGTGAGTGTCACAAACCCAGTAGTCTTTTAAAAACCAGTAGCCTCTTTTTCCGGCTGGAACCATGGAGGGTGTTGAAGAGAAGAAGGTGGTTCCTGCTGTGCCAGAAACCCTTAAGAAAAAGCAAAGGAATTTCACAGAGCTGAAGATCAAGCTCCTGAGAAAGAAGTCTGCCCAAAACATGCTTTGAAAGGCAAGGAAGAAGCTTATTTATGAAAAAGCAAAGCACTATCACAAGGAATACAGGCAGATGTACAGAACTGAAATTCGAATGGCAAGGATGGCAAGAAAAGCTGGCAACTTCTGTGTACCTGCAGAACCCAAATTGGCCTTTGTCATCAGGACCAGAGGTATCAATGGTGTGAGCCCAGAGGTCCGAAAGGTGTTGCAGCTTCTTCGCCTTTATCAAATCTTCAGTGGAACCTTTGTGAAGCTCAACAAGGCTTCAATTAACATGCTGAGGATTGTAGAGCCATATATTACATGGGGGAACCCAAATCTGAAGTCAGTAAATGAACTAATCTACAAGCATAGTTATGGCAAAATCAATAAGCAAATTGCTTTGACAGATAACGCTTTGATTGCTCTATCTCTTGGTAAATATGGCATCATCTGCATAGAGGATCCGATTCATGAGATCTAAACTATTGGAAAATGCTTCAAGGAAGCAAATAACTTCCTGTGGCCCTTCAAATTATCTTCTCCATGAGGCGGAATGAAGAAAACCTTGACTATCTACAATATAAGCTGCTCTAAAGTGCTTGAAACATCTGAGCACACTTCCCAAAACAGGTAGTGTTCTGTTGCCCATCACGACAATCTCTCAATAACTCTGAAACATACTTATTCAAGCAGCCCCCATTTACAAACATCCACCAACCCTACCTCTGCCAGCCCCGCTACTGGAAAAAACACTTAGGACATGCCAGGGATTATGCCAAGCACTTTGCATCTAGTCTCTCATTTGCTCCTTACTACACTCTATGAGTCTAATATCTCCAAATAAATAGCAACCTGTAGTAACAAAGGCAATATTCTTATAAGAATCATGTTTTTAATACCTGGCACCTATGGGAAAACCTCTCTGATGGAAGAATTTAAGAGGAGGGTGGAAGGGAGCAAATTCCATTTCTTCCAGAGTTACTAAACTACACCGAAGTCAAACTTATGCTACCCAGTTAGTTTTGCTCTGATGATCCTCTCTGCACTGACAGGTGAAAGCACATGCAGAACATGCATGGCTTATTATTCTGAAAAGTCCAAAATACTGCGCTTATTCCTATAGCAACTCGGAGGCTAAACAGAGACCCAGTGTTAACTTCATACAGACGTCCTCAGAGAAGCCCTTCCTTTGCAGTTTTATGTTCTTTATAATTATACCAAATCTTTAGCTCAGAATCCCTTTCACTTTAAAAAAAAAAAAAAAAAAGAACTTACATTATCATCTAGTTATATATGCAAGGCACCAAAGAAACAACAACAACAAAGTAAATATGGAAAAAGACTTGATTCTAAGAAGTCATAATAGAATTTTCAGCACTTGACTCTAGTACGGGAACTGTCCCCAAATAACTGTTTTAAGATTGCAAAAAAAAAAAAAGATCAGTTCAATATAATAATAGTTAAAACTTAACACAGCTCTTTATGTGGCAGGCACTAATCTAGAATAACCCATTTAACCTTCATAACGGCCATTCAAGGGCCACTATTATTATCCCCATTTTACAGACAGCAAAAAGATACAGAGGCTAAGTAACTTGCCAGTGAAGTGGTAGGGACAGGATTTGCCTTGCGTGTCTGTGTTCTTATACACCACATGCTGCTACTCTTCAAATGGAAAAAAAAAAAATTCACTATCACCCAGAAGGCGATCATACGATGATGAATTTTGACTTTGCTTTTTATTTCTAATCCTTCATCATAAAAGAAACACTTCCTTTGCAGTTTCATATTCTTGTACTAAAGCATAGCTTAGGAACATTTTCATTTAAAAAAAGAAAAAAAATACTCCCAGTATCATCTAGTAGTTATAAGAGATACGGAAGGCATTAAACTACATTATTCCTATAATCCTTACAAGAGAAATTCAGGTTCAGAGAAGAGACTATCAAAATGATAAACAATAGTGAAGTGGTAATTCAGAAAAGTTCATGTTTAAGTTTCATCTTAATCTTTATCTCATTGAGGGACATATTTTAAAAGTAAGAACACTGACAAACTGAGAGATAACGTAACTTGTACTCATCGTAAGGCTGTAGATAAAGACAAGGTTTCTTAAAACCTTGTGAGTTTCTTTTCCTATGCTACAGCAGATGTTTCGAGAAATGAAGCTATTGCCTTTGTAGGAAACTGATATGATCAAAAGAAATTAAAGGAAACTTACCAGAGACAGTTTGTGTTGGAAATAATTTGAAGTGCCAAACTTTAAACCATTTCATAATTTTTAAATTTTGTTTTCATAGATATTACATTACAAAGAAAAATTTTCCAGAAATATTTTAATCAAAGTTCTATTTAAAGAAACTTTTGATTGGACATTATTAAATTGTGTATTGTTTTAAAACAATAATAATAATCTGTCCTGAGCTATTAGAAAGAAATGTATAGCATGTTATTTTAATAGGCCTAAATGAGGAAGGATCAATATTATTTTAATTTTTAAAGGTCTGTTTATGAAATGCAATCATCCTTCATTAAAAATGAAAGCTGTGCTTCAGCAAGAGGTTAGCATAAATGATTCACAGAGAGATCTCTCTCCAGTATAATCTTCCTCTCCTGGGAGTTTCCTTCGGATGTTTCATCAAACCACTCAAGCTATTATTAAAAATGCTTCCCTGCGATAAAAGGAGGGAATAAACAATATAAACACACTTCCCCATTCCCATTCACCAATGACTCTTCCATTTGAGTGATCTATACCTTTTTCAGTCATAGGTAAAATTAATTTTTTATATTCCACGCATTTTTGCAATCGTTTCTTTTCTCAAGCATTTTAAGTTAACGTTATTTTACAGTATTCAAAATCAGAAATTCAGATTTTTAAGGTAGGTTTTTAATCACTTACCTATTTTGACATTTCAGTGTGAGTCCTGTCTTTCATTGAAATTAAAAGAAGTTTGCCTTCTATTTGACGGATTTTAAAAGATTTTAAAATGTCAACTCATCAAAGTCAAGACGCTCCAAATTTAAATTCAATTCTCTTCTATTTAAAAATGCTAATGAAAATGGCTGTTTCAATGCAGCAGCATCTGGCTCATTATAACACTCAGTTTTAACTAATAAATCCTTAATTATTAAATTCTGGTGTTCAATTTCTTTCAGATAAATAAGCCAAACACATACTGCTACAATTATAAATACCTGGGATAAATTACTTATACCATGAAAAAGCATACCTCTTGATTCTCTGGCTGCTAAATAAGACCCAAAGTATGTAAAGGACACACATTTGAAAGACCCAGCATTAAACATTTGGGCTCCACTGTATGTAGGTCCCACATTCATAGGCTGGCAAATCTTTAACTCTACTGGGTCCTCATGCATAATGCACAGGGCAATTTGTCTGTTTGTGCAAATGGGCCAGTTTTTTTCCATGCTTTTTCAGATGTGTCAAATGTGTCAAAACTGAACATAATCATATACCCCTAATTCTGGCTTTACAAAGCAGACCCTACCTTCACCCAGCTTGATGTTTTTATTAAGGAGTTACTGAATATATTTAATCAAGGTATTACTGCACATCATGATGTCTTGTAAAGGTTGAAATCCCTGAGAGAATATGTTTGGTTTTAAGCCCTAATATGTGTTAGGGAGTGTTTCATTTTTCTCTCCCACTCCCAATTCCTTTTTTTTTTTCTCCTTTTTTAATCAGCAGCATCGACAGTACTGACTGAATATTTTACAATGGAGTTGCAGAGTATGTGTGTTCAATCATTTCAGCTTCCCAGAAGATTCATTACAGTTACATTAGAAAGTCAAATCAGGCAATTCTGCAGTCTGGTGAAAGCCAGCATATGAAAGAAGGTTAATACAAAAGAATTTCATTTTAGAGGACATTTAGGACTTTAAAAAGCAACATTATGATAAAATTTTCAAGATATTTGTTCTTGCCTTAGCACATGCTTTCCAGGTCTAATTTCAGAGCTGTCTCAATGCTTTTCTAGGAAAGAATGAGGGTGTATGGGAGGAAATTGTTTGATCTACAAGGTCTGCCATCTTAATGATCCTCATGCTAAGAACACTGCAGATGTATGTTTTGCCCTCACTCATGGGGAAAGAATCTATGGTTCTCCAATTATGCTGATGAAGTAGAAGTCAAGTAAAAGTGAAGGTGCGTTCATTTAAAACATAAAGATTTTCAGTGACCGTTAACATCTGTCTTTCTGATTATAAATAAAACTAACTGCTGAGATTTTCAGATCTTAATATGTATTTATATAACAAAAACAAGTAAGTTAATTGTTTTCCATGATTAGTAGCAGGTATAGAAAAATCTTCTTCAGATTGGTACATGTTTAACTGGCACTTGTGTATAATATAGTAATTCCCCTCTTTCTAGAATTCAAGCCTCAATAAACCCCTAACTAATCTTATGTATTTATTTCCACTGGTTTATAGGTAAGCAAAAATAAGAATAGACTATCTACTGAAAGGCAAGCCTTGTCATTCAGTACAGTCGATTTACAGAATACAAATTCCAATTCAATACAAAGGCTCACCTTTGCATGAGCAATTCCAAAGCTTAAATACCATGGCAAGAGGGAAACAGCAGCTAGCAGTGGTAACAGACATAAAAGGCGGCTGACTGTCCTCAGTGCTACCTTTGGCAGCAGTACAGATGGACTTTGTAGGCCACTGGCTATGCTTAATTTAATATGAAGCTAAATACAGTCAAAACATCTGGTGCACCACTGATGGTTATCATGATAAATTAAATCTGGCATCACACACAAATCCATTCAATATTCTGTTTATATCCCTTTTACCTAAACCACAAAACTAAAAATCCACATTTACTTTTGTTTTTCATTTCCTCTTAGCAGTCCTGTATTTTAGAAAAGGAACGTTTTGTTGTTGTTTATACAAGTTGGGGGACCTTCTTTAAGAAAAAGACTAAGAAAATTTGTATACAAAATGTCAAGAGGGCCATTCAAGTGAGGGTCTCTTTGGTTTAAGCTTCATGGACAATCCACCTCTGGGGAGGTTGAAAGGCAGTGTAAAAACTAAATAGTATGCCAAGTAGCACATGGAACTGGGACAAAGAATACAAAAATTTTTAAAGCAGACAATTTAACTGACAAGCTACAGAAGAGCAAACAAGACTTTCTAGGCAAGCAAATCGGCAAAAACAAACTGTATTGTCAGAATCTGTTTTTAACATATATTTCTAAAATGCAAAACCCCAAATTGGGCCAGGTGCAGTGGCTCACACCTATAAATCCAGCACTTTGGGAGGCCAAGGCAAGAGAATCACTTGAGCCCAGGAGTTTGAGACCAGCCCGGGCAATATAGTGAGACTCCGTCTCCACAAAAAATAAAAATTAAATTAAACTGAAATTTTAAAACCCCAAATCTACAGCATACTACCACAACAAAAGGGCTATTATAAAGGAAAAAAGTCAATTAAAGAACCAAATTATCAGTCAAGTGTGGTGGCTATAGCTGTAATCCCAGCACTTTGAGAGGCCAATGCAGAGGGATTGTTTGAGCCTAGAAGTTCAAGACCAGCTTGGGCAACATAGCGAGACCCCATCTCCACTAAACATTTTTAAAAATTTAAAAATAAAGTAAAAAATAATCAAATTGTCAATTTTATAATAACTATAGGTCAAGAAACAAGTATAATTCTTACAAGCAACTAATTCACAAAACAATTAGATCATGGCTAACCATTTGTTATTTTTAAAAAGTCAGAGCACCACTTATAACTAAAGTGACTACTGCCTCAACTGCAATATTCAAATTATTGCATTTTTATTACATTGCTTTGAAGGATATTCAGTGAAGATAATTATTAATTCTAGTGCTATATAATATTAGCATCACCCACACTCTTTTAAACAAAAAGGACCTAAAAGCCTCGACTCTGCATCTGAAGGGAGGAGAGCATGCCGTATAATAAATTCAGTACAATCAAAATGAGAACCATATTTCTGTTTAACTTTATGCATCTTGGCTCAAGAGCCATAAAAAAAAAGTTATTAAAATTAATGCATCAAACTATAATTCTGTCCTTTTTATTACTGGTAATATTCTTTCTAAAATATTAGTCTGCTTTGCTGTACTACTATATCTTTTTGAAAGTTTTCTTTGAAGATCAGGATCACTTTAACTTTAGAATGAAAACATGCAATTATATTAATTTGGCACTGAATCTTGTTAGTTTCAGTGGGTTTGAAACTTTGAAAATGATTTATTCATTAGAAAGCCACATGTTGGCCAGACATGGTGGCTCACGCCTGTAATCCCAGCACTTTGGGAGGCTGAGGTAGGTGGATCACCTGACGTCAGGAGTTTGACACCAGCCTGACCAACATGGTGAAACCCTGTCTCTACTAAATACAAAAAATTAGTCAGGCATGGTAGTGCATGCCTGTAATCCCAGCTACTTGGGAGGTGAGGCAGGAGAATCACTTGAACCCAGGAGGTGGAGGTGGCATTGAGCCGAGATTGTGCCATTGCACTCCAACCTGGGCAACAAGAGCAAAACTCCATCTCAAAAAAAAAAAAAAAAAGCAAACCAGTTACTGCTTCTGATGGCACTAATAAAGATGGAAGATAATGAAGCTACTTGTCATTCAACACAAAACACACAAAGAAAGTGTCAACAGCTGGCAAATGTCACAAAGTAAACATTTTCCTATTTCTGTTAAATAAAATTCATTCCTAATAATCACTGTCCTGTATGAACTTTCCCTAGCAAATTACTGCCCCATTTCTTTCACTAAATAATCAATTTTTTCTAAAGTTAACACAAAAGAAATACCCTGGAAATCCTCATTCTCTAGTCATGACTAAATGAATGAACTACATGGGCTACCAAAATCAAATTCTCTACTGCATCACTAATGTAATACTAAATAGGATGCTCCATCAAAAGAGACCTAGAATTTACATAATTTCCCATAATCTTATCAGAGGAACAAATGTAAGACAATGGGAAGAAAATCAAGATAAGCTCACTGTTGTTGCTGGTTTGTGTGATCCTGTCTTTCTCAACTCCTCCCACAGCTGATCGAACATTGTAGTTGGGTTAAGAGAGCTGGTAGAAACTACTTCACTGAAAGTATGTATTTGAACATCAGCCTTTTTTCATTCTAGTCAGCCTTTTTTCACTCTAAAGTATTAAATTCAACCAAAAAGCCAAACATTCAAAGTCTGTTCACCAAAAACACTCATCATAAAGATGTTTATTTACTATCCATATAAGGACGCAAAATGGTATTCCTAACAGCCAATACACAGAATCAACCTAAGTGTCCATCAACAGATGAATGGATAAAGTCATATACATATGTATACACACACACACACATACATACACACACACACACACATATATATATGCAATAGGATACTATGTGGTCTAAGAAAATTCTGTTACTTGCAACAATATGGATGAACCTGGAGGATACTATGTTAAGTGAAATAAGTCAGACATACAAAGACAGATACTGTATGATCCCACGTATATGCAGAATCCTAAAACGTCAAGTTCAATTTTTTTTTTTTTAGAAAGAATCTCGCTCTGTCACCCAGGCTGGAGTGCAGTGGCATGATCTCAGCTCACTGCAACCTCCACCTCCCAGGTTCAAGCAATTCTCCTGCCTGAGTCTCTCGAGTAGCTGGGATTACAGGCCTGCGCCACCATGCCCGGCAAATTTTAGTATTTTTTAGTAGAGGTGTTTCACCATGTTGGCCAGGCTGGTCTCGATCTCCTGACCTCCTGATCCACCCACCCAGCCACCCAAAGTGCTGGGAACACAGGTGTGAGCCACCGTGCCTGGCCCTCAATCTTTTTTTTTTTTTTTAAAGAAACGGGGTTTCACTCTGTTGCCCAAGCTGGAGTGCAGCGGCACAATCATAACTCACTGTAACCTCAAATTCCTGGGTGCAAGCAATCCTCCTGCCTCAGCCTCCTAAGTAGCTGGGACTACAGGTGTGCGCCACCACACCTGGCTAACTTTTTATTTTTATTTTTTGTAGTGACGAGGTCTCGCCAAGCTGGTCTCGAATTCCTGGGATCAAGGGATCCTCCTGCCTCATCAACCTTTTTTTTGAAGCTGAAGTAGAAGCAAAGAGTAGAATGGTGGTTACCAAAGGCTGAGAGGAGGACTGGGGAAATGTGAGTCAAAGGACATAAAATTTCAGTGAGGAGGAATAAGTTCAAGAGATCAATTTTATAATATAGTGACTATAATTAATAATAATGTATTATATTACTGAAAATTGCAAAGAAGAATTTAAGTGTCCTCACCACAAAAAAAAAAAAAGTGAAGTAATACATATACTCATTTTAGCCATTCCACAATGTATATATATTTCAAACCATCATGGTATACACAATAAATGTGTACAATTTTTGTCAATTTAAAAAATGGGATTATTCTCTCACCTCAACATTGAGGTACTAACTAAAAAGATATTTCCCAACTACTCAGACGCTGAAGCCGGAGGATTGCTTAAGCCCAGGAGTTGGAGACCAGCCTGGGCAACACAGTGAGACTCCATCTTGAAAAAATAAATAAAAATAAAAAGATACTGTGATTGTCAAAGAAAGGAAAGAGGTATTAAGTCACTGAAAGGTTATATTTTTCCTTTAGAAAAATGAAAAAATCCTACTTTACTGTCAACTATTACCTCTTCTGACACATTAACTGTAGAATCCTTTTATATGAGAAAATTACTAAATCGGACACCACATCTCAGAATCTGCTAGAGGTCACTTGGAAAAGAGCATCATCCTTTCAAAAGGCAAGGATGAAGAATTACAAAGAAAAAGGCCAGAAGCACACAAGTGAAACAAGCCAGTGCACCTGAGGCCTTTGTTGGTCCAATCAAACTATAGGTCACAAGTATTTCAAAAAGGAGAATAAAAGACAACTGCAGTTACTTTAGAAAAGGGTTAAATTCTCCAAAGTAGACGCTTCCCAAAAGAAAAAACAGAACGAAAACTGCAAAATTCTTTCTTCTCTCCTTTGGAGAATACGGTTTAGCACAGTTTTTAAAAAATCAAAATCTCAAGAGATATGGGTGCCATTCCCATCCCAGTAACTAAGTGGCTCTGCTGACTGCAGGTTGTGTGAAACTGTACACCCACTACGCTCAATTGCAAAACAGCCATAAAGAACTTAGAACACTACACAAGTTCAACAGACATGAAGAAAAACACTACAAAATTCAAATGTGAGGGACAATTTTCCTGCCAATATACGTATAACTCTAAATTCTTACTCTCTCTCTCTATACACACACACACACACACACACACAATATGTCTTGATGATCAGAGCTATTACACTGTATAAATCTAATTAAGGTCAGTTTCCTATATGGGAAAAGGAAGATTTATCTGAGAAATAATTCAAAATAAATTCTCCCCAAGTAAATAGACCTAGGCCTATCATTAGTTTAGTTTAGTTTTGTTTTGTTTTTTTGAGATGGAGTTTCACTCTTGTTGCCCAGGCTGGAGAGTGCAGTGGCGTAATCTCAGCTCACTGCAACCTCTGCCTCCCGGGTTCAAGCAATTCTCCTGCCTCAGCCTCCTGAGTAGCTGGGATTACAGGTGCCCGCCACCGCGCCCAGCTAATTTTTTGTATTTTTAGTAGAGACGGGGTTTCATCATGTTGGCCAGACTGGTCTTGAACTCCCGACCTCAGGTGATCCGCCCGCCTCGGCCTCCCAAAGTGCAGGGATTAGAGGCGTAAGCCACTGCGCCCAGCCCCTAGGCCTGTAATAGTTAAGACAATCATTTATACATCATTTATATCAATCACCACAGTCCACAAAAGTCAGCCTTAGATAAGATGCCAAAAATCGGAGACGAATTAAAAGAAAGAGTCCTGGGTCAGTAGTACAGCTTTGTTGCAAGTATCTGCAGGGACCTGGTAGAGGTGTGAGAGAGACAGTTCCTTGGTGTGAAGGGTGAGAGGTCACAGGGAGGGTAGCAGGAAGCCCAAGAACAGGTAACTGAATTTGGACAGGCTTTTGATATTTTAAGCCCATTTCCATGGATTTTTGTTGTGTTTTGAAGATAGGGTCTCGCTCTGTCACCCAGGATGGTTTCTTAATATATTTACTATAATTATTCCCTTGGAATACTAATATTAATACTAAGTTAAATTCTTTGAAAATCCAGCCAGTGTCAGTTATGCTAAATGAAAACAAAACACTTTGTACAATTTTATATTTAAAAAGAGAAGCTCTACACTCTAGGATTAGAAGCAGTGGAGCCAGCAAGACTCTCAGGGCAACATTAGCTACCATTTATGGAGCACTTCTTATGTTCATGTGCCAGGCTAAATTATTTTCCTACATTATCCCACTAATGTATAAACAACCCTATCATTTAGCTATTATCAGCTCCATTATATAGACAAGGAAATGGAGGCACAAAGACGTTCCATAACTCTAACAGGATTACAGGACAGAGAGGCGGCAGAACAAGGATTCAAACCCAATCCTTCTGTTCTCAAGCTCAGACTCAGAACCATTATGCTTTACTGTCTTACCAAAATGAGAATCAAAATGAAAGAACCTCAAAGAGAAATAAAAACTCAAAGGAAGAAATCTGAGTTCTTTAAACAACACCAGAGCAATCCTGTCCTAAAACTGGAGGATTTTCAGGTTTTGCAATGTGACAAACTTGGAAAAGATACATCTGACACTAAATCCTTTGGCAATTTTATTCCACCTCGGGGCTTCAACTACCCCATTCTCAGTATCTCCATCTTAACCTTGATGACTTCTCAAGATATTAAATATTTCCATCTGCCTAATGACAAAAATCACTCATCTCAATAAAAAGCTGTATTTATTAGCATCTTCTTCCTCAAATCAGTTTGTCCTCCTGTGTTCCCAATTTTTTAATGGCACAGGTGTAATGCAAATTACCTACGCTTCACACCTCCCCCACATGTAAGACTATATGCCTTGTTCTAACAGTTGCCAAATCCAACTAATTCTACCTCTACAACGTCTCCCATCTGTCATACCTCTTCATTTCCCCTACAGTTAGAAAGGTTAGATTCTTGGCCGGGCTTGGTGGCTCATGCCTGTAATCCCAGCATTTTGGGAGGTCGAGGCAGGCAGATCACCTAAGGTCAGGAGTTCAAGACCAGCCTGACCAACATGGAGAAACTCCCCCGTCTCTACTAAAAATACAAAAAAGTAGTCGGGCGTGGTGGTGCATGCCTGTAATCCCAGCTACTCGGAAGGCTGAGGCAGGAGACTCACTTAAACCCAAGAGGCGGAGGTTGCAGTGAGCCAAGATCACGCCATTGCACTCCGGACTGGGCAACAAGAGTGAAACTCTGTCTCAAAAAAAAGGAAAAGAAAAAAGAAAGGTTAGATTCTCATTACTTTCCACCCAGTCTTCACTCTCTTCCTTTCATGACATACTAGAAATAGCTATCCTAAAACACAACTCTATCATGTCACTCCTTTATTAGAACACCTTCAAAAAGGCTCCATTCCCCACCAATCAACCCTTCAAGATTCAGACCAAATGCCTCCTTCTCCAAGCAACCTTGTGTAATCTCCTTCCCCTAAGGAGAGGTCATTGCTTCCTCCTCTGAACTTCAGCAGTACCTCACTTGACCCTTACCAATTTCAGCCTCCTATCACAAGTACCTGTACTGACATACAAGCATCGTCACCCTACTGGAAGACAAGCGCCTTAGGAGAAGGTTCAATGTCTAATTGAACTGTGAGTCTCCCACAAATTCTGGTGAAAATATACTTGCACACAGTAGGTACTTAAATATTTGACAAATGAATGAAAAAATTACAAATCAGCTTTCTCGGTTATAACACAAGCTTTTCAGCACAAGAACTTGTGCCCATTTACTTAATTTTTTTAAAACATACAAATTGTGAAGACTAATCATAATTTCCATGAAACCAGCCCTTTTTGGTTCCTAGAATACCCGAGAAAGGTGCTTATTTTATTTGAAGACAAAAAAAGTAGCATCAGTTAGCTAGGTCAGGCACCATCTAACTCTACTATTCACTGAGGCCAGGAACATTTCCTAGGGCCTCAGCTTTGGTCCTTCTGGATGAAGCCTCAGGGGGACTTTCCTCTGATAATGGACTAAACGATTCAAGATGACCTTAATGACCACCCTGTTTAAAACAGCCTCCTTACTTCTCCAATACTTCTTCTCCAAACATTGATGTTTCCACCATAAGGTCAGCTCCTCTTTTTCTTCCCCTTATGGCAAGGCTTATGGAGAAACTACACCACATAAATGAAGACTAGGAGCTCAAAATTCCAGAATGACCTGGGACCATGGAAAATCAGTATTTTGCCTTCTACAGTAAAGTCACACTCTTGAGCAAAGGAGGAAAAAAAAAAATTATCACAGTCCCTCAATCAGCAAAAATCTAGGCATGGAAGACTAAAAGAAGTTAGGGTCCAGTAAGCTTAAAAAAGAAAACACTGACTCAGAAATTTCCTATCTGCAATATATAGCAGGTTTAGAGGACGAAAATGAAAACAGAAGATTATTTCTAGACAGCTTGATGGAGAAAGATAATATTTACCTCAGTAAAGTTACAACCATAGGAACAAATCCAGATTCTATTTGTTTTTGTACAACTCTGCAAAAAATCATAAGGTGTAATTCACTTCTCAGTTCAGAAATAAGACGTCCTTAAAAAAATGAGTAAGAGGTACTTCCTGAAAACTAAAAGAAAAAAAATCTACTCCCATAATCAAGAGTTTCCATGCAGTATTAAAAATGATGTCCAGCTGGGCGCCGTGGCTCACACCTGTAATCCCAGCACTTCGGGAGACTGAGGCGCATGGATCATTTGAAATCAGGAGTTTGAGACCAGCCTGACCAACATAATGAAACCCCGTCTCAACTAAAAACACAAAAAAATCAGCCAGATGTGGAGGCGCACACCTGTAATCCCAGCCACTCAGGAGGCTAAGGCAGGGGAATCACCTGACCCTGGGAGGCAGAGGTTGCAGTGAGGCAAGATCGAACCACTGCACTCCAGCCTGGGCGACAGAGCTAGACTCCGTCTCAAAAAACAAACAAACAAAAAACAAGACCGGGCACGGTGGCTCATGCCTGTAATCCCAGCACTTTGGGAGGCTGAGGCAGGCGGATCACGAGGTCAGGAGATAGAGACCATCCTGGCCAACATGGTGAAGCCCCATCTCTACTAAAAGTACAAAAATTAGCCGGGTGTGGTGGCACGCGCACCTGTAGTCCCAACTACTCGGGAGGCCGAGGCAGGAGAATCACTTGAACCCAGAAAGCAGAGGTTGCAGTAAGCCGAGATCACGCCACTGCACTCCAGCCTGGCAACAGATCAAGACTCCATCTAAAAAAAAAAAAAAAAAAAAGTCCCTCCTATAATTCAGGAAGTGAAGGTGCTAGTTGACTGTTATTTATTCTCACTCAAAAAGCTAACTCAAGGTCAAGAAGACCTCTGCCACCAGCTGCAGTGTACCAATCCTAGGAGGCTATTTCTCAGAGCCCCATGCTTCTTATCAAGATGGTTCCCACGCTGTCTTCCCTTTCCCTCATCACTGCCTCCTCCAGGTCAAAGAATATCCCCAGGGCAAGTTGCAGCTGCTCCTTATGCACTCAGCCCTGGCCTCAGAGTACACATGGGTTTTGCCTCATCTATGACTCTTGGGGGAAGCTTACTATGCAGAGAGCAACTGCAATGTATCGCTCTCTATAGGATCCCAGCCAGGTGCCTTAGTGCCATCGGGAAAATGAGAGGAAACAAGGAACACACAAAAATCATGAAATACTGCTTCGGGTACTAACTCCAAGACAGAATTTTTTTCTTAAGTTAAATGTTTAAAAACAAAAAAAAGCTACAGTCATCTATGTATTCAGTCATCCAGTCAATCCCATGCCAAGTATAATCTCTGTTAACTATGCTTAGTGTGGTCAGAAAGGAAGTCTAGATCAACAATCACAACAATAGAGTGGGTTGAATGCAAACAGCCGGGGTTCAAGGAAGGCTCCCTGAAGAAAATTACCTGTAAACTGAAGCAAGCAAGAGGTGACCAGGCTAAGAAGAAAAGAATGTTCACCACACAGCCATTACTCAGGGACGTAATTCACCCATATTTCTATTTTTAAAAGATCAAAGGCTTCAAAAAAGCAAAGGGCCAGTAAGCACAAGACAGAGGCTCAACCTCATTAGGGAAATGCAAATCAAAACTGTAAGACACCACTTCACACCCATCAGAATGGCTACAATCCAAAACCCAGATAGTAAGTATTAGTGCTAATGTGGAAAAACTGCAAGGTTCATGCATTGCTAGTAAAATTGTAACATGGTGTAGCCACTTTGGAAAACAGTTTGTCAGTTTCTCAAAATGTTAAACAGAGGTTCCATACCCCCCAAAAATTTCACTCTTAGGCTTTGGAAGTCACCCCAAGAGAAATGCAAATACACATCCTCACAGAAGTTTGTACATGAACATTCACAACAGCATTTTTTTAACAGCCGAAAAGTAGAACCATTCAAAGTGTCCATCAACTAGTGAATAAATAAAATGTGGCATAGCCACACAATGGACTATGATTTGGCATTTATTGGGAATGAAGTACAGATGTTATGCTACCACATGGGTGAACCTTGAAAACATTATACTAAGTCAAAGCAGCCAGTTACAAAAGACTACATGATTCAATTAACGTGAAATGTCCAGAATAGGCAAATCCATAAAGACAGAAAGAAGATTAAGGGCTGCTTAGGGCTGGGGGATGAGTAGAGGAGGAAATGAGGAGTAACTGCTCATGGATACAGGATTTCTTCTGGGCATAATTAAATGTTCTGAAATTGCAGTGATGATTGCACAACTCTGTGAACACAAAAAACAATTGAATTGTACAATTTAAGTAGGTAAATTATATGATATGTCAATTGTATCTCAATAAAGCTGTTATAAAACCAAACAAAAGGCCGGATGCGGTGGCTCATGTCTGTAATACCAGCACTTTGGGAGGCTGAGGTGGGTGGATCACCCGAGGTCAGGAGTTCAAAACCAGCCAGGTCAACCTGGTGAAACCCCATCTCTACTAAAAATACAAAATTAGGCCAGGCGAGGTGGCTCATACCTGTAATCTCAGCACTTTGGGAGACCGAGGCAGGCGGATCACAAGGTCAGGAGATCGAGACCATCCTGGCCAACATGGTGAAACCCCGTCTCTACTAAAAATACAAAAATTAGTAGGACATGGTGGCACGTGCCTGCAATCCCGGCTACCCGGGAGGCTGAGGCAAGAGAATCGCTTGAACCAGGGAGTCGGAGGTTGCAGTGAGTCAAGATCGCACCACTGCACTCCAGCCTGGCGACAGAGGGAGACTCCGTCTCAAAAAAAAAAAAAAATTAGCCGAGTGTGCTGGTGCATGCCTGTAATCCTAGCTACTTGGGAGGCTGAGGCAGGAGAATCACTTGAACCTGGGAGGCAGAGGTTGCAGTGAGCTGAGATTGCAACACTGCACTCCAGCCTGGGCAACAATGAAACTGCATCTCAAAACAACAACAACAAAAAGAAAAAACAAACAAAAGATCAAAAGGACTACAGTAGTGAAGAACAAAATTTCTAATTTTGTTAGAAATTAGAGGATTTGAACATGCCAACTGGTTTGGAATCTATAAAGTAATTCAAGCAAGAGACAGTGGCCAGGTGCAGTGGCTCACACCTATAATCCCCGCACTTGGGAGGCCAAGGCTGGCAGACCACTTGAGGTCGGGAGTTCAAGACCAGCCTGGCCAACATGGTGAAACCCCATCTCTACTAAAAATCAAAAAAGGCACGCACCTATAATCCCAGCTACTCAGGAGGCTGACGTGGGAGAATCACTTGAACCCAGGAGGTGGAGGTTGCAGCCAGCCAAGAGCCAAGATTACACCACTGCCCTCCAGCCTAGGCAACAGAGCAAGACTCCATTGCAAAAAAAAAAAAAAAAAAAAGAAAAGAAAAAAGAGAGAGAGAGAGAGAGACAGTGGCCTGAACTAGTGTAATGGATTAGGAAGAGATAAGAGATACAGGAAAAAGAAACAATACTTGATTCTATATAGTGGGGAGAAGACAAGGAATCAACACAGCCCAGGGTTACTTACTTAGAAAATTGAGTAGCATTTATCAAAACAGGAAAACACAGAAAGACATGTTTGGGAGCAGGAAAATTCACAATATTGTGAAATTTAATTATATTTACAAAAGTTATATAAGGACTTAAAGAAGGTTTTAAGAAGGTTTTGTTTTAAGGTTTTGTTGGAAGCTTTCTTGGGCATTTATCTAATTTTAAAATGCAATTTAATGTTAGTTATGTTTATAAGTAGAACTGGATATTTAAACAGAATTCAACTTGAATTAATCAACATGTATCAAAAGCTGCATTATTATTCTTTTACCTTTATATAAAATGTACTGAATTAATGAATAGACATATGATTTATAAACTGAACTCAAGGCTCAAGGAAAATTGGACTTTAAACTTTTTAACAATAAATTGACTATTCATTTTCTACACCAGAAACTGTAAGTAGTTGGGTATCACTGGCATGTAGCATTACTGGTTGAAAACCGAGAAGTTCTAATTTGATGGCTTCTATTTTCTCTGGAAATGAGGTCATCAATTCAGGAAATGGAACGGAAGGATGGGTGGTATGAGAAAGTAGACCAGGAATCCAAGGTTTGATACATAATTGAAATAAAAGCGATGGAGGCCAGGCACAGTGGCTCATACCTGTAATCCCAATACTTTAGGAGTCTGGGGCAGGATAATTGCTTGAGCCAGAATTTGAGACCAGCCTGGGCAACATGGTGAAATCTTATCTCTACAAAAAGCAAGTCAAAATTAGCTGGGTGATGTGGTGCACATCTGTATTAATCCCAGCTACTTGGGAGGCCAAGGCAGGAGGATCACTTGAACCAGTAGGTCGAGGCTGTACTAAACCAAGATTGCACCACTGCACTCCAACCTGGGCTGCAGAGTGAGGCCTTGTCTCAAAAAAAAAAAGAGAAAGAAAAAAAATGCTGCTTATCAAAAAGGATGGGATTTCTAAATAAAAAGCTTTCTTTATTAAAAAAAAAATAAAAAATAGCCTGTAATCCCAGCACTTTGGGAGGCCAAGGCAGGCGGATCACTTGAAGGTCAGGAGTTCAACACCAGCCTGGCCAACATGGTGAAACCTCATCTCTACTAAAAATAAAAACAAAATTAGCCAGGCATGGTGGTGCACGCCTGTAGTCCCAGCTACTTGGGAGGCTGAGGCAGGAGAATCACTTGAACCTAGGAGGCGGAGGTTGCAGGGAGCAGAGATCACACCACTGTACTCCAGCCTGGGTGACAGAGCGAAACTTTGTCTCCAAATATAATATAATAATAAAATAAAATAAAAATGAATAAATAAAAGTGATGGAGAAAAGACGAGCTACGTGGTGGACAGATACAGAAGGATCACTTGAAATAGTCACAGGCCATTTGGAGTAAAAAGGCCATGACTTCATGAGGCATCCATTAGCTGAATGATGTCTTTTTCTTTAAAATTACTTAGTAGCATAATGACTTTCTTCCAAATAATGTAAAAAGAATGTGTTTCTGGAGTCTTGATTTTCAGCTATACCTTAAAGATAGAAATAACTAAGAGGAAATTTGATGTATGTACTTACACAGGAATACTCTGCACTCTAAATCTAACCATGGAAAAAAATTCTTTCCAGGAAAGTTGTATAAACCACAATATCCATTTCAGAAGATAATGAAAGTATCATTCATTCATTATACTTTAATATCATTTCTATGTCCTTTTTCTCTAATCCTTAAGTCAGGATTCTAGACGAGTATTGTCCAACAGAACTGTTGGGAATGATGGAAATATACTGTATCTGTGCTGGCCAACACAGCACCCACTGGTCACATGTAGCCACTGAACACCTGAAATGCAGCTAGTGTGACTGAAGAACTTAACTTTAAATTTTATTTAAGTTAATTTAAATAGTCATATGAGGGTAGTGCCTACCATAAAGAACAGCACAGTAAACTTTTCTGTTAAAGAAAATGAAGAAATTTACAGGCCAGTTAGGTGTCCAAGAGTCCTGTTTACAACACAAAAGATGTGAATTCACTCACTTATGAATACATGTAACAACACCGACGCTTGTCCCTGAAGAGCCTTTGGTTCTATTCTCATAATACAAGAGCTCTAAAGTCTCAAAAATGTGGGTGTGGACTAGGAGGACAAAGGAAATCCATTTCACACCCCAAGTTCCAAGAGAAACCGTGTACTTAGAGAAGGAGTTCATCATCCTTAGGGGAAAAATGTTCATCAGACAACTTCTAGAGGCCAGAGGTTGGCAAACGGTGGCCCACAGGCCACATCTGGACTGCAACCTGTTTTTACAAATAAATTTTATAGGAACACAGACATACCCATTTGCTGTAAAAGCATGTATCCATGCTTTGGGGCTATAAGGGTAGAGGTGAGTAGTTGTGACCATCTGGCCCACGCAGCCTAAAATGTTTACTACCTCACATAGTAAATCATTGATTTGAGTAAATGTTTTTTACCCAATGATTTGAGTAAAAGGAGTAAAAGACTTTGTTTTGAGGGGTAAACTGCTGCTGTATTTTATTATTAGGAAAAAAGCAATTTCAAGGAAAAAACAAAAAACAAAAACAATCATATATAGAAGATTTAAAATACTGCACTTCCAATCCCAATCCACAGTATTCCATCAAAAAATCACTGACCCAATAAATGACTGTCCAGGTACAAAGTGATAGGCAGATGCCTAATTCAGAATGACAACCTTAAGACACTGAATTCCGAACCATTTTTAAAGTTGTAAAACTCCAAACCACTATAAAGGATGTAAAACACATCATTTTGGTTTGTTTGGAGACAGGGTCTCAATCGCTCACCCAGGGTGAGGTGCAGTGGCACAGTCATGGCTCACTCCAGCTTCAACCTCCAAGGCTCAAGCGATCCTCCCATGTCAGCCTCCCAAGTACCTGGGACTACAGGCTCATGCTATCATGCCCAGCTAACTTTATTATTTTATTTTTGTAGAGATGGGGTCTCTGCCCAGGCTGGTCTCGAACTCCTGGACTCAAGCGATACTCCTGCCTCAGCCTCCCGAAATGCTGGGATTACAGACATGAGTCACCACACCCAGGCCACACGATTTTTTTTTATTTTTATTTTTTTTGAGATGAAGTCTCGCTCTGTTGCCCAGGCTGGAGTGCAGTGGCACAATCTCAGCTCACCACAACCTCCATCTCCCAGGTCCAAGCAATTCTCCTGCCTCAGCCTCCCGAGTAGCTGGGATTCCGGGCGCACACCACTGCACCTGGCTAATTCTTTGTGTTTTTAGTAGAGATGGGGTTTCACCATGTTGGCCAGATTGGTCTTGAACTCCCGACCTCAGGTAATCCACCCGCTTCGGCCTCCCAAAGTGCTGAGATTACAGGCGTGAGCCACCGCGCCCGGCCAACACCATTAATTTTTAAGTACACTAATATATTGGAAATTTTCTAAAACAAAGCTTGAAACAACTATCACCAAAAGTTCTGTAACACAAAGAGTCAATACCACTGAACACAGTGTTTTCACCTGTAACAGAGTAAACATTCTCATTTCAGAATATTATTGAAATAGTTAAGGTATTATCATGAGGTACAGTACCTGACACAGAATGGGTACTTATTTAAAAAAAAATTTTTTTTAAAAGGATGACTGTAAGGGGTCATTCCCCATGGATTATGGATAATTAGGGCCTTACTTTCTCAATAATGCAAAACTACATTTTCAATATTGTAGCATCACTGAATGTTTTGTCCAAAACTAGATTTAGAGAAAATGTCACCTACTGATTGAGAGCACAGTCTCGAGAAGCAGACTGCCTCAGTCCACTTATAGCCCTACTACGTACTAGCTCTGTCCTCAGTTTCCTCATCTGCGAAATAACTATACTTAACAATCCATGAAGAACAAGGGAAGGGTACAGTGACGTAGAACAACACTGTGGCAAACTGCAAGCACTCAACAAAATGCTGTATTTTAAAAACCTATGGCTAATGTACTGCCCAAAATTGGTACAATCTTTTTTAGAGGGTAACTTGGCAATTTCTACTAAAATCTAAAATATGCCTAACTTTTGAATCAGTAACTCTATTTTTAGGAATTCATCCTGTAAAAATATTCCCAGGTTTATGAAAAGATATTGACAAGGATGTTAACTGCAGCATCGTTCATAATAGCAAATAACCGGAGGCAGTCTAAACATCTATCAGTTGAAAACAGGCCAAATTATAACACTAACATGTTTTCTTATGGAATACCTGTAATTATTAAAAAATAGACTATGTGTGCACCTATTTGGGGAAGTGTTCATGATTTGTGGTTAAGATTAAAAAGTGGGTCTCAGTACAGTATGTAGAATAAAATCTTATTTCTATTAATTAAAAAAAGACAGAAAATAACTACAGCAGTCAGAATCCACTAAGGAGATGCAACAACCCACCTGCTGGGGGGGGAAAATGTAATGAAAAAGAAAATGCATATAGCATAAATGTTTTTTAGAGAAAAAACATGGAACTCCTCTAACAGCTATCATTTTGGAGATTAGAACTATTAGAAACTTGGCCGGGCGTGGTGGCTCACACCTAATCTCAGAACTTTGGGAGGCTGAGGCGGGTGGATCACTTGAGGTCAGGAGTTCGAGTCCAGCCTGGCCAACATGACAAAACCCCATCTCTACTAAAAATACAAAAAAATTAGCCGGACGTGATGGCGCACACCTGAGGTCCCAGATACTCCGGAGGCTGAGGCAGGAGAATCGCTTGAACCCAGGAGGCAGAGGTTGCAGTGAGCTGAGATTGCGCCACTACACTCCAGCCTGGGTGACAGAGAGAAACTTGTTTCAAAAAAAAAAAAACTATTAGGAACTTCTATTTGCTAAATATTTTTTTGCATTATGTAAAGTTTATAATTAGCATATATTAATTTTACAATCAGAAAAAAGATGGGCCGGGCATGGTGGCTCACGCCTGTAATCCCAGCACTGTGGGAGGCCAAGGCAGGCAGATCACGAGGTCAGGAGATAGAGGCCATCCTGGCTAACAAGGTGAAACCCCGTCTCTACTAAAAATACAAAAAATTAGCCAGGCGCGGTGGCGGGCGCCTGTAGTCCCAGCTACTCGGGAGGCAGAGGCAGGAGAATGGCATGAACCCGGGAGGCGGAGCTTGCAGTGACCGGAGATCACGCCACTGCACTCCAGCCTGGGTGACAGAGTGAGACTCTGTCTCAAAAAAAAAAAAAAAGAAAGAAAGAAAAAAGAAAGATAAAATAGGTTTTTAGGGACTTGTGAGAACTCTGCTGCAAACGCTGTTTAGGAAAACATAAAATTTTGTATGTATGTACTGTCACATGTACATGTACATATGTAATATCTATATACCCAATTTTGTAAAATAATCCCAATTTTGTAATACATATAACTAGAAAAAGAGACTGGAAGAAAAGACACCAAAATACAGACAGCTGTTATCTCTATAAACTCCATGAAGGCAGGAGCTTCAACTGTTTTATATTGAAATATATACTCAGTTACAAACATATGCTTATTTTTTTTAATTACAAGATATAACCTGTCACTACACTGGACTGAAACTTATTGCTACTTGAGATATTTGTTCCTGATATATAAACTCTGTTTTACTTTATCCTCTTGAAGCATCATTCTAAGTAAAATCTTACAAAGTAAACTTACAAATCCAGCAAGGAAAAAAAATTAGATTACATACTGTACCTTGCTCTGATAAGAACTTTACAATGGCTTTGAGGAACTCAACAAGGAAAATCAGTGTTTCCAAGAAGAAGAAATTCGGCGGGACATGGTGGTTCACACCTGTAATCCCAGCACTTTGAAAGGCCACGGCAGGTGGATCACCTGAGATCAGGAGTTCAAGACTAGCCTAGCCAACATGGTGAAACCCCATCTCAACTAAAAATACAAAATAATTAGTTGGGCATGGTGGCGGGCACCTGTAGTCCCAGCAGCTACTCAGGAGGCTGAGGCAGAAGAATCACTTGAACCCGGAAGGTAGAGGTTGCAGTAAGCTGAGATTGGCCACTGCACTCCAGCCTGGGCAACAGGCTGGGCAAGACTCAGTCTCAAAAAAAGAAAAGAAAAAGAAATTTATGGGCTGGGCACTGTGGCTCATGCCTGTAATCCCAGCACTTTGGAAGGCTGAGGCAGGTGGATCACTTGAGGCCAGGAGTTCAAGGCCAGCCTGGCCAACATAGTGAAACCCCATCTACTAAAAGTACAAAAATTAGCCAGGCTTGGTGGCACATGCATGTAAATCCCAGCTACTTGGGAAGCTGAGGCGCAAGAATCGCTTGAACCCAGGAGGTGAAGGTTGCTGTGAACAGAGATCGTGCCATTGTATTCCAGCCTGGGCAACTAAGAAATTTACTTCTTTAAAAAATAAAAATAAAAAAATAAGCGAATATCTGGTCTGTACCTTTAATACAATATCAACTAAACTTAAAAGAAAAAGAATTTTGTTGATTGAATTACCAAAGAAAGTTTTTGAGAATTTTAAGGTCCAAAAATGTTACTATTATTTGTCATCTTAACTTAAAGATCTAAAAGTCAAAACATCTGTCTAAATAGAGATGTTCAAGAAATATTTCATGCTTTGAAATGCTATAGCAATAATATGAAATTATATTAAATCATAACCAGATGATATGTCTTCATAACAACTCTCATCCAAAGAAAGCAGATGCTGAAAGAAGGTTGCTGGCCGGGTACGGTGGCTCACACCTGAAATCCCAGTGCTTTGGGAGGCCAAGGTGCGCCAATCACTTGAGCTCTGAAGTTCAAGACCAGCCTGCACAACATGGCAAAACCCCGTGTAAAAAAATACAAAAATTAGCTGGGCACGGTAGCTCACGCCTGTAATCCCAGCACTTTGGGAGGCCAGGGTGGGCGAATCACAAGGTGAGGAGTTCGAGACCAGCCTGACCAACACGGTGAAACCCTGTCTCTACTAAAAACACAAAAATTAGCCGGGCGTGGTGGTGCGCATCTATAATACCAGCTACTTGGGAGGCTGAGGCAGGAGAATCGCTTGAACCTGGGAGGCAGAGACTGCAGTGAGCTGAGATCGCGCCACTGCACTCCAGCCTGGGCGACAGAGCGAGACTCCATCTCAGAAAAAAGTTACATCCAAAGTAAGTTACAATGCTGTACATACATTTGATATCAATGACAGTCAAAGACAATGAGAAGGGGAAATGTCACAAAAGAACTGCCATAGAATTTTAACAGAATGATCTCTAAGTGATCTTTCCCACTCATTTACTCAAGTCTTTGACATCAGCTCATAGCCTTCCTTCTCAACAGGATCCTGTCATAATCCAGGGTGATGGCAACAAAAATGTACTCATCTAACCAGGTACCTTGTTCCTAGGTGTCCTCTCTCCACGAATCCACACACGCAGCTAAACTTGCTCTACCTCTAAAGCCATTCATTCGAGGCATCCCATTCTCTAGCCATAATCACTAGCAATCCTGAATATTCGAGATGCATTTGTTCTCCAGCCTCAACTGTACCTGTCTTTCTTTGGTCCTCAGTTTTCTTCATTTCAGCATCTTTCAGATTTCACTTCTACTTTCTCTGGTTTATACTCACTGCTTGTAGGAATTTAATATTATCTCCTTCATTTTGGCAAACTACTTTTTTTTTTTTTTTTTTTGCTACAGAGTTTCGCTCTTGTTGCCCAGGCTGGAGTGCAATGGCGCGATCTCGGCTCACCCCAACCTCTGCCTCCTGGGTTCAAGCGATTCTCCTGCCTCAGCCTCCCTAGTAACTGGGATTACAGGCATGTGCCACCACGCCCGGCTAATTTTGTATTTTTAGTAGAGACGGGGTTTCTCCATGTTGTGTCAGGCTGGTCTTGAACTCCCAACCTCAGCTGATCCACCCGCTTCGGCCTCCCAAACTGCTGGGACTACAGGCATGAGTCACCACACCCGGCCATCATTTTGGCAAACTATTAAAACCTATAAGAAATCTAACTTATTTCAATGACCTAAAAGAATCAAACAAGAATTAATAGTCTATTATACAGAATAAAACCATGCTTTATCTAATCTTCTCAAGGACATAAACATAACAAACATGAAAGTGCCCATTCATTGGTGGGTATTTTAACTCCTCAATAGTCCAACCCTCATCTGCTTTTCCTTAAAATTATTTCATTATTCCAGCTGAGGAGAATTAAATCATGTGAAAAGCCCCATATCGGCCTTTCATAGTAGCATTTCTTCTTTCTTTTCTTTTTTTTTTTTTTTTGAGACAGTCTCACTCTGTCACCAGGCTGGAGTGCAGTGGCACGATCTCAACTCACTGCAACCTCCACTTCCCGGGTTCAAGCGATTCTCCTGCCTCAGCCTCCCAAGTAGCTGGGATTACAGGCGCCCGCCACCACGCCCGGCTAATTTTTGTATTTTTAGTAGAGACGGGGTTTCACCATGTTGGCCAGGATGGTCTCGATCTCTTGACCTTGTGATCCACCTGCCTCAGCCTCCCAAAGTGCTGGGATTACAGGCATGAGTCACCACACCCAGCCACATTTCTTCTTTCTTCATAAATTTTTTCTGGGCCGGGAACAGTGGCTCACACCTATAATCCCAACACTTTGGGAGGCCAAAGCAGGAAGACTTCTTGAAGCTAGGCATTCAAGACCAGCCTGGGCAAGAAAGTAAGACCCTGACCCTGTCTCAGCAAAAAATAAAAAAATAAAAATTAGCCAGATGTGGTGGCACGCACCTGTAGTCCCAGCTACTCAGGAGGCTGAAATGAGAGGATCTCTTGAGCCCAGAAGGTAGAGGCTGCAGTGAGCTACAATCACGCCACTGCACTGCAGCCTGGGCAACACAGTAAGATCTTGCCTTTAAAAACTAAACAAATAAATCAACTTTTTTAAAAAACAATTTTTTCCCTTAACGGTATTTTCTAGCACCTAATATTAAATACACATGGTGGTTATTTCATGTTTTCTAGGAAACAAGTAACTAACATAAAAACAAAAAATAAATAAAATACACATGGTGTGTGTTTGATAAACAATGGAATATTTTACCTCTTTCATCACTTAAGCTTTGCATATATTAACTCATTTAACTCTTATAACAATTTTATGAGGTAGGTATTACTACTATCTCCATTTTGTATTGAGGAAGCTGAGGCCCAGGGAGGTTAAGTAACTTCCTCATTAATATAAAGCCTCTATGTGGTAGAGCTCAGATTTAAACCCAGGCAGTCTTGGATTCTGCATCTGTGCTCTTAGCAATCATGCCACACTGCCTCTCAAACCCAGGCTAAACTTTTGCTTAACTGAGAAATCTTTCCACTGAAAACATGGTTAATAATTAGTTTCATTATATTCAAGTAAACACCAAATTAGTACATAGCTTCCATACCAATTGTAATAATCTCTAAATTCTTCATCTGTTTATCATTCATAACACAGTAATACATTCTTCCTATTTTCACAAACCATTTCTTATATAAATTTCCTAAACTTTACATTTCCTTTCACTTTAAATAGCTCAGTAACTTTCTAATTTTTTCATTCACCTGAAGTTACCGGGTTACTTTCTTCACTGTCTCATTCTTTTCTTTTTTAAGACAGGGGCTCCCTCTGTAGCCCAGGCTGGAGTGTGGTGGTGTGATACTGGCTCGTTGCAACCTCTGCTTCCTGGGTTCAAGCGACTCTAGTGCCTCAGCCTTCCAAGTAGCTGGGACTACAGGTGCACGCCACCATGCCCCACTACTTGTTGTATTTTGAGTAGAGACAGGCTTTCGCCATGTTGGCCAGGCTGGTCTTGAACTCCTGGCTTCATGTGATCTGCCCGGCTTGGCCTCCCAAAGTGCAGGACTACAGGTATGAGCCACGGCACCTAGCCCCAAAATATTGTTTCATTCTATTAAGCATGTAATATACAACTTACCAAATTTTGTAACTAAGCTTTCCTCTTTCCTTCTTCTAAAAACCATCAATGTTTCAACTTCCCCTTAAATTCTTTTTTATTTTATTATTTTTTTTTTGAGGCAGGGTGTCACTGTCACCCAGGCTGGAGTGCAGTGGCACCATCACGGCTCACTGCAGCCTCGACCTCCCCAGGATCAGGTGATCCTCCCACCTCAGCCTCCGGAATAGCTGAGAGTGTAGGCATGCGCCACCATGGCCAACTAATTTTTTTTTTTGGTATTTTTTGTATAGGTGGGGTTTCACCATATTGCCCAGGCTGGTCTCGAACTCCTGGGCTCAAGCTATCCGCCTGTCTCCACCTCCCAAAGTGCCAAAATGCAAGGATTACAGGCATAAGCCACCACACCAGACCTAAATACTTTCTTTTACTGAATGTTAAAACAGTATCAAAGTCAAAAATTAGAACCACTTATTCTGAGTGAAGCCAATAAGCACTTCACCTTTGAAGGAGCTCTAAGTAGAACACGAAAGAAAGTTATCAATATTTTATCTGCTAACATTTACACGGCAACCTACTTAAAAAGTTATATGGGTGCTTCCACTTCTGGAAAGTATTGTCTTATCTAAGAAGTCCAGATTTTCTCTTTGCCCTTCTAGAAAACACATACTATCAAGTGTCATCAAATATTTTTCTTATGTTTTATACCATTAAAATTTAATAATGGAGGTGACTGTGAAGGGAGAAAGAACAGAGAATACCCAAGCCTAGGTTTAATTTTTATAACTTTTTGAAGAAAAATATCAAGAAAATAGGAAAACAGAAGAGAATGAACATTATATTTTCTACATGAAATTAAAAGAAGACAGTAGTTTGAGACAGGTCACTCTGAAAACAAAGTGTCATACTTTTTTTTTTTTTTTTTTTGAGATGGAGTCTCGCTCTGTTGCCCAGGCTGGAGTACAGTGGCACAATCTCGGCTCACTACAAGTTCCACCTCCTGGGTTCACACCATTCTCCTGCCTCAGCCTCCTGAGTAGCTGGGACTACAGGTGCCCGCCACCACACCCGGCTACTTTTTGTATTTTTTTAGTAGAGACGTGGTTTCACCACATTAGCCAGGATGGTCTCGATCTCCTGACCTCGTGATCCACCTGCCTCGGCCTCCCAAAGTGCTGGGATTACAGGCGTGAGCCACCGTGCCTGGCCCCAAAGTGTCATACTTTTAATAAAAGTATATGGTATAAAAATAAAAGTATACGGTTAAAAAAAAAACAAACTTCAACTACCCAGACCTCAATTTGAAGCCCAAATGTTATATTACTAATAGTGATACCCTGCACAAATTAATTCTCTGAACCTCCATTTCCTCATCTGGAAATGAGTAGTAATACCATCTACCTTGAAGAATGGGTTATTACAAGTAATAAGAATACAGCAGCTCAATCATTCCTTTTCTCCAACCATTTCTTACAGTCACCACACTAAGCAAACAGCAAGAACTGACTCACCTCAAGCCATAACATAAAATTTATCTAATGTATTAGACAGTGAGTTAAAGTATCAAATAATTCTCATTGTGATGACCCCACATAGACTGTTGTCTTAAAGTCTTTCTGCTGTATTCAGCTCTAAGAAGATGTTTCTTGATGCGCAATTAAATTTACAATAAATTACCTGAAAATTTTCTCAGGCATGCCAAAAATCACAAGATCTATTTATATATTTTAGCAATCTAGTGAAAACATTCTTATCATGAACTGATGATACTTAAACTTCCTTCCAGAGGTCTCTACTCAGTTTAATTTGTGACAGCACTTGTATGTGAGACAGCAAACACTATACACTTTAAGCAAAGAAAAATACTATAGAAGACTTCATTTTTTACAGAGTTTAAAAGAAAGCTCATTCTGATGTTCAGAAATACAGTGGCTCGGGAGTGGTGGCTCATAACTGTAATTCCAGCTCTTCGGGAAGCCGAGGCAGAAGGATCACTTGAGCCCAGGAGTTCAAGACCAGCCTGGGCAACATGGCGAAACCCCGTCTCTACAAAAAATACAAAAGCTACTCAGTTGTGGTGGCATGTGCCTGTAGTCCCAGCTACTCGGGAGGCAGAGGAGGGAGGATCACTTGAGTCCACGAGGTGGACATTGCAGTGAGTCAAGATCATGCCACTGTGACCCTGTCTCCCAAAAAAGAAAAAGAAAAAAAAAATACAGTTACTAAACAGTTTTGTTTTTGTTTTGAGACAGTCTTGCTCTGTCACCCAGGCTAGATTGCAGTGGTACAGTCTTGGCTCACTGCAACCTCCATCTCTTGGGTTCAAGCAATTCTCCTGACTCAGCTCCCAAGTGGCTGGGATTACAGGCATGTACCACCATGCCTGGCTAATTTTTGTATTTTTAGTAGAGACGGGGTTTTGCCATGTTGGCCAGGCTGGTCTCGAACTCCTGACCTCAAGTAATCTGCCTGCCTCGGCCTCCCAAAATGCTGGGATTACAGGCATGAGCCACCACGCCCACTCCAGTTACTAAACAGTTTTATGTGTAATATCACTTAGACTCTATCCTAAGGAAATAATTGTAAATATGAGATGACATTTATCTGCTAGAATATAAGTTCCATCCGGGCACAGTGGCTCACACCTGTAATCCCAGCAGTTTGGGAGGCCGAGGTGGGCAGATCACGAGGTCAGGAGTTCAAGACCAGCCTGGCCAACATGGTGAAACCCCATTCTCTACTAAAAATACAAAAATTAGGCTGGGCACGGTGGCTCACACCTATAATCCCAGCACTTTGGGAGGCAAGGTGGGTGGATCACCTGAGGTCCAGGAGGTCGAGACCAGCCTTACCAACAAGGTGAAACCCCATTTCTACTAAAAATACAAAAATTAGCCGGGCATGGTGGCAGGTGCCTGTAGTCCTAGCTACTCAGGAGGCTGAGATAGCAGAATTGCTTGAACCCGGGAGGCGGAGGTTGCAATGAGCCGAGATCACGCCACTGCACTCCAGTCCAGGCGACAAAGCAAGACTGTCTCCAAAAAAAAAGAAAGAATGTAAGCTCCATGAGAGCAGAGATTTTTTTCTATTTATTCATTATCATATCCTCAGTGCCTAGAACAATGACAATCACTTATTTACTGAATGGAAATAAAAAGATCCATAGTGTTACAACAGTAAAAAACAGAAAACACTTATGATACATTACGCATTCATTACAATGATGATGAAAATTTATGATTACATAAAAGTGCTTACACTCATTTATTTAAAAAACATTAACTTAGTGGCCGGGAGCAGCTTATGCCTGTAATCCCAGCGCTTTGGGAGGTCGAGGAGGGCAGATCACTTGAGGCCAGGAGTTCAAGACCAGCATGGCCAACTTGGTGAAACCCCATCTCCACAAAAAAATACAAAAATTAGTCAGGCATGGTGTTGCGCACCTGTAATCCCAGCTACTCAGGTGGCAAGATTCTGTCTCAAAAAAAATGACTAAGTCACTAACTTAGGCATTAAGAAGACTGGGTTCTAATGCCAGCTCTGTCACTAATTTGACCTGTACCTTGGGGTAAAGGACAACCTATTTGGGCTCCAGCACCCTCGTATGTATTATTTCCTCCCCATTTCCTGGCCTTGGCTGGTCTTAATGAGACTGGCTTTGGGTAGACATTACAGCGAGTACATGCCTGAGTTACCTCAGAAAGCAAAGACTAACACAAACAGCAGAGAAAAAGGGGATGCAACCTGGAGCAGATCAAATGCTGCATCCCACTGGACTAGGAGATCCTCAGTGACATGCTCTTCAAGCCACACTGACTCAGAATCATCCATTTTTAACTCTAGGACCTCAAAGCATCCTTGAACCACTTTACAATAAACAGCAAGTAATTTAGGTCATCTGAGTCAAGAGAACAATGCCATCCAGGGTATACCAAAATATCAAGCCCTACTGTCAAAAGGACCAGAAAATAAAGTACAGGTGGAGAGGAAGTGATTTCACCCGCTGGAAATAGAAAAAGTAGATCTGTGTGTCAGCCAACAACTATCACACAATGGAACAGGATGCTTACCTCTCTGCTGGAGGAAAAGAAGCTATTCTCAAGTCCTTAGAATAAAAACTATTGTAATCTTACTATATCTATTTTATGTCATCTGAGAGCAATCCATGAGGACAATGCTTCCTCTTTCAGAGAATCTTCCAACTGAAAATCTCAAAGAATTCCCAAGCACCACTTGCCCTTCAACACCTACCTACACCTCACTTCTCTGCCCCACACTCACAAACTTTATTAGCATCCACAATTAAAGAACCATGAGGCCAGGCGCGGTAGCTCATGTCTGTAATCGCAGCACTCTGGGAGGCCAAGGTAGAAGAATCACTTGAGCCCAGAGGGTTGAGACCAGCCTGGGCAACATAGTGAGACCTTGTCTGTACAAAAAAAAAAAATTCTTGGCCAAGCACAGTGGCTCACACATGCAATCCCAGCACTTTCAGAGCCCAAGGCAGGCGGATCACAAGCTCAAGAGATCAAGACCATTCTGGCCAACATGGTGAAACCCCGTCTCTACTAAAAATACAAAAATTAGCTGGGCATGGTGGCACACACCTGTTGTCCCAGCTACTCAGGAGGCTGAGGTAGGAAAATCACTTGAACCCTGGAGGTGGAGGTTGCAGTGAGCCAAGATCATGCCGCTGTACTCCAGAGCCTGGTGACAGAGCAAGACTCCGTCTCAAAAAAAAAACAAAACTTTTTTAAAAATTAGCTGGGTGTGGTGGCACACGCCTGTGTCCCAGAGGCTGTGGTAGGAGGGTTGCTTAAGCCTGGGAAGTCAAGGCTGCAGTGATCTATGACTGTCCCACTGCATTCCAGCCTGGGCAACAGGGTGAGACCCTGTCTTAAAACAAATAAATAAAAAACAAAATAAAATAAAACTCTGCTCTGCCACTTCCTAGCTGAGTTACTTTGGGAAAGTTATTGAATCTCTCCGTGCCTCCATTTTCTCACAATTATAAAACGGGGATAATACCTGTTACATAGGATTGTGATAAAGATTAAATTCATCTAGAATGCCTGGGTAAATACTTAGCATAAAATAGATTTCCAAAAATGTAAGGCCAATTTCTACCGAGGCCTATTCCTTACAAAGAAAACTGAAGACACATAGGAATTCTCATTCCTTGTAGTGATCTAAATTACCAAACCATGCAACATCTTAATATAAAAGAAATCTCAAGGAAGGAAATGAAGTTACTGCCTCATGGTTTTACTGACAAGCAGTTTTTAAATTGCAGGTTCACAGAGGGATTTGGGGGACCCATTAATCCCCTGAAATTATACCTGATTTTGAGGCAGCGTGCTACTTCTGTAAATGACTTCACTGAATTTCCACTAGCTCCAACCCTATTTCTCTATTCTCCTTTACAGCAAATATCCTCAAAAAGGTGCTATACTCACTCTCTCAAATTCTCCTTTCACTCTCTCTTAAACCCACTCCAATAAGAATGATGAAACAAACCCTGCCCTGAAACTAATCTTGCCAAGATCATCTGTCCACATTGCTAAATCCAATGATCAGTTCTCAGTCCTAAGCTGATTTTTAGCAGATTTTTGACACACTTCATCTACCCCTCCTGCTTGAATACGTTTTTCTCATCTGGCTTCCAGGATGCCATATAATATAGTCTATGATTTCTTGGTTTTCCTCCTTTTTTGCTGATCTCTTATCAGCTTTTGTTGCTGACTGTTGTCTCAGACTTTTTAACGTCCCTGGACTTCGTCCTTGAACTTTTTCTCTTCTCTTCCCTATACTCCACTGGTAATCTCTTCTGGTTTCCCAGCTTTACTTACACTTGCCACACACTCACAACTAGGTATCTCCAACTCAGGTTTCTCACATGAATTCCAGACTCTTACACCATCTTAAAACTGTCTACTTGGCATCTCCACTTGAGTATCTAATACTACTTTAACCTTGGTGTGTCCAAAGTAAGCTCAAGAGGCCAGGTGCGGTGGCTCACACCTGTAATCCCAGCACTTTGGGAGGCCGAGGTGGGCAGATCACTTGAGGTCAGGAATTCGAGACCAGCCTGGCCAAAATGGTGAAATCCTGTCTCTACTAAAAACACAAAAATTAGCTGGATGTGGTAGCAGGCACCTGTAGTCTCAGCTACTCAGGAGGCCGAGGCAGGAGAATCACTTGAACCCGGGAGGTGGAGGGTGAAGTAAGCCAAGATTGCGCCACTACACTCCAGCCTGGGAGACACAGTGAGACTCCATCTTAAAAAACAAACAAATAATCTGCTCTAAACACAGCCTTCCCATGTCAGCTCCTGACAACCCCATCCTTTGAGCTGCACAGTCCCAAACCTTGGAATCATCCTTGACTCCTTTCTTTCAACCCCTACCCTACAGTGAAATTCATCAGAGACCAGGCATGGTGGTTCATGCCTATAATTCCAACACTTGGGGAGGGCGAGACAAGAGGATCATGTGAGCCCAGGAGTTCAAGACCAGCCTGGGCAACATAGTGAGACCCCATTTCTATAGAAAGTTTTTAAAATTAGCTAAGCATGGTGGCACATGCCTATATTCCCATCTACTTGGGAGGCTGAGGTAGAAGGATCACCTGAGCCAGGGAGGTCAAGGCTGCAGTGAGCCGTGCTCACACCACTGCACTGCAGCCTGGGCAACAGAGTGAGATTCTGACTAAAAAAATTAAAAAACTCATCAGAAAATACTGTCGCTCTATCTTCAAAATACATCCAGAAGTCATATACTTTTCACAAGCCTACTAGCAAATCGATGAAGCACCACCATTTCTCACATGAATTATTATCATCATAGCCTCCCACCTATCTCATTATTTCTAGCCTGTTGTCCCAGTCTACTGTCCACAAAGGAGTCTTCTGTCCTTTTAAAATGCAAATAATGCACTACGGGAGGCCGAAGTGGGAGGACTGTTTGAACTCAGGAGTTTGAGACCAGCATGGGCAACCTAAGGAGAGCTGTCTCTACTAAACAGAAATTAAATTTTTTTAAAAAAAAGAAGAGAAAATGCAAATCACATCATGTCACTTCTTTGCTCAAAACCATCCAGTGCCTTCCCCATTTCAATTTAAGCCAAAGTCCTTAAAAGGGCCCCAAGAAGCACCTTTACTTTCCCCCACCCCCTTACTGGTGAACATCTACCTCAGAAGTCACAACAGACATCGTAGACTGAATGGGTGGTCCCCAGAAAGATATGTCCAAGTCCTAATCCCCAGTTCCTGGGGACTGCCACCAAAGATTGCCAGCAGCCACCAGAAGCAAAGAGGAAGTATGGAATGGGCTGTCCCTAAGAGCCCTCAGAAGGAACTAACCCTGCCAACCGACACCTTGATTTCAGACTTCTGGCCTCCACAACTGTGGCACAATAAATGTCTGTTGTGTTAAGCCACCAAGCATGTGCTTGTAATGGCAGCCCCAGGAAACTGACACACCACTCTACCCCCTGCTCATTCTGCTCCCACCACGCTGTCTTCCTTGTGCCCACTTCAGGACCTTTCCACTGACTATTCTCCTCTGTCTGGGAAGCTCATGCTGCAGAACTTCACATGGCAAACTCCCACACATTTTAGCCTTTTGCTCAAACATCATCCTCTCCATGAGGCCTATCCTGACTCCCCTATTTAAATTGCAACAACCACCATCTTTCCACTTCTTTCAAACTCCCTTACAGTATCTATTTTTTTCCACAGCATTTATCATACTCTAATATACTACATAACATTCTTGTTTATTACCCATTGGATTCCATAGAATATAAGCTCCACAGAGGCAGGGTTTTTAGGTTTGCTTGGGGTTTTTTTTCTCTTTTGTTCACTGGTATATCCTAAACATCTATAAACTATGCCTGGCAGATAGTAGCTATTCAATAAATACATGCTGAATAAATCTGTTGAACAAACGTGTATATGTATATGTCTTTTTCTGGAAACAGAATTCACAGTTTTTATCAGATTAATGAAGTGATCTGCTACCCAAAAAAGGTTTCCAAATCTTTGTTCTTAAGCTTTAAGTGGTTAAGGAAAAGGGAATTCTATCCTAAAAGACCCCAACTCTAAAAAAAGCAAACAAAACCCCAAAAACACTCATACTATGACTTCGTATCTTACAAATGGCAGACACAAGTTTAAATTTCATACTCCCAAAACCAAATTTTGCTAAAGAAAAAAAGACAGTCCACTACAATTTAATGGCTTGAGAAGTACCTTCACCCACTTTTCACAGAACCTTGCACACTAAAAGGTGTACCCAGGATGAGCTTATGTCTCTACTGCTTAAGCAACAAAGGGTGGCCAGCAGTGTGAAGCATTCACATAAGCAAATCAAAGTTCCACACAGCTCAAGAACATGATCCAATGCTCCACCTAGGTAAAATCCTATCCAAAGTAGGGGAGTAGAACCAAAGCAAATCATAACCTGTCTAGCATCTATCCTTACTATGGAATAAACAGATATTTACTCAAAATACAACACTGTTTTAAAGACCTTGAGAAACCATAGAAGAGATGTCATTTACACGCCCCCTCAGTATGAACCATAAAGCGTAACAATGAAAGGCAGTCAAGCATAGGAAAACCTGTTAATGGATTTTGATAACAGCAGAAAGGCACCCACTACATTCCTTATTATTGCTGCAACATATTTCACAGTTACTACTAAACAGGTCTAGGCTAATACAATCACACCAAACACCAGAATTCAGCATATTACTTATCCAAGCATACATTCTTCAGACATATCTTTTATATTAAATCAATGACCATTACAGAAGAAAATATGCACATCTGCTGTTCCATCTTTCTTGTTCCATCAGCAAGTAGATTCACAATGCAACCAAGTCCTAGTCTTTATCTTTCCTGGTTCCATTCTCCAACAGAGGAATTTCAAGGATACAGAATCTATGACATACTTTGAAGAGAAAGGCATTTTAAACTCTAATTAACTCATAATTTGCCTTGAGCTGCTTTTTTTTGAGACGAAGTCTCACTCTTGTCCCCAGGCTGGAGTGTGATGGTGCAATCTTGGCTCACTGCAACCTCCGCCTCCCGAGTTCAAGCAATTCTCCTGCCTCAGCCTCCTGAGTAGCTGAGACTACAGGTGCCAACCACCACGCCCAGCTAATTTTTGTATTTTTAGTAGCAACGGGGTTTCACCATGTTAGCCAAGCTGGTCTCGAATTCCTGACCTCAAGTGATCTGCCCACCTCGGCCTCCCAAAGTGCTGGGATTACAGGTATGAGCCATCGCGCTCGGCCTGCCTTGAGCTGTTTTTTTAAATACTGGTAAGACTTTCACATCTCAGAACACATCACTTTATCAAATTCCAAACCCAACCACTCTTCATCACCTCCACGACTACCATGCTAACCCAGGCCCACAGCACATCCCCTGCAGAGTCTGGCCACACTCCTCATCAGTCTGCCTGCTTCCACTCTGACTGGCAGCAGTCTAACTTTCTTTTTGTTCAACTTGAGAGCAGCTACTGTTTATTTAAACTGATCAGACTAGAAAAATAATTGTGGTAAACACCTCGGTTCATTCTTCTAAGAAGCCTGTGGATCTGGTCCTCCCTGTTGCCAGCATCTCCACCTTCTACAAAATGGGTGGTTTTTCTTCATTCTATCTTGTGGAGAAAATAATTTGAAGGGCCACAGGAAGTTATTTGCTTCTTTAAAGCGTTTTCCAACAGTATAGATGTCATGAATCAGATCCTCCATACAGATGATGCCATATTTACCAAGAGATAGAGCAATCAAAGCGTTATCTGTCAAAGCAATTTGTTTATTCATCTTGCCATAACCACGCTTGTAGATTAGTTCATTTACTGACTTCAGATTTGGGTTCCCCCATGTAATATTATGGCTCTACAATCCTCAGCATGTTAACTGAAGCCTTGTTGAGCTTCACAAAGGTTCCACTGAAGATTTGATAAAGGCGAAGAAGCTGCAACACCTTTCAGACCTCTGGGCTCACACCACTGATACCTCTGGTCCTGATGACAAAGGCCAATTTGGGTTCTGCAGGTACACAGAAGTTGCCAGCTTTTCTTGCCATCCTTGCCATTCGAATTTCAGTTCTGTACATCTGCCTATATTCCTTGTGATAGCGCTTTGCTTTTTCATAAATAAGCTTCCTCCTTGCCTTTCAAAGCATGTTTTGGGCAAACTTCTTTCTCAGGAGCTTGATCTTCAGCTCTGTGAAATTCCTTTGCTTTTTCTTAAGGGTTTCTGGCACAACGGGAACCTTCTTCTCTTCAACACCCTCCACGGTTCCAGCTGGTAAAGATCGCAGTCTAACTTTCACACAGCAGCCAAAGTGATCTTTATAAGACAGAGATCAGATTCTGTCACACACACCTGATGAAAACCTTCCAGTGGCATTATACTTGGAATGAAAGCCAGAGGTCTTAGCATGGTCCACAGGGAACTTTATGACCTGGCTCCTGCCCCTCTTTCCTGGTATCACCTCCTACTGTTCTCCCAGAGTTTTTCCACTGTTCCTTGACCAAACCAACAGGCTTCCACCTCGGGACTTTTGCACCTGATGTTCCCTCTGCCTGGAAAGCTCTATTCCTATACCTCCGCATGGCTCCTTAGCCTGTTCAAGGCCTTGTCCAAATGTCACCTCTTCAGAGAAGCCATCCCTAAATAACCTACTTAAAATGGTACCATCCGTACACCCTGTTAGTGTCTCTCTCTTTGTCTGAGTATCATGGTTGCCTCATTTTATAATTTGTTTAATCTGAGTCAGAACTGAAGCATTTATTTCCCTATAAAATGAAATCTGGGCAGAACAAATGCTATTTTATAGACCACTCATTTTGAAGTTAAACACAATATATAAACAAACATACACACCTTTAAAAAAACCCTTCTTTGGCCAGGCACAGTGGCTCACACCTGTAATCCCAGCACTTTGGGGGAGGCCAAGGCAGGCGGATCACCTGAGGTCAGGAGTTCCAGACCACCCTGGCCAACATGGTGAAACCTCGTCTCTACTAAAATTACAAAAATTAGCCAGGCGTGGTGGTGGGTGCCTGTAATCCCAGCTACTTGGGAGGCTGAGGCAGGAGAATGGCTTGAATACTGGTAGCAGAGGTTGCAGTGAGCCGAGATCATGACCCTGCACTTCAGCCAGGGCAACAGAGGAAGACTCTGCCTCAAAAAAAAAAAAAAAAAAAAAAATGTGCTTTGGTGTATGGTTTTCCTTTATCGTTCTTAATTTAAAAGTATTACCAGCCTGGGCAACATGGCAAAACCCCATCTCTACAAAAAATACAAAAATTAGCCAGGCATAGTGGCGCACACCTGTAGTCCCAGCTACTTGGGAGGCTGGGGTGGGAGGACGGCTTGAGCCCGGGAGGTCAAGGCTGCAGTTAGCCATGATGGTGCCACTGCACTCCAGCCTGGGTGACAGAGTAAGACCCTGTCTCAAAAAAATAAAAGCATTAAAAAGAAGTGCTGTATGTACAAGAAGTTTATGGTTGTAGTACTAGATAGAGTACAAAAAAGAAAAATGGAAATAAGCCAAGTGCCCAATAATAGGAAAATACTTAAGGAATATACATGTGAAAAAAACATAATACAACCATTTTATGTTACTGTGTTATAATAACATCATAACGTTATAATAATATAGTAATTTTTAATATATGTTAATAATGACTACATAGAAGCACAAAGGTGTTTATCAAGGAGTTTGTTTTTTTTTTTTTTTTTTTTTTTTTTGAGATGGAGTCTTCCTCTTGTTGCCCAGGCTGGAGCGCAGTGGCACGATCTCAGCTCACTGCAACCACCTCCTCCCAAGTTCAAGCGATTCTCCTGCCTTAGCCTCCTCAGCAGCTGGGATTACAGATGTGTGCCACCACACCCAGCTAATTTCTGTATTTTTAGTAGAGATGGGATTTCACCATGTTGGCCAGGCTGGTCTCGAACTCCTGACCTCATTATCTGCCTGCCTCGGCCTCCCAAAGTGCTGGGATTACAGGCGTGAGCCACTGCGCCCAGCCAGTGTTTTTTGTTTTTTTTAAGAAGCTGTAATGATAGTAACAAAGAAGTCCAACCTTTATATTGCACAAATATTTACTAACCATGTAGCATCTATGTGCCTGACCAGCCCTGACAGATGAGGATTCAGGAGCAAACAAGACTCGTCCCTGTGCTTTCAGAGCGCACAGGGTAGCAAAGCCACTGACAAGTACAGGTGGGATTACAGTGAGGCATAAGAGATGGCTCGGGGGAGTACAGGGGCCAGGCAGAGCACCCTGGGCACAGCCCTGAGGCTTTCCAAATGAAATGATCCCGAAACTCAGACCTGAAGAATAAACAGGAGCTAAGAAGCAAAGGAGGGGGAGATAAACAGGTATGAATCAGTGGGTGCTCAGGGTGAGAGGCAAGAGAAGACATGAAACAGAATATGTGAACTATTATTTTTTAAAAAACTAAAATAACTTCTATATTTGATGGTAGAATTTTTGGTAAAATTTATCTTGTATAAAATATGATACTAGGCTGGGCACAGTGGCTCACACCTGTAATCCCAGCATTTGGGGAAACCGATGGGGGAGGGTTGCTTGATCCCAGGAGTTCGAGACCAGCCTGGGCAACACAGCAAGACCTCCTCTCTACCAAAAAAATATATATATATATATGTGTATATATATATATATATATATATGTGTATATATATATACACATATATATATATGTGTATATATATATACACATATATATATATATATATACACATATATATATATATATATATACACACATATATATATATATATATGAGAGATAGTAAATGAAAGCCAAATACTTTACCAACCACTCTGGCTTCTCAAAGCTTATCTGTCCTGTGGCTACTACCTCTCTTTCTTCAGCCTAACCTACTATCTGACCAAACACGAGCAGTGGCAGGAAGCAATTTTAACACGTCACACAGATGCACACATAACTCTTTATCAGGACTGACCAATACACTTCCCATCCCCACATTACAAATTTGGGGCCAAAATTACTCAGACAGAGATGTACTCTCCAGTCTCTGGCTGACGTGCTACCTTATTACCTCGCCCCAATTCCCTTCAGTTGCCAACAGACACTCCGTGCCTAGCATTCCAAGCCTGTCTTCTTTGATCTACCTAACTTATCTGGCACTATTCCTCCCCACAAATTCTGTACTTCAACCAGGTTCTCTTTACTGAACGCTGCGCATACCATATGCATTCCTGCCTCAGGCCGACCCCTGCCTGGACTGTCCTAACCTGCTCTCCCAGTCTGCTATTCAAACAGCACCCATTCTTCGATGGCCCACTCAGCTTTTCAATGGATCTTTGGTCAACTTATTTAATCCACACCAATCTCTAACCTGAAACTGAACTAAATTTGTTATGCTAAATAGTAAGTACTTGGTTAAATTCCGCTTTTGTTCTAGAAATCTCTAAATGTTGTATTCTTGCAAGGCTTCCCTCCTAAATTCTGAGGCCAAAGATAGTAACTTTTATTTCTTTTGTATCCCACTAACAGCAACATTAAACTTGGAAAACACACCTCCCACACCTGTTGGCTAGCTGACAGATCCTGGATGGAAAGATGAGCCAGAGAGCATTCAGTGCCAGTTGCTTTTCTCTGGAACTGCGGGTTCAAGCACCAAGATTAGGACTAGACTTATGTGCTCCTTTGGGACAGGAAATGGCATATGTACTGAAATGCGAGATAGTTAAAGGACACCCCCCCCAAAAAAAATTAAACATGAGGAAAAACATGTGTTCCTAATGTGGGCAAACCCCACCATATTACAAGTCTCCCCAGTACCTTCTATACTATGTAGCTAATAATACAAATAAATAATAAATCTAATCTATTTGATAAATGAATAGATTTAATACCACTAAGAGAAATATGAAGGTAATAGGTATAACCAACAGCCTAGAGTTTAATAAAGCTCCAAGGTAATCCCTGTGTCAATTTAAAAGATGCTAATGAATTATTTTTACAGTTTTTCAAATCCTTCATATAGAAATAAACTAAGTCATTTTCTAGGAAGAAAAAAGGTCAGGCTTTACTTACAGAGTCTTGCTCTTGTTATCCAGGCTGCAGTGTAGTAGCACGATCTCAGATCACTGCAATCTCCACCTCCCAGGTTCAAGCAATTCTCGTACCTCGGCCTCCCGAGTAGCTGGGATTATAGGCATGCACCACCATGCCCAGATAATTTTTTTGTATTTTTAATAGAGATGGGTTTTGGCCATGTTGGCCAGGCTGGTCTCAAATTACTGACCTCAAGTGATCCACCCACCTCAGCCTCCCAAAATGCTGGGATTACAGGCGTGAGCCACCGCACCTGGCCCAGGCTTTACTTCTTTAGGGAGACAGGGTGGCAGGGGTTTCATAATGAACTGAAAAACCAAATACTGTGTCCCTTTCATTTGGCAAGAACTCCTTTTCCAAAGAAGGGACTCAGAAAAAATGAAATTACTTATATAACGTCTGAGAGAATATTCTTAAAAGACAACAAAACATACAGAAAGGTATTTTGGATTCAGGAGAATACAACCTCTTCCAAAAAGAGATTTACTCTCTACTCCCTAGGAACTACTAATGACATGGAAAATCCCACTCAAGTTACATGAGGTCACACACCCACAATAAAGGTAGCTGCCTGAAGGTGGTCTACCAAGATAAACACCAACTTGTTAACTCCCTAAGTGCTATGCAAATGCCCAAGATAGTATATGCACACTTAATGACTCTGCGTTGTTGGAGCATCATGTTTCTACTATTACTACAGTTCTTTCAGTCTGTATTTTAGTGGGGTTTTTTTCATATCTGTTCCCCACTTTTCATCATGACCTCCTGGAGGGTAGGGACACATCTTACTCATCTTTATATCCCCAATGCCTAGCATTATATCTTGCAAGAGACACTAAAAAAATAAAATTCTGCCAAATGAATGGGCAAGCCCAAAATATCACTCAGATAATCCCTTATTAACAGCCAAATGCCCAGGGGAAGGGAGACTTAGATGACAGCACCTTCCTAGAAAATATGGCCTAAAATTACAGATCATTTCTACAACAAGTTACATTTCACTTACTAAGCAACTGGTCTATCTTTTCAGAATAAATTTTACTTTTCATGATCAGTGTAAGTATACGGGAAGCATGATTATTCTGAAATCTCTTCTTTTCAAACTAAACACATAGCTCCTGGACACCCACAGGAATCATAGGAGAAGAAGAGGGAGAGGCAGTAGACATTAGTTTCAAACCTATAACTCTTTAAGAGTCAAACAAAAGTAGAAAATACTAAGAAAAGAAAACTTGTCAGAAACCATTTAAAGACAAAGGACACCATCATCTCCCAGAATTTATCATCAACAGAACAGGTGAAGCTTAACAAAGATAAATTAGGCCGGGCATGATAGTTCACACCTGTAATCCTAATACTTTGGGAGGCCAAGGTGGGAGGATCGCTTGAGCCCAGGAGGTCAAGGCTGCAGTGAACTATGATTGCACCACTCCAGCCTCGGCAACAAAGCAAGACCCTGTCTCAAAAGAAGGAAAAAAAAAAGAAAACAAAACAAAAAGATAACGTATAAGAGCGCCTTCTTCACTTAATGAAGCCCAAGTTATAAATTCTTATAACCCATTAAGTTTATAATTGAAAGAGTATCAAGCATATAGCTTTATCTATGCACATAAAAACAAACATAAGTTCAGTAATTCATACCAGAAACCAGGTAATCACAAGTCCAACAGTTTACCTTATCTTTGAAATACACTATGTAGTTGGCTAATTTCAGTAATCAATTCTTACGGGATCCTCTTATAACAGCCACTCAAGGAGAAAATTTCAAATACTGACCTCTAATTCAATGTAATACAAATAAGAGGTCTTCCATCCAGAATTATATCAAATGGCCACAATTCCTTTCTCAGTAACACCATAAACAGGCTGAAGCTCTCCACAAATCTTCTCTGTAAGTGGATCCCACGGTGGTTGTGACCCGGTGCTGAGCGCACATACAGTTACTCCTAGACAATCACCTCCTAAAAGAAGACAGATGACTATCACTGTGACTAAATGAAACAACTTCAAAAATGCAGCTCTGCCAACTAGTTTCATTAGCATTTTCCAAACAAAACAGGTGTCACAGACAAGCTGAAAATAGTCAAACTCCTCTCTCTTTGGTGCTTTAGCAACATTCAATTCCCTAACACCTCCCCCAGATGCTGGATTCTTTTTAACAGTGTCTTACATCGGGTATGTTTCTCAATATTAGGAAGGTTTAAAGAAGCTGTGAGGATAGGATAGCGGAACATAAAGAAGCAGGAAGGCCGGGTGCAGTGGCTCACGCTTGTAATCCCAGCACTTTGGGAGGCCGAGGTAGGCGGATCACTTGAGGTCAGGAGTTCGAGACCAGCCTGGCCAACACGGCGAAACCCCGTTTCTACTACAAATACAAAAATTAGCTGGGCATGGTGGCGGGCGCCTGTAATCTCAGCTACTTTGGAGGCCGAGGCAGGAGAATTGCTAGAACCCAGGAGGCAGAGGTTGCAGTGAGCTGAGATCGCGCCACTGCACTCCAGCCTGGGAGACAGAATGAGACTCCATCTCCAAAAAAAAAAAAAAAAGAAAGAAAGAAAGAAAGAAGGCTCTATTTTGATACTGGGAGCCTAAACTGAATGATTCTGGAGAAATTCACAGATGGGGCTGAGGCTCACCTTCATGACAGCTGTATCAAAGGCCTAAATTTCTAAGGCTCAGAAATCACTACAATAAGCCTATCAACAGCATGTGATACTCTCCAAGCATTTTGCAACCTTAACATTTCCATCCTTTACAGTACTTTGATATCCTCAAAAGATGTCTTGGATTTCAAAGCCAGTCCCACAACAACAAGGCTGGCAATCAGCATCCCAGAAAACTGCAAAGAGGTTAAGACCCAAGCAAAATGGACTTGGGGATGCAAGGAATTTGTCAGCACCTGTATTCTCCTAAGAAGTGGTAAAAATATGGCCGCTTCCTACAGGAAGAAACTATGCCAAATAACCAAACCAAAAGTGAGAAAACCTAAATTATATTAACTTCTCATGAGAAGAGGCACTTAACCAGATAACTCTGAGTCAGGACCGTTCAGAGGGCGGAAAGAAAGGACCCATATTAACTGTTCTAATTACAAGTTACTCTTTGACTCTTCAGATCTTATTTCCTTGATGATTAGACTGGAATAAACAATTTGAGGGCAGGTACGATAACACCTGTCATCCCAGCACTTTGGGAGGCCAAGACAGGTTGATCACTTGAGGCCAGGAGTCCAGACCAGCCTGGCCAACATGGCAAAACCTCATCTCTACTAAAAATACAAAAAAATTAGCCAAATGTGGTGGCGCATGCCTGTAGTCCCACCTACTCAGGAGAGGCTGAGGCACGAGAATCGCTTGAACCCAGGGGGTGGAGGTTGCAGTGAGCCAAGATCGTACCACTGCACTCCAGCCTGGGTGACAAAGCAAGACTGTCTCAAAATAAAAAAAAAATTTTTTTTTTTTTGAGAGAGAAAAAAATGGCCTCTGAAGGCTGGGCGCGGTGGCTCATGCCTGTAATCCCAGCACTTTGGGAGGCCGAGGTGGGCAGATCATGAGGTCTGGCTAACACATGGTGAAACTCCGTCTCTACTAAAAATGCAAAAGTAGAGTCCCAGCTACTCCGGAGGCTGAGGCAGGAGAATGGCAGAGCTTAGTGAGCCGAGATCGTGCCACTGCACTCCAGCCTGGGCAACAGAGCGAGACTCCGTCTCAAAAAAAAAAAAAAAAAAGCCTCTGAAATCATTTCAGGAACTAAAAGCTAACTCTGGCTCTCTCTACATCTTTATATTAAAGGGTCCTGGACCTGTGATTGTTGAGGTGGCAGGGAAAACTGCTACCTGTTCCCATTCCTAATAGAAACCATCTTTTGATGCCATTCCCATTGTATTTTTCCACAAAAAAATGTATTTACAGATTTCTGGGACTGAAAAATTGCTGAATTTGTTAAAAGAGAAGAAAAAGGAGGCCCAGCAAGATGGCTCATGCCTGTAATCCCTGCACTTTGGGAGGCCAAGGTGGGTGGATTGCATAAGCCCAAAAATTCGAAACCAGCCTGGGCAACACGTCAAAACCCCATCTTTACAAAACAAAACAAAACAAATAAAAAAAAGCTGGCCAGGTGTGGTGACATGCACTTGTAGTCCTAGCTACTGCCAGAAGGTGGGGAGGGAGGGGTGGCTGAGGTGAGAGGACAGCTGTCATCCAGGTTGGAGTGCAGTGGTGCCATCATGTCACACTGCAGCCTCAACTTCCCAGGCTCAGGTGATCATCCCATCTCAGCCTCCCAAGTAGCCAGAACCATAAGAATGCACCATCAAGCCCAGCTAATATTTTTTATTATTTTTGTAAAGACAGGGTCTCCCTATGTTACCCAGACTGTCTTTTATTCCCCCCAAGACGGAGTCTTGCTCTGTCGCTCAGGCTGGAGTGCAGTGGTGCAATCTTGGCTCACTGTAACCTCTGCCTCCCGGGTTTAGGCGATTCTTGTCTCAGCCTCCCAAGTAGCTGGGATTACAGGTGCCTGCCACCATGCCAGGGTAATTTTTGTATTTTTAGTAGAGATGGGGTTTCATCATGTTGGCCAGGCTGGTCTCAAACTCCTGACTTTGTGACCTGCCCGCCTCGGCCTCCCAAAGTGCTGGGATTACAGGTGTAAGCCACCGCCCCCGGCCCCCCACTTTTTTTTTTTTTTTAAGAGACAAAGTTTTCTATGTTGCCCAGGCTGGCCTCAAATTCCTGAGCCAAAGCAATCCTCCAGCCTCTGCCTTCCAAGTAGCTGGAACTATAGACATGCCACATGTCCAGCATGCATTTTTATATTTTCAAGGTATTTCCATATCTATTTGTTCATTTCAGTTTATGTACTACTGTCCCTATTTGACAGCTAAGGAAGTAGGGCACATAATCATACTTCAAGCCCATAGTTCAGGTGGAAATGGACTCTAGGTCTTCTCATGCCAACCAGGAGTCATGGCTTATTTTTCTTATGCACAGAGGCTATCACAGTTCAGGACATTTTAGTGAAGCCAGAAGAAACAGGAATTACGTGGCCGGGCACAGTGGCTCACGCCTGTAATCCCAGCACTTTGGGAGGCCAAGGCCGGCAGATCATCTGAGGTCAGGAGTTCGAGACCAGCCTGACCAACATGGAGAAACCCCGTCTCTACCAAAAATACAAAATTAGCTGGGCGTGGTGGCACATGCCTGTAATCCCAACTACTCAGGAGGCTGAGGCAGGAGAATCACTTGAACCTAGGAGACAGAGGTTGTGGTGAGCCGCGATTGCACCATCACACTCCAGCCTGGGCAACAAGAACGAAACTCCGTCTCAAAAAAAAAAAAAAAAACAGGAATTGTGTAGCATATATAAAGTATGTTTTAAACTACTATCATATAACCTAGTAGTTCTCTCCAATGTAATCAACATATCCCTTAGCAAAATATTGTTTCTAGAGTTATAAATAGTATTCTGCCATAGGCCACCCAGATCTCAGATCTCATCTTGATTCAAATGGGCACTACACAAGAATACATGGGGTGTTTAATTTATATTCATTTTGTTATTTTTCAGGACAGTGCCTCTAAGCCAGGAAATAGCCTTCAAGTAGAAGTGGAAACATCCACAGGCTCAGTTAAATGCTATATTCAAGCCACTCAATGTTCACAGTCTTATTCCAAGTAATCAGGCCACTGACCCAAGTGTCAGTCAGCATCATCTTCAATCTCCCTATGAAAAGCTGAAGGAAAAGAAAATCTAATTAAAAGCCCAAGAAAAAATCCACTTTAATCAAAACTGCAACTAAAAGGCAAAGGAACTTTAAGGTAGGAAAAAAACTTAAGACATGAAAAAATTAGGAATTACAAAAAGGGATGTCAAGAGGGAAAAGGAGGAGATACTGCAATTTTTTTTTAGAATAGTCAAATACAGCAGTGAGAAGAGGGAAAGAGTAGAATAAGGAGTTTGATCTGTAACCATCAATTAAGATTAAATCACTAACTTCAGCCTGATACTGTAATTTAAATGACTAAAAGCAAGCCAATGAAAAATATGACTTTCCAAACAGAAGAGGCATAAAACTATAGAAAAATAATGAAATACGAAGGGTTAAAATACAGAGAACCACAATTTTAGGAATATTTTACTATGAAGAACGGAAACTGAATGTTTAAGTATATATAAAAGCAAAAGGAAGGAAACGATACATTTAGTTCCATCAAAATCAACAGAAAACCATCTACTATGAGCCTCTGTTGACAACTTCTCCCAAGTGAAACAATACAGATGAGGGTCACAGACTTAGCCAGTGATAAGACCTACTACTCTGTAATCATCCATGGGCAACAGACAAGGGCTGTCAGAGGACCCAACAGACGGAAGCCAATGCTAGAAGACAGAACTAGTTTCCTCAAAAAAAAAAAATCAGTCAAGGCCAGGAACGGTGGCTCATGCTGTAATCCCAGCACTTTGGGAGCCTGAGGCAGGAGGATCACTTGAGGCCAGGAGTTCAAGACCAGCCTGGGCAACACAGGGAGACCCTAGAAAAAAATTAAAAGTTGTTTTAATCGAAAACAAATCAGTCAAACAAATTACTGGTATGCTTTAAAAATAACTGTGTGACAGAAGAATTACTTGAACCCAGGAGGCGGAGGCTGCAGTGAGCTAAGATCACACCACTGCACACCAGCCTAGGTGACAGAGTAAGACTCCGCCTAAAAAAAAAAAAATCAGCATGAATCACAAAAGAAAGATACACGCCAGATCATTATTGTTCTTAAGGTGAAGCAATTTAGTCATCTTAGCGTAAACACACATATGCTTTAGTAGACATATTAAGAAATCTCTGGAATAAAAAATGACCAGACTAACTAGAAAGCAGTTGAATCACCCACCTAAAAAACCGACTTACTAATTTAAAGCACTTACCATATTTTAAAATCTTTTTACCTTAGAAGCCTTTTTCACTTCAGGTTTTATATTTAAAACATTTTCCAAAAAAGTCAGGGTTTGTGTCACCTCTTGCAGTTGGAAATCAGTTTCAACTGTAAGTTACTTTAAATCCAGTACCAAAGCACTGAGATTCCAAAGCAGTTGTCACATTAACTCCATTTCAGAATCCAAGTACCTGACTGCAGCCTCTAGTAAGAGAAGCCTCTAACTGGAAAAGTAACAGGAAAAGTTGTACTTTCTCATTTCAAATTTGGGGCCTACTATGCTGAATGAAGAAAGAGAGAACTTCAAGTTCAGCCTAATAGGCATTTACTACAAATAATATGACAATGGTTGGCACTCAATTTTAAAATAAATGACAAGGCCAGGCGCAGTCTCATTCCTGTAATCCCAACACTTTGGAAGGCCAAGGTGGGAGGATCGATTGAGGCCAGGAGTTTGAAACCAATCTGGGAAACACAGCAAGACCCCATTTCTATAAAAAATTTAAAACTTAGGCCGGATGCAGTGGCTCACGCCTGTAATCCTAGCACTTTGGGAGGCTGAGACAGGTGGATCACCTGAGATCAGGAGTTAGAGACAAGCCTGGCCAACAAGGCGAAACCCGGTCTCTACTAAAAATAGAAAAAAATTAGCCAGGCATGGTGGCGAGCGCCTGTAATCCCAGCTACCTGGGAGGCTGAGGCAAGAGAATTGCTTGAACCTGGCTGGGGAACAGAGGTTGCAGTGAGCCAAGATCCTGCCCCTGCACAACAGCCTGAGTGACAGAGCAAGACTCCGTCTCAAAAAAAAATAAAAATAAAAATAAAAAATTACCCAGGCTTTCTGCTGTAGGCCTGGGTGGCTGCTATAAAAATGGGCAAGTTCATGAAACCTGGAAAGTGGTGCTGTTCTGGCCAGACGCTATGCCAGATGCTACTCAGGAAGCAAAGATATCATCATGAAGAACATTGATGATGGCACCTCAGATCGCCCTTACAGCCATGCTCTGGTGGCTGGATTTGACCACTATCCCCACAAACTGACAGCTGTTGTGGGCAAGAAGAAGATGGAGAAGAGTCAAAGATCAAGTCTTTTTTTTCTTTTTTTTTTTTGAGGTGGAGTCTCGCTCTGTCACCCAGGCTGGAGGGCAGTGGCGCAATCTCGGCTCACTGCAACCTCCACCTCCCGGGTTCAAGCGATTCTCCTGCCTCAGCCTCCCAAGTAACTGGGATTACAGACGTGCATCACCACACCCAGCTAATTTTTGTATTTTTAGTAGACATGGGGTTTCACCATCTTGGCCAGGCTGGTCTCGAACTCCCAACCTCAGGTGATCCACCCGCCTCAGCCTCCCACAGTGCTAAGATTACAGGCGTGAGCCACTGCGCCCGGCCTTTTTGTTTTTGTTTTTGTTTTGAGACGGAGTTTAACCCATTACCCAGGCTGGAGTCCCATGGCAGACCTCGGCTCACTGCAACCTCTGCCTCCCGGGTTCAAGCTATTCTCCTGCCTCAGCCTCCTGAGTAGTTAGGATTACAGGAACCCGCCACCACGTCCAGCTAATTCTTGTATTTTTAGTAAAGATGAGGTTTCACCATGTTGGCCAGACTGGTCTCGAACTCCTGACCTCAGGTGATCCACCCGCCTCGGCCTCCCAAAGTGCTGGGATTACAGGCATGGACCACCGCGCCCCGCCAAAGATCAAGTCTTTTGTGAAAGTTTATAACTACTATCACCTCATGCCCATAAGGTGCTCCGTGGATATCCCCTTGGAGAAAACTCTCATCAACAAGGATGTCTTCAGAGAGGCTGCTCTTAAATGCAAGGTTAACGAGAGGCCAGGGTCAAGTTCAAAGAGAGGTACAAGACAGTCAAGAACAAGTGATTCTTCCAGAAGCTGTGGTTTTAGATGTTTCATTTAGGTTATTAAATTTTTTAATTAATTAAATTAAAATCAAAATTAGCCAGGCATGGTGACATGCCCCTGTAATCGCAGCTACTCAGGAGGAGGCTTAAACAGGAGGATCGCTTGAGCCCAGGAATTTGAGGATGCAGTAAGCCAAGCTTGTCCAACCCGCAGCCCAGGACAGGTTTGAATGAGGCCCAAAACAAATTCGTAAACTTTCTTAAAACGTTATGAGTTTTTTTGTGATTTTTTTTTTATTTTTAGCTCATCAGCTATCATTAGTGTTAATGTTTTGTTTTGGTTTTGGTTTTTTTGCTTTTTTTTAAGATGGAGTCTCGCTCTGTCACCCAGGCTGGAGTGCAGTGGGGCAATTTCCGCTCACCACAACCTCCATCTCCCAAGTTCAAGCAATTCTCCCTGCCTCAGCCTCCCAAGTAGTTGGGATTACAGGAACCCACCACCACGTCCAGCTAATTTTTGTATTTTTAGTAAAGATGAGGTTTCACCATGTTGGCCAGACTGGTCTCGAACTCCTGACCTCAGGTGATCTGCCCGCCTCGGCCTCCCAAAGTGCTGAGATTACAGGCGTGAGCCACTGCACCTGGCCAGTGTTGGTGTATTTTATGTGTGGCCCAAGATATTTCTTCTTCTCCCAATGTGGCCCAGGGAAGCCAAAAGATTGGACACCCCTGCAGTGAGCCATGATCACACCACTGCACTCCAGCATGGGCTACAGAGTGAGACTCTATGTCAAAAAATAAAATAAAATACATAAATTAAATGACTAAAATCCAGAAATTGCAGTCTTTAAAGAGTAAATTTTATAGCATGTGACCAATCTCAATGAAGCTTTTATTATTTAAATGTGTTTTAAAAATAAATGACACTCAGAACGAAGTATTCCATATAACATAAACCACCTGTCTCTATGACTGAGAGACCACGAAAGTATATCTTAAAATTCTGATATATGAAAAGATCATCAACTTCATTCATGGTCAAAGAAATGCAAATTCAAATGATCCTGTAGGAGCCAGGCACTGTGGTACACACCTGTAGTCCCAGCTACTCAGGAGGATCACTTGAGCCCAAGAGTTAAGAGGCTGCAGTGAGCTATGATTGCGCCACCACACTCCAGCCTGAGAAAGAGAGATTCCGTCTCTAAAAAAACTTTGTAAGGGCCAGAAGTGGTGGCTCAGGCCTGTAATCCCAGCACTTTGGGAGGTCGAGGCGTGTGATCACTTGAGGTCAGGAGTTTGAGACCAGCTTGGCCAACACAGTGAAACCCCATCTCTACTAAAAATACAAAAATTAGCTGGGTGTGGTGGCACACGTCTGTAGTCCCAGCTATTCGAGAGGCTGAGGCAGGAGAACCACTTGAATTTGGGAGCCGCAGGTTGCAGTGAGCCGAGATTGCACCACTGCACTCCACCTGGGTGATACAGCAAGACTCAGTCTCAAAAAAATTGTAAGGCCAGGCGTGGTGGCTCACGCCTGTAATCCTAGCACTTTGGGAGGCTGAGGTAGGTGGAGTGCTTGAGTCCAGGAGTTCGAGACCAGCCTGAGCAACATGGTAAAACCCCGTTTCTACAAAAAATACACAAATTAGCCAGGTGTGGTAGTGCATTCCTGTAGCCTCAGCTACTGGAGGGGGTTGAGATGGGAAGATCGCTTGAGCCCAGGAGGTTGAGGCTGCAGTCAGCCCTGATCGCACCACTGCACTCCAACCTGGACGGCAAAACAAGACCCTGTCTCAAAAAAAATTGTTCTTTTTTTTTTTTGAGACGGAGTTTTGCTCTTGTTGCCCAGGCTGGAATGCAATGGCACAATCTCGGATCACCGGAACCTCTACCTCCCAGATTCAAGTGATTCTCCTGCCTCAGCCTCCTGAGTAGCTAGGATTACAGGCATGTGCCACCACGTCAGGCTAATTTTGTAATTTTAGTAGAGATGGGGTTTCTCCATGTTGGTCAGGCTGGTCTTGAACTCCCAACCTCAGGTGATCTGCCCACCTTGGCCTCCCAAAGTGCTGGGATTACAGGTGTGAGCCACCGCGCCCGGCCAAAAAAAAATGTTCTTAATGAAAAGATAATATCATTGTACACATTTCCACCTATCAGATTAACAAAGATTATAAAATTTCATAATATCCAGGGATGGTGAGAAGGAAATGAAAACCCTAAAATATTCTGTGCGTACACAGGCATATCTTTGGGGGCAATTTATTTACAGCTTTCAAAATAAAAAGTAAACATAACCCACTGATTCAGCAACTCTACTTAAGAGCTTATCCTATACACATACTTGTACAATTGTACAACAGTACAGATATGAGGATGCGAACCAAAGAGTCTGAGACAATTTAACTGTCCATCAATGGGAAAAGTGAAGTATACATCCATACAGCATCCGATTATGCAGTTGTTTTCAAAAACAAACCTGAGTTGTAAGTATTGAATTGAAAAATATGTTTGGAATTTTTTTAAATTCAAGATACTATGTATAGTATGCTTATATATGCAGAGAAAATGTCTGGAGGAATACTGAATTGTGTGAGAGTGATTACAATGAGTATATATTAATTTTATAATTATAATTTGTATTTCATTTGAACACATGAAGCTATCAAATAAAGTCATTTAACCCTGGTGTTAAATCAGCCTATGCTATGATCCCAACCTATCTTTCCAGTGCTCTATGGTTCTGGCCAAACCAGTCTGTTCCTTCTTTGAGAAACCAGTCCCAAGGACTCCCTCTCCAAAATGCTCTTACTATGTGGTCTGAACAGCTACCCGCTACAGCTTCAAATACAAATTACCTGAGTTGAAAAAACTATGCCTGCCTGCATCTGCTATAGAACATTTTAAAAGAGATCTTTTTTAAAAAGAAAATTGAAACACAATTTAATAATCCCCATCATAGAAGCAGCAAAAGTACTCACCATTTCCCAAGTTTTCCAGGCTCTGTGCCTTTGCTTCATGCAATTTCCTGCCTCAAATCCTCTTAGCTACTTATCACATGTCCAAATCCTGCCAATCCTTCAAAACACAGGTGAAACACCAACTCCTACACCAAATCTTCCCTAATGCCCCCATCCAGAGCTGATTCTCTTTCTTAAACCACAGTATCAACACCTTTTGAGGCACTTTCTTCTACCTAGTACTCAGTTGTGTACATGTCTCATCTTTCCCATTAATGAGAAAATCATCATGGGCACAATCTCTGTCTTGGTCATTTTGTATGCCCTATTTTGCTACATTAATTAAACTCGTATTTCACTAAAGCATATAATAAAAAGAAAGGGGCAAGAATCTAAAAGTTAAAAAAAAACAGGCTTTTAGTATGCATTCATTTGAATTAGGTCTTGTTTACCTGCAACAAACGCTATGTAAGAAAAGTACGAAAGGTAAGATCCCTCCCTCTCCATCCAGCTGCCCAGGGCCCTGGTATGCCTCCTGAAAAGGCAATAACTATGGGTTCTAAGAAGTCCTCGGACACTATCACTTCTTAACACATTCAGGACATTGGAACTAAGTTGACAAAAAGAATTTATAAATTATATTTTAAAATACATTTATGACAATTACACAATTGCACAGTTTACATGCTGAGGCAAAATATGACATTCAATACATGGGAAGATAAACTGTATAAAACTATCTGAGCTGTGAAAAGAAGTCACTGTTCGGCCAGGTGCAATGACTTAACGCCTATAATCCCAGCACTCTGAGAGGCCGAGGCGGGAGGATCACGAGATCAAGACCATCCTGGCCAAAATGGTGGAACCCCAGCTCTACTAAAAATACAAAAATCAGCTGGGCATGGTGGCACATGCCTGTAAGGTCCCAGCTACTCGGGAGGCTGAGGCAGGAGAATTGCTTGAACCTGGGAGGTGAAGGTTGCAGTGAGCCAAGATTGTGCCACTGCACTCCAGCCTGGGGACAGAGTGAGACTCTGTCTCAAAAATAAAAATAAAAATAAAGAAGTCACTGTTCATTATCAACCATCACAGAATAAATATTCCAAGCCTACATATAATCCCAAGTTACTAAAGTTTTGAAGGGGAAGGTTGGTCTGGTTTTCTGTTTTTTTGAGACAGAGTCTCACTCTGTTGCCCAGACTGAAGTGCAATGCAGCTTTGACCTCCCAAGCTAAATCAATTCTCCCCCCTCAGCATCGCGAGTAGCTGAGACTACAGGTGCACGCCACCATGCCTGGTTTTTTGGTTTTTTTTTTTAGAGACTGGGTTTTGCCATGTTGTCCAGGCTGGTCTCAAACTCTTGGGCTCAAGTGATCTGCCTGCCTCAGCCCCACAAAGTGCTGGGATTATAGGCATGTGCCACTGTGCCCAGCCAACTAAAGTTTTTGTAGCGTCAAAAGTGTTTAAGGATTCCACAAAGACTAAATTCTCACTAAGCTATGCAAACAAAGGTGCTAAACCATTCCAACCAAAATATGAAAGAAACATGCAGATGTTTTATAAAGCTAGATTTCCTAAGAAATATTAATATTAATGAAAACTTTTCTCAATATATTAATAGAAACAAGATGTCTGCACATTTTTCCAGTTTATAGATGTTAAAAATTAAGTCTCAACAAGGTCTTTAATCATATGTGTATAATCCTAAGTGTATAACAACTTAGGAAATTTCAGTAATTATTCCTACAATAATGAATCACATAAAATATATATATGTACACATGGCAGATTATGCTACCAAGATCAGAATGTTCGAATCAGAAGGCAGTTCATCTTGTTAGAAAATCCACCCAGCAATAAAAATCTGAAGCCATCGTTAGATCAAGACAAATTTTAGTGAAAATTCTATACTGAATACTGAACTGGAGGTGGGGGGTTATTCTTACAAATAATACTGAAGGATTACAAATAATACTGTCAAATTATCAAATGTGTTAATACTACATTAGCCATTTCACTGGTATTTATGGCACAAACTGCCAGATGTAGTGCAATACTGATTCTTCCCTTCCTCCAGAGTAAGAGAACCCCTGATTTTTGACTAGGCACATAGTAATTTCCAGCACAGAATATACTTTCTAGCTTCTCTTGCAGTTATGTGTGACCTTGTGATTCCGTTATAATCGAAGGGACATAGCAGAAGCGATATGTACAATTTCTGGAAAGTATCTTCACAAGAAGGGGGTGTGCCCAGCTGTTGCCTTTTCCTCCTTCCTGCTGGTGAGAATGCAGAACTGATGTGAGAAAATGGAGAAGCCACCTCTGACAAAAAGGAAAGAGTTATATGTTGAAGGCTGGGTCCCCTAATGAGCATGAAGGTAGCATACTGGTTCAGGACTGTCTATGAGATACATGAAAGAAAGGAAACTTCTATCTTGTTTAAGCCATTGTTATTTTTGGTTTCTACCACTCACTGCTGAATCTAATCCTATCTAACACAAGGCAAAATTATAGAGAAAGAGTACTATATTTATTAAACTTTACTTTTTCAAATGATTTTTTTTGTTTTGGTTGTTTTTTTTTTTTTTTTTTTTTGAGACAGAGTCTTGCTCTGTTACCCAGGCTGGAGTGCAGTGGCGTGATTTCGGCTCACTGCAACCTCAGCCTCCCAGGTTCAAGCGATTGTCCTGGATCCCGAGTAGCTAGGATTACAGATGCCCGCCACCATGCCCAGCTATTAAATAATTTTGAATACATAGTTTAAACTTACTAGGATTAAAATAAACTCATTTTGGGGGGCCAGGCGCAACAGCTCACATCTGTAATCCCAGCACTTTAGGAATCCGAGGTGGGCGGATCGTCTGAGGTCAAGAGTTCCAGAACAGCCTAGCCAATATGGTGAAACCCCATCTCTACTAAAAATACAAAAATTAAGCCAGGTGCAGTGGCTCTTGCCTATAATCCCAGCACTTTGGGAGGCTGAGGCAGGTGGATCACTTGAGGTCAGGAGTTCCAGACCAGCCTGGTCAACATGGTGAAACCTCACCTCTACTAAAAATACAAAAATTAGCCAGGCATGGTGGCAGGCGCCTGTAGTCCCAGCTACTTGAGAGGCTGAGGCAGGAGAATCACTTGAATCCCGGAGGCGGAGGTTGCAGTGAGCAGAGATTGCACCACTGCGCTCTACCCTGGGCGATAAGAGTGAGAATCTGTCTCAAAAAAAAAAAAAAAACAAACAAAAATTAGTCGGGCATGGTGGTGCGTGCCTGTAGTCCCAGCTACTCAGAAGGCTGAGGCAGGAGAATTGATCGAATCTGGGAGGCAACAGTTGCAGTGAGCCAAGATCGTGCGGTTGCACTCCAGCTTGGGCAACAGGAGCGAGACTCCATCACAAAACAAAACAACCTTCTTTTTTTTTTTTTTTTTTTTTGAGACGGAATTTCACACTTGTTTTCCAGGCTGGAGTGCAATGGCGCGATTTCAGCTCACTGCAACCTCTGCCTCCCGGGTTCAAGAGATTCTCCTGTCTCGGCCTCCCAAGTAGCTGAGATTACAGGCATTCGCCACCATGCCCAGCTAATTTTTGTACTTTTAGTAGAAATGGGGTTTCACCATGTTGGCCAGGCTGGTCTCAAACTTCTGACCTCAGGCAATCCACCCGTGTTGGCCTCCCAAAGTGCTGGGATTACAGGCTCATGCCACTGCACCCGGCCAACAAACTTATTTTTGATGATTCAAATAACTAAGCTCTAAAATGTTTTTTCTACACTATATTTGAGGTATAAAATTGTTATTATCAATAATTTTTTGGCCAGGCACAGTGGCTCACACCTATAATCCCCCAGCACTTTGGGAGGCAGAGGTGGGCGGATCACCGGAGGTCAGGAGTTCAAGACCTGCCTGGACAACATGGCAAAACCCCATCTCTACTAAAAATACAAAATTTAGCCAGGTGTGGTGGTGATCGCCTGTAACCCCAGCTCCTTGGGAGGCTGAGACAGCAGAATTGCTTCAGCCCAGGAGGCGGAGGTTGCAGTGAGCTGAGATCGTCCAGCTTGGTGACAGAGGGAGACTCCATCTCAAAAAATAATAATAATAATAACTTCCTAAGTATGCCTTGGGGTCAAGCGATTAAGCCAAATCTCCCTTATCTCTACCTCAATAATACCATACGGTAATATTATTCATTCATTGAACAAATGAATGCCTACTGTACTCCTCGCAAGCAAGGTGCACTGAAGTGACCAAAGCAGATGATGGGCCTCTTCCTCCGGGAGTTTGCAAGCCAGTATCAACGCAGCCGAGGCAGTAGAAGCCTCTGCTTCCCTCTTCTCTAGCCTCCGAGTTCATCACTCCCCTGCTGTCATCATATTCTTGCTTCAGGCTACAATATGAGAGTACAATGTGACTAGACTTCAGCTTTGCTCTGCTAATATAATCACACATAATCATATTCCTCAAAGATGACACTCCTGTTACCAAAATTAGCATCAGCATCTTACCAAAATGCCATAGCAGCTATCACTGATGGTGGATCAGTTTTCCACATGGCAAATCTTATTTATCACAAGATATCTTTCCCTAACTGTACCTTATGGGGTTCTCTTATCCTTACATTTTGTTGTTGTTGAGACAGGGTCTCACTCTGTCTCCCAGGCTGGAAAGCAATGGCACGATATTGGCTCACTGCAGCCTTGACCTCCTGGGCTCAAACAATCCTCCCGCCTCAGCCTTCTGAGTAGCTTGGACTACAGGCACGTGCTAGCACGCCTGGCTAATTTTTAATTTTTTTTGCAGAGATGGGGGTCTTGTTACGTTGCCCAGGCTGGTCTCAAACTCCTGGTCTCAAGGAAGCCTCCTGCCTCGACCTCCCAAAGCACTAGGATTACAGTTGTGAGCCACCACATCCAGCTTTATCCTTAAATTTGAAAAATACTTTGCAGTTCCGCCGCCCCCCACCCTGTCCCAGGGACTATACCGAAAAATGTCAGAACGTAGGGCTGCTTAGGCAGATAGCCAAATATTTTTAGTTACTCCTCACAGGCCATTACATCAACCTCATTAGAGATGTGAAGCCAGACCAACAAGAGGTCTTGCTCTTTCCCTCAATTGCCTTTCTTCTTGAATCTCTCTAAGAGGATGGAACACTAATCGGATTGGGTCAAGAGTCCACAGTACTGATTGAACCCTGTTTACAAGTATGAAGATCAATGAAGATTAAAAGTTACACAAATCTTGATTCAAGTGCAAGATAGAAAAAAAGTCACATACATGTAAGAGTTTGTGTTCTTGTTCTTGGTCATTTCACTCTTACACACTCTAAAAGACTAATCGTTGGGGTCTTCTGCAAAGCCATCAACCAAAGAGTACTAAGACAGTGAAATTTAGGAGGATGAGAGAGCCCTTGACTAGTCCTGGAGCTTAAGTAATATGATGTCACCCTGTTTACTACACAAATTTACATTGGTATTTTGGCCAAAAGCCCAAATTAATAATAAAGTAATACTTCTAATTTCCTACTTGCCATTGTTCTACTTACATAAATCTCCTTCAGAGGCCAGGCGTGGTGGGTCATACCTGTAGTAACAGCACTTTGGGAGGCCGAGGTGGGAGAATCACTTGGACCCTCAAGATCGAGGCTGCAATGAGCCGTGATCATGCACCACTGCACTCTAGAACCTAGGCAACAGAGCAAGACCTTGTCTCAAAACAAAACAAAACAAAAAAAAAACCTCCTTCAGGAACATAATAAATAAGAGGAACAGCTAAGCCATGATATTCTGATCATTTATTAACACCCCAAACTTCAAACTGTGCTATTACTCTATTCACTTGGTATTTAATCACATATTGTTTTTAGCATTTCCTATATTCAAGGAATAGCAAACATTTTAGAATTGGTACCTCAGAGAGAATCTATTCAAACCGTCTAGAGTTCACCCATTGTCTCCTGCAGATCTCCTGATTATTATAAACAACAAAGAGAACATACTGGAAAGCTAGATCTCTAGATGACAATAACAGTAATAATAAAAAGAGGCTAATATTTATTGACCATTTACTATGTGCCAGGGACCTTTTTAAATACTTTATATGAATTAATTACTTTGGTCCTCACAACAAACCCACGAGTATTATTATTATCTCAATTTTACAGATGAGGAAACTGAGACCCAGAAAGGTAAATAACCTGCCCGAAGTCACAGAGTTAATAAGCAGTGGGCTGCAGATTGAGTCTAGAGCTCTTAACAACTTTTCTGCAATAGCATAATAGTTAACGGTAGACAAATACTACAGCTTGGTAAGTTCTGAAACTTAGGGCCAAAAAGATATTCAAGGAGACAAAAGACAACACAGATCTGCATCTCCAGAGAGAGATTTTCAAAATTTGAGGCTGGACCAAATTGGTGTTTAAACAAAGTATTGAGGGAGGGCTGGGTGCAGTGACTCACGCCTGTAATCCCAGCACTTTGGGAGGCCAAGGCAGGCAGATCACGAGGTCAGGAGATTGAGACCATCCTGGCTAACATGGTGAAACCCTGTCTCCACTAAAAAATACAAAAAATTAGTCAGGCATGGTGGCGGGCGCCTGTAGTCCCAGCTACTCAGGAGGCTGAGGCAGGAAAATGGTGTGAACCCGGGAGGCAGAGCTTGCAGTGAACTGAGATCACACCACTGCACTCCAGCCTGGGCGACAGAGCGAGACTTCGTCTTAAAAAAAAAAAAAAAGGTACTGAGGGAGAAGTTAATGGATAGAATCATGAGGAACATCAATATTTAACATAAACTCAGCACATTTTAGGTCAAAATGATAATACAGTAAGGTAGTATTTGTGTATATTATAGATATACAACATATATTACAAACCAAAATACATAATGATTATACCTACTCCATAGAAACTAGAACATAATTTAACTATAATTACTATAGGTTTATGGTAGCATCTCTGTTGGCTGTAGCTAAGATTTTTCATGCTAAGTCCTTAGGCAAGAATGCAACCTATAATAATGTCACTACAAGAGAAAATAATCTGCTTTAAAATCTTTCTTCAGACATGCTTTCCAGGGAACAGACAGTTGTGAAACGAAAGTCAGCCTAAATAGATGGACCATATTTCAATGACTCTAAGACTCATAATGTTTGTTTTACGTTTGTATAGTATACCACTGGAATTAGGAAAGGTCTCACAGAGGTTAACTGGCATTTTTTTCATTCTTAGCAGTATACAAAATAATAATTCATTTTACAAATGATGGCATCTTGGAGTCAATAAAATGTTTTTCAGAATAATCTAATTTTAAGTGTGAACACACATACTGCTGTAGTCACAGGAAAACTTTCTGCCTTCAAGAGATGTATAATCTAATAAAGAGAACATAATTAGCTCTAAAATATAAATGGAAGTAATAAACATTAATACAAGACATGAAGTGATCAAATGAGTGAGAAGGTTATAACAAGAACTGAAGAAAAGGTATTTAAGTGGTAGGAAATAAAAGTGGCCAAACCAAAAAAACTTCAGGCACTGTGTCCTGAGCACAGTTTGTTGTTTTTGTTGTTGTTGTTGTTGTTGTTGTTGTTGTTGTTGTTGTTGTTTGAGACAGAGTCTTGCTCTGTCGCCCAGGCTGGAGTGCAGTGGAGCGATGTCGGCTCACTGCAACCTCCGCCTCCCGGGTTCTAGGGATTCTCCTGCCTCAGCCTCCCGAATAGCTGGTACTACAGGCGTGTGCCACCACACCCAGCTAATTTTTGTATTTTTAGTAGACGGGGTTTCACCATGTTGGCCAGGCTGGTCTCAAACTCCTGACCTCAGGTGATCTGCCCACGTCAGCCTCCCAAAGTGCTGAGATTACAGACATGAGCCACAGCGCCTGGCCGTGAGCACAGTTTTAAATGAAACAGATTAAATCTGATGTAAGAACAGAAAGAAGGTAGGAGATAAAGGCTATCTCAACACAGATAGCAAAGATGAATAACGTGAGGTTCTGGTCATGACACTCTCCTCCAAGAACCAGCAACTATTTTTCAGTCAAAATAAAGCATTGCTTCAAGGTATTAATGACTAACTAATCAAGGGGAAAAACATTTTTTAAATGTCACATCTCTCTCCTTTGAACTACTATGGCAGTTTTAAAATAAATCCAGACTGGGATTGGTGGCTCATGCCTGTAATCCCAACACTGGGAGGCAAAGGCAGGAGGATGACTCAGCCCAGGAGTTTGAGACTAACCTGGGCAACATAACAAGACACCATCTCTACAACAACAACAAAAACTCTTTTAGCCAGGTGTGGTGGCATGTGCCTGTAGTCTCAGGTACACAGGAGGCTGAGATGAGGGAATCACTTGAGCCTGGGAGGTCAAGGTTGCACTGAGCTGTGATCACGCCACTGCACTCCAGCCTGAGCTGGACAGAATGAGACCTTGTCTCAAAAGTAATTAATTAGCTAATTAATTAAATTTAATAAATCTACAAATTATCTGATACTCCTCCCTGCAAAAAAATTATCTGATACTCCTCCCTTCAAACAAAATAACATAAACATTTTTAAAGTCTTTTTTTTTTTTTGAGACAGAGTCTCACTCTGTTCCCCAGGCTGGAGTGCAATGGCACGATCTCTGTTCACTGCAATCTCCACCTCCCGGGTTCAAGCGATTCTTCCACCTCAGCCTTCCGAGTACTGGGATTACAGGTACCCGCCATCGTGCCCAGCTAATGTATTTTTGTAGAGACAAAGTTTCACCATGTTTGCCAGGCTGGTCTTGAATTCCTGACCTCAGGTCACCCATCCGCCTTGGCCTCCCAAAGTGCTGGGATTACAGGCGTGAGCCACCGCGCCTGGCCTAAAGTTATTTTTAAATAAAATAAATCCAGACATAGTGGCTCATGCCTGTAATCCCAACACTTTGGGATACCAAGGTGGGTAGATCACTTCAGCTGAGAAGTTCAAGACCAGCCTGGGCAACATGGCAAAACTCTGTCTCTATAAAAAATACAAAAATTAGCTAGGCATGATGGTGCATGCCTATGGTCCCAGCTACTCAGGTGGCTGAGGCAGGAGGATCATTTGAGCCCGAGGGGGTCAAGGCTGCAGTGAGCAGAGACTGCGCCACTGCACTCCAGCCTGGATGACAGAGCAAGACCTTTCCTCAAAAAATTTAAATTTAAATTAAAAAAATTAATTTTACAGGTGCATCTCAAACTGTGTTCTATTAAACTAGAATAGTAGTATCTATCCCATGAGTATCTCATGAGAAAGAAACAGGTATTCTTTGGGGTAAGGGAGGAAAATGAAAAACAAAAACCCTCTATAGTATAAAATGTTTCTGAGGCTTTAAAGAGCTCATGTGCATTATAAACTTATTTCACCCCACACTTAAAATACTTGCAGCATATTAGGAAGCCATAAATACAGTTTGGGAAACACTGACTTGGGTAGGCAGGTAGGTAGACAGGTAGTCAGTAGGCGGGCAGAGTCACAGAAAATAAAAGGAGAATAAGACAAATGTAATAAAGTGATACCACCTAAAAAAAGGATCATAACTGACTACGAGTTATGACTATGAAGTCTCTTGAAGGAAAATAAGCTGTTAGAATAAGCTATCAAAATCAACAATAGCCGCCAGGCGCAGTGGCTCACGCCTAGAATCCACTTGTGTGGATATACTTCCCCAGCATAGCCAGGTCCTGCCAGAGAAGATTTCCAGTGCCTCCCCAGGCAGTTCACACAAACAGACATACGCCCACATGCTCATCTGCTCACACTCCCCCTGAACTGTATTCACCCCACACACACTGAGTGCCTCCATCACTGTACTCCCTTGCTTCCCACCCCAGAAGCAGGAAGAAGGTCAAGAATCAGACCTTTGGCTGGGCATGGTGGCTCACACCTGTAATCCTAGGACTTTGGGTGGCCAAGGTAGGAGGATCACTTGAGCCTAGGACTTCAAGACCAACCTGGGCAACATGGCAAGACTTGATTTCTACAAAAAAAAATTAGCCAGGTGTAGTGGTACACACCTCTAGTCCCAGTCCCAGCTACTCGGGAGGCCAAGGAGGGAGGATAACTTGAGCCCAGGAGTTCAAGGCTGCAGTGAGCTATGCTCATGCCACTGCACTCCAGCCTGAACAACAGAGCGAGACCCTCTCTCAAAAAAGAATCAGACTTCTGGGAGCCTAGGGAACATATACAGGTGCCAATGAATGTGTCCGTGCATGCTCTGCTAAGTGTGTGCATGGCTGCGTGAGCTAGAATGGGTTTTTGTAGGAGGAGCTCTGCCCTGCTGCTGCAGGACTGTCTAAAGATGCTGCACAGCCATGCTTCCTCACAAGCTCTCTTTTAAGGTTAGTCCAGGCCAACCACGTTAATACTGTCCCCTTTGGGGTGGTATATTTATTGCTACACACAGCCTGGACACTCATATACAGGGCCATGGCACTAGGGTAAGGCGCCACAAACTCCTCCTGCTGAGGAGGCAACAAGCTATCTGGTCGCTAAAGCTGGGTGGGACCCATATCCTTGACAGTATTCCAGTATGTATGAGGCACTGCAGACCTGGGGTTTTTGTTCTTAGGTGAGGCCTGGCTCGTACGGCTTAAATTTCTGTTCTACTTTTCCCCAACTTGAGATGACTCGGAAGACTTTCTGTTCCTTGCAATGAAAAACAGCCTAACCAAAGTCCTTAAAAGTCATGTATATAACTACTTTAAAATTAAGATATAACCCATGGCTTCGACTTCTGATGCAAAAACCCAAGACAAATAGGGTATGAGGATTCCTCAAATACCGAGTGGTTTATGAATTAGAGGCCACATCATTTTATAACTAACAATATAAGGAAAATTTTCACAGTTAAATATATTGCTCACACTTGCTGACATACTGGCAAATTTTACCAGTTAAAAATATGCCGTGTGCAGTGGCTCACGCCTGTAATCCCGGCCCTTTAGGAAGCCAAGGCAGGTGGATCACTTGAGGTCAGGAGTTCAAGACCAGCCTGGCCAACATGGTAAAACCCTGTCTCTACTAAAAATACAAAAATTAGCCAGGTGTGGTGGCACATGTCTGTAATCCCAGCTACTCGGGAGACTGAGGCAGGAAAATCGCTTGAACCTGGGAAGCAAGGTTGCAGTGAGCCGAGATCGTGCCATCGCACTCCAGCCTGGGTGACAGAGCAAGACTCCATCTCGAAAAATAATAATAATAATAATTTTACACTGGCACAGACCACTTTACCAAAAAAAGCATCTTATATTAACTGTACTCTCTGACCTAGTTACCTAATGTACAGACACACAGTACATCTTATATTACTTGGCACACCAACAAGTTAGCCATACAAATCACAATTCCAACCCAAACTTGAAGCTAGTAAATATATTTAGTATTTGAACTTGAGTTGTGTTGAAATGTTCATTAAATTGGCCTATGCAATCTTAACAATGTTCTAACACATACTTAAAATGCTCATTTCTCCTCCATTATTTAAAAAAAACCCACACACACAAACTATAACTCTGTTAGACAAGAAACCAAACATAAGCCAACAGGCTCAGCAAAATCACACTTAAATAGGACAAGGAGAGCTTCAACTTCAGAATAATTATCAGGATACCAATCACACAAATATGATTCAACAATCACTTAAATATCATTCAAGAGGAATTCCTGGTAGTAAAAAAAGAAATCCCGTAATTAACTAGAGCACAGCATTATCAGAAACTGATTATGTAAAACAATAGCTTTTCTTTCAGGATGTGTGTATGTGTGTGTAACGAAGTTCACAGCTAGGTTACAATAATGACTCACTTAAACATTTGAATTTTCTGCTATCTTAACCTTTAAATCGACTGCAAAAGTAGCTGCCAAAAGTAGTTTAGTAGGAAAGCATACTACTCCCAAAAGAACTTGGTATGTCCAACTTATTTTACTACTTAAATTTTTTTTGATCACTGATATTTGAAACTAATTTTTAAGTAATGAATGCTTACTAAATCCATGATAATATTCAGCATATACAGGTTTTTAGAAGGGCACAGATTATATTCTTATATATGTGTTTTTACAGCACCTGGAACATTTCTGTTCAGTATCTGTTCAATATTACACATAATTATTGCAGGACCTGACAGTGTTTACTATCCTATTTTTTCCTTTTTTTTTTTTTTTTTTTTAGACAGAGTCTCGCTGTGTCACCCAGGATGGAGTGCAGTAGTGCCAATCTCAGCTCCCTGCAACCTCTGCCTCTGAGTTCAAGCAATTATCGTGCCTCAGCCCCCCAAGTAGCTGGGATTACAGCCACACGCCAAAGTGCCAGGCTAATTTTTGTATTTTTAGTAGAGACGAGGTTTCACCATGTTGGCCAGGCTGGTCTCGAACTCCTGACCTCAAGTGGTCCACTCGCCTTGGCCTCCCAAAGTGCTGGGATTACAGGCGTGAGCCACCGCACTAGGCCTTACTGTCCTATTTTTTAAAAGCTTTTTCGACTGACCAGTAAATCAAAGTTGAAAAGGTAACTGGTACATTTTATTTCTTGATTTGGATTACCTTTTTGTTGTGAATTGGTTCTCAGTTCTAGTTTCCTTGTGACAAAACACTGATGGAGAATATATTGAACTGAAATCCCCTGAATCCATTCCCACTGAGAAAATAATACATTTGAACTGTTCACATTTCATTGTAAAAGATACACAACTTTAGAGATTACTCTTGAAGTTTTGAAAGTAAAGTGAATCAGAAGTCACATTCCTAGAAGCAGTCAGTCTGGAACAGATGTTTATCCTACACACCCAGTCCCCTTTACCACTGCAAACCTCTCTAATAGTTCATTACATTAGAACAACTGAGATGGGCCAGGATTTGTGAAAATAAAAATCCTTTGAGACATTTATTAAGCAGATTATCTCTGAAACTGCATCTTAGTTTACAAGCCTTTGGGCAACAATTTGACCCTCTTCTATGATAATTTGTGTACACACTCATTTCACATTTTCTCTGGCTTCCAATTTTAAATTTTTTATCTAATCCATACAATAAGTCACCCTATCAGACTTTATAAGACTACTGAAAACAACACTACTGCAATGCAAGGCCACTACATTTGCAAAATTGCCGATTTTAGTGAGATTTCCCTCCTTCAACTCCTCCTCTACCCCTCTACCTGGTTTAAATCCCAAGAAAAACCTCTGTCCAGTGCTACAATTTTACTTTCCATAGAGTAGGTTTATTTGATTTTTTATTAATGATACTAAAAACTTTTTTTAAAGACTGCTGGTGTATATAGTTTCCAATACTGGGAACAGAAATAAACCCTGTGGTTTAATATTTCAAGAGAAATTATCTCATAAAAGATGAGAAGGTATCATTCAAAGGAGTCCTGGGAAGTCACAAAGTGTAAATACTTCTGGTAACAGAACAAATTAATGTCGAAGCACAACCAGTAACATAATAATGCCTCAATGCAACCGTGCCTGTCAAAGGACATCTGTATTAGCAGCTCGGGGAAGTGGCATTTGCAGAAAGGCACAACAACTGCGCTTAAAAGAAAATCATTAAACCTCAGCCATTAATCCCCTCCCCCATCCTCTTCGTCTGGATCTTTCCAAGCAATTAACCAGTAGAAGGTGCTATTCTGCAACCCACATGTATTCACACCAACCTCCATCCTTGGGCCACAGCTGGGTTTATCCCAGGTGGACTAGCCTATTCCCTGCCCAGTATTCAAAGGAGCCCCCTAAACAGAAAACCAGATCTTTTCTTATAACCCTTATTTACAAAAACAACATTGACAGCTCAATTGCCAGCAAACCTGACCATCAAACCATCACACCACTAAAAACATGCAAACATCATCTTGCTAAATATTAACCTCAATACAACCTTTATAATATTAATCAATAAAATCTATTTCTACCTAGAAAGACTCTGCTCACATTCACTACTAAGACTCAAGTGAACAAATCACTGTCCCCAACAAAATCAGGGTCAATGAGAAATACAAAAGCAATGAGAGCTGAACGTAAGGCCACAACATATAAAGAGGGATTTTATCTTTACATATACAAAAAAGAAAGAGCAGCAGAAACCACGGCTGCAAAGGGAATAAAGGGAGGCAGAGAGAAGAGAAGTCTCTGAACATGTTTTTGAGTGTCCTTTAGTTTCCAATGCACTCTTCTGCCTCACAAGGTTGCAAAAAAGGCCAGGCATGAGATGGGTGGAAGAAAGCTGTAACAGAAAAGCACCCTCCCTTCCCCCATCTTCTCTCTTCTCTCCCAAAAAGAGCTGTGTTTGTCTGTACAAACCTAGTCCCAAATATGGGAGAGAGAGAATGAATGTGTGTATGGAAGAACAATGAGCCCTCAGCTTGGTATTGTGTGTGTGTGTATGTGTATGTGTGTGTGTGTGTGTATATGTGTGTCTGTCTGCCTCTGCCTCTTTTCCCTTCGACCTCAACAACAACAGGGAGAGCTGGAAGCCAGCTTTCCACCCATCCCAGGCCATCAAAATCAAAACTGGTTGATAATTTACAGTAGTATTAACTCAGCAAGCAAATCCATGGAACAAAATATCAACCCAAAGATGATTTTATTATTGTACAGATCCAGCTTCTCTCCCCTCCCCCAACAGACTGAGACTAAAAAGACCAGTGTACACTAGACAAAAAGGTCTCTCTTTAAATGGAAAGCAATTATGAAAACTGTTTCAAATCTTAGGTGCATCAATTCCTGCTATATTAAAATGTCTGTTTTGTAATTCACCAAGTTCACCCTCTTACTAGTTATCTTTTTTTGCGTTTAAAAATTTGCTGTGAAGAAGGCTATTTCACGATTCATACAAAACTACTTTCTAAATGTACCTTAAAAAAGCAACAGATACTGAAACATTTAAAGCACCCAGTTTCTCAAGGACCCATTTTACTTAAATCAATGTTTGAAGTCTGTAATCCAGAAAAATTGTAAGCAAACCTTGGAAAAGAGACAGAGCAAAATGACAATTCAACAATGAATCATTCTGTTTTCCTTTCAACAACTTCTCAAGCAACCAGTTTCAAAGGAAGCCTGCAACACTTTTCCCCCCTCCTAGCAGACACACATACACACATGTGTATGTAAAACTACGAATCTTTCCATCATCTTAAAAATTAGTAATAAATAGAAGCCACCCTCCTTCGGAGAGCAGAACTAAAACACGATAGTAAGAATTCTATTCTGCTGCAAGTGACTTTGGGTTTCATAATTTTCTAATCACATACAGCTGAGAACTAGAGATTGGGCGCACAAAGAGGAAATCTTCCCCCAATGAGAAAATGATACTTTAATAATAAAGTCCTCCCCCCAGCACCCCGAAATCCACAAACATTCAAGAAATTTACAGTTTCAGTCCTTGACTTCCTTCCCTTCCAGTTTCAGCCAATAATGTAGTCACATGAAATAGTTTAACCTCAAACAAGTAGAACAAGAGCATGAATAAGAGGCCAAGAGAGAGCAGGGGTCAGAAGGCACGCAGGAACGGTCACCTGGCCCGGACAGGACCAAAGAAGTGCCCTGCCCTCGCCCGACTCCCCTCGACTTCGGCTTCGACCCCAGCCTTTTCTTCCTGCCTCCCCCCGGGCGAGTGACTGCTTTCACGGCCGACCCTCTCTGACCACCAGGACGAGGGGCCAAAAAAGAAAGCACACGACCCGGCGCGGGCAAGTTGGACACTTACCTTCCCCTAAAGCGCTACACCATCAATAGAGAGGTGTTCGCGGCCCAGCTCCGGGGAAAGTGGCGGGGATGGGGCGGGAGGCCGCGCGGAGGCTGCGGGGCCGCGGGGCGCAGGGCCGAGAGGGGCGGCCCGCGGGGAGGCGACGCGGAGGGGCTGAGGGGGCTTCCCTGCCGTGACCTTTCCCGCGACTTGAACCTAGGCTCCCTCCTCCTCGGTCGGGCAGATCTTTCAGAAGCAGGAGCCGAGGATCATGTCTGGTTTTGTTTTCCGAGGGCGAGGGGGCTCCCTGAGGATGATGGTGATTTTTTTTTTTTTTAATCCTCAACTAGGAGAGAAAATGAGGCAGAGACAATGTGGGGAGCGAGAGAGGGGAAAAGGACGGGGGAGGAGGCGGGGACCGAGGCCCAGCTGGGCGAGCGTCTCGGGGTGTGCGGGAGGCTGAGGAGGCTCCAGAGCGCGGAGGGTTGCTCGCGAGCGTCTGTGGGAACAGCGGCACCTCCGCGATGGTGGCGGAGCCGCGGCGGAGCTGCTGCACCGACCCGCCGCCCACTCCCCGCTCGGGCCCGGCCCACCTCGCAGTATCGCGCCTCTCCATTGGCACAGCGCGGTGTGACGCGGCCGGGGGCCCGGCCAATGGGAGGCGGAGGAGGAGGGATCTCTTTTTCCTTTTTTTTTTTTTTTTTTTTTTTTTTTAATCTTTTTAATAAAATGAGCAGAGAAGAAGGCGGAGAGAGGCCGAGCCTTGACAACGCCGCGGCCCGGGGCTCGAGGGCTCGCGCTGCAGGCGGCGGCCAGAGGCGGTGGGCTGGGCTCCCGCCGCGGGCGCGTCTTTGTGAGAGTGCGAGGCCGGCCCTCCTCCGCCACCCGCCGCGCTCCAGTACCGCCCCCCGCGCCCCCCGGGCGGGGCCAGGCTGGCGGCGCGGGCAGGTCCCGGGTGGGGTGGGGGGAAGTCCGGTTGATCCTGCTGTTACCCGGGTCTTAATTGGCCTTTTCAGTCATTAGGACGCGGATCCATGTTGCTGCGGGCTACAGAGTGGGTGTAAACCATTCGCATATGGACTCTTTCGAAATTCTGATGAGCGGCTTGTAATATTTTTCAAATAGTGTACATGACAAAAGATGAATTAAGAAAGAAAAATAAAAGTGATAAGTCGCACTGCTTGTTTGAAAAGAATAAAAAGTGTCATGAAGGCATAAAGGAGAGACTGTACAGGTACAGAAGGGATTTTAGAAAGAGCAGTGTACAACTCTATAGGGTAAGCGTGAAAAAAAATCTAAAAAGAGGAAAAGACCAAACATCACCTCTTTTTCTTTGAAGAATGAAGTATTGTGTCCCACTTCCCGAAAGCCTGATAATCACAGGGTCTATCATGCTGTAAAGGGAGTAGGGGCAGGCCAAATGATCATATTCTAGTTAATATAATTTATGGGATTGAGGGGTTTGGAAATTTCAATTACGATTAGAGTTTTTGAAATGCACATCATGTTTATTGAGTTCTTTCACAGAGCCTGGCACGAATCCAGGGTGAATCATCAACCTATTGTTGGTTTGTTAATATTCTGTAAATGCTTATTGGTGTCCTTATACCATACACTCTTCCCGAAGGAGTTAAGGTCCGTATAAAATAAGGGGTAGAAAACGTAGCACAAAATAATTCACTCATCTGTTTCAAATGAAGTGATAATTTTCTCCTTGGAAAATCTATTCAGATTATAATTTCCACATTGAATTATTCTTTTTTTTTTTTTTTTTTTCTGAGAGGGAGTTTCACTCTTGTTGCCCAGGCTGGAGTGCAATGGCGCGATCTCGGCTCACCGCCACCTCCGCCTCCTCAGTTCAAGCGATTCTCCTGCCTCAGCTTCCCGAGTAGCTGACATTACAGGCATGCGCCACCACACCCAGCTAATTTTGTATTTTTAGTAGAGACGGGGTTTCTCCATGTTGGTCAGGCTGGTCTCGAACTCCTGACCTCAGGTGATCCGCCCGCCTCAGCCTCCCAAAGTGCTGGAATTACAGGCGTGAGCCACCGCACCCGGCCCACATTCAATTATTCTTTAAAGAATAATTTGGACTAACAGATACTATTGGACCATGACTCAAGAGATCTAAAAAAAAAAAAAAAAAAAAAAAAAAGCAATAGATCCTTGCCATCACATTTCTGAGTAACTTTCAGCAAGAAAAATCCTCTTTGCTGGAGTTATGAAATGGGGGAACTAGTTAATATCTCTTTATATATCTGATAATGTGAGAACTGAATTTTAAAACCTAATAAATTCAATAAACTGCTTCCAACATTCTAGATATGGATAGGACTATCTGACTTCCTGTTTGGAAATGATGAGGGATAAAGTATATCAGTTAGATGGCTTCACTTTCCATCAAAATCTCTAACTACAGGAGCATTCTTTCTTTTTTTTCTTTTTTTTTTTTTTTGAGACACAGTCTCGCTCTGTTGCCCAGGCTGGAGTGCAATGGCGCGATCTCAGATCACCGCAACCTCTGCCTCCCGGGTTTAAGCGATTCTCCTGCCTCAGCCTCCCGAGCAGCTGGGATTACAGGCATGTGCCACCATGCCCAGCTAATTTTGTATTTTTAGTAGAGACAGGGTTTTTCCATGTTGGTCAGGCTGGTCTCGAACTCCCAACCTCAGATGATCCGCCCGCCTCAGTGTCCCAAAATGCTGGGATTACAGGCGTGAGCCACTGCTCCCAGCTTATTATCTCCATTTTAAAAGTCAAGGAACTGGGGCTTACGGAAGTTAAAGAACTAGCTGAAGATTAAAGACGTAAAATACCGACTTGGATTTTTTTCCCATATTAAATTTTTAAAAGTTTCCTTATTCTCTTTTCAGCAATATTTTTAAGTGGGAATTAAGTAAATAAAAGTAAATAAAGTAGTTATTGAATCTGAAAATATCAAGGACTTTTTTTAGTTATTTTATGTATCTTACTACAGGTAAGAAGTGATTTTTTTAAAAATATACAGAGATCACATCAGAGCTGTATTAAAGGAAGATGGAAAATGGGGATTATTTAATAAATGATATTGGGACAACAAGATAGCTATATGGGGAAACAAAAAACAACAACACACACCCACTAGATTCATATTACTCCTAACACACCCCACCCCCAAAATCACAGGTGGATTTCTTTATTTTTTTAATTTAAATTTTTTTTTTCGGAGCCCAGGAATTTGAGACTACTCTGAGCAACATAATGAGACCCCCATCTCTACAAAAAAATTTTAAAAATTAGCTGAGTGTGATGGCACATGCCTGTAGTCCAGGCTACTTGGGAAGCTGAGGTGGGAGGATGGCTTCAGCCTGGGAGGTTGAGGCTGCAGTGAGCTGTGATCATGCCACTGCATTCCAACCTGGTGACAAGAGTGAGACCCTGTCTCAAAGGAAAAAAAAAAAAGGAAGTTAGCCCTTGCTTATACGTGTTGAAAGTGTTTCTCCCCAGTCTGCCTGTTTCTTGCATTGCTATGGTGTTTTTATGCCTTATAGGGATGTGAAATATTTATGCAGTAAAATTTATTGGTGTTTTTTCCTTTATGGCGTCTGGATTTCCTGCCATGTTAGAAAGAGCTTCTTCAATCCATGATTTGAAAAAGTTTTAGTGTTCTTCTAATACTTTTGATTTCATTTTTTAAAATCATAAAAATTTGGCATAGACAAAAGAATATACATTATGTGTACATAGGTTGAGGGGGATAATAATAAAATAAACACCAGTAAACTCAACCTAAGAAATTGTGGTTTAGTGGTTTCACTTTTTTAATCATTTATTTTAATTTTTTTTAGAGACAAGGACTTGGTATGTTGCTAGGCTGATCTTGTAGGAGGGCTCAAGCCATCCTCCCACCTCAGCCTCTTGAGTAGCTGGGATTGCAGGCACCTGCCACCATTCCCAGCTTATTCGTTTCATTTTTTTACATTAAAAAATATTCAGGGCCAGGCGCAGTGGTTTATGTTTGTAATCCCTGCACTTTGGGAGGCCGAAAGGGAGGATGACTTGAGGCCAGGAGCTTCAGACCAGCCTGGGCAACAAAGCAAGACCCCGTCTCTAAAAAATTTAAAAGATTAAAAAAAAAAAAATCCATCTGGGGCCGGGTGGGGTGACTCACACCTGTAATCCGAGCACTTTGGGAAGCCGAGGCGGGCAGATCACCTGAGGTCGGGAGTTCGAAACCAGCCTGACCAACATGACGAAAACTCACCTCTACTAAAAATACAAAAATTAGCCAGGCATGGTGGCAGGCGCCTGTAATTTCAGCTACTCGGGAGGCTGAGGCAGGAGAATCACTTGAGCCCAGGAAGCGGAGGTTGCAGTGAGCTGAGATCAAGCCACTGCACTCCAGCCTGGGCTACAGAGTAAGACTCTGTCTCAAAAAAAAAATAATAATAAATAATAAAATAAACAAGAATGAGGTAAATCTGAATTGATAAAGAATGATAGCCATAATTCAGAGTTAAATGAAGAAAGCAAGTCATACAATCATTATGTAAAGTATAATTCTATTTGTATTTTTAAAAGGACAAATGTGTATGTGCTTCCAAAATGCCTGGAAGCATACATATCCTGCAAGAAGCTGTATACATTGAGCCCACTGAGTGTGGAAGAGGGAGTGAGGAAGGAACAGGAGGCTGACATTTGACTTCATTCGACTCTGTTCTGTTCGACTTTTTTCTTTTCATATCAAGCATGGATAATTCTTATAATTTAAAAAAACCATTCAAGTTCTTTGAACATACAGCTGGTAACTAGTCTTCATAATTCACCAGCAGTACTCAAGCTTTAGAACATGTAAATTATTTTCCCCTAAAATGCCTTAAGCAGAACTAGGGTGCTTTATAGCAAGCCTTGTAGCAGACTGAAGCTTGTTTCTAGGCATTTTCTATGAAATTGGCTTCCAAGTTTATGTAGTGCAAATATAAGCCAATAACGAGCCTCAGCTATATCTCCCGTTGCACTTCTTCAGGTTGAGCCTCCAGCAGCACTGCTTTCTTCCCCACTGCCAGTTCTCCGAGCTCACCTTGCATTTACCCACGGCGGGTTTTCACTTTATAATTTATTGTAAATCGAAATTTCTCCCTCTCCAGTTTTTTCCCCTCGGGCCAGGTAAGTAACCCCTGGTAGCCTTTGAAAGTCCCTGCACTGAATTGGAATGGAGAAATGGTTGATGTTTCAGAGCACACGTGTGAGCAAATACAGAGAGAGGTGAAACAGCTTTTCAAAACAAAGGATCAAATATCAGAAACCCTTTTCCTTTGTTTGGCTGTGATTTATTGTGGATTAGCAATTAAGATTTCCAATTCTGGCCGGGCACGGTGGCTCATGCCTGTAATCCCAGCACTTTGGGAGGCCGAGGTGGGCAGATCGCCTGAGGTCAGGAGTCTGAGACCAGCCTGACCAACATGGTGAAACCCCATCTCTACTAAAAATACAAAATTAGTCGGGCATGGTGGTGCATGCCTGTAATCCCAGCTACTCGGAAGGCTGAGCCAGGAGAATCACTTGAACCCAGAAGGTGGAGGTTGCAGTGAGCCGCGATGGCGCCATTGCACCCCAGGTTGGGCAACAAGAGCAAAACTCCGTCTCAAAAAAAAAAAAGATTTCCAATTCAACTCTAGACCCTATTGAATTTTATTTCCACCAAGGTAGAAGTGGGTCTGATTACCAACACACTTACAAATAGATCTCAAGAAACCCTGCTTCACTGGGCCACGTCGGATTCATGGGAGGGACGCCCTTCCCTTTGAGTCGCACTTAGCCACAGCATGTTGTCTGGGGCACTAGGATGCCTTTTGGATGAGATCTAAACCCAACATCTGACTCCTGACCACTTGTGGTTATTAAAAGTCTCCTAGGGCTTGTGAAAGAATTAAAGGGAGGAGACGCTGATTTTCATTGTCTTGGCCCAATTCCAAGTTTGATAATTAGGAGTCCTCCTCCCTCTGTCTTCCTGCCATTTCACTGAGACATGCAATTCCACACTTCCTGTTATAAACAGCTGTCCACTGTTAAGTGAGTGAGCCAGAGAGCCAGCGAATTCCACCCTAGGGGAAGCTGCATTTCAAAATAAACATTTCCTCCACATCTACTTGTAAATTACCTAGGTTTACCTTGGAGGAAAGGTGTTATTTTCTAGGGATAAGAAGGGCATAATAATGGGGAGTTGAGAACTATCCACAAACCCTAGTTTGTCTAAACACCAAACAAACAAGACTAACATTGATCACAAAGGGGCCCTCAGAAGAAATCTCCTCACTAAAGAAAATATATTTTAGATTCTAAAATTGTCTTTAGGGGGTCCAGAATTTAATTGTATAACATTGATGTGGCAGGTGCTATTAGCCACCAAAACTCACTTCTTCAATCCAAGGCATCTACACAAACAGAATAAAGAGGGAAAACTCTGTAACCCAGGAAAAAAAAAAAAACAAAAACAGAAAAATTCACCTCTGGCATCCACGCTCCAGTGTCGATGGATGTGACACATGCCTGGACACTCATTTTAGTGCTTCCCTCCTCTTTGTTCAGCTTTTCCAGGCACCTTAATTTCAAAATATCCACATTGCCATTCCTTTCAATGCCAAATATCTCCTTCTACTACTCCAATTTCCAGAATAAATTCTGCTATGGCTGGGCACAGTGGCTCACGCCTGTAATCCCAGCACTTTGGGAGGCCAAGGCGGGTGGATCACCTGAGGTCAGGAGTTCGAGACCAGCCTGGCCAACATGGTGAAACCCCATCTCTACAAAAATTGAAAAATTAGCCGGGCATGGTGGTGGGCACCTGTAATCCCAGCTGCTCAGGAGCCTAAGGCAGGAGAATCGCTCGAACCCCGGAAGCAGAGGTTGCAGTGAGCTGAGATCATGCCACTGCACTCCATCCTGGGCCACAAAGCGAGACTCCATCTCAAAAAATAAATAAAATAAAATAAATTCTGCTACATTTGCTTTTTTAAAATCTTATTAATAAAAACAGCATTTTAACATGGAAGCAACCAAGATGTCCTTCATTAGGTGAACAGATAAACTGTGATACATTCATGCAATGCAGTATTATTCCACACTAAAAAGGAATGCGCTATCAAGCCAGGAAAAGGCATGGAGGTGCTGGGTGTGGTGGCTCACTCCTATAATCCCAGCACTTTGAGAGCCAAAGGCAGGAGGATCCCTTGAGGCCAGGAGTTAGAGACCAGCCTGAGCAAAATGGTGAGACTCCGGCTCCACAAAAATAGTGATGATCTTTAAAAATAAAAATTAAAATTAAAGAAAAGGTGTAAGGAACATTAAAGGCATATTACCATGTGAAAGAAACCAATGTGAAAAGGCTACATACCATATGAATCCAACTATCTGACATTCTGGAAAAGGCAAAACTATGTCTAGGAAAGGCATATTCTGGGAAAGGCAGTAAAGGGCTTAGTGGTTGCGAGGGCTTTGACAGGGGGAGGGATAACTAGGTGGAGCACAGGAGATTTTTAGGACAGTGAAACTATTATTCTGCATGATACTTTATTGGTGGATATATGTTACTATACATTTGTCAAAACCCACAGAATGGGCCAGGCGCCGTGGCTCACACCTATAATCCCAGCACTTTGTAAAGGGAGGCAGAGGCAGGAGGATCATTTGAGCCCAGGAGTTCAAGGCTGCAGTGAGCTGTGATTGCGCCACTGCACTCCAGCCTGGGCGACAGAGGGAGACTCTGTCTCCAAAAACAAAAAGGCTGAGTGCAGTGGATCGTACCTGTAATCCCAGCACTTTGGGAGGCCAAGGCAGGCAGATCACTTGAGGTCAGGAGTTCTAGACCAGCCAGGCCAACATGGTGAAACCCCATCTCTACTAAAAATACAAAAAAGTAGCCCGGTGGCACGTGCCTGTAATTCCAGCTACCCGGGAGGCTGAGGCAGGAGAATTGCTTGAGCCTGGGAGGCAGAGGTTGCAGTGAGCCGAGATTGCACCACTACACTCCAGCCTGGGCGACAAAGCAAGACTCTGTCTCAAAAATAAATAGGCCGGGCGCGGTGGCTCACACCTGTAATCCCAGGACTTTGGGCAGCCGAGGCGGGTGGATCACGAGGTCAGGAGTTCAAGACCAGCCTGGCCAAGATGATGAAACCCCGTCTCTACTAAAAATACAAAAAATTAGCTGGGCGTGGTGGCACGCGCCTATAATCCCAGCTACTCCAGAGGTTGAGGCAGAGAATTGCTTAAACCTGGAGGGGCGGAGGTTGCAGTGAGCCGAGATCGCGCCACTGCACTCCAGCCTGGGCAACAGAGTGAGACTCCGTCTCAAAAAAAATAAAATAAATAAATAAATAAAATAAACGATGGACTTTAGTGAATAAGACTGTATCAACATTGACTCATCAGTCATAACAAAGAGACCACACTGACAGGAGATGTTAATAACAGGGGTAGCAGTGGGGAGTGAGGGGGTATATAGGAACAGGAACTCTGTCCTTTGGGCTCAATTTTGCTGTGAACCTAAAACCGCTCTAAAAAATGAAGTCTATTGGCCAGGCGTGGTGGCTCACGCCTGTAATCCCAGCACTTTAGGGATTACACACCCGTAATCCTAGCGAGGCAGGTGGATCACCTGAGGTCAGGAGTTCAAGACCAGCCTGGCCAACATGGTGAAACCCCATCTCTACTAAAAATACAAAAAAGTAGCTGGACGTGGTGGTGGGCGCCTGTAATCCCAGCTACTCGGGAGGCTGAGGCAGGAGAATTGCTTGAACCCGGGAGGTGAAGGCTGCAGTGAGCCGAGATCACACCATTGCACTCCAGCCTGGGGAAGATGAGCAAAACTCCATCTCGAAAACTAAGAGTCTATTAATTAAAAAAGCAAGAGCATTTGAGTTCTGTCCTTTTTATGGTGAAGAATGGAGACTTGCTCAACATCTGAAGTACAGATTTAGCATGAGGAGGTTCCAACGTGGAAGCCAGGCAAAGCGGAGCAATCTGACCTCAGGAAGGGAAGAGACAGAAGTGAAGCCACGGGAAGGTCGGGACTGTAGCTCTCTTCCCAGCGTTAATGTCACTGGTCCCCTGTTCTCATCTTCCCACCCCCCGGCCTCCTCACCCTGCACCACGTGGCTTTTCTTGACTTCACAGCCTTCTTCTATTTGCACCTCCCTTGTAATTGCGGCTTGCATGTGGCTTCTCACAGCCTCTCCGGTTGTTCGGCAGCTTATGACTGAGCAGCTTGGGCGGCTTCTGCCAACTCCTCATGACTTCAGTATTTCCTAGTTAAAATTCCTAAGAGGAAGAAACCTAATTGGCCCAGGTCATCCTTTCAGGCCCCACCCTGGCCTGGCCACTGAAGGCTGTCAGCCATCGGTCAGTGCACAGCCAGGCTGTCCCAGGGAGCTGCTTCCCCAAAGGCTCAGCAGGACAGCTTGTCTGAAGATGGGCCCAGGGGCGTGACAGCTCTCCTGATGTGTCACACAAATACCAGAGTATCACCTTAGCTGGGGATACATTCCAGACCCCCACGGATGCCTGAAACCTTGGATAGTAAACCATTTCTACTATGCTTTTTCCTAGGCATTCATACCTAAGATAAAGTTTAATTTATAAATTAAGCACAGTAGGCCGAGCACAGTGGCTCACGCCTATAATCCCAACACTTTGGGAGGCCGAGGAGGTGGGGGAGTGGATCACGAAGTCAGGAGTTCTAGACCAGCCTGACCAACATGGTGAAACCCCGTCTCTACTAAAAATAGAAAAATTAGCTGGGCGTGGTGGTGCGTGCCTGTAATCTCAGCTACTCAGGAGGCTGAGGCAAGAGAATCGCTTGAACCCAGGAGGTGGAGGTTGCAATGAGCCGAGATCGTGCCACTACACTCCAGCCTGGGCAACAGAGTGACACTCAATCTCAAAAAAAAAAAAAAAAAAGGAAAATGAAAAAAATTTTTAAAAAATTAAGCACAGTAAAAGATTAACAAGAGGACTGGGGCATGGTGGCTCATGCCCGTAATCCCAGCACTTTGGGAGGCCAAAGTGCAAGGATCCTTTGAGCCCAGGAGTTTGAGACCAGCCTGGGCAACAAAGTGAGACTCTGTCTTTCCAAAAAATACAAAAAGTTACCCAGATGTGGGGACGCACACCTGTAGTCCCAGCTACCTGGGAGGCTGAGGTGGGAGAATCACCTGAGCTCCAGAGGTTGAGGCTGCAGTGAGCACTGATCACACCACTCCACTCCTGCTTGGGCAACAGAGTAAGACTCTGTCTCAAAACAAAAAACAATATAGTGCAATAAAAGTTACATGGGCCAAGTACCGTGGCTCACACTTCTAATGCCTGTAATCCCAGCATTTTGGGAGGCTGATGCAGGAGAATCACTTGAGCCCAGAAGTTTGAGACCAGCCTGAGCAACACAGGGAGATCCCATATCTACAAAAATACAAAAATTGGCCAGGCACAGTGGCTGATGCTTGTTATCCCAGTACTTTGGGAGGCCGAGACGGGCAGATCACCTGAGGCCAGGGGTTTGAGTCCAGCCTGGCCAACATGCGAAACCCTGTCTCTACTAAAAATACAAAAATTAGCCGGGCGTGGTGGGGCATAACTGTACTGTAATCCCAGCCACCTGGGAGGCTGAGGCAGGCAAATCACTGGAACCTGGGAGGCAGAGTCTGCAGTGAGCCAAGATCAGGCCAGTGCACTCCAGCCTGGGCGACAGAGTGAGACTCTTTCTCAAACAAACAAACAAACAAAAAGTATCCAGGCTTGGTGGCATATGCCTGTAGTCCCAGCTACTTGGGAGGCTGAGGTGAGAGGATCCCTTGAGCCTAGGAGGTAGAGGCTGCCATGATCACACCACTGCAATCCAGCCTGGGCAGCAGAGTGAGATCCTGTCTCAAAAAGGAAAAGAAAACTTACTTGAATGTGATTGCTCTCCTTTGCTCTCAAATTATTATACTGTACTTTACTAACCTATTTTCAGACACAGTTGACCACAGCACACTGAAAACGAGGAAAGAGAAATGGCAGATACAGGTGGGACTACTGTAATGTGCTTTTGGAATGGGTGGTGGCAAAAAAAGATAAGAGTTACGCTAGTGTCAACTCATGCCTGTAATCCCATCACTTTGAGAGGCCAAGGCGGGTGGATCTTTTGAGCCCTTAAGTTTGAGACCAGCCTGGGCAACATGGCAAAACCTGTCTACTAAAAACACAAAAAATAGCTGGGCGTGGTGGTGTGCACCTGTAGTCCCAGCTACTCAGGAGGCCGAGGCAGAAGAATCACTTAAACCCAGGAGGCGGAGGTTGCAGAGAGCTGAGATCGTGCCAGTGCACTCCAGCCTGGGCAACAGAGCGAGACTCTGTCTCAAAAACAAAAATAAAAAATACAAAAAATTAGCTGGGTGTGGTGGTGTGTGCCTATAGTCCCAGCTACTCGGGAGGCTGAAGTAGGAGAATTGTTTGAGCCCAAGAAGTTGAGTCTGCACTGAGCTGAGATCTGCCAATGCATTCCAGCTTGGACAACAGGAGTGAGATCTTGCCTCAAAAAAAAAAAAAAAGATAAAGGTAAAACTGAACCTTAGCAGCTATTTTTTAAATAATCACCTTTACAGTGGACATTTGTCCTTTCTTACAGAGAAAACCCAAAAGAAGGGGAGAAGGAGCAGACCATAAGTTACAGAATGTTCACACTATCTTGATCAGTAAAAATTCTATAAGAATGACCCCTGAAACAGCCGGGCACAGTGGCTCATGCCTGTAATCCCAGCACTTTGGCAGGCCGAGGTGGGTGGATCACCTGAGGTCAGGAGTTTGAGACCAGTCTGGCCAACGTGACGAAACCCCATCTCTACTAAAAATTCAAAAAACTAGCCAGGCATGGTGAGGGGTACCTGTAACCCCAGCTACTTGGGAGGCTGAGGCAGGAGAATTGTTTGAACCTGGGAGGCAGAGGTTGCAGTGAGCCGAGACAAGATCGCACCATTGCACTCCAGCCTGGGTGACAGAGCGAGACTGTCTAAAAAAATAAAAAGAATGATCCCCGAAACACATCCCCATAAGAAGCCTTTCAAAAAGTCCGCATGACCTTCAAACTAGTAGCAAATTCTTACTATACCCAAGGAGAGTAAAGGTAACACCAAGTACACACCTGTAATCCCAGCACTTTGGGAGGCCGAGACAGGTGGATCATGAGGTCAAGAGATCAAGGCCATCCTGGCTAACATGGTGAAACCCCGTCTCTACTAAAAATACAAAAAAATTAGCCGGGCGTGGTGGCGGGCGCCTGTAGTCCCAGCTACTCGGGAGGCTGAGGCAGGAGAATGGCGTGAAACTGGGAGGCGGAGCTTGCAGTGAGCCGAGATCGTGCCACTGCACTCCAACCTGGGCGACAGAGCGAGACTCCGTCTCAAAACAAACAAACAAACAAAAACGTTAAATATTTCCCAAGAACCTGTGACTAGATTATATCTACATAATGGTCTGTTATCTGTGTGTTTGTGAAGAATTCTCCCCGTAGAGGTAGATTCTTGTCTTCCTAAGACAAATCTGAATCAGTCCTAAGATCACATCATCAGTGACTTGAATTCCTCCTCCCCTTTGTCCCTGTTTCGTTTAGCTTCCATGGTCAGAGTCCTCTCTCCCGTGTGTACACCTTTATCAACCTCCCCTCTCACTTCCTCACACTCCCTAGGCAAAACCACAACCCTGGTGATAATTCCAATTTGCTGCCTGGTAGGCATCTGCACCTGTCCAGCCAAATGAGGCTGGCATCACACTAACGAGCTTCACTTTCAAATTCACAACCACAAACCTCACATGGAGTCTTCACGCCCCTTGGCAATCATACAACACTTATCCAGGTTAATTTCTCCCTTCATTTTCCAAGCAGTTATTTTATAACCTCTCCTTTCTGCTCAAACCTCCAACACCTCCTCCCTTCCCCTCACTTCCAGTTAATGGCTTTCTTTCGGTTCACTGTGAATGTTGACACAATCAGCAGAGAAGCTGTGTGATCTCCCCCCCTCCCCACACCTATCTATCATTCTCTAAATCCCCACGCTCTGGGCTCCTGCCTACTATTATAGACAAAGCATCTCTGCTATTAGAGCCCAGCCCTCTGCCTGTGCACTTGATCCAGTCCCCTCTGATTACTCATGGATATCACTCAGAAACTATCCCCTCTCTCTGCTACATCAGGGTTTTATTTTTTATTTTTTATTTTTTTTGCTCTCTGCTGGATCATTCCTATTAGAATATACATAAGATAGGCCAGGCGCAGTGACTCACACCTGTAATCCCAACAGTTTGGGAGGCTGAGGTGGGCGGATCACCTGAGGTCAGGAGTTTGAGACCAGCCTGACCAACATGGTGAAATCCCATCTCTACTAAAAATACAAAAATTAGCCGGTCATGGTGGCACATGCCTGCAATCCCAGCTGCTTGGGAGGCTGAGGCAAGAGAATCGCTTGAACCCGGGAGGCGGAGGTTGCAATGAGTCAAGATCGTGCCATTGCACTTCAGCCTGGGCAACAACAGTGAAACTCCATCTCGAAAAAAAAAACAAAAAAACAAAAAGAATATACATAAGTTTTTTCTATTCCCCTATAATGCTTCTCTTAACTAGGCTTTAGACATTATCTACTGCCCCATTTCTTTGCTCCCTTTTCCAGCAAAACACCTTTGAAAGAATGATCTACATTTGCTGTATCCAATTCCTTGTTTCCTATTCTCTGTAAAATCCACCCCAATCTCACTCTAACTCAACCTCTCCTCCAAAACTTTTCCTATCAAAAGGAAGAGCCAGTGGCTCACACCTATAATCCCAGCATTTTGGGAGGCCGAGGCAGGAGGATCACTTGAGGTCAGGAGTTGACCAGCCTGGTCAACATGGCAAAAACCCCGTCTCTACTAAAAACACAAAAATTAGCTGGGCATGGTGGCGCATGCCTGTAATCCCAGCTACTCAGGAGGCTGAGGTATGAGAATCGAATCGACTGAACCCGGGAGGTAGAGGTGGCAGTGAGCCAAGATTGCGCCATTGCACCCAGCCTGGGCAACGGAGACTCTGTCTCAAAAAAAAAAAAGGAGAGCCAGCTGGACTCCAAAAGAGAGCCCATCTTTCTACCGAGCCCAGGCCAGGTGACCCCATTTTGCCTCTCTCCCAGGCTTGACCACTATGCCATCCATCATCAAGTTCCCACTGACCACCGAGTCTGCTATGAAGATGGAAGACAACAACACACTTGTGTTGATTGTGGATGTTAAAGCCAACAACACCAAGTCAAACAGGCCGTGAAGAACCTCTATGACGTGGATGTGGCCAAGGCCAACACCCTGATTCGGCCTGATGGAGAGAAGAAGGCATAAAGGCAAATGTTCGACTGGCTCCTGATTATGATGCTTTGAATGTTGCCGACAAAATTGGGATCATCTAAACTGAGTCCAGCTGGCTAATTCTTATCTGATACAATTGATCACTGTTCCTGCCTCCTCTTTGCCAGAGGGGCTCTTGCAATTTTGTTGAGTTTTACCTCCAGAAGCCCAACTGGGTTCTCATAATGATCTGAAAAAAATCCCCTCATGCTTCCAGCAGGGGGAGAGGAAAAGCAGCCGTTTTGGAATACACCCAGAACACTCTGATTTTTTCAGGGGATTTTTTTTTCTTTTGAGACAGAGTTTTGCTCTCCTTGCCCAGGCTGGAGTGCAATTGAGTGATCTCGGCTCAGCGCAACCTTCGCCTCCTGGGTTCAAGTGATTCTCCTGCCTCAGCCTCCCAAGTAGCTGGGATTACAGGCATGCACTTCCACGCCTGGCTAATTTTGTATTTTTAGTAGAGATGGGGTTCCTCTATGTTGGTCAGGCTGGTCTTGAACTCCTGACCTCAAGTGATCCGCCTGCCTTGGCCTCCCAAAGTGCTGGGATTACAGGCATGAGCCACCGTGCTCGGCCCAGAACACTGTTCTTAATAAGGCCTGCCCTGAAAGGAAACTACAGTCATACACTGCATAAGACGTTTTGGTCAACAACAGACCACATATATGATGATTGTCTCAGAAGATACCATATTTTTACTGTACCCTTTTAATGTTTAGATTTGTTTAGATAGGGCCAGGTGCAGTGGCTCACGTCTGTAATCCCCCAGCAGCACTTTGGGAGGCAGAGGCAGGAGGATCCCTTGAGCTGAGATCCAGCCACTGCACTCCAGCCGGGAAGACAGAGCAAGTCTCTGTCTCAGAAAAAAGAAAGAAAGAAAGAAAACAAAAGAAAAAAAGCTTTATCAGACAAACAAAAATTGAGAACATTCACATCCGTAATCCCAGCATTTTGGGAAGCTGAGGCAGGGAGGGCCCCTTGAGCCCAGGAGTTCAAGACCAGCCTGGACAACATAGTGAGACCCCAGCCTCTACAAAAAATTACAAAACTTAGCCAATCATGGTGGCACATGCCTGTGGTCCCACTGACTCTGGAGGTTGAGGTGGGAGGATCACCCAAGCCAGGGAGATTAGGGCTGCAGTAAGCCATGATTGTGCCACTGCACTCCACCCTGGGTGACAGACCAAGACTCTTGCCTAAAAACAAACAAACAAACAAAAAAATTAAGGACATTTTTGCCGGCAGACCTGCTTTTCAAAAAATGTTTAAAGTATTTTTTTGTTTGTTTTTGTTTTTGTTTTTGTTTTTTGAAGTGGAGTCTCACTCTGTCGCCCAGGCTGGAGTGCAATGGCACGATCTCGACTCACTGCAACCTCCACCTCCCAGTTCAAGTGATTCTCTTGCCTCAGCCTCCCAAGTAACTGGGACTATAGACGTGCACCACCACACCCGGCTTATTTTTGTATTTTTAGTAGAAACAGGGTTTCACCATGTTGGCCAGGCTGATCTCGAACTCCTGACCTCCAGTGATCTGCCCACCTTGGCCTCCCAAAGTACTGGGATTACAGGTGTGAGCCACTGCACCTGGCCTAAAGTTGTTTTTTTTTTTTTTTGCCTGGGCACAGTGGCTTAATGCCTGTAATCCTAGCACTTTGGAAGGTCGAGGCAGGCAGACTGCTTGAGCCCAGCAGTCTAAGACCAGCCTGGGCAACATGGCAAAAACTCATCTCTACAAAAAACAAAAAAATACAAAAAATTGGCGACATGTGGTGGTGCACACCTGTAATCCCAGCTACCCAGGAGGCTGAGGTGGGAGGATCACCTGGGCTAGGGAGGTCAAGGCTGCAGTGAGATGAGATTGTGCCATTGTACATCAGCCTGGGTGACGGAGTGAGATGCTGTCTCAAAATAAAATAAAATAAAATAAATAAAATAAAATAAAATAAAATAAAATAAAATAAAATAAAATAAAATAAAATAAAATAAAAGAAGGCTGGGCGTAGTGGCTCATGGCTGTAATCCTAGCGCTTTGGGAGGCTGAGGCAGGCAGGTTGCCTAAGCTCAGGACTTCGAGACCAGCCTGGGCAACACAGTGAAACCCCGTCTCTACTAAAATACAAAAAATTAGCCAGGTGTGGCAGCGTGCGACTCTAGTCCCAGCTACACAGGAGGCTGAGGCAGGAGAATTGCTTGAACTCAAGAGGCGGAGGTTGCAGTGAGCCGAGATGGTGCCACTGCACTCCAGCCTGGGTGACAGAGTGAGACTCCGTCTCCAAAAAAAAAAATAAATAATTAAAATTAAAAAAGTTTTTAAGAGAGATGAAAAATGACATTGGTCAGAAATTCAGAAATACATGAAGAAAGGAGGAACATTAGAGAAGGAATAAGTGAAGATAAAATAATTTTACATGAAGTGACACAAAAATCTAAGGAATAAATATATGTTGAAGGAGAAAGTTAACACACAAAAAGACATTTATAGAATGGCACCATTCATATGAATTATAAAAACATACTAAACAGGCTGGGCGTGGTGGCTCACACCTGTAATCCCAGCACTTTGGGAGGCAGAGGCAGGCAGATCACGAGGTCAAGAGATCGAGACCATCCTGGCGAACACAGTGAAACCCCATCTCTACTAAAAATATTTTTTAAAAAAATTAGCCAGGCATGGTGGCGGGCACCTGTAGTCCCAGCTACTCAGGAGGCTGAGGCAGGAGAATGGTATGAACCTGGGAGGCAGAGCTTGCAGTGAGCCGAGATCGCGCCACTGCACTCCAGCCTGGGGAACAGATCAAGACTCCATCTCAAAAAAAAAAAAAAACATACTAAACAATGCCATATGTACTCTATGGATATATATAAGTACACACATCTTCTCTAAGAAGAGTGAAACCAACTTCAGGATCAGTTACCTCTGGGGAGGGTGGCAGGAAGGCAATGTAAGAAGAATTTTTTTTTTTTTTTTGAGACAGAGTCTTGCCCTGTCTCAATGGCACAATCTCGGCTCACTGCAACCTCCACCTCCTGGGTTCAAGTGATTCTCCTGCCTCAGCCTCCCAAGTAGCTGGGACTACAGGCATACGCCACCACACCTAGCTAATTTTTGTATTTTTAGTAGAGATAGGGTTTCACCATATTGGTCAGGCTGGTCTCGAACTCCTGACCTGAGGTGATCCACCCACCTCAGCCTCCCAAAGTGCTGGGATTACAGGCGTGAGCCACCATGCCTGGCCGAGAAGAATCTTTTGGCTGTAGTTGTAATATCTTATTTATTTATTTATTTTTTGAGATAAGAGTCTCGCTCTGTCACCCAGGCTAGAGTGCAGTGGCATGATCTTGGCTCACTGCAACCTCCACCTCCCAGGTTCAAGGAATTCTCCTGCCTCAGCCTCCCGAGTAGCTGGACTACAGGCATGTGCCACCATGCCCTGCTAACTTTTTATTTTTAGTAGAGATGAGGGTTCACCATCTTGGCCAGGCTGGTCTCAAACTCCTGACCTTGTGATCCGCCCGCCTCAGCCTCCCAAAGTGCTGGGATTTCAGGCGTGAGCCACCACGCCCAGCCTTATTTATTATTTTTGAGACAGTGTCTCACTCTGTCACCCAGGCTGGGGTGCAGTGGTGCAATCTCATTTCAGTGCAGCCTCACCTAACTAGCTCAGGTGATCCTCTCACTTCAGCCTCCTGGGTAGCTGGGATTACAGGCATGCACCACCACGCCCGGCCATATTTTATTTATTTAGAAACTATCTCAGGCTGGGCACAGTGACTCACGCCTGTAATCCCAGCATTTTGAGAGTTGGAGGTGGGCAGATTGCTTGAGCTCAGGAGTTCGAGACCAGCCTGGGCAACATAGAAACCCCATCTCTACAAAAAATACAAAAACTAGGCCGGGTGCGGTGGCTCACGCCTGTAATCCCGGCACTTTGGGAGGCCAAGACAGGTGGATCACCTGAGGTCAGGAGTTTGAGACCAGCCTGACCAACATGGTGAAACCCCATCTCTACTAAAAATACAAAATTAGTCAGGCATGGTGGTGGGTGCCTGTAGTCCCAGCTACTTGGGAGACTGAGGCAGGAGAATCACTTGAACCTGGGAGGCGGAGGTTGCAGTGAGCTGAGATCGTGCCATTGCACTACAGCCTAGGTGACAAGAGCAAAACTCCATCTCAAAAACAAAAAAAAAATTTTTTTTTAATTAGCCGTGTGTGGTGGTACACGCCTGTGATCTCAGCTACTCGGGAGGTAGAAGTGGGAAGATCTCTTGAGCCCAGGAGTTTAAGGCTGAAGTGAGCCATGATCTTGCCACTGAGCTCCAGCCTGGGAGACAGAGTAAAAAAAAGAGTGTTGTCCACGTTTATTTAAAAAAATTTTTTTTTTTTGAGACGGAGTTTCACTCTTGTTGCCCGGGCTAGAGTGGAATGGCACGATCTCAGCTCACTGCAGCCTCCACCTCCTGGGTTCAAGCGATTCTCTTGCCTCAGCCTCCTGAGTAGCTGGGATTATAGGCGCCCACCACCACCCCCGGCTAATTTTTTGTATTTTCAGTAGAAGTGGGGTTTCATCATGTTGGCCAGGCTAGTCTCAAACTCCCGACCTCAGGTGATCCACCCACCTCGGCCTCCCGAAGTGCTGGGATTATTGGCGTGAGCCACCAAGCCTGGCCTTTAAATTTTTTTTTAACACACAGGGTCTCACTGTGTTGTTCAGGCTTGATTGGTGCACATTTTAAGAAAAAAAGGCGTAAGTAACTTTGTTTCCCAACGTCTAAGGCAAGGTTTCTGATTCTGATTCCAGGGATTCCTCGAGTGCCCATAAACCCCTGGAAATTATGTAAAAGGAATGCGAGGGTGTCTATGTATATCTGTGTATGTGTGTGCACGTGGGTGTCAGCACGTGACATGCACATTTTGGGGGAGTTAGAGCCACAGCACTTGATGGGGTTTCAAAGGGAGTCCATGTCTCAGAAGATGGCTACAAACCACCGCTCTGAAGGCAAGGTCATCCAGGGAATGGCTGCTTAGAGCTTTCTTCTCTCCACGGTGTGCAGACTTGGGAATCTGGACGCTCCTTTTTCTGCTCACAGGCTGTCTTTCTGCATGCTTTCCACTGATGCGAGGGTGGGGACTTCTCTCAGCCCGAACCGTTTGCTCCACTGTCTCATGACATGAAAACAAATGTGCACGAAACAGCCCATTCATTAAAAGAATCACGCGAAGAATGACCTCCACCTGCGGTAGTCATCAAATAACAGAATAATTCAGGGCTGGAGGGGTAGGGAGGGGACATCAAGATGCAGAGAGCTCATTTGTCTTTTCATTCTCGCAGTTTGGCTCAGAATGACCAAATGTTCATAGAAATATGAACCCTGTACCATGGCATTTAAAACTCCAAATATTTTAATCCTTGAACATATATGGGATGCATTGTGTTGGACTAACTTCAGATCTGGGTAACTAAAGATTTCTCTAATTGGAAATAAATAGTAAAAGAAATTATATTTGAGACCAGGTGCGGTGGCTCACACCTGTAATCCCAGCACCTTGGGAGGCCAAAGTGGGCAGATCACTTGAAGTCAGGAGTTTGAGACCAGCCTGGCCAACATGGTGAAACCCCATCTCTACTAAAAATACAAAAATTAGCAGGGCGTGGTGGCGGGTGCCTGTAGTCCCAGCTACTCAGGAGGCTGAGGCAGGACAATCACTTGAACATGGGAGGCAGAGGTTGCAGTGAGCCGAGAATGTGCCTTCACTCCAGCCTGGGCAACAGAGCAAGACTCTGTCTCAAAAAAAAAAAAAAAGAAAGAAAGAAAGAAAGAAAGAAATTATATTTCAGAAAAATAGAATCTGGTCTTTTTCCCTCCAACCATCTAAAGTTCAATACTGTGATAGCCAAGTTCTTTCAGTTAGTTGCCTTTGCAGGTTCATGTTTATTAATCAGCTACACTTTCCAAAATCATATTATTTGTGGAGGATTCTGAGTAGTGAAAATTAGTAGCTTGATGTCTCATCTAAATGCCAAAAATATGCAGCAGAAATACAGTTAAAAATAACTTTAATTGAACAAATGTTTGAAATAACTCATCTTTTTTTTTTTTTATATTTCATGACACAATGAAAAGATATCATGGCCATTTCTGGAAAAGGAGATTTATCTGCCAAGAGCCGTACGTGCTCACCTTCAAATTCACAAGTGCTGAAACCGCTAATGACCAACAAAAGTGTTTCCTCTGAGTGGGATTCCATATCCCCCCAGACCCCTACTGCTGTATTCTGTTTTTACCTTGCAGCAATAAAAAGTAGCTCATTCTTGGTTTTTATCTGGCAAAATATCACAATTTAATTAAATTATTTTGGTGTGAGTCCAAAACAGTCTCTCCACAGTGTCACGAAAGTTATAGGTTTTCTGATAGATGCCAAGACCATTAAGCCCACTTTATGATAATTATGCACCCATGTATCATGCTCATCTATATTTTACAGTTCATTATTTAACAGTGCTTATCTCAAAGGTTAAAGTCTTTATAGGATCATTTGGCTGATTCTTAACTTGGCTAATTTACAAATAATCTCACAAATATCTTTTTGTCACTGTTATTTGTCCACAAAGATCTGATTGAGAGTATGGAATCTTTACATTATAAATGCTTCACTGCTTTAACTAGATGCTCTTCCGGGTTTCCTTATGACAAATAATGACCACTCTGTCAAATAAATGCAATACACATTCATAATGTGGTGAACTGATTTTTTAAACCATTTTTCCTTCATTATAAATTAGAAATCAATAATCTAAGTTGTATTTCCTGTTCATTAATGCACATTAATAAAAGCCATCATATAAAAAAAGAAAGCTGAAAACATGGAAAAAATAACAAAAGATCTTTTTCATAATAAAACATTTTGGGTTACTAATGAAACTAATTAAAAGTACAAAAATTCTAAAAGATTCGTATAAATGCAATAAATCATCCTAAAGATTGAAATGCATGTAATGTTTATAGGGCTGTTTCCTGGGCCGGGGAAACACACTAGGGATACACTAGCCAGATCATTGGAATTCTAGCCAATGCCTCTTTCATTTCTTATAGAGAAACACAAGTCGATTTTTGATGCTTATTAAAAAAAAGTGATTCCTTGATTCACATCTTAACTGAAAATTATAACTTATTAACAAAGGGTAAGAACATCAGAATTATCCATAATAATTGGTCTTGGTCTATCACACAAATATTTGTTCCCTTCCTACACAGGACTGTTTTCTGGGAGCAAAGAATCACTGTGGATTTAGCAAGGACCTTGGAAGCCCCCAGGATGCTTTACACTGGATTTCATTAGCTGCCTGGTATTCCTTTGAGGTCCGTAAGTAAACTGCTGCATTTCTGAGAACAGAACCGAATGGGTCATCCTGAATTACTTCAGTCTAGTACTGCAGTTTTCCCAACAAAGACATAGAGGCACAGCAGAAGGGTGAATCCATAGTTATCAAGCTGGGGATTAGATCAGGAAGCCTCCTTCCAGATCAAGCAGCTATCTGCCACGACTGTGGTGGGAGGGGGAGGTCAACGTAGAATCTCACCTCTCACAGTACACAAAACCTCAATTGCTTAAAGAGTTAAATAGGCTGGGCACAGCGGCTCATGCCTGTAATCCCAGCACTTTGGGAGGCCAAGGTGGACAGATCTCTTGAGGCCAGGAGTTCGAGACCAGCCTGGGCAACACAGGGAGACCTTGTCTCTACAAAAAAATTTAAAAATTTGGCCAGGTGCAGTAGTTCACACCTGTAATCCCAGCAGTTTGGGAGGCCGAGGTGGGCAGATTTCTTGAGGCCCGGAGTTTGAGGCCAGCCTGGCCAACATGGAGAAATCTCATCTCTATTTTAAAAAATACAAAAATTGGCAGGGTGCAGTGGCACACGCCTGTAATCCCAGCACTTTGGGAGGCCGAGGTGGGAGGATCTCTTGAGGCCCGGAGTTTAAGACCAGCCTGGCCAACATGGAGAAACCCCGTCTCTATTTTAAAAAATACAAAAACTAGCTGGGCACGGTGGCACATGCCTGTAATCCCAGCTACTCAGGGGACTGAGGCAGGAGAATCACTTGAACCTGGGAGGCAGAGGTAATGAGACAAGATTGAGCCACTGCACTCTAGCCTGGGTGACATAGCAAGACAATGTTTCAAAAAAATATTTTTTTAATTAAAAAATTAGCCAGGTGTAAGGGCACATGCCTATAGTCCCAGCTACTTGGGAGGCTGAGGTAGGAGGATCTGCCTGAGCCTGGGAGGTCAAAGCTGCAGTGAGCTATGACTGTGCCACTAGCCTCCAGCCTCTGTGACAGAGCGAGACCCTGTCTAAACAAACAAACAAAAAAATGGAAGCCTATAATCTGGGATGCCAAGGTTGGCGGATCACTTGAGGTCAGGAGTTCAAGACCAGCCTGGCCAACATGATGAAACCCCGTCTCTACTAAAAATACAAAAATTAGCTGGGCATGGTGGCACACCTGTAATCCCAGCTACTCTAGAGTCTGAGGGAGGAGAACTGCTTGAATCCGGGAGGTGGATGTTGCAGTGAGCTGAGGCTGCACTCCAGCCTGAGCAACAGAGCCAGATTCCATCTCAAAACAAAACAAAAAAACAACAAACGGTTAAATATAACAAAATCTCTAAACATGGGTGAAATTTAAGTGACTGCTTACCTTTTCAGTCTTCCAACCACCAAAGGTTGGAATGGCCCTGGGCCCAGTCCTCAGCTTTCTTTTCTTTCTCTACACTTGCAACTTGGATGCCAAATTCATACTCATGACTTTAACTAAAGCTATATACTGAAACTCCCAAGTATATATCTCCAGCCCTCTTCCTCAAACTCCAAATTCATGGACCTACATGCCTACATAAAATCTGATGGGCGTCTGATATGGTTTGACTGTGTCCCCACCCAAATCTCATCTTGAATTGTAGCTCCCATAATCCCCTATGTCGTGGGAGGGACCTGGTGGGAGGTAATTGATTCATGAGGTTGGGTTTTTCCTGTGCTGTTCTCGTGACAGTGAATAAGTCTCACGAGATCTGGTTTTATAAAGGGGAGTTCCCCTGCACACGCCTTCTTGCCCGCCGCCATGTAAGACATGCCTTTGCTCCTCCTTCACTTTCCGCCATGGTTGTGAGGCCTCCTCAGCCATGTGGAACTGTGAGCCCATTAAACCTCTTTTTCTTTATAAATAATCCAGTCTGGGGTATTTCTTGTAGCAGTGTGAGAACAGACTAATACAGCATCTTAAATTGATTAGGGCTAAAACCAAAGCCCAGCTTTCCCTCTCTCAAACCTGCTCCTTCCCTGGGTTTCTCCATCTTGGTGGATGGCAGCTCCCTCCTTCCAGTTGATGGAGTTGTTCCACAACCTCATCATCATTGTCAATCCCCTTCTTTTACACAGCCTGCATCCAACCCATCCACAAACCCCACCTTGAAAATAGGTCCAGACCCTGACTACTCCTGACCACCTTGGGGGCTACTGCCCTGGTTCAGATTGCTATGGTCTCTCACCCAGCTTACAGCACCCACTTCCTCATCTGTCTTCCCACCCTCCCACTGGCTGTTCTCACCAGGGATAGCAATTGTTTTGCAACTTAGGCCTGGGCCCAATGGCTCATGCCTGTAATCCCAGCACTTTGGGAGGCCAAGGTGGGCAGATCACCTGAAGTCAGGAGTTTGAGACCAGCCTGGCCAACATGGGGAAACCTCGTCTCTATTAAAAATACAAAAATTAGCTGGGCATGGTGGTGCTCGCCTGTAGTCCCAGCTACTTAGGAGGCTGAGGCAGGAGGCTTGTACCTAGGAGGTCAAGGTTGCAGTGAGCCGAGATCGTGCCACTGCACTCCAGCCTGGGCAACAGAGTGAGACTGTGTCAAAAACAAAAAAACAAAACACACACACACAAAAATGAGAAAACAACAACTGAGGTCACATTTTGCCCTCCTCATTCAGAGTCCTCCACTGGCTCCCATCTCATTCAGCGAAAACCCAGGGACGTCACCAGGGACCCACAGAGTCCTACGTGATGCGGTCCTGTATGTGTTTTCTCCAACCTCATTCCCCATTGATCTTGTCCTGACCCACTGTTCTCCAGCCTCATTGATCTCCTGGTGTTATTCACATAGACCTCGCCTGGATTGAGCACCCCAGGACGTTGGCATTACCAGCCTCTGCCTGAGGGCCCTGCTGTGTGTTGAACTGTGTCCCCTAACAAAGCTACGTCCAAGTCGTAGCCTTATTTGGTGCTGTGGTCTGAATGCTTAGTCCTCACAATTCAGACGTTGAGACTGAATCCCCAGTGTGATAGTATGAAGTGGTGGGGACTTTAGGAAGTGACAGGTCATAAGGGCTCTGCCCTTGGGAATGAGATTTGTGTCCTCGTCAAAGAGGCCTGAGGTGGGAGGATTGCTTGAGCCCAGGAGTTTGAGATTACAGTGAGCTAGGATTGTGCCACTGCACTTCAGCCTGGGTGACAGAGCAAGAAAGTTCTTGTCTCAAAAAAAAAAAAAAAAAAAAAAAAAGGTGGGAGGTGGGAGGGAGAGCATTAGGACAAATACCTAATGCACGTGGGGCTTAAAACCTACATGAGAGGTTGATAGGGGAAGCAGACCACCACGGCACATACATACCTGTGTAACAAACCTGCATGTTCTGCACATGTATCCCAGAACTTAAAAAATAAAAATAAAATTTAAAAGAAAAAAGAGGCACAAGGGAACCTGTGTGCCCCCTCCTCCACCATGTGAGGACACATAGAAGGTGCCAACTATCAGGAGCAGCCTCTTACCAGATACTAAATCTGCTGGTGTCTTGATCTTGGACTTCCCAGCCTCCAGAACTGTGAGCATTAAATGTATGTTGTCTATAGTTACCCAGTCTAAGGTATGTTGTTATAGCAGCATGAATGGACTAATGCTTTTTTTTTTTTTTTTTTTTTTTTTTTTTTTGAGACAGAGTCTCGCTCTGTCGCCCAGGCTGGAGTGCAGTGGCGCGATCTCAGCTCACGGAAACCTCTGACTCCTGGGTTCAAGTGATTTTCCTGCCTCAGCTTCCCAAGTAGCTGGGGTTACAGGCATGTGCCACCACGTCCAACTAACTTATTTTTGTTTTGTTTTGTTTTTGAGATGGAGTCTCGCTCTGTTGCCCAGGCTGGAGTGCAGTGGCACGATCTCGGCTCACTGCTACCTCCACCTCCCAGGTTCAAGTGATTCTCCTGCCTCAGCCTCCCAAGTAGCTGGGACTACAGGCACGTGCCACCATGCTGGCTAATTTTTTGTATTTTTAGTAGAGATGGGGTTTCACCATGTTAGCCGGGATGGTCTTGAACTCCTGACCTCGTTATCTGCCCGCTGAGCTCAGCCTTACAAAGGCTGGGATTACAGGCATGAGCCACCGCACCCAGCCAACTTATTGTATTTTTAGTAGAGAAGGGGTTTCACCATGTTGGCCAGGCTGGTCTCGAACTCCTGACCTTAGGTGGTCTACCTGCCTCAGCCTCCGAAAGTGCTGGGATTACAGGTGCGAGCCACCGTGCCCGGCCTGGACTAAGACATTTTGGAATAAGGTTTTTGCAAATGTAATCAAGTTAAGAGGAGTCATACTGGATTAGCGTGGGCTTTCAATCCAATGATGGTGATCTACTAAGGAGAGAGATTGAGAAACACAGAAGAGACGCACAGAAAAGAAGGCCATGAACTGATGGAGGTGGAGATTGGGGTGATGCAGCTGTAACCCTAAGGCAAGTGACCCCAAGGATGGCCAGCAGCTACCAGACGCTGAAAGAGGCAAGAGAGATCCTCCGAGAGACTTCAGTGCCTGCTGATGCCTTGATTTCAGACTGCTAGGCTCTAGGGCTGTGAGAGGGTGACTTCTGTTTTTTTGTTGTTGTTGTTTATTTGTTTGAGACGGTGTCTCACTCTGTTGGCCAGGCTGGAGTGCAGTGGTGTGAACTTGGCTCACTGCAACCTCCACCTCCCAGGTTCAAGCAATTCTCATGCCTCAGCCTCCCCAAGTAGTTAAGATTACAGGCGGGCGCCACCACGCCTGGCTAATTTTTGTATTTTTAGTAGAGACAGGGTTTTGCCAGTTGGCCAGGCTGGTCTCGAACTCCTGACCTCAGGTGATCCTCCCGCCTTGGCCTCCCAAAATGCTGGGATTACAGGCGCAAACCACAGCACCTGGCCTGATTTCTGTTGTTTTATGACATCCAGTCTGTGGTCATTTGTTACAGCAGCCACAATAAACTAATAGAGGTCTCGCCCCAATGTCAGATGCTTCCTACTGCCACTTAGAGGGGGCTTGCGGAGAGGGCTCTGTGTCTCTGCTCCACGCCTTTCTCTCAGGTCACCACAGCCCCAACCGAGAGGACTCTCCCATAGTTTGGGCAGGGGCACAGGGTGATGCCCTCCTTCCCCATTCTCTTTCCAATTTAGACTCTGCTGCTTCCCTAGGCTTTCTTTGTTGAGTTGCGAAAAAAGCAGATATTGCTTCTTGACCCTTACATTCTATTACTTTATTTTTTTCTTACTTCCTTTTCTTTTCTTTTTTTTTTTTTTTAGACAGAGTTTCCCTCTGTCGCCCAGGCTGGAATGCAGTGATGTGGTCTCAGCTCACTTCAACCTCCATCTCCCAGGTTCAAGTGATTTTCCTGCTTCCACCTCCTGAGTAGCTGGGATTACAGGCACCTGCCACCACGCCTGGCTAAGTTTTGTATTTTTAGTAGAGACAGAGTTTCCCCATATTGGCCAGGCTGGTCTTGAACTCCTGGCCTCAAGTGATCCCCCCTACCTTGACCTCCCAAAGTGCTGGGATTACCCACTGCGCCTGGCCAACTTTGAGTATAAATATGTGTAGGAAACCGTGAGAAGCATAACAACAAAGACACCCTCCTGCAAATGTTCTCAGGAAGAAAAAGCAGTGGTTGGAGGGATCTGGGGCTTTATGCATAGCTTGAGGCAAACCAGCTCAGAGTCACGGGGAATCAGGAGCGATGGGTCATCTCCCCGCCTCCCTGGTCACTGGTGGAGACATGGCGGAGGAAGGCTACCCATAAATAGGCCAGATAACAGCTGCACACAGGCTAGTGTCCGGGAGCTCACCCAGGGCTGCAGGGGAAAGTGGCTTCCTCTCAAGCTGTGCTTAGGGCCAGCTGTGGATGTTTCCTGACATCAACATGCTACCTTGACCAGATGATACAACAATATGTCCAGACCCCTTTGCTCAGGTCTACACAGCAAGAACACAGGGCCAGATGGCAGTGCCAGCTCCCATCTGCATTCAGCGTCGACTGCTCTGAGGCCCCAGGGGGAGAACATATGGCTCCAATACAAACGAAGACTGGCCAGGCCCTCAGCCTGCTCCTGTCTGTGCCCTTGAACTGGTGCTGCTCCTCCTAGGAGCTCCATGTCCCCCTTCCCTTTGCTGAGAGCTCTGAAGGAGAGGTAAGGAAAGTGAATCCCAAAAGGTTTACCTTTGCCAAAATAATTGTTTGCCAGGAACAGCCTCTGCTTCTAAGGGCCAAGGCAATTGAGTTCTTAATAAGTCACCTTGTGATCTACCCTAACGAAACCTCCAGATACAGTAGGAACCCCAGGACACCTCCAGCCTCTCCTGTTTTTACAAAGAAAGGAACCATTAAGACTGAACCAAGTTGTGTTTCCAGCTGAGGCTCAGAGAAGTTAAGTGACCTGGCCAAAGCCACACAGCCAGCGGTGGCAGGAATCAGTGCTCTGAGAGAGTGAGCATTGATGTTTTTGCTCATCATGCATTCACTCTTTCTCTAGTCACAGCGCCCCATTCTTCTGGTGGGAAACACCCCCCTCCCAGTCTCAGTCCATTCTGTTGGGCGAGGCTGAGCTATCTCCAGAATCTAAGGGTGACCATGTGACCCAGGCCTAATCAATCAGTGATTCCATCTCCCTTGGCCATAGTGATTGGTTCAAGGATATACCTGTAACCCATTTTGAGCCAATGAGAGTCAGGCTTAGGGTTTTTGCTGAAACAATTGAGAGAAAGAAGCTAGGGGTGCTGAGCTGAACCTACAGAGGTGCTGGGGCCACCAAGCGGAGAGATGGATTGAGGCTGAGTCCTGATGTCATCCTCTCAGTCTCTGGACCCAGCCGTGCCTGAAGCCACGTCCTTTTTGGTTTAAACCTCCTTGAATTGGTCACTGCTGTAGGTTCAGCAGATGAAAGATGCTGAACCAACTGGACCCCAAACCCACGCCCTCTTCCGACACTGCGCCGCCATCAGCCCAGATTCACCAACCTGGCTCCCCCCGGGGAGCAGACGAGGTCCACCAACCCAGGTCCCCCCGGGGAGCAGACAAGCACGTGGGCACGGCTTTGCTGTTGTTTTCGCCTTTGGATCAAACTAGCCTCAGGGACTTGGGAAGCACAGCAGAGCCCAGGAAGCTCTCCGCACCTTTCCCTCTGCGTCCTTCCCAGTCACCTGCTGCATCTTCCCTCCTTTCCAGGAAGGAGGCAATTAGAGACAAGTGAAATGTAAGCTTCCGTCCACCATCTCAAAGGAGGCAGGAACATGGCTGGGGACCCAAACGTAACACTTCACAGGCTTTGTATCTGGCACACTTTTGTTATTCTTGTCATCCTAGGGATGTTTTCTTATGGTGTCCAGGAAAAAAAAAAAAAAAAAAAAAAAAAAAAACAGAAAGAAAGAAAGCCCTTATGAAGAAAAGAGAACCAAAGTGGGGAGCCTGCTTATGCCAGCATCTACATAGATTTCCAGCATCACCGCTGGTTTGATAAATGCAGCTCCTCTGCCTCTGGCTCGTGTGTGACCATGTTTTTGGCAAGAGCTACATCCCAAGGTCTCAAGTGCTGTCTGACGACACATCACTGTGTATAGTTCCTGAGGGACTTTGCTCTCCGAACCTCGTGTGCCAATAACCCTGAGGAGCCCCAGTCCCCACCCTGCCATGTGAGTGGGACTTAGGTACAGGCAAGATTTAATAAGTAGGCTGTCACTGCTATTTTGCAGGGATCAGTTAGGACAAAGGACACCCAGGCAGGCCAGGGCATACTTTTTGGGGGACTCGCATATTTGAGGTCAGCAGTGAATTTCTAAGTCTCTATACTTTTTTTTTTTTTGAGATGGAGTCTTGCTTTGTCACCCAGGCTGGAGTGCAGTGGCACGATCTCAACTCACTGCAACCTCCACCTCCCGGGTTCAAGTGATTCTCCTGCCTCAGCTTCCCGAGCAGCTGGGACTACAAGCACCCGCCACCACATCCGGGTAATTTTTTTTTTTTTTGCAGACAAAGTCTCACTCTTTTGCCCAGGCTGGAGTGCAGTGGTGTCATCTCGGTTCACTGCAACCTCCACCTCCTGGGTTCAAGTGATTCTCATGTCTCAGCCTCCTGAATAGCTGGAATCACAGGTGCCTGCCACCATGCCCAGCTAATTTTTTTGTATTTTTAGTAGAGATGGGGTTTCACCATGTTGGCCAGGCTGGTCTTGAACTCCTGACCTCAAGTGATCCGCCCGACTCAGCCTCCCAAAGAGCTGGGATTATGGACGTGAGCCACTGTGTCTAGCCTTAATTTTGTTGTTGTTGTTGTTTAGTTGAGACAGGGTTTCATCATGTTGGCCAGGCTGATCTCAAACTCCTGACCTCAAATGAGCCTTGGCCTCCCAAAGTGCTAGGATTACAGATGTGAGCCACCGTGCCCGGCCCTAGGTCTCTATACTTCCAGGTCATTTGAATTGGGGTGACATTAGTGTGGAGACATCATCTCTGTTTATTGGTGAAGTAAGCTGCGAGTGGCCTTCTTTCAGGAGGAGGGGCCACCGCCTACTGTGAGAGACCCCCGACACATAGCTTCCCCTTAGGGCAGAGTAGGATTGGTCCAGCCTTTGTTTTTTCAGCAATTGTCCCTATTTCTACTCTGGAAGTCATATTTCTCTAGTATGAGGCATTATTTCTGCAGTGTCTAGGCCTTAGGAAGGTGTTGGCTAGAGACTTACGAGGGTCTTTTAACACTGCAGGCTCTTTATGCCAAATACTGCAGCCCATTTCCTATGGAGGTTGGCTGGCTGGCTGGCTGGCTTTGATGTTGGTGGATGAGATGAGGCCCAACATTCCATAAAAACAGGGAAAAAGTGTGACCAAGATGACCAAGAGGAGAGACCCAAGGATCTGATCACTCCCGACCCCGCCTCGGGCTGCCCTTCCCCAGACCAGGCACCCAGGGCCCCTGCCTTGTGTGGAGTCACTGATTCTCCCCGAATGGCCCTAGAGCACTCCCTCAAACAGGTGCTGTCACTTGGAGTGACAGGAATCAGTGCAGGACACCTGTGGAAATTCTCCCCTGAAGTTGCAGCCTGACCACAGATGCCCTCCATATGAGCACTTGGCATAGAACCCACTGGTTCCCTTTAAAGCAGGTGCACGTGAACTTGGGTACTCACCCTGTGGCTGCCTCTGCCATGCTCATTTCCAAAGTGGTCCCTGGGGCTGGTCCCAGGAAGTATCGTTCCCGGCCCTGGTTTGCTGGTTTTTCTGGCTTGTGGCTGGCCATGCCACACACAGCTGCACCTGCTCTGCGGCTTTGCTTCCCAGTGAGGCGGAGGCAGGTACTAGGTCTCACTGCTGAAGATCAGAGTTCAGTGCTAGGGCAGCCAGAGAGGGAGGGGAGCTGTGGCCAAGCAGAGAGGCAGGGAGGCACAGCAGCTGCTCTTCCCACAGCTGTTTCCTCCTCTGTCCTTTCATCCACTGAAAGCCTGAACAAAAGACCTCAACACACAAGAAATGTGAGGGAAGGAGATGCTACCCAAAAGGTTCAGAAATCAAAGTGGGAGGCCGGGCGCGGTGGCTCATGCCTGTAATCCCAGCACTTTGGGAGGCCAAGGCGAGTGGATCACCTGAAGTCAGGAGTTCGAGACCAGCCTGGCCAACATGGTGAAACCCCGTCTCTACTAAAAATACAAAAATTAGCTGGGCATGATGGCAGGCACCTGTAATCCCAGCTACTCGGGAGGCTGAGGCAGGAGAATCACTTGAATCCAGGATGTAAAGGTTGCGGTGTGCTGAGATCACGCCACTGCACTCCAGCCTGGGCGACAAAGCTAGACTCTGTCTCAACAACGACAACAAAAAAGAAATCAAAATGGGCCAAGGAAGAAGTCTCGCTTTGACCAGGTCCCATGGCCTCTGCTGTGCCTCGTCCCAGCATCTGCAGTGACACAGGAGAGAGTGTTGACAAGGATGGGCTGGCTTCACTCTGGCTCTGAGTCCCTGTGAGCCACAGGGTACAGTCCACTTGCAACAGTAAACCTGCGCCAGCCAGCTGGGGCTGGAGAGAAGGAAGGGCTGGGATGGCAGCCAGCCCAGCCAGGCAGCGCGCAGAGCCAGCAGCTAGGGGAGGCCACGGAGGCCCAGGGTCTTGGGGCAGCCCCACTGCGCCCCCTGGCGGCTGAAGGAAGCTCCTGGGCGCGTCTGGACCTGGACCACCAGCTGACCTTCTGCACAGTTAAAGAGTAGCTGTGACCTGGCTTTCATATGCAGAAATAAATAAATAAATAAATAGAGTAGCCAGGAGAAGTAGCCAGGATGAGGGCCCCGACCAGGGCTCCTTACATATTGTGTCTCACCGCACCCCTAGCAGGCGGATGCAGGGGCGCCCTGCTCTCATGGCAGGGAAAGCTGAGCTGCACCTGCAGAAGGTTGGGGGAAGGATTAACCCCCTCCAACCCCCCCCCCCGTACAGAAGAGCTCCTCTCCAGCCCCGTGGCCCTCAGGCATCAGGCATTGTATGTTCTGGCCAGGAGTCCTGGTTGTGCACTGGCCGACCTAGAGCTTCAATTTTCCCAGTCCTAGCCTAGCCTGGTGTAAGCTCAGTGAAGGCAGCAGTTGTAACAGTGCTAACTGCACAGCGGCGCTCTTTCTTAATAATAACAAGAAGGACAGCTGAGGGTGGGTGTGTACTGGGAGTGGCCACGACCTCTGAGCACACTGTCTGAAAACACCACATTTTCAACAGTGTTTTTGGTTTTGTTTCGTTTTTTTTTTTGAGACAGAGTCTCACTCTGTCACCCAGGCTGGAGTGCAATGGAGTGCAATGGTGCGATCTCTGCTCACTGCAACCTCTGCTTCCCGGGTTCAGGGGATTCTCGTGCCTCAGACTCCTAAGTAGCTGGGGATTACAGGTGTGTGCCACCACACCCAGCTAATTTTTGTATTTTTAGTAGAGGCGGGGTTTCACCATGTTGGCCAGGCTGGTTTCAAACTTCTGACCTCAGGTGATCCGCCCACCTCAGCCTCCCAAAGTGCTGGGATTACAGGCGTGAGCCACTGTGCCCGTCCTTCAGCAGTTTTTAAGGTGATCTGTTGGCAGTTAAGACTTAGACTTTTTTTTTTTAAAGACACTTAAAAAAAAAAAAAGACACCTTTTCAACAAACGGTACTGGGACAACTGGATATCCACATGCAACCTTATATAAAAATGAACTCAAATGGCTCATAGACCTAAATGAAAGACCTAAAACTATTAGACTCTTAGAAGGAATTAACAGGTGCAAATCTTTTGGAGCTTGGATTAGGCAATGGTTTCTTAAATACAATACCAAAAGCACAGCAACAACAACAAAATAGACAAAGTGGACCTCATCAAAAGTAAACACTCTTGTGCATCAAAGGACACTATTGGCTGTGCATGGTGGCTCACGCCTGTAATCCTAGCACCTTGGGAGGCCAAGGCAGGAGGATGGCTTGCACTCAAGCCGGGCTCAAGACCAGCCTGGGCAACATAGTGAGACCTCATCTCTACAAAAAAATTTTGAAAAATTAGCTGGATGTGGTGGCGTGCACCTCTAGTCCCAGCTACTTGGGGGGCTGAGTGAGGGGATCGCTTGAGCCCAGGAGTTTGAGGTTGCAGTGAGCTATGACTGTTCCACTGTACTCCAGCCTGGGTGACAAAGCAAGAACCTGGCTCAAAAAAATAAATAAATAAAAGTAAATAAAAAGTTATATAAGACACTATCAAGAAAGTGAAAAGACAACCTACAGAATGGGAGAAAATGTTTGTAAATCATGTAACTATCAGTTCTATCAGAATTCTACAACTCAACAAAAAAACACAAGCAACTCAATTCAAAAATGGGCAAAGGGCTGGGTGCGGTGGCTCATGCCTATAACCCCAGTACTTTGGGAGGCCAAGGTGGGCAGATCACCTGAGGTCAGGAGTTCTTGACCAGCCTAGACAACATGGTGAAAGCCCATCTCTACTAAAAATACAAAAAATTAGCTGGGCGTGGTGGTGGGTGCCTGTAATCCCAGCTACTCGGGAGGCTGAGGCAGGAGAATTGCTTGAGCCCAGGAGGTGGAGGTTGCAGTGAGCCGAGATCGTGCCACTGCGCTCCAGCCTGGGTGACAGAGTAAGAATCTGTCTCAAAAAAAAAAAAAAAAAAAAAAGCGAAGGAGGATTGCTTGAACCTAGGAATTTGAGACCAGCCTGGGCAACATTGTGAGACCCTCGACTCCACAAAAAAAAAAAAAAAAAAAAAAAATTAGCTGAGTGTAGTGGTACACGCCTGTAGTCCCAGCTACTTGGGAGGCTGAGGTGGGAGATCAAGGCTGCAGTGAGCTACAAGTGTGCCACCGCACTCCAGCCTGGGCAACAGAGTGAGACCCTGTCTCAAAAAAAAAAAAAGTACTTGAATAGTCATGTCTCCAAGATTACAAGTTGATGGCCAGACACAGTGGCTCGCACTTTGGGAGACTGAGATTGGAGGATTGCTTGAGCTCAGGAGTTTGAGACCAGCCTGGGCAACATGGCAAAACCCCGTCTCTACCAAAAAATACAAAAAAATTAGCTGGGCATGGTGGCGCTCACCTGGAGTCTCAGTTACTTGAGGGGCTGAGGCGGGAGGATTGCTTGAGCCCAGGAAGTCAAGGCTTTGGTGAGCCCTGATCAAGCCACTGCACTCCAGCCTGGGTGACAGAGAGAAACTCTGTCTCAGAAACAAGAGCAACAAAAACAAATGGACAGTAAGCACATGAAAAGATGTTCAACATCATTAGCCATTCGAGAAATGTAAATCAAACCCACAATGAGATACCCCTTCACAACCATTAGGATGGAATTTAAAAACACAGAAAACGGTTGGGCGCAGTGGCTCATGCCTGTAATCCCAGCACTTTGGGAGGCTGAGGCAGGCGGATCATCTGAGGTCAGGAGTTCAAGAACAGCCTGGCCAACATGGTGAAACCCAGTCTTTACTAAAAATACAAAAATTAGCTGGGCATGGTGGCACGTGCCTGTACTCCCAGCTACTCGGGAGGCTGAGGCAGGAGAATCGATTGATCCCGGGAGGCGGAGATTGCAGTGAGCCGAGATCGCACTCCAGCCTGGGTGACAGCGCAAGACTCTGTCTAAAAAAAACAAAAAACAAAAAACCCAGAAAATAACCATTGTTGGTGAGGATGTGGAAACTCGGACTCCTTGAACCCTGCTGGTGGAAAAGTAACATGGTACAGCCATTGTGGAAAACAGTTCAGCAGCTTCTCAAAAACTGAAACATAGAGTTGCCATATACCCAGCAATTCCACACCCAGGTGTAGACCCGTAAGAACTGAAACCATAAGTTCACACAGAAATTTATACACAAATGTTCACAGGAGCCTTATTCATAACAGCCCTCAAATGAAAACAACACAGATGTCCATAAAACTGAATAGGGGCATGCACCCGTAATCCCACCTACTCTGGAGGCTGAGGCCTGAGGATGCCTTTAGCCCAGGAATTCGAGGCTGCAGTGAGCTATGATTATCACTGCACTCCAGCCTGGGTGACAGAGTGAAACTCCATCTCAAAAAAAAAAGAGAGATCATGCCATCTCAAAAAGAAAGAAAGAAAGAAAAAAAAAACACAAAACTTCTCTCATTTCTTTCTTTTTTTAAATTTTCTTTTTTATTTTTGAGGCAGAGTCTCTGTCACCCAGGCTGCATTTCAGTGGTAAGCATAGCTCTCTGCAGCCTCGAACTCCTGGGCTCAAGGTATCCTCCAGCCTCAGCCTCCTAAAATGTTGGGATTACAGGCGTGAGCCATCATGCCTGGCCTCCTCTTCATCCTGAGCACCAAAACGTCAGAACTCAGAGGTCCTGCCGGTAGGTTGCTGTGTGCCTTATGTGAGGGACATTAAAACCACACGGTGTGGACCATGGGGCTTATTCATGCCTGGGGCACCTGCTGTGTACCAGGCACCTTTCTTCCTGCAGGATTCACTACAGTCAGCAAAATAAAGTCTAATGGAGCTTACAGTGTAATTAAGGAAGAAGAAATAAAAAGCAGATATATAACATTTCAGGTGATGTTAAGTACCTTGCAGAAAATAAAGCAGGGTACGGGGTAGAGCATTGGCCAGGGAAGGGCTGGGGTGTATGTATGTGCATTTGGGGAGATGGTAGCCCCCCTTTGCCTTGAAAGTGTTTCTCAAAGCCTCAAAGCCCCAGCATGCTAATAGTCTGGAAACCCATTAACCAGCAGACACACTTAGACACTGCAGAGGTCAAGACCTCCCCAGCACTGTGGACAGAGCCACAGTCAAAGCCAAACAGCTCCAGGGTCTCCTTTTTAATAAGGTACCACTTCACGGCCGGGCGCTGTGGCTCACACCTGTAATCCCAGCACTTTGGGAGGCCGAGGCGGGCCGATCACGAGGTCAGGAGACCGAGACCATCCTGGCTAACACGGTGAAACCCCGTCTCTACTAAAAATACAAAAAATTAGCTGGGCGTGGTGGCGGGCGCCTGTAGTCCCAGCTACTCGGGAGGCTGAGGCAGGAGAATGGCGTGAACCCGGGAGGCGGAGCTTGCAGTGAGCCGAGATCGCGCCACTGCAGTCCAGCCTGGGGAAAAGAGCGAGACTCCGTCTCAAAAAAAAAAAAAAAAAAAAAAAAAAAGGTACCACTTCACTCCTACTAGGATGGCCATAATTGACACATGCAAAATAGCAAGTAATTAGAATGCGAGGAAACTGGAACCCGCTATTTTCCTCGTGGGAATGGAAAACGGTGCAGCCGCTGCGGAAAGCAGGTTGGTGGTTCCTCAAAGTGTTAAACATAGAATCCCCACAAGACCCAACAATTCTACTCATAGGTATTGACCCTGAAGAATCGAAAGCAGGGGCCAGGTGCGGTGGCTCACGCCTGTGATCCCGGCGCCTTGGGAGGCCGAGGCAGGAGGATCCCTTGAGCCCAGGAGTTTGAGACCAGCCTGGGCAACATAGGGAGACCCTGCCTGTATAAAATATTAAAAAATTAGCCAGGTGATTGCGCCACTGAACTCTAGCCTGGGCGACAGGGCGAGACTCCATCTCAAAAAGAAAAAAAAAGTTAAAATGATAAATCTTGTTTTCTTTATTTTACAACAATTAAGAAAAAAGGACATTGTCTTGCACAGTAACCTTTCCATAACAGCATCAGGAACCTGGCGGAAGGCTGAGACGGTGGCGGAGCTGTGGTCCTTCCTTAAAAAGGTGCAGCCATGGTGGCAGTGGGGTGGCCAAGAGACAGCCTGGAGGTAACTGTCTTCAGTTAGCGCCAGTCTCAGAAGTGGTGGCTGTGCACAGGTGACGATGGAGGGTTTTTAATTGCTCCTGAATTAATGTGCTTACTTCTCACCCCTGGGGCGCCTGGGTTTAATTACTGTCTTAGGTCACATATGCAAATGAGTCTGCTATCACTCCTGGTCCCAGTGGACAGCAGCCCGGGTTACCCAGCCCTTGCACATTGCAGCAAGACCAGCGGGAAGAAGCTGCAGTGCCCCTGGCCAGGCTGGCCTGTTAGAGCTGAATCCGATGAAGGTGATGTGATGCCTGCCCCCTGTGCCGGGTCTAGATGAACTGAAGAGTTCAAGGTTGCCAGGGGAGTCCTTGATCCTTAAAGCACTGGGAGACCAGCTGTCAATGGTGGAGAAACCCCGGAAGCCCTGAATTCATGAGTACCTGGGCATGGAGGAGTTTCACACAAAAGGAAAGAACTGGGAAGCCAGCAACCTGCAGAAGAGGCCATGGACAAGGGGTGCAGACCCAAAAACCTTGGGGGCTGGGCAGGCAGGGAAGAGAAGCAGGCAGGAGGGACCTCAGCTGCCTAACGGGGTGGCCAACTGCTGCCTTCTGGGAATGCAGTGTTGTCCATTTTCCAATCCCTCAGAACCCAGAAACTAGGGCCAGGCACGGTGGCTTATGCCTGTAATCTCTGTACTTTGGGAGGCAGGAGGATTGCGTAAACCCAGGAGTTGGAGACCAGCCTGGGTAATACAGCAAGACCTTGTCTCTAAAAAAAAAAGTTTTAAAATTAGCCAGGCATCGGCTGGGCAAGGTGGCTCATGCCTGTAATCCCAGCACTTTGGGAGGCCGAGGCGGGCGGATCACGAGGTCAGGAGTTTGAGACCAGCCTGGCCAACATGGCGAAACCCTGTCTCTACTAAAAATACAAAAATTAGCCGGGTATGATGGCAGGCACCTGTAATCCCAGGTACTCAGGAGGCTGAGGCAGGAGAATCACTTCAACCTGGGAGGTGGAGGTTGCAGTGAGTCAAGATCGTGCCATTGCACTCCAGCCTGGGTGACATGAGCAAGACTCTTGTCTCAAAAAAATAAAACAAAATAAAATAAAATAAGCCAGGCATGGTGGCATGTGCCTGTAGTCACAGCTACTCAAAAGACTGAGGTGGGAGGATCGCTTGAGGCCAGGAGGCGGAAGATGCAGTGAGTCCTGGTCACGCCACTGCACTCAGTCTGGCTGACACAGTAAAAAAAAAAAACCCAGAAATTGACGGTTTTACATGAAGTCAGTTTTTTTAGATATTGGCAATTAATTAAAATAAAACACACACACAGAGTAGGCTGCCTGGGGAAGGGATGGGGCGGGGATTGAGTGGCAAGGGACCCAAGGAACTTTTGGAAGTGCTGGAAATATTCCGGTTACCCAGGTGTATTTGTTAAAATATGTCACACTGATACGGTTAGGCTTTGTGTCCACACCCAAATCTCATCTTGAATTGTAATCCCCATAATTCACATAATCCCCACACGTCAAGGGAGAGACCAGATAATTGAATCATGGAGCCGGTTTCCCCCATGCTGTTCTTGTGAGAGTGAGTTCTCATGAGATCTGACGGTTTTAATTTTATTTTTATTTGTTATTATTATTTTTGAGATGGAGTCTTGCTGTGTCACCCAGGCTGGAGTGCAATGGCACGATCTCGGCTCACAGCAACCTCTGCCTCCCTGGTTAAAGCAATTCTGCTGCCTCAGCCTCCCGGGTAGCTGGGATTAGAGGCGCCTGTGCCACCACGCCCGGCTAACTTTTTGTATTTTTAGTAGAGATGGGGTTTCACCATGTTGGTCAGGCTGGTCTTGAATTCGTGATCTCAGGTGATCTGCCCGCCTCCGCCTCCCAAAGTGCTGGAATTACAGGCGTGAGCCACTGCGCCCAGCGAGATCTGACGGTTTTATAAGAGGCTCTTCCCTCTTTGCTTGGCACTTCTCCTTCCTGCCGCCATGTGAAGAAGGTGCCTGTGCCCTTTGCCTTCTGTCATGATTATAAGTTTCCTGAGGCCTCCCCAGCCATGCTCAACTGTGAGTCAATTAAACTTCTTTCCTTTATAAGTTACCCAGTCTTGGGCAGTTCTTTATAGCAATATGAAAACAGACTAATACACACACCATACGCTCCAAATGGACATCTGTTATTGAATGTCAATGATACCTCAATAAAGTTAGCTAAATAGAAAAGGGAATTGGGAATGGGAAACTCACAGAAGCCCAAGGAGAAGTGTTGGGACCTAGAATCAATTTACATTTTTTTTTTTTGAGTCAGGGTCTCACTGTATCGCCTGGGCTGGAGTGCAGGGGCACAATCTCGGCTCACTGCAACCTCCACTTCCCAGGTTCGAGTGATTCTCGTGCCTCAGACTCCTAAGTAGCTGGGATTACAGGTGCACACCACCACGCCCATCTAATTTTTATATTTTTAGTAAAGACGGGGTTTCGCCATGTTGGCCAGGCTGGTCTGGAATTCCTGGCCTCAAGTGATCCACCCACCTCAGCCTCCCAAAGTGCTGGGATTATAGGCCTAAACACCTTCCTCCCCTTTCCCTATGTCCTGCACCTCTTCTTACCTAAGTGTATCGGCACCTGATTGTCCAGCTGAATCATTTTATTCCGCGTGGGAGCCCGAGTTGGTGTGATCATTTATAGTACTATGTGTGCTCACCCTTGAGTGGTCGTACTATTGTGTTATTAGCCCCCTTTTATGGATGGAGAAACTGACACACAGTTGTTGGGGGAAAAGCCAGAATCCAGAGTCGCCCAGCCTGGCTCTGTGTTCTCCGACACTGCTGCCTGCACTGCGGTTGCTATCGGGGAGCAGGTGCTGGGAACCCGCTGCTTAGGGGACAGCTAGTGTGGCTGCATCTACAGGCCCTAGTATGGAACACATTGCTAAGAAGCAGGTTCCTAGCAGAGCCCTGTGGACTGTGTTGGTGGCATTCAGAGGCCACCTTCCTGCCTCGGCTGCATTCACTAAAATGAAAATTACCAGGACTTTGTGCTTTTCAGGGAAAGCCTGGCTGCCTCCCACTGTGTCCTTGAAAGCTTGGCGTTCTAGCTCTGCCTGGTTATCACCACCTCTGAAATCCATTTACTTGTTATACCAGCGGTTCTCAAGTCTGGCTGCACACTGGAGTCAGCTTTAAAAAATACTGAAGCTTTGGGTTCCACCCTGAGGTTCTGAATTAATTGACCTGGAGTGAGTCCTGATATAGAAGCTTCAGAAGCCTCCCAGGTGATTCTAATGTGGCCAAGTTTCGGAATCATTGCTTTAAACTTTCAACTTACCTTTTTTTTGAAGACATAGTCTCGGTTTGCTGCCCAGCCTGCAGTGATCACAGCTCACAACTCCTGGGCTCAAGTGATCTCTCCACCGCAGCCTCCTGAGTAGCTGGGACTACAGGGACCATGTCACCCTGCCCAGCTAATTTTTCACTTTTTTTTTTTTTTTCAGCTGGGTGCAGTGGCTCTCGCCTGTAATCCCAGCACTTTGGGAGACCAAGGAGGGCAGGTCACCTGAGGTCGGGAGTTCAAGACCAGCCTGGCCAACATGGTGAAACCCTGTCTCTACTAAAATTACAAAAATTAGCTTGGAGCGGTGGTACATGCCAGTAATCCCAGCTACTCCGGAGGCTGAGGCACGGGAATCACTTGAATCCGGGAGGTGGAGGTTGCAGTGAGCCAAGATCATGCCACTGCACTCCAGCCTGGATGACAGAGTGAGATGCTGTCTCAGAAAAAACAAAACCAAACCATATATATAGTTTTTTTTCAGCCCAGGCTAACCCCAGACCTATCTTAAATGTTTCACTGAGGATGGCTTTCTCAAAACTTATTCATGTTGCCTGTCCTGCTTCAGACAGGCTCCCCAGGAAAGGACCCAGAGGTCTGCACTTCTGCTGGGCTCACATCTGCCAGTCAATGTCAGGAATGTGCTTTGTTTCTGCTGGGTCAGGAAGTTTAGTCACAGTTGGCTTTCCTTATTTGGGGCCTCTGTGTCTCCAGGGTCAATGTGGTAAACCGCTCAGTCCAGCCTGCGATGGAAATGGCTCCAACCCCAGCCCAGCAGCCTCCTTTCGGGGTGGTGTGGACTGGAAGGGATCCCATCTACCTGTGTTTGCCATCTAACCTCAAGAGTGATAAATGAGGTTCACCTCACAGTCAGGAAATGTTGACATTAAACCAAACTGAAAAATACTCATGCTAACTTGCTGCCTTCGAGTTGAGACAAACAAGATGTAGAACATGCCAGTAACTGTCAGACCCAAGTTCCATGGTTTACTTCCCTCCAGGATCAGTTCTCAGACACCGGTCATGAGAACCTGGAAAGGGTTAGTATCTGGGGTTTTATGTGGGATGATTGCATTAAGTTAGGTAGGAGAATCACTTTGTTACTGTCATTATCTGGAGATTAAGTATAGTTTAAGGAAATGTATATGGGTGTAGAGCTGACAAGGGGGGAACCACGATGGCTTTGATATATCAACTTGACGATTCCCCAGTTATTCAATCAAATACGAATCTAGGTATTACTGTGAAGCTATTTTGCAGTGGTAATTAAAGCTACTAATAAGGAGACGTTAAGGAATTATCCTAATTACTCTAGATCCGCCCAACTCCATAAGCGAGGTGTTTTTTTGTTTTTTGAGAGTCTCCCTCCATCACCCAGGCTGGAGTGCAGTGGCGTGATCTCAGCTCACTGCAACCTTCACCTCCCGGATTCAAGCAATTCTCCTGTCTCAGCCTCCTGAGTAGCTAGGACCACAGGCACACGCCACCACTCCCGGCTAATTTTTTGGTATTTTTAGTAGAGACTGGGTTTCGCCATCTTGGCCAGGCTGGTCACAAACTCCTGACCTCAGGTGATCCACCCACCTCGGCTTCCTAAAGTGCCGAGATTACAGGTGCAAGCCACTGCACCCGGCCAGTGAGGCGGTCTTAAAAACCGAGGTTTCAAGACAGAAATTTCACCTGTGAAATGACAGCTTCACCCAAGCCCCTGGAGTTCCAGCCTGCTGCTGGCCATTGTCCCTTCCCACTGGCAGCCCTGTGAATTTCAGACATGCTTATCCAGGCCCCACAATCAGAGGCCAGTTATTACTTTTGAGAAAGGCTCTCACTCTGTCACCCAGACTGGAGTGCAGTGGTGCGATTTTGGCTTACGGCAGCCTTGACCTCCGGGGCTCAAGCAATCCTCTGGCCTCAGCCTGCTGAGTAGCTGGGACCATAGCCACGCCGACATGCTTGGCTAACTTTACCTCTCCTTCTTATTGGTTCTGCTTCTCAGGTTAAATCCTGACATTAACAATGAACAAGAATGTCCACAAGGGGGCTCCCCAGCTCCCTGACTGTGCATTGGAACGCACAACTCAAGATACTTCTTTTAGGGAGAAAAATCAAGTAATAGAATATGGGACCTCTTAAGGTGCAGATGGCAACCAGTTTCTCATCTCTTTATTTTTTTTGAGATGGAGTCTCACTCTTGCCCAGGGTGAAGTGCAGTGGCGTGATCTTGGCTCACTGCAACCTCCACGTCCTGGGTTCAAACGATTCTCATGCCTCAGCCTCCTGAGCAGCTGGGGTTATAGGCGCATGCCACCAAGCCCAGCTAATTTTTTATTTTTTTTCGAGATGGAGTCTTGCGCTGTCACCCAGGCTGGAGTGCAGTGGCGCAATCTTGGCTCACTGCAACCTCTGCCTCCCGGGTTCAAGTGATTCTCCTGCCTCAGCCTCCTGAGTAGCTGGGACTACAGGCGCCTGCCACCACGCCTGGCTAATTTTTGTATTTTTAGTAGAGATGGGGTTTCAACATATTGGCCAGGCTGGTCTCAAACTCCTGACCTTGTGATCCACCAGCCTCAGCCTCCCAAAGTGCTGGGATTACAGGCATGAGCCACCGCACCCGGCCTCATTTTTGTATTTTTAGTACAGGCGGGGTTTTGCCATATTGGCCAGGCTGGTCTTGAACTTCTGACCTCAGGTGATCCACCTGCCCTGGCCTCCCAAAGTGCTGGGATTATAGGCATGAGCCACCACACCTCGCTTCATCTCTCACTTTTAAATAAACATATTCTTCACACCCCGTGTTCAGCATTACCCTAGAACAGTACTTGCTGCAACATTCAAGTTTTCCATCTGCTTAATCCAATGCAGCGGGCAGCAGCTACAAATGGCAGCTACCGGACACATGAAACCTGAAGCTTGAAAAAACCGAGGAGTGGAATTCATTCATTTAAATCGGGTCCTGAGGTCTTCTTGATGCCCTTCTGCCTTCCTGCCCAGAGCTCCCATTTAATCCTTCTTTCACCTGCTTTCCCCAGGAAGGGACCCTGGGAAGAGAACAGCTCTTCCCAGGATGGTCACCTTTACCCTGAAGTCCTTCTGGTCTGAATATGGCTGTGTAACCTAGTAGCTACCATTCTTAAGATTATCTACAAATAGGCCTGCATTTGAAGTTTCTTCCAAACAAGGTGTCCAAACAAAGTCTCGCTCTGCCTCCCAGCTTAGACTCTCTGTTTTGACCCCACTATGCTGGAGGGACCGTGTATGTCTCTTCTCTTGCCTTTGCCTCTGGTTCCCTTCCCAAGGACCCAGGAAAATGACCCCATTGGATCCTCATCCTTTTCTGTTACGACACCAAACCTTGGTTCTCAAAGGCCGACACCCTTTCGCCAGGGGCCCCTGAACACTAAGGACAGACCCAGATTGTTCCAGACATACACAGGCACACGGAGTATTCTCATGGGTCACTGAGGCTTTTTATTTTGAGCACAAAACCACCGGGGATCTAGCCTGTGGCCACCCCGGAGATGACACGAGGCTCACATGACTCCAGACACTTGGTGGAAAGTGAGGCGAGAAAAACAATGATTTGGGCCAATTACACGACTGCAAAGCTAGAGCTGCCAACAGGGCTCCAGGGAGCTTGGCTTCTGCAGAAGTTCTAAGGAAGCGGTACGAACTCCACGGCGGTGCGGCGCTAACTAGCAGGGACCCCTGCAAGTGTTGGTCGGGGGCCTCGAGCTGCCTGAGCTGACACGAGGGGAGGGGTCTGTGTAGCCAACAGGTGACCGAAGGGCTTGCCTGCCCACAGCTTACTTGGCCAGGGGGTTTCTGAAGTTCCTGCCGGCAAACTTAGCCTTGCTGCCCAGCTCCTCTTCAATTCTTGGGAAGGAGAAAGGTAAAGAGATGGGGAGGAAAAAAGAAAAGTCAGACCTCAAGTTTTAAGTTTTCCCATCCTAGATGTGGTCAAAGACACAGCCCCACTCCTGGGAAGCTGAGAACACAGAACTCTCCAGTTTGTCCACCTTCTTTAAACCCTCTCAACTTGTGCTTCTCTGAGAAGCCAGATATAGAAAAGTATTTAGTTCTCCTCATCCCAACTCACCATGCTAGGTGCCCTCCACCCACTGCCCCTTCTCTTCCTCTCCTCTCCCCGTCAGTGTTGCAGAGGAGCAAAGAAAAATGTCAGCATTGCCATTTCTTGGAAGATAAAAATTCTAATGCTTTTGTTTTTTTAAAAATATTGAAGGGACAACAAATAAATGGCATGGTGAGAAAAGGAGAGTGACCTTATTAAAAGAGAAAATGTGTGAGCTGTTTGGATCTTGATGTTAAAAAAAAAAAAAAAAAAAAAAAAAAAGGCCAACACATTTTGGGGCCAGGCACAGTGGGAGGATCACCCGAGGTAAGCCGGACCAATATGGTGAAACCCCGTCTCTATTAAAAATACAAAACAATTAGCCAGGCATGGTGGTGGGCACCTGTAATCCCAGCTACTCGGGAGGCTCAGACAGGAGAATTGCTTGAATCTGGGAGGCAGAGGTTGCAGTGAGCCAAGATTGAGCCACTGCACTCCAGCCTGGGCGACAGAGTGAGATCCGTCTCAAAAAAATAAAAATAAAATTCCCCAGCAAAAAAAGAATGGGAGTTTGAGGCTGCAGTGAGCTATGACTGCCCCACTGCACTCCAGCCTGAGTGACATGGCAAGACCCTGTCTCAAACAAACAAAACAACAAAAAAGCCCTGCGTCTACTGTTCACCTGCTTTTTTGTATATGTTTGAAAATTTCCAGGATACAGTTTTAATGAAGGGGTAATATGGGAGAACTTAGCGGGGTGGGGGGCGGGGGGACAAGTCTCCTGGTGTTCAGGGGCTTTCCAAGGACACAGACAGGAAAGGGAGACCAGAACAGCCCCACAGCGCTCACAAGTAGAAACCCAGCCATGTGCCCTTTGGCCTTTTCTTCCTCCCTCCCAGCCCTGGCTCCACATCCACAAACAGGGGTTAAATGCGCTGAAACAGATCATATGAAGGAGCTCTCTGAAAGCTCTAACAAAGTCATGCATCAGCTGTCAAAGGGGGTCCCATTCTTTCTCACCAGAAGAGGGCAGCACTGTGTGCAACAGGCTCCTGCCTCCGGTGGCGCTGCAGTGGGTGGGTGGGTGGGGGGAGTCTAGGCCTAACTCTGTCCTGACGTAAGCCTGCTCAGGGCCTGGCTGTCTGCACTGTGCACCTGCACCTGTACATGTTCCCAGAGCCAGGAGCTCCTGGGGGAGGGCAGTGCCTACACTGAGTGCAGGCCCCCACCTCGTGAACCACAGGCCCCTTGTTCTCAGGAGCCCTCCTTACCTGAGGAGCTGGTTGTACTTGGCCAAGCGCTCAGATCGGCAGGGGGCACCAGTCTTGATCTAGGAGAAAAGAAAGGCCATTTGCTTACAGCGGACAGGCTTTGCAGGCATTTCTGGCAGGGAGAGGGTGTGGTGTCAGAGAGAATTTCTAGAGGATCTGATGCTAGGAAAGTGGGGGCCACAACATACAGGCAGGGCCCTCATGTCCCCATTCTGTTCAGGCTCAGAAACAAGAGCACTGACTCAGGGGACATGAGCAAAACGGGGACAGACATGGAGCTTCACTGGTTTTGGGTCTTCCTAGGAAGTTGAGGTCAGAGAAGAAAGGAGGAGACGCTCATTCTTACCTGCCCAGTGCACAGCCCCACAACCAGATCAGCGATGAAGGTATCTTCAGTCTCCCCCGAACGATGAGACACCATGACGCCCCAACCATTGGCCTGGGCCAGCTTGCACCTGGAAGCCAAGGAACAACCCAGATGGCATGACCCCATTTTCTGGTTCCACAACCCCCAGTGCCATTACCCCTCGGTGCCAGCAGGAAAGCAGTGGAGGGGCTGTTAATGGCTAAAGCTCTCCATGCCTGGGCTTTGTCAAGAGCACAGAGGAGAACCCTCACCCTCCTCTGAACTCTTCCACCCCCAGGACCTTCTTAGCCCTCTTGTCATAGTTGAAACACTGGGTTCAGCCTCCCTTGATGGGAGAAAGATTAGTGTTCTCTGACAGAGCTCTTCACAGAATACAACTACTTGCTGTGTTGCCCAGGCGGGTCTTGAGCTCCTGAGCTCAAGTGATCCTCCTGCCTTGGCCTCCCAAAATGTTGGGATTACAGGCCCCAATTGTTTAATTTACAAGGCTCCTGAGTTCAAACACAAAACCTGTTAAAATTCCAGGGAGTCCTACATTCTGGCCAGCAGGATTCCCCATCACCAGAACAAAAGGGCCCTTTTCTGATTCACGAGCCGTAGCTGCGGGAAAGCTGCTCGCCTGGGAAGACACTTACGCCTGAAGAGACTCGGTCACGGAGCCAATCTGGTTGACTTTGAGCAGGAGGCAGTTGCAGGACTTCTCGTTCACGGCCTTGGCGATCCTCTTTGGGTTGGTCACTGTGAGATCATCCCCCACTACCTGGATTCCTGCACTGGCCGTGAACTTCTGCCAAGCTCCCCAGTCATCCTGGTCAAAGGGATCTTCGATAGACACCACTAAGGAAAGGAGGGACACGCTTCATCAGTGTGATCCTCCCAGTGTGCTCCACCGCAATGCCCAGCCTTGCTTCCCCCTTGACTTGCTGCTCGCCTGGCCTCACACTGCCCAAAAGCATAGGACGGGGACGGCTCCCCAACTGATCCTTGAAACAATGTGCCCCACCAACCTACTCCTGCAGCAGGGAACAAAAGTCACCCACAATCCTGGGTATCTATAGATCTAAAACAAAAAAAATCTGTCACCCAGGCTTGAGTGCAGGGTGCAATCATAGCTAAGTGCAGCTGTGAAATCCTGGAATCAAATGATCCTCCCACCTCAGCTTCCTGAGTCGCTGGGACTACAGGGGTATGCCAACCCCCCCAGCTACTTATTTTATTTTATTTTAGTAGAAATGGAGTCTTGCTATGTTCCCTAGGCTGATTTCAAACTCCTGGGCTCAAGTGATGCCATTTCAGCCTCTCCAAGCGCTAGGATTCCAGGTGTGAGCCACCATATGCCCAGCCTCAAAAATTTTAAGACCTGTAAGAAGAGGACACTTATTTATCTAGGGTGGTTTGAGTTTAGTGCCACTGAAAATCAGAATGGAGCCATAGACTCAGAAGTGAGAAGACCTGAGTTTGGGTCTTGGTTCAACCTTGACCAAGTTATTTAGGGTAGTGGTTAAACACACAGACTCTGGAGTCAGATTTCCTGGTCTGAATTCTTGCCCCACCATTTGCTGTGTGCTCTCGGGCAGATTATTCAACCAGCCATCAGTTTCCTCTCCTGCAGAAAGGTGGTCACAGTCTCTATCCTGTGCACACACACAGCCTAAAATGAATATTCCCAGCTCACAGGAAGCACGATACATCTCAGTACCAAGTGGCTGTTCTGATTCTGAAGGCTTGGTTCCCTCACCTGTCTAATGGAGCACAGACTGCCTCTGCTCCTGACTGTGAACAACTTATAATGCAATGTCGCTGCTGGCACCCGAGCTCCTTAGCTACACAAGAACCTCTGTGAAGCCCTGTGTATGCACAACTGGGGGCAAACCCCCTGGCGAATCCCCTACGGGAGCTGGAGGTTCAGACACACCCTCCCCATCCCCTCCTTGCAGCCATCACCAGCCAGCCAGATGCTCCAGCTGCCCTGCTGCAGGTCAGTGGCAGGAAAGGGAGATGGCACTCGGGGAACACTCACCTGGGTAGTCCTTGATGAAGGACTTGTACAGGTCAGCCAGCTGGTCAGGCGAGATGTACCTGCTGGGGTCATCGGGAGACTTGAAGTCCAGGTCATACTTCCCAGACCTGAAGAACTCGGAGGCCGCTACATCCATGCCGATGACCACCTTATCAGTGTAGCCAGCTTTCCCAATAGCAGTCTTCAGCAGCTCCAGGCCTGGGAAGAGATGGTGACAACAGGTTTGGAAAACAGGTAGGTACAGAGAAAACTTCCCTTCAACAGCTGCTACACAGGGACTGTAACACAAAGATCAACAGGTGTTCAGGCCCCAACCAGTAGTTCTGACGTCAGTTACTTTTTTTCTGCTTTGGGGCAAGAAACCATGGGTCAGAGTTCTTGGTGCATACAAAATGGGAAATTCAGCTCTGCTTCCAAGAAAGCAGCCCTTCTCACTGACAAATGCTCCCAAATTTAGTGCCCAGGAACAGCTGTCCTGGCCAAGATACAGTTACAGTAAGCAGCTGAGATCAGCTGTCCCAAGGCACAGGCCTTAAATAGAGCAGAAACGGGGTCCAAGAGAAAGCCCAGTGGAGGCAGCCCGGGGTGGCAGGATCCCCCCGCCAGGCTGTGCCGTTGAGAGCTCAGGCTCAGGGTCTGCTGTCCATGGCTAAGCTGCCCTGCCAGCAGGACAGACGGACAGACACTTGGCTCCCCAAACTATTAGGTATCACTTGAGCCCAGGAGGCGGAAGTTGTAGTGAGCCAAGACTGCGCCACTGCACTCCAGCCTGGGCGACAGAGACTCCATCTCAAAAAAAAAAAAAAGAAAAAAATAAGTAAAATAAAATGAAGCTCCCCTTTTCCTCCTTAAAACCGTTTGAAGGGTGTTGATTTTTACAAACTACAGGTGGAAAGAATAGATTTCCACAGTGGCAGGTGTGGATGACCCCCCAACAGAGGGAGCTGGCGCTGCAGGGCTGGGTGGGGGGGCGGTTCCCTAGCGCCTTTACCTTCTTTATTCTCCAGGATGTTGGGAGCAAACCCGCCTTCATCCCCCACATTGGTGGCATCTTTCCCGTATTTCTCCTTGATGACATTCTTCAGGTTGTGGTAAACCTCTGCTCCAATGCGCATGGCTTCCCTGAAGTTTGCTGCACCGACTGGGAGGATCATGAACTCCTGCATGGCCAGCTTGTTGCCAGCATGAGAACCGCCATTGATGACATTGAACGCCTGGGGAGAGCAGAGCAGAGAAGCATGGCACTGGGTCCAGAGAGCCCCACAGGGCAGTAAGTCCCTCTGGTCCTACCATCCCCATCTAGCTCACATGAGCCCAAGACTTGCTTCTTGAGGAGCACCAGAGGGCCACGGTGCGGTGAAATGCTCATCAGGTCTCTGACTCATGTTTTTAGAGACAGGGTCTCGCTATACTGGTCTTGCCTAGAGGCTGGTCTCAAACTCTTGGGTTTAAGTGATCCTCCTGCCTCAGCCTCTTGATTAGCTGGGACTACAGGTGTGCACTACTGCAACCAGTTCACGCCAGGTCTATTTTGATAACTGCAAATTCATCATCACCAGGATAAACACTTGTGACTATGTCAGCTAATGCTCACAGCCTAGCAAGGAAAGTACTGCTGTCATTTCCTCCCCGAGCCTCCACTGCAGATAAAGGACCTGGGGCACAGGCAAGTTGAGTTACCTGCTCAAGGTCACACTTAACAAGGGGCAGAGCTGTGCTGGGAGAGTCACATGTGTTAGGATATCAAGGCATAGGAGGTCTCGGGTCCCCAACAGCAAGCTGAAACCCCCAACTCCTTGCTTGGGAAGTTCCAATAAACCACTCACTGGGACTGGCAGGATGACTTCAGAGTTGCCAGCCAAGTCAGCGATGTGGCGGTACAGCGGGACCCCCTTCTCAACGGCACCAGCTTTGCAGACGGCAAGGGACACCCCCAGAATGGCGTTCGCACCAAACTTAGCTAGAACAGAAGAGAACCGAGTGGAATGAAGTCATTTCTGATTCACCAGCTTTTCTCCTGCTGTACTGCCCTGAGGGTTGTATTCTGCACCATCTCCTCCCCCATCACACCTCCATTTCACTGTTACTAGAAATACAAATAGCATTCTATGTGGACTCACCACTGCTTTTCCCCTCTAAGACAGAGCCCAACTCCGGCCAACAGTAGGAATTGCTGAATTCATTATAAGGAGCAAAGATCTTCTGAGTAACCAAACTGACAGGCTATTGTCACCTGGTTTTGCACCTGATATTCAAAAATATTTCTTTTTTTTTTGAGACGGAGTCTCACTGTATTGCCCAGGCTGCAGTGCAGTGGCAGGATCTCGGCTTACTGCAAGCTCTGCCTGGGACCATTCTCCTGCTGGGACTACAGGCGCCCACCACCAGGCCTGGCTAATTTTTTGTATTTTTTAGTGGAGACGGGGTTTCACCACTAGACGGGGTTTCACTGGCCAGGATGGTCTCGATCTCCTGACCTCGTGATCCACCTGCCTCAGCCTCCCAAAGTGTTGGGATTACAGGCGTGAGCCACCGCACCTGGCTAAAAGTGTGATTTCTTAAGAGTAAAGCAAAGAAATGGGAAGAGACCACAGGCTCATGTAGCTCATCACTAAGATGGGCCTCTTCCTGAAAGGTTTTAAAATCTTCAGGAGACTTCATGATCTTCCCCAGTAAAGATGCCACCTCAGGCCACTCACATTTATTTTCTGTTCCATCCATCTCGATCATCAGTTTGTCAATCTTCTCTTGTTCTGTGACATTCAGTTTCTACGAGGGAGAGGGGAGAATGAGGGGTTGGTGCCACTCTTATCTGCATAGACTTTGCTCCCCTACCATGGAATCTGACTTTGGAACTGTGTAATATCAAAATCAATTCTGTGATGTTTGTTTTATAAGCAAAAAAAGTGGAGAACAAAAATCAGTGGGGAGACAAAAAACTGCCTTCTGCTTGCTTTGATGGTTATCAGGCATTCACCCAACAATGCAACAGAGATGGCACTCTCAGACAATGCTTTTGTAACAAAAGGTTAATAGTCTACCCAGGGAGCCCAAGAGAACTGTCTACCCAATTTACACCCAAGAGAACTGTCAGGTATGTGCTATGTAGACCACTGCTACCGAGGAACATGGCTTTCATAGGCAATAAATAAGCAAAGCTCACTGTTCACTCAAGCAGGCTGAGCCCTTGAAAGGCAGGCTCTGCTGCTCACTCTTGGCTAACCTCAAAGATGGCAAATCTTCATCCTCTGATGGGAGGCATGATTTCTGCAGGTAGTCCGAAATCATTTAGCAAAGCGTCTAATGATGGATCAAAATGAATTTTTGATGAGACTATAAAATAACAAAACTGACGTACTGAGAACTGGCTCAAAGTAATCCAATAAAAATCAGCATTGCTTTTTAATTTTTTAATTTTTATTTTTTAAGACAGAGTCTCATTCTGTTGCCGAGGCAGGAATGCAGTGTCATGATCTTAGCTCACTGCAACCTCCACCTCGTGGGCTCAAACGATCCTCCAAACTCAGCTGGGACTATAGACATGCACCATCATGCCTGGCTAATTTTTGTATTTTTTATTTGTAGAGATGGGCTTTGCCTTGTTGCCCAGGCTGGTCTCAAACTCCTGGCCTCAAGGGATCTGCCCACCTCAGCCTCCTAAAGTCCTCCTAAAGTGTTGGAATTACAGGCGTTAGCCACTGCACCCAGCCAAAAATCAGCATTCCATTTTAAACTAATATATTAATAACAAGGCATTATTTTTATCTATGATGTGCTTGATATAAAAAAAATGCAAAGAAAATCAACTCTGATCCCATCATGCTGTATGAGCAATTTGGTGTCTTTCGCAGCTTTGTCAAGGCATCACTGCAACAGGCAGGCAGTTACCCAAGCACACAGCTTCAGAGGTCAATTCTCACTAACAGTTTGCTATGTTTCTCTAGGGGGTTAAAAAAATGTCAGGGATCCTGCTCATCGTGTGAGTCACACTATGCAGGGGTATGAAGGGACAGAGAACAAGGTATGTGTGGAGGTGTCCGGGAGACTGGCAGAGGGTGGTGCAGACAGAACGGTAACAAGACATTTCGTCTGGGGGCTGGTCGGGCAGGGAGTAATTACACAGTGCCACAAAAGCCAGGCCTAAACCAACGAGTCAGGGACAGAGACAACAAAGGAACTCCTCCTTTTCCCTCATGTACAGAATGAATTCACGGAGGAGAGGGACTAGATTCAAGAATAGACGGAGGCTGTGGCTGGGCTTGGACTGGGCCTAGAGAGCTTTGTTATTTTTATTTTTTGAGACAGAGTCTCTCTCTGTTGCCCAGGCTGGAGTGCAGTGACACAATCTCTGCTCACTGCAACCTCTGCCTCCCAGCTTCAAGTGATTCTCATGTCTCAGACTCCCAAGTAGCTGGGACTACAGGTGTGCACCACCACGCCCGGCTAATTTTTGTACTTTTAGTAGAGATAGGGTTTCACCATGTTGGCTAGACTGGCCTCCAACTCCTGACCTCAAGTGATCCACACACCTCAGCTTCCCAAAGTGCTGGGATTACAGGTGCCAGCCACTGTACCTGGCCCGGAGTGTTTTTAGACAGGGGTTTTCAAACCAGTCCCATCTGATGAGCGCCACAGGAATTACGGAGGGACGGGCCGAAGGGAAGGTAAATGAGATAAAACCTGCTGAGTCGGGTGGGTTGCTGGGTCCCCAGCCCTACTTCACCTCCAGCAGCTCTACTTTTATGTTTGACATACTGAGATTTCCAGATTTTACTTAACAGGAACTCCACTGTTAAAGTCAGTAGAATTATAGTAAATAATTCCAAAGTTCATGAGAAATTAGTCACCACGGACACTACCACAAACACCCCTGAGAGCCACTCTTAAAATCTGGATCTTAATTTCTTCAAAGGTCCTGAGAGTTGCAGGGGGGAAAAAAACCTCAGGGCTCGAAGCGTCTCATTCTTCTGATGCAATTCCATCTGCTCCCAAAAGTGGGGTGAGGCAGCGGGCAGGTTAGAATTATGTCATGCACGGATTGTTCTCAGGCATGACAGGGAATCCAATCGGCTTCTACAGCTCTCAGAATAAGCTCTTCCATAAACAGGAAAGCCCCTGGGCCTGGGAGACGCGCTGGTGGCATTAGACACATTAGTTATCAGGAGGCAGGTCCTACCTTGCTAACCAGGGCAGGCGCAATAGTTTTATTGATGTGCTCAACAGCCTTTGAGACACCTGGAAGGAACAATCAAATCAAATTACTGACATTAACTTTAAAAGCAGGCTTGAGCAGCATTGTTAGAGAGAACCACTGTTGAGGCCGACGCGGAAGCCCACCAAGGGACCCTCTGTGGGACCTCTTCCCCCTCTCCCCTTTCCCCCCAGAATCGGAGGACTTTCCGGCCCAGTCTGAGTGCTGCTACCTAGGACCCCAGAGGGTTAGAGCCACACAAACAGCAGCTGGCTCAGAGCGATCTGACTGGAGGTTAGTTTGCAAGACCATGCACTGGAAACGCCAACTGCAGACTAAAGGCTGTTCAATCAGTTACCTGAGTGCACAGGGCTGGTGCCAGGAACTCATTAATATACTTAATGGGTCTGGAGACGCCTGCCCAGCAGAGGATGAAGAAGGAAAAATGAGAGAGACTCAGAAGAGAACCGGTGATTAAGGACTGCGAGTGAGAGACAGTGAGGGGGCAGGAAAGCAGAGGAGAGCATTTCAGGGGCCATGCGTTCAATCTTCCACAAATGCTTACTTACTGAGCACTCATTACCATCAAGGCACAGCATCATCCTGCTCCGGGTAAGTCCCCACATACGCCATTAAACAACGGTCAAATGGTAACATGTTCGTGTGTGTAGAGTGCTTCTTACAGCATTAAAGCGGGACTGAACACCCAGCACCACCACTGCGACACCAGCCCAGTGTTTCACAACCTGATTTCATCATTGTCCCCTCCCTGCAGCCTTTTTGGAGTTTTCCGGGTCCCCCACTGAGAATGCGTGATCTAGCCCTATGTGCTTTTCTGTAATTTGGCCACATGTTCTATATCTCTAGAAAGGTCAATGTTGCACACACACTAAGTCAATTTGAATACAGCCAGAGGCTGGCTCTGCCACAGAGCAGGGCTCCTGTGAGTCAGTCAACAGGAAAATCAGACTAAATGACACACCTGCAGCTCACCATTCAGGGCAGGTCATTGGTTAGACCTTCCCTGGATCCTTTCTAGCCCTTGAAGAGGCTGATGATCTCTGGAGGGCCCACAGAACCCTCCTGGGAGATGGGGAAACTTTTCTTTAGTTAACAGGCCCTGTTCTCATGCTTGGGTTCCTGTCCTAACCGTGAAGGAGTATTTCGCAGATTGGGAACAAACTGCAATAGAAACAAGCATTGGAACTCTCGACCCAGAGCATGCAGGCTCGGGAACCCCGGAATCCACACACCAACTTTCCTGTCCACAAGGTGGTGCACTGCTTCCATCAACATCATGGGTCACAGCAGGTTTACCTGCCATAAACCTGCAAGTGCAAGTGCCACCCAGAGAGGACAGGACTGGGCAAGGCCAGGAACGGGGCTGGAAGCAGGGAGGCCGTGGGCTGTGGGTTCTAAGGCTTACCCTTCCCCATATAGCGAGTCTTATCATTGTCCCGGAGCTCTAGGGCCTCATAGATACCAGTTGAAGCACCACTGGGCACAGCAGCTCTGAAGAGACCTGGATGAGAGGAAAAAAGATGTAGTAGCAATTCAGAAATCCAGTTCCAGCACAATCCCAAGTCCCCTCCCGCCCACAGATGCATTTGTCATTAGGGAGCTGTTTCTTCCTCCTACCAGCTGTGTGAATTAAACGCTCTGGGCTGTTCTTCATGCCTTTCACATGTTTATGATCCTGTACTGCAGAACTTACTGCAAAGATGACTAATTCCTCTAGCAGAAAGAAAGTGTTCTACAGCAGAGCCTACATGCCACCTGGGGGTCTTGTTAAAATGCAGATTCTGACCCAGGCAAATATGCATCCCTCACAAGCTCGCGTTGGTGCCCTGTGGATTACTCCAGCAGCACTGCCCAAGAGAAATCCAATGCGAGCCACACAGGGCATTGAAGACGTTCTGGTACTTTTTTTTTTTTCTTTTGAGACAGAATCTCGCTCTATCCCCCAGGCTAGAGTGCATGGCATGATCTTGGCTCACTGCAATCTCCACCTCCTGGGGTCAAGCGATTCTCCTGCATCAGGCTCCCCAGCAACTGGGACTACAGCAGCGTGCCACCACGCCCAGCTAGTTTTTGTATTTTTAGTAAAGATGGGGTTTCACCATGTTGGCCAGGCTGGTCTTGAACTCCTGATCTCAGGTGATCTGCCCACCTCGGCCTCCCAAAATGCTGGGATTACAGGCATGAGCCACCATGCCCAGACAGGTACTATATTGATGTTAAGCATAAAATTAGGGTAATTTAACTGGCTCAGGAGGAGTATCTAGCTCATTTGTTTCAGTTTGGACAATGCTAAATGCTATTTTAGGGGTTCTATGCCCAACTGGAAACTGGCAAACAGGATGGATGTGGGGGGAAGGAATAAAGATAATAAAATGCGCAGCTTAATAAATGTAAGAACTGAACCAAGTAATCTTGCAGATACTGAAACCAGCCATCTGGTGAAACCTATACCTGTAACAAGGGCAATCTTTGGTGGAGGCAAAAGAACAGATGGTGTCAAGGAAGATGTTGCAGAGAAACCAACAAGATATTTCTAGCAAAGGACCCAGCAGCGTTCCCTGCCGCACTGCAGTGTGCGCTATCAACAGGTCATACTTCCTTCTTGAAACCTGCCCTGGCTCCCTACATATCCACCCTACACTGGATCAGGCAAAGACAAGATGAAAACAAGAGGCTTGGAGTGTACAGACTTTTGGTGATAATAACGTGTTCACGTATGTTGACCACTCTAGTGGGGATGCTGACAATGGGGGGGCTGCGCATGTGCAAAGGCAGTGGGTACTCGTGGGTTTATGTACCTCTGCACCTTCCGCCTGCTTCTGCTGTGAACCTAAAACTGCTCTAAAAAAGTTGATGAGACAGGGAGAGAGAGAGATGAAAGGTTCTGAGCAAGTCCATCATTTCATGTTTTTTGAAAAGGATTAAGACACACAAGAGAAAGTTCCATGCATTTCAATTTCAAAATATCCAACTCCCAACAATCTTCTAGTGTCTGGGGTCTTTTGTTGCTTAAAGTTCATTAATATCCAAGTAGAAAGTTCCACCCATTGACTAAGCAAACCACTCTTACTGGATGAAGGGAATTCTTGGCATCCTGTGAGAACCCTCAGGGTTCCCCATAAAGCCAGTGAAAAACCCCACTGTGCTTGAGAGCCCACACAGCAAGCAGCCAACTCAGGCATTCTTTTGCCCAACGAAGTCAGGCCTCAACGATCCTTTCTTCCGGAGGGGTAGGGGAAATGCAAGGGGAAGGGAAGGGCTGGGGTTCCACTGCTAGGCCTGTGACTCACAGATGGTGACTCAGCTCCGACTGGCAGTTCTCTGTGAGTTTAGCACTGCTGAGTGATTCTGCCTGAAGCTCCTTTGCCAACCTCACCCACTCTGTCCATCGCGCCATGTGCTGGAGGTAACATAGAGCTATAAAGGCACTGGATTTTCTTCTTAAAGGAAGGAGTTTCACAATTCTCTAATTTTTTCATAAGAAAACTCCTCCTATGGGGATTGACAGCCAGGTAAAAATGAGAGCCTCCGGACTATTCCAAAGCCTACAGGTAAAAACTGTCCTTGATCCTTGCTGAAGACTGATTTCTAGTCACAAAGATAAAGGTGCTATATTCACTCCTGCTATCCCTCCCCTTATCAAGAGATACCATCCTATCACACTGTATCTCCGCATTTGGTCACAGCAAGCTGTCAACCAACAACTAGTGATGGGCCCCTTTAGGGACAAGGTCTTGTGGTATCACCTTACTTCCTTACCTCACTGACTTAGGAGCCAACTTATGTGGTTTTAAGCCAAGGACCTGGCAGGATCAGGCGGGGTGGCTCACACCTATAATACCGGCACTTTGGGAGGCAGAGGCGGGCAGATCACCTGAGTGAGGTCAGGAGTTCGAGACCAGCCTGACCAATATGGTGAAACCCCTGTCTCTCCCAAAAATGCAAAAATTAGCCAGGTGTGGTGGTGCACACCTGTAGTCCCAGCTACTTGGGAGGCTGAGACAGAAGAATTGCTTGAACCTGGGAGGCAGAGGTTGCAGTAAGCTGAAATCATGCCACTGCACTCCAGCCTGGGTGACAGAGCAAGACTCCATCTCAAAAAAAAAGAAAAGAAAAAAATAAGCCGAGAAGCAGCAAGACACTGGCTCCATGCCTAAAAATCCCCCAACCCTCACAGTCAGGAATCACAACCTACTAGCATGTGCAGACAGAAAGAAAAGCTTTAACAGATTTTTTTTTTCCTAAGGCTCCAGCATTTGTAGAAAAATTTTAAAATGAAGCATGGTGGAAGGAACCATGGAAACCAAGGAGGTGGCACATACCTTTCGAGGTGAAGAGATCAACCTCAACAGTGGGATTCCCGCGAGAGTCAAAGATCTCCCTGGCATGGATCTTGAGAATAGACATGGTGAACTTCTGTAGAAGAAACACACAGTTCATGTTTTCCATAAGCCATAATGCTGCATTTCCTCACTCATTCAAGGAATCACTTCCGAGGTTCGTGGACTAGAAAGAATCAGCACTGGACTAAATACTGGATGTAGGAAAGCTGGCTAGGGTGGGGGAAAAAGCCTGCTGGAAAGCAGTGGGAATTCTCCTAATTAAGTAGTTAGGGCCTAGCTGCGGAAGGCCTTAACCTATTTATGCCTAGTGTTCCATTATTGGAACGCTAAGGGCGTGGGAGTTATTTTTATCCGACTGCTCAAGTCATTGCCAAGGTCTGATTTTTCACAAAAAGATTTGCAACCTCTGGCATAAATGGGTTAAACCCTAGCAACTGAGGTCTTGTTCTGTAAGAAAAAAGAAAAAAAAAAAGAGAGAAAAAGCCCACAAATGTGTGTGCCCAGGGAGAATCAAATCCAAATAGAAAGATGAATGTGTTGCTGGACGCAGAGTGGCCCAGGAGCTGTCTGAAACTGGCTATCGTCATGAGTGAACAATGAGGGCTGGCATGGGAATGGAAAGGAACCAAGAACAGACATGAAGGTCACAAGCAAAACCACCTAGGGCCAAAAAGAGGGTGGCGGGACCAGGGGAAAACCTTGCTTGTAGCAGAATTAAAACAAAATAGTGAATGAAGTTTGGACATAATTCTTCAGATTAATATTCACTTAGTAGGTATTTGATCAGAAATTCTGAGTTTGGAAGTCAGGAACAATGAAGTCCTTGGACCGTGTGATCTTGGCTACTGCCACTTCCTGGGACTTTCCAATTTCACAGTACTTGGGTCTTCAGTGTTGTTATGTCATTAATGATAACATCTTTATTTTATTTTAGTTACTTTTTAAAGAGATGGCGGTCTCACTATGCTGCCCAGGCTGCTCTCAAACTCCTGGGCTCAAGCGATCCTCCCCTGCCTTGGCCTCCCAAAGCATGCTAGGATGATTATAGGGGTAAGCCACCAGGACCAGCCAATAATGACATCTAATTATTTCTTCCCAACGGGGTTTTATAATTTGTAAATAGAGGAAAGATTCTTTGAACACCAGGATACTTCAAGGGAAGGGGCTTCCTTTAACACCACCTTAAAAAAAAAATACAAGAATTTCCAGCAATGAACAACAAATACCAATTCCTCAAAGAAAAACCCGTTCTTACTTTTTTCCTTGGCACTCTCCAAAGAAACTAACTGAACAACTTATAGAACTGAGGTGGGTGAGAGGAACTTAGTGTTTAAAGCCATTATCTACCTGGGCTCCCCTCCAACATCTTCTCTGGAATGTCCTGAGGTGGCAAGTGGCAGGTTTTTAACTTTCAAAATTATTTACTGAAGTCACTTCTGTGGCTTTGTTGTCTATGTAACAATGGAGTTTTATTCATTAGCCAAAAAAAGGTACTTACTTTTTACTAGGTTCCAAAAAGGCAAATTTGTTTAAACTTATTTTTAGATTTAATTTTGCATTTTGGCAAATTATATACCCGAGTAACATTTCCATCACTGCAAAAAGTTATCTCAGGCCATTTCCAGTCAATATCCCCCTGCCCCATCTCCAGGCCACCACTGTGGTATACTTTGTGTACTTCAGTCATACTTTTAAAGGCAATTTTATTAGGGTGCCTCAGTATTTTTGTTTTCATTTTAGTGACTTAAGACGAAAGTCTTGGCCGGGCGCGGTGGCTCACGCCTGTAATCCCAGCACTTTGGGAGGCCGAGGAGGGTGGATCACGAGGTCAGGAGAGGAGGCTGAGGCAGAAGAATGGTGTGAACCCGGGAGGTGGAGCTTGCAGTGAGTCGAGATCGCGCCACTACACTCCAGCCTGGGCGACAGAGAGACTCCGTCTCAGAAAAAAAAAAAAGACAAACGTCTTAGGATGTGAAAATAAAGTGTGATTTTTTTTTTATTTTTTGAGACGGAGTTTCGCTGTTGTCGCCCAGACTGGAGTGCAATGGCGCCATTGTGGCTCACTGCAACCTCAGCCTCCTGTCTCAGCCTCCCGAGTAGCTGGGATTACAGGCGCCTGCCATTACGCCCAGGTGATTTTTTTTTTTTTTTTGAGACGGAGTCGCGCTCTTTCGCCCAGGCTAGAGTGCAGTGACACGATCTCGACTCACTGCAGGCTCCGCCTCCAGAGTAGCTGGGACTACAGGCGCCCACCACCACACCCGGCTAATTTTTTGTATTTTTAGTAGAGATGGGGTTTAGTAGAGTAGGATGGTCTCGATCTCCTGACCTCGTGAGCCACCCGCCTCGGCCTCCCAAAGTGCTAGGATTACAGGCGTGAGCCACCGCGCCTGGTCGATTTTTGTATTTTCAGTAGAGACGGGGTTTCACCACGTTGGTCAGGCTGGTCTCTAACTCCCGACCTCAGGTGATCCTGAGGAGGCCCACCTCGGCATCCCAAAGTGCTCGGATTACAGGCGTTGAGTCACCGCGCCCGGACCATTCACAGCTTTTTTAGCCGCCTGGATGGAACCCCGAATTAGGGTCACGGTAAACGAATGGAGCAGTCAGGGCCCGGGTGGGCCTGAAAGGCAAGTGAAGCAATGGACCCTACCGCCCAGAGAAGCGCACAGAGCAGGGGAACATTGAACAGGAAGCTTTCTTAAAATACATCCTTCTTGGCCTAGCGCGGTGGCTCACGCCTGTAATCCCAGCACTTTGGGAGGCCGAGGCGGGCGGATCACCTGAGGTCGGGAGTTCAAGACCAGCCTGGCCAACATGGTGAAACACCGCCTCTACTAAAACAACAACAACAACAACAAAAAACAAAATTAGCCGGGCGTGGTGGCGCATGCCTGTAATCCCAGCTACTCGGGAGGCTGAGGTAGGAGAATCGCTTGAACCCAGGAGGCGGAGGTTGCGGTGAACCGAGATCCGAGATCGCGCAATTGCACTCCAGCCTGGGCAACAATAGCAAAACTCAAAAAAAAAAAAAAAAAAAATCAGATCAGGCCCGGTTTTTGGTGGCCAGCCGGGGAGCCACTCTTGCCCAACTTGGGCGAGGTCGCCTGGAGGACTTGCCAATGATCTAACGGCTCTGCTGCAGGTTCCTCAAGAGGTGCCTTCTCGGAGTTAAATGAGTCACCGCTTACTAGGCAGAAGCGCGGGCCGCGAGCGCGGGCGAGAGGCGGGGGCTACCGGTGGGGGAGGGGGCCGCAGCCTCGTGGCCATCTCCACTCTCGCCGCCCTCCTCCATTTTAGGAAGGGCCTGGCCTGAGTGGCCACCGCCGCTAAGTCTGCGTCTATCCCAAAAACCTTACACTTGGCTACGATGGAAAAGCAACTTCCACTCCCAACTCCCGCTGTGCTAAGCAGCTCGCGTGCGCAGCTCCCGACCTTCCCTGACAGTGACTCGGCCCCGCAGTCGGTAATCACGTGTTGATCTGCACTTTCCCCTCCAAAGAAATCGGGGGCCCAGCACGTGCGCCTGGCATTGCGCCCCCGCCCCGGGCCTCGGGGTGAGCGGGGGAGCCAGTTCCCACCCAGGGAGGCGGCTTGCACGTGCCCCCGACCCCGCCACGCTGGGCCTGCGGGCGCGCCGCCTCCCTCGGAGGGAAAAGAGCCCCGCAAGCCCAGAAAAGCCCTGCGCCGCCTGCCCGTTGCTCAGCCCTTCCCCAATCATTACCTAGCCACTGGGTCTCGTCGCCTAGGAGAGGAAGCGGAGGGTGCTGCAGACAGCGAGGTGAACGTAAAGCCAGCGAGGTCTCCGTGCTCCGGGTACCCACAGATACTGTCCGCGTCGCCCGCGCCGACTTCCTGCCTAGCTAAGGCGAGCCCCACCCACTTCCCGCCTCCGGGGCACGCCCCCTCAGCTCCGCCTCGCCATTGGTCGGGAGAGCCGTCACTCATTCCCTCACCTCCCGGAAAGGGGTGGGACTGCGACGGCTGCATCAGCGTGGAAAGGGGGGTGACGTCCCGCGGACTTGAGGCGGGCAGATCTGGGGGGCCCCGACTCCCCAGCGGCCCTGTAGTGGTGCGGGCGAAACTCTGGCCCCAGATAGGACCGGTGAGCCGAACTGGGGTGTGCGGAGCCGGGGCTCCGGGGGATGGCCCGGGGCGGCGTGGCGGGCATGAGAGCTCGGGGCTCCGTCACGTACTCCGAGTCCCGCACGCACTCAGCGTCGCTCTGGGGCCGCACGTCCGGCCCTCGACCTTGCTGACAACTTTGGCGGCCCGGGCCTGCCGCGGCCCTCCTGCCCCGCCCCTCCTGCCGCGCGCCGCGATCCGAGAGACCCCGTTGGCGTCGAGTCGTTGAGAGGCTGCGCGCCTCGGCCCCACTCCGGGGTTGGGGCGCTGGCCCCGCCGCAGCGCTGCGTGTCCGGGGCCACGTGCGCCGCCTGCGCCTGCGCGCTGCCCTCCAGCCGCGCCCGTCTGGCCGGGCTCCGCCTGGCACCCGCCAAGGTGACCCTGTCCCTTTCTCCTTGCTGCGGTGAGAATCAGGCCGAGACAGCCAAAGGAAGGTTCACTTTCCTTTAATTCTGCCTCATACTTTTTGAGTGCCTTCTAGGTGTCCGGCGCGCCCCCACGTGCTTCCCCAGTGTTAATTCATTCTCTCTCTAGTCCATGTCATGTTGCCTCTCAAATTTCACATCCCTCTCATTCCCATCTAGGGAACTAGATCAAACCTACCTGGATTCTTGTGAACCATTCATGTGAATTATTTGGAACTGGAATTTCACACAGACCCGGGGAATTTCTCAAAGTTCAAGACGGGCCATATTCCGTGGAATACGGAAGGAGTTGGAGTGATTTCACTTTTCTGATCAAGAACTGATGGCCATTAAAACTCAGCTCCGCAATATATCCCCCCACTCCAAGGGAGGGCTGAAATGATCACTTCGTTTTCTGTTACGGCTACTTTTATATTTTTCAACATTACTGCTGGTCTGTAAGAGAACTAAAACATCTGATTTTCCTCATTTCCTTGTAAAGAGGTGTTCAAATATGTACTTGAATTTAATTATTTCTTCTGGTCAGCTGCAAAAACTGCTTTTCTTCCTTAACCCCTAGCATTTTTATCCTCTTAGCTACAGACAGGTTTCCATGGCGTTGGTTAAAAATTAAGGCCTATTGAGACCATAGTATTTGCTTTCCAGTGAGTAAGAAGCAAGAACTTTAGGATTAAATTCAGCCAAAAAAAAAAAAAGTAAAATTTTGCAAGCAGAGTTCGTGATTTCACCAGCAATACACTAACGTTTTTGGCTACTGAAAACCACTATCCCCAGCCCCATGACTCAGCAGCTAAATCAACAGCCAACATCTCCTACTGGTAAGGACTCTAAGAAATCAGGCACTTGGTACTCTCAGAGCAATTCTAAGGCGTGGCCCTGAAAGGGCTCCAAACAATCTTATTTTACATAAAAATGGTTAGAGAGATAAAGATACTCTGCTGTGGCCAGAACCAGTAAATCTAGCAGGAAATCAGAGGCCGAACATGATCCCGGACTGCTGCCGTTGCAAGATTCTTGGAGGCTGCAGCGCCACATTCTGAGCCAGCACTTCGACCTCACATTGTAGCTAAAATGTTAATGATTACTAGAGATGCCCTGAAATCTTTTTCAAAATTCACAGGCTGCCAAATGCCCTCCCTGTTTCCATAGCTCCTTAGGCTTTGTTAGCAGGCTGTGGGGTTCACAGTTGCTTGTAGTCAGCACAACGGCATTGCATTTAGTTATTATTTCTCACTTGCTGTAAGCTTGTTGAGAAGTTTTATTGGTGGTGGGCAGGTGGGGAATAACTGTCCAAAGCTATCAGAATACCACACCCTGAAGCACTGTAGGTAACACATGCATGGTGTCTGCAGGTGGCCGGGATCAAGGGAGAGTGAATCTGCTACGACCTGTAACTAGCTTGGATTACTGATTCTCCCTGTGATACGTGTGTAAAAATCACTGGTCAGCTTGAGAAAGTGATCTTTGTGAAAGAGGGTCTCCAGCCAGATAGGGAACTTCAGGGTTGGATAAGGAGCTCTGGGGAGGTAAGATACCAGATGAGTGCAGAAGGGGATGTAGGTGGATGGTCCCTCCTCATAACAGATCATGAGGTTTTGGTATTCATCACTCAGTATTTCACGTACACCAGAGACTACATAAAGCATATATAAATCTCTGTGTACCCACATCCCGCTTAAGAAATGGAACACCAGGCTGGGCGCGGTGGCTCACGCCTGTCATCCCAGCACTTCGGGAGGCCGAGGCGGGCGGATGGCGAGGTCAGGAGTTCCAAGACCAGCCTGACCAACATGGTGAAACCCCGTCTCTACTAAAAATATAAAAATCAGCTGGGCTTGGTGGCAGGCGCCTGTAGTCCCAGTTACTCAGGAGGCTGAGGCAGGAGAACCACTTGAACCCGGGAGGTGGAGCTTGCAGTGAGCCGAGATCACGCCACTGCACTCCAGCCTGGATGACAGAGGAAGACACCGTCTCCAAAAAAGAAAGAAAGAAAGAAAGAAAGAAAGAAAGAAATGGAACCCTAGAGTCCAGGCTTAGTGGCTCACATCAGTACTCCCAGCACTTAGGGAGGCTGAGGCAGGAGGATTGCTTGAGCCCAGGAGTTCTAGAACAGCAGGACAGCCTGGGCAACGTGGGGGAGACCCCAGTCTCTGTAAAAACTAAAAAATTGGGCAGATGTGGCACATGCCTGTAGTCCCATCCCAGCTACTTGGGAGACTCGGGTGGGAGTGTCACTTGAGCCCAGGAGGTTAAGATTACAATGAGCTACGATTGTACCAGTGCACTCCAGCCTGGGAGATAAAGACCTGTCTCAAAGGAAGAAATGGGGCCGGACATGGTGGCTCACCCCTGTAATCCCATCACTTTGGGAGGCTGAGGTGGGTGGATCACCTGAGGTCAGGAGTTTGAGACCAGCCTGGCCAACATGGTGAAACCCCATCTCGACTAAAAATACAAAAAATTAGCCAGGTGTGGTGGCACATGCCTGTAATCCCAGCTACTCAGGAGGCTAAGGCAAGAGAATTGCTTGAACCAAGAGGCAGAGGTTGCAGTGAGCCAAGATCACTCCATTGCACTCCAGCCTGGGCAACAAGAGTTAAAAAAAGAAAAAAAAGAAAAGAAATGGAAAGTTAAAAAAAAAAAAGAAAAGAAAAAAGAAATGGAGGCCGGGTGCGGTGGCTCATGCCTGTAATCCCAGCACTTTGGGAGGTTAAGGCGGGTGGATGACCTGAGGTCAGGAGTTCAAGACCAGCCTGGCCAACATGGTGAAACCCCATCTCTACCAAAAATACAAAGATTAGCCGGGTGTGGTGGTACATGCCTGTACTCCCAGCTGCTCGGGAGGCTGAGGCAGGAGAATCATTTGAACCCGGGAGGCGGAGGTTGCAATGAGCCGAGAGTGTGCCACTACACTCCAGCCAGGCGACAGAGCAAGATTCCTTCTCAAAAAAATAAAAGAAATGGAACATTAGTAATGTCATGTAGGTCTCCTGTATGTTCTTTGATCCCAGAGGTAGCCACTATTCTAAATTTTGTGTTTTATTATTCCCTTGCTTTTTTTTTTTTTTTTTTTTGAGACGGAGTCTTACTCTGTCGCCCAGGCTGGAGTGCAGTGGCTGATCTCAGCTCACTTTAAGCTCCGCCTCCCCGGTTCACACCATTCTCCTGCCTCAGCCTCCCGAGTAGCTGGGACTAGAGGCGCCCGCCACCACATCCAGCTAAATTTTTTGTATTTTTGGTAGAGACGGGGTTTCACCGTATTAGCCAGGATGGTCTCGATCTCCTGACCTCGTGATCCACCTGCTTCAGCCTCCCAAAGTGCTGGGATTACAGGTGTGAGCCACCGCACCCGGTCTATTCCCTTGCTTTTTAAAATGATTTTTTTTTTTTTTTTTTAGAAGGAGTCTCATTTTTTTTGCCCAGGCTGGAGTGCACTGGTGCGATCTCGGCTCACTGCAACCTCTGCCTGCTGGATTCAAGCGATCCTCCTGCCTCAGCCTCCTGAGTAGCTGGGATTACAGACACCCACTACCATGCCCGGCCAATTTTTTTTGTATTTTTAGTAGAGGCAGGGTTTTACCGTGTTGGCCAGGCTGGTCTCAAACTCCTGACCTCGTGATCCACCTGCCTCGGCCTCCCAAAGTGATGGGATTACAGGCATGAGCCTCCTCGCCCAGCCTATTATATATTATTTTATATTATTTTATTTTACTTTTGAGACAGAGTCTCTCTCTGTCACCCAGGCTGGAGTGTAGGGGCACAGTCTTGGCTCCCTGCAACCTTTGCCTCCCGGGTTCAAGGGATTCTCCTGCCTCAGCCTCCCGATTAGCTGGGATTACAGCCGCGTGCCACCACGCCCGGCTAAGCTTTTGTATTTTTAGTAGAGATGGGGTCTCACCGTATTAGCTAGGATGGTCTTGATCTCCTGACCTCTTGATCCTCCCGCCTCAGCCTCCCAAAGTGCTGAGATTATAGGTGTGAGCCACCGTGCCCAGCCGTATTTTATTTTTAAATATATATAAAAAAATTAGAAGTACAGAACACGTCACAGATTTGCATGACGTCCTCGCGCAGGGCCCATGCTGATCTTCTCTGGATCATTCCAATTTTTTTTTAGTATATGTGCTGGCAAGTCATGCTAGGTTGGCATTCCTCAGGGTGTCCAAATGAGAGGAGTAAAGGGGAGGTGATTAAGCAAGAAGGCCCAGGGGAGCTGGGGAAGCTGGGAGCAGAGTTCCCCTGGGCAGAGGTCATGAAGGGGCACCCAAGTGACAGCCGAGGGAGAGCAACTTCTGGAAAGTCTGTCTCAGCAGGCAGCAGAGGAAAGCATCTCTATTTGGCATCAAAGAGCTCAGCATGGCCTCCCTCAGGGCCCCAGCGCCTTTATCTTTGGGATGGATGTGATAATAGTCTCGGGGAGGTCAGCAGTCTGGGAATTACTGTTTCAAGCTAGAATGGACACCTAGAAGGCACTAATACCCCTAAATAGTACCTGCAGGAAGTTATCCAGCCAGTTTTCTTTTCACGTGTCTCTGTTCCCTCCCTCTTTTTCACAAAATTCTTAAGGTTGTTGCCGAGGTTCTTTTTTTTTTTTTTTTGAGATGGAGTTTCGCTCTCGTTTCCCAGGCTGGAGTGCAGTGGCGCCATCTCGGTTCACCGCAGCCTCCACCCACCAGGTTCAAGCGATTCTCTTGCCTCACCCTCCCTTGTAGCTGGGATTACAGGCATGTGCCACCACGCCCAGCTAATTTTGTATTTTTAGTAGAGACAGGGTTTCTCCATGTTGGTCAGGCTGGTCTTGAACTCCTGACCTCAGGTGATCCGCCCTCCTTGGCCTTCCAAAGTGCTGGGATTACAGGCGTGAGCCATCGCGCCCAGCCGCTGAGTTTCTTAAGGTTGTCACAGCATCACTTCGAGGCAGGAGTGCCGGCCCCTGGGAAGGCCCTTGTCTTGAGAGGAGGAGAGGTCAGATAACAATTGCTGAGTTCCAGATGGAAAATGAGGAGCCACGTTCTTCAGAAGGTAGTGATCTGGCGTGATTCAGGCGCGGGGAGCAGGGTTTCACCACGCCTTCAGGCACCCCACAAGATAATGAGAAAATTCTCCCTGCATCTATCGCAGACCAATAAAGTTGCTGGGCCGGGCACAGTGGCTCATGCCTGTAATCCCAGCACTTTGGGAGGGCGAGGCAGGCAGATCACCTGAGCTCAGGAGTTCGAGACCAGCCTGGCCAACATGGCAAAACCCCATCTCTACAAAAATACAAAAATTAGCTGGGCGTGGTGGCACACGTGTGTAATCTCAGCTGCTCGGGAGGCTGAGGCAGGAAAATTGCTTGAGTCCAGGAGGCAGAGGTTGCAGTGAGCTGAGATCGTGCCACACTGCACTCCAGCCTGGGCAACACAGTGAGACTCTGTGTCAAAATAAATAAATAAATAAAATAATGTTGCTGAGGCCTCATTACTTGCCAGACACCAGGATGCTTGTATATATAACTCATTTAATCTTGTAAGCACGTCCATGAGCACACTCCATCTGATTGTCTCCACTTTCCAAGGGGCAGGGAGGCAGCAGCTGCTGGCTGAGGTGCCAGAGGACCAACTAACGCAGCCTGGTCCCCAGTCCTCGCCCCCAACCTCAGCATTGTGCTCCTCCAAGATGAAGATTGTTCGTTCCCCTAGTCCTCGGATTCCAGTAAAATGCTGCAACACCACCGTTAGTCCAAGGAACCTTGTCTTGATTTGCCTATCTATACCACAACTACCTAGAATTTAGCTGTAGCAGCTTCAGGATTTGCGAAACATGACTCAGGAAGCTTTTGTGTCTGCCGGATTCTGTGTTCTCTCTAGAACAGGTTTGCAGTCAGGAGAGGCAGCTTGCAGTCAGAAATGCCAGTTACACTGTGTCAGCATTGGAGTTCCAATGATAAAATGTCCCCAACCCCATACTCAGGTTGATGTTTTCTGGCATTTCCTAAGCAGAGGGGTAGAAACTTTCTGATTTTCGGCTGGGCCCCGTGGCTCAAGCCTGTAATCCCACACTTTGGGAGGCCGAGGAGGGCAGATCACTTGAGGTTGGGAGTTCGAGACCAGCCTGGCCAACATGGTGAAACCCTGTCTCTACTGAAAATACAAAAATTAGCTGGGTGTGATGGTGGGTGTCTGTAATCCCAGCTACTCGGGAGGCTGAGGCAGGAGAATTGCTTGAACCCAAGAGGTGGAGGGTGCAGTGAGCTGAGATAGCGCCACTGCACTCCAGCCTGGGTGACAAGAGAGAAACTCTTTTTCAAAAACAAGAGACTTTCTGATTTCGCACAAACACGTTACAGTTCCCATGAAGTGAAGTCCTTGGAAGTAAAGTCCCCACACCTCCTGCGCTGGAATTCTCTGACTAAATGGGGTTTTTGTTTGCTTGTCTTGTTTCCTGGTGGTCAGGGAAATGCTGAGGAGAGAATGGATTTCAGCACAGCATTTCTCAGAGCCTCTTAGGTAATTCTTGGGGCTAGGAGAGAAATGAAGATTTCTCTTCCGCATTTTGAACAGAAAAGCAAGTGGGTAGATTTCTAACTGGCTGAATGAGTCTCCTTAAGGTACTGATCTCAAAAGCAAAGGTAGGAGACTGGATGAAACTGACAGGCTGAGCATGGAGGCTCACACCTATAATTCCAGCACTTTGGGAGGCTGAGGTGGGCAGATCACCTGAGATCGGGAGTTCGAGAGCAGCCTTACCACCAACATGGTGAAACCCCGTCTCTACGAAAAAAATAAAAATTAGCCGGGCGCGGTGGCAGGTGCCTGTAATTCCAGCTACTCAGGAGGCTGAGGCAGGACCACTTGAACCCAGGTGGTGGAGTTTGCAGTGAGCTGAGATCATGCCAGTGCACTCCAGCCTGGGTGACAGAGCGAGACTCTGTCTCAAAACAAACAAACAAAAAAAGGTGGGGCCTTTGGTAGGTGATTGAGCCCTGCCTTCATGAATGGGATTAAGGTTCTCATAAAAGAGGTTGGAGGGAGCTGCCTTTCTCTTCTGCCATGTGAGGGCACAGCATCTATGGAGCAGGGGCAGAAAGCAGGCCCTTACTTGATACCAAATCTGTGGATGCCTTGATCTTGTGTTTCCCAGCCTCCAGACCTGTGAGAAATAAATGTCTACTATTTGTAAATTGCCCAGTCTAAGGAGCTGTGTTTTGGCAGCCGAAGTCATAGTCACAGGCTGCAGATAAACATGAAGTTTAATGGGAGGACATTATTCAACCTACTAGAGCCTCTGACTCTGCAGGGTCTCTCCACATGGCTTCTCATCATTCAGTAGTCTGTCTAGCCCAGGGATTGACGAGCTATGGCCTAGGGTCCAAATTCTGTTTTTATAAATAAAGTTTTGTGGGAACACAGACACACTCATTTCCTTTCTTTTTTGAGACAGGTCTTGCTCTGTTGGCCAGGCTGGAGTGCAGTGCTGCCAATCATGGCTCACTGCAGCCTCAACCTCCCAGGCTCAAGTGATCCTCCCATCTCAGCCTCCCAAGTGGCTGGGACCACAGGTGTGTACCACCATGGCCAGCTAAATTTTTTTTTTAACTTTTTTGTAGACACGGAGTCTCCTATGTTGCCCAGGCTCCGTTTCTTTACATATTGTATATGGCAGCTCTCAAGCCGCAATGGCGAAATCCAGTAGTTTCAACAGAGACTGCAAGGCCCACAAGGCTGAAAATATTTACTATCCAGCCCTTTATAGAGAAAGTGTGCTCACCTGTGGTCCAGCCTAGCTTCTCACATGGAAGCTGTAGCCCAAAAACAAATGATCCAAGAGGGCCAGTCCCAGTGTGCAAGTGCTGATGGCCTCTGCTTGCTGCTGTCTCATTGGCCAAAACAGATCCCATGGTCAAGCCCAGAGTCGGTGGTAGGGGCTACCCACGGGCCTGGATAGTAGGACCCCCCACAACCCAAGAGAGTCTACCACGGCAGTGTGGGAGGTGCTGAAACAGGGAGGCTCAATAAGGAGACTTCTTTCTTTCTTTCTCTTTTTTTTGAGATGAAGTCTTGCTCTGTTGCCCGGGCTGGAGTGCAGTGGCTTGATCTTGGCTCACTGCAACCTCTGGCACCCAGGTTTAAGTGATTCTCCTGCCTCAGCCTCCGAAGTAGCTGGGATTACAGGTGCGTGCCACCACGCCCAGCTAATTTTTGTATACTTACTAGAGACGGAGTTTCAGCATCTTGGCCAGGCTGGTCTTGAACTCCTGACTTCGTGATCCACCCGCCTCGGCCTCCCAAAGTACTGGGATTACAGGCGTGAGCCACCGCGCCCAGCCTTTCTTTTTTTTAAGACAGGGTCTTGCTCTGTCACTGAGGCTGGAGTGCAGTGGCATGATCACAGCTCATTGCAGTTTCAGCCTCCAGGGTTCAAGTGATCCTCCCATCTTAGCCTCCTGAGTAGCTGGGACTACAGGCATGTACCACCACGCCTGGCTAATTTTTAATTTTTTTTGGTAGAGAGAAGTCTCACTTTGTTGTCCAAGCTGATCTAGAACTCTTGGGTTCAAGCGATTCACCAGCTTGGACTCCCAAAGTGCCAGGATTATGGGCATGAGCCACTGCCCAGCCGATGAGGAGACTCTTGCCTTGTCCCAGGGAGAGACCACGGTGGCCCCGTAGGTCTTGTAGGTTGTGGCAGTGGATGTGTGAGAAGTGATTGGATTCCAGATACATTTGCAAGCAAAGCTGATAGTTTTGGCTGGGCACAGTGGCTCATGCCTGTAAGTCCCAGCACTTTGGGAAACCAAGGTGTGAGGATTGCTTGAGCCCAGGCATTTGAGACCAGCCTAGGCAACACAGCAAGACCTTGTCTCAACAACAGCAACAAAAATTAGCTAGGAGAGGTGGCGTGTGCCTGTGGTCCCAGCTATTCAAACAGCTGAGGGTGAGTATCCCTTGAGCCCAGGAGTTAGAGGCTGCAATGAGTTATGATCGTGCCACTGCACTATGGCTTGGGTGACAGAGCGAGACCCTGTCTCTTAGAAGACAAAACGAGCCTGGGCGCGGTGGCTCATGCCTGTAATCCCAGCACTTTGGGAGGCCGAGGCAGGTGGATCACGAGGTCAGGAGTTCAAGACCTGCCTGACCAATATGGTGAAACCCCGTCTCTACTAAAAATAAAAATTAGCCAGGTGTGGTGGTGGGCACCTGTAATCCCAGCTACTTGGGAGGCTGAGGCAGGAGAATTGCTTGAACCTGGGAGGCAGAGATTGCAGTAATCCGAGATCACACCATTGCACTCCAGGCTGGGCAACAAGAGTGAAACTCCATCTCAAAAAATAAAAAATAGGCCGGGCTTGGTGGCTCACGCCTGTAATCCCAGCACTTTGGGAGGCCGAGGTGGGCAGATCACAAGGTCAGGAGATCGAGACCATCCTGGCTAACACAGGGAAACCCCGTCTCTACTAAAAACACAAAAAATTAGCTGGGCGTGGTGGCGTGTGCCTGTAGTCCCAGCTACTCGGGAGGCTGAGGCAGGAGAATGGCTGAACCCGGGAGGCAGAGCTTGTAGTGAGCCGAGTTCGCACCACTGCACTCCAGCCTGGGTGACAGAGCGAGACTGTCTCAAAAAAAAAAATAAATAATGAAAAGTAAAACAAAACAAACAAATGAATAAAAGGATCACTTAGAGTGTGGTTGCTCACACATGTAATCTCAGCACTTTGGGAAGCTGAGGGAGGATCCTTTGAGTCCAGGAGTTTGAGACCAGCCTAGGCAACATAGTGAGACCCCATCTTGTGTCTACAAGAGTTTAAAATGTTAGCCAGGCATGGTGGCATGCACCTATAGTCCTAGCTGCTCAGAAGCCTGAGGCAGGACAAATACTTGAGCCCAGGAGGTTGAGGCTGCAGTGAGCGGTGATTGCGCCATTGCACTCTGGTCTGGGCAACAGAACGAGAGGCTGCCTCAAAAACATAAAAGAAGAAACAGAATCACGTCCAGTGTGAAGTTCGTACTCTGGGGAAGGGTCCTTGGTTCTGAGTAACAAGGACACATAGGGCCCCTCTTAGGGAGGCAGGATGTGAGGGACACAGGAACACACCTCCCCAAGTCCCCGTAGGAAGAGAGCAGACTTGAGATCTGAACTCCACTTACTGAAGGACTATTATGCAATAAAGGGAATAGACCTAGTCTTTGTGGCTCCAGAGATGAGGACGACTATAGAGAGCATTCCCAGGGAGGCCGAGGGCATCTCAGTTTCAGAGAAGAAACCATTTCCAAGATGACATGGTGTTTCCATGTCATCTTGGTTCAGGAGGGGCTGTTCAGGAGAGGCTGGGGGCCCTCTGTGGGAGGGTCTGGAGAATTCCAACATCTGAAGGCTGCAGTTCGGGGCTTTACCGTAAACACACACACACACACACACACACACACACACACACACACACACACTATATATATGCATATATGTATAATATATATTTAAAGCAAACTAAACTTACTTTCCATTCGTTTAAGATCTTTAGAATATCTCTGAGATTATTTGTGAAACCTCAAGATTAAAAAAACAACAACGACAAGAAACAAGGCTAAGAATCAACATCCCAGGCTCCTGCCTCTTATTCTATTAACCACAGAAATTAAGTTCCGCAAAGACAAAGATGCTTCTGTTACTTCCCAATTAGTCTGCCCTGTTTGGACACAGTCCCAGATCTCATACCCCGGAGCCTACGCACGGACTCCTGGCAAGAGAGGCGCCATCCCGGGCCCAGTGCCAGGGCTCCTCTCTCGGTCCTGTCCTCAGGGTGTCCTTGGGCTCCTTCTGGACAGAGGCTCTTCCCTCTCCTGCCAGGTCCTCAGATCCGAACTCCCTAAGCAGGGGCTTATGTCTTGCCAGTGCTTCTTGTTTTTCTTTTTCTTTTTTTTTTTTTTTTTTTTTTGAGACGGAGTCTCGCTCTCTCAAAAAAAAAAAAAAATCAAATGGGAACACTTCAGCTATGACAGGAAATATCTTCTCTATTTACATAGGGCATATGCCGAGTACATGATTTTGTAACTTTATTTCATCCTCTTCATTTACCTAGGGTGTATACCAAGTAACCAATGGAAACCTCTAGAGGGTATTTAAACCCCAGAAAATTCTGTAACAGGGCTTTTGAGCCCTTATGCTCAGCCTGCTCCCACCCTGTGAGTACTTTCTTTCTTTTTTTTTTTTTGAGACTGAGTCTCGCTCTATCGCCCAGGCTGGAATGCAGTGGTGCGATCTCGGCTCACTGCAGTCTCCGCCTCCCAGGTTCATGCCATTCTCCTGCCTCAGCCTTCCGAGCAGCTGGGATTATAGGTGCCCGCCACCACGCCTGGCAAATTTTTTGTATTTTTAGTAGAGATGGGGTTTCACCATGTTAGCCAGGATGGTCTCGATCTCCTGACCCCAAGTGATCTGCCCGCCTCGGCCTCCCAAAGTGCTGGGATTACAGATGTGAGCCACCATGCTCTGCCTTCTACAAAAATTTTTAAAAATTAGTGGGGCATGGTGGCATGCACCCATAGTCCCAGCTACTCTGGAGGCTGAGAGAGGAGGCTCATTGGAGCTGGGGAGGCCAAGGCTGCAACAGTAAGCTATGATGGTGCCACTGCACTCCAGCCTGGGTGACAGAGTGAGACCCTGCCTTAAACAAACAAACAAATTGCACCTACTTTTTTTTTTTTGAGACGGAGTTTCGCTCTTGTTGCCCCAGGCTGGATGCAATGGTGTGATCTCAGCTCACTGCAACCTCCACCTCCCAGGTTCAAGCAATTCTCCTGCCTCAGCCTCCTGAGTAGCTGGGATTACAGGCATGCGCCACCACGCCCGGCTAATTTTGTATTTTTAGTAGAGATGGGGTTCCTCCATGTTGGTCAGGCTGGTCTCGAACTCCCGACCTCAGGTGATCCACCCACCTCGGCCTCCCAAAGTGCTGGGATTACAGGCGTGAGCCACTGTGCCTGGCCCTGCACCTACATTGTAACAGAATTCAGGCCTCTCCCATAATCCTAATCTTGTGGACTTTCATTAGTTTTGCAAAGGTGATCAAAGGTGGTTTTCTGTCCGTGAGCAAGAAGGGGGTTAGTTTTAGAGAGGGACTATTATCATCTTTGCTTCAAAGTTAAACTATAGACTGAATTCCTCCTGTGGTTAGCTTGGCCTATGCCCAGGGATGAGTGAAGACAGCCAGCCTGTGAGGCTCGAAGCAAGATGGAGTCAGCCAGGCTAGACTTCTCACTCTGTCACAATCTGGGCAAAGGCAGTTTCAAAACCATCATATCTTCCAGCTATTCTCTTTGGGACCCATTTATTTTTACTAAAAGTCATTTGTTTTTCCTTAGGGGTCCTTCCCTTATTAAGCCCCAATTTCTAACTGCCTCCTTGGGTCACATTTTTCTGTGAACTTCTATACCTACATGAATAAAGATCTTTTCTCTTGCTAACTTGTCGTTTGTCAATTTAATTTGTATACTCTAAGTGCTGAACCTAATAAAGGAGAAGTTTTTCCTTGACAGTGTCAACTGGGGTAGCAATACTTCTGGTTTCTGATTTGTGTTGAAATACGATTCAAGCTACACACTCTAAATTTATCTTGTCATTCCTCTGAAGAACAAGGTTGATTTATTTATTCTTCAACAAACATTACTGAGGGCCTATTAAATGCCAAGCCAGGCACTGTTTTAGGAATGGAGAATAGAACAGAGAACAAGGCAAAGTTCTCGCCTTCATGGTGTTTACGCTCTGGTGCAGGAGGCAGATGACAAGCCAGTAAATGCCTAGAGTGGCAGCAGGTGCCGATGCTCTGGAGAATATTGAAACTGTCATTGCAAAATCGTAGCTCAGACGATGAAAGAGATCTGACCTAACCAACTCCATCTTGCTTGTAACCTCCAAGCTGCTCTTGTTCATTCCTGGGCATAGGCTGAACTGACTTTGGAACGAACTTAGTTTATAGTTTAAAACAAAGAGGATAACAGTTCTTTCCCAAAACGAAAGAGGTGGGGACTAGACTGCCTTTGTAGGACTAACATATTAGCCACAAGTTTAGAAATTAAGGTTTAGGAGTCATGCAGTTGGAGGCTACAAGATTCTGACCCCCCCTAAACTGCTCCTAAGACCCGTGCTTGAGAAACATTGCAGACCCTGCCTTGATGGATCAGCTGGCACCACCCAGATGGATAAACTAGCTCTCCTGATCTTGTGGCCCCCACCCAGGAACTGACTGAGCACAAGAAGACAGCTTCAACTCCCTGTGGTTTCATCTGCAATCCAACCAATCAGCACTCCTGGCTCACTGGCTTCCCCTACCCACCAAATTATCTGTAAAAACTTTGATCCCAGCTGGGCATGGTGGCTCACGCCTGTAATCTCAGCACTTTGGGAGGCCAAGGCAGGCATATCACAAGGTCAGGAGTTTGAGACTAGCCTGGCCAATATGATGAAACCCCGTCTCTGGTCGGGCGCGGTGGCTCACACCTGTAATCCCAGCACTTTGGGAGGCGGAGGTGGGCGGATCACGAGGTCAGGAGATCGAGACCATCCTGGCTAACACGGTGAAACCCCGTCTCTACTAAAAATACAAAACATTAGTGGCGGGCGCCTGTAGTCCCAGCTACTCGGGAGGCTGAGGCAGGAGAATGGCGTGAACCCGGGAGACGGAGGTTGCAGTGAGCCGAGATCGCGCCACTGCAGTCCAGCCTGCGCGACAGAGCGGGACTCCGTCTCAAAAAAAAAGAAAAAAAAGAAAAAAAAAAAGAAACCCCGTCTCTACTAAAAATACACGGGCGTGGTGGTGCCTGCCTGTAGTCCCAGCTACTCGGGAGGCTGAGGCAGGAGAATCGCTTGAACCCGGGAGACGGAGGTTGCAGTGAGCCAAGATCGCACCGCTGCACTCCAGCCTGGGCGACAAAACGAGAGTCCGTATCAGAAAAAAAAAAAAAAAAAGGTCTGATCCCTGAATGCTCGGGGAGACTGATTTGAGTAATAATAAAAGTCCAGGAAGAAGAAGAGGCGAGAACGACCCCGGGACCGACCGAAGCCCGCGCGCCGCCGCATCCCGCGTCCAGCACCTACATCCCGCCACCGTCACCGCCACCACCATGCCCAAGAGAAAGGCTGAAGGGGATGCTAAAGGAGATAAAGCCAAGGTTGAAGGACGAACCACAGAGAAGATCCGCAAGGTTGTCTGCTAAACCTGCTCCTCCAAAGCCAGAGCCCAAGCCTAAAAAGACCCCTGCAAAGAAGGCAGAGAAGGTACCCAAAGGGGAAAAGGGAAAAGCTGATGCTGGTAAGGAGGGGAATAGCCCTGCAGAAAGTGGAGATGCCAAAACAGACCAGGCCCAGAAAGCTGATGGTGCTGGAGAGGCCAAGTGAAGGGTGTGCCTTTTTGATAACTGTGTACTTCCAGTGACTGTACAGTTTGAAATACCATTTTTTAATCAAGTTTTATAAAAATGCAGAATTTTGTTTTACTTTTTTTTTTTTTTAAGCTATGTTGTTCGCACACAGGACACTTCATTGTTTGTTGGGGGAGGGGCATATGTCACTAACAGAATGTCTCCAAAGCTGGATTGATGTGGAGAAAGCACCTTTCCCTTCTAGTCTTGAGAGACTTCCTCTTGGCTCCCAGGAGGAGGGATTCCCTGACTTTGGCTCCCAGGAGGAGGGATTCCCTGACTTTGACACACATGGCCACCTTGGCACAAAAGCCTTGTGGTGTGGAAAAACAAATTTGTTTTTATGTCCTCTTCTCCCTTTCCATCTTTCAGCATAGACTTAACTCCTTTAAGCCCAGGCATCTGTTGGGACCTGACCCCTAGTCATTGGTTACCAGTGTGTCAGGCAATCTGGACTTTCCAGTGATGCCACTGAGATGGCACCTGTCAAAAGAGCAGTGGTTCCATTTCTAGATTGTGGATCTTCAGATAAATTCTGCCATTTTCATTTCACTTCCTGAAAGTCAGGGTCGGCTTGTGAAAAGTTGTTAAACAACATGCTAAATGTGAAATGTCAACCCTCACTCTAAACGTTCCCTGTTCAGAGCATCAGATGAAGACTTCATTGGGTTTATAGTGGCTTTCTGATTTTTGGTAGTCCATTGAAGAAGGGAGTTTGAAAGTTGTTGTATACTGTTAACAATTGTCTGCCCATGTCCTGCCTGAAATACCGTGATTGTTTATGGAAAGTATCTTTAATAAAGCTGGATACAGTTTGGCTTGGAAAAAAATAAAAAATAAAACTCCGATCTCCCTCACAACTGGCTCTGAGTCAATTACTCTTTCTCTTCTTTCTTTATTATTTTAATTTTTAATTTTATCATTTTAACATTTTATTTTATTTTATTTTATTTTATTTTATTTTATTTTATTTTATTTTATTTTATTTTGAGATAGTCTTGCTCTGTCACCCAGTCCGGAGTGCAGTGGCATGATCTTGGCTCACTGCAACCTCTACCTCCCGGGTACAAGCGATTCTTCTGCCTCGGCCTCGAGAGTAGCTGGGATCACAGGTATGTTCCACCACACCCGGCTAATTTTTGTATTTTTAGTAGAGACAGGGTTTCACCATGTTGGCCAGACTGGTCTTGAGTTCCTGACCTCAAGTGATCCATCCACCTTGGCCTGCCAAAGTGCTGGGATTACAGGTGTGAACCACTGTGCCCTGCTGAATTACTCTTTCCATATTGCAATTCTCCTGTCTTGAGAAACTGGCTCTGTCTAGGCAGTGGGCAAGGTGAACCCACTGGACTGTTGCATATTAGTCTGTCTCATGGGGGAAGGGTATACTGGTGGGGCTTGTATGAACACTACATTATGTGATTCATATAAAACAATTTATCAAAATAAAATTCAAATAGTTTAAATCTTAAGACACCTTCCTAGTTATTTTTTCTAAATAGGGAAGAAAAGGAGCAGCTGACTTTTTTACTGCTTTCTTTTATTTTCATTTTATTATTATTATTTGAGATGGAGTTTCACTCTTGTCCTACTTGGGAGGGTGAGGCAGGAGAATCACTTGAACCTGGGAGGCGGAGGTTGCAGTGAGCCGAGATTACACCACTGCACTCCAGCCTGGGCGACAAGAACAAAACTCCATCTACAAAAAAAAAAAAAAAAAAGAAAGAAAGTACTCTATGCTTGTTTTAAAAATTCAGACCGGGTGCAGTGGCTCATGCCTGTAATCCCAGAACTTTGGGAGGCCAAGGTGGGCGGATCACGAAATCAGGCGATCAAGACCATCCTGGCTAACATGGTGAAACCCCGTCTTGACTAAAAATACAAAAAATTAGCCGGGTGTGGTGGTGCCTGCCTGTAGTCCCAGCTACTCAGGAGGCTGAGGTAGGAGAATCGCTTGAACCCGGGAGGCAGAGGTTGCAGTGAGCTGAGATTGCGCCACCGCACTCCAACCTGGGTGACCGAGCGAGAATCTGTCTCAAAAATAAAAAATTAAAACAAAACAGAAACACATTATATTTGTTTCCTCTCCCTCCCTACTTCACTTCTACTATTAACAGTCTGGCCAGGCATGGTGGCTCACACCTGTAATACAGGAGATCTAGTGCTGGTCAAATCTCTCCCCTTTACCTCCCCATGTATGGATTCTTTGTGGGAAGGACCATACTCCGTAATCCTCTCTACCCCCACTGCAGTTAAGGTGGCAGGAAGGGAATCTTGGATTCACCACACCCGAGTTAAATTTTGGACACCCCCTGAGGAACCTGAGGGACCATCAGCTCAGGAGTCCCAAGATCATCCAGACCAGCCTCGATACACCTGCGAACCGTTGGAGGACTTGCATCTGCTGTTTTGGAAGGAAACATCCAGACTAAAAGGGCTCCTACCACTGATCCTGAAGAAAAACCCCTTCCTCCTTAAAAAAGATAAATGAAAACCTACATAATCTTTATCTTTAACACTTCTCCTTGCCCCTTTGATGGAATCCTTTTACTATTTCATTATATTACTAAGCAGCATACTAACCATACTCTTCGGGATAGGACTATATACTGTAGCTCCTGCCAGGATGAAAATCTTAATCACATCAACCTTCTTTCTATCATCCTTCCTTCTAACAGCAATTTACTCCTACCTTTAACTCAGCCTGGATAAAATGATCTCGTCTTCCAGAGCACCCTCTTTACCTTCCCATTTACTCTTTGTCTATCTATCCCCTCTGCTTCCTTGGATACCTCATACAATCACCCCTCCCCTTCCACTAGCTCCTAATTACCTCTATAAGACACTCAACTTAACCCAGTCTCTGTTAAACCAGTCCAATCCTTCCCTGGCAAATGACTGTTGGCTTTGTATCTCTCTATCCACCTCTGCTTATGGTGCCACTCCCATTCCCTCAAAAAATTGGGTCTTTACCAATTTAACCTACCACCCTTGTAATGAAGGAAAAGACCCTTTCCGACTTCTAAATATGCAATCATTAGCCAACTTCCCCATCTCTGATAGGACCAAGAATACCCTAACAGGATGTGCAATCCAATTTTTACGTTCTTACATTTCCAACCTCACCTATTACACAAGCAATGAAAAGCCCATACATGGTCCTGTTACTATGAATACCATCTTAACTTTCCAAGCCCCTTTATGCATCCAACGCAACCTGTTATCCGGCCTGCCCCTGGGGCACTTACTACCCCATCAGTGTAATTACACGCTACAACTTCAAGCCCCAACTAATCATAGTAACTTCTGAGTCACTCAAACAGCTCCATTCAGATGGCTTGTCTGCTTCTCAGCGCCTCCAAAAATCATCACCTCTTCCCTGCTTAACAAACAGTCCAGGTTTTGTAATGGCAAACATACTCCCTGCATGACCATTCACCCCTGGACCCCCTGCGGCAGCGCCCCCACCACTAGTGAATGCCTTCTCATCCCCTCTTTCAATCACTCTCTTGAATGGCTCCTAGTAGACACAAAACAATTTTTTCTCCAATGGGAAAATAGAACACAGGGAGCCACTCAGTTTGCTCCCAACACCCCTTTCCAGCCGCTCACTGGAGCTACCTTAGCAAGTACTCTAGGAGTATGGGAAAATGAAAACAACAAACTCACACACCTTTTTAACATACACAACCAGTTCTGTCTACCCAGCCAAGGTATATTCTTATGTGCAATGTCAACCTATATCTCCCTCTCCACTAACTGGAGAGGCACCTGCACCTTAGTCTTTCTAAGTCCCAACATTAACATTGCCCCAGGAAATCAGACCCTATCAGTACCCCTCAAAGCTCAAGTCCCTCAGCACAGAGCCATACAACTAGTACCCCTACTTACAGGGTTAGGAATGGCCACTGTTACAGGAACCAGAATAGCCAGTTTATCTACTTCATTATCCTACTACCACACACTCTCAAAGGATTTCTCAGACAGTTTGCAAGAGATAACGAAATCTATCCTTACTCTACAATCCCAAATAGACTCTTTGGCAGCAGTGACTCTCCAAAACTGCCGAGGCCTAGACCGCCTCACTGCTGAGAAAGGAGGACTCTGCACCTTCTTAGGGGAAGAGTGTTGTTTTTACACTAACCAGTCAGGGATAGTATGAGATGCTGCCTGGCGTTTACAGGAAAAGGCTTCTGAAATCAGACAATGCCTTTCAAACTCTTATACCAACCTCTGGAGTTGGGCAACATGGCTTCTCCCCTTTCTAGGTCCCGTGGCAGCCATCTTGCTATTACTCGCCTTTGGGCAAGTAATTTTTAACCTCCTTGTCAAATTTGTTTCCTCTAGGATCGAGGCCATCAAGCTACAGATGGTCTTACAAATGGAACCCCAAATAAGCTCAACTAAAAACTTCTACCGAGGACCCCTGGACTGACCCGCTGGCCCTTTCACTGGCCTAAAGAGTTCCCCTCTGGAGGACACTACAACTGCAGGGCCCCTTCTTCACCCCTATCCAGCAAGAAGTACCTAGAGCAGTCATTGCCCAATTTCCAACAGCAATTGGGGTGTCTTGTTTAGAGGGGGGATTGAGAGGTGAAGCCGGCTGGGCTTCTGGGTTGGATGGGGACTTGGAGAACTTTTCTGTCTAACTAGAGGATTATAAACTCATCAATCAGCACTCTGTCTAGCTAAAGGATTGTAAATGCACCCATCAGCACTCTCTAAAAATGCACCAATCAGCGCTCTGTGTCTAGCTAAAGGATTGTAAATGCACCAATCAGTGCTCTTGTCTAGCTAAAGGATTATAAATGCACCAATCAGCACTCTGTAAAAACGCACCAATTAGCACTCTGTGTCTAGTTAAAGGATTGTAAATGCACCAATCAGCACTCTGTAAAATGGACCAATCAGCAGGATGTGGGCAGGGCCAAATAAGGGAATAAAAGCTGGCCACCCAAGCCAGCAGTGGCAATCAGCTTGGGTCCCCTTCCATGCTGTGGAAGCTTTGTTCTTTCACTCTTCACAATAAATCTTGCTGCTGCTCACTCTGGGTTTGCACTACCTTTATGAGTTGTAACACTCAGGGCAAGGGTCTATGGCTTCATTCCTGAGGTCAGCGAGACCACGAACCCACTGGGAGGAACAAACAATTCTGGACGCGCCACGTTTAAGAGCTGTAACACTCACTGCGAAGGTCTGCGGCTTCACTCCTGAAGTCAGCGAGACCACGAACCCACCGGAAGGAAGAAACTCCGGACACATCTGAACATCTGAAGGAATAAACTCTGGACAAACCATCTTTAAGAGCTGTAACACTCACCGCAAGGGTCCACAGCTTCATTCTTGAAGTCAGCGAGACCAGGAACCCACCGGAAAGAATAAATTCCGGACACAACATTTTTTTTTTCTTTGAGACAGGGTCTCAGTGGCACAATCATAGCTCACTGCAGCCTCAATCTCCTGGGCTCAAGAGATCCTCCTGCCTCAGTCTCCTGAGTAGCTGGCACACCGCCATGCCCTGCCAATTTTTTTTGTAGAGACAGGGGTCTCACTGTGCTGCCTACACTGGTCTCGAGCTCCTGGTCTCAAGCAGTCCTCCCTCCTGGTCGTCCCAAAGTGCTGGGATTATAGGTGTGAGCCACTGTGCCTGGCCTCTTTTCTTCTTTTTTCCCTCCACATGTGTCTTATTTTTTTTATTTTTATTTTTTTTGAGACAAAGTCTTGCTCTTCTCCCCCAGGCTGGAATGCAGTGTTGCCATCTTGGCTCACTGCAACCTCTGTCTCCCGGATTCAAGCAATTCTCCTGCTTCGCCCCCTCAAGTAGCTGGGATTACAGGCGCCCACCACCATGCGTGGCTAATTTTTGTATTTTTAGTAGAAGCGGGGTTTCACCATGTTGGCCAGGCTGGTCTAGAACTCCTGACCTCAGGTGATCCACCCGTTTCGGCCTCCTGAAGTACTGGGATTAGAGGCATGAGCCACCGTGCCCGGCCGTCTTTTGCTTTTTTTTTTGAGACAGAGTCTCACTCTGCTGCCCAGGCTGGAGTGCAGTGGTGCTATCTTGGCTCACTGCAACCTCTGCCTCCCCGGTTCCAGTGATTTTTGTGCCTCAGCCTCCCGAGTAGCTGCTGTGATTACTACAGGTGCCCACCACCACGCCTGGCTAATTTTTGTATTTTTAGTAGAGATGGGGTTTCACCATGTTGCTCAGGTTTGTCTCAAACTCCTGGCCCCAGGTGATCTGCCTGCCTTGGCCTCCCAAAGTGCTGGGATTACAGGCATGAGCCACTGAGCCTGGCCTCTATATAAGCCCTAAGTTCTAACCGCTCCTCTGAGTTACTCATCACTGAATTTCCGTTGCAGGTGATTCATGAATTTCCAGGAAAGGGGTGGGTAATTTCCAGAATGAGGGTTCCTCCCCTTTTTAGACTATATAGGTAAACTTCTGGGCCAGGCATGGTGGCTCATGCCTGTAATCTCAGCACTTTGGAAGGCCAACGCTGGCAGATCACTTGAGGTCAGGAGTTCAAGGCCAGCCTGGCCAACATGGAGAAATCCTGTCTCTACTAAAAATACAAAAATTAGCTGGGTGTGATGATGTGCTCCTGTACTCCCAGTTACTCAGGCAGCTGAGGCAGGAGAAGCCGGAGGCGGAGGTTGTGGTGAGCCAAGATTGTGCCACTGCACTCCAGCCTGGGTGACAGAGCAAGACCCTGTCTCAATAAACTAAACTAAACTAAACTAAATAAATAAAGGAATAGACTACATAGGCTAACTTCTAGATGTGGCTGTGGCATTTGTAAACTGTCATGGCGCTGATGAGAGTGTCTTTTAGCATGCTAATGTATTATAATTAATGTATACTGAGTAGGGAGGACTACCAGAGGTCACTTTCATTGCCATCTTGGTTTTGGCTGGTTTGGGCTGAGTTCTTTTTTTTTTTTTTTTTTTTTTTTTTTTGAGACAGAGTCTCACTCTGTCACCCAGGCTGTAGTGCAGTGGCACAGTCTCAGCTCACTGCAACCTCCACCTCCCAGGTTCAAGTAATTCTCCTGCCTCAGCCTCCTGAGTAGCTGGGATACAGGCGCGTGCCACCACACCCAGCTAATTTTTGTATTTTTAGTAGAGACGGGGTTTCACCATGTTGATCAGGCTGGTCTCGACCTCCTGACCTTGTGGTCTGCCTGCCTTGGCCTCCCAAAGTCCTGGGATTACAGGCATGAGCCACCGCACCTGTCCTGGGCTGACTTCTTGACCACATCCTATTTCAGCAGCAGGGTCTTTATGACCTGTGTATCTCATGATACCAATCCTGCAGACCTCATCTCTCTTTTTTTTTTTTTTTGAGACAAAGTCTCACTTTGTCACCCAGGCTGGAGTGCAATGACACCATCTCAGCTCACTGCAACTTCTGCCTCCCAGGTTCAAGCAATTCTCCTGCCTTAGCCTCCCAAGTAGCTGGGATTACAGGTGTGCACCACCATGCCTGGCTAATTTTTATTTTATTTTATTTTATTTTTAAGACAGAGTTTTGCTCTTGTCGCCCGGGCTGAAGTGCAATGGCAGGATCTCAGCTGACTGCAACCTCTGCCTCCCGGGTTCAAGCAATTCTCCTGCCTCAGCCTCCCAAGTAGCTAGGACTACAGGCACTTGTCACCACACTGGCTAATTTTTGTATTTTTAGTAGAGATGGGGTTTTACCATGTTGGCCAGGCTGGTCTTGAACTCCTGACCTCAAATGATTCATCCACCTGGGCCTCCCAAAGCACTGGGATTACAAACATGAGCCACCGCATCTGGCCTCTGAGTAATTTTTATATTTTTAGTAGAGACAGAGTTTCACCATATTGGCCAGGCTGGTGTTGAACTTCTGGCCTCAAAGTGATCCACCCTCATCAGCCTCCCACAGTGTTGTGATTACAGGCGTGAGCCACTCTGACCAGCCAAAGACTTCTACTTTCATGAACTTACTGTAAATCTTACCCTTAAGTGAAAGCCTCAACATTACTGAAACACATACTTACCATAAATCCTGCCCTTATGCAAATTCCCTATGGTATATAAGCCCTGGGTCTTGGGGTATAACATTGTAGGGATCCACCATGTCATCCGGAGGCTGCCTGAGACATGGTTTCTGTTCGTAAGTCCCTATTAAATGTTTCCTTCTGATCGCTGTGTTTGTCAGCCTCTTTATTTGGCCTCTCAGCTCCCTGGGCCTTTGGGGGTAGGTTTGCATAGACCTGCTCACCGCAGAACAGTGCTTAATACATTTTTTTTTTTTTGAGACGGGGTCTCACTCTGTTGCCCAGGCTGAAGTGCAGTGGTGCCATCTCAGCTCACTGCAGCCTCCGCCTCCTGAGTTCAAGCAATTCTCCCTCCTCAGCCTCCTAAGTAGCTGGGATTACAGGGGTGCGCCACCACGCCCGGCTCATTTTTGCATTTTTAGTATAGATGGGGTTTCACCATGTTGACCAGGCTGGTATCGAACTCCTGACCTCAGGTAATCCACCCGCCTCAGCCTGCCAAAGTGCTGGGATTACAGGCATGAGCCACTGCACCCAGCCTTAATACATTTTTGTTGAATGGATGAAGTGCTTCTCCATAAGGGATGTTTGGGTTCAATTTTCTGGCTCCCTCAAACCCACCTTCTGAGTCTCAGACCCTCTCCTTGTCCATACCTGTCCATGCAGAGATAGGCGGTGTGGTGTTACGATAGATACATACTGGCTTGCATCTGCAGTTCCCCGTTCCTAACTCCCACAGTCCTGTGATAATGTTGGGGCACTTGAGGCCTCAGGAAACAGAACCTCTCCTCTGAACTTCTCCTGTTCCTCTTTCACCTGTCCAACCAGAATTCTAATCTGATGTGGGTCCAAAGACCCTCATTCCAGAGAGGGTCCTGCCCCATACCCTAGAGCAAGACTGCTCAGCCCACAGTCCAGGATGGCTTTGAATGCAGCCCAACACAAATTCATAAACTTTCTTAAAACATTATGAGATTGTTTCACAATTTTTTTTTTAAAGATCATCAGCTATCATTAGTGCTAGAGTATTTTATATGTAGCCCAAGACAATTCTTCTTGTTCCAATGTGGCCCAGGAGGTCAAAAGATTGGTCAGCCCTGCCCTAGAGGAAGGAATGCTGAGAGACAGGCCAAGAAAAGTCTGAACAGACAGGCCTTGCCGGGGGTTTAGATCATGAGATTTTTGTCCAATCACATTTCTACACGGTTATCAGTCGTGCCCATGTAATGAAGCCTCCATAAAAAAGCCACGAGGACTGGGTTTGGAGAGGTTCTGGATAGCTGAATACGTGGAGGTTCCTGGAGGGTGGTGAGACCCAGGAGAGCATGGAAGCTCTGCTTCCCCTAAACTCCACCCTATGCATGGCTTCATCTGTATCCCTTGTGAATCCTTTATAATAAACCACTAAACATAAGTAAGTGTTTTCTTGAGTTCTGTGAGCCATTCCAACATATTAATCAAACCCAGGCTGGGCATCGTGCCTCACACCTGTAATTCCAGCACTTTGGCAGGCCAAGGCGGGTGGATTACTTGAGGTCAGGTGTTCGAGACCAGCCTGGCCAACATGGTGAAACCCCGTCTCTACTAAAAATACAAAAATTAGCCGGACATGGTGACTCACACCTGTAATCCCAGCTACTCAGGAGGCTGAGGCAGGAGAATCGCTTGAACCCGGGAGGCGGAGGTTGCAGTGAGCCGAGATCCCGCAACTGCACTCCAGCCTGGGAGACAGAGTGAGACTCCGTCAAAAACAAAAAAACAAAAAGCAAACAAACAAAAAAACAAACCCAAAGAGGGGGTCATGGGAACCCCAAATTGAAGCCAGTGACTCAGAAGTTCCAGAGGCTCAGACTTGTGACTAGCATTGGGGGAGATAGTCTTGCGGACTGAGTCCTCAAGCCCTGGGATGTGATGCTATCTCCAGGTAGATAGTGTTGAAATTGAATTGCAGGACACCCAGCTGGTGTCCACCCCCACACATTTGGTCACAGAAGTCTTCTTCTGTGTTGACTGTTGTGGTGTGAGAGTAGAGGAAAATTGCAGTTTGGATAGAGTTTTTTTCTGACACAGGTGGTGATCTTCAGGAACCCACCTGCACCTGTGAGATTCTGAAGACGTGGACCCAGCCTTCACAGGCATCCAAGTTACCTTCCCCATGAGGACTTGTTTTACAGATCACAAAAGACATCTGCACTTTGTACGGCTCCAGCAGGATCTCTCTGATCTGTGAGGATTAATGAGCCAGCCACATCTCTCCCCAGCTTCCTGGACCAATGGCGCAAACCTAGTTCAGAAACCCAGCAAGTTGCCTGAGGCATTAGCCAGGCATCCGTGGTATGCAAGTTTTGGCACTGCTTTGCTGTTTGGATGTTTTTCTCCTTCAGGCGGAAATTTACAAAGCACTCATGCTCCAACTACCATGGCAGAGAGAGGAGGTGAAGCAAATTGTAAAACCTTCAACCTCAGTATTGAGTTTCTCCTTGACTTGTGTTGAAGCCAATGATGGCAAGGGATGTGGATAACCTGGATGTTTTTTCTTGGGATCCACCCTCTCACAGGTGTTCCTCTGAGCACTTTGCAGGATGAGAAGTTGAATAGGGAGGGGAGAGGTCCCCTCTCCTCCCCTCCCCTCTCCTTTTCTTTCCTCTCCTCACAGGGTCTTGCTCTGTTGCCCAGGCTGGAGTGCAGTGGTGTGATCTTGGCTCACTGCAACCTCCACCTCCTGGGCTCAAGCAATCCTCTCACCTTAGCCTTCTGAGGAGCTGGGACTACAGGCACGTGCCACTATACATGGCTAATTTTTATATTTTTTTTGGTAGAGACGGAGTTTTGCCATGTTGTCCAGCCTAGTCTTCAACTCCTGGGCTCAAGCAATCTGTCTACTTCGGCCTTACAAAGTGGGTGCTGATTTCTCTGCAGCTTATGGACACACCATAAGCTGGGGGCACCCATGGAAGTGCTTTAGCTTGTAATCTCCATCAACATCTCCCACAAGACACCTCCCCAAACTTGATCTGGTTTGGGGAGTCACTCCTGTCTGGAGGAAAACATCTCTAATTTAGCCCTCGAGATTACACATATTAAGTTCAACTAAGTACGAACTCAAGGTATATTAAATACAATTTCCAAACACACCAGCCATCATGAGTGAGAATCAGCAGAAACTATGAATGACAGACTTAGGCCATCTCAGGTTTTTGGAGTGATCAGATACATATTATTTTATTAATTAATTAATTAATTAATTATTTTTTGAGATGGAGTCTCTCTCTGTTGCCCAGGCTGGAGTGCAGTGGCATGATCTTGGCTCACTGAAACCTCTGCGATTCTCCTGCCTCAGCCTCCCAAGTAGCTGGGATTACAGGCGTGCAACACCATGCCCGGCTAATTTTTGTATTTTTAGTTGCGATGGGGTTTTGCCATGTTAGCCAGGCTGGTCTCGAACCCCTGACCTCAGATGATCCACCTGCCTTGGCCTTCCAAAGTGCTGGGGTTGCAGGCATGAGCCATCCCGCCTGGCCAGATACAGATTATTAAGCATAGAGTTGTAAGGCAAGCGTTCTGGGTCTTTCTCTTTCTCTGTCTCTCTCTCTTTCTTTCTTTCTTTCTTTTTCTTTCTTGCTTCTTTTGAGACGGAGTCTTGTTCTGTTGCCCAGGCTGGAGTGCAGTGCCACGATCCAGGCTCACTGCAACCTTCACCTCCTGGGTTCAAGTGATTCTCCCACCTCAGCCTCTCGAGTAGCTGGGATTACAGGCACCCGCCACCACCCCCAGCTAATTTTTGTATTTTTAGTAGAAACAGCGTTTCACCATGTTGGCCAGGCTGGTCTCAAACTCCTGACCTCAAGTGATCCACCCACCTCAGCCTCCTAAAGTGCTTGGGATTACAGGCATGAGCCACTGCGCCCGGCCCTGGGTGTCTGTTTCGATCTTGCTGCTCCTCTGAGCCTCCTATACAAAGATTCTGGCGCTACTGCACACCGTGTGTTTGTGTCCTCTATGTTAAAGTTCTTTTTCCTGGCTAATGTGGTCCAGACATGTTGGAAGGGATTCTAAAATAACAATCCTGTGACCACGTGACTGTAAGAAGAATTCTTTTCTAAAGAAAAGGATCTTCATCACATACCGACCCATCTCTTTCACTACCTTTAATACCACCTCAGATATCTCTCTTTTCATTTCCTGTAGCCCTTATTGCTTCCGTGGTGTTAGGCCCCTTGGCATTTTATCATATTTGTTTTTTTCCATTTTGTAGCTGACTGTCTCACCAGTCACTCCTGTCTGGAGGAAAACATCCCCAGTTTAGCCCTTGAGATTACACTTATTAAGTTCAACAAAGCACAGACTCATGATACACAATTTCCAAACACACAAGGAAGCCAGCCATGATGAATGAGAAACTGTGAACAACAGACTTACGCCTCTTTAGGATTTTGGAGAAATCAGATACAGATTATTAAATAACTACTCATGGATTTTTTTTGGGGGGGGTGCTGCTTTTTGATTTCTTTTTTTTTTTTTTGAGATGGAGTCTTGCTCTGTTGCCCAGGCTGGAGTGCAATGGCGTGATCTCAGCTCACTGCAACTTCCACCTCCTGGATTCAAGCGATTCTCCTGTCTCAGCCTCCTGAGTAGCTGGGATTACAGATGCCAACCACCATGCCTGGCTAATTTTTGTATTTTTAGTAGAGACAGGGTTTTAACATGTTGGCCAGGCTGGTCTCAAACTCCTGACCTCAAGTGATCCATGAGCCTCGGCCTCCCAAAGTGCTAGGATTACTGGCATGAGCCACTGTGCCCGGCCTTGATTTCTATTTTTTTTTTTTTTTTTTTTTTGAGACGGAGTCTTGCTCTGTCACCCAGGCTGGATGGAGTGCAGTGACACAATCTCGGCTCACTGCAAGCTCCGCCTCCCGGGGTTCACGCCTTTCTCCTGCCTCAGCCTCCCAAGTAGCTGGGACTACAGGCGCCCGCCACCACGCCCGGCTAATTTTTTGTATTTTTAGTAGAGATGGGGTTTCACTGTGTTAGCCAGGCTGGTCTCGATCTCCTGACCTCGTGATCCGCCTGCCTCTGCCTCCCAAAGTGCTGGGATTACAGGCGTGAGCCACCACGCCCGGCGATTTCTATCTTTAATAGAGATGGGGTCTTGCTATTTTGCCCAGGCTGGTCTTCAACTCCCGAGCTCAGGCAATCCTTCTGCCTTGGCCTCCCAAAGTGCTGGGATTACAGGTGTGAGCCACTGTGCCCAGCCAAAAATTTTTAAAAATGAGTTTAAAAATGAGCAATAAGAAGAGACTTCTAAAAATGAGCATGGTTTCTCTGATGCAGAACCAGGGCTGAGCTCACACTGAAGGCCTTTCCACACTTACCACATTCATAAGCTTTCTCACCATGGGTTCTTCGATGCCTAAAAAGGCTTGTACTCCAAACAAAGTTTTGCCCATATTTGTCACAGTTTTGAGGACTCCTTTTAAAGGCATTCTGATCTTTTTCACTTAATTTATCCCCAAATTCACAGAATTCTCTGCCTTCAGAATCCTGGAGAACATTCTCTCTGAGACTGCTAGACTCTTCTGTCAATGGTTCAGTTTTTGCTGTAATTCCCTCCTCTGAAGTTGGCTTTCCAATCTTGGTCTTGTTCTCACCATCTCGACTTGGTCCCTGGACCGCTGTGAAGCCTCACACCCGGCGAACCTGCCATCGCCCTGTCCGCTTTCACAGCACAATCAGGAGCTGTGCTATACGCTCTCCTGGTTCTGCTTTCCAGGGAACAGAAGTAGATATAACAATTTGAATTTCTGCATTGTAATCTGAATCAATGACTCCTGTCTGTACTTGCACTCCTTTTAGATTTAAACTAGACCTACCTAGTTTAAGTAGTAATCCTACTGTCCCCACTGGCATCACCTGACTGCAGACAGCAACATTCTTTAACAGTCCCATTACAAAAGGAGAACCTGGTCCATATTGATTAATAGCTTGCTTAAATTATTTGAGTAATTTAAAAGAAAAAGGCTCAAATGTAGCTATAATATTTCCCTGTTGATCTGGGGGATATATTCTAACAGGGAACCGCCAAGCCTCTATATCACCCTCTCCTCTAGCTTGCTGAATTCCTGTCTAAATAGAACTAAGAGCAGTCATTCGAGGCACTGCTCGAACAGTCACTGGGGCAACTACTTTTTGCCCAGTGTCCTCCGGAAAAGAAAGATCTGGAGGTCAGGCCACTTTCTGTCTTCAAAATAAGGAGGGGATGCAGAAGGGTAGGGATGAACCTCTTCCTCCTTTGCTGCTTTAGCTTTAGCTGGCAAACAAACCTGCTCTGTCACCTCTTCTGTTACTTCATTATACTTTCCTTCCTCGTCATCATCAGTGTGAAAAGCTTCCAAGGACCCTGATACTTCTGAGCTCCTCTTCTTACTCACCACGGGGATTGCTTAAGAGTACTCGGGTGTCCTCCAGCTTAGTTTCACGTTCTCCAACTGTCGCTCCGGCGACCCTTTGACCCGGATGTGAGCCCCCCATGTTGGGCACCGCTTGCCGAGACCAGCTCAGTCGTGGAGACTCTAACCCGGCGGCACTAGAGGAATTAAAGACACACACACAGAAATATAGAGTGTGGAGTGGGAGATCAGGGGACTCACAGCCTTCAGAGCTTGACTCACATGTTTATTGACAGCAAGCCAGTGATAAGCATTATTTCTATAGATTATAGATTAACTAAAAGTATTCCCTACAGGAAACAAAGGGATGGGCCAAAACAAAGGGATGGGCTCTGGCTAGTTATCACACAAACAATAGCATGAGTGATCTGGTCTGAAATTCCAGGGCTCAAACAGTCTTCACGCTTTGGCCTCCTAAAGTGCTGGGATTACAGATGGGAGCCACTGCACCCACCAGGCCTCCAGTTTTTGAGCCAAGGCCATGCTCTGTCTGGGTAGCCCCAAGACAATGACTAAGCATGCTGGGATACCAGGCCTGGTCATTTCTGCCCAACGGGGCTGTACTGATGGCCTGTATTTGCTCCAGAGCTCCCCGTTGGGTTAGCCAAGACGGTTCTGCATCATCATCTGAGGCTCTCCCTGATAAATCCCACTCTCTCCTGCTTTTTCTTTCACAGCTGCTACCCCCAATACACCCTTTTATTTTAATAGTTTTTGGGGAATAGGTGGTTTTTGGTTACATGGATAAGTTCTTTAATGGTGATTTCTGAGATTTTGGTACCCCCGTCACCCAGGAAGCACACACCATACCCAACGTGTAGTCCCAATACACTCTTTTTTGTTTTGTTTTGTTTTTTGTTTTTTGAGACGGAGTCTCACTCTGTCGCCAGGCTGGAGTGCAGTGGTGCGATCTCGGCTCACTGCAACCTCTGCCTCCCGGGTTCAAGCGATTCTCCTGCCTCAGCCTCCCAAGTAGCTGGGACTACAGGAGCACACCACCATGCCCAGCTAATTTTTGTATTTTTAGTAGAGAGGGGGTTTCACCATGTTGGCCAAGCTGGTCTCGATCTCTTGACCTCGTGATCCACCCACCTCGGCCTCCCAAACTGCTGGGATTACAAGCGTGAGCCACAGCACCTGGCCCCAATACACTCTTGCATTCCTAAGTCCACCTGAGTGCTCACTTCCTGGAGGACCCCACTGACTTAATAATCACATCACAAGACGTCTTACACTCATGAACTGTCCCTACATTAGGCCTAAAAACAGATGCAATCCCCGGATGCCTAAACCAAACCACATTCACCGCCACACGACCAGGAGTATACTACGGTCAATGCCCAGAAATCGGCAGAGCTAGCCACAGTTTTATACAACCATCTGGAGAGGAGAGGTGGGCGGGGATTGGATCCTATAGGACCTTGTGGGCCATGGTAAGGGGTTTGAATTCTGTTCTGGTTCTAATGGGAAACCATTGCATGGTTTTAAGAAGAGAAGGGCAATGGATTCATCTTTTTTTTTTTGAGACGGAGTCTCGCTCTGTCTGTTCCCCAGGCTGGAGCACAGTGGCTCGATCTTTGCTCACTTCAACCTCTGCCTGCTGGGTTCAAGCGAGTCTCCTGCTTCACCTTCCTGTGTAGCTGGGATTACAGGCATGCACCACCACGCCTGGCCTGGATTCACCTTTAGAATGCTTTCCCTGGACTGTAGAAAATAGGAGTGAACACAAGAACCTGCTGGTGATCTTTCAGGAGAAAGATCCTGCTTGGACTAGAGTTGCAGCAGGTGAAGTGGGAAGCAATGGTTGGATTCAGGACATGTGTTTGGAGGGAGAGCCCACAGTCTTACTGATGGGTGGGATGACTGGTATGAGCTACTGGTGATAGCATTTGCTGAGATGGGGAAGACAAGGAGGGGAATGGAGCTGGAGAATGAGGAAGGTGGCAGGTTGGAGATGCCTGCTAGACCTCCAGGGGGAGGCTGAGAAGGTGGTTGGGATTCCAAGTCTTGGAGGTGGGAGGAGAGGTCAGGCTGGAGACAGACATCTGGGAGGTGATATTTAAAGCAGCAGAGCTGGCTGAGACTGAGGAGAGAATGTGCCACCATTGAGCACAGACGTGCAAGGAAGGAAATGGGCGATTTCCTCATCAATACTGTACTCCGGTACATACAAAATACTGAATGTGTTTCAACAATTAAAACAATGAGGTTGGCCAAGTGTGGTGGGGGATGGAGGGGGGTGGGGGTGCGGCGGGGATCACTTTCACTCAGGAGATCGAGACCAACCTGGGCAACACGGCAAAATCCCATCTCTACAAAAAATACAGAACCTAGCTGGGTGGGCTTGGTGGCATGCTTGTAGTCCCAGCTACTCTGGAGGCTGAGGTGGGAGGATCACTTGAGCCCAGGAGGCAGAGGTTGCAGTGAGCTGAGATCACACCACTGCACTCCAGCCTGGACGACAGAGCCAGACCCTGTCTCAAAACAAAACAAAAAACCGATGAGGTTGATCTACAGTGTATGTACATCGTGGAAAAGTGTCCATAATACAGAAAGTGAAAAAATCAAACCTCTGAACCATGTGTGTAATAGTCCACCTGCGTGTGTGCGTGACTGTGCATCTGGAGTCTGCAGAAGGGCATGACCACGTGGTTAACAGGTCAACAGCGGCTCTCTCTGCAGAGGGAGCTGGAGGGAAGACAGGAAGCGGAGGGATTTGCTTTTGCTTCTCTACACATTGCTTGGATATTTTATTTATTCCTTCATTTTATTTCATTTCATTTTGCTTTGTTTTAACAAAAGGCATGTATTCCTTGTAGTGTACAATTTCCGGAGCCCACACCTGTTTGCCTGTAGCTAGGACTCAGATCAGATACATTAAAGGGTGGCCAGGCAAGAGGCAGTGACATCCTGTGTTCCCTGGGGCAGTTCCTCCCTCCTCCGCCTATGAACCACAATCTAGGTAGACCCCCTAGAGGGGCTGGGAGGATCCACTCTTCTTTCCCTTTTTTAAGGGGAAGGGTTTGTTTTGGGAGGAGTTCTTTTGTTAGTCAGAGTGGCCCAAGGGCTCCAGAGGTAAATACAAGCACTCCACTCTCTTCAGTCTCTTTTTACATTGTCTTCCCCAGTGGGGTGCTAAGGGCTGGCCAGGGCATGCTTCCACAAGTTCCTTTGATTATTTAGAAAAAAGCTTACATAATTCAACCCGAAGGACTCTGAGAGGTGAATCGAGTGTGCAGGAATCAACTGGACAGTGGCCGAACAGAAAGTTCAAAACTTGTGAATAGTGTTGTTTTGATTAATTAACCATCTCAGTCTCCCAGGGAGGGGTCTCTAAAGACTGGGCAGTAAAAAAAGCAACAACAACAACAACAAAAACAACAAAAACCTCCCCAAACTGTGCAGTAATGTCTTTGCCTGTCCTGGAGGGCCCCTTGGGTAGGTTTTATATGAGCTCGGGTGTCTTGAGTGAGTCCACCATCTGGGAGGCAGGCAGTGCCAACTCAGGGGACCGCAGTGGATGGGAGACTGTGTCAGGGGTGACCCCCAGGGGACCCTGGTCCACTGGTTGGCCAACTTTGTTGTTGTCATCTCTGAGGTTGGGCTGATTGAAAGTGGCCCAAAGACCCAGGGTGATTAAGGTCTCTAGAAGATTCTTGCTATTCTCACTGAGTATTTTAAAACTACATTTTACTACGTGGGAAACTCCTCAGAAATCATCCCAGTGTTCTTCTTTTTTCTTCTTCTTCTTTTTTTTTTTTTTTTTGAGACTGAGTCTCGCTCTTTCGCCCAGGCTGAAGTGCAGGAGCGCGATCTCGGCTCACCACAACCTCCGTCTCCCAGGTTCAAGCGATTCTCCTACCTCAGCCTCCTGAGTAGCTGGGACTACAGGTGTGTGCCACCACACCTGGCTAATTTTTGTATGTTTACAAAGATTAAATGGGGTGACAAAAATTAGATGGGGTTTCACCATTTTGGCCAGGCTGGTCTCAACCTCCTGGTCTCAAGTGATCCGCCATCCTTGGCCTTCCAAAGTGCTGGGATTACAGGTGTGAGCCAATGCACCTGGGCATCCCAGTGTTATTCTTACTGATTGTTGTGTGTGTGTGTGTGTGTGTGTGTGTGTGTGTGTGTGTTGGGGTGGGTGGGTGTGGGTGTGTTTTCTTTTCTTTAAAAAGTTTTTAAAATTTGAGTCAGGGTCTTGCTCTGTTGCCCGGGCTGTAGTGCAGTGGCATAATCATGGCTCATGGCAGCCTCAAACTCTTGGCCTCAAGCAATCCTCCCATCAGCCTCCCCAAATCCTGGAATTTAACAGGTTGGCCAAGAGCAGTGAGCCATTCATTGCACCTGACCCTGTGCGTGTTTGCTAAAAAGTGCAGATAACTTACTCCCTGGTTTGTTTTCTTAGTGAGCTCATATTGTCTACCTTCTAAAGACCAAAGCGTCAGGACTGCAGAGCCCCATTCTGGCTTTGGCAAACACGTGGAGTGAGACTGGTTTCCACCTGAGAAATTACCCTTCTGGTTTCCCTCCGAGCATGCTCCTCTCCTGCGCGTTACCTACGTGGTAGGGGGATGGTGTTGCAGACTGCAGAGGCTCACCCCATAGACGGAGAACTTCCTAAACTGAGCTGAGTCCTGGTGTCCCGTGAAACACTCTACAGAGGCTGCCTGGGGGTGTCTCTCTCGGAAAAGACTTCCCCAGGTAGTGAGGAAGGCAGGACCTGGCAGAGGGAGAACCCAGTGTTGCTGGAACTGAGGCCGATTCTGCAATGAAGCTCTGGTCCCAAATTGAGACATGAGGTCTGGGCCTTTGCATCTCTGTTTCTTTTTACTTTTAATTTTATTTTTTCTTTTTTTTTGAGACGGAGTCTCACTCAGTCGCCCAGGCTGGAGTGCAGTGGTGTGATCTCAGCTCACTGCAACCTCCGCCGCCCGGGTCCAAGTGATTCTCCTGCCTCAGCCTCCCGAGTAGCTGGGATTGCAGGTGCGTGCCACCATGCCCGGCTAATTTTTGTGTTTTTAATAGAGATGAGGTTTCACCATGTTGGTCAGGCTGGTCTTGAACTCTTGACCTCAGGTGATCCACCCACCTCGGCCTCCCAAAGTGCTGGGATTACAGGCTTGAGCCACTGCGCCCAGCTCTTTTTACTTTTCGAAACTATGGCTACTTGAAAATTAAAATGACATCCAGGGCTCACTGGATTTGCTCATACAAAGGCAGGGGCATCTAGACCACAGAGAGTAATTGGTGCTGGTTCAATGGCCTTGAACACTACTCATTTTATCAATGAAAAATCATTCTTAGCTCTCATTGTGCTAATTAACAAACCATCTGGGGTGGATTGGAGATAGAGCTAGAGCGGCTTTTGTTGAGTCTTTCAAATGTAGGTTCTAATCACCCCTGGAATTTCGCGCTCCCAATTCCGCAGCGCTGACTGCCCCTAGAAAGCAGGCTGAAGCTAAGTGACACGTACAGTTCGTGCTGAGGGTTTTTGAAGTAAATTACAGGCACCCTTTTCAAGCTCTGAGCTCTTGAGAAGACCACTGAGCTCAAAGTTAGTCCAACAAATAATGTTCATCATACACAGCATCTTCTGTTTAAGAAGGCAGGAAATTGGCTGGGTGCGGTGGCTCACACCTATAATTCTAGGACATTGAGAGGTCGAGGCTGGCAGATCACTTGAAGTCAGCAGTTCGAGACCAGCCCACATGGCGAAACCCTATTTCTACTAAAAATACAAAAAATTAGCCAGGCATGATGGCGTGTGCCTATAGTCTCAGCTACTCGGGAGGCTGAGGTATGAGAATTGCTTGAACCCAGGAGGCGGATGTTGCAGTGAGCCCAGATCATGCCACTGCACTCCAGCCTGGGTGACAGAGCGAGACTGTATCAAAACAATCAAGCAAAAATGGTTGTTGTCAACACAGTGGGTAACATCTGAACCAAACGAGCCAGGAAATTGAGCACTTGGTTTTAGAAAACTTTTCATCCAAAAAGGGTTAACAGATTTATAATGTGAGTTTAAAGTGGTCATCTCGAGTTTTCAAGAACATTCATTTATGCCAAGCAGCTCCTTCTCCACTGATATCAAAGATATTTTACTGTAGAGGGCACCAAATACACCCCTTCATTATTTTCTCCTTTTAAAGAAAACAGGACAAATTAGTGACCTGGAAGGTTTGGATAAAAACACATCAGAGAAATCATTGTTCTGAGAGTTCTTTTCAGCTTAATTAATTCACATTGGCTGCTCAAATTCATTTTAGGTCTGGAGGCGATTTTCAAACAAAATGTTATGACAGAGATCATAACAAAGATTTGGAGCAAAGATTTCTGTTTGCTGAGCTGTCACTCAAGCTAAACAGATAGCAACAGGGAATCTTTAGGCAAATTAACTTTCCCCTGAATGGGTTCTTTTATCCTGTCCATCTGCATTCATTCCCATGGGTACTTCGAGACCGAGCTAACAAGTCAGATATACATAATAAAGAAAATTGCTCAAGGGAAAAAAAAATCAACTGTTCATTTGGGAAAATGTGGTGCTGGTCTAAATAAAATTCTCTATTAATTTCGAGGGGTCTAAAAATCTATCACCAGTTCTTCAAAAAGTTAAACAGACTTATCCTATGGCCCAGCAATTACATTCCTAGGTACGCACCCCGAAGAACCGAAAACAGATAGTCAAACAAATACTTGCACACAAATGTTCATCGCAGCGCTATTCTCAATAGCCAAAAAGTGGAAATTACTCAAAATTCCATCAACAGATGAATGGAGAAACAAAATGTGGTATATACGTATACAACAGAATATCATCCAGCCATGAAAACAAATTAACTACTGATGTGTGATACAACGTAGATGAACCTCAGAAACATGACCTTAAGTGTTAAAAGCCAGACATAAAGATCATGATTCCGCTTATGTGAAATATATGAATGATCCCCTTTATATGAAATATTCAGAATAGGTGAATTTATCAAGACAGAAAGCAGATTAGTGGTTGTCAAGGGATGGGGGAGGGGGGAATTAGGAATGACCGCTAATGGGTACGGGGTTTTCTTTCGGGGTGATGAAAATGTTTTGGAACAAGATAGAGGGGCTGGTACACAGCATCTGTGAAGGTACTAAATGCCACTGAAGTGTACTTTTTAAAAAGGTTAATGTGGTGAGTTGCAGTGGCTCACGCCCGTAATCCCAGCACTTTGGGAGGCTGAGGTGAGTGGATCACCTGAGCTCAGGAGTTCGAGACCAGCCTGGCCAACATGGTGAAACTCCGTCTCTACTAAAAATACAAAAAAATTAGCCAAGTGTGGTGGCGGGTGCCTGTAATCCCAGCTACTCAGGAGGCTGAGACAGGAGAATCACTTGAACCCAGGAGGCAGAGGTCGCAGTGACCCAAGATCTTGCCATTGCACTCCAGCCTGGACAACAAGAGCGAAACTCTGTCTCAAAAAAAAAAAAAAAAGTTAATGTGTCCAGCACAGTGGCTCAAACCTGTAATCTCAGCATGTTGGGAGGCTGAGGCGGGAGGATCACTTAAGCCCAGGAGTTCGAACCAGCCTGGCGCACAGGATGAAACCCTGTCTCTACTAAAAATACAAAAATTAGCCAGGCATGGTGGCACCTGCCTGTAGTCCCAGCAACTTGGGAGGGTGAGGCAGGAGAATCACTTGAACCTGGGTGGTGGAGGTTGCAGTGAGCTGAGATTGCGCCACTGCACTCCAGCCTGGGTTACAGAAGGAGACTATGTATCAAAAAAAAAAAAAAAAAAGTCCGGGCACGGTGGCTCACGCTTGTAATCCCAGCACTTTGGGAGGCCAAGGCGGGCAGATCACGGCAGATCACGAGGTCAGGAGTTTGAGATTATCCTGGCCAACATGGTGAAACCCTATCTCTACTAAAAATACAAAAATTAGCTGGGTGTGGTGGCTCGTGCCTGTAGTCCCAGCTACTCGGGAGGCCAAGGCAGGAGAATTGCTTGAACCAGGGAGTTGGAGGTTGCAGTGAGCCGAGATCACACCACTGCACTCCAGCCTGGCGACAGACTGAGACTCCGTCTCAAGAAAAAAATATGTAAAAAAAGTTGCTCGTGCCTGTAATCACAGCACTTTAGGAGGCCGAGACAGGAGGATTGCTTGAGCCCAGTAGTTCAAGATCAGCCTGGGCAACATAGCAAAACCCTGTCTCTATAAAACAGGAAAAAAAAGAGGTTAATGTTGTATTATATTACTCTAATTTTACCCCAATATGAGTTTGTAAACAAATCAAGTTCTCTGTAAACAAGTATTTGATGGTCTGGAAAATGGGATTGCCTCAATATCCAAACAACCATTTCTGGGCAGCTTCCTGACCATCCGGTAGGTTTCTTGGTCCAGCCCTGAGTCTCCTTGGCAATGCAGCAGGGAGACACCAGGCTCATTCCTCTTTCCTTGTGGCTTCCATATCTTTCCATCCCTCAGCCCTCCGCAGAACCAGCTGTTTGCAGTCACACCCTGGATCTTGTATGAAGCAAAAACAAAAAAACAGGGCCAGGCGTGGTGGCTCATGTCTGTAATCCCAGCACGTTGGGAGGCTGAGGTGGGCAGATCACCTGAGGTCAGGAATTCAAGACCAGCCTGACCAACATGGTGAAACCCCATCTCTACTAAAAATACAAACATTAGCCAGGCACGATGGCTCATGCCTGTAATTCCAGCACTTTGAGAGGCCAAGGTGGGTGGATCAAACTCCTGAGGTCAGGAGTTTGAGACCAGCCTGACCAACATGGTGAATCCCTGTCTCTACTAAAAATACAAAAATTAGCCGGGCATGGTGGTGTGCACCTGCAATCCCAGCTACTTGGGAGGCTGAGGCTGGAAGATGGCTTGAAACTGGGAGGCAGACGTTGCAGTGAGCCAAGATCGTGCCACTGCACTCCAGCCTGGGTGACAGAGCGAGACTCTGCCTCAAATGCAAAAACAAAAACACAACAAAAATTCTGCACAGTATTTTTCTGACCACTGGGTGTCATGAGCGTACAATAAATGCTTCAGCTGGAAAAACTGCATATTTACAGGACTGCCTTCAATATGGTGGTGGTTCTCCTGACTGCAGGGGATGCGGCAGCAAGTAATAAACCCTTCAAAAGTTGCTTTGTTTTTGCAAGCAAGACATTGAGAAGCCAAGAAAATGTAGACAGTTGAAGATAAGCAAAAACACAGCACTGGCTGCTTCTTTGCGTTTTCCAGAATATTTCAGTGGAGCAGCTGTTATGGGAGGAATATAAAAATCTAAAGTAAGGCTGGGAGCAGTGGCTCACTACTGTAATCTCAACACTTTGGGAGGCTGAGGCAGGAGGATTGCTTGAGGTCAGGAGTTCAAGACTAGCCTGGGCAATATAGCAAGACTCTGTCTCTACCAAAGCCAGAAAAAAAAAAAAATCTAAAATAAAGTATTCTTAGGGACACCTCTCAAGAATTGTAACTAAGAGGTGGGCAAGGTGGTGCCTGCCTGTTGTTTCAGCTACTGAGTTTCAGGCTGCAGCGTGCTAGGATCGCACTTGTGAATAGCCACAGCTCTCCAGTCTTGGCAACATAGCAAGACCCTGTCTTTAAAAAAAAAACAGTTCTGAAAGAAAAATGAGCAACCTTGAACCCTTTGGCCTCAGACAGTACAGGGCTTGCTCACCTAGAAAGTTAAAATAAAGAAAGCGGGCCGGACATGGTGGCTCATGCCTGTAATCCCAGCACTTTGGGAAGCCGAGGCAGGTGGATCACCTGAGGTCAGGAGTTCGAGACCAGCCTGACCAACATGGTGAAACCCCATCTCTACTAAAAATACAAAATTAGCCAGGCATGGTGGCACGTGCTTGTAATCCCAGCTACTCAGGAGGCTGAGACCAGAGAATTGTTTGAACACGGGAGGTGAAGTTTGCAGTGAGCCGAAATTGTGCCACTGCACTCCAGCCTGGGCATCAAGAGCGAAACTCCTCAAAAAAAAAAATAAATAAATAAAATTAAAAAAGCAAGCAAGCAAGTGGTTGCTTATTGTCACTATTTATATCCCAATGACTGGTCTTTTAATTTTACTAGAGAGCAACTTCCTTGTCAATTGCCCTGAACAGAGTTGATCTCACTTCAGAGCAGTATGATTATGAATTTTCAGCTCTACCAAGTTTTGGCATCCGCATTTCCTCATTGATAAAAGTACTCTTGATTTCTTCTCTCAGCTGGGGTAGCTCAGAGAGGCCTGAATGTGCAAACCAGTACCTTTATTTATTCTTCTTGGCTGTGGAAAATTGTCCATTATAGGAATATTGTTAACATTTTTTTGGGGGTGGTGGGGGTCGGAGTCTTGCTCTGTTGTCCAGGCTGGAGTTCAGTGGCATGATCTTGGCTCTCTGCAACCTCCGCCTCCCAGGTTCAAGTGATTCTCCTGCCTCAAGCTCCTGAGTAGCTGGGATTACAGGTGTCTCCCACCATGCCCAGTTAATTTTTGTATTTTTAGTGGAGACAGGGTTTCACCATGTTGGCCAGGCTGGTCTCGAACTCCTGACCTCAAATGATCTACCCACCTCAGCCTCCCAAAGTGCTGGGATTACAGGTGTGAGCCACCGTGCCCGGTAACTTTTTTTATATAATGTTTTTTTTGAGATGGAGTCTTGTTCTATCGCCCAGGCTGGGGTACAGTGGTGCAATCTTGATTCACTGCAACCTCTGCCTTCAGGGTTCAAGTGATTCTTGTGCCTCAGCCTCCTGAGTAGCTGGGATTACAGGCATATGCCACCATGCCCAGCTAATTTTTGTATTTTTAGTAGAGATGAGGTTTTGCCATGTTGGCCAGGCTGGTCTCGAACTCCTGGCCTCAAGTCATCTGCCTGCCTTGGCCTCCCAAAGTGCTGGGATTACAGGTGTGAGCCACAGTGCTCTGTCAACTTTTTTTTTTTTTAAGTTAAGAATGAAGGTCAACAAATTAAGTTGGAAGTAAACCGGGGCTCTTGATAGGTTAAATCTAACACATCCAAGGACACCAGGGTCATTTATACCAACAGGGTCTGTCTACAAGTTATAAGGTTTTAACGTGTTTTATTTTAGAGATGGGGTCTCGCTAAGTTGCCCAGGCTGTATTTGAACTCCTGGGTTCAAGGAATGCTCCTGCCTCAGCCTCCCAAATAGCTTGGACTACAGGCGTGTGCCACTGGGCCCAGCTTAATTGTTCTTAAAAGCCTATCTATGTTCATGAAGTTCAAAGTGTTGAAATCTGGCCATGCAGGGTGGCTCACGTCTGTAATCCTAGCACTTTCGGAGGCTAAGGCGGGTGGATCACTTGAGGCCAAGAGTTTGAGACCAGCCTGGCCAACATGGCAAAACCTCATCTCTACTAAAAATACAAAAATTTAGCTGGGCATGGTGGCATGCCCCTGTAATCCCATCTGCTTGGGAGGCTAAAGCAGGAGAATCACTTGAACCTGGGAGGGGGAGGTTGCAGTGAGCTGAGATCATGCCACTGTTCTCCAGCCTGGGTGACAGAGTGAGACTCTGTCTCAAAAAACAAAAAACAGGCTGGGCGTGGTGGCTCACGCCTGTAATCCCAGTACTTTGGGAGGCCAAGGTGGGCCAATCACCTGAGGTCAGTGGTAGAGACCAAGTTACCCCTCCCTTCCCCCATAAGCCTCACAAACAGCTCTTGTAACTCCTCTGTGAGGCTGCTAAACCACTCTAACTTCCTCCTCAGACTGCCCCCATTACCTGTCTTCTTTGTTCTATTCCAGTGATTGTTTTTGCAAAATTTCAAGAGGCCTGGCAAACAGACCCAGGATGTGGTCGCACCTAGAAAATCCCCAAGCCTCACCCCCTATATCAATCCCCTGCTTTGCTAGCTCGGGGCTGCCTCCTCTGACTATAAAGGAACAGCCCGGCAGGTTAACAAACTTGCTGGCCTGACTTTGGGTCTACTTGTCTTATCTCTCGGCAACCCTTACATTTTAGTGCCGAAACCCAGGAAGGGGATAGGCTCTGGCTGGACATCCTTAAGGGACTCTCCCTCTCTCTCTCTCTCTCTCTCTCTCTGTCTACTCCCCACCGCCATCACCCCTTCTCCCAGCTGACCTCCCCTTCCCAAACCTGCCAAAGACCCGAAGAATCTCCTAGACTCTTCCATTGCTGGTGACTGCATCCACCATCAGGACCTCCACAGGGGTCAGTAAGAGAGACTCTTGCCATTTACCTGGAATCCTTGACCAACTCTTTCTTGCCCGAAAGACCCAGCCCTGGGTCAAGGGCTTCCTCCAGCCTCCAGGCCTTTAGTTCCTCCATCTCGGGGATGCCTGATTTGGGGGTTACCTCCCTTCTCCTGGCACAATCGGCAGGACAGGGGATGCCTTCTCCTGCCGTTCTTGTCATCGGCAGTCTCTTCTTCCTCTACCCTCTCCTTCCCTTCACCATGGGAGCCTCTCAGTCTACCCTTTCCAAGAGTACCCCCTTCGGGTGTCTCCTGTGCAATCTCAATGCTCTCCGCCTCTGTTCAGAGGTCCGTCCTAAGAGGCTTATCTTTTACTGTAACACTACATAGCCTCAATATAAATTAGACAATGGTTCCCAATGGCCCGAAAACGGCACTTTCGATTTCAGTGTACTCAGGGACTTAGATAACTTTTGCCATCGCAATGGAAACTGGTCTGAGATTCCTTATGTCCAGGATTTTTTCACCCTCTGTTGCCACCCTTCTCTTTGCCAGTCCTGTTCAACTTTCCAAATCCTCCTTGCCTGCTCCAAGCCTGACTCGTCTTCTGCTTCCCTCCCATCAGCTCCAACCGACGACTCCTCTTTTTTTGACCCTGCTGACTTTTCCATTCCCCAACCGCGCCCTAATCCTCCTCCCCATCACCCCGACCCTCCACCGTATGCCCCTGCTCCAGCTCTGTCCCCTTCTCCTCCTCTCTCAAACCACCTGGCTTCAGACTGTAAGTCCTCTCTGTCTCCACTTCTTACCTGCTCCCGGACCCAGCATGCCCTTCCTTACTCCCGCTCCGAGAGGTCGCAAGAGCTGAAGGAATTGTCCACGTCCACGTTCGTTTCTCTCTTACTGATCTTTCCCAAATCAAAAAGCATCTTGGGTCCTTCTCCTCTGATCCCAATACTTACATCAAAGAATTTAAATATCTCAACCAGTCTTATAAACTTACTTAGCATGATCTCTATATTATTCTCTCCTCTACGCTCTTTCTGGAAGAGAAGGAAAGAGTGTGGCTCTCGGCCCAGGCACATGCCAATGACCTCCATCAGGAAGATCCTACTAAGCCAGTAGGGGCTGCAGCAGTCCCCCAGGAAGAGCCTTCCTGGGAATAGCAACCCACAGACCCCAGCCAAGCGTCCTGAAACCATATGGTTACTTGCCTCATTGTAGGCCTTAACAAAGCTGCTCACAAAGCTGTAAACTTTAAAAAAACTCAAAGAAATTTCCCAAAGAGCAGATGAAAACCCTGCTGAGTTTCTTTCCCACCTTACAGAGGTTCTCCAAAAATATACCCGTGTTGATCCTACCTCCTGTAAAATGACTATTGTCCTCAATACTCATTTTATTTCCTAATCAGCCCCAGACATTTGGTGCAAACTTAAAAAGGTTGAGGATAGCCCTCAAACCCCACAGCAAGACCTCCTTAACCTGGCTTTCAAAGTCTTTATAACAGGGTTGAGCAAAATAAATTAAATAAAGCCCAAAGAGATTGTGCTAAATACCAGCTTCTAGCAGCGGCTATCTGTCAGCCTAGGCATAGTACCGAAGGGCACAAAAGATCTGATAGCAGCATCCCTCGCAGGCCTTGTTTCAAGTGCGGCAAGGAAGGCCACTGGGCGGGGGCATGTCCTAATTCACGAGTACCAAAGAGCCCTTGCCCGGTTTGTCAACAGATAGGTCACTGGAAATCTGATTGTCCCCTCAACAGTCAGACAAACCTGTCCCTCCAGACCTCCACCTCTTCAGCAACACAAAGGGCGAAGAGCCGCTTGCACTCTTGCAGCTCCTTGGCCTGGCCACTAAAGATTGACAAGGCCCAGGGCCCCCGGCTCCATCTGCCATCACTGCATCAGAGCCCAGGGTAACTCTACTAGTGGCAGGTAAGCCAATCTCTTTTTTAATTGATACCGGGGCCACCTACTTGGCTTTGCCTGAATTTTCAGGACCCACTCATCCCTTCCAGGTCTCAGTTGTAGGGGTTGATGGACTTATTTCTCGTCCACATGTCACCAGGCCTCTCACCTGTTTCCTGTTTGAAACTGTCTTCTCACACTCTTTCCTTATCATGCCTTGCTGCCCAATCCCTATTTTAGGATGAGATCTTTTAGTCAAATTCAAAGCGTCTATCACTTTCTCCAGTCTCCCTCCACCGCAGTCTCTCCTGCTTCTCGCTGCTACTTCAGCCCCTGACCCCTCTCCCCAGTACCCACTTCCCGCCTCCCTTGTTGATCCAATTATGTATGACACCACCACCCCTTCATTAGCCACTCACCATGACCCCATCAAAATTTGGCTCAAAGACCCTTCCAAATTTCCCAATGTCCCCCAGTACCCTATTTCTCTGACTCACCAAAGAGGCCTACAGCCCATCATAAACAAGCTCCATGCATGTGGTCTTCTTAGACCAACACATTCCCCATATAACACCCCCATTCTCCGTTAAAAAATCAGATGGCTCATACTGACTTGTCCAGGAACTCTGAGCCGTCAATCAAGCTGTCCTCCCTATTCATCCCATAGACCCCAACCCATATACGCTTCTCTCTCTCATCCCTCTGACACTACCCATTACACTGCTATTGACCCAAAGGATGCCTTGCTCTTTCGCCAGGCTGGAGTACAGTGGTGTGATCTCAGTTCACTGCAACCTCTGCCTCCTGGGTTCAAGTGATTCTCCTGCTTCAGCCTCCTGAGTAGCTGGGACTACAGGTGCCCACCACAGCATCTGGCTAAATTTTGTATTTTTAGTAGAGATGGGTTTTCACCATCCTGGCCAGGCTGGTCTTGAACTCCTGACCTCATGATCCACATGACTCGGCCTCCCAAAGTGCTGGGATTACAGGTGTGAGCCACTACACCCAGCCAAGGATACCTTCTTCACCATTCCTTTATACCTGGATTCCCAAGACCTCTTTGCTTTCACGTGGACTGACTCTGACATCCTCCAGTCACAACAACTCACATGGACTGTCCTCCCTCAAGGCTTCAGGGATAGCCCTCATTTCTTCGGACAAGCTTTCACCCAGGACCTCACCTCCTTAGACCTCTCTCCTAGCCTTCTCCTTCAGTATGTGGATGACCTTCTCCTTTGCAGCCCTTCTCTAAAAGACTCTCAAACTCACACAGTCACTCTTTTAAACTTTCTCACTGCCAAAGGGTATAGAGTTTCCCCTTCCAGGGCTCAGCTCTCCATCCCCAAAGTGACTTGCTCAGGAGTTCAACTTTCTCCTGGGGCCCAGGCTATGACCCAGCCTGAGCAGCACTCATAAACAATCTGCCCCCGCCTTCCTCCAAAGATGAAGTCCTTTCCTTTCTAGGGCTGGCAGGCTTTTTTAGAATATAGATTCCCAACTTTGCCCTTCTGGCTCACCCCCTCTATGAAGCAGCCAAAGTCCCCCTCAATGAACTCCTAAACCCCTCATATAACATACTCCCCAATTTCCACAAACTCCAAACCACTCTTCTCACTGCACCGGCTCTGTCCTTACCTGATATCACCCAACCTTTCACTGTCTATACTGCCGAGAACCAAGGAACAACCCTCAGTGTACTAGGGCAACAGAAGAGAAATCCTCCTTCCTTTGCCCCTGTAGCCGACCTCTCTAAACAACTCCATAACACAATCAAAGGGTGGCCTGCTTGTCTTAGGGCTTTAGCAGCAGCAGCCATTCTAGCTCTAGAAAGCAGGAAACTAACATTCGGACAAAACACCACCATCCACAATCCTCATAATCTACAAGATCTCCTCACCTCCCGAGCATTAAGCTCCCTTCCTCCTTCCCGGATTCAATCACTCCATGCTCTCTTTATCAAAAATCCTGAATTCAGCCTTGCCAAGAGTGCTACCCTCAACCCAGCATCCTTCCTGGGAATACCTTACTCCCTGTATCCTCTTCCCCTCCTACTCATTCTTGCACTGAAATCCTAGACCACCTGCAGCCACATTTCCCAAACATTTCCTCTGAGACTCTCACCAACCCTGATGACCAGCTATTCATAGATGGCTCCTCTTCTGGGACCACTGGCTCCCCCAAAATTGCTGGATACGCAGTTGTTTCTCTTGACTGAGTAATTGAAGCCAAGCCCCTACCTCCAGGAACCTCCTCCCAAAAAGCAGAACTTGCAGCTTTCACCAGAGCCCTAACCCTTTCCAAAGGCAAATGAGTCAACATTTATACAGACTCCAAATATGCCTATCACATCCTTCATTCCCACACCACCATCTGGCAAGAGAGGGGATTCCTTACTGCCAAAGGGAACCCCATCACTAATGGCCCCCTTATTTACCAACTCCTTCAGGCTGTACACCTGCCAATTCAAGCAGGAGTTACACACTGTCAAGGACCCCAAACAGGATCAGATAACATTTCAAGAGGGAACAGAAAGGCTGATGAAGCAGCAAAAGAAGCCTCCCTTTCTTCTGCCCGTGCTTCTCTCCTCCTCATTGCCCCTGCAATCCAACCCCAGTATTCCCTCACTGAGAGAGCTTCACTACTACAATGAGGGGCTCTGCCTTTATAGACAAAGCCCTCACCCTCGCCGGAAACTATCCTACCGCCTTAGCTAACAGAGCTACCAAACTCCTCTCCACATGTACTGCCAACTACAACTGCTCCAAGCTCCCTCACCCTACCATTCAAGGCCCCATAACCCTCGACACCACTAGAATTGGCCAAGTCCCCTTATGTATCACTTCTTCCAATAGACACGTACACATAGGCACCATCCCTCCTTCCACCTGTAATTCAACCCAAATCATCTTTCACCCTTCTTCCCACACCTCACTCCGAGTAGACACCTCTTTTCTGAAGCCAACGGTCTCCTCACTCAGCCCCTTCGCATCACCTCTCCCCCGGCCTCTCAGACATAGAAACTCCTTCCCCAAACAGGGGTTCTCAAAGAGGTCTCTCTCTCCTCCTCACCCTGGGTTGACGAAGCCAAGCCTAGGCCCTCTAAATGAGGAACGTACATGCTACAGCATCTGTTCTCAATTCACTTGTCTGTTTGTATCAACACCTCAGGCATCTTTTTCTTCTGTGGCTCCACGATCTACTCCTGTCTCCCTACCAACTGGACAGGTACCTGCACCTTAATTTACCTTACCCCCAATACTAATCTCGTTCCCCCAGACCAAGAACTCCATATTCCCGCCACAGTCCATGCCTGTTCAAAGAAGGCAATACAATTTGTTCCTTTATTAGCAGCCCTCAGGGTCACAGCAGGTGTTGGACTAGGAGCTGGAAGCTTAGGAACTTCATTATCATATTTTCAGTCACTCTCCAAAGACTTTCAAGCATCATCAGAAGAGATTGCAGATTCTCTCACTCACCTCCAAAATCAGTTAGGTTCTCTAGCAGCAGTTACCCTACAGAACCGCAGAGGCCTTGATCTTCTTACAGCCGAAAAGGGCGGTCTCTGTGTCTTTTTAGGTGAACAATGTTGTTTCTATCTCAGCCAATCTGGATTAGTATGAGATGCGGTCAAAAAACTCAAAGACCGAGCACAAAAATTAAGGGACAGTCAATCCACATGGCCTCAGTGGTTCAGTAACTCCTGGGCTCCCTGGCTTCTGCCCCTCCTAGGTCCTGCTATAACCCTTTCTTTCTTATTAGCATTTGGCCCCTGCCTCTTATGTCTCCCTACCCAGTTTTTACAGAACCGTATCAGAGCATTCACCCATGGAACAATACAAGACATGATGCTGCTCCAAGGATACCAACCGTTCCAAACCCAATCTCCACCATCCGGCCTTTCCCCTTAACCAGCGACCCTCTTTAGCTTGAAGTAGCCAGATGAGAATGGTGCCCCTCTTCTATTATCTATTATCTATTAAAAGGCTGAAATGTTTGAGACAAAGCTACCCCTCTCTTCCCCCATAAGCCTCACAAACAGCTCTTGTAACTCCTCTGTGAGGCTGCTAAACCACTATAACTTCCTCCTCAGACTGCCCCCATTACCCATCTTCTTTGTTCTATTCCAGTAATTGTTTTTGCAAAATTTCAAGAGGCCTGGCAAACAGACCCAGGATATGGTCGCACCTAGAAAATCCCTAAGCCTCACCCCCTATATCAACCCCCTGCTTTGCTAGCTCGGGGCTGCCTCCTCTGACTATAAAGGAGCAGCCCGGCAGGTTAATAAACTTGCTGGCCTGACTTTGGCTCTACTTGTCTTATCTCTCGGCAACCCTTACAGTCAGGAGTTTGAGACCAGCCTGGCCAACATGGTAAAACCCTGTCTCTACTGAAAATACAAAAATTAGCTGGGTGTGGTGGCAGGTGCCTGTAGTCTCAGCTACTTGGGAGGCTGAGTTGGGAGGATCCCTTGAACCCAGGAGGCAGAGGTTACACTCCAGCATGGTTGTTACAGTAAGACTCCATCACAAAAAAAAAAAAAAACAAAGAAAGAAAAGAAAAGAAAAAAGAAAGTAACCCTTGGCTCATGCTAGGTTAAAGTAAACACTTCTTTTTTTTTTTTTTTTTTTTTTTGAGACAGAGTCTCGCTCTGTCGCCCAGGCTGGAGTGCAGTGGCACGATCTCGGCTCACTGCAAGCTCTGCCTCCCGGGTTCACGCCATTCTCCTGCCTCAGCCTCCCGAGTAGCTGGGACTACAGGTGCCCGCCACCACGCCCGGCTAATTTTTTTGTATTTTTAGTAGAGATGGGGTTTCACTGTGTTAGCCAGGATGGTCTCGATCTCCTGACCTCATGATCCACCTGCCTCGGCTTCACCAAAGTGCTGGGATTACAGGTGTGAGCCACCACGCCTGGCCTAAAGAGAACACTTCTAGCCAGGGTTATTTTCACCCATGGATGGGTCCATCTGTAAGTCTTAAGGATTTTAATGATTCTTAAAAACTACTCCCAGCTGGGTGTAGTGGTATGTGTCTGTAGCCCCAGCTACTCGGGAAGCTGAGGCAGGAGCATCGCTTGAGCTCAGGAGTTTGAGAGCAGCCTGGGCAACACAGCAAGACCCTGTTTCTTAAAAAAAAAAAAAAAAAAGAAGCCTATTCATGTTCATGAATGTGGGAATATTGAAATACCAGGCCCAATCCATTAACAGACCCTAACAGGTCTACCTTCAATATATTTTCTAAGTTATGTTTAGAAAATATACACTGAAACAGTGTATATGTGAGGATGTATCACTTAGGAATGCTTTCAGATGCAAGTAACAGAACATCCAATTACCAGTGACCCAATAAAAGAGGAGTGGCTGGGCATGGTAGCTCATGCCTGTAATCCCAGCCCTTTGGGAGGCTGAGGCAGGTTGATCACGAGGTCAGGAGTTCAAGACCACCCTAGCCAAGATGGTGAAACACCGTCTGTACTAAAAATACAAAAATTAGCCAGGCATGGTGGTGCGTGCCTGTAGTCCCAGCTACTCGGGAGGCTGAGACAGAGAACTGCTTGAACCCAGGAGACGGAGGTTGCAGTGAGCCTAGATCACACCACTGCACTCCAGCCTGGGTGACAGAGCAAGACTTTGTCTCAAAAAAAAAAAAAAAGAAAGAAAGAGGAGTAATTTTTCTTGGAAAACAAGACATCTGGTGGCAATTGCTGGCACTGCTTCAGGTGCCCTATGGAGCTTTTGAGGACCCAAGCTCTTCTTCTCTTCTGCTCCACTGTCGTCAGCATGCTGGCTTTTTATCTTCATGGCTGCAAGACAGCTGCCACAGCTCCAGGCATCAGACCTAATTTTAGGACCAAAGAAGGGAGATGAAGCAATGCTGTCATGCTCCCCTGCTCTCCTCTGGCCTGTTTTTCGTTTTTCTTTTTTCGAGACAGGATCTGGTTCTGTTGTCCAGGCTAGACTGCAGTGGCGCGATCACAGTTCACTGTAGCCTCTACCTCCTGGGCTCAAGTATCCTCCTATCTCAGCCTCCCCAGTAGCTGGGACCACAGGTGTATGCCACCACGTCTGGTTAATTTTTTTTTTTTTTTGAGACAGAGTCTTGCTCTGTCGCCCAGGCTGGAGTACAGTGGTGTGCTCTCAGCCCACTGAAACCTCCACTTCCTGGTTCCACCTTAGCCTCCTGAGTAGCTGGGACTACAGGCACATGCTACCACACCTGGCTAATTTTTGTATTTTTAGTAGAGATGGGGTTTTACCATGTTGCCCAGGCTGGTCTCGAACTCCTGACCTCAAGTGATCAACCAGCCTTGGCCTCCCAAAGTGATGGGACTACAGGCGTGAGCCACTGCAGCTGGCATGCCTGGCTAATTTTTTACATTTTTTATAGAGATGGAGTCTCACTTTGTTGCCCAGGCTGGTCTCAAACTCCTAGCCTCAAGTGATCCTCCCGCCTCAGCCTCCCAAAGTGCTGGGATTACAAGTATAAACCACCGTGCCCAGTTGCCTATTTTTATAAGAAAGCAAAACCTCGCCCAAAAGTGTCTCCAGGGCCCTGTATGTCTCATTAGCTAAAAGTGAGTGACATGTCTGCCCTTAGCCACAAGAGGGGCTGGGAAGGGGGCAAGGGAAGGGGATTGGTGTCTGCCACAGTTGAGTAAATGGAAGAGATTGATCAATAAAAGATGACACTTATATAAGGGACCAAAAAAGCCCAGCAAATATGGTCTGAAAACTACAAAAGTCTTGGGAAGATCATTCAGCCATTTATTCATTCATTCCTTCTATTCAATCCTGTTAGGATTTTTACATCTGAGTTCATGAATGGCACTGGCTTATAATTATTTTTCATGCTGTTCTTGTTAGATTTGGGTGCCAAAGATATATGAGCCTCACAAAATGAGTTGGAGAGAGTTTTCTGTTTTTGGCAAACTTTTCCTGTAAAGGGCCAGATGGTAAACGTGTTGGGTTTTCCAGGCTCTGTGTCTCTGTTGTGACTGCTTGGCACAGCCGTTAGAGTGTGAGAGTAGCCACAGACGATACGTAAAAGCCAAATTGGGCCCACAAGCTGTGGTTTACCTAGCCCTGTCTAAGCTATGTTTTATGTAATTTTGGAAATGTTTGTTTCTTCAATGTTTGGGAAAACTTGCCCATAATATGTTATGGGCTTGTTTTTGATTCATGAGAATAGTTTTCTACTGTTGGTTCGATTTCTTTAATAAATACAGAATTATTCTGATTGTCTCCTCTTAAACATTGTTAAGTTATATTCTTGTAGGAATTTGTCTATTTGATCTACATTCTCAAATTAACGGACAAAGAACTTTTCATTATTAACTTTTTTTTTTATCACAGTAAAATATACAGAACATAACATTTACCATCCTAACCTTTTTTTTTGAGATGGAATCTCGCTCTTGTCTCCAAGGCTGGAATGCAATGGCACGATCTCGGCTCACTGCAACCTCCGCCTCCCGGGTTTAAGCAATTCTCCTGCTTCAGCCTCCTGAGTAGCTGGGATTCCAGGCACCCGCCACCACACCCGGCTAAGTTTTGTAAATTTAGTAGAGGTGGGGTTTTACCATGTTGGCCAGGCTGGTCTCAAACTCCTGACCTCAGGTGATCTGCCCACCTCGGCCTCCCAAAGTGCTGGGATTACAGGCGGGAGCCTCTGCACGCATCCCATCCTAATCATCTAATCATTTTGAGGTGTACAGTTCAGTTATGCGTGTTCACATTGTGGTGCAACCAATCTCCAGAACTCTTCATCTTGTAAAACTAAACATGTAAGCCACTTTTTTTTTTTTTTTTTTTGAGACCAAGTCTCACTCTGTCGCCCAGGCTGGCGTGCAATGGCATGATCTCAGCTCACTGCAACCAATGCCTTCCTGGTTCAAGCGATTCTTCTGTCTCAGCCTCCCATGCAGCTGGGATTATAGGTGCGCACCACCACACCCGGCTAATTTTTTGTATTTTTAGTAGAGACGGGGTTTCACCATGTTGGCCAGGCTGGTCTCAAACTTCTGACCTCAAATGATCCATCTGCCTTGGCCTCCAAAAGTCCTGGGATGACAAATGTGAGCCACTGCACCTGGCCTTAAGCCACTTTTAAGTGTACAATTTGATGGCATTAAGTCCAGTCACACTGTTGTGCAATCATCACTGCTATCTATTTCTAGAACTTTTTCATCATCCCAATCTGAAACCCCGTATCCATCAAAAAATAACTCCCCATTCCCCTCTGTCTCCAGCCCCTGTTAACCACTATTCTACTTCCTGCCTCTATGAATATATCCATTCCAGGTACCTCATATAAGTGGAATTATATAACATCTGTTCTTTTGTGCCTGGCTTATTTCACTTAGTGTAATATTTCCAGTGTTCATCTTCATCACAGCATGCACCTCTCAGAATCCCATTAGATAAAGTGCATGACATGTCTACCTTTAGCCACAGAGGGGCTGGGAAGTCGGTGGCCACTTTATTTTTTATTTTATTTTATGTTTATTTATTTATTTTTTTGAGATGGAGTCTCCCTCTGTCCCCCAGGCTGGAGTGCAATGGCATGATCTTGGCTCACTGCAACCTCCACCTCCCAAGTTCAAGTGATTCTCTTGCCTCAGCCTCCCAAGTAGCTGGGATTATAGGCACCCGCCACCATGCCCGATGAATTTTTTGTATGTTTAGTAGAGATGGGGTTTCACCATGTTGTCCAGGCTGGCCTTGAACTCCTGACCTCAGGTAATTCACCTGCCTCGGCCTCCCAAAGTGCTGGGATTACAGGCATGAGCCACCGTACCTGGCCCTATTTTATTTTATTTTATTTTGTTTTATTTTATTTTATTTATTTTGAGACAGAGTCTTGCTCTGTTGCCTAGGCTGTAGTGCAGTGGTGCCATCTTGGCTCACTGTGACCTCTGCCTCCCAGGTTCAAGCGATTCACCTGCCTCAGCCTGCCGAGTTGCTGAAACTACAGGCATGTGCCACTGTGCTGGGCTAATTTTTGTATTTTCAGTAAAGAAGGGGTTTTACCATGTTAGCCAGGCTGATCTTGAACTCCTGACCTCAGGTGATCCACCAGCCTTGGCCTCCCAAAGTGCTGGGATCACAGGTGTGAGCTACCGCGTCTGACCTCATTTAATTTTTTTAATTTTTAAAATTGAGGTGGGATCTCACTATGTTGCCTAGGCTGGCCTCGAACTCCTGGGCTCAAGCGATCCTCCTGCTACTGCCTCCATTTGAGATGATTTTGTGAACTGTACATTTATAATTTGTGCAATTTTCAGTAGATAAAACTTAAAACGTTAATAATTGGCCAGGTATGGTGGCTCACACCTGTAATCCCAGCATCACCAGAAGAAAGTTATACCCCAAAATAACTGTTACACCCCTGAGTAACTTGTCTCCTGGGTCAAAATCATGCCCAGCTCTCCTGGAGGACCCCTTCCAATCATTTCTAACACTATAGGTCAGCTTTGTCCATTTTGGAACTTTATAAAAATAGAATCAGATTCTATACTTCTTCTATGATTGGCTTTTTTCATCAACATATTCTAAGATTCATCCATGTTGTTGCCTATAGCTGTAGCTAATTCATTCTGTTGTATGAACGTAGCACCATTTATTTATCCATTATGCTATTAGTGGCTATTTGGGTTGTTTCCAATTTGGGGGTATAATGAATAGGGTTGTTATGAACATTCCTTTTTTTTTTTGAGATGGGCTGTGTTGCCCACGCTGGAGTACAGTGGCATCATCTTGGCTTACTGCAACCTCTTCCTCCTGGGCTCAAGTGATCCTCCAGCCCCAGCCTCTGGAGTAGCTGGGACTACAGGCACGTGCCATAACACCTGGCTAATTTTTGTATTTTTTGTAGAAATGAGGTTTTGCCATGTGGCCCGGGCTGGTCTCAAACTCCTGGACTTAAGTGATCTGCCTGCCTCAGCCTCCCAAAGTGCTGGGATTACAGGTGAGAGCCACCATGCTCAGCCATGAGCGTTCTTATACATGTCTGTTGGCACCCAAATGTACAGATTCCTGTTGGGTATATACCTATGAGCAGAACTGTTAGGTCATAGGATTTGGATATATCAACTTTAGTAGATAGTGTTTTCCGAAGTGGCTGAACCTGTTTCCTGCACCCTCACTAGCAATGTATGAGAGTTCGCATTGCTTTGAAATCTTGCTAACATTTGGTATTGTCAGTGTATTAGTCCATTTGCACACTGCTAATAAAGACATACCCGAGACTGGGTAATTTATACATGAAAGAGCTTTAATGGACTCACAGTTCCACCTGGCTGCGGTGGTCTCACAATCATGGTGGAAGGCAAGGAAGAGAAAGTCATGTTTTACATGGATGGCAGCAGGCAAAGAGTTTGTGCAAAGAACACCCTCTTATAAAACCATTAGATCTTGTGAGATTTATTCACTCTCAAGAGAAAGAGCATGGGAAAGACCCTCCTCCATGATCAATTACCTTCCACTGGGTCCCTCCCACAACACATGGGAATTGTGGGAGCTACAATTCAAGATGAAATTTGGGTGGGGACACAGCCAAACCATATCAGTTAGCCTTTTAAATTTTTGCCAGCAGGGAGAGGGTGACTTTGCAGTGGTATCACTATGGTTTTAATTTTCATTTCTCTTGTCACTAAAGAGGTTGAACCTCTTCAGATGTTAATTGGCCATCTGGAAATCCTCTTTTGAAAGGTACCATGAGTCTTGGCCTATTTGAATATGAGCTGCATTTTTTCTCATTTATTTGTAAGTGTTCTTTATATATTCTGGATATGGGTCATTTGTTGGTTACATGTACTGAAAATATCTTCTCCTACTATGGGGCTTGGCATCTCACTTGGTATGACATGTTTGGATGAACTAAAGTTTTTAGTTTTTCTTTTTTGGGGGTAGAGATGTGGTCTTGCTGTGTTGTCCAGGCTGATCTTGAGCTCCCGGCCTTAAGTGATCTACCTTGGCCTCCCAAAGTGCTGGGTACAGGTGAGAGCTACCATGCCCCTCGAGTTTTTAACTTTTGTGTTGCTCAGATTATCTCTCTCTCTCTCTTTTCTTTTCTTTTTTTTTTTTTTAGATGGAGTCTCGCTCTGTCACCCAGGCTGGAGAGCAGTGGCTCGATCTCGGCTCACTGCAAGCTCCACCTCCAGGGTTCATGTCATTCTTCTGCCTTAGCCTCCCAAGTAGCTGGGACTACAGGCACCTGCCACCACGCCTGGCTAATTTTTTATATTTTTAGTAGAGATGGGGTTTCACCATGTTAGCCAGGATGGTCTCGATTTCCTGACATTATGATCCACCTGCCTCGGCCTCCCAAAGTGCTGGGATTACAGGCATGAGCCACCATGCCCGGCCTATAATCTCTTTTTTTAATATTCTGTTTAAGAAATTCCTTTTTGTTTTTTTGAGACAGAGTCTCACTCTGTCACCCGGGCTGGAGTACAATGGCATGATTTCAGCTCACTGCAACCTCTGCCTCCTGGGTTCAAGCAATTCTCCTGTCTCAGCCTCCCAAGTAGCACAGATTATAGGCGTGCACCACCACACCCCGCTAATTTTTGTAGTTTTAGTAGAGATGGGGTTTTGCCATGTTGGCCAGCCTGATCTCAAACTCCTGACTGCAGGTGATCTGCCTGCCTTGGCCTCCTAAAGCTCTGGGATTACAGGCGTGAGCCACCACACCCAGCCCTGTTTAAGAAATTCTTTTTTTTTTTTTTTTTGAGACGGAGTCTCGCTCTGTCGCCCAGGATGGAGTGCAGTGGCACAATCTCAGCTCACTGCAACCTCCGCCTCCTGGGTTCAAGCGATTCTCCTGCCTCAGCCTCCAAGTAGCTGGGACTACAGGTGCGTGCCACCACACCCAGCTAATTTTTTGTATTTGTAGTAAACCACCGTGTTAGCTAGGATGGTCTCGATCTCCTGACCTTGTGATCTGCCCGCCTCGGCCTCCCAAAGTGTGCTGGGATTACAAGCATGAGCCACTGTGCTCGACCAAGAAATTCTTAAAAAAAAAAAAAAAAAAGAAATTCTAGTAGCACAGAGACTGAAGAAAAAAATTCTTGCCAATTCCCTCGTTTATTCAGGTATTGAATTTCTCTCAATAATCTTTGGCCAGGTGTGGTGGCTCACACCTGTAATTTCACACTTTGGGAAGATGAGACAGGCAGATCACTCGAGCTCAGGAGTTCCAGACCAGTCTGGGCAACATGACAAAAACCCATCTGTACAAAAAGTGCAAAAAAAATTAGCTGGGTGTGGTGATGCATGACTATAATCCCAGCTTCTCAGGAGGCTGAGGCAGGAGGATTGCTTGAGCCCAGGAATTAGAGGCTGCAGTGAGCTGAGATCATGCCACTGTATTCCAGCCTGGGCAACAGAGTGAGACCCTGTCTAAAATAGTAATAATCTTTTATTAGAGTTATTCATGGGTGTCTGATATTTTCTGATGACATTGTAAAGTGGTAGAAGTTTTTAAAGAGAAACTTAATTTTAGTATAGTTTTAGATTTACAGAAAAGTTACAAAGACCATGCAGAGTTCTTGTAATGGTATAATTTTTAAAATCAAAAAAACTTTACATTTCGTTTTCTAATTGTTGCTGTTTTGCAGAAATACAATTGTATTTTCTATATTGACTTTTTTTTTTTGAAACAGAGTCTCTCTCCCTATTACATCTCTTTTATTTTTAGATCAATATGTGAAAGTTTGCTGGGTGCAGTGGCTCATGCCTGTAATCCCAGCACTTTGGGAGACCAAGGCAGGATGATCACTTGATCTCAGGAGTTTGGAACCAGACTGGGTAGCATGGTGAGACCCCATTTCTACAAAAAATTAAAAATTAGTTGGGGATGGTGGTGCAAACCTGTAGTTCCAGCTACTTGGGAGGCTGAGGCAGAAGGATCACTTGAACTTGAGATTTTGAGGCTGCAGTGAGCTTTGATCATACCACTGCACTCCAGCCTGTGTGACAGAGTAAGACTCTAAGAAAAAAAAGTATGGGGCCAGGTACAGTGGCTCACACCTGTAATCCCAGCACTTTGGGAGGCTGAGGCGGGCGGATAACGAGGTCAGGAGTTCGAGACCAGCCTCGCAAACATAGTGAAAGCCTGTCTCTACTAAAAATACAAAAAATTAGCCAGGCGTGGTGGCGAGTGCCTGTAATCCCAGTTATTTGGGAGGCTGAGGCAGGAGAATCGCTCGAACCCAGGAGGTGGAGGTTGCAGTGAGCCAAGATCGCGCCACTGCACTCCAGCCCTGGTGACAGTGTGAGGCTCTGTCTCAAAAATAAATAAATAAATAAATAAATAAATAGAAGAAAAAAATATGATAGAAGTTTGTGTGGACACTAAGTAAAAGACTGCATATTTTTTTTTTTCTTTTCTTTTTTTTTTCGAGATGGAGTCTCACTCTGTTGCCCAGGCTGGAGTGCAGTGGTGTGATCTTGGCTCACTGCAACCTCTCCCTCCCAGGTTCCAGTGATTCTACTGCCTTAGCCTCCTGAGTAGCCGGGATTACAGACATGCGCCTGGCTAATTTTTTTATTTTCAGTGGAGATGGGGTTTCACCACTTTGGCCAGGCTAGTCTCGAACTCCTGACCTCAGGTGATTTGTCCGCCTCGGCCTCCCAAAGTGCTGGGATTACAGGCCTGAGCCACTGCACCTGGCCACAAGACTGTATATTTCTGATGTGGAGCTTCCCTCTTCATGCCAAACTGTGATTCAACCAAAAGTTGACTCTTGTATCTTGGGTGAGGGAGGCCACATTCAAGGAGTGCTGGTCTGAGCACGGTCTTTTTTTTTTTTGAGACAGGGTCTCACTCTGGTGCCCAGGCTGGAGTGCAGTCGCGTGATCTCAGCTCACTGCAACCTCCGCCTCCTGGGCTCAAGCGATTGTCCCACCTCAGCCCCACAAGTAGCTGGGACTACAGGTGCGAACGACCACAACTGGCTTGTTTTGTTTGTTTGTTTGTTTGTTTGTTTTTGAGACGGAGTCTTGCTCTGTTACCCAGGCTAGAGTGCAGTGGCATGATGTTGGCTTACTGCAACCTCCACTCCTGGGTTCAAGTGATTCTTCTGCCTCAGCCTCCCGAGTAGATGGGACTACAGGCATGTGCCGCCAGGCCCAGCTAATTTTTGTATTTTTAGTAGAGACAGGGTTTCACCATATTGGCCAGGCTGGTCTTGAACTCCTGATCTCATGATCTGCCTGCCTCGGCCTCTCAGAGTGCTGAGATTACAGGTGTGAGCCACCGTGCCCGGCTCCACCTGGCTAATTTTTGTATTTTTCGTAGAGATGGGTTTTCACCATGTTGCCCAGGCTGGTCTTTAACTCCTGAGCTCAAGTGATCCACAAGCCTCAGACTCCCAAAGTGGTAGGATTACAGGTGTGAGCCAGCGAGCCCGGCTCACATTGGATGTTTGACCCTGCTTCTCTCTTTACTGTTTTGCAGGTTACCAGGACTTTTCCAGTCTAGTCAGCTGACTCTAGTCATATCACCGTGACCATTAAGGGCTCAGAAAAAATGTCCTGGCAATAGTACATTCTTTGGACAGGCTAGCCCTTGTTCATTTGGCTCCTCTATGACTCTCTTCATTCCTGGTATATTTCATGATATTGCTGAGTTATTACTCCGTTCTCTGAAGTCTAAATCCAATTTTCAACAACTCATGGTTTAATTTATCTTGGTAATTCCCAATATCTTTGTGGTAGGCTGAATAATGACCCCCCCCAAAATGTCCACATCCTAATCCCCTGGAACCTGTGTATGTTACATTACAGGGCAACGGGGACTTGCATATGTGACTAAGTCTCATCTCGTCATCCTGGATTATCTGGGTAGACCCTAAATGTAATCACAAGGACCGTAATATGAGGGAGGTCAAGAAGATCAAAGGAGGAAGTGAGGGAGGGGGCAGTTAGGGGCTGGTTAGGCAGATAGAGAGGGAGGGTCTCTGGAGAAGGACAGAGTGGGACAATGTTCACAGAAACAACTGAAGAACAGCTAAGGGGAAGAAATGTGGTTAAGAATTTCCCCTTGTGCCAGGATGTTGCTCAAAAGTGACTGTCCCAACCAAGGCGCAGGTGCAATAAATCAACCTAAATGTCCTTCACTTGACCCAGCTCATTATAATGTCATTAACATAACATTAGCATTGTGGTTTTAGCCCCCTGGTGGGTTTTGTTTAGGCATTCATGGATAATAACCAAGATGGAGTCACTCTGGCCAACCCCAGGCATATCCGGATGCAACACTCCTAGGAGGGAATTTTACCCTCCCATTTGAGCAAAGCCCACAAAAGACTTCCTGGCTTCTGCGGCATAAAAGACACAGAACTCAGCCCTGTTTCTGGCAACTTGCTTTTGTTGCAATAAACTGAGGAATGGAGAGACCAATATGAGAGAAACAGGAGGATTGTTTATTTTAGGTATGCACTGGCTCAGTGGACTCACATCCAAAAAGCTGAGCATTGAACAAAGACAGAGCAGGGTTTTTATAAGTGGCCTTACAGAAGCAAAACAAAAGCAGTTAATCATACAGTGACAGGTCACGTAATCTATAGCATAACATAATTTGTGACCTTACATAGCTGGTGGCTTTGCAGCTGCATCGAAAGAAAAACAAGAACTGGCTAAATACAGACATTTGTAAAACATAATAATGCTTAAGAAGACTGAGAAAAGAGTAACACTAAAATAATCTGTCTTTCTCTCTTTTTTTTTCCCCTCAACCTTGCTCTGGAAGCAGGGGAGTGTCTGGAGCCCATTCCTTTGGCCTTGGCTATTCCGACAGAGTTATAACAGTCCTTGAAATGAGCTTGTTAAGCAGAGGAAAACTTGTCCTTTTCTTTTTCTTTTGAAACCTTGCCTTGCCACAGTCTGGGCCTTAGCTTTTACTTTTCTTGGGGTGAATAAGTGCAGTACTTATTATTATTATTGTTATTTTTAAATTTCTGCCTCGCTTTCAGGACCCCTCTCTTTGCTGAGAGTTTTCCTTTTGTTTAATAAATCCTGTTCTATTCTACTCACTCTCCACTGTCTGTGTGCCTTATTCTTCTTGGTCGTAGAGCAAGAACTCGGACCTAGCTGCACTAAGGACTAAGCAAACTACAAAGGAAGCAAGAGATTGGAGTGATTCAAGGAAGAGGCCACGAGCCAAGGAATGCAGGTGGCCACTAGGAGCTGAAAAATGCAAGGGAACCGAGGATCCCCTCAGAGCCTCTGAAGGAGCCAGCCCTGCCCATACCTTGACTTTAGCCCAGTGAAACTGGTTTTGAATTTCTGACCTTTAGATCTGTAAGATAATGAACTTGTGTTGTTTTAAGCACTGAGTTTTTGGCAGTTTGTTACAGCAGCGGGAAACGAATACAATCCTCTGCTTGCATAATCGGTCCCTTAGGCATGAGGGGAGGGTGACGACTCATTATGCATTTGATCAGGAAGGGTGGATTTGACCTGCTTATTGACCAGGGAAGGGTGGAGCTGAAAGGCATACAAACCTGCCATGCAGATGTAAACTAGGGGTGGAGCATACTGAAGAGATATAAGCAAGACTCTGGCCTACTAGGGGTGGAGCACACTGAAGAGATATAAGCAAGACTCATGGATAATAACCAAGATGGAGTCACTGGCCAATCCCAGGCATATACAGATGCAACACTCCTAGTAGGGAATTTTACCCTCCCATTTGAGCAAAGCCCACGGAAGACTTCCTGGCTTCTGCCACATAAAAGACACAGAACACAGAACTCTACTTCTACAAGAAGTAGAAGGTAGAGCCAGCAAGAGATACAAACAGAACATCCAATTCTCGTGGCAGGAGGATGGTGAGTTTGCACAGAGAAGGGGCACAGGATGATGGCAGGCTGAGCTGTAAATATTTTTAGGTATTTGGTTCCTATTTTGCTTATACCTAAATTAATGATAGAAAAGAGGATTTCCACTAGGGTTTTGGGCTGATTGCTTTTGGATGTGGGTTACTGGTACCCAGTGGGGAAGAGGATAGAGACACAGGAGGAGATGCCTGTTGGGAGACAACCCTACCCAACAGGTGCTGAATTCCAGGAGGATGTGTGAGGCTGGAGATACTCTCTAAGACTGGGGAACTCATCACCAGGAGGCTAGTGAGAGAAAGCAAGGGCCCCCCGTGGAGTTGGACCTGACTGTAGCTGGATATTTTGCGAGTGGGTTAGTTTACACAATGACTTGTCAATGCTCCATTTATATGGATATAGCTGAAAGTCAGAAAGGAAATAGAAATCTGTGAGTTTAGCATCAAAATGCCGAAGGCATTTCAGAGTGTGTGTATTTTAGGTAGAGGACAGTCTCTGGGCTGTTGGCTTAGCTCTATCCATTCTTCTTGTACATGTAATTTTAAGAAGTGTGGTCATCTGGTTTCTGCCAAACAGATGAGGAAGCCAGGAGATGAGAACAGACAGGCAACCCTAAGAGGCAAGAGCTGGAAGCCCATGTTAGAAATGCTAATAGTGGGCCAGGCGCGGTGGCTCACACCTGTAATCTCAGCACTTTGGGAGGCCAAGGCAGGCGGATCACCTCAGGTCAGGAATTCAAGACCAGCCTGACCAACATGGTGAAACCCCGTCTCTACTAAAAATACAAAAATTAGCCAGGCATGGTGGTGGGCGCCTGTAATCCCAGCTACTTGGGAGGCTGAGGCCGGAGAGTCACTTGAACCCGGGTGGTGGAGGTTGCAGTGAGCCGAGATCAAGCCATTGCACTCCAGCCTGGGCAACAAGAGTGAAACTTCATCTCAAAAAAAAGAAAAAAAGAAAAAAGAAAAAAAGAAAGAAATGCTAACAATGAAAAAACAATGGAAAAAAAAAATCAATACACACACAATGGTACCTCCAGCTGCTCCTGCCGCTCAGCCCTTCCCAAGAACTTCCCAATCTCCCTACAATCCACCAATCCAGGGTTAACTCCTGGCAGAGCAGGGAGCTTTCAGACTTTCCTCCACACCAAGTCTGGCTTCTGTCCTGATTGGTTATGTCCCAGCCTTATGGATACCCCTGAGCATAAACGTGCATTGCTTTAGTAATCAGTTAAGCTAGCTAACTTTCCCCTCTCAGTATCTGGTAAAAGAAATCCAAAAACTACAGTTAGGGGTCATTTCTTTCCTTTCTTTCTTTTTTTTTTTGAGACGATGGAGTCTCCCTCTTGAGCCTCCCGAGTAGCTGGGATCACAGGCACATGCCACCATGCCTGGCTACTTTTGTATTTTCAGGAGAGACGGGGTTTCACCATGTTGGCCAAGCTGGGCTCGAACTCCTGACCTCAGGTGATCCATCCCCCTTGGCCTCCCAAAGTGCTGGGATTATAGGTGTGAGCCAGTGTGCCTGGCCAGGGGTCGTTTCTTGCAGGGAGAATTATATATATATGTTATATGTTATAGGCCCAGCAGACATCAATATATTACAATGCAGGAGAATAATTGATGTTCATATTAGCGGGACTCAGTCATTAAGAAAAGTTTAATAAAATTCAGCTTTATCTATTTAAAACTGTACCGTACATTTTAGAGGTTTTAAACATCTTGGTGCTTACATAGGATTGAGCCTGTAACCATCTAGAACTTACTTGTTCAGAGTGACTCATTCTTCAGGATGGGCTCACACTCCTGCATGAAACAGAGCAACAGCCTTTCTGTGTTACTTACACCCAAATAAGCATATTCTTGTGTAGCCAGACTCTTTCTTTTTTGTTTGTTTTTTGTTTGTTTTTGTTGTTGTTTTTGAGACAGAGTCTCGTTCTGTTGCCCAGGCTGGAGTGCAGTGGCGTGATCTCAGTTCGCTGCAACCTCTGCCTCCTGGGTTCAAGTGATTCTCATGGCTCGGCCTCCCAAGTAGCTGGAATTACAGGCACGCACCACTATGCCTGGCTAATTTTTGTATTTTTAGTAGAGACGGGGTTTCACCATGTTGCCCAGGCTGGTCTTGAACTCCTGACATCAGGTGATCCACCCACCTCGGCCTCCCCAAGTGCTGGGATTACAGGTGTGAGCCACCGTGCCTGGGCTGCCAGACTCATTCTTTTATGCTGGTCCTGTGCAGCCTGGGCTAATGGTGCCTCCCTAGTCATTTGGTTCATGATCTGTCCCTGCTCACCTGGGCCGATGGTGCCTTCTTGCCCACCTGGGCTGGCCATGCCTCCCTGCCTCCTTCTTTTTCCTTGCCTCAGTGGGCCTTGTCGGGGGGCAGTGGTAGAGGCAAGGAAGAACAAAGGCTCCTTTCTCCCTTTGACCTGATGTTGTAATAATGATAAACTTGTCAACTCATCTCCGACAGCCAATCCAACCATAGACCCTAGAAAAATAGGAGTTTAGAATTAAAAAAACAACCTTGATCAGCCAAGGATATGGTTGGATGAAGGCAGAAGGAAGCTCATAGCATAGAGAGACACACTAAAAAGAAAAGCAACAAAAACAGAGCGGACATAGGGCATGCACCTGTTGTCCCAGCTACTTGGAGGGGATGAGGCGGAAGGGGGTGCTGAGGCGGAAGGATCACCTGAGCACTGGGAGGCTGCAGTGAGCCATGATTGCACCACTGCACTCCAGCCTGGGCAACAGAGTGAGACCCTGTCTCAAAAAAGAAACCAAAAACCAAAAACAACAGCAACAAAAACCCACTGCCACCACCACCAACAAAAGCAAACTCAAACAAACAGTGTGCCTCCCAAATCCAAGAAGAAGACTCATGTTCAAAGGTGATGGAAAATTTCAGGGTTGAAGTAGACAAGGAGTCAGAAAATAGGCAACACTACTGACCACACCTGATTCTGGGTCCAGTATGTCCTTGGCAGTGTGCTGCACAGCGAAGGGAGGGGACCCTCTCTCTAGAAATATGCCCTCGTTGGCAGATGGCCTTGCTTCTCCAAGAGGCCATCATCTGATCTGACCCCCGTATTGCCTTAATTACTCACTTTCACACCAATTGTCAACACCAGCCAGGTCAACAGGTTGCTGGCCAGTCCAGGCTCTTGCCTGAGCGACAGGCAAAACCAGGGCAGAGCTTCAGATGTGATGGGTGGATACGCTGCACAGCAGTTCTGCAGAGGGGCTGCTGGCATCACAGCTTCACAGACGCAGTATGTGCACTGTATTTTAAGGAGCTGTGTGAGGCAAGGAACGCCCCGGAGCTCTCCTGGGAAGCCCCAAATGCTCACCGCAGGGCAGTGAGACCCGTGGGGCTGGGAGCTGCCAGGAGTGGTGGGCCCTCTGCATTTCACTGTGCTCTCCCGCAAGCACTCCTCTCTCTGACTCTCCAGGGCCCTTTCCTTCCTCCCTCTCTGGGCAGTCTTCCCCTCCCCCTTGACCCAGGCTTTCTCTGAGCTCCTTCCTGCTCCAGTTCCCCTCGCCTGGGCTCATCCAGTCCTCCCAGGCTTCCATGACAGCCTGACATTTTGGTCTCTGCCTGCCTGCAGCTCCCTGATTCTTTCTGGGTCTCCCAATTCAGATTCCCAAGAAAAAATTCAGATGTCTGAGTTCGTGTTTTCCTGCCAGTTTGATGTCAAGGGTCCTGCCTCGGCTTGTAAAGGGTCTTGGTCTCCTCAGCAGAGGTGGGGCCTTGTGATTTACAAGGTGGCCCTTTCCACAGGGCTGGGAGTCAGCAGGTGGGCGTCACTGGTTTAGCAAGGACAGAAGAGTAGGTTTCTCATTTTTGCAAAGAAATGGTCCATAAGCTGGAAATTGAAGCATTTTTCCTCCAGTTCCCTCACTAACCAGCTGGGTGGCAATGATAAATCACTTCCTTTTCCTATAAAATGAGGGGTCTGAATAGATGCTAATGCCATTTGCTACACACCAGGCACTGCTCCAACTACTGCAGGCACATTTATTGCCGAATCCCCACAAAGGAGGTGCTATCACTAACTCCTTTTAAAGAAAGGAGGCGGCCAGGTGCGGCAGCTCACGCCTGTAATCCCAGCACTTTGGGAGCACGAGGCGGGAGAATCGCTTGAGTCCGGGAGTTTGAGGCCAGCCTAAGCAACATGGTGAAAACCTGTATCTACAAAAAGTACAAAAATTAGCAGGGCGTAGTGGCATGCGACTGTGGTCCCAGCTACTTGGGAAGCTGAGGCAGGAGGATTGCTTGAGTCCAAGAGAAGTGAGCTGAAATCGTATCATTGCACTCCAGCCTGATGACAGAGAGAGACCCTGTCTCAAAAAAGAAAGAAAGAGAGAAAGAGAGAAAGAAAAGAAAGAGAGAAAGGAAGAAAGAAAGAGAAAAAAGAAAAGGAAGGAAAGCTGAGGCACAGAGCGCTGAGTTGCCCATGGTCACACAGTTAGCAGGTGGCACAGATCCTGTCTAGTTTCAGAATCCTTGTCCGTGAACATGCTTTGCTCTCTCTCTGAGATTCTTTCAGCTCTTGAGCTTTAGAAATGGAAGTTTCCAGCAAGTTCTTTGCAGCAGCTGATGTTCCCTATTAAATGACAGTGGGGAGTCTTTGAAGTATTCGGGAGGCCTACGTTCACCGCTAACATCCTTGTTGTGAAGGCCTGCTGACGTTTGCCATTCCAGGACCAAGTGGACAATGAGTTAAGCTAGGCCAGGAGGGGGTTCAGCTCCCCACAACAAGGCAGGGGCGGCCCTTTGTGTCCGGCAGCACGGTAGCCCCCCTGCAGGAGCTCCGGCTACCCTTTGTGTTTGACCTTGTGGAAGGGCATGGGAAACGCTGGCCTGTCAGCAGGCATAAACTCAAAAGTTTCTCCTTCAGCTAATTTCAGGGACCGTCTAGCCAAGTGAATACACAGGATTAGGTAATCCATGGATCCTGCGAGGGCAACTGGCTGATTGGCTTAGGTGTGCCCAAGCGCCCTGCAGGTGTCAGAACAAATCCATGTAGAAATGCAGACGCCCACACCAGCTTGAATGGCATAAAGGCACGCATTGGAATGTGGCTCATGAGCTGGGACCCAGGATCAACCACTGGTTTAAGGAGAGGACCGTGAAATGTCCAAACATGGAGGCCAGGCCATCTCCCTGGATGCCCGGCTGAGGGCAGCCACATGTCTGCAGCGGTGGCTTGTGTCCATGACTGAGATGGGCAGGGTTTGCAGGCAGTGGTGATCCCATCAGCAGTCCCCAGATCTCTAATGTCAGGAGAAAGAGCATGGGAAGTCCGACGTCCAGGAAAGTCCTTCATCCTGCTTCTCCCTGCCTTGGGCCTTTTCCCATTTCCGCGGTCACCTGTCCACAATGGCTGCACTGTGTGGCCCTTCAGGTGTTCCTAAGACACTGAACAACCAAACCCATGGACTGACCGGATATGAAATTGATGTGGGAGGAGATCAGGCAGGTGCTGGGGCTGCCTGGCGCAATGCACGGAGCCAGAAGTGCTGTTATGGGGAGGGTGTTATTGTTTTAGTGGGTGCAGCAAAGGGTGGTTTAGCCAGCTGGGCGGATCAATTGTAAATTGTTATTTACAGTTTCTGAGCCTTTAAAAGAAGAGCTTCGCCAGAATCAGTCTTCATTCCAGATGTGCAGCACCATGAGGGCCCTGGTGCTTCTGCTGTCCCTGTTCCTGCTGGGTGGCCAGGCCCAGCATGGGTCTGACTGGACCTACTCAGGTAAGCCCCTAGCTTCTGCATGCTCCCCCAGTTACTCTCACACCCTTACAACAGGACAAGTGCCCTTCTTCTTCTTCTTCTTTTTTTTTTTAGACAAAGTCTTGCTCTGTTGCCCAGGCTTGAGTACAGTAGTGTGATGTTGGCTCATTGCAACCTCCGCCTCCCGGGTTCAAGTGATTCTCCTGCCTCAGCCTCCCGAGTACCTGGGATTACAGGTGCCTGCCACCATGCCTGGCTAATTTTTGTATTTTTAGTAGAGACAGGGTTTCACCATGTTGTCCAGGCTGGTCTCGAACTCCTGACCTTAGGTGATCTGCCCATCTCCCAAAGGGCTGGGATATCAGGCACGAGCCATTGCGCCCGGCCAAGAGTCCTCCTTTAGGGCATTTCGCAGGATGGCCAGGCAGCCCACCTGCCATATGTTGGGGGTCTGCTCATTGTGGCTTCAGATGTTACCTTTTCAGTGTCTCAGAAGGTATGGAGAACAAGCTGAACTTAAATTTCAAATAAGGAAAAGAAGGAAATAGCTTTCCCCTTCACAAACTCCTGATTTACTTACAGGCTTTTTGCTTTAAATTTTTTTCCATCCACGGTGTTGGCTGGTTCAAAAGCACACTCACTGCTTCTCTTTGTAAAACCATTTGCTTTGTTGGTCCGTGTAAGTGGAAAACAAAGTTCTTAGAAAAGACTCTCGGTAACCTCACGGAAGGTGCTGTGGGGTTTGCGAGACCTTCTTTCTTGGAAATTTCATGATAGGCAGTTTACCCAGAACATCTTGACATAAGGACCCAGTTCCCTTTGGTCTGTGGGCTGCCAAAACCAGAGGTTTTTTTTTTTTTTTTTTTTTTTTTTTTTTTTTTTTTTTTGAGACAGAGTCTTGCTCTGTTGCCCAGGCTGGAGTTCAGTGGTGCCATCTCGGCTTACTGCAACCTCTGCCTCCTGGTTTCAAGCGATTCTTATGTCTTAGCCTCCCAAGTAGCTGGGATTACAGGCACTCATCACCATGCCTGGCTAACTTTGGTATTTTTAGTGGAGATGGGGTTTTACCACGTTGGCCAGGCTGTTCTCAAACTTCTGACCTCAAGTGATCCGCCCACCTTAGCCTCCCAAAGTGCTGGGATTACAGGCGTGAGCCACCGCGCCAGGCCCCAAACCAGACTTTTAAAATGTGAAATGCAAAATCCTGGCATTCAACATGGGTTCTGGTCCACATGTGAGCCAAAGCTAGAAGGCCGTGTCTGTGGACTTTGTGGACACTAAACAGCCCTTTCCAGGGGCAGTGAGGAGAGCTTCTTCCCGCATCCCCCTCCTTTCCATACGGGACCATGGATTGGGGCCCATGAGGAGGCTGGTGGCCGCTGGCTGATGCAGGAAGTGAGACAAACATCTGCTTCCTGCAGAGTCTGCCCCAGTTCAGCTGCTCCGGAAGCATTCCTTCAGGGTGAACGGGATGATCTGTTAAGTCAAGGGCAACGGAATTAGGGACATCCTGGGAGGTTCAGAAAGTCCAGCCAGCTCTGAACAACCGCTCTGTTCCTGAGCACAGTGATCTTACACATGGCAGTGCCTCGGAAGCCTGGGGCATTCTGCTTCACTTGGCCAAGCAGTGCAGGCAGGTGGTTCAGAGGTGAAGGAAGAGAGAATTCAGACAATGAAGTCCTTGTCCTTCCCAGGCTCTGCCTAGCCTCTCAGACAGTGGGCTTCCTGGAAAACTACTAGGGGCTCCAGGAGAACTTGAGTGCAGCTTTTGTAAATGCCTTCCAGGGAAACCTGAGAGATGTTCCAGTATTGACAGTGCCCTGGGCCAAAGCATCTTGCTCTGAGAAGGCGTTGTGCTCCAGGCCAATTGCCTTGATTACAAACCAAAAAGCGGTGAGGGCCCTAGTACAGACACCTTTTTTTTTTTTTTTTTTTTTTGAGAGTTTCACTCTCGTTGCCCAGGCTGGAGTGCAGTGGCGTGATCTCGGCTCACCGCAACCTCTGCCTCCTGGGTTCAAGTGATTCTCCTGCCTTAGCCTCTCAAGTAGCTGGGATTAACGGCGTGTGCCACCACACCCGGCTGATTGTTTTTTATTTTTAGTAGAGATGGAGTTTCTCCATGTTTGTCAGGGTGGGTCTCGAGCTCCCAACCTTAGGTGATCTGCCCGCCTCGGCCTCCCAAAGTGTTGGGATTACAGGCATGAGCCACCGTGCCCAGCCACAAACACCTGTCTTAAAACAAGCTGTGTACTCACCACACAGCTACCCCCGAACAGGGAACAGAGGTGGGATTCTCCATGTCACATGGCTGACTCCAAGCTCCACAGCTGTATGGGAGCCAAGTCACCATGATAATCACTCACCTATGTTACTCTGTCCCCTACGATTATCAACCCTCTCTGAAAAGATAAACTTTCTCCTTATGAATTTTAAAAAAGTACTCATTCTAGGTTGTCCTGGAACCTGATGCTTCCTTAGTTTCCCTGAATCCATAAGTGTAGACACCTAGATGGTCTTTACCATACGGGAATCCATAAAAGGGGCTGGAGCAAGAAAATAGTGGTGGGGGGTTCCTGCAGCATGGGGAGGTGGGGGCTGTGTTCCTGGTGGGGGCATGGAAGGACAACTGGGCCCTTGGGAGGAAATGAGGAAGAGGCCCCAGGAGCAGTACAGGAAGAGCAAAGCCAAGGATCCCTCCATGCATTCACCAGCTGGAAATAAGTCAAACGAGAGCAAAAATTTACGTATAAAAGACTCTCAGGCCGGGCACGGTGGCTCACGCCTGCAATCCCAGCACTTTGGGAGGCCAAGGTGGGTGGATCACCTGAGGTCAGGAGTTAGAGATCAGCCTGGCCAACATGGTGAAACCCCGTCTCTACTAAAAATACAAAAATTAGCCAGGTGTGGTGGTGCATGCCTGTAATCCCAGCTACTCGGGAGGCTGATGCCGGATAATCTCTTGAATCTGGGAGGCAGAGGTTGCAGTGAGCCAAGATTGCACCACTGCACTCCAACCTGGGTGACAGAGCGAGACCCTGTCTCAAAAAAAAAAAAAAGACTTCCATTGATTTCAAAACACTAAGTCTTGCTCCCAGGGCCAGCAGTTGCCACAGGAAAGTTAGAGGTTAGCACCAAAGCCCCCCAAACACCAGAGTCCTTGGAGTTGACCTCGTTGTCTTTTTGGCCTCCTTCTGGGGGACCTGCTTCTGCTTTCTGGAAGGTGCCTCCGTGGGTCCCCGCCCAGCAGGCCCTGGCCTCTGGCCTGGTGAGATTCCTCCAGAGTGGGCGCGGCCAGGCAGCCCCTTGAACTGTGTCTTTCCTGTCTTAGAAGGGGCACTGGACGAAGCGCACTGGCCACAGCACTACCCCGCCTGTGGGGGCCAGAGACAGTCACCCATCAACCTACAGAGGACGAAGGTGCGGTACAACCCCTCCTTAAAGGGGCTCAATCTGACAGGCTACGAGACCCAGGCAGGCGAGTTCCCCATGGTCAACAATGGCCACACAGGTAAGAGGAAGGGGTGGTGAGGGGCTCCAGTCCACGGGCAGCCTGCAGGGGAAGGCAGGTGACACGTGTCCGTGCCAGGAATGGCTTGCACAGAGACACAGAGCACGGCCTCAGAGCTGGAGGCCTCGAACATGAGGGTCGAACATGAAGGCTGACTGGCCCCGAAACCTAGTGGCTCTTCCAGAGAGGGCAGCATCCGTCTTTTGACTCAACTCCCTGCTGGTCCCTTCCTGCCGCGTTATCCTCTTACCCGAGCTCACCCAACCCACCCAGCAGGTGACAGGCAGGACAGGCCGTGCTGCTGAAGCCACCCTTCCCACGGGGGCTTTCTGTCCATCAGCTTGGGTCAGCTTTTCCACATTTCCTATATTGAGTCTATTCAGCTCAAAGCACCTGACAGGTAGGACCAGGGTTTCTCAGAGTTTTAAGAAGAAATCTGGCTTTCTGATCCCTACAAGAAAGAAGGTGAAGGTCACATAGAAAAAGCAGGGCTGTGGGGATGCCCCACTTCAGGAATCCGATATGAGAAACTGTAAATTTTATTTATTTTTTTGAGACAGAGTCTCACTCTGTTGCCCAGGCTGGAGTGCAGTGGCGTGATCTCAGCTCACTGTAGCCTCCACCTCCTGGGTTCAAGTGATTCTCCTGCCTCAGCCTCCTGAGTAGCTGGGATTACAGGCATGCACCACCACGCCCAGCTAATTTTTTTTGTATTTTTAGTAGAGACGAGGTTTCACCATGTTGGCCAGGCTGATCTGGAACGCCTGACCTCAAGTTATCTGCCCACCTCAGCCTCCCCAAAGTGCTGGGATTATAGGCACGAGCCACCACGCCCGGCCTGGAAACTGAAATCTGTGCTTTACTTGTGCAGAACATCCTCCTGATTTTCCAAGTTGGCTCGACTCCTCTGAGCCTCATGACCACCCCAGGAGGGGGCATTTTTTAGGCAGGAAGTCTGAGGCCTCAGGAGGTCGAGGGACTCACCCAAGGCCACGCACTGTCTAATGGCCAAGATGGGCTCACACCCCCAGATGTCAGGTTTCTTGGCCACATCCTTCTTAGATACTGCACTCTCTCACTCCTGCTTGGGTTGAGATACTTCCCTACCTGCCACACAGCGATAGGACAGTCACTGGACTTGGCCAGGCATGGTGGCTCATGCCTGTAAACCCAGTACTTTAGGAGGCTGAGGTGGGAGGATCACTTGATGCCAGAGTTTGAGACCAACCTGGGCAACTTGGTGAGACTTCATCTCTACAAAAAATCAAAGCATTAGCCAGGAGTGGTGGTGAGTGCCTGTAGTCCCAGCTACTCGGGAGGCTGAGGTGAGAGGATCACTTGAGCCTGGGAGGTCAAGGTTGTGGTGAGCCGAGATTACCACTGTACTCCACCCTGGGCAACAGAGCGAGACCGTTTCTTTAAAATAAAAAAGTAAAAGGGTCACAGGACTTAGTTTTCTTATCTTGCACAATCAAGAAAATAAAACCAGCCTGGTGAGGTGGTTCATGCCTGTAATCCCAGCACTTTGGGAGCCCGAGGCGGGCAGATCACCTGAGGTCAGGAGTTCGAGACTAGCCTGGCCAACATGGTGAAACCTTGTCTCTACTAAAAACACAAAAATTGGTTGGGCATGGTGGTGCATGCCTGTAATCCCAGCTACTCAGGAGGCTGAGGCAGGAGAATCACTTGAACTCAGGAGGCAGAGGTTGCAGTGAGCCAAGATTGTGCCATTGCACCCCAGCCTGGGCAACAAGAGCAAAACTCCATCTCAAAGAAAAAAAAAAAAAAAGAAAGAAAACCAATTGTCCTTTATAGGGTTGGTGAAAGTAGCAAATTGGAGAATGAAGCTCTGTCTGTAAAAGGACTCAGGTTTATGTGGCCAGGAGCCCTGAAATACACAAAGAATGAACAAAAGCCTCATTTTCATCATAATGTCAAGCTCTTGTTTCCAAAATTACTCTCTGATGCTTCCAGATTGGCAGGCGGAACTCTTCCTCCCCTCCTTGTCCTCTCCTTGTGGAGAAGGGGCGAAGCACAAAGGCCAAAGGCAGTGGCTTTGTTCACCCTCCCTGGACAGCGGGTGGGAAGCAATCATTGATGGAGGATCTCTATGGGCAACCCTTGCTGAGTGCGGGCTTCGTGCTGAGGGCCCAGAAGAGGGAAGGCATATGGAAGAGAAGAGCCCAGCTTCCCAAGGGGCTTGCAGCGGCTCCCTCCTCCCAATTTCCAGAGGACCCTGTACCTTCTTCCTTTAGGGCTCTGCTCAAATTTCTGTGGTCCGGAAGCCTGTTCCTTTGGGGTTCTCACCTCACATGACAGCATGTCGGACATTAGATTGGACCCAAAATTCACATTAATTATATATATATTAAAAACAATTTTTTTTTTTGAGATGGAGTCTTGCTCTGTCACCCCGGCTGGAGTGCAGTGGTGCAATCTTGGCTCACTGAAACCTCCACTTTCCAGATTCAAGCAATTCTCCTGCCTCAGCCTCCCTAGTACCTGGGACTACAGGCATGTGCCACCACGCCCAGCTAATTTTTGTATTTTTAGTAGAGATGCGGTTTTGTCATACTGGCCAGTCTGGTCTCGAACTCCTTGCCTCAAGTGCTCTGCCCACCTTGGCCTCCCAAAGTGCTAGGATTACAGGCACGAGCCACCAAGGCTGGCCATAATTCCATTTTTCGATGTAAAGGGTTTTTTTCTGAGTTGGAGTCTCACTCTGTCACCCAGGCTGGAATGCAGTGGCATGATCTTGGCTCACTGCAACCTCTGCCTCCTAGGGTCAAGCAATTCTCATGCCTCAGCCTCCTGAGTAGATGGGACTACAGGCGCCCACCACCACCCCCAGCTAATTTTTGTATTTTTTGTAGAGATGGGGTTTCAGCATGTTGGCCTGGCTGGTCTCGAACCCCTGACCTCAAGTGATCCGCCCACCTCGGCCTCCCAAAGTGTTGAGATTATAGGCGTGAGCCACCGTGCCCGGCCTGATATAAAGTATTTTGAAAGATTTTTATAATTTAGCTTTTGAAGTTATTTGGCTATCGCCATTGGCTACTTTTCAGCAAGCTCCAAGCACATTCAGGAATTCTACTGAAGGGGGAAAAAAAACTAATCTACAAACTTTGAATCTAATGAGATTTTGATGAACACTAAGCTTAACAGTAAAGTTGACATGATGTATTAAAGATTTGTTAATTTTTGGTTTTGCAAGGTTCTTTTATTTGAGACGAAGTCGTGCCCTGTAGCCCAGGCTGGAGTGCGGTGGCGCGATCTCGGCTCACTGCAACCTCCGCCTCCCGGGTTCAATCGATTCTCCTGCCTCAGCCTCCTCAGTAGCTGGGATTACAGGCACGTGCCACCACGCCTGGCTAATTTTTGTATTTCTAGTACAGACAGGGTGTCACCATGTTGGCCAGGCTGGTCTCAAACTCCTGACCTCAAGTCATCCGCCCACTTCGGCCTCCCAAAGTGCTGGGATTCCAGGCATGAGCCACCATGCCCAGTCAGGTTTTGAAAGGTTTCTAATCACATGTATTGAGCAATCATTTCAGTGTCATGAAAATCCTGTGTTCCACCTGTTCATCTCTCCCTTCCTTCCTAAACCCTGGCAATCACTGATCTTTTTATTTGACCTATAGTTTTTCCTCTTCCAAAATGTCATATGGTTGGAATCACACAGCATGTAGCCTTTTCACATTGGCTTCTTTCACTTAGCAATATGCATTTAAGTTTCCTCCATGTCTTTTCATGGCTTGATAGCTCATTTCTTTTCAGTGCTGAATATTCTATTGCCTGGATGAACCAGTTTATCCATTCACCTATCCAAAGACATCCGGGCTGCTTCTCAGTTTTGGCAGTTATGAATAAAGCTGTTATAAAACCCATATGCAGGCCAGGCATGGTGGCTCATGCCTGTAACCCCAGCACTTTGTGAGGCCAAGGTGGGAGGATCACTTGAACCCGGGAATTTGAGACCAGCCTGGGCAATGTAGTGAGACTTACGAAAGTAATAAAAAAATTAGCCTGGCATGGTGGCTCAAACATACAGTCCTGGCTACATAGGAGGTTGAGGTGCGAGGCTCACTTGAGCAGCTTGGGAGGTCAAGGCTGCAGTGAGCTATGATTGCACCACTGCACTCCAGCCTGGGTGACAGAGCAAGACCTTCTCTCAATCAATCAATCAATCAGTCAATCAATCAATCAATCAATTCCATGTGTAGGTTTGTGTGTTTTCAGTCCATGTGGGTAATTACCAAGAGCTTGCTTGATCGTATAGTAATGTCAGAGGCGTTTGAACCAGAGTGACCCCATCTTGAATAGGGGGTGGGTAAAATAAGGCTGAGACCTACTGGACTGCACTCCCAGGAGGTTAAGGCATTCTCAGTCACAGGATGAGATAGGAGGTTGGCACAAGATACAGGTCACAAAGCTTGCTGATAAAACAGGTTGCAGTAAAGAAGCCTGACAAATCCTACCAAAATCAAGATGGCCACGAGAGTGACCTCCAGTTGTCCTCACTGCTACACTCCCACTAGCGCTATGACAGTTTACATATGACATGGCAACATCAGGAAGTTACCCTATGTGGTCTAAAAAGGGGAGGCATGAACAATACACCCCTTGTTTAGCATATAATTAAGACATAACCATAAAAACGGGCAACCAGCTGCCCTTGGGGCTGCTCTGCCTGTGGAGCAGCCATTCTTTATTCCACTACTTCCGTTTTTTTTTTTTTTTTTTTTTTGAGACAGAATCTTGCTCTGAGGCTGGAGTGCAGTGGTGCTACCTTGGCTCCCTGCAACCTCTGCCTCCCGGTTCAAGTGATTCTCGTGCCTCAGCCTCCCAAGTAGCTGGGTTTACAGGAATGCACCACCATGCCCCATTAAGTTTTGTAATTTTAGTAAAGACAGGGTTTCGCCATGTTGGCCAGGCTGGTCTTGAACTCCTGACCTCAAGTGATCTGCCTGCTTCGGCCTCCCAAAGTGCTGGGATTACAGGCGTGAGGCACTGCGCCTGGCCTATTCCTTTACTTTCTTAATAAACTTGCTTTCACTTTATTATGTGGACTCACCCCAAATTCTTTCTTGTGTGAGATCCAAGAACCCTCTCTTGGGGTCTGGATTGGGACCAGTTTTTGGTAACATATAGACCAAGTTGGAAATAATTGACATTGAGATAGTATTAAGTCTTCCTATCTGTGAACATGGAATATTTCTCCACTTATTTAGTTCTTCCTGATTTATTTCATTAGTTTTGTGATTTTCCTTATACAGATTTTGTCCATATTTTTGGGCTATTTTTGTATTTTTAGTAGAGACGAGGTTTCGCCATGTTGGCTAGGTTGGTCTTGAACCCCTGACCTCAGGTGATCTGCCTGCCTTAGCCTCCTAAATTGCTAGGATTACAGGTGTGAGCTGCCGGGCCTGGCCTCCTCATTTTAAAATTAAATTTAAATTAGATTCAACATTTCAATAAAGAGAAATTCAAATTGAAACACAGGCTGTTGAAACAAAGACAAGTTGCTACAAAATTTCTAAAATGAACTCCCAATATCTCTGTTTTGGTGCAGACTAGTAACAGTTGGTGGGCCGGCACTGATCCATTAATACATATTGCCCAGGTGCCGTGGCTCACCTATAATCCCAGCACTTTGAGAGGCCAAGGCAGGTGGATTGCTTGAGCCCAGGAGTTTCAGACCAGCCTGGGCAACATGGTGAAATTCTGTCTCTACAAATAAACTTAAAAATTAGCTGGACCTGGTGGTGTGTGCCTGTAGTCCCTGCTACTTGAGGGGCTGAGGCAGGAGGATTGTTTGAGCCTGGGAGGTGGAGGCTGCAGTGAGCTGAGGTCATGCCACTGCACTCCAGCCTGGGTGACAGAGTAAGACCCTGCCTCAATTAAAATATTTTTTAAAAAGCCCAGTAACAGGCTCAGGGTTGTGGCTCTTTTCCAGTTGGGCCTGTGTGGGCCTGTCAGTGTAACCAGAAGTAACACATTCCGTCTCCCGGGAGCTGTGTTTTGGGGAAATTGTGAGGACCTCTCTCATTTCTCCTGTGGTGCTTACTGTCCATTTAGGGAGCTCTGCTCGGGTCCTCAGCTCCTCGGCTCCCGTCTGCTTTCAGCGTCACTGACCTTGCACGCCTCATTTTAAGGCCCTTCCGTCCTTTTCTTGCAAGCATTGATTTTTGAGGCCAGCTACATCTCAAGCTCTAAATACAGAGCATTTGTTCTGCCAAACAGCCGGTGAAAACCTTTCAGGCCGGATTACTGCATTACAGCACATTACGTTATGAATTTAATCATAGCTCCCCGCTCCTTTAGACAATTTGGAAAGAAAGAGGGGGGCATGTGACAGGTTTTAAATACCTCATATTTGCTATCTTTTAAGAAAATGTTCTTGTTTACAGCCAGCATTGATGACTTTAAATAGGAAGATCTTGCCAGGCGCAGTGGCTCGCGCCTATAAACCCAGCACTCTGGGAGGCTGAGGAGGTTGGATCACTTGAGGTCAGGAGTTCGAGACCAGCCTGGCCAATATGGTGAAACCCTGTCTCTACTAAAAATACAAAAATTAGCCGGGCATGGTGGCATATGCCTGTAATCCCAGCTACTGGGGAGGGTGAGGCAGGAGAATTGCTTGAACCCAGGAGGCGGAGGTTGCAGTGAGCCTAGATCATGCCACTGCACTCCAGCCTGGGTGACAGAGCAAGACTCTGTCTCAAAATAAATAAATAGGAAGATCTTGCTCATGAGACACATGCTGCCTGGCCCTTTCCAACGCCGAAATTATATCCTCATAGATATTTTTCTTAGTCACTTTTCTTAGTAACTGAGTCCGTTTTTTTCTTTTTGTGTAGTTCATTCCAAAAGGCAGAGATTTCAGCTGGGCGTGGTGGCTCACGCCTGTAATCCCAACACTTTGGGAGGCTGAGGCAGGTGGATCACTTGAGGTCAGGAGTTCAAGACCAGTGTAACCAATATGGTGAAACACCGTCTCTACTAAAAATACAAAAATTAGCCAGGCATGGTGGCGGGCACCTGTAGTTCCAGCTACTCGGGAGGCTGAGGTGATAGGATCCCTTGAAGCCAGGAGTTGGAGGCTGCAGTGAGTTGCTGCAGGGAGTCATCATGGTGCCACTGCACTCCAGCCTGAGCAACAGAGTGAGCATGAAAAAAAAACAAAGAAAAGAAAACAGTTCTAAGAGGCCCCACTTCCTATTCTTATACCTTCGGCAAATTCCAAACTTGGCCAGAGATAGAGAGTAGAATTCTAGTTTCCAAGCCCATTGGCCATAATGTTTCAGGACCTTCCCTTTCCCTGGGGCCAGCAAGCTGGACCTGCCACTGTGTGGTCCTGCCTCTGGCCTGTTGGTTCTGGGCGGGAAGGAGCGTGCTGGGGAGAGGCACTTGCCCAGCCTGGTTTACTTAGTGCCTGGCCTCCATCCTGACCTCACCCTGTGCCCTGTGCGCAAACGCCTCTTCTCCTTTGGTGACCCTGCCCATGGCATTCTAAGCCAGCCTATGGTATTGGCTTGCCCTGGGCTCAGACAGGTGGGAGGTGAGCAGAGAAGCTACCCAGCCTGTAGGCCTGACCCCTCTGTGTTCACCTACTCTGCTCTCAGCCCCACCTTGTCTCTCCAGTGCAGATCAGCCTGCCCTCCACCATGCGCATGACAGCGGCTGACGGCACTGTATACATAGCCCAGCAGATGCACTTTCACTGGGGAGGTGCGTCCTCGGACATCAGCGGCTCTGAGCACACCGTGGACGGGATCAGACATGTGATCGAGGTACCTGAGGACCCCCACTGTGTCCTCTTTCCTTTGAACCCCGTGGTCACTTTTCTTTTTATTTATTTATTTTGAGACAGAGTCTCGCTCTGTTGCCCCGGCTGGAGTGCAGTGGCGAGATCTCAGCTCACTGCAACCTCCGCCTTCTGGGTTCAAGCAATTCTCCTGCCTTAGTCTCCCGAGTAAATGGGATTACAGGCACCCGCCACCATGCCCTACTAAGTTTTGTATTTTTAGTAGAGACGGGGTTTCACCATTTTGGCCAGGCTGGTCTCGAACTCTTGACTTCAGGTGATCCACCCGCCTTGGCCTCCCAAAGTGCTGGGATTATAGGCGTGAGCCACAGTGCCCGGCCGTCACTTTTCTTATTAAAATAGCCAAGGCCGGGTGCACTGGCTCACACCTGTAATTCCACCACTTTGGGAGGCCAAGGCAGGGGAATTGCTTGAGCCCAGGAGTTGTAGATCAGCCTGGGCAATGTAGCGAGATCTTGTGTCTGCAAAAAAAAAAAAAAAAAAATTAGCCAGGAGTGGTGGTACACGCCTATAGTTCCAGCTTCTGAGGAGGCTGAGGTGGGAGGATCACTTGAGGCCAGGAGGCTGAGGCTGCAGTAAGTCCTGATCATGCCGCTGCACTCCGGTCTGAGTAACAAAACAAACAAACAAAAACAGCCAAAAGACTGTGCAATGGTAGCAGTTAAGTCATCCTGAAGTTGAGTTTATTTTTTATTCACTCAGCAACTATTGACAGATCACCACTTTGTGACAGGGGTTCAGGCAAGGTCCTGCCCTCACAGGACTCAGGTTGGCAGGAATTCACAGCCCACAGGGTGTGGCAAGCCCTCCTTTGTTTCAGCTGGATTTCTATGTGTTAGATTTTCTTTTTTTTGTTTCTTGAGACAGAGTTTTGCTCTTTTGCCCAGGCTGGAGTGAAGTGGCATGATCTTGGCTCACTGCAACCTCCGTTCCCTGGGTTCGAATGATTCTCCTGCCTCAGCCACCCGAGAAGCTGGGATTACAGGCACCTGCCACCATGGCCGGCTAATTTTTGTACTTTTAGTAGAGACGGGGTTTCGCCATGTTGGCCAGGCTGGTCTCAAACTCCTGACCTCAAGTGATCCACCCGCCTCGGCCTCCCAAAGTGCTGGGATTACAGGCATGAGCCACTGTGCCTGGACTGTGTTAGATTTTCTGAGTTCCCTCTTTTGCCAGAATCCATCCATAGGATGACTACGCATTAACAGTGGTTGCCTGGGACAAGGGGCGCAAGCTCACTCTCCCTGCAAAGCCCCCAGACACTCCAGGAGAACCCAGCGTCCTCATGTGATCCCTTCAGACTCTGCCAGCTTGTCTGCCTGGAGGGAGGTGTGGTCGGGAAATGGCCTCGAACTGCCATCTTCCAGAATCCCACTCTTGCTCTTTGCATTCTTGGGGAAGTTTCTGCTCTTGATAGATAGGAATTGCAGCCCAGATGGAGAGAGATGGAGGTCCAAGTTGCTTGTGTGGAACAGTCTGAGGCCTCAGACGGAGCACCTTTCTTCCTCTTCCTCCTTCCCTGGAAATCTTAAGCATTTGAATTTCTATGAACTGCCCTTGACCCACTCTACCTTGCTCTTACAGATTCACGTTGTTCACTACAATTCTAAATACAAGAGCTATGATATAGCCCAAGATGCGCCGGATGGTTTGGCTGTACTGGCAGCCTTCGTTGAGGTAAGCAGAAACTACCCATGTGTGTCTGTATTTGAAGTTATAGGTTGATGTCCAAACAAGGTGTGAAGTCTAGTTAAACAGTCTTCTTTATTATCACTCTTCATCTTTTCCTGAGCTCACAGTTCTTGGAAACATTGACTCGATGGAAGATCACTGTGCTCCTTCTGTGCTGTCAATCTCCGGACCTTGGTTAACGTGGACAAGCTGACTTAAAAGAGCTGGAATCCCAGAGGGGTTGCGTAGACACAAATTGTTCGAAGGGCAAGGGGAAACCTGCAACTCAATCAGACAAGGGCAACACCTCTGCATTTCCTTTTTTTTTTTTTTTTTTTTTGAGACGAAGTTTCACTCTTGTCACCCAGGTTGGAGTGCAGTGGCACAATCTCGGCTCACTGCAATCTCCACCTCCCAGGTTCAAATGATTCTCCTGCCTCAGCCTCCCAAGTAGCTGGGATTACAGGCGCCTGCCACCACGTCTGGCTAATTTTTGTATTTTTAGTAGAGACGGGTTTCACTATGTTGACCAGGCTGGTTGTGAACTCCTGACCTCAGGTGATCCCCCCACCTTGGCCTCCCAAAGTGCTGGGATTACAGGCATGAGCCACCGGGCCCAATCAACACCTCTGCATTTCTAAGAAAGTCTAGATGGCGGGGCCGGGCGTGGTGGCTCACATCTGTAATCCTAGCACTTTGGGAGGCCAAGGTGGATGGATCGCTTGAGGTCAGGAGTTCAAGACCAGGCTGACCAACATGGCAAGACCCCATCTCTACTACAAATACAAAAATTAGCTGGGCATGGTGGCGGGCACCTGTAATTCCAGCTACTTGGGAGGCTGAGGCAGGAGAATCACTTGAATCCGGGAGGCGGAGGTTGCAGTGAGCCGAGATCGGTCTACTGCACTCCAGCGTGGGCAATAAAGCTAGATTCCATCTCAAAAAAAAAAAAAAAAAAGTTGGGCGTGATGGCTCATGCCTGTAATCCCAGCACTTTGGGAGGCTGAGGCAGATGGATCACCTGAGGTCAGGAATTCAAGACCAGCCTGACCAACATGGGGAAACCCCATCTCTACTAAAAATACAAAAGTAGCCAGGCGTGGTGACGCACGCCTGTAATCCCAGCTACTTAGGAGGCTGAGGCAGGAGAACTACTCAAACCCAAGAGGCAGAGGCTGCAGTGAGCCAAGATAATGCCACTACACCCCAGCCTGGATGACAGAGCAAGACTCTGTCTCAAAAAAAAAAAAAAAAAAAAAAAAAAGTCGGGCATGCAAAGAAATAGGAAAATGTAATCCATATTTAGGAGGAAAAAATAACTCAAAACAATCTATAGAAACTGACCTGAGTGGACCCAGAGTGATTAAGCAGACAGGACTTTAAAACAACTATCAATGCTGTGGCTGGGAGAAAAATAAAAAAAAAAACCTATCATAAATGTTTGAAGAATGAAAGGAAACTATGTTCAAAGAATTGAAGGAAAATATGATGACAATGACTCAAAAAAGGGATCTCAATGGAGAAATAGAAACTTTAAAGATGCACCAAATGGAAAGTCTAGAGTTGAAAAGTACAATAAACAAAATGGAAAAAGAATCACTAGATGGGCCCAAAGCAGATCTGAGGCAGCAGAAGAAAAAAAGAATCAGTGCATTTGAAGATAGAGCAATGAAATTATCCAATCTGAAATACAGAGAAAAAAGACAGAAGAAAAATGAACAGCCTTGCAGACTCATGGGGACAAAATCAAGTATAGCAACACACACACACACACACACACACACACACACACACACATATAATGGGAGTCCCAGAAGGAGAGGAGAGAGAGAAAGTGGAAGAAAAACACGAAACAAAACAAAACAAAACAATGGCCCAAAAGCCTCAAACCTGAGGAAAAACATAAATTTATCAATCCAAGAAACTAAAAAAACCCCAAGTCTGATAAATAAACCCCAAGTCTAGATACATCAAAAATCAAACTGCTGAAAGCAGCAAGAGAAAAGGGATTTATTATATGTAGGGGAATGACAGTACAATTAATGGCTGACTTTTCAAGTCATCAGAACACAGTGGAATGACTGTCAATCAAGAATTCTATATCCAACAAACCACCCTTCAAAAATGAAGGTGAAACAAAGACATTCCCAGATATACGAAAACCAGTATAATTGCTAGCCGGTCTATCTTACTAGTCATATATAAGGATGCTTTTCTGGCTGAAAGAAAATGATACTGGACGGTAACTCCGATACACAGAAAGAAGTGAAGAGTACTGGAAATGGAGAATAGAAAAGACTACATACATATATTTTTTGTGTTTTCTTCTTTTAATTTCTTTTTAAAAACCATCAAGATTATTTAAAGCAATGACTATACCACTGGCTTATAATATATGTAGATGTGATGCATATGACAAAAATAGAAGAAAGGATGAGGATGAAATAGAGCTCTTTTGAAGCAAAGTTGCTATATTTTACTGAAATTAAGTTAATATTAACCTGACATAGATTGTGATTGAGTTGTATATGGTAATCATTTGAGCAACCACTAAGAAAATAACTAAAAATGATTAAATGGTAAATGAGAAGTATTTGCTTAACACAAAAGAAGTCAGTAAAGGTGGACCAATGCAACAAAAAAGGCACGAGACATCTAGAAAACAAATAGCAAATGCAGTCATAAAGCCAAGAAAGCCAAATTTATGCACAGTGAAAGAGATCAACACCACTTGACTGAAAAGAGCCATTGAAAATAGACCTTTTTCACCCAAAGCAACTTTTCTGACTGTTAAAGTCAATACTCATTCAGAAAGAGTGACCTGGTGTTGGGGGAATTGTAGTCGTTCTGCCTTGGACATCTGGCTCTCTGTCGGAAGTCCTGAGGCTGAAGAAGGGAACTTGTGAGATCAAGCCCTCCTCATCACAAAGAATCTGACTGTGGCTGACACTGCCCAAAACAAGTGCACAGACCAGGTGCGGTGGCTCACGCCTGTAATCCCAGCACTTTGGGAGGCCGAGGTGGGCCGATCACCTGAGGTCAGGAGTTCGAGACCCGCCTGGCCAACATGGTGAAACCCCGTCTCTACTAAAAATACAAAAAAATTAGCCAGGCGTGGTGGTGGGCACCTGTAATCCCAGCTACTCGGGAGGCTGAGGCAGGAGAATTGCTTGAACCCTGGAGGCAGAGGTTGCAGTGAGCCGAGATCGTGCCACTGCACTCCAGCCTGGGGAAGAGAGCAAGACTCTTAAAAAAAAAAAAAAACAACTCACAAACAAACAAACAAAAACAAGCACACAGGGGACTTTTTTAGAGTAAGAGTTGGCCATTTCTGAGGGCATCACCAATGACCGACAAGCTTCTTTCCCTGGAAGCTGCCAAAATACTTCAGATAATGCCTTTCTGGAAGGACTCATGAACCTGCGTGTTTGGTAGCAAAGAACAGCCAGACTGTCTCTGCCAAAACACAAGACGGCACAGGCTGCCTCTCCTTACTCTCTAGGCTCGGCCCAATCTGCTAGAAAGCTGAGTGGCTGGATTAGTAGCGATGGTGCTGGGGCCTCTTCTTCACTTATGCTCAGTGCTCTGTGTTTCTCTACAGGTGAAGAATTACCCTGAAAACACTTATTACAGCAACTTCATTTCTCATCTGGCCAACATCAAGTACCCAGGTAAGGGAAGCCAACTGTGGCTGCAGGAGGGAAGGGGAATGAGTGCGAGTGTGAGTGTGAGGTGGGCCCAGGGGGCAGGGGATTGATGCTGGTGGGGAGGGTGGCCCGTGGGCCCTGCCAAGGGAGTCCACCCCTCCCTGTGCCAGGTTACTTGTTCCAGTGATTTCTGCTGTTGGCTTAGGCAGCAAACCTCTCTGAGAAGCCTGTGCATAAATTCGATGTGTCATTTCCCATGATTGGAACTTCTGGCTGGAGTTGCACTAAGTAGGCATATCCTTGCTTCGATGACTGTCACCTCAGCTGGCAGTGACAGTCCTGGCAGCTAGAGAGATGTCCACCTGGCTCCAAGCTGAGATGAATGTCAAGAGGGAAGCCCTCGTCATACCACTTGGACATCCAGACACTCGGGGTGTTCTTCCGCCCCCTCTCCTCCAGAGGGCGGCGTTCTTGTAAGAGCCATTTCCCACCCAGGGTCAACCCTTGACTTTTGAACTATAACCACAACAGCTCTGCATCCTCGACTTCACATGTCCCATTCCGGCCACACCTCCCAGCCTCCCAGTCCTCTGACTTCAGCACCCAGCCCCTCCTGCAATTCACCTGACCGGAGTCCTCCAAACCTGGGGCTTCCACATTCTCGCTCCTAGTGACGCCTGTGTCCTTTCATCTCTCTCCCAGCTTAGATTCCACCCCGACACTCTCAAGTCTCCCTCAACACTCCCATGCAAACACCCTCTAGCCCTCACCCCTCCACCCCTCCACAAACTCACCTGGCAAAGCTCCAGACCAACTCTGGAGTTTTTTTAGTTATTTTCTTAGTGGTTGGCTGGCAGCCAAACAGCTGAATGCAACTGGACAGAAATCCATAGACATCTAACTGGTATTATTATCGTTATTATTTTTGAGACATGGTCTTGGTCTGTCGCATAGGCTGGGGTGCAATGGCGCGATCATGGCTCAGTGCAGCCTCGACCTCTGGGGCTCAGTTGATCCTCCCACCTCAGCCTCCTGAGTAGCTGGGACTACAGGTGCACCACCATGCTTGGCTGGTTTTTTGTATTTTTAGTAGAGACAGGGTCTCACCATGTTCTCAGGCTGGTCTTGAACTCCTGGGCTCAAGTGATCTGCCTGCCTCAACTTCCCAAAATTTTGGGATTATAGGCATGAGCCACCACACCTGGCCAACTGGTATTATTTTTTATTCGTAGCTACAAATATGAACAGTGCCCAGAAATCCTAAAGTATCACGCTGGGCATTTTCTTTCTGACCTCCCAAATTCTTGTCACATGCTTTCTCCTCTCTCCTGAAGCCCCTGTGCCTGGGCTCCAGCAATTCCCCTGGAGCTGATGCTCCCACTCCCACTCCATTGAGAAGACAGAAGCCACAGGCCAGAAACACTCCGCTCCTTAACCCACGTGCATCTGGACCAAATTCCACATCCCCTCTTCAGCTGCAACGCATGACAAATCCCTGCTCTTGTCAACACCACCCCTCCCATGTGGGGCCCAACCCCACTCCTCTCCCATGCTCAGGGCCTCCTTTCCTGCTATGCTCTCCCTGGTCTTCTGCATCGTTGATTTCTCTCTCTCTCTCTCTTTTTTCTTTTTGGAGATGGAGTCTTGCTCTGTCACCAGGCTGGAGTGCAGTGGCATGATCTCAGCTCACTACAACCTCCGCCTCCCGGGTTCAAGTGATTCCCCTGCCTCAGCCCCCTGAGTAGCTGGAATTACAGGTACACACCACCATGCCTGGCCAATTTTTTGTATTTTAGTAGAGACAGGGTTTCACCATGTTGGCCAGGATGGTCTCGATCTCCTGACCTTGTGATCTACCCGCCTCGGCCTCCCAAAGTGTTGGGATTACACGCATGAGCCACTGTGCCCGGTCTGCATCGTTGATGTCTTACTCTTTATTAAAGCCTCCTGCTCAGCACACACATCTGCCCTAACTCCTCCCACCTCCAAACACAAGCAAACAAACGTTATCTCCTGACCTTACCATTCCCCAGCTTCCCCCAGTTCTCTGGCTCCCCTTGAAAAGGTCATAGAATAGTCCTGTTCTCCGTTCTCACCCACCCCACCCTGAGCTGGCCCCAATGCTCCACGAAGCCGGAGTGACGGTCAGATCTATGGGCCACTCTTCTTCTCTTGTCTTAGTTTACCTTCAAAGGGTGGTCTGGCACGCCCCAGCTCTGCCCTCTCACTCTCTTTCTGGCTCCTGCCCTAAATGTTGGGTGGAGTCAGGCTCTGTCTCATCTCAGTGACTCCACGCAGTCCCACAGCCTGAATTAAAACTTACCACTTAAGGCTGGGTGCAGTGGCTCACACCTGTAATTCCCGCACTTTGGGAGGCGGAGGCGGGCTGATCACCTGAGGTCAGGAGTTTGAGACCAGCGTGGCCAACATGGTTGAACCCCGTCTCTACTAAAAATACAAAAATTAGCCAGGCATGGTGGCGCACGCCTGTAATCCCAGCTACTCAGGAGGCTAAGGCAGGAGAATCGCTTAAACCCGGGAGGTGGAGGTTGCAGTGAGCTGAGATTGTGTCGCTGCACTCCAGCCTGGACGACAGAGCGCGACAACATCTCAAACAACGACAACAACAACAAACTTACCCCTTAAACCATTTTAAATGTACAGTTCAGTAGCATTAAGAACATTCACAGTGTGATGCAACCATCACCCCCCTCCATTGCCGGAACTGTTTTTCATCTTCCTAAACTGAAACTCTGTACCCATTCAACAGTTACTCCCCATCTCCCCTTCCAGCTTCTGGTAACCACAGTTTCTGTCTCTAAGAATTTGACTATTCTGGGTACCTCATATAAGTAGAATCAAATAGTATTTGTCTTTGTTTTTGGTCTGGATTATTTCACTTAGCATAATGTCTTTTAGGTTTGCCTACATTGTAGCATGTTATCAGAATTTCATTCCTTTTAAAGGCTGAAGTGGCTGGGCGAGGTGACTCACGCCTGTAATTCCAGTACTTTGGGAGGCCAAGGCTGGCAGAGCACTTGAGGTCAGGAGTTTGAGATCAGCCTGGCCAACATGGTGAAACCCCGTCCCTACTAAAAATACAAAATTAGCCAGGTGTTATGGAGGGTGCCCGTATTCTCAACTACTCAGGAGGCTGAGGCGGGAGAATCGCTTGAACCCGGGAGGCAGAGGTTGCAGTGAGCTGAGATTGTGCTACTGCACTCCAGTCTGGGTGACAGAGTGAGACTCTGCTTCAAAAAAAAAAAAAAAAGGCTGAAGTATATTCCATTGTGTGGATATATGATATTTTGTGTATCCATTTATCTACTGGTGAACATTTTGGTGGCTTCTACCTTTTGGCTATTGTGAGGTAACGCTGCTATGAATATAGGTGTACAAGTATCTCTTTGAGTCCCTGCTTTCATTTCTTTTGGGTAGATAGGAGTAGAATTGCTGGGTAACATAGTAATCTATGTTTTTTTAATTCTAATTTTTTTTGTTTTTTGAGACAGAGTCTCGCTGGGGCGGGAGTGCAGTGCCTCGATCTCGGCTCACTGCAACCTCCGCCTCCCGAGTTCAAGCGCTTCTCCTGCCTCAGCCTCCCGAGTAGCTGGGATTACAGGCACCTGCCACCATGCCCAGCTAATTTTTGTATTTTTAGTAGAGACGGGGTTTCATCATGTTGGCCAGGCTGGTCTCAAACTCCTGACCTCAGGTGATCCACCCACCTCGGCCTCCCAAAGTGCCGGGATTACAGGTGTGAGCCACCATACCTGGCCATATGTTTATTTTTTGAGGAACTATTATACCATTTTCCATGGTGGCTGCATCATGATTCTGGAATTCTTGACTTTCACTTAAATATATTAGAGTTACAAAAATAAATCTCTACCACAGAGCCCTTTTGGAGGTTATATCTTGAAATCTTCCAATAATAATCAAACTTAGAACTCTTTTGCCTACTCATGGGCTTATGCACTCTGAGACATTGTGGCCTTGGTTGAACAGGCCTATCTACGTATGTATCAAAACTATGTTCTCTGCCTTTAAGAAGCGCAGAAGTGCTCAGGGAAAGTGAAGCAAAATCCAACTCAATCCTGTGTTGCCTTGAGAGTCTTGTGCTGAGCTCAGGGGCTCAGTGTTGTTGACATGAATGAAACGAGGACCTCTCTAGAGCAGGAGCAGGTGTGGCTGCTGCAGGAGTTTTGCAGGCCTGGTGGAAGTGGCCCCTCCCTATGCCCCACCTGTGGCTGGGCTTGGTTTCCAGCGGTCGTGGCAGGAAGAGCTCAGGACCAAATGTCTGTACCTGGACCCTGGCTTGGTTCTGATTCTGCATTTATTATTTAAAAAAAATTTAAAAAAAGAAGCTTATTGTAGAGACGGGGCCTCCCTGTGTTGCCCAGGCTGGTCTTGAACTCTTGGCCCCAAGCAATCCTCCCGCCTTGGCCTCCCAGAGTGTTGAGATTACAAGTGTGAGCCACTGCGCCCGGCCTGATTCTGCATTTACAACTGCTGTCTACCCACTTCTCAATGAGCCCAAACGAAGGCATTTTGGTCTTTCTTCGAGTGCACTTACCCAGAAGTCTCCAGGGGCCATATTTATTTCTTTCATTGATCATAAAATGTGTCCTCTGCCTAGCCATGATAATGGTGACCGCAGCAGTTACACTTAGGAGTACTTCCCTATGTAGTGGTTCAATGCCAGTCGCTTTCCAGATGTTATTCCTTCTTACCCTCACAACAATCCTGCTGATTATTCCCTTTCTACAGATGAGAAAATGGCCGCAGGGTGAGCACCCGGCCAAGAGCACTCAGCCAGGAGCAGGTGTCTGAGTGCTTCTATCCCCAAAGTCTCTCCTCTCAATCCCTTCCAGGAAGAAGTAAACTGGGAAATTGTTTCCTAATCATCAGCTTCTATGTTCTGCTGAACTCAAGAGATTGGAACCTGGTGAGGCCTGGGCCTGAGCTGTCCTCCCAAGGGGCAGCGGTGGTCCCTGACATTCTGTTACCTTCTGTCTTCTTGGTCAGGACAAAGAACAACCCTGACTGGCCTTGACATTCAGGACATGCTGCCCAGGAACCTCCAGCACTACTACACCTACCATGGCTCACTCACCACGCCTCCCTGCACTGAGAACGTCCACTGGTTTGTGCTGGCGGATTTTGTCAAGCTCTCCAGGACACAGGTAATGTATGGTATCACTTTGCCGAAGTCTTCCCATTCAATTGCCTGGTTAACAAGGGTTCTCCCCAGCATCTCAACGAACGTCAACAACTAAGGGGTCGTACAGTATTTTCTGTGTGCAGGGCTACTGTGCCTTGTCTAGCCAACCTTTTTTTTTTTTTTTTTTTTTTTTTTGTGAGACAGAGTCTCGCTCTGTCACCTGGGCTGGAGTGCAGTGGCGTGATCTCAGCTCACTGCAACCTCCGCCTCCCGGGTTCAAGCAATTCTCCTGCCTCAGCCTCCCGAGTAGCTGGGACTCCAGGCGTGTGCCACCACGCCCGGCTAGTTTTTATTTTTAGTAGGGACAGGGTTTTACCATGTTGCCCAGGCAGGTCTCAAACTCCCGGGTTCAAGCAGTCTGCCTGTCTCAGCCTCCCAAAGTGCTGGGATTACAGGTGTGAGCCACTGCACCCGGCCATCTCCTTTTCTTAAACTTTTCATTTCCTTAGAAAAAGGTGGAAAAGACCCCTGCTCAAGGACACCCACACCCCAAAATGTTGCCAGTCAGGCTAGAAGTGCCCCCAGACACCTGACAAAATCAAATGGTAAATTATCTCTGGGAAAATGACCTTAAATCCAGACCTAGAAGAATTTTCACAAATAAAGTTACTTGAAATTAGCTCAATTAAGAAAAAAAAATACAAAACATATGAGAAAAAAAGACATTATAAATGAGAACCAGCAGAATCAGACCTACAAAGACTTCAGTTAGTGGAATTATCAGACAATTAATATGACATAAGAATGTTTAACATGTATGAAGAAATAAAAGGTTTAAATATGAGAAAAGAGCAAAAAAGTATAAAAATGGACATCCAGACTTGGGACAAAAACTCAAATAGAATTTCTAGAAATGGAAAAATAGTATCAAAAATTAATAATCCAGGCCAGTTGCGGTGTCTCACGCCTGTAATCCCAGTACTTTGGGAGGTCAAAGTGGGTGGATCACCTGAGGTCAGGAGTTTGAGATCAGCCTGGCCAACATGGTGGAACCCCGTCTCTACTAAAAGTACAAAAAATTAGCCAGTCGTGGTGGTGGGGCGCCTGTAATCCCAGCTACCCCAGAGGCTGAGGTGGAACAATCACTTGAACCTGGGACGTGGAGGTTGCAGTGAGCCAAGATTGCACTGCTGCACTCCAGCCTGGGCAACAGAACAAGACCCTGTCTCAAAAAAAAAAAAAAAAAGTTTGCCAGGCATGGTGGCTCACGCCTGTAATCCCAGCACTTTGGGAGGCCAAAGCGGGTGGATCATGAGATCAGGGGTTCGAGACCAGCCTGGCCAACATGGTGAAACCCCGTCTCTACTAAAGATACAAAAAATTAGCCGGGCATAGTGGTGCGAGCCTATAATCCCAGCCACTCAGGAGGCTGAGGCAGGAGAATCGCTTGAACCCAGGAGGCGGACGTTGCAGTGAGCTGAGATCATGCCATTGCACCCCAGCCTGGGCAACAGGGCAAGACTCCATCTCAAAAAAACAAAAACAAAAACCCAATGAATGGGTTTAATACGTGTTAGATACAGTTTGAGAGAGAATTAGTAAATTGGAGACAGCCAATAACATTATCTAGAATGCAGCACAGAGAAAAAGAGATGGAACTATGAAAAGAAGTGAAGAGACATTGTGTACTGGAAAGGTCTAGTAAATGTCTAATCAAAATTCTAGAAGGAGAAGAGAGGCAGAGTAGGGAAGAGGCATGATTTGACAAAATATTGGCTGACAATTTTCAGGAAGAGATACCAAGTCATATATTCAAGAATGCCAATTAGTTTCTCTCTCTGTCTCTCTCTCTCTCTGGGTGTATAGATATATGTGTGTGTGTATACACAACATCCTGCACTAAACGCATCACATTGAAATCATCAAAGACAAAGAAACACTTTAAAAATTAGCCAGAAAGAAAAGACAGATTATCATGAAAAGAGTATTATTAGACAGAGAGTTGATTTAACAGCCACAGTGAAAGTCAGAAGGGAGTGGAAACATAATTTCAAAGTGCCAGGGGAAAAAAAATAGCCAATATAGAATTGTATGTGCAGCAAAGATGCCTTTCAAGGATATAGACAAAATACAGACATTTTCAGGTCAGGTGAGGTGGTTCATACCTGTAATTTCAGCACTATGGGAGGCTGAGTGGGCGAATGGCCTGAGGAGTTGAGACCAGCCTGGCCCACATGGTGAAACCCCATCTCTACTAAAAATATAAAAATTATCTGGGCGTGTGGGTGGGTGCCTGTAGTCCCAGCTAGTCAGGAGGCTGAGGCAGGAGAGAATAACTTGAACCCGGGAGGTGGAGGTTGCAGTGAGCCGCGATCGCATCACTGCACTCCAGCCTGGCGACAGAGCGAGACTCCGGTCTCAAAAAAAAAAAAAAAAAAGAGGAAAACCTGACATTTTCAGAAAAACAAAAATTGAGTTTGCCACTTGATATATTTCTGCTTCTTCTTTCTCTCCTTTCTACTATTGGACAAATACTCATATAAAAAGCTGGAAAGAGAGCTTGTGTGCAGATACCTGTTGGAAGAATGCATGGATAGATTAGTTCTGGAATAATGCCTGAGACACAGCACCCAGAACCTCCCCTGGACTTGAGATCTTCTTACAGTCACTTCATCAGGGTTATATAAATCCAAGCTCTAGCCCAGTTCTTAATTCTTTTTTATTTTTTATTTTTTTTGAGACAGAGTTTCGCTCTGTCTCCCAGGCTGGTGTGCGGTTGCGTGATACTGGCTTACTTCAGCCTCTGCCTCCCAGGTTCAAGCAATTCTCCTGCCTCAGCCTCCTGCGTAGCTGGGATTACAGGTGCACACAACCATGATCAGCTAATTTTTAGTAGAGAAGGGGTTTCACCATGTTGGCCAGGCTGGTCTCCAACTCCTGAGCTCAAATGATCTGCCCGCCCCAGCCTTCCAAAATGTTGGGATTACAGGCGTGAGCCACTGCGCCCGGCCAACTGTTATTTCTTTTAAATTACCCAGTGACTCTTCCCCTCCGTAATGCACTCACGTTGCCCCCAGGTTTGGAAGCTGGAGAATTCCTTACTGGATCACCGCAACAAGACCATCCACAACGACTACCGCAGGACCCAGCCCCTGAACCACAGAGTGGTGGAATCCAACTTCCCGAATCAGGGTGAGTGAGACCGACTCTTGATCATGCTCTGCAGTTTAGCTCCTGTTTTGCTCCTTCCTCTAGGTGGACCCATCTCTTCTGGCGATAGTAAGGGAAGGAGAGTCATTTCAGTAGCAAGAGGCTCAGGTGGGCCAAGCTGCACAGGGCTTGGGCAGAGGGTGATGACTTTTTCCCAGTCCAGGCAGGGATGCCAGTGAGTAGAACACACGAGACAATCAGGAGCGACAGCTACGTGATTTATTACCTACCTAGTCTTGGCTAGAGAGAGCAGGAGAAGCAAGAAGACCGCAACATCCGGAAGCTCTCACAAGAGGGTAGGTTCAAGTTAACCTTTTTTTTTCTTTTTTTTGAGACAGAGTCTCACTCTGTCACCCAGGCTGGAGTGCAGTGGTGCAATCTCGTCTCACTACAACCTCGGCTTCCCGGGTTCAAGCAATTCTCCTGCCTCAACCTCCCCAGTAGCTGGGACTACAGGCACCTACCACCACGCCCGGCTAATTTTTTTTTTTTTTTTTAACTGAAATGGGGCTTTGCCATATTGGCCAGGCTGGTCCCAAACTCCTGACCTCAAGTGATCTGCCCACCTCGGCCTCCCAAAGTGCTGGGATTACAGGCGGGAGCCACTGTGCCTGGCCAAGTTAACCTTATTAACTCCACCCAGATTATTTCCTGCACATCTTGATCATAGTCTGTGTTATGAACCCACCCCCAACGCCTCCTATACATTCTCTCAAAGTGGAGTTAACTAGACCACATATTGTTCCCTGCATCTGCCTGGGGCGCAGGCCCCAGACCCCAGCGTGCTGGAAGCAGGTGCGGGCAGGCCAGCCTCCACTGCATCCTCCAGTTCCTTGGATCAGGCTCCAACGGTGTCCTTGGCTCACCTCGTTTCTGTGTTGGCAAGAGTGTAAATATTTCACAGCCTCCTCATCTTTATTTTGTCTGCTTTCTGTAAAGTTGTGGTGAATCCATTGTCTTTACAGCCTATTCTGTTAACCATTCCTGATACCTTTATATTTTCCAATACAGTAGAATCAGTATCCTATCAATATTGTGTACTCAATATTAGCCCACTTTTTTTTTCTTTTTTGAGACAAGGTCTCAGTCTGTTGCCCAGACTGGAGCTCAGTGGCACAATCACGGCTCACTGCAGCCTCAACCATCCAGGCTCAAGTGATCCTCCCACCTCAGCCTCCCCAGTAGCAGAGACTGCAGGCACACACCACCACACCCAGCTAATTTTTTTTGTATTTTTTGTAGAGATGGACTCTTACTATGTTGCTCAGACTGGTCTCAAACTCCTGGCCACAAGCAATCCTCCCCCTCAGCCTCCCAAAGTGCTGGGATTATAGGCACGAGCCACCTCGTTCGGCCTTATCCCATCTTTATATGTACCTTTTAAAACTTAAATTTCCTCCGGGTGTGGTGGCTCACGCCTGTAATCCCAGCACTTTGAGAGGCTGAGGCGGGCAGATCACGATGTCAGGAGATCGAGACCATCTTGGCTAACATGGTGAAACCCCGCCTCTACTAAATATACAAAAAATTAGCCAGGCGAGGTGGCGGGCACCTGTAGTCCCAGCTACTGGGGAGGCTGAGACTGGGGAGGCTGAGTAGCTGGGCGTGAACCCGGGAGGCGGAGCTTGCAGTGAGCCGAGATTGTGCCACTGCACTCCAGCCTGGGCGACAGAGAGAGACTCTGTTTCAAAACACCAAAACAAACAAACAAACAAAAAAATTAAATTTCCACCTCCCCAACCCGAATAAGGCCTATTTGTGATTTTCTCCCCACCTTTCCTTCCTGGTTCACTTACTGAATTAACAGAGGATATAGGTGTTTTCTATATTGTTTCCTCCAATACAATTCACTTCTCCAATACAATACTAACAGAGGAAAAAAACTGACATCAGTTACAGTAATCATTTCCCCATATTATACCATATACAACATTAATAGCAAGAATCCCTTTTTCCAAAAGTGACATCGTCTTTAACAGGTCCAATTGCAAGCAGGCTGACCAAAAGGAGCTTAGACTCATGGGTCTGTCTCCTAATTCTTTTGGAGTCTCTCACTCTGTTGCCCAGGCTGGAGTGCAGTGGTGCAATCTCACGGGCTCACTGCAACCTCCGCCTCCCAGATTCAAGCAATTCTCCTGCCTCAGCCTCCCAAGTAGCTGGGATTACAGGCACGCGCCCCCACGTCAGGCTAATTTTTGTATTTTTAGTAGAGACGGGATTTCACCATGTTGGTTAGGCTGGTCTTGAACTCCTGACCTCAGGTGATCCGCCTGCCCGGCCTCCCAAAGTGCTGGGATTACAGGTGTGAGTCACTGTGCCCGGCCTGTCTCCTAGGTCTAAATGTTGCCATGTTTCCCCTGCTTTCCCTAAAACAATTTTACGCTATTCTTGCAATCGTCACTAACAGACTGCGTATCGTTCTATATGCCACATCTGAAATGCTTTTTCCACTAGAGCGTCACTCTAGCATCTCCTCACGAGGGGGTCAGATGTTCTAGGTACCGGCCCCAGACTGAGGTATTCCATGCTGTGATTTGTCTGTAGGTCCACTAAGAATCGCTGTTTAGGATCGATTACTTCAACTCCCAGTTCAGCGTCAGAGGGCTTCCTTACCCCCAGGGAACCCGAATTGTGGCCTCCCTTTGCTGATTATAGAACAGACAACTGGGCATCATCTTGGCCCACCTTCCCTCAGGCCTGGATTTTTCTTTCTTTCTTTCTTTCTTTTCTTTCTTCTTTCTTTCTTTCTTTTTCTTCCTTTCTGTCTGTCTGTCTGTCTTTCTTTCTCCCTCCCTCCCTCTTTCTTCTTTCTTCCTTTCTCTCTTTCTTCCTTCCTCTTTCTCTCTCTCTTTCTTTCTTCCTTTCTCTCTTTCTTTCTTTTTTTGACAGAGTCTTGCTCTGTTGACCAGACTGGAGTGCAATGGCGCAATCTTGGCTCACTGCAGCCATGACCTCCAGGGCTCAAGCAGTCCTCCTACCTCGACCTCCCAAGTAGCTGGGAGTAGCATGTACCACCACACCCAGCTAATTTTTGTATTGTTTTGTAGAGACGGGCTTTGGCCATGTGGCCCAGGCTGGTCTCGAACTCCTGAGCTCAAGCAATCCACCCACTTCAGCCTCCCAAAGTGCTGGGATTACAGGCATGAGCCATCGCGCCTGGCCAGGCCCAGATTTCTATGTAGCAGTGATTGGCTGTGGTCAACCCAGCTGCGTGACTCATGGTATTTCACTGTTCTGTAGAGAACTGTATCCCAGCGGGATTGATATGATTAACCCACCCGCAAGGAGTGAATTGAGAAACCAAGGTCAGTTACAAAAACAAGACGATGGCCAAATAGGCACCTCTTGCAATTTATTTACTAGAAAACGCCTATATCCCCTCAGGCAAGGGCCACGGGGCATCGCGGGAGAAGCCAAAATCCAAGAGTACAGCCCACCTCAACATGCCACCCCTTGGCTCTGGGCAGCTTAGAAGCCTGAGTTCAAACACAGTGAAGATGAGTAAAGGCAATGCACTGGGCACGTGGAGAGCATTCTAAGGAATCAAAAGACTTCCCAAAAATACGATGCGGGTATGGTGTCTGGCCGTCCCCCTTCTCTGTTTTTGTGAGGACTGTACAAGGTTTAACCATTTCCGACTAACTCTTCTTTTTACAGAATATACTCTAGGCTCTGAATTCCAGTTTTACCTACGTAAGATTGAGGAAATTCTTGACTACTTAAGAAGAGCATTGAACTGAGGAAAGCTAAGAGGAAGATTCAATATTAACTAGCTTGAAGCCTGACCTAGCCAGAAGAGGTGGCTGTCCGCTGCAGCCACACCCTACCTTGTCTAAGAAACCATGTGTGTCTGGAACACGCTGCTCCCCCTGGGGCAGCTGTTGGGTTTCTGATTAAAAGAGGGGAAACGATCATCCTGGACAGGAAGTGAGATGGCTTCAGTTCATGAGAAGGGATCTGAGTTAGACATCACCAGTGGAAATTGATTGGAATAGAAACTTAAAGGAAATGGAACCCTAACTATTCTCCCATCAAATCATATATGTTGACCTGTCTGAATTATAAACCAGCCTGAGCTTTCCTTTAGCATTAGATGTAATAAAATAACTTTGGAAATTTGTCATTTAAAAATTTCTTTCCTATTCCTTTGTATTACTTCAAATATCCCTTCTTTGTTCTGCCCGCCCCCCACTCCTCCCCCCACTCCTCCCCCTACTTCCCCCCACCACCACACACAGGTGAAGAGATAGAGATCAAAGTGGGAGGGATTTCCAAGACTAAGATTAATAAAAAGGAGAGAGGTGTTTTTTGTTGTTGTTGCTTATTTTTTTGAGATGGAGTCTCACTCTGTTGCCAGGCTGGAGTGCAGTGGCACAATCTTGGCTCACTGCAACCTCCACCTCTTGGGTTCAAGCAATTCTCCTCCCTCAGCCTCCCCGAGTAGCTGGGACTACAGGTGCGCACCACCATGCCCAGCTAATTTTTTGTATTTTTAGTAGAGACGGGGTTTCACCATGTTGCTCAGGATGGTCTCGATCTCTTGACCTTGTGATCCGCCCGCCTTGGCCTCCCAAAGTGCTGGGATTACAGGCGTGAGCCACCGCGCCAGGCCTTTTTTTTTCCTTTGAGACAGAGCCTCGCTTTGTTGCTCAGGCTGGAATCCGGTGGTACAATCTTACTGCAACCTCTGCCTTCTGGGTTCAAGCAATTATTCTGCCTCAGCCTCCCAAGTAGTTGGGATTACAGGTGTGCACCACCACGCCCAGCTAATTCTTGTATTTTTAGTAGAGATGGGGTTTTGCCATGTTGGCCAGGCTGGTCTCAAACTCCTGATCTCAGGTGATTCTCCTGCCTCGGCCTCCCAAAGTGTTGGGATTACGGGCGTGAGCCACCACCCCTGGCCTAGGAAGAGATTCTTACACTGAGAATTTGTCAGTGGGGAAGTTTGGAGCAGTGGCTGTGAATCAAAGAAAAAACAGGAGACGAGAAAGAAGAAGGGCTCCCAGGACAGAAGGAAAGAAGAGAGGGGACCTCACTGCAAACCCCCTTGTTGGTCAAATGGTGCCTGGGCCTTGTTACCAGACCCAGATTCAGGCATCCCATTAGTTATGTGGGATGATAACATGACCTCACAGGGCTCATAGGGCTGTGGCTTCATTAAATAACACTGAGAAGTACCCAGAAGAGTGACCCATATTTTTTTATCATTAAATAACAATGAGAAGTACCCAGAAGAGTGACCCATATTTTTTATTTTTATTTTTATTTTTATGTTTTTTGAGACAGGGTCTTGCTCTGTGGCCTAGGCTGGAGTGCAGTGGTGATCCTAGCTTCATGGCAGCCTCAACCTCCTGGGCTCAAGTGATCTTCCTACCTTGGTCTCCCAAGGTGCTGGAATTATAGGCATGAGCCACCACACCTGGCTGCTACCAATTTTCTTGGTCACTTATGCATTCCCTTCATCGATGCCCCTTCCTTCCCATGCCTTAGCTTCCTCCTCACCTCTGATTGAGCTCACTCTGGCTCTTCTGAATTCCTTCTGCTCTTGTTACCACCATTGTTTTTCCATGTCATTATTTGTCATATCCTAAGCACTTCCACCACACGTGACTGCCCTCAGCCCCGAAGGCCACCTTCAGTGAACTTGCATTATCCCCAGTTTACAGAAAGCAAACCAAGACGTCGACTTGCCCAAGATCTCCTAGGTGGCAGATGAGAAGCCAGGATTTGAACCCAAGTCTTTTGTATCCACATTCTTTTAACCATAGGAAGCCTCCCTTTCATTTTCTCAACAAGCTTTCTTATGCACCTGCTCTGAGCCTGACAAAACACTAGGTGCTGGGGGTTCAGGGATGGGTGAGAACAGCTCCCACACTCCTACAGCTCGGGTCTGGTGAGCAGAGCGGACACTAAAATAAGTAATCGCCATATCGCCCTATGGTGGAGGGAGCGCCTGTGTTTAAAATCCAAGTGCTTGGCCTGGGTTTTGAAGGCTGAGAAAGAGTTCACCTGGGAAACCAAGTCAGAGAGGGGCGGGGGTATTGTAACCCGAGAGTGTGGCATGTGCTGATGGGAAGACACCCGGGGAAGTGGAAGCAATTTGGTGTGGTCAGAGGACCAAGTTCAAGGATGCTGGCACGGAAAGCGGGGGTGTGGCCAGGGCAGGTCAGGCCGTCACTGGTATCTTCTGTGCCACTAAAGGGTTTCGGATTTTACCCTGTAGGTGACGGCAGCGACTGCAGGGTTTCCACAGGGGAATGACACGGTGCGATTCATTCTTTCCACCAGATATGCGTGTCTATAATGAGTGAGAGACGCAACAGTGGGCGGTACGGCCAAAGAGCTTACTTACATTCCTGTGGGAAGGCAGACAAGGAAATGAAGATGGAGATGGGATTACACTTGCCTGTGCCCAGGGATCAGCCCTCCCACCCCTGAAAGTCTATCCTTAAGAGAGGCTTGTGGCCGGGCCCGGTGGCTCACGCCTGTAATCCCAGCACTTTGGGAGGCCGAGGTGGGTGGATCATGAGGTCAGAAGATCGAGGCCATCCTGGCCAACATGGTGAAACCCCGTCTCTACTAAAAATACAAAAAAATTAGCTGGGTGTGGTGGCGTGCACCTGTAATCCCAGCTACTCGGGAGACTGAGGCAGGAGAATCGCTTGAACCCGGGAGGCGGAGGTTGCAGTGAGCCGAGATCGTGCCACTGCACTCCAGCCTGGCGACAGAGCAAGACTCCATCTCAAAAAAGAAAGAAAGAAAGAAAGAAAGAAAGAAACTTGCAAAAAAGCCATTCATGCTGACCTTTTTAACAGCAAAATATAGGAAAAAACACAAACGTCCATCAGTTGGGGATTGGTTGACTAAACCAGGGCTATTCACACAACAGAGAACTGCATAGGGAATAATCTCTAGGCTACATTTGTTTCTTTTTTTTGAGATGGAGTCTCTGTCACCCAGGCTGGAGTGCAGTGGTGCGATCTCAGCTCACTGCAACCTCTGCCTCCCAGGCTCAAGTGATTCTTCTGTCTCAGCCTCCTGAGTAGCTGGGATTACAGGTGCATGCCACTAACGCCCTGGTTAATTTTTGTAATTTTAGTAGAGATGGGTTTTGCCATGTTGGCCAGGCTGATCTCGAACTCCTGACCTCAGATCATCTGCCCGCTTTGGCCTCCCAAAGTGCTGGGATTACAGGCATGAGCCACTGCGCTTGGCCTGTAGGCTACGTTTTTAAGCCTGAAAAAAGCAATTTTACAGATGGCACAAGAAGAGTTAGAAATATGAATATAGTTAAGTATTTGTTTATGTTTTGAAGCACAAACAGGGAAAAAGAAACCAAAAATAAATTAAAATGGTTTCCTAGGCCAGGCGTGGTGGCTCACGCCTGTAATCCCAGCACTTTGGGAGGCCGAGGGGGGCGGATCACGAGGTCAGGAGATCGAGACCATCTTGGCTAACACGGTGAAACCCTGTCTCTACTAAAAATACAAAAAATTAGGCGGGCATAGTGGCGGGCGTCTGTAGTCCCAGCTACTAGGAAGGCTGAGGCAGGAGAATGGCGTGAACCCGGGAGGCGGAGCTTGCAGTGAGCCAAGATCGCGCCACTGCACTCCAGCCTGGGCGAAAGAGCAAGTCTCTGTCTCAAAAAACAACAACAACAACAACAACAACAACAAAAAGGTTTCCTAAAAAGAGAAGGCAGGGGAAGGGTGCTGAGGGTGGCGTGGGAAGGTGGAGTTTTCTGGATGTGCCCTGTTTGGTAGTTTTGACTTTGGAACATTAGGCTTTATGTAATTGCAAAGCAAAATTAAGTAAGTAAGGAAAAAAGCATTCCTGAAACATAAAACGCGAGTTATGTTTCAACATAAAAATATAGCAGAACAATTGAACAATTATACATAGGGCCGGTGGCATGAACACTGAAGGATTTTTTCATGTTATTTTAGACACAGTATTTTTCATCTACATACCTGCTGCAGTATATCCTAAGGACAAGAAGAAGTACCAAGGAATCTTAAACAGTACTTAGGAATCCTCTTAAAAATTATATTGGTATTGTTATTTTGAAATTGTGTGTGTGTGCAATTACTATCCTCTACTACTATATGTGCACAAATAATTATGTTAATGTCCTCACTAACAAGATTTTCAGCATAAAAAACAGAGATCCAAATTTAAAAATTAGGCTGGGCTTCCTGGCTGACACCTTTAATCACAGCACTTTGGGAGGCTGAGGTGGGAGGATCACTGGAGCCCAGGAGTTCAAGACCAGCCTGGGTAACACTGCAAGACCTTGTCTCTACAAAAAATAAAATTTCGCCAGGCATGGTGGTCCATGCCTGTGGTCCCAGCTACTCAGGAGGCTGAGGTGGGAGGATTGCTTGAGCCAGGGAGGTGAAGGCTGCCGTGAGCCATGGTTGTATCACTGCACTCCAGCCTGGGTGACAAAGCAAGACCCTGTCTCAAAAAAAAAAAAAAAAAAAAATTAACAAAGCTAGATAAAAACTCTGTAATCATAAATTTAGAAATATCAGTATAAATTTATAAATTCTTTTTTTTTTTTTTTAGGAACAGGATCTTGTTATGTTGCCCACGCTGGAGTGCAGTGGCTATTCACAGGCATGATCCCATTACCGATCAGCACAGGAGTTTTGACCTGATCCATTTCTGACCTGGGCTGGTTCACCCCTCCTTAGGCAACCTGGTTGTCCCCTGCTCCAGGGAGGTCACCATACTGATGTCAGACTTAGTGTGGACACCTGATTGGCACAGTGCACTGCAGCCCAGAACTCCTGGGCTTAAGCTATCCTCCTGCCTCAGCCTTCCAGCTACCTGGGACTACAGGCACGCACCACTGCACTTGGCAATAAATTCTTTTTCTCTTTCTAAAAACATGTATTTCCTAGGTCTGTTCACTGAAACGTCTTACCAACAAAAACAACCTACAAGCAATTAACACCTTATAACCAGATAATGGCTCCCTTTTTTTTTTTGAGACGGACTTTTGCTCTGTTGCCCAGGCTGGAGTGCAGTGGCACGATCTCAGCTCACTGCAATTCTCCACCTCTTGGGTTCAAGTGATTTCTCCTGCCTCACCCTTCCAAGTAGCTGGGGTCACAGGCGCGCGCCACCACACCCGGCTAATTTTTGTATTTTTAGTAGAGACGGGGTTTCGCCATGTTGGTAAGGCTGGTCTTGAACTCCTGACCTCAAATCATCCACCTGCCTCGGCCTCCCAAAGTGCTGGGATTGCAGGCGTAAGCCACTGTGCCTGGCCCAGATAGTGGCTTCCAAATATCATTTTTCACTATGAGGAATCAGAGAACCTTGGAGAAATGACTGATTCCAGATGCGGAACAAGAATATAGAAGATGGGCTGGGCACAGTGGCTCACTCCTGTAATCCCAGCACTTTGGGAGGCAGGGTTGGGAGGATCATTTAAGGCCAGGAGTTTGAGATCAGCCTGTGCAACAGAGCAAGACTCCTGTCTATTAAAAAAAAAAAAAAAGAATATTTAAGAAGAACGTGGGATATCTTTTTAGGCCAGAAAACAAGAAATTTAACTAAGTACTGGATTTATGTCAAAAAGACACTGGGGCCATCTTGAAGGGGCTCCTGGGTCAACTTAAGCATTCAAAAGAACAATATCATAAAAAGAATCATAACTGCAATGGATTGAAAATTGAAACACTGAATATATAGAAATATATGAGTTCATTATGGTCCTAAAAATAAGTGAAAGAAAACGCACTGGTCTTCTTTGGAGGTTGCTAGGGAAACCATTTATTTTTCTGTAAATTGGCAAATAGAAAGAAAGGGTCAAATATATGTCCCGCCTTCCCTGTGCACACTGTAGCTGAGAGATCCTATGGTTGGTTGCATCAGTTTCCTGAGGCTGCTGTAATAAATAACCACAAACGACATGGTTTAAAATATCAGAAATTTGTTTTCTCACAGTTCTGGACACCAGAAATTTGAGATCAGGGTGTTGGCAGGACCAAGCTGCCCTCAAAGATGCTGGGGGGCTTCTTCCTTGCCTCTTCCAGCTTCCAGCGGTCACGGGCATTCCTTGGCTTGTGGCTGCATCACTCCGTCTCTGCTTCCATCCTCACATGGTCTTCCCTTTTTCTCTCTGTCTTTGTCCGTCTGCTTTTCTCTTATAAGGTCATTTGTCATTGGACTTAAGGTCCATTTGAATAATCCAGAACTTCATCTCAAAATTCTTTACTTGATTATATCTGCAAAGATCCTTTTCTTTTTTCCTTCCTTCCTTCCTCCTTTGCCCTTCCCTTTCTGTCCCTCCCTCCCTCCCTTCTTTCTTCCTTTCCTTTCCTCTCCTTTCCCTTTCTTTCTCCTTCTTTCTTCCTTCTCTTCCCTTCCCTTCCCTTTCCCCTTCCCCTTCCCCTTCCCCTTCTCCTTCCTTCCTTCCTTCCCTCCCTCCTTCCTCCTGCTTTCTCAGTTCTTTTTTCTTTCTTTCAAGATGGGGTCTCCCTCTGTTGCCCAGGCTGGAGTACAGTGACACAAGCGTAGCTCACTGCATCCTCAACCTCTCAACCTCCCAGGCTCAAGTGATCCTCCCGAATCAGCCTCCCAAGTGGCTGGGACTACAGGCACGCTCAACCACACCCAGCTAATTAAAACAATTTTTTTTATAGTGACAGAGTTTCACCTTATTGCCCAGGCTGGTCTGGAACTCCTGAGCTCAAGCGATTTGCCCTCCTTGGCCTCCCAAGAGCTGGGAGTACAGGCATGAGCCACCCCACCCAGCCCCCTTTTTCCAAATAAGGTCACATTCACAGGTTCTGGGGGGACACTCTTTTGGGGTGGCCACTGTTCTACCCTATAGAGTTGGTGAGAATGAGTTCTTCTTGGAGGAATTCCAGTTAGTATATTCAGAAGGAGTCATTTTACAACGTCAATGAAATGATGGACCCCGGTAATGATCATGATTGGTTTCCAACACCATTAGATGGGAGATTGATGGGATCTTTACACTATATTGCATTCTATTCTATTCTATCCTATCCTATTCTGTGGATCAGGCCGACAACCTTTGGAAACACTGAGCAGTGTTAACATCACTGAACACGAAATAAGAGTACACTGTGCTTCTGGAAACTCAGGCCACAGAAGAATGTGTAATTCGCCATGAAGAAGTAAGCCCCATGAGGAAGATGGGATTTTTGTTTTCTTTTTCACGATAAACTCCAACCACCTGAAAAGACTATCTGGTACGTAAGATGCTCAGTGAAAATGTGCTGAATGAATGAATTAGCATTCATATAAAGAAATGCTAAAAATCAATAAGAAAACAACTAACAACCCAAGAGAAAAATTATAAGGAGGGGGGAACTGACAATTTACAGGAGGAGAAATAGGAATGATCAATAGTAATTAAGGCAATGAAAATGAAAACCACAATGAGATATCATTTCACAGCCTCGGATTGGCAAAAACTTTAAGGTCTGATGCTACAAAGTGCAACTGAGGATGTGAAGCAATCTTCATCCAGGGCTGGGAGCGTGAACAGGTGCAACCGCTCTAAAAGCAGTTTGGTAAGACCTCATAAAGTCGAACAGGGGCATCTCCTAGGACCCAGAAATTCCACTTCTAGGTATTTACTTTACAGAGACTTGCATGAATGCATAAGGAACAAACATGCTCATCGCAGCATTACTTATAATGGAAAAATATAGGAAACAACCTAAAAGTTTGTCAATAGGTGAATGTAAAATAATGATGTTTTAGAGATCATATCATGCAGTGGTAAAGACAAATGAACTAGAAAATGAAAATTAGAAATATGAGCATGAGGCTGGGCACGGTGGTTCACGCCTGTAATCCCAGCACCAAAGTGGGAGGCCGAGGCGGGTGGATCATGAGGTCAAGAGATCGAGACCATCCTGGCCAACATGGTGATACCCCGTCTCTACTAAAAATACAAAAATTAGCTGGGCGTGGCGCCACGTGCCTGTAGTCCCAGCCACTCAGGAGCCTGAGGCAGGAGAATCACCTGAACCCGGGAGGCGGAGGTTGCAGTGAGCCGAGATCGTGCCACTGCACTCCAGCCTGGTGACAGTGCAAGACTCCGTCTCAAAAAAAAAAAAAAAAAAAAAGAAAGAAATATGAGCATGATAGAAATGTACAAACATGGCCAGGCATGGTAGCTCATGCCTGTAATCCCAGTACTTTGGGAGGCCAAGCTGGGCCGATCTCTTGAGCTCATGAGTTTGAGATCAGCCTGGGCAACATGGAGAAACCCTACCTCTACAAAAAATACAAAAATTAGCTAGGCATGGTGGAGTGCGCCTGTAGTCCCAGCTACTCAGGAGGCTGAGGTGGGAGGACAGCTTGAGCTGGGAGGCAGAGGTTGCTGTGAGCCAAAATCGCACCACACTGCACTCCAACCTGGGCAATAAAGCCAGACCTTGCCTCAGAAAACAAAACGAAAAAACAAAAAACAAAAAAAGAAAGTTACAAACATGTTGAGCAACAAAAGCAAGTCCAGGAAAAATAGCGCAGTATTTATAAAAAGTTGAATAACAAAATAATGATGTACATACACAGTTAGGTGCCAAATCACAATGTTTTAGTCAGTGATGGGTAGTGTAGTCGACGGTGGGCCCAGAAGATGGTGACACTGTATTTTCACTGTGCCTTTTCCATGTTCAGATACGTTTAGATACAGTAATACTTAGCATTGTGTTACAGCTGCTTACAGCTTTCAGTAGAGTAACATGCTGTGAAGCTTTGTAACCCAGGAGCAGTTACACTGCTCCACAGTGTGGCCACACCACAGAGCCTAGTGTGGGTAGGCTATGCCATGTGGGACTGTGCAAGTACACCCTACGGTGTTCACACAATGACTCATGACACGTTTCTTAGCACATATCCCTATTGTTTACTGACACATGACTGTATAATGTCAAGGAGACACAACACATAGTAAAGGTAATTAATAAGAAAAACACCGAGCAGGGGGAAGTGGCTCACGCCTGTAATCCCAGCACTTTGGGAGGCCAAGGTGGGAGGATCACTTCAGCCCAGGAGTTCAAGACCAGCCTGGGCAACTTGGTGAGACTCTGTACCAAAAATACAAAAATTAGCTGGCTGTGGTGGCAGGCACCTGTAGTCCCAGCTACTTGGGAGACTGAGGTAGGAGAATCACTTGAGCCTGGAAGGTTGAGGCTGCAGTGAGCCGAGATCACACTTCTGCCTGGGCTACATAGTGAGACCCAGTCTCCAAAAAAGAAAGAAAGAAAGAAAAGAAAGGAAAGAAAGAAAGGGCGGGGGGGAGAGAGAGAGAAGGAAGGAAGGTAGAAAGGAAGAAAGAAGAAAGGAAGGAAGAAAAGAAAGAAAAGGAAGGAAGGAGAAACAAAGAGAGAAAGCAAGCAAGCAAGCAAAGAAAGAAAGACATGAAATTAAGTGTAGTGGTGACATCCATTATGATGAGGGTTGGAAGAGAACTCAGTCTTTAACTCTGTCTGTAGTGACTTACTGCGGAAGGTGGGTGGTGATACATGGGTATTCATTACTCTTTATTACCTTTATTACTATTTATCCCTTTAAAATAAAAATCTGATTATATCATTTTCCTACTTCAAAACTTCCGGTGTTTCCCATTACAATTTTTTTTTTTAAAATTAATCTTTTATTCAATGTTGTAATATAGGTAGTATTAAAAAGTGTGCTATAATCTCTCTTTTTTTTTTTTTTTCTGAGACTGAGTCTCACTCTGTTGCCCAGGCTGGAGTGCAGTGGTGTGATCTTGGCTCACTGCAACTTCCACCTCCCAGGTTCAAGCCATTCTTGTGTGTCAGCCTCCCGAGTAGCTGGGATTCCAGGCATGCACCACCACGCCTGGCTAATTTTTGTATTTTTAGTAGAGACGGGGTTTCATCATGTTGGCCAGGCTGGTCTCGAACTCCTGACCTCAGGTGATCCACCTGCCTCGGCTTCCCAAAGTGCTGGGATTAGAGGCGTGAGCCACCACGCTTGGCCCCCATTACACCTTGAAGGAATTCCGAAGCCCTAGCTGTGGTCTGCCTCCCTGGCCCTGGCCACTTTCTGGGCATCATCTGTCTCTGCCCTCCCTTTTCTCACCGAGCTCTGGTTGCAGCGTTCCTCAGAGACACCAAATGTGTTCCGGCCACAGGGCCTTTGCACATGCCGTTCTCTGCACTGAACATGGGGCACGGATCTCTCCTCCTCCTTGCTGTGCTTCTTCACTCACCTCACAAAGGCCCCCAGGCCATCTTCTGTTTTACCCCAGGGATGACAATGAGCTTGAGAGGATGGCTTCTTTACCCTTGTGCCCTGATATGTGAGCCCAGAGCTCAGCCAACTGCTCCCACTGTGCTCCTATTCAGGGAGGGCTCGCCTATGGAAGCAGCTGCACAGTGGCTCTAGAAAGAATATGTCCTGCAGGAGGGAAGGGCTGCCCTCTGGGTGGAATCATGGTGGTCTCCAGAAATCTCCTCCACTGGATTCCTGGGCTGGAGGAGCCACGTGCTCCCTGCAGCCACCTAGGGCCACCGGGAGATTCTGGTCTGAGGCAGGAGTGCAGTTGCAAATGCAGAAAGCGAGGCTGGGGTGTCTGGGATGAGGCAGGCCGGAACTGGGCTCAGCACTGAGCTAGCTCTTGGGATGTTTTATTTACCAGGGTCATTCACATTTATGTTGTCCTTCAAAAGATCCTGAAAGTTCTTGGGCATGGTGGCTCATGCCTGTAATCCTAGCACTTTAGGAGGCCATGACAGGAGGACTGCTTGAGCCCAGGAGTTCAAGACCACCTTGGGCAACATAACGAGACCTTGTCTTTACAATAATGAACATAAAAATAAATTTAAATAAACATTCCCGAAAATTCCCATGGATCTCAGCCTATCTTGAGTCTCTCAGCAACACCATGAGCGGGGAACTCCGATTGCCAAGGTACAGGTAGAGAAACTGGGGCCCAGCTTTCATTAGCAACAGAGCCAGGATTTGAACTCAGGTCTCAGACTCTAAGCCGGTCATCTTTCCATCATTCTATGACTCTTCCCTTTGCGTTGAAGGAGGGGGACCCAGGCAACACTCCCATATGACTAATGGATCCAGAAAAATCATTACTTTCAGAACCTACAAAAAAACTTTGAGGACAAAAAGCGTGGGTTTCTGAAGCACCTTCAGCCCTCAGCAATCCCAGCACTTTAGGAGCAGTGAGCAAGCTGTCATCTTCCCTGCGCTTCTCGCAGACCTGGAAGCACAATTGTTCCAACAGTGACAGTTTACAGGGTGTTCATTGGCACTCACTGTGGTTCTCACGGAGGAATGAAGGGCTTGGCGCTCAGCCTGGGAGAGTCTGCTTTCTGGAAAGGCAAATATGAGCCAGGAAGCTGCTGGTTGGACTGAATCATGCAATGAGAATTTCCTAGGGCTGGGCATGGTGGCTCATGCTCATAATCCCAGCACTTTGGGAGGCCGAGGCAGTAGGACTGCTTGAGCCCAGGAGTTTGAGACCAGCCTGGGCAACATAGCAAGACCCTGTCTCTACAAAAAATAAACAATTAGCTGGGCATGGTGCTGCACACCTGTGGTCCCAGCTACTCCGGAGGCTGGGGTGGGAGGATTGCTTGAGCCCTGGAGGCAGAGGTTGCAGTGAGCTGAGATTGCACCACTGCACTCCAGCCTGGGCGACAGAGCAAGACCCTGCCACAAACAAACAAACAAAGAGTTTCCTGAGGCCCTACTGTGGCAGACACCCCTCCTGTAGGTCAGGGTTGGGCGGGAGGCAGGTGATCCCTGTTGCTGCCATGTGAGTCCCTCCAGGTGTGCCTGCTGGGGGTGGGTCCCACCTGGGGCAGCAAAAAGGGTGAGTCAAGGGGGACGAGCAGATATCTCCCAGATGCAGAGGTTCAAACAGGATCGGAGAGAGGTGGGGAGGCCAGGGCAGGTGGAGCAACAGGAAGTGAGCGAAGGGCAATTTTTTTTTTTTTTTTTTTTTTTTTGAGGTAGGATCTCACTCTGCCTCCCTTGCTGGGGTGCAGTGGTGTCATCACAGCTCACTGCCGCCCCGACCTCCTGTGCTCAAGCAATCCCCCTGCCTCAGCCTCCCGAGCAGCTGGGACCACAGGTGCACACCACCACGCCTGGCTAATTTTTGTATTTTTCATAAAGACAGGATCTTGCTGTGTTGCCCAAGCTGGTCTGGAACTCCTGGGCTCAAGGATTCCTCCCACCTCGGCCTCCCAAAGTGCTGGGATTATAGGCATGAGCCACCATGCCTGGACCTGAATTTAGTTTAAAAACTAAAACTAAGGAGCTGGGCATGGTGGCTCACCCCTGTAACCACAGCACTTTGGGAGGCTGAGGTGGGTGGATAACGTTAGGTCAGGAGTTTGAGACCAGACTGGCCAACATGGTGAAGCCCCATCTCCACTAAAAATACAAGAATCAGCTGGGCGTGGTAGCGCGTGCCTCTAATCCCAGCTACTCAGGAGGCTGAGGCAGGAGAATTGCTTGAACCCAGGAGTGGAGGCTGCAGTGAGCTGAGATCGTCCCACTGTACTCCAGCCTGGGCGACAGAGCGAGACTCTGACTCAAAAAACAAACAAACAACAACAACAACAAAACTAAAACTAAAAACAAATCCAAGAAGAAATAAAAGGCCTTCCCGTGTTATTACTTTTGGGCTAACATTCACTTTATAAACTACATTATTGAGGCCAATTTTGTTTTCCACAAACCTCCTAGAAGCTGGAGAGCACGGGTGGGCCCCCAGCCACAACGGGGCATCCTCTCCCAGGGACAGCAGAAAGAATCGTGTTCTTTAAACAGCCACAAAACCACGTTGTCAGTGGGAAGGAAGTCACTGAGCAACTGCTCCCGAGGGGCAGAAGCTGGGAAGACCCTAGTGGGGCCTGGGATCTTGATGTTCCAATATTGGTTCCTGTAAATTCATGTTGCTCAGTACAAGTTTTGAGAAACAAAACATCCTTCCTTAGACACAGCCCGTTAGCTGTTACATGGTGCTGGCCGTGGGTGTTCCTCTCACCAGTGCCAGAAATTCTCTGAAAGACCTTCTGTGTTGGTGCCATTTTGTAAACAAAAACAAAAAAACCCCCAAAACCTAAAGCAAGGAAGGTTCTTGAACAGATTGGAGGGGCCAAGCAGAACCAGCAGCCCCGACAGAGGAGGTGCTGCCCTCCAGTGGCGTCTGTGAGGACAGCAGGGGCTGTGCCCAGGAGACCTCAGAAATCATCCAGTCCACCCCCTCCCATTTTTAATATTGGTAAACTGAGGTACAGAAGATCTATAGAGGTCTCCAGGTAAGTTAATAGCATATCAAGGACAAAGGGCAGATTGCGTGTCCCTGCACTGTTCCAGTGGGATGTGGGGGGCTCTGGACATGGGGATGTTGGTCCCTGTTTCCTCTATGCACTGCTTAAGGAATTTCCAAGCACCCTCACACCTGAATAATGGGGGTCCCCCACCCCACCCACAGCTGAAGGGACAGTGGGCCAGCAGTCACTCAGGTGCCCCCTCTCAGGCCTCAGTAAGTGATATCTGAATGCCAAGGCCGTGCAGAGGGGACCACGATTGGCACCTGGTCACCCTAAAACTCACACAAGTGTATGCTGGGGAGCAGGTGCTAAGCCCTTCGCAGGAAAGCCGCTGTCCAGGGAGAAGGATGCAGGGCTGGAGAGAAGCAGAGGAGGACCTCTGGGCTTCCGAGGGGGGTCAGCGTGGCGGGGGTGGTGGACGATGACCTGCTGACAACCGCCGGACCGGGCTGTTCTTCCTGCCCTTGACTTACACAGAAAGTCCCTGCAGGCCTTGGTTGCATTTCTGCTCTTCACAAATACACAGTCTCCAACTAAGACAGCACGCCTTTGATTTTGTTGGAGCCTCAGGGACAGGCTTTGCTATCTCCACGTCCTGACAATGACGCTGGGACGAGACAGTATACCCTGACACAGCCTCTCAGTGGGATGCTGGGACCCAGCTCCAATTCCTGTGCTCTCATCGAGCCCTCGGACCCCTGGAGCTGGCCTATGGGACACGTCAGCAAGAGGTGGAGGGCGGGGTGCATTTTCCAGGTGGCTCCAAGCAGTCTCAGCTCCACCAAGGCAGGACCCAGGGCTGAGTTTGAGGGTGTCAGGACCCCAGCATCTTCCAAACATGGGGCGAATGCCCCCACAGTCTCTGTGTCAGAGCTTCCCACCCTCCCCTGACAGCATAATGAGCTCCTGTGGGTGGAGGCTGACAGAGGCCCCAGACGCACCGGGCTCGGGGGTGCTGCTCATGCATTGACCTCTCTTTGAGAGGGGCCCTGAGAGACGCCTGCTTGTGTACGTCTTAGAGGCAAAGATCCAGATGGTCGGGCACGGTGGCTCACACCTGTAATCCTTGGGAGGCCAAGGCAGGTGGATCGCCTGAGCTCAGGAGTTTGAGACCAGCCTGGCCAACATGGTGAAACCCCGTTTCTACTAAAATACAAAAATTAGCTGGGCGTGGTGGCAGGTGCCTATAATCCCAGCTACTCAGGAGGCCGAGGCAGGAGAATCACTTTCACCTTGGAGGCTGAGGTTGCAGTGAGCTATCACACCACTACACTCCAGCCTGGGTGACAGAACAAGACTCTGTCTCCAAAAAACAGGAAAAATCCTTTTTGGCTTATAAGCTTCTCTTTGAAAATAAAAACACTACAGGGAAAGTTAATTGATGAAGCATTATCACTTAATTAAATCAGTGTGAATTAAACAACAGATAGCAAGTAGTTTCATTGTGATGCCTTTCTTTTGGGTTTCAGATGGTGGATTTGATAAGGAGGAAAGGAGTATTAGAGGCAGCTGACTGAGGGAGGCCTGAGGCTGTTGGTTGAGTCACTGTTTCATCTGGGGTAGGCCGGGACTTCCATGTGAAACTAAGTGTTTGCAGAGCCCAGTGGGCCGTGTGGCTGCATCTGAGAACTGCTGGGAGCTGTGGATTTGCTGGGGAATCAGCCCAGCTGTCCCCGGGAGGATGGTGGGGGCGGAGGAGGGACACAGAGGAGTGTCCCTCCATGTAGGCAATGACATGGGATGTCAAGGTCAGCCAGCTCAGGGACTGTGCTCCCTGGGGAGAGGAAGGGCTGGCTCTGGGACCTCTGGGCTCCCTGGGGAGAGGCAGGACTGGCTCTGCGACCTCTGGGAGCCTGAGTGCAATGGTCAACGTGTGGGCCCCCCATCACAGGAAGAGGGAGCCATACTGGGGATTTCTAAGTACCAGCAAGGGTCTCCAGGGCTCTGTAGGCAATTTTTTTTCTTTTTTTTTTGAGACAGAGTTTGGCTCTGTCACCCAGGCTGGGGTAAAATGGCACGATCTCGGCTCATTGCAACCTCCGCCTCCCAGGCTCAATCACTTCAGCCTCCAGAGTAGCCGGGACTACAGGCACAGCCCAGGCACCATGCCCAGCTAATTTTTGTATTTTTTGTAGAGACAGGGTTTCACCATGTTACCCAGGCTGGTCTCGAACTCCTGACCTCAAGTTGATCCTCCTGCCTCGGCCTCCCAAAGTGTTGGGATGACAGGCATAAGCCACGATGCCCAGCCTGTAGGCACTATTAATGAAATAAAAATAGAATGTAAAACCTCAAATCATCAGATATAAAAATTAAGCAAAGTTAATCAATATAACAAAAGAAAAGAAAAATTCAAAAATAGCAAGAACATATAAGAAACAAAGCATACAATAAGATGCAGAAGAACAAACATCAATTGTAAGACATAAGAATGGATTAAACTCTGCTATTCAAGGGCAAATATTCTCAGATGGGATCAAAGAATAAAAAACTAAGACATAGCTAAAACATAAGACAAGCTGGGTGTGGTGGCTCATGCCTGTAATCCCAGCACTTTAGGAGGCTGAGGCAGGAGGATCTGTTGAGGCCAGTAGTTTAAGACCAGCCTGGGCAACATAGTGAGACCCTGTCTCTACAAAAAATGGTAGTGTGTGCCTGTAATCCCAGCTACTCAGGAGGCTGAGGCAGGAGGATGGCTTGAGCATAGGAGTTGGAGGCTGCAGTGAGTCATGACTGTACCACTCCACTCCAGCCTGGGTGGCAGAGTGAGACCCAGTCTCCAAAACAACTACTACAACAATACAAAGCAAAAATAAAAAAGATAAGACAACAGAGAGGTTAATGCAAATGCAACTGTCACCCAGGCTAGAGTGCAGTGGCACGATCTCAGCTCACGGCAACCTCCACCTCCTGGGTTCAACCAATTCTCCTGCTCAGCCTCCCGAGTAGCTGGAACTACAGGTGCACGCTACCATGTCTGGCTAATTTTTGTATTTTTAGTAGAGAAGGGGTTTCACCATGTTGGCCGTGCTGGCCTCGAACTCCTGACCTCAAGTGATCCACTCGCTTCGGCCTCCCAAGGTGCTGGGATTACAGGCGTGAGCCCCTGTGTCCAGCCAACATAAATATTAATGCAGAACCCGAGGCTAAGAGCATTAAAGACAGGTTGAAAGAGCAGAAGTAGCACCTTTGGGATGTGGAGATTTGATCAAGATGGCATTTCAATGGCGCTGAGGATGCCAAGAACACCCAAATCCTAACCTGGGACACCCTTTTCTCCCGGATCTCTGTGAGACACAGCGGCTGCTCTTCATCTCCTCCAGTTCTCAGTCCATGTGTTTTGAGTGGGATGTGTCAGCGTGCTACAACCTGTTGGCTACAAGGATTGTTTTCCGGGATAGATGTGATCAAGGAGCCCAATCAGGTCCCACCCCAGAATGTGGGGGAACTCAACCACAACATGCACAAAACTAAATGCCTGGTTTCCCCAAAAAGCCTGGTATTTTCCTTGTGACCCCAGATTCAGTAAGTGTTACCACCATCCATCCGATGAAGGATGTAAAAACCAGCAAACATTTGTAACCTCTCCCTCCCCATCACCCACTCTCCAGTCCATTATTAAGCCCCATTGATCTCACTTCCTAAACGTCTCTCAATTGTAGTCTCAACAATCTCTAGTGACCTCCATTTTTCCACTATCCCTCTGTAGTCAAGCCACCAGTATCTCTTCCCTGGTCTATGGAAGTGGCCTGCTAACTCGTCTCCTTACTTCCACACTTGCTTCTCTCTACATTTGTCTATTCCAGCCCATTATCCAAGCTGGGGTCACAGCCATTTTTTTTTTTTTTTTTTTTTTGAGGCAGGTCTTGCCCTGTTGCCCAGGCTAATGTGCAGTGGCGTGAACTGCACTCAACCTCCTGGGCTCAGGCGATCCTCCCACCTTAGCCTCCTGGGTAGCTGGGACTACAGGCACATGCCACCACACCCAACTAATTTTAATATTTTTTTTGTAGAGATGGGGGTCTTGCTATGTTGCCCAGGCTAGTCTCAAACTCCTGGGCTCAAGCAGTCCTCCTGCCTTGGCCTCTGAAAGTGCAGGGATTACAGGCATGAGTCACAGCACCTGGCCTGCTCTTTCTTTCTTTCTCTTTCTTTCTTTCTTTCTCTTTCTTTCTTTCTTTCCTTCTTCCTTTTCTCTTTCTTTCTTTCTTTTTTGTGCTCATTAACCATCCCCACCTTCCTGCTGCTTTGTTCTCTAATGAACTATTTTATTCAAGACCTTTGTTTTCAGAGACAGAAAATCCAGAACACACAAGTTTTAGCAACACAGGGAACCCATTGTTTCACCTACCAGAAGAATCCAGGGGAGGCCTGGCTTCCAGTATAGCCAGAGCCCAGGATCCAGAGTGTGGCATCAGAAGTGTGGTCATCCTGTCTCGGCTTTGCACATCCTGTCTGTGGGCCTTGCCCTCAGGTGACCAATCCCCTGAGTGGGTCTCAGAAGCTCCAGGATTCCAGCCTTGCAGCCCAGCCACCCAGGAGGACTGGCATAGAGATGCCCTCCCTGAAGTGGGACCCTGAAGAGAGTACCGTGGGTAAAAGATTAGGAAAGAAGCCCACCTAATAAAGGGAGATGGCAAGGAAACCTGACATCAGGTTGCAGATCTGGGTAAAGGATGCTCCTGATAAAGACATACCTGAGACTGGGCAATTTACAAAAGAAAGAGGTTTAATTTGACTCACAGTTCCATGTGGCTGGGGAAGCCCCACAATCATGGTGGAAGGCAAGGAGGAGCAAGGCACGTCTTATATGGATGTCAGCAGGCAAAGAGAGAGAGCTTGTGCAGGGGAACTCCTCTTTTGAAAACCATCAGGTCTCATGAGACGTATTCACTATTATGAGACTAGCTTGGGAAAGACCTGCCTCCATGATTCAATTACCTCCACCAGGTCCCTCCCACAACGTGTGGGAATTCAAGACGAGATTTGGGTGGGGACACAGCCTAACCATATCAGGGGAGAAAGGTAGCCTTTGAGCATTTGTAAGCACCAGCTTGTCCTTCCCTGGCTTTAGGGTTTGAATCCACATGGCTGCAATTTAAAAAGGGCATAAAAACAAACAAACAAACCCTAAACTAAAACCTCAGTGGCACCTCCTGGTGTCTGACAGAAGCAATCACAGAAACATTTCGGGCCACTGTAGATATTTGAATATGGTGGGGCTATTAGATGATATTAAGGAATTATTTTAAATTTTGGTATGTGAAATAAAAGTATTCTATAAAAACATGACTTTATTTATTTATTTAGATACAGAGTCTCGCTCTGTCGCTCAGGCTGGAATGCAGTGGCACGATCTTGGCTCACTCTAACCTCCGCCTCCCAGGTTCAAGCGATTCCCCTGCCTCAGCCTCCTGAGTAGCTGGGACTACAGGTGTGCATCACCATGCCCGGCTACTTTTTTTTTATTTTATTAGAGACAGGGTTTCACCATGTTGGCCAGGATGGTCTCAATCTTCTGACCTTGTGATCCACCTGCCTCGGCCTCCCAAAGTACTGGGATTACAGGCATGAGCCACAGCACCCGGCCACCCAGAGAATGTTCTCTTTATTCAAGGGTACAACTTATGGCAAATTAATTGTTGACCAAGTTATCTGCAAGAAGAGGTCCTATGACTCCTGCATTAATAGATACTGAATTTTCAATCAGCACTATTTTTTTCTATGCCTGAAAATGGAATTGCTCTGGCATTTTGAGTGACTTTTCACTAGCGGGCCTTCCAGTCACTCCTGCAAGCTGTCTAACCTGGCACACCATGCCCAAGTGTAACCGTGAATCCGAATGAGTGGGCTGACCTAAGGGAATGCCACCAGGCCTCACCCTGAGCCCAGGCTCACGCTTTGCCCTCCTGGGAACCTTGGCCTGTGCATCTTTCCTTATCTGTGGAGTCACGTCTTTGGAGCACCTGAGCTTAGGAAGAATGATTAGTGAATCTGTGTAAGCCAAGCAAAGTTCAAAGACCTGCCCAGTCTTCATTTCCAAACAATCTCGTATCTATGAGACAGTGGCCGGCAGCGTGACTCAGCCTGACCCCAGCCTCAGTAACAAACTCTGAGAAGGACACGCGGGGAGAGGCTGCAGCGCTTAGAACTTGCAGCCATGGTCACCTGACCCCGGAATGAAACCCGATAAACAAGCATTTACTGAACACCCATTGGAAGTGCTTACAAGGCACTAAGCTAAGCACCGTCAAGAATCTTGATCTCAAAGGCTGCACCACCTCTGTGGCAGGTGACGGAAGGGAATGCTTTTCCCAGGCAACTGCCTAGGAAAGAAATCCCAGAGACATTTAGGGACTGGTTTAAGGTCATGATGACTGTGGCCAAGCAGAGACTAGAGTTCAGATCTCCTGATTTTCTTTTCTTTTTCTTTTTCTTTGTTTTGTTTTGTTTTGTTTTGAGATGGAGTCTTGCTCCATCACCCAGGCTGGAGTGCAGTAGCACGATCTTGGCTCACTGCAGCCTCTGCCTCCTGGGTTCAAGCGATTCTCCCACCTCAGCCTCCCAAGTAGCTGGGATTACAGGGGCTCAACACCACGCCCAGCTATTTTTTACATTTTTAGTAGAGATGGGGTTTCACCATGTTGCCCAGGCTGGTCTCGAACTTCTGACCTCAGGTGATTGACCTGCCTCAGCCTCCCAAAGTGCTGGGATTACACGTGTGAGCCACCACGCCCGGCCAGAACTCCTGATTTTCAAGGTCACACGTCTTCCCACCAGGTGCACAAACGCCAAAAGACAGTGTTGCTTACTAGCATATATTTTAAAAATATTGGCCAGGTGTGGTGGCTCACACCTGTAATCCCAGCACTTTGGGAGGCCGTCGCGGGTGGATCACGAGGTCAGGAGATCGAGACCATCCTGGCTAACACCGTGAAACCCCGTCTCTACTAAAAACACAAAAAATTAGCCAGGCATGGTGGCGGGCGCCTGTAGTCCCAGCTACTTGGGAGGCTGAGGAAGGAGAATGGTGTGAACCCGGGAGGCGGAACTTGCAGTGAACCGAGATCGCGCCACTGCACTCCAGCCTGGGCGACAGAGCGAGACTCTGCCTCAAAAAAGAAAAAAATGGCCAGGCACGGTGGCCTACTCCTGTAATCCCAGCACTTTGGGATGCCAAGGTGGGCAGATCACAAGGTCAGGAGTTCGAGACCAGCCTGGCCAACATGGTGAAACCTTGTCTCTACTAAAAATACAAAAATTAGCCAGGCACGGTGGCAGGTGCCTGTAATCCCAGCTACTCGGGAGGCTGAGGCAGGAGAATCGCTTGAAACCGGAAGGCGGAGGTTGCAGTGAGCTGAGATTGTGCCACTGCACTCCAGCATGGGCAAAAAGAGTGAAAGTCTGTCTCAAAAAAAATTTTCTTTATTTAATTAATTTATTTATTTTTTAGACACACAGTCTTGCTTTGTGGCCCAGGCTGGAGTGCAGGGGTGTGATCATAGCTCACTGCTGCCTCAAATTCCTGAGATCAAGGGATCCTTCAGCCTCAGCCTCCCAAGTAGCTGGGACTACAGGCACATGCTATGACACTCTCCCAATTTTTAGATTATTTGCAGAGACAAGGTCTCAACATCTCAGCCAGGTGGGTTTTGAAGTCCCAGGCTCAAGTGATCTGCCCGCCTTGGCCTCCCAAAGTGCTGGGGTTACAGGCATGAGCCACCATGCCCAGCCTAGAAAACATTTTTATAGTTTTTTCTCTTATTTAAACTGTACATGTGATATTTTGACATATATACACGTTCGTGAAATTATCACCTCAGCATGATAATAAACATTTCATTGCCCCCAAAAGTTTCCCCAGCGAAACACTGATTTGTTTTCTGTTACTGAAGATTAGTTTGCATTTTCTGGAAATTTATACAACTGAAATAATATAGTAGGCACTTTCGGAGGGTCTTTCTCCTTTCCCTCGGCAGAAGTCCTTTGAGATTCATGCAGATTGCAGAGCGTGTCAATAGTTCGTGTCTTTTTATTGCTGAATACAATTCTACTGTGTGGCTAGGCCACTGTTTGCTTACCCATTCACCTTGATGTACTTTGGTGGTGCTTCCAATTCTTTGGCTATTCTAAATGAAGCTGCTATGAACATTTGTGTGCATGTCTTTGTTTAGACATCTGCTTTGGTTTCTTTGGGTTAATACCTAGGATTGGAATGGCTGTGTCATGTGGTAGATGTACATTTAACTGTTTAGCAGGCTGGCAAGCTGCTTTTGGAAGTGGTTGGACCATTTTACGTATCTACCAGCCGTGGACCCGCGTTCCAGTTGCCCCTCATCTTTATCAAAACTTGTAGTCAGTATTTTAAATTTTAGGCATCCTAACAAGATGTGCAGTGGTGTCTCATTGTGGTTTTAATTTACATAATTACATAATTACTAATAATGTTGAGCATTTTTTTTTTTGAGATGGAGTTTCGCTCTTGTTGCTGGAGGGCAATGGCACGATCTTGGCTCACTGCAACCTCTGCCTTCTGGGTTCAAGCAATTCTCCTGCCTCAGCCTCCCAAGTAGCTGGGATTACAGGTGTGTGCCACCACGCCCGGCTAATTTTGTATTTTTTTAGTAGAGACAGGGTTTCACCATGTTGGTCAGACTGGTCTTGAACTCCTGATCTCAAGTGATCCACCCGCCTTGGACTCCCAAAGTGCTGGGATTACAGGTGTGAGCCGCTGCACCCGGCCAATGTTGAGGATCTTTTCATGTGCTTATTTACCATCACGTATCTTCTTTGGTGAAGTGCCCATTCAAATCTTTTGCCCAGTAGCCAAGTGCAGAGGCTCACCCCCTGCAATCCCAGTGTGACTCGAGAGGCTGAGACGGGAGGATCACTTGAGGCCAGGAGTTTGAGGCTGCAGTGAGCCATGATTGTGCCACTGCACTCCAGACTGGATAACAGAGCGAGACCCTGTTTCTTAAACAAACAAACAAACAAACAAACAAAACACAATCTTTCGCCCATTAAAAAAATTGAATTGTTTTCTTATTACTGGGTTTTGAGAATTTATTTATTTATTTTTTTGAGACGGACTTTTGCTCTTGTTGCCCAGGCTGGAGTGCAATGGCACAATCTCGGTTCACTGCAACCTTCGCCTCCTGGGTTCAAGCGATTCTCCTACATCAGCCTCCCGAGTAGCTGGAATCACAGGTGCCTGCCACCAAGCCGGCTAATTTTTGTATTTTTAGTAGAGACGGGGTTTCACCATGTTGACCAGGCTAGTCTCGAACTCCTGACCTGGTGATCTGCCTGCCTCGGCCTCCCAAAGTGCTAGGTTTACAGGTGTGAGCCACGGCGCCCGGCCAGCTTTGAGACTTTCTTATGCATTGTACATTTGTACATCTAGACACTAGTGCTTTCTCAGATATGTGATTTGCAATTTTTTTGTGCTTGTCTGTGGCTTGTCTTTTCATTCTTATAACAACCTTTCAAATAGAAAATTTTATTAATTTTGTTGAAGTCCAATTTATCAATTTTTTCTTTTATGGATTGTGCTTTTAGTGTGTTGTGTAACCTAAGCTCACAAAGATTTATCTCCTATTTAGAAGTTTTATAATTTAAGGTTTTAATTTGGGTCTCTGCTCCAGTTTGTGTTCATTTGTATATACGATGTGAGGTAGGAATCAGAGTTGATTTTTTTGCATGTGACATAACTGCTCCAGCACATTTGTTGGATATGCTGTCCTTTCACCACTCAATTGCTTCTGTTGGAAAATCAGTTATCTGAGGCCAGGCGTGGTGGCTCACACCTGTAATCCCAGCACTTTGGGAGGCCGAGGTAGGTGGATCACTTGAGGTCAGGAGTTCAAGACCATCCTGGCTTACATGGTGAAACCCTGTCTCTACTAAAAATACAAAAAATTAGCCTGGTGTGGTGGCGGGCACCTGCAATCCCAGTTATTCAGGAGGCTGAGGCAGAAGAATTGCTTGAACCCAGGAGGTGGAGGTTGCAGTGAGCTGAGATCACACCACTGCACTCTAGCCTGGGCGACAGAGCAAGACTCCATCTCAAAATAAATAAATAAATAATAAAATCAGTTGTCTGTATAGGTGTGCGTCTATTTCTGGTTTCTTCCTGGCGTTCCATTAACTATTCACTATTATTGCGTTAATACAACAAACGGTTTTGATTACTTCAGCTTTACAATAAGCCTTGAGGTCAAGTTAATATTATTCCCCCAAATTCAACGTGCTCAAAGTTGTTTTGGTTATTCTAGTTTCTTTGCATTTCCATATAAATAACAGAATCAGTTTGTCAATTTCTAACCCCATTCTCCACCACCTCCCCACCCCCTGCCAAAAACAGCCTGCTGGAATTTTGATGGAAATTGTTTTTAACTGGAATAGATCAATTTGGGGAGGATTAAGCCAATCTTGCATTCCTGAGATAAACCCTACTTGGTTAAGATATATTATTATCCTTATAATATATTATTGGAGTCTGCTTGCTAAAATATGGTTACTAATTTTTGTATCTATGCTCATGAGTGATATTGGGTTGTAGTTTTCTTGTCATGTCTTCAGTGCCGTTTTGGTACCAGAGTAATTATGGCTTCATAGAATGAATTGAGAAGTGTTCCTTCCTTTTTAATTTTCTGGTAGAATTTGTGTTAAATGAGTATTATGTCCCTTTAAATGTTTGGTAGAATTTACCAGTGAAGCCATATGGGCCCGAAGTTTTCTTCCCTTCTGGGAAGGTTTTTTAAATTACACATTCAATTTCTTTAATTGACTTAAGACTATTCAGGTTATCTATTTCTTTTTTGTTTTTTTGCCCGGCTAATTTTTGTATTTTTAATAGAGACAGGGTTTCACCATGTTAGCCAGGCTGGTCTCGAACTCCTGACCTCAAGTGATCCCCAAAGTGCTGTGATTACAGGCATGAGCCACTGCACCCAGCCCAGGTTATCTATTTCTTACTGAGCAAGCTTTGGTCCTCTGTGTTTTTCAAGGAGTTCGTCCATTTCATCTAGGTTGTCAAATTTATTGGCATTCCAGTGTTCGTAACACCCCCTTACTATCCTGTCCCCTGGCTGTATTCTACTGGGCAGAAGCCAGTTAGCTTTGTCCAGGCTCAGAACCTATTTCTCCACTCACACCAACTACAAAGACCACCAGATCATTTTCTATTTTACTCCAGAGTGCAGCAACTGTATTTGGGTGGCCCTGGGCTCACTCAGCCCACACTCTGGTGATGGTTTCTTCACTGATTTGCTCTCATACCACTAACTGGGTTACTATGAGACCTGGAGACTCCCTTCTGTGGACCACAGGAAAGGCTGTGGGAACAGACCTCCAGCAGGGTGTGTGACCCAGGAGGGAGGCATTCTCATTCGGGGGAGGAATCACATGGACTCCTGGAATTCCTGGATGAAGACACCTGGGCTGCCTCGGCCACAGGACCTGCTGGAGCCACACCTTGGACCTGCTGGGGACTCAGTCGTTGGTGCAGGGCTCTGTACAGATCCAGACAGAGAATGGGCCCAATGGAGACTCTGGGATGAGCGTGCAAGGGACGCAGCTGTCAGATCTATTTCTAATAGCAGCCATGAAGATGAACCCTGACCTTTGTGAAATGCTTCGTACTTACCAAGCATTTCCACCCGATTTATGTGAGGCAAAGATTATCAGCCTCAATTTAGAGACATGCAAAGTAAAACTAAAAGACCTTAAGTAACTTAAGGACTGAATTGGTGAAAAATGCGAGACCCAAAGAGAGATATTGAGGTGGGTTTAAACTATCTCTGCAAATTTTTTTGACACTCCTCTATTCAAAAGGGGCCAGGTGCGGGGGCTGACTCCTGTAATCTTCAGTGCTTTGGGAGGCCGAGGCAGATGGATCACCTGAGGTTGGGAGTTCAAAACCAGCCTGGCCAACATGGTAAAAGCCCATCTCTACTAAAAATACAAAAATTAGCTGGGTGTGGTGGTGCGCACCTGTAATCCCAGCTACTTGGGAGGCTGAGGCAGCTGAATCACTTGAATCTGGGAGGCAGAGGTTGCAGTGAGCCGAGATTGTGCCACTGCACTCCAGCCTGGGCAACAGAGCAAGACTCTGTCTCAAAATAAATAAATAAATAAAAATAAAATAAAAGGGGTGGTCTAATTCTCAACACAACCATCCCCCCCGCCACTATTGTGGGCCGGAGTGACTGACTAGCATCTAGCAAACAGCATGTGACTTTCCTGGTGTGTGTGTGTGTGTGTGTGTGTGTGACTCTGTCTCCCCCTGCCCCATCACCCCCAGGAATCCAGCGCCCCAGGTGTGAGGAGCCCAGGCTGAGTGTCAGTTTCACTGCCCTCCAGCACCAGCGATCAGAAGCGGAAGAAGCCTCTAGACAGCTCTGCTCCTGGGCCTCCGAGTCTTCCAGCTGAAGCCCCAGATGTCAAAGGGCAGAGAGAAGCCATTCCCACCGAGTCCTATCTGAATTCCTGACCCACAGGAACCAGGAGACACAATAGCTGTCATTGTTTTAAGCCACTAAGTTTGGACACTACAGGGCAACAGGTAAACCTATAATTAATATGCAAAGTGACAAGCATGCCAATGGAAAAAGATGCACGGTGATTCCAGGGCCCAGAGGTGAGAGGACCTCCCGCTGGACAGGACAGGAGAGGTTCTTCAGGCTCATTCGAGCTGGGTTTTGAAGGCTGGGTAGGGCTGTGATCGTTTGGAGGAAAGGCACATGAAAGCACGCCAGGGAGAAAGGCACAGAGGACTGGAAGTACTTGGGGTGGTGGCAGGAAACCCACGTTATGACAATACGGTTCCAGCCTTATCATCTCGAGTGATAGAGTCAGCCTAGGATTCCAGCAGGGAGTGACATGGTCAGGCCAGAATGCAGGTGCTATTTTTTTTTTTTTTCCGACAGGGTCTCACTCTGTCACCCAGGCTGGAATGCAGTGGCGTTATCATGGCTCATTGCAACCTCTGCCTCTCGGGCTCAAGCGATTTTCCTGCCTCAGCCTCCCAAGCAGCTGGGACTATAGGTGCACATGACCGCACTGGCCAATTTTTGTATTTTCAGTAGAGACGGGGTTTCATTGTGTTGCCCAGGCTGGTCTCGAACTCCTGAGCTCAGGTGATCTACTCGCTTCAGCCTCCCAAAGTGCTGGGTTTACAGGTGTGAGTCACCACGCCCGGCCCTGCACCTTGTTTTCAAGGAAGATATCAACTTCCCCATTGGAGGGAGAGGAGGAGAGAGAGTGGACTGGGAATGATCTTACTCCCTTGCTTGTGGCCCCTGTTGTGGGGGGAAGAATGAGGGATCAGACTGCTACTGTGTCTATGTAGAAAGAAGTAGACAGAAGAAACTCCATTTTGTTCTGTACTAAGAAAAATTCTTCTGCCTTGAGATGCTGTTAATCTGTAACCCTAGCCCCAACCCTGTGCTCGCAGAAACATGTGCTGTGTTGACTCAAGGTTTAATGGCTTAGGGCTGTGCAGGATGCGCCTTGTTAAAAATGTGTTTGCAGGCAGTGTGCTTGGTAAAAGTCATCGCCATTCTCCATTGTCGAGTACCCAGGGACACAATGCACTGCGGAAGGCCACAGGGACCTCTGCCCAAGAAAGCCTGGGTATTGTCTAAGGTTTCCCCCCACTGAGATGGCCTGAGATATGGCCTCGTGGGAGGGGAAAGACTTGACCGTCCCCCAGCCCGACACCTGTAAAGGGTCTGTGCCGAGGAGGATTAGCGAAAGAGCAAGGCCTCTTTGCAATTGAGATAAGAGGAAGGCATCTGTCTCCTGCTCGTCCCTGGGAACGGAATGTCTCGGTATAAAACCCGAGCGTACGTTCTGTTTACTGAGATAGGAGAAAACTGCCTTATGACTGGAGGTGAGACATGCTGGCGGCAATACTGCTCTTTACTACACTGAGATGTTTGTGTAAAGTCAAACATAACTCTGGCCTATGTGCACATCAAGGCACAGCACCTTTCCTTAAACTTATTTATGACACAGAGCCTTTGCTCACGTTTTCCTGCTGACCCTCTCTCCACCATTACTCTATAGTCCTGCCACATCCCCCTCACCAAGACAGTAGAGATAGTGATCAATAAATACTGAGGGAACTCAGAGACCAGTACTGGCGAGGGTCCTCCGTATGCTGAGCGCCAGTCCCCTGGGCCCACTGTTCTTTCTCTATACTTTGTCTCTGTGTCTTATTTCTTTTTTCAGTCTCTCATCCCACCTGACAAGAAATACCCACAGGTGTCGAGGGGCTGGTCCCCTTCACCCTGTGATCGACAGGACAGAGCTGGGCACGCAGGCTGGGATTCACGGTGCAACCTGCAGCCACGGGGTGGAGAAAGGAAGCCACGTCGCCAGGAAGGCAATGGCATTCAGAGCCTTGGACTCCTTAATTGATGCAATGACGGCAGCTCGGGTCTCCATAGCAATTGTGGAACTTGAAAAGTTTTACTTTAAAAAAGTGCATCTATACATCATTTAAATTTTGGTGCCAATGTAGAATCGGAAAATCGAGTCTTAACCAATCAAAATTCACGTGCCTGCCCCTTCCTCCAGGTCATTCCTCAATGGCTAGCCTTGGAACTTCTCAGCTAAATATGCATTGTTGTGGGTATTTAATAATATCCATAATTAAATTAAATGGGGGCAACGACAAAAGCCTCCGTGCTATTATCCTCCCCAGAGCCTGGGGCCGGGAGGCCCATTGTCATAGAAGGAAGCCTTCAATATGGGCTCCCGTCCTTCATGCAGGGCCACTAAAAGGAAGTTTCCTTGGCAGGAGAGGCTGTGGGAGGCCCAGCATCAATGGTTTCTTCTTTCTTCTCCTCTGGAAGCTTCACCCTGTTTCTCTTGGCAAAAATGCGGTTTATCTCCACAAATGTTTTGCCCTTGGTCTCCGGAATAACCACGTAGATGTAAATCGCAGTGAGGAGGCAGATTCCGGCAAAGATGATGAAACTGTAGGCACCGATGGCCTCCTAGACCAGGAGACGAGAAAGACAGGAGGGGGCAGAGAAAGGCAACAGTGCTGATTCAGCTGAGCACGTTGGCTCATGCCTGTAATCCCAGCACTTTGGGAGGCCAAGACAGGTGGATCACCTGAGGTCAGGAGTTTGAGACCAACCTGGCCAACATGATGAAACCCTGTCTCTATTAAAAATACAAAAATTAGCTGAGCATGGTGGTGTACACCTGTAATCCCAGCTACTTGGGAGTCTGAGGCAGGAGAATCGCTTGAACCCAGGAGGTAGAGGTTGCAGTGAGCCAAGATCGCGTTACTGCACTCCAGCCTGGGCAACAGAGCGTGACTGTCTCAAAAAAACAAAAACAAAAACAAAAACCCCAAAACAAACAACAAATAACCAATGCTGGTCGAGGCCTTTGTGAGTCCATAAAGGAGTTGCTTGGCAGCCAGTTTTGTTTAACTCCTGGAGGAATGATATAGCTAGAAAACTGTGATCACTAAAGATTGTTTGCAGGAAAAAGAAAAAAAAGCTAGAAATTGGATTCCCCCTCACCCTATTATCAAAAAGAATCTGGTTGGGTGCTGTGGCTCACACCTATAATCCCAGCACTTTCGAAGTTTGAGACCAGCCTGGGCAATATAGCAAGACCCCATCCCTAAAATAAATAAATAAATAAATAGCCATGTGTGGTGGCCCATGCCTGTGGTCCCAGCGACTTGGGAGGCTGAGGTGGGAGGATCACTTAAGCCTGGGAGGTCAAGGCTGCTATGAGCTGTGGTTGCACCACTGCATTCCAGCCTGGGTGACAGAGCAAGGCCCTGTCTAAAAAAAAAAAAAAAAAAAAGACTGCTTAACCTTTTGACAGTAGGGGTTTATGGCCTCTGTGCCCTGAAGGTGCTGAGAGCGCAGAGTTTGTGGCCTATCTTGTCTTCGGAACAGAGGAAGGAAGCGGTGGGGGATCTGCACCCTGGCTCTGGCTTTGTTTGCTGGCGCCTTTGAGCTCCGCGGACCAGAGCCCCTAAGCAATAGCCCTTTACAATGTCAGCAGGGGATCACCCTTCAGTAACTGGGAAACCGGTGTCTTCAAGGGTTTGGAGGCAGTGGGGCCACGTGTGTCTGTGGACCCTTGGATGTGTCTGAGAGCCTGTCCCCACCTTGCTGGATTCACAGATGTGCTTAGCGGAAGGGGAATACATCTTACTCCCTGGAGGCCCGGTGGAGCGGGTTGGGGAAGGGGCCCTCACTCACCTGGATGGATGGGAACAGGAAGCCTATGATGAAGTTGGTGAGCCAGTGCACTGCCCCGTCCACCATGAAAGCTGCCCGCCGGGAGGACTGCAGGAAGATCTCGGTCCTCACCACCGAGGGGACGGGACCTGGAGGGCAGAGCAGGATGGGTGGGGCAGAGAAGGACCCAGGTGTCCCCCAGAGCTGGCGGGACGCGGCCCACTCTAGCCTCTGACCTAGGACGCTCAAGAGTACCAGCTGGGATTGGGGACTGGAAAGGAACCCTGCCTTTACCCACAAAACCAGGGCGTGATCAGAGCAGGAGCTGCAAAGATCCACTTTGCAAAGCCTGGTTGGAGAGCCTGGAATTGAATTTCCATTGCTGCTTCTTCAAGGCCAATGACGCTCCACGAAGGTTTGCAGAAAGTAAATGGATGGGAAGCTTCGTGGGAGCAGCGGGAGTGAGTGGGCTCCAGCTCACAGGCAGCAGAGCTTTCTGAAAGAGCTTCCTTTGCGCTGGCGTCACTCTGACTTGAGACCGCCCGCGCTTGGGAAGTGCCGCCCTCCTATGGCGGATCTGGGTATGGCAGCGCCTGAGGGCTACACCTTCTCTTGGACAATTGTTTTTCATTATCGCCTCCTAAAGAAGCCTTGTCTAAAATGTCTAAAGCCATTTTTGTTCCCTAATCGCCACTCCCACGAAATTTTAATACTGTGCGTCTGTTTAGGTCCTGCATATATAGATATCTGTAGCTTTACACAAAGAAAGAGGAAGATTCTGTCCCTCCTCCTCCAAGCTTCCCAACCCCGCTTTGGTGGTGAAATGGCCTCATTGAAAAGGTCCGGTCTCACAGATCACTGGAGGTCAGGAGTTCGAGACCGGCCTGGCCAACATGATGAAACCCCATCTCTACTAAAAATATAAAAATTAGTCCGGCATGGTGGCGTGTGCCTGTAGTCCCAGCTACTCAGGAGGCTGAAGCAGGATAATCTGTTGAACTCAGGAGATGGAGGTTGCGCTCCAGCCTGGGCAACAGAGTGAGACTCCAACTCAAAAAAAAAAAAAAAAAAAGAAGGAAAAAAAGAAAAGGCCCGATCTCCCTCTCTGGATGGACATGGAGAAGAATTCAAAGCCCCTGAATGAAGCTGGGATGTCAAGTGCAAACTCCTGCAGCCCAGTGACTTGGGGCCCGGGCCCCTTCTCCAGGGCCCTGCCCCCAAAGTGGACGCCGGCAGGGATGTCATCTGTCCTGCCTTCCTCCTGTCCACCACAACAACAGCAGCCAATAGTCCTTAGGTCTAAGTTGAATGTCAGATCAGCCCATGCTCTGACCTCGCGTCTGCCGGCACACCTGATCACCCCGTTCTTGGAGAAGCACCGTGGCTTGCTCCAGGTGACACACAGGCAGTGGGGGCAGAACGGCTTGGAACCCGGCCAGGTCTACACACACTAGCACTTTTCCTTCGAGGTTCTGCTGCCTCCACGTTTGAGGTACACTGGGAAAGCGTCCTGCTGTAAATCCCCACCGCCCCCCCCCCTTTATTTTTTAGACAGAGTCTTGCTCTCTTGTCCAGCCTGGAGTGCAGTGGTGGATCTTGGCTTACTGCAACCTCTGGGTTCAAGTGATTCTCCTACCTCAGCCTCCCGAGTAGCTAGGACTACAGGCGCCCGCCAACACACCTGGCTAATTTTTGCATTTTTAGTAGAAACGGAGTTTCACCTTGTTGGCTAGGCTGGTCTCGAACTTCTGACCTTAAGTGAACAGCCTGCCTCCACCTCTCAAAATGTTGGGATTACAGGCATGAGCCACCATGCCAGGCCTAAATCCCACTTCTTAAATACCCTTAAATACAAGTATGTGGTCTCATTCATGTGCCTGACACAGCACAGTGTAAACAGGTATTCCGTCAATGGATGTTGAATGAATTAATACCTTCATTTTGGTTTATGGACAGTGCTTTCAAAATGAACATTCTTCAGGGAATGTTGTTAGAGTCTTCACAGTCAGGGGTGTCTTTTCGCAGGCAGGGAGAAGGAGGTTCAATTCTCAGGACACACTGGGGAAGGAGTCTGGAGTCTCAGAGGCTGCCCAACAGGTGGGCCCAGGTGGAGGCCCGAAGCCACTGGCAACAGGACATTGGGGACAGTGTAATAAGGGACTGTAGCTGGCAGTCAGCAGGGATAGAAGGCAGTTGAGCCTTGGGTGTGCTGTGGGCTTGGAGGCTCAAGTGAGTGTCTGGAGGGTGTGGATGTAAACCAAGGTGCCCCAGGAGTGTCTGACTGGCATAAGCTCCCTCTCTGCAAAAGCTCATGTCCTTGTTGGGTGCCAGACCTGAGTCTGGGCCCCCCTGGGAGCCACAGATGATCAGTGGGGCGCTGGCCTGGCTGGCGCTGGTTGAATGAATGCACATGGCCTGGAGTGCCATCAAGGCTGAGAACTAAGAACGTGTGGGATCTGCGTGAGCACGGGGACCAAGGATGTCCATTCACTTAGCAAATATGTGTCGAGCACCGACTGTGTGTCAGGCCCAGGAATGGACCAGGATGGCCGGGGCGAGGGAGGCGTGCAGGTACTCACTGGGCCCAATGGAATGTCCCACGATGTAGGCAAAGACACAGATGATGCCGAGGTAGGACAGCTCGGGGACCCTGTTCTGTGGGGAGAGGCAGGGCTGTCTGGGCTGAGGCCAGGAGCCCCACGTGCGGGGGGGGGGGTCCACCTGCGGGTCCCACCTTCCTGCCCCAGGGAGGAGCTGCACCTAGATGACTGGGCACCTCCAGGGACCTTGCGGGCTCTGTGGGCAAGAGAGGAAGGCCAGTGAGAACCAGGCCTTGTAGCCTCCCACAGGGCTCCCTCCAGCCTCACCTGATGAGCCTCGTGGAGAACGAGGGGCATCTACCTTTGAGTTATTTTCCTGCCAGGTGCCATTCTCTGCACTTTACAAATCACAAATATTAACTCATCTGATCTTTGTGATACTCCTCTGCCCTCTGAGTGACTCTATGATTCTTTCTTTTTTTTTTTTTTTTTTTTGAGACAGAGTCTTGCTCTGTCGCCCAGGCTGAAGTGCAGTGGCACAGTCTTGGCTCACTGCAGCCTCCGCCTCCCGGGTTCAAGATTCCCCTGCCTCCGCCTCCTGTAGCTGGGACTAGAGGCGTGCGCCACCACGCCCGGCCTATATGTTTGTTTCAGTTCCACAATTGTGGAAGCAGAGCACAGAGGGCCCTGAATACAGACTATGAGGAACCTTAGTCCCTCAGGGATCAAGCAATGGCTGAAGTCACCCAGTCAACATGAGTGAGCTGAGGTCCGGACTTTCTCTGCCATTCTCTGGAGACTCCTAGGACCCCCGGACCCGTGGAGCTGGCAGACCACCATCTCTGCTCCCAACTGCCGAGAGAACAGCCAATGCAAAACCGGGTCAACGGACTTCAGCCAAACTAACCGGGTGCCCCCAGATGAACTTCCCAGGGAACCCTGTAGTCACAGTTATGAGACGGCCTCAAGGGACAAGTTGGCAGCAGAGCTGGATGGCGAGGTGGGAGGGGAGGCACTGGGAGCTTCCAAGCAGAGAAGCAACAAGATCTGATTCATTTTCAACAAAAAGAGAAGGCAGGAGGGTTGGGGCCATTCAACACTTCAAGCAAAAGCGAGGCTGGCTGGGTTGGTGGGGCTGCCCTGGACCCGGTGTGAAGCGAGCAGCTGCTGCTGCATTTTCAGGCAGAGCCCCTGGTTGGACAGAAGGAGTGAAAGAGCCACCGGGGATGCCCCTAGGTTTCAGAAGTGTCACTGGCGGTGGTCTCTGCAGGTGGTGCTCAGTCGTGCTCACCTCTTTTCACTTCCTAGAATCCCTAAAGGTTCTACTAAGAACTTATATTGATTTTTTTTTTTTTTTAGACAGAATCTCGCTCTGTCACCCAGGCTGGAGCAGTGCTGTGATCTTGGCTCACTGCAACCTCTGCCTCCTGAGTTCAAGTGATTCTCCTGCTTCAGCCTCCTGAGTAACTGGGATTACAGGCACACGCCACCACACCCGACTAAATTTTGTATTTTTAATAGAGACGGGGTTTCACCACGTGGTCAGGCTGCTCTAGAACTCCTGACCTCAGGTGATCCACCCGCTTTGGCTTCCCAAAGTGCTGGGATTACAGGTGTGAGCCACTGCGTCTGGCTGAGAACTTATACTGGTTTTAAAATTAAAGAAGAAAGTTCTTTCCGAGGGAAACTTTAATTGATTTATGAGCGTCACTAACACTGTTCGTCGCCAGGCCTTGCTTTCCCCGCAGGCCCTGGCCTCCTGGTCATTCCCTGAATCCCCCAGCTCTTTCCCACATGGAGCTCTCTGCACTCTCTGGTGGTTAAGGACAAGTCATTGCAGAGAGGGCAGCTTGGAAAAGAAGGAAAAGAGCCAAGATCTTGGCTCTACATGACAGAATGAGCTCCTCACACATTCTTGTACTCATGTGCAATTGCGTTGCTGATATATTTTCCATTTGAAAGGGCTCAGGACAGTGCTGCCGTTCCTGCGCAAGCAACAGCAGAGAGGCTGCCTCGGAGACACAGAATGCTGGTTGCTTTTTAGAGATTTTATATCATGACACACCATGTATTTTCATCACTTCCGTAGAACGTGGATAATACATACAGGCTGAGAACACTGCAAATTAAAATGATGTACTTCTTGTTTGGGTGGTCTGCTGTGTTTTAGTCTTACTGAAATATGATCCGTAGTTTTGTTTTGTTTTTTCTTTTTTGAGACAGGGTCTCACTGTCTCCCAGGCTGGAGTACAATGGTGCGATCATGGCTCACTGCAGCCTTGACCTCCCAGGCTCAGGTGATCCTCCCACCTCAGCTTCCTGAGTAGCTGGGACTACAGGTGCACACCACCACACCCAGAAAACGTTTTGTATTTTTTGTAGAGATGGGGTCTCACCATGTTGCTCAGACTGGTCTTGAGCTCCTGGGCTCAATGGATCCTCCTGCCTTGGCCTCCCAAAGTGCTAGGATTACAGGAGTGAGCCACTGTGCTCAGCCTCCTTCTACCTCTTGAATGGGGTGACTTCTGGTCTTTCCTTAACCCACACCTGTTCACCGCGCATAGATGTTTTCTAATGCGGTGGCATCCTTGCATTTACGCATTGAAGCACATATTTTATTGCAAACTGTCCTCCTCGTTTCTCTTTCCCATGACAGCTGGACCATCTATCCGGTTACTTATTTGCATGTGCAGGTGTAGGTAAATGAAGCCACCTGTGACATTCACTTCAGGATGGGGCATTGCAAAGTACTTTTCCAGGCGGGATGCATGCCATCCGTGGGACTCAGAACCAACCACTTGGTGCAGCAGGCCCGGTTCAGTCAGGGAACCTCCCATCCTCCCCATGACTCCCCACCCAGGGGGCAGGAAATGAAGTCAGACCTGGAATAGGAGCACCACCGTCAGCACCAGGCAGGCAGAGCCGCAGATGCCGTAGCCGGCCAGCAGGAGGTGCCGCCGTCCCAGCCGCTCCACAAGGACAGCCTGGAGGGGAAGGGGGGTGGTGAGGAGCCGCCTTGGCCTGGCGCCCACGATTCTTGGGCCGAGCCTCCACTTCCTTTTGTGGGCCCCTCTTAGGCGCCCCTTTCTTTCTTTTGTCTTTCTTTCTTTTTTTTTTAAACAGAGTTTTGCTCTTGCTGCCCAGGCAGGAGTGCAGTGGTGCGATCACAGCTCACTGCAACCTCTGCCTCCCAGGTTCAAGTGATTCTCCTACCTCAGCTCCCAAGTAGCTGGGATTACAGGCACCTGCCACCATGCGCGGCTCAGTTTTGTATTTCTCGTAGAGACGAGGTTTCACCATGTTGGCCAGGCTGGTCTCGAACTCCTGGCCTCAAGTGATCCTCCTGCCTCGGCCTCCCAAAGTGCTGGGATTACAGGCGTGAGCCACCGTGCCTCACCTTTTAGGTGCCCCTTTCTTACCCCTGCTGCCTGCATGTGGGATGCAGGCCACTGATTTGACATGGGTCAGACATTCATGCTCTTCACCACCATCCTTCCTTGTTCTGGTCATTTCCAGACCTCCTGGATCTTGGCTCCCTGCACCCCTGCTACCCACTGGAATAACAACATTTTCTAGTTTCTGTATTTGATGGTTTGACATCTTGGGACCTTGATGGCCCTGGAGGGACTGCCCTTCCCACCCTACTGATAGCAAACAAACCGCTCTCTGGGAATGAGTGCCTCTTTCATCTGCAAACCAACAATGCAGGCCCACACCCCACGTCTTCCTTTGCTGAGCTTTCACACGCAAGGCCAGCATCACCTGCCCTAACACCCTGGGGGCCAGGGGCCAGAGAGCTGGTACAGCCCCTGTGGCCCCGAGCCTGAGGAAATTATTCATACCAGCTACTCCTAAACCTGCTCACTCTGCCTGACCCATTCCTTTCTGTGGGAACCACGGTAAAGGTTCATCCTCACACTTCCCCTTCATGCCTCTGCTTCCTGACCAACCCTGGGGCTTCCCCGCAGGCCCGGCATGGCGTGGACTGCACCCTCCTCATGGGATCTGTGAGGAACAAACTGTCTTTCCAGCAGTAGCCACCTCCTGATCTGTTGGCCTCACCATACCTGAATAAGAATAAAACCTACATTTAAAAATAGCCCCTGGGCTGGGCACAGTGGCTCACACCTGTAATCTCAGCGCTTTGGGAGGCCGAGACAGGAGGATTGATTGAGCTCAGGAGTTCGAAACCAGCCGGGTCAACATAGTGAGACCCTGTCTCTATGTTTAAAAAATAAATAAATAAAAAGAATAAGAATAAAAATAGCCCCCTCCTATTCTCTGGGGCTCCACTCGACATTGAGGCCATCTGGAATCTGGGCTCACATCATGGGGGGCCCCTCATCTCCCCACTTTTCCACCTGATGGACTGACCCCTCCACTCAGCCAGCTCCTTCTCCAACGTCCAAGCCCAGGCCACACTCCCTGTGACCAGCATTCTTTCGACTTCTTCCTTCCTTTTCTTCTTCTTCTTCTTTTTTTTTTTTGGTGGAGTCTCACTCTGTCACCCAGGCTGGAGTGCTGTGGTGCAACCCTGGCTCACTGCAACCTCCGCCTCCCGGGTACAAGCAATTCTCCTGCCTCAGTCTCCCGAGTAGCTGGGATTACAGGCATGTGCTATCACGCCCGGCTAATTTTTGTATTTTCAGTACAGATGGGGTTTCACCATGTTGGCCAGGCTGGTCTTGAACTCCTGATGTCAGGTGATCCACCTGCCTCAACCTCCCAAAGTGCAGGAATTACAGGCATGAGCCACCACACCCAGCTCCTTTTCTACTTCTAATACCATTTCCATTCTACTCCATCCCTAATGGCTGACCAGAGCCGGCCCTGTACAGCCCCTTGACTCATGTTAGCTGACTCATGTCCTCCCAACATCCCAACAGACAGACTATCACTGCCATTCAGGAGGGCCAGATGGGAGCGAAGTGCACCCCAAAAATCAGGGAAATACTATCAATTTCCTGCTGTATGCCTGGTTCCCAGATGCTGTTCCTCCAGGGAGAGGGAAAGGGTATTTTTCTGGCTTGGGTTGCTCCAGGTAGGATGATGGGGAAGCAGGTCCTAGTTATGGTCATTTATCCCCAAGAAGGAGGACTCTGAGGATAAAGGATGGATCCTGCCCCAGGGGAAAACTGGGGATGGGGCCACAGAAATCCAGCAGGAGGAAGGGGTTGAGACTTCAGCCTGGGGACCTCTGTCCTCTTCCCTTAATTTTCCTGTCAGCCTCTCCCGCTGTTTTCCTTAACTTCTCCCTCCCTGCCCTTCTAAACCTTCTGAGAGTTTATTGGAACTTAAACTAGCTCTGGGGAAAATACAAATAATAGATAACTTTCTTGAAAATGTTTACCATCACTGGCAACTCAAGAAATAGGAATCAAAAGAATCAGAAGATAACTTGAAAATGGTCTAGGGAAAGGAATGCCGTGATCATCTGACCCTTTTTCATGCAACATACACATCAAAGCGTAAGTAGCTCAGACTTTAAATACTAAACTCTGAAATCATGAATCTGCACCAGCAAAAAGGGGTACCTGCATTTGAATACCATGTACTGCAGTCACCATAATGATTTTTACAAAGGAAGAAACTTGGATCTGAAGGTTTTTCTTTGTTGTTGTTGTTGTTGTTGTTTTTGAGACAGAGTCTCGCTCTTGTCACCCAGGCTGGAGTGCAGTGGTGCCATCTCCCTGCTCACTGCAATCTCCACCTCCCAAGTTCAAGTGATTCTCCTGCCTCGGCCTCCCAAGTAGCTGACATTACAGGTGCCCACCACCATGCCCAGCTCATTTTTGTATTTTTTAATAGAGATGGGGTTTCACCATGTTGACCAGGCTGGTCTCAAACTCCTGACCTCAAGTGATCCACCCGCCTCAGTCTCCCCAAGTGCTGGGATTACAAGTGTGTGCCACCACACCTGGCTAATTTTTTTGTATTTTTAGTAGAGACTGGGTTTCATCATGTTGGCCAGGCTGGTCTCAAACTCCCTGACCTCAAGTGATCTGCTCGCCTTGGCCTTCCGAAGTGCTGGGATTACAAGTGTGAGCCGCCGCGCCCGGCCGGCTCTGCAGGAATTTTGAGTTTTCTGGTCAAAGTCATGCAGGTAGTTAGTATGTGTGCATCCTAAAGTCCATGTCCCTTAAATGACCCCAGGACCAGGGCCACCAGCACTCAGTTCACTCTGTGGGGCTCCTGTCTGCCTGGCGGCACCTGGCCAGAGACCTTCCAGCAGGAAGGACGCCTCCTGCTCACTCACCGAGGTGATGGTCATCACTATGTTGACGACGCCAGAGCCCACCGTTACATATTGGGAGTGAGCGGCCTCCACGCCCGCAGATGTGTAGATGGTGTCCGCATAGTAGTTGATCTAAACAAAAACACAGGGCTGTCAGGAGAGGCCGGAAGACCCAGGACGCTGGCTTAACTTTCTCAACTCAAGCCACACACAGTTCTGCAAGCCTGGGTTGGGGACCCTGGGACAGGAAGAGGGTAGCAGGTGGTGGGAAAAAGAGGCCTGACCTGGAGTTGGGACACCAGGGTGGAGCCCGGCGCTGCCCTGGAATCCAGGGTCGCAGCTCCTCCCTCTCTGGGTCTCAGGTTTGGCGTCTATAAAACGGGAGTCAGACCATACGACCTCCGAGAGCACTTTTCCCTCCATCATTCAGTTACTCTAAGAGCTCAGATCCCAAAGAATGACTTCTTACCTCTCACTCTGGGCCAAGCCAACCGCAAGTTGAGTCTGTCTTCTGGCCCCATGCCAAGGACATTGGCACAAACAGCCCTTTGAAAGGCCACGTGTGCTATTCCACATCTGGTGGCTCCCACCTGGGCCATCCACCCTCCCACGATCACTGGTTAAACATCCATGAATCCCTGAGGCCAAGGCCACCTCTTCCCGACACGCCACTGGAGCAAATGGGTCACCCACCCAATCTCCAGTGTTTTAGCTTCTGTCAGATCTCCACCCTTCCCTCACACCATGGTTAGATACAGTTACAGCCAAAGAGCCACGGTCGCAGAAAGCGATGCCACAAACATCACAGACAAGTGGGCCCAAGATGGGCTCCTGACGCAGGCTGGGCCTACCAACCCAGGCCTGGTGACCTGAGCTTGGACCCAGGAGACCTCAGCTCATCTCAGTCTAGCTGGTCTCTTGTATAGAAGGGAAAGGACTATTGGCAGGAGGCATTCCTTCTGGGGACTGGGAAACAGAGAAAAATGAAGCTGGCATGTGGGGAGAGGCAGAGCAGGGAGGCAGAGAGGAGTGAGGTTTCTTCCTGACATCTGGCTCTGCCTGGACTGATCCTGGCCCCACTGCCAGGCCAGGCCTCTGTGGGTGGAACTGTGTGTTGCTATCCGTGAAGCCTGGGTCTGCTTCATCTGTCTCCCTGCCTGGCCACCGTCCTACGTACCGCATTGATGCCCGACAGCTGCTGGCCGGCCATGAGCACGATGATGGAGAGGAGCTGCCAGCGCAGGGACCGCAGGGCACAGAGGTGCAGCACGGACAGGTGGCCCTCGGCGCGCTCGGCCCGGGCCTCCGCACGCATGTCCTCCAGCTCAGCCTCCATGTCCGTGTGGCCTCTCAGCCTCCTCAGAGCTGCAGAAAGCAGAACCACCCGCTCAGAGGGCCGTCTCCCTGCAGGCTGGGCCCCAAGCCCCCATGCTGGCCCTGAGCTCACCATTCCCTGACCTGACCTTGGTTGTACCCCAATTGCCACCCCCCCACCCCGTTCAGCTCCCAGCTCTCACCCCTGACCCATGGCGACCCTGACTGCGGCCCTGACCGTGTCTCTGCCTGGCCCCCGGGGTGGGCAGGGCCTGGGAGAGTAGCCGGCAACTTCATACCTTGTCGCGCTGTGGCTTCATCTCCTTTCTGAATCAGGGAGTAGCGGGGGCTTTCGGGGAAGAAGGGCAGGGTCAGCAGCTGCAGCAGGGCGGGCACCCCTGTGAGTGCCAGAAGCACCGGCCAGCCTGCAAGGAGCCAAGGACTCAGGATCCCGGGGCCTGGGCACCCCCTGGCCCACCTACCACTGTGCTCAGAAGGTCACGCTCCTATGTGTGAACCAAGGACTGTGGGGACTTCATTCTCACCAGGGTACTCCTACAAATGGTTTCCACGTTCAGAACGGAGGGAATCATTAGAGTTATACAAATTTACACGTCATTAATTATTTTGCAGGAAGAACACCGTTTCTCTAAAGAATAGGCAATGATTTAAACACTTGAACCCCGGAGAAAATGAGCTCAGTCTTGTTCCTACTTTTATAGCAGGAAAGGGGATAATCTCTGCTTCATTAGGGCCATGGTAGGGCAGGGCCTGGACCCTGCGCTGGGTCTGAGTGAGCTCCTTCTGGATGGCTTGGCCTAAGGAGGGGAACTGAGATTCCACTAAGAGAACAGGGTCTCCATCTGCCTCCCACCCCTGCTGGTATGGTGGGAAGTGGACAAGTTCTTTTTTTTTTTTTTTTTTTTTGAGACAGAGTCTAGCTCTATCAGCCAAGCTGAAGTGCAATGGTGCGATCATAGCCCACTGCAACCTCAATCTCCCAGGCTCATGTGATCCTCCCACCACAGCTTCCTGAGTGGCTGGAACTACATGCGTGCATTACTGCACCTGGCTCATTTTTTTTTTTTTTTAATTTTTAGTAGAGACAGAGTCTTGCTATGTTGCCCAGGCTGGTCGTGAACTCTTGGGCTCAAATGATCCTCCTGCCTTGTCCTCCCAAAATGCTGGGCATGAGCCACTGCACCCAGCTGACAAGTTCTTTAACGTCTCTGAGCCTCAGGCAAGAAGTGGCGAGGGCTGAATGAGGCACAGGTGCTAAGCGTCATGCACGGTGGCTTCCCCAGCTGATGTCTCTCTAATTGACGATTTAATACTCAGCCGCTCTGGGAGTTTAGGAATCATTACTGTTAATGATCTTTCACGGAGCACCCTCCAGATTCTGAGTCTCTGAACCTCTTCAGGGTACTGTGGGGACCACAAAGACATAAATCCACCCATTAAGGAATATGTGCAGAATTTGGGTCATTCAGAAATGTCTATAAAAAACCCCGGCCGGGCATAGTGGCTCATGCCTGTAATCCCTTCACTTTGGGAGGCGGAGGCAGGAGGATTACTTGAGCCCAGGACTCACAGATCAGCCTGGACAACATGGTGAGACCCTTGTCTCTATAACAAAAATAGAAAAAAAGAGCTGGGCATGGTGGTGTGTGACTGTAGTCCCAGCAACTTGGGAAGCTGAGGCGGGAGGATCGCTTGAGCCTGGGAAGTCAAGGCTGCAGTGAGCTATGATCGCACCACTGCACTCCAGCCTGGGTGACACAGTGAGACCAGGAAGGAAGGAAGGAAGGAAGGGAGGGAGGGAGGGAAGAAGAGAGAGAGGAAGGAAGGAAGGAAGGAAAGGAGAGAGGAAGGAAGGAAGGAAAACAAAAAGGAAAGAAGGGAAAGAGAAAAAGAGAGAAAGAAAGAAGGAGAAACCCCACTGGGTTCTTGGGCTTTTATTGCTGGCTGCATTCATTCAGGCCCACCTGGTGGTCCATCCTCTTATCCTCTTTCCCTCCACCCTCCATGAGTGTCTCTCACTTTCTCCTGTTGGGGCTTTAAAACAATACCCCAAAATGAAGGCCTCAGCAGCGCCCTCAGAAGCAAAAGTTTTTCTCTGACCTTCTCCTGTCCCCCTGTCTCAGTCCCACTCCCCCCGAGGCTAACCCTAGAAACTAGCATCCCTAGTCAGGATTCCTGGGCAGGTCATACAAACCGGATCCCCTTTCCCCAAAACCAGTTCCATAAAACCTAAAAATATTCTAGGTAAAAACTGGCCATACGGGTGAATCACCTGAGGTCAGGAGTTCGAGACCATCCTGGCCAACATGGAGAAATCCTATCTTTACTAAAAATACAAAATTAGCTGGGCATGGTGGCGCTCGCTTGTAATCCCAGCTACTCAGGAGGCTGAGGCAGGAGAACTGCTTGAACCCGGGAAGCGGAAGTTGCAGTGAGCTGAGATCGCGCCATTGCACTCCAGCCTGGGTGACAGGGTGAGACCTTGCCTCAAAACAACAACAACAAAACAACAACAACAACAACAACACTGGCCAGAAGGAAAATCTCTGACCGATGCTGTTGGCTGTAGGTCATAAAAGGCCCCCATTCTGCAGAGGGTCCTGCCCCACACCCAGAAGGAAGGAAGGCTGCACAGAGGCCAAGAAGGACCTACACAGACAGGCCTTGCGGGGTCTCCCCACTCAGTCCATTTACGTCGGATCAGACCCTTTTTGTCCAATGCTATTTCTACTCGGCTGTCCGTACTCTGTTGAGCCTGGACTAAAACGGACAATTTCCCCTCTATCTCTGGCTCTTCACTCCGAAGGCTCTGCGAATCTGGTTAAATATGTTTGCATGCCTTTTCTATTCATCAATCGGCTTCGTGTCAGTGATTTTTCAGCGGACCTTCAGAGGGCCACACTCCTCTCTCCTAAATCTCCACCACGACCCCCACTCACTCTCAGGCAATGGCCTTGCCTCCTAATTCACTGGGAAGATAGAGGCCGCCAGAAGAAAACAGCCACCCAGTGACAGAGACGGTGGCTGTGAACCTGCTTGCCCTGCATCGACTTCCCTCTGTACTGGACCATTCCTATGGCAGCCAAATTATGCTGACATTTTTCATGGCTTGAAAGAAACCTCTTCTCCCGACCTCACTTCCCCGACTTCTCTCCTTCCCTTTATAGCAAAACCCCTACCTGCCTCTGAGCCCCTGATTCCCATTCCTAAGCACGATTTGTCGCCATCACTCACCAAAATGGCCCCGACCACGTCACCCATCCCTTTGCCCACCACACTGCCCAACACCTGACCCTAAAATCATCTCTCGGGCCTCATCTGACTCGATCCGTCAGTAACACCTGGCACAGCCGAACGAGAGACTGGACCTAGCGTGACCTCTGCGGCTGCCGGTTACCTGCCGGGTTGCCCAAGATGGCCTGGAGGCTGAAGATCTGTGCTAGGAAGACTCCAACGATGACGAAAACCTCGGTCATTGTTCCCACCATGCCTCTCAGTTTCTTGGGGGCCAGTTCTCCCAGGTACATGGGAAGGGCGCTGTAGGAGATGCCTGGTTTGGGCACAGCAGAAATCAGGGCAGGCAAACCGCAAACACAGAATCTGAGATGCAATTCAATTCTGTTTCCTAATCCCGGGGCTTCTCCATGCTGTCAGCCCGTCCGTGGAGATGGAGCTCAGCCAACCTCAACTGTTTAGTTTGGACTTATACCAAAATCCCTCCAGAATCCTCAGCCCCCACGGGGGAGTCACCAGGATGTGATAAGGAGACCTTTTCCTTTCTAGCCGCCGGGCTGGGCCGCTTGTTACAGGGGAGGAGCCTAGGCCTCCGTGTGTCCCTGGGACTTAACGATAAAACTTTTGCTTTGGTCTATTTTCTGATTTTTCTAAAGCACAGATTGCTTGTCTAACTTTTATTAATAGAAGAAATTACTGTAGTTAAGAAACTACTGAGTTTAAATTGTCCATCTTCCTTGGACGATACCTTGTAAAACCTTATTGGTTATTTGTACTTCAAGGTGAAAGTGTGTTTCTAAAGATCCATAAATAAAGGGAAGGGGCTAGTAAGCGTGAGGCTTGGCCAGGTACAGTGGCTCATACCTGTAATCCCAGGACTTTGGGAGGCCGAGACAGGAGGATCACTTGAGCCCAGGAGTTTGAGATCAGCCTGGGCAACAGAGTGAGGCTCTGTCTCTAAAAAAAGATTAATTAATTAATTAATTAATTAAGAAAAACAAGCATGAGGCTTGCAAGGGCCTGGGGATGCAGATGGGAGGATGTCTTGAAATGAGAAGAGGCAGACAGAGCCAGGCAGACACCTCATCTGCTCCTGCTTCCAGCCTTGGCCAAAGAGACCCTTCCCCCAAGGCTGAGCCGGAACCTGGGCCCCAGGTACCTGCACAGACTCCCAGCACCACTCGGGAAAAGATGATCAGCTCAAAAGCCTTGGCCACTTTGCTGACTCCCATCAGGATGGCGGGGATGATGGCAAAGATGTTGTTGATCAGCAGGGTCCCCTTTCTGCAAAGACAGTGAGCCCAGAGGGCAGGGGTGCGTGGAGGCCGCGGAAGCCCTCCCAACACCAGCTCCTATTCTGCGGGCAGTCATTACAGAGGCGTGGGGCATGTGCCCGAGAAAGAGCTGAAGCAGGGGGCTGTGGACTGAATGGTGTCCCCCAAATTCCTATGTTGAAGGCCTTAACCCCAGTGTGATGGGATCAGGAGGAAGGACCTCTGGGAGGTGAATAGGTCATGTGGGGCCCTCACAATGGGATAGGAAGAGACATACAAGAAACCACTCTCTTTTTCTGCCCTGTGAAGACACAGCCAGGCTGGGCATGGTGGATCAAGCCTATAAACCCAGCACTTTGGGAGGCTGAGGTGGGCGGATCACTTGAGGTCTGGAGTTCGAGACCAGCCTGGCCAACATGGTGAAATCCCATCTCTACTAAAGAAACAAAAGTCAGCCAGGCGTGGTGGCACATGCCTGTAATCTCAGCTACTCGGGAGGCTGAGGCAGGAGAATCACTTGAATCTGGGAGGCAGAGGTTGCAGTGAGCCGAGATCGTGCCACTGCACTCCATCCAGAGCCACAGAGCAAGACTCCAACTCAAAAAAAGAAAAAGAAAAAGAAAAAAGACACAGCCAGAAGAAAGCTGTCTGCAAGCCAGGAGGAAGGCCCTCACCAGGAAACAGATCTGCTGGTACCTTGATCTTGAATTTCTATCCTGCAGAACTGTGAGAAGATAAATGTCTGTTGTTTAAGTCTGTGGTTGTAGCAGCCTGAGCTGATTAAGACAGATGGGAAGAAGGGGCGAATGGGCAGACGTCCCAGGAAGGAAGACTTGGGGTCAGTGGGGGTAGAAGCTGGGGAGGGGAGCATTCTAACGATCGGAGCTGCCTGCAAAGGGGAGGGCAGGAACAAAGGATGGGCTGTCCCAGGAGGTAGAGAGCTTCCCATCACTGGTGGTATTCAAGCTGTCGCTGGTGGTTTCTAGACTAGACACGATGACTGTCAGGAACGTTGAACAGGGAATTCCTACAATCAGTGGGGTGCAGAATGGGACTACATGATTTCTAAGATCCCTTCCAAGGCTGAAAAACCACAAGCCTGAGAAGGAGAGGGAGTGCCTGAAAAACAGCGCTATGCCAGGTGCGTCCTGCTGCCTTCATGATCCACTCATCTGCTTGACTCTGTGCTCTAGGTCCCCTGCCAACTTGCAGCAATGGCTCCTGTGCCCCCCCCCCACCCCCCCACCTTTGGCTTGGGTTTTGCACAGGAGAAGAATGGGCAGTGGACCAGAAAGAGGGCAGAGAGCTCCCGAGCTGTGGGGTTGCTGGCTGGTGCATCCTGATATTCCTTTTTTTTTTTTTTTGAGATGGAGTCTTGCTCTGTCGCCCAGGCTAGAGTGCAATGGTGGGATCTCGGCTCACTGAAACCTCCGTGATATGGTTTGGCTGTGTCCTCACCCAAATCTCATCTTAAATTCCCACATGTGTGGGAGGGACCTGGTGGCAGGTCTTTCCAGTGCTGTTCTCGTGATAGTGAATAAGTCTCACCAGGTCTGATGGTTTTATAAGGAAGAGTGTTTCTGCACAAGCTCTCTCTTTGCCTGCTGCCATTCATGGAAGATGTAACTTGCCCCTCCTTTGCCTTCCGCCATGATTGTGAGGCCTCCCCAGCCACGTGGAACTGTGAGTCCGTTAAACCTCTTTCTTTTGTAAATTGCCTAGTCTCGGGTATGTCTTTATCAGCAGCGTGAAAATGGACTAATACACTCCGCCTCCCGGGTTCAAGCAATTCTCTTGCCTCAGCCTCCCAAGTAGCTGGGATTACAGGCATGCGCCACCATGTCCAGCTAATTTTTGTATTTTTAGTAGAGACGGAGTTTCACCATGTTGGCCTGGCTGGTCTCGAACTCTTAGCCTGAAGTGATTGGCTCACCTCAGCCTCCCAAAATGCTGGGATTACTGGCGCGAGCCCCCGTGCCCAGCCTGGTATTCATTTTTTATTTCTTCTCTCTCCACCTCCAGGTGGAGGTGCTCCCTCCTCACACCCCTACAGGTCTGGGGGTGATGAAGCTGTCAGCAGCCCCAGGACTACCTTTGTGATTGTCTTACACTTTGCACACATCTTTGAGGACCGCTGGGACCTTGAGTGAGTGCACTGAGTGAGGAAGCCAGGAAGGCGAGGTTCTGGTGCCAAGAGCAGGGAGTGGGTGGTGAGGACTCTATGAAAATATCCCAGGTCGGCAACACTGAGGACTGGCCAGGGAGTCCACAGACAAGCAGGCTGATGTTCTCAGGCTACTTTTCTCTCCCTGGGGCTGCCACAGCCTTCAGGAGCAGCCACCACAGCACAGACCCTGATGGGGGAGGGTCAGCCAGCCAGGAGGCTCAAAAAGACTAAGCAGCTCGGACACGTTCCCACCCTTCTCTGGACTCCCAGCCCTTCCTGATGACTAGGAGGGGCGGCTGGGGCTGTCAGGACCCCACTGGGCAAGGCTGGCACCACCACATTCCTGGACTCAGGCTCTTCATCTGGAAAATGGGTTCAGACAAGGAAGTGGAGGCCAAGACTGGGCTTCCAGAACAGTCCAAACACTCTCGGTCTAGCTGAGAACATCACAGTCTGGATGACCAAAAAAAAAAGCTTGAATTATGGTACAGTTACATTAGAGTGAATAGTTTCTTCTTTCCAGCACATAATGTATGGCAAATTAATTGTCGATCAAGTATATGCAAGAAGAGGTCCTATGACTCCTGCATTAATAGATACTGAATTTTCAATCAGCACTATTTTTTTCTATGCCTGAAAATGGAATTGCTCTGGTTTTTTGAGTGACTTTTCACTAGAGGGCCTTCCAGTCACTCCTGCAAGCTGTCTAACCTGGCACACCATGCCCAAGTGTAACCGTGAATCCGAATGAGTGGGCTGACCTAAGGGAATGCCACCAGGCCTCACCCTGAGCCCAGGCTCACGCTTTGCCCTCCTGGGAACCTTGGCCTGTGCATCTTTCCTTATCTGTGGAGTCACGTCTTTGGAGCACCTGGGCTTAGGAAGAATGATTAGTGAATCTGTGTAAGCCAAGCAAAGTTCAAAGACCTGCCCAGTCTTCATTTCCAAACAATCTCGTATCTATGAGACAGTGGCCGGCAGCGTGACTCAGCCTGACCCCAGCCTCAGTAACAAACTCTGAGAAGGACACGCGGGGAGAGGCTGCAGCGCTTAGAACTTGGAGCCATGGTCACCTGACCCCGGAATGAAACCCGATAAACAAGCATTTACTGAACACCCACTGGAAGTGCTTACAAGGCACTAAGCTAAGCACCGTCAAGAACCTTGATCTCAAAGGCTGCACCACCTCTGTGGGTGACGGAAGGGAATGCTTTTCCCATGCAACTGCCTAGGAAAGAAATCCCAGAGACATTTAGGGACTGGTTTAAGGTCATGATGACTGTGGCCAAGTGGAGACTAAACTTCAGATCTCCTGATTTTCAGGGTCACACGTCTCCCCACCAGGTGCACAAATGCCCAGAGACAGTGTGGCTTACTAGCATGAATTTTAAGTGGGAGCAGTGCACCTTCTGTTTACCTGCCACAGCTATCAACCAGCAGGCCCACGAGCAATGACCCCAACAGGCCGCCCAGAGGAAACATGGAGACGGTGCAAGACCATAGAAGCAGCATGAGCTTCCCGTCCATGAATGTTGCGTGTCGCTCAAAGTAGGTTTCGTTGTAAAATGACTTGAAGACCTGGAAAACATTGCCCCATCCACAGCTAAGAATATTGGGCGGTTCATGAGAAATGAGAAAGTGTTCTCAGTGGCCACTTGTCATTGTACAGAGAGGTTTTTCTGCTAACACCTATAAGACACAGTTAAACCCACTGATTCCCTACTATTACCTGAGAATCAAAAAATCTACTATATGATGGGTTGAAATGAGAAACTAGGCTGAACAAAAAGATTGTTACAAATTCACTGTTAAAAAATTTACTTTTGGCCGGTTGCGAAAAAATTTACTTTTGGCCAGACGCAGTGGCTCACGCCTGTAATCCCAGCACTTTGGGAGGTTGAGGCGGGCAGATCATGAAGTCAGGAGATCGAGACCACCCTGGCTAACACAGTGAAACCCTGTTTCTACCAAAAATACAAAAAATTAGCTGGGCGTGGTGGCGGGCGCCTGTAGTCCCAGCTACTCAGGAGGCTGAGGCAGGAGAATGGCGTGAACCTGGGAGGTGGAGCTTGCAGTGAGCCGAGATTGCGGCACTGCACTCCAGCCTGGGCAACAGAGCGAGACTCCGTCTCAAAAAAAAAAAATTTACTTTTGGCTGGGAATGGTGGCTCACACCTGTAATCCTAGCACTTTGGGAGGCCGAGGCGGGAGGATTGCTTGAGGCCAAGGGTTCAAGAGCAACCTGGCCAACATAGGGAGACCCTGTCTCTATTAAAAAAAAGAGAAAAGAAAAGAAAAAAAAATTTTACTTTTGAGAGACTTACGACTTACTCTGCCAGAGGCACCATAGGAAATATTCTTCTTCTTTTTTTTTTTTTTTTTTTTGAGATGAAGTCTCACTCTGTCACCCAGGCTGGAGTGCAGTGGCATGATCTTGGCTCACTGCAACCTCTGACTCCCAGGTTCAAGTGATTCTCCTGTCTCAGCCTCCCGAGTAGCTGGAATTACAGATACCCGCCACCATGCCCGGATAATTTTTGGATTTTTAGTAGAGATGAGGTTTCACCATGTTGGCCAGGCTGGTCTTGAACTCCTGATTTCAGGTGATCAGGTGATCCACCCACCTCAGCCTCCCAAAGTGCTGGGATTGCAGGCGTGAGCCACCACTCCCAGCCCAGGAAATATTTTTACTAATTGTGTGACTTCAGGCAAGTTACAGAACCTCCAGAAACCTTAATTTCCTCATCAGTTATGGAAACAAGATGTACCTTATAAAGAATGTGTTAGCATTAAATGTGATTAAGTGATGGTACATTGCTTGACTCGGAGGTTCCATCCATGGTAATAACTGTAAGTACACTAATATATGTATATATACGTAATACACACACAAATGTAATACAGTGTATGTAGACATCCTAATATATGTATACAAGCATAAGCATATACGTATACCAAGGTCAAGCCTGTGGTCAGTTCTCAGTCCTCATCTGAGCTCATCAGCACAGGCTGTCCCTCCCTCCTTGACTCTCATCCTTTACTAGGTTTTGGGGACATTCTGCCCTCAGGTTCTTCCACACCTGCAAGGGCCCCTTCTCTTTTTCCTTTTTTCCCCTTTGCCCCAATCCCTAAATGCCACAGAGTTCAATCTTTGATCCCATCCTCTTTCCAATCAACAAGGGGCCTACCCAAGGTGAGAGCAGTGGGACCTGAGGCCCAAAAAGACTGGGCCGGAAAACGGAACTGGTCCCCCAGCATCCCAATGTGCCTGGAAAGGACGACACTCCAGGGGGAAACACCTCCTGCCACGCCCTGCTCTCCAGGGGTGGGCATCCAGGGTACTAGGGCAAGCTGGCTGCTCCCAAAGGCAAGATGGTGCCTCCTACAGGCAAGATGGCAGCCTCCACGGAGGAAGATGGCGGCTACCTTCCACCCGCGACCCCGGTCAGCTGCTGCCCGGCCCACCTGGTGCCCACCTTGTGCCCACCTTGTGCCCACCTTGTGCGGCGTGTTGACCACAGAGAGGTTGTAGCCGTACTGGAAGGCTGAGCCAAAGGCCGCGCTCAGTGTCGCCAGCAACAGCGTCGGCTGGAGCCGCTGTAGGAGACAAGTCCAAGGTCGGGACGCTGTGGGCTTGGGCCTCGGGAAGTGGAGTGGCTGGGCCTCTACCTCCCTCCAGCCTGGGCTGGAAGTGGGGGATGGAGGATCCCAGGCCGTGCCCCCAGAAAAGAGGAGGAGGTGGCGCAGGGCTGGGGCTTTTGGGGGCTGAGGTCTCTGCACGCATTCATTCCCTCCTTGAGGATGTATCTGAGCATCTCCTACGTGCCTGGCCCTGTACTAGGCCCTGGAGGCCAAGTGTGAAGTAGGGGATGCTTTAGGAAAAAGGCCCAGCAAAGCACTGCTTTAAGAAGCTCACTTTCTAGTGAGGGGAGCCCACCCCGTCCAAGAAAGACAAAGATGATTATTCCAAATAGCTAGAATGCTGTGAGGACAATAAAATAGGGTGATGAGTGGGGTAGCAGCCTGTGAGGAATGAGAGACTGTGTTCAGTAGGGTGGGCAGGGCAGGGAAGGCCTCTCTGAGCAGGTGCCCTTTGAGCTGGGACCAGAATGGATGAGAGGGAGCAGCTGTGTAAGCATCGGGGGGAAGAGCATCCCAGACAGAGGGACTCATTGCTTGCCTCTGCCTCTAGAACAGGCCCTTAGAAAAATCCCGGCAGTCACCTGTGCTCAGGGCCAGGCTTTCCATGGTTGCCACAACACCCAGGGCAGCTTGGAGGGGAACTGGCCTGAGGGCCAAAGTCTGAGGAGCAGGTGGGCAGGGTCTCTGACCATGTCCTAGAGCCAAGGCCCTGGTGCACGCCCCCTCCCCACTGCCCCCTCCACCCCTCACTCCTGTGCCACATGTCCTCACCCCAACCCTCACACTTAGCTGCCTGGCTGCCCACAGCCCGTAGCTCTGCACATCCAGGAACAACCAGACAGAAGGGCAGGATTCGGGCATTCTTCAGAGGCCATCTCCCCTCGATCTTTAAGGATAGGGGAAGCAGAGGGGAGCAGGGGTGGAAGGGAGAGAGGCATCTCCAGCACCATCCGCTCTCCCAGCATTCGCTCAGCCACCCTGGCCCATGTCTGAGCCATGAGGTTTGAGCATAGCTGCTTCTCCACATGGCTCTCCCAGGCCTGGTTATCCTGAAGAAAAAGAAAGCACGCTACCCGCTCCTTGCTAAAAGCATTTCAGGGCCTTCACCTCCCTCCACAGGTCTGCACAGCTGGTGGGAGAGGGACAGTGACAGGTTCCTAGTCTTGGCACTTACCCCCTCCCTGGATGGAATGGGTGGAGGGGTTCCCGCCTCTTTGTTCTCCATCCTTGTTCAGGTGGGAGAACAGGTGTGCTCTACCTCCCAAGTGACACCTGCTCTGCGCCAGCCACCTAAAGACCGGCTGTTTCTCCCCTGGGCCTACCTGGCTTTATGATCCTTTTGCTCTCTGGACCCTGCTGACTTTCCCTAGGAGCAAATTCTCCTTGGAAATGTTGATAAGACACACATTGCCAGTGCACAAATCATACACAGCACGAATTTCATCTTTGCACCCACTAAGCCCCAAGCCGAAAGCTCCCTAGTTGCACCAAGGAGAGAGAAAAAACATTGCCTGACATTGGTCCGCAGAAACGAGGACTTTCAGAGACCCAGTGAGGCTGTGACCTGGATCTAGGATGCTTTTTCTATGTCATTTTTCCATGTATGCCTTTTTTTTTTTTTGAGACAGGGTCTTCCTTTGTTGCCCAGGCTGGAGTGCAGTGGCGCAATCTCAGCTCACTGCAACCTCCGCTTCCTGGGCTCAAGCTATTCTCCTGCCTTAGCCTCCCAAGTAGCCGGGATTACAGGCACGTGCCGCCACACCCAGTTTTTTTTTTTGTTTTTGTTTTTGTTTTTGTTTTTTTTGAGATGGAGTCTCACTCTGTCGCCCAGGCTGGAGTGCGGTGGCGCAATCTCAGCTCACTGCAAGCTCCGCCTCCCGGGTTCACGCCATTCTCCTGTCTCAGCCTCCTGAGTAGCTGGGACCACAGGTGCCCGCCACCAAGCCCGCCTAATTTTTTTTTTGTATTTTTAGTAGAGACGGGGTTTCACCGTGTTAGCCAGGATGGCCTGGATCTCCTGACTTCATGATCTGCCCGCCTCAGCCTCCCAAAGTGCTGGGATTACAGGCGTGAGCCACCGCACCCAGCCTTTTTTTTTTGTATTTTTAGTAGAGATGAGGTTTCACCATGTTGGCCAGGCTGGTCTAGAACTCCTGACCTCTAGTGATCCGCCTGCCTTGGCCTCCCAAAGTGCTGGGCTTACAGGCATGAGCCACCTCACCTGGCTTTTTTTTTTTTTTTTAACTTTTATTTTAGGTTCAGGGTATATGTGAAGGTTTGTTACATAGGTAAACTCATGCCACGGGGGTTTGTTGTACAGATTATTTCATCACCCAGGTATTAAGCCCACTTCCCAATAGTTGTTTGCTGCTCCTCTCCCTCCTCCCACCCTCCAGCTGGAAGTAGACCCCAGAGTTTGCTGTTCCTTTCTGTGTGTTCCTAGGTTCTTCATATATGCCTCCTCTTGTGCATTTGGACTAATTGTCCATTTGGGGGAAAGAACAAATTAAACACTTTCAGAAAAACACAGTTATTATTTCTAATTACACTAAATAGTGTTAAATAAGTCAATAAAATATTGGACAAAGGTGCTTATTTCAGAATCATCTCTACTAGCATTTTTTTTAAAGTAGAGAATGATTGAATAAATTAAGAGTAACTAATTGATTGGAATGCCAGACTTCTGTTTCAAAGGATAATTATGAAATGTAGGAACATGGAAACATTAATATGTTTTTTAATTAACATGACCTTTAAGAGAAGTGATCAAAGCAGAATACACATAGTATACCTGGGGAAGGCCAGGGTGCGGTGGCTCATGCCTATAAGCACAGCACAATGAGAGGCTGAGTGGGTGGAGGATTGCTTGAGCTCAGGAGTTCAAGACCAGCCAGGGCAACATGGTGAAACCTCATCTCTACCAAAAATACAAAAATCAGCTGGGCATGGTGGCATGCCCCTGTGGTCCCAGCTACTTGGGAGGCTGAGGTAGGAGGATCACTGGAAAACAGGAGGTTGAGGCTGCAGTGAGCCATGATCACACCACTGCACTCCAGCCTGGGTGATAGAGCGAGAACCTGTTTCAAAAAAAAAAAAAAAAAAAGGATACCTGGGGGAAAATGTGCTTGCCCATGGATGGTAACAGGTGGGTAAATGACAAGACTGAGAGAATGAAAGGTCCTTATTTATCTTTATCCTGCTCCTGCTCCTGACTATGTTGTAGGTATTCTCTCTCTCTCTCTTTTTTTTTGAGACAAAGTGTTGCTGTGTTGCCCAGGCTGGAGTGCAGTGGCGTGATCATGGCTGACTGTAGCCTCCGGCCTCCAGTGTTCAAGCAATCCTCATGCCTCGGTCTCCCAAGTAGCTGGGATTACAGGCGTGCGCCACCATGCCCAGCTAATTTTTGCATTTTTTTGTTTTTTAGACAGAGTCTCACTCTATCGCCCAGGCTGGAGTGCAGTGGCCAGGAGGAGGAGGTGGCACAGGGCTAGGCGCTCTTAGGGCTGAGAGGCATGTGGTCTCATATGCCTTGGTTCACTGCAACCTCCGCCTCCTGGGTTCAAGTGTTCTGCCTCAGCCTCCTGAGTAGCTGGGACTACAGGCGTGTGCCACTATGCCTGGCTAACTTTCATATTTTTGGTAGAGAGGAGATTTTATAATATAGGCCAGGCTGGTCTCAAATTCCTGACCTCAGGTGATCCACCCTCCTCGGCTTCCCAAAATGCTGGGATTACAGGTGTGAGCCACCTTGCCTGACCATGTATTTTCAATAGAGATGGAGTTTCAGCATGTTGGCCAGGCTGGCGTTGAACTCCTGGCCTCAAATGATCTGTCCACTGCGGCCTCCCAAAGTGCTGGTGTTAGAGGTGTGAGCCTCTGCACCCTGCCTGTTGTAGGTATTCTCTAAAGGGATAGGCATTTTCTCCACTCTGCTCCTCCCTCCTTTCTGAGTCCTCACCAGCAGGGTCATTAACATTCATATTTTTACTAACAGTCTGTTCAAGGTAATCTAGGCTTTTTATAGCATGCTTCTAAAAATTCTCCCAGCCTCTTCTCATTGTGCAATGCTAAAGCCATTTACATACTTTTAGCTATTTAGGTGTTAACAGCAGCACTCCATTTCCCAATACCAAAATCTCTATATTAGTTTTCTATGGCTTTTGTAACAAATTACCAAAAACGTAGTGGCTTAAAACAACACATATTTATTATCTTAGGGGTCTACGTGTCATAAGTCTGACATGGGTCTCACTGGGCTAAAATAAAGGAATCTGCCATGTTATGACACAGCAGGAAGGTCCTCACCAGATGCAGCTCCTCAATCTTGGACTTCAGCCTCCAGAATCATGAGCCAAACACACTTCTGTTGCTTATAAATTGCCTACTCTGTGGTATTCTGTTATAGCAACACAAAATGAACTAAGACATCTGGTAAGAGCAGGGACCCTAGCCAAATTTTCACAGATGGCTCTGGTGACCCACTTGGAGTTCAAGGGTGCAAGGAGGGAAAAGGCATGCATGGTGTTTATCTTCCTGGCTCCACTGTAAATTCCTAAAGACAGAAGATGCCATGTATGTATCACTTGCATGTCCCAGTGCTGTGCAGAATGTAGGATGACAAGAGCAGCCCCTCAAACAGCACTGTTAGGGCCAGGTGTGGTGGCTCATGCTGGTAATCCTAACACTTTGGGAGGCTGAGACTGGTGGATCACTTAAGTTCAAGAGCTCAAGACCAGCCTGTGCAACATGGTGAAACCCTGCCTCTACAAAAAATACAAAAATTAGCTAGGTATGGTGGCATGTGTCTGTAGTCCCAGCTACTAGGGAAGCTGAAGCGGGAGGATCGCTTGAGCCTGAGTGGTGGAGTTTGCAGATTGCTGAGATAGTGCCGTTGCACTCTAGCCTGGGTGACGGAGTGAGACCCTGTCTAAAAAAAAAAAAAGCAAACACATGAAAAAGGGAGAAAAAAAGCACTCAATTCACTGCAGAGTAGTAGGAGGGGAAAGGAAAGGTTCAGATGAGAGTGTCAGGATGCCAACTACCTGCTTTCTCATTCTTCCTGCAGGAACTAAAAAATAATCCTGGAGAAGGCAGATTGAAGGGGGCAAGACTCAGTCTAACTAACATTCCAGATTGGAACTTCAGCTCTCCTTTCTGAGAGCCCTTCTGGAATGGAAATGGCCAGTGCATGATGCACTGCCCTGCCCTTGTTCCTGATGTTTCTTTCCTAGTGGTTAAGCCACTAAGCAATACCAGGACACACGGCAATGGAGTGAGATTTTCACAAAGAAAAATCTATTCAATTTAAAAGACTGAAATTTATTCCATGATTACATCCTGTCTAGATAGTAAAATGCCCTTTATTTAAAGCATCGTTTCCTCAATTTGGTGATGGGAGTTCATTTTTTTAAAATTATATATATATATATATGCAACTTAGAGACACAGTCTCACTTTGCTGCTCAGGCTGGTCTCAAATTCCTGGGCTCAAGCAATCCTGCTGGGATTATAGACATGAGCCACTGCACCTGGCCAGTTTTTTAAAAATGTTTTTATTTGCAAAATGGAAAGAGGCAGCCCGATGTTAGTCTACCAAATTTTGGTATGTGACATCTGGAAGTGTGAAAAACGCTGGTCAAACCTACCTTCCAACTGCCTAATTTGGCTTATGAAATTGTTGCCTGGGGGCTGACAACTCCTCCCCAGATCCACTCTTTCTTACTCTGCTGTCAACCATTTAAAATCCTCTTTACCAAGACTCATTCATTCAAAAAGCACTGAATGAACCCCTACTCTGTGACAGTCACTGTTCCAGGCATGGTGGACACAGTGGTGAGCAAACGGGTCTGAACCTTCTTCAGCAGAACCCTCTTCAGCTCCATCTCTCACCTGCCAAGTGTCCTGACCTTGATCCCATCACAGGGACTTAGCATTGTTATCTGATCTTTGAAGTGTTGATTTTCTGGCCAGAAACCTCTGTGGCCGGTGGCAGCCTTTGCCTGAGTTCTTGTCCTGCATCCAGGAAGAATGAGGTATGCAGACAAGTGGAGGGTGAACAAGATGAAGAGGAGCTTTATTGAGTGTTAGAACAGCTCAGAGGAGGCCCACAGTAGGTAGCCCCTCTCTGTAGGCAGATTGTTCCATCGAGTGTTCAGCTCTCAGTAGAGAGGAGGCCCTGGAGAGGGTAGCTCCTCTCTGCAGCTGGTCATCCTGTCGTCTTTCCATCCTCTGCCCTGTTCTGGCTGAGTCTGGGGCTTTTATGGACCTCAAAGGGGAGGAAGTACATGCCGACTGGTCCATGGAGGGCCATAGGTGGGCCCAGAAAAGGCATCACTAGTCCCCAGTCCAGTCTGGAGGACTGGCAGCCCAGCCCCCAGCCTTTAGCCCCTCCCTGGCCTGAAGGTGGGGTCTTACAGGGACCTGTCCACTTCCGCTCAGGAACCTGTCTGCCTCCCACAGCTGTCTGTGGCACCCATGTTGCTTGCAGTAAGGGGCACCTGTAGGCCAGCACCGAGCCCCCCTCAGCCCCCCTTAAGCTTCCCCTCTTACACTCATCAGTGCCCAAATTCTAGAGGGGGCCAAGGCAGCAGGGGGCTGGCATGTCAGCACTTCCCAGGGTGTGTGCACACCCAGCTGAGCTGTGACAGTGCCCAGGCTCAGCCCCAACCCCTCTCCGAGACTGGAGTGGGTGCCAGGAGTGTAGAGAAGCCAGGGAGTGGGAGGAGACATCCCCAAGTCTTTGGGGACAGAGGGGAGGGGTGGGAAGGCCTTGCCGGGCCCCTGAAGGTGCAGACTGCAGAGACGCCTAGGGCCTGCATCTGGTGGGGCGTGCGGGTGGAGGCTGCAGCTGCACCTGGGGAGCTCCCACCCCAATGAACTCAGAAGGGGCGGGGCTCCTGCTTGTCCCTAGCTCCTGCTGGCTCTGGAGCATGCAGCCCTGGCAGTGCCGCAGAGATCAAAGTGGGCACCGACAGCAGGGAGAAGCCAGGCAGCAGAAGCAGGCACTTGCAAGCCTGTGAGGGCAGCGGGGCCTTCCTGGGTCCCCAAGAGTGGGGGGATGCCTGAGTCTGTAGCCACGGTTTGGGCGGCTGCAGCTGCATTGGGAGGTGGGGTCGGTGGGGGCCTCCTGCCTGCTCCATGGAGCAGAAGGTTAGGGTCTACAGCTGCAGTTTGCGTGGCTGCAGTGGCACCCGGGGAGCTCCTGTTTGCTCCATGGAATGTGCAGCCTGGGCTGCACCTCCCTGCTGTAGCTGGTGTGATGGCAGTGGCAGCCGTCTGGAGTGGCTGCTGCCATCACAATCCCCTGACATTGTCTAATTCTCCCAAAGCGTCATTTCGCCTCAGCTTTCACTGATCTTTGCAGGCAGCTTGGCTCCCAGTGGTCTCCAAACTTTTAAATCTTGCCTCCCCATCAGTAAGAAAATGTTGCCTACAAACCTCCAATATATGTCTACTTATTTAAAAAAAAATTTTATTTTTTTTGAGGCAGAGTCTCACTCTGTTGCCCAGGCTGGAGTGCAGTGGCACAGTCTCAGCTTACTGCAAGCTCCACCTCCCTGGTTCATGCCATTCTCCTGCCTCAGCCTCCCGAGTAGCTGGGACTACAGGTGCCGCCACCATGCCCAGCTAATTTTTGTATTTTTAGTAGAGACGGGGTTTCACCTTGCTAGCCAGGATGGTCTCGATCTCCTGACCTTGTGATCCACCCACCTCAGCCTCCCAAAGTGCTGGGATTACAGGCGTGAGCCACCACGCCCGGCCTATGTCTACTTATTTTTTATGTTATATATGTGTACGTGTTCTGTAAGTGACATAACACCCACTCAAGCAGGAATAGCAAAGGGAGGAAGGAAGAGTGAACAATAACTAGAGCTCCCATTCTTTCTTTTCTGCCTCAGTTGCAGTCTTCACCCTAGCAGTCTACCTTCTGCCCCCACACTACCCCTGACAGCACTCCCTGAGGTCACTGAGTCATTGAATCCAAGGGGAACTCTTTTTCTAGTCTCAGCAAATGGCAGAGCTTGGCAGCTCAGTCCTCTCTGCTGGCTTTCCTGTGCCCCTTGTTGGATGGTGCTCCATCTCCCACCTTAAAAAAAAAGTTATTTATTTATTTATTAGAGACAAGGTCTTGCTCTGTTGCCCAGGCTGAAGTGCACTGGTGTGATCATGACTTCTAGGCACAAGCGATCCTCCTGCCTCAGACACCCGTGTTGCTGGGACTACAGGTGTGTATCACCACATTCAGTTAATTATTTTTATTTTTACTTTTTGTAGACATGGTGGGGGGCGGGGGTTTCTCACTGTGTTGCCCGGGCTGGTCTCGAACTCATGGCCTTAAGTAATCCTCCCACCTCAACCTCCCTAAGTGCCGAGATTCCAGGCATGAGCCAGCACACCCAGCCCACCTCTCACCTTTCATCCTCTCGGTTGGCAAACCTGGGGCAATCTTATGCAAATGCGAGGCTTTAACCTATTCTCGAATCTTTTGTAAGGATCTGATTTCCTTGCTGTCTCGTGGGCTCCTTCAGACTCTTCTCCAGAGCAGCCGGAATGATTTCTTAAATTGCAAATCAGATCAGGATACTCTCTGGCTCAAGTGAGCCAGTGGCCTCCCGACACATTCAGAATAGAATCTCTGATGCTCCTGGGGGCCAACTGAGTGTCTGCACAGTGCCCCCAGGCACCTAGTGCCCCCTTCCTCCTCCCCAACCCCCTTTCTGCCCCAGCATCACTTGCCTCCCATCGTTCCCTGAACCATGGCCAACCCTCGCCCACAAGACATTTGCATCTGCTGCCCCCCAGCCAGCCCCACTCCCCTCTGTTCAGCTGCTTCTCCACCTGTCACCCCTTGGGCTAATCTACTTTTCTTCACTGCACCTCTTACTCAGAACCCTGGCCCCAGGGCCTGGAGCCATGCCTGGCACACAGTAGGTGCTAACAGATATATGGTTTCCCCAAACTTATGTCCCTGCTCCCCTGAGTTCCTGAGCCACATGCCACCTTCCTTCTGGATATCTTCTGTGTGGCCCATGATCTCCTCCATCTCAACGTGTCCAAAAAGTATATATGACCTTCTCCTAAAACCTGCCACCCAGCTCTTCCAGCCATTCCCCATTGGCCCATATTCGAAACCTGGCAGGGATGCCCGACTGCTCACTGCTGAGTGGATCCCAAATCCTACTGACTCTCTGAGTGCTCCCTCACATTCGGCCCTGACTACTGCTGGCTTTGCTGGGTCCTCATTATTTACCAGCTGGTCTCCCTATCCAAGCCCCACCCCTTCACATTCATGCCAGGTGCTCCTGGAAACTCGGTCATCACATAATCCCCGGTTGTCTTGACAATGAAGTTCAACTTGGCTCCTGGGACCCACAGGATCCACTATAGCTGCCCCCACCCCGCAGCCCCTGCCACCTCTCTGGCTTCACTTTCAGACCAAATAACTTGTAGCATCCCTCAACGCCTCCACACCTCTCTGTGCTGTCTGTTGCCTGGAATGCCCATCCCTCACTTTCCTATCACATCTTCTCCAACTGGAGAAATCACACTTGTTTTTCCAAATTCCTTACCTCCCTTCTATACTCCCACATCTCTCTTCCTGCTGTATTTTAGTAACCCATGTGTAGATACTTATCTATATTTGTATATGTAGCCTGAATCTATATTAAACTGCATGTGAGTTCATACCAAGGTCTCCAGGTCTACTTGGAGTAGAGAGTGATCTACTACCACATGGATCATTCGCGCTCTCTCCCTGCTTATCTGTAACCTCCCACTGCAACTGTGAAATGGCCCCCACCATCTGCCATCCATTTACTAGATTGCTCAATCCTAGTATACATGCAGAGTGGCCTCTCACTGTATCTTATTTGTGAGTTTATTTGTCCTCAAGATTAATGCTTATTCCCAAGCACTTAAAAGTACCTAAGAAAACTAAATACATGTCACTGATCCAAACACCAAAAACATATAAAGTCATTTAATTCTCACGATGGACATGTGAGACATTTATTATTAGTGCCATTTAACAGAAGAGAAAACTGAGATACAGAAAAGCCAAGTAACTTTCCAAGTTGCACAATTAATGTGGCAGAACCAAGGTTTGAACCCAGGGAGCAGACATCCAGAACCATGAACTTCATAGCCTCCCCTGTGTTAGAGGTGCTGCAGTTTCTTGACTTCTGATATTCTGACCTGGCCTCTCCTCAGCTCTGAGAGCCTTCATCTTTGGTTGTTTCTGTGCCCCTTCCAGGCTGCAGATCCTTGCTGCAGAAGGCCAAGGATGGTTCAACCACAGTGTTCTATTTACTTCCTCTGGGCCCGCTTGTGAGTGGTTTAGCTTGTTGCTGGTGGAATCTCCATTACATACCCACAAAAAGTGCTCCCAAGTCCCACTGCTCTCTCTCCCGGCCACCAGCCTCTGCCACCCATCTATGAGAAGACATCACTTCTTGCTACAGGCCATTCAGCACTTTCAAGGTTTTATCCATATTTTTGCATATACACTCACACTCACACCCTTTATTCATATCTCTAAGAAAAACTTCCAACTCTCTATATTTTTGGGGAGAGACCTGTGTTAGACCATTTTCATGCTGCTGATAAAGATGTATCAGAGACTGGGTAAATTGCAAAGAAAAAGAGATTTAATGGACTCGCCGTTCCACATGGCTGGGGAGGCCTCGCAATCATGCCAGAAAGCAAAAGGCACGTCTTACATGGTGGCAGGCAAGAGAGAATGAGAACCAAGCAAAAGGTGTTACCCCTTACAGAACCATCAGATCTCATGAGGCTGATTCACTACCATGAGAACAGTATGGGGGAAATTGCCCCCATGATTCAATTATCTCCCACAGGGTCCCTCCCAGAACACATGGGAATTATGGGAGCTACAATTCAAGATGAGATTTGGGTAGGGACACAGCCAAACCATATCAAGACCCTGTTCCTTTTCCCTTCCTCCCCCACCACAGTCTCAAGATTTTAAGACTCCTCAAGATTTCATTACATACCTGAGGACATTTGGAAGCTTCCTCAATCTTACATGTATTTATTTATTTGAGACAAGGTCTCATTCTGTCATGCAGGCTGGTGTGCAGTGATGCAATCATGACTCAGGGCAGCCTTGACCTCCCAGGCTCAAGCGATCCTCCCATTTCAGCCTCCCAAATAGCTGGGACCCCAAAGGCGTGTCACCATGCCCAATTAAAAAAAATTTTTTTGAGATGGGATCTCACTGTGTTGCCCAGGCTGGAGTATAGGGTGCAATTTCAGCTCACTGCAACCTCTACTTCCCAGGCTTAAGCAATCCTCCCACCTCAGCCTCCAGAGGCCCTCTTCGAGATGCTGGGGATTCAGGCATAAACAAAACTGACCAAGCCCCTGCCCTCAAGGAACTGACACTCGTGCAGTCAAACTGCCTGAAGTGGCTGGGCACAGTGGCTCACGCCTGTAATCCCAGCACTTTGGGGGGCCTAGGTGGGTGGATCACGAGGTCAGGAGATCGAGACTATCCTGGCCAACACAGTGAAACCCAGTCTCTACTAAAAATACAAAAAAATTAGCCGGGCGTGGTGGCAGGCGCCTGTAGTCCCAGCTACTCAGGAGGCTGAGGCAGGAGAATGGTGTGAACCCGGGAGGTGGAGTTTGCAGTGAGCTGAGATCGCACCACTGCACTCCAGCCTGGGCGACAGAGCGAGACTCCATCTTAAAAAAAAAAAAAAAAGCAAAAATAAAAACAAAAAAAACACTGCCTGAATGAGCAGGGAACTTCCTCCTGCCTTCTACTTGCTCAAAGAACAGCAGCACGTCTTGTTGAAAAGTGATCAGATTCATTTTATTGACTACACAGAAGCAATTCCATTTTCCACTAACAAAATAATTTAGGATGAAGAATTCTGACTCAGTGTCTCCACAGGAACCTGTTCCTCAGCTTTCTGGATGTCATTGCTTCTGACATCACACCTTCCTAGACAGGTATTTCTGGAAAAGGATCTGGTAAGAGGATGAATTTGGCTCTAAACAAATGCCCATGGCCCTGGAAGACCTGTTGGGGCCACCGAGTTAGTTTCTCTGGCAAAATTTGATTCCTTCCATCTCACCACTATAGTAACTGTTTTTGTTATGTTACCAGGAGCCACACAAAGGTTGACCCAGCAAGGTGGAGCCATGTTACCAGGAGCCACACGAAGGCTGAACCAGAAAGTGGAGGACCAGCTGTTTAATTGACTCGGGTCTGGTGACAGGCCAACATGGAGAGAGACAGCCCAGCTTCAAGAACAGCAAGGCAGCCCTTTGCACAGTTCCCACTGGGGTGGGGAGGCTGGAGATGAGGACTGCATTCCACATCAGAGTTGTTTTATTTCTGGATATTCACAGACAGCTAGAAGTCAGAAAAATAAGCCAAAGTGGGAAGCCCCTGGCAGACCAGCTCCACTGGCTTCCTCTCCAGACTCACTGTTCCAAAGTGACAGGTGGAAGCTCTTTTAGTTCCTCCTTTTCCGGGTACACTTCAGACACCTTATTCATCTTGGTGAAAATCTGGTTGATCTCTATGAACGTCTTGGCCTTGGTCTCCGGGACAATCAAGAAGATGTAGATGGTGGTGAGGAGGCAGATCACGGCGAAGACAATGAAGCTGTATGGGCCGAGGCCCTCCTGCGGGAAGAGGGGCAGGTGACACGTGTGGGACGTGGTTTGCCCAGGGGCTCGCACTGTACTGCATGGGGATCTGGTGAGCGTGGGCCCCGGGCCCCACTCACCTGGATGAACGGGAAGATCAAGCCCACGGTGAAGTTGGAGAGCCAGTGCACGCTGCCCCCCACCATGAAGGCAGATGGCCGAGAGGACTGCAGGAAGATCTCAGTGATGAGCAGCGCGGGTATGGGACCTGTAGGGGGAGGAGAGCAGCCTCCCTGAAGGCAGAGCGGGCCTGAGCATCCCAGGCCTGGCCATGCAGACCCACCAGGTAGCTGGCCCCAGGACAGCGGCATCTCCAGGACTCTTGGGCATGTGGGGCAGCACGTAGGAGGCAAACGGCAGTGTACAGGGATGGCAGGCCAGCAACCATCCGTTAGGCCCACTCTGCTGCCTGCACAGTCTGTGTGTTCCCACCAACACCACCATTTTACCATTTCGCTCTCATTATGTGCCACCCACCCCCTTGCGGTGGACGGGGGAAGAGATGCCATTTCCAGCCTGCATTGGCCATCCCTGGTATCTCTAAGGAGCTCCAGCCCGGAGCTTCTGGGACCAGAGGGGGTTGTGACACCCTGAGGCCAGCTTTGGGTACGTACTGGGCCCGAGGGCATGTCCTATGACGTAGGAGATGACACAGACGATGCTGATGTATGGCATCCAGGACACCGTGTCCTGTGGAGAGAAAGCAGTTGGTTCACCTGGAGCAGACAAGCTAGGACGGGACCCCAGGGGGCGGCCAACCTGCCCTGGTGGGTGGAGGATGGCACCTGGCTCCTCCCCCAGCAGTGCCACCTCGATGAGCCACTGGGAAATCAGCTGAACGTGGGCTATGAGCTGGCAGGACACACGGTCCCCAGATGTCTGGCCAGTTGTATTTGCTAAAACAGCTCATTGTGACCCCTTTTATTTTAAGGCAGGTGGAAGCGCAGGATGGGAGGGGCACTGGTCTTCCTGGTGCAACTCCGGGCTCCTGGGACCCTGGCCTGTCCTCACCTGCAGTGCCAGAGCTGCAGTGAGCACGCAGCAGGCTATGAGGCAGATGGAGAAGCCCAGCAGCAGCAGCAGCCTCCGACCCAGGAGCTCCACCACGAACACCTACAGGAGGGTGGCAGGGCTCAGGCGGGAGAGGCCCAGCTTCACCTCCCTCCAGCCCCCTCCAATGGGGCAGCTGTGAGGAGAGCTGGGCGGACCGGGTGCCCACCCATGTGCACGCACACTCACATTCACATGTGCAAGACATGCCCTTGGGCAGCCAGCGGGAAGTCGGCTGTGGCTGTGATGCGGGACCCCAGCTGCCCACCCTTGAGACTCAGCTCTAGGGCCTCCTAATCCCACAACCCTGAGCCTCAGGATTCCTGCCCTCGGGAGGCCAGATGTCTGCATGCACCGGAGACGCTGCCCCCACGGAGCCTGCTCCCATCCCGAGGTGGCCGAGCCTCACTCCGGGTAGCCCGGGCTCGGAGCCACCTAGCAGTGGGCGCTGCCTGGTCCAGGCACGCCTACATCCCGGTCAGGTGGTGGCCCCGGGCCCGGTGCGGCTCGGCAGCCCCAAGTGTGAGGGGCTGGTGCGGGGCCACCTCCCACACGGAGTTTCTGTAGTAGCGGCTGGTCCTCCACGTTTTGGGGCCACGGGCTGCCCTTTTGGCGGCGCCGAGGCTGGGGCGTGGGGGCCCGAGGGGCCTTGGGTGGAGGCTGTGGGCAGCTCCCAGGACACTCACGGCGCAGAAGGTCATGACCACGTTCACGGCCCCGGTGCCGGCCGTCACGTACTGCACGTGCTCCTCCGGCACGCCGGCGCTCAGGTAGATCTGGTCCGCGTAGTAGTAGATCTGCAAGGCAAGCGCGGGGCTGGGCGGCTGCCCGGAGGAGGCGGCCTCGGCGCCAGGACCCACGCCCGGCGCCCCAAGACCTGCGCCCCGCGCCCCCCGAGCCCTCCCCAGCTCCCGAGCCGCAGCCCGGCCCATACAGCGTTGACGCCCGACAGCTGCTGGCCGCCCATGAGGACGATGATGGACAGCAGCTGCCAGCGCAGCGAGCGCATCCGGAACAGCTTCAGCACCGAGATGAAGCCCGCGGCCTTCTCTGCCTCATCCTCCTGCCGGATCTCGGCCACCTCCCTGTCCACAGAGTCCCAGCCGCGCAGCGTCTGTAGGGCTGGGGAGAAGCGGCACCGTCGGACCAGGGCTGGGGGGCAGAACCTGGAGGCCGTCCCCGCCCGAGCCCTCGTTACCTTTCTTGGCGGCCGCTTCGTCTTTCTTCTGAATCAGCAGGTACCTGGGGCTCTCGGGGAAGAAGGGCAGCAGAACGAGCTGCAGCGCCGCGGGGACCCCGGTCAACCCCAGCAGGATCGGCCAGCCTGGGAGGAAGGCAGCGAGCTGGCACCAGCGGCCTCCCCACCACCCCGAAGGCGCCCTCTGCAGAGCCGGCCCCAGCCCCGTCATCCTGAGTGGGGTGCAGGCTCCAGGAGGGCACAGCTTTCCCAGCCCTAAGAACAGCAACTCCCGACGGTGGACACTCGGGAAACGCCTGCAGCAGGGATCAGCAGCGACGCACCCCTGCGCCCATCAGACAGACCACACCGACGAGGCCGGTAATACCATGTGCTGGTGAGAACGTCCCCGTGTCCTTCAGAGGACAGGCTCGCAGGGGCTGGAGGAGCTGAGCACACCCGGCCTGACCCAACTGCCCGCTCCCAGCTCTATGCCCAGAGAAGCCAGGCCACCAGGATGCCTGAATTGGAATGGTCACGGCAGCTCTGATTACAGAAAGGAAACCAGAAACAGTGGGAATATCCTTAACATTCCACATAGAGGGGACACATGGGCTGGCCGCATTGGTACTGCAAAGGCAAAACTAGAGGCAAAGCAAAAAAATGAAGCACAGAGCTTCACAAATGCCTAGAGGGCTGTGTGTGGTTTTGAGTCCTGCTATGGAGCTCCCTGAGACAGGAACCTGGCTTATTCACTTCTGGTCCCAGCTCCTAATGAGAACGTGGCACCTTGGCATAAGTGTCCCCAACACATGCAGGAGTGAAGGAGAGGCAGGAGCATGTGGTACTTAAACAGGGACCTAGGTCTGTGCCGCTGGGTCTGCATCCTCATGAGACCTTGGACCAGTCTTCCAATCTCTCTGTACCTGTGATGCACCTGCAAAATGGGTATGATACTGGTACAGGCTTAATAGGGCTGTTCTGAGGAATACATGAGTTACTAAAAAAGACTTGGCACTTGGCCCACGGTAAGCACTTTCTATAGAGAGTGTCTAAGCAGCACAGAGCTTGATGATCCACTTGACTGACTTGTAGACGGTGTGTAGAACCCTGGCGGGAACTGGCTTATGTTTTGGCTGACGGGATGACTGATGATGGTTTAAAGGGAAAGTCATGCAAAAACAACCCCGGTTACAGGTGTCTGTGCACCTGCCGCGTGCCAGGCCCCAGGCTGTCTTGGGGAAGGTGGAGGCAGGGTCTGGGATGTCCTCACCACCTCCCCCATGGGGCCAGGCCACCCTCACTCCTGGTACTTCTCTTTCTGGTCTGCAAAATGGGATAATCACTGAGCCCCAGGCAGCAGCGTTGCTGGGAGGGTCCTATGAACTGATGCTGGGTCCGCCCCAAGCACAGAGCCTGGCACACTGGTGGCTGTCATTGCTATGCCACGGGCCTCCATATGGACAGCCGCTGAGCAGGCAGAGAAGCCCATCACTCAAAGCCACCTCATCCATCTCCTAAGAGGGACTAGATAGTAAACGCTGGCCAGTCCCTTATCGCGCCTTTGTCCAGGGCCTGCTATGTTGGCTCGGGACAGGATGGGCCCCCCAAGAACATCCAGCCTGTTAGAAGAGACCAGTCTGCAGAAAGTCCTGTCCTGTGGTGGTGGCTTTGGAACACAAGGAGGGGGCTAAGGGTAGTGGTGAAGGGGTGGGGGTGCTCCCGAGATGTCCTGAACTCACCATCTACGTTTGCAAGGAGATTCCGAAGACCAAAGATCTGGGCCACAAGGATGCCAACAGTGATGAAGAGCTGGGGCACCACCCCGAGAGCCCCCCGCAGGTTTTTAGGGGCCAGCTCCCCTAAGTACATGGGGACCACGTTGGAAGATACACCTGGGAGGAGGTGAAATAGAAACACCATCAGAAAAAATTAGTCTGGCAGGGACAAGCTGTCTTCAAGTATACTATTCTTAGCCATAACATTATTTGGGCCAGAACTCTCTCAAAACTGCAAAGGAGAAAGCAAACACCTCTTTTAATTCTTAGCCCTTTATACTTTAAGGAAAGAGAAACAGATCAAAGGAGCTCATGCACAGGGGCCCTTGCTTTGGCCTGTATCATCTGGGGACACTGGCCAGCTGGAACTACGGCCTTCCCGCTCCCTGGCCTGAGTCTAGACCCACTCACGTTTCTGCTTTTTGAGGAGGGTCTGTTTCATAAAAGGCAAGGCAGCTGGGTGTGATGGCTCGTGCCTGTAATTTCAGCACTTGGGGAGGCTAAGTGGGGAGGATAAATTACTTGGGGTCAGGAGTTTGAGACCAGCCTGGGCAACATAGTGGAACCATTTCCACTAAAAATATGTATATGTGTGTGTGTGTGCGCGCGTGATATATATGGCCTGTGTGTATTTACATATGGCATGTATGTGTATGTGTGTATGGCCTCTGTGTGTGTGTGTATATATGGATATGACCTGGTGTGTGTGTGTGTGTGTGTGTATATATATATATGGCGTGTGTGTACATATATATATATATATATATGGCCTCTGTGTGTGTGTGTGTGTGTATATATATGTGTGTGTGTGTGTGTGTGTATATATATGTGTGTGTGTGTGTGTGGCCTGGGTGTGTGTGTGTGTGTGTATAGGGCATGTGTATGTGTATGTATATATATGGCATGTGTGTATGTGTGTATGGCCCAGGACCCCTAGCCCCCAGCTTTACCTTATAGGAACAGTAAATAAACCAATGCAGAGATAGTTTCATACACCTTTAAGAACAAGTTATATGTCTCTATAAGCATTTAAAATGTCAATACATATTATGGAATATCTGCATTTCTGGGATTTCTGTAATGCCTGGACTACTTCTGAATCCCCAGTATTTAAACTTGTAAATTTTCCCATCATGCTGGAATCTGGTGGAGGGAAAACTTACTCTATTTTATAGAATGACGTGTTGCCTGATGTCAATTAAAAAACATAGGCAGAATTTAATTTTACAGCTTCCAAAGTATTTTCACATATATTGCCCTATTTAATTCTCCTAAAAGCACATCCAGAGGCTGGGGATGGAGAGGAAGTTTCACTAGTCCAAGTATCAGGTACCAAATCCTGAGTCAAATGGAGGCTCAGCGACGTGGGTCTCTGAAGGGAGGCTCTCAGGAACAGAGTTTGGAGTGAGCAGAGGTTGCAGCTGCTGTTGATGGCGGGGTATTTGATAGCACTGAGATAGGAGGGTACCTGAGGCCATGTTTTCCTGTTTGGCAATTCTACCCACAGACGTCTCTGCTCAGTATTTCAAAAGAGACATCACAGTTCACTAATATCGATTCTTCCTCATTTTCAGAGCAAAGAGGGGCAGTCTTTAAAGCAGCTCTTAGCATGTCTAGGTGGGAAGAGGGAGCAACACCTCACAGGCCCAGGGCAAAGGGCTGCAGAGGAAAGGAAGGCCTCCCTGGGAGCTGAAGTGGGAGGCTGTGTCCTCACCACTTAACAAGAGCCACTTAGCGGCAAGAGCATCTTGGTGAAGGATATTAATAAAGGGTCAAACCTCAGGAGGTTTGTGAAGAGATGGGGTTACCTGTACGTTGGTGGAAAGCAATCTCTATTTTTGTCTTTAAAATGACTCCACTAGGACCTCCCAGCCAGCCAGTTCTGATACGAGAATCAGAGCAAAGTGGCTTTTTTTTTTTTTTCGAGATGCGAGTTTCGCTCTTGTCGCCCAGGCTGGAGTGCAGTGGTGCGATCTCAGCTCACTGCAACCTCTGCCTCCCGGGTTCAAGTGATTCTCCTGCCCCAGCCTCCTGAGTAGCTGGGATTACAGGCGCCCGCCACCACGCCTGGCTAATTTTTGTATTTTTAGTAGAGACGGGGTTTCACCATGTTGGCAAGGCTGGTCCTGAACTCCCGACCTCAGGTGATCCACCCGCCTCGGCCTCCCAAAGTGCTGGGATTACAGGCATGAGCCACCGTGCCTGGCCTGGCTTTTGAAGTTTAAATTCCTCCTGCTGGACACTGTAGCTCACCCCTGTAATCCCAGCATTTTGGGAGGCCGAGGCAGGTGGATCACTTGAGGCCAGGAGTTCGAGACCAGCCTAGCCAACATGGTGAAACCCCATCTCTATGAAAAATACAAAAAAATTAGCTGGGCACGGTGGCACATGCCTGCAGTGCTAGCTACTCAGGAGGCTGAGGCACAAGAATTGCTTGAACTTAGCAGGTGGAGCTTGCAGTGAGCCGAGACTGCGCCACTGCACTCCAGCCTGGGCAACTAAGCAAGAGTCCATCTCAAACAAACAAACAAACAAAAAGTTTAAATTCCTCTGAGCCAATGAATACCTTCAGTCTTCCTGCCAAGAAGTTGATTAATAACAAATCAGTGAACTGTGAGCATGTTCCAGTAAAAGTCATGCTCATCTTGGCACCCCCCTTGTCAAGGTAGTTGTTTACTTCATTTTAGAGTGAGCAATGTGGTTCTTGTTCATATGGGTGGTTTTATTTTTGTGTTGGTTTGTTTGTTTTGTTTTTGAGACAGAGTTTCACTCTGTTGCCCAGGCTGGAGCACAGTGGCACGATCTCGGCTCACTGCAACCTCCCCATCCTGGGTTCAAGCGATTTTCATGCCTCAGCCTCCCTAGTAGCTGGGATTACAGACCTACTCCACCATGCCCGGCTAATCTTTGTATTTTTAGTAGAGACCGAGTTTCACCATGTTGGCCAGGCTGGTCTCGCACTCCTGACCTCAAGTGATCCAACTGCCTCAGCCTCCTAAAGTGCTGGTATTACAGGCATGAGCCACCGCACCCGGCCATATGGGTGGTTTTAAAATGAGTGTCTAAGCAGCACATAGCTTGATGATCCACTTTGCTGACTTGCTGGAGGTATGTGAAAAACTGTTGGCAAATGGATTATGCCCCTAATGGCCAGTGTTCTCAAACCGTGATCTGAGGACCCGGGGATCCCGAGACCTTTTAAGGGTATCTGTGAGATCAAAACTATTTTCATAATAATCCAGAGATGATATCTGCTCTTCATTCTCTCTCTCTCATGAGCATATGGGAGTTTTCCAGAGACTTCCTGCCAGGCCACATCACAACTGACCTGACCCAGAAGTACATCTGAGAATTCAGCTGTCTTCTATTAAGCCAGACATTAAAGAGATTTGCAAAAATGTCAAACAAGGCCACTCTTCATGTAATAGGCTTATTTTAAAAAATGAATTAATATGTCTCTCGGTTGCCATTTCTAATACAGTAAATATTGATCAATGTAACCCACATGAGCAAAAGCTCTTTGGAGCCCTCAATAATTTTAAGTGTGTAAAGGGGTCTGAGACCAAAAACAGAACTGCTGACTTCAGAGTAAAGGCTGGGATTTTTAACTGATTTGTTATCTATTGGAGCCTAATATTTCTCTGCTGGAAACAATTCTGTATTGTTAATGGTCAATAGAAAAGTGATTGGACCTGCTTACTGGTGGCAACTTTTAGGAATGTATTTTTCAAAATGTTGAGCCCACTGCAGAGAAAACCCACAGGTCAGGGCAAGATGGCAGAGACCGGCCGGGCATGGTGGCTCACGCCTGCAATCCCAGCATTTTGGGAGGCTGAGGTCAGGAGTTTGAGACTAGCTTGGCCAACATAGTGAAACCCCATCTCTACCAAAAATACAAAAATTAGCTGGGTGTGGTGGCGGGCAGCTGTAATCCCAGCTACTCAGGAGGCTGAGGTAGGAGAATCAGTTGAACCCGGGAGGCAGAGGTTGCAGTGAGCCAAGATCATGCCACTGCACTCCAGCCTGGGTGACAAGAGGGAAACTCCATCTCAAAAAAAAAAAAAAAAAAAAAGATGGCAGAGACCCAGCCAGGTGCTCTCAGGGAAAGCCGAGCACTAAGTGAAGTTTGCCATGGGGCTCACCATCCTCCCTTTGGCATGACTTAGTCTCTGTTTGGGAAATGTCTTCTCATCTTTTTTTCATGTCTCTGTTACTGCCAATTAATCCCAGCTGAAGGGGTTTATGGACAGCCAGCCAAATTATCCATTTGTCCCTATCCCTGCGTTTGGAAGGAACAAATGAGAGTTCCTTGGCAATGTTGGGAAAGTGACTGGAGGGAGGCAGTGAGGCACCTGGGAGGGGCTCCCTCAAGGGGCCCACTCTGCACCTGTAGGACCCTGAGAGCTTCCACCCTAGATGCCTCTCCCCACCTGGCAGTGAGAAATACTGCCTACTTAGGATGCCAACTCAGGGAAAGCCACTGGCACGGCTCTACCCCTCATCTCTCCTCAGTGTGAAGCAATTATGGGAGAGTTTTCTAAAATCACCACTGTACAGCCTGGCAGCCTAGGCTTGGAAGCAACAGAGTGGGATTAGGAAAAAACACCTCCCAGTTTGTTAGATGAGAGGACTCAGCGAGTCAGCACCCGCTCAGCAGGTGGGCATTTCAGGAATAGAACTCAGGACGCCCTTGGCAAACTTTAAATTGCCCTATAAAACTTAAAATGTGGCACTGTTAGCGCCTTTCTGGTAGTGGAATTCATACATTAGATTGTTTCTCAAGCTTTTTTGACTCTCACCCACAGTAAAAAATACAGAAATACATTTTCCACTGCAACCTGGTTCTCGTGTGTGTGTGTGTATCTGAAACAAAAGTGGGCAATACTTATCTTTACTACACATAACACTGCCTCTTCCATTTTATTTATTGATTTATATATATATTTACTTATCTTTGAGACCGGGGGATATGGTTTGGCTCTGTGTCCTCACCCAAATCTCATCTCAAATTGTAATCCCCATGTGTCAAGGGAGGACCTGATGGGAGGTGATTGGATCATAAGGGCGAGTTCTCCCATGTTTTTCTTGTGATACCAAGTTCTCATGAGATCGGATGGTTTTATAAGGCAGTTTCCCTTCTCTCTCTCTCTCTCTCGCCTGCTGCCATGTAAGACAGGTCTGCTTCCCCTTCCATCATGATTGTAAGTTTCCTGAGGCCTCTCCAGCCATGGGGAACTGTAAGTCAATTAGACTTCTTTTCTTTATAAATTACCCAGTCTTGGGGAGTATTCTTTACAGCAGTGTGAAAACAGACTAATACACAGGGTCTCACTGTGTTGCCCAGGCTGGTTTCAAGTGATCCTCCCGCCTCGGCTTCCAGAGTAGCTGGATTGCAGGTGTGAGCCACTGCACTCAGCTATTCTATTTTTAAAAAGAAAATGCTGCTCACTAAACAGACGTCACCACCCACTAACTGGTCATGACCTGCAGTTGAGAAAATATTGAGATAAAGGATTGGATTGGAAGGACACTTCCCAGGTTAAGATTCTGCATTTCAGTCTTTCAAAGATGTTTCTTTGTAGGAAACATCACAGTAAAGCTCTGCACCTGAGAACCAGGTAGGGCTCAACCATCTATTTCACAGCAGAGGTATAGGAACGCTTTCTACACGCTTCAGAGATCACAGATTGGTTCTAGTCCCTGGGAACCTGTTGTCCTCCTCCTTGATGACACTCACAGAATGGCAATACAGCATAGCATTGTTTACCTGCACATATTCCCACCAAAAGTCTGGAAATAATGATAAGCTCAAATGATGTGGCGACTCTGCTGCATCCCATTAAGATCGCAGGCACGATAGAAAATATGTTGTTGAACAGCAAGGCCCCTTTTCTGCAGAGGACAAAATATCAGTTAGTTTTGCTGAAGAATTCACTCTTTCATTCAAGAAATGTTTCTGGAGTGTCTCCTCTGCATAGGCTCCAGCAGTTACAGCAGTGGCTTTACTGCTGTGCGTTTAGCTCTCTGGGACCTGAGACTGATACAGGTCAAGTGCATGGCCTGGTGTGGGAATACGCTCAGTGTGGGGAGCAAATGGAAATGACCACAGTCCAGAGGGCGTCAGTGGTGAAAATGGAGAGAAAGGGCTCTGTATTAAGATATAGTAAAGGGTTTTTGAAATCATTAGCTAATTTATAATTTTGGTGTAATCTTGAAAGCCAACCCCAAAATTGTCCTGGGTAAGGACATTAGAGGAAAAGAAAAGTATAGGTCCATCTCACTTATGTCAACGTGGATGCCACAATCCTAAATGAAATCTTAGTAGATTAAATTCAACAGCATATACAAAAATATTTCAATGTATTTCACCATATTAAAGTTTATATCGGGGCCAGGCATGGTGGCTCACGCCTGTAATCCCAGCACTTTGGGAGGCCGAGGTGGGCAGATCACTTGAGGTCAAGAGTTCAAGATCAGCCTGGCCAACATGGTAAAACCCTGTCTTTACTAAAAATACAAAAACTAGCTGGGCGTGGTGGCAGGTGCCTGTAATCCCAGCTACTCAGGAGGCTGAGGCACGAGAATTGCTTGAACCCAGGAAGTGGAGGTTGCCGTGAGCTGAGATCGTGCCACTGCACTCCAGCCTGGGTGACAGAGTGAGACTCCATCTCAAAAAATAAACAAATAAATAAGTAAACAAACATTATATTGGGGGAAAACATCGGATTATCTCAATAGAAGCAGCAAAAGAAGTCAATAAAATTTAACACCATTATGATTTTTAAATTTTTATTTGTTTATTTAAAAGTTGGCCTAAGTTTCTTTCCTCCTTTCTTTTTTTTGAGACAGAGTCTCGCTCTGTCACCCAGGCTGGAGTGCAGTGATCGCAGCTCTCTGTAACCTCGGTCTGCCAGGTCAAAGTGATTCTTGTACCTCAGCCTTCCAAGTAGCTAGGATTACAGGCACGTGCCCCCACGCCCAGCTAAGTGTTTGTATTTGTAATAGAGATGGAGTTTCCCCATGTTGGCCAGGCTGGTCTCGAACTCCTGGCCTCAAGTGATCTGCCCACCTCAGTCTCCCAAACTGCTGAGATTATAGGCATGAGCCACTGCGCCCAGCCATTTTTTTTTAAACCAGCCTTAACAAACTATAAATAGAGGAACTTCTTTAAGCTGATAAAGGAAATCTACCTAAAACCTATATCAAACATCACACTTAATAAAACTTGGAAAGCCTTCCCTGGAGATCCTGACAGAAGCAAAGCAAACTTCTCTGGAGGGGCCTCTCGCAATGGAGCCCTCATGATGAGGACCCTCATGATGGACGAAGCCGTCAGCGAGTGGAGCTCCAGCATTCCTAAACACTGAGAAACTTGCCACACGTGAGAGCCGCTTATGGTAACAGCACACCTTCAGACAACAGAATCAGACTGGACTATAAAATGTTTAAAATGATTAGTGTCATAAGATAAGGAATCCAAATAGTACTGTATCGGAGAATCAACATTACCTGACTTCAAGGCTTACCATAAAGCTACAGTAATCAAGACAGTGTGGTACTAGTAAATGAATAGACAAACAGGCCAGGCATGGTGGCTCACGCCTGTAATCCCAGCACTTTGAGAGGCCAAGGCGGGCGGCATCACATGAAGTCAGGAGCTCAAGGCCAGCCTGGTCAGCATGGTGAAACCTCGTCGTCTCTACTACAGCCACGCACCTCTAATCCCAGCTACTCGGGAGGCTGAGGCATGAGAATCGCTTGAACCTGGAAGGCGGAGGTTGCAGTGAGCCGAGATGGCCCCACTGCACCAGCCTGGGTGACACAGCGAGACTCTGTCTAAAGAAAAAAAAAAAAGAATAGACAAATAGATCAATGGAACAGAACAGAGAGTCCAGAAATAGACCCACGTTAAGTCTATTCAACTGATCCTTGACAAAGGAGCAAAGAGAACACAATGGAGAAAAGGCAGTCTTTTCAAAAAAATGGTGCTGGGCTGGGTGCAGTGCTCATGCCTGTAATCTCAGCACTTTTGGACACTGAGGTAGGAGGATCACTTGTGTACAGAAGTTCCAGACCAGCCTCGGCAACATAGTGAGACGCCATCTCTAGAAAAAAATAATAAATTGGCCAGGCGCAGTGGCTCATGCCTGTAATCCTAGGACTTTGGGAGGCCAAGGCGGGTGGATCACCTGAGGCCAGGAGTTCGAGACGAGCCTGGCCAACACAACGAAACCCCACCTCTACTAAAAATACAAAAAAAAATTAGCCGGGTATGGTGGCACACACTTCTAATTCCAGTTACTCAGAAGACTGAGGCTAGAGAATTGCTTGAACTCAGGAGGCAGAGTTTGCAGTGAGCTGAGATTATGCCACTTGCACTCCAGCCTGGGTGACATAGCAAGACTCTGTCTCAAAAAAAAAAAAAAAGAAAAAATTCAAAAATTAGCTGGGCACTACTGGTGGTGCACTCCTGTAGTCCCAGCTACTGGAGAGGCTGAGGCGGGAGTATTGCTTGAGCTAGGAAGTTTGAGGCTGCAGCAAGATGTGATTGTGTCACTGCACTCAGCCTGGGTGACAGAGTGACACCCTGTCTCAAAAACAAAAAACAAAAAAAAGGAAAGAAAATGGTGCTGGAACAACTGGACATCTATATGCAAGAAAATGAATCTAGACACAAACCTTAGAATTTTCCCAAATATTAATTCACAGTGGTCACAGACCTAAATATAAAATGCAAAACTATAAAACTCCTAGAAGATAGCATTGGAAAAAAAAATCTAGACAGTCTTGGGTTTGGCGATGACTTTTCAGATATAACACCAAAGGCATAATCCATGAAAGAAAGAATTGATCCTTAAAATGAAAGACAGAAGGTTAGAAAATATAAAATCTTTAGCCAATAAAGACAAAAAGGGAAGTTGGATAATAGTCTTAATACCTGACAAAATATGATTTGAGATAAAAATGTCATAAAACACAGAGGTGTTATATGCATTACATAAAAGTAAAAGAAATAATAGCAAAGAAGATATAACTATCATAAACAGAGACGATTCCAACACAGCCTCAAAATACATACAGCGTCAGCTGGACTGATGAAATTCCAGGCAGGAAGAGGTAAACCAGCAATTCTGGTCTGAAGCTGCTCACGTGAAAGGGCCTCTCAGAATAGTAGGTCAATTCACAAAGAACAAGCTAAAGATAGGAACCAGTGGCATATCAAGGAGGGAGGTGGACATTTTAAGGTAGTACACCCCTCCCGAGCAATTGTCTGTAATTTTATAACAATAATAAATCACAATAAAGCTTTATTGCAAAAAGAAAGAAAGAAAAAGAGAAGAAGGAAGGAGGGAAAAAAAGAAATGGAAGGAAGGAAGGAATGAAGGAAAAGAAAGAGAGAGACAAAGAAAGAAATAAAGAAAGAATAAGCTGGTCTTCATTAAAATTAAAACTTTCTGCTCCGCGAAAGACACTGTTAAGAGGATGAAAAGACAAGCCACAAACTAGGAGAAAATATTTGCAGAAGGCATATCTAAAAGCACTGTTGTCCAAAATATACAAAGAACTCTTAAAACTTTAAAAGAAAACAAACAACCCAATTTAAAAATGGGCCAAAGATCTTAACAGACACCTCACCAAGATACGCAGGTGGGAAATAAACATATGAAAAGGTGCACCACATGATGTGTTATCGGGGAAATGCAAATTAAACAATAAGGTACCACCTGTCAGAAGAACAAAAACCCAGAACTCTGACAACACCAAATGCTGGAGCAACAGGAACCCTCATTTGTTGCTGGTGGGAATGCAAAATGATATATCTACTTTAAAAGACAGTTTGGCAGTTTCCTATAAAATTAAACATATGCTTATCTGTACTCATATGATCCAGCAATCACATACTCCTTGGTATTTACCCAAAGGAGTTGAAAACGTGTATCTACACAGAAACTTACATGTGCATGGATGTTTACGGCAGCTTTATTCATAATTGCCAAAAGCTGGAAGCAACCAAGATGTCCTCTGGTACTGAACGGATAAAGTGTGGTACAACCAGACAATTAAATATTCAAGCCATGAAAAGACATGGAGAAGCCTTCAGTACATATTAGTAAAAGAGGCCAATCTGGGCCAGCAGCGGTGGCTCACGCCTGTAATCCCAGCACCTTGGGAGGCCCAGGTGGGCGGATCACGAGGTCAAGAGATTGAGACCGTCCTGGCCAACATGGTGAAACCCCGTCTCTACTAAAAATGCAAAAATTAGCTGGGTGTGGTGGCATGCACCTGTAGTCCCGGCTACTCGGGAGGCTGAGGCAGGAGAATTGCTTGAACATGGGAGGCAGAGGTTGCAGTGAGCCGAGATTGTGCCACTGCACTCCTGCCTGGTGACAGAGCAAGGGTCCGTCTCAAAAAAAAGAAAGAAAGAAAATCCTACATACTATGTGATTGCAACTATATGACATTCTGGGAAAGGCAAACTATGGAGATAGTAGAAGGATCGGTGGTTGCCAGGAGTTAGACAGGAGGGAGGGATGACTAGGCAGAGCATAGAGGATTGTTAGGGCAGTGAAACTACTCTATATGATACTATAATGGTGGCTACAAGTCATTACGCATTTGTCAAAACCCATAGAATGCACAACATCAAGAGTAAACCCTAATGTACACTGTGAACCTTGGGTGATGATATATGTCAATGCAGGTCTCATCATTTGTAACAAATACAGCGCTCTGGTGAGAGATGTTGATAAAGGGGGAGACTATGCATGTATTGGAGGAGAGGTACATGGGAAGTCTCTATAGCCTTTTCTCAATTATGTGAGCCTAAAACTGCTCTTTAATAAAGTCTATTTTTAATGGCAGGACATGGTGGCTCATGCCAGTAATCTCAGCACTTTCAGAGGCCAAGGTGGGAGGATGGCTTGAGGCCAGGAGTTCAAGACCAGACTGAGCAACATAGCAAGACCCCATCCCTGTAGTCTCAGCTACTAGAGAAGAGGATCATGTGAGCACAGGAGGTGGAGTCTGCAGTGAGCCATAATCGCACCACTGCACTCCAACCTGGGCGACAGAGTAAGACCATATTTCAAAAAAATATATATATATATGTTTTAAAAATATTTTTTAAAATATATTTTTTGAGATAGGGTCTTACTCTATTATATATATTATATAAATATATTATATATAATATATTTATATATTATATATAATATATTTATATAATATATATAATATATATTATATATTATATATTTATATTAATATATTTATATATTAATATATATTTTATATATTTATATATTATATATATTTATAGATTATATATTATATATTTTATCTATATATTTATATATAATATATAATATATATAATATATAATACATATTATATATTATATAATACATATTATTATAATATATTATATATATATATCAGTCTCAGAACTGATGACAAAGACATGAAACTTCAGACAAAGAACCACAGTGACTCCCAGGATAAAGAAAACTAAATCCTTGGTCCTTTACGATGAAACTTTATTGGAGGACATGTAAGAAGACCTGAAGACAATGGAAAGCTCTAGTTTGCTCATGAGTGGGCAAGGTCAACATTGTAGAGATGTCAGTTTTCCTCAAGTTAATTTATAAATTCAGAGCAATGCCAATCAGAATCTTTCTTCAGGGATTTTGAGAAGCTGACTTAAAATTTTAAATGGAAGAGTAAAGGAACATGAATAACTAAGATAAATTTGAAAGCAACTGACTTTCCACTTGGAAAAATAAAATAAAACTAGTTTTCTCTCATCACTCAATATATACAAAATAAAACACCAGATCTATCTGGAAGAACAAAATTGTGAAATAAATTTTAAAAATATAGAAGAGGCTAGGTGTAGTGGTTCGTGCCTATAATCCCAGCACTTTGGGAGGCCAAGGTGGGAGGATTGCTTGAGCCCAGAAGTTTGAGACCAGCCAGAGAAACATAGTGAGACCCTGTCTCTACAAAAACTAAAAAATGAGCTGAGCACCACGGCACACACCTATAGTTCCAGCTATTTAGCAGGCTGAGGCAGAAGGATCCCTTAAGCCCAGGAGTTCAAGGCTGCAATGAGCTGTGATCATGCCACTGCACTCCCACCTAGGTGACAGAGTGAGACCCTGTCTCACACATATATATTTATGGTGTTTGCTTTGTAAGTGTCCCCAGTTGAGAAGCAAAATCTATAAATTTGACTACTTGAAGACTTTAAAATTTTGCATAAAAAAGGTACTATATGTATGATTAAAAAAAAAAGCAACAGATTGAGAAGATATTTTCCCTAAGTAACAAAAGTAGAGTGTAGACATTACTTGCTCATGCTCAGAAGTGAAATATCCTGGGTTGGAGTCCTGGCCACCTCCCAGCTGTGTGATCTCGGGTAAGTTACAGTGTCTCTCTGTGCACCATTTCCCCATCTTTAAAATGGAGTGGGGATTAGCCGGGTGCGGTGGCTCACACCTGTAATCTCAGCACTTTGGGAGGCCAAGGCGGGCGGATCACAAGGTCAGGAATTTGAGACCAGCCTGGCCAACATGGTGAAACTCTGTCTCAAAGATACAAAAAATTAGCTGGGTGTGGTGGCATGCGCCTGTAATCCCAGCTACTTGGGAGGCTGAGGCAGGAGAATCGTTTGAACCCGGGAGGCGGAGGTTGCAGTGTGCTGAGATCACACCATTGCACTCCAGCCTGGGTGACAGGGCGAGACTCCATCTCAAAAATAAATAAATAAAAATAAAGTGAGGATTGTAATAGTACCTCTAAACACAGTCAGGATAGTGCCTGGCACATAGGAACTCATTAATAAAAGTTAGTTGCTATTTAAATAACACTGGCCACACGCAGTGTTTCACCTCTGTCGTCTCAGCACTTTGGGAAGCCGAGGTGGGTGGATCACTTGACGCCAGGAGTTTGAGACCAGCCTGGCCAATATGGTGAAACCCTGTCTCTACTAAAAATACAAAGATTAGCTGCGCGTGGTGGCAGACACCTGTAATCCCAGCTACTTGGGAAGCTGAGGCAGGAGAATGGCTTGAACCCAGGAGGTGGAGGTTGCAGTGAGCCAATTTCACACCACTGCACTCCAGCCTGGGCGTCAGAGCAAGACTCTACCTCAAAAAATAAAGAAATAAATAACACCCACAAATACTTAAGAAAACGGCAAATAGCCAAATAGTGTTTATCAGACTCCTAAGTAGACAGCTCAATTAGCAACCTTCAGCTCCATCTGTGGGCCAAACGGCGTGCTCTTAACTCAGGAAGTGTCTGGCAGGTCTGATTCTGACTGGAGGGATGTTCTGCTCCATGAGGGCCCACAGGGAAAACTGTGGGTTCAACACTAACCTCTCAAGAGGATGTTAGATCCCAAAGCTGTGGCGGTGTTTTTTGTTTGTTTGTTTTTTGAGACGGAGTTTCACTCTTGTTGCCCAGGCTGGAGTGCGATGGTGCGATCTTAGCTCACGGCAACCTCCGCTTCCCAGGCTCAAGCAATTCTCTGGCCTCAGCCTCCCGAGTAGGGGGGTTACAGGCGCCCACCACCATGCCCCACTAATTTTTGTATTTTTAGTAGAGACGGAGTTTCACCATGTTGGCCAGGCTGGTCTCCAACTCCTGACCTCAGGTGATCCGCCCGCCTCGGCCACCCAAAGTGTTGGGATTACAGACGTGAGCCACTGCGCCCAGCTGTGTGTTTTTATTCTCAGATTCTTTTCTTGAAATACTGGAGGAGGAGTCAGAGTCTGGGTTACTCTGGGCTCACAAGATCTGTGACCTCACTCAGCCCCACGTGCTCCTCATCCCTAGACGGGTTGGACAAGGGGACCTCTAAAATTCTCTTTCTAACTAGGTCTTCCATAATGTCCATGGAATTTACACGGGGGAGCGTGACATCTTAAGGACACTTTTTTGAAATAAAATATGGCATTTCTAATGTTTCTAGAAATAGGGGCAAAGATACAGCCCTGACCCCTTTGTTCACGAGGCTGGTGTCACAAGAGAGATGTCCTATATGACACTGTGGGGCAAAAGGGCAGTATGAGCCGAAGCAAGTCCTGGGTCTCCACAAGCACACATGGCTCCTTCCGGGTCTGCCCGAGAGCCTGTAGATCCCCGGCCACCCCTGCTTCTAACCCCTGAGACCCTGCCTAGGTCCCCAAACACTGTCAATGTCTGGTCTTCTTTTCTGACCCCATTAGAAAATAAAAATGACCGGCCAGGCGCAGTGGCTCACGCCTGTAATCCCAGCACTCTGGGGGGCTGAGGCGGGTGGGTCACCTGAGGTCAGGAGTTTGAGACCAGCTTGACCAACATGGTGAAACTCCGTCTCTACTAGAAATACATTAGCCGGGTATGGTGGTATACACCTGTGATCCCAGGATTAGGAGGCTGAGGCAGGAGAATCGCTTGAACCTGGGAGGCGGAGGTTGCGGTGAGCCAAGATCACGCCACTGCATTCCAGCCTGGCTGACAGAGCAAGACTCCATCTCAAAAATTAAAAAAAAAAAAAAGAAAAAAGAAAAATGACCACAGTGGTTATTATCTTAGTCTCATGGTAAGGATTTCAGTTGTAGGCCTATATTTTAGCTCTGATGGGGGTCTATGAGTTTCAGGGAATTAAAAATTCACCTTCCCTTACCTGCCAAATTTATTCACCAGGGGGCCGACCAGGAGGGATCCGATAAACCCTCCAAACGGAAACATGGACACGGTTACAGACCACAGCAACGTCAAGGGGAAGTCTTCCATGAATTCACCGGTCCTACCATAGTAAGTCTCATTGTAAAATTGTTGCATGAGCTAGGAGACAAAGCAAAACAGAACACCAAAATAATTTGATCTGGTTTTGCAAGAAGAACATTAGCTGTTAGGACACCCAGTGAAATAACCTGGGCACACAGAGACCAACCTTATTAACCGGGGGGTGATGGGAGGCAGGACAGAGCTTCATGAGCAGTGAGAAGGGTGGGCACCCACCGGGAGGGCTGGGAAGCCTCTGAGCAGCAAACCACCCTGGGTATTTCTCAGCCAGAAAGGGATGACTCCAATTTTCCAATCAGCTGGGAGACCCCTGGCCCCTCCGGATTCCCCTCTAAACAGCAAGGCCACAGAAGATCTGAGCCCCCTCCTGGAGCCCGGCCCACTGTGTGTCCATCTAGACCTGGCCCATCCCAAGAGCCCTGTGTCTGCGAGTTCCCTCGGGTCTGTGCTGTGTCCGGAGGGTGTTTCCCTCTCCCTTTGCTTCAGGACCCACTGCGTGAACAGCCCCACGCTGGCTAGTCCCACCTAGGCAATGGGCTGCTCCAAACGTCCTCCCCACATCTTGCTCACCACAGTGACCTACCAGTGCTGGGGAGTTGACAGCAGCCACATTGTACCCATACTGGAAGGATGACCCAAAGGCAGCTATCAGGGTTGCCAGGGCAAGCACAAGCGTCAGCCTCTGCAGAGATCACAGCTTAGGTCAGGAAGCAGCCCCAGGGTTCCAGGGCCCTCCCGCTTTACTTCGGTTTCGTAGAAAGATGTAACAGAATCTGAAGATCCGTAGTCTTGAGACTACTCCATTCCTTGAAACCTACCCTCAACCCACCTTGGGTTACAGGCTTTCTCAACCATGGCACTTTTGACACTTGGGGTCTGATAATTCTTTGTTATGGGGGCTGTCCTGAGCACAGCAGGATGTTTACAGCATCCTGTGAACATGGTGCCAGTAGCACCCCTCTCCCCAGCTGCGACAACCCAAGTGTCTTCCAACATTGTTAAGTGTCCCCTGGTGGGGAAGTGCTCCATTTGAGAACCACTGGATCAGAGAGAAGCTGAAACCTACTTCTCTAACACTGCAGCTACTGCAGCTGTTTGAATTGCTCCTGTGACATTCCTGCCACGTGGGGCATTTGCCAACTGCAGCAAATGTGCTCTTGCACCATCTCAAACATAAACTCCCAGAAAATCAAAGAGAAAAAGAGAAATTTTTAGCTATTTTGGCCACTGAAAATTTCCTTTCAGACAATCTTTAATGACAAGAGGAAATTCGTTAGTAATGAAGAGCGGGAGACAGACATGGAAAGAGCTGCGGGCTTAAAATCTACAGGCCTCAGTTTTGAATCTACCTGTTGCCACTTTTCAGCTTAATTTCTAGGATCTTCAGTTTCTTCATCTCTGAAAGGAGGACAATCACACTCCCTACCAGAGTGTTTGCCGGGATTAATTACGACCATGTCTAGCTGCAGAGGTGAATCTGCTGTTGGAGAGAGCTTGGGACGCTGCTCTCTGACTTGCCATCAAAGGACCTTCTGCCGTCTACTCTGATGGACAGCCGCCTTTCTTTCTTTTTTTTTTTTTTTTGAGACGGAGTCTCTCTCTGTCGCCCAGGCTGGAGTGCAGTGGCGCAATCTCAGCTCACTGCAAGCTCCGCCTCCTGGGTTCACGCCATTCTCCTGCCTCAGCCTCCCAAATAGCTGGGACTACAGGCACCCGCCACCACGCCTGGCTAATTTTTTGTATTTTTTAGTAGAGACGGGGTTTCACTGTGTTAGCCAGGATGGTCTCAATCTCCTGACCTCGTGATCTGCCCGCCTTGGCCTCCCAAAGTACTGGGATTACAGGTGTGAGCCACCACGCCTGGCCAGAGAGCCCCCTTTCACAGGTAACACAGGTTCATGCTTGGCCCTCCAGTGACAAGACAAGCACTATCCCACGGAATCTAAATCTACAGAGAATCTTTTTTTTTTTTTTTTTTTTCTGAGACAGAGTCTTGCTTTCTTGCCCTGGCTGGAGTGCTGTGGTGCTATTATAGCTCACTGCGACCTCAACCTCCTGGGCTCAAGTGATCCTCCCACCTCAGCTTCCCGAGTAGCTGGGACTACAGGTGCATGCCATCATGCCTGGCTAATTAAAAAATATATTTTTATAGAGACAGGGGTCTCATTATATTGTCCAAGCTGGTCTCAAACTCCTGGGCTCAAGCGATCCTCCTGCCTCAGCCTCCCAAAGTGCTGGGATTGTAGGCATGAGCCACTGTGCCCGGCCTAAAGAGGATGTCTTGAGAGAGGTAAGTGAGGAGCCAGAAAGGGAGAGAAACAATGATCATTCCTGCCTTGTCATGGGGCCCCAGATGGGGTGGAGTGAACCTCTGAAGAGCAGCACCTGCAAGGAGCCCTGGTGAAGAGCAAAAACACACTATACACACACACACACACTACACACACACACTACACACATACAGTACACACACACAATACACACACTACACACACACTACACACACAACACACACAATACACGCACTATACACACACAACACACACACTACATACACACTACATACTACACACACTACACACTACATACACAATACACACACTACACACACACTACACACACGCCCCTCATGTAACAATACACACACACGCCCCCCCACATGTACACACACTACACACACACTCCCCACATGTACACAAACACTACACACACACACACGCCCCCCCACATGTACACACACTACATACACACAAGCACACACGCCCCCCAAATGTACACACACTACATACACACACGCACACACGCCCCCCACATGTACACACACTACACACCCCACACCCCCACATGCCTCCAGTACACACACACACCTCCCACACACACCCCACACATACACACCCATACCCCACCCCCACACATATGCACACATATATACACCACACACACATCATACACACACCACACACATACCCCACACACACACCACACACATACACACCCACCCCCCACACACATAGGCAGAAATACACCACACACACCACACATACACACATATAATCCCAGCACTTTGGGAGGTTGAGATGGGTAGACTACTTGAGCCCAGGAGTTCTCGGCCAGCCCGGGCAACATGGTGAAACCTCGTCTCTACTAAAAATTCAAAAATTTGCTGGGCATGATGTGCACCTGTAATCCCAACTACTCAGGAGGCTGAGGTGGAAGGATTACTTGAGCACGGGACGCAGAGGTTGCAGTAAGCTGAGATCGCACCACTGCACTCCAGCCTGGGTGACAGTGCAAGACCCTGTCTCAAAAAAAAAAAAAAAAAGAAAAAATCCCTTCTATCTGAGTGTGATGGCAAACGCTTGAATCCCAGCACTTCGAGAAGCTAAGTAAGGTAGGAGGATCACTTGAGCCCTGGAGTTTGAGACCAGATTGGGCAACATAGGGAAATCCTGTCTCTCCCCCCAAAAATTTAAAAATTAGCTGGGTGTGGTGGCACACGCCTGTGGTCCCAGCTACTCACGAGGCTGAGGTGGGAGGATCGCTTGAGCCCAGGAATTCAAGGTTGCAGTGAGCTATGGTTGCACCACTGCACTCCAGCCTGGGCCACAAAATGAGACCCTGTCTCAAAAAAAAAAAAAAAAAAAAAAAAGTTCTTTTCTAATTCTCTTCTCAGTAAGACGAAACTGCAACCAGCTTCATTCACACAGCCAAGTGCAGCTCTTGACCACTCCCTCAGTCTGATGAGTGCCCTAAGGTTTGAAGTCCTTTGGGGTCAGGGGTGGGGTTCTGGCCAGTAGCACAGCCAACAAGCACAGCCCAGCTGGTGGAGCTGGCTGGTTCCCAGGGCTCATGCCCCAGAGTTGGGGGTTCTGCCAGGCACCATGGAGAGCCAGCTCCCTGACCGCTTTGATGGGATCCCAGCAAAAATGATCAGAGAGACTATGGAGGAGAGATCAGAGCGACTAAATGATCAGGCTATAGAGTCTCTGAGCATAGAGCATTCAATTCACCCTCCATTCTTTCACTGCCTCCCTGAATTCAAGCCACAGGCACATTCTGTGGGCGCAGTAGAAATCATGGCTCACTCTCCTGGGAGTAGCAAAGTTATTCTAGGTGGGTTCTCGCTAACCCTGCCGGTCCAACCACCTTCATTAAACAAATATGCATGGCCAGCTAACTGGACTCCAGGAAGCACAGTACCCTCGGGTAAGCAAGACAGCTGCCCCCAGCAGACTATTGTCAATGGTAAAGACACACATTAAGAAACTACATGAGAATGTAATAAACTGTAACTGTAGTAAGTGCTAAGAAGAAAAACACAGGAGTGGTTAAAAAGAGAGGTCTGGGGAGCAGCATTTCAGCTGAGGAGAGGAGGGAGAAGAGAGTGATTCAGAGAGAGGGAACAGCATGTGGGAAGGCCTGAGGCAGGCGGAGCTCAGAACCTTTGAGCATCTGGAATTTGGCCAGTGTGGCTGGAGCGTGGGGAAAGGAGGGCAAACCGGGGTGAGGGCCACAGAAAAGACTGGGCGTTCACTCCATATTCACTCCGTCTGTTCCCTCCATGTGCTCTGTAGCCAAGGAGTGGGATGGAAGGATTTGAACTTTAAAAAAATTACTCCAGGCTGGGCACAGTGGCTCACGCCTGTAATCCCAGCAGTTTGGGAGGCCAAGGTGGGAGGATCACTTGAGATCAGGAGTTTGAGACCAGCTTGAGCAACATGGTGAAACCCCATCTGTACTAAAAATACAAAAATAAGCCAGGCGTGGTGGCATATGCCTGTAGTCCCAGCTACTAGGGAGGCTAAGGCAGGAGAATCGCTTGAACCCGGGAGATGGAGGTTGCAGTGAGCCGAGATCACGCCATTGCACTCCAGTCTGGGAAACAGAGCAAGACTCTGTCTCAAAAAATAAATAAATAACAAATAAAAAAATTACTCCAGCTGCTACGTGCAGAGCAGAAGGGAGACCAGGTTACTGCAGAGGCCAACAGACAGCAGATGGGCACTTGGGTAATGGAACGGGCCACGGTAGGGGTTAAAAGTACCAGCTTTGAGGACTATTGAGGATGCAAATTAAAAAGACTTGCTATCCCATGAGGCAAATGCAAATAAAAATCAGCATGAGACACCACTTCTTACCCTGTGAGTTCGACTTAGAGAGTTCAACTTTTTCAGATTCCACATGTGAGATCATGCAGTGTTTGTCTTCCCGTGCCTGGCTTATTTCACTTTGGTGATAAATTGTATACTTTTATATATTAATATGTACTTTGTGTGTGTGTGTAGAGACAGAGTCTCACTTTGTTGCCCAGGCTGGTCTCAATCCTCCTGCCTCAGCCTCTCAAAGTGCTGGTATTACAGGTGTGAGCTGCCATGCCCAGCCTGTATACTTTATTTATTTAAATTTTTGTTGTTGTTGTTTTGAGACAGAGTCTCGCTCTGTCGCCCAGGCTGGAGTGCAGTGGCACAATCTCAGCTCACTGTAGCCTCCACCTCCTCGGTTCAAGCAATTCTCCTGCCTCAGCCTCCCGGATAGCTGGGATTACAGGTGCATGCCACCGCGCCTGGCTAATTTTTGTGTTTTTAGTAGAGACGGGGTTTCACCATGTTGGCCAGGCTGGTCTCAAACTCCTGACCTCAAGTGATCCACCTGCCTTGGGCTCCTAGAGTGCTGGGATTACAGGTGTGAGCCAACACATCAAGCTATTATTTACATTTTTTATAGAGACAGGGTCTTGCTATGTTGCCCAAGCTAGTCTTGAACTCCTGGTCTCAAGCAATCCTCTCGCCTCAGCCTCCCAAAGTGTTGGTTTTATAAGTGTGAGCCACAGTGCCAGCCTGGGCCTGTGTACTTTAGAGGGGTGAAATTGTATGGTATTGAGATATATTCTCAATAAAGATGCAGTACTACATTTTAAAAGGCACATAGTAGAAAGAAGGCTTAAGCCCTCTTTCTTTCTTTTTTTGCTTTCCAGGAGGGAGAACAAAAAGAATTTGGTACTGGGCTGGATTAGGGCATAAGGAAAAGGGAGGGGCTGAAGAGGATGTGCGGGTCTCTGGCCAGCTTGTTAAAATGAGAAGCCCCAGTGACCCCCAGCCGTGACCGGGAGGGGCTCTCCTTAGAGGCTAAGGAGGTTGCCAAGACTCTGAGCTGTGCTTCAGGGAAAACCAGAAACCACATTCCTCATGCTGTCAGTAAACCAGCTTCCTCCCTTTCATAATACAGAGAACATTTTGAGACTTTAGTAATAACGACCACTCCAAGAAAGAAAAGAAACTTTTTGGGGGATGTGTACCCCTTTAAATGACCGGGCCAGCAAAGCACTGAAATACAGCAGCAGTCACATCTTATTCCCACGTGAGCTAAGTCATCTGCCTGCTATGTGGACTCTACACTGAGTGTTGCCACCAAGTAGCAGTAAATTAGCCTAACAATGCCATACACCAGACACCACAGCGCATACTCTACAGTCAACAATGTAGGCCAGGCGCGGTGGCTCACACCTGTAATCCCAGCACTTTGGTGGGAGGCCGAGGTGGGCGGATCACGAGGTCAGGAGTTCAAGACCAGCCTGGACAACATGGTGAAACCCCGTCTCTACTAAAAATACAAAAGTTAGCCGGGCATAGTGGCACACGTCTGTAATCCCAGCTACTCGGGAGGCTGAGGCAGGAGAATTGCTTGAACCCGGGAGGTGGAGGTTGCAGTGAGCCAAGATCACACCATTGCACTCCAGGCTGGGCAACAAGAGCAAGATTCTGTCTCAAAAAAAAAAAAAAAATGTATAGCCTATCACTAAATCAATGTCATTTCTCTAAACCAGTGAGAATTCCTAACAAACACCATTTGTAATCACTCCTCTCCTGATTTGTCCTTTTTTCTTTAAAAACTTGAACTTCTCCTATGCTCTCCAAAGTACTTCCCAGTGTTTTCCAGGGCTACAGTCCTCAACCTTGGCCCCAGTACACTCTCTACATTCATTTTGCTACAGTTTCTTTTTTTAGGTTGACAATCCTCAAGGCTGACCTTCTGACAGGGTGCGATTCAAGGTCACTGGGAAGGAAGCCCAAACCATCTCCCTTAGAAATCCATCCTGAAGTTTCTGTTGTCAGAGAGACATTCTTTCAGTTCAAAGCTTTTCCTTGTTAGGAATCTCCAGTCAGAATGCAAACACCCCGGAGTAGTTAGTGCTCATGGAGGATCAGTACTTCAAGCTATGTCACTTTATCACACTGTTGAACTCAGTTTCACAAACAGGTAGTGGGAGGGGCAGGGAGAGATGAGCACCGTCAGCCGCTGCGGTGGTTTGGAGCACAGTTTCTGGAGCCCAGGAGTGTGGGCTCGAAGCCTGGCTCTGTTGGGCTGTCTGGCCTTGGGCAACTCCCTGAGCTTCTCAGTTCCTTCACCTTTAGAATGGGGATAATGGGCCTGGCCTGGTGGTCCATGCCTATAATCCCAGCACTTTGGGAGGCCGAGGCAGGAGGATGGCTTGAGCCCAGGAGTTTGAGACCAGCCTGGGCAACATAGTGAGACCTCGTCTCTACAAAAAAAATTTAAAAACAAGGCAGGAGTATCGCTTGAGCCCAGGAGGCTGCAATGAGCTGTGATTGTGCCACTGTACTCCTGCCTGGGTGATAGAGCCAGACCCTGCCTCAAAAAAAAAATTTTTTTTTGAGGATAATGTTACCACCACAGGAATAAATGAGTTCACTGGTATAGAACACTTAGGACCATGCCTGGTCTGTAGTAGGTGTTACAAATGGGTTAATTAATTAATCCATTAATTACAAATGAATATCAGTGAGGACCCGGAGAGCACAGAGGGGTGTCAGTTGCTCTAGGATACTCAACTAGTTGCTGGTGGAGCCACTCCACAAAAATGTGTCTTTATTTTCCAAAGCACTTCGGCATCTTTTTATTGAGGTGGGGAACTTTATTCAACAATCCTTTGTTTTTTTTTTGAGACAGAGTCTCACTCTGGCTGGAGTCACGCAGGCTGGAGCGCAGTGGCACTATCTCTGCTCACTGCAAACTCTACCTCCCAGGCTCAGGCGATCCTCCCACCTCAGCCTCTAGAGCAGCTGGGACTATAGGCACGGTCCCCATGCCCAGCTAATTTTTGTATACTTTGTAGAGACCAAGTTTCGCCATGTTGCCCAGGCTGGTCCCAAACTTGTGGGCTCAAGCAATCCGCTTGCCTCGGCCTCCCAAACTGATGGGATTATAGGCCAGAGCCACTGCACCTGGCCCTCCATTCTTATGTAGTTGTAAAATACCTTGTTGTACCTTTTTCTTTTCCTAATCCATTTTATTTTTTTTTCTTTCAGACCAACAGTCTTTTCTTCCTGGCAGAAAGTCCTTGGTGCACATCTGATAGATGTCAGTGTTTGCCCTCTACATAGGAGAAAAGCAGGGCTGAGTGCAGTGGCTCAGGCCTACAATCCAAGGGCTTTGGGAGGCTGAGGCAGAAGGCACACTTGAGCCCAGTAGCCCAAGACCAGCCTGGGTATAGTGAGACCCCGTCTCTTCAAAATATTTAAAAATTAGCCAAGCGTGGTGCTACATGCCTGTAGTCCCAGCTACTCGGGAGGCTGAGGTGGGAGGATTGCTGGAGCCCCGGACTTCAAGGCCGCAGTGAGCTATGATCCCACCATTGCACTCTGGCCTGGCCAACAGAGTAAGACCCTGTCTCAAAATTAAAAAAAAAAAAAAAAAGGAAAAAGAAAGAAAAAGAAGAGAAGAGGCCAGTGAGGCCACTGCCACACAACCACTGAGGGGCAGGCAGCTGGCTCCACACTGCCAGACGCCCTCCTCCCTGGACCGCGCAGCCTCTGTAGCCTTCGCCTGCCCCCGCATTTCTCCTTGGCTCCTACATCCCCTCTTGGCTGCACTTAATGATTTCCCGGATTCTTACAGACCATTGGGATCGCTTCCTTCAGAGTGTTTCGGGAAGCCCAGCACGCCCCAGCTTTCTCCCCAAGGGGCAGGCTGCTCTCAGGAGCGGGAAGCCCATCTCCACCTTCATCCCTCTGGCCCAGAGGAGGCTTCCTTCCCTGGAGGGCTGAGGCAGCAGGCAGCTGGGTCAGCCCACGCCTCTCGCATGTGGCCACCTGAATCATTTCCTTTCGCAATGTGTTACTCAGTTTCAGGGCCGGCCACGTGGGGGTGTTTCCATTCCTTTCTGCAGCTGCACTTGGTGGACGTGGGGAACGTGGCAGTTGTGCCTTTCTCTGGACAGCAGAGGACCTCCCTGAACCCCAAACACCTAAGTCCTCATCACCTCCGTTTCTTTTCTATAAAATGGAGGTGATGACACTTGATTTGTCTAACACTTTCTTAGTTGTAAGACAAACAAGATGACCCAAGCGAAGGGGCTGAGTAGACTCCAAAGCAGTGCCTCTCAGTTGAGGGCTGGGAGTTGATTCTGCCCTCTCGGGGACATTGGTTGTCACTCCTGGGGGAGGGAGCTACTGCGTCTAGAAGGTAGAGCCAGGGATGCTGCTAAACATCTTATAACACACAAGACAGCCCCTACAACAAAGCATTAGCCAGTGCCAAATGGCAATCACGCGGAGGTGGAGAAACCAGCCTAAAGAATGATTGAAAAGTAGTAACATTTACGATGGCCGGGCGCGGTGGCTCACACCTGTAACCCCAGCACTTTGGGAGGCCGAGGCGGGCAGATCACTTGAGGTCAGGAGTTCTAGACCAGCCTGGCCAACATGGTGAAACCCCGTCTCTACTAAAAATACAAAAATTAGCCGGGTGTGGTGGTGCATGTCTGTAATCCCAGCTACTTGGGAGGCTGAGGTGGGAGGATTGCTTGAGCCCAGAAGGTGGAGGTTGCAGTGAACCTTGATTGCACCACTGTACTCCAGCCTGGGTGACAGAGCAAGACTCTGTGTCAAAAAAAAAAAAAAAAAAAGAGAGAGAGAGAAAGAAAAGTAGTAACATTTACGGGGAACTCACTCTGTGCCAGGTACTTTACATGCATTATCTCATTTAATTGCTCCAGCACCCTATGAGGCGGTATGGTTATTACTCCCATTTTACAAATGAGAAAACTGAGGCACTGAAGAGTTAAAGAACTTACCCAAGTCCCACAGCTAGAATAGGATGGAGCAGGAATGAATCCTGGGGGCTTCTACTTTCCAGGCCCACTCTTTTTTTTTTTTTTTTTTTGAGATGAAGTTTCGCTCTTGTTGACCAGGCTGGAGTGCAATGGCATGATCTCAGCTCATTGCAGCCTCTGCTTCCCAGGTTCAAGTGATTCTCCTGCCTCAGCCTCCTGAGTAGCTGGGATTACAGGCACCTGCCACCACGCCTGGCTAATTTTTGTATTTTTAGTAGAGATGGGGTTTCACCATGTTGGCCAGGCTGGTCTCGAACTGCTGACCTCAGGTGATCCACCCACCTCAGCCTCCCAAGACCCACTCTTAATCTATGTGCTACAGAGCATGTTTCCAGTCTGCCTATGGTGAGGGTCTCACATCCATGCCTGAACAAATGCTGTTTTGCAAAAATGTGCACTATCCTTCCTCCACTCCAAATATAAGCAGATGCTATTGTGATGAATAAATGCAAATTCTTATAAAGTGTTAATAAGTCAGTGTTACTTTTCTGACATTATGCATTTTCCTCAATCAAGGGAATCTAGAAAGTAAACTGCAATTACGTTGCAGGAGTCCATGAAAATCTTTCCTCTCTAAAACAAGGGAGCCTCAGGATCTAAAAGGCAGGAAACCTACGTGACAGATCTGAACTAAATTCAAATCAAGCAACGCCTTTTCTGAGTTTATCTTGCTTTCATGCAGCTCAGCTATGTTACTTGCTGAAAAAATTAACTGCCCTGAAGCCAAAAGCAAAACGAAAGCAGAGCGAAACATCTCACCAACCATAGAAGGATTTTGCAGCTAACATGTTTGGTTCAAGTTGGGACAAATGAATCCTTTGGGTCTCTTCCATTCAGTTACAGATCCTGCTTTTAAAGGCTGTTCCAGTAGAATGATTTCCACAGAGCACTTGTCTCTAAACCTCTCTCCTCCCTATAAAAGACCACCTGCTGGACAAGACTTTCCCCCTCTCCCCACCATGATCCCTCCCAACACAGAGTTCCCTCTGCAACACCAGGAGCCCCCCAGCGACTCTCCAGGAAGGCTGAACAGGCCCTGGCAGCCAAGCCTGCTCTTGGCCCCTTTCCCTGAGCAACACACTCACCCCTTCCTTCATGCTCTGATCCTGTTGCTCCATGCTTGCTCTGGAAGGGCAGAGTGCCGCTCACCTCCTTTTAGCCAAAGTAACGCGTGCACTGAATGGAGAGAGAAGACATTCTGGGTGCACTTTGGCCATGCCAAATAACAGCCAATAGCATTTTTATAGCCAGATTAAGTCAGAATAACCCTTTCAGGAACCTGGTCTTCCTTTCACTTCTGCTTTTAAATGAAACGTCTGGGGTTTGGCTAAGTGGGTGCCCCCTGGGGACTGCAGGCCCAGCATTGTCCTGATGGAACAGTCTGCGGTATTTCCCCATTGCTGAAGTCTCTACCAGTCAGGCTCATGGTGAATGACTGGAAGGGTTATTTCTGTCAGGAACGCGTGGCAAACAACAGCTGTCCTCCACCCTACATGACACCAGGTAATCTGAGGGCAACAGATTGGGCCACTAGAGACCTCATAGATGCTGTCCCTGCCAGGAAAACTACAGTCAAGTGTCTCTTGGTGGAGAGTCAGTTTTGCCCAAGTCACCGTGTAATACTGTTTGGGGAAAGTTTCTCGTTTTCTGTTTTTTTTTTTTTGAGACGGAGTTTCGCTCTTCTCCCAGGCTGGAGTGCAGTGGCATGATCTCAGCTCACTACAACCTCCGCCTCCCAAGTTCAAGCGATTCTCCTGCTTCCACCTCCTGAGTAGCTGGGATTACAGGCGTGCACTACCATGCTCGGCTAATTTTTGTATTTTTAGTAGACACGGGGTTTTGCCATGTTGGCCAGGCTGGTCTCGAACTCCTGACCTCAAGTGATCCACCCTCCTTGGCCTCCCAAAGTGCTGGGATTACAGGCGTGAGCCATCGTGTCCGGCCTCTTATTTTCCATTTTAAGGAGCTCAGAATGACCTAGGGATGTTACTTTCTGTGTATTCATCACTACTGGGAAGGTGGTAAATACCTCGAACCCCTTTCCAGGCAGGGCAGGGAAAGTGAGTCACACCTGCCGGTCCGGGTCCGGCCATCTCAAGGCCAGGCCACTGTCAGCCCCCCATGTTTGGCACTCATTCAGCTGCCACAGGGCACGCCAGCGCAAGTGGCCAAAATCCAAAGTCTCACAAGTCCCACAGGTTTTTATCCTTACAGGACATACTCCCAGTTCTATTTGCTGTGGCGTAAATCCAGTTACTTTAGTGATTGATTCTGAATCTCACGCATCTTTAAACAAGCAGAGACTGGGAGGCTGTGTTAGGCACTGTTCTTTGCATTAGCAGCAAATCCCCAAAGTTGCTCAGGGTGGGAGACTGTGAGAAGCCTAGCAGCGTGGCCATCTGTGTGTGTGTGTTGGGGGGTCGGGGGGGGGTCCCTATTCACAAGGGAGAACTCAGCATTCCCTTTCACCAGCTTCACTGCCTGTCTTTTTCTTCTGCATATCACTGTCCTAGCACACTGACTTGTGACTAACGCATAGCAAGACCAGAGGTTTCCAATTATTTCAAAGATCTAGAAAAAGTTTCCAAAGAAAATGCACTTTAATTGCAGGGGTAGGGTGGGGAGAGGAAATCAACGATGGGGGAGTGAGGAGACGGGTACAGGTGTGCAATCCAACACAAAGAAGAATCCGGCCGGGCGCGGTGGCTCACGCCTGTAATCCCAGCACCTGGGGAAGCCAAGGTGGGTGGATCACCTGAGGTCAGGAGTTCGAGACCAGTCTGACCAACATGGTGAAACCCTGTCTTTACCGAAAATACAAAAATTAGCCAGGCATGGTGGCAGACGCCTGTAATCCCAGCTACTTGGGAGGCTGAGGCAGGAGAATAGCTGGAACCCGGGAGGCGGAGGTTGCAGTGCACCTAGATCACACCACTGCACTCCAGCCTGGGCGACAGAGCGAGACTCATCTCCGTCCCCCATCCTCCCCCCAAAAATAATCGTCCAAAGTTTGTAGTCATCAGTCATGTCAAGTGCATGACACCTGCTTCTATCTAGGCCCAGATCTTCCACTTCTCCCTGCCTTTGGGCGAGGGGGTAACTAAAACCGGGGGTCGCTGCGGGGGACGCGGACACTCCCAGTCCCCGCCTTGACGGCCCAGCCCGGGGAAGCGGGGACAGTGAGCCAGGCCCTCAGGCCCAGAGGGGATCATCCCGGGAGCTGCGGGCCGCAGCACCCGGTTCCTGCCAGTGACAGGGCGTCGCAAGCACAGCCATGGCGTCACCAACGCTCGACCCGTGCTTCCGCCCTGGAGGGAGCCGAGCGCGGGGAGCGGGGCGTGGCGGGAGGCCGTCATGACGCCAGGCTGCGGGCCGCTCAGCCAGTCCCTCTGCCTGGTGGGCCTGCGGGCTCCGGGTGGGTCCTGTCCCTGCCCAGGACCCTCTGCCTCAGCCCGGGTCCCCCTCAGCCTCGGTCCCCCTCTGCCTCAGCCCAGATCCCCCCCAGCCTCAGCCCGGGTTCCCCTCCGCCTTTGCCCGAGTACCCCTCAGCCTCGCCCGGGTCCTGCTTCTGGCCAGGGACCCCCAACCTTCGTGGCGGGTGGACCAGCCTCCAGGCCCCTGCCTCAGGCCACCATGAGGCCGAGGCCTGCAGGCTCCGCGAGCAGGGCGGGGTGGGAGACTGTGAGAAGCCTAGTGGCTCAAAGATGGAGGAGGGGGATGGCAGCGGTGAGGTGGGACTGAGGGGAGGGGAGTGGTCCTGGCAAACCTGAGGCAAGAGGATGGCTTGAGCCCAGGAATTCGATCATGCCACTGCACTCCAGCCTAGGTGACAGAGCAAGACCCTGTCCCTAGAAATTAAAAAAAAATTAAAAATTAAAGTTCCATCTGGATGTCCAGAGGTGAACTGATGAGGGGACAAGAGACCGCTGGATTTGGGAGTGGGGAGAAGGAGGAGTGGAAGGTCTTTGCCGTAGCCCAGGTGAAAGAACAATGTGACTTGGACCAGCATGGGGATGGAGAAGACAGAAGTAGATACACTTGAGGGATATTTAGGATGGAAAATTGACAATCACTTGGTGATAGGATGGGGGAGAGGAAATAGGAGCGTTTCTGTTACTGTTATAATAAAACACAACTAGGCCAGGCGTGGTAGCCTGTAAACCCAGCACTTTGGGAGGCTGGGGCAAGTGGATCACTTGAGGTCAGAAGTTCGAGACCAGCCTGGCCAACATGGTGAAACCCCGTTTCTACTAAAAATACCAGAAAAAAAAAAATTAGCCGGTCGTGGTGGTGTGCACCTGTAATTCCAACTACTTGGGAGGCTGAAGTAGGAGAATCACTTGAACCCAAGAGGCGGAAGTTGCAGTGAGCTGAGATCGCACTACTACACTTCAGCCTGGGTGACAGAGCGAGACTCTTGTCTCCAAAAAAAAAAAAAAAAAAGTAAAACAGAAATAAAAGTTACCTTTCTGAATCAGAATGAAAAGCAAATGTTTTATATAAGAAAAATTTAACCAGGGCAAAATATTGGGTTAACACCATACCACAAAGCAAGGTGGCACATCGCCGGGCTGTTCTGTGACCAGACAATGATACCAGGACTTCAGTCACTACTGGCCTCACCTCTGCTAGGAATGTTCTAGAATTTTAAAGTTTTGCCACGGGCCTCTTTTGTACAGGCTGCTAATGGCTTCTCCTCCCCATCCATAAATCCATTTGGTCAGTGCCTCTTCTGTAGTAATAGAATTGGGAACAAGACCTGCGGCTGCCCAAAATAAAGACATTTCCCCATTGCTCTTGCAGTCAGTACAGACATAAAGTTCCGCTTAATGCAATGTATGCAAGATGCCATATGGCAGGCAGCTTCCAGAAACTTTGCTCTCTTAGCTTTGCCTATTTCTCCATCCTGCTTCCTGGAATGTAGATGCCACCAGCTTGGGCCTTGAGATTGAAGCCCCACAGGACAGAGCACCAAGCTAGGAGGAGCTGGGGCCCCTTACCCTGTGAAGCACCATCCCAGCTCCCCACCACCAACCTGACTTAGTAGGGAAGAAAAATACTTCATTTTGTTTTCCGTCACTTGCAGCTGAAACTGTTTCTCACTGGTAAAACTATTAAATGGATGTCTGAAAATCTGTTAGGACAGAAAACAGGAAGATATTCCACCAAAGCCCCTGGTGGTGCAAATGGTGGAGTCTCTTCTGCCTCACTCAGTACATGCTTCTGTACTGTGAGTTAGTTAGTTCATTTGCAGATGGTAAACAAGAGAATGCTGGCCGGGCGCGGTGGCTCACGCCTGTAATCCCAGCACTTTGGGAGGCCAAGGCAGGCGGATTACAGGAATTCAAGACCAGACTGGCCAACATGGTGAAACCTGGTCTCTATTAAAAATACAAGAATTAGCCAGGCTTGGTGGTGGGAGCCCGTAACCCCAGGTACTCAGGAGGCTGAGGCGGGAGAATCGCTTGAACCCAGGTGGTGGAGGTTGCAGTGGGCTGAGATCAAGCCACTGCACTCCAGCCTGGGTGACAGCGCAAAACTCCATCTCCAAAAATTTAAAAAAAAAAAAATACTGTCAGTAGAATGCAGAAATTGTGTTTGTGTTCTTAGCAGCATGTTCATATAATAGTTTGAGGTGGTGGTGGAGCGGAGGGGGGCAAGCATTCTCTCAATGAAAGAGCAAGGCTTAGCAACTGTAAACCAAAAAGTATCTGAGACAGGTCTCAATCAATTTAGAAGTCTATTTTGCCAAGGTTAAGGACATGCCCAGAAGAAAAAAGCAGAATCTCAGAAACAGTCTGTGGTCTGTGCCTTTCTCCAAAGATGATTTTGAGGGCGTCAATATTTAAAGAAAAGCTGGCTGGAGGGGAAAGAGGGAGAGTATGGTAACCTACATGTTACAAGAGAAAAGGTACAAGTAGAGGAATCAGCAATTACATGTCTGTCTCTTGCTCAGTAAATCAGCACTTTACATAAAGTGAGGTGAACACAGAGTAGCTACTTGTGGGGATACTTAACCTTTTATCTGTCGCTGTCTGCTTAGGAACAAAAGGAAAGACAGCTCCTTGCATGACTCAGCTTTCAGCTTAATTTTGTTTTTCCTTTTTGGCAGAGTGAATTGGGGTCCTGAGTTTTTTATTTTCCTTTCACACAACGTATGAAGACCTTAAAGAGAAAACGCTGCAAATTCTGCAGGGCTCTGGGCTGGTTTTGTGATTTCAAGAAGCACTTTCTCCTGTAATCCTAGCATTTTGGGAGGCTGAGGCAGGAGGATCGCTTGAGCCCAGGAGTTCGAGACCAGCCTGGGCAACATAGTGAGACCTTATCTCTACAAATAATCAAAAATTATCCGGGTGTGGTGGTGTGCACCTGTAGTCCCAGCTACTTGAGAGGCTGAGGCAGAAGAATTGCTTGAGCCAGGAACTTCAGGCTGCAGTGAGCTGTGACTGAGCCACAGAACTCGGCTTGAGCAACAGAGTGAGATCCCGTCTCAAAAAACAAAACAAAACAAAAAAGAAGTGCTTTCCAAGCTTTCTGTGGAGTCCTAATTAGGGAAAAGGAGTCAGGTTGGCAGCACCAGGGGAAAGCAAAAGAGAAAGCAAATAAGCTATAAATCTGCCTTTCTTCATGGTCCAGAACAGATAAACAAAAAGGAAGCAGATGAGTTATAGGTCTGTCTGTGTTTATGTCCCAGGAAGTGTAGCCTTCCTGAGCAAATAACACACATAACTCACAAACTTCCCGTTTCACATCAAACACCTCAATTTATCAAACATCCCGGCTGACAGAAGAAGGCAGGTTAGCTCCTGCAGCCGTGGCGTAATCCAACATCCCAAGAGCCATCCTATAAAATCTCCAGCAAGCCTGTTTCCTTGCAGTCCGCTCCTCTTCTGCTGATACCGCCCGTCGCCTCCTTGCAACATATTTTCCTACTTTCTCTAATAAATCTATCTTTCTCTACCTACAACTGTCTTGGTAAATTCTTTTACTCCCGTGCCACTGGCCCAGACAGTTGTCACTCCCCTGTGACCCTTTCAATAATCTTAAACTAAAAGGTGGAGTTAGCAGGGCAGTTGAAGATATTTTCATATGTAATTTGTTTGTTTTAATTGATTATAGCCTGAATTGGATTTTCAATTTTTTTTTTTGAGATGAAGTCTCACTCTTGTCCCCCAGGCTGGAGTGCAATGGCATGATCTCAACTCACTGTAACCTCGGCCTCCCAAGTTCAAGTGATTCTCCTGCCTCAACCTCCCGAGTAGTTGGGATTACAGGCACCTGCCACCACGCCCGGCTAATTTTTGTATTTTTAGTAGAAACGGGGTTTCACCATGTTGGTCAGGCTGGTCTCGAACTCCTGACCTGAGGTGATCCACCCACCTCGGCCTCCCAAAGTGCTGGGATTACAGGCGTGAGCCACCGCGCCTGGCATTTTTTTTTTTTTTGAGATGGAGTCTCGCTGTGTTGCCCAGGCTGGGGTGCAGTGGCACAATCTCAGCTCACTGCAACCTCCACCTCCCAGATTCAAGCGATTCTCCTGCCTCAGCCTCCCGAGTAACTGGAATTACAGACGCGCGCCGCTACGTCTGGCTAATTTTTGTATTTTTAGTAGAGGCGGGGTTTCGCCATGTTGGCCAGGCTGGTCTAGAACTCCTGACCTCAAATGATCTGACCGCCTCGGCCTCCCAAAGTGCTGGGATTACAGGCGTGAGCCACTGCACCTGGCCGGATTTTCAATTTTGATGAAACAGCTCTACTAGGAGTGAAAGGCCCAAAGACCCTAATCTGAGAAGAGAAAGCAGAAGTTCCCCCAGGCGGTGGAGATCTGCCCTAGCTGCTGTGCTTATCAAGACTGCATTTATACTTGTTTGTATTCAGATTGTAAAACTGCATAGGATTCAAGTGGTCCTTGCCAGTCCTTTCTCCCCTTAAGCCCTGTTATTTTGATGTGCCACTTGGCAGAATGTCATGTTCTTTAGGAACATGTATATCACATGATAGCAGAAATGCCTATATGTGCCTTTGATGCACAAAACGGGGTTGCTATCAAGGTGGTGTCTATATTTGGCTTGCTTGATTGATGGGGAGAGGAAATGGCTCTTGGCCACACCCATTTATTAATCTAAAGGAAAAAACTGAGGTGAAATCCATACAAGTAGAGAGTTTACTTGGGCCAAGTTTGAGGACTGCAACCCAGGAGCATAGATTCAAGTTGCCCTGAATTTATGTTCCTATCAGCAATAGTTACAAGTGTGGTGTTTTTTTTTGTTTTTGTTTTTGAGATGCAGTCTCACTCTTGTTGCCCAGACTGAAATGCAGTGGCATGATCTCGGCTCACTGCAACCTCCGTCTCCCAGGTTCAAGCGATTCTTCTGCCTCAGCCTCCCTAGTAGCTGGGATTACAGGCGCCTGCCACCACGCATGGCTAATTTTGTATTTTTAGTAGAGATAGGGTTTCACCATGTTGGCCAGGCTGGTCTAGAACTCCTGACCTCGTGATCCGCTTGCCTCAGCCTCCCAAAGTGCTGGGATTATAGGCATGAGCCACCATGCCAAGCCTTACAAGTGGGTTTTTAAAAGAAAAAAGGAAGGCTGGACATGGTGGCCCATGCCTATAATCCCAGCACTTTGGGAGGCTGAGGCAGGCAGATCGCTTGAGCTCAGGAGTTCAAGACTAGTCTGGCCAAAATGGTAAGATACCGTCTCTACAAAAATACAAAAATTAGCCAGGCATGGTGCTGCATGCCTGTAGTCCCAGCCACTTGGGAGGCTAGAGTGGAAGGATTGCTTGAGCCTGGGAGGTGGAGGTTGCAGTGAACTGAGATAGCGCCACTGCACTCCTGCCTGGGCAACAGAGTCAAAACCTGTCTCAAAAAAAAAAAAAAGCAAAAAAAAAAAAAAAACACAAAAAAACAAACAAAAAAAACCCCAGAAAAGTCTGGACGCAGTGGCTCACGCCTGTAATCCCAGCACTTTGGGAGGCTGAGGCAGGTGGATCGCCTGAGGTCAGGAGTTCAAGACCAGCCTGGCCAACATAGTGAAACCCCATCTCCACTAAAAATACAAAAAAAAAAAAAAAGAAAAAAATTAGCTGGGCTTGGTGGCAGGCACCTGTAATTCCAGCTACTCGGGAGGCTGAGGCAGGAGAATCATTTGAACCTGGTTGCAGTGAGCCGAGATCATTCCATTGCACTCCAGCCTGGGCAACAAGGGTGAAACAGGGAGAGAGGGAGGGAGGGAGAGAGGGAGGGAGGGAGGGAAAGAAGGGGAAGAAGGAAGGAAGGAAGGACGGACGGGAGGGAGGGAGGGGCAATGGGAGTGTTGGTCCTGATCCAGACCCCAAGAGAAGGTTCTTGGACTTCGTGTGAGAAGGAATTCGGGGTGAGTCCATAGAGTAAGGTGAAAGCAAGTTTATTAAGAAAGTAAAGAAATAAAAAAAAGGCTACTCCACGGGCAGAGCAGTGGCCTGGGCTGCTCAACTGATTATACTTATAATTAGTTCTTGTTCTTTGCTAAACAAGGGGAGGATTATCCACTAGTTTTCTGGGAAAGGGGTGGACAGTTCCCCGGAGCTGAGGGCTCCTCCCGCTTTTAGGCCATATAGGGTAACTTCCTGAGGTTGCCATGGCATTTGTAAATTGTCATGGCACTGGTGGGAACGTCTCTTAGCATGCTAATGTATTATAATTAGCATATAATGAGCAGTGAGGACAACCAGAGGTCACTTCCATCACCATCTTGGTTTCGGTGGGTTTTTGTGGCTTCTTTACCACATCCTTTCATCAGCAAGGTTTTTGTGACCTTGTGCTGATTTCTTATTTCATCCTGTGACTAAGAATGCCTAAACCTCCTGGGAATGCAGCCCAGTAGGTCTCGGCCTCACTTTACTTGGTCCCTATTCAAGATGGAGTCGCTCTGGTTCCAATGCCTCTGACAGGAGGCAGGAAAGGGAGAGAAGACTTCGTATTGGGTACAGTGTACAGCGCTTGGGTGATGGGTGCACCCAAATCCCAGAAATTACCACTAATGAATTTATCCATGTAACCAAGAACCACTTGTATCCCCAAAAACTATTGAAAAACATTTCATTTAAACAAGAGACAGTTCTTTACCAAGAATTTACATCAAAACCATGTAAACTGTAGATCCACTCTACATTGTTCTTTGTACCATGAATTCCAAAACCCTGAAGAAAATGGGTGAGGCAGCTATCAGGAACAAAGTGTCATCAAATAGCTGCCCCGGACATGGGTGGGGAAGTGACTGAAGTTCCCACTCACGTCTCTCTGGGCCTAATAAATTTTGCGAACCTCGCAGGGCTCACACTGCTCAGCTGTTTTTCTTTTCCCACATTCCAGGTTTAGATAAGGAAGGAATCATTAACAGATTCAGAGTGGACCTGACCACCCCACAGTGCCCTTGCTTTGCTTTTGGCACAGGCAGTGTATCTCGTCTGGGGAAGGGAGAGGGGTGCATCCAGTCGGTTGACACAGGACCTCCCAACCCCAGTGCCCACGCGCGGTGTCTCCCTCTTCCTCTTCTGTGAAAAGCCACACCCCACCTTGGGCATGCCACCTGGCCGCCAGAACCCACGTCTGCAGGGAGGGTCCAGAAAACGTGCGCCTTCCAAGTTTATCTTCCTTCAGGAGCCAGTTCTGTATTCTGTCCTCACTTGAGCTCCCTTCCAAGCTCCTACTAGATGTCCTTGAGGCAGAGAGATTGTTGATCACGCTCTGATATGCCTGGGGTGTAAACTTCAGAGACATGACAAGGTGCCTATGTGTTTTCTTACCAAGAACAGAATTTGACCTCGCCTATCAGAGAGTGCACGTGCACAGGAAGGGCGTGCTCCTGGAGAAGCACAGGCAGAAGACGTGAAAGCCGGAGCAGCAGAGGCTCTTCAGGACCCAAGGGGCTTCTGTCGGTTACACATTACCCTGGATAGACACTCCTCTTTTTATTTTTGATTTATTTGTTTATTTTGTTGAGACAGAGTCTCATTCTGTCGCCCAGGCTGGAGTACAGTGGCGTGATCTTGGCTCCCTGCAACCTTTGCCTCCTAGGCTCAAGTGATTCTCCTGCCTCAGCCTCCCAAATAGCTGGGATTACAGACGTGAGCCACCATGCTTAGCTAATTTTTTGAATTTTTAGTAGAGACGGGGTTTCACCATGTTGGCCAGGCTGATCTCAAACTCCCGACCTCAGGTGATCTGCCCACCTTGGCCTCCCAAAGTGCTGGGATTACAGGCATGAGCCACCACGCCCAGCCGATATCCCTCTTTTTAAAAACATCATAACATAAAACTTATCATTTTAACCGTACATTTTAAAATAAATGTACCAGTTGAGTTGTGGTAAGTATATTCACATTGTTATGAAACAGAGCTCCAGAACCTTTTCATCTTGCAAAACTGAAACTCCGTCCCCATTAAACAACTACTCCCCATTTTCCCTCCCCAAAGTCCCTGGCAACCACCATTCTACTTTTCTGCTTCTACGAATTTGGGCACTCACAATACTTACTTCATGTAAGTAGGATCATGCAGTATTTGCTTTTTTGTAACTGATTTCCGAAGACTTAGAGCATGTCTTCATGAGTCCTTCATGCTGTAACATGGAACAAGATTGCCTTGCTTTCTAAGGCTGGATCATACTCCACTGTGCACACACCACATCTGGTTTACCCATTTATCTGTCAGGTTACTTGGGTTGCTTCTATTAATACCTTTGGCAATCGTGAGAAATGCAGCTATGCGCATGGGTGTACAAGTATCTCGCTGAGCCACCGTTTTCAATTATTTTGGATATATACCCAGAAGTGGGATCACTGGATCACATGATAATTCTATTTTTAATTTTTTTAAGGAATTACCATTCTGTTTTCCACAGTAGCTACGCCATTTTACGTTCTCACCAACAGTATGTAAGAGTTTCAATTTCTCCACATCCTCACCAGCACTTGTTATTTTCTGGGCTGTGGTTGCTGTTATTGTTGTTTTTGGTAGTAGCCATCCTAACAGGTGTGAGGTAAGCTCTCATTGTGGTTTTGATTTGCATTTCCCTAATGATGAGTGATGTTGAGCATCTTTTCACATTCGTGTTGGCCATCTGTACATCTTTGGAGAAATGTCTATTCAAGTTCTTTCCTAATGAGACCACTCTCTTTGACCACAGAAAATGAGACCAGGCAGGCCATAAATAATATCCAGTGATGTGCAGGAGCCAGCTTATATATAATGTGAAAACAAATAATTCAAAATCAAAGCTGTTGGAAACTGGAATGATTTTGAGTCTTAAAGGAATGTGCTTATGGGACCTTTAATCCCTCTCGCCTGGGGTGATAGGTGTGAGTCACTCCACCTGGCCTTGAATAAACTCCTTTAAACTGGATTGTGATCCTTTCAATTATTTCAGGTTGCCAATAACCTCATCAAAATGAAAAAGTGGTGGGTGAGGTTGCTCACACCTGCAAACTCAGCACCTCAGAAGCTGAGGTAGGCAAATCACTCGAGCTCAGGAGTTAAGACTGGCCTGGGCAATGTGGTGAAACATCATCTCTACAAAAAATACTAAAAACAAATAAACAAACAAAAAAAATTAGCTGAGGGTGGTGGCACATGCCCTTGTTCCCAGCTACTCAAGAGGCTGAGGTGGGAGGATCACTTGAGCCTGACTGGTCAGGGCTGGAGTGAGCTGTGATCATACCACTGCACTCCAGGCCGGGAAACAGCATGAGAACTTGTTTCAGAAAAAAAAAAAAAAAAAAACCATGACCAAAACAAAACCCACACTTTTGTGCCTCAAAAGACATTATCAAGAAAGTAAAAAGATGAGCTGGGTACAGTGGCATGTGCCTATATTCCCAGCGACTTGGGAAGCTGAGGCAGGAGAGATCAAGAGTTCAAGTCCAGCCTGGGCAATGGAGGTAGACTCCTTCTCTTAAAAAAAAAAAAAAAAAGTAAAAAGACAAGAGACTAGAAGAAAAATTTTTGCAAATCGTATATCTTATAAGGGTCTGGTATCCAGAATATATAAAGAACTCTTACAACTCAACAACAAAAGACAAACAACCAAATTCAGAATGCGCAAAACACTTGAATAGATTATTTTCTCCAAAGAAGATATGCAAATGACCAAGAAGCACATGAAAAGATACTTGGCATCATTACTCACTAGAGAAATGCAAATCAAAAACAAAATGAGGTATCACTTCACACATGAGGATGGCTATCATACTTTAAAAAAAAGGGAAATTAACTAGTGTTGGTGGTCAGGTGAGGTGGCTCACATCTATAATCCCAGCACTTTGGGAAGCTGAGGTGGGTGGATCGTTTTAGCCCCGGAGTTCAAGACCAGCCTGAACAACATGGCAAAACCCCGCCTCTACTAAAAATACAAAAATTAGTCAGGTGTGGTGGTGCACACCTGTAATCCCAGCTACTTGGGAGGCCAAGGCACGAGAATTGCTTGAACCCAGGAGGTGGAGGTTGCAGTGAGCTGAGATTGCACCACTGCACCCCAGCCTGGGAGACAGAGCAAGACTCTGTCTCAAAACAAATAAATAAATAAAACGAATGTTGTTTAGAATGTGGAGAAATTAGTACACTTGTACCTTGCTGATGGGAATGTAAAATGGTTCAGCTACTGAGGAAAAAACAGTTTGGTGGTTCCTCAAAAAGTTAAACATAGAATTACCATATGACCTAGCAATTCTACTCCTAGATATATACCCAAAAAGAATGAAAAACATGTACTCAAGAGAATACATGTACACGTATGTTCGTAGCAGCAGTATTTACATAGCCAAAAGGGGGAAACAGCCAAAATGTCCATCAGTGGATGAACAGATAGGCAAATTGTGGCACATACACGATGGAATACTATACAGCTATAAGAAGAAATGAGTCAAGCACAGGGGTGCATGCCTGTAGTCCCAGCTCCCCAGGAGGCTGAGGTGGGAGGATTGCTTGAGTCCCAGAGTTCAAGTCTAGCCTTGGCAGCATAGGGAGACCCTGTCTCTAAAAAAACAAACAAACACACAAAAATCAGAAGTACTCATACGTGCTACATGAGCTTCAAAAACATGCTGAGTGAAAGAAGCCAGACAGAAAAAGGTTGCATATTGTACAATTCCATTTATGTGAAAGATACAGAATAGATAAATCCATAGAGAATGCAGATTGATGGTCTGGGGAAAGGTTCCTATGTTTTTGAACCTGCCCAGTTGTGGGTGCAATCTTGTACCAGGCAGCCCAACCCTGACCTAAAGTAAATTCCCAGAAGTCTTTCCTGGGTTTTGAATTTGCAGTAACAGCTGTGGGCATTCTAGCAGCAGTTCGATGATCATGTATGGTACTGCAAACAGGACAAAAAAAAAAAAAATGCAGATTGGTGGCTGCCAGGGGCTGGGGGCAGGGGGAATGAGAATGACAGCTAATAGGCACCTTTTCCTTTTGGGGTGAAGAAACAGATGAAGTTATTCATTAATTGTGCATCCCTGTGAATGCTGCCAAATTGTTCACTTTCAAATTGTTAATTTCATGTTATGTAAATTTCACCCCAATAAAAAAAAGAAATCAATACTAGCCTGGGTAACACCGCAAGACTCTGTCTCAAAAAAATTGTTTTAAAGACAACTACTTTGCTGGGACATCATTTATCTACAACTTACAGAACTGTAAGCTCAAAGGCAACGCAAGGGCAGGGCCCTGCTGAATCGGGAAGAGTATGCTTGAAGCAATGCAATTTTCCACGAAAGCGCACATTTTTCTCCACAGTGGTTTGAAATCAGCCATGGTGAAAATGAGACAGGAATAATACAGGGTGGTCGCAGGAGAATAGAAAATTCCAGGCAGCAGTTTTGCATGACTAGCAAAAGGAAACTGTTGAAATAGCTGCAGAAGTAGGGGCCCTGAAAAACAGGATGTGGGCCAAGCTGGCTAAGGCCGACTGGAACCAACATAGCGCTGGATTTGACCTAGGTTTCACGTAGGACCTCATTATGTGCTCATTAACATACTAAACCCTGCGGGGTTCGGTGGCTCATGCCTGTAATCCCAGCACTTTGGGAGGTTGAGGTGGGCAGATCACCCGAGGTCAGGAGTTCAAGACCAGCCTGGCCAAAATGGTGAAACCCCATTTCTGCTAATAATACAAAAAAATTAGCAGGGCATGGTGGCACATGCCTGTAATCCCAGCTACTCGGGAGGCTGAGGCAGAAGAATCACTTGAACCCAGGAGGTGGAGGTTGCAGTGAGCCGAGATTGCACCATTGCACTCCAGCCTGGGCAACAAGAGTGAAACTCCATCTCAAAACAAAGAAACAAACAAACAACACATACTAAACCCAGCCGGGCACGGTGGCTCACGCCTGTAATCCCAGCACTTTGGGAGGCCGAGGCCGGCAGATCACGAGGTCAGGAGATTGAGACCATCCTGGCTAACACGGTGAAACCCCGTCTCTACTAAAAATACAAAAAATTAGCCGGGCGAGGTGGCGGGCGCCTGTAGTCCCAGCTACGCGGGAGGCTGAGGCAGGAGAATGGCGTGAACCCGGGAGGCGGAGCTTGCAGTGAGCCGAGATGGCGCCACTGCACTCCAGCCTGGGCAACAGCGAGACTCCGTCTCAAAAAAAAAAAAAAAAAAAAAAAAAAAATACTAAACCCACATCCACCAGTGCCATGACAGTTCCTGGGACATCCATATTTGGCATAAAAACAGGTAACACCACAATTTTGAGAAACCCTCACCTTTTTCCAGGAATCTTCATAAATATCCCACCCCTTGGTTAAAGAAACCCATAAAGGTGGAAGCTCCCAACCCTGCTGGGTGCAACTCTCTCTTGAGTAGGCCCGAACTCTCCTTTCTTGAGTGTGTACCTTTTGCTTTGCAATAAATCTCTGTACTTTCACTATTTTCTGACTTGTCCTTGAATTCCTTCTGGCAAAGGTGTCAAAAGCCTGGACACCGCCTGCGGTTAAGGTCCCACTGGCGTTTGGGGACCTCCCCTAGCCCACTGGCATCAGAAACATTACACAAATCAGCTCACACTATAAATCAGCCCCGGGCCCACCATCCCAGCCTGTTGAACATGTTCCAGCACATCACGGACTCTGGTACTACATCAGGCACCAGATCCAGATAACACATCTTGCATCTCACCCGGGATCTCGAGAAACACGCTTTGGAAGCCAGCAGCCCTATGGGGACAGCCACACCATGTGAGCATCGGCCACACCCTTGGTGGCCCTGGAACCAGACCATCCTCCAGCCCCCGTTGGTCTGGAAACCGGCAACAGCCCCATCACCTGGGAGCTGGTTAGAAAAATGCAAAATCCACTTCACTCCAGACCTGCTGAATCAGAACCTGCATTTTGGCCACATCCCTGGTGGTTCAAGCTCACATTTAAGTTCGAGAAGCTCTGCTCTAGGCTTTTCCTGAATGCGGCGCATCAGTGATTCCTCCCGGCCCCAAGGCCTCTGTGCCCAACCAGGACTGACTTACCCCGGCCTTGCACAGCACCCGCAGGACTCTCCTTGGTGTTGATGTGGGCACTGGCTGACTGCCACAGCACTCTGTGCCTGCTCTCCGACTCTGTCACGCGTCTGCTTTTCCTCCTGGGATAATGTGGTGCTGGTGTTGATGAAAAGAGTCAAACTGTAAAATATTTTTAGAGATTTATTCTGAGCCAAGTATGAGTGACTATGGCCTGTCACACAGCCCTCAGGGGGTTCTGAGAACATGTGCCCCAGGGTACAGCTTGCTTTTCTACATTTTAAGGAGACATGAGACATCAATCAAACACAGTTAAGAAATACATTGTTTTGGTCCAGAAAGGCGGGACAATTCGAAGGTGGGGGAGGGTTCTTCCAGGCTATAGGTAAATTTAAACACTTTCTGGTTGATAATTGGTTGAATTTGTCTAAAGACCTGGGATTAAACAGAAAGGAATGTCTGTAAGATAAGAGGTTGTGAAGACCAAAGTTTTATCATGCAGATGAAGCTTTTAGCTAGCAGGCTTCAGAGAGAATAAGTTGCAAAATGTTTTTTATCAGCCTTAAAGTCTGTGTCACTGTTGGTGCTGGAGAGGTTTGATGAGGCATGTTCAAACCCCACTTCCATTATGGCCTGAAACAGTCTCTCAGGTTAAGTTTTAAGAGCCCTGACTGAGGAGGAAGTTCATTCAGATGGTTGTGTCGGGAAGGCGGCTTAGAATTTTATTTTTGGTTTACACTGGGGTGGCAGTGGTGCAGGACGGGGCAGGTTTGCTCCCCTCCAGGCCAAGACAAGTGCTGGCTGCAGAAAGGTTTTATCTGCTGGTATTTGAAAAGCTTTCCCTGATGCAACGGGCCCAGGCAAATCCTGGGAGTTCTGCTGTCTGCCAGGGAGAAAAGCTGAAGGGAGGAAGGGTCTGATCCCATCTCTGGTATCATGGTCCTAAGAAATTGCTGGAAATGCTTTCCTCATTAACAGGTACTGCCCAACAAGAATAAGTCTTCCCTCCCAGGTCCTCTGTTGACTGCTGAGGATGGGCCTGGGGCCCTGGGAACAAAGGAAGGGAACTAGTTAATATGAAGTGGGACAGGGAGTTCAATCTTCATGATCACTTGGATAATGAAGAAAGGCTAACTAGCAGGGATAATGACAGCTGGACTTTCTCTAGGGCTCTTCCTCCAGCTTAGTCATTGCCTGAAGTGTAATTGCCCGATGGGTTCTTTCTGCCCGCTACACAGACAAAGTCAATTGACTGAAACCATGGCATTGCAGTAAAGAAAGAGTTTAATTGCTGCGAGGCCAGCCACGCCCTAAGGGAGAGGGAGTTACCACTCAAATTAATCTCCCGGAAAGCTCAGAGGCTGGGATTTTCTTTTTCTCTCTCTCTTTTTTTTTTTTTTTTTTTTTTTTTTGAGATGAAGTCTCACTTTGTTGCCCAGGCTGGAGTGCAGTGGCACAATCTCAGCTCACTACAACCTCCGCCTCCCAGGTTCAAGTGATTCTCCTACCTCAGCCTCCTGAGTAGCTAGGATTACAGGCGTGCACCACCATGCCTGGCTAAGTTTTGTATTTTTTTAGTACAGATAGTGTTTCACCAAGTTGGTCAGGTTGGTCTTGAACTCCTGATCTCAAGCAATCCACCCACCTTGGCCTCCCAAAGTGCTGGGATTACAGGCATGAGCCACTGCGCCTGGCTGAGGTTAGGGATTTTCAAAGATAGTTTGGTGGGCAGTGGACTAGGGAATGGGTGCTATTGATTGGTTGTGGAATGCCATCATAATGGTATGGAAAATGGTACTGGTGCTTGACAGAGCAGGAGCATCACCATCTTGAGCAAACACCACCATCCTAAGTTCCACTTGATTAAAAAACCCCTAAATCCAGCCCCAAAACATCAGCCTAATGTCTAATGTCAGCATAACCAGAAACATTCCAACCCTAAGATAAATCCCTCTCTGACCAGAAACATGCCAACCCCAAGACAACCTCCCCTCTGACCAGAGACATTCTAACCCCGCAATAAACTTTCCTTCACATAGAAACATTCCAAATCTATGATAAGTCCCCTCTTTCAAAACCCTTAAATATCCTTAGTCTGTAAGAGAGAAGAGCTGTCTCACCTAACTCGGCCAGAAGCCACTTTCAGGTTTGTTTTCTCTAAAATAAACCTGTCCTTAACTGTCAAGCCACATTTTGTGTTTCTTTCTTCTTTCTTTTTTTTTTTTTTTTGAGACAGAGCCTTGCTCTGTCGCCCAGGCTGGAGTGCAGTGGTGCAATCTTGGCTCACTGCAAGCTCCGCCTCCCGGGTTCTCGCCATTCTCCTGCCTCAGCCTCCCAAGTAGCTGGGACTACAGGCACCCACCACCATGCCTAGCTAATTTTTTGTATTTTTAGTAGAGATGGGGTTTCACCGTGTTAGCCAGGATGGTCTCAATCTCCTGACCTTGTGATCTTCCCGCCTCGGCCTCCCAAAGTGCTGGAATTACAGGCGTGAGCCACCACGCCTGGCCTCTTTCTTCTTTCTTTAAGTCTTACATTTGGTGCCAAAACCTGGGATGGGTGTTGGCGGCAGAGGCTCTCTTGCAACCCAAGAGGCAGTGGGCAGCAGCGGCCCTCATCCTGAGTTAACTCTTGGATCCTGAGAGCCTCTGGACAGCCGCCCTGTCTTTTCTCTTATTTCACTTTTCAAGCGATTTGTGTGAGGAGGACAACTAATCTGAAGGGGACTGTGAGACTCGGGCCAGGGCTACTCTCCGGTGGGTTCTCAAAACCCTCAGGTCTCAGGAATCCACCTCCAACTGCCCACAACGGGTATTTTGCTCTCTAGCACTTGCTCCCTCTTCCTTCCTCTTCTCTCTCTCTCTCTTCCTCGCGTGCCTCCAGTCCAGGAGGCCCTTTGCCAATTCCAACTGGAACATCCAACATTTGGCTTATGGGGGAACCTAAAGCCTAAGCATTTAGTTTTTTATTACAACACAGCCTGGCCCCAATGCAAATGAGACAATGACAGTTGATGGCCTGAAAATGGCACCTTTGACTTTCAAATTCTCAGGGACCTTAACAACTTTATAACCAGGAATAGCAAAAGGCAAGAGATTCCCTGTATTCAGGCTTTCTTCTGTCTTAGATCCCGACCCTCCCTATGCCAAGCTTGCACCCTTCATGAAATCCGTCTTCTTAATGAAAATCCTCCCTGGGTTTTTCCTTCCTCTGGAACCCGTCCTCTGAAACCCCTTTTGACCCTGCAGATAAAACCCCTCCATATTCTCAACTCTCTGCATCCACTCCTCACCCACCCGAACCCTCCACCCAGCTGGCCCCTCCTGCTCCCAAGCCTTTACCACCAAACCACCTCCCTCCTCCTTCTCCACCTATTACCTGTTTGAAAACTACTCCAGCCCCTTGGGTGGCTGCAGTTTGCCAACCACCCCTGGTGGTGGTTCGGCATCTGGCCAACTGCCACTCTCCCCCGCATTCTTCACCCGTTACCCACTCAAAAACTACTTCAGCTGGGTGCAGTGGCTCACGCCTGTAATCCCAGCACTTTGGGAGGTCAATGTGGGTGGATCACGAGGTCAGGAGATTGAGACCATCCTGGCTAACACGGTGAAATCCCGTCTCTACTAAAAATACAAAAAAATTAGCCAGGCGTGGTGGCGGGTGCCTGTAGTCCCAGCTACTCAGGAGGCTGAGGCAGGAGAATTGCTTCAACTCAGGAGGTGGAGGTTGCAGTAAGTCGAGATCGCGCCACTGCACTCCAGCCTGGGTGACAGAGCAAGACTCCATCTCAAAAACAACAACAACAACAACAACAAAAACTACTTCAGCCAGTCAAGCCACTCCTGCCAGTCTTCCTCTCTGGAAAGTGGTTGGGATTAAAGGCATCACTTGCGTTCATGTCTTTTTCTCCATCTCTGATTTGTCACAAATCAAACAGCATCTGGGATCTTTCTCTGAAAATTCCTCTCATTATCGCAAGAAATTCCTGCACATAATTCAATCCTTTAATTTAACTTGGCATGACATTCATATAATTCTAACCTCCACCCTCACTCCTGATGAAAAAGAGTACATCTGGTGTTCAGCTGAAACACACGCAGATAAACTCCATAATCAAGCCCCTATACAAAATCCAGTGGCTAATGATGCAGTTCCCCGTAGAGACCCAAACTGAACTTACCAACAGGGAGACGCTGGCATCAGATAAAGAGACCACACAATTACCTGTCTCCTTGTGGGCATGGACAAAAATGCCCATAAGGCAGCTAATTATGAAAAACTTAGAGAAATTACACAAGAGCCCCAGGAAAATCCTACCCTTTTCTTATCACACCTCATTGAAGCTATGCTAAAACATACCAATTTGGACCCAGAATCTAGAGAAGGTCAAACTTTTCTCCACCTTCAATTTATTTCCCAATCTGCCCCAGATATCTAGAAAAAATTATAAAAATTAGAGGAGGGTCCCCAGACATCTCAGTGGGACCTCCTAAATACAGCCTTCTGTGTCTTTAACAACAGAGACAAGGAACAAAAAATTCAAAAAGGCAAGCGTCTCTGTTTAAAATACCAGATGCTTGCCTCTGCTGTCCAAAAGTCAATTACACAAAAGTCTCCCAACAACCCAAAAGGAAACTCCCCCACCTCTCTGGGAGTCTGTTTCTGATGTGGCAACCCTGGACGCTGGCCAAAGGCTTGGCCTAACCCCTGGCTGCCCACCAAACTGTGCCCAACTTGCAGTCTTTGGGAACACTGGAAAATGGACTGCCCCCAATGGGAACACCTTCCCCGTTTGGGTGCCACTCATAATGAAGCCCCCTGACCATCACAGGAGGAAATCTCTTCACAGCTGGCGCTGCCCATGGAGGAATGAGGGTCCCTGGGATTCTTCACCCCCACATCTAGTGAGTCCATGGAACCCAGGGTAACTTGGACAGTATCCATTAATATTACTTCCTTTCTTTTGGATACTGGGGCGAGCCTATCAGTATTAACTGAATATGAAGGCCCATTAGAACATTCATCCGTTTCTGTTGGCATGAAGGGCATATAAGAAACCAAACACTGCCACTATACTGCTCATTTCAGGGAATCACCCTCACTCACTCTTTTTTGGTCATTCCTCACTGTCCCACTCCTTTATTAAGAAGGGACATTCTACACAAACTAGGGGGAACCATTCATTTATTGGCCCTAAACCAAAGCCACTCTTATGTATTATTATGTCAAGAACAGACCCCTCCTCAGACATTCAACATCAAACAGACTTAAATCCCAAATTCCTCAGCCAAGTAAACCCCATAGTATGGAACACTGACTTCTGCATAATAGCTACCCACCATTCTCCAATCCAAATTTCACTGAAGAATCCTAAGCACTATATAGTGGTCCTACAATATCCCCTCAATCCTGAATGGATTACGGGGACTCAAGCCCATCATCTCCCAACTTTTGGCTGCCAATATTTTAATCCCCACCCATTCTTCCCACAATAATCCTATTCTCCCAATTAAAAAACGGGATGGCTCCTACAGACTGGTTCAGGATTTGCGACAAATCAACTCCGCTCTTGTTCCTGTTTATCCTGTTGTCCCAAACCCCTATACCCTCCTGTCATGAATTCCTCCCAACACTAGCAACTTCTCTGTATTAAGCCTTAAAGATGCCTTTTTTACTATCCCTCTACATCCCTCCTCTCAAAATCTTTTTGCTCTCACTTGGACTGATCCTGACACAGGCTGCTCCCAACAACTCACCTGACTGTCCTCCCCCAGGGGTTTAGGGACAGCCCTCACTATTTCTGTCAGGCACTTCAATTAGACCTCTCCCAACTACCTCTACAACCTAGCATTTTGCTTCAATATGTGGACAATTTACTCCTTTGCAGCCCTTCCCTAAAATATTGTATTCAACACACCACCAAGCTTTTAAATTTTTTGGCTGAATGGGTACTAGGCATCCAAAAGAAAGGCCCAATTAACATCTCCAAAAGTTTCATACCTAGGATTAATCATAACTCCGAATATCCAGGATATTCTGTCGGCACAAAAGCAACATGTTCAACAAATCCCATTTCCTAAAATAAAAAGGGACTTACTTCCCTTCCTCGGATTAGTGGGATATTTCTGAATATGGATAGCAAATTTTGCCATTATTGCTAAACTCCTTTATTAACACACTAAAGGGAATCTTGACCAACTACTCACTCCCATCCCAGACCTTCTATCATGCTTTCTTGCCCCTAAAACATGCCTTATTACAGGACTCTGCTTTAGGCCTTCCAAACCCGCTAAGACCTTTTCATCTATATTTACATAGTTCTCATAATCAGGCCCTTAGACTTCTAGCCCAACTCATGGGAAACTCCCTCCAACCAGTGGCATATTTTTCCAAACAACTGGACCCCGTTTATAAAAGCTGGCCTCTTTGCTTAAAATTTTTGGCCACAGCTTCAATAATTACACACAAAAGCTCATGTTCTATGAACCTCTTCAAGTATTTCCTTCTCACAGTCTACAAGATATGGTCAGCCATAAGGTGCTCATCTCCATCTCATCCTCTCATGTGCAAGCCCTATATTCAACTCTCTCAACCCTCTACCTCTCTTCATGATGCCCCCTGTTAATCCTACCACTCTTACCTTCAACGCCAATTTTAAACCCCGACCAACACTCATGCTCTAATCTAATTGAAAGTTCTCTCACCATGTTTTACCACCTTACTTCCACTCACATAAAAGGAGTCCCAGATTGGCTTATAGATGGGAGCGCATCAAAAAACCCTCCCCTCAAAGCAGGATATGCCATCATTGAAGGGTATCATGATAATATCCACTTTCTCCCACCTAGAAAAGTCATAGAGGCTGCTCCCTTGCCTTTGGGCACACCCTCCTGACAAGCAGAACTAGTTGCCCTGATAAGAGCACTAGCTCTAGCAAAAACACACACACTTTAATATATACACCGATTCTAAATATGCCTATAACATTATTCATTCCAGTGCTCAAATTTGGAGTGAGTGGGGCTATCTCACGGCTCAGGGAACCCCTATCATTAATGAAAAACCCATCCACCATCTATTAACGGCAGTTCTACTTCCAGAAAAGGTTGCAGTTATCCATTGCAACGTACATCAATCGGACAAAAGCCACATTTCTTTAGGGAACTATGAGGCTGACTTGGGTAAAACATGCCTCAACCAATCACCCAATTCCCCAATATCTATTTCCCCTCATACAACATATCCCCTCTTTTTATCCAGAACACCAAACACAACAACTAACCACAGTTGGGGCACAATTCAAACCCTACATACTGGTTCATACAAAACAAATTAGTCCTACCTGACCCTGAATAAACAACTCTTCTATGGGACATTCACAACCTCTTCCACACTAGCCATTTCCCTCTACACCATTTCTGAAGTTTCCATATACACTTAACCCCAGATATAAAGGAAGAGTTAAAAGCCATTTCCCATCAATGCTCTATTTGCCAAAAAGCTTCACCCCACTCCAATACCCCCTTCTTTCCCAACCCACCAAGCCAGAGGACACCTTCCAAAACAGGATTTGCAAATTGATTTTACCCATATGCCCCCAGTAAAAAGGGTTCAATTTCTTTTAGTTCTGGTTGATACCTTTTCAGGAGGGGTTGAGGCCTTTCCCACAACAAACAAACGAGCTTCTACTGTCGCCTCCAAATTAATAACAGAAATTATCCCCAGGTTCAGGGTGCCTCTTTCTTTTCAATCTGATAATGGTCCTGAATCCATTTCTCAAATTACTCAAACACTTGCAGGAGCCCTACAAATCGCCTGGAAGCTATGCACCCCCTATCAACCTCAGTCTTCAGGAAAGGTTGAGAAAATGAATGGCATTTTAAAAAACACCCTCACCAGGTACTCACTCCAGACACATAAAGACTGGGTTACCCTTTTGCCTTTAGCCCTTCCAAAAATTTGGGCGCTCCCACGTAAGCCTCTAATGCTCAGACCCTTTGTACTCATGTATAGGAGACCACTCGCCCCTTTTTGCTGCACCTCAGGGTCAAGCCCCACCTCTACAAACCCCTCTCGTTTCCCCTCTTCTGCATACCATCCGCCATTTCATTTGGGAATACGCTGACAAATACTTGCCACAACCCATCGCCAACTCCTTTAATCCCTTCCTACAGCCAGGAGACTGGGTTCTAGTAAAAGACCTCAGCCCTACCCCCAATCCCCACCTCACACCTAAGTGGAAGGGACCTTACCAGATCATCATTACTATACCCACAGCAGCAAAACTCCAGGGACTCCCCAGCTGGTTTCATCATTTTTCTCTCAAGAAAACAGACTTCCCTTCACCACATACCCAAACAACCAAATCTAAAACCCCTTCAGCCTTCTGTTACATCTCCACAGGACCAACTTCCCTTCGCCTCACCCAAATCCTGGAGGAAAAGGAGGAGGAGTGCACATAAGCCGCTTATGTCTCTTTGTCTCCCAAACTTTCATCACTTCCTAACCAACCTTACTACAGACCTTCAGTGGTATGCTTATGAAACTCCCACTGTACATCCTGATCAGCTCCTCACTATTCTATGGGACCTATGGCTTCAAGGAGCTTTCCAGGACTTTACTCTTACCCAAATAACTTTTTTCTCTTTTTGCTTGTTTCTTTCAATATAAATTCCCTAATCACATCAACCTCACCAATACAACCACTCCTTACTGCTCAAACTAGAACGCTCTATAAACCTTACACAATCTCTCTTGTGGCAAGCTAACTGTTCCTTTTTTTCGGAGTCCTGGATGTGCTTACCGCTGTCTTCCTCAGCTTACACAGCCCTTCCTGCACCCCTTCATGACCTTTTAACAGGAAACATAACCCTAATCTATCAACTCCAAAAAGGAGCTTCGTTTTTGGAAAAAGCTGACATGCTGGTCGGCAATTATCCCATTTCCAGGGCAGATCAGGCCAACAAATTATTTCAAACCGATTACAACTCCCTAGAACACCTTAAGCCCCAAGGCCCTCCCATTGAAGGGCCCATAACTAAACACACGCCCCTTTTACAACAAGCCTCAATTTGCTTTTCAGCCTCTGGGGGAAGTTTCCCTGTAGGGTTCTAAACTTCTAACTAATGCAGCCACACTATCATTGTTAAGCACCCCTCTGACCATCACACTCACCCGGTTGACTACCAAGTATTGCCTGAAGCGAACGGAGCATTCCTGCAACGGCTCCTTTTACTGCCCCTCCCCCTGGCCTAACCTCTGCTTCCCCTAGTGCCCACCTTTTTCCGTGGCTCAATATCAGTGGCGCAACATCTGACCACATTAGATGTGTAAAAAAAACTCCTCCAGATGGGCACGGTGGCTCACGCCTGTATTCCCAGCACTTTGGGAGGCTTAGGCGGGCGGATCACCTGAGATTGGGAGTTCAAGACCAGTCTGACCAACATGGAGAAACCCCGTCTCTACTAAAATACAAAATTAGCTGGGCGTGATGGCGTGTGCCTGTAATCCCAGCTACTCTGGAGGCTGAGACAGGAGAATCGCTTGAACCCAGGAGGCAGAGGTTGCGGTGAGCCGAGATCGCGCCATTGCCCTCCAGTCTGGGCAACAAGAGGGAAACTCTGTCTGAAAAAACAAAAAACAAACAAAAAACCCTCCTCCTATACTCCTCCTATATCTCTACTATAGTAGGTGTGTCTCCTTGGCCTCCTCCTTGTCCACCTGGAGTAATGAACCACAGGAAAGGAAAAATATCCCATCTTTAATTCACTTATTTTCTTTCCATATCTCTGCCTATATTTACGACAAAGGCTTATTCTTTTTGTGTGGCACCAACACATATCTTTTTCTCCCCACCAACTGGACCGGAACCTGTACCCTAGTTTTTCTGTCTCCCACCATTGGCTTAGTTCCTCCTAATCAGCCTTTACCCATCCCATGCGTCCAGTATGTTAGAAAAAGGAGGGCCATCCAAGTCATTCCTTTAATGGCCACCTTAGGTATAACCTCTGGGACTGGGTTGGGAGCAGGAGGATTACCCACCTCCTTAACATACTTTAAAGCTCTGTCAACAGAACTGCAGGATTCATTAGAAGATATGGCCCAAAGCCTTATATGAGTCCAAGACCAATTAGACTCCTTGGCTGAAGTAGTCCTCCAAAATAGACAAGGGTTAAATCTTATAACGGCTGAAAACTGGAGCCTCTGCCTCTCACTGGGTGAAGAATGTTGCTTCTGTCTCAACCAATAGGGCCTAGTAAGAGATGCTGCTAAAAAAACTTAAAGAAAGGACTAAAAAGCTAAGAGAATACCAAGACAACCAAGTAAATTCTTGGTTTAAACACAAAATCCTAACATGGGTCATCCCATTCCTGGGCCCTCTCCTAATAATATGCCTAGGACTAATGTTCTTACCCTGCTTAATTAACCATTTTCAAAGCTTTTTAACCAACAGGATCATGGCCATCTGACAACCAATTACCCAAAAACATCTACAATGGAGTTACTCCTATAATTAATCCGAAACCAAAGAACTCTCCGCCCTCTGCCCCCCAGCCCTCAGCAGGAAGTAGCCAGAAAGAACACGCCGCCCCTCATCCTTTTTATAACTATAGGGACTGGTTGACAGAGCAGGAACATTGCCATCTTGAACAAACACCGCCATCCTACGTTCCCGTTGATGGATGAAAAACCGCCTAAATCCAGCCCCAAAACATCAGCCTAATGGCCAATATTAGCATAACTGGAAACATTCCAATGCTAAGATAAACCCCTCTCTGACCAGAAACATGCCAACCCCAAGACAGCCTCCCCTCTGACCAGAGACATTCTAACCCCGCAATAAATTTTCCCTCACATAGAAACATTCTGAACCTACAATAAGCTCACCCACCTTCCAAAAAACCCTTAAATATCCTTAGTCTGTAAGAGAGAAGGGCTCTCTGACCTAACTCAGCCGGAAGCCCCTCTCAGGTTTGTTTTTTCTGAAATAAACCTGTCCTTAACTGTCAAGCCACATTTTGTGTTTCTTTCTTCTTTCTTTAAGTCTTACAGTGCTGAGTCCTCCTCTGGGTGGGGCCACAGGATGGGTTGAGTCATAAGTCCAGGTAGAGTTAGCCATCATCAGAAATACAAGTCTGAGACATCTCAAAAAGCAAATCTTAGGTTCTACAATAGTGATGTTACTTACGGGAGTAATTGGGGAGGTTATAAGTCTTGTGACCTCTGGAACAATGGCTGGTAGTCATTTACCTATGCCTACATCTTAGCAGAATTCAGGCCCCTCTCATAATCCTAACCTTGTGGACTTTCATTAGTTTTACAAAGGTGGTTTAGTTTTGAGAAGGGCTATTATCATCCTTGCTTTAAGGTTAAACTCTAAACTAAATTTCTCCCAAAGTTAGCTTGGCCCATACTCAGGAATGACCAAGGACAGCCTGGAGCTTAGAAGCAAGACAGAATCAACAATGTTGGATTTCTCTCACTGTCATAATTTTTGCAAAGGCAGCTTTAGAAGCACTAGATTTCATTTAAGCCTCAATATCACCCCATTTTAGATGAACCTGTGGCTGAGTGAGGTCAACATTTTCTCAGAGTAATACAAGGATAAATAATGGGCCAGGTACAGCAGCTCATGCCTGTAATCCTAGCACTTTGGGTGGCTGAGGCAGGTGGATCACCTGAGGTCAGGAGTTCAAGAGCAGCCTGGCCAACATGGCAAAACCCCATCTCTACTAAAAATACAAAAATTAGCTGTGCATGGTAGCATGTGCCTGTAGTCTCAGTTACATGGAAGGCTGGGGCAGGAGAATTGCTTGAACCCAGGAGGTGAAGGTTGCAGTAGGCCAAGATCACACCGTTGCACTCCATCCTGGGCAACAGAGCAAGACTCCGTCTCCAAAAAAAATAATAATAATAAATAAATAAAAGATGGAGTCCACTTCTCGGCCTTGTGGCCAAGATCAAGTATAATAAACAATGGAGCCATAGTTGGAACTCAGTCTCTCTCTTTCCAGAGCCTCGTCGTTCACAAACCTGGTCGTTGGGACCCACCTGCTTCTCGTTTCCTTGGAGAATCAAAGCCATCCCCTCAGCTTGTCTACTGTAAGATGACTTGATAAACACACAGCTGCCTTCATCAATATCACTTCACTATGCCCAGGAGATTCTTGTCCTGCAAGACAAATGCTGCAAATAACTTTATGGTTCACTCCAGGAACTTCCTGGAAAGATTCATCAGCTCTTCAATAGAAAGCATCCAATGATAGCTTAGACTCAAAACTCATTCAACTAGCCACCAGCAAATCCTCATCATGCTGTGCTCACATGTGTGAAAGGATTACATCACGACTTGCTAATCCCAAGAAGGCTGAAAGACTCATCTGAAACTATATGTTTTGATCTTCAAAAATATGGACTAGGTGTGGTGGTTCACGCCTGTAATCCCAGCACTTTGGGAGGCAGAGGCAGGTGGATCACAAGGTCAGGAGTTCAAGACCAGCCTGGCCAACATGGCTAAACCCTGTCTCTACTAAAAATACAAAAATTAAATTAGCCAGGTGTGGCGGCGCATGCCTGTACTCCCAGCTGCTAGGGAGGCTGAGGCAGGAGAATTGCTAGAACCTGGGAGTTGGAGGTCGCGATGAGCCGAGATCGTGCCACTGTACTCCAGCCTGGGTGACAGAGCAAGACTCTGTCTCAAAAAAAAAAAAAAAAAAAGAATAAATACCCCAATGTTGTTCTCTCCTACTCTGAGACCCTGCTAGTGAAACTGCCACTGCAAAATTATGACTGAGATGGTGAAAGAGATCTGACCTAACCAACTCCATCTTCCTTCTGACCTCCAAGCTGTTCTTGTTCATTCCTGGGCATGGGCTGAACTAATCTGGGGAGGAACTTAGTTTATAGTTTAGAAAAAAGAAGATAGCAGCCCTTTTCTCAAGGTAGATCCCCTTCTTGTCAGCCAAAAGATTAGAAAGTATGGTTTAGCAGTCATGCAGCTGAGGATTCAAGATTCTGACCCTCCCCAAATTGCTCCTAGGCGTAACATCACTATTGTAAAACCTAAGGTCAGTGCCTGAGATATTTTGCAGACCCTGCACTTGATGGATCAGCTGGCACCAAATCGATAAACTGGCCCATCTCATTTTGTGGCCCTCACCCAGGAACTGACTCAGCACAAGAGGACAGCTTCAACTCCCTATGATTTAATCTCTGACCCAGCCAATCAGCACTCCTGACTCACTGGCCCCTCCCCACCCACCAAATTATCTTTAAAAACTCGATCCCCAAATGCTCTGGGAGACTGATTGGAATAATAATAAAACTCTGGTCTCCCATACAGCTGGCTCTGTGTGAATCGCTCTTTCTCTATTGCAATTCCCCTGTCTTGATAAATCGGCTCTGTCTAGGCAGCGGGCAAGGTGAACCCACTTGGCGGTTACACTAGGGCCCTGCAATAGGAGTGCCTTTCACTTCCCTGGTAAGCACCAGCTTTGTCTTGTGTACAGGCAGTGCCAACTCCGTGGGCCTGTGACCCGTGCAGTTTCCAGGATCCTGCCCACAGAAGGGCAACTTCATATCTGGCCTGGCACAGGGTAAGCACTCAGGAAACGCCAGCTATTAGCTAGTGACAATGTCCTGACCCCGCCACATCTGGCAAATCCTTTTCCTCGTGGAGCCTGGATTCTGGACTCTCCTCCAACAGGTGAGTAATTGTTTCTAGACCCACATGCTTCATTCAGAAAGTGGTCCACCTTTCCCCCAAAGCTTCCCCTGCTGTAGCTTTTCCTATGTGCAAGGCCTAAGCCTCAGCTGCATGCTGGGCTGACCCTTGGATACAGCCTGACTCTGTGCCAGGAGCCTGGCAGGCTCTGGGGAAAATGCCTGGTAGAGTGGTCCCTGGAACTTATGGTTTCTGCAGAGACTGTGGCATCCCAAAGACCGGCTTAGAAGTCTATGGGAGCAGAAGGAGGTGACCCTGTGGGGTGTGAGCTGCATATAGGCAGAAGCAGGAGGTCAGGCAAGATGGAACAGTGTGGAGCGGTGTGGAGCGGTGTGGAGCAGTGTGGAACATGGAGCCTGGATTCTGAATGCATGCTGCATTTGCTGGGGTGAGGAAGGCGAAGAGAACTCCGGAGAAGAGGTCAGGGAAGAGGTGAAAAAAGGTTACTGAGGGGAGACAGATGGAAAGGGAAAGGCGCATAGCAGTTGATGAGTGGAGGGTCACAGGAGAGGGCCTCAAGGAGATGCTTCCATTTTCTCCCAGGTAAGCACATAGCATCAAGTTTAGAGATGCAAAGACAAAGGCAAGAGAGAATAGTGAACAAACCTCAGAGTGGTCGTGTCGAAGTAGCAGGACCAGGCCTGCTATTTTAATATTACTTAAGTCTGTGTATGTTGTACCTTAATAACCAAATTCAAGATGCCACTTCTAGGGGCTATTCAATGCAGTTTTTGTTGTTGTTTTGTTTGTTTTTTGAGACGGAGTCTTGCTCTGTCACCCAGGCTGGAGTGCAGTGACGTGATCTCGGCTCACTGCGATCTCTGCCTCCCGGGTTCAAGCCATTCTCCTCAATGCAGTTTTAACTGCACAAAATCCAGACAGTGGAAGAAAGTTTAGGAGCTTTTGGCAGCAAAATTCCCAAGGTGGAGCAGTTTCAAGAAAACTATGACCGGAGGTGGGGCTGCATGGCCAGTGCAGATCTGCAAGTCACACAGCAAGGCAGCCAGCTCCAGTAGATGCGTTTGGAAGGCTGCTCCCTTCCAAGAAGAGACCCTGTGTCCTAGCAGTCCCTGACCACCAGGAGGCCTGCAGATGCAGCTGCGGTGGGTCACCATGTGTGTGATACAACCATGCATGAAGGGTGAAGGGGTCGGCAGCTCAGCCCTGGAGCATCTCTCTTAATCAAGTTCAGCCCCAAGTCATGGGTGCTTGGAACTTGGACCTGTTGACCCTCGTCGGCTCTATCTAGGCAGCAGGCAAGGTGAACCCACTGGGCGGTTACACTAGGGTCCTGCTATAGGAGTGCCTTTCATTCCCCTGGTAAGCACCAACTTTGTGGACAAAGCCCAGGAATCTGTATTCTAAAACCCTCTCCCTATCTCTCCACCCCCATGATCTTTATTAGGCCAACTCAGGGGAAGCTGGCTATGCCAACAGGGCGGCTGCCTCTTTAGCTACATTTGCCAAGAGAGAAGGGCAGAGCTGTCTTCTCCAGGTCGCAGCCTCATGGTAGGCTCTGGAACCACAGCAACACAGGCCAATGCGAGCCACCTGTCCTGCAACCGCCCCCTCCCCACCCTGCACAACACATCAGGAGGCAATCAGTTTACCAAACACATAGGAGAAAAATAATTTATTTATTTAATTTAAAACAGCAAGACTTCAGCTTCCACCCAGTCAGGGCTTGCATTACAATTTTGCAGGTGCAAAAACTCACACTTTTGATGCCACGACTAGAAGTTTGTAAAAACAATTTTTCCTGTCGTGGACACGTGAAGAGTTCTGTTTGCACCCTCAGCCTGGGCCAAATAATAATCTTTATTTAAAAACAAAACAGAACAAACAAACCAAAAAAACCTCAAAAGCACAAAGAGGCAGAAAGCGGCTGGTAAACCTGGTTAAAAGACCAAAGTTCAGAAAGTGCATGGGAGAGGGACGCTGAGCTGCGGACACCGTTCCGGCTGCAGTACGTGTTATGGCTGAGGTTACACTTGGGTGACTCAGGGATGCAGGCAGATGAACATTAACCACACTAACAGAGGAGAAAGAAGCCCACTGGGGCTGTGCTAAGTGTCCAAGGAGCACAGCCCCTTTTGCCCTGATCAGATGTAACAGCCCCTCGCTTGAACCCAGGAGTTCGAGATCTGACTGGGCAACATGGCAAAACCTTGTCTCTACAAAAAGTCAAAATTTAGCCAGGCCTGTGGTCCCAGCTTCTCAGGGAGCTGAGGTGGGAGGATCGCTTGAGCCTGGGAGGTGGAGGCTGCAGTGAGCCATGATTGCATCACTGCACTCCAGACTGGGTGTGATGCTCCAGACAGCAAAACCCTGCCTCACAAAAATAAATAAACTAAAAAGAATAACAGAAGTAACAGCCCCTCCTGGACTTGTTTTATTTTTTGAGATGGAGTCTCGCTCTGTCACCCAGGCTGGAGTGCAGTGGTGCAGTCTCGGCTCACTGCAACCTCTGCCTTCTGGGTTCAAGCAATTCTCCTGCCTCAGCCTCCTGAGTAGCTGGCACTACAGGCACACGAAACCACATCCAGCTTTTTTTTTTTGTATATTTAGTAGAAACAGGGTTTCACCATGTTGGCCAGGCTGGTCTCAAACTCCTGACCTCAGGTGATCTGCCCACCTTGGTCTCCCAAAGTGTTGGGATTACAGGCGTGAGCCACTGCGCCTGGCCCCCTCCTGGACTTTTAGGATGTGACTTCCTTCCCATCCAGCCTTTCCATCTGAGCACTACCCACCCAGCTAGACTGACTTGGTAACTGGATCTAAGAAGGAGGCGATATTGCTGTTTTCGAGGTCAATGGGCCAGAGGCCTGGGCTAAGGCACTTAGACAAGCCCCTGCCCTGCCCACCTGGTCACCACCATTCACAGTGATCATTCATCTGTGGCAAGAGGTGGGCAGCGGAGGAAGCTGACTAGAGATACCCGATGTGTAACTTTTTGGAGGTTTTTACAAAAGCAGATACAGTGGCCAGTGGCATCAAAGAAATGGAATGAGAACTTGAGCCCGGGCACCCGGAGCAGGTGTTTTCTGAGCCCTCAGCTCCCTCTACAGGCCTTTCCTGACCACAGCCAGTCCATCTGGGGAGCCATGTCTCAGCCCTGGCTTGGGTACAGCAGGGAGGGCTCCAGAGGCCCCTGCTGAGCAGGGTTGATCCTAACCCTATTCCTCTGCGGCCTATATTGTCTTTTCTCTTTTACCTGTTAATCATGTTCTCTTTTGCAGCAAGCAAATTCCTGAATTTTCGCTCCCTTCTAGAAGCTCAAGTGAGGGTCTTTACCAGAGACATACCCAGAGATTTGCTGTAATGTCTTTAGGGGAATCCAGAATTCACTTACAGAGGCTATTTCTGCCAAGTGGCTTTCCCTGGAGCAGCCCAGAGCTCTCTTTCAATCCTAAGGGGATGTCTGTCTCACTAATTTCCATCAAGAAATCTGTTTTCTTGGACAGGCACAGTGGCTCATGCCTGCAATCGAAGCATTTTGGGAGGCTGAGGTGGGTGGATCACCTGAGGTCAGGAGTTCGAGACCAGCCTGGCCAACATGGTGAAAACCCATCTCTACTGAAAATACAAAAAAATTAGCCGAGCATGGTGGCGCATGCCTGTAATCCCAGCAGCTTGGGATTGGGAAGCAGGAGAATCGCTTGAACCTGGGAGGCGGTGGTTGCAGTGAGTCAAAATTGCACCACTGCACTCCAGCCTGGGCAATAGAGTGAGACTCCATCTCAAAAAAAAAAAAAAAAGAAAAGAAAGAAAGAAAGAGACAAAAAGAAATCCATTTTCACAGGAAACCAAAAATGAACATTTTGGACTCAGTCTGCTAAATGATTATTCCTTTCCTGATACAGATTTTGGTTTTGAGAGTCAAACAGGGATCGGCAGCACAGCGTGACTTCGGTTTTGATTCAGAACCATTTTACTAGGCTCAGAAAATCATGCTTTGTCGAGTTCTGATGGATTCCAAGGGAAATCACCTATCAGGTAAAGCTGTACTTTCTCTCACCAAGACCCTGGAGGTAGCATTTCCACTTCCATTCTTTGCCGATGGCTCCCGTGACTGAACACAGAAGCTGTTTTCTGAAATAAGACGAAAGCGTTTGTGGAAGACCCACAGAATAAAAATAGAGATACAGGTGCTTACTTTCAATTCTTTTCTTTTAAATGTAAATAATCGCTCCATGCTCTATGCTGCCACTTACCCCAACTGAATACAAAACAGCTGAATCCTTTTGAATCCTTTTTTTTTTTTTCTTTTTTTGAGACAGGGTCCTGCTGTTGCCCAGGCTGGAGTGGCAGTGGTGCCATCCCAGTTCAATGAAGCCTCAAATCCCTGGGCTCAAGGGATCCTCCCGTCTCAGCCTCCTTAGTAGGGACTACAGGCACGCACCACCACATCAGCTCTGGGCGACAGAATGAGGCTCCTTTTTAAAAAAAAAAAAAAAAAAGAAACTGACTCTGAATCTTAAAACCTTCACCTTTAGGAAGGAATCGTATTTGTTTGTTTGAGACCGAGTTTCACTCTTGTTGCCCAGGCTGGAGTGCAATGGTGTGGTCTTGGCTCACCGCAACCTCCGCCTCCCAGGTTCAGAGATTCTCCTGCCTCAGCCTCCCAAGGACCTGGGATTACAGACGTGCATCACCATGCCTGGCTAATTTTTGTATTTTTAGTAGAGACAGGGTTTCACCATGTTGGCCAAGCTGGTCTTGAACTCCTGACCTCAGGTGATCCGCCCGCCTTGGCCTCCCAAAGTGCTGGGGTTACAGGTGTGAGCCACTGTGCCCGGCCTGAGGAATCGTATTTGGATTACTCATCTCTCCGGCCACTTTACTTACAAAAAACTAAACTAAGAAGTAAATAAGCCAGAACCCCTCCCCACTCATCCCCTTTGGTCTCCCCAAGAACAGGAGGATTCTAAGAAAGGAGCTGGAGAGACAGTGGGGTCTTCGGGGGTTACCTGAGACGCCTCTTCCTGCCCTTGTTCCAGCTTAGGAATTGGAAGGAGGGAACCTGTGTCTGAAGTGATTGACAGGTGGGGACAGGAGTGTGGATTCTGGCCTGTGCTTGACACTCAAACCCAAGCTACAGCAAGGGTTAGCAGCCCACGGAGGGAGAGGCCAGGAGGCCCGGGGAGACTGCTGTCCCTGAGCAGCTGCGCTGGGCTGTGCTTACCCCTGGTGGTCACCATGCAACCTCAGGGGAACCTTCAACCTGGTGAATGGCCACTGGTTCCTCTGTTGAGCAAAGTCTCCAAGGAAAGCTGGGTTCTCCAGAGAATCTTAACACCCTGACCAGCCAGGAATCTGCTCCATGATGTCTGGATGGGGACACATCTCTGAGGGCCCCTGACAGCTTATTTAATCACACAGAGGATAGGTGCACAGATGTGGGTCCCTCAAATTGTAAACAGTGCTGTGTGGTCCTCAGGACACCAAGGTCCACTGGGTGGAGGCACTGTGGCCGCAATCGTGGACCACTGGTTTCCCTGAATCTCATTGCTACCCTTATGCAGATGAATGCCCACCCGTGGGCCAGGACACTGGTACCGGTGGAACTTGCTGCCTGAGGATCTAGGAGGTAGAAGAAGCTGAGTCGGCAGCTGTTCTCCCAACGGAGCCGACAGCATCAATAGCGGGGGCTTCTGGTGCAGCAGACATGCACTTCTGCCCCTGCAGCAGGGACTCACAGAAGTGCCTACCCCCAGGAAGGCAGCACCTATGCACAGAACTAGAAAGGACAAAAGCTCAGGTGCTTGGAAGGTCCCCTGGGGTCCCTTGGGATTCCTGAGATTCTCCTGGCTTGGAAGGCGCAGGAGCCTTGGGAGTGCCAGCCGGGCTCTTGGTGGGAGGCTGAGAAGAGCAGCAGCAGCAACAGAGAGAGAAGAGCCGAGTCCGGACGGCGCGGGTGCAGAGGACGAACATGATGCAGTTGGCACCTCCCTGAAACGTGTTCCCGATACCCTGTCGGGAGAAAAGGAGCTGTGAGCATGGGGCTGGAGCTGGTCTCAGAAACGCACGCGCTGTTCCAATTAAGAGAAACGGCTAGGCCGGGCGCGGTGGCTCACACCTGTAATCCCAGCCCTTTGGGAGGCTGAGGTGGGCGGATCACTTGAGGTCAGGAGTTGAAGATCAGCCTGGCCAACATGGTGAAACCCTGTCTCTACTGAAAATACAAAAATTAGCTGGGTGTGGTGGTGGGCGCCTGTAGTCCCAGCGACACGGAGGCTGAGGCAGGAGAATCGCTTGAACCCAGGAGGCGGAAGTTGCAGTGAGCCGAGATCCCACCACTGCACTCCAACCTGGGTGACAAAGCCAGACTCTGTCCCCGCACCCTCCCAAAAAAAGAGAAATGGCTGAGAAACACACACACACACACACACACACACACACACATGCATACACACATGCATACATGCACACACATGGGGTAGCTGGGAAGTGCTGTGTACCCCAGAACCTCCCCCCATCCTCCCCGCCATGGCTGATCTGGGATGACCTTGGCAATGGGCCTTCAGCAGGGCTCCAGGTCTTCTTGGCTGGGAAGGACCCAAGATCAGTTAACTCTCCTAGGGCTACTCCTAGGTCACTGGTGAGCACCTCACCACCCCGGACCACACTGATCCCACTCTGCCTTCTCTCTTCAAGGTCCTGTCTCGGGCAGAGAGGAAGGCACAGCACAGTGGGGCCGAGCTCCTCCCTGCAGCTGTGCCTCGGCCGACACTGGGGTGCAGCCACTGTGCTGCGGGAAGGAATCAGGCTGTGCCTCCTCTGGGGGCAGGGACGACAAAGGCCAGGGAGGGCAGACCTACATGCAGAACCACCAGCACCGGCGTCTGCACGGCCGGAGAGCCACAGAGGGTCAGCACGAACCGCACGGTGCTCCAGACCCTGAGGCCGATGAAGATGAGCGGGATGAGCACCAGCTTCTTGTCCGCCGTGGAGGAGTGGCGCGGCAGGCGGTGCTCCTCGGAGAGGATGGGCCGGTACTCAGAGAGTGCCGTGTGCTGTGTGGGGACAGCGAGGGCAGACTTGAGTGGATAGGCACCCTCCCGCCACGTCCACCCAGGCTGCCCAGGTCTTCCCAGGGACTTGAACTAGCTCAGGGAGGTAGGGGAGATGTGTGGTGGAGCCCGGATCCTTCTCCTGAACCCTGACTGCTAGATCCTCTGCCCAGTCCCCACCTCCACATGGAGGTCTCAAAGTCATCTGAAACAGCTCACATCCAAGACAGAAGATGGATCTTGACCCCTGAGGCCAATGCTCCCTTCCTGGTCTCAGCTCATGGAAACAACAGCTTTCTCGTTGCCCAGGCCAAAGCCTTGGGGCTCTGTTTTGACCCCTTTCTTTGTCCCATAGCCCACATCCAATCCCCAGCAAGTCCTGCAGCCCTCTTTTTTTGTTTAAAATAGATGCAGGGTCTCCCTATGTTGCCCAGGCTGATCTCAAACTCTTGAACTCAAGCAACTCTCCTGCCTCGGCCTCTCAAAGTGCTGGGATTACAGGCATCAGCTGCCACCGTGCCGACCTCTAACTTCAAAACAGATCCAGACTCTGGGTACTTCTGCCACCTTCTGCCACTGCCCCCGTGTCCAGGCCACGTCACCACGTCTCTGGATGGGCTCCCTCCTCCGCCTCTGCCACCCCCTCCTGCTCCCCCCTACAGTCCATTCTCAACGCAGAAGCAGCAGGGCTGCTTGAAAACCTGAGTCTGCTCCAGTGAGTCCTCCACTCGGAGCTCTTCAGCGCTCCCCACTCCACATGCTCCTTCCGGTCGCAGCGGGGCCAACCCTTATGGTCACAGCGGGGCCAACCCTGAAGCCACACCGACCTCCTTGTTATGCTGCAGACACGCAGCACCCCTGGCCCAGGGCTCCGCACTGGCTGCTCCCTTGCTCTGGAATGCCCGTCTCTATCTGTCCCCAGGGCTCCCCCCGGCCCTCTTCAAGACTTTGCTCAAGCAGCACCTTCTGGATAAGGCCCGACACCCCTATTTAAACTGCACAGAGGCCGGGTGCAAAGGCTCATGCCTGGAATCCCAGCACTTTGGGAGGCCGAGGTGGGCAGATTGCTTGAAGTCAGGAGTTCGAGACCAGACTGGCCAACATGGTGAAACCCCATCTGTACTAAAAATACAAAAATTAGCTGGTTGTGGTGGCACGTGCCTGTAATCCCAGCTACTTGGGAGGCTGAGGCAGGAGAATCGCTTGAATCTGGGAGATGGAGGTTGCAGTGAGCCGAGATCGCGCCACTGCACTCCAGCCTGGGCAACAGCAAAACTCCAGCTCAAAAATAAATAAGTAAATAAATAAATACATAAATAACTGCACGTGCACTTCCTAGAGAGTCCCATCCTCACGTTCCGCTCTTTATTTCAGTCTGTTTCCCGTAGTTTGTCTCGCCCTCAGTCCCATGATGTTATTCACCCTTGTTCCTTGGGCTTATTGCTTATCATCCTCCTCCCCTCCAGAATGCAAGCCCCCTCCCTGCACAGGGAGGGCCTGCTGTACCCCCAGCCCACCCACCTCCTCTCCAGAAGGAGAACAAAAACGTGAGCTTGAGCCAGCCTTGGCTTTCCTCCTGGGAATGTCTTTCATGAGAGGAAGGAGGAGATTCCTTCCACATCAAAGCTGAATTTGTAAAAATAGATGAAACTGCTCATGATGAACATGTGCTTTTTTTTGGCCAGGAGTGGTGGCTCATGCCTGAAATTGCAGCACTTTGGGAGGTCAAGGCAGGAGGATCGCTTGAGCCCAGAAATTTGAGAGTAACCTGGGCAACAGAGTGAGACACTGTCTCTACAAAAAATTTAAAAATTAGCTGGGCGTTGGCCAGGAGCAGTGGCTCATGCCTGTAGTCCCAGCACTTTGGGAGGCTGAGGCGGGCAGATTACTTGAGGCCAGGTGTTCAAAACCAGCCTGGCCAACATGGTGAAACCCCGACTCTACTAAAAATACAAAATTAGGCTAGGCGCGGGCACAGTGGCTCATGCCTGTAATCCCAGCACTTTGAGAGGCTAAGATGGTCTGGATCACTTGAGGCCAGGAGTTCAAGACCAGGCTGGCCAAAATGGTGAAACCTGTCTACTAAAAATACAAAAAAATTATCGAGGCATGGTGGCGCACACCTGTGGTTCCAGCTACTTGGGAGGCTGAGGCATGAGAATTGCTTGAACCCGGGAGGCAGAGGTTACAGTGAGCTCAGATTTGCCATTACACTCCAACCTGGGCAACAGAGCAAGACTCTGCCTTAAAAACAAAAACAAAATTAGCCAGGTGTGGTGGCACACACCAGTAGTCCCAGCTACTCAGGAGACTGAGGTGGAAGTTGCAGTGAGCCAGAGGTGGAGGTTGCAGTGAGCCAAGATTGAGCCACTGCACTCCAGCCTGGGCAACACAGTGAGACGCTGCCTCAAAAACAAAAAAATGCATTTTTGAGCCGGTCCTGTGCCTGGGATGCTGAAGGCCCAGGGGAGGGGAGACACCCAAGGTATTCTGCCAGCACCTGGTGTCTTGCGGAGTCACTGCTGCATCTTGGTATCTCTCAGCCCCCAATCTTCTGCAACTAACCTGCTCAGAGCCGCCCTCCTCCTCCTCCTCCTCCCCGTCCCCCCACCCCCCTCCCCCTCCCCTCCTCCTCCTCCTGTGGCTTTTAGCAGCAGCCCAGGGAGCTGGCAGTCCTGCTTCACCCCTCCGAAACCAGCAGGGGAGCTACAGGGTGGGGCAGCTGCAGGAACTGCCCACTAGCTTGGCTACTGTCTGCTCCTAGCAGTGCCTGTCCCAGCTCACCGATTCTTGGCTCATTCCTAGCTAGAGGCAACTAGCACATTCTCAGCAACCTGCCCACTTCTATCTCGTTTTTCTGAAACACTTGCTGATTTGGAAAAGAGGACCCATTGTCACCCGTAAGGGTCAGCCTCAGCCCCGCAGGCTTCCTGCCCTGCCAAAGGAAAGGCAGAAAGAAAGACACACAAAGGGCATCTGTAGAGAAGAGTCCTGGGCAGGGCCTGGCAGAGCGCCTGGGATACTTCATCAGGGGTCCCGGAAACTTTCCAGGGCAGTGGAAAAGAAGAGGAGGTGAGGAGGGCATTCATCACCTGGGCAGGAGACCAACTACTAATAAAAGTCTAGAAGAAGACAAAAGATGATTTCATTTTTTTTTTTTTTTGAGACAGGGTCTCACTCTGTCACCCAGGCTGGAATACAGTGAACTCCCAGGCTCAAGTGATCCTCCTGCCTCACTGTCTCAGCCTCTCAAGTAGCTGGGACTATAGACATGCACCAGCACACCAGCTAATTTTTTTTTTGAGAAGGAGTCTCTCTGTCACCCAGGCTGGAGTGCAGTGGCGCGATCTCAGCTCACTGCAAGCTCCGCCTCCCGGGTTCACACCATTCTCCTACCTCAGCCTCCCGAGTAGCTGGGACTACAGGTGCCTGCCACCACGCTCAGCTAATTTTTTGTATTTTTCATAGAGACGGAGTTTCACCGTGTTGGTCTCGATCTCCTGACCTCGTGATCTGCCCACCTCGGCCTCCCAAAGTGCTGGGATTACAGGCGTGAGCCACTGCGCCCGGCCTTAATTTTTTTTTTTTTTTTTTTGAGATGGAGTCTTGCTCTGTGGCCCAGGCTAGAGTACAATGGTGCAATCTCGGCTCACTGCAACCTCTGCCTCCCGGGTTCAAGTGATTCTCCTGCCTCAGCCTCCTCAGTAGCTGGGATTCCAGGCACCTGCCACCACGCCCGGCTAATTTTTGTATTTTTATTAGAGACGGGGTTTCACCACGTTGGCCAGGCTGGTCTTGAACTCCTGACCTCAGGTGATCTACCTGCCTTGGCCTCCCAAAGTGCTGGGATTACAGGCGTGAGCCACCATGCCCAGCCTTAATTTTAATTTTTATTTATTTTTTTTGAGGTGGAGTCTTGCTCTGTCGCCCAGGCTGGAGTGCAGTGGCATAATCTCGGCTCGCCGCAACCTCCATCTCTTGGGTTCAAGTGATTCTCCTGCTTCAGTCTCCCGAGTAGCTGGGACTACAGGCGTGTGTCACCACATCCAGCTAATTTTTGTTATTTTTGGTAGAGACAGGGTTTCACTGTGTTGGCCACACTGGTCTGGAACTCCTGACCTCAAGTGATCCACCCACCTCGGCCCCGCAAACTGTTGGGATTATGGGCATGAGCTACCGCACCCAGTCCAAAAAGATTTCAGACCAATGGGAAGCCCCACAACCATCTCCAGCAAGGACTCCACCTGAGGCAGAAGCAGGGTCTAGGGCGGGTGAGAACTGGTTACATTTCCAAGCAAGAAGAAAAGAGAAAACCAAAGGTCTTGACGTGAGAAGACACAACAGGAGTGGAGGGTGGGGATTAGGTGTCCAGATGGCCACAGCTGCAAGGTGCATCCTGGCTCAGAAATGGCTGCTGGGAGGACAGAATGGCCTACAAGATGGGTACACAACCTCCTACAGTTTCAGCCCTGAAAACTCAGAGGGCAAATAGAAACACAGGGACTCACGCCAGCAAGCCTGCAGGATGAGCCCGGAAGTCTAAATTTAGAGCATTTCCTCTGGACCTATCTTACTGCCCCAGCCACTCCTCACATTGAATCTTTGCCTGTAGTTACTTGCACTTCTGCCTCTCTCCAGGAGGGCAGGATCCATGTCCGAGTCCTCAAGATGAACTCCCATGCTGTACAGCACTTTGGTGCTAGGAGATGCTCAGTAAAAACATACTGAATGAGGCCAGGCGCGGTGGCTCACGCCTGTAATCCCAGCATTTTGGGAGTCCGAGGCGGGCGGATCACTTGAGGTCAAGAGTTCCAGACCAGCCTGGCCAACATGGTGAAACCCTGCCTCTACTAAAAAAACACAAATTAGCTGGGCGTGGTGGCACGTGCCTATAATCCCAGCTACTCGGGAGACTGAGGTAGGAGAACCACTTGAACCTGGGAGGCAGAGGTTGCAGTGAGCCGAGATTGTGCCACTGCACTCCAACCTGGGCGACAGAGCAAGACCCTGTCTCAAAAATAAATAAATAAATAAAACTAAAATAACATACAGAATGAGTGACCGAGTGGATTAAAGAATGGGTTAATCTGTGGCCTTTTGCAGGCATTTGCTTGTGGCCAGGAGGAAGCCCCTAGTTCCACATGTGCAGACTGGCAGGCAGGAACAAGGAGGAACTGGGCCAAGGTGTCAGAGGAAAGCCATTCTTTCCTAGGCTCTCCAGCCAGCCCAGCCCACTCATTTCTGAATTCCGGAAACCCCTGCCATTTAGGATATAATAAATCACTAGGAAAATTTAGGTGAGTTATTTGCATCACTGATTGTGAAATTCCACAGTCCTCCCTTCCCCTGGGGCAGCCCGGCCTTGGGTCCGTCCTCGCCTTTTCGCTAAATTCCTCGAGTTTAAGCAGCCACCACAGGCCGTCCACCAGGGGGCAGGAGAGGGCCGTGACCGACGACACAGCAGCCCTGTCCGCCGCAGCCCTGTGCCCCCACAGGCCCTTAATCGGCTAAGCCTCGTTTCCTTATCTACAAAGGAGTAACAGGACCCGGCTCCTAACGAGGCAGCAGGAACCAATGCACGATCCGTGTAACACAGCGTGTTGCATGGTGTCTGGTGCACAGTAAGTGCCTGGTCCCCTCTGGCCCATCACTGGTTCTGTCCCCAGAGACGCAACCTGTCCCCTCGGGTGGCCAAACTCAATGCCAGGCCTTGCACCTGGGCGCAGCAGCCATATAGAGGGCCCTGAACTCTGAGGGCAGTGCCTACCGCTCTGTTGATGTGCTTCCGGACCAGGAGGTACAGCAGAGGCAGCAGCACATATGCCAGCATCTCCCACAGCTTCCCCGTCAGCAGCATCCACAGGACATGGTCCTTGGCCTCCAGGTCGATCCAGCACCAGCCCACAGACACGTCCGAGGCATCATAGCCAATCTTCTTCAGGGCGACGGCTGCCACAGTGATGACCAACGGGACCCCCCAGCTGAGGAAGGAGGAGAGAAAGAGGCATCGGGGTCAGGCCATGGCTCCCGGCAATGTCAGCCTTCGCAAAAATGACGGAGGACACCCTTCAGAAAGGGGATGCTCTCCAGAGCCTGGATGGCACAGTGGCCCTGGAAAATAAGAAGGGGTAGGTGTTGCCCTGGGAGCCTGGCTCTACTTTAGAATTCTTCGGGGACTGGCATTAGAATGGAGTGACGTGGGACAGCCAGCTCCCAGCGTGTGCCCAGCTCCTTTTGCATACATGTGTGTACAGAGTTCGAGACCAGGCCGGCCAACATGGTGAAACCCTGTCTCTACCAGAAATACAAAAATTAGCCGGGCGTGGTGGTGCACACCTGTAATCTCAGCTACTTGGGAGGCTGAGGCAGGAGAATCATTTGAACCCAGGAGGTGGAGGTTGCAGTGAGCTGAGATTGTGCCATTGCGTTCCAGCCTGGGTGACAGAGTGAGACTCCATCTCAAAAAAAGAAAAAAGAAAAGAGTTTTGTATACATGTGTGTACAGAGCACAGGCACAGGGCCAGGCAGGTGTGTGAGTGTTTGCTGGTGTCATGACTGTTGTGAGTCATGTCCTGCTGTCCCAGGGTTCAGGCCTGTGGTGCAGACAGTGGTGCTGCGTGAGGCCTGTCTGGTTTCTGTTCCAGGAAGCCTTGGGCACCAGTGTGCGAACACCTGTCCATGCTCGTGCAAATGTGCCACAAACGATCAGCACCCCCTGGTCAGCCCTTGGGTCTAGGAGTGCACACATCGGGGGCTTAGGGTTGCCTGGGCAGGGAATTCCAGGGTTCTGCTTACCTTCGGCAGGCTCTAGGAGGGGGAACGTGAGCTTTGGGCAGTGCGTCCCTTTGGCCTTGAGGACTTCTTACACAATGGCGGGGAATGGAACCTGGCAAGGGTCAACGGGGACCTTTGAAAAATAAAGCTCAGGTAGGGGCCCCTCCAAGGGCAGTGTTGGGCTCAGTTTTCTTTTTTCTTTTTTTGAGACGGAGTCTCGCTCTGTCACCCAGGCTGGAGTGCAGTGGCACAATCTCAGCTCATTGCAACCTCCACCTCCTGGGTTCAAGCGATTCTCCTGCCTCAGCCTCCTAAGTAGCTGAGATTACAGGCGTGCACCACCAAGCCCGGCTAATTTTTATATTTCTACTAGAGACAGGGTTTCACCATGTTGGCCAGCCTGGTCTTGAACTCCTGACCTCAGGTGATCCACCTGCCTCAGCCTCCCAAAGTGCTGGGATTATAGGCCTGAGCCACCATGTCCGGCCCGGGCTCAGTTTTCTAGAGCGCTCTCCCACAGCCAGCCACACAGCCAGGAGCAGGCCCCTTCCCTGTGGTCCTTGAACCAGTCTGTTCCTTACATAGCAATGGAGCACACAAAGGCTATAGTGGCTCCTGAGAGAGGCAGGTAGTGGGGTAGTTAAGAGCTTGGATTTTAGTGTAGTGGGCTTGGATTTTAGTGCAGCGGGCTGGATCCAAGTCCCACTTCTGCCCCTGCTCGGGCAAGTTATTTAGCCTCAACACGTCAGGTTCTCTGCAAAGTGTGGATGACGACAGTGACTACAGGGTGTCATTGCAGGGTCGTTATGAGAATAAACAAATACATGTGTGTACAGAGCACAGGGCCAGGCAGGTGTGTGAGTGTTTGCTGCTGTCGTGAGTCACGTCCTGCTGTCCCAGGGTTCAGGCCTGTGGTGCAGACACTGCTGCTGTGTGGGGCCCGTCTGGTTTCTGTCCTGGGAAGAAGACACAAGTACCCCTGTCCTAGGTCAGGTGCCTGGAGTGCAAAGCCTTAGGTAAACAGGAATGATACTATGACAACTATGAGATCAGAGTTCAACATGAATCTGAGGCCAGAATGAGGCCAGGAGAACTGTGCTTCAAGGGTTTCTCCCAAATGCTGCAGGGCTGGCAGAGCAGGCCGGGCAGGGATGAGGATGGAAGGGAAAAGTCAGTTCCCTGGGACTGGGAAGGCCTCATGCAGGATGCTTCCAGAACAGAGGGGCCCTGGCCAACCATCCCCTCTGCAGCATTCTCCAGTCCCCACTGGCCTCTGTAGGGAAGGGCAGGAGGGCTGATGGCAGAGTCACATCACCCTCAGTGGCCTCGGTGGCAGGAGGCAGCATGTCCTGTTGGAAGTCCCAAAGACACAGGAGCAAAAAGACCACAAAAGGCCAGGCGCGGTGGCTCATGCCTGTAATCCCAACACTTTGGGAGGCCAAGGTGGGCAGAACACTTGGGGTCAGGAGTTTGAGGCCAGCCTGGCCAACATAGTGAAACCCCGTCTCTACTAAAAGTACAAAAATTGGTGGGCGTGGTGGTGCATGCCTGTAATCCCAGCTACTTGGGAGCCTGAGGCAGGAGAATCGCTTGAACCTGGGAGGCAGAGGTTGCGGTGAGCCGAGATCACGCCACTGCACTCCAGCCTGGGTGACAGAGCAAGACCCTGTCTCAAAAAAAAAAAAAAAAAAAAAACACACACACACACACACACAACACCCATAAAAGAAAGGGTTGTTTTAAAACTCATGACAGGCCAGGCGAGGTGGCTCACGCCCGAATCCCAGGACTTTTGGGACTTTGGGAGGCCGAGACAGGTGGACCACCTGAAGTCACGAGTTCGAGACCAGCCTGGCCAACATGGTGAAACTCCATCTCTACCAAAAATACAAAAATTAGCCAGGTGTGCTAGTGCGCCCCTGTAATCCCAGCTTAGTGGGAGGCTGAGGTGGGAGAATCCCCTGAATCCAGGAGGTGGAGGTTGCAGTGAGCTGAGATTGCGCCGCTGAACTCCAGCCTGGATGACGAAGTGAGACTCTGTCTCAAAAAAAAAAAAAAAAAGTAATCGGCTCTTCAAGTGCCACCACGCCAATCCTCTAGTCATAATGTGCTGTTCCTCGTTACTTTACAGTTGCAGGATTCCGCTAAGGAATTCTGGGAAGGAGGTGAGCACTGTATGTGGGAACAGTCCCCCTGCAGGAGGCTGGTCTGGAGCTGGGGTCACTCAAATAGGGGATTCCCCTCTGAGTTGGGCCTGGGAGGGTCACGGTCGGCACAGCACTCCTTTGGGCTCCCTCTGCATCCCAACGGGCCCTCATGGGAAACCGGGGGACCACACGGAACCGCACTCTGTAACTTTAGGCTTGCAGTACTAAAGCTACAAGGCGGTAGATTTCTTCTGTGATACTGAGTTTGTGCTGGGAAGTAACCAAAGGGAAGGTCAAATAGGCAGAGGGTTTTGAAAGGGTTAAGAATGTGGGTTTAAATTAGCCAGGCGTGGCAGTACACACCTGCAATCCCAGCTACTCAGGAGGCTGAGGCAGGAGAATCATCTGAACCCGAGAGGCAGAGGTTGCAGTGAGCCGAGATTGTGCCACTGCACTTCAGCCTGGGTGACAGAGCGAGACTCCGTCTCAAAAAAAAAAAAAAGAATAAAAGAATATGGGCCTGATCAACAGGGAGGGGTTGTTTGAACACACAGAAGGAGCAGCTGTGTGAGGGCCAGAAGCTGCCAGAGGGTGGTATTTGAGAGAGAAGAGGTAAGAGGTAGAATCAGGGACCAGTGGGAATGGAGAGGGTGGAATGGTCCACTGATCCTGCAAAGCAGGCTGGGCCAGACTGACTCACGTACAGGCATGGACAGTGGTGTGTTGGGAACATTTCACAACTGGCTCTCCAGAAAAACACAGACATATGCATGTGTGCATGTATGCATGTTTACACACACACACATATAAATGTATAAATTTCACCTGCAGGATGTGAAGCGTACAATTTATAAATAATAATAAAGTATACAATAATAATACTCCTTCTTTATTGTCCATTTCATGCAGCCAATTGATTCTCACAGAATGCTTTTGTTGATTTCAGCCAAACCCTGGATTTTGCCAACCTGTGGATGCAATCAGCAAATGAGAGCGCTCCGTGGCATGAAGTTAATTGATGCTTTCATTTCCCTTAACGAGATGAAAATGAAATAAGGAAGACATAGAAAACAAGACATATGTTGGTTGCTCATGTCACTGGTTGGTGACATGAGCAACTTCTTTGCTGAATCAGGTACGAGTTTTCTTCCCCCCACACTGGGAGACTGTTTCCTCAATTTTTTTCTGCTTCATGATCCTGTCTCTTCTCCTTACCTCTTTTTTACATACTAGGTTTTCTGCCTGCCCCAACACGGCTGCCATCTTTTCTTAAGCTCAGAGATAAGTAACACTTAAGTTTAATCTATACCTTTAATGTCTTCTCCATTATTTTCTTAAGTCTAGATCAGGGGTCCAGCAAACTGTGGCTCTCAGGCCAAATCTGGCCCACAGTTTGTTTTTTTTTTTAGATAAAGTTTTATTGCAACACAGGCACACCTAGTCATTTACAGATTGTCTACCGCTGCTTTCAGGCAGAGTTGAGCAGTTACAACTGAGACGCCTGGTCCACAAAGCTGAAAACACTTACTTTACAGGAAAACTTTGCTGACCTCTGCTCTACACAATCAACAAAGCAATAAATCAAGCCTTGATTTGTAGTCTTTGCCAACTTCCATGTGTAAATACTTCCACCATGGCCAATTTCCAGCCACCAACACATGTGGCTGGGAACAGATGCACATAGCACACCATTATATATATATATATATATATATTTATTTATTTATATATATATAAAATATAATTATATATATATTTTCACCACAGAGATATGATAGACACAACAACCTCAAGCATGTAAAGAGCAAAATAGCTATGACACGATGAGCTTTGAGTATTTATGGCTTTTTTTTTTTTTAATTATTCCCAGCACTTTGAGAGGCCGAGGCGGGCGGATCATGAGGTCAGGAGTTTGAGACCAGCCTGAACAACATGGTGAAACCCCGTCTCTACTAAAAATACAAAAAAATTATCTGGGCATAGTGGCACGTGCCTGTAATCCCAGCTACTCAGGAGGCTAAGGCACGAGAATTGATTGAACCGGGGAGGTGGAGGTTGCAGTGAGCCAAGATCGTGCCACTGCACTCCAGCCTGGGTGACAGAGGAAAAAAAAAAAAAAAAAAGCATTGTTATTTTAGAGACAGGGTCTTGCTGTGTTGCCCAGACTGGAGTGCAGTGGCATAGTCATGGCTCACTGCAGCCTCCAAATCTCGGACTCAAGTAATCCTCTCACCTCAACCTCCAGAGTAGGGGGTACTACAGACACATGCTACCATGCCCGGCTTATTTTTTGCTTTTTGTAGAGACAAAGTCTTGCTTTATTGCCCAGGCTGGTCTTGAACTCCTGGCTTCAAGTTATCTTCTCGCCCTGGCCTCTCAAAGTGCTGGGATTACAGACAAGAGCCGCCATGCCCGGTCTATTATTTTTCAAAATGGGATCTCACTATGTTTTCTCAAGTGATCCTCCCATCTCAGCCTCCCAAGGAGCTAGGACTACAGGCAGGAGCCCCATGCCCAGCTCTGTTTTTAATATAATCTAGTTTTTAATACTGGTTGTATCTAACAATCAGCTCACAAAATTCCCTAAAATGGAACAATCGGGTCTCTCAAGCTGGCTCCAGGACACTAGCAGACATAGGATAAAAACGATAAGGAGATGACAGTGCCCCAGGTTCCTGACTACAGGGTAAGGAGAAAGTTGGTGTATCTGGAACTCTCAGAAGGATAAACAGGGCAGTTCTCCAGCCAGGGGGCCACCCTGAGCTGCAGGTAGTCTAAATCTGATAGGTGCTCCACAAACACATGTGTGGCATAAATCCTGCTTTCTAGAAATGCGTATTGCAGTTCTGACATGTAGCCGGGCACGATGGCTCATGCCTGTAATCCCAGCACTTTGGGAGGCCGAGGTGGGCAGATCACCTGAAGTCAGAAGTTTGAGACCAGCCTGGCCAACACGGCGAAACCCCATCTCTACTAAAAATACAAAAAAATTAGCCGGACGTGGTGGTGGGCACCTGTAATCCCAGCTACTGGGGAGGCTGAGGCAGGAGAATCACTTGAACCCTGGAGGTGGAGGTTGCAGTAAGCCGAGATCGCGCCACTGTACTCCAGCCTGGGCGACAGAGTGGGACTCCGTCTCAAAAAAAAGCAAAACAAACAAACAAACAAAAAACACAAAAAAACAAAAAAACCCCCACAGTTCTGACATGTAACACCTAACAGTTTTTCCCCCCTTCATACGGGAAGCCACCACCCCCAAAAAATAAAGCCAGAACAAGTAACACAGGGCTTAATAACTGCACATATGAAAAAGACCAAGGGATTTGGTTGATTACAACCTAGAAATTCATGTGGTCGGAGGGGTCGTCCTGCTGCTCAGATGTGGGTGGCTCAGAACAGCCAATGGCTGGTGCTGTCTGCCTGTGAGTGGACATCTGCAGCTCACATTCTAAACCTGAGACTGACAAGCTGGCGCCAGTGCCAGGTCACCTGAGGAGCATGTAAAGAGACGCTGGGCCTTGAGCTATCCTCAAATGGTTAAAAAGTCTCGAAGAGGAACTGGTGGTGAAGAAGTGGTTAGATGCCGGAGGAATGGGCGGGGTCCTGCCCAGTCCTAAATCTGGGGGCTGAATAGGCAGCTTCCACCGAGAGAAGGTGAGTGCCCATGTTCAGGGGCTGCCATGACAGGTGCTGGGTTGGGGTGCAAGGTGGGGATGTGGGTTAGAGCAGGTGACCCATAAGGCCCCTCCTGTCTAAACCTGTGACTCTGAGGCTGGGAGGAGGCCAAGCTGAGCCTGCCTGGACGGAGGAAGCCCAGGACAGCACCTCGTGTGTAACTCTGATTTGGCAGGGGCACCACAAGCTTCTCCCAGAGGTACCTGGGCCCCAGTTCCAACTTGTATTTGCCTAGAAATGAAAGCCAGACTCCAAGTCGGCTTCCTCCCCACTCAGAGGCCGTTAAGGGTTCAATTGTGTCCCCTACAAATTTCATCTGTTGAAGTCCTAATCCCCAGAACCTCAGAATGTGAGTGTATTTGAGAGATAGGGTCTTTCAAGAGGTGATTAAGTTAAAATGCGGTCATCAGAGTGGAACCTAACCTAACAACCTCTGTGGTCATAACTTAAGAGGAAAGGCTGGGCATGGTGGCTCACACCTGTAATCCCAGCACTCTGGGAGGCCAAAGGATCACTTGAACCCAGGAGAGTTTGAGACCAGCCTGGGCAACAAAGTGAGACCCTGTCTCTACAAAAAAATACATAAATTAGCCAGGCGTGGTGGCACACACCTGAAGTCCCAGCTACCCAGGAGGCTGAGGCGGGAGAACCGCTTGAACCCAGGAGGTTGAGGCTGCAGTGAGCCGTGACTGTGCCACTGCACTCTAGCCTGGGTGAGAGTGAGACCCTGTCTTTTTTTTTTTTTTTTTTTTTGAGATGGAATCTCACTGTGTCTCCCAGGCTGGAGTGCACTGGCGTGATCTTGGCTCACGGCAAACCTCCACCTCCCAGGTTCAAGCGATTCTCCTGCCTCAGCCTCCCAAATAGCTGGGATCACAGGCATCCACCATTACACCTGGCTAATTTTTGTATTTTTAGTGGAGACGGGGTTTCACCATGTTGGCCAGACTGGTCTTCAACTCCTGACCTCAGGTGATCCGCCCACCTCGGCCTCCCAAAGTGCTGGGATTACAGACGTGAGCCACAATGACCGGCCAAGACTCTGTCTTCAAAAAAACAAACAACAACAAAAACAAGAAGTGATGAGCATACAGATCTTTACAAAGGGAAGACCAAGTGAAGACCCAGGGAGAAGATGGCCATATACATGCCAAGGAGAGAGGCCTCAGGAAGAACCAGTCCTGCCCTCACCTGGACCTTGCACTTCAGCCTCCAAAACTGTGAGAAAATAAATTTCTGTTGTCTAAGCCCCCAGGCTGTGGTACTTTGTTAGGGCAGCCTGAGGCTTTCTACAGACTAGGCGGGAGAGACATGTGTCCTGGCAGGCGGTACTATCCCAGCTCCTAGGGCCCCCAATCTCAGAGGTCAGGGATGACTTGGAAACTCCCTACCCCCACAATGCCCAGATTGGCAAAGCTGGGCCGGGACCCTCCACCAGCTCATGGAGGAGAAAATGACAAAAAGCCATTCATACTTGTCAGGAGCTTAGCCCTTTTTGGAACTCAACACCTTTTAAGTGTCCTCCAGAGAAAGGAAGTGGAAGTACTGCCAGGGATTAGCCAAGCAGTGAATAAACCATCTGCGAGACCTGAATTCCCCTGCGTGGTGTCGTGGTGTCGGTCAGATGACCACAGGCAGGCCACTTGTCCCCAGGACAGCAATGCTCTTGGCTTCCCTGCCCTTCAGAGCGGGTCCTTGGGAGTTCCCAGCGCTGCCCAACCGGGGATCTTCTGTTGTGTGGTTCCTGGAACCTGTCCCCACCAGAGTCAGGGTGGGGGCACCTGCAGACAGGGAGACACACCTCCACTTCACACACAAATGGACAGTTATATTGAAAAGCGGCCCACTGGTTTTCAAAGACCCTTAGAATGCCATCCCTGCTGCCAGGAAGGGGTCAGAGGTTAGACTGAAGGGGGCTCAAGGCAGGGTCTGGTCAATCACCTGCTCCCACCCTGGGATTCCTGTACCTTTTCCCCACCCCAAACTTCATCCTTCCTACAGATCTCTGGGGGCTGGCACCTGCCAGGAGGAAAACAAGCAGGTCCCTTCTCTGGGCCAAACACAATGCCTGCTGTAGGTACCATGAGACCTGGGGATGTTAACATAACTCAGAAAACGCTTTGAGAACCAAACTCTTGTGCAACAATATGCCAATTTAAAAACCTCAGGACAGAGCAGGGCTGGGGGAAGCCCAGCTGTAGGGAGTGAGGCCTGGTGAGAGGCTGCCTGGAGGTTTCTCCCCTGGGAACAATGGACACTTATTGTCCAGCTCCAGGGGCAGAAGGGTCAGGACTTGGGAGAAGTTCAGGGAGTCAGCCCCTAGGCCAGGCTACCACGAGGTCACTCTGCAGCTTTAACTGCAGAAGGGGAGAGGAATGTCTAAAGGAACTCGCAGATGCACACTCATGCCCTAGTGCCACCGTCTGTAGCCCTCAGCTCAGGGATGGGCAGCCTGAGTTCTCACACCTCCTGCCAAGTTGCTGGTGCTCAGCGCTCTGCCATGAGCTTCCTGCTGCACACAGGGACACAGCACTGCCACCTTCACCAGTCACCTCAGAAAACTTTTATGGGGAAATAAACGAAACCAGTTCAATGATTGATATTTTCGGTAGTAGTGGCCGACATGGAGTACTATTCATGTGGCCACTGCATCCATCCCTCATTCAGATGCCACTGCCTGGGGAGACGGGCCAGCTCTGCCACTGGCTCGTCCTTGCAGTGCCACGGTGAGCTCGTTTCAAATTAGAGAACTCAGGCCGGGTGCAGTGGCTCACGCCTGTAATCCCAGCACTTTGGGAGGGCGAGGCGGGTGGATCACATGAGGTCAGGAGTTCGAGACCAGCCTGGCCAACATGGTAAAATCCCGTCTTTACTAAAAATACAAAAATTAGCTGGGAGTGGTGCCGCATGCCTGTGATCCCAGCTGCTTGGGAGGCTGAGGCAGGAGAATTGCTTGAACCTGGGAGGTAGAGGCTGTACTGAGCAGAGATCACACCACTGCACTCCAGCCTGGGTGACAGAGCCAGACTCTGTCTCAAAAAAACAAAACAAAAAAAAACAAAAAAAAAAAACAGGCCAGGTGTGGTGGCTCATACCTGTAATCCCAGCACTTAGGAAGGCCGAGGCAGGTGGATCATTTGAGGTCAGGAGTTTGAGACCAGCCTGGCCAACATGGTAAAACACCGTCTCTACTAAAAATACAAAAAAATTAGCCAGATGTGGTGGTGTACGCCTGTATTCCCAGCTACATGGGAGGCTGAGGCAGGAGAATGGCTTGAACCCAGGAAGTGGAGGCTGCAGTGAGCCGAGATCGCGCCACTTCACTCCAGCCTGGGTGACAGAGCTAGACTCCATCTCAAAACAAACAAACAAAAAACAAATTAGAGAACTCTGACAACCTTCCAGCTCCAGGCCCAGGTTTCCCCTTTTTGCTACGTTGGGACTTCCCACTGCCCCCAGAGCAGGGATTTTATGGCAAACATGGGGGGTCACAGACTCTTGCTTCCTCTGTAACCCTAGAGGGTGGATGAACATGTGTGTGAGAGGCACGGGGGCTAGACCCTGCTGGAGTCATACCCACACCTGCCCCCAGCTCAGCGGGGCCAGAAGAAACTCAGAGATGCCCGAGACGAACCGGGTCGGCCAGGACGCTTCCTTCTGACCCCCAAATGAGCTGTCCCGACCCTTTAGCAGCCCCCCATGCTCACAGGCCATACAGCTGATGCCTGGCCCCATGGAGGTCCTGGTGGAGGGGGTGGTCACCTCACCCCTGCTGACCCTGGTCTGGCATCACGCTGGCGCCCACCACCGTGCGGGGAGGAAGGGCTGCGCCCGCTCTTGGAAAGGCAGGTCCCCTTATGTGGGAGGTGGGGAAATGACCCCCTGCGCAGCAGCTCTGGCCTCCCTCAGGTGGGCATGGTAAACACACAGCCACTCAGGCACACCACATGAAAGTCAAAAACAAGGATGTCTGTGGCAGCCGCCTCACCAGCTAAGACAGAGTAGAAAGGGACTTCTTAAACACAGGGACTTCCCCTGAACATTGAGTATCTCACACAACCTTAAAAAAGCAACTGCCACCAAAAAATTCAAAATGCTGTCAGAATCAGTGGACACGAAACGCTTGGGTGAAAGCTGGAGACGTGATAGGCTTTCGAGCCACCGTTGTCTCTCAGCAAGACACTTCTTAACTACAAAAGGGAAAAGAGTTAACTTGCAGTGCAGGAACTTGGCAGATATCACCTTAGCCCAGTGATGAGAGTTAACATCACCGGTAAGGGAATACGTCCAAGTTGCTGGCCACCAGGTAGAAAGCAATGAGAAAAACATGTTTCTGGGATATCCTGCCAAACATGCACAACCTGAACCCACTTATGAGGAAGCACCAGACAAACCCAAATTGAGAGGCTTTCTATAAAATACCGGGACTGTACTCTTCAAAAATGTCAGTATCATAAAACACCAAGAAAGGTGGGGGAACTGTTTCAGATGGAAGGAGAATAAAGTTATATGAAAATTAAGTCAACATACAAGCCAAGATTTTCCTTTGCTATCAGGGACACTGTTAGTCCATGGACAAAAATCTCAATAAAGGCCAGCTGCGGTGGCTCACACCTGTAATCCCAGCACTCTGGGAGGCTGAGGTGGGTGGATCACTTGAGGTCAGGAGTTTGAGATCAGCCTGAGCAACACGGTGAAACCCCATCTCTACTAAAAATACCAAATTAGCCAGGCATGGTGGCGCATGCCTGTCATCCCAGCTACTTGGAAGGCTGAGGCAGGAGAGTCACTTGAACACGGGAGGTGGAGGTTGCAGTGAGCCGAGAGATCGCACCATTGTACTCCAGCCTGGGCAACAACAGTGAAACTGTCTTGGGTGGGGAAAAAAAAAATTATATATATATATATATATATATAAATAAAATTTATATATATATTTATTAAAATATATATTTAAATATATATATTTTATTAATATATATATTTAAATATATATTTTTTATTTAAATATATATTTTAATATATATTTTAATATATATTTTATTTAAATATATATTTTAATATATATTTAAATTAAATATATATTAAAATATATATATTTAATTTAAATATATATTTAATTTAAATATATATTTTAAAAATAAATTAAATATATATATTCAAAATATATATTTAATTTAAATATATATTTTAAATATATATATTTAAATATATAATTTAATAATATAATAATTTAATAATATAATATGTATATTTAATATATATTTAAAATTAAATATATATTTTAAATATGCATTAATATTAAATATATATATTTTTAAATATATATTTAAATATATATATTTAATTTTAAATATGTATTTAAATATATAATATTAAATATATATTTAATATTATATATAATATTAAATATATTTAATATTATATATATTTAATATATTAAATATATATTTAATATTATATATATTTAATATTAAATATATATAATATTAAATATATATACATATATTTAATTTTAATTTTTTTGAGATAGGGTCTTGCTCTGTCACCCAGGCTGGAGTACAATGGTACAATCTCAGCTCACTGCAACCTCTGCCTCCTGGGCTCAAGTGATCCTCTCATCTCAGCCTCCTGAGGAGCTGGGACTGCAGCCGCACACCACCACGCTCGGCTAATTTTTAAAATTTTTTGTAGAGACAGGATTTTGCCATGTTGCCCAGGCTGGTCTCAAACTCCTGGGCTCAAGTAATCCATCCACCTCAGCCTCCCAAACTGCTGGGACTACTGGCGTGAGCCACTGTGCCCAACCTAAAAATAAATTATTGTTGAAATTGTATCTCAGTTTTTAAAACCTGTTACAGCCAAAAGACAACATAGACTCCTAAAAGGAGTCTTGGACTGGGTCAGAAGTAGATTCTAACTGTGAGCCTCTCCTTTACTGAAGGGAGACTCCCTGAAACTATTGCTACGGAATAAAAGATGAAATGCTCCTGATTATTGTAAATACAAAATTGCATGCAGGATTGTGTAAAGACAATGCCAGGCTGGACTGCCAGAATGAGCCAACAGCGCGTGATGTGCTTCCCCCTGCAGAGAGCCTATGAATGGACGTGCAGTCAGGGAGGTTTCACATCACCAAGATTCCTATCCCAGAAAAGCAGATGTTCATAGCTCTGGGAATGGAATGCGACCCTTGTGGAGAGCCTATAAACGGACTCATGGGGTGTGCCTGTCCATATGGACAACATAGGGCTATAAATGCCCTCACCTATAAACACCCCACGGCTCTTCTAGGCCTCTTTAGGGTTATGGCATACTCCCTTCTGAGAATTTCTGGTCTAACTGGTTGTCTAGCTTCATCTCCCGTTGCTATGGATTGTTTGTAACCAGCTTTTGCTGCAACTGTTACTGCTGATTAATATCTTGCTAATCATAGGTTATGGAAAGACTGTATTTCTGTTTTAAGGCTCTGTTAGAAATTACTGATGCACACACTATATTGTAAATTCTTATCCCTGTATACTGTACTTCTGCATACAGATGTTATGTTAAAGAATTACTTCATCACCATGTGACCATCTCACCTCATAATCAAATGACCCTAAATCCCTCACTAACCTACCCCCGCCCTCACTAAACTTAATAATAAATGCTGGTATATCCAGTGCATTGTTGGCATTGCGGGACCAGAAGGCGGTGACCCCCCTGGACCCAGCTTTCACTATCTTGTGTGTGTCTATTATTTCTTGACCTGCCGATCTGCCTGGGAACAAAGAGAGAGCCCCATTGCATTGCCGGCTGCTGGCCAGATCCCACAATACCTTACTAGCTATGTAGCCCTGGGCCATCACATCTGCTATGAGGGTAATCACCCCACCCATCCATTCTGTTGGGTTACTTTTTTTTTCTTTTTCTTTTTTTTTGAGACAGGTCTCACTCTGTCACTCTGGCTGGAATGCAGTGGTGGTCTCGACTCACTGCAGCCTCAACCTCCTGGGCTGAAGTGATCCTCCTGCCTCAGCCTCCCAAAGTGCTGGGATTACAGGTGTGAGCTACCACTCCTGGCCCTGTTGGGTTATTGGTGATTAGTGAGCTAATGAATGGAACAGCACTCTGCAAACATCAGGGGCCAGACACAGCTCATGCTGAAATGTGATTTCCTGAAGATGAGGTCTAAACTGCCCTCCTCTCTCTGAAAAGGGGGCCACGCAGGTGCTCTCCTGGGAACTTGTGCACGTGCAGGATTCTCTCTAACCTCCTGCCTTTATGTGGCTGTAATCAGTGTTAGCGATGGTTTCTGTCACTTCGCATTGTATCATATCATTAAAAAAAATGACTTACAGAATTCAAAACCAGTATCAAAGAGCTGCATACCATTTCAGAAGGGGAGGGTAGACTCTTAACTTCCTGTTCCCCCACTGTTGGACCTTGAGGTCACTTCCAAATTCTCACCATAAGTGCCTCACAAACACCTTCGTACATACAGCTTTGTACATATTTTAGATTATCTCATTAGACAAGGCTTTGGTAAATAGGATTATTGGATCAAGGGGTATGAACCAAATACTTTCTACAAAGACTATTTCAATTCACACCATCAATAATACTGTAGAAAAATGCCAGTGAAACTGGCATTTATCATGTTTGTATTCTGCCTTTTTTTTTGGATATGGAGACTCGCTCTATCACCCAGGCTGGAGTGCAGTGGCGCGATCGTGGCTCACTGCAACCTCCACTTCCCAGGTTCAAGCGAGTCTCCTGCCTCAGCTTCCTGAGTAGTTGGGACATGCACCACCACGCCCAGCTAATTTTTGTAATTTTAGTAGAGACGCAGTTTTGCCATGTTGGCCAGGCTGGTCTCAAACTCCTGACCTCAAGTGATCCGCCCACCTTGGCCTCCCAAAGTGCTGGGATTTACAGGCATGAGCCACCATGCCCAACTCTGCCTTACTATTTTTTTCCTTCAAATTAAATGAGGAAATGGTACCTTACTGTTATAACTTGTATTGCTTTGCATATTAATGGTATATGACATATATTTTTCAACTGCTGTTACTATTTTGCTTGAGTATGTCCTTTGTCCATTTTTCAGGATATTTGTGGGTTTAAAACAATTCAATTCCTAAACGCACATTAGAATAAGGATGTCAACCTTCTGTGTTGTCATATTTTAAAATACTTTCCAAAACTGAAAGCTTTGAAGAGGACTGAATTCCAGTAGTATGAAATGGTTAAAAAGTGGATAATCATGTAGTCTATGCCTAAAGGTGATATTTCTCACATCAATAGATCCTGCAAACAATAAACTAATATTCCAAAGAAATACATTGGAGAGTCCTTAGTAAGGTCATTGGCAATACAGTCTGGGAAGATCTAGGTTAACAGATGAACCTGTTAGACAGGTTTAACCAATTCCCTTAGACTAGCGAAGTCTGAGTGCTGAGAACTCCGGAGAATAAATTGTCAAACTCCCTCTCTAGCTTGGATACAGATAATTTTATTTTCTTTTAAGATGCAGGCAGGTCACATTCAACAGACAAGATGAATACGTTGCTTGTTTTTTCTTTTCTTTTTCCTTCATTTTAAAAAAATTTTTTTCTTTTTTTTTGAGAGAGGGTGTTGCTCTGTCTGCAGTCATAGCTCACTACAGCCTCGACCTCCCAGGCTCAAGTGATCCTCCCACCTCAGCCTCACAAGTAGCTGGAACTACAGGCATGCGCCACCATGCCCAGCTAATTTTTTAATTTTTAGTAGAGACAAAGCCTCACTGTGTTGGCCAGTTGAACTCCTGGGCTCAAGCGATGCTCCTGCCTCGGCCTCCCAAAGTGCTGGGATTACGGGTACAAGCCACCACACTGGGCCTATTTCTTTATCAAAGAAGCCCCTCCTGAACAACACAGAAAACCCCCCTAGAGGGTCCCTAATGAGAACCGAACAGAAAAACCCCCAACTCAGGTTTGCTGGGCAATCCTTCTTTTCCACAGAAGCTGGACCAGGTTCTGTTACCATTTAAAAAAATACTGTATTCAATATTTTTAAAGACAAGAAGGGAAAGAGAACAGGTTCTTGCAAAGAGAGGTACAGCCTCGACTCCTTCCAAGTACACACGATCTCCCGTGTACTCGGGGCCCACACCCAGCCAGCCATCACGGGACCCAGACAGGGTCAGATGGGATGCTGCCGGGAAGGCAAGGCAGGGCCCTATTCCATCTGCAGCATCTGAGCCTCGGTTTGGATGATGTGTTGCAAAGATTTTTTACTTGTACAGCTGAGAAGCAGGTCACTTAGTTTCTCAAGGACCAGCCGGCCTCAGTGCACAACTGAAGGTCAAGCGACTCTTACAGTCCTGTAGCCTCGCCGTGTGACACCCAGGTGACCTGTCTCTGCCAAAGTGCTGACTGTGCTCGCAGTCCTTGGAAGGCACTTAAGTTTTTAATAGAAAGGACCTATAATTAGGGCAGTATCTGATGCTCTGATCTGGGAGAAGGAGAAAAGGAAAACAGCCCCTAGGATTCCTGCCCTCAGTTCAGCACAGCACAGGACGCCATGAGATTTTCAAAACCTGACATTCCCCAGGGAAGGGCCGACTCTCTTCAGCGAGGCTTACTTGAAAGATGCTTGAATCGCAAAGTAAGGTCTTGGCTTTTCCCCACTCTCAGAGAGACTCCAGGCGGACTCCGAGACTCCCAGACCAGCCCTCCGCTCCTGCCCTCAATCTCAGAATAGCTGAACTCTGGAAAGTCAAGATCATCTAGAACAGAAATACAAGGGGCTGGGGCCTGAGGCTAGAAACGACCAAAGACAGAATAAAAAGGACAGTCCTTTGTAAACTGTACAGCAGAGACACGGCAGCTCGGGAGTGGCGGAGTGCACCAAGCTCACTGTGGCTTGGGTGGTGGCGTGGGACTGGGAGTTGCCGGCTCTCCAGCCCGGGACAGTTACCTAACTCGTCTCCCAGCCTGTTTCCCCATGGGCAGCAGAGACAGCCAGGACACAGTGAAGCAGGTCACAAGGGGCTCAGAGTGTCCTCCCCAGCCCCGTCCAAGGAACCAGGGCCCGGCTCTGGGGGCGAACTCTGTCCCCACTACCCCAAGGGGCTGTGCCCTGGGGCAGGCACAGAGGGGCTCCCTCGGGAGCGAATCTCGGGCAAGGCTGGCCTCCTCCCGCTGGCCCAGGACTGCCTCGGGGGCGCCAGCAGGCACTGCTTGCTGTGGGTAGGGGGTGTCCAACCTAGACGCGGCCTCTGGGAGGGCAAGACCGGGAGGGGTCGGCCTGTGTCGGGGGCTCCTGGAAAAGCAGCGCCACCGCCACCCACCTGACGACATGGAAGGCCCAAAGCAGGCGATCTGTGCGAGGCCCGCGCGCGGCGCGGACGATACTGAGGTACAAGTAGAGCGCAATGGCCACGGTCCAGAAGAAGGAGCTGGTGTTGGCGAAGGTGGACAGCGCGCCCTGCAGCACGCAGTCCCACGACGGGCCCGCGAAGTCCTGCAGCACTCCGTAGAAGTAGGAGGCGGCCGAGAGCAGGTCGGCCAGCGACAGGAAGAGCAGCAGGCGCCGTGCCCGGCTGCGCAGGTCGGGCCACAGGGCGTGCGTGGCCACCAGCAGGCCCGAGCCGAGCGCGGAGAGTACGCACGACAGCAGCACCACGGCGCGCTCCGACGGCACCAGCTCGGTGGGCGGCGGGGACGGCTGCATGGCGTGGGGGGCCAGGAGCCGGAGCGCCGCGAGGACAGAAGCCGGGCCGCGCGTGCGGCCACGCCGCCGCCGTCTGGGCACCGAGGCGCCCTAGGCTCGCGTCCAGGCGCCCGCCCCGCCCGCGTCCGGCCGCTCCCCCGCCCATCTGGGCCCCGGGCCCTGAACCCCGCCCACGCCCTGAGCCCCGCCCCGGTACCCCGGCCTTTAAGCCCCGCCTACACTCCCCGCCCCGCCCCGCCGTCCCGGGCCCTGAGCCCCGCCCACGCGCCGCGCCCCGCCCCTCTACCCCTGCCTTTAAGCCCCGCCTACACTCCCAGCCCCGTCCCGCCGTCCCAGGCCCTGAGCCCCGCCCACAAGCCGAGCCCCGCCCACACGTCCCCGGGCCCACATGCCCCTCCCGCCCACACGCCCCCCCCCCCGCCCCGTGCCCCCGCGTTGAGACTGGGACTTAGAGCTCCGCCCACGCGCCCCGATCCCCTGTCCACAGAGCCCAGAGACCTGGTCCTAGAGCCTAACCCACGCGCCCCGCTCCGCCCACGCACCCCGCCGCACCCCGCCACACCCCTGTGTTCCGGGCCCTGACCCTGGCTCAGGTGACCTTCCTCGTCCCGTTGCCCCGGGCCCTGAGCCCCGCCCCCGCCACGCCCCTGCGGCTTCCAAGCTCCACCCGGTGCCCGAGGCTCCTGAGCTCCGCCCACGCCCTCACACCACGCCCCTAAGCCCCCAGGCCCCTAAGCCCTACCTCAGGGCACCCCCAGGTCCCAGCACCTGTCCCTCCACGCTCCTCCAGGCCCACCCCTGCTCTTGCCAGGTGTCTGGGACATCCAGTCCTGTGAGAGGAAGGGCTGGCATTTTTAGGGCTAATATTACTTTCCCTCTTTTCAGCCAGCTTGTGTGTGTGTTGTGAGTGGAAGGGCGTGAGGATCAGAGGCATTCTTTCCACTAGCAACAGAAACAACTCTCGGGTATGATCCTCATTCCTTCAGCCGTGACCCCGACGTGTTCACAAGTTGGTGGTGACTTGGGGAAGCTGGCGTTTCCACCTTTTCTTAAAATAAGCATGCTATTTTTAAAAAAACATAGCTAACTAGGTGTGATTTTTAAAAAATGAAATGCTAGGCCGGGCATGGCTTTTTCTTGTTTAAAAATTTCAAACTTTGTAATTAAGATGTAATTCACATACCATAAAATTGGCCCTCTTAACCAAACAATTCAGTAGTATGTTCACAAGTTTGTGCAACCATCATTATTATGTAATTCTACAACATTGTCATTACTTCCAAAAAGAAATCCTTATCCCTTAGCTGTTAGCCCTCAGTTCTTCTCCCCTACAGCCCTGGCAACCACTCTTCTACCGTGGATTTGCTTATTCTGTACATTTCCTGTAAATAGAATCATATGCTCTGTGGCCTTTATGTCTGACTTTTTTAACTTAGCACTTTTCCAAGGTTCATCGTAGCATATGCAGTGCTTCATTCCTTTTACTGCCCAGTAATATTCCATTATATGGATATACCACCTTTTTTTTTTTTTTTCTAGAGACGGAGTCTCCCTCTGTCGCCCAGGCTGGAGAGCCGTGGCGCGATCTCGGCTCACTGCAACCTCTGCCTCCCGGCTTCAAGCAGTTCTCCTGCCTCAGCCTCCCGAGTAGCTGGGACTACAGGCACACGCCGCCACGCCCGGCTAATTTCTTTTCTATTTTAGTAGAGATGGGGTTTCACCGTGTTACCCAGGCTGGTCTTGAACTCCTGAGCTCAGGCAATCTGCCTGCCTTGGCCTCCCAAAGTGCTAGGATTACAGGCATGAGCTACCGCACTCGGCAGGATATACCACATTTTACTTAGCTATTATTCATCAGCCGATGGACATTTGGGTTGTTAACACTTTTTAACTATTAAGAATAATACCACTATGAAAATTTGCATACAAGTTTTTTTGTGGGTGTATGTTTTCAATTCTCCTATGTGTATACCTAGGAATGGAGTTGCTGGGCCATACGCAACTTTATATTTCACCTTGTGAGGAACTGCCAAGGTGTTTTCAAAAGTGACTGTACATATCATTTTACATTTGCACTAGCAATGTATGAAGGTCGCAATTTCTCTATATTCTTCCAAAACTTTTTTTTGAGACAAGGTCTTGTCGCCGAGGCTGGAGTGCAGGTACAACCACAGCTCACTGCAGTCTCAAATTCCTGGGCTCAACAATCCTCCCACCTTGGCCTCCCCAGTAGTTAGGACTTCAGGTGCATGTCACCATGCCCCACTAATTTTTTTTTTTTTTTTTGAGACTGAGTCTCGCTCTTGTTGCCCAGGTTGGAGTGCAGTGGCGCGATCTTGGCTCACTGCAACCTCTGCCTCCCGGGTTCAAGCGATTTTCCTGTCTCAGCCTCCTGAGTAGCTGGGATTACAGGTGTATACCACCACAACCTGCTAATTTTTGTATTTTTAGTAGAGACAGGGTTTCACTGTATTGGCCAGGCTGGTCTTGAACTCCTGACCTCAGGTGATCTGCCCGCCTCAACCTCCCAAAGTGCTGGGATTACAGGTGTGAGCCACCTTGCCTGGGCCCCACTAATTTTTTTTTTGGAGATGGGGTCTCACTGTATTGCCCAGGCTGGTCTCAAACTCCTGCCTTGGCCTCCCAAAGTGCTGGGATTACAGGCGTGAGGCCACCTCACCCAGCCTTCCTACATTTTGTATTATCTTTGTGATAATAGCCATCCTAGTGGGTGTGAAGTTGTTCCTCATTGTGGTTTTGATTTGCGCTTCCCTGATGAATAATGCCCTCAAACATCTTTCCATGTGCGTATCGGACATTTGCATATCCTCTTTGGAGAAATGTCTGTTCAACTTTCTTTCTTTCTTTCTCTCTCTCTCTCTCTTTCTTTCTTCTGTTTTTTTTTTTTTTTTTTGAGACTGAGTCTCGCACTGTCACCCTGGCTGGAGTGCAATGGCGCGATCTTGGCTCACTGCGACTTCTGCCTCTTGGGTTCAAGCGATTCTCCTGCCTCAGCCTCCCAAGTAGCTGGGATTATAGGCGCCAGCCACCACGCCCAGCTAATTTTTGTGTTTTTAGTAGAGATGGGGTTTCACCATGTTGATCAGGCTGGTCACAAACTCCTGACTTAGAGTGATCCACCCGCCTCGGCCTCTCAAAGTGCTGGGATTACAGGCATCAGTCACCACACCTGGTCAATTTTCTTTCTTATTTTTAAATTGGTTTGTCTTTTTGTTGTTGAGTTGCAAGAGTTCTTTATATATTCTAGCTATTACACCCTTATCAGCTATATGATTTGCAAATATTTTCTCCCATTTTGTGGTTTGTCTTTTCACTTTCTTCAGAGCATGCTTCAAAGGAAAAAAGTGTTTTTTCAGTATGTCCAATTTGTCCATTTTTTGATTTGGTTGTTTGTGCTTTTGGTGTCACATCTAAGAAACCATCACCCATGCCAAACTCATGAAGGTTTGCATCTATGTTTTGTTTCTTTCCAATACCTCACTGTTACGGTTACTGTAGCTTTGTAGTAAGTTTTGAAATTGGGAAGGGAGTCCTTCAAAATTGTTTTTTCTTTTTTTGGGAGAGTCTTACTATCTTGCCTAGACTGGAGTGCAGTGGTTTGATCTTGGCCCACTGCAACCTCTGCTTCCCAGGTTCAAGCGATTCTCCTGCCTCAGCCTCCCGAGTAGCTGGGACTACAGGCGCCCGCTACCATGCCTGGCTAATTTTTGTATTTTTAGTGGAGGCAGGGTTTCATTCACTGTGTTGCCCAGGCTGTTTTCGAACTCCTGATCTCAAGTGATCTGCCCACCTCGACCTCCCAAAGTGCTGGGATTACAGGCATGAACCACCGCACCCCACTCTTCAACATTGTTTTTCTTTTCCAATATTTTGGCTATCTGACGCCCCTTGCGATTCCCTATCAATTTGAGGATCAGTTTTTCCATTTCTGCAAGAGGAATGGAAAAGATTGATAGAGATTGCTTTGATTCTGTAGATAAAAGTGGAGAATAATGCTATATTAATAATATGAGATCTCCTTATCCATGGACCAAGGATGTCTTTCCATTTATTTAGCTCTTCTTTAACTTCCTTTTAGTGATGTTTTGTAGTTTTTGGTGTACATTAGGTTTGATCTTGCATTTGATTCACAGAAAGCAAAGATTATCTTTGTATATCTAACTTTAAAAAAATTGTTTTGGCCGGGCGCAGTGGCCTGTAATCCCAGCTCTTTGGGAGGCTAAGATGGGAGAAACACTTGAGAGGCCAGGAGTTTAAGACCAGCCTAGACGACTTAGTGAGACTCCATCTCATACAAAAATAAAATAAAGGCTGGGCATGGTGGCTCACACCTGTAATCCCAGCACTTTGGGAGGCCAAGGCAGGCAGATCACCTGAGGTCAGGAGTTCCAAGACCATCCTGACCAAAATGGTGAAACCCCACCTCAACTAAAAATACAAAATTAGCCAGGCATGGATTTAGGGCATAATCCCAGCTACTTTGGAGGCTGAGGCAGAAGAATCACTTGAACCCGGGAGGCGGAGGTTGCAGTGAGCCGAGATCACACCATTGTACTCCAGCCTGGGCAATAAGAGTGAAACTCTGTCTCAAAAAAATAAATAAATAAAAATAAAAATAAATTGTTTTACGAAATATGCATATTGAAAAGTGCCTAAAATACAAATGTACAACTTATTAAATAATTGTAAACAGCCATCCAGAGCAAGAAATATTACCAGCATACCACAAACCTCCCCAAACAACCCTTCCCCCTCAGTCATTTCCTTGCTGGTTTTTTTTTTTTTTTGCGAAGGCTGGTCTTTTAACTCCTAGGCTCAAAGGATCCTCTGGCCTCAGCCTCCTAAGTAGCTGGGACTACAGACAGGAGCCACCACTGGAGGCTCTTGCTTTTACCCATCCATGTATGCATCCCTGAACAAAAGAGTGTAGTTTGCCTGTCATTGAGCTTTATGTAAGTGGAATCATACTCTCCGTTCCCTTTTGTGTTTTCTGGTTTTTGTTCAACATTATTTCTGTGAGATTCATCCATCTTCTTACACCTACATGCAATTCATTCATTTTCACTACTGTATAGTATTCCATTGTATAAACAATTCCGTGGTATAAATAATTGTGTATTTATCCATTCTATTGCTTTTGGACGTTTGGGTTGTTTCCAGGTTTTGGCTATTATAAGCAATGCTGGAATAAGCATAGATTCTTTTTTAATCAGAAAAAAAGTTACTACACACAGTTATCAGCACTGTGAGCAAACATATGTGTGGAGTTTGTTCTGCAGAGAGTTAAGAGCGGCTGCTTTCCTTCCAAGTCACTTGTGATCGTTCAAAAGTCCCCTGACCTCCTCCTGAGAGGACCCCAGACCATAGACAGAACCTGGCTGAGAGTTCTGTCAATGAAGCCTCTCAGCTTTTCACTGATGGAAATAGCTGCAAGTTTGGCTTTTGCAATCAGCCTGGGGCTTTGGACTATGGCAAGGCAAGAGTCTGGAATGGATTCTGCCTCCCTAGAGCTCGGTCATTTAATCCTTAGGGTATTTGGGAGAGGGGGGAGGAGATGGGGCACAGGAGAGGTCTTGTAGCAACCTGCTTTGTCAGCAGATCAATTCTGACTATATCTTTCCTGCTTTATTGAGATTGAAGTGCTTTGCCTAAATCTCCAAGTGGGCGGTTGGCTATTTTACAAGGTTTTTTTTTTAAATTTTTTTTCCCCACCTCCCACCTTGCTTACAGACAATTTTGATCAGGAAATCGCTTGGCTTTCTTTGCACTGGAAAACAACATTCAAAGAACTTTCATACTTCCTATACCTAGGGAAAAAATGTGAAAGACATGCAATGATACAGCTTCAGATTGCTTAGATTTAAACGTGAAGCTAATTTTACACTGTCCAGGGTCACGGACATTGTCTAGACGGATCCAGGCATTTATCAGGAGGTGGGAACTGTGACTCCCACCGCAGCTGCTGAGTGATCTCAAGTAGCCCAGCACGGTCTCCACTAAAGGGAGCTTGGGGTTCCTGACCCTGGGACTCTCAGAGCTCCTGGGGCTCCACTCCTCCTTGGGGGACTCTGGGGAGGTCTGACTGAGAAGAATAAACCTAGAGAAACCCCAGGCTCTGAGCTGTCTCTGATGATCCCTGCCCCATATGGCATGTGATGTCCCATTAGCCACATTTTCAATTTCCGGTCTTTCAGGCCCCCCCTCTCCTGCCTCATTCTTTGGGGGAATTGGTAAGAAACCCAGATTCATCTTCTTTGGACCCCGAGTTGTTTCTCTAGTAGCTGTGCCAAGCCAGCTGGCAGTTGTCTGCCGCTCCATGTCCAGCGTCCAAAGGGGCCGTGTCCGGTGTCCTCACACATCATCACAGCCTCGCTTCACCCCAGTTTCCTGGCTGCAGAGCTAGGGCCCAGACCCAGAAAGTCCCCATCACAGTGGCGAGCAGCCCCCGGAGAAGGCTAGTTTTGGGGTTGCTTTCTCTTCCTCCTTCTCTCACCCCAGGAACTGGCATGAGATTCTCCTCTGACAAGTACAATAGAGGTGACAGTTTGGTGTCTCTCATCTGGAGGAACCTGAAATGATTTTTCTGAGGTCAACTCCAACATAAGTCACAAGCCACAAATGTGGTTTTTAAAACTGGAACAGAAGAGGGACTTTCAGCTTGGGCTGGCCACCTTCCTCATTTCCCTGTTTGAAAGGTGTGTGTGGCGCAGGCTCTGCCACTGATCACTGCCCAAATCATGAAGGGAGGGAACTCATGGTGCTCCTTCCTGCCTGGGGACCATGGTGAGTGTATTAGTCAGGGTTCTCTAGAGGGACTGAACTAATAGGATAGATGTAAATATAAAGGGGAGTTTATTTTTTTATTTTTTGAGATGGAGTCTTGCTCTGTTGCCTAGGCTGGAGTGTGGTGGTACAATCTCAGCTCACTGCAACCTCCGCCTTCCAGATTCAAGCAATTCTCCTGTCTCAGCCTCCCGAGTAGCTGGGACTACAGGCACACACCACCATGCCCTGCTAATTTTTGTATTTTTAGTAGAGACAGGGTTTCTCCATGTTGGACAGGCTGGTCTTGAACTCCTGTCCTCAGATGATCCACCTATCTCACCCTCCCAAAGTGTTGGGATTACAGGCGTGAGCCACCACGCCCAGCCAAGGGGAGTTTATTAAGGAGTTTTTTGTTTTTTTGTTTTTTGTTTTTGAGGCAGAGTCTCACTCTGTCGCCCAGGCTGGAGTGCAGTGATGCGATCTCTGCTCACTGCAGGCTCCGCCTCCTGGGTTCATGCCATTCTCCTGCCTCACCCTCCTGAGTAGCTGGGACTACAGGCACCCACTACCATGCCCAGCCAATTTTTTTTGTATTTTTAGAAGAGACGGGGTTTCACTGTGTTAGCCAGGATGGTCTCGATCTCCTGATCCGCCCGCCTCAGCCTCCCAAAGTGCTGGGATTACAAGCGTGAGCCACCGCACCTGGCCAAGGAGTTTTAACTCACACAATCACAAGGTCCCACAATAGGCCGTCTGCAAGCCGAGGAGCAAGGAAGCCAGTCTGCGTCCCAAAGCTGAAGAACTTGGAGTTCGATGTTCGAGAGCAGGAAGCACCCAGCATGGGAGAAAGATGCAGGCTGGGAGGCTAAGGCAGTCGAATCTCTCCACGTTCTTCTTCTTTTTTTTTTTTTTTTGAGATAGAGTCTCATGCTGTCACCCAGTCTGGAGTGCAGTGACACCACCATGTCCAGCAACTTTTGCATTTTTAGTAGAGACAGGGTTTCACCATTTTGGCCAGGGTGGTCTGGAATTCCTGACCTCAGGTGATCCACCTGCCTCAAAGTGCTGGGATTATATACAGGTGTGAGCCACCGTGCCTGGCCTTCTCCATGTTCTTCTGCTTGCTTTTATTCTGGCCGAGCTGACAGCTGATTAGATGGTGCCCTCCAGATTAAGGGTGAGTCTGCCTCTCCCACGCCGCTAACTCAGATGTTAATCTCCTTTGGCAACACCCTCACCGACACACCCAGGATCCATACTTTCCATCCTTCAATCCAATTAAGTTAACATTCAATATTAACCATCATAGTGAGCAACCATCAACCTCCAGCATCCCCGAGGGGGCCCTGCAACCCCTGGGCATGTTCACGTGACCATTGAGCCACACAGATAAAGAGCAGGGCAAGCCCGGCCAGCACCGTTGCTGGAGTCAGGAGCCTCCTCTTCAAGGGGCCCCATCTGGTGGGTATATTTTCCTCCAGGAGCCCTCGGGTCTCAATGTGATGTGTTTAACCTCTCCCTGATCACCTTGAGCCTTGCCCTCCCCACCCCACACATTGAAGGCTGCTGCCCTCGCTTGCTGTGCACTCGGCCCTCTGACCTGCACGCACCTTAGAAACAGCCTGGTCCTGGTGGCTGTTTCACTGCAGCAGCTCCCGGTGTGGCCACTGCCCCGCGGTTCCTAGCTGCCCAGGTGAAGAGGAGCCAGGCTAATGAAAGAACAGCTAAGCCACTAAAGGGAAAGGTTATTTTCTTCTCTACCTTTACTCAGAGCCTTGTTTTGCAGGTAAGACTGGCTTATGCTGCTGGTACCGGAAGAGAGGTTTTATGAGTTAGTGGAAGACCCAGGATCTACCCCTGAATTTCTGTCCGGGCCCCATTTGATGGACAGAATTTTCTTTTTTTTTTTTCTGAGAGGAATTTTGCTCTTGTACCCCAGGCTGGAATGCTGTGGCAGGATCTCAGCTCACTGCAACCTCCACCTCCTAGGGTCAAGCTATCCTCCTGTCTCAGCCTCCTGAATAGTTGGGATTACAGGCACACACCACCATGTCCAGCTAATCTTTGTATTTTTAGTAGAGATGTGGTTTTACCATGTTGGCCAGGCTGGTCTTGAATGCCTGACCTCAAGCCATCCACCCGCCTCGGCCTCCCAAAGTGCTGGGATTACAGGTGTGAGTCACTGCACCTGGCCTTGATGGGCAGAATTCTAAAGCTCCCCCTTCCCCAACCAAGATTCCTGTCTCCTGGTTTTTCAACCAAATGCCAAACTAGGTACTGATGTGGGGGCATTTTTTTTTTTTTGAGACGGTGTCTAGCTCTGCTGCCCAGGCTGGAGTGCAGTGGTGTGATCTTGGCTTACTGTAACCTCTGCATCTGGGTTCAAGAGAGTCTTCTGCCTCAGCCTCTTGAGTAGCTGGGATTACAGGCATGCGCCACCATGCCCAGCTAATTTTTTTTTTTTTGAGACGGGGTCTCTGTTGCCCAGGCTGGAGTGCAGTGGCATGATCTCAGCTCACTGCAACCTCCACCTCCTGGGTTCAAGTGATTCTCCTGCCTCAGTCTCTCGAGTAGCTAGGACTACAGGCGTGCGCCACCACGCCCAGCTAATTTTTGCATTTTTAGTAGAAGAGGAGTTTCACCATGTTGGCCAGGCTGGTCTTGAATTCCTGACTTTCAGTGATCCACCCACCTCGGCCTCCCAAAGTGCTGGGATTACAAGCATGAGCCTCTGCACCTGGCTAGCATTTTGAAGATGTAATTAAAGTCTCATGGCTGGGCGGGCGGATCACTTGAGGATCCTTGAGGTCAGGAGTTTGAGACCAGCCTGGCCAACATGGTGAAACCCAGCCTCTACCAAAAATACAAAAAATTAGCCGAGCGTGGTGGCGCATGCCTATAGTTCCAGCTACTCTGGAGGCTGAGGTGGGCAAATCGCTTTAACCCAGGAGGTGGAAGTTGCAGTGAGCGGAGATCATGCCATTGCACTCTAGCCTGGGCAACGAGAGTGAGACTTCGCCTCAAAAAAAAAAAAAAAAAAGTCTCGTTTCAGTGGATCTTAAGATATAAAGAGATATAAAGATTAACAGAATGTGTGGTGGCTCATGCCTGTAATCCCAACACTTTGTGAGGCTGAGGTAGGAGGATCGCTTGAGGCCAGGAGTTCAAGACCAGCCTGGACAACATAGTGAGACCCTTGTCCCTACAAAAAATTTAAAATTTAGCCAGATATGATGTCACACACCTGTAGTCCCAGCTACTTGGGAGGCTGAGGCAGGAGAATCACTTGAGACCAGGAGGTCGAAGCTGCAGTAAGCCATGATCAGGCTACTGCACTTCAGCCTGGGCAACAGAGTGAGACTCTGTCTCAACAAAACAAAACAAAAAAACAAAGATGACCCAGGTTGGTCTGGTCCAATCAGGTGAAATCTATGAAAGCAGAGTTTGGGGCCAGGTGTGGTGCTCACATCTTCATCCCAGCAACGTGGGAGGCTGAGGAAGACGGCTTGAGGCCAGGAGTTCAAGACCAGTCTGGGCAACATAGCAAGATCCCATCCCTACAAAAATTTAAAAATTAGCCAGGCGTGGTGGTTCACACCTGCAGTCCTAGCCACTCCATCACACCTGTAGTTCTAGCCACTTAAGAGGCTGGAATGGGAGGGTTGCTTGAGCCCAGGAGTTCGAGATTACAGTGAACCATGATCACGCCATTGTACTCCAGCCTCGGCAACAGAGTGAGATCCGTCTCAAAAAAAAAAAAAAAAAAAAAGAAAAGAAATTAATTAACTAATTAAAAGCAGGGTTTTATTTGGCTAGTAGCGAAAAAGGAAGTCAGGGAGATTTAGAGCATGAGGGGAATTCTGTAAGCAGAGGGGTTTGGGGCAGTGAGGAGGAGAGATCATGCAGGGCTCAAAGTCAGTGTGAGGACTTCAGCTTGGACACACCAAGGGACACGGGAGTCACTGCAGGGCTGAGCAGAGGTGTGCCGTGGGCTGCCATGATTGAACACCAGTGGGTAGGCCGAACACGGTGGCTCACAACTGTAGTCCCAGCACTTTGGGAGGGAAGGCAGGCAGATCATCTGAGGCCAGGGGTTCGAGACCAGCCTGGCCAACATGGCGAAACCCCGTCTCTACTAAAAATACAAAAAATTAGCCGGGCATGGTGATGGGTGCCTGTAATCACTGTGGGAGGTTACAGTGAGCCGAGATCACACCATTGCACACCAGCCTGGACGACAGAGTGAGACTCCATCTAAAAAAAAAAAAAGAAAGAAAAGTGCTGGAATTATAGGCATGAGCCATTGCACCCGGCCCATTTTAACCATTTTAAAGTATACAATTCAGTGGTGTTGATGACATTTGCAATATTGTGCAACCATATTTCCAAAACATTTCCATCACCTCCAACAGAAATCCCATACCCCTTAAGCAATAACTCCCCATGGCCTTCTCCCCCCAGCCCCTGGTAACCCTGATTCTACTTTCTGTCCCTATGAATTTTCCTATTCTGGATGTTTCACGTGAGTGGAATCCTACAATGTTTGTTCTTTTTGTGTCTGGCTCTCAATATAATGTCTTTGGGGTTCGCCCATGTTATAGCATGTGTCAGAATTTCATGCCTTCTTATGGCCACAAAATATTCCATTGTGTGGATAGACCACCTTTTGTTTATTATTCATCTGTTCCTGGACACCTGGCTGTTTCCACCTCTTGGCTATGGTGAAAAGCGCTGCTATGAATAAGCAGTGACTCTTAATACTGGTTGAGGGGGAAGATAGCAGGAACGAGTGTCTCCCCTCCCCAGCAGCCCTTCAGAATCTTCCAGAGGATGTGAGATTTCTTTTGCTTTGTAAAAGCAGACTGAATGCACGTTGGCTAAACTAGGCTGAAAACTCTTGACTTTAAAGCAAATGGGATTAAAAGGAAACTTTCAATAAGTACTATATATCAGTTACGCACAAAATATTGTTACATATTACATAATGTATTCAATAGGAACATCTTACTTAAATGTTGAGCTAGGCCAGGCACGGTGGCTCTTGCCCGCAATCTGAGTACTTTGGGAAGCCAAGGCAGGAGGATCACATGAGCCCAGGAGTTTGAGATCAGCTTGTGCAACATAGTGAGACCCCCTCTCTACAAATAATTTTAAAAATTAGCCAGGCGCGGTGGCTCACACCTGTAATCCTAGCACTTTGGGAGGCTGAGATGGGCAGATCACTTGAGGTCAGGAGTTCGAGACCAGCCTAGCCAACATGATGAAACCCCCATCGCTACTAAAAATACAAAAATTAGCTAGGCATGGTGGTGGACGCCTGTAATCCCAGCTACTTGGGAGGCTGAGGCAGGAGAATCGCTTAAAGCCAGGAGGTGGAAGTTGCAGTGAGCCAAGATCGCGCCATTGCACTCCTGCCTGGGTGACAAGAGTGAAACTCCATCTCAAAAAAAAAAAAAAAATTAGCCAAGTTTGGTGGCACATGCCTATAGTTCCAGCTACTCGGGAGACTGAGGTGGGAGAATTGCTTGAGCCTGGGCAGTCAAGGCTGCAATGAGCCGTGGTTGTGCCACCGCACTCCAGTCTGGGTGACAGAGTGAGAGCCTATCTCAAAAAAAAAGAAAAAGAGAAAGAAAAAAAAAAAAAGATGAGCTGGTAGAATATGTTCTGTGTATTGTTGGCTTATCATCTGTCCCTGTAGAATGCATGCTTGCTGAGGGCAGATATCTGGTCTATATTGTGCAGTGTCTGCCACACACAGTAGGCCCTCAATCAATCTTTGTGGAACACATAGTGGGAATATGGAGCAGCCAGATGACAGGGAAGTGCAGTGGGCCTTTGGCTGCCTTTCTAAGGCAGGATCTCAGCTGGTGGTCCAGCACCTGCAGGGCGACCAGGCACTTCTTTGTTTTTACCGACTTCTCATAGCAATCGCCCATTTTCTTTATTCATGAATAAAGATGGGCAATAAGTTTCAAGAGGTTGTTTTGTTTTGTTTTGTTTGCTTTGTTTTGAGACAGGGTCTTGCTCTGTTGCCCCAGCTGGAGTGCAATGGTGCGATCATAGCTCACTGCAGCCTCGAACTCCTGGGCTCAGGGGATCCTCCTGCCTCGGCCTCCCAAAGTGCTGGGACCACAGGTGTGAGCCATCATGCCTGGCCTTTGGGAGGTTTTTGTTGTTTGTTCTAGTAGTACGTATGATTCTTTTAACAATAGAAATTGCAGATTTTTCATATGTTAGAGTTGTTGCAAAATATCATGAATTCTCCTCACTACTTTTAAAATTACAGTTATTAGACCAGTTGTTATTGGATATTACTTAATGTGCTAATACTCTCATCAGCACATTACTGCTATCTACTGTGACATACTACTACTGTCATATCTACACGCTATACCAAATTTGGCTTTATCAAGTATTTCAATCATTGTATTTCACTATGATTGGTTAGCTTTGTAATCCCATGTAATTTACGCCTTTTTCCTGAGAATCCAGAGAGTTCACTAGACTGACAAAGGGGTTTGTGGTATACCCAAAGTTATGGGCCTGCTCCAAAGGCTTGCCTAGCTTCCCCCTAGTCAACCCCACGACACACATTGTCCTGGCCCCACATTCACACCCAGTCTGCACGTTACGACCAGTTTATACCAGTAGTGCTGCCTTCTCACCACCAGGAGGCACTGCTTCACCCGAGTCACAGGAAGCCCTGGGCAGGTTAGGGCTTCCTCCCTCCCGCCTTCATCCTGACAGGGGCTCGCATCAGAATCCTCCCGGAGCTTTTTTTTCCCCTTACTTCCATCCCTCCTTCCTTTTTTTTTTTTTTTTTGAGACAGTCTCACTCTTTCGCTCTGTCGCCCAGCCAGGCTGGGGTGCAGTGGTGCGATAGCTCACTGCAACCTCCACTTCCTGGATTCAAGCGATTCTCCTGCCTCAGCCTCCCGAGTAGCTGGGACTACAGGTGCGTGCCACCACCTGCTAATTTTTGTATTTTTAGTAGAGACAGAGTTTCACCATGTTGGCCGGGCTGGTCTTGAACTTCTGACCTCCAGTGATCCTCCTACCTCAGCCTCCCACAGTGCTGAGATTATAGGCATGAGCCACTGTGCTCAGCCGCTCCTTCCTTTTTCCTTCCTTCCTTCCTCCCTTCCTTCTTTCCTTCCTTCCCTCCCTCCTGTCTTCCATCCTTCCTTCCCTCTCTCCTTCCTTCTTCCCTCCCTCCCTCCTGTCTTCCATCCTTCCTTCCCTTCTCCCTCTCCCTCCTTCCTTCCTTTTTTCCTCCCTTTTAACTTTTTGTTACGAAAAATTTCAAACATACGAAAGTATATGAACCCCCAGAGAGCCATCAGCGACTGCAGTGATCATCTCGGGACCCAAGTCATTTCTGCACCCTGTCTGGGAGCCCTCTAAAGATACAGACGCTTGCCCTGCCCTATATGGGCGCTCAGAGCCTTAAGGTTTACAGAGCTCCTGGGCTGTTTGGGAACCACTGTCACAGCGTGGCCCCTGCCTCCCAGACCCCTGGTGACCGCGCACGGGCTTCCAGCAGCCATTCCCACACACATGAGCGTCTTGCCCATGTCTGCCCCAAGCCCTGGGCTCTCACTCCTGTTCTTTTGCTCAGGCACCACAGGAATTAGGGAACAGCTGACTCCCATTCCCTGCACAGCCTCTTCCTGTGGCTCTGAAAGCCAGGGTGAAGTAACACCCATCAGCCTTGCCCTTGAGCAAGCAACCACAGCCACATTTTGCTGGCATGAGGCTCATGGTGTGGCCTCTTCCTGCGATGGAGGGGCAGGCCCTGGGTTGGCAGCATCTCTGTGTTTCAGACTGAAAGACATTGTCAAGCTATTAAAGCTTGGTTCTGAGTGTCCAGAAGGATCCCTGTTATGAGCTGAATTGTCCCCCCTCCCCATCCATATGCTTTTTAAACATTTTTTATTTTTATTTCTTTTTTCTTTTTTTTTTTTTTTTGAGACGGAGTCTCGTTTTGTCACCCAGGCTGGAGTGCAGTGGTGCAATCTTGGCTCACTGCAACCTCTGCCTCCCAGGTTCAAGCGATTCTCCTGCCTCAGCCTCCCTAGTAGCTAGGATAACAGGTGCCCATCACCACACCCGGCTAATTTTTGTATTTTTAGTAGAGATGGGGTTTCACCATGTTGACCAGGCTGGTCTTGAACTCCTGACCTCAGGTGATCTGCCCACCTCCGCCTCCCAAAGTGCTGGGATTACAGGCGTGAGCCACCGTGCCCGGCCATACTTTTAAAAAATTTTTTGTAGAGATGGAGTCTCACTATGTTGCCCAGGCTGGTCTCGGCCACTCAAGGTGCTGGAATTACAGGTGTGAGCCACCATGCCCAGCCCCCCATTCATATTTTGAGATCTTAGCCTCCATTACCTCAGGATATGACTGTATTTGAAGATAGGGTCTTTAAAAGGTAACTAAGTTAAAATGAGATTGTTAGGGTGCACCCTAAACCAATATGATTGTGTCCTTAAGAGGAAACATGGGCCCGGTGCAGTGGCTCACTCCTGTCATCCCAGCATTTTGGGCGGCCAAGGCAGGCAGATCGCTTGAGCTCAGGAGTTCAAGACCAGCCTGGGCAACATGGTGAAACCTCATCTCTACTAAAAATACAAAAAAATTAGCCAGGCATGGTGGCGCACGCCTATAGCCCCAGATAACTCAGGGTGAAGCGGGGAGTCAATTGAGGCTGGGAGGTTGAGGCTGCAGTGAGTCTAGGTCATGCCACTGCACTCCAGCCTGGGCGACAGAGTGAGACCCTGTCTCAAAAAAAAAAAAAAAAAAAAAGGAAACATGGACACAGATAAGAACCCAGGGAAGACCAGTGGAGACACAAGGAGAAGATAGCATCTCCAAGCCGAGCAGAGAGGCCTGGGGGCGCCGCGCGCGGTGGCTCACACCTGTAATCCCAGCACTTTGGGAGGCCAAGGCAGGTGGATTACTTAAGGTCAGGAGTTTGAGACCAGCCTGGCCAACATGGTGAAACCTCATCTCTACTAAAAATACAAAAATTAGCCTGGTGTGATGGGCCACACTTGTGTTCCCAGCTACTTGGGAGGCTGAGGCAGGAGAATCACTTGAACCTGGGAGGCGGAGGTTGCAAATGGATACAACTCACTAAACCAGTAAGATCCCTTCCTACATCCTGAGGAACTACCTGTAGGAGTTTCTGACGGGGACCAGAGGCAGCCTGTACATGGGGCCTGGGGCTCTCTATGTGTGTGTGTCCCGGGGCAGCCCTGGGTTTGGTGAGAGGGAGGATTCTGATCTCACTCAGCCCTACTCACTCCGACCCTCTTGGGAAGTGGGTACCAAGCCCTGATCCCACCCGGGCTGGTGCAGGATGGTGGCATCCCCGTGGCCTGCAGCCGAGCCCTGTGGAAGGCCGCTGGGCAGAGACAGCTCCTCCGTTCACAGGACCCTCATCCAAAAACCCTCACATATTTCAACATAGCCGCACCCTGAACGTGGACCCCTTAGGCACCGGGCCCTGTGTGGCCATCCAGGCTGCACACCCATGAAGCCAGCTCTGCTGTTGGGGGACAGCAAAGAGAGGAACAGGCAGGCCGAAAGGTGTCCAGGGCACAGTGATGTCACCAGGAGCCACTGAGTCATCAGGAGGGCCTTTCATCAGTAGGCTGCCTGGTCTGATCTGAGCGAGGTGGAAGCTTCCAAGGCCAGACACGGGGAGACTCTGTGAGGCTCCCACATTGTTGATCGTTTCTTCTCATCTCTCCTCTCCTGACCAGATTGCTCTCTAACCAGATTCATTTCAGGAGTAAGTGACGCCGGCCGAGAAAGACAACCCCCTCAAGGTTACTACTTTAAAGACAGATGGGATCAGCTGTGATTTCAGTCGCAGTTATGAAAATTAGAGCCAGGTGTGGTGGCTCACACCTGTAATCTCAGCACTTTGGGAGGCTGAGGTGGGAGGACTGCTTGAGTCGAGGAGTTAGAGACCAGCCTGGGCAACATAGTGAGACCCCTTGTCTTTAGAAAAAATGTAAACATTTGCCAAGTGTGATGGTGTACACCTGTAGTCCCAGCTACTTAGGAGGCTGAGGTGGGAGGCTCGCCTAAGCCCAAGAGGTCAAGGTTGCAGTGAGCCATGATCGCACACTGCACTTCAGCCTGGGCAACAGAGCAAGACCCTGTCTCGGGAAAAAAAAAAAAAAAAAAGGAAAAGAAAATTAGACTAAGACATGCTTTGTTTTGCAAAGGTGCAGCATCAAGGGGTCCTGGCAGGGAAGAGGTGGCACCAGCCTGCACCACTGCTGCAGAAATACTCGGGAGTACACAAAGCACTTCTCGGCTGGAGTCCAGAGGCCTTCATATTTGGTAGTTTACTCTGATGTTTTCAGTTCCAACAGAGGAAGAGGAAGGGGCTGGTCCACAGTGGCCTCAGGTAATGCTCAGCCTTGGGGGATGATGAACACAATGAGGGGCACTTGGCGTGAAGAGTGAGAGTCCATTTCTCCTTCTCCTCCTCCTCCTCCTCGTCCTCCTCCTCCCCCCGCCCCCTTCCTCCTCCTCCTCTTCCTGCTCCTTCCCCCTACCCTCCCCACACGGGAGGTGTATCAGTTAGTGAGTTTCAGCCCGGCACGGTGGCTCATGCCTGTAATCCCAGCATTTTGGAAGGCTGAGCCAGGCGGTTCACTTGAGGCCAGGAGTTCGAGACAAGCCTGGGCAACATGGTGAAACCCTGTCTCTACTATTAACAAAGCTACAAAAATTAGGCATGGTGGGGTGTGACTGTAATCCCGGCTACTCGGGAGGCTGAGGCAGGAGAATTGCTTGAACCCAGAAGGCGAAGATTACAGTGAGTCTAGATCGTGCCACTCTACTCCAGGCTGGGCGACGGAGACTCTGTCTCAAAAAAATATTATTTCTTGAGGTCAGGAATTCAAGATCAGTCTGCCCAACAAGGTGAAACCCGGTCTCTACTAAAAACACAAAAAAATTAGCTGGATGTGGTGGCGCACATCTGCAATCCCAGCTACTTAGGAGGCTGAGGCATGAGAATCGCTTGAATCTGGGAGGCAGAGGTTGCAGTGAGCCGAGATCACGCCACTGCACTCCAGCGAAACTCTATCTGGAACAAACATACATACAGCAAGCTCTCAATGGGGCCAGTGAGCTGTGAGCATGTTTCCTCTGCACGCTAAGCTCTTGATGACTCACATTCCATCAGGAAGTTGGGGTCATCTTGACCAGGGAAGGGCAGGCATCTTGGTGGGGGGCCCCTGGACTGTACCTGGTAGTATATCAGGTGCTGCTAGCAGAGGAATGGAAGCTGGGCAGCAAAAACCCCTGATGCCCACTAGTCCTGAGCATCCCTGGAAGCATCCTGCCAAGTGCAAGGCCCAGGGTAAGTGCTGAATTAATACTTGCATTTTGCCTGGATCCTCACCCCACCCACCAATTTTAACCACGGATCCTGATGAGAGCTAAGTAGAGTACCAAAGGTCATTTCCGTTTTTTTTTTTAATGTATCACAGCTACTACAATTTGTATTTTGTATGTTTACAAGCACATGCTTGGAAAACAGAAAAGAATTTGGTTTTAAATATTCCAGGAAATTACAATCTAATTGCATCAGTTCCCAACTGTGCCTCAGTTTCTAGCCTGGAAAATGGGGTTGTATTACAATTAACTCTCTCTGACTTGTGATCAGGGTTCCTTTTTTTTTTTTTTTTTTTTGGTTTTTTGTTTGTTTTTTGTTTTTGAGACGGAGTTTCGCTCTTGTTGCCCAGGCTGGAGTGCAATGGTGTGATCTCGGGTCACTGCAAACTCCGCCTCCTGGGTTCAAACGATTCTCCTGCCTCAGCCTCCCAAGTAACTGGGATTACAGGCGCCCACCACCACGCCCAGCTAATTTTTGTATTTTTAGTAAGACGGGGTTTCACCATGTTGGCCAGGCTGGTCTCGAACTCCTGACCTCAGGTGATCTGCCCACCTCGGCCTCCCAAAGTGCTGGGATTACAGGCGTGAGCCACTGCGCCCGGACTCTATTTGGTTTTAAAAGCTCTCTAGGGTTCCCTCTGCCCAGACAGCCAAATTAGGGAGTGACATAACCCGCAGCACAGTTGTCAAAGGGGCCCTTAATTATTCACCCATCCCAGAGGCATCGTTTGAAGAAAGTGCCTTCTTTAAGGGCATTGGCTGCCTAGATGTGTTCAAATATAAATGTGTGTGTGTATACTTACATTTTTAATAGACTTTTATTTTGGAATAATTGTAGATTTACAGAAAAGCTGCAAAGAATAGTACAGAGAGTTCCCTCAAATTCTTCGCCCAGTTTCCTCTAACATTTGCATCTTACACAGCCATGGCACATTTGTCAAAACTAAGAAATTAACACTGGTATTACTTTTAACTAAAGGCTTTTTTGGATTTTACCAGTTTTTTCACTCATGCCTTGTTTTGTTCCAAAATCCAACCCAGGATATCACACTGCATTTAATCAAATGTAAATACGTATGCTTTAACTTTTTTATTTTAAAATAATCATAGATTTACAGGAAATTGCAACAACAACAAAAAAAGTACAGAGATTCTGTGTACCCTTCCCCCAGTTTCGTTCAGTGGTAACTCCTTGTATAACTACACAACATCAAAACCATGAAATAGATATTGGCACAATCCATAGACAGTATTAAATATACATGCATATATATATTTTTTAAGTGAAAAATATTTTTAAACCTCGCTTTGCCTCACAGCCAAGAAGATCAAATACTTTCTCCAAAAACATAGAATTTGTGTCTAACTCCACTCGCTTCCAAACTCAAGTCCAACCATGAAATTATTGATCCCTCTCTCTAACCCTCCGACTACAGGCAAGAATCTGCCCATACATTCCCCAAAGCAGGAGTGCACTCTGCCACAGGCCTAGATGCCGTCAACCTCCTGGACCTTGAACTCCCTAAATTAATGGCCTCTGTGTGAGTATGTGTAAGCAGCCCCTCTCTGTCCCAGTCCATCCTAAAATCACTCCCTTGGAGCCACCACTGCCCCTCTCATCTTCTAGAATTTCTAGAAAGATAAAGAGCTAGTTAAGCATCTAAGTACCTTTCTTCTGCTGTTAGCTCTAAAGACAACTGAATATATCCTAGCTAGGATGTACTCTAAGGAATGCAGAAGTAGGCCGAGTGCAGTGGCTCATTCCTGTAATCCCAGTGCTTTGGGAGGCCGAGGTGGGCGGATCACCTGAGGTCAGGAGTTTGAGTCCAGCCTGGTCAACATGGCAAAGCCCCGTCTCTACTAAAAATACAAAAATTAGCTGGGCATGGTGGCGGGTGCCTGTAATCCCAGCTACTCGGGAGGCTGAGGCAGGAGAATCACTTGAACCCCCAAGGCAGAGGTTGCAGTGAGCCGAGATGGAACCACTACCCATTTCAAAAAAAAAAAAAAGAATGCAGAAGTAAATTAAATGACCACAAAGACATTACTTTTTTTTTTTTTTTTTTTTTTTTTTTTGAGACAAGGTCTGGCTCTGTCACCTAGGCTGGAATACAGTGGCGCAATCTCAGCTCACTTCAATCTGTGCCCCCTGGGCTCAAGCCATCCCCTGACCTCAGCCTCCTGAGTAGCTGGGACTACAGTCCTGCCACTATGCCTGGCTAATTTTTGTATTTTTTGTAGAGATGTTGCCCAGGCTGGTCTGAAACTCCTGAGCTCAAGCGATCCATCCACCTGGGCCTCCCCAAGTGCTGGGATTACAGGCATGCCCCACTGTGCCCAACCCAGACATCACTTTTATCTGAAGCAACAACTGTCTGCTCTTTCTGTTTCCTTACTAATTATCCAGGAACTTTTACAGGTGAACTCTGAGGAGGACAATTTTTATTGTTTTTATGTCAGCATCACTAAAAGTAAAGCTGGATAGGAAGAGGTTACTTGAAAATGATTTCACCTGAACTCAAATGAATAAGCTGGCTACTGCATAAAGCAACAGAGGGGTCCCTTTAATTTAAAAGCTCAGGACTCTGAATCAATTGTTGGTTGGGAAAAGGTAGAGACATTCTTTACTTCTGCCTAAAACTGGGGAAAATGGCGTAGACTTCTGCTCTGAAGCGGTCCTCAGTGCTGCTTCGGTCAGAACTCCCGAGAGGCATCTGAGTGCTGGCCTGTCACTGCGGCTGGCATTCCAGGCATTTCATTGGCCCCACTTCAGCCCACGCCTGGCTCCACGGGGCTGGGCAGCTGAGGGGAGTTTGTGGCAGAGTGGGCATGGGGCACGGCCCGTGCAATGTGCGTTACAAAGGGGCTCTCTCTGAAGCAAGTCCTCTGCACTCCAGTCTATTTGAGGAAGAAAAGGACAATTCCCATAGGGAGGGGGTTTGCTGAAGCAACCAGCTGCCTGGTTTCCTCTCCAGCATTGAGAGGGAGGGAGGGCTGGCTTAACTGGGGGACGGCCTTCTCATCTGGACTGTGTCAAGGCCAAGGTTAGGCTCCAAATTCCAGAAAACCTCTCTGCAGGGTCTTCTTTCAGAGTGGTGAGAATGGAAGCAGGCTCCCTTCCCCTCCAGCACTAGGAAGCCCCGCAATTGGTGAGGTGGAAAGAAAGATGGGCCCAGGCAGGGAGGCGGGAGCAGGGGAGGTGCCCAGGGCAGTGGCTGGAAGGGCAACGGGAGAAGCAGCAGAGGCTGGGGGTGGGGGTCACAGCAGGTGCTGTCCCTGGCCTGTGTGAAAGGTACTAGAAGGCCCCATCCTTGGTGCCACATGGACCCCAGAGGCTTGTCTTAGTCCATGGGGTCCGAGGTATAAGACACTGACATTTGGTGTCACCTCTTAGGCTTGGATGAATTTCAGAAAGTGCTAGACTGGAGAACAGTGGAAAAAATCAGTGGAACGAGATCTGGAGCACTCACTGCTCAATGTCAATGTCAGAGAGCACAACGACACCAATGGGAGGAGGGTGAAGACCAGAGGCTGATTGCACGAGCTCTGTTGGAGTGCAGGACCCACTAACGGGTTATCTCAGGGTTCCTGGAGGCCACGGCTGTGCCTTGTGGTCCAAGACCTGGGGAAGCCACCACTGTGTCTTCCCTCTCCATCCTCTGGTGACTTGGGTCCAATTCCTGTTGCCATGGCAATCAGCCCAGCTGGCCTCACAGTTCACTGGCCTCAAAGTTGGCGTCTGTAGGTGAAGCCAGTGGGACCCAGAGAACTTAATTCTTCTCAACTGAGCTGGCTTGGAGGAACTTTTCTCATCAGCCACTGGAGCAGAGAACGTCACCAGCGTCTCATTGACGTCAATATCCTGGGCCTGGCTGTAGCTGAAAAGGAAAATTCTCCCCAAGGCAGACACATCTCCCGAAGCCCACACAGGCACTTTCTATGATTGCACTGGAAATCTGTCTCCTGGGGACAGGGAGCGCGTATGCTCACGATCAAGTCACAATGTTGAGCAGTCTCCAGGACTCCACGTTCATCTCTAAGAACAGGAGCCGGTGGTTGGGTGCAGATTCTTGAGCCAGATTGCTTGCGTTCAAAACCTGGTCCCTTTTTATTAATTGCATGCTTAGTTACATTTTCTGTTTGTACTTCTGTTTCCTTCTCTGCAAGACGGGGTTAATCACAGACACTTGTTCATGATGTAATACACTTAGAATACTTAGGACAGGCCTTCCTGCATAGTAAGTGCTCTGCAAACACTGGCTACTATTCTCCCTACGTGCAAACTTCTCCCAGCCAAAAGCCGCCCACACCAAGCCCCTGTGCCTTTTTCCTTCCGCACCCACGAGCAGGCTGCTCCTGGGGCCCTGGAGCTCACTTTCCCAGCCGCCCTCACCACCCACCGTGGCGCAGAAGAGCTTCCGAAGTCCTGGCGTCTCCCACTGGTCTGGGCATCTCTCGCTTCATCTTCCCTCTTGGGCCCCACAACGTGCAGCACTTCTAGGGCAGTATACTTGCTGATTGCTTCCTTACTATTGCTCACAACAACCAGCTAAGACACTGCCAAAGAAACACTCACAGCTGGCCGGTCCACGGCATCCGGAGGGGACTCGGGGGACAGGCCTGTCCTGCCTCTCCCCAGCACCTGTTGATAAGAAGGAAATGTGGGGAGGAAAGAAAGGATGCAGGAGGCCGAGGTGGGAGGATCGCTTCAGGCCAGGAGTTCAAGACCAGCCCAGGCAACTAGCAAGACTCCATCTCTACAAAAAAATTTTAAAAATTAGCCAGGCATGGTGATATGCGTGCCTGTAGTCCTAGCTACTGGAGAGGCCAGGGCAGGAGGATCGCTTGAGCCCAGGAGTTGAGGCTGCAGGGAGCTGTGATTGCACCAGTCTGGGTGACAGGGTGAGACCCCGTCTCTAAAAATAAAAATTGGGTGATGGCTCACACCTGTAATCCCAGCAATTTTAGAGGCCAAGACAGGAGGATCACTTGAGGCGAGAAGTTCAAAACCAGCCTGGTCAACATAGCCAGACCCCCACCTTCAGCAACTGTCTCTACAAAATGAAAATAAAAATAATGAAAGAGAGAGGATGGAGGAGAAGGCTGAGACCAGTAACAGATTCCAAAAGGACTAATTGACAAGGAGAAAAAAAAGTCAGCACTTCCCTGGAAAAGAAAAAATTCGAAAAGGACAGTGGTTGAAAAGTCAGCATGTCTGCGTGAAAGGGAAGCAATGAAGTAGCGCCAACTCCTCCCCCGTCCCGGGCACCGTTTAGGGAGAGGATCAGAGTTCTGCCAGAGAATCAGAACCAGAAGGAGATATAGATTAAGTTTATTTCAAGGAATCGGCTTACGTGATTGTGGGGGCTGGCTAGGCAAGTCTGAAATCCAGAGGGCAGGCCAGCAGGCCGGAAGCTCCCCAGAGGAGCTGACACTGCAGTCCCCAGGCAGGATTTCTTCTTCTTCAGGGAAACCTCGGTTCTGCTCTTGAGGCCTTTCAACCCATTGCATGAGGCCCACCCACCTCGCAGAGGAGAACCTTTGACTTACAGCCAGCGATCGTCAGTGCTGACCACATGTACAACGCACCTCACAGTAGCACCCAGGCAAGCGTTTGGTTGAATCATGGGTATCACAGCCTGGTTAAATTGACAAGGAAATTGCCCATCACAGGCTTTAAGATCTAGTGCTTTAAGATCTAGTGACTTCTTGTTGTTTTGTTGTTGTTTTTATAGAGATGGGGTCTTGCCATGTTGCCCAGGATGGTCTCAAACACCTGGGCTCAAGTGATCCTTCCGCCTCGGCCTCCCAAAATACCGGGGTTATAGGCATGAACCACCATGCCAGGCCAAGATCTAGTGACTTTGGATACGGACCACCATGGAACAGTTCCTCTTCCATGTGGGTGTGGGGGCATGAAGGGCTGTTTTCAGGAGGATCAAAGTCACCTCTACCCCAGCATGGGAAGTCCCAGAAACTTGAGTTCCAGGTAAGGTAGTGCAGAAAAAAGCAGGCTCATGAGCCAGTGCTGTCTCTCTCTGTACAAGGGGGAAAGAGCCCCTCTGAGGCCTCCACACACAGTCAGCAGGACACAGGACACAGAGGTCAGCCTGTTGTGGCCACTGTGAAATGTCCCATTGGAGTTGACAGGAGCCTGCTCTGACTCAGTCCTCCTCCTCCAAACAGGTGACCCTGTAATGCTCTGGTTAAAAAGCAAGCCAGCTGGACTGTGTTAACTTTTAGTGTGGGAAAAATGCTCTTAGGCCAGGCGTGGTGGCTCACACCTGTAATCCCAGTACTTTGGGAGGCTGAGGTGGGTGGATCACTTGAGATCAGGAGTTCGAGATCAGCCTGGTCAACATGGTGAAACTCCATCTCTACTAAAAAAAAAAAAAAAAACAAAAATTAGCTAGGCATGGTGGCATGTGCCTGTAGTTCCAGGTACCTGGGAGGCTGAGGCAGGAGAGTTGCTTGAACCTGGGAGGCAGAGGTTGCAGATCACACCAGTGCACTCCAGCCTGGGTGACAGAGCGAGACTCTGTCTTAAAAAAAAAAAAAAAAGCTCCTAATATATCAGATTTTAACCCAAAGGTAAATTCCAGCAGGGCATGCTCATCAGCTAGAGCGGCAGGTCTCGGCTTCACTGTGTAAGCATCGGCTGGGGAGCTTTTGGTAAAATGCAGATTCCCAGGTTCAAACCTAGAAGTTCAGACTTGGCAGCTCTGGGATGATGCCAAAGGTACATCCTGCAGTTGCTGTGTCCCCAGGTCAGCACAGAGACAAGCAAAAACTCAAAGCTTCCTCCCTCCCTCAACTCCCAGCCAAGACTGGACGGGGCAGGGGACCCCAGAATCCTGAAAACAGATAGCCACATGGAAACAGTGACCACAGCACACTTGAACTTTGTGAGCACAGCAGAAGCGTGTGGGATGGGCTGGCCCATCCAGAGATGGGGTGCAAGAGGCAGGAATTTGGCCTCATGGTGGCTCCGGCTTCAGCCCCAGCACTGCCACCAGAGGGAGGGCAAAGGTCAGTGGGGATGGTGGGAGGGCCGTGTGTTTTCAGGGGTGGGCATGGCAGGGGTCTCAGGCAAACACTAACACAGTGAAGTGCAACTGCCAAGTCTTCCAGCCAGCCCGCTCCTCAGGCTCGGAAACGGTCCCAGAGGAAAAGATGGTTCAGAAGAGAGAGAGAGTAAGATCCCGGGGACATCTGAGCCAAACCACACGCACTTTCCACTGCTCAGCAGCCCCTGTCCCAGACTTCCAAACAGAATTCCATTTTCTGAATCTAGACAGCCACCTGGGTGAAGGCATCTACCCATGAAGGCTGCTGCCCCAGGCACCAGAAGGTCAGGAGGGGGCCCTTCCTCTTCCTCCTGAGTCAGGACCCTGAGATGGAGAAGAAAATCCTCCTAGTCAGAAAGAGGAGGCTCTGACTTTAGGGACAATCTTTCTAGTTAGAGAGAGGAGGTCTGAACTCTGTGGACAATCTTTCCAGTCAGAGAGAGAAGGCCTGGACTTCAGGGACAATTTTTTCTGGTTAGACAGAGGAGGTGGTGGTGGTAGTGCATGCCTGTAGTCCCAGCTATTCAAGAGGCCAGGGTGGGAGGATCACTTGAGCCCAGGAATTGAGGGTGCAGTGAGCCACTGCGCTCTAGCCTGGGTGACAGAGCAAGACCCTGTCTCTAAAAATAAAAATAAAAAATTGGATGGTGGCTCACATGCATAATCCCAACACTTTGGGAGCCCAAGGGGGGAGAATCACTTGGGGACAGTCTTTCCAGTCAGAGAGAGGAGGCCTGGACTCTGAGGACAATCTTTCCAGTCAGAGAGAAGAGGCCTGGACTCTGAGGGCAATCTTTCCAATCAGAGAGAAGAGGCCTGGACTCTGAGGACAGTCTTTCCAGTCAGAGAGAGGAGGCCTGGACTCTGAGGACAGCCTTTTCAGTCAGAGAGAAGAGGCCTGTACTCTGAGGATGATCTTTTCAGTCAGAGAGAGGAGTCCTGGACTCTGAGGACAATCTTTTCAGTCAGAGAGAAGAGGCCTGGACTCTGAGGGCAATCTTTCCAGTCAGATAGAAGAGGCCTGGACTCTGAGGACAGTCTTTCTAGTCAGACAGAGGAGGCCTGGACTCTGAGGACAGTCTTTCCAGTCACAGAGAGGAGGCCTGGACTCTGAGGACAGTCTTTCCAGTCAGAGAGAGGAGGTCTGGACTCTGAGGACAGGCTTTCCAGTCAGAGAGAGGAGGCCTGGACTCTCAGGACAGTCTTTCCAGTCAGTGAGAAGAGGCCTGGACTCTGAGGGCAATCTTTCCAGTCAGATAGAAGAGGCCTGGACTCTGAGGACAGTCTTTCTAGTCAGACAGAGGAGGCCTGGACTCTGAGGACAGTCTTTCCAGTCAGAGAGAGGAGGCCTGGACTCTCAGGACAGTCTTTCCAGTCAGAGAGAAGAGGCCTGGACTCTGAGGACAATCTTTTCAGTCAGCGAGAAGAGGCCTGGACTCTGAGGGCAATCTTTCCAGTCAGATAGAAGAGGCCTGGACTCTGAGGACAGTCTTTCTAGTCAGACAGAGGAGGCCTGGACTCTGAGGACAGTCTTTCTAGTCAGACAGAGGAGGCCTGGACTCTCAGGACAGTCTTTCCAGTCAGAGAGAGGAGGCCTGGACTCTCAGGACAGTCTTTCCAGTCAGAGAGAAGAGGCCTGGACTCTGAGGACAATCTTTTCAGTCAGTTAGAAGAGGCCTGGACTCTGAGGGCAATCTTTCCAGTCAGATAGAAGAGGCCTGGACTCTGAGGACAGTCTTTCTAGTCAGACAGAGGAGGCCTGGACTCTGAGGACAGTCTTTCCAGTCACAGAGAGGAGGCCTGGACTCTCAGGACAGTCTTTCCAGTCAGAGAGAAGAGGCCTGGACTCTGAGGACAATCTTTCCAGTCAGAGAGAAGAGGCCTGGACTCTGAGGACAGTCTTTCCAGTCAGAGAGAAGAGGCCTGGACTCTGAGGGCAGTCTTTCCAGTCAGAGAGAAGAGGTCTGGACTCTGAGGACAGGCTTTCCAGTCAGAGAGAGGAGGCCTGGACTCTCAGGACAGTCTTTCCAGTCAGAGAGAGGAGGCCTGGACTCTGAGGACAATCTTTTCAGTCAGCGAGAAGAGGCCTGGACTCTGAGGGCAATCTTTCTAGTCAGAGGGAGGAGTCCTGGACTCTGAGGACAATCTTTTCAGTCAGAGAGAAGAGGCCTGGACTCTGAGGGCAGTCTTTCCAGTCAGAGAGAAGAGGTCTGGACTCTGAGGACAGTCTTTCCAGTCACAGAGAGGAGGCCTGGACTCTCAGGACAGTCTTTCCAGTCAGCGAGAAGAGGCCTGGACTCTGAGGACAGTCTTTCCAGTCAGACAGAGGAGGCCTGGACTCTCAGGACAATCTTTCCAGTCAGCGAGAAGAGGCCTGGACTCTGAGGGCAATCTTTCCAGTCAGAGAGAAGAGGCCTGGACTCTGAGGACAGTCTTTCCAGTCAGAGAGAGGAGGCCTGGACTCTCAGGACAGTCTTTCCAGTCAGAGAGAAGAGGCCTGGACTCTGAGGACAATCTTTTCAGTCAGCGAGAAAAGGCCTGGACTCTGAGGGCAATCTTTCCAGTCAGAGGGAGGAGTCCTGGACTCTGAGGACAATCTTTTCAGTCAGAGAGAAGAGGCCTGGACTCTGAGGGCAATCTTTCCAGTCAGAGAGAAGAGGCCTGGACTCTGAGGACAGTCTTTCCAGTCAGAGAGAAGAGGCCTGGACTCTCAGGGCAGTCTTTCCAGTCGGAGAGAAGAGGCCTGGACTCTGAGGACAATCTTTTCAGTCAGCGAGAAGAGGCCTGGACTCTGAGGGCAATCTTTCCAGTCAGAGGGAGGAGTCCTGGACTCTGAGGACAATCTTTTCAGTCAGAGAGAAGAGGCCTGGACTCTGAGGGCAGTCTTTCCAGTCAGAGAGAAGAGGCCTGGACTCTGAGGACAGTCTTTCCAGTCAGAGAGAAGAGGCCTGGACTCTCAGGGCAGTCTTTCCAGTCGGAGAGAAGAGGCCTGGACTCTGAGGACAATCTTTTCAGTCAGAGAGAAGAGGCCTGGACTCTGAGGGCAATCTTTCCAGTCAGAGGGAGGAGTCCTGGACTCTGAGGACAATCTTTTCAGTCAGAGAGAAGAGGCCTGGACTCTGAGGGCAGTCTTTCCAGTCAGAGAGAAGAGGCCTGGACTCTGAGGACAGTCTTTCCAGTCAGAGAGAGGAGGCCTGGACTCTGAGGACAATCTTTTCAGTCAGAGAGAAGAGGCCTGGACTCTGAGGGCAATCTTCTTTCCAGTCAGAGAGAAGAGGCCTGGACTCTGAGGACAGTCTTTCCAGTCAGAGAGAGGAGGCCTGGACTCTCAGGACAATCTTTCCAGTCAGAGAGAAGAGGTCTGGACTCTGAGGACAGGCTTTCCAGTCAGAGAGAGGAGGCCTGGACTCTGAGGACAGTCTTTCCAGTCAGAGAGAGGAGGCCTGGACTCTCAGGACAATCTTTCCAGTCAAAGATTCTAGGCCTGGACTTTGGGGACAGCCTTCTCCGTCAAGAGAGAGGAGGCCAGGATTTTAGGCAATGGGGAATAATTAATCAATACATGAAAATTGATTGTGTTCCACAAAATACAAAATGTACCAAGTCAGCAATCTTTAACCATGTCAGACTTCCCTGGAGTCACAACCTGAGGACAGAGATTTAAATGATGTTCCTTTCTACAGAAAGGCCTTCGCTCTAAGTATCAGGCCCAGCTTCTGCTGCATTAAACATAAGATGTATAAGGCCCCAGGCCTGATGTGTCTTGCTGCCCAGCCAGCCCTGCTGGTCCAGCAAACCAGGAGGAATTCGAGAAAATCAGAAGCCATCTTTAGCAGGAAATAGAACTCCAGAGGGGTTGTGAGCTCCTTCAGCACAAAAGAAAACGTTGATTCTGGCCGGGTGCGGTGGCTCACACCGGTATATCCCACGGCTTTGGGAAGCTGAGGTGGGTGGATCACTTCAGGTCAGGAGTTTGAGACCAACCTGGGCAACATGGTGAAACCCCTGTCTCTACTAAAAACACAAAAACTAGCCGGGCATGGTGGCAGGTGCCTGTAATCCCAACTACTTGGGAGGCTGAGGCAGGAGGATTGTTTGAACCCATAAGGCGGAGGTTACAGTGAGCCGAGATGGTGTCACTGCACTCCAGACTGGGTAACAGAGGAAGACTCTGTCTCAAAAAAAAAAAAAAAAAAAAAAAGAAGAAGAAGAAGAAAAGAAAATGCTGATTCTGGTAATGATGCTCTCGGATGGTATGATTCCCAGAAACACAGGCGCTCTCACCATCACTGGGATGTGAAAATTCACTCAGGAAACCTCCTCAGCCCCACAGCACATCTCCCAGAAGCATGACGGTCCCCTCCACATCCAACACACAGCCACCGAGAGCCTCTGACCTGTGGACACCGTGCTGGGTGTTCACCAGTCACGGCGGGGGGACAGACAGGTGTCCTGGGCCTTGGAGAATCTAATGTCCGTGGAGCAGACACAGGCAAGAAATCACAGCTGGGCAAAATGACAATGGGGAGCAGTGCTAGGGAGGAGAGACCCCTAGCTTCTCTTCCAGAGGGGAAGGTAGTCTGGGATGCCGTCCCCGTGGCCTCATCAATGAGATCAGGGAAGGGTAACAGGGAACACGCCGCACCACGGGCATCAGGGTGGGTGAAGTAGGGCTCGGGGAGGGAGGACTAGCAGCCTGGGAGGGGCGTGTGGTGGCTGAAGTTGCCAAGGAGGCTACAGTGTTGAAGCAACCAAGAAGGCGGGGACAAGTGAGGCAGAAGTGGGCGACCTCACAGGCCTCCACGAAGAACCTGCCTTTGTTTTAGGAGCAATGGGAAGACACAGCATGTTTAGAGATGGAGGGATCTCTTGCCAGAACTGTTCTAGAAGCCTGGTGGCGGGGACTGGTAAATATACTGAAAACCAAACCAAACAAAACGAAGCCCCATACTCTTACCCCCCACCACGGGCATGCTTCCACCATGACAGCAAACATCAGGTTGCGGGTGTGTGGGGTCATGACCTCATCCTCTGCTCCCATTTCCCCAACAGCACCTAATGCACAGCGGACACGTGGCAGACCCTTCATACGTGACTATGTCCCAAGGATCTTTATGTGTTGGAGAGGCCTACTTTGGAGGTCACCTGGACCCAAAAGGCACGGCTTAGCTGGCACCGTCTGCATAAGCAGATGAAACCTCAGACGTCCCTCTGATCCAAACACAATATGACTATATGAGAGCAAAGAGATTGCTTTAATGTCCTCTAAAAGGTTAAAGGCCAACACAGCTAAAGTAGGGGCCACAGGTGATGGATTCAGAAAGAAAAGCCACTTTCATGACCGAAATCGGCTAAGGCTGGGTCGGTAGCTTTTCATTTAGAAGTATATCCTGGCCTGGTGTGGTGGCTCACGCATATAATCTCCAACACTTTGAGGGGCTGAGGAGGGAGGACTGCTTGAGGACACGAGTTCAAGACCTGTCTGGGCAACATTGCAAGGTGCTATCTCTACAAAAAATTAAAAAGTGAGCTGGGCATGGTGGTGCACGCCTGTGAGGCAGGAGGATCACCTGAGCCTGGGAGGCGGAGGCTGCAGTGAGCCGTGATCACACCACTGCACTCCAGCCTGGGTGATACAGCGAGACCTTGTCTCTAAAAAAATAAATAGGCTGGGCACGGTGGTTCACACCTGTAATCCCTGCACTTTGGGAGGCCGAGGTGGGCAGATCACCTGAGGTCAGGAGTTCAAGACCAGCCTGGCCAACATGGTGAAACCCTGTCTCTACTAAAAAATACAAAAAAAATTAGCTGGGTGTAGTGGCACATGCCTGTAATCCCAGCTATTCAGGAGGCTGAGGCGGGAGAATCATTTGAACCCGGGAGGCAGAGGTTGCAGTGAGTCAAGATCACACGATTGTACTCCAGCCTGGGCAATGAGAGCCGAAACTCCATCTCAAAAAAATAAATAAATAAAATAAAATAAATAAAAAATAAAAACATCTCCAGAGACCAAAGCCCTCCTCTCTCCCTCTGCAGGGCAGTTCAATTGTTTCCTCGAATCCCCTCTAAACCATGAGTACTAGTGAAGGGCTCGTCCTGGTGGAGGGAGGACAGTGCTGGGGAGGAACCAGCATCCCAGGCTTTGAGAGGAAGCTGCGGATGTTTAACACCAGCTCAGAGTCCCCTTGAAGGAATTTTTCTGCCACTGTGTCATCTCCTCTTGAAACCCTGGCCTGGGCCAGGTGCAGTGGCTCACGCCTGTAATCCCAGCACTTTGGGGGGCCGAGGTGGGCGGATCACCTGAGGTCAGGAGTTTGAGACCAGCCTGGCCAACATGGTGAAACCCCGTCTCTACTAAAAATACAAAAAAATTGCTGGGAGTGGTGGTGCATGCCTGTAATCCCAGTTACTCAGGAGGCTGAGGCAGGAGAATAGCTTGAACCCGGGAGGCAGAGGTTGCAGTGAGCTGAGATCATGCCACTGCTCTCCAGTCTGGGTGACAAGAGCAAGACTCTGTCTCAAAGAAAAACAATAACAACAAAAAAGAAATTCTGGCCTGGCCTGGAAGAAGCTGGTGGCTAAGAGGGGCTTCAGAGACTCCATCCAGATCTGCAGCTAATTCTGTCCAGGTGGGAGCCATGGCAGAGAGGAGAGTGGCTGTCTTGGGGATGGGGTCAAAAAGATGGATGTGGAAGTTTTGACCCTCAAAAATGACTGACAGGTCCGTGGCTACTGGAACAAGCTTTCACCGGCTGTGGGGGGTGGGGGGCAGGGGACCACCACCCTCATGTCCCCAGGAGACAGGAGAAAACTGCAGCAGGTTGCTAGTTGCCCTATTGATGATGTGTTAGAATGCTGATTCCCGTAGCATCCCTGGGTGAATGGCAGAGAGCCTTGCTGGCTCTTTGGGGCCACCAGCCAAAAGCCTGTTGCCTTTGCCATTTGCAGAGCGAGAGACTCATTCATCTCATACCTCTTAATATTTAAGACTCTGTTTTTCCCTTTTTCTGGTTCTTATGGATGGAACCTTAAGCAGCCAACTCTGGGAGGCAGCAGGTTCATTTAAAAAAAAAAAAAAAAGAACAAGAAAAAAGGCTCAAACACCTAAAAACTAGCAGCCCAGCTGCTTACTGGGAAGAGGGGTCTCCTTGGGCAGTGAAAGGTGAAGAGTAGATGCTAGGATTGTCGGAAATTACCACTGCATTGAGAATCTCTTTTTTGTTTTGAGATGGAGTTTCACGCTCACTGCAACCTCTGCTTCCTGGATTCAAGCAATTCTCCTACCTCAGCCTCCCAAGTAGCTGGGATTACAGGCGGCTGCCACCACACTCGGCTAATTTTGTATTTTTAGTAGAGACGGGGTTTCACCATGTTGGCCAGGCTGGTCTTAAACTCCTGACCTCAGGTGATCTGTCCACCTTGGCCTCCCAAAGTGCTGGGATTACAGGCATGAGCCACTGTGCCTGGTGAGAATTTCTTAAAAAAAAAAAAAAAATATATATATATATATACACACACACACACACACACATATATATATACACACACACATATATATACACACACATACATATATATATATTTGAGGAGTAAGGGTTATTGTTTTACCCCAAATCAGTTTAAAATCTGAGTAAATTTAAATTTTTGGATGTAGCACATGCTGTTGGTTGCCTGTCCCAAATCCACGCCCCCTCTTCTCCCTGCTCATAGACCCTGATTTGGTTTGGGCAACCCACCCTCCTCCCCTGGCCACGTGCCTCATGAAGTCCTCGAGGTCATCCCTTCCTTTGCCACTGATTGGTTTGGGGCTGAGCACAAGACCCAATTCTGGCCAATGAGGTGTGTGAGAAAGTCAGCATGGACTTTGGGAAAGGCTTCCTCACTCATGAGGAGACCCCGGGAGGAGCCCAATGGGAGAGGAACTGGCAGGCGATGAAGCCAGTGGGGTGAGGGCAGCAGAGCAGAGATACGGAGGGAACCAAAGTCCTTGACATTACTGAGCGCCTGGATGTCACCTGTCCTGAAGCTGCCCTACCTCTGGACTACTTGGTTTATTACTTTTTTTATTTTTGAGACAGTGCGTTGCTCTTTTGCCTAGGTTGGAGTGCAGTGGCACAATCCCAGCTCACTGCAGCCTCCACCTCCTGGGGTCAAGCGATTCTCCCACCTCAGCCTCCTGAGTAGCTGGGACCACAGGTGCATGCCACCACACCTGGCTAGTTTTTTTGTTTTGTTTTGGTTTGGTTTGTTTGTAGAGATACCCCACATCTGCCTGTTTGCCCAGGCTGGTCTCGAACTCCTGGGCTCAAGGGATCCTCCTGCTTCAGCCTCCCAAAGTGTTAGGATTATGGGCGTGATCCACTGCACCTAGCCTTAAAAAATGTTTACTGTTCTGATTAAGTCATTTTAAGTAAGGTTTTCTCTTACTTGCAGCTGAAGGAATCCTAACTGGTATATTCCATAGTCTAAGCAACTGTGTCATCATCAATTATCTTGGAATTTTTTTTGTAAAAAAGCAAATCACTTAACAAACAGCATCTCTGTCACAAAGGGTTCGGTAACAGCAAAAACTGCTCCCCTGTCCTGTCCCTGCAAAGAATGCCATGCAACGGGGGGTTCAGACAAGCATTGTATCTGCTCTTACCCCTCCCCTTCCCAGTAAAGTGTTTGGGTGATGTTCCATGGCAGGGGAACAGATAGAAGAAGGCACAACCTGGTTCAAGGAAGAGGGCAAATGCGTTTTCAACGATGCCAAACTGGGCAAAACTAGTCCTAGTTTCAGGTGGGGTGTCCTGGGCTTGTTCTTCACTGAAACAGACCTGGGCTCCTTTTCTTCCTGTCCTCAGGCCAGAAATGCCCCATCAATTTGTCTAAGGGAACCATCACTGGCCAAGATACAGAGGGGGCAAGAACGCAGGAGACCGAGTCTTCTTACCAGGAGAGGTGATTTCAAAACTCCAAACAATCTCCAAGTAAAATCCAGCCCCAGTAAGGGCCTGTAGCATAAATTTGAATTTTGGAGGGAGTCCAGCCCTCCACGTGTTTCTCTGAGTAGGAACTGGGAGAGCTTCCCCCATACAGCCAAGTCCTGTGGCGGAGCAGTCCCCCGACCACCCTGTCTCTGCCCCAACCCCTCCTTATGGAGGCAAACAGGCCACCAAACTACAGCCTCCCACGGTGTTCCATCAGCAGTCACAGGAAAACCCTCATGGCTTCCGGGCTTTGCCTCCCCAGTTTGCCAGCCAGCACCCAGGCTCCATAAGAAATCTGCTTTCAGAATCAAAGACCTGAAAAATTAGAAATGCTTTTCTAATGCCGAGGCCAAATTTCCTCCACACAAAACACCACAAATCCCTCTCCAAACAAATTCGCGATTTCCCCCCAATCTCAATGGCCTTTTTCTCGGGTTGTAAATGTTCCCTAAAGTTGTCAGTGAATTAAACCAGAAAAAAAAAAAGAAAGAAAGAAAAAAAAAAAAAAGAAAGAAAAGGGTGGGTTACCTGCTCTGTGGGCCAAAGAAGGACCTTGGATTGATTGGATGTCAGCTCTGGTCCTGCAGCTTCCCCAGCCTGGCTCCACCTGTCTGACCTGTTGGGCTCGCTGCCGCCTCTGGGCCTGGCACAGCCGCAGGGAGCGGGGCTCGCTGCCAGCACCCAGGCCCCTCCATAGGTGTGTATTCACCTGCCAAGAGGTGCAGGCGCACAAGTGCCCTCCCCTCTCTGCTCCCACCATGTGACCTGCCCCCCAGCCGGACAGGCACTGGAGCATCTCCCTCGGTGTCACCGGAATTTCAAACCTGAAGCTGGCAGAGAGAAAGAAGAAAGGGAAGAAGAAGAGGGGAGGGGGACAGAGGAAAAATCCTGGCCCCCACAACTAACCAACAGTCCTTCCGTGATGTCGTGGAGGTCAGGCCAGGTGGGGCCAGCAGCCCCGTCACGGTGATCGTCAGGGTCAAATTCCAGGGCTGCTCTTTCCCCCTGGGTGGCTATTTTGGGAAAGCGGCTTTCCTCCAGCAGTGGACAGACTAGCTACTATGGACGCTGGAATCCAGAAGACTCAGAGCTCTGCCAGGGCCCAGCACAGGTAAAGGCACGGAGGACAGCCCTGGGAGCAAAGAGACAGTTTGCCCCCAGGTGCCCCTGAACTCCGCTCTGAGCACACACAATCCCACGGGTCCCTCCTGTCCCTACCCTTCAACAAGGATCACCCAGCACTTGGGGTCCTATCTGGCTTGGAAGAGGACGTGGGGCTTGAGGTATTACCCAAGGTGTTGAGGGGGTACAGCTGGAGGGGCAGGTGGCATCAGGTCTAGCGGCAAGGCCACTATTTTCCTGCCATCCAGGACTGAGAGCCCTTAGCAGCCAGATTTGGCTTCTCTTCCCTTTCACTCCCTGGCCCCTGATGCCCGTCAAGCTCAAGTCGATACTGAACAACTGAGTACACAGCACAGCCTGGGTGTGAGGTCACAGACTCTGTGCCTGGGATTGGGGCGGGTCAGGCATCTGACTCTGAGTTTCAACCACTGCTCAAGTTCAATCATGTGCTTCTAAGCTGCCAATCAAGCCAAACCTCTGGGAGTCACTGAAGAATAGAAACAGCAAGGCCAAGAGGAGGGTTGTGGCGCCCTGTGGTCCGGATAACTTGGGTTTTGAATGCAGGGTGGAGGTTAAGATATAAAGCCCTGCCTAGGAAACCAGAACACATCCTCCTAAGGAGGCAACAAAGCAGGGCAAGGCCCAGGAGAGGACCTGTGATGGAATTCAGACAGAGCCCAACCTCCCAGGGTACAGCTTTGTTCACGGGGCGCAGGAGGAGAAGGCTAACTGCTGCTGAGTGTGGCCAGGCAGGTCTTCAGCTACTGACGTCAGGGCTGTGTCCACCCCTCAGAGCAGCACTGAGCTTGAAAGTGAAGCCCTGGCCGGGCGCGGTCGCTCATGCCTGTAATCCCAGCACTTTGGGAGGCCGAGGAGGGCAGATCACCTGAGGTGAGGAGTTCAAGACTGGCCTGACCAACACGGAGAAACCCCGTCTCTACTTAAAAAAAAAAAGTGATGCTCTCTCTCAAAGCCAGCACTTGCTCTGCTGCCCCAAGAGGGTCCTGCAAACACACGGGCCTTGTCCAAGGGGCCTGATGTGCAGGAGAGGGGCAGGGCCCAGGGCAGTGACCCCGAAGGGCTCCATCCTTGGACCTGACTCCTCCTTGCTCATAAACAACCAGGCCTTCGCCTTCCTCCCACACCAGTCCCCGGGTCAAAGGCCTTAAGAAAATCCCCGGTGCACTAGCCAACTCAGACCGCCCTGGCCCTTAGATCATCCGCTAGTCACTGGGCTGAGACCCAAAGGAGAGGGAAATATTTGGCGATTTCAGGGAACTGAACAGCAAAGGTGTTCACAATCAGACCACCAGCAGGAGTGCGGCACGCCCCTTAAACACTTTAAGGAACTATTTACCAAGGCTGCTAAAAAAGAAGTTGAGGATTTCTGCCTCTGATTTAGTAGAAAATAATCTTTGAAATTTACATACAAAGTCCCATGATAAGTCATTTGGGATCCCCCAGAGGAGGAAGGCTGCTTGTGGTTAGACTGGGTGAGTCAACGAAACAAACAAATGGGCCCGATGAGGTCAGCTTTTTGGAAAAGGAACAAAGAAAACTGCACCCAAGTGAGAGGCAGCTTACAATGGTGAAGCAGTGGTCACAGAAAATCCATTTCCAAAGCCTCTAATCCAGCAGTTTGGGGGATGATTTTGTCACCCAGGGGATATTTGGCAATATCTAAAGACATTTTTGGGGCCGGGTGTGGTGGCTCATGCCTGTAATCTCAGCACTTTGGGAGGCCGAGGCGGGCAGATCACTTCAGGTCAGGAGTTCGAGACCAGCCTGGCCAACATGACAAGACCCTATCTCCACTAAAAATGCAAAACTTAACTGGGCATGGTGGCACACACCTGTAATCCCAACTACTTGGGAGGCTGAAGCAGGAGAATCACTTGAGACTGGGAGGTGGAGGTTGCAGTGAGCCAAGATCGCATCACTGCACTCCAGCCTGGGTGACAGAGCAAGACTCTGTCTCAAAGAAAAAGAAGAAAACAACCCAGACGTTTTTGATTATCACAATTGAAGGGTAGGGAGGGCTCCTGGCTTCTAGTGGGTAGAAGCCAAGAATGCCACTAAACATCCTACAGTGCACAGGGCAGCCCCCACCACAAAAAATCATCTGGCTCCAAATGTCTGTAGCACTGCCAGTGAAAAACTGTTCTCATCCACTGAGGACTCTCTCTCTCTTCCTTGCAAGTCCTGGGCAAATGGTTGTTTTTAGCAGCCCAGAGGGCCATGGTGGTGACAGCTCCTCCCTGGGTGATGCCAGGCTTCATGGGGTCAGCATCTTTGGAGGGTCCTCTGGGCATAGACCCCAGCTCGAGCAAGCCACTCGGCTGCCCCTGCATGGGTGACCCTGCCTGACTGCCCCTGGCTGCAACAGCCCCTTGCCGAGGCTTCTAGACCCTCAGAACCTCCCCTCTGCTGCTCTGGCTCTCAAGGTCCCACAGTAAAGCCACAGGAATGAGAAGGAGCGATGACAGTTCTCATCATCCCGTCATCGTCACAGCAGACGGGTAGGTGCTTTACAGGTGACAATGAGCTTTCACATTCGTTGTCTCACCTGAATACATAAAAGCCTCACCCACTGTTAAAACAATCTGAGTTCTTGACCTGCCAGACCAGTGGAACATGCAGAGGCCACCTGTCCCCGATGAGGGCCTGGGGGAGAGGGAGCCGTGCATTCATCTGGGGAGCCCCCAGAGTCCAGAGCTGGGCAGAGGTGACAGCAGCCTGTCTAGGGGACCTGGGGGAAGCCAGGGTTCTGGCTGCTCCACGGCAGGCCCTGAGGTGGAGGGTCTAGACCCTGGCCAGGCACCAGTCCTGCTGAAATGAGGCTCCAGAAACAGACGCACATCACACTCCCTGGAGTATTTTCTGGGCGGCCACAGAGTTCAGCAAATAGTCAACAGAAAGCATCTCCAAGAAGTGGGTGAACCGGAAGGACACATGCCCAAGGCTGATATGGGACGTGTTTGGGGACTTGGGGAAGAAGCAGGACAGAAATAGGCCTAGCTCATTAACTGCATCTACATATGAATTGCTTGACTTTTTTTTTTTTTTTTCAGAGACAGGGTCTGGCTTTGTCACCCGCTGAGCTGCAGCACAGTGGCATGATCATAGCTCACCAAAGCCTCGACCTCCCCGGCTCCAGCCATCCATCTTACCCCTCAGCTTCTCTAGTAGCTGGGACCACAGGTGTGCACCACCATACCACGCCTAGCTAATCTTTTTTTTTTTTTTTTTTGAGACGGAGTCTCACCCTGTCCTTCAGGCTGGAGTGCCGTGGTGTGATCTCGGCTCACTGCAACCTCTGCCTCCCGGATTCAAGCAATTCTCCTGCCTCAGCCTCCCAAGTAGCTGGGATTACAGGTGTGTGCCACCACACCTGGCTAATTTTTTGTATTTTTAGTAGAGACCGGGTTTCACTATGTTGACCAGGCTAGTCTCAAACTCCTAACCTCAGGTGATCTGCCCATCTCAGCCTCCCAAAGTGCTGGGATTACAGGTGTGCGCCACCACACCTGGCTAATTTTTTGTATTTTTAGTAGAGACGGGGTTTCACTATGTTGACCAGGCTAGTCTCGAACTCCTAACCTCAGGTGATCTGCCCATCTCGGCCTCCCAAAGTGCTGGGATTACAGACGTCAGCCACTGCACCTGGCAACCCGGCTAATGTTTAAAACAATTCTTTTAGAGACAGGGTCTTACTATGTTGTTCAAGCTGGTCTCAAACCTCTGGGCTCAAGTGTTTCTCCAGCCTCAGCCTCCCGAAGTGCTGGGATTACAAGCATGAGCCACCGCGTCTGGCCTGTTTGAGTTTTTATGAGTATTATTACTTATTTTATAAATCTAAAAGAACATTAGGAAAAAATAAGAATAAGGGCAGAATATCTCGTATCCACACCCCCTTTCTTGGGAAACAGAGCCTTGCCTGCTTGGGAAACTCCTGAACTGCAGTCTGGGTTGCAACTCCATGCGTCATTCATCCTGGTCACCAGACCCTGGAAAACTGACGCCAAGTGAGACTCTGAATAAGTCAAAGGACAGAGACCACAGGAGACAGCTCCCAGCGCTAAGCAAATGCCTGTCTCCAACAAACCTCAGGAAATGAGAGAAACAAGTCCACGCTCCAGCTGGGAGCCCCTGCAGCAGGGAGGCTGCCCATCTGACACCCCTAGACCTCCTGCCTGCACTCCCCCTGAGTAGGTGGCCCCTGCCACTGCCGTTCCCCTCAGACCAAGGCCTTTCCTCAGGAGAGAGGGTGGATGTGGGGAAACACCAGCTCTTCAATGTACCCTGGGAAGGCGGATCCTGGAAGGCCCTTTTGAAGTTTGAGCAAAGAATGGGAGGATGCGACCCACCAGGCAGGCAGGAGCCGCTGACTCCAATGCGAAAATAGAAACTGCTTCCCTGTAGCTTGGATGCCATTGCAGCTGGCACACAGAGGCTGTTAGGATCAAGACGAGGTTCTGGATCCAGTGCCTGCCTCTGAGGCTGCTCACAAGGAGGAAAGTCACTGCAAAAATGCTTGGCCCAGGCCGGGCATGGTGGCTCATGCCTGTCATCCCAGCACTTTGGGAGGCCGAGGCAGGCGGGATCACCTGAGGTCAGCAGTTCAAGATCAGCCTGGCCAACATGGTGAAACTCGTGTCTCCAAAAATACAAAAATTAGCCAGGCGTGGTGGCACACACCTGTAATCTCAGCTACTCGGTAGGCTGAGGCAGGAGAATCGCATGAACCCCAGAGGTGGAAGTTGCAGTGAGCTGAGATGGCACCACTGCACTCCAGCCTGGGTGACAGAGCGAGACTGTCTCAAAAAAAAAAAAAAAAAGAAAAAGAAAAAAGAAAGAAAGGCCAGGCGCAGTGGCTCACCCTGTAATCCCAGCACTTTGGGAGGACAAAGCAGGCAAATCACGAGGTTAGGAGTTCAAGACCAGCCTGACCAGCCTGACCAACATGGTGAAACCCCATCTCTACTAAAAATACAAAAATTAGCCGGGCGTGCGACGTGCTCCTGTAATCCCAGCTATTCAGGAGGCTGAGGCAGGAGAATCACTTGAACCTGGGAGGCAGAAGTTGCAGTGAGCCAAGATCGTGCTACTGCACTCCAGCCTGGGTGACAGAAGGAGACTCTGTCTCAAAAAAAAAAAAAAAAAAAAAAATGCTTGGCTCACCTGGCAGCTTTAAGCTTGGAGCCTCCTGGCCACCTGACCTGCTCTCAATGCACACAAGGCACAGCCTCCTGGAATGGTGCCTGCACGCCCACTTTATCACCCACTTTCCAACCTGCAGAACTGCCATCTAATTTTCCATTTACAACTGTTCCTCCACCTCAGGCCTCAGCATTGTTTCTGCAGCTTCAACTCCCTACTCCTCTCTGCTGTGAGAGCTCTGTGCTCCCACCTCTGGCTCTGTCACCCACAGCCAGTGTGAATAACTCACAAGGTGTCACCAAGACCTTCCACCTCCCCAGGCTCTCTGTCGTGCAAAAGGGATTCACACACCTAGATACAGGGCTGGAGCTGGGTGGCCATGGGACTGACCTAGAGGGACAGCTCATATGCTCCACCATTCTTAAGGGCATCTACTTCCCAGCTAACATGTAAAGCAAGAAATTCAGACCAGGCACGGTGGCTCACACCTGTAATCCTAATGCTTTGGGAAGCTGAGGTGGGAGGATCTCTTGAGCCCAGGAGTTTGAGACCAGCTTGGGCAACACAGGGAGAGGCCATCTCTAAAAATATATTTTAAAATCATCCAGGTGTGCACCTGTAGTCCCAGTTACTCAAGAGGCTGAGGAGCGAGAATCGCTTGAACCCAGGAGTTTGAGGCTGCAGTAGGCTATGATCACACCACTGTACTCTAGCCTGAGCAACAGAGCAAGACCCTGTCTCTAAAAATAAAATAAAATAAATGCAATGTGGGCATAACATCATATTTTGAGGACATAGTATACATTGAAAAATGTCAAGGAAAATGGATAGGTTGATAATATGCAAAATAATCTAAAGTGTGTGTGTGTGCGTGCGTGCGTGTGTGTGTCTTTAGTTCAAGAATATATGGTGCAGGGCTGAGCACAGTGGCTCATATCTGTAATCCCAGAACTTTGGGAGGCCAAGGCCGGCAGATCGCTTGAGCCCAGGAGTTCGAAACCAGCTGGGGCAACATGGTGAAACCCTGTCTCTAAAAAATAAAAAAAAATTAAAAAAAGAATATACGGTGCAAAGGCAAATAAAAGCAATGTTTCCAGTGGGCTAGATGGAGAAGTCCCTTTGCTGCCTCTCTGGGTCACATGGGAGAAGCACAGTTCCCTGTAGCCCCCCTCCAGGGTCCTGGTACTCGGTAAAGGCTGCCAGACCTGGGGGTGAACCAGTGATCTGGGATGCAAGGGAGCAGGCAGTGGAAGAGACAGGAGCCAAGCAGATACAAGTTCACCACACTGGGCCATGCGTTCCTGGAGGAAACCTACTTCCTTCCATCCACAGGGAAGGGACTCAACACAGAGTGTTTTGATAAAGAGTGTCAGGACCCAATGTCTGAACGTGGGGGGATAGCCCACGGCTGGCCCAAGGAACGTGTGTGGACCACCAAGCGCTGTCCTCTCTCTTCCTGTCCCCATATAGAGATGATTTGCTTTCCAACCACATCTACAAGTACTCGGTGTCTTTGGCCCTTGCCTGACCCCTGGTTCATGGCAAAACCTACCCTTGGGTGAATACCAGATGCCCTGATGTGGAAGGGGTTGGTGCCGCAGGAGACTCATCTTCAGTGGATTCTGCATTTGAATATGGAATACATTTTCTTTTCTTTTCTTTTTTTTTTTGAGACAGAGGCTCACTCTGTTGCCCAGGCTGGAGTGCAATGACATGCTCTTGGCTCACTGCAACCTCTGCCTCCCAGGTTCAAGTGATTCTCCTGCTTCAGCCTCCCAAGTAGCTGGGATTACAGGTGTGCACCACCACACCCGGCTAATTTTTGTATTTTTGCAGAGATGGGGTTTCCCCATGTTGGCCAGGCTGGTCTTAAACTCCTGACCTCAGGTGATCCACCCGCCTCGGCCTCCCAAAGTGCTGGGATTATAGGCGTGAGCCACGGTGCCAGGACTGGAATACATTTTCTATCTGGCTTAAGCCAAAAGCATGAAGCTCTAATGGCTGAATTTCAGCCACAAACCAGCTCACTGAAGGAGATTGGGTGGAGGCAGGCAGCATAAGGGGAGGTGTCCCTGAGCTCACAGACCAGGGCCCTCCTCACTCAGATGCTGGCTCTATGCCCCCCAGGCCTTCTGGGGCCAGCCTCTCTGCCTTGAGACCCCACCCTTCTAGCTTCATAAGCAACTCTTACTCATCTTTCAGGCCTCGGTTAAGCGCCCTACAACCCCCCTCACTCAGCTATGGGCTCGCAGTGCCCACCCCAAGCATCACACATCTCCCTGCATCATGGTGGCCAACTCGCTTGTACCTCCCTCTCACCAGACTGAGTGTCAGCTTCCTGTTCCTACTCCCAGCACCTAGCCTAGCAGACAGGACATAGTGAGTGCCAGTAAAGGTCTGTTGAGAAAGCACAGGAGGAGGAGTGGGCAAAAAAAGACAGGCAGCGCTGCCAGCCAGCCTGCGCTGTCAGCGGACCGCACGTTCCAATCCTTCATGAGCTTAATGATCAGGCTGAGCCTCAGGTGTTTAGTCTGTTGTCAGCCCAGAAAACACAGGTGAGGCAGCAGATGGGAAAGTGCTTTAAAAACTGTAACTGGGGCCGAGCGCTGTGGCTCATGACTGTAATCCCAGCACTTTGGGAGGCCGAGGCAGGTGGATCACAAGGTCAAGAGATCGAGACCATCCTGGCTAACACGGTGAAACCCCATCTCCACTAAAAATACAAAAAATTAGCCGGGTGTGGTGGTGGGTGCCTGTAGTCACAGCTACTTAGGAGGCTATGGCAGGAGAATGGCATGAACCCAGGAGGCAGAGGTTGCAGTGAGCCGAGATCACGCCACTGCACCCCAGCCTGGGCGACAGAGCAAGACTCCATCTCAAAAAAAAAAAAAAGAAAAAAAAAACTGTAACTGGGCTGGGTGTGGTGGCTCACACCTGTAATCCCAGCACTTTGGGAGGCCAAGGAGGGCGGATCATGAGGTCAGGCATTCCAGACCAGCTTGGCCAATATAGTGAAACCCCGTCTCTATTAAAAATACAAAAAATTAGCCAGGTGTGGTGGCAGACACCTGCAGTCCCAGCTACTCAGGAGGTTGAGGCAGGAGAATCGCTTGAACCTGGGAAGTGGAGGTTGCAGTGAGCCAATATCATGCCATTGCACTCCAGCCCAGGTGACAGTGTGAGACTCCGTCTCAAAAAAATTATAAAAAAACAAAACTGTAACTGCAGGGAGTCACACTTCCATTTCAGACCATCTTTGAGTACACCTAATTTTTTTTAAAAACTGAGACTTGCTCTGTCACCCAGGCTGGAGTGCAGTGGCACGATCTCAGCTCACAGCAATCTCCACTCCTGGGTTCAAGTGATTCTCCTGCCTCAGCCTCCCGAGTAGCTGGGATTACAGGCACCCGCCACCACGCATGGCTAATTTTTTGTATTTTTAGTAGAGACGGGATTTCACCATGTTGGTCAGGCTGGTCTCGAACTCCTGACTTCAGGGGATCCACCCACCTCGGCCTCCCAAAGTGCTGAGATTACAGGCGTGAGCCACCATGCCCGGCCAAGTACACCTAATTCATAAGTTGACAATGATTTGGACTTTCCACAAGGTTATCTGGCAAGTTGGCTGCTTGCAACTAGGAATGCCACGCCCCAAAGTGACAATACCGTAAGTGTGGCAGGTTTGTAGGCTCAGCCAGGACAGTCCACTGTACGGTGGGACCTCAGATATCCAGAAACGTGGGGCATCATCCCCTCGTGGGTCAGGGTGCCTCACTTCACTTAATCCCCCTTGGCACCTAGCATGATGGGGAGCCAGGGCCAATACCCGGATAACCAGTGAATGAATGAAAGGATGAGAAGTAATCCAAAAACAGCAGCAATAGCAATATCAACAGCGGCCCCACTACGCATCAGGCACTGTTCTTCATCCTTTTACTGCGTCACTCATTGCAGTGGGCTGAAAAACACCCTGGAGAGATAGCCACGTCAAATCCCTGCAACCAGAGCATGTGGGTCTTTGCGAAGCTGATTAAGGTTATGAGATGAGACCATCTTGGATGATCTGTGTGAGCCCGAAGACAGGTGTCCTTAGAAACAGAGGCAGAAGGAAATTTAAGACAGTCAGAAGAGGAGAAGACACAGACACACAGAGAAGGCCACTGAAAGACAGAGGCAGAGACTAGAGTGATGCAGCCACTAGCCCAGGAATGCTGGGACAGTCACCAAAGCTAAAAAGAGACAAGGGAGGCTTCTTCCCTAGAGCCTCCAGTGGGAGTACGGCCCTGCTGGATTTCAGATTTCTGGCCTCCAGAACTGTTAGAGAATAATTTAAGCCATCCAGCAGCCACAGGAAATTATTATACTCCTGGAGTCATGAATAAGCTCATTCACAACTGCAATGGGGTTGTTACAGAGAGACAGGGTAGGAAAGCAGCCTCTGGGCTGGGCACGGTGGCTTATGCCTGTAATCACAGCACTTTGGTGGCTCATGCCTGTAATCACAGCACGTTGAGAGGCTGAGGTGAGTGGATCGCTTGAGCCCAGGAGTTCAAGACCAGCCTGGGCAACATGGCGAAACCCATCTCTACAAAAAAAAAAAAAAAAAATTAGCCAGGCGTGGTGGCACATGCCTATAGTCCCAGCTACTTGGGAGGCTAAAGTGGGAGGACGGCTTGAGTCTGGGAAGTCAAGGCTACAGTAAGCCATGATCACCCCACTGCACTCCAGCCTGAGCAACAAAGCAAGACCCTGTCTTAAAAAAAAGAGTCTCTGAGCAGCTCAAACTCCTGTGCTCAAGTTCCTGTCCCTCCTCAGAACATACTGTTACCCTCAACATGGTGTTTTGTTAATATCTCATATTCTGTTAATCAATACTCTCCTTGGATAAACACTCTCTCCACTCCCAACTTCACAGCTGAAATTCAATATCAAGTAAATAGCACAACTAAAGCTAAGCTAAAGGAAAGTGATGAATCAAAGCAATGCTTTGTTTCCAAATGACCTCTGGCCCCTCATTCTGACATTGGGGTGAGGCCCAGCTTGCCCTTGAACTCCACTGTATGAACTCATTTTTTATTTTTTTTTCACAGAGTCTCACTGTCGCCCAGGCTGGAGTGCAGTGGCATGATCTTGGCTCACTGCAATCTCCGCCTCCCAGGTTCAAGCAATTCTGCCTCAGCCTTCCGAGTAGCTGGGATTACAGGTGCACGCCACCATGCCTGGCTAATTTTTGTATTTTTAGTAGAGATGGGGTTTCACCATGTTGGCCAGGCTGGTCTCGAACTCGTGACCTCAGATGATCCACCTGCCTCAGCCTCCCAAAAGTGCTGGGATTACAGGCACGACCCACCATATCCAGCCTGAAGAAGCCTCCCTTGTCTCTTTTTACCTTTGGTGGCTGTCCCAGCATTCCTGGGCTGGCTGCATCACTCCAGTCTCTGCCTCTGTCTTTCAGTGGCCTTCTCTGTGTGTCTGTGTTTTCTCCTCTTCTGACTGTCTTAAATTTCCTTCTGCCTCTGTTTCTAAGGACACCTGTCTTAGGGCTCACCCAGATCATCCAAGATGGTCTTATTTCAAAATCTTAACCTAAATAGGAATGAGGGTTCCTGACCCCACAGTAATTTAGAAGCAGCAACTTGGAAGGGAGGGAAAGGTTTGCTGAAATCAGATTCACCGGCAAGAACAAGGAAAGACAAGTGAGAGAAAGAGAACAAGAGAAGAAATGGAAATTCTATAAACCACATTCGTGACACTTAAAAAAGCCCTGCCACCTGAGGCCAGGGCCTCCAGGAGGTGGCTCCACACAGACACAGCAATGCGTGTTCACAGTGACCAGTAAGCTTAGCAAGAAAAGGTAAAATTGTGTTTATTCTGTTTTAAGAAGAGGGAAGCATGAATTATATTCTGGAAAGACTTCCAACCAAAAACGAAACAATTGAAAAGTGCCGGTACAGGGAGGAATTTTTTTTTTCTTTTTTTTTTTTTTGAGGCAGGGTCCCGCTCTGTCACCCAGGAGGGAGTGCAGTGGCACAGTCATGGCTCACTGCAGCCTCAACCTCCAGGGCTCAAATAATCCTCCTGCCTCATCTTTTTTGATTTTTTTGTAGAGACAGTGTTTCGCCGTGTTGCCCAGGCTGGTCTCGAACTCCTGGGCTCAAGCAATCCTCCCTCCTCAGCCTCCCAAAGTGCTGGGATTACAGGCATGAGGCACCGCACCCAGCCAGGATGCATCTTTAGCTGTCTAAAACACTTGCTGGGTGCGGTGGCTCACGCCTGTAATCCCAACATTTTGGGAGACTAAGGCAGGTGGGTCACTTGAGGTCACGAGTTCAAGACCAGCCTGGCCAACATGGTGAAACCTCGTTTCTACTAAAAATACAAAAATTAGCCAGGCGTGGTGGCATGCACCTGTAATCCCAGCCACTTGCAAGGCTGAGGCAGGAGAATCGCTTGAACCTGGGAAGCGGAGGTTGCAGTGAGCTGAGATCATGCCATTGCACTCCAGCCTGGGAGTCGCAATGAGACTCTGTCTCAAAATAAAATAAAATAAAATAAAAATAAAACACTTAAGGTTTCCCAGGAACCTGTCTGCCTGGTGTTGAGGCTCCTGTTCAGAGGTATCTTGTGCCCCAAAGACAAACCACCTCAAGGGGTGACATCCCGCTCCCTCCCATTTTCCTAGTGAAGTGGGGAGGCAGGGTGCGGTGGCCACTGCTTCTGGCCCCCTACCTGCCCTGAGGCATGACTGAGCCCCATGGGGTTGCCCCACACCTGCCCTCAGAACCTCTGCACTCCTACCTGCTGTTCCCTTTGCCTGCTTGTGCCTGCAGTGGACTCCAGGATGGTCCCCACGCCCAAAGGGAATGAAGCCACCCACAGTGTCCCAGGCAGAGGTGTCCCACCTCTCCTATCTGTTAACTCTGCCCTGGACACGGTGGGGACACAGCCACGTTTGTGTCAACACCAGCACAGTACTGAACACACCATACAGAAGGAAGTCACTGAAACGTGCTGGATATATGAACACATGCACAGATGAACTGAGGAATCAATAAATAAGTGGATGAATTTTAAAGTTTTACCAAATGCCTAAATTCAACACTGGGCTCTCTCTTCCCTTGTTGCTCTGTCTCAAGATCCCGTGGCTTAGTTCCTCTTCTGTAAACTCCTGGGGATGATTTAACCATAGAAGCAACCCTGACTGTATTAACTCCCCAGAGGGCAGGTCCATGGAATCCAGGAGGGAATAAAAAACATGTCAGACATGCTGCTGGCATCCTAAATATTCTTGTAAGTTGTTGACATGACAAGAAACCATCAGGAACACTGTCACTCCCAATGTTTTTTCTATTTCTCCAGTGACTTACATACAATTTCTAACAAAGTTCATTTGACACATATTTAAGGACAAGCACAAATGAAGTTAGAAATTGTGGGCGACAAATGATAAGGTGGCCCCTATGGCCACTGCCTCATGGTGTTCATGCCTTTGTGTGACCCCCTCCTTTAGTATGGGCAAGACCTGTAACTGGCTTCTAGCCAACAGAATATGGCATGGACGGCAGAGTGTCACTCAAGGATTGCGCTACGTTATATAAGATGCCCTCTCCTGCTAGCAGGCTCGTGCTGAAGACACTCTCCCTCACTGGCTTTAAAGAAACAAGCTGCCATGCTGTGGGAGAGCCTAGGGAGGGGGCCACAAGGCAAAGGCCTGCGGGCGGACTCTAGGAGCTGAGAGCAGTGCCAATCAACAGCCAGCAAGAAGCCAAGGACTCCAGTCGTCCAACCGCAACGAGATAAATTCCACCAACAACCTGAGTGAGCTTGGAAGAGGATCTTTCCCCAGCTGAGTCACCAGATGAGACCCCAGCCCTGGCTTAGACCTTAATGGCAGCCTCACACAGGACCCAGCTAAACCGTGCCCAGACTCCTGACCCACAGAAACTGTGCGATAATAAATGTGTGTTTCCTAAGCTACTTTGTAGTCCTCTGTTACGCAGCGATAGAAAACTAATCTGATGATGATAATGAAGATGTGGCCATGACAACAGTCCCAGACAAGTGTGCGGTTTATGGTTCTCATGCCTGTCACCCTGCACCTTGACAGAAGCACCATGATCATGTCCACAGACATTGGGTCATACTACACATGTTCAAGCCAGGCTCTACCATGATCACACATGTGCCCATCAACATAACCCCTCTAAGCCTCAGTTTCCTATGTGTAAACATGGGAACAATAGCAGCCACCTCAGAGGACTGGTATAGGGATGAAATAAGGTAATATTTGTAAACTGCTTAGCACTTTACAGTAAGGGCTGAGCATACTGCGAGTATTCAGTCAATGTTGGCTATTTGTGCATTAGTTATTTACCTTCTGTTGTCCTGACCAGACTGTAAAGACCATCAGGGTGGCAATGAGCTGTCTAGCTATTGTACCTGGAGGACAGAGCTTTGAACATGAGGTGTATCAGGGAGGATTTGGGAATAAGGACCCATCTTGTGTGATCCTCCTAGAGACTCTGGGAGGTAGGCAGGACAGGAATGATTTATTTTAGGATAAGAAAACAGGTTGAGCTGAGATGGGAAGACTGCTCGAGGCCAGGAATTTGAGACTAGCCTGGGTGACAGAGTGAGATACCACCTTAAAAAAAAATTTTTTTTTTTAAATGAAGTCTCACTCTTTCACCCAGGCTGGAGTGCAATGGTGTGGTCTCGGTTCACTGCAACCTCTGCCTCCTGGGTTCAAGTGATTCTCCTACCTCAGCCCACTGAGTAGCTGGGATCACAGATGCACACCACCGTGCCTGGCTAATTTTTATATTTTTAATAGAGACAGGGTTTCACCATGTTGCCCAGGCTGGTCTGGAATTCCTGACCTCAAGTGATCCACCCGCCTTGGCCTCCCAAAGTTCTGGGATTAGAGATGTAAGCCACAGCGCCAGGCCTAAAATTATTATTTTCTTATTAAAAAACAAAAGAAAATGGATTGAGAGGTGTTATATTCTGGTCATGCACCACTGAGATAATGAAGGGGTAAAATGAAGACCAGCCTGGGCAACATAATGAGACACTGCCCCTACAAAAAATTTAAAAAATTAGTTGGGTGTGGTGCACATGTAAAGTCCCAGCTACTTGGAAGGCTGAGGTGGGAGGATCACTTGAGCCTGGGGAGGTCAAGGCTGCAGTGAGCCGAGATCGCACCACGGCACTCCAGCCTGGGCAACAGAGGGAGACCCTGTCTCAAAAAACAAAAAACAAAAAAAAAAAAAACAAGTGCCAACTAACTCCCAGAAACTGTTCTTTATATTTCTCCACTGCCTTAAAAACAACCTCTAACAAAGTTAATTTGACACACATTTAAGGACAAGCACAAGTGTGAGCCTTTCGTATGGTAATTGGGCTTAACTGGAAATAATTCACTTAAATGAACATAATGTGTGCTGTGTGTGCCATCAAAGCGTGCGAATCTGGCAGCATTTGGAGAAGGTGTGATTCTTTATGAAGGGGAGAGAATGAGAGGCAGGGAAGTGTTTGCTGTTTTTTAAAAAATTCAGTGTGGAATAACGTGGCTTATAAGTGGGTCTAAGGGAACGGAAGTTTTGAAGTATTTTAGGGTTCAACAGCATTTGAAGGGATAGGACAGTCCTTGTTAGGTGTCAAAGTTGAGGCATTCTGGAGAGTTACCAGGCCCCACAGTGTAGGCTCAGAGCTGTGGGGCAGCGGGCAAAGTATTATGCCTGAGACCAAAAGGGAAGAGACCGAACGAGAATTATACCTGGTCTGAAATATAGTTGTCTCTCAATGTCCCGGGGGATTAGTCCCAGGATCCCTGTGAATACCAAAATCTGAGGATGCTCAAGCGCCTTTTATACAATTGTGTGGTATTTGTATATAACTACACACATCCTCCACATACATCTTACTCTGTCACTTCCAGTGGTGCAATCTCAGTTCACTGCAACCTCTACCTATGGGGTTCAAGCAATTCTCCTGCCTCAGCTTCCCGAGTAGCTGGGATTACAGGCACGCGCCACCATATTTATTTATTTTGAGATGGAGTTTTGCTCTTGTCGCCCAGGCTGGAGTGCAATGGCGCCATCTCAGCCACTGCAACCTCCGCCTCCCAGGTTCAAGCAATTCTACCGCCTCAGCCTCCCGATTATCTGGGATTACAGGCACCTGCCACCACACCTGGCTGATTTTTGCATTTTTAGTAGAGACGGGGTTTCACCATGTTGGCCAGGCTGGTCTCGAACTCCTGACCTCAGGTGATCCACCCACCTTGGCCTCTCAAAGTTCTGGGATTACAGGCGTGAGCCACTGCTCCTGGCCTTTTCACACACTTTAAATCATTCCTAGATTACTTATAATATTTAATACCATGTAAATGCCATGTGAATAGTTGTTATACCGCATGGTTTTTTAATTTGTATTATTTTTTTTTATTAGACAGGGGTCTTGCTATGTTGCCCAGACTGGACTCCAACTCCTGAGCTCAAGCAATCCTCCAGTCTTGGCCTCCATAGGTGCTGGGATTACACGCATGAGCCACCACAGCTGGCCCTTTTATATTTTTTTTTATTGTTGTATTATTATTTATTTTTGCTTTTTCAAACATTTTGGACCCTAGGCTGGCTGAATCAGCTGATGTGGAACCCCCAGGTAAAGAGGCTCGACTGTATTACTTTGGGCCTGTCTCACCTTCTCCCTAAAAGACCATCGCAGCTGTCCTCCAATGCCAGCAGGGTCTCTCTACCTCCCACCCAGCACTATGAGGCTGGGTGTCCAGGGCAGGGGGTGGCTGGGTGGTGGCCAGGTTGTGATAAATTCAACAATGTTTTTTTTCTCAGCAAATTATCAAGAACTATTTTTCTGTCTTTCAGGCTGGAGGTGAGGGATTTCTTTTTGTGTTTTTCTTTGAGACACAGTCTCGCTCTGTCACTCAGGCTGGAGTGCAGCAGTGGCATGATCTCGGCTCACTGCAACCTCTGCCTTCTGGGTTCAAGCGATTCTTCTGCCTCAGCCTCCCAAGTAGCTGGGATTACAGGCGCGCACCATGACGCCCAGCTAATTTTTGTATTTTTAGTAGAGACAGGGGTTTCACCATGTTGTCCAGGCTGGTCTCGAACTCCTGGCCTCAAGTGATCCGCCCACCTCAGCACCCCAAAGTGCTGGGATTACAAGTGAGCCACCGCACCCAGCCCTGAAGGTGAGGGCTTTCTATTTGCTTTGGGGTTTGGGAAGCCAGTTCACCACCACTCTCCTTGTGGTGATCATGGACGAGGACTGATCAGTGGTCGACCATGTGGCCCAGGATTTTAAACTCGCTTCACCCCTCACTGGTGGTGGATTGCAGAGTAACGGGGGTGACAGCGACAGTAGTCTTACCCACTTTCAGTTCAAGTCCGTTTTAACTAATCTTGTTTGAGATGAGGTGACAGCCTCGCAGGATGTTTAATGCCAGGACTAGGAATCAATTTGGTTCAACAAGTCAACAGACACCCCCAACCCCCACCACTGTCAGGCCAGCTCTGTCTCCTCTGGCGGACCCTCCCTTGCTGCCCCCACTGTGCCAATCTACTGAGTATGGAAACCATCTTCCTCATGAGGAGTTACTGATCTGGCAAGAGGAGTGTGAGCTCTCTGTCCAGAGGAGGCATGGGAATCGGGCAGGAGCTGCTGGGACCGTGTGGGGTGAGGTGGGATGGCTGAGGGCCCCAAATGACAGTGTAGAGTAAGAGTCACCTGGTGCCACAGAGGTCAGAGCGGGGCCCTGGGGTGAGCCTGGTGGGTCAAAAGGTCTATGAGCGTGAGAGGCAGGAGCTTCTGCCAAGCCTTCCCCAGGTGCCACTGCCTGCCCCAGGCGTGGTAACCCACAGCCAGGGACACGGGAGAGGGCGTACTCAAACCGTGTCATGCTTCAGTCAGAATGGATCCCCTTATAGACCCTTATTTTTCCTTTTGGCATCAACTCAAGGCATTTTACTCCATTTAAATATTTGCAATACTAGTTAATGAAAAAAAATGTAGGCTGGGCGAGGTGGCTCACCCTGTAATCCCAGCACTTTGGGAGGCTGGGGCGGGAGGATCACTTGAGCCCAGGAGGTTGAGACCAACCTGGGAAACATGGTAAGATCCCATCTCAACAGAAAATTTAAACATTAGCTGGGCATGGTGACATATGCCTGTAGTGCTAGCTACTCAGGATGCTGAGGCAGGAGGATCGCTTGAGCTCAGGAGTTCCAGGTTCCAGTGAGCTACGGTTGTGCCACTGCACTCCAGCCTGGGTGACAGAGTGAGGCCCTGTCTCAGAAAAAAAAAAAAAAAAAAAAAAAGCAGTGGTTTTTTTAGGGAGGGGAAGAGAGGAATATTTGCAATGCAAAAATCAAACAAGAAACTCCCCAGACCTCACTAGACTACATCAGCATAGAGGAAAGTTCTGATTTAGTGAACACATAAAATATCCATGAAAGCAAAGTGCTTTATCACTGATGCTACCTAATAGTTGCCACAGCACCCTGCTCCCTGGTTTATGCACATCCTCGAATTATTTTATCTCATGCCTCTACCAAGTAGGTCCTAACATAAGGGCAATTTTTATAGATGAGGAACCAAAGCCAGGAAAGGAAGTCCTATTTCCAAATTAGCACAGCTAGTGACAGAGACGGAGCTGGAAGGCGGGTCCTTAACTCAAAACCCATATCCTTACTGGAACACTGGTGCCCCAGTGGGGTTTTGAGGTGCCTTACGAATGGAGAAAAATGATTGGCACCATGTATGTCAGTGACCCACATGGCACTGCCTCCCAGAGCCTGCACTAAACAGTTCGTTCTTACAAGTATGTCAGACAGACAGCTGTAGCTGCAGTACTGATGTGTGCTCTCTGGGAAGGAAGGATCTGCCAACCAAGGCAAATTTCAGGGCTAGACAAGAAAACTTCCTTGTTTTCATGTGATATTCATTACCAAGTATCACGAGTTGATCTTCAGTCTCACCGGCTTTCTTGCAATTTCTCCAATGCACCAAACACAGGGCCTTTGCACTTACTAACCCTTCTGCCTGAAAAGCCGTCCCCCTCATCCTTCTGTAGGTTTCTCCTCAATGACTCATTGCGTATAGCAAGGACTCTGTAAATATTTGTCGCATGAATGAATGAGTCCTGCCTAGTTATTTTCTTATGCACAGATCTGATAACCTCTAGCTGGAGGTAGTGTATCCTATAACCAAGGGCAGCATCTTGTTCATCCTTGCGTCCTCCTACACCCCCCAGCCCAGGGACCAGTTACAAGGGCAGGTGTAGGGCTGGGGAGGCAATTGGGTGACACAATCAATGGGAAGCACTGCATGGATACTATGATCAGAAAGACCTGGGGGCCTGTCTAGGTTTAGCATTATTGATTTGCGATGTGTGCCAAGGGCAGGGGTGGGGTGCAAAAGTGCAGTCCTCATGGCCACCACACCAGCTAGCCAAGGGATCCTGGAGGCTCAAGAGAAAGCTGGATTGGGAGGGGAGAGCAGGGCAGTCCTGGCCAGTTTTGGCCAGCTTGGGGAAGCTCAGGAGACAGGCCACTACCCCATGTGGCAGTAGGTGCCAATGGGCTCAGGTACCAACTGATGCTGCCCCCAGCTGCTCCCTCTGCTCCTGGATAGTCCTTCAAGAGGAATGTTTGCAAGCACAGGTACCTCCCCTCTTCCTCAGCCATGACTACACAGCATTTGTGGCTCATGCAGGAAGACACAGGGGCTCAGAGGAGTGGCCATTTGTCCCAAAGATATCTCAGAACTGGGCAGAGGCAGAACTGGCTAACATAACTGCAGTGGGCCGTTTAGCCCCCTTAACATGACTTGGTATCTGCTAGAGTTTCACACGCATGTATGCAGAGGGCCCAGCCACCTCTGGGCTCCAGGAGCCTAGTGTGGATGCAACAGGAAGGCCCAGGCTCTGGAACCTTCTGAAGAGCCTAGCTCATGTCCCCCACCTGACGCAGAAACAGGGAGGCGCTGAAGCATGTGCCCTGTCTGTGCTACAGGCCCCATCCACGTAACCTGAGAGAGGGGGCCTCAGGAGCACTGGCACCTGCTGCTCCAGGCCAGGAGCAAGGAACTCCAGGGACCACCTCCCCTCAGTCTCCTTCCCCACTGGCGGCTCCCAGGCTGGACAGGGCTCCAGCCAGCAGGGGGCGCGCGCGTTCACCTCGGGGCCAGGTTGGCTGAAAGCCCCTCTCCCGTTCCCCTCTTCTAGAGCAAAAGTCTTCCAAAGCCTTGACCTCTTAGACAACGCTACTTTAGTGACCGAAGCACTTTTCCTTTCCCTTTCATGCGAGTTTTTTGCAACCATGGGTGGCTAGTATCAATGCCTCCACTTTCAAGGTGAGGAGAGGAACTGGGGAGGTTGAGCATTTGCTGCAATATCACCGTGCCAGCAGCTCAGGAGAGCCAGGGTCCCCATTTGCCACCCATGGACCAGTCGGCCTTCCTCGCCCCACGCTGGAGATAGAGGAGGGAAGAAAGAACTAGCCGAGCAAAACCCCAAAAAAGGAATCCTTTCTCCCCAGAGATTATGAAATCAAAGAACATTTTGTTGCTTCTTGGAAATTCTTCCCCTTACGGAGGCTACACAATTGAACAGGGTTTTCCTTATTATGACTATGATTATTAAAGTTGTTGGTCTAGTTCCCGCCTCCTTCTTTGCAAACTTTCGCACGGACTGAGAAACACAAGCGTTTACCTGGGTGCGTGCTGGGACGGGGCGAGCAGGTAGTGCAGGCTTCCAGGCCTCTCCTGCCCCGGAGCTTGGCTGCAGGACTCCCGCAAAATCTCCAAATGCCCCCGATCTGCGTGGTCACCGAGAAGCAGCCCGGCTCGGAACAAGCCCAGGCAAGCCCAGGCAGAGCCCGCCGCCGGGTCCTCCTTCCTGCTCGTGCCACCAGGCCCCCGGGCCGCGACGCGTCTCTCCAGCCCGGGATCCGGGGAGCTGGGCTGTCCCCAGACCGACGGGACAGAGGCATCTCCTCCACCTGAAAAGGAAAGAGGACCAGGTGGGGGCCAGGCAGGGCGCATGAAGGCGGCGCCAGCACCGCGCGATCCGAATCACGTCGGTGCGGGGGAGGGGTCCGAGCCTGGCCTCGGCCTAGGGCGCAGATGCGGTGCGCACCGCAGGGGGGCGGCGTGGGGTGCGGGGCCAGTCCCACCGGGCACGGGGTCCTGGTCCTCATCCCCTTCACCGCCGCCGCCCGCCTGGGCTGGCGTTTCCCCAGCGAGAGCGCGTAGTTTGCGCAGCGCCCCTCGCCCACGCCGCCGCTGGGTCGCGGGGCGCGCCTACCCAGAGCCGAGGTCCCGGACTCCCCGGCCATCGCGACCCTTCCGGGGACTCCTCGCCCCTTCGCGGTGGGACCAAGGCCCGGGTGGGGCCGGGACAGGGTGGGGGGGGGGGGACGGGGGACGGTAAAAAAGCAAACAGAAACCACGGGGGGCTCGCCGCGACGCCCAGTCCGAGGGCCTCTCGCCTGGAAGAGGGAAGAAACCCACGTCCTGGACGCGGGTGTGGGGTCTGTCCCGGGTCTGGACCTGTTGTCTCTGCGACGTTGCCAGTCCGGAGAGCTCGGAGGGCCAATGCAGCCCCGGATTCAACAAGATGCGAAAGGACTTCTAAAGCCAGGAACCGGCACCCAGCCACGGCCACCGCCCGCCGGCCCGGCGCCCTGCCCCCACTCACTGCGCCCCCAAGTTCCGGCGCCGCGGGCTGCAGGGGTGACTTGGCTCGGCGTGCCTCGGGGCACGAGGCTCGGCCCTGCACGGCTCTCGGGTCCCGGGGGGCTGGGGTGGGAAGGGACATGGCCGGCGCGCGGCGCTGGGGAGCCGGGTGCGCCAGGCTGGGGACCTTGCGTGGGGCAGGGCTTGGCTCAGCCGAGGGGCCGCGGCTCAGCCCCCCTCACCGGCCTTAAAGGTTCCCAGAGACGCAAAGTCGGACGCGGGTCCTGAGCGCGGAGCTGCAGGGGGGAGCATGGGGCAGCCCCCAAGGCGCGCTCCCTACATTTCCCACCCTTTCCACGCTGCCCTGCGCGCACGGTCGGGCGCCCTTGGGGTGGGCAGGGAGGCGCGGGCAGGGGCAGCGCCGAAGACCTCCCGCCGCCATGGAGAAGGGGCTCCCCACCCACCCTCCTGCCCCAACCATTATAGATCCCAGCCAGTGCGCCCTGCGGCCCTTCCGGGACAAGCTGCCCCCAGGACCACCGCGCCCCAGTATCAAGCGGACAGCAAATCTCTCGGTGGCTCCTTTTGTAAGGGTTTCTGCCCTCAAGGTTGTTACGGGACAGAAATGGTTTCATCAGAAACAAGCCCTCCTCGCACACTCACAGTTTGCAGGACTCCGAACTGGGCCCGCGAGATCTCCACCTGCGCAAAACGAAAGGGCGGATTCTCCTTGGACTCACGAGGCAACCGCTCCCCGGGGTGAGAACGGGGGACTCATTCCTCCTGCACTGGGAGAAGACGATTCTTTAGGAGGAGGACAGGGAAGCGAATGCTACCCAGGTGCGTAATCACATTTGGGCACCCTCGGGGGCCTGAGAGGAGGCCAGGGCTGACCTGCCCCCATTCTCACAGGGGAGGGGCGGTGAGCCTATTCTCACAGGTGTCTGTGATGAGCCCATGTTTTCCAAACTCCTCCGGGATTCCAGAACAGTCCTAGAGAAGCCGTGAGCCAGCTGGCAGGTGAGAACGCCCAGGTGCAGGTGGATGGCTGCAGGTCAGGCCTACTTTTCCTACACCTGTTGCTGGGGGGCAATTCCATACCCATTCTCAGTCCGGAGTGCCTGTCACCACAGGGCAGGTAGGTGAAGGGCTTCTCAGATCCTCAAAGACTCAGAGGGATAAAAGGAGGCAGATGGGTCCTAGAGGCAGCCCATGGCAAGGGAGAGGTCTGCTTTTTTCTTTTTTTTGAGACGGAGTTTCGCTTTTGTTGCCCAGGCGGAGTGCAATGGCCTGACCCTGGCTCACTGCAACCTCCACCTCCCAGGTTCAAGTGATTCTCCTGCCTCAGCCTCCTGAGTAGCTGGGATTACACGTGCCCACCACTATGCCCAGCTAATTTTTGTGGAGACAGGGTTTCACCATGTTGGCCAGTCAGGTCAAATTCCTGACTTGAGGTCAAACTCCTGACCTCAGGTAATCCACCCATCTCGGTCTCCCAAAGTGCTGGGATTACAGGTGTGAACCACCACACCTGGCCGAGGTCTGCTTTTGTGATCAGACAAAAGTGGGTTCCAACCCTGACTCACTACATGGCCTGGGCAATGTGCCAGCATCTTCCCAACCTCTCCCTGCACCCCCAAGTAATCTCATTCAATCTTCAAAAAGCCCTTTGAGATAAGTCCTAGGACTGCTGCATTTACAGGTGAGGAAATTAGGACCTGAAAGGTAAGACTGGGTTGGCCACAACCAACGCAGGGAGGAGAGCGGGGTGGACCCACGACCCAAGGTGGCGCCTGTCGGTTCTCCAAGCCCTCACTCCTCATGTACCTGCCATCCTGCCTCAACTTCGCAAATTGCTTACCCACGCTGAGCGTGTGTCCTCGTGTACACCGACAGCATCAGGCTCCTAGTATGGATGCAATAAGTATTGTGGAATGAATGAATGAATGAAATGAATGCACACCTCCCTACCCCCAGGGTGATGATAAGGACTGTGCAAGACAGAGTGGCTGCACACAGTAGGCCCTCTCATGCATGCAGTCGCTCTTCTAAAACATCTCTATGAAGCACCTGTTTTGTTCCAGGCATTGAGGGAACATTGGTGCTCATTGGTTCTCTGTTCCTTGCAGACAGACCTGGGAGCATTCTCCTTGGAGGTCCCCACCCTTGTGGGCTCTTTTTTTCTTGCTTTCCTTTCACAGCCACCAAAATGCCTGGACCTGGGCAGCTAACAGTGGGATGAATCTGCTTTAGAGACACCAGACTGCCAGCTAGAGAATTGAAATAACCTGATTCTTATCTATTTTTCCATCCAGAGAGGCCACACCAAGGCTAGGCCTCATTTTTTTTTTCTTTAAACATTTTTGTGTTGACAAATAATGTTTTATAAAGGCCTCACTGTCTGCCAAACTCTGTCTCACTCCTCCCCAGCCCTGCCAGGTGTGGGGACACCGAACCCACCCATATCTCCTCTAGAATCCACCGAGCACCGAGATAGCCACGTCTCTAACCTACACCTTTAACTTACAAGCCACAGTCAAGAGGGCTTTGGAGAAAGGGAACCACAAAGGTAGCACGGACAAGCCTCCACTGTCCGCCCCTGGCGCAGGACGCCCACAACCCCAGACACGGTGCACAACGGTCCCTCAGGAAGCCTTTCCTTGAGTCCTACATTTAACCACAGAGGCCCAGAGGCCCAGGCGTGGTGGTGACTGCCTGCTCGGCCTGCCCCAACCTTTTTTTTTTTTTTGAGACAGAGTCTCCGTCGCTCAGGCTGGAGTGCAGTGGCATGATCTCAGCTCACTGCAACCTCCGCCTCCTGCGTTCAAGCGATTCTCCTGCCTCAGCCTCCTGAGTAGCTGGGACTACAGGCGCCCGCCACCATGCCTGGCTAATTTCTGTATTTCTACTAGAGATGGGGTTTCACCATGTTGGTCAGGCTGGTCTCGAACTCCTGACCACAAGTGATCCACCCACCTCGGCCTCCCGAAGCGCTGGAATTACAGGCGTGAGCCACCGTGCCCTGCTGGCCTCCCGCTCTGAGATTACCTTTTCACCTCAGATGAGAAAAATGAACTCAGTAAAGTGCTTGGGAAAGAAACATCTCAATCCAAGCCAATGGGAAAACCTGGCAAGGAACCCAAGGAACGTGGATCTCCAGGGAGCCCATGGCTCCATCTTGTTCAAAAGTGAGAATTTAAAAAGGAGGATGAGCTTGAGACCAGCCAGGGCACCATAGTGAGACCCCATCTCTACAAAAAATTTTAAAATTAGCCGGACATGGTGGTGCACACTTGTAGTCCCAGCTACTCAGGAGGCTGAGGCAGGAGGATCACTTGAGGCAGGAGTCTGAGGCTGCAATGAGCCAAGATCACACCAGTGCACTTCAGCCTGGACAACAGAGGGAGACCCTGTCTCTAAAAATTAACCAATTAATTTAAAATTTTAAAAATAAATGAATTAAAGGATGAAAATGTTCTGGAATGAGATAGTGGTGATGGTTGTAAAACTTGGTGAATATACTAAAACCTACAGAGTTGTATACTTTAAGATGGTGAAATTTATGGTATGTAGGTTTATCTCAGTTAAAAGAAAAAAAAAGCCACCATTTGCATTCTTCCTTACTGGCTGAAATATATGGCATAAACCCAGCTAGTTACCGGAAAGCCTCAGCACTCTTGATAAACAGCAACTCTGCTAACTTAGATGATCTCATTTCAGTAGGGAGTACACAAGATCAGCCATCCTAGGGCTGCAGCGGGTCTCTGCAGGGGGCTGTAGTGGCCACGGCAGCACATCATCAAGAGGCCTGGGCAACCTGTCTCTTACACCCCCTGCAGGCAGAACTACAGGGACACAGGGCCCTAGACTGCACCCTGCAGAAGGAAGGGGTCTCAGAGGAAGGGGCTTTCTTCATTGCACCCTGAGATCAGAGAACTGCTTGGTGGGGTGATGGACAGGCCACTGTGTATGGGGGTGTGTGTGTGTGTGGCAGGGCAGGGGGTGATGCCGCATGGCTGGGGGTGCGTGTGTGTGTGTGTGTGGCGGGGCAGGGGGTGATGCCGCATGGCTGGGGGTGCGTGTGTGTGTGTGTGTGGCGGGGCAGGGGGTGATGCCGCATGGCTGGGGGTGCTCCAAAGAGCCCACCTAGTACTTACAAGGCCCCATCTCTCAATAAGGAAGCCCAATTTGTTGTGTTGGTGAAGAAATTGCCACCAGATTAAAAATGGCAAATAAATGCAAGAATTCAAAATACTGTACAAAGGGGGAAATTACTTTTAGGTATTTACTTACTGCTTTGCTGACTGGACATTTTAACCGAATGTAGCTTTCAGCTTCTGTTTATTTTCCAGAAGTTTATTTTCCTAAAACCATTCCTTGGCTCATGCATCAAAGCAACCTTTTTCCCAATTAAATTGAGGACAGAGAGAGGTCAGTTTATTCTTAGGAGATTGACAATCAATAGATGGAATGATACTTAATACATAAAGATGTATTATTTAGCTGTCATATCGAGTCTGTATTGTATATGTTATGTACGGTTACGTGTTTTACAGACTTTCTCTTTTGATTCCCCCACAGCTCTGTAAAATCCCTAGTATTATGCCCATTTAGCAGATAAACTGAGCCTCAGAGAAGCTTCATTCTCACGACCCTGTCTAAGGTCCTACAGTGTGTAAGCAACAGACGTGAGATTTGGACCTCTGCTGGACCCCCAAAGGCGGGGCAGTGAACACTGCCCTCCACTCTGCGCCTCCGCAGAACACACAGGGCACCATTTCACAAACACAGCAGGCACAGAGAGAAACTCCTGCATTTTCATCATAATGCACGGAAACCCCCTGACCTCAAGCCCAGAGAAGTGAGATGCATCCAGGTCTGTTTGCTGCCTGCATGTTTCATAAATACATCTAACAGGTATGTCCCATTTCTCCAGCTTGAGGTCAAAACGGGCCCAGTTCTCTTTTACTTTTTTTTTTTTTTTTTTTAATTTCTTTGAGACAGAGTGTCACTCTGTCACCCAGGCTGGAGGTCAGCTGCTCACTACAGCCTCCACTTCCTGGGTTCAAGCAATTCTCCTGCCTCAGCCTCCTGAGTAGCTGGGATTACAGGTGCCCGCCACCAGGCCCAGCTAATTTTTGTGTTTTTTTTGTTTTTTTGAGACAGAGTCACACACTGTTGCCCAGGCTGGAGTGCAGTAGCACGATCTCGGCTCACTGCAACCTCCGCCTCCCAGGTTCAAGTGATTCTGCTGCCTCAGCCTCCCGAGTACCTGGGATTACAGGCGCATGCCACCACACCCAGCTCATTTTTTTTTTTTAATTTTTAGTAGAGATGGGATTTCACCATGTTGGCCAGGCTGGTCTCGAACTCCTGACCTCAGGTGATCCACCCGCCTTGGCCTCCCAAAGTTCTGGGATTACAGGCATAAGCCACTGTGTGCAGCCCCAATTTCCTTTTAATGACCAAACTGACCTGAAGCTCCACTCCTAAGGACTGTGGGAAGGGCGTTTTCCCTGTCCAAGGATCCCCCCACCTAAAGAACCCTGGGAGCACCAGCTTACCCCAAGGCTGCCAGTCAATGTCCAATAGGATAGCCACTAACTATATGTGACTATTTGAATTAATTAAATAAAATTTAAAATTCATTTCCTCGTTGTATTCACCCACCTGGCTAGTGGCTACTGTATTGAACAATACAGCTCTAAAGTCTCTGCTGCATTAAGCCAGAGCCTCAGAAAGCTGCAAGCCTGGCTGCACCCCTCATAGGCTCGCTGTCACTGGTTACGTGGAGGGGCCTCACGAGAAAGCCCCATAACACCGCCGTCCACCTGCTGTGCTTACTCTAGGGATCTTGAATGCCGTTCATTCATGAAACACAGTAGGTATTGGTAGGGGTCTCCATGACAATTCACATTGGTGGTCTGGGATCCCCAAGCAAATGCAACATAGTATGCAGACTTCTTTGGTCACCACATCATCCTTTGAACTAGTTGAAGGCTGAAGAAGGTCTTTCAATATAAAGCTGGCCGATGTGCTTTGATTATAATACAGCAATCTGAATATGAGCACGTGGAAGACATTTGAAGTGCAATAGTGTGACTGAGTCTTAGCAAAATCTTCTGAAAAGTCTGATGGGTCACTTGTGCTGGACAGCTGGTGCTGAAAACCTGGCAGCTCACGATAACACTAGAACTAGTGGCTGGGCACGGCAGCTCACACCTGTAATCCCGGCACTTTGGGAGGCTGAGGCAAGCGGATTATTTGAGGTCAGGAGTTCGAGACCAGCCTGGCTAACATGGTGAAACCCCGTCTCCACTAAAAATACAAAAGGGCATGCTAGCGCATGCCTGTAATTCCAGCTAATCGGAAGGCTGAGGCAGGAGAATTGTTTGAACCCAGGAGGCGGAGGTTGCAGTGAGCTGAGATCACACCACTGCACTCCAGCCTGAGTGACAGAGTGAGACTCCGCCTCAAAAAAAAAAAAAAAAAAAAAAAAAGACTAGAACTAGATTCCGTTGGCCCCCGGGACCAGGGGCCTGGAGGCACCTCTCTGCAAACACTGGAGACAGAGGACAGGTCCCCAGGTCCTGCAGCTGCTGAAACTTACGGTAGAAGGGACAGGCCTCCGCTGAGCCGCTGAGGTCTACAGAACCTGAAGGCTGCCCAGCCAGTGCCACCCAGTTTTGCTACCACGAGCCCCAATCTGAGAGATCCTTCCCTTTCTGGGCACTGGGTCTAGAGAGGCAGCATAAAAGCTTGCTTTTGTTCTACTCGTATCTTATCAAGGTCACAAGTTGACCTCCATGTTGCTAAATCCAATGGTCAGTTTCAAGAACTGTCTGCTGGGCTCATCAACGTAATTTGACACAGCGGGCCCCCTCCAGATCTTTAGAACTCCTGTTTTTACTCCTTTGGATCTTTAGATGCCACTCCTTCTTGGTTCTCACTTACTTCCTCGGCCGTTCCTTTTCAGTCTCCTCTGCTGGTTCCTCCTCCAGCCCCCACCCTCTTTGTGTTAGAGGACCCCATGGCCTGGTCCTTGGACCCCGTCTCTACCTACACTCCCTTTCCGGGTGATTTCATCCAGCCTCCTAGTTTTGAATAACATTTGTACTCTGATGCCTCCCGAGTTACTATCTGCAGCCACCACTTCTCTCACCTCCAGACTCTGATAGCCAACTGCCAATTCCAAGTCCTATAGATGTGTGGTAGGAATCTCCAAAGTTGTGTTTCCAAAACAAAAGTCTTGATTGCATCCTGCCTACCCAGACTGCTCCTCTGAAGTCTTCCCCATCTCCATAGGTACCAACTCCAACCTTCTAGTGCCTGGCCAAAAACCTTGCAGGCCATTCTTGGCTCCTGACTTAGCCTACATCCAATCCATCAGCAAAGCCTGCTGCCTCCATCTGTAAAATACACTCAGGATCCAAACACTTCTCTGTTTTTTTCTCATCACATTCATCGCTTCTACTCTTGTCCAAGCTACTGTTGTTCTCTGTTTTGACACAGGGTCTCACTCTGTTGCCCAGGCTGGAGTGCAGTAGTGCAAACTCAGCTCTGCCTCCAGAGCTCAAGCTATCTGCAACCTCCTCTTCCAGAGCTTAAGCGATCCTCCCATCTCAGCCTCCTGAGTAGTTAATTGCATGCCACCATGACCAGCAAATTTTTTTAGAGATAGGATTTCGCTATGTTTCCCAGGCTGGTCTCAAACTCCTGGACTTAAGTGATCTGCTCACCTCAGCCTCCCAAAGTGCTGGGATTACAGGTGTGAGCCATCACACCTGGCTCATGATCATTCTTTTGCCTGGATGATTGTCCTGGCCTCCTAGCTGGTTTCCCGGGGCCCTTGCTTCCCAAAGTCCATCTTCCATGTGGCATCTGGGAGCCGTCTCTCTGTTCCCACCTCCTTGCTGATCTCGGGACGCTCCAGGCCTGGTCCTACGTCAGGACCCTTTCATTTGCCGTTCCTGACCAGGACTGCTTCTCCCCTAGATGCCCACGTGACTTGTTCCCCCTTTCCTCCTGTTCCCTGATCAAATACCTGCCGATTGACAAGGCCTTTTCAGATCAGCCCCACCTGCTCACTTGCTTGCCTACCTGTCCACATATTTACCATCAGAACAGAATTCTGCCTGTCCGTTTATTGTCTGTCTCCCCCAGCAACCACTAGAATGGAAGCTGCGTGTGGGCATGGCTTAGTTTTGTCCACTGCTGGATCTCAGCATCCAAAACAGTCTACCCCCTGGTAAGTGCTGCAGAAACATTTACGAACAACAAACCAGTACTGGCTACCCCGCCTCTGCCTGTGCTCATCTTATCTTCCACCTGAAAGGTTCTCCCCACTCTAACTTCACCCTGCACCCTTTGACCAGTCAATGATCCCCACAGCTTGGCCCGCTCCAAACCCCTTAAAATCCCTGAACCCCAACTCCTCAGGAGGCAGATTTGAGGTTTCCCCCCATCTTCTCATGTGGCTGCCCTATGATTTAAACTCTTTCTCTGCTGCGGTTCCAGATGTCTCAGTATACTGGCTTGCGGCACATCAGGCAAATGAACCTATCAGATAACAACGGCAGATCAGATGCCTGAGCATTCAGAAGCAACAGCTGTGGAGCCCCCGTGGGTTCAGAAGGCCTGGTTCCCGTCTCCAGAAGCCTGGCTCTCCTCCCTCCTGGGCCCACTACTTTGGCTTCTTGTTCCTACGTACAAGGAGTTGCCAAGAAGGCAACTCTTCCCCTGCCTGAAGCCAAAGGAATGAAACAGACTAGGGCGGGAGAGGCGGCCATCCACCGTCATTAGTTGCGGCCATCAGTAACAGCAACAGGACACGGAACCTAAGGCTGTATCCATCCTGGGCCTCCAGGGAAACGTCAGCGGGAGCGGTACTAAGGAAGTGCTCATCTCTTAGAGACAAAGGCCCATGGAGGGGAACAGTAACCATCCCCTCCCAATTCAGAAAATGTTAACATAAGCACTTCATTTCTCATGCAGATAACCACATTAGTCTATTAATAAAAAAGAAAGAGAAAGAAAGAAAAAAAAAAGAAAAAGGAATCCATGCCAGCAGGGTATAGGAATTGGGCTATAGGAGAAAGGGTCACCCACTGAAAGGTGGGCTGAATAGAATTCCTTGCCTGGGCTTTGAGGTCCTGGCATGGAGAAGGCTGTAGAAATGCTGGGATCAGTGGAACCCTCAATAAACAGAGTTCTTGTTAAAGAATCACAGTCATTGGTGGAATGGACTGCCCATCTAAGGTCAATCTACACTAAAGGATGGCAGAGATCAAGAGAAAGAGAAAGAAAAAGCACCCATGGCCGGGCATGCGTGGTGGCTCACACCTGTAATCCCAGCACTTAGGGAGGCCGAGGCAGGCGCATCACTTGAGGTGAGGAGTTTGACACCAGCCTGGCCAACATGGTCAAACCCCATCTCTACTAAAAATATAAAAATTAGCCAGGCGTGGTGGCAGGCACCTGTAATCCCAGCTACTTGGGAGGCTGAGGTGAGAGAATTGCTTGAACCGGGAGGCAGAGGTTGCAATGAGCAGAGATTGCACCACTGCACTCCAGCCTGGGCACTAGAGTGAAACTCCATCTCAAAAAAGAAAGAAAAGGAAAAAGAAAAAAGAAAAGCACCCAGATCCTGGGACATATAAATACTTCCAACATGAGGACCGCGGGGTAGCGCCCATGGGAGGTGCAGGTCACTGTCCTTAGTGGAACCCCTTCTCTACCTTGCCACACCGGCACTAAGCCCTCGATCCTTCTGACAGACATGGCCACGTTTTTGTACATGTTTGCAGCCATCACTCCTTTCACTGTAGTAAGCTGTGCACTCAGCATCACCCATGTCTTTCTATAAATAGGAAGAAAGCTCAGAACAGCCCTCAGAAAACTGCATGTTGACAGCACCCAGAGTCCTGGCTGGAAGAGGGAAGGGCACTCACAGAGCTGCTTCCCTGGAGCTGTGTCTCTCCCAACTGCCTTGAAGGAATCTCTTGGGAAGGCAGCGACTTCTGGCCTCTGGGGACCTAAAGAAGCCAAGTGGCAAAGCGGTATGAAAACTAAACCAATTCTAGGTCCAGGTGCACATCAAGGCAGTTTGTGGGGCACGTGGCAGGTCTGCTGAAACACAGTGCCTGCCCCTCGCCAACCTTCTCTCTCTGGCAGGAACCCCCTCCTTTGAGTTAAAAGTGTTGCAGACCCCAGGAAATGCCTGAGAGACCTTGTGCCTTAACAGAGAGAGATGTTATGTGCACCGGATCCCCAACATGCTTTGCAAATGTTTAAGGGAGAAGACAGACATGGGCCAGATACAACACAAACAAGGCTCTCAGGCCACCAGGCTGAGTGAAAGTGCTATACAGAGGCTTCTTGGCCACCTGGGGCCCCTTTGAGCCTATGAGGGATCCTGGGAGGGTAGTGGAGTGAGGACAGCAGAGGAGCACCAAAGACAAACTCAGCCCATTTCACAATTTTATCGTGAGCCAGCCCTATCTTAGCCCTCTCATTTTGAAGAAAAGCCAAATTTGTATTTAAAAAAATACTTACGCCTGATCCATTCCCTATTGTGAAATAAGCACATTTATTACACAGAAGGAAACCTGATGTCTCTCAGACCTTGAGCAGACTATTTACAACATTTGGGCTACAAGGCAAGGTGACCTTCAGACCACGAAGTGGCGATGGCTTGCATAGGGCAAGGCAGGGTCTCTGAGAGAACGTGAGACACACAGGCCACCACCATGTTTTAGGGGACCTGGGATTTTGCAACAGGAAGAAATAACAGGTTAGAAAAATGCATGCTTTAAAACATTTAAAATTTAAAAATAGAATGCTTTCACACACACACACACTGCAACACAATATAATTGTGCCATTTACTAGTAATGATATAAACATATCTGAATGCCCCTTTGAACACAAAGCACAGCTAAATGCCCCACCTCCAGCAGACAGACCCTGAAGCAACACACCCCCAAGAAAACAAGTGACAGATATATATGATAGATAGATAGATAGATAGATACTATTTTTTTTGAGACAGAGTCTGGTTCTGTCTCAGAAGGGTCAGGTTGCCCAGGCTGGAATGCAGTGGCACGATCTTGGCTCTCTGCAACCTCCACCTCCCTGGCTCAAGCTAGCCTCCTACCTCAGCCTCCCAAGTAGCTGGGACGACAGGTGCATGTCAGCATACCCAGCTAATTTTGGTAGAAATGGAGTCTCACTATGTGGCTCAGGCTGCTCACTACGAGCTCAGAAGAGCTCATGCAATCCACCCACCTCGGCCTCCCAAAGTATTGGGATTACAGACATGAGTCACCATACCCGGCCATAAGTGACAGATATTGACATAAGCCCTGCAATAGGAATCTGAGACCCAGGATTGGACAGGTCAACTAGCAATGCTTCTAAATACAAGTGATCTGGCAAGCTGGCAAAATGTTTGAGTTTCATTCTTTGAGGTCAAAGTTTCATTCTTGATTTGGATCAAAGAGGAAGGAGAAAAAGGCACAAACTGAACCATCAACTCTGTCACTGAAAAGTGGTCCCCTGGATCTTAGTGCTTTGCCACCTTCTTGCCACCCCTATAGTAAAATGCTTTTTTATTCTTTCTTTAAAAATTTCTGTTATTATTATTTTATTTAAATGGGGTCTCGCTATGTTGTCCAGGCTGGTCTCCAACTTCTGGCCTCAAGCAATCTTCCCACTCCAGCCTCCCAAAGTGCTGGGATTACAGACATAAGCCACCATGTCCAGCCATGATTTTTAAAGGCAGGCATACTTTATACTTTTTGTACACACTTATAGCTCTGATTCTTTTTTTAAACATATTTATTTATTTTTGTTGAGATGAGGTCTCGCTATGTTGCCCAGGCTGGTCTTGAACTCCTGGGCCCAAGTGATCCTCCTGCTTCGGCCTCCCAAGTAGCTGAGATTACAGGTGAGAGCCACCATGCCTGGTTCAGGCTCTGATTCTTATGTCAGTGAATGCCCAGTAAATTCTTGTTGGCTTGAACTGAATTATCAAGAAGGTGCTATCAAGAATTCTTTGAGCCGGGCACGGTTGCTGACGCCTGTAATCCCAGCACTTTGGGAGGCTGAGGCAGGCAGATCACTTGAGGCCAGGAGTTCGAGACTAGCCTGGCCAACATGGTGAAACCTGGTCTCTACTAAAAAATAAAAAAATTAGCCAGGCATAGAGATGCACACCTGCAGTCCCAGTTACTCAGGTGGCTGAGGCAAGAGAATTGATTGAACCCAGGAGGCGGAGGTTGCAGTGAGCCAAGATCACACCACTGCACTCCTGGGTGACAGAGTGAGACCCTGTTTCAAAAAAAGAAAAAAAAAAAAGAAGTAAAGGAAAGGAAAAAAGAAAGATAAAAAAAAGAAAAATAATTCTTTGGTTAGGTATGATGGCTCTCAACTGTAATCCCAGCACTTTGGGAGGCCGAGGCAGACGGCGCGCTTGAGCCCAGGAGTTCAAGACCAGACTGAGCAGCATGGCAAAACCCCGTCTCTACAAAAAGTACAGAAACATAGCCTGGGGCGGTGGTGGGCGCCTGTAGTCCCAGCTACTCTGAAGGCTGAGATGAGAGGATTGCTTGAGCCCAGGAGGTTGAGGCTACAATGAGCTGAGATCACACCACTGCACTCTAGCCTGGGTGACAGAGCAAGACCCTGTCCCAAAAAAAAAAATTATTATTTGGGAGATATAATTTTACATCATCAGAGGGTCAAAAAAACCCTCTATTTTGCCTATTGGCCCCATTTGAGATGACCCTGGTGAAATTTCTCAGCTAACTTTCTCCACCTCTGTCAAGTTGACCGAGACACCACCTAAATCTCCATGAAGGACCTGGCAGCTTTCCGGCTCTGCAGCATTTTCCCGACAAGTTTGCTGCGCACACGCGGATGCTGACAGCACAGTCTCATGCTTGCCTAAGCCAGAGCACCACCCTCTAGTGTGACACCGTGTGATCTCTATTTTACCATGCAGAAGAGAGGTCATCTCCTGGTACAAGAAAATGGGCTGTCTTCTGGATAACCACAGCAATTCATCTCTGAGTAGCTGAAGGTCATTAGTATGCATTATACAAGTGGAACCGTTTGAGAGAAAAGAGGGAACTCACTGGACACAAAAGTGCACTGAGACTGTGAACAGCAAGTCCCGAACAAGGACACAGAGATAGATCCCAAAGGGAAAGGCTGGAGGGGGAAGGATGCGGCCCAGCCGCAGTGGCTGATCCGTGAGGACTCCTGTCTGGGTTCGTGCTGCCAATCAGTAGCATTCCCCAGGCAAGACGTGGGCGCCAGGCCCGACTTGAAACCCAAGGTTGGCTTCAAGATCTTGCAGCTGGATCAGAATGCTGAGTTCATCGTTGCTGGTGGGCCGCCGTCACCTCTCCTTAGCCACCCTGTTGAAGGATGGCCGGCCCCTCCTGGGAAAATTGCTACATTTCCTCAGATAACAGATGCACACATGACTAATCAGGCCTACCCTAAGAAATGAGAGCCAGCAGCAGAAGCCACAGCGCACACCCTGTATTGTGAAAATGGAATGTGGGATGACCTAGGAGATGACACAAATGCCGAACGGCGAACTTTCTGTTTCTATGAGTCTAATAACGAAAAACTTTCTGCCTGAACCCGTGGGATCGAATAAAATGAAAAACCCCATTCTGCAAACCACTTCGCCCCATGGGAAGCAGCTCGGTTTCCTTCCCGTGTCGTCGGGAGCCCTCTGATGGAGGAAGCCTAAATTACAGCGCTCATAACCTAACAGGCAGCCGCCGGGCTCAAGTGCCCCCTGATTTTCCAGAACTGAAAAGAAGAGAAACCATAAAAGAAGCCGAAAGTTTTCTCCCCCTGGCACTTTGCCCAGTGACAGTTGTCAATCAGAGGTGCTGCAGACCGACTCGAAGGCAGCGTTCAGTGCCCGGGCACACTGCCTGCTGCCGTTGGTTCCTCCCATGGTTCTCAGGGCGCCAGGTCTCTGTCAACTCCCAGCCCCCAGTTTCCTTACCTTGTCCTACTGCGTCTGAGTCAGGATGCCTGATGGGTTGAGCGCTGATGATCTCATCCGTGTCCCACATGTCCCAGGGAATCCCAGGTCTGCCCTGAGCTTCCTGTGTCCTTGGGAAAGTCGGTTAATCTCTGGGCCTCACTGTCCTCATCGCTGAGCTTGGGGACTCGTAACAGATGATTTCTAAGTATCTTCCAGCTTTGAATAGAGCATTTGTCTTGGATGGCCAGGCTTAAAGTTTAAAGGCATAAAAGGAAAATGGGATCTGATCCTTAATCAGAACTGCTGAGAATGAGAAGCGCAGAGCAAACTACCGACTGCATTGGGTGAAAAGTGAAAATGGTCGGTGGGGAGGTGCCATGGTCAGGATCTGGGGCTGAGGCGCTAGGATCTTGCCAGTGCCTTGGCGCCTTTCTCTGCAGTCCCCGGCCTGCCTCCCTGCTGCTCCCTCTCTTCCGGAGTCTGGTGCTGCCAATTTGCCAGGTGAGCCCCGCCAGCGTCCCATTGCCGGGTCTTGTGGCCCTCACCTTTTCCTTTTACCTTCATCCCTGCAGGAGTCGCAGGACCTCAGCTGGCCAGTTGGCTCTGCCTGGAAGGTGCAGGTCTTGTCCTTGTCAGGGAGACTGGCAGCCGCAGTGCTGTGCCTGTCCCAGGCTGAGCAAGAGGCTCCTGGTGTCGATTCTGGAGCAGCCAAAGGCCTCAGCAGGCCCCCGAAAGTGATGACATCAGCACAGTACTGCACCAGCTCTGAGGGCCCCACTGCCCCTGCCATCTCCTCCTCCTCTCCCTCTCCAGTCTCCCTCTCCTCCCAGCACAGTGCAGCCTCCAAGGGCAGCCTCCATGGTGGAGATGCTCAAGCTAACGCGTGGGGACAGGAAAAAGCAACCACCAGGGTGGAGGGTCTCCCAGCGGAAGCACAAGGTCTGGGACAATGAGAGGCATCCGTCACCGAACCATCTCACAACTCGAACAACCCCAGAAGAGCGGGCTGGAGAGTGCAATGTGACATCACTTCCCATCTTGCTGGGAGACAGGGCTTTTGCCAAGAACGGGCCCCTGGGGATTCGTCGGGCGACATTTTCATGCCACTGGCATAAATAAAGACTTGTACCAAAGGCTGCCATTCTGGGCAGAAGGTGCTGTCTAGACCCCCTTAGGGCTGCCCTCTCTGGCCCCAGGCCCCTGGCTCCTACCACCTAAGCCCATCACATCACCCAGGAGGGTCGGCAGCTGCTGGCCCCCACCCACATTCGCTGGCTTGGTTTTCCTCTGCAGGGGAAGCTGGACTTCCTCCACATCCAAGTTCAACTACATGACATCAGGAACACAGCCTTTCTCCCGACACCTTCCAGCCTCTATTTGTCTCCAGTAGCTGTCCCAGAAATCATGGGTGGGAGCATTCAAAAATGTGGTTCCAGAGGTCCCCTTGCCCTAGCCCAAAAGGCTGCCTGAGCTGGGGATCCCTTCCTTACCCCCCAATCCGAAAGGCAGCCTGGCCTTCCAAACTGGAGTCCGTGGTTCAGAGTAGGAGATCCACAGTCAGGGCCCGGGACACGGCTTCCCCTGGCTGGTCTCAAAGCCTTCCTAACCCTCCAGGGGTCCGTCCTGGTCTTCCACGGAGTTTCCCAAAAGCGCGCGCCACACTTGGTGGGCGCTCAGCCCCGAAGCGCCTGTGAACACCGCCCATCCCAGGACGCACGAAGCCAGTTGGTACGAGCACCTAGAAGCAGCACTCCCCATTTGTCATCCTTCCCACGGGGAAGGCTGCCTGCTGCTCCGAGCCCTCAACTCCAATGAAGTACAGTCGTCAAGAAACGGTGGTCTAAATAAAGCCGGAGACTCACTCACTGCACCAATCAGCACCGTGCGTCCGTCTGGATCTCGGCGCCGGCTGCGCGCAGCCGCCAGGAGGTGGCCGTCGGAACGCGAGCGCCGCCCGGAGCAGTGGTGCAGGGTCTCCGCATCGCCGGCTGCTGCTGCAGCCCCGCGGCGCTCAGCACTGCTGACTTGGCCCGGGCGGCGGGCAGGCGGGCAGGCGGGCAGGCGGGCGGGGAGGGCGGGGGAGGGCCTGCTGCAGCTTGGGTTCTAACTGCCCCTGCGCAAGGAGACCGGGAGAAGCCGGCTGCAAGGGCTGGGCTGGCCAAGACTGGGGCAGTTGCAAAGGGTGGGAGCGCAGCGAGCGGAGAAATACCCCTGAGTCAGCACTGGTGCATTGGGAGGTGTCCCGGAGAGCCTGGCCCACGACATGGACAGGGTGTCCGAAACGTACGCCCCTCTATGTCACCCTCTAGTCATGCACCCCCATCTAATTCTCAAACCAGCTCTAGCCTCATTTTTTCCCCTCCACGATGATGGACTGTAATGCACCCTGCTCTGAGGCCTGGGGGGAATGGAAAGACAGAATTCTCTTTCAAGCCCAACCCAGGCCCGGGGAACCCCCTAGATGTTACTGTGGGGTCACCGACAAGGCCGTGGGGATTTGACACGTGGGCAGGGACAAGGGCAACCCCAAAGCTAGTGGATCTGACATGGGGGTGACTGGGTGGTGTGGTGGGCATCATTTCATTCACTGCAGTGGATTTGCTGCCTGGGAAATGCAACCCCCACCGTCCGAGGTCCGCTCTTGTCTTACTAGCTACTTAGCAGCCAGCTTCCCTGTTCTGCTCCCTGAGAGATGAAGGTGTCCCAGGCTAAGATCCCTCCATCACCTGCCCATCCCTGAGGGTCTCATGTCACCTCAGCGGCTGGCACCTCCTCTTCCCAAACACCCTGTGGTGGCTTTGGCCCAGACAGTGCCTGCGTGAGGGAAGGAGGCCTCCGGCCATATGAAGACTGTAGAGGCCAGGGCGGCCATCCCTTGTTCATTTCATCCTGTGTAGTTCCTTTCACAAGCCCCACTGGAGTCATCTGCTCTTCCCCGGGACCCATTTGTGAAGTTCCTGTCTCCCTTGACCTCCCCGTAGGGAACAAGAGACTAGTGGGCAGGGACAGAGTGCTGGGGGCCAACAGTGGCATTTGCTCTGCAGCCCTTAACCAGCAGGCCTCTCCCTTGGCTAATTCCAGGCAGGAAGGACACTCGTTTGTCATCCAGGCTGGGAAGGGAGACCCCAGAAGAGAAAAGTGTGTCTGGGCAGGCCAGGTCTGTTCTCTCCCTCTCCAGGGTGGAGAGGTCACAGATACCTCCATCCCATGGATGAGGGCAAACTAAAAAGTCCAGAGACAAACAGCTGGTCCTCGCAGCTTCCAGGGTTGGGAGTCAGAGGCTGGGATGGGTTACGGTTCAGCCTGCTGCACAGGTGAGTCTCCATCCTTAGCATCCTGCCATGCTGACTTCAAAAGACCCTAGTGCGTGGGACCCCAGTGACTTGTTTCGGTGTGCTGGGCTCAAAATCATTCGTGGCCAAGCACGTTAGTCTGGAAAATTTAAGTTGCTGCAGATTGATGGACAGAAGGAGAGATGGTTTTCAACGTACAGGGAATGTATTTTAAAATGGAGCAAGAGACAGGGCTGCAAGGAGGGAACGGGCACTTCGAAAGCAGCCAGTAGAAAGTCGCTCCTAATTCTAGGGGAGGGAATTGTGTTCAGCCTGCAGAGTGCTTTTCTAGTCCAGGCGATGATTTGGTCTAAGACTTCATTAAACATTTGTCTATGAGCCCAAATTTCCCCAAATGACTGAGGTGTTTGGTATGAGCACATTGCATGCCCCAGGGAGCTTCAACGCCAGCAGCTTCCTGCCACGGTACAGGCAGGTTCTCTAAGCACGAGCTTTCAATTCAGGCTCCTGTCTATAGTGAGAACCAGAACACAATGCAGGGACCCACAGGGGTCATGTGGCTCCACCAGCCTCAGCCGTTCCCAAAAGCCCAGCTGCTGTTTCAGGGGCTTGCCTGGATAACTTATATCTGAGAGGTTTGCTGCACATCCTTTGAGTGATTTATGGTGAGATCTAAAATTTCTTTGTAAAAAGATACCCTTTTGCTTTGGGAGGGATCACAAGGAGCTCAGCCCTCCAGTGCCCAGGACCACCTGGGCAGATGCCACTGTTGGCACTGTATAATGTCGCCCCCCATGCAGACCTGATCTGAGCTCTGCGTGTCAGGGAATGCCACTCCAGCAGTGCCAGCCTGGGAGCTCCTCCAGCCGGCACCTACTGAGGCAGCAAATGACTCTGGGGAGGCCCTTTGGCTGGGTGCATAGGAGTCTGGGTCCCAGAGACCATAGCTCACATGTCTCAGGCTGCTTATGTACTTCCCCAGAAAGAGCCACTGTCCCAAGTGTGCTTCCTGCTGCTTTTGTGCAGTCCCATCTAGACGAGCCCCTTATGGAGACCCCTCCCCTTCTGCCTGGCACCCAATGCTCCCATCATTCAACACCTGCTACCAACACAGAAGCAGTCTATCCCCTTCTTAAATGCTACAGCCTCTGCCCTGGTGGCCACTAATCATTCTATTCGAGTTTCCCTCCAGAGCTCATCTCAGTAAATCCGGAAGAAGAAAACCTCCATCCCCAGTGAACAAGACCATGAAGGCTGCGTCAGTGTTCCCAGGTTTCAAGCCAAGCTGGAGAAAGATCACAACAGAGACCAGACCCGCATTCTCCGGCCCAATTCCACATGGCTGAGAGAGCCAGCTAACCAGACGCAAACACACGCGGCAGGATGGCACGCGACTGAGGCAAGGAATAAGCCTCAACTCATCAGTAAGTCCACGGGGTCTCCGCCCCCAGCATGTGGGAGAGGGAAACTAGCCCAAAGTCAACGTCCTGATTGTGCTTTGGATTTGCCCAGGGCTGAGCACTCCCTGGTCCGAGGTACCCAACAAGCTGACCCGAGAATGGGCAGCATCCCCTTCCCTCCCTCCTTCCCTCCTTCCCTCCTCCTCTCCTTCCTCCTACTCCCCCTCCTCCTCCTCCTCCTCCTCCTCCAGCTGACTCCTTCTGCTGCTGCCTCTGCCGCTGCTGCCTCTGCCGCTGCTGCGGTCTGCAGTCACTTGAAGGAGAAAGATTTCGCAGTACGGCATTCTTAAAGCTGCAGTGTCCAAATTCTCCTTCAAACCCCACTGTCACCAACATCAGCCAACTTACCGGGGTCCTTCGCAGAGGGTAGGTGGGCAAGGAGATGGGGATGGGGGGCTTGGAGAAGTCAGACAGGTGGGAACCAGACGCTCAGAATCTGGCAAGGGTAAAGAGGAGAAGCAGGCTGTACCGTGAGAGCCTCTGCAGTTAAACCAGGTTTCTGGGACTGCAGCGGGACTGCAATGGAGTAGATTTTTTTTTTTTTTAATCGTAAAACCTCCACCAAAATCTTCTCCACAAACTTATACTCTTTGTAGCTTAATTAAAATACAAGGTGCAAACACAAAACCAACATGAGAAAGAAACCCAATCTTTAAAACAAAAAAGAATTCAAACAGCAATTTAAAAAATTATTCCTAAAAATTTACTCCTGTGAGCAACTGACTCAGCTCTCCCCACAGTGCTGTGCCGGTAAGCCATCGGGGAAGGACCTGGATGGAGTTCTTAGCGCCCAGAGTTTCTGCAAAGTGCAGGCAGAGGACTCCAGCTTCTTAGGGGAGAAAGCTTTTTAAAACCCAAAGGAAAGGGGATCTTTCTGCTGGCTATCCAAGGAGCGTGTCAATGAGCTGATCTAGCATCCAGAAACCAACACACCCCTCCCTGAAAGTTACCTCTCTCCTCTGCTCAGCCGCTGCCGTCCTGCCTGGATGCTGGCAAGTTCAGACTGCTTCGGGAGAGGCAGGACCCGAAATAAGAAGTGTCAGCTGGGTCCCTGCACCCAAATCGTGCCGGGAGTCAACGCTGCAGGCGGCAGGGATGGTATCCCCCACCATGCACCCGCCCCCCGCCGGTTGAATTTAAACCCCTGACAATGCAAGATGCTCACTCCTATAGAGACACCTCTCCGCGGAGCCTCCTCCCTCCCCCACGCTCTCACACAACTAGGTCCAAAGCTTTGCCCCACCTCCCAGATTTGTTCACCTGAAGATGCTTTTCTTGAAAAAACAAAACAAAACAAAAACAAAAACAGAAGATTGAGACTCTGCAGAGTCTTTAATCCTTAATTCTGGAGAAGGCGGGACTTGTTCAGAAGTTTGAGAATTGCAGCCTGATGCCCAGGAAGGAGCAGAGGTGATGAGCCGACAGTCTGCTTTGCACCAGACAAGTTGACACCGTTGCTTTATCAAGAAGGGCAGAGGTAGACCCGGGGTGAAGAGAAGAGGAAAATTCCTCTCCATCCACTGGCAAATTCTCAACAGTTTGGGAAATCTCTATTTTTGTTTTCCTTCAAGAAAACCCCATTTAAAAAATTTTCAGGCGCATGAAATGTTCAAGATTGCCACTAAGTGTCAATTTTGTCCTGACATGTCTGTGATTCTTAAAATTCCCGTTCCTGCTTCTGTGAAAGTTAATATTCTTTAAGATTGAGGTAGGGATTTAATTGAGAAAATTCCAGGAGAGAGAAGCACTTTAAATGCAGATATGGTTAAGATAGCGCATTCTAATATAACCCACAAGGGGTTAGGCAGAATAGATATACTGAGAGGTAGAAGGTGGTCAGGGATGTAGGTATTTCCAGGTTTTGAGTTTATCACAAACTCAGAGCCCAAGAAAGGAAAATAAAGGAGGAAGTGTGTGTGTGTGTGTGTGTGTGTGTGTGTGTGTGTGTGTGTGTGTGTTTGAGCGGGGAGACTAAAACTCCCCTTCTAAATAAACTGTTCAGAAAGACCAATTGCATCAATTCCGTGTACATTTCATTACTGAAGTAAGACCAGGAGTGTGTGACTTGTTTCTAAACGGAGTGAGAGGGGAGGCTCTGCTGCCCGCATCCTGCTTGGGACACAGCCACACTGCTGCAGTGCACCACAACCAACGTGGGCACAGTGTTTTGCGGCTGCCCTCACCCGCCCTCCCTCGAGGGCTTTGGCACACAGGTGAGGCTGTGCAGCCTGCGCTATGCTGGCGGACAGAGACGAGGGCCAGCCTCGATCAGGCTGTCTTCCTTCTCCTCCTCCTGGCTGCACCCAGGCTGAGGTGGGGGAAGACCACAGACTCATGGGGTGTCATAGTGGGGAAGGCACCCCACAGAGCATGTAACCCAGTCCTTCCATTTCATGAATGGAAGAATGGAAAGGTGAGAAACGGCTGGGCCTTAGTCACCCAAGGTCACCTAGCCTGTGGGATGCAGCGCCTGGATTAGAATTTGGGTCTTCAGATTCTTTGTCCTGTGATTTTCTCACTGTACCTGTCATCGCACCCTCTTGGGCAAGTGGTCTGCCTCTACCGCTTCCTCACGTGACCTTGACAATCACTTCTCTGCTCTGTGACTCAGTTTCCTCTCCATAGATGATGTGATAGATGATATGCAGACCAAAGCCAAAGAATTTCAACTCTGAAACCGGGAAAAATACCAAGTTGTCTTCTTGCAGCCAGAGGCAGAGAACAGGCACAGGGTTGAAGTCCAAAGCAAGCGTTTCTTTAGTCTCCTCCAATTTTGAAACCCAGAATGTCATCTGCATTCATTTCCCTGGCTGCCCTAACAACTGACCACAAGCTTGGTGGCTTAAAACAACAGAAATGTATTCTCTCACAGTTCTGGAGGCCAAAAGTCCAAACTCAAGGTATGGGCAGGGTTGGTTCCTTCTGGAGGATCAGAGGGAGAATCTGTCTCAGGCCTCTCTCCAGCTTCTGGGAGTGGCCAGCAATCCTTGGTGTTCCTTGGCTTGTACACACATCACTCCAGTCCCTGTGTTTGTCTTCCCCTCTGTGTGTCTTCTTCCCATAAAGACACTTGTCACTGGATTTAGGGCCCATCTTACTGCAGGATGATCTCATCTCCAGATCCTTAATTACATCTACAAAGACCCTTTTTCCAAATAAAGTCACATTCACAACTTCTAGCGGGACATTTCTTTCTGGGGCCATCTTTCAATCCACGACATCAACCAGTAAAAATTTTCGTATGAGAACTGTCTCATGTGAAAACAGCAGTAAAATGTGATGGCCACCGACCCCATCTCAATTTTTTTTTCTTTTTTTTTGAGACGGAGTCTTGCTCTGTCGCCCAGGCTGGAGTGCAGTGGCGCGATCTCGGCTCACGGCAAGCTCCCCCTCGCGGGTTCACGCCATTCTCCTGCCTCAGCCTCCCGAGTAGCTGGGACTACAGGCACCCGCCACCACGCCCAGCTAATTGTTTTGTATTTTTAGTAGAGACGGGATTTCACCATGTTAGCCAGGATGGTCTCAATCTCCTGACCTCGTGATCCACCCGACTTGGCCTCCCAAAGTTCTGGGATTACAGGCATGAGCCACCGCGCCTGGCCCCCACCCATCTCAATTTTTTGAAGGGTTATAATATGGACCCCTTTGGTTATAAGAAGTTAATAGCTACATCTATAGAATGCTTGGTTTTTTTTTTTTTTTTTTTTTTTTTTGGAGACGGAGTTTCGTTCTTGTCGCCCAGGCTGGAGTGCAATGGCGTGATCTCGGTTCACTGCAACCTCTGCCTCTCGGGTTCAAGTGATTCTCCTGCCTCAGCCTCCCGAGTAGCTGGGATTATGGGCATGCACCACCATGCCTGGCTAATTTTGTATTTTTAGTAGAGACAGTGTTTCTCCATGTTGGTCAGGCTGGTCTCGAACTCCCGACCTCAGGTGATCCGCCCGCCTCGGCCTCCCAAAGTGCTGGGATTACAGGCATGAGCCACTGCACCAGCCCTTGCGCTTGGTCTTTTATAGTTTTTTTTTTTCATTTGTGTTGACATTTGATTCTCATACAACCCTCTCAAGGCAGGTGTTATCAGGATCACCCCCATTTTACAGTTGAGGAAACTGAGGCACAAGGAGGTTTGGGTCACATAGCTAGTAGGTGGCAGGATTTAGGCCATCTGGCTCCAGAATGTGTGCCCTTCTCCATGCTTCTGCTTAATCATGCCAGGGCTGCAGATTCTTCTCCGTCTCCACTTTACGCCATTGATTTTCTATCCAACCCAGGTCTCTGATTTGTGTCTCTTGCTGATATTTATTGGGCGTTTTTGGATGAGTGCTCTGTACTGATCTAACTTTGGGCATCCTCCTTTGCTGTCTTTACCAGAGACGGTCTCTACTGCCTTTGCATACACAGGGGAAACTCACCAAACTTACTTGTGTGGATCAGCACAGGAAGTCATCCTAAGAATGGGGAATGGCGGGCATGGTGGCTCATGCCTGCAATTCCAGCACTTTGGGAGGCTGAGGTGGGAGAATCCCTTGAGGCCAGGAGTTAGAGACCAGCCTGGCCAACACTGCGAGACTCCCATCTCCAGGAAAAAAAAAAGAAAAAGAATGGAGGAAACTTGTTGTTGCACATCTAACTTGGCCAGAGTGACTAACAAAATGTCTCTTGGGGCAATAATTAATGGAAATGAGCATTCATTTTTAAATCAAAAAGAAAAAAGAAACTAAAGGACACTGGCAGCCTTTTGGACACTGTCAAGGTTGCAGGTCTTTGCTTTTGACCGCCCCTTTCCCAGCCATGTTTTGTCAAACCTGATGATCCTTTCCCTTTCTTCAAGAGCAAATTCTAACATATGTTTGATTTCTTCTTAGCCCCTAAATCCCCACAGCTTTGGCATGCAAATACCCCTGTCAACTTAGGTCTTGATTTTCAAAAATGCATGCAGTCTAATTCCTGTTTGCACCTCCAATCGTGGCGATGAGAAGTTTGCACACACAGGGGTGGAAGGCAGATACAGCTACATTCTTTTCCTTGGCTCCCTTTTGTGGGGTTAATATGCAACAATCCCACTGTCTCTTTTATTTTCAGTAACAGCAGGAGAAAACTAGGTTAAACCTAGGGAAATTGTTCTGTCTGGAAGTTGTTCTAAAATATTACCTCTAAAGTTAATCGCACAGTCTTTCCCTATTTTTTTTTTTTTTGAGATGGAGTTTTGCTCTTGTTGCCCAGGCTAGAGTGCAATGGTGCGATCTCGGCTCACTGCAACCTCCGCCTCCTGGGTTCAAGCGATTCTCCTGCCTCAGCCTCCTGAGTAGCTGGGATTACAGGCAGGCACCACCATGGCTGGCTAATTTTGTATTTTTAGTGGAGATGGGGTTTCTTCATGTTGGTCAGGCTGGTCTCAAACTCCCAACTTCAGATAATCCGCCCGCCTCAGCCTCCCAAAGCGCTGGGATTCCAGGCATAAGCCACTGCACGGCCGTCTTTCCCTTTTAAGGATGAGGCAGAACCCCTAAATGGCCGGAAATGGTGCTGCCTGGAGAAGAGGGCTGGCCAAGATAAACTCAAGATCGCCATTCTATTCAGGAGAGTCCTCGTGTCTTAAATCATAAAAAGTCCCCTGACCTCTGGATGGTAAAACATCTGGACTGGAGAAAGTTGCATGCATCATAGTGACTCTTCTTTCCGGATGAGTAAAGCCTTCTCTGATGACCTCAATGTGCTTGGCCTCTTCTCCACCAACACAAAACCACAGTTCACAGGGAGGGGAACAAGATGGCGGCTTTCATTATCAATAGAAGATGAAGGCTTTCCCTGCCTTGAATCTCTTATATAGCTCATGTTGATAACTGCACTGCGTGGAGTTCATTCTGCTCCAAGCAATGCCATGTGAGGCTATGAAGATCACAAAGTCAAACGTAGTTCATGATTCGTAATATCCCTTCCACCCAAAGCAGTCATGTTCTTTCTTCCTCTTGCTTCTGCATCCTCAGCCATGGGTTGGCAACCTCCCATCCACCCAATCTGGCTCTTGGGATATTTAGCAAACCCATAAATGTTCAAATATCAGATGGGCCAGCTTATATATGCACACTGTGGGTTTTCTGACTTGTTCATTTCATACGCGTTTGTTGAGTGCCTACTATGTGCAGAGCAGGGGAGAGATTCAAATTCAGTCCACGCTGATTGAAGTCTTTGCTGGCTTCTCCTTTTCCCTGAATGAAACTAAAGATTTGCTTGCACCGCATAGATCGTTCCTGTGTCTTTGCTAAGATGCTGGGGGGTAACTGACTTCTGTGGAGATTCTTCTCAAAGGAGTCTTGTTTAACAGAAGAATGAAGACACTAACTACAAAGGAATGAAGGATGCATTTTCAGATCCTGCAGCCAAATGAAAAATATTTCCATTGCATGGAAGCCTTCCTGGGGTCCCTGACATGCATAGGATGTCATGTCATGACATGAGCCATGAACATCTCTGCACATGGAGCCCACATCCCTTGGTCTAGCCCCAAACATCCCCTTATCAGAGTCCTTCCTTCAAGACAGCACCCCAGCTCCTTCTCACCCCATCCCTTGCTCAGCCTTTTTTCTCTTCTAAGCATGTGTGTCAGCACCTGGCATTATACTTATTTGTTTATTCTTTTTTTGAGATGGAGTCTCGCTCTGTCACGCAGGCTGGAGTGAGGCGGCACGATCTCGGCTCACTGCAACCTCCACCTTCTGGGTTCAAGCGATTCTCCTGCCTCAGCCTCCCGAATAGCTGGGATTACAGGCGTATGCCACCATGCTTGGCTAATTTTTTGTATTTTTAGTTTCACCATGTTGGCCAGGCTGGTCTTGAACTCCTGACCTCAAGTGATTCACCCTCCTCGGTCTCCGAAAGTGCTGGGATTACAGACATGAGCCACCACGCCCCGCCTGTTTATTCTTTATTGCTTATAATTGTTAAAATAACAGTAATTATTGCCCGGCACAGTGGCTCATGCCTGTAATGCACTTTGGGAGACCGAGGGGGGCGGATCACCTGAAGTTGGGAGTTTGAGACCAGCTTGACCAACGTGGAGAAACCCCATCTCTACTAAAAATACAAAATTAGCTGGGCGTGGTGGGGCATACCTGTAATCCCAGCTACTCGGGAAACTGAGGCAGGAGAATCGCTTGAACCCGGAAGGCGGAGGTTGCAGTGAGCCGAGATTGTGCCATAGCACTCCAGCCTGGGCAATAAGAGCAAAACTCCATCTCAAAAAACAAAAACAAACAAAAAAACCCGAATAATTATTTTATTATTGTTATTATTGTTTAAATATTTAGTTATGATTATTTAAGGAATTTATTATTATTTGCCTCCCTGCATGAGAACACAATGGTCCCCCAGGCAGAGAAGTCGGCTGTCTCTTCCCCGCATTGTCCCAGCACTAGGACAGTGCCCAGAATGCAGTCGGACTCCGTAAACATTTGTAAATGAAGGAAGGAAGACATATATTCCCTTTCTTCTCCGTCTGTGCCTGGTGGAATTGTTCACCAATTCCAGGCAACCCTATGGTCTGCACCACTGGGGGGACTTCCTTTTTTTTTTTTTTTTTTTTTGGAAACAGAGTCTCGCTCTGTGGCCCAGGCTGGAGGACCGGAGCGTGATCTCGGCTCACTGCAACCTCTGCTTCCTGGGCTCAAGTGATACATGTGCCTCGGCCTTCTGAGTAGCTGGAATTACAGGCACCTGTCGCCACACCCGGAAAATTTTTGTATTTTCTGTAGAGAAAGGGTTTCGCCATGTTGGCCAGGTTGGTCTCGAACTCCTGGCCTCAAGCAATCTGCCTTCTTTGGCCTCCCAAAGTGCTAGGATTACAGGCATGAGCCACTGTGCCCGGCCCACTGGGGGACTTCTAATTCCCCCCTAAGTGACAGTTGGCCTCCCACAGCCCGCATGACAGCTCCCCAGACCACGGCCCACAGAAGTCGCCGCTGCCGTTCCCGACATGCAGGCTGGGTGGATGGGCTGACTTGGGCAGCCCACCCCTCTGCAATTCTACCCCCTTCAGAGCTGCCCCTTGTCTTAGAATAAAGCGCAGACCCCTCCCCAAGGCCATGGGGCTAAGAGGTCCAATTGCTGCCCGCTGTCCTCTGCCCACAGCCTCCTCTGGGCCCCCTTCTCCTTCACTTGCTCGGCTCCAGCAAGTCCAGCTTCCTTTGGTTTCTTCACAAGGTCCACCTGGCCCCTTGTCCCCTCCAGGTGTCAACCCAGCGCTCCCTCCTCAGACAGGCACCATCTGATGTCTTCTCTAGAAGCCATCTCTGCTCCCCACCCCGCTTCCCAGCCAGTCTCTGTCCGCCGCATCTGCTGTGTGTGTGTCTCTGGTTTCTCTAACGACGCACGTGTGCCTCTGCCAGCCACAGCCCTGTAGGCCAGGCATGGTGGCTCACGCCAGTAATTCCAACACTTTGGAAGGCTGAGCTGGGAGGGTTGCTTGAGCTCAGGAGTTCAAAACCAGCCTGGGCAACATAGTGAGACTCTGTCTCTATTAAAAAAAAAAAAATTAAAATGGCCGGGCGCAGTGGCTCACGCCTGTAATCCCTGCACTTTGGGAGGCTGAGGCAGGCAGATCACCTGAGGTCTGAAGTTCGAGACCAGCCTGACTAACATGGAGAAACCCCGTCTCTACTAAAATACAAAAAAATTAGCCAGGCATGGTGGCGCATGCCTGTAATCCCAGCTACTTGGGAGGCTGAGGCAGCAGAATCACTTGAACACAGGAGGTGGAGGTTGTGGTGAGCTGAGATTACGCCATTGCACTCCAGCCTGGGCAACAAGAGTGAAGCTCCATCCCCCCCCCAAAAAAAAAAATTAAAAAATCATCTGGGCATGGTGGTGTGTGCCTATAGTCCCAGCTACTCGGGAGCCTGAGGTGGGAGAATTGCTTGAGCCCGGGAGGTGGAGACTGCAGTGAGTCATGACTGTGCCACTACACTCCAGCCTGGGTGATAGAGCAAGAAGACCCTGTCTCCAAAAAAAAAAAAAAAAGAAAAGAAAAAGAAAAAAGAAACACAGCACCATAAGGGTAGGGCCTCCTCGGCTTCCCTCATCAATAAACAACCTGTGCCCAGGAGAGCACCTGGCATCAATAAACAACAGTAATATCTGCTGGATATGGGGATGAATGACCGCTCCAGGCACTTGGCCTGTGGCTGTCTTTCCACCACCTTCTGTATGAGTCTCCCAGGACCACTGTAACAAAGTTCCACAGACTGGGGGGGCTGGAACACCAGAAACTCATTTCCTCACAGCTCTGGAGGCTGGAAAGCCAAGTTAAGGTGTGAGCAGGGCTAGTTTCTCCTGAGGCCTCTCCGTGGTTTGCAGACACCACCTTCTCCCTGTGTCCTCACAGGGCCTTCCCTCTGTGTATGTCTGTGTCCCAATCGCCTCTTCTTATGAGGACAGCAGTCCGACTGGATTAGGGCTCACCCTAACGACCTTATTTTCACTCAGTGACCTCTTTAAAGACCCTATCTCCAAGTAGAGTCATTTGGAGGTACTGGGGGTTAGGGCTTCAATATTGAATTATGGCTTCAATATATGAATATTGAGGTAACACAATAAATGAATTTGGGGGCTTCAGTATATGAATTTGGGGCTTCAATATATGAATTTGGGGGGACACAATTCAGCTCCTAACAAGCCCCATGCAATCCACTTAGGAAGGAGGGAAGGAAGGAAGGAAGCCCCCACCGCCTCCCCGTCTTGGGCTGGCTGGGACCGCACTCTTCCGCTGGCCTCGGATTTCAGGGCCCAGCTCTCAGCCTCCCTCCCACCCCTTCCTCCCAGGGACCTCAACCTCCCTGTTGCTCATGTTGTACTCATCGAGACCTCTCCTTAGATCCTGTTTATGCAGCCTGGTATCCGGTTGCTAAGCCCACCGCAGGTCAATTGCTCCCATTGGTTCAGTGCTTACTAAGGGCCAAGCGCTGCCTGGCCATATTCTCCACATTAAACATATTTAACCCTCACGTAACCCACAAGGCAGCTCTGACTCTCCCTCCTGTTACATGGGAGGGAACCCAAGCTCAGACAGGTCAAATGACTCACCCGAGGTCACAGAGCGGAAAGCGGGGGACCCAGAGTCCACCCGGGCTTCAGCTCCAGGCACGAGCTCTGAGCACTGCTCAACCATAGACTACCACAGCATGTCACAAGTGGGGAGGGGGCAACAGGCAGGCTGGCACCCTTCGAGCCTCAGCACATGAGGCAATTGGTAAACTAACGACCAAGGAAGAGACAGGAACATAATAAAGAGCAGAATACAAATATAAGAATGAAAAACATGGCAATCTGGGTCCTTTTCATATAAGGACTAAGCGTTGTATATACCTTAATAGGCTCCATATACATCACTGCCACAGGACTGTAGGACACTGCAAAAAAGGAGTCTGTTCAGTTAGGGCTGGCCGATGTAGCGAATATTATTATAGGACTCCCAGTTATATTCAAATTTCATAAACACTGATTTTTTTTATAGTGCAAGTATGAAATATTTGGTACATGCTTTTACTAAGAATTTATTTGTTGTTTATCTAAAATTCCAATTTAGGCTGGGCACAGTGGCTCACGCCTGTAATCCTAGCACTTTGGGAGGCCAAGGCAGGTGGATCACTTGAAGTCAGGAGTTTGAGACCAGCCTGGCCAACATGGTGAAACCCCATCTGTACTAAAAATATAAAAATTAGCTGGGCATGGTGGCATGTGCCTGTGATCCCAGCTACTCGGGAGGCTGAGGCAAGAGAGTCGCTTGAATCTGGGAGGTGGTGGTTGCAGTGAGCCGAGATCGCATCACTGCACTCCAGCCTGGGTGACAGAGTGAGACTCTGTCTCAAAAAAAAAAAAAAAATTTAACTGGGTACCTTGTGTGCTAAAGGATCATTTAGGCATGGCACATTTTATTTTAGTCATTTTGGAAGGATGTCTCTCTAAAATGCATGCCATGCTCTCTTGCTTACTGAAATCCAATGCCCACTTTACGCCTGGCTTAAGGGACCAAGAGAGCATGCCATGCATTTTAGAGAGGCATCCTCCCAAAACAGATAAAATAAAATGGGTCATGCCTAAATGACCCTTTATAACAGATATAACCAATCAAAAGTATAAATTAGAGATGCCACAAACAAAGTCTTAAACAAAGTAGAAGTTTATTTCTCTTTCACATAAAAATATTCCAGAGGTCAGAGCTCCCTGACTGCTATGGTGGCTCTGCAGCAACATCAGAGACCCTGACTCCTCCTACCTTTCTCTTCTACCATCCTTAACCTTAACAGTTGACTCATGAGCCAATGCAATTGCTGGAGCTCCAACTGTCACATCAGCATCCCAAGCAAAAAGCAAGCGGTAGGAGGAAGAAGACTATAAAAAAAAAGCACGTGTCAGCCATCTGTCCCCTTTTTGGTAAATTCTATCTTACAACTTCTGCTTATATTTACTGTCCAGAACTTGGTCACATGGCCACTCTCAGCTGCAACAGAAGCTTGGAAATGTAGGATTATAACTATGTACATTGCCACATTGAATAAAATCAAGGGTCTGTTACTAAAGAAGAACAGGAGAATGGATACTGGCCAGGCAAGCAGCCTCAATAAAATGCAATGTCCTCTTACCTTATAGATTAGAAAACCTGGCCCCCTTTTTTTTGAGACAGGGTCTCACTCTGTTGCATAGGCTAGAGTGCAGCGGCCTGATCACAGCTCACTGCAACCTCCACCTCCCCCACTCTAGTGATCCTCCCCTCTCAGCCCCGGGAGTAGTTGGGACTACAGGCGTGCACCACCACATTCGGCTAATTTTTGCATTTTTGGTAAAGAAGGGGTTTCGCCATGTTGCCGAGGCTGGTCTCGAACTCCTGGGCTCAAGCCTACCTTAGCCTCCCAGAGGTTACAAGTGTCAGCTACCACACTGGCCTAAAGCCTGGTCCTTTCTAATGGAAGATGTTAGGGACCCACTCTTTTAAAAATATAGGCAATTTTAATGTGCTTGCTATTTTGTTTTATTGACTTCACTCATTATAGTTCTAAGCCACCAAGAGCACAATCTAATATAACAGAAGAGTAATAAAATAAAGCAGCAGATTGATTTTTTTTATATCTAAAATCTAATTAAGAAGAATGTTTTTAAGGAGAAGAGTAAAGTCCTTGAAGAATAAATTCCTGGTCTCTGAGGATCTCCCCACTTCATCCATAGGTTGTAATTCAAGTCGGGCTTTGTCTAGATCCTACCATGGGCCAGGCACCATGCTAGGGCGTGAGGATGAAGTGATGGGTAAGGGGTACCCGTCATGCTTGCTTGCCAAGGTGATGAATATGTGCTGAGATGCTCCGAGAAGGTGCCCGGGTCCTTCATAATTAGTTTAGGCGAGGAAAGAGACCACACCTGTATTGCAGTGCCTGGAAGCAGGGCACCCCTGAGATGGCGAATATTGCTGACAAAACTCATCCAGCGGAGGAGAATTCTGGTTTGTTGATTCACCATGGGGGCCATAAAGACCTTTATTCGCTGCTGGAGTCTTAACAGTGACTCGTATTTTTGAGCAATTTTCTGGGCCTCCTGAAGTTGCTTAGTGACTCACCTGGTTCCCTTGAGTTCTGCTGAGAATATTTCACCTTTTAGATTTAGTATTAGGCCAAACAAACTGTGAAAATATGAAAAAAAGAAATCCTTGCTTTGCAACTCAATCCATGGGTCATGAAAAGTGTGTGTGATGGGGCGTTAACAGGGGTCTTGGGCTTCATTTCAGTTGAGGGCCCAGACTTTAGACACCAGCTATTCCCAGTAGTACCAGAGTGAGGTGTGGTCAACCGGGCAAATGTGCAAAGGAGGGGTCAAAGGACAGGTTTGCATCCATTAGCTCAACAACCACTTTAAAGAAAAACGATCCAGATGGCTGGGCGTGGTAACTCAAGCCTGTAATCCTAGCACTTTGGGAGGCCAAGGCAAGAGGATTGCTTGAGCTCAGGAGTTCAAGACCAGCCTGGGCAACATGACAAAACCCTGTCCCTACAAGAAAATACAAAAATTAGCCTGGGTGTGGTGGCATGTGCCTGTGCTCCCCAGCTACTTAAGAGGCTGAGGGGGGAGGATTAATTGAGCCTGGGAGGTCGAGGCTACAATGAGCCATGATTGCACCACTGCACTCCAGCCTGGGCAACAGAGTGAGACCCTGTCTAAAAAAAAAAAAAAAAAAAAAGAAGGCCAGGCATGGTGGCTCGCGCCGGTAATCCCAACACTTTGGGAGGCCGAGATGGGTGGATCACGAGGTCAGGGGTTCGAGACCAACCCAGCCAACATGGTGAAATGCCGTCTCTACTAAAAATACAAAAACTAGCTAGGCATGGTGGTGCATACCTGTAATCCCAGCTACTCAGGAGACTGAGGCAAGAGAATCGCTTTAACCTGGCAGGTGGAGGTTGTGGTGAGCCGAGATCGTGCCATTGCACTCCAGCCTGGGTGACAGCAAGACTCTGTTTCAAAAAAAAAGAAAAGAAAGATAAAGAAAAAGGATCCAGAAAGTCTGTGATTAGGGAAAGTGGTTTTACAGAAAGTGGTTAGTGTCTTGCAAGTATGCCTCCCCCAACCTTGGAGGAGCAGAGGGGTGGGGAGGGTTGCTTCCCCCTTAGGCTTAGCTAATAGCTGACTAAGGGTCCCCATGGAGAGAAGGCACAAGTCCCTGGGCCCAGAACAAAATGGCCAGCGTGCACCTCCCACACGAAAGACCTGAAGGTGGAGAGGAGGCGCCTGGCTAACGCAGCCGGGTGGTCACATTCCTTCCCCAACAGCCCGTCCAAGGTAGGAGATTTTGTGGACCAGGTGCGGGGCTGGGAGAGCCTGAGATCCTCCCAACCAGACCACCTGGAGCGAAAGGAGAATTTAGAGGAAGAGTTCTGTACTCTAACACCTCATCTCCAGGAGCTGGAGGTGGAATTACAAATAAAAGACCAGCCCCAGGAGATGTTTTTCACTGGAATCAAAAGAACAGCAGTTGTGAGATCCTTGTGTTAAAGGAATCTTGAAAGACCCTGAGGGCTGGGTGCGGTGGCTCATGCCTGTAATCCCAATACTTCAGGAGGCCGAAGCGGGCAGATCACTTGAGGCCAGGAGTTCCAGACCAGCCTGGCCAACGCGGAGAAACCCTGTCTCTACTAAAAATACAAAAATTAGCCAGGCGTGGTAGTGCGTGCCTGTAATCCCAGCTACTCCGGAGGCTGAGGCAGGAGAATTGCTTGAACCTGGGAGGCCGAGGTTGCAGTGATCACGCCATTGCACTCCAGCCTGGGCGACAGGGTGAAACTCTATCTCAATTAAAAAAATAGAAAGAGGCCGGGCATGGTGGACACGCCTGTAATCCTAGCACTTTGGGAGGCCAAGGCGGGTGGATCACCTGAGGTCAGGAGTTTGAGACCAGCCTGGTCAACATGGCAAAACTCCGTCTCTACTAAAAATAGAAAAATTAGCTGGGCGTGGTGGTGGTGGTGCGCACCGGTAATCCCAGCTACTAGCGGGGGCTAAGGCAGGAGAATTGCTTGAACCCGGGAGGTGGAGGTTGCAGTGAGCGGAGATCGCACCACTGCACTCCAGCCTGGGCGACAGAGCGAGACTTCATCTCAAACAAACAAACAAACAAACAAAAAAACCCCAAAAGAGCTCCCATGCAACAAGTTTAAATTCCTATCAAACCCAGGGGATAGCGAAGCCAGCCTGTGACCTACCCGTCCAGTTACACTGCGCCTGTTCTCTCCCTGTGTCTTCTTCCTTCTCCACTGTAAGCCTAGGAAACCGCCAGAAAGTGCAGCCAGCAAGCAAAGGGATGCCCCACAGGGAAAACAGTATCCCACGCCCAGCCGCCTCCCCACCAGGAGCTGGGGGTGGGGAGAAGCTGTCATTTGGGGGGGTTGACACTTACATGGCACTGCACATGTTATTTTATTTTATTTATGTATTTATTTGAGATGGAGTCTTGCTCTGTCACCCAGGTTGGGGTACAATGGTGTGATCTCGGCTCATTGCAACCTCCGCCTCCGGGTTCAAGCGATTCTCATGCCTCAGCCTCCCAAGTAGCTGGGATCACAGGTGCGTGCTACCACACCTGGCTAATTTTTGTATTTTTAGTAGACACAGGGTTTCACCATGTTTGCCAGGCTGGTCTCGAATTCCTGACCTCAGGTGATCTGCTCACCTTGGCCTCCCAAACTGCTGGGATTACAGGCGTGAGCCACCATGCCTGGCCTGGGACTGCAGACTGTAGATCCTGATTGGAGAGAGGGGCCAGCAGAGTCAAGGGCCTGCCTTAGATCTCATGCAAGGCATGAATAAGAGCATTTGAACAGGTTTGAACCAGGCAGTGGGGGGAAGATGAAATGTTTTCTACACCCAATGAGTCCCACTTGTTCAATGTACCAGTTACACAAAAAAGCTTTAAAAATATGCCAGGGTTAATCTCCCAATTTCAGGGAAGCACAATTAGCACATCCATTAATTAGGGCTCCATTTACACTTCCTGTCTCACTTCTAAATACCTGTGTGTGTGGAGCCAGTTCTAATTGTAGCACTCATTAATGTTCTATTTGTGATGTGGGCTTCAGGTACCTGGGAACCTCACACTAACATTACCCCGTGTCCTGGAACTTAGTACAGATGCATCCATTTGGGGCCTCATCTGTGGGGTGCTTAATTCTAGAAGAGTTAGGAAAACATCCCTGGCATGCTACCCAATTGCATGGGTTCTGGGAACAGACCTCGGCACACATTTGAATTTTCCATATGCCTTTTATTTTTATTTTATTAATTTTTTTTTTTTTTTTGAGACAGAGTCTCTCTCTGTCGCCCAGGCTGGAGCGCGATGGCGCCATCTGGGCTCACTGCAACCTCCACCTCCCAGGTTCAAGTGATTCTCCTGCCTCAGACTTCTGAGTGCCACCACAACTGACTAATTTCTGTATTTTTGGCAGAGACAGGATTTCACCATGTTGGCCAGGCTGGTCTCAAACTCCTGACCTCAGGTGATCCACCTGCCTCGGCCTCCCAAAGTGCTGGGATTACAGGCGTGAGCTACTGCATCGGGCCGTATGCCTTTTAAGTGTTTTGTTTTGTTTTGTTTTGTTTTTGAGACAGGGTCTTGCTCTGTGCAGTGGCACAATCTCAGCTCACTGTAGCCTCAACTTCCTGGGCTCAATGATCCTCTCACCTTAGCCTCTTGAGTAGCTGGGACTATAGGCATGTGCCACCACACCTGGCTAATTTTTGTATTTTTTGTAGGGTTTCACCATGTTGCCCAGGCTGGTCTCGAACTCCTGGGCTCAAGCGATCCACCTGCCTCAGCCTCCCAAAGTGCTGGGATTATAGGCGTGAGCCACAGATGGGCGCGGCTTAAATGTTCTTAACCTTCTCCTATACTGGACTTGTGATGAAGGCCAAGTGTCTGACTTAAGCTGACACATAATTACCCTTTACAATAAATTGCAGATGGGACAGGCGTTGTTGAGCCGTTGAGAGGGATACAGAAATGGAGACGAGACCTGGGCCCTTGAAGAGGCTCCTGTTTTCACCATGTGGACTTGGCTGCTGTCCCAGCTCTGATAGGTGTCAGCCACGGTGATTAAAACCTTCGTGTGCCTAACCCTTCCCATACAAATGCAGAAGGATGGCCGGCTGGTGGCTGGGCTCCTCCTAATCCCAGGACGCGGGAGAGCCAGACAGGATCCTGGGTTAAACGACACTGCACCAGCCAGGTGGCACGTAGCTTCTCATTTATGGGATGTGGCCCCAACTGTGACTCGTCTTTCCTTTTTTTTTTTTTTTTTTGAGACGGAGTCTCACTCTGTCACCCAGGCTGGAGTGCAATGGTGTGATCTTGGCTCACTGCAACCTCCGCCTCCCTGGTTCGAGCGATTCTCCTGTCTCAGCCTCCTGAGTAGCTGGGATTACAGGAGCGCATCACCACACCCAGCTAATTTTTATATTTTTAGTAGAGACGGGGTTTCATGATGTTGGCCAGGCTGGTCTCAAACTCCTGACCTCATGATCCGCCCGCCTCAGCCTCCCAAAGTGCTGGGATTACAGGCATAAGCCACTGTGCCCGGCTCGTCTTTTCTTTTTAGTAATTTTTCTATTATGGTAAAATATGCAAATATAAAATTTATGATTTTGATAACTTTTAAGTGTACAATTCAGTGGCACTGTTTTATTTTTATTTGTGTTTTATTTTATTTATGTATTTATTTTATTTTCAGACAGGGTCTGGCTCTGTTGCCCAGGCTGGAGTGCAGTGGCGCTATCACGGCTTACTGTAGACTCAACTTCCTGGGCTCCAGCAATCCTCCCTGTCAGCTTCCAGAGTAGCTGGGACCATAGGCATGTGCCACCACATCTGGCTAATTTTCTTTCTTTCTTTCTTTCTTTTTTTTTTTTTTTTTCGAGACAGGGTCTCACTCTGTCGCCCAGGCTGGAGTGCAGTGGCGCGATCTCGGCTCACTGCAAGCCCCGCCTCCCGGGTTCATGCCATTCTCTTGCCTCGGCCTCCTGAGTAGCTGGGACTACAGGCGCCCACCACCACGCCCAGCTAATTTTTTGTATTTTTAGTAGAGACGGGGTTTCACCGTGTTAGCCAGGATGGTCTCGATCTCCTGACCTCGTGATCCGCCCACCTCGGCCTCCCAAAGTGTTGGGATTACAGGCATGAGCCACTGTGCCCAGCCAACATCTGGCTAATTTTCAGATTTTGGGGAGAGACGTGGTTTCACCATGTTGCCCAGGCTGGTCTCCAACTCCTGAGCTCAAATGATCCACCCACCTCAACTTCCCAAAGTGCTGGGATTGCAGGTGTAAGCCACCACTCCCGGCCAGTAGTGGTGTTTTTACAATGGTAAATGACCATCACCACCATCCATCTCCAGAACTTTTCATGTTCCAAAACAGAAATTTTGTCCCCATTAAACACTAACTCCCATTACCTGTCCTCTAGCCCCCTGGCAGCCACCTTTCTGTCTCTATGAATTTGTCCATTTTAAGTATCTCACATAAGTGGAATCAAACAATATTTGTCTTTTTGTGACTGGCTTCTTTCACTTAACATCATGTTTTCAAGTTTCATCCATGTTGTAACATGTGTCAGAATTTCGTTCCTTTTCATGGCTAATATTCCATTGTATGGATAGACCACATTTTGTTTATCCTCGCCCATTTACAGACATTTGGGCTGTTCTTTTGTGAATATTGCTGCTATGAACATTAATGTACAAGTATCTGAGTCCATGCTTTCAATTCTTCCTAGGGTCGGAATTGCCGGATCACACAGCAATTCTATATTTAACTTTTTTTTTTTTTTTAGATGGAGTCTTGCTCTATCGCCCAGGCTGGAGTGCAGTGGCATGATCTCCGACTCCTGGGTTCAAGCAATTCTCCTGCCTCAGCCTCCCGAGTACCTGGGATTACAGGCGCACACCACCACGCTCAGCTAGTTTTTGTGTTTTTAGTAGAGATGGGGTTTCACCATGTTGGCCAGGCTGGTCTCAAACTCCTGACCTCAGGTGATTTACCTGCCTTGGCCTCCCAAAGTGCTGGGATTACAGGCGTGAGCCACCAAGCCCGGCCTATATTTAACTTTTAAAGGAACTGCTAAACTGTTTCCACAGCAGTTGTACTGCTTTACTATCCCATCTGCAGTGCGGGAGGTTTCCATTTTCTCTACATCCTTGCCAACACTTGTTATTTTCTTTTTTGTTGTTGTTTATCATAGCCATCCTAGGGGTATGAAATGGTGTCTCCTAGTGGTTTTGATTTGCATTTCCCTAGTGACTAATGATACTAAGCACCTTTTCATGTGCTTATTGTCCATTTGTATATCTTCTTCGGAAAAGTCTACTCAAGTCTTTTGCCAGTTTTTGAATTGGGTTGTTTGGATTTTTTGCTCTTCAGGTGTAGGAGTTCTTTATATATTCTGAATATTAATTATTTATGAGATGCATGATTTTCAAATATTTTCTCCCGGTCTGCAGGTTGTCTTTTCACTTTCTTGATGGTGTCTTTTGACGCATAACCAAATGTGACTTTCTGCATATGTAAAAAATAATCACTGATCTGACAAAGATCGGCTAGGTGACAACTATGCGGTATTAATCCATTCACCCATTGAACCCACAAACATGTAGAAGAAGAGCCTGGTGCTGGGTGCTGGGGAGGGTTCTATGAATAAGATACAGTAGCCTGGCCTGGTGTGGTGGCTCACATCTGTAATCCCAACACTATGGGAGGTTGAGGTGGGAGAACTGCTTGAGTCTAGGAGTTCAGGACCAGCCTGGGCAACATAGCAAGAACCCCGTCTCTAAAAAAAAAAAAAAAAAAAAAAAATAGTAGCTCCCAGACATCTTGCCTGCAATCTGTTTACAGTCTAGTTGACAAGACACTCCCCACAAAAAAGAAAGGCTGAAAAACAGTAACAATGATGTTTGTAGGTGCCATATGATCATGTGTGTGAATTTCAGTTGACGGGTTGGAATGCTCCAATGTGCAAGGAGCCTGATCGGAGACAGCCCCCAAGGTCCTCCTCACCTGCCCTAAACCGCACAACCAAATTTCTCACCAGCAATCAACAGCTCCATCCACACAGTAGGTGCTGTGTGACCTCTTAATTAGCAAGAATTCAAGAGCATTACGTTTAGGTGTTGTAATATCCCCAGTTCATTTAGTCTCTCACCAGGTCAGTGTTATGTTCTAGGCAGGGAGAGCTTTTGTGGCTTTGCAATAGACTTAATAAAAACATCACCAGTTCTGCCTTTTGTGGAGGCTGTGCCGTCAAAACAAATCACAAAAACATTTTTTATTGAGCCCCTACTTTGTGTTTTATATTGGTGCTGTTTTCTTATTCTTGATTTTTAAAAACATTAATAGGCTGGGTGCAGTGGTGCATGCCTGTAATCCCAGCACTTTGGGAAGCCAAGGCGGGAGGATCACTTGAGGCCATAAGTTCAAGTCCAGCCTGGGCAACATGGTAAGACCCTGTCTAAACCAAAAAAATTTGTTTAATTAGCTGGGTATGGTGGCGCATGCCTTTACTCCCAGCTGCTAAAGAGGCTGAGGTGGGAGGATCACTTGAGCCCAGGAGGTCAAGGCTGCAGTGAGTTGTGATCATGCCACTGCACTCCAGCCTGGGTAACAGAGCAAGGCCCTGTCTCAAAAAAAAAAAAAAAAAAAAAAAAAAAATGGTAACAGTTATTTACTGTTACATAAAATTGAACTTAATAAAATGAGATCTAACAAAACAGGCCTGGGCATGCTGTAATCCCAGCACTTTGGGAGGCTGAGGCGGGTGGATCATCTGAGGTCAGGAGTTCGAGACAAGCCTGGCCAACATGGTGAAACCTTGTCTCTACTAAAAATACAAAAATTAGCCGGGCCTGGTGGCACATGCCTGTAATCCCAGCTACTGGTGAGGCTGAGGCACAAGAATCACTTGAACCTGGGAAGCAGAGGTTACAGTGAGCTGAGACTGTGCCACTGCCCTCCAGCCTGGGCGACAGAGCAAGATTCTGTCTCAACAAAAAAAAAAAAAAAAAAAAAAAAAGATCTAACAAAACAAAAAAATGTTAGAAGGCAATAATTTACAGGGTCAAAAGAGTCTATATTTTTTAAAGGCTTGTCTTAAATTCCTGTGAAGCGATCCTCTAATGCACATAAGATCTGTTTCTTGAAGCATTCGATTCCTGGGCTATAGTAACAGAGACCTTCATCATGGCAGCATCCTGGGCTTTGGATAAGGGAATGCTAACCAGAAATCACGGTTGCTGAAATGATAATTTCAGTACATGGGGGAAATAGCATTTCTAAATGGTGAATATGAATTTTTGCACTCTGCATTACTTTTTAACAACATATCTGTTATTTAAGGCAAGGTACACACATGCTTCACGGAGCTTAACGCCGCTGCCTCACCTGGCCTGCTTGCTCCACTTGAAGCTTGGCTCATCTGTGAGAGGTGAAGCTCCCTGGTCATAGCCATGTCTCCTGGCTCCCCGAGACGTGCTTCAAGAATTGGGGGGAGCCAAAAAGACACAAAATAAATAACAACAATGAAAAATAAACAATAAAGAATGGGAGGACTCAACTGCTTGAGCCAAAAGCCCAGACAGCATCTTTTTCTTTTTCTTTTTTTTCTTTTTTTTTTGGAAACAGTCTTGCTCTGTTGCCCAGGTTGGAGTGCAGTGGCACCATCTCAGCTCAGGTTTAAGCAATTCTCCTGCCTCAGCCTCCCCAGTAGCTGGGATTACAGGTGTATACCACCATGCCTGGCTCATTTTTTTTTTCTTTGAGACACGGTCTCACTCTGTCACCCAGGCTGGAGGCCTGGTGGCACGATCTCAGCTCACTGCAACCTCTGCCTCCTAGGTTCGAGAGATTCTCATGCCTTAGCCTCCCAAGTAGCTGGGATTACAGGTGTGTGCCACCACGCCTAGTTAATTTTTATATTTTTAGTGGAGACAGGGTTTCACTATGTTGACCAGGATGGTCTCGATCCCTTGACCTCGTGATCTGTCCACCTTGGCCTCCCAAAGTGCTGGGATTACAGGCATGAGCCACCACACCTGGCCTAATTTTTGTATTTTTAGTAGAGACAGGGTTTCACCAGCTTGGCCAGGCTGGTCTTGAACTCCTGACCTCAAGTGATCTGCCCGCCTCAACCTCCCAAAGTGCTGGGAATACAGGTGTGACCCACCACATCCAGCCAAGGCATCATCTTTGATTATACCACTTCCCTGGTCACTTACATCTAATCCATCAGCAAATCCCATCCATTTCCTCTCCCTAACCTCTCTCCATAGAACACAGACGTCCTCTGTGTTAACCTTGTGTTTCTGATGCTTTGACCTTTGGGGACTTGCTGACCCTAAGGGACTGCCCCTCCCAGGGCTGGCCAGTTTCTAGAGATAGTAAAGGCCTCACCTGGGAGCCTACCTTTCATGCCAACCCACTCAGAGCCCGCATCCCATCACCTCCTCAACCAGGGTCTCCCTGGACGGCCCCCATCCACCTGCCCTGGTCAACCCAGGCCAGGGACCGGATGATTGGGGACAGCCCTCTGCCCAGAGCCCGCCGGAATCATCCACACTATCCAATCCTAGGCCAGCCTGCCCTGCCTCACCCACTCTTTCCACAGAAACCACAATCAGGGCTCTGCCACATTTGCCCCTTGCTTTCTCTACCCCCGTGACCCATGCTGGTGCTTTTCTGCTTGGACTCCCTAGGTGTGGCCTTCTTCTTCTTCTTCTTTGTCTTTGTCTTCTTCTTCGTCATCTTCTTCGTCTTCTTCTTCTTCATCATCTTTTTCTTCTACTTCTTCTTTGTCTTTTTCTTCTTCCTTCTTCTTCGTCTTTTTCTTCTTCCTTCTTCTTCTTCGTCTTTTTCTTCTACTTCCTTCTTCTTCTTCTTTTCTTCTTCTTCTTCATCTTTTTCTTCTACTTCTTCATCCTTTTCTTCTTTTCTTCTTCTTCTTCTTCATCTTTTTCTTCTACTTCTTCTTCATCCTTTTCTTCTTCCTTCTTCTTCATCTTTTTCTTCTTCTACTTCTTCATCTTTTTCTTCTTCTTCTTCTTCATCTTTTTCTTCTTCTTCTTCATCCTTTTCTTCTTCCTTCTTCTTTTCTTCTTCTTTTTCTTCTACTTCTTCTTCTTCATCCTTTTCTTCTTCTTTCTTCTTCTTCTTCATCTTTTTCTTCTTCTGCTTCTTCGTCTTTTTCTTCTTTCTTCTTCTTTGTCTTCTTCTTTGACTTTTTCTTCTTCTTCTTCCTCTTCTTTTTCTTCTTCTTCCTCCTCTTCCTCTTCTTCCTCCTCTTCTTCCTCTTCCTCTTCCTTCTCTTCTTCTTCTTTTTTTTTTTTTTTTTTTTTTTGAGACGGAGTCTCGCTCTGTCACCAAGCTGGAGTGCAGTGGCGTGATCTCGGCTAACTGCAACCTCTGCCTCCCGGGTTCAAGTGATTCTCCTGCCTCAGCCTCCCAAGTAGCTGGGACTACAGATGCGTGCCACCACACCTGGCTAATTTTTTTGTATTTTTAGTAGAGACAGGTTTTTACCACGTTAGCCAGGATGGTCTCGATCTCCCAACCTCGTGATCTGCCTGCCTCAGCCTCCCAAAATGCTGGGATTACAGGCATGATCCACCGCGCCCAGCCAAGCGTGTTCCCTCTTCTTGGAGTCTGTGAGTCTAAACAATTATCCTTCAATGGCATTTGTATCCTGATCTGTTGGGCTTTGCCAAATCTAAATAATAATAAAACCTTCACTTATTTATTATTATTATTATTTTGAGACACAGTTTCTCTCTGTCACCCAGGCTGGAGTGCAGTGGCACAGTCTCGGCTCACTGCAACCTCCGCCTTCTGGGTTCAAGTGATTCTCTTGCCTCAGTCTCCCGAGTAGCTGGGATTACAGGTGTGCACCACCACGTTAAGCTATTTTTTGTATTTTTAGTAGAGACGGGGTTTCACCATGTTGATCAAGCTGGTCTCGAACTCCTGGCCTCAAGTGATCTGCCCACCTCAGCTTCCCAAAGTGCTGGGATTACAGGCGTGAGCCACCGCATCTGGCCTATAAAGCCATCATTTTAAAAGACCGCAGCACTGTGCAGCAAGCCCACCAGACCCTCCCAGAGACTCCTCCACACCTGACCAATGTGCTTCTCCTCTAGGCCTGTGACCCAGGAGCCCGAAGGACTTTTCTAAAATGAAAACTGATCACGTCACTCTCTCATTTAAAATTCTCATTTAAAATTCCCTAGAACCTTCTGTTACAAATTACAGTGAACCCCACAGTTCCTACTGTGGTCTACGAGGCCCTGCAGGTCTCAGCCCTGCAATCTGCTCCTGGGTGCTGAGCTCAGTGCTCTGCGTGCTGGCCTCCTTCCCGTTCTTCAATGAAGCCAAGCCAGTTCCCACCTCAGGGCCTTTGTACCTGCTGTTCTGTCCACCCAGAATGCTCTTCCTCCAGCTCTTGCATGACTGGCCTCTTTCCCTCTAGTTTCAGTCAAACATCACCTTTTGGAGAGGCCACCCTTAAGGACGCAGTCAGACATTTTCTTCCATCACTTGGTTTTATGTGCTTTGTGGCATCTGCCACTCTCTGTCACGATTCACTTGTTTATTGTCTGTCTCCCCACCATGCCTGCCTACTTGGAGTAGAATCTGAGCTCCCTGAGAGCAGGGGCCTGGTTCGCTGCTGTGCCCCCTGAGCCTGGCACATGCCTGGTGCATGGTGTTGGCTGCATGAATGAGGGGTGCCTTACCTCGTTCAGGACTGGACAGCGGAGAGGTGCCAGGGTTGGACCAATGCAGGGTTGTCTCCTGCTGTGACCCTGCAGCCACTTGGGAACTGCCGCCTCACCAGAGGCTTCCAAACTTCTGGCCCCAGACCAACCCACTGCAGTGTCAGGGCTGGGGAAAGACAGACAGTGCCTGCTTCCTGGAGAAGCCAATGGGAAGCCAGCGGCTGTTTGGTGAGGTCCTGCTGACCAGCATATTTCCCCTCTGAGGGTTCCTTGTCCTTCCCCCAGACCCCAGGCTCATCCATCGCCTGGATGTCCCCAGGCTGCGTCTCTACTTGGCCCGAAGGAGATGATGCAGCTTTTGCTGGTGCAGAGATGTCTGGGGTGGCTGCCAGCACTTTTATCTTCTCATTTTATCTGCCAGCCAAGAGCTTCTCCCTGCCTTTGCCTCTTGAAGCTTAAGGCAAGAAACATCGACCTTGAGTACAGGAGCTTCCCTCTTCATTACTCAAGGTCCCCTGTCCTGGTTCATATCCAGGCCAGCTGCTCCCCAGTCTCCTCTCTTCTCTTCCCTCGACTCTCCTTCCCCCAGGCAGCCTCAAAACAAAATCTGGGGCTTTTTTCTCCTGAGATCCCGCTCAGGAAGTAGTAGCACTGATAGTTTGTCCCTTTTCCCCAGGGGCACCAACAGATTGTGGCCAAGCTGAAGTCCCTTGGAGCCTCTGCAGAGCGAAGGAGACTCCAGCACCTGGACTCGGTGGCTCAGGCTCCCTAGCTTACACCACGTGCATTTGACAAACAGTTTTTGAGGGCCTGTTATTTGCCAGGCATTGGTCTTCCAGGGTCTACCTTCTGGACCAGGGAGGCACTTTGGGCATACCACGTTGCACGTCTATGCAAGCCACAGCTCTTGGAGCACACCAGGGAACAGCCTGCATTGTTGGGCTGTCCCCGTGGACAATGGGATATCCACATGCAAACGAAGGGAGTTGGACCCCCTACCTCACATCATTTACAAAAACTAACTAAAGATGATCAAAAACCTAAATGCAAGTGCCAAAACCACTGAACTCTTAGAAGAAGAAAATGCAAGCATAAATCTCCATGAGTTTGCTTGGATTGGGCAAAGCCTTTACTATCTATGACACCAAAAGCACAAGCAACAAAAATCAATAGATGGCTGGGTGCCGTGGCTCATACCTGCAATCCCAGCACTTTGGGAGGCCGAGGCAGGTGGATCACTTGAGGTCAGGAGTTCCAGACCAGCCTGACCAACATGATGAGACCCCATCTCTACTAAAAATACAAAAATTATCTGGGTGTGGTGGCACATGCCTGTAATCCCAGCTACTTGGGAGGCTGAGGCAGGAGAATCATTTGAACCCAGGAGGTAGAGGTTGCAGTGAGCCAAGATCATGCCATTACACTCCAGCCTGGGCAACAAGAGTGAAACTCCATCTCAAAAATAAATAAATAAATAAATAGATACACTGAACATCATCAGGATTAAACAAAAATCAATAGATACGCTGAACATCATGGGGGTTAAACACTTAAGCTTTAAAGGACACCATCAAGAAAGTGAAAAGACAATCCACAGAATGGGAGAAAATTTTTGCAAATCATACATTTGGTAAGCGATTTGTATCTAGAATGTATAAACAACTCTAACAACACAATTAAAAAAGACAAAAATAAAAACCCTGAAAAATGTGGGCAGGTGCAGTGGCTCACACCTGTAATCCCAGCACTTTGGGAAGCCGAGGTGGGTGGATCACTTGAGCTCAGGTGTTCCAGATCACCCTGGGCAACATGGCGAAATCCCATCTCTACAAAAAATACAAAAATCAGCCAGGTGTGGTGGCACGCACCTGAGGTCCCAGCTACCATGGAGGCTGAGGTGGGAGGATGGCTTGAGCCCCCTTGGTGGCTGCCGTTGCAGTAAGTGGAGATCACACCACTGCACTTGAGCCTGGGTGACAGAGCCAGACCCTGTCTCAAAAAAAAAAAGATTCCTTCTCTTAAGAAAAAAAGAAAACTGGGCAAAGAATTTGACTAGATATTTCTCCAAAGAAGACACTCAATGGCCAATAAACACATGAAAGATGATCAACACCACAGGCCATCAGGGACATGAAAGCAAAATGACAATTAACTCCCACCTGACACCCACTCAGATAGCTATAATAAAAAAGTCGGGGCCAGGCGTGGTGGCTCACCCTGTAATCCTAGCACTTTGGGAGGCCGAGGCAGGTGGACCACTTGAGGTCGGGATTTCAAAACCAGCCTGGCCAACATGGTGAAACCCCATCTCTACTAAAAATACAAAAAAATTAGCCGGGCATGGTGGTGCACCCCTTTAATCCCAGCTACTTGGGAGGCTGTGGCAGGAGAATTGCTTGAACCTGGGAGGCAGAGGTTGCGGTGAGCCAAGATCGTGCCACTGCACTCCAGCCTGGGCGACAGAGTGAGACTCTGTCTCAAAAAAAAAAAAAAAAGTCAGGCAATAGTAAGTGTTGGTGAGGATGTGGGGGAAATTGGAACCCCTGTACACTGCTGGTGAGAACAGAGAATGGTGCTGTAACTTTGGGAAACAGTCTCGCAGTTCCTGAAAAGGCTAAACATAGAATTACCAGCTGAAGAGCCAGGCACGGTGGCTCACACCTGTAATCCCAGTACTTTGGGGGGCTGAGGCAGGTGGATAACCTGAGGTCAGGAGTTTGAGACCAGTCTGGCCAACATGGTGAAACCTTGCCTCTACTAAAAAATAAAAAAAAAAATTAGCTAGGGATAGTGGCAGACGCCTGTAATCCCAGCAACTCGGGAGGCTGAGGCAGGAGAATTGCTTGAACACAGGAGGCAGAGGTTGCAGTGAGCCGAGATCTTGCCACTGCACTCCAGCCTGGGTGACAGAGCAAGACTATCTCAAAAAAAAAGAATTACCAGCTAACCCAGTTCTTCCACTCATGGGTATACACCCAAGAAAAATGAAAACATACATCTATAGAAAAACATATACACACATATTCATAACTACATTATTCATAACAGTAAAAAGCAGAAGCAACCCAAATGTTCATCAATGAATGAACGGATCAACAAAATGTGGTGTATATCCATAAAATTAAATATGATTTAGCAATGAAAAGGAACGAAGCAGCCAGGTGAAGTGGCTCATGCCTATAATCCCAGCACTTTGGGAGGCTGAGGCAAGCAGATCATTTGACACCAGGAGTTCAAGACCAGCCTGGCAAGCATGACAAGACCCTGTCTCTACTAAAAATACAAAAATTAACTGGGCATGGTGGCGTATACCTGTAATCCCAGCTACTCAGGAGGCTGAGGGCTGAGAATCAGCCCGGGAGGCGGAGGTTGCAGTGAGCTAAGATCAGGCCACTGCACTCCAGCCTGAGCGACAGAGCGAGACTCTGTCTCAAAAGAAAAAAAAAAAGGAATGAAGCAGTGATACACAATACAACATGAATGAACCCTGAAAACATTACATAGACACACATATATGCCTGTGTCTATATATAACATATTTAGCCACAAACGGCCATATATTGTATGATTCATTTAGATGAAATGTCTGCAATAGGCAAATCCATAGAAACAGAAAATAGATTAGTGATTGCCTAGGGCCTAGCGGGTGGGGGGAAAATGGGGAGTGACTGCTAATGGGTACAGGGTTTGCTGTCGGGGTGAAAAATACTGTAAACTTGATTGTGGTGATGGTTGCAAAACTCCGTGAATATACTAAAAACCACTGAATTGCACACTTTCAATGAGTAGGTTGCATAGTAGGTGAGTTTTCTCTCAATACAGCTGTTATGAAAAATTGTGGGCCCAGCGCAGTGGCTCATGCCTATAATCCCAGCACTTTGGGAGGCCGAGGCGGGCAGATCACCTGAGGTCAGGAGTTCGAGACCAGCCTGGCCAACACGGTGAAACCCCGTCTCTACTAAAAAATACAAAAATGAGCCAGGCGTGGTGGCAGGCGCCTGTAATCCCAGATACTCGGGAGGCTGAGGCAGGAAAATCACTTGAACCCAGGAGGCAGAGATTGCAGTGAGGATTGTGCCACTGCACTCCAGCTTGGGCCACAGAGCGAGAGTCCGTCTCAAGAAAAAAATAAAAATTGTGATAAAAATCCTGGATCGTCAAGAGGGTTTGAGAATTTGCAAATTTATAATTTGTGGTAGGCAGAACAATGACTAAAGATGTCCCGCTGGAACCAGGCTCAGTGGCTCGTGTCTGTAATCCTAGCACTTTGGGAAGCTGAGGTGGGTGGATCACTTGAGGTCAAGAGTTTAAAACCAGCCTGGCCAACATGGTGAAACCCCGTCTCTACTAAAAATACAAAAAAATTTGCCGGGCATGGTGGCGGGTGCCTGTAATCCCAGCTACTTGGGAGGCTGAGGTAGGAGAACAGCTTGAACCCAGGAGGTGGAGGTTGCAGTGAGCCGAGATTGCACCAGTGCACTCCAGCCTGGGTGACAGCAAGAGACTCCACCACAAAAAAAAAAAAAAAGCCCAGCTGGGTGCAGTGACTCACACCTGTAATCACTTTGGGAGGCTGAGACAGGAGGATTGCTTGAGCCCAGGAGCTCAAGACCAGCCTGGGCAACAGAATAAGGCTTTGTCACTACAAAAAGTAAATCAGGTGTGTGCCTGTAGTCTCGGCTACTGGAGAGGCTAAGGCAGGAGGGCTGTTTGAGCACAAGGTCACGGATGCATAATTGTGCCACTGCACTCCAGCCTGGGTGACCAAGTGAGACTCTGTTTCAAAAAAACAAAACAAAACAAAACAACAACAAAAAAACAGGCCCCAATGCCTGAACTAGTGTCTGTTACCTTAAGTGGCAAAGGAGGCTTTGCAAGATGTGATTAAGCATGTGCACCCTGATATAAAGAGATTATCCTGGATTATATAAATGCGCCCAATCTAATCATGAGGATTTTTTATTTTTGAGACGAAGTCTCACTCTGTCACCCAGGCTGGAGTGCAGTGGTGTCATCTCAGCTCACTGCAACCTCTGCCTCCCAGGTTCAAGCTATTCTGCCGTGTCAGCCTCCCAAGTAGCTGGAGAGCAGTGGCACAATCTTGGCTCACTGCAACCTCTGCCTCCTGGGTTTAAGCAATTCTCCTGCCTCAGCCTCCCGAGTAGCTGGGATTATAGGTGCCCACCACCACGCCTGGCTTATTTTTGTTTTTTTATACAGACGGGGTTTCACCATGTTGGTCAGGCTGGTCTCAAACTCCTAACCTCAGGTGATCTGCCTGCTTTGGTCTCCCAAAGTGCTGGGATTATAGGTGTGAGCCACCAAACCTGGCTCACATGAGTTTTTAAAAGCAGAGACCCATCCCTCTCCCTCTCCCGTCTCCCTCTCCCTCTCCCTCTCCCGTCTCCCTCTCCCTCTCCCATCTCCCTCTCCCTCTCCCGTCTCCCTCTCCCTCTCCCGTCTCCATCTCCCTCTCCCTCTCCCTCTCCCTCTCCCGTCTCCCTCTCCCTCTCCTTTCCACGGTCTCCCTCTCATGCCGGGCCAAAGGTGGACTGTACTGCTGCCATCTCGGCTGGCTGCAGCCTCCCTGCCTGATTCTCCTGCCTCAGCCTGCCGAGTGCCTGCGATTGCAGGCGCGCGCTGCCACGCCTGACTGGTTTTCGTGTTTTTTTGGTGGGGACGGGGTTTCGCTGTGTTGGCCGGACTGGTCTCCAGCTCCTTAGCCGCGAGTGATCCGCCAGCCTTGGCCTCCCGAGGTGCCGGGATTGCAGACGGAGTCTCATTCACTCAGTGCTCAATGGTGCCCAGGCTGGAGTGCAGTGGCGTGATCTCGGCTCCGTACAACCTTCACCTCCCAGCCGCCTGCCTTGGCCCCCCAAAGTGCGGAGATTGCAGCCTCTGCCCGGCCGCCACCCCGTCTGGGAAGTGAGGAGCGTCTCTGCCTGGCTGCCCATCGTCTGGGATGTGAGGAGCCCCTCTGCCTGGCTGCCCAGTCTGGAAAGTGAGGAGCGTCTCTGCCCGGCCGCCATCCCACCTGGGAAGTGAGGAGCGCCTCGTCCCGGCCATCATCCCATCTAGGAAGTGAGGAGCGTCTCTGCCCGGCAGCCCATCGTCTGAGATGTGGGGAGCGCCTCTGCCCCGCCGCCCCGTCTGGGATGTGAGGAGCGCCTTGGCCCGGCCGCGACCCTGTCTGGGAGGTGAGGAGCGTCTCTGCCCGGCCGCCCCGTCTGAGAAGTGAGGAGACCCTCTGCCTGGCAACTGCCCCATCTGAGAAGTAAGGAGCCCCTCCGCCTGGCTGCCACCCCATCTGGGAAGTGAGGAGCGTCTCCGCCCGGCAGCCACCCCGTCTGGGAGGGAGGTGGGGGTCAGCCCCCCGCCCGGCCAGCCGCCCCGTCCGGGAGGTGAGGGGTGCCTCTGCCCGGCCACCCCTACTGGGAAGTGAGGAGCCCCTCTGCCCAGCCAGGAGCCCCTCTGCCCAGCCAGCCGCCCCGTCCGGGAGGGAGGTGGGGGGGTCAGCCCCCCACCCGGCCAGCCGTCCCGTCTGGGAGGGAGGTGGGGGGGTCAGCCCCCCACCCGGCCAGCCGCCCCGTCCAGGAGGGAGGTGGGGGTCTCAGCCCCCCGCCCGGCCAGCCACCCGGTCCGGGAGCTGAGGGGCACCTCTGCCCGGCCGCCCCTACTGGGAAGTGAGGAGCCCCTCTGCCCGGCCAGCCGCCCCGTCTGGGAGGGAGGTGGGGGGCTCAGCCCCCCGCCCGGCCAGCCGCTCCATCCGGGAGGGAGGTGGGGGGGGGTCAGCGCCCCCTCCCGGCCAGCCGCCCCATCCGGGAGGGAGGTGGGGGGCTCAGCCCCCCGCCCGGCCAGCCGCCCCGTCCGGGAAGGAGGTGGGGGGGTCAGCCCCCCGCCCGGCCAGCCACCCGGTCCGGGAGCTGAGGGGCGCCTCTGCCCGGCCGCCCCTACTGGGAAGTGAGGAGCCCCTCTGCCCAGCCAGGAGCCCCTCTGCCCAGCCAGCCGCCCCATCCGGGAGGGAGGTGGGGGGGTCAGCCCCCCACCCGGCCAGCCGTCCCGTCCGGGAAGGAGGTGGGGGGGTCAGCCCCCCGCCCGGCCAGCCACCCGGTCCGGGAGCTGAGGGGCGCCTCTGCCCGGCCACCCCTACTGGGAAGTGAGGAGCCCCTCTGCCCGGCCAGCCGCCCCATCCAGGAGGGAGGTGGGGGGCTCAGCCCCCCGCCCGGCCAGCCGCCCTGTCCGGGAGGGAGGTTGGGGGGGGTCAGCGCCCCCTCCCGGCCAGCCGCCCCATCCGGGAGGGAGGTGGGGGGCTCAGCCCCCCGCCCGGCCAGCCGCCCCGTCCGGGAAGGAGGTGGGGGGGTCAGCCCCCTGCCCGGCCAGCCACCCAGTCCGGGAGCTGAGGGGCGCCTCTGCCCGGCCGCCCCTACTGGGAAGTGAGGAGCCCCTCTGCCCAGCCAGGAGCCCCTCTGCCCAGCCAGCTGCCCCATCCGGGAGGGAGGCGGGGGGGTCAGCCCCCCACCCGGCCAGCCGTCCCGTCCGGGAAGGAGGTGGGGGGGTCAGCCCCCCGCCCGGCCAGCCACCCGGTCCGGGAGCTGAGGGGCGCCTCTGCCCGGCCACCCCTACTGGGAAGTGAGGAGCCCCTCTGCCCGGCCAGCCGCCCCGTCCGGGAGGGAGGTGGGGGGCTCAGCCCCCCGCCCGGCCAGCCGCCCCGTCCGGGAGGGAGGTGGGGGGCTCAGCCCCCCGCCCGGCCAGCCGCCCCGTCCGGGAGGGAGGCGGGGGGGTCAGCCCCACGCCCAGCCAGCCGCCCCGTCCGGGAGGGAGATGGGGGGGTCAGCCCCCCGCCTAGCCAGCCACCCGGTCCGGGAGCTGAGGAGCGCCTCTGCCCGGCCACCCCTACTGGGAAGTGAGGAGCCCCTCTGCCCGGCCACCACCCCGTCTGGGAGGTGTACCCAACAGCTCATTGAGAATGGGCCATGATGACGATGGCGGTTTTCTGGAGTAGAAAGGGGGGCAAGGTGGGGAAAAGATTGAGAAATCGGATGGTTGCCGTGTCTGTGTAGAAAGAAGTAGACATGGGAGACTTTTCATTTTGTTCTGTACTAAGAAAAATTCTTCTGCCTTGGGATCCTGTTGATCTATGACCTTACCCCCAACCCTGTGCTCTCTGAAACATGTGCTGTGTCCACTCAGGGTTAAATGGATTAAGGGCGGTGCAAGATGTGCTTTGTTAAACAGATGCTTGAAGGCGGCATGCTCGTTAAGAGTCATCACCACTCCCTAATCTCAAGTACCCAGGGACACAAACACTCTGCCTAGGAAAACCAGAGACCTTTGTTCACTTGTTTGTCTGCTGACCTTCCCTCCACTAGTGTCCTATGACCCTGCCAAATCCCCCTCTGTGAGAAACACCCAAGAATGATCAATAAAAATAAAATAAAATTAAATTTAAAAAAAGAGAAAAATGGGCAAAGATTATGAATAGATATTTTAGAAAAGGAAAGACAAATGGCTTTTAAAACTTTGAAAAGATGCTCAGCTTTACTCATACTTAGAAAAATCAAAATAAAATTCCAATTTTTTAAACTAAAAAAAATAAATAAATAAAAGCAGAGACCCGGCCAGGCGTGGTGGCTCACGCCTGTAATCCCAGCACTTTGGGAGGCCAAGGTGGGTGGATCACGAGGTCAGGAGATCAAGACCAGCCTGGCTAACACGGTGAAACCCCGTCTCTACTAAAAATACAAAAAATTAGCCAGGCGTGGTGGCGGGCGCCTGTAGTCCCAGCTACTCCGGAGGCTGAGGCAGAAGAATGGCATGAACTCAGGAGGCAGAGGTTGCAGTGAGCCGAGATCACACCACTGCACTCTAGCCCGGGCGACAGAGCAAGACTCTGTCTCAAAAAAAAAAAAAAGCAAAAAAAAAAACGCAGAGAGCCTTCCCCAGCTGGGTCAGAGAGATGACCCTGAAAAGGGCACAGGGGAGAGAGAAATCACTGGATCTCCCATTGCTGGCTTTGAAGGTGGAAGAAAGGGGCCACAAGCCAAAGAGTGTGGTACCCTCTAGAAGCTGAGAATGCCCTTCAGCTGAAGCCAGCAAGGAAACGGGGATTTCCATCCTAAAACCACAAGGTACTGAATTATGCCTTGACCAGAAATGGCTCCTCCAGATAGGAATTTAGGCTGACCCATTATTTTAGCCTGGTAAGAACCAAGTTCTGACCTCCAGAACTGTAAGATAATAAATTTGGGTTGTTTAAGCCACTAAATGGTGGTATATTATTATGGCAACAATGGAAACCATTACATAACTACTTTATGTGGACTTTAGGAAGCTAATCTTAAAAAATAAAAAAGGTCTGTTACAATGGCTCATGCCTGTGATCCTTGCACTTGGGGAGGCCGAGGTGGGAGGATACCTTGAGCCTAGGAGTTAGAGGCCAGTCTGGGCAACATAGTGAGGGCTTAGCTCTACAAAAAAAAAAAAAGAAAGAAAGAAAAAAATTAGCCAGGCATAGTGGCGTACACCTGTAGTTTCAGGTACTCAGGAGGCTAAGGCGGGGGGATCACTTGAGCCAGGAGGTTGAAGCTGCAGTGAGCTATGATCGTGCCACTGCACTCCAGCCTGGGTGACAGAGTGAGATTCCGTCTCAAAAAAATAAAATAAAAAATTTTAAAAAGAGGCTCCTCATGTCTGAGGATGAAAAGATCTACTCGTGGCTGAAAAATCTCTACCTGTTTCTCTCCCTCCCCACCTCCCGCGAGAAGCAAGAGGAAGCCAGCAGAGCTGCCTTAGGGAGTGACACCTGAAAATAGAAACTGCAATGGGATTTTATTTCTAACTCCACAGGCATCTCTGTGAGTCATTCATCTCTCTGGGTCTCACTTTCCTTGTCTGTAAAGCAGGCTGAATTCACCCTGACTTCTGCCTACACCACAGTTAAAGGGCTAGGAAGAAAAATCCCCAAAAATCCACTTCATAAATAGAGCCCCAGGGCGCTCCTTATAAAGCACGAGATAAACCACAGACAGAATTCTGGTCACAGGACACCCCCAGGCCCACCCATGGGGCATCATTCCTTTCTCCCGGCTTCCTTCACGGGGTTCTGGGCACACCTGGTCCCTTGTAGCTGCGGTCAGCACGGAAACAAGAAAAGCTTTAGACAGGCAAAGGTGCAGAAACCAATGCCAGGGCCCACAGGGACAAAGTTTTCAATTTTTGTGTTTTGGGTGGCAGTACTCTCACACCAGGATGACTGGGTCTTAGCACGACCTAATCATCTTCATGATGGAAAGAAAGCAAAGCAATTGATTGCCCAGAGAAAACTGGAAGGTACAGAGGCAGGATGAGACTGAGGTGAAGGTAAGGTGAGGAAAGACAGGCGGAAATATGAAACATCTCAGGGTGGTGTGGGAGTGGACATAGGGTTGGGAGGGCATTGTGACCCCCTAGGCTAATTCCCCCCTCAGACCGCACCCCAACGTTACCTAATCAGGTGGACGTTTTCTTAGTAAGCAGGTTACAACTGACTTGGTTTGGGGCTTTGTTTTTTTTTCTTTTTTTTTTTTGAGACCGAGTTTCACTCTTGTTGCCCAGGCTGGAATGCAATGGCGCGATCTCAGCTCCCCGCAACCTCCACCTCCCAGGTTCAAGCTATTCTCCTGCCTCAGCCTCCCGAGTAGCTGGGATTACAGGCATGCGCCACCACACCCAGCTAATTTTGTAGTTTTAGTAGAGACATGGTTTCACCATATTGGTCAGGCTGGTCTCGAACTCCCGACCTCAGGTGATCCACCCGCCTCGGCCTCTCAAAGTGCTGGGATTACAGGCGTGAGCCACCGTGCCCGGCTTTTTTTTTTTTTTTTTTTGACACAGTTTCACCCTGTTGCCCTGGCTGGAGTGCAATGGCGCAATCTTGGCTCACTGCAACCTCTGCATCCTGGATTCAAGCGATTCTCGTGCCTCAGCCATCTGAGTAGCTAGGACTACAGGCACGCCACCACGCTTGGCTTTTTTTTTTTTTTTTTTGTATTATTAGTAGAGATGGGATTTCATCATGTTGGCCAGGCTGGTCTCGAACTACTGACCTCAGGGTATCCACCTGCCTCGGCCTCCCAAAGTGCTGTGATTACAGGCATGAGCCACTACGCCTGACCTGGGGCTATTTATAAGAAGCCCTCAAGGTAGCAGATCACCCTCTGATGGCCACATGGAGATCTGGGAAACGAACCCCCGGTCATGCCTCTGGACACCTGCCCACTTCTATCTGTGCCTTCCTGGGCCCTGGTTTTCAGAGCTATGTGGGTGCCTGACACACTCAGGGCCACAGAACATGGGAAGGGCTCTAGGCCAAGAGTCCCAGCATCATTCGAGTCTGCTCTGGCCCGCTCCTGCCCTAAGCCCTCCTGCTCACTTCCAGCTGTGGAGGTAGCCCAGAGAGTGCCTGGCTCCCTGGCTCCCCCCTCTGCCAGGCCCACTCAGTGTGACCTAAATCCTTGCCGAGGCTTGGCAGCCCTCTGCGGGCGCCCGGATGGCCTCTGGCCTTGGTGACGGTGAGGCCCAGCTCCCCTCAGCTCCCAGCCTTCCCGGAACCCCTTGCCTAACATCCTGTGTGGTAATCATGCCTGTTGGCCCCACTCAGTCCTGCCGGCCACTGCCAAGTTGCCACTGCTAGTTCCAGACGCTCCCACCTCTAATGGAACCATCGGGAAATAAAAAGCTGCAGCACAGTTTCTCTCTCAGGTCAGAATCTCCTCCCAGCACTTTGGGAGGCCAACGTGGGAGAATCACTTGGGCCCAGGAGTTCGAGACCAGCCTGGGCAACAAAGTGAGACCCCCGTCTCTACAAAAAGTTGAAAAATTAGTCAGGAGTGGTGGTGAACATCTGTGATCCCAGTTACTTGGGAGGCTGAGGCGGGAGGATCACTTGAGCCTGGGAGGCGGAGGCTTCAGTGAGCTGTGATAGCGCCACTGCACTCCAGCCTGGGTGACAGAGCGAGACCCTGTCTCAAAAAAAAAAAAAAAGAAAAAAAGAAAAGAAAAGAAAGAAAAAAGTGGGGAGCAGGTTGGGGAGCATGGTGAGGGCCACCTACTGCCTGATAATGGTGGGGGACAGGAAGGGGACTGAGTGCTCTGGGAGGCAGCTGATCCCGTTTTCTCACTTAAATACCTCTCACCCTACAGAGAAGCCCTGATTCCATTTGCTGTCTTTCTTAGCAATGTCCTAGCAAAAGTCTTCTATTTGCCACACGGGTCCAAGCTTCCGCTTACTAAGCACCCAAGTGCCAGACAACCCCGGAGGCAGGTACTCCCATTGTCCCCACTGTACAGATGAAGAAACTGAACTCAGGGTCACACAAGTGATAAGGGGTGGCAGAGATCTGAAGCTGTGCGCGGAGGCGTGGCCAGCGTGTGCGCTCCGACTTCTAAATCCCTACTCTGGATATTGAAGACGGGAAGGACCGAGCCGCTCATTCTACAGATGGGGAAAAGCGAGGCCTGGGGAGTCCCAGAGCGGGTGCCAGATCGTAGGGAGCAGCCAGCACCCCGGGTCCCCTCCACGACACAACCACGTCCCTCGGCCACTTCTGGGTCCCGCGCGCGTCTCGGACGCGGCAGGACAGCTCTAGGACGCACGGCCACCAGGGGGCCGAAGGGAAGGGCGGGGGCGGAGGCTCGGAGCTGACCCACCGCCTCGCCCCGGAAGCTCCGAGGCCCCGCCCCGGCGGCCGCCAGCGGGGGGCGTGGCCTCGCCGGCGCCCCCGCCCCGCCCCCGCCCCCGCCCCCGCCGCGCGCGCCCCCGGCCCGGGCCCAAGTCTCGCTGAGCGCAAGGCGGTGGAGGCCTGAGGCCTGGGGCGGGGTGGTGGCCGGGCTGGCCTTGGCCTCGCGCCTTCCCCTGCGGCCGCCGCGGGCTCCGCGGGCGGTATCGGAGTGTCGTGAGGCGCGTGGCCGCGTGACACGCGCACTTGTCGGAGTGACGGGCCCTGTGGAAGAGGAGGTGCGGCCCAGGGCGCAGGGGAGCCCTCGGGAGCGGGCCCTGCCCTCAGCGCCGCCCCGGCCGTGTCCCGGAGGAGCGGCCTGCGCCGCCGCGCGAGAGGAAGTAAGCGCCCCCCGCCGGCCCCGCCGCCGCCCCCGCCGGCCCCGCCGCCGCCCCCGCCGCCGCCCCGGCCCCGGCGCCTCCAACCCGCGCTGCCGCCGGGCCCGAGGCCGCGCCGAGCCCCGGAGCCTGCGCTGCCAGCCCCACGGAGCCTGGGGCTGGCGGCTTTGGAACTGCTCAGGAGGCGGCCAGGCTCCCTCCAGGGTCGCCCCGAGCGGCCGAGCTGTCCTTTCCCTGGGCCTCCCGGAACTGAGTTCCAGGAGAGGGGGAACTCCGAGATTTCCCCCGGGACCTGCTTAATCTTTGGCGTTGATTGGCCCTCGGGTTTCACATAGCGTTTCCCGTACCCGGATCCAGTGAACGGTTTTCCAGAGGCAAACCTCTCTGGATCTCTGAAAATCAGCTCACCCAACCTTGAATGCTTAGCCAGAAGTGAGAACTTCTGGAAAGAAGTGTCCTTGCCCGCTCCCCCTGCACCCCCAACAGGCCCATGGCTCATGAAAGGCAGCAGATGAGGGAAAACTGGTGTCAAATGGGCATATTTTTTATTTTATCTTTTTACTTTTTTATATAAAAGTAAAAAATCTTTTACTTATAAAAGATGGGGTCTTGCTTGGTTGCCCAGGCTGGAGTGCAGTGGCACAAACACGGTTCCCTGCAGCCTCCACCTCTTGGGCTCAGGCCATCGTCCTGCCTCAGCCTCCCGGGTAGCTGGGACCACAGGCGCACACCACCACGCCTGGCTAATTTTTAAACCTTTTGTAGAGACAGTGGTCTCACTATGTTGCCCTGGCTGGTCTCGAACTCCTGGGCTCAAGCGATCCTCCTGCTTAAGCCTTACGAAGTGTTGGGATTACAGGTGTGAAGCACCACGCCCAGACAGCGTATTTTAAATTATGCATCATATCCCTTTAATTTTTCATCATTATGATTGGAAGATCATGAAAAGCTGTCTGAGTTTTTCCTTGGCATCTTTCTGTGGTTGATGGTTAGTTGTTTGGTTTTTTTTTAGGGGGACGGAGTTTCACTCTTGTTGCCCAAGCTGGAGTGCAATGGCGCGATGTCGGCCCACTGCAACCTTCTCCTCCTGGTTCAAGCGATTCTTCCACCTTAGCCTCCTGAGTGGCTGGGATTACAGGCGCGTGCCACCACACCCGGCTAATTTTATGTCTTTTTTAGTAGAAACAGGGTTTCACTATGTTATCCAGGCTTGTCTTGAACTCCTGACCTCAGGTGATCCACCACCTCGGCCTCCCAAAGTGCTGGGATTACAGGCATGAACCACCGCGCCCAGCTGGTTAGTTGGTTTTAACAGCAGTTCAAGAAGCTAGCAAGAAGGACTTCATTCGTGATGCTAATGGTTTAATGATAGAAACTAACATTTCTGGCCGGGCCCAGTGGCTCACACCTGTAATCCCAACACTTTGGGAGGCCAAGGCGGGCAGGTCACTTGAAGAATTCAAGACCAGCCTGGCCAACATGGTGAAACCCCCTCTCTACTAAAAATACAAAAATTTGCTGGGCATGGGGGCAGCAGATGCCTGTAATCCCAGCTGCTGGGGAGGCTAAGGCAGGAAAATCGCTTGAACCGCCCCGCCTCCGGTGACGGAGGTTGCAGTGAACCAAGATCGTGCCACTGCACTCCAGCCTGGGTGACAAAGCTAGACTTCTCCTTAAAAAAAAAAAAAAAAAAAAAGCAGCTAGGATTTCTTGGGTGCTTACTGTATGCCAGGCATTGTGCTAAGTACCTTACATGTTTCCCATCGATTTGTTTTCCCATTCTGTGGCTGAGGTACAGAGAGGTTAAATAACTTGTCTGAGGGTACATAGTTACTGAGTGGCGGGGATTTGAATCCAGAATATTCTCATGTAACCAGTTCTCCAAAAACTAGCCCTTGAAGGTCTTCCAGGTTTCAACAAAGCAACTGAGGCTTATGCATGATGTCTTCATGATGTCAGAAGGAAGAACTGTGAAAGGCAAAGCGGACCCGGGAGGCAGAGGCTGGTTACCGCAGTTAGTGTTCGGAACAGCTTGACTTCATGGAGCAGAGACACAGCCTGTCTGGTTTAAACCACTGTTGAGTATCCGGACCCGGGAGGCAGAGGCTGGTTACCGCAGTTAGTGTTCGGAACAGCTTGACTTCATGGAGCAGAGAAACAGCCTGTCTGGTTTAAACCACTGTTGAGTATCTACACTGATACAGTGTAAATGTAATACAGTGTTTTACATTTTGCCATTCAGGGATGTAGTCACATTTTACAGGAAGGTTAGCTCTGGGACCAGACTGCCTGTATTCAAATCCTGTCACCTCTAGCTGCTTGACCTTTGGTAAGTTATTTGACTTCTCTTTTTTTTTTTTTTTTTTTTTTTTTTGAGATGGAGTCTTTCTCTGTTGCCCAGGGGCGCGATCTCAGCTCACTGCAACGTTCGCCTCCTAGGTTCAAGTGATTCTGCTCCCTCAGCCTCCCAAGTAGCTGGGATTACAGGCACCTGCCACCACGCCTGGCTAATTTTTGTATTGTTAGTAGAGACGGGGTTTCACCATGTTGGCCAGGCTGGTTTTAAACTCCCGACCTCCAATGATCCTCCTGCCTCAGCCTCCCAAAGTGCTGGGATTATAGGCGTAAGCCACTGCGCCTGGCCATGTTATTTGACTTCTCTTTGCCTTAGTTTCCTCTCTACTCCCTGCTAAGATGGGGATAATCATGTACCTACCTCATATGGTTGTGGCAAGATTTAAATGTTGTGATGCATGTCACACCGATAGCCTAGCATTTGGCATATAGTTAAATACTCCATAAATAGCTCTTTTATTATTAAAAGTGTTGTTCCAAGTAGTAAGCTGCTGCTGATGTGTGCTGTGTCACAGTGCTTGAAGTCACCATTAGAGATATATTCCTTTGTGCCGTATTTCAAATGCAGAAATGACAGTGGTCCTGTGCAAATGGGATTTATTTGTTCATTTAGCAGATATTTATAGAGCGCCTTCTGTATGCCAGGCCTTGTTTTGGATACTGGAGGTACTGCGGAGAACAAAACAAACAAAAGTCCCTGTCCTCATTGGCACGCACACTCTTGGGAAAAGGAATGGCAGACAATAGGCAAAATGAATGTAATTATCATACAGTATATTAGAAAGCGATGTACTGTGGGGAGAAATAAAGCAGGAGAGGAGGATGGGGGTGGGCGGTTTACAATTTTAGAGTGGTCTGAGTAAGCCTCACTGAGAAGATGACATTTTAGCAAAGAACTGAAATTAGTGAGGGAGTAAACCACGTGGACCTGGTGGGGGACATGGGGGAGTTGGCCAGGCGGAGAGAACAAGTGCAAAGGCCCTGAGGCAGGAGGCTGGGCGGCCAGAGCCTAGACGGGCAGGATGGTAAGAGAAGAGATCAAAGAGGTAATGGGTGGGAGGCCAGAATGTGTAGACTCTGCAGACATCTGCACAGAGGAATGGCATGATCCAGCTGGAGCTATAAAAAGGTCACTCTGCCGTGTTGAGGCTCAGCCATAGAGGGTCCAGGTAGACAGAGGAGGCCAACTAGGAAGTTCTGTAGTAATCCAGACGGAGATGACGGTGGCTGGCACTGGAGTGGAGTGGTGGAAGGTGGTGAGAAGCAGTTGTATTCTAGATAAATTTTGAAGATAGAAACTACAGGATTTGCTGACAGATCAGATGACCTCAAGGTTTCTGGGTCTGAACACCTGGAAAGTTAGAGTTGTCATTTACTGAGAATGGGGAAAGCTACATTGGAAGCAGATTGGGAGAGAAATCAGTTCAGTTTTGTACATATTAAGTCTGGCAAACATCCCACTCATGCTCTCAGAATAGCAATTGACTGCATGAGTCTGGAGTTTGGGGAAGTTCGGGCTGTAAATAAAGACTTGGACGGATAGGCAGTTGTGTGCTGGTAATGTTTACCAACTGACTCTGTGAGGGGTGGGGTTGGTAGTGGGGAACCTGATTTATAGCCTTTGCCTATATCTGTGGTGTAAATATTCCGACGTTGGCCAACTTCAAATACACTATAATAGAATATCTTCACCTCATAGATGCAGTGGATATAAATAATATCAAGAGCATAGCTATTAGTGAAATGTAGTCAGATGATTAGGAAGTAATGAGTTTTGAGTATTTATTACCTTTCTTTTTAATTTATTCAATGATTTTTTTTTTTTTGAGACGGAGTCTCACTCTGTCACCCAGGCTGGAGTGCAGTGGTGCAATCTCTGCTCACTGCAACCTCCGCCTCCTGGGTTCAAGCAATTATTCTGCCTCAGCCTCCCAAGTAGCTGGGATTACAGGCACCCGCCACCACACCCAGCTAACTTTTGTATTTTTAGTAGAAACGGGTTTTTGCCATGTTGCCCAGGCTGGTCTCAATCTCCTGGGCTCAAGTAGTCCTCCCGTCTCAGTCTCCCAAAGTGCTGGGATTACAGGACAGGTGCCTAAAGATGGGATGAGGATTCTCTGAGATGAGAGAGGAACAAGGACCCCAGAGCCCGATCTGGAAGCTTTTGTCCCCATTCTGGCCCTTAGGGCAGTGAATGCAGATCAGAGGTCACTGATAGCAGGCTTGATTTTTATCTGCATTGATGGGTTCAGCATAAATGGACCAGAACAGGAAGAGTGCAAAAAACAGACAAAAAACAACAAAAACGAAAACCTTGAGTTGGCTATTGTAAAAAGACTAGGCACATCACCTTGTGCTTTAGTTTCAAATGATCTTTAGTTTGAACTTTTGTTTTACTCCCACGTGTTCTTTTTAAAAAATTCCAAACTCATGGGTCATGATTTGAAGAAAATTTCCCTTCCTCCTGCCTGGCGCACAGAAGGTAGCGTCAAAAGCTGGGAAAGGGAACAGGGCAGCAGCAGACATTGACCTTTACCTCCCAGCTCCTCTCTCCCACCCCTTGTCTGCTGGGCATAGAGGATTAGAACTGCTTCCTCCTGTGGTTTACCAGAAAACGCTCTGCGGCTGGAGCTTCAGCACAGGCTGGGTCTGCTGTGCCGGGTCTGTTTGGGGACAGCTGCACGCCTCTTCCGCTTGCGTGAGAACAAAGGCCGGAACCTGGATTCTGATCCAAACCCCCTGGCCCCCACCTTCTGGGATGTTAGCAGAGCCTTTTAACTGGTAAGTCTCTCCCAGGATGACTCGTAGGAGCCTCTCAGGATTAGAGTTGGAGACAGTGAAGGGTGCCCAGGACTGGGTTCACGTGCCTGCAGTCGGCCCTGGCTCTAAGATGAGCCATCAGAAGAAGGCCTTTTCCACCTCCCTACAGGATGCCCCCACAGCACTTTGTTTCGTAGTGAGTGTATTTCTGGCAAGTATCTTAAATAAGAATTGTAAATGAAATTGCATCCTCCACACACGTAAGTCATAGCTTCAAGAGTTTTTGTCTTAACTGCTGAATGACGCACAATTCTCAGCTCTTGGCTTCATATTTTAGTTCTCTGTTTCCCTGCCTGGCTGCAGAGGTCAAGGCTCGAAGCACTCATTTGCCTTATAGAAAAGTGGAGGGCAGTTCCCGGATAATAGGGTGCGGATCACCTTTCCTCGGAAAACAGGACTTAGGGACACTAAAAGATCACACAGATCCTTTATCTCACCCTCCCATTTCCTCGATGAGGAAACTGAGGCCCAGCCAGGCTAAATGTCTTGTTCAAGGTTATGTGGTTGTTTAGAGGCAGGGCGCAGGCAAGAGCCACCACACATTCGGGTTCCCAGTGTAATGCCCCCTCCCCTTACAGCTGCTCAAACTTTTCACTAAAGATTTTCTCATTGATTTGTTAATTTTTTGAGAAGAAGTGATTCGTAGTTGGATAAGCTTTTGGAAGGCTACTTCCATGCTCTTTGGCTAACTTCAAGTATGTAATTTCGGAAGGTTTATTTCACAGCCCATTCCTCTCAGAGCAGGCAAGGAGGCAGAGGGGAGAAGTGCTTCAGAAGAAAACCTTCTGAAGCAGAGCCGTGCAGCATGAGGAGGAGGCCTGGAGCCCAGGAGATGTGTTGGAGCCGTGGGTGCCTCTGCTCCAGAGGCTGGGGTCCCCCTGTCCCTGACTTTGACTTAACTGGGCTTCTCTGGGCCTGCATCTTTCCCTGTCAGGGCAGCAGGGAGGATGACCAAGCCAGCCTTCCTCCTGCTGCTTCCAGACTAGTCGGGAGTGTTGAGTTAGGAGCCAGGGTTGGTTCTCCAGTGCTGTCTGCAGGGCCTGGCTCTGTAGCCCCAGGAGAGGAGGGAGGTTCACAATGTTTTTCCTGAGAGCAATGGTATTATACTACTCTTGGGGGCCAGGAGGAACTTTGCATTTAATTAATTAATTAACATTTGTATAGCATTTTTGTCAAATGTATCATCTCAGTCTTCACTGCCCCTCCCCCCACCCCCACCTCGGGTTGATGGTATTTGCCCTGTTTTGTAGATGAAGAAATGTGGACGCTAAGGCTCTAATCACCTACCCACCCTTATGGAAAGGTGGAGGGCATCTCCCTGATTTAATTAGCTGATTTATTTATTTATTTATTTTATTTACTTTTTTTGAGACAGGATCTTGCTCTTGTCACCAGGCTGGAGTGCAGTGGTGCGATCATGGCTTACTGCAGCCTGGACCTCTCGGGCTCAAGCAGTCCTCAGCCTCCTGAGTAGCTGAGACTACAGACATGTGCCACCACGCCCAGCTAATTTTTAAATATTTTTTGTAGAGATGGGGGTCTCGCTGTGTTGCCCAGGCTGGTCTGGAAGTCCTGGGCTCAAGTGATCCTCCTGCCTTGGCCTCCCAGAGTGCCGGGATTATAGGCGTGAGCCACTGTGCCTGGCCTAATTAGCTGACTTAATTAGATCACGAAGTTAGGCAGTGGTCTTGAGCCCAGGTCCTTGGACCCCAATGCCTCCTTCTTCTGCTTGACTAAGGAAGCTGTTTAGCATCATGACTGAGGGTCCAGGCTTTGTGGCTTGACAGTTTCCTTCACCTCCCAGTTTCCTCGTCTGTAGAATGAGACTCCTCACAGAACCTCCTGGAATGATTGGAAAGGTGCGTTTAAGTCATCTGGCACACGCCGACTACTTGGTTAACATAGGTATTATTATTGGATTCAGGAACAACCAGTTTTTACAAGGGGATGGGCGCATGAAACCATTTGAGACTGTTTCGAAACACCTGTGTTAGGACCCACCCTACACCTACTGGATCAGAATGTCTCTGTCTTGAGAAAGGGAGCAGGAGGCGAGGACCGCGTGTTTGTTCTGATGCCCTCCTTTGATGAGAACTGCTGCTCTGGTGCCCGCTGCTCAGTATTCCGGAGTCTCACTACTCAAAGTGTGCTCTTGGACCAGCTGTCAGCACTTCAGGTCCTCTTCCTTCTGCATCAGAATGTCCTTTTAAAAAGATCCCCAGGAAATTCAAATGCTCATTAAAGTTTGAGAAACACTGTAAAGGTTAAAAAAACAAAAAAAAAATACCCACACATACTACCCCCACCCATTTAGGAAAGAGTTGTTTTCTAGTTGTTTTGCAACCACAGAGTAAGCAATCATGTTGTAATACCCAATATCTTGGATTTGTTTAAAGGAGTGCTGGCAACATAACAGATAAGGGAGGCCAACCTCAGAACCGGGGACCCACAACAGGACTGGTCAGGGAGGACTGTGGCAAACCTCAGAGTCAGAACAGGATTAAAGAGAGGGCCAGGAGTCAGTTCAGGCCAGGTGGCCATCCGTCACAGCTGTCTGCAGTCTTCTGGGGTGGGGGCAGAGGTGCTGGCCCTTGGGGCTCCCCCACCTGCCCATGCCAGGACTCTGGAGGCTTAGCTCCTCCCTTTGTACCAGGCACGTCCAGAGCCCTGGCTACCAGGATCCGATCAGCAGCTCTGAAGCGCAGCCTGCCAGCTGGCGGCTCCTCCTTCTCCAGGCTGTTCTCTGGGCTTCAGATTTCTTGCTGCCTCTCTCCTGCACTGACCTTGCAGCTTCTCCTTCTCTCCAGACGAGCGATTGCCGGTTGAGGAAAAAACGCTTGAAGGGCCAAGGACAGGGACTGGAAAGCAGGAGGAAAAAGCAGAATGGTCTTGTGGTCCGTGTGTGTATTTAGGGGTGAGGGCAGATACAGGGAGAGTGGGAGAGGAAGGCTGGGGAGCCACCCGTGTGGCCCTGATCCTCTAGTGAAAGCTCCAGTGATGGACGCGTCGTGTGTCCTGTAGACACTGGCTCAGACACTGTGGTTGGGTCCTCACCTTGGGTTGGTCCCTCACTAGGACCCTCTTGGAGATGGATCTTGAGAGAGATGAGGAAGAGGCAGAGGGGGTGGTGGGAGGAGGGGGTCTGACGTCAGGGTCAAGAGGCAGATTGGTGCCCTCTGTATAGGGATGGTGGAGAGGTCATTGGGCTGGTTCTGTGGGGACTTTTGTAAATTATCTCTTTAAACCTCAACTTCTCCATTTGTATTACCAGATTATGGCTTCCTAAAGTTGTTAAAGATTTTGTTAATCCTTTACCTGGTAAATGCCTGACATATAATAGGCGCTAAATCAGCCATTCAGTTCCTTCGTCACTGCTCCCACCTGCAGGCTGAGCCCCATTTCCACCGTGGATTTCTGACTAGTTCCCATGGGCATGCCGGCCGTGACGACTTTCCCCCTCACTTCCTTCTTCCTTTCCCTCCAACACTGGCCTTGGTTGGAAGCTGGAGAGCCAGAGAGCTGTGGAGGAAGAATTCAGTGCAGGAAGCCCTACAACCTTGGTTAGAACAGAAGGGCAGAACAAACAAATACTTGGTGTGTTTGTGACCCACCTTAGGCCTCTACTTCTCATGCATGTGAGTGCCTCAGTTTAGGCTGAACACTAGCCCAGGTGGTTTGCTTACCTGGGGGAGGTTGTAGCCACTGGCTCAGACACTGTTGTTGGTCCTCACCTTGGGTTGGTCACTCACTAGGACCCTCTTGGACATGAATTTTGAGAGAGATGAAGAGGCGGGGGGGTGGTGGGAGGGGGGTCTGACGTCAGGGTCAAGAGGCAGATTTGGTCCCCTCTATAGCGGTGCTGGAGAGGTCATTGGGCATGTCATGCAGTGGCTGCACAGTCAGTCCCAGCTCCCCTGCTTTCTTACCCTGGGACCTTCATTGACCTGAGCCTCAGCTTTTCCATTTGCAGAATGGGAGGACTGTCACAGAACCCCATGTGGTTCTTTCAGGATTCTTGTCTGGATTCATTGAGCTCTAATACACATAAGTACTTAGTGCCAGCACTAATCGTTTGCTGGTATCACTCTTCCAGGATGACACCTACCACTCGGTGCTTAATAGGTGATAGGTACAGGCCTCAGCTCATTATAAGCATGAACTCCTTTTATCCTTATAACAACTCTGTGCTGTAGGTACCGCTATTACCCCCATTTCAGGTGAGAAAACTGAGGTACAGCCAGGTTAAATAATTGTGCAGTTACTAAGGGGTTGAGCTGGGATTCAAACTCAGGTAGTTAGTCTGGAGTCCATGTTTTCTGTCACTATGCTGTAGCAGTTATTAGTCATCATTTGGTAGTTGGAGCCCAGTGGACATGGAGAAGAGGCAAGTGAGAGGTGAGAGGAGGTGGTCCTACCCTCTCACTGTTCCAACTGTCGCCTGAGGACCTGCCACTATACCTAGGCTGGGGCTGCCCTGCTTGTCCGGGTGACCTGTGCTCCTGGAGGAGACTGGCCTTGGTCATGAAATGGACAGCTCCACTCCCAGGCCTGCGGCCCTCCCTGGTGGCCTTTGCCACTTTCCTATGCTCCTGGCAGCAAAGTGGTTCATCTCTAGCAAGTGGCCTCTAACTTTCCCAGGCAGAGTCCCTGTCTACAGGGCAGGCTCCCTACCCACTGACTTCCTGGAACAGAAGCCAAGCTGTCAGGAGGGAGGGACAAGCTGTGGGCCTATAACATTTTCTTAAGAAACACGTGGTGGTTTCTTGCCAGGCAGGAAGTGTTTGTTTCCACATCATAGCCACCTGAACCATGTCTGATCCTTCCTTGTTCCTCGTCTGTCTCTCTCTGCACCCCAGGCACCCAGGCATGTGGAATATGCTCATAGTGGCGATGTGCTTGGCCTTTCTGGGCTGCCTGCAAGCCCAGGAGCTCCAGGGACATGTCTCCATAATCCTGCTGGGAGCAACTGGGGACCTGGCTAAGAAGTACTTATGGCAGGGACTGTTCCAGCTGTACCTGGATGAAGCGGGGAGGGGTCACAGTTTTAGCTTCCATGGAGCTGCTCTGACAGCCCCCAGGCAGGGTCAAGAGCTCATGGCCAAGGCCCTGGAATCCCTCTCCTGCCCCAAGGACATGGCACCCAGTCACTGTGCAGAGCACAAGGATCAGTTCCTGCAGCTGAGCCAGTACCGCCAACTGAAGACGGCCGAGGACTATCAGGCCCTGAACAAGGACATCAAGGCACAGCTCCAGCACACAGGCCTCCGGGAGGCTGGCAGGATCTTCTACTTCTCGGTGCCACCCTTCGCCTATGAAGACATTGCCCGCAACATCAACAGTAGCTGCCGGCCAGGCCCGGGCGCCTGGCTGCGGGTTGTCCTTGAGAAACCCTTTGGCCATGACCACTTCTCAGCCCGGCAGCTGGCCACAGAACTCGGGACCTTTTTCCAGGAGGAGGAGATGTACCGGGTGGACCATTACTTAGGCAAGCAGGTGAGCATCAGCGTGGAGCCTGCCAGGGCTAGGGTGAGCTGGGCGCTGGTAGACCCCAGCAACAAAGCCGCTCGCTCATTGTGGAGCTAGGCCTCAAGGCATTGTGAACTCAGAGCTCCCATGGTCTCCTTGAAGGTGGGCAGGAGGCGAGGGGGTAAAGGAAAGACAGCAGCAGGGCAGGACTGTTGGGTCCTTGTCCATGTGTCTGGCCTCTTTTGTCCTTTGCAAAGCCCCCGTTCTCGTTGTTTCCCAGTCTGGGCTCTGGCTTCTCACGGTTGCCCTGCATCCTCTGTAGCGGTGGCTCAGCAACTCTGGTGTCTGGATCCGGCTTCCTGTTGGGTGTGCTGTGGGAATCAGAACGAGCTTTCTTCTCCTGCACCCATCCACCTTTTTTTTTTTTTAGACAGAGTCTGCTCTGTCACCAGGCTGGAGTGCAGTGGCATGATCTCGGCTCACTGCAATCTCCGCCTCCTGGGTTCCAGCAATTCTCCCGCCTCAGCCTCCCAAGTAGCTCGGAGTACAGGCGCGCATCACCATGCCCGGCTAATTTTTTGCACTTTTAGTAGAAATGGGGTTTCACCATGTTGGCCAGGCTGGTCTCAAAATCCTGACCTCAAGTGATCTGCTCACTTCGGCCTCCCAAAGTGCCGGGATTACAGGCGTGAGCCACCGCACCCTGCCCCATCTACCTTTTTTCAAAATGTTTTTCTTCCTGAGTTCTGTTTTGAGCCAGAAGGTTGGCAACAGGAGCTTAAACCAGGGAGCAGTGGGACCTTAAGCCCTGGGCAGGAGCATGGGTTAACCTCCTGGGTGACACATGTCCATTGAGCAGTTCACTCAAAATGCCTTGGAGGCCCTTGGGGGCATCCTGCCCCAGGAACCCTGGCAGAGAGTGCAGCAGCCCTGTGTTCTGGTACGTGGTGCGGGTGGGCATAGGCAGTTGTTGAGGACAGACACATGGCTTTCCATCCTACCCTGCCTGGAGTTGCCCATAGTAGGATTCCTAAATAGTGGTCCTCAGAACTGGGCCAGTCCTGGGGAGGTTTTCACTTGTTTATGGCAAGATGAGAAGAAATACAGAATGTGCTCAATTCAGAGCTTTTCTTTGCTACATTTTTGATGTTAAACCTATCTTTATTTTATTAAAAATTGATTGTAATAGAAGATAGGTAATTCTAACTTTTTTTCTTGGCAAAATACAAATCTGGTAACCCTTTGGAGGTCACTCGCAAGTTTTTGGAACCTTTACTGGCCTGTGAGATCGTGAAGTCCAGAACTACTGCTCAGAGGGCATCTTCTGCTCTGAGCAGGGAATAGAAAGGTCAGAGCCCTTCCCAGGAGTCAGGGTTCCTCCTTCATCGTGAGAGTATCCTGCAGCACGCCCAGTCTTACCCCCCGACAGGCTGTGGCACAGATCCTGCCTTTCCGAGACCAGAACCGCAAGGCTTTGGACGGCCTCTGGAACCGGCACCATGTGGAGCGGGTGGAGATCATCATGAAGGAGACCGTGGATGCTGAAGGTGTGTGAGTGGCCCTGTGCGCTCGGTCCCCCAGCCTCTGCCTGCCCGCTGTCTGCGGTGAGGCATGGGGCGCTTCTCAGAGGGAGGTTTTCTGTGGGTGTGTGGTCTCCCTTCGAGCCTGCCGTGTGCCTAGCTCTGAACCGGGCTAAACCCCAGGGTGCCGGCTGGCAAAGCCCAAGTAGCCATTGCTGCCCATGAGGAGCGTATGGTCCAGAGAAGTAGGCCTGGCACAGAGGCGGGAAACCACTGGCACGCGGTAGAGGCTGGAGTCTCCCTGAGGTCCCCCAAGTTTTTGAGTGCGTAGAGACCATGGGAACTGCGTGAGGGCTTCCCCGACTGTGGTGCTTGCAGCCGTGGCGCCCCCTGCCTGGGGCACTCCCCCTCGCGTCCCCCTCACCTTCTGACCCCTCTCTCGCTTGTCAGTTCTCAGCTCCATGGCCCTCCAGGAAGACTTTCTGAGCCCTGCAGGCCCACTCCCCTCACCCTCACAGCGCCACACACCTCCCTCCCCTGCCCTGCACGGTGTTACCCTTGCCTCGTCCTTGTCCACCCTGTCTCTTCTGCCAGCCTGTAGGCTCCAGGAGGACACCGCCTCTCCCGCACTGCCACACACCTCAGACACACTGAGTATACACCCGGGAGGCGGGGGCCCTGCGTCATGCCCACCGCTGCCTTCAGCTGGGTGGCCTCAGCATGTCACTCCCTGCAGCTGTGAGATGAGCATGTCCTGTCGATGAGGACAGCTAAGGTCCCTTTGGGACCTGGCATTCTGTGATGGTAGCAAAGTTTTGGAGCATTGACCGTGAAGATGTAAAGCACTGGCTCTTGCCCAGTAACGATAAGAGCTGAAGTTTACTGTGTCCCCGGTCCCCAGCCGCCAGGTGAGGTGGGCGCTGTTATTAGCCTCCTTACAGATGAAGATGGTGGCGAGCCCACAGCCCCACAGTAGAAGGCGGTGGAGCCTGATCCTGGGGGCAACAGTCTGGCCCCAGCACTGAGGCCTGGCGCCGCTGCGCTGTGCTGCCAGCGCTGCGTCAGTGGCCAGCTCATCCCCGCGGCCACTTTCTGCAGCTGCAGCGGGAGCACCCGAGGCCACTGCCCCCCCCAGCCCCCGCAGTGCACGCCCGCCACAGGGCAGGGCCCAGAGCCCTGGACCCAGGGATGGGCCAGGAGGTTTCTCCTCTTTTTCTCTCTACCTTGCTCTTTCTCTGGGCCATTTTCTCTTTTTCTTTCCCCCGCCCCTTGGTTTCTCTCTTCAGCTGCTTCTCCATTCCTCTCTGAATGTGTATTTAGTGCCAGAAGCTATCTGCGGGGCCGAGGTGCCACAGTGAGGTACAAAACTCAGCCTCTCAGATATGGCTCCCTAATACTGCCCAGATTCACGGGTGCTGTGGGGGGTGATGATCTCATCACGCTGGCTGGTGGGACAAACTCCAAAATGGAGCTGGGCGCAGTGGCACACCCGTAGTCCCAGCTACTCGGGGGCAGAGGCGGGAGGATCATTTGAGCTCAGTAGTTGGACACCAGCCTGGGGAGCATAGTGAGCCTCCGTCTCTGAAAAAGAAAACAAAATGGGTGATGGGTGTTGCAGGCAGGCAGCGTGGTGGGGGGGACAATGTGGGGGGTGGGCGGGAGGCCAGGCAGGACTTCCCAAGCCAGGCCTTGAAGGACATTGCTGGGTTCGAGAAGGCACTGGGTTTCTCTACTTCAGAACCCACAGCAGAAAAGAGGCCCTACCCCCTGCAGTGAGCCTTCATGGGTCTCAGGGAATCGTCCTCCAGCCCTTCCAAGTTTCCCTCCCAGTCCTCAGCCAGGGCGCTGGCCGTGGGTTGCCCCCCGTGCCTGTCTGTGCCTAATCTCCCAGCAGGCACGTGTGCTGGGCCTATGCCTGCTTCATCTTCAGAGAAGTGAGCTGCACCTGGTGCAGAGAGCCTGGAGCAGAATTGGAGGGGGTCCTGCCCCTGCTGAAGCCAGCGGGCCGGCGCCTGCACTTCTCTACCTGGACTTGGCCCCATCCCCAGCGTGGCTGGGAGACTCCTCTCCCCTTTCTGGCAACTCCTTCCTATCTCCGCCCTGGGCTGGGGAAGAGCCATGATGTCTGGAGTTACCTGTTGGTGCTGTTGCCTCTTAGTTCTTCCAGCCCTCCCACCCTGTTTCCTTCTTGGTATGTTGTGTCATTTGTGGGTTGTTTGTAGGTCCCATGGAGCCAGGGACCAGGCAGATTGCAGGCCCGATTATCCTAGCAAAGGTACTTTTGGATTTTGAAGAAAGAAACACGGAAGATATGAAAGAAAGACAGGTGGAGCTCTGGGCAGGTCTGTTTGCCGGGACAGTCTGAGGATGTTGGGTTTGAACAGCAACACAACAGCCTGGGCTGGCTGTCCTCAAGGTCCAGGAGGGAGAGGCACCTGGAGCCCTGTTGTCACAGCTGCAGGGACTAAAGGAGGCCCAGCCTTGCCTGCCATGTGGGGCTCTAGGGGAGGGTCCGCCGCTCCTAAGCTCCAGAGTCCAAGGCCTTTAGTACAGCTGGGCCCTGTACCTTCAGCCCAGGGGCAAAGGGAGCCTCAGCGCAGGACAGGCAGTGGGAGATCCACTAGTCCTGGAGGCTTGCAGCCTGTCGCGGTGAGACCAGAGTGGGGCTAGTTCAGTCCACGTTCCTTGTCAGAGGTGGCCAGCAGGACTGCAACTGTCCTGGGGTTTGGCCCTCACTGGTTGGCTTGTTTACCTGCCATTTACAAACAGGTCCTTGATAGCTCATAGCAGGGAGGGACAGGCTGCTGCTGAGCCCAGCCCCCCAGCAAGTGGGCCTTGGACACAGGGTGCTTTGGCAACAGAATGAGCTTGCTTGCTGCCTCTCTCAATTTTGTGTGCCTGCGTGCCAGGGGACACATTCTTTCTGCATTCCAAGAAGGGGGCCTGGTACAGCCCTGCTGGCCCAAGCACTGCTCTGTGCTGTCCTCTCTGGGTCCTGCTTTGGAGCCAGTCCTTCAGGGGCCTCCCGCCTGTGGTTCAGACTGGAAAGAGGGGACAGGCACCGCAGACCTGCAGCACACCCCAGCATGGCCAGGAGCCCTGTGCCCAGCACAGCAAGGCCTAGGCTGCCACTGCTGTCTCGGGTGAGGGCGGGAAACAGGCAGGAGTAAATGCTGCCTCCTACTGGAGCTTGGTGGACTTGGCAGGCGAGTGCTGCTGCAGTGGGGCTCAGCGTGGGCAGAATGTTTCCAAGGCAGGATTCAGAGCCCCGCGGTCTGACTGCTAATCAGAGGGGTCAAAGTGCACGGCAGGCCATTCTCCCCCACTCCCCACCCCACACACACCGCAGGCCATTCTCTCCCACTCCCCACCCCACACACACCACAGGCCATTCTCTCCCACTCCCCACCCCACACACACCACAGGCCATTCTCCCTCACTCCCTACCCTGTCCTCTGCCATGCCAAGGGTTCTGGTGGATCCCAGCTGCCCTCCACCCCTGCAGTGGTGCAACCCTAGCTGACTCCTAGGCAGGAGTGGCACCTGCGTAACCGAAGCCAGCACCCTGAGTGCTGGGAAGGGAGGGGCTGCAACCAGGCCTGGGAAATGGAGCATTCCCGGTCCAGAGCTGCTGCAGACCCCGGGAAAGGGACTTCTGAGCTGCAAGGTCGTTTGGATGTCTTCCCCCACCCGCATCACACACATCTAAGTGGGTGGAAGCCGGCTTCCCCGGCTCCCTCCCCTCCATCCTCCATGCTGGGTGAGTGTTGTTGTTTTTTTTTCCTGCTGCAGCCTCTGGCCCAGAGGAGTTTGCTGCAGAGTCAAGGCTGCTGCACAGGCCGGAGGGGGTGGGGAGGAGGAAAGGAAGATGCGATCTGGTTCCCAACTCCCTCTCAGCCTGACCTGGGGTGCTCCTCCTGTGCGTCCCAGTCCGTGAGCCCCTGAGAGTCACAGACCCCCTGGGTACCCTGGCTGGGGTCTCGAAGCAGCATGGGCCATAAAAGGAGAGTCACTGAGCCTCCTTCATCCCAGAGATGACCCTGGCTGGCCCTCATCATGGCATCGGGAGGGCTCTGCAGACAGGCGGGCCCATGTGATTAATGGGCTGTGTTCAGCTGTCTGGGTCCGGCTGCCTTTTCTGTCGGGAGTGCTGGAATTGGAACTGAGGTCTTGGCACCTCAGAGCCTGAGCCTCTAACCACTGAGCTCCATAGCCTCCCCAGCTGGCCAGGCCCTCAGCAGTTGGCCTCCCTGCTGGAACACACTCAAGGCCAGTCTCCTTGCTGCCCTAGTTTCCCCTCTGTGTAGAAGGCCTGCTGTTGTTGTTGTTGCTGTTGTTGTTGTTGTTGTTGTTGTTAGAAAGAAGGAGGGAGACTTCCTGAGGACATCACTGCTGGGAGGGTCCCTGTCCTGACATGGGGGAAAGGAGCCTGATGCTTGCCCACCTCTGAGGGCTGGAGTGACCGTTCAGTGCCTCTCACCGAGGGACCAGGGCATCCAGGGTCCTTCCAGGCACACACCAGCTGTCCCGCCTTCCAGCCTGGTGTGCCAGAAGGGGCCAGGAGCTCACTCAGCAGGGCCGGTTCCCCTTCCCGCCCCCTCTGCAGAGCTGTCTGCAAGGTGAGCCCAGGGCAGCTGCCGGATCTCCTGTCCAGAGAGAGCACCAGCAAGCACACTGCGCTCTCCTTGGCCCTCACCTCTTTTTATTTTTAGTAATCCCAGAAGGTGTTGATAGGGATTGCAGCTGGCTCTTAGTTGTCTTTTTTTTTTTTTTTAATCTATTTTTGTTGAGAAAACCTGGATTTCCCACAATGTGGAAGCAATGAGGAAGGGGTTTCTGGTCCCGGTTCTGAAGGCTGTGACCTTCAGCGCACATCTATACAATGCTGATAGCCCCGGCACCTCTCTCTCTCGGGTAGTTCTAAGGATTAAATCAGATAATGCACACGGAAATACGTTACAAATGGAAGTGTTGTTGTTCTTCCAAGTTTGCAAGGAGAGGCAGCGGCAGTGTTCTTGCAGTGTGTCTGAGTTCCACGTGACTTATATTGGATTATTATATAAATCCTGTAATTGATCTGTCATACTTTTATGTCCATTCTTTATGTCATATTTCTCTCTCACATATACATACACAGTTGTATACATACTTAAATCTCTATGTATTAGCAGTCTGCACAACATATACCTTTTAATATTTATATTTCTGTTCAGTTCTGTTCATACCACAGAATATGTGTTATAAACTCTTTTATTAAGCTTTTTGGTTGTTTCTAGTTTTTTGCTATTTTATTATAATTATCTTGGAGTCTTCTTATGTTACCCAGGCCGGTCTTGAATGCCTGGTCTCAAGCGATCCTCTCTTGCGTTAACCTCCCAAATAGCTGAGACTACAGGAGTGCTCCACCTCCCCGGCTTCTATCTTAGATAGTACTTTGTGAGCTTTTTTAAAAATTGAGATACAATGCACATACCACAAAATTTACGCTTTTAAAATATAAAATTAAGTGGTTTTTAGTATATTTACAAAGTTATGCAACTACTATCTAATTCGAGAACATTTATGAGCATTTTAAAAAACATATTCCCTTAAGTATATACTTCGGCAGTAGAACGACGGGGCCAAAGGGGAGAAGTGCTTTCTAGCTGTTACTCTCTGTTATGAGTCTGAGCAGCACAGCTGGCGGGCACAGCCATGGCCCCCCTGCTTTGTCATCCTCTGACCTTGGTCGAGCTCTGGATGCGCACAGGTGGGAGCCAAGTTTACAGGGGGTCTTTCCTCCCAGTGTCCACCCTGGTTGTGCTTTTCTCTATCCTTTTCATATACTGATGGGTTTCAACCCTCAACTTTCAACCCGGGAAAATACACTAGGAGCCAATATAGATCATTTTTAGGAGAAATCAGTCCACAATAATGGGCAGTAACTAGAAAAGATCAACATCAGCAGGAGGGCCAGCCCCTCGCCTCCTGTCCTTGCACTCAGCTGCATGGCCTCTTCCCGGGGAGGTGCCAGGCCACAGTCCCGGTCACTGCATTAAACTCTGAAAAGACGGAGCCAACCAGGCAAAGTCCATAAATCTACAGGCCGTGTTAAACACAGGCGCACCCCCTGAAGCTTGAAATTAAGGAATAAAGGAAGCTCTCTTTTACCCAGCAGGTAGTAAACCCGTGGAATGCATTCTTTTTGAGAATTGAGAGAGGATAAAAATAGGAAAGGGGCCGCTTAGGGATTCGCTACATTAATGAATAGTAAGCAGATAACAGGGCTTTTAGGGACTCTGTTGTGTTCCCTTCATCAAAAATTCATCTGTTTTTAAAGCTTTGAGTATGCTGTTGACATATAAATCCACTGTAATTCATTGATTGGAAGACATATTTTTCATATTTGGACGTCTCTGAAGTTGGGTTTATCCTTAATGGGGTGACATAGTGGAACTGGAAACCCTTTTCTTTCTTAGGGGTTATAAAACAGCGATGCTTCCGCCACTGATGGCATTTCAGGTTTGATGAAATCCAGTTTATCTCCAGTGTGCGTTGTCTCCCCAGGCCCTAGTTTATACTTCCAGCTGCCTTTCAGATCATTTCATGGGGTGTTGCACCATCCCTTCAGATTCAGCAGATTTAGAATGAAAACCATCACTGCATTTTTCTCATGAAATACCAACTGTGTTTTCTAACCTCTTTATTTCAAATGGGAACAGTGCTCTCTGAGTGACCAGGCTGGTAGCCCTTCTCTTACAGCATCTGTCATAAGAAAAATTCCAACCAGTCTTTATCAGTGTTTCCTGTGTGCTAGCCACTGTTCCAAGCCCTGTGTGGATATTAACTCCTTCAGGCCCACAGAAGCCCTGTAAGGGAGGTGCGGGGATTGTTGCTTGTTGGTATGTGAGGTGACGTCAGTTGCTGGAGATCACAGGGCTGAAAGATGGCAGAGCCGGTATTTAAACCGCGGCAGGCTGGGCACAGTGGCTTATACCTGTAATCCCAGCACTTTGGGAGGCTGAGACGGGTGGATCACTTGAGGTCAGGAGTTCAAGACCAGCCTGGTCAAATGGTGAAACCCCATCTCCACTAAAAATACAAAAATTATCCAGGCATGGTAGTGTGTGCCTGTAATCCCAGCTACTCGGGAGGCTGAGGCAGGAGAATTGCTTGAACCCAGGAGGCGAAGGTTACAGTGAGCCAAGATCACGCCACTGCACTCCAGCCTGGGTAACAGGGGGAGACTCCATCTCCAATAAAATAAAACAAAATAAGATAAGATAAAATAAACTGGAGCAGCCTGGCTCCAGAGACCACACTCCAGATCACAGCTCTGTACCACCATTCAAGGATCCAGCCAGTCACCAAGTAGTTTGTATTCATCTGCTATAATAACTTCTTTGCAGTTCACTGTGACTTGGTTCCCTCCTACCTTTGTTACTTCCTTTGATGGCAGCAAAGGCTGCCTCACTGATTCCACTACCACCAGTCCCATCCTGTTCATCTTGGAGGTCGCAGACAGCTTCATCTTCCTGAAGTACCTCTTTCGTGCTTCTGCTTCCCTGTTCTAAAACCTTTTTTAAAAAGTTTTATTGAGCTGTAACTCACAAATCCTACTACACTTTACCCAGTTAAGGTGGACAGGCCAGTGAGCTTTCGTGTATTCACAGAGTTGTGTGTCAGTACCACAATCAATTTTAGGACATGTTCATCATGGCAAAGGAAGCCCTGTACCCCTTAGTTGTCATCCCACAATTTCCCCCTCTCCCCAGCTCCTGGCAACCACAGAAATGCATTCTCTCTGCGGGGTTGCCTGTTCTGGATATTTTGTACATATAGGATCATACGGTGTGTGGTTTCCATCAGTTAGCATCCTGGGTTCAGAGTTCACCCATGTTCTAGCATGTACCAGCACTTCATTTCTTTTTACTGCTGAATAATATCTTATTGTATAGATATACCATAATTTATCCAGTCACCAGTTAGTGGACATTTGGGTTGCCTCTACTTTTTGGCTGTTATATATAATGCTGCAATGAGCATTCATGTACAAGCTTTTGTGTGGACCTGCATTTTTATTTCTCTTGAGTATAAACCCAGGAGTGGGGTTGCTGGAGGATCATGACTCTGTTTAACTGTTTGAGGCCAAGAACTCTTATTTATTTATTTATTTTTATTTTTTATTTTTGGAGACAGGGTCTTTATCTGTCGCCCTGGCTGGAGTGCAGTGGTGCAATCATAGCCCACTGCAGCCTCAACCTCCTAGGCTTAAGTGATCCTCCCACCTCAGCCTCCCAAGTAGCTGGGACCACAGGTGTATTTCACCATGCCCAGCTAATTTTTGTATTTTTTGTAGAGATGGGGTTTTGCCATGTTGCCTAGGCTGGTCTTGAACTCCTGGACTCAGGAGATCTGCCCACCTCAGCCTCCCAAAGTGCTGGGATTACAAGCATAAGCCACTGTGCCAGGCCTTAGGTCCCTTTCAAATACAAGATATTCCTGATTTTCCTGTTCTATTATTGCAGGGGAAGGGAAGAATTGTCTTTTTACATTCTCCCGAAAAGGAGAATTGGAAGATTTGGTCACCCTGGGCCCACACTCCTGTGAGGCACCACCTGAATGCACCTGAGGTACTTAACTGTACCTCTGAGGGACACCAGCCTTACTCCATCCTTTTCGCTTTTGCTGGCCCCGGTAGGCATTGGAATCTCTGAGCTTTGCCCTAGACCCCTCCTTCCAGAAGCTCAGCCGGCTTCTTCATTGTGCTCTGTTTCTAAAGGCCAGTGGTGCCCACGCCACTCAACTTCACACCGTTCTGTTGTAGGGTTGAAGAGTGGGTAATTAAAAGGGAAATGTTTTGGTGGTAAGAATTGCAGGCTCTGGGTCCAACTGCCTGGGTTTGAAGCTGTTTTTACCTCTTTACCAGCTGTGTGTGACCTTGGGTAAGTTATCCAACCTCTCTGAACTTCAGGTTCCTTATATTTTAAAATAGGGGAAATAGAGGGGCCTCCTTATACGTTGTTATTCTGAGGATAAATGGACTGATCCACAAACATTGCTGGCATCAGTTTCTCTTTTTCTGGATGTCTTCTCAACAATAGCACAAGAACTTGAAGGCCACAACACTACAGAGCTGGGGGATCTCAGCCATTGTTTTCCCAGTGGAGACCACTCTTGGCATTTTGGTTGGCACAGTTAGGCTGGACTTCCTGCTCATTTGAAGGTTTAGTATCCCTGGACAGAGCTGCACCCTCCAGCTCCTGGTTGTTATGGCCGGGGACAGAGTGCCTTCCTACGAGTGGCTGCCGGCTTCATTTCTTGCCCCCCAACACTGGTGCTGCTGTCGGGAATGGCATATCGGGCTGGATTCAGGGCAGGTTGTTCCCCCAGCTGTGACCTGGACATGCTTGCTGTCTGGTTGGCCCGAGAGTGCACACCACCAACCTGGTCAGGGCAGGTGCCCAGGACTGGCGCCATGGACCCAGAGTGGCTGCTAGGAGGGGAGCATGCTGGGCTCAGCAGGCCTGAACTTAGGATCTGCTGCTTTTTGTCTGTTGGAATTAAATGTTAACTAGATACTAGGTAAATTTAAAGTTTACAGAATGCATGGAAGAGATACAGAACTATGGTATAACAAACGGGGATGCACCTACCACCCGTTTTTAAAAAAGAATTTGATTCTCCTGCGTGTCCCTCCCCACGTTCTGACCTATTTCCTCATCTTACACTTCCAAGTTGTGGATAGATATTCCCTCGCTTCTCTTTCTGTTTCCATGCACGCCTAGTTCCCTAAACAACCTGTTGTTTAATTTTGAACAAGAGTCATCCTGTATGTGTCCGAGCATGGATCTTTTTGTCTCTGTGTCCAGCATTTGGGAGAATCGCCTCAGCTCTGTCTTCTGCTAGCTGACTCTTTTCAGCTGTTTCTCATCTGTAAGGCCCATCTACTGAATTTCTAGTTTCCAATTATATTTTTCATTTATTGAAGTTCTGTTTATTTTGGTCACTTTATATCCTGTTTTCTTTTTCTTTTTTTTTTTTGAGACAGGGTCTCATGCAGTGTTGTCCAGATGGGGTGCAGTGGCAGGTTCACAGCTCACTGCAGCCTTGACCTCCTGGGCTCAAGCAATCCTCCCACCCCAGCCTCCCAAATAGTTGGGACCACACTTGGCTAATTTTTTTTTTTTTTTGAATTTTTTGTAGAAACAGGGTCTCACTTTGTTGCCCAAGATGGTCTTGAACTCCTGGACTCTGGGCTCAAGTGATCCTCCTGCCTTGGCCTCCCAAAGTGCTGGGATTACCAGCATGAGCCAGTCCGCCTGGCCTATATCCTATTTTCAAGTTAATTTTTATTTTATCAAAGTAATCATGTTGCTTTCTCACCACATTACGTTTTGGAGGCTTATCCGTGACAATGTGTGGATCTTCATTTTCTCTGCTGTCCACTGTCTGAACGTAGTGCTGTGTTAGGGGCTAGGGATGCAGCAGAGGGCAGATGCCACTCAGATGGAGCCTCCCTCGTAGTGGGGAAGAAAGAGAAACAGGCCTGAATTACAGTCAGCTGGGCTAGAAGAAGCCAGGGCCCCTCAGAAGGGGTAGGACAAAGCTCCTAGAAGCTGAGCCCTTAAGGATGACTGGGAGTTTGCTGGGTGAACAAACGAATCCCAGGTTAGGGGTCCTGCGTGCAGAAGCCTTTGAGAAACGATGGCTCCTCGTGTCTGAGGCCAGGCTCTGTCTGTAGGTGAGGGTGTGAGGAGACTTGGGCATTGGAACTCTCCTGTGAGGTGGTATGCGTTGGAACCCTGAGCTCTGGGACTGTCCTGTATATTCGAGTCACCGATAATCAGTGCTCACCGGGGTTCAGCCTCAGAGGAGGGAGTGGAGTGGAGCTCGTGGTTAAGCAGTGTCTGCTTCTGCCCCCGCAGCCTGGTCACCTGCCTCCTTCCTCACTCGCGGAGCAGGAGTGATCACGGTGCCTGCGTGCAGGGTCTTTGTGAGTATGGGGAGGAGCGGCGCGGGCCGGGGCTGCTGTCAGCGTTGGTGTTGTTATGCTGGTGGTGTTAGGTTGGTGTTGTTACACTGGTGTTATGTTGTTGTTACATCAGTGTTATGTTGCTGTTATGCCAGTGTTGTTACGCCAGTGTTGTTACATTGCTGTTATGCTGGTGTTATATTGTTATGCTGGTGTTGTTACATTGCTGTTAACACCGTTGTTATGTTGCTGTTGTTATGCCAGTGTTATGCCAGCGTTGTTTTGTTGTTGTTACGCTGGTGTTATGTTGTTACACCAGTGTTATGTTGTTGTTACACCAGTGTTGTTATGTTGCTGTTGTTATGCCAGCATAACACTGCTGTTATGCTGGTGTTGTTACACCGGTGTTGTTACGTTGCTGTTGTTACATCGGTGTTGTTACATTGTTATGCTGGTGTTGTTACACCGGTGTTGTTACATTGCTGTTGTTACTCTGGTGTTGTTATGTTGTTATGCCAGTGTTAATGTTGCTGTTGTTATGCCAGTGTTACATTGCTGTTATGACGATGGTGTTATGTTGCTGTTGTTACACTGATGTTTTTTGTTTGTTTGTTTTTGTTTTTGAGGCGGAGTCTCGCTCTGTCGCCCAGGCTGGAGTGCAGTGGCACGATCTCAGCTCACTGCAAGCTCTGCCTCCTGGGTTCATGCCATTCTCCTGCCTCAGCCTCCCAAGTAGCTGGGACTACAGGCACCTGCCACCACGCCCAGCTAATTTTTTGTATTTTTTAGTAGAGATGGGGTTTCACCATGTTAGGATGGTCTCGATCTCCTGACCTCGTGATCCGCCTGCCTCGGCCTCCCAAAGTGCTGGGATTATGGGCGTGAGCCACCATGCCCAGCCACACCGGTGTTGTTATGTTGCTGTTGTTACACCAGTGTTGTTATGTTGTTACATCAGTGTTGTTATGTTGTTGTTACACTGGTGTTGTATGGTTACACCATTGTTGTGCCAGTGTTGTGTTGTTGTTACACTGGTATTGTTGTTACAACAACTTGTTGTTACACCAGTGTTATGTTGCTGTTAAGCCAGTGTTGTTATGTTGTTATGCTGGTGTTGTTATATTGTTGTTACGCCAGTGTTGTTACGTTGTTGTTATGCTGGTGTTATGTGGTTGTTACACTAGTATTATGTTGCTGTTATTCCAGTGTTGTTACATTGTCACACCAGTGTTGTTATGTTGCCGTTACAATGGTGTTATAATTGCTGTTATTAAGCTGGTGTTATGTTGTTGTTATGCTGGTGTTGTTACATTGCTCTTAACACCGGTGTTATGTTGCTGTTGTTATACTGGTGTTACATTGTTGTTACACCGGTGTTGTTGTGTTGCTGTTGTTATGGTGGTGTTATGTTCTTATGCTGGTGTTATGTTTTTACACCAGTGTTATGTTGTTGTTACACCAGTGTTGTTACGTTGCTGTTGTTACTCTGCTGTTGTTATGTTGTTACACTGGTGTTGCACTGCTGTTATTCTGATGTTGTTATGTTACGCCGGTGCTGTTGTGTTGCTGTTATTACTCTGGTGTTGTTATGTTGTTGTTACGCTGGTGTTGCTGCACTGCTGTTATGCTGGTGTTGTGTTGTTAGGCTGGTGTTGTTATGTTGCTGTTGTTATGCTGGGTGTGCTGCTCCATGTTCTCCAGGTGTTCTTTTATCATCACAGTTACCCCGTACACCTGACAACTGGACATCTGCGCCTGGGGGTCTTCAGCCTAAACACACCTAAACCCTCCACCAAACCCCTCTGCTTCCGCCTCCCCGTGTCTGTGAGCACCTCCACTGCCCATCCCTCTGCTCAGGACCCACTTCCAGGGCTCATGTTTGGGGCCTCCATTTTGCTCACACCCACCCATCTGTCAGCAGGTCCAGTCAATCCTGACTCTGGGGTGCCTCTCCCTCCCCTCCAGCTCCTGTACTGCCCATTAGTCCAGGCCCTGTCGTCTCTGCTGGGCAGCTGTGCAGCCTCTTCCTTGCCTTCCCTGCGTCTGCACCCATTCTCCCCCCAAGACCAGGGGTTGATCCCCAATATAGGTCAGGTCTCGTCTTCTCCTGCCTCAGATCCTCCAGTGTCCCCCCTACAACTGATCTTAGAAAAAAGTCCAGCCTCTTCGCCTTATCCTGCAAGACCCCTGATCTCTCCAGCCTCACCGCTGTCCCCACTCTTCGCTCACCTCCATCTGGCCCCCAGCACACCAAGTTCCTTCCTGCCTCGGGGCTTTGGCACCTGAGGGTCCCTGCAGCTGAGATGCTTTCTCCCTGGCTTTTTGCGAGGCTGGCTCTTCAGGTCTCGGAGGGGCCTTTTCATTACCCTCTGTCACAACTGCTCTGTAATTTTGTTTACTTCCTTTTCTCTTCTTCCCACTTTCCCTCCCTCCCACTCCCCTGCACATTGCCTGGCACAGGTGTGCGCCCGGTAGTGAGGTGGCACTTGTTAGTCTCATCCAAGGGCAGGATGCAGGAACAAAAGTCAAGTAACTTACCCAAGATCACATGCTAGTAAGCGGCAGTCATACTCTGGGGTGCTGCAGCCCCCGCCATGGTGCCATAGCCCCCACAGTGCCGAGCCTCCTACTGGCAGTGGCCAGGCAGGGCGGGGCGAGGGGCTGGCCAGTATCTACAGAGGCAATCTGGCCTTTGCTGGGAATAGAGCTTTCTTCACGTGGATTTCTGCAGAGGCTCACGGATTTGATGCCTTCTCTTACAGTAGTTCTCATTGACAGAGGTGGCTTCAAGACTTCCTCCCTCCCTTCTCGTGGTGAGGTTGGCTTTGGTGTGCACCATTTTTATAGGCCCTGTGGACTGGGGGAAGAGGATGCAGGATGAATGTGCGGGCTGGGGTTTTGGTGCACCTCGGGGAGATCTGATGTTCTGGCCTCTCTTTACATCCTCCCCACTCCTCCACCTCCCTCCACCAGGCCGCACCGGCTTCTATGAGGAGTACGGTGTCATTCGCGACGTCCTTCAGAACCATCTGACGGAGGTCCTCACCCTCGTGGCCATGGAGCTGCCCCACAATGTCAGCAGTGCGGAGGCTGTGCTGCGGCACAAGCTTCAGGTCTTCCAGGCGCTGCGGGGCCTGCAGAGGGGCAGTGCCATCGTGGGCCAGTACCAGTCTTACAGTGAGCAGGTGCGCAGAGAGCTGCAGAAGCCAGACAGCTTCCACAGCCTGACGCCGACCTTCGCAGGTGGGCCCTGGGGCTGGGCATGGGGCACTGGGCTGCCCACTTCGCCGGGAGCAGCTTTCCAAATGCAGACGCCCTTGGGTGGAGTGGAGGGGACTTGAGGTGGGATTTCCCCCAGGGTGCTCGGAGGCAAGGATGGCATTCCCCTGTCTCCCTGGCCTCCTACCAGCCTAAAGTGGCAGGCCAGCTGGTGGTGCCCTCAGGGCGAAGGACATCCCAATGGCCATGGCCTAGTGTCAGCCCCAGTTCAGTCCCAGATGCTTCCCAAGGGTTTGTCGTGCGAGGCTCAGACAGACCTGGTTCCTGCCTCATAGGGTCTCCCCAGTGAGGCCGCAAGCCTTTTGCCTGGCCACAGCTGGAGACACTTCCAGCGGCCAAGTGCCATGCCAGGGCTGTCCTCTGGGCAGTTCCAGAGACCCAGGGCTTTCTGGGAGAGGCTGGCTCCTCACCAGGTAGCAGCCAGGCAGTAAGAGCCACAGCTGCCTGTTGAGCACGCGCCGTATGCCAGGTGCTTTATAGATGCCTCTCATACAAGCCTCACGCACCAACCACGAGGCAGGGGCCATTAGCCCCGTTTTACAGGTGAGGAAACGTAAGGCTCGGTGAAGTCGTCAAAATGAACCAGGCTTGGAACTTGGGCATGGAATACTGTCAGCCCCTGGCTCTTGCCACCAGGCCTTGCCCCTCCTTGCCAACACCCCACCCACGGGCCTCTGCTTGGTGACTCTCTCCTCACCCCGCACCTCTGACCCTGCGTCGGGTGCATCCTGAATGCTTCACAAACAGGAGGGAAGCACGTTTCTCTGTAGGACCCCCTGACCCCTCAAATACCTAAGAGTCAGGGTCCCCCACCCCACTTGCCCCCACTGTGGGGCGTCCTTTAGAGTCTCCAGGTTGGATGCTCTCAGCCCGGTTCTCCTTTCCTGGGGGACCATAACTCTAAGAGGGACCTCAACAAAGGCAGGTGTCAAAGCCATAGAGATAGCCCCAGAGGCCGGTTTTCAAGCATGGACTGGGAAGAGAAGGTCATGGAAGAGATGCCAGGCGAGGGGTGAGCATGGCAAGGCGAGGGGCTTCCCTGAGGCAGGGGGACGCCCAGAGGAGCCGGCAAGGAGAGGAGAGGGCTGGCCGGAGAGTCCTGGTCTGTGCCAGAGAGTCACCCTCTGCTGTTCCCTCACCCCAGCCGTCCTAGTGCACATTGACAACCTTCGCTGGGAGGGCGTGCCTTTCATCCTGATGTCTGGCAAAGCCTTGGACGAGAGAGTGGGCTACGCTCGGATCTTGTTCAAGAACCAGGCCTGCTGTGTGCAGAGCGAAAAGCACTGGGCCGCGGCGCAGAGCCAGTGCCTGCCCCGGCAGCTCGTCTTCCACATCGGCCATGGCGACCTGGGCAGCCCTGCCGTGCTGGTCAGCAGGAACCTGTTCAGGCCCTCCCTGCCCTCCAGCTGGAAGGAAATGGAGGGACCACCTGGGCTCCGCCTTTTCGGCAGCCCTCTGTCCGATTACTATGCCTACAGCCCTGTGCAGGAGCGGGACGCCCACTCCGTCCTCTTATCCCATATCTTCCATGGCCGGAAGGATTTCTTCATCACCACAGAGAATTTGCTGGCCTCCTGGGACTTCTGGACCCCTCTGCTGGAGAGCCTGGCCCATAAGGCCCCACGCCTCTACCCTGGAGGAGCTGAGAACGGCCGTCTGTTGGACTTTGAGTTCAGTAGCGGCCGGTTGTTCTTTTCCCAGCAGCAGCCGGAGCAGCTGGTGCCAGGGCCAGGGCCGGCCCCAATGCCCAGTGACTTCCAGGTCCTCAGGGCCAAGTACCGAGAGAGCCCGCTGGTCTCCGCCTGGTCCGAGGAGCTGATCTCTAAGCTGGCTAATGACATCGAGGCCACCGCTGTGCGAGCCGTGCGGCGCTTTGGCCAGTTCCACCTGGCGCTGTCGGGGGGCTCGAGCCCCGTGGCCCTGTTCCAGCAGCTGGCCACGGCGCACTATGGCTTCCCCTGGGCCCACACGCACCTGTGGCTGGTTGACGAGCGCTGCGTCCCACTCTCAGACCCGGAGTCCAACTTCCAGGGCCTGCAGGCCCACCTGCTGCAGCACGTCCGGATCCCCTACTACAACATCCACCCCATGCCTGTGCACCTGCAGCAGCGGCTCTGCGCCGAGGAGGACCAGGGCGCCCAGATCTACGCCAGGGAGATCTCAGCCCTGGTGGCCAACAGCAGCTTCGACCTGGTGCTGCTGGGCATGGGTGCCGACGGGCACACAGCCTCCCTCTTCCCACAGTCGCCCACTGGCCTGGACGGCGAGCAGCTGGTCGTGCTGACCACGAGCCCCTCCCAGCCACACCGCCGCATGAGCCTTAGCCTGCCTCTCATCAACCGCGCCAAGAAGGTGGCAGTCCTGGTCATGGGCAGGATGAAGCGTGAGATCACCACGCTGGTGAGCCGGGTGGGCCATGAGCCCAAGAAGTGGCCCATCTCGGGTGTCCTGCCGCACTCTGGCCAGCTGGTGTGGTACATGGATTACGACGCCTTCCTGGGATGAGGGCGCCTGTGCCCCTTGCCCGCTTCACTCCTGTGCTTTCCTTCGCCCGTGTCTTCCCTCCCTTCTCGGCCCCGCCACCTGCCCAGCGTGCCCTGGCTCTCCAGAACCTTCTATCCCACAGTCAGGCCCCAGAGAGGGCAGGACAAGCCTTGTCCCGATGCCTTTGACCGGCAGCTCTGTGTATTGGTAGATAGATGCAGAAACAAGGAAGAAATGGAGTCTGCTCCTGAGAAGCTTCAAATCCAGGCCAGGAGAGAAGTCTTAAGACCTCCAGCAGTTACACATTCATATCAACCAGCACAACACGGGATGGCGCCCAAACTCCGGCGTTCACAAGAGGAGACGTGACGTGGTGGGCTGAGGTTAATCAGGGAAGGTTTCCTGGGGGAGGTGATCCTTGAACTGGCTCCCGGGGAACATTCAGAGCATGATTGGTAGACAGAAGCGTGCAGAGGCGCCCAGGGGAGTACATTGCCCCGTGCAAAGCAGGGGCATTGGGGACTGTCTTGAGAACCTGAGGAGGTCAAGCCCCTCCTTCCCCAGCTGCCCCTCCTTCTAGAACCTCTGCACATCTAGCCTCTGGCCCTCCTCTTCACTGCCTCCACCTGCTCCGGCTTGCCATCCCTGTCTCCTCCATCCTGGCTGTGCAGTAGGAATTCCAGGCTCCTCCCTGTGTCTTTGCTGTTCTTCAGACTCCATTTATAGAGAATGAGGGCTGATAACAGGAATACAGCGGTAAAGACTAGACTGTGGAAAGGGTTCCAGAAATCTTTTTTTCTTTTTTAATTAAAAAAAATATTTGCAGAGATGAGCTCTTGCTATGTTGCCCAGGCTGGTCTCAAACTCCTGGGCTCAAGCGATCCTCCCATCTCAGCCTCCCAGAGTGCTGGGATTACAGGTGTGAGCTACTGCGCCCAGCCCCAGAAATCTCAGTGCTGTTTGGAGCTCCATTTCTCATTTGATGACTTGCTCTGCGTGGGGAGGTGGGGTCTCATTCCCCCAGCTTCCTCAGGGAGGACCCCTGCCCTCCGCTGCTCCTCTGTCCTGCTAGCCTTCCTCCAGGAAGCACACTGGGTGCAGATAATCAGGCCATTCCAGAGAGCCCCAATTTAAGAGGGTCATTTCCATCTCAGGGGACTCCCGCATGGGTGTTTCCGCTCTCAGTAGCCCCTCTTGTTTTACCAGGAAAGATCCAGTTAAATCACCCACTGAGGTGACAGCTCATTAGCGGGGAGAGAGATGGAGCATCGAGTGACGCTGGGCCATCCAGGCGGCTCTGCTCCCACCAGACAGGAGCTAGGCCTCACTGGCAGGGGGGCTGCCCACAGCCTTTTCAGGGGCTCGCTTGGCGGGTGACAGGGCCGCAGCCAGGCCTTCTCTCCCTGCCCCTTGGTGACCCCGTGGCTTCCTGTCTGCTGGCCTCTCCTGCTACTTATCACTTCACCACGAACTCTCTGCCTGAGACTGGGGAAGTAAGCGGGTATCTTCTCAGTGAGCATAGGTTGGGGACTGTGATCTTGAGAAGCCATGGGCCAGCAATACCTGCTTTTCTGAAACCCCCAAGGAGGGCTCTGACATTCTTTTTAAAAACACCACAAAGCAAAATTCCCAGGACACGTGTAGTTTTGTTTGTTCAACATCCCACAACTTAAGGCTGGGAGATGGAATTCTTGGTTAAGGTCGATTTTTTCTGTCTGGCTTCTCCCGCACCTTCCACTTGCTCTCTGGATCAGGCAGATATAAACTTTCTAGCGCATTTTGAGAGAGGGCTTTCTTGGGTGAGGGAGCATGGCGAAGTTGGTTTCTCTCTGGACTGTTTACACTTCAAGGCGGTGGATTTAAAGGAATCCTGGCTTTCATTTTCAATGCCAGTCTGAGACATGTTCCCAAGCCGGGGCTCTTGTTCACACTACTTACTCTGGCCACCAACGACAACCCAGGCCAGACAGAGCATCTCTTTTTTTTTTTTTTTTTTTTTTTGAGACAGAGTCTCTGTCGCCCAGGCTGGAGCCCAGTGGCGAGATCTTGGCTCACTACAACCTCCGCCTCCCGGGTTCAGGCAATTCTCGTGCCTAAGCCTCCCGAGTAGCTGCGACTACAGGCGCCGGCCACCATGCCTGTCTAATTTTTGTGTTTTAGTAGAGGCAGGGTTTCACCATGTTGCCCAGGTTGGTCTCGAACTCCTGAGCTCAGGCAGTCTACCCACCTCAGCCTCCCAAAGTGCCGGGATTACAGGCGTGAGCCACCGCGCCCAGCCAGAACATCTGTTTTTATACCCAGAGAGCGCCCCTCGTTAGGACACAACCACGGTGCCCAGAGCCGGGAAGCCGCCCTCCTGGCGCCCAGCATCTGAGCTTCTACACGTGATGGGCGGGCTCAGGAGAGGACAGGGAGTCGTGGTGGAAGTTCCACAGCTGGCCGCGTGGGGGGGCCCTTGCACTGCACTGCCGCCTCCTGACTGCCCCGATCCCCGCAGCTCCTGTGCCGGATTTCATTTCCCTCCTCTCTCCCAGGGTACCTGGCCCCAGCACTCTCCCATCTGTTCTTGAGGAACCGACTCCTCTTCAGTTGCAACACCAGAGAGAAAGGGGCCTCCACATGCCCAAGTACCCCTGCAGGATGAAGGGGAGGCCGGCCCTTGATGTGCCATTTCTGAATAATAGTCACTGCCGCCGAGTCTAGGATGTCCTGTTCTAACTCAGCCCTGCCTCGGATGCACCACCGATCTGTGCAGAGTGGGTGTGAGAGTGTGGGTGAGGGTCGAAATGCCAAAGGTCTACTTTCCAGAATCAAGTGCCTTCTGCAAATCACGTTGGAAAAGTCCAAACCTGGAGATGTCCCTGTGCCTCCGCCCCTACCCACCCCCTTTCCTTCAGCTGTGTTAGGAAGAAGTTTTCAGAACCCTTCTAGGCTGGTGGCTTTCAAACTTCAGACCATGATCTTCAGCAAGAAACGTGCCTTCCATCATAAATCAGTCCATTTGTTTACAACTGTGTTCCAAGCAGGTTTCATAAAGAAATTCTTACCCTTAGAACCTCGGATATCCTCTATGTTTTAGTTTTCATTTTTTTAAAATGCTTCTTAAAATTCACTAAATTGGGCTAGGTGTGGGTCATGCCTGTAATCCCAGCACTATGGGAGGCTGAGGTGAGAGGATCACTTGAGCCCAGAAGGTTGAAACCAGCCTGGGCAACATAGTGAGACCCCATCTCTACAAAAAGTTTTAAAACCAGGTATGGTGGTGCCCTCCTGTGGTCCCAGCTACTCGGGAGTCTGAGGTGGGAGGATCACCTGAGCCCAGGAGACTGAGGCTGCAGTAAGGTGTGATTGCACTATTGCTCTCTAGCCTGGAAAACAGAGTGAGACCCTGTCTCAAAAAAAAAAAAAAAAAGGAAAGAGTGATGACAACAGCCCAGGGAGCAGCCCCGCTCAGAACCCAAGTCCCAAGTTCCAGCGCTGTGTTCCCAGGCAGGCTGTTTGCCTCTTCCTGGTCTGGAAGCCCTTGGGTCCTATGGTGGCGGCAGCTCCCACAGTCCAGGTTCCCTGGTGGGGACCAATGATTCCATCCGCATGGAAGCCCACGTGTGCACTTAGGGGCCCATAAATGGCAGAAGGGCCCCTCCTTTGGGAGACCATGTCAGTCAGCATCTCTAGGGCAAGCGTGATTGCCATTTGTAGAGGGGAAGGAATCAAGGGACTTTAAGCTAGATCAAAATCTGGGGACAAATTCTCCTGCTAACTGCAAGTTAAAATAGGCCCTTTTTACTGAATTTCCTTGTTTGTTTCTCTGAAGACAATGCTTTAGCCCTACTCTTGGGCCCCCAAGTTAGCAGAGTAATCAAAGCTTCCTACCGTTTGGCCTACTATTCCAGACTAGTCCCTCGAGGGGTTCCATTCCAAAATATGCAGAGCTCAGGCTCCCAATTCCGGGCCTGTCTGCTTTGCTTGTGTTTCTCCTGTCTCTGTTCTCCCGGAGGGCCCAGGTGGAACTCACGACAGGGAGGGAGACGCTTCCCACAAACCTGCAGGGCTATTTCCCAGAATTTGGTTTTCAAGTACAAAACTTTTTGTCCTGTAAGATATATGCAGCCTCACAGAAGCAGCCTCTGCCTCCACTTTACCAGCTACGTTTTTATCTTAAGCACATGGGGCTCCCTTAGAACTTACTCCACTGATTTAAAAAAAAAAAAAACTGCCTGGCAGCATCTCAGTGTCAGAGTGAGCACGGCACAGGAAAGGCCCGTGGTGACGAGGGTGAGGTGGCCACAGTGACCGGACGACAAATGAGACTCTGCAAATGAGACTCCAGAGGGTGAAGATCTGCGGTCTCCAGACGTCATAGGCCATGTGACCCACTAGGGGCCGCTTACCCCTGGCCGTCCGCTGGCTGAACTGAACGCATTCCCTCTCTCCGCAACTCTCCCGTGAGGCTGCACTAGCACTGGAAGCGGCACTGTTTGCATTGTACATAGGAAGGAAGGAAGTTCTTCCAGCCTCACCAGCACCTGGCAGCGAATCAGAGCCTGTGAGGGCATCCGAAGCAGTGATGCAGTGTCAACCTCCCAGCTGGTGCCACTCTGCCCTCGGGGGCTCCAAGCATTGTAACTCAGTCATGGGAGCTGCCTCTTTGGAAGTGCAGATTTATTCCTGTAATAATCCTGCCTGCTTTTACCTCTCGTCCACTGACCAGCAAGTGTGAGTCGCGGTGTCAGTCGGCACAGTCCAGTGTCCATCTGCATTTGCTCATGCAGAGGGGGTGAGTTGGGCACTCCCTGTTGTTGGTTTTCCTTCTGCAGCGCACTGGGCAGTCTCCCTATAAAACAAAAACCCCACCTTCTGTGCCTTCTGCTTTAGAGCAGAGCTCCCCCTCCCATTTCCTCAGTCTTCCCTGCAGAATCTGTCCACCGGGGAAGGCAGCAGGAACCCTGGGCAGCGGGTGTTCTGGGAAGGCTAGTGACAGCAGATGTCATCCAGGAACAGCCACACACGGTTCTCCAGGCCGCCGTCAGCAGCTCGAGGTGGGGTATGAGTGAGAAGCTGAGGATCTCGCAGCTTGTTGCTGAGCAAGGTGCAACCGGGCTCATGCTGTCATCAGCACAAGACGGGATGGCAAGGGCTTTCAGACGCATTTCTGAGAGTCCAGCAAGCCAGGGGGAAGATGATCCCTTTGCCGAAGTGTTCCCTCTAGCCAACTTTTGGGAGCGCTTCTGTTTGCAAAGCTTTGGGGATGTGCCTGTCTCTGTGTGACCCACGAACGGGAAGGGAGAGCACTGGAGTAATGACACTTCTGCTGCTGCTTTGATTCTCAAGGTTGATCTTTAAAACCCTCGCCTTGCTGACAGGTGCTTTAAAGGCAGTCTGCATCTTTTCTTCCCTTGGTGTGGGAGAGGTAAACACTTTAATTTGCTGAAAGCTGTATGGAGTATATTTGAACAGCTAGTAGTTAGCTTTGAAAGTGGAAGTGTGAACAGACACTACCTGTGTCACTTTGGGTCCTTCACTTTACCCCCACAGAAGTCTAGAGGCGTCTGTTATAAAGCGTTACGGGGCGCCTGCATGCAGGAGGAAGGACATGTATTCGCTGGAAATCATCAGGAACCCAGCTTGCCTCCATCTCTCTGAGATGTGCTGGGTACAGCCTGCCCCTCCTAGTTCTGTCCACCGGGAAGAGCCGGCTGGTGGCAGATCCCCAGGGGCAGAGCCCCTGCTGGATCCTGGGAGCTCATCTTTACCTGTGCTGGAGTGGGAACTGTGATTCCAGCCGGGCAGGTCAGAGTAGAGCAGTGCTAAGAGGCTGTTGCAGGAGAACTAGACGGGCGGGGCCTGCTGCATCTGGATCATGTTTCTGTGCTCTGCCCAGTGCTAGGGACTCAGGGTCTGGGCTTCTGCCAGGTGAGGAGCAGAGAGACTTCCCTTGGGTGGAGAGGTGTGGGCATGAGAGCCACCCACTGCCAAGCAGCAAGAATGTTCGTGCTTTTTTCCAGAGAGGGGAACCCCACTGGTTTTTGTGGAAACAATGGAAACTTACAGATGCCTGCCTGGGATGATGAGGCACATTCAGAACAAATGCTTTTTTTTTTTTTTTTTTTTTTTGAGACAGAGTCTCGCTCTGACGCCCAGGCTGGAGTGCAGTGGCGCGATCTCGGCTCACTGCAAACTTTGCCTCCCAGGTTCAAGTGATTCTCCTACCTCAGCCTCCCGAGTAGCTGGGATTACACCACCATGCCCAGCAAATTTTTGTGTTTTTAGTAGAGACAGAGTTTCACCATGTTGGCCAGGCTGGTCTCGAACTCCTGACCTCAGGTGATCCATCCGCCTCGGCCTCCCAAAGTGCTGGGATTACAGGCGGGAGCCACCATGCCTGGCCAGAACAAATGCCTTTTTAAACCTTTTAAGAACATTTTTTAAATGTCTTTTTCTATGTCAAATGTAACGTTTATTTTTTTAAACAATAAAATTGATTTGCCAAAATCCGGGCTTTAATTCTTTATTTGGGGCATGAGATGTAGGGGTTTGTGGGCCCCAGCGTCATGCTGTGTGTGTTCTTGGAGGAGGGGAGGGCTGCCGTGAGTGAGGGACCTGAACCGAGGACAGCCGCGTGCCCGTTGCGAGTGTAAGTGTGTCTGACTGAGCAAGCCAGTGCATTCCGTTTGCAAGAGGGTCTGTGGGCCTCATGGGAGAGAGCGCGGTGGGCAGGATGATCGTATTTCATAGACTCCCAAGCAGTCTAGGAAGAGTCCCCCAACCTTCCCGGCAGCCCACTGGAGGGGAAGGAGCTCACCCCTGAGTGGGAGATATCAGGAGGGGAGGGTCTTTGAGGACACCAGAGCCTGATGCCTTCATTTGTCTTCTCTCCTGTCCCCTGCCTGAGTCCTACCTCCAAGCTGTGTCACACTCCCAGGAATGTAAGTGTTTTGGGGAAGTCAAATAGGATTTCAGGACCACTTGAGGTACAGGAGTTAGAGATTTGCAGGTTGTCACCAACAGCATGCAGGACCCACACAGGCTTGGTGACATCACAAGGTGGCGAAAGGAGCAGCGCACACATTCGAAATAGGTGAGCTCTGGGCAGGGACCCCATGGCAGAGGGGACAGAGACGGGTGAGACATGCCCAGAGCCTGCAAGGGAAGATGTCACGAAGGCCAGAAACCAGAGCTGCAGTGACCGTCCCCGCCTGTCCCTCAGATGGGAGGCGCGCGGGGGATCTGCTGCTTCCCAGGGGGTAGCCCAGGGTGTCCCCTCCCTGCTTCTCTGTGGTGATGGCTGCTGGTTCCGCAGTCCTCACAGAAACATGGCGGGGCAGGACTGTGGGACCCAGCCAGCGTCTGTGAGGGCCGCACTGGAGGGTCACCTGGTGTCCAGCCCCCGTTTGGGGACCCTCCCATACATGTGTTCTGGGGAGTTCCGATGGCAGGCATGGGGCGTGTGACCCAGTGCTAGCCGATCAGGACATCCAATGCCCACAGCCGCAGCAATGGGATCTGGGAGGGCTCAGGGCCCAAACTGGTCAAATCAGAGTGACCCCGAGGACTCAGGCTGAAGCGGCACCATTTCTCTGGATTCAGGCCTTGGTGAGCTGCAGCAGCCATCTCAGCACCACGGAGGCCTAAGGACAAGGCTGGCATGGAGGAGAGGAGAGCCCCAGGATCCCACTTCGGGGGCTGTCTCTGGGACCTGATTCCAGTCTCCTGAAGTCAGCCTGCGGGCCTCGTTTCTGGGTGCCTAAACTACCTTGTAGCAGCAGAACTTAATAGATACTGGAGCTAGTAGCTTTGTTACGTATTTCCGGAAGCCCAGCAGAAACCCCACACTGACCTAAGTAAGAAGGTGATTCTCATGAACCAAGAGGACAGATCCTTCTGTTTGGGGTCAGGGTTTCAGCAGTCCAGTGTGGCAACACCAGTTGGGTGGCCCCTGCTGTGCAGCATCAGTTTCTTCTTGCTTAATTGGAACTGTTTTCCTGATAGACCATAGTTTTGGAGATGCAGGGACAGATGGAAGGGCAGGAGGGGAAGAGTTGCGCAAATCATAAAAGAAGCCGTGGTGAAGACAAGCTCAGGAGCTGCCAGCCGGAGTCCACCTTCTCCAGGGTCTCTTACAAGCTCTTTACAGACAGCCAGAGCCCGGGTGGGGTCAGCCAGCTGCCCCTCGCCACCCAGCTCCACCCACGCCCTCTATTACCCCCATCTTCCCACTCACCTGTCGGGCTGAGGACCACGAAGGCAGAGACTCCACACATTCTGCTCCTTTTCGTGTTTCTGGCACTTTACACGCCGCCCTGCAGTGAATGTGTGAGTGAATGAATGAGTGAATGGCAATAATGAAAGAGAGTGGTCAGCAAGGCGGCTGGAGGGGTGGAGGCCTGAGCGGGTGTGGGGCCAGCGGTGAGCCTGGCATGTGTCATCCTCTCTAGGGGAGGGAGGGTCTAAGCACATGGGTCTCCTGTGCCCAGAGTGGGCCAGGGCCTAGGGGTGCAATGGATGTGGTCCAGCCATGGCAGGCCACCACGCTTGTTGGCACCGTGGGATAGGAGGGCCACGCAGAAGCAGGGCAAGGTCTGACCCCCACTCCTGACAGCTCCCACTGGCTGCTGATGGAGAGCAAAGCCAGGGTCAGCGCCCACTGCTGGACGCTGCAGCAGGGATGGCAGCCAGGGGGGCCCCCAACAGCTTAGGGCTGCTCTGCCCCCCTGGAGAGGTCTCACTACAGCCCTTTCCTTTCCCCCGTCCCCACTCACTGGCTGCGGAAACCCAGCCTCATGAGTTCTGTTTGTCTGAAGAAGTATCGTTGGGAGGAAAAATTATCAAACTAAGCTCATGCTATCAGTCAGGCCCTCCTCCTACTCCGTATGTCTTTATTTTTTTACTGAAAAAAATAAAATACAGTAAGCACTCGGATGAGAATATTAATCCATGGAGATTGCCCCCTTCAGCATTCACTGTATGAGGCCCTTTTATATTTGCTTTTTTAAAAGAAAAAAAAAAATATATTTTTTTTGATGGCAAAAACCTGGACACACATATTTTTGTAAAAATCACACATGCTTGTTACAAATGCATTGAAACAGTGCAGAACAGTACACAAATGTGTGTAAAGAAAATCACTGTCGTCCAGCCCTCCAGAAACGAACAACAGTAACAACGGGTGCACATCCTTCAAGACACGGATGCAAATAGAAGATTCAAAATATTTCGTAAAAATGGGATCCTCCTCTTGATGCTAATTTTAATCTTAATACTTAATAAATAATAGTGCATTAATAATTTTACTAGAAACTGAAGGAATTTCATTCCATTCAGAAATATATTTTGTCACACAATCAATATCATTTCCCAAAAGGTCTCTAACATTAGAAGTGTATGAAAAGCCAGGTGCGGTGGCTCACGCCTGTAATCCCAACACTTTGGGAGACCGAGGCAGGCAGATTATCTGAGGTCAGGAGTTCGAGATTAGCCTGACCAACATGGCGAAACCTCGTCTCTACTAAAAATACAAAAATTAGCTGGGTGTGGTGGCAGATGCCTGTAATCCCAGCTGCTGGGGAGGCTGAGACAGGAGAATCGCTTGAACCCAGGAGGTGGGGGTTGCAATGAGCTCTAATCACGCCACTGCACTCCAGCCTGGGGGGACAGAGCGAGACTCTGTCTCAAAAAAAAAAAGTAGTTTATGGAAAACATCAAGTCTGAAGTCCTTAATGAATTTTAATGTGATTTTTAACTCCCTGAATCAGTTTTGATTGGGGGTGTCTACTGACTTTGACAAATACAGACATTGATTCTCCATCACTTCCCATTTCCTGGCTTCCAACTCTGGATTTTTTTTTTTTTTTTTTTTTTTTGAGATTACTCACTCTGTCACCTAGGCTGGAGAGCAGTGGCGCGATCTCGGTTGATTACTCACTCTGTCACCTAGGCTGGAGAGCAGTGGCGCGATCTCGGTTCACTGCAACCTCTGCCTCCTGGGTTCAAGTGATTCTCCTGCCTCAGCCTCCCAAGTAGCTGGGACTACAGATGTGCACCACCATACTTGGCTAAGTTTTGTTTTGTATTTTTAGTAGAGATGGGGTTTAGCCATATTGGCCAGGCTGGTCTCGCACTCCTGACCTCATGTGATCCACCCATCTTGGCCTCCCAAAGTGCTGGAATTAACAGGCGTGAGCCACTGCTCCCGGCCCCAACTCTGGATTTTTGTAGGCACATTATTTTTTCTCGCTATTCTCCAGGGTCCTTCATTGTTCCTTCCTTGCTGGCTCTGTCCGATTTGCCTCCTGTGGGCTCCCACCTGGCTGCCTCCCACTTCTAATGCCCAAACTCCAGGCACCGTCTGCTGTCCGGGAGGATGGAGGTATGACCACGTCTCATTTGTCTTCCTGCCTGTGGAGCACCCTTCTTCTCTGTGTCCTTCTCTTACTGGGGCCAGGGCTGCCCCATATTCTGGCTGTGTCCATCTGTCCCTCACGCATGTGGACAGGCAGGCTGACCACACAGCCTTGCACCGCCCAGCACGCGGGGCTCAGGTCCTAACAACTGCTGACTGCTGGCTCAGGGCTGGGCACTGTTCCAGGGGATACCAAGGAACCAAGACCCCGTCTTCCTGGGCCGTATGTTTTTTGTTCTCTTGAGTCTTTCATTGCTCCCTTATTTGGGTTTCACACATCCATCTTCAAAAGAGTCTTCCTTACCCTCTGCTGCCCCTGTCAGCTCTCACCATTTTAACCCAAAGACTTTAAAGACGATAAAGGCACTATCTCGAAGGCCACCACTGCCCTCCTGCAGGACAAATGCACAGCTTGGAGGTTGCCACCACAAGAGGGTAAGAGGCCACCACCCCCACAACAGCTGACTCACAGCTCGGGTAAGAGGCTCCCAGTTTGCAGATGCGAAACCAAGGCTTGAAGTCACCTATCTTGCCCGAGATGACAGCTGCCAAGTGGCAACGCTGCTAGAGTCTGCCCGAGCCCTTAGTGCACTCCTGTAACCAGCAGGTCACACTAGGAGCCACTGCTCCAGGGAGAGGAAGAGCTGACACTGGGCAAACCAGCAGCTCCAGCCACCAGCAGCCGACCCATTGCCAGACACTGTGTTACATCTCCAGTCTGTATCAGGCCCCCAGGGCCCCCAGGGCCCCCAGGTCAGGACTCCAACCAAGATTGGGATCCAGTTTGCTCAGCTCTGGCTTATCCCTGGGGAAGTGTCTTCCTACTGAGCCACAGCAGAGAACATCATTCACTTGGGGCAGGAGTTGTCACCAAGGCCTGCTGGCTGCCACCAAATCTAGGAGACTAGAACAATGTCTCCCAATCCTGAGAGCAGGTCCAGACGGGTAACTTTTATCTTTATTGCCTGGGCTGCTCTATCGTCCTCTTCCTTTATTCTCTTTGTGAATTTAATTATGGGGGGCACATAGCCGAGGTTTGTCTACCTTCTCGCTTCTACCCCAAAGGGAAGGCAGTTTGTTAAGGGTGAATTTTCTCCGCTTGGATTTCTATTTATGTATAAAAACTACCTTGGGCCGGGTGCAGTGGCTCACGCCTGTAATCCCAGCACTTTGGGAGGCCGAGGCAGGAGGATCACTTGAGGTCAGGAGTTTGAGACCAACCTGACTAACATGGTGAAACCCCGTCTCTACTAAAAATACAAAACATTAGCTGGGCGTGGTAGTGCACGCCTGTAATCCCAGCTACTTGGGAAGCTGAGGTGGGAGAATTGCTTGAATCCCGGAGGTGGAGGTTGCAGTGAGCCAAGATTGCGCCACTGCACTCCAACCTGGGTGACAGAGTGAGACTCTGTCTCAAACAAACAAAAAAATTCATCATGTAACGAAAAACCACTTGTTGGCGATTGAAATAAAATATATATGTATATATAATATTCTAATGAAAAAATACAAAAATAAAATGACCCAGTAAGTACAAATTTCTTTGTAATAGAAGACAAATGCTGATATAATTTAAATCACAATAACAGCCAATGGCCTAAGAAAGAAAGGAAGGGAGGGTTTAGAAGACTCTCGAGATAGCCCAGGCACAGGTGGAGGCCCAGAAAAGCTTTAGGTCAGGAGAAAGGCGTAAACCCCAGGTCACTTGCTATGTAGGCAGCTGCAGGGATGCAGGGCACCCACAGTGAGAGAGAGAAAAGGCTGCCCTGGGCTGGAGGCCACAACACCAGACCCCAAAATCGTCCTTTAAGAGGTCTTGAGCCCCTGTGTATTAGTCTGTTTTCACGCTGCTGATAAAGACATACCCGAGATTGGGTATTTTATTTTGTTTTGTTTTATTTTATTGAGATGGAGTCTCGCTCTGTCACATAAGCTGGAGCGCAGGGTACGATCTTGGCTCACTGCAACCTGTGCCTCCAGGGTTCAAGCAATTCTCCTGTCTCAGCCTCCCCAGTAGAGTAGCTGGGACTACAGGTGTGCACCACCATGCCCAGCTAATTTTTTTTTTTTTTTTTTTTTTTTGAGATGGAGTCTCGGTCTGCCACCCAGGCTGGAGTGCAGTGGCACAATCTCGGCTCACTGCAAGCTCCACCTCCCGGGTTCATGCCATTATCCTGCCTCAGCCTCCCCAGTAGCTGGGACTACAGGCGCCCACCACCACGCCCAGCTAATTTTTTTTTGTATTTTTGTAGAGACAGGGTTTCACCGTGTTAGCCAGGATGGTCTCGATCTCCTCGTGATCCGCCTGCCTCGGCCTCCCAAAGAGCTGGGATTACAGGCATGAGCCATCGCGCCCAGCCTAATTTTTGTGTTTTTAGTAAAGACAGGGTTTCACCATGTTGGTCAGGCTGGTCTCAAACTCCTGACCTCAAGTGATTGGCCCACCTCGGCCTCCCAAAGTGCTGGGATTACAGGTGTGAGCCACCCCACCCGGCCCAGACTGAGTAATTTATAAAGCAAAAAAGGTTTAATGAACTCACAGTTCTATGTGGCCGGGGAGGCCTCACAATCATGGCAGAAGGTGAGAGGCACATCTTACATGGTGGCAGGCAAGCAGAGAATGAGAGCCAAGTGAAAGGGGAAACCCCTTATAAAATCGTCAGATCTCGTGAGACTTATTCACTACCGGGAGAACAGTACTGGGAAAACCGCGCCCATGATTCAATGACTTCCCACCGGGTCTCTCCCACAACACTTGGGAATTCTGGGAGCTACAATGCAAGATGAGATTTGGGTGGGGACAGAGCCAAACTGTATCAGCCTGGTTCTAAACTCTCCCTTTCCAAGCCACTAGATTTCCATGCCACACCTCACTTTGATCCTGAATTTTGGCCATCACTTGCTATATTTCCCAGGACTCCTTTGGTTGCAAGGGACAGCAACCCAACTCGAACTAAATTTAAAAATGAAAAAATAAAAATAAAAGGAAATGTCCTGGCCCTTCTCCTTGGAAGGCCCCAGGGGTGGAAACAGCTTCAGCAGAGCTGGGTCCAGGGCCGTTAAGCAACGTCGCCAGGAAACTGTGAGTTCAGCTCCCTTTGCATTTGCGTTGCCAGATTGAGCAAGTCAATCTTCAAGATGCCTAGTTAAGTCTGAATTTCAGATAAAGAACAAATACAGTTTTAATATAAGTATGTCCCTTGCAACATTTGCGACATACTTATACTAAAAGTTATCTGCTGTTTATTTGAAATCCAAATGTGCCTAGATGTCCTCTGTTTTATCTGGCAGTTCCACCGTATGTATCAGCCATTTTCTTGCCTCCTGCATTTGGCTTTTCTTGTAAGGGAAAACGGCTCCAAGTAGCTCTCAGCGTCTTGATGGCCCAAGATGCCAGAGGAAGAGAGGCCATCGAGCTGCATGGCTGCACCTTGTACATCTAGGGAAGCCCTGGCTGGGTCTGTCGTGGATGCCGTGGCTGCAGCATTGGGAAGCCCCTGGGGTGCCTTCTCACTTCCCCCAACACCAGCAGCTTCCTCCCTCCTCTACCAATTCTTGGGTAGGACTGGTTGAGAGTTTCTCAGTCCTTGTCAAGGGCAGTGCCAAGGCAGTTTCAAGCCTGGCTGTGCTCTCTCTTCCAATCGGATTCTGCCCAGAGCCCCTCCCCGTGGGGATTCTGGTAGGGTTCACGTCTGAATCGATCACTTGCTGGATTGGGATGGGGGCCGGTTGTCCATCCCTGGGGTGTTGCACAGCCCTGGGTGGGATGCTCCCAGAAGGAAATGCTGAGCACAGAACCACACAGATCTGTGCAGGGGCTGGAGGTGAAAGTTCCAAGGGATCCCGGAACTTGTCACTAAGCGTCTACCAGGCCATAGAAATCAGGACGGCCTAGTGAACAGAAAAAACAACTTTAGCAGTTGTGATTCCATGTTCCAGGGAAGGGAACATCCACCCAAAAGTTTTTCTAATCATAAAGTTATTTCAGAAGCAAGTCATGCCCCAAGAAAACCACGCCGAGGGGTGTGTTTATAACCAGAAGCTTACAGGCAGTCGGCTCCAACGCCCACCTGCATTGGAGAGCAAAGTTCACAGAAGACTGAGGTGGGAGGGGAAGAAGCCTCTTCCTGCTCTCAAGAATCAGCATGGGTCACAGTGCTTCCCTTCCTCAGCTCCCCCACCGCAGGCTGCTAAAATGACCCCGAGTGCCTCAGAAATCTCAGGGCCACCGCAGCCTCTCCCCTCTCAGCCATGGTTCGATTCCTCATAAATATTAAGACTTCATGTGCTCCTGCGTGGATTTTCACCAAGTCCTAAAATGCAGTGTAGACGCTCCAGGGAAGAGGAAGCAAGTGACATTCCTGGCCCACTCGTACGCCACCAGCTCTGCAGACGCCGAAAGGTTGCTCACAGGAGGCGGAAAGTGCCAGGGGTTGGGCCTGAGGTCATGCAGAGGGCAACTGTGGGCCAGGGTCCCAGCGGCAGCCTCCCCACCGAGGGCTGTGTTGAACCCTGGAGAGAGAGGGCGAGAGAGAGAGAGAGACAAAGCGAGAGAGAGAGAAAGCTAGCATGAAGGCTTGTTGGAGGCCTGACTCCCCAAGGCCAGACCCTAAGGCCTTGAAGGTCAGCCAAGAAGTTGACCAAGCCAAGAAGTCCTGAGACTTGGAGCCGCAGGGCCAGTGGGGCACCATCTCCCCAGAACAAAAACTGTACCCCAAGAATTGAAGGGAAATATTATTTTTACTCTGAAACGTTCTGGAGCAGAATGCAAAATTCCATCCCTTTCAAATAGAAAACACAAGCTATTCCCACTTGAGGTGGGTGAGGGTGCTTTTGGGGAAAAGTTTGAGAGTCGCATCCTGGGCACTGGGCAATCATCAGAGGGTGTCTCCCTCGGGAGGGGTCCAGTCAGGCCTGGCTTCACGGGGATGGTCAGTGAGGCAGGGCTGGGCGATGGGCGCCGTCTCCTCCTGGAGTCAACCTTTCATTCATTCATTCAGCAAATGGCAGCCGTGGGGTAGGCAGCCATGCACATGGCAGTCAAGGCCCTCCCTTTCCATTCCAGACTGTGATTGATCCGTGCTCCCCTCCCCACCCCACCCCACTCCCCGCCCCACCCCCACTCCCCGCCCCGCCGCTGGCAGCGGGCAAGGACCCACGACTCATCCCATGGCCTCCCTCTGGGTAAGTGCTTGTCGACTGAGTCAACGACTGAATCAGCCGCGGTTGTCAGGGCTCAGCTGGACTGAGCGCTGCTGCCTGTGGGCGTTTCCTCCTCATGTGTTTTTTATCAGCAGCAGCGGCTGCAGGGTCCCCGTGCCCAGGGGTTGCCTCTGTGTGCTCACTCTGCCCCGCGCTCTGCCCACAACCCTGCTCCATCCAACTCGCAGATGGAGCGGTTTCCTTTGAGCCCCAGTCCTGTCCAAACACACATGGGTGCTGGGCTTTCCCTGTGGCACATTTTCTACCCTCTGTAGGCGGGAAAGAGCAAGCACATGGAGGCAGCCCTGTTGTCCTTGGCCTTTCCAGGACACCTGGGAGGAGACAGCACCCTGTGAGGCTAAGAGCTGGACTCTGGAGTCAGAAAGGTCTGAGTTTAAATCCCAGCCCTGCTGCTGAGAGAGTGGCACAGGGCAGTTTCACCACTGTGAGCTTGTTCCTCCTCTGTGAACTGAATAATAAACCCTGCTTTCCAGAAAAGAGGCGCACAGAGAGGACTTTATCATAGGGCCCACGATGAGCTCCCGGGGTCCGAGCGAGAGACCCGCAGCACCACTTGGTGGGGGCAGGGCCGTGTGTCTGCATGTGCACCTGTTCATCTGCCCACCGCAGGCTCTCACGTACCAGGGCTTTGTCTTCTGCAAGGATGACCAAGACATGGCCCTGCACTCAGAACGCAAGGAGCGTTCTCAGGGGTGGCAGATGTAGCGAGAGCACTTGGGTCGGAGCCACAGGGCTCTGGGCAGAGACTGCGGTTCTGTGTTGGGAGAAGGCGGTTAGGGAGTCAGGAAAGATCTCCCTCATGTGGGGGCCTCGAATTAGAAGTTCAGCAAGTGCCACAGACTGATTTCACATCCCACCACAAGTATTTATTGAGCACCTATTGTGTAATAGGCACTGTGCCTGGTGCTGGGATACACGGGGTGGTAGCACAAAGGAAGACACTGCCCAGGGCTCCTGGCCAGGCAGGGACACAGACAAGGGCCCAAGGGATGGCAGCCCCAAGGGGCAGGGCCAAGCTGGGCCATGCGGAGGGTGCCGTGGGACTGCCTGGCAGGGGCATCTGTCCACCCTGGGGATCAGCGCAGAACGTGATTCCATCCTGATGGAAAAGACGTTTCGGCTGGGAGCAGAAAGATGAGGAAAGCGCTGCTGTGTGGCATGGGGCCAGCTGCTTCCCCTCTCTGAGCCTCGGTCTCCTCACCCACAAGCAGAGGGACTTGGAGCTCTGCTCTCTCAGGTTCCGGTGGCTCTGATGGGATGTGACGCCCATGACATTCCCAGGAGCCGAGAGGATCTCCTGCTACTTGATAACCTGGAAGGCCGTGAAAGCTTAGGGCTCTGTCAATGTAGGAATCAAGGCTGTGGAGGCAGATTAGCAGCAGTCCAGCCCCGGGCTGGGGCCTGCTCAGCACGCCTCCTCTGCACTGGCATTGCCTGCATGCCCGGGTCCTGCCACAACTGCACACTCCACCTCCCAGCTCGAGCCCCAGGGCCCTCTGAGAGGAGGCAGAGCTTCTCTCTTGGCCTTTGCTGCAGCTCCGCACCCTCCCCAGCCGGCCCAGGAGCCAGATGGGACCCTGCCGAGCTGCAGATCACCGTGCACCTTCCTGCAGTCCCCAGCCTGGGACCTGAGGAGCACAGGCTGATGGCCTGATGCGGCTTCCAGACAGAGCTCAGCCCACTCTTGGGAGGTGCCAGCTGCCTGGGTGGTCTGGTATCGGAATGAAATCCAGAGGCCAGAAGGAGCCCAGGGTTCAAATTGCCACCAATTTCCTGAAAGTTCCTCTAGAGCTCCGGGCAAACCCACCAGTTGATTGCGGAAAATAACAGACCCCTCACTTAAAACCAGATGTCAGCATCTGTCTTGAACCAGCCCAGGGAGACAGAGGCCCCTGCTCCCCCCTTTTCCTCCTCCTCCTCCCCCTCTTTTTCCTCCTCTTCCTCCTCTTCCTCCCCCTCCTCCCCCTCCTCCTTGTCTCCTCCTCCCTCTCCCCCTTCCCCCTCCCCCCTCCCCTTTCCCCCTCCCCCTCCTTGTCCTCCTCCTCCTCTTCCCCCTCCTCCCCCTCCTCTTCCCCCTCCTCCCCCTCCTCTTCCCCCTCCCCCCCTCCTCCTCCCCCTTCCCCCTCCTCCTTCCCCCTCCCCCTCCTTGTCCTCCTCCTCTCCCCCTTCCAACTCTGCAACCAGGTCAACCACGACCTCTGGCCACACAACAGACCCTCTGCAAAGGAAACAACTTAGCTGGCACCTAAAAATATTGACTTGTGTTTTTCTTTAAATAGAAAGGAAACTCAGCTCACTCCACCCCAGTGCTCCTCTTTCTGGATTCGAGTGGGCACCCTGGGACCTCACCCAGACTCAGCCACCCCCTCACTGAGCCACCTCGGTTCGGAGGGATGGAGCCATTCAGGATGGAGGAGGGAGTGGGGCTTGCCTGCTCCTGAGAAAGGTCTCCTGGGGCAGGGTGGGAGTGGGGCTGACCAGGATATCTCAAAGCCCCATTCATCCAGAGAGGGATGGCCTTTGATCAAGGAATGGGGTGTCTCTGTGGCACACATAAATCAGAGGATGAGGTGGTCACAGTTACCAGGTGATCCATAAAGCAAGAAGAGTGACAGGGGCCAGGCACAGTGGCTCATGCCTGGAATCCCAACACTTTGGTAGGCCAAGGCTGAAGGATCACTTGAGGCCAGGAGTTTGAAACCAGCCTGGGCGACATAGAAAGACCCTGTCTCTACCAAAAAAAAAAAAAGCTAGCTGGGCATTGTGGCATGTGCCTGTAGTCTACAGGCAATAATTGGGAGGCTGAGGTGGGAGGATCACTTGAGGCTGCAGTGAGCTAGGATCATGCCACTGCACTGCAGCCTGACTCTAAAAAAAAAGAAAAAGAAAAGAAAAGGAAGGGGGTGACAGGGAGGCTCTGATGCCTCAAGCAGCCAGGCCTCACCCAGATCTCCTGGGCTTACTGAGCTTACCCCACCCCAGATCCCCACTTGGGCCTGTCTGAAAAGCAAGTTGGTGGACAGTGGCCAGGGCAGGAGCATCTCCTTCTGAGTTGGGTGCCAAGGCTGTGAGCTCTGCCTGAGAGTAGAGGCCCCTGGGCCCGGTGGCTCTACTCCTGCATCTGTGGCTGGCCTCATGAGGGCCCTTGAGCTCACACAGGCCCCTGCAGCTGGGAGCCCCTGCTTGATAATGAGGCACAGCCATGCGATGGGAACTAGGGAGAGACCCTGACGCACTGATGGAAGCCATCTCCAAATAAGGCTGTTGGGGGAAAGAGGAAAGAGGGAGCCCCGTGTGTGGTGTGCGGTACCCACCTTGGAGAGCACAGATGGGTCTGAAAGCTCTGGGCGACGCCCAGGAAGCTGACCAGTGGGTGACCACTGGAGAGGGGAATGGGGATTCCTTTTACTGTCGGAATCCCCTTTTCTCGATTTGGTTTGCGTTTTCATCCAATAATGCATGCTGCTCAGTTCTGAATGTTTGTGTTCCCCCCAACCCCCAAATTCCTCTGCTGAAATCCTAACCCCCAAGGTGGTGGTATTAGGAGGTAGGAGCTTTGGGAGGTGATGAGGTCATGACGGTGGAGCCCTTAGGATGAGATTTAGTGCTCTTGCGAATGTGGCCCCAGGGAGCTCCCTTACTCCTCCACCACACGGGGTCACACAAAAAGAAGCCAGCCCTCAAGGAACACCAAATCTGCCAGCACCTTCATCTTGGACTTCCCAGCCTCCAGAACTGTGAGAAATAAAATTTCTGTTGTATATTTCTCTTTTGCTTATAAGCTACCCAGTTTACAGTACTTTGTTACAGCAGCCTGGATGGACTAAGACACATGCAAATAGTTTTTAAAATGTCAGAGTGCGACAAGTAAAACAAACAAAAAAAAAACCCAACCACTTCCTACTCCACCCCTTCCCACGCCCAACTGCTACACCCAAGAGGTGACAACTTACTATTCTTTTTAGCTGTTCTGATATTTACTGCCGTATTTCTCAATAGCCTGCTTATGCTTCTGTTTTATAATCTTTTCATTTTTGGCATTACCTGGGTTCAATTCCAGGTGCTGCCACTTACTAGCTGTGCAACCCTGAACAAGTCACTAATCTGTGCCTCAGTTTCCTTATCTATGACATGGGATCATAGTACCTACACCATAGGGCTCATGTGAGGATTCAAGGAGTTTACACATGTAAGGATTTATTCTGTGCTTGGAACATAATAAGCTCTCAATTAAGTGTTGGCACTATTATTATTATCACTATTAACTTCCAGGTATGAGAGATGAGGAGTCACACTCTTCTTCCAACTTCATGGTATGGTTGTATTACAACTTTTGGTTAATCAATATTCATCATATTATTATCACTATATAAATATTGTTTACAGCTGAGCCATGTAGTGTACTATGATTAAATGTCCTTTATAGTTTATTTTTTGCTCTATTTTTCCTGTATGTAATTATCGCCTTGTCTTTTAGTTTCCTAACATGAGATTTTCCCCTCCAAATCACTGACAGAATTGTGACTTTTCTGTCAATATAACCAATATGTAAGGTCACTCATTGATTCCACTTCTGGAGCCTGTTGGCCTCCTCCTCCTCACTGCAACCTCCGTCTCCAGGGTTCAAGCGATTCTCCTGCCTCAGCCTCCTGAGTAGCTGGGACTACAAGCATGTGCCACCTAATGTTTGTATTTTTAGTAGAGACAGGGTTTCACCATGTTGGTCAGGCTGGTCTTGAACTCCTGACCTCGTGATCCGCCTGCTTCGGCCTCCCAAAGTGCTGGGATTACAGGCGTGAGCCACCGCGCCCGGCCTAACATATTTTTGTAAATGAGATAGACATTAAACAAATCAGTAAAAGAAATAAGTATTAACAATTGTGGTAAGTGCAATACAGGAAAAGCAAGAGTGTTTGACAGGGAACCTAATCTTACTAGGGCAAAGGGCAGATCAGCAAAAGTTACTTGAAGAAGTGATATTTAAGCTGTGACCTCAGTGAGTAGAAATTATCCAGGTTAGAAGGTGGTACAGAGTCTAAATACAGAGGAAAAAGAAAGCAATATATGAAAGCAGTATGGTATGAAGGATCAACCGGGGATCAGAGGGTACAATGGTAGAAAGGTGTGTGACTCGGTGTGATCAGAGGGGGGCCCATGGGAGCCATGAGAAAAGTAAGCAGCAGAGGGTCCTGTCCCAGAGTCCTCTTCTGTGGCCATGGCAGGGCCAGCGTGTGTCACCCCATGGTGAAGGTGGGCAGGTATGCGTATGTCCTTCCACAGGAGCCTAATGCTAACCTTGGCAGGGTCCCCTGGAGAAGGTTTCCCGAAGGCCACCTCAAGAGGCGGGGGCTGTAGCCCGTTAGACCTACAGACTCCCAAGGTCCTCCTTCGGTTCTTCTCCTGCTGTCTCTTTGTTTCCACTTGACTCAGTTTTGCTCAAGCAAATGTCTCCATTTGTTCAACAAACATTGTTTGAGGACGGTAGAAGATTACATTAGTGTTCAAATGTTTACTGTCCCCCCACCCAGTGAAGCAGCATCCTTTCCCATGGCCTGGGGCTCGACCATAGGACTTGTTTTGCAAAGCCACTGGAAGTGAGTGGATGGGACTGAAGCCGAATTGAAATGCACTCGTTCCGACAGGCTTTCCTCCTCCTCCTCTACCATCGCCAGGAGAACTTTCAGGCCTCCCACTGCCCTTCAGCCCAAACCCCAGGACGAACGCATGCAGAGCTGCTCTGTGGGCCAAGTCCAGGCAGCCTACATGCCAAAGCAGTCACCCAGTCAAGCCCAGGGGGACCCGCTGAGCCCCCTCCAGCCACCCTGCAGAAATGAGAATGAGAACAAATAGTTTGAAGCCACTGAGTTTGGGGGTGGTTTGTTCCACAGCAATGGATGACTGATACAAGGGACTACCACGGCTCAAGGTCCCACCCACATAAGCCTTGGGAGTTCAGTGGGAAGCAAAGGCAGACCCTCATGAAATGAACAGTCTGGCGAGATGTAGATTAGAATCAGACAAGTAAGTGTGAAAATCGCCCCCGTGACAAGTGCAATGAGGGGTTTCATGGGAGCGTGTGCCATAGGAGCAGTGAGCAAGTCAGACCACAGAGAGTCTGTGGCCACGTAAGGTTTTTGGACTCTATTTTAAAAGCAGTGAGTGGGGGTCTGAAATGTGCACTTTGCAAAGATCATTTCTGCTGCTGAGTGGGAAACAGATTGGGAGGGGCTACGAATGCCAGGAGGTGGGTGAGGAGGCTCGGCAGTCAACCAGGTGAGAAGCGATGGTGGCACGTGGCTGTCAAGGTCACGATCAAGGTGTGGGCCAGGCTGTGCTCTCTCTGAAGGCTCTGGGGGAGGATCCTTCCTTGCCACTTTCAGCTTCTGATGGTTGTGGGCAATCATTGGCATTCTTTGGCTTGTAACGCATCACTCCAATCTCTGCTTCTCTTCTCTGTGTTTCTGTGTTCAAATCTCCCTCCTCTTGTGAAAAGGACACCTGTCATTAGATTAAGGCCTGTCCTAATCCAGTATGGTCTCATCTTAACTTGGTTATGTCTGCAAATACCCTATTTCCAAATAAGGTCGTATTCACAGGTTCCAGGTGGACATGAATTTTGGGGGCACACTCTTTAACCCAGCACAGAGTGGCATGGGGTGGGGGCAGAGGATGTGACAGGGTGGACAGTGTTGGGGGTTACTTGGGAGGGGGGGAATGAATGGAATGTGGGAGGGGGCCACCGGTGGGCCATCTGGTGCCCTATTGTTTTCTTGACCACCTTCTGACCCTTCTGTCTGGCCACGGAGCCACTCCTTAGAGCCGACATCTGCTCATTTCTTTGTCATGTGGTCAGGCTTGTCCCTGACTTGCACAGATCCTTTATGTGGCTATTGTTCTGCTTACGATCCTTACTGGGGCTGCGAAGGCAGCACCTACCCTTTTCTTTGCCACTTGGTACTCCCAGTGCTCTGGGTTCAGAAGAGTCACTGTCAGTCTGACCTGGGCCAACGTGCAGCTTGGCTTTTGAGTTCAGGGGTTCAAGTCCTGGCCCTACCACTTACTGGCTTGGCGACTCTGGGAGATCTATGTAACCACTTTGTATCTCAGCTTCCCCACCATAGAGCGGAGATAATCATAGAACCCACCTCCTAGGAGGGTCACATGAGATGCTCCCTGTACCATACAGAGCACGGTGCCTGGCACATAGCACTCAATAAATTTTAGCTTTGAAAACATCTATTGTCATTCTATGGGTTTGGGTCCCTTAATTATTTCTTCTTCCAACCTGATATCTCCTGAAGAGAAAGATCCAGGACATCCCAACTGAAACAGCCCTCCCAGAGCCGGCATCACTGAGTTTTCAGCTGGAATGTGCCAAGCTCTATGCAGAAGGGTGGCAGGACAGACTGGGTGTGGTGGCTCACACCCGTAATCCCAACACTTTGGGAGGCTGAGGCAGGCAGATCACTTGAGCTCAGGGGTTCGAGACCAGCCTGGCCAACATGGTGAAACCCCATCTCTACTAAAAAATACAAAAATTAGCCAGGCATGGTGACGGGTGCCTGTAGCTCCAGCTACTAGGGAGGCTGAGGCAGGAGAATCCCTTGAACCTGGGAGGTGGAGGTTGCAGTGAGCCAAGATCATGCCACTACACTCTAGCCTGGTCAACAGAGTGAGACTCCCTCTGAGAAAAAAGAAGGGTGGCAGGACTGACGCTCCAAGCTCCTGGGCGTATTTTTCCAGGAATGAGGCAGAATGGGAGCTGATTCACTCTCATTCTCCAATCTGGTCCCTCACGGGATCAACACTAACTTTAAAACCTCCCAGCACAGAGCAAGGCATACAACTTACATCCAATAAATGCTTGCTGAATGAATGAGGCAGTTGATCCTCTGGCTGGGGACAGGGGCATCCTGAGATGAGGATGGAGCAGAGAAGCTGGACCTGTCGGTTTGGACTCTTTGTCAGGGTGTTGACCAAACACAGCAAGCCCTGTGGTGGGGAACAGGAGGGTGAGATGTGTCCCTGACTATTGGAAGTCTCTGATCTGTTATTTGAGACAGAAAGGTGACCTTTTCTAGAATATTTATATAGAGTCTTAAAATTTGAACTGAAGCCACTGAATACAGGTCTTTCTCCCTCTCTAAGTTTAAAAAAAAAGATCACAGAGCAAACTTATATAAAATGATTATTTGTTAACACTGTTACCATCTGGAATGATCTCATTTATTGTTTACTATTGGTCTCTCCCACTGAAATGGAAATTCTCTAAGGCCCAGAGCCTGGTCCATGTTGTTTATCACTCTCCAGCATGCAGAACAGCACTGTTCCATATTTATTCATTAGGTTCCTAAATTTTTAATAAAAATAAATACTGAAGGGCCAAATAATAAATACTTGGAGGCGGTTTCACTTTGATTGTTTAATGGAGTTTTACTACATTAATACTACTAAAATTAATTAATTATATTATAATGTATATTCAAGATGTCCCATGAATAGAAATAAACTGAAATACTGTTAAAAGCAACTGGTGAAGATTTAAGATAGGCACCAATATCACAGTCTGCTGTTACTTCACTGTGTTTTTGAAGAACTTTGCAATAGTTATTGTCCCAAACCCAATATCATCTCCTTATTATTTTTTTCTCAAAGTCATAGGAACTCTTTCCAAGCCTGTTTATCATCTAATGTCTCATTTAAATCTCCCCAAAACTTTGCTCTAAGTCTTTTCCTTTATTTGTGATTAACAAAGTCTGATAGAGCTATAGTGCAATATCATGCTTTGCCAGCAGGCGTCGCTGTCTGACAAGATGTGATCCAGTGTGAGTACTACAGTAATTTATGACCAAATGATCTACAAAATGAATCAATGTACTAAATTAGGGAATATTATGAGATCAAAATTCTGTAAGAAGTCAGCTGTGATGGCTCATGCCTATAATCCCAGTACTTCGGGAGGCCAAGGCAGGAAGATCACTTGAGCCCAGAAGTTCAAGACCAGCCTGGGCAATATGGTAAGACCCTGCCTCTATTTTTTTTTTTTTAATTAACATATAAACACTCTACTTCTGTTTTGCATCATGAGATAAGTACACATCTTATGCTAAGGATGCATAATAGATGTAGATTTTATTAATATGCTTCAGTGTTCTTCATGTTCTGGTGGATCTTGCTACAATTCTGTGTTGTGGATACCAAGCTTTTCTTTAAAAAAAAAACCTATTATCTTGAAAATTCTCAAAATCCTTGATTTCATTCTAGCACAATTAATTGTGCTCAGTTAATGTTGGTTGAATGATTGCACCACCTCCCCAATTTCTGGGGAAATGTGTAGAGCAGTTCTACAGATGAGAACAGGAAATCTCAGAAAGGTTAAGTAACTTGCTCAAGGTCACACAGCTGATGAATGGCAGAGCTGGAGGTTGCACTGGGTTTGTCTATTACCAAATCCTTTGCACATTTGCTCCAATCAGCAAAAGGGACTCAGAGAAGATGGCAGCCGTTAACACTTGTGAGGGCAGCAGGATTCTGTGCTAAGAGCTCAAGGCTCAGAACCATCATCAGAAAGAGCAGCTGATGCTAATTCACCATCTAACAGTTTCTCTTCACCATTTCCCGGAGACAGATTAAAGACATGAACAAATTGTGCTGATGCAAGTGATAAAATGTGTGTGGGGGTGGGGTGGAGTTGGGGAGGAGGTTGGGGATGACACCACTGGGAGCCCAGAGCCACCTCCCTCCCGACTCACCCCTGCAGTACACAGATCCTTGTATAAGTCCTGAGTCACCCTTCAAATTTTTGGATAGTATCTATCAGCTTATGTCACAATGTTGCAAGATTATGTACCTTTTTTTAACAAACAATAGTATCAGCATGCTAGGGTGATTCTGAGCCCTTCTGACACATAAACTGGCTTCCAGGATTGCTCAACATTGCCCCATGCTGCAGCAGTCACTGCCGGCTGACCAGCTTTCCATCATCCGGCCAACCTGCCCAGCGTCCTGGAGGAGAGGAGGCCCACTCCCCAGGGGTTCTTCTGGGAAATTTAGGTCAGCAGGGTCTAATTATTCAACTGGATCAAGAGCTGAGATTTCCAGATCAACGCCAAAGGGGGGTGGGGTGGGGGTGCTGAAGACTTTTCATCAGGAACTCTCTTTCAGGGCCTTAAACATCAAAACTGGGTCTCTAGCTCCAAAGTGCCCCAGTCTGCCCTGGAAGCTTCCCAGATGTTAAGAGGTGAGGCTTGGTGGAGTTCCTCTTAGGAAAGCTGACAACACCATGGCCCCAGGCCACGTGGCCGTAGCACCAGCCCCATGAGATGACAGTGTCTGGTAGATGCCACACACACAGTGAAGAACCCACCAAACAGGGCTACTCTCCCAAGGAGAAATGAACCCATCAGAGGCAGCTGTGATTTTCAGCAATGACTGACATGGGCTGCACCCCATGGGCCTGTCCCAGAGGCTCTCACCAGTCTCCCAAGTAAACAACAGTTCTCAAACTGCAGAGTGGCTGGAGGGGGTCATATGCTCTTTTAAAATTATTATTACCTTTTTTTTCTTTTTTTTGAGATGGAGTCTCGCTCTGTTGCCCAGGCTGGAGTGCAGTGGTGCGATGTCGGCTCACTGCAACCTCCGCCTCCTGGGTTCAAGAGATTCTCCTGCCTCAGCTTCCTGAGTAGCTGGGATCGCAGGCACGTACCACCACACCCAGCTAATTTTTGCATTTTCAGTAGAGATGGAGTGTTGCCATGTTGGCCAGGCTGGTCCTGAACTTCTTTTTTTTTTTTTGTGAGACGGAGTCTCGCTCTGTCACCTGGGCTGGAGTGCAGTGGTGCAATCTCGGCTCACTGCAATCTCTGCCTCCCGGGTTCACACCATTCTCCTGCCTCAGCCTCCCAAGTAGCTGGGACTTACAGGTGCCCGCCACCACGCCCAGCTAATTTTTTATATTTGTAGTAGTGACGGGGTTTCATCGTATTAGCCAGGATGGTCTCCATCTCCTGACCTCGTGATCCGCCCGCCTCGACCTCCCAAAGTGCTGGGATTACAGGCATGAGTCACCAAGCCCAGCCTGGTCCTGAACTTCTGACCTCAGGTGATCCACCTGCCTCAGCCTCCCAAAGCGCTGGGATTACAGGTGTGAGCCATCATGCCCGGCCAATTATTATTATTATTATTTAATTTTTGTGCAGAGTCTGTGTCTTGCTCTGTTGCCCGGGCTGGTCTTGAACTCCTGGGCTTAAGTGATCTGCCTGCCTCAGCCACCCAAAGTGTGGGGATTAAGGGCGTGAGAGCCACCACCTCCAGCCTCAAGTGATCTTTTAAATGGGAAGCACCCCTAAGCTGCTGGCCATGGCTGCCCACCTGACTAGTCTGGGTTCAACATTCCTAAACCGCTGGCACCTGGAAAGTCAGAATGCCCACTCAGGTCCGCCCAGCCCAGGGCAGTTGGCTGAGTCTCCGTAATCCTATTCTGAGTTCAAACAAAGCTAAACCAAACTGATTTTCAGCACCGTAAAATGAGAGACATCAAACTTTGTAATCTCACAGTTCAACTGGGTTCCAAGCTCTGGACAGCTGGCCTCGGGCCAGGCACTGTTTCCTCGCCTTTACAGTGAGTGTGTCATTAGTCCCACCCTCACTGTACTGGGTTATGGTAAAGACACAGTAACTACGGAAGCCCCGCTATTTGTTTCGGCTCCCCCAGAAAGGCTAACTCCTCACCGTTTTCAATGGACACTACACAGCGAGGGGTGGGGAATGCCAGGAGATTTTGCTCTTAAAACAGCAAAGTCTTTAAAAAATCTTCCCAGTCCCAAGTGACTGCTCTGTTCGGGGAAGGGGGAGGAAAATTCCTTGAACGAGCTAGAGCCACAGGACAAGTCCCCAGAGGCTGGGACCTGTTCAGGGAGCGGCCCTGCGGATGCCAGGTGCCCGCGCCCTCAGGGTCTCGAGGTCCGAGGCCCCCGTCCCCGTGGGCACCGAAACGTGAGCGGCCGAAACAGCGCTGCAGGAAGCTCCCTGGACCCCCGGCGGCTGCCCACTCGTCCCCGCTGGGCACTTCAGAGGAGGCCGGCGAGGCCTTGCTCGGGGTTCCTGGGACAACCCCACTCTCCGCGAAGATTTCTCCTCGTAAGACCCCCGCCCCCACTCCAGCCTCCCACGGCTGCAACCCAGGCCCTGCGCCACGCGTTTCCCAAAGACGCCTCCGGAGGGACCGGAGCTTCGGGCCGGCAACAACAGGGCGGCGGCTCGGGAGAGGGCTGCGGACTAAGGGGGCGGAGGGGGCGGCCGAACCAGCGCCGGGCTGACGCGCCCCGCGCCCCGCGCCCCCGGCCTTCCCTGCAGTGCTGAGTGGTCCATGCGCCCGAGGTCGGGGGCGGGGCGGGGCGGGGCGGGGCAGGGACGGCCCCGCCCACCGGCGCTTTTCTCTTTTTTTTCACTTTAAAGCCGTCGGTTGCTTTTTCTCCTCTGCACAGAAGTCGCGCTCGGGCAGCCTGCGCGCTCGCAGCAGGAACCAGGCTCCAGGCGCCGGCGCCGGGGCCGCGGGGAGGAGGCGACTTCGCTCCCTGCGGCGGGCGCGGCCCGGGCGCCCGAGCCTCCTCGGCCTTGGAGAGCAGCGGCGGCGGCCGCACCGCGGGCGCGGTAGGCGGCGCGGGGCACCTGGGACCCGATGGGTGGGCGTCCGGCCCGGGAGGGGGAGGCGCGGGGGGCCGGGCGGGGGCGGACGCGGGGATCGCGCCGCTGGGGGACCGAGTGGGTGGCGCGGGGCCGGGCGCGGGGGAGCGGGTGGAGTACGGGATGGGGACTCGGGGCGCGGCCCCTCCCGCGGTGGCTCCGGGGGCGCCTCCCTCGCCGCGGCTCCTGGGAGAGGGGCCCAGGCCCGCCCCGCGCTGCCGCCGCTGCAGGGCAGGGGGTCCCGGGTCGAGGCGCGGCGGGGGTCCCGGGGCGCGGGGACCGTCGCAACGAGTTGCGGTCCCGAGTAGGGGCTGGGGCGCTCCGGGGCCGCCGACCCGTCCCCCCCTTAGCCCGGGGAAAGCGGGACCCCGCTCGGCTGAGTTAGTTTCGCTTTTCCCGCCAGTCCGAGTCGGGATTGGCGGCGCGGCCCGGTCCCCCGTCGGGGCGCCCCCACCCTCCCGCAGCGCCTCCCCCAGGGAGCCTGCCGGGGACACCCGAGCGCCGCCCTCCCTGCCGCCCCGGAGCCGCCGCGGCTTCTCCCAGCAGCGGAGGGAGAGCCGGAGGGTTGTCAGGAAATCGATTAAATCAGAAAAACAAGGGCGGCCTGGGCCCGCGGGAGGAACCGCGGATGGGTCACCGTCCCCGGGCGTGTACTGGGCTCGGTGGCGTCCAGGCTCCGGTGAGGACGGGACGGCCCCGAGGGGAGGGTGCGGGTCTGCAGGAAGAGCGGGTGTCTCTGAGAGTGCATCTGCGTGTGTGTTTGTGCGTGTCCTTGTGAATATGTGCCTGCGTATGAGTGTCTGTGTGTTCATGTGGGTGTGTGTGTGTCTCTTAAGTGCATCTGTGTATTTATGTGCCTTTGAGTGTGTGTATGAGTCTGTGTGTCTGTCAATGTGTGCCTGAGACTCTAAGTGACTGTGTGTGTGTGTGTCTCTCTGAGTGCGTCTTTGTGTATTTGTGTGTGCCTCTCTGTGTATGTGTGTGTCTTTGTGAGTGTGTGTCTGTGTGTGAGTGTGTATATATCTTTGGGTGTGTGTCTCTGCAAGTTTGTGTCTCTGAGTGTCTGTCTCTGCAAATGTGTGTCTCTGTGTCTTTGTGTCTGTGTGTGTCTTTGTGTGCGAGTGTGTGTCTTTGTGTCTCTGTGTGTCTTTGTGTGTCCACACGTGTGTCTCTGTGAGTGTCTCTGTGTCTGTGTCTCTGAGTGCGTCTGTGTATGTGTGGGTGTCTGTGTGTCTCCAAGTGTGTGTCTGTGTGTCTTTGTGTGTGTTTCTCTGTGAGTGTGTGTGGGGACCATCCAGGGGGCCCTCTGGTTCCTAGGTACTGCTCCTCATGGTGATTTCTTTGCTTGGTTCTGGATAGCCGGGCATGCTGGGCCACAGACACCCCACTAGGCAAGCCCTGCTGGTGCCCCCGAGGAGAGCGCAGGCTCTTCCTCTCTCCATTTCTCTGAAAATGAACTACACAGTTTGGGGGTGAGTTGGCAGGGGCTGCTTCCTGAGTGAGTAATATTTAATTAAACACTCCAGTCTGTAGCATCAGAAACTGGTCATGAGTTGAGTTTTAACAGGTGTTCATGGTAAAAGCGCCATCCCTGGTGACTAAGGTTTGGTGTCCTTGGAAGAATTTTCTCGTTGAGGGGGCTGGGCCCACAACTTCATTTCTCATCGTGGGGTGTGAGGAGAACAGCAAGCAAAGAAGGGGATGGGGGCCTCTCCCTTCTGCCCTGTCCCCCTCCTCAGACCCCCCTCCCAGTGGTGGAAAGCCCTGGGCTAAGCATGGGCGACACAGGTGGTCTCTCCCCACTGAGGAATTTTGGAGTCAGGGAAGTCCTGTCTTACTGTCTAGGCCAGCCTGTCCTAGAGAGGCCCAGAGAGGGTGGTTCACTTACCCAGACTGCACAGCCAGGGCTGTGGACCAAGACTCCCCAGTCCTGAAACTGTTGCTGTTGGTTACTGTCCCCAGCACTGAGGTCATGGGCCAGGCACTTCGTGTCTCCCCAGCTGTGAAGTGATGGGCTGGATTAGATCATTTAAAGCACTCCTGCTCTCTTACAGCTGCTTTTCTTCTGCAGGGAGCACTTTACCCAGTAGATGGAGTGTGAGTGTGTGTGTGTGTTTGCGGTTGGGGAGGTGTGGAGTGGACTAAGGCAATCACTTTACAAGTCTTCCTTTTCCAGTCTGGCTACCACCCTAGCAGCAGAGAAAACAAAAGCAGTAGCACGTTGGCCCCAGTGGCTCAGACAGCCCCGAGCAGGGAGCAAGGCGGGTGCCATGCCGGCTTCAGAGAGGCCTGGCCCTGGGAAGAATCAGTGGGTTTCAGGGCTCTTAGGAAGGAGTGGTCCTGCCTGGGGCCCTGGTGATGTCACTTTGGAGCTGGGTGAGGCCGTTTCTTGGGCTGCTGTAGTAAGGCTGGATCCACCCTTCAGTGGGTTCCTCTGGGCTGCTGCAAAATCTCACCCCCTTGGAATCATCACAGATGTTTAATTTCTTCACCAGAGCTGGGGAATGGGGTGGGGGCCTAGCCCGTGGAAGCCAGCGCTGCCCTCCCACCCCCATGGTATGTGCCGTGCTCCCTTCCTGCACCTGCCCCTCCTCCTGGGTGGATGGAAACTTGCCTGCAGACGCATTTTCAAATTTGGCGAAACCTCTGATTCTTATGGTGTTCATGAGTTCGTCTGAGCATTTTGTATCAATTCTTCTCGAGAAATAGGTTTTAGCTGGTGTGCATGACTCAGTATATCTTTTTGTTCTGAAAAATTTTATCAGACGAAAGCACAAGGTCAGGTACAGGTGTGCCTCAGTCTGCCCAGGGGTGTGTTATCCTCTCCCCAGCCCTCAACACTAGATCAGTGAAATCCAGACTCTAAGGGACTTTGATTTTGGACTTTCAGTGAGTGCTCTCCCCTCCCCCAGTTGCCTGATAACATCTCCCCCAGTCTAAAAGTTCCACTGGCAGCCAGGTGCCCGGCTCTGTGCTACAGAGTGCTTTATGGACGTGACTTTGTTTGAATCCTAAGCATAATAATAGCGGGAAATGGTTTCATGGTTTCACGGTGTGCGCGAGTACTGGCTCTGATCTGAGTCCCTGACGCATTGACTCATGGGCTTCCTGAGGACCCTGAGAAGTGGGTTTTGCCTCCATGTCCATTCTGCTGAGGATTGCAGGTAACTTGGCTAAGGTCTCGCGGCAAGGGAATGGTGGAGCCAAAACTCGAATCCAGATTTGGCACCCAAGCCCTTCACCAGTAAGTTTGTCACCTCCACCACCTGAGCCTTTTCTTCAAGAAGCATGGGCTCATTTTTTTAGTGAAATTTTTTGTTATTATGGAAAATGTCAAACACACCAAAGTTAGAGGCAGAGTATAATGAGCGATCAGGTTTCCTCACCTCGCATGCACACACATACACATACTCACATATGCACATGCATACTTATGCTCACAGAAGATGTGCACATGTGTACACACACATATACAAACGTGTGCATGCACACATACATATGCACACACATATATGCACACATACACACACACGCTGGATTATTTTGAAGCAAATACAAGATGTCAGGTCATCTGTAGCTTCTTCCTAAGAAGCATTTAAAGGAAGCATCACGTCTCAAAGAGGTTGACTGTTACTCTATGCGGGGCAAGAGTCGGGAGATGTACGTCCTTTCTGACTTGGGCTTGAGGCTCCTTCCTTGCTTGGACAAAGGGAGGATGGCAAAACCCAACAGCACATTGGGGGATCTGTCCTGCTGCCAACCCCCTGAAACCTTTGGGAAGCTGCCTGTTTGCTTTGTGTTTTAAAAGTTCTGTTCATTGCCCAACGTTAAAAATAAATGAGTCCAGTGGTCATGAGACAGACCACATCAACAACAGGCTTAGGCTCTCGGGGCCTTTCTTGGAGATGGGGAAGAGAATCCGCCAAGGCACAGCCCAGCGTTGCCTGCCATTGAGGTCCAGACCTTGTGCAATGCAGGCATGGGATTTGTGGCAGGGCTGGGTGTCAGGAGATGTGACTGTGAGAATGGTTTGTCAACAAGCTCTGAATCTGACCTGAAGCTTAGCCTGACCCTCTTGAGTTTACTGCGTAGGCGATGGGTGGAGGAATCCAAGAACCTCTGCCACCCTTGGGCGTCTCTTGGAAAAGTAGGGAGGCATTGGGTGATTTGAGCACAAGATGAAGAAAGTATCAGGATGCAAACTCCACACTTGAGAAATGACTGCTGAGTAGGAATATAGGATTCCAGGGTTGGAAAAACCTACCTGTGACAAGGGCTTGACAGGTGCCCCAGTTGTGAACACACCTTGCCAGACAGTCTGAGTGTGGCCGATCTGGTCACACCCTTTCCAAGGTCAGAGTGAGGAGCTGTACTCCACGCCAAGAGAACCACTTGAGTTTTCTTATTTATACAAGCAGACACCAAGGGAGCATGAGTGGGAGTGGATATTAGGATGTGGAATGAACATGAAGTTGGATCCGGCCGAATTTATGGATATGGGCCAACTAAGCGGAGATTCTGCACTTGGTGTTGTAGCTCAGGGGGTTAAGAAGAGATCTGTTTGGTTGGCTGACTGGAACATGGATCAAAGGATGACCCACTGTGAGTGAGTTGGAGTTTCTGGGTCTCCTTTGGTTTAATATAGAGTTAGGGATTCATAGGCTTGGGTTTCATGTAGAGTTAGGGATTCAAAGGCTTAGGGACATTGGAATGCTGGAGTGGATTTGTCTCTTAAAAGCTACTCACCCACACTGGGAAGATTCAGAAGACAGATCTTTCACCCATATGTTGAGAAATAGATTTGTGAGGGGGGCCCCAGCATCCGTGAAGAGCTCCATGATCCAGCCCTTACAGTGGGAGCCGCAGTCACTCAAATGGAAAACTTAAATGCAACGGGAGTAATTGCATTTGGAGTGCAGGGGCCAAGTGGCAGTACTCAGCCATCCAAGGCAAGGTGAGTGTGGTTACCTAATGGATGGCAGAGGCAAAGCTGCCGTCAGAATAGTCTGACTTGTGTGGATCTATGGCATTGAATAGTTAATCATGGTGTTCCTAGAAGTGAAATAGACAGGAAACCTGTGAAATTCTTACTTGATCTTGTAAGTTACTTGATTCTTTTAAGTTTTCTGTATAAGCAGAAACTTACAGGTCAAATGAAAAAAAGTCTAACTTGAATAATTAAAACAGAAAAATAATTACAACAGAAAATCACAGCCCTCAATCAACTTCCCAGACTTAACCCAGTTTACACAACTAAGCCCCCATGAATGAATGAATGAATGAGTGAATGAATGAATGAATGAATAAGTGAATGAATGAGTGAATGAATGAATGAATGAATTGGAAGCTGGGTCCCTTTGAAGAAGGACCTCAGTACACTAGAGAAAGTTTATGCTATTAATTTTTCTCCTAGCCTTCCCCAAAGGGACCTATGACCTTTTACCAGAGTGAATATGTATTGAGGAAAGGGAAATAATTAGACTGTTCAGGGATAGCTGGTTACTGAACTGATACTGATTCCAGGAAACCAAAAATATCACTCACTGTGGCCCACTAGTCAGAGAAGGGGCTTATGGAGGTCAGGTGATCAATGGAGTTTTAGCTTAGGTTTGACTCCTGGTGGCTCCCGTGGATCCCTGAACCCATCCTGGGGTTATTTCCTGGTTCCAGATTCAAAGTTGACATACTTAGCGCCTAGCAGAATCCACGCACTGATTCCCTGCCTTGTGCGGTGAGGGCTATTATGGTGGGAAAGGCCTAGTGGAAACCATTAGCGTTGCCTCTGCCTAGGAAAATAGTACATCAAAAGCAACATTGCATCCCTGGGGTGGGGCTGCAGAGATTAGCACCACCATCAAGGACTTGGAGGAGGCGGGGGTGGTGACCCCCACCACATCCCCATTCAACTCTCCGATTTGGCCTGTGCAGAAGACAGATGGACTTTGGAAACTGATAGTGGATTATTGTAAACTTAACCAAGTGGTGACTGCAAAATTCACACATCTCTGGTCCCTGCTACTGCATGCAGCTGTTGATCTGACGAATGCCCTTCTCTTTATACCTGTCCATAAGGCCCAGCAGAAGCAGTTTGCATCCAGCTGGTAAGGCCGGCAATGCCCCTTGGCGGTCTGGGCTGATGGGTATATCAGCTCTCTAGCCCTATGTCACAGTTTAGTTCACAGTCATCTTGATCACCTTTCCCTTCCACAAATATCATGCTGGGGCTGGGTGCGGTGGCTCACTCCTGTAATCCTAGCACTTCAGGAGGCCGAGGCAGGAGGATCGCTTGAACTTAGGAGTTTGAGACCAGCCTGGGCAACACAGTGAGACGTCATCTCTCTCTCTCTCTCTCTCTCTTTGAGATGGATTTTTTGCTCCTGTTGCCTAGGCTGGAGTGCAATGGTGCAATCTCGGCTCACTGCAACCTCCGCCTCCCAGGTTCAAGCAATTCTCCTGCTTCAGCCTCCTGAGTAGCTGGGATTACAGGCATGCGCCACCACACCCAGCTAATTTTTTGTATTTAGTAGAGACAGGGTTTCACTATGTTGGTCAGGCTGGTCTTGAACTCCTGACATCAAGTGATTCACCCGCCTTGGCCTCCCAAAGTTCTGGGATTACAGGCATGAGCCACTGCGCCCAGGCCGAAATCATCTCTATAATTTTTTTTTTTTTTAATTAGCCAGGCATGATGGTGTGTGCCTGTGGTCCCAGCTACTTGGGTGGCTGAGGTGGGAGGATTGCTTGAGCTCAGGAGTTTGAGACCAGCCTGGGCAACATAGTGAGACATTATCTCTACAATTTTTCAATTAAAAAAATTTTTTTTTTTTTAGGCAGAGTCTCACTTGAGCTTGGTTCACTGCATCCTCTGCCTCCTGGACTTAAGTGATTCTCGTGCTTCAGCCTCCCGAGTAGCTGGGCTACAAGTGCGCACCACCACGCCCAGCCAATTTTTTTTTTTTTTCAGTAGAGATGGGGTTTCACCATTATCGTCTTTACAAAAACCTTTTAAAAAAATTAGCTAGACATGATGGTGCATGCCTGTGGTCCCAGCTACTTGGGTGGCTGAGGTGGGAGGATTGCTTGAGCCTAGGAGGTCAAGACTTGCAGTGAGCAGTGATTGTGTTACTTTACTCCAACCTGGGCAACAGAGCAAGACCCTGTCTCAAAAAAAAAAAAAAAATAGGGTCTCATGCTGGTCCATTACATTGATGTCATTATGCTTCATTGGACCTAGTGAGCAAGAAGTCGCAACCACTGTAGCCTTATTGGTAGGACATTTACATGTCAAGCGATGGGAAATAAATTCTACTGAAATTCGGGGACCTTCTCCCTTAGTGAAATTTCTCGGGGTCCAGTAGTGTCAGGCCTGTGAAGGTATCCCCTCTAAGGTGAAGAATAAGTTGTTACAGCTTTCCTCCTGCAACCAAGAAAGAGGCACAATGCCTCGTGGGCCTGTTTGGACTTTGGAGGCAACACATTCCTCATTTGGGTGTGTTACTCCAGCCCATTTGCTAAGTCGCCCTAACGCTTCTAGTTTTGAGTGGGGCCCGTAGCAGAAGACTGCAACAGGTCCAGGCTGCTGTGCAACCTGCTTTGCCGCTTGGGCCACCAGCAGATCCAGTGGTGGTTGAGGTCAGCGGCAGACAGGGAGGCTGCTTAAAGCCTTTGGCAGGCCCCTGTAGATGAATCGCAGTACAGGCCTTGGGATTTTGGAGCAAGGCCCTGCCATCATCCACAAATAACTTCATTCCTTTTGAGAGACAGCTCTTGGCCTAATACTGGACCCTAGTAGAGACTTAATGTTTGACCATCAGCCACGAAGTTGCCGTGTGACCTGAGCTGCCCATCATGAAGTGGGTGTTATCTATGATCTGACCGACCAAACCAGACATTGGGCATGTGTGGCAGAACGCTGCCATCGAGAGGAAGTGGTATATATGGGATCAGGTCTGAGCAGGTCCTGAAGGCACAAGTAAGTGACATGAGGAAGTGGTCCAAAGGCCCATGGTTCTTACTTTGCCCACTGCCTTCTCTCTCCAGCCTGTATCTATGGTCTCCTGGGGAGTTCCCTCTGATCGGTTGACAGTGGAAGAGAAGACTTAGTCAGCCTGGTTTGCAGATGGCTACAGATGGCTCTGCACTATATGAAGGCACAACCCGAAAGTGGACAGCTGCAGCACTATAGCCCCTTGCTGGGACACCTCTGAAGGATGGGGGTGAAGGGAAATCCTCCCTGGCAGAGCTTCGGGCAGTGCACCTGGTTGTGCACCTTGCTTCGAAGGAGAGATGGCCAGATGAGTGATTATATACTGATTCATGGGCTGTGCCTGATGATTTGGCTGGATGGTCAGAGATTTGGGGACTTGGAAAGAATATGATTGGAAGATTGGTGACAAAGAAATCTGGGGGCCTGGCATAGTGGCTCACACCTGTAATCCCAGCACTTTGGGAGGCCAAGGTGGGAGGATTGCTTGAGCCCAAGGAGTTCGAGACCAGCCTGAGCAACATAGTGAGACTCCCCGCCCCCGCCATCTCTACAAAAATAAAAAATTAGCTGGGCGTGGTAGCTCATGCCTGCAGTCCCAGCTACTTGGGAGGCTGAGGTGGGAGGATCACTTGAGCCTAGGAGGTTGAGGCTGCAGTGAGTTGTGATTGCTCCAGCCTGGGCAACAGAATGAGACCCTGTATCAAAAAACCCAACCAAACAAAAAAGCAATTGGGGGAAGATGTATGTGGATAGACCTCCCGAGTGCGCACAGGACATGAGGTATGTGGGTAGGATGACCTAGGTGGATTCTCGTCAGCCTCTTTCCCTGGCCACCCCTGTCATCGCCTGGTGGGCTCAGGAACAAAGTGGTCATGGTGGCAGAGATGGAGGTGATGCATGGGCTCAGCAACATGGACTGCCACTCACCAAAGCCGACCTGGCTATGGCTACCACTGGCTGCTAGTCTGCCAGAAGCGGAGACTAACACTGAGCTCCAGTATGGCCCCATTCCCCGGGATGATCACTGCACCTGGTGGAAGGCACATTGGACCACTTCTGTTTTGGAAGGGGCAGCGTTTTGTCCTTACTGGAGCAGGCACTTATTCTGGATACAGATTCGTCTTCCCTGCATGCAGTGCTTCTGCCAAAGTCACCATCCATTGATTGACAGAACACCTTTCCCACTGTCATGCTGTCCATGTAGCACTGCTTCCAGGGAGCTCACTTCACAACCAAGGAAGTGTGGCACTGGGATCATGTGCAGGGAATTGGCCGGTGAGCATGAGCCCACTGGTTTCGCCTATCATGCTAAGTGAAACTACGGTCTTGTTATTGCCTTTATTTGGAAATTAATTATGGTTTAAGAAGATGCCAGTGAGTGCCTATGGGTGCCAGTTGGTAAGGGGTGGACCTGTGATGATTGATTTTGGATGTCAACTTGACTAGATTAAGGAATACCCAGGTAGATGGTAAAGCATTGATTATTCTCTATGCTTCAGTACACACTGAGACTGTCCCTTTTCTGCTGACAGGGAAGCCCAGTGGTTTGACATTGTGTAGAATGATCGGGCTGCCCCAGATGTGTCTGTGAGGGTGTTTTTGGAGGACACTGGCAATGGAGTCACTCAACTGGGTGGGGAGGATCTGCCCTCCATGTGGGCAGGCACCATCCAGTCAGCCGGGGGCCTGGATGAAACAAAAAGCTGGAAGAAGGGTGAATCCTGGCTCTCTGTCCCGGAGCTGGGATGCTCTTCTCCTGCGCTTGGATGTCAGAACTCCAGGTTCTCTGGCCTTTAGACTCTGGGACTCATACGAGTGGTCTCCGGAGCCTTTGACCTGGGACTGGGAATGACCACGTTCCCCACCATCCTGAAGCAGCTGACTTGAAAGAAGGGCAGTAGAGTCTTTTGAAGTTGCAATTACAATGCCAGCTAGGTGACAATACTTTGTAGGGCTGGGTCAGGGGTCTTCAAAAGGCTCTATGTACTCTGTATCAGCATCCAATATATGGTGCTGGTTTCTCCCGTAGCCAGGATTCACAGGTCCAGGAATCAAGGGGAGGAAATGGGAGTGGCACTGCGCATCATATCCCCTAGGGACCCACTAGCGAAATTGTTGCTTCCTGTTCCTGTGACTTTATGCTCTGCTGGCCTGGAGGTCTTGGTTCCAGAGAGAGGAATGCTCCTACCAGGAGACACAACAGTGATTCCATTGAACGGGGGGTAAGGCTGCCACCTGGCTACTTTGGGCTCCCTGTGCCTCTGGGTCAGCAGGCTGAGAGGGGAGTGATGGTGTTGGCTGTGGAGATTGATCTGGACTACCAAGGGGAGATTGATCTGGACTGCTCCACAATGAGGCAAGGAAGAGTGTGTCTGGAGTACAGGATACTCCTTAGGGCATCTGTTAGTATTACCATGCCCTGTGATTAAGTCAATGGGAAATTACAAGGATACAATCCAGGCAGGACTGTGAATGACTCAGACCCTTCAGGAATGAATGTTTGGGTCACTCTGCCACTTAAAGAACCACAGCCAGCTGAGGTGCTTGTTGCAGACGAAAGGAACACAGAACAGGACAGAGGGAGGTAGTTATAATAAATACCAGCTCCAACCACGTGACCAGTTACAGAAACAAGGGCCAGAATTGCTGGGAGTATTTCCTCCCTATTTTGTTCAGAATACGGTTGTATGCATTTACATGTATATTAGGCAAATATCTGTTTTCTTTCCTCTCTTACTCCTTATTCTTAGAACATGTGTTGAGTCTATAGCAGTATTTAAGTATTAATTTTACATCATAGTATTTAAGTTATTGAGTATCAGAGGAGAGAGGAGTGAATAGCACTCAAGGACTGTACCTCCTCTCTGGAGAAGGGATTAATGTGTCTTTGGTATGCAGGATAGTAGTGTCACGATAGGTGGAACTATGACCTTGATACTGTCCTTGGAGATTAAGTATGGTTTAAGGAGATGCCAGTGGGTGCCTCTGGGTGCCAGTTGATAAGGGGCGAACCTGTGATGATTGATTTCAGATGTCAACTTGACTAGACTAAGGAATACCTGGATAGATGGTAAAGCATTGATGATTCTCAATGCTTCAGCACACACTGAGCCCATCCCTTTTCTGCTGACAGGGAAGCCCAGTGGTTTGGCATTTGTGTAGAATGATTGGGCTGCCCCAGGTGTGTCTGTGAGGGTGTTTTTGGCATTGGAGTCACTGGACTGGGCAGGGAGGATCTGCCCTCCATGGGGTCAGCCACCGTCCAATCAGCTGGTGGCCTGGATGGAACAAAAAGCTGGAAGAAGGGCAAATCCTGGCTCTCTGTCCCGGAGCTGGGACATCCTCCTTCTCCTGCGCTCAGATGTCACAACTCCAGGTTATCTGGCATTTAGACTCTGGGACTCATACCATTGGTCCCCGGGGTCTTTGGCCCGGGGCTGAGAATGACCCCATTGGTCTCCCTGGTTCTGAGGCCTTCAGACTTGGCTGAGCCACACTCCTGGCTCCCCTGGGTCTCCAGCTTGCAGATGGCCTGTAGTGGGACCCAGCCTCCATAACCGATGAGCCAGTTCCCCTAACCCATCCTTTCTCATCTGTCTCTCCCTCTCGATCCTATGGGTTTTGCATCTCTGGAGAATCCTGGCTAATGCAGTTATGGTCGCCTTAAGAATCTGGTGGAGAGGAAGCTGGAGCTGGAAGGCCAGGGAGATGGCGGTTCATATCCCTGACCTGCCAGTTGGGATGGAAGCTTGTGTCATCTCCAAGGTGGCATGGGTAGGCTTCGGTAACTAGTTGAATGTGGGGTGTAGAGAAGGGTGAAGAATTGCAGGTGCCTCGGGTTCCCAGCTAGTTTGGGGGTCATCGTGAATAATGACCTACAGGCTGGGGGACTAGGTCCATGGAGGTGCTTTGAACCTGTCCTAAGTGGAAGTGGTCCGAGTGGACGTGTCCAGATGGCAACTGGGCTCAACGCGCAAGCAATCCTCCCACCTCAGCCCCCCAGTAGCTGGGACTATCGGTACACACCACCACCCCCAGCTAATTTTTAAATTTCTCACAAAGACGGTGTCTCCCTATGTTGCCCAGGCTGGTCTCGAACTCCTGGGTTCAAGCAATCCTCCCAAAGTGCTAGGATCATGGGCATGAGCCACAGCGCTCACCCTCTGCTGCTTGGGTGCCGTTGCCCCATCCTGGCTTAGAAAGCTCTGGCCATTCCCTGGGCTTCACCTGCCTCCTGTGCCCAGACCCATCTGGCATTGCCTTCCCTACAGGGGCCTCTCCCACTTCTCCCTCTCGCCCTTGTGGCCCATCTGCCCCCTCAGGAGAGTCCCTCTCCTCCCTTATAGCCTCAGCCACTGTCACCTATATTCTGCTGACCCCGTCTCACACTCTTCATGCTGCCTGGTCCCGCCTCGGCTGGCCCGTTCCTACCGGCTGGCCCATACCCTCTCGCTTCACTTTCCAAAACCGGATCCCCTCACTCCTCCCCTCTTCCCAGGGATGTCCCCTTCAGCAGGTAGCCCTGCCATCCACGGTCCACCCTGTCACCCAGACACATGCACCCTCAGCCATGCCAGGGACAGCTGCTGTTGTGGGCAGCCCGGTGACCTGTGGGCTCCAGGAGGGCAGGACCCGGCCGGCCACATGGCTGTTGTTCACGGCTGAGTCCCCAGTAGTTAGGTCCACAGTAGGTTCTTGGACACCTGTCGGATGAAGGAGTAACGGTAAGACCGGTGGCGTAGTGGATCCTAGCAGGGTCTGGGAGAGCTCGATGTGGGCCCAGGGTGTGGGTGCTGGGGGTGGGGACTCCCCGTCACGGAACTAAACTGCCAGGTGTTCCGTTCTCAGACCAGACTTCCTTCCATGCCCCGTGGGAGGTCAGGAACTCCGAACAAGCCTCTGTTCTCAGGAGCTGTTAGTGGACCACTTGTCATTCATGCTTTTATTCAAACATTTGCTGAGCACCTACTGTATGCAGCCAGTCTGCTGGGGCCGAGGATACAAAGAATGAGGAAGCTTTCTCTGTCTAGTGGGTGAGACAGGCCCGTCTCTGCTGATGATAGCGCTCAGGGTATCAGAGGACACTGGTGGCAGGGGTGGCCAGGTTGGAAAGGCGGGAAGGGTGCCCATGTGTGGCCGAAATGAGTGCAGAGAGGCAGGAGGGCCCACAGACCTGGGGACATTTGTGCAATTGCGAGTAACGTGGGAGAGGGGTTCGTGCTTTAGGGAACGAAGGCGTGTTGGGGACAGAGCAGTGGTTTTTGAGAATCAACCAGCAGGCTGAGTCCCAGCCATGCTCCTGCAGCGGGAGGAACCGAGACATGGGGGTTGCTAGAGGGCGAGCCTCACCCTTGACCCCACAGGGCAGGGACTGAGGGCACCTCAGGCAATTGCCTGTTGCTATCAACTGCCTTCATCCTTTCGGGTGTGCCGAGGGATGGCCGAGCTCTGGGCCTTCCTAGCCGCGTCCTGCAGCAGTCGGCTTTTCTGCTCTGTGGTTTCCACCACGGAGAGCATTTGGAGCACAGCAGAGCTGGAGTGGGAGGGATAACCAGTTTTCCTTTGTGATGCCCAGCCTGGAGGAGGTAGAAGATGGATGGAGTGGAGGGGGCTGTGGGAGGTGCATGGACTGGGGTCTGTCTGTAGTGGGGTCAGTGACAATAGCCATCAACGATGTGGCATATCTGAGCACACTTCCAGGTGCTGTGCATGCATCAAGTCATTCAGTCGTCATAATGTCCGTGATACCTATAGGGTAGGTACTACCCATTTTACAGATGAGAAAAACTAGGGCAACTCTGGGCCTCCCTGCCACCCAGGGGAAGAGCTGGGAGCTGAGCCCCAGCAGCCAGGCTCTCAGTCTTACTCTTCAGCACCATTTGCCACAAAAGAGGAGCGAGGAAGAAATGAGCGATCCGAGAGATAGGTCAGCAGAGTGAATGTCACTGTGGCTGGGTAAATAGGCTGCAGGGGGCTGATGAGAGTCAGAAGTGGTCCCAGGTAATGGGGATTGGTGTCTGAGCTAAGGAGAGAAAGTAAAGTCAGCTCCAAGCAAGATGTCCTGGACATGCAGATGTGTTCTGTGACATTGGCTAATTAGGGTGTCTTTTTTCTTTTACTTTTCTTCTTTTTTTTTTTTTAAGTGGAATCTCGCTCTGTCATTCAGGCTAGGGTGCAGCGGCACAGTCTCAGCTCACTGCAGCCTCCGCCTCCCAGGTTCCAGTGATTCTCCCTCCTTAGCCTCCTGGGTAGCTGGGATTACAGGCACGTGCCACCACGCCTGGCTAATTTTTGTATTTTTAGTAGAGATGGGGTTTCACCATGTTGGCCAGGCTGGTCTCGAACTCCTGACCTCAGGTCATCTGCCCGCTTTGGCCTCCCAAAGTGCTGGGATTACAGGCATGAGCCACTGCGCCTGGCCGTCTTTTCTCAGTTGAGGTGAAATTCACATAATGTAAAATGAGCCATTTTAAAGTGAACAGGTCAGTGGCATTTGGTATATTCACAATGTCGTGCAACTATCCCCTCTGTCTAGTTCCAAACCATCTTCACCCCGCCGGAAGGAAACCCCATCCACATTAGGCGTCACCTCCCATCCTCCCTCCCCAGCCCCTGGGAACCAATCTATATTCTGATTTGACGGGTTTGCCTGTGCTGGACAGTTCATATAAATGGAACCATACGTTGCATGGCCTTCTGCGTCTGACTTCTGGCTAATTAAATTTTGCATGGAAGATTGAAGCATTTCCTAAGTGGAAGCTGGATTTCCCGTCCTGGCTCAGTTGTAGAGGCCACGTGAAGGTGGGATGGAAGAGTCCGATCCAAACAGCTTGTCTAAGAGGTTGGCTGGGAAATAGGAACACCTGTCTTTCTTTCCATATCCCTCATCACCAGAGACTCAGCCACCATCCTCTTGCAGCCAGCGATCTTGTTACTTATTTGTATCTTTTCCCGTTGATCTATTAAAAATGACACCTGTTGTCAGCTCCCTTCTTGAGCCCATCAGCAGTTCCCGTTGCTATTACGGTGAATTTGTAAATCCGTGATGTGGTCTTCGGGGTGCGCGTGGCCCCTTCCAGGCTTACCCTGTGCCACTCCCTCCTCGCCATGGTCCCCCTCAACTGTGATGCCAGAGGTGCCCCATGGGGACCGACCCTGAGGCTGGGGGTCTGTAACTCATGGTGCTCCTCCTCCTGGGGGGCAGGAGCTGTTTCCAGGATTGGTTGCTGACAGTATTGCAATTTGGTGCCCCTTCCAAATCCTGTTAACCCGTCTGGGACCAGAACTTCAGCTTTAGCAAGTTGCTGTCTTAATTCCATTCCTTGCAGTGTTTTCCAAGACATATCAGGCCCAAAGGGGGTGGACTGCCTCTCATTTGACAGAGAGGATGACAGAAGTGTGCTTAGGAGCTTCTTGCCAGTGCTGTTGGGGCAGTGCTGCAGTTGCCCTGACTGGTGGCACCTAGCAAGGGGGCCGTTTGCCCTGGGCCCATCCTTGGTGGGGTCATGGATACCCAGGTCCTGCATACCCAGCAGTAGGTCCTGCATACCCAGGGCCCCCGGAGCCGCGGTGCCCTGACTGTGGGTCGGGGGACAGTTTCTAGAAAGCAGATGGGTGGGGTTGCCTCAGGCACGAGAGAAAACCTAAGCTGTCATCAACTGGGGGACCACTGGCCCCTTCCTTGTTGGAGCTCCCGACAACTTGTTCCTGCCTTTTCCCTCCCATGCTGGGGCCGGCATTTAGTTTAGGGTGTCTCAGATCCCATCTGCTGTGAGTGTGATTCTGCCTGAAATAGTCTTCACATGTATTGATTGAATGTGTGCCATGAGCCAGGCGCTATGCTTGCCACTGTAGATGGGTTTTTAACCCCTTAAACAGTCCTGTGAGTTAGATGTTACCTCCCGGTTTACAGATGAGAAAGGAGGACTCTTTTTTTAGAGAGGTTTTCTGCGTTGCAGGAAGTGGCATGACTCCCTGGATGCTGGAAGGTGGGCCTGACCCCACAGCCTGTGTTTTTTTCTACTGCGACAGTGGAACGTGCCAGTCCTGTTGATTGGGCACCTGCTATTGCCAAGCACAGCTTGGGAGGCGTGTGATGCACCTCCAGGCCCCTGAGAGCCTGTGGCCCAGCAGGTGTATGCAGGAAACATGAGCTCCCTGCCAGGGGCTGGGCGGGCACCAGGCCTGCGTGGGTACAGAGGGCCTCCTGAGACTGTCAGGAGGGTTTGTTCTAGGCTGGGGGGCTTCATGGTAGGGGACCAGGAGATTGACTGCCATGAGGAGGACCGGGAGAAGGCCGCAGAGCTGTGTAGCAGGGAGGGCATCAAATGCCAGGCCCAGGGGTCGTCGGTGGGCATGGGGTGTCCTTGCACTTCCACGCCATTCACCTCCAAAGTTGTTTCTGAGATGTGCAGATAAGCTAGACTCCCCCCTCAATTCCTGTGTGCTCCCCTGCAGAGAGAGAGAGAGAGTGTGAGAGTGTGTGTGTGTGTGTGTGTGTGTGTGTGTGTGTGTGACAGATCTCTCTCTGTCACCCAGGCTGGAGTGCAGTGGTGCGGTCACAGCTCACTGCAGCCTCGAACTCCTGGGCTCAAGCGATCTTCCCACCTCAGCGTCCTGAGTAGCGGGGATTATAGGTATGTGTCACCATACCTGGCTAATTTTTAAAAGTTTTTGTAGAGATGGGGTCTCGCCATGTTGCCCAGTCTCTCCCTTGCATTTAAAACGTGGTAATCAGGCCAGGCACAGTGGCTCACGCCTGTAATCTCAGCACTTTGGGAGGCCGAGACGGGTGGATCACCCGAGGTCAGGAGTTTGAGACCAGCCTGACCAACACAGTGAAACCCCGTCTCTACTAAAAATATAAAAATTAGCCGGGGATGGTGGTGCATGCCCATAATCCCACTACTTGGGAGGCTGAGGCAGGAGAATCGCTTGAACCCAGGAGGCAGAGTTTGCAGTGAGCCAAGACTGCACCATTGCACTCCAGCCTGGGCAATAGTGTGTGACTCTGTCTCAAATAAATACAGTAGAGTAGAGTAGAATAAAATAGTGGTAACTGGGGGCCCTGACCAGTCTCCCTTGGGAGACCCAATTCAACTTCCTGGTCCTTTTGTTTGGCTGTGCCTGGAGCTCTTATCTGTCTTCTTGGGGGTTTGGCTGTGGGTCTGCCCGAGGTCCTGGGCTTCTGGCTGGGGTAGTGTTGCCTGTTGCCCTAAAGCTCTCCTCAGGTGGGGGATGGTGAGGGGCCTGTGATGATGCCTCTGCACCTGCCGTGGGAAGGCCACAGAGTCTAGAGGCCATCTGTGATGATGCTCCTGCACCTGCCGTGGGAAGGCCACAGAGTCTAGGGCCTGTGCTCGTGGGACTTGCCTCTTGGGTTGATCCCAGGAAGCTTCAAGCAAACTCAAGATTCACAGGATTCAGACAACGGTAATTTCTGTGAGGGGCAAGGCATCTCATGTGAGGTTCTTGGGGCGCCTTCCTGGATTTCTAAGGGATGAGCTCCTGGATAGATCAAGAAGACCTAAAGGGCCGGGCACAGTAGCTCACGCCTGTAATCCCAGCACTTTGGGAGGCCGAGGCAGGCAGATCACTTGAGGCCTGGAGTTCATGACCAGCCTGGGCAACATGGTGAAACCCCATCTCTACTAAAAATACAGAAAAATTAGCTGGATGTGATGGTGCATGCCTGTGATCCCAGCTACTCTGGCGGCTGAGGTAGGAGGATCACTTGAGTTTGGGAGGTCGAGGCTGCAGTGAGTTGTGATTGCATCACTGCACTACAGCCTGGGCAATGGGAGTTAGACCTTGTCTTAAAAAAAAAAAAAGAGAGACCTGGGCAGCAGGACTTTGTCACCTCATTCCTCTGCAGATGGGGGTTGGGGGAGATTCTCAAGTGTTTCTCCTGTCTGAGGGTCTTCTCATTTGGAGATTTGAAGAAAGTGCTAATGAGAAAGGTTGCCTTGCATTTGTGAAGCTTGGGGAAGTCATCCTAAGGGGGCCACAGCGTGCTTAATTTATTCCAATTCCGTAATATATAAATTATACGTACATGTCAGGGTTCTTCTAAAAACACTTCGCCATCTTTGGAAACATGGAATGTTCAAAAAGATAAATATGTTCCCCCCTTCTTCTAATTGTATCCTATCGGGCCAATTTTGAGCTGGTCAGTGTGAACAGATCCTTTCTTCTCCCGCCTCTAGCCTCCCAGGCTCCCTGAAAGCCAAGTCCTCACCCCCACGCCACTCTCAGGGGTGTCTAGACAGCGCGGGATAAAGGGTTTTTTTTTTTTTTTTAATGCCTTCATCATGCAGCCAGTATTCCCTGAATGCCCGCTCTGTCCTGGCTGTCACAGTGCCTATGCTGAGAGAGCCATGCCCAGACAGGGCCGACCCAGGAGGCTGCGTCTGAGCTGAGTCCTGACCCATGACTGGGGTTTCTGTCTTCCCCCTGATGGGTCTCGGCGTGGCTGAGGTTTTGCTTTGCTGTCTGCATTTATGGAGATTTTTATAATGGAAAATTTCAAACACAGGACAGAGTAGAGAGACTGGTGTCCTGAACCCCATACCCACACCACCCAGCACCAACAAATATTCACTGGTCTCTTCACCATGCATGGGACATCTTCTTTTCTGGAAAGACCGATCGGGCTTAGAAATAGCATCAAAGTCCTGGAAAAGGATCAGACTTGAACCAACGCTTGAGCCAGAGCAGTCTCACTCTTATCTCTAGGCTTTTTTTTGCGGGGCGGGGGAGCATTCTGTAGAAGATTTAACTCCCGCTACTTCTGGCAAAGAGCAGGAATAGATAAGGGTCAGCACCCAGGATGTTTCTGCCGGGGTTGCCGAGTGGTAGACGTGAAACGTGGCTTTATCCACAACGTTTTGTGTGTTTGGGATGGGACCTCTATTTTCTCCCTGAAAAGGTGGGTTTGGTGCATCCCTGGGGGGTATGAATTTTCTTGGTGGCACTGAGCCCTGTTTCATCCTCTGCCAGATGAAATAGCTATGCTCAGACAAAGCAGGAAAATGGGACTGGTTTTCTCTCCTTATGCCAGTGGCTAAGTATTGAGATACAGGAGACCTCATGCAGATGACGTTTTTGTCTTGGTGTAGCCGTTGGCCCTGCCTGTCTCTGTCACCCAGGCTGGAGTGCAGTGGCGTGATCATAGCTCACTGCACCTCAAACTCCTCAAGTCATCCTCCCTCCTCAGCCTCCTGAGTAGCTGGGACCACAGACACATGCCACCACGCTTGGCTAATTTTTATTTTATTTTAATTTTTTAATTTTTTAATTTTTTTCGAGGCAGAATCTCGCTCTGTCACCCAGGCTGCAGTGCTATGTTGCTCAGGTTGGTCTCGAACCCGTCCTGGGCTCAAGCAGTCTTCCCAACTTGGCCTCCCAAAGCTCTGGGATTACAGGCACGAGCCATTGTGTCCGGTCTGTCTGGTTTTTTATGAGACAAAGCAGGGAGTCCCTGACTTTCCTGAATATTGTAGGCAGTGAGCGCTAACACAGGGTTCTTTCGTGCTGTGGAGGTATTATGCACACGCCACGCAGTTCGCCTATTGTAAATGTACACATTGATGATTATTAGTGCACACATGTGGTCAGGCAGCCGTGGATACCGTCCTAGAATTCATTTTTTCTCCCTACCTCAGCATGCTGTGCGGTGGGGACTGGGGGAGGGCCGCATTCTCCCAAGTTTCCTGAGTGCTGATGGTAACACAGTCAGGTGCCAGCACGGAGTTTTGTTGGACGAGCAGCTCATGAGCTGAATTTTGCAATGATTGGATGATTGTGCATGGACTCATCTCATTAAATTGGCGTGGTTTTGGTTTTCTTTGGGTTTTATTATTATTATTATTTGATTTTTTCAACCTGGTCAGTCTTATTGCAAGTGGCGCAGTTTTGGAAGGCACCCAGGGAAGGCTACTTGGTTGGCATTTGGAACTGTGTGGAAGGAATGGAGGTGAGGTGGCCAGAGGCAGTGCGTGCCGATTGTCCAAAGCCAGGCCCAAGAACATGTGTCCCCTGCAGACACACCTTTTCCCTCTGGCTTTAGAACAAGACCAGTTTGCTTGATGTTTACTGAGTGCTTGCTCTGTGCCTGGCACTGTTCTGGGCACTTTCCACACATTAACTTACTGACTGCTGCACAGAACCCTGTGGAATGGGGATTACCCATTTTACAGATAGGAAAACCAAAGTTTAAAAAAAGTCAAGGCCGGGCGCGGTGGCTCACACCTGTAATCCCAGCACTTTGGGAGGCTGAGGCGGGTGGATCACTCAGGGTTTGGAGTTCGAGACCAGCCTGACCAACATGATGAAACCCTGTCTCTACTAAAAAAAATACAAAAAATTAGCCAGACATGGTGCCGGGCACCTATAATCCCAGCTACTTAGGAGGCTGAGGCAGGAAAATCGCTTGGACCCGGGAGGCAGAGGCTGCAGTGAGCCAAGATTGCACCACTGCACTCCAGCCTGGGCAACAAGAGTGAAACACCGTCTCTAAAATAAAATGAAATAAAATAAAATAAAATAACTTGCCCAGGGCTGCACAGCCAAGAACTCAAGCTGGACGCAGACCCAGGCAGTCTGTGCTCCGAACTGCTGCCCACATGACCTCTGAGTGGGAACAGGCTCCTGATCTGGGGTGGGAGGATTCTGGGATGTGAATTCTGGGAGGGGTGGGCCCGGGCTGCTGGGGGAGAAATTTCTGATGGAGAGAAGCCTTAGCCAGGCAAAGGAGAGGGCATGGGAGGGTGCTCCCGGGGAGGGGTCGAGTGAGCACAGGCAGGAAGGTAAGATTGAACATTCCCAGGAAGCTGCAGCAGGGGCCAAGGCCTGGCCAGTCCAGCCTGCCCGCTGTGCTTCAGTGGCTGGCCCTTAGCAGGTGCTCAGTGAAGGCTGAGTGAATGGAGGAGTGTTATTGGAGAGGCGAGATGGCTGGGGATCTCGAATCTCCTGCTTTTCCCTATAGGAGTGAACAAGACAACTGGCCAGGCGCTGTGGCTCACGCCTGTAATCCCAACATTTTGGGAGGCCTAGGCGGGCGGATCATTTGAGGTCAGGAGCTTGAGACCAGCCTGGCCAACATGGTGAAATCCCTTTTCCACTAAAAATACAAAAATTAGCCAGGTGTGGTGGCGGGCACTTGTTATCCCAGCTACCTGGGAGGCTGAGGCAGGAGAATTGCGTGAACCAAGGAGGCAGAGGTTGCAGTGAGCTGAGATCGCACTACTGCACTCCAGCCTGGGCAACAGATTGAGACTCTATCTCAAAAAAAAAAAAAAAACAGTGAATGGGACAACTGGAAAATACCCCCAAATATCCACCTGACATTTTCAGTGTCTCTGCTGGGCCGGGAGTAGATCTGGCCATGCCCCACTGAATCCTTCCTCCCTCCCACTCCTAAATATACAAGGCAGCTGTCTGGCTTGGAAAGCTAGAGGGCTCCCTGTTCTGCGAGCAGCTATCCTGGTACCTTCCTGATGGGAAGATGGGCACCGGGCTGCCCACTTGTGAGCATCTAGACCCCGACTGCCAACCCACCTTCTGCGGACCCAGAGGGCTGAGATCTACACAACAAGGCCGTTCATCACCAAATGGAGAGAGAGGCAGGTTAGCGAAAGGGAGAGCAAGACCCTAGATATTTGCCTCTGCTCTTCATCTAGTAAATCACACAAAGAATTGCAGAAAGTGGCAGCCTCATCCCTGAGTTTCCCTCAGCCAGACTGGGGCATAGGTCTTCTTACATCGTCTTGTTTTTCTCCGGGAAGAATCAGCCTTGAGTGTCAGACTTGAATTACCTTATTCCCAGGGGACACTTCCTGTGGCCATTTCTAGTGGCAAGTGGCTGAGGTTGTACCCCTAAATAAAAGTAGGGTTTTAAACTGGGTCACAAACTCACATGCCCCCAGGGGTCAGGAAGGAGGCACAAATGAGGGAGGCAGCCAGTGGGAGGCTCCAGGGCAGGGAGAGGACTGCGGCAAAGGAGAACAGCATGTCCTGCACACAGGAGTGGCCTCTCTTACCTGAGGGAGTGGAGTCCTTGGCACTGTAGTATTCCTTTTGAAGTCAAGAATCCAGACTTTTTAAGATGTTGGCAAATAATTCAGTGGGATTTTTGTTTGTTTGTTTTTAAAGACAGAGCATTGCACTGGTTTAAAATACAACATCTTGTGGGATGAATCTCCCCTCTCTGTAGAGGTGAGGAGGGCAAGGCTGAGAAGCTCAGCGGGGCTGGGACAAGAGCTGCACCTGCCGGCACCCAGCCTGGCCCTCTGCCTGCCTCCCCATGCTGCATCACAGACAAAGCAGTAGGGCTGGGAACCAGCTCAGCAGATTCCACTGCGACAAAAGACCCCGTACTGGCTCCAAGGGACACAGCCCCATGCCAGTGTTGCCCACCCACGTTAGCTCTCCCGCAGGAGGGCATCGCAGCAGCAGTCAGGACTTTGTGGCTGCCTTTTGGGTACCAGGCACAAAGCATCTTGTGTCGTTGTCTCATGCAAGTCTTTACAATACAACACACACACCTTGTGGTTTCTGCTCTCCCCGTTTTACAGATGAGGAAACCGAGACCTGGAGAGGCTCGAGTCACATGACGGGGTGGGAGTTGAATGTGAATGTGACTCCTGAGCTGCAGCTTCTAACCATCAAGTGATGCACACTCTGAGGCCCACAGTGACATGTGCATGGCACCCTTGGCCTGATGCCAGTGACCTTGCCCTCCACCTGTGGGATGCAGCCTCGTTTCAACCCTCTACCAGGGCATCACGTGCAGCAAAGAACACTGAGTAGGGAGTTGGTGGGGGGCCTCAGGAGCACAGGCAGCCCCACCTACGGAGGGACCGCACTGCTCACAAGGTTGCTGACTAATTCTCTTTGCAAACGGTTCAGTTTCACATGCTTGAGTTTCCAGTAACTATGTGGGTGGATTTGTTTCATTTAAGGGGAAAACAAAACAAAACAAAACAAAACATGGAGTTTTCTTTCCCAAGAAGAGGGCTCGCCAATTACGGGTTTCACGCGTGCAGCTCCGGGCATCCTGGTGCAGTTCTGCAGCCAGCGAGGCCTCTTGGCAGACGGGTTCAGAGGTGGAAATTGCTTAGTCATTTGCAAGCTGGGACCAGGTGCCCAAGGTCAGGGAGGTGGTGGGGCCGCAGCGGCACAGTGGTCTCCGGGTCCTGCTGAGGGAACCATGGTGGTCCTATGTTCTTCCTGACTCAGCCTTGCCCTGGGCTGGCAGGGGGTGGGGACCTGGGTGAAGAGGAAGGTGCCAGGTCAGACAGCCGGCCTCCCTGACCCTGGGGCTCCGGCACCCCCAGGAGACCTGGCCTGGGAAGGAGACCCTCCCTGTGGGTGAGTCACCTGCTTCGGGTGAGTTGGAGATGGGGGTGTCCCTTGGCATGCTAGACTGTGCTAGGGCAGAGGTGAGAGACAGCCCCTGGGGGACAAGGGAGGGGCATGTGTGCACGTGTATTTATGTGTGTGCATATGTGCTTGTGTGTGTGTCTGTGTGTGTGTCCCCACACGGGCTCAACCAGGTGATACTGGTACTCAGCAAGCAGAGCAGACTTTGATGGGCACGTAGGGCAGGGTCCTAGGGGGCTGCTGCTGGGCCGGGCATCACGCCTTGAGGTGCTGGATGGCGAGGAGGTGGGGGCTGATCGAAGCGGGTTCAGGGGCTGCCATTTACGAAAGGCTGGGAGCGTTTTGCTACCTTAGAGCCCACCTGTTCCCGCCATCTTGGGGCACAGGCGCAGGTGGTCAGCCGTGACTCCCGGATTCCTGTGGCGCGGCACGGGCCTTCGTCAGGACCACGGCTGCTTCTCCAGAGGAGACCGCCCCAGAAGCGGCATTGGGTCTGGGTCTGGGGGCCGCAGCAGCTTCGAGCCCAGCTTGGCAGGTGGCTGGCTTTCCACCTCGGTTCTCCCTGCTCCTATTACCTGGCCGGACCTTGTGACCTCTCTGAGCTTCAGTTTCCATCTGTGAAATGCGGGTATAAGAGTGCCCCCGGGTAGAGGGAGCTGCCTCGTGCTCTCCTTCTGATCGCAGAGATCCCAGGCCCGTAGCAGGGCCAGGCCTCACCTTGGATGCACCTTCCTGCTTCCAAGTGGAAACACACTGTGGAATTTAGAATCCTTAACCTGGCCTGTGAGGGTTTGCTTCCGGTGCTCTCGCGAAGGAAAGAGAGAACTCACAAATAATATATTATACTAGGCAGAGGGTGAGAAAGGTGCTTAGAGGCCAGCAAGGTTCTGGCCTTGGGGATCAGGGTTTACTCTCAGCAGGTGAATCTGGGAAGGCTTCCTGGAGGAGGTGATGCTGAAACTGGGCCTTGGGATGTGTAAGCACTGGAGAGGGAGGAGGAAGGGAAGAAGGGAATAAATGTCACTGGCGGAAGGTGGCATGTGTGTGCAAAACCACTGGGAGCTTTGATGATACCCGGTATATAGTAAGTGCTTGATAAAAGTCATCACCAAAATCAATCTGGCTCCAGGATTTGGTTTAGGTATCTGGGAGAAGGGGTGTGGGGGCGTGTGGTAGAGATTTTCAGACCACCAGGTGAGAACAGACAGGTTTTTTGTCGTTTGTTTTTGAGACAGAGTCTTGCTTTGTCACCCAGGCTGGGGACAAAGCTCACTGCGGCTTCTGCCTCCCAGGCTCGGGGATCCTCACACCTCAGCCTCTTGAGTAGCTGGGACCTCAGGTATGCACTACCACGCCCAGATATATATATATTTTTGTATTTTGTATTTTTTGTAGAGTTGGGGTTTCACCCTATTGCCAGGCTGGTCTCAAACTCCTGAGCTGAAGCAGTCCACCCTCCTTGGCCTCCCAGAGTGTTGGGATTACAGGCGTGAGTCACCGTGCCTGGCCAGAAAAGACAGTTTCAGAGCCTTATGTAGGTGATTTCCGGTGGCGAGGGAACCAATTTTTTTTTTTTTTTTTTGAGACCCTGCAGATTGGCGGGTCGCTTTGGTGGGAGTTTCTTGCTTCCTTGGCACACCATTCGCTCCGCGAGTTTGTTAAGGGCCCCTGTGTGCCAGGCTCGGCCCAAGCATCTGTGGAACCAGAGGAAGCTGGGTGGACAGTCGCAGGTTTGGTGACGTGCCAGGTGGGGAGAGGAAGCAGCTGCGCTCATTCCCCTTTCCGGGCAGGTTGGGGAAACGCAGCGATTGTTCTGGGAAGCTGCAGCTTGGGGAGAGATGACGTTCCCTGTGGCCCAGTGAGGGTGGGGCCCTGGGGTCTGGGCTGACAGCAGGCAGTGGGGGAAGGTGGGTGTGGGCACCCAGAGGCCCATGATGCCCCCAGATCCTCCACCACGAATGCAGCCGGCAGCAGAACAGTGACGGGTCCTTTGCCCGCTTGGGTCTCTGCCCACCCACGCCTCCCTGGCTGGTTGTTCTCTCCGGCCTCTGCCTCCTTGCTTTCTTGGCTGACAGTGTAGGACCCTGCCTGAGGCACAGCATTTCCAGGCTGCCTTGGGGACAGACAGGGAATGGGGACAGCGTCCTCTCCTATCGCCCACGAAGCCCCCCTGCCATGTTCCTCTTTGTCCCCAAGACCACCCTCCTTCCTCCACTCCCAGGTTTCCAGCATCCAAGGAAGACCCTGAGTTTGGAATCTGGCTTCCAACCTGGATCCTGGACAAGTTACTCAGCCTCTTTGAGCCTTGGTTTCCACATCTGTAAGAATGGGTGTGAGACTTACCTTGCGGAATCGTGCAGGATTGACCAAAGCCAGACCGTGTGGCTAGTGCCTCGGAGGCAGCTGTTTCCACCATTCAGAGGGTTGTTCTTCTGTCCATTCAGCAATTCGGGCAGCTCACTCAGATCAGGGCCTCTGTCAGGCTCTGGATGTACAGCAGGACAGGATCCCTGTCTCCAAGGACTCACTGCATATAGTGGGGGACAGTCACATGAGCTGGTGATTGTAACACAGGGTGACAAAAGAGGAGTCCAGCCTGTGGTGTCCTGCAGTGAGTCCTAAAGGCGTGGTAGGGCCGGGCGCAGTGGCTCACACCTGTAATCCCGTACTTTGGGAGGCTGAGGCGGGCACATCACCTGAGGTCATGAGTTCAAGACCAGCCTGGGCAACATGGCGAAACCTGTCTCTACTAAAAATACAAAAAAATTAGCCGGGCATGGTGGCGCACCCCTGTAATCCCAGCTGCTCCAGAGGCTGAGGTGGGAGAATTGCTTGAACCTGGGAAGAGGCAGAGGTTGCAGTGAGCCGAGATCACACCACTGCACTCTAGCCTGGGCAACAGAGTGAGACTCCATCTCAAAAAAAAAAAAACAAAACAACAGTAACAACAACAAAAGAGGAGGTAGGAACTGGGAAGTGGGGGAACCGGGGTGTGGCACAGGGAGGGCACCAAGGCAGGCAGCACTGTGGGCTGCGGGTCAGCGTGTGGACATGTGTGCGCTGCCCTGGCCGTGGCATGTTGCTCACCAAGGCGGGGAACACACCCAGCCCCCACAGGTCAGGTGCTTTGCTTCTCCTCCCTCCTCCCTCCGCCTTCCTCCCTCCTCTTCCTCCTCCTCCTCCCTCTAGGATCTCAAAGTACGGGGGTGGGAGGAGAGGCCCCAGGGCCCTGCTGTCCCCATGCCTTCCTTGTGGGACTCCTGGGCCACTGTGCTCCCCGCTGAAGTCGAGTGGAGGAGGTGGGGAGCGCTTGGGTCAGGCCCTCTGGCCTGCGCATGCCGTGTCTCACGGTGGCTGATGTTCCATACCGGGCTGGTATTCCGTTCCGGCTGGTGCAGAGGATGCTGCGGGAGGCCAAGCCTGCTCATCTGGCCCGGCCAGATCTGCAGTGCAGAGCAGCCCCCAAAGGTCCGCTGTAGTGAAGGGAGGGTACTACAGGGAAGTTGGCCTGGGGTGGCGGGGTGACTGGTTCCATGAGCCTTTGAGTGAGCCCTCACATCCACACCCGCTGTTTCTGTGACCACTGGAGCTGCTGGCCCAGCCAGTCTCCACCTGGCTTCAGGTGGGAAGCAGCCTCCCCGCCTATCTAGCCCCAGACCTGCTGGGAGGACCATAGCTGGCCCCTGAGCTGGCCACCTGCAGGCCTGGTCCCTGGGGTCAGAGGCAGGACCCTCGACTTCTCAGAGGGGTGGAGGGGAGTCTGTGCTTCGAACCCCCTGGGCCAGGTGACTCTTGCTGTGTGTGCAGCTAGACTCACCTGCTCAGGGCAGGCCGCCAGGGACCCCAGGTGTCCAGGCGTCTGCTTCTCACCGGCCCCACCCCCCACTATAGTTTCTCTTTGCCTTCCTCCTCAATTTGCGTGGCAGAAACTTCCTTCTACAGATATTTGCGGAGCACCCACTGTGGGCCAAGCATTGTTCTAGGCAGGGGGTTGCAGCTCGACCAAGACAGACTGCAGGGCGGTCATCAGCCATTATTGCCTCTTGGGCCAGGACTGTCCTCTGTGTCTGTGTCGCCTCCTCCATCCCAGCCAGATGGCTGAAAGCTCCCGGGGACTTTGCCTCCTTTCACCTTTCCTCCCCCTGCCCTGCCCCACGTGTGTGCAGATATGGGGTGGCCCCATCTCCGCCATTTGGGAGGCCTCTCAAGGGCTGGGAGAAGCCGTTTCCCTTGGCGTTCCATAGCACGCTGCTATTGAGATGTTTTGTATATAGTGGCCTCGCTCCATGCATCTAAGTTGTTCCTTGATACACAGAGGAAGCACGCAGCCCTCTCTTCCATTTTGCAAGTATTTGGAGCAATGGAGCAGGAGAAACTGACTTGCCCCAAATCTCTGATCATTTTCTAGACATTGCCCTACCCTGGTGACTTAGGGTCGTGACTGCACCCCGGGCTCGCCTCTCTCGGCTCTGGCTGGCCACGACCTTCCTTTTGAAGGTGCCTGGAGGGTGACTCCGTGTTTCTTGTTTCCTCGTGGGGGATTTTAAATTTATGTCACTGGTGGTTTGGAAGCCACAACGTCCTGCGCCGGGTTTAGCAGGATGGAGTTGGAGTGAGCTCTGGCCACGAAAGGCTGGCCTGATGGGGAAGGGCCAACCCCCCCCCCCCCGCCCCGCCCAGGCTCCAGTGGAAGATCCCCCTCCCCTGCTTAAAATGCTCCTGAGTCCGTGGCTGCCACTCTCCAGGCCAAGGCAGTGGGAGTTGCTGTGCGGGGGATTCTGGCTGGAAAAGGCAGCCATGTAATTACAGGTACTGGAAATAGTCCTGTTTCCCTTTCAGCCTTTTCCTTCTACCCCTCCCCCGAAAAGAAAACAACAACCAAAAAATCCCCCAAAAACACAAAGCTGGAAAAAGCTCTTAAACCTTCTTAGTTTAGTCTGCAGAGGCGTCTCAGGCGGTGGGCCTTAAACATTTACATTCTTGGGGCTTAGCTGACTCCTTCGAGCGTCGAGTTTCTGGGTTGATGGCACATCCAGGGTGAAGGAAGAACTCCTTACAGAGAAAGCCCGTGTGTGTGGTGGAGCTCTAGACAGCCCGATGGCAGGGGGTGGGCTCCGAGCTCCAGGGCCCATTCTTGGGAGAGAGCGGATCCTGTGTGATTTTACGAAACTTGTCCTGACCCGTTATTCGTCACCTTGGTGCCCGATAGAGAAGTGTCTCAGCAGTTCTGTTCTCCAGACCTTTACCGAACACTTACTGCGTGCCAAGGATTCAGCTCAGAACGGGGAAGAGGGTGTTTGAGAGACTGATGAGTCAGTGAGGGAGGCGGATGCATAGGCAGCTCGCTAATGCTGTATTTCATCACATCTGAGACCCGTCGACCGTGAGCTTCACCTTTAAAAAAAAAAAAAAAATGCTGCTGATTGTCACTGTGATGTGCCCTTGACTCCAGGACCAGCCTGATGGCAGAGATCTTAAGATGTGAATCACATGACTCTGAGTCGGTGGAGGAGGAGGACTCTGAGAGGCTGGGAGACTGGCCGGGGCACCGCAGAGACCACGGGAGAGGCTCTTCAGTGGCAGAAGTATCTTGGGTGGTGTTTTATGGGCAGAGTGGGGTGGGGAATATGACAGCAGCAAGATTAATACCCGTAGGTGCCACTGATGAGTGATCCTGCTCTGGGCTCTCCAGTCACCTCTAACCCTGTGGGGGACAACCACAATGTCTGTTTTATAGATGGGCCACAACCATCCCCAGGTGATGTGTACCTGGGAATCACACTGGGCAGGTGATGTAAATACGTGCACTCCCCGAGCACCCATCCCGCAAGGGGCTTGAATGGCTCTTTATTAACGACCCACATTCCCGGGACTTAGCTCCTGGTGGTTGAGGCTGGCTCCGTCTTCGTCTTGGACTCATCTCTGTGGCTTCTCTTTAATCAGCACTTAAAAATGCATCAGGCTGAGTAGGGTCCCAGCATCGTCTCCTCTAATCCCCACATCATCCCAGTGAGACAGGGCTATTAGCCTCGGTTTGCAGGTGGGGAAACTGAGGTTCGGAAAGTCTCTCAGGTTATAGCCGGGTAAGGGCAGAGCTGGGATTAGAACGCAGGGTTGTCAGCTCCAAAGTCCGTGCCTCACTCTCATTTGTGCATGTTTTCAGCAGATTCTCTTTTGTTATTCCTGTCCCAAAAGGCGCCTGCTCACCTGCACGATCTGTCACCTACTGGGCCCTTGGCCAGAGGCATTTAAAGCCCTAATCTGATGGTTAATTGAGGAGGGATGGCAATCATGATGAGGGCTCAGGGTTCGTAGCTGATGAGTTTTCTTTCAAGCCCCTGAGAAGTGGCATCGTTGCGGACAGAGGTGGGAGGTGGGGTGGGGAGAATCTTGGGCCAGATTCTGGGGAGGCCAGGACCACCTGCAGGTTCCACTGTGGCTGGAATATTCTGGAGGCTGAGGAGAGCCAGCACACAAGGTGGCAGGTGTCGGAGAGGGATGGTGACTTGGAGCTTGGGTCTTGTTCTGGCCGGTCTGATGGTCAGCGGGGGCAGGCAGCCCTGACGTGTAGGGAAGCGCTGCGTTAGGTCACCAGGCACCTCCAGCCCGCACCCACCCCACCCGCCCGGACGCTCTTCTCAGCCCCTTTTTTTGTTGTCTGGCTGCGTCAGACGTCTGGGCTCGCAAGGAGGTTCCTGAATGGGCCTTGGAAATAGGTCACTCCCTTCCCGTGCCGCCAGCACTGACCCAGATGTGACCTTCCCCACGGTGACAGTGTCTGGCTGTCACTCTTTGATGCTGGTGGTGGACAGGCCAGGCGGCCGCCCCTCCCCAGCTCCGGCCTTCGAGGACTTTGCGGCCTCTGCAGCCACCTGCCGGACATTCCTTCCTGCTGCCATGTTGGAGGGGGGTATCCACGGGGCCTCTGTCCCAGCACTCAGCCTTTTCGCTCTCACGAAGTGCCCTGGCTGGGCTGGCGGCTTTGAGCGTCTGGATGAAACATTCTAGTTCCCGCCGAGCCGAGGGGGGCTGTGGCTCCACTGGGCCCCTCTCTGGCCCCAGCCCCTTGGCGGGGCGCTCAGCAGTGGATGTGCCCTCCGTGGAGTCACTGGGGACTTTCCACGTCTCCCCCTGGCTGTCTGTGGAGCCTCCCTCGCGGCCCGTTGGCAGAGATCTCGGGATGTCAGAGGGTGCTCAGCCTGGCACTGGGTACCAAGGCTGACCTTGAAGGTCAGAAGTCAGTGGTGGACTGTGCTGCCCTCATGGGGGTCTGGAGCCCTGTCCACAAGCAGGGGCTTCATTGGAGCTCAATGTTTAGTCTTCGTGGAATCCAGATGTAAACAAAGTGGAGAAGGGAGAATAGCAGACGCGCCTCCCTGCATAGAGATGGTCTCGCACACATGGCTGCCCGCGCGTCTCCAGGCACCGAGAGCCCATGTTGGGCAGATTCTGGGGATTCAGCCTTTGGAGGTCCTCAAGGTGGCCGGTCCTACAGGCCTCAGTGAGACAGTGCTATGTCATTTTGCTGCTAGTTTCCAGGGTGATGAGGAATACATTTCTTCTGCTGTTGCCCATGGACGGCAGGGGCTGTGCCATGTGGGACCTTGGAACCCGAGCCTTCTCCCATCCCTTCCTCTTATATCTGCCCTCTCTGTGGCCCATGGGAAATTCAGGGGGTCTTTTCCTGCAGGAAGGAGAGCCAGGGTGCAGACCCGGAGGAGGTGGGCCACTTGCAGGTGACTACCCACAGCTGTCCTTGATGGCCCAAACTCGGGCCGCAGAACCCCTCCTCAGGCCAGCCTGGTTGCTCTGAGCCTGGTTGCTCCGTCATGGCCCCACCTTTTTTCCTAGGTTTTTTAAGTCCGTATCTTTTTTTGTGTGCCAAAGTGGGGAACCATATTTCTGGTAGATAATCACTGGTTTTTCTCATCCGGCAAGTGGACGCCTCTGACGCAGCTGGAATGGGCCTAGGTGGGAGGGACTTTGTCTTTACTACCACGTGGAGCCGGCACATAGTGGGACTCACAGCTCTTCATGGCATCGATGAATCGTGTCCCGATTAGCTGTTGGTGGTGTGCCATCTGTGGCTCTGCTCTGGTGAGTTCTGCTGCGATCCTGTGGCTCAGCACGTGGTAGGTCTTCAGTGAGGCTGTGATGAGCGTGGGGGCGTCTGGTGCCTGGGTGCACGTCCCTGGCTGTCCTCCATGGTGTCTCTCTGTGCCCAGCCTCTGGAGGGTCGGCTCGGAGGGCTGTGGGCCCGGGACTCGGTGTGTCCGATGAGGAAACCAGCTTGGGTGGGGAGGGGGAGTCAAGACAAAAGCCTGGTTGTGCCCTGGGAGAAAACCCAAACCTGGGTTTCCCTGAGGCTGAAACTGCCAGTGGCCAGCCTGTCTTGTTCCTATAAAGGGCACTTTGTGTGTGGCTCCTGGCAGGAGGCAGCGGCCAGCCAGCATCTCCCAGAGCCCAGACTCTCTCTGGGAATGAGCGCAGCCACCTCCGAGCCACAGCTCACTCTGACAAAAACGCTTGTGGCCCTGGACTTCTTAGAGCCGACACTGGGCCAGACAGTCGTGTTTGCGACAAGTCTGTTCGCCTGGCCATGGAGCCAGCACGGTCTTGTCGGATCCAGACCAGACAAATGCTTTCTTGGAAAAGCGAGTGGGGTGGGGGAGCAGGGACACCCGGCCTGGCGGGCTGGTGGATCGGAGGCGCCTGTGAGCGGGTCTGTACTGGGTAGGCAGCCCCATTGGGAGCCACAGCCACTCGCTGGCTGCTGCCTCCTGAATGGGCAGCTGGTGTGGATGCAGTGGCTGCACTCGCTGGAAGTTGGGACTCCAGAGCTCAGCACGTGGAGTTGGATGAAGCTTCCTGTGCTCTCACTGTAGACTGGGCTTCCCCCAGCCGGGGCGCTGGGCATCCAAGAAGACCTGTACTCCGCCCTCCAGCCTGAGCCAATGCCTCCCACCACCCCCCGCCTCCACCGGTGCAGATGGAGAGCTGTCCCCGCTCCTTGGGTCCTCACCAGCCCTGCACACTAGGGACAGTCTGGGCTGTGTGGGATTGAGCTCTTGCCACCTTTGGGGAGTGAGTTCTCAATGAATGAGGGGCCTGGAAGGCAGACCTGGGGCAGGAGAGCTTTGGATCCAGTGGGGAAGGTTCCATAGCAGGTCTGGGACAGAGAGATGGATGCCTGCCCACCTCTTCAGGAAGGTGGTGTGGGAGACCCTAGGCCCTGCTTCTATGGGAGCGGCATTTCTGCAGAGCATGGTGGTGTGAGCAGGTGGCACCGTGGAACAGGCAGTCACTCAGCAGGCATGTATTGAGCACTTACTCTGTGCCAGGCACTGTGCCAGCCCCTGAGGCACAGTGTGAACAAGACTGAGTTCCAGCCCCTGTGTTCTCACAGGGGACGGGTCTTAAGCAGATAACCAAGTGAACGTCATTGTGAAGTTCCATGGGGAAGTTCAGAGCATGGCACAGGGGCAAAGGACGTTTGCCATTTGGGCAGGATGGCTGAGAAAGGCCTCAGTGACGTGGTGACCTCAGAGCAGAGCACTGAGGGAAGTGGGGGAACAGCCACCTGGGGCCTCAGGCCCGGTGTGCCCAGAGCCAGGCAGAGGACTTGGGAAGTACAGAGATCCTGAGGCAGGAGCTTGGCAGGTACCAGGAACAGCCAGAAGACCAGTGGGGCAGGCAGGAGAGAATGGGGGAAGGAGGTGACAGAGTGTCCTGGGTCCTGGCCAGGAGGAGTGTGGGCTCCATGAGGTCAGAGTGACCTGTCCCACTCCACCCCTGCATGTCCCTTAGTTCATCTGTCCCCAGGAGGGTGGCTGGGCTGCCGACACGTGGGGAGGTCGGGTGGCATGCTCTTTGTGGGGCTGAATTTAGTCTTCCCTGCCTTTCATTGGTTGAGGTTTTGGTGCTCATGAGAAGACTTCTTCAATAACAAAGAACCAGCCCCTGGGACCCTTTCCGATCTGCGTTTATTCCCAGCACCACCCCAAGGGCTGGGCAGGTTGCTTTTCTGATCCTCAGTCTCCCTGCGCACTGGAGGTAGAGACACCCAGGGGCCACTCAGACTGGGCCCCGTGGAAGCTCTTGGAGTCTCTGAAGGGGCCACAGAAAAGTCAGTGGGTGGTGTCGGAGGAGTCACCTCACACTGCCTGGGCACAGTGGCCAAAGGTATGACCAGAGGGAACAGGGAGGCAGGAGGTTCACCTCGAGACCACCAGAGTCACTGTCTGCATGTGGCTGAATGTTCTCCCTGGTGGACTGGTGGGGGAGGGCTGGGTGGGCTCTGAGTGGGACGTGGGGTGTGAGTCTGAGAGCCCCAAGAAGCTGGGGGACCAGAGGCCTTGCTGTGGCTCCTGTGCCCCGTCCCAGAAGGAAGCCACTGAGGCTAAGCCACCCTTGGTCAGCTGCTTCCAGAGAAAAACAGCAGCCTGATCATCAGCCGTCTTCCCTCCCACTGGCGGAGCAGAAATGGTAAGCCCGCTGCTTCTGAGGGGCCTTCCTCATTCCTGCAGTTTAGTCTGTGTTGGTTTAATTGGAAAGGCTTATTGCCTCTGAGTCAAAACACAAAAATCCCCGTGGATGCAGCAGGGTGTTTGCTGCCAAGGGAGCAGCTGGCGCCTTTTTTAGGTGGAGGCGGGGACCCTAACCCCTTCTTTCCTGCTTGCTGCCCTTTTCCAGACTTCCAGATTGGAGAGGCACCTGGATCCCGAGAACCCCAGCCTCCTTGCACCTGGGGGTCTTGGCTTAGGGGCAGGTGCTCAGGGCAGGGCACTGGGATGGTTCCTCATTCTTAGATGCATCTGCCGTCGTTTCCTGGGGAAGAGACTAGCACAACCCCCAGTGCCCACTTGCAGCGCTTCCGGGGGTCCCAGGATGGTCCTCTAAGCCCACGGCCTCCACAGTGGCCACTCATACGATGATCCCCCTGAGTATGGGCAGAAATTGGTAGCTATTTTTATCTCATCCAGTTTCATTTCTATTTTTGGGATGTGTGTTTCATAATGTATATAATCTATTGATACAGAAGCATGTGAGTAGCACGTATGCGTGGATATGTATGTCTTTGGCAGGTACATGCTTAAAAGTCGATCGCCAGGCCAGTGCATAACTAAAACAGGATAGTAGCTGCTGGAAATGAGGTTCTGGGGTGTAAAGGGAAGGGGGTGTCATCGGGGGTCCAGGAAAGGCTGTGCCATGGGGAATGCACCTTACGAGGCAGAGCAGGCAGACTGGGAGTGTAGGGTTGGGCACGAGCTGGGCAGACAGCAGGATCTGAGCACTTGTCTGTGCTTGGGGAGCAGCTGGCCACTCCAGTGCACCAGGATGCAAGCACCTGAGCCAGTGGGACAGAGTCTTGGGGGAGTGTGGGGGAGAAATTTGACCCCTGTTTCTTCACCATTTCCTAAGGTCTCAACCAAGGGTCAGCAAACTTTAAGGGCCTGATGGTAATGATTTAGGCTTTGTAGACCATATGGTGTCTGCCGCAACTACTCGACTCTGTAGCATGAAAGCAGCCACAGACAACATGTAAACTGGTGAGCCTGGCTGTGTGCCAATCAAGCTTCACTTCCAGAAGTAGATAGTGGGCCATATTTGGCCCCTGGGCATAATTTGCCCAACTCTGGTCTAGATTTAAGAGGACGGGCCCTAACGGGGCCCAGGACCTGCCTCAGTTTCTCACCGAAGTGCAAGCCGCTGACCTTGGATGGTGAATGGAGTGCTGCAATCACACTTACGCTTTGGGAGGATTTCGAGGGCCATGGTGTGGACTTTTCAGAGAGTTCGCTTAGCTGGAGCAGGTGATGAACAGCCCCTTACCTCACACAGTAAACATCTCAGCTCTGCCACACACCTTTACACCCCCTCCTATAGAGCCAGACGAACGTGGCTGTGTGGAGGATTCAGTACAGGGGCTGAGGGAGGAGGCAGGGCCTGGCCCATCAATGGAATCTTGAAACAGCTGAGCCCAAAGACATTCGGAGGTCCTCCAAACTGTCATCCCTCATGATGCTGTGCAAAGATGCACTCCAGGAAGAATGTCCCTTTTCTTCAAGTTTGGGAACTGCTAGAGTTCAGCAGAACCTTGCGTTTCTGTCCTGCGGGACTTCTCAGAGCCTTTAAGATGCTGATGCGTTTGTGACTCTCTAGGAGGGGAGATGATGTTTCCTAACCCAGCTCAGACATGATTTCAAATGCCTTAAGAATCCGTCAAGGCCACTTCGGGGGAAGAGCTGATTTCTTTCAATGCTTCGTTTTATAAACAGGGACTCTAAGGCCCAGAGAGGTAAACATCTCGTTCGGGGTAACCCAGAGGCTGATGAGTGTGTTGGGGTGAGCACCAAGCCCCCACCCACTACCTCCCTCTGGCCTGGGAGAGCCATGGAGTTGACACAGGGTCACAGGTGTTGGGTCCTAGGTGGTGCTTCTGGGCACGTGAAGATGGTTTTGTCCCAGGAATACCCTGCATCTTTTCACCTGAAGCTCACTCTGTGCTGGGGCTTCCCAACATGGCACTGTTGACATAGGGCAGGGGAATTGTCGATGTGAGGCTTGTGTCGGGCATGGCTGGGTGTTTAGCAACATCCCTGACCCCCACCCACCAGATGCCACCCCAACTTGTGAGCCCCACATGTGTCTCCAGACATTGCCAAATCTCCCAGGGTACACTGGGATGAAGGAAGGAGGGTAGTAAAATCACCCGGGTTGAAAACCACTGCTCTGTCCTACTAGGGGTGGGCCCTGCATTTGCTGGAATTTGCCAGTAAAGGGCAGAAAGACTTGCTGGAGCTCTGGCAGATGTGTAGGAGTTCGCTTGGGGGACAGGGTGGCGGGGACGGCCTCCCAAGGGGGAGAATTGAAGACACCTAAGGGCAGTTGTATGAAGCAGTGTGAGGGGCACTGCAGGTGGTTCAGTCTGCATGGGGCCCGAGCACAGCCAGTTGAGGGTTTGTGGGTGGGGGGAAATGCAGCTGGAGAGGGAGGAAAGGTGAGATCCCGGATGGGTGGATGGGTGGACAGGTGGACGGGCGGATGGGTGGACGTGTGTGAGTGTCTCAGTCCAGGAACTTCATGCCAAGGGCTGGAGGGCAGTGATGGAGAGGTCAGGGGAGGTGACACCCGGTGGCAGGTAGGTCAGGTGAGAGGATCCGAGGAAGGGAGTAGGGAAGAGAGCCTTTGGGAAGATGGGCATGGCCACCCATCAGAAGTTAGTGCTGGACAGCCTGGCCAACACAATGAAACCCCGTCTCTACAAAAAATGCAAAAATTAGGCACAGTGGCATGCGCCTGTAGTCCCAGCTACTCAGGAGGCTGAGGCAGGAGAATCCCTTGAACCAGGATGGGGAGGTTGCAGTGAGCCGAGATCACACCACTGCACTCCAGCCTGGGTGACAGAGTGAGACCTCATTTCAAAAACAGCAACAAAAAAAAAAAAAAAAAAAAGAGAAAAGAAAGAAAGAAGTTAGTGCTGGAGTCCAGGAGACTTCCCAGATCTCGGCATCAGACAAATGGCGGTGGGGCCGTGGGGATGGTAGGCTTGGGTGTGGAGGTAGAAGAGAGCGTTCTGTGGGTAACGTGACTCTGCAGACATTTCTTCTCAAAACTTGGATACTATGAGGCCTTTGGAATCTTTTCTGGGACTGATTCCTAGAGTCCAGGGAGAAAATTGCTGTGGATGACAGGACAGCGGGTTCAGAGTGGCCCAGGAGCAGGTGACTGCACATTTTTGCAAAGAAGAAAAGGGAAACCTGACCATCTGCATGGGTCTCTTACCTCCATTCTGAGGACACAAGGCATCTCTTCTCACTGTAGTTTGTCAAAGATCAGTGGCGTAAATAATTGCTAGGTGCTTGCTCATCGAGAAGAATCTGAATGACACCTGATATGTACACATAAAGATGTACCAGGCTGGGCACAGTGGCTCACGCCTGTAATCCCAGCACTTTGGGAGACTGAGGCGGGTGGATCACCTGAGGTCAGGAGTTTAAGACCAGCCTGGGCAACACGGTGAAACCCCGTCTCTACTAAAAATACAAAATACAAAATTAGTCGGGCGTGGTGGTGCATCTCTACTACTCAGGAGGCTGAGGCAGGAGAATCGCTTGAACCCGGGAGGCGGAGGTTGCAGTGAGCCAAGATTGTGTCACTGCGCTCCAGCCTGGGCAACAAGAGCTAAATTCTGTCTCAAAATAATAATAATAATAATAATAATAATAATAATAATAATAATAATAAAGATTTGCCAGTCTCCTTACTTCTACCACCCCAAGGGAACCACAGTAACATCCTGCCAGCTGACCTTGTGATGCGGACACATGTATCCCTAACTTCACCCGACACGTTTGGGGGAGTATTTTGGGTTTGCCTGTCCTCTTCCTTTCCTCCCCTCCTTTTTCTCTCCCTTCCCAAACTGATGTTAGACTGGAGCATGTTCTTTCTGAACTTTTTTTTTTAATCGTGGTAAAACATACAAAAACCTGAAATTTACCATCTTAACCATTTAAGACGTGCAGTTCAGTAGCGTTGAGTACATCACTGGATCATACGATCATTTTGAGTTTGAGGAACCACCCTACTGTGTCCAGTGGCTGCGCCATTTTGCATTTCCATCAGTGATACACAAGGGTTCCAGTTTCTCCACATCCTTGTCAACACTTGTAATTTTCTGCGTCTTTTTTTTTACATACTTAAAAAAAAATCCTAAATCTTTTATTGAAGGATGATATACCCAGAGTAGTTCCATACCTCCCTGCCTGCACTGACCTGTATGTCTGCATCTTTGGGGATGCCATTATTTTATTAGAATGGGCTCTCCTTTCATATTCTGTCGTGCTCTCCCCGCTGAATGCTTGTGGAAGTGTCTCCAGGCTCACTGATGTGGTTCTACCTCGTCTTTTTAATTGCTGTGTAACAACGGTTCGTGGTGCAAACATATCAGAGCGGTCTGCCTAAGTGACCTTTGTCAATGACTGTGCACTCGATTTGGAGTGGCAGGAAGTGGCCGCACCTCTGTCATAAATACCCGTTTATGGATCTCCTTCTGCTACTGGTGCTCTTGTTTTTTTTGTTTTTTTTGTTTTTTTTTGAGGTGGAGTTTCACTCTTGTTGCCCAGGCTGAAGTACAGTGGTACGATCTTGGCTCACTGTAACCTCTGCCTCCTGGGTTCAAGCGATTCTCCTGCCTCTGCCTCCTGAGTAGCTGGGATTACAGGCATGCGCCACCATGCCCGACTAATTTTTTGTATTTTTAGTAGAAACGGGGTTTCATCATGTTGGCCAGGCTGGTCTTGAACTCCTGACCTCAGTTGATCCACTGCCTTAGCCTCCCAAACTGCTGGGATTACAGGCGTGAGTCACCGTGCCCAGCCGGCACTCATTCTTATGGGCTCACGCACCAGGGGTGGAATTGTTGGATCAGTTGCCATTCATTTACCCGAAGCTGCCGGATTCAGATCCCACCAGCCACGTTGGTACTTGCTCTCCGCTTCCTGTATGTAGACAGGAGGCACCATCTCTGTATTGACTCTGTAGCAATCTGGAGGGTGCAACGTGCGATCTCATTACTGCTTTTCTTTTATGTCCTTTTGTCTCCTTGGGAGGTTGAGCTTCTTTTCCTACAAGTTTACTTACTGTTTGCATTTACTTTTTCTTTGCATTGTGTGTTCCAATCCTCTGGCTATTTGACTATTGTGTAATAAAAGGACCAAAAACAAATGTGCCAAACTGTTGACAGTTTGAGTGTTGAAAATATGTGACTCTTTTGTACGTGTTTGAATTACAGATTTTCAAAATTTAAAAAAGCCTTGGCCAGACGAGGTGGCTGATGCCTATAAATCCCAGCACTTTGGGAGGCCAAGGTGGGAGGATTGCTTGAGGCCAGAAGTTTGAGAATAGCCTGGGCAACATAGTGAGATCCCATCTCTACCAAAAAAAAAAAAATCTCAGAGCGTTTTAGGAAGATTTGTTTGAGTGGGCTGAGATCTAAGGGACTTGGAGACTCTTGCAGTGGCCTTGCAAGTGATGACTTAAACAGTGAGAGTGAAGGTGGGATTCAGCAACTATGGGGGCAGCAATTTACAATGTTTGGCGCTAATGTGGGAAGCCAAGAAGATGAGGAATTGAGGGAGATGAGGGGTTTGAATCTGGGTGAACTAGAGGTTGATGATAGAAATTGGCAGCATTGTAGAGGCCAGGAGGGGGCCATTTGAGTCTACAAGGGATGTATGAGTGGGGGCAGGGTCACTGCTGGGGAGATGATATTTGGTGGACACATCAGGTTCACAGGCAGACACTCCCTGGAGCCATGAGAGCAAAGGATCCCACGGAGGGAGGTCCTGTGGAGGGAGAGACCCTCAAAAACATCTGTGTGTAAGGAGCAGGAAGAACAGGCGGAGGAGCTGGGACAGAACCTTAGAGAGAGAGTCAGATACTGTCACAAAACTAGGAGCGTTTCAGGTCAAGGGCATGGTGGTATTTTCAGATACAGTTGAGAGGTAGAGAGAGGATGCTTGTTTTTTGGGCCCGTTCAATTTATCGATTAGGAGGTCATGATCTTGGAAGAGCATTTTCCCTGCAGGGTCTAGGCCTGAGGTCAGCCTGCTGCTTCTGCAGCCTGAGTGCGTAGAGGGTGACGGAGACCACAGGAAGTGTGGTGGCAGCAGGAGAGGGCATCGGCCGTGGGTGGTTCTGGCCTGGGCCCCATCCTGGGCTCCGTGGCTGAGACTTGGTTTCAGTGCTCTCCACCAGCAAGTGCTGACTGAGCTCCTGCCCTCGTGGGCTGCGTCAGGCACCCAGCAAACCCCCAGGGTCCAGGAATCAGCCTCCCAGGTGCACACTCCACGGGAAAATGGCCAGAAACATGGAACCCACCTTCTTCGGTGAGAACCTTGGTCTGCCCCGTTCAGTGTCTGCTCCCAGAGGGACCAGCACAGCCATGTGTCACTTCCTGGACAGCAGCCTGTCCCTAATTCTTAGCCATTTAGGGCCTGGTCTTATATGCATTTATCTCCTCTTTCAAGTCCACTTCTACTTCCTGTCAGTTCTGTCTTCTTGTCAGCTTCTTTTTTTTTTAAGGCAGAGTCTCACTCTGTTGCCCAGGCTGGAGTGCAATGGTGTGATCTCGGCTCACTGCAACCTCCGCCTCCCAGGTTCAGGCGATTCTTCTGCCTCAGCTTCCTGAGTAAGTGGGACTACAGGCGCATGCCACTATGCCTGGCTAATTTTTGTATTTTTAGTAGAGACAGGGTTTCGCCATGTTGGGCAGGCTGGTCTCGAACTCTTGACCTCAGGTGATCCGCCCACCTCGGCCTCCCAAAGTGCTGGGATTACAAGCGTGAGCCACCATGCCCAGCCCTCCTTGTCAGCTTCCTGAAGCGCCTGCGGTGTGAGCCTGCTGTGAACAGCCTCATCCAGTGTAGGCTGACCCCAGAGCGGCCCGGGGAAGAGCACAGTCATTTTTTTATTCCAACGGAAAGGAAAGGAGGTTGCCAAAGAGGCCCAAGGAGCCCACGGGCCAAATAAATAGCAACATTCTCCCTCTGCCCAGCTGGCTTTCCTCTCCAGCGCGGCTCTGGGGAAAACAGCTCAAGGTAGAGAGGACCTGGCTGTTGGCTGGCTTAGAGGCAGGTGGGGCCTGGCCAGGGATGCTCTGCCACATTCCTTCTCATTTTTTCGCTTTTGTCCCAGTAGCATCAGGACAGAGGGACTCCATTCATCACCTAATCTCCATGCCTCAGGTTTCTGTTTATTTTTATATAAACCAAAGCATTTTTCAATTGTAGCAAATACATATAACATAAAATTAAGATTTTATTTTATTTATTCTTTGAGGCAGAGTCTTGTTCTGTTGCCCAGGCTGGAGTGCGGTGGTGCGATCTCGGCTCGTTGCAACTTCCGCTTCCCGGGCTCAAGCAATTCTCCTGCCTCAGCCTCCCGAGTAGCTGGGATTACAGGCGCCCACCACCACACCTGGCTAATTTTTGTATTTTTAGTAGAGATGGGATTTCACCATGTTGGCCAGGCTGCTCTCGAACTCTTGACCTCAGGTGATCCGCCCGCCTCAACCTGTCAAAAGTGCTGGGATTACAGGCATGAGCCACCGTGCCTGGTCAATTTTTGTATTTTTAGTAGAGACAGGGTTTCGCCATGTTGACCAGGCTGGTCTCGAACTTCTGGCCTCAAGTGATCCGCCTGCCTTGGCCTCCCAAAGTGCTGGAATTACAGGCGTGAGCCACCGTGCCTGGCCAAATTTACCATTTTAAAACCATTTTTAAGAGTTCAGTGGCATTAGGTACCTTCATATTGTTGTACAACCATCACCGTTGTCCATCTCCAGAACTTTCTTATCTTCCCCAACGGAAACTCTGTGCCCATTAGTCACTGACCCCCCATTCCTGCTCCCTGGAGCTCCTGGCACTGACTCCCCATTCCTGCTCCCCGGAGATCCTGGCAACCACCATTCAACTTTCTGTCTCTATGGATCCGATTGTCTTAGGTACCTCATGTAAGTGCAATCATATAGTATTTGTCTTTTTGTTACTGGCTTATTTTACTTCATATAACGTGTTCAGGATTCACTCGTATAGCATGTATCAAAATGTCCTTCCGTGTTAAGGCTGAGTAATATTTCATCGTGGGGATGGGCCCCATTTTGCTTCTCTGTTCATCTGTCCGTGGACGCGGGTTGCTTGCACCTTTTGGCCCTTGTGAATGATGCTGCTATGAACATGGGTGTACAAACATCTGTTCAAGGCCCTGCTTTGCATTTATTTGAGTGAACACCCAGAAGTGGATTTTCTAGGTCATATGGTAATTCTATTTTGAGTTTTTTGAGGAATCGCCATATTGTTTTCTACAGGGCCTGTAAAATGCACCATTTTGTAAAATGGTGCATTTTCGTTGGGTGATCTTTAAGGTATCTTTGTGCTTTAAAAGAATGTTGTGGGGTTAGGCACAGTGGCTCACGCCTGTAATTCTTGCACTTTGGGAGGCTGAGGTGGGCAGATCACTTGAGGTCAGGAGTTTGAGACCAGCCTGGCCAACATGGCGAAACCCCGTCTCTACTAAAAATACAAAAATTAACCAGGTGTGGTGGTGAGCACCTGTAATCCCAGTTACTCAGGAGGCTTAGACAGGAGAATCACTTGAACCCAGGAGGTGAAGGTTGCAGTGAGCTGAGATCACACCACTGCACTCCAGCCTGGGTGACAGAGCGAGTCTCTGTCTCAAAAAAAAAAAAAAATCGTTGTGGGGTCGGGTGCAGTGGCTCATGCCTGTAATCCCAGCACTTCGGGATTCCAAGGTGGGAGGGTTACTTTAGCCCAGGAGTTCAAGACCAGCCTGGAGGAGATCCCATCTCTACAAAAACTAAAAAACTAGCTGAGCATGGTGGCGCATGCCTGTAGTCCCAGGTACTTGGGAGGCTGAGGCAGGAAGATCACTTGAGCACTTGAGCCCAGAAGGTTGAGGCTGCACTGAGCCATGATCGTGCCACTGCACTCCAGCCTGGGCGACAGGGCAGGACCCTGTCTGTGAAAAAAAAGAAAGAAAGAATGTTGTGGTTCTCTGGTCCCTTGGTCAGTGGCTGGAAGATGATCTTTGGAGTTTTTACCCTCCGAATGTCATGTGCACAGTAATAATGATAGCTACCACCTAATGCATTCATACGTATCAAGTACAAGGTACTCAGAGATGCCCCATGCAGAGCTGTGTAAGCATCCAGCACTGTTTGAGGACCTAGTGTGTGCTGGGAACCGTAAGACTCTTCGTGTCTGTCCATTTTCTTCTCTGAGGCTCTCTGCAGGCTTCCAGGGTAGGCATTTATTGTTCTCGTCTCTGTAGGTGGAAAGTGAGCAGTGCTCTCTCATGTTGTTGGTTTGAAATGTTATTTCTCGGGTTGGTAACTCACTTTGAATTTTCTGTTTACTTAAAACAAATTTTCTAATTTTTCCTCCTGGTTCTTTTGTTTTGAGATGGAGTTTCACTCTTGTTGCCCAGGCTGGAGTGCAATGGTGTGATCTCGGCTCACTGCAACCTCCGCCTCCCGAGTTCGAGTGATTCTCCTCCCTCAGCCTCCTGAGTAGCTGGGATTACAGGCACGCACCACCACGCCCGGCTAATTTTGTATTTTTAGTAGAGACGGGGTTTCTCCACGTTGGTCAGGCTGGTCTCGAACTCCTGACCTCAGGTGATCCACCTGCCTCGGCCTCCCAAAGTGCTGGGATTACAGGCGTGAGCCACCACGTCCGGCTCCTCCTCCTGGTTCTTTACTGCTTCCCCCAAAGCAAAAGGAAGAAAGAGGAGAGGGGGATCCTCTGCCCGCGTGCATTCAAGGAAGAGTCTGGGGCAGAGGCAGGGGCAGGAGGCCGCTGCCTGAGTTCACCCGTGGCGCTGGGCTAGTGAGGACGCAACTCCTGGCTGGCTCGGGCAGGTCCCTCACTCTGAGACAATAAAAGGGCATAGTTGCTGTGTTCAGGGAGCCACTGCCCTTTGCTGCCTTTCATTCGGTGATGAAACTGCACTGCTCCCTGGAAAGAGGGGGACACTAGCCCTCCATCTCCATTTATAGTTCTTTCTATAGTCCCTGTCCAGAGACCCAGGCGGGTACGGGTGAGTTTGGGGAAGGAGCCTTCTGACCTGCCACCTCCCCTTCTGGTGCCTGCTGGTCCCCACTGAGGGGCCGCTTCACAGTGCTGGGGCCTGACTCCCTATCGTGGCATTCAAGGCCCTTGGCATCTGGCTGCAGACCATGTTTCTAGCTCTCTCTGGCATCATTGCCCCAAATGCTCCTGGCATTCTAAGAAACTCCTCCATCAGTTCTGCTTGTCCCAATGAGAAGAGATGACAAGGGGCCTACATGAGAGGGGAAGGGGTGCTTTCTGGTCGTTTCCATCTGGTTGTCCTAGAAACGGTCCATTTATGTTACCAGCACATCAGAGTCAGGATCTGAGCCTCTAACCCCTGGGATTAGCTCCTGCTCAATGGCCTTCCCCCTCCAAGGCAGAGTGGAGGACAAGAGTTGGCCCTGAAGTCCCTCTAAGAGGCCAAGGACGGGGGCTCAGTGGGGGAAAGAGGAGAGGGCTCCTGACACTCAGGGGAGGAGTGTGGCCAGGGCAGGCACCTCACACCTGGCCAGCCACCTGCCCACCTAGCCAGTGAGATTGTTCACTCGTTTTTTTTTTTTTTTTTTTTTTTTTTTTTTTTTTTGAGACGGAGTCTCGCTCTGTCGCCCAGGCTGGAGTGCAGTGGCGCGATCTCGGCTCACTGCAAGCTCCGCCTCCCGGGTTCACGCCATTCTCCTGCCTCAGCCTCCCGAGTAGCTGGGACTACAGGCGCCCGCTACCACGCCCGGCTAATTTTTTGTATTTTTAGTAGAGACGGGGTTTCACCGTGTTAGCCAGGATGGTCTCGATCTCCTGACCTCGTGATCCGCCCGCCTCGGCCTCCCAAAGTGCTGGGATTACAGGCGTGAGCCACCGCGCCCGGCCTGTTCACTCGTTTTAACTTTAAGGCCTCCATGGTTTGGGGACAGGAAGCCCTCTTTGGGGGGATGGGAGAACAGGGCGAGGCTGGGGGTAGGGGAGGGGTGCACCCTAACCTCACACCCCAGCCCTCTGCGGGCTTTTCTCCCCTTCAGCTGTGAGTGCAGCACCTCCAGCCTTGCTGAGGTGGGGTCCCCAGTTAGGTACCTCTCTGGGGGTGGCATCCGCTCAGAGCCTCAGGCCACCCTCCTGATGGGGACTCCCTGGCCACCGGGGCCCTGAGCCAATATCCGTGGAGGCTGCAGAGCCGCTGGCAAGGATGAACCTCCCTGCTCCCTGCCTCCGTTCATTCTCTTGCTCCCTCACTCTGTCTCTCTCTCTCCTGGGAGGCCCCGTGAAGCCAGGGCAGCTGCTCTAGCCGAAGATGAGCATGGGGAAAAACAGACCCAAGAGCACCTTCAGGGGCAGGAGGGGTAACTTAAGAGAGTGACCCGGTGGCTCTTCCGGTGAGGAAGGGATGTGTGTCTGCTGCCAACGCTCTGGCCAAGGTCAGCAGCCTGTCTCTGAAAAAAGGCAGGGATGGAGATGTCCCCACCTCCTCAGCTGGGGTGCAGGGAAGAGAGCAGGTTTGAATTGGTTCCTGGAAGACATTGAGTGCTCAGATGGGGGAGGGGCCAACATCTCTCCCTGCAGGTCCCCTGTCCCCTCCCTCCTCCCCCCAGACCTGGAGACATGGAGGTTGGCGGTTGGGGGGTGCCACTCAGCTCTCCCCTACCCCATTTCTTCAGGCTTCTGCTCATGGAGACCTGGGAGACAGCCAAGGCCCTGGCCGTGGGCTCCCCAGGACCCCTTTGTGGGGTGCCCCTGCCCAGGGGAGACCCTGTCCCCAGGGAGGAAGTTCGTGACTGTCTGGGGGCTCCGGGTGTGCTGTGACAGGAGGCAGTTGGGGATCCGTGCCTGGGCTATCCTGCCTGCGCCTAAGGCCCCTCCAGGACAGCACTTGTGGGGGTCAGTGTACCTAAGGCCACCCAGGACAGCACTTGCTGGGGAGGGCAGGGGGCACAGCCAGATGCTGCCCTGGCCACTCTCTTGCCAGCTCCGGCCTCGCCCAGGAGGAAGTATACTTTCCTCTTTGCTGGTGAGTGTCTGTTCATTTCAGGACAAGTTGCCTGGGAACCAGAGAGTGGGTCACGGCTGGAAAAGGGTCTGGGAAGGGAATCGTGCTGGCTTCACCTTTGAGTCTGGCCTTGCAGGCAGGGCTGGGGTCTTCAGTGCCGCCTTTTGAGGTCTGAGGGAGCGTCACCTCCCCCATATGACTTTGTGGCTGTGAAACGTGGGTGGTGTGGGCCACGATTCTGCCTTCGCCCCAGCTTCCTGGGGGCGCTCCCGCCTTGCTCTGCTGTGCTTTCCTGAATGGGATGAGGGGGTCTCTGGGTCTTGGGGAGGGTGCAGCAGCCACAGAACAGGAGCGTGGACACCCTGGCCCCATTCTGGAGGACTCTGGAAAACCCGGCCGATTACCTTGTAATTGTTCCCAGCAGTGAGGAGCGAGTCTGGGCCCGGGAGCGGCCTCCAGTGTTTGTTTTGCCTTCTGGTTCTCCAGGCCAGTGGTAACCAAGGGCCGCTTCCCCTTGGAGACGGTGGAGCTTGCTCCGGCCAGGGCTGATCCAGCCCAGGCAAGGCAGGCCTGGGGACCCGGCAGGGAGGCCCCTCCTACTGCGGGGGCTCCGGAGGTGCTGCCCTCACCCCTCTTCTGTCATTCTCCCCCCAGCGGTGAGGACCTGTGGGGCTTTTCTCCTGGGTCTTTTCTCAGGCACTTGCCTAGAATATTCGAGAACTCCAGATCCCCCGGTAGGTATCTGGGACACCCTGAGAATGCTCACTGGCCAGCCACATGTGGGTGGTCTCGGGTGGGGCGTGGACTTCAGCTAGGACTCAGGGCTGTGACTCACCGCCAGGCCAGGTTCTGGCAGGACCCAGGGTCCTCAGGTAATTCCGGGGCGAGTTTGGAGGCGAAGGAGAGGTGCTCTGAGACGGCTGCAGTGGAGGCCAATCAGGGAAGGCTCCGTGGAGGAGGGGCCCCTGGAAGATCCCACACAGATGGGATTCCTGTCAGATGGGGTTGTTTGACGTGAAAAGAACATCGTTACAACTCACGTGGTTCTTAAGGACTAGCAGGGCTGGTGTGGCCACTGGTGTCTAAGGGACCTTTGGAGAAGCTGAGAGGGCCTGTCAGGGGCTTGGAGGGTGGAGAGCAGGGACCCTGTGAGGAGGGGAGGGGCCTCCAGCAGGGTCGCCCTGACCTCTGTCTTCCCAGACCCCGAGTGACTGACGGCTTCTACAGGGTCTGGGCAAGGGGATCGGCAGCCTGTTTATGTGCCCCTGCCCCCCATTCTTGTGGACCTGGTGGCAGGACAGGGGAAGCTGCCTGCTCCTTCCATGGCACAGGTCGGCCTCTAGATGTGGCTGGTTCAGGTCAGTTGTATTTTAGGATTGGCTTGGAGAGGGATGGGAGCCCCTCCACCTTTCCCTTCTGATGTGTGTTTCCTCCAGCCCCCCACCTCGGGAGGACCCCCACCGACAGCCCTGAACCACCTGGGCATGCAGGTCACCCGGAGGTCTGGGGCTAGTGCCATTCAGGGGCAGTAGCCCGAGACTCTGCATTTCCAGCAAGCTCCCGGGTGATGGTCTGTGGGCCGCCCTAGGGTCACCGGGTGCAGGGCACGCAGGGTGACCAGTTCCCTCGCCCCTGTAGGAACTGTTCTCAAGAAAGGAGACAGACTCTCCTTGGGCAGGCTTTCTCTCCTGTCTGGTTTTCCATTTGGGGGCCTAGAGAAGGGGTGCTGTCAATCAGCAGAGGAGGGGCCTGGGGGGGAAGGCAGGGACACTGGTGTTTGGGGACTGGCCCGAGCCCCGCGGTCTTTCACACGGATTCCTGCCACCAGCCCAGCTGCCGATACAATTAAACCTCAGTGATTCACTGTAGTGCATGTCAAGGCAAGGCGTTGTGTTATGAAAACGTGGGTCCCAGAGGTTTGTTTTGTTGGCAGGTCTTGCTGCCTCAGCAGAAAAGAGGCGCTTTTGATATGGGAACGGAAACTTGGGACCATGTTAGAAATAGTGTGTTCGGCAGAGAGGACCTTGGTCCTCCTCCAGCTGTGGAAACTCCACGCCTGGCGGGAAGACGGCAGCCTGTGGGGCTGGGGAGGGTCCCCGCAGCACCTGGGTCTGTGGTCTGAGCCGCCTGTGCTGTGATGTGGCCGGCCTTCCCTGCCACCGAGGGGCGTGGGATGCACCCGTCCCCTGCTCGCCCCTCTGCCTGCAAAGGTAACATGCTGCTGTTTTTTATTTTATGGAAAGTCCAGCTTGCAGAGGAAATACCTTTCTCAACGCAGCCTGTCTGATGCCGCGGAGCAGCTCTGCCCAGCAAGGCGAGCACATGAAACGCACGTTTGTAGTCCTCATGTGTACCTGGCTGCGGTGCGGGGAGGCAGAGTGGGAAGGGGAGAAGACTGGTCTAGCTCAAAAGGCCAGTCCTGGGCTTCAATTTCCAACACTGGGCTGACTCCGCTGGGACAAGCAACTGCCTCTGTTCTTGTCTCTTCCTCCTCGGGCCCTGATTGCTGTCCTGGACTAGCCCATTCAATGGATATTGGGCCAATTTCCCTTTTTTCCACTTCCCCTTTTTTCCCCTTGTGTTCTCAAAATGTGATAAATGGAATAGGCACACCCCAGATCCAAGTTGCTTTTCTGAGAAACTTCCCGCAGTACTTAGGTCCTGGCCCCCCGGCCTCAGAACAGAGAAGCACGGTACACACACCTCTCCCCACCAGGGCACTGCAGACCTATGCCCAAGCTGCCACCCCTTCCCAAGGGCATGGGGGAGGCAGTGGGGGAGAGTTCGGAGATGCAGGTAGAACCTCCGCCAGCAGTCCCTTCCCCTGAAGCTTGCACTCATTGTTCAAATGATTGGGTGTTGCCTGCCTCCCCCCACTAGACTGAGCTCCCTGAGGGCAGCAAGTTCTGCCTGTTCTGTGTATCCAGTAGGTGCTTAATACTTTTGGAATGAATTCCAGCCCTGAGGCACATTATTTGGACTTGGGTGTTTTCCCACTGTTCACCAGCTGAACATTGCCAGACCATCTCTCTGGTTGGGTCACTTCTGCCGGTGACATCTTGTCCATGTTGTTTGTTCTTTCCAGTTTCCTCTTGGGAAAGATGTTTTCTAGCAGTTCGGGGGAAGGCCTGTTCTCCCTTCCTGAACAGTGACCACGCTGGCCTGTGTTTTTGTTTGTTTTTTTGAGACGGAGTCTCGCTTTGTTGCCCAGGCTGGAGTGCAATAGCGCGATCTCGTCTCACCGCAATCTCCACCTCCCGGGTTCAAGCGATTCTCCTGCCTCAGCCTCCTGAGTAGCTGGAATTACAGGCGTGCACCACCACGCCCAGCTAATTTTGTATTTTTAGTAGAGATGGGGTTTCTCCATGTTGGTCAGGCTGGTCTCGAACTCCCGACCTCAGGTGATCCGCCCGCCTCAGGGTCCCAAAGTGCTGGGATTACAGGCGTGAGCCACCACACCCAGCCTAGTTGGCCTGTGTTTTGAATTGGCCACCTTGTTGAGGCACTCAGGGACTGAGAAACAAAGCAAGGTCTTGAGAAGCTCATTCTAACCTGTCTTAGGGGCTTAGCAGATACTTGTGGGGTGGGTGAGCGAGCGACTCAGAGCACAGGCCTCAGATGGTCGAGTTCTCGGCCGACTTCCCATGTTCCATGTGAGTGAGCCTGGCCAGGAGAGGATCCGTGGGCTGTGGCAGCACTCGGCATGAGACACCTGGGCTGTGCCAGGCCTGTGAGTGACGATCCCTCCGCGAGAATGAAGAAATGTAACCCATGAGAAGAGGTTTGCATAGTGACAAGTCCAGAAACCGTGTGCATCAGCCTGGGGCACCCCTAGCTGTGGGCATAAGCTCCATGGTGCAGCTCATAGTGGCAGTCAGGCCCCAGCGTCAACCGTGGGAGAGCACGGAGGATCCCAGTGGCTGGGCAATTCGCTGATAGCAGAAGGTAGGGCCTTTGCCAGTTTGGAGCTGCCTCAGGGTGTTGACCTGCTCAGTGAGAAAGTAGGCGCCTAGGAATCCAAACGTCCCTCTCCCGCCTCATCCTGCCTCGTTCCCAGTGTAGGGATCGCCCTGACATCGGTTCTCCCATGTCCTCATCCCCCGCCAGCCCGCGGGGTCATCCCCTCCCCAGACCACAGTTTGGGCCCAGGGGTGGAGATGCAGGCACACATCCCAGACTCCTCCGGAGAAACTCCATCTACAGGTGCTGTCTCGGGGCAGCAAGGGCTGCCAAACCACAGCCCTGCACTTTTTCCTTTGGAGAACAGAAAGGGGAGGGGGCAGAGGCCTGGACTGCAGCAAGTCTGCTCTCGAAGGCTTTTCACTCCCCACATCTGAGCATCAGTGGTGTCCTTTTGTGTAACCCTGGCTAATAAGCCCAGTTGAAACAGCCAGGTCTCTGTAAGCTCTGTGCCTCTCTCTGCCCTGCACCCCCATCCATACCCACCCCCTGTCCATGTGGATCTTGGAGAGATAGAGATAGATCTTGGAGAGGTAGACATCTTTCATCCATTTATGTGTTTTGTTTTTATTGAAATTCACATAACATTCACCTTTTTAAGAGTACAATTCGATGGCATTGAGTACATTTACAATATAGTATACTACCACCTCTGTCTTGTTCCAAAACAGTTTCATCACCCCTAAAAGAGGCTCGAGTCCCAAAACAGTTTCATCACCCCTAAAAGAGACCTCTGTCACTTCCCATCCCCCTGCTTCCTGGCCCCAGGCAAGTGCCAGTCTGCTTTCTGTTTCTATGGATTTGCCTCTCCTGGTCATTTCATCGAAAGGGAATCGTACAATGTGTGACCTTTTATATCTGGCTTCCTTCACATTAATATAAAGTTTTGGGGGTTCATTCACATTGTATCATGCACTAGTACTTTATGCCTTTTTATGGCTGAATAATATTCCACTGAATGTGTATACCACAATTTGTTTATCCATGCGTCCATTGATGGACATTTGGGCTCATCCATTTATGTTTTTGCAACAATAACAAGACAACAGTAAAGAAGTTTAAAAGGCAGGGAATTCATAAGCTCATCACTCTAAACACAGCGACATTTTCATTTCTCCGGGCTCCTTTCTACCTCTTTCCTGAGTATGCCGATACAGTTTTTTCTAGGTTTTAGTCTCAGGGCAGATGCAGTTGTGACCTTTTTTTCACTTGACATGGGAAACCTTTTCCCTTGTGCTCTTGTACAGAGATCCTTCCCATTAGCAGGTTTTTTGTTTTTTATTTTTTTGAGACAGAGTCTCGCTCTGTTGCCTAGGCTGGAGTGCAGTGGCGCAATCTTGGCTCACTGCAGCCTCAACTTTCTGGACTCAAGCAATCCTCCCACCTCAGCCTCCCAAGTAGCTGAGACTATAGGCATGTACCACTACACCTAGCTAATTTTTGTATTTTTTGTAGAGACGAGGTTTCCCTATGTTATCCAGGCTGGTCTTGAACTCCTGGTCTCAAGAGATCTGCTCACCCCAGCCTCCCAAAGTGCCCAGCGCCCAGCCCCCATTAGCATTTTTGGCGGGTAATACTCCACTGATATGCTAGCTTGGGAGTCACTTCCACACTCTTTGCCTTATCCTATATGTGCCGAGCTGGTGCCGTGCCATTCTGGCCCCCAGGCCCTTCTGCTTGCCTGGGAAGTTTAGGATGAATTTATTCACTGCCTTTGAACTTGCTGGGACCCTCCCTCCCCTCTTGAGCGTTGACCCGTGTTCCAGGTTGACGGAATTGGAGGAAGGAGGCCACTGGCATATAAGAGGAAGTGCCCGAAGGTTACTGTGACCTGAAAAGTATGTTGAAGTCCTTTTTTATTCACCACCTGCCTGGGAGGCCCCGGGATTTACCCCTGCCTTGGCATCCTGCTCAGTTCCGTGAAATCTCACACAGGGAATGGCGATTGGGTTGCACAAGGAGGTACACAGCCTAATTCCTTTTAGAATCCTCTCAGGTTCATTGGCCAAGATCCAGTCGAGGTCCAGTTGAGAAACCTCCAGTCCGGCTGTCTCCACAGACACTCCCCACCACCCTGGGCTTGCCTCAGTCAGTTGCAAAGATCAGGAACCTGGAGGTGGGTGACTTGGACACTTGATTTTCTTCTACTAAAAGTGGATAGTGGGGCGGATGGTCCTGAGATTTTGAGAGTGGTAAGTAGAGAGGTGGCCGTGAACTGAATTAAAAGAAGCTGCTCTAAGGCCATCCTGTTATGGAGAAATAATTAACTCCCCACACATGACCGTGATTACAGCAAACAGCCTAGATGTCCATCTAGGAGGGAATGTCACCAAAATTATGATAATAGCACACAATGGGATATTACAGAGCCACTAACATAAAATTGATGAAGGAGCTAATATATTGTGATGGAAAAAGCAAGCTGTGGATTCGTATCTGCGGTGTGATCTTTTGATGTAAACAGACTATTCTCATATGCACCAGAATGTTCTAGAAGGACACACCTCTGTGCTTCCCTGGGCAGTGGGTGAGAGGAAACACTTTATACTTTTTACATTTCTGTAATTGAGATTATGAGAATGCCTAACATTTGAAATATCTCATATCAAGATAAGTTTTTGTTTGTTTGTTTGTTTGTTTGTTTGTTTTTTGAGACAGTGCCTCGCTCTGTCGCCCAGGCTGGAGTGCAGTGGCGCGATCTCGGCTCACTGAAAGCTCCGCCTCCTGGGTTCACGCCATTCTCCTGCCTCAGCCTCCCAAGTAGCTGGGACTACAGGCGCCTGCCACCACGCCTGGCTAATTTTTTGTATTTTTAAAAGTAGAGATGGGGTTTTACCATGTTAGCCAGGATGGTCTCGATCTCCTGACCTTGTGATCCGCCCACCTCTGCCTCCCAAAGTGCTGGGATTACAGGCGTGAGCCACCGCACCTGGCCAAGATAAGTTTTTAAAAATTATGGTACAAGTGTAATCCTGATGGTTTTCATTTAATAGGCATCTGAGATTCTAAACTGTTGAGCCATAATTCCTTGAAACCAGTGGTTCTCAATCTCTGGCCTCATCCTAGTTCCCTGGAGGGCTCATTAGAATGCAGGCTGCCCCGTGGAGTTTCTGATTCAGAAAGTCTAACGGGATCAGGAATTTGCATCTCTGAGTTCCCAGGTGACGCTGACTGATGTTGCTGATTGGGACCCCACTTTGAGAACCACTCCTGTAAAACAGGGCCTTTCCATCTGCCTCTCCTCACCGCCAGATAGAGGGAGGTCTGTGGGTCTCGTGACGGGACCGAGCAACTTGGGTCACCCCTGTGAGTTGTAGGGCCAGCACCTGCCATGGCATTCCCTGGCTGAGCGCTCTCCTGCACTTGGCATTCACGATTCCAAGCTATCAGGTGTCCCCTGATAGCCTCAGGTGTTGAGAGGCGGCAGGAGGAGGGCAGGGAGCAGCATGTATGAAGCTCTTACTTTGTGCCTGGAGCTTTAGTTAGGCAATTCTATGGTGAAATCATGAACGCTGCCCTTCTTATTCCCCCAGGTGGTTTGAGGGCAGCCACCTGGGCCTCAGGGGGCGGATGAGTGGATGCCCGGCCCCCTGACTGTCACGTAGGCTGGGTGATGGCCCCTGAAATCTCTCTGGGTTGATGCTTCCTGAGTCCTCAGATCCCTTCCCCGGTCCTTTCCTGGTCAGCCTGCTGCTCATTATCCCTGGAGGGACATGAGGGTGACCCAAGGACCACTCCCAGAGGTGACCTTTGCCAGCTGGCACATCCCATGGAGAGAGGTCAGAGTGTCACTGGCTCCCGTTCAGGCCTTGGCACCCTGAAAGCCTGGGTTTGGTCGGATCCCCTATGTCCAAGAGACTGCCTTGTTGGGGGAAAGTGGCAGACTTTGGATGCACTCCAGCCTCTTCCTCTCAGGCCAGGCAGCCCTGAACTCTGGAGTCCCACAGGAGGCTAGGCTGGAGCGAGGCCCTTCCAGAGAACCAGCTTCTCTCCAGAGCCTCCTCCTGGGAGTCACTGGGCCCACCTGATCCACCCTGCCTCAAGCCCCCGTCTCCTGCCTTCTGGGGAGCTGCTGGGGGTTGGAGGGCAAAGAGCACCAGCATCTCTGAGCCTGTCCCCGTGGGTACCCTGTTGGTGGCTCTTTTCTTGGAGATGGCCGTGGGGCTGCTTTTGGGCCTGCCTTTCTGCTTCCACTCTTTGGGGGCGCCCCACCTCCTGTGTGAACCAGATGGGCCCAGTGTGTTACCCGCCGAGGCTAGGCAGTGTCGGTGGTCCATAGTCCACGTTTTATTCCTCTTGCCGTGGGAGGGCATGTCTGCTGCTGTCTGGGTCACCTTTTGGGAAGGTTGCTGTGTGTCCCTGGGGTCCCTCAAGAACTGGCTTCTCGTCTGCATCAGGCACAGTCCGTTGTCCTCGCCACCCTGACTAAGCTACAGCTGCGATTTATTGTAATTTTCAGTCTGTTTGAATATCATGCTGGTTTCCCAGGCCGTGGCTCCACTGATTCGAGCCCTCTGAAAGTGCTGTGAGTCATCTGGGCCCTTCCATAGGTGTTTACAGCAGGTGCATTTTGGGTCTTTTGAGGTCAGGGACTAGAGCTCTGGACCGTGTGGAATTTTCTCTCCAAAATCACTTGTCAGAACTTTCCAGAAGGATCCTGTTCTTTTTTGTTAATTCTAGGGGCACAGACTTATTTTTATATCCCTGCTTGAGGGGTCCCTCCTCAAGTTGGCAGTTGGCAGGGTGAGGGGTGGAGGGTGGTAACCATGTGTCACAAGCCCTGCTGGTGGTGGCCCCTTTGCCAGGGGCTCCATGGCCCAGCCAGCACGGAGCATGCCCCGAGCCCTTCCACCACCAAGAGTGTCCCTGCCACTCATGCTAAGGATGCTGGAGGGAGCACAGGACCCCAGTGAGCGGGCAGAGCCCAGGCAGCGGCTGAGCCAGGCTGCAGAGATTGATTCTGATAAAATAGCAGATTGCTCGGGGCATGTTTCTCTTGCAAAATCCTGGGCTGCCACCACTGATGTGTGAGACGGGGCGGCAGAGGGAGGGAACTTACGTGATCTTCAGGTGAAAGGAGGCTTTATAAATAGGTCACCTTGTTCCACATCCTGAATTTCATTCTTTCCCCATCTTGGGGCAAAACAATGGTTTTACTGTTCTGGGGTCAGTCGGACACACTGTGGAGGAACTGGGTGTAAGGAGGTGGGTGAGTGTCTGCCACTCGCTGGTGACAGACCCACCTCTGTGCATCCTTTACCTGCCCTTTCTGTCTGTCTGTCCCCAGTCGCTTTGGCTACATCCCCAAAAGAGGGTGTAGCCGCTCCTTCAACATACCTCTTCCTAAAACACCACCACAAACAGGTAATTTTTAGAGGAAGCAAGGCTCGGGAACAATTGATCTGAAAGCATTTTGGGGGAAGGTGGGGTCTGCAGGGTTGTGGCTTTAATTGAAACACCATCGGGGGGTTGCCGGCAGGTGCTGTGCAGTCTGGCCTGTCTCAACCTCCCCCAGGGTCTGCTCTCAGTGCCTCATTCCTCCTCACCTCCTCCTCTTCCCTGGCGTTGGTCTATCAGGGGTGGAACAGCCACCGGTGTTTCTGATGGGGCCACCTCACCTGGCCTTTGCCACATGCAGAGCTGCTGTGCAGCTGCCACCTGGCTGGGTATGGGGACGGACCAGCTGTTCTCTTCTTGTGTTCTGGGTCAGTAGAGAGAGACAGCCGCCCCATTTTTACGGGGCTAATTAAAATCTGTAATTTTGAAACAGTATCATCGGAAGTCTCGGGATAGATCACTGTAGAAATAATGTCCCTCTTTGGGATGGCCCCAAAGCTTCCCCAGGATTCTCATCCTTTATTTAAATACCCTTCTGCCAGGCTGGGCATGGTGGCTCACACCTGTTATCCGAGCACTTTGGGTGGCCAAGACAGGAGAATTGCTTCAGCCTCGTAGTTAAAAGAGCAGCCTGGGCAACATAGTGAGACCCTGTCTCTTTAAAAGAAAAAAAAAGCATTTTAAACGCCCTTCTGCCAGTTATGGATCCTTAACACGTACCTTCATGGATAAAGCATTCAGGACAATAGTGCTTACACATTACGCTGTGCTTGCTTTATAAAAGCAACACAGGTGCAGAACCTTTAGGAATTGCTTTGGGAATAATTTGTTCTTGCAAACATAGTGCGTGAAATCATTGTTTCTCAGCCTTTGATTCTCTTTTGTGTGCTTAAAAATCATTTTAGTTTGAAAAGGAATACATGCATTTTAAAAAATTCAATTCAAAAAGCGTTTTTTCCCTCCCACCCACAATCATTAACCATTGTGAAAGGTTTGATGTTTATCCTTCTAGACCTTTCTCTGTACCTACAAACATAAATAGGCACAGAGAGAATCTTTTTAAATTCTGTTCTTTCAGAAACGGCATCATGATCTGCATATTGTTCTGCGATTTGCTTTACAAATGCGACAGCATCGCGTTACATTTTCTGTTGCGTCACCACTTTGGCGGGGCTGCATGGAGCTCCGTGGTGTAGATGAGGTGAGACTCATGCTGTCCCCAGCATCTTCATCCTCATGTCCCTGTGCGGGCCTATAGGGTTTGGTAGACAAGAGCCCTGGAAGGGCTGTTGCTGGGTGATTGTCGGGCGTTTTGCACATGGACAGGGACTGCCTCGTTGTACCTGCACACCTAGAAGGCTGCCCCAGTTCAGGGTCTGTCCCCCTTCAACACACACCCACAGTGTGTAGGAGTGTCCTTTCCCCACATTCTTTGCAGTTTCCCTACAACTTTTTTTTTTTTTTTTTTTTTTTTTAAACAGAATCTCGCACTGTCGCCCAGGTTCGAGTGCAGTGGTGCGATCTCGGCTCACTGCAACCTCCACCTCCTGGGTTCAAGTGATTCTCCTGCCTCAGCCTCCCGAGTAGCTGGGATTACAGGTGCTCACCACCACGCCCAGCTTATTTTTGTATTTTTAGTAGAGATGGGGTTTCACTATGTTGGCCAGACTGGTCTCAAACTCCTGACCTCAGGTGATCTGCCCACCTCGGCCTCTCAAAGTGCTGGGATTACAGGCGTGAGCCACCGCGGCAACTTTTTTTAACCCTGGGCATCCCACAGCACTGTCTCGCTCCTGTCTCGGCGGTAGTGCTGTGTCTAGCATCACATTCCTCTGTGCCTTGCATAATGAAAGCAAACCGTGGCTGTATCCAGAAGGCGCTCTCTGACCACAGGGACCTGCCTTGCCTCTCCTGCCCCTCCAGGCTCCCTCAGCCTTCAGAGAGAATGGCTGCCCTAGATCATTAAAGGCTGAAGACAGGTGCCCTTCACCTGTCCCGGGTCTAGGACTCCCAAACAGTGCACTTTGGGGATGATTTTGACTCCTCCCCATCTCCGGGGATCAGCATTCATTTCCAGGCTTCCTTCCCTCTGTATCTGCAGACCTGGCTGCCCCCACCTGGAGGAGCCCACGAAACTGGAGGGATTTGCGAGGTTCTTTTCTTCCTTCCTACTAAGATCTGGGGCCCCCAGCAAATCCAAAGATGGCCTTTTCCCTGGACCCAGACAACCTTAAATAGCTGTTGGAAGCTGGCCGAGGGAGTACGGGGCTTTCAGAAGCTCATCTGCTTAGAGCCCAGGCTGCCACCGAGAAATCCAGTAGGGACACGCGGCTCTGATGGGTGTTTGGAACCCCAACCCACCCCGTCCCATGGCTGCTCTGGAAACACTGGGTTGAGGGCTTTTGCCGTCAAAGGATGTAAGGGACATCCCCTTTCACTTGTGCAAGAATGTGTGTGTGTGTGTATGTGCGTGTGTGCACGTGTGTGTGTGTGTAGTGGTGGGGTATTCCTCCCGCTGGGGGAAGAAGTTCACTGAAGCCGAACCCCAGGGCTTCGTGTCATCTGGTGTCCCCGCAGGTAGCCCCTCCCCCTCCTCCAGAGCTTTTAATGGCCTTCACTGTGTTGTAGGAAAGGCAGAATCTCCTCCAGGGTGTGTATCCCTCTGCAGGGGAAGCCAAGGTGACTCCAGGGCCCGTGGCTGCTCTCCGGCTCTGAGGGTCCGGGCCGTGGTTCCTGCCTCCATCCCGTTTTGTGCTCCTCTCTGCTTCCCCGAGCCCAGCCCTCCCGTGCATGAGACAGACGCTCCCACCACGTGCTCGACTTTGATATTGGTGACGTGTCCTCTCCCTTTATCCCCCACCTGCTTGTGGCATGTTGGGGCCAGAGCTGTGCCGGGCCAGGACTGGGGGTAGGTGAGTGTGGGGTCAGGGGGCTGTCCCAGCTGAGCTCAACCAGAGAGGCCAAGGGACGTGGAGCGTGAGAGGCCGAGGCCTTGGCACCGGCGCCGTAGATGCGTGTCAGATTTGACAGCTGATCTCTGACACAAGGCGTGCAGGAGCGTGGGTGGGTGGATGGCTTGCCTGCCTTCCTCAGGAGGAAGCTCTCCACGGGACATGTCCTGAGCGAGTGTCAGGGAACTCGTGCCACACACAATCCGCCACCAGCATCGACTCTTCGATCCAGATGAGATGCAGCTGTCTTCCGTGACTCACGGCCTCTGGGCCAGTTGTGTGAGGAAGGTCCTTTCGGGAGTTCCCAACCCACCGTTTTATGGCTGTTTTTCTCTCTTGACCCTTCTTGATCTTTACTTTAATCTGATCTTACTTGTGGGAAAATGTTGCTAGGAGTTCCCAACCCAGAGTGACTGGTGAGCTCCCTGTCACCCATGAGGAGGAGGGTCCTGCAGTTAGAGCTCCTGTACATACATATGCATACACACACACAGACACACGCCACACACACAGACACAGGCAGACACGACACACGTGTACCTACATGCACACACATATACATACGTGCTTGCACACACAGCACATATATACACACATGAAGACACACCACACACATATACACACATCCAGACACACCACACACACAGATGCATACACGCCTCACATATCTACACACACACACCCCTACCACCCGCACAGGTACACACACACATTCTTTCTCCTGGTTGAAATACCCTCACGGCATTTATGCCTGTGATGAGATTACAACCTGGTCTTCAGGAAGCACCAGACACTGGACCCCTGCGTGTGACAGCTGAGCCTTGCAGCCTGAGGGCTGCAGACAGGAGAACTGTCATTATTTAGAGTGAGTAGAGTTTGGTGGGGCAGGAGGGGTACAGGCCAGGCATTGGTTTGTTGTGGGGCTTGGCTGAGACAGCTGTGCAGAGGAGGAGGCAGGCGCGGTCCTGGGGACACGGTGACTAATGCAAGAGTGTGCTTTTGGGGATGAAAACTTTCACTAAGGGAATGGAGAGCAGGCGCCGCCGGCCAGGGCACTGCCTGGACTGTGACGCCTCTGTCCTGCTTGTTAGTCTCAGCTGCTGCCCTTGCTCTCAGTGTGCAGGCACACAGTGTACACGTGTGTGTATGGGTGTGTGCATGTGTGTGCATGTAGGCATGCGTGCATGCGTGTGTGTGGTGGGTGGCGGTGGCAGCAGCAGGGCCACATCTGTCCTCTGCTCTCCCGTTCCAGCCCTGCAGGGCAGTACGAACCACGCCCTTTGCGTCTGCTCCTCCTGGGTGGGGATGAAGGCTGAGTCCTCCCACCTCCTGGAAACTCACCAACTGCTCAGCAGTCCCAGGCCCTGATGCTTCTGTGGCACTGCTTGGGCCCCACAAGGCTTAGGCATCTGCATTTGCTTCTCAGAGCAGCAGTAAGTGGGGGTGGTCCCAGAGCTGTGCTGTTCTCCCAGCTCCTGCCTGAAGTGTAGTGCCCGGTGCTGGATGCCCTCCTGGCCCAGGGATGTCTGTCTTGGTGCAGTGTTAACAGGAGCCATCCAGGCACCTGTGAATGTTACTCGGTACCTGTGGGTGGTACATACCCCCTGTCCTGAGCGCCATGTCCAGGAATTGTGATGATGGTATTAGCAGTTTTGCATGGGGTCGGCAAACTACAGCTCCTGGGCCAAATCTGGCCCACTGTCTATTTTTGTAAATAAAGTTTTATTGAAACACATCCATGCCCATTGATTTACATATTGTCCGGAGAGCCTTAAATAGTTACTATCTGGCCCCTGATGGAAGAAGTTTGCTGACCCCTGGTTTAGAAGGGACCTTAAACTTGATCTGCCCTAGCCCAGACTTCCAAGTCCTTGGGTCTTGGCCCAAAGGCAGCGTCCCTCTGTAGGGCCAGATGTGGTGACCAGGAAGACAGGAGAACAGTGATCTTTGATCAGTGAATGGAGCACAGGCTAGGAAATAAATGAAAGTGGAAATGCAATAACGCCAGCCCTCTCTGGAACACTGTCTCCACTGAGTTTTAGGTAAGTGTGTGACAGACGAACGAGCAGAAGCTTGGAGAAGCTCAGGGTGGATCTTGGTGGCCGGAGCTACTGTCTCGGCGCATGAGCTTGGAAGCTTCAGGAAGCAGGGCTGGGGAAGCACCCTCCAGGCTGCAGTTCCAGGGGAGGTGGCGAGTCCAGCTCCTGGGGACCCGCAGAAAGGGTGGATCTGTGCGGCCACATTTTAAAATAGAAGGAAGAGGACAGATGGATGGCCTCAGTGTTCCTGCACAGCAAGGAGGTGGCTAGGTGTGAACAACAGGAAGTTGGGAAGGCACTGTCATCTTTAACCATAGCCTGGACACAGGGTGGGTGACAGATGAGTCAAGAGTAGCCCTAGGGCCACCATAGTGATTGACCACCTGGGAGGTGACTCAGATGGCAGAAGTGGCCGGGTGTGTGGGCCACATTCCCTGGCTAGGCCCTGGGGTGTCCTTGTGAGGGAATCACCCCACAGTGCTGCAGGCCCCTTTACCTGCCTGCCCTGCCCAGGAAAAACGCCCCACCCTCTTTCCCCAGCCTCCCTCCTCCCAGGCCCTCCCTCCCACAGACTCCCATCCCTCACAGCCATGTGGTCCAAGGCCTGGGCTGGGGTGAGGGGGTGGAGGGAAGGTGGGTGGAGGTGGAGGGGTTGTGGGTCAGGTTAGGTTTAGGGAGCTCAGCCCAGCATTGGTGTTAAGGACTTGCTGGGCCACCTGAGGTGCTGACATCTCAGAACTAGGAGAGCTTGTGGAGCCGACCTGGACAGACAGACAGTGGATGTCCCACATCAGGGTGAAGCCGTCCTTTCTGGTGGCTCTTTCTGGGACGGGGCTGGCCCAGCCTCTGGGGATCCCCCCCTCCCCACCATCCGGCTAATGCCTGCTGCAGCCCCACAAGGCTGTGTCTTAAGTGGAGACGATGCAGGGCCCTGTCTAAGCTCTGGCTGGCGGACCCCAGGCCAGCCTGTCCTTATAAATAAAGTTTTCTGGAACTCAGCCACGCGTGTTTATTTATGTCCTGTCTGTGGCTGCTTTTGTGCGACAACAGCAGAGACTGTCTGGCCCTCAAAGCCAGGCATTTACTATCTCGCCCATTTCAGAAAAAGCTGATCTCCGGTCTCGCTGAGACAGGCGTTCTGTGTGTTCAGGCCTGGGTTTATTAGCCTGAGAGCTCCCTCCTCCTCCCTCCTCCTCCCTCCTCTGCCTCCCCCTCCTTCCCTGTCCCTCCCTGTCTCACCCCACTTCACCCTTTCTCCCCCTCTGAGGTGTTGCTCTCCTCGCCTCTTCCCCCCTCAACCTCCCTGTTATGGTCCCTCCTGGCATTTTCAATTACCTGCTGGAGGATCTCTCCCTGCCACCTGTCTCTCCCACCCTCCCCTCCCTCCCCCAGCCTCCTCCTCACTCTTCCCACCTGCTCCCACACGTGGAGAGAGGGTGAATCTTCCATGACAGACGAGATCCCGAGAGAAAGGTCCTCCCTGCCGCCACAGTTGAGCGGCAGGGGGGCTGTGGAGGGGCTACGCTGCAGGAAGCGTGACATGAACTAACTCTCTTAGAAAGTAATTCCCGCCCCGTCCTCCCAGGGAGCTGACCTCTGTGCCCACAGGACCCTGCAAAATTGAGAATATGGAGAGGTTCCTGGGCACCAAGCTGGAGGGGGTGTCCAGACAGATGGGAGGGTGGTACTCTGCACCCCCGCTCCATGCAGCTCTGACCTCGAGAGCCGCCTCAGCCCGCCCGGCCCCTCGAGAGCCGCCTCGGCCCTCCCAGCCTTCCTGCAGCTCAGAAAATGCTCCAGTGGGGGTTGGGGAAGAGGGGAATTCAGGGACGGCCACACCCGCACCACACCAGACCCAGCGCTCTCCCCCTTCCCTCCCGCAGCTTGAGGCGCAGGCCCCAAGGCCACAGGGTGTCCCTCTGCAGCGCCATAGAGGGAGTCCTAGAGGTTTCAGTGGCTCCCAGGAGAGGAGATGGAACTAAAAGCTTGAAAATGGGATTTTCCTGGTAGATCAGGGATGTGAGGTCACAGTATTCACAGAACTCTCTGGAACCAGGGCAGCCCTCTAGGCTGCAGAGGGGACACCTCAGCTCTGTAATGGCTTTGCAGACACTGGACACAAGGAGTCCTGCCCTGCTCTGAAGAGATGACTGTGCCCCTGAGATCAGAACCCTCTGTCTATGGCTGGGCGCAGTGGTTCCCACCTGTAATCCCAGCACTTGGCAGGCCGAGGTGGGTGAATCACCTGAGGTCAGGAGTTCGAGACTAGCCTGGACAACATGGTGAAACCCGGCCTCTACTAAATAGAAAAAATTAGCTGGGCGTGGTGGTGGGCGCCTGTAATCCCAGCTACTTGGGAGGCATAGGCAGGAGAATCGCTTGAACCCAGGAAGCGGAGGTTGCAGTGAGACGAGATAGCGCCATTGCACTCCAGCCTGGGCAACAAGAGCAAAACTCCATCTCAAAAAAAAAAAAAAAAAGGAACCCTGTGTCTCACATCAGAAAGGGGAGGGCGAGAAGCATGACCTGGCCCCTGAGATAAGGGGGTCGGGGCACCAAGTGTTCCCACATGGGAAGGTTCTGCCAGGACCAAACTTCCTGGAGACCTGGCCGCCCCAGGAACAGGGTCTCGTGGGGCCTCTTCCCAGCTGAGAGGGAGCTCTAGGCCAGCCCCACTGCAGAGCCTGGCCCTGGCTGGCCCCATACTGAAGGGGGAGGCCAGCCCTCTGAGGTCCCTGGATTTCCGTGTGTCTGGGAGCCTGCAGCCTCCCCTACCCCGGGTTCCTTTGGGTTCTCTTTGTCTCCTTTACTCGGGCACCCTAGTAACAAGCGACCCAGCGTGACTCTCTCCCGGCAGCCAAGGCTCCGACGGCCTCCCGCCCAGGCGCCCCCACAGGCTCCTTTAGTTCCATTTCTTCAACGGGAGCCTGCCTTGCCCCTGGCCTAGTTGATCCTAGGAGCCTGACCCCAAACCAGGCTGCTCTCCTTGGCCTCCCTGGTCCCTTCCAGAGGCCGAGGAGGTTCTTGATGGCAGAAAGAAACTTCTCTCTTGAACGAGGCTCAAATCTTCTGCTGCCTTATCCTTCTCCTTGAATAGAACTCTTCCTGGCCAGCACTTTGGGAGGCCAAGCAGGGTGGATCACCTGAGGTCAGGAGTTCAAGACCAGCCTGGCCAACATAGTGAAACCCCGTCTCTACTAAAAATACAAAAATTAGCCAGGCATGGTGGTGGGTGCCTGTAATCGTAGCTACTCGGGAGGCTGAGGCAGGAGAATCACCTGAACCCAGGAGGTGGAGGTTGCAGTGAGCCAAGATCACGCCACTGCACTCCAGCCTGGGCGACAGAGCAAGACTGCGTCTCAAAAAAAAAAGAATTCTTCCTGGGCTACCAGTGGAGAGGGATCGGGTAGATGATGCAGTGAGATCTCTCCCCCAACCCAGAGTCCCTGTTCTCCCTCCTGAAGGACCCAGGGGATGGTGAGGCCAGAGAGGGAACGAGGCATCCTAGTGTCGGACTTTCCTCCCCAGATGTGCTGTTGAGACCCAGAGGGCGAAACCCTGGCTTCTAGTTGAAGGGTATGGGCAGGAAAAAGGTGGTTGGTCATCTAAGAAATCCCGGGGGTCAGGGGATGAGCCCCCCTTGCTGTCTGAATCGAGGCCTTTGCTTGAGAAGAATGTAGCTGGCGGAGGAGGCTCCTGGTGCCTTTCGTGCCAAGCGCACACAGACCCCTGAGTTGAGCTGTCCAGCTGCACCAGAAGGCCCTTTTCTGCAGTGAACTGGTGGTGCGTCTGCTGGAGGTAGTTGTGCCAGAGACAGGGAGGAGGAGCTGGGATTGGCATCCTCAGCAGCCTCTGCTGCTACCTGGGGCTCCACTTCCCCTCTGAACCGCAAGGCAAGGGCCATGCACCTCCCTCTGTTTTGACCAAGCAAATGCCCACTGTCGTGGCTGAGTCCTGGTTCTGTGGCACCATGGCCTTCCGCCCTGTGGAACCCTGATGAGGTATTTGGTGGGCATCAGCCATGTGTCTGTACCCAACACAGATGAGGGTGATGCCCAGCCCCCAAGCCCACCTCTCCACACAGTCGGCCGCGTGGACAGATAGACCCTTTCCTTTGTGACAGCTAGCCAGGGAACGGGGGATTTCATTCTGCGCCAAGGCTCCAGCCTGCCCGTGTCAGGCATGACGGAGCCCAGGCGCAGGCTGCTGGGACATGCTGATGTGGTCGTCTTGCCCTCCGGGTTAACTTTCCCCTTCATCCCACAGTCCTGCTCACCAGTTGTTTGTCTTTCTGTCCATTAGGCAATACTGAACACTGCGCAGCTTGCAGAGGTCTCCTGGCAGCCCTCCTTAGGAATTCTGTCTGGCCCCGATCAGAATACTGGAGACGAGACCACGAGATTGATGAGTTTGCCTTGGGAGTCGGTAAGAAGGTGAAACCAGGGGTGAACATGGGTCAGAAGGTCACTGGAGGGATCAAGACTGTGGACATGAGGGACCCCACGTACAGGCCCCTGAAGCAGGAGCTCCAGGGTCTGGATTACTGCAAGCCCACCCGGCTGGATCTGCTACTGGACATGCCCCCCGTGTCCTATGATGTCCAGCTGCTGCATTCGTGGAACAATAACGACCGATCGCTCAACGTCTTCGTGAAGGAGGACGACAAGCTCATCTTTCACCGGCATCCGGTGGCCCAGAGCACGGACGCTATCAGGGGCAAAGTCGGGTATACCCGTGGGCTGCACGTGTGGCAGATCACGTGGGCCATGAGACAGCGGGGCACACACGCCGTGGTGGGGGTGGCGACGGCAGACGCCCCCCTGCACTCTGTCGGGTACACAACCCTCGTGGGGAATAACCACGAGTCCTGGGGCTGGGACTTGGGGCGCAACCGGCTCTACCACGATGGCAAGAACCAGCCAAGCAAAACATACCCAGCCTTTCTGGAACCAGATGAGACATTCATTGTCCCTGACTCCTTCCTGGTAGCCCTGGACATGGACGACGGGACTCTGAGCTTCATTGTGGATGGACAGTACATGGGAGTGGCTTTTCGGGGACTCAAGGGCAAAAAACTGTATCCTGTAGTGAGTGCCGTCTGGGGCCACTGTGAGATCCGAATGCGCTACTTGAACGGACTCGATCGTAAGTGTCTCCTCTGCTGTCAGAGGCAATGCCCTCCCTCAGTCCCCATGGTCCTGGCTGGGCTCAGGCCAAAAGTTGATACAGTCATTGGAACTAGAGTGTTTTGAAGACAATATTCCAGTGTATTCAGACCCTCAGAGGCAACTTTTGCATCTGGTTAAGTGAGGAATTCTACCCAGAGTCTGCTAGATTACCTAACGGTGCCTCATGAATGAATGGACAGATGGATGGATGATGGATGATGAGTGAATAGATGGATGAATGATTGGTTGGATGGATGGATGATGAATAGATGGATAGATGAGTGAATAATGGATGGATGTTTGGATTGATAAGTGGTTGAACAAACGGATGGATATGGGTGGATGGGTGGGTAGGGGGTGGATGAGTGTTTAGATTGATGGATGGATGAGTGGATGAACAAGTGGGTGGATGAATGAGTGGATGGATAAATGAACGGATGGATGGATGGGTGGGTGGGTGGGTGGATGGATGGGTGGGTGGGCGGATGGATGGATGGATGGATGAGTGAATGGATGGATGGATGGATGAGTGAATGGATGGATGGATGGATGGGTGGATGGATGGATGGGTGGATGGATGAGTGGATGGGTGGATGGGTGGATGGATCAGTGAATGGATGGATGGATGGATGGATGGATAGATAAATGAACAGGTGGATGAGTGGGTAGATGGATGGATGGATGGATGAGTGGGTGGATGGATCAGTGAATGGATGGATGAGTGGATGGATAAGCAGATAGACTAATGAATTGATGGGTAAATGGATAGATGGATGAATTAATAAGTAGGTGGTCTTTGTTTCTCTGGGTGACCTGCCTCCAGGTTTGATCCTCAGATGACCAAATTCTAGCCCAGTTGCCAGCATATCATCGAGCTGGGGTTTGTAACCTTGGGGATACTAGGGCCTCTCCGGTAAATGAATGCTAGTGACCTCTCTCACTCATTAGACAGGCTTAGAGTCTTTCTCTTCTGCCGGAGGCTTCTGAGTGGGCTCCTTTGAGATACAGTCCTGAGGGACTTCTTCAGTCATGAAGTTGGGGAGGAGCATGCAGATCAGAAACAGACTGAGTCAACAGCGAACTCCACCTGTCCCTTTGGGAAGGGGAGTGGCCTTTCTCAGACTGTGAATGCAGCCCATGTGTAGGGGCACCGTGCTGGTGTGGGAGGTGAAGCCTCCATGGCTGCCCAGCTGGGAGTCCGTGGTAGCAGGAGGGCCTGGCGTTGCAGAACGGCTCACCCCGTGTACGGCCCTCTCTCAGAGTTCCTTGCCTGCATGAGTCCCTTCTACCGCCTGCAAGTCCCACGTCGGGAAGCAAGTGGGCTGGAAAGCTCCATCCGCCCATGGGTTGACTGTCCTTAAAGGGCAGGTTCAGCTCAGCACCCTGAGCTCTAACCCCACCCTGCAGGCCAGGCAAGAGGCAGAGGGGGGTGAGGCCCCCCACCAGAGGTCAGGACTACAGATGCTGACTCTGTCTTGAAGTCTCCAAGCCTGCAGCTTCTCCTCCTGGAGAGGGAGGTCCTCCTCCTGCCCCTCCTCCCCCACGTCAGCCTTTGAAAGATACTGGGGAAAGTGTCGGGGTGGTTAGGCATGCGCAAACGCTTACACATTTCTCTTTGGAAGCCTCCCCGCCCCTCTTTCTCTTGGTCCTCTGCTGTGACTTTGACTGTGATGGCAGTGAGTTGACAGCCACACACGATGTCTGTGGTGCAGGCTCCCAGGGCTGCTTGGTCCTCGTCTGTGCAGCCTGGCGCCCCCAGGTCATGGGACTCCTGGAAGAGGTGGGTGACCAGGCCTGCAGCCAGCAGGTAACCTCCCCGGGGAAGTCACCTCGGAAATGGAACCAGCAGAGTGAGTTCTGTGTCTGTCTCCCTAGGTGTCAGAAATGAGTGGCACCACGTCCACAGCCAAATTTGCCTCAAACTGGGATGGCTGCAGATTGGGAGCCCTGGGCCTATCCTGCCTAGGACCTAGAATCTTGAGGAGCCCTGACCCTCAGCCCTGCCTCCTTCCTCCCAGCCATGGGGTGGTCACGGAGCCAGGGAGGTTAATGTCCATTCTTTGCAGACAGACAGATGAGGGGACTGCCAGACCTGCTCTTGTTGCCTGCCCACTGAGACTGTGGGGCCCCATGAAGATTTCCAGCCCTGTGCCCTCCAGGAACATGCCCCCTGATGCTGTCATGAGCTCTGGGTTTGCACAGCTTCACGATTATGTATCATAGCTCCAGTACAGTACACAGACCGCTGGAGTGGCTGGGAGGGGACTGGAGCCTATTTGAACAGAGGGTTCCGCCCACCCAGTCCTGGAGGTGCAGACACATGTCCTGTGAATAGGCGATTTCCTGCTTAGTTAGCTCTGCATGAGATGGGAGGTTGGATGCTTTCATAATTTTCCTTGTTTGGAAAATCCTGAAGATGTTGGGTGTGTGGGGGATACGAGAATGGGAATCAGGATTCGGGAACCGCATCTGTGAGCTGGAATCTAGATGGCCACTCAGAGCATCACAGCCGGGCGCTATTAGTCAGTGACGAGGATGCTTTTTCCTCTCCACCAGCATCAGATGCCCGGCAAGTCCTGGTCAGACATGAATGGGCCCTGGGCCACGTGGTCAGTTGACTTTAGAGGTTCCAGATTGGAAAATAGATGTAGTCGTTCTTGGGACACTGAGCAAAACATTGGAGGGGGGGCACTGTCACAGCTCCGCTGCAGCGTGGTGATAGGGTGAGGCGCGGGTGTTAGCGCTGCCAGCCTCAACCCGCTTAACCCGACACCTCTGGACGCTTATTGAGGCAGCATCTTGTGTCTTAGGAGTGTCGTTCTGCGGCTGGGCGTGGTGGCTCACGCCTGTAATCCCAGCACTTTGGGAGGCTGAGGCAGGTGGATCATGAGGTCAGTAGTTGGAGACCAGCCTGGCCAACATGGTGAAACCCCATTTCTATTAAAAATGCAAAAATTAGCCGAGCGTGGTGGCATGCACCTGTAATCCCAGCTACTTGGGAGGCTGAGGCAGGAGAATTGCTTGAACCCGGGAGGTGGAGGTTGCAGTGAGCTGAGATTGCACCACTGTACTCTAGCCTGGGCAACAGAGCAAGACTCCGACTCTGGGAAAAAAAAAAAAAAAAGTATCATTCTGGCTGCTCTATAGAAATGGATGGCAGAGGCAAGAGTGGCCTCTGAGAGGCCAGGCCAGGGATGAGCCAGGCTTGTCCCGGTGAGAGGTGATGGGAGCTTGGGCCAGGATGGAAGCCGGGGGGGTGGGTGGCGGGGGCGGCCCGGTTCCGGGACTCTTTGGAATGGGCTCATCCATGGACCGGATGTGACGAGAAAGGGAAGCAGCAAGGTGACTCGCAGTGTTTAGGTTGAGCAGGTGAAGGCGGGGGCTGCTGACCCGAGATGGGAAAGCCCAAAGGAGGAGCAGGTGTTAAATTTGAGACGCTTCTTCGACACATCCAGGGGGCCCTGCAAGCCTAGTCTCAGAGAGCGGTCAGTGGGGGAGTTGTCTGCACATAGGCGACTTCAGAGCTGCCACCCTGGGCGAGGTCACCAGAAGTAGGGGCTAGGGAGCGAGGAGAAGAGGGCTGAGGCTGAGCCCTGCTTAGAGGCCAGGAGGGTGGGGGCTGAAGGGACCCAGTAGATTTTGGTGTCCTGGATGCCAAGTGAGGAAGGGGCTTTCAGAAGGGCAAAGTAGCAGCAGGTCAAGTACATGGACGGCTGAGAACCGTCCATCAGCTTTGGCAACAAGGAATTGGCATTTGACCTTGAGGAGAGTCACTTGGGTCAGGGGGCACGGGAGGAGCCTGATGGAGTGGCTGGAGGAAGACAGACAGGGTATTCGTCTCCTGGGGCTGCTGAACACATTACCACAAGCAGGACAGCTGAAAACAGCAGAAGCGCTCAGGAGGCCAGGTGTCTGCGATCAGGATGGTAGCGGGCTTGACTGCCTCCGAGCTCTGAGGGGGAGCCCGCCCCAGGCCTCCCCTCGCCCCTGGGGGCTGCCGGGAATCCTTGGCATCCCTTGGTCTGTAGATGCCTCCCTGAGTCCCAGCCTCTGTTTCCCCAGGGTGCTCCACCTGTGTATGTGTCTCTCCGTGGCCCCTCCTCTTCTTAGAGGGACACCAGCCATTGGATTCAGGGCCCACCCCAATCCACTATGCCCTCGTCATAATGAAGTACATCCGCAAGGCCCTGTTTCCAGATAAGGCTCCACTCTGAAGTTCTGGGCAAACATGAATTGGAGGACACTGGTCAACCCGCTTCAGATGTGGAGGCAGCCAGTGTAGACCATCTCCATGAGGCCTTCCTCTCCCTGTGCTGCCACCTGTGGGGGGTGAAAGATGAGCCCGGAGCTCCATCCCCTCACGTCACCCCTACCGATGCTGGGGTGCCCATAGTGAGGTCAGAGCCCACCCAAGTCCCCCGTCCCGGGAGAGTTGGCTTTGCCTTCCAATACAACTAAAGAAGGGGGGTGTCCTGGTGAGATCGAATCCCAGGGTCTGCCTGGGAGCAGAGCATGACAGGTGGAGGCTCTGGCCAGGCCTGGCTGGATCTGTCATCTTCCTTTTTTTTTTTTTTTTTTTTTTTAGAGATGGGGTCTCACTATGTTGCCTAGGCTGGTCTCAAACTCCTGGCCTCCTAAGTGGTCCTCCTGCCTCGGTCTTCCAAAGTGCTAGGATTACAGGCCTGAGCCACCATGCCCAGCCGGATCTGTTTTCTTGGTGGCAGACCTGATCTGGGGCTTTGCTGTCTCTGTCTTGGAGGTGGAGGTAGTTCCACTCCCTGGGATATCTGGAGAATCATCAGTGTCCCCACTACCCCTGGGTTCGACTTCCGCGAGGGGCAGCTGTTTGTAGGGCAGCTCCAGCAGTTTCCCTGCGTGTGTGCCTTCCCGGAGGTCTCCCAGCCCACTGTCCCCTGCGGCCTCTTTCCTGCATGCCAGGCAGAACCCCCCCGCAGCAGAGTCCCGGCTTCTACACTGGGGCCGTGGCCGGGCGGAAGTAGGGGTACTGAGTTCTCGACGTTTCCCTGTGCGGCCTCCCCACTGTCCAGCCTGCTGGGGCCACAGGCCCCGTGCTCTGATTCCTCCTCAAGGCTCGAGGCACAAGGCCTTGTGCTGAGGATGCAGCCAGAGAGGCTGCTGTGTCACTCTCCCTCTCTCTCCTGGAGGGCAGGAGTGGAGATGGCCATTGCTGAGTGGGGAGACACAGGGCCTGGCCTGACCCCGGGCCTGCCCGCCACCCTACCTGGAGATGTGGAAAGGCCTGTTTGCAAGCAGCAGGCTGGCAGGCTGTCCAGGGAGAGCCCCTGACCTTGTGGGTCCTCTGGCTCTACCCCCCCGCTTTAAAGACATCTCCCACTGAGGAGGCATCTTCCATGCAGTTCAGCATTTTCGAATTTTCTTTAACGGCTCCCAGATGGGTTTGGTGTGGTTTGTCGTGGTTGAAGGTTCAGGGAAGGTCAGCTCGTCTCCTCAAGATCAGAGCCTCCTCCCGGGTGCCTCCTTCCTGCACTCCACTCCAGCTGGACTCTGCCGGGAGCTACTCATCGGGAGACTGATACCCCCGCCACCAGGGCCACCCACCCTTCCTTCCTTCCTTCCATGTCGGGGAGGGGTTGTTCCAGACCCTATTCCCCACGCCCTCCAGAAGGTCTGGTCATATGAGGACCGCAGGCTCTCAGAGTTTGGGGGGGATAGGGGACCAAGGGTGTCTGATCACCTAGGTGGATCTCAGGCGTCCTTCCCCAGTTGACAAGGACAAAGGCTCCACGTTGTGTTTGGCTGTGCTCTTTCGTAAGAACTGCGTAGTGTAGAGGAAAACACACACACATTCTATGATGGCCACCCGACCCGTGACATTCTAGAATCCATGTCCTGGAGCGTGGTCCCCACAAGCTGCTTGCAGGGCCAGCCACAGGAGCCATGACAGCTGTCGGCGAGGACATTGTGGAAGCCGGGGCATTCTCTGATGCGGAACATTTTTCCTTGACCTCACCGTTCTGCAGCTCGTTCACTCAGCCCGTGAACTGGGCACAGCACCACACTCTTGAGGCTTGAGTTGGGTTGAAATCTCTCGGGGAACAGCGAGACAGTTGTGGGTTGGGGCTCTGGGGCTGTGCATGTTCACGTGGGCCACCAGGTAGCCGTTTCTCACAGAAATGTGGAAGCTGGTGCACTGTCTCTTCCAGTTCCTCAGGCTTCTGCTCCCAGAAATAGCGCCTGATTGACTTCCTGATTTCTTTGCTGCTCATTCAGCATTGCACTCTCATTCACAGAAATTATTTAAATGAATGAGCGCCTAAGCTTCCCGGGGATGGGCATAGCAGCCAGAGGCCCCAGGCCACAGTGCGGGTGCCCACCCCCTCGGTAGATTTCAGCAGGCACCTGGGTTTGTGGCTGGAGCTGGGTGCAAAGCTGGCAGCCCCCAGTCAAGAGTGTGGAGGTTGGGGAGAACTCCCTGGTCCTGGTAGTGACCAGCTGAATTGGGGGCTGGGCATTTTTTCACGGCACGAAGCCCACGTCTGTTTCTGTGGCCATGCATTCTTGGTCTCTGCCCAGCCTTTGGAAAGCAGTTAGACCGGGCCCTATGCGCCATCAGTTTCCTCCTGCAAGATCAAGGAGGTGTGACCTGTTTATGTACTTGAGGACCCAGAGAATAGACCCATTCACAGGATGCCTGGGTGACTCTGGTCCTATTTTCAGCTCATAACACATCACTGCAGCCATTCACTGCCACTTCTGTAGCCCGTCTTGGTGGATCCCATGACCCATCCCTAACTGGTTTATTCAGTGAGATCCAGAGATGGCCAGGCTGTGGCAAGTCCTCTACCCCACACAGCTGCGTTCACAGGGGATGGATTGTGGCAGCTGGAGGGCCTCATCCCTTTGGAGTCCATGGCTCTCAGACCTTGGACCTGTAACTCTCACCTCCCCAAGCCCATTTCCCTATCTGTAGGTTGGGGTCACAGTCCCCATCAGGCACACGACTGGTGCCCCACAGGCCATGGCTGGGGCTGGGGCTGCGGTGTCAGCCACTCAAAATAAGGCGCTGGATGGAGCTGGGGGCTCATGTGGACCTCTGCAGTTTTAGAAATTTTTTTTTTTTTTTGGAGATGGAGTCTCATTCTGTCACCCAGGCTGTAGTGCAGTGGCGCAATCTCAGCTCACTGCAAACCTCTGCCTCCCAGGTTCAAGCAATCCTCCTGCCTCAAACTCCCAAGTAGCTGGGACTACAGGCATGCACGACCACACCCGGCTAATTTTTGTATTTTTAATAGAGATGAGGTTTTGCCACATTGGCCAGGCTGGTCTCAAACTCCTGACCTCAGGTGATCACCCACCTCGGCCTCCCAAAGTGCTGGGATTACAGGCATAAACCACCGCGTCCAGCCTAGAAACATTTCTTCATGGGTTGATTGGAAACCCATTACACCAAGAGGGTAGTGACGGAACTCCCTCTCAGCCCTCACTGCTGCAGCCTGGCAGGGCTCTTGGGCCACATTCAGTGGCTCTTAGAGCTTTCTCAGGTGCTTTCCAGCCACGAGGGAGAGCCCCTCCACCTTCCGGCGGGGGCTGAGCCACATTCTCCCGGGAGGGAGCTCAGGGCAGCCCAGACCCCTTGGCCCTGATGAAGGCCAGATGCAGGCGCGCTCCCAAGCAGAGAAGAGAACACACCTGCAAATTCCCCACTCCTCTGTGCAGAAGGCCCACTGCCGACAGCCAGGCCAGGCCGCAGGCTGCGATAAGCACTTCTGGCCTTCAGGATCTTGGCTGCATGGGACTTTGGGGAGAATCTGGTCTGGATTCCATGTCTTACAGATGGGGAAACAAGTCCGGGCAGACGGAGGGATGTGCTCCAGGTCAGGCTGCGGGGCAGGGTCTGGAGTCACCAGGCTGGGTGTTTTACCCGAGGGAAACCCAACCCTGTGAGGAGCCGGGTGGGTGGAACCCAGTCCCACCCCATCACGAGGGGTCTGTGGGATCCTTGACCTTAAAGAACCCAAGGTTATTTCATTCCTCCATTTGTCTCCAATCAGAGCTCCTCTTAATCATCCTAAGCTGGCCACAAAAGGCCCCCTTTCAAAATTCTCCACTAAAAATACAGAACATTTCAGTTCCTTGTCAGGAGCTGTGGCTGTGACCGTCCACGGGGGATGAAGAGCGGTGGTCCCTCTTCTTTTGTTTATTTATTTTTTCAGTTTTGGGGTTTTTTTGTTGTGTTGTTGTTGTTGTTGTTGGTTTTTCTGAGACAGAGTCTTGCTCCGTCACCCCAGGCTGGAGTGTGATGGTGTGATCTCGGCTCACTGCAACCTCCACCTCCCAGGTTCAAGTGATTCTCCTGCCTTAGCCTCCCGAGTAGCCGGGACTACAGGCCCATGCCACCATGCCTGGCTCATTTTTGTGTACTAATTTTAGTAGAGATGAGGGTTCACCATGTTGGCCAGGCTGGTCTTGAACTCCTGCCCTCAGGTAATGCGCCCGCCTCGGCCTCCCGAAGTGCTGGGATTACAGGCGTGAGCCACCACACCTGGCCTTTTTTCATTTTTGAGACAAGGTCTCTGTTACGCAGGCTGGAATACAGTGGCACAATCACAGCTTACTGCAGCCTTGACCTCCTGGGCCCAACCGATCCTCTCGCCTCAGTCTCCCAAGTCCTGGCTGATTTTTATTTTTTGTAGCGATGAGGTCTCCCTATGTTGCTCAGGCTGGTCTCAAACTCCTGGGCTCAAGCAGTCTTCTGTCCTTGGCCTCCCAAAGTGCTGGGATTACAGGTATGAGCCACTGTGCCTGACCTGGTCCCTCTTCTTTTAAAGCTTGGGGTTTAGTAAATGCATTATCAAGCCTAAGGTCCATTCTTTTATTTTGTAACAGCTTTACTGAGCTATAATTCACATATCATACAATTCACCCATTAAAGTATCCAATTCAGTGGCCTCTTGCGTGGTGAGATCTAGGAAAGAATTTTAGAACATTTTCATCACCCCAAAAAGAAACCCTATACCCATAAGCAGCCTCTCTCCATTCTGCCATGCCCCACCCGTAGTGTTTGGTCTTCAGTAATTGATTTTCGTATATTTGAGACACATTGGTGAATATTAAAGAACTTTAATCCACTTTTTACTGGTAGGATGGAGTTTTGTGGGTTCCTTTTAGTTTTGGGGGCTGACTATTTTGCTCACAAAGGAGTCTCAAAGTCAAGGGGAGACCGTGGATGAAGCCTCAGATCCATTAGTTTCAGGGCTTTCCATCTGCGGAACAGCGTGGGCGGCCCCACGAAGGTCCAGGTGTGCTCACTCCTACCTGGTTTCAGGAAAGAGAGCAAAGAGGGGTCTGCTCTGGCGAAGCGGGTGAGCAGGGCCGCGCAGCCTTCCAACGCTCAGAAGCCTTGGAAGGCATGAGTTTCAGACTCCTGAGATCTGAAGCTGACGGCTCATCTGAGATGCAGCTGAATGAACTCAGCCTCCTTTGTAGGAAGGCAAGGCTGGGCGCTCTGGGAACACAGGACGGAGGTGCCCGGGAGGCTGCAGCTGGAAGCGCTCTGTAACCCTGGGGCCTGAGGCAGCTCTGCCCAAGTTCCCCTGGCTGTGAGAGAGCCCCATGTGCCTGGGGCAGTTGCGGGGAGAAGGCCCAGGCAGCTCTGGGGGATCAGCTGAAACTGGGCTGGCATTTCCAGTTTCCCAGGTCCTGAGCTTGGCCTGGGCCCTCAGCCTCACTGTCAGACAGAAGCACAGACACCTGGGGTTTCTCTGTCTCCATGTGGCACAGAAATGACACCTTCAGGCCGTGGGGCCAGCCAGGCCTGTCACGTATGATTCAGGACAGGGTTTACCATGTCTTCCTTTGCAGCATGGTTAGTGGCTAAGGGCATGGATGCTGAGCCCAGGCTGCCTGGATTCAGATCCCAGCCCTGAACCTTGGCACACTGGGTGTCCCCTCTGTGCCTGTGTGTGTCCTCAGTTCTTTTTTTTTTTTTTTTTTTTGGACAGAGTCTTGCTCTGTTGCCCAGCTAGAGTGCAGTGGTGTGATCTCAGCCCACTGCAACCTCCATCTCCCAGGTTCAAGTGATTCTCCTGCCTCAGACTCCTGAGTAGCTGGGATTACAGGCACATGCCACCACGCCCAACTAATTTTTGTATTTTTAGTAGAGACGGGGTTTCACCATGTTGGCCAGGCTGGTCTTGAACTCCTGGCCTCAAATGATCCACCCACCTCGGCCTCCCAAAGTGCTGGGATTACTGGCGTGAGCCACCATGCCCAGCTAGTCTTCAGCTTTAAAACAGAGGTGAGAATGGTATCTGAGAGCAGCTGGTAACAGAAAATGATTCCCTTCCTGAAGCCAGTGCTGGGGGTACGTGCCGGGAAGAGCTGGCTCCCATGTGCTCCGACCGACAGGCCCCAATGGCAGCTGCTTGCCTGGACAGGCAGAGTCACCAGTGGGGAAGAGCAGGGATCACCTGGGTTCGAATCCTAGCTGCATGTCCTGCCAGCAGGGCGACCCCTGGCAAGTCATTTAGACTCTGTCCCTCAGTTTCCTCATATGTAAAATGGGGATGAAGGTAATGGTGTCTCTGTGACTATTAAGTCATTCATAAGAAACCACTGTGAGGATTAAATGAGTGTTAGCAGAGGGCTCGCCCAGGTGCCCAGCCCAGGGTGGGCTCCTGGTGGCAGCTATTCACATGCTAAATTTAAAATGAAAAAGCATTGCATTTTTCATTGTTTCTTTACTGATTTGAATGAATACTAATCAGTGATAATATTGCTGCTGTGGTTAGCGCTGTTTGCTGAACACCCACCCAAGCTGCGCTGACCTGCAGTTTCTCTGTCTCCCCAGCCGAGCCACTGCCGCTCATGGATTTGTGCCGTCGCTCGGTGCGCCTGGCCCTGGGGAAGGAGCGCCTGGGGGAGATCCACACGCTGCCGCTGCCGGCTTCCCTCAAGGCCTACCTCCTCTACCAGTGACGTTCGCCATCATACCGCCAGCGCGACAGCCACCTGGTGCCAACTCACTGAGCCGCCTGCCGCTGGGGCCGCCGCACCCTGCACCTTGGACCGGCATCCATAGCCATGGACAGAGGTCCCTGGCCTTCCCTCATCCTCCGTGGCTGCCTCCATGGGACAAGGACCAATTCCAACACAGGCTCCTCTTTCCCCCTTCCCGACATCAGCAGAAGGCAGCATCCCTGCATGCCGTCCATATACAACCCCTCTTTGAAAAAAGACACAGAGAATAAACTCCTACGAAAGCCCTACATTGAGCTCCAATCTGCTCGGGGTGGGACGGGTGCTTCCCACATCTCCGGGAGAAGGCTGCAGCCACCTGGGGGTCCCAGGGTGGTGGGGGTGGCAGGTGGTACCACAGCTCTGAGAGCAGATACCAGGGGTACTAAGAGTTGCTTAGACAAGGGCTGGTGCCCGGCCCAGGGTGCCCAGCGGGGCCATGCCATGGCAGATAAAGCTCAGGACGTCAAAAACTCACCATGGACACCAAGGCAGAAACCAAGAACTGTCTGCAGGCAAATAAGCACCCAGCACCCATCCTGGCTGCCGGTGCCCCATACCCTATATTTATTCTTTTAACAATAACAAAAGCCATTTATTTATTCCATCTAGAAAGGAAACCCTGTTTCAGTCCCCTCTCTCTGGCTGTTCTGTTACTTTCCTTCCACCTGTGCCCTCCCTGGGATATGTATGCCTCGCCCGCCCTCCCTGGGCACATGTGCATACGTGCCCAGGCACAAGTATGTCTTTGGGTCCCTTGCCCTGCAGTTTCCAGGGGGCTCTGCTCCAAGTTCCCTAGCGGGCCCCTCAGGGAGAAATAGCCTCACGTGCAATCTGGGTGTCTTCGGGGGCCCGTCTGGAAGGGCTGCAGCAATTCCCCTGTGTCTCCAGGTAACCAGCTAACTCTTGGGCTCAGGCACCCTTGCACGGGGTTGCATTTCTTTAGTCTTCTGTGGGTCTTTTGGTGTGGGTTTGATTTTGCTTTTGCTTTCTAGCTGAGATTTCCCAAGTGCATCCTCAGAAGCTCTGGGTGTGCCAGAGGACCCCCAGAACTAAGAAGGGAGGGCGAGTGGGTCTCCATTCCCTGAGAAGCCAGGGGCAGGGTGGGATGGGGAAGACCAGGAGCAGAGTCGAGCCTCACAGAAGCCAGCGCGGGTCTCTGCTCAGCACCCCAGCCGGGGCTCCGGACCCAGGGTAACAGCCCCAGTTCATCCCAACCCCTCTCAGAGCCTCAAGAGGGGTAGCTCGGCTGCCGGAAGAGAGGGGTGCCCTATCCCTGGCAACCCCTCCACGTAGCATACCCCAGCACGTGCCACCGCCTTTGCCATTTCTTTGAGCTTGAAGTTAACTCTCTTAGAGTCTAACTTTGGTTCATTTCTGCACAGGTACAATAGATGACTTTATTTGTTTAAAATGTTTAATATATATACATACATATATATATATATTTGTCTGTAAGAATTATGTTTTAAACAGCTGCTGTAGAGTACCTTTTTTTAAGTAAATCTTACAGTGGAGTATATTTTTTAAAGCACAAAATTGGTGCCAAGACTGGGTGAGAAATGTACATTACCCCCTTATTATTTTGACGGTTTTTTTTTCGGGGCAGGGGACCTTACCTGTAAGACTTTTAAAGATTTTCCTCCCTCCTGTTTCAGGTGGGTCACATTCTGATGAATGTTTCCCTTGTACAGATCCCAGCTTATGGCCTTGACCCAGCCGTCCTCACAGATGCCGGGTGACCCTCTAGCTCTCTCTGCATCTCCCACCCCCCGACGCCCTGGGACCCTCGACCCCACCCTTCTTTCCTACCAGCCCAGAGCCTTGTGGCTTGTACAGTTTTGAAACTCCCGTTCTATTTTATGATGGTTGATAATAGTCAGTAACCTAATAAAGGAACGTTTGTTAAAATATCAAACCATTTTTGAGTTCCTCGTTTGTGCCTCGGGGGGAGGGGAAAGAGACATAGCTGACCCCTCCTGGGTCCAGCCAGCTCCACGGCCCACAGTTTTCAGCAGATGATGGGCTGACTCCCTACTACCCCTTGGCAGAGGGTGGGATGCCAGGCAAAGCCCCAGACAGAGAAGGAGAAGGAGAGTCCTGGAGGGAGGACCCCAGAACAGCCTCATCCCCATTTCAGAAGTTCCTCACCCTGGCAGCCCAAGCTGCAGAAACTTGCCAAGTCTAACAGACAGTGATTCTGCGCCTTCGTGAGCGCATCAGGTTGGTTTGTGGGGTTGTAGAACTTGAGTTGACCGTGGGCTTTTTAGGAGCAGAGTGTGAGCCATTGTGGGCGTCCTCAGAGTCCAGGCTCTAGGGGAAGGAGCAGATCCTTCATTTGTCTTTGTGTCCCCTGGGGCTGAGTGCACGGTGATGTTTGCTGAACTGTTGCAGAGTGAACTTGTTCTGCTAGCCACGTGGGCAGAGCCCCCAACAGAAAGGACAGGAAACTCTGGCTTATTTAGGGAATCAATGGGTGATAAAATGACAGTCAAGAAATTTACTAAGATGTGATCACGTGTCACGGCTAGTTTCCAAAGAATTAGCAAGAGCACATTAAGCTTGCGGTGGGGACACTTCATTCTGAAGGCGTGTTGGGACCTGATAGTGCCGTGAAAAGTGCCTGGCCTGAGGGCCCAAGATCCCTGGGCCCAAAGACCCATGTTCCTTTCTCTAAGAGCCTCCTGACCAGCTATCCTCAGACCACACACATCAGCAGCATCTGGGAGGGGGTTGTGAAAATGCAGATTCCAGGGTCCCACCTGAGATGTACCAAGTCAACACTTCTAGGGCCAGGCCCAGGTATATGCATTTCCTCAACTCCCTAGGTGACCTTGCCTAAGAGAGTTTGCACACCACTATTTGTGACAGTGTCAGCTGTTTTGCAAAGTTGCTGGGTAGAGGGAAATTATTCCATGGTGTTGGTGGGTTGGCCCAATGAGGAGCGCATGCGCTCCTGAGTCAGACCTGGATTCAAATACTGGCTTTGTGGCCTTGGATGAGCCTCCGGAAAACAGCAGTCACTGTAGTGTAGTACCTATCTCACAGGAGGATAGCAAGGGTAAGATGAGGCTTTCCAAACAGGACCTGGAGTCTTAGCGAGTGTGCAAACAAATGCTTTAAAAGCTCCTGAATTTCTGGAAAATGGCAGTTTCTGGGTTGCGACTTTGTCTTTAAGAACGGACCAGATGCCCGGGCATGGTGGCTTACACCTGTAATCCCAGCACTTTGGGAGGCCGAGGCGGGCGGATCACAAGGTCAAGAGATCAAGACCATCCTGGCCAACATGGTGAAACCCCGTCTGTACTAAAAATACAAAAATTAGCTGGGCATGGTGGCGCGTGCCTGTAGTCCCAGCTGCTCAGGAGGCTAAGGCAGGAGAATGGCATGAACCTGAGAGGCGGAGGCTGCAGTGAGCCAAGATCGCACCACTGCACTCCAGCCTGGGCTACAGAGCAAGACTCTGTCCCCTCCAAAAAAAGAATGGACCAGACATTCTTAACCAACTTCCTGATAATGATCTTCCTTCCCAGGTAAAGTCTCCAAAGGTCAAGGTGGGTATTGGGAAGAGGGTCCCCTAGATGCCTTTCCCAGATGCGGTTGGATGAAAGGCGTGGTCTAAAATGATTTTCAGGTTGGAGTTCATGTCTGGGTTGCAGTTGGAACTCCGCTTCCTTTGAAGGGGGCAGCAGGGGAGGAGTGGGGTTGGGGTCAGGCGCTGGGGGCAGGGGGAGGCACAGGGAAAAATCAGGGCCCTTGTGCTGCCAGGAGACTTCTCGGGGAGTAGGGTTTTGTGCCGAAGGGAGTGGGATTAATAAAACCATCTGTGCAGACTTGGCCCATGTGGTTGTAATTAATCCCCTGCCTTCAAGCAGGTAGCAGACTCTCAGGGCTTGGCCATAGATGGGAAGAGTCCTCCCGTCCCCACCCTTCAGCACGAAGCTTCCCTCCCGCCTTCTCCGCTCCTCGACGAGATGAGGAATGTGGAATTTACTGAACCATAAACTATGCCGGGGGAGCTGGGGAGGGGGCCGAAGACAGAGCAATTAGTTCATGCTCCAGTCCAGACACCCAAACATGGTTGGATTCCAGCTGCAAGGAATATTTGAAATAAATGAGCTGCCCAGGGCCAGGAGTTTGCTGTGTTTTCTGTATGGGGCCATGGCAACCAGGGAGGAAATCGTGAGCTAGGGACTGGGCTCTAGAGTCAACAAATGATGTCCTGGCCCAGCAAATGCAGAGGAAGCCGCTCATGGCTCTCCTCGGGTTTCTCGAGACTCAGCTGCTGGCAGGCAGGACTGGGGCCGACCATCTCCCTGGTGCACTCAGACCGTGGTGTTCTCTCCTGGGTTCTGATTTTTTTTTTTTTTTTTTTGGTAAGAAAAGAGAAAACTAACTCTTCTCTGGAACCTTTCTTCCTGGGCCAGAGAACAGCTGCTGCTGTTGCTGCCGGGCTGATAATGATTTTCCTGGGTAGAGGAATATTCTCCGTGGAAAAGCTCAGGCTGAGGGCAGCTAGCTAGACAGAGGTGGCACTGACCTTGTGCAGGGTTTGTCTTCCCGCCCCACCCCAATTGCAGCCTCTACTGGGTCTGCTTTATAGGCAGGAAAGGCAAAGGTCTCCTCCAGCTCCCTTCCCTGGTGGCGTTTGGGGGTGAACCTTACAGCTGTCCCCAAAGATGTGTCTTACAAGTGCATGTGAGTACCAGGACCTAATTGGGGATTTCACCCTGAAGTTCACAGATGCTCCCTGCATCTGAATCGCCCGGAGGAACCTAGGGGGTGAAAGCAAAATCCTGGTAAGCTTGATATGCAATAGGATGGGCCTGCGAATAGGCATCTTTGAACACCCATAGATGATGCAGATAACATTGTCCTGAAGGTTGCTGGGGTCCCAGCGTTACATGCAGAGTTGCATCCATGCAGAGTTGCATCCATGCAGAGTTGCATGCAGTTACATGCAGAGCTGCACCTATGCAGACCTCTCTGCTGTATCCCTGTGGTCCTTCAGAGTCCTGCCAGGGGCTGAGACCCACAGAAGCTTGGAGACCACGGGTATAGAAGATTCTGTTCGCGTGGCCCTCCCAGCTCTCTCTGCTCTGTGTCTCAGAGCACAGGCACTCCCCGAGCTGCCGATCAAGGCATCAACGCCAGGCACTAAAACTTCTCACCCAGGCACAAAAGTGCTCATCTTAGGAATGAACAAAGTCGGTCCAAGGGAGAAATACTGGAGTCCAGGCAGGGAAACCTTGAGGGCTAGCCTTCAGCCTCAGTTTCCCCAAGGAAATTAGACCCTGGAAAGCTGAACCAGGAGCTTGGAGACAACATTCGGGTCTACAAGCCACGGCCCATGCAAGACCCTTCCAGCAGGGCTATCCGCATGGGAGCTGCTCATGGGTATTTCCCACAACCTCAGCACAGCATGTAGGGACAAGGGCCTCATCAACCCAGGACTGTGCCTCTCAGAGCATGTCTTCCTCTCTCTTTACAGCCTAAGAAGCAAACATTTTAATCCCTCTCCCACCTACATCCTTGGGCCCTACCTTTTGAAAGATGTTCAGCTTTGCCAGTGATTTCTGTTCAGCAAAGTGGGGCCGCCAGGGTTTCTGATGTCCACAGGTGGAATCAACTCCAGTGGAAAAGGAACCTCACCTTCCAGGCTGGCCATGTGTGGAGGCTGAGTGACTGGGGAGAAGGGGCCTGGCTTCAGGACTGACGCCTGGCTTCCCACTTCCTGTCCAGGATGGTAGCTTTAAAGCCTGGAGCCTTGGCGTCTCCATCTGTGAAATGGGAACAGCACTTGCCCCCCAGCGGGGCCACTGAGACCCACATGCTTAGGGCTGGGCACATCAGGGCCTGAGCCCAGGGTACTCCTATCTCACTCTTTTATTTGTAATTAAGGTGAAATTCACATAACATCAAATTCACTGTTCTAAAGTATGCACATCAGTGTGGCGTGTAGTACATTCGCAATATTGTACAACTGTCACTTCTGTCTAGTTCAAAACATTATCATCACCCCCAATGGGGACCTCACACCCATTAGGCAGCCACTACCCATTCCCCTCCCCCAGCCCCTGGCAACCACTAATCTACTTTCTGTCTCGATTTGCCTATTCTGGACATTTCTTATCAATGGTCTCAAACAATAGGTGACCCTCTGTGTCTGGCGTCTTTCATTTCCAATTGGCTTTTTAAGGAGCTACTCCCTGGCCCCTCCCCCATGACTTCCCTGTGTCTTTGTTTCCTTATTTCATCATATGGGAGAACATTTCCTCTTCTTAGGGTTATTGTGAGAATTAAGTGAGCCATGTCTGTAAAGTGCTTAGAAGCTGGTCGCTGGTCGCAGGAAGCAATCAATAAACATAGCTAGTATAATTACTCCTCCACCCCCCAGGGCACCCAGAGACCCTTGTTTATGCTCCTAAACTCACCGAAGTCACCTAGTCCGTGAATGACCCTTTCCTAGAGGGCACCTTGCAGGGAAATTGCCTGAGCCCAGGGTTCTCAGTTTATCAGATCCAGTTTTCTAAAAATCAGTCTGGTCACCAGGGCTAACAGAGAGTTGGGTGGTTAAGAGCTCTGTGGCCTCGTGCAGCTCCTCTGATCCCTAGTTTCAAAATTATATTTGTTTCCTGGGGCTGCTATAACCAAGTACCACACACTGGGTGACTTAAAACAATGCACGTTTATTCTGTCCCAGCTGTGGAGGCTAGAAGTCCAAAATCAAGGCGTGGGCAGGGCTGCCCTCCCTCCAGAAGTTCTAGAAAAAGATCTGGCCTATGGCCAGGCGCAGTGGCTCACACCTGTAATCCCAGCACTTTGGGAGGCCGAGTTGAGTGGATCACTTGAGGCTGGGAGCTCAAGACCAACCTGGCCAACATGGCGAAGCCTCGTCTCTGTTAAAAATACAAAAACTTAGCTAAAAATACAAAAAATTAGCCAGGTGTGGTGGCGTGCGCCTGTAATCCCAGCCATTCGGGAGGCTGAGGCACAAGAATCACTTGAACCTGGGAGGCAGAGGTTTCAGTGAGCCGAGACTGCACCACTGCACTCCAGCCCGGGCAACAGAGTGAGACTCTGTCTCAAAATAATCATAATAATAACAATAAATGTGATTAAAAAAGAAAAAAGAAGATCCATCCTGGCCTCTTCCAGCTTCCCGAAGCTTCTGACTGCATGGCTTGTGGCTTGTGGCTGCATGGCTGCAATCTCTGCCTCTATCTTCTCATGGCCTCCTCCCCTCTGTGCCTCTGTCTGTCTTGTAAGAACACGTGTCATTGGATTTAGGGCCCACCCAGATAATCCGGGATGATCTCATCTCAAGATTCTTAAATCAGTGACATCTGCTAAAACCCTTTCCCCAAATAAGGTCACATTCACAGTTTTCAGGATCAGGACAAGACATACCTGTGGAGTCCTAATTAGGGAAAAGGAGTCAGGCTGGCGGGACCAAGGGGAAGCAAGATGAGAAAGCAGATAAGCTGTAAATCTGCCTTTCTTCATGGTCCAGGACACAGTGCCCTCCTGCACAAATAACTCTCAATCTTCCCGTGCCCAACTATCACCAGACCCTCAGCTGATAGGAAAATACAGGTTAGCTCACTGCAACCTTGGCATATAAGTACTTCACAAAGCCCTCTTCAGCACATGGCACAAGCACCATCCTGTAAAATCCCAGCAAGCCTTTGTCTCATTGCAATCAACTCCTCTCTTGCTGATCTGCACCCTTGCAACGTATTTCCATATTTTCTCTAATAAATTTGCCTTTCTTTACCTACAATTGTCTTGGTAAATTCTTCTTACCCCCATGCCACTGACTTGGGGAGCCACCATGCAACCCTCCACACACACCTTCAGGGCAGAGTGCGTAATAGTACCCACTCCTGGAGTGGCCATGAAGACCGATGAAACCAAGCAGGTAGAAAAGAGCTCAGCACCAGGCCGATGGTGGGTGCTGCCCAACAGTCCATGACTCCCATCCTTATTCGTGACATGCCATCAGCCTCCTGTCCTGGCCTCTTGCAGCCAGTCCCCTGAGACCAGATTTGCTCTAGAATTAATTGGTCGATGTTCTAAGAGATGAGTACCAAGGGCCAGAAGAAGCCACAGGACCAGGCTCAGACCAGAAACTTGTTGGATAGAGGACTTGGACTCTCTTGATCTCTCCTCTGACAGGCTACAGTGAGTGGGTCCTGGGCCCTGCGAAGGGTGGGCATTGCCCAGGAGTCATTGGAAATAGGGGCTGAGCTCAAGACATCATGCCCCAAGTGCCAAGCATCGCCTCCCCCCATCTTTCACTGAGACAGACGGATGAAGCTTGCATCCCTGCAGCTTCTGCGGCCAGGCCTGCTCTGAATTCATCGTACAAGGAAATGGAATGTGAACCCCAGGCTATTTAAAGAGCCAGGGAGACTGGGGGCTCGGCGGGGGCCCAGCCAAGCCAGGGTGCCTCGGATCGGCACAGGTCTCCTCTGTGCACACGGTTTGATTTACAGGAGGGCTGCGAGTGACTCCAACTTCAGACAGAGAACTATTTGAAGCAGCTGCCAGATGTTGTGTCTGAATTGGGTTTTTACAACTTGCTTACTGGTTAGCAGCCTGCCTCCCGCCAGAGTTCAGCTTGCCCCGGCGGGTTCAGGGTCCTGGCACTGGCCCACAGGCCTTTGCTCGGCAGCCTGATCCCTCCTACTCAGCCCGAGCCTATTCTGCCTCGAGTGCAGCGGGGGTGGGTGCCTGGTTTCCGAAGCATCCCACCTTCCTGGGGTGGTGTTGGGGCCCTGATTTCAGTACATCCTTCAGGCACCCTAAGAATGCTCTGGAATGTTCTGTCTGAGCTCCCTGCAGGACCCTCTGGGAGAGGCAGAAATTTCACAAACAGCTTTGCAATGAGGCACCCCTTGGAGCAGATCCTCCATAGCAGGACCGTCCCCAACCCCTTGAGCATGGCCTGGGAGGTGTGGCACAGACTGGCAGGTTCTTCCATCCCGGTCCCTCCCCCTCATTTCACTTTGGCTGATGCCAGCCTCTTTAATTGGACCATGGAAGGTCACAGGGGACCAGGGCTGGGAACTCAGTCCCAGTTCAACTAGGGACTTCTGGAAGTATCCCAATCTTCTGGAAATCCCGGTGAACCAGGGAAGCTCCAGGCAGGCACCAGTGGAACCAACCTATGGATGGAGGCCACTGTGTCCAGGCCAGACCCACCCTGTCAGGGTCGGTGGGATTTCTCCGAGAGAGACTATAGGGGTTCACTTGGAGTTGGAGGGTGTTTCTCAGCCCCTCCTCACTCTGGGGAGGCCTGTGGCGAGAGGCACATGACTCAGTGTTCACTTCCTGAGGCCACTTGGAATGGACGTCTCAGAAGATTTGCTCGGGTGCAAAGCGGGTAACCAGGGAAGGGGGTGGGGTGGGAGGTGGGGCGGGCAAGGCCCAGGAGGGAGGAGGTTGTGTCATTAATCTTGTTGCATGTGAAAGCACACTTGTGTCCGTCCAGGAATCCCGAACTCGCCAAAGTGGACAGAGTGTTCAGTCCCCTCCCGAAAGCGCCAGAAATGTTTTGTCCACTAGGAAGGAAAACATCCTCTGCTTATGTGCTCGAATTTGGCTCTCCCTCGCAGGAGACACCTCAGAGGGCCCCGATCTGAGCAGCGAGCCAGTGGCTGCAGGACGGGGTGTAGGGGGCGTGCACCCTGCCTCCCTTTGGGGCCAAAGAAGACCCCTCCAGCCTGTGTTTTTGGCAGCCCTAAGGAACTCTTTCTGCACTACCCAGCCCCAGCCCCGGCTCCCTTTTTTTGCTTCTGAATCCTTCTGAGAATCAGAAAGAGAGGAGATCATGAGCAGGACGCCCTCTCCGAAGAGCCCAGAAATGGTGGTGGAACTTAGCAAGCTCCCAGGCTGGCCTGCTGCAGGGGTGAAGGCTGCAGGAGTGCACAGAAATGCAGGCCAGGGCCCAGGTGATCTGGGGTTTGGACTTAGGACACCAGCCACTGCTGGTCCCAGGACCCTGGACTAGGGAGCCTCAATTTCCTCTGCCTTCAAGTGGGAATAATGACACCTTCCAGCCAAGCCTGTGGCGTTGTAAAGATCAAATGAGGTCTGTGTATGAGGCAATGCCTTGGGAGGCTTCAAAGCCCACACTGCCCAAGGGTTTTTTTGTTTTTTGGGGGGGACACAATTTCACTCTGTTGCCCAGGCTGGAGTGCAGTGGCGCAATCTCAGCTCACTGCAAACTCTGCCTCCCGGGTTCAAGTGATTCTCGTGCTGCGTCCTCCTGAGTAGCTGGAATTACAGGTGCCCGCCACAACGCCCGGCTAGTATTTGTATTATTAGTAGAGATGGGGTTTTGCCATGTTGGCTAGGCTGGTCTCGAACTCCTGACCTCAAGCAATCCGCCTGCCTTGGCCTCCCAAAGTGCTGGGATTACAGGTGTGAGCCACGGCACCCGGCCCCAAGGTCTTAATCTAATAACATCTGTTTATGGGAAAGAGGGAAAGATAAGCATCCCGAGGCATGTCTATGCCTTCTGGAGAGACCCCTCCTTGTGGCCCAGCAGCTTCTCCTCCTGGGTCTCCTGCAGCCGTCCCTGGACGCTGGGGGCCCTTCTGAGCAACCCCACCCCCAGCTTGCTGGAAGGATGAGCTGGGGATGCCGTTTCCCCCGAGGGAAGCCCCCAGGCCGAGGCAGAAGCCCAGCCCAGACACCGCTTTGGAGGACGGACCTTGAGGACGTCCTGGCCACTTACGAGCCAGCAAGCGCCTTTCCCTTTCGGGGCCTAGCCCCCAAGTCTGAGAGGTCCTGTCAGGGTGGGGCATACAGGTGCTGCTGCAGACCCACAGTCTCCATCGTCCCGTTTGGCAAACATATCATGACCCTTTTTTCTGTGCCAGATACATGTGGACATCAAGATTCAGACTCAGGGCTGGGCGTGGTGGCTCATGCCTATAATCCCAGCATTTTGGGAGGCCGAGGCGGGCAGATCACCTGAGACTGGGAGTTCAAGACCAGCCTGACCAACATGGCAAAACCCCGTCTATCCTAAAAATAGAAAAATTAGCCAGGCCTGATGGCATGTGCCTGTGATCCCAGCTACTTGGGAGGCTGAGGCCAGAGAATCGCTTGAACCCAGGAGGCGGAGGTTGCAGTGAGCTGAGATAGCACCACTGCACTCCAGCCTAGGCCACAGAGCAAGACTCTGTCTCAAAAAATATATATAAAACATAAATAAGTAAAAAACAAAAGATTCAGACTCGGAAAACCAGGCTTCTGAGCAAGGAGTCCAGCGCGGGGCACAGACCAGGAAACATGGGAGAAGGGGTCTCAAGTGATGCAGAGGAGGGAGCAATAAACTTTGCCAGGCAATCAGGACAGGGATGTGCTAGCAAGGTTTTGAAGGATGAGTAGGAGTTTGCCAGGGGAGGAAAGTGAGCTGATTTGTTTAGGTTCCTCTGTAAAGTGGGGACCTTGCTGGATGGCTTTTTGTAAAGTACTGAGAACAGGGCCTGGCACATGGTGCCATTTAAGATGATGATAGCAGTAATAACACACTATCTAAGCCCACAGCCTCTCTGCCTCCTATGGGCAGCACCTTGAAGGTGCCTGAAACCCAGAACTTCAGATCTCCAGGGTCATTTATTCTGTTTAAGTTCAGAGGTTCTTCTGCCTCCAGGCAGCTCCTGGTCTGGGCCCTGACTCTGAATTCCCACTGGGTGCTCCAGTTGTGAAACCCACTAGCAGTCTATATCCCAAGTGTTTTCCCTGGAGAGGCCAGCCCCAGCTGCTCATAGGAAGAACCTGAGTTGGGCGTGGTGGCTCACGCCTGTAATCCCAGCACTTTGGGAGGCCGAGGCATGCGAATCTCTTGAGCTCAGGAGTTGGAGGCCAGCCTGAGCACCATGGCGACACCCTGTCTCTACCAAAAAACAAAAACTTTTCCGGGTATGGTGGTGCATGCCTGTGGTCCCAGCTACTCAGGGGGCTGAGGCAGGAGGATCGCTTGAGTCTGGGAGGCGGAGGTTGCAGTGAGCAGAGATGGTGCCATTGCACTCCAGCCTGAGCAACAGAGCGAGACCCTGTCTCAAAAAGGAAAGGAAGGAAGGAAGGAAGGAAGGAAGGAAGGAAGGAAGGAAGGAAGGAAGGAAGGAAGGAAGGAAGGAAGGAAGGAAAGAAAGAAAGAAAGAAAGAAAGAAAGAAAGAGAGAAAGAGAGAAAAGTCGGAGTTCTTGGAGGCATGCTGACCAAGACAGGTTAAAACCTTTTTCTTTTTAAAATAAATAAATAAATAAAATGTAAAAAAAGAAGCCAGGCATGTTGGCTCACACCTGTAATCCCAGCATTTTGGGAGACCAAGGCAAGTCGAGACCAGCCTGGCCAACAACATAGTGAAACCCCGTCTATACTAAAATACGAAAATTAGCTGGGCGTAGTGGCGGGTGCCTATAATCCCGCTACTCGGAAGGCTGAGGTAGAAGAATCGCTTGAACCCTGGAGGCAGAAGTTGCAGTGAGTGGAGATTGCGCCACTGCACTCCAGCCTGGGCGACAGGGCAAGACTACATCTCAAAAAAAAAAAAAAGAAGAAGAAGAAGAAGAAGAAGAACACGGGCCTCTCTGGGTGGCTCCCTTTGGTTTTTCATTTTTCTGGGAGTAGCTACAGTGGCTGCTTGGAGCCCACTCAATGCCATGTGGGGCGGCTAGCCCCAGAGTGTCCTGGATCCCAGACCTTGTGTGTGCCTGGAGATGAGCCCCTCAGGCACTCTGAGTGTGCGGTGGGCCAGCCCAGAGATGCTGTACAATGGAGCATTAGCAGTGGATGGGAGCAGGACTCAGCACCTCCCAGGCTCCCGAATGGCCAAGAGCAAACCCAGACTGCCATCCTCCTGAATTCATTTCCTGGGAAGGATCCCAGGAGGAGCTGGAGTTTGCTCCTCCCAAGGGTAGTAAGTTCAGAAAAAGAGATCCAGGTAGAAGACCTAGGACACGGGTAGAAGACAGGGCTATAGTTCCGCCACTCATTTGTGGGCCTAGGAAAATGACCGCACCTCTCTGAGCCTCCGAACCTGCCCTCCCAAACAGGCATGATTATAATATTCACATCTTGCCAATGACATAATTCTGAGAACTCACCCTGTCTAGCAAAAGCACTTTGCATGCATTAATGCATGTAATCCCCTACCAGCTATCCGTGGCAGGTGCTGCTGTGACCCCACAGGCTCAGAAAGTTTCATTCGCTTGCTCAAGGTCACACAGATGGAACTGAAAACCAGGCTTCACTGGCATCAAACCCTGAGGTCTTGACCCTATGCTACGCCACCTTCCTCAGCAGATCCCAGGCAGCTTGCAGGCAGTCAAGGGCTTCCTGAGACCCAGAAGTCTTGCTCTTATTCCTTCAGCACTCACTCACCCTTGCTCTGTGCAGGACAGTGTATTGGGTTCTGAATGTGGCCCCTAGAGACCGAGTGAACTCTGCCCTGGGGCTTTCCTGCCACAGGAATGGGAGGGGTGGTGCTGTGTCCTCTGGTCCCTTGCTTGATCCCGGCACATAGTAGGCGTTCAATAAATGCACATGGGCTGGGCTCCGTGGCTCACGCCTATAATCCCAGCAGTTTGGGAGGCCAAGGCAGGCAGATCACTTGAGGTTAGGAGTTTGAGACCAGCCTGGCCAACATAGCAAAACCCTGTCTCTGCTGAAAATACAAAAAAATTAGCTGGCCCTGATGGCAAACACCTGTAGTCCCAGCTACTCAGGAGGCTGAGGTGGGAGAATCGCTTGAACCTGGGAAGCAGAGGTTGCAGTGAGCTGAGATCACACCACTGCACTCCAGCCTGGGCAACAGAGCAAGACTCCGACTCAAAAAAAAAAAAAAAACCATGTTGGATAAATAAGAAAAGAGGATGGGACAGGAGCAGCTCAGCTGAATGGAGGAAGGCAGGGCTGCAAACTCGCTCTAGAGGACCTCAGAAAAGAACCCTGGGCTTTGGGCCGGGCGCAGTGGCTCACGCCTGTAATCCCAGTACTTTGGGAGACTGAGGTGGGTGGATCACCTGAGCTCAGGAGTTCAAGACCAGCCTGGCCGACATGGTGAAACACCATCTCTACTGAAATTACAAAAAATTAGCCAGGCGTGGTGGCAGGCGCCTGTAATCCCAGCTACTCAGGAGGCTGAAGCAGGAGAATCACTTGAACTGGGGAGATGGAGGTTGCAGTGAGCCGACATCGCGCTATTGTACTCTAGCCTGGGCAACAAGAGCAAAACCCCGTCTCAAAAAACCCTGGTCTTTGCCAAAGATGAAGACTAAGGAGGCCCAGGCCAAGGGAGGAGGCCAGGGGGCAGGTTAGGATGGAGGACTCCACACTGAAAGCCAGGGCCGCCTTCCGGGCGATGCAGAATGAACTGGCACCTCCAGCCAGGGCCAGGGCGAGGATGGGGACGGGACATGCACCAGGTATCCGGAAGGACCACATTCCTCTCTCCCTTGGCGCAAAGGAGAGGCTGTCTTTGAGTGCTGGGCTCGCCATGCCTACAGAGTTCACCCAGCATGGGCTCTGCTGCTGGCCTGTCTTCTTGTTCTCAGGAGAAGCCAGGACAGGACTCAGGCATTCAGACCGCAGCCGGCGCTCCCTGGACACTAGGCACACTCCACCCCAGGCAAGCCTCGGGACCTTGCAGGGGAGCTGCTGCTGTACCTGTTTCTCAGAAGCAGAAACAGAGGCTCAGAGGGGCACCGTGACTTTCTGCTAAAGGACAGAGCTGCAGCCCAGTGCTCCCCTTCTGCTGTGCTGGTTCCCGGGGGGAGCGCTGTCTCCCGACCAGACCTGGGTCCCTCTTCGTGCTGCCCAGGCAGTGTCCACACAGAAGCCTTCACTGCAGCTGCTTGGCCCCTTGGGAAGGGCTAGGTCAAGGCCATCCTTGCTGCCTTCTCTTCCTTTTCTTTCCCAGGAATTGACTTTTCTGTTTGGAGCTGAGAAACGGGTCCCTTGAGGATGCCAGAAGCAAGGGGATCTTCCCAGCCGACCTCCCCCTCTCGCGTTGCTCATGCAGGCATTGAACAGTTTCGCTCGTTCCCCGTGGGTCACCCTCGGAGGCAGGCTCTAAAGGTAGGAGGCAGCGCGATGGAGGGAAAGGCAGGGTCACACTGGCTGGCATCAGTGACGCCCTTGTGTGTGCTGGCACTGCCTAACCTCCTTCAGCCCCTCATCCCTGCCGTCCTCACCCTGAGACAGAGGGTCTGTGCTCATCTCCACTTTACAGATGAAGACACCGGGGCTCAGGGCAGCTAAACGCACACTGAGGCCACAGGTCAAGCCCAAGTCCATTGGGCTCCCACGCATGCTGTGCTCAGCCCCACAGCCCCCGCCTCCCGGGAATTCCAGGAAAGGGAGGGAGACATAGAGTGGCCACAGCCCATGGGCTTCCAGGACCCCAGCCTGGGGTGCCAGCTGCCAGGGCTTCCCCGAGGGGGGACTCTGGGATGGATTTCCCAGGGGGGACCTGCGGGGACCTTGCGCAGAGCAGATGGCGCGGGGGCTCCAAGGAGGGGAAGATGGGCCCTGGGGAGGGAGGAAAGCCACCTCCAGGCTCGGGGCTGCAGACCAGAGGGGTGGGAACTGGCAAGGGGAAGGCTGACAGCAAGGAAGCCTGGGCCCAGGGGTCCCCCCTTCTCTCACAGGCATCGGGCAGCTCTTTCACTAAGAGAGTGTAGCCTAGGCAACGTGGGGAGACCCTGTCTCTACAAAAAAACGAAAAATCAGGCTGGGCGCAGTGGCTCACACCTGTAATCCCAGCACTTTGGGAGGCCGAGGCAGGGGGATCGCTTGAGCCGAGGGGTTCAAGACCAGCCTGAGCAACATAGTGAAACCCCATCTCTACTAAAAATACAAAAATTAGGTGGGCATGGTGGTGCATGCCTGTAGTCCCAGCTACTTGAGAAGCTAAGGCTCACTTGAGCCTGGGAGGCAGAGGTTGAAATGAGCCAAGATCGTGCCACTCCACTCCAGCCTGAGCGACAGAGTGAGGCTTTGTCTCCAAAACAATAAAGCTAAAAGAAAAAAAAAGAACTAAAAGAGTGACGCCCAGATTTGGGCATCTCCAGTATTTCTCACTGGGACTCCCCCGCCCTTTTTTTTTTTTTTTTTTTTTGAGACAGGGTCTCACTCTGTCTCCAGGCTGGAGTGCAGTGGTACAACTGTGGCTCACTGCAGCCTTTCAGCCTCTGCCTCCCAGGCTCAAGCAATCCTCCCGCTCAGCCTCCCAAAGGGCTGGGGTCACAGGTGTGAGCCACCACACCAGGCCAGTCTGTGTTTTCATGTCCCTCTTCCCCATGTCTGTCTGGAAGCCTCTGCCTGGCACCTTGTAAGTAAGCACTCATTACACATTTGTAGATTGATTGGGCCAAAAAATGAGCAAGTGGATGGATAAGTGAACAAAGTGGTAAGTTGACTAGGACACGGGACTCCTCGATCAATCCCCAGGGTCCAGCTCCCCCATGGAGCCCAGATAACTGGGGTAGCCAGCAATGGCCCCCGTGCCAAGGGCAGAAAGCCAGGGAGAGGGTGGCAGCTGCTTGTCCTGGCTTCCAGGCCAGGGGAGACGGAGCTTCCCATCGAGTCTAAGCAGTCCTGGATGGTCTGTCCCAGGCAAGGTGGCCCCCTCCATCCCACCCTCCTCCTCTTCTCCCATGCCAAGCAGATCTGCGATGGGGAGGGGCCATCCCGCCAGTCCCCAGCTCAGGACAGGGCTCTTCAGATGGAGGGGTGCCTTCAGGCCTTCACGGAAGGGGCTATACACACCGGAGGCTTCTCTCCTTCCCCTCGCTCCTCCCCTTACACCAACAATGTCTCTGCTGAGGGGGCACCAGCAGGACTGTGACCAGCAGGACTGTGACCAGCAGGACTGTGATGGCTTTCCCAGGGCCACATCTCTCCTTGTTTTCTCTGAAAACATTCCCGTGTCCAAAACCAATGAGGACAATTGACCTAGCCAATGTTACCTTGGTCTTCCTGGCCCAGTGTCGGTTCCCAGCTTATTTTTACGAGCTGTTTAATCTGCACACTGTCCTCTGTTCTCAATAAATGGGGCTGCGCATTCCAGGATGGCCTCGAATGATAACACCAGCCGTCTAGACGGAGGCCAGCACACTGACACTATCATAAATAAAAATAGCTTTGTATTCCAGTCTCTTGCCAGAGCCTGGGAGGGGCCGGCACATTCCCTGCAGGCTGGCTGTGCCAGAGCTCACCCAGTCTCCCTGCCCGGCTCTGCCCCTCACCCCATGCCCGGGGGAGCCTGGCAGAGCCCGCACCACCTGTGGGCAGGAGGGAGAAGTGCGGTGTTCCTGGAATGGCCCACTGGGGCCGCGTTGGTGAAGCATCCGTCGGATCTCTCCTTGAAGCTCCCACTCCACGTGGCCTGAGGAAGCTGCTTGGGCAATGGATACCCAGGCAGTCATCTGGGGCTTTACTTTGTTTTTCTTTTTGTTTTTTTAAGGCAGAGTCTCACTCTGTTGCCCAGGCTGGAGTGCTGAGGCGTGATCTCAGCTCACTGCAGCCTCTGGCTCCCAGGTGCAAGCAATTCTCGTGCCTCAGTCTCCCACGTAGCTGGGACTACAGGCGTGCACAACCATGCCCAGCTAATTTTTTATATTTTTAGTAGAGATGGGGCTTTACCATGTTGCCCAGGCTGGTCTCGAACCCCTGGCCTCAAGTGATCCACCTGCTTCAGACTCCCAAAGTGCTGGGATTACAGACGTGAGCCACCGCGCCCAGCCTTGGGGCTTTAACTTTGAACTCCAAAGTCAGGGCGTTACCCACTGTTCCTGGGCCCCGCCTGCCCTGGGATAGGCTGCAGGACCCAGACCCGGGACTGCCTGGGATTACACCCAAGACAAAAGGTGCTCAGCCCAAGAAATGAAGGCTCACAGTGGAGATTTTCAGTTGCTCGCCCCTCCTCTCATGGTCCTCACTCCCTCCATTGCTCATTCACTGACTGTTCCTTTATTTGCTCCTTGAACGCTGAATGCCTGCCCTTGAGGAGCTGGATAGGGTGGGCTCAGGTCTCAGGGCAGTAGACAGGCGGAGGGAGTGGGGTGTCCCCTGAGCTCAGTGGCCACAGTGCTGCTACACACGTTATGTGGGTGTGCCAGGGAGTGCAGGGTGTGCTGGCATCTCCCTGTGTGTCCAGGCCAGTGTGGAGCTTCCTGCTCCAGGCCCCAGGCACAGGCCCAAGTCTCCACACTCACCCACATGCTCTCAATCGATTAGTTTACATCTACACCGAGAATGGCGCCCTGCTGGGTGAGATACCCTCGTGCAGTACACAACCTGAATACCTGTTCAAGGCAGCCCTGCACCACCTTCCCTCCCTTCCCCATTCGGATGGAGTCTCGTGAACAAAAGTCCTGGCTGCTCTTTGGGTCAGTAGAGTCTAGATTTCGGCCTCTCATATGGGTGCGGGGAGCCACAGGGGACAGTGGGTGAGCAGAAGAAGGAGAGTTACACAGAACGAAGAGGATTCTGTAAGATGGAACCGGCTGAAGGTGGGGAATAGGGCCGTGGGGTGGATATGACTCAGCACACTGTATGTGCCCTACAGATGGGGTGGAGCTTCTGTTTTCATTACGACTGACCAGGGGACCAGGTCCCTGCCATGCAGGCCTCTAATCCAGTGCTCCGGCCCATCCTGGAAGGGAGGCTTCCCGAGTGGGACCTGGTAACACCACGCTGACTCCCTGATCCACAGCCCTGAGGCTCTCCAAACCCTGCCCCCCATGTCACAGAGAGCAGAGCCCTTGAGAGCCAAGCCAGAGGAAAACGGGGGCCACGGGCTGACCCTCGGAGGGCCAACGCCAGCACAGCACATCCCGAGAAGCCCCTGAGCCCCTCCCCCACTCAACAACAGCCAGGAAGACGCAGGCGTCCTTCTGTCGGGATCTCTGCTGACCTTCTTTATCTAAATGGCTTATTTATTTGTTATTTATTTTGAGACAGAGTCTCGCTCTGTTGCCCAGACTGTAGTGGTGCAATCTCAGCTCACTGCGACCTCTACCTCCTAGGTTCAAGTGATTGTCCCATCTCAGCCTCCCAAGTAGCTGGGACTATAGGGGTGTGCCACCACACCTAGCTAATTTTTGTATTTTTAGTAGAGTCAAGGTTTTGCCATGTTGGCCAGGCTTGTCTTGAACTCCTAACCTCAGGTGATCCACCCACCTCAGCCTCCCAAAGTGCTGGGATTACATGTATGAGCCACTGCACCCAGCCTAAATGGAATCTTTAGATCCGAATATTTGGTAAGGAATTCCCGAAATCACACCAAGCAGATCTGCAATGGGGAGGGGCCATCCTGCCAGTCCCCAGCTCAGGACAGGGCTCTTCAGATGGAGGGGTGCCTGCAGGCCTTCATGAAAGGGGCTATCCACACTGGAGGCTTTTCTCCTTCCCTTCACTCTCTCCCCTTACACCAACAGTGCACAAAGCAAGAAGAAAATGCCTCTCTGCCCAAGTATTCAATAGTACTGATGTCAGAAGAGGAGCGAGTGAAAGCCTCCTGTGGCCCCAGCTTCTACCCACGTCATGACACAGAGACTGATCACCAGGCCAGGTGTCCCCTCACCTGTGGGGGCCATGGAACCAGCTTTGCTGCGCCCCCAACTTCCTGCCCCACCAAATGTCTCCCCGTCCCAGCTGTGAGGAGGGGAGTCGGAGAAAATACTGGGAGATGCAAGTGGGTTACGAAACAAGGAAGGGGGAAGAAAAGAAGGGAAGACCAGCCATTCATCCCTCCTCCCCAGGGACAGGAATGGAGGGAAGAATGGGGGTGAAGATGGCCCCTCTAGAAAGGACCAGGACCAGGGCAGGACCAAACCGGCAGGTCTCTTGACTTGTCACCAACCCTCCCTTCCCCAACACACGGGAAGAGCTAAAACAGAAGCAGAAGGGAAGACTGAAGAAGAGACCAGAGCATTTCAATACACAGGCCTGAGCATTTTACATTTGAAAATGATGGGGGCCGGGCGCAGTGGCTCACGCCTGTAATCCCAGAACTTTGGGAGGCCGAGGCGAGTGGATCACTTAAGGTCAAGGGTTCGAGACCAGCCTGGCCAACATGGGGAAACCCCGTCTCTACTAAAAATACAAAAAAAAATAGCCGGGCGTGGTGGCACACACCTGTAATCCCAGTTACTTGGGAGGCTGAGGCACAAGAATCGCTTGAACCCAAGAGACAGAGGTTACAGTGAGCCGAGATTGCACCACTGCACTCCAGCCTGGGTGACAAAGTGAGACTCTGTCTCAAAAAAAAAAAAAAAAGAAAAGAAAATGAAAATGATAGGAAAATCTGTGAGTCAAAGAACAGGGAGAGTAGTTTGACCTTGCACAGCTGGCAGGCAGGGACTGGAGGAAAAATCAAAAGACTCCAGGCTATTCTATAAACCAGCTCCGAAAGCCCCACGCAAAGCCCCCCAGAACACTCCACCTCATTTAATGCTGACAGCACTCCTACGAGGTTGCAGTTCTGTCCTCTTTTTTATAGAGGGGGAAACTGAGGCACAAAAGGGGAAAGGTTTGACCAAAGCGTGACTCACAGCTGTCAGGAGGCAGGGCCAGGCTTCAGACAGAGACTGTTCTGACTCCGAGCCGTGCCTTGTCCCCTCAGCCTCTCTGTGCCCCGCACTGCCTGGCACTGTGTTAGCTCAAGACGTGTTTATTCAATGCACGATCTGGAATAAACAAAGCCCTCCCAGCTCGCACATCAGCCCCTCAAACAAGCATTTGTTGAGGATGTTGAGGGTGACAAAGGCAGCATTTGGCCAGCCGCTCTGACTTCCTGGGCCTCCAGTCCGGCCAGGCACAAGCTGATCTGAGAGGAGACAAAAGGGAGACGTCCACAGACAGGATAAGTGTCGAGTGCCCCACTCCGCTGCACCCCTGGGGAAGCTCAGAGGCTGGGGTTTTAGATTTGGGTGTGGCACTTGCTGAATATCTCCCAAGGCCTGGGTAATCCGCTCACATCCGAAGTCCCACTAGAGCCTCTCAAAAAAGGGGAGCAAGTCCCCTTTTTACAGCAGGAGAAGCTGAGGCCCAGAGGGTTCAAGGGTGGTCCAGGGTCACATAGCCTGATTACGGTAGGCAGGGTTCCTCCAGAGCCTCTGTGGGGAGCATCTGGGGCCACAGTGCCTGAAGCTGGAAGGGCACACTTTGAAGCTGCAGCTTGGCCAGCTGGGGTGGAGCTGAGTCATCTGTCCCTGGGGAAGGTTTATGGTGCTGAAGTCTTTGGGACCAGGTCGAGGGTGAGGACTAAATTCTGACCTTTTTTCTCTCTTGCACAAATTCCTACCTAAGGGGCCTAGGGAGTGTGAAAGGAAAATAAATCTTGGGATCCCAAAATCACTAAGCTAAAGGGAAAAGTCAAGCTGGGAACTGCTTAGGGCAAACCTGCCTCCCACTCTATTCCTTAAAAAAACAGCTACTAAGATTAAAAAAAAAAAAAACTAAAACTAAATGGCCGGGCACGGTGGCTCATGCCTGTAATCCCAGCACTTCAGGAGGCTAAGGCGGGTGGATCACAAAGTCAGGAGACCGAGACCATCCTGGCTAACATGGTGGAACCCCATCTCTACTAAAAATACAAAAAATTAGCCGGGCGTGGTGGCGGGCACCTGTAGTCCCAGCTACTCGGGAGGCTGAGGCAGGAGAATGGTGTGAACCCGGGAGGCGGAGCTTGCAGTGAGCCGAGATCGCGCCACTGCACTCCAGCCTGGGCGACAGAGCAAGACTCTGTCTCAAAAATAATAATAATACATGTAAGAGTGGCTTGGCCGGGCGCGGTGGCTCACGCCTGTAATCCCAGCACTTTGGGAGGCCGAGGCAGGCGGATCACGAGGTCAGGAGATCAAGGCCATCCTGGCTAACACGGTGAAACCCCGTCTCTACTAAAAATACAAAAAATTAGCCGGGCGTGGTGGCGGGCACCTGTAGTCCCAGCTACTCGGGAGGCTGAGGCAGGAGAATGGCGTGAACCCAGGAGGCGGAGCTTGCAGTGAGCCGAGATCGCGCCACTGCCCTCCAGCCTGGGCGACAGAGCAAGACTCTGTCTCAAAAATAATAATAATACATGTAAGAGTGGCTTGGCCGGGCGTGGTGGCTCACGCCTGTAATCCCAGCACTTTGGGAGGCCGAGGCAGGCGGATCACGAGGTCAGGAGATCAAGGCCATCCTGGCTAACACGGTGAAACCCCGTCTCTACTAAAAATACAAAAAATTAGCCGGGCGTGGTGGCGGGCACCTGTAGTCCCAGCTACTCGGGAGGCTGAGGCAGGAGAATGGCGTGAACCCAGGAGGCGGAGCTTGCAGTGAGCCGAGATCGCGCCACTGCACTCCAGCCTGGGCAACAGAGCGAGACTCCGCCTCAAAAAAAAAAAAAAAAAGGCTACATACCTCCCTCACGATTTGTCCACAAGGAAATTCTTTGTGGACAAAGGACAGACCGAACTCAGTCATCCTCTGCTCAGTGAGATCAATGCATATCTGATTGCTTCCTTTGGAAAGGCTCATCAGAAACTCAAAAGAATGCAACCATTTGTCTGTTAATCTACCTGTGACCTGCAAGCCCCCTCCCCACTTCGAATTGTCCCACCTTTCCAGACCAAACCAATGTACATCTTACATATATTGACTGATGTCTCATGTCTCCCTAAAGTGTATAAAACCAAGCTGTGCCCTGATCCCCTTGTATAATAAACATGTCATCAGGACCTCCTGAAGCTGTGTCACAGGCATGTCCTAACCTTGGCAAAAGAAACTTCCTAAATTAAGACTTGTCTCAGATACCCTTTGGCTTACAGGAGTCACACCCTAGAAACTGTAGAATCTCATCAGATGGGTTTTAGTTAACCTGATATAATGTGGCTTACTTTTCAACCTGACTCCAACATAACATCACATGACAGATAAAGAAACAGATAAAGAAGGAAATCCGTCAAGCGTGATGACTCATGTCTGTAATCTCAGCACTTTGGGAGGCTGAGGCAAGAGGATCGCTTGAGCCCAGGAGTTCAAGACCAACCTGGGCAGCATGGTGAAACCCTGTCTCTACAAAAAAAAATAAAATAAATAGCCAACATGGTGGTCCCAGCATGTCTGTAGTCCCAGCTACTCAGGGAGGCTGAGGTAGGAGGATGGCTTGAGCCTGGGAGGTGGAGGCTGCGGTGAGCCCTAATCACCCACTGCCCTCCAGCCTGAGTGGGGAAATTTGCATCTGTAAAGAATCTCTATTAACATAACTAAATTTTTACCTCCTTCTAGGCCCTCCCAATCCTGAAGAGATTAACTGAGAGTCTTGCACATTTTAAGGGTCTGAGTAGGAAACACTTGCCATCTACTGTCTCTAAGGGCACTCACCCAGGAGACTTTATTAGAAGCTTGGTCTCCACAACCCCTTATCTTGACCCAGACACTCCTTTCTACTGATTCCAGGTTTTTCGATAATATAACTCTTTCAACCAATTGCCAAGCAGAAAATCTTTGAATTCACCTGTGACCTGTAAGCCACGCCCCCACTGCCCCACACTCCCACCCTCCAAGTTGTCCACCTTCCTGGACTGAACCAATGCATACCTCACGTGTGTTGCTGATGCCTCTTATGTCTCCCTAAAACACAGAAAACCAAGCTGTAACCCAAACACCTTGGGCACGAGTTCTCAGGACCTCCTGGGCTATGTCCTGGTCTTGGTCCTCACATTTGGCTCAGAACAAATCTCTTCAAATATTTTACAGAGTTTGGCTTTTTCAACAGGGGGACAATTCCCATGTGGTAGCCTGTGTCTTCTCCATCCAACACAAAACATCCAGGTGCTTGCCTGTCCCTCCCCAAGCAGCTTCTGACTGTCCCCTTACCCCTCCTCAGCATGGGAGGACCCCTGCTGAAACCGCCTTTGCAAAAGTATGACTGAGACAGTGCAAGAGATCTAACTTAACCAACTCCATCTTGCTTCTAGCCTCCAAGCTGTCCTTGTTCATTCCGGGGCGTAGGCTGAACTAACGTTGAGAGAAATTTAGTTTATAGTTTAAACAAAGATGGTAACAGCCCTTTCCCAAAGCAGACCTCCTTCTTGCCTGGGGAATAGATTGCCTTTGCAGGACTAACATTAGCCACAAGATTAGAAATGATGGTTTAGGAGTCATGCACCTGGAGTCTACAAGATTCTGTCCCTTCCTAAACTGCTCCTGAGATCAGCGCTTGAACCCAGGCACGGTAGCTCATGCCTGTAATCCCAGTACTTTGGGAGGCTGAGACAGTTGGATCACCTGAAGTCAAGACCAGCCTGGCCAACACGGTGAAACCCCGTCTCTACTAAATATACAAAAATTAGCCCAGCATGGTGGCAGGCACCTGTAATCCCAGCTATTTGGGAGGCCGAGGCAGGAGAATCGCTTGAACCTGGGAGTTGGAGTTTGCAGTGAGCAAAGATCTTGCCACTGCACTCCAGCCTGGGCAACAGAGCAAGACTCTGTCTCAAAAAAAAAAAAAAAAATCATCAATGCTTGAAATATTTTGCAGACCCTGCACTTGATGAATTAGCTGGCACCAGCCAGATCGATAAGCTGGCTCATCTGATCTTGTGGCCCCCACCCAGGAACTGACTCAGCGTAAGAGGACAGCCTTAACTCCCTGTGATTTCATCTCTGGCCAACCAACACTCCTGGCTCAATGGCTTCCCGCACCCACCAAGTTATCCTTAAAAACTCTGTTCCCTGAATGCTCAGGGAGACTGATCTGAGTAATAACAAAACTCTGGTCAGCACAGCCGGCTCTGCGTGAATTACCCTTTCTCTATTGCAATCCCCTGTCTTGAGGAATCGGCTCTGTCTAGGCAGCGGGCGAGGTGACCCCTTGGACAGTTACACTGCAACATGGAAGAAGAAGCCCCACTCCCACGTCCACTCTCTCCCTTCCCCTCAGTTGACCAATTAAAGCTCTGTCTGCCTTCCCTGGCACACTAGAGCTTTGGAGCCCAGGCTGCACCTGTTCTTCCCAGAAGTCTCGGAGGTACCCTGATGGTCCTCTGGGAAACCACCTTTCAGGCGTGTGACCCAGTCCACCAGTGTCTTCCCTGAGACCTTCACAGGCACTGTGGGGAAAGCAACTCTCTTTCTGCTGAGACTCTGGAGCTGGTAGGATGAGGGTCTGGAGACACCGGGAGGCATCATAGCCCCACTGCTGCAAAAGGAACCAGCTCCTGGGGGAGACAGGGCATTGAGACGGGGGATGCGCCTATTCCAGGCCGGCACGTGCACACCTGAATCCAGAGGTGCCTCAGGCCAGGCCACCTCCAGGACCTTGAGGCACAGGAGCCAATACATTCTCTCTTTTGCTGAAGCGAGTTAGAGCTGGGTTTCTCTCACCTGCAGCAACCAAGCAGTCAGACCCCCCTCCTCCTGAAGGACCGGAAGGACCCCTCCCAGAGGCAGAACTGGCTTTCCTGGGACCCTGAGAGAGGGAGGACGTTGCCCATGGCATTGAAGCCCCATGGCCAAGAGCACAAGTCTTGAGGCCAACTGTGGCCCATCTCAGCTGCAAGGCCTCAGGCAAGCACCTTGGCCTCCTGGGGCCTCTGTCCCTTCCTTTCAAGTGGGAATGACAGTAATTGTGAGGATGGAAGGAGATGGAGACGGTGCTCCATGCCGGTCACTGTACCCATCAGTGTCCCAACAGGAAATGACAGCACCTTCGGGATAATTCTAGGAGGGCTTATTTATAAGATGGGGCCCTAGGGGAGCCCCAAAAGAGAAGTGGCACATGAAGGAACCCAGGGCTGGCGATGGCAGCACTGTCTCCACTCCTAGGCCCAAAAGAACGATGGTGGGGAGCAATTACCCAAACCAGAATGCAAGCCGGGCACAGCAGGACACCCTCAGGGGAGCAGTGCCCTTCAGTCAAGGGACACGGCCAGGCCAAGGGGCCCTTGCATCAGGTTGATGCATATCCCCAAAGATTCACACCCACCCAGAACCTCAGAATGGGACCTTATTTGAAAATAGGTTCTTTGCTGATGTAACCAGTTAAGGATCTAGAGATGAAGTCATCTCAGTTTTAGGGCGGTTCCCTAAATCCAATGGCAGGTGTCCCTATAAGAAGAGGAGAGGGCCAGGTGCAGTGGCTCATGTCTGAGCACTTTGGGAGGTCAAGGTGGGCGGATCACTTGAGGTCAGCAGTTGGAGACCAGCCTGTCCAACGTGGGGAAACCCCATCTCTACTAACAATACAAAAATTAGACAGGCGTGGTGGTGCATGCCTTTAGTCCCAGCTTTGGGAGGCTGAAGCATGAGAATAGCTTGGACCTGGGAGGCAGAGGTTGTAGTGAGTAGTGAGCCAAGACTGCACCACTGCACTCCAGACTGAGCGACAGAGTGAAACTGTCTAAAAAAAGAGGAGGAAAGGACACAGAGAGAGAGGGGGGAAGGCAGAGCCAGGATCCGGAGGGACAAGAGAAAGGTAAAAGAGAAGAGTTACTGTTGCAGTGACATCCCACCCAGATGTCTACAGGAGGTCTGTGGCTCTTCTGTTCCTACTGCATCCACAGAGACCCTGATGGCCCCTTGTCTGGCTACCTGGCTGTCATGCTGCTGCTGCTGAGAACGTGGGCACCTTGGTCTATTTCCTCCCTGCTGGTTATCACATGTGCATCCACGAGATTTCTCCGGAGACCCACCCTTGCTTTCTTCTCCCATGCCCACATGCTGTTCTAGACCATCTTGGAACAAAACATCAGAAAACAGGGTCTCCATTGGCAGGAGAGAGAACTGAGGTAGGTGTTCACCAGGAAGGGGCAAAGCGAGGAGAGTTGCAACAGTTTTGCTTCAATCATCTTTTGCTAGCTCCTCCACCAAATACCAAACCCCGAGCCCCTCAGCCACCCCCTGCCAGTGTCCAGGAGAGCAGTGAACATGCCCCCAATTGGTTTCATGATCGCCAGCTCCAGTGGCTCCCGCTGAGTGCCAGGAACTGAGTTCTGCACACGTTTCCTGATTACAAATTGCCAGGAAAAGGCTAAACGTGTCCACCGACTCTCTGGCCTCCAAAATTGCAGTTCTCCATTTTTTCCCATGCAATAGACATGATAGATGGAAGACATTCATGCAGGAAGTACACTCCAATTTTAATGGAAGTTCCCAAAATAAAATTGTTCAGAGAGCAGTACAGTAATTCATAATTACCCCCACAAACACTAAATGGCAGTGACTGAAATAAAGGTGGGCCGAGGGTCCCACACAGCTGGCCAGAACTCCACCCTCTCTCCCACCTGAGAATAGGAATGGATGGAAGTGACATTCAGGTAGGGCTTTTGGAGTTGCAAGTAACAGAATCCTACCTCAAACAGGGTTAAGCAAAACAGGGGTGTTAGCGTTTTGTGTATCAGAAAAGCTCAAGATCAGTTTGATTGAAGCTCGACTAGGGTGGCCAGGGAGCACCCACCCTGTCATCTCTCTCGGCTCGGGGCCCCTGGTTTCCCTGTGTGGGGTCCGTCTAGAGGTGGGCTCTCCCACCACAGTGCTCAGGCAGCTGCTAGCCCCTCCAGGCTTACACTGATCCTCAGCCAGCTCTGAGGGAGGAGTGATTTTCTCTTCCCCACAGTGTCTGCAAATGTCCCTGAACAGAGCCCTGTCGACTCATGGCCACCTGCACTGTGACCAGGGAGATGCCCTCTTCTGATTAATTTTCTGTCACATGCACCGAGGAGCCGGGGCTTGATGGGCCAGCTCTACCCAAACCCAGGACTGAGAGTAGGGAGTGGAGGTTCCCAAAAGAAGGTCCAGGAGCTGTCACCAGGAGAGGAGAAACCAATACCCAGCAGGGCAGGCAGGACCACGGCGGCCCCTGTGAGGTTCTTGCAGCTGCTGTAGCAAACAGACACATATCAATGCTTGAAAAACACAAATGTATTAACGTACAGTTCTGGACTCCAGAAGTGCTGGAAGCAGTGCATCAGCTGGGCTGATCCCTTCTGGAAGCTCTAAGGGAGAATCTGTTTCCTTCCACTTTCCAGCTTCTAAAGGCCACCTGCATTCCTTGGCTCTTGGCCCCATCCTCCCTCTTGAAAGCCAGCAGAGCATAACATCTTCTGGTCTCTATTCCTTTCTGTCTCTGTCTCTCTCTGACCCTGTTTCTATATGCGTGTGTGTGTCTCTCTCATCTGTCTCTCCCTTTCTCTCCCTCTCTCTTTCTGATCCTCCTGCCTCTAGCTTATAAGGACCCTTGACATTACGTTAGGACCACTTGGGTAATCCCATCTCAAGGTCTTTAATTGAATCATGACTGCAAAATCCCTTTTGCTGTGTAAACATCTTCACAGGGTCATTATTCTATCTACCATGTCCCAGTGAGAATTAGCCTCACCTCCATCTGCATATACTTATGGTGAAGCCCTAACTCTCACCCACGGCAAGTTATTCATCCCTGCCTCAGAGGGCTGTCTGGTAGGTCAGACCCCTGCAGTGGAGAAGCCTACCCCTGACCTTCAACCTATGCACACAGGGTCCAGCACTTGGTCCGGTGGCAGACAGAGAACCTTCCCCAGAAAGCGCCAGGGGTTGCAGGGTCAGAGGCCCAGTGGCCAGACCCAGGGGGAACTGTGTCCTTTCAGGTCACTGTCCTAGCTCTCCAGGAAGTCACAGGAAGGTAAAATCATGGAGAAGAATCCCTGGGCAGAGGAGAGAACTCCACTGGCCTGCTCACCTCCGCTTGCATTGGGGTCTTGGGCCAGAATTCCAGGTCCAATACAGAGCCTTAAGATTTATTTTTAGGCCGGGCGTGGTGGCTCACACCGGTAATCTCAACACTTTGGGAGGCCGAGGCAGGCAGATCATTTGAGGTCAGGAGTTCAAGACCAGCCTGACCAACGTGGTGAAACCCCATCTCTACTAAAAATACAAAAATTAGCCAGGCATGGTGGCACGCACCTGTAATACCAGCTACTCAGGAGGCTGAGGCAGGAGAATCACTTGAACCCGGGAGGCAGAGTTTGTAGTGAGCTGAGATCATGCCATTGCACTCTAGCCTGGGCAACAGAGCAAGACTCTGACTCAAGAAAAAAAACAAACACACATTTATTTTTTGGTTGGGTGTGGTGGCTCACACCTGTAATCCCAACACTTTGGAAGGATGAGGCAGAAGGATCACTTGAGCCAAGGAGTTCAAAAGCAGCCTGGGGACCGGGCGCGGTGGCTCACGCCTGTAATCTCAGCACTTTGGGAGGCCAAGGTAGGCGGATCACGAGGTCAGGAGATTGAGACCATCCTGGCTAACACGGTGAAACCCCTTCTCTACTAAAAACACAAAAAATTAGCCAGGCGTGGTGGCGGGCACCTGTAGTCCCAGCTACTCAGGAGGCTGAGGCAGGAGAATGGCGTAAACCTGGGAGGCGGAGCTTGCAGTGAGCCGAGATCTGGCCACTGTACTCCAGCCTGGACGACAGAGCGAGACTCCGTCTCAAAAAAAAAAAAAAAAAAAAAAAAAAAAGAGCAGCCTGGGCAACGTAGGGAGACACCATCTCTACCAAAAAAAAAAAAAAAAAGAAGAAGAATAAAAAGAAAAAAAAAGACGTATTGTTTTTAAAACGGTAAATGATTTCTGATACGAAAGGAATGGTGAATCCTGACACAGGTCACCCTTCCTAGAGCCGACATCAACAGGAGCGACTCCCTCTCCTCATTCCAAGAAACGTGGGATCGTGGGGTCAGCAGGATTCTGGCTTCCCATCCCTGGACAGTTTGGGCCTTGGCAAAGGTACTGTTGACAAGGGGCTGGGCCCTGCCAAACACGTCCCGGGATGCTCTCAGCTACTCCCAGGAAGAGGAGAGGAAGGAAAATGCTGCCCAAAGACAGTGCCCAGCAGGCGTGCTGCCCCCAGTCCAGCTGCCATGCTGCCTACCCCACAAAAGCCTAGGGCCTCCCTGAGTCCTGGTAAACCGGACTCCACGGGGACTGAGGCCTCGCACGAGCTGAGTCCCCAGGCTTGGGCATGGCTCTTGCCCTTTCCTTTCCTTTTCTTTCCTGTCCTGTCCTGTCCTTTCCTTCTTTTTTTCCTTCCTTCCTTCTTTTCTCTCTCTCTCTCTCTTTCTCTCTCTCTCTCTCTTTCCCTCTTTCTTTCTGATGGGATCTCACTCAGTCACCCAGGCTGGAGTGCAGTGGTGCAATCATGGCTCACTGCAGCCTCAACCTCCCAGGCTCAAGCGATCATCCTGCCTCAGCCTCCCGAGTAGCTGGGACCACAGGCATGCACCACCACACCCAGCTAATTTTCAATTTTTTTGTAGAGATGGGGTTTCACTATGTTGCCCAGGCTGGTCTCGAACTCCTGGACACAAGCCATCCTCCCACCTTGGCCTCCCAACGTGCTGGGATTACAGGTGTGAGCCACCGCACCTGGCCTGGCCCTTGCTGTTTCTTTCCTCCGGGAGGAACAAGGGCCTTATGGGACCGGGGGCTTCCACTTCCCCAAGTGGAAACCTCAGCCAGGGCTTGGTCAGAGCTGGCTTATGAGCTGGAATCAGCCCAGTCCACCTGGCCAGAGACTTCGATGGTCCAGGCCACGCCAGCCTCGAGGGGCCGGAAGGGAAAAGAAATTCGGCTCTGATCCCTCTGGCTCCTGGAAGAGGAGGTGGGCTCCTGCAGGCGTGTGCCTTGGGATGGATTCTAGAGCCCAGGGTCCCCTGTCCAGGCCTGGATGACCCAGCGATGGGAGCGATTTTTAAAATATTTTTCAATTAAGTCCGTGAGAGAGCTCAGAAGCCAACCCTATGCGTGGCGTACAAATCCGGGCCGTGCAGCAGCAGCTCAGTTGGCAGGGGCCTCTCACTGGGCCCGCCAGCCACACCCTTGGACCGGCCAGGTTTTTCCTGAGTGGAAGCAGGGATCAGGCCCTATGTGCCCTGCAGGACTGAGGAGTCCAGCAGGCTATCCGGGTCCCATAGAAAAGGTGGGGAATTCTGGCCAGCAGCCGGGCAGGGGACGAAAGAGGATGCTGAGAAGCTTTCAGGCGTTTCTCCACCCTCCTGAGTCACACGGGAATGTCTGAGACCAGGAGGCAGGTCGGGGGACTGGACGGGGGGGTGCTTTTTTGCAGCCTCTGCCAGGATCCCAGTGGGGGCAGGAGGAGAGACAGGCCCAGAGCTGGGCGAGGAGAGCTGGAGAGAGGCTGAGGAGGATACAGCTGCAGCCTCAAGCCCAGACACCACTTCCTCTCTCCCACCCCTCCCTCCTTTCCAGCCATGTGGCCCACCAAAGACCTCATCCTCGGGAAACGCAGCCAGGTCCCACCCACGAGGGCAGGGGCCTGGGGCTCCCCATCCCCAGCTGAGTTCAGGGCAGCATGAGGCCTGGCCTCACCTCCCTCTGCTCTCCCACCCGTGGGGGCTGCTGCCCTCACCCGTGGCTTCTAGATGATAGCCTCCCCCTCCATCCTGTCCTCAACACCTCGCACAAGCTGGGCATACAGCTAGGGCTTAATAAATGCCAGTTTTCCTTCCTCCACTGCACCACACAGAGATTATTCAGATCCTCACCTTGCCTGGTAGGCTCATCTCAGGACATGGACAAATTAGAAACTATTTTATTTGTTTGTTTATTTTTATATTTATTTATTTTTGAGACAGAGTCTTGTTCTGTCACCCAGGCTGGAGTGCGGTGGCGCCATCTTGGCTCACTGCAACCTCCACCTCCCAGGTTCAAGCGATTCTCCTGCCACAGCCTAAAGGGATTACAAGTAGCTGGGATTACAGGCACCCGCCACCACACTTGGCTCATTTTTGTATTTTTAGTAGAGATGGGGTTTCGCCATGTTGGCCAGGCTGGTCTCGAACTCCTGAGCTCAGGTGATCTGCCCACCTCAGCCTCCCATAGTGCTGAGATTACAGATGTGAGCTGCCACGCCCAACTTATTTATTTACTTGTTTATTTATTTATTTTTAGATGGCGTCCCACTCTGTCACCCAGGCTGGAGTGCAGTGGTACAATCTCAGCTCACTGCAACCTCCGCCTCCTGGGGTCAAGTGATTCTGCTGCCTCAGCCTCCCAAGTAGCTGAGATTACAGGCACACACCACCATGCCCAGCTAATTTTTGTATATTTAAATAGAGATGGGTTTCACCACATTGGTCAGGTTGGTCTTGAACTCCTGACCTCAAGTGATCCACCTGCCTCAGCCTCCCAAAGTGCTGGGATTACGGGTGTGAGCCACCACACCTGGCCCAAATTAGGAACTAAATCATCAGCAAAAGCTGAGTCGCTCGCCCCTGGAAGAGGCAGCTGAGGACCAGCTGAGGCCACTTGACGCTGGGCGGGGGGCGGGGGGGCCCTGCCCTGCTCTGCCCCAGGGAGGTGCTGCTGCAGACCCTGCCTGTGCTGCAGTCCGAGGCCGCCCTCAAACCCCCGCTTCCAGCAGGATCCCCGCTGTCACTGAGATCCAGAGCTGCCACTGCTTCCGCATCATCCTTGTTTGCTATTTGGTGCTTTGGGCAAGCAGAGCTGTGTTTTGCCAGCTGCCGGCTGGCAGCTCAGCCCATCCTGCAGCTGGAGGCCCGAGCAGGGGGCCCAGGGAGCCCTTTGAAGTCCCTGTCTCAGCTGACAGCCCTCCCCTCTCGCCTCCCACCAGGGAATCCCACTGCCTCTGGTATGGACAAACACTCACAAAGCTCAGAAAAGTGTAGCCACCTTTCCTGAAAATATTCAGCCTGGCCCAGCCCTGCTGGAAGCCACTGCACACGGTTCTTGGGGCTGAGACCATGGCTTTCTGCAAACTAACGTGGCCTTTGGGTGCAGCAATAGAGCCAGAAGACATCAGGGTGGCCTCAACCTAGAAGCCAGGTCCCGGCCACCTCTCACACAGGCTGGGCTAAGGGGAGGCTGCAGAGGAAGTTCAGTGGCAGCTGTTCCCTCTGCACTGGGGACTAGAGGTTGGACAGCTGGGATTAGTCAGAGGTTCCGAGCTGTGTCCTCCGCCAGCCCAACCATGGGGACCTTCTCCAAGTGGAAACCTCGGCTTGGGCTTAGCCAGAGCTGGCTTACGAGCTGGAATCAGCCCAGTCCACCTGGCTGGAGTCTTTGATGGCCCAGGCCACGCCAGCTTCATGGGGTCTGCAGGGAAAAGAAGCTCAGCTCAGAAATCTCTGGCTCCTAGAAAAGGAGGTGGGCGCCCTCCTGCCAGAGCCAGCTGATTTTAATTCAGCTACCCGGCAAACCTCCCTGGTTCCTGCTCTATGCCAAACCCAGGGCAGGTGCCAAGATGCAGAGATAGACAAAACTCAGTGCCTACCCTAGAGGAATTCATAGTCAGGTAAAATAACGGCCACACAGTGTGTCTGTGCCCACGTGGCAGAGGCCCAGAGAAGCAGCCTGGGACTGAGCTGAGCTGATATGCTTTGCAGGAAGTGGGTGAAAGTGCGGCAGAGGCCTGGGAGGCGGGAGGCCAGGTCTCTGGCAGTGGGGGTTCTTTCTTCAGCAGTCCCCTCCTAGCACCCACACAGTGCCAGGCCCTGGGAGGGCCAGCTCTGCACCCCAAAGCTGCTAAGTCTGTGGTCCAGGAGGTAGGTGGCCGCAGCTGCACCTGCCCGTCCCTCAGCCAGGGGAAGTGACTCGCCTCTGAGGCTCCTGCAGGCTGCCTCCTGGGGGAGCGTGCAGGAAAGAGTTTGCAGGTTTTATGGCCAGTGAGGTCCAGCTCAGGCCTGAGGAGGGTGCAGGCCAAGCCGGCCGGTTCTAATTAGGGGACTGGGCTCCTCGTAGCAGCCCAGGGGCCTGGGGGCTTTGCCAGTTTGTAGAACAGCCAGCACTGTTTTGCACAGTGTCTCCTGGCAACGGGGGCCACTCCAATGGGGAGCGGGGTGCCCTGGGAGCCCTTGTGGGCAGCAGCCAGCCACTCAGCCTGAGCTCACGCGTGCGGTCCCCTCCAGGTACTTCCGCCCTACCAGACTGACCTCGGGGGACACAGATCCCTGCTAGAGCATGGGGCAAACTGCCCTCTCCCAGCCTGGGTCAGTGCTGCCAGAACCCAAAGGGACTGGGGACGGAGGCTGGGTCTTTGCTTCCCCTCACCACCTCAGGTTGCCCTGAGTAAGCATTCTAAAACAAAAGGAGGCCGGGCGCGGCGGCTCACGCCTGTAATCCCAGCACTTAGGGCGGCCAAGGTGGGCGGATCACTTGAGGTCAAGAGTTTGAGACCAGCCTGGCCAACATGGTGAAACCCCATCTCTACTAAAAATACACAAAATTAGCCGGGCGTGGTGGTGCGCGCCTGTAATCCCAGCTACTCAGGAGGCTGAGAAACAAGAATTGCTGAGGCAGAGGTTGACGAAGGGGGTGGAGGTTGCAGTGAGCCGAAATTGTGCCACTGCACTCCAGCCTGGGCGACAGAGTGAGACTCTGTTTCAAAAAAAATAAAACAAAATAAAAGTAAAATAAACCAAGAATAAGTACCGACGCCCAGTGTCTAGACAATGCCTAGCACACAGTAGATGCTCAAAGAATGCAGAGTGAATAACCAAGCTCAGTGCTTGGAAACCTGGCTGGCACACAGTAGGCTCACAATCCATGTGCCGAACACAAGAAGGAATGAAGTTTGTCTTCAGCCCTGTGCAGTGAGTTCTAGAAAGCAGGTGGCCTGTTGCTTTCATCTTGTGTCTGCAATGCCTGATACAGGACCCAGGACTCCTCGGGCCTGGCAGGACCCGCCCCAGCCGAGGTTCCCGTCCTGGTGCTGGGGGCGAAGGGGAGGGAGGGAGGCCGGCAGGCGGCTGGTCAGACAGTGTGAGTCTGGCCTTTGAATGTTATTCCCGGCAGTTCCTCTGATTCACAGCTGTCCCAGGAACAGTCATGACTGTGTCAATAAATATTGGTGACTTTTAATGACCTCTCCGTCTCGCAGGGCCATGTGGGCCTTCCTGCCCCTCCAAAGACCCCGTCCAGGCTGTTGTTTTTCTAGCCAGCGTATAGCGCTCTGTGCCAGTGAGAGGGCCTTGGGGATCGAATGGCCCCCGCAGGCTGATAACTCAGAAGGCATTTTCTGTCTCCTTGCTTCGCCTGCTCCTTTTCACCATAACTCCCCAGACCTCCTGGGAATGACCCTGAGTGCAGAAGGATGGGCAACATCAGAGGCCCTGGCTCAGAAAGAGCCAGAAAGGAGCTGCCACTTTGGCCCCCCCTGCCCTTCCCCCTACACCTCTGCCTGGGTGTCTTGTCCTTTCTCCACGCTAGAAAAGGACATCGCATCTCACGCCAACACAACATGCCAGGCAAAGATAAGCTGCTTTTCCTCCTTCCACACTTTCACACTTTCCACAGTTTAGGCTGAGGGAGAGTTTGAATTAAAACCCAACTACAGCACGGCTGGGCATGGTGGCTCACGCCTGCAATCCCAGCACGTTGGGAGGCTGAGACGAGTGGATCACCTGAGGTCAGGAGTTCGAGACCAGCCTGGCCAACATGGTGAAACCGCGTCTCTAAAATTAAAAAAATTAGCCAGGCGTGGTGATGCATGCTTGTAATCCCAGCTACTTGGGAGGCTGAAGTGGGAGGATTGCTTGAACCTAGGAGGCGGAGGTTGCAGTGAACTGAGATGGGGCCGCTGCACTCCAGCCTGGACGACAGAGCAAGACTCCATCTCAAAAAAAAAAAAACAAAAACACCACAACTGTAGCCCTCTTTACTGGACGACAGATTTTATCATGAAAGCAAAGAACGGTTATGAGCACACAGGATCTGTGTCATCTCCTCAATTCTACTTCAAAGAATATTCCATTCATCAAGCACTCTGGGGCGGTGGAGAGGCCACCAAACCCAAGACAGGTTTGATTCTGCTCTCAAGAGCTTGCAGTCCAGAGGGAACGCAGGTGGTGCAGGAAGCCGCTGTACACAGGGGACTGCAGCTCCCCAGTGAGGAGTGTGGGTGCTGCGGGGAGATTCACAAGGACTAAAGGGACGTGTGACCAAATGCAATGTGTGATTCTTTTTGGGGTTTTGTTTTTTGTTTTTTGGGTTTTTTTGAGACGGAGTTTCCCTCTGTCGCCCAGGCTAGAGTACAGTGGCACAATCTTGGCTCACTGCAACCTCTGCCTCCCAGCTACACCCAGGTTCAAGTGATTCTCTTGCCTCAGCCTCCCGAGTAGCTGGGACTACAAGTGTGCACCACCACGCCTGGCTAATTTTTGTATTTTTTTTTTAGACGGAGTTTCACTCTTGTTGCCCAGGCTGGAGTGCAATGGCACGATCTCGGCTCGCTGCAACCTCCACCTCCCGGGTTCAAGCGATTCTCCTGCCTCAGCCTCCCTAGTAGCTGGAATTACAGGTGCGTGCCTCCACACCTGGCTAATTTTGTATTCTTAGTAGAGGCAGGGTTTCTCCGTGTTGGTCAGGCTGGTCTCAAACTCCCGACCTCAGGTGATCCACCCACCTTGGCCTCCCAAAGTGCTGGGATTATAGGCGTGAGCCACCACACCCAGCCAATTTTTGTATTTTTAGTAGAGACGGGGTTTCACCATGTTGGCCAGAGTGGTCTCGAACTCCTGGCCTCAAGCGATCTGCCCGCCTCGGCCTCCCAAGGTGCTGGCATTACAGGCATGAGCCACCGTGCCTGGCCCCAGTGTGTGATTCTTGAGTGGAACGTGCATTAAAGCAAAAGAAGCAGCTGCTTTCAGGGTCTTTTGGAGAATTTAATCATGGATTGCATGTTACATAATATCCCTGCATCAAAGCTAAACTCCTGAGTATGGAAATGGACTTTTGGCCATGCAGGAGACTGTCCTTGATTTTGGAAGGTACCTGCTGAAATATTGAGAAGGGACGTGTCATTGTGTCCGCAACTGACTTTTGAATATTTCAGTGGTCTTCCAGAAGGCAGACTCCTGTGGGCTGAGCAGGAAGTAGCCTAGCAAAGCAGGGAGAACAGTGTGCATAAGGACCGAGGGTGGCCCGGCAAGGGCCCATGCCCAGGAATTGCTGCTGGAGACGAGGCTGGGGGACAGGGCCAGGTCGTGGCAGGGAGTAATCAGGCGACAAGGAAGGCACACTTGGACCCGGAGGGTGGTCATGGGCGTGGAGAGAGTTAGGAGGTATTTAGGAGGTCGAATCTGCAGGAGCAGCCAGGATATGGGGAAAGAGGGTATGGGAGGGGAGAGAACTCATGCTGTCTGGCAGGAGAACCGGGAGAAGGAAGGTGCCACTCACAGAGGTGGAAGACCCAGGGAGCAGCAGGGTTGGAGCGGGAGAAGGTCAAGGGCTCGGTTTTCAGACATGCCAGGCCTGTGGGGCATCTCCAATGGGGTACCAGGAATTTGAAGGTGTGTTTGTCCAAATAACCATGGAGCCAGTACTCTGTCCTCAGGCATGGGTGTTGGGGACGTCTTGTGGCCATACCAGCCAGGCGTGGTGGAAGCCGCAGAGGTGGGGCCAGGTGAGAACAGCCAGTTGTGCCTTGCTCATCCTGCATTTGTTTTGCTGGCTCCTCTCTGTCTGCCTTGGAGGAACGGATCAAGACTGTTCACCTCACAGGCCCTTGACATGAGTCAGGATTCAGAGCTGCCCCCTGCAGCCACCCACCTCCTGTCACAGGCTGGAAAGGAGCTGATTGCCCAGAACTCAACTGAAAGGAGGCCACACATTTCAGCCTGGGTTTCTATGTCCCCTTGTGTCTTGTTTATTTATCCTTGGGGCAATCTGGGTGGTTTGGTCCGTGGGAGTGGGATGGGCCACCCTCCCAAATGCTGGGTGTCTGGTCCCGTACCAGCTCCCTGCAGGCGAAGCCCGTTCTGCCATCGTGTAGCCTTTCAGCACATAATTGCTGAGCTCCTGCTGTGTTCTAGGCATCGTTCTAGATGCTGGGAAGATAGCAGAAATAAAAGTCCAGTCTATAGGAATAATAACTTCTTATTGTCATAAATAATTATCGTATAAAGATACATAATAGCATACGTGAGGATCATGCCTACCATTTATTGAGCACTCAGGATACACCAGACACTGTGCTGAGTGCCCCATGTCCCCTGTAATCTTCACAACCACCTCTGTTTAGTATTAATATTACTGTTTGATAGATGGGACAACAGGGGCTCAGAGAAGGAAGGTAAGTGGCCACCCAAGATCACAGCTTATAAATGTCAGGGTCAGGGTTTGAACTCAGACCTGGGGCATGTACTTCCAAACTCTCAGCCTGCAACTTGCCAGAGTCCAGCTTGCCCTTTGGTGGGTGGGGGTGATAGAGTTGGAGGCCCCATCCTGTTCAGGTCCAGCTCTGAACCTTATAGGCCTGGCCTGACACCTCCATTGCTCTGTGTCCTCCCGATCCTGGACTCCTCCTTGCATCTGGTTCTGACCCCAGATTCCTGCTTTCATGCTGAGCTCAGCCCAGCCCATCTCACTCAGCAGCTAACCCACCCAGGGGGATGGCTGGAGAGAGGGAACGCTGGCCAAGGGACCAGCTCAGGCAGGCGCTGGCAGTGTAGAGTTGCCAAATGTTGTACGGCACATACACTAAAAAGTTGTTTGTGGGCTGGCTGCAGTGGCTCTCGCCTGTAATCCCAGCACTTTGGGAGGCCAAGGTGGGTGGATCACTCGAGGTCAGGAGTTTGAGACCAGCCTGGCCAACACGGGGAAACCCCATCTCTACCAAAAATACAAAAAATTAGCAGGGCGTGGTGGTGCATACTTGTAGTCCCAGCTACTTGGGAGGCTGAGGCAGGATAATTACTTGAACCCTGAAGGCAGGGGTGCCAGTGAGCTGAGATTGTGCCACTGCACTCCAGCCTGGGTGACAGAAGGAGACTCCATCTCAAAAAAAAAAAAGTTATTTATGGATTATCTGAAATTCAAATTTAACTGAGTGACCTGTATACTTGCTAAATCTAGCTACCTAAGGGGTAGGGGTGCAGAACACTGTGAGGGGATTTCAGCTATGAGGGGGCATAAGAAGGGGGTTTGGATGAAATTCCCCAGGAAGGGTGTCCTCAGATATTCAAGAATCTTTCATTCCTCCCTTGTAGACGTTCAGGTGCAAGCTTCCTGTCTCCTGATCATTTTCACTCAACCAACATGTGCTTATGTGCTTAACTAGAGAGCCGCGCTTAGAGTCACTATTTACATATCTTCCTGATCAGGCCCGTCTGTTCCTGCACCTGCTATCACCCCACAACCACCACCACCAACTCCAGCAGCCCTCTCAAGTTTCCAGGGCCTGTTTCTTTCGCCAAGAATACTCTTGCTCTCCACTCTGCCTTTCTCCTGGGAGCCCTCCCGCACCCCCAGCCCGTCTGTTGCACCCTGAACTTCCTGTCATCACACTGATTACACTCTATTACAATTGTGTCTGGACTTTGGGAAGGTCCTAGCCTGGGAGCCCCCTCCTGAGACACACACACACACACACACACACACAATCCCCACTGCAGAGGATTTACAGACACCCCTCTTCCAAGCCCATTCATAGACCCCAGGTCGATGTTGGAATTTCCTGGTTACCTCATTATCTCCCATGAAACTACAAGCTCCATGAGAGCCTTGTTCACCACAGAGCCTGGTCTGGAACATGGTAATCATCCATAACAATCCATTCCAGTATCAACAGACTATCAGCAAAGGTAACAATAGTCTATATTAAGTATCAAGAAAGATAAATGGCCAGGCACGGTGGCTCACGCCTGTAATCCCAGCACTCTGGGAGGCCGAGGCATGTGGATCACCTGGGGTCAGGCATTTAAGACCAACCTGGCCAACATGGTGAAACCCCGTCTCTACTAAAAATACAAAAATTTGTGGTACACACCTGTCGTCCCAGTTACTCGGGAGGCTGAGGCAAGGGAATCTCTTGAACCTGGGAGGTGGAGGTTGTAGTGAGCCGAGATGGCACCACTGAACTCCAGCCTGGGTGACAGAGCAAGACTCCATCTCAAAAAAAAAAAAAAAAAACATAAATGAGCTGTGTGACCCAGCCCAGTGTTGGTGCAGACCAGATGCTTCTTGAATGCTGTTTGAACGATGCTTCTTGAATGCTGTTTGAACGAATGAACAAATGACTCAGTGCAAATGACCCAGAGCTCAAATTTTGTCTGCTGGGCTGGGCTCACTCAGTGTGCTCCTCAAGGCCTCTCCCTGACCCCAACCACAAGAAGTCACCTAGGCCCTGATCCTGCCCTTCCAACCTGTTCAGTCCAGGTTAACCTGGGGTTCCTGGACCAGCTCCCAAGATGGGTGGGCACTGGACCTGCCCAAACCAGGTGGCTCCCCCCTGGAGTTCCCAGATACCTCACCTGTGCCCAGAACACGCCCATCCAAGGTGTCTTCACGGGAAGGGACAGTGGGACCTCCAGGCCATGATTACAAGAACTAGTTCTGGCCAGGGGTGGTGGCTCATGCCTGTAATCTCAGCACCATGGGAGGCTGAGGTGAGAGGATGGCTTGAGCCCAGGAGTTCAAGATCAGCCTGGGCAACATAGTGAGACCTTGTCTCAAAATAAATAAACACATAAATAAATAAAGTAAAATAACTCAGCCAGGCACAATGGCTCATGCCTGTAATCCCAGCACTTTGACAGGCCAAAGCAAGAGGATCACTTGAGCTCAGGAGTTTGAGACAAGCCTGGGCAACATGGTGAAACTCTGTCTCTATCAAAACTACAAAAATTAGCTAGGCATTGTGGCACATGTCTGTGGTCCCAGCTGCTTGAGAAGCTGAGGCAGGAGGATTGCTTGAGCCCAGGAGGCAGAGGTTGCAGTGAGTCCAGATCGTGCCACGGCACTCCAGCCTGGGTGATAGAGTGAGACTCCATCTCAAATAAATAAATAAATAAATAAATAAAGTAAAAGAACTAGTTCTGGCTGGGTGCAGTGGCTCATGTCTGTAATCCCAGCACTTTGGGAGGCCAAGGCAGGCAGATCACGAGGTCAGGAGTTCGAGACCAGCCTGGCCAATATGGTGAAACCCCATCTCTACTAAAAATACAAAAATTAGCCGGGCTTGGTGGCGTGCACCTGTAGTTCCAGCTACTCAGGAGGCTGAGGCAGAAGAATTGCTTGAACCTGGGAGGAGGAGGTTGCAGTGAGCCGAGATCACGCCACTGAACTCCAGCCTGGGTGACAGAGCGAGATTTAGTCTCAAAAAAAAAAAAAAAAAAAAAGAACTAGTTTCCACCTCAACTCAGACACACATGTTGCCTTTCCAAAGGGTTCCAGCCACAGGGCCATCGCTGAGCTGACATCGTGGAGCCCTGTCTCTGTGGTAAGAATTTTCACATCCATGGCCACATTCTGTGCTGTGCGGGGTAAATGCTGAACAACCAGCTATCTGGAGGGCAGGTTGGGGTGGGGGAGTGTACGCATACATATGTGAACATAGAGTATAAATCCTACCACGAATAAGTACTTGATTACTACCTGACCCAACAAAAGAAATAGCTCATAGTTTTTTTTGTTTTTTGTTTTGTTTTGTTTTGTTTTTTTTGAGATGGAGTCTTGCTGTGTCACCCAGACTGGAGTGCAATGGCGTAATCTCAGCTCACTGCAACCTCCACCTCCCGGGTTCAAGCAATTCTCCTGCCTCAGCCTCCTGAGTAGCTGGGATTACAGGCGCCCAACATCACACCCGGCTATTTTTTGTATTTTTAGTAGAGACAGGGTTTCACCATGTTGGTCAGGCTGGTCTCAAACTCCTGACCTCGTGATCCACCTACCTCGGCCTCCCAAAGTGCTGGGATTACAGGCGTGAGCCACTGAGCCTGGCCCAGAAATAGCTCATGGTATTGATGAGTGAGTGTGATTCTAATATGAGGGTTGATCGGCATTTTCATGTATGTCAATGAGTAAGAAACAGTGAAACAAAAAAGACATTCGGCAGGCCCTTTAAATCTGTGGATTTCACATTCATGGATTCAACTAACCATGGATCTAAAATATTCATTCAAAAAAAATGGACGGTTGCATCTGTACCAAACATGTACAGACTTCTTATTTTTGTCATTATTTCCTAAATAATACAGTATAACAACTATTTACACCGCATTTACATTGTATTAGGTATTATAAGTAGTGTAGAAATGATTTCAGATATACGAGAGGATATGTGTAGGTTATATGCAACTACTACACCAATTTATATAAGGGATTTGAGCATTCGTGGATTTTGGTATCCAAGGGAGGGTCCTGAAACTAATGGGTCCAGATGGGACAACAAGGCCTCAGGGAAGGAAGGTAAGTGGTTGCCCAAGATTGAAGCTTATAAATGTCAGGATCTGAGGTCGGGAGTTCGAAACCAGCCTGACCAACATGGAGAAACCCCGTCTCTACTAAAAATACAAAATCAGCCGGGCGTGGTGGTGCATACCTGTAATCCCAGCTACTTGGGAGGCTGAGGCAAGATAATTTCTTGAACCCGGGAGGTGGAAGTTGCAGTGAGCCTAGATCGCGCCGCTGCACTTCAGCCTGGTGACAGAGTGAGACTCCATCTCAAAATAAATAATAAATAAATGTCACGGCCAGGGTTTGAACTCACACCTGGAGCCTATGCTTCCAAACTCTCGGCCTGCAACTTGCCAGGGCCCAGCTTGCCCTTTGGTGGGTGGGAGTGATAGAGTTGGAGGCCCCATCCTGTTCAGGTCCAGCTCCAAACCTCACAGGCCTGGCCTGACACCTCCACTGCTCTGTGTCCTCCAGGTCCTGGGCTCCTTCTTCCACCTGGGTGGCTGGGTCTGGGATACCAAGGGACAACTATATATTGGAACGTTACTTTTTTTTGCTAAATTGGATAACAGCTTTGAATACTGGGAGAATAGTTCCTTATCTTTTGTACTATTCACAATGTTATTGCTAGAAGTACAATTCACTTTCAAGTTTAATTTGCAATATTAACTTTTTGTTTTGGAGTCTCACTCTGTGGCCCAAGCTGGAGTGCAGTGGCACAATCTCGGCTCAGTGCAACCTCCACCTCCTGGGTTCAAGTGCTTCTCCTGCCTCAGCCTCTCAAGTAGCTGGGGTTACAGGTATGCGACACCACACCAAGCTAATTTTTGTATTTTTAGTAGAGACTGGGTTTCATCATGTTGGCCAGGCTGGTCCTGAACTCCTGACCTCAGTGATCTGCCCACCTTGGCCTCCCAAATGCTGAGATTACAGGTGTGAGCCACCGTGCCTGGCCAATATTAACATTTTCTCCATTGCTTTCTTAAATCTAGAAAATCAACAAAAGAGTAAAGAAAGCCCTGGCTGAGAGCATTTGCCCATTTCTGTGATGTAAATACTCCCAGCGCAGTTGGTTTTGAGGTCCCAGAGTGACATTGTTGAATGTGGAGTTGGGAAGAGGTGTTCAGTAGCCACCATTACTAGTACTTCCACCAGGCAGAGACCATGGATATAAATAACCTCAGGGCATAGGTAAAATGTAGTAAGATAATTAGGAAGCCAGGAGTCTTGAGTCTTTAGAGCTTTGTTTTTCATATAATTTATTTAATCGTAAGTGTATAGAACTTAATTGTTAATGATGGCTGTATTTACAAACTGGCTCCAATGATTTCTGAAAATCATCAGTCAACCCTCCTGAGTCAGTACAAGTCAGCTCCACAGTGCCGTGAACCCATTCCCCTACAGCTCTATAGGAAAGGTCTTACTAGCTCTATTTTACAGCTCAGGAAGCTGAGGCTCAAAGGCCACACAGCAAGGCCTTGAGTGCAGGAGGGCTTAATGCTGAGATGATTGGAGTCCTGCACAAGTTACTTAAGTCGGGTAGCGTGAGCAGAAACTGAACCACAAGTGTGTTTGGGGATTTGTGGTGTCAGGAAACACTTAAGATACTTCTCTACCAGTCTGGTCTGGCCTCCAGATAGCACAGTCCCTGCTTGTATAATCCAGTAGAATAAAGTTGCAACAGTCGGCCTGCAAAAGAAGATAACGTGGTGGCAGAAAGCCCTTTGACCAGGACACTACCACACTACCATAACACCACACCACCACACTACCAGAACACCACGCTACCACACCACACTACCATAACACCACAACACCACACTACCACAACACCACGACACCACACGACCACACCACCACACTACCACACCACCACACTACCACACCACCACACTACACCACACCACAACACCACACTACCACAACACCACACTACCATAACACCACACCACCACACTACCAGAACACCACACCACCACACTACCACACCACCACAACACCACACCACAAAACCACACTACCACAACACCACACCACCACACTACCATAACACCATGCTACCACACTACCACACCACCACACTACGAGAACACCACACTACCACAATACCACACCACCACAACACCACACCACCACACTACCACACCACCACACCACCACACCACCACACTACCACAACACCACACCACCACACTACCACACCACCACAACACCACACTACACCACACCACCACACTACCATAACACCACACTACCACACCACCACACTACACCACACCACACCACCACACCACACTACCACAACACCAGAACACCACAACACCACACTACTACGCCACCACAACACAACACCACACTACCACAACACCAGAACACCACACTACCACAACACCACACCACCACACCACACTACCACAACACCACAACACCACACTACCACAACACCACACTACCACACCACCACAACACCACACCACCACACCACCACACTACCACAACACCACACTACCACACCACACTACCACAACACCACAACACCACACGACCACACCACAACACCACACTACCACAACACCACATTACCACAACACCACAACACCACACTACCACAACACCACAACACCACACTACCACACCACAACACCACACCACACTACCACACCACCACAACACACTACCACAACACCACACAACACCACACCATACTACCACAACACCACAACACCAGACTACCACACCACCACACCACCACACTACCACACCACCACACTACCACAACACCACACTACCACACTGCCACACTACCACAACACCACACTACCACAACACCACAATACCACAACACCACACTACCACAACACCACAACACCACACTACCACGACACCACGACACCACAACACCATGACACCACAACACCACACTACCACAACACCACAACACCACACTACCACAACACCACAACACCACACTACCATAACACCACACTACCACAACACCACGACACCACAACACCACACTACCACAACACCACAACACCACAACACCACACTACCACAACACCACACTACCACAACACCACAACACCACACTACCACAACACCACACTACAACACCACAACACCACACCGCCACAACACCACACTACCACACCACAACACCACACTACCATAACACCACACTACCACACCACACTACAACACCACAACACACTACCACACCAGCACAACACAACACCACACTACCACACCACACTACCACAACACCACAACACCACATGACCACAACACCACACTACCACAACACCAGAACACAACACCACACTACCACAACACCACACTACCACAACACCACAATACCACAACACCACACTACCACAACACCACAACACCACACTACCACGACACCACGACACCACAACACCATGACACCACAACACCACACTACCACAACACCACACCACACTACCACAACACCACAACACCACACTACCATAACACCACACTACCACAACACCACGACACCACAACACCACACTACCACAACACCACAACACCACACTACCACAACACCACACTACCACAACACCACAACACCACACTACCACAACACCACACTACAACACCACAACACCACACCGCCACAACACCACACTACCACACCACAACACCACACTACCATAACACCACACTACCACACCACACTACAACACCACAACACACTACCACACCACCACAACACAACACCACACTACCACACCACACTACCACAACACCACAACACCACATGACCACAACACCACACTACCACAACACCAGAACACAACACCACACTACCACAACACCACACTACCACAACACCACAATACCACACTACCACAACACCACACTACAACACCACAACACCACACCGCCACAACACCACACTACCACAACACCACAACACCACACTACCATAACACCACACTACCACACCACACTACAACACCACAACACACTACCACACCACCACAACACAACACCACACTACCACAACACCACACTACCACAACACCACAACACCACATGACCACAACACCACACTACCACAACACCACAACACCACACTACCACAACACCACACTACCAGAACACCACACCACACCACACTACCACACCACCACCACACCACACTACCACAACACCACACAACACCACACCATACCACCACAACACCACAACACCAGACTACCACAACACCACACCACCACACTACCACACTACCACACTACCACAACACCACACTACCACACCACCACACCACCACACCACAACACCACACCACCACACTGCCACACCACAACACCACACTACCACAACACCACACTGCCACACCACCACAACACCACACTACCACAACACCACACACCACCACACCACCACACTACCACACTACCACAACACCACACTGCCACACCACCACAACACCACACTACCACAACACCACAACACCACAACACCATACTACCACAACACCACACTACCATAACACCACACTACCATAACACAATGTAGGAGAGACCTGCCCTCCTCTTTTCTTTTCTTTTCTTTCTTTCTTTTTTTTTTTTTTTTTGAGACAGAGTTTCACTCTTGTTGCCCAGGCTGGAGTGCAATGGCATAATCGCGGCTCACTGCAACCTCCACCTCCCAGGTTCAAGCGATTCTCCTGCCTCAGCCTCCCAAGTAGCTGGGATTACAGGCATGAGCCACCACACCCGGCTAATTTTGTATTTTTAGTAGAGATGGGGTTTCACTATGTTAGTCAGACTAGTCTTGAACTCCCAACCTCAGGTGATCCACCCGCCTCAGCCTCCCAAAGTGCTGGGATTACAGGCATGAGCCACCGCACCTGGCCTTTTTCTTTTTTTTTTCTTTCTTTTTTTTTTTTTTTAGACAGGGTCTTCCCCTGTTGCCCAGGCTGGAGTACAGTGGTGCAATCTCAGCTCACTGCAACCTCTGCCTCCCAGGCTTAAGCGATCCTCCCACCTCACCTCCCAAGCACCCTGGACTACAGGCAAACTACAGTTTGGCTCTGTGACCCCACCCAAATCTCATCTTGTAACTCCTACGATTCCCACGTGTTGTGGGAGAGACCCGGTGGGGGGTGATTAAATCATGGGGCAGGTCTTTCTCGTACTGTTCTCGTGATGGTGAATGGGTCTCATGAGATCTGATGGTTTTAAAAAGAGGAGTTCCCCTGCACAAGTTCTGTCTCTTTGCCTGCCGCCATCCATGTAAGATGGGACATGCTACTCCTTGCCTTCTGCCATGACTGTGAGGCCCCCCCAGCCACGTGGAACTATAAGCCCAATTAAACCTCTTTCTTTTGTAAATTGCCCAGTCTTGGGTATGTCTTTATCAGCAGCGTGAAAATGGACTAATACAACTTCTAATAGTAAACATTAAAATAGGCGGGGCACGGTGGCTCATGCCTATAATCCCAGCACTTTGGAAGGCTGAGGTGGGCGGATCACAAGGTCAGGAGTTCAAGACCAGCCTGGCCAACATGGTGAAACCCCATCTCTACTAAAAATACAAAAATTAGCCAGGCATGGTGGCAGGCACCTGTAATCCCAGCTACTCGGGAGGCTGAGGCACGATAATCGCTTGAACCCGGGAGGTGGAGGTTGCAGTGAGCCGAGATCACGCCACTGCACTCCAGCCTGGGTGACAGAGCAAAACTCTCAAAAAAAAAAAAAAAAAAGTGGAGTGGGAGAGGTGGCTCAGGCCTTCACCTTGGCAAGCAGCCAGCTTGTGGGCTCAGCCATCAATTCTGGGGCACCTTGGTGTCTGAGGCCTCCTCAAACCATTAACAATGGTTTTAAAAGTACCATCTCAACCTAAAATAAATGTCTAATGGATTCAAGGGGACATTGCTAAAGAAAGTCATCTTACATTCCAACACACCGGCCCGGTCATGAGACCAGGTCTGCAAAACGTTGTTCTCCTCCCCTTAGACATGAGAGAGACAGAAACAAAGTCTGGGGCGGCGGGTGAGGGATGGGGTGACCAAAAAAAGTACGTATTCCACACACAGTGGATGTTTAGCAGATGTTTTTTGGATAGACTTAAGCTTTTAGACAATGAAACAAAAATAATTCTTCCCATCATCACAAAATAAAAATGTGACCACATCCCTCTACCACGTCCCCTTGGGGCTTGGGAAGAGCGTCTGTCCCATAAATCCTCCAATGGGCCTTTTGTGTGCCAGGCACCGTGCTGGGCACTGGAGCACACTTACAAGGGCAGCCCCTGGGCGCCTGCTCCTCCTGCTCTGGTCCCCAGCCCAGCCCCCCCGCAGCCTTGTCCTCACCCTGACCCAGCAGGGAGGGCCTCGCCGGCCTGACATGTTTTGCCTTCTAAGTGGAAACAAGCCGCTGAGCTACAAGGGAAAGTCGGCTCTGGGCAAAGCCCAGTGACTCTCGGCTCATGCTCACCTCTGACCAAGAAAGAAACACAGCTGTGGTTATCAGAAAGCTGCTGAGAGCTCAGGATGGTGGGGGTGGGGCGGAGGCTGGGAGGAGGAGGGCGGGTGTAGGGGGAATAGAGAAGTTCTGAATCACAGAATCTTATTCTTGGGGGCAGATGTGGCCACAAGCTGGGACGGGACTAGGGTGGGGACAGGGAGTCTTATCCCCAGTGTGCATGGCATTTCTTAGGAAGAGCAGAGAGCCCCTGAGCCTGGGAAGGGTGAGCTGGCCTGGCCTGTGGGGGTGAATGAGTCGCCAGCCCTGCAGGGCCACTTGAGTGCTGCCAACAGATTCCCAGGGGCCCAGGGCAGCCAGCTCTGGCACAGCCTGGTGGCAAGTATCCCCACCTGAGCAGGGTGAGGCCGGGCAGGGCCCAGCAGGCCCCGGCCCCACCAAACCTCCGGGGCCAAATCTGCTGCTGATTGGCCAACTCATGGAACCGAAACGGAAAATCCCCCACCCGTGGCCAACAACTGCCAAACCACTTGAAAGAGGCAAAAGTCTCCCACGGGTTAGAGGCTTGAGATGTTGCAAAGGTCAGGATTCATTAGCAAATGGGTTGCTTAGAGGTCCCTGGAAAGGGAGGCAAGAAGCAGGACCAGGGCCGGGAGGCTGGACTGGAGAAGTTGGGCCTGGGATCAACGAGGGGCAGCGTTCTGCTGGAGGATGGTGAGGTGATGGGCTCACCCTGGCCCGAGATCCTGGGCAGGGAGCAGCTCTCACCCCACAGGCCTGGGCCAGCCGCCCAGCGCTTCCCAGAGCTGCAGGGAACTTCCAGGGAACTGAGACCTCCAAGCTCAGAGAGAATGCCTCCAAAATTCCTTGGGATTTTTCTTCCCTAGTCAAAAGCCTATCTATTTATAGATGTGGAAATATGTGTGGAGAAAGGACTGGAAGGAAATACATGAAATGTTAACATGTTTTTCTTCTTCTCCTTATTCATATTGTTTTACGAAAAATAAACATGACTTTCAAGATAAGAAAAAAGATATTTTTAAAATATAATTAATCTTGATATGTTATTCATGTTGTTATAGAAAAGTGCAAAGCTGAACTTACCCATAGTGCTGTTAACCACGAACATTTTGCTGTGTTTTCTTTTCTTTTTTCTTTTTTTTTTTCGAGACAGGGTCTCGCTCTGTCGCACAGGCTGGAGTGCAGTGGTGCAGTCTTGGCTCACTGCAACCTCTGCCTCCTAGGGTCAAATGATCCATCTGCCTTGGCCTCCCAAAGTGCTGGGATAACACGCATGAGCCACTTTGCCTGGCCTGCTGTATTTTCTTTTGCTGTTTCTCCTATGAAGACATTTGGGTGTAAGGTTGTTGTTCATGCTGTATTTTATTTTATTATTTTATTTTATTTTTGAGACGGTTTCGCTTTGTCACCCAGGCTGGAGTGCAGTGGCACAATCATGGCTCACTGCAGCCTCAACCTTCCAGGCTCAAGCAATCCTCCCACCTCAACCTCCTGAGTAGCTGGGACTACAGGCACATGCCACTACACCCGGCTGACTTTTGTATGTAGAGATGGTGTCTCCCTATGTTGCCCAGGCTGATCTCGAACTCCTGGGCTCAAGCAATGCTCCAGCCTTGGCCTCTCCAAGTGCTGGGATTTATGGGCATCAACCACTGTACCCAGCCTCATGCTATATTTTACATTATTACAAAACTTTATATGTTACCAGAAAGGCATCATAACCATCTTTTAAAATCTCTATGTAGGCCAAGTGTGGTGGCTCACGCCTGTAATTCCAGCACTTTGGGAGGCCAAGGTGGGTGGATCACTTGAGGTCAGGAGTTCGAGACCAGCCTGGCCAACACGGTGAAACCCCGTCTCTACTAAAAATACAAAAATTAGCCGGTTGTAGTGACACATGCCTGTAATCCCAGCTACTCGGGAGGCTGAGGCACAAGGATCACTGGAACAAGGGAGGTGGAGGCTGCAGTGAGCCAAAATTGCAACACTGCACTCCAACCTGGGCACCAGAGACTCTATTTAAAAAGAAAAAAAAACTCTAATATTTATTCAGTAGATAATGCCATTATTCATTTAGCCATTCTCCCATTTGAAGGTATATCTATAGGTATACCTATAGGTAGATAGTTTCCAGCTCTTTGCTATTATAAATAATCTGTTGTGAACATCTTTATGTGGAACATTCTTTCTCTTTTTTTTTTTTTTTTTTTTTTTGAGATGGAGTCTTGCTCTGTTTCCCAGGCTGGAGTGCAGTGGCGCAATGTTGGCTCACTGCAACCTCCACCTCCTGGGTTCAAGCGATTCTCCTGCCTCAGCTTCCCGAGTAGCTGGGATTACAGGCGACTGCCACCTCGCCTTGCTAATTTTTGTATTTTTAGTAGAGATGGGGTTTTGCCATGTTGGCCAGGCTGGTCTTGAACTCCTTCCCTCAAGTGATCTGTCTGCCTCGGCCTCCCAAACTGCTGGGATTACAGGCATGAGTCACTGTGCCCGACCATTCTTTCATCTTTTGAGATGATTAGATTATCTTAAGTCAAATGCTCATATTTCCAAATGTGGGATTACAGCGTGAAAGGTTGCCACACACTAAGCAGGAGCGTGAACTTGAACCCAAGTTAGTCTAAGTCCAAAATGCCCATCTTTAATCCTGCCAAATGTTTCTGGTGGTGGTGGTGGTAGTGGTGGGTTTTGTTGTTGTTGTTTGTTTGTTTGTTTTTGAAACGGAATCTTGCTGTCACCCAGGCTGGAGTGCAGTGGCCCAATCTCAGCTCACTGCAAGCTCTGCCTCCCAGATTCAAGCGATTTTCCTGCCTCAGCCTCCCAAGTAGCTGGGATTACAGGCGCCAGCCACCATGCCCACCTAATTTTGTATTTTTAGTAGAGACGGGGTTTCACCATGTTGGCCAGGCTGGTCTCAAACTCCTGTCCTTAGGTGATCTGCCCGCCTCAGCCTCCCAAAGTGCTGGGATTACAGGTGTGAGACACTGCGCCCAGCCCCAAATGTTATTATATTTAAAGAAAAATGGGAATGAGGCTTCATTGAGGACGGGGCAGGGGGTGCGATCTCTCCCGCCCCTGACGTCCCACCCACACACATGGCTTTCACCATCAACAATGGTGTTGACCTGGAGCCTAGCCTGGCCCCATTGGACAGGAGGGTGAAGTCGTGAGAGACTCCCCAGTATAGTTGAGAGTCAAGATCTGTGCAAATGAGCAGCTTGGATCAGGCAGGAGAAACACTTTGCATGGCTTCTCGAAGGAGGTGAGGCATAAACCGCATCTTCAAAGATGGGCAGGGTTTTGGCAAGCTGGGTGAGGGAAGGCATGGGCCAGGGCAGGGGGCATGGTGTCCTGGCTTGGCAGTGAGGCCCCATCCAGGGTAACCCAGAAGGCGGAAAGCAGTGAGACGCAGGCTGAGGGTGGGTGGGGACAGTTCCAGAAGGGCACATGCTTAACGTGTCCCCGGTGCATCCCTGGGGACATGAGACAAGATTCCCTCCCCCTTTATTTTTCAGTGACTTGAGTATTTCCAAAGTTTCTTGACCTTTCACTCATCTCACCTCTTGGTTGCCCCGCAAGTCTCCAGGGTACCTCACCTTTCCCACACCCATTTCCCACCCCATGCTCCCTGTGCCTCCCTCAGCCACAGCCTCCTTCCCACGCCCTCTCCAGTTTCCACTTTCCCGCAGTGACTCCGTCATCTGTCCCAGCCCCAGGAAGGCCGCCATGCCCCGAGGGCCAGCTAACCCCATGGCCGCTATGTGTCCTGGTTGGATCAGAGAGGGAGCAAGACTCCCACACACATGCATGCTCATACATTCGTACACACCACACACACTCACGCTCACACACACTCCTCCATCTTCACATGCTCACACTCACTCGCTCACATTCACACTCCTCCAGTTGCTCAGAAGAGCCATGCCCTTACTGACCCACGCAGAGGGGCAGAGAAGGAGACACTCCTGGTCAACCCGGAGCAGCTGGTTGGCAAAGGGCTGAGGCCTTGGCCGGAGAAGTAGCCGCTGCCCAACATCTAGGGTGAGGGCCCCGGGCATCCACCTCCCCCTGTGGCTGCAGACCCTGCCGCAACTCTCGTCCCCTCCATGGGGGCAGGGTGGCTGCTTAGGAACATAAGCTGAGAAGAAAGACCCAGGTCCAAATCCCGGTTCCACCCTCCACCACCTTCTCCCAGACTGGATTCCGAACCTCAGTTTCCCTGTGTGCAGGAGTGGTGCCTCCATCACGGGAGTGCTGGACGACCAAGTGACCTAATACATGCTAAGGGCTGGACATGCTAAGCACTGCGCAGGTCACACGGATGGAAAATATCTCACCACTGGAAGAGCTTCAGTAGCCTCATTATTGGAGACCCTCAGATGTCTCGCTTCAGCATCCAGAGGCCTGAACAAAGCCTCGCGGAGTTGATTCTTGTTCCAGAGTCATCCATACAACAATTCCATTTACTGAGAAAAGTGCCCTTAAGGAAATAGCTGTCATCCTAGCTCTCCACCCATCCCCATCACCACCAGGACAGCCTCTGGGGCCCCGGGGACCCAGCAACCTGCAGCTGCTGTCTGTACCCCACAGACACAGAAGCCCAAACCCAGCGGCCGAGGAGGCTCTGCTCCGCTTCCTGCCAGTCACAGACACACCCAGACACTCATCCCCAAACTGGGGCAGCTTCCTGGGACCCCTCGCCTCCCCAACCCCACCACCTACCAGCCTTGGTCGACTTCCTGCCGCTTGGGTCGTTTAATAACTTTTGTAACCAGGTGGTAACTCTCTTGCTCTGGTTCTTTGATGGAATGACTTCAGTGCTTTTCCCTCTTCCCATCAGCATCTCTCTCCCCAGCCCTCAGAGTCATCTTTCCCACTAAGCCCACTCCCTTCAATCTAGGAGCAGAGCCAGCCCCACCATCCCTGGCACCCCTGTCTGTACAGTGTCTTCCTAGGACCCCTCCCCCATCTACATCCCCTCTTCCAACGGTCCCCTGGCCCCTACCAGTCCACCCAATCAGACAAAACCAGTGCTCTGGGAATCCAGCTAAAATCTCAGCCAAAGAGGGTCTTTTCCTGGAGTAGCCCCTTGGCAGGTAGAAAAGCAGATAATTCCGGCAGAAGCTTCAGGAGATCAGAAATGGGTGTGACCAGAGTGACTCCGGCACAGGAGCCACACCTGTGCCCATCCTGCAGGAGATCCAAATGGTGGTGTGATGTCTTTTTTTTTTTTTTTTTTTTTTGAGACAGAGTTTTGCTCTTGTTGCTCCAGGCTGGAGTACAGTGGCACAATCTCGGCTCACCACAACCTCCACCTCCTGGGTTCAAGCAATTCCCCTGCCTCAGCCTCCCAAGTAGCTAGGATTACAGACATATACCACCATGCCCGGCTAATTTTGTATTTTTAGTAGAGATGGGGTTTCTCCATGTTGGTCAGGCTGGTCTCGAACTCCCGACCTCAGGTGATCCGCCCACCTCGGTCTCACAAAGTGCTGGGATTACAGGCGTGAGCCACCATGCCCAGCAGTGTGATGTCTTGATGGCCCTGCCCTCCTCTCTTTGGGGCCAGGCAGGCGTCTGAGAAGTTCACGTGGGCAGACTGGACTGAGGCCCTGCCCTGGCCTGGCCCAGTGCTCTTGCCACACTGGGAGTGGTGCCTGCAGCCAAGGACATCACATACACCTGGCCACCCCTGCAGAGCTGTGGGCTGGTCCCTAGGTGATGTGGCCCATGGCAGTTGGGCTGCCCAGCTCTGTTCCCCAGCTGTCTCCCCAGGGCTTGGGGGAGGACGGTATGAACAGGGCATCTGTGCAGTCAGCGGGAAAACTCCACCCTGACCACAGTGCTCAAGTGCCCCTCCGCTGGCCACAGGTGTTTAAAATGCTGCCTGCTGAGCTCACCTTACTTGGAACTTTTGGCACTGATTTTTTTTTTTTTTTAATGGAGTCTCACTCCTGTCGCACAGCCTGGAGCGCAGTGGCGGGATCTCGGCTCACTGCAATCTCCACCTCCCAGGTTCAAGTGATTCTCCTTCCTCAGTCTCCTAAGTAGCTGAGATTACAGGCATGCACCACCACACCCGGCTGATTTTTGTATTTTTAGTAGAGACAGGGTTTTGCCATGTTGGCCAGGCTGGTCTTGAACTCCTGACCTCAGGTGATCCACCCACCTCAGCCTCCCAAAGTGCTAGGATTACAGGCGTGAGCCACCACGCCCGGCTGGCACTGATGATTATGAATTCAGTGCCGCTGGGTGAGAAAGATAAATGCAGTTCTCTCTGCTTTACATGCTATACAAGCAGGAAAATCAGGTTCGGGGCCAGATAGACTTGAGTTTGAGGCTCAGCAATGCCGCTTCTGAGCTGTGTGGTCCTGGGCAAGTAACTTGACCTCCCTGCACGTCATCTGCCTCATCTGTGTAATGGGAATTACCAGAAAACTCACCTCTAGAATTGTGACTTACCTCTAGAATTACCTCTAGAGCTCCTTTGAGCTCGTGCTTGTAAAGCCAGGCATGGGGTGGATGCTCCAATGGTCTCATAGGAAAGCAGCAGCTGCTAATGTCAATATTTCACAACTCCATTGGGAACTAAGTTGGCAGTAGAAGATGCCATGTTGTCCCGGGCACCCAGGCATACCCATAAGCAATTCTGGGGGAGGGGAAAAGTAGGCCAGGAGCCTCCGAGCCCTGCACCCAAAAAGGTAGGAACTGAGGACTCAGCCTGAGGTAGGTTGCCCACCACCCCCTTTTTTTTTTTTTTTTTTTTTTTTTTTTTTTGAGATGGAGCCTCACTTTGTCACCCAGGCTGGAGTGCAGTTGTGCGATCTCGACTCACTGCAACCTCCACCTCCCGGGTTCAAGTAATTCTCACACCTCAGCCTTCCAAGTAGCTGAGACTACAGGCACGCACCACCACACTCGGCTAAGTTTTGTACTTTTAGTAGAGATAGGGTTTTGCCCATGGGGTTGGCCAGGCTGGTCTTGAACTCCTGACCTCAGGTGATCCACCCGCCTTGGCCTCCCAAAGTGCTGGGATTACAAGCACTCTCCTGTCCTCAGGCCCCAAAGAAAGAAAGGCAGAATGGATTAATGTCAGGTTAGTTTCATCACCTTCTCAAAGAAAGCCAGGCTACAGAAACTTTGCTGGGCTGCCACTTCTGCACGGTTCAGCGTTGTTGCTCGGCGAGGCTGACTTCAATGGATAAAGGATAACGGTAACTCTGGCTGGTTTCCAAGGCTTGCAGGGGGAGCGACACCCAGCCTCACCTTGGGAAGATTCTGCTTCTCCCACTCCCAGGGGAGGTACTGCCTTCCTTCTTCATCTGTTTCTTCTCTAAGAAGTCCCAGGTGGCAGGCCGGGCGCGGTGGCTCCTGCCTGTAATCCCAGCACTTTTGGGAGGCCGAGGCGGGTGGATCACGAGGTCAGGAGATTGAGACCATCCTGACTAACACGGTGAAACCCCATCTCTACTAAAAATACAAAAAAATTAGCCAGGCGTGGTGGCAGGTGCCTGTAGTCCCAGCTACTTGGCAGACTGAGGCAGGAGAATGGCATGAACCCGGGAGGTGGAAGTTGCAGTGAGCTGAGATCGCACCACTGCACTCCAGCCTGGGTGACAAAAAAAAAAAAAGTCCCAGGTGGTAAGTTCGTGAGTGGATAAAAATCTCAGTATAGGTCGAAGCAGATATTGGTGGTTGATGTTGGTGGTACAACAGTTCTTCTAGTTTCATTTTCTTTTCCTACCTGGCCCTCTGCTTGGCAGAACTGATATAGAAAAATCCACACACTCCCCAGTACACACAGCCCAAATATGTTTTTTATATGTTTAACAGTTTTATTGAGCTAGAATTTACTTACAAGAAGCTGCAGTAACGGAAAGTGTACAACTTAGTGAATGTTACCAGTTGCATATGCCTGGGAAACCACCACAATCAAGATAAAGCCAGATCTATTAGGTTGGCTTCCTTGAATGGGTGACCCATTTGTTTTATTCTTGGCATTTTATTGGCAGGTGGCAGAAACTCAGCCCACACTACTTAGGCAAAGAAGAGGGGCTAGAGATGTGTGTAGTTGGAAAGTCCAGGAATACACCAGCTTCAGGTATGGCTGGCTTCAGGGGTTCAGAGGATGTCATGGGTGCCCTTTCTCCCCCTCTCAACCAAATTCTCTCTCTAGAGCTGGCAAGATGGCTGCTGGCAGCCCCCAACTAACATTCTATTTAGCGATGCCTAAGAAAAGGAGCAGTCTCCTCTGATGGCCCTGAGGAACTCCCACAGGGCAGCTTTGGGTCATGTGCCCAGCCCTGGATGGGGTAAAATCAGCACCGGGGATGTGTTTGTGAGAGCTGGGTGTGCTCATCTGTTCCCGAGTCCAAGGTCAGTGACGTCTCAGTGATGTTATGTCTGTAGCTTGAAGCTGGTAGTGGGGGAGTATTTACACCATGGAAATTGGCAAATGCTACAAATCAAGGCTTTCCTCCCTGTCCCCTCCGCCTGCCCCCAGCTGGCCATTAAACGGTTATGTACACTACCGAGTCAGTCCTACCTAAATCCATGAAATAGGTTCTCCAGAGGAAAGAGCTGTTCCGTTAATAAAAGAGGAAATTGACCCCAGTCAGACAGGAATAACCGAGGAACTTCACTCTGCTGAATTCAAAGCCACCTGCAGCAGACCTCAGGAAGGAATTCTCCAGGATAACACCCCACCCCAAACCCCCAAGGGGACCAGACCAGGTTGAATCCACTGCAGAGATTGTTCAGCCAATACAGACCCTTCTAGAAGAAGGGCCCACGCTTTGCTCCTCTCTGACAGCTCACCTCCCTCCCCCTACCCCCGACCCCAACCCCCAACCACTGCCAGTCACATTCTATGGAAACTTAAAGAACTTCCTAAGTCCGGCTGCTCTCTGCAAAGCCATTCCAGCAACCTAGACCCATGATTTTCAGCTTGTTCAGCTATTTTAAAACAACCCTCGCAAAGCAGCCCCAGGAATGGGGGCTGCGGCTTGATTTGAGGTTAAACAAATAAGTACCATTTATCCACCAACGCTCTAGGAATGAAAGATTTCTTCAGGCATATTCCCAAGCTGTGCGCTCCAGAAAAACTGCTGTCCCAAATTGCCGGGTGCCAACCCAGTGTTCTTCATTTCCAAAGATATTTGGGGAGTTTTCAGCCGTGCTCTGCACAGAGCGCTAGGACGGATGGCAGTGTGGGCGGCCAGGCATGCCGCCTCAGCCTCCGCTCCCCCTCACCCTGGGTCTTCTTGGCTGTGTCAGCCTCTCATCCCGGGACCCACAGAACCCTTGGAGCTCCCGGGGCATTTCTTGGCCTGCTGGGAAATGGCGCCTCTCCATCTTAGGGGGCCCGGACCAGACTGCTGGCTGTTTGAGTCAGACAGCTTTTCTTCCCATGTTTTGAGGGTAGGCAAGAACGAGAAAAAGGAAGAAAACAAAACATATTCTCAAACAAATAAAACTGCACTCCATCGGCCAGAAAAGCTGAGCCTCTCTGGGATGTAGGGAACAGAAGCCACTCCACAGAGGACTCTCCCATCCCTTTCTCTCTAGGAGACATCCGTCTTTGTGCCCAAACTGGAAATCTGAACCGCGAGCTCTCTCATCTCCCTACTCTTGGAAGTTTTCTGTGGCAGAAACAATAATGTTCACGACACAGACCGTTGACTCCCCTGGGTTTCCCAGCTGTGCCATATGGCTAGCTTTGGCCGATGAAATTGAGCAGAAGTGATACGTGTCATTTCCAGGCTGAGGCAGTAAAAAGCTGGTGCGCCCTTCTCCAGGGTCTGTTTCCCAGCTGCCGCAGCCATGGAGGCCGTGTGTCCCAGATGGTGCCGCTACAGCTGATGGAACTTCCGTCAGCCTGGGTCCCTGAGTGAGTCTGTGGAAGAGAACTGCAACTGCCTGCCAACCTGCTGGGACAGACAACATGAGCAAGAAGTAAGCTTTCGCTGGGCTCAGCCACTGAGACCCAGGGGCTGTTTGTTACCATAGCGTTGCCTGGCACACCTGATTCAAGCTCCTGACACGCTCTGTTGACTTTGCTGTGTTGTTCACTGGGAGGCACCAGCATGCATGAGATAGAAAACACTTCCTTCCACTCTGGCCAATAGCCTTCACTCAAAATAGTGCCGATGAGTTTACATCCAGCCCCAAAGATTTAAGGAATTTCTCTCTGAGCTTGGGCCCAGGTCTGTGCCTTCCTTTGTATTTCTCTACAGCACATGGTTGGCACTAGTATAAAAATGGCACTCTTCCACATGCCAAGGCATTTAACAGGCATGAAGCACGTTTGCTGATGATCTCCCATGAGGTGGAGGAGATAGGCTTAATTTCTGTTTTAAAGCTAAGAGCATTGCAGCTCAGAAGGATCACATTCAAGGTCACACAGCTAATTATAGTACTTGAACCTAGGTCTGTGTCTCTTGCCACAAAAACCAGTATTTCTCAAAATGTAGTTCTGGCCAGGTACGGTGGCTCACACCTGTAATCCCAACACTTTGGGAGGCCGAGGCAGGCAGATCACTCGAGGCCAGAAGTTCGACACCAGGCTGGCCAACATGACAAAATCCCTATCTCTACTAAAAATACAAAAATTAGCCAGGCGTGGCAGTGCATACCTGTAGCCCCAGCTACTTGGGAGGCTGAGGCACAAGAGTCGCTTGAAGCTGAGAGGCAGAGGTTGCAGTGAGCTGAGATCACGCCACTGCACTCCAGCCTGGATGACAGAATGAGACTCTGTCTCAAAAAAAAGAAAAAATGTAGTTCAGAGACTGAAAGCCAGGACCTGGGAATGTGCATTTTTTAAGTTCCTCAGGCCATAATTATGCTGAGTTTGAGAATCCTTGCCCCACATTGCTTCCAACCATCCTGTCAGCTTTCTACAGTGGGAGGGGAGCGGTGGGAATTTAGAGGTGAGCCAAAGGCTTACTTCCCCAACTAAAGCAACAAATAAAAAATGTCTCCCCTGCCAGACTGCTCTTTGTGCCTGAAATTATCCCAAAAGACTCATTTCTTTGGGTTAAAATACAAACAGTCCTAGATCACTCGGGACCTTCTCATGAATGAACTCGGGTGATTCCCAGCCAGGAACAATGGCTTGTACGAAGTCACTCTGCAATGTCAGCTTTTGCGGGGAAACATCAGTCAAGAGTCAAGACCTTGATCTGAAAAGGCAAATCCAGCTGGAGGTTGCAGGTGGTGAGATCCTGGACAGCAGGGAGAGGCTTAGCATCAATGGGGTGGGGGTGGGATGGGGTGGGGGTGGGGTGAAGGTGGTGGAGGACTCCCAGGAGAGAAAAAAAAATGCAACTGGGGGTATGTGTGAAGCCACACATACCAGAGTCAGAAAGAACTGGAGGCCAGGTGTGGTGGCTCATGCCTGTAATCCCAGCACTTTGGGAGGCCAAGGCAGGTGGATCGCCTCAGGTCAGGAGTTCGAGACCAGGCTGGCCAACATGACGAAACTCCATATCTACTAAAAATACAAAAATTAGCCGGGCATGGTGGTGCACACCTGTAATCCCAGCTACTTGGGAGGCTGAGGCAGGAGAATTGCTTGAGCCCGGGAGGCAGAGGTTGCAGTGAGCTGAGATCGTGCCACTGCACTCCAGCCTGGTGAGATGCCTCCAAAAAAAAAAAAAAAAAAAGAACTGGAGTAAAGCCTCAGCCTTGCTACTTAACGGTGTGACCTTGCAAATGTTACTTTACCTCCTGTGCCTAAGTTTTCTCATGTGTAAAACAGAGCTAATAACAGAATCTACCCATAGGGGCATTATAAGAATCAAACACATTCATGTGTGGAACAGTTAACGTTTACTGACCCTTGTGCCAGTAGCCATGCTAAGTGTTTTGCATATATTATCAACTCATTTAATCTTCATAGACAACCGATGGTGTGGTTATTATTTTACCCATTTTATAAAGGAAGAAAGTAAGGCACAGAGAGATGAAGTAACTTGCCCCAAGGTGGCACAGCTTCTAAGTGTCAGAGTCAACATTTGAACCTAGTCAGTCATATTTCAGGGGCAGTGGACCTGATGGCTACACTCAGCGACAGATGCTTCATCTCATAGAGACAGCTGCAGTGGAGGGGGATGCAGTGCACCCTGCTGAAGGATGGACCTCTGGGCAGGGGTCCCTGTTGCTCAGGTCCAAATGCAGACTGAACAGTAGCCTTAACCATTAAAATCACTACAGAGCTAAGGGGTGAGCGCACACTCTGCCTGTTCTCCCTCCACCCCCAAGACACTCACCCTATTCCACACCCAGAGGAGGACATGGGGTGCTCCCTTCCAGAGCCTGGAGACCCTGGGATGGCTCCAGCCCCTTCTCCCAACATCCCCCCAACAAAGAGCACCAAGTACCCTTGCTCTGCTGTCCTGCCGGACAGTTGTCCCGGGATCAGTGTTTTTGGTTGTTCTTTGTTTTAGCTTGCTTCCCTTTTAGAGTATCTCCTGAAATAAACAGCAGTGTTGCAACGAGAAAAGGGAGCCCAGCCTCTCTGGAGCAGTTACGATGGGCAAACAATGTCGAGGAAATCCACATGCGGTGTCTCACAGGGCCTTCACACCTTTGAGAAGTAGATATTATCATCTCCATTCTGCAGATGAGGACACCAGGCCCAGAGAGGCTAAATGACTTGCTCCAAGTCACAGAGCAAGTCGGCAGCACCTCGCTGCATCAAATGCTTGTATGTTGGAATCCAAAGCTATTTATGGGACTTGGGGCCCAGCTGGGGCTTGTACATCCAACCCCCAAAGGTGAAGTTCTCTGTTCCTCATTCATTCCTTCATGTGCTGAGTGTTTTGCAGCAGCGGCTCAATGTCAGGCATTGGAGTAGAGACCATAGCAACCTGGCCTCCGTTTCATTCTGTTGGCAGGGCTGGCGGTCTTTCTAAATGGGATATTTGTAGAGGTTTCCATCGCCCCAGGTTCTGTAAGTCCTGATCATCAGCCCAGGGTCTGCTCCTCAGGGATGGGAGTTGGGGGTTCAGCTTCTTCTTGGGAGAATCCAGCTCTGGGCGTTTCAGGAAATTTCTGACCTGCCAGGTTTCCTAATCAGTCAGAGCTGGGGAGTGGGGGCCGAGAGAAGAGGTTTCCCGTCAGCCCAGCTTTTGTCTCTCACATGAGCCCGAGACAGACAAACCACAACCACAGACTCGACCAGCTGTGGAAGCGTCGAACAGGAAACCAAGAACATCTGGTGCTCCACTTCCTCTGAGGGCCGTGCACGTCTGGGGGGCCAGGTGTGCGTGTGCGCATCCGCCTGTGTGCACGACTGTTTTCTCTCCTGCTGTTGGTTAGTGGGACCTGGATGCAGACAGAGCTGGAAACCACAGATCTTGTGGTGACAAGGAAGCCAGACACTGGCTCCCCAACCCTTACAGCACGGCATCCCTCCTCAGACACTAACCCGGGATCCGACCCAGTCTCGCAGGCCACCTGCCAGCACCCGGCCCTTGGCTAGCTTCAGGTCACCATTGAAGAAAGGGATTTATTTTCCTTTCAGATTGTGATGGTTTAGAGGCATTGTTTGGAGGTGAGGTGGGAGGGCTCTGCTTACATAGAACTTGGCCTCAGCGTACAGACCCACAAAAAGCAACCTCTGGACAAAAGCTGGTTTTTTTTTGTTTTTTGAGACAGAGTCTTGCTCTGTCAACCAGGCTGGAGTGCAACGGTGAGATCTTGGCTCACTGCAACCTCTGCCTCCCAGGTTCAAGCGATTCTCCTGCCTTAGCCTCCCAAGTAGCTGGGATTACAGGCACGTGCCACCACGCCCGGCTAATTTTTTTGTATTTTTAATAGAGACAGGGTTTCGCCATGTTGATCAGGCTGCTCTTGAACTCCTGACCTCACGTGATCCACCTGCTTCGGCCTCCCAAAGTGCTGGAATTACAGGCGTGAACCACTGCGCCCAGTAGCCATGCAAAGTGCTTTGCTTATATTATTAACTCATTTAATCTTCATAGACAAACAGCTTTTTAAAAAAGCTGTTTTTAAAACAATTTGAGGAGCATCTGTGGATGAATGCTGAGGCCATGTGCCGGTCAGGGGGCAGTCTTCCCATTAGTGGTGGTGTTCTCTGCGTAAGGAGAAAACAGGGTTTTTAATTTTTCATTTTTCTGAAGGGAAGAATCATAAGGAAGTGGAAACAAAAGACTCCCCAAACCATAGCATGAGGTTTAACTCTCATGATACCTTAAGGAAGTAGGCATTATTATGCCCATTTTTATGAATCATGAAATAGATGTACAGGAGGGTTCAGAAGTCACCCCAGCTCATACAGCGCCTAAGGAGCAGGGCCAAGGTTCAATTCAAACCGAATCCCAGCCTCATGCTAGATCTTAGTTCACACTTCATTCTTTCAATGAGCATTTATAATCTAAACTGTACCTAGCAAACAGTTGGGACTTCAATGTTTCTTGAATTAACCACCTAAATGTGCCATGATGTCAGAGACAGATGTCATCCTCACTGTGGCCCCCAGGTTCAGCACAGTATCCAGGAAAGAATGGGTGCTTGCAGTCCCAGCTACTCGGGAGGCTGAGGCAGGAGAATTGCTTGAACCCGGGAGGCAGAGTTTGCAGTGAGCCGAGATCTCGCCATTGCACTCCAGCCTGGTTGACAGAGCAAGACTCTGTCTCAAAAAAAAAAAAAAAAAAAAAAAGCATAGGTGCTTAATCAGTGTCAGCCAATGAATACGTAAAGGAATTCTAAGTTTTAGAACAGTGATACTTTATTTTTCTTTGTTTGTTTGTTTGTTTTTGTTTCTTTTGAGCCGGAGTCTCACCGTCGGTCAGGCTGAAGTCCAGTGGTGCCAGCTCGACTCACTGCAACCTCCACCTCCCAGGTTCAAGCGATTCTCCTGCCTCAGCCTCTGGAGCAGCTGGGATTACAGGCGTGCACCACCACGCCCGGCTAATTTTTGTATTTTTAGTAGAGACGGGGTTTCACCATGTTGGTCAGGCTGGCCTCAAGTGATCCGCCCAACTCGGCCTCCCAAAGTGCTGGGGTAACAGGTGTGAGCCACCACGCCCGGCCGATACTTCATTTTTCTGGAGGTCATTTACTTAGTAAGGCCAACTGGATCCTGGCTAAAAATGTGAAAGAAGACAGAAAGAGTCACGAGCAGTGAACAAAAGTCACGGGTCCTAGCACGTAAAAGTTCAAGTACTTGATTCAAAGCCGAAATTCTCAGGTCCTCAGTTGTAGCCTGGTTACCCTTACAAACACCAGTGCTAAAGAGCACGGTTACTAATCTTTCCAGGACACAAGATTTGAAAGCATCTGTTTCGAAGGGAGATGACCTGCTAGAGGAAGCTTGCGGGCAACAGCAAATTGGGAGTTCGACTAGCACTTTCAGACTGGGATGCAACGAAGAACTCGCCAGCAGAGATAAGAGATGGGCAAGATGAAGAGAATGAACTCTGATTCTCGGATATCTGCCCGCAAGGTGGCTCCGAGAAAGCCAGCCGGAAACTGCAGCATCGCGGAGGACTTCTCTAGTTCAGGTTAAAGAGACAGCAGCCAGAGGGAGCCGACCTCAAACCCAACTCCGGACAGCAACCTTGAGGCCACCCGAGGCGGCGCATGCGCAGTGTGCGAGGTAGTGCTCTTCATACCTGCCGACCTGCGGAGCCGTCTTACTGAGCAGGGCTTACGTCACGCAAGCGCCGCGGGTGTGTGACGTCATCTGAGAGCGCCACGCGCGGTCCCGAAAACCTGAGCACCCTCTGGCTAAGGCGTTGCTGTAGAGACGGTGCGCCAGCCCCGCCCCCGAGGCGGGATTGGAGGAGAACTGGTCAGCTGACAAGGGTGACGTTTCGAAAGCGCGCGGGAGGCCGTGCTGGGACGCAGAGCCCGAAAACGTATTTGAGGGGCGTCTTGACCGAAGGTGCTAAATATCACATGTCCCCATTAAAGTAAAAATGCAAACTGCTCTAATCGGATTTCATGTAAGGGAGGAGGGCTGGGAAGACTTAAATGTATCACTTCAGTAATTTAGGGGTGGGAAGAAGAGTTTGGACCAGACTAGTGCCGGGATAACCTGACCTTTTTGAGCCTTAATTTCTTCTCGAAGGGATCTTTCCCATCAGCATATAAACATGTAATTTCCCCCTTCCTGAGAACCCTGTGGTGGCTCCAGCTCCCACCCCATGCCCTCGCTTTCTGAATATCGTAACTCCTTGGAAGAGTGTATATATTCTTTGTCCAGCTCTCTCCTCCCACTCTGTTGAACTCCCTCCAGCCAAACTCAGTCTCTCCCAAGTCCTCCTCTTACCTGCTCTATCAGCAATTTTTGATACAGTTTATCACCCTCTCCTCCGCAAAACTTTCTTCACTTGGCTTTTGGCAGTGCACACACTTGTTTTTCTCCTCCATCCCTGCCCCACCTTCTCTGTTTCTTTTGCTAGCCTCTCCTCTTTTTCCTGACCTCTAAATGTATCAGTACCCCCAGCACTGGCTCCTTGGACTTCTTTTCTTTTCACTTAATCTCTTGATGATTTCATCGGGTTTCATGGCTTTAAAGACTATGTGCTGATGACTCCCCTCCATATAGCTCCAGCCTAGAATTCATCCTCAAGAAAAATCCTTCTGGCTTCTCAGGCTGTAAACTTTGAGTTCTTCATCCCGTGTCAAATCTGTCAGCAGATCCTATTGGCTTTTCTTTTTTCCCCAGAATCTGGTATCCACTAACAGCATCTTAGACCAAGCCCCCATCTCTCACCTGGATTATTGTAATTGCCTAGCTGGTCCTTCCTCTGCTCCTACCCCGTCAGTCTGTGTTTACATAACAACCTCAGTAATTCTGTTAAAAGTCATATCATGTGCCTCCTCTGTGCAAAAACTACCAGGCCTCCTGTCTCAGAGTAAAAGCCAAAGCTTTACCATGGCTAGAAATGTTCCACACGACCAGGCCTCTATTCTAGACCTTTCTTTTCTTGTCTCCGTTGCTCACTTAACACCAGCCACAGTGGCCATTTTGCCAGGCTTGCTTCTGCCTCTGGGATCCTGAACTTGCCTTTACCTCTGCCTGGAACTTGTCCTCAGTTATCCCCAGGGCTCTCTCCCTTACCTCCTCCAAGACTTGGCTCAAATGTTCCTCACTGAGAAAGGCTTTCACCAACCTCCTGGTTTTAAATTGCAAATCAGACTCCCCCAAGCCCGCATTCCCATTCCCTTCCTTTTGCTCCATTGCATTTAATGTATCACCTTCTAATAAACCGTTTAATTTAGTTCTTTATCTTATTTGATGTCCCTCTCCGCATGAAGACAGGAATTTGTTTCATCATTGCTCCATCCCCAATTCTGAGACAGAGTGCGTGGCACATGATAGGTGCTCAGTACAGGTCTGTGGAGAGAATGGGTGCATTGCAGAATCCAAGGGTTAAGGCATGGTTAGGAGCTAGAGCTTTAGAGGCTTGGGTTCCAGACTCCCTTTACCACTTAGCTGCTTTGTGGCTTTTTTTTTTTTTTTTTTTTTTTTGAGATGGAGTCTCACCCTGTGGCCTAGGCTGGAATGCAGTGGCCCCATGTGGGCTCACTGCAACCTCCGCCTCCCGGGTTCAAGAGATTCTCCTGCCTCAGCCTCCCAAGTAGCTGGGACTACAGGCGCCCACCACCACACCTGGCTAATTTTTGTATTTTTAGTAGAAACGGGGTTTTGCTATGTTGGCCAGGCTGGTCTTGAACCCCTGGTCTCAGGTGGTTCATCTGCTTTGGCCTCTCAAAGTGCTGGGATTCTTTGGGAAGCCGAGGCAAGTGGATCACCTGCGGTCAGGAGTTCGAGACCACCCTGGCCAATGTGGTGAAACCTTGTCTCTACTAAAAATACTAAAATTAACCGGGCGTGGTGGCGGGCACCTATAGTACCAGCTATCCGGGAGGCTGAGGCGGGAGAGTTGCTTGAACCTGGGAGGCAGAGGTTGCAGATCACACCACTGCACTCCAGCCTGGGCAACAGAACTAGATTCCGTCTCAAAAAAAAAAAAAAAAAAAAAAAAGGGCTGGGATTACAGGTGTGAGCCACCGCACCTGGCCATACTTTGTGGTCTTTAAGACATTTATTTAACCTTCCTGAGCCTCAGTTTCCTCATTTCTATTGTGGACAAAATAATACCTAAGGCTTTCATTTGACAATATTGAACACCCCTAGATGACCAGCAAACAGCATAGCTCCTGGAGATGCAATGGAGAACCTGAATGTCCCCTCGCTCCCCTGGAGTCTGTATACTGAGAAAGGGGCTATAGACAATAGTCATGCAGTCACCCAAATAAGACATTCTTCATAAATTGTGATAAGTGATGAAGGAAAAGCAGATCATGCTAAAGAGGCAGGCTGGGAAAGAACTTCCCTGAGAGGGCGACTTCACTGTCCGAGTCCGCTTAGGCTGCCATAACAAAATGCCACAGATGGAGGGATTTAAACAGCAGATGTTTGTTTTCTCATGATTCTGGGGGGCAGAAATCCAAGCTGAAGGTGTCAGCAGGTTTGGTTTCTCCCGAAGCCTCTCTTCTTGACTTGCAGATGGCCACTTTCTCTCTGTGTCCTCACATACATGATCTTCTCTCTGTGTGCCTGCACACGCTTGCTGCTGGTGTCTCTCCAGTGTCCTAATCTCTGTTTTGAAGACAGAGTCTCATTCTGTTGCCCAGGCTGGAGTGCAGTGGTGGGATCTCAGCTCACTGCAACCCCCGCCTCCCAGGTTCAAATAATTCTTCTGCCTCAGCCTCCTGAGTAGCTGGGACTACAGGTGCACGCCACCGTGCCTGGCTAATTTTTGTGTTTTTAGTAGAGATGGGGTTTCACCATGTTGATCAGGCTGGTCTCAAACTCCCAACCTTGTGATCCCCCTGCCTTGGCCTCCCAAAGTGCTGGGATTACAGGCATGAGCCACCACACCTGGCCTTTTTTTTTTTTTTTTTTTTTTTTTGAGACGGAGTCTCACTCTGTTGCCTAGGCTAGAGTGCAGTGGTGGGATCTTGGCTCACTGCAACCTCCATCTCCCAGGTTCAAGTGGTTCTCCTGCCTCAGCCTCCCAAGTAGCTGGGATTACAGGTGCATGCCACCACGCCCAACTAATTTTTGTATTTTTAGTAGAGACGGGGTTTCAACCATGTTGCCCAGGCTGGTCTTGAACTCCTGACCTTAGGTGATCCACCCACCTCAGTCTCCCAAAGTGCTGAGATTACAGGTGTGAGCCACCATGCTCGGCCCAGTGTCCTAAGCTCTTGTAAGGACGTCAGTCAGACTGGATTAGGGCCCATTCCAGTGGCCTCATTTGAACATAATTATCTTGTTAAAGGCCAAATACAGTCACTTTCTTAAGTCCTGGGGGTTAAGGCTTCAATATATGAGTGGTGGGGCACTCAGTTCAGCCCATGACATTGTTTAAAATTCAAAGGATGCATAGAAAGGAGCTGTGGAACAAGAGGAACCTTTCAGGGAGAGAGAAGCGGACGTGCAGAAACCCTGTGGCTGGAAGCACTGTGTTAAGTTAGAGGAAGTGGAAGGCCTGTGTGGCTTGAGCTCAGAGTGAGGGGTCTTGGTGGGAGTTACACTGGGAGTTGAGGGTGAGGAGCCACCTAGAACTGTTGTTGGGAGTGATTGGGAGTGATGTGGTAAGAGTTCGGTAATGCAGCGGTCCCCAACCTTTTTGGCACCAGGGACTGGTTTCATAGACGACAATTCTTCCACAGACCAGGGCCGGGGAGGTTGGTTTCAGGATGAAACTGGTCCACCTCAGGATCATCAGGCGTTAGATTCTTATAAGGAGTGTGCAGCCTAGATCCCTGGTATGCATAGTTCACAATAGGGTTCGTGCCCCTATGAGAATCTGAGGCTGTTGCTGATCTGACAGGAGGTGGAGCTCAGGCGATAATGCTCGCCTCCTGCTGTGTGGCCCAGTTCCTAACAGGCTATGGACTGCTTCCGGTCTGTGTGCTGGGGGTTTGGGACCCCTGCTGTAACGGAAAGGTTACTCTGGCCACAGATGGGTTGGAGGGAGGCTCCCCTTAGCTCCAGAGCTAGTGTAATGGTGACACAGTGCATGGCATCTCCTAGTAAGGGCTCCGTAGAGGGTTACTGGTTAATGTTTTTCATAATGGCCACCTGACGTGGTTGATGGGAGGACTGAATGAAAAAGAGGCCAAGAAGGGCTTAATAAATAAGTGATACGGAGAACACTAGGATAAGCATCCAAAAGCAGTGAAGAGTCTGTATTTGGTGGTGCTGGATATAGTGTAGTTTAATCAGATGTGGTCGCTACCTGTCCTGGAAGGTCTTAGATGCGACTCATGCAAAAGAGGAAAGAAGTAGCTGGAGCAGGGAGGCACTGACTGCATGTGTCGTCTTCCAGAAGCCCAAGTACAGTGGAAACGATCTGAGAGAAGGAGCACTCATCTTTTATTTATTTTCTTCAGATTCAGCTGAAAGCCCCCCTTAAGTTTACTGTCAGGGTGCTGATACACAGAGCTACTCCTAAAAGATTTAGGGTACTGGTAGGGGATGGGAGTTCGCCTCCTGCAGGCGCTCAGTAAGAGTACTGTTGGGCAGCGGGAAGGTTTCTCATTTCGTTCCTGGAATTCAGTGTCTGGAAGTGGAACCTGATGTGATCTCCCACCTCCCTTCAACTCTACCTTTTCTTTAGAGACAGAGTCTTGCTCGGTCCCCCAGGCTGGAGTGCAGTGGTGCAACTGCAGCCCGGACCTCCTGGGCTCAAGTGATCCTCCCGCCTCAGCCTCCCTACTTGTTGGGACTACTGGCCTGCAACACCACCCCCAGCTAATTTTTTTTATTCCTTGTAGAGACATGGTCTCACTATGTTGCCCTGGCTGGTCTCAACCTCCTGGGCTCAAGCAATCCTTCTGCCTTGGCCTCCCAAAGTGCTGGGATTACAGGCATGAGCCACTGTGCCTGGCTTTTTTTTTTAAGAGCTAGGGTCTGTCGCCCAGGCTGGGTGCAGTGGCTCTTCACAGGAGCAGTCATAGTTCACTGCAGTCTCGAACTCCTGAGCTCAAGTGATGCCCCCACCTTAGCCTGTAGCTGGGACTACAGGCATGCGTCACCACACCCAGCTTATGACTGTACGTTTTGATGGTTTCATGCAACAAAGGCTGCTCTTTGTCTTGGAAGAAACCAAGACAAGCATTTTATCCCAATGGCTAAAAAACTCTGACTGTCCTCCTCCACACCCTTGACAGAGGGCCATCTGCCAGTGATTGGGAATGCACTAGACAGCCCATCCTAATTTTGGATGGAATTAATTGTTAGAATCTGCTTTGTAACACTAGGCCAAATCTATCTCTTGTAAGTCCTGGTCTGGCCTTCAGGAGCTACACAGACCCAGTTCCTCCTCTTTACGGCGTTAAATATTTGACAATGGCCCTGGGCTCTGGGCCACCCTTATGAGGCCTCCAAGTCTTCTGTTCACAAATTGAACACCTTCCCCCAACAAAAAAGGTGTTTTTTTCTTTTCTTAACGATGCTTTTATGAATATTCTTGTACATAAATCTCTTCATATTTGCCTTTGGATACATTTCTATAAATGAAACTTCTGGGACAAATGGTGCATTTTATAGTTTGTGCTATATATTTCCAGATTACCCTCCAGAATGGATGATTTTTTGCTTGTACGCCCACCAGCAATTTACAAGAGAGCCTGTTTCCCCACAGCTTACCCACCAACATGGGGAATTTTCATTCTTTTTAATCATTGCCAATCTGATAAGGGGAAATGATTATTTCATGGTTGCCTTAATTTTCATTTCTTTGATTATGAGTGAGATTGGACATGTTTTCCAACCACATCCTATACTTTTGCAATCGAGTTTTGGAGCTCAATGCAGGACCTAACATGTATTCCAGTTAAATTTTATCTTGTTGGATTCAACCAATCATTCCTTCCTGTTGAGATAATTTTGGACCTGACTCTGCAGTCCCAGCATGTTGGCCTTCCTTCCCAGTCTGGTGTTATTTGCACAGTTGATAAGCAGTTATCTTTGGACTTATCCAAGTTGTTGACAGAATGTTAATGAGTGTAGGGCCAAGGACAGAACTGCTTGGCATTCCACTAGAGAAAGCCTTGGGACGACACTGTCCCATCTGCTGTGACAGTTCAATCTCACCATGCCTAGGAGCCTTCACCTGGGACACAGGGCCTGGGCACAGACTCCAGCCCTGGCCCTGATTAGCTGCGTGGCCTTGAGAAAGTGCTGTTGTCTCTCACTGAGATGTACTTTTGAGCTCTAGCAGCCTTTTTCTCACTATTCTGTGCATAAGAATTTCATGAGAAACGGTCAAATTGTTGTCAAAGGTCATGGCAGTATCACAAAGTATTCACCCCATTTTCTAATTTAGTGGAAGCAACACAACAACAACCCTTTGTCATGGACATTGACCTCTGGGATCACCCTTCCTATGTGCTGGTCAACCATTTATTTGATTTTCTGCCCCAGAATTTTGCCCACGATCAACATGAGGTTCAACAGCCTTCAGTTTATCCAATTCACACATTTTTTTTTTAAATACAGGGTTTTGGCCTCCTCAATTCTCCATGATTCCTCAAAGCACCCTGAGACGTCAGAAGTGCTCAGCACTCCCTGCCAGGGCTTGTTGGTTCTGTTGCCCTGGTTCAGTTGTCTGTCATATCAGGAAGGAGGAAGGGGGGAAGGCCTCCTCTCCTCCAGGCATGGACAGAGGGCCAGAGTTCATTCACAGCTGTGGCAGCATTGAAAGGAAATGGGGGAAATGCTTAGTTTGGGGGGAAAGGGGCTTTGTGAGACGACACATGGCAACTGCCCAAGTCACCAGCTGAAGAAACAGCTTCCATGGCCCTGCCAGAGGGACCTCTGGTTATGCATCATTCTCTCCAGCCCGGAGCTTCATCAAGAAAATAAGCATCAGCAGTATCATCTCCAAGTGAAATGATAGCACATTATGTCACCTTTCTTTGAGTTCCTTTAACATCAAAATCAGACAAGACTGTTCCAAGGAGGGAGCAATAAACATTAACCCCATGTAACAGATAAAAGACTAAAAGAGAAATTAGGTAACTGATTTAAGTGACACAGGGAATCCGTCATAACTCTGCTGACATGGCTTCTTATCATGCCTGGAATGTAGTTATTGATTTACACCTTGTAAATTTCTCAGTACACGATGTACAAGTGGCCACTCCATACTGTCTGTTCTTTTTTATTCAGACCAATAGTAAGAGTAATCATGAGAATATGCCAGGCACAGTGGCTCACACCTGTAATCCCAGCACTTTGGGAGGCGGAGGCAGGAGGATTGCTTGAGCCCAGGAGTTTGAGACCAGCCTGGGCAACATGGCAAGGTCCTGTCTCTATATAAAATGTAAAAATTAGCTGGGTATGGTGGCACACTCCTGTGGTCCCAACTACATGGGAGGCTGAGGCAGCCGGATCGCTTCAGCCTGGGAGGTCAAGGCTGCAGTGAGCCAGGTTCACACCACTGCGCTCCAGCCTGGGCAACAGATCAAGATCCTGTCTCAAAAAAATAAAAATAAAATAAAAATTAAAAAAATAAAAAATTTATATATATATATATATGTAATAATGATAATAAAGGCCGCTATGGTTTGTTGATTTGTTTGTTTTTGTTTTTTTGAGACGGAGTCTAGATCTGTCGCCCAGGCTGCAGTGCAGTGGTGCGATTTGGCTCACTGCAACCTCGCCTCTCAGGTTCAAGCAATTCTGCTCAGCCTCCCAAATAGCTGGGATTACAGGCACATGCCACCATGCCTGGCTAATTTTTGTATTTTTAGCAGAGATGGCATTTTGCCATGTTGGCCAGGCTGGTCTCGAACTCCTCACCTCAAGTGTTCTGCCTGCCTCAGCCTCTCAAAGTGCTCGGATTACAGGCGTAAGCCACTGCGCCCGGCCAAGGCTGCTATGGTTTGAATGTTGGTATCCACTCTACAACTCACGTTGAAGCTGATCCCCATGGCAGTGGTATTGAGAGGTGGGACCTTTATAAAAGAGCCTGAGGGAGTGCGTTCGGCCCCCTCGCCCTCCTGCTTTCTGCCACCTGAGGATGCAGCAAGAAGGCCCTTGCCAGACACCGAATGCCGGCACCTTCATCTTGGACTCTCCCAGAACTCTTGAGAAATGAACTTGTATTGTTGATAAATGACCCAGTCTGTGGTATTTTGTTAGAGCAGCACAGATGGGCTAATACAAAGGCTGGAGATCCTTACTGAGCCCTTGCCACGTTCTCAGTGCTTTGCAGAAATGAACTGTTTCCTCTCACACACCCCTGACGTAGATGCTGGCTTCATTCCATTTTTTATAGATGAGGAAATGGAGGCACAGGAGAGAGGCTAAGTAACCTGAACTGAGGTTCACCCTCCTCCCCTCCAAGCCCAACCCTGCTTAGCTTCCAAGATGAGACAAGATCTGGCACGTTCAGGGTGCAATGGCCATAGACAGGTCACCCCTCTTCTAAAGGGCAGAGCTGGGGTTTGAACTCAGGCAGTCTGACTCCATGGTTCAGGCTCTGAATGGTAATGTTCTGCTGCTTCTGTAAATAAACGAGGATAAGAAAGGAATAATTGGAAATGGTTTCTCCCCCAAACTGTGAAACTGCATTGCAAACAGTGGTCTCAGCTACTAAGGAGTAACAAACAGCTCTTTCATCTCCTGAAAGAACTGCGTGCAAAGGAAGGAGTGAGGAGAGAAGGGACATCCAGAGCCTGAAGAACCTGTAACTTGAGTGCACAGCCTCTAAGTAATCCCAAGTGGACCGTGTGAACCTGCAGTCAGTGTCTGTGGCCACGAGGCAGAACACACAAACACCAGGCCCCAAGATTCTCACCAAGATCGTGTCATGAGACAGGACCTCACTGCCCAGCCCCCGCCTCCCAATAACAGGATTACGAGGCTGAGTGCGGTTACTGCTGGCACAGCGAGCTACAGATGTAGCCAGGACTGGGCGCCAATCGACGGATTCCCAATATTGTCTTCCAGTTGCTAGACTACGCTGCTTTCCAGTACATTATTTGGAATACAAAAACTAAAATGTAAGTAAAGCATTTTCATACAAATAATTTCAACCGCAACAAGGCAATTGGCTTCTGATTAAGTTGGCAAGAAGAGGTAATGAACTCATTCCGATTGACATATTTGGAGATTCTCTTGCCAAATCCAATTGGCAGCTTCATAATTATGGAAACGTCCATGTTATTTCCACTCAACCAGGGTTAGGGCTGCTGGTATCTGATTCAATGTTTACTTCATGAATGAGGTCAGTTCCCAGCACAGCTGGGGTTTCGGCAAAGGAGTCAGCAAACAGCATTCCCACTAGAATCTGACTGGCGTTTGTCACAACTTCCAGGGCAACCTTCCCCCAGCTCCCCCAGGTCAGCTGCTCTCCCTAGCGTTGTCTGTGGTCCGGCTCCTCTCCCTGTAGAAGCAGACTCAGCCTCGACATGATGAGGTCACATGCAAGCTTCCCCTGGCACAGTGGTTCATTCTTCAACCTGTCCCCTTGGTATTGCAACACCTCGCTCCTGGACAACCCCCACGCACCATGAGCTTCACGCTGCCAGGAAATGGGGTAGGGTTTTAAGAATTATTTATCCCAGGATGGTTCCACGTGTGTGGTATGAGAGTGACTCAGAGTGCCATGGAAGCCACCTCCAAAGGTAATGACTTCCCATAGGTCAGAGTATCCTTTCAGCCAGCTCCCCACACTGATGAAAACAAAAACAAAAGTCGCAAGTACTCAGAGCACTCATGAAGAACACACATTCATGGAGTGACCATCTGTGAGTTCACAGAGTTCCTGGGGAGACTCAGGGCAGAAGGGAAGGGCGGCACCCCACAACAATGCCAGGGGTCTAGCTCCTGGTGGCTCGAAGCTGCAAAGGGCTGGAGTGTCACTGATCTGTTTGTCGAAGTCCTGAGCTATTGCCATAGGATAGCGGCATCAAGAAAGTGCACAGTAAGAGTCCGAAGCAGCTATCTCTGCCCTGGCAGCAATTTCCCTACGTGAGCACAGTAAGCTAGGAGGAGGCTAAGCATGATTTGGTTTGGATCTCAAAATAATCGTGGGCATCATATGATGTGATGAGTTTTGCCTAAGAAAATCTGAAAAGAGCCATGGAGAAAAAGAATCTGGAGTGGGAGATGGTTTAGGCATTGGAGGCAAAGGCAGATTCAAGAAGAAACTTCCTCTGCCCCAACGTTGACAACCAGACTGATGGCCGTGCCCCATGCTTTCCCAATAGGAGAACAATGAGACTGAAGGCAGTTGATGTGAACACAAGAATCAACAACGTAGAGGAGACACAGTCCCAGGTGTAAAGAGGGGAGCTGTCTCTCCCTGTGGCCTCAACAGGAGGAGAGGGTTGTCAGTCTAGGATGAAGACTCACTGTCTCGTCCTAAGGGTCAGTCCACCTGCCATAGGAGGTTTCGGAACACCTCTCCTCACTTGAGGGTCGACATGCTGTAGGGTCCATGGGGCCCGCTGGACAGTCACAGTCCCAGCTCACTTCTCCCACTGGCTTTCCTCAGGAGCTCACACTACCTGTCTCAGCCCCAAGATGTTCCTTCTGTCTGCTCCTGTTCCTGACTCAAACGTGTTGTTTGCCGTCAATTCTGTACCCCGTTTTATCAACATTGTCATTGTTACATCATCTTATAATGTTTATTTTGTTTGTTTGTTTTTGAAATGGAGTCTCACTCTGTCACCCAGGCTGGAGTACAGTGGTGGGATGACAGCTCACTGCAGCCTCCAGCTCCCAGGCTCAGGTGATCCTCACACCTCAGCCTCCCAAGTTAGCTGTAACTACAGGTGCACACCACCACCCTCAGCTAATTTTTTTTGTATTTTTTGTAGAGACAGAGTTTTGCCATGTTGCCCAGGCTGGTCTCGAACTCCTGGGCTCAAGCAGTCTGCCCTCCTTCGCCTCCCAAAGCACTGGGCTCACAGGCATGAGCCACCACACCCAGCCTCATTTTATAATCTTTTAAAATTATTTTTTTCCCTTGAATATTCTTTGGGAAGTTTTTGAAGATATGGCTCTGACTTAGCCTGTTTTGTGCTGCTCTAACAGAATGCCTGGGACTGGGTAATTCATAATGAACAGAAATGTATTTCTCACAGTTCTGAAGGCTGAGAAGTCCAAGATCAAGGCGCCAGCATCTGGCGAGGGCCTTCTTACTGCATCATCCCATGGCAGAAGACGGACGGGCAGGAGTGGGTGGGAGAGAAAGACAGACCAAAGGAGGCTGAACTCGTTCCTTTATAAGGAACCCACTCCTGAAATAATGGCATTAATTCATCATCCATTAAACATCTCTGAAAGGTCCCACCTCCCAACATCTCCATATTAGGGATCAAGTTTCCAACACATGGATGTTGGGGGGCACATTCAAACCATAGCAGGCACTAAACCAAGTTCTTTTCTTCCCCCTCCCTGGCCTCATGACCTTTGCTGTCTACCCACTTGGCACAGCTGCACTGGCCGCCCTGCTGATGCCCATCCACACCAGAGACACACCCACCTCAGGATCCTGGCACATGCCCTTCCCTCCAGCAGGAACACTCTTGAGGCCATCCCCACAGCTCCCTCCCTTCCTTTCAGGCTTGACTGACATATGCCCCCTCCCCAGGCACTTGCATGCATGTTCTTCCACACGTGATTCCCCCAGCTTCTATCCCCATCTGAAATAGCACATTACTTGTTCCTTATCTGCTTCCCCCTCTGGAGTGCCAGCTCTGCCTGGCAGGGATTTTTGACTCTCGCCTACTGCCACAGCCTGGTGCCAGCACAGTGCCAGGCGTGTCCACCCTGCAGCATTTACTGAGTGCCCACTGCACACCAGGCACTAGTCTTGGATGCTTTTGCAAATGTTTCTCCAGTGATGGAGGAACTAAAATTCTTTAAACTCAAAGGAACCGTTGTGTCTTCTGATTCCTCCAAGAGCTTTGAGGAGCTGGGCAGATGCAATGTCACTTTGCTGTCTCCCTCCACCCCGCTGCCCTTCTGACTTCATATATCAGCTTTCCCAACAGATGTGGGAAAGTGGGGTCATTCCCAGGAAAGGCAGAGCCTTCCATGACTTAGGAACCCAGGTGTTTGCTCCACTGGGGCCAATTGCTCCTGGCTTTTTCTGAGCTCCTAGGAGGAAATGCATCTGAAATGCTGTCACCCTCCCCTGATCATTAACAGAGCTCTTGAACTGGCGGAGTTGTCAGCGAGGCAACCACAGGCAGGCAGGCAGCCATCGCACCGGCTTTGCAGAGAGGGCTGGAGAGCTGATGCCCACGCCACGGGAAAGGGCCAGTGCCTGAGCCAAGAGCCTGACTGGAAAGTGTGTGTAAGGGACACCTGGAGGAAGCAGGGGCCTCCAGGGCCTCCTCCACCGACTGGAACCCGTGGTGCTCACCCGCCCGCCCTGAGGGCTCACTACCCTCCCTGCCCAGAGATACAGTGGGGCTGGCGGCTCACCAGGCTTTGTGATCCCAACGCTCACGAGTGTTCTCCCAACAAATTGGAACTTCTTTTTTTTCGTCTCATTTGAAAAAGTCTTTTGTGAGCTAGCAACTGACCCCAAAGTAACCTCTCTATTCCTGTTGGAAGGGAAAATATTTCCAGATCAGAGAGACTGCAGCGCCAAGCCTTGGCCTATATGAATACTTGATTATGCCTCCTGAACGCAGTCTCCTGAGCATGTGCCAGTCAGTTTCAGAAATGAACTCTGGCCGGGTGCGGGGGCTCACGCCTGTATCCTAGCACTTTGGGAGGCCAAGACAGGAGGATCACTTGAGCTCAGGAGTTCGAGACCAGCCTGGGCAACATGGTGAGACTCTGTCTCTACAAAAAAAAAATTTTTTTTTTCAATTAGCCAGTATGCTGGTGCACACCTGTAGTCCTAGCTACTTGGGACACTGAGGTGGGAGAATCACTTGAGGCGGGAGGATTGCTTGAGTCTGGGAGGTCAAGGCTGCAGTGAGCCGTGATCACACCACTGCACTCCAGCCTGGGCGACAGTGAGGCCCTGTCTCAAAAAAAAAAAAAAAAAAAAAAAATCAAGAGGTTTATTATTTGCCCCATCAAGTATTTTAAGACCAAAGCTTCACATTCTCAAGAGTATGATGTCATGAAATTCCCACGTATGACCACATTTTGAAAAACAGTCATTGTGTTTTGGAAAGTGAGAGGGTTAGCCTATAATGTGGAAAACTCCTAAAGTGGAAGTTTGAGATGCACAGGCAGAATGGGCCGCCGAGCTATAGCATTTGCTATTGTGAACTCATGTGACTGCCCCAGAATTATCTGGAAGTTCAATGTTCATCTTCTGAAAAGAACTGGGACCTCGCTGTGCCAGCTGTTGTTGTTCTAAGTGCAGTATAAGCAGGTTTCTATTTAAAACCTTCACACCTGGCACTTGAGTAGTGCTTGTTTTCCAAAGGGCACCCTCTTTCCCTCGGATTTTTTGCACCTTCTCCTTTTCTGTTAGTCCGGTTTATCTCAGCCTGCTGGCATGAAGAGAAGGACAGTTATAAAAGCCATTTATAAAAGGAGCAGGGAGGTAGTGGTCTTTCGTCTTTGCTGCAGAAACGGCTTGGGTAGATATACAAGATGGCCCGAGAAACAATGCTGGGAGTGAGGAGCATGGACCGGCCAGGGAGACAGGAGGAAAGCAGGTTTCCCTGTCTTCATGGTACAAAGAAGGCAAAGGCAGGTACTCAAGGCCATGCTCCTTCCTAGACCACTTGGGTGAGGCCTCTGGACACTCCCCTGGGTCCCAGCATGCCTAATCAGAAACTCCAGATCTGAGCCAGGCGTGTTGGTGGTGCCTGTAGTCCCAGCTACTCAGGAAGCTGAGGCAGGAGGATCACTTAAGCCCAGGAGTTTGAGGCCAGCTGGGCAACATAGCAAGATCCCATCAAATTCCAGATCTGTCACCATCAGTTGTCTCTTGGGGAGAGAGGGGCTCAAGAAAGGAAGGAGAATTTAGAAGTGGGGTAAAGAAAGGCTAGAAACGGGGAAATGGGGGAATGCACAGCAAAAGCAATTTAAGGAAGAGACCGAGACTGAGACAGGGATGTCAGAAAACAAGCCCATAGTTTTTTTTATCCTCTACATCCAAACACATCTTCATCACCTTAATTATAGACTGAGAAATGACACGGCTAAACTAGTCAAGGGCTGGGAATTTAAGATTATAAAATCGGTCGGGCGTGGGGGCTCACGCCTGTAATCCCAGCACTTTGGGAGGCCGAGGCAGGTGGATCACCTGAGGTTGGGAGTTCGAGACCAGCCTGACCAACATGGTGAAACCCCATCTCTACTAAAAATACAAAAATTAGCCAGGCATGGTGGCAGGCACCTGTAATCCCAGCTACTTGGGAGGCTGAGCCAGGAGAATCACTTGAACCCGGGAGGTAGAGGTTGCAGTGAGCTGAGATTGCACCACTGCACCCCAGCCTGGGTGACACGTTGAGACTCCGTCTCAAAAAAAAAAAAAAATTGTAAAACATCTCACTTCTGACCTTCAGAGGGTCCTCCCCTTCCTCTCTGTCCTTCTCCTCCCTCTCTGTTCTTCACCTCATCCCCCCACCTCCTTCTCCCCCTCCCCCTCCTCCTTCCTTCACCCTGGGCACAGCCCGTCTTGGAGGAGCAGAAATCGCTCTGAATGACACTGGCTGGGACAGAAGTGCCCTGGGGTCAGGCCTGAAGCAGTCGGGCCCGAACAAGGCAGCAGTTGTGTACAGGAGCTTTTCAAGGAGGTTTTGCAGATACAAGGACGTTGGACAGAGAGGAACAGAGAAATTCCAGAGATTTTTCACGTGCAAGCGGATATTTCCTTTGAGAGTTTCTAGACTAAATAATACTCCTTGTGTCTGAGGGGACGGTGTATACTGCTGACCTGGCAATGTTCTCTGCCTGCAGGATGAGCACAGGCAGGCCCCGCGCCTGCCCGGAGGGAGCTGTAAGCAGAGGAAGGTGAAGTGGCCTGAAGAAATGTCTGTACTGGAGACAGTCGGGGCTGTGTGCCTCTGCCTGACGCAACATCATTTCAGACGTGGAGGAAGGATCTGTTGGCAGATCTTGGGACTCAAATGGGCTGGACTTCTAAGAAAAAATATACCCAGGCCTCTCTATTCCACCAATTTTCATTCTTTCATACATACATATTTATTTATTTAAACAGACTTTATATTTTAGGCAGTTTTAGTTCACAGCAAATTTGAGCAGAAAATGCAGAGGCCCCATAGACTTCCTTACCCAACATACCCACGACCTCCCGCTCTGTCAACACCCTGCAGCCGATTCATCTGACAGTCGATGAAACGATTCACACATCATTATCACCCAAAGTCCATCATCTACATTACAGACTCTTGGTGTCGTACATTCTGTGCGATTTGGCAAATGTACAATGACGTGTACCTGCCATTGCTGTGTCATACAGAGTAATTTCAGCGCCTGATAATCCTCCATGCTCCGCCTGCTAACCTCTCCCTCCCCCATCCCCTGGTCCCCAAGGCTTTGCTTTTTCCAGAGTGTCACATAGTTGGAATCGTACGGAACATAGCCTTTTCAGAGTGGCTTCTTTCACTTAATAATACACATTTACCTTTCCTCCATGTTTGTTCACGGCTTGATAGCTCATTTCCACTGAATAATATTCCATGGTCTGGATGTAGCCATTTTCATATATTTTTAAGAAGACAGACTGTTTCATGGGGTGACATGATTTGTTAATAACTAGTATTATAATTAAACTTACAATAAAAGAAATACGTGGCTTAAATAAAACAACTGTATATCAACCCTATCAATACTGAGGCTATTATTATCCTTCTGGTTGCAGTAAGTAAACTGAAGCACAGAGCAACCCTGATTTACCCACAGCAGATAGGTCAGTGATGTGAGGGCCATAGGAAGAACAGAAGGGGCCGACGCGGTTGCTCAGGCCTGTAATCCCAGCACTGTGGGAGGCCGAGGCGGGCAGGTCACTTGAGGTCAGTAGTTTGAGACCAGCCTGGCCAACATGGTGAAAGCCCATCTCTACTAAAAATACAAAAATTAGCTGGGCGTGGTGGCGCGCTCCTGTAGTCCCAGCTACTTAGGAGGCTGAGGCAAGAGAATCGATTGAACCTGGGAGGTGGTGGTTGCAGAGAGCCAAGATCACATCCTGCACTCCAGCCTGGGTGGCAGAGCGAGACTCCGTCTCAAAAAAGAAACGAATAATAAATAAATAAATAGAAATGTAAAAATAAAGGGAAAAAAAAGCACTGAACTAGAAGGAAAGTGTACCTAGTTTACTTTCAGGGAATCCTTCAGGCTCTGAGAGAAATCTGACTCAAAAACTAATTTTAGACCAGAAAGTCAACGTAGTAGTTGAATTCACACAACTCAGTAGTTGAGTTCATACAGTTCTCTCTAGAAAAGGTCTACACACAACCAAATACAAATGAAGCTAAATTTCCACAAAAAACATTAAAGCTACATCTAATTTTTGATGAAGTGTTGCAGAGACCACCCCCCACTTCCGTCCTAATGGTTTGAGACACGTTTTCTTTTTTTTTCTTTTCTTTTCTTTCTTCTTTTTTTTTTTTAAATATACAGTATCACTGTGTCACCCAGGCTGGAGTACAGTGGCACAATTTCGGCTCACCACAACCTCTGCCTCCTGGGTTCAAGCAATTATCGTGCCTCAGACTCCCAAGTAGCTGGGATTACAAGCATGCACCACCACACCTGGCTAATTTTTTTAATATTCTTAGTAGAGATGGGGTTTCGCCATGTTGGCCAGGCTGGTCTCGAACTCCTGACCTCAGTTGATTCACCCACCTTGGCCTCCCAAAGTGCTGGGATTACAGGTGTGAGCCATCACGCCTGGCCGAGACACGTTTTCAAGCCTTGAGGTGCATTCCAGTACGCCCAGCTCACTTTGTAATATCTGAATTTTCCTGACTCAAGGTTTAAATTCCACTTCAGTGATATGGGCCACAGTAGTAAAAAGTGTGGTGCTTGCATCAATGTCTGTGTAAGGACCCTACTCGAATTAGGATGAGCCCGTTGACAATGGAGACTGATTTCCTGCATTCAAAGTGTTATCTATACAGTGTCATTCATGTGAGTCCATTCATAGTATTTGGTAATGAGGAGGAGGGTGGGAAGGATGGGAAAGGCATTCCCGGGCAACAGCGAGCACCTTGGTTCATGTGAGCTGCCCAGTGATGCTGATGCTATAGCTTGACTAACACATCACTGTTCCCAACCCCCTTCTCGCTTGCCATCTCCACTCAGGAGGCTGGGAAAGCCAGATGCACCTGGCCCAGTTCTACCAAAGGACACACACGTGCATGCCTTCCAAAGGCCCTCGAGGAGAGGTCTTGCTTTTCTTCAATAAGAGACAGATAGGACTAGAAATGCCCCTTCCCCTTCTTCCTACCTTGACTCTGGGTGTGATTCCTAGAGCAGCGGCAGCCATTTATGACCATGAGGTGACCAGCAACTTTTGAAGCTACTAGTAGCTTCCAGTAGGACACTGGAAATGCCTAGAATATCAATAAACCAAAGAAGACCAGCTATGCTATTAAAACTATCTCCTGGTCCTGCTACCTTCAGGAAATAGAATGGAACAAGACGTTAAAAATGATTCTGTTTTGGCTGGGCACAGTGGCTTACGCCTGTAATCCCAGCACTCTGGGAGGCCGAAGCAGGCAGATCACCCAAGATCAGGAGTTCAAGGCCAGCCTGGGCAACAAGGCGAAACCCTGTCTCTACTAAAATACAAACATGAGCCAGGTGTGGTGGCACATGCCTGTAAACTCAGCTACTTGGGAGGCTGAGGCAGGAGAATTGCTTGAACCCAGGAGGCAGAGGTTGCAGTGAGCTGAGATCCAGCCACTGCACTCCAGCCTGGGTGATAGAGCAAGACTCTGTCTCAAAAAATAAAAATAAAAAAGATACTGTTTCAATTCTGGCAAAACTCCTGAGGTGGAAAACAAACCAGTAGGTGCCAACAACTCCAGTGTTCTAAAGAGAGGTACTGAACCAGCTCACCAGGGCCTGCAAAGAGGCTTCCGGGAACCTGTGACCGCCCCTAGGGCAGAAGGTGGCAAGGTCAAGAGAGGTTAGAATGAGAGATGACTTTTTTTTTTTTTTTTTGAGACAGAGTTTCACTCTTAGCGCCTAGGCTGGAGTGCAGTGACGCCTATCTTGGCTCACTGCAGCCTCCACCTCCAAGGTTCAAGGGATTCTCCTGCCTCAGCCTCCTGAGTAGCTGGGATTACAGGCGGCTGCCACCACGCCTAGCTAATTTTTTCGTATTTTTAGTAGAGACGAGGTTTCACCATGTTGGCCAGGCTGGTCTCAAACTCTTGACCTCCTGACGGGTGATCCGCCTGTCTCAGCCTCCCAAAGTGCTGAGATTACAGGCGTGAGTCACTGCGCCTGGCCGGCAGAGCTTCTTTTGAGACAGTGCTTGGATGCTGGGGTACTTTTCTTCCCCATCCCGTCCCTGCTCTGGATGAAACAAGGGGGGCCTAGTAAGAAGGACTTCAAGGAGACCCTTCAGGGAGCTGTCAGAGGTACCCAAGAGCTTGGGGACCTGACAACTGGTGTCTGTCACCTGCCTGAGAAATCCTAAAGGCAAGAAGACCTGAAGTCAAAACAAGAAAAGGTGAGGCTGAGTGCAGTGGCTCACACCTGTAATCTCAGCATTTTGGGAGGCCCAGGCGGGAAGATCGCTTGATTGCAAGAGTTCAAGACCAGCCTGGCCAACATAGCGAAACCCCATCTCTACAAAAATACAAAAATTAGCCAGGTGTGGCAGTGCACACCTGTAATCTCAGCTACTAGGAAGACTGAGGCATGAGGATCATTTGAACCCGGGAGGCAGAGGTTGCAGTGAACCGAGATCGTGCCACTGCACTTCAGCCTGGGCAACAGAGCGAGACTCTGTTTCAAAAACAAACCAAAAAAAAGAACAAGGAAAGGTGGCTTCCCTGGGGAGAGTCCCACCTCCTGGGACAAAGGATGCATGAGTGTTTCCCATGGACTGGACATGGACCCTGAGAAGGAACTGCCCAGGGGGGCCATCAGGAGAAATGGCCGAGCCAGGGAACCCAGGCGTCCGCTGAAGATGTCCTCACCCCCTCAAGTGAGCAACCCCCCAGCTTCCAGGAAGTCTCCAAGGAATGCTTCAGCCCCTCACAGGAGAAAAATTCACTTGAAATATTTACACAGCCAAAGGAAATGATGGTGGGGGCTGACAGGGGTACCGCCCCCTCCTCCCACTTCACCCTCCAGGAGTCCGGGCAGCCCAGGGAGTGGGAGGGAGGCCGGCAGACAGGAAGGCTACTGGCTGGGAAGAATTTTAACTTCAGGGGATCCCTGTCACAAACAGAGCACTGTGGACTTGAAGTGACCGGAGGATTTTTCTTATCCAAGAGCTGCTGGAAGGTCACATGGCTGTGAAAGATTTCATCTTAGGACTGGGGGCAAACCAGCCCCCACCCCACCCAGCAATGTTAGTGTTGAATATTCCCTGGAGAATAAAGAAGAGGTTTCCTTCTGCTGTAGCCACAAACCTGCTGTGTCACACGCCAGTTTCACAAACATGGCGTGTGATCCCCACGGGGTGGGGGGAACAGTTGTATTTTTAGATGAAACCTGAGTATTTCTCTGGTCTCTTCTCCCAAACGCTAACCTCCTTGGAAATCTGTGCATGTTCTAGAGCAAAATACTACTTGGAATTTAGGTCTTCAGTTTATTAAATAAGAAGTAGCTTCAAGGAGCATAGAATTACATGGTTCCTTTTAAAATGTGCACATAAAGCAACTCTTTTCCCCTGTCATTTTCCGTCCTGCAGGCATCCTGCTGGAACTGGGAAGATTGGCTCAGACTGAGTTCCAAACTACGTATCGGCTGGTGAGAGATGAACTGGGTCTTTGCACCAGACAATCTTGTTGAAAATCACCAGACCAAAAGTAGCTGATGCTTATCTGTCTCTGTCGAATTCCCAGGAATCCTGCGGGTGGTGGGGGCGGGAGGGGGGGTCTGAGCCCACGTGGGAAGCCTTGTTAGCCTGTGCCTGGGGGCGTCAGAAGAGGGAGATTGGGCAATTTCTGTTTCTTCACTCCCGCCACCCTCATCTCGCTTGGGGCTCACTCTTTCCAAGTTCTCTTGGTCCCTTTGCCAAGGCAGGGGAGACCCAGCCAGGATATTTATAGTGTTGGTACATGACTGGGCAGCTAGTGGGAGCAGATGTTTTCTGATATGGGCAAAGGGAGCTATTTCTACTGGGAGCTGGATGAAAGTTAGCCAGAAAGGAAGCCGCAGCCATAACTGATGTTCCTGTCCTCTCAACACTGGAGAAGGTACCCCACATCCTTACATGAGCGTGTTCCCCATCCTCACTGCCTTAACAGCTCAATCCAGCAGACGCGGACTGTGCCAGGTGCTGGGTGGACGCTGAGATAAATAAGACAAGGCCCACCTCTTATGATGGTGCAGGAAAACCACTTGTGATGACCCACTCCATCCCTGCAGGCCGAGACCCCGTGGGAGCCCAGTAACAGCCACGTGGTGGCGGCTGTTGGGCCTGGGGACAGTGGTGGGGTGGCAAGAGGGAAGGAGAGGTCAAGATGAGCCACACGGCCAGTGATGGCTCACTTGGCTTTGAAGGATGGGTGGGGGAGGTCCAGGTGAAAAGAGCAGAGGGAACAGAGGCTTTGCTGCCTACCTGATGCATTCTGGGAACATCAAGACGCATTAGATGGGGCCAGAAGGCAGGGGGTTTCCTGAGGGTGTCGGAGGAGGAGGCTGAACAGGTGAGCTGGGGCCAGGCTGCAAAGGATCACCTTCCACACTCAGGAATGTGGATTTTGGTAGCCTTCACCTTTAGGCAGGAGGAGCTGGTAAAGGTTTCTAGGGAGGAAAGGGATTCTTATTCTAGGAAGGAACGAGAACTGTGCATCTGTGAGCAGGTTTCTCCCTGTGTCCCCATGCCCTGCAGCACCGTACCTGACACGGTCATTGCTCCGTAAGTGCTTGTTGAAGGAGCAGACCCACATGTGGCATCTCTGTCTCCAGACTGTCCATGAGATGAGACGGTCACTAAGATCACTAAGTGTGGCAGGCCTTCCTCAGGGCCCCGACCTCAAAACAGGTCCAGGCAGATTCCTGCATGCCTGACGGCAACCGTAGGCATCATCTCCTTCCAGAGGGGTTCAAGCGCACCCAGACCCTGGAGCAGGTCCAAGCCTCCCCAAGGCTTCTTCTCCTGGCTGCCACCTGCCCTGGAGCCCAGCCCTTGCCCTGTCCCTGCTCTGATCCTGTCTGAGCCTGTGCCTGTAGCTTCATTTCCATGCCAGCCTCAACCCAAACTGGGTGTCACCTCTTTCCTTCTATTTGAAAATTATGTGTATTGGCCAGGCACAGTGGCTCACACCTGTAATCCCAGCTCTTTGGGAGGCTGAGGCAGGGGCATCACTTGAGGTCAGGAGTTCGAGACCAGCCTGGCCAACATGGCAAAACCCTGTCTCTCCTAAAATACAAAAATTAGCTAAGTGTGGTGGTGGGCGCCTGTAATCCCAGCTACTTGGGAGATTGAGGCAGGAGAATCACTTGAACCCAGGAGGTGGAGGTTGCAGTGAGCCAGGATCGAGCCACTATACTCCAGCCTAGGCGACAGAGTAAGACTCCATCTCAAAAAGAAAAGAAAAGAAAATTAAGTGTATTAGCCCATTTTCACGCTGCTGATAAAGACATATCCAAAACTGGATAATTTAGAAAGGAAAGAGGTTTAATGGACTCACAGTTCCACATGGCTGGGGAGGCCTCACAATCATGGCAGAAGGCAAAAGTCACGTCTTACGTGGAGGCAGGCAAAAAGAGAGCTTGTGCAGGGGAACTTCCCGTTTATAAAACCATCAGACCTCGTGAGGCCCTTTAGAAAACCATCAGATCGCATAATATTCACTGTCATGAGAACAGCTCAGGAAAGACTTGCCCCCATAATTCAATTACCTCCTACCGGGTCCCTCCTACAACACGCGGTAATCATGGGAGCTACAATTCAAGATGAGGTTTGGGTGGGGACACAGCCAAACCGTATCAGCAAGTAATAGTAACAATGACAACAAAAGACGTTTCTGTGCATCGCAGCCTTTGCTGAAGGTCTGAGGAGACAGAGGGTATTTACAAACACAAACAACTTAAAATGGAATATTCACCTTGTCCTGTTCTTAAATCTCCTCAAGCCATTTCTGTCAACTGGATTCTGGCCCCACCCACTGGCTGCCTATATTCCTTCTTTCTTCTCTCTCTTCCCAAATGCCTGTTCTCCCATTATGCAGAACTGAAGGTTTTGTTTTTGGTTTTTTGGTCTCTTTTTCACCTACCCCTGAGGACCTCTCCTGTCACCACTCAGCCGGGTATTTTCCTAAACAAAGACATTTTGTTCCCCAATAAGAACCTGGTTCCACAGGTAAGAAGGTCATTTCTCTCACCCCACAGCATTCTGGAGCAGTGTGGTGTTGTGTGTACCCAGGCCTGTACCCAGCATCTTAGGGGCCAAGAAAACTAAGTCCTATCATTGGGGCCCATGAATTTCATCACTCGCTAAGCTGGGTGATTACAACTATATATATGCACAAAGGCAAAGAAAGAGACCCATCTGTGCAGGCTGGAGCCTAGGGGACGGGAAAGAAGCTATTTCAATGACCTTACAAGGGAAGGATGAACACTCCCAAGGGCCAGGCGCTGTGGCTCACGCCTGTAATCCCAGCACTTTGGGAGGCCCAGGCAGGAAGATTGCTTGAGCCCAGGAGTTCGAGACCAGCCTGGGCGACATAGTGAGAAATCCCATCTCTACAAAAAATATAAAAATTAGCCAGGCGTGGTGGTACATGTCTGTAGTCCCAGCTACTTGGAAGGCTGAGGCAGGAGGATCATTTAAGCCCAGGAGGCTCAGGCTGCAGTGAGCCATCGTCCGGCCACTGCACTCCAGCCTGGGCCATATAGAGTGAGGTCCTGTCTCAAAAAAACAAAACAAAACAAAAACACGCCTGGGCAATTTATCAGCTTTCAGAGAAGGAGATGACGGAGGTAGGAGAAGAAAGGCTCTTGGCTAAGCTTCAGGGATGGGGAGGATGGGAGAGTACAATGACAATATCAGGAAGATGGAAAGAGAAGCAGAAAATAAATGGAGTTTGAATGCATTGAGAGGAGGAGACAGAGTCGGAGAGCCTCCCATGCAGGGTTGTGATTGTCTGTGAGCTCTGAACAAGCAGAGCCCAGCACAGCCAAGGACAGCACAGCAGAAGGAGCGCTGGACAGGTGGGTCAGGGCTGTACTTGGCAGACAGCAGTGTTTCCACCAGCACAGCCCTCCGACCTTGGCCCTGAGTTGCTGTTGAGTTCTTGGTGGACCTTGTCTTTCTACAGGGATCAGGAACTTGCTGGAAAGCCCTGGTGTACTTGTGACCCTTAGGTATGTTCAATTAAGTGTAGCCTAACTCTGCCTCCTTGCATATTCTAAGTTCACCCTAAAGGTTTCTCTGTGCATAGTAAACTGTCACCTCACTGAATATGTAAACAGACTGCAACCTACTCTAGTGCCAATCACCAAGTTTTGGCCAATGAAAGGCAGTCAACTGTTCAAACCTGGTTCAACTAAGGTGAACACCTAGCTGTAACCAATCCGACTCTTTCTGTATCTAATTCTGTTTTCTGTACATCACTTTCCTTTTTCTGTCCATAAATCTTCCTCCACCACATGGCTGCACTGGAGTCTCTCTGAGCCTACTCTGGTCTAGGGGCTGCCCGATTCGCAAATCGTCCTTTGCTTAATTAACCTCTATTAAATATAATTTGTCTAAGGTTTTTCTTTTAACAGGTGTTTGGTTCAAATTCTCTGTTTCTTCTTGGCATGCTTCGAAGGCTTTCCAGGTAATCCAGATTATTCTTCCCACTAACTTGGTATGTTCTTTGTCATATAGCCATTTGGCTTGGTCAGGGGTTAGTGGAGGAAGCTGGGAGGCAGAAAGCTGGATGCTGCTGGGCTAGAGGGAGCAGCCACGTGCACGTGTGCATGCACACACACATGCAAACACACACGCGTACATATGTGCACATATGCACACACATACACGTGCTCACACATGCACAAGTGTGCACACATGCACGTATGCACATCCATGCACACCTACATACATATATGTGCACACGCATGCACACACGTACATACACATGTGTGCGTATACACACATACAGACGCACATATGTGTGCATACACGCATGCACACATGCATGCACCTATGCGCACATACACACATGCACGTGCACACATGCGCACAAGTGCACACATAGGCACACACATACATACACATATGTGCACATATGCACACGCATGCACACACACACACACATACATTCTCAAAAGAGTCACAGAGCAGTTTGGTGGCACCAGAGAGATGCACTAGAACAAGCACACAGAGACGTGGAAAGGTTACTATTCACATGAACTTTCGAAAAAGCAATGCCAAGTGCCACCAGAGGTGGACACAGCCCAGAGATGGAGGAGGGAGAGTGCGTGGGAGAGAGGTCCCAGGTCTGCAGGGCACGCCAGGCCTGAGGACACGTTCACAGATGTGCAGTGAGATGAGAAGGAACAGGACAGAGGTAGCAGGACTAAATGTAGTCCATCCAGTTAAAGGCCATCTGGCCGTCATCTATTCTGAGATTAAGTAATCCCATGGGAAGAGCTAAGCTCTCCTTGCTTTTATAAAATGAGCAGGGCAGCTTACAGAGAGGGCTCCAGGAGGAAGGACTAGGATGAGGAATGAGTTATTCTGCCTCCAACTCCGTCTCCTCCCCACAGCCCTACCCCACTCCCACCGCCAAATGAAATCTCTGTTGTAAAAATGTCAAAGGACAAAAACTTGCTTAAACCATGCCAAGGGGCATGGTGTGCACAGAGGCCAGTGCCATTCGGGGCAGTGGTGGCCAAAACATGGATCCCCAGAGGACAAAGGGGCCAAGCTGAGCCTTAGAGACCCTCAAGGATGCAAGTGCTGCTTTTGAGGTCCAGGGACCCAGGCTGTTCCAGGAGTGGCCCGGGAACTCCTGCAACCAAAACACCTAGATTATGAGGCCTCCCGGGCTGCCCTGCCCGACGTCCATAGCTTCCTGGAGCGCATGGGTGGGAGGGCACAGCGGGGCCAGCCCCCTGTCCCTGGTGGCATCATCTACAGGGAGAGGTGCAGTGAGAACGGTCACCTTCAGGAAATTTACAAAAGACGCAGGCGCAAGAGCCAACAAAGGAGACTGCCTATGCGTGTGAACGCCCACACCTCCAGGCAGACACTAGGAGAAGGGCAACCCCTGATTTGCATCCGTGTGACTTTAACACACATGAGCGCACATGTGCACTCACACCACACACTCAAACATGTGCACACACGTTCATAGGCACGTATATTTTGTGACACAACCCCCTACCCCTTAGTCACCCGGTCAGGGAATCAAGCTCCCTACCTTTCTGCTGAGGCACAAGAATTGCTTGAACCCAGGAGGCGGAGGTTGCAGTGAGCTGAGATTGCACCACTGTACTCCAGCCTGGTCAACAGAGCAAGACTCCGTCTCCAAAAAAAAAAAATTTTTTTAATTGGTTAACTTCCTCTGCTAATCTCTGCTGTTGTAGGATTACAGTTTTTAAAAATTTCTTTGCTGTTATTTTGATGGAGTTTAGAGGAAGGGTTAAGTATATGCATTCATGTGCCGTTTCAAACCAAAAACCCTAAACCTCTGGCCTTTTAAAATGGAATTCCAGGCTGGGCACAGTGGCTCATGCCTGTAATCCCAGCGCTTTGGGAGGGCGAGGCAGGTGGATCACTTGAGGTCAGGAGTTTGAGACCAGCCTGGCCAACATGGTGAAACCCCATCTCTGGCTTCACCACTCAACCCACAGGGTTCCTGGGCTGGGCTCCCTCAAAAAATGCTCTGAGCAGCTTTCACTCATGACCCCCATGCACAGCGAGAACTAGGGCCATGGAAATTCCGTGCCCGGACCAACCTCGTCTCGTGCAGCGTGGAAGAGGCGCGTAGCCCAGTGCTTGGGTTGGGAACCTCGTCATCGTCTCCTTCACGGTGATGAACAGCTACTGAGAAAGAAAAAAATGTCTTCACGCAGTTTCTTGGAATAGTAGCTGCACCCGCGATTAATAGAGTCTGTTTCGGTAAAAGTTTTTTAGAGAAAGGAAAACTGTCACCAGCTCCATTTTGTCAGGTTCATTTCTGAGGAATCTCTTGACCACCGCGGCTTCCAAGTGGGATCGATGTTGGACTTGCAAAAGGGGAAAATTATTTTTGACTCATAAACTGGAATGGAAGCCAAGGAAGAAACTCGGTTTGTGGTCTGCTGTTGCTAAATACAAAAATTGATTATTTTATGGAAGAAGAGCCATGGCCAGGTCAGCTGTTTTTCCCTCATAAAATCATTCAGCGACCCGATAGGAAACTGCGATGCCTGTGAGTCGTTTGCAGAGTGGTGCAGCTGTGAGAATCCTCCCTGGAAGGGCTGCCCGACCCCTCTCCTGAGCCTCTGAAACTCAGAAGCGAGGCCAGGATGGTGATAAAGGAGGAGTGTGGCGCCCTCTGGCGAGAGTGGGGCTGAGTCCCTCCCAGGAGCCCAGCCTGGGTGTCCCCCTGCTGTAAAGACCCCACGGCGCACAGCCTAAGGCTCAGAGCTTTGCACGGAGTCTGCACCTTTGGGCAACATGGAGCTGATGTGGTTGCATGTTGAAAGACCTCATTTAGATTCCAGCCAAATTAGGAGAGAGGTGCTTATCCCAGCTGGAGATGCACAGGCCTGCAAAGGGCTGAGAGCAACCCAAAGCTGGAAGGCCAACGGGGCTTAGGCCTCCTGGCCCCAGGTGCTGCCCCGGGAAAAGAGGCCGTAACGCCATCCTACCCAGCCATCGCTGCAGCAGGAGGACCTGTCTCCAGGTTAAGACTGAGCAGACATCAGGCAGCCTCCAGGTTGACCCAAGCATCTCTCATCTGGAATAAAAGTACTTGTCAAACATCATTATCCAGAATCTCAGGGAAAATAAAAACGAGTTCTAAGGCTTGTGAAAGAGATGGTCTTGGGACAACCCAACACCAGGACTTTCCCTCTGGGTCTGGTGGAAATATTTTGAAAGGCCAAAGAAGAGGGTTCTGTCCTTCCCAGGACCCGACTCAAGGCCTAAAGGAAGTTGTAGGGAGTTCTGGACACGGCACTAATGCTTCAAGAAATCTCTCCAAGCTCGGATTTATGTGCCTGATAATTCCAGGTCTCAGACTGAGCTTCTCATCCAAGGCTGGGTGATTTGATTCCCATAAATCACATCTATCGCTCTGTAGCATTGATAAGGGGCACTCTCGGCGTGAACCTGGAGCCACTGGGAATCAAGAAGGAATTCCTGTCTGTGCCATATGTGTGGTTCAGCGGCGGGCGGGGGGGTTCCTTCCGAACTTTCTGCAGTTTCCTGGAGGGATCAGACACGACCTCCATTGGGATTGGGCAAGAATAACCTCCCTGTGCCCTGGCGCTCACACCTGGAGGTTGCTGGCCCACCCAGCCCCTGCAGAGGGTTTGAAGGTCCATGAGGCAGGTCTTGGAAGGCCCAGGGGGGAGCCTGAGAAAGAAATTCAGAAGATTCCATCATGACGTCATCAATCCCCCTGCAGATCTGCAGGTTGCATTTACTCCCTGGCTTCAATGCACCACATTTTAGAGAGGTTTTTTGTTTTTTGTTTTCTTGAAGTACAAGAACACCAGTGATGCAACTTGAAAGCATCCTGTACTCATGGTGGATCAGGAAAATAAGAGTTTTCTTAGACTCAGAGTCTTGGTGGGAGTGTTGGTGGGGGGGGGTCTGCCCTCTGAACGGGGACATGGTGAGGGGGACTGCACTGAAGCTGTGTCCCCAACTCCTTCCTCCACCGATGCCTCCGTTCCTCATCTCCAAAATGCCTACCGCTCTCACCCTTATCCACTTTTTTTAGTTTTACTTCCGTGGCACACAATTTTTTATTGAGTAGTAATTCACAGGCCCTACAATTGACCCTTTTAAACACACAGTGCTTTAGTATATTTACAGAGCTGTGCGACCATCAGGACAACCCATTTTTGAACATTTTTAGCCCTCCAAAAGAAACCCTACAACCGACCGGGCATAGTGGCTCATGCCTGTAATGCCAGCACTTTGGTAGGCCAAGGCAGAAGGATCAGTTGAGCTCAGGAGTTTAAGACCAGCCTGGACAACATGGTGAAACCCCATCTCTACCGGAAAAAAAAAAAAAAACTACAAAAATTAGCCGGACATGGTGGCAGGTAGCTGTAGTCCCAGCTACTGGAGAAGCTGAGATGAGAGGATTGCTTGAGCCTGGGAGGTCGAGGCTGCAGTGAGCCATGATCACACCGCTGCACTCCAGCCTGGGCGACCAAGTGAGACCCCGTCACAAAACAAAACAAAACAAAACAGAACAGAACCCCTGCAACCTGTAACCATCATTCCCCAATCCTATCCCAACACTCACCAGCCCTAGGAAACCACTAATCTACTTTTGAACTCCTGACCTTAAGTGATCCACCCACCTCAGCCTCCCAAAGTGCTGGGATTACAGGCATGAGCCACCACACTCAGCCCACTTTTTGGCTGTTGTTATGAATGACACTGCTAAGAACATTTGTGTACATGATTTTTTAAATTTCCTTTTGTTTCTTTTTTTCCTTACTATTTTTATACCCACAGAAACGATTTTGTTTAGGCATATGTTTTCAATTCTCTTGGGTCTATACATAGGGGTGAAATTGCTGGAGTATATGGTAATTCTATGTTTAACCTATTGAGGAACTATCAGGCTGTTTTCTACCTCTATTCACCTTTTAGGAGTCCTAAGAATTAGTCAGTCCTGTTTGACAAACAATACCAGTATAACTGGATCTTTCCAGAAAAAGCCTGAACAAGTCCTACAGTTAAATTTCCATTTTAGCAGGGGGAGTTGGTTGACTGGCTGCTCTGGTTAGCTGAAGGTAATAATAATTTTTAAAGTCCCATTTTGGGCCAAGCACGGTGGCTCACACCTGTAATCCCAGCACGTCGGGAGGCCAAGATGGGCAGATCGCTTGAGCTCAGGAGTTCGAGACCAGCCTGGGCAACATGGTGAAACCTTGTCCCTACCAAATATGCAAAAAATTAGCTAGGCATGGTGGTGCACGTCTGTGGTCCCAACTACTTGGGAGGCTGAGGTGGGAGGATCACCTGAGCCTGGGAGGTGGAGACTGCAGTGAGCCATGATTGTGCTTTGAAGGTACCAAAGAGGGGCTGAGAGAAAATAGCAAAGGTGGGGACAGTGCTCCAGGTGGTGTAGCCAGAAAACCCCTCTCTGCAGAAGTGTATCCGTTTTCTCTTGCTGTCAATTACCGGTAACCTCAAACTCAGCAGTTTCAAAGAACATCTGCTTCAGAGCTCAGCATTCTAGGGGTCAGAAATCTGGGTGGGCTCAACTGGGTTCTGTGGTCAGGGTCTCACATGGACAAGATCAAGGTGTCAGCTGGATCGGGCTCCCCTCTGGAGCCTCGGAGAAAGAATCCACTTCCAAGCTCATTCCAGGTGCTGACAGAATCCAGCTTCCTGCAGTTGTGAGACCCAGGTCCCTGCCTCCTTGCTGGCCATCAGCCAGGGTTGCCCTCAGCTACTCAGGAGCACTCTCCTTCCTCCATCCTCAAAGCAGCAGTGGCACCTCGGGTCCGTCTCTCGCTTTGAATTTCTCCGGCTTCCTCCTCTGCACCAGCCAAAAACTGCTCTTTGCTTCACAGTCTTGTGCAATTAGCTTTGGCCAGCAGGATGATCTCCGTCTTCCAGTCTTCAGGTTAACCAGGTCATAAGCCATAATGCAGCCCAGGAGTGACGGCACAGTCACAGGCTCCGGGATAAGGACATAAAATGGGCCGGGCGGGGAGGGAATGTTTAGAATCTTGCCAAGCACAGAAGGTGTCCCTGAGACCTAGAGCAGGAGGAGGCAATGAGGGCGTGGCCATGGGAGGAGAAACAGCCCAGACAGAGGGGTCAGCATCCTCCCTGAGGGAGGAAGAGGCTAGGTTTGTGTGAGGCACTGAAAGGCCCCTGGACTGCAGGACAGTGAGTAATGGGCAGCGTGGCCTGAGGCGGGTGAGCAGGCAGAGGAGACCCCCTCACCCACGGAGGCCCTGGGAGACAGCTGTGGACATGGCAGAGCCAGAAGGGTCCCAGGCCCAGGATACTCAGCAGAGACTGCTCTCTAGAATTAGACCTCAAAATCCTGCTTGTTAAAAATAGCTTTATTGGCTGGGCATGGTGGCTCATGCCTGTAATCCCGGCACCTTGGGAGGCTAAAGCAGGCGGATCACTTGAGACCAGGAGTTTGAGACCAGCCTGGCCAACATAGTGAAACCCTTCTCTACTAAAAATACAAAAATTATCCGGGTGTGGTGGCGCATGCCTGTAGTCCCAGCTACTTGGGAGGCTGAGGCAGGAGGATTGCTTGAACCTGGGAAGCAGAGGTTGCAGTGAGCCAAGATCATGCCGCTGCACTCCAGCCTGGGCAACAGAGTGAGACTCCACTTTAAAAATAAATAAATAAATAAGTCTAGTTTGGTTAAGGTATAACATATAATGAATAATTGACGTGCAATAAGCAGCATGTATTTAAAGTGTACAATTGATAACTCTTGACGTAGGTGTGCATCTGTGAAGACATGTCCACAATCAAGATAACAGAGACATCCAGCACTCCCAAAAGTCACCTCAAGTCCCACTGTCATCCCTTCCTCCATCTCCCCTGCGCCTCCCTCTTGAGGAAACCAGGGTCTCCTTCCTCTCACAGTGGAGTAGTTTGCATTTTCTAGAGTTTGATGTAAATGTATCATACAGTATTGCCATGAGCTGACTTGTGTCCCCCTGAAATTCATACATTGAAGTCCTAACCCCCAGTACCTTGGCATGTGACTGTATTTAAGGACAGTGTCTTCAAAAAGGTAATTAAGCTAAAATGAGGTCTTTAGGGTGGGCCCCAACCCAATATGATTGATGTCCTTATGAGAAGAGGAAATTGGCCAGGCGCAGTGGCTCATGCCGGCAATCTCAGCACTTTGGGAGCCCAGAAGTTCGAGACAAGCCTTGGCAACATAGTAAGACCCTGTATCTACAAAAAATACAAAAATTAGCCTGGTGTGGTGATGCGTGCCTGTAGTCCCAGCTACTTGGTGGGCTGAGGTGGGAGGACCACTTGGAGCCCAGGAGGTCAGGGCTTCAGTGAGCAGTGTTTACATCACTGCACTCCAGCCTGGATGACAAAGTGAGACCCTGTCTCAAAAAAAAAGGCAAAATATATTCAATCTATTTAAAAAAAAAAGAAGAAGAAGAAGAAAAAAAGAAACAGGAGGAGATTGGGACACAGACACATGTGGAGGGACAATGATGTGAGGCCATCAGAAGGCCCATTTACATGGTGAAGACAGAGGCCTCAGAAAAACCAAGCCTGTCGACACCTCGATCTCAGACTTCCAGCCCCTACAATTGTGAGAAAATAAACTTCAGTTGTTTAAGCTACCCTGTAGGCAGTGCTTCCTTTTGGCAGCCCTAGCAAACAAACACAGGTATATACTTCCTTCTGCCTGACTTTTTTCATTCAGCATATTTTGAAATTCATCTATGTTGTCATGTGTATCCGTAATTCTTTTTTTCTTTGTCAATAGTCCAGTGTACAGATATGCCACAATTTGTTTATCCATTCACCTGCTGATGGACATTCAACTTATTTCCAGTTTTTGCTTGTTACAAATAATGCTGCTGTGAGCATCTGTGTACAAGTCTTCATGTGGACATATATTTCCTTTTCTTTTAGGTAAGTACTTACGGTGAGGTAAGTACCTAGCAGTAGAATGCCTAGGTCATATGGCAGGTGTGTGTTTAACATTTTTTTTTTGAGACAGAGTTTTGCTCTTGTTGCCCAGGCTGGAGTGCAATGGTGCAATCTCGGCTCACCTCGACCTCCGCCTCCTGGGTTTAAGTGATTCTCCTACCTCAGCCTCCCAAGTAGCTGGGACTACAGGCGCCCACCACCATGCTCGGCTAATTTTTTTGTATTTTTAGCAGAGACGGGGTTTCTCCATGTTGGTCAGGCTGGTCGAGAACTCCCAACCTCAGGTGATCTGCCCACCTCGGCCTCCCAAAGTGCTGGGATTACAGGTATGAGCCACCATGCCCAGCTATGTTTAACTTTTTTAAAAAACTGCTGAGCTGTTCTTGAAAGTGGTTGTACTATTTTACATTCCTGCCAGCAAAGAATGAGAGTTCCAGTTTCTCCACATCTTCACCAGTACTTAGTATGGTCAGTCTTTTCCATTTTAGCCATTCCAGTAGGCAGATAGCAGTATCACTTTGTGGCTTTAATTTGCATTTCCCTAATGACTAATGATTTTAGTACTTTCTTATATGCTAATTGGCCATCCAATAAGCAAAATATAGACTTATTAAATAAATAAGCAGTTGTTTGTTCAAACATTTTGTCCATTTTTATTTTTATTTTTTGAGACAGTGTCTCGCTCTGTCACGCAAACTGGAGTGCAGTGGTACCATCACAGCTCACTGCAGCCTCAACCTCCTGGCTCAAATCATCCTCCCAAGTAGCTGGGACTGTAGGTATGCGCCACCGTGCCCAGCTAATTTTTTGACTTTTTGTAGATACAGGGTCTCACTATGTTGCCCGGGCTGGTCTTGAACTCCTGAGCTCAAGCAATCCCTCAGCCTCCCAAAGTGCTGGGATTTCAGGTGTGAGTCACCATGCCCAACCTGTCCATTTTTTAAATGAGCTGTTTTCTTACTAACTTTTGAGAGTTATTTATACGTTTTGAATACAAATCCTTTATTAGATATATGACTTACAAATATTTTCTTGTCACTCTCTTCATACTGTCTTAAAAAAACACAAAGTAGCTGGGCGCTGTGGCTCACAACTGTAATCCCAGCACTTTGGGAGGCTGAGGCAGGCAGACCACAAGGTCAGGAGTTTGAGACCAGCCTGACCAATATGGTGAAACCTCATCTCTACTAAAAATACAAAAATTAGCCAGACGTGGTGGCACGTGCCTGTAATCCCAGCTACTGAGGAGGCTGAGGCAAGAGAATCGCTTGAACTTGGGAAGCGGAGGTTACAGTGAGTTGAAATCGCACCACTGCACTCTAGCGTGGGCGACAGAGCAAGACTCTGTCTCAAAAAAAAAAAAAAAGTTTTAACTTTTCATTAGGTAGAATTCTATTTGTTCTTTAATGGACCATGTTTTTGCTACTGTATCTAAGGAACCTTTGCCTAACTCAAGGTTACAAAGTTTTTTCCTATGTTTTCTTCTAGAAATTTTGTGCTTTTAAGTCTTACATTTAGTTACATTTAGGTCTACTTTGTTTTTTTTTTTTTGAGATGGAGTCTCATTCTGTCGCCCAGGCTGGAGTGCAGTGGCTTGATCTCCGCTCACTGCACGCTCCGCCTCCCGGGTTCACGCCATTCTCCTGTCTCAGCCTCCCGAGTAGCTGGGACTACAGGCGCCCGCCACAACTCCTGGCTAATTTTTTGTATTTTTAGTAGAGATGGGGTTTCACCCTGTTAGCCAGGATGGTCTCGATCTCCTGACCTCGTGATCCGCCCGCCTCAGCCTCCCAAAGTGCTGGGATTATAAGCGTGAGCCACCGCGCCCAGCCCATTTAGGTCTACTTTGAATTAATATTTTTATATGGTACAGGGTGTGAATCAAGACTCATTTTTTCACATATGGATATTCAGTTGTTCTAACACATTTGTAGAAATGACCATACTTTTCCCACTGAATTGCCTTTGTTTTTTGTTTGTTTGTTTGTTTGTTTGTTTGTTTTTGAGACAGAGTTTTGCTCTGTCGCCCAGGCTGGAGTGCAGTGGCGCAATCTCGGCTCTACAGCCTCTGCCCCTTGGGTTTGAGCGATTCTCCCGCCTCAGCCACCCGAGTAGCTGGGATTACAGGCACCCAAGTAGCTGGGATTACAGGCACGTCTGGCTAATTTTTGTATTTTTAGTAGAGACGGGGTTTCTCCATGTTGGCCAGGCTGGTCTCGAATTCCTGACCTCAAGTCACCTGCCCACCTTAGCCTCCCAAAGTGCTGGAATTACAGGCGTGAGCCACTGCGCCCGGCCACACTGAATTGCCTTTGAACCTTTGTTGAAAATCTGTTGTACTTTTTAATGTGGGTCTATTTCCGGGTTCTCTATTCTGTTCCATTTATCTATTTGTCTTTACATCAGTACCATACTGCCTTGATTATCATAGCTATATAATAAGACCTGAAATCAGATAGTGTAAGCCCTCCTACTTTGTTGTTTACTGAAGTTGTTTTGGCAATTCTACGTCCTGTGCATTTCCACTCGAATTTTGGAATCAATTTTGTCCATCTCTCTTTTTTTTTTTTTTTTTTTTTTTTTTTTGAGACAGAGTCTGGCTTTGTTGCCTAGGCTGGAGTGCAGTGGCATGATCTCAGCTCACTGCAACCTCTGCCTCCAAGGTTCAAGCTATTCTCCTGCTTCAGCCTCCCAAGTAGCTGGGATTACAGGTGTGCACCACCACGCCTGGCTAATTTTTGTATTTTTAGTAGAGATGGGATTTTACCATACTCACCAGGCTGGTCTCAAACTCCTGACCTCAGGTGATCCGCCTGCCTCAGCCTCCCAAAGTGCTGGGACTACAGGAGTGAGCCACTGCGCCTGACTCAATTTTGTTCATTTCTAAAAAGAAAAAAAAGAAAAAAAAAATCTTGCTGGAATTGGGGTTACATATCTGTAGATCAACTTGGAGTGAAATTTTGGAGAGAATTAACATCCTAACGGTATATTTTTGTTTTTTATGATTTTTTGTGTTTTGTTTGTTTGTTTGTTTTTTTGAGACGGAGTCTCGCTCTGTCACCCAGGCTGGAGTACAATGGCACAATCTTGGCTCACTGCAACCTCCACCTCCCGGGTTCAAGCGATTCTCTTGCCTCAGCCTCCTGAGTGGCTGGGATTACAGGCATGCGCCACCATGCCCGGCTAATTTTTTGTATTTTTAGTAGAGACAGGGTTTCGCCATGTTGGCCAGGCTGGTCTCAAAACTCCTGACCTCAGGTAATCCACCAGCCTCGGCCTCCCAAAATGCTGAGATTACAGGCATGAGCCACGGTGTATTTTTAAATCAAGATATAATTTATATACCATAAAAGTCACCGCTTTAAAATGTACAGTTTAGGCTGGGCATGGTGGCTCATGCCTTCCAAAGTGCTGGGATCACAGGAGTGAGCCACCACAGCCAGCCCGACATCAGCTTTTAAAACACGTGTATTTGTTCATTCTTCCTCAAAGTACACCGCATATTGCCTGGGAGTGTGGCTGGCTGGAGTTTGGATAGTCGCTGAACTCTAGAACTGACGGGAAACTTAGAAATGGTACAGTGCAGAGGTTGCAAACCGGCTGCCCAGAGGCCAACTTGGCAATCAGATGTGTTTGTGTGGCCTATACAGGATGTCCTGAAGGTGTGAGCCAACATTTCAGAATTTGGTAGCTTTCACAAACATTTTTTTAAAAATCAGCCATCTGGCAGCCCAGGCCCGCATCCCTCCTGGCGATGATGGGATGTGCAGGGTGGAGGAGCCTCTCCTGCAGGTCCCCTTGGTGCTGCCACCCACACAGAGCCCCAATGCCCTGATATCTGCCCTCTCCCCTGCCTGCACCACTCCCCAAAATATGCCTTTTAGAGATAAACCCTGGGGAGGTTCCCTAATTTTCATGGGGCAAACTGTGCACGCTGACCATGAACCCTGTGCTTCTTCCCACTCTGTGGACGTCCCCTCCCTCTACAGTGACCAACTCAGTCTGGTTTGCTTAGTCTCTGGGTTTGCGTACAGAAAGTCCTGTAGCCCTGGAACCCTCCCAGTCCCAGGCAAACCGGGATGGTTGGCCACACTACCGCTCACTTCCTATCCTTCTCCCCCACAAAAAAATTAAATAAGATAAAACAAAATGTAATTTAGGCAGGGTGTGGTGGCTCACACCTGTAATCCCAGCACTTTGGGAGGCCGAGGTAAGCAGATCACTTGAAGCCAGGAGTTCAAGACCAGCCTGACCAACATGGCGAAACCCCCTTCCTACTAAAACTACAAAAGTTAGCCAGGTGTGGTGGCGCACCCCTGTAATCCCAGCTACTCAGGAGGCACAAGAATCACCTGAATGCAGGAGGCACAGTCTGTAGTGAGCCAAGATTACATCGCTGTACTCCAGCCTGGACAACAGAGCAAGACTCTGTCTAAAACAAAAAAAAAGTAATTTAATTAAAAAGCAGAGTTTTGTTGAACTAAGATTTCATCTCCTCTCTGGCCTGCTTGCTGGGCTAGACATGGATGCTGCCAGCGCCACCATCTCTGATTTTTTCATGGTGGAAGAGGTGAGTTGTGCCGTCCTTCACCACAGTGACCTCCTGGGGCCCAGCGCCTGACTCTGTGCCTGTGATGGAGGACACCTCGCATAGGATGGGCCCCAAGTCCCAGCCGACAGCAGCACACACACGCCTTGCTGCCAGATGGCAGCGTGAGCCTCTGTTTATGATTAGGTGGCAGACTACACTCAGAACCCAGCAAGCCGATGATGAAAGCTGTTAAAAGAACATTGTTATATGACTTTTCATAGTTTCCCAAGTAAATATTACACTCACTGCTGCTTGAATTACTAATGCTTTGGAAGTGGAGGCCGAAATCCGTTCCCAAACAGACTCCCTTTTTTTTCCCTGTCACCTAGGCGCTCGGCATTGTTGTCGAATTGTTTTCCCGGGCTCGCCCGTCCTCACAGCTCAGTACATTCCCTCCGAGTGATCTCTTGGCACCTCTGAAGCCCGAGTTTGCACAGCCACCTCATTTCCCAGCTCCTCCACGCCAGCTCCCTCTGCAGCAGGCAGCTTGCCGCAGGCAGGTGACCCAAAGGTCCTCAGATAGAACTGCAGAAAAGCGAGCAAATGAAAGGAAGGCAGCCACGGCTCTGCCAAGCCTCTCCAAAGAGACCCGCTTTGCACAGGCAACTTCAGGTGGAAGGAAAGGACCCTGCTGGAAGCGTCACCTCTGGGACCGCACTGCGGCATTTAACCTCTTCCTTAGGCTGCCCGGAGAGACAGCCGGAGAAAGTGCCTTGGACCCAAACAGCTCTTGGGTCCTCACTGTTTTTATTACTGCTTATAAAAGCTAGTAAACAGATGGTTTGGGTTAGAGAAAATATGCAGTCAGGGTTATTAAAAAGAAAAAAAGCAAGCAAGCAGAAGAATGAGGAGAGGAAAGGAAAAAGCAAGAAGTCTTGTATAACAGCGAGGACGCTGACAGCTCGTCAATCCAAACACCCCTGGTCCTGCGTGTGTCTCTCCTGGGCTGGCGTCCTCACCAAGGTGTCTGTCCCAAAAGAAGCCCCCAAGAAGTCCAATCTCACGTGGAAAACGCACTCCCTCCTCTCACCAGCCCCCTTCCTATATTCTGTCCCACACATACTTGTGTCATGCTGGTAAGATGAGTTTGGTGGTACCTGGAGCCAGAGGAAGTGAATGAAGGTTGAGCCAAGAAGAGGCTGTGGATGGCCACAGAGGTAGACAGGGAGGGAGGACAAGAAGCTTACGGGTCTCTCTGGAGAAAGAGGCACCACGGCTATGAATATCCTGCAAGAATAGAGAGGGCAACCAGGGCGTGGGGGGCTCGGTTACGTACATGGCAGTGACCTTGGCCAGAATGAGGCTGCCGGCTCACACCAGTCCTAAGAGGCCACAGGATGGATGGGCTTGGGATTGAACCACAGGACTAAGATGCTTGAGCAGGGTGGGGGCAAAGATGTTTCCTCCACCCTCCAGAGACCGCCCCATCCCTCGCCCCCAGCAGCCCCCAAGGAGAGAGACCGCATGCAATATTCTGTGCAAGACATCGGGGGAAGAGAGGACCAGCAGGGACATGGTCCTCGTCAACCTGTATTGTGGTCCTATCCAGCTCCTGAGGGAACTTGTCCCACATCGGAGAGGGAGAAGCCATAAGAGGCCAAAAGAAGCTGCGTGTGACCCCTAAGCATCTAGAAGAAACTTAAGACAGCAAGGGCTGTGTGCTTGGAGCCTTGGGGCCAGGACCCCACAAGAGGTGGGCAGAGGTTTCTGTCTCTTTCACTTCAGCTAAAGCAACAAAGACAGAATCAGAACGAAGATGGGGACACCAAGGAGCCACAAAGGAGCCCACAGGGCAGACGTGAACTGCAGTCCTTCCAGGTCAGCCACGGGCAGAGGGCTGGTTCAAGGCGGTGGACTCGAAGTGTGGTCCCCAGACCTGCTCCTGGTCGGCTGATGGTTTGCCGCTAGTCTGCCACAAAGTAAGCACAGAAATCAAGAGTTAGTTGGCCGGGTGCGGTGGCTCACGCCTGTAATCCCAGCACTTTGGGAGGCTGAGGCGGGTGGATCACCTTAGGTCAGGAGTTCTAGACCAACCTGGCCAACATGGTGAAACCCTATCTCTACTAAAAATACAAAAAAAAATTAGCTGGGCATGGTGGCAGTTGCCTGTAATCCCAGCTACTCAGGAGGCTGAGTCAGAAGAATCACTTGAACTTGGGAGGCTGTGGTAGTGAGCAGAGATCATGCCACTGCACTCCAGCCTGGGCGACAGAATGAGACTCCTTCTCAAAAAAAAAAAAAAGAAAGAAAGAAATCAAGAGCAGCTAGAAACATTTAGATACATTTTTCCCCTTGTCATGTTTGTTCTGCTTATATTTTTTGAAATGTCATATGCAGGATGGGTGCAGTGGCTCACACGTGTAATCCTAGCACTTTGGGAGGCCAAGGCAAGAGAATCAGTTGAACCCAGAAGTTCAAGACCAGCCTGGGCAACATACCAAGACCCCGTCTCTACAAAAAAATCAAAATATTAGCAAGTGTGGTGCCACACACATTTAATCACAGCTACTCGGGAGGCTGAGGCAGGGGAGGATCAGTTAAGCCCAGGAGGCTGAAGCTGTGGTGAGCTGTGATTGCGCCACTGCACTCAAGCCTAGGCGACAGAGTGAGACCTTATCTCAAAAAAGAAATAAAGGCCGGGCATGGTGGCTCACGCCTATAATCCCAACACTTTGGGAAGCCGAGGTGGGTGGATTACTTGAGGTCATGAGTTCGAGGCCAGCCTGGCCAACGCAGTGAAATCCCATCTCTACTAAAAATACAAAAATTAGCCAGGCATGGTGGTGCATGCCTGTAGTCCCAGCTTCTCGGGAGGCTGAGACAGGAGAGTCGCTTGAACCCAGGAGGCCGAGATTGCAGTAAGCCAAAGTTGCACCACTGCACTCCAGCCTAGGCAATAGAGAGAGACTCTGTCTCAAAAAATAAAGAAATAAAAAATAGGGGCTGGGCGTGGTGACTCATGCCTGTAATCCCAGCACTTTGGGAGGCCAGGGTGGGTTGGATCACTTGAGGTCAGGAGTTTGAGACCAGCCTGACCAACATAGTGAAACCCCCCATGTCTCTACTAAAAAATATATAAAATTAGCCAGGTGTGGTGGTGCTCACCTGTAATCCCAGCTACTTGGCAGGCCGAGGCAGGAGAATTGCTTGAACCTGAGAGGCAGAGGTTGCAGTGAGCCGAGATTGCACCATTGCACTCCAGCCTGGGCAATAAGAGCAAAACTCCATCTCAAAAACATCAAAGAAAGAAAGAGAGAGAGAGAGAAAGAAAGAAAGAAAGGAAAGAAAGAAAGAAAGAAAGAAAGAAAGAAAGAAAGAAAGAAAGAAAGAAAGAAAGAAAGAAAGAGAAAGAAGAAAGAGAGGGAGGGAGGGAGGGAAAGAAAGAAAGAAAAGAACGGAAGGAAGGAAGGCAGGCAGGCAGGCAGGCAGGCAGGCCGGCCGGCCAGGTGCAGTGGCTCACGCCTGTAATACCAACACTTTGGGAGGCCAAGGCCAGTGAATTGTCTGAGGTCCGGAGTTCAAGACCAGCCTGGGCAACATGGTGAAACCCCGTCTCTACTAAAAATACAAAAATTAGCTGGGCATGGTTGTGTGTGCCTGTAATCCCAGCTACTCGTGAGGCTGAGGCAAGAGAATCCCTTGAACCTGGGAGGCAGAGGTTGCGGTGAGCCAAGATTGCACCACTGTACTCCAGCCTGGGTGACAAAGTGAGACTCCATCTCAAAAAAAAAAGAAAAAGAAAAAAAGGAGTGGCTGGAGCCCACCCTGCAGTGGAGGGATACCCTGGCTGCAAAGACTATGGAGCTGCCCCCAGCATCCTGCCAGGAGAAATGAGGGCTTTGGGGGCCAGGGTTCCAGAGATCCCTCAACCCGCCTCAAGCTTGTTAGTGATGCGGCACTACTCTCCATCCTCCAAACTGACGCCAGGCGGATACAAACCCCGGTTACACGGTACATGGGAAAATGATGCTGGGCCCTTTAAAATAATTAAGACCATGGCCTGCGGGCACATGGAAAGTGCCTTCAGGCTGGGCGCAGTGGCTTGGCTTGTAATCCCAGCACTTAGGGAGGCTGAGGCAGGTGGATCACCTGAGATCAGGAGTTCAAGACCAGCCTGGCCAACACAGTGAAACCCCATCTCTACCAAAAATACAAAAATTAGCTGGGTGTGGAGGCAGGCACCTGTAATCCCAGCTACTTCGGAGGCTGAAGCAGGAGAATCGCTTGAACCCAGGAGGCAGAAGTTGCTGTGAGCCAAGATCGTGCCACTGCCCTCCAGCCTGGGCAGCTGAGCAAGACTCCATCTCAAATAAATAAATAAATAAGAACGTGCCTTCTACTTCCTTTATTCTCTCCTCCCCGGAGCTGGAGGTGAGGAGGGCAACTGAAGCCTAAAAATCCCACTGGCTTCAATCCACAAGAGAACAGAGTGTATGATTCCATTTTTATATAAAGCACAAAAACAAGCAAAAGTAGCCAGTGAGGAGATGGGATGATCTGTGCAGCAAACGAACACGACACACGCTTACCTATGTAACAAACCTATACATCCTGCTCATGTATCCCAGAACTTAAAAGTTACAAAAGAAACAGAAAACAAATAAACTAACCAGCAACCAGTGCTATGAGAAGTTAGAATGGCACTCACTTTGGGGGTACAGTGACAAGGACTGGGGAGTAAGGAGGACTCCTGGGGGTTGGCTGTGTGCCTACCCTTGATCTGGGCGTGTTCTGTTTGCAAAAATTGCAGTTTGTGAAGGGTGTATGCTTATGGTTTGTACACTTTGTACATGGATATCAAACTTCAATAAGAAGTTTTTAAAACCTGTGGGCTCTAACCACAACGCAAAAATAAAATACTAGCACCGAGGTCTTGTGAGACTCTTCTGCTGTGTTAAAAGCGCTCCGTCGTAGGACCACGGGAAAACGAGCAATATCCTTGCAAGAGAAGCCGGGATTTGATTTTTGGGTCACTGTTTTCCCAGGTGGTTGCAGGGCAGGGGGACGGTTGACTCATTTTCCCTGCTCCCCCCACCCCGCCCTCATCCCCACCATTTGGGGCTGGATGGGGGCCAAGGGCTGGGAGATTTGGGCTGTTGCCTTGGTGATACTTAAATATTGGCTTCAAGTTGTGATGGTAAAATAAATACGCAAGAGGCTTGGGGAGCTCCAACCGGTCCTGCCCGCTGTTCCCAGGTCGCCATTCAAAACCACAAAGATGGCTCAAGTACTGTGAAGCCTGGAACTCTCACCTGGGTGGGCAGGGGACAGGTTAGGAGCAGGATATGTCCTGGATGCTCAAGGATCCAGGCTCGCTGCAGACGTCCACTCTGAATAGACGCTCCTGAAATTCTAGCTCAGTTTTCTGGAAATGTAGCGGCCAGGAATGCAAATCCTGAGCATGGGGAAGTTTGCTCAACCTGTAAAGGCTGGATGGGCACAGAGGGAGTTCGAGAGCTACAATTCTGCTGTCAGGAGACATGCTCGCCTTCAGAAGGCAAGGGCAAAGAAAACAGAGCTGTGTCTAGAGGCCAGGAGCCAGGCCACATTCAGCCCCTAACCTACCCCCTGTCCCCTGTCCCCCCCGCCAGGTGAGAGTTCCAGGCTTCACAATAATTAAGCCACTTTCGCAGCTTTGAATGGGAATCTGGGAACAGCCGGCAGGACTGGTTGGAGCTCCCCAAGCCTCTTGCTTATTTATTTTACCATCACAACTTGAAGCCAACAAGTAACCATCACCAAGGCTTAAATGATGCCTCAGGCCCACCCTGGAACCAGGAAGCAGAGGAGGTGAGATTCCCAACAGAGCCCGAAAAGACGAGGACCCCGGTCCAGGAAGCAGAGCAGAGCTTTGCCCAAGATAAACTCTCAGTTGTGGTCCTGCCTCTCTTGCCAAGATGCCGTTTGACTTGGAGGTGTATAGCAAGTTCTTAACTCCTCCGGGCCTCAGTTTCCCCATCTGCAAACCATTCTTTTTATAGACGAAGGCAGGAGAGAATAGGACTCCAGCCCTGGGAACACACCCTCCCAGGCATATCCCAGCGCTCCCTGGCCAGGCAGCTGTGGCAGATGTGCAGAACATCTTCCCGGGTTTACAACTCGGCTGCCCTCAGGGAAGTGGAAACTGTTGGCCTTGCCCATTCCCAAAGCATCCAAATCATAAACCGCCACTAAAGTCTTGGCTCGGAAGGTCTGATTGTCCTGCTGTGTGTGCAGGGGAGGGGAGAACACACAACACTGGGCAGGGGTGGGGTGGGGACACCTCCCTCCGGGCCAAGTTGAAGCACTGGGCAGAGCTGGGAGGGGCCCTGAGTGTTTGACAACCAGCATGAGGTCACAGCCGTCCTCCTCCTGGGGTGTGATGTGTCAGCAGGCAGCGATTGGCCTGTGGGCCATGATTCACAGCGGCAAGCATCCCTATTGAAGGCCTCGGCCCTCGGCCCTGCAGCTGCCCTTCACAGCAGACTCCTCACTTTCCCTCCGCCTCCGTCCTTCAAGGGCTCCAGCCTCAGCCGCCAGCCAGCAGGGAAAGGTGACACCCAGCAGCGGCAGGAGCTGGGGGCCCCTGGATACCCCGGGATGGTCCCCTCCAGGGCCACAGGCTGCTGCTCTGAAAAGTGACAGAGCTATCCTGACAGTCCCTCTTCCTGTGTCCACACCTCCTACCTCCCACCCCTGCAGGAGGCAGCACAAGGATCCTAGTGGTTCTTTATTGAGCACCTACTATGTGCTGTGTATCAAAGGCTTTGGGTGATAACTGTCCTTTGAGAGGGTGTGTTCATTTCCTGGGGCGGCCATTTCAAGTCATCATAAACTGTGTGGCTTAAAAGAGCAGAAATGAGTTCTTTCACAGCTCAGGAGTCGAGAAGTCCAAAATCAAGATATCAGTGGGCCACAATCCCTCTGAAGCCTTTAAGAAAGAATCCTTCCTGGCCTCTTCCAGCTTCTGGGGGCTCCAGGCGTTCCCCGGCTGGTGGCCACATCACCCCACTCTCTGTCTCTGTCTTCCCACAGCCGTCTCCCCTCTGTGAATGCCTCCATGTCTCCTCTTCTTATTAGCACACCAGCTGTTGGATATAGGGCCCACCCTACATCCAGGATGATGTCATATCAGAATCCTTAATTAATTACCTCTGCAAAGACCCTATTTCCAAATAAGGTCAAATTCTGAGGGTCTGGGTGGACATGAATCATGGGGGCCCACTACAGAGGGGCAGTATCAGTGCCCCCTTCGTACACATGAGAAAACTGGGGACCAGTGATGTGAAGTGCTTTGCACAGAGTCCCTCAGCTGGGAAGTGGTACAGTCAGGATTTGAACCCAAGTCACCTGGCCCAGGACCCACCACTATACTGTCTTTGCCAGAACCCGACCTCTTCGAGAATTCCTGTCCTGCAACATCCAAGCAGCGGGGAAACAGGTGGGAAATCCTCGGCCTTCAAGAGCAAAACCTAGTCCTGGCCAGGAGCGGTGGCTCACGCCTGTAATCCCAGCACTTTGGAAGGCTGAGGTGGGAGGATCACTTGAGCCCAAGAGTTCAAGACCAGTCTGGGCAACATAGCAAGACCCCTGTCTCTACAAAAAATCAAAAATTAGCCAAGTCTGATGCTGCACACCTGTGGTCCCAGCTACTCGGGAAGCTGAGGCAAGAGAATCACTTGAGCCCAGAAGGTTGAGGCTGCAGTGAGCGGTGATCATGCCACCTCACTCAGCTTAGTTGACAGAGTGAGACCTTGTCTAAAAAACAAACAAACAAACAAAAATGTGGTTCCATACCCCAGTTATTCTCTAACTTCAACTTGTGGGAAAATCCCTGAAAGGAGCTTGCAAAATCACCTTGAGATTCTGACCTATTCAGTGGGTGATAGTGGGCGCAGGCAGACTAGACCCCCAGGCCGGACCTCAGCCTGTCTCCAGCTCAAAGAAGGAGCAAAGACTGGGCTCGGTGGCTCACGTCTGTAATCCCAGCACTTGGCAAGGCTGAGAAAGGTGGATCACCTGAGGTCAGGAGTTCAAGACCAGCCTGACCAACATGGAGAAACCCAGTCTCTACTAAAAATACAAAACTTAGCTAGGTGTGGTGGTGCACGCCTGTAGTCCCAGCTACTGGGGAGGCTGAGGCAGGAGAATCACTTGAACCTGGGAGGCAGAGGTTGCAGTGAGCTGAGATTCTGCCACTGCACTCCAGCCTGGGTGACACAGTGAGACTCTGTCTCAAAAAAAATAAAAATCAGAGAGGATCAGAGAGCACAGTTCAGCCCAAGGGACCAGTCCCCATGTCCACGCCAGACAAGCGTAGTGCCAGCCTGCTGGGGACCAGAAGTCGTCATCCCACCACGGCCGGCTTGCATTGAGCAACCCAAGGAAGAGGGTTTGGATGGAAACTCCGGTTCCTGAAGGAGCCAGTGCAGGCTCGCTCTGGGAGAGCCCCAAGGCAGCTCTGGGCTCTGCCCAAACCCCAGCATGGAGGATTCGCTCAGAAAGTGAGCCAAAACCCTCTTTCCTCTTTACAATTCCAGTGTGAATGGCTCCTCCCCAAGCCCAGCCCTTTCTCGTGGTGGCGTCACCAAGGATCCCCCGCGCCAAGCAATGATGGAAATTCGCTGCTCCAAGTCTTCCCGGCCCGCTGGAGCTGCAGCTTGGACCCTAAGTTGTGACAGCACCCTCCCCTCTGCCCACAGCCCGGAGGAACACAGGTGCAGCTGGCTAAAGGTCCACCAGGAAAACCCACTCACCAGCTCTCCTCTGAACAAGACGTCCCTGGCACCTCACTAGAGCTTGCTCGACCAGATCTCATGAAAATACAGGAACTGGCCTCTGGAGAAGCCACAGAGGCATGCCCTTGGTCCCAGCAGTGGGCTACAGCCCTGCCAGCCACCATGCCTGGAACTACCCTGTAGTAGCCTCTGGCTTAAAATCCACTGCGGGTCCCAAACCCTCTGAAGTTTAAGAGGGGAGAAAACAGGCAGAAGGGGAAGGAAAGGAGTCACCTCGCCTAGCAGCCCCTATGGATGGGGGAGTGTCCCAGGATGCCTGGGGATGAGGGGCAGGGACAACTGTCATTTTAAAATTTTTTTACTGAGGTGAGATTTGCACTACATAAAAATCACTATTTTATTTTTTTAGTTTTTTTTTTTTTTTTTTGAGGTGGAGTCTCGCCTTGTCACCCAGGCTGGAGTGCTGTGGTGCAATCTCGGCTTACTGCAGCCTCTGCCTCCCAGGTTCAAGGAATTCTCCTACCTCAGCCTCCCAAGTAGCTGGAAGCACAGGTGCCTGCCACCACACCCAGCTAATTTTTGTATATTTAGTAGAGAAGGGCTTTCACCATGTTGGCCTGGCTGGTCTCAAACTCCTGACCTCAAGTGATCCGCCCACCTCAGCCTCCCAAAGTGCTGGAATTACAGGCATGAGCCACCATGCCAGGCCAAAATTCACCCTTTTTAAAGTGAACAGTTTGCCAGTCGTGGTGCCTCATACCTGTAATTCCAGCACTTTGGGAGGCTGAGGCAGGAGGTGACTTGTGCCCAGGAATTCAAGACTAGCCTGAGCAACATAGTGAGACCCCATCTCTAAAAAAAAAAAAAAAAAAACAATTTTTTTTAATTAGCTGAGCATGGTGGCATGCACCTGTAGTCCCAGTTACTCGGGAGCCCAAGTGGGGAGGATTGCTTGAGCCTAGGACCTAGATCGAGGCTGCAGTGAGCTGTAACCACACCACTGCACTCCAGCTTGGGCAACAGAGTGAGACCCTGTCTCAAATAAATAAATAAAATTAAAGTGAACAATTTGGTGGCATTTAATACAATCACAATGTCATGCAACCATCACCTCTGTCTAATTCCAAAACATTTTTATCCCCCCAAAAAGGAAACTCCCTACCCATGAAGCAGTCACTCCTCCTCATGCCCCATCACTCCCGTCACCCACTAGTCAGCATTCTGTCTCTATGATTTATGCATTCTGGGCATTTCATACAAATGGAGTCAGACATCTGCACAGCTCCCTTCTCTCCTTGTCCTGACCTCCCTTCAATCCAGGTGACTGCCTCACCCCCTGCTTTCAGGGGCAGGCACATGACCCAAGTCGTGCAAATCAGAGTCATCATGATCAGTTTCTGAAGGGAGCTTGTGACTCAATCCCAGCCCATGAGAACACCCTCAGGACATCTGCTGAATCTGCAGGATAGGAGGCCGGAGTCGCTGGCAGCCACCTTTACTGCCACCCAGGGCACAGTTTCTGAGGGGAGCTTGTGACTCAATCCCAGCCCATGAGGACACCCTCAGGACATCTGCTGAATCTGCAGGATAGGAGGCTGGAGTCGCTGGCAGCCACCTTTACTGCCACCCAGAGCACACCCACTTGAGAATGAGACCCACACGGAGGAAAGCAGAGACAAAGGGGAGGCCCATTCTTGTCAATATCACCTGAGCTCCTGGATCCACCTCTACCTGAAGGCAGAACTAGCCTTAGAGGCCGTTAACTTTTGAAAACCATTAACACCTTCTGTACTTAAGTTAGTTGGAACTGGATTTCTGTAATTTGCAACTAAAAGAGACCTGATTAATATTTGTGGCAAGGGGGACTCCAGTTTCACTCTCCTGCCTTGGCACCTTCCCATTCCTTGTGGAATAAAATGCAACCTCCCTCTTAAGGGGTCCTCCCTCCCCTTTCAGGCTTTGTACCCCTGCCTCTCGGTTAACACACCAGCCCCACAATTCTCACACACACACATGCATGACACACCCACATGCACACACACATATGCACCCATAGACACATGCACATATACACACACATATGCACCCACACACTCATGCATACACATACACGCTTCACACACATGTGCATACACATGCACCCACACACATATACACACACATACACACCCACACACACACATGCATACACACACATGCTACACACACATGAACACACATGCACCCAGACACACATGTGTACACATATATACACACCTACATACATATACACATGCATGCACACATGCTACACACACATATGCACATACATGCACTCACAGACACACGCATATGCACATGCATTTACACACAAGCATACACACATTACACACACATATGCACCCACAGACATACACACGCATATACACATGAATTTACACACATGCATACCCACATGCTACACACACATATCCACCAACATACATACACATATACACATGCATATACACACATGCATACCTACACACTACACACATATACACTCACAGACGTACACACATATACACATGCATTTACACACGTGCATACCCACATGCTACACACACACATGCACCCACAGACATACACACACGTATACACATGCATTTACACACCTGCATACCTGCATGCTACACACATATCCACCAACAGATATACATACACATATACACGTGCATATACACACATGCATACCCGCACACAACGCTTCCTCCTGCCACAGGGTCCTTGCTCTTGTCTCCTTTGCCAGGACACTCTCATCGCCCCCTCCCCAGCCCCCAAACGCTTACTCATCCTTTCACACTCGATTCAGGCGTGACCTCCTCCAAAAAGCCTTCCCTGACTCAGCGCCCTCCTCTCCTCCATCTGGAAGGTGGCCTCCCGGACCCCCACAACCCCATGCGTGGTTCCTCGCAGCACTTGCCCTCAGGCTCCTGTCAGTTATCTGTCTGTGTCTCCCGTCTGCCCCCTGCACAGCCACACTGGGATTCTTCAGGGCAAGGTGTGTGTCTGGCCATGGCTGCCCAGTACCATGCTTGGGCCATATAGTAAGACCTCAATTCACCTTTGTTGAATGAATGAATGAACAAAATGCCTTGGAACACTGTTTTAAAAGAGAGGTTATTGGCCGGGCATGGTGGCTCACGCTGTAATCCCAGCACTTTGGGAGGCCGAGGCGGGTGGATCACCTGAGGTCAGGAGTTCAAGACCAGCCTGACCAACATGGTGAAACCCCGTCTGTACTAAAAATACAAAAATTAGCCAGGCATGGTGGCATGCGCCTGTAATCCCAGCTACTCAAGAGGTTGAGGCAGGAGAATCGCTTGAACCCAGGAGGCAGAGGTTGCAGTGAGCCAAGATTGCACCACTGCACTCCAGCCTGGGTGACAAGAGCAAAAACTCCATCAAAAAAAAGGGCCAGGCTCAGTGGCTCACCCCTGTAATCCCAGCACTTTGGGAGGCCGAGGCGGGTGGATCTCGAGGTCGAGGTCAAGAGATCAAGACCATCTTGCCCAACATGCTGAAACCCCGTCTCTACTGAAAATACAAAAATTAGTCAGGCGTGGTGGCACGCACCTGTAGTCCCAGCTACTCAGGAGGCTGAGGCAGGAGAATTGCTTGAATCCGGGAGGCGGAGGTTGCAGTGAGCTGAGATCGCGCCACTGCACTCCAGCCTGCCAATAGAGCGAGACTCCGTCTCAAAAAAAAAAGAGGTTATTTTCCAAGTTTTCTCCAAAGATACAGAGTTTAAATTTATGCCAGCAGCCTTTATCCGAGCAAGCGGCCAGTTCCCATTCTGTCCCATATTTAAGGATGCAATTTCTAATACTGCAGCCATCAGTATTAGATGAGTATTCCTTCTGCTGAGGTCAACCTCTGGAGGCCCCTGCTCCCTTGCCTGCAGCGGCTCACAGGGAGACCTCTGACACCAACAGCTGGAGGAGGGGTGGAGTTCACCGCCCCCCCCAGCCCCAGTGATCTGACTAGGCCTTTCAACACCACCCAAAGTCTGTCTGGCGCTCTCATAGTGACTGCATTCATGGGTTTTTGTTGTTGTTGTGTTTTTTTTTAGACGGAGTCTTGCTGTGTTGCCCAGGCTGAAGTGCAGTGGCTCAATCTCAGCTCACTGCAGCCTCTGCCTCCCTGGTTCAAGGGATTCTCCTGCCTCGGCCTCCTAAGTAGCTAGGACTACAGGTGCATGCCACCACGCCCGGCTAATTTTTGTATTTTTAGTAGAGGCAGGTTTTCATCATGTTGGCCAGGCTGATCTCAAACTTCTGACCTAAAGTGGTCCTCCCACCTCAGCCTCCCAAAGTGCTGGGATTACAGGCTTGAGCTACCGTGCCCGGCCCATTCGTGTTTTTCAATGTGAGAGCCCAGAGGCTATTAGACAGGGTCATCTGCTGTCCCCCACTTCCTCACTTGATTCTAACTTGGAGATCAGCAAAGATGGTGATGTCAGGCCCCTCGCCTGACCATCACCTCTGGATGCCAGCTAAGGTGTGGACAGATGGGTGGGGCCAAGCTGGGTGACCCAGGACTGCTTGGAAACTGGCTACCAAGAGAGGACCTGAGCCAAAGGACCGAGATGCATAGTTCACCTGAACTGCAGGCAAGACCAGTTATGTTTCCTTGGGGTGGACCCGCTCCCCTGCTGGTGCAACCAAGGACTTGTCAGGGAGCGAAGGTTGTTTCTCTAGGGCACTCCATGCCCCTTGGAGCTGCTGGGCTTCGGAGCCAACTATCATATTTAACTTCCCTGGACCAACTCCACACCCAGCCCCTAGAATTCTTTTTTTTTTTTTTTTTTGAGATGGAGTCTCGCTCTGTCACCCAGGCTGGAGTGCAGTGGCGCCATCTTGGCTCACTGAAACCTCTGCGTCCCAGGTTCAAGTGATTCTCTTGCCTCAGCCTCCCTAGTAGCTGGGATTACAGGCATGCACCCCCCCACCCGGCTAATTTTTGTATTTTTAGTAGAGACAGGGTTTCACGATGCTGGCCAGGCTGGTCTCGACTTCAAGTGATCCACCTGCCTCAGCCTCCCAAAGTGCTGGGATTACAGGCGTGAGCCACCATGCCCAGTCTTTTTTTTTTTTTTTTTTTTTTTTTTTGAGACAGAATCTCTCTCTGTCGCTTAGGCCGTAGTGCAGTGGTGCAATCTCGGCTCACGGCAACCTCTGTCTCCCAGGTTCATGTAATTCTCCTGCCTCAGCCTCCCAAGTAGCTGGGATTACAGGCAGCAGCCACCACACCAGGCTAATTTTGTATTTTTAGTAGAGATGGAGTTTCACCATGTTGGCCAGGCTGGTCTTGAACTCCTGACCTCAGGTGATCCACCCGCCTTGGCCTCCCAAAATGGTAGGATTACAGGTGTGAGCCACCACATTCAGCTCCAGCCCTTAAAATTCTAATAACCTAGTCTCTCCTAAGACTTAGCCTAAAAGAACGAACGAGCCTCCCTTTCCACACTGTCCTGGGGGAAACCACCACTGGCTGAGTGCCAGCAGGTGCTGGCCTCTCTCCTGGGCTCAGCAGGGCAGGTCCTGGCTGGCCCAAAGCTTCGTCCTCTGGAAGCCTCCTTCACCATCCTGTCGTACAAGCACCTGCTCTTCCCTCCCTGCCACGCGCTCGCTTTGGGCTCACTTGGCCAACCTCCAAGTTCCCAGCCAGACCCAGCAGCCGTGCTGGTCAACCCTGGAAACATGGACTCTGCTTTGAAATTCCTTTGGAAATTATGGTCAAAGTTTCCTTCACAGGGACTCATTTTTCCAGGAACATTTTCTACCAATTTGGGGAAGGTGGGGTGTCTCATTCGTTCATTCATTTACCCAGAGCCTACACTGAGCCAGGTGCTCTGCCAGGTAATGGACGGGGCACAGATATTTCAGGCAGTGCCCACCCTGGACCCTATAACAAAATGGCCAGGTGCTAGAAGAGCACATTCATAAAGTACTCTGGGAACAGAGAGAAGGAGAGAGCCAGGGTCCCTCTGAGGACCTCCCTCTGTTTATTTATGTCACAAAAACGCATAGGAACATTCTGTGCCACCATTGTTTTGCAGTGTGCAAATCTGTGCAAACCTGCCCCCAAAGTCCAAGGGAGCTGAGAGGTGGAACAAAGAGGCTGATATATCATTTCTCAGAAAGGAACTTTTTTTCTCTGTCTTCGAGACAGAGTCTCGCTCTGTCACCCATGCTGGAGTGCAGTGGCGCGATCTCAACTCACTGCAACTTCCCCCTCCCGAGTTCAAGTGATTCTCTTGCCTCAGCCTTCCAAGTAGCTGGGATTACAGGCACCTGCCACCACACCTGGCTAATTTTTGTATATTTAATAGAGATGGGGTCTCACCATGTTGGCCAAGCTGGTCCCAAACTCCTGACCTCAAATGATCTACCTGCCTCGGCTTTCCAAAGTGCTGGGATTACAGGCATGAGCCACCGTACCCAGCTTCAGAAGGGAAATTTAATAGGGACTTAGGAAAAGAAGCCATCATTTCAGGCGGCTGCAAGGCAAGATGATGGATCCCTACGCCATTCCCTCCCAGACCCAGGGCTTATACACCAATAGGGAAGCAATATATAAGACAATTGTAGAGAAAGGTAAGCATGCCAAGTGAATCTGCCTAAGGGCAGGGCTTATGGTCTAGGTTGTTCTGGGACTGGGTGTGGTGGCCCATACCTGTAATCCCAGCACTTTGGGAGGCTGAGGTGGGAAGATCATTTGAGACTAGGAGTTCAAGACCAGCCTGGGCAATATAGTGAGACCCTGTCTCTATTTATATTTTTTTAATATATTTTTTCAAAAGGTTATTTTGACCTAAAGGCAGGATTTACCGAAAGTACATGTTCTTACGCAAGAGCAGTAGACAAAATAAAAATCTCAGAGGCATTCCTGGAACTGGTGATAATCAGAAGTCAACACAGCGGGTTAGTGTCCTAGACAGGGCTGCTTCGGCCTGCACACAGGCATTGTTCTAAGTATGTTCCAGATGCTAAGTCGCTTAATTCTCATAAAGGCTTTACGAGGCAGGCACTAGTATTACCACATTTTATAGATACAAGGGCACAGAGAGGTTAAGCAGCCTGCCCGGGTCACACTGCTGCTAAGTGGCAGAGCGACATTTGTACCCCAGCACTCAGGCTCCAGGCCCTGCTGTTAGCCACCGACAAGGCTGCCTCTGCTGATGGAGGGGCTCTCCAGCTGAGCAAGGGTGGCCAAGCCTGAGCCAGCTGCTGGCTGGCTCCTTCACACCAAGGAGCACACTGGGAGCACCCTGCTCAGCCAAGCAACCCTGAAGTCAGAGGCCGGCCGAGCCAAGGGGCTCCAAAGGGAGCTATGAACTCCCGGGCTGGACCGCTCTGTCTTTGTTCACAGCCTTCAAGGGAGAGCTCCAAGGACCATGTGAGTCCCTGCAGGGGAGCCATGGGAGGTGGCCTCCCCTCCCCAGAAAACAAGGTTTGGTGCCTGCCCTTGAGTGAACAGTTCGTCCCCGAAGGAAAAACAAAACAATAACATTCAGCTCTGGGTAAAAGATGTTCCCACTGCTACTCCACCAGGGAGAGGGAGTGCACTCATGAGAAGGGCTCGCTTTTGTAGGAGCAGGTACATCTTTTTCCTGGCCTGGAGCCCGTTACAACCACGTCATAAACGCCATGCCAGAGAGGGTGCCCTGCACTGGCCCCACATGGCCCACGTCACCTCTCCCAGAGGGCTGGAGAGCGAACAGCGACATGGGAGGCTCCGGCAGGTCCTGGCCTTAAGGGTCACCGGCTCCCTGTGACAGCTGACTCCACTCCTGGGAAGAGGAACAGGAGAAATCCTAGAACCAGGAGCCGATCCCATCCACGTGGTCTCTGCCCTCAGAAAGAGGCAATGCTGGAGAGAGGCATCCCCCTCCAGGATGGAAACCACAAGAGCCCCAATTTCTGTCTGTCCTGTTTGCCACTGGGTCCCTAAAATACCACTGGGTGTCTAAAATACCATGTCACAAAGCCTCCACAATTTTTCTCTAAAGGATTCGATGTGAGAAGCTTAGGCTTTGCAGTTCACCAGTCTCAGTGCAAATCCTCCACTCTGCCATTGGAGAGCACACACTGCCTATAGCTTCTGAACAGATGAAGCCTTGTCCCAATCAAACCTTATATATGGACACTGAAATTGGATTTTCTTTTTTCTTTTTTCTTTTTTTTTTTTGAGACAGAGTCTCACTCTGTCATCCAGGCTAGAGAGCAGTGGCATGATCTCAGCTCACTGCGATCTCCGCCTCCCAGATTCAAACAATTCTCTTTCTCCTGCCTCAGCCCCCTGCGTAGCTGGAATTACAAGCACCTACCACCATGTCCAGCTAATTTTTGTATCTTTAGTGGAGACGAGTTTTCACCATGTTGGCCAGGCTGGTCTCGAACTCCTGACCTCAAGTGATCTGCCCACCTTGGCATCCCAAAATGCTGGGATTACAGGTGTAAGCCACCACACCTGGCCTGAAATTTGATTTTCATATCATTGTCAGATGTCATGAACTACTACTCCTCTTTTTTTTTTTTTTTTTTTGAGATGGAGTCTTGCTCTGTTGCCCAAGCTGTAGTGGTGTGATCTCGCCTCATTACAACCTCCGCCTCCTGGGTTCAAGCGATTCTCCTGCCTCAGCCTCCCGAGTAGCTGGGATTACAGGCATGTGCCACCACACCCAGCTAATTTTCGTATTTTTAGTAGAGATGGGGTTTTGCCATGTTGGCCAGGCTGGTATCAAACTCCTGACCTCAGGTGATCCGTCTGCCATGGCGTCCCAAAGTGCTGGGATTACAGGCAGGAGCCACTGCGCCCAGCCATGAACTATTGTTCTTCTTTTGATTTATTTTCCCAACCATTAAGAAAAGTATAAATTTGGCCAAGCGCAGTGGCTTAACCTGTAATCCCAGCACTTTGGGAGGCTGAGGCTAGAGGGTTGCTTGAGCTCAAGAATTCAAGACCAGCCTGGCCAACATGGCAAAACCCCATCTCTACTAAAAATACAAAAATTTAGCCCAGCATGGTGGTGTGCGCCTATAGTCCCAGCTACTCAGGAGGCTGAGGCAGGAGGATCACTGGAGCCCAAGAAGCAGAGGTTGCAGCGAATCAAGATCGGGCCACTGCACTCCAGCCTGGCAACAGAGTGAGACCCTGTCTCAAAAAAAAAGTAAAAATCGTCCTTTGCTTGCAAGTTGTACAAAAACAGGCAGCAGGAGGGATTTGGCCTGCAGGCTATAGTTTGCTGACCCCTAACCCCTGATTTTGTGGCCACAGCCCCACGGGATCAAACCCAAACAGAAGGCTCCCAGTGCTCTGCCAATCAGGGATCCCCTGCCCCTCTGCATGGACCCCCATCTAACAACTGCAATTCTCAGTTTGCGCCTCTCCTGTGGGCTCTCGGGATCACCTTGCCCCTCACTTTCCAGCACTCACTTGTTTTCTGAGACTCAGTTCCCGTGTCTCAGGCTCTGGGAGCCCTCTCTGGATACCCTGTAGGGTTCTGATGCACCTCTCTTTACTGCCCAAGCCCCAGCAACTAACCCCTCAATGAACTTGTTGCCAAGTCTGATGGTGGCGGTTTGTTACTCAGCCTCCTCCAATGGCCCGGAAGCTACTGGAGGGCCAGGTGTGGGGCCCTCCAGCTCCCTCTCCCAGTGCTTGGAATGTGGTAAATGCTCTGTAAGTGCTCGTTGGGATCCTCTGTCCATCCCACTCCCTTCTCCTCTTCCTCTTCCTCCTCCTCCAAGTCTCTCAGCCTCTAAGATTGGCTGGCGCAGAGCTCAAGGCCAGAGTCTTGTTTTCTCCACCCACCTTCACATCCTAAGTGAGCTCTCCCCAACTCAGGGCTCTAACGCCATCTACGTGGTGACAACTCCCAGACATATATCTCCAGCCCCAACTTTTCCCATGAACCCCAGATGATCTGGAATGTTTTCAGCCACTCTCAAGGTTGGCTTCAACTACGAATGCTGAATAGATAAAGGAGGCCATTGGCCTGAAACTGGTACACATGAGGGCAAATCAGAAGCGTTGAGGCATCATGACCCCATGGGACAGAGAATTAGAGAAGTCAAAGAAACTGTCCCAAAAGAAACCAGTCAAATGGGGCCGGGCGCAGTGACTCACGCCTGTAATCCCAGCACATTGGGAGGCCAAGGCAGGTGGATCACCTGAGGTCAGGAGTTCAAAACCAGCCTAGCCAACATGGTGAAACCCCATCTCTACCAAAAATACAAAAATTAGCTGGGCATGGTGGCGGGCGCCTGTAATCCCAGCTACTCAGGAGGCTGAGGCAGGAGAATCGCTTGAACCCAGGAGGCAGAGGTTGCAATGAGTTGAGATCGCACCACTGCACTCCAGCGTGGGCGACAGAGTGAGACTCCATCTCAGAAAAAAAAAAAAAAAAGGAAGAAGAGAAACCGCCAAATACGTGTTCAGCTCAGACCAGAGACCAGAAGCCCACTGACTGCTTACCCCTAATATTCCTAGAGCCTCCCACCTCATCTGGTTGCTCCTTCCTCCTTCGCCCCCGGCGGGATGAAGATGCTCTCTGGCTATTCTGCCATCTGTTATCTGAGACTCTCCTAGGAGGAGCAGAAGGCAGGCGTGCTGGTCCTCTTCGCTGAACTCGCCTCCCAGCCTGTGTTCCAGGGCCAGAGCCCTGTCCACAGCCCAGAAGACCGAGGCTGCAAACCCACACAAACGGGTAAAAGAGGCAGAGAGCCTGGAGATGAAACATCCAAGTTGGGGAAGAGGTGGTCACTCCCGACAGAACAGATCCTGAGACTTGATCTTGTAAAACGTTGACTATATCAAGCAATGGAGTGTTTCCAGGGCCCTTGGGAGACCATTATTCTCCTCAACGGGTTTTTGGCCCAGAAATCGTCTTGAACCTCAGCCTATCACTTCCTTTTCATAATAGCACTTCATTCCTCCTCCTCACATCCTCCCAGACTCTCCCCAACTTCTCCTTCCATCTGGACCCTTAACATCAGCCAGCATGAGGCCACGTCTCCCCCAGGTCTGTGCCACAGCCAAGCTGTCATTTCATCTCTCCTCATAATTAGGCCCTACAACCTATCCATCACTTTTATTGCCTTTTCTCCTCAAACTGTCCTCCAAAGTCATCATTGAATTCCATACGGAAAGACCCGAAAGAAAGGGAAGGCCCCTGATAAGAAGCATCCTCTTTTTTCCAGGGGTGCTTTTTGGTGCAAGTACTTCTCATCAGCCTGATTACAGACGCGGCTGTGGCCAGATGGAGAATGTTTGCAATACTCGTGGGTTTCTGTTCTGTCTGAGCCTGAATCCAGCCTGAGTTTTCTCCCCTCTTTCTGGCCCGCGTTTCTGCCCTCTCTGGATCTTCTCTGTCAAGCCGCAAGAGGAGACTGCTGCCTGTTATGTCTCTGTTTCTGCCCCAAGAACATTCCATCTGAGAGCAGAGCCAGGAGCCCAGTGGGGAATCTTGGAGCCCTGAGTCCAGTCCCACCACCTCCTCCGGTCACTCCAGCATCCTAGGCCTCCTGTAAATGTCAGTGGAGGCCAGGCACGGTGGCCCACGCCTGTAATCCCAGCACTTTGAGAGGCTGAAATGGGAGGATCACCCAAGGTCAGGAGTTCAAGACCAGCCTGGCCAACACAGTGAAACCCCATTTCTACAAATAATACAAAAACTAGCCAGGTGTGATGGTGCGCACCTGTAGTCCCAGCTACTCGGGAGGCTGAGGCAGGAGAATTGCTTGAACCCTGGAGGCAGAAGTTGCAGTGTGCCAAGATAGCGTCACTGCACTCCAGCCTGGGTGACAGAGCGAGGCTCTGTCTCAAAAAAAAAAAAAAAGTCAGTGTAGCATCTCCCATGTGCCAAGCACTGCCGGGGAGCTTTACCACATTATCTCATTGCATCAAAAAAAAAATTCTAGGTTTATATTTTCCTTTTATTTTTCCTTTTTGTTTCTTCTTTTTGAGACAGGGTCTCACTCTGTTACCCAGGCAGGAGTGCAATGGTGCAATTACAGCTCACTGCAGCCTCCACCTCCTGGGCTCAAGCGATTCTCCCACCTCGGCTCCCCCGGGTAGCTGGGACCACAGGTGCACGCCACCACGCAGTCCCAGCTACTCAAGAGGCTGAGGCAGGAGAATTGCTTGAACCCAGGAGGCAGAGATTGCAGTGAGCTGAGATCGCGCCACTGCACTCCAGCATGGGGGACAAAGCGAGACTCTGTCTCAAAAAAAAGGTTTTTTTTTATTTTTTGTAGAGATGGGTTTTACCATGTGGCCCAGGCTGGCCTCGAATTCCTGGGCTCAAGTGATCCTCCAGCCTCAGCCTCCCAAAGTGCTGGGATTACAGACATGGGCCACCACACCCAGCCACCTTAACCATTTTTCTTTTCTTTTTTTTTTTTTTTTTTTTTTTTTTTTTTTTTTTGTTGAGACAGAGTCTCACTCTGTTACCCAGGCTGGAGTGCAGTGGTGCAATCTTGGCTCACTGCAACCTCCATTTCCCGGGTTCAAGCAATTCTCCTGCCTCAACCTCCCAAGTAGCTGGAACTACAGGCATGCACCAATGCCCCCAGCTAATTTTTTTGGTATTTTTTTAGAGACAGGGTTTCACCATGTTGGCCAGGCTGGTCTCGAACTCCTGACCTCGTGATCCGCCTGTCTCAGCCTCCCAAAGTGCTGGGATTACAGGCATGAGACACCGCACCCGGCCCTACCATTTTTAAGTGACACCAATATTGCTGGCCTGAGCAAAAGGAAGGATGGGGCTGCCAGGAGCAAGGATAGGGAAGTCTGGGAGGAGCAAGTTTCCACCAGGCAAACGGAAGTGGCTTTGCAGAAGTTAGGTATGAGCTTCTCATTGGGCCTTCTGTGGAGAGGCTGAGGAGCCAGCTGGGCATGGAGTCTGCAGTAAGGGGACACTTGGGGCTGGACTGATGACTGGGTGTTACTTAACAGCCTGAGACCTGCTGAGAGCACCTGGGAGTGAGCTGACCAGCAGAGAAGCAATCTAAGGACATGTGAGCATCAGTAAGCCAGCAGCAGACTGAGAAGGAGCAGTCAGGGAGGCAGGAGGAGGATCCAGAGTGCTGTGGTCCCAGAAGACAGGAAGGATGTGCAGAAGAATAGGAAGGCTGGGCATGGTGGCTCACACCTGTAATCTCAGCACTTTGGAAGGCCAAGGCAGGCAGATCACTTGAGGTCAAGAGTTCGAGACCAGCCTGGCCAACATGGCGAAATCCCATCTCTACTAAAAATACAAAAATCAGTTAGGTGTGGTGACGTGCGCCTATAATCCCAGCTACTCGGGAGGCTGAGGCAGGAGAATCACCTGAGCCTAGGAGGTGGAGGTTGCAGTGAGCCAAGATTGCACCACTGCACTCCAGCCTGGGCAACAAGAGCAAAACTCTGTCTCAATTTAAAGGAAAAAGAAGGAGAAGGAGAAGAAGGAGAAGAAGAAGAGGCATTTGTTTGCTAGTTGAGGAAGACCAGGGCTGAGGCAGGGTCACTGGCGAGCTGGACAAGGCTGATTTCAGGGGAGCAGTGAGGGCAAGCGGCTACCCAGAGGAGGTTTCAAGGCCTGCCCCTCACCATGGTTCTAGAAGGAATCCTCAGACGTCCTGCCCACCTCCCTGGCCGAATGGCGGCTCCTGCATTTCAGTCTATTTTTTCAAACCCTCACCATTTTTACCATATTCTAAAGTGCGTAATTCACTGGTTTTTAGCATATTCTCAATGCGGCGTCATCATCGCTACTGTTCAATTGCAGAACACTCTCATCACACTGAAAAGAGACCCCGTACAACAGTCATTCCCCATCCCCACCTCCCCAGCCCTGGGCAACCACTCATCTATTTTCTGTCTTTACCAATTCGCCTGCTCAGAATATTTCATATCAATGGAATCATACGATATGTGGCCTTTTGTGTCTGGTTAGCATCATGTTTTCAAGGTTCATCTATGTATCAGTATTTCATTCCTTTTTATAGGTGAATAGTATTTTTTTTCTCTTCTTTTCTTTTCTTTTTTTTTGCAACAGAGTCTCGTTCTGTCCCCAGGCTGGAGTGCAGTGGCACACAATCTCAGCTCATTGCAATCTCTGCCTCCCGGGTTCAAGCAATTCTCCTGCCTCAGCCTTCTGAGTAGCTGGGACTACAGGTGCACCCCATCATGTCTGGCTAATTTTTATTTTTAGTAGAGATGGGGTTTTACCATGTTGGCCAGGCTGGTCTCAAACCCCTGACCTTAAGTGATCCACGCGCCTTGGCTTCCCAAAGTGCTGGGATTACAGGCATGAGCCACCACGCCCAGCCTGAACAGTATTTCACTGTGTGTGTTTTTAAAAATCTACACATTCTAGACCAGGCATGTTGGCTCACGCCTGTAATCCCAGCACTTTGGGAGGCCCAAGATGAGCAGATCACCTGAGGTCAGGAGTTCAAGACCAGCCTGACCAACATGGTGAAACCCCGTCTCTACTAAAAATACAAAACTTAGTCGGGCCTGGTGGTGCACACCTGTAATCCCAGCTACCCGAGAGGCTGTGGCAAGAGAATCACTTGAACCCGGGAGGCAGTGAGCCGAAATCACACCATTGCACTTTATCCTGGGCAACAAGATTGAAACTCCGTCTCAAAAAAAAAAAGAAAAGAAATCTACACATTTCATTTATTTATTTGTTGATGAATATTTGAGTTGTTTCCACTCGGGGGCTATTATGAATAATGCTGCTAGCTGCAAGTTTTTGTGCCAACATAGTTCTCAATCCTCTTGGGTATATACCTAGAAGTGGAATTTCTGGGTCATATGGTAACTCCATGTCCAGCTTTCTGAGGAACTGCCAATCCATGGGCCATGCAATCCATTTTACTGTCCCCATAGCAATGTTTTGAGGTGGGGGGTTAGGCCTGTGTGAACTGTAATGGCTCGTCACCCTGATCTGATTCCCGGGGCGTGCACATGGGCAGCACACATGTGTGTATTGTGGGATGTGAACCCGTGCTGTGGACGCCAACTCTTCAGAGTCTGCTTTCCGAGGAGCCAGTTTCATCAGGCAGTCTAGAGGCTGTCGTAGCAATCTGCAACTTCCGTGTTTTCGACCAAGCTCACCGAGGGAAAGGGCAGGAGGCCCAGGGGCCCCCATCATACTCTCAGCTTCAGCATGGGAGGGAACAAAGTCTGCTCACGGCTGGGCACGTTGGTTCATGCCTGTAACCACAGCATTTTGGGAGGTGAGACAGGAAGATCACTTGATGCCAGGAGTTCAAGGCTGCAGTGAGCTATGATCGTGCCACTGCACTCCAGCCTGGGCAGCAGAGAAAGACCCCATCTGAAAAAATAAAATAAGGCTGGGTGTGGTGGCTCATGCCTGTAATCACAGAACTTTGGGAGGCCCAAAAGTTGGCCCTCGCCTTCGCCTCATGCACGTCTCAGGTTGGTGTGTAAAGTTTCCCCCACCTAGGCGTTTGCAATCTCAGCAGATCTCAGAGCCGGTCACCCAGGTTCAGCCCTTGCCCAGCCTCTCGGTCCTGGGCGGGTTAGCTTGGTCTCGGGCTCCCCCTGGCGGACACTGAGCCATAGAAAGCCGCATCTGGAGGCAGCTGGCAGCTGGACCAAGTGTGACTTGTCCAGCACTTTCTCCCAGCCCACTGCGTGCCTCTCATAACGTGGGTCCCTTCACACTCAGATAAGGTCAGTCCCAGCCCCTGCAAAATCTCTTTTCTAATTGTTAAGAACATTATATTACGGAGAGTTTCAAACATTAAAAAACAGAATAATCTCATTAACAATTAACAACACTCGGCCGGGCACAGTGGCTCACGCCTGTAATCCCAGCACTTTGGGAGGCCGAGGCGGGTGGATCACTTGAGGTCAGGAGTTCGAGACCAGCCCGGCCAACATGGCGAAACCTCGTCTCTACTAAAAATACAAAAAATTAGCCGGGCGTGGTGGTGGGCGCCTGTAATCCCAGCTACTCAGGAGGCTGAGGCAGGAGAATCACTTAAATCCCAGAGGCAGAGGTTGCAGTAAGCCGAGATCACGCCACTGCACTCCAGCCTGGGCGACAGAGCAAGACTCCATCTCAAAAAAAAAAAAAAAAAAGGCACTTGACCAATCTCATTCTCATTTCATATTCACCTGCATCAACTACCCCCAACTGTGCTATGTTAAAGCAAATCCCAGATAACATATTATTCCATCTGTAAATATTTGTGCATGCATAAAAGATAAGGACTCTTAAACATCACCACAATGTTATTATACACACCTAAAATAAATTTTTCAACACCGCTCACTTATCAGTGTCATATTATCAACAGTCTTATCAATGACAAAAATGATCTTTTAAAAAAATTTTTGTAGGGCCTCACTATGTTGCCCAGGCTGGTTTTGAACTCCTACCCTCAAGAGATCCTCTTGCCTTGGCCTTCCAAAGTGCTGGGATTACCAGCGTGAACCACTGCACCCAGCTGTTCTTTTTTTAAAGTTAGTTTGAATCAGGATCCACTGAGATTGGTTGATCTTCCGTTTAAATCTTTTTATCTTTAGGTTCTGTGTTTACCTTTTTTTTTTTTCACTTGCAATTCATTTGTTGAAAAAACTGGCTTCTCTATGTTAACACATAATTTAGATTTGCACATGGCCTAGGATTGCAGTTGTGTTCATGAACAGGGTCATGTGTTAATGAACTGAGTCAGCAAATTCTGTAGTCGGAGCTATAAGGGCTTTATTCGTCTTTCTGTCCCAGTTTCCCCAGCTCTCTGAGGTTCTATCGCTTTTATTATAGAAAAACCGTTTTTTAAATAGAAAATGTACCTGAGGCACTGGCGGGCGCCTGTAGTCCCAACAACTCAGGAGGCTGAGGCAGGAGAATGGCGTGAACCCGGAAGGCAGAGCTTGCAGTGAGCCGAGATTGCGCCACTGCACTCCAGACTGGGCAACAGAGCAAGACTCTGTCTCAAAAAAAAAAAAAAAAAAAAAAAAGCCAGCCATCCTCCAGCCCTGATCACCTGCCACAGAGCCAGTTTCCTGGTGGCACCCCGATTTCCAGGGGGACATCAATGACATTAAACTTCAATATTGGCTGGGCGCGGTGGCTCACACCTATAATCCCAGCACTTTGGGAGGCCGAGGAGGGCAGATCAGGAGGTCAGGAGTTCGAGACCAGCCTGGCCAACATGATGAAACCCTGTCTCTACTAAAAACACAAAAATTAGCCAGGCATGGTGGTACACACCTGTAATTCCAGCTACTCTGGAGGCTGAGGCAGAAGAATCACTTGAACCCGGGAGGCAGATGTTGCAGTGAGCCAAGATCGCTCCATTGCACTCCAGCCTAGGCAACAAGAGCAAAACTCCATCTCAAAAAAAAAAATTCAATATTGTATACTGTGACCAACTCAGATGTCACTTTGGGCCAACACAGCCCTTTGAAATTTAGACAAACATGGCTCAAATGCCCTGATTTCACAGCCTGTGCAGGTCCAGACTAAAATCACAAACATATTTGGGAAGCCGAGGCGGGTGGATCACTTTAGGTCTGGAGTTCAAGACCAGCCTGGCCAACATAGTGAAATCCCATCTCTACTAAAAATACAAAATTTAGCCAGGCGTAGTGGCACGCACCTGTAATCCCAGCAACTCGGGAGGCTGAGGCAGCAGAATCGCTTGAACCCAGGAGGCAGAAGTTGCAGTGAGCTGAGATCACACCACTGCATTCCAGCCTGGTCGACAGAGCAAAACTCCATGTCAAAAAAAAAAAAAAATCACAAACACAGACACACAATTTCTTCCAGTTCTCAGTTCACTCCCATCATGGTTCCCAGTCTGCTCTTCCTGCTGTGGCTGTGGCCACCACCCAGCTGTGGGTCAGCTCACCTTCGCCTGTTGGCCAGTTGCCTCCAGAATCCAGTCACACTCAGGATGTCCTGGGATTCACGCCTTACTAACAAGGAAGACCTGGGGAGAAGGGAGGACTTCAGGGCTCCCTCAAAGGAGGACACAGGGGTGGCTATTAGCTGGCCTATGGCCAGGGGCCCATTTACATGAAAGATGTCATCAGCCATTGCAGGATAATACCAGAAAATAATACAAAAAGATGTTATTGGGCAGGTGCGGCGGCTCACACCTGTAATCCTAGCACTTTGGGAGGCCGAGGTGGGCAGATCACTTGAGGTCAGGAGTTCAAGACCAGCCTGACCAACATGGTGAAATCCTGTCTGTACTAAAAATACAAAAATTATCTGGAAATCACTTGAACCCGGGAGGCAGAGGTTGCAGTGAGCCAAGATCATGCCAGTGCACAGAGCAAGACTCCATCAAAAAAAAAAAAAGATGTTATTAATAAATATCCTCGACCAGGTGAAGTGGCTCATGCCTGTAATCCCAACACTTTGGGAGGCCAAAGCAGGCACATCATGAGGTCAGCAGTTTGAGACCAGCCTGACCAACATGGTGAAACCCCATCTCTACTAAAAATACAAAAATTAGCCAGGTGTGGTGGTGGACGCCTTTAACGCCAGCTACTCAGAAGGCTGAGGCAGGAGAACCACTTGAACCTGGGAGGCGGAGGTTGCAGTGAGCCAAGATCGCACCACTGCATTCCAGCCTGGGCAACAGAGTGAGACGCCATCTTAATAAATAAATAAATACTTTATCCTCACAAATGGGTTTTTAAAAGTGAAATTCTAGAATTTTTCCCTAATGGCTCATCCATTATTTCACCTGTAGATTATTGCTTTCTCCTAATTTCTTCCTTCCTGAATTAAACTATAACCATCAACTTGAGAATTTAAAACACATACTTTGCTAATTTTTTGAAATTATTATTTGATAGCCAGGCGCGGTAGCTCACGCCTGTAATCCCAGCACTTTGGGAGGCCGACACAGGCACATTGCCTGAGCTCAGGAGTTTGAGACCAGCCTGGGCAACATGGCAAAACCCCGTCTCTACTAAAAATACAAAAATTAGCCGGGTGTGGTGGCTCATGCCAGTAATCTCAAGTACTGGGGAGGCTGAGGCACCAGAATCGCTTGAATCCGGGAGGCAGAGGTTGCAATGAGCTGAGATCACGCCACTGCACGCCAGCCTGGGCAACAAAGTACGACTTTTTCTAAATAAAAATAAAAATTCTTATTTGGAGTTGCTGGGAGAGAAGGAGGCGGCAGGTAAACCCTGGCACCCTCTCCTTTTAGCATCACCTCCTTGTCTTAACACTCAGCCTCCCTCAAAAACCAGGTGGCAGAGCCCTTTCCTGGACTTCTCGCTCATAGAGGGAGGGTCCTGGGAGGGGGCCTCTCTGCATTCCCCACCCTGGCAGCTCTGGTTTAGTGAGTGGATGGGCTACCCTGGGCTGCTGTGGGCGTTCCGGGGGGAGGAGGTTTGCCTCTCTCCGCCGCTTGGGGTGTGTCCTGGGAGAGCCCGAGGGGCAGAGCGGGGAGGGGAGGGGCTTGGTCTTCGTCCTGGGTAAGGTTGGTAGTGGCTGGGTAAAGGGCTTTAGGGTACCATCTTCCAGAGGGGCCACCAAGGGTCCCCCAATCTGGTCCTGGGGATGGCGGCTCAGGACCCTCGAGAAAGCAGGCGGGGAGAAAACTCAGCGTGGCTACCATTGGGGACCTTGATTAGTAGGTCATACCGCAGTGCCCACCGCAAGGGTGGCCACTGCGGACGCGAGGGCAGCCCCGCCTCAAGTAGCGCCCCAGAGTGGCCACTCCTCGTGCGGCCACCAGGGGGCGCAGCAGCGCCGGCAGGAAGCGCGGGAAAGCGGCCGCGATGGCCTCCGGAGAGGATGCGACCCGCGCCGCCCGCGCTGCGCCATGCACTGTTACCCCTCGGTCCTCACCCGCACCGCGGGTGCAGGGTGGCAACTACCCCAGCTGGATAGTGAGGGTGCCGGGACGCAAGCCCGGGGCAGGCTCTCAACTGCCCCCGCCCTTGCTTCTCAATCGCCCTGCACACAGCCTCCCCCGAAACCAAAATCCCCCAGGAGAGTGTGGTACCTCCATTACAATCGACACGTCATTGTCACTAAAGTCAGAGCTGACACCGGAGCTCACTCCTGGTAGTGTTCATTCTACGGGCTTTGACAAATGTGAAATGCATTATGGCGTGCATCTACTATTGTAGCGGCATAAGAATAGTTACACTGCCCGAAAAATCCTGTGTTCTTTGCCTGTTCACCCCTCCCTACCACCCCCAACCCCTGGCCACCACTGAACTATTTACTGTCTCCACAGTGTTGTCTTTTGCAGAATGTCACATAGCTGGAATCATGCAGCATGTAGGCTCTTCAGACTGGCCTCTTTCACTAGTGATATGCACTCAAGCTTCCTTCTGTCTTTTCTTGACTTGCTAGCTCATTTCTTTTCAGCACTAAGTAATATTCCACTGTCTGAAGTTCCACCGTTTTGGGGATCTTTGTGGTTTTTGTTTGTTTGTGAAACAGAGTCTCACTCCGTCACCCTGGCTGGAGTGCGGTGGCACAATCATGGCTTACTGCAACCTTGAACTCCTGGGCTCAAGCAATCCTCCCGCCTCAGCCACCCAAGTAGCTGGGACCACAGGCACACACCATCATGCCTGGCTAATTTAAAAAAAAAAAAATTTTATAGAGATGATGTCGGCCCAGGCGCAGTGGCTCATGCCTGTAATCCCAGAACTTTGGGATGCCAAGGTGGGTGAATCACTTGATGTCAGGAGTTCAAGACAAGCCTGACCAACATAGTGAAACCCTGTCTCTACTAAATACAAAACATTAGCTGTGTGTGGTGGCGCATGCCTATAATCCCAGCTACTCAGGAGGCTGAAGCAGGAGAATTGCTTGAACCTGGGAGGCGGAGGTTGCAGTGAGCCGAGATTGCACCATTGCCCTCCAGCCTAGGCAACAAGAACGAAAAATCCATCTCAAAAAGAGAGAGAGAGAGAGAGAGAGATGATGTCTCACTGTGTTGCCCAGGCTAGTCGCAAACTCCTGAGCTCAAGCGATCCTCCTGCCTCGGCCTCCTGAAGTGCTAGGATTACAGGAGTGAGCCACCGCGCCCAGCCCCAGCATGATATTTGTGGAAGGGAAAGGTGATCAAGATGACTGTGAACTAAACTGTGACATAGGGCTGGAGAGTTGATATACCCATCAGCCCAGACCGCCAATGGGCATTGCCGGCCTTACCAGCTGGATGCAAACTGCTTCTGCTGGGCCTTATGGACAGGTATAAAGAGAAAGGCATTGGTCAGATCAACAGCTGCATGCAGTAGCAGGGACCAGAGATGTGTGAATTTTGGAGTCGCCACTTGGTTAAGTTTACAATAATCCGCTATCAGTTTCCGAAGTCCATCTGTCTTCTGCACAGGCCAAATCGGAGAGTTGAATGGGGATGTGGTGGGGGTCACCACCCCCGCCTCCTCCAAGTCCTTGATGGTGGTGCTAATCTCTGCAGCCCCACCCCAGGAATGCAACGTTGCTTTTGATGTACTATTTTCCTAGGCAGAGGCAACGCTAATGGTTTCCACTTGGCCTTTCCCACCATAACAGCCCTCACCGCACAAGGTAGGGAACCAGTGTGGGGATTCTGCCAGGTGCTAAGTATGTCCATTTCGAACCTGGAACCAGGAAATAACCCCAGGATGGGTTCAGGGATCCACGGGAGCCACCACAAGTTGGACCTAAGCTAAAACTCCACTGAGCACCTGACATCTGTAAGGTGTCCCTATGTTGCCCAGGCTGGTCTCAAACTCTTGCGCCCAATGATCCTTCTGCCTCGGCCTCCCAAAGTGCTGGAATTGCAGGTGTGACCCACCACACCCAGGGACCCACAGATTATTTATCTGTTCACCTACTGGAGGACATCTTGGTTACTTCCAAGTTTGGGTAATTAGGAGTAAAGCTGCCATAAACATCCATGTGCAGCTTTTTGTGTGGATGTAAGTTTTCAATTCATCAGCTGGATCGTATAGTAAGAGTATGTTTAGTCTTGTAAGAAACTACCAAACTGTCTTCCAAGGTGGCTGTGCCATTTTGCATTTCCACCAGCAGTGAATGAGGGTTCCTTTTGCTCCACATCCCCACTGGCATTTGTGTTGTCAGTGTTGTGGACTTTGGCTATTCTTTTTTTTTTTTTTTTTTTGAGATGGAGTCTCACTCTGTCACCTAGGCTGGAGTTCAGTGGCACAATCTCGGCTCACTGCAAGCTCTGCCTCCCGAGTTCAAGCAATTCTCCTGCCTCAGACTCCCGAGTAGCTGGGATTACAGGTGTGTGCCACCACGCCTGGCTAATTTTTGTATTTTTAGTAGAGACGGGGTTTCGCCATGTTGGCCAAGCTGTTCTGATCCACACGCCTCAGCCTCCCAAAGTGCTAGGATTACAGGCTTGAGCCACCGCGCCCAGCGACTTTGGCCATTCTAATAGGTATGCAGTACTTTCATTTTTGTTTTACTTTGCAGTTCTCTAATGACAAATGATATTGAACATCTTCTCATATCCTATTTGCCCTCTGCATATCTTCTTTGGTGAGGTGTTGGTCAAGCATTTGCTCCATTTTAAAATCAGGTTGCTCATTTTCTTATTGTTGAGTTATTTGTATATTTTGGTTTTTTGTTTGTTTGTTGTTGTTGTTGTTGTTGTTGTTGTTTTGAGACAGAGTCTTGCTCTGTCACCCGGGCTGGAGTGCAGTGACACAATCTCAGCTCACTGCAACTTCTACCTCCCAGGTTCAAGCAATTCTTGAGTCTCAACTTCCCAAGAAGCTGGAATTACAGGCATGCGCCATCACGCCTAGCTAAATTTTGTATTTTTAGTAGAGACAGGGTTTCACCATGTTGGCCAGGCTGGTCTCAAACTCCTGACCTCAAGTGATCCACCTGCCTCAGTTTCCCAGATTCTGGGATTACAGGTGTGAACCACTGTGCCTGGCCTTAATTCTGAGGGATGCTAATGTAAATGGTAATATGTTTTTACTTTCAAATTCCACTTTATTGCTGGCATTAGGAAAGTAATTGACTTTTGTATATTAACCTTTATCCTGGAACCTTTCATCATTAGCCTTCTCCCGGGACTGGCATCTCACCCTTTAGATTAGAACCCCATGACAGCAGGCAGTGGCACTGGGACGTCTGGAGGCCTGGACAGGGCTGCCTTGTATAGGTGCGCAGGGTGTGCACACTGCACACTGAAGAGAGAGCCATTCACATCACCTACATACTGGACATTGTAGATTTGTATGTTTTTGGTGTCAATTTCCTAGCAGTCAAGGGTCTTGAGGAAGAGATACTGTTTTCTAATTCTCACAGAGGAGGCTCTGATCCCGCGATGGCCCTGGTCAAGGCTGGAGTGAACCGGCTGCCTCACGTGCTGGGCGATACTGAGGACACTAGGTTGTGAGTGAAGACAAGGGAAAGGGCTGGGAGGAAGAGCGTGGGTTCAGATGCAACTGCTGGCCTGCGCTTCTCTCTGTACTGTACTTTCTGCCTCTGGTGTTGCCCACTGGGCCAGAAGCAACGAGCTACTGATTAACAGAGTCCTCCGGGCAGCTGTGTGTGGCTTTTTCCGATGAACTAAGTGCGTAAACTTTTTCAAAGTCGAATGTGGGTCAAGAGGCATCAGGGAGAGAGGTTAAGAATAAGGCTGGTGGAGTGTGACAAGCCATGGGTCTAGTCCCAGCTGTCCATGACCTTGGACAAGTTATCTGATTTCTCAGCGTCTTTGTCTGTAGGTAGAGTAGGTAGCAAGGGTACCTACCCTACAGCCTGTTGTAAGGAAGAGACACGATTTTGCATGTAAATCACTTAGCATGGTAAACCTTGATAGCAGAAACGATTAAAAAATAAAACAGCAAAGGGAGGGTGACACCAGCACCCCCAGGACTGACTCAGCATTTGGGCCCAGGGGCTCTGATACATTTAGGACCCAGAGAAAATGTTTCAACTCCTTTATAAAATCAGGAGGAAATGTCCAGGCACAGTAGCTCACTCCTGTAATCCCAGCATTTTGGGAGGCTGAGATGGGCAGATCACTTGAGGTCAGGAGTTTGAGACCAGCCTGGCCAACACAGCAAAACCCCCTCTCTTTAGCCAGGCATGGTGGTGCATGCCTGTAATCCCAGCTACTTGGGAGGCTGAGGCAGGAGAATTGCTTGAATCCGGGAGGCAGAGGTTGCAGTGAGCCGAGATTGCACCATTGCACTCTAGCTTGGGCAACAAGAGTGGAACTCCGTCTCAAAAACATAAATAAATAAATAAAATTTAAAAACACAAAAATAAAATAAAATAATTAATAGTAAACAGGTGTGGGTCTCTACTAAAAATACAAAATTATCCGGGCATGGTGGTGCACACCTGTAATCCCAGCTACTCGGGAGGCTGAGGCAGGAGAATCACTTGAACCCGGGAGGTGGAGGTTGCAGTGAGCCGAGATGGCGCCACTGCACTCCAGCCTGGGTGACAGGGGGAGACTCCCTCTCAAAAAAAATAAAAATAAATAAAAAATAAAACCAGGAGGAAAATATGAATATAATAATACATATATATGAATAAATATATAAATATATAATAACTATATATGAATATAATCATAAATATATATCATAATGACTCCAGCTTGGATTTTGTCTGTAAAATCATATGTGGCTATAAAATATAATTTTAAAAAAATTTTAATGGAGAAGGTACTCACGAAAGAAAAAGTACCCAGGGCCTGTGAAAAGCACAGCACAGCCCTAAGTCCTATAAAATATGTTTCTGAAGCCTTTTCTCCAGGGACTTCAGTCTACTTTGCAAATAAAAATGAAACTCCCGCTGGGCACAGTGGCTCATGCCTGTAATACCAGCACTATGGGAGACTGAGGCAGGAGGATCATTTGAGTTCAGGAGTTCAAGACCAGCCTTGGCAACATGGTGAAACCCCCATGTCTACCAACAAAAACAAAAATTAGCCAGGCATGGTGGCACATGCCTGTAGTCCCAGCTACTTCGGGGCTGAGGCAAGTGGGTCGCTTTACCCTGGGAGGTGGATGTTTCAGTGAGCTATGATCGTGCCACTGCACTCCAGCCTGGGTGACAAAGTGAGACCCTGTCTCATAAAAAAAAAAAAAAGAAGAAAAGGAAAGAAAGAAGAAAAAGAAGAAAAAAAGAGAGAAAGAAAGAGAGAAAGAAAGAAACAAAGAAGGAAAGAAAGAAAGGAAGGAAGGAAGGAAGGAAGGAAGGAAGGAAGGAAGGAAGGAAAGAAGGAAGAAAGAAAGAAAGAAAGAAAGAAAGAAAGAAAGAAAGAAAAGTTTCGATATGTCCATCTCTGAGAAAGGACACCATCGGGGCAAATTTTAGGGAGATGCTCTTGGGAGCACCGCCCCCTCCAGCCCAGAGCTCCACTGTTTCCTTCCCACGGTCAAGGCATTTGTCCAGAGGAAAGGTGGAAGAAAAACCTCACCTTTGAGCTTTTGAGGTCTCGAATGTGTTTGGTGAGCAAGTATTGATCCAGTGATTTGATTCTGGGATTCCGTCCATGCTCAGACGCAGATTCTTATTGGAAAAAAAGAAAAAGAAAGAAAAAACTTGGCACCGGTGACCCAAACAAGCCAGTCTGATCCAGGCACACTGGAGGCAGCCGGGGCTTATAAATAACCACGCTGGCCAGGCCCGGAGGAGCCTGGGCCGTACAGTCTGTCCCATGAGGGGCCGGCGGCTCCTGGGCCCTAGTTTCACCTCATGGCATCAGCCGAGCTGTTATTTCACTCCAAGGAGAGGAGGGAACACAGGGTGGTGGCTCAGGTGACTCCCGGGTGCCTGTTTTTCATTTGTTCTGGCTGGACAGGCGGACGAGCTCCCCAGCTGGCATTGGAAAGGTCACGGGGCTAAAGATCACTTGCCTTGAATGAGCGTTCCTCAGAGCCCTGCACCCCAGGACCCACACCTGTTTATTATTAATGTTTTTATTTTATGTATTTTTTTAATTTTATTATTTTTTATTTAGTTTTTTGAGATGGAGTTCCACTCTTGTTGCCCAGGCTGGAGTGCAGTGGCACAATCTTAGCTCACCGCAACCTCCGCCTCCCAGATTCAAGCAATTCTCCTGCCTCGGCCTCCCAAGTAGCTGGGATTACAGGCATGAACCACCACACCTGGCTAATTTTGCATTTTTAGTAGAGACAGGGTTTCTCCATGTTGGTCAGGCGGGTCTCGAACTCCTGATCTCAGGTGATCCACCTGCCTCGGCCTCCCAAAGTGCTGGAATTACAGGTGTGAGCCACCGCACCCAGCCTATTTTTTTATTTTTAAGACAAAGTCTCACTCTGTCCCCCAGGCTGGAGTGCAGTGGTGCAATCTCCACTCACTGCAACCTCTGTCTCCCATGTTTGAGTGATTCTCCTGCCTCAGCCTCCCTAGTAGCTGGGATTACAGGTGTGCACCACCACGCCCAGCTAATTTTTTGTGTGTATTTTTAGAAGAGATGGGGTTTCACTATGTTGTCCAGGCTGGTCTCAAACTCCTGACCTAAAATTCACTCTTGAGATTTTTTTTCATTCACTCAAATGATCCACCCACCTCGGCCTCCCAAAGTGCTGGGATTACAGGCATGAGCCGCTGCACCCGGCCAAATTTTTTATTATTTAAACAACCACTGCTGCTTTCTTCTGGGGTTCCAGGGTGAGGCATGAGGGGTGCAAGTGGACAGCCCGGGGGAGAAGCACCACCGTCCTTAGAGGCTGTGGCTGTGGGCAGGGCCAGGCTGGGTCCTCCCCATCACAGGGGTCTCAGTGAGCCCACCACACCCCGGGCCCTGTTTGTCGCATGGTCCCTTCCGAAGCAGCCCTGTTTGTGCACTGCCAAGCCTTCAACATCCACCATCGCTCCTGTTTCCATGCCCCCATATCAAGCCATGGGCCAACATTTTCTTTCCATTCACACTCAATGCCACACCTGTACCAGGAGGGGCCAGGTCTCCAGGATGACTTCCAGTGCTGACCTCTCAATCGCCACCAAGCATCCCTCTCCCATCCAGGGTACTTACTGTAGGGATCTGCGGGGGCAGGAAGAGGAGCTGCAAGAGAAGTCCTTCCAGGCTGGGCCCGGGGCTCACGCCTATAATCCCAGCACTTTGGGAGACCAACGTGGGCAGATCGCCTGAGGTCAGGAGTGCGAGACCAGCTTGGCCAACAAGGTGAAACGCCATCTCTATTAAAAATACAAAAATTAGCCAGGTGTGGTGGCACATGCCTGCAATCCCAGCTACTCAGGAGGCTGAGGCAGAAGAATCTCTTGAACTGGGAGGTGGAGGTTGCAGTGAGCCGAGATGGCAGCACTGCATTCCAGCCTGGGCAACAGAGTGAGACTCCATCTCAATTTAAAAAAAAAAAAAAAAGGTCTTTCCAGGCAGGGCCACGAGGGTCTTTCGGCATCATTTCCGGGCCTTGCCACTGAAGGCTTGAACGTAACCCTTTAATCCTCCCACAGCCTCTCAGGCCCCCCTGGAGTGCGAGTCAGTGCACAGAATTGAAGATCTCAGGGACAGGGCCTGGCCGGGGGCTATACGTGTTAGATTCTCTGTGCTCCTGTATCAGGTGGCCAAGAGCAAGAGCCCAGGAGGGAGCCACAGCAGACCCCACCTGCTCACACAGCAGGGCCCCACCAGCCACCTCTGCGGCCAGGACACTCACCCAGTCTGAGCCGCTCTCCTGCACTGGCAAAACCGGAATATAACAGCACCTACCTTACAGATTATTCCAAGGATTAGACAGTGTAAATAGATAAAAGGCTTAACCTACATAGTCCCCAGCCTATGGTAAACGCTGCTTTATTTGACAATACATTATTGATGAGGTGCTGAGACCCAGAAGAACTGTATTAATTTCCTGTGGCTACTGTAACAAATGGCCATAAACTGGGTGGCTTAACACAACAGAAATTGAGTCTCTCACAGTTTCAGAGGCCAGAAGTTCAAATCAAGGTGTTGGCAGGGCCGCGCTGTCTCCGAAGGCTCTGGGGCAGCACCCTTCCCTGCTTCTTCCAGCTTTGGGAGGCTCCAGGTGTGACTTCACCTGTGGCTGCGTCACCCAACCTCTGCCTCTGTCTTCCCAGGGCTGTCTCCTCTGCATCTGTGTCTCCCCTTCTGTTTTTTATAAGGACACCAGTCATTGGAATTAGGGTCCAACCAGGCATCCAGAATGATCTCAACTAGAGGTTCTTTTTCTTTTTGCTTTTTCCTTTGAGACAGGGTTTACTCGTCGCCCAGGCTGGAGTGCAATAGTGTGATCTCGGCTCACTGCGACCTCCGCCTCCCGAGTTCAAGCAATTCTTCTGCATCAGCCTCCCATGTAGCTGAGATTACAGGCGCACACCACCACGCCTGGCTAATTTTTTGTATTTTTAGTAGGGACGGGGTTTCGCCATGTTGGCCAGGCTAATCTCGAACTCCTGACCTCAGGTGATCCGCCCGCCTCGGCCTCCCAGAGTTCTGTGATTACGAGCGTGAGCCACCCCGCCTGGCCTCATCTAGACGTTCTTAATCACATCTGCACAGACGCTTTTTTCAAATACGGTCACAATCACAGGTTCTGGATGGACATATATTTGGGGGGCCACCGTTCAACCCACTATAGTGCCTAATGCCCAGGTGAGTTCCTAGTGAAAGAGAAGCTAAACCCATTTCCTTCCACACCCATGGGAGGCACACGGGGACAGCAAGGTCAAGAAGGGCAGCACGTGTCCACGGTGGCCACTGACACTGAGAGCTTGTCCGTGAGGCTGTAAGGCCTGCAGGTCTGCATGCTGGACCTTGAAGGAGAGCAAATTCTCTGTAATTGCTCTGAAAACCCACCTGGACTAATGGTGTCCCCCTGGAATGGGCTCCTCTGATGCATGTGACAGTCCCTCTCGATTCACTTCTGAAACTGGTTTCTGCCAGGTGCAGTGGCTCACACCTGTAATCCCAGCACTTTGGGAGGCCGCGGGTGGATCACCAGAGATCAGGAGGTCGAGACCTGCCTGGCTAACATGGTGAAACCCCATCTTTACTAAAAATACAAAAATTAGCATGATGGGGGGCGCCTGTAATCCCGGCTACTCAGGAGGCTGAGGCAGGAGAATCACTTGAACCCAGGAGGCAGAGGTTGTGGTGAGCCGAGATCACGCCATTGCACTCCAGCCTCGGCAACAGAGCGAAACTCCATCTCAAAAAAAAAAGAGAAAATAAACTGATTTCCTTGGGTGCTTTACTACTGTTTCCTAACTGCAGCTGCAATCACATCTACATTCAATCTGGCATCAGAAACTGGCCTCCCTCCAAGGCAGGACAACAGCCCCACAGACCGGGTTAAAATTCTGTCGCTTGCAAAACTGTCCCAGGTTCCAATCTTGCTTTAGTATCTTAGAGGGGAGAGAGATGACAATTAGAGGCTGAAACAAGTGTGACTAGCTCTCCTTTGTGCATGGCCTCCTTTTTTTTTTTTTTTTTTTTTAAGATGGAGTCTTGCTGTGTCGCCCAGGCTGGATGCTGTGGTGAGATCTCGGCTCACTGCAGCCTCCATCTCCTGGATTCAAGCGATTCTCCTGACTCAGCCTCCCCAGTAGCTGGGACTACAGGCGTGTGCAACTGCACCCAACTAATTTTTGTATTTTTAGTAGAGATGGGGTTTCATCCTGTTGACCAGGCTGGTCTCAAACTCCTGATCTCAAGTGATCCACCTGTCCCAGCCTCCCAAAGTGCTGGGATTACAGGCGTGAGCCACCCCGTCCGGCCTGCCTGTTCCCTTTTATTCCTGCTCAATTTCCGTCACCCCACAGCCCGGTTCCATGTGGTATCCAGACTTTGAACATGTACCCTTGGAATAAACCTCTTCAGCTGGTCCTGTGTTGGCCTGAAGCTGCTTGACCCAAGTTGGAGTTTTCACAAAAGTGACTCTATAACTCTGAATCACCCTGAGAATTCACACAGTGAGACCTCCCGTTGATGTGTATTATGAATCTAAATAAATACTGTCTCAAAGCGATCAGTAAGGGTTTTGTTGTGATTTGGTTTTTGGTAACAGCTTTATTAAGCTATCATTCACATACCATACAACTCATACATTTAAAGTGTACAGTTGGGTTGGGTGCAGTGGCTCACACCTGTAATGCCAGCACTTTGGGAGGTCGAGAAAGGCAGATTGCGTGAGCTCAGGAGTTCGAAACCAGCCTGGGCAACATGGTGAAACCCTGTCTCTACAAAAAATACGAAAATTGGCTGTGCATGGTGATGCACGCCTGCAGTCCCAGCTACTCAGGAGGCTGAAATGAGAGGATGACTTGAGCCCGGGAGGCAGAGGTTACAGTGAGCTGAGATTGCACCACTACACTCCAGCCTAAGGGACAGAGCCAGGCCATGCCACAAAAGAAAAAAGTGGACAAATTGTATGATTTTTAGTAGACTCACAGAGTTGTGCAACTATCACCACAATCAATTTTGGAAGATTTTCATCACTCTAAAAGAAGCCATATCCCTTAGCTGTTACTCTCAATTCTCCCTTCCCCAGCTCCTGACAACCCTAAACTTTCTGTCTCTATGAATTTGCCTTCTCTGCAAATCTCTTTTTTTGAGATGGAGTCTCACTCTGTCTCCCAGGCTGGAGTGCAGTGGCATGATCTCGGATCACTGCAACCTCTGCCTCTCGGGTTCAAGCGATTCTCTTGCCTCAGCCTCCCAAGTAGCTGGGATTACAGGCGCCCGCCACTATGCCCAGCTAATTTTTGTATTTTTAGTAGAGACAAGGTTTTACCATGTTGGCCAGACTGGTCTCAAACTCCTGACCTGAAGTGATCTGCTCGCCTTGACCTCCCAAAGTGCTGGGATTATAGTTGTGAGCCACTGCGCCCAACTCTGCAAATCTCTGATAAATGGAATTACACACTACGTGATCTTTATCCTCCGGCTTCTTTCACTTGCTTTTTTTTTTTTTTTTTTTTTTTTTGAGATGGAGTCTTGCTCTGTTGCCCAGGCGGGAGTGCAGTGGCACAATCTCGGCTCACGGCAAGCTGCGCCTCCTGGGTTCACGCCATTCCCCTGCCTCAGCCTCTGGAGTAGCTGGGACTACAGGAACCCGCCACCACGCCCAGCTAATTTTTTTTGTATTTTTAGTAGAGACGGGATTTCACTATGTTAGCCAGGATGGTCTTGATCTCCTGACCTCGTGATCCGCCTGCCTCAGCCTCCCAAAGTGCTGGAATTACAGGCATGAGCCACCGCGCCTGGCCTACCATGATGTTTTCAAGGTTCATTCATTTCATAGCATGTATCAGTACTTCATCCCCTTTTATATGTATATTCCATTGTGTGGTAATATACTATGTTTCATTTTTCCATTCATCAATAGATGGACATTAGCATTGTTATGTTGTTTGGTGTGACGGTTAATAATGAGTGTCAAATTGATTGGATTTGGATGCAAAACTATTGTTCCTGGGTGCGTCTGTGAGCGTGTTGCCAAAGGAGATTAACATTTGAGTCAGTGGACTGGGAGAGGCAGACCCACCCTCAATCTGGGTGAGCACCATCTAATCAGCTGTCAGAGCAGCCAGAATAAAGCAGCCAGAAGAAGGTGGAAGGACTAGACTTGCTGAGTCTTCTGCCTTCATCTTTCTCCCGTGCTGGATGCTTCCTGCCCTCAAATATCAGACTTCAAGTTCTTCAGCTTTTGGGATCTTGGACTTACACAAGTGGTTTGCCAGGGGCTCCCAGGCCTTTGGTCACACATTGAAGGCAGCACTGTTGGTTTCCCTACTTTTGAGGTTTGGGGACTCAAACCGGCTTCCTCACTCCTCAGCTTGCAGACGGCCTATTGTGGGACTTCACCTTGTGATCGTGTGAGTCAATACTCCTTAATAAACTCCCCCATATATATACATCTATCCTGTTAGTCCTGTCCCTCTAGAGAACCCTAATACATTTGGCTGTTATGAAAAATGCGGTGGGAGTATTTGTGTAAGCAAGTTTTTAAACTATTGCTTTTTGGCTGGGCACCATGGCTCACACCTGTAATCCCAACACTCTGAGAGGCTCAGGCAGGTGGATTACCTGAGGTCAGGTTCGAGACTGGCCTGGCCAATATGGCGAAACCCCGTCTCTATGAAAAATACAAAAATTAGCTGGGCGTGATGGCATGCGCCTGTAATTCCAGCTACTCGGGAGGCTGAAGCATGAGAATCCCTTGAACCTGGGAGGCAGAGGTTGCAGTGAGCCAAGATCGAACCACTGCACTCCAGCCTGGATGACAGAGCAAGATACCATCTCAAAAAAAAAAAAAAAAAAAAAAAAAGTATTGCTTTTCTTTTGGATTCACCAGCCAGACAATGTACAAATGTCCTTAAGAGAACCACAGGCACCGTCTTCTCTACAACACAAGGAGAACTTGGGTTCTAAACTCCTGCAGGTGCTTCATGCAGGGGCAGACCCAGCTTAAGCTACAGGGACTCCAGCAATGGGCCTCTCCTGGTCAAATGTTTTTGCCAAACTTGCAAAGGGGAAGTGGTTAAATATGACCCCTTTCCATTTTGACCTCCCACTGTGCGTTGCCCCTCCCGTCAGGGATCATTACAATGGATGCAGGTGTTTGGAATCTGATGAGAAGGTGGGCTAAGTTTGGTGGTGAATATCTATGCGGTTTGTCGTCAAGTCTGTGTATGTAAAATTCTTATAGAAAAGGCTTCTGTAGCCGGGTGTGGTAGTGCAGGCCTGTAGTCTTAGCTACTCAAGAAGCTGAGGCGGGAAGATTGCTTGAGGCCAGAGTTCAAGGCTACAGTGAGCTATGATCACACCACTGCACTCCAACCTGGGCAACAGAGCAAGACCCTGTCTTTGAAAAAAAAAAAAATGTCTGGGCATGGTGGCTCATGCCTGTAATCTCAGCAATTTGGGAGGCCAAGGCAAGAGGATCGCTTGAGCCCAGGAGTTCAAGACCAGCCTGGGCAACATAATGAGACTGCATCTCTACAAAGACATTTCAAAAATTAGCCAGGCATGGTAGCATGAACCTCTAGTCCCAGCTACTCAGGAAGCTGAAGGGAAGACTCACTTAAGCCCAGAAGGTCGCCGTTGCAGTGAGCCGTGTTCACACCACTGCACTCCAGCCTGGGTGACAGAGCAAGACTCTGTCTCACAAAAAAAAAAAAAAAAAATAGAAGAAAAGACTTCCAGAAACACTTTCACCATCCACTACAGCTCACCCTGAACAATGACAGGTCAGTGCAGGGTCAGAAAATGTGCGGCCAAGTGTAGGGGAAAGAATGCTGGGAACGCCAGGCTGCTGATTGATTTTTTTAAAGATTGTTTTTTTGTTGTTGTTGGCCAACCTGGCCAACATGGTGAAACCCCATCTCTACTAAAAATACAAAAATTAGCTGGGCGTGGTGGTGCATGCCTGTAGTCCCAGCTACTCAGGAGGCTGAAGATTGCTCGAACCCAGGAGGCGGATGTTGCAGTGAGCAGGAGGTTTCAGTGAGCTAGGATTGTGCAACTGCACTCCAGCCTCGGCGACAAAGTGAGACTCTGTCTCAAAAACAAAAACAAAAACAAATTCGGCGCATCCACCACTGGCCAGCCTTTTCCTCTCAGAAGTCCCCTCTCTCTCACTAGAGAGAGAGCTGTGTTCCTCTTTCTTTCTCCTTCTCTTGCTTGTTGAACCTCCACTCCTAAACGCCTCGTGTGTGTCCGTGTCCTAAGTTTTTCTGGGGCAAGACGATGAACCCCAGGGTATTTACCCCAGACAACGTAGCCGCTTCAGAAGGGTGGGCCTGGGACCCAGCACAGGGGGCAGAAGAGAAGGAGCCACAGAGGAGGCCACGCCAGGCAAGCAGGGAGGGCGGAGGGAAAGCGGCAGAGGCAACGCCAGGGGAAAGAGAGCTTTCATCACCTGGAAGCCATGGAATGCCATGATGGGTTCTTTCTGCCCTGCTGAAACTGCCATGACAAAATTTGAAAGAGAGCTGACCTAACCAACTCCATCTTGCTTCTAATCTCCAACCTGTCCTGGTTCACTCCTGGGTGTAAGCTGAACTAACTTTGGGGAGAACTTAGTTTACAGTTTATTTTTATTTTTATTTTTATTTTTGAGACGGAGTCTCGCTCTGTCCCCCAGGCTGCAGTGCAGTGGCGCGATCTCAGCTCACTGCAAGCTCCGCCTCCCGGGTTCACGCCATTCTCCTGCCTCAGCCTCCCGAGCAGCTGGGACTACAGGCACCCGCCACCACGCCCGGCTAATTTTTTGTATTTTTAGTAAAGACAGGGTCTCACCCTGTTAGCCAGGATGGTCTCGATCTCCTGACCTCGTGATCCACCCGCCTCGGCCTCCCAAAGTGCTGGGATTACAGGCGTGAGCCACCACGCTCGGCCATTTTTATTTTTTTTTATTTATTTTTTTGGAGACAGGGTCTTGCTGTGTCACCCAGGCTGGAGTACAGTGAGCCGAGATTGTGCCATGATCGAACCTCCACCCACTGGGTGTAAAAAGTAAAGTAGAAGTTCCTCTTCAAAGATGTTCTTCCCCGTCTAATTAGGAATAAATAGTAACCTCTCTTAGAAGCAAAATTTATTCAAAGACCTGTGCTAATATTCTTGAATATCTGCTAGCCATAATAAAGAAATCAATGTACTTTATGTTCTTAGCTCCCACAATTTAGCCTAAATATTTGCCCTGGCATGCTTATACTGGTCCAAGCAAGCATTAGCTCATAGCCTGTTCCTCTTCCTTATTTGAAGGTGTTTTTACCTTTCTCAGCATTCCACGAGTTACTTCCCCCTTCCTTTTTTCTCCTCTGTTTTTGCCTTTTTTAGAAGTTTTAAGTTGCTAGCAAATCAGGACAAACACAGAATATGAGGTTCCGTTCCAGCCAATGGAAACCAGACACAGCAGTAGGGTGGACGCATCAGGATATAAATGACCCTGTCTCCTTTGTTCAGTGTACTCTCATGGCAAAACTGCTGGCGAGTGTACCCTTTCTGCAGAAAGTTAAAAAATGGTCTTGCTAAGGAAATTAAATTTACGTTCAAGTGCTATTTCTTTATGGCACCAGGGAACAGTCATTCCTAACACGGGTTCAAGTGATTCTTGCACCTCAGCCACCTGAGTAGCTGGGATTACAGGTTTGTGCCACCATGGCCAAGCTAATTTTTTGTATTTTTAGTAGAGACAGACTTTCGCTATGTTAGCCAGGCTAGTCTCAAGTGATCTGCCTGCCTTGGCCTCCCAAAGTGCTGAGATTACAGGCGTGAGCCACTGCACCCTTTTTTTTTAATAGTTTAAAGCAAAGATAATAACAGCCCTTTCCCCAAACAAACATTATTCTTGCCTAGGAACTAGACTGCCTTTGTAGGACTAACAGATTAGCCAAAAGATTAGGAATGATGGTTTAGGAGTCATGCAGCTGCAAACTACAAGATTCTGACCCTCCCCAAACCGCTCCTGGGGATAACATCACTATTGTAAAACCTAAAACCAATGCTTGAGATATTTTGCAGACCCTGCACTTGATGGATCAGCTGGCATCACCCAGATCAATAAACTGGCTCATCTGATCTTGTGGCCCCCACCCAGGAACTGATTCAGCGTAAAATGACAGCTTTGAATCCCTATGATTTCATCTCTGACCTGACCAATCAGCACTGGACTCACTGTCCCCACCAAGTTATTCTTAAAAACTCTGATCTCCAGCAAGCCACGGTGGCTCATGTCTGTAATCCCAGCACTTTGGGAGGCTGAGGTGGGTGGATCACTTGAGGTCAGGAGTTTGAGACCAGCCTGGCCAACATGGTGAAACCCTGTCTCTACTAAAAATACAAAAATAATCCAGGCGTGGTGGTGGGCGCCTGTAATCCTAGCTACTCCGGAGGCTGAAGCATGAGAATCCCTTGAACCCAGGAGGCAGAGGTTGCAGTGAGCTGAGGTAGTGTCACTGCACTCCAGCCTGGGTGACAGAGCAAGATTCTGTCTCAAAAAAAAAGAGGCCGGGCACAGTGGCTCATGCCTGTAATAACAGCACTTTGGGAGGCCGAGGCGGGCGGATCACTAGGTCAGGAGGTAGAGATCAGCCTCGCCAACACGGTGAAACCCCGTCTCTACTAAAGATACAAAAATTAGCGGGGCATGGTGGCACACGCCTGTAATCCCAGCTACTCGAAAGGCTGAGGCAAGAGAATCTCTTGAACCCGGGAGGTGAAGGTTGCAGTGAGCCAAGATCGTGCCATTGCACTCCAGCCTGGGTGACAGAGTGAGACTCCATCTCAAAAAAAAAAAAAAAAAAAAAAGAAACTTTGGAAATGAGGAAAGACTTTAAGACCAAAGAAAAACGGTGCCACTCATAAGCACTGTCCTGTAGTTGCTAAAGTTGTTTCTCATGGAATGGACTTAACAATTCAGAGCCACTGTATACCACTTATATTGGGATTAAACAATAAGTAAATAGATGGTGGATGGTGGGGGCCAGGTTTCTCGCTGTTGGAGAGGGGAGGTAGAGATGAGTAAGGGAAAAGGCTAGAATGAACCATGTGATGCTGGATTACAGTTGGAGACATCAGTGTTAATTCCTGTTTAGCTTAATATAAACACAGATGGATAAATATGGAAAGTATAGATATGCGTATATACACAGGTTATTTGTGTCTATATGTATATTTCCAGTTTTGTCCACTGAGAGGGTGGAGGGCAACAACACCCAAGCAGCACTGAGCAGTGAGGTCTTGGTTTCTAATGCATTCTCCCCAGTAAAAGAAACCAGGGCTCTTTGGAGAAATGACTGATTCCAGAACTGGGGCAGGGTCTTTTTTTTTTTTTTTTTCGAGACAGAGTCTTGCTCTGTCACCCAGACTGGCGTGCAGTGGCTCGATCTTGGCTCACTACAACCTCCGCCTCCCAGGTTCAAGCAATTCTCCTGCCTTAGCCTCCCGAGTAGCTGGGACTACAGGCGCATGCCACCACGCTTGGTTAATTTTTGTATTTTTAGTAGAGACGGGGTTTCATCATGTTGGCCAGGCTTGTCTCAAACTCCTGACCTCATGATACGCCCTCCTCAGCCTCCCAAAGTGCTGAGATTATAGGCATGAGCCACCACACCTGGCCGGGGAGGGGTCTTTATAGGATAAGCTTGAAGCATCTTGTAAAGTCAGAAAGTAAGGAAGAGCTTAAAAAACAAAATGATGGGGTGATGACAAGGGAACATAGAGCCAACTGAAACAGGTGAGTGATAAAAGAAATAATGTTGCATTGAATAACAACTCAAAGGATAAAATAAATATCCAGCAGCCCACATTGATACAAATAAATAAGTAAATAACTGGAGGAGAGAAATCTCCAGTACAGAATAATTCTAAATAACTTTTTTCGCTAGGCGCAGTGGCTCACACCCCTAATCCCAACACTTTGGGAGGCCGAGGCGGGTGGATCACTTGAGGTCAGGAGTTCCAGACCAGCCTGGCCAACTTGGTGAAACCCCGTCTCTGCTATAAAAAAAAAAAAAAAAATACAGGCCAGGCGCAGTGGCTCATGCTTGTAATCCCAGCACTTTGGGAGGCCAAAGGGGGCGAATCATTTGAGGTCAGGAGTTCAAGACCAGCCTGGCCAACATGGTGAAACCCAGTCTCTACTAAAAATACAAAAATTAGCCGGGCGTGGTGGCAAACGCCTATAAATCTAGGCTACTCGGGAGGCTGAGGCAGGAGAATTGCTTGAACCTGGGAGGCAGAGGTTGCAATGAGCTGAGACTGCACCATTGCACTCCAGCCTGGGCAACAAGAGCAAAACTCCGTCTCAAAACAAAACAAAACAAAACAAAAATTATCCGGGTGTGGTGGTGCCTGCCTATAGTCCCAGCTACTTGGAATGCTGAGGCAGGAGGATAGCTTGAACCCGGGAGGCAGAGGTTGCAGTGAGACGAGGTCATGCCACTGCACTCCAGCCTGTGCAACAGAGTCTCTGTCTCAAAAAAAAGATAGAAAAGGTAAACGATAAGGCCGGGCACAGTGGCTCACGCCTGTAATCCCAGCACTTTGGGAGGCCAAGGCAGGCGGATCACGAGGTCAGGAGTTCAAGACCACCTTGGCCAACATAGTGAAACCACGTCTGTATAAAAAATACAAAAAATAGCCATGTGTGGTGGTGCGCACCTGTAATCCCAGCTACTCAGGGGGCTGAGGCAGGAGAATCACTTGAACCCGGGAGGCGGAGGTTGCAGTGAACCGAGACCGTGCCATTGCCCTCCAGCCTGGGTGACAGAGTGAGACTCCATCTCAAAAAAGAAAGAGAGAGAGAGAGAGAAAAAAAGAGAAAGAGAGGGAGGGAGGGAGAGAGGGAGGAAGAAAGGAATGATGGAAGGAAGGAAGGAAGGAAGGAAGGAGGGAAGGAAGGAAGGAAGGAAGGAAGGAAAAGATAAACGATATGAATGTTAGGGTAGGCGGATAGCTAGACATAATCAAAAGGGAAAGCCCCTGAGAAAAGGGGCTTTCATCATCAGGCACATATGTATTGAACATTCAGTGCTGCCCAGCACCGTGCTGGGTGCTACAGATAAGCAGCATCATTAACTCCTTTATTGCCAATATTCTAACCCAAGCCTCAGTGAACGCTTTATAAAGGGCCGAATAGTAACTATTTTGAGCTTTGCAGCCACACAGTCTCTGACCTGACAACTCAGCTCTGCCATGGGTGTGGCTAGGTCCCAATAAAACTTTATTTATAAGCAGGAAAATGCAAATTTCTATGCCTTTCACATATTGCATGATATTCTTCTTTTTTTGCTTTTTTTTTTCTCCCCAAGCATGTAAAAAGGTAAAAATCATTCTTTATTTTTTTTTTTTTTTTTTTTTTTGAGATGGAGTTTCGCTCTGTCACCCAGGCTGGAGTGCAGTGGCGTGATCTCGGCGCACTGCAAGCTCTGCCTCCCAGGTTCACGTCATTCTCCTGCCTCAGCCTCCTGAGTAGCTGGGACTACAGGTGCCTGCCATCACACCTGGCTAATTTTTTGTATTTTTAGTAGAGAAGGTGTTTCACCGTGTTAGCCAGGATTGTCTCGATCTCCTGACCTCGTGATCCGCCCACCTGGGCCTCCCAAAGTGCTGGGATTATCATGAGCCACTGCACCCAGCGGTAAAAATCATTCTTACTCAGCCCTGGAATACAAAAACAGGCCTACCCATGGGCTGTAGTCTCATGAGCCTTATGCTAATTTAAAAATCCAGATGTATAATAAATGCATGTCCTGACATATGACCCTGAGACAGATTACTCGGTTTTTCTTTGTTTCAATCCCTGTGGATGGATCTGATTCCTGATGTCAAATCTGAGCTATAAAATATATAAAAGTTGGCCAGGTGTGGTGGCTCATGGCTGTAATCCCAACACTTTAGGAAGTGGGTAAATTGCCTGAGTTTAGGAGTCTGAGACCAGCCTGGGCAACATAGGGAGACCCAGTCTCTATTAAAAAAATAAAACTTACTCAGGCATGGTGCCATGCACCTGTAGGCCCAGCTACTTGGGAGGCCAAGGTAGGAGGATCACTTGAGCATGAGTGAGCCGTGACTGCGCCACTGCACTCCAGCCTGGGCGACAGAGCAAGACCCTGTCTCAAAAAAAAAAAAAAAAAAAAATCTGTATATAGTTAAGTTAGGGCTATTCCCACAGATAGATGCCCCTACATCCACCCCCTCCTGGGGTCTTGATATTTGAATGAAAACACGTGCTCATGGTCACCTTCCCAGCTGCTCCTCATTCAGGACTTGTGACTTAATCTGCCATCCAGGAACAAAATGCTTCTAATGTTCTGGGGCTGGAAATGCGATCCATGATCATCAGGGGTGCCTGCGAAGGTGCAGAGGAGGGGGCCAAGTCCCCACCATGTCCTCATTGTACAACCAGGATGGAAGAGCCAGCCCAGCTTCTGGGCCAGAAGATTGGCTTGTCTCTGTGCTTGCCTAAGAAGTGCTGGCAACTCCAGGCTTCTCCTGGAGGATCAGATGACCCCCACCCCACCACCACACCCTGCCTCCCTCAGAGGGAAAGCCCTTGGAGTGAGAGGGAACAGGTGTAGGAAGAAAACATCACCAGCCCTCTCCTAGGACACCAAGTTCCCAGGGACCACAAGCATCCTGCCAGGACAGGCCAGTCTCTCACGGACTCGCAAATAGGGAAGGGAAGGCAGCCCCAAGTCAGCCCTACATGCCTCAAACTAGGAGGTGCGTTTAAAACCCCACTGAATATGCAATGACTTGCAGTTCGATTTTTAAAAAACTAAAACAAAATATGCTGGTGCCCACACCTTGAAGGGAGACTCCGTCTAAAATCCACAGATGATTTTAAAGAAATGAAACGTTGGCCAGACGTGGTGGCTCATGCCTGTAATCCTAGCGCTTTGGGAGGCCAAGGTGGGCGGATCACTTGAGGTCAGGAGTTCAAGACCAGCCTGGCTAACATGGTGAAACCCCATCTCTACTAAAAATACCAAAAATTAGCCAGGCGTGGTGGCACATGCCTATAATCCCAGCTATTTGGGGGTTGAGGCAAGAGAATGGCTTGAACCCAGGAGACAGAGGTTGCAGTGAGCCAAGATCGTGCCATTGCACTCCAGCTTGGGCAACAAGATCAAAACTCCATCTCCAATTAAAAAAAAGAAATGAAATGTTATGATGTTCATGGACACAGGTTCTTGAAACCAAGTTCTACCTCTGTTTTGCAGTAAGACTCTCCCTTGATGAAGGGATAAGAGGGAGGTTGGGGGGCGGACGCAGTGGCTCATGCCTGTAATCCCAGCACTTTGGGAGGCCGAGGCGGGCAGATCACGAGGGCAGGAGATCGAGGCCATCCTGGCTAACACGGTGAAACCCCGTCTCTACTAAAAATACAAAAAAAATTAGCCAGGCGTGATGGCAGGCGCCTGTAGTCCCAGCTACTCGGGAGGCTGAGCTAGGAGAATGGCATGAACCCGGGAGGCGGAGCTTGCAGTAAGCCAAAATCGCGCCACTGCACTCCAGCCTGGGTGACAGAGCGAGACTGTCTCAAAAAAAAAAAAAAAAAGAAGAGGGAGGTTGGGGAGGGCACACCTTCCACAATCCTGTTACCTGTTCATGTTACACAGGCAGTGCAATAAAAACCAGAGCAGGAGAGACACACAGAAACAAATGCGTCTCCACTGGGACATCGCTGGGGCATTGAGGGTGCAGGCAGAGGAGTGGTTAGCGAGGGTTGGGGAAGGAGAGCGGCCGGGGCTCCACAGGGAGGTGGCATTGGAGGTGACTCTACCAGCAGGAAAGGGCAGGCAGAGGGCACAGCATGTGCAAAGGCTCAGAGGCATGGCAGATATCACATGGTGAAAGGATCTGCAATGATATACATACATAATTTTTGAGGTGGAGTCTCACTGTTGTGCAGGCTGGAGTGCAGTGGCATGATCTCGGCTCACTGCAACCTCCGCTTCCTGGGTTCAAGTGAGTCTCCTGCCTCAGCCTCCCAGGTAGCTGGGGTTACAGGCATGCACCAGCATTCCTGGCTAATTTTTGTATTTTTAGTAGAGATGGGGTTTCACCATGTTGTTCAGGCTGGTCTTGAACTCCTGACCTTAGTAGATCTGCCCGCCTCAGCCTCCCAGAGTGCTGGGGTTACAGGCATGAGCCACTGTCCCCGGCCAGATCTGGAAATGTTGTATGTCAGTGAGTGATTTGAAATGGTGAATTTGGGTTCACATTCTGCTCGGCTCCTCAGACAGAAACCCCGTGTTGCTGTTACTGAGGATGTGGGACTTCTGCGAGATTCCCCAAACACTGTCACCTGGGACTGTTTCACTGAACAGGTCAGACTCGTCAGGGACCCACCTCTATCCCCTCAGCCAGCCCCAAGTCACCCTGCAGGCTCCTGTGGCTTCCCCGTCCTCCACGAGGACACTCCCCCACCATGGGGGCACATGGGCTGAGGAGTCAGGAGCAACCCTGAGCTAATGAGGATTGAGACTCAGTGGGAAACGTCCTGCCTCCTTGCCTCCCAGAGGGACCTTCTGGGCTGCGTCTGCACAGTCTCCCTAGGGCCCTGTGGGATTGAGCACCAGATCCCAACAGCAATGACAGCGGTCCCTTTGCTCACCCTCACCTCCTTGCTCTCTCCCCTCCTTCCCCTCCCTGTGCTTCCTGGAACCACATCCCAGACATGCACTAATTCCCAGATCCCTGTGCACCACCCAAAAGGTGGTGCTTTTGGGAAACCAAAGGCAAATGTAACTTTCCAATGTGGTGCTCTCTGCATCACAAAAGCAGTATAAATTGCAGCCCCAGACACACTGAGGCAGGCCAGGCTGGAGTGCAGTGGTGCTATCCCGGCTCACTGCAACCTCAGCCTCCCAGGTTCAAGCGATTCTTCTGCCTCAGCCTCTCAAGTAGCTGGGACTACAGGCATGCCACCATGCCCCGGCTAATTTTTGTATTTTTAGTAGAGACGGGGTTTTGCCATGTTGGCCAGGCTGGTCTTGAACTCCTGACCTTGTGATCCAAGGGCACACATTTTCTTTTTTTGTTTTTTTGTTTTGTTTTTGAGATGGAGTTTCGCTCTTGTTGCCCAGGCTGAAGTGCAATGGCACGATCTTGGCTCACCACAACCTCCACCTCCCAGGTTCAAGCGATTCTCTCGCCTCAGCCTACCGAGTAGCTGGGATTACAGGCATGCGCCACCACGCCCGGCTAATTTTGTATTTTTAGTAGAGACAGAGTTTCTCCATGTTGGCCAGGCTGGTCTCGAACTCCTAGCCTCAGGTGATCCACCCACCTCAGCCTCCCAAAGTGCTGGGATTACAGGCATGAGCCACCGCACCCGGCCTAGGTACACATTTTCAAAGGAGCTTTTTACCCTTCCTTCTTGAGTCCAGATGGACAGACCGACTTCCTCATCTACCTTTGCTGGCAGGTGTGGGAAAGTTCATGCCTCATAGAGGCTGCAGCCCCTGGAGGGCCCCTTACCTGCACCAGTACTTCCTCAGCCACCTGAACCTGCACAGTGGGGCTGCAAAGTTCAGCAAACAACTCAAGGGAGGGAGTTCTGACCCCTGGAGATTTCTCATGGTTTTATGAAAAATAGTATGGGCAGTTCCTTAAAGAATTAAACATAGAGGCTGGGCGTGGTGGCTCACGCCTGTAATCCCAGCATTTTGGGAGGCCAAGGCAAGCGGATCACCAGGTCAGGAGATCGAGACCATCCTAGCTAACACGGTGAAACCCCGTCTTTACTAAAAACACAAAAAATTAGCCGGGTGTAATGGCGGGTGCCTGTGGTCCCAGCTACTCGGGAGGCTGAGGCAGGAGAATGGCATGAACCTAGGAGGCGGAGCTTGCAGTGAGCCGAGATCACGCCACTGCACTCCAGCCCGGGCAACAGAGCGAGACTCAGTCTCAGAAAAAAAAAAAAAGAAACAGAGAATGACCAGGTGATCCCAAAATTCCACATCTGGGCACATACCCAAAAGAATTGAAAACAGGGACTCAGATAGATATTTGCACATTCACATCAGCATTATTCACAATGACCAAAAGGTGGAAGCAATCCAAATGTTCATCCATGGATGAATGAATAAACAAAATGTGGTCTATCCATACAATGGAACATCATTCAGCCTTCAAAACGAAGGAAATTCAGGCCAGGCATGGCGGCTCATGCTAGTAATCCCAGCACTTTGGGAGGCCAAGGTGGGTAGATCACCTGAGGTCAGGAGTTCGAGACCAGACTGGCCAACATGGTAAAACCCCATCTCTACTAAAAATACAAAAATTAGGCATGGTGGCGAGCACCTGTAATCCCAGCTACTCGAGGCTGAGACAGGAGAATCGCTTGAACCCGGGAGGTGGAGGTTGCAGTGATCCAAGATCGCCCCGCTGCACTCCAGCCTGGCGACAGAGAGAGACTCCGTCTCAAAAAAAAAAAAAAGGAAGAAAGTTCTGACGCATGCTGCGTCATGGAAGAACCTTGAGGACGTTGTGCTCAGTGAAGTAAGCCAGACCCAACAGGACAAACACTGTGTGATTCCACTCATATGAGGTACTAGAAATTCAAATCCATAGAAACAGAAGTAGAAAAAAAAAAGAAACAGAAAGTAGAATGGTGGATGCCAGGGCCTGGGGGAGCAGGGAATGGGAGTGGTGAATGGGGACAGAGCTTCAGTTTAGAAAGATAAAGTTCTAGGGGTGGATGGTGGTGGCAGTGACACGGTACTTAATGCCACGAAACAGTACACTTAAAAGTGGTTAATATGGGCCGGGCACAGTGGCTCACGCCTGTAATCCCAGCACTTTGGGAAGCCAAGGCGGGCAGATCATGAAGTCAGGAGTTCGAGACCAGCCTGGCCAACATGGTGAAACCTTCCGTCTCTACTAAAAATACAAAAATTAGCTGGGCATGGTGGTGCACGCCTGTAATCCCAGCTACTGGGGAGGCTGAGGCAGGAGAATGGCTTGAGCCCAGGAGGCAGAGGTTGCAGTGAGCCGAGATTGTGCCACTGCACTCCAGCCTGGGTGACAGCAAGACTCCCTCTCGGCCGGGCGCAGTGGCTCACGCCTGTAACCCCAGCACTTTGGGAGGCCGAGATGGGCAGATCATGAGGTCAGGAGATCGAGACCATCCTGGCTAACATGGTGAAAATCCGTCTCTAATAGAAATACAAAAATATTAGCCGGGCGTGGTGGCAGGTGCCTGTGGTCCCAGCTACTCAGGAGGCTGAGGCAGGAGAATGGTGTGAACCCAGGAGGCAGAGCTTGTAGTGAGCCAAGATCACGCCACTGCACTCCAGCCCGGGCGACAGAGCGAGACTCTATCTCAAAAAAAAAAAAAAAAGACTCCCTCTGAAGAAAAAAAAATAAAATAAAAAGGTTAATATGGTAAATTTGTTTTTTATACATATATATATATTTTTTTTTTTTTTTTGAGATGGAGTCTTGCTCTGTTGCCCAGGCTGGAGTGCAGTGCTGCTGTCTCGGCTCACTGCAAGCTCCGCCTCCTGGGTTGATGCCATGCTCCTGCCTTAGCCTCCCAAGTAGCTGGGACTACAGGTGCCCGCCACCACGCCAGGCTAGTTTTTTTGTATTTTTAGTAGAGACAGGGTTTCACCGTGTTAGCCAGGATGGTCTTGATCTCCTGACTTCATGAGGTGCCTGCCTCGGCCTCCCAAAGTGCTGGGGTTACAAGCGTGAGCCACCGCGCCTGGCCTTGTTATATATATTTTATAACAATTATAAATAAATAAGAAAACTGCTTTGTATTTTAAAGGAATTTATTGTCTGTAATCCAGCACTTTGGGAGGCTGAGGCGGGAGGATCATTTGAAGCCAAGAGTTTGAGACCAGCCTGGGCAGCAAAGCAAGATCCCGTCTCTAGAAAAAAAAAATACAAAAAATCAGCCAGGTGTAGTCTGGGCAACATGGCAAAACCTGTCTCTACAAAAAATACAAAAATTAGCCAGGTGTGGCAGCATGCGCCTATAGTCCCAACTACTTGGGAGGTTGAGGTGGGAGGATCGCTCAAACATGGGAAAAGAAGGTTGCAGTGAGCTGAGATCGCCCCACTGTACTCCAGCCTGGGTGACAAAGCAATACCCTGCCTGAAAAAAAAAAAAATCAGCCAGGTGTGATGGCACCACCTGTAGTTCCAGCTGCTATGGAGGCTGAAGTGGAAGGATGGTTTGAGCCTGAGAGTTCAAGGCTGCAGGAAACTATGATTGCACCACCGCACTCCAACCTAGGTGACAGAGGGAGACTCTTATTTATTATTTATTTTTTTTATGGAGTCTCGCTCTGTCATCCAGGCTGGCGTGCAGTGGCATGATCTCGGCTCACTATAACCTCGGCCTCCCGGGTTCAAGTGATTCTACCTCAGCCTTCCAAGTAGCTGGGACTACAGGCACGTGCCACCATGCCGGGCTAATTTTTGTATTTTTTGTAGAGACGTGGTTTCACCATGTTGGCCAGGGTGATCTTGATGATCCGCCCGCCTCAGCCTCCCAAAGTGCTGGGATTACAGGCGTAAGCCACCGTGCTGGCCTAATTTTGTATTTTTTTAGTAGAGACGGGGTTTCACTATATTGGTCAGGCTGGTCTCAAACTCCTGACCTCAAGTAATCCACTCACCTCGGCCTCCCAAAGTGCTGGGATTACAGGTGTGAGCCACAGCACCTGGCCTATTTATTGTTTCATCTTGGATCTGTAGGAGTTTTGTAGTAAGGGGGGCTTTTTAGGATCTCAAGTCTGTCGTATTTCTAGAAGCAGAGGCGCTGGGACTATATTGGTCAGGGTTCTCCAGAGAAACAAGACCAATAGGACATAGATATGGATATATAAAAAGAGATCTAAGACCGGGCATGGTGGCTCACGCCTGTAATCCCAGCTACTAGGGAGGCTGAGGCAGGAGAATCGCTTGAACCCAGGAGGTGGAAGTTGCAGTGAGCTGAGATTGCGCCATTGCACTCCAGCCTGGGCAACAAGAGCAATACTCCATCTCAACAAAACAGAAAAACAGAGATCTATTATGAGGGATTAGCTCACAGGATAGTGGAAGCTGAGAAGTTCCATAATCTGCCATCTGCTACCTAGAGGCCCAGGAAAGCCAGTGGTGCAGTTCCAGTCCAAACCCAAAGGCCTAAGAACCAGGGAAGACAATGATGTAAGTCCTGGTCCAGTCTGAAGACCCAACAACCAGTAGCTCCAATGTCCAAGGGCAGGAGAAGACAGATGTCTCGGCTCAAGCAGACAGTGAAATCACCTTCCTCTGCCTTTTTGCTCTATTGAGCATTGGCCAATGCCCACCCACATAGGTGAAGGTAGATCTTTTTTACTCGGTCTCCCAATTCAAATGCTGATCTCTTCTGGAAGCATACACATACACACACACACACACACACACACACACACACACACACACACACAATGTTTTACCAGCCATCTGAGTACCCTTAGCCCAGTCAAGTTGCCACATGAATTTAACCATCATGGGGGCTGAGCATGGTGGCTCACGCTTGTAATCCCAGCACTTTGGGAGGCTGAGGTGTAGCAGGACAAGCTGCAGACAACACCCCTCAGACACCAAGTTAAAGAAGGCCGGGAGCTTCGGCAAGACTCATGTCTCCAACAACCGAGCTCCCCGAGTGAGCAATTCCTGTCACTTTTAAGGGCTCACAACTCTAAGGGGGCCCACGTGAGAGGGTCGTGATGGATTGAGCAAGGAGGGGGTATGAGACTGGGGGCTGCATACACCGGTAATTAGAAAGGAACAGAACAGGACAGGGATCTTCACAGTGCTTTTTTTTTTTGAGACAGAGTCTCAAAGCCTGTTGCCCAGGCTGGAGTGCAATGACACGATCTCGGCTCACCACAACCTCCGCCTCCCAGGTTCAAGAGATTCTCCTGCCTCAGCCTCCCAAGTAGCTGGGATTACAGGCATGTGCCACCACGCCCTGCTAATTTTTTGTATTTTTAGTAGAGAGGGGATTTCTCCATGTTGGTCAGGCTGGTCTCAAACTCCCGATCCACCCGCCTTGGCCTCCCAAAGTGCTGGGATTACAGGCGTGAGCCACCTCGCTCGGGCTTTTTTTTTTTTTTTTATGCAAATAACCGATCAGGTCAGGGGTCGATCTTTAACTACCAGGCCCAGGGTGTGGTGCCGGGCTGTTTGTGGATTTCATTTCTGCCTTTTAGTTTTTACTTCTTCTTTCTTTGGAGGCAGAAATTGGGCATAAGACAATATGAGGGATGGTCTCCCCCCTTAGAGGCAGGCAGATCACTTGAGGTCAGGAGTTCACGACCAGCCTGGCCAACATTGTGAAACCCCATCTCTACTAAAAATACAAAAAAATTAACTGGGTGTGGTGGCGCACACTTGTAGTCCCAGCTACTCGGGAGGCTGAGGCAGGAGAATCGCTTGAACCTGGGAGACAGAGGTTGCAGTGAGCCTGTCTGGGCTATAGAGCGAGACTCTGACTCAAAAAAAAGAAAGAAAGAAAGAAAGAAATTAACCACACAGGGACCAAAGGATGAATCAGGGCCTTGTCGGTCACTCAGAATTCCCACCAGCTCCAGAATGCAGACTCTGGAACTGAATCTCTTCTGCAATCCTGCCCACACCGTTGGCTTTGTAAGCCGGATTGTTCTCCCCAAATGTGTGGCTCAGCCACGTCTCAAAGTCATGAGGCTTGAATGAAGATTCAGCATATGAAGGAGGATGTATGGAGACAGTCCCTGGACAGAAGGGTAAAACCAGCTTGTCCAGGTAAAAGTCTGTGTCTACATGCACACAACCTGCCTGGCCTGGCACCAACCCTGCCTGCTTCTCCGTCCCCCACATCTCTCACCCCTGGCTCCCCAGGCTTCAGCCACACGGGCCTCCTTTCAGTTCCTCACACAATCCAAGCTTGTTCTGTGAAAGGAAACTATCTTGGGCCCCCAAAATCACTAAGCTAAAGGGAAAAGTCAAGCTGGGAACTGTTTAGGGCAAACCTGCCTCCTAGTCTATTCAAAGTCATCCCTGGCCGGGTGCGGTGGCTCACGCCTGTAATCCCAGCACTTTGGGAGGCCGAGGCGGGTGGATCACAAGGTCAGGAGATTGAGACCATCCTGGCTAACATAGTGAAACCCTGTCTCTACTAAAAATACAAAAAATTAGCCGGGCGTGGTGGCCAGCGATTAGATGGTGCCCACCCACGCTAAGGGTGGGTCTTCCTCTCCCAGTCCACTGACTCAAATGTTAATCTCTTCTGGCAACACCCAGACATGTTGTAGGAAAATCCCAACACTTTGGGATGCCAAGGCGGGCGGATCACCTGAGGTCGGGAGTTCAAGACCAGCCTGACCAGCTTGGAGAAACCCCATCTCTACTAAAAATACAAAATTAGCCGGGCATGGTGGCACATGCCTGTAATCCCAGCTACTCAGGAGGCTGAGGCAGGAGAATCGCTTGAACCAGGGAGGCGGAGGTTTTGGTGAGCCGAGATCGAGCCACTACTGCACTCCAGCCTGGGCAACAAGAACGAAACTCCATCTCAAAAAAAAAGAAAAAGAAAAATTCAGGTTCTTGTCACACGACCAGGAAAGATTAGGCTCGCAGACACTTTGAAGGGTGAGAAAAATGAAATTTACTGGGCAAAAAGGACAAAAGGGGAAACAGGAACTCTCAGCAAAGCGAGGGTCCTGCTGGTAGGTTTCCCACCTCACAGATTGAATCCCAGGTTACCACCCAGGAACTGGAGAGTCCAGGCTCCTCCCCACTGCAAACAGCCCAAACTTCCCAAGGCTCCACCCCAGTGCACACTCCTCCCGGTACGCAGGCCGGTTAAACGATCTCCAGGGAGCCCTTCTTCCTTGGCTGTCTCAAATACACCCAGAAACAATACTTTGCATCCTTCAATCCAATCAAGTTGACATTTAATATTAACCATCAGTGGGTTGGGTGTGGTGGCTCATGCCTGTAATCCCAGCACTTTGGGAGGCCGAGGCAGGCGGATCAAGAGGTCAGGAGTTCGAGACCAGCCTGGCCAATATGGTGAAACCCTGTCTGTACTAAAAATATAAAAATTAGCCGGGTGTGGTCGCGTGCACCTGTAGTCCCAGTCACACTCCTGAAAGTGGCAGAGCATGCCTTGAAGTGCTCAGTGTTCATGAGCTCTGATGGTGAGCATCTCACAGGCCCTCATGAAACCATGTCTGGTAATGAGAACCCAGTGCATCTCCTTCCACATCTGGCTTTCCTTCCTTTCCCCTCACTGGCAACAGATTCACAAATCAGCACGAAGAGAGCTGCACGCCGCAGCTCATGCCTGTAATCCCAGTACTTTGGGAGGCCAAGGACCAGCCTGGCCAACATGGCAAAACTCCATCTCTACTAAAAATACAAAAATTAGTCAGGCATGGTGGCAGGCGCCTGTAATCCCAGCTACTTGGGAGGCTGAGGCAGGATAATCTCTTGAACCTGGAAGGCGGAGGTTTCAATGAGCCAAGATCGTGCCACTGCACTCCAGCCTGGGCGACAGAGTGAGACTCTGTCTAAAAACTAAAAATTAAAAAAAAAAAAATCAGCACAAAGAAGTTGGTCAAGGGGAAAGATGGCTTACAGGTCGGCTTAACTGATGTCAGAGGAAGAAAGGCTGGGAATGCTCCCTGCCTGGAGTCTCTAATCCATCCTGGCAGTGGGTGGAGCACAGACTCTGGAGCTGAAATGCACTGGTTCAAATCCTCTGTGCCTCAGTCACCTTATTTGTAAAATGGGGACAGTAATAAAATAGTCCCCACTTGACAATGTTGAGGAACAACTGAGTCAATACGACTAAAGCGCAGAGCCGGCACTCTCTGGATGTTCGCTAGGGTCTGGGTCCCTTCTGCAGGCCTGCCCCTCTGTTTTGCTGGGCCTAGAGCGGCAGCACCCCAGCTCTGCCCTACTTAGACTGTGGTGATGCCAGGTCTGCCACCGGAGCCAGCTCCCCTGGGAGGGCAGTGAACAAAGAATAATTTCTAGGTGGTAATGAAATCTTCAAAGCCCCGAGGCTTGCTGGCCCTCTAGAGAGTGTCCTGATTCTGCCTCCTGGGCAATTGGTCTCAGGAAAAAAAAAAAAAAAGCCCATTGAAAAATGAAAGTGACTTCTGAGAGCCTGAAGCTGCTCTGTCTCTCAGCAGTTCCCTGACGCATGCAGAAGTCACTGCTGGTGACATCAGCTGGAGCCTACGCCTACCTGCATTATCTGCACTGAGCCTCTGGGACTCCCAGCTTTGTTCTTATGTCTTATGTGTTTTGTCTACCAATTACCCTGTTGGCCAGGCATGGTGGCTCACGTCTGTAATCCCAACACTTTGGGGGCCGAGGTGGGAGGATTGCTTGAGCCCAGGAGTTCGAGACCAGCCTGGGCAATAGGTCGGCCGTGTGCTTTCTCTTGCTCCGCCCCCACTCATTCATTGCTTGGAAGCTGCTGTGGGTCCAGACGCTGTGGTTTCTCCCTAGGGGATGGCCACATCCATGGTGATGCCCCTGGCGCAGCACCCCTTGGTATTCAGAGCAGCTGGCGCTGGGTATCAGGCTGAGGAGAGCAACACTCTGGAGACAAGAACGTAGAACCCACTTTGTATGCTGAGGATCCTCCAAGTCTCTCACCCAGCAGCTTTTCCAACTGGTAGCTGCCCGCCCACAATCAATGTGGCTTAAACTCACATATGTATATATATATATAATTGAGATGGCATCTCACTGCGTTGCCCAGGGTGCAGTGCAATGGTGCGATCTCAGCTCAATGCAACCCCTGCCTCCTGGGTTCAAGCGATTCTCTCCTGCCTCAGCCTCCCAAGTAGCTGGGATTACAGGCATCTGCTTCCATGCCCGGCTAATTTTTGTAATTTTAGTAGAGACGGGGTTTCGCAATGTTGGCCAGACAGGTCTTGAACCCCTGACCTCAAATGATCCACACGCCTCGGCCTCCCAAAGTGCTGGGATTGCAGGGATGATCCACGGCGCTTAGCTGGCTGAAACTCATATTGAGGGCTGGGGACCGAAAACATGACAATGATGGGGCTTCTGCTTACTGGGTACTTTCTCTGGCTGAGGCACAGTTAACGTCTGTCATCCTACCACAGCCCTGTGAGCCAGGTCCTGTTGAGGCAGTTCCATCTGCCCTCAACAGTTTGGGAAACAGATTCTCAGAGAGGCTATGTGAGGTGCCCAGGGTGCTGGGATTTGAACCCACTTGGCCTGACCTAAGGGAGAGTGTGCTGACCTCTGCCCCAGCTCTGAGTTAGGCACTCCCATTCTGCAGGCAGGGGTACCTGGGTTCACATCATAACTCCACACAAGTTATTAACCTCTCCCAGGCTCAGTTTGCTCATCTGTAAAATGGGAGTAAGAGGACGTGGCGGCTGGGCGCCATGGCTCACGCCATTAATCCTAGTACTTTGGGAGGCTGAGGCAGGCAGATCTTCTGAGGTCAGGAGTTTGAGACCAGCCTGGCCAATATGGTGAAACTCCATCTCTACTAAAAATATAAAAATTAGGCCGGGCGTGGTGGCTCACACCTGTAATCCCAGCACTTTGGGAGGCCGAAGTGGGTGGATCACCTGAGGTCACGAATTCGAGATTAGCCTGACCAACATGGAGAAACCCCGTCTCTACTAAAAACAAAAAATTAGCCGGGCATGTTGGCGCATGCCTGGGATCCCAGCTACTCAGGAGGCTGAGGCAGGAGAATCCCTTGAACCTGGGAGGTGGAGGTTGCAGTGAGCTGAGATCGTGCCATTGCACTCCAGCCTGGGCAACAAGAGCAAAACTCCGTCTCAAAAAAAAAAAAAAAAATTAGCCGGGCATGGTGGTGGGCGCCTATAATCCCAGCTACTTGGGAAACTGAGGTAGAAGAATCGCTGGAACCCAGGAGGCGGGGGTTGCAGGGGGTTGAGATCATGCCACTTCACTCCAGCCTGGGAGACAGAGCGAGACTCCATCTCAAAAAAAAAAAAAAAAAGAAAGAAAGAAAAAGGACATGGCTTCTTAGGGGCCTAAATGAGTTTAGGTGCATGAAGTGCTGGCAGGTGGCCAGTGCTCAAGGAACGTGCTCCTGCAAGTGTGGCCAGCACCGGCTCTGTGACCTCGGGCAAAGCACTCAGCCTGGCCAGCTTTGAGAATACTCACTCGCAGGGTTGTCAGGTGGATGAAGTGAAACAGATCCACAGTCCTTCACCCACAATTCTGAAATCCAAAAGCCCTGAAGGCCGGAGGTTAACTGCCTTGACAGCAGAGCCCGGCCTAGCTCCACTTCATTTAGAGGCAAACTGACGCAGTTTCAGGGTGTTTTTATTTTATTTATTTTATGTTTAGTTTTAGTTATTTATTTTTTTGAGAGAGCATCTGGCTGTCTTGCCCAGGCTGGGGTGCAATGGCACAAATTTGGCTCACTGCCACCTCCATCTCATGGGCTCAAATCATCCTCCTACCTCAGCCTCCCAAGTAGCTGGGACTACAGACACCCATACCTGCCACCACGTGTGGCTAATTTTTGTATTTTTTGTAGAGATGGAGTTTCACCATGTTGGCCAGGCTGGTCTCAAATTCCTGAACTCAAGCAATCCACCTACCTCAGCTTCCCAAAGTGTGCTGGGATTACAGGCATCGGCCACTGCTCCCAGCCTCCAGCTGTGTGTGTGTGTGTGTGTGTGTGTGTGTGTGTGTGTGTGTGTGTGTGTGTGTGTTTTGAGACGGAGTCTCGCTCTGTCGCCCAGGCTGGAGTGCAGTGGTGCAATCTCAGCTCACTGCAACCTCTGCCTCCCAGGTTCAAGCGATTGTCCTGCCTCAGCCTCTGAAGTAGCTGGGATTACAGGCATGCACCACCACACCCGGCTAATTTTTGTAGTTTTAGTAGAGACGGGGTTTCACCATGTTGGTCAGGTTGGTCTCAAATTCCTGACCTTGTGATCCGCCCTCCTCCACCTCTGAAAGTGCTGGGATTATAGGCATGAACCACTGCGCCCCACCCCTTTTTTAAGGATTATATATGTTATTTTATTTTATTTTAATTTTTTGAGACAGAGTTTCTACTCTTGTTGCCCAGGCTGGAGTGCAACGGTGCGATCTTGGCTCACTGCAACCTCCAACTCCCAGGTTCAAGTAATTCTCCTGCCTCCGCCTCTTGAGTAGCTGGGATTACAGGCATGCACCACCACACCTGGCTAATTTTTAATAGAGATGGGGTTTGTCCATGTTGGTCAGGCTGGTCTCAAACTCACGACCTCAGGTGATTTGCCTGCCTCAGCTTCCCAAAGTGCTGGGATTACAGGTGTGAGTCACCGCACCCGGCCACAGGATGGGTGGATCACCTGAGATCAGGAGTTTGAGACCAGCCTGGCCAACGTGGTGAAACCCTGTCTCTACTAAAACTACAAAAATTAGCCAGGTGTGGTGGTGTGCACCTGTAATCCCAGCTACTTGGGAGGCTGAGGCACAAGAATCACTTGAACCTGGGAGGCAGAGATTGCAGTGAGCCGAGATCACGCCACTGCACTCTAGCCTGGACAAAAGATCAAAACTGTTTCAAAAAAATAAAAATTAAAAATACACACACATTAGAAACGTAAGTCTGGGCCTCTTAGACTTGAGATAGTGCACCAAAGTTGCCTCCTTATAAGAAATGATCATGAACATTTGTGGGCAGGGACAAAGAGCTCACACAAAGTTGGAAAAACACATTCCAGCCTTGTAGGCACAGAGCGGGACTCGCAACAGGCAGCGGCTTTTCCTTGTCAGAGCTGGAACAACACAGGCCTTTCATTAACGAGGCTTGACTTGCGGTCTCATTAGGCCCATAGCTGGAAACCTGGCTCAGGCTGGATTGGTTGAGGAGAAATGAGAAGAGGACCAGTGACCTGCTGGGTATTTGTCCTTTGCCCCCAAATCGCACTACCTGCTCCTGCTGCCCCTGGGCAGAAACAGGCCTCACAGCTTCCTCTCCCCCTAAGTGAGGCCTCCTGGGAGGTCCAGCCCCAGCCTTTGGCTCTCTGCTAAATTGAAATGCTCCTTACAATCCCCTGCAAAGAAATGAAACCCCAAACTTTTGGGAGAGGATGGAGGTTTTTCCAATAGCCAGCAGTTTTTGCAGAAAAACAAGGATTAAAGAAGCAATTAGTGGTTTGCCAACAAGCAGTCAGAGGAGAAAGCGAAATAAATCCACAACAGGTCAGCAGGAAGCCTCAGGCCCTTCAAATTTGGAATGGTTACAAAAAGCCCAAACAAGCTTCTCCTCTCCCACCGCACCAAGTCAGAGACCCAGGAACACCTAAATGAATCTCTGAGTATAACTGTCTGTGAACTTCTTCCTCTCTACACCTGGCATGTCATACATATATACATATATTTATGTCTGTAATCCACCTTGCTTTTTTACTTTATAAGTCAACTTTCTTTCTTTTTTTTCTTGACAAAAGTCTTGCTCTATTGCCCAGGTTGGATGGAGTGCAGTGGCACTATCCCAGCTCACTGCAACCTCCACCTCCCGGGTTCAAGCAAACCTCCACCTCCTGGGTTCAAGCAATTCTCCTGCCTTAGCCTCCCAAGTAGCTGGGATTACAGGCGCCCGCCACCATGCCCAGGTAATTTTTGTAGTTCCTTTTTTTTTTTTTTTTTTTTTTTGAGACGGAGTCTCGCTCTGTCGCCCAGGCTGGAGTGCAGTGGCGCGATCTCAGCCCCCTGCAAGCTCCGCCTCCCGGGTTCACGCCATTCTCCTGCCTCTGCCTCCCAAGTAGCTGGGACTACAGGCGCCCACCTCCATGCCTGGCTAACTTTTTTGTATTTTCAGTAGAGACGGGGTTTCACCGCGTTAGCCAGGATGGTCTCAATCTCCTGACCTCGTGATCCGCCCGTCTTGGCCTCCCAAAGTGCTGGGATTACAGGCGTGAGCCACCGCGCCCCGCCAATTTTTGTAGTTTTAGTAGAGACGGGGTTTTGCCATGTTGGCCACGCTGGTCTCAAGCTCCTGGCCTCAAGTGATCAGCCCACCTCGGCCACCCAAAGTGCTGGGATTACAGGCTGAGCCAACTCGCCTGGCCTACTTTATGGTCCACTTTTCTAAAATACATTATAATTAACATACAATAAAATGCACCCATTTTAAGTATGACTTTTAACGAGTTTAATTCTCACTGTATGGGCCGGGCGCAGGGACTCAAGCCTGCAATCCCAGCACTTTGGGAGACTGAGGCGGTGGATCACCTGAGGTCAGGAGCTCGAGACCAGCCTGGCCAAAATGATGAAATCCCATCTCTACTAAAAATACAAAAAATTAGCTGGGCATGGTAGCGGACACCTGTAATCCCAGCTACTCAGGAGGCTGAGGCAGGAGAATTGCTTGAACATGGGAGGCGGAGGTTGCAGTGAGCCGAGATGGCACCATTGCACTCCAGCCTGGGCAACAAGAGCAAAACTCTGTCTCAAAAACAAAGATTCTCATTGTATGTATATGCCCTGATCAGGGTATGAAACATTTTTGTCACCCCTAAGAAGTTTTTTCCAGTCTCTTTGCAGTCAGTCCCCTCCTATCCCCGGCCCCCAGCATCCATCCACTCATCTGTTCTCAGTCACTAAAGATTAGTTTTACCTTTTTTAGAATTTCATGTAAATGAAATCATATACTTTTTATGTCTGGTTTCTTTCTTTGCTCTTATTATTTATTTTATTATTATTTTTTGAGATGGAGTCATTCTCTGTCTCCCAGGCTGGAGTGCAGTGGTGCGATCACGGCTTACAACAGCCTCAACCTCCCAGGCTCAAAAGATTCTCCCACCTCAGCCTCCAGAGTAGCTGGGATTACAAGCACGCACTACCATACCCAGCTTATTTTTAAAATTTTTTATAGAGTGAGGGTCCATCTGTGTTGCCAGGCTGGTTTCGAAATCCCAGGTTCAAGCAATCTTCAGCCTCTCAAAGTGTGAGAATTATAGGCGTGAACCACCACGCCCAGCGTCAGGGCTTAAGCCATCCTTCTGCCTCAGCCTCTCAAGTAGCCAGGACCACAGGTGTGTGCCATCACACCCAGCTATAAAAATCGTTTTACACTTGATCTTAGCCAAAAGGCCGAGAAGGGATGTAAAAATAATTTAAAAATTTTTTAATATTAAAATAGAGTTGGGTGCCGGGTGTGGTGCCTCACGTCTGTAATGTCAACATTTTGGGAGGCTGAGGCAGGCAGATCACTTGAGGCCAGGAGTTCAAGACCAGCCTGGCCAACATGATGAAACCCTGTCTCTACTAAAAATACAGAAAAATTAGCCAGGCATGGTGGCACGTGCCTGTAATCCAGCTACTCGCGAGGCAGAGGCAGGAGAATTGCTTGAACCCAGGAGGTGGAGGTTGCAGTGAGCTGAGATCATGCCACTGCACTCCAGCCTTGGTGACAGAGTGAGACTTCATCTAAAAAAATAAATAAAAATAAAATAAAATAGAGATGGGGTCTTGCTATGTTGCCCAGGTTAGTCTACAGCCGAAATGATCCTCCCACCGTGGCCTCCCAAAGTGATGAGATTACAGAGGTAAGCCACCACACCCAGCCTGTAAAAATAATTTTTTTCTTTTTTGACACGGAGTTTCACTCTGGTCACCCAGGCTGGAGTGCAATGGCACGTTCTCAGCTCACCACAACTCCCGCCTCTTGGGTTCAAGCCATTCTCCTGCCTCAGCCTCCCAAGCAGGTGGGATTACAGCCGCCCACCACCATGCCGAAGTTAATTTTTGTATTTTTAGTAGCAGCTTATGGGCCAGGCTGGTCTCAAACTCCTGACCTCAGGTGATCTGCCTGCCTCAGCCTCTCAAAGTGCTGGGATTACAGGCGTGAGCCACCGCGCCTGGCCTAAAAATAATTTAAAAATTTTTTATATTAAAATTACTGCTAGCAAAACCTTTTTTTTTTTTTTTGTATATTGACCTTATTTCCTGTGATCTTGCTAAATTCACTAATTAGTTCTAGTAGTTGTTATATAGATTATTTAGAATTTTCTAGTAAACAGTTACATCATCTATGACTGAAGACAGTTTCACTTCTTTATGATCTTTATACATTTTTTTTTTCTTGCCTTACTGCACTGACTAGGGCCTCTAGCACAACATTGAGTAAGTGGTAACGGCAAATATCTTTGCTTATTGCCAATCTTAGGGGCAGGTGGTCAGTTATTTAATGTTGTGTGTGATGTTAGCTATAGGTTTGGGGTAGACGCTTTATATCAGATAGAGGAATTCCCTCCTGTTCCCTGTTTGCTGAGAGCTTTTTTTCATGAATAGGTGTTCAGTTTTTTCAAATGCTTTTCTGCATCAATTTACATGGTCATCAGGTTTTTTTCCATTATTCTCTCTTTCTCTTTCACGTTTTTTTTCTTTTTTTTCTTTTTCTTTTTTTTTTTTTTTTTTGCTGTTGACACAGCCCCAGGAGGTCCTGGGAACATGTGTCCCTGTTATTCTCTTAATATGCTGAATTATATGGATTGATTTTTTGAATGTTAAACCAATCTCTAATTCCTGGGCATCTCTCATTTCGTCCTGATGTATTATCCTTTTTCTATATTGCTGGATTTGATTGCCAATGTTTCATTAAAGGTTTTTATCTATTGGAATCTCTGTTGTATACCCAGTACATGGCCATGGCCAATGCCTGAGCTGGTGTCAGAGGAGCTCTAGAAGTCTAGGAAGGGGGCCATCCTAGTCAGGGAAAATAGCAGGTTCAAGCCAGGCGTGGTGGCTCACACCTGTAATCTCAGCACTTTGGGAGGCCAAGGCGGGCGGATCACCTGAGGTCAGGAGTTCGAGCCCAGCCTGGCCAACATGGTGAAACCCTGTCTCTACTAAAAATACAAAAATTAACCAGGCATGGTTGCGGGCGCCTGTAATCCCAGCTACTCGGGAGGCTGAGGCAGGAGAAACGCTTGAACCCAAGAGGTGGGGGTCGCAGTGAGCCGAGAACGCGCCATTGCACTCCAGCCTGGGCAACAAGAGTGCAACTCCGTGTCAAAAAAAAAAAAAAAGAAAAAACCAACAAAAATTAGCCAAGCATGGTGGCATACGTCTGTAATCCCAGCTACTCAGGAGGCTGAGGCAGGACAATCGCTTGAATCTGGGAGGTGGAGTATGCAGTGAGCCAAGATGGTGCCACTGCACTCCAGCCTGGGTGACAAAATGAGGCCTCCTCTTAAAATAATAGGCCAGGTGCGGTGGCTCACGCCTGTAACCCCAGCACTCTGGGAGGCTGAGGTGGGCGGATCACGAGGTCAGGAGTTTGAGACCAGCCTGACCAACATGGTGAAACCCTGTCTCTACTAAAAATACAAAAATTAGCCCAGTGTGGTGGTGCATGCCTGTAATCCCAGCTACTCAGGAGGCTGAGGCAGGAGAATTGCTTGAACCCGGGAGGCAGAGGTTGCAGTGAGACGAGATCGTGCCACTGCACTCCAGCCTGGGTGACAGAGCAAGACTCCATCTCAAAAAAATAAAAATAAAAATAAAAAAACATATAATAAAAATAAAAAATTATTTATTTTTACTTTTTTTTTCTTTTGTAGAGACAGGGTTTTGCCACGTTATCCAGGCTGGTCTTGAGCTACTAGACTCAAGTGATCCACTCTTCTCAGCCTCCCAAAGTGCTGGGATGACAGGAGTGGGCCACTGTGCTGGGTTTTCTTTACTTCTTTTTGTCAGATACCTCATGCCCTAGTATGGCTTCCCCTTCTCCTAGGCCTGGGAGCAATGGCTTTAATAGTAACCACTGTATTTGCATTTTGGAGGACTGCTCCTAAGAGCTGTTTTTATTTAAAGAGTCCCAGCAATCAAATACAGATTGGCTGGCTAGCTCCCATGTTTCCACACAATTCCCTCCTACTTAAGCTCTCTATGTTTACACACAGGACATCTAACTGCTTGTTCTGGTCAAGGTACAGCTTTCCGGAGCTCTGAGAGACGGAAGAGAAAGGGTTGGTACGTTTTGCAGGTGAATGGTGGTCTGCTGAGAGAGAGACGGACAGAGAGACATAGTCCAAGGTAACAGGAAAGCTTCTGGCACTGGTGCCTGTGCAGTCAGTGGTGTCACTGCCAGGACAGGAAATAGAGGTAGAGCAGGTGTGGGGGAGGGGAAGAATGATAAGTTCAATTTGGGACCTTTATTCATTAGCTCCTTGGGCATTACTAGGTGGCAGGTACTGTGTCAGGAACAACTGTGAACAAAAGAAATAAGGTCCCTGCTCTCCTGAAGCTTACATTCCTGTATGGGAAGGACAACTTAAATAAATCAACAAACTAACTGCAGAAGCCCTGGTTCTATAGTCGTGTGACAGACTGCGCTGCAAAGGCGGCCAGGAAAGTCTCCATCTGGGGGAGACCTGGAGATTAGAAGATGTCAGGTTGAGTATGACAATGACCCAGTGACATAGGCTGAGAGAAGCAGTTTGGATATCTAGGTCTGGGCTGGAGATGATCAGAAAAGAAGCAAAAAGCATACTGCAAAATATACGCAGCATATACTACTACTTATAGGGAGATCAAAAATCCACATAATGATAATGATTATTAATTATTTGAGACAGAGTCTCGCTTTGTCGTCCAGGCTGGAGTGCAGTGGCAAGATCTTGGCTCACTGCAGCCCCCGCCTCCCGGGCTCAAGCGATTATCCAGCCTCAGCCACCCAAGTAGCTGGGATGACAGGGGTGCGCCGCCTCGTCCGGCTAACTTTTGTATTTCTAGTAGAGACACGGTTTCGCCGTCTTGGCCAGGTTGGTCTGTAACTCCTGGCTTCAGGCGATCCGCCCGCCCGCCTCGGCCTCCCAAAGTGTTGAGATTGCAGGCGTGAGCCACCGTGAGGGCCTCACTGATTATCTAAGGCTGTTTAGATTATAGTTTTTTAGATTATGTTTTTGTTTCCCTAAACGGGGTGGTGAGTACAGAGGTGTGAGATGTAACACGTAATTTGTACACCTTTTGCACACGTAAATATCACAAAGTAAACTTTTAAAATAAGGCAAGGCCTAGGGCCTCGCGAGGCTTCTCTGAGGAGCGAGGACCAGTCAGTCACAGCCAGTTTCCACTGCCTCCACGCTCCGGCCTAGGCCAGCCCCTCTCCCCAGTCATTCGCTCGGGGCTGGCTCCGCCCCAGAACTGCGCAACCTCCCCGCCCACATCCGCGTTCTAACCAATGAGCGCTCGAAATTTGGGTCCACACCCCCGTCACGCCCCGCCCCAGACTCGCGCGCCCGTGACGTCACGGTCCGGCCCCCGCCACGTGACGGCCGCGCGCCGGGCTCTAGCTCCCCGCCGGGCTCGCGCCGCAGAGGCCGGTGAGGCGCCGGCGGCCACGCCGCGGAAGGCGCGGGCCGAGCAGAGCCGGGCGTTGGAGCCCGCGCGCGCATGGAGGCGTTGCCGGCAGCCCCCTGAGGGCAGCGGGGAGACAAGACCCGGCGACCTCGCGCATCCCTCGAGCCGCCACGCGCTCTCGCCACCGGGCGGCGACGGGCCGCGGAGCCGGCGCGGCCATGGCGACGGGCGGCCAGCAGAAGGAGAACACGCTGCTTCACCTCTTCGCCGGCGGGTGAGTTCCCGGGCCCAGCCGCGCGCGCCCCACCGCCTGCGGTCCCCTCGGCCTTCGCCCCGGGCGCGGCCCCAGCCTCCCGCGGCGGTTACCGGCCTTCCCCGGGCTACGGCGCCGGCGCTCGGGAGGAGGAAGTCCCGGCGTCGGGGGACTGGTGGGCAGGGCCGAGGGAGGGGGTCGGGCCTTCCTCACCCCTACGTCCTGACCGCAGCCCCGAGGGCGGCTGTGCCCCGCCGCCCGTCCTCCCCGCGGCGTCCCCAGCTTTTCCCCATTCTGAACAGTCAGTGGCCGGCGAGTGTTGCTCGGCGGCGGTCCAGCCTGGACGCTGTGGCGCGGCCCCCCCTCCCCCGCCCCCTTCTCCTGGGGCCTCTCCCGAAGCGCAGCGCCTCAGAGCCCGTGGTAGGATCGCTGATGCTCGGGTGTGCCCGAGGTTCCTCAGGGCAGCGCGGGAGGTCATCCGGACGGGCAAAAAGGTCTGCAGACGTTGGACGTCAGCAAGGCCTGGGTGGTGCTGGTGAACGGTGATGCTTGCGGCCACACGCGGGGTGGCTAAGCCAGGGACCCGAACTAATATGAGGTCTGGAAGGTGTGTTGAGACACTTCTCGCCGGCTGGTAGACGCTTCCAACGCCAGAGACCGCAGAATTGTAAGGTGTTCCTTGTTTTGAAAGCTGCATTAGGTCTATGGTCAGGCACTTTTTTTCCAGGGAGACAATGCATTTTTAGGAGGTTGAGTTCTGCGGTTAGGAAGGGAGATGGTACCCCTCGCCACCTCCCCTTGTCACCTCCCGCCGAGAATAGAAGGTAAAATATTTTTGAGTATTAGTAATTTCCTTTTTTCCTTTATCACAGCCGGTGGCTTGGGGTCCTTTCGGAGTCTTACAGATATTTGGAGTATTAATTTGAGGACCTCATCGGCCTGGCACAGGAATTTTTGAGTGTAGGATATTTTGCATAAAATAGTTTATCCTGGGATGATCATCTTGGCTTGAGTAGTTGCAGCCTGGATTCCTACCTGGATATGTTCCTTACAACAAACAATGGTTGAGAAACTTATCTTGGAAGATGACTGATGAAAGCGTCCCTGAGCTTTTTTTGTACTTGTATTGTGGGCAGTCACCAGGTTACTTTAACCAAAAACTTCGGTGGGTCTTCATAGATTGGAAGAGTTTCTCATTCATCTCTTCCCTGTCATTCATTCCCTTGCAACCCTTCCCTCCATGTCTCCATTGAGACTTCCTTTTTTTTTTTTTTTTTGAGAGGGAGTCTTCCTCTGTCGCCCAGGCTGGAGTGCAGTGGTGCGATCTTTGGGCTCACTGCAACTTCCGCCTCCCGGGTTCAGGCGATTCTCCTGCCTCAGCCTCCCGAGTAGCTGGGATTACAGGCCCCGCCACCATGCCTGGCTAATTTTTTTTTTCTTTTTTTTTTTTTGGAGACGGAGTTTCGCTCTGTAGCCCAGGCTGGAGTGCACTGGCGCCATCTCGGCTCACTGCAAGCTCCGCCTCCCGGGTTCACGCCATTCTCCCGTCTCAGCCTCCGGAGTAGCTGGGACTACAGGCGCCCGCCACTGCGCCCAGCTTTTTGTATTTTTAGTAGAGACGGGGTTTCACCGTGTTAGCCAGGATGGTCTCGATCTCCTGACCTCGTGATCCGCCCGCCTCGGCCTCCCAAAGTGCTGGGATTACAAGCGTGAGCCACTGCGCCCGGCCACGCCCAGCTAATTTTTTTGTGTTTTTGCTAAGAGGCGGAGTTTTGCCATGTTGGCCAGGCTGGCACTCCTGACCTCAAGTGATGGCCCACCTTGGCCTCCCAAATTGCTGGGATTACAGGCGTGAGCCACCATGCCCGGCGGAGACTTCCTTTCAGAGTAACACAAGGGGGAAGCATTCTTAAATTAAGCCACTCTATATAAATTTGTCTTTCTTGGGAATTTTAAACAAGTTGGCCATTTTTTTTTTTTGTCTCACACGTTTTTTAAGCCAAGAAGGATCATTTAAAAAAAAAAAAAAAGGAATTTCTGCTCAGTGATTTTGACTTACTGTTTTTAGTGAGGTGGGTTTTTGTTTTTTGTTTTTTTTTCAGACGGAGTCTTGCTCTGTCTCCCAGGCTGGAGTGCAGTGGCGCCATCTCGGCTCACTGCAAGCTCCGCCTCCCGGGTTCACGCCATTCTCCTGCCTCAGCCTCCCGAATAGCTGGGACTACAGGTGCCCGCCACCACGCCCGGCTAATTTTGTATATTTTTAGTAGAGACGGAGTTTAACCGTGTTAGCCAGGATGGTCTCGATCTCCTGACCCCCTCTGCCCACCTCGGCCTCCCAAAGTGCTGGGATTGCAGGCGTGAGCCACTGCGCCCGGCCAGTGAGGTGGTCTTTTACAATTTTTCTTTGTATTCCAAACCAGGAGAGTTGCATGCTGGAGCAGCCTCTGTTGAGGCTCACTGTGAGATGGATGGCCCTGTCTTGTTGAATCTCCCTCTGTACCCTTCACTGTGCCCTCTGGCTGCCAGATTCTCCTACTAGGGCACCAGGCTTATACCTTGTGATGGAGTAAATCTGCAGTGGCCAGCACAGCTCTCCTGCTTGATTAAGATGTAGGTAGTTTATTAGGGTGGCGCCTGAAGCCATTGTATTTAACAAGTTTCCGTTCCTGTCTTGGCAGCAATTTGAGACTCAAGAAAGAAAAGACAGCTTCCAAAAGGATGTTTTCAGAGTAACTAATTGGATTTTGATCCACTCTCAGTAGCCTAAAATATTTTACTTTCTGTTAGGGAAGAACATGAAAGGAGCTGAGTGTAAAATGGCTGTATTGTATGGTTAAAATGAGGCCACCCAGAGGTCCCACCTAGTCCGGTGGAATATGTGCTGCCTTGCTCCAAGTAACTAGTTGCTGCTGTTGTTAAGCTGGCGTCTTTCCAGAAGACGAAGTGCACTTCCTTTGAAAAGAAGTCAGAGTCCCCACTAAAAATCTGTCACATTTCTCTTGTTTATTGAATAGCCATTGGAAACTATAACATCAAACAAGTTTAATACTGTTGCTAATTAATGATACTGTGATACTGAACAAGCATTTCTTTATTTTTATTTTTATTTTTTGAGACGGAGCCTCACTCTGTCGCCCAGGCTGGAGTGCAGTGGTGCAATCTCTGCTCACTGCAACCTCCGCCTCCCGGGTTGAAGCAATTTGATTCGCGTGCCTCAGCCTCCCCGGTAGCTGGGATTACAGGCATGTGCCATCATGCCCAGCTAATTTTTGTATTTTTAGTAGAGATGGGGTTTTGCCACGTTGGCTAGGCTGGTCTCGAACTCCTGACCTCAAGTGATCCACCTGCCTTGGCCTCCCAAAGTGCTAGGATTATACAGGTGTGAGCCACCACGCCCTGCGTGAAAAGGTATTTTTATTTATTCATTTATTTATTTTTGATACGGAGTTTCACTCTTGTTGCCCAGGCTGGAGTGCAGTGGTGCAATCTCAGCTCACTGCAGCCTCTACCTCCTGGGTTCAAGTGATTCTCTTGCCTCAGCCTCCTGAGTAGCTGGGATTAAAGGCTCACGCCACCACGCCCGGCTAATTTTTGTATTTTTAGTAGAGACAGGGTTTCACCATGTTGGACAGGCTGGTCTCGAACTCCTGCCCTCAGGTGATCCGCCCACCTCAGCCTCCCAAAGTGTTGGGATTACAGGTGTGAGCCACTGGGCCCAGTCCTGTCATTCCTTTTCTATTGTTTAAACCACCTCATCAAGAAGAACACAGAAGTGCTTTGAGGTGGCCCTTCTGTATGTAGGCTTGATTTGCCAAAGACGAAAATCCTATAAATTTGCCCCATCAAATAGCATGGGGGTTCTGGTTGTCTGTTAGTGCTAGTGATGTCCTTCATCTGCTGGGCAGCCACTTAACAGCACAGTGCCCATTTAGATCTACTCAGTACCTGAAATAGCTGGGCTAAGCTGTCCTTAGATTTAGAGGTTGATCCTGGATTAGATGCTTTGGGTCTTATTTTTATGGCGTGCTTTTTTGTTTTGTCATCCTAGCCTTTAAAATGTATTTTAATGGGAATATAGTATATCTTTAAGATTTTAAACTAGGCCAGGTGTGGTGGCTCACGCCTGTAATGCCAGCACTGTGGGAGGCCGAGGCGGGTGGATCACCTGAGGTCAGGAGTTCGAGACCAGCCTGGCCAACATGGCAAAACCCGTCTCTACTGAAAATACAAAAATTAGCTGGGCATGGTGGTGCATGCCTGTAATCCCAGCTACTTGGGAGGCTGAGGTAGGAAAATCGCTTGAACCTGGGAGGTGGAGGTTGCAGTGAGCTGAGATTGCTCCACTGCACTCCAGCCTGGGAGACAGAGAGAGAGACTCCATCTCACAAGAAAAACAAAAAACAAAAAATGAAAAACTTAAACTATAATAAGACACAGATATTTTCAAAATTCAATGTTTTCCCACCTAGTATGGGCAGCTGTTGCCAGGTATACTCAGGTACTTGTCCTGCAAATTAAATCTTTATCAGCTAATGGTTAGTTTTTTTTTTTTTCTTTTTTTGAAGCAGCATCTCTCTGTGTAGCCCAGGCTGGAGTGCAGTGGTGACATCTCGGCTCGCTGCAACCTCCACCTCCCGGGTTCAAGCAATTCTCGTGCCTCAGCCTCCCAAGGAGCTGTAATTACAGGCACGTGCCACCACACCCGGCTGTTTTTTGTATTTTTAGTAGAGACCAGGTTTCACCATGTTGGCCAGACTGGCCTCGAACTCCTGACCTCAGGTGATCTGCCCATCTCAGCCTCCGAAAGTGCTGGGATTACAGGCATGAGCCACCGAGCCCAGCCAATGCCAGGTTTCAAGTAAAACTTTCCAAAAATTTACAGTGTATACAGAAAAGCACCTAATGTTTTTTAAATAGCACGATAGAGGTAGCAGGTGAAATGGCGGTTACCAAACCTCCAAAGATTAGGATTGCAGGATGTCTGGCAGTATCATTTGTTGGCAAAATGTGGATAAGCTGTGAGCCTGGAAAGCAGTTTACCATCAGTGGGGTAATGATTATTATCAGAAAGAGCATACAGGCCTTGGTTTTAGTGCCCGATATGCATGTATGCATAGGGAACAGAGGCTGTTGTTGAAGACAGTTGGTTTTTACAAATTTTCCTTGATAGTTTAAACTCAGAGTTAAAAAGCACAATTCTGTGTGCATAATTTAAAATTTTATGACTTCTGATCACATAAAGATACTTTTTTTAAAATCCCAGTATATATTATAGTAGTAACGTTGTAGTTTTACTCTGCTGTCAACTGGAGGTGAGGTGCCTAAGCCACAAGGGGAAAAATTAAACTAGGGAGGCATGGGTGTAAAAGGATTAGAAGGTTAACTATATCTTCATGTAATAAATACAAAACTTCAGTTTTGGAAAGGAATAATGAGAGAAGGTAGAGGAATGGGGAGGGGAGTTTTTTTGTTTTTGGTGGTTTTTTTTGTTTTGTTTGTTTGTTTTTGAGACAGAGTTTTGCTCTTGTTACCCAGGCTGGAGTGCAGTGGTGTGATCTCAGCTCTCTGCAACTTCTGCCTCCCGGGTTCAAGTGATTCTAGGGGAGCATATTTTTATCTTTAAAGAAAAGGAATACATAGGCTGGGTGTGGTGGCTTATACCTGTGATCCCAGCACTTTATTTTTATTTTTATTTTGAGACGGAGTCTCACTCTGTCACCCAGCCTGGAGTGCAGTGGCGAGATCTTGGCTCACTGCAACCTCCGCCCTCCGAGTTCAAGCGATTCTCCTGCCTCAGCCTCCCGAGTAGCTGGGATTACAGGCGCCTGCCACCACGCCCAGCTAATTTTTTTTTGTATATTTAGTAGAGATGGGGTTTCACCATCTTGGCCAGGCTGGTCTTGAACTCCTGATCTCGTGATCCACCCGCCTGGGACTCCCAAAGTGCTGGGATTACAGGCGTGAGCCACCGCGCCCAGCCAATCCCAGCACTTTAAAAGGAGGCCGAGGCAGGTGGATCACTTGAGGTCAGGAGTTCAAGACCAGCCTGGCAACATGGTGAAATCCCATCTCTACTAAAAATAAAAAAGAATTTAGCTGGGCATGGTGGCGCAGGCCTGTAATCTCAGCTACTTGGGAGGCTGAGGCAGGAGAATCACTTGAACCCGGGAGGCGGAGCTTGCAGTGAGCCGAGATCGCGCCACTGCACTCCAGCCTGGGCAACAGAGCGAGACTCCGTCTAAAAAAACAGAAAAGGAATACATAGTTGAAAACAGAAAAGGTGCAGAAAAAATTCAATTAGTAGTTTCTTTTTAGAAAATTAGGCAAATAGACTTCAAAGAGCATCCCTCATGACTGCTTTTAGACATGTAGTTTAACAATTGTTCCTAGCTTTCCTCCACTGGATTCAAATCCTTCAGATGTTTGCTGTGAATGGAATATCCCACAGAGAATTTTTTTTTTTTTTTTTTTGAAACGGAGTCTCGCTCTGTCGCCCAGGCTGGAGCGCAGTGGTGCGATCTCGGCTCACTGCAAACTCCATCTCCCGGGTTCACGCCATTCTCCTGCTTCAGCCTCCCGAGTAGCTGGGACTATAGGCACCCGCCACCACACCCGGCTCATTTTTTGTATTTTTAGTAGAGACAGGGTTTCACCGTGTTAGCCAGGATGGTCTCGATCTCCTGACCTCGTGATCCGCCCTCCTCAGCCTCCCAAAGTGCTGGGATTACAGGCGTGAACCACCGCACCTTGCCCCACAGAGAATTTTCTCTGCACTTTGGCATCAGTGACTGACTAGAACAGTATTACCTTAGGAGCAAAATTAAATTAATGTCCAGGGTGTTTCCTCAGAACTGTTAAGACAAGCATGAGTCCCAGCTGGCCTTTGGAAGATTATTTATGTTAGTAAAACTCTTAACTGCTTTCTCGAAAAGTTTAGGTATACATTTTTTTTGACTAGGCTCATTTAGGGGGTGTTCAGTTGCAAGTAATAGAAGATTCAACTTCAAACCGGCTTGCTTATGGGTACAAAAACCTGAACTCTAGAGGGAGCACAGGCTTCTGGTGAGGGCTTAGCTGAGCAGTGCATCAGTGTCACCGGGAGGGGCCCACCCACGCCTGCTTGGCCTCCAGTAACCTGCTTCATTCTAAGGCTGGCCCTGCATAGCCACAGAAGGGCTTCCAGCAGCAGCTCCTGGTATTTCTCCCACCATTAAGCAAGTCTTCAGTGTAATTCTGAATCCACTAGGACATGTACCCCTTGCTCTAAACCAGTCATTGCTCCCAGGGAAATTATGCTGAGTACTTGGGCTGAAATCATATGTCCATCCCTAAACAGATAACAAGGCAAAGTAGATGTTATGATGTGGACATGCTTCAGTGAGTCAGGCCAAAACTAGACATGAGTTCAATCCTGTCCTCTGTGTGACTTAAGAAATTAGGGATCTTGGCCAGGCGCAGTGGCTCATGCCTGTAATCCCAGCACTTTGGGAGGCCAAGGAGGGCAGATCACCTGAGGTCAGGAGTTCAAGACCAGCCTGGCCAACATGGTGAAACCCCATCTCTACTAAAAATACAAAAATTAGCCAAGCATTGTGGCACACATCTGTAATCATAGCTACCCCGGAGGCTGAGGCAGGAGAATTGCTTGAACCCAGGAGGCGGAGGTTGCAGTACGCTGAGATTGCGCCAGCCTGGGCAACAAGAGCAAAACTCTGTCTCAAAAGAAAAAAAAAAAAGGAAATTAGCGATCTTGTTAAGACAGAGGAAGAGAGGGATGGATGCTGGGGAGGCAACCAGCAGTGCCACCAGTCCATTTTACCGTCTTCAAATAGTGCCCATTTTATTGGTCTAGAACAGGGTTTCTCAACTTTGGTTGGATGATTATTTGTCTGTGAGGGATGGGCTGTCTTGTGCATTGTAGGATATTTAGCAGCATCCCAGGCCTCTACCCACTAGATACGAGTAACCCCCTCTCCCCCATTTCAAAACCCAAAATGTCTTGACATTTTGTTACTGGGGTGGGAACAAAATTGCCCCAATTGAGAACTACTGGTTTAGAATAGTGGCCTTCAAACTTTTTTTTTTTAAGTTTTTGTGGGTTTCTTGTTTGTTTTGTTTTGATTTTGTTTTTGTTTTTGTTTTTCCCTTCCTGTCACCCACGCTGGAGTGCAGGGGTATGATCACTGCTCCCTGCAGCCTTGACCTGCCAGGCTCAAGTGATCCTCCCACCTCAGCCTCCAGGGTAGCTGGGTGGCTGAGACTAGAGTAGCTGGGACTACAGGCGCGCACCACCACGCCTAGCTAATTTCTGTAGTTTTTGTAGAGATGGGTTTTCACCATGTTGCCCAAGCTGATCTCAGAACTCCTGGGCTCAAGCAATCTGCCTGCCTTGGCCTCCCAAAGTGCTGGGATTACAGGTTTGAGTCTGTGCCCAGCCATGGCCTTCAAACTTTAATCATACACTGCTATGACTAACATGTTTCTGCATATCTTATGTATAATTATATTACCCTGTTACTTTTATACATACTATAAGACCTATACACAAAATAGAAATTAAATGGGCTGGGCGCGGTGGCTCACGCCTATAATCCCAGCACTTTGGGAGGCCCAGGCGGACACATCTCCTGAGGTCAGGAGTTCAAGACCAGCCTGGCCAACATGGTGAAACCCTGTCTCTACTAAAAATACAAAAATTATCTAGGTAGGATGGCGCACACCTGTAATCCCAGGTACTCATGAGGGTAAGGCATGAGAATCACTTGAACCTGGGAGGCAGAGGTTGCAGTGAGCCGAGATCACGCCGCTGCACTCCAGCCTGGGTGACAGAGTGAGACTCTGTCTCAACAACAAAAAGCAAACAAACAAAATAGAAATTAAATGGTGGAGGTTATAAATAAAATGTTATTTCTTTCTGTATGCCAGTAGGTCATGGTGCACATCTCTTAGAGTATGTATCCCAGTTTGGAGATTCCTTGTCTGAAATACTGCTTGCCAGTCAGATTAGTCCATTTTCCAACTATGTGAGGCTAACGCTGCGTCAGCATGTAACTGGCGGTTGAATATGACTTTTCCTACTGTCTGAGCACTGGCTACTGGAGCCCTCAGATGAACCAAGAGGATCCTAGTCTAAGACTTAGGTGGAAGAACCTGCCCTGCTGCCATTGACCAGACTGTCTATGAGAGAAGAACGGTTGTGGGTGTCAACATTGGGGTGTGTGGGCAGAGAGGATTTTACTATTATTGTCTCCAGCTCTGTCCCCGGCCCCTAGTAGGTCTGGGCTACAGATTGAGAGAGCTTGTAAGGCAGGGAGACTGGTAGCTTGCTCTGTGGCCAGATGCCTCCTACAAGTGAGAGGCTGGTGCATTGGCCCAAGCCAGCAGGATGAGAAGGGACTGGGTGGTATGCTTGGGAAGGACACTCAGTGACTCCCACTTTGAGCCAATCTTGTTAACTCCTAGCGGTCCCATTGGCTTGATGTCAAGGAGCATGGGGACCAGAGGAAGGAAAGGCACCTAGTTCTGCCTGCAAGCTCCCCAGGGCAAGCAAGGCAGAAAAGAGATGTGGGAATGAACTGCTGGTGGGATCAATGGGGGGGATGAACTGATGGTGGGATCAATGGGGGGGATGAACTGATGGTGGGATCAATGGGGGGGATGAACTGATGGTGGGATCAGTGCGGGGGATGAACTGCTGATGGGATCAATGGCGGGGATGAACTGATGGTGAGATCAATGGGGGGGATTAACTGATGGTGGGATCAATGGGAGTTCCCAGTGTTGGGGCTCATAGTAGGTTGAATGCCATCTACAATGAAAAAACATTCACCAAGGCCTCCAGTACATCACAAACCTTTTTTTTTTTTTTTTGATACGGAGTCTTGCTCTGTCGCTCAGGCTGGAGTGCAGTTGTGCGAGATCGGCTCACTGTAACCTCCGCCTCCCAGATTCAAGGGATTCTCCTGCCTCAGCCTCCTGAGTACCTGGGATTACAGGCACCTGCCACCACACCCAGCTAATTTTTGTATTTTTAGTAGAGACAGGGTTTCAGCATGTTGGTCAGGCTGGTCTCTAGAACTCCTTATCTCAAGTAATCTGCCCACCTCAGCCTCCCAGAGTGCTGGGATTACAGGTGTGAGCCGCCACGCCCAACATATATATATATTTCTATATATGTATCTTTCTATATATATTTTTTTCTATATACATATATATATATATATTTTTTTTTTTTTTGAGACGGGGTCTCACCCAGGCTGAAGTGCAGTAGTGTCATCTCACCTCACTGCAGCCTTGACCTCCTTGGGTTCAGGTGATCCTCCTAAGTAGCTGGGACTACAGGTGTACACCACCATGCCTGACTAATTTGTTTTTGTTTTTGTAGAGACAGGACTCCAGCCTGGGTAACAGAGAAAGACCTTCTCTCTTTAAAAAAAAAAAAAAAGAGTGTGGCCTGCCACCTTGAAAGAGGTCACTGATTCGCTGTTACTAGGGCATTTGCTTTTTTGGACGAACACACCATCCTTTGATCAGTGGCATAGACTTGGATGACAGTTGGCCAAAGTAATGAGTGCATTTTACTTAGGGAAAAAGCAAAGGTGGTTGACCTGTATGGTATTTGAACTTACTGGCTTTCTGATGAAAGGATTTACCCAGAAGCTCTTTTTCAATGATTTGGAGTTATGTTATCGAACACAAATAGATTTCAGGTATTTCTTTATTTTACTACGTAGCTGGTAAGTTTCTCAGTATCTTTAAATGTTATACTTTTTAGGCATGTGGTTATTATGACAGGTAGGAGTATTTTGTATGAATAGACATGGGTTAGAAAGTTTTTACGTCTATCATTTTTATTTTTATTATTTATTTATTTATTTATTTATTTATTTATTTATTTATTTATTGAGACTGAGTCTTGGCTTTGTCACCCAGGCTGGAGTGCAGTGGTGTGATCTCAGCCCACTGCAACCTCTGCCTCCTGGTCTTAAGCCATCCTCCCACCTCAGTCTCTCGAGTATCGGGACTACAGGCGCACATCACCACACCCAGCTAATTTTTTAATGTGTATTCTTGGTAGAGACAGGGTTTTGACCTGTTGGCCAGGCTGGTCTCCAACTCCTGAGCTCAAGTGGTCCACCCATCTCGGCCTCCTAAAGTGCTAGGATTACAGGCATGAGCTGTCACACCTGGCCACTTCTATCTTTTTAAAAATATTCCTTATTATAGCCTATTTTCTTTAGATATATTCTAGTGCTTGGAGCAAATTACACAAACCAGTATTAAGCTAGGCCCACAACTTGATTAAAAATAAAAATAGGCCAGGTGCGTGGCTCACGCCTGTAATCCCAGCACTTTGGGAGGCCAAGGCAGGTGGATCACGTGAGGTCAGGAGTTGAAGACCAGCCTGGCCAACATGGTGAAACCCTGTCTCTACTAAAAATACAAAAAAATAACAGCTGGGACCTGTAGTCCCAACTACTCAGGAGGCTGAGGCACGACAATTGCTTGAACCCAGGAGGCAGAGGTTGCAGTGAACTGAAATCGCACCACTGCACTCCCAGCCTGGGTGACAGAGTGAAACTGTCCCCCAAAAATAAATAGGTAAATAAATAAAATAAAATAATCCCTCATGGGGATTTTACTTCATTCATTACTTTCAGAGTGTGTGTTAGGTACTAGGTTTGCTTCTAGATTTCCAACATTTGCCTCTAGTGGAGTAGGGAAGCTGCATAAACATTCTATATGTCCAGGCCTGTTTTTCCTTCCTGTCGTTGCTTTTCCCAGGCGGAGATGCTGGTGCCCTATCATTTTTATTGACCCACCTATTTTATGCCAGGTGCCTGCTACGCTCTAGTTGCAAGAATGTACGAACAGCTTTTCTCCAAGGAGCTCCCAGTCTAATGAGAAAGACTTTTTTTCAAATACTTAGAAACCTTGGAAGCCATTTTTGTTGAAATCTCAATTGAATAATTCCTTTGCTTAGTAAACACTGTTTAGGAACTTGTTGAGCCCTGATGCCAGGGATGGAAAGATAAGTAAGGCCCCAGGTCTGAATCTTGAGGAACTCGTCAGATTATAGAGCGATGTTTTCCAGAGTGAGGCCTGTATCATTGGTAGGCATGGGTGAGGATGTGTCTATGGCCCTTGACATTGTTAATTATAACTAGCCCATCAAACATGTTATTTCATTGGTAGAATTGTTTAAGAGATGATGGAAGTAGGTATTTTAGGATAAATAAGTGAGTTGCCTTGAAGAAAAATATTTAAATAGTAATTCAGGTAATATCTTGATATGAATATAAGGGTAATACTCAAATGATTGGCTTAGGGGAACCCTGATCCAGAGAGACAGTGTGAGTAATGAAAACACAGGATTAACTGATAGTTGTGAATGAGGGAAACACAAGGACTTCATTGTTGAAGGTGATTAATCAGATTTTTTTTTTTAAGACAGTCTTGCTCTGTCACCCAGGCTGGAGTGCAGTGACACAATCTTGGCTCACTGCAACCTCTGCCTCCTGCATTCAAGCTATTCTCCTGCCTCAGCCTCCCCAGTAGCTGGAATTACAGGCATTACAGGCATGTGCCACTACACCCGGCTAATTTTTGTATTTTTTTTTTTAGTAGAGATTGGGTTTCACCCTGTTGGCCAGGCTGGTCTCGAACTCCTGGCCTCAAGTAATCCACCTGCCTCAGCCTCCCAGAGTGGTAGTATTACAAGTGTGAGCCACAGTGCCTGGCCGAAAGTAATTAATCAAATTTTAAGAAGGGTCTGTATTGGAGTAAATATTGATTTTCAAAATAGTATCTTCACCTGAATGAACTATTTTGTTTGAATGTGCAGAAATACTTTTCTAGAGTATTCATTGCAGCATGGTAGTGAAATTGGAAATTACATGAATGTCCAACAGTAGGAAATTGGTTAAAATCTTATCAATCGATAAGGCAGAGATAGTATGAAGCCATTGGAAATGATGAAGCAGGTGCATAATTTGCCATAAAAGGGCACTCAGAATACCTAGATACTGGGAAGGGGTTAGGTGAAAATGCCAAGAATGGAAAGCCCCAAAGGATGTGCTAACGTGGGAATAGTAGTTACCCTTTAGCTCTGGGATTTCAACTTTTTTTTTTTTTTGAGATGGAGTCTTGCTCTGTTGCCCAGGCTGGAGTGCAACGGCGAGATCTCCGCTCACTGCAACCTCTGCCTCAGCCTCCTGAGTAGCTGGGATTACAGGCATGCACCACCATGCCCGGCTAATTTTTGTATTTTTAGCAGAGATGGGGTTTTGCCATGTTGGCCTGGCTGGTCTCGAACTCCTGACCTCAGGTGATCCACCTGCCTCGGCCTCCCAAAGTGCTGAGGTTCAACTAATTTTATTAACCTTTGTTGTGTTCCAGTTTTTTTTTGTTGTTTTTTTTTGTTTGTTTGTTTGAGACGGAGTCATGCTCTGTCACTCAGGCTGGAGTGCAGTGGCACAATCGGCTCACTGCAGCCTCTGCCTCCTGGGTTCACGCCATTCTCCTGCCTCAGCCTCCCGAGTAGCTGGGACTACAGGCACCTGCCACCACGCCCAGCTAATTTTTTTCTTTTTTTGTATTTTTAATAGAGACAGGGTTTCACTGTGTTAGCCAGGATGGTCTCGATCTCCTGACCTCGTGATCCGCCCACCTCAGCCTCCCAAAGTGCTGGGATTACAGGCGTGAGCCACCGCGCCCGGCGCGTTCTAGTTTTAAAGAGAGAAAAGCTAAACTTAGCATTCCATTGTGTGGAGAATAGTATAGCTTCTCTGATCTGCTTTGGTTTCCCTTACAGGTGTGGAGGCACAGTTGGTGCTGTTTTCACTTGTCCACTAGAAGTCATTAAGACACGGTTGCAGTCTTCAAGATTAGCTCTCCGGACAGTCTACTATCCTCAGGTTCATCTGGGGACCATTAGTGGAGCTGGAATGGTGAGACCAACATCCGTGACACCTGGACTCTTTCAGGTTCTGAAGTAAGTTCAGTCTTGTCTGCTCCTGCCACCTGCACACCCTGTACCGCCACTGTCAACAGAGAATGTTCATCAAGCTTATCAAATGTGATGTTCTGTTTGCATAGCCTTGGTCCTAACTTAAGAATTAGATTTCTTTACCAATACCTTTGAGCTCTGACCTTGCTCCCCTGGCAGCGGGGGTCCCAGTGTACATGTGACCATCATCCAGGGCAGTTAAAGTAAACCTAGCAAAGCAAACCAAAAATCCACGTGTAAATTGTTGCATCACATCATTGCTCTTGCTCAAAGCTTTTGAGGGAAATGAAGATAAGAGGTGATAGAGTAAAATTTTAAAAATTGCACAACAGAAGAGTTGTGAATATTTTATTTTATTTTATTTTATTTACTTTTTTTGAGACAGAAGAATCTCTCTCTGTCACCCAAGCTGGAGTGCAATGGTGCGATCTTGGCTCGCTGCAGGTGATCTGCCCACCTTGGCCTCCCAAAGTGCTGGTATTACAGGCGTGAGCCACCGCACCCAGCCGTGAATATTTTTAAAAGAAACAAAATGTTTGTTTGTTTGTTTGTTTGTTTTTGAGCTGGAGTTTTGCTCTCGTTGCCCAAACTGGAGTGCAATGGCACAATCTCAGCTCACCGCAACCTCTGCCTCCTGGATTCAAGCGATTCTCCTGCCTCAGCCTCCCGAGTAGCTGGGATTACAGACATGCGCCACCATGCCCGGCTAATTTTGTATTTTTCATAGAGATGGAGTTTCTCCATGTTGGCCAGGCTGGTCCCAAACTCCCAACCTCAGGTGATCCGCCTGCCTCAGCCTCCCAAAGTGCTGGGATTACAGGCGTGAGCCACCACACCGGCTTTTTTTTTTGCTTTTTATTGGGAAATATTTTTAAATGTGTAGAAAAGTTATATTTAATAAAATGGGCTTTAAAATTTGTTTTATACCTTAGCTACCTGCCCATTTTATTATTTTTACTGTAGAAAAAATAATTCATTTGCTTATAAAGTAGCCAAATATTCTTAAGTCAAATTTGGCTTATCAGTCTATGCATAAGGTAAAATCAAATTCAGAAGAGAACTGATTGAATATCTGATTTTTAGCTCAGGACCTTGTACTTTGAGATGCTCTATAATTAATAGTTGAATTTAACTGAGCGTGATATTCAAATCTTTGAAACTGATTCTTGGGCAAGAGTATGTTCAAGAAAGACATTCATCAAGAAAGCTATCAGTGTAGAGATTTATTTGGGAAATGTTAGAAAAAAGTAATAAAATGGAGATGCTCTGTTTTAAAAACAACACATTTAGCACTTTTTTTTTTTTTTTTTTTTTTTGAGATGGAGTCTCACTCTGTCGCCCAGGCTGGAGTGCAGTGGCGCGATCTCCACTCACTGCAAGCTCCGCCTCCTGGGTTCACGCCATTCTCCTGCCTCAGCCTCCTGAGTAGCTGGGACTGCAGGTGCCCGCCATCATACCCAGCTAATTTTTTTGTATTTTTAGTAGAGACGGGGTTTCACCATGTTAGCCAGGATGGTCTCGATTTCCTGACCTCGTGATCCGCCCACCTTGACCTCCCAAAGTGTTGGGATTACAGGCGTGAGCCACCGCGCCCAGCCACATTTAGCACTTTTAGGCACAATTTAGATAAGGCAGGATGAGTTGGAGAGTGCTTAGTTTATTTTTAGGTATGTTTTATTTGTAAAACCCAACTATGAGTCACTCGGGCATTCATGCCAAATGTGTGCAAAGGTACATCTGAGCTTACTGAGCAAAACTGAACAGCAAGACCAGATGCCAGGGACAAGTGAGAGCATCAGAAGCCCAGCGAGGGAACAGGGAGATTGGTGTCCAAGACTCCAGGAGAAATTGGGGTTTTTGTTTGTTTGTTTGTTTTCTTTTTTGAGACAGATTCTCACTCTGTCACCCAAGCTGGAGTGCAATGGTACGATCTCTGCTCACTGAGACCTCTGCCTCCTTGGTTCAAGCGATTCTTCTGCCTCAGCTTCCCGAGTAGCTGGGATCACAGGCATGCACCACGATGCCTGGCTAATTTTTGTATTTTTGGTAGAGACAGAGTTTTACCATGTTGGCCAGGCTGGCCTTGAACTCCTGACCTCAGGAGATCTGCCTGCCTTGGCCTCCCGAAGTACTGGGATTATGGGCGTGAGCCACTGTGTCTGGGTGAGAATCAGGTTTTTTAATTAAATGCTAAGAAAAGGAGTGGAGACACTGGGCAGGAAAGTTGGGGGTGGGTACAGGAGGGACAGAAGCACAGAGATGTGGAGGGACACTTTGCTCTCAGGACAGATCCGAGTCCATGGCCCCCATCAAGATGGGACTGTGAGAACACTCCTCCTGCTTTGCCTTTTCACATGCTTAGGCGGTGCCAGTGTCCCGGGTGACACCTTTCTTCTAAGGAACATGCAGTGCTTTGGACATAAGGAAACTGAGACAGGTAATGTTACTTCAGTAACATTCAAAATGAACTTCCTGTTGCCAAATAATCATGACTAGTGAATTTGGATTTACTGTAACTGGGGAACTGTTACCCAAAAGTGTGGGTGTCAACAGGGCCAAGCTGGAAGGTAAATGGGAATGTTTCTCCATTTTAGGTTTTACAGGATATGTGGGTTGAGTGTCCCTTATCTGAAATGCTTGGGACCAGAAGCAATGCAGATTTCAGATTTTGGAATATTTGCTTCATCATACCAGTTCAGCATCCCCAGTCCAGAAATACAAAATGCTCCAATGGGCATTTCTTTCAGCATCATGTTGTCACTCAAAAAGTTTCTGATTTTAGAACATTTTGGATTCTTATGGCTTTCTAATCTCCAGTAAATCCAGCCCCCCCCATAAGAGATTGTGTGTGTGTCTGTGTGTGTGTGTGTCTGTGTGTCTGTGTGTGTGTGTGTCTGTGTGTGTGTGTGTATCTGTTCCCTCCCCTCAATTAGGGCAATTGTTTAGTAAAATTTAAATCAAAGGAAAAAGGCCACTCCATGTTTTAATACAGGAACAACTTCCACACCACACGAAAGACAAACTATTTTCATTACAGTCCCACCGGCTTCATTGGTTAATACAGCCACAGCTACACAATAATGAGCCATCACTTACATATGAATACTTTAATTAATTAATTAATTTGGGGTTTTTTTGAGACAGAGTTTCACTCTTGTTGCCCAGGCTGGAGTGCAATGGCGCGATCTCGGCACAACCTCCGCCTCCCAGGTTCAAGCGATTCTCCTTCCTCAGCCTCCCAAGTAGCTGGGATTACAGGAATGTGCTACCACACCCGGCTAATTTTGTATTTTTATTAGAGACAGGGATTCTCCATGTTGGTCAGGCTGGTCTCAAACTCCCAACCTCAGGTGATCTGCCCGCCTTGGCCACCCAAAGTGCTGGGATTACAGGCGTGAGCCACTGTGCTCGGCATGAATACTTTTAAATCAGTTTATTTTATTGACATCAAAATATAAACAATGGCGTTAGTAAGTAAAATTTTAGTTATAATGTTTTGTCAGAAAGGTGTTTGTAAAGTGGCACTTTTCACCCAAGAACTATTTTATTTAAGCTTTATTTCCTCAGCTTTATTATATATTTTTAAAATTCTGGGCTGGGCACGGTGGCTCATGCCTGTATTCCTAGCACTTTGAAGGGCCAATGCAAATGGATTGCTTGAGCCCAGGAGTTTGAGACCAGTCTGGGCAATGTGGCGAAATCCCATCTCTACAAAAAATACAAAAAGTTAGCCGGGCATGTTGGCGTGCACCTATAATCCCAGCTACTCAGGAGGCTGAACTTAGGAGTTGAATATAACTGAGCATGATATTCAGATCTCTCAAACTGATTCTTGGGCAAGAGTGTGTTCAAGACACATTTATCAGGAAAGCTACTTATCATTGTAAAAATGTATTTGGGAAATGTTAGAAAAAGACGTAATAAAATGCAGGTGCTCTATTGCAAAAACCACACATTTAGCACTTTTAGGCACAATTTATGTAAGACAGGATGTCCTTGAGCCCAGGAGATCAAGGCTGCAGTGAGCTGTGATTGTGCCACTGTACTCCAGCCTGGGCAATGGAATAAGACCCTGTGTCAAAAAAAAGAAAGATTCTCTTACACAACTATTTAATAACTTTCAAGTAAAGGACTACTTTTAAAAAATTGTGGGTACATAGTAGGTGTATACACTTACGAAGAAAACTCCTTTTACGTGGTAGTATTTCATTGATTTTTCACAACCTTAGCAGATTAGTACTCAGGCGTGACATTACCTCTATTTTAGAGAAGAGGACATGCAGGTTAAGGGCTAAGTGACATGCCCAAAGTCATGTTCAATGTATATCCACCTTGCTTCTAAGAAAGACTTGAAGCTGCTAAAGTAAAGTAAGAAATGAACAAGCCCCAGACACAAGGCTGAGCCTCTGCTGCTTCTCCGCGAAGGCAGCAGCAGTTCCCAGCTCAGAGACTCCTAGGACTGCACCCTCCTGCCTCCGTGGCTATTGCTTCTGTTTCCTTTGCTGTGCTGCAGCCTTACAACCTCTGGCTGTTGGAGGGTCCAGGGCCCAGACCCTGGCCTTCTCTAGCTACTGCCACTCCTGTGGGCGCACTTAGTTTCATGGCTGTAAATACCGTCTGTAAGCTGGCAGCCTTTCTGCTCTGAGCCTCACACGCTCCATCCGGCTGCCTGTTTGACAGCTTGGATGTTTATTAGCCATCCAAGAGTAACATGAGCAAAACAGAACTCCATAAAACCTGCTGCTCCCAGAGTCTTCCCTGTCTCTGTTAGAGGCAGCTCCATCTTTCCAGCTACACAGATCTCAAGCTTCATAGTCATCCTTGGATCTTATTTCTCAGCCCTGAAGCAAATCCTATCAAGTCTACCTTCAAAATAAATACAGAATCTTACCCCTTCTCACTACTTCCTCCACCACTGTCCTGATGGAAGCCACCGTATCTCACCTATATTGGTGCATTCGCTTCCTGACTGCTCTGGCTTGAAAGCTTGCTGCCCTCTACCCTCAGTCTGATCTCAGCAGAGCACCCAGAGAACCCTCTGCTCAGATCCTCTGCTCAGAGTTGCTGTCTCCCTCTGGGTAAGAGCTACAGCTATCCCTGTGGCCTACTAGGTTCTACACGATTCTCACCCTTCCCATTACTTCTGACTTTTCATCTCCTATTTTCCCCTTTGCCTCTCCAGCCTCCTTTTTGTTCCTTTAAAAGGCCAGGAACATTTCCCACCGCAGGGTGTTTGCAGTAGACATTGTCTGCACGGCTGACGTCCGCTGTCATCACCTTGCAGGAAGACCCTACAGTGACCATGCTATTTAAAAGCAAACTCTCCGCAACACTCCAGCCCACCTTCCTGCTTTATATTTTTATCCGTAGCACTTACGTCCATCAACATACAGTGTAGTTTACTTATTTCTATTCTTTTCTCCCTCTTCACCACCCCCTCCAATGGGACTTCTTTGGAGGTAGTGACTTTGGTTTCTTTTAATTACTGAAATCGTCCCCAAGCATCGAGAATGTTGCCTGTCACATAGCAAGCATTCCATACAAATTGAATGCATGAGTTTTGGCATGTCAGGAAGATATTGCATATAAAGGGCTTAACACCCTCCCTCCGTGTAAATAATAAAAGCTGCTGTCATTATAATAGCTACTCTCTGCTTTTAAACACAAGGTTTTTTTTTTTTTTTTTAACCTTAAAGTCTTTTATCTCTTAACAGAGGCAAAAAAAAAAAGGTGGGGGGGAATATCCTATTACATAATTCTCATGTGAAGAAAGCATACTCTTCGGGGGAAATTTGTATCTTTTCCTGTTAATAAGTTCTAAAGGCAGAGTCTGTAACTCAGGACTTACATAAAAACAATATACCAACTTAGGAAGCTTTAGGGAGGCTTAACAGAGGGTGGCTCCTTTTCAGGCTGCTACCATGTGGGTTGAAGCCACCATCCTCTCTCACCTGGATTATTGTACAGCTTTCTGTTTCTTCATTAACCATCCCTAAGCTAACGGCAGTGACGATGGTTTACAGAGAGGGTCCTTATCTAGTAAGTGATCAAACAAGAACAAGGGTACAGGCTTTTGTCTTATCTACAAAGCCCGTGTTACTTTCCTGTTGACATTTTTGGAAGACACTTTGTTATTCAAAAACCATACAAGGCTGGGTGCAGTGGCTCACCCTTGTAATCCCAGCACTTTGGGAGGCCAAGGCAGGTGGATCACCTTAGGTCAGGAGTTAGAGACCAACCTGGCCAACATGGCGAAACCTCGTCTCTACTAAAAATACAAAAACCAGCCGGACATGGCAGCACGTGCCTGTAATCCCAGCTTCTCGGGAGGGTGAGGCAGGAGAATCACTTGAACCTGGGAGGCGGAGGTTGCAGTGAGCCGAGATCACGCCACTGCCTTCCAGCCTGGGCAGCAGAGCGAGACTCCATCTCAAAAAAAAAAAAAGAGAAAAGAAAAAAAACCCATGCAAATAACATGGTCATTCGTTTAAAAGTTGTCTGCTTGTGGCCGAGGCGGGCGGATCACGAGGTCAGGAGATAGAGACTATCCTGGCTAACATGGTGAAACCCTATCTCTACTAAAAATACAAAAAATTAGCCAGGCGTGGCGGTGGGCACCTGTAGTCCCGGCTACTCGGGAGGTTGAGGCAGGAGAATGGCGTGAACCCCGGAGGCGGAGGTTGCAGTGAGCCGAGATCGTGCCACTGCACTCCAGTCTGGGCAACAGCAAGACTCCATCTCAAAAAAAAAGTTGTCTGCTTATTAATAGTCTTACTCATTTGGGGAATACTACTTTAAAAGACTTGTCAGAGAACAGAATTTGTTTATAGAAAGTTTATTTTCAAAATTCAGAGAAAAAAATATTCTCTATTCTGTTAAAGAAAAGTATTCTGTTAAAGAAAAAAATTCTCTATTGAAGAACCTATCTCGAACCTATCTCTTTTTTTTTTTAATAGTTACTTAAAAAGCAAAAAGGCAATATGTTAACAGATTCAGGTATCTGCTATTAAATGTGCCAGAGTAATAAATAGTATATGTATTTCAGGTATTTGCTTTTAAAAAAAATTAAAATCTTCTGGCTTAATATTTTCCAGCAAAGTTCTTACTATTTAAACTGCTGAGACACATTCTTTTTTTTTTTTTTTTTTTTTTTGAGGCAGAGTCTTGCTCTGTCGCCCAGGCTGGAGTGCAGTGGCACCATCTCTGCTCACTGCAACCTCTGCCTCCCAGATTCAAGCGATTCTCCTGCCTCAGCCTCCTGAGTAGCTGGGACCCGCCACCACGCCCGGCTAATTTTTTTTGTATTTTTAGTAGAGACGGGGTTTCAGCGGTATTAGCCAGGATGGTCTCGATCTCCTGGCCTTGTGATCCGCCCGCTTCGGCCTCCCAAAGTGCTGGGATTACAGGCGTGAGCCACCGCGCGCAGCCCTCTTTTTGTTTTTTCAAGTGCCTTTTTCATTGAAAAGTAACGTGTTAGTGATCTCCTATCTTATCTTTTAGGAACCGCAGTGTTCAGATGAGACATTTGTCTTGGATTAGTCTGTGGTATGCATATTATGATATAAAACAGTGAAGAGAATAAAATGCTCCAAACAAGACCCTGATTTTTTTTTTCCATTTTTTTCCTAAATGAAAGTTTGTGACTGCGGGAAAATGAGTCTGGATCCTTCTGGGCTTGATTTTGCAGCTGAAATATACCATTTATAGTAGGATCTTAATTGTTCCAGAAAAGTTTTGTAAACATCAAGCTAGGTTAGAAGTTTGGATTATGTAACAGATTTGGCTTTTTGCCAGCTGTTATTATGTGTAACTATGGAGACCGCCTTTCTTAAGTTCTTAACAGGCCTGAGTCACTTGAGGACACGAGTTCCCTACTGCATTATGGATGAGCGGCTTCAAGCTTCCTGGAGCCAGAGATTCCCTTAATTGTGTTTAAATGACTCCTGAAGCTGAACAGGATACATTAATGGGGACCACAGAGAGGATCTAAACTTTACACAATTTCTTGATACACTTAGCGTTTGAAAATCTTGATTATGTGCTATATTATAAAGTATAGGCCACTTCAAGGTGTTACTTGAGAGAGGTTTTAGTTCAGACAGCTCGATCTTTTAAAAGAGCAATACTGCTTGAACCCTTAAAAGAGCAATACTGTTTGAACCCGGGAGGTGGAGGTTGCAGTGAGCCGAGATCATGCCACTGCACTCGCCTGGCGACAGAGCGAGACTCCCTCTCAAAAAAAAAAAAAAGGGCAATACTCGTGGTTCACGCCTGCAATCCCAGCACTTTGGGAGGCTGAGGTGGGCGGATCACCTGAAGTCAGGAGTTCAAGACCAGCCTGGCCAACATGGTGAAACCCCATCTCTACTAAAAATACAAAAATTAGCCAGGTATGGTGGTGTACACCTGTAATCCCAGCTATCCAGGAGGCTGAGGAAGGAGAATCGCTTGAGCCTGGGAGGCGGAGGCTGCAGTGAGCCGAGATGCAGCCACTGCACTCCAGCCTGGCTGACAGAGCAAGACTCCATCTCAAAAAAAAAAAAAAAAATTAGCAGGACGTGGTGGCTGTTGTCTATAATCTCATCTACTCAGGAGGCTGAGGCAGCAGAATTGCTTGAACCCAGGAGGCAGAGGTTGTATGGGATCACTTAAAAGGGCCTGGGCTTAACACCTGTCAGTAAGGAAAATGATTTGATTAGAAAATAAGACTACTGTCTCTGCATAATATTTTTATGTAATTGAATTATATAAATGGGCCAGGCACAGTGGCTCATGCCTGTAATCTCAACACTTTGGGAGGCCGAGGTGGGCAGATCACTTGAGGTAGGGAGTTCGAAACCAACCTGACCAACATGGAGAAACCCTGTCTCTACTAAAAATACAAAATTAGCTGGGCGTAGTGGCGGGTGCCTGTAATCCCAGCTACTTGGAGACTGAGGCAGGAGAATCACTTGAACCTGGGAGGCAGAGGTTGTGGTGAGCCAAGATTGCGCCATTGCACTCCAGCCTGGGCAACAAGAGCAAAAACTCCGTTTCAAAAAAAAAAAAATTATATAAATTGAACTAAGGTCTGACTTACTACTTTTTAAAATAATAGCTTTTTTTTTTTTTTTTTTTTTTTTTTTTTTTTTGAGGCAGAATCTCGCTCTGTCACCCAGGCTGGAGTGCAGTGGCGCAATCTCGGCTCACTGCAAGCTCCACCTCCTGGGTTCACGCCATTCTCCTGCTTCAGCCTCCCTAGTAGCTGGGACTACAGGCGCCCGCCACCACGCCTGGCTAGTTTTTTTTGTTTGTATTTTTAGTAGAGATGGGGTTTCACTGTGTTAGCCAGGACGGTCTCGATCTCCTGACCTCGTGATCCGCCTGCCTCGGCCTCCCAGAGTGTTGGGATTACAGGCATGAGCCACCGTGCCCGGCCGATTCTTTAGTATTTCAACAAAAGATCATGCCATCTGTGAATAGACATAGTTTTACTTTTTTCTTTCCACTCTTTTTCATCTAATTGCTAGCCTACTACTAGCTCTTGAAGGTACAGATATTCTTTATTTTAAACATCCAAAAATTAGGAGAAGAGAAGCTAAGATTCAAAATTCTATTTACTTTATACATTCAGAGAATCTAGAGCATGAAAAGTTACATAGTGATCTGAGGAAGGAGAGCTGGAAATAGATGAAACTTTAACATTATCCAGTATGCTGTGGACCAGAATGTCAGCTGTACCTCTTTTGCACCAAAAACCAGCTTAATTTGGGAAACTTTCCCTGTGGAGAAAGTGGAAGAGGTAGAAATAGAATTGACAGGATTTACTTTACTATTAACTTTATAGGAACATCTTTTCCATAAAGTGAAAGACCTTTTCATCATACCTTCTGTGTGTTATAATGAAAGTAAAACATTCTATTAACTTTTTTTTTTTCCTTTCTGAGACAGAGTCCTGCTCTGTTGCCCAGGCTGGAGTACAGTGGCATGATCTGGGCTCACTGCAGCCTTTGCCTCCTGTGATCAAGTGATTTCTGGCTAGTTTTTGTATTTTTAGTAGAGACGGGGTTTCACCATGTTGGCCAGGCTGGTCTCGAACCCCTGACCTCAAGTGATCCACCCACTTCGGCCTCCCAATGTGCTAGGATTACAGATGTGAGCCACTGCTCCCAGCCATTCTATTAACTTTTGACTAGCATATGATTATTTGTGAGCTAGATCAACCTTAAGTGCTATCAAATGGATGGTACTACTAGTAAAGAGAAATCCTCTATAAGAAAAAGAGATTAAATTAGAGAAGACCATTATATAACAATGTAAATTCTACTGGATACCATGGAAATTGAACCATTGAAGAGAGTAAATTTAACCAACGTGAATAACTGTGTTGCTGCGGAAAAATGCCTCTAAAGAATGTTCCATACAATCCTTTCAGGATTTTCTGAGTCGCTTTTAATTGGAAACAATATTTAACTTTTTTGTGTGAAAAGCACATTGGCGTGTTTATAGAGAAATCGGAACCCCTTTTATATTGCAGGCGGGAATGTAAGCTGGTGTAACCACTATAGAAAACAGCCTAGTGGTTTCTCAAAAAATTAGGCATAGGATTACCGTGTGATCCAGCAATTCCACTTGGATTCCATAAAAGAATCCAAAGCAAGGACTCAAACAAATATTTGTACACCCATGTTTATAGCAGCACTATATATAATAGCCAAAACGTGGAAGCAACCCAAGTGTCCATCGATGGGTGAATGGATAATAAAATGTGGTGTATACAGCAGTGGAATAATATTCAGCCTTTAAAAAAAAGGAAATTCTGGGTGGGCACAGTGGCTCACGCCTGTAATCCCAGCACTTAGTAAGGCCAAGGTGGGTGGATCACTTGAGGCCAGAAGTTCGAAACCAGCCTGGCCAACATGGTGACACCTCGTCTCTATTTAAAAATATATATATATATATATATACACACACAAAAATTAGCTGAGCGTGGTGGCACTCACCTGTAATCCTAGCTACTGGGAAGGCTGAAGCACAAGAATTGCTTGAACTTAGGAGGTGAAGGTTGCCATGAGCCAAAATCGTCCCACTGCACTCCAGCCTGGGTGATGGAGTAAGACCCTGTCTCAAAAAAGGAATAAAATAAAAAGAAGGAAATTGTGACACATGCTACAACATGGATGAACCTCAAAGACTGAGTGAAATAAGCCAGTCACAAAAAAAGATGTGATGCCACTGATAAGAGATACCTAGAGTTGTCAGATTAGAGACAGTAGAATGGTGACTGCCAGGGCCTGACGGGAGGGAGGGCTAGGGAGCTGGTGCTTAATGAGTGCAAAGGTTCAGTTTGAAAAGATGAAAAGGTTCTGGAGGTAGATGGTGGTGATGGTTGCACAACAGTGTGGATGTACTTAATGTCACTCAACTGTACACTTAAAAATGGTTACAATGTGGCTCACGCCTGTAATCCCAGCACTTTGGGAGGCCTAGGTGGGTGGATCACGAGGTCAGGAGTTCAAGACCATCCTGGCTAACACAGTGAAGCCCTGTGTCTACTAAAAATACAAAAAATTAGCTGGGCGTGGTGGTGGGTGCCTGTAGTCCCAGCTACTTGGTAGACTGAGGCAGGACAATGGCATGAACCTGGGAGGCGGAGCTTGCAGTGAGCTGAGATCATGCCACTGCACTCCAGCCTGGGCAACAGAGCGAGACTCTGTCTCAGAAAAAAAAAAGGTTACAATGGTAGATTTTCTATTATGTGTATGTCATCACACAAAAAAAAGTTTAAAAGTAAAAGCAGTTGGCTGGGTGCATTGGCTCACGCCTATAATCCCAGCACTTTGGGAGGCCAAGGCAGGCGGATCATCAGGTCGGGAGATTGAGACCATCCTGGCTAATGCAGTGAAACCCCGTCTTTACTAAAAATACAAAAAATTAGCCGGGCGTGGTGGCGGGTGCCTGTAGTCCCAGCTGCTCAGGGGGCTGAGGCAGGAGAATGGCGTGAACCTGGGAGGCAGAGCTTGCAGTGAGCCAAGATTGCACCACTGCATTCCAGCCTGGGTGACAGAGTGAGACTCTGTCTCAAAAAAAAAAAACAAAGAAAAGAAAATGAAAAACAAAAAGCAGTCACGGTATAATCTTTGGACTTGAGATACTAGGCTTTGGTTTTAAATAACCGTCATCCGTCCATGAAAATTATTAGTTTTCTATTCCTTAAATTCTGCCCTCCCCCGCCAACTTTTTTTTTGTTTTTAATTTTTGAGACAAGGGGTCTCTTTCTGTCGCTAAAGCTGGAGTGCAGTGGCATGATCATGGCTCACTGCAGCCTTGACCTCCCAGGCTAAGTGATCCTCTTACCTCAGCCTCCTGAGTAGCTGGGACCACAGGCACACACCACCACACCTGGCTAATATTTTTCATTTTTTGTATAGATGGGGTTTATACTGTGTTGCTCAGGCTGGTCTGGAACTCCTGGGTTCAAGTGATCCTCCTGCCTGGACCTCCCAGAATGCTGGGATTACAGGTATGAGCACTGAGCTGGCTCTATTCTTTATATCCCTGTATAAGATTCTACTACATTAGGTAAAGATCTAGAAGATAGGATTGTTAGAAGCAGTAAATCCAAAAGAAATCTCTGAACCTGTTTCTCAGTGAATCTTATTATGATGAGGAAATTATTCCCTGTGTGGCACCCTCTGCCAGATACTCATCCTACTTTCACAGGATTTCATTGTATAGTACAGACTCTGCACAGCTTCCTCCTGTGTTGGGCCGGGTGTGGTGGCTCATGCCTGTAATCCCAGCACTTTGTGAGGCCGAGGCGCGCAGATCACCTGAGGTGAGGAGTTCAAGACCAGCCTGACCAGCATGGAGAAACCCCATCTCTACTAAAAATATAAAGTTAGCTGAGCGTGGTGGTGCATGCCTTTAATCCCAGTTACTCGGGAGGCTGAGGTAGGAGAAACGCTTCAACCTGGGGGGCGGAAGTTGCAGTGAGCCGAGATCACGCCATTGCACTCCAGCCTGGGCAACAAGAGTGAAACTCCGTCTAAATAATAATAATAAATAAATAAAAATACAAAATTAGCTGGGTGTGGTGGTGAGTGCCTGTAATCCCAGCTACTTGGGAGGCTGAGGCAGGAGAATTGCTAGAACCCAGGAGGCAGAGGTTCCAGTGAGCCGAGATCATGTTACTGCACTCCAGCCTGGGCAACAGAGCGAGACTCCATCTCAAAAAAAAAAAAAAAAGAGAAAGAAAATATGTCTAACTGATGCTTTTTGAGGCATGTTTTTTCACTGTGCTAATGATAGCAGTATTCTACAGCCTTCCGATTCTGTATTGTAACCAAATCAGATAAGAGTCGAGCTTGAGATCTCAAACATTTTATTCTCTCAAGGAACTAATGAGAAGGTTGACTCTTTATCATTTTTAATAGACCTTGCCTGAGGGGTTTTAAAGGTTTGTCTTTTCTTATTATTCAGGTCAATCTTGGAGAAAGAGGGACCAAAGTCACTTTTTAGAGGCTTGGGTCCAAATTTGGTTGGAGTTGCACCATCAAGGTAAGCATTAAACTTTCCAGCTAGCTCATGCTAAGCAGTATGGAATTCTGGGTCCTTTCTTACCAAAGGGTGATGCTGCTGAATGACCAGTGTCTTTTTCTGTGTTGGATTTGCCTAAATATAGCGGACATAGCAAATAGTCATTGAGAATGCTAGGCGTGTCTTCAGTGTGTGAAAGAAAGGATTCTACTTACTGTATTCTTTATATTCTTAAGTGTGAAAATTAATCTGCTATCATTACTGTAATGTACTTTAAGTGTTTGCTACTCTAAGTATGGCATGTGGCCAGCAGCATTAGTATTGTCTGAGAGCTTGTTATAAACACACAATCCCAGGGCACATCCCAGACCTACATCAGAATCTGCATTTTAACAGAACCCCCAGGTGACTCCAACGCAGTTAGAAACACTGATCCAGAGGAATTGTAAAGGCTTTTAACTTCACTTTCTGTAAAATGACATCCTCATATCTTTGCAGGTCTTCTCCTGAAAGCCTGTTTGAAATATACAGAACTGTACTGTCCCAGTACCTAAGGGTAGTCACTGGCCACATGGAGCAGTTTAAATGTAAATTAATCAGAATTAAAGGTTCAGTTGCTCAGTCTTCATGTTTCAAGCACTCAATCTCCACATGCAGCTAATGGCTACTGTATTGAAGAGCAGAGATACAGGGCATCCCATCTTGGCAGAAAGTTCTCTTGGATAGATAGGATAGAGAGGATAACAGTGTATGATTGTAAAAGTAACAGAGACAGATAGAGAATAGCATATCTGGAAAGTAGATTAAAAACTGCTTCCAGGCCGGCTGTGGTGGCTCACCTGTGTAATCCCAGCACTTTGGGAGGCTGAGGCAGGTGGATCACCAGAGGTCAGGAATTGGAGACCAGCCTGGCCAACTTGGCGAAACCCCATCTCTACTAAAAATAAAAAATCAGCCAGGCATGGTGGCGGGCACCTGTAATCCCACCTACTCTGGAGGCTGAGGCAGGAGAATTGCTTGAACCCAGTGGGAGGCAGAGGTTGCAGTGAGCTGAGATCATGCCGCTTCACTCCAGCCTGGGTGAAAGAGTGAAACTCCATCTCAAAAAGAAAAAACAAAACAAAACAAAACAAAAAAACTTCTTCCGGAAAGGACCTCCTGAGAAGGGAACTGGGTGGCAGGGCAGGACACTTAACTTGTCATACTCCAAGAGACTTGAAAGAAAATGAAGTCTGGCCGGGTGCGGTGGCTCACGCCTGTAATCCCAGCACTTTGGGAGGCCGAGGCGGAGGGATCACGAGGTCAGGAGATCGAGACCATCCTGGCTAACGCGGTGAAACCCCGTCTCTACTAAAAATACAAAAAATTAGCTGGGCTTGGTGGCTGGCGCCTGTAGTCCCAACTACTCAGGAGGCTAAGGCAGGAGAATGGCATGAACCCGGGAGGCGGAGCTTGCAGTGAGCTGAGATCGCGCCACTGCACTCCAGCCTGGGCGACAGAGCGAGACTCTGTCTCAAAAAAAAAAAAAAAGAAAATGAAGTCTTACAACAAAAATGAGAATGTTGTCTTATATAGGGTGAAGACCAAAAGCTTATAGAATTCTTCCAGATCAGTGCTCCAATTTAAACATAAATCGGCTGGACGCAGTAGCCCACACCTATAATCCCTGCACTTTGGGAGGCCGAGGCAGGCGGATTACTTGAGGTCAGGAGTTTGAGACCAGCATGGCCAACATAGTGAAACCCCATCTCTACAAAAATACAAAAATTAGCCAGGCGTGGTGACATGCATCTGTAATCCCAGCTGCTCGGGAGGCTGAGGCAGGAGAATGGCTTGAACCCAGGAGGTGGAGGTTGCAGTGAGCCCAGGTCATGCCACTGCACTCCAGCCTGGGTGACAGAGCGAGAACTCCATCTCAAAAAAAAAAAAAACACAGATCACCTGGGGATGTTGTGAAAAGGCAGACTTTTTTACTGCTTTTGTTCCTTTAGAATTTTGTAGCAAGTATGTGTGATATATTTAAAGACAGAAAGTACTAGTCTGTGAGATGATCTGGGGTGTGCATTATTCATAGATGGGAAACCTACTGCCCATCTGTAGTAAATAAAGTGAGAAGAGCCCTCGCTGCTCACAGGCAATGCTCCTACAGTGTAACCCTGGTAACCTGATGCAGGTTCCTGACTGCCTCACCCATTAGGGGAAAAGGAAGACTTTTATAACACAACAATGATAAGTAGTTAAGATCCTAAACTGCAAAATATATTCTATGATTGATTCATTGACCAGCAGAAGAAAGAAACATTTTCCCTGCATTGCTGGTGAAAGAGCAGGAAAAATCCCAAGTAGCTCCTATTTCCCAGCCCCAACAAGAGGGAAGACAGCAGGGGGAAAAGTGAAGAGAAAACAAGGGTGACGGGACCACTTTGCGGTAGTCAAGGCAGGGGGTGGCGGAAGGGCCCTTTATGAAAACACAGGTATGATATGATGGCTGTTCCTGTGTGATCCCGAGTCACCCAAAAACAGTTCAAATTATGTTTGACATTCTCATTTTGGCACAGGGTGAAAAAGTGTGGTCTATTCTAGAAACAAAAAAAAAAATTAAAACTTCCAATGTGTTGAAGCTTAAAGGATTAGCATTTATCCAGAACGAAGAATGTAAAAGGACTTTGTAGATGTCTTCCCCAAATCTCACTTTCCTCAATTATTTTTGAACACCTCTGTCACCACTAAATCATTTCTGGAGGGACACACAGGAGCTTCCTGAACGTGCCTGTGGCAGGTTTTGGTTTTAGCACAGGCGAGGACAAGCTTTTTAGTACATGGCAGCATCTTTCCCATTTTATTTTCCGAAAATTTTTCAGGTGTTCTGGAGGGACGTATAAAGTTGCACTGTGATGATTTCTTTATAATGTTCTCTTTGTTCTAACAGGGCTGTATACTTTGCATGTTACTCCAAAGCCAAAGAGCAATTTAATGGCATTTTCGTGCCTAACAGCAATATTGTGCATATTTTCTCAGCTGGCTCTGCAGGTATGTTACCCTAGTGAGTGAAGAGAGGGTCTCTCTCTCACTTTTCTAAAGCATGCATTGTGCCAGTTTTTCCAGGAATTAGAAATTAGCTCCTTGCTTCCTTTGCACCTAAAATTGTTTTTCTAAAGCTTTATGTTACAACCGATAGGAGAGTGAGAGCGGTTTGTAGCTTGATTTTATTTTCCTTGACCACTAAAGCTCTTTATTTGCCCTCAAAATGTACATGTTCTATGCATGCTACTGGTATTTTGTTCTTCTAAAGGAATATTCATAGGTTTTTCATGTCTTCTGTTTGCCCATCAAATGATATAGATATATAGATATAGATAGATAGATAGATATAGATTTTTTTTTTTTTTTTTTGAGAGAGTCTCACTCTGTCACCCAGGCTGGACTGGAGTGCGGTGGTGCAATCTCGGCTCACTGCAGCCTCCTCCTCCCAAGTTAAAGTGGTTCTTGTGCCTCAGCCTCCTGAGTAGCTGAGATTACAAGTATTTGCCACCATGCCTGGCTAATTTTTGCATTTTTAGTAGAGACAAGGTTTCACCACATTGCCCGGGCTGATCTCAAACTCCTGACCTCAAGTGATCCACCCTCCTCGGCCTCCCAGAGTGCTGGGATTACAGGCATGAGCCACTGCGCCCAGCCCCATCAGATGATTTTCTAAAATTAAGAGTTTCTTTCTTCAGATTCCCCACGGGGTCCCACACACCCTGTGTACAATTGGCACTCCTGTCCCCAACTATGGGTTATGCAATGAGGGTGTAGGGCTTGCAGTGGAGTTTCCAGTAGGGTCAGTGACAGCTCATAGGGCATCTGTTCTCTTTTGAGGGAACCATTCCACTTCCTACTGAAAAGCCATAGCGGGACTTCTTCCCCGGGATGTACTTGCAAAACATGAACGTGTAGATTTCTGAGAGAAGGGAAGGCTTTTTTGTTTGTTTGTTTTTGAGACAGAGTCACTCTGTCGCCCAGGCTGGAGTGCAATGGCGCAATCTCGGCTCACTGCAACCTCCACCTCCTGGGCTCAAGGGATTCTCCTGTCTCAGCCTCCCGAGTAGTTGGGACTATAGGCACGTGTCACCACACCCAGCCAATTTTTTGTATTTTTAGTAGAGGCAGGGTTTCACCGTGTTAGCCAGGATAGTCTCGATCTGCCTGCCTCGGCCTCCCAAAGTGTTGGGATTACAGGCGTGAGCCACCCCACCTGGCCGAGAAGGCTCTTTTGTATAGAGTTCTATGTTCATTTAAACAGAAGGGTTTTTTTTTTTAATTGGTATTGTTTTGTTTTGATACAGGGTCTGGCTGTGTCACCTAGGCTGGAGTGCAGTGGCATGATCTCAGCTCCCTGCAACCCCCACCTCCTGGGCTCAAGCCATCCTCCTGCCTCAGCCTCCTGAGTAGCTGGAACTATAGCTGCATGCCACCATGCCCAGCTAATTTTTTTGTATTTTTTGTAGAAATGGAGTTTAACCATGTTGCCCAAGCTCGTCTCGAACTACTGAACTCAGTGATTCACCTGCCTTAGCCTCCTAGAGTGCTGGGATCGCAGGCATAAGCCACCACGCCGAGCCTAGAAAGATATTTTAGAGAACTTAAATTGGCATTTTACGAAAAATTTGCATCTCCTACCAGTCTGTAAGATGTACACACCAGTTTTGTCTGCCGTTGTTACTCCAAATACAAGTATGACCAACCTGTCTGAATATTTATAGCTAATTATTTCTAGACCCTGAATAGAAAATCTTAAAGTTGCTTTATACAAGGAAGCCATTTCTGTGTGATACAGAGCTCTGAGGAGGAAAGGCAGAGTTCCAAAACAGGTAGCCCTTCGCTTAAAGATAGGCCAGTAGTGAGTTAGCATAAGCTAACAACTATTAATCTGTTTTGTAACTTTTGCAAAGTTAACTTAGAACCCTTGATAAATAAAGCAGACCTCAAGGAAGTTCTTAAAACCAGTGTCAGCCGGGCGTGGTGGCTCACGCCTGTAATCCCAGCACTTTGGGAGGCCGAGGCGAGCGGATCACGAGGTCAGGAGATCGAGACCATCCTGGCTAACACGGTGAAACCCTGTCTCTACTAAAAATACAAAAAAAAATTAGCCAGGCGCGGTGGCGGGCACCTGTAGTCCCAGCTGCTCGGGAGGCTGAGTCAGGTGAATGGCGTGAACCCGGGAGGCAGAGCTTGATGTGAGCCGAGATCGCGCCACTGCACTCCAGCCTGCGACAGAGCAAGACTCCCATCTCAAAAAAAAAGAAAAAACCAGTGGCTTCCTAGTATCAAATTAATCTGCTTCCACAGCACTATAGAGGGTGTGAGGTGTTACAGAAGAGATACTGTATGTCAGACTAATACCATGGTGTTGCTTTTTTTGGTTGTCCTAGAATGATTCACAATGTTAGGTGAGGGAGGTTTGGCTGGGTGTGTTGGCTCATGCTTGTAATCCCAGCATTGTGGGAGGCTGAGGCTGGAGGATCCCTTGAGCCCAGGAATTGAGACTAGCCTGAGCAACAAGGGAGACCCCTGTCGCTACAAAAAAAAAAATTTTTTTTTAAAGAGATGGAGAAGGCATACTCACCAAATGGTTATCATATAACCAAATAAGCAGATCAGTCTTAAAAGTTAAATTATTTCTGGATCTGAGGCTTATAAATTGAGGTTTAGGACAGTTACAATTTTCAGTAGGAATCACATTAACACAGATATCAACACCACCACCTACAGGTTGAAAAGACTAGAAGGGATTCTAGAAAATTAAGAGAAATTTCTTTTAGATCCAGCAATACCAATAGATGTTACACTTAATGGGGAAACTGAAGCTTCTATCTGCAGGATAGAAATATAACTGCTTCCTACTGTCTTTTTATTAGGCCATTGAAATCCCTATTTCAAAGTTTATTATATGATAATAGACATCTTTAATAAGTATTGACTATGTACAGTGTTGACCTTTACTGTTTTTTTTTTCCAGCTTTTATCACAAATTCCTTAATGAATCCTATATGGATGGTTAAAACCCGAATGCAGCTAGAACAGAAGTAAGTTATTATTTGTTCCTTCCTTAATGAAAGGATTTTTGGGATTTTTTTTTCTTGCCCCAATTCCTCCACATCTCTAAGGATGAGATATAGAGATGTACCCCCCTCCTCGTTTCCTTAATCTAAGTGCACGCGGGATTCCTTTTGTGTTGAGGTTTGTGCTGTAAGCATCATGGGAAGATGAGGGCGACAGAGATGACAAACAGGGGAAGGAGGGGATATCTCTGGTTGTGTCCCCTGATCCGCAGTCCCGCCTGTTGTCTCAGAGAGTCAGTGACTGTCTCTCCTTTGCAGACCCCACCCCAGTTGAAGTGCTGTGGGTTCTCCTCCGGATGGTCTCCCTTTCAAAAGGGAAGACAGTACGGGCACAACACTGAGTGTCCTCAGACCTCAGAGGGCTAATTTTAGTCTCCAAAGGCTCTCAGCTGTAATAGGTTTCTGCCCTCAAGCTCCAGCCAGGGGTTTGTAACATTTTGTGGGGCTGTGGATTCCTTTGGTAGTCTGGTGACACCTGCAGGCCCTTTTTAGAATAATGTTGTTTTTTGAGTTTTTTTTGTTTTTTTGTTGTTGTTGTTTTGTTTTGTTTTTTTGTTTTGAGATAGGGTCTCTCTTGTTGCCCAAGCTGAAGTGCAGTGGTCCAATCTTGGCTCACTGCAATCTATGCCTCCTAAGTAGAATAATGTATTTTTTTTCCTTTTCTTTTCTTTCTTTCTTTTTTTTTTTTTTTTGTTCTTTTGAGGCAGGGCCCCATCTATCACCCAGCCTCGACCTCCCAGGCTCAAGCAATCCTCCTGCCTCAGCCTCACCTCCTCAGTAGTTTGAGACCGCAGGTGCATACCACCACACCCAGCTAATTTTATTTTTCTTGTAGAGATGGATCTTGCCATGTTGCCCAGGCTGGTCTCAACTCCTGGGCTCAAGCAGTCCTCCTGCCTTGGCTTCCCAAAGTGCTGGGATTACAGGCGTGAACCACCACACCAGGCCTTAATAAGGTTTTTAAAAATACACTTGTCAGTGATACAGTAGTATGCCTCTTTAACACATTAAATTAATAAGATATGGCAGTAGTCCAGTAACTACTATAATTTCTAAGAAATGATAAACAGTGTCCTGTGATGTTTTCAACAAATGTAATGTGACATGAAAATATTTCTATGTGTGTCAAATCACAGGTACTACTGCTGCTACTACTGTGGCCTGTGTATTTACATTCGTAATGAATACAATTAACCCAAGCTAATGGAACCCGGTGTAAAGAGTGTTTTAGACTTAATAAAGCTAAGCTTCATCTAAGTTGTAAAAAACCCTAGCTGAAATAAAATAAACTATGAAGGTGGCTTTAATACTTCTGAAGACACAATAGCTAAGACCCAAATTGGGATTAGATACCCCACTATGCTTAGCCCTAAACTCCAATAGTTAACAACTTAACTATTGGATTTCGGTTAGGGATTAGGGTTAAAGATGCATTTTCTCCCCAGTCCAAGTGAAGGAACTACCAGCATTCTATTAAGAACCCCTGTATTACTGTGTTGCCTGGAAATGTATACACTGGAAACTTCCAGCCAGTCCACTCTGATTTTCAGCTGCCTCTAAGGAAAGGAGGCAGAGCTGGGCGTAGTGGCTCATGCCTGTAATCCCAGCACTTTGGGGGCCGAGGCGGGTGGATCACAAACTCAGGAGTTCGAGACCAGCCTGGCCAACATGGTGAAACCCCGTCTCTACTAAAAATACAAAAATTAGCCAGGCGTGGTGGTGGGCGCCTGTAATCCTAGCTACTTAGGAGAGTGAGGCAGGAGAATCACTTGAACCCGGGAGGTGGAGGTTGCAGTGAGCCGAGATCACACCACTGCACTTCAGCATGGGTGATAGAGTAAGACTCTGTCTGGAAAAAAAAATGAAAACAAAACGAAAGGAGGCAGGGAGTACCCCAGGAAGGGTAGGTAGGGGCCCCAGTTCATTTTTCTTCCTAATGACCATGATAACCTCTGCATGAGTCACTGACTCCAAGTTCCCCCAATCAATCTATTCTGCCCAAAAGAGCCTTCTAACATGCATCAGGTATAATCATTTGAACAGACCATTTGTTCAGACTCTTTTGATGAATCTGTTCCTCTCAGGGTAAATTCCTAATTCAGCAGTCCTGTAGTTTTCCAAAAATGTCATGTGCTTTTATTGCTCTGTCTCCCCACGTATGCTGTCCCTCACCAGAGATTCCCCCTTCCCCTTCCTGGTCATGCTGTCACCTGTTGTGGAAGCCTTTGGTAATTCCTCCTAATTCTGAGTGTCCCATAGTAAACTCATATCACTTCTGTTTAGCAAGGGATAAATGCGTCCATCAGCTGAGAGCTTGTATATGTATTCTTGTCATTCTGCCTAATGATGGTGCTCAAGAATACTTTAGAACTTTGGGTGAGCTCTGTTAATATTTGTCTCTCAGCAGTGAATATTTGTTGCTTGCACTAGTCACTAGGGAAACAGCAGGGAATTAAGACCTAGCTTCTAGGAACTTACAGCTTCACAGATAAGATAATTAAAGTTTGGTGGGATATGGTTGCTGAGGGTGCCACTAGACCTTCAAGAGTCACCCAGTACAGGTTGGGTTAAGAGAGAGAAGGTTGGGAGGGCCTTCAGAGGCAGCAGCACCCAACTCCCATCTTAAGAATAGCCAGGTGGGCTTTGCCGTGTCTACTGTGAAAATGAAGACCATTCACAGCAATCAGACTGTTGTCATTCCAGAAAATGTCAACATTACCCTGAAGGGATGCACAGTTACTGTGAATGGCCCCAGAGGAACCATGCAGAGGGACTTCAGTCACATCAATGTAGAACTCAGTCTAAAGAGGCTCTGGAGTGCCACACGGTGGGGTAACAGAAAGGAACTGGCTACCGTTCGAACTGTTGGTAGTTATGTGCAGAACACGATCAAGGGTGTTACACTGGGCTTCTGTTACAAGATGAGGTCTGCGTATGCTCACTTCCCCACCGACATTGTTATCCAGGAGGATGGGTCTCTTGTTGAAATCCGAAATTTCTTGGATGAAAAATACACCCGCAGGGTTCAGATGAGACCAGGTGTTGCTTGTTCAGTATCTCAAGCCTAGAAAGATGAATTTAATCCTTGAAGGAAATGACATCGAGCTTGTTTCAAATTCAGTTGCCTTGATTCAGCAAGCCACAACAGTTAAGGATATCAGGAAGTTTGGGGATGGTATCTATGTCTCTGAAAAAGGAACTGTTCAGCAGGCTGATGAATAAGAACTAAGAGTTGTCCCGCTACAGAAACAACATGCTGGATGATTCCTAAGACCTATTGGTGATATTTAAATGATGCCATAAAAGACATTGATTTGGGAAAAAAAGAATAGCCAGGTGGGGGCGGCAGAGAAGAGTCTTTTGGGCAGAGAGAAGGTGAGTATAGAAATCTTGAGTCAAGAAAGCGTGGTTAGGCTGGACTCGGTGCCTCACACCTGTAATCCCAGTACTTTGGGAGGCCGAGGTGTGCGGATCACTTGAGCTCAGGATTTCGAGACCAGCCTGGCCAACATGGTGAAACCCTGTCTCTACAAAAATTAGCCGGGTGTGGTGTCATGCCTCGGGAGGCTGAGGCAGGAGAATGGCGTGAACCCGGGAGCCTGTAATCCCAGGGAGGCTGAAGCAGGAGAATTGCTTGAACCCAGAAGTTGAGGTTGCAGCTGAGATTGCACCATTGCACTCCACCCTAGGGGACAGAGTGAGTAAGACTCCATCTCAAAAAAATGAAAAAAGAAAAAAAGAAAAGAAAGCATGGTTAGTTCTGGGGAGCCGTAAGACAGGAAGTGTATTTGGCGTGTAGTACGTGCATCTGCGCTGGAGAAGGGAGTTATGGAAGAATAAGGCTGGAGGAGCAGGGGAGCCCGATCCTTCCCAGGCCTGAAAGGGAGTTTGGAGTTGGGCTTTGAGGGCAGTGGAAAGTCATCAGAGCAGTGGTCCTCAGGGGAAATGGAGGATGGAGGTAGGGGGTGCCCTCCAGGGGACATTCAGCATTTAAGTTTGGAGACATTTGAAGTTGCCACAACTTAGGTGAGTGTTTTTGGTGTCTAGTGTGAATAGAGGCCAGGATGCTGCTAAACCCTACAAGGCACATGACAGCCTGCTTCTCCCCAAACTGAATAGTCTAGCCCCAAATGTGAATAGTGCCAAGGGTGAGAAACTCTGGATGTTTTGTTTTGTTTTGAGACAGAGTCTCACTCTGTTGTCCAGGCTGGAGTGCAGTGGTGCATCTCAGCTCACTGCGAGCTCCGCCTCCCGGGTGCACGCCATTCTCCTGCCTCAGCCTCCCGAGTAGCTGGGAAGTGCCCGCCACCATGCCCGGCTAATTTTTTGTATTTTTTAGTAGAGACGGGGTTTCACCGTGTTAGCCAGGATGGTCTCGATCTCCTGACCTCGTGATCTGCCCACCTCAGCCTCCCAAAGTGCTGGGAATACAGGTGTGAGCCACCGCACCCGGCCTCTGGATGGTTTTAAGCACGGGAGTTGCATGGTTGGATTTGTGTTAAAAAGGTCACTGCGGCTAAGGAGCGGGAACAGTCTATGCGGAGATAATAAAGAAGGGAGAGAGGCCAGCTGAGACTGAAGCCCAAGGGGCCCCAGGTCTGCGCCCGCTTGGAGGGGTCTGTGATGTGTGACCAGTGCACACCTAACTACACTCATCTGGTGGCTCACTCCTGCCTTGCAGCCAGGCAGTTCATAAATGCTTTATGTCCTGGGGTAGGAGCCTCTAAACCTCATGGTTTTCATTTGCTGTTTTATTTTGATGTTTTATGATTTTATAAATTTAGCAATAATAGAATCTATTTGGAGACGAGTGTGATCAGAAATCTAATAAGTAGCCTCACCAACAGGTTGGAATGTTCCTATTTTTCTTTCTTATTATTTTTTTTTTGTAGAGATAGAGCCTCACTACATTGGCCAGGCTGGTCTTGAACTCCTGGCCTCAAGCAGTCCTCCCGCCTTGGCCTCCCAAAGTGCTGGGATTACAGGTGTGAGCCACTGCGCCCAGCCCTTGTGATCATCCTTTACCTTTAACTTAGTCCTGTTTTCCACTGAAAGCATTCCCTGTGTCTCACGGCCTTGTGACTTAATCTAGCCGATATACCGTGGTCAGCATCTAGATTGTTGTCCTGATTGTTTTGCAGTTGTAGTTCCTCTGTGATGAGCCTTACTGCTCCCTGCAGCTCTTTCTAAAATTAGGTCAAATGCTAATGTTTTTATGAATATGTTTCTATGACTCTTGATACAGATGTAGCTAGTGTTCTGTGGGCCTGTCAGGTGTGCCAGCTACTTGGTCTGGCCTCACAGTGGGCTGGAGGTCAGCTGACAACAGTACAAAGATATGTGGGAAAAACTCTCCTCAAACCATGTTTTTCCTCCACTGTCACACCACAACAGTCATTGACACAGAAGATGACTTCTGTGACCAAATGTGTAGGGGGTTTTTCCACACACACCAAACAGCGGACACCAGCTGGGTGTCCTCTCGTTCACTTCCGACACTGTCTACCAGGAGACAGCCCCACAGATTGGGGGCTCAGTCCCCAAGACTGCCCACCCCCCGCCCACCCACTTACCCACACACCAGTTGTATGTCTGGGCCTCCAGAGCTTCTGAACGACCAGCTTCAAGTTGGGGTTCCCATGACCCTCTCTTTGGATTCTATTAATATGCTGGAGTGGCTCACAGAACTCAGGGAAACACTTAATATTTACTGGTTTGTTATAGAGGACATCGCAAGGATACAGAAGAAGAGACAGGTAGGGCCAGGTACAGAGTAAGGGGCGTGGAGCTTTCATACCCTCCCCGGGGGCCACCCTCCAGGAGCCTCCATGCGATCAGCTCTGGAAGCTCCCTGAACCCTGTCCTCTTGGGTTTTTCTGGAAGCTTCATGTCAGCAGCATTCCTTCTCCCAGGGGATAGGAGGGGACTCTCATGGAGTAAGACCAACAAGGTAAGGACATTAGAGGATGGCCTTGGGGCAGGTGCAAGGAGATCAAGGGACTGTCAGAGGCTGCCCCTGTGGCCTCACACACCCCACATAACAAAAGACAAGGGCTATGAGAGTTAGGAGCCAGGAAACAAGTATCCTAACACCACAAGGAAGACCCGTACCTGTTCTCCTACTGTGTGATGTCTGTGTTCCGCCATGATATGTCTCCTTAACAGCCTGTGTTGGTCTCTTTTATGCAGAGTGAGGGGCTCTAAGCAGATGAATACACTCCAGTGTGCTCGTTACGTTTACCAGACCGAAGGCATTCGTGGCTTCTATAGAGGATTAACTGCCTCGTATGCTGGAATTTCCGAAACTATAATCTGCTTTGCTATTTATGAAAGTTTAAAGAAGTATCTGAAAGAAGCTCCATTAGCCTCTTCTGCAAATGGGACTGAGAAAAATTCCACAAGTTTTTTTGGACTTATGGCAGCTGCTGCTCTTTCTAAGGGCTGTGCCTCCTGCATTGCTTATCCACACGGTATGTTTTGCTTTTGTTCTTCCAGAGCAGTAAAACAGCTGTCACGTTTGTTGTTTGTGGGTATATCTAGACTTCTGTGGCGCACATTGAGGTGCAGGATCCCTGCAGGTAAGGTCAGTGAGTATGAGGGAAACAGCTCTAACCGCATGGACAGAGGTCACGTGAGTGGTGGGAACTCGACCTTACTCAAATCCAGCTGATTATAGCCAAAACTTGTTGTGCAGAAACGCAGGTCCTGGGTTGCTGAACTTTTGCTGTTTTCAAGGAAGCTAAAAATCTGGATTGTATTTAATATTCCTTGAATCAAAATAATAATATGGGAGCCAAACTTACTCAGCCTCGGCGGGGCACGGTGGCTCACGCCTGTATTCCCAGCACTTTGGGAGGCTGAGGCGGGCGGATCATGAGGTCAAGGGATTGAGACCAGCCTGGCCAACATGGTGAAACCCCGTCTCTACTAAAAATACAAAAATTAGCTGGGTGTGGTGGCGCACGCCTGTAGTCCCAGCTACTTGGGAGGCTGAGGCAGGAGAATCGCTTGAACCCGGGAGGTGGAGGTTGCAGTGAGCCGAGATCAAGCCACTGCACTCCACCCTGGCAACAGAGCGAGACTCTGTCTCAAAAAAAAAAATAATAATAATAATCATTCAGCCTCTATTTCTAATGGAGCCTTAAGGCTACTTTGGGTAAGTTTATTTTTTTAAGTTATAGAATTGTTGACCTACTGGCCTACTTATTTTTAAAAATGCTTAGTTTATTGTGCCATGAAAAACAGGTTTTATTTTCATAAGCCTTCTGTACTGTCAGCTATGGCAAATGCATACGGTCAACTCAGTAACAGGTGCTGAGTCCCCTTTGTGTCCTGGAGCACTAAGCTGACCCCAGAGGACATCTGAGGAAAGAGGTCAGTGATGCCTCCCAGGGTCTGAGGTCTGTGTGAGGGCAGGAGTGACGAATGTCCAACTCTAGGTGTCTGGGAAGGAGGCCCAGGTGGGCAAAGGCTGGCAAAGGAGAGGGTGGCTTTTGAGCTGGGCAGAGTAGAAAACATTTCTAGGAGGAGGAGGAAACTGAAAAATAAAAGAATTCGTTGAAGGTATTGCCATACTTCATACAAATTAGCATTTGCTTAATTGGGAGTAGAAAACCATGAATTATTTTAACATTAATCTCATTCAAACTAAGCTTTTTTTAACCCCTTAAAAGTTATTTTGCTGTAATCCCAGCACTTTGGGAGGCCAAGATGGGCACATCACCTGAGATTAGGAGCTCGAAACCAGGCTGGCCAACATGGCGAAACCCCGTCTCTACTAAAAATACAAAAATTAGCTGGGTGTGGTGGCAGGTGCCTGTAATCCCAGCTACTCAGGAGGCTGAGGCAGGAGAATCACTTGAACCCAGAAGGCAGAGGTTGCAGTGAGCCAAGATCGTACCGACTGCACTCCAGCCTGAGTAATAGAGTGAGACTCTGCCTCAAAAAAAAAAAAAAAAAAAAAAAAAAGTTATTTTGTACTTTCATGTATGTGTAAGTGTCCATAGTTGACCAAATCCTAGAGTTGGAAAAGGTTCTAAAAAGAACTTAATTTTTCATTGTCCCTCTAGGTTATGTGACTTTCCTGTCCAAATACAGCTGAGGTGGGAAATAGACACAGTTGTAACCTTGACAATTTTATTTTATTTATTTATTTTTTGAGACAGAGTCTTGCTTGCTCCGTGGCCCAGGCTGGAGTGTAGTGGCACGATCCCGACTCACTGCGACCTTCACCTCCCAGGTTCAAGCGATCCTCATTCCTCAGCCACTCTAGTAGTAGGCGTGCACCACCATGCCTGGCTAATTTTTGTTTTTCAGTAGAGACAGGGTTTCACCATGTTGGCCAGGCTGGTCTCCAACTCCTGGCCTCAAGTGATCCACCCGCCTCGGCCTCCCAAAGTTCTGGGATTACAGGTGTGAGCCACTGCACCCGGCCTAACCTTGACAGTTTTAAAGTTGTGTGCTATGAATTCGTTCCCCATTTAATATGTGGCGTAAAGTAGGTCTTTCTCTCTCTGCAGAAGTCATAAGGACGAGGCTCCGGGAAGAGGGCACCAAGTACAAGTCTTTTGTCCAGACGGCGCGCCTGGTGTTCCGGGAAGAAGGCTACCTTGCCTTTTATAGAGGACTGTTTGCCCAGCTTATCCGGCAGATCCCAAATACTGCCATTGTGTTGTCTACTTATGAGTTAATTGTGTACCTGTTAGAAGACCGTACTCAGTAACAGGCCGGAAAATTGTGCTCTAGAAGAATAAAACTGAAAAACTCTAGAGAATTTTTTTTCCCCATTGATGTTTAGAAAGTTTGAGACTGAAACAGGAAAGGCCATAAAATATCTGGTTCATATCACCTGTTGGACATTTCCTTTTGGATTCATGCTTTCTGGAAGGTTTAAATTCATTAACGTTAATAGTTAATTATAACTTTTTTTTTAACTTAAGAGGATTCAGGGTTAAGCACCAACTAAATTAAATCATGCTATTTAATTTAAGTATACATTTGGCTTGTGTCCTCTTTTATGCTCACTATACTATGAAGGACTTAAGTAATTCAGATAAACCTGCCCTAGAACTGCAGAGAAAAATGATAAAGTGAGAATACAACTTGTTTTATAATCTGACTTTAAGATCTTGCACTGCTAGACAGGGAAGAAGTGTCGCATTTTGGCTGGGCACTGTGGCTCACGCCCGTAATCCCAACCCTTTGGGAGGCCGAGGCAGATGGATCACCTGAAGTCAGGAGTTCCAGACCAGGCTGGCCAACATGGCGAAACCCTGTCTCTACTAAAAATACAAAAATTAGCCGGACGTGTGCCTGTAATCCCAGCTACTTGGGAGGCTGAGGCAGGAGAATCACTTGAAACCCAGGGGGCAGAGGTTGCAGCGAGCTGAGATCACGTCACTTCACTCCAGCCTGGTCGACAGAGTGAGACTCCATCTCAAAAAAAAAAAAAATTTGTGTCACATTTTGGTGGTGGTGTGTGGACCAGGACAAACTTCCCAGCAATTTTTCTTCTTTGTACATTTCCAATTACTTGCAGATTGATCATCTAAGCATTCAGACTGCTGAGATGAATATATATAACTTTCTGACACTAAATATTTTAAGCTATAAAAAATTTCCTGAAGTTATCCTTTTCTCCCTACTTTGAACCAAAGGCAAGAATTTTTAAAGAACTGTTTTATCAATGGCCTGGCTCCTGGATATAGTTCCGGAAGTTAAGACCAGTTGCCTTGTTAAGTGTGTTGACAGCACAGCTACCCTGTTTGGCTGTGAATCCAGAATGTGATGAAGAACAGTCATTCCCACTGAGGTCTTTAGCCCTGTTCTTGGACCTCTGCTCTTGCAGAAAAGGAGCACAACGTAGGACTATGGCTCACCCGTCAGAGAGCTCACATTCTGATAGGAAGCACTGGGATTGTTTAAATATCCTAGTTCAACATTTAAAAAAAAAATTTAATCCCAGCACTTTGGGAGGCCAAGGCGGGCAGATCACGAGGTCAGGAGATCGAGACTATCCTGGCTAACACGGTGAAACCCCGTCTCTACTAAAAAAATACGAAAAAATTGGCCATGCATGGTGGCGGGCACCCATAGTCCCAGCTACTCGGGAGGCTGAGGCAGGAGAATGGCGTGAACCTGGGAGGCGGAGCTTGCAGTGAGCTGAGATGGCGCCACTGCACTCCAGCCTGGGCCACAGAGTGCGACTCCATCTCAAAAAAAAAAAAAAAAAGCCAGGATGTTACCCCCTTGGTTTTAAAGCAAATTTAATAAGGGAACAAAAAGATGATACTAAGAAGAAGGCAAGTAAAACCCCTAGTCTTCCATTAGCTCTTTCACTGGAATTTGAGTATATTGTACATGAAGGTTGGTTTTCAATTTGAACGTCTAGAAAGATACTCATTTCTAATACCTATGCACTGTAGTTTCAGGTTTACTTGCAGACACCCTGGTAGGGTTAAGAGGAGGATATTTCCAAGTTATATTTAAATTGAGTTTACTTTTAACTGGGATTCTTGACTCTAGTGTAATTGCTCCAACAACTACGTAGAAGTCAAAATGAGTGACTTTAGTGAAGCTTCTGTACTTTACAATACATGACAGGAATGCTATTCCAGAAGTTTTGTTTTGTTTTGTTTTTGAGATGGAGTCTTGCTCTGTCTCTCCCAGGCTGGAGTGCAGTGGCACAATCTCGGCTCACTACAGCCTCCACCTCCCGGTTTCAAGCAATTCTCCTGTCTTAGCCTCCTGAGTAGCTGGGACTACAGGCATGCGCCACCACACCTGGCTAATTTTGTATTTTTAGTAGAGATGGGGTTTCACCATGTTGGCCAGGCTGGTCTCAAACTCCTGACCTCAGGTGATCTACCCGCCTCGGCCTCCCAAAGTACTGGGATTACAGGAGGGAGCCACCATACCTGGCCCGCGCCGCCCCTTCCTTTGTTGTTGTTGTTGTTTTGAGACAAGGTATCACTCGATCACTGAAGCTGGATACAGTGGCAAGATCATAGCTCACTGTAACCTCAAACTCCTGGGCACAAGGGATCCTCCCATCTCAGCCTCCCAAGTAGCTTGGACCACAGGAAAGTACCACCATGCCCAGCTAATGTTTTTTCATTTTTGTGCAGACGAGGTTTTGCTATGTTGTCCAGGCTGGTCTCAGACTACTGGCCAGAAGCGATCTTACCTCCTCAGCCTCCCAAAGCACTGGAATTACAGAGTAACATCTAATTTTAATATTCACATTCCTATTTTAATATTCATATTCGATGATGGCACTTAGCAACATCCTCCTATATCCATATTAAAACCTGTTTTCCAAGATTGTGTCTAATATGAAGGTGTAAAATTGCTTTGTTTTCACTCCTTCTTGAATGAATAAATTTGATAGTAACCAATTATAATTTTAGTTTTCTGCTTCTCCTGCCCCAGGGCATGGAAATGCAAGCTGCTTAGGCACCCAAAGTAGGAAAGAAGTGATGGTTCCTCTGTAAAGGGCTCATTAGCTTTAAAAATGGGAAATACCTGTGGTTTTTCTCTTAATTTTTGTGGGTATATAGGAGGTATATATATTTATGGGGTACATGAGATGTTTTGATACAGGCGTGCAACATGAAATAAGCACATCATGAAGAATGGGGTATCCGTCCCTTCAAGCGTGTATCCATTGAGTTGCAAACAATCCATTTACACTCTTGTTATTCTGAAATGCACAGTTAATGTTGGGGCTGGGTGGTTCACGCTTGTAATCCCAGCACTTTGGGAGGGTGAGGCAGGTGGAGGATCACTTGCGCTCAGGAGTTCGAGACCAGCCTGGCAACATGGTGAAACCCTGTCTTTATTTAAAAAAAAAAAAAAAAAAAAAAAAAGCTGGGTGCGGTGGTGTGCACTTGTGGTCTCAGCTACTCCAGAGGCTGAGGCAGGAGAATGAAGGACTTGAGCCCAGGAGGCGGAGGTTGCAGTGAGCTGAGATGGCACCATTGCAGTCCAGCTTGGGTGACAGGAGTGACCCTGTCTCAAAAGTACGATTAAATTATTATTGACTGTAGTCATCCTGTTGTGCTTTTTTCTTTCTCTTTTTTTTAATATAAAGATTTTTTAAATTAAAACAATTTTTTTTTGAGATGGAGTCTCGCTCTGTGGCCCAGGCTGGAGTGCAATGGCATGATCTCGGCTCACTGCAACCTCCACCTCCTGGGTTCAAGCGATTCTCCTGCCTCAGCCTCCCAAGTATCTGGAATTACAGGTGCCCGCCACCACGCCTGGCTAATTTTTGTATTTTTAGTAGAGACAGGGTTTCACCATATTGGCCAGGCTGGTCTCGAACTCCTGATCTCAAGTTATCTGCCTGCCTTGGCCTCCCAAAGTGCTGGGATTACAGGCATTAGCCACCTCGCGGTAGCTCACACCTGTAATCCCAGCACTTTGGGAGGCTGAGGAAGGAGAATTGCTTGAGGCCAGGAGTTCAAGGCCAGCCTGGGCAACATAGGGAGACCTTCTCTTTACAAAAAAATTAGCTGAGCATGCACCTGTAGTCCCAGCTACTTGGGAGGCTGAGGTGGGAGGATCCCTTGAGCCCAGGAGGTTGAGGCTGCAGTGAGCCATGGGATTGTGCCACTCTACTCCAATCTGGACGGCAGAGCAAGAGGGGCATCTGAGCCTGTGGAATGGTCTGACTCCAAAGTCAAGATCTGACAAACCATTTCATTCCATTTACTTAAGAATTACAGATCCATGGATGATACTGCTGATAAAGGTGTGCTTAAACTAATGCACGTAATAGAATTGGCCACATAAAGAGTCCTTTGGGTGGGACATGCAAACTGAATCTTCCTTGGGAAGCAAATGGTACTTAAACACAATGCCTGCCTGCTGTTTTGAGGGAAGATACACCTTAAATGATTATTTTGTTTGCTCATGGCTGGTGAAAGCATCAAGATTGCATGGAAAGGCTTTTGCTGGGATACTCACAAGAAAGAGGAGGTCCAGACCCAAGTGAACCTCCAGGTTTCCTGTCTGCTTCACTCTCCAGTCCCCCTTCCCCCCAGTGAATGTGCATGATTCCAGTGTGGACAGAGGAACTGGCTGCAGGAGCAAAAAAAACATTTGTCCTCAATCCATCACTACCCACAAAGAGTTTACAGTGTTAACCTCAAAAAAAAGTGATCAGAACACTGGAACATAGTGTGTAATTAGATACAAATATTTTCTGTTTACTTTTTAAAAACTAGTAATTTAGCTGAAATCAATAATGAAACACAGTGACTCTTCCCCTTGAATCTCCTCCCACCACCACAGTTTGCAGTTCAGTGTTAACTATTCTCCACTTCCCACAAGCACATAAGGCTTTATTTAAGCTTTGGATATTATTTAAAAATCAATCTGCATGTTGCTTTTTCTTTTTCTTTTTTTTTTTTTTTTTTTTTTTTTTGAGATGGAGTCTCACTCTGTTGCCAGGCTGGAGTGCAGTGACGCAACCTCAGCTCGCTGCAACCTCCGCCTCCTGGGTTCAAGCAATTCTCCTGCCTTAGCCTCCCGTGTAGCTGGGACTACAGGCGCCCACCACCACACCCAGCTAATTTTTGTGTTTTTAGTGGAGACCAGGTTTCACCATGTTGGTCAGGATGGTCTCCAACTCCTGACCTTGTGATCCGCCTGCCTCGGCCTCCCAAAATGCTGGAATTACAGGCGTGAGCCACCATGTGCCCGGCCTGCATGTTGCTTTTTTGTTGTCGTTTTTGTTTTTTCAGAAGGAGTCTCCTGTCACCAGGCTGGAATGCAGCGGCACAATCTTGACTCGTTGCAACCTTCGCCTCCCAGGTTCAAGCGATTCTTGTGCCTCAGCTTCCCGAGTAGCTGGGATTAAAGGTGTGCACCACCACGCCCGGCTAATTTTTGTATTTTCAGTAGAGATGGGGTTTCACCATGTTGCCCAGGCTGGTCTTGAACTTCTGACCTCAGGTGATCTGCCTGCCTCGGCCTCCCAAAGTGCTGGAATTACAGGTGTGAGCCACCGCGCCCTGCCCGCATGTTGCTTTTTAAAAACAATGTATCATCCATCTATGCCAACAACTCCAGATCTGGCTTTCTTTTCTTTTCTTCCTTTCCTTCTTTCTTTCCTTCTTTCCTTCCTTCTTTCCTTTCTTCCTTCCTGCCTTCTTTCTCTCTCTCTCTCTCTCTCTTTCCTTTCCTTTCCTTTCTTTTTTGAGAAGGAGTCTCGCTTTTGTCGCCCAGGCTGCAGTGCAGTGGCGCGATCTCGGCTCACTGCAAGCTTCACCTCCCGGGTTCACGCCATTCTCCTGCCTCAGCCTCCCGAGTAGCTGGGACTACAGGCGCCCGCCACCACGCCCGGCTAATTTTTTGTATTTTTAGTAGAGAGGGGGTTTCACCGTGTTAGCCAGGATGGTCTCGATTACCTGACCTCGTGATCCGCCCGCCTCGGCCTCTCAAAGTGCTGGGATTACAGGCGTGAGCCACCGCGCCCTGCCTGGATCTGGCATTCTTTCTAATGGTTGCATTATGTTCCGAACTATGGCTGTCCTATGATTTATTCAACCATGTCCCTATCCGTGGATGATCGTGTTTCTAAAAAGCTAGTTTTTCAACCATTAGAGCGGCTCAAGGAGCTGCTAAACAGCACTGGGCGCATAGGCTGGGTTTGACTAGCCAGGATTAGCGAGGGGGAAAAAGACTAATTACAAGCAGTTGCGTACTCTGGAGATGCTCCCCTTAGCAGAAGCTCGGTGGACTGTCTGCAGCCAGACCTCCGGGCCTGGCGGCTGGGGCGGGAGGCAGAAGGCGGGGCTTTCCTACAGGGCTCCGTGCCCCGCCCTCCCCGCGCCGCCTTCCACCTCCGGCCGCGCGGGGGCGCTCCCGGGCCGGCGCTGTCGCTTCCGCCGCCGCCCCGCCCAACCGCGCTCACCCCTCGTCCCGATTGGCTGCGCGACGGGAGCGCGCCGAGTCAGGGGGCGGGCCCGCGCCCGCTACAAAGCGGCGAAGGTCACGGCGCGAGGAGGCGCGCGTCGCCGCCCCGCGTCCCGCCTGCGGCCCGCGCCCCCGGCGTCACCGCCTCCTGCCCGCCTGCCCGCCTGCCCGCCTACCCGCCTACCCGCCTACCTCCCTGCCGGCCTGCCGTCCTTCCACGCGGAGAGCCATGGAGGGAGTGAGCGCGCTGCTGGCCCGCTGCCCCACGGCCGGCCTGGCCGGCGGCCTGGGGGTCACGGCGTGCGCCGCGGCCGGCGTGTTGCTCTACCGGATCGCGCGGAGGTGAGTGCATGGTTCGGCCCCACGCGGCCCTCTGCGCCGCCCGCCAGGCCCGCCCCCGCGCCGCCCCGGCCCGCTGCCCCCCTCGGCCGGGACCCGGGCTGCCCGCGGGCGCGCGGAGACCCCCGGCGCGCGCCGCCGCCCCCCGAGACCGGGTTGAGACTGCAGTCGGGAAGCGGCTGCGGAGTCGAGTGGGGCGGCGGGGACTCCGGGAACGTGGGGTGCGGGCGAGAGCGCCGCGCGGGGGCCACAAACTTCCTCCGGGAGCCGCGGGGAGCTGGAGCCGGTGCGCACGGGCCGCCCCTGCCCTCAGCCCCGTGCTGGGCCCCGGTGCACGGCGATGCTGGCGATCGCGGCTGGCGCTTGCTGCTCGGCATGTGACGTCCCGGGTGTTTTTCTACACGCCTCGCATCCGCGCGTTTCAGAGCCACAGCCCCTGCTTACGCTAGAGCAGCTGAGGGACAGGGAGGCTCAGTAACTTGCTGTTAATGAGAGGAATCATGGTTTGAGCCGATGGAATCTGCAGGGCAGACCCCGAGGCTGGGCTGCCTCCCAGAGGTGGGCAAGGCCTGAGATGCCTCCAAACAGTTCAAGACGGGCCGGGGCCACCCTCCTCCCTGCCCGGCTCACGGGCCACGCGGGCCCCCGGGTTCAGATCCGGCCTCTTTCATCGGCCTCCATCGCCAGGCATAAAAGCTTAGTGGCCTCTTGCTTCAGCAGAGCCTCGCAGGTAGCTTACTGTTTCTCCACTTGATCCACCTTTCCAGAGGGCAGGGGGGAAAGTGGGGTTGTGAGAACATCCTAGAAAGAGTGGATGGGTTTGCAGCTTCGGCAAGGGATGCAATGAGCTCACACCCTTAGGAAAAAGGGGAGAAGGGACTTGCCCACTCAGCAGCAAGTGGCAGAGCTGGGGTTTGAACCCTGATCGTCTGGCTGGTCTGTTTGTTCTTCCTTAACACATACCGGTGCTGCTTCTCTCCTCCAGGGAGGAAACGGGGAAAAAGAAGTACAGGTGGTTGAGTCACAGAGGCTTCCCAGAGGAGGAAGGCATGGGAGGGACATCAGCTGTGTCTGGAGGATGGGCCAGATGTGACTGAGGAGGGTAGCTGGGGATTGAGTGACCCCAGCCCAGAGGTCCCTGACAACACAAGTCTCTCCATGTCGGTTTCTGCTGGATTTCTGGAAGTTGAGCATCTGCAGGACCAGCTTGTCCAAGCCGGTGGTTTTATACCCAGGGGACCGAGGTCCAGAGACCTCAGGTGATTTGCTCACATTCCCAGAGCATGTTGCCAGCTGAGCTGGTCCAGCACCTGGTGTTCTTCCTGGACGAAGCCGCTTCTCAGCTAACCCAGGATGGGGGGTGTTGCCTCAAGGATGAGAGCCTGGGGGAGGGGATAGTCTGCCAGCCACACAGCACCTCCGTTGTGTTTATTGAGGCTGGACTTGGACTGGGTGGCTCACTGTGCCACACACTGCAGCTGTCCTCAGGGATGCTGTCTCCCCTTCCTGCCCTGCTGGCCACAGCTCTCCATCTCCTGGAAACAAGAGTCTGGGGCCTTGGAGAGATATTGGGCTAGCTGGTGCCAGGGGAACTAGGAGGGTGCCTGGAAGTCCTTTCACACCCCTGACGACACCAGCAGGTCACGGTGTGGCATTGAGACCCTTGCTGTTGATTGGGCTGAGAAGGGCCAGCCTTTCCCAGGATGCTTTAAGATGTCCTCATAGAGCACTGGGTTTCACCTGGAGGTCATAAATTGGCCACTGTCACGATTCAGAAGCCAGACCAACCTAGCAAGAGGTTGAGCCTTCCTCCGAGGAGGAGAGTGCTGTGACAGCGAGGAACCAAGCATTGACTCTGGCTGCAGTGTGGGTTTTGAATGACCCTCGGGAGGGCATGTAAGGAGAGCTGTTTTTGGAAGGCGACTTGGCTGGGTGGGTGTTTGCAGGCTCAGCACAGAGATGGACAGAGAGGAAGATGTAGAGGGAGTGGGCAGGTCAGCCCCACCTTGTGCTTTAGGACTGGCTGAGGCGCATGGGAAGGAGGCTGCTTCTCTGAAGGACTGAGTCCTCCCACAGCCTCAGTCAGGGCCCGCCCTGGCTTCCCCACGCATGGAGTCCTCTCGCTTCCATGGTTGTTACTGATGGGAGCAGCTGATGGCTGTAAGCACAGCACACTGTCTCCTCATGAAACTGCCAGGGCGGGCTCTACTGTTCTCCCATTTTACAGATGAGGAAACCAAAGCTTGGGGAGGTTGGGCTACCTGCCCCACATCAACTGGCTGTTAAATGGCAGGGCCCTGCCTCACACCAGAACTTCAGCTTGTCAGCCCAGCTTCAACCTCTGGGTGCTCACGGAGCCCCTTGGCTGCTTCTCTGCACCTATGGGAAGCCACCACGGTCAGCACAGTTGGGGGGCAGATGCCCCAGTTTCACTTCCCTGTGTCCAGGCCGTTGTGAAGTCTGTGGCTTCCTAGGCCTCCCTGTCCCCTGGACGCTGCTGCTCGGGTGCCTGTCCTCAGCCCTCTTCAAACGATGCCCAGGATCCATGCTCTGCCAGCACATCCCTGCACACACCACCGCCCCGCCTCCGGGGCTTTGTTGGTGTTTACTGGGATTGTCTCCTTTCTAGTGTTTGGGGACAAAGAGGATGCAGCCTCCCAGAGGATATGCAGCAGAGCCTCATTCTGGAAGTCAGAGTCCCCTGTAACGGCCCTTCCCGTTTCCAGGCTCACCCCTCCCACTCACTCTCCTGCTGCTGCGCACTCTCCCTGAGCAACCGCCGCACCCCGGGCATACATTGGGTGGTCCCCTCCCTCTGCCGTCTGCCCTGCTGGTGAGCACAGCTGTGCTTCAGGGCGACCGCAGATGCCCCGCTTATTGGCCTCTGTCCTGTGGCATCTGTCACCAGCTGCCCTGGGAGGTCGTCGTTCTTGTCTTGCTCATGTTTGCATCTCTGCCAGCCTAGGGTGGTGCTTGCTTAACTGATGGGATGTTCCGCTCGCACCAGGAACGACCCTAGAATGGTGGATTGGGGTGTTTTCCATCCTGATGTTGGAGTTGCTGCTGTGGATTCAAGTATGTTTTGCTTGGAGATGGGCTGGAGGCGCTGGCAGTGCTAAGTTCTGAGTTGCATTTTGATGCTGCTGTCGCTGAAGCCCAGGAGGCCCCTTCTCTGGTCCTTCTGGTTGAATGAAACACGGTGTTGCCCACTTAAGCGGGAAGTGCAGGTGAGGAGCTGCTTGGGAGGCTGGCCTCTGGCTCCCTGGCCCCTGAGGGAACCTGACTCTTACAGTCTTTCCAACCCCCCACTGGGGCCAGCACACAGTGTCCCAGGTCCCGAGCAATGTGCTAAGGCCCCTGTCTGAGGAGGTGATGATTTCCCAGGGCTGGGCAGAGACTCTGGGAGCTGGCCAGCCTGCTACAACCACTGAGCTCCCCAGGGCAGGGACCAAGCCCCATCCAGTGCCCCCTCTAGCAGGTGCCCCCTACCTGGTGCTTTCCTAGGCTGAGGACCCAGCGCTGGGCTCGCACCTAGAACAGAGCCCCTCCCACCTGCAGGGAACAGTGAGGCATCCTGCAGGAGCTTTGTTTCAATACATGTCCGTGCTCAGGGCTCTGGAGTGGTGTCATCATTAAGGACACCTGCCTGTCTTGTTTTCCCTCAGTGTGTATGTTGGGCTTGTGGACGGGGCAGGTACAGAGCATGCAGCTGCCCTAGCTTTTTCTTAGGGACCCATCTCCCACCGGGCTTCCTCAGGCTTCCCAGGGGCTCGGCATCGAGCTAGCAGGAGCCGAGATAGTGGCCTCCAGGCCCTCGTGTCCACCCATCAAATGGGACCCATAGGGCCAGCTGCTATGCCCCCAGAGCTGGAACCGTTGTGGGCAGGGGCAGCCCCTCCAGGCCCAAGCTCCTCTCTTGCTTGTGTTGCAGGGACATTCTGTCACGTTACCTCAAACCTTGCCCACCAACTGTGGTTTGTCCCAGAGTCAAGTTAAGGACGGAGGTTGTTGGCTTGCAGAAGAGAAGTGGGCTGAGGGGTTTATCAGGGAAACTTGGGGGCTTCTCCCAGAGCAAAAACAGGGTCCAGCCTAGGCTGGCTCAGAAGAGATTGGCCCAGATGCTGCCTCAACAGGCCGGGCAGAGGCAAGCATAGGCTAGGGGCCAGGACTTCCCCCACCTGCGTGGGGACCTCGTCCGAGCTGTGGACAGTGTTTCACATGCGGTCATGTGTCTGACGCCGCTGTGCTGGTGCCTGGGGGACCTGCAATTCATGCCCAGCTCCCCATCGACCCCTGGCCTACCTGCCTCTTGGGACCTTTCAGGGCTTGCCCCCAAAGGCACTGTGGGAGAGGACCCCCTGGCAGGTAGGGCCCGCCTGGCCAAAGTGGGTGGCAGCTGCTCTGGCCACGAGAGAGCCCACCCCCAACTTTAGCAGGGATTACCCAGGGCTGAGAGTGACAGGAGTTAGAGCTGCTGGCCCCAGGGACAAGGGCTAATCCCTTGCCTCCCCCCTCTTCCAGGCCGCCTCATTCTAGATCAGTGGAGCCATTTCCCTAGCAACAGAGCAGGAGATTCAGAATGGAAACATGACTTCCTGGGGTGGGCGGGGCTTCATGGCAGGCGCCCTGGACAGAAGCCACAGCCCCTGCTCAGCTATCATTGGTCCCCTAGGCAGGCTCAAGGGTTGACCTTCCTTTTCAAACAGGGTAAGAGAGCTGAGGGGCCCTCCGTGGGGATAGGAAGCCTGTCACCCAAAGTCAGTTGGGTGCAGAGCCTTGTCCGGCTCAGGGCTCTGGGGTGGGGGGTCACACAAGCAGGTCATCACCCATCAGGACATGCCCCCGTGCACAGTTACAAAGAAGCCTGTACAACAGCTAGTAATTAGCACAGGGAAGTCCACGTGCTTAGTTGCCCGAGAGTGCTAGATGCGGGCACCGCAGCAGAGCAGGTCTCCACATGCCCCAGAGCGAGTCTCCTTCCCTGGCTGTTCATGTAGTCGGCGCCCGGTGGCGCTGTCCTAATGCCGAGCACTGAGCGCCTCCCTGCATTCTCCTGTAGGATCCTCACAGTGGCCTCTCCTGGGGCAGGGACGCTCAGCAGCCCCCTTTGACAGGTGAGGGATGAGACTGCGGCCCTAGAAGGCAGAGCTGCTCTCCAAGGCCATGCCTGTTGCCATACTGCCTGCCCAGCTGGCTGGCTCCGTTTCGTCGCTGGTCTGCAGGCCTTGCCCACTGTCTCCATGCTGTTGACAAGATACAGTGGTCCTTGTCCTCTGTGAGGGCTTGGGCCTGTGCTGGGGCAGGGGGTGTGGGGTGAGAAGGGTGTGGGCCGAGGCTGCTGGGGGAGATCCCAGCTGCCCCTGTGGGCCCTGGGCCTTCCCCGCAGGGCCTGGTCCCATCTCCCCTTCTCTCCCAAGCCTCCCCCAACTCCATGTAGCTTGGCTTTTTTGCGTACATACTCTAGGCCAGTCACTGTTAAGTGCGTCCCACGAGCAGTCCCTTGTGAGGGAGGTGCTTTTGTCCCCAGCTGACAGGTGATCACACATCTCCCTTCATATGCCCCTGGTCAGGAGAAAGGGGTGGAGGGGAGGGCCGGGCAGCAGCAGTAGTGTCAGAAGCGGGAGCCCTGCTTCCCAGGGCCCAGCCTCCCCCTCAGGCCCCTGGCCAGCCCGATGGGTTAGCGACAGAGCTGGCTCTTTGCAGAGCACAGCACCTTTCTGTCTTGTGTCACTGCATCCTTGCAGCATGCAGAAGCTGGGGGTGCTGTGGTTGCCCCCACTTCACAGATGTGGACACTGAGGCTGAGAGTACAGGAACTTCCTGGGGCTCCGTCCTCCTTTCTCTGAGCAGCGCCTCAGGATGAAAGGCCAGAGGGCCGTGCTCTCTGGTCCTGTGGACGGGGGGCCGTCTGTGCAGGGAGTGGCTGCCCACTCTGGCAGGGGCTCAAGCAGTGTCCTCGAGCTGGAGGTGGCCCCTGGGGGAGAGGTGGAGAGTCGGAGCAGCAAAGCCGGGGCCCCAGGGCTCCCACAGCTGCTGCCTGTCACCCACATTGTTCCTGGATTTCCGGAACTGGGGGGGTTTTTTGGGCAGTGGCGGTCTCTCTGCCCACCCCTCCCCAGTCCCCCAGTGTCCCATAACCAATGAGGTGGGTAGAGGGGGGCCCAGAGCATAGATCCCCCAGTGTCTGGGCTGGGATTATCCCGAGGCCCCACCTGTCACCACACGTGTAGCCAGCGAGGGCCACTGTCCTCTCCACCAGAGAGGGTTGGCCGCAGGCTGGGCAGCTGTCACTTGCTCCCTCCCCTCAGCCTCCTTGGCTCTCACATCCTGGGACTGTCTCTCTCTGGAGCACAGGAGGCCCCTTTCAATCTGGAAGCTCCCTGGGGCGCACCCTTTCTGCAGCCCAGGATCAAGGACCTCGTGGGGGAGGGGTGGTCCTAGAACCTGGTCCCAGTCAGTCCTGTGGTTTGGCCAGCCCTGGCCCCTGTTGTGCTCCATGTGTGAGCCCCAGGCCACCAGGAGCTGGTGGCCCTGGGTCCCCATGCGGCCGCACTGGAGCCTAGGGATCTGGTGAGGCTCCAGCTGGCCTCCTCCCCTTGAAGACTGAGAAGCCCAGGTTGGCCGTGGCCTCCCTGTCTGGTCCTGGGTGGATGCAGCCATACCTAGTCTGCGTTCCTCTCCTTCAGAGCCCTTGTTCCTCCTGCTGTTCTGGGGCCAGCATCTCCAGCTTTGCATCCCCAGATCCCAGATCCCACTCCCAGCACCCTTTCCCTGGTGGCCCTGGGGCAGGGCATGGAGGTCCCTCTCCAGCAGGTGCTGGGGTCTTCCAGGCCAACCCGCACTTTCCTTGGTCCACAGGATGAAGCCAACGCACACGATGGTCAACTGCTGGTTCTGCAACCAGGATACGCTGGTGCCCTATGGGAACCGCAACTGCTGGGACTGTCCCCACTGCGAGCAGTACAACGGCTTCCAGGAGGTGTGGGTCACAGGCAGGCGGACGGGTGGGCATGCGGGGGTGGGGATCTTGAGATTTGCACCTTGAGACCACCCTGTGTTCCTGCCCTGCCCCGGGGCTCATGGACCCCACACCCTCATACCCTGTCCTCTCCAGGCCCTGAGCATGGTGTTTCGTGTACATCGTCTCACTCGATTCTCACCACTGCCCTGGCGCTGTCTCCTCACTTGAGGAGGAACCCGACGCAGGGAGCCATGGCAGTTTGTCCAAGGTTATACCACTAAAAGTGGCAGATTTGGGGTTCACACCCAGGTCTTTCTGGCTCTGCATCTCATTCTCTGTACTATATCAGGGCTAGCAAACCTTTTCTGCAAAGGGCCAGATAGTATTTTAAGCTTTGGAAGCCATTTGGTCTCTGTCACAACTGCTAACCCTGCTGGGCCACTGTAGGTAATACAAGAGTGAATTAGCCTGGCTGTGTTCCAATAAAACTTGATTGCGGAAACAGGCAGCTCCTCCACGGGTCATAGTGTGCTGTCCCCTGGACTAGACCAGGGTTTGCAGACTGAGTTCCGAGAGGGTAGGGCTCTGAGGACAGATGCTGGCTAGAGGTGTGTGGGTGGGCGGCGGGCTGCAGGCCCTGCTCTGTGCTCAGGCTAGGTGGCTTCACTCGGCATCTGGGCCTTTGGGTTCCATGGAGGTGTCTTGAGAAGAAAAGCAGCTGCTGTTTGCAGAAGAAAAAAAAGAATGGAGATGTTTGAGATCTACCATCACTTGCCTGGAGCGGGGCGGGCCCCCAGGGACATCACCAAGCCTGAACCAGCTGGGAGGGCCTGCCTGCCTCGAGTCCCACCTCTCTCCCGCAGAACGGCGACTACAACAAGCCGATCCCCGCCCAGTACTTGGAGCACCTGAACCACGTGGTGAGCAGCGCGCCCAGCCTGCGCGACCCTTCGCAGCCGCAGCAGTGGGTGAGCAGCCAAGTCCTGCTGTGCAAGAGGTGCAACCACCACCAGACCACCAAGATCAAGCAGCTGGCCGCCTTCGCTCCCCGCGAGGAGGTGAGGCCGGGTTGGGAGGGCAGGGGTCCTGGCTGGGGCCAGGGATGCTTAGAGCAGCCGGGGGACAGGCACGTGCAGGGTGCTGACTCTGGTCCTCTGGCCCCTGCTCTGCTAGACAGCGGCTTTTCTGTTCTGAGTGCCCAAAGGGGCCCCCTCATCCTTGCCACTGCCAGCACATTCCAGGATGTGTTAGTTCTTCTGACCCCGTTGGAGCTGAGCTGCTTCTCCCCATGTCTTACAGTCACTGCTATCGGAGTTCCAAGCCTAGGAACACCGTGGAAACCCCAGCACCTGCCAGTCCAGAGGAATTTGTCCCTGGGCAGAGGGAGGAAGGGACCTTGGGTTCCAGGTGGGGCCCTGTTGGACCCACTCTGTCCTGTTTCTCTGAATCAGCGTTGCCTGCTGGTGGCCCCGGCAGTCTGCTGTGGGGTTGGTGGAGGATGCCACTGGCTTCTGGGAGGAGGAGGAAGCTAGACATTGCTGAGAGGCTTGGCATTAAGGAGCTGGGCTGAGCTGGGAGCCTCACCTTGCCTGTGCCCTCCATGGAGTCCAAGAGCCTTGCTTACTGGCTGCTCCTTCCTGCCCTCGGCCAGCCCAGGGAGTCCTGTCACCTCAAGAGGCAGGTCCCAGCTGGGGCCCAGAGACACTGGCTTTCCTGGGGTCCAGCCTGGGAGGGAGGGACAACAGAGGTGAATTCAGGCCAAGGCAGGGATGGGGAACCTGCGAGAAGGGGAAAGCAGGGGTGACTTGGCAGCCAGGCAGCTTTTCGGCATGCTTGGTCGCAGCAAGGGATCACACTCCTGACCCTCCTGGCCCTGCAGGCCAAAACGTTTGCTTCCTCAGAAACAGGGAGGGAGAGTTGCAGTGCTGCACGTCTAAGGGCTGAGAAGGAGGGGACTTGTCTTCTGGGCTATTTCAGAAGCTGAAAGAAACCTTCACCTGCCACAAAGACAGGCCTGGCCAGGGGCTCTCTAGCGTTCAAGCGGAAGGGCAGGCGCCACAGTCTGGGTTGTCCATCTGCCCCACTCCAGGCAGTGTCAGCCCGCAGCCACCTTCCCCCATGTTCACCCACCTTCTTGGAGCTCTGCATCTGGGGAGCAGACCCTGAGCTCCTGGCCTGCGGGTGCGTCCCTGGAGCAACAGAACCTTGTTAGTGTCCCCATCACTTGTGGGCCGTGCCCTGGATTGGCTCTAACTCCCGGTAGTCCACATGGCTCTACACAGTGGGCATTTGTCCTGTTGGGCAGAGGGGAAGCAGGTTCAAAGTGGGGTTGACTTGCCCCCGGTCATCCCCTGGTAAGTGGCAGGTCAGGATCTGATTCCACGTCTGACCTGTAAGATGGAGGCAGCTCAGCCACCCCTGCAGATGCCGAGCCTGTTCCCCCAACCCCACAGGGCAGGTATGACGAGGAGGTCGAGGTGTACCGGCATCACCTGGAGCAGATGTACAAGCTGTGCCGGCCGTGCCAAGCGGCTGTGGAGTACTACATCAAGCACCAGAACCGCCAGCTGCGCGCCCTGTTGCTCAGCCACCAGTTCAAGCGCCGGGAGGCCGACCAGACCCACGCACAGGTGAGAGGCGGCATCCACAGGGCGGGGGTGGGGGCGTTGAGTTTGTTCAGGAAACCCTCCCAGGAGGCTGGGCACTAGTGACCAGAGGGTAGCTCTTCAGAGCTGAGCCCCTTTATTTTTATTTTATTTTATTTTATTTTTGAGATAAAGTTTTGCTGGGATTACAGGCACACGCCACCACGCCTGGCTAATTTTGTATTTTTGGTAGAAACGGGGTTTCTCTGTGTTGTTCAGGCTGGTCTCGAACTCCCGATCTCTGGTGATCCGCCTGCCTTGGCCTCCCAAAGTTCTGGGATTACAGATGTGAGCCACTGCACCCGTCCTTTTTTTTTTTTTAAACAGAGTCTTGCTCTGTCACCCAGGCTGGAGTGCAGTGGCACGATCTCGGCTCACTATAACCTTGCCTCCCAGGTTCAAGCAATTCTCCCGTCTTAGCCTCTCGAGTAGCTGGGATTACAGGCACCCGCCATCATGCCCAGTTAATTTTTATATTTTTGTAGAGATGGGGTTTCACCATGTTGGCCAGACTTGTCTTGAACTCCTGACCTCAGGTGATCCTCCCACTTTGGCCTCCCAAAGTGCTGGGATTACAGGCGTGAGCCACCATGCCTAGCCTTTTATTTATTTTTAAATTTTATTTTTTGAGACAGTTTCGCACTGTCGCCCAGGCTGGAGTGAAGTGGCGCGATCTCGGCTCACTGCAATCTCTTCCTCCTGGGTTCAAGCAATTCTCCTGCCTCAGCCTCCTGAGTAGCTGGGATTACAGGCACGCATCACCACAGCCGACTAATATTTATATTTTAGTAGAGATGAGGTTTCACCCTGTTGCTCAGGCTGGTCTTGAACTCTTGAACTCCTGACATCAAATGATCCACCCGCCTTGGCCTCCCAAAGTGCTGGGATTATAGGCCTGAGCCACCGCACCCAGCCTCCAAATAACTGTTTCCATCATTTTGTGAAGTTCTCACCAAAAATTCCTATTGTGAGGTTTTTTTGTTTGTTTTGTTTTGTTTTGTTTTGTTTTTTTGAGACGGAGTCTCGCTCTGTTGCCCAGACTGGAGTGCAGTGGCGCGATCTCGGCTCACTGCAAGCTCCGCCTCCCAGGTTCACGCCATTCTCCTGCCTCAGCCTCCCAAGTAGCTTGGACTACAGGCGCCTGGCTAATTTTTTGTATTTTTAGTAGAGACAGGTTTTCACCGTGGTCTCAATCTCCTGAGCTCGTGATCCGCCCGCCTCAGCCTCCCAAAGTGCTGACATTACAGGCGTGAGCCACTGCGCCCGGCCCCTATTGTGATTTTAATTGGAGCTGACATAAATGGACAGATAACTGTGGCAAAAGTTAACCTTAAAAGTACAGTAGTAAGTTATTCAGACCAGGAACAAGGCAGACAGAATGAGAACCAAAGGCCCCAGGAGAGGGTCCACCTGGTGCCTTGCGGTGCAGACGTGTGGCAGGGCAGAGGTAGCACGGCTGTGTCCCAGCTGCAGACTGGAAACCACATATCAATCAGACCCAGGTCACATCTAGAGACACAAAGGGGTGGATAGGAGTTTCCTTGTAGGGGTAGATTTTACTACTTAACCTCCTTGCTACCATACCAGATTTTTTAAACAACCAGAATATTCTATCAACTGAGTACTATGATAAAAATTAGTTTTAGCCAGATGGTCTTGGGCTCAAACCCTGGAGCCACTGCATACCAGGTGTGGGCTTTCTACATGGCCCTGTGCAAGTTTCTCAGCTTCCCTGAGTGTGGTTTCCACAGCTGTAAATGGGTCCAGGGCTTAGGAGTGCACCACCAAGGCTGCTAGGAGGACGAATGCAAGTGCCAGGAAAGTGCTGAGAAACAGGAGGGCCACCCCTAAAACCCATGCTCAGATACGCACATAATAAATGCGTGGTGATACCAGTCACTCTCCCGGGACACCCACCCTGGATGACATGAAGGGGCCTGGGGAGCAGGATAGGGAGGTGGCCCCATGGGCATGTTGCTTCCCCAGAGTAAAGGAAGGGGCTCAACTTGGCTGGGCGCGGTGGCTCACACCTGTAATCCCAGCACTTTGGAAGGCCGAGGCTGGTGGATCACCTGTGGTCAGGAGTTCAAGACCAGCCTGGCCAACACGGTAAAACCCCATCTCTACAAAAAAAAATACAAAATTAGCTGAGTGTGGTGGTGGGCGCCTGTAATCCCAGCTGCTGCGGAGACTGGGGCAGGAGAATCGCTTAAACCCAGGAGGAAGAGGTTGCAGTGAGCCAAAATAAGGTCACTACGATATGGAAAGTCTTCTTTAAAAGGAGAGGGTGGTAGAGCAGCACTCCTCCCCGCCCAGAAGTGAGGCGGGCCGGTGGAACTGAGTGGTGAGTTTTTGAACCAAGCCCAGGATGTGTGGGAACATGGGTCTGGCCAGAACCCCGCACAGACTGGCACCGGTGATGGCTGGGGGTGGCTCTGTGGCCGTCTCACTAACCCGCCTCTCTTCCTCCTCTGCAGAACTTCTCCTCCGCCGTGAAGTCCCCGGTCCAGGTCATCCTGCTCCGTGCCCTCGCCTTCCTGGCCTGCGCCTTCCTACTGACCACCGCACTGTATGGGGCCAGCGGACACTTCGCCCCAGGCACCACTGTGCCCCTGGCCCTGCCACCTGGTGGCAATGGCTCAGCCACACCTGACAATGGCACCACCCCTGGGGCCGAGGGCTGGCGGCAGCTGCTGGGCCTACTCCCCGAGCACATGGCGGAGAAGCTGTGTGAGGCCTGGGCCTTTGGGCAGAGCCACCAGACGGGCGTCGTGGCACTGGGCCTACTCACCTGCCTGCTGGCAATGCTGCTGGCTGGCCGCATCAGGTGTGCATGGGGCCAGGGCCAGGAGTTGGCGGGCAGGGGACTGTGTGCTGGATTACTGTCTAGGGCGGGGGCCAAGAGACCCCACTGGGTGCACAGCCCTAGGCTGAACTCCACCATGTCACTGGTACAAGGCTTGGTCCCAGGGGCTGGGAGTCGTAGGTGAGGTGAGGCTGCAGACGCCCTCTGAGCCAGCCCCGTGCACACCCGCTGTGAGCTGGGCCGGGTTGCCTCCTCTCTCCTCCTCGGGCTCTGTCAAATCAGGATGACGATAACCACCTGCCTCCTGGGTTGTGGGGGCTCACGTGGGGGGCTCTGGGGTTCCCTGAGTGGGAGCATGTCCTGTGAGTGCTGTGTCCCCGTCGCCCCTGCTCACCGACTCGGAGGAATTTTCCTTAGCCCTGTTACAGGCTAGAACTTACAGGCTGAGGAGAAACACTGACCCACCTGCTCAGAGCCAGGTAGCATGTGAGTGTGAGGGGATTCCGAGCCCACGCTGTCCCCTGGCTCTGGACTCTTCTGAGCAGGGCCAGGTATAGACAGAGGAGGCAGGAAGGAAGGCGTGGACCCAGGAGGTCTTGTCCTCCCCTGGGGTGACCCCGCTGCTTCCCTTTCAGGCTCCGGAGGATCGATGCCTTCTGCACCTGCCTGTGGGCCCTGCTGCTGGGGCTGCACCTGGCTGAGCAGCACCTGCAGGCCGCCTCACCTAGCTGGCTAGACACGCTCAAGTTCAGCACCACATCTTTGTGCTGCCTGGTTGGCTTCACGGCGGCTGTGGCCACAAGGAAGGCAACGGGCCCACGGAGGTTCCGGCCCCGAAGGTCAGAGAAGCAGCCATGACTGCGGGGGGAGGACACACGGATGCTCAGGCCCAGGCTTTGCCAGGTCCGAAGCGGGCCCCTCTCTGTCCTGCCTCTTTTCACCTGCTCACGCCCTCCCACCCCCACCCTACAGCCCCAGGTCCTGGCCCAGTCCCTCCACTGCCTCGAAGAGTCAGTCTGTCCCGCCTTTTCCTTTCGGGCACCACCAGCCATCCCCAAGTGCCCTGTAGCCACTCACCACTGCTGCCACCTCTCTGGCCAATGGCCCTTTCACTGGCCTGGTGACTGGAATGTGGGCAGCGCCCACACAGGCTCTGGCCCGTGGCTTCCTACTGGCAGCTCCAGGCACCCCCCTCTCACCACGCCGTTTGCTGGCTCTGACACTGTTGGGTGAGGGTCCTGGTCTTGCTGTCTTCCCTTCTGGCCTCTGCACAGGGGTGGTGACAGTGGCTGCAGGCTGGGCCCCTGGCGTGCCCTGACCGTGCAGCAGAGTGAGGCTGGGGCAGCAGAGAGCCCCAGCCTCACCCCTGAGGAGCACCTGTGGTCTGTCCGCTTGGTCCTGCTTATGGCTGGACCGGCCCTGCAGGAGGTGGTGGAGCCGTGAAGGAGGCAGAGCTGCAGCTCTGTCTGCTGCTTAGCCTCCTGCTCCGAGACCCTCCCGAGTCCCCGGAAATGGAGAATGCAGTTCTTGGGCCCAGCCTGGCCTTCGCCATGAGTTTGGGGAGCGAGACCCCGCCTGAGACAGGCAGTAGGAGCCTGTGCTGACCTTGGGGAATCTGAGCTTTTCCAAGGGTAAGGGACCCAGGGTATGCAGGCCTTCAGTGACATCAGGTCGTTGTCATCCTTTCCCTCCCTGACCTGTCATGAGCCTCTGCAGGTGCCTGCTCACCATGGCCCAGCGCCACTCTGTCCTCCGACTCAGGTGAGGGGGCAGCCCACAGACCTGCTCCTCAGTAGCAGGGCCTGGCCAGGCCCCTGCTGTTCTCAGCCTCAGTTTACCATCTATGAAATGAGGTGGACCCCTCTCCATAGCCCTTGGGTGCCAGCTCAGTGGGTGTGGGGATCACATGAGGTGGCTCATGAAGACACACTCTGGAAGTCGAGGGGCTGCCACGTGCAGAGGAAGTTCCTGGCCTGGGGGCTTTATCCAGGGGTCCCAGTCGAGAGTGGCCCGAGGCCGTCCCTCACCGGGCATGTTCCCTCTGGCTGCCCACTCCCTCGGGGCCCGCATGTCCTGCCACTCGCCACTCTGAGCACGAATTCACCTTCCAGATGTGGCCAGGGTGTGCCAGCTCCTCTCTCCTGTGCGTTGGAACCCCGGGGGAGGCAAGAGCAGATCACAGGTGCATGAGGGTTACACCCGTCACCTGGGTCTGCCAGGATGGGTTGGGGGGGCAGGTGCCAGGCCTCACTGCTGTGAATCTGCCACGCCTGGGGGTCCTAGAGGCTGCCCCACCCCAGTGATTGGGTAGCAGCTCACATCCCACCCAGCTTCACAAGTGAGGAACCCAGGTGCATCGGGAGACCCTCGGGGGCTTCTGTGGCCTCTGTGCCCAATGACCTGTGTGGCTTCAGACAAGGCCCCAGCGTTACTGGGCTCAGCTTGTTGTTCTGTGTGGAGCGTGAGGTGAGAAAACCCCTCTGAAAAGATGTGGTCGGGGCCACGCTTCCCACTGGTTCTGCAGTGAGGAGTTGGGGCGGGTGAGCCAAAGCGTCCCCCCGTGGTGTCTACCTGAGGGGCAGGGAACCGCCTGCCTGTGCACTCACGCCACCCCCCAGCCCACAAAGAGCCCATCTGAGAGAAGGACGTGGTGGAGCCAGGACGGGAAAGCGTCCTGTCGGCTGGCCATGCTGTTGCTTGCGTCTCGAATCTTCGGTTCTCGAGGAAGTGTTGACAGTGTGATGCTAATTTCTGCTTTTCTTGGCATTGGGTAGAAGCAGGACATCTGTGTGTATGTGTGTATTTAAATTAGATTATTTATAATAACCAGAGCCAGCCCTCGCGCTGGCCAGGATCCTCCTGCCGAGCTGATGTCGCTCCTGCCCTCTGCCGGGGTCCGGAAACGACATCTCAGGAGGTAGCTCTCAGCAGAGTGAGGATTCCTGCCTTTTGTAGAGTTTTGTGTGACTTTTTAAATTATTCATGTGTCCCTTAAAGTTTCACTACGTGGAGAAAATTCCAGCACCAAGTGTTGTGGCAACAGCTGAGAGAGTGCAGGCACCACTGTGTTGTGGCTTGTTGACCGGGAATGTGTCACCCCTGCCAGGGAACTCTTCTCCTCGCGGGGGACTTGGGATGGCCATCAGACCTTCTAGGGTCTGGCTGGGGTCATCCTAGGTTTGGGTGACCGTCCCTGAGACATAAGCGAGGTAGATTCAGCCATCCTCACCCTCAGACTTGAGGTCCCCACCCAGGCCAAGCAGGACCCCCGTACCCCTTGCCTGGGAGCAAACCGCCAGGACGCAGCCTCCACGCCGCACCTGCCGCACCCCGCCCTGCCCAGGAAGGAACGCGTGACCTTTCTGTCTGTGACTGTTGCTGAGTCTCTGTCTCATGTCGTAGAATTGTGGATAATTGTCTAGTGACCCTCTCATCACTGTAACCATCGCGCCTGGCCTAGATGTCGTGTTTTGGATGCTGTGTTTTCAATAAATGCCTCTGGGGCCCTGCTTTTACCCGCTGGCGTCAGGTGCCGCGTCTTTCTTCTTTTTTCTTTCTTTCAGAAGGTCTCTGTGCCAGGGCTGGGGTGGGCAGCTGTGTTTGGGGTACAGACACGTCCACAGGAGTCAGGTTTGGGAGCCAGTGACAATGACACCAGCTGGCTCGGGGCCCGGCTCGCCTCCTCGCCTTTGCTGGATCATATTTTTTCCGTCTCAATAAACTGTTGCTTAAAACGTGGTCTCTCCCCTTCCACTCCTGATGTGGGCTGGGATTGGGTCGGAGAAGACCAGACATCTCCCCTTGGTGTCAGATGAGCGTATCTGCTCCGGCACTCCCCAGAGCCAGCATCCAGGCCTGATCCTGGCCTCTTAGTCCCTCTCTGACACTCCCCAGAGCCAGCATCCAGGCCTGATCCTGGCCTCTTAGTCCCTCTCTGACACTCCCCAGAGCCAGCATCCAGGCCTGATCCTGGTCTCTTAGTCCCTCTCTGAGACGTGGTTTGAGGGCACAGGGCAGTCGGGGGGGTCTTTCGCCAAAGGAAATGTCAGCACCTTTGGAGTTCTCCAGGGTCCAACAGATTGGGCTCCTTTAGCTGGCGGAGGCTCGCTGGGGCCCCTGTACAGAGTCCAGCCCCTCATGCCCAGCCCTGTGAGCGATTTACGAGGTCTTGCTCGTTGAGTGATGTTCCCACATATCACAGTGAGGGAGTCAAACTGCGAAGGAACTCCCCACAGCACCATCTTCAGTGGCACCAAACTGGGAACAACAGCCCCTGTGCCAGGTGGCCAGGAGATTCAGCCTTTAAGCACTGAGGCAGCCCCGGATGGTGTGAGCAGGAGCTGGGAGGAGTGGGGATGCACTGGCAAGACCCAGCCACTCCTGCTGGAGCCCACCCTTTGGGGCCAGGAGCTGCGTGGCCCAGCTGACCACCTCATACCCACAGCCCACTAGGACCCTCCTTTCACGCGTCCCCCAACGGTACTCTCAGGTCACTGGGGGACCTGGTCACCCTTGGCTGACTCTTGGCTATGTCTGTGCTGCCGGGCAGGGTGGGCACAGGAAGCCCAGCGCAGAGCCCTGCCCCACAAACTCCCTCCCATGGAGGGTCATGCCCCAAGGTCCCAGCAACACCTTCACTGCCCCTGCCTAAAGGTGCCCTCAGGGTCATTCCCTGAAGTTGCTGCGCTGTCCCGCCAAATGGAATCAGAATTCTAACATGACGACACAAAATCTCATCTTCTGTGTAGAGGTGGAGCCTTCCCTGGAGTCTTGGGGGCAAGCAGCGGGCGCTGGGCCTGGGAATCACAGGTCAGCAGGCGGAACAAGGATGTGTCCAGTCCGGCTGACCGGGGCCTTCCCCAGGGTCCCCAGCTCAGCTCCTGCCTTGATGCCCACATTCGCCAAACATGGCCTCGCCTTTGGTTCTGAAGTCCAGGTGGTCTCCTGGCACCTTGGAAGGCATTAGAAAGGTTACATGATTCTCCGGGAAGTCAAGAGCTGGCCCCACACTTTCCTTGTAAAACTTTTTCAGAGGGAAAGTAGCTGGGAGGTTGGTGGCGCGCGGCTTGGCTAGCGATCCCCGAGCATGCAGTCGTGCTGGGCACAGGTCCCTTAAGCAGCCCCCGGCTCCTGCAGGGCGTGGGCCAGCCTGCCCGCTCACCAGCACGTTGTCCACTGGGCTCATTTGTCCCTTGGCACCGAGGTAAGGCTGGACCCCCGGAGCTCCGTCCAGACGGTGGACTAATGTATTAACTGCCTCTGTCCCTCTCTTCCCTCTGTAATTGGGTGCCTTAATCAGAAGCATGGTTGACGTTCTGGCGTGGGGCCATCAGGTCCTGTTGTGTGATTTGTACCATCTCGAGTTAAAGAGACACTGTCACCTTCCGTCTTTCGGGCAGCCTTGCGGTCGTGGATGGGTCTCTTCTAACTTCGGTTTTGGCGTTGTCCCGTGAGAGCCTCTTCCAGGGGGTTCCAAGGCCTGGCTGCCCCCCAGTTCTGCTCTACCAGGAACTTCAGAGGAGTTTCCAGAGTGCAAGGCCAGAGAGCAGGAGGCAGCCTTCTAAGGGCAGAGCTGTGGAGGACTTCCAGGAATCACACCTGGGAACAGAGGGTGCCCAGAGCCGTGCTGGGGCCTGACTTCCTATGATCCAGGCCCGTCTGGGAGATGAGCCAGGATGTCCCTGAGCCCGGCCGCTCTGTGGGAAGGCTCGGCACAGAACAAGAAGTGGCAAGGAGTCCAAGTCCATTAACCTTCATTGAGTGCCTGGCACGGGGCTGGGCATTTTTGCTTCAAGGCGAAAGGGTTGGCATGAGGTTGGCAAAGGCGACAGTGTCACTTTAATACCGAGACTCGTAGTGGAGATAGTTTGCTGTGAGCCGAGGGGGTAGGAGGGGGCATGCGGGGAGGGCCGGGTCTTGCTGGCACCTCCCAGCCACCCGCTCCTAATGGCGTGAATGTGGTCGGATTGCTTTTCTGCTTTAACTAACGCACGCCTCCTCTGGGACCCCAGCTGAGGCCCCCACCTTGCACTGTGGGAGAGGGGTGGGACCCACTGCAAGGCTGCCTCCAGGACCTCCCGCTGACCCTCTTCTTGTCCCGTGCCTGACGGGCCCTTGCAGGTTCTTCCCAGGAGACTCTGCCGGCCTTTTCCCCACCAGCCCCAGCTTGGCCATCCCTCACCCGAGTGTCGGAGGCTCTCCAGCGTCTCTGTTCATCCCCAGCCCGCCCAGCTTCCTGCCCCTCGCCAACCAGCAGCTCTTCCGGTCTCCTCGACGGACCTCACCCTCCTCATTGCCCGGCCGCCTCAGCCGGGCCCTCTCTCTGGGAACCATACCCTCTCTGACTCGAGCAGGTAAGGGGTGCCCAGGCATTGGCAGACAGTCAGGGCTAGGGGCAGCTGGGACAGAACTGTGGATGGGTACATAGTGTAGGGAGGGCCGGGAGTGGTTAGTGTTCCTGCTACAGAGACAGGCAGCACAGAGCTTTGAGCCTTAGTTCCCCCCAAAGAAATGAGACTAGCTAGGAATAGGTGGCTCATGCCTTTAATCCCAGCACTTTAGGAGGCCAAGGTGGGAGGATGGCTTGAGGCTAGGAGTTCAAGACCAGCCTGGGCAACATAGGGAGACGCTGTCTCTACAAAAAAAGTTGTTTTAATTAACTGGGCATGGTGGCGTACACCTATAGTCCCAGCTATTTAGGCTGAGGTGGGAGGATCGGTTGAACCCAGGAGTTGGAAGCTGCAGTGAGCTATGATCACGCCACTGCATTCCACCATGGGCAACAGAGCAAGACCCTGTCTCAACAAAAATAAAAATAAAGTGCCCAGAATTGCCATATCATCTGGGAGCCCCAGCACGGCCCCTTAGTCCCAGCTCTGGTGACATGACCTTGGGTAAATGTGTGCACCGTGCTGTGCCCTAATCTTTTCCTCTAAAATTGCAACATGCCCCTCAGCAAAGGGGGCCACTCTAGTTATTCTAGGGGAGGAGATGCTGATAACAGCCAAGGCCCCTCTCCTCTCGTGCAGTTAGAGGGCAGGCCATTTTGCACACACGCCAAGGTTTATATTAGGATGCTTTTGCTTTTCCCCTAAGCAGAGATACCCCCCTATTTTCAGGGCACCCCAGCCTGGTGGCACTTGAATGGAACTTGGGGTGGGAGGTTCCAGGAGCAGCCCTGCCCTGGGCCTGAGCACTCCGAGTAAACTCTGTGCGCACTGACCAAGGTGGCAGAGCTCAGGGACTTCTGTTTCAAGCCCCTTGGGAGGGGAGCGTGGCAATCCCAGGGCCAGTTCAGGCCTCCAAGGCAGGGGCTCCTGCCCACAGAGAAGAACAGGCAATCTCCCTGTTAAGGCTCAAGGCAGGGACACAGTAGTGACCTGTCTGAGGTGGCAGCAGAGGTCTTGGGGCGCAAGCTTGTCTTGGAGTGTCCGGTGACAGATGGGACCCCAGTCTCCATTGCCAGAGTGGGTCGGGGGAAGGAGCCCGGTCTCCATCGCCAGAGGGTGGGTCGGGGGCAGGAGTTCCTGCAGGGCTTTGGCTCATGTATTCAGAGACGCGCTGGACCGGGCTCAGGTGCTGTGGCCAGAATCCAGCTTGCTGTCTCCCTGTCTGTCCTCAGTCCGCTTCTCTGCCACACACCTCATCCCTGTGTCCTGCAGCCCATGCCCAGCAGGAAGACGGCCTCTCCCAGCATCCATAGAATGGATTCTAGAAGGACCCTGGTTGGCATGCTGGGTTCTTGTGACCACCCTTATCCAGCCTATCCCCTGGCCTGGTGAGGGGAGGGTTATCTGCATGCTGCAACAGACCCTTCAGAGCCCACAGGTGGCAACAGGACATGAGGCAGTCCCTGGGTCCCACATTCAGCTCTCAGCCAGCCACTTGGAATTGGGGCCCCTGCCCTTGGGGTGCGTGCACCTGATTTAGGAAAAGGCAGCGTGGTTGGTGATCCCTGGGGTCGAGAGAACAGGCAGTTGGGGTCTGCAATTAGTGGAGAAAGTGGGACTAGATGGCTGGAAAAGCAGGCCCTTCTGTGGGAAGAAGGGCATGGAACGAGGAGTGGACAATATGCCCGGTGCCGACTCTTCTCACCACCTGCTGTGAGCCTCAAGTTTCTTTTTTTTTTTTTTTTTTTTTTTGTGAGATGGAGTCTCGCTCTGTCTCCCAGGCTGGAGTGCAGTGGCGCCATCTCAGCTCCCTGCAACCTCCGCCTCCCAAGTTCAAGTGATTCTCCTGCCTCAGCCTCCTGGGTAGCTGGGACTACAGGCACCTGCCACCACGCCCAGCTAATTTTTTGTATTTTCAGTAGAGACGGGGTTTCACCATATTAGCCAGGATGGTCTCAGTCTCCTGACCTCGTGATCTGATCTGCCTACCTCAGCCTCCCAAAGTGCTGGGATTACAGGCATGAGCCACTGCGCCCAGCCCGAGCCTCAGTTTCTTTATCTGCAAAAAGGGAACGTGCCCAGCACCCCTCAGACAGCAGTCCGAGGAATCCGTGAGCACCTGTGTTCCCATGAAAGCACATTTGTAAAGAGCAAAGGCTGGATTGGGATTTCGGCAGAGCATTTGTGGGGGCCTCTGCACGTCATCCACAGGCCTGACGTGTCGCCCGCTTCTCTCTGTCTCCAGACTCCGGCTATCTGTTCAGCGGTAGCCGCCCACCATCTCAGGTGTCTCGATCTGGGGAGTTTCCTGTTTCAGGTGAGGAAGACAGAGAGCTAAGTGGGGGACGGGGCAGCATGAAGCCCGGGCGTTCCAGAGCACAGTGGTTTGTGTGAGCTTTGGGGTCAGACAGACCCCAAGTGTGTGTTCACATCTCAGCCCTGGGCAAGTGACCTACACACCTGTGCCTCAGTTTCCTCTTGCGTGAAATGGGAATGACAGTCTCTAGGATCAGATGGTACCATGCTGCTCTGCCGTCCTCAGTGGCAGTCACGGCTGGAGCTGGTGCACCAGGTGCCAGCTGGCAGCAAGGCCTCGGGTGAGCTGGCCTTGTACCTCCAGGGTTTGCTGCTATCTGGCCTTGCTCTCAGCTGTTGGTGCCCGGGGCTTTGGATGGAAATCAAGGGCAGAAGGCCATGGCTGAGGCTCCGGGATCTCTCCTCTCCCTCAGGTGCCTGGTAGAGGGCACCTCTCCTCCTTCAGCTTTGCAGCAGGACGTCCCCCTGTCCCCAGTCTCTGCACCTTTCCTGTCTTCCCGGGTTAATAGAAGAAAGCCCCCAGAAATGAAATAGCGCGTCGTAGCGTTGCAGTGACAGGAGCATCTTCCTCCCTCCCTCCAGATTACTTCTCTCTTCTGTCGGGGAGCTGCCCCTCCTCCCCACTCCCTTCCCCAGCGCCTTCCGTGGCTGGCTCGGTGGCCTCCAGCTCCGGCTCGCTGCGCCACCGCAGGCCCCTCATCAGCCCTGCCCGGCTCAACCTGAAGGGACAGAAGCTGCTGCTGTTCCCGTCACCCCCTGGAGAGGCCCCCACCACGCCCAGCAGCTCCGATGAGCACTCGCCTCACAACGGCAGCCTCTTCACCATGGAGCCGCCCCACGTTCCCCGGAAGCCACCCCTGCAGGACGTGAAGCACGCCCTGGGTACGGCCTTCTGACCACCCCAAGGGGCCGTGGGAGGGCCTCTGCTGCCGAGAGGCCTGGCTGTGCGGCGGTGGGGGGGCTCATCCTTGCTCTGACTCCGGTGTGCGCCTTCCCACCCTGGAGCTCTAGGCACCCCATTCCAGCTCTGGTGACTTGAACCCTCTGGGACATTGACCTCTAATGGCTGATTTCAGTTTCTCCTTTTGCAGTTGACCTTCAGGGTCCTCTGTTTCTTGGAACTGATCGAAAACACATCACGCATTGCCAGGTGCGTGTGGTCACAGATAGTTTCACTCAAATGGTGCTGTATGCAAAGCATTTAAAATGTTTACAGTTAGCCCCCAGCCTTTAAAACCTACAACTTTCAACTTTCACATGAATTTGTAGATTTCCTTTTTTTTTTTTTTTTCGAGATGCAGTCTCACTCTGTCGCCCAGGCTGGAGTGCAGTGGCGTGATCTTGGCCCACTGCAACCTCCTCCTCCAGGGTTCAAGAGATTGTCCTGCTTCAGCCTCCCGAGTAGCTGGGACTACAGGTGCGCACCACCATGCCTGGCTAATTTTTATATTTTTAGTAGAGATGGGATATCACCATGTTTCCCAGGCTGGTCTTGAACTCCTGATCTCAAGTGACCCACCCATCTTGGCTTCCCAAAGTGCTGGGATCACAGGCGTGGGCCACTGCGCCCGGCCTCGAATGTTTAGATTTCCCACGTCTCTTTCGATGTCAGAGATCTGGTCACCTTGGGCCTGAATACTGGCAGACAAGAGGTGGCAGGACAGTTGAGCAAGGACCTGGCCCCCCACTGTCCAGGGTGGATGAGTGGCTTGGGACAGGCTGGCTCACCACTTCTGACAGCTGTCCTTAGAGTGGAAGTACAGCTGCCCCACGTCTGTCCCTGGAGGGAGCCGTGAGCGCCACTGAGAAGCACACCCTTCTCTCTGCAGACCTGAGATCCAAGCTGGAAAGAGGCAGCGCCTGCAGCAACCGCTCTATCAAGAAAGAGGACGACTCTTCCCAGTCATCTACCTGTGTGGTGGACACCACCACCAGGGGCTGCTCGGAGGAGGCCGCCACCTGGAGAGGTCTGTACCCTGAGGTGCCGGAGGGGAGGGGGTTGGGCACACATCCGAAGCCACCATCTCCCCCTGGGGGGTCCAGAGCGCTGACAGAAAGAATCTTCCAGGACATTGCAGTCCCTGAGTGGCCGACAAGTAACCCACCCGGCGCCTCTGAATCCAGGGTCAGGGACTCAGTAGACGGCACTCCCCCCCTCGGGATTTGGGCCCCGATCTGCACTATTCCAGTAGCTTCTGGCCCCAGGCAGCTATTTAAATTAACTGAATTAAAATTAAATAAAGTTTGAAATGTAGTTCTTGAGCTGCACTAGCCACATTTCAAGTGCTCAGTAGGCACCTGTGGCCCGTGGCTGCCATTTAGGACACATACCGAAGGCTGCCATCCTGGCCGGAAGTGCCCAGAGAGCCTGGGTGCACCGGGACCACGTCACGCTGGGGCTGCAGCCTGCACCGGGTGCCGAGCTGCCTGGCTCAGATCCCAGGTTCTCTGCTCACTAACCCTGGGGCTCAGGGGCAAGAGACCAGATCTGTGGTACACATCATCACTCCCTGGGTGGGGAGGAGGGGGTGTGTGTTGAGGGAGATGGACAGATCAGCAAGCAGGGCTTTTCCTGGGCAGGTCATTTTGCACTGACTCTCAAAGCCAGTGCTGCCCCAGGCTGGAGGGTGGCCCAGCAGCTTGGAGGCCTTGGTAAGAACGCAGGCTGCGGCATGCGGCAGGTGGACCTGGGTTGGCTGCTTATTCCCTTGGAGGCCTGGACGGGGTGCTCCTGTTCCCAGCCCCCGTGACCTCATCTGTAAAGTGGCCATTGTGGTCACTGCCTCATCACCCAGGCCCCAGCTCATGACAGCCCAGCCCATGGCCTTCCTGGCGGCTCAGGGTTAGGAAAAGCTGTGCCTTCAGGGAGGCAGGGAGTGGGGGTCTTTCCTGCTAGGGAAGCCTTTGGCCAAGAGAAGAATTGGAGGTGAGCCTCACCAGTCTCGGAGAGTACCCTGGGCAGAGCCTTGAGCTCCCCACAAACCGCATGCTCTAGGGGGCTGCTCAGCTGCACAGCGACCCCACCCACCCAAACAATGTTCTGACCAGGTCTCTGCTTTGCAGGTCGTTTCGGCCCTTCCCTGGTCCGGGGCCTCCTGGCCGTGAGCTTGGCCGCCAACGCCCTGTTCACCTCGGTGTTTCTGTACCAGAGCCTGCGCTGACCCACCATTGGAGCCCCTTGGAGGGGAGCAACCCGGTGCCTGCTGCTTCACCACTGCCGGCCTCAGAACCCTCCCTGGAGGGGCTGCCACCTCTGCCCTCATCTCCAGGGCCTTGACCTCACTGGACTGTGACTGTCCTCAGGACACCTGCCCCTCCTCACCTAACAGACTGCAGGGCTGAGCGTGTGTCTGAGGTCACACTCTCTGCCCGCCCACCTCCTTGGCTGACATCGGTTGTGTTTGGTGCTGACACTCTGATCCCGAAGCCAGGGAGCCCCAAGGGGCTGCATGACCCTGGGGTGCCCCACACGGTTCAGCCCTGCCTGGCAGGGACGCCAGTACTACTGTAACTGCAGCAGGAGCTGCCCGGCCTGCCTTCCAGCCCCACGCCCACAGGCGTAGTCACATCTTTGTACTGTACTCCCCTGTCTCACCTGGGGCAACCTCAGAGCCCCACTAAGCTGAAGGCCCCCTGGGGGAGGGGGAAGCATGGTCCTTATCATCTGCCCTGTCTTGCCCCTTCCTGTGGAGTGGGCAGAAGGGCTCCCAGGATCCTCAGAGCTCCCAGGTCTGAGCAGCCAAAGGCCCAGCTGGGCCTCCAGGACCAGCGCGAGCCTCTGCCCCACCCTCCCCTGCCACATGTGCCCCGCTTTGTGACCTCTGTGGAACTTCCTGGAAGCAGCCCCTTTACCCTGAGAATGCGGAGAGCCCTGGCCCTCCTCGCCCTGTGTTTCCAGGCCTGCACGTCTGGTCCTTCAGCTGCACATGGAACTGCAGGGCAGGCTGGCGGGGGGCCTTCAGATCTCAGATGAGACTGCACCCCTTCGCCCACCCTACTGGGCACCTGCCTCCCTTCAGCCCCTGAGAACTCCATCTTCCCCTAGTTCTCCTGCCCAGGAGCCCCTGAGAACCCCATCTTCCCCTGGTTCTCTTGCCCACTCCCCTGCTGGGACTCCTTCCTGGCACTGAGGAGGGGCACTCCCAATGCTGTGAGGCAGCGGGGAGGGACCGTGCACCCGTGGCTATCAGAGCCCCTCCGCTGTCCCACCCTGGGCCTGGGGCAGTGTGTGTCTGCTGGTCATGTGCTGATGCCAGTTGGGGAGGAATCAGCTGTCTCGGTGGATTCTGAGACTCACTGTGGGGCGGGAAGAAGGGTCTTCACTCTGCCATTCAGGGATAAAGTTTAATTTTATTTTTCTACACATTTTGCCAGGTCAGGCATTTTGCTAGTAAGCAGGATGCCCCCAACTCTCCCTGCCATGGAGGATTTTTTTTTTTTTAAGCTTTGGGTGCTTTTTTAATACTTTTTTTTTAATGTGGGAAGGAGCTTGCTCTGATGTCACCCTCCTCTCCCCTGACTCCTGTCCTGAGAGCTGTGGATGCCGCCTCCTGCTCTGCCTACCCCCGAAACGTGGGGAATGGGGGCCCCAGGACAGCATCAGGACTTTTGAGTCCAGCTGCCAGCAATGGTTCCAACTCGGAGGCAGCGCCTCTTGGTCCCCATTTCTGTATAGCAGGCGTGTGTGCGTGTCGAGGTTTTTTATTTTTTGCTTAATCAAACTCCATTCCCAAATGCACTTCATCTCTGGCTCTGAGGGCGCTCCCTCCTCTCAGCCGGGCAGCCTGGCCTCTCCTGCCCAGACCTGTGGTCCCAGCATCCCCCAGAGCCAGGGAACAGGCCCAGCGGGAGGGGGTTTTATGTTTTGTTTCAAACAGAAAACACAACCTTATTTTTCTTTACAAAAGCAAAAAAGGAAACCAAAAAAGATACAGCCTTTGAATGATGCCTGCTGGCTGTCTGTATTCGTTTGCTTGGGCAGCTCGGGCCTTCCAGGTAGGGCAGGGTCCCTGCTAAGGGGGCTCTCATCCACTTTGTCTTTCCTCTTCAATGGGGGGTTCTGGAGTGGGGGCCTCGGGTTGGGGTGGCCACAGTGTGACCAGACAGTGTCCCTGGAGGGGCTTAGGGATTTGGACAGGAGACTCGCTGTCTGGCTGAGCCTGGGCCGGAAGGACACCCCAGAGTTTGCTGCGCAGAGAAGGGTGTCCAGGCAGGAAATGCTCAGCTCAGCTCTTCAGAAAAGCCTGAGCCCACCAGCCATCCCTGACCGTCCTTGCCCCTGGCTGCAGGGACCACGGTCAGGTTGTGAAAAAGACCTTGTCTTCCTCAGAGAGGGCTTAGAGCTGCTGCACGGCTCCATGCTGAGGCGGCGGGGATGGGGAATGGCCGGGGTGTCACAGCACAAGCTCTGGGGTCACCTTTCTGATGACTGGGATCTGCATTTCTGTTGGCTTCAGTTTGACACGAGAGTAACAGGACGGCCATCCAGGGCTGATATGGGGACCCTTAAGCCACAGCACAACGCAGAGGGAGCTCTACCAAGGTGGGCTGTCATTCTGGCCCAGTGCCCAGCGGGCAGGAGGACCACAGCCAGTGAGCAGGGGGACCGGCTCCCAGGGGCCGGCAGGACCAACCTGAACCAGACCCTGAGGGCAGATGAGGGTGCAGGGCTGGGTCGGCTTCCCATCAGGAGCTGCCTGCAGCGGGAGCCACAAACGCCTCTGAGCTCACTGACCCCGGGTCCTCAAGATGTTGGGAACATCATGTTTAAACCTGAGGCTCAGGCTTCCAGCAGCCCATTCAGCTCCTACCCCGGCCTGGCGAGGAGAGGCCAAGTGAGGGCAGCAGAGAGCCAAACGCCCTCAGCTGTGAGGTTCTCCCCAACTTGGGAGCACCAGTAGTAACGCCATCTATGGTTTTCTTATCAAAAGGTAACACATTTATGTAGAAAACCTAGAAATAGAAGTGAGCAAAAAAGAAAATGCCTCATAATCCTGGCATTAAGATATTGGCATCTCTTCTTTGTGGTGGTTTTGTTTGAGACAGGGTCTCGCTGTCCCCCAGGCTGGAGTGCAGTGATGCAATCATAGCTCACTGCAGCCTCAACCTCAGGGGCTCAAACATTCCTCCCGCCTCAGCCCTCCCAGTAGCTGGGAATACAGGAGCACACCACCACACGCAGCTAATTTTTGTTGTATTTTTTGTAGAGAAGAGGTTTCACCATGTTGCCCAGGCTGGTTTCGAACTCCTGAGCTCAAGCAATCCACCCACCTCAGCCTCCCAAAGTCCTGGGATTATAGGTATGAGCCACTGTGCCTGGCCAGAATCTTCAGTAGAATGATTCACCTCTGAAGGATTATCCCAAGGGCCCACTGCAGTAGCTCATGCCTGTAATCCCAGCACTTTGAGCGGCCAAGGCAGGAGGATCTCTTGAGCCCAGGGGTTCAACAGCAGCCTGGGTAATATAGTGTAAACTCGTCTCTACAAAAACTTAAGAAAATTAGCTGGGGCCGGGCACAGTGGCTCACACCTGTAATCCCAGCACTTTGGGAGGCCGAGGCGGGTGGATCATGAGGTCAGGAGATCGAGACCATCCTGGCTAACAGGGTGAAACCGCGTCTCTACTAAAAATACAAAAAATTAGCTGGGCGTGGTGGCAGGCGCCTGTAGTCCCAGCTACTCGGGAGGCTGAGGCAGGAGAATGGCGTGAACCTGGGAGGCGGAGCTTGCAGTGAGCCGAGATGGCGCCACTGCACTCCAGCCTGGGCGACAGAGCGAGACTCCGTCTCAAAAAAAAAAAAAAAAAAAAAAAAGCTGGGTGTGGTGGCACATGCCTGTCGTCCCAGCTACTCCGGAAGCTGAGGTGGGAGGATTGCTTGAGTCCCTGGGAGGTCATGGCTGCAGTGAGCTGTGATTGCACCACTGCCCAGCCTGAGTGACAAGAGCAAGACCCTCTCTCTAAAAAATAAGATGCTAAAGCTTTTTGTGTGTTGCATTACAGAAAGGTACAGAAAAATTAGTTTTGTACTTGAGCTGAGTTTTGCTGTAGAAACCTGCCCCTGGTTCCCAGGCATCTTCCACCATGCAGTTGAAAGCTCATCAGAAGATCAGGAAGGAATTTGGAGAGGTGAAGAGAGGCAGGCAGGGTGCCCGGCACCACCCCTCTAGCAGAGAAGCTCAGTTTTCTTAGGCAGGGTTTCAACTGAGAAGAATTTACAGGTTACAGTAAAGAAATCATCTTGGGCCGGGTGCGGTGGCTCACGCCTGTAATCCCAGCACTTTGGGAGGCTGAGGTGGGTGGATCACCAGAGGTCGGGAATTTGAGACCAGCCTGACCAACATGGAGAAACCCCATCTCTACTAAAAATAATAATAATAATAATACAAAATTAGCCAGGCGTGCTGGAGCATGCCTGTAGTCCCAGCTACTTGGGAGGCTGAGGCAGGAGAATCTCTTGAACCCAGGAGGCGGAGGTTGCAGTGAGCCAAGATCGCACCATTGCACTCCAGCCTGGGCTACAAGAGCGAAACTCCACCTCTAAATAAATAAATAAATAAATAAATAAGCCTTATTGGTTTTGGTAGATTTTAGCCAGCTTCTTTATTGCAAACTGTTTTATCAGTAAGGTCTTTATGACCTGTGTCTTGTGCTAACCCACTTTTTTCTGTTTTATATCAGAAAAGTCTACCGATTTTTCTTTTTTTAAGTTCAAAAACTACTATAGCATACCACCCACCATACCAACCTACTAGCCGTGTGACGCTGGACCCCTCTGTGCAACAGGAAAGGGCCTAGGTGACCCCCTGTTTCTTCTGAGGGACGATCAGAGGCAGGAACTCTCCCCCCACCCCCACCATAGGTGTCTTCTGTGGGGTCCAGAGTGGCTCTACCACTGCACAATGCTTTCTGTGATTTCAACTGAGGATATCTTGCTACAAAGGCAGAGGGAAGTGGGGAAAGCTGTTTTCAGTCCTTAAAGGGCTGAAGTGCAGCCCCCTGGGCTTGGTGCCAACTTGGGGTTCTCCACACACCCTTTCACCAGCCAAGTGTGCGTGTCCAGCCCTGTTCACCGGGTGGGACTGAGCTGGACCACAGTGAAGGAGGGGAGGACTCCGGGATTTCCACAGCAGGTTCTTTCCTTAGTTCATCCATCCTCAGCCACTGTGCAGCCATCAATACGGTGCCCCTAGGGTGGGCCAGACTGTGCTGGGTCCACGAGATACAATGAATGATGAGCAACACTGAGCTGTCCCTGTCCCAAAGAGCTTACCTCGAGTAGGGGGTCAGACTTGGGCAGGCACACAGATACTTATGTAATTATCCACTTAAAAGTGCAGCAGAGGCCCAGGGAAACGCCAGCAGGGGCATCGCATAGGTTGTGAATTTAGTTTTTGAGTTTTTTTGTTTTTTTTTTTTCCTGGAGATAGGGTCTCGCTCTGTCACCCAGGCTGGAGTGCAGTGACACGAACTTGACTCACTGCAGCCTCCATCCCCTGGGTCCAAGGGATTCTCAGGCCTCAGCCTTCCGAGTAGCTGGGACTACAGGCGCACACACCACGCCCGGCTAAATTTTAAAAACTGGGGGCTGGGCACAGTGGCTCATGCCTGTAATCCTAGCACTTTGGGAGGCTGAGGCGGGCAGATCACCTGAGGTCAGGAGTTCGAGACCAGCCTGGCCAACATGGTGAAACCCTGTCTCTACTAGAAATACAAAAATTAGCCAGGCAAGATGGTGCACACCTGTAATTGCAGCTACTCGGGAGGCTGAGTCAGAATTGCTTGAACCCAGGAGGCAGAGGTCGCAGTCAGCTGAGATCGCACCACTTCACTCCAGCCTGGGCAACAGAGCAAGAGTCCATCTCAAAAAAAAAAAAAAAAAAAAAAATTTTGTATTTTTGTAGTACAGACGGTGTTTCACCATGTAGCCCAGGCTGTCAACTGAGTTTTGAGCATTTGCACTGGACGCTTCAGAGACGCCCACTGGAGTCCTCTGCCCCGTGTTGCCTGCCTGGAGCTTGCACAACCATGCAGCACACACCTCTCATCCTTCAGTTCTCATCCTAAACGGCCACCCACCGCCTGCGAGAGGCCTTTTCCCACTGTGCTCTCAATATCCGCGAATCACTTCCACTAAATCTGGGCTGTGATTGCCTCATGACCGCTGGACTGCATGCCTCCCCCATTAGAATGTCATTTCCACTAGAACAGGGCCCTTGGGTCGTAGTTGGGGCTCATTAAACATTGAATGAATGGTTGAATGAAATGTCCCTTAGCTACATGTAGGCATCTCCCGGTCTCAGCTCTGAGGGGAGGTGGCAGGAGGCACACACATCTGGAGCTCCTGAAGCCAGGGTGAGAACAGTGAGCTGCAGCTGAGGCTCAGAGCTCCTGGCTTCGGGGCACCCGTTCTGGAGCTGGAGGGAAGGGAAGTGGGTTGGAGGTGAGCCGGTGGCTCAGCTGGGCCAGAGCTGAGAACAGATCACGAGGGAGGCTTGGGAAGGGCCGTCCTGCACGCTCCATCTCCAGAGAGTTCCAAAATTCACTTGGGGCTGGGTATGGTGGCTCACGCCTGTAATCCCAGGCATGGGAGGCTGAGGCAGGAAGATCTCTGGAAACCAGGAATTTGAGACCAGGCTGGGCAACATAGTGAGACCCCATCTCTACAAAAAACTTTAAAACAATTAGCCAGGCAGGCCGGGCACGGCGGCTCACGCCTGTAATCCCAACACTTTGGGAGGCCGAGGCAGGCAGATCACCTGAGGTCGGGAGTTTGAGACCGTTCTGGTCAACATGGTGAAACCCCATCTCTACTAAAAATATAAAAATTAGGTGGACGTGGTGGTGCGTGCCTGTAGTCCCAGCTACTCGGGAGGCTGAGGCAGGAGAATTGCTTGAACCTGGGAGGCGGAGGCTGCAGTGAGCCGAGATCGCCCCACTGCACTCCAGCCTAGTGACAAAGCGAGACTCTGTCTCAAAAAAAAAAGAGTGACCTCTGGTCGTCCTCACTGCTGCACTCCCACCAGCACCATGACAGTTTACAGATGCCATGGCAACGTCAGGAAATTACCCTCTATGGTCTAAAAAGGGGAGGCAGGAATAATCCACCCCTTGTTTAGCATATCATCAAGAAATAGCCATAAAAATAAACAAAGCAGCCCATGGGCTGCTGTGTCTATGGACTAGCCATTCTTTCACCACTTTACTTAATAAATTTGCTTTTGCTTTGCACTGTGGACTTGCCCTGAATTCTTTCTTGTGTGAGATCCAAGAACCCACTCTTGGGGTCTGGATCAGGACTTCTTTCCGGTAACACAAGAGTGCAGGGACCGTGACCCCCTCTACCTGGAACATCAAACAGGAGTGCAGATGTAGTGGTGCCGAATGAATTTTTTTTTTTTTTTTTTTTTTTGAGACAGAGTCTTGCACTGGTTGCCCGGGCTGGAGTGCAGTGGCACGATCTGGGCTCACTGCAATGTCCGCCTCCCGGGTTCAATCGATTCTTCTGCCTCAGCCTCCTGAGTAGCTGGGATTACAGGCACCTGCCACCACACCCGGCGATTTTTTGTATTTTTAGTGGAGATGGGGTTTCACTATGTTAGTCAGGCTGGTCTCGAACTCCTGACCTCGTGATCTGCCTGCCTCGGCCTCCCAAAATGCTGGGATTACAGGCGTGAGCCACCACGCCTGGCATGAATTTTCCTTCACTGAAATTTTTTTTAGAGACAGTCTTGCTCTGTCTCCCAGGCTGGAGTGCAGTGGCGCTATCTCGGCTCACTGCAACCTCCGCCTCCCGGGTTCAAGCAATTCTCCTGCCTCAGCCTCCCCAGTAGCTGGGATTACAGGCATGCGCCACCATGCCCGGCTAATTTTTGTATTTTTAGTAGAGAGGGGGTTTCACCATGTTGGCCAGGCTGGTCTCAAACTTCTCACCTCAGGCAATACACCCGCCTTGGCCTCCCAAAGTGCTGGGATTACAGGCATGAGCCACCACCGTGCCCGGTCAGATCTCTTTCACTGTCATAATTTTCTCACTATTATGATTTTTGCAAAGGTGGCTTCGTTCAGCCTGGGAACCTTCCAGCATCCTGCCTCAGCTCACTAGAGGGTCAGAGCTTATGTCACCCCAGACCTCTTGTCACCTCTGGCCATTCTTGTCACCATCTTGGTTTTGGCGGGTTTTAGCCAGCTTCTTTATTGCAACCTGTTTTCTCAGCAAGGTCTTTATGACATGTGTCTTGTGCTGACCTCCTGTCTCATCCTGTGACTTAGAATGCCATAACCATCTGGGAATGCAGCCAAGTAGGTCTCAGCTTCTTCACCCAGCTCCTATTCAAGATGGAGTTGCTCTGGTTCAAATACCTCTGACACTTGGGCTAACAGTGTGGATGGGAGGGGAAGACAGGATTAAAGGAACAGTCACAAATAATGAATTAACAGTTATCAGAAGAGACAGCAGAGGGCTGAGTGTGGTGGCTCATGCCTTGTAATCCCAGTACATTGGCAGGCCGAGGTGGGCGAATCACCGGAGGTCAGGAGTTTGAGACCAGCCTGGCCTACATGGTGAAACCCTGTCTCTACTAAAAATACAAAAATTAGCCGGGCATGGTGGTGCACACCTGTAATCCCAGCTGCTCCAGAGGCTGAGTCAGGAGAATCACTTGAACCTGGGAGGTGGAGGTTGCAGTGAGCCAAGATTGTGCCATTGCACTCCAGCCTGGGTGACAGAGTGCGACTCTGTTTCAGAAAAAAAGAGAGATCTGAGCTAAGCAACTCCCTCTTGCCTTTAACCTCCAAACTGCCCTTGATCATTCCGGGGGCATGGGCCAAGCTAATTTTGGGAGGAATTTATGGTTTAACCTTAAAGCAAGGATGATAATAACCCTTCCCAAAACTAAACCAGATTGGTAAGACTAATAAAAGGCTACAAGGTCAGGATTGTGAGAGGGGCCTGAATTCTGTAAAATGTAGGTGTAGTTATAAATGATTACCAGCCATTGTTCCGGGGCTCATAAGATTTGCAATTTCTCCAGTTGCTCCTGTAAGTAACATCACTATTGTATAATTTGAGATTGGCCTTTTGTGATATCTTTTCAGACTTTGTATTTCTGAAGACCAGGTGCTCCACCCAGCCAGAGACTCAGGACTCAGCTGGTCCTGTGGCCCCTACCCAGAAGTGGAATCAGTAGAGAGGACCAGTTTCCATACCCCTATGATTGCATCCCCAATCAATCAGCCGCACCCACCCTCTAGCCACCTGCCCACCAAACTATCTTTAAAAACCCTAGTCTCTGAATTTTCCAGGAGAGTAAATTGAGTAACAGCAAAACTGTGGTCTCCTGTTTAACCAACTCTGTGTGAATTAAACTCTTTCCTTTGCAATTTCCACCCCCCGCGTTTTGTTTTTTGTTTGTTTGGTTTTTGTTTGTTTGTTTGTTTTTGAGACGGAGTCTTGCTCCGTTACCCAGGCTGGAGTAGAGTGACAAGATCTCAGCTCACTGCAACCTCAGTCTCCTGGGTTCAAGCGATTCTCCTGCTTCAGCCTCCCGAGTAGCTGGGATTACAGGCGCCCGCCACCATGCCCAGGTAATTTTCCGTGTCTTGATAAATCGGCTCTATCTGGGCTGTTACATGAGGGCCACTGGGGATGTCCCAGGTGGCAGCTCCTCACCAGTCTCATGCTGGAAGACACTGGGGAAACCGGATCCATTGATCACTTTGCTTCCTTGGAACTGTTATGGGGAAGGTGCCTGTGCCACCCACACTCCATACTTAGTCTGTGAGGTTTAAGACTCGGGTAGGGGTCAGGGTATAGATCCTCCCCCACCCCCTCAGTCTGGCGGTGCAGGGATAGGAATGGACATTTTCATCTTCATACCATAATTTTTTTTTTTTTTTTGAGACGGAGTCTCGCTCTGTCACCCAGCCTGGAGTGCAGTGGCGCGATCTTGGCTCACTGCAACTTCCGCCTCCCGGGTTCACGCCATTCTCCTGCCTCAGCCTCCCGAGTAGCTGGGACTACAGGTGGCTGCCACCATGCCCGGCTAATTTTTTGTATTTTTAGTAGAGATGGGGTTTCACCATGTTAGCCAGGATGGTCTCGATCTCCTGACCTCGTGATCTACCCACCTTGGCCTTCCAAAGTGCTGGGATTATAGGTGTGAGCCACCGCGCCCAGCCTATATCATAATTTTTTTTAAGCAATGATGGGGTTGTGCCTCCACCCCTTCCAGCGAAATGAATAAATAAGAGCCTGTCTGGACAGAGTGTTAACTTCCAGTCCCTCCTAGATTGGACTCTGGATGCATGTTCATCTTCTCTGATAGATAAACATTCCCAGAGAGGGTTTTTATGATGATTAGCTTCCTTCTGGACAATCTACCTTTAATCAGATAAGAGAAATTCAGGAAAAGCCCCTTTGTGCATTTGCTGGTTTCCAAATCCCTTCAGTTTGAAGTCATCATCATAGCAATGCGGCATATTTTGGGATGTTATTTCCTGGATTCCTTCAGCAGCCACCTGCTGCTGGGTATTTAGGCTTAATTAAAGTTGGCAAGGCATGCTCAGCTAGAGGCTCAGCTGCATGGGAGATGAGTTATAGGAAGTCCTATGTACGTAAGGGAAGCTCAGAACACTTTTATTGCACATTTTAAATAAATGCCTCTGGGCCGGGTGCAGCGGCTCAGGCCTGTAATCCCAGCACTTTGGGAGGCCAGGGCGGGTGGATCACCTGAGGTCAGGAATTCGAGACCAGCCAGGCCAACATGGCGAAACCCCATCTCTACTAAAAACACAAAACTTTAGCCGGGCTTGGTGGTGGCGTGCGCCTGTAATCCACGCTACTTGGGAGGCTGAGACACAAGAATCACTTGAACCTGAGATGGGGTGGTTGCAGTGAGCCAAGATCGCGCCACTGCACTACAGCCTGGGCAACAGAGCAAGACTCTGTCTCAAAGATAAATACATACATACATACCTCTGACCTGTGCCTTGGGGTGGGGTCTTACTCCCTATACAAATGGCCTGGGTGGGAGACAGCAGCAAGTCCTGATACAAGAATCCCTCTGGGTTCTTAGAATTTTTTTTTTCTTTCTTTCTGAGACGAAATCTAGTTCTGTCGCCCAGGCTGGAGTGCAGTGGCACGATCTCAGCTCACTGCAACCTCTGCCTCCCAGATTCCGGTGATTCTTCTGCCTCAGCCTCCCAAGTAGCTGGGATTACAGGCACCCGCCACCACGCCCGGCTAATTTTTGTATTTTTAGGAGAGACGGGGTTTCACCATGTTGGCCAGGTTGGTCTCGAACTCCTGACCTCGTGATCCACCCACCTCGGCCTCCCAAAGTGCTGGGATTACAAGTGTGAGCCACCACGCCTGGCTGGGTTCTTAGAATTTTGAGTTGTAAAATAAAATTTGGAGACCCTCTAAATTTACTAGGGCAGAAGGGAACTAAGCCCTGGAGACTGATTCACATAGCATGTTTGTAACTCCTGCCTTTCTTAGATTGCAGATTGACTTTCTTCCCCATTGTTCTTGTTCTGTAAATGACTAGGAGAGATCAGAGACCAGACCTCCTTCCCCTCCAATCACTGATCTTTGTTATAAATTAACTGCCTCCTCTATTGTCCTGTGCCTAACTCAGACCAGATGGCCCAAAGGACCCCAAGACTGTTACATCTTCAGTGTTAAGGTTAAAATATACCTTTCCTGAAAGAAAAAGACCACCTCAGCTAATCAGATTGCATTAAGCCTTATAGAGAAATATGTTGAAATTCTGTTAAGCGGCCCTGAACTTTATCTATGTAAACAATCCCGAATTTCTACACTTCAGATCGAAACTGCCTTTGCACAGATTATGACAGTGAGAGGAATCTAACATGGCTGACTCCATCTTGCTTCTAGCTTCCCAGGCTGGCTGTCCTCACTCAGTCCTGGGCGTGGGCCAAGCTAGCCTTGGGAGGAATTCAGTTTATAGTTTAACTTTGAAGCAAGGATGATAATAGTCCCTCCCTACAACTGAGCCGTCCTTGTTTGGGGGCTGAAACCGCCTTTGTGAGACTAATGAAAGGTCACAAGATTAGGATTATGGGAGGAGGCTGAATTTTGTTAAAACATAGGCATAGTTGGCCGGACGTAGTGGCTCACGCCTGTAATCCCAGCACTTTGGGAGGCCGAGGCGGATGGATCACGAGGTCAGGGGTTCGAGACCAGCCTGACCAACATAGTGAAACCCCGTCTCTACTAAAAGTACAAAAAATTAGCTGGGAGTGGTGGCAGGCACCTGTAATCCCAGCTAGTCAGGAGGCTGAGGCAGGATAATTGCCTGAACCCGGGAGGTGGAGGTTGCAGTGAGCCGAGATCACACCACTGCACTCCAGCCTGGGTGACAGAGTGAGACTCCATCTCAAAAAAAAAAAAAAAAGAGCATAGTTTCTATAATTCCTTACTGCTCAGGAGTCATATGGCCAGAGGTCACAAGATGTGTGGCTTCCCCAGTTGCTCCTATAGATAACATCACTATTATAGAAACTAGGATTGGTCTTTTGAGATGTTTTTCAGACTGACCCCCTCCAGACTCATGACTAATGACTCAACCAGTCCTGTAGCCCCAGCCAGAGATAGATGGACCATTTCCTACACCCTGTGATTTTTATCCCCAACCAATCAGCAGCATCCATCCCCGAGCCCCTGCCACCAAACTGTCCTTGAAAAACCCCTAACCTCCGAGCTTTGGGGAGACCGAGTTCAATAATAACTCCACCTTCCATGTGGCTGGCCTCGAATTATTAATAATTAAACTCTTTTTTTTTTTTCTTTTTTGAGACGGAGTCTCACTGTCGCCCGGGTTGGAGTGCAGTGGCACGATCCTGGCTCACTGCAAGCTCCACCTCCCAGGTTCAAGCGATTCTCCTGCCTCAGCATCCAGAGTAGCTGGGACTACAGGCACATGCCACCATGCCTAGCTAATTTTGTATATTTAGTAGAGACGGGGTTTCACCATGTTAGCCAGGCTGAACTCGAACTCCTGACCTCAGGTGATCCACCCGCCTCCGTCTTCCAAAGTGCTGGGATTACAGGCAGGAGCCACCGCGCCCGGCCCTAAACTCTCTCTTTGCTGCAATACCATAGTTAATAAATTTGTATGCCTTTTTTCCTTTTTTTCTTTTTTTTTTTTTTTCTTTTTTTTTGATACAGGATCTCACTTATGTTGCCCGCGCTGGAGTGCAGTGGTTTTTCACAGGCATGACCACAGCACACTACAGCCTTAAACTCCTGGGCTCAAGTGACCCTGCTGCCTCGTCCTACCAAGTAGCCCTTTTCTCCTCTTAATCTGCCTTTTGTCAATTGATTTTCATCAAAACTTCAGAGGTGGAAGGAGAAGTTTGCCCTGGGCCCCTGTAGTTTTGGCACAGTGAGCAGGATTCCAAAACCACTCTGCTCTTCTAGAAGCTGTAGTCAAGGGAACCCAAGGCCTGAGGAGCCAGCAGAAGGGTAAGAAATTCTTACCAGCCAGGTTACTGGCCTCTCTCTCTGTAGAGTCTGGTTGAGCAGATGGTAAAAATTACTGTTTATCTCTTTTTCCTCTCCAAAATCTTGATTAATGAGAGAAAAAGATTTGTATGATTAGTCTTGGGTATAGCAACCCTGATGTACTTTTTTTTTTCTTTTAAACAGAGTCTCACTCTGTCACCCAGGCTGGAGTGCAATGGTGTGATCTTGGATCACTGCAACCTCCCCCTCCCAGGTTCGAGCCATTCCCCTGCCTCAGCCTCCTGAGTAGCTGGGATTACAGGTGCCCACCAGCATGCTTGGCTAATTTTTGTATTTTTAGTAGAGGCAGGGTTTCGCCATGTTGGCCAGGCTGGTCTAGAACTCCTGACCTCAGGTAATCCATCCATCTCGGCGTCCCAAAGTGCTGGGATTACAGGTATTAGCCACCGCGCCTGGCTTGGTGTGCTTTTTGCTATGAATATTCATATTGTCTGATCCTTTTCCCCCCAGGAATAGTATTTTCCTCTGTCTTTGTCTTTCTGTCTTGTTCTGTCATAGACAAGGGCACCACAGGGTGGAACACAGACTTAAAACTCCTAGAAGTCCACTGTTCAAGCTGGCCCTGCATACTGGTCAGTTTTGCCATTCTGACCAGGTCAGCTTCTATTTAGACAAATCTTTTTTTTTTTTCTTTTTTTTTTTTTTTGAGACAGAGTTTCGCTCTGTTGCCCAGGCTGGAGTGCAGTTGCGCAATCTCGGCTCACTGCAAGCTCCGCCTCCCGGGTTCACGCCATTCTCCTGCCTCAGCCTCCAGAGTAGCTGGGACTACAGGCACCCGCCAACACGCCTGGCTAATTTTTTTTTGTATTTTTAGTAGAGACGGGGTTTCACCGTGTTAGCCAGGATGGTCTCGATCTCCTGACCTCGTGATCCGCCCGTCTCGGCCTCCCAAAGTTGCTGGGATTACAGGCGTGAGCCCCCGTGCCCGGCCTATTTAGACGAATCTTGCTCAGGGTCCCCACAATAAAAACCGGATGAGATACTGTGTTAGGCAGTTCTTTTTTTTTTTTGAGACTGAGTTTTGCTCTTGTCCCCCAGGCTGGAGTGCAGTGGTGCAATCTCGGCTCACTGCAACCTTTGCCTTCCGGTTTCAAGCGATTCTCCTGCCTCTGCCTCCCGAGTAGCTGGGATTACAGGCACCCACCACCACGCCCAACTAAGTTTTGTATTTTTAGTAGAGATGGGGTTTCACCATGTTGGCCAGGCTGGTCTTGAACTCCTGACCTCATGATTCACCCGCCTCGGCCTCCCAAAGTGCTGGGATTACAGGTGTGAGCCACTGCACCTGGCCTGCACAGTTCTTGCATTGCTGTAAAGAAATACCCGAGACGGCCGGGCGCGGTGGCTCACGCCTGTAATCCCAGCACTTTGGGAGGCCGAGGCGGGCGGATCACGAGGTCAGGAGATCGAGACCATCCTGGCTAACAGGGTGAAACCCCGTCTCTATGAAAAATACAAAAAATTAGCTGGGCATGGTGGCGGGCACCTGTAGTCCCAGCTACTCTGGAGGCTGAGGCAGGAGAATGGCGTGAACCCGGGAGGCGGAGCTTGCAGTGAGCCGAGATTGCGCAACTGCACTCCAGCCTGGGCAACAGAGCAAGACTCCGTCTCAAAAAAAAAAGCATAACAAAGAAATACCCGAGACTGGGTACTTTATAAAGAAAAGAGGATTAATTGGCTCACGGTTCTGCAGGCTGTACAGGAAGCATGGTGCTGACATCCGCCTGGCTTCTGGGAGGCCTTAGGGAGCCTTTACTCATGCGGAAGGCAAGGTGGGAGCAGGCACAGCACATGACAAGAGCAGACATGGGTGGGAGAAGGTGCCGCATGAGATGTCACTCACTATCGCAAGGACAGCACCAAGGAGATGACGCTAAACCATTTATGAGAAATCCACCCCATGATCCAGTCACCTCCCATCAGGCGCCACCTCCAGCATTGGCAATTACAATCCAGCAGGAGACTGGGGGGACAAATAGCCAAACTATATCAGGCTCCCTCTTGTCTTGTTTTATGTCCTCGAGAGCTTGACTTGTGACAAGGGGGAGCACTCTCTCTTAGTCTTCACCATCTGCGGGGCATGATTTTGGGATCACATCCAGTGTCCAATCTGAAAAGATTGGGAACCCCAAGACACATGAGATTTTAGGCAGGTTACCCTTTGTTCCGAATGTGTCAAGCTCTCAGGGGAGTTTGAGGAAGTCCCATTTGTAAGGGGACTTTGTCATCTCAATGCATGCTGCTTGGTTAGTCCCGGGAAAATCCAACCCCAGGAGGACCTACCCAGTATCACAGAGTAATGCGCCTGTGACTGGCAAACACCCCCAAAATGTGCAGGGTACTAGAAGTACCTTATATACAAACACCATCCTTAACTGTCTGTGGCAACAAGAGTCTTTTGCCACTCAGGCACAGTGGCTCACGCCTGTAATCCCAGCACTTTGGGAGTCCAAGGCAGGTAGATCACGTGAGGTCAGGAGTTCAAGACCAGCCTGACCAACATGGTGAAACCCCATCTCTACTAAAACTACAAAAAAATTAGCCGGGTGTGGTGGCGCATGCCTGTAATCCCAGCTACTGGGGAGGCTGAGGCAAGAGAAACACTTGAACCTGGGAGGCGGAGGTTGCAGTGAGCCAAGATCACGCCATTGCACTCCAGCCTGGGTGACATGAGCAAAAATCCGTCTCAAAAAAAAAGAGTCTTTTGCCATCTTAGCCTATTCCTGGGAGTGATCATTGAGACTGCCTCTTCTATGCCTGTTCCGGAAAACACCTCTTGACTGTATGATAAAAACTTATTAATCCCAGCACTTTGGGAGGCTGAGGCGGGCAGATCATCTGAGGTCAGGAGTTCGCGACCAGTCTGACCAATGTGGAGAAACCCCATCTCTACTAAAAATACAAAATTAGCTGGGCGTGGTGGCGCGTGCCTGTAATCCCAGCTACTCTGGAGGCTGAAGCAGAAGAATCACTTGAACCCGGGAAGCAGAGGTTGCAATGAGCTGAGACCGTGCCATTGCACTCCAGCCTGGGCAACAAGAGCAAAACTCTGTCTCAAAAACAAACAAACAAACAAAAAAAACACAACTTATTGTTAACCTGGAAAATTACCTCCTGGGCTTTCCATGAAGAGGTGGATTGGACTGAGTCACTATTAGAATAAATACATCACTGAAATTTTAATTCTCCATGGCTAAAAGATGAATATTTTAAATTAGAAAGACTTCTATATTTGAAAAATATTTTAGACCTCTCTCATTCCAAACAATTGCTTATTTGAATTTATGGTGGTTGAAACTTTTTTTTTTTTTTGAGACAGGATGGAGTGCAGTGGCACGATCACTGCTCACTGCAGCCTTGAACTGCTGGGCTCAGGCGAGCCTCCTACCTCAGCCTCCTGTGTAGCTGGGACTGCAGGGGCAGGCCACCACCCTCAACTTTTTAATTTTTTTTAGAGATGGGGTCTCAACTGTGTTGCCCGGGCTGATCTTGAACTTGTGGGCTCAAGCAGTCCTCCTGCCTTGGCCTCTCAAAGTGCCGGGATTACAGGTGTAAGCCACCATGCCCAGCCCAAACTTTTTAGAAAACACACATAATAACTGGGAGAGGTGGCTCATGCCTATAATCCCAGCACTTTGGGAGGTCGAGGTGGGCGGATCACTTGAGGTCAGGAGCTCAAGACCAGCCTGGCCAACATGGTAAAACTCTGTCTCTACTAAAAATACAAAAATTAGCTGGGTGTGGTGGTGCATGCCTGTAATACCAGCTACTAGGGAGGCTGAGGTATGAGAATCACCTGAACCCAGGAGGCGGAGGTTGCAGTGAGCCTAGATCACGCCACTGCATTCCAGCCTTAAAGAGCAAGACTCTGTCAGAAAGGAAGGAAGAAAGAAAGAGAGAGACAGAGAAAAAGAAAGAGAGGAAAGAAGGAAAGAAAAAGACAAAGAAAAGAGGAAGGAAGGAAAAGAAAGAAAGAGAGAGAAAGATGGTCTGGAGTTAGAAGGTTCAGTTGAATTGTTTGGGGTGACAAGGCAGGAGAAACTGACTCTACCAGGCTATGGACCCAGGTTCCCTGTCCTCTGCCTTCCCACCTATCACAGTGGGCGAACTGTCCATGCTGCCATCCCAGCCCATACCCCACACCTCCTACCCACCACACCTGATCCCAGTCTGCTCAAGGACCCGGATACGGCAGCTGCCCACCCCTCCCTCCTCTCCCTCTTCTTCCTCCTCACTGCTTTTCCTTTTTCCTGGGTTACTCCCAGGATTACTCGCAAACAGGCCGCCATTTCCCCCTCCCATCTGGAGACACCTTTCTTTCTTTCTTTTTTTTTTTTTTTTTGAGAAGGAGTCTCGCTCTGTCGCCCAGGCTGGGGTGCAATGGCGCGATCTGGGCTCACTGCAAGCTCCGCCTCCCAGGTTCACGACATTCTCCTGCCTCAGCCTCCTGAGTAGGGTAGGTGCCTGGGACTACAGGCACCCGCCACCATGCCCCGCTAATTTTTTTTTTTTTTTTTTTTTTGTATTTTTAGTAGAGACGAGGTTTCACCTTGTTAGCCAGGATGGTCTCAATCTCCTGACCTCGTGATCCACCTGCCTCGGCTTCCCAAAGTGCTGGGATTACAGGCGTGAGCCACCGCGCCAGGCTGGAGATACCTTTCTTTAGGGTATATGTCTTCATTGTATTTTGCTTTTTTTGTTTGTTTGTTGGGTTTTTTTTTTTTTTTGAGAGTTTGAGATTTTTCTCTTTTTATTTATTTTAGAGACAGGGTCTTACTCTGTTGCCCAGGCTGAAGTGCAATGGCACAATCAGCTCACTGCCTCAAACTCCTGGGCTCAAGCAATCCTCCTGCCTCAGCCTCCTAAGTAGCGAGGACCACAGGTGTGCACCACCACACCCAGATAGTTTTTTAAATCTTTTGTAGAGACAGGGTCTTGCTATGTTGCCCAGACTGGTCTCAAACTCTTGGCCTCAAGCGATCCTCCCACCTAAGCCTTCCAAAGCGCAGGGATTACAGGCCTGAGCCAGTGTGCCAGGCCACAAACTTTTTTTTTTTTTTTTTTGAGATGGAGTTTCGCTCTGTCACCCAGGCTGGAGTGTGGTGGTATGATCTTGGCTCACTGAAACCTCCGCCTTCTGGGTTCAAGCGATTCTCCTGCCTCAGCCTCCCAAGAAGCTGGGATTACAGGCGTGTGCCCCCACACCCGGCTAATTTTTGCATTTTTAGTAGAGACAGGGTTTCACCATGTTGGCCAGGCTGGTCTCAAACTCCTGATCTCGGGCAGTCTGCCCACCTTGGCCTCCCAAAGTGCTGGGATGACAGGCATGAGCCACCACGCCCGGCAGATTTTTCAAGATATAATATCAAGTTGAGGGACAGCTCTCCCTCTTTGCCTTTCATTTCTTTCCTTCCCTTCCTTGGAAATTCAGTCCAAAAGGCACTGGGGGAGTTACAAGCCATGGAGCGGCCCCCCTGGGTGGCCAGGTGTGCCCATCAGACCTCCAGCCAGGTGAGGGTGGAAGTCACCCAGGAGGGCGACCTGCTGGGAGGTATCAGAGCCTGGCAGGGGTGGAGAGGAGGGAGTCCTGTCAGGGAGTCAGAGTGGAGTGAGAAAGGCAATTGGTGGGGTGTGGGAGCCCGAGTGGGGTGAGGCGGCACCTGGGACATGGCACTGGTGACCAAGGGCCCTACCCCACTTTACTCTTCTCCATAGCACTTACCACTGTGCAAGATGTTAGGAATGTACTTGTTTGTTTCTGTATCATCAGCCGCGCCCACCCACCCACTAGAAGATCCTCCAGGGCAGGGACTTGGTCACTGCTGTATCCTCAGGGCATACTGGTGGCATTTGATAAAGTGCGGAATGAATGGGTGTAACTTGTAGCCCCTGTCCCTTGACCATCTCAGACAGCAAGACTTGGCAACACCTGCATGAGGCTGCGGGCAAGAGAGAGAAGTGAACCCTGTTGGGGATTTCTGCTTTGACCACAGAGGAGAGAGGGGATAAGCTTTCGCTGAAGCAGAAAGGAAGAGTGAGCCAGGGGCAGATCCGGGTGGCTGGGGAGTCGGGTTGGGGCAGATTCCGTTTGCAGGGGCCTGCAAGTGCCTGGGTGGGGACCCCCGCAAGGCTGCTGGAGAGGGGGTCCGGGGCACAGGGTCGCAGAGCTGGGCAGGGAGGAAGGGAGGGTGAGCTCCAGGCTGAGCTGCCAGTACCAAGGCTGCGGCAAGCAGCTCTAGAACAATCTGCCACTTGCAATGCAGGAATTAAGAAAGGAGGCCAGGCGCGGTGGCTCACGCCTGTAATCTCAGCACTTTGGGAGGACGAGGCGTGGGCGGATCACCTGAGGTCAGGAGTTCAAGACCAGCCTGGCCAACATGGTGAAACCCCGTCTCTGCTAAAAATACAATTAGCTGGGTGTGGTGGCGCACGCCTGTAATCCCAGCTACTCAGGAGGCTGAGGCAGGAGGATCTCTTGAACCCAGGAGGTGGACGTTGCAGTGAGCCGAGATCGCACCATTGCACTCCAGCCTGGGCGACGGAGAGAGACTCCGTCTCAAAAAAAAAAAAAAAAAAAGAAAGAAATGGGAGGTTTGGAGGGACACAAAACACAGTTTCAACAAAATGAGCTTTGCTGACTCAGTACCTGCCCCAGGACCCCAGCAGCGCCAGGGTTTACGCTCATTTCTCCATCCCTGGAGGAAGCGGGCAGGAGAGAAAGTGAATTCCGCTTTCCCAGTCCCGAGAGTGCGGCGGAAACCACGCGGCGCCGCCGGGCGGGCAGCAGGGGGAGCCGCTGAGCCAGGGGCTGAGGGTTGCAGGCGGCTGTGGCCTTGGCCAGGCATCACCACCAGGTGGCGCCGCGCGCTTCCCTGGCGCCCAACCCGGAGGCCGCGAGGTCGGGGAGCGGATGCCCGGGGGAGACGCCGGCTGGGCGACCTAAGGCTCCGGGCACCCGGGCTCCGTGGCGGCCTCTTTGCCTCCTGCAGGGGTGGCGGCAGCACAGAGGTGTGCACCTCCACAGCTGGCTTCACACCCGCGGAGATGGAAACCCGTGCACGAGGCTGAGAGCACGAGCATCCAACAGGCTGGGGTTTGAATCCCTGCGCAGCTGCCTGCACGAAGGCGTGCGGCCTCGCCTCTCTCCACCTCAGACTTCGCGCCCGTCAGTGGGAGCATGACGCTGATCTCACAGGGCGGCTGTAAGGATTAAATTAGGTGGCAGTGGTGATGATGACGATGATGATAACTTGTGTACTGAGTTCTCATCCAGGTCTGGCATGGTTCTGGGCACTTTACAGATATTAACTTATGATTCTAGTTCCCTGTGATGTTGGGGTGGCTGAGGACCAGGGGCTGAGTCTCCTGCACAAAGGGAAGGGCGGCCAGGCCTCCCTTATCGCGGCCACCTTCCCTGCGGCCACCTTCCCTGCTGGCCCCGGGTGCTGTTGGTGCTGAGGGATGACTGCTGCCCAAAGGCAGTAGAGAGAGGAGGGGCCTTCGATGCTGAAGGCCAGGGGGCCTCTTGTTTCTAGTTCCGCAGCCCCGCAGCCCACGGCTACAGGGAACAGAGGCCGCGGGTGGCAGAGCCCCACTGTTGATCTGAGAACAATGGAGGAACCATGGAGGCAGATGGCACCTCCCGCAGGAGCCAGGGGGTTGAGGCTGCAGTGAGCTGAGATCGCGTCACTGCGATCCAGCCTGGGCGACAGAGCAAGACGCCTGTAGTCCCAGCACTTCGGGAGGCTGAGGCCAGTGGATCACCTGAGGTCACCAGTTTGAGACCAGCCTGGCCAACATGGTGAAACCCTGTCTCTACGAAAATACAAAAATTAGCTGGGCGTGGTGGCGCATTCCTGTAACCCCAGCTACTCGGGAGGTTGAGGCAGGAGAATCGCTTGAATCTGGGAGGCGGAGGTTGCAGTGAGCCAAGATTGTGCCACTGCGCTCCAGCCTGGGTGACAGAGTGAGACTCCATCTCAGAAAGAAAGAAAGAAAAATACTCTTAGCGCAGAAACATCCAGTCTCACAAAGCCCAAAGATGCCGTTCTAGAATATACTAGAAGGATAGCTCAAACACTCACATTTTATGGGGGTTCACTCTGTGTCAGGCACGATTATAAGCATTTTTACATATATGAATTATTTCCAACAACAATTCTAAAAGTTGAGCACCGGCCTCCGCTGTGGTCTAAGCAGCCCCAGAGCCTTCTGGGAAAGGCGCCCCTGCCATGGAGGGAGGATGGGCCAGTGGTGGGTGAGTGGAGGCCACAGCTCAGCTCTGAGGTTTCAGCCTCAGTGACCAGGCAGACTGCCTTCTTTGCCTTCCTCACACGGAGGTGGCCCAGAGTTGGTGGCCCTGGTGAGATTGGTTGGAGGTGTGTTGAGTTTGAGGGCTCTGTGTAATGTTGGGGGGATTTCCAGAGGCAGCTGGAGGGGAAGAGCTGGTGGCCAGGGTGGAGGAGTGGGTGGTGAAGGAGGAGTGGGTGGTGAAGGACAGACGAGCTGCGGTCAAGACTAGGGAGACACTGGGCAGTAAGGGTGATCCCGAGGACTCAGATCCCCCAGGGCCCTCGGAAGGAAAAGGTTGGGCGGTGGGAACTCCATGGGAAGGTCCCCAGAAGCCCCCGTTTGCCGTCTGTGGTCTGCCCTGGGGCAGGCAGGGTGAGGGGGCTTCATGACCCAAGTGAGGGGCGGGCCTGGGTGTGGAGTATTTTCAGTGGGTTCTCTCCCCACTGTCACCCCAGTGAGGCCACCTGAGGTCACCTCTTCCCCTGGGGGTCTCAGGCCACTGACGCCTCTAAGGACTGGGGCTGCTGTGAGTTGCGGCCCCGGGAGGAAAGGGTGAGTCTGAACTCACTTGAAGCTCTGAGTCCTGGGGCTTCAAGGCCACACCTACCTGAGTTTGTGTTGGGGGTTGGTGCCCTCCCTCTGCGGTTGTCACTGGGGTGCCTTCCCCCCAGGCTCCTTCTCCTCTTCTCCAAGAAAGAGGCTGGGGCACCTGTCCTCCCAGCTCACACATTCCAGGAACCCCCAGGGGAGGACGATCCTCAGCAGCTGACCCTCTCCCCTTTCTTACCACCAGCCGAGAATGAGGATGTGCTGAGAAGCCAGAAACAGCGCTCCCTGCCCCCCACCCCCACCCCCACCACCACGCTCAGAGGCCTAGAACAAAAACATACCACAGATAGAAATCAAAGCCTGAGAAAGAATCGAGGAGCCACGACCCTGCCGTGGGAAAGGCTGTGTGACCTTGGCCAGGTCACTTCACTTCTCTGAGTGCACTTGCCTGTCTGTAAAATGGGGTCATGGTCTCAACCTTGGGGAGCTGCTGGGAGAAGGTGAGCTAAGATGTCAGAGGCAGGGTGCAGGTGTGAAGTTCGGTCTAAAACAAAGCCCCTCGCCACAGGGTACTGGCCGGACTCCCAGCTCGCCCTAAGGCTCCCCGACCCCTGCAGTCGGGCCGGGACCGCCCCTGAGCACTTCCCCGTAAGGCTGCGGTGCACAGGCTGGGGAGCACTTCTGCACCCTCGCTCTCCACTTCCTGTTTTTCTCCCCAACGAATTTTGCGCCATTACTCTTTCATGGGGTGAGGGGGGAGTGGGGGCGGAGGCGGAGGCCTGCCTGGGAAGGAAGCCCGGGGGTCAGAGGTGCCCAGGACACCACGAGGTTGGGAGAGGAGTGTGCTTTGCACTCTGCACTCTCCAGCTCAGAGTAGCTGAGGATGCTAGGGAGACTGGGGGCTGGCCCACGGGGGGAGCAGAGGAGTCCTCAGTGCGGTCCTCACTCTGAAAACAGCATTTTTCCCTAGGCTTGAGAATGCCTCCGGGATTGGACTGATCCAGGCTGGACCCACGTCTGTCTGGTGATACCAGGGGCAGAGGGACCACTCTGACGGGTGAGTCTAGCCTCCCTACTCCCCGGAGGCCGTCAGGCCTTGGATCATGGACTGCAGGGTCACTCGGTGTCAGGCCCCTCCTTGAAGGGTGTGAAGGGGCTGTTCCTGCACTGGCTAGGATGTGGACACTTGTCCTTTCTCTTCCTCGGCTACAGCCCCCTGGCCCCTGGGCAAAGCATCATCTTGTCCCTTCATGACCACATCACTCATGTATTCCTTCATTCAGCATTTCTACAGACTCACTGGTGATGCCCTCTGGGTGCCAGACACAGGGGAGCAGCCCAGGAGCCTGTCCAGATCCATGTAGAGTCCCTGCTCCCAGGAGCAGCTGAGCGAATAGGCAATCATGGTTGAGTAGACCAAGAGCTGGGAGGGGATGATATAGCCAGGAGTATGATGAAGGGCCCCTTCGGGCAAGGGGGCCAAGGCAGGTAACATCTGTGCTGGGCCCGAATTCTACTGAGTAGTTAGCAAAGAAAGTGAGTGTGTGTGTGTGTGTGTGTGTGCAGAAGAGGGCAGAAGGAAGTGTGGGGAAGGGCACTCCAGGTAAAGGGAACAGCATGTGCAAACATCCAGAGTCAGACAGCAAGCCTGGGATGTTCTGGAGCTACAAGTCCCGGCTCCTGGCCCAGCAGGGAGGGCAGAGAGGGGGAAGTGATGGGAGGTGACCCTGGGAGGCTGGCTGGGTTGGCTCCATTCAGATGATTGGTCATCCATTTGTTCTCAAGCTATAGCCTCACCCTGCACACCAGGACAGAGTTCATGCCCCAGCCTAAGCTCAGAAACCAGCTCCCTTTCGCTCAAGCAGGAAAGGGGACTGACTTTACAGCAGAGATGCAGGGTGCTCTTATCAGACCCAGAGTTGCAGACAGCCCAGGGACACTTCTCAGTGCCACTCACCTGTCTGCCCCCATCTGCCCATCTGCATCACACCTGTCAAGCTGCTACATCCTGGATCCCTTCACCCAAAGAGAACTATGTGTGGTCCCAAGCCCACCTCCCTGGGAAGGACTTGATTAGCCTGTGTTGGATCCAGGCCTCCCTTCCAGTCCGTTCAGCTGGCTAGTGGTCAAGTGTGAACGCTAAGCATCTGTCCTCATGGGTACATGACAAAGGATTACCAAAAGGGGGTCAGACTGGCCGGGTGCAGTGGCTCATGCCAGTAATCCCAGCATTTTGGGAGGCCAAGGCAGGCAGATCACTTGAGGCCAGGAGTTCAAGACCAGCCTGGACAACATGGTGAAACCCCGTCTCTACTAAAAATACAAAAAAATATCTGGGCATGGTGGCAGATGCCTGTAATCCCAGCTACTCAGGAGGCTGAGGCAGGAGAATCGTTTGAACCCTGGATGCGGTGGTTGCAGTGAGCTGAGATGGCGCCACTGCACTCCAGCCTGGGTGACAGCCTGGGTGACAGAGCAAGACTCCAACTCAGAAAAAAAAGGGAGTTGGGCAGGTCGGCCTAATGGCCTAAAGGCCAGTGGTGTCCATTCTAGTTCATTCCATTCTGGTCCTGCCCAGCACACAGGCCCTTGCCCGGCTCCTTTGGCTTTTCCCAGATATCCTCATTCCAGTTGTCCTTGCTTTACCTCGTCCTGCCACACCTCAAAGTCAACCTCAAATACCTCTCCCCCGTCAAATGAGGTGATCCAAGCCATCTCACCATGTCAAACTATTGCATCCAGGGCTCTATTCTCAGAGCTGTCATCTTCATCTGATATCCATCCTTCTTCCCTCCCTCCCTCCCTTCCTTCCTTTTTCTATCTTTCTTTTTTTTATTTTTGTTTTTTTGAGATGGAATTTTGCTCTTGTTGCCCAGGCTAGAGTGCAATGGCGCGATCTCAGCTCACTGCAACCTCCGCCTCCTGGGTTCAAGCAATTCTCCTGCCTCGGCCTCCTGAGTAGCTAGGATTACAGGCATGCGCCACCACGCCCAGCTAATTTTGTATTTTTAGTAGAGATGGGGTTTCTCCATGTTGGTCAGGCTGGTCTCAAACTCCCGACCTCAGGTGATCTACCTGCCTCTGCCTCCCAAAGTGCTGGGATTGTAGGCGTGAGCCACCGCACCTGGCTTCTTCTTTCTTTTTTTTAAAGACAGAGGGTCTCAACTATGTTGCCAGGTTGGAGTGCAGTGGCTATTCACAGGTGCAAGGATAGTGCACTACAGCCTCAAACTCCTGGGCTCAAGCGATCCTCCCACCTCAGCCTCCCAAGTAACTGGGACTGCGGCCATGTGCCGTCATGCCCAGCTGCCCTCTGTTTCTGCTGAATCTCTTCCCTGGTGGCTCTCCAGGATCCTCTCAACAGAGGAACAGATCAATTTAACCTCTCCTACCATACTTGATCTATAGAGCAAAAATGTGGATGCAATATACAAAGCACGCGCTGCAGCATTCCAGGTGGGCTGGGTCAATTGAACATTAGGAACAAGGTATCACTTGGGGTTTGCTCTGTGGCTACCTTCCTTGGCCCCTTTGTTGACAAATGTGACTACCCCAAGTTCTGCCCATTGAGAAGGAATCTCTAGATCCCTTCTAGTCTAGAGCCTCTCAGACCCACCCTTGAGAGTTTCTTGGGAAGGCGGCTTCTAGGAGGTGATATATTTACCTTAGCAACCTGATTCTTTTTTTTTTTTTTTTTTTTGAGACAGAGTCTCGCTCTGTTGCCCAGGCTGGAGTGCAGTGGTGCCATCTCGGCTCACTGCAAGCTCCGTCTCCAGGGTTCAGGCCATTCTCCTGCCTCAGCCTCCTGAGTAGCTGAGACTACAGGTGCCTGCAACCACACCCGGTTAATTTTTTGTATTTTTAGTAGAGACGAGGTTTCACCATGTTAGCCAGGATGGTCTCGATCTCCTGACCTTGTGATCCGCCCGCCTCGGCCTCCCAAAGTGCTGGGATTACAGGCGTGAGCCACCGTGCCTGATCAGCAACCTGATTCTTGTTGGTGCTGGTACTTTGGCTTAGGAATTCTCCAGGTGGGGATGAGAGATCACAAACCCCAATTTGTCAGGCGTGGTTTCCTGGTTTTCAACTCTCGTAAAACGCTAGTTGGTTGCCTGTAACTTTTATTTGGGATCATGCCATTTACCAATAATCAATGTCGCTCTTGTCGCCCAGGCTGGAGTGCGATGGCGCAGTCTCGGCTCACTGCAAGCTCTGCTTCCTGGGTTCAAGTGATTCTCCTGCCTCAGCCTCCCTAGTAGCTGGGATTACAGGCGCTCACCACCACGCCCAGCTAATTTTTTGTATTTTTAGTAGAGATGGGGTTTCACTATTTTGGCCAGGCTGGTCTCAAACTCCTGACCTCAGGCCATCCACCTGCCTCAGCCTCCCAAAGTACTGGGATTACAGGCGTGAGCCATCGGGCCCAGCTAATGTCATGAAATCTTATGCGGTTGAACATTCAGCCTTAGACTAGGTCATAGGTCATGTCCCCAAGGTTTGGGTTTCTTAGCAGCAAATGTGAGGGCTAATTTCTTCTTTCAGCCTAAGAGTGAAAAGAGGAAATCATCGTCTGGCTTGGGATAGAAAGAAGGTTTTTTTTCTCTAATTTCTCTTGGAATGCTACCTCTGCCTGCCCTTCTACCACTGGACAATAGGAGATACCATCATGTTTGTCTGGGAAGAGGAAGTTCTTAAGAGGGACCAGAGACCTGTAATCCCAGGAGGTTAAGGGTTGTGTGCTCCTGTGGCTCTTTCCAGATATTCCCATTCCAGTTACTAGGCTCACAGACTTTTCTTTTTTTTCTTTTTTTTAGACAGGGTCTTGCTCTGTTGCCCAAGCTAGAGTGCAGTGGCGTGATCTCGGCTCACTGCAACTTCTACTCCAGGGCTCAGGTAATCCTCCCTCCTCAGTTTCCTGAGTAACTGGGACCACAGGTGTGTGCCACCACACCTGGTTAATTTTTGGGTGGTTTTTTTTTTTTTTTTGAGACAAAGTCTCACTCTGTCACTCAGACTGGAGTGCAGTGACATGATCTCAGCTCACTACAACCTCCGCCTTCTAGGTTCAAGTGATTCTCCTCAGATTCTGCCTCAGCCTCCTGAGTAGCTGGGATTACAGGCGTGCGTCAGCAGGCCTGGCTAATTTTTGTATTTTTAGTAGACACGGGGTTTCACCATGTTGGCTAGGCTGGTCTTGAACTCCTTACCTCATGTGATCCACCAGCCTCGCCCTCCCAAAGTGCTGGGATGACAGGCGTGAGCTTCCATGTCTGGCCCTAATTTTTGTATTTTTTGTAGAGATGGGGCCTCGCCATGTTGCCCAGGCTGGTCTCAAACTCCTCAGTTCAAGTGATCTGCTCGCCTTGGCCTCCGAAAGTGCTGGGATTACAGGCATGAGCCACTGCGTCCAGCCTCCAAGTTTCTTAACACTTCAGCCTTTGAGTCCCATGAGGTCACTGAAAATAGTTTAACTCATCTGTTAACACAAAACAAGAACTGCCAGTGTCCCGTCCAAAAATAGGAAAACCTCATTGCCCCTCACTCTGCCTCGAGTCAGCTAGTTTCATACTTTCTTTGAAAGTAACTTGAAACTTAACGCCCCACTTCTGACACCAATATCTATATTATTTGGGATTTTTTTGTTTTGAATAACAATATCCAACTCAAGAGAGTTTATACTGAGCTGACTATTGTCTCCCCAAAATTTGTGCTTACCCAGAAACTCAGAATGTGATCTTAATTGGAAATAAGGTCTTTGCAGATGTAGTTAGTTGAGATGAGGTCACATTGAACTTGGGTGTCCTTATAGGAAGAGGGAAATTTACACCAGACGCGGTGGCTCACGCCTGCAATCCCAGCACTTTGGGAGGCCAAGACGGGTGGGTCACCTGAGGTCAGGAGTATGAGACCAGCCTGGCCAGCATAGTGAAACCCCCTCTCTTAGCCAGGCGTGGTGGTGCACTCCTGTAATCCCAGTTACTCAGGAGACTGAGGCAGGAGAATCGCTTGAACCTGGGAGGTGGAGGTTGCAGTGAGCCAAGATCTCACCACTGTACTCCAGTCTGGGCAACATAGCAAGACTCCATCTTGAAAAAAAAAAAAAAGCTACAGGAACCAGGAGCTGAAAAGATGAGAATTTTCTTTCTCATCTGTGTCCCTCTCTTCCTCTCTGTGCATCTGCTGCATGATTCTCCCCCACTCTCTCTTCCTCTGCATATCCACTCCTCTGATTTCTTTAGTCCTTTTGAGGGCAAAAGAGGCCCTGCAGCTCCCTGGCTCCATGTTAGACCACCCACGCTCCAGGTGTCTAAAGAACACTAACTCTATTCCCTTGATTCCAATTCCATATTCCCAGGGAAATCACTGATTGGCTCGCCTTGGGTCAGGTGATGACCCCTGGTCTTATCAACTTGGATAGGGTCAAGGGCATGCTGGGCAGTCACACCTGACTGGAGACTGCTGGTGTAGCCATGTGGATGCGTGGGGGATCTCCTAGAGCCGGAGCTGGGCATCCATTGCCATAGCACTGTGCTCTTGCCATCTTGCAATTGCCTGGATTACAGCTGCAACTGGTTGAGGCTCTGCTGTCCACTGACAGACTTCTCCCATGCCAAGTGCATTCCTAAAGGAGTCCTTCTGATGGGTTCCCATCCCTGTACGGGGCTGCCCCTGTTACTGATGGAGCAGGCAGACATGTGAGCATCTGGCTGCCACAATTAGGGCCTGGAGCCCAGACAGATGAAACACTTGCCCATCCAAGGTCCTGGTATGAGCAGCAAGAGGGATTTGCTCTGACTTGGGAAAGGAAGTAAATAAATAAATACCCAGCTTTTTAATCTTACATTTATGTATTTTTATTACAGTGTTAGCAAAATGTGAGCAGACAGACAAAAATGGAGATAAAACATTTGAAGCCCCACCTCTCTCTCAGCTTCCATTGTTCTAAGTCCCCTCCCACTGTGCCCATGTGTGTATGTCACACACAGTTGTGACCCAGGTACAAACAATTCTGCATTTTTTGGGGGTGGGGGGGACATGGTCTCACTCTGTTGCCCAGGCTGGAGTGCAGCAGTGCAATCTTGTCTCACTTCAGCCTCCACCTCCTGGGTTTAAGCAATTCTCATGCCTCAGCCTCCCCAGTAGCTGGGATTACAGGTACCCACTACCATACCTGGACAATTTTTGTATTTTTAGTGGAGACAGGGTTTCACCATGTTGGCCAGGCTGGTCTTGAACTCCTGGCCTCAAATGATCCACCCACCTTGGCCTCCCAAAGTGCTGGGATTACAGGCATGAGCCACCTCACCAGGCTTTGCATTGCGTTTTTTTCAGCGGAAGACACCCTCAGTTCCCATGATGCTGTGGGTCTTCAGAATTGTCATTTTCAGTGGCTGCTTGCTCTTCCATTGAGTGGATGTACCATGCCTTTCTCTGGACGGTTCCAGCCATAGGGAGAAGGCAGCGGCTGGCCCCCCAGGTGGTAATGGGACACATTTTCTTCCTCCCATTTTTGGTTCATGGGCCAACTTAATGTTATCGCTTGTCCAATAAGCCCTATGCCCCTCCTCCTACCCGGCTTCAGGGTTGTAGAAAGGCCACCAAGGAGGGTGAAGCGCACAGCTTAGGGCTTAGGTGGATAGAGTTCATGAACCTCCACCTATCAAGTTGGTGATCTTGGCAAGTTACCTATGGCATGGTTTCTTTTTTTCTTTTCTTTTCTTTTCTTTCTTTTTTTTTTTGAGACGGAGTCTCGCTCTGTCACCCAGGCTGGAATGCAGTGGCCCGATCTCGGCTCACTGCAAGCTCCACCTCCCAGGTTCACACCATTCTCCTGCCTCAGCCTCCTGAGTAGCTGGGACTACAGGCGCCCGCCACCACGCCCGGCTAATTTTTTGTATTTTTAGTAGAGATGGGGTTTCACTGTGTTAGCCAGGATGGTCTCGATCTCCTGACCTCGTGATCTGCCTGTCTTGGCCTCCCAAAGTGCTGGGATTACAGGTATGAGCTACTGGCCCTGAGGCCACATCTTTATACTTCTCATTTTATTGGCTGCATAATAATCCATAGAAGAGGCCAGGTATGATGGTTCACACCTGTAATCCCAGTGCTATGGGAGGCCGAGGTGGGAGGATTGCTTGAGCCCAGGAGTTTGAGACCAGCCCAGGCAACATAGTGAAACTCCATCTCTACAACATTACAAAAATTAGCTAGGCATGGTGGTGTGCACCTACAGTCCCAGCTACTCCACAGGATCACTTGAGCCCGGGAGATCGAGGCTGCACTGAGCCATGATCACACCACTGCACTCCAGCCTGGGTGACAGAGCAAGACCCTATCTTAATAGATAAGTAAATAAACAACAGCCAGTTTATTCTCTTCCAGTTCAGGTGGTCAGAAGTCTGAAGTCTCGGTGGAGACAGGGCCACACTCTCTCTGGAGGCTGTAGGGGAGGATCCTTCCTAGCCTCTTCCACCTTCTGGTGGCTCCAGGCACTCCTTGGCTTGTGGCCACATCACTCTGTGGGAGACTAAAATCTACCACCCCAAAATATATTTCTTTGCATATTTTGAGATGGCTCTTTAGATAAGCTGCAGACACAGGAATACCTCTGAAAAGTTGTTCTTTTGTAAAAACCATACACCTGTAAAGAAGTTCTAGGCCGGGCGCCATGGCTCCCAGCACTTTGGGAGGCCAAGGCAGGCAGATCACTTGAGGTCAGGACTTCGAGACCAGCCTGGCCAACATGGTGAAACCCTGTCTCTACTAAAAATACAAAAATAATTAGCCAGCCATGGTGGCAGGCGCCTGTAGTCCCAGCTACTCGGGAGGCAGAGGCAGGAGAATTGCTTGAACCCGGGAGGTAGAGGTTGCAGTGAGTTGAGACTGCGCCATTGTACTCCAGCCTGGGCAAAAGAGCGAGACTCTGTCTCAAAATAAATAAATAAATAAATAAATAAATAAATAAATAAATAAATGAAAAATAAAGGAGCTCTACGTGAGTAAGCAGTGGATGCAAGCAGAGGCTTTCTCTAAGGCTCCTTATCAACCTAAAGATGGGTCTAGGAAAGATCCTGTCAGAGGAAAAGAGACTCACAGGCAACCGCCCAGATAGATTGCCACAGACCATCACCTGTTCTGCTGAGGGCAGTTCCAAAATTACCTGAGAGCCGTTATCTGCAGCTTTTCACTCGCTGTGCACTCCTGCCTCCCTCACCTCCCCATAGCTTGTCACCCCTCCCTGCAGAACCTCCAAACCCGCTTCCGATGCTATAAAAACTTCAATCATCTAGGCCGGGAGCGGTGGCTCATGCCTGTAATCCCAGCACTTTGGGAGGCCAAGACAGGCAGATCACGAGGTCAGGAGATTGAGACCATCCTGGCTAACACGGTGAAACCCCGTCTCTACTAAAAATACAAAAAATTAGCCGGGCGTGGTGGTGGGCGCCTGTAGTCCCAGCTACTTGGGAGGCTGAGGCAGGAGAATGGCCAGAACCCGGGAGGCGGAGCTTGCAGTGAGCCGAGATCGCGCCACTGCACTCCAGCCTGGGTGACAGAGCGAGACTCCTTCTCAAAAAAAAAAAAAAAAAAAAAAAAGTTCAATCATCTGACCCTTTTGCAAGCTTTTTTTTTTTTTTTGAGACAGTCTTGCTCTGTCGCCCAGGCTGGAGTGCCTTGGTGTGATCTCGGCTCACTGCAACCTCTGCTTTCTGGGCTCAAGTGATCCTCCCGCCTCAGCCTCAGGAGGAGCTGGGACTACAGGTGCCCACCACCATGCCCTGCTAGTTTTTGTGGAGATGGGATTTTGCCATGTTGCCCAGGCTGGTCTCAAACTCCTGGGCTCAAGCCATCTTCCCACCTTGTCCTCCCAAAATGTCGGGATTACACGCGTGAGCCATCGCCTCCGGCCTGGGATTAGGATTTGGACGTATCTTTTTAGAGGCCACCATTCAACTCACTACATGTGGGAAATGGTTTCTTCTAATCCTAAACCTTCTCCCTCTCCTGCATGTACGTTTTTTCATCCTTGTCTTTCTGTCCTGGGAAAAAGTAACCATCTCTATTCCTTCTCATAGAGGATTTTGGGGATTCACGTGGGGTTACTCCTCACACTAGGTGCTTTTCAAGATAGAGGGCTAACTACCGAGAGTGGGTATTTATCTAGAGAGATAGAGGCTTTTGGAGCAGGAGCACCCTAGGTAGTGGTGGATGGGGCAGGGCCCAGCTCCATCCTGCTGAGCATCCCCGACAGGGTAACCTATTTGCAAAGCTTTTACTCGTCTCTAAACCACTTTTGCTAAAACGTCTATTTTTAGCCTCACAACTTCTCTGAAGTTGGAGTAACAAACCTCATTTTTACAGAAGAAACAGACTGAAGGGTTGGGGGCAGGGCTGCATTTCAGGGCCCCCAGAGGGGGAGGCTGAGCCCCTCCCCAGCCCCAAGGACAGAATTTCCAGGGCAGGGCTGGGAGAATAAGGCCTCGCTTTCTGGAGTTTTGCGCCTCCCTCTTCTGGGGCTCTGCCTCTGCCTGCCCCTCAACCTCAACCGTTGTCTTCAGGGTTTTTGTTTGTTTGTTTGTTTGTTGTTTCTTTGAGACAGAGGCTCGCTCTGTCATCCAGGCTGGAGTGTAGTGGCGCGATCGTGGCTCACTGCAACCTCTGCTTCCCGGGTTCAAGCGATTCTTGTGCCTCAGCCTCCCGAGTAGCTGGGATTACAGGCACCCACCAGTATGCTTGGCTAATTTTTTTGAATTTGTTTTTATTTTTAGTGGAGACGAGGGCTCACTATGTTTCCTAGGCTAGTCTTGAACTCCTCAGTTTAGACAATCCTCCTGCCTCACCCTCCCAAAGTGCTAGGATTACAGGTGGGAGCCACCGTGCCCGACCTCCTTTCTTTCTTTCTTTCATTGCTCAAGTTGTTCTAGCTTTGGCCACTGGAAGCTTTTTCAGTTCATCGCTGTGACCCCCTAGATATGCACCCATCATTGTGGTGTTTTGTTTGGAAGCACTTCTTTTCTTTCTGGAACTTTAAGATGCTCCAGTTTCATCTGTCCGTTTCTTGCTCTCATCCTAGAATTGCCAATTTCCCCAGGGAGCCCTGGTTCCTTTTGTGGAGGAAAATGGTATCAGAAACCAAGATCCAAGCCAGGCACGGTGGCTCACACCTGTAATCCCAGCACTTTGGGAGGCCAAGGCAGGTGGATCACCTGAGGTCAGGAGTTCAAGACCAGCCTGACCAACATGGTAAAACCCCAACTCTACTAAAAATACAAAAATTAGCTAGGCGTGGTGGTGGGCGCCTGTAATCCCAGCTACTTGGGAGGCCGAGGCAGGAGAATCGCTTGATCCAGGGAGGCGGAAGTTGCAGTGAGCCGAGACTGTGCCATTGTACTCCAGCCTGGGCAACAAGAGCAAAACTCTGTCTCAAAAAAAGAAAAAAAAAAGAAACGAAAATCAAGATGCTGGTGTGCTGGTGCATTCTCCTTGCTCCTGGGGTGTTGTTGCTTCTAGGTCTTTCCATTTGACTGAGCAAGGAAATGTACGTGTGTCTATTGCAGGCTTTTTCACATGTGAATCACAGTCCCGCCACTCCCCGGCTCAGCCTGGAACCTTCCCTCTGCTTTTCAGTGCTCTTTTGGTCAAATCCAAATCCTCAGCTGCCCCCTCCCGCATCCTCCTTGCTATCTGCACCCAACTTGGGCCTCTCTGCCTCCAGCATGCCACCACTGCCCAGGGCCTTTGCACCATTTCTTCCCAAAGCCTGCGATGCTCTGGCCTTCGAGACTCACGCGGCTTCTCCTCTGTCAGTCCATCCAGGTCCGTGCTCAGCTCCAGTGTCCTGATCTCAGGGAGGCCTTCCTAGCTCTGTAGTCCCCCTTCCCCTGTCTCTCCCCTCCTATCTTACATTTCGTGGCAGCACAACACTGTATCTTATTTTTATTCTTCTTAGTTTCTCTTCCTTACTGAGTATAAACTCCAGGGAGTTGTGGGGGTGGCAGGCCTGGGGCTTGTCCAGTGCTGCATCTCCAGGGCCCAACTGTAACAGGCACAGCTTGCTGCAAGATACACACTTGCTGAATGAATCAGTGTTGCAAAGCCCGGGTCACCTCCAGTGTATGGAGGGCGTGAGGTTGAATCCAGGTGCCTGACCCCAAACTCTGCTGCTCCCCCACTTCCTCCACCACCTCTTGAACTTTGTATCAGAAGCAGGACTAGGGATTAATTGAACCCTCCCCCAGCCCTGGGTCAGAGGGTACATTATTGTTCCCTTGTGCCAGATGGGGAAACTGAGGCAGAAGTGACTCCTTCAAGGTCACACAGCCGACAGATGGTGGGGCAGGGATGTGAACCCTAGGTAGCCTGGATTTTGAGTATGTGTGTTTTACAGAAAGAATTTCTGGGGAGCCCCCATCTAGCTGGACCCAGAAACACAATCTTCACCAGCTCATTCCTGCCCTGGAGTCCTGGAGCACCTGGCCACCTCTGCGCTGTCTGCTCTGGCCCAGAATCAAGTACAAGGGGCACCATCCCCTCCACCTGCAAAACCCACAACCCCTGATCCTTTAAGTCATTCTCCAGCCCATCGGTCACAACCTGGGGATGGAGGGCACAAGGCCAGAGACTCCCAGCTCCTTTTCCCCAGGTATTCCCACCTGGCCACCTCTCAGCCCTCCTTGGAACCTGAGTTCCTGCAAGTCAGACTTTCTAGGAGTGGAATCTGACCTTGGCCTTGTTCTCTAACCATCTGCTCCACCCTTTCTTTGCCGTCAGCCTCACGTGATCCAGGGCAGCAGCTTTCTAGTTGTGTTGACTGGAACCTACGGTAAGAAATGCATCTGACATCTTGACTTCACACACACTCACACCTAGGAATGGAACCAAAGCCTGGGGAAGCAACACCCGCCCTTACTACAGGGAGTGCAGCCTGACACTGTCTTTCTGTTCTATTTTTTAATTTAATTTAATTTAATTAACTTGTTTATTTTGAACCAGAGTCTCACTCTGTTGCCCAGGCTGGAGTGCAATGATGCGATCTTGGCTCACTGCAACCTCCACATCCCGGGTTCAAGCAATGCTGGTGCCTCAGCCTCCTGAGTAGCTGGGACTACAGGCATGCACCACCATGCCCAGCTAATTTTTGTATTTTTAGTGGAGACAGGGTTTCACCATGTTGCCCAGGCTGGTCTCGAACTCCTGATTTCAGGTGATCCACTTGCCTCAGCCTCCCAAAGTGCTGGGATTACAGGCGTGAGCTGCCGTGCCCAGCCTCTGTTCTATTTTTTTAAAACTTGGCCGGGCGCCATGGCTCACGCCTGTAATCCCAGCACTTTGGGAGGCCGAGGCGGGTGGATCACGAGGTCAGGAGATCGAGACCATCCTGGCTAACACGGTGAAACCCTGTCTCTACTAAAAATACAAAAAATTAGCCGGGCGCAGTGGCGGGTGCCTGTAGTCCCAGCTACTCAGGAGGCTGAGGCAGGAGAATGGTGTGAACCCGGGAGGCGGAGCTAGCAGTGAGCTGAGATAGTGCCACTGCACTCCAGCCTGGGCGAAAGAGCGAGACTCTGTCTCAAAAAAAAAAAAAACTTGACCCACTGAATGGTTCTCCAGCACACTAGCGTGTCACAACCTGCTGTTGCTGCTATTGAAAAATGCTCTTGGCCAGGCATGGTGGCTCATGCCTGTCATCCCAGCACATTGGGAGGCCAAGGAAGGTGGATCACTTGAGCCCAGGAGTTCAAGACCAGCCTGGGCAACATAGCGAGACCTCATCTCCAAAAATAAAAAAATTAGCCGGGCGTGGTGGCATACACCTGTGGTCCCAGCTACTTGGGAGGCTGTGATGGGAGGAGGATTGCTAGAGCCAATAGGTCAAGCCATGGTCACACCACTGCACTCCAGCCTGGGGAACAAAATCCTGTCTCAAAGAAAAGAAAAGAAAGAAGAGAAAGGAAGAAAAGAAAGAGAAAGAAGGAAAGGCCAGGCATGGTGGCTCATGCCTGTAATCCCAGCACTTTGGGAGGCCAAGACAGGTGGATCGCCGGAGGTCAGGAGTTCGAGACCAGCCTGGTCAACATGGCGAAAACCCATCTCTACTAAATATACAAAAAATTAGCTGGGATTACAGGTGCGTGACACCACACCCAGCTACTCGGGAGGCTGAGGCAGGAATTGCTTGAACCTGGGAGGTGGAGGTTGCAGTAAGCTAAGATCACGCAACTGCACTCCAGCCTGGGCGACAGAGTGAGACTCCATCTGAAGAAAGACAGAAAGGGAGAGAGAGAGAGAGGGGAAGGAAGGAAGGGAGGGAGGGAGGGAAGAAAGATTAAAAAAATAAATAAATAACTCTTGTAGAGCAGAAACATCCAATCCTGCAAAGCCCAAAGATGCCGTTCTAGAATATAACTAAGATAGCTCAAAAACTCACATTTTCTGAGGGTGCCCCCTGTGTCAGGTACAGTTATAAACATTTTGCATATATTAATTCATTTAATCCCAACAGCAGTTCTGAAAGTTGAGCACCATTATTAGTGTCCCCAGGCTACAGATGAGGAAGCAGAGGCGTAGAGAGGTTAAGTCACCTAAGGTCACACAGCTCCACAGTGGCAGGGCCAGGCAGTTTGGTTCCAAAGAAGGTGCTCTTAACCCCTAAGCTTCACTATACTTTTCCTGGCCAAAGCAAAAGGGTAAAGACTCGAGCTGGGTAGTTTCTGCCTCGCCTGGAAGGAAAAGACCCACACCCAGCAAAGTGGGCTTCCTGCCAGGATGGGGCATGGAGGCAGTGTCTGGAGTCCCTTGTGCAGGGGCTGAAGAAGTGGGCTTCTCACACTTGCAGCCCCCACTCCCTGGGTGCTCAGAGTGGCTGCCCTGTGATAACCCTTCTTGTGGGCATGCGTGGGTGGCGGTGGTGAAGCCACTCTGGGTTGAGCAAAACAAAAATGTTTGCAGCATTTGTGAGAAGAAGCTGTGAGTTGCTTGGCTTTTGGAGGGGAAGTTCTGCAGGGACGTTCTGCAGGAGAGGGTTACAGGAAAGAAGAAAGCCTGGGCTGGAGTGGTGGCTCACGCCTGGAATCCCAGCACTTTGGGGGGCTTGAGTCAGGAGGATCACCTGAGGTCAGGAGTTTGAGACCAGCCTGGCCAACATGGTGAAACCCTGTCTCTACTAAAAATACAAAATTAGCTGGGCGTGGTGGCGGGCGCCTGTAGGTAGTCCCAGCTACTTGGGAGGCTGAGGCAGGAGAATCACTTGAACCCAGGAAGCGGAGGTTGCAGTGAGCCGAGATCTCATGACTGCATTCCAGCCTGGATGACGAGGAAGACTCCGTCTCAAATAAATAAATAAATAAATAAATAAATAAATAAATAAATAAATAAAAATGTAACCTTCAAGAACAGCCATCATTGTTCTTCAAGTTCCTGATAGAATCGGCTGCTGCCTTCCTCTATGCAGTTTCTGAGCTCTCTAGCTTTATTTTTAACTGTTGTCATGTGTGCCTTGGAGGAAGCTACCTCAAGTTCCCTTTGAATTGTCAAAAAAAGAACTAGTTGCAGTGGAGAATGGACAGCAATCCTAGAAGAAACATGGCCCCTTAGCTGCAAGAAAGTCAACCAACATGCATTACTTACATCAGCTCTGGGGCCTTCCGCTCCTTTCTCAGGAAATTAATACTGATTGGGAAATACTTTGGCCCCATTTGATGGAAGAGAAAAGAGGTGTTAGTCATTAAAGGGTGGGGCTGGTCAGTGGAGAACAGGCTTGGACAGGCAGAAGCACACTGCAGGCCCTTCCGCAGAGCTTGCCCAGACCTCCAGGCCTATTTTTCTTTTCTTTTCTTTTCTTTTCTTTTCTTTTCTTTTTTTTTTTTTTTTTTTTGAGATGGAGTCTTGTTCTGTTACCCAGGCTGGAGTGCAGTGGCGCAACCTCGGCTCACTGCCACCTCCGCCTCCTGGGTTCAAGTGATTCTCCTGCCTCAACTGGTAGCTGGGATTACAGGCGCCCACCAACACACCTGGCTAATTTTTGTATTTTAGTAGAGATGAGGTTTCACCTGTTGGCCAGTCTAGTCGCGAACTCCTGACTTCAGGCGATCCACCTGCCTCGGCCTCCCGAAGTGCTGGGATTACAGGCGTGAGCCACCGCTTGCCCAGCTTGAATGTTAAATTTAGCTTAAGCTTCCTGGCACCCCAAGCAAAAGAGAGGGTCATGATAAGTCCCTAGGGTCATGGTTTCAAAAAGGAAGTGTATCAGGTTTTCAGGAAAGTGAAACTTCTATTTTATTTTATTTATTTATTTATTTTTTTTGAGATGAAGCTTCGCTCTTGTTGCCCAGGCTGGAGTGCAATGGCATGATCTCGGCTCACTGAGGCAATTCTCCTGCCTCAGTCTCCCAAGTAGCTGGGATTACAAATGCCTGCCACCAGGAATGGCTAATTTTTTTTTTTTTTTTTTTTTTTTTTGAGACGGAGTTTCGCTCTTGTTGCCCAGGCTGGAGTGCAATGGCATGATCTTGGCTCACTGCACCTCTACTTCCTGAGTTTAAGCAATTCTCCTGCCTCAGCCTCCTGAGTAGCTGGGATTACAGGTGCCCGCCACCACGCTCAGCTAATTTTTTGTATTTTTAGTAGAGATGGGGTTTCACCTGTTGGCCAGCGTGGTCGTGAACCCCTGACCTCAGGTGATCCACCTGCCTAGGCCTCCCAAAGTGCTGGGATTACAGGCATGACACTGTGCCTGGCCATATTTTTATTTTTTATTTTTTATTTTTTTATTTTTATTTTTATTTTTAGTAGAGATGGGGTTTTGTCACATTGGCCAGGCTGGTCTCGAATTCCTGGCCTCAGGTGATCCGCCCACCTCAGCCTCCCAAAGTGCTGGGATTACAGAGCCACCGCACCTGACCGAAAGTGAAACTTCTTAGGACGGAGGCCTAACGAGACCCATGGCATGGTGAAAGTAGCAAGGATCTGGAAGAAGTTATTATAATAGATATTTATAGACTGTGTGGCCCTGAAAAAGGACTCAACTTTCCTGAGCCTCAGTTTTCTCATCCGTAAATTGGGGATAAGATTTACCTTGCTGGGCGGTTGTGTGTATCAGGGAGAAAATATAACTTCTCCTCAGCCCCGGTAAGTTCATAGTTGGGACAGCCCGCCGTAACAAAAGACAGATTCACGTGAAAACCAAGCAAGTTTATTAACAGATGCAGTGCACATCACGAGGCAGAAACCTCAATGAAAGGTGACCCAAAGCAGTGGCTCAGAACTCTGGCTTACCCAGAATCTTTGACAAAGAAGAATGAATTTTCAAGAAGTGACAAGACAAGGGAAAGCAGTTTTAGGCTTCCAGAGGTGGGGAACTGTGGGTAGGTAAACATATGGGAGAAAAGGAATGGAGGAAGGTTTGTTTGTAGACTCTTCTGGTGCCTCCGAGCTGATAAGCGTTGTCTCCAGTAAAGTAGAATTTATGTCCTGTATTTAGGCATGTAAAAAGTCAAGACTGAGCCAGGTGTGGTGGCTCACGCCTGTAGTCGCAGCACTTTGGGAGGCCGAGGCGGGCGGATCACCTGAGGTCAGGAGTTGGAGACCAGCCTGGCCAACATGGTGAAACCCTGTCTCTACTAAAAATACAAAAATTAGGGCCGGGCTTGGTGGCTCACGCCTTTAGTCCCAGCTACTCAGAAGACTGAGGCAGGAGAATCGCTTGAACCAGGGAGGCGGAGGCTGCAGTGAACCAAGATCGCACCACTGCACCCCAGCCTGGGAGACTCCATCTCAAAAAAAAAAAAAAAGAAGAAAAAATTAGCTGGGCATGGTGGCGGGCGCCTGTAGTCCCAACTACTTGGGAGGCTGAGGTGGGAGAATTGCTTGAACATGGGAGGTGAAGGTTGCAGTGAGCCGAGATCGTGTCATTGCACTCCAGCCTTGGTTACAAAAGCGAGACTCCATCTAAAAAAAAAAAAAGTCAAGACTGGCAGGGCAGGATGGTTCACAGCTGTAATCCCAACACTTTGGGAGGCTGAGGCTGGCAGATTGCTTGAGTCCAGGAGTTTGAGACCAGACTGGGTGACATGACAAAACCCTGTCTCTACAAAAAAATTAGCCCATGCCTGTAGTCCCGACTACTTGGCAGGCTGAGATGGGAGGGTCACTTGGGCCTGGGAGACAGAGGTTGCAGTGAGTTGAGACTGCACCACTGCACTCCAGCTTGGGTGACAGAGTGAGACCCTGTCTCAAAATAATAATAAAACAATAATCATCTTTTAAAAGTTAAGATTACAACAAATCTAGTTTACAGATCTTAACTTTTATTCATGATTCTACTTATTGTTATTATTATTATTATTATTATTATTATTATTAGAGACGTGGTCTCACTTTGTCACCCAGGCTGGATTGCAGAGGTGAGATGACAGCTCACTGCAACCTTGAATTTCTGGGCTCAAAGGATCCTCCTTCTACCTCAGCCTCCCAAGTAGCTAAAACTACAGGCACATGCCACCATGCCTGGCTAATGTTTTATTTTTTGTAAAGATGAGGTCTCACTATGTTGCTCAGGCTGGTCTTGATCCTCTAGCCCCAGCCTCCCAAAGTGTTGGAATTCCAGGTGTGAGTCATCCTGGCCTAATAATGAGTCTAAAATTGGGAGTCCCTCAGAACCAGGACAGGTTCAAAGGGCTTCAGCCAGTAACACAGTCAGAGTGTTTATGGATGGAAAACAGAAGTAAGCTATAGAGCTTAATTGGTTACAGTGTTTGCTTTGTTTGAATCAGTTGGCCACCTAAGATCTACTAAAGCTCAGCTGCTATAACTGACAAAAACTCAGCTATTTGCTACATGTATATACTCTTAAGTTAATTAGTTTCATTTACCATGAATGACTCCATATTGGTTTGGTCTGCTGGACCCGGTACAGGGGTCTTGTCCCAATCAATGGCCTCCTGCAAATTTTATTTAACAGGCAGAAAAGGGGAGATGATAGAAAGATCTCTTCATCTGCCTGCTGCTTCTTAATTGCCTTAAGTTCAAAAATATTTACGTCAAAGAGGTATATTTTGGGGGGACATATTCTGGTTTCCTTCATGGGGATCAAAGAGAACAATATGTAAGGCACATCTTAGCGCTTGACAACTTGGCATGCCTCCATTCTCCCGGCAGCATCTTGCATAGTAAAAAGCATGATTTGAATTGCTGTCAGCAAATACATATTCAATGAAGAATTCCTTTGGAAGATGCAAAACCATTCGTCATCTGGCTGTTTCTTGAAACAAACTCTAAAGACCAGAGGGCAGCGTTGAAAGTGCAGCCTAGCAAAAGCATGGTTAGGGCCAGGTGTTAGGAAACCTCAGGACGGGCTGCTCACTCGGCCGTCTGAGTTCCTTCTGAAACGTCCGTTTGTCTTCTGGCTCTTGGCATCCTTGAAACAGGCTAGAGACCGCTGCTAAGGCTCAGTGATCTGAGCCTGGGGTAAGCAAGAGGCTGTGAGCCTCAGACACTCCACTAGAAAGGATATTAGTGTGCATTCCTGGGGACAGGCCCAACGTTCCTTCCAAAAGGGACCTGTGGTCCTTCCTGGCTCCTCTGCAAGTGTCCACTGGAGAATACAGAACCTGCAGCCTGCATCTTAGAAAACCTGGACCAGGCCGGGCGCAGTGGCTTATGCCTGTAATCCCAGCACTTTGGGAGGCTGAGGCAGGCAGATCACCCGAGGTCTGAGTTTGAGACCAGCCTGGCCAACATGGTGAAACCTCGTCTCTACTAAAAAATACAAAAATTAACCAGCCATGGTGGCACGCATCTGCAGTCCCAGCTACTTGGGAGGCTGAGGCACGAGAATCGCTTGAACCTGGGAGGCCAAGGTGGCAGTGAGCCAAGATCATGCCACTGCACTCCAGCCTGGGTGACAGAGCAGGACCCTGTCTCAACAAACAAACAAACAAAAAAAGCAAAAACAAAAAAAACTGGAACAATTTAGCAAGCCACTCCATCTTACCCAAGCCCTCTCCCCTTTCCTGGCTGGAATAATGGCCTCTGGGCCTCTCTCTCTCTCTTTTTCTTTTTTTTTTCAAAGCAGAATCTCACTCCGTCACCCAGGCTGGAGTGCAGTGGCACAGTTATGGTTCACTGCAGTCTCAACCTCCAGGGCTCAGGTGATCCTCCCACCTCAGCCTCCCGAGAATCTGGAACTACAGGTGCACACCACTAAACCCGGCTAATTTTTTCTATTTTTTTGTAGAGACTGGGTTTTGCCATATCACCCAGGCTGGTCTCAAACTCCTGGCCTCAAGGGATCCTCCAGCCTCGTCCTCCCAAAGTGCTGGGACTACAGGCCTGAGCCATCATGCCTGGCCTGGGCCTCTGCTTATTGCAGCCTCTGGAGCCAGCACGGGGCCCAAGGTGGTCCTGAGAGGCCCAGGCATCTCTTGGGTAGAAAAAGTCCTTCCCTAAGCCTCAGATCCCTCATCTGTCCAAGGGACCAATAACAGCTGCTTTACCTCCCAGGCTGGATTGAAGAGGGTCCTTTAAGCCATTGTTTCACTAAGCAATTGACTGGCTCACCCTTCACCCTATCCTGGGAGGGCATGAAGCCACTGTTGTAATCTCAGGGGTGGGCTCACCCACCACCCCCATACTCTTGGTCCACCAAAGCCTGGAGGTCGCTGCTGTCAACCCAGGGCTGAGCAAGGAGGGACTTAGGCCCTGGGCTGTCTCCCCCAGCCTCTCACTCATGCCTGCTGTAGGGGAGGAGAGAGTGGCCTCCCTCTACCCTCTAAATTCCTTGGCTGGGCTACACATTAAATTTACATAAGGCAGATTAACAAGAGAAAAACCATGTGTAACTACGACCTATGCATGGGAATCCCACAAAATACAAGACTGGATGAAGGCTCAGATGAATAAAGCTCATATAACATCCTACAAGGGACAGGAAACATTCCTTCAGAAAGGAATAGGGGCTTGGGTCAGGTGTGGTGGTTCACGCCTGTAATCCCAGCACTTTGGGAGCCTGAGGCGGGTGGATCATGAGGTCAGGAGTTCAAGAGCAGCCTGGTGAACATGGCGAAACCCCACCTCTACTAAAAATACAAAAATTAGCCAGGCACGGTGGTGTGCACCTATAGTCCCAGCTACTCAGGAGGCTGAGGCAGGAGAATCGCTTGAACCCAGGAGGCTGAGGCTGTGGTGAGCCAAGATCACGCCACTGCACTCCAGCCTGGGCAACAGAACAAGACTCCTCAAAATAAACAAAACAAAAAAAACAAAACAACAAAAAACAAACAAAAAAACACGAAAATCAGCTGGGTGTCGTGGCGTGTGCCTGTAATCCCAGCTACTTGGGAGGCTGAGGTAGGAGAATTGCTTGAACCCAGGATGCAGAGATTGCAGTGAGCCAAGATGGCGCCACTGCATTCCAGCCTGGACAACAGAGCAAGACTGTCTCAAAAAAAAAAAAAAGAAAAGAAAAAAGAAAAAGAAAGAAAAGAAAAGAAAAAAAGGAATAGAGGCTTGGGATCCTGGGGAGGTGGTACACAAGTTAAGGGAGAGTGAGGGGAGAGAGGGTAAGGTGAACGAAGCTTGTCTTCTTATGCGGATAAAATTTCTCAGGTAAGAAAAGTTAGCTCTGAGCAGCCCTCCACCTGATACTAATACTTTACCAATGGAGATTTTCCTTTTCTTTTCTGTTTTTGAGACAGGGTCTCACTTTGTTTCCCAGGCTGGAGTGTAGTGGTGCCATCATGGATCCCTGCAGCCTCCATTTCCCTGGCTCAAGCCATCCTCCCACCTCAGCCTCCCGAGTAGCTGGGACTACAAGGTGTGCACCACCACGACTGGCTAATTTTTAATTTTTTTGTAGAGACGGGGGTTTCCCTATGTTGCCCAGGCTGGCTTGAATTCCTGGGCTCAAGTGATCCTCCCGCCTCGGCCTCCCAAATTGCTGGGATTGCAGGAGTGAGCCACAGTGCCAGGCCTGGAGATTTTCTTTATAGATAGAAATCATTTTACAAAAGGACAGCTTTTCAGATCTACTCCTGTGCCTGCAGTTTCTAAGAATAATCCCTTCAAAATATGGCGAAGAAGTATATTTTGGGGTGGCACACGCTGGTCTCCCACAGTCACATTTTGGGTGTGTGTCCTGAGCCCCAACACTGGTCACCTCGCAGTGGCGCTTGGGGTCCCTGGGTGCCTAGAGCTGCAGGTTACCCCCTCTTCTCCTGTTCTCAGCCTTTCTCCCGCTCCTGTTGAAATTCTTTCCTGCGTGAAGGCGGAGCGCTTAAAGGCGCCTAGGACCTTTATTTCGTTGTTTTCCTTTGCATAAAAAGAAAACTTGTTTTGTAGAAGGGCAAGCAAGGTGCAGCTTCCAGAGGCACCTGGGATGATGCCCCTCTAGCGGTAGGCGAACTAGGGGGTGTGGGCGGCGGGGGAAGGCGAGGCCCTGGGGGACCTGTTGTTTTTCCTGTTGCAAGTGAAAAGGAAACAAAGTGGGAAGTGGAGTGTGCGGGCTGGCGGCAGGCGGGGCGCCCCGCCGCGCCCCGCCTCCCTCCCTCGAGGCTCACTCGCGCCCAGCGCAGTCGCTCCGAGCGGCCGCGAGCAGAGCCGCCCAGCCCTGCCAGCTGCGCCGGGACGGTAAGCGATCGCCGCTGGCTGCGTCAGGGGAGGTGGGAAGAGGACCGCGGCCAGGGGCTTTGGGAGCTGCGGCTGCGCTCGGGGGCGCGGGGCTGGCTGGCGGGCGTCTCTCCGGCACACACAGCCCGTGCGCCCTGGCCCTGGGCGCCTCCCCGAGTCTAGCGAGCCGGGCCCTGGGAGCCCCGGGGGCCGGGCTGCTGGGACCTGGGCGGGGGCTGCCCTAGAGGCCCGGGGCCGTCCCCCGTGGGCCCGCCGAGAGGGGCGTGCGCAGCTCCCCGGCGCCTGCACTGCGCGCCTTGCCCGCCTGGCCCGGCGGCGGGGTTTCAGCTGCGCTCACAGCGGCGGTGCGGCCTCCCGTGCGCCGGCTGAGGCGCGAGGATACTGGAAGCGCTCAGCGCGTGCGCCCGCTCCGAGCGCTGACTAGAGGACCAGGGGCCTCCTCTGTACGGCAGCGGGGTCCACAGAGAGCGCGCTGGTGATGTCGCCCGAGTGCCCTGGCGCGGAGAGAGGGCTGCGCACAGTTCGCCGGCGCCCGGGTCCTGTGCGCCCTTCCCAGCCTGGGCAAGTGGGGAGCGGAGCTGCAGAGGGGCCGGGGTGGAAGTTTTCGGGGCTTCCTCCCGGCTCGTGGACCCGCGCCCCGCCTCCCAGTCCCGGGCCTCCCGCGTTGCTCGCCGCGTTTGCTGCAGCGGCGCAGGCGAGATCAGCTCCGGATCTGCGGCCGAGCCGGGGTTACGCCGGCAAAACCGCCCCCAGCTTTGCATTTCCGGACTTTTTAAAAAAATACTCTTACCCGTAATTCAGCCTGAATGAGGCTTTTTTAAAAAATCGAGTTTCCTGTTTTTATTTAGGCTTCCTCATTTGCACCTCCTCCTTTGAGGTAGAGAAGAGGGGAACTGGGACGACCTTTCGTGGGCACCAGGATGGGGGCGTTGCAGGGCGGGGAGACGGGGGTCCAGAGAACCGGGGAAGGGCCGCTGGGAGGTCCCGAAAAGTGCGCTGTGGGTGGGGCGAGGGTGAAGCAGGTAGGGACGAGATTTCCGGGGTCGCGGGTGGGGGGCGCCCTGGAGCGGCCAAGGTGCAGGGTCCTCGCGTGGCACCCTTGGGATCTGCCCAGTTTGCGGATGGAGCGCGGGGCTGATCGGGCAGGTCTCACTTGTGCAGGTGTTCCCTGGAAGGTGGGACCTGCAGATCTTGAACCCCACCAGATTCCATCAAGGGGGCTTCTTCCCGCCGATTCCTGAGAAGTCCTACCTCTGAGATGCTGGGCACAGCCGCACGTGGATGTGGGCGGGTGTGCCGTGGGTTGGAGTGGGAAGGGGCAATTATTCCTCTCTCAGGGCTCTCGGAGGGGAAGGTTTACTGCTCCCTAAGGACTTTGAAACCAAGGGCTAACCCCCTGCTCTCTTCTAGGAGAGTGGGATACCGCCCGGGTGCCTGACGGTGCCTTGGTGTTCTTGACAATTGAATGGTACCATCGGGACATTACTCCCCAAAGAACTGGTCGTTCTTACCTAGGTGATTTCAGTTGGACAACTGTAGGAGCTGAGTGGTGGTGTCTTCATTTTACAGTTAAGGAAACGAAGGCTCAGAAAAGTTAAATAACTCACCAACCCACACAGTTTACAAGCAGTTTCTCCAGAATCCCAGCTCTTTCCGACGCCAGCACGTTAATCATCTGGGGGTGCCGTTGCTTGCGGGGGGAAGGAGAATGCCCTAGTAATTCTCTTGGGGGGGATTTGGAGGGGATGACTTTTCAGAGAGGCACCCTCTAAGATACCCTTGAGACTCCTCTGTAACACCCGCTGCTGCTATTCACACCCCCTCCCCAATTTGATTGATGTGTTGAGTGGGGCGGAAGGTTCTTTTGGTTGATGAGGCTGCGACCAAACGCAAGGAGATATAAATAGAGCTTTCTCTTTGGCTCTCTCTAGAGCAGAAATGCCAACCCCTTAGCATTTCCATGGCCTGCTGGAGTTTCATTTCTTGATATTAGGATTCCAGCCATCTTGGCTGGTGAGAGGCCTGCTGGCGGCTTCCTGGGCTTGGTCCTCTTTTGGTACTTTCACAGAATGATGGAAGACACTGGAGTGGGCTGGAGGAGTGCGCTTAAAACCCAGTTGTGGCTGAGAGCGGTAGCTCATACCTGTCATCCCAGTGCTTTGGGAGGCCCAGACGGAAGGATCACTTGAAGCCAGGAGTTCAAGGTTGCAGTAAGCTATTACAGTGCCACTGCACTCCAGCCTGGGTGACAGAGCAAGAGCCCATCTCTGAGAAACATAATACAACAACCCAGTTGCCTGCTCCAGAGACAACTAAGCTAGCCTCCTTCTGAGCCCCACTTCCCCCACCCTTCAGCCCCTGTTCAGAAACAGACTACATTGGCCACACTACTCACTTAGATGTTTCTGGAATTAGGGCACGTGCCCCAGAGGTACTCCCGACCACGCAGATGTCCCCTTCTGGCAGGAAAAGCGCGTTTCTGCGTTTCTGCAGCCTCAGTCCACGCCGCCAGGTCTTTGCACTAAGCTGTGGGCTCCGTTTCTCCTGCGATACTATGTTTAGCAAGTATTTCCTGAGATCACACGGGGGGCCAGGGGCTGTGCTAAGAACAGGGCAGGCAGACTGGGAGGGCATCAGCCCCTGGGGGGCTTACAGGACAGACAGTCCACCAATGGTTGGAGGCCAGACCCCAGAGCCAGTCCGCTTTCGCACAAGTGTCCGATGGAATTCATGGAGGTGGGAGTGGGGATGGTGAGAGTCGGTTCCTGCTTCACCTTGTTTTACTTAAATTGCACAGTGAAAGGGAGAAGTGAATGTGCAACGGATGAAGCAATTCCCCTTTGGCTGGGTTATTTTCAAAACCATTTTTGTGTAGAGAGCAGTTCCCGCCCTCCCTGAGGCCAGCTGCCGGTGTGGGCCTGATGGTGGGGTTTGGGGCCCCAGCAAATGTTTCCTTAACGTGGGACCTTCAGAAGGCTCTTTCAGGCTGGGCGCGGTGGCTCACGCCTGTAATTCCAGCACTTTGGGAGGCCGAGGTGGGTGGATCACTTGAGGTCAGGAGTTCAAGACCATCTTGGCCAACATGGTGAATATCTGTCTCTACGAAAAATGCAAAAAAAAAAAAATTAGCTGGGCGTGGTGATGAGCACCTGTAATCCCAGCTACTTGGGAGGTGGAGGCAGGAGAATCGCTTCAATCCGGGAGGTGGAGGTTGCAGTGTGCTGAGATTGTGCCACTGCACTCCAGCCTGGGCAACAGAGTGAGACTACATTTCAAAAAAAAAAAAAAAAGAAAGAAAAAAAAGCTCTTTCAGCCAGGAGGGTGGCTTCAGCTACTCCCCAGGGGACAAGTGTGTTTTTCAGCAAAGCTGTTAGAGAAGATGGTCTAGAAGCAGTACCCCAGGATGGAGGAGATAAGGAAGGGCCCTATCCACTGGAGGATGGCAGAGCCTGGCTTGTTTGAAAGGGAGGAAAATATTGTCATCTTGGTACCGGTGACAGTGTTTCATAAATAGCGAAGGTGGCAAAACGCCACCTCTCTCCCTACAGTTAACGCTAAGACTGAATTGTCTTTAGTTTGGTTGGTGGAAATCCCCGGCAATCATAGCAGAAATGCTGCTAGTTTCAAGATGGAAAAAATAAAAAACCCAGGAACCCCCCGCCCCCCCTTTTTTATTGCAGCTAAACACTGTGACTTGCTGTAGGTCCTACCAAAATAATGGGCCATTCTCCCCTCCCTGAGGGCCAGCACAGTCCCTAGGGCCTGTGAAAGTTCCCCTTCCAGCTGCACTGGCTGGATATGCGTGAAACTCCCCTCCCTCCCCAGAAGTCACAACCTTACCACCTCGGATAAGGGTCAGGGCTCCTGGAAATGGGTCCCTTTTCCTATTACTTTCTTTCTTTTTTCTTCTTCTTTTTTTTTTTTTTTTTTTGAGACGGAGTCTCGCTTTGTCGCCCAGGCTGGAGTGCAATGGTGTGATCTCGGCTCACTGCAACCTCTGCCTCCCAGGTTCAAGCGATTCTCCCACCTCAGCCTCCTGAGTAGCTGGGATTACAGATGTGCGCCACTATGGCCAGCTATTTTTAGTATTTTTAGCAGTGACAGTGTTTTGCCATGTTGGCCAGGCTGGTCTCGAACTCCTGACCTTAGGTGATCTGCCCACCTTGGCCTCCCAGAGCGCTAGGATTAAAGGCGTGAGCCACCATGCGCGGCCTTCCTATTACATTCTGAGCACAGGGGGAGTGATCAGAGTGAAGGGTGTGGCATTTCCAAAGTGGTGTTTCAGTTGGCTTCTGTTTCACTCATATTGGGGGAAATTGCTTCCACTTAGAGAAAATGCCGGAAGAGTGGGCGGTGCCAGGAGTAGGGTGGGGGAGGAGGAGATGCAGAAAGGGATAGACCTATTTGGGATTTTTGGTCCTGGAGGGATGCTGTACGGGTTAAGTATCCCTTATCCAAAATGCTTGGGACCAGAAATGGGGTGGAGTTTGGATTTTGGAATATTTGCATTATATGCTTACCAACTGACCATTCCAAATCCAAATATCTGACATCCGAAATGCTCCAAGGAGCTTTGTATTTGATCATGATGGCACTCAAAAATTTTGGATTTTGGAACGTTGTAGATTTCAGATTTGGGATGCTCAACCAGTGTTAACCTCCTGTGGTTGCTGTAACAAATGACCTCAAACTTTGTGGCTTAAAACAGAAACGTGCATGCTTATAGTTTCAGCTACTTGGGAGGCTGAGGTGGGAGGATCACTTGTGCCCAGGAGTTTGAGGCTGCAGTGAGCCATGATTGAGCCTGTGAGTAGCCATGGCACTACAACTTGGGCAACATTGCGAGATCCTGTCACTAAAAGAAAACAACAGCAATGGGCTGGGTGTGATAGCTAACGCCTGTAATCCCAGCACTTTGGGAGGCTGAGGCGGGTAGATCACCTGAGGTCAGGAGTTCAAGACCAGCCTGGCCAACATGGTGAAGCCCCGTCTCTACTAAAAATTCAAAAATTAGCCAGGCGTGGTGGCACGTGCCTGTAGTCCCAGCTATTCGGGAGGCTGAGACAGGAGAATTACTTGAACTCAGGAGGCAGAGGTTGTAGTGAGCTGAGATTGTGCCACTGCACTCCAGCCTGGGTGACAGAGCGAGACTCCATCGCAAAAAAAAAAAAAAAAAAAAAAAGTATTCTCTCACAGTTCTGGAGGCCAGAAGTTAAAAATTAAGGCATCAGCAAGGCCTCGCTCCCTCTGGGGGCTGTAGGGGGAGAATCCTTCTTTGCTCTTCCTTCTGGGGGCTCCAGCGTATCTTGGCCTGTGGCTGCATCACTCCAGTCTCTGCCTCCGTCTTCACAAGGGCATCTCCTCCATGTGTCTAGGTCTCCGTCTGTCTCTTTTAAGGACACTTCTTGTTGGATTTAGGGCTCCCTCAGATAATTCAGATAGAAATCATTTCAGGATCCTTAACTTACTTACATCTGCAAAGACCCATTTTCCACATTATTATTTTTCCAGATAATGTCCAGGTCCTGGGGGTTAAGACCTATCTTTGTGGGGGCCACCATTCAGCCCGCTTACAGATAAACAGGAATGTCTTTCTGTATTTTCTGGGGACGGTGGGAAGTGCGGTTATCTTTGCAGGGAAGCCGCCCTGTTCTGCCACTTTCCCCTGGGTGACTTTAGGCAAAGATGTCAGAGTCCCTGGTGGTCTCTGCTGGACCATTGACCCCAGCCTCCTTCCTGCTTTCCGTTCCCCAACTTTTATGAACTGGCAGTCCCCACCCCACCCCCAACCTCCTGGGGTCCCAGGAGCAGAAAACTTCTGGAGCTCAGGAGGAGAAATGCTTCTCTTACTTTCCCCAACAAACTCCTCCCTCTTTATCTTCAACAACAGTCCCTGCCCTCCGCAGCCCATTCCCAGCCCAGGGCTACTCTCTCTCTCTCTGAGGTCACACAGCCCCTCACATTTTGAAATTTCATCTGTTGGGCAGAGGTGGGGGGAGGGCTCAGATGGTGACACAGACACTGCTCTGTTCCCACCTCTTACCCCAGGACATGGTATGGGGCTGGTGGCACTGGGAGGGGTTTGGGGAGCCCCATTAATCATTGAAGTTTGTAGGAGGGGTGGATAAGGACATGGGAGAATGATTGGGTGAGGTGCTCCAGGGCTTTCTGGAAGGGCTGGGCCCCCCCCTTGCATCAGCCACAGTGGGGGCATTGCTCTTTTCTATGTTGGTCATGAAATCTGGAAGAAGTGCTTTCTTATCAATAGAGAAGCATAATCAGCCTTGTTTTTGAAACTTTGGAAAACCATTTATGGCTGGGCATGGTGGTTCATGCTTGTATTCCTAATGCTTTGGGAGGCTAAGGAAGGAGGATCACTTGAGCCCAGGAGTTTGAGACGAGCCTGGGCAACATAGTAAGACCTCCATCTCTGCAAAAAATAAAAATAAATTAGCTGGGCCTTGTGATGCACGCCTGTAGCCCCAGCTATGTGGAAGACTGAGGTGGGAGGATTACTTGAGTCCAGGAGTTCAAGGCTGCAGTGAGCTATGGTTGCAACACTGCACTCTAGCCTGCGTGACAGAGTGAGACCCTGTCTCAAAAAAAAAAAAAAAAAGTCATTTATGTCCAGGTGAGGGTGGGGCTGGGTGAGGTGGTGGTTTTAGGGGGATTGCCACATGGGAGAAAATGTACTGTCTTTGGAGTCAGCTGAACTGGGTTTTTTCCCAGCCACATTTTTTTTTTTTTTTTTTTTTGGTGAGGCAGAGTCTCCCTGTGTCACCCAGGCTGGAGTGCAGTGGTGGGATCTTGGCTCACTGCAACCTCTGCCTCCAAGGTTCAGGAGATTCTCCTGCCTCAGCCTCCCGAGTAGCTGAGATTACAGGCACATGCCACTATACCTGGCTAATTTTTGTATTTTTAGTAGAGACAGGGTTTCGCCATATTGGCCAGGCTGGTCTCAAACTCCTGACCTCAGGTGATCTACCTGCCTCGGCCTCCCAAAGTGCTGGGCCTGGCCACCAAGCCACTTTTTATCTGCTGGGTGACCTTGGGCAAGTCACTTAACCCATCAGAACCTCAGAGTCCAGTTGTAACACTGAGACAGCAATACCTATCTGTTAGTCTTGAGGATTTTGTATATTATCCTGTGTAAAGTGCCAGGCACATAGCAATCCATGCAGTGTCTGCAAAGGAGCTGGTGTGGAGTGGATTAGAAACAGAAGTCATTTATCATCATCCCTCTAGCCCAACACAGCGGTTGCCCATTTGGGTATCCTTTCCATTAACTTCTTTTGGATGTGCATTTTAACTTAGTTGTAATTATGAGAACACATGGACACAGGGAGGGGAACAACACACACTGAGGCTTGTGAGGGTGGGGTAGGGGGTGGGAGAGCATCAGGATAAATAGCTAATGCACACGGGGCTTAATACCTAGGTGATGGGTTGATAGGTACAGCAAACCACCGTAGCACACGTTTACCTATGCAACAAACCTGCACGTCCTGCACATGTACCCCAGCACTTAAAATAAAAAATAATTTAGTCGTAATTAGTAGGCATATGCTTTTTATCTTAATGTTTATGTTTTAATTATAAAATATACATAACATAAAATTGACCATCTTAAGCATTTTTAAGAGCGCAGTTCTGTGGGATTTACACTATTGTGCAACCGTCACCACCGCCCACCCTCAGGCATTTTTTTCATGTTGCAAAATTGAAATTCTTTTCCCCTTAAACACTAACTCCCCTCTCCTCCCAGCCCTGGCAGCCATTCTGCTGTCTCTGTGCTTTTGACAACTCTAGGTACTGCACATGAGTGGAATCCTACAGTATTTGTCTTTTTATTACTGGCTTCATTAATTTAGCATGTTTCTTGAAGCTTAATCCGTGTGGGGGTATGTATCAGAATTTCTTTCATTTTTTAAGGCTGGACATTCCACTGTGTGTAGGTACTACATTCTTTTCTTTTTTTGAGACAGTGTCTTGCTCTGTCACCCAGGCTAGAGTGCAGTGGCATGATCTCAGCCTCACTGCAACCTCCACCTCCCTGATTCAAGCAATTCTCCTGCCTCGGCCTCCTGAGTAGCTGGAATTACAGGTACGCACCACCACACCTGGCTAATTTTTGTATTTTTTTGAGACGGATTTTTGCTCTTGTTGCCCAGGCTGGAGTGCAATGGCGCGATCTTGGCTCACCACAACCTCCGCCTCCCAGGTTTAAGTGATTCTCCTGCCTCAGCCTCCCAAGTAGCTGGGATTACAGGCATGTGCCACCACGCCCAGCTAGTTTTGTACTTTTAGCAGACGGGCTTTCACCATGTTGGTCAGGCTGGTCTCAAACTCCTGACCTAAAGCGATCTGCTCGCTCGGCCTCCCAAAGTGCTGGGATTACAGGCATGAGCCACCGCGCCTGGCCAGGACCATGTTCTTTCGTTCCATTCACCCGATGGACACTTCTGTTGCTCCCACTCTATGGCTTTTGTGAATAATGCTGCGCTGTGAACGTGGGTGGACAGAGACCTGTTGAAGTCCCTGCCTTCAGTTCTCTCAGGTATATACCCAAATTGCTGGATCATATGGTAATCCAATTTTTAATTTTTTTGAGCAGCTAGGCATGTGCTTTTGTGGTTTGCTTTTTTTCACTTAACATTGGCTCATTAACAGTTTTCCACGTTGCTTCATAACCTACGCATCCTTTTTAGTGGCAGTGTAAGTGCCATTGAGCTGCTATTGGGAAGCAAGAAAAAATTACAGTCATTATACCAGTCTTAGCAAGAATTATAGTCATACCATCATCCTTCCCACCCTTCTTGCCCAGATCCACCGGGAAAACAGAGGAATAGAACATGGGGATACTCCTTGGTGCCTCCCAGGCTGAGCGTGGGCGCACAGTCGGGAAGGCAGCTGAGCCACCCCTTCATGCCTTTATCTCCCCACTTCAGACAGCCAGCCTTTCAGTCGCCAGTTCTACTTTTTTGGGTTTTTTTTTTTTCCATTTTAGCAGTTTTAAGGAACGTTTGTATATAAAATGACTTTATTCTTGCATCTTGTTAATTATTTCTTCCTTGTATTTTCCCCTTTCATTTCCTACATGGTGAGATTTGGCTTTCCATTCAAGGATTTGTTCTTGCTTTCTTTTTTCTTTCTTTTTTTTTTTTTTTGAGACAGAGTCTTGCTCTGTCGCCCAGGCTGGAGTGCAACGGTGTGATCTCGGCTCACTGCAACCTCCGCCTCCCGGGTTCAAGCGATTCTCCTGCCTCAGCCTCCAGAGTAGCTGGGATTACAGGCATGCGCCACCACGCCCAGATAATTTGTGTATTTTTAGTAGAGATGGGGTTTCCTCATGTTGGACAGGCTGGTCTCGAACTCCTGACCTCAAGTGATCCACCTGCCTCGGTCTCCCAAAGTGCTGGGATTACAGACCTGAGCCACCGTGCCCGGCCACGCCCAGCTAATTTTTGTATTTTTAGTAGAGATGGGGTTTCATCATGTTGGCCAGGCTGGTCTCTAATTACTGACCTCAGGTGATCCACTCGCCTTGGCCTCCCAAAGTGCTGGGATTACAGGCCTGAGCCACTGTACCCAGCCAAGGATTTTTCTTTTCTTTTCTTTTTCTTTTTAGGGTCTCATTCTGTTGCCCAGGCTAGAGTGCAGTGGTGCAATCACAGCTCACTGCAGCCTTGACTATATGGGCTCAAGTGATCCTCCTGCCTTAGCCTCTGGAGTAGCCGGGACTGTAGGTGCATGCTACCACCCCTAGCTAATTTAAAACATTTTTTTTTTAGTAGAGGCCGGGTGTGGTGGCTCACACCTGTAATCCCAGCACTTTTGGAGGCCAAGGCGGGTGGATCACTTAGGATCAGGAGTTTGAGACCAGCATGGCCAACATGGCGAAACCCCGTCTCTACAAAAAAATACAAAAATTGGCCGGGAGCGGTGGCTCACGCCTGTAATCCCAGCACTTTGGGAGGCTGAGGCGGACGGATCACGAGGTTAAGAGATCGAGACCATCCTGGCTAACACGGTGAAACCCTGTCTCTATTAAAAATACAAAAAATTAGCTGAGCTTGGTGGCGGGCACCTGTAGTACCAGCTACTTGGGAGGCTGAGGCAGGAGAATGGTGTGGACCCAGGCGGCGGAGCTTGCAGTGAGCCGAGATTGCACCACTGCACTCCAGCCTGGGTGACAGAGTGAGACTCTGTCTCAAAAAAAAAAAAATTAGCCCGACATGGTGGTGCATGCCTGTAGTCCTAGTTACTCAGGAGGCTGAGGCAGGAAAATCACTTGAACCCTTAACCAGGGAGGCGGAGGTTGCAGTGAGCCGAGATCATGCCACTGCACTCCAACCTGGGCGACAGAGCGAGACTCGATCTCAGATTTTTTTTTGAGAGACAAGGTCTTGCTATGTTGCCCAGGCTGGTCTCGAACCCCTGAGCTCAAGAGATCCTCTTGTCTTGGCCTTCCAAAGTGCTGGGATTACAGGCGTGAGCTACCACGCCTGGCCCGTTCAAGGATCTTTTTGTGGTCATTGTCCAGTGTTAGCCTAATGATAACAGCCTGGCTGGGATGAATGCCAGCGTGGACAGTCGTGCCATTAGACTTTTCCCACTGCACTCGTTCAGTGTAGATGACGTATTTCTTCCTTTAAACCTGGACCCGCTTTGCTGGTTTGCTGGCCTCTGTGGTGTCCTCACACAACCTGAACTTAGGCTTCTGCCTCAGCTCTTTGGAAAGAGGGAAAGACAATCTCTCTTCCTGCGAATATGGGAAGGTGCATAGAAATGCCTTTTGTGGTTCTTGCGGTGGTTCTAAGTCACGAAGGTATTGAACTTCATTTTGGCCACTCTGGCTTTGGTGATGGCCACAAAAGGGAAGAGCGGTTCCATTACTTTTTTCTTTCTTCTTTTTTTTTTGAGACAGCGTCTCGCTGTTTTTCCCAGGCTGGAGTGAAGTGGCAAGATCTCGGCTCACTGCAATCTCTACCTCCCGGGTCCTAGCAATTCTCCTGTCTCAGCCATCTAAGCAGCTGGGATTACAGGTGCATGCTACCACGCCTGGCTAATTTTTGTATTTTTAGTAGAGACGGGGTTTCGCCTTGTTGGCCAGGCTGATCTCGAACTCCTAACCTCAGGTGATCCACCTGCCTTGGCCTCCCAAAGTGCTGGGATGACAGGAGTGAGCCACTGCACCTGGCAACGGTTCCATTTCTTTATCAAACTATTGCTCTGCGGAGGCTGTCTCTCTGTCCAGCCCATAGCTGGACATTATGGGCTGTACAGCATGTTCTGTGGTCTGAAGAAATGACAGCCATCCAAACCCACACGGTGTCTTCTGTTCTGGTTTGGCTCTGGCGCTCTGAGCATTTGCATTTTCCACTGGGTAAGCAAAGCCCACTCCAAGTCAGCGTCCATTCAAGACCCAGTCGTAGTCCCCAGGGCTACCAGCCTCAGTTTCACTTGCCAGCTATGTTCAGGGCCTCCCACCAGGGAATCTACCCCACAGCCCTGTGCAGTGTCTGTCTCTCTCACTGGCACACAGAACAGTTCTTCCTGGCATTATGTGCCCGAGAGGGTGCGGAGGAACATGCTAGATCCAGCCCATCTCTGCACCGCTGTGGGGCCTGTATCCCCTCATTTCATGGACCCAGGTGGCCACCTCAAGGGAACATGTGGGATATCTACCTGTTGATATCTACCCGTTGATTCCTGTCACCTTCCAAACCTAGAAGGCTCTTCTGGTGGGCATTAAGAGGTCTGACTTAATTTACTTTATTTTTCTATTTTTATTTTTTTAATTTTTTTTTATTATACTTTAAGTTCTAGGGTACATGTGCACAACGTGCAGGTTTGTTACATATGTATACATGTGCCATGTTGGTGTGCTGCACCCATTAACTCGTTATTTACATTAGGTATATCTCCTAATGGTCTCCCTCCCCACTCCCCCCATCCCAAAACAGGCCCTGGTGTGTGATGTTCCTCTTCCTGTGTCCAAGTGTTCTCATTGTTCAATTCCCACCTATGAGTGAGAACCTGCGGTGTTTGGTTTTTTGTCCTTGCGATAGTTTGCTGAGAATGATGGTTTCCAGCTTCATCCATGTCCCTACAAAGGACATGAACTCATCCTTTTTTATGGCTGCATAGTATTCCATGGTGTATATGTGCCACATTTTCTTAATCCAGTCTATCATTGATGAAGAGGTCCGACTTCAATGCACCCCTCGTTTTCTTTCTTTTTCTTTTTCTTTTTTTTTTTTTTTGAGACGGAGTCTCACTCTGTCGCCCAGGCTGGAGCGCAGTGGCATATCTCAGCTCACTGCAACCTCCACCTCCCTGGTTCAAGTGATTCTCCTGCCTCAGCCTCCCAAGTAGCTGGGACTACAGGCAGGCATCACCATGCTCGGCTAATTTGTGTATTTTTAGTAGAGACAGGGTTTCACCATGTTGCCCAGGCTGGTCTCGAACTCCTGGCCTCAGGTGATCCACCTGCCTTGGCCTCCCAAAGTACTGGGATTACAGGCGTGAACCACTGCACCCAGCCTACCCTCATTTTCTATAGGGCTGTGTCCCAAAGAAATATCCATTTAATAGGTCAGGTTTGCATTGCCCTCCTGTCTAAATGTATGGCCAGGCTGTTGACCACCGCCCACAAGGGGAGGGTGAACTGGCACCCAAAGCCCTGCACAGATACAGGGGGTTTTTACCACTGTTCAATTCTCCCATCACTGCTGGGAAAACAGCATGCAATTCGGCCCTTAGAGCTGATTTGTTTTTACCATCTTTGATCAGATTGGCATCTTTGCAAACGAGGCATTGTTCACCTTGGAACTGCTAGCCACCACCCCAGCAGCTCTCGTTTGGTCAGGGAGAGCTGTTTGTTGGGCACTACAGAATCCAGCTGCTCATCATAGTGCCAGAGTCAGTCCTAGGGGAAAAGAGGATCCCTGCTCATGTGAGTATCTCCTCCTTGCCTTCCCCAGGTAATGCCATCGTGTATAAATGATTTCTGTTTTATTAGGGAATTCTACTGGGCATTGTCATCCCTGTTAGAGTGTTTCCTTGACATCACCTGAGATGTCCTGGGTATTTCAGTCTTAAGATTATTTTATGTCCTAGCTGGGTGCAGTGGCTCACACCTGTGATCCTACCACACTGGGAGGCCAAGATGAGAAGATTGCTAGAGCCCAGGAGTTTGAGACCAGCCTAGGCAACATAAGGGAGACCCTGTCCTACAAAAAATAAAAACAATTAGCTGGGTGTGGTGGTGTGCGCCTGTGATTCCAGCTACTTGGGAGGCTGAGGCAGGAGGATTGCCTGAGCCCTGGAGGTCAAGGCTGCAGTGAGCCATGATCGCACTAATGCATTTCAGCCTGGGTAACAGAGTGACAGCCTGTCAAAAAAAAAAAAAAAAACCTGAACAAGTAATTTCATGTTCTTCAGTCATATCCATCATAGGGGTAGCTTTGGTGAATGTCCCATGGCAAGGTAGTAAATGCCTCTCAGGTGGAAATGCTCTACTCCAAAGTCCCAGTAGTTACCTCATCTCTGGGAGATTTGGGTGCCGGTTCACCCTCCCCTACTACAGGTGCACGCCGCCATGCCCGGCTAATTTTTTGTATTTTGGTAGAGATGGGGTGCGCTCACAAGCTCTTGCCATAGCTCTGGTTTACATTCCGCCCAGGGCTGTGGAACAGAATTCGCTCATGCCAGTACATGCCGGCACTGCAGCTTCTATTCTACACTGTGTGGGCTTGGTGTGGACATTGACATGTCCAATTAATACTGCTTGAGGAGGGGATTTACACGCTTCCTGGTTTCCAATAGTAGTCAGGGGAAATATTCTGCAGCCAGATATAATATCCATTCTCATAAAATATTTAGGTAAAGGAGACTTCTTTCTGTTGAAACATTTCAGCTTTCATCATCCTATAAACCCTTTCATTCTTTTTTTTTCCCCCAAGACGGAGTCTCACTCTGTCACCCAGGCTGGAGTGCAGTGGTGCGATCTCCACTCACTGTGACCTCCACCTCCTGGGTTCAAGCTATTCTTCTGCCTCAGCCTCCCAAGTAGCTGGGACTACAGCTGCCCACCACCATGCCCATCTAATTTTTGTTTTTGTTTTTTGAGGCAGAGTTTTGCTCTTTTGCCCAGGCTGGAGTGCAATGGCACAATCTTGGCTCACTGCAACCTCCTTCTCCTGGCTTCAAGCGATTCTCCTGCCTCAGCCTCCAGAGTAGCTGGGATTACAGGCGCCCGCCATCATACCCTGCTAATTTTTTGTATTTTTAGCAGAGATGGGGTTTCACCATGTTGGCCAGGCTGGTCTCGAACTCCTGACCTCAGGTGATCTACCTGCCTCAGCCTCCCAAAGTGCTAGGATTACAGGCATGAGCCACCGCGCCCGGTCTTTTTTTTTTTTTTTTTTTTTTTTTTGAGGTGGAGTCTCACTCTGTCACTGAGGCTGGAGTACAGTGGTGCAATCTCTGCTCACTGCAACCTCTGCCCCCCCGGGTTCAAGTGATTCACCTGCCTCAGCCTCTTGAGTGGCTGGGATTACAGGCACTCACCAGGCTAATTTTTGTATTTTTGTAGAGACAGGGTTTTACTATGTTGGCCAGGCTGGTCTTGAACTCCTGACCTCAAGTGAACCACCTGCCCTGGCCTCCCAAGTGCTGGGATTACAGGTATGAGCCACCATGCCTGGCCGTATTCAAAGATTTTCTGATTGGCAACTCGTTGAAAGAGTTAAGCTTTGTCTTGAAATCAGTAGAAATAAATGCTTGAGGTCAGGTGTAGTGGCTCACACCTGAATTCGAGACCAGCCTGGGCAACATAGTGAGACCCTCCCCCCATCTCTACAAAATTCTTTTTTAATTTTTATTTACTTATTTATTTTTTGAGGCAGAGTCTCGCTCTGTCACCCAAGCTGGAGTGCAGTGGTGCGATCTTGGCTTACTGCAACCTCTGCCTCCCGGGTTCAGGCAATTCTGCCTCAGCCTCCCCAGTAGCTGGGATTACAGGCTTGTGCCACCATGCCTGCTATTTTTTTTTTTTTTCAGAGATGGAGTCTCGCTCTGTTGCCCCGCCTGGGGTGCAGTGGCATGATCTCGGCTCACTGCAACCTCTGCCTCCTGGGTTCTAGTGATTCTCCTGCCTCAGCCTCCTGTAGCTGGGACTACAGGCGTACACCGCCATGCCCGGCTAATTTTTTGTATTTTAGTAGATACGAGACCATGTTTTCCAAGCTGGTCTCGAACTCCTGAGCTCAGGCAATCTGCCCGCCTCTGCCTCCCAAAGTGCTAGGATTACAGGCATGAGCCACTGCGCCCAGCCAAAAATTGTTTTTAAAAATTAGCTGGGCACAGTGGCATGCACCTGTAATCCCAGCTACTTGGGAGGCTGAGGCGAGAGGATTGCTTGAGCCCAGGAATTCAAGGTTGCCAAGGGTGATGATCACACCATTGAACTCCAGCCTGGGTGACCAATTTATCCCAGTGACATATAATAGTTTCATAACATCCTTGCCAGCATTGAATAATATTGAAAGAATTTTTTTTTTTTTTTTTTTTTTGAGACGGAGGCTCACTCTGTGGCCCAGGCTGGAGTGCAGTGGCGCAATCTCGGCTCACTGCAAGCTCCGCCTCCCGGGTTCAAGTGATTCTCCTGCCTCAGCCTCCCAAGTAGCTGGGACCACAGGCTCCCGCCACCACGGCCGGCTAATTTTTTGTATTTTTAGTAGAGATGGGGTTTCACCGTGTTAGCCAGGATAGTCTCCATCTCTTGAACTCGTGATCCGCCCGCCTCGGCCTCCGAAAGTGCTGGGATTACAGGCATGAGCCACCGCGCCCGGCCGAAATAATGTTTTGCTAATAGGCTCAGAGGTAATTATTTAAAACATATCTTTCTTTTCTTTTTCTTTTTTTTTTTTTTGAGATAGGGTCTCACTCTGTCGCCCACACTGGAGTGCACTGGAGCAATCACAGCTTATTGCAGCCCCGACCTCCTGGGCTCAAGTGATCCTCCCACCTTAGCCTCCCAAGTAGCTGGGACTACAGGTGCTGCCACCATGCCTGGCTAATTTTTGTATTTTTTTTTTTTTTTTTTTTTAGTAAAGACAGGGTTTCGCCATGTTGCCCATGATGGTCTGGAACTCCTGGGCTCAAGTGATCTTCCCGCCTTCGCCTCCCAAAGTGCTGGGATTACAGGAGTGAGCCACCACGCCTGGTGTAAAACCTAGTTCTTTTATTGCCAATAAGTTTAAATAGCTTTCTTTCTCTTTACTGGCTGGATGTATAGCACGAGGTCTGCACTTCTTTAGTTGTCCAGTGAACCAACTCCCCGGGAGTTGGATTCATCTTGAAATTCAGTAATGCAGTAGTTAAACCCATGAACTCTAGTGCTGGACAGATTCAGATTCAAACCGTAGCTCTTCCACTTCCCAGCTGTGTGACTCTGAGGTGCCTACTTAACTTCTCTGATCCTCTATTTCCTTGTCTGTAAAATGAACCTGAATGGACCCGTTCCTAGGTTTGTCTGAAGGATTAAATAAGGTAAATAGATAATGAACATCACCTTCCACATAGTTGATGCTCTGTAAATATTAGCTGTTCTTTTTTTTTTTTTTTTTGGTTTGGCAAATACTTTATTTTTATTTTTATTTCAGTAGTTTTTGGGGTACAGGTGGTTTTTAGTTATACGAGTAAGTTCTTTAGTGGTGATTTCTGAGATTCTGATGCACCTGTCACCCAAGCAGTGTACACTGTACCCAATGTGTAGTCTTTTATCCCTCACCCTCTCCCATGCTTCCCCTCATTCTTATTATATATTAATATAAATTAACAAGTCTCTGTTCTCCCTCAAGATTGATTTTGTTTTAATCTATAGCAGATTGATTTTTCTGCCTTAGAGGTAGATGGTCCCAGAAGGGGAGCTGACAACCTCTTTCTGTCCAAATAGACTGTGTCCTCGGCTGGCTGACTGGATCTGGGTGTGAGCCTCCCTGAGCAAGCCGGTGAACCTATCCCATGTGGTCTTAGCTCCCTGAGCAGATGAGTAGGGGCTGACGGGGTGTGTCTCCAGGACTCTGAGTCTGCTGTGGTCCTGCAGCCTCTGGAGCATGGAAATGGGGGCTAAGGACTCACTAATGGTTTCATTCAAGTCCAGAATTTGTCTTGGTGACTGTTCTGCTGCTCACATCCAGATGACCCTATATGCTGTTTGGGAAACTGAGGCAGCCAGGTGGATTCCTCAGGTATTTCAGGGGACAGAATCTGGGGCTTTGACTCCAGCTTGGGTTGCTGCCCATAATGCCTGCTCTTGAAACCTTTTAATTATTTTTATTTCTAATTAACTTTTTTTGAGACAAGGTCTTGCTCTGTCACCCAGGGTGCAGTGCAGTGGAGCTATCACAGCTCATTGCAGCCTCAGTCTCCTGGGTTCAAGTGATCCGCCCACCTAGTAGTTGGGACAACAGGCATATGCCACCACACCCAGGTAATTTTGTAGCTTTTTGTAGAGATGGAGGTCTCCTTTTGTTGCCCAGGCTTATTCTGAGTCAACATGAGTGACCATGGCCCAAGAAACAGTCTCGAGAGGTCCTGAGAAAGTGTGCCCAAGACGATTGGGTTACAGTTTGGTTTTATGCATTTTAGGAAGACAGGAATTGTAGGTAAAATCATAAATCAGTACATGAAAAGTATACATTGGTTCAGGTCTCAAACTCCTGGGCTCAAGCGATCTTCCTGCCTCGGCCTCCCAAAGTACTGGAATTACGGGCATGAGCCTGCGCCAGACCTCTTAAACCCTTCAGAGTGGCCTTGGCTTTCGTTTTGAGGGGGCTTCAGGGAGCCTTAAGGGAGGAGAGGAAAGTCACGCAAACAGGGTGTGCTTGATGCCTGCATTTTCCTCTTTACTGCTGACCTGCTGTTGAGGAGGAAGTTAAGAACATCAGGATCTTGATCTCAAATGAACTACTTCATGAGAATTTTCTTCTAGGAGGAAAAACAAAAACCTCAACTTTCTCGTTACACATCCTTCTAAAAAAATTCCATTAAAAATGTTTCTTGCCAGGCGCGGTGGCTCACGCCTGTAATCCCAACACTTTGGGAGGCCAAAGCAGGTGGATTACCTGAGATCAGGAGTTCGAGACCAGCCTGGCCAACATGGTGAAACCCTGTCTCTACTAAAAATACAAAAATTAGCTGGGCGTGGTGGTGGGTGCCTATAATCCCAGCTAATTAGGAGGCTGAGACAGGAGAATCACTTGAACCTGGGAGGCAGAGGTTGCACTCCAGCCTGGGTGACAAGAGAGAAATTCCACCTCAAAAAAAAAAAAAAAAAAAAAAAAGTTCCTCATATTCAGAGCCAAGGAAAGGAGATGTACTCCCAGACCACAACTTCTGTTTCTGATGGTTTCAAGCATCCAGGAGCCGTGACCAGGTCATGAATCTTTTTTTCCCTATTGTGTGGTGTGATGAGTATTTGAATAATACAGCCCATCTGCTGTCATTTGGAAACCGGTGATGATGTGTGGTCTATTTTTAAATTGAGTGCAGCACATCTAATATGTGATAGTTTCCTAAGATGTGAATGGCTCCGTTTCTCCAGCAGGACCGTGTTTTGAAAATGAATAAAAGGTTAGCTTCAGATTAGCATTAAAAGCAAGAGTTTTAGAATTACAGGCTTCATATCTTGGCTTTGACACAACGTGTAGGGGACCTTGACAAGTTATTTAAGTTTCTGGGTTCTCATCTGAGAATTAGGATGATAGTACCTCTTTGACTGGATTGTCGTAGAGATGTCGTAAAGATTGGAAATAATGAAACACCTGGACCAAGTTATGGGTACCCAAAAAGTTGCAGTTTTTACCATTGGATGAATGAATCTTTGAGGCTCACACTGTGGTAGGGAGTGGATTTTTAAAAAACAATTTGTTTTTGTTTTTTTTTGAGATGGAGTCTCGCTCTGTCACCGAGGCTGGAGTGCAGTGGTGCGATCTTGGCTCACTGTAGCCTCCACCTTCCTGGTTCAAGCGATTCTCATGCCTCAGCCTCCCGAGTAGCAGGGACCACAGGCGCCCACCACCACACCCAGCTAATTTTTGTATTTTTGGTAGAGATGGGGTTTCACCATGTTGGCCAGGCTGGTCTCGAACTTCTTACCTCAAGTGATCTCCCCGTCTCAACCTCCCAAAGTGCTGGGATTACAGGTGTGAGCCACCGCGTCTGGCCTAAAAATTTATTTATTTAGAAACGAGTCTCACTCTACTGTCCAGGCTGGTCTTTTTTTGAGATAAAGTCTCACTCCGTCGCCCAGGCTGGAGTGCAGTGGTGCAATCATATCTCACTACATCCTTGATCTCCTGGACTCAAGCGATCTTCCCACCGCAGCCTCCCAAGTAGCCAAGAGTACAGGTTCATGCCATCACACCCCGCTCATTTTGTATTTCAACGGAAGACAGGGTTTCACCGTGTTGCCCAGACTGGTCTCCAACTCCTGGGCCCAAGAGATCCACCCACCTTGGCCTTCCAAAGTGCTGGGATTATTGGTGTGAGCCACCAGGCCTGGCCTGTCCAGGCTGCTCTTGAACTCCTGAGCACAAATGATCCTCCCACCTCAGCCTCTCAAGTAGCTGGGACTATGGGTGAGCCCTGCTCAGCCTGGCTCAGAGTGGATTTTAATGACAGGTGTTCCTGTCATGAGTTCTTGAGGTTTGCAGGGTGTAGTAAGCTTTATTCATCCATTACCTTATTTGATCTTCCCATGAATGACTCAGATGGAATGCGCAGAGCATGTGTCAATAAATATCCCATTTTGCTATGTTGCCCAGGCTGCTCTTGAATTCCTGGACTCAAGAGATCCTCCCGCCTCGGTCCCCCAAAGTGCTGGAATTACAGACATGAGCCACTACATCTGGCCTTGTCAGCATTTTCTAGCCTTTCAAGGTAGGAAGGAGCTTGGGTATCTGAGGTAAATACTGCTGGAAGTGAGATCTTGAGCAGGCCATTTTCTTCCTCTCCCAGGGTGGTGGCAAGAGCCGCCCCTGGCCCCACTCAAGGGGCCTGGACTGGAAGGTATGGCAGCTCACAGTGCGGTCTGCCCTCTGGTGACCTTGGCCACAGCAGTGGATTCTGGTGTCACCTGTGAGGCTCACAAGGCAGCACCCCAGGAGCCCTTGTGCTGCGGGTTCCCAGGGGGAGTGGGTAGGAGATGGCCGGGCAGCTGGCAGTAACCTTGACCCTGATGGGCCGTGTTTCTCCAACTTTCCCACCATCCCTCCAGCCTGAAGAGATGGGATGTGCAGCTCTTGACCTGCAGCTGCCCACCCCAACTGCGACCTCGCTTTGAAGCTTCAACTTCTATTTTTAATGCTAATGTTAATTTTACATTCGATTCCATGATATATCCATGTTTATTTTATTATAAAGCATATTTTCCCCTAACTTTAGAGTCAAATGGGTGCTCTGGGAAGATGTTTATGTTTTTTCTGTGGCTTCCGCTACTCCCAGCACAGCGACTCCAACCAGTTTTAAAAATGTGGATTAGTACCAAAGAGGATGATGAACCATTAGACGCAATTAGGATGAGAAATGCCGAGATTATTTATTTATTTATTTTTAGAGACAGGGTCTAGCTCTGTCTCCTAGGCTGGACTGCAGTGGTGCCATCATAGCTCAATGCAGCCTTGAACTCCTGAGCTCAAGTGATCCTCCCGCCTCAGCCTCCTGAGTAGCTCCCAAGTGCACACCGCCATGCCCAGCTAATTTTTTTTCATTTTCTGTAGAGACAGGGGTCTTGCTGTGTTGCCCAGGCTGGTCTCCAACTTCTGGGCTCAGGCAATCTTCCCACTTCGGCCTCCCAAAGTGGTGAGATTATAGGTGTGAGCCACCGTGCCTGGTGGAGAAACGAATAGTTTAATAGCACTTTTATCCAATGTGCTTTGTTGGTTGAGTAACTGACTTTGGTTCAGGTAGAGAATTATTAAGATGCATTACCTCAAATGTAAACATTTTATTTTATTTTTTTCCGTGGCTGGCTGCACAGAGTCCTATATACCTCTCCAGCAGCACTCACCTGGAGAAGCTGCTATGGATGCCAGCTACTGTTTTTTCTCCCTTCCCAATAAATATTTCATTTTCACTTAAAATATGGCAGTGTACGTTGGTTCCCTGATCTGCTCTCAGATGGCCAAGGGCTTATGTTTGAGTAGGTCACAGGTTCATCTTTCTGTATGAGGCGTACATGCAATGTATAATCCACTTTTTTAATCCTACTTTTTTTTTTTTTTTTTTTGAGACAGGGTCTCGCTCTGTCACCTAGGCTGGAGGGCAGTGGTTCAATCACAGTTTTCTGCAGCCTTGACCTCCTGGGCTTAACCCATCTTCCTGCCTCAGCCTCCTAAGTAAGCAGGGATCACACACACCTGGCTAATTTTTTTATTTTTTTAATTTTTTGAAACAGAGTCTCGCTCTGTCACCCAGGCTGGCGTATAATGGTGCGATCTCGGCTCACTGCAACCTCTGCCTCTCTGGTTCAAGCAAACCTCTTGCCTCAACCTCCCGTGTAGCTAGGATTACAGTCGTGCACAACGCCACATCTGGCTAATTTTTGTATTTTAGCAGAGATTGGTTTTCACTATGTTGTTCGGGCTGATCTCGAACTCCTGACTTCAAGTGATCCACCCACCTTGGCGTCCTAAAGTGCTGGGATTACAGGCATGAGCCACCATGCCTGGCCTTGGCTAATTTTTTTGATTTTTAGTAGAGACGAAGTCTGGCTATGTTGCCTAGGCTGGTCTCGAACTCCTGGGCTCAAGCATTCCTCCCAGCTCAGCCTCCCGAAGTGCCGGAATTGCAGATGTGAGCCACAGTGCCCGGCCTTCCTTCTACATTTTAATAATTCCTGCTGAGCTTTTACAGTTGTCTTGCCTGGCCTAATTCCATAATTCTACAAGAAGTTTGTTTTATTGGGTGACTTGTCTTTTACTAGGTTTCTGAAGCACTCAGCTTTGTTTTCTTCATGGAATCAGCTTTCACACCCAGGGTGCACTCTCTTATGTAATAATTACATTATATGATTACACAGGTAAACAACTGCCATCCGATTGGAGCAGGCATGGCGACCTCTGTGGGCATGCAGAGACAGGAAGGAGGGCTCGACTCCATGGCACCCCGGGGGTGGTCAGCACGTAGAGGCCATTGGCCAGGGTGTTTGGTAAGGGCATGGAGAGCGCCATTCACCCCTGATTCTGCTAGGTAGGAGTCAGGGTAAGTCGTAGGGATCACAGAGCCTGGGCCAGAGGCAGGTTCAACTTAGAAATCCCTCCGGGACTAGGGGAAGCCCTCACTCTGAGAATGAGCACATGCTCCAGAAAGGGGGCATCAGGTAAAGTTTCTTTTCCCGTGGGTCCTGTCAGTAGCATTTGTACTTAGGAGCTTTGCCGTTTGCCAGCTGAAAGTTGCCATTTTCATTAACCTAGCTTGCCATTTCTGTATCTAATAACAACAAACACTTTTGTAATATGTACCCTGTGCCAGGCAGTGTACTGGGCACTTTGAAAATATGAAGCTTGGCCGGGCGCGGTGGCTCATGCCTGTAATCCCAGCACTTTGGGAGGCCAAGGCGGGTAGATCACCTGAGGTCAGGAGTTCTAGACTGGTCAAGACCAGTCTGACCAATATGGTGAAACCTTGTCTCTACTACAAATACAAAAATTAGCCGGGTGTGGTGGTGGGTGTCTGTAATCCCAGCTACTCGGGAGGCTGAGACAGGAGAATTGCTTGAATCAGAGAGGCGGAGGCTGCAGTGAGCTAAGATCGTGCCACTGCACCACTCCAGCCTGGGCGACAGAGCGAGACTCCGTCTCAAAAAAAAAAAAAAAAAAAAAAAAAGAGAAAAAGAAAAGAGAAAAAAGTAAAATACTAAGCTAGCCGGATACCGTGGTTCATGCTTGTAATCCCAGCACTTTGGAAGGCTGAGGTGGGCAGATCGCTTGAACTCAGGAGTTTGAGACTAGCCTGGGCAACATGGCAAAACTCCATCTCTACAAAAAAATACAAAAATTAGCCAGGCATGATGATGCACACCTGTAGTCCCAGCTACTCCAGAGGCTGAGGTGGGAAGATCGCTGCTTGAGCCTGGGAGGCAGAGGTTGCAGCGAGCCGAGATTGCACCACTGCACTCTAGCCTGGGCGATGTAAAAAAAAAAAAAGAGAGAGAAAGAAAGAAAGAAAGAAATACTGAGCTAATTAGCCTTATGACAACCCTGTTTGGTAAGTGCTACTGTGATTCCCACTTTACAGATGGGGAAACTGAGGCACAGAAAGGGGAAGTAACTTACCTAAGTCTTACCCAGCCAGAAAGTGGCAGAGGCTGCTCCTAACCCTGCACCATGCTGCCTCCAAACACAGGCTTGTTCCCAGGAAGAAGTGCTGGGTTGGGGGAGGGGAGTCCAGATCCCAGGGAGGAGGACTCAGGAGGCCTCTGGGAGTCAGGCGGCTATGCAGGAGGGGCTTCCTGGCTCTTTTTCACTTGTCCCCTCACCCCCACCCCCCGTCCCCACCTTCCCAGGACTTAGTTGGACTCCCAGGCAGAGTTCCTTGTTTGTTTTTGTTTTGTTTTTTCCTTTTTTTAGAGACAGGGTCTCTCTGTGTCACCCAGGCTGGAGTGCAGTGGTGCGATCATAGTTTACTGCAACCTCAACCTCTTGGGCTCAAGCAATCCTCCTGCCTCAGCCTCCTGAGCAGTTAGGACTACTGTGTGCACCACCACACCAAGCTAATTTTTTTTTTTTTTTGAGACGAAGTCTTGCTCTTGTCCCCCAGGCTGGAGTGCAACGGCGCAGTCTCGGCCCACTGCAACCTCTACCTCCCGGGTTCAAGCGATTCTCCTGCCTCAGCTTCCCGAGTAGCTGGGATTGCAGGCACCCACCACCATGCCCAGCTAATTTTTGTATTTTTAGTATACATGGTGTTACACCATGTTGGCCAGGCTGGTCCCAAACTCCTGACCTCGTGATCCACCCGCCTCGGCATCCCAAAGTGCTGGGATTAGAGGTGTGAGCCACCGCACCCAGCCACACCAAGCTAATTTTCAGATTTTTGTAGATATGGGGTCTTGCTAAGTTGCCCAGGCTGGTCTCAAACTCCTGGGCTCAAGTGGTCCTCCCACCTCAGCCCCCCATAGTGCGTAAGCCACCGTGCCCAGCCTAGTTCCTTGCTCTTGAAGGTCCTTGTGTCTGATGGAGCTGGCGTCTTGGACTCTGATCCTCTACAGCAAGAGTGGGCAGAAGGATGCAGCTCTGGTGCCTGGCCCTTCCCCAGTTGGCCTGGGGTGGTGCCCATTCTCCCCAGTGCCAGGGGCAAGCAAGGCCTGGCCTCTACAATCTCAATGGCCTCCTTGCCCAACCCCTAGGCCTCTTTTGGGAAGTTGACCTAGGTGTCCTTGAGCTGGCAGTTCATACCATCTGGCTCCAGTGCACTGGCCTGGGAGAGGCAGTGGTACGGTGGTAAAGAGCAGGCTCCAGAATAAACCCAAACCCACTTCCTTCCCCGTCACCTCCTTGAGTCCCACTTTCCTCATTCATAAAACTGAATGCCTGCCTTCGGGGCTTGTCATGATGTTTAATGAGAAAATGGACATCAGGTGCCTAGTCATGGGGGCTGGCCGCTATAGCCTTGAAGATGAGCCTGTTGAAAGATGAAGAGGCTGTGCTATGGGACAGAGTCTGAACCGATCCCAGAGGCTCCAGGGGCAGGAGTGGCCCAGAGACCTGCTCTGAGAATGGAAGCAGTGTCACGGGCCCCCTGCCAAGGAGAGAGTGTGACCAGGACAATGACTGGTGGGATGAGGTATCCAGAGCCCTCTATGTCGTCCCCAGGATTTCCTCCTCTTTGGTTCAGAGCTTACAGGGTTGTCTGCAGATCTCACGAGGATAGGTGGAGGAGGACCCCTAAGCTGACAGCCGGGTAGGGAAGGAGGGCCTGAGTGCCGAGCGCCTGGGCAGAGAGCCAGCTGCAGATCTCACCCCAGGAGAATGGGGTGAACTACCACATAGCTGACACTTGACAGGGGGACTGCCATGAGTGTGTGTGTGTTTTGGGAGGGAGGTTTTTTGTTTGTGATTAAGTTGAGGTCAGGACAGAAGAAGGGAAGTGGAATTTGTAGTTTTAAGAGATATTATGTGGCCATCTTAAGATTGCAGCAGCAGACCAGGTGCGGTGGCTCACGCCTGTAATCCCAGCACTTTGGGAGGCGGACGCAGGCAGATCACTTGAGGTCAGGAGTTCAAGACCAGCCTGGCCAACATGGTGAAACCCCGTCTCTACTAAAATACAAAAATTAGCCAGGTGTGGTGGCATATGTCTGCAGCCCTAGCTACTTGAGGGGATGAGGCAGGAGGATCGCTTGAACCAGGGTGGTCAAGGCTGCATTGAGCCAAGATCGTGCCCCTGCATTCCAGCCTGAGTGAAAAAGTGAGACCCTGTCTATAAAAAAAAAAAAAAAAAAAAAAAATTACAGCAGAGCCTGCATCTGGGAATTAGAGGCCGTGATCTTCCAGATCGTGCATGCGGATGTTTTAAATATATATGCCGTATGTTTTATAAATGTGTTTATTCATGCATACTGTACGTTTTTAATTACATGGAATCAACACAAGTTAGTTATTAAAAGTTTATAAAATATAGATTTGCCAGAGTAAGAAAAAAAAGAATCTGGGCCGGGCGTGGTGGCTCACGCCTGTAATCCCAGCACTTTGAGAGATCCAAGGCAGGCAGATCACCTGAGGTCAGGAGTTCGAGACCAGCCCATGGTGAAACCCCGTCTGTACTAAAAATACTAAATTAGCCGGGTGTGGTGGCGCCTGCCTGTAATCCCAGCTGCTTGGGAGGCTGAGGCAGGAGAATCACTTGAGCCCGGGAGGCGGAGGTTGCAGTGAGCCGAGATCACGCCATTGCAGTCTAGCCTGTGCAACAAGAGCGAAACTCCATCTCAAAAAAAAAAACAAAAAAACAAAAAAACAAAAAACAAAAATCCGGCCAGGCACTGTGGCTCTCACCTGTAGTCCTAGTACTTTGGGAGGCCAAGGCAAGAGTATCAATTGAGACCAACCTGGGCCATATAGGGAAACCTTGTGTCTACAAAAAACAGCAACACAAAAACTACCCAGGCATGGTGGCACACACCTCTAGTCCCAGCTGCTCGAGAGGCTGAGGCGGGAGGATTGCTTGAGTCCGGGAGGTTGAGGCTGCCATGAGCCTATTATGGCATTGGACTGCAGTCTGGGTGACAGAGCCAGACCCTGTCTCCAAAAAAGAAAAAGACAAAAACTCCATCTTCCACCTACCCCAGAACCACGTCACCCAGTGGTTCCTAACCTGTCTCAGATTTTAAATCCCTTTGAAAACTGCAGAAAAGCATGGACTCTCTCCAGAAAAAGGCTCTTTCATCCATAGACTCTGTTGGTATGCAGGGAAGGACTGTTTAGGTCCAACCTCTAGCTTCTCTGTCGTATGAGATTCTGACTCTGAAACCAACCTCAAAGGGGCAAATCATTCTGACCCTGTGACACCTCTGTAAGAGACACTTGCCAGCAACCTATTCAAAGTCTGTCTTGAACCTGTTTCTATTTTCTTTCTTGACCACCTCTTAAAGAAGACATTGCACAAGTTTGCCCCTGCCATTTAAATCCTTTGTCCTAAATTTACAGCCCCTTTTTGGGGCTTTCAGCAAGGATCGACTTTCCCACGTCATTGGGTGACTCTCCACTGTAGCATCGGCTCATTTCTGGAAGAGGACCATCCTTTGGGGCATGTGTAAGTCCCCTTTTGTGGGAAGGGCCTTGGCTTAGGCACGTGGGGAAGCATGCCTGCGAGAGCTGGGTGTGTGAACCTTCTTTCCAGATAGTCAGGAGAAACTTCTTTTTTTTTTTTTTTCTTTTTGAGATGGAGTCTTGCTCTGTCACCCAGGCTGGAGTGCAATGGCACGATCTTGGCTCACTGCAACCTCCGCCTCCCAGGTTCAAGTGATTCTCCTGCCTCAGCCTCCTGAGTAGCTGGGATTACAGGCACGCGCCACCACGCCTGGCTAATTTTTGTATTTTTAGTAGAGACAGGGTTTCACCATGTTGGCCAGGCTGGTCTCGAACTCCTGACTTCAGGTGATCCGCCCACCTTGGCCTGCCAAAGTGCTGGGATTATAGGCATGAGCCACCGCGCCTGGTCTGGGGGAAACTTCTATAGAGGATGAGAAGTCAGGGATGTTGACTTCTCATGCTGGGCCTCAGGTGCTTGAGACCAGTCAGGCTCTCCCTGTGAAATTAGCAAGAACTCACCCTTTGGCCAAGTAGGCTGAGCGCCCCACACCCACATCGCCTGTTTACCTCTCAATATTCTCCCAGGCCTTGGTTAGCCGCCCTTAGCCCATGTCCTGTTTCCCAGGCATGAGGAAGGCCCCTGATGACAGCATCACAGAGCTCTCCCAGCCCTGCAGGTGGCCACCCTTCCTGGAGACCACTCCTGGTGCTATTCCTTGGGCACCAGTGACTTTGCCTCTTCTCCTCCTCCTCTTCTTCCTCGTCATGTTTTAGCATAAGAAGCTTTATTGAGCTAGAATTCACATACCATACAATTCATTTAATGTGCACAATGCAATGGTTTTTTGTTGCTGTTGTTGTTATTGTTTTCGTTTTTATTTTTGAGATGGAGTTTCACTCTTGTCACACAGGCTGAAGTGCAGTGGCGTGATCTCAGCTCATTGCAACCTCTGCTTCCCGGGTTCAAGTGATCCTTCTGTTTCAGCCTCCCGAGTAGCTGGGATTACAGGCGCCCACCACCACACCGGGCTACTTTATGTATTTTTAGTAGAGATGGGGTTTCACCATGTTGGCCAGCCTGGTCTCGAACTCTTAACCTCAGGTGATCCACCCACATTGGCCTCCCAAAGTGCTAGGATTACAGGCATGAGCCATCATGCCTGGCCTAATGGTTTTTATTTTTATTTTTAAATTTTTTGTAGAGATGGAGTCTTGCTATGTTGCCTAGGCTGGTTTCAAACTCCTGGTGTCAAGTGATCCTCCCACCTCGGCCTCCCAAAGTGCTAGGATTACAGGTGTCAGTCACCAAACCCCGCCTCAGTGGTTTTTAGTATATTCACAGTTATGCAACCATCAGCATCATAAATTTTAAGCTGTGCATGGTGGCTCATGTCTGTAATCCAAGCACTTTGGGAGGCTGAGTCTGAACTCACTTGAGCCTAGAAGTTCAAGACCAGCCTGGGCAATATAGTGAGACCCTGTCTCTATTAAAAAAAAAACTAAAACATTTTCATCACTCCAAAAAGAGATTTCACACCATTAGCAGTTACTCTCTACTTTTCTTCCATCTCTCAGCCTCTGGCAACCACTAATCTGCTTTCTATCTCTATGGATTTGCCTGTTCTGGACATTTCATATAAATGGGATGATACACTATGTTGTCTTTTGGGGTTGAGTTTGCACCTTAGCATATTGCCTTTAGAAACCTGTCTGCCTCATACCATTACAGAGGAGCTGTTGTTTGTACTGACCATTTAGTCCATCACAGGTATTGATGGAGCCTCTAAGCATGGAATAGTGCTGGCCCCACAGCAGGAACGCGGCAGCCATGGGTGGCGTATTAGTTACTGATTGCTGTTTAACAAATCACGCCAACACTTGGCAGACTGAACAGCAAGCATTTATGATCCTGTAGTTTCTGTCAATCAGGAATTCAGGAGCCGCTTCGTTGGGTGGTTCCGGTCCAGGGTCTCATGAGGCTGCCGTTGAGCTTTCAGTGGAGGCTGCAGGTGTCTGGGGATGGAGGTACCTGCCGCAGCGTGGTTGGCAGGCTCAGTGACTGGCTGGCTGTTGGCCAGATATCTCAGTTCCTCTTCATGTGGGCTTCTTCATAGGGTGGCTTGAGTGTCCTTATAGCATGGCCACTGGCTTACCCCAGAGCAAGAGATGAGAGCACTGGAGAGAGAGAGAGAGAGAGAGAGAGAGAGAGAGAGAGAAGAGGGGAGGAGAGGGGAGGGGGTGCATAAGCCCAAGACTGAAGCCCCAGTGATGTTTCATAACCTAATTTTTTCATTAATTAATTAATTAATTTTAGAGATAGGGTCTCTGTTGCCCAGGCTGAGGTGCACTGGCACAATCATAGCTCACTGCAGCCTCCAGCTCCTGGGCTCAAGCAACCCTCCAGCCTCAGCCTCTCAAGCAGCTGGGACTACAGGTATGCATCACCATGCCTGGCTGCTGCTGCTGCTTTTTTTTTTTTTTTTTTTTTTTTGAGACGGAGTCTCACTCTGTCACCCAGGCTGGAGTGCAGTGGCGCAATCTCGGCTCACTGCAACCTCCCCTTCCCGGGTTCAAGCGATTCTCCTGCCTCAGCCTCCCGAGTAGCTGGGACTACAGGCGTGCGCCACTAGTTTTTGTATTTTTAGTAGAGATGGTTTCACCATGTTAGCCAGGCTGGCTTGAACTCCTGACCTCAGGCAATCTGCTCGCCTCGCCTCGGGCTCCAAAAGTGCTGGGATTACAGGCGTGAGCTACCGCACCTGGCCCGGATTCTTTTATAATCTAATGTTGAAGGTGCTATCCCATCACTGCGCCATATTCTTTAGGTCAAGTTGACTGTGAATGTGGGTGGGGGCTACACAACGGTGTGAATCTCAGGACGGAAGTAACTGAATGTAGTTTCATATGGAGAGTGATCCAGCTTGTTCTGGAAGGGACTGCAGTCTGCCCGGGACTTAGCTTTGGAGAATGAGCCAGCTTATTCTGGAAGGGATTTCAGTCTGCCCAGGACTTAGCTTTGGACCAGCTATGAGTTCTCTGTGATGAAATCTCAGCTTTTCCCAACTGCAGCTTCAACCTCCTGAGTTCAAGTGATCTTGTTGCCTCAGCCTCCTGAGTAGCTGGGACTACCACCACGCCTGGCTAATTTTTGTATTTTTTGTAGAAATAGGGTTTTGCCACGTTGGCCAGGCTGGTCTCCAACTCCTGAGCTCAAGCAATCTGCCTGCCTTGGCCTACCAAAGTGCTAGGATTACAGACATGAGCCACCACACCTAGCCAAGGCTGCGTTTTTATTTTTTATTATTAGTATTATTTGAGACAGAGTTTCACTCTTGTTGCCCAGGCTGGAGTGCAGTGGCGCCATCTCAGCTCACTACAACCTCTGCCTCCGGGGTTCTCCTGTCTCAGCCTCCTGAGTAGCTGGGATTACAGGCATGCCACTACGCTTGGCTAATTTTTGGTATTTTTAGGAGAGACGAAGTTTAACCATGTTGGCCAGGCTGGTCTCGAACTTCTGACCTCAGGTGATCTGCCCACCTCGGCCTCCCAAAGCGCCGGGATTACAGGCGTCAGCCACCACATCTGGCCTGGGTATTTATTTATTTATTTCGAGACAGAGTCTCGCTGTCTCACTCTGTTGTCCAGGCTGGAGTGCAGTGGCACAATCTCAGCTCACTGCCATCTCTGCCTCCTGGGTTCAAGCGATTTTCCTGCCTCAGCTTCCCGAGTAGCTGGGATTACAGGTGCACACCGCCACACCCGGCTAATTTTTGTGTTTTTAGTAGAGACAGGGTTTCACCATGTTGGCCAGGCTGGTCTCAAACTCCTGACCTCAGGTGATCCACCCTCCTTGGCCTCTCAAAGTGCTGGGATTACAGTCATGAGCCACCACTGGGGTTTTAAGTGTGTAACAATGGATGTCCATTTTAGTGGGAACTGACCCTGTCCCTCAGGGACACTCATGGGCCAACCAGGAAAGGAGATGTCTCTGCTGACTTCTGTTAGATGGTGTAACCCATCATAGGGGTGACCCAGCGCCATGGTGGGACGTGTCAAACGCTTTCCCCACTGGGATTGGGCCCTGGACCTTTTTTTTTTTTTTTTTTTTTTTTGGCTGGGTCTCGCTAAGATGGCACCACTGCACGCCAGCCTGGGTGACAAAGGGAGACATTGTCTCAAAAAAAAAAAACCAAAAAACCAAAACAGGCTGGGCGTGGTGGCTCACGCCTGTAATCCCAGCACTTTGGGAGGCAGAGGCGGGCGGATCACCAGGTCAGGAGATTGAGACCATCCTGGCTAACACGGTGAAAACCCATCTCTACTAAAAATACAAAAAATTAGCCGGGCGTGGTGGCGGGAACCTGTAGTCCCAGCTACTCGGGAGGCTGAGGCAGGAGAATGGCGTGAACCCGGGAGGCAGAGCTTGGAGTGAGCCGAGATCGCACCACTGCACTCCAGCCTGGGCGACAGAGTGAGACTCTGTCTCAAAAAAAATAAAATAAAAACAACAACAACAACGACAACAAAACGAGCCTTGTGCCTTATAGCAGTGGGACAACTTGGTGTTAGAAGCAGTTTTAGGTGGTGGTTCCAGGTGGGTTCTGATTCCTGCTCTGTCACTTCCTGCACGGCTTCGGCATCAGTTTCCTCATGAAGATGACTATTGTAACTATTTAGTGGGGTTGTTTTGAGGATTTTATGAGATCTTCAGAGTTCTAGGGATCTCTTGCTACATAACAGCCTGTCTCAAGCTCAGCAGTATAAAGCAACACTGTGATGCTCACGGTCCCAGGGGCCAGGAATTCCGACAGAGCTCAGCAGGACGGCCTGGCTCTGCTCCCATGATATCTGGAGTCAGCTGGGAAGACTCTCAAGGGGTTGGTAACAACTTGAACAGGTGGGGTCTGGAATCATCTGGAAGTTTCGTCACTCATGTCTGGTACCTGGGTGGGATGACGAAGGTTGGGCTCAGGTGGGACTGTCAACTTGAGTGCCTTCACATGGTTTCTCCTTCTGGCTTGCTTGGGTTGTGTCACTGCATGGCAGCGTCAGGGTAGTCAGACCTCTAACTTAATGCTCAGAATTCCAAGAGCCAGCATTCTAACCAAGGAGGAAGCGGCATGGCTTCTCATGGCCTCACCTCTCAAGTCACTTAGCATCTCTGCTGCCATACTCTCTTGGCAGTCACAAGCCCACTTAGATTTAAGAGGAGGGGACACAGAGGCCATCTCTCAACGGGAGGAGTCCCTGCAACCACGAGCCACACATGCTTTTTGGCTGATACTTGAAAGAATGAGCAATGCAGGCTGGGCGCAGTGGCTCACGCCTGTAATCCCAGCACTTTGGGAGGCCAAGGAGGGTGGATCACCTGGGGTCAGGAGTTCGAGACCAGCCTGGCCAACATGATGAAACCCCGTCTGTACTGAAAATACAAAAATTAGCCAGGCATGGTAGCAGGCCCCTGTAATCCCAGCTACTTGGGAGGCTGAGACAGGAGAATCGCTTGAACCTAAGAGGCCGAGGTTGCAGTGAGCTGAGATGGCGCCACTGTACTCCAGCCTGGGCGACAGAGAGAGACTCCGTCTCAAAAAAAAAAAAAAAAAAGAAAAAAGAAAGAGCAATGCAGTTGGGTGTGATGGCTCACATCTGTAATCCCAACACTTTGTGAGGCCGAGGCAGGCAGATCCCTTGAGCCTGGGAGTTTGAGACCAGCCTGGACAACATAGCAAGGCCTCAAGACCTCATCGCTACAAAAATTAAAAATGAGTTGGCACACACCTCAGCTACTCGGGAGGCTGAGGTGGGAGGATCACCTGAGTCCACAAGGTCAAGCACCTGTGATCGCGCCACTGCACTCCAGCCTGGGTCACAGTGTGAGACCCTGTCTCAAAAAAAAAAAGAAAGAAAAAAGAATGAGCAATGCAAACCCAAGCTTTTTTTCTCTCTCTCTCTGCTTATATCCCCAACCCCTCAACTCCTGCCCCAGGTCACAAACTCAGGAAGCCTCAATTAAGACAGACTTTTAGTCTAAGCTTGGAGAATTGAGGAAGGAAAGAAGGAAGTGCCAGATGCTAATTAACTTTGCTTTTTAACTACAGATGAGCCACTTTTTGAGTTACCCAGGGGTGAGAGTCTCAAAGATAAATGAAAATATGTAAGGATGGCAGGAGAGCAGGGGCCTCTTATAATTAGGTCCCTCATTCTTGTGCTTTGAGAATAAAAATATCAAGGGTGGAATATGTGAGTAAATATGGAAACTCCTTTGAGGATTTTTTTGGAGCCCTCCTGTTTATTCTAATAGAATTAAAAACAAACATGTAACTGGTTTTTTTTGTTTGTTTGTTTGTTTTTGGTTGTTGTCTTTAGTTGCTTTTTTTTGGTTATACTTAATTTATTTTTTTTTATTTTTTGAGATGGAGTCTCGCTCTGTTGCCCAGGCTGGAGTGCAGTGGCTCAATCTGGGCTCACTGAAACCTCCGCCTCCCAGGTTCAAGCGAATCTCGTGCCTCAGCCTTCTGAGTAGCTGGGATCACAGGCATGCACCACCACACCTGGCTAATTCTTGTATTTTTAGTAGAGACGGGGTTTCACCATGTTGGCCAGGCCAGTCTCGAACTCCTGACCTCAGGTGATCCGCCCTCCTCAGCCTCCCAAAGTGCTGGGATTACAGGCGTGAGCCACTGCGCCCAGCGGTTATACTTAAAAATTTTTTAAAGAGATGAGTATCTCACTGTGTTGTCCAGGCTCGAGTGCAGTGACTATTGACAGGTGCTATCAATAGCGCACTGCAGCCTCAAACTCAAGCGATCCTCCTGCCTCAAACTCAAGCCATCCTCCTGTCTCAGCCTGTGAGTAGCTGCAACTACAGGCGCCCTCAGTGGTGCCTGGCTTTGCATCTGATTTTTTTCTGACTTTAGCCTTCCTGGTCTTGTCCCCACTCAGCAGTGGTGTCTTACCTGACCACACCTAGAAATGCTGAATGCCAATTTGAGTTAGAAAGAGAATAGCAGAATTCCAGCCAGGTTGGAGGCTAGGATATTGGTGAGCATTTGGGAGAAGCTGAGATTTCATCACAGCAAAAGTGTGATGAAATCACACATCATAAAGTGTCAGGAGAGGGAGAAGTGACTGATGCAGCAAATACTCTTCCATCTTCTAGGGCTCCTTGAAGGGAACAAGGGCTCCAATGAGTGGGAGCAGAGGCTCATTTGGTTTCCTGCCTTGTGTTTTGGGATTTAACAAGAGGATTGGCCCTTTTAGTAGCAAGTAGAGGGGCAGGAATCTAATTTCTTGGCTCCATCATAGCTCACCGCAGACTTCTGGGCCAAGCAATCCTTCTCCCTTGGCCTCCTAAGTAGCTAGGACTACAGGCAAATGCCACCATGCCAGGCTCATTTTTTATTTATTTTTATTTTTTTTATTTTTAGTAGAGACGAGGTCTCGCTGTTTTGCCCAGGTTGTTCTTAAACTCCTGGCCTTAAATGATCCTCCCACCTCGGCCTCCCAAAGTGCTGAGATTACAGGCGTGAGCCACCATGCCCGCCTTAATTTACTCTGATTTTTCTTTTCTTTTTAAAATAGAGACGGGGGTCTCACTATGTGGCCCAGGCTGGTCTTGAACTCCTGGGCTCAAGTGATCCTCCTGCCCTGTCCTCCCAAAGTGCTGGGACTACAGGCGTGAGCCACTGTGCCAGGTCTGCTCTGATATTTAACAGTGGTAAAATTCATTTATCCACTAAATGACTTTATTTATACTCTCACTTAATTTCAGAAAGGACTGAAGGTACCTGAGCTGTGAACAAAGAATCAGAGACTGGTTTTTCCTCCATCTCTGCCACTAACTAGTTGTGCCACCTGGGGCAAGTCACTTGGTCTCCTTGTGTCTGTTATCCATGTGTGAGAGCCAATACTTAATATGAGTGCCAGGCACTGTTCTAGAGATTTTCCATGCATCTGTATTCACTCTTTTAATTCTTCTCTAAACAATTTATTAAGGTCTCTATCTTTTTAGAGTTTGTCAGGGCAGTTCCAGTTCATCGTGGCAATACAAGAAAGTCACTTTTGGGGGCTTTTGCCATTTCAAAGAATCTTGGATTTTTCTCTGGGCTCCAGAGACACCCGTGCCTGACACCCCCAATTTGAACCCCCAGCGGATCATTGGGTTCCATTGCTGATGGGGACCTTGTGTTTGAGCTTGACTTTCCCTCCATCCATGCTGGAGATAAACGGAAGTCTTCGCGCAGGGGGACGATTGCAGGACGGGGCCGCTAGGGAGGAGGGCTCCCACACGTGGGGAATGGGGGTGGAGGAACCGCTGAAGCTCGTCTGCCCTTTGGAAAATCTCGTTGGTGTCCTAGCCCTGGGATCATTGTACTTACCAGGTTGGGGGGCTCTGCACCCAGAACTCCTCCCAGCCTCTGTCTGCCCGTCCAAGGTCCGGCGTGACTTCCGGTGGCTGATTTCTCATCTTGGGGAAATCCCCGCCCTGGGGGGGTCCGGTGTGGCCTGCAGGGAGCCTGACTCACCCGTCGGCTGAGTCAGGGGGTCCCAGCTGCCCTCGGATGTCTGCTGCACCGCTCCCCTCCCTCAGGCGGGGCACGGCAGGAAGGAGGGAGAGATAGGAGGGCGTGGGGGCGGGGCCGGGGGCGGTCTCCAGCCCCCGGCCCGGGCTCCGCCCTCTCCCGGGATCTGTGAAAGCACAGCCAGGGTGCGGGCGGGTGAGTGCCCACCTGGTGCAGGGTGTGAAGAGCGAGAGCGCGTGTATGAGCACGAGCGTCTGTGGTCTCTGTGTGTCCGTTTACATGATTGCGCCTGTGTCTGTGTGTGCGCATCTGCATGCGTGTCTTTTTGAGTGAATGTCTGTGTGTGACTTCTAGGGACGGCCAGGGAAGAGGAGTGTCCCCTCCCACCCTGGCCCCCCGTCTTCTCATCCTGGCCTCCTCTCTTCTCTCTCCTCCTTGGGGGGTGCTCTGGGCATCCGGGACCCCTGGCAGGGCTGCCGGGTGCTGGGAGGACGCAGAGGCCGCCGAGGGCGGAGGGAAGCGTCAGGCCTGGCTGCGCGCCCCCTGGCTAGGGAGCTCCGAGTCCCGGCCGCCTGGTCCTTTCATTCTGGGCTTCTTCGAGATTCTCGAGGGCTTCCAGCCGGCAGTGTTTTCTCCTTGCCGTCTTCTCAGGCACGAGGAAGGCTCCTGGAGCTCATCTGCCTGGGATGGGCGGGCCCTGCCTTGACCTCACGTGCAGCAGTTAGGACCACCAAGGAGTGTTCTTCAAACCACCTTCTACCACCCCGCGGGACACGCCAGGGCTGATTCTGGTGCTCGCACCCCGCTTCCTCCTCTGCGTTCCCCTGTGGCAAAGGTTTGTCTTGGGCTGTGGACCCGAAAGAATATTCTAAGGGGAGATGGGCTCTTGCAGAGCAAGAGGGGTATGGGTTCAGCACCAAACTAAACTGGTGCCAGCGCTAGCTCTGCCCAAGAGGCTGTGCAGACAGTGTTTGTGTGAGTACGTGAGGGTGAGAGTCCCTGCCCGCCTAGCTTCGGCTTCCCCAGTTACAACCAAGGGAGAACAACATCTATCTTACAGTGTAGATGCCTGGATAAAAACTGGAGCGCCTGGCCGAGCACTTTGGGAGGCTGACGCGGTAGGATGGCTTGAGCCCAGGAGTTCGAGACCAGCGTAGGCAACATAGTTAGACCCCCGCCTCTACAAAAAATTTTTAAAAATTAGCTGAGTGAGGTGGTGCGCACTTGAGGTCTCAGCTACACGGGAGGCTGGGGTGAGAGGATCGATTGAGCCAGAGAGGTAGAGGCTACAGTGAGCTATGATCGCACCACTGCACCCCAGCCAGGGCAACAGAGCAAGACCCTGTCTCAAAAACAAAAACACTGGAGCGCCCAGAGTTTTTTTAAAGTGCGGGACAAGGATTGTCTCGGTGTTGTTACTGCACGCACACCGCCCGTTGTAATGGATAGATGCATTAGTGAAAGTGCTAGGTACACTCATTTATTTTCTAAATCTCACATATAAGGGAACCCCCGATGGAAAGGCCCATCAGCTAGGGAACAGCCAGCAGGCTGGATTTGAGCCCAGAGCCCGGGCTGGCCAATTACTCGAGTGAGCCTGGCTCCGGCTCTGTGACCTGGGTCCAGTACCCCGCCCTTTCTGCGGATGCCTTGCAAAGCGGGGAGCGGAAAGCAGTTTGGTGGACGACCAGCCCTCCCTTGCTTTGCAGGTGGCGCTTTCTATTTATTGATTGTAAGGTGAAACCTAGGCCAGAGCCAGCGTGCGCGCGCCGTCGGGGTCCCGCGGCTGCTCTGGGGCTCAGGGTGCGAACCCCAAGGGCCCCGCCTGGCAGCGTCCTGGGCCTCCGGGCGAGAACAGCGGGGGTCGGGGAGGATTTGCAGCGTCCACTCCTCTCTCCGCCGCCCGTGTGAGCTCGGGCGCTTCTCCCGGCTGGGGGTGTGAGAATTTGCCGACGGTGCCCGCGCCGCCGCCGGCCCCGGCCCCGCCCCAGCCCCGAGGACGCCCCGCCCCCAGCCGGCGCCCCGCCCCGCCTGCCCGTAGTCCCAGCCCCGCCCCGGGCCGCGCCCCTCCGCCGAGCCCCGCTCGCCTGCACCTCGCGCGGCGGGCCTGCCCTCCGGCCCCCGCCGGCCCCGCGCCGCTGCCCGGAGGCTGGCGTCTTCCCGTCACTCCGGGACCCGCCCGCTGTGTCCCCTGGGCAACTGTCTCCAGGGAGATCGGGCCCCGCCCCCGGCACCGACACCCGGTACGGAGCCCACCTGTGCGGGCGTCTGCGGGGTCCCCGTGCCCCGCCCCCAGCCCCGCCGGGCGTCCCACCCCGCCCAGCCCCGGGCTTTGTCCGCCTGGGGCGGGGTGGGCAGGGTCGGTGGAGGCGATCGGGGGTCCGGGGCCGTGGGGGCTGGGGGGGCCGAGGCAGGGGATTGCGTTCGCGGTGGGATTCTCAGCTATGGGCCGCGCGACGCTCTCCTCTCCTAATCTGGTTGCTTCCTTTTGTGCCCCCCGGGGGTCGGGAATCCCAGGTTTCTCCGCTGCCGCCCTTGATGGGATCCGTGAGGCCTCCAGCGGGCTTCGCACGAGGACGCGCCTGTTCGGGGCAGGCTGTTTACTTGTCGGGGACCCAGCAGTGGCTGTGCGCGTCCTCCCCTCCCCCTGCCCCCGATTCGGGACGGAGCCTCCTGCGCTCTGTCCCTCCCGAGCTGTGCCCTTGAGCCCAAGGGGGCTAGAGGGTGGCAGACCCAGATCCTGAGGTCCTGCGGCTTCCTCCCCGGGGGAGCGCCTTCTCCCTGGCCGCCCTCTTGTGGATTTTGTCCTGGCTCCTTATTTCCTGACCCGAATTCCTGAGGATGAATTCTCTCCTTCTCTTCCTTCTCGGCTCCCTCTGCTTTTGGCTTTGTTTTTCCTGTTTTGAAAGGGCTTTCCTTATGATCCTGTCTCATTTCCCTGTGCCAGAGCTACTATAATTTGTCGTGGTAACGGGTATTGGCCAGTCACTTAATTGGTCAGCAATGGAAGGGATTTCTTCCTTAGCCTTTGGTGCTGACCTCCTGTTTCTCTGGTGGCAGTGCCTTGCGAAGTGCTTGCCACTGTCCCCTGGATGTTGAGGGAAGGGAGCATCCGAGCCCGCATGCCTGGGCTCCCGCAGCAGGGTCCCTGGAGCATCTTTGCAGGGATAGAGGCCGCAGGGAGGACTCCAGCTTGGTCCTTGGGAGATGTGTTCCTGCAACCCATGCCTTTTCCAGCGGGTTCCTAGGGCTCTGCTGTTTGACTCATGGAGAAGCCGGTGGTTTTGGTTTTGTGCTGAATCGAAGCCCACCTAGTGGGCTCTGGGCCGAAGGCTCCCAGCTGTGGAGGTAGCTATGCCCAGGGCCTGGGGATGGGAGAAGGGGTTGGGTCTTTAGACTGGGCTGGAGCTCTAGTGTCTTTTTTCCCTCTTTGGGGTTCTGTTATTTCCTGGAGCGGCTGAGGTGGGGGAAGAAGCACCACAGATGCAAGGAGTGGGCGGCCCCTCCCCTCACACTCTTCCTTTTTATCTCCAGCCCAATAGGGCATGAATTTTCCTTTAGACCTGGGCCTCGAAAACAGATCCACATGGGGAATAAAGATTTCAAGTTCACCAACCTGCTTTTTGCATCCATCGAATGGAACTCGAACCCAGGCTTGGCTCAGATCAATTACTTTGCTTTCAAAAAACCAAACAAAACCAACAAACAGCTCTAAAAACGATCTGAGTCATCTGAGTGCACATTCCTGCTCCAGGCACTGGAAATGCTCCTGTGGTTGGTTTCAGTACCACCAAAGGGAGCTGGGGGTGGCATTGACGCAGATGGCAAGAAAGGCCGATCAAGTGGAATGTGATTGGTTTGCAAAAAGGAGAGACCTAGATGAAGCAGTTGATTTTGAGCTAATGTCCTGTAAGAGAATGCACAGGTTTCTGAAATTCTCTCTTGTTAAAATAGTTTTCTTTCTTTCTTTCTTTCTTTCTTTTCCCCAACAGATAAGGAGTCAGGCCAGGACGGGATGACACTCATTGATTCTAAAGCATCTTTAATCTGCCAGGCAGAGGGGGCTTTGCTGGTCTTTCTTGGACTATTCCAGAGAGGTAGGTTGGGGGAACGGGCCAAGTGTGTGGGGGAAGGGAAAGGAGATGTTATTTTGTAGATAGGTTAAGAATGTGAACAAACCCATCCTCCCCGACTCTCCAGCCAAAGGAAGAATTCTCTGTAGGACTAGCACACCCAGAGGAAGAGAGTGACCCAAATTGGTGCTAGGAGCGAATGAATGGGGAAGTGAACTAGACCTCAGCCATTCCCAGGAGAGAGATGCTGCTGCCTGGGAAAAGAAGGAATGGCTTTGCTTTGAGGAGTCCTGGAGCCCATTACTAAGCTGCAGCATTTGGTATTTGACTCACACTGGCCACGGTAGCGTTGGACTCGCCTGACTGGGGAGAGAAATATTAAAAGTTTTCTGGAGGAAATGGATTGAATTTTTATAATTCAGTATTGCTTCTCAAGGAGTCCCTAGGTGGGGCCGTTCTGTGTCTTCAGAGAGCTGGCAGTCACTGTCTCAGTAAGAGGATGCTCTTTGGAGTTTCCAGGACATTAGCTTAGAAGATGAATGCAGTCCTTTCATGGTGCAAATGAGGACACTGAGGCCAGAGACCGACACTGGCTGGACGTTGGCTACGCACACCCATCTGGGGGCCTGGAATAGCTGGGTCTGGCTTGGGAGCTCCATGACTGCGAGACCTGCCGGTCCCCTTGCAAGCTCTGGGTGCATTACATATTCTGTGTGTACCCAGAATTCCACTGGAGCCGCTACTGTCATTTCAGGATGGAAAGGGGCAGGCGTTAGAGCGCGGTGGCGTCCTTAAAGGCTTTTTCCCCAACCTCAGCCTCATTTTCTCTAGCTCTTCATTGGTACTTTCCAAACTTGTTTGATGATTGCGGATCTCTTTTTAAAAATCAAAATATAGGCCGGGTGCCGTGGCTCATGCCTGTAATCCCAGCACTTTGGGAGGCCAAGGTGGGCGAATCACGAGGTCAGGAGTTCGAGACCAGCCTGGCCAACCAACATGGTGAAACCCTGTCTCTACTAAAAATACAAAGATTAGCTGGGAGTGGTGGCTCATACCTGTAATCCCAGCTACTCGGGAGGCTGAGGCAGGAGAATCACTTGAACCCAGGAGGCGGAGGTTGCAGTGAGCCGAGATCACACCACTGCACTCCAGCCTGGGTGACAGAGTGAGACTCCGTCTCAAAAAAATAAATAAATAAAATAAATAAAAATATAAAGCAGAATTTTAACCTATAAACCAGATCAAAACAGCCACTGTAAGAGAAACTAGCCCAGAACTCCTTCTGCTCAGCACCCTGTCCCACTCCCACCTACCTCTGAAGGCCTGGGGTGCTTCTTTGGAACCCCAGCGCTCCTCTGCACATAAGCAAAAGCCATAGATCATGTAGACCCCTGTTGGAGGATTAGAATTTCTTCCACACATCTATTTATACTGACTTGATCTTTGTCTCAGAAAATGCCTTTTAATAATATTTTTAATCCTCATGCTTTTTTATTTATAAAAATAGGAAATTAATGTCAAGTTTGGAAAATACCAAAAACATACAAGCATACTCGTCTATCATCTTACCGCCACCCCACCCTGCACCAGAGAAAACCACTGTTTCCTCGTTGGAGTATCCTCCCGCAAACCCCTCAGAGAGAATTCTGTCTGTATCTTTTATTTATTATTTATTTATTTACTTAATTTTTTTGAGATGGAGTCTTGCTCTGTCACTCAGGCTGGAGTGCAGTGATGCAATCTCAGCTCACTGCCACCTCCGCCTCCCGGGTTCAAGCGATTCTTCTGCCTCAGCCTCCCAAGTAGCTGGGACTACAGGTGTGCGCCACCATGCCCAGCTAATTTTTGTGGTTTTTTTTTTTAGTAGAGACATTGTTTTGCCATGTTGGCCAGGCTGGTCTCGAACTCCTGACCTCAAGGGATCCACCTGCCTCAGCCTCCCAAAGAGCTGGGATTACAGGCCAGCCTCCACGCCCTGACCTGTGTTTGCACCTTTTAAAACTTGACTTTTATTTATTAGTAAGTATTATTATAGACTTTGACATAAACATAACAATCGAACATATATGTATTTCTCTGCTCTGTTTCAAAATCCCACTAAAATGAAAGTAAAGGAATAAGAAAAAATGTAAATTCTTAAAAAAAAAACTAGAAAAGTAAATGGTTGAGGAGGGTGGTATGAACAAAACCTTTGCAGGACAGGAAACCGATAGGCGAGAGGGAAGCTGAGTGGAGAATGTCCAATGTCTTGGGCCATGGGGGAGGCAGGTGGAGAAGGCAAAGGAATGGGGGCTCTGGGGATGGAGTGCTTCGAAAGGTGGTGTGTGCAGGGTGGGCTGGAAGCAGGAAGATTACTTGAAAGAGCATGGTAGGGTGACAGACCACCCCCCCAGGCCACATAGCCAGATGGTTCCCTTCCCCACCCCAGCAGGTGGCAGGTTTCCGGCAGGCAGTGTTTTCAGAGAGGTTGGCCCAGCCCAGGGCAGCAGAGGCACTGCATGGAGAACGAAAGGGTCAAGCGAGTTTGTTTGCCAAGCAGTGAGGCCATATCCTGGGTAGCTCCCCGAACACCACAGCTTCCATACAGCCTCTGGGCAGACCCTTGGAGAACTTCTGTCTGAGCAAACTGATCTCACGAGAAAAATAACTGTCACATATTGACATTGAGGGGGACCTTGTTGAAAAGCCAGCTTGTTGCTAGGCACGGTGGCTCACACCTGTAATCCCAGTCCTTTGGGAGGCCGAGGCGGGAGGATCATCACTTAAGGCCGGAGTTTGAGACCAGCCTGGCCAACATGGCGAAACCCCATCTCTACTAAAAATACAAAAATTATCTGGGTGTGGTGGCGCGTGCCTGTAATCCCAGCTACTTAGGAGGCTGAGGCAGGAGAATCGCTTGAACCTGGGAGGTGGAGGTTGCAGTGAGCCAAGATCACGCCACTGCACTTCAGCGTGAGCGACAGAGTGAGACTCCGTCTCAAAAAATAAAAGTCAGCTTATTGCTTTGTCATTTCACACTGAAGCCTACCGAGCAGCTAGCCCTACCTGTGTACAAGCAGGGTTAGTGCTTTTCCCTTAGATTTGAATGGGCAGCCAAGGGCCATCCCACATGGAATGAGATTTACAGGCTAAATGTGGTGGCTCATGCCTGTAATCCCAGCACTTTGGGAGGCTGAGGCAGGAGGATCGCTTAAGCCCAGGAGTTCGAGACCATCCTGGGCAACGTAGGGAAATCCTCTCTCTACATAAAATAAAAAACAAGCCAGGTATTGTGGCACATGCTTGTGATCCCAGCTACTTGGGAGGCTGAGGTGGGAGGATTGCTTGAGCCTGAGAGGTTGAGGCTGCAGTGAGCCATGATCATACCAGTGCACTCCAGCCTGGGTGACAGAGTGAGACCCTGTCTCAAAAAAAAAAAAGAGAGAGAGAGAGAGACAGAGGGAGACTTCTAGTGTGAAAGACAGAGACCCAAATGAACAGAAAAAAAAAAATTTGAGAAGTCACAAACAGGGTTGTATGGGAAAAAAAAGGCACATTCATAAAATAATAAGCTGTTAGGTATTAAGATAGCAGAAGTAAAAATAGCAGAAGTAAAAATTTCAACAGAAGAGTTGGAAGAGTGAAAAACAAATTTCCAGAAAGTAGAACACAAAGACTTAAGAGATGGAAAATAGGAAAGAAAATATAGAAAAATTTGACTTCAGTCCAGGAGACCCAGCATGCACCACATAGGAGCTCAAGAAAAAAAGGCAAGAGAAACGGAGGAAGGAAAAGTATGTAGGAAACAATTCTAGAACTGAAGGCATTTCTACTTTTCAACAGTCTTGAAGTAGCACCCAATACCATGAATAATAAAAGGCCCACGCTATAGGACATCATCATGAACTTTCAAACTCCAGAGATAGAGAGAAGTTACTAAATGTCATCAGAGAAAAAAAGGCCACATACAGATCAGAGAATGAGATGGCTTTGGACTTTTCAAAAGCAACAGTAGAAACTACAAGACGGGCCAGGCGCAATGGCTCACACCTGTAATCCCGGCACTTTGGGAGGCCGAGGCGGGCAGATCACTAGGTCAGGAGTTCAAGACCAGCCTGGCCAACATGGTGAAACCCTGTCTCTACTAAAAATACAAAAATTAGCTGGGCGTGGTGGCATGTGCCTGTAATCCCAGCTTCTTGGGAGGCTGAGGCAGGAGAATCGCTTGAACCTGGGAGGCGGAGGCTGCAGTGAGCCGAGATTGTGCCACTGCACTCTCCAGCCTGGGTGACAGAGCGAGACTCAGTCTCAAAAAAAAAAAAAAAAAGAAAAGAAAGAAAGATACTACAAGAAAATGGTCAGTGCTTTTAAATTTCTGAGAATTAATTAATTCTGAGGGAAATTAATTCTGTAATTGTCATTCAAATAAAAAGTACATTAAAGACTTTTTTTTTTTTTTTTTTTTTTTTTGAGATAAGGTGTTTCTCTGTTACCCAGATTGGAGTGCAGCAGTGTGATCACGGCTCACTGCAGCCTCGACCTCCTAGGCTCAAGCAATCCTCCTGCCTCAGCCCCCCGAGTAGCTGGGACTACAGGTGTACGCCACCATGCCCAGCTAATTTTTATCCTTTTTGTAGAGATAGGGTTTTGCCATGTTGCCCAGGCTGGTTTCAAATTTCTGGGCTCAAGCAATCCACCCACCGTGGCCTCCCAAAGTGCTAGGATTACAGGTGTGAGCCATGGCACCTGGCCCACAAACTCATTTTCTAAGGTAAGAAGTTAAAATTTGACAGTGGGGTGGCTCGTGCCTGTAATCCCAACACTTTGGAGCCCAAGGCAGGAGGATCACTTGAGCCCAGGAGTTCAGGAACAGCCTGGGCAACATAGTGAGACCCCATCTCTACAAGAAATAATAATAATAAAATTTAAAAAATTTAAAAGAATAAAATTGGCTAGGTATGGTGGTCTACACTTGTAATCCTAGCACTTTGGGAGGCTGAAGCAGGAGAATTGCTTGAGGCCAGGAGTTTGAAAGCAGTCTGGGCAACATAGTGAGACCCCATCTCTACAAGAAATAAAAAGTTAGCTGGCGTGGTAGCATGTGCCTGTAGTCATAGCTACTCGGGAGGCTGAGGCAGGAGGATTGCCTGAGCTAGGGAGGTTGAGGATTTCACCACTGTACTCAGCCTGGATGAGACCCTGTCCCAAAAAAAAAAAAAAAAAAAAGAGAAGAAAAAAATAAGTTGAAAGTTGAAAACCAAGAAATATTACCATAAAACTGTTATTTAGAAATATCAAGGTCAGGCATGGTGGCTCATGCCTTGTAATCACAGCACTTTGGGAAGCCAAGGCAGGAGGATCGCCTGAGCCCAGGAATTTGCATCCAGCCTGGGCAATGTACTGAGACCTTGTCTCTACAAAAAATTTAAAAATTAGCCAAGTGTGGTGGTGCATGCCTGTAGTCCCAGTTACTGAGGAGGCGGAGATTGCAGTGAGCTGTAATTGTGACACTGCACTCCAGCCTAGGGGACAGAGTGAGATCCTGTCTCAAAAAAAAAAAAAAAAATTGTAGGCTGAGCACAGTGGCTCATCCCTGTAATCCTAGCACTTTGGGAGGCTGATGTGGGGGGATCACTTGAGCCCAGGAGTTCAAGACTAGCCTGGGCAACATAGCAAGACCCTATCTCTATTTTCATAAAAGATTTTTTAAAAATTTTGCCTGAGGTATAAAAACACACAAAATCTTAAATAAAAAATGGAAATATAGAGATAAATACTTAAGCAACTGAAATTTATTGGGTGTGGTACATATGTGGAAGTGGAGGTCGGAGGACTGCTACTTTGTACTGTAAGAGTTTTAGTTTTAATTAATTTTAAAAATCATGGACTTGTGGCCAGGCACGGTGGTGGCTCACGCCTGTAATCCCAGGACTTTGGGAGGCCAACATGGAAAGATTGCTTGAGCCCTGGAGTTTGAGACCAGCCTGGGCAACATAGTGAGAACCTATCTCAAGATAACAAAATTGTATTTCATTATTATTTTAAAAAAAAAAAGTTTTTTTTTAATTAGCTGGGTATGTGGTGTGCACCTGTAGTCCCAGCTACTGGGGAGGCTGAGGTGAGAGGATCACTTGAGCTCAGGAGTTCAAGGCTGCAGTGAGTCATGATCACGCCACTGCACCGTAGCACGGGCAACAAAGTGAGACCCTGTCTCTAAAACAAAAAAAAAGTGCTGAGCGCGGTGGCTCACACCTGTAATCCTGGCACTTTGGGAGACTGAGGCGGGTGGAGCACTTGAAGTCAGGAGTTCAAGATCAGCCTGAGCAACATGGCAAAACTCTGTCTCTATTAAAAATGCAAAGGAGTATCTGGGTGTGGTGGCGTGCACCTGTAGTCCCAGCTATTTGGGAGCTGTGATGAGAGGCTGGCTTGAGCCTGGGATGCGGAGGTTGCAGTTTGCACCACTGCACTCCAGCCTGGGAAACACAGCCAGACCTTGTCTCAAAAAAGAAGAAGAAGAAAAAAGAAATAAAACCACGTACTTGTATAACTTTCCTAGAAATTAAAATAATAAAGTTATTATGACATCCATATTCATTCATAACAGTTCATTTTTTCTATGCTTTTTTTTTGAGACGGAGTTTCACTCTTGTTGCCCAGGCTGGTGTGCAATGGCACGATCTCGGCTCACTGTAACCTCCGCCTCCCAGGTTCAAGCAATTCTCCTGTCTCACCTTCCCAAGTAGCTGGGATTATAGGCATGCGCCACCATGCCCAACTAATTTTGTGTTTTTAATAGAGACGGGGTTTCACCACGTTGGTCAGGCTGGTCTCGAACTCCCAACCTCAGGTGATCCACCTGCCTCAGCCTCCCAAAGTGCTGGGATTACAGGCGTGAGCCACCATGGCTGGCCTTTCTATGCTTTCTAAAATGCTTTATCAACAAGCATATGTCACAGTGATAAATGTCTGTGCACTTAATGTGTGGGATATTTGCAGTGTTGTGTAGTGTGCCCAGGTGTCATTTTGATGACTGCATTCAGTTTCATTGAGTTAATGCATCATTTAGCCATTTCCTTATCACTTTCACAAACAATACCACATTGAATATCTTTGTGTATATAGCTTTTTTGACTTTTGAATTGCTTCTTTAGGATAATTCCCAAATTCCCAAAGTTACTAGGTCTGAGACCATGGATGTTTCTTTCTCTTGATTTTGATGTGTAGTATCTGAGGCCTCCACCTGGGTGCAGGCCTGTGGCCTCCCTGGTGGGCCGTGACCTAGGATGATGATGAGATGGTGGGGATAGCATTTTTTTCAGGGTAGTTAGCTTTTTTCTGATGGCAGCAGTAGAGGTCAGAAATCTTTGTTGCGGAGGCCAGGTATGGTGGCTCATGCTTGTGATCCCAACACTTTCAGAGGCCGATGCAGGAGGATTACTTGAGCCCAGGAGTTTGAGACCAGCCTGGGCAACATAGGGAGGTCCCGCCCCCTACAAAATAAATAAATAAATAAACAAAGCTCTGCACAGTGATGCACAGTGCAGTGATTTGTGTCATATTCCCAGCTACTTGGGAGGCTGAGGCAGGAGGATCTCTTGAGCTTACGAGGTCAAGGCTACAGTGAGCATGATGATGACACTGTACTCCAGCCAGGGCGATAGAATGAGACCCTCTCTGCGAACCGTGCCAAAAAAAGAGTAGGCTGCTGGGATGAGTTCGGGCATTTCGGGGCATGTGAGCCCAGCACTTCCCCTCATCAACCCAGCCCTGCCAGCTCTTGCTGTACTTGTCCTGCACACGTCTCCTCATTGCTTTCCTACTTCCATTCTGGCCTCGCTCCCTTCCATTTTCCCACAGCAGCCAAAGCCATCTTTATAAAGCATAAAATCAGGCCGCCTCAGTCCTCTGCTTAAAACCCTCCAGTGATTTCTCCTTGTAATGATACTGGACTCCTCACCATGGCTACGGGGCCCTGCAGGGTCAGACTCACCGTCTCTCCCAGTCACCCTCTCCCAGTCACGCCCTTGACTTCAGGCACCTGCCTCCTGCCTCAGGGCCTTTGTACTTTCTTTTTTTTTTTTTGAGATGGAGTTTCACTCTTGTTGTCCAGGCCGGAGTGCAATGGCGCAATCTTGGCTCACTGCAACCTCTGCCTCCCAGGCTCAAGGATTCTCCTGCCTCAGCCTACTTGGGATTATAGGTGTGTGCCACCACGCCTGGCTAATTTTTTTGTATTTTTTTAATAGAGACAGGGTTTCACCGTGTGGGCCAGGCTGGTCTTGAACTCTTGGCCTCAAGTGATTTGCCCGCCTCGGCCTCCCAAAGTGCTGGGATTACAGGTGTGAGCCACCGCCCCCGGCCCAGGCCTTTGCACTTTCTGTCCCCACTGCCCGGAACCCTATTTTGTGGATTTTTGCTGGATCCTTCTCTCACTTGAGCCTCAACTTCAGAATGATCTCACCCGAGGACCCTTCCCTGACCCACCATCCAAAGGAAACACTGCCTGCAAGCCCCTTTTTATTATATTCCAGTGCTTTTACTACCTGAAGCATCTTGTTTATCTATTTGTTTTCTTTTTAACTTTGTATTTAATTTTTAAATATTTATTGATTGATTTTTGAGACAGAGTCTCACTCTTGCCCAGGCTGGAGTGCAGTGGTGTGATCTCGGCTCATTGCAGCCTCCCCCTCCCAGGTTCAAGTGATTCTCGTGGCTCAGCCTCCCAATAGCTGAGGTCAGATCCCTCAGACGTTCACAGCTGGGACGCCGTTCTTCCACCTTGGGCTCCAGAAAGAGCACCAAGGAGAACATTTCAGGACAGACTGTAAGGGTGGCGTGGTGTCCTGACCAGAACCCCATGTGCGGGAGGGCTCCGCTTTGCACAGCTGTTTCTGTGGATCATGCTGGCCAGGAGGTGGGAAGGTGAAAGGAGTTGTGTTCTTATCCTGTTTCCTTGGATATTTTATGAGTGACTTAGATGTGGACACAACTCATGCCTCAGGATTCTGGATGAGTCAGTGAGGAGGGATTGGTCACCGTCCATCACTGGGTGACGCGACCCCAGTTCCCCGCTCTGTGTCTAGGCCGTCTCACCTGCCCCCCGGCTCCACATCTGTCTGTAGCCTGCTGACTCCACAGGTCTGTCCCCCGCCCTCCCACCTGGGGAGTTTGCCCCTGGCAGTCTTTACGTGGCTATTCATTAAGCAGCTGAGATTCATTTGGTCTAAAATGGGGCTCCGGCTGTCTTATCCCACCAGCAATCTCTTCCTTTCCTGTCTCAGTAAATTCCCACCACCACTCCCATCTCCCAAGCCCAAACCTGGCTGTCGTCCTCACTTCCTCCTGCACCGTCCCCCAAGGGTCCCTCTGATTTAAGTATGTCTGGATTCCGTTGCTCTCCAGTGCTGTCTCCTTCTGGGTCAAGCCACTGTCATTAGTGGCACCGGCCTCCTTCCCCTGCTCCCTACTCCCCTTCCTCCCTGCTTCTCTGCAGTCCTTCCACACCGCAGCCAGCAGCGTAGTTGTGGATGAAAATCGCACCCCTCACTCCCTCACCTAAAATCCTCCAGGGCTGTCCATCTGCTCAGCGCAAGCCCCAGGTGCCAGCCCTTGTTCTGAAGGCTCTGCAAGACCCAGCCCAGTTGAAGTCTTCAACTTGCTCATGCCACACCCTCCCCTCCGTGCCCACCACCCCCTGCTCCAGCTGTAGTGGCCAGTTCTAGAAGACTTGAGTCCCTTTCCCACGAGATCCCCTGCACCTCGTGTAATTTCTGGCACTTAATCAGGCTCCATAGATACTGGTGGGATAAATGAATCTACCTCGGACTGAATGATGGAGACAAAACATAAAATCAAAGCCGGGCGCGGTGGCTCACGCCTGTAATCCCAGCAGTTTGGGAGGCCGAGGCGGGCAGATCACCTGAGGTCAGGGGTTCAGGACCAGCCTGGCCAACATGGCAAAACCCTGTCTCTACTAAAAATACAAAAAATCAGCCAGGCACAGTGGCAGACACCTGTAATTCCACTTACGAGGCTGAGGCAGGAGAATCGCTTGAACCTGGGAGGCGGGGATTGCAGTGAGCGGAGATTGTGCCAGTGCACTCCAGCCTGGGCCACAGAGCAAGACTCTGTCTCAAAAAAAAAAAAAAAAAATCCAATAAGATATGAGAGCCAATTATGTTCACAAGATGAAACTACCAAGGATAATTGTGAATTCCTTCATTTAGATCAGGAAATTCATGTTCCTGTACAGGCAGGGAGAACCTGGCTTACTGTGAAAAATCCCTGGAGGGCTGGCAGCCAATGAGTTCATGATGTGGCCACCAAAAATCTGCCTTGGGGTGAGAGTAGGGGAGCATGAAATACTCTCAGGCTAAGCAAATAGGAGCTCGGTGCCCAGAACATTCTTCTACAGCTCGACCTGCCAGGCCCTGTCTGTAGCATCTTGTTTTTGTTTTTTTGGTTTTTTTTTTTTTTTTGAGATGGAGTCTCACTCTGTTGCCCAGGCTGAAGTGCAGTGGTGCGATCTCGGCTCACTGCAACCTCTGCCACCTGGGTTCAAGCGAGTCTCCTGCCTCAGCCTCCCGAGTAGCTGGGATTACAGGCAAGAACCACCACGCCTGGCTAATTTTTGTATTTTTAGTAGAGACGGGGTTTCACCATGTTGGCCAGGCTGGACTCGAACTCCTGACCTCAGGTGATCTACCTGCCTTGGCCTCCCAAGGTGCTGCCCTGGAGCATCTTGTTAGCTTGGAGTACCACACTGTGGCAAAAGGGTCTAAAAACTGTATCACAGGGAGAACATTGAGTGGTTTTGGGAATGCCTGGGCTGAAGAGAGACGCCTTAGGGCCTGATGGGGCCGCCATCCAGTGGTCCTGTGGACTCCTCTGTGTGCCTCTAGATGGCAGCACAGAGATTGGAGTTTGACTCTTAGAGGCAGGTCCACTTCCAAGGAAAGAACTTTCTTTCCTTTTTTTTTTTTTCTTTTTTGAGACAGAGTTTTGCTCTTGCTGCCCAGGCTGGAGTGCAGTGGCACCATCTCGGCCCACTGCAAACTCCGCCTCCTGGGTTCAAGTGATTCTCCTGCCTCAGCCTCCCAAGTAGCTGGGATTATAGGCATGTGCCACCATGCCCGGCTAATTTTTGTATTTTTAGTAGAGACGGGGTTTTACCATGTTGGTCAGGCTGGTCTCGAACTCCTGACTTCAGGTGATCCACCTGCCTCAGCCTCCCAAAGTGCTGGGATTACAGGCATGAGCCACCGTGCTCGGTCAGGGAAAGAACTTTCTAAACACTAGAAGCTTCTAAAAATGGAAGTGCAGCTGCAGTAATGAAAATAGATGTTTTTAGCTGTAAGCGGCCAAAAACTCAGCTCAAACTGCTGTAAGTTAAAAAAGAAAAAAGGCTGATGAGACTGAAGAGTCCAGGGATAGACTGTAGCTTCAGGCATGGCTGGATCCAGGGAATCAAAGTTCGTCCTCAGGACCCAGGCTTGTACTGTCTGCTTTAGCCCCACTTTCCTCTGTGTTGGTCTCTTCTCAAGTTCTGCCCGTAAAGACAGCAAACAGTTGCTAGCAGCTCTAGGTAGACAGTCTGTCGTTTCTGCTACCCCAAGAAGAAGTCCCAGAGAAGCCTAGATGTCAAAACCCACTGGACTGACTTGATAGTCATATGGCCATCCTGGAATCCTATAGTCAGGGAGATAACGTGTAGTGATTGGCTGGGCCTAAGTCTCATTCCCACCTCCAAGCCAATCCCCATGGCCCGGGCAAACTCAGGCCCCTGATTGGCTGTGTCTGAGTCTCAGGCTATCCAGGGAGCTAGGGGTGAAGTCAGCTTATCCGAACCACTTGGACTGAGTGTGTTGAGTTTTTGAAAAGTCCCCAGCTCCCAGATTAAAAAAAAAAAAAAACAAACGTAAAGTTACTAGCACCCAGAAACCTCCCATGTGCCCTTCTAGTCACTCCCCCAAACCTGGGGTAACCCCTATTTCTTTTGCCACCATAGATTTATTAATTCTGCCTGTGTTTGTTTCTTTGTACAGTTGGAATCATAAGCACATATTTTTTTTGTGTGCAGCTGCTTTTGCCCAGCTTTATGTGTGTAAGAGTCATTGATACTGTTGTGTGGACTTGTAGAGTGCTCATTCTCATTGCTATATAACATTCTGCTCAGAGAGAGTATCACACATTATTTTGCCATTCCCCATTCTGTTGATGTGCATTTGGGAAGTTTCCACTTTGGAGCCATCATGAATAGTGATGCCATAGACACTCTTGCCTGTGTCTTTTGATAAATATACATGTATTTGCATTTCTCTGGGGTGTATACTTTGGAGCGGAATTGCTGGGTCCTAGGGCATAGGCATGTTCAACTTTAGTAGATATTGTCAAACAGTTTTCCAAAGCGTTGTACTGGTTCGCATTCTTGGGGCATTTCTGAAGTCCCTGTACTCACTGGCATCTCTGTCCTGTACATATCAGAGAGCTATGGTTCTGGGCTTCATTCAGGGAAGAGTTAGGGCTGGTTGGCCACTGTGCTAGAGAGAGGTTCTTGGCCCAGAGAGACGGAAGGCACTTCCACTTTCTCCTGTCCTGTCTCACTGGTGACAGGACCTGGCATTTGATGTCCTGTGCAGACCAGTCTGATACTTTCTTTATTAGGAATGAGATTTTCTGTGAAAGTATTTCCCTACATCCCATTTAGGTAAGGTGTAGTTGAAGACTTCGTTTCCAGAGTGCTAAGGGGCAGGAGAGTGAGGGGTGTATTTTCCTGGAACCCAGGCTGTGGGTTGGAGTCCCTGGGAGCTCATGCCTCATGTGCTCATCTTGGGCCTCACCAGACTGAGTGGCCAAAGATGCCCCTGACTTTCCAAGCATGGTCAAAGCCCATTTCATATCATAAGTGGATTCTCCAGGATTCCTGACTCTCTCCCAAGTTGTTTTTTTGTTTTGCTTTGTTTTGTTTTGTTTTGTTTTGTTTTTGAGACAGGGTCTCACTCTATTGCCCAGGCTGGAGTGCAGTGGCACGATCTCAGCTAACTGCAACCTCCACTTCCCTGGCTCAAGCAATCCTCCAGCCTCAGCCTCCCAAGTAGCCGGGACTACAGGCGTGAGCCACCATGCCCGGCTAATTTTTGTATTTTGTGTAGAGACAGGGTTTTGCCATGTTTCACAGGCTGGTCACCAATGCCTGAGCTCAAAGTGATCCACTGGCCTCAGCCTCCCAAAGTGCTGGGATAACAGGCGTGAGCCACCACGCCCAGCCAGTCCCCCAAGTTTTGAAACAAAAGGAAGACTTTGGCTTGGCCATTCTCAGCAAGAGGAACCCAAAGTAGGATGTGGTTTTGCAATTGGAGGAAGTGGCGACCAGCAGTGGCAGCGCCTAGAGATATGCAGCTCTCGCTCCTCAGGGCAGCTGGGGTCCAGCTGACGGTGAGGCCTGGGCCCAGCCAGCGCTGCCACCCAATCAACATCTGTCTTCAACCAAATATTTCTTTTCAACTGTTTTTACAAGTCTTTAAAATCCAAGAGAATGTGATCTTTAAGTAGAGAAGTCTTTTCTTAAAGAATAAAAATCACAAATCATAAAGGCAAAGATTGATAATTTGACCGCATCAACATTAAAAACTTCTACTCACCAGGCTGGGCATGATGGCTCACGCTTGTAATCCCAGCACTTTGGGATACTGAGGCCAGTGGATCACTTTGAGCCCAGGAGTTTGGGACCAGTCTCTACTAAAAACATATATATTTTTAAAGTCTCTATTAAAAATACCAAAAAAAAAAAAAAGGAAAAAAAAAGGGTGTAGTGGCATACGCCTTTAGTCCCAGCTACCTGGGAGCCTGAGGTTGGGAGGATCACCTGAGCCTGGGAGGTTGAGGCTGCAGTGAGCTGTGATTGCGCCACTGCACTCCAGCCTGGATGACAGAGTGAGACCCTGTCTCCTAAAACAAAACAAAACAGCAACAACAAAAAACCTTCTACTCACCAAAAAAACACCATAAGCAAAGCAAAAAGATGACTCAGATTAGAAAATATTTCCCGCTCATTCAACCAACAAAGGAATGGAATCTAGAATATATAAAGAAATCCTACAAAGCATTAAAAAAGATTAAGTAACCCCACAGGAAAATGGGCAAAGGTTATAGTAAGTAGCCTATTTGTAGAAAATAAAGGTTTTATGGAAAATCAGGGAAATGCAAATTAAAACAAGAGATAATTTCATTCACATCAAATTGGCAAAAATGAGTAAATTTGACAATACCAAGTGTTGACCAATATCTGGAGATTGATCTCCATACCACAGTTCTGAGATTGCTGACGGGCACCACCATCTTGAGGACAGTGTGGTGATATTTAGTAAAGTTAATGGTGTGGTTATACCGATCGTAGGTTATGCCACATGTGACTCTTGAGCACTTGAAATGTGGACAGTGTGAGGAATGGAATTTTAAAACATTTAATTTAATTTAAAATTGCTGTTGATTCATTTATTGGAATTTTTTTTTTTTTTTTTTTTTTTTTTTTTTTTTGTATTTTTGGTAGAGACAGAGTTTTGCCATGTTGCTCAGGCTGGTCTCAAACTCAAGCACTCCACCTGCTTTGGCCTCCCAAAGTGCTGGGATTACAGGCATGAGCCACTGCGACCAGCCTTAAGTGTGTTTAGAACAAACTGGGTCTGGCTAGGAGCTCACACCTGTAATGCCAGCACTTAGAGAGGCCGAGGTGGGAGGATCACTTGAGCCCAGGAGTTCGAGACCAACCTGGGCAACATAGCAAGACCCTGTACCTCAAAAAAAAAAAAAAGTTAGCAGGGCATGGTGGCACAAGCCTGTAGTCTCAGCCACTCAGGAGGCTGAGGCTGGAGGATCGCTTGAGCCCAGGAGTTGGAGGGTGCAGTGAGCTATGATTGTGCCACTGTACTCCAGCCTGGGCAACAGAGTAAGACCCTATCTCAACAGAAAAAAACAACAAAAACCTGGGTCTGTGAACCTACTTTTCACCTGTAGATTGGATAAAATCTACATTCAGATCAAGTATTTCTGATGATAATCTAGAAATGAAATTGCAGTACACACTAAATGTAAAACACACACCAGATTTCAAAGATTCGATACCAAAATAAATGTCAAAATATCTCATTAGTAATTTTCTCTATTGATTATGTGTTAAAGTGACTATCTTTTGGCTATATTGGGTTAAATAAAATACATAATGAAACTTCATTTTATCTGTGCCTTTTCACTGTTTTTGGCTTTTTTTGATTTCTTTTTTTTCTACTTTTTTCTTTTTTTTTTGAGACATGATTTTGCTGTATTGCCAAGCTGGTGTGTAGTGATCCATCATAGCATCTCAAACTCCCAGGCTCAAGTGATCCTTCCACCTCAGCTTCCAAGTAGCTGCGACTACAGGCACGCTCCACCATGCTTGGCTAATTTTTAATTTTTTTTTTTGTAGAGATGGGCTCTCACTATGTTGCCCAGGCTGGTCTCTAACTACTGGCCTCAAGTGATCCTCCTACCTTGGCCTCCCAAAGCACTGGGATTACAGGCATGAGCCACCATGAGCCCAGCCTTTTCCCACTTTTTAAAGTGGCTTCTGGTAACCTGGACATTACCTATGTGGTTCCTGTTGTCTTTCTCTTGGGCAACACTCAGCACTCTCAGATGAGCACAAGGGGATGGATTCAAGAACATACATTGTAGCATCGTTAAAAGTAACTAAGAAAAGTAGAAACCAGCCTTCATCTTCATCAACAAGAGAGAGGGTAAATAAATTGTGGTTTCTTTTTTTTTTTTTTCCTTGAGTGTTACATTTTTCTTTTTTTTTAATTTAACTTTTAAGTTCAGGGGTACGTTGCAGGTTTGTTATATAGGTAAACTTGTGTCGTGGGGGTTTGTCATACAGATTATGTCGTCACCCAGGTATTAAGCCTAGTACCCATGAGTTATTCTTCCTCATCCTCTCCCAACTCCCACCCTCCACCCTCAGGCCCCCATGTGTGCTGTTCCCCTCTGTGTGTCCATGTGTTCTCATTTAGCTCCCACTTATAGGTGAGAACATATGGTGTTTGGTTTTCTTTTCCTACATTAGTTTGCTGAGGATAATGGCCTCCAGCTCCATCCATGTTCTTGGAAAGGACGTGATCTCTTCTAATTGTGGCTTCTTTACACAGTGAAATATTGTGCAAGAGATAAAACGAATGAACTAAAGCCATGTGTGTATCCGCCTGGGTAAATTTTTTTTTTTTTATAATTTTGTTTTTTTTTTGAGATGGAGTCTCGCTCTGTCGCCCAGGCTAGAGTACAGTGGCGCGATCTCGGCTCACTGCAAGCTCTGCCTCCCGGGTTCATGCCATTCTCCTGCCTCAGCCTCCTAAGTAGCTGGGACTACAGGTGCCCGCCACCACGCCCAGCTAATTTTTTTGTATTTTTAGTAGAGAAGGGGTTTCACTGTGTTAGCCAGGATGGTCTCGATCTCCTGACCTCGTGATCCACTCGCCTCGGCCTCCCAAAGTGCTGAGATTACAGGCGTGAGCCACTGCGCCTGGTCCCGCCTGGGTAAATCTAAAGAACAGCACAATGAGTGACCAAAGCAGGTCGCAGAAGACTCCGTGTGTACATACAGGCCTTTTGTTTGTTTGTTTGTTTGTTTGTTTGAGACAGTCTCACCCTGTCATCCAGGCTGGAGTGCAGTGGCGCAATCTGCTCACTGCAACCTCTGCCTCCTGGGTTCAAGCGATTCTCATGCCTCAGCCTCCCGAGTAGCTGGAATTACAGACATGAATCACCACACCCAGCTAATTTTTGTATTTTTAGTGGAGACAGGATTTTGCCATGTTGGCCAGGCTGGTCTCGAACTCCTGGCCTCAAGTCATCTGCCTGTGTCAGCCTCCCAAAGTGCTGGGACTGCAGGTGTAAGCCACCATGCCTGACCATGTGCAGATTTAAAGCACGCACTAGTACCGGGAATTGGATGTGGATACATGTTGGTATAATAAAAATATAAAAACATGCATGGACATCGGGCCAGTGGCTCATTCCTGTCATCCCAGCACTTTGGGAGCCCAAGGCAGGTGGATCACTTGAGGTCAGGAGTTCGAGACCAACCTGGCCAACATGGTGAAACCCCCATCTCTACTAAAAATACAAAAATTAGCTGGACGTGGTGGCAGGCGCCTGTAATCCCAGCTACTCGGGAGGCTGAGGCAGGAGAATCGCTTGAGCCCAAGAGCTGAGATTGCACCACTGCACTCCAGCCTGGGCTACAGAGTAAGACTCTGTTTCAAAAAAACAAAACAAAACAAAAAACATGTATGGAAATGATAAACAACCAGACTCCAGGTACTGCTAACCTGTAGTGGAGTAGGCTAGAGGCGGGGAAGGGAGAAGGGGACCTGGAAGAGGGGGTACACCAGGTCCTTTGTGTTTGTAACATTTTGTTACTAGGGGTGGGTATGACTGGAGGGTTTGGTATGATTCAAATTTTTTCTTTTTTTTTTTGAGACAGAGTTTCGCTCTTGTTACCCAGGCTGGAGTGCAGTGGTGCGATCTCGGCTCACTGCAACCTTCAACTCCTGGGTTCAAGCGATTCTCCTGTGTCAGCCTCCTGGGTAGCTGGGATTACAGGCATGTGCCACCATGCCCGGCTAATTTTTATATTTTTAGTAGAGACAGGGTTTCATCTAGCTCAGTTCATCATATTGGTCAGGCTGGTCTTGAACTCCTAACCTCAGGTGACCTGCCTGCCTGGGCCTCCCAAAGTGCTGGGATTACAGATGTGAGCCACTGCACCCGGCCTGACTGGAATATTTTAACAAATTATTGGATGACCAAAGCCATTTTTAAGCCTTTTGGTTTCTGGTCAGAAAGTTTCAGAGAGGCTGGATATGGTGGCTCATGTCTGTAATCCCAGCACTTTGGGAGGCCAGAGTAAGAAGATCCCTTGAACCCAGGAGGTCAAGACCAGCCTGGGCAATATAGTGAGACTGTCTCTACAAAAAATTAAAAAATTAGCCAGGTGTAGTGGTGTGCACCTGTAGGCACCTGGGAGGGTGAGATGGGAACATCACTTGAACCTAGGAATTTGTGTTACAGTGAGCTATGATGGCACCACTGTACTCCAGCTGGGGCAACAGAGTGAGACCCTGTTTCAAAAAAAAAAATCTATTTCACAGCTGGGTATGGTGGCTCATGCCTGTGATCCCAGAACTTTGGGAGGCCGAGGTGGGCAGATCACTTGAAGTTAGGAGTTCAAGACCAGTCTGGCCAACATGGTGAAACCCTCTCTCTACAAAAGTACAAAAATTAGCCAGATGTGGTAACGCATGCCTGTAATTCCAGCTATTTGGGAGGCTGAGGCAGGAGAATCTCTTGAACCCAGGAGGCAGAGATTGCAGTGAGCCGAGGTGGCGCCACTGCACTCCAGCCTGGGTGACAGAGCAAGACTCCGGCTCAAAAAAAAAAAAAAATGTATTTCAAAGAACTGCAGCCTTTGGCCTCTCAGGTCTCAGGGCACCTGACCAGCTGTCCTGCCATCTCCCTTCTGTGCCAGCTGGTGGCCATGACTGGCTTTCGTGGATGTGTATGTTCCTGAGGAAAGATGATTTGCTGTGCGTGCTCCTGTGGGGAGGACATGCAGTGTCTGCCTGGGAGAAGGGGCAGCTGAGGCCGTGGCCCGGAGTGGTAGGAGCCACAAGCCACCCCGGGCAGGACGAGGCCTTGAGGGAGGTGAGCTTTTTGTACCCACAGGTCGGGAACTCACTCCTGAGCTTCCTGCTGTCCAAGGACCCCACCGTTTTCCAGGGAGTCCCTTCCAAAGGTCTCACCCAGCTCAGCTGAGGTAACTCATTTTGCCATTTCTTCATTTTTAGGACCACTGTCATCTGGGAAGTAACAACGCAGGATGCCCCCTGGGGTGGACTGCCCCATGGAATTCTGGACCAAGGAGGAGAATCAGAGCGTCGTGGTTGACTTCCTGCTGCCCACAGGGGTCTACCTGAACTTCCCTGTGTCCCGCAATGCCAACCTCAGCACCATCAAGCAGGTATGGCCTCCATCCGGTCCTCAGACCTTGGTGCTCAGAGAGAGAGAGAGAGAGAGACACACAGACAGACAGACAGACAGACAGACAGACGGACAGATGGACAGACAGATGGATAGACGGACAGACAGATGGACAGATGCATTGCTTTTCAGACTTGGGATCCTCAGATGAGAATTTTAAAAGATAAATAATGGTTTGTTTGTTTGTTTGTTTGTTTGTTTTGAGACGGAGTTTCGCTCTTATTGCCCAGGCTGGTGTGCAATGGCGCAATCTCGGCTCACTGCAACCTCCAACTCCCGGGTTCAAGAGATTCTTCCGCCTCAGCCTCCTGAGTAGCTGCGATTACAGGCATGCACCATCATGCCCGGCTAATTTTGTATTTTTAGTAGAGACAGGGTTTCTCCATGTTGGTCAGGCTGGTCTCAAACTCCCGACCTCAGGTGATCCACCTGCCTCGGCCTCCCAAAGTGCTGAGATTCCAGGCGTGAGCCACTGCATCCAGCCGATAATGGTTTTTTTGGTTTTTGTTTTTTGAGACAATCTCGCTCTGTCACCTAGGCTGGAGTGCAGTGGCATGATCTCAGGTGACTACAACCTCCGCCTCCCAGGCTCAAGCAGTTCTCGTGCCTCAGCCTCCTGAGTAGCTGGGACTATAGGTGTGCACCACCACACCTGGCTAATTTTTGTGTTTTTTAGTAGAGATGAGGTTATGCCATGTTGGCCTGGCTGGTCTTGAACTCCTGAGCTCAAGTGACCCACCCGCTTCGGCCTCTTAAAGTGTTGGAATTACAGGTGTGAGCCAACGCGCCCGACCCAAAAGATAAATCACGTCCATGAGTTGTTGAAAGACTTGTGGTTGCATCCAATTATTCCAATTTCAGCTTTCCCCATTTCACAGTGTATGTTTCCCTCTACTCAGTTATCCGATTATTCATGACTAGATGAGATTAGGGGCTGCCTCCCACGGTGGGCTTTCATCCTATTCATGACTGTGTCATCATTTTTTTTTTGAGATGGGGTCTCACTCTATTGCCCAGGCTGGAGTGCAGTAGTGCGATCACAGCTCACTGCAGCCTCAATCTCCCCAGGCTTAGGTGAGCCTCTTACCTCAGCCTCCTGAGTAGCTGGGACTACAGGCACGTGCCATCACGCCCAACTAATTTTTCGTGTGTGTATTTTTTGTGGAGATGGGGTTTCACCATGTTGCCCAGGCTAGAATGTGCCTTTCATTTTTGAAACCACACTCCATCCATGGCTGCCTAAGTGGTTTACAGGTCTTTTGTCTTTAAAGCTGTTGCCATAGTAAACAACATCTTTTTTTTTTTTTTTTTTTTTTTTTTGAGATGGAGTCCCGCTCTGTTGCCCAGGCTGGAGTGCAGTGGCGCCATCTCGGCTCACTGCAAGCTCCACCTCCCAGGTTCACACCATTCTCCTGCCTCAGCCTCCCGAGTAGCTGGGACTACAGGCACCCACCACCACGCCTGGCTAATTTTTTGTAAACAGCATCTTTGGAAAGAGATTTTGGTTTGTTGAATAATATTCAGGATGGACTACTGAGTCAAAGGATTAAATATGTAGACAATATTTGGTGGATATTGTCTTGTGACCTTCTAAAGGGCTCGTGCCCCTTACTAAGCGTGGGACTTGAGGGATCATGCCTTGGGCTGTGGGAGGGCAGGACCTTATCCCAGAATTTTATTTTATTTTTATTTATTTTTATTTTTTGAGACAGGGTTTCACTCTGTTGCCCAAGCTGGAGTTCAGTGGTGTGATCTCGGCTCACTGCAACCTCCGCCTCCCAGATTCAAGCAATTCTCCTGCCTCATCTTCCCAAGTAGCTGGGACTACAGGCACGTGCCACCACGCCCGGCTAATTTTTGTATTTTTAGTAGAGACGGGGTTTCACCATGTTGTCCAGGCTGGTCTCGAACTCCTGACCTCAAGTGATCTGCCCACCTCGGCCTCCCTTAGTGCTGGGATTACAGCCGTGAGCCATGGCACCCGGCCCTTATCCCAGAATTTTAAAAGCTATAATTGGGAGCAGGGAAAAAATACGAAAGAAGTAATGGATCATCTTTGAGAGTTTTTTCTTCTTCTCTTCCTGGAAGATGTCTTTAAAAATTAAGTTTCTTTTTCCTTCCATTGGAAGAGTAATATGGACACATTACAATTTAGGAAAAGGCCTGGCATGGTGGCTCATGCCTATAATCCTAGAACTTTGGGAGGTTGAGGCAGGAGAATTGCTTGAGCCCAGGAGTTCAAGACCAGCCTGGGCAACATGACAAAACCCTGTCTCTACAGAAAATGAAAAATAAAAAAATTAGCCAGGGCCAAGCATGGTGGCTCACGTCTCTTATCAGCACTTTGGGAGGCGGAAGCGGGTAGGTCACCTGAGGTCAGGAGTTTGAGACCAGCCTGGCCAACATGGTGAATCCCCATCTCTACTGAAAATACAAAAAATTAGCCAGGTGTGGTGGTGGATGCCTGTAATCCCAGCTACTCGGGAGGCTGAGGCAGAAGAATTGCTTGAACCTGGGAGGTGGAGGTTGCAGTGAACCGAGATGTGGGCCATTGCATTCCAGCCTGGGCAACAAGAGCGAAACTCTGTCTCAAAAAAAAAATTAGCCTGTGTGGTGGCATGTGCCTGTGATCCTAGCTACTCAGGAAGCTGAGGCAGGAGGATCGCTTGAGCCTGGGAGTTTGAGGCTGCAGTGAGCCATGATTTGCCACTGCACTCCAGCCTGGGTGACAGAGTGAAACCCCGTCTGTAAAATAAACAAACAAACAGACAGACAGACAAAAACAAACACAAAAAATAAATAAAATGTAGGAAAAGAAGAAAAAGTAGAAAAAGGAAAAAAATTACCTCTGATCCAGCCATATGAGAAAACCACAGTGAATACTTTGGCTGTTGCCTGTTTTCTCCTCTATGTAGTGTTTTTTTTGTAATAATTCTGATTATGACCTTTCATTATCTTTTTTTCTGAGTTAACGGTATAACATCTTATTCATGTTATTAACTTTATATAGATACCATTGTATTTTATTTTGCTTGAGAATGGTCTCACTTTGTTGCACAGGCTGGAATGCAGTGGCATAATCCTAGCTCTCTGCAGCCTTGACATCCTGGGCCCAAGCGATCTTCCCATCTTAGCCTGCTGAGTAGCTGGGACTATAGGCATGCACCACCACGCCTGGCTAATTTTATTTATTATTATTATTATTATTTTTGTAACGGTGGACCTTGCCATGTTGCCCAAGCTATAGATAGCATTTTAGTTTTTTATTTTTATACTTTTTTTTTTTTTTTGAGACAGGGTCTTGCTCTGTCATCCAGGCTGTAGTGCAGTGGCATGATCACAGCTCATGGCAGCCTCAACCTCCTGGGCTCAAATGATTCCCCCATCTCAGCCTCCTGAGTAGCTGGGACTACAGGTGCATGCCACCATAACCAGCTAATTTTTTATTTTTTTGTAGAGATGGAGTCTTATTATGTTGCCCAGGCTGGCCGTGAACTCCTGTGCTCAAGTGATCCTCCCACCTCAGCCTCCCAAAGTATTGGGATTACAGGAGTAAGCCATCGCACCTGACCTAGATGTCATTTTAAATCAGTCTTATTTTTCCACTTACAGAGCTGTGCATGTGGGTTATTAAAATTCAAACAGTGCAGAGGCATAGCATACACATCTCGATTTGGTCCCAATTCTTCATATTTGTATTTATCCCAGGGGCCAGATAGTAAATATTTTAGCAGTTGCTGGCTGGCTCTGTTATCTGTTGCGATGATTCAGTCCCGCCACCATAGGACAGGAGCAGCCCTGAGTGATATGTAAATGAAGGGGCGTGGCTTTTTGGGGTTAACCAGGTGGCAGGTGGATTTGGCCAGGAAAAGGGTGGTTTGCTCACCCCTGGTCTATGTTAATTGATATGTTTATTAGGGGTTTTTTTGTTTGTTTTTTAATGGAAATGGGCTTGACCCACACCTGCTGCTCTGTATCTTGGGGTTTTCCCCTCACTTAATGACACATCTTGGACCCCTCCAGGCCGGCACATAGAGCTGCTTGACAGTCCCTAGACTGTCACAGCTTGGCGCCATCCCACTGCTTGACAGACCATAGTTAGCCGTTGCCCTTGGTAGCAACACTGGGAACTTTCCTCCTTTCCCGTCTTCTTTGTGACTCAGTGGTGAACACCTTTCAACTGCTTGTTGCTGTGGGAGGGCTGGAGGCCCGCCATGGAGAATTCTCTTTGGGCCCCCTTGCTGTGTTAAATATTTCTGAGTTCGTTGCCAACATTTAAAAATCAGGGTTGCCAGGCTCAGTGGCTCACACCTGTAATCCCAGCACTTTGGGAGGCCGAGGCGGGCGGATCACCTGAGGTCAGGAGTTTGAGACCAGCTTGGCCAATGTAGCGAAACCCCATCTCTACTAAAAAAAAATAAAAAAATTTAGCCAGGCATGGTGGTGCATGCCTATAATCCCAGCTACTCGGGAGGCTGAGGCAAGAGAATCACTTGAACCTGGGAAGCGGAGGTTGCAGTGAGCCAGGATTGCGCCACTGCACTCCAACCTGGGCGACAGAGTGGGACTCCATCTCAAAAATAAAATAAATAGGTGAAGAACTCCAGGACAGTTAGCTGGGCTGCATGAAGGTCATGGCCCCCCGTCTGTGGAGTGACCTAGGGTGGTCCTGCGCTCTGGGAGGGGAGCCTGTAGGACGTGGTGCCAGCCCCAGATCCCAGCACCTCCCAGGTGCCCCCACAGAAGGGCATCGGTGGAGAAGCCTGTCCACCCATGGTCAGCACCCGGGGGGCTGCAGAGAGTGCAGATCTTGGGGTCTGCCTCTGCCCTCTGGGAGGTTTGGACCCCCAGGCTGGAGGCCAGCTCTCCACCCTCCCTCAGCCTCCCACCTCCCAGTGGCTGCCTTGGGTGGAGGGGCTGACCGGTGACTGTCCCTCCAGCTGCTGTGGCACCGCGCCCAGTATGAGCCGCTCTTCCACATGCTCAGTGGCCCCGAGGCCTATGTGTTCACCTGCATCAACCAGACAGCGGAGCAGCAAGAGCTGGAGGACGAGCAACGGCGTCTGTGTGACGTGCAGCCCTTCCTGCCCGTCCTGCGCCTGGTGGCCCGTGAGGGCGACCGCGTGAAGAAGCTCATCAACTCACAGATCAGCCTCCTCATCGGCAAAGGTAGCTCTGCCGAGTGGGCCGTGTGGCCGGGCTGGCCCTGCCTGCCCCACCCGCTGACCCAGCCCTCCCCACCCCGCAGGCCTCCACGAGTTTGACTCCTTGTGCGACCCAGAAGTGAACGACTTTCGCGCCAAGATGTGCCAATTCTGCGAGGAGGCGGCCGCCCGCCGGCAGCAGCTGGGCTGGGAGGCCTGGCTGCAGTACAGTTTCCCCCTGCAGCTGGAGCCCTCGGCTCGAACCTGGGGGCCTGGCACCCTGCGGCTCCCGAACCGGGCCCTTCTGGTCAACGTTAAGTTTGAGGGCAGCGAGGTGAGCCCATGCGTGGCCTGCGGCATCCAGGCTGCTCTGTCCATGGGGAGCACTTCCTCTGTGAAACTCCTCAGTCATCCGCAAGCCCCCCTCCCCCAGTGGCATCAGATGGTGTTTGCCAGGTGTCTGTGCATGTGTGGGGCTCAACTGAACGTCCCCCCAGGCAAGCTCAACGTGGCAGGATAACCAAGTGGCGTGGGGCGTTGGGCATCAGTTTGTTCATTCTTTGAACAAATATTTCCCAGTGTCATTTGTGAACTCCCCAGACCCTGCCCTTGGGGGCAAATAGGCAACCCTGCCCTGTGCCCCAGAACCCCGGGGGGCCTCGAGGGCAGAGGACTGACCTCCCTCCTCCCCACAGGAGAGCTTCACCTTCCAGGTGTCCACCAAGGACGTGCCGCTGGCGCTGATGGCCTGTGCCCTGCGGAAGAAGGCCACGGTGTTCCGGCAGCCGCTGGTGGAGCAGCCGGAAGACTACACGCTGCAGGTGAACGGCAGGCATGAGTACCTGTATGGCAGCTACCCGCTCTGCCAGTTCCAGGTGAGGCCGCCGAGGCCCTCTGCACTCTGGGCTCCCTCCGCCCTGGATAGGGCCTGGGTGGGAGTCGGGGAGCTGACATTTGGGCGCACCTTGAGCCTGCTGAGCCAGGCCTTTGGGTCACCGCCAAAGCATCCCCTGGTAGGGCTGGCCCTCTCTGAGAGCACAAGGAGGGGCTCCGTCTTGGGAGGTGGAGGTGGGGCAGGAAAAACCAGCAGGAAGCCCTCCCCTCTCCCAAGGCCTAGGACAGGCAGTGGGCAGCTTGGGGGGTCCTGGGAATCCTGGTGTCCAGGGAGTGGTTGGGGCCGCCCCACCGGCCGCTCACCCTGCACACCGTCTCAGTACATCTGCAGCTGCCTGCACAGTGGGTTGACCCCTCACCTGACCATGGTCCATTCCTCCTCCATCCTCGCCATGCGGGATGAGCAGAGCAACCCTGCCCCCCAGGTCCAGAAACCGCGTGCCAAACCACCTCCCATTCCTGCGAAGAAGGTGAGATGGCGCCTTCCGCCTCCCCTCTGAGCCACCCCTTATTTCCACCTGGCGTCCAACTCCATGTGCTACTGGCATGGGTCCAGGGGCCCTTGGTATGGAGAGCTGGGGCTTTGAGCTGGGGAAGCCAACACAGCTGACAAGCGTCCTGGGCTGGGGGCCTGTGGGACTGCAGTGGGTGGGGGGGCAGCCCCATGCCTGGCTCACCGGCTGCCCTTCCCCTCTGCAGAGCTCAGGGGTGTTGGGGCCCCCTGGGGAGCCCGCATGGCAGGTTTTCTGGGAAAGGATAGCCTTGTGGACAGGCCCAAACCTGGCCGCAAACCTGTGACCCTCTCACCCGCCCCCAAGTGGTCACGGGCCTCACCATAGGCCAGGGAGACAAGCTGCACTTTGAGCCGTGTTAACAGCCCTGCTTCCCCGGCCCCCAGCCTTCCTCTGTGTCCCTGTGGTCCCTGGAGCAGCCGTTCCGCATCGAGCTCATCCAGGGCAGCAAAGTGAACGCCGACGAGCGGATGAAGGTGGGGCTCCTGGGATAGGTGGGAGAGACACTGTTTTTTTGCACAAACAAGGTGGCTGTATCCTGGAGGGGTAGCAGAGGAAGGAGGGGGATCACATGAAAGCCACCTGACCACATTACCCAGCATCCCTGCCTGGGGCGCTGTGAGCGGCTTGAAAACAGGAAGTGGGGAGGGGGTGGGCCAGCCGGCCCTGGAGGCCGATTCGTAGAAACTTGGGCCAAGCAGCGTTCTGGGTATTTGACTTTGGTGGAGGTTATGGGGCCAGGTTCAGCCCAGGGATCCGGGACCGCAGAGCTGGGGGAAGGGCCGGGCATGGAAGAGGGGCTGGGTCCAGCTGGGCTGGGGGCTGTGGTGCTCCCTGGAGGCACCAGGGCGGTGCCTGCAGCCTGTGAGGGCTGCACCTGCCTCAACCTCTAGGGGCTGAGCCCACCTCCCTGTTGTCTCTTCACACTTTCACACACTCCATCGCAACAGCCTGCAGTCATGGGTTTTATTGTCCTGTTTGCTGGACATGATACCTGAGTCCTCAGAGGTTGGCCCTCCTGCCTGGAGTGTGTTTCACTGGGGAAATCGTATAAGCAGGGCAGGTCTGGGTTCCACTGGCAGGAATCGAGGGGGACTGGATCAGAGGGACTTCCAGGGTGGTGTTGTCAGGTGGAATTGGAAGGGGCCGGACATCAGGTGGCAGGAAAAGCCCTTCCCCACCCACATGGGCTCATAGGAATCTGAGAAGTCCAGGGAGCCCTAGGATGTTAGAGCAAGGGTCCCTGAAGTTCTTGATCCCTGATGGAGAAACTGAGGCCTGGAGTGGGGAATGGACATGCCCCGAGGTCCCCAGAGTTGGGGTAGCTGAGACAGGGCACCCATGCACAGCCTGTGGTACCCTCCCTCACCCCAGGGCCGCTCATGCCCCTCAGGCCTTCCCTGTGCTGCACCACCTTCCTTCGCGTGGGAAATAGAGTTCAGACCCACCTGAGGACATTCAAGGGGGAGACTGACACCTTAAGGGGGAGGGGAGAGGGGCTGGGCCTCTGCCTCCTCACCCATCATCCCGGCACCTTCTACAGCTGGTGGTGCAGGCCGGGCTTTTCCACGGCAACGAGATGCTGTGCAAGACGGTGTCCAGCTCGGAGGTGAGCGTGTGCTCGGAGCCCGTGTGGAAGCAGCGGCTGGAGTTCGACATCAACATCTGTGACCTGCCCCGCATGGCCCGTCTCTGCTTTGCGCTGTACGCCGTGATCGAGAAAGCCAAGAAGGCTCGCTCCACCAAGAAGAAGTCCAAGAAGGCGGTGGGTCCCAGGGCCGGCTGGGAGGGGTGCAGGCCCCGGAGAGCCAGTACAGCCCCTTGCTGGGCCACTCACCACTCTCCTCCCGGCAAGCACGCAGCCTGGGGATGGGGGTCCTGGGATTGCTTGTGGACCCCAGCCTCCTCACCCACCCTAGTCTGGCCACCAGCCCTGCTCGAGGGACACTCTGGGCTCCTGGGCTCCTGTGCATGCGGCCTCAGAATATCTGGCCTGGGCTGTGGTCCTGCAGGAACCTGCAGGTAGTGCCCTGGGATGGAAGGACAAGCACAGTGTCATCCCTGGAGCAGAAAAGCCTGAGTCAGCGGCTGGCCGGGAGGCGTAGTGGCTGGATGCTGAGTCACGGTCCCAGGATATGGCTCCCCTCGGAGCTGACTCACTCTGAGCTGAGCTGGGCTGGCCTCTGGGGCTGTGCCATCTGTTTGGGGATTTCTCAAGAAGCCAGGAGGGCCAGGCGTGGTGGCTCATGCCTATAATCCCAGCACTTTGGGAGGCCAAGGTGGTCGGCTTACAAGGTCAGGAGTTTGAGACCAGCCTGGCCAATATGGTGAAACCCTGTCTCTACTGAAAATACAAAAAAATTAGCCGGGCGTGGAGGCGCATACCTGTAATCTCAGCTACTTGGGAGGCTGAGGCAGGAGAATTGCTTGAACCAAGGAGGCAGAGGTTGCAATGAGCTGAGATCGTGCCACTGCACTCCAGCCTGGGTGACAGAGCAAGACTCCGTCTCAAAAAAAAAAAAAAAAAGCCTGAGTAGGGGTGAGGTGGGAACAGGAGGGTGCAGCAGGTGTCAGCTGGCTTCACCACTGGAGCCCTCAGAGGAAAGAGGAAAAAGCGGCTCCTCTCCTTCCCCAAGCAGGGTCTCCCAGGGGTCTGGTTGGGAGATGTTAGCTGGGCTCTGGGTCTTCTTGGGTGGGGTGCCTGGGGGAGGGCAGGGAAGCTGGGTCTGGAGGCCCCTGAGTGGCTGTCCTCACCTGCGCTGTCCTTCTGCAGGACTGCCCCATTGCCTGGGCCAACCTCATGCTGTTTGACTACAAGGACCAGCTTAAGACCGGGGAACGCTGCCTCTATATGTGGCCCTCCGTCCCAGGTCGGCCCAGGCCCAGGAGGGAGAGGCGTTGGGAGTGTGAGGGTCCCAGAGATGCTGGTCACCCCTCTACAACTTCATCTGCCCCTGTGTTCAGATGAGAAGGGCGAGCTGCTGAACCCCACGGGCACTGTGCGCAGTAACCCCAACACGGATAGCGCCGCTGCCCTGCTCATCTGCCTGCCCGAGGTGGCCCCGCACCCCGTGTACTACCCTGCCCTGGAGAAGGTCAGTGGGGGCCCCGCCGCGTGAGGCTGAGGGGCTGGCGCGGAGCTCTCCTGGCCCTGCTCCTGCAGCTCTTCAGAGGTGCTCCCTGGCCATGTCGGGGCTGGGCTACCAGGCATATCTGGGGCCTTCCCAGGGGCCATTTTGCCTGCAGGGATGCGCGCAGTCTGATGACATTTTCGGTTGTCACAGCTGCCGGGAGGGATGCTCTTGGCATCTTGTGAGTGGAGGCCAGAGCTGCTGTGGATGCGCCTCCATGCAGAGGACAGCGCCCCCTCAAGGATGATCGGGGTGGCAATGCCCGGCCTGGGGGTCCTGCCCGGGCTGGTCCAGGCCCCTGGGGACGCTGAGTGCAGCTGTTTGTTGCAGATCTTGGAGCTGGGGCGACACAGCGAGTGTGTGCATGTCACTGAGGAGGAGGTGAGTGGGGTGGGGGTGTGGGGTGGGGGGCATGGAGCCGGCGTGGAACCAGCACCCTCACCCCTGCCCACACCCCTCAGCAGCTGCAGCTGCGGGAAATCCTGGAGCGGCGGGGGTCTGGGGAGTTGTATGAGCACGAGAAGGACCTGGTGTGGAAGCTGCGGCATGAAATCCAGGAGCACTTCCCGGAGGCGCTAGCCCGGCTGCTGCTGGTCACCAAGTGGAACAAGCATGAGGATGTGGCCCAGGTGGGTGGGGAGGCGCACCTGGGGGCGGAGCTGGGGGCAGACCACAGCCTCTGGCTACCCACCACCCTGACCCCGGCCAACCCCCACCCTGACCCTGGCCGCCCACCACCCTGACCCTGGCTGGCCATCACCCTTACCCTGACCACCTCCACCCTGACCCCAGCCGCCCCCAAGCCTGACCTCGGCTCCCCCCAGATGCTCTACCTGCTGTGCTCCTGGCCGGAGCTGCCCGTCCTGAGCGCCCTGGAGCTGCTAGACTTCAGCTTCCCCGATTGCCACGTAGGCTCCTTCGCCATCAAGTCGCTGAGGAAACTGACGTGAGTCCCAGCTGGGCGCTCCCCGCTTCTCCAGAGGGCAGCTGTGTCCTGGCTGCCAGGACGTGGGCTCTGGGTAGGGCCTGAACCTTCCTGTGGGCTTGCTCCCTCCTGCCTGGCCTCCCTCTGGCTGCCGAGGGAGCTCCCTCCTGTCCTGAGTCGGGGAGCTCCAGGCCCCAGTGCCTTCCTTCCCTGCAGGGACGATGAGCTGTTCCAGTACCTGCTGCAGCTGGTGCAGGTGCTCAAGTACGAGTCCTACCTGGACTGCGAGCTGACCAAATTCCTGCTGGACCGGGCCCTGGCCAACCGCAAGATCGGCCACTTCCTTTTCTGGCACCTCCGGTAGCGGGACTTGCCCCAGCCGTTCTGTGGGAATCCCAGCCCCTGAGTCTCCCTGGAAGGCCACTGGGGACGTTTCCAGCAGGCCTGGGTGTCCTGGCCTCGCTAGGTCCTGCTGGGCGGGAGGGGCTGCGTGGTGCTGCCTGGTGAGGCTCAGCCCTCCCTTCACCTTCCAGCTCCGAGATGCACGTGCCGTCGGTGGCCCTGCGCTTCGGCCTCATCCTGGAGGCCTACTGCAGGGGCAGCACCCACCACATGAAGGTGCTGATGAAGCAGGTGAGGCTCAAAGCCCTGGGGGGCGGGCAGGGGGCGGCCCTGAGCGTCTGGGAATCCCCAGGGCTGGGTCAAGGCTGGGACCTGCCCACTGCCGCCCTCCCATCTTCCCACCAGGGGGAAGCACTGAGCAAACTGAAGGCCCTGAATGACTTCGTCAAGCTGAGCTCTCAGAAGACCCCCAAGCCCCAGACCAAGGAGCTGATGCACTTGTGCATGCGGCAGGAGGCCTACCTAGAGGCCCTCTCCCACCTGCAGTCCCCACTCGACCCCAGCACCCTGCTGGCTGAAGTCTGGTGAGCCCAAGCCCCGCCACAAGGGTTCCTCCCACCCCTGGGAGGCCAGCAGAGGAGCCCCTGCTGACTGCCCGCTCTCTGGCCTGGCAGCGTGGAGCAGTGCACCTTCATGGACTCCAAGATGAAGCCCCTGTGGATCATGTACAGCAACGAGGAGGCAGGCAGTGGCGGCAGCGTGGGCATCATCTTTAAGAACGGGGATGGTGAGGGCCTGGCCTCCCTACACCCCGCCTGTACTGCCCTGGGGGGTCCTGGGGTGCTCCTAGAGTGGGGCTGGAGAAGACAGAATCCTGGGACTTAAGGGCTTGGGTGTAGCTGGAAGCAGAGAACCTACCAGAAACTCACACTTCTCCTCCCACCGGCCGGTGGCACAGACCTCCGGCAGGACATGCTGACCCTGCAGATGATCCAGCTCATGGACGTCCTGTGGAAGCAGGAGGGGCTGGACCTGAGGTGAGGACCCTCACCCCACATCGTCCCTTGGTGTCTGTGCCCAGCCTGGGAGTCTGTGCCCCTGGAGGGGTCCTTGTTGAAGGTGGCATGACCATCTCAGCCGGGGAAAGGGCTTTCCTAGGAAGACCCGGAGGCGGTTTAACTCTAGGCCAGGAGGCGGCGGGCAGCAGGATGCGTGAAGGCTGCTCCTGAGGCTTAGCGTGTACCCTGCTCTGTTGCTTTAGTTGCCCAGGTGCCCCTGGCTTCCCCAGCCCATCTTGGGAAGCAGTGGCGTCTTCTCCCAAGGCCTCTGGCCGGTTCTCTTCCAAGCAAATGTGAACTCAGCTGTGGTGCTTTCTGCACCTCAGATGCTGGTGCCGGCATCTCCAAGGAGCCAGCATCTCTCACCTGCTTTTTAGCAATGTGGGCAGCAGCATCTTCTGTGGCTTTTTGGGGCACCATGAGTTTCTGGGGCTCAAGTGGCCTCAGGGACAGCCCTTGACCATGCCATTTGCCCATCCCTCTTCCCCCTTGCCTAGGATGACCCCCTACGGCTGCCTCCCCACCGGGGACCGCACAGGCCTCATTGAGGTGGTACTCCGTTCAGACACCATCGCCAACATCCAACTCAACAAGAGCAACATGGCAGCCACAGCCGCCTTCAACAAGGACGCCCTGCTCAACTGGCTGAAGTCCAAGAACCCGGGGTGGGTTTCAGGCCCAGGGATAGGTTCCCTCTCCTTTCCAAGAGGTGTGGAGTGGGAGGGCCTCGCCTGTCAGAACAAAGGAGCGGGGAGGGGCCTCAGACCATCTTTGTGGCTACTTGGCTCAGTTGAGGACCAGCCTGTGTCTGGGTTGGGGTGAGGTAGGTCTCTCTTCCCCAAGTATCAGTGTCTCTTGCTATGCAACACCATCCAAAGCGCAGGGCTTTAAAAAACAGCCATTTACGATTGGCTCACAGATCTGCAGCTGGGGCTGGGCTCAGCCGGGTGGCTTTTCTGCTGGTTGCGCATAATCACTCATGCAGCTGTTCTCATCTGGTGCCTTAACTGGGCCAGCGGGGTCTGAGATAACCCATCTCATTCCTGGGGCCTTGGCGCCAGCTGTCTGTGATGCCTCTCTGCATGTGGCCTCCTCATTTAGCAGCCTCACCTTCCTTCCGTGGCTCTGTATTGAGGGTATGGGGTTCAAGATCTGCAGGGGTCTTCATGCCTTGGCTCTGGAATAGCGTCTGCAAGCGATGTCCAGCATTGTGTCCTCCATGTTCTGTTGGTCAAAGCAAGTCACAGGGCCAGATTCAAGGGGAGAGGGAGTAATAACCCACCTCTTGATAGGAGGAGCTGCAAAATGGTATGGCCATGCTTTTTAATCTTCCCCACCCAGGGAGGCCCTGGATCGAGCCATTGAGGAGTTCACCCTCTCCTGTGCTGGCTATTGTGTGGCCACATATGTGCTGGGCATCGGCGATCGGCACAGCGACAACATCATGATCCGAGAGAGTGGGCAGGTACAGGGGCTGGTGCTGGCGGCTGCTGTGGGGACTTGGCTTCTGGCCCCAGCCTGCTGGCCCCTCTGCCTAGCACACAGCTCTGTGGCAGGGGTCCCCCAGCCCTGCTGGCTTCCTGTCTCCCCTGGATTCTCTCCTGTCTGACACCTTCTCAATCCTCCCCCTCCTCTCCTCTCCCCTCCCCTCAGCTGTTCCACATTGATTTTGGCCACTTTCTGGGGAATTTCAAGACCAAGTTTGGAATCAACCGCGAGCGTGTCCCATTCATCCTCACCTATGACTTTGTCCATGTGATTCAGCAGGGGAAGACTAATAATAGTGAGAAATTTGAACGGTGAGAGTGCCTGAGCCCCACCAGATGCCCCTCGGTGTGGGGCCCCAGGGAACAGGGCAGAGGTTCCCAGGCAGGGTGCAGGATGGGGCTCAGGTCTCAACCCCACACCTGGCCCCTCACCCCAACTGTTGATGGGTTTGGAACATGCCCCTGCTCCACCCTGCAGTGCCCCTTTTGGGCAATGTGGGCAGGTTTGTGGGTCATGTAGCAGGAGGCTGGCTGGGGCACAGGGGTCAGTTAGCAGAACTGGAGGCCTTGTGTCCACCCATTATCAGGGCAAGGGCAGGTGTCCTTGGGGAAGGGGCTGGTTGGATGCAGAGCAGCCCTCTGGCCTGTGGCTGGGAGTTCCCAGAGCCTCACTTCCTCTGTCCCCTACCTGCAGGTTCCGGGGCTACTGTGAAAGGGCCTACACCATCCTGCGGCACCACGGGCTTCTCTTCCTCCACCTCTTTGCCCTGATGCGGGCGGCAGGCCTGCCTGAGCTCAGCTGCTCCAAAGACATCCAGTATCTCAAGGTATGTGCCGGGCAGGAGACTGCTGTCGCCAGTGGCCTTCCAAGGCCTGCCCCCGAGCAATGTGACCTAGGAGGGCCCTGAGTGCAGTAGGCCCCAAAGGGCACTGAGCTGTGTGTGCCTCATGCCGTCCCAGGACCCAGCAGTGGAGCTGGTGGGCGGTGGAGGGGAAAGTGGCTGGACCAGAGTTGAGCCGCCCGGGCATGGTTCCACTCAGTGGCAGATGTGTAGTGACCTCTCCTGGTTGGGGCGCTGTGCTCAGGGCTGCGGGGCTTTCAGGCGTCCACTAGGGGGCCTCGTGAGCTCTGGCTCCCTCTGCCTTCTAAAAGATATTTTTTGGCCGGGCGCGGTGGCTCACGCCTGTAATCCCAGCACTTTGGGAGGCCGAGGTGGGCGGATCACCTGAGGTCGGGAGTTCGACACCAGCCTGACCAACATGGAGAAACCCTGTCTCTACTAAAAATACAAAATTAGCTGGGCATGGTGGTGCATTCCTGTAATCCCAGCTACTTTCGGGAGGCTGAGGCAAGAGAATCGCTTGAACCCAGGAGGCGGAGGTTGCAGTGAGCCGAGATTGTGCCATTGCACTCCAGCCTGGGCAGCAAGAGCAAAACTCGGTCTCAAAAAAAATAAAAATAAATAATAAAAAAAGATATTTTTCCAGGCCGGGCGCGGTGGCTCACGCCTGGCTCACGCCTGTAATCCCAGCACTTTGGGGGGCTGAGGTGGGCAGATCACGAGGTCAGGAGTTCGAGATCAGCCTGACCAACATGGTGAAACCCTGTCTCTACTAAAAATACAAAAATTAGCCAGGTGTGGTGGCATGCACCTGTAATCCCAGCTACTCAGGAGACTCAGGCAGAAGAATCACTCGAACCTGGGAGGCAGAAGTTGCAGTGAGCCGAGGTCGTGCCACTGCACTCTAGCCTGGGCAACAAAGGCAAAACTCCGTCTCAAAAAATAATAAAAAAATAAAAATAAACATAAATAAAAGATATTTTTCCAGGCTGGGCATGGTGGCTCATGCCTGTAATCCCAGCACTTTGGGAGGCTGAGGCAGGTGGATCACCTGAGGTCAGGAGTTTGAGACCAGCCTGGCCAACATGGTGAAACCACATCTCTACTTAAAATACAAAAAATTAGCCAGGCATGATGGCACATGCCTGTAATCCCAGCTACTCATGAGGCTGAGGCAGAAGAATCACTTGAACACGAGTGACTGAGGCTGCGGTAAGCCTAGATCGCGCCACTGCACTCCAGCTCGGGTGACAGAGCAAGACTCTGTCTCAAAAAGAAAAAATTGGCCGGGCACGATGGCTCACGCCTGTAAACCCAGCACTTTGGGAGGCCAAGGCGGGTGAATCATGAGGTCAGGAGATCGAGACCATCCTGGCTAACACGGTGAAACCCCGTCTCTACTAAAAAATACAAAAAATTAGCCAGGTGTGGTGGCGGCTGCCTGTAGTCCCAGCTACTTGGGAGGCTGAGGCAGAAGAATCACTTGAACCTGGGAGGCGGAGGTTGCAGTGAGCCGAGATCATGCCCAGCCTGGGCGACAGAGTGAGACTGTCTCAAAAAAATGTATATATACAGATACATATGTATTTTTTTTCCTTCTTGTGTCCTCTCCATGTGAGAAGGTGGGATGGGGCGGTGAGGCTGCTGGGGCCACACATGCTTGCCAGGACCATCCCTCTGGTGACCAGTCCCTGCAAAAGCAGCTGCTCCCACGCTCCTCCCAGAGCCATTTCTCCAGTAGGGGAGGCGAGGTCACTTGGGAACTGGGGGCTCTGGGGCCAAGATGTCTTTGGCACCTTCATTTGAGGGTGGGAGCGGAATAGAGAGCTTTTCCTGAGATGCTGGGAGCTCTCTACTAACCATTTCATTCAGTGACTCTGAAGTCCCCAGAGAGGGACACATCCCAGAGCAAAGTCCGGGCCCCCTTTACGTGGACACCGCTGTGATTTGTTTGCAGGACTCCCTGGCACTGGGGAAAACAGAGGAGGAGGCACTGAAGCACTTCCGAGTGAAGTTTAACGAAGCCCTCCGTGAGAGCTGGAAAACCAAAGTGAACTGGCTGGCCCATAACGTGTCCAAAGACAACAGGCAGTAGCGGCTCCTCCCAGCCCTGGGCCCAAGAGGAGGCAGCTGCGGGTCGTGGGGACCAAGCACGTTGGTCCTAAAGGGGCTGAAGAGCCTGAACTGCACCTAACGGGAAAGAACCGACATGGCTGCCTTTTGTTTACACTGGTTATTTATTTATGACTTGAAATGTTTAAGGAGCTAAACAGCCATAAACGGAAACGCCTCCTTCGTGCAGCGGCGGTGCTGGGCCCCCCGAGGCTGCACCTGGCTCTCGGCTGAGGACTGTCACCCCAAGTCTTCCAGCTGGTGGATCTGGGCCCAGCAAAGACTGTTCTCCTCCCGAGGGAACCTTCTTCCCAGGCCTCCCGCCAGACTGCCTGGGTCCTGGCGCCTGGCGGTCACCTGGTGCCTACTATCCGACAAGATGCCTCGATCCTCGTGCGACCCACCCTGTGTATCCTCCCTAGACTGAGTTCTGGCAGCTCCCCGAGGCAGCCGGGGTACCCTCTAGATTCAGGGATGCTTGCTCTCCACTTTTCAAGTGGGTCTTGGGTACGAGAATTCCCTCATCTTTCTCTACTGTAAAGTGATTTTGTTTGCAGGTAAGAAAATATTTAATAGATGACTCACCACACTTCTACGGCTGGGGAGATCAGGCCCAGCCCCATAAAGGAGAATCTACGCTGGTCCTCAGGGCGTGTTAAAGAGATCTGGGCCTCCTGTAGCTCACCCCGGTCACGCGTGAAGGCAAAAGCAGGTCAGAAGCGAATACTCTGCCATTATCTCAAAAAAAAATTTTTTTTTTGAGATGGGGTCTTGCTCTTGCCCAGGCTGGAGTGCAGTGGTGCAATCTTGGCTCACTGTAACCTCCGCCTCCCAGGTTCAAGTGATTCTTCTGCCTCAGCCTCCTGAGTAGCTGGGATTACAGGTGTGCACCACCGTACCCAGCTAATTTTTGTATTTTAGTAGAGACGGGGGTTTCACCATGTTGGCTGGGCTGGTCTCGAACTCCTGACCTCAGGTGATCCACCCGCCTCAGCCTCCCAAAGTGCTGGGATTACAGGCATGAGCCACCGCGCCCGGCCCACTCTGCCATTGTCTAAGCCACCTCTGAAAGCAGGTTTTAACAAAAGGATGAGGCCAGAACTCTTCCAGAACCATCACCTTTGGGAACCTGCTGTGAGAGTGCTGAGGTACCAGAAGTGTGAGAACGAGGGGGTGTGCTGGGATCTTTCTCTCTGACTATACTTTTAGTTTGAAATGGTGCAGGCTTAGTCTTAAGCCTCCAAAGGCCTGGATTTGAGCAGCTTTAGAAATGCAGGTTCTAGGGCTTCTCCCAGCCTTCAGAAACCAACTAACTCTGCAGATGGGGCTAGGACTGTGGGCTTTTAGCAGCCCACAGGTGATCCTAACATATCAGGCCATGGACTCAGGACCTGCCCGGTGATGCTGTTGATTTCTCAAAGGTCTTCCAAAACTCAACAGAGCCAGAAGTAGCCGCCCGCTCAGCGGCTCAGGTGCCAGCTCTGTTCTGATCCACCAGGGGTCCGTCAGTAGTCATTGCCACCCGCGGGGCACCTCCCTGGCCACACGCCTGTTCCCAGCAAGTGCTGAAACTCACTAGACCGTCTGCCTGTTTCGAAATGGGGAAAGCCGTGCGTGCGCGTGTTATTTATTTAAGTGCGCCTGTGTGCGCGGGCGTGGGAGCACACTTTGCACAGCCGCAGCGTTTCTGGTTTTTGGGTGTACAGTCTTGTGTGCCTGGCGAGAAGAATATTTTCTATTTTTTTAAGTCATTTCATGTTTCTGTCTGGGGAAGGCAAGTTAAGTATCACTGATGTGGGTTGAGACCAGCACTCTGTGAAACCTTGAAATGAGAAGTAAAGGCAGATGAAAAGAAAGAAAAAGCCTTTTTTTATGTTCTTATGTTCGAAAGAAAAAGCCTTTTTTTATGTTCTTATGTTCTCGGCTCAAAAAGAAACAAGGGAGTGTAGGTTTAAAACCAAAACAGGAGAGAAGACAAACCCCGCTCCAGCTGGAGTTAGTTAGAACCAGAACTTTATTGTAGCGGATACACTTTCTGACCTATCATGAGTATACACATCTGCGAAGGGAAACCGCGCGGCGACAGCGTGAGGACATCCCCTGTGCGTGAGCGTCTGTCCGCTGTCTAAACAAACAGAGCAGCTACAGGGATGGGACATGGAGGATGGCCACACGTGTAGCACAGCCACCAGTGTCCTCAGAACTAGCAGTCAGGGTCACAGAACAGTATTCAAAATGATTGCCCACATGTTTTAGAAATCTAAAATTTTACATGTAACTAAGAGCAAAGTGCTATGTGGGTTTTAGACCATGACTGTTCGTTTGCTCTCCTTCTGCCCTACCACCAAGCAAAGCAGCAGGGCTCCTGGGGGAGAGGGATTTCAACCCCCCTGATGGCAGGGGGTGCTCTGGGGAGGAGAGAGGAGAGAACAGGCTGTTTTGGAAAATTCCAGCACTTTGACTTCGGGCCATGCGTCTCTCCTGGACGTTCTGAGTACGGATCGCTCAGGCCTCCTGCCGTCTCCAAAAGGAGTGGTCAGCCGGTCTGCAGGACACCTGTCAGTTTCTCCTTTTACCAGCAAGAAAATGTACATTTAAGCATAAACCACAAGGCTGCACACGGTGAGACCAGGCCACTGCCCAGGGAGCTGCTGTCGGAGGAGGAGTGTGGAAAAGGGGCAGGGGACCCCGCACGCCACACCAAATTAGGAACAGGTAGAATCCCAAAGGCAAGGCCCGGCTACTTGTAGCTACCAAAGAGCGGTCCCTGATCCAGTCTCTTGAGCAGCACAGCTAGAGGCCTGTGGCCCCCGACTCCCAGCCACACTCAGACCTGAGCAGGGGCTGGGGCGGGGCTGGGCGGGGTGGGCCTCTCCCTCTGGGGTCTGGGGAGGGAGGACCCGGCGGGAAGAGCCCGTGCTCAGAGCTCCGAACTTCACTTTACATTCCAGTCCCGGGTTACACTAGCACAAAGGACACAAGGAATCCGATTTATTTACAAAATATTAAAAAGTCAGTTAATCATCTACACAGTACCCCCCATCCTGCCATTATTTATACATGCACTAGTTTGGAAAAAATAAAAACTTTTTTTAAAAAAAGAAAAAAATGATTACCGGGTGGGAGTGAGCATGTTTTACCCTTTGTCAACGAGTCCAGCTGGCATGGCTTTTCTGGAGTGCGAGGGGCCAGCGTCCTCTCCCCGGGGGGAGACTCCAGACACAAACGCGGGGCCTGAGGCGCTGGGAGGCCCCTGTGCGAGCCGGATGGCGGCCAGAGAGGACGTGTCAGCTCCTCGTGGGACTGAAGAGCGCGACCAGGCAGAGGGTGGGCGGGGAGCCTAGGGTCCTACACACCAAGCACGGCGACGATCGTGGCGGGGAGGGGTCTGCACACCTACTGGCCGAAATGACTTTGTACATCGTGGACCCTTGGGACTGGGAGAACGGATGGCAGCAGAGTCTTCGAAAGCAGAAACCGAGGTGGCCGGGGGCACGGGTCAGTAGCTGAGGGTGGAGTCATCCCACTCCAGCTGCTGCTGCCGGGTTGCGTTCTGGGGGTCGCCCTGCTCCCCCTCCTCCTCCTCGCTGCTCTCCGACTCTGCGCTGGTGATGTCATCCTCGTCTTCGCCGTCCTCGCTCTCCTCTTCCTCTTCCTCCTCCTCCTCCTCCTCACTGCTGTGCTGGTCCTCATAGGTCTGGCAAGGAGAAGTGACGGCCACATGAGTCCGGCCCTGCCCACAGCCCCGTCACCCGGCATTCTCCTCTCGACAGCCACAGAGGAAGGAGAACTTGCCCCAGCGTCTCCCTCCCCAGCGACAGAGCAGCCAGGACGGCACCGGAAGTTATCTTATTAGAAGTGAAGGGAAAACAAAGCTCCAGTCAGCACCCACGGAGTCACCCACATACAAAGCAGCTTGGGACAGCACCTCGGCTGTCCCACCAGAGAACTCTCTCAGGATTACCATGACCCAAGAGCGCCAAGCCCTGGCATGGCTCATCTCTACACTTAAGGCAGAACGGCCTTGAATAAGGTCTCTCTCAGCCTCGGTTTACCCATGAAGACACCTAAGCCCCAGGCTTGCTGAGCAGATGACGCGATGGAAAGCACGTGAACCCGAAGGAGCCGCGCCGTACCGGCTTCTCGGAGGCCCTGGCCTGTGCTGCCTCTCAGTCCTGGAGGTCGCCCGCCCACTCCTACCTCCATGGGGTTGACGGTGATGGTCAGGGCAGAGTCATCCCAGTCCATCTCGTTCTCCTTCCCAGTGTCCTGATCCCGCATGGTCCGCTGATGTGCGGCCCGGATCCGAAATACCCCCAGGATAATCATGAATACCAGGAAGCTGACGCACACCACGATCACAACGGTCGCAGTGCTGGGGACGACTGCGGGAGAATGAGGGGGCGGGGTGTGAGTGAGGTCACTCAGCCCAGAAGGCCACTGTGCCCTTGACCTCCTCGGCTGTGCCCGGTCAAAACGGGCTGGACAGCATGCTTCAGCTGAACCCACAGGCCAGGAGGAAATACCAGGAAAAGCTCGCCATGGGCCTCCAACCTGGCTCGGCCACATCCTGCTCTATGGCTGCGGGTGACATCATCTGCCCTCTTCGAGGGCTTTAGTTTCCTTGTGTGTGATGGGGAATAATTGGGACAGGGAAAGACCGGCGGTCATGCTGAGCAGGAGGCTGTGCCCACGGTGGGGTGGGGGCAGGGTGGACGGCATGGAGCATCTCCGCTTGGTCTCCCTCCCCATGTCCTACCTGCGAACGGGTGGGGGTTGGCCAGGTTGTGGCCTGACAGGTCAACAAAGGAGCGGTGTTCCGGGTGCACGAACTGTGGCTGGGCAGCCATGTGGTTGGCGTGTTCCATGGGGTTGGCCGTGTGGATTACATTCACCTACAGCAGAGAAAGAGAGGATCGCTGGAGACAGGCATCCTGAGCCTGTCCAAGAGGTGACAGTGGAGTCCCGCAGCTGGCATGACCAGTGCCACTCAGAGTGGCTCCTGGACCGCAGCTGGGGGCAAACAGAGCTGTGGGAAAAGGACAGAAAAAAAAAATCAAGAGTAAGCACTTAAAAAACAAAAACAAAGAAAAACAAAAACCAAACAAAAAAGAGTAATAAGCACTTAGAAACTGCTATAACAATCTAATATTCTCACACATTCCAGAAATGTATCACTTTTCTACTTATTAGTATTTGTTGAGACTGGGTCTTGCTGTGTTGCCCGGGCTGGAGCGCAGTAGCTATTCACAAGCATGATCACGGCTCACTGCAGCCTGGAACTTCCCTGCTCAAGTAATCCTCCCACCTCAGCCTCTCAAGTAGCTGGGACTACAGGCAAGCACCACGCACCTGGCTGCAATCCATTTTTATTGCATTTTATAAAAGATTATGCCCAAAACAAGAGCAGAAAAAGAAGCCGATGGTCCTTCCCCATGGGTCGTTTGGGAAGCACTGGCGTAGACCTTTTTCCTCAAACCACAGTCGTGTGAAAGACAGCACCAATCACTGCCATAGATTTCCTTTCAAATCTGTTACCCTCTGACTCAAACAAAACAGGCACCGAATTTAGCATTCTGCTCTTGAGTTCACGGTGATATTCCATTGCTAAGAGTAACTTTGGGTCAATTTTCTCCAGGCCACAGAGGGCCTGAGCGATGAAGCAGCTGCTGGATAGGTCTGTAGACGACCTCAGAGCAGGACGAGCTACCCTCCAGCCTGTGTGGCCTGTGAGTCACCAGCGCCAGCCTTGGCAGCACTGGTCCTGCCCGTGCGGGTCCCTGCGTGAGCCCCTCTCAACCTGGGCCGAGGACTCGACTTCATTCACAGGAGGGCCAGTGACCTGGCACAGATGCAGAGAACTTTTGATTCCCTGGATGCTGCTCTTTCTAAAACAGTGTCCTTGGCTGGGCACAGTGGCTCACGCCTGTAATCCTAGCACTTTGGGAGGCCAAGGCAGGTGGATTGCTTGAACCTGGGGGCACAAGACCAGCCTGGGCAACATAGTGAGACCTCGTCTCTAAAAATAAATAAATAAATAAAACCACATCCTCCTGTTTCTCTGATGGGAAATCTCAAGAAGCTCCAGGGGCATTAACTGCCACTCACTCTTTGTCACCTCCCTGCAAAGTTCCTTAGGCTCCAACTCAGGCTGAGGCAGCCAGGGAAAAGGGAGCACCCCCCACCCCAGCTCACCCCAAACACAACTTGTCACTCCAACAAGCCCAGGTGCAACCTGCAGCAGGCCCCAGGCTGGAAAGGCGACCCCCTAGAATGAGCCTGTATAGCTGCCATCGTGAATGCTCTGAGGGTTGGCGTTTGTGAATATTAGGGCTGCGAATCAGCGCCCTCACTCACTGCTGCTATTGGCCCTGCTCAGTGGGAGCCCTGTACTCACCTCCACCTTAAATTCATTGCTGATGTAGCGGCCATTCAGCTCTGAGCAGATGAGCTTAAACTTCCGGTCAAGCAAGGACCTGGCGTGCCAGTTCCGATAGCGCAGCAGGTGCAAAACCTCCTCGTAGCTGGCCATGGTGTCCACGCCTGCAGGGGTTGAAAGGGGGAAGATTGCCGGGTGGCTTAGGGCAGGAGCATGGGCAGGGCTGCAGCCGTCAGCACAGGCAGGCTCAATTAGACACCCAGGTTAGCTAGGCCAAGGGGTCACACAAGTTGGCTTTCTAGCCATGGGAATAAATGCAATGTGCACAGGGGCATTCTTCCCTCTGTGGGGGACGTGTCATCCCACGCCTCAACCCTCCCCCTTCAGAGAGTAGTGGCTACACATCCGGTACCTGTCCAGGAGATAGGAGTATGCGTGCAGCCAACAATGATCCCAGCGAACGTGCTCCTTCCCCATCTCCCTCTAAGATAACTCAACATTCTCAGATGGCAGGCAGCAGCCAGCCAAGAGCTCTCAAAGTCTCCTCTTGCAGCCTGGCCCACCTGCGTGGCTGCAGCGCTCCCCTTACCTGTGAAGGTCATGCCCAGCTCAGAGCTGCTCACTTCAATGCCCTTCTGCTGCAGGCGGGCCATGTCCACCTCCAGGCTCTCCTGCTCGTGGTTCAGCTCCTCTCCCTCCACCGTGACCTCACAGGTATCCAGGTCATGCACGATCTCCTCAGACACCAGTGATTCTTGAACTGCAAAAGAGGCCCAACCAGAAATATTAAGTAGGGGCAGTGGGGCCCAGCGTGGCGGGGCACACTGGATGCCCTGCCGGCTCACCCCAAACCTACAAGAGCCAAACCTACATGGCTCTTGTAACGACCAATGACAGAAGCAAGCGAGAGTTGCTTTCAAGAAATGGCTGGGCGCAGTGGCTCACGCCTGTAATCCCAGCACTTTGGGAGGCCAAGACGGGTGGATCACCTGAGGTCAGGAGTTTGAGACCAGCCTGGCCAACAGGGTGAAAGCCCGTCTCTACTAAAAATACAAAAATTAACCGGGCGTTGTGGCAGGTCCCTGTAATCCCAGCTATTTGGGAGGCTGAGGCAGGAGAATCACTTGAACTCAGGAGGTGGAGGCTGCAGTGAGCCAAGATGATACCATTGCACTCCAGCCTGGGCGACAGAGTGAGACTCCATCTCAAAAAAAAAAAAAAAAAAGGGGGAGTTTCATGTGTCCTGAGCAAGAATTGTGGGGACATTGTGCCCCCATGGGCTGGCCAGCCTGGCAGGTGCAAGCAGTGTCTCCCGCAAGTGCCCTCAACCCCTCAACCTCAAGCCACATCTCAAAGCCTGGCAGCAACCAGGAAAAGATGTAAGACCCCTCCAGATGGGATTCCAGAGATCACCATGAGCTCCAGCTCACGGGTCAGATTCCAGAAGCACACCCAAGAGAACACCAACGAAAGATTAAAACCTCCCCAAATCCCACAGAGACAAAGAGCCCCGCCAAGTACATGGGGACAATGGGGTTTCCGGCCGAGGCGAGGGAGCCCGCGCCCCACAGAGCACATTACCTGTGGGGTCCTCAGCCCCGTCCCCTTCAGGCTCCACTTCTCTCGTGATGGTGCTGATGATGCGAAGCTCAGGGAAAAGGAACACCCCTTCTGAGCTTTCAAATTCAGAAGCTGCTCGGGCAAAATGGTGGACGCCGCTCAGGCTGATCTTGGGCTCCTCGGGCTGTAAAACCATCACGTAGCCATCTACCGGGGGGACCGAAATGCAGGTGGCCTCGTTAAAACACCTGCCAGCAAGAAATGGGGAAGGGTCAGGGCTTTGGGAGCCGATCTTGGAGCCCACCTGTGCAAAGGCACATGGAGGTGGGATACAGAGGCCCCCACTAACACCTGCTGGGGCCACTCCAGGAACACACTTGCAAACATGATGCAGAAATATCACTCAGCTCTCTCCCCCACACTTTCTGGTAACACACGATGGCTCACCTTTCCTTACAGAAGGGGTTAGGCTGTCTTAAAAACCTAAATATACAAGTGTCATTGGGCAAAACAGGCCTGCTGTTGAAAATCAGGACGTACTTGATTGTGCTGGTGATTTTGAGTCTGCGAATTCCGGGCGTGGGGAACTGCCGGGAGTTCAGGTACGAGATGTGCTGCATGGCCTTATCCAATTCCCCGAGGTCTTCTCCCTCCAAGGTCAATACCAGCTGGCTGGGGTGTGCTTGGATCTGAAATCACACCAGGCACAGAGAGGAGAGGAATAAGCCAGTAACTGCAGGAGCTGAAACCACAGATGCCTCCACAAAGGGGATTGGCCTGGGTTCGATTTGAATTGCTGACTTGAAAAAGAAAAGCTCGTTTAAGTCCAGCGAACACAACTCTTTTACCCAACAGTAAACGTATCAATCACAGATTACCCACTCCCTCATCCCACCAGCCTCCAGGGCTGTAGTCTAAGGGGCCCATGAGTGGTGTGCAGTCGAGCGCTCGGTGTTACCTGCACGCCTCTGCCACTGTCTTCGAGGACCTGCAGGTCCAGCCCCTCCTTGCAGGTATACAGACAGTCGATCACCTTCTTATCCGCGAGTTTCCCGGAACGGAGAGTTAAGCCAGCCAGATTGCCTCGGAAAAACTGGGTCATGTGCAGGTCGCCACCTTTGGGTCAGGGGAGAAAAGGCGAAGTCAGGCGTGCAACCCAGCATCGCCCAACTCACTTCTCACTCAACACGGTGTTACCGGTGCTGGCAGCTCAGTGGATGGACATGCAGGTTAGTTCATACCAAGTCCTGTTAGCCTTGCAATCTACATGGAAGCGCAATGAAGAAATTAAACCGCTTATGATCATGCACATGGCCTGGAGAAAGGGAGAGTTGGGGGTGTCTCACCTGAAGCCAAGAGGCCCCCTGAGGGTCCCCACACCTCTGGCCACTACCTGGTAAGGTGGCCTACCCTGTTCTCATCACCAGGGTGCATGGTGACACTTCCTACGCCACCAGCCTCTCCAGCCACTGCCTTCTCAGCTGGCTGGGTTCCACATGGCTGTTTTCTCTACCTGGCACGCCCTGGGGAATGAACCCACACAAGCGAGGCAGGGAGGATAAAAGGGAGGCTTAAAATACTCCCTGCACGGAACGGCCTATTTCAAGGATGCTATGGTGTTAAGTCCCATCCTTCCTGCCTCCTCCTGAGGATTGCTGAGAAGTGCAGATGTTACAACGAAAACCAAAACCCAGAAAATGGCCCTTGACAGATGACAAGAAAGAGCCAGAAACAGGTTACACTAAACCTTGTTCTTAAACTGAAAAGGAAAAGGGACAAATTTTCAGCAATGTGTCTCATTCTGGTACGGAAATCAGGCACTGTAAATCATGACTAGGAATTGAGGTTTCTAAGAAACGGCTATTTGCCAGGCATGGTGGCTCACGCCTATAATCCCAGGGCTTCGGGAGGCCGAGGCGGGTGGATCACCTGAGGTCAGAATTTGAGACCAGCCTGGCGAACATGGCGAAACCCCGTCTCTACTAAAAATATAAATATTAGCTGGGCATGGTGGTGCATGCCTGTAGTCCCAGCTACTCGGGAGGCTGAAGCAGGAGAATTGCTTGCACCCAGGAGGTGGAGGTTGCAGTGAGCCAAGACCGCGCCACTGCGCTCCAGCCCAGACAACAGAGCGGGACTCCATCTCAAAACAAAAAAAAAGAGAGACGTCTATTTAAAATTTACTGTCAATCAGGACAGAATATCTAGAAACAAGTCTTTTCCTGTCTCGTGGTTCATCCACATGACAGTCACGAGGCAGCCTCCCAAACCCTGCCTGTAAGACTGAAAAAGCAGGGAGCCTCATGCAGGGGGGTCAGGGTCAAACTGGATGGGGGGGAAGTCCCATGCATGCACTGCCTGAGATGTCATTTGTCCTCACTCCAGCTGGGGTCAGAATGGGCAGAATAAGGGAACTCCATGAAGCAATGGGGAAGCGCAATGCAGGGAAGCAGCTCAGATGGTGTCCGGGACCAAAATGCAACTGGGGCGTTTCATGCGACACATGGAATGAATCAGTCTCATCTTTAAATGAAACACAATAGTGAATGTAGGGAAAAAATCCAGCAACCTGCAGAGGCCACAGTCACAGGCTCAGTTTCATTGTCATTTTCAACTCCTGAAAACTCTGTGGAAAAGCAAGACAAAGACAACAGAAAAGGACTGAGAGGTTAGGGTCTTCAAACCGGACCTTGAAAACCAGGTTTGAAGCAACCAACTATAAAACATGAAGAGAAAATTCCCTTGTGATCCCGCTCTGGGATGTACCCATCTGGACGCAAGCTTGTATTTAATCACCTTTTCCCAGAGGTGACTTTACCACCCCCAACCCCAGGCTTCTTTTGTTCCACCTTCCCACATCCTCCTTGCCAAAACATACGTTAGATTCAAAATAAGATGAATGAAAGCACACACATGGAATTCGTTCCCCTCCCCAGTCCGCGCTATGAAGTAGGACACTCCACAGAGGCTGAGCCTGGGCTGCAATGCTGCTCCCGATATAAACACCACCAAGTTCCGGACCAACGGCACCTCTTCTCCTAATAGGGAAGACACTGCGCAGACAAAACGGCATAGCACACACGTGTCCAAAGCCTGGTACACAGTAAGCATGCGGAAGTCTGTATATTTTGGAAGCTCCAAACAAGTTTACATCTGTCTAGCCATTAACCTTTGGGCGACAGAGGAAAGAAGACATTCTCAATCACTTTTTCTGAATGAGAGGGAGATGCAGAGGCTAAGGAACCCACCTAGGGAAGCATAGCCTACGGTGGACCTGGGGACCCTAACCACCTTCAGCTCCTCTAGCTCCTGGATCCAGTGTCCAGAGTAATACAACCTACCAGAAAGGCACACACACAGCGGCTAAGCACAGAACCAACACTCTCCAGGTCATGCTGAGGGGAAAGGCCACTCCTCAAGCCCTGCAGCCCTGCAGCCCTGCAGCCCTGCAGCCCTGCAGCCCTGCAGCCCTCCCCTCTATGGTGTGCTAGGGCCCCTTTTGGGCTGCGGCTGTGCGGGGCCGCATCAAGGGGCAAGGCTAGAGGTGTATCCAGGTGAAGCCCATGTGAGCCACGGGCCTGTGCTACCTCCACACACACCAAGACTCCCCCACAACACGCTGGTAGAAGGGAATGAAGCTGCTGCCCACAGCCCAAGCTCTCCACGGCCAACGTGTAGCAAAAGTGGCAGAATCAACCACAAAAAAGAAAAGGAGATCCTCTCTCCTGTTAACTGAATTTTAAACAATCTGTGGGGTTTTTTTGTTTGTTTGTTTTGAGATAGAGTCTCACTCTGTTGCCCAGGCTGGAGTGCAGTGGTGTGATCTTGGCTCACTGCAACCTCAGCCTCCTGGGTTCAAGTGATTCTCCTGCCTCCCAAGTAACTGGGATTACAGGCGCACGCCACCACGCCTGGCTAATTTTTGTATTTTTAGTAGACACAGAGTTTCACCATGTTGGCCAGGCTGGTCTCGAACTCCTCCTGACCTTGAGTGATCTGCCTGCCACCGCCTCCCAAAGTGCTGGGATTACAGGTGTGAGCCACTGCGCACGGTCATCTTTCATAAATTTCTAACCTTACTCAAGGTACAATGTTTCCATAGGGAGAAAAAACTAATCAAAAAGTAATTAATGATGATGATACCTTGAAATGACACAGCAGAGTCCAGTGCAAGGGTCAAAGTGGGAATCATGAACCTCTGGGGTAACCTGAGGGTTCCATGAACTTGGATGGGAAAAATTACATGCTTATTTCCACTAACTTCTGAAATTCAGCATTTCCTTTGGCAATAAATGTAGGCTACACACCACAGCAGTTAGCAATGACTGCAACTTTGTCACCAATAGAACGCACTGATATTTGCACACCAGGCCACAGCTGTTGCAGATGCCACAGGGATCCTCGCGCAGCCCTCACAACTTGGAACTTACACCGTTGGACCTGCTGCTAAAGCTGGTTCTTCATTTGTTAACATAAAGTACCACTGGTGTTACTGTTTCACAAATGTAGTATTTCAGGATGTTAATAACTATATTTCAGTTTAACTGATTACCCTTGAATCCTATGTATTTATTTTGTAGATTAATAAGAAGGGATCCATTGGCCTTGCCAGACCACCCAAGGGCTCCATGGCACAAAAAAGGGCTTAAAACCCCAGGTCTGAGCCAGGCGCAGTGGCTCATGCCTGTAATCCCAGTACTTTAGGAGGCTGAGGTGGGAGGATCTCTTGAGCCCAGGAGTTTGAGATCAGCCTGGGCAACACAGTGAGACCCCATTTTTATAAAAAATTAAAATAATAACAATAATAAAAACCTTGATCTGGTGGGTCTGAGTGTGGGCCCAGAATACACAGGTTTTTCTTTTTTTTTTTATTTTGAGACAGGGTCTCACTCTGTTGCTCGGGCTGGAGTTGCTCGGGCTGGAGTGCAATAGGGCATTCTTTTTTTTTTTTTGAGACGGAGTCTCGCTCTGTCACCTAGGCTGGAGTGCAGTGGCGCTATCTCGGCTCACTGCAAGCTCCGCCTCCTGGGTTCACGCCACTCTCCTGCCTCAGCCTTCCGAGTAGCTGGGACCACAGGCACCCGCCACCACGCCCGGCTAATTTTTTGTATTTTTAGTAGAGACGGGATTTCACCGTGTTAGCCAGGATGGTCTTGATCTCCTGACCTCGTGATCCACCCACCTCAGCCTCCCAAAGTGCTGGGATTACAGGCGTGAGCCACCGCGCCCGGCCAATAGGGCATTCTTGGCTCATGCAGCCTCTGCCTCCTGGGTTCAACCAATTCTCCTGCCTGAGCCTCTCGAGTAGCTGGGATCACAGGCACATGCCAACATGCATAGCTAATTTTTGTATATTTAGTAGAGATGGGGTTTCACCACGTTGGCCAGGCTGGTCTCGAACTCCTGACCTCAAGTGATCTGCCCGCCTCAGCCTCCCAAAGTGCTGGGATTATAGGTGTGAGACACCGCGCCTGGCCCACAGGCTTTTCAAAGTAAAAAAATTCAAAACCCTGGCTCCTGATTCATCAGCTGGGTGACGCCTGGCTTGCTGCTTCTCTGGGCCTGAGTTTCTTCAGCTATAAAAAAGGGATTCTAAGGTTTAGGTGAGACGATGTGTATAAAGGAGTTGGCACACAGCCTGCCACTTGGTAAGTACAGGTAAGAAGCACTGGTGCTCTGGTGGTTATCATATCCCCTCTCAGCAGAGACTTCCATGGAATCCTCCCCACACGTGGCCCTTGCTGAGGGTGAACAGAGCCCTCGCAGCCCTCCTACCAGGTCACCAAGTGATAAACACTCTGGAAGAGTCCTCCAGGTCCAAGGCGCACTTCTACTTCTGCGTCCTTTATTTCTGTGCCTGACTCTTGCTGTTGCCTCTTTGTCCTTGTGAACCTTTCAATAAACGGATTAATTTATAAAACAGTTCCCGCCACTACACGCTCCCTCTGTGGAACGCTCCCTCTTGGGTTTCCGGGAAAGGTGACGGTGTGGTCAGTCCTATCACCTTTATGGAGCACCTACAGACAGAGCTACGCTAGCTAGAGTGGGGTAACAGCAGTGTCCCCAAAAAGGCTGTACACAGGAAATGGAAGGAAAAGATCCAGGACACGAGGGTAAGGCTGTAGGATACCGATCACAGCCTGCTGCCACCAACCTAGTAAAGAGGTACAACTTAATTCTCGAGTCGAGGGCGGGGGGTAATGACAGGTACCTTGCCAGCAAGCCCCCACCACGAGCTGAGTTTCTATCTTGGATGGATGGAGCGGGTAATCCTCAGTCACAGAGAAGGGCTCGTGGGACGTGCCATCCACATAGAGAGTCACGCTCGGGAATTCTACATTGAGGACGTAGTGGTGCCATTCCTCATCACAGACCTACAGAGGCAAAGGGAAGCGGGGAGGTGTGAGATGTCCACTTTCCTTCTCATCAATGCCCATGGAAACCAAGTCACCCAACACAAGGGTCTTCCTAGGAGGAAAAGGATGAAAAAAATCTAACCACAAAATATCTGCAAATACATCTCACCAAAAGAAGCCAAGCATCTCTAGGGCATTTCTAAACTACGTGGCCCGCATTGCTCACTAACCAGAGGACACAGTACAAGTAGGGAGCTGCCCAATTCTGCTCTGCCAACAGTGTGGCACCAGGAAGTTCCTGTATGGGCAAGCTGGATACCCACCCTCAAAAGGGTTGAGTTAGTTTACCACTGGCCATTCCTTTTCTGAATAAAAATAAAAAGTGCCTTTAGGCCGGGCGCAGTGGTTCATGCCTGTAATCCCAGCACTTTGGGAGGCCAAGGCGAGGAGATCACTTGAGGTCAGGAGTTTGAGACCAGCCTGGCCAACATATCGAAACCCCATCTCTACTGAAAATACAAAAATTAGCCGGGTGTGGTGGTGCACGCCTGTAGTCCCAGCTACTTGGGAGGCTGAGGCACAAGAATTGCTTGAACCCGGGAGGCGAAGGTTGCGGTGAGCCGAGATTGCGCCACTGCACTCCAGCCTGGGTGATAGAGCAAGACTCTATCTCCTCCCCACCGCCGACAAAAAAGTGCCTTTAATCTCAGAATAAGGCACACCATAGTACATGTATTTTCTTTTCCAACTCAAAGTTGATGATCTCAATAAATATGAACATCAGCTCCACGGGCACCCCAAAGCAAACTGTGTTCCCATCCTGTGACGAACGAGTGTGTGAACACGCATCAGCCAGCTGCAATGGGCCCTTATCTGGGTCGTAACTCAAACAAATTGTAAACACAAAAACATTTATGAGGCTACTTGAAATCTGAACATTGACTGGCTATTTGATCGTATTAGAAATTTTACTGTTAGTTTTTTTTTTAATGTGAAAGAGTGCTGTGATTACGCTTGTCTATGAGATACGTCATGACATACAGGCGGGCGTCTACAAGAATGAAATGCTCTATTTGGGATTTCTTAAAAATTATTAAGTAACGTTTGAGGGGGTGATAAAAATTTTCAGCAGTGAATAGGGGTAACAATGAAACTAGACTGACCAAGAGTTGGCAACTGTTGAAGGCATAAGGGCACACAGGGCTAGGTTCTTTAATCTGTCTGTTTTTATATAAATCTGAAATTTTCCATAATACAGTTTTTAAACAGTATATACTTAGAAGAAACTAAATATATAAAGGCAGACTATGGCTACTATAACAGAACTGTAGCTAAAATGTCCACCTATGTTGCAAAATATTTTTCCAGGACTAAGCCTTTCTTTAGTTTTTTGAAAATAATTAATGGTAATAGTTTCTGAGAAATAATCACTCACATAAATAAAAAAATACACCAATAAGAGATGAATGCTACCCAGCCTGACCAAAATGGTGAAACCCCATCTCTACTAAAAATACAAAAATTAGCCGGGCGTGGTGGCGCACGCCTGTAATCCCAGCTACTCAGAAGGCTGAGGCAGGAGGATCGCTTGAACCCGGGAGGTGGAGGTTGCAGCGAGCCAAGATCTCCACTGCACTCCAGCCTGGGCAACAAAGCGAGACTCAGTCTCGGGGGAAAAAAAAAAAAAAGAGACAAATGCTACCAACTGGACACCCACTTCAACTTTCCACTATCATATACTTTTTCCTTTCTCATTTATTCTCTTTTATCTATCCTATGATTATTTTTAGACACTATTATATTTTAGCAACTGCAGGCACATATAACATATGTCAGCTTTTGTCCGCTAACTCCATGAGACAAACAAAATGAAGACAAGGCCAAAGGTTTCCTTCTCATCCCAACTCTACATCAAAAGAAAAAATGATCTATTCTGATTTTAATAGAGGGTTCTAATTTTACGGTGCTCTCTCGTTTCCTGTAGCACATGGGGTTTTTCACAGGATATTTGCTTTCTATCACAGCAACTGCTAGAAAATTAGCTTTGCGGCCAGGCACAGTGGCTCAGGCCTGCAATCCCAGCACTTTGGGCGGCTGAGGTGGGTGCATCAGTTGAGGTCAGGAGTTCAAGACTAGCCTGGCTAATATGGTGAAACCTCATCTCTACTAGAAATACAAAAATTAGCTGGGTGTGGTGGCATGTGTCTGTAGTCCCAGCTACTCATAAAATTATAAATATACACTGACTATACACAGCCATTCATGTGCAAGGTTGCAGTACCTGCTTACTCTCTCTTAGAAGATGACAGTGTTTTTCTTTTTCTTTGGAGACGGGGTCTCACTCTGTCATCCAGGCTGGAGTGAAGTGGCACAATCGCAGCTCATTACAGCCTCGACCTCCTGGGCTCCATCAATCATCCCACCTCAGCTCCCTAAGTAGCCAGGACTACAGGCATGTGCCACCATGCCCAGCTAATTTTTGTGGGTTTTTTTTTTTTTGTAGGGACAGGATCTTAGTAATGTTGCCCAGGCTGGTCTCGAACCCCTGGGCTCAAGCAATCCTTGTGCCCCAGCCTCCCAAAGTGCTGGGATTATAGGTGTGAGCACCTTGCCCGGCCCTATTAGTGCGTTTTCAATTCACTCACCTGATTCAACTTCCAATGGAACTCTGCAGGTCTGTATTTCTTCTCCTCAGAAGGATCCTGACGGAAGAGGAAGATCAGCCGGCACCCGTGGACATAGAGGGAGTAGTGGTGCCGATTCATATCTGCAAAGGCAGTTTCTATGGGTAAATTGCCAACTAAAGACCCAAAGGAGAAATAAAAGCTGTTTCTTGAATGGATTTTGAAGACACAATTTCATCTGCATAAATGAACTCTTCGGCTAAGCCAAGGCAGGGCTTAGAAACAAATACACTTGGGCTTTCCTGAGAGGCGGAGCCTGTGATCACCGTGGACCCCACTGAGCAACAACAGCTAATACCCAAATGCCCAGGCCGTGACTCTAGGGAACCAAGTGCCCCAGGCACACAGCACGGCACACGGCCTACGAGCACCAGGCTGGCAGGGGACCCTGGGAAAGGAGAGGGAGCCTGCCACTGGCACCCACCCCACTGGACACTGGGGCCTGGCATCGCTTGCAGAGCTATTACCCTACCTGTTTTATCAGAACTGCAAAGAATTGTCTCCTTCTTCCTGCCGAATGGCCCATGTCTCATCCACACCGAGATGGTGAACGGCTCTTTGGGGCTGACCGACACGACGCCATCCGGGATCCTCACTGCCTGGGTGCCGTTGAACTCAAACACCTGGTCGCTGTCGTGGCCATTGTCGGTGGGCAGGCCCACAGTCCAGTTGAGGGATCCACTCGGGGATGGCAGCAGCTCGGCAGTGCCCGTGGCCGCACCTGAAGCCACAGTGCTCGGTGAAACTCACGTGAGGAGCCAGAGGTCCCGCGCACCTCAAGCCCCCAGGCACGTGCTTGTCTTACACTTAGGCAATCTGCTGGCTCCAGTTTACTTTTTTTTTTTTCTTTCGAGACAGAGTCTTGCTTTGTCCCCAGGCTGGAGTACAGTGGCGCGATCTCGGTTCATTGCAACCTCCACCTCCCGGGTTCAAGCTGTTCTCCTGCCTCAGCCTCCCGAGTAGCTGGGATTACAGGCATGCCCCATTAAAACTGGCTAATTTTTGCATTTTCAGGAGAGCCGGAGTTTCACCATGTTGGCCAGGCTGGCCTTGAACTCCTGACCTCGTGATCCGCCTGACTCGGCCTCCAAAAGTGCTGGGATTACAGGCGTGAGCCACCACGCTTGGCCCTTTCAGTTTACTTCTCTTCAAAAATCAGGGTTTTAAATTACAAAAATAAAAATAACAACCATGGATTTGTTTAAGGAAGGGAAAGGGCCAGGTGTGAACCCGGGAAGCGGAGCTTGCAGTGAGCCGAGATCGCACCCCTGCACTCCAGCCTGGGCAACAGAGCGAGACTCCGTCTCAAAAAAAAAAAAAAAAAGGAAGAGAAAGGAAGCATTTCTTGTAATCTGATTCAAATTATACCATTTTAGTATAAACACCCAGTCCTCCTTTGGTAAGTATACACAAAAATGATGCGTTTTCTTAGAAAAATGGAGTCCTGGCAGGGCGTGGTGGCTCACACCTGTAATCCCAGCACTTTGGGAGGCCAAGGCACACAGATTGCTTGAGCCCAGGAGTTGGAGACCAGCCTGGACAACATGGCAAAACCCTGTCAATACAAAAAACACAAAAATTAGCCAGGTGTGGTGGTGCATCCCTGTAGTCCCAGCTACTTGGGAGGCTGAGATGGGAGGATCACTTGAGCCCAGGAGGTTGAGGCTGCAGTGAGCTGTGACTGTGCCACTATACTCCAGCCTGGGCGAGTGCGACCCTGTCTCAAAAATATATAAACAAATACAATAAAAGTGGAGTCCTGCTAGGTATGTGCATAATACATATATATCCCTAGCAATATTCTTCTATCGTGTAATTTAAACTAGCTGAATAGTTGTTTTTTTTTTTTGTTTTTTTTTGTTTTTTTTGAGACAGGGTCTCCTCTCTCGCCCAGGCTGCAGTGCAGTGGTGCAGCGTTGGTTTACCGCAGCCTTGACCTCCTGAGCTCAAGCAATCCTCCCACCTCAGCCTCCCAAGTAGCTGGGACCACAGGTGTGTGCCACCATGCCCGGCTAATTTTTGTGTTTTTGTAGAGACGGGGTTTCGCCATGTTGTCCAGGCTAGTCTCCAACTACTGGGCTCAAGCGATCCATCCGCCTCAGACTCCCAAAGTGCTGGGATTATAGGTGTGAGCCACCGCGCTCGGCCTGAATAGCATTTCATTGTACAGATACAGCATCACCTACTGACCAGCCTCCCAGGTGGGCACAGAGGCTGTCCCTAACCTTTTCCTATTATAAACCTCACCTGCATGCACAGCTTTATGTGTCTCCATGATTATTCCCTTAAAATAAATTCCTAGAAATGAAATTACTAAGTCAAAAAACATAAAAAATGTTTTCCAACCATTCTTATGTATTGCCATGTTCAAATTAAAAAAATTTTTTTTTTGTCCACAGGAAAAGATTTTGCAAGCTCCTTCTTGACTAAGCTATTACTCGGAGCAGCAGGCCTTGGCTGGACCAGCCTGGCCTCTTGAGTAACAGAAGACCTTGGTCCAAATCTTAGCTCCTGAAGCTAGACGTGGTGGCTTGCGCCTGTAATCCCAGAACTTTGAGAGGCTGAGGCGGGCAGATCAACTAAGGTCAAGAGTTCAAACCAGCCTGGCCAATATGGTGAAACTCTGTCTCTACAAAAATACAAAAATTAGCCAGGCATGATGGCAGATGCCTGTAATCTCAGCTACTTGGGAGGCTGAGGTGGGAGAATCACTTAAACACAGGAAGTGGAGGCTGCAGTGAGCCAAGATAGCACGACTGCATTCCAGCCTGGGCGACAGCGAGACTCTGTCTCAAAAGAAAAAAAAAAACCACACACACACATACACTAGAACCTCAGCTCCTGAATATGTGGGCTTGGGCAAGCTACTTAACCTGCTTTAGTCTCAATTGTTTAATTCCTCTGTAACAAGGTCAATACCCACCTACTTCGTAGACTTGTTGGGAACATTAAGCTAAAACACACATAGAAATACCTGGAGTAAGGCCAGGCGCAGTGGCTCATGCATATAATCCCAGCACTTTGGGAGGCCGAGGTGGGTGGATCACTTGAGGTCAGGAGTTGGAGACAAGCCTCGCCAACATGGTGAAATCCCATCTCTACTAAACATACAAAAAGTAGCCAGGCATCATGGCACATGCCTGTAATCCCAGCTACTTGGGAGGCCGAGGCAGGAGAATCGCTTGAACCCAGGAGGCAGACGTTGCAGTGAGTGAGATTGCGCCACTGCACTCCAGCCTGGGCGACAGAGGGAGACTGTCTCAAAAAAAAAAAAAAAAAAAAAAATACCTGGTGCATAGTAAGCACTCAAATTATTTCTATTCTTCCTAACTTTATTCTGCTGAAAAAAAATTCACTTAATACCATGAAATGAGAGACGGAATAAATTTTATATATTATACTTACATGCATGGTTTAAAACAGAAAATGTGCCAGACCTCCTGACTTAAATATATTTAGGTGACAATTATGAATATTTGGATTCAGAGTTGCCAAACACCCCCATATGCTCATCATTGGGCTGTGGCAGCATAATGTCTAGTTTTCTACTTTGGTTTATTTACCACGTTAATTTTCTTCTTATTTATTGTTTTTTTTCTAAGACGAAGTCTAGCTTTGTCACCTAGGCTGGAGAGTAGTGGCACACTCTTGGCTCACTGCAACCTCCTGGGTTCAAGCAATTCTCCTGCCTCAGCCTCCCAAGTAGCTGAGATTATAGGCACCTCGCACCAGGCCTGGCTAATTTTTTATTTTTAGTAGAGCGGGGGTTTCATCATGTTGATCAGGCTGGTCTTAGACCCCTGACCTCAAGTGATCTGGATAATTTTCAATTATAAACCAGTGGCCGGGCGCGGTGGCTCATGCCTGCAATCAGCACTTTGGGAGGCCAAGGTGGGCGGATCACGAGGTCAGGAGATCGAGACCATCCTGGCTAACACGGTGAAAACCCGTTTCTACTAAAAATACAAAAAATTAGCCGGGCATGGTGGCAGGTGCCTGTAGTCCCAGCTACTCGGGAGGCTGAGGCGGGAGAATGGTGTGAACCCAGGAGGCGGAGCTTGCAGTGAGCCGAGATGGCACCACTGCACTCCAGCCTGGGTGACAGAGTGAGACTCTGTCTAAAAAAAAAAAAAGAAAACCAGTAACCTAAGTCTCATGGTTGTTATCAGGCTAGTGAAAAGACTAATCAGTTTAAGAAAATGCTCCCTGAAAAGCTGTTTCACAAAAGCTTTTTGAAACACAAAAGACCCTTCCAATTTATGAAGATGCTGCTTCATTTAGTGGGATTTTATCACCAGTCAACTAAATGTTCTTCCCTCAGCATCTTCCATGACAGCCATCCATACCTCACCTCTTCTTCATTTAGATAAACCAGAAAAATATCCGCAGCTGACGGTAAAGAGAGACCTAGCCTTCTGGTGGGTTTCCCAGTAATTCTGTCTCTCAATTTCTCCACACAATATTGTGATATAGAAAGTCTATTGAGATTCTAAGTTAGATGTGGCCATCTTTAGTTCTGATTTTCTACTTCATGTTTGTCAAAAGCTATTGTATTACCTATATTTTTCCTTCAGTTCTTTTTGAGGCAGGTTCTCACTCTGTCATCCAGGCTGGAATGCAGCGGCGTGATCTTGGCTCACTGCAACGTCCACCTCCTGGGCTCAAGCGATCCTCCTCCCTCAGCTCCCCAAGTAGTTGGGACTACAGGCGTGCACCGCCATGCCCGGCTAGTTTTTGTATTTTTTGTAGAGACAGGGTTTTCTCCATGTTGGTCAGGCTGGTCTCGAACTCCTGACCTCAGGTGATCTGCCCGCCTCGGCCTCCCAAAGTGGTAAGATTACAGGCATGAGCCCCCATGCCCTGGCGTTTTTCTTCAATTCGTAAGTAAACATCTCATTTCATGTAAAACTCACTCCATGTACTCCTATAGAAGCCCTTTTTGGATGATTCTCAAGAGTATGCTGGAGAAATACTTCCTTCAAATCAGTGGTTCTTTTTTTAAAACAGGGTCTCACTCTATTGCCCAGAGTGGAGTGCAATGGTGCCATCACGGCTCACTGCAGCCTCAACCTCCCGGGCTCAGGTGATCCTCTCGCCTCAGCCTCCCAAGTAACTGGAACTACAGGTCCATGCCACCATCCCCAGTTAATTTTTCAATTTTTTGTAGAGATGGGGTATCGCTGTGTTGCCCAGGCTGGTCTCAAACTCCTGGGCTCAAGTGATCTTCCCACCTCGGCCTCCTAAAGTGCTGGAATTACAGGTATAAGCCACCACATCTGGCCACCAGTGGTTCTTAAAATGCACATATACACAACATGTTGAATAGACATTTAGGAGTTGATGTCCACCCCCTGCCCCACCCCCGAAGCCCATCCAGTATGAAAACTAGCCAGCAAGGCAGCAAAGTTCACTTCAGAAATGCAGATTCTCTATCACAGTTTATAATTATGAACACAACACACACAAGTATTTCCAGTTGTAAAGGTCCCTCCCACCTTCACCAAAGCCAGCCGGATGCAAGAACGCCTGGTCTCCTTACCACAGAGCCGGTGGAGGGACTTCTCTGAGTAGGTGTCTCGGTCACAGCCTTTCCCTATGTGGCTGGTTTCTAGCTCCACTGTGGCCTGTACTGAGGCGACTGGCTCGTCACATGTCTCCAGGTGGATATTTGGAAAGACGGCCAACGCGCCGGTGCCCGGCTCATACTCAATCCTGTTGTTCCATCCTGTGTTGGTCCACAAGTCAGCAGGGGAGGAGAGAAGGAAAACACACACTCTAGGTTGCTGCTGCATACATCAGTTTTAAGAGCAGATGTGAGCGCAGGGGAGAGAATGAAGCTCACCTTGCCACCCAGGGGTGCAGGTGGGCTTAATGCTGATCTTCACCAAAACATCTTCTGTGGCTCTTTTCTTCCCACAGTCATAGGCAGTGACAGTCAGCTTATATTGATGTTCTTTCCCGTAGTTTAATTTCTCTGTGTTTTTTATATAACCTTACAGAGGGCAAAAACAACAGTGAGAGCCAAAACCCACGCTGGTTTTACTTTTGTTGTCCTAGGCGGAAAGACAAAATGCATAGGCTTTAAGCCCTGTAAATACTCAGCCAGAAATAAACATATGCTTGGGATGCTTAACCCTCAACCTGTCCTCCCTGAGCCCTAACACGCAATAAATCCATCCTGAAGAGTTTCAACAGAAGAGACGGAGCTACACAGCTCAGTCTCCACTTACTCTCACAGTGTTACATTGGGCTTTACATTAAGATTTAACTGTTTACATACATTCAGAGAATTAAAAAAAAAAAATTCAAGTACCTCAAATATTAAATATAAGATCGCTGATCAAACATTTACTATATTAAAAGAAAGAGAGATTTCCTACCCCCACCTGCTTAGAACAGAAGCCTGCTTTTTGAACGTGGTGAGTACAGATCTCTGGAAAATGTTTGCAACGTCCATAATTCCATCAAAGATTCTAGACTGTGCATTAATTAACAATGGAAACACTGTATTATCTTTTTTTTTCTTTTTGGAACAGGGTCTCGTTCTCTTGCCCAGGCTCGAGTGCAGTGGCCTGATCTCGGCTCACTGCAACCTCTGCCTCCTGGGTTCAAGCGATTCTCCCACTTCAGCCTCCCAAATAGCTGGGACTACAGGTGTGTGCCTGCAGTCCCAGCTACTAGCGAGGCTGTGGCGGGAGGATCCCGTGAGCCCAGGAGTTCGAGGTTACAGTGAGCAGTGACTGCACCACTACATTCCAGCCTGGGCGACAGAGCAAGACCTTCCCTCAAAAAAAAAAAAAAAAAAAAAAAAAGATGTCACAGGAGATTCTAACTTAATGGAGAACATGGCCAGGCGCGGTGGCTCACACATGTAATCCCAGCACTTTGGGAGGCCAAGGTGGGCGGATCACCTGAGGTCAGGAGTTCAAGACCAGTCTGGCCAACATGGTGAAACCCTATCTCTACTAAAAATACAAACAACAACAACAAAAAATTAGCTGGGCGTGGTGGTGGGCACCTGTAATCCCAGCTACTCGAGAGGCTATAAGGTAGGAGAATCACTTGAACCCGGGAGGCAGTGGTTGCAGTGAGCTGAGATCGCACCACTGTACTCCAGCCTGGGGAACAGAGTGAGAAACTGTCTCAAAAAAAAACCACAAAAACAAAAACAAAAAACTTAATGGAGAACAGAAAATGAGACAAACTAAATGTAAAGGTCAGTCTCATTCAGATGCATGTGGACTGAAAGTTAAGATTAAAAAAATAAAGCCATGTCAGGTAGGAGGATTTTTATTTGATTTTGGTGGGAAAGCAAAAAAGAGGTGAGCCCCACAAGAGAACACAGGACTTACAGGTTCCAGAGAAGAAGTTGTCAGGGAACAAAGTAGAAACTTAAATGTTTTTACAATTAAAAGCAAACACACACCAGGTTAGGTCTCCAACTTGTGAGTTCCGTGAAGTTCTGACGAAGCACAGAAGCTGGGGTGTAAAGTCAGTGGGGTTAGCAGGGACTGTCTGCCTAGCTGAAAAGCCGGCTCCTCGATTCTTACCATCTTTGTCGACAGTAAAGGGCACGTCTGGAGTGATGATTTCGTAGCTGCAAATCTGGCTGAACTGAGGAGAGCAGTCGGCATCCACGGCCTCCACCCTCAAAATGCTGTCGTACTGCTTCCCCTCGATGACCGTGGCTTTGTAGGACTTCTCCTTGAACACGGGCGCGTACTCATTCACGTCGTTCACCTGAATATGAACAGTTGCTCTGGACAAACGGAGGGAGAAAAATATTTTTCTGCTTGTTTTCGGTGTGAGAGAGAGACAGAGTGTGTGTATGTGTGTTTACCCAATTCTGCCCTACTTTAAAATTTCCTGTTTCTGATACCTTGTTTCATGAAATTCATATGATGAAGTCAAAAATTAAACCAAGCTATTCACTGCTTTTCATTCAAGTGTGGAGATAACAGAAAGTTAAAAGAGGGATTTGGGTCGATTCTTCCATATCCTAAGAATAAAGCAAAAAACCAATCATCTAAAATAAAAGAGACTTGGGTGTTTTTTTTGACAATATGGGACAAGACAGGCAGAAGGGAGATAAACAATACCAGACGTCTGTTTGCTCTCCAATTATAAAGTTGAAACATATTTTGTAGCAAAATCCAGAAAAAAAATAGAGCCAAGGGAAGAAGGGGTATGAAACAGAGAAAGCATGAGATGGTTTGATTCTGAGAGTTCAAACGAATTCTGTCCTACTTCTAGGGAATAGGCTAGAGTCCATGGCATCATCTGGTCCTGATTCAACAAATGGAAGAGCTCAGGAGAGGCAGGCCATTGCCACCTGCCAATACCCCAGCTCAGTTATCAAGAAAATTAGGGTGTCATCAGACCTGGCTACAAATAAAGAAAACTGTAGGTTTCAAGGGCTAATGGTCAGGGCATGCTTCTGAATCAGACAAGGACTTTGGTCAAAATCTGACCTTTTCAAGGGAAACAATAACATTACACTGTGGAGAAAGAGAAGAGACTCACTGGGGCACTGCACCCTCTGCTCACCATGAGCCTCCTCATCCCAGTGCCATCGGTCTGACCCTCACAATGGGTTATGTGACACCATCTCACCCACATACCCTTCTTTAGTAGATGTGCTAAGTAGAAACTGAGACTCAAGGCCGGGTGTGGTGGCTCACACCTATCCCAGCACTTTGGGAGGCTGAGGCAGGAGGGTCACCAGAGGTCAGAGTTCAAGACCATCCTGGCCAACACGGTGAAACCCCGTCTCTACCAAAAATACAAAAATTAGCCAGGTGTGGTGGAGCGTGCCTGTAATCCCAGCTGCTTGGGAGGCTGAGGCACAAGAATCGCTTGAACCCTGGAGGTGGAGGTTGCAGTGAGCCGAGATTGTGCCACCGCACTCCAGCCTGGGTGACAGAGCGAGACTCTGCCTCAAAAAATAAGTAAATAAATAAATAAATAAAACAAAAGAAAAAGAAACAGACTCAACAAAACTAAATTTGCACAATGCCAAAGGGCTAGCAAGTGGTGGAGAAAAGACTAGAGCTCTAGAAAAGACTAGAGCTTACAATCTAATTGTAGAAGACACTGGACTTGAGAACACCAGCAGTCTCCAACCTTTTTGGTACCAAGGACTGATTTCATGGAAGGCAATTTCTCCACAGATGGGGGTGGGAGGATAGTTTTGGGATGAAAATGCCCCACCTCAGATCATCAGGCAGTCGATTCTCATAAGGAGCGCACAACCTAGATCCCTGGCATGCTCAGTTCACAACAGGGTTCGCGCTCCTGTGAGAATCTGATACCGCTGCTGATGTGACAGGAGGTGGAGCTCGGGCAGAAATGCTCACTCGCTCACATGCTGTTGACCTCCTGCTGTGTGGCCTGGTTCCTAACAGGCCACGGACCAGTACTGGCCCACGTCCTGAGGTATGGCGACCCCTGTTCTATGTTGTCTTGTCCAAAGCCCTCTCTGCTACATCTGCAGTTCCCAACTGGCAGGAGGTGCAGCAACACACTCAGGATTGTGGCAGCGAGTCAGCCTACTTCCACCAGCAGTGACTAATTTTTTTTTTTTTTTGGAGACGGAGTTTCATTCTTTTTGCCCAGGCTGGAGTGCAATGATGTGATCTTGGCACACTGCAACCTCCACCTCCCAGGTTCAAGTGATTCTCCTGCCTCAGCCTCCCGAGAAGCAGGGACTACAGGCGCGTGCCACCATGCCTGGTTAATTTTGTATTTTTAGTAGAGACAGGGTTTCTCCATGTTGGCCAGGCTGGTCATGAACTCCTGACCTCAGGTGAAAATCACCTCAGGTGATCTGCCTGCCTCGGCCTCCCAAAGTGCTGGGATTACAGGCGTGAGCCACCGTGCCTGGCCAATTTTTGTTGTTATTGTTTTTTAGGGACAGGGTCTCATTCTGACACTCAGACTGGAGTACAGTGGCACAATCATGGCTCACTGCAGCCTCAACCTCTCGGGCTCAAGCAATCCTCCCGCCTTAGCCTCCCAAGTAGCTGAGACCACAGGCATGTGCCACCATACCTGGCTGTTTATGTTTTGTAGAGATGGCATCTCCTACATTGTCTAGGCTGCTCTCAAACTCCTAGGCTCAAGCAATCTTCCCACCTCAGCCTCCCAAAGTGCTGGGATTATAGGTGTGAGCCACTGCACCTGGCCAACAATGATTAAGTTTATGCCCTTAGGAATTACAGCAAAAGATAAATATGACAACAAAATAACCTTCCTAAGGGAGAAGCAGACTTTTTCAATTTTTAATGTAGGGCCTTTATTTCTTTAATAGAGTATTTGGTGTGATAAAATTATTCACTCATTCATTTATTAAAAACCTAGGCCGGGTGCGGTGGCTCACGCCTGTAATCCTAGCACTTTGGGAGGCCGAGGCAGGTGAATGATGGGGTCAGGAGTTTGATACCAGCCTGGCCAACATGGTGAAACCCGTCTCTACTAAAAATACAAAAATTAGCCAGGCGTGGTGGCAGGCACCTGTAATCCCAGCTACTCGGGAGGCTGAGGCAGGAAAATCGCTTGAAACCGGAAGGCGGAGGTTCCAATGAGCCAAGATCATGCCACTACACTCCAGCTTGGGTGAAACAGCGAAACTCCATCTCAAAAACAAAACACAAAAAGGCCAGGTACGGCTCACGCCTATAATCCCAGCACTTTAGGAGGCCCAGGCAGGCGGATCACCTGAGGTCGGAAGTTTGAGACCAGCCTGACCAACATGGAGAATCCCCATCTCTACTAAAAATACAAAATTAGCTGAGCGTGGTGGCGCATGCCTGTAATCCCAGCTATGCGGGAGGTTGAGGCAGGAGAATCGCTTGAACCCAGGAGGCGGAGGTTGCGGCGAGCCAAGATCATGCCATTGCACTCCAGCCTGGGCAACAAGAGCAAAACTCTATCTCAAAAAACAAACAAAAACAACCCCAAAAAACCTAATATGCCTAATGTGAGCGAGGCTCTTGCTAGAAACTGTATACAAGGGTAGAGAGACATGATTCCTGCCCTCCAAGTGTTTACAATCTAATTGTAGACACTTGAGAACTATCTTCTGCCTATTTCAAAAACACAGTCTTGGGGAGCAGGCAATAGTCACTACTATTTTCGTTCTGCGCACACACGTTTACTCGGTGGGTTATGTTCACTCTTTGTCCAGCTTACTTACTTATGAGACTTTTTCACGTTGGTGCCATCAGGTCCCTTCCCACAATCATAGGCCTGGATGGTGAATGAATAGTCTTTCTGCAGCTCACAGTCCAGTTTCTCTTTGGAGCGAATGACTCCCTCACCAGTGGATTTATCCACTACCACTGCATCAAAGGGGACATTCTGCCCGTGAATTTTAAATCCACAAATCTCACCTAGGGAGTCAAAGCACAACAGGTTAGAATTCCTACCACATAGATCTTCTGCACCTTGCCCTCCTCCCCCCATCTCCACCCCCAAAGAAAATAAATGACAACAATTCGGCAGCCAGGGGTTTGGAGGGTCCGTGGACAAAGCAGGGGCACTGTGTTTTAAACATGGGGAAGTTCTGGGGCTTTAGTAAGATGAAGCAGATTCTGGCTTTCCAAGCAACTTGTTTACTTTGCATCCATTCATGCAGGAATACAAAAGAGAGAGAGAAGAAAATATAGACAGGCATTCCACAGGAGCACTTAGATAGCTCGAGGGTAAAAGGAGTCTCATTAGCACACAGCCAGGCCTGAGAACACCAGCGCTGCCCCAGCTCCTGGGAGGGCTGGCAGCCAGTTTGATTTGGACCAGAGAGAAGCTAAAACGCAGTTATGTGTTGAGAGAGGAGGAAGCGTGAGATATAGGATCAGCACCGTAATTACAGAAATTCTGTCAAAAAAAAAAAAAATCAAAGGAAACAAGTCTTCCTGTGCAATGAGCCTGGCTAAAATTAGGGAATCAAAACAAACTACTCAATGAGAAAGGTAGAAATACCGACTCGTCAGGCATCCATTTCAACAGCTATTTTATCATCTACGATTCAGACACAGTTTCTATTATGGGAGGGACTGGCTAGACTTGCCTTTGTTTCGGACTTTATCCTATCAAACCTGAAAAAGACACCAGCCTGGGAACTTCTCTGCATCTAAATTGGCTCACAAGCTTAATTAGGAGTTAAAAATCTATGTTTCCATTCTTGTCCATGGGAGAACAGTATAAATGTTTTGATGTCGATGTGAAACTCCACAAAATGTATTTCACATGAAAATAAGACTGCACTCCTTCCACAATTCCAACTAATAGAAAATTGTTACAAAGCAAATCTCTGAAGTTCGATTAAACAAAAATGTACAGTGTTATCCATACAGTTCAAATGGATGTCTGATTTCCAGATATTTCTAACCAAGGGTCTGGTTACATACAATTTCCATCAATATACTTTAAAATAGAAACAAAGTAGGAGAATAAATAAGGATAAAAGAGCATGACAGTTTCTTCTGTTTAAGGGCTGATTCCCAATTTTATAAACAAAGTTAGTGGGTTAATATTCATAAGAGGGGAAGAAAGAACCCTTTATCACCTTCTTTGGTGACTGTCACCTCAAAACTCTCTAAAGGGAGAAAAGATAAGCCCATGTCAGTAATACAGGAAAGAATGAAGACAGAATACACTAAGGAAAAAAGTCAAAGGTGCACATATTACACATTTCCACACCAAGCTCAGCGACCGGCTTCTACGATTGCTACAGCAAAACCTAATCTTCAGGAACAAAATGTCACTTTGAATCCAACTTACCATGAACTACTGCATAATTCTGAAGTTATTAATTTAGGGATGAAATACTCCTACATGAAGTGTCCTAACACCCTCAGGGGTCATTAGGATTTTTCTTTTTTTTGAGACAGAGTCTCGCTCTGTCGCCCAGGCTGGAATGCAGTGGTGCGATCTCGGCTCACTGCAAGCTCCGCCTCCTGGGTTCACCATTCTCCTGCCTCAGCCTCCCGAGTAGCTGGGACTACAGGCGCCCGCCACCACGCCCGGCTAATTTTTTGTATTTTTAGTAGAGACAGGGTATCACCATGTTAGCCAGGATGGTCTCGATCTCCTGACCTCGTGATCCGCCCACCTCGGCCTCCCAAAGTGCTGGGATTACAGGCGTGAGCCCCCGTGCCCGGCAGGATTTTTCTTTTAATGAACACTCTAGTGACAAACCATGAATAAGTACATCTATTTGTTATTTTGCAGTTTTCAGATGTTCATTTCCAACCTAAATTCTCTCAGCTAGATTCTGGTAACATTCAACTCATCAATAGATTTAATGAAACAAAAATTTGGAGCAAAAGGTTTTTTTTTTTTTTTTTTTTTGAGATGGAGTCTTGCTCAGTCGCCCAGACTGGGAGTGCAGTGGCGTGATCTCGGCTCACTGCAAGCTCCGCCTCCCTGGTTCACGCCATTCTCCTACCTCAGCCTCCCGAGTAGCTGGGACTACAGGCACCCGCCACCATGCCCGGCTAATTTTTTTTGTATTTTTAGTAGAGACAGGGTTTCACCATGTTAGCCAGGATGGTCTCGATCTCCTGACCTCATGATCCACCCACCTCGGCCTCCCAAAGTGCTGGGATTACAGGCGTGAGCCACCGCACCCGGCCGGAACAAAAGGTTTTAACCCTTTGTTCTTGAACTGAAAAAAATGACAATATTTTTCTAATCCAAAGTACCCAACCAAGGCAACAAATATAAACCCCTCTGCTAATGGAACATCTGCTTAAATGTGAATAGAAACCAGATTCAAAACTAACTGTAGGGATGCTACAACGGTCACTGTTTTCATTACATGAAAGCTCTGTTCTACCAAGTCAATATATATCCTGCTTATAAACCCTTTACTATGGAGGAGTGGAAATGTGAAGAGATCAGGAATTCCGCTGCCCCTCAACACGCTGGGCCCTCACTGGTGGCACCTTCTCTCCCCCAAAGGTAACACGACCTGAATTCCCTTGCTTTGCTAATAGTGCTACCATTGTTTCATTTTGCTTGGTTTTAAGGTTTTAAAAATGGTATCACATGGCATGCAGTTTTTTGTTTGTTTGTTTTGGGGGGGGGGGGACGGGGGACGGAGGACGGAGTTTCACTCTTGTTGCCCAGGATGGAGTAACAAGATCTCGGCTCACTGCAACCTCTGCCTCCCGGGTTCAAGCGATTCTCCTGCCTCAGCTTCCTCAGTAGCTGGGATTACAGGCATGCACCACCATGCCTGGCTAATTTTGTATTTTTAGTAGAGATGGGGTTTCTCTGTGTTGGTCAGGCTGGTCTCGAACTCCTGGCATCAGGTGATCCGCCCGCCTCGGCCTCCCAAAGTGCTGGGATTACAGGCGTGAGCCACTGCACCCAGCCCACATGCAGTTTTTATGACTTGTTTCTTTTTCTTTTTTTGAGACAGAGTCTCACTCTGTTGCCCAGGCTGGAGTACAGTGGTAGCATCTCAGCTCACTGCAACCTCCACTTTCTGGGTTCAAGCGATTCTCATGCCTCAGCCTCCCAAGCAGCTGGGATTACAGGCGCCTGCCACCAAGCCTCGCTAATTTTTGTATTTTTAGTAGAAATGGGATTTCACCATATTGGCCAGGATGGTCTTGAACTCCTGATCTCAAGTGATCCGCCCGCCTCAGCCTCCCAAAGTACTGGGATTACAGGCGTGAGTCACCGCACCCGGCCATGACTTGCTTTTTCATGCAACTTTGTGTATCTAAGATTTATTCATCCTTGCTGGTATAGGTAGCTATAGTTTATTCATTTTCACTACTACCTAACAGTGAGAATCCACGGGTCAAAACATGTAAAGTGCTTAAAACATTGCCTGGCGGAAAGAGAGCACTTAACAAATGTTTGCTATTATTACAATCATTTTCCACTGTGTGAAAATGCCATCAGTTGTTCCTGCTGTTTAAAAACAATGGTGTCATGATTATTTCGGTCCCTGCTTGCTGCTGCACGTCTACAAGAGCCTCTGTACGCCTGTGCTGCCTAACATGGCAGCCACTAGCCATGTGGGGCTGTTCAAATGCAAATGAAAATTCAAGCTAAAAATCAAACAATGTGAAAAATCCAGTTCCTCAGTTACACTGGCCAGTTCTCAAGGGCCCAGCAGCCACATGTGGCTGGTGGCTGCTGCAAGAAGACAGTGGACGCAGAGCGCTCCCCTTGGCACAGCAAGTCCCACTGGACAGAGTTGCTTTGAATTAGGGGTCTGCAAACTGCCGTTTCCAGAAAGTCCAACCTGTTCCTGATTTTGAAGAGCCCACACGCTAAAAACAATTTTTAATAGTACTTCATAACATGAGAAAATTACATGAATTTCAAATACAAATACAGTTTCTTTTTGTTTGTTTGTTTTGAGATGGAGTCCTTGCTCTGTTGCCCAGGCGGGAGTGCAGTGGCACGATCTTGGCTCACTGCAAGCTCCACCTCCCGGGTTCACGCCATTCTCCCACCTCAGCCTCCCGAGTAGCTGGGATTACAGGTGCCTGCCACCACGCCTGGCTAATTTTTTTGTTCTTGTATTTTTAGCAGAGACGGGGTTTCACCGCGTTAGCCAGGATGGTCTTGATCTCCTGACCTCATGATCCTCCCGCCTCGGCCTCCCAAAGTGCTGAGATTACTGGCGTGAGCCACCACGCCTGGCCTCAAATACAGTTTCTATAAATATATTTCACTGGAACACAGACATGCTCATTTGTTTAATGTATGGTCTCTGCTTTCACACTGCAAGGGCAGAGGTTGTTGCAGAGTTACATCATTGCGAAAGAGATCCGAGGGGCCCCAAAGCTTAAAATAGTCCCTATCTAGTTCTTCACCGAAAAGGTTTGCTGATCTCTCCTCTAGAGAGACACCCATGAGTAAAACTGCCCGGTACCAGATGTGTCCAAATGTTTTCCAGGATGTGCTAACTCACAATATTACATGTTTTGATGCATATTAATACTGCATAATACATTTTAAAGTAATTTAGGTTGCCCAGCTTTAATTTGGATAAAACTTCTCAGTTTTTGACTTGAGTTTACTGTGGAATAGCGAGGCAGTTCCACATCATCTGAACTGACATTAATGACAGTGACTGTGGTGTGCTTTCCTGACACAGGTCTCTCCATAGGTAAGTGCAGATTTCCTGCTTGTTGGTTGGTTGTTTTAGAGACAGGGTTTCCCTCTGTTGCCCAGGCTGGAATGCAATGATACAATCCTAGCTCTCAGAATAATCAATATTCTGAGTATTGACATTGGCTACTTTAATGAGTTCCACCAACAGGATATGGTGCCTCAAATCCACCAGTACTTATTCAATTGCTAGTCAGGCTGGGTCCTTTACCTACAAGGACTTAAAAAACCAACTCGCCAGGTTGGCAGTTCAAGGTGGCAGGTGCAGTGTGGGCTTTGCAAAACTCAGGCAGACCTGGGTCTTCCGCACCAGCCTTGCAACCGAGCCCATCACTGCAGAGCCTGCTGAGCCATCTGCAGGGTCAGCCAGTACGCCTACCTCAAGGGGCCATTTGTGCATTCAACCTAAAACTCTACTTTTAATAAGGAAGACGGATCGGACTGGAGCAAGACAGGGGCTACCACAGTACCTCTGATGAGATACAATGAGGGCTGAACTAGGCACTGTCCCAAGGAGACATTTAAGAGATTTTTAGGGGAATAGATGAGACCTCCACCTCCTGAGTTCAAGCGATTCTCCCACCTCAGCCTCCCGAGTAGCTCAGACCACAGGTGCATGCCACCCATTCCTGGCTTTTTTTTTTTTTTTTTTTTTTTTGCTAGAGGCAAGGTTTCACCATGTTGCCCAGGCTGGTCTTGGACTCCTGAGCTCAAGCGATCCATCTGCCTCAGCCTCCCTCAGAGCTGGGATTACAGGCATGAGCCACCACGCCCGCCCCAGTTCACGGTAGTCAAATGCATGCTACGGCACCATCACATACGAAGGTGCAGCTCCACCACTTGCTATCCTAAACTCAGCCTCTCTCAAACTCAAACAACCTCATCCGTTGCAGGGAAGGACCTCTCAGAATTGCCTCTCACATCCCAGTTCCTTTCTGCCTGCTGCCTCCCACTCAATTCAGCTGGCTCTGTTAGGCAAATCTACCTAAAACCCTGCTTTTATCAAGCTGAAAACACCCAACCAGGTTTCCCAGACAACCTCTCCAGTTAGGCTCTCCTAGGAATGGGCCAAATCCTTCCCAGTCTCTTTCCCCAAACCTTCATTCCCCTAGGAGATCATCCAAAATGGTCAAAAGGAACTTTACTTAAGAAATTTGAGGGGCAGGCCTGGTAGGTCACACCTGTAATCCCAGCACTTTGGGAGGCTGAGGTGGGTGGATCACCTGAGGTCAGGAGTTCGAGACCAGCCTGGCCAACACGGTGAAATCCTGTCTCTACCAAAAATACAAAAATTAGCTGGGAGTGGTGGCGTGTGCCTGTGGTCCCGGCTACTTGGGAGCCTAAGGTGGGAGAATCACCTGGGCCTGGGATGTAAGCCTGTAGTGAGCCATTATCATGCCACTGCACTCCAGCCTCTGTACTCTGGGCGACGGAGTGAGACCATGTCTAAAAATTTTTTTAAAAAAATTTTTAAGGAATTTTTAAAGCAAAACATAAAAATATGAAAAATGGATGAACCCAACAAAGTCTAGATTTGACTTCTGGATATCCAAAGTCACATGCAGGGTTCTCAGCTGACAGCACTTTGCCCTCACTTTCCTCATCTGTGCCTTTGACAAACCCCAGCTTTAGGCTGGCCCTGCTGTTCTTTCGAAGTCTTCTTCCTAATCTGAGGATGGCCCCTCCTACACACATCTCCCAGCTCTCAGGGGACCCTGCCCTTATATTGCAAGTGTTTCCTTTGCTCCTTACGTATAACAGCTAAGGTTCTCTGATTGTAAGCAACAGAAATCCTTTCTAGGTAACTTAGCAAAAGGAAACTGATTGGAAAACTATCAGGAACTCATGGAACTGACTGTAGGCCAGAGAAAGGGACTTGGAAACAGGTGGAAGCCAAGGCGGCTGGAGACCAGGAAACAGGAACCGCAACAGTCCCACTGCAGAACAGCCTGGACAGACAGACCCGAACCGCAACTATTCTTAGCATCGCTGTCGCTCCACTCACCATTCAAACTTCAGGGAGGGGCACCTGTTCAGCCTAGCTCACACTATCCACACACTTGGCTAGGGGCAGCTGGGTAACAGGTTGTAGATCCACTGATCTGTGCCCAATGGGAAACGGATCACGGGGTTGTAAAGAAGAGAAAATGGGCCGGGTGTGGTGGCCCACACCTGTAATCCCAGCATTTTGGGAGGCCAAGGAGGGTGGATCATCTGAGGTCAGGAGTTCGAGACCAGCCTGGCCAACATGGTGAAACCCGTCTCGACTAAAAATACAAAAATTAGCTGGACGTGGTGGCAGGCACCTGTAATTCCAGCTACTCAGGAGGCTGAGGCATGAGAATCGCTTGAACCTGGGAGGCGGAAGTTGCAGTGAGCCGAGATCATGCCACTGCACTCCAGCCTGGGCGACAGAGTGAGACTCCATTTCAAAAAAAAAAAAAAGAGAAAATGGACACTTGCTAAGCAGCGACTATCCACTTCTCTCTGCTCCACTTGGCCTTGGTGCCCACACTCAACGGCTGGGTGTCCGGGCTGTCCCTGATGTTTGGTGATCTCTGGCTTTCTTGCTTACTGGTCCAGGCTAGTTTCTGGAATGAGCTCATATGTGTCTCTAATCAGTAGTTTTTTCGGGGTACCTTTTTTTTTCTTTTTTTTGGAGACAGAGTCTCGCTCTGTCACCCAGGCTGGAGTGCAGTGGCACAACCTCAGCTCACAGCATCCTCCACCTCCTGCGTTCAAGTGATTCCTGTGCCTCAGCCTCCCGAGTAGCTGGGACTACAGGCGCACACCACCACGCCTGGCTAATTTTTGTATTTTTAGTAGAGACAGGGTTTCACCATGTTGGCCAGGCTGGTCTCAAACTCCTGACCTCAAGTGATCTCCTCGCCTCGGCCTCCCAAAGTGCTGGGATTACAGGTGTGAACCACTGCACCCGGCCTAGGATACCTTAAATATATGTAACAATAATCACAGACTCCAAGAGTTACGCTCTTGCAAGTTCCTCACTGACTACAGCAGTGGCTCTCAAATTCTAGTGTGCCAAAAATGGTCTGTGACGCTTGTTAAAAATGTGGTTTCCAAGCTCCATCCCCAGAAATTCTGACTTGGTGGTTCTAGGGGCAGAGCCCAGTGATCTGCATTTTGAGCAAGCACTGCCAGATGACTCCAACACAGACAGTCTGCAGACCTGGGAAGGTGGCCCATCGGGGGTTTGCAAACCTAGCTGGCTGGTATGGATTTCTCAGGTGCCACTCCTGGAGGTACAGACTAGGCAGCTGAGCATGGAGCTCAGGAACCTGCACGCTACACCAGGGCCCCAGGTGATCCAGACATAGCATTGGAAAACCCCATGCATCCATTCAGCCTAGCAATGGAAACCATGTAGACTCAAGTTGACTTCAACCCTGTGCTCCTCTATACCCCACGCCACACAAGCTGACCTGGTCACCTACCCTGGGAGGCCCTTCCAGTTCCCACCTCTGCTCCCACCTCTCCCCTCTCTTCACTGCCTATGCAAACTCCACCCACCCTTTACAAGGCTCGAGCCCTGTAAACCACTGTAGAACCACTTCTGGGCTATCTCAGCCCATTCAGTGTTGCTACAAAGGAAGACCTGAGGCTGTGTAAGTTATAAAGAAAAAAGGTTTCTTTGGTTCACACTTCTGATGGCTGGAAAGTTCAAGGTTGGGCATCTGCATCTGATGAGGGCCTCAGGCTACTTCCACTCACTGCGGAAGGCCAAGGGGAATCGTGTGTAGAAATCACATGGTGAGGGAGAAAGAAAGAGAGAGAAAGAGAGAGAAAGAGAGAGAAAGAGAGAGAGAGAGAGAGAGAGAGAGAGAGAGAGAGAGAGAGAGAGAGAGAGAGAGAGAGGTGGGTGGGGGAGGAGGAGGAGCAACCACAGGCTCTTTTTAGCAATGAGCTCTTGTGGGAACTAAAAGAGTGAGAATTCACCCACTACCCCCCACCCCACCACCTCACCCCCATAGCCAGGGACAACATTAATCTATTCATGAAGGATTCACCCCCTGTGACCCAAACACCTCCCATTAGGCCCCACCTCCAACAACGGGATCAAGTTTCAGTTAGGGGCACCATGGCTCATGCCTGTAATCCCAACACTTTGGGAGGCCAAGGCAGGTGGATCACTTGAGGTCTGGGGTTCAAGGCCAGCCTGGGTAACATGGTGAAACCCTGTCTCTACTAAAAATACAAAAATTAGCCAGGTATGATGGCACAGGCCTGTAATCCCAGCTACTCGGAAGGGTGAGGTGGGAGAATCGCTTGAATATCTGAGGCAGAGGTTGCAGTGAGCTGAGATCCCGCTGCTGCATTCCAGCCTGGGTGATGAAGTGAGGCTCCATCTTTAAAAAAAAAAAAAAAAAGTTTCCACATGAGGTTTGGAGGGGACAAACATCCAAACTGCAGCACTTGCCTCCTTAGCCCACACCATCGTTGCCTCTGTCACTTGGGGCTGAACTACAAGTTTCCTAGTATCCTTTGCCAATCTTGGTTTGGCCCTCTTACCTACATTATCAGTGGCTTTGAAAACAGGAACCAACTTTTACACTTTTTTTTATCATCTCTGGAAAACCTAGCATAGCTACCTAGTATTTAATCATTACTGATCCCAAACTCTTCCTGGGTGGTGTCTACATCCAAAATGGGTCCATTCAAGTCAATCACGGTTAATAAGAAGCACCTGTCCTAACATTCAGCTACTTACTTAAAATTGTTACTCAATGCATTATTGCCTTCGATTAAGCTGAAACATGTGAAATGTCATTTTTTTTTCAAATACCTTAATATTTCAACATTTAAAAAAATTGGGCCAGGCGCAGTGGCTCAGGCCTGTAATCCCAGCACTTTGGAAGGCAGGCAGATCAATTGAGGTCAGGAGTTCAAGACCAGCCTGACCAACATGGAGAAATCCCATCTCTACTAAAAATACAAAATTAGCCGGGCGTGGTGGCGGGCGCCTGCAATACCAGCTACTCAGGAGACTGATACAGGAGAATCGCTTGAACCCAGGAGGCGGAGGTTGCGGTGAGCTGAGATCGCGTCATTGCACTATAGCCTGGGCGACAAGAGCGAGACTCCATCTCAGAAAAAAGAAAAAATTGGCCTGGTGCGGTGGCTCAATCCTGTAATCCTAGCACTTTAGGAGGGTGAGGCAGGGGGATCTTGAGGTCCAGAGTTTGAGACCAGCCTGGCCAATATGGTGAAACCCTGTCTCCACTAAAAATACAAAAATTAGCCGAAATCACTTGAACCCGGGAAACGGAGACTCCATCTCAAAAAAAGAAAAAAAAATGGAGGCCAGGCGCCGTTGCTCCACCTGTAATCCCAGCACTCTGGGAGACTGAGGCAGGTGGATCACCTGAGGTCAGCAGTTCGCGGCCAGCCTGGCCAACAAAGCGAAACCCTCCCTCTACTAAAAATACAAAAATTAGCCGGGCGTGGTGGCGGCGGGCGCCTGTAATCCCAGCTACTCAGGAGGCTGAGGCAGGAGAATCGCTTGAACCTGGGAGGTTGCAGTGAGCCAAGATCGCACCACTGCACTCCAGCCTGGGCGACACAGCGAGACTGTCTCAAAAAAAAAAAGGCAATTTCATGCAGGTCAACCAATTCACTGCTGCAAACACAAGGTCAGCTCAGTTACATGTGCTAAAAAAGCAAAACTGGGCAGTGAAATGCAGCAGTTAACCCCACTGGCCACTCTCAGGGCATGTGAAGCACATTCATTACAAAGAATACAGACAAGAGTATCACAGGGCTCCTCGGTGGGCTCTAACTGACTATCAATGAAAACTAAGTTCCCATTCTTGCCCTGAAACTTCTTTTGGATTCTATTTGTATCATTATGGTTCAACCAATCTTGTAAAACATCCATACTTAATCTGGAAAAGCAGGAAAGAGATTGCTAGAACACCACCACCTCCTAGAAGGAGGAGCTCTGAAGAGGAAACAAGGAGAGGAGGCACGGCTTCTGACAAGAACAGAATGCGTCATCTTCAAGGCCCCAACCCTGTGGCCCACACATGAGGCTCAAGCTGGTAACTCTCCACGAAATATATAAAATGTAAACAAAATAGGCCAGGCGCGGTGGCTCATGCCTGTAATCCCAGCACTTTAGGAGGCCAAGGCGGAGGATCACTTGAGGCCAGGAGTTCGAGACCAGCCTGGCCAACATGGTGAAACCCCGTCTCTATTAAAAATACAAAAAATTAGCTGGCTCGTGGTGGTGCACGCCTGTGATCCCAGCTACTCGGGAGGCTGAGGCATGAGAATTGCTTGAACCCAGAAGGCAGAGGTTGCAGTGAGCCGAGATCGCGCCACTGCACTCCAGCCTGGGTGACAGAGCGAGACCCTGTCTCAAAAATAAATAGATAAATAATAAAATGCAAAAATTGTTTTCTGACCCATGACTACTCAGGCTTTCAGCAGATTAAGGAGAAGGTGCAGAACAAGAAACTGAATCATTTAAATTTCCTAAAACACTTGACAAATACCAAGACTCTGTATCAGAATTTCACCCCAAGGAAACAATCCGGGCGAGACTGGATCTTCATTGTGAATGTCTGATTAGTGATGACTTACAAGGAGCTTCAATGACTAAGCTCCCAGCATTGCATGTGCATTCATTTCAGAGCTCTAACAAGTGAACTCCTGTGGCTACCCACACACACACGCCTTGTAGTGGGATCACACTATGAACTGGAATGTTCACACAGTGAGCTGGGCCCAGAGGCGGCTCTGTCACTTATGAGCTGTGTGATCCTGGGTAAACTCATCTCCTCCCTCTACAAATATCTATGGAGTGACTGTGTCCCAGGCACTGACGGAGGTTTTGGGGATAAAATGGAAAACAAAGTAGCTTCTCCTGCTGTCACGCAGCTGGCAGACACGCTGAGCCTGGTTCCTCACTTGGAGAACAGGGACAGTCGGCATGTCTACTGCATAAGGTTGGAGAAGAGAGGCTGGGCGCAGTGGCTCACGCCTGTAATCCCAGCATTTTGGGAGGCCGAGGCGGGCAGACTGCCTGAGCTCAGGAGTTCGTAACCAGCCTGGGGAACACGGTAAAACCCCGTCTCTAATAAAAATTACAAAAAATTAGCCAGGCATGGTGGCATGCACTTGTAGTCCCAGCTACTCGGGAGGCTGAGGCAGGAGAATTGCTTGAACCCAGGAGGCGGAGGTTGCAGTGAGCCGAGATGGCACCACTGCACTCCAGCCTGGGCAACAGAGCAAGACTCCATCTCAAAAAAAAAAAAAAAAAAACCTGCTGAAAAGAATCGGAGAAAGTAACCCACACCGGGCCCTCAGAGCAACCTCTGCCACACTGCAGGCACTCAATAAACGTTAGATGCCACCACCATCACCACCCTCCTCCTCAACATGGTGCGAAATTAAACTCAATGTCATCACCCAAATCAATCTAAGATGAAAATAAGGCTCCAGGTCTAGCCTCTGTCTTATCCAAAAAATACTTTAGAAAGTCTGTAAGAAAATGCAACACTATAACGACTTTTGTAGAAAGATGAAAAAATATTTCTCACAAAATGTTAAGTGAAAAAATATTTTTAAAAGATTCTATTAGTAGTAATAACAGCAGCGGCAAATACTGTAGGTGGTAATTACTGTACCACCCACTGTTTAAAGCTCTTCACACGTATGAATAAAGAAGCTAACATTCCCCCAAACCAATGAGGTCTGTGACATTAATGAGGTCTGTGACATCTTATCCTTTTACAAATGATGAAACGGAGGCACAGAAAGGGTGAGTAATTTGCCTAAGGCCACACAGCCAATAAGTAGCAGAGCTACGATTCACTCACTGGTCCCTCGGCTCTAGGGTCTCTGTTCCTGACCTCCCTTGCTCAGTCTCATAGGGTCCTGTTCTGTGCTGGGTGGCACCATGGGGGCGGGGTTCTGTGTTCGGTAGCACCATAGGGGCAGGGTTCTATGTTGGGCAAAATCATGGGGGCGGGGTTCTGTGTTGGGTGGTATCATGGGGCTGGGGTTCTGTGCTGGGCGGCACCATGGGGGCGGAGTTCTATGTTGGGCGGCACCATGGGGGCGGGATTCTGTGTTGGGCGGTACCATGGGGGCGGGATTCTGTGTTGGGCGGCACCAGGGGGGCGGGGTTCTGTGCTGGGCGGCACCAGGGGGGCGGGGTTCTGTGCTGGGCGGCACCAGGGGGGCGGGGTTCTGTGTTGAGCGGCATCATGGGGGTGGGGTTCTGTGCTGGGTGGCACCATGGGGGCGGGGTTCTGTGTTGGGTGGTATCATGGGGGCGGGGTTCTGTGTTGGGTGACACCATGGGGGCGGGGTTGTGTTGGGTGGTATCATGGGGGGGGGTTCTGTGTTGGGTGGCACCATGGGGGTGGGGTTCTGTGCTGGGTGGCACCATGGGGTTGGCGATCTGTGTTGGGTGGCACCATGGGGGCGGGGTTCTGTGTTGGGTGGCACCATGGGGGCGGGGTTCTGTGTTGGGTGGTATCATGGGGGTGGGGTTCTGTGTTGGGTGGTATCATGGGGGCAGGGTTCTGTGTTGGGTGGCACCATGGGGTTGGTGATCTGTGTTGGGTGGTATCATGGGGGCGGGGTTCTGTGCTGGGTGGCACCACGGGGGCGGGGTTCTGTGTTGGGTGGTATCATGGGGGCGGGGTTCTGTGCTGGGTGGCACCATGGGGGCGGGGTTCTGTGTTGGGTGGTATGGGGGCGGGGTTCTGTGTTGGGTGACACCATGGGGGCGGGGTTCTGTGTTGGGTGGTATCATGGGGGCGGGGTTCTGTGTTGGGTGACACCATGGGGGCGGGGTTGTGTTGGGTGGTATCATGGGGGCGGGGTTCTGTGCTGGGTGGCACCATGGGGGCGGGGTTGTGTTGGGTGACACCACGGGGGTGGGGTTCTGTGTTGGGTGGCACCAAAGCAACAGAAGAGGGAGGGAGGGAGGAAGCAACACAGGGAGAAAGTAAAGGAGAAAGGGAAAGAGGGAGGGAGGGAGGAAGGCAGGGAGGGAGGGAGGAAAAGGTGGAAGGAGGGAAGAAGGGATGGAAGGAGTGAGGGAGGGGGGAACAGAAGGAGGGAATGAGGGAGGGAGGGAGAAAGGGGAAAAGGGAGGGAGGGGGAGGGAGGGAGAGAGGAAGGAAAGGACAGGGAGGAAGCGAAGGAGGGAAGGAGAGAGAGAGGAAGGAAATGAGAGGGAGAGAGGGAGGGAGGGAGAGAGGGAGGGAGGGAGGGAAGAAGGAGGGAGGGAGCTAAGGAGGGACACGGCTGCAGGTCAGGTGCTCCCTCCCCCCCATACAGCTGCCCACTCCTCCAGCAGAGGACCCCACGCTTCAGTCAAGGGGATCAGTTGCACTCCTGTGTGTATACTAAAGGACTGAAAACCTATGTCCACACAAAGACCTGTACAGGAATGTTCACAGCAGCATGACCCATAATAGCCAAAAAGTAGAAGCAACTCAAATGTCCATCAGTGGATGAACAGAGAAACAAAATGTGATCTACTCATAGAATGAAATAATATCCAGCAACAAAAAAAGGAATGAGGGGCTGCTAGGCACCTAACACAGGTAAACTGTGAAATCACCATGCTGGGAGACGCCCATCACAAAAAGCCGTACAGTGCATTTACATGATTATCCAGAAGAGAGAAATCTGTAGTGGTAGCCAGGGCTTGGGAGTGAAGGAGACTGAGGGATGAGTGCCACTTGGTGCAAGGGTTCCTTTTTGGGGTGATGAAAATGTTCTGGAGTTAGACAGTGGTTGGCAGGTGCATGGTTTTTGGAACATTCTAAAACTCAATGAGCTGTACACTTTAAAAGGGTGATTTTTTGGCCGGGCGCGGTGGCTCACACCTGTAATCCCAGCATTTTGGGAAGCCGAGGCAGGCAGATCACGAGGTCAGGAGATTGAGACCACGGTGAAACCCCATCTCTACTAAAAATACAAAAAATTAGCCGGGCGCGGTGGTGGATGCCTGTAGTCCCAGCTACTCGGGAGGCTGAGGCAGGAGAATGGCGTGAACCCGGGAGGCAGAGCTTGCAGTGAGCCGAGATCGCGCCACTGCACCCCAGCCTGGGTGACAGAGCGAGACTCCGTCACAAAAAAAAAAAAGGGGTGATTTTTGTGGCATATGAATTATCTCCAAAAAAGAAAAAAGAAAGAAAAAATATTATATGAGTAACTGTGCTTCCCCCATGAAAATATCCAAAAGGAAAATATTGACTTATCTATCCACTATGGCAAATACAACCAAGTTACCACTATAATTGGATTTAAATTGCTTTTCTATACAGTTAAAATACATATCACAACATATAATTTTTGTACATCAGTAAAAAAAACCTGAGAATCTCTAAAAAATAAACTTGTATAAGTATTATTTCATCTAGAATATCTTAAGTTTGAGAAATACACAATAAAATTAAATACAGTAAGAAAAAAATATTTCATTGATAAGACTTTTTCTTTCAAAGTTAACACTCGGCGTACATTTCATTTCCTACTTCCTTGTGAACTTCGTGCAGTTAAAGATGTAGCTACGTCATCGTAGCAGGCAGCTGTCCCGCCTGGGCTGGAGCCCTGCCTCTGCACCCCACGACCAGCTACAAGCCCAGAGCAACAGCTTAACTATTCTGTGCCTCCGCTTCCTGCCTTTAATGCAGAAAAGCGTATTTATTATCTTATGGTTATTGGGGATTAAATACAAATTTATATTTGTACAGTACTTAGAGTAGTGCCTGGGACATTGCTATGCATGCTTTATAAGTGCATGCATTACTGGCTGGGTGTGGTGGCTCACGCCTATAATCCCAGCACTTCGGGAGGCCAAGGCAGGCGCATCACCTGGGGTCAGGAGTTCAAGACCAGCCTGGCCAACACGGTGAAACCCTGTTTCTAATAAAAATACAAAAATTAGCAGGGCATGGTGGCGGGCACCTGTAATCCCAGCTAATGGGAGGCTGAGGCAGGAGAATTGCTTGAATCTGGGAGGCGGAGGTTGCAGTGAGCCAAAATTGCACCACTGGACTCCAGCCTGGGCGACAAACTGAGACACCGTCTCAAAAATAAAACAAAATAAAATAAAATAAAATAAAATAGTGCATCAATTATTAACAACATAGTAAGATCACACTGCACGAACAACAGGACTGCTGATACTTCACAAGGCAAAGGAAGACCTGAGGGAGCAAATACACAAGCCTGGACTGCAATCACTTCTTGAAATGCATAAAACATCAGTAATGTATATAAAACTGCTCAAAAACATAAACTAAATAATTCTGTTAAAATGATCTATCCACTAGCACTTTGCAAGGCCAAGGCAGGTGGATCACCTGAGGCCAGGAGTTCGAGACCAGCCTGAACAACATGGTGAAACCTCATCTCTACTAAAAATACAAAAATTAGGACGGGCATGGTGGCTCAAGCCTGTAATCCCAGCACTTTGGGAGGCCAAGGCGGGTGGATCACAAGGTCAGGAGTTCAAGACCAGCCTGGCCAATATGGTGAAACCCCATCTCTACTAAAAATACAAAAATTAGCTGGGCGTGGTGGCAGGCACCTGTAATCCCAGCTACTCAGGAGGCTGAGGCAGGAGAACTGCTTGAACCCGGGAGGCAGAGGTTGCAGTGAGCTGAGATTGCACCACTGCACTCCAGCCTGGGTGACAGAGCAAGACTGTTTCAGGAGAAAAAAAAAAATCTGGGGGAAAAAGCAAAAATAATCACCCTGGCAACTGGACAAATGCTGTGTGTGTGTTCACGGCATGGGGTACTGCCTCTACTGTCCTTTTCATCAGAATTCTCTCTGAAAATTAATAAACACACAAAACAACTTGGGAGGCTCTATCTTTACAGCATAAGCTGGTTCACGGGTGACTGTGCTGAAAATGTGATGTGGCGCCTAAACAGAATGAAGTACAAATTTATTTTTCAAATAGTTCTTCAGAAACAAACTCATGTTTATTTCCTTCAACTTACTATAGTAAAATTAACATATGTTTCATACAAATTCATCCAATTTTTCTTATTTGTCCCTAGACAAATAGAACACTTTTTTTTTTTTTTCTGAGACAGAGCCTCACTCTGTCGCCCAGGCTGGAGTGCAGTGGCGCGATCTCGGCTCACTGCAAGCTCCGCCTCCTGGGTTCACACCATTCTCCTGCCTCTGCCTCCGGAATACCTAGGACTACAGGCGCCCACCACCACACCCGGCTTTTTTTTTTTTTTTTTAGTAGAGACGGGGTTTCACCGTGTTAGCCAGGATGGTCTCGATCTCCTGACCTTGTGACCCGCCCGCCTCGGCCTCCCAGAGTGCTGGCACAGGCATGAGCCACTGTGCCCGGCCAGAACACTCTTTAATACGAGAAGTTTTTGTTTGTTTTGTTTTTTGAGATGGGGTCTTGCTCTGTTGCCCAGGCTGGAGTGCAGTGGTGCAATCAAGGCTCACTGCAGCCTCCACCTCCTGGACTCAAGCAATCCTCCTGCCTCAGCCTCCCACAGTGCTGAGATTACAGGCATGTCACTGTGCCCAGCCATGCAGGAGAAGATCTGATCTGGAAAAATATGCAAAAACAACTCTTAAAAATTAACTTTACAATGTCAACTCCAACTCTGAGGCAGAAAAAAGGTGGCGCAGCCCATTCTCTACCAGTTAAGGACCCAACGTGAAGCCAGAACGGCTCTGACTTGGAAAATGCTATTAAGTGTTAGCAATGTACACGGTTATTACAGTATAAAATCTCCAAAGCAATGCTACAGGTTTGTCTCTATAAAGACTGAGGCTACAATCTCATGTCTTTAAAATTCACTGAAGGTAAAATCTATGCCAAAAGCATTCCTCTATAAAGACCGCTCAGCTTCTTCAAGTAAGTCTTCTCAGGTCATTGAAATCTAGGTAATGCAAGGAACCCCTGGCGCTGTGATTCTCCGGCTCCATGCCACTTGAGGACCAGCAACACCAGCAGTACCTAGGAGCAGGTGAGAAAGGCAGAATCTCAGGTCCTCCCAGACCCGCTGTCTCTACATTCCTCAGGTACTCCGTGTGCACCCTAGAGCCAGGGATGCACTGGTCTAGGAGTTATCTGGCTACATTAAGATAAAGAAAAAAATTATGCAATTAAATTAAACAGTTTGTTTTTCAACTATAACAGGCCTTTTTGTCAGCTACCCCAACTATTAAAAGGAAAAAAAAAACATGATACAAAGGACGCTACAAATAACCCTCAGCTATGGAGACATTTTCAGAAACGCTCAGCATTATCCAAATGGGATGTGCAGAATGCTTCCTGACCAGGCCCGATTCATCAAGAGTCAATGAAAGCCCCGTTCCTACCTGCAAATCGCAGAGGCGCATCTTTATCCAGCGCGATCAGTGGGGGGTCGAGGAGCACCGTGTTGTCGTTCTCTGTGACTATGCCGTGGTAGGTGGGCTCCAGCCAGGGCTTGTGCTTGTTAACTGTGTTTAAAACAAGAGAAAAAAATAGACAAGGTTAGAAATATTATTTTCAACTCCACTACTTTTGAAGACACACACCTGCTATTAAAATAATAAAACTCTCATTAGGCTTGAAGACAGTGCTCACAGTTCTGTCGCAAAATTTGGTATCAAGACCCAAATGAGATGAAATTCTAAATTCCAGAATAAGTAATGTAGAAATTATCTGAATCCATGAAGCAACCAGAAATAAGAAATAAATTGCTCTAGAAATCAAGAAAAAAAAAAAGACTGATGGCTACAGGAAGACTATCTCTGTTTTCAGCCTATCACTGAAAAGTTACAAAGAAAGGTATTTTCATTTCTTTATGATTTTTTGAGACAGAGTCTTGCTCTGTCACCCAGGCTGGAGCACAATGGTGTAATCATGACTCACTGCAGCCTCAACCTCCCAGGTTCAGGTGATCCTCCCACTCAGCCTCCCAGGTAGCTGGGACTATGTGTGTGCACCACCATACTTGACTTTTTTTTTTTTTTTTTTTTTTTTACTCTTTGTACAGACAGGGTTTCACCATGTTGCCCAGGCTGGCCTTGAACTCCCGGGCTCAAGTGATCCACCTGCCTTGGCCTCCCAAAGTGTTGGGATTACAGGCGTGAGCCACAGCACCTGGCCCCAGTATTATTATTTTTTCTTTTTTCTCTGTTGCCAAGGCTGGAATGTAGTGGTAGGATCTCAGCTCACTCACTCATTAAACCACCGCACCCAGCTGCCCAGTATTAATTTTAAATTTGTATTACAAACAATAATGTAAAGCAAAGATGCAAAACACAATAAAGTATTAAAATAAAACTCAATGCAGAATTTCAGAAAAACCCACCACTTGACTGAAAACAAGAGTGTTTAAGAATAATCCATCCGGGTGTGGTGGCTCACGCCTATAATCCCAGCACTTTGGGAGGCTGACAAGGGCGGATCACCTGAGGTCAGGAGTTTGTGACTAGCCTGGCCAATATGTTGAAACCCTGTCTTTACTAAAAATACAAAAATTAGCCAGGTGTGGTGGCACACACCTGTAATCCCAGCTACTCAGGAGGCTGAGGCAGAAGAATCGCCTGAACCTGGGAGGTGGAGGTTGCAGTGAGCCAAGATCACGCCACCGCACTCCAGACTGGGCGACAGAGTGAGATTCCGCCTCAAAAAAAAAAAAAAAAAAATCCACTTTGGAGTTAGGCTTGGGGTCCAATTCCAGTCTCCATCTATTATGAGCTGTGTGACCTTAATTAAGTACATTAACTTATTACCGGAAAAGGGTCCCAATCCAGCCCCCAAGACAGTGTTATTGAACTTCATGCAATAAGAATTCGGGGCAAGTCCACAGAGTCAAGTGAAAGCAACTTTATTAAGAAAGTGAAGAAAGAAAGAATGGCTACTCCACAGGCAGAGCAGCCCTGAGGGCTGCTGGTGGGCTATTTTTATGGTTATTTCTTGATTACACGCTAAACGAAGGGTGGATTATTCATGAGTTTTCCCGGAAAGATATGGGAAATTCCCGGAAACTGAGGGTTCCTCCCCATTTTAGACCACATACAGTAACTTCCTCACGTTGCCATGGCATTTGTAAACTGTCATGGTGCTGGTGGGTCTCTTAGCATGCTAATGTATTATAATTAGTGTATAATGAGCAGTGAGGACGACCAGAAGTCACTTTTGTCCCCATCTTGGTTTTGGTGGGTTTCGGCGGGCTTCTTTATGGCAACCTGTTTTATAAGCAAGGTCTTTGTGACCTGTGTCTTGTACTGACCTCCTACCTCATCCTGTGACTTAGAAGGCCTTAACCTCCTAGGAATGCAGCCCAATAGATCTCAACCTTATTTCACCCAGACCCTATACAAGATGGAGTCGCTCTGGTTCAAATGCCTCTGACAAACTGATCTCAAGTTCCTCGTTCGTAAACCAGGGACACCCCCACCCTCCTCACGGTGATGGCCCGGATCACTGGAGAAGTGCTATCTTGTCCCTTCTTGATTGGGACTCTACCAGAACTGCTACTTTTGCTTTTCTGGCCGCTGCTGACCTCACTTCCCTGAGAAGATGATCATTTAGCCCCTGTCTGCTTTGCTTTGCCTGGGGCTCGGCTCCTAAGTGTCGATGTCAGACGTCCTCCTGGTAGCCATGAATCCCTCCCTGAGCCCACAGTATCTCCACACGCACACTGGGGGCCCTGTTCCACAGCTCAAATCTTTCCATTTTCCTTTTATGTTCACCTTAAGAGGGTTAAGAGCTTCCATTATAACCTCAGAGTATGAATGAACCAGGGGACTCCTCGATTAAGCTGATCTGAAAAGATGGAAAGAAATGGCTTGAAAACATTGTTTCCAAGTAGACGGGGCCTACTTATTGAATGAACCACTCAGGTTCTGTTAAGTGTGAGTCAATCCAGAAGGATCTTCGTGCAACATTCCAGGATGTGATGCTACCTCTGCTGTACCTGCACTTTCCCCAGAGTGGCACCCGGGGAGGGGGGTCACGCTCACGTGTAAGGCTCAGAGTAGGCGTGTGAAGGCTTGCATCTGGAAGGAAGACAGACCAGAACAAAGCTGCCTCCTCTCTTTTTTTTTTTTGAGATGGAGCCTTGCTCTGTCGCCCAGGCTGGAGTGCAATGGCGCGATCTCGGCTCACTGCAACCTTCGCCTCTCAGGTTCAAGCAATTCTCCTGCCTCAGTCTCCCGAGTAGCTGGGACTACAGGCGCTCACCACCACGCTCAGTTTCTGTATTTTTAGTAGAGACAGGATTTCACCATGTTGGCCAGGCTGGTCTACCAACTCCTGACCTCGTGTTCCGCCCACCTCGACTCCCAAAGTGCTGGGATTACAGGCGTGAGCCACTGCGCCAAGCCTCCTCTCGAATTAATGAAACATTTACCAGACATTTGTACACACCACATCCAAGCCAAGAGCAAATCCTTCTGGCTTCACTTCCTAAATAAATCCAGACCCCGGGGAGTTGTTGTTTAATGGGTATAAAATTTCGGTTTTGTGAGATGAAAGGAATTTGGAGGTTGGTTGCACAATAGTGTGAATGTACTTGATGCTACTGAACTGAATGCTTCAAAATGGTAGACGGGAAAATTTTGCTGTAGTTTACATTTAAAAAAAAAATCCACATACACACAAACTCAGACACAGCCATTTCTTATCCTCCTTCCTGAAAGGTCACAAAAGCCAAGTAACAAGCCTCCCTGTCCTTATCCCGGCACTTACTCGGCAGCCAGAGGGAAGCTTCTACAACAATGGGTCTTCAACTTTGGGGTCTCAGAACCCCTGTACACCAAAAAGTTACTGAGGGACCCAAATAGCTTTTGTTTAAATGGATTGGTCAGTCAGTTGATTATCCATCCATCCACCCACCTATCTCTATCTATCTATCTATCTATCAGCATTTATCTATCATCTATCAGCATTTATCTATCATCTATCAGCATTTATCTATCTATCTATCTATCTATCTATCTATCTATCTATCTATCTATCAGCATTTACTACACTGAAAATTAAAACCAGTCCAGGAGCAGTGTCTCATGCCTGTAATCCCAGTGTGTTGGGAGGCTGGCCACACAGATCACTTGAGGTCAGGAGTTTGAGACCAGCCTGGCCAACATGGTGAAACCCTCCTGTCTTTACTAAAAATACAAAAATTAGCCGGGTGTGGTGACACGCACCTGTAGACCCAGCTTCTCGGGCGGCTGAGGCAGGAGAATTGCTTGAACCTGGGAGGTGCAGGTTGCAGTGAGCCAAGATCGTAGCACTGCACTCCAGCCTGGGCGATAGAGTGAGACTGTCTCAAAAAAAAAAAAAAAAAAAAAAAGCCTGGGAGCGGTGGCTCAAGCCTGTGATCCTGGCACTTTGGGAGGCCAAGGCAGGCGGATTACTTGAAGTCAGGAGTTCAAGGCCAGCCTGACCAATATGGTAAAACCCTCCTGTCTTTACTATAAATACAAAAATTAGCTGGGCGTGGTGGCACACGCCTGTAGTCCCAGCTACTCAGGAGGCTGAGGCAGAAGAATCACTTGAACCCGGGAGGTAAAGGTTGCAGTGAGCCAAGATCTTGCCACTGCACTCCAGCCTGGACAACAGAGCGAGACTATGTCTCAAAAAACAACAACGACAACAAAAAAGATAATTTTAATACTTATTAACTCATCTAAAAACCAAACACATTATATAATACATTCACATAAACAATATTTTTATGAAAATAACTTTTTGAAAACAAAGCTTACTAAGAAGAGTGGCAACAGTTTTCTGTTTTTGCAAATCTTTGTTGTCCACTTTCACAGAAGACACCTGAGTTCTCGTCTCTACCCCTGCTCCCCCTGCACTCAGCCTGCTGCCTTGCTCCCCTTCACATAGTCTAGAAAATGCCACAGTGCAGCCTAAGAGGATGAGAAAACAGCAAATAATGTCTTAATATTGTTACAGTTCTGCCCTCTCACATCCTGCCAGGGTTTCAGGGACTCAGTATCTCACTCGGGCTCTGTTGAAAAGGTCCTTCCTGCTGCTCTCACCAACCTCGCTCTGTCCCTCTGTTCCAACACCTAGGGAGAAGACGGCAGGGGAGGGCACTGGAGCCCAGTGCCCAAAGGCCTGGGTGGGTCCTGCCTGGGCTCCAAAGGGCCCGCGACCTCAGGGCCTTCGCTTCCTCATCTAGAAAATGGGGACAATAATAGTCCCCATCTCATAGGTCGTTGTGTGATTAAACATGCAATCACAGTTCATTACATATAAAATGCTCAGAAGAATGTCTGGCACTCAGTAAGTATCAAAAGGTGGTGGTGGTATTTCTCCTCCCCAACACACACACACACACACACACACACACACACACACACACACACACGCAGACTGTGAGAAAGTGGCCTTTTCATTCTCTAATTCCCAGTACCTGGAATTATGCTTAGCACACATGCAGGAACTATTTGGGAAATGAGTATATAAGAAACCTCAAATGCACAAATCAGATCAGTTGCCCTGATTTATGAATTCTCTCATGGAGAAGATAGCTTTGGAGCTGGGAATTCAAAAGATACTGCGAAGGTGTTTTTTTTTTTATTTTTGTTTGTTTCTCCAGGTGGATGTTCTGAGCAAGAGAGCTAGAAAATCTAGAGACAACGCACGAAACCAACAGGTCAAAAGACATCAGTCTGGAAAAGGTTAAGTTTTGGAAGGTTAGATTACAGAGGGACTTAATAGGAAATCAAACCCAGACCATAAAGACCAAAAATAAAAGTGTCTTTGAAATCCGTCTTCTCCCCCCGTCCATAGGCTGCTCTGAAACAAGAGACTGGCTAAGAAGAGAATAAGGGGCCGGATGCGGTGGCTCACGCCTGTAATCTTAGCACTTTGGGAGGCCAAGGCGGGTGGATCACCTGAGGTCAGGAGTTCGAGACCAGCCTGGCCAACATGGTAAAACCCCGTCTGTACTAAAAAAAAAAAAAATTACAAAAATTAGCCGGGCGTGGTGGCAGGCGTCTGTAATACCAGCTACTCAGGAGGCTGAGGCAGGAGAATCGCTTGAACCCAGGAGGCAGAGGTTGCAGTGTACCAAGACCGTGCCATTGCACTCCAGCCTGGGAGAGAAGCAAGAGACTTCGTCTCAAAAAAAAAAAAAAAGAAGAAGAAGAAGGCTGGCTATGGTACGGCACCTTTCTCCTGCAAGCCTCCCTGGAGCAGCAGGGGGTCTGCCGGCGGGAGGTATGTGTGAGGCTGTCTGTAGGAGCTTTACGCACAGACTGCACCAGCATCAGGTCTGAAACGGCTCCCTGAGAGAATAACTTGACTTTGCAATCAGGTTGAACACTTTATCTAACCACTGAAACTCAACATCCTCTCCAGATTATCTTTTTAAAAAAATTTTTAGGACGGGTGCAGTGGCTCATGCCTGTAATCCCAGCACCTTGGGAGGTCAAGGCGGGCCAATCACCTAAGGTGAGGAGCTCAAGACCAGCCTGGCCAACATGGTGAAACTCCGTCTCTACCAAAAATACAAAAATTAGCCAGGCGTGAAGGCAGGTGCCTGTAATCCCAGCTACTCAGGAGGCTGAGGCAGGAGAATCGCTTGAACCCGGGAAGTGGAGGTTGCAGTGAGCCAAGATTGCACCACTCCAACATGGAGAAACCATGGAGTTTGACTCCAGCCTGGGCGACAAGAGTGAAACTCTGTCTCAAAAAACAAAAAAAAAGTTTTTTTAGTTGAGATGAAGTCTTGCTATGTTGCCCACGCTGGTGTCAAACTCCTGAGCTCAAGCAATTCTCCCACCATGGCCTCCCAAAGTGCTGGGATTACAAGTGTGAGCTACAACATCCAGCTCAGGTATCTTTGAAAATAAACCATGCTATGATGTAGGCTGGAAGAAGCTTAGAGTTACAGATGTAAGATAGGCCATTTTAAAGAAAGGACTCCAAAAACTCCATTGTTTGTTACCAATCTTTCACTTTCTTTTTTTTTTTTTTTTCTTTTTTTTTTTTTTGAGATGGAGTCTCACTCTGTGGTCCAGGCTGAAGTGCAATGAATGGTGCAATCTGGGCTCACTGCAACCTCTGCCTCTCAGGTTCGAGTGATTCTCCTGCCTCAGCCTCCTGAGTAGCTGGAATTACAGACGTGCATCACCACACTCGGCTAATTTTTTTGTATTTTAAGTAGTGATGGGGTTTCACCATGTTGGCCAGGCTGGTCTCGAACTCCAGACCTCAGGTGATCTGCCTGCATTGGCCTCCCAAAGTGCCAGGATTACAGGCATGAGCCACGGCATTCGGCCTCCAATCTTTCATTTTAAAGCAAAAATTGCTAGTTCAATTTGCCACTAATCAAATTAATATTTGATTCCAATTTGGCTTCATACTTTAAGGTTTTATTAATAAAATTACAAGCATTATAAATACTAAAACTAAATATTCTTCTAATATTTGAGTCCATAAAACTCCTGAGACTTAAACTAAATGAATTTATGTCTTTATTTAACCCAACGGGGATGTAAAAATACCAGGCAGAGCACATTACAGAAAACCCATGATGAGTAGTAACGTAAAATGTGTGTTTCTGCTGCCCGAATGGAAAGGCCTGCAGCTGAAATGGCTAAGGGTTCGGTGGAAAAATAACTGTGTAACTATGTTCCCAGTATTCCAATTTTATAATTCAAATTTTCTAAATCGCTCTTAAGCTGGCAGTAGAATGAGATCTGGCCAGTTCCAAAGACTGAACTTTTAAATATTTAATGAGTGATATTTTTAATATTTCATCACATTCAATTTGCATTATAAAACATTTATAGAAACAAGTGACCGATGTTTCTGTCATCACCACAAAAAAATGGCAAAGACAAGAGACTACTGGCTGCAAGTCTAGGAACATGTCACCTATGTCGGAAGTCTATACCTGACTGATTTCATCACATTCTAGGTTTTAAAAAACAAACTAAACTGCTTCTCCTGCCTCCCTTGACCTCAGCCATGGCGAGTAGCCGTGGCAGCGAATCCAAATGCGGTGCGGGAGACCATGGACAGGATGCTGAATAAACTGTGTGTTGTGCACCTGCATCTTGACTTTGATCCATCACATGAGGTGTGGAATTTTCCACTGTGGTGTCATGTCGGTGCTTAAAAAGTTTCGGATTTTGGAGCATTTCACATTTCAGGTTTTGGGATTAAGAGTATCCAACCTGTACTAATCACACATTCTGCTTGAGATTTCAAGAATTTAGAATGCTGGCTTAGATATGGAAACTCCTATTTGTGTACGGCTTTGTGAACAAGAAATTAACCCAGAAGCTTTATCATCAGTTATTAAGGAGCTTCGCAAGGCTACTGAAGCACTAAAGGCTGCTGAAAATATGACAAGCTGATTTTCTGGGGAAATTCTGATGAGATATGTCAAGTTCTGCAAGAGGATTTAAAGATTGCACAGTAGTCGAGAATGTACAATGATACTGAATGCAGCAGTGTAGAAAAATTTTCCTTTTTAAAAGAATTATAAAACCATAGCATTATAAATCAGTGGAAAGTGGCTTACAGACAGAACTATCAGATGTGTTTACATCACATCTTATTCTTTTTTTTTTTTTTTTTGAGGCGGAGTTTCGCTCTTGTCACCCAGGCTGGAGTGTAGTGGCGTGATCTCGGCTCACTGCTATCTCTGCCTCCCGGGTTCAAGCGATTCTCCTGCCTCAGCCTCCCAAGTAGCTGGGATTACAGGAGTGCACTACCACACCTGGATAATTTTGTATTTTTAGTAGAGATGGGGTTTCTCCATGTTGGTCAGGCTGGTCTTGAACTCCCGGCCTCAGGTGATCCGCCCACCTCGGCCTCCCAAAGTGCTGGGATTACAGGAGTGAGTCACCGCGCCCAGCTTATTCACTTTTTTTAACGGCTCTAATGCTTCCACATCGCCATGTTCATATTTATGTATTCTTTATTTATAGCTTTGATAGCTTTAATTTTCTAAGCAGTCTATCAGATGTGCACATCTGCTGTGCCTGTAGTGGAACCCATCAGTAGTAGTGTGTAGTAGTTGTGACTTGTTGACATTTCCACTATAAATTTTAACTTTGAATTGTTTATGCATTATAACTGTGGATTTATATTGTATTGGGCTGAAAGCTGACAGAATTTCAGCCACCATTTGTGAATTTTGATTTAGATTCATTATGTATGTCGGAATCTTGTTTTTTAAAATAAGAGCATGGAAAACATTTCTTGCAATCTGATCTTTAACAAAGAATACTTAGTTTTTTAAACAGTTTGTTGGGCAGCTAATAATGTGAACCAGGTCATTTTTGTATTGAGTAAAAATTTAAACTCCTAGAAACTTAGATTTTAAAAGTAATGACAATGCTTAGGTTAGTATTATTTGCAATTCGAATCATTTACATCTAATGAGAATGTTTTCTTAAAGTTTTATACCCTATAAATGGAGGCCTAAAAAAATGTGTAAAATGAAACATAGCAAACATGCCAAACTCCTGTTTACTTTTCTTACATAAAAGTAATTTGAGTCCTTGACTAATAAATCTTGAATGGTTATTTAATAAGTTATTAGGTAAGTAATGTGTTTCAAAAAAAACTAAACTTTGAATGTATTAATTTAAAACAATGCAAAAGCAAAGCTGGCAATCAAACCTTCTATAAGTGCAGGCTGTAGCTAGGCACACACCTATCATTTCAGGATATGACTCATTTTTTAAGGTTATGGTAGATTTCAGTCATTAGAAATTATTTGATTTTTAAGTCAAGAAGAAAAAAATACAATAATCAACTTTAGGATTAACATGAATATAAGCTATGCTGCCCCAGCACATCCCAACTCTGTGGGCTAAAGAGAGGCTAGACCCGGGCCAGGCGTGGTGGCTCACACCTGTAATCCTAGCACTTTGGGAGGCCAAGGCAAGCAGATCACCTGAGGTCAGGAGTTCAAGACCAACCTGGCCAACACGGTAAAACCCCGCCTCTATTGAAAATACAAAAATTAGCCAGGCGTGGTGGCACACGCCTATAATCCCAGCTACCTAGGAGGCTGAGGTAGGAGAATAGCTGGAACCTGGGAGGCGGAGGCTGCAGTAAGCTGAGATCGTGCCATCGCACTCCAGCCTGGGTGACAGAGCGAGACTCCATCTCAAAAAAAAAAAAAGAGAGAGAGAGGCTGGACCCATGCCTAAGTCACAAGTAACGGGGATTTCAGCAGGCTGGTTGCAGAGCCCAAACGCCAACCACGGGTCCCAGGGTGGCCCTGATATCAATCAACCCAGTACACGAACAGTTCCTTTCCGGTTTACTCACTCATATGGATGGTTCCCCACTTACAGTGGCTCAACTTAGGATTTTTAGACTTTACAAAGATGGGTTTATCAGAACATAAACCTGATTGTAAGTAAAGAAGACTTTGTAACTAGAAATCCACGGTTTCCAGCCAGGCGCAGTGGCTCACACCCATAATCCCAACACTTTGGGAGGCCCAGGTAGGAGGATTGCTTGAGCCTAGAAGTTCGACACCAGCCTGGGTGACAAGGTGTGATCCCGTCTCTACAAAAAAATGTTTTAAAAAATTAGGCTGGAGACAGTGGCTCACGCCTGTAATCCCAACACTTCGGGAGGCCAAGGCAGGTGGATCACCTGAGGTCAGGAGTTCGAGACCAGCTTGGCCAATGTGGTGAAACCCTGTTTCTACTAAAAATACAAAAATCAGGCTGGGCACAGTGTCTCCCACCTGTAATCCCAGCACTTTGGGAGGCCGAGGCGGGTGGATCACCTGAGGTCAGGAGTTCGAGACCAGCCTGGCCAACATGGTGAAAACCCGTCTCCACTAAAAAAATACAAAAATTGGCCAGGCACAGTGGCTCACGCCTGTAATACCAGCACTTTGGGAGGCCAAGGTGAGCAGATGGCCTGAGATCGGGAGTTCGAGACCAGCCTGGCAAACATGGTGAAACCCTGTCTCTACTAAAAATACAAAAATAAACCAGGCGTGGTGGCGGGTGCCTGTAATCCCAGCTACTTGGGAGGCTGAGACAGGAGAATTGCTTGAACCTGGGAGGCAGAGGTTGCAGGGAGCCAAGACCACACTACTGCACTCCAGCCTGGGCAACAAAAGTGAAACTCCATCTCAAAAATAATAATAATAATAATAATAATAATACAAAAATTAGCTAGGCATGGTGGCAGATGCCTGTAATCCCAGATACTTGGGAGGCTGAGGCAGGAGAATTGCTTGAACCAGGCTGACGGAGGTTGCAATGAGCCAAGATTGCGCCACTGCACTCCAGCCTGGGCGACAGGAGCGAAACTCTATCTCAAAAAAAAAAAAAAAAAAAAATTAACCAAGCGTGGTGGCATGCACCTGTAACCCCAGCTACTTGGAAGGTTGAGGCAGGAGAATCTCTTGAACCTGGGGGGCAGAGGTTGCAGTGAGCAGAGATTGTGTCACTTGCACTCCGGCCTGGGTGACAAAGCGAGATTACCTCTTGAATAAAAAAAAAAAAATTAGCTGGCATGGTGGCACATGCCTGTACTCCCAGCTACTCGGGAGGCTGAGACAGGAGGAATGTTTCAGCCCAAGAGTTACAGGCTGCCGTGAGCCAAGATCTCACCACTGCAGTCCAGCCCCAGGGAGAACAAGACTATCTCTAAAGAAAAAAGAAACCCACTGTTTCAAACAAGAGTGTGATGTGTGCCTCTTATCATGACACGTAGGTTGGTCACGTCTGCCCTTAAAAAACAACAGCTAAATATTTCAAGATACTGTTGACGTCTCACCTATAAATCCTAGATGATGTTACAGGTTTCATTTGCAGATTCAACTTTTAAACCTTGGTCTAGCATAAGAACCTGCAATTAAGGAACACTGCCAGCAGGTGGCGACAGGTGCCCTTGCATGCTCCAAGTTCTCAGGCTTTGATTTTCAAAGGCGAGCTAGTAGGCCCTTGTTAAAGATGACATGGGTAGAAAAGTATCTTAAACTCTTAAGTTTAAAATCTCCAGCTGATTCTTTTTTTCCTCAAAAAAGCATTCGGAACAGGTAAAATATTCACAGTTTTAAAATCAAAATATAAAAAGGCATTATCTCTGGGTCTCTAAGTATTGTCCCTAGTCATAAATTTTTTTTTTTTTTTGAGTCTTGCTCTGTCACCCAGGCTGAAGTGAAATAAAACTACAACGTGTGCCACCACTCCCAGCTAATTTTTGTTATTTTTAGAGGAGAGGGGTTTTCACCATGTTGGCCCAGGGTGGTCTTGAACTCTTGACCTCAGGTGATCCACCATGCCTGGCTAATTTTTGTATTTTTAGCGGAGACAGGGTTTCACCATGTTGGCCAGTCTGGTCTCAAACTCCTGGCCTCAAGTGATCCGCCTGCCTCGGTCTCCCAAAGTGCTGGGATTACAGGCGTGACCCACTGCACCCAGCTGTAAAACAGATTTTTTAATTACTCTTATTTTTTTTTTTTTCCAAAGACTGAACACTGCCAAAGAATCTCTGTAAGCACAGGTTTAAGGATTTCTTCATCAGAATCCCAAACAAACTAAATTTTAAAGTGTTGATTGAAACACCAAATACATAGCTTAGACATTATTTAGATCAGGGTTTCTCAACAGCTGGACATTCTGGGCCAGACAATGTTTAGCTGTGGGGCTGTCCCGTGCATTGTGGGATGTTCAGCAGCATCCCGGCCTCAAAACCACTGGATGTCTGCAGCCTCCCCACCAAGATGTGCCAACCAGAAGTGTCTCCAGACATTCCCCAAGATCCCCTGGGGGTAATCCTCCTCCCTCCTCCCTTGAGAACCACTGACTGACATCCACCCCGTTAAGGAAAACCAATGATGTCTACATGAAAATCACCTGTACACTTTAAAAGAGCCACTTTAATAATTTGTGCATTACATTGATGTGAATTTTTTTTTTTTTTTCCAAGTCAGGGTCTCGCTCTGTCTCACAGGCGTGGGACACCCCACCCAGCTTGAAGTTAATTTTTAAAATAAAAACACATTGAGGCCGGGCACGGTAGGTCATGCCTGTAATCCCAGCAATTTGGGAGGCTGAGGTGGGTGGATCGCTTGAGTTCAGGAGTTCGACACCAGCCTGGGCAAAATGATAAAACCCTGTCTCTACAAAAAATAGGAAAAAATTAGCCAGGCATGGTGGTGCACTTGGGAGCTACTTGGGACATCCCAGCTACTCGGGAGGCTGAGGCATGAGAATCGCTTGAGCCTGGGAGGTGGAGGTTGCAGTGAGCTGAGATCACACCACTGCACTCCAGACTGAGTGACAGAGCGAGACCTGCCTCAAACAAAAAACACACACATTAAGTGTCAAATAAATTCTTAAGCTAACAGAACAATTGAGTTTTTTAATAGTACAGTGAAACTTTCCCTGCATTTATTCACTTTTCCCAGAACATGCATCATACCACCACATACTGTTACACACAATGCAGCTGTTCTACGAAAGGTGAGGCTGGGCGCGGTGGCTCACGTCTGTAATCCCAGCACTTTGGGAGGCCGAGGCAGGCAGATCACCTGAAGTCAGGAGTTCGAAACCAGCCTGGCCAACATGGCGAAACCCCCGTCTCTACTAAAAACACTAAAAATTAGCCAGGTGTGGTGGTGGGTGCCTGTAATCCCAGCTACTCAGGAGGCTGAGGCAGGAGAATTGCTTGAACCCGGGAGGTGGAGGTTGCAGTGAGCTGAAATTGATTGTGCTATTGCACTCCACTGCAGCCTGGCTGACAGAGTGAGACTCCGTCTCAAAAAAAAAAACAAAGGTGAGAGCTGTTTGCAAGCTCTGCACATCTGGATCCACTCTCTTGCTCACAGGCTGGGACACCTGCCTGTCCGCCACCAGGTGGTCTATGGCTGGGCATGGGCTCACCACTACCCAGCTCACAGGGCTCCTCGTGTTGGGGAGCGCGAGGCATGCATGGTGGCATCATGAGAAAAGACCAGGGAATGAGCAGAAGCAGATGGAGGAGGAACCCCTATGTCCTTCTCCCTGGTGCACATCCCACCCTGAACACTAAGAAGGAAGCAAGGGGACCAGACCCTGCACATGAGCCTCAGGGTAGGATGCCAGGAGAGTCCCAAGAATGAACTTGGGGGTGAAGAGGTGGCTGCAGGGGTGAGATGAGAAGGGGAAGGGGCTGGGCTGAGACTGCAGTTTAGAGTATAGGTATCTCCCGCACACGGAGATGGGGCTGTCCCCAACTAGAACTGAGAACTAAGGAGGAATGACAGGGCAGGAGAATCCAGAAGAAGGGGCTTCTGTTTCCCCCTTCTTCCATCCATCCATCCGTCTTTCTCGAGGCCCAGGTAGTCTTCTAGGTACCAAGAAAATAATGGTGAGTAAAACAGCCCCTGCCCTCTCAGAGCTTGTGTTATGGTTGATAAAAATATGAATTTGAAACAGAACCTGCAAAGTAATCCACACTTCCTACAATTGCAACTTTTGAAAGCTTAAAGTGAGCCTTCTAATTTTTTTTTTTTTTTTGAGACGGAGTCTCACTCTGTCGCCCAGCCTGGAGTGCAGTGGTGTGATCTCGGCTCACAGCAAGCTCTGCCTCCCGGGTTCACGCCATTCTCCTGCCTCAGCCTCCCGAGTAGCTGGGACTACAAGGCGCCTGCCACCACGCCCAGCTAGTTTTTTTTTGTTTTTGTTTTTGTTTTTGTTTTGAGATGGAGTCTCGCTCTTTCGCCCAAGCTGGAGCTGGAGTGCAGTGATGCTATCTCGGCTCACTGCAAGCTCCACCTCCCGGGTTCATGCCATTCTCCTGCCTCAGCCTCCCGGGTAGCTGGGACTACAGGCACCTGCCACCGTGCCCGGCTAATTTTTTGTGTTTTTAGAGAGACGGGGTTTCACCATGTTAGCCAGGATGGTCTCGATCTCCTGACCTCGTGATCCACCTGCCTTGGCCTCCCAAAGTGCTGGGATTACAGGCGTGAGCCACTGCGCCCAACCGTGAGCCTTCTAATTTTTCCTCCAAATTCCAAACAAGTTTTTTTAATGTGGGAAAATACACAGTATAAAAATTTACCATCTTAACCATTTTTAAGTGTACAGGCCAATAGCATTAAGTACATTCACACTGTCATCCAACCGTCACCACCACTATCCGTCTCTAGAACTTCTTTCATCTTGCAAAACTGAAACTCTGCACCCATTAAATACTAACTTCCTATTTCCCCTCCCCCAGCCCCTGGCAGCCACCATTCTATTTTCTGTCTCTGTGAATTTGACTATTTGACTAAGGGTCCGGCGTGGTGGCTCAAACCTGTAATCCCAGCACTTTAGGAGGCTGAGGAAGGTGGATCGCTTGAGTTCAGGAGTTCAAGATCAGCCCGGCCAACCTGGTGAGACCCCGTCTCTACAAAAAATACAAAAATTAGCCAGGCATGGTGGTGCCACACTTGTAGTCCCGCCTACTTGGGAGGGTGAGGTGGGAGGATCACCTGAGCCTGGGAGGTCGAGGCTGCAGTACGCCAAGATGGTGCCACTGCACTCCAGCCTGCATGACAGTGAGACCCTGTTTCAAAAAAATAAAAATAAAGAATTTGACAATTCTAGGCCAGATGCGGTGCCTCATGCCTGTAATCCTAGCACTTTGGGAGGCCGACATGGGTGGATCACCTGAGGTTGGGAGTTTGAAACCAGCCTGGCCAACATGGTGAAACCCCATCTCTACTAAAAATACAAAAATTAGCTGGGCATGGTAGTGCATGCTAATTCCAGTCACTTGGGAGACTGAGGCAGGAAAATCGCTTGAACCCAGGAGGCGGAGGTTGCAGTGAGCTGAGATCATGCCACTGTACTCCAGCCTGGGTTGGCAGAGTGAGACTGTTTCCAAAAAAAAAAGGAATTTGAGGCCGGGCGCAGTGGCTCACGCCTGTAATCCCAGCACTTTGGGAGGCCGAGGCAGGCAGATCATGAGGTCAGGAGATCGAGACCATCCTGGCTAACACTTTGAAACCCCATCTCTACTAAAAAATACAAAACATTTGCCGGGCGTGGTGGCAGGTGCCTGTAGTCCCAGCTCCTCAGGAGGCTGAGGCAGGAGAATGGCGTGAACCCGGGAGGCGGAGCTTGCAGTGAGCCAAGATCACGCCACTGCACTCCAAGCTGGGCGACAGAGCGAGACTCCGTCTCAAAAAAAAACAAAAACAAAAGGAATTTGACTATTCTAGTACCTCATATGAGTGGGATCACACCACACTTATCCTTTTGTAACTGGCTTCATTAGCATAATGTCCTCGAGGTGCCCCCCTGCTGTGGCATGCATTGGAATTCCTTTCTTTTCGAGGCTGGATGATGTTCCGTTAGAAGGATACCATGTTTTGCTTATCCATTCCCTGGTTAACAGACGCTGGGTTGCTTCCACCTTTTGGCCATTGTGAACAATGCTGCTAATGCTGGTGTACAAATACCTCAAGGCCCTGTTTTCTAATCTTTTGTGAATATGCCCAGAAGGAGGACTGCTGGATCATATGGTGATTCTATCTTTAAGGTGATTGTATCTTTCGTGTTTTGAGGAGCCGCCATACCGTTCTCCACAGTGACTGCACCATTTTCCATTCCCACCAACCGTGCACAAGGGCCCCAATTTCTCCACCTCCTTCCCAGCACTTGTTATTTTCTGCTTTTTGATAGACCATCCTAACAGATGAAACCAAACATGCTTTATATCAAGTAATTTTACCTTCTCATATTGTGTAAAATTGATAAGATACCAAAGTAGACAAAGGAGAGTAAGGAGCCCCATGTGCTCACTAACCACTATAATGATCCACGCAGAATGAATCTTGTTTGACTTCACTCCCACTCCCAACACCGATACCACTTATTTTGAAGCAAATGCCAGACATCATATAACTTCCCCTCTCAATACCGCATCATACATCTCTAAAAGATAACAACTCTTTTTAAAACTAACCATATCAAGTCCAATAGAGCTTAAAGGTAAAAAATAAAATAAACTGGGAGAGGTGGCTTATGCCTGTAATCCCAGCACTTTGGGAGGCTAAGGAGAGTGGATTGCTTGAGCCCAAGAGTTCAAAACCAGCTAAGGCAACATGGCGAGACCCGTCTCTAGTGAAAAATACAAAAATTAGCCAGGCGTGGTGATGCACACCTGTAGTCCCAGCTACTTGGGAGGCTGAGGTGGGAGAATCGCTTGAGCCTGGCTGGTAGAGGCTGCATTGAGTCATAACTGCACCACTGCACTCCAGTCTGGGCAACAGGGCAAGACCCTATCTAAAAAAATAAAGTAAAATAAATAAAAACTAACCATAATGGCAGTATTACCTAAAATTTCACAATTATTTAATATCATCAAATACCTAATCAGGGTTCCTATTTATCTGCTTGTTTGGTGTATCAAATAATTTCACTCAAGACTTTTCTCGCTCTGTAGGGTAAGTTTGTGTTGTTTCACTCTGAATTCCGCTATGAAAGAAAAATGAAAGCATTGATAACCTTGAACAGTAATGCTTAGGGGTTTCCACAATGTCGCCAATTCTTTTTTCACCTTTAAGTATGTTTATTAAGTAGGTTTTCGTAGATGTTATTTATCAAATTGAGAGAGAGCCCCTCTACTACTAACTTTGAGAGTTTTCATCATGAATGAATGAAAAGCATCTTCTGAAATGCTATTTCGGCATTAATTGGTATGCTGTGACTTTTCTTTTTGAGCGTATTGATTGGTGAATTATTGACTGTCAAATGTTGAAACAGTCTTATGTATGTGGACTAGATCCTATACGGTCATGGTGTATCATTCTTCTTGCACATTGTTTGATTTGATTTTTGTTGAGGACTTTTTAAATGTTTTGTTGAGATCACCATTAAAATATTTTGTCAGTATATTTCAATTCACTTTTCTTTTGAAAATTCTGAAAATTCTACTGGCATGAATATATCCAGTTCTGTATACTCAGCATCAAATATTACGCATATTTCGGAGCACAGGTCAGGCGCCGTGGACTCCCTTTTGCTGACCACTGAAGCTAATCTAGCGGATTCAGCTACATGAAAGGCAAGAGACAGCAACAATCACAAGGCTATTTTTGAAAAATCAGGGTGTGGTGATCGCAAATGTGCTTTTAAAAATTAGGATTAAAAAAAAAAACAGGGCCGGGTGCGGCGGCTCATGCCTATAATCCCAGCACTTTGGGAGGCCAAGGCGAGTGGATCACGAGGTCAGGAGATCGAGATCATCCTGGCTAACAAGGTGAAACCCCGTCTCTACTAAAAATACAAAAATTAGCCAGGCGTGGTGGTGGGCGCCTGTAGTCCCAGCTACTCGGGAGGCTGAGGCAGGAGAATGGCGTGAACCCAGGAGGCGGGAGGAGGCAGAACTTGCAGTGAGCCGAGATCGCACCACTGCACTCCAGCCTGGGCAACAGAGTGAGACTCTATCTCAAAAAAAAAAAAAAAAGATGGAATTAATGTTTCCCCTGTTAAACCTGGCTTAAATATAGCAACCCCAAAGCTGAAAGACAAAGAATTTGAAGGTTTGTAGTTAAAGTGGCAGGACTTCCTAAAGCAAAGTTCACAACTTTTTCAGATCACAGGCTTTTTGCTCTGTTGCCCAGGCTGCAGCCTCCAACTCCTGGACTCCGGAAATCCTTCTGCCTCAGCCTCCCGAGTAGCTGGGGAGCCACCATGTCCAGCTAGTTTTAAAATTTTTTTGTAGAGAAGGGGGTCTCACTGTATTACCCAGGCTGGTCTCGAACTTCCGGGCTCAAGCAATCCCCCTGCCTTGGCCTCCCAAAGAGCTGGGATTACAGGAGTGAGCCACCATGCCCAGCCCAAATCCTTTTTTTTTGAGATGGAGTCTCACTCTGCCACCCAGGCTGGAGCACAGTGGCACAGCCTCAGCTCACTGCAACCTCCGCCTTCTGGGTTCAAACAATTCTCCTGCCTCAGCCTCCTGAGTAGTTGGGATTACAGGTGCCCACCACCATGCCCACTAATTTTTGTATTTTTAGTAGAGATGGAGTTTCAGCATGTTGGCCAAGCTGCTGGTCTTGAACTCCTGACCTTAAGTGATCCGCCTGCCTCGGCCTCCCAAAGTGCTGGGATTACAGGTGTGAGCCACCACGTGCAGCCTCAAATCCTTTTTAGTTTAATGTTAAGATTTCTGGCCAGGCCCAGTGGCTTATGCTTGTAATCCCAACACTTTGGGAGGCTGAGGCGGGTGGATCACCTGAGGTCAGGAGTTCCAGACCAGTCTGGCCAACATGGGGAAATCATGTCTCTACTAAAAATACAAAAATTAGCTGGGCATGGTGGCGGGTGCCTGTAATCCCAGCTACTCGGGAGGCTGGGGCAGGAGAATCATTTGCTACTCGGGAGGCTGGGGCAGGAGAATCATTTGAACCCACGAGGTGAAGGCTGCAGTGAGCTGAGATCGGTCGTGCCACTGCACTCCAGCCTAGGCGACAGCGAGACTCCATTTCAGGGGGAAAAACAACAACAATAACAACAAAAAACAGGCCAGGCACCAACCCAAAACATAAGCAGCAAGTGTAACAGCAATGCCGGTATTCCACACTGACTTCCATCCTGAGCTTCCTAAACAACTCTCATATGCCATGGCTGGCAGTCTCTCTTGAATATCACAGGTGTGATGTGGCAGCCTCTCCAGCAGAAAGCCTCATGGTCCACCTACAGCAGTGAGATTTCCAGCAGCAAAGGCTTTAGCACAATCCTTCCAGAAGTTCCAAAGCTGACAGGTGAGATGTGCAGGAAGGGCCACTCTTAAAACACTTAGGAAATAAGGGGTCTCCCTCATGATTGGGCTGTAACCTTGGGAGAGTCATCTTATAGCCATCCTGTAGGGTATTAATTACCAGGGACACAGACTCCAGCCACGGGTGTCGGGAACCATGCCCTTGGCTATGGTATCCCTGGAAACACAGCATGCCCTTGGCCTGAATCCCAGAATACCCCAGAGAGGATGCATGAAGATGGGTCCCTGAAACAAGAGCACGTTTGCAGGTAAAAATCCCTAGGGAGCTTTGGGGTCTTGGACCAAGGTGGATGGGCGCAGGGGTGGGGTCAAGTTTCTGCTAGTGTTTCTCAAGCTCCGTACCCTCAGGAGCAGCTGTTCACGTGTGAATGTTGAGTAGTCCTATTCCAGAGCTAAGTTTTGTGAAACGGAGTGAGAAGGGGGCAGGGGAAGAGACAGAGGTGGACAGCCTCTCATTCCAACATTTATCTCTAGAGTAAGCAAAGGTGGGAAACTGGAGAAATCTCGATTAAAACGCAGATCCCTTTTTTTTTCTTTTGAGACAGAGTCTCACTCTGTCCGCCCAGGCTGGAGTGCAGTGGTGTGATCTCAGCTCACTGCAACCTCCACCTTCCAGATTCAAGCGATTCTCCTGCCTCAGCCTCCCTAGCAGCTGGGACTATAAGCACGTGCCACCACACCCAGCTAATTTTTGTATTTTTAGTAGAGACAGGGGTTTCACCGTGTTTGCCAGGCTGGTCTCGAACTCCTGACGTCAGGTGATCCACCAGTCTCAGCCTCCCAAAGTGTTGGGATTACAGGCGTGAGCCACTGCGCCCAGCCTAAAATACGGATCCTAACAGACGAGGGGAGATCAAACCTCATATAGTAAAGAGCACGCCCCCATCCATCCACGGCAGCTGTGGGCCGTAATGGGGCGCCAGGCAAGATTTTCTAGACAACCCTGTTAAACTGCACCCGCTGGGCCCCCGCTTCAAATCTGAGACAATCAATCTGACCTGGCGCTGACAGGTTTGCTGTGGAACAATTTGATGCACTCCCCAACAGAGAACAACGGCCTCACAGAAGGTTCATGAATGGAGGCCATTCGAAAGCTTTCTTGTAAGCAAAGAAGGGAGGTTATCAGCCTTCCTGGGCAATTTCCACTTTGACTCCAAGACGCTTTTTGCCCTCTGTATGTCCCGCCTCGGGTGGGGTCTTCAGCTTTGCTCTTCTAAGAGATTAACTTGCAAGCAGCACCAGTTACAGCCACTGCTGCTAGCTTGTGTTTTAGCATGAGCCTCCCTGAAGCAAAATCATCTCAAAACCTCTGAAATGTAACGTACAGAATTTCCCACAGGCAAAACAGTGCAAAGTTGGGAATATCTTCAGTGGTACCCACTGCCTTTCTGTCCATGCTGCTACCAGCTTCCTAGAGCTTCCCCTGGTGGGCCAGGGTTTCCAACAGACACCTTCCCCCATAAGTGCTCACTTCATTCGCACTGGGTTAGAACTCTCCTGCTCCAACTTCCCGTTTCTTCACAGCCCCACTAACACTGGCCACTTAGTTCAATAAACTAATTGGAGGTGGATGCTAATGACCGGTAATGACTTAAGGCACTCACACTTTGTAAAGAACATCAGCAATTTACTATAAAAACAGGGTAAGTAACGCAGGCACTTTGCAGGCTGGTGGAGGAACACGTTTTCGGAACAGAGCCCTGAGCTTTCTTCAGTTTATACCTTGTCCAGAGAATTAAATACACAGCACCAGGGGAACAAATCCAATGCCAAACCACTATCAGAACATTTCCAACTGTTGACCATATACTTTCATTCACCAATTAACTGTTGTTTTTTTGAGATTGAGTCTCCCTCTGTTGTCCAGGCTGGAGTGCAGTCACGCAATCTCAGCTCACTGCAACCTCCTCCTCCCAGGCTCAAGCAATTCTCCTGCCTCAGCCTCCCAAGTAGCTGAGATCATAGGCATGCTTCACCATGCCTGGCTAATTTTTGTATTTTTAGTAGAGACAGGGTTTCGCCATGTTGGCCATGCCGGTCTTGAACTCCTGGCCTCAAATGATCTACCTGCCTCAGCCTCCGAAAGTGCTGAGATTACAGGCGTGAACCACCACGTCTGGCCTTCAATTAACTCTTACAATCCAAGCCAGGCAGGAATCTAGCTACACAACCAGGGACATGCCATGATTTCCTTCAATTTCCTATTTTGCAATGTTATCAGAAAATACGGGCTAGGTCTGGCCTTTTCTTTCTTCTTTATCATGATCACATTTGTCTTGAATTAAAAATAGGACAGGGCACCATCCTTAATCAAAACATAACAGACCAGGGGTAATTTCCAAGTTCTGTATGTGTTTTTTGTCTCCTGACCTTCACATACAATGGAAAACTTTATCATATATAGTTCAAAACAGTCCACACAGTATTCAAGGCCTGATGGCATTCATTATCAATGCCAAGTTCTTAACAGCTGTTACCCAAAATACTGTCACCAACTGACTAGGATTGTCTAATAAATCCATGAAGGCTAATCAGAAAAAAAAAAGAAAAAAAAATCAAGATTCTGTCTTTGCGCCCCTATTTTTTTTGCTTTTATTATTTACATTCCTAAAATACCAACAATAGCAAGAGTAATGCTTTTACATAGAATTCTTATATCATTTATAAAACAAATATTAACTTTTTTTTTTTTTTTGAGGTGGAGTTTCATTCTTGTCACCCAGGCTGGAGTACAGTGACCCGATCTCGGCTCACTGCAACCTCTGCCTCCTGGGTTCAATCGATTCTCCTGCCTCAGCCTCCTGAGTAGCTGGGATTACAGGCATGCGCCACCACGCCTGGCTAATTTTTGTATTTTTAGTAGAGACGGGGTTTCTCCATGTTGGTCAGGATGGTCTGAAACTCCCAACCTCAGGTGATCTGCCCGCCTCAGCCTCCCAAAGTGCTGGGATTACAGGCATAAGCCACCGCGCCTGGCCAAATATTAACATTTTTAGAGCAACAGAAAACAAAACCGCTCAATCTTATTCTGCCACTGAGTCACTGAAGAAGCATGTTTATTTTTATTAAAAAGGGCAGAACCAATAGAAGGATAAGAGAACTACAGTACAAGATTGGGGAAGACATGAAGGAAAAAGAAAAAAATGTACTTTCCTTAAGTTATTTTAAGGAAATAAAGGACACTGGCTGGGTGCGGTGGCTCATGCCTGCAATCCCAGCACTTTGGGGAGGCCAACGCAGGAGGATCACTTGAGGCCAGGAGTTAGAGACCAGCCTGGGCAACATGGTGAGACCCTGTATCTACAGAAAAATTTAAAATTAGCCAAGCATGGTGGTGCATGCCTATAGTCCTGGCTACTTGGGAGGTTGAGGCAGGAGAACTGCTTGAGCCCAGGAGGCTGAGGCTGCAGTGAGCGATGATCACACTACTGCACTCCAGCGTGAGCAACAGAACAAGACCCTGTCCCCACCTCCAAAAAAAAAAAAAAAATCTGAGGCTGGGCATGGTGGCTGACGCCTCTAACAGCACTTTGGGAGGCCAAGGTGGCCGGATCACTTGAAGTCAGGAGTTTGAGACCAGCCTGGCCAACATGGTGAAACCCTGTCTCTACTAAACACAGAAAAATTAGCTGGGCGTGGTGGTGGGCGCCTGTAATCCCAGCTACTCGGGGGGCTGAAGCAGGAGAACTGCTTGAACCTAGGAGGCAGAGGTTGCAGTGAGCTTAGATCATGCCACCACACTCCAGCCTGGGCGACAGGGCAAGACTGTCTCCAAAAACAAAAACAAACAAACAACAAAAAAAAAACAGAAAAAAACAGGCATTTGACCTGGCATCTCCTAATTTCCTGGTGACTGAGGACAAGATGGTGAAATGGAAACTGGATGAAAATAAAGATGGGTGGGCCAGGCGCGGTGGCTCACGCCTGTAATCCCAGCACTTTGGGAGGCCGAGGCGGGTGGATCACGAGGTCAGGAAATCGAGACCATCCTGGCTAACACATGAAACCCCGTCTCTACTAAACATACCAAAAAAAAAAAAATTAGCCGGACGTGGTGGCAGGCGCCTGTAGTCCCAGTAACTCGGGAGGCTGAGGCAGGAGAATGGCGTGAACCCGAGAGGCGGAGCTTGCAGTGAGCCAAGATCACGCCACTGCACTCCAGCCTGGGCGACAGAGCGATACTCCGCCTCAGAAAAAAAAAAAAAAAAGAAAGAAAGAAAAGAAAGATGGGTGAATTATTTACAACAGGTTTAATGACCACCCAAAAGGTCACTGAATAATAAACCCGTGGAAACCTGCAACGGCCTCTGATAACCTTTAAAAGGCATCATACTTGGTTGGCTCTGTTCAACCATTACATCAAATTTGAAAATAACACGAAGCCAGAATGAACAGATGGAATGTGGAGTCAGGATTCAAAACTGCTTGACGGAGCAGAGTGGAGAGTCAGATACAGCAAGATGAAATGCAACAGAGATAAATGCAGAGACTCACACTAGAACAAAACATCAAGCTTGAAGATGAGAAGCATGGTTAAACACTGGTGCGTGGTAGGGGTACTTGGGGGTTGGAGTTAAATAAAATGCAGTGTGACAAGGCTGCTGAGACACTTAGACAAGGGAATGCTAGCCCCATGCTACTCCAAGGCTGTCCTTGAGTCACGAATTCTGTTAAAACCTTGGCCCCATCTGAAAGGCATCCAAAGAGAAAGAAATCAAGCTGGACTCAGGAGGCTCAGGCAAGAGGACCCTTGAGCCCACCCAAGAGTCTGAGTCCTGACTGGGCAATACAGTGAGACCCTGTCCAAAAGAAAGAAAAGGTGGGGAGAGGAAGGGGCAGTGGGGGAGGGAGAGGGTAGAAAGAAAATCAATCAGGCTGGCCATGGTGGCTCATGCCTGTAATTCTATCCCTCTGGAGGCCAAGGTGGGGACAATCACTTAAGCCAGTAGTTCAAGACCAACCTGGTCAACATTAATGAGACCTCAATCTCTAAAAAATAAATTTTTTAAAATTAGCCTGGTGTGGTGGTGCATGTCTGTAGTCTCATCTACTTGGGAGGCTCAGGCGGGAGGATCATGTGAGCCCAGGAGTTGGAGGTTGCAGTGAGATATGATTATGCTACTGCACCCCAGTCTGGGTGACAAAGCAAGACCCTGTCTCAAAAGAAGAGAAGAGAAGGCTGGCTGGTGGAGATTTTGGAAACAAAGTGACATGAAAAACAGCTGAAGGAACAGAGGAGGCTTGGCTAGGAAATGAGAGAAGCTGATATGGAGAGAGAGAGGGGAGGACAAGGTAAATTCCCTTTCCTGGCAGGAATGTTAAAATATTTCAGCTACTGATTGGCGGTTCCTCAATCAATTAAAAATAGAAATACTGTATGAGGCAGGCAGATCACTTGCGACCAGGAGTTCGAGACCAGCCTGGCCAACATGGTGAAACCTCATCTTTACTAAAAATACAAAAATTAGCCAGGCGTGGGGGTACATGCCTGTAATCCCAGCTACTCGGGAGGCTGAGGCAGGAGAATTGCTTTAACCTGGGAGGTGGAGGTTGCAGTGAGCCGAGATGGCGCCACTGCACTCCAGCCTGGGCAACAGAGCGAGACTCTGTCAAGAAAGAAAGAGAGAGGGAGAGAGGGGAAGAGGGAGAGAGGGGAAGAGGGGAAGAGGGGAAGAGGGGAAGAGGGGAAGAGGGGAAGAGGGAGGGGGAGGGGAAGAGGGACGGGGAGGGGAGGGAAAAAGAAAGAAAAGAAAAACTATATGACCCAGATATTCCACTCCTAGGTATACATCCAAAAGAACTGAAAACAGGTACTCAAATACTTATGAATGAATCATCACAGCAGCACTATTCACAACAGCCAACAGCCAAAACCATCCTAAAACCTGCATCAACAGATGAACGGACAGACGAAATGCAGTCTATCCAAACAAGGAACCATAAAAGGAATGAAGTACTGATATCCACAACATGTACGAGCCTCAAAAAATTATGAAACTCAGAAACATTCAGCTAAGTGAAAGAAACCAGACATAAAAGGTCAGGTATCACATGATTCCCCCACTTATATGAAATATCCAAAATAAGTAAATCCATAGAGACAGAAAGCCGATTAGTGGTTGCCAAGTGCTGGGGGCAGAAGGGAGTAGCAAATGCCTGTTTAATGGGCATGAGGTTTTCTTTTGGGATGACGAAAACATTTTGGAACTAGATAGAGGTGGTAGTTGCACAATGCTGAATGTACTAAATGCCACTGGATTGTACATTTTAAAATGTGATGCTGGGGCTTCCAGTTTCCAGTCCAGCATGTTAGGAGATTAGAAGTTGCTAATCTGTCCTAATAACAAGTAAAAAAGCCAAAGAAACTGAAAAGTCAAGAACTATTCTTAGATCCCTAAGAGAAGTGAGATCACAAGGCAATTGCTGCCCCCCAAAATTGGAGACAGGCTGCGTGTGATGGCTCGCACCTGTAATCCCAGCACACTTTGGGAGGGCGGGGCAGGAGGATCACTTGAGCCCAGGAGTTTGAGCCCATTCTGGCAACAAAGTGAGACCTCATCTCCTACTAAATCAAAATAAATTAGCCAGACATAGTGGCGCACGCCCATGGTCCCAGCTACTCAGGGAGCAGAGATGGGAGGACCACTTGAGCCCAGGAGGTCGAGGATCCAGTGAGCCCTGATCGTGCCACTGAACTCCAGCCTGGGTGAGAGCAAGACCCTGTCTCAAAAAAGAAAAAAATACATAAATTTTAAAAATTGGAGACACAGGCAAATACACAAGGAATCACAATTTACAGAGCAGAAACCTCCATGGGAACCGGTGCCAGGGTAGGAAAACCTAAGCTGTAATTGACAAACTGCTGGAGTTCAACGTGCAGAACTCTGAGAGTTAAAAATTCCAGGGAGCCGGGCGCGGTGGCTCACGCCTATAATCTCAGCACTTTGGGAGGCAGAGGCGGGTGGATCACGAAGTCAGGAGATCGAGACCATCCTGGCTAACACAGTGAAACCCTGCCTCTACTAAAAATACAAACAATTAGCTGGGCGTGGTGGCGGGCGCCTGTAGTCCCAGCTACTTGGGAGGCTGAGGCAGGAGAATGGTGTGAACCCGGGAGGCAGACTTTGCAGTGAGCCGATATCGCGCCACTGCACTCCAGCCTGGACGACAGAGCAAGACTCCATCTCCCAAAAAAAAAAAAAAAATGCCAGGCGCGGTGACTCAAGCCTGTAATCCCATCACTTTGAGAGGCCGAGGCAGGCAGATCATGAGGTCAAGAGATCCAGACCATCCTGGCCAACATGGTGAAACCCCATCTCTACTAAAAATACAAAAATTAGCCGGGCGTGCTGGTGGGTGCCTGTAGTCCTAGCTGCTTGGGAGGCTGAGACAGGAGAATCATCTGAACCTAGGAGGCAGAGGTTGCAGTGAGCCAAGATCGTGCCACTGCACTCCAGCCTGGGTGACAGAGCAAGACTCCGTCTCAAAATAAACAAACAAACAAACAAAAAAACACACTTATAAATATAACACGTGGATCAAAAAAGAAATATCGAGGAATTTTAAAATGTTTTGAACTAAATGAAAAAGAAAATATAATTTATCAAAATGTGTGGGATGTAGTGAAAGCAGTGCTTAGTGGAAAACTTAAGCATTTAATACATATATTAGAAAAGAAGAAAGAGCTAAAATCAATCATATAAGCTTCAACCTTAGGAAACTAGAAAAAGATCAACAGATTAAATACAAAGAGAGCAGAAGAAAATAAAAACTGAAACAAAAATCAATAAAACTGAAAACAGGAACTCAATAGAGAAAACCAACAAAACCAAAAGCTGGTTTTTTGAAAAGATCAATAAAACTGATAAGCCTCTAGCCAGGCTAACTATGAAAAAAAAGAGAGAAGACACAAATTCCTAGTATCAGAAATGAAAGCAGGAACACCACTATAGACCCCATGGATATTAAAAAGATAAATAAAGGGGCTGGGCATGGTGGTTCACGCCTGTAATCCCAGCACTTTGGGAGGCCGAGACAGGAGGATCACGAGGTCAGGAGATCAAGACCATCCTGGCTAATACAGTGAAACCCCGTCTCCACTGAAAAAAAAAAAAAAAATACAAAAAAATTAGCTGGGTGTGGTGGCAGGCGCCTGTAGTCCCAGCTACTTGGGAGGCTGAGGCAGGAGAATGGCGTGAACCCGGGAAGCGGACCTTGCAGTGAGCCATGATCGTGCCACTGCACTCCAGCCTGGGCGACAGAGTGAGATTCCGTCTCAAAAAAAATAAAAATAAAATAAAATAAATAAATAAGAAAAAAATACAAAAAAAATTGGCCAGGAGCGTGGTAGCATGCGCCTTTATCCCAGCTATTCAGGAAGCTGAGGTAGGAGAATAGCTGGAACCTGGGAGGCGGAGGCTGCAGTGAGCCGAGATTGCACCATTGCACTCCAGCCTAGACAACAGAGTGAGACTCAGTCTCAAAAATAAATAAATAAATAAGAGGCTGGGTGCGGTGGCTCACATCTGTAATCCCAGCACTTTGGGAGGCCGAGGCAGATGGATCACCTGAGATCAGGAGTTCAAGACCACCCTGACCAACATGGAGAAACCCCAACTCTACTAAAAATACAAAATTAGCTGGGCATGGTGGCGAGCGCCTGTAATCCCAGCTACTTGGGAGGCTGAGGCAGGAGAATCACTTGACCCAGGCGGCGGAGGTTGCAGTAAGCTGAGATCGTGCCATTGCACTCCAGCTTGGGAAACAAGAGCGAAACTCCATCTCAAAAATAAATAAATAAGAAATATTATGAACAACTCTATGCCTAAAAATTTGATAACCTAGATGAAATTTATCAATTCCTTGGAAGATACAATCTGCCAAAACTCACCCAAGAAAAAGCAGACAATCTAAATAGACCTGTATCTCTTAGAGAAACTAAATCAACAATCAATAACCTTCCAAAACGAAAAGTACCAGACCCAGATGGGTTCACTGGTGAATTGTACCAAACATTTAAGGAAGAAATTACACCAATTCTCTACAGAAGCAAAGGGAATACTTCCTAACTCATTCTGTGAGGCCACCATTATTGTTTGTTTGTTTGTTTGTTTGTTTTTGTTTTTTTGTTTTTGAGACAGAGTTTCGCTCTTGTTGCCCAGGCTGGAGCGCAGTGGCACGATCTCGGCTCACTGCAACCTCTGCCTCCTGGATTCAAGTGATTCTCCTGCCTCAGCCTCCCAAGTAGCTGGGATTACAGGCATGCACCACCACGCCCGGCTAACTTTCTGTATTTTTAGTAGAGATGGGGTTTCTCCATGTTGGTCAGGCTGATCTCGAACTCCGGAGCTCAGGTGATCCGCCCACCTCGGCTTCCCAAAGTGCTGGGATTACGGCATGAGCCACCATGCCCGGCCTCGACCACCATTATTCTATCAAAACCAGACAAAGATGTTACAAGAAAACTACATAACCAATATCTCTCATGAACACAGATGCAAAAACCCTCAACAAAGCAAGCAAAAAAACAGCAAACACACGTTTACTATAGTGTTCTAAGTACTTTACAAAATTGGTTCAATCCCCCCACCCACTCTGTGAGAGGGGTATTATTATCATCATCCCCATTTTACAGATGAAGAAACTGAGGCATGTAGAGATTAAGTAAGATGTCCAAGATTACAGAGCTAATGAGCCGCAGACCTGGGGTCTGAACCTCAACAGTTTAGTTCAGAGTTCATGCTCATAACTGCTCCACTACGCTCTTGCAGTGACAACATTTAGGCAGAACTGAGACCCAGGACTTTCTGACAAGGAATGCTTCCCTCCAAAATAGAAAGATGCTCTCTGATTAGAAGAATTCCAGCAGGGCCTGGCTAAATTATATCAGGCCACACTGTGAAGAGGATCCTACATCAAAAGCTGCCCCAGCCAGACCATTTCTAAAGCTCTTGTCAACTCTGCAACTGTGATTTCAGCAGAGTGTGCAAATTTCTGAGATGTTCACATTAAAAAGTGCTACAAATTTTCAAATAATGTGACTTTGTTAACAGGATGTACTCTCCATCCAGATTTTTTAAACTCCACTCTAATTTTATAATCTACTTTCCTGACTCAACTGTTCATGAGAGAGGTACAGACTCACCCAAATGTATGCTTTCTGAATATTCTCTATTATAGGGAAACAGGGTTAAAGACACCCCAGACCAGATCCCACTGTTTATTCTACTTTCCCTATTCTGAACTACGAAAATATCACACTGACGACAATGACAACTTCACTTGTTTCCTCTTTGGTAAAATGGGCTGACTGCGCTAAATGATTTCTCAAGCTCCTTCCATTTCTAGAATTCTAGCCATATAATTCAGGAGTTGATTTCCTTCTATTTTTTTTTTTTTTTTTTTTTTTTTTGAGACAGAGTCTCACTTTGTCACCCAGGCTGGAGTGCAGTGACACAATCAGGGCTCACTGCAGCCTCAAGCTCCAGGGCTCAAATGATCCTCCCACCTAAGCATCTCAAGTAAGTGGGGCCACAGGCACCCACCACCACACTTAGGTAATTTTTTATTCTTTGTAGAGACAAGGTTTCGCTATGTTGTCCAGGCTGGTCTCAAACTCCTGGCTCAAGTGATCCTCCCGCCTCAGCCTCCCAAAGTGCTGGGATTACAGGCATAAGCCACCACGCCCAGCTAAAAGTACTTAACATTCTAATGCAAAAATAATATACAAGCAAACAGAGCTTACTTAAGTGGGAAGGCACGCTGCCAGATTCTAAAAGCAAAGGATTCTATCATAAAAGGGAGGAAAGGATTAGATAACCTCTCAAGGGGAAACTGGATTTATGGGATATAGTCTAGGCAAAAACCAGATCATTGGTAATCAAGGATAATACCAAAACAAACCAACAAACCACCCAAAACAGCAGCTCTCAACCTCTCCCATCAAGGCAGACAGCCCAGGTACAGGCCCACGCACAGCTATTCCATGGGTAAAACCAGATTCTGAGAAAAGCTGAAAAGATTTTTCATAAAAATAAAGCAAACAGTAGCACAAAGGTCTTTTATCGTGGTAGTTATAAAAAGTGTCTTACGGCCGGGCGCAGTGGCTCACGCCTGCAATCCCAGCACTTTGGGAGGCCAATGTGGGCAGATAACTTGAAGTCAGGAGTTCGAGACCAGTCTGGCCAACACGGTGAAATCCCGTCTCTACTAAAAATACAAAAATTAGCTGGATGTGGTGGTATATGCCTGTAATCCCAGCTACTTGGGAGGCCGAGGCACAAGAATTGCTTGAACCCAGGAGGTGAAGGCTGCAGTGAGCAAGATCACACCACTGCACTCCAGCCTGGGCGACGGAGCAAGACTCCATCTTAAAAAAAATTAAATAAAATTAAATTTTTTTAAAAAAGTGTTTTACAATGACAGCCATTTAAAGGTCTCAAAAAGGCCATCTTGTGAGGAAAAACGAAAGTGGTAATCTTTTTCAACTACTGAACTTTTGTTAAAGCCTTGATCTTTTTCTAGACCTCAGGAAAATATTAATATGGTGAAAGGATACACTACCAAAGAATAAGCCCAAATAAACCTGATTTTAACTTTTACTTATATTTTTGTACCTATTCTTGCCTTTCCCTTATTAAAGGCGAGGGGCCGGGCACGGTGGCTCACGCCTGTAATCCCAGCACTTTGGGAGGCTGAGGCAGGCGGATCACGAGGTCAAGAGATTGAGGCCAGCCTGGCCAACATGGTGAAACCTCGTCTCTACTAAAAATAGAAAAAAATTAGCCGGGCGTGGTGGCGGGCGCCTGTAGTCCCAGCTACTCAGGAGGCTGAGGCAGGAGAATGGCATGAACCCAGGAGGCAGAGGTTGCAGTGAGCTGAGATCATGCCACTGCACTCCAGCCTGGCGACAGAGAGAGACTCCATCTCAAAAAAAAAAAAAAAAAGGCGAGGGTAATAATCCACAAGCATGCAGATCCTGACTGCACATGGGAATGGGCACCACCTGTCCACCTGTGAGGGCCTCCCTGGGAGCAGCAGCAGGTGCTCTATGTTATGCGCAATTCCAGGCCATATGGAGTTCAATAATGAACTCCACCCAGCTTCTCCACTTAAGAAAGCAAGGAGTGGCAGGAGCTGTGGCTCACGCCAATCATCCCAGCACTTTGGGAGGCCAAGGTGGGCGGATTACTTGAGCCCAGGATTTTGAGACCAGCCTGGGCAACATAGTGAAATCCCTTCTCTACAAAAAATACAAAATTTCAGGCAGGCATGTAGTCCCAGCTATTCAGGAAGCTGAAGTGAAAGGATCACCTGAGTTCGGAAAGTCAAGGCTGCAGTGAGCCGAGTTTATGCCACTGCATTACAGCCTGGGCGATGGAGTGAGACCCTGTCTTAAAAAAAGAAAGGCCGGGCACAGTGGCTCATGCCTGTAATCCCAGCACTTTGGGAGGCCGAAGCAGGGGATCACGAGGTCAGGAGTTCCAGAACAGCCTAGCTAACACAGTGAAACCCCGTCTCTACTAAAAATACAAAACTTAGCTGGGCATGCTAGTGCATGCCTATAATCCCAGCTACTTGGGAGTGAGGCAGGAGAATCACTTGAACCTGGGAAGCAGAGGCTGCAGTGAGCCGAGATCGCGCCATAGTACTCCAGCCTGGGAGACAGAGCAAGACTCCTCTCAAAAAGAAAAAAAAGAAAAGAAAGCAAGGGGCAATGTAAACTATGAAGAGACATAATTCCAGGAAAAAGTTGAACTAACTCTCATTTCGTTTTTAAGCAAGTAAATCACTAGTAAGCTTTGCTTTGTTACTTCAACTATTATTTAGAAGCAAATTACTGGTGACATGTCCCCTAGTTGTATCTTGACATCAATGACTGCCCTAGAGCAGCAGTTATCAGAGCGTGATCTAAGGACTCCTGCGGGGGCAGGGAGGAATCCCCAAAGCTCTCTCTTTCCCAACGATCATATCTGTGTGAAGCTCAGTTTTCTTCATCTACTTCAAATAGATAACAGACAATGCAGAATCTAGCTGTTTTCTCTTAAGTTGGACATTAATGAGATTCGCAAAAACTTAAAATGCCAGTCTTCTAAGTTGTTTCTGGTTTTTGGAAAACAGTTAATTTTCACTAAAAATATGTTATTTAGGTTGGGCACAATGGCTCACATCTGCAATCCCAGCACTTTGGGAGGCTGAGGCAAGTGGATCACCTGAGGTCAGGAGTTCAAGATCGGCCTGGCCAACATGGTGAAACCCCATCTCTACTAAAAATACAAAAATTAACCAGGTGTGGTGGTGCGCGCCTATAGTCCCAGCTACTCAGGAGGCTGAGGCAGGAGAATCGCTTGAACCCAGGAGGCGGAGGTTGCAGTGAGCCAAGATTGTGCCACTGCACTCCAGCCTGGGTTACAGAGCAAGACTCTGTCTCAAAAAAAAAAAAAAAAAAAAAAAAAAAAAAGTTATTTAAGTCACCATGCAATGGGTTTATCATTGCTATTTTAAATAATTTAATAATTACATTATTTAATAGGTTCTCACTTTTTATTTCTAATAAATATCCATAGATAAAACCCACATATGGCTGAGCATGGTGGCTCAAGCCTGTAATCTTAACACTTTGGGAGGCCAAGGCAGGTGGATCGCTTGAGGTCAGGAGTTCAAGACCAGCCTGGCCAACATGGCCAAATCCTGTCTCTACTAAAAATACAAAAATTAGCTGTCCATGGTGGTGGGCGCCTGTAATCCCAGCTACTCCAGAGGCTGAGGCAGGAGAATCGCTTGAACCCAGGGCGGGGGGGGGGGGGTGGGGGGGGAGGTTGCAGTGAGCTGAGATCACGCCACTTCACTCCAGCCTGATAAGAGCAAAATTCTGTCTCGAAAATACAAACAAACAAACAAAAACACATAACCACAAGCTCTTTAAAGTCCATGGTAATTTTTGAGCACAGGGGTCCTGAGACCAAACAATCTGGGAACCCTAAAGGGTTAGGTTGGGTTCAATTCTACTGCATCCCTCTAAGGGATTAGTTTACACACCATACCTGGGGCAAATGTCTGCTGAATGAATGACTTTAAGAGAATGTTACAAAATACCCTGTAGAATATGATTGCATTTTGTTTAAAACTTTATGTAGATAAATTTTTACAATGAAAAAAATCTATAAAAATAGACACAAGGCCGGGCGCGGTGGCTCACGCCTGTAATCCCAGCACTTTGGGAGGCCGAGGCAGGTGGATCACGAGGTCAGGAGATTGAGACCATCCTGGCTAACATGGTGAAACCCTGTCTCTATGAAAAATACAAAAAATTAGCTGGGCGTGGTGGCGGGCACCTGTAGTCCCAGCTACTCGGGAGGCTGAGGCAGGAAAATGGTGTGAACCCAGGAGGTGGAGCTTGCAGTGAGCTGAGATCACACCACTGCACTCCAGCCTGGGCAACAGAGTGAGATTCCATCTCAAAAAAATAAAATAAAAATAAAAATAGACACAAAATGTTTACGGTAATGATGTCAAAGAGGCAGTCTTTTAAGTCTTTTTACCTTACTTTCATTCTATTTTGGACTAACTGTGTTTTCTTGTTCTACAGTAAGGGCGTGGGGGGCGGGTCTGGAGCAGCATTGCCTAAAGTGTGTTCCCCGGGACACTGGTGCCACAGGTGCGGCAGAAAGAGTCCCAGGTCAAGTGAGTTGGTTTTACCCCCGGCTCAGCAATTCCTCCAAGTGCACTCAAGCCTGTGAGAAGCCCTGCAGTAACGAAACCTGTTTAACGTTAACAGCGTTTCCCAAGCTTACGTGACCGAGACCTCATTGACCTAACAGCACCTGTCCACGTCACACACCTAGGGAGACCCATCTCTCATCCTAGATGAGTTTCAAGGGGAAGCCTGCAGTTGGTCACTACATCCTTACCATTAGAAGTCACTACATGGACTATGTCACCATTATTTACAAACGACAACTTCTAGCAAAGGTAATATTAAATGATACATGATACATCCCACTGGAATAGCTGGGAGTTATATCAAATACATTTTTTACACTGACTTTAGTAAAATGCCTCTATACAAAGGAGTAAATTTACTTCATATAGATTTAGGAACTTGGTAAATTCAAGTAACAATTTTAAATAGCAATATTTCAGTTAAATTCTTTGATGAAAAACACTAAGCGCATCTGGCCCTACATCATTCCTCCACACAGCGTACAGCAGTCAGCATCCCCTGAAAGGCGTGGCCACCGTGCAGAGGCAGTGCCTGCAGAGGCAGCTGCTTGCAGAGGGCCCACCGCCCCCGGTTGTGGCTCTCCTGCCTCTCCTCCACCTCAACACCTTCCTGCCCTTGGAGGCCGTGCCTCTGCCTGGGCATGGGGGCCCCTCCTCCCTGGGCTTCCTGACGTGCTTCTGCAGATCCCAGTGGCAGGCTACTCTCTCCCTCCTTTTCTTCTCACTGGCTCGGTCACCTAGGACTCCAGGAACTAGGCTTCTGCCTCCTTCACAACCTTTCTCTGGTACCTCAGCCTCCTAGCCCCTTCATCCCAGGTGGGGGTCAAGGGGCCACTGATTGTGGCTGCTGCCCCCACAGAATCCTGCGGCGCTGCCACTCCAATGCCTCCCACCACTCCACCTTAACCAGCGCCTCACCGCTGGTTTACAGAATGACAGCAGTCCCTCTGTATCCACCAGGGTAGTGGTTCCAGGACCCCAGTCTACACCCGAATCTACACATACTCAAGTTGTTGGTCCTGCAGGACCCAAGTATTCAAAGAGTCAGTGCTTCCCATATGCGGGTGTCACAGCCCACAAATACTGTATTTTCCATTCACGTTTGGTTGAAAAAATCCACTTATAAGTGGACACATGCAGTTCAAAGCCATGTTGTTCAAGGCTCAACAGCACCGTACTGCAACATGGGTGAGCGTGAATGCGTGTGCATGCATGCGCTGGAATTTACTGCCAATCTGCCCAATTCCCACTTGTTACAGGTTAAATATGTTTCTGACAGTCACCTTTGGAGCTTTATAAGCATTGTTTATAACAAATTTCCAGGGGGAAGATACAATTTGGGTTCCAACTTGAACTCCAAACAGATCAATATGAGTTACCTTTCCAAATCAGAAATGGCTTAGGTACCAGGAAACAATGTATCAAGACAAAGCTAGGTTGAGGCAGTTTGCCAGTGATTACTAGACGATCCCATGAGCAAAGGTAGTCAGGAATTTCAGCAAGGGGCAAGTTCGGTTTACCCAGGCCTGGGGACAGACTGAGTGGAGAAATAACACGTGCCCGAGCTCTCAGGAAAAAGGCCTCAATCTGACCAGAACTAGCATGGACTCACATTGGTTGTCCACTGCCATGGGCTGCTCAGATGCCAGGGTTCCATCACTGCTCTCTGCACCAGCTTGCCCGAGCTTACCTGTCTGTACTTGGGTTTCCAAACGATAAGAGTACAGCCGGGACTGCTCTAGCCTGAGCCAAGGCTGCTGTCCCAAATCCTCATCTGGTCTCCTGCATTCTAGATATAACAGAAACTTCAGGAAACCCTTTTCCCCTTCTCCCTCAGGCCTAAGCAACAACCAGATCTGGCCCAAGGGGCCCATGTTTGTTCTCCCTTTGTCCCTGGCTTCACTGTCCACCAGAGTGAAAACCTCATACGCAGAAAACACCCACAACCCAAGCTGAGGGGAAACAATGGCCCTCCAGGCTCTGCCCTTATTCTCTGCCAAGACTTACACCTCTGGCCTTATGCTGTCACTGTCCGCTGGCCCCAGATGCCTCCCAGAGCCCTCCCTGAGAAGACACACGATGTGAGTGACAGCCCATCAGACACACACCCCCCAGTCTCCAGGAGTCACTCTGAAGCACCCACCCAAATGCGGATCTGCCTTACTCGCCTGATGGTCTGTCCTCTTCCTGGGTCAGCACCCAACCCTGAATAATTCACTCCTTCAATCTCTGCAGTCAGGCTCCTGTGCACACCACTCTGCACCGTGCATTCCTGAAGATAACATGAACGGCCTCTTAATCACCACCCCACCTGCCTCTCCTCGGTCCTCATGCTTGCATTCACTTCTCTAAAATCTAAACTGGGCCGGGCAGGGTGGCTCATGCCTGTAATCCCAGTGCTTTGGGAGGTCAAGGAGGCTGGATCACTTGAGGTCAGGAGTTTGAGACCAGCCTGGTCAACATGGTGAAACCCCGTCTCTACTAAAAATACAAGCAGTGGCTCACGTCTGTAATCCTAGCATTTTCGGAGGCCTGGGCAGGTGGATCATGAGGTCAAGAGTTCGAGACCAACCTGGCCAACATGGTAAAACCCCATCTCTACTAAAAATACAAAAATCAGCCGGGCGTGGTGGTGAGTGCCTATAATCCCAGCTACTCGGGAGGGTGAGACAGGAGAACTGCTGGAACCTGGGGGACAGAGGTTGCAGTGAACCAAGATCACACCACTGCACTCTAGCCTGAGGGAAAGAGCAAAACTCTGTCTCAAAAAAACTACAAAAATGATACCAGCTACTTGGGAGGCTGAGGCAGGAGAATAGCTTGAACCTGGGAGGCAGAGGCTGCAGTGAGCCAAGATCATGCCACTGCACTCCAGCCTGGGCAACAGAGTGAGACTCTGAGAAAGAGACAGAGAGAGAGAGAGAAAGAGAGAGAGAGGGAGGGAGGGAGAGAGAGAGAGAGAGAGAGAGAAAGGAGGGAGGGAGGGAGAGAGGGAAGGAAGGAAGGGGGAAGGCAGACGGAGGAAGGGAAGGGGGGAGGGAGGGAAGGGGGCAGGGAGGGAGGGAAGGGGGGGAGGGAAGGAGGGAAGGGGGAGGGAGGGAGGGAAGGAGGGGCGGAAGGGAGGGAGGGAAGGCAGGCAAGCAGGGTACGGTGGCTCACGCCTCTAATCCCAGAACTTTGAGAGGCCGAGGCAGGTGGATCATCTAAGGTCAGGAGTACGAGACCAGGCTGGCCAACATGGTGAAACCCCATCTCTACTAAAAATACAAAAATTAGTCAGGTGTGGGAGTGTACACCTGTAATCCCAGCTACTCGGGAGGCTGAGGCAGGAGAATTGCTTGAAGCCGGGAGGCGGAGGTTGCAGAGAGCCAAGATCATGCCACTGCACTCCAGGCTGGGCAACAGAATGAGACTCTGTCTCAAAAATAAATAAATAAAGACTGGGGACACTGGCTCACGCCTGTAATCCCAGCACTTTGGGAGGCCACAGCAGATAGATCACCTGAAGTCAGGAGTTCGAGACCAGGCTGGCCAACATGGTGAAACCCCATCTCTACTAAAAATACAAAAATTAGCCAGGTGTGGTGGTGTACACCTATAATCCCAGCTACTCAGGAGGCTGAGGCAGGAGAATCTCTTGAACCTGGGAGGCGGAGGTTGCAATGAGCCAAGATTGCGCCACTACACTCCACCCTGGGCGACACAGTGAGACCCCAGCTCAAAAAATAAATGAATAAAATTAAAAATAAATAAATAAATAAAAATAAAATCTAAACTGTTGACCACATCTACCTAGAATGCCTCATTCCACACACCTCCGGATCCTCTCTCCTCTCTGTTCTCTGATCAATTCTCTTGCTCCTGGGACCCTCACAACAATGTATGATATACTTTATATGCAACAAGAAAAATGCAATCAACACAATCTGTTCAGACCCACTGCCATATGCATTACTTTAAGTAGCAGTTAAAAAGCCCAAACCTTCTAAGAACACTCAGAAAAAGTCTAGAAAAAGACAAAGTTAATAAACTTTACCAAATGAATCTGCAAATATATATTAACCACTGGTATTAATGGCCTCTCTAAAACATTATTTCATTCAAACAAACAGTAATGTCGTAGTTGTTATTAAAGTCAGCAGAAGGGAGGGGAAAGGCTATGTTATGAAGCTATCCCAGTGGTACTTACTCCAATTTAGAAGAAGTCTTAACATGTCAGATTTCATATAAAAAAGCATTTAAGCCAGTATTTATTTTCTATTCAAGGCTCTGAATGTTTAGAAGACATGTATTCGCTGCTTCCTAGCTAAACAAGAGGCGGCTCTCGTACACTTGGGCATGGACTTTTTAAACCCTTGCCAAATGAAAATGTTTTCTACAAGAATCATGAGCTGGTATCAATGGATATTTACAGACAGCTCAGAAGCAAGCTCTGACCTTGCCAACTTAGGGCTTTATAATCAGTCAGGATTATCAAGGTCCCATTCCAACTAGTCACAAGGCACTAGTAACTGAGGGGCTCAAAAACTCAAAACGACTGTACCCCACCTGTTACTCCCCACCCCCACTGTTCCTTTAATAATTTTAGCCCAGAGTGAGAGGGCCTAAGGAGAAAATGAAATTCAAGTCAGTGTGTTTTACTATTTACTTAGTACTCTGATAAATGCTTGAAATGCATGGCAAAAAAAAAAAAAAAAAGAGTAGGGATTATCCAAGAATTTTAATGATTTGTTATCCTTTTTACTAATTCTGTAAGTAATAAGAAACTAGCATCAATTAGTCAAATCATTTTAAAAGTAAACATAGGCCAGGGGCGATGGCTCACGCCTGTAATCACAGCACTTTGGGAGGCTAAGGTGGGCGGATCATGAGGTCAGGAGATTGAGACCATCCTGGCTAACACAGTTAAACCCCATCTCTACTAAAAATACAAAAAATTAGCTGGGCGTGGTGGCGCATGCATGTAATCCCAACTACTCAGGAGGCTGAGGCAGGTGAATACCTTGAACCCAGGAGGCAGAGCTTGCAGTGAGCCGAGATCGGGCCACTGCACTCCAGGCTGGGCAACAGAGCAAGACTCCGTCTCAAAAAAACAAAAAAGAGTAAACATAATCTGCTTAACAGAAGGGCTTTAGTCCCCCAGATCATACGCAACCCTAATCTTCTGTGAGCCTCTGTCTACCATCGGTTCTCACTGTCCACTGAGAACGGAGTAGAGCCTGTCCTTTGCTTGTTGCTGAGGATGGAAAGATGAAGGGGAAACCTGCACCCTGAAGCCACTTAGAATAAAAGACAGGAGTCTTTTCCCAAGGGGAAGGAGGAGCATTGGCCAGAGATGCAGCTGACAAGAGACACAGAGGACAAGCAGCTCTGGTGAAAATCTCAGGCCCTGGGCCCACAATTTGACTATTAATATTCTGTCATCTAAGTTTATCGATACTCAGGGCCAGTTTCCTGCATGTGCCAGGAGCCAGGCATAGAAGGGCCCCAGGGTTGGTTTAAAAACCTATTGCTGGCTGGGCACGGTGGCTCATGCCTGTAATCCCAGCACTTTGGGAGGCCGAGGCGGGCAGAACACCTGAGGTCGGGAGTTCAAGACCAGCCTGACAAACACGGAGAAACCCCATCTCTACTAAAAATACAAAATTAGCCGGGCCAGTTGTGGTGCATGCCTGTAATTCCAGCTACTCAGGAGGCTAAGGCAGGAGAATCACTTGAACCCAGGAGGTGGAGGTTGTGGTGAGCTGAGATCACGCCATTGCACTGCAGCCTGGGCAACAAGACTGAAACTCTATCTTAAAAAAAAAACAAAAAACAAAAAAAAAAACCTATTGCTGACCAGGTGAGGTAGCTCAGCCCATAATCCTAGCACTCTGGGAGGCTAAGGCGGGAGGATCACTTGAGGTCAGGAGCTCAGGACCAGCCTGGCCAACATGGTGAAACCCCGTCTCTACTAAAAATATAAAAATTAGCCAGGCATGGTGGCGGGTGCCTAGTAATCCCAGTTACTCAGGAGGCTGAGGCATGAGAATTGCTTGAACCCAGGAAGTGGAGGTTGCAGTGAGCCGAGAGTACACCACTGCACTCCAGCCTGGGTGACAGGGCAAGACTCTGTCTAAAAAACAAAAAGAAAAACCTGTTGCCATCTTGAAATTTTTTATAATTTTTGGGACAGATGCAGTGGCTCACGCCTGTAATCCTAGCACTTTGGGAGGCTGAGGCGGGTGAACTGCCTGAGCTCAGGAGTTCAAGACCGTCCTGGGCAACCTGGTGAAACCGTGTCTCTACTAAAAGTACAAAAAATTAACCAGGCTTGCTGATGCATGTCTGTAATCCCAGCTACTCCGGAAGCTGAGGCACGAGAATTGCTTCAACCCTGAAGGCGGAGGTTGCAGTGAGCTGAGATCATACCTCTGCACTCCAGCCTGGGCAATACAGCAAGACTCTGTCTCAAAAAAAAAAAAAAAGAAAGAAAGAAAAAGAAAAACATTTTTAATAATTTTTGAACAAGGGGCCCCACACTTTGTTTTGCATTGGCCCCTTGGATTATGTAGCTAGTCCTGTCAATCTTCATCATTAACTACATCTGAAATATGCAAAACTCAGTGAGACTAGAGTCTGCATTTCAGATGGAATTAATTACACCCTTTAAAAGCCACTTAATAGACAACCTTATACAAATCATTCTGAAGTTTCACATTTCTTCAATTTAAATTTATGACATTCAACTATTTTGAAGTGGTCCTCAAAAGTACTATATAAGAAAAATGTTGGCTGGGCGCGGTGGCTCGCGCCTGTAATCCCAGCACTTTGGGAGGCCAAGGCGGGAGGATCACAAGGTCAGGAGATCGAGACCATCCTGGCTAACACGATGAAACCGTCTCTACTAAAAATACAAAAAAAAATTAGCCAGGCGCGGTGGCAGGCACCTGTAGTTCCAGCTACTCAGGAGGCTGAGGCAGGAGAATGGCATGAACCTGGGAGAAGGAGCTTGCAGTGAGCCAAGATCACGCCATTGCACACCAGCCTGGGTGACAGAGCGAGACACTGTCTCAAAAAAAAAAAAAAAAAAAGAAAAATGTTAGGCTGAGCATGGTGGCTCATGCTTGTAATCCTAGCACTTTGGGAGGCTGAGGCAGGGAGATTGCTTGAGTCCAGGAGTTTGAGACCAATCTGGGCAATATGGTAAAACCCCATCTCTACCAAAAAAAAAAAAAAAAAAAAAAAAAGCCAGGCATGGTGGTGTGTGTCTGTAGTTCCAGCTATTCAGGGGGCTGAAATGGGCAGATCGCTTGAACCTTGGGAGGACGGAGATTGCAGTGAGCTGAGATCGTGCCACTGCACTCCAGCTTGAATAAAAATTTCTTTGCTATACTTTAAGTATGTAAACAAAGAAGACATTCATTTTTACTGAGTTTTAAAATTCACTTTGAATCTAAAGACATATTTCTAAGCAATTTATATGTTTGAAGATTGGGTAATTGAGGAATAGTTAAATAAAATCAAAGGACTAGAAAAAATAATTTACTTTTTAACAAAGCACATTTTTAGCCAACTAGCATAACAAAAATGTAATGAATGAAGAAATGTCAGCTGGACATGGTGGCTCACGCCTATAATCCCAGCACTTTGGAGGGCCAAATAGGGCAGATTGCTTGAGCCCAAAAGTTCGAGACCAGCCTGGGCAACATAGGAAGATCCTGTCTCTACAAAAATTTTAAAATTAGCCAGGCATGGCGGTGTGCACACCTAGTCAGGAGGCTGAGGTGGGAGGATAGTTTAAGCCCAGGGAGGTTGAGGCTGCAGTGAGCTGTGATTGTGCCACTGCACTCCAGCCTGGGCAACAGAGCAAGATCCTGTCTCAAAAAAAAAAGAAAAAGAAAAATGTCACTTTTCTAAACTAGTTGTAGTTTGAAAATTCTCGTGTTTTTTCCAGTCCCTTTCATTAAGTTAAGCCCTGCTCCTGGAACCAGGATATTGACTCTGCATGTGTCTGGGTGGCTGTCCCCCAAACACTGCATGTGTAGCCCTGTGCTAGGCTCAGATTTCCTGAGAAATCTACAGAAATCAAGGCCTAGGCCTCAGTGCTCTCAGCCTCTCTTAATGTGTGAGGTGGTAAAAACAACAGACTGTAGGCTTGGATGCCTGCAAAAATACGAAGGCGTGATAAAATTTAGTCCTCAGGAAAGCTGACCAAAGGCTCAATGTTTTTAAGAAAAGGGTTGTTGTGTGAGCTACCAAGAGCCCCATAGCAGTAGAGTTCAAACAGAGGCTGAATGATCAACACACAAGGACATATGAGGAAATGTCTGTTTTACAGGGAAGGCTATTTAAAGTATAGAGGAAAGAACTTTCAAAATTCCTTTCAACTCAAAGTCTAAAGTCCAGAGTAGAAATTATATGAGCGACAATGGCAAAGGAAGGAATTGGCTGGATGAAATGCCGGTTTGCACCTAGACTAGGAAAAATTCAACTTAAAATTCTAACAAACTAGAAAACTGTGAAATGTGTATTTGATTCGAAAAATGCTCCTGTGAGTGATGATGGAGGTCAAGTGGATACAGGATGGTGCAGCCACTTTGTACAACCAACTGGTAGTTCCTCAAAATGTTAAAAACACAGGCCGGGCATAGTGCTCACGCCTGTAATCCCGGCACTTTGGAAGGCCAAAGCAGCTGGATCACTTGAGGTCAGGAGTTGGAGACCAGCCTGGCCAACATGGTGAAACCCCGTCTCTACTAAAAATACAAAAATCAGCTGGGCATGCTGGCAGGCACCTGTAATCCCAGCTACTCGGGAGGCTGAGGCAGGAGAATCTCTTGAACCCAGGAGGTGGAGGCTGCAGTGAGCCAAGATAACATCACTGCACTCCAGCCTGGGCGACAGAGTGAGACTCTATCTCAAAAAAAAATTTTTTTAATTTAAAAAGTTAAATCTAAGAGTTACCCTAAGACCCAACAATTCCACTTGGGTATATACCCAAGAGAAATGAAAACATATGTCCACACAAATTCCTGTACAAAAATGTTCATAGTAATATTTTCCAAAATTAGCTACAAAGTGGAAATAACCCAAATGTCCATCAGTGAATAAATGGATAAACAGAATGTGTTATATCCCTACAAGGATATATTATTTACCTATGAAAAGAAACGAAGTCCTGATACATGCTACAACATGGATGAACCTTGAAGACATCATATTAAGCAAAAGAAGCTAGTCACAAAAGGCCACATATCATGATTCCATTGATGTGAAATGTCCAAAATAAGCAAATCCATAGACAGAAAATAGACTAGGGGTTGCCAAGGGAGGAGGAGAGGAGGAGGGAGATGGAGAATGAGTGCTAACAGATATGGGGTTTCTTTTGGGAGTGATGAAAGTGTTCTGAAATTAGATAGTGGTGATGGTTGTGCAACTTTGTAAATATACTAAAATCACTGAATTGTATGCCTTAAAAGGTTGAATTTTATGGTATGTGAACTATAGCTCAATAAAGCTGCTTTAAAAAAAAAAAAGGAGTGGATGCAGAAAAAGGTGGGTTTTTTTGTTTGTTTGAGACAAAGTCTTGCTCTGTCACCCAGGCTGGAGTGCAGTGGCATGACAAAGGTGGTCTTCCTTTTCTTTTGAGATGGAGTTTTGCTCTTGTTGCCCAGGCTGGAGTGCAATGGTGTGATCTCGGCTCACTGCAACCTCCGCCCCCTGGGTTCAAGCAATTCTCCTGCCTCAGCCTCCCAAGTAGCTGGGATTACAGGCATGTGCCACCACGCCCGGCTAATTTTGTATTTTTTAGTAGAGATGGGGTTTCTCCACATTGGTCAGGCTGGTCTCTTTCTCCCAACCTCAGATGATCCGCCCACCTCGGCCTCCCGAAGTGCTAGGATTACCGACGTGAGCCACCGCACCCAGCCGGTGGTCCTCCTTTGTCCTACACAATGACTCAGAGAAAGTACAGATCAAGGTAGGCTTGAAAAGTAGCAGACTCAACAGAAGTTCTTGTCATGGGAGAATCAGACAGAACGAAACAGATGGCTGAAAGATGATTCTTCGGCCGGGTGTGGTAGCTCATACCTATAATCTCGGCTCTTTGAGAGGATGAGGTGGGAGGACTGATTGAGTCCAGGAGTTCGAGACCAGCCTGAGCAACACAGTGAGATGCCACGTCTATTAATTCTTTTTAAGATAATGATTCATGTCTGACCAAAGAAGTAAAAAAGAAAAAACATGACTCTTCTTTTGATATGCTATCACATACTTCTTATTGGGGTTCCGGAATGGGAAGGAAGCTAACTTTCAGATTTTTTTCTTTTTTTTGAGACGGAGTTTTGCTCTTGTTGCCCAGGATGGAGTACAATGGCACCATCTCGGCTCACCGCAACCTCCACCTCCCGGGTTCAAGCAATTCTCCTGCCTCAGCCTCCCGAGTAGCTGGGATTACAGGCATGCACCACCACACCCGGCTAATTTTATATTTTTTAGTAGAGATGGGGTTTCTCCATGTTGGTCAGGCTGGTCCCGAACTCCTGACCTAAGGTGATCCGCCTGCCTCGGCCTCCCAAAGTGCTGGGATTACAGTTGTGAGCCACCGCACCCAGCCAACTTTCAGATGTTTTATAGGCATTTAAGCTGCTTTAAACTCTGCTACTTTGAAGTACGTGAATCTCTGCCAAGAACCTTTAAAAATAAAAACTTTAGTAACAGATCTTGTGAAAATTTTTAATCTAATAAAAATATCCTAAAGCTAAATCAAAAAATGAGCAAAAATATACCTAAAACATAGGAGAGAAAGAACCTATCAAATCAGCGACAACTGAAAGCAGCATTCTAGTTCCCGGGTGGTGGCAGCTCTTAGGGAAAAGACGGGTATTGTATGTCAGGCTGACACGGTGGGGAGGCTGCCGCCATTTAAGGGTTCCTATATATGGCCTTTGCATAGCCTCAAAATGTCACTTTTGAGGGTCTGTTAGTTTGGCTTTTTTTTTTTTTTTTTAGAGACAGAGTCTTGCTCTGTCCCCCAGGCTGGAATGCAAGTGGTGTGACCTTGGCTCACTGCAGCCTCAACCTGCCAGGCTCAATCAGTTCTCCAGCCTCAGCCTCCTGAGTAGCTGGGACTACAGGCATATGCCACCATGCCCAGCTAATTTTTTTGTATTTTTAGTAGAGATGGGGTTTCACCATGTTGCACAGGCTGGTCTCGAACTCCTGGACTCAAGCAATTCACCCATCTTGGCCTCCCAAAGCACAGGTGTCAGCTACCATGCCTGGCCGTTTGGGGTTTTTTTGTTGTTGTTGTTTTGTTTTTTTTTCCTGAGACTGAGTCTCACTCTGTCGCCAGGCTGGAGTGTGGCGGTGCGATCTCGGCTCACTGCAACCTCCGCCTCCCGAGTTCAAGCAATTCTCTTGCCTCAGCCTCCCAAGTAGCTGGGACTACAGATGCACGCCACCATGCCCAGCTAATTTTTGTATTTTTAGTAGAGACAGGGTTTCATCATGTTGGCCAGGATGGTCTCCATCTCTTGACCTCATGATCCACCCACCTTGGCCTCCCAAAGTGCTGGGATTACAGGCATGAGCCACCGCACCAGGCCTTGGTTGTTTTTTAATGCACGAACATGACATTGCATAAATAATTTTCACCAATCTTGAATCTGTAGTCCTGAAACACTACTAAAATCCGTATTTTGTAGCAAATCAACATTTTAAATTTCACTTATAAAGACATATTTCTTCAAGCAACTCTTTTTTTTTTTTTTTTTTTTTGAGACGGAGTCTCACTCTGTCGCCCAGGGTGGAGTGCAGTGGCGCGATCTCGGCTCACTGCAAGCTCCACCTCCCGGGTTCACGCCATTCTCCTGCCTCAGCCTCCCGAGTAGCTGGGACTACAGGCGCCTGCCACCACGCCTGGCTAATTTTTTGTATTTTTTTTTAGTAGAGACAGATGGGGTTTCATCGTGTTAGCCAGGATGGTCTCGATCTCCTGACCTCGTGATCCACCCACATTGGCCTCCCAAAATGCTGGGATTACAGGTGTGAGCCACCGCACCCGGCCCCTTCAAGCAACTCCTCACACCAAATTAAGACCCACTGAAAAAACTAGTTTTAATGATCTAAGCCCTCAACCAGAATACATAAGACATAGACTCTTGGCGGTTTTTTAGGATAATCAGATCTCTATTTTGTTTCAACTCTTATAAATGAAAACTACCCCAAAAAAATTAAAAAACATATTTTCCTGTCTCAGAAAGCAATAATAAAAATAACTCAGTACTTTTTTTCCTTTGTTCTAAAATTTTAACCTATCTCAGCTTCCTCATTTTAAACATTTAGACTTGGTTTAATAAGCTTCACTAAGCCCTGCAGCTAGTGTTATGAAATTACAGCATTTTCTAGTTTCAATGTAATATTTTATATCCCACAAAAATTTCATTTTTTGGTCATATTCTTCATAACTAAAACTGAAATATTAGTTGCTGTTTTTGGCTTAAATATCAAATACTGGCACAGATAATGTATGATATGACCTCCTAAACCTTCCTTTTGAAAAATAATTCCTATAAAACTGCTTGGTTTCATGCTTTTTCTCCCAAAAGAAATATCCAGCCAAAGGACGAATTCCAGCTAACTGAAGGTTCCAGTTAACCGAGTGAATGCTCTAAAACTGGAATATATTCAAAATTGTTCATATTTTATTATTTCTTCAGCAGTTATAGGCCTCCTTTGAGAAATAAATGTTATTTACTTTCAGTATTAAAAATGTTAGACTATGGGTAATACTGAGGTCTATATTCGAACGACTTTTTTCCACATCGTTACTTCTGAAAAAACGAGGTAACAAATTAAGAAACCATCTTCCCAAAAAAGCTGAAAATTATAGTATTTTTAAAGGGACTAACAGGGGTAGCCACAGAGCTACAGCCTTCAAAGGCTGAGACAGAGTTTCATGATCTAATATCCCCAATACTGCAACCAACAGAATCGATCCTTGAACTTTTTTTTTTTTTTTTTGGTATTTTTGTAGTGACAAGGTTTCACCATGTTGCCCAGGCTAGTCTCAAACTCCTGGGCTCAAACAATCTGCCTGCCTAGTTCTCCCAAAGTGCTGGAATTACAGGGGTGAGCCACCGAGGCTGGCCCCATGATCCTTGAAAATTTACCCACTAATGAATTCCCATATCCACACTGCAGAATTTAAGTTTGGGCCGGGTGCAGTGGCTCACATCTGTAATCTCAGCACTGTAGGAGGCAGAGGCAGGCGGATCACTTGAGGTCAGGAGTTCAGACCAGCCTGGCCAACATGGTGAAACGCTGTCTCTACTAAAAATACAAAAATGAGCCCAGTGTGATGGCATATGCCTGTAGTCCCAGCTACTGGCGAGGCTGAGGCAGAAGAATCTCTTGAACCCGGGAGGCAGAGGTTGCAGTGAGACAAGATCACGCCATTGCACTCCAGCCTGGGTGACAGAATGAGACTCTGTCTCAAAAAAACAAAAAAAAAAAAAAAAACTTAAGTTTGCTTTACACTATGTAATTTTTTTCAGTATATAGCATTTATCTGTAAAGTGAAAATTAGGATGCAAAGCTACTACGCTGTCTAAACTGAAATGCTGTTATCCATCCACCCATTCATTCATTCAATCACACAATACTGGCATGCCTCTGGTGTGCTGGTGACGGGAAACATATGCAAAGCAGATACCCTTCCATCTTGGGGCATATGTTCTACTGAGGGGAAACAGACGATAAACAATTCAATAAGTAAACAACAAGGCATGTTAGAATGGGCTAAGTGCTATGCAAAAAGAAAAAGTGTTGCAGGGAAACAGGATTTAAGGGTTCAGGAAGAGAAATGATTTCAAATAGGATGGTGAGGAGAGGCCTCACTAAGCCTGTGTGCAAATGGAAAAGTAACAGTGAATTTTATGTATTATGTGGCTTCGAAATGCATTACATGGTTGCATTTTTTAAATATTCATATAAGCTTTCTATTTTCTCTGCTTCACTGTTCTATTTCCCGATCTCCATGAAGAAGGCAGGTAGCTGAAGGACATGACCGTCCAGGGCATGCCAAAGATATTTCTTCTAATATTTTGGCTTACTGAATTTGTTTTTAAGATGGAGTCTTGCTTTGTCACCCAGGCTGGAGTGCAGTGGCGCAATCTCGGCTCACTGCAACCTCCGCCTCCTGGGTTCAAGCAATTCTCCTGCCTCAGCCTCCCAAGTAGCTGGAATTACAGGCGCCCACCAGTACACCCAGCTAATTTTTATATAGTTAGTAGAGATGGGGTTTCACCATGTGGGCCAGGCTGGTCTCGAACTCCTGACCTCAGGTGATCCGCTGGCCTCGGCCTCCCAAAGTGCTGGGATTACAGGCGCAAGCCACTGCACCCAGCTCTACTCAATGTTTTTTGAGAACTACAGCTATAATTAAAATAAAATTCGAGGGTCTCTACAAAACTAAGAGTCAAGATGCAATTTATATTAGAAAATCTATCATTTTCTCCAGCAGTCTGTACGTAATCTAACATTAACAATTATTAAAGGTAGCTACAGCATGAACAGGAGTTCATGTCGTACTGCCTTACAGCTGTAAAAAATTCAAATATTAGTTGAAACGATCTCTTAAAACGAGCCCACACAGTGTCTCCAAACTGTAAATTTACATATGAAATTCACTTGTAATATTTCACAATGAAATTGTTTATTAGCATTTCGTGTTAATAAGTCCAAGACATTTTCTAACTTGCAACCTGATAAAAATGCATACGAATAACTGATGTGTAAAATGTCTTTATTCCGAAGACTAAGAATCTTGAACTACTGTAACTGCACCAAGAAAAACTTAGAGAAAGCAAATTACAAATGACTCAACTAGTCAACACACCTTTCACACAAGATTTCTGTAGGTCTCAGGTAATGAAGATATTCAAAGTTGAAATGTATGCTGTTTAAGTAACCAAGGCAATTAAATAATGACTAACAAATGTAGGTGCTATTTAAGAAAGCACCAATTTTAACAAGAAATGGTATCACTGACTAAATATACTTAAACTGTTCCCAAAATACCCAATCCAAGCACATATTTTTAAAATGTGTGGGTTTTCCCCAAGAGAAGCAAAACTTTGACATTTCTCTTGGATATATTAGAGTTTCAGACCTCCAACCCACATCTGGAAAAAACATTTCAAACTTAGCTTGATGTTACTTTTAAAAATCAAATGGCCAGCAATGAGATACTTAGTGACTAAGATCTGAATTTGACAGAGTCAACAGAATGTTAGAAATGAAATAAAAGAAGTATTCAAAGTTTATCATCCTCGATGTTTAGAAAGGAACATGGAACAAAAGATGCATTTGCCGCCTCTGCCCTTTAATTCGTGAACACCATACTTCTCTCCTTATGTCACGCCAGGGAAGGGAAAATAAGAATTTTTAAAAAGCTTGCTAAATTCAAATATGACCATTTCATCTAGATTTCTATCAATTCTCCTCCCCAAAATTTCTTTTGATTAAAAAAAAATCAGAACAACAGATTTAAGCCTACAGTAGATTCTACAGACTACACCTAGATTACTTTGCTCTAAGGCCAAGGAAAATGTTTACGATTTCAAGATCCACTCAGAAGCAAATACTGTATCTGCAATGCGTAAGCTTTTCGTTGGCAAGACCAGTCAATAGCAGAGGCATGCAAGGTTTAAAAGGTTAAGTGGATGAAGGTTAAAAGCTAATAATAAATTAGCCAAGAAATATTACTTCCCACCGAGCCATAAAATAATTTCGGTCCTACAATCCTAAAAAACCAGAGAGCTTTCTCGTTTTTGTAGAGGACATCTAACCCTCCACGGTCTAAATGACCGTCAGAAAAACAGCACCAAGGCACCAGCGGTAGCAGAGACGGAGATTTCTAACACTGGGTGAGCCCGCGGTCGCAAATCTCATCGCGATTTCACCTTTGGGTGAAAAGGTGGGAGGGAAGCACGAAGTTTCAGCCTCGGCTCCACTGGAAACAGACAACGTCTGAAGGACTCTGGGAGGAGGCGGAAAGGGGCGAAGTCGTGGTGTCCGCGGTGCAGCAACACAGAATCGGGATCTTGGAAACGGGATGCGGAGGAGTGGGCTCTTATGTAAGCACACACCAAAACTGTGCGTGCACCCCCCGCCTGATGCACATCTGAGCACACGTACACAGAGCATCTCACCCAGGGGTGCAGCCCCAGCCTGCGTGCGCCGCTGAGCAGGGCAGACTGACCCTTCGGCCCGTCTGCACGTTCCCCCAAATCAGCGCAGCCACCACCATGGGCTGCAGTGGGGGCGGCCCAGGCCCAGGTGCCCCGCCCGGGACGGAGCCTGGCTTCCCCGGGACGCCTGCAGCGCGCGCCCACAGTCTCCTGCGCTCTGGCCCCTGCTCCGCGAGCCCGACCCCCAACCCGAACCCCACGCCCTGACCCGGCTCCCTGCGCTCGGACCCGACTCCCCGCATCCCGGCTCGAATCCCGGCATCCGGCCCTACTCCCGCACCCGAATCCCCGCACCGGGACCCGAATCCCGCACCGACCCAGCGGCCCGACCCAGCCCCGGGGCTTACCTCGCGCGGCCCAGACCCCGCCGCCGCACAGCAGCCCGGCCAGCAGCAGCCGGGCGGCCGGGGCCAGCGCGAGCGCGGGGCGGCGCAGCATCGCCAGCCCGGGGCGGGAGCGGCAGGGAGGCGCGCGGGACGCCGAGCGGAGCTCTCGGAGCTCTTGGGGCTCTAGGGGCCTGGGGCCAGCTGCTCCGCGGCGCGGGGAGCTCCGGGGGTCCAAGGAGGAGCCGCCGCCGTGACGCTGGGCCGCGCGCTCAGGACGCAGCGCCCTCCCCGCCTCGGAGCAGCGCCTTGCTGAAGGCAGCGGCAGCAACTAAGATGGCGGCGGCGCTCTCTCTCGGGTCCGGCGAGGGTACCCGGCCGGGGGCGGGGTGGCGGCGGGAGGGGCGGGGATGGGGAGCGACGCGAGGCACGCGCGCGGCGGACCCGGGGAGCGCGCGGGCCCGGGAGGGGCGGGGGAGAGGAGCGGAGGGAGCGCGCGCGGCGGACCCGGCAGCGGGCGCGCGCCTCCGAGCCCGTCGGCCCCGCCTGGAGCGCGCGCCCGCGGGGACGCGCCTGGGGTGGGTTCCGAGCGGCCGGGAGGGGCCCCGGGGACTGTATCCCTTTCCCTGGCCGCAGAGGGAGAGCCTCAACTCCGCGTCCGTACCCGCGCTCCCGGGCTCCTAAGGCCGGGTGAGCGGTACCCGGGGACCCGCGCCTCCTTCTCCACCCCGGGGACTCATCCTTCCCACCCGCTCCGCCGAGGAGCGCAGACCCCGGCGGAGCAGTGCGGCCCAGGACCCTTGTCACTTCGGGCAGGTCGCGTCGCCCCCCAGAACCTCGGGGTCCTCGTCTCCCCAGTAGAGGTGATGAGAGGGGTCACGAAAGGGGGTCCAGGAGACGAGGTCAGCGAAACGCGCCTGGTAAACAGTTAAGGGCCGCGCAGCACTACCCACACCGGCTCCCGCCCCGGGACCTGCCCCCGGGGAGTCTGTCCTGAATTCACTGAAGGAATCTATTTGTGACTTTCAAAAGGCGGCTGGTGTGCGCGCTCTTTCTCAGTGACATGGTGCGATGCTGGTTCTTAGAAATGCGGAGGTCCGAATGGATAGAGAGGACAGAGAAGCCCTCCCCCTCTACCGTGGATCCCTACAGGGATCTTGGGGTCCTCCCAATTTCCCAGCGACCAGCGGCCCCCTCCTCCTCTCCTCTGGACCCCTGGCACCCCCCGCAGTGGAAGAAAGGCCTGGAACAGCCGTGGATGGGCGTGTGTGCAGGCACTGTACCCTATGAGACACTACTGGCTCCATTTTGCAGATAAGGAAACTAAGTCAGAAAGGTGAAATGACTTCCCCCGTTGGGACAACTATTGTAAAAAGAATCAGCCCTCAAGGACAGGATGTTCGCATTAGGGGGACACCAACAGCAAAAAGTGGAACCCTAAAATGTTCATTTTTCGAGACTGCTGGAGGAGCTATCCATGAATGTCACTGCTCCAGGTGGGGGTGGAGGAGGCTGGGTGGAGACTGGTTTGTGGGGCGCAGAGGACTTATTTAGGAGACTAGTGGGCAAAGAGCCCAAAAACGTAGATTGAGGTCAGATCGGGGGAATGGACTTGATCCTACAGTCAACAGGAAGACCTGGAACGGCTGGGAACAGCGGTGTGATGTGACCTGGGGAAGGCTTCAAAAGCAATCTGGAATCCAAGTCCCTGAGCCGTGTTCCCCGTAAGCGTCCTGCACCAAAGCCTACAGATTCCATCTTGTTAATGTCTCTCCTTCCTTCCCCTGCTCCCCCTCCCCTGCGTGGAGGAAGACCGGACTCTCCTTGGCTGGACCCTTCCCAAAGCACCTGCCGGGCCCGGGCAGGCTCCAAGCCACACCCACCACTCCTTACAGCCAAGGCTTTGAGTCATCTTCTCCCCTGGTGACGGGTGTTGCCATTGCTTCTGTCCCTCCTGGAGTTATAAACTCAGTGAGTGCCTCCCTGCTGCCACCTCATCAGGTCCAGACATCTCTGCCGGGCTTCCCATCCTCCACCCAGCTGACCTCAGGGCATGCTGTCTGCCACTGTCTCTTCTTATTCATTCCCCTCCCAGGGCCAACATCACACTTCCTCCTCCACCCATACCCAAGCCTCAGGTCCTTACAAGGAGCTTCTGGGCTGTCTCCTTCAGGAAGTCCTCCTGCCAGCCCTCCCTCTCCAGCCCCAAGCTGCTCTAACCAAACAGTTCAGCTTTATAATCTGCTGCCTGTGCTGTCGACTGACTAATCCATCAGTGTCCTTTTCTCCTCCCCACTGTATTCTAGTGGGAAGGACCCAGATGGTCTAGTCAGACGGGACTGGACTTCAGTGCTGGCCTCTGCGAATGCAAACGACCTTGGCCAGGTTATGGAACTTTCAGAATCTCTTTCCTCACCTGCGAAATGGAACAATATCTACTTCTTAGAGTTGTGAGAATTAAATGAAATGATGCCACATAGATCTAGAAATACCAGGCTTTATGTGGCAAATAAATGAAAGTGCCACATAGAGCCTGGTGTTTCTAGATACATGAGTTTCTTTTTCCCTTCAAGAAGAAGGCTTCTGTGCTTCTAGTATACCAGCAAACAGAGTAGGTACTCAATAAATAGTGATGAACTCAATGAATTGCTGAGTTAGGTTTTATTATTATGGAGCTCACATCTCAGAGGGTGAAAAAAGATGTACCCTGTAGATTTCCAGGGACCTTCGAGATTTGCAAAACATAAAATCGGAAAGGTATAATCTCAGAACTATGTTTTCAGTCCATAGACTGATGATGCCAAAAGGGGAAATTTAATGTGTTCAGTTCTATTAAAAACACAAACAAAAGCTCTTCAGTGTCTGGAATCCTGATCCCTTTATCTTCTCACCCTTACTGTCCCTTAAAGAAACAGAGATAGGTCAAAAAGATCCAGGGTCAGGTGGGGCAGATAGACGGCTTGGTGAGCTCAGTGCAACCTGCACCTGCTGGGATTTCACCCACATGAGAGTGAGTCCAGCTTGAAAGTCTCGGAAACGGGGGAACCAGTAAACTCAGTTTCTGCTCTGCCTGACAATAGCCTCAGCCACATTGGCACATTTCAAAGGTTTCCCCCATGATGGATTAGTTAATCCTCCAAATGGCCCTGAGACAGGGATCGATTCAGGCTTATGCTATGGTTAGCTGGGAGAGGGGCCTTGCCTGAGCTGAGCCAGCCACTGACAAAGTGGCAGCATCAGAGGCCCTGGAGCCATGGGGAATGAGGCATCACCCAGGCCCGTCCTGAACTGGGAACATAGACTTGAGGATAAGGAGGTGACTTTGTTAGCTGGTGGAGGAAGATCTGTACTTTCGAATGTATAGTGACTCTATCTGAGACAGTAGATGAAGCGCACACAAGAAAATTTTCCAAGATGCTGCACCTTCTGAGATGACTGTTGCTGATACCACATCACAATAACATATCATCTGTAACTCCAGCAACACTCTCCAGAAGGTACTTTTGGCCAGGCACAGTGGCTCATGCCTGTAATCCCAGCACTTTGGGAGGCTGAGGCGGGCAGACCACTTGAGGCCAGGAGTTTGAGACCAGGCTGGCCATCATGGCAAAACTTTGTCTCTACTAAAAATACAAACATCAGCCAAGCATGGTGGCAGGTGCCTGTAATCCCAGCTACTTGGGAGGCTGAGGCAGGAGAATCACTTGAACCTGGGAGGCAGAAGTTGCAGTGAGCCAAGATGGCGCCACTGCACTGAAGCTTGGGTTGACAGAGCAAGACTCCAACTCAAAAAAAAAAAAAAAAAAAGGTACTTTTATTGTTCCTATTTTACAGATGAGGAAAATACCAAATTTGCTCCAGAGTACATTGCTAGAAAGTTGGATCCCTGAGATTCAATTTCATGTCCATCTGAACCCAAAACGGTGCCTTAGCCTCAGTGTGAAATTACCCCACAGATACCAAAATAACCCCTGCACCAGGATTCCACAGCTTGGAGCCAGCCTGCTCCCCAACAGTGAGAAGGTGGGGCTTCGAGCAAGCCCTGGCTTTGCCACCTCCGACTGTTGAGGCCGATCTCAAGCCTGGACTTCCTCACCTGGGACATGAGTTCCCGGGCCCAGAGTTGCGGTGAGGATGAAATGAGATCACATGCAGGAAAGCTCTTAGGCAGCAATGCGGAGCCGCGGAGCCATTCTCAGGCGGGCGTGTTACTACTGTTTTGCACAGTGTGGGCTTGGCGGGTGTTTGTGGAGCGGAGCCGGAGGCAGGTAAGCAGTTATTATAGCCGCTTTCCTAATAATGTGCTCGGGAACAAACCCACTTGAAAGCGGCAGCAGGAGAAGGTTATGAGAATCTTGATGAAAGCAGCTAATTAGAAACTCCTGGAAGTTCTTTACTGAAAGAACCGCAGCACCCAGAACCACCACCAGGGTCCCCCTCGGAACCCCAGAAATTACAAGTTGTGGCCCCATCTCTGTGTTCTCGTGTGCCGGCCAGGTCATTTCGTTGCTGTTAAAAGGGATAATTAACGAGAAGGAAAATGATGCTGTGCTTAGGAGCAAGGACTCTGGTTGGACAGAATGGTGCAAATCCATTTCTGTCCACTTCCTTCCTTTTGGTAAAATTTCAATTTAATTTTGCTTTATAGTATATTAAATATTTGGCTGGGTGCGGTGGTTCACGCCTGTAATCCCAGCACTTTGGGAGGCCAAAGCGGGCAGATCATTTGAGGTCTGGAGTTTGAGACCAGCCTGGCCAATACTGCAAAACCCAGTCTCTACTAAAAATACAAAAAAAAAAAAAAAAAAAAAAGGCCAAAGTGGGCAGATCACCAGAGGTCAGGAGTGTGAGACCAGCGTGGCCAACTTGGCAAAACTCCAAGTTTAGTCTCTACTAAAAATACAAAAATTAACTGGGTGTGGTGGCGGGCACCTGTAGTCCCAGCTACTACTTGGGAGGCTGAGGCAGGAGACTCACTTGAACCCCGGGAGGCAGAGGTTGCAGTGAGCCAAGATCGCACCACTGCACTCCATCCTGGGCAACAGAGCGAGACTCCATCTCAAAAAAAAAAAAAAAAAAATTAGCCCAGCAGGTGCCTGTAATCCGAGCTACTCGGGAGCTGAGGCAGGAGGATCGCTTGAACCCAGGAGGCAGAGGTTACGGTGAGCCAACTGCACTCCAGCCTGGGTGACAGAGTGAGACTCTGTCTAAAAAAAAAAAAAAATTTTTTTTTTAAATAGGGGCCGGGTGTGGTGGCTCACGCCTGTAATCCCAGCACTTTGGGATGCCAAGGTGGGTGGATCACAAGGTCAGGAGATCGAGACCATCCTGGCTAACATGGTGAAACCCCATCTCTACTAAAAATACAAAAAATTAGCCTGGTGTGGTGGCGGGCGCCTGTAGTCCCAGCTACTTGGGAGGCTGAGGCAGGAGAATGTCGTGAACCTGGGAGGCAGAGCTCGCAGTGAGCCAAGATCGCGCCACTGCACTCCAGCCTGGGCAACAGAGCGAGACTCTGTCTCAAAAAATAAAATTATATATATATATATATTTCCATGGCTCCAAAGTCATATCTAGAAAGCAGGGCGTTCAGAGAAGTCTAGATCTATTCCTGTTTCCTCCTCCCTATATCCTCCTTCCTTTATAGGTTACCATTTCTTCTATTTTTAGTTTATCTTTCCATTGTGTTTCTTTTTTCTAAGTACAAGCAAATAGTTGTATATATGTCTTCCCCTTTTCTTAGCTAAAAGGCAGCAAATCATACCTGCTACTCTGTATCTTGCCTTTTTTACTTCATAAAACATCCTGGAGATCATACCATTGCAGTATGTAGTACATACAGTCTTTTTTTAAAAAAAAAAAAAAAAAACAGGGTCTTGTTCTGTCACCCAGGCTGGAGTACAGTGGTGATCATTGATCATAGCTCACTGCAGCCTCAAACTCCTGGGCTCAAGCGATCCTCCTGCCTCAGCCTCCTGACTCACTGGGACTTCAGGTGTGCAACCCCCACACCCGGCTCAGCATTTGTTTTCCTAGCTTCGTAGTGCTGTCCCGCGTGGACTTACCAGAGTTTATTTAATCAGTGCCCCTTATTGAGGAATATTTTTCCCCTGTTGATGGGTCGTTTCCAATTTTTTGTTTTTATGGAATGCTGCAGTGAAGCCTTTTTTTTTTTTTTTTTTTGAGACGCAGTCTCGTTCTGTTGGCCATGCTGGAGTGCAGCGGCGTGATCTTGGCTCACTGCAACCTCTGCCTCCCGGGTTCAAGTGAGCGATTCTCTTGCCTCAGCCTCCCGAGTAGCTGGGACTACAGGCACGCGCCACCACACCCAGCTAATTTTTGTAATTTTAGTAGAGACGGGGTTTCACCATGTTGGCCAGGTTGATCTCAAACTCTTGACTTCGTGATCCACCCGCCTCAGCCTCCCAAAGTGCTGGGATCACAGGCGTGAGCCACTGCGCCCGGCCTGCAGTGAAGCCTTTTTGTACCTTTTGCCATTTTTGCCTCTTTCTACCTGTGTGACCTTGGGTAAGGCCCTTCACCTCTCCAATCTCAGCGTCTCCATCTGTAAAACAGAGACAAGCCCTCCCCACTGGGTGGTTGTGAGGAACAGATGAGGTGATGTGCAAAAAGCAGAGCACAGGGCCGATTCCTAGAAGCAGGTGTTAACCAGCACCTGCTGTTACTAGCACCCATTATTGTTCATGGCTAGGAGCCTTAAGCTACTGTGGCAGTGGCAGCAACCCTAACTTAAGAAGGGGCACTTCAGGCCGGGTGTGGTGGCTCATACCTGTAATCCCAGCACTTCGGGAGGCCGAGGTGGGTGGATCACAAGGTCAGGAGATCGAGACCATCCTGCCCAACATAGTGAAACCCCGTCTCTACTAAAAATAAAAAAATTAGCTGGGCGTGGTGGTGCATGCCTGTAATCCCAACTACTCGGAGTCTGAGGCAGGAAAATCACTCCATCTTTTTTTTTTTTTTAAGATGCAGTTTTGCCCAGGCTGGAGTGCAGTGGCATGATATTGGCTCACTGCAACCTCCACCTCCCGGGTTCAAGCGATTCTCCTGCCTCAGCCTCCCAAGTAGCTGGGATTACAGGCATGCACTACCACGCCCAGCTAATTTTTGTATTTTTAGTAGATTTGGGGTTTCTCCATGTTGGTCAGGCTGGTCTTGAACTCCCAACCTCAGGGGATCCGCCCACCTTGGCCTCCCAAAGTGCTGGGATTACAGGCGTGAGCTACCGTACCCAGCCTGTTTCAGACTCTTTCTAATGCTCTCTATGGCTCTCCATTTGCAAAGGAAGAACTAAGGGCATTCCCAAGCATGAAGCATTAGCTATTGCTGGCTGGTGAATTTCCAGAGAAAGAAAACCTCACCTTCCCCAGAGGCCAGGCAGCTCATGTCTGCACCCCGAAAGGTGGGATGAGGATTGGGGTTTTGTGCTCATGCTGCCTCCCACTGCAAAACCAAAGGCAACACACAGCATGTTCCCCTTCCCTCTGTGGATGGGCAGCCGGGGGAGGTCCCTTGTGTGTGTGTGTGGTGGTGGGGAGGCGGTGGCTATTTTATTCTGCAGCACGAATTATACACCCCAACGCAATATACAGCACACACAACATGTAGGCAAACGTGATCCCTAGCCTCTGGGGATACACAAGCCAAACACGACATGCCTATCCACACATAGCACCCCAGTGCCAAGAGAATGGGCTGGGTTTGCAGGGAGGAGCAAGAGAGGAGGGAAAGCCTGGGGCAGAAGGGTCACGGCTTCCCCTACACTGCAGAGGAAATGGCACAGAGAAAACAGCACCAAGCTTAGAGTCAGGAGACCTGGGTTCTATCCATAGCTCTATCATAATATGTTGGAACTGGGGGAGGCTGTTGGGTAAGGTGGTTAAAAAACAAAAAAAAAGGAGGAATGTCTTATATGGCCTTGATTCAAATAGACTTGGGTTCCAGTTACTAGCAGAAAGACCAGACAACCTGATCACTCTGAGCTTCAGTTTCCTCACCTGTAAAATGGGCATAATAATACCTCCTTGGGCCAGGCGTGGTGGCTCATGCCTGTAATGCCAGCACTTTGGGAGGTTGAGGCAGGTGGATCACCTGAGATCAGGAGTTCGAGACCAGCCTGGCCAACATGGTGAAACCCTGTCTCTACTAAAAATACAAAAATTAGCTGGGCGTGGTGGCGGGCGCCTGTAGTCCCAGCTACTCAGGAGGCTGAGGCAGGAGAATTGCTTGAACCTGGGAGGCGGATCTCTTGAACCTGAGATCACGCCATTGCACTCCAGCCTGGGCAACAAGAGCGAAACTCCGCCTCAAATAATAATAATAATAATAATAATAATAATAATAATAATACCTCCTTTAGATTGTTGTGTTAAGTGAGAGGATACAGATAAAGCGTTTAGCTCAGCGTTTGACACAAGTAGATGCCCAGTTAGGTGATTGCTCTTACAGTGATGGTGGTGGTGGTGATATATGTGGGTGTACTTTGAAAAGTCTAGGCCGGGCCAGGCGTGGTGGCTCACACCTGTAATCCCAGCACTTTGGGAGGCCAAGGCGGGCGGATCACGAGGTCAGGAGATCAAGACCATCCTGGCCAACACGGTGAAACCCCATCTCTACTAAAAATACAAAAAAAAATTTAGGCGGGCGTGTTGGTGGGTGCCTGTCGTCCTAGCTACTCAGGAGGCTGAGGCAGGAGAATGGCGTGAACCTGGGAGGCAGAGCTTGCAGTGAGCCAAGATAGCACCACTGCACTCCAGCCTGGGCCATAGAGCGAGACTCCATCTCAAAAAAATAAATAAATAAGGAAAAAAAAAGTCTAGGCCAGGTGCGGTGGTTCACGCCTGTAATCTCAGCACTTTGGGAGGCCAAGGCAGGCAAATACCTGAGGTCAGGAGATCGAGACCAGCCTGACCAACATGGAGAAATCCCATCTCTACTAAAAATACAAAAATTAGCTGGGCGTGGTGACACATGCCTGTAGTCCCAGCTATTCAGGAGGCTGAGGCAGGAGAATTGCTTGAACCCAGGAGGTGGAGGTTGCAGTGAGCCAAGATCATGCCATTGCACTCCAGCCTGGGTAACAGAGCAAGACTCCATCTCTGAAAAAAAAAAAGAAAGAAAGAAAAGAAAAGTCTAAGGAGGAGATGGGCACAGTGGCCATGCCTGTAATCCCAGCACTTTGGGAGGCTGAGACGGGCGGCCACCGGAGGTCAGGAGTTTGAGACCAGCCTGGCCACCCATGGTCAATATGGTGAAACCCCATCTCTATTAAAAATACAAAAATTAGCCGGGAGTAGTGGCGGGCACCTGTAATCCCAGCTACTTGGGAGGCTGAGGCAGGAGCATGGCTTGAACCCGGGAGGCAGAGGTTGCAGTGAGCTGAGATTGCGCCACTGCACTCCAGCCTAGGTGACTGTGGGAGACTCTGTCTCAGAAAAAAAAAAAAAGAAAGAAAGAAAGTCTAAGGAGATGATGATGCTATTATAACTACTTTCATGTAGCACATCAGCATTTGCATTTGTAAGTATACTCCCTGTTTCAAAGAGCATCTATATGCATTTTGGTCTAACAGTAATCTCCTGGATGAAGGTTCTTATCATTCCCCTTTAACTGGTGGGAAGCAGGAGTTTAGAGGGGTTGAGTGGCTTGTCAAGACCATTCAACTGACCAGGCACAGTGGCTCACACCAGTAATCTTAATTCTTTGATGAGGCTGAGACGGAAGGATATCTTGAGGCCAGGAGTTCAAGACCAGCCTGGGCAATATAGTGAAACCTCATTTCTACCAAAAAAAAAAAAAAAAAGTTAGTTGGGCATGGTAGCAGGTGCCTGTAGTCCCAGCTGCTCGGGAGGCTGAGGCAGGAGGATCACTTGAGCCCAGGAGTTCAAGGCTGCAGTGAGCTATGATGGCACCACTGCACTCCAGCCTAGGTGACAAAGCAAGACCCTGTCTCTGAAAAAAGACCTTCCAGCTTAGAAGTACCATAGCCAGGCCTCAGATGAGGCTTCTCTGGCTTTTTGGTGCTTTTTCCTTGACCTTGAAGCTCCCTAGGCCAGAAAACTGCAGTAAAAATCAGAGCCAGACTTCAGGACGTCTAGTCCTCTCCAGCCCCTCGCTCATGTAGTTGTTTGCGGACACAGCTTTTTTCCTCCTTCCTCTTCTGGGTGACAGGGATTAACACCCACCCCGCCCCTAGAGATCTAGAAATACAAATACAGCCCACACATTGTTCTGTGGGCTAGCCCTCCAGGAAACAATCTACATTCATTTCTGATTTCATGCTGGTAGCAATCCCATGCAATGAATACTATTATTATTATTACTTTTTTTTGAGATGGAGTCTCGCTGTGTCATCCAGGCTGGAGTGCAGTGGCATAATTTTGGCTCACTGCAACCTCTGCCTCCCAGGCTCAAGTGATTCTCCTGCCTCAGCCTCTCTAGTAGCTGGGACTACAGGCGCCTGCCACCACACCTGGCTAATTTTTGTCTTTTTAGTAGAGGTGGGGTTTCACCATGTTGGCCAAGCTGGTCTTGAACTCCTGGCCTAAAGTGATCCACCCACCTCTGCCTCCCAAAGTGCTGGAATTACAGGTGTGAGCCACTGTGCCTGGCCTTATGAATACAATTAGTATCCTTATTTTAGAGAAGAGTACACTGGGGCTCAGAGAGGTTATGCGATTTGCCCAAAATCACACAGCAAAGTGGTAAAGCCAGGATTCAAACCTAGATCCGCGGCCCTAAAGCCGACGCTCTTCCCCACATTACTGCTCTGATGGTGAACGTTTCTGCAAGGCCATGAGAAGACAGAGGGGCACCAAGGTGGAAGAACTGCTTGGCTGCTGGTGTCCATCCTGTTTGATAGCCCCCTCCAGCTCTGAGAACTCATGCTATGGTGAGTGTCAGAGTGGAGCCAAGACACTGGGATGGAGCAGTGGCGGGAGGGGGGTCCCTGACCGTAGGCTGCCAGGAAGTCCTCTCTATGCAAGGACAAACCTGTCTTGATCATCCCAAGCCAGAGCACGCACTCACACTCGTGCAGACATGCCTCTTCACTTGCAAGCAGCCCTTTCAGGTGTCCACACCCTTCTCGAACCTTCTCTCATTTAACCCTGGCTCTGCTACTTCCTAGTTCTGTGGCTTCTCTTGTCTATTTCCTCATCTATAAAATGGGATAGTAATGACACGGGCCTCATAGGGATGTTGTGTAGATTAAATATGATAAAGCATGGGCTGGGCACAGTGGCTCGTGCCTGTAACCCCAGCACTTTGGGAGTCCGAGGTGGGCGGATCACTTGAGATCAGGAGTTTAAGACCAGCCTGGCTAACATGGTGAAACCCCGTCTCTACTAAAAATACAAAAATCAGCCAGGTGTAGTGGTGCATGCCTGTAGTCCTAGCTACTTGGGAGGCTGAGGCAGGAGAATCGCCTGAACCCAGAGGGTGGAGGTGCAGTGAGCTGAGATCGTACCACTGCACTCCAGCCTGGACAACAGAGCGAGACTCCGTCTCAAAAAAAAAAAAAAATTATAAAAAACAGCAACAACACAACACATGAAATGCAGGTGTCCGAGGTGTCCAGCCCACTGCGAGTGCTCAGTGAACGGTGGCTCTCATTCTAGCTAGGACCGTTACTGGGCATCCCACAACCCCCAGGGCATGGACAGGGTAGATGTGGCTGACCCTCCTCCTCTCCTCTGCCCTCTACCTGGCCAAATCCTTCTAGTTCTTTGAGTCACTGAGGACTGAGTCCCTGGGTCTCTGATGAGGGAGACCCAGCTAGGTGCCTTCCTCCCAGAGCCTACCCTCCCTGTGGACCTGACCCACGCCCCCAGGCATCTCCAGATGCCTGATCTGGGGCCCAGAACGTCCCAGCAAGCCTTGTTGACAAGGGCCTGCCACTGCCCCATTCCCTGTCCAGCCTGCGGGAAAAGCTGGGAAGGAAACGCTTACCCAGGGAGGGACGTCTCTGCTTCTACTCCTGTGTGCACCCCGCTGCCAGGGACCCCCCAAGGCCTCTGCTTTCCAGTTCCCCTTGGGCCTGAAGGGGCAGCAGGAAGGAGGGTGATTCCTGCCTCCTCTCCCTTCTCGCTCAGCCGGCCTCATTGAAGTTGCAGCGCTGGGACTTTGATCATCAGAGGGCATTGATTTAGGGGATGCAAATGAGAAGACTGCCGGTCTGAGGAAGACAGGCTTCTCCCCTGACAGCCAGTGGATGGGGCTCCGAGAATTCTCAATGAGCCTCCCTGCAGCTGGCTTAGCAGGAGCCAGGGAGGAGCCCGGAGCAGCCTGGGAAAGGCAGGGAGGCAAACTGGAAGTGCGCTGGAGCAACATGGGCCCCTCCCACTCTGCCCAGACCATGGGAAGTAGGGATGACCTAGTGGCCCAGAGAGGGGTGGTGTGGAGGAGTCTGTGAATCTCCTTCCTCCCCTGGTCCTTGGCAGCACAGGCCCAGCTTGGAGCTGTGCCGAGTGGGTGAAGAAAGACCACCTGAGCTGCAGGCTGAAGCCTCATTCTGTCCCTGGTCTGCTGCAGCCAAGCCAGGGAGCTGAAGGAGGAGGCAGATGGGCAGGCCGAGGGCAAGGAGCCTCCACACATGGTGGAGGGCGGGGGAGGCTCTGCCTGGTGCCAGCGCTGGGCAGGAGGTGCTGCATGTTAAGATCACAGCTAGTGCCAGCTTCCAGGCCTGAGCAGGCCACCTTCCAGCTGCATGAGGCAAGCACGGGCAGGACAGTCTCCAGATAGCCTGTCTCTGGGGCCATGGAAACACAGAGCACTCAGGCCTGCTGCTGAGACGGGCACCAGGAAGAAGGGACATGAGCATTGTGCTACAGCATTCGGCCATCTGCCCCTGGACCTGTCTGCCACTCTAGGGATGAGGAGAGATGGCAGCCCTGAGCGTCATGTCTCCAAAGCCAACCCAGACCTGCCCCAGGGCCCCCAAATAGTCCTCACCTGTATGTGAGTCACACCGTGCCGCAGAGAACAACCCCCAGAGCACCTGAATCACTTCCTCCCTGCGCCAGGTGTCTGCCAAGGTGTCTGCCAAGGCCCCAGTCAGGCTGCCACAGTGTCAGGACTTGCAGAAGGCTCTGGAAACCTCGCTTCTGCAGCCTGAAGCTAAGAGGCCCTTGGACACCTTTATCTTGCCTCTAGCCAAAAAGGCCAGGCTTTGGTGCCTGGCTCTGGACAGGATCCAACCAGGGTGCCCCACTGTCTTATCCGTCCCCTCCTCTGAGCTTCCCCCGGAGATTTGCCCTGAGCAGGATGAAGGGGAAACGGATGGGAATTTGTTCATCTTTGCTAATTTGAAAAGGGGCATAAACAGTGGAGCTCCGTTGCACGGCTCTGCAGAGGGTGTGGTTTAGGTCCAATTATGTGCGATTAGTGGATTTGTTCTTTGTTCTGTGGCATATTAATTGCAGATCTGGTATTCTGGCAATTAACACAATTATGGGGTCCATTTCTCTTCCGGCAGGTCATAAGCCACATGCTTTCGGCCAGGGAGTTCGAGCTGGTGAGAGGGAGGGGGATACCCGTGAGGAGAATGTCCACTGTTATATGGGTTCAATTATGTTCCCCCCCAAAACTTAGATGTTGAAGTCTTAACCCCCACTACCACAGAATGTGACCTTATTTCGAAACAGGGTCTTTACAGAGGTTATCAAGTTAAAATGCAGTCATTAGGGTGATCCCTAATCTAATAGGACTGGTGTCCTTATAAAAAGAGGAGGTTAGCGCTGGGCGCGGTGGCTCACACCTGTAATCCCAACACTTTGGGAGGCCAAGGCAGGCGGATCACAAGGTCAGGAGATCGAGACCATCCTGGCTAACACGGTGAAACCCCGTCTCTACTAAAAATACAAAAAATTAGCCAGGCGTGGTGGCGGATGCCTGTAGTCCTAGCTACTCAGGAAGCTGAGGCAGGAGAATGGCATGAACGTGGGAGGCAGAGCTTGCAGTGAGCTGAGATAGTGCCACGGCACTCCAGCCTGGGCGACAGAGCAAGCTCCATCTCAAAAAAAAAAAAAGAGAGAGGTTATGAGGTTAGGACACACTCACAGAGGGAAGACAACATGAAAAGACATAGGAAGACGGCCATCTGCACACAAGCCAAGGAGAGCGGCCCGGGACACCTTCCCCACAGCCCTCAGAAGGAGCCAATTACTGCTTGGGAGTCTGAATGTAGAATGAAAGAAAGAGAGAGAGAAAAAAGGAAAGAGGGAGAGAGCGATAAAGAAAGGAAAGAGAGAGAGAGAAGAAAGAAAAGAAAGAAAGGAAAGAAAAAGAAAGAGAAAGAAAAAGAAAGAGAAAATTTTAAGGCTGGGCACAGTGGCTCATGCCTGTAATCCCAGCACTTTGGGAGGCTAAGGCCAGCAGATCATATGAGCCCAGGAGTTTGAGACCAGCCTGGGCAAGATGAGGAAACCTCATCTCTACTAAAAATACAAAAATTAGCTGGGCACAGTGGCAGGTGCCTGTAGTCCCGGCTACTCGAGAGGCTGAGGCAGGAGAATTGCTTGAACCCGGGAGGCGGAGGTTGCAGTGAGCCGAGATTGCACCACTGCACTCCAGCCTGGGTGACAGAGTGAGATCCTGTCTCCAAAAAATGAACAGATAAATAAATTTTAAAAAGAAAGAACGGGCCGGGAGCGATGGCTCATGCCTGTAATCCCAGCACTTTGGGAGGCCGAGGGGGGCGGATCACGAGGTCAGGAGATCGAGACCATCCTGGCTAACACAGTGAAACCCTGTCTCTACTAAATATACAAAAAAATTAGCCGGGTTTGGTGGCAGGCGCCTGTAGTCCCAGCTACTTGGGAGGCTGAGGCAGGAGAATGGCGTGAACCTGGGGGGCAGAGATTGCAGTGAGCGGAGATCGCGCCACTGCACTCCAGCCTGGGTGACAGAGCGAGACTCCATCTCAAAAATAAATAAATAAAAGATAAAAAGAAAGAACGGACCCTGTTGACCTTTTCTTTTGTTTTTGTTTTGAGACAGGGTCTCGCTCTATCACCCTGGAGTACAGGGGCACGGTACCTCAGCCTCTCAAATAGCTGGGACTACAGGTGCACGCCACCACACCCAGCTAAGTTTTTAATGTTTTGTAGAGATAGGGTCTCACACTCCTGGGCTCAAGCAATCCACCCGCATTGACCTCCCAAAACGTTAGGACTGCAGGTATGAGCCACCATGCCCGGCCCGTGCTGACATGTTGATTTCAAACCTCCAGCCTCTAGAACTGTTAGAAGATGAGTTTCTGTTGTGTCAGCCACCCAGTGTGTTACAACAGCCCTAGCAAACTAGTAGACCCACCTCTGTCCCAGGCAGTGTCTGCCAGGTGGGACACAGAAGCAGGGGTGGGGCCCCACGTTGCTGTCTGTCTAGAAGTCACGATGACAGATCGGCTGCCATAGTAACTGCTCTTCAGCATCTCCCCAGGGTTTGCCCATCAATGCCACCTCTGTTCTCCCAGTCCCTAGGTCTTTGTTCTCCAGGGCATGGCTGCTGGAGTCCCTTCTCCCCTCTGCACCCTTCGCTAAGTAGTCACCTGGCCCTGCCAATCCTGAATTCATCCCTTCCTTTCCCCTTTGTCTCCTAATCCTGATGGCAGAGGGTTACCTGCCCTGTAAACAGAGTATATGTTATTTTCCAAGTTAAACTAATTATAATAGGTATCTGTGCAGTGCTTTACAACCGACAGGATTCCTATCAAAGATCTCTTCTCATTCCATACTTATAACAACTTACGGAAGTTGACTTTTTTTCTTTTTTGAGACAGGATCTCACTCTGTCACTTAGGCTGGAGTGTAGTGGCATGATCACCGCCTCACTGCAGCCTTGACCTTCTGGGCTAAAGCAATCTTCCCACCTCAGCCTCCAGAGTAGCTAGGACTACAGGCGTGTGCTACCACGCCCAGCTAATTTGTGTATTTTTTGTAGAGACAAGGTCTCGCCCTGTTGCCCAGGCTGGTCTTGAACTCCTAGGCTCAAGCAATCCACCCACCTCGGCCTCCCAAAGTGTTGGGATTACAGATACGAGCCACTGCACCTGGCCGGAAGTTGGTATTAACACCCATTTTATAGATGGGGAAACTGAGGCTCAGAGAAGTCACATACCCATAAATAGCAGAGCTCAGACTTCAACTAAGACCTCTGATTTACATCTAGTTTTCTTTATTCACACCAGCAGTTTTCATGAGGTATTCCACCAAATATTCAAAAAGGGCTCTGTCAGCTGGGTGGGGTGGCTTACGCCTGTAATCCCAGCACTTTGGGAGGCCAAGGTGGGCGGATCATCTGTGGTCAGGAGTCAATCAGAGATCACCCTGGGATTGTTTTTGGCACTGGGAGAACAGCCTCCTTTCTACTGAAGTTGCCAGGGGCCATGTCTCCCCATAGGAGGAGATGCCAGTCTGTCATAGGAGATAATGAGGCCAACAGGCAGAGTCAAGAAGAAACAGAATAAATGGTCCTAAAGGGAGAGGGTGTTTGGGAAGCAGTCCCTCAGGCCCTGGTCCCTGAGGCCCGGATCCCTGCACAATTGCCTTAATCCTGTGAGCTACCTTGAAACACTTCCAGAGATGAGAGCCAGCTGGAGTTGGGTTTCTGTTGTCTGTAATCCTAGTCAAACCAAAAAGTCTGCCCAGACAAGTCCTCAAGCCCCTTCAGCAGCCCAGAATTGATTTATCAGCCAAGACAGCCTCAGGGTGCCACATGGTGCCAGGGCCCAGCCCCACTGAAACATCCCCTAAGGAACATGAGCCAGTAAAGCCAACAGGATGCACTCCTCTCTAGATCCTGGATTTCCTTGTTGTCAGCACCACTTTGGTTCAGAAAATAGGATCAGGGTACCTGTGGGCCACAGAGGGTTCAGCAGAGAAGCCACTCAAAGGTCAGGATGATTCAGTCATTTACCGAGCCCTTGTGGAAAGCCCACTATATGTCAAGTGCCGAGGACATGGCAGTGAAGAAGCCAGACAAGATCCAACCATGCAACTTGGCTTCTAGCGTGAGGAGTGAAACATAAACAAGTAAACAAAGAAATTCACGAATAAAAAAATAAAACAGGAAAACGGGAGTGTGTTACAGAGTGGAAAGCAAGGCCGGGCGCGGTGTCTCATGCCCGTAATCCCAGCACTTTGGGAGGCCGAGGCAGATGGATCACTTGAGGTCAGGAGTTCAAGACCAGCCTGGCCAACATGGCGAAACCCCATCTCTACTAACAATACAAAAATTAGCCAGGCACAGTGGTACCTGCCTGTAGTCCCACTTACTCGGGAGGCTGAGGCAGGAGAATCGCTTGAACCCAGGAGGTGGGGGTTGCAGTGAGCCGAGATCATGCCACTGCACTCCAGCCTGGGTGACAGTCAAAAAAAGAGTGGAAAGCAAAATAGGGTGGTCAGGGTGAACACTCTGAGGGGGTGACATTGGAGCTGACATCTGAACATGGAGAAGGATTCAGCCATAGAGGAAGAACATTCCAGGCAAAGGAACAGCAGGTACCAAAGCCCCAAGGTGGGAGAAGCTCAGCATCTGAGGAACAAAAGGAGGCTGGTGGCTGGAGTGGGAAGAACAGGGGGACGACAGAGATGAGGTCGGATTAACAGGAGCCCTATCACCGCGGCCTTGGGCTGCGCATGCCAAGAAGGGCAGATTGAGTCCTAAGAGCAAAAGGCAGGTCTGCCTTGCAGGGTCCAGGGTGGGGACCAGGACAGCCTTACTTGTGATGCCAAAGATGCCAGAAAAAGCAAGTGGCTCTCAGTCATGACCTTTTGGGGGAACCCTTGGACTGGGAACAGAACAGCAAGAGCTGGCACCACATGACCTCAGGGGCTCCAGAGATCGCTGGTGCAACCTGAGTGGTCAGGAGAGGCAGGTTCTGCTGCAGAAACAAGCAGGCCCAAGATGCCCAAGGTATGAAACAACATGCTTCCTCTGTTGCTCGTGGCCAGGACTCAGGCTGATGGGGCAGCTGCTTCTGGAACATTATAAAATGGCTCTCACTTCTGCCCACATTTCATTGGCTAAAGCAAGTTAGGGCCACACTCAAACTAAAGTGGGTGGGGAAATACAATCCCATTAAGGGCCTGGAAGGCAAAGAGCTGGGAATTTCTGGGGAACAACATTAATGACTCCCACAGCCCCCTGGAGGCTCAGACACACACGATGGAGTTACCCAGGGTGAGTGGCAGAGTGGGCTGTAGACCCGCCTGGGCTCCTGGACAAGCACTGTCTGCGGTGCCGCCCTCCCCTCCTGACACTGCCCAGCCTCCTCCACTACCTAATGACCACTAATAGCTTAATCTCCTAAGCCTCTTGGCCCCTTCTGCACACCAGCATCTGCTCATCCTCCCAGCATCTCAGAGGAGGGATGGGGTGAATCCCCTGGTTACCACCCAGGGAACTAGGACACCCCTTCTTGCCCTTCTTCTCCCTTACGACCAATGTCTGGGCCTCAAATAGACCACATAGCTTGGGGAGGGGGTGGGAAGAGCAAGCCCCGCCCGGCCCTGGCAGCTGCATCAGCAGCTTAAGCAGGAACCACAGCAGGGCCTGGGCAGCTGCCAAGTTCGAGCCTAACCTCCCAGGCTCGTCCTGACAAATTGCCCTCCTAACATGTTCTGCTTCTGAAGCTGCTTCCCAGGGGTCCTCCCTGGGAAGGTGCCAGAAAAAGCAACTGGCTCTCAGACACGACCTTTTGGGAGAACCCTTAGACTGGGAACAGAACGGCAAGAGCTGGCACCATGTGACCTCAGGGGCTCCAGAGACCACCAGTGCAACCTGAGTGCTCAAAAGAGGCAGGTTCTGCTGCAGAAACGAGCAAGCCCAAGACAGAAATGAGCAAGCCTCCCGCCCTGAGTCCAGCTGCCGGAGAAGTGTCAGGGACCAATGGTCCCCAGTGGACCCAGAGGCCTCTGGCCACCCTGCCCTGACTGCCCCATGAGCCACATCACAAGCCAAGGAGAAGTGTGCCCCTCACCACCCTGGGCAGGTGCAGGAACTCTGAGGGACCCTCCCAACCACCTCAGCCCCCTACAGGTGAGCCCGGGGCCACCAGCTCCAGCTCCCTGGCACGGATGTTCTCTTCCTGCAGGGCCCTGCACCGTTGCTGCCTATTTGCACATCAGTCCTGTCCAGCAGCCTCAGCCCCGCATCTCACTTCCCAGCCCAGCGCCCAGTAGGTACTCAGCCAGCATTTCCTGATGGGCTCAATGCCCGGCAGGGGCCCAGCTGGCACAGGCTGGGCTGATTAACTCTCGCAGTGCCTGGAGGAGTCCTGGGAGGCAGCCAGATGGCTCAGGGCTCACCTCCAAAACCAGCCGGAGGCGCTGGGAGGAGCTGCGAGAGCTAGGAAGGAAGGTTCCAGATAGAACCCTGAGGGGCAGAGTCCGGGCTGCGCCTCCCAGGGTATGGCCTCTCTACAGTCTCAGCCCTCCTGATGGGGTGGAGGGCTGAATCGGTCGGAGAAGTCTATAGACCGTGTGGCAGGGTTCTACCCTGGGATGCAGGACCAGCCCCGGACTGAGTCCCAAGGGACAAGCTGGCAGGGGCAGTCCGAGCTGGGCCTGGGAGGGTGGGCAGGGCCGCCACAGGCCTCTGGGCTGGGGGCTGGGGCTGAGCCTTGCTGAGGGAGCACAGGTACAGTCACACCATAGGCCTGGCTGGAGGGGCCACCTCAGGCCAGTGAGGCCATCAGATGCTACCTGGGCACTGCAGGGGGTGGTGGATGGGCCCCCCAACTCCGCCCCACTACTGACTCCGCCAGGTCCCTTCCCCAACTGGAAGCTCAGCCCCTCCACCAAGCCAGCCCCTTTCACACAAGGATACACAAGGATGTGCACCTACGGTAAACAAAGGGCTATTTTTATAGCCTCATTGTTTCCTCTGGCAGCTTCCTAACTCCCCAGCCAAGGTACACCTCAGTCCTCCCTCCAGGCACACTGCAGACCTCCAGCTCTGCAGGCTTTGCAGGCTCCGCCCTGCCAGGTGCTGGCAGCTCGGGACTCCACCATCCCTCAGGGGCTGCGCAGAGGAGGCCAGGGCCTAGGGTGCAGCCAGGGCCCAAGGTGAGGAGCTGTGGCCTCTTCCTGTTCTGCAGATGGAGGCCTGAGGCTGGGAAGTGGCACTGAGGGGTCACGGGGCATCACCCACTGCCATGGGGGCATCTCTCAGCCGGGCCCACCTAGACCTATGTCCTGAGTCAGCAGCCTGGCCTCTTGCCCAAAGAGGTCAAGTGTTGGGGGTGGCCATGCTCTGTCCTAGGGCTAGAGTAGCCTGGGCATGGAGGCAAAAGAAAGAAAGCAGACCAGACCATCAGTTTTAGTGTTTTGAAATTCTCTCCAGACAATACACCCCCTTATTGCCTGAACCCCAGGCAGGCTGCTCCCCTGTCCGTGTCCCCCCACCCTTGGCTCACCACTGCCGGTGCCCACCCACTGAATCCAGACAACAGCCAATGAGGCAGTTGCCATGACTGTTCCCACGTTCCAGATTAGGAAACAGGCTCGGAAACATCGAGTGATTTGCCCACGACACAGTCATTGGCAGAGTCTGGATTCGATCCCAGGTCTGCAGTTCCGGAGCTCGGAGTCCAGGCCCTGCCTCCTTGGGCAGGATGTGGGCCTCCCCCCACAGCAGCCACCCTCCCAGCCTCCCCATCTTTGGGGTGAGGGGTGCAGAGTCTTGGGGCCCTGGGGGGCTGGGAAGGCAGGAGGAGGGGCTGGCCGGGAGGGAGGGGTGCTGGGGCCCAAGATGGCTCTGTCTTCCTCCTCCTCTTCCTCCTCCTCCTATTTGCTCTGAAGCAGAGCCGGCTGCAGTGAGAAGGAGCCGCTGGCTGTGATGGGTTTTTTTTTAACCACTTGATCATGATCAAGGATTTAATTTTATCCCCTTTCCTGACTGGCTGTGATTCTATTTGGAGTTTAAGCACGAGGCGAGCAGGAGGGTCCCTGGAAAACAAGACTCCCACCCCCAGGCTCTGCCGAGGTCCCTCCCTGCCTGTCCAGCCATGACAGAGTCCACCCTGAGGGGACACCCTTCTCAGCTGGCAGGTTTTGGGGAAGGCAGAGGGGCTCTGCTCCAGTGAGCCCCCGTCCCCGAGGCAAAGCGGCTCAGCAGAGGGAGAGGCTCAGGGCAGGGGCTGGGGAGCTGGAGGCAGCTCTGGCCTTGGCTTCTACAAAGGGATCATCTGGGCTCCTTCATCCTCATCAAAGAAGCGTTTTCTAAGCACCTCGTGGGACCTGGGGCTGTGCTCCTCCCCACACCAAAGGCTGCTGACAAGTCCTCGCTCTGTGTGACTTTTGAGTAGAGAGGATGGGGTGGAGGGAACCCACTGTGGTGACTTAACAATGACCTTATGTCCTGACCGCCCACTGGTCGCAGGTCACTCTGCTAAGCGTGTCATATACATTATCTCATTAGTTGTCACCAACAACCTCTGGCCCTGATGCTCTTATTTTTTCCATTTTTTTCAATAAGGTTCATCATTCACCCCAAGTCACACAGCTGCCAAGTGACAGATTCAGTCCTGCCTCCAGTCGGCCTCCACAGTTCCCACTCTAAACCATGATGTCTCCCCAGCCCCCAGCTATGTGGACATAAAGATTTAGGCTGTGGGGTCAAACAGTCCTCGAAGATTTAGTGGAAGAGGAACTCTGGCAGAATCAGCTTAGCTTGGAGGTGAAGTGCTAGGTCCGCATGGGAGGCTTCAGACAGACCCAGGGAGCTTCGGGGCAGCCTAGGAACATACCTCGCACGTGACTGAGCATGCGCCTTCACACAGGTACCATCCAGTCAACATTAGCTGTGTTGTTAAGACTGGGACACATGGCCGGGCCTGGTGGCTCACGCCTGGCCAACATGGTGAAACCCCATCTCTACTAAAAATACAAAAATTAGCTGGGTGTGGTGGTGGGTGCCTGTAATCCCAGCTACTCAGGAGGCTGAGGCAGGAGAACTGCTTGAACCGAGGAGGTGGAGGTTGCAATGAGCTGAGATCATGCCATTGCACTCCAGCCTGGGTGACAAGAGCAAGACTCTGTCTCAAAAAAAAAAAAAAAAAGACCGAGCCATAGGAGACACCTGTCAAAGATGTTTGTGAAGATCCACCTCCTTCCACTGGAAGCAGCATGGTCAAGACCAAGGGTCAGGCAGTGGAAACTCTCAGAGGCTCTGGGTCTGAAGTCACCTCCTCTGGGGTTGCGCAGGGCGGGGCAGGGCTCCCACGGGTGTGCAAACAGGGACGACCACCTGTTGCACACACCCCTAACCTAGGGGCTCTGGAAGAGGAGCAGGGGCAGGGTGGGTAGGGCGTGGCTCGTCCCTGCATCAAGAGCGCTCATGACTTCCGTGCTGGCAGGACTGGAAGGCCCTTCTGGGAACCATCTGTGATGGGGAAGTTCCAATGTCAAGGAGAAAAGTGAAAGCAAGACACTAGTTGATATTCAAAAGGCATTTCACTGCCCTTGTCCCTTGAGAAGGACTTTCTTCAAATTAGAAAGTCCTAATAGGACTCGCCCTGCAAGACCCCCCAAATCTCCTGAACATCAGTTGTTTCCCAGAAGATTAAGTGCTTTCAGTGGACAGTGCAGAGCAGGGAAACGTTTTCTCAGCACAGCCTCAGGTTAGTCGGTTAGTCTGGGTGCATTTTATCCTTTGGGAAATGAAAAGGGTTGGGTGGCCATGGGCAACCCAGAAGAGGGAGGGAGAGAGATAAAGACAGAGAGAGAGAGAGAGAGAGAAATGAACCTGCCCTGCCCAAGCAAAGGCAGCACCTGGGTGGTGTCAGGGGTCCCCTGGGGCCAGAGTTCCCCCTACCACCAATGGAAGGGATCATATTCCCTGCTAAAAAGACCCTCTTCAAAGGCTGGGGCCAGCCTGGATTCTCAGTGCTGGTATTCACCTGCAGGGACAGGGAGAAGAAGCGCTTCATTCATTCTCAACCGCCCGCCCCCCAAGGCTGGGAAACACCAAGAGCCACAGCCCTCAGCCTCCCAACCCCAGGCTCGGCCTGGCCCCCTGCTGTCTCCGGCAGCTCTGCCTCCTTCCCCGCAGGCTCAGCCTGGCCCCCTGCTGTCTCTGGCTGCAGCAGTCCCAGCGCTGCCTGTTGGGGTCATTACCCCATCCCGTACCTGGGAAGGTGACCCAGGAGGTTGCCTGCTGTGTGGGCTGACGGACCCCGAAAGACCCAAGGCTGTCCCCAGTGTTTTTCCTTTGCCTGCTGAAGTGTCCCCAACTCATTTACGTGGCCTACTTCCCATGACAGTTTAGGCAGCTTAGACAGGTTAGACAGCGCCAGGAGGATGACCCCGCTTGGCTCCGGTTTCCAAGCTCTCTGCTGGGGGCTGGGCAGGTGGGACCAGGGCCAGCCGGTCAGTCCCTTGAACTACTCAGTGGCTCAGCTTAGAAGAGCTGATTAACTACAAGGCTGACAGTGTCACTCAGAGCGCTGGGCAAGGGGTGGAATCTGCACATAATCTACCTACTACGGACCCTTGGATGTGTGTCTCTATGTAACTTCTGGTTAACACAGCAATCTTTGTCTTTCTCTCAATGACTGCAAACTCCTTTCTGGACAAGAAGTTACAGAAAGAGGCAGATCAACTTAATGTAAGGATAAGCATAGGTTACATGAACATGGTCTGGACTAACTTGTGAGGTAGTGAGCTCCCCAACTCGAGAGAGTATTCAAGCAAAGCCTGGACAAGGTCTTTTTAGAAATGTTTCAGAGGGGCTTGTGCATCTAGCTACTGCGTGGGCTGCACAAGACCCAGTATCTCCCCCAACACAAAGATTTAATGATGTTGGTTGTGCCATTGTACTCATATTCTGTAAACTCCATAGCCTCTAGGACCCAGTGAAATTCTTTGAAAAGGAAATAGAAGCAGTGAGACTATGTAAACAGAAAAAAAAAAAAAAAAAGACCCAAAAATGGGATTATGAAGGGTGGAAATGAAAATTTCTAGAAAATGCTTCCAAAGCAAAAATTATTGAAGCAGAAATGATTTCAGCTTCCAAACTTGTACATACAGCTAAAAACCAATATATCTTCCACTTCTGGGATGGTGGAAGGGACAGATATTCTGTTTGGGTGTCTGTAACAAGCATTTTAAAACCGGTGCCATCACATCAGGATGTTGGGGTGCCTAGGATGGCGGGGTCCCCACATCCTTACGGAGTGCTTAGTGTCTTTTCATAGGTGTGGAAGACGAGGTTGCCTCTGAAGTTTACTGATCTCAGTTGAATCTGGAATGATGTTTAGAATCTCCAGGTCAAAAAGAAGGTTCAACCTTCCTAACGACCCTTGAGCTGGGCTGGGTAGATCTAGAAATTCTTCCAAACCCTGAGCTCAACTCAGGTCACAGACACTTATCAAACTTGGTGTTGTCCTTCCTGGCTGCGCCTCCCTGGGAAGGAGGGGCCCCCGCAGCAGCAGAGCCCACGTGATGTGGGGAAATCAGTCAGAGCGCCTGATTCCGAGGGAGAAACCAGCTCAGCTCACACGCCAACCTATGAAAATTCTTTATTGTTAATTTCTTTCTCCAACAGATATATTTTTAGTTGAAATATGGAGCCACAGCAACACTTTGACTTTTCCTCTTCAGAAGATGAGACAGGCCGGGGTCGTCATTGTTACAAAAGCAAGGCCTGTGATCGTGACAAGGACAGGCTGGGGCAGAGACCACACGCTCAACCAGGTATCCACCAGGTGTGGGCCCTTTATAGGAGCTACAAAGAGGGGGCAGCCAGCAATGTGGCCTCGACACCTGACTCCAGGCACTCCGACCTGGAGGAGGGAGATGAAAGAACTCACCTTTCCCCAGGGGCTCAGCCAGAACTCCAGGCCCCTGAGCGGGGAGAGTGCGTGTGTGTGCACATGTGTATGAGTGTGCACACGGGTGTGCTCACTCACACAGCACATGCACACATGCGCTGCCCCTCCTGAGATGCTCTCAGGTCCCTGCCAGGGTAGGGTTGTAGCTGTGTTCCCCACAGCTGACTGTCAGCTAACCAGGGCTAGGGGTGAGTGCATGGTGGAGGACACAGGGTCTTAGCCTGATGCTCGAATCCTCCTTCTGCAACAGGCTGATGGTGCCAGAGCACAGCACGAACCACCTACCCACCATGGGGCTCTCCAGGGCTCGGTCATTTGGCTCCTGTGCACTTCATGACACTCAGGAGCCCCTATGGCCCGAGCCCCAAGCCCCGAGAAAGGGGAAAGATTTGGTTCTGAGAGGGTCCCCCTGGCCCTGGGCACCTAGGGGCCTCAGCATCTACCAGCATAGGGGAGGGTGGCGGCCCCCTTCCTGAGGACTGCATCTTTCTCCAACCCCTCTCCCCAGATCCCACACCTGCCAGTGATCCAGGGAGATAGGAGGACCACCTCCCTCCCAGGGAAGGGGGTGGCAGGTGGAAGGACTTAGGTTTGGTGCAGGAACACTAGACCTGCCCCTCACCCCCTGCCTCCAGGACTGCCATTCTGAACTGCAATTCTGGGCCTGAGTTTGGCTTAAGGGCCAGTCTGAAGGGACTTGCTTGGTGAAGGCCCAGCCAGCTGTCCCAGTGGCATTTCATAAACAAACGATACTGTCCCTTCCAGGCTGACCTGGAGAGACCCTTCCAAAGGCAGTGGAGTGGAGGGCATGGGCCTCCGATGAGAGAACTCCAGAGCTGGCCGGGACCTACTGTGCTGGCAGCAGACAGGTAGGAGCCTGGCTAGGGTAGGTCAGGGGTTGGTGTTTAGCTGGAGGTCTCCTGGGCCTTGTGAGCCAAGCTGGGGCTTTTATGTGGGTTCTGGGCTCCCAGAGACCTCCGCCAGATGACCTCCTGAGTCTTTGGGGTCTCACACTGGAAGAAGCTCCTCCCCTTTCCAAGATGACCCCCAAAATGAGGCCTCAGGAAGTGGTACACAGAGGGATGGCCAAGAGGACAGAGCTGGGTAGTACGCCTCTGCTGGGCGCGGCCTGGCCGGTGGGGCCTGGACGGTGCCTCAGCAATCCCTTTCTCACCAAGGGACGCTGGCTGGTTGCCAGCTCATGCAGGCAGTGCATATAAATCCCGCCTAACGGTTACCTCTAGGCCCTGGGCTGCTCGTTCAAGACGACACAAAGCTCCTCAGGGGCCCAACTTTCCAGCTGTGGACCCTGCTCAGGGTTCTCGGGGTCCCCTTGCTGGTGGAGGCAGGTGCACTCATTAAAGCAAATGTACTCTCCAGGTGGACCCTCAGGCCCAGAGCCGGCAGCAGAGGGGGGTGAATCCATGGCAACAGGAGTCACAGGTGAACCAATGGGAAACCAAACACACGCATCGAAAGCCAATCAAACACAAACCCCAAATGTGAAGGCAGCAGCAAGTTCTTTGTGTAATAAATATTGCAAAGCGCACTTGGTTTCTTTCTTTTCAAGTCAAATATAACGACTAATGTCCCAGACCCTGTTTTCTGCATTCAAAATAGGGAAGCTGTTGATATCAGCAGAACACCTGCAGCCAATCAAAGAAAAAAACCGTTTCCCATTAACCAGCCAATCACAGTCCCCTTCCAGTTTAAGCAGCCAATCAGACCTCTTCACATTTCTAAAAAAATGACCTAACTAAAGCACCAGAGCTCGGAGAGCTTCCAGGGAAGCCAGATACCGAGGCGCAAATTTTTTAAAAAATAAGAGTCAGAAATAAAAATAAAAGGTTTCTGTTGGTCAAGATTTAAAAAATAAAAAAGTTTCTTCCTGCAGCCAATCACAAGTCCATCCCTTTAAGCCAATTATAAACGCACCACTGGTGTCTCCCTTGATGCCAGCCCCACTGAGTAGCTGTGAGGTGGGGTGGGGCAGGGCAGGGTTGGGCAGGGGAAGGGGGAGGTGGGGCAAGGGGGTCTGCTGCCACTCAGCCGGCCCAGGAGCCACACAGATCTCTTGGCCCTCAACAGCATCCAGGGTGTTCCAAGGGCTTTGCAGCTACTGCCTCCGGTCTTCCGTCTCCGACCTGGAAAACGCCATCACCACGTCCTCTGCACCTGCAGATAAGGCGACAAGGATCGCTGATGGGGCTTGCAGCATTGGCTTGCGAACAGGACAAGCAAGGAGGCTGCGGCCAAGCTGGAGCCCCCGCCCACCAGGATCGCGGCACTCTCTGAGGACAAAGTACTTCCAAGGAAGTCTTCCTCCCCTCTGGTCTTCCCTGCCTCCTGGCTGGGGACAAGGCTTGCAACCCTGCTGTAGGGCTGCAAGGCAGGGCTGCCAGGGTGAGGCTCAGAGGCTTGCTCAAGGCTACACAGCTGACAGGTGAGCCATGACGAGGCCCCAGGTGACCTGGAGCAGGGCTCAGCCCTGCTCACAGCCCTTGCTCCAGAGTTACCAAAGCCAGAGGCGGGGTGGCCCTTGGGAACCTCCCTCTTTCTTCTCAAGACTCTCTTCTCAAGACCCTTCCGAGGGTCTGGCTCACTGTGGTTTTAAATAGCCATTCCTCTTTGCAGCAGCTTCTCCTTCACCCAAACCCAACACCTCTTCCAAGAAGTATGGCCGGGCCCACGTCCAGCCTGCTGTCCGCCTGGCTCTGACTGAGACAGATATGCCCACAATCCTTCTTTTTCTTTTTCTTTTTCCTTTTTCTTTCTTTTTTTTTTGTGTGTGATACGGAGTCTTGCTCTATCACTCAGGCTGGAGTACAGTGGCACAATCTCGGCTCACTGCATCCGCTGCCTCCTGGGTTCAAGCGATCCTCCTGCCTCAGCCTCCTGAGTAGCTGGGATTACAGGTGTGCGTCACCACGCCCGGCTAATTTTTTTGTATTTTTAGTAGAGATGGGGTTTCACCATGTTGGTCAGGCTGGTCTCAAACTCCTGACCTCGTGATCCACCCACCTCGGCCTCCCAAAGTGCTGGGATTATAGGCATGAGCCACCGTGCCCAGCCAATCCTTCTTTTTCTTAATCCTGAATTTGAGATTCTGGCCCAGGCACTTGTGAAATCACGTCCTTTGTCTTGTTTTCCAAAGGACAGGCTCTGATGAGTGGCCAGGATAGGCAGTGGCAGGAGGGCAAAGCTCGAAATGCTGACCTGCCACCCACACCCACAACTGCCTGGGGAGTTAGGGGCTGACGTGGCCAGGGAGGGGCTGTGGGCCAGGAGGTGACCTGTAGGGCCCCACCTTGACTCCCTGACCCTGTCCTGCTGCTCTCACCCCCTTTGTAAAAGGCCAGATCTTCACTTTGCCCCGAAAAGTACCAGTCTGGCTGCCCATGGTCTTTCTGACATCTTGTCTGTGCTACTGCAGGTATTCTCTCTGGGAGGGGGTGGATCGGAATAGGAGAGACAGGAAAGGCCACCCGAGAGTGGGCCAGTGTGGGGAGTGTGAAATGAGGCTCCTGGCATGTGAAATGGAGTCAGCAGAGTGAGCCGGCCTCCACTCAGTGAGCCGGGTCTCCCCCACAGCCGGCATGTGCTGACCTCCTTCCAACTGCTCTACCAAGAGAGGGAGGACGCACCCAGCTGTCGGGAGGGCCAGAGATGGAGGGCCCAACTACAAGGATGCAATGCACAAGACACACCTTCCACTTGGCACTAGAGAACCAAGGTGCTGCTAAGGGAATGAGCCTTGTCACCTCCCACTGCCAGCTCGCCTTCATGGGGTTCTGGCTTTACCAGCACAACCTCCATTGCTCAGAAGGGAAATAAGCATCTAGAAAGGGACACGAGTTGTCCGACTTCCTGGGATGGGGCACCCTCGCTTGGGAAGCCCTATGAATCCTTCCCGTCTTCTCAGGAACATTCTGTTTTCGCCTGAGCCCTAGGACCACGCAATATCACTGCAGGCAGAGTTTTCCTAGCAACCACAGAATCCAAGATTACATCATCCCCTGCACGGCAGCTGAGTTGGTTACCTAACAGATGCCGACTTTTCCTGAGTGCTGCTTGCCCAGCTTGCTAATCAGAAGGGGGCTGGCAAGAGTCTGTGAAAGGGGAGTTGTCAGCAGAAGATGCCTTAGTGGCAGTGATGGTGGCAGCCCGCTCACTCCTCTCCCTGCCTGCCGTGTGGCCTTTCGCTCAGGGACCTTGGGCCTCTGTAGTGAGCTGCAGGCACAAAAATAGCCCTGGATGCCCCAGGAGGGAATGGTGCATCTACAGAGGGAATGGGCCATTGGCTTCTCAGAGGAGCCCAGACCTGGGGACCAGGACTCCCGACTCCACAGCCTGCCCAGTGTGTGTGCCTGTCCTGCGCTCTGAGGGTGGGAAGGAAGTAATCTTCTCCAGGTCACACAGGGACTCTGATGGCTATTTAACAAGACACTTGAAGCAAAGGATTTGCAAGAGTCCTACCCTTCCCACACTGCCAGCTGCCACCCCCTTCCCTGGTAGCATTTATAGAACCTCCCACTGTGCTGCTGGAGCCCTGCAGAGAGGAAAAGGCCTGAGGAGCTGCGGCCTGTCTGTGCTCTCTTCTGTTCCTTAAGGATATTATCCAGGCTTTACCACAAGGATCTGCTTTCCTTTGGGATGAAAGAGAAGGCAGGCTCTCAGTTCTTCCAGAGCATTCTCTGACCTACCCTTGTCACTGGTTGGCCAGGTATTTGTCATTCAATGAGGTCTCACCATGAACCTGATAGGCCTCTGGCCGAGGACACCGGTTCCCCTTTTCCTCTTCTCTATGAAATTTGGGCCAGTTACCGAATAGGGAGGGTGAGCTGTTAGATTATGATCATGACTCGATCCCTCAGAGCTGCAGTTTTAGAGCCAGGAGGGACCTCAGAGGTTGAGTCCTACAGTCTTTCCTTTGAAGACCAGCATATGGCAGCTCCCTCAGGTAGTCTCGCTGTCCTGGATGCACAGCAAAGAGGGCAGCAGGCCAGCCCACTGCCTCCAGGCTGCCAGCTGGGTTTCCTACCCTGTTTTACAGATGAAGCTCTGTCTCCCCCCTTGGTACCTCTGTTGACACTGTCTGAACTTGAGCTCAGAGCTTCTATTTGTCCCTTCCCACCAGATGCAAGTGAGCATAGGAGGGAAGAGGTTGATCTGTGTCTCCTGTTCCACACTCAAAAACATTAAAAGATAAGGATAGCCAAAACCCGATGACAGTATCATGAGAAAAGAGAACTACAGATGAGTATCTCACATGAATATAGATGCAAACACGCCCAACAAAATGCTAGCAAACTGAACACAACAACATATAAAAAGGATTCTATACCCTGACCAGGTGAGATTTATCCCAGGAATGCAAGGTTGGTTTAACATCTGAAAATCAATGACTGTAAAACACCATATCAATAGGATAAAGGACAAAAACCATACAGGAAAAGCAGCTGATGAAATCCAACATAATAAAACCACTCAACAAGGCCAGGTGCGGTGGCTCACGCCTGTAATCCCAGCACTTTGGGAGGCAGAGGCGGGCGGATCACTTGAGGTCGGGAGTTCGAGACCAGCCTGACCAACATGGTGAAACCCCATCTCTACTAAAAATACAAAATTAGCTGGGCATGGTGGCACATGCCTGTGTTACTTGTGAAGGCTGAGCCAGGAGAATCACTTGAACCTGGGAGGTGGAGGTTGCAGTGAGCTGAGATCGCGCCATTGTACTCCAGCCTGGGCAACAAGAGTGAAACTCCGTCTCAAAAAAAAAAAAAAAACCCACTCAACAAACTAGAAGAGAACAACCTCTATCTGATAAACAGCATCTATGAAAATCCCACAGCTCTTATCATATTTGTTGTGAAAACTCTCCCTACCAAGACTATGAACAAGAAAAGGATGTCCGCTTTCACCATTCTTATTCAATATTGGCTTGAGGTCCATTCCAGGTTAGGTAAGTTAAGAAAAAGAAATAAAAGCCATCCAGATTGGAAAGGAAGAAGTAAAACTATCCCTATTTGTAGATGACATGATCTTATATGTAGAAAATCATAAGGAATCCACTAAAAAAAAATTTTTTTTTTGAGATAGGGTCTCACTCTGTCACCCAGGCCAGAGTGCAGTGGCATAATCTTCACTCACTGCAACCTCCGCCTCCCAGGCTCAAGCAATCCTACCACTTCAACCTCCCGAGTAGCTGGGACTATAGGTGTGTGCCACCACATCTGGCTAATTTTTGTATTTTTTGTAGAGATGGGGTTTTGCCATGTTGTCCAGGCTGGTCTTGAGCTCCTGAGCTCAAGTGATCTGCCCACTTTGGCCTCCCAAAGTGCTGGGATTACAGGCTTGAGCTACTGCACCTGGCCCACTAAAAAACTATTAGGACTAATAAACAAGTTAAAGGTACAGGATAGAAGGTCAATATACAAAAATCAATTGTATTTTTATATACTAGCAATGAACAATCAAAGTAAAATTAAGAAAATGATTCCACTTATAATTGCATTAATCATAATAAAACACTTAGGAACAAATTTAACAAAGTGCAAATTTTTATGCTTTGAATAGTACACAACATTACTGAATAAAATTCAATACATGATCTCTATCAAAATCCCTTTCTTGGGGAGTTTGTAAAAATTGCCTTTTTTTTTTTTTTGTAGAAATTGACAAGGTGATCCTAACATTCATATGGGAAGGGAAGGGACCCAGAATATCCAACACCACCTTGAAAAAGAAGAAGTTGGACTCACACTTCCCAATTTCAAAACTTACTACAAAGGCAAGGTCAACGAGACTGGGTGGTACTGGCATAAGGACAGACATATAGATCAGTGGAACAAAAATGAGAGTTCAGAAATAAACCCTCCAACTTATGGCCAGTTGATTTTTGACAAGGGTGCCAAGACAATTCAGTGGGGAAGAAATGAACAAATGTGTGGTGGGACAACTGGATATTCACATGCACAGGATGAAATTGGACTCTTACCTTGCAACATCTAAAAAAATTAACCTGAAATGGATAAATGACCTAAATACAAGAGATAAAGTTATAAAAATCTTGGAAGAAAATATAGAAACAAATTTTTATGACCTTGGATTAGGAAATGCTTTTTTTTTTTTTTTTTTCCTGGACAGGGTCTTGCTCTGTCACGCAGGCTAGAGTGCAGTGGTACAATCAGCACTCAGAGCAGCCTTGACCTTCTGGACTCAATTGATTCTCTCACCTCAGCCTCCTGAGGAGCTGGGACCACAGGCCCACACTGCTACACTCGGCTAATTAATTTTTTTTTGGCCAAGGTGGGCAGATCACTTGAAGTCAGGAGTTTGAGACCAGCCTGATCAACATGGTGAAACCCCATCTCTACTAAAAATATCAAAAAGTTAGCTGGGCGTGGTGGCACATGCCTGTAGTCCCAGCTACTCGGGAAGCTGAGGCACGAGAATTGTTTGAACCCAGGAGCTGGAGGTTGCAGTGAGCTGAGATCGCACCACTGCATTCTAGTCTGGGCGACAGAGTGAGACTCTGTCTCAAAAAAAAAAATAAGAAATAAATAAATAAAAGAAAAATTGTTTTGACAGATGGGGTATCTTCCTCTGTTGCCCAGGCTGGTCTTGAACTCCTGGGCTCAAGCCATCCTCTTGCCTCTGCCATGTAAAGTACTGGGATTACAGGAATGAGCCTCCACGCCTGGCAGGAAATGGTTTCTTAGTTATGATATCTAAAGCACAAGCAACAGAAAAAAATAAATAAATAAAGAGAACTTTATCAAGATTAAAAACTTTTCTGTTTCAAAAGACACCATCGAGAATGTGAAAAGACAACACACAGAATGAAAGAAAATGTTGACAAATCATATATCTGGTAAGGGACTATTACGCAAAATACATAAAAAATTCTTTTTTTTGAGAGGGAGTCTCGCTCTGTTGCCCAGGCTGGAGTGCAGTGGCGTGATCTCAATCTCACCACAACCTCCGCCTTCCGCATTCAAGCGATTCTCCTGCCTCAGCCTCCAGAGTACCTGGGATTACAGGCACCAGCCACCATGCCCGGCTCATTTTTGTATTTTTAGTAGAGACGGGGTTTCACCATGTTGGCCAGGCGGGTCTCAAACTCCTGACCTTGGGTGATCCACCCGCCTCAGCCTCCCAAAGTGTTGGGATTAAAGGCATGAGCTACCATGCCTAGTCCATAAAGAACTCTTAAAACTCAGTAATAGGCTGGGTGCAGTGGCTCACGCCTGTAATTCCAGCACTTTGAGAGGCCGAGATGGGGGATCACCTGAGGTCAGGAGTTCGAGACCAGCCTGGCCAACATGGTGAAACCCAGTCTCTACTAAAAATAAAAAATTAGCAGGGTGTGGTGGCGGGCACCTGTAGTCCCAGCTACTCGGGAGGTTGAGGCAGGAGAATCGCTTGAACCCGGGAGGCAGAGGTTGCAGTGAGCCAAGATCACGCCACTGCACTCCAGCCTGGGTGACAGAGTGAGATGCCATCTCAAAAACAAAACAAAACAAAACAAAAAAAACCCTCAATAATAAAAAAGTGGAGAAAACCCCAATTTAAAAAAATCGGTGGCTGGGCGTGGTGGCTCACGCCTGTAATCCCAGCACTTTGGGGGGCCAAGATGGGCAGATCACAAGGTCAGGAGATCAAGACCATCCTGGCTAACACGGTGAAACCCTGTCTTTACTAAAAATACAAAAAATTAGCCGGGTGTGGTGGCGGGCGCCTGTAGTCCCGGGAGGGACTGTTGTACTCGGGAGGCTGAGGCAGGACAATGGCGTGAACCCGGGAGGCAGAGCTTGTAGTGAGCTGAGATGGCACTGCTGCACTCCAGCCTGGGTGACAGAATGAGACCCTGTCTCAAAAAAAAAAAAAAAAAGGCCAGGCACAGTGGCTCACGCCTGTAATCTCTGCACTTTGTCTGCACTTTGGGAGGGCGAGGCAGGCAGATCACCTGAGGTCAGGAGTTTGAGACCAGCCTATCCAACGTGGTGAAACCCCATATCTACTAAAAATACAAACATTAGCCAGATGTGGTGGTGCGCTCCTGTAGTCCCAGCTACTGGGGAGGCTGAGGCAAGAGAATCTCTTGAACCCAGGAGGTGGAGGCTGCAGTGAGCTGAGATCACGCCATTGCACTCCAGCATGGGCGACAGACCAAGATTCCGTCTCAAAAACAATAACAACAACAACAAAAATCCAAAACTATGATAAACCATTTCACATCTACTAGAATCAAAAAGACAGATGAGAACAAGTGTTGGCCAGGTTGTGGAGCAATTGAAACCCTCATCCATTCATTGCTGGTGGGAGTGTCAGGTGGTGCAGCTGCCAAGCCTGCTCCACAGTCTTTCCCATCTCAGCTGATGGCACCTCCATCCTCCTGTTGCTCAGGTCAGAAGTCCTGGGGTCTTCCCAACCCCTCTGTCATACATAAACTCCACACACAATGCATCAGCAAATCCCATTGACTCTACTTCGCTACTTATAAGGTAGATGCTAAGTACATCACCACTTCTGCCACCACCACCCTGGTCTGGGGTGGGTGGACTCCTGAATCCCCGCTTGCCTTGACCTCCTCTCGCTGGCCCCTGATGGTCCATTCTCCACATAACCACCAGGGGGAGGTTGTTAGAAACCTAAGTCAGCTCCTACCATGCCTTTGCTCAAAACCCTCCAGAAGCTTCTACTGCAAGACTGCTCATCATACTCAAGGCCAACGCCCACCTCCTCACTGTGGCCTGCAGGACCCATACACGCTGGTCTCTGACTGCCACTTCGCCTCCCTTTACAACACACCTCTCACCACTCACTGCGCCAGCTACATGGGCCCCTGGCCGTCCTTCAAGCACAAGTCCTTACACCCCAGGGCCTTTGCACCTGCCGCTTCTGTTGCCTTGATGTTCTTCTCCAAGTTTATCCCATGGTTCTTGCACTTCATAGAGGCCCTCCCTGAACACAACTTCTAAAATGGCCCTTGTGTCTCAATACTTCAGGTGAATGAGGTCTTCAGCACCCTCAGTGCTACCCACAGAGCTCTATATTGAGCTGACCTTCCTTTCTCCACTGGAACGTACATCTCATGTCATCAGGGACTTTGTTTTGTTCACTGACATAGTCACAGTATCTGGGCAAGTACCTGGGACACAGGATGAATCTTTACTTTACAGATGAGGAACCTGAAACTCAGACAGACAAAGCAACTCAGTGAATCAGAGGCAGAGAGAAGACCCAGATCCAGACTCCAAAGCCCATGCCTTCACCCTAGAAGGAGAAAGGAAACCACAGACCTCTCCAGTCACCCATAGCACTAAGGCTCAACTGGCCTCCTAGCATCTTAGTTCCATCTTAGTTCCATCAGAATGGAACTAAGAACCAGGGCTTAAAAACACCACCAAAGCAGCCCAGGGACACCTTGGAGATAATTCAACATGGAACCCAGAGTGCCAACCTGGGAACAGCCCTGGCCCTGGCCCCCTGCCCCCAACTGGTCCCCACTCCTATATCCCCTGAGCCCTGCTCCCTATCTCTGCCTACTGCCCTACCAGACACCTCACTAGTCCCCTGGCTCACCTGCCCTGGAAACCAGGGCCAGGACACTGGCAAAGGTGCAGCTTTCTAAACCAGGACAGGGTATCCAGCAGGCCCTCCCATCCTATGCCCAATGCCAGCTTTGCCCCTTTAGTGGAGTCCAGTCAATTGACTGGGGAGAAAAAATGACAAATATGCAGGAGCTTAGAAAAGGGAAGCTGGCCCCTAGCCGGGGGCGGGAGAGAGACAATGGGAGCTCAGGATGAACTCCCACCAGCATGCTGGAACCAGCTCTGCTCCCGCCAACACTCACCCTAGGCCTGGCCTGGCTTACTCAGGCTTTTGGAGAAAGCCTCCTGGGGGCCTCTGACAACTCCCAAAGTCTGCTGAGAATCCCTCTTGCTATTTGAGACTCTTAAGCTGAAGTCTTTCAAAGGTCCTTTCCTGAATATACTGGGCAGCTCGATGCATTTCCTGAACTGCCAGGGCAGGCTGCTATTGGCCCTGCAGGATTATAGCTGGGTCAGCAATAGTGGATGAAAGAGAGGAGCATGGAGATTCTAAAGCCCCAAGGCCAATCCACGGAGCAAGGGCATTTCACAGACCTGGCTGGGGAAATCCTGGCGGAGCCTAGTGCTGCACTAGCTCCTAATTTGCAGACTTGGAAACAGGCCAGTCCCAGGCCACATGGGTGAAATGTAGCAGACAAAGGCCTGTGACCCTGATCTGTAGACCCTGTTCCCACCTCCAGGGTGCCTCCCTGGACTATCCAACATGGTGGGGTCTGCTTTCACAGCGAAGAGGAGGGCTTGGTCCTGGCTTCATTTCACCAAAGCATCTGGGTGTGGGAGGGACAAGCTGACCTCCTACCCCAGGGAACTTCTCCAGATCCAGGATCCTGCAAAGTCCAACTCAGCACAGGTGCTCAGAGGTGGCCAGGGAGAAAGAAAACAGACCTGAGCACAAGTCCTTCCTCCAAAATTGATGAGGGTACAAAAAAGCCTGGCTAAACTCCCAAAGGCCGCAGGCCCTGCAGGCTCCACAGACCAGGCAGGGCACAGCCCCGTACAATGTCACTGGAGAAAAAGGGGAACTTCAGTCACAGATGGACACTCCCGCATCACCCAATTCAGAACCAGGATTCTAGGCCGGGTGTGGTGGCTCATACCTGTAATCCCAGCAATTTAAGACGCTGAGGCGGGTGGATCACCTGAGGTCAGGAGTTCAAGACCAGCCTGGCCAACATGGTGAAACCCCGTCTCTACTAAAAAAAAAAAAAAAAAAAAAAAAAACTTAGCTGGGCGTAGTGGCATATGCCTGTAGTCCCAGCTACTTGGGAAGCTGAGGCAGGAGAGTCACTTGAACCTGGGAGGCGGAGGTTGCAGTGAGCCGAGATCACACCACTGCATTCTGCATTCTGGCATGGGCAACAGAGCAAGACTTCATCTCTCAAAAAAAAAAAAAAAGAAAAAAGAACCAGGATTCTTCCAGGCCCAGTTCCCCACAACCATGTGCCCTGGGGACAGGGAGCTTCTGCCACATCATCCTGCAAGACCACTGAAATCCTCACCACCCCTCTTCCTTGCTGGCCAGAACTTCCCAGGACGGTGTCAGACATTCTGGGGTCAGGTACCTGGAGGCCTCCTGAAGGCCTCAGGAGCCTTACTCCTCCTAAAGAGGGTAAAAAAGTGGGGCGTGAAAATTCAGAAATGTGACCTGAAATCTTCAGGGCCTGCAAATTCTCATGGCTGATGCGGGGAGCTCCCTTTGTGAGTCACCATCAGCAGAGGGAGCTAACTTTGGCTGAGTGCTTCACAACTGTCCAGGGAATGCCACCTGGCAAGCCCAGGGCCCATCCTTGACACACATGGCAGACCAGGCTGGAGAGGGAATGCGACCACATGCTCCCAAGTGTCCAGGACAACGCCCACTCTGTGTCTCATCCTCTTCTCTGACCATATGGTTTTTGGTTGTGGTACCTTTTCCTCCTCCCAGGAGCTCGTTAATCTTGCTATTAATACCAACTAGCATCTGCTACCTGGCTATCCAAAACTGCAGTGGCTGAACTACCAGCTCTAGGGAAAGGCTACCTGGAAAAGCAGGACCCAGACGCTCCTCCAAAGGGAAGCATTTCTGAAGGGGACAAAACTCAGGTACCACCCTGGACTGGGCCTCCTCCCAGACAAACCAAGACCTGCTGGTGGCATGTGCTGTTTTCAGCAGCTCGGGACTATGAGCTGGGTGTTCTATACATCTCAGCTCTGATGCTCCAGAGTCCCCAGGGGATGGCTTTTACCCAGAGACAGCATACACTTGGGTTGCTATGGGGATGGCGGCCGGCGACCAGTGATCCACCAGGGTCTTAGCAGCCAAAGCAGCACCAGGCTCAGGGGCGCCTCCTGGGCTCCAGGCTGACAACCACCACGGGCACAAGAGGCTGCTGGGCGGTGGCACTGCAGCAGCCAGTGCTGTGTGGACGTGCATCGAGCTGCCAAGCTGCTGAGCCAGCTCCCAGTAGAGACATCAGGCCTCCTGGAACAGCCAACAAGAGCTCGGGAGGCAGCTAAAGGCCCTCCTAGGCTTGGGGTCCCTTGTGGTACCCCAGTACCAAGACCCTGGAGCTGATACCCAGCCTGGGTCTGACTCTGACTAGCTGTGTACCCCAGGGGGAAGTCCCTGCACATCTAGCCTCAGTTTACTCATCTGTACAACGTGATGAATCTATCCCCAATCTAACTAGCCACAGGATAACATCCACAGCATAAAGCATCATAAACGACATCCCACAGGGTCGCACCTTGGGGCTCCGTTATCCCTGCTCTGTTCTAATCCCAGATGTGCTCCCCCAAATCCATCTTGCCCTGTTCCCACCCTCCCATCCCTGCTGAGCGTGACACACACATGACCTTTGTGATATGTCTTCCCAGGTAAGGTGTTCATTCCCTGTATTCAAATTCCCTGGTTCCCCAAAATATAAGCTCTCATAGACCAGGGAGCTTTGACTGCCAAGAAGGGACGGAGATGACCAGGTCTTCACCTAAAACCCTGACATATTCTCTCTCTTTTTTTCTTTTTCTTTTATATACACACCTTCAATAGAGATGGGGTCTCACTATGTTGCCCAGGCTGCTCTCAAACTCCTGGACTCAAGTGATCTCCTGCCTCAGCCTCCCAAAGTGTTGGGATTACAGGCATGCACCACCGTGCCTGCCCCATCCTGGCATATTCTCAAATTTTAGTGGGCATCAGAATTGAATGACCTTGGGAGCTTGCTTAAAATGCAAATTCCCAGGCTCATCTGGCAGGCATTCTGGGGCTATGGCAGGGCCCAGGAGTCTGCATTTTAACAAGTACCCTCAGTGATTGAGGTGTGCAAATGTGTACAGCATGCTCAGAGAGCTCAGTGCTACAGACTGTCCCCTGACCTCCACCCGACCCCAAGCTGTCATGCCTTCTTGCCCAGCATTCTGGAGGAGAATCCTGTAGCATCCTTCCCACCGGTTTCTCTACACGCACATCCGCATGCATTCTCCAAGGCCCCGTGCAAACAGCACCTCTTCTCTGTGGCTTCCTAGGTGGTCTCCCCTCCCTCAGCCCAAAGCTCTTTACGCATTAGTTCACACGCCAGTCTGCTCTGCTGGTGGTCCAGGAGCTCACGGGCAGTGCTGAGGGGTGGCACCGTGCCTAGCACACAGCAACTGTGGGCTGATGTGAGTGGAACCGTCCAGCCATTGGATGGAGCAGCCCTCAATGCCCCTCTCTGACAGGGCCTGCCTCTTACCAGGGCTTGAGGGGGGAAGTGTAGAGTCCCACAAGGACTTCTCTGAGGCCATTCGGGCATCTGTTCTCAGTTCTAAACAACAGAACCCATGATGCGGGGTGATGGGGTCAAAGCGACCCTCCCTGGAGCCGCAGCCAGGTGCTGAGTAAGCAGCTGGGGTCAAAGCGACCCTCCCTGGAGCCGCAGCCAGGTGCTGAGTAAGCAGCTGGGGTCAAAGAGACCCTCCCTGGAGCCGCAGCCAGGTGCTGAGTAAGCAGCTGGCCCTGCACTTCAGCACATTCCTCGCTTTTCTTGGGATTCTTTTTCCCCCTTTTTCAGTGACACAACTTATACACCAAATCCTCCTGGCTGATTTCTGTTCAATTCAATATATAGATGATTTTTGGTTTAATTTTGTTATTAGGTTACAGGTAATTCTCATATAAGTGTTGATTAAAGTTAACAAAGATTAGCTTCCCATCTCATAGACTAGAATTCTCCCTGGGCCTGACTATAATTTCAGTGCAGAGTCTGTTACCGCCTGGAGCCTCTGGGAGAAGCCTCCAAGCCACATGTAGGGAGAGAGGGGACCCAGAAACCCCAGCAGATCATCCGTGTGGCACCGGGCCAGTGCAAAGGAGGGGCCCAGCCGGCTGCCCCCAAGGAGGAGCTGCTCCAGCAGCCTGGCCCTGGAAGGCGCAGTCCAGGCATCCATCCAGCAGACACCTACACTGCACCAGAGGCAGGATGGGGGACTCATGTGTGATGGTGAACACGGCACAGACCCTGGCCCCGAGGGGCTCCCGACGTAAGGTGGTAAGACTGGCATGGAGCTCCAGGGCACATGCTGACTTGGAAGGGGTCAGCGAGGGCTTCATGAAGGAAGTGAAAGAACAGAGGCTGGAAGGCTGTTATGGGGGATTCCAGGAAGAACTTTCCACACTGAGCTGTAACATATCATGCCACCACCCCTAATAGGGCAGGGCCGCTGAGGGGGTCAAGGGGGTTGGTGAGCAGAGAGCTGCCTCCCTCATGCCATGCTACGAAAGGAGAGGCCGTTTCCTTACAGCCTGGTTTCTGCTGATCTACCCATGACCACAGATATTTTAACAAGGTTCCCAGTGTAACCCTCAAGCCAACTGACCTAGTTTAGGCTCTCTGGCAGCAGACCCTGAACCAGCAGCCTCAGCTTCCAAAGGGGAAAGCCTGGCTGGCCGCAGCTGGGGGAACCTTCCCTGGAAAGTGTCTTGGAGAAAGAGTGTGATCAGGTGGAGGCAGGAACAGGCCTGGGAGCCCCGGTGCCAGCACACAGCTCCCAGAGACAAGAAGGGTGGCAGCAGACCAGGGCATGGCCCCAGGAGGCCCCCAGGCAGAGAAAAAACAAGGAGCTTCCTTGACAAAATGAGCCAAGTCTAGGTCTAGGCAGGGTCCCTCTCAGCAACACCTTGACAAGGGCCTTTTCTTTTTTTAGGCTGAGTCTCGCTCTGTCACCCAGGCTGGAGTGCAGTGGCGCGATCTCGGCTCACCGCAAGCTCTGCCTCCCGGGTTCACGCCATTCTCCTGCCTCAGCCTCCTGAGTAGCCGGGACTACAGGCACCCGCCACCACGCCCGGCTAATTTTTTGTATTTTTAGTAGAGACGGAGTTTCACCATGTTAGCCAGGATGGTCTCAATCTCCTGACCTTGTGATCTGCCCACCTTGGCCTCCGAAAGTGCTGAGATTACAGGTGTGAGCCACCGCGCCTGGCTGGACAAGGGCCTATTCTGAGGCACTGTGGGAGGATGACAGTTCTGCGGGTGACTGGCCATGGGTGGCCTTTGCAAAGCACCATCAGAGGCCTGGAACTGTACTTGCTGGGCACCACCCCAGTGCAGTGCTGAGGCAAGAAGAGACCCGGAGCTCTCAGAGAACCAGCACATTGGAAGGCACCTATAGGTGGAGGGCCCAGGGTAAAAATGCAGCAGAAAGTGTTCCCCATTTGTTCTGCCCCTTTCTGAAATACCTAACTGCCCAAGTCATACCTGTTCCTCAAGTAAACACTGTCCTGCTTAAAAAAGCATGTGGCTGGGCTGGGCGCAGTGGCTCATGCCTATAATCCCAGCACCTTGGGAGGCCAAGGTGGGCAGATCACGTGAGGTCAGGAGTTTGAGACAAATCTGGCCAACATGGTGAAACCCCATCCCTACTAAATATACAAAAATTAGCTGGGCATGGTGGCATGCACCTGTAATCCCAGCTACCTGGGAGGCTAAGGCAAGAGAATTGCTTGAACCTGTGAGGTGGAGGTTGCAGTGAGCCAAGATAGCACCACTGCACTCCAGCCTGGGCAACAGAGTGAGACTCCGTCTCAAAAAAAAAAAAAAAGTTTTATTGGAAATTATTTAAGAACACAGTGAAATTATCATGCGTAAAAAATGGATGTTAAAAATGGGTATTAAGGCCGGGCGCGGTGGCTCACGCCTGTAATCCCAGCACTTTGGGGGGCCGAAGCAGGTGGATCACGAGGTCAGGAGATTGAGACCATCCTGGCTAACACGGTGAAACCCCGTCTCTACTAAAAAAATATATAAAAAATTAGCCAGGCGTGGTGGCGGGCGCCTGTAGTCCCAGCTACTCGGGAAGCTGAGGCAGGAGAATAGCATGAACCCGGGAGGTGGAGTTTGCAGTGAGCCGAGACCGCACCATTGCACTCCAGCCTGGGTGACAGAGCGAGACTCCGTCTCAAAAAACAAAACAAAACAAAAAAACAACAAGAAAAAAAAACAGGTATTAAAATGTTTATGGTCCCAGCCTTGTGCTATAGATGTATGCATGTTTGTGAAAGGATGACAGGAAACTTAACAAAGGGTAAGTGATTACAGCTATGCAGTAGGATTCAATGTTTCAAACTTTTCTGCTCTTTCTCCCTTTCCCCAGTTTTTTAAAATGACTATGCACGATTCTATAACTGGGAAAAAAATCACTATGCATTAGAGGGAGCCACACTGACCATGAGAGAAGCCTGGACTCAGCACTCCACAGGCCTGCTTCAGGAAGCTCTGGACCTCCCCATTCCTGCAGCTGCCCCTTCCCAGCAGGGCGACCTTCCTGAGAAGTACTGACTTCCTCTGGTTCAAAGCCAAGTCCCTCTGGTTTCCAGGTCTGCTTAGACACCCTTGGGGACTAGAACCCAGTTCACTTATTTGTCCAAACATGACAAACAATAAGATGGAAGCCACAGTTCCAAGCTCAAGGAGCTCAGAGCCCGGTCAATAGATGGATTAGGAGACAGTGTGGGTGTAGCACAGCCGAGGTACATGCACATGTGACAGGAGGGCCTGGCCCAGGTTGCAGGGGGCAGGGGAGTAAGGTGGGGGTGAAGGCTGGTTCCTGGCGGCCAAAAGGCAAATGCAGTGGCAGAAAGGCATGAACATGGCCATTCACTATGGCCCTTTACAGTGTGAGGTCAGGTCTTGCTCATCAAGCTAAAGGGGCTGGATTTTATCCTCAAGGCAGTGGGGAGCCACTGAATGATTTTAAGTTGGGTGGAGGCTGGGCATGGTGGCTCCCGCCTGTAATCCCAGCACTTTGGGAGGCCAAGGTGTATGGATCACCTGAAGTCAGGAGTTTGAGACCAGCCCGGGCAACATGGTGAAACCCCGTCTCTAATTAGCTGGGTGTGGTGGCGGGAGCCTGTAACCCCAGCTACTCGGGAGGCTGAGGCAGGAGAATTGCTTGAACTGGGAAGGTGGGGGCTGCAGTGAGCCGAGATCGCGCCACTGCACTCCAGCCTGGGTGACAGAACAAAACTCCTTCTCAAAAAAAAAAAAAAAAAGTTGAGTAGAGACCCACTAATGTCACTCTAAGCCTCCAAAAGTCTCTCCAAGTCTCTCCAGCTGTGGGGGTAGAGGGCAGACCTGAGGGGGCAAGATGGGAAGTCGAGATGCCAGATAGGAGTGATCTGAAGCTGTGAGACAAGAGTGAATATGGGCTCAGTCCAAGAGGGGGCTGGAAACGAGAAGGAGAGAATGAAGCAGGTCTGGGGAGCCTTAGGATGGACTCAGTAACCCATTAGGTTCCTGAGGAAGAGAGGAGTCGAGGCTGAGTCCTCAGGCGCTGTGTACTTGCTGGGCATTGGTCAGGGCAGAGCACAGGTGGAAAATCCATGTCAGCTGGGCATGGGCGGCTGTGGTGATGCTGGCCAACAGTCAGCTGGCCATGCTCTCTGTTGAGATCACAGCACTGCGTGTGGGACAGGGAGAAGAGAGGGGGCAACCCTGGAGGATGCCAGCCCTGATTGAGGGAAGGGAGTGGGAAACAGCCAGTGAGGGGTGATGTGAAGGACAAGGGAGGGAAAGGAGGCTGTCATTGGTGGCCTCAGCCCAGCAGAGGCCAGGCAGGCTGGGAACTGGGGGGCCACTGGGGCCTCTGCTGGAACCACCTGGTGAGCCCGTAAGGGGAGGCCCCCACCCCAGGGTCTCCAGCACCTGCCTGGCTCCCCATAGATACTCAACAAATGTGACCGAGGAAGGAATCGAAGGGTAGGGGGTAAAGGGGTGCCCATGGCCCCCTCCCTGGGCCTCAAGTAAGGGAGCAGTGCCCCAGGTACCAGACCCATCCAGCCCTGGAGGGGAAGCATGTGCAGGGCTAAAGGTGGCGGCCAGACCCTCAGGACCAAGGTCGGGTGCTGTCCGTTGGAGGGCCTGCCTCAGACCCCCTGCTAGAGGAGTCCCAGGGTAGATGGAGCCTCCTCTGGCTCAGGGAACACCTAAAGCAGCCTGGAGCATTTGCTGAGAGACAGCGCCACCTAGTGGGCAGGAGGTGCACGCCAGGCCATTACCCGCAGGCTCCAGGCCTTTGGGGTTCATTATGGCAGTCTCTGCACCCTGCTCTGGCCCCCACATCCTGCCCCAGTCCCTGGAGACAACAATCCAGGGCTTCTGCCACCTAAGCAGTGTCTGAGCCTCTGACAGCAGGATCCTGCAGCATCAGCTGAGATTGGCTCTGCGATGGAGAAGGTGGGCAGGTGAGATTTTAACAGAGATCCATTTGCCCACATGGCACAGGCAGATGCAGGGTCCTGCCCTCACATGGGTAAGCCCAGTATGGGACTGGGCTGATTGCAGTTCTGTTGTTATTGTTGTTGTGTTTGTTTGTGGTGTCGTTAGGCTCGCAAAGAAAATAAATATGCTTATGAAACTCTTCCAGACATGGCTGACCCCTCCCCTCTCCACTCCCAGTCCACAGAATTCTCAGAACCTCCTGCAGCTCAGGTCTGTGTGGCTCAGGCCCCGGCAGCCAGGTTAGAGGTATCTTTATGGAGGTAGGGGCAGTCCACAGGGCGCCCCAGCAGCAGGGAGTGACTCCCACCACCTATTCCGCAACGATTCCCTGGGGTCTTCTCTGGCTCCAGCTTCAGCTCCAGGAGACCCCTCCCCAGAGAAAGAAGTAGCTGTGGACAGACACCACCCACCCAGAAGGGCCTGGACTCCACAGCCCACACAGTTGGTCACAGCTGCCAGCTTGCTCCTACTGCTCAGCAGTTTCAGGGCAAGGTCAACAGCTAAGTGGGGTCACTGACCTTCCTCAACAACTTGGCAGAGCTCATTTTTATTCTCAACTGTGGGTTCGGCTAGGCAAGAGTTCTCCTAAAAATATTTTTTTTAACTTTCCCTTATGACAAAGAAACAAATGTACAATGTTAAAATATTAGTTTTACAAAAATGTGTGACTTGGAAAGTTAAAGTTTCTTATATAGTCCTATCCCCTAACAATTATTATTATTATTTTTTTTTGAGACAGAGTCTAGCTCTGTTGCCCAGGCTGGAGTAAAGTGGTGTGATCTTGGCTCACCGCAAGCTCCGCCTCCCAGATTCAAGCAGTTCTCCTGCCTTAATCTCCCAAGTAGCTGGGTAGCTGGGACTACTGGCACCTGCCACCATGCTCAGCTAATTTTTGTATTTTTAGTAGAGACAGGATGTTGCCATGTTGGCCAGGCTGGTCTTGAACTCCTGGCCTCAGGTGATCTGCCCACCTTGGCCTCCCAAAGTGCTGGGATTACAGGCATGAACCACCACGCCCAGCACCCCTTGTCAAAAACAAAATTTCTGACAGTCTGGTATATATTCCACCAGCTTCTTTGTCTTTTAAAAAATTTTTAAATTTATGAGACAGAGTCTCCCTCTGTTGCCCAGGCTGGGGTGCAGTGGTGCGATCATGGCTCACTGCAGCATCAACCTCCTGGGCTCAAGCGATCCTCTCACCTCAGCCTCCCTAGTAGCTAGGACTACAGATGTGTGCCACCACAGCCAGCTAGTTTTTGTATTTTTTGTAGCGAGAGGGTCTCCCTATGTTGCCCAGGCTGGTCTTGAGCTCCTGGGCTCAAGCAATCCTCTTGCCATGGCCTCTCAAAGTGCTGGGATGACAGGCGTGAGCCACTGCACCTGGCCACCAGCTTTTTTTCTATGTGCATATACAGCTTGTGTCTTGTGTGTACGTGTGTTGTTGCTGGGGTTTTGTTTTTTTTTTTTTTTTTTTTTTTGAGACGGAGTCTTGCTCTGCTGCCCAGGCTGGAGTGCAGCGGTGAGATCTTGGCTTCCCAAGTAGCTGGGATTACACCTGCATGCTACCACGCCCAGCTAACTTTTGTATTTTTAGTAGAGATGGGGTTTCGCCACGTTGGTCAGGCTGGTCTAGAACTCCTGACCTCAGGTGATCCACCTGCCTTGGCCTCCCAAAATGCTGGGATTACAGGTGTGAGCCACCGTACACGGCCTGTTGCTGCTTTTTATACTGACATATGGTCCTACTTTTTGATGTCTCCTATTTTGATTTTTTCCCAAGAGTATTCAACTGGAGGCTTTCTTACCATCCCAGCTCAAATTCAGGTTAACTCAGTGACCAAGACTAAGTGGGAAGGAAGGTGAGTCTCCAGGGACTCAGAAGCCTGAAGGTTTCAGGTTGACATGAGTCAGAAGCCATGGTAGAGGGTGCCATGCTAGAAACCCAGATTAGCCCTGGAAGAGAAGAGACCTCACCCAAGAGATCCCAGGATGGGGCGGGAGCCGACGCCACACAGAACAGGCTGCCGCATGATCCAGGAGGCACACCTGGGCAGACACACCCAGGCAGGTTGTGCGTGGTGAGCTGCTGTCCCAGGGAGCTGCCTGAGCCACTGCCTGGAAGGTTTCTGCTGAGTTGGGTGCACAAGCCAGGTCACACCCAGCATCGGTGCTTGGGAACAGGCCCCTGTGCCAGGACAGAGCCCTAAGACATCAGGAGAACAAGGGCTGGCTGGTGATCTAGGTCAGGCCCCGCATGCCAGCCTCAAAGCACAGCAAACGCAGCCGTCAGCACTCTGCTTTCGGGGGCCCGCTCGCGTCTGGACATGCCACAGGTTGTAATATTTCATGGCCAATCATTCCAACAAAGCATAAAGAGAATAAAAGGAAAGGACTCTATGGAGATGCTGGTCAGAATACTGAGCCTCCGTGTCATGAGAAGCCTTCTAGAGAAGGAGAACCTTGCTGAGCAGCCAAGGGACATGGAGCTGTCCAGTAGCCATGTGGGTTATGGGCAAGATGGCAGACAGTGAAGCGCTCCTCAGCCACAGGTGTACATCCCGGGACTCCCCAGTAACCACCTGGCTGCATGACCAAGTGGCTTACTGCTCCCAAATCCCAGTTTCCTTGCCTGTTAAGTGGAAGTATTAATAATACAAATAGTAGCTACCTACAATAGAATGAAACAACGGTGCCTGCTACACAACAAACACTCACATCCTGCCTGTTACCATGCTGACTTGTTGAGGTCACCCCAGAAAGAGAACTCCCTCAGGCGCACGGAGACATCAGGCCTTTGGGGCATTCCTCCTGGCCACAGCCAGGACCACACCAGCCACAATGTGGTCTGTGCTCAGGACAACAGTGACGGCATTGTCCTAGCACACAAGGGCAGTTTCTCTCTCCTGGACAGGGTGCTAGGTGGGTAGGGGTCAGGCCAAAGGTTAAAGAAATGCAATAATCAGTCTCTGCAGTTATGAGGGCCCCCAGACATCTCCATTTCCTGCCTCTTCCAGGCCTTAGAAAGGGATCCTGCCATTTGTCTTGTAGAGTCTTTGGCTCCCACCTGAGGAAGGAGATGGGATCAGGTGGGAGGCTCCGAAGGTTTCCTGGCTCAGCTCTGTGGGTGGAGGGAGCTGTAGCCCCTCCTAGTCAGCCCTGGGTCTCATGGATCACCCATCAAAGAGGGCTGGAGCTACGCTTTCTAAGGGAAACACAAGTCGGTGCCCCTGGGACTTGTGCCACTGCCCTAGCCCCTCTGCCGCCGACTCACCCTGGTCGATGGAGTGCGGAGGCAGCTGGCTGAGCTGGCTGTTGACCACCCCTGCATAGGTGCGCAGGAACTCCTCCTCGCTGGCTGTCAGCTGCAGGGTGAGAGAGCTGTGGTGAGGGGCAGCATGCACCTGTTCCCTGAAAGGCACCTGCACCCCTAGAGGCACCGCCTAGGCCTGCTTGGTCCCTGCTTGGTCCCTGCTCGGGCTTCTGTTTCTGAGATTTGACCCCTTTGCTTTCAGGGCCAGCACACCCCACTCCCACCCTCCTTAAACTTGGTCCAGCGGTCCAAAGGCTTTGCCACTCAGACTGAATCTGAGATTAAAGTCTGTTCTAGTATAGGGCCAGTGGAAGACACAAGTCCTGCCCGGAAGGCTGAGGGGCGATTCCATGTCCCTCCACTCTTTTTGAGAAATACCCCTGCACATGCATGCCTGCTGCCCCCTCAGCTCCTGTCCTGACAAGTTGTCCCTGAGCTGCCCCCTGGGAGAGAAGACTTTCGGGCTTGTGAGGGGGAGAAAAGGAAGGTCAGGGCCTTGAGACCCTCACCCGCCTGGCCCCAATCCGGCAGTGTCGGGTGTCCCCAGAACTTGACGTGCTGGGCTCTGTGCCTGGGGGGCCAGAAGCAGCCCTAGAGCCAAGCCACAGGCCCAGCGGCCCCTCCTCAGCCCGTGGCTCCGCAGGAGGCAGCTGCAGTGGCTCCACCCTCCAATAGCCCAGCAGGGCCCCTCCCTGGGAGACCCTCCCTGGGGGCCCGCTGCCTGACACCCCACAGGCACTCACGTTTGATCCCATCTTCCGCAGCATGAGCAGCACTCGGACCTTCTGCTGAATGTACATCTCCTCCGGACTCTTCCCGGGAGCTCCCTCGCGGTTCATCCCCCTGCCCGGCTCTGGGGACTCCTGCAGAGCAAGCAACAGCATCAAAAGGGAAGAGATCAGGATGTGACATACTGGGACAATGACACCTGCTAGTGACCCTCACTCCTCCCAGGAGCCGCTTTCCACCCACAGTCTCCCTTCTGGGAGCATGGGGCAGGTGGCGAGGTGCTGGGTTCCTCTCTCACCCATGCTGGTCCCAGCAGGCTGAACTGAGCAGCTCTGTTCTCCAGCAGGCGCTGCAAGGGCTGGCCTGCCTGCTGCCTCTGTGCATGAAGCTGCTGGGTCCAGGAAAACTGAGATGACCTGGACTGCTGGTCGTTTCTACCTGTGAATCACCCCAGAGCAAAGCTCCTGCTACAAGCCACAGGACACGTGGTGCATGAAGCCCCAAATGTCCCAGGTTTTCAGAAGAACTTCCACAAGGGGCAAAAAAGTGATGGGATCAGAGGCAACTGGTTAGGGCCTTTGGCTCGAGAAACTGTGAGATCAGTGCCCAGCCCCCAAACACTGAGACAGCTCCCTCGGCAAAAGCCCCTGACAAGTTTAAGAGGCCAGGGTTGTGGCTCCTGGGCTGGGCTCCAAGGGGTCCCTTGATGGAAAGACGCTGGCCCAGGGTTGCAGGGCTTGCTACCTCAGCCCTCACAAACCCACCCCACCTGTCAGAGGGTAGCTCCTGCAGGCAGCTGGGAAGGCCAGCAGCGTGTCCACATGCAGCAGGGACCTAACCTGTAGAAAGTCCCCAGGAGAGAAGTCCAGAGCCCCCTCCCTCCAGGAGGAGCTGGAGGAGAGGAAGCTGGGTATGGAGGGGCTTGGGTTACACACTGGTAACTCCTGGATGAGTCAGAAATAACGCAGCAGCTGCTGGGGTGGAGCCTTATCAGCCCTGGTGCCAAGGAACTGCGCTCGGAGAACCACGGAACCAAGCTGGCAGGCCAAGAACACTCCTCACACCATCCATCCCTCCAGGACCAGCAAACCCTGGACCAGCGGGCTTTCCCAGGCAGGGTGGCTCTCTGTGCAGAGGGCAGCCTCAGCAATGTGCCAGAGCCCGGGCAGCAGCCTCCCTGTAGGTACTTGTCAACTGCTCATTCCCCATAAGCTAATGGGGCCCTCATCCTAAAAGTGCACACAATAAGCTAATAGCAGCTGCATGCTTGATGCGGCATAGGTCTCTTTCCAGCAACTTCTGCTAAACCCCTACAGCCCAGACTCTATTACACTGTCTGCTCCCCTTCCACCTCCTCCTGGGCCCAGAAAATGGCCTAAGTGATAACTGGGAGCTAGGAAAGAGGAGTAAACTGCCTCAGGAATGGTCTCTGATGAGAAGGACCCCCAGCCACTTCCCAGGGCCAGGCTGCGTCCCAGCATGGGGAAGGCCATAATTTCCTGTGCAGCTGAGCAGGGAAGCTCTGTTCTGGGGTATCACTCCTCGCACTGACCCATTCTCACTTCCTTCCACTTCACTAGATGTGGAGCACTGCCAATCTGGAGCTGGACTCCACACAGCCTTGTGGGGTGAACCTTGCACCCCGAACCTGGGTGTGGATGATGATGCGGTCTCCACCTCTTCCCCAGTGGCCACCTGGATCTGGGTTACTATGTAACCTCCTCATGATCCCCCTACTTCCTTTCTTGTCCTTTTCTCTACACAATAGCCAGAATGATCTTATTATTGATTATTTTTTGACACAGGGTCTCCCTCTGTCGCCCAGGCTGGAGTGTAGTGGCGCGATCATAGCTCACTGCTGCCTCAACCTGCTGGGCTTTAGCAGTCCTCCCAACTCAGCCTCCTGAGTAAGCTAGGGCCACAGGTGCACATCACCACGCTTGGCTAATTTAAAAACATTTTTTTGTAGAGACAGGGTCTTGCTATGTTGCCCAGGCTGGTCTCAAACTCCTGGGCTCAAGTGATCCTCCCACCTCATCCTCCCCAAAACAGATATCACTCCTACCTTAAACCTACCTGAGAATGCATCTCATAATCCTTGCCAAGACCCTGCCAGGGCTCCGCTGTCAGCCCTGCCTCCCTCTCCAGCCTGTCTCTTCTTCCTCTTCCCCTTGCTCTGCCTTCCTGGCACTCGTCTGTTCTAGAACATGCGGAGAAGCTCTTTCCCTCTGGCAGCCTTTGTACTGGGTGTCCCCTCAGCCAGGGACTGGCTTCTTTCCATCCTTTGTCTTGGCGTAAAGGCACCTTCCTAGGGAAGCCTTCCCTGACAGTTGCTCTGGTGCCCAGGAGTACAGTGGTATGATCAGAACTCACTGCAGCCCTGAACTCCTGGGCTTAAGCGATCCTCCTGCCTCAGCCTCCTAACTAGCTGGGACCACAGAAGCATGCCACAACACCCTGCCACTTTTAAATTTTTTTGTAGAAGTCTTGTTATGTTGCACAGCCAGGTTGGTCTCAAACTCCTGGTCTCAAGCAATCCTCCTGCCTTGGTCTCCCAAAATATTGGAATTAACAGGCATGAGCCACCATGCCCGCCTGTCCTGATTTTCTGAAAGTGCCCTGTTGGAGAACTTGCTTATTGTCTCTGCCCACTGCCTACTGCAAGGCCAGGGCCCCCTCTGCTGTGCTCACCCCTGTCCTCCGGGAGACTAGCACTTGGCAGGCACTTAATAAATACTGCCCGCTTGGCTAAATGGAATAGTGAAACAGCCTGTGGTGTCTGAGCTTCTCCCACTCTGCAATATCCACACCCATCTAGGCCCAAATGTCATTGTGTTAAGAGACCAAGTACCTAACCCAGTCTCCCATAACCAAATTTAGCTTTTCCAAAGGACTCACACTTTCAAAGTAGTGGGCCTTGGGCTATTGTGTTCTCCAAAGAACATCTGAAATGCTCCGTAAAGCCTTTGAGCTGGGAGTTAGGGCTTCCAAGAGTAAAAACCTTCCAATTCTGTCCTGTGCCTAAGGGCTAGTTTTCATTTGCTCTCCCCTGGTGAGAGACAGGGTGAAATACAAGGAGCTGGCCACTAGGTGTCGCCAAACACAAAAGCACCAGCGTTGCTTCCTCCCCACCCCCAGCAGGTTCTCCCAGGGCTCCAGACCACCCGGTTCGAGCCGACCAGTCCTTAGCCGATGTGGGAAGCCGATCACTCCTGCTCTGGCTCTCCCTATTCCAATCGTACTATCACAAACCACACTCCAGCCCCGGGTCCCAGGGCAAGATCTATTTATTCATTCAGAGAGCCACCCCTGCCCAGGGAAGGACTGGTGTCTGGTTTTTGCCGCCGCATCCACCCAGGAGCCAGTGGTCCAGGTACACAGTAGGTGCTTCCCAGAGGAGCGTCAGTTCCATATCAAAGACTGCTTCCATCACAGACCGCCTCCATGGGGCCGGCTTTACAGAATGTTGCCCTGTCCAACAAGCCTTCTATGAACAGCTCGCACTGATAGGTGCCGCCCCGTCTTCCTGGCTGGTGCAGCCTCGCCGTCCCGGGGACACCTCACACTGGGATTCCTAGGGCTTGGGCTGCCCAGCTGTGGGCCTGCGGTGTCGTCTGCGCCTGCATTTTGGAGCCAGGCTACTCCTGCTTCAACTCACTTCCCTGCAAGAGACAGTTCTTCTCGCTACAGAGAAGACCCTTGACTTGTCTTTTCTAAAAAGCGTGGTCATGGAGAATTCTTCCAGCTCTAGTTTGAGCTGATTCCGCCCTGCTGCCTAACAAGAGGGCACACTCAGGGCTGGATCTGGAGCAGAAATGCAGCCAGGAGCACATGTTCCCACCCTTCCCATTCCAACCCAAACAGAAACACCGTGACTGGCTTACATAATTCTCTCCTCTGCAGTAAGGGTGTCAGTGTGGAGCAAACTCATAATTGGAGAGAATAAATCATAATCAACCCAAACAATACAGACATTTCAGTCATGGTGCTCAACGAGTATATTAAACTATGTCTCTGTTTGTTGCCTATACAAGCAAACGTGCTATTATATTTTTATCACAATTCTGACAAGCATCAGATTCATTTCACTTGAGAAATCTTATTTTCCCCTGTAGGGATCAAAAACTGGTCTCCATTAAACTATGTTTAAATTACATAAACTAAAACTGCAACTAAATTAGACACACTAATTATTCATCCAGTCCTTGAACGTGAGAACCAAAAGTAATGATGGTTCTCAATTATGGTCTCTTGGCTATTCCCATAAACATTCCAGCGTCTAAAATGGGGTGGCGCTTCCACTCCAAATCCTAAGAAAATTTCTATTAGCTGCCCAAGTCAGAGGTAAGCCAAAAAAAGGAAAACGAAAAGAAACAGGCCAGGCACAATGGCTCATGCCTGTAATCCCAGCACTTTAGGAGGCCGAGGCGGGCAGATCACCTGAGGTTAAGAGTTTGAGACTAGCCTGGCCAACATGGTGAAACCCAGTCTCTATAAAAAATACAAAAAATTAGCCGGGCGAGGTGGCGGACACCTGTAATCCCAGCTACTCGGAGACCGAGGCAGGAGAATCGCTTGAACCTGGGAGGCGGCAGTTGCCTGGAGCCAAGATCATGCCACTGCACTCCAACCTGAGCGACAGAGTGAGACTCCATTTCAAAAAACAAAAACAATAAGACAGAAAAGAAACAACAGGCAACTATTAACTATCCAAATGAATGGTGAGGGGACAGGTCCATGGTTATTTATTATGTAGTAGGCAACCACACATTCTGCAAAAAGTGGGTGCCATCCCAGAAAATGACATCTGATTGGGGCAAATACAATGAAAAGACATTAAGGTACATACCTTCAATTTAGACACAGAGACACACTCCTGCTACACACACACACACACACACACACACACACAGTTCAGAGCTGCCTCTCTGTTGAAGGAAGCTTGGCTGGTCAGGAAAGGATGGTGAGGAAGTGGCTCCTGACCACTGTGAAAGGTCCACACAACGGGAGAACTGGCCTTGGCTCCACAGGCCACAACACGTTCTCAGGGAGACACCCAAGGGCATCTGTAAGAGGCACGCTCAGATGCCACACTTCTTCCCAGCCTTTGCAGGGACCTAATCTCGACCACCATGTAATCTCCAGCATTTAAGCAGTTGATCTCACTTTAGAAGAATTAGGAGGTAGTGCAAGAGGGACCTGGAGAACAAGACTGCTGAAAGTCACATGCGGCAGTTGGAGGCTGGACGGCTGTGGCTCCCTGTATGGGTCTCTGTCTGGGAAATGCAACCCATTCTAATAAAGAGCTTTGAAAGCTGGCCTCGCTTTGACAGGCACGAGTGGCCCTGAATACAAACACAGCCACCTGCACTCCTTTTTATTTTTAAACTGGAAGCTAATGCTCTTGAACATCCACATTTATCTATGTTAGAATATCCACTTATACCCAGGGCGGTCTTGCACCTGCTAGGAAGATGTCAAGTAAGCTCAGGCGAGGCCAGGGAGCAAAGCTGCTCCTTCAGACACATGAGCTGCCTCCAGCCCCTGCACTCGTCTTTTGTTTTGTCCATTTTAAAACACATTATGATAGATTCTAATACATTTAAAAATGTACAATTTACACTTTCATGATGTTTACATTGCAAAAAAAATACAATGCCATAGAATTGGTGGTTCCTAGAGCTTATATGAAATATTATCCAGAATCTGTACATGTCTTAGCCTAAAAGAAATCAGCAGCACCCTAACATTCTCCAGAAGTCCCAACACATCTGGAGAAATGAGCATCATTGGGGCTCACAGTGAAAGGTAACAGATGAGCTAACTTCATGATCAGCCCTGGAGCCTGGCGTCCAAGAGGACTCCTCACCCCCCACCCCACACTACTGTAGGGCCACATTACAGAGTCCTTCCCCTGGGGGCCTTACCTGCTTCTGGAAATTAACTTCAGGCAAACAGGTGCTCAACTGTGAGGGGAGGGCTGTGGCTGGGCAGAAGTAGGAAGGTGCCGCCCTGCAGAAACACAGAACACAGGTTGTGGGAGGAGTCGGGAGGGCCCAGGCAGCTGCCAGGGCTGGGCCTGGAGCACACGCCCCATGCTGAGGATGCACAACCGCTGGCGGGAAGCTCGTGGAGCCGGGCTCTGCCATGGTCCAGAAATACCTGTGTGTCTGGCAAGCCCAGGAAACCCGCACCTACACCTCTGGGATAAATAAGGTGTTGACGGCAGCTCAGCTGGCCTGGCATTTCCGGCCGAAGCAGGTCAGTCCGCTCAACACCACACACCCTGCTCCCCTTGGCTTAGTCACCAAGTCTAATTGAGACGCTGTGTTCAGAGACACTGTGGACCAGAATGCATCACTCCAGGAAAGTTGATGGCCAAGTTCTGCACCTGCACAAGAGAATGCCCCACCTACCAAATCTAACATGACAAGTGAGGCACAGGTAGCTCAGCACCCCGCAGCCTCTGTGCTCAGTGCATGTATATGTGTCTGTGTGCTTCAGTTGTGCACCTAAACATCAACTAACACACATGCTAGAAACACACGAAAAGCACAGTCGCAGCTTGTTCACAGACCTACAGCCTAGCCACATGTCTACGTGCCCCCAACACACCTCTGGCAGGAATCTCAGAACACTGCCTTCTTTTCTTCTGCCTCCTACACAGGAGCTCATCGTTCAGGTCACCTGCACAGGTTAATGGAGCAAGAGCATGGATTGCCGAGTGGGCGGAGACACAGGAGAAGCAGGAGGCTGTGAGGGGTGCTGGGAGCCTTGCCCACCCGCTCCAGCTGCACCACCTGCTCTGCTGGGGTGCAAGACCCAGTACCTCACATCTCCAAGGCATGTATCAATCATCCCAATAAATGGTGAGGGCACAGGTCTGTGGTTATATATTATGCGGTAGACAACCACGTTCTGTAAAATGTGCGTAATTTTGCCAGGCGCGGTGGCTCACACCTGTAATCCCAGCACTTTGGGAGGCCGAGACAGGTGGATCACAAGGTCAGGCGTTCGAGACCAGCCTGGCCAACACAGTGAAACCCTGTATCTACTAAAAATACAAAAAATTAGCTGGGCGTGGTGGCGGGCGCCTGTAATCCCAGCTACTTGGGAGGCTGAGGCAGGAGAATCGGTTGAACCTGGGAGGCAGAGTTTGCAGTGAGCTGACATCGCGCCACTACACTCTAGCCTGGGGAACAGCGTGAGACTCCATCTCAAAGAAAAAAAAAATGGGTGCTTTTACACCCACTTTTACTACCCACTCTTCTACTACCACAGGGCTCTCCACTGTCAGCCCTATAGTGGGGGAAAGGCTGCCAGACAACACTTTGAGAAACTGGTTCTGAGAGAGGTACGGGGCCAGTGACAGCTTGGAAACCCACTGTCTCCAATGAATTCTGAAAAGAAAGTTGCTCGATGACCCAAGGGGCTGAGGAAGACATGTTTTCCAGAGAAAGCGGGATTTCAAAAGCCTCCCCTAAAGTCAGACATCGCTGTAAACCTCTGACTCTCTGTTCTGTGTGTCCCTTTAACCAGCACCGGCCCTGGGATAGGAGAGCTGTCACCCACCACTGCCACCGCCTCCACCGTCAGACTAACCCTACAGGAATAGGCCATTTATAGCAATTAATTGCTCTTTTATTCCTCTAGATATCAAAGCACCAAAATACCAAGGAACCCTGGGGAACTTTCCACCCAAGTCCCCACATTCTTTCATAAAGAGATGAAAAGAGTGAAAAGAGAGCCTTCCTCTACTTCTGAAGGGCTTTAATTTCTTCTACTACCATGACAGCCAATTATCATTCCCATCTACAGGGCTCAGACCCTTCCAAGAAGCAGAGGGGAACACTGTATTCCTGACTTCCAGGGAAGGGGTCAAAGGATAGGGACTGTCCAGGGATTCACGGACAGCTGTTCTATTTGTCATTTAATTTTTTATTTTATTTTTTGCTAACCAAACAGCAGCATATTTGCCATTTTAAAAATATTTATTTATTTATTTTTTAAGTTCCGGGATACATGTGCAGAACGTGCAGGTTACACAGGTATGTACGCATGTGCCATGGCGGTTTGTGGCACCTATCAACCCGTCACCTAGGTTTTAAGATTCGCATGCATTAGGTATTTGTCTTAATGCTCTCCCTCCCCTTGCCCCAGCCCCCCAACAGGCCCCGGTGTGTGTTGTTCCCCTCCCTGTGTCCATGTATTCTTATTGTTAAACTCCCACTTACGAGTGAGAACATACGATGTTTGGTTTTCTGTTCCTGTGTTAGTTTGCTAAGAATGATGGCTTCCAGCTTCATCCATGTCCCTGCAAAGGACACGATCTCATTCTTTTTTATGGCTGCATAGTATTCCACAGTGTATATGTGCCACATTTTCTTTATCCAGTCTATCATTGATGGGCATCTGGGTTGGTTTCAAGTCTTTGCTATTGTAAATAGTGCTGCAATAAACATAAGTGTGCATGTGTCTTTATAGTGGAATGATTTATAATCCTTTGGGTATATACCCAGTAATGGGATTGCTGGGTCAAGTGGTATTTCTGGTTCTAGATCCTTGAGGAATTGCCACACTGTCTTCCACAATGGGTTGAACTAATTCACACTACTACCAACAGCGTGAAAGCGTTCCTATTTCTCCACAGCCTCGCCAGCATTTATTGTTTCCTGATGTTTTAATAATCACCTATATTTGTCATTTTTATAGTCAGGTCAATGTTCCCAGTTTACAGAGGAATAAACTGAGGCTCAAAGTCCCTGGACCCCAGGGCCCATCCATGTAAGACAGTAAACACGCTCCAATAACTGGATTCAGTTTTCAGTTCTGCTCTGTCACTGATTGGTTGTGCACCGTGAGGCCAGTGACTGCTCTTCTGTGCACTTCATTTCACCACCTGTAGAAAGGAGATAGATCGTGACCTCTATCACGTCTTCCCTCAGTGGAGGTGAGACTAGGGCTGGCTTCCCGGGCCTGAGGCCTGGACAGTCACACAGGACCTGCATTCAGGAGGGCCCCATGCTTGGTTTACTGTTCTACTCTCACCATCTTTAAATTCTTTTTTTTTTCTTTTGAGAGAGAGGGTCTTGCTCTGTTGCTCCAGCTGGAGTACAGTGGTGCAATCATGGCTCACTGCAGCCTCGAACTCCCTAGCTCAAGCAATCCACCCACCTCAGCCTCCTGCATGGCTGAACCACAGGCATGCACCACCATACCCGGCTAATTTTTATATTTTTTGTAGCGACAGGTTCTCATTATGTTGCCCAGGGTGGTCTTGAACTCCTGGGCTCAAGCAATCCTCCCACCTCCGCCTCTCATTACAGGCATGAGCCACCACACCCAGCCTTGAAATTTTTTTTTTTTTTTTTTTTTGAGAATGGAGTTTCTCTCTTATTGCCCAGGCTGGAGTGTAATGGCACGATCTCAGCTCACTGCAACCTCCGCCTCCCAGGTTCAAGCCATTCTCTTCCCTCAGCCTCCCGAGTAGCTGGGATTACAGATGCCCGCCACCACACCCGGCTATTTTTTGTATTTTAAGTAGAGACGGATTTCACCATGTTGGCCAGGCTAGTTTCAAACTCCTGACCTCAGGTGATCCGCCCGCCTCAGTCTCCCAAAGTGCTGGGATTATAGGCATGAGCCACCACACTGGGCCCCAGCCTTGAAATTTTTAATAATTTCTGAACAAGGGGGCTTGCACTGAGCCCTGCAAATGATACAGCTGGTCTAGAATGAGAAAAAGAAGGTCAAGATGCTTCTCAAACTGCCAAGGGTTCCACAACCTTAAGTAGACACTAAATGGACTCAAGAAGGATTTACTGAAACTTTTCTAGGTACACACAGCCCTGAACCAGGCTTGGGGAGCACAAGGTACGGAACTGGGGCCGTGACACTGAGCCTGCATTCCAGTTGACTGAGTGGCTGAGGAAACCACACAACACAAAGCAAAGAGAAAACCACACAAATAATACATGATAATGAGCCAAAAAGATATGTTAGGTCAAGACACAAACCCTCCTAGAGTGCCAACCACATATCATGTACTGTGCCAAGCATCTCCCCTGAGGAAAGAAGACCCAGGGCCTTAAGTCAGCATAGGAAGTGGCAGAGCAAAGGGGTGTAGTGAGCTCTGCAGGAAGGCAGGGGAGAGGCTGGCTGCCAATGGCTCCAGGGAGAAGTCACTGGAGCTGGGCCTTGAAGGATGAACAGGAGTTTGCTGGTAGAGAGAAAGGGGAAGGCACAAGACACAGAAGTTCAGCGAACAATTACTGAGCATCTATTCTACGGCAGGCATTGAGAATACACAGGTGAGCAAAAAAGCCACGGCTCGCATGTGATGAGAGGCTTCCAATGAGCAGGGGTAGACAGACACCAGTCAAGTCACCCATATCAATGATCTCAGACACTGAGACAAAGAACATGAAGGTTAAGTTTGAGTCGCCTCGGGGATGTGCGGCTGGGAGCCTGGAGGAGAAGGAGGAGTTGGTAGGGGTGGCATACACGTAGGAAGGCCCGAAGCAGGAAGAGTTGTGGCTTAGGCCAAGTTAGAGCTGGACCACAGGGGCACTCAGGGGGAGGGGAAGAGGTGTTTCAGCAGAAGGAAGTCAAGCCTCAGCTTGAAAAGACCACTGTGGCCAAGGTGTGGAGAAGAGGCTGGGGTGGAGCAGCGGGAAGCAGGAGAGGAGGGGGAGCAACCAGGCAGGGGCTTGGTTGGGTAGAGAAGGGCCAGGAGGAGTGTAAGAGTGGGGCTGTGGCTGTGGCTGTGGGGAGAGGCCTGGCACATGTCCAGGGTGAGGCCCCAAAGGACAGGCTGGACAGCTGGGACTGAGAAGCCCATGGAGGCGCAAAAGCAGAGGAATGGCACAAGTGCATGTGCCCTTGGGATCAAGTCAGCACTACGGTGAACATCTGCAGAGGGTTCCAGGGCCAGAATCGAAACACGGTGACAAGCTAGTTTCGGGAAACATCAGGGGCACTTCTGGGGGCTACTTGGCCTGGAGTGAGAATGGGGGGCCTCAGGAAGAAAACACGTGCGAGCACAGGTGGGGCAGCCGCAGGGCAGGGGGCGCCTTCTGTGGGCACGCAGAGCCAGAGCAGTCAGGAACAGCGGGTGCCTGGGTGGCAGCAGCGGGACGGTGCAGGAGGGTAGGTCAGGGACCGGGGGAGCCTCTCTCTGGAAGGAAGTCCAACCTGCCAAGCGGAGGGCATTGGGCCCTGGTCAGGAGATGACTCGGGCAGAGTGGTCTCCCAGGAAGACCGGAGTCTGGGTGGATTCATGTGAAGCCCTGTGTGAGATGTGTGGAAGGGCAGGTGGGACACCACAGGCAGGACCTCACGAGGCCCAGGTGCAGGGCAGAGAGGGAGCAAGAACAGTGAGAGCTGCTCCCGAGAGGCAGGAACCAGTGGGTTTTCTATGAAGGAGGCAGAGCAGGGCAGGGGAGAGGTCCACCTGCCCCATCCCATGTCTACTCAGGCCCCACAGGCTCCTGTCCCCATCACAGCCCTCACTAAGCATGGGACTGCCCCCCACGCACATGCTCCAACAGGACAGGGGCTGCTTCAGTAGCTGTAATAACCCCATGCCAGCCTGATCCAGCACCTGGTGTGTGGCATGGCAGGCCCGCAAGGAGAGCAGGGAGGATGAGTGGCTTCTGCTCTTCTTCCTCTGCCTAGAAACCCTTTCCCTCCCTCCTCATGGTCCTCCTGGAACTCAGTACTCACCCAGTGCTGTCACCGTTGTCAAGTCTGTCGGTCCCTGCAAGAGGGAGAAGAGGGGCAGAATCTTGCCTGTCCTTTCCCAGGTGCCCTGGCCCCCACTTGCTCTGCCTGAGAGCTGTGCTCAGCCTCAGGTGAGTCTTAACCTCGGCTTTGCCTCCTCCAGGTGGGTCGGCTGACTTAACGGTGCTGGGGAAGCTCAGGGGAGGTCACCACCCAAACAGTCAAGGAGGAAGAAGGTGGGGGAACGGGAGTCTGAAGATGCTGTGGGCAGGAGGGAAGGAATCCATGGGGAAGGAGGAAGGAGGAGGAGGGCAGGGAGCAGAGGAAGGGGAGAGTGAGGCAGAGGCACAGAAAAGGCTCCCGTGGAAGGGGGAGGGCACCTGGGCCAGCAGATTGCCTGTGGCTGGGCCTGTAGGCAGAGCCGGGGTACAAGGGACCCAACAGCTGCTGGGCAGTGAGCGGGGGCGACGGGACTGGGCCAGAGGGGAGGACCAGCTAAGCTCAGTTAACTGGATGCCCTTTCCTGGGAATGGCTCCAGGCACACTCCCCAGCCCACAGCAGGGAGGGAGAGATCAGCCAGCAGCCAGCCAGGCTTTCACCAGGGGCCACGGCAGCCCTTGGGGCAGGGGAGTCTGGGGAGGAAGAGAGCACCATTGTAGACCCCACAGCTCAAGGGAGGAGGGAAGACAGCCAGGCCTTAATCCCCGAGAGCTGCCCAGCCCCAGGCCTCCCAACAGAAATCAGGATCTGAAAGGAAGACTCAGGCTGCCCAGAGCCACCCAGACCCACAGGCAAAGCTTCTATCTAGCAGGTCACAACCAGGACAAGGTGTGGGAGCCAAGGGGACCTGGTCACCAGTTCAGAGTCAGCTGCCCAAGGAACCCTGAGGAAGAGGAAGGTGCTGTCATGGGAGGATGAGAAGCATTTGCTATGAATTGGAACACATCAGAGAAAAACCAGCCCCAAATGCCTATGTACATCCTAGAGAGAGGGGAGGGCAGACAATAAAACACGAGTGATGGGGAAATCCTTAGCACACAGGAAAAAGACAGGTGCTGGGGCCAACCCGCGGGTGAGTGGGAACAGGAGTGTGGGGGTGGGCAGCGGGCCCTTCCTGAGCAAAGACAGGAAGACGGTGAGGGAGGGAGTTGGGGAGCAGAGCTGGACAGAGGCCCTATGGTGGGGGCACAGGGGCGGCTGGAGGCCAGCACTGGGGTGGGGCTGCGGTGGAACAGGCCCAGGCAGAAGAGGGGACAGGGCCTGTGTTACAAGTGCAGCCGGGAGCTGGGAGCAGAGGAATGGCTGGTCTGACTCGGGGTCCAGCAGGACCACCTGACTGTTGAATGGAGACAGGCCCAGGGCCAGAGTAGAGGCCATGGCAGGAATCCAGGCAGATCTGCTGGTGTCTCAGGTGAGGGGGCAGCAGCAGAGGGTGAGGGTTCAAGGCAGCCAGCTGAGGACTCGTGGCACAGGCAGACAACAGGATCACCAGGGAGCGCACTGTGGGATGTGGGGGCAATGGTGACGGCTCCCGGGTTTTCAGTCTAAGTGGCTGAAGGTCGACATTCCTATCAATTGAGATGGGGAGAAGCAAGTGGAACAATTTTGGGGGACAATCACGAGCTGAATTTTAGACTTTAAGAGGCTTTTCCATCTCTAAGCCTTTGTTTCCTTTTCTGTAGAAAGGGGGTGATAACAGCACCTACCTCAAGGGCAGGTTGTGAAAATGAGATAACATGCAAAGAAAGCACTTGAAGCCTGGGCACATAACGAGACTCCGTCTCTACAAAAAATACAAAAGTTAGCTAGGTGTGGTGGCGTGCACTTGCAGTCACAGTTATTCCGGAGGCTGAGGTGGGAGGATCGCTTGAGCCTGGAAAATCAAGGCTGCAGTGAGCAGTGATCATGCCACTAAACTCCAGCCTAGGTGACAGGGCAAGACCCTGTCTCTAAAAAAAAAAAAAAAGAGGACAGGTGCGGTGGCTCAGACCTGTAATCCCAGAACTTTGGGAGGCCAAGGCGGGTGGATCACCTGAGGTTGGGAGTTCAAGACCAGCCTGACCAACATGGAGAAACCCTGTCTCTACTAAAAATACAAAATTAGCCGTGTTGGTAGTGCATGCCTGTACTTGGGAGGCTGAGGCAGGAGAATCGCTTGAATCTGGGAGGCAGAGGTTGTGGTGAGCCAAGATTGTGCCATTGCACTCCAGCCTGGGCAACAAGAGTGAAACTCCATCTTGAGGAAAAAAAAAAAAAAAAAAAGCACTTGGCCCAGTGAGTGCCTGGTATACAGCAAAGGCTCAATAAATTCTAGTTACTATACTAATGAGATAAGAAAATGACACAGACCATGTAAGTAAATGCTTTTTGTTACAGTATGGGGGATGGGAGTAAAAATAAACAGTAAGAATTCAAAGGCTTTTAATACCCTCAGCTTCTCGTCTCTTCTCTCCCAGCTGCCCGTCAGTCCCCAGCTGGCTCAGAGGAATGATAAGGGACAGAGAGCCGGGAGGGGACCTTGCTTCCACAGTCTGAGTGCTACCCCGAATCACTGGGAACACTTCTCAGCAGGGTGCCGCTGACATTTCAGACTGGGTGCGTTTCTGCTGGAGGGCTGTCTGCACATTGCAGAAGCCAAGAGGCATTCCTGGCCTCCACCCACTAGATGCCAGTAGCAGCCCCCCTCCAGCTGTGACAATCGAATATATCTTCTGATGTTGCCGTGTGTCCCGTAGGGGACAAAACTGCCAGGTCGAGAGCACTGCTTTAAAGAAGCAGCTGACACGTACTCTGGCTTACTCTGTGCCTTGCACCATTGGCGACTCTCAGGTAAGTGAATCATTCAGTCTTCGCCACACACGTCCCTACAGGGCTTTACAAATGGGCATGCCATGGTGCACAGAGGTGACGTAACTCACCTGTCATGGCCCAGCTAGTCCACATCGGAGCAGGATGGAACCCAGATGGTTCAAGGTCTCAACCGCTCTGCCCTGTTGCTCTCCAGTATACAAGTACCTGGGTAAAAAGTCACTCTGAGCCAGCGAGGGGGACGGGGGGCAGAGGCCTGCCACGCAGCTCCTGCTAGAGTCCCACACAAGGTAGCACCTCAGGTCCTCTAGCGACATCAAAAAAGGGAGTGCCAGAGGGAATTTCCACACGCTCCACTCTCAGTAATTAAACTGCAACAACCTCCCAGACTCTCAGGCCTCAGGAGCAACCGCCTTAATTAATATATTCCACGCTGCAGCCTCCTCCATCCACAGCCACGCTCGGTATTCCCGAACCGCACTCCACCAGCAGAGCTAGGACAAAACAGGCCTCCTAGTGAGGCATGGCATTTGCAGGCCACAGCCCCATTCTTAGGGGATAAGCCTGGGATGGGGAATGTGTCTTGAGGTCACCAACCCCAATTCAAACCTGATGCAAAGCTCCTTCCTGCTCCCTGAAGCCAGGTGATGCTACCGAAGAATAATTACTGTTGTCACCACAGCATTTTCTAAGCCCAGGCACAGAGTGGCAGAGTCAGTCAGCCCTCACAAGCCTGCAAGGTAGGAATTATTCCCATTTTATGGATGACAAAACTGAGGCTCAGAGAAGGTAAGTAACCTGCCTGAGGCCATGGAGTAATAAGTGGTAAGCCTGGATCCAAGGCCATGCTTTCCCTCTCTCCTAACAGCCCCTTCTGGCTCAGGAGTTGACAGACGCATTATCCATTTTAACTGAAATTAAAAGAAAAATGTGGGCCGGGCACGGTGGCTCACGCCTGTAACCCCAGCACTTTGGAAGGTGGAGGTGGGCAGATCAGGAGGTCAAGAGATCGCCAACATAGTAAAACCCTGTCTCTACTAAAATTACAAAAATTAGCTGGGCATGGTGGCGCACGCCTGTAATCCCAGCTACTCGGGAGGCTGAGGCAAGAGAATTGCTTGAACCCAGGAGGCAGAGGTTGCAGTGAGCTGAGATCTCGCCACTGCACTCCAACCTGGCAAAAGAGCAAGATTCTGTCTCAAGAAAAAAAAAAGAAAAAGAAAAATCCACCTTACAGGAAAAAGAAAAACGGCTAGAGTCCAACCCACTGCCAATCAGAGATTAATTCAAAAATAAGGCTTACAATTATTATATACCAATAGAAATTAATTAATTATTTTTGAGATGGAGTCTCACACCGTCACCCAGGCTGGAGTGCAGTGGTGCGATCTCAGCTCACTGCAACCTCCACCTCCCGGGTTCAAGTGATTATCCTGCCTCAGCCTCCTAATAGCTGGGATTACAGGCACCCACCACCACACCCAGCTAATTTTTGTATTCTTAGTAAAGACGGGGTTTCACCATGTTGGCTAGGCTGGTCTTGAAATCCTGACCTCAAGTGATCCACCTGCCTCAGCCTCCCAAAGTGCTGGAATTACAGGCATGAGCCACCACACCCCGCTAATTAATTTTTAAAAAGAAAATATGGCCTGGGCACAGTGGCTCATGCCTGTAATCCCAACGCTTTGGGAGGCTGAGGTGGGAGTATCACTTGAGGCCAGGAGTTTGAGCCTGGGCAACAAGGTGAAACCCCATCTCTACAAAAAATTTTTTAAAAAATTTTAAAGCTGGGCATGGTGGCCGGGCGCGGTGGCTCATGCCTGTAATCCCAGCACTTTGGGAGGCTGAGGCGCGTGGATCACCTGAGGTCAGGAGTTCAAGACCAGCCTGGCAAACATGGTGAAACCCCGTCTCTACTAAAAAATACCAAAAATTAGCTGGGTGTGAGGCTGAGGCAGGAGAATCGCTTGAGCCCAGGAGGCAGAGACTGCAGTGAGCCGAGATCGCGCCACTGCACTCCAGCCTGGGTGACAGAGCAAGACTGCCTCAAAAAAAAAAAAATTAAGAAATGGTAATGTAAGGCGATGGGGAGAGGCCCTGCATCTGTCTACACACAGTGCCATCTGCATCGCATCCCAGACCACCCCATGTTAGCCACAGCTAGCCCTCCTCCAGTGGGGGCAGCCATGAAGCCCAAATGCAGGAGGACCCTTTCCTCTCTGGCTACAGGTCTGCTGCCGTGGGAGTGATTCTGGAATTCTCAACAGTTTGCCCTATGCACACTCCGAGATCAGAGTAGCCCGCCTGTCCCCTTCACAGCAGTGCCGTGCACGCTGTTCCAGGTCCAGAGCTCTCTGATGAAGGCCTTTTCGGAAGGTTCTGGGAGCATTTAAATCAAATCCACCTGACCTGATTCAATACAGCCCCGCAATGGCCAGAATGCAATGCTGCATCCAGCTGAGCCGCCTACTTACTGCAGGAAAGGTACTGACACGGCAACCAGGCTGGGAGGGAGGCGCCTGGAACCACTGGGGCATCCTCCTTTCTATGAAGGGGCTCCTGTTCAGAGCAAGCTCTGCAGGCCACCAGCAGGCATGCCACACACACCAAAGTGCTCCAGCACAGGCACAAACCTGCCTGGAGACAGCTTCCCCAGGACCTGCACACTGGACAGGAAGCAAAAAGAAAGGGCTCCTCCTGTCCCTCCCACGCACTGAGGCAGGCGGTCAGATCCAAGCTTACCCTCATATTCCCTCTACAGCCGTGGCTCTCAATGGGGGCGATTCTGCCCCACGGCAGAAATGTGGCAATATCTGGAGACATTTTTGATTGTCACGACTAGTAGGGTCCTGCTGGGTAGAGGCCAGGATCAGTGCCCACCACCAATAATTATCCAGCCCCACGTCTGGAGAGCTGAGTGAGAAGCCCTACTAGGGGGCCATCTCGGAGCTGCCGATTGCACCAGGCTCCCTCCACATCTCTGGGCCTCTGCATCTGCTATGCTTTCCACCTAGAACTTCCTTCCCTCCCTGATTCCTGAGACCAAGCCTCACAGATGTTCTCTGCTCTACAACACCTTCTCTGGGCTGCCTCGAGGCCTGTGTCTGCACATCCGCCTGCATTTCTTCTTCTCGCATCACCGCCCCAACACTGTACCTGGATATCTGAGAAATGTTCACCACCAGACTGGAAGCTCTTTGAGGACAGACCGGGGGTGGTTTTAAGGCCTTTATAGGCCCCAGGGAACCTTATTCTCAGAGACATACTAAAACAAACCCACATCTCTTATTAAATGTAATCCTCACGTAACTCACAAGAGTAGAGGGAGTGATATATTTTTTTCCCACATGGCCAATATTTTTGTGGACCCTAGAAAAACTTGTAAGGCTCTGTGCTGAAGAATCTGGACAGGTGAGACACCACTGCTAGCCACAACTGGGGCTCCTCGAGTGGTGAAGTGAATGGGAACCATGAAGGAAGTGCCCCCCAGCCTTTGCATGGCCTCACTTCAGATAATCCTAACACACCAAGGAGCTGGAGGAACCTGCATGTTCCTATAACTGGATTGGCATGAGGCATCTGTTTACATCTTCTGGTTTAAAATATTTATCCTTGTGATTCTGGCCCAGATCTCGTTGTCTCTCCAGTCCTGAATTGAGTGAAACCCACCTTTTTACAGAGGCAAGAGTACCTGGCAGGCCTGCTCTGACAGCCTCTTGCAATTCAGCTGAAAACAATGCAAACAGGAAGGCATGTGGAGCCTGAGGAAGTTTCCTTGGCTGCCCCAGAACACTCAAGATCCTGGGCTATGTCTTCAGGCTCTACTGTTCTAACCAAGGGGACGTGCTGGTGGAGGTTTTCTCTCTGCACAGTGGGGGGACAAGGACAGAAGAAAAGAAAGGCATCTTTCGGCTTAATTTTAAAAGAGGTTCTTTTTTCTTCCCAGAGAACAGCTGGAGTCCTGGAACCTGGCCAAGTCAGAGCCTGAGACCTGAAGTCAGGAACCAGCACGCCTACAAAATCCAGCCACGGATCTTCCTTTAATTCAGTCTGACTCATTACCTTCAGCCTCTGGCAGGTTCCAGAGGGGTTACTAATGCAGAATCCAGAGCCTTCTTCTATTTATAAGCCGATGGAAGGGCTGGAATCCTAGCTCTTGCATGGGTACAAGCGCCCCCTCACTCCTGGGTATGAGGTCTCCCAGGCCTGACCGACCTTCCCCATGGGCTGTGCACCTGGCAGGAAGCTTCCTGAGCAAAGGCATCAAAAGATCCTGTGTGTCAACTGGAGGTAGAGGAACGCTTTTTCTCTCCTGGGACACCAGAGAGATCCCCAGCAAGCTGACTAAGTCCCCAAAAGGCAAATTAATTTGCATTTCTGTCAGGAAGGGACCACTTCCAGACCTAGTAATTCCAGGGATGGAGCCTGGCCCAGAGGTTCTGGAGAGCATGGGTCACCTCCAGAGAGTGCGGGTCACCTCCAGAGAGTGCGATCAGACTGGAAATTGTGACCTATGGAAGCTCCATCAATCCCGCTGTCAAAAGCTATGCCAGCTCTTTGCAGGGTCACAGCTTAAAATTTTAATTACATTAGGAAATTTAAAAGTACTTCAAGGAGAAAGGGGGAAAACTGACACAGTGCTATTTTTGGCAGGGGTGGGGGGCACTCACGTTTCTCCACAAGGTACATAAGGTCCCTTCACTCTGAACCACACTGACATGTTCACGCCACCCCATTCCCACAAGGACAAGCCTCATCCTCAGAGGCAGGCCTGGGCATGGCCTGGCCCTCCCATTGCCTGAGGGTCACCCAGATCTTCTCAACAGGCACCTCTCTCTCCAGCTCTTCTCCCCTTGCCCCATTCCCTCCATAGCTTTCCCTCATTAAAGCCTCTATAATTGGTTCAAACAAACAAGCTTCCTGAACTGAGTTTGCTGCATCCCCTCAGAATCCCAGGGCTGGGAAAGCCTCCAGCTTCCTGTGGTGAGGATTAGGTCATTAAATCAATTGGATCGGCTGCAGGACTGTGCCCCTGGAAGCAGCCCCCTCCTCACCACCCGGCTCTGGGGATGGTCATCCTCAGGACCTGGCTGAGAGACCCCAGGTGCAGCCTCCTGGGGAAACGCTTCCCAATCAAACTCATCGGAAAACAAGTTTTGTTGGGCACAGTGGCAAATGCCTGTAATCCCAGCACTTTGGGAGACTGAGGTAGGAGAATTGCTTGAGGCCTGGACTTCAAAACCAGCCTGGGCAATAAAGTAAGACCCCATCTCTTTAAATTTTTTTTTTTTTTTTTTTTTTTTTTGGAGATGGGGTCTCGCTCTTTCCCTCTGTCGCCCAGGCTGGAGTGCAGTGGCGCAATCTCGGTTCATTGCAACCTCTGCCTTCCAGTCTCAAGTGATTCTCCTGCCTCGGCCTCCCGAGTAGTTGGGACTACAGGTGCGTGCCACCATGTCCAGCTAATTTTATTTTGTATTTTTAGTAGGGACAGGGTTTTGCCATGTTGGCCAGGCTGGTCTCAAAATCCTGACCTCATGTGATCTGCCTGCCTCAGCCTCCCAAAGTGCTGGCATTATAGACACGAGCCACTGAGCCTGGCTTCTACAAAAAATCTTTAAAAGATTAGCTGGGTGCAGCCTGGGCGCGGTGCCTCACACCTCTAATCCCAGCACTTTGGGAAGCTGAGGTGGGCGGATCATGAGGTCAGGAGATCAAGACCATCCTGGCTAACACGGTGAAACCCCGTCTCTACTAAAAATACAAAAAATTAGCCAGGCGTGGTGGTGGGCGCCTGTGGTCCCAGCTACTCAGGAGGCTGAGGCAGGAGAATGGCGTGAACCCGGGAGGCGGAGCTTGCAGTGAGCTGAGATTGCGCCACTGCACTCCAGCCTGGGGGACAGAGCGAGACTCCGTCTAAAAAAAAAAAAAAAAAATTAGCTGGGTGTGCAGTGGCTTGCACCTGTAGGCCCAGTTACTTGGGAGGCTGAGGTGGGAGGATCCCAAGAGCCCAGGAGTCTGAGGTTGCAGTGAGCTATGATCACACCACTGCACCCCAGCCTGGGCAACAGAGCGAGACTGTCTCAAAAAAAAAAAAGAAAAGAAGTTTTAAGGCCACTGCCTCTTTCCAACAGGCTGTCAGCATAAAGGTATGTGTTAATTTGCATAAAGATATAGGTGTATCTGTTTACTTCGCAAATACACCCATCTGTGCTACAGAGGCCAGGGTTCCTGGCTCCACGCATCACATGAGCCACACTGCCTGCTTGTTTGGGTGATTGCTTCTGCTCTACTAAGCAGGAGGCGACCTTCCTGATCCTTTCCCCTCCAGCTACCTCGGAACAAAACATAATCCAAGGAAGGAGGAAACCTCCCCCTAAGAGGCTGTTGAGGACTCAGTTTCCTTCCTCTCCAAATGTTTAACAAGCCAATAATCAAAATCAACAATGCTTTAAACAAAGACCCCTTCAGAATCTCCCATGTGTTTATCCCATTAACTTACTGTGGGAAACGGTATCGGGACAAAAACTCCTGATGGGTCACAAGGCCTTGTCCAGTCTGAAGGCAAGGACAGTGGCAGCTGGAGCTGAAGGGAAGGAAGATCAGAAAAGATGCACTTGCTCCAGAAGAGGGGAAAATACAGCACCTGATACAATAGGAATCCACCCACAAACCCTGGAGGGTTTGTTCAAGGTTAAAGCCACCACAGACAAGCTCAGGAGAGTAGCCACAGGGGCGGCCAGTGTAAAGTGTCCAAGAAACTGTCCGTAGTCACAATGGGCGCAGGCATGAACACCCAGATCTGGGCACACCCTGGCAAACTAGCTCAGGAGACGAACCACCAGCACCCATTTGTAATGACATTCCCTTTCCCAAAGCCACGAAACTGTTAGTCACCAAACCACAGAAAGGAAGCAGAAGCTTCTGGCAAAACTGGTCTGTTAAGAGCTCCCCTGGCAAAAAGACTCCAGTTTTTCCAGGCCAACGACTCACCCAAGACTGTTACATTTTACAAAATGAAACCCAGGAGTCTTTACAAGCCCATATCCAAAGAATGTAAGCAGGACCTGCCCTCCTGCAAAAACTCTCCATTGAGAGGAAAAAGCTTATCTCAAGGGTCACTGGAAGAGGGTTAATTACACGACACATTAATTTGATGATTAAGATGATTTCTGAGGATTAAGACTTTGTTTAAGTCCCAGAGAACAAAACTTCCTTGCAAATTTCCTTGGAGCACATAATGCAATGTTAAAAAACAAAAACAAAACCAAAAAAGGCATCAACGCACAGGACAAAGCATGCTAGGTCTTACCTGCTTCTAGAAAAGTCACTGAAGTCTGCCAGAAAGACACTAATCATAAAAACTTCCAAGTCCGAAAAAAGAATAACTCACCCAAAAAAGAAGTTCCTAAGAGAGAGGGAAACTGACTATTGCACATGCTGTAAAAGGACAAAGAAACCAGAAATCCAGGACAATAACCCAGGAGGGCCAGGGCAACCAAAGGACCTGCAATCAAAATCAATTCCAGATGGAACAAAGTTGTTGTTTTTTTTTTCTTCCTCCTCACCTTTTTCTTTTGAAAAATTCCAAAGCCACGGAAGAGCTAAAAGAACAGTACAAGAACATCCACATACCTTGCCCCTGGAGTCCCACTGTTCACATTTTGCTATATATGTTTTATGGCTCTGTGCTGTGGGTATATGTCAAGGTACACGCACACTGCTGCTTTTCCTGAACCATCTGAAAGTCAATTGCAGAGATCATGATACTTGGCTAATGCCTCAGCACAGATCTCCTAAGGCCACTCTCCTACATAACCACAATATCATTAACACCCCAAGGAATTCTTGTTTGTTTGGTTTTGTTTTTTGAAACAGTGTCTCGCTCTGTCACACAGGGTGGAGTGCAGTGGTGCGATCACAGCTCACTGCAGCCTCAACATCCAGGGCTCAAGTGATCCTCCCCCCTCAGCCTCCTGAGTAGCTAGGATTAGAGGTGTGCACAACCACACTCAACTGCTTTTTTTCTTTTTTCTTTTCTTTTGTGAGACAGGGTCTCACCCTGTCACCCAGGCTGGAGTGTAGTGGTGCAATCTCAGCTCACTGCAACCTCCACCTCCCAGGCTTAAGCGATCCTCCCACCTCAGCCTCCCAAATAGCTAGGCCTGCAGGCATGCACCACTATGCCCAGCTAATTTTTATAGTTTTTGTAGAAATGGGGTTCCACCATGTTGCCCAGGCTAGTTTTGTTTTTTGTTTGAGACAGAGTCTCGCTCTGTCACCCAAGCTGGAGTGCAGTGGTGTGATCTCTGCTCACTGCAATTTCCGCCTCCCGGGTTCAAGAGATTCTCCTGCCTCAGCCTCCTGACTAGCTAGGATCACAAGTGTGACTGCCATGCCTGGCTTTTTTTTTTTTTTTTTTTTTTTTTTTTGAGACAGAGTCTCACTCTGTCCCTCAGGCTGGAGTGCAGTGGTGCAATCTCGGCTCACTGCAAGCTCTGCTTCCCAGGTTCACACCATTCTCCTGCCTCAGCCTCCCAAGGAGCTGGGACTACAGACGCCCACCACCATGCCCTGCTAATTTTTTGTATTTTTAGTAGAGACAGGGTTTCACCGTGTTAGCCAAGATGGTCTCGATCTCCTGACCTCATGATACGCCCGCCTCAGCCTCCCAAAGTGCTGGGATTACAGGCATGAGCCACTGCACCCAGCTTGTTTTGTTTTTGAGACAGTCTTACTCTGTCACCCACGCTGGAATGTAATGGCACAATTGCAACTCACTGCAACCTCCGCCTCCTGGGTTCCAGCGATTCTCCCACCTCAGCCTCCCAAGTAGCTGGGATTATAGGCACCCACCACCATGCCCAGCTAATTTTTGTATTGCAGTTGAGATGGGGTTTTGCCATGTTGGGCAGGCTGGTCTTGAACTCCTGACTTCACGTGATCCGCCCGCCTCAGCCTCCCAAAGTGCTGGGATTACAGGCGTGAGCCACCACGCCTAGCCTAGTTTTGTTCTGTTTTGAGATGGAGTCTTGCTCTGTCGCCAGGCTAGAGTGCAGTGGCACGATCTCGGCTCACTGCAACCTCCGCCTCCCGGGTTCAAGCGATTCCATTGCCTCAGTCTCTCGAGCAGCTGGGACTATAGGTGCACGCCACCATGCCCAGCTAATTTTTTGTATTTTTAGTAGAGACAGGATTTCACCATGTTGGCCAGGCTGGTCTCTCGAACTCCTGACCTCGTGATCCACTCGCCTTGGCCTCCCAAAGTGCTAGGATTACAGGCATGAGCCACCACACCTGGCCTTGTTTCGTTTTTTAAGAGATGGGACTTGCTATGTTGCCCAGGCTGGTCTTGAACTCCTGGCCTCAAGCAATCCTCCTGCCTCTGCCTCCAAAAGTGCTGGGATTACAGGTGTGAGCCACCACGCCCGACCTTCCCAAGGAATTTAATATTGACCTAGTAGTATCTTTGATATTCACCCCATATCCAAATTTCCCCAATTCCCCCTCCCCCTCAATTTGGCCTTCACTTGTGTTTAATCCAGGACTGGATCAAGGATCTCAGTTGCATTTGGTTCCCATGCTCTTCAACCTACTTAATCTAGAGTGGTTTAGCAGCTTTTCTTTGTTTATCAGGATATTAACATTTTTTAGAGTCCAGGACCCTTGTCTTTAGGATGTTCCACAATCTGGATTTGGCCAATTGTTCCTTAAACACTTTCACAAGAAATTATGTATCTGATGTATCAGTGTTCCATTAGAAGTGCATAATGCCAGTTTGCCCCAATTCTGGTGATGCTGGCTTTGATACCTTGGATATGGATCAAAGTTTTAATGTATAAAACATGGAGTGAATGTGTTAGACGAAAACACAGGCAAAGAAAACAGTGCGAGAAGAAAATATGAAATGAAACCTAGAAGTCAGCCGGGTGCAGTGGCTCATGCCTGCAATCCCAGCACTTTGAGACACAAAGGCAGGCAGATCACCTGAGGTCAGGAGTTCTAGAGTAGCCTGGCCAACATGGTGAAACCCCGTCTCTACTAAAAATATAAAAATTAGGCCGGCCATGGTGGCTCACGCTTCTAATCCCAGGATTTTGGGAGGCCGAGGTGGGCAGATCACAAGGTCAGGAGTTCAAGACCAGCCTGACTAACATGGTAAAACCCCGTCTCTACTAAAAAATACAAAAATTGGCCGGGTGCGGCGGCTCACGCCTTTAATCCCAGCACTTTGAGAGACCAAGGTGGGCGGATCATGAGGTCAGGAGTTCGAGACCAGCCTGGCCAAAATGGTGAAACCCCATTTCTACTAAAAATACAGAAATTAGCCAGGCATGGTGGCACGTGCCTGTAGTCCCAGCTACTCAGGAGGCTGAGGCAGAAGAATCAATGGAACCCGGGAGGCCAAGGTTGCAGTGAGCCGAGATCGTGCCACTGCACTCCAGCCTGGGCAACAGAGTGAGATTCTGTCTCAAACAAACCAAAAAAAAAAAAGAAAATTAGCCGGGCATGGTGGCGCGCGCCTGTAATCCCAGCTACTCAGGAGGCTGAGGCAAGAGAATCGCTTGAACACGGAAGGAGGAGTTGCAATGAGCCAAGATCACATCACTGCATTGCACTCCAGCCTGGGAGACAAAGCGAGACTCTGTCTCAAAAACAAACAAACAAACAAAAAACGTGGCCAGGCACGGTGGCTCAGGCCTGTAATCCCAGCACTTTGGGAGGCCAAGGCGGGCGGATCACGAGGTCAGGAGATCGAGACCATCCTGGCTAACATGGTGAAACCCCGTCTCTACTAAAAATACAAAAAATTAGCCAGATGTGGTGGCGGGCGCCTGTAGTCCCAGCCACTCAGGAGGCTGAGGCAGGACAATGGCATGAGCCCAGGAGGCGGAGCTTGCAGTGAGCTGAGATCACTCCACTGCACTCTAGCCTGGGCCACAGAGCGAGACTCCGCCTCAAAAAACAAAAACAAAAACAAAAACAAAACAAAACAAAAAAAATGAGAATTAGCCAGGCATGGTGGCGCGTGCCTGTAATCCCAGCTACTCAGGAGGCTGAGGCAAGAGAATTGCTTGAACCCAGGAGGCGGAGGTTGCAGTGAGCCGAGATCCTGCTATTGCACTCCAGCCTGGGCGACAGAGCAAGACTCCGTTTCAAAAAAAAAAAATTAGCCAAGCGTGGTGGCAGGCGCCTGTAATCCCAGTGACTCAGGTGGCTGAGGCAGGAGAATCACTTGAAGCTGGAAGGTGGAGGTTGCAGTGAGCTGAGATCGTGCCACTGTATTCCAGCCTGTGTGAAGAGTGAGACTCCGTCTCAAAAAATAAAAGAAATAAAAAAATTTGGCCAGATGCGGTGGCTCACGCCTGTAATCCCAGCACTTTGGGAGGCCGAGGTGGGCGGATCACAAGGTCAGGAGTTCAAGACCAGCCTGGCCAATAGGGCGAAACCCCGTCTCTACTAAAAAATACAAAAATTAGCCGGGCGTGCTGGCACACGCCTGTAGTCCCAGCTACTCAGGAGGCTGAGGCAGGAGAATCGCTTGAACCCAGAAGGCAGAGGATGCAGTGAGCTGAGATCGCACCACTGAACTCCAGTCTGGATAACAGAGTGAGACTCTGTCTCAGCAAAAAAATAAATAAATAAAATAAATAAAAAAATTTAAAAAGAAACCTAGAAGTCATAAAATATTTAAAAATCTGATTACATAAAAATCAAAAACTCTGCATGAAAAAATATATAATTAAAAGAACAGTGGGCTGGGCACAGTGGCTTACGCCTGTAATCCTAGCACTTTGGGAGGCCAAGGTGGGCGCATCACGAGGTCAGGAGATCGAGACCATCCTGGCCAACGTGGTGAAACCCCGTCTCTGCTAAAAATACAAAAATTATCTGGGTGTGGTGGCAGGTGCCTGTAATCCCAGCTACTCAGGAGGCTGAGGCACAAGAATCTGTGGAACCTGGGAGTCGGAGGTTGCAGTGAGCCAAGATCGTGCCACTGCACTACAGCCTGGCAACACAGCGAGACTGTGTCTCAAAAGGGAAAAAAAAAAAAAAAAAAAAAGAACAGTGACAAATTGGCGAAAATATGTATAACACATATCACAGCCATAGGACAAATTTCCTTAATATATAAAAAAAAGTGTAAGTCAATAAGAAAAAGACTGTAAACCTAAAAAAGAAATGGGCAAACAATACACAGTTGTCCCTCAGTATCCATTGGGGATTGGCTCCAGGACCCCTACACAGAAACCAAAATCCACAGATGCTCTAGTCCCTTATATAAAGTGACACAGTATTTGCATGTAACCTATGCACATCCTGCCATATACTTTAAATCATCTCTAGATTATTCATAGTACCTGATAAATGTAAATACTATGTAAATAGTTATACTATATTGGTTTTTTATTTGTATTATTTGTTATTGTATTGTTATATTTTGGTTTTTCCCTGAATATTTTTTGAATTTAATTTCATTTTATTTTTTGGTATTTAAAAAAAATTTTTTACTTCCATAGGTTTTTGGGGAACAGGTGGTGTTTGGTTACATGAGTAAGTTCTTTAGCAGTGATTCATGAGAATTTTTCCTGAATATTTTTGTGGTTGGTTTAATCCACAGATGGGGAACCTGAGGATATGGAAGGCTAAGAGATGGTTCATAAGCGGCCTTAAAAATATAAAATGAGGCCGGGCACGGTGGCTCACGCCTGTGATCCCAGCACTTTGGGAGGCCAAGGCAGGCAGATCACCTAAGATCAGGAGTTCAAGACCAGCCTGGCCAACATGGTGAAACCCCATCTCTACTAAAAATACAAAAATTAGCTGGGTGTGGTGGCATGCACCTGTAATGCCAGCTACCCAGGAGGCTGAGGCAGGAGAATCGCTGGAACCTGGGAGGCACAGGCTGCAGTGAGCCGAGATGGCACCAATACACTCCAGCCTGGGCGACAGAACAAGACTCCATCTCAAAAAAAAAAAAAAAAAAAAAAGACAGGCGCAGTGCCTCACGCCTGTAATCCCAGCACTTTGGGAGGCCGAGGTGGGTAGGTCACAAGGTCAGGAGATCAAGGCTATCTTGGCCAACATGGTGAAACCCCATCTCTACTAAAATACAAAAAATTAGCAGGGCATGGTGACGCATGGCTGTAATCCCAGCTACCTGGGGGGCTGAGGCAAGGGAATCACTTGAACCCGGGAGGCGGAGGTTGCAGTGAGCTGAGATCATGCCACTGCACTCCAGCCTGGCGACAGAGCAAGACTCCGTCTCAAAAAAAGAAAGAAAGAAAGAAAGAAATGGCTGTGCATGGTGGCTCACGCCTGTAATCCCAGAACTTTGGGAGGCCGAGGTGGGTGGATCACCTGAGGTCAGGGGTTCGAGACCAGCCTAGCCAACATGGCAAAGCCCCACCTTTACTAAACCTACAAAAATTAGCTGAGCCTGGTGGCACATGCCTGTAATCCCAGGTACTCGGGAGGCTGAGGCAGGAGAATCCCTTGAACCCAGGAGGCAGAGGTTGAAGTGAGGCAAGATTGCACCACTACACTCCAGCCTGGACGACAAGACTCCGTCTCAAGAAAGAAAAAAAAACAATCAATAGAATGCCATTAAAATGAGTGAGGTGGAGGCCGGGTGCTGTGGCTCACGCTTGTAATCCCAGCACTTTGGAAGGCCGAGGCGAGCAGATCACAAGATTGAGACCATCCTAGCTAACAAGGTGAAACCCCATCTCTACTAAAAATACAAAAAATTAGCACAGCATGGTGGCATGTGCTTGTGGTCCCAACTACTTGGGAGGCCGAGATGGGAGGATCACTTGAGCCTGGGAGGTTGAGGCTGTGATCACGGTGAGCTGTGATCGTGTCACCACACTCCAGCCTGGGCGAATGATGTTTTTAAATGAAGTGGAATGCGGTCAGATGAGAATGAAAGAACACCCTTCATCTGAGTGCTCTTGCCAGTGCAGTGCGGTGCCTGACGCTAAGCACTTCAATCTCCACTGTCACCACTCATGGACCTAACAGGCCACTCCTCTTTAGAGATTAGGAAGTGAGAGTGGGAAGCCAGCACCCAAAGCAAACACAAGGCAAACGGGCACACGTGACCCCTTGTGCCAGCAGCAGCAGACCTCAGGAGGGAGGAAGGAGCCAGGTCTCTGCACTGCTCCGGCTGCCTGAGCTCCCTTACATCCCACCACAAACTCTGGAAGACTGCTCTGTGCAGGAAAGCAGAACTGGGGGCCAGCTTGCTTGCCTGTAAGCCCCACCATGTCTTCCAAAAAATCACCAGCACCTCATCTTCCTGCAACTCCAGCGATCGGCCAGAGGAAGGCTATGTGCCCCTGGAGGCTGTGGGCAGTGCCAACAGTATTAACACACACAGAGGGAGAAGGACCTTCTGCCCTCCAGAAGCCGAGTGTGAGCACACGCTCAGGAACAGGCTCACAGGGCCTAGCCAGAGCTGACCTTGGCAGGTACTTTTGCTCCCTTCTTGGTAAGTAAAATGGGATTATTCAGGGGCTCAGACCCACCACTTCACCAGCTTAAGTGCTACCAGTACTAACAGCTTCCCGTATTTAAATCATACCCCAGGCCCCTCCCCAACACACAAAAAAGAAATGTAAAATTACAGAGAAGCATTAAAATGTCATCTACCTGGAAAGAATAACAGAAACCTAGAAGTTCAGAAACAGGTCTCATTTCATATTCCTGCAGCAGAAGGATATTTAGGATATTTGGCAAGGGTGCAAGTCAGGGTCAGGATGGGTCTCTGGGAAGCCAGGGCTGCCTGAGGCAGGTGGCTGTGAGGCCTGTCTGGGCAGGGAGGTCAAGGCTAAGTATCTCCTTGGAAACTGGTCCAAGGTTTGCTTGGTGATTGATCAGGAAGAACAGGGGTGGGGCCCATATTATGTGAGGTGTTTGATCCACAAGGGATCCTGATCTTTGCAGGAAGCCTTGCTGGTGGAATCTAGGACTTCAGGGGTGGTAACTTCATCTGCCCTGGGGTGGTTATTCGGTTCAGGTCAAGGACATTGACCACAGGATTCCAGCAGCAGAAAACATGTGGGTTAGACACTTGGGTGCTACTCGGGCCTGAAAAAAACACCTTAATTGGAGCTGGCTCTCAAAGCCTCCTCCCCAGCTCTCCATGTGGGAGAGGATATGGAAGTGGGTCACAATCTTCTAGCTGAAACAGCGTCACTGCGGGCTCCAATCACACTTGAAGATGTCCAGGTGCACTGAGTGACCTGGCCTCCTCGCTGTGCAGGCCTTGCCCTCCTAATGAGATGCTGGATGCTGCTGCCCCGCCCCTCAGCTTGAAGGGCCAGTTGATTAGCACCAGGAGTGCCACATACAGTGACATGACAAGGGCTGGTGAAAATAACATCGCACAAGGATATGCCTCGCTGTCCTGGCACCCTCCTCTCACTCCAAATGTGAGTGGCTGCCTCTGCCAGCCCTTTGCCCTCTCTACCCAGCCCTGGCTGGAGGGAGAGAGGAACACTGTGTGCTTTCACATGAACTGCTTGCTAGACCTCCCTGACCTTGGTCTTTGAAGAGAGCTGAAGGCCTGGTGCTTGGGGAAGAAAGAACCCTGCCCCCACTCTAATCTGTATATATTGACCCAAAATGGGGGCCAGAGGACATAGGTGTCCATGTGCATCAGTTCCCCCAGGAACCCCATGAGCACTGTGGAGAGCCCGCCTGCCACCATATGCCTGCTTTCCAAAGTTGGCAGCGAGAGACCTGTCGGGCAGGAAGAGAACTCTGCAGAGACAAGGTCTGGCGCCTGTTACATAAGAAGTGCACCGTGTTAATGGCAGAACTTCAAAATCCACAGCCCCAAGCAAAAACTTTGAAAAGAAATCCTCAATATGAGCATTTCTCCCTGACTGAAACTCAAGTTAACAGTCAAAGGGTTAAGGCTTTAAGTGGGAAGGGAGTTCTTGCTAACCATGGCTCCTGAGGTGTGCACTGTTTCTCAAGATGTCCATACCAAGTACAGCTTTTGTTACAGGACACGGAAGGGCTCTAATTGTTTAACTCTTCCCTTGCTCTTCTGGAAAGCCAACCCAGCCCCCCACCTTAATGTCCACTCAGGGCAGGTAGCCACTGGGGCCAGTGTGCATCTGGAGATCATGTCCTGACTCTCCTCCTAAGAGTTCAAAGCACTCTCATCAAATCATTCTTTCTTCATTCACACGATCCCAACTATATAATAAGCCTTTTGGTCCTGGACTAAGAGCTTGGTATGGGGAAGAACTTTTTTTTTTTCTTTTTTTTTGAGACAGAGTCTCACTCTATTGCCCAGGCTGGAGTGCAATGGTGCAATCTCAGCTCACTGCAACCTCCGCCTCCAGCGTTCAAGCAATTCTCCTGCCTCAGCCTCCCGAGTAGCTGGGACTACAGGTGCGTACCACCACGCCAGGCTAATTTTTTGTATTTTTAGTAAAGACGGGGTTTCACCATGTTAGCCAAGATGGTCTCAATCTCCTGACCTCGTGATCCGCCTGCCTTGGCCTCCCAAAGTGCTGGGATTACAGGCGTGAGCCACCATGCCCGGCTGGGGAATAACTATTTTTGTCCTGCTTGCCACGATATTCCTAGTACCTATGATGGTGTCCAGATTGTAATAAAGCCTTAATAAATATTTGTTAATTGAATCAATGAGTCATTAGAAGGAAGGAGGGGAGGGAGGGAGGAGTAATGGAAGACAACCACCACTTCTTGGTGTCTCTGTGATCCTGGCTTATAAAAAACATCAGAACCAAGATTAGAAACCAAGCCCTTTAACTCCCTCTTGGCCCTGCCATTGGGGGTCCTCAATCATGTTATGATGCACAGAACACATACCTGTTTACAGAAGTTTCTACACTACAACACAACCATGAAAAATGGAGCCACAGGTATGACCCTCAATCCTTAAGAAACTTCAAAAGGGGAGAACAATGTTTTTGTCCAGCTATTCCCCCACAGAAGGACACCCTTCCCTCTGGGGACTGTTGTCTTTCCCTTTTTAACAAGGCTTCATGGAAGACCAGAGCATAATAGGTCTTTAATAACTGAGTATAACAGTAGTTGGTGCTCAGTTCCCTTTCATAAAAGAAGTTCAAAAGCACTTTGGCCCAAACACCACCATGCCCCTGGGAACTACGAAGGTACAAGTATCATTATCCCCATTTACAGTCAGGGAAAGTAAAGCAAAGGGAGGTTACTTAGCTTGCCCAGGGTCAGACAAGACAGGGAAAGGGCCTAGGATTCAAACCCTTTGGAGCAGCCAGCAAGTTAACTCTGACTACCCTAAGAGTATCACCTACATTGGGCTTAAGGGAGACTTTTCTTTCTTCTCTATGGCTTCTGCTGAGAATCAGTATATGACATGGTGCTCAGAGCTCTGCCTGGGAGTCATACTGCCTGGTTTGAATCTGATTCTGTTCCCAACTAGCTCGACCTCAAACACTTTACTTAACTTTTCTAGGCCTCAGCTTCTTAACATACAAAATGGTAATAATGGTACGTATCTCAGAAACCGTGAGGATGAAATGAGACAGTGTATGTAAAATGCCACTATCATTCACTTTCTCATTTTCTAAATGAGCACGTATCGTTCTCATAGTAAGAAAACCAGCTACATGAGAAAAAGCTTGCACCCACTCTGCGTTTAGTTTTTACAAATCTACAGATGACATATGACTAGCAGGCATTTCAGATTCTGCCAATAAAATGCCCCAGGACTCTGAAAGTGACCTGCAACACAAGCGTCCTATTTGATTCCCACTAACTTGTGTTGGTCTCTCAAGGTTAGCAGAGCAAGTGGCATCATGGACAACAACTGATGGGAGGACCAAAAAGGGATCTGAAAAGCTGGCCAATGGCACCCAGTCTAAAGAGTCCCACTCTGGATTCCTGGTGAGTGGAGCCCCTGGGTTTGAAATGCCATTTCTCTCAGCGCTCTGCTGAGTTACCCAACTCCGCTCAGCCCAGATGAAAGACAACCAATGCTTTCTAGATACCACTGTGTTCCTGATCAAGTAATCAAACAGGAGATGGTCAGAGTTGCCAGTGTGGCCCAACCCTCTATAGAGGGGCCTGGTGATGGCAGGGACTGGCAGAGAAGTAGGGATAGGGTGGGGGTAGGAAAGCTGTCCAGTCAATCTTGGTATACTCTCAACAAAGAAACAGTGATATATATGTATGTGTGTCTCTGATGCATTTATGAAGAATGGCTGCAAAACTCCAAGACTACTTAAGAGTCACTGCCAAGATAAGAAGCTTTAACTCACACAGAGAGGAGCAGAGAACACAGACATTCCACTGTAGACGACAAGCTGCTAAGCACTGGCAACATTCATTCATTCAACTCAAGAAATGTTTACTGATGACTTAGGGACTCGGAAAAAAGGAAGCTCAATAAAATGCAGGACACGCAGACACACATACCAGGACTGTCATCAACCTAGCTGATGCTTCCCTCATCTTCAGGGGACCAGGCCAGAGAAATAAGGAACCTGATGGGAAGAAACTCAATACTCTGGCTGGCCTCAAAAACCTCCCAGGACAAGGAGAGCCTATCCCAGCCGCTCTTCGTAATGTCCTGTTCTGTCTTTTAGTGTGGACTCAAATATTCTCCTAGACCCCAGGAAAAGTTCCCATGCAGTGACTTCCCACTGTTCAGAATTCAAAAGTAAAATCCAAACTCCTAACCACAGCCACAAATTTGGCCCCTGCTGATTCATCACTAACCACACTCCAGCCCCTCTGGGTTGATCATTCTTGCAGTCCTCTCTATCCACAAAGCTGTCCCCCTAGATCACCATCCATGTCTCCCAAAAGCCACCTTCTCAGAGCTAAAGTTATGACCCTAACCCTCATCCCATCCACTTTCCATCTTCTGTTTTATTTTCCCCCGTATCTCTTTCACCACCCTACATTCTCTTTTTTTTGAGACAGAGTCTTGCTTAGTCGCCCAGGCTGGAGGGCAGTGGCACGATCTTGGCTCACTGCAAGCTCCGCCTCCCGGGTTCACGCCATTCTCCTGCCTCAGCCTCCTGAGTAGCTGGGACTACAGGCGCCCGCCCCCATGCCCGGCTAATTTTTTTTTTTTTTGTATTTTTAGTAGAGACGGGGTTTCACCATGTTACCCAGGATGGTCTCGATCTCCTGACCTGGTGATCCACCCGCCTCGGCCTCCCAAAGTGCTGGGATTACAAGCGTGAACCACCGTGCCTGGCCTCACCACCCTACATTCTTTTGTTGACTCGTTTATTTGTTTACTATCTGTCTCTCCCACTAGAAGATAAACTTCATAAGAGCATGCCTCTTAAAGATCTTGTTCTTGGCTACGTCCATAGCATCCGCAACAGTGCCTAGCACATAGGTGCTCAATCAGTCATTCAATTCAACAAATATTTTCAGAGTACTACAAAGTTTAGGTACTATATTATAAGAGTAGACAAAAAGAGACAAAAATCTCTGCTCTCAAAGAGCTTAAATGCTGGTGGGAGCTAAGAAGCAGATAAAAAAAGGCAAAATAATGGTTACTTCAATTTAGCATATACCAAGTGCTAGGTGGTCTTCTGAGTATCTACTAGGTATTACTTAATTTAATCCTCCCAACAACTCCATGAGGAAAGTATTACTATTGTGCATATGGGGAAACTGAGACACAGAGAGATTAAGTTACCTGCTGAAGATCATGCAGCTCCTGAAGGCAGAACCAAGATCCAAACCTGATGGTCTTGGTACAAAGTCCATGGTCTAATTAAGAGCTACACTTCAGGCCAGGCACGGTGGCTCACGCCTGTAATCCCAGCACTTTAGGAGGCCGAGGTGGGTGGATCGCCTGAGGTCAGGAGTTCGAGACCAGCCTGACCAACATGGTGAAACCCCATCTCTACTAAAAATACAAAAATTAGCCAGATGTGGTGGCACACGCCTGTAATCCCAGTTACTTGGGAGGCTGAGGCAGGAGAATCGTTTGAACCCAGGAGGCAGAGGGTTGCAGTGAGCCAAGATTGTGCTATTGCACTCCAGCCTGGGCAACAAGAGCAAAGCTCCATCTAAAAAAAAAAAAAAAAAAAAAAAAAAAAAAAGAGCTACACTTCATATTTGCTGAGTGTCAAGTGACTACTTGGTCAGCACCAGCAGCAGCTGTTCCCCACAGGCAGGGATGGAGAGAGCAGATCCATCAAGGAAGGGCTGCCCTGTCATGTGAGCCCTGTGAACAAGACACTGCTGGGTTTACACTATATTGCACCCTGGATGAGGAGTCTACAAGAAGCATGGTCTGATGAAAAGACAGGGGCAGGGGCAGGAGTCTTGGTGCGATGAGATGCCCAGGCAAGTCAACCAATATTTGAAGAGTTCACATTTTGTGCAGGGCGCTGATTCAGACACTGTGGACGATGCAAAGACAAACCCAGTAGAGATTCTGGCCTCAGAAAGCTTAGAGTCACATGTGTACACATGGAGATGAAACGGGGTAGAAACTAGCAGGCATCATAAGAAAATGCATAAACTGCTATAAGATTTCAAAAGAGCCAGCTTCTAGGGGACACAGACGCTTAACCATAAAAGAAGGGGCTGGCCTGTGTAACCCCCAAGGTCCTCTCATTCTGACATGTTCTGACAGCACAGATTTGGAGCAGCATGGAGATAAGTTTTATTCTGTTTTTTGGGGAGTTTTTTTGTTTTTTGTTTTTGAGACGGAGTCTTCCTCCGTCGCCCAGGCTGGAGTGCAGTGGCACGATCTTGGCTCACTGCAACCTCCACCTCCCTGGTTCAAGCGATTCTCCTGCCTCAGCCTCCCAAGTCGCTGGGATTACAGGCACTCGCCATCATGCCCAGCTGATTTTTGTATTTTTAGTAGAGACGGGTTTTCACCATGTTGCCCAGGCTGGTCTTGAGCTCCTGACCTCAGGTGATCCGCCCGCCTTTGCCTCCTAAAATGTTGGCATATACAGGGGTGAGCCACTGCACCTGGCCTCATTCTCATTAATAGCTCAAGTTTGTGGCCACTGAAACATTCTCCTACCTACCATGAGAACAGGCCCAATTTCCTGGTGCAACATCTTCCAACAGTGGCAGTAATGTTCCCATTTAAATAATACAACCGGATGTGGGAATGAAACCCAGTGTATTCTGCCCTCCTCCACCTCTAACTGGTTTTTAAACCCACAAACCCTCTCCAATCAAGGAGGCGGGGACCTGTTCTGTGAGCACGTTGTTATGGGACATCTAACTCTCAGTCTCCAAAGTTTTGCTTTGCAGCTCTCCCAGAGGGAACAGACTGATTCCACCTCTTCGTTTCCACTGCCACTGCCCCGATCCCTCAAGCCACCATCATCTCTTGCCAGGCAGCTGCAATAGTCTGTCTCATAACTGGTATCCCTGCCTCCACCTTTGCTCCTTAGAATCCAGTCTCTACACAGTGGCCAGAACAATCTTTTGGAACAAATCAGACTTTATTCTTTCTCTGCTTAAAACCCTCCAATGGCCTCTAACTGTTCTTGGAATAAAATCCAAACTCTTTATTACGACCTACAAAATCTTTGTTTTGATCTACAGGTTCTTTTTCTCCACCCCCGCCCAAGACGGAGTTTTGCTCTGTTGCCCAGGCTGGAGTGCAGTGGCGCAATCTCGGCTCACCGCAACCTCCGCCTCCCAGGTTCAGGAAATTCTCCTGCCTCAGCCTCCCAAGTAGCTGGGACTACAGGTATGCACCACCACGCTCAGCTAATTTTTGTATTTTTAGTAGAGACAGGGTTTCACCATGTTGGTCAGGATGGTCTCGAACTCCTGACCTCGTGATCTGCCCGCCTTGGCCTCCCAAAGTGCTGGGATTACAGGCATGAACCACCGAGTCCGCCCTGATCCACAGATTCTTTTTTTTTTTTTTTTTTTTTTTTTGAGACAGAGTCTCGCTCTGTCGCCCAGACTGGAGTGCAGTGGCGTGACCTCGGCTCACTGCAAGTTCCACCTCCCGGGTTCACGCCATTCTCCTGCCTCAGCCTCTCCGAGTAGCTGGGACTACAGGTGCCCACCACCACGCCCAGCTAATTTTTTGTATTTGTAGTAGATATGGGGTTTCACCGTGGTCTCGATCTCCTAACCTCGTGATCCGCCCGCCTCGGCCTCCCAAAGTGCTGGGACTACAAGCGTGAGCCACCGCGCCCAGCCACAGATTCTTATATGTAATCTGGCCCCTCTCCATCTTCATAGCACTTACCACTACTGAAATTATTTTGTCCACTTGTTTGTTTACTCACTTATTGTCTGACTTCCCTCCTCTTTAAAATGTCATCTCTAAGGAGGGCAGAAACCGTGTCTGTCTTCACCACTAAAGCCCCAGTACTTGGAACGGTGCCTGGCACATAGTAAATGCTCACTACTGAATGAATGAATCTCCATCCCATAGAGGTGATTTGTATTTACAAGGGAGGACCACGAACTCCCCCAGCAAACCGTGAATGACACATTGGCATTTAACAGCCTGCACCTTTATTTATGATCCAAAGTCCTACTTTAAATCTGAGGAAGCTGCTGGTATCTCTGGACATTTTAATGGCACAAGAGATCAGTTATCACTTGGGGACACACTCCAGGAACTGGAGCCCAGTGGTTGTAGCAGGGAGCTAAGAGCCAAGGCTCCTGAGAACAGAACTTCAAGACAAACCATGACTTGCCTCCAGGTCCCTTACCCACACACCCTGTACCTCAATTTACCCAGCAGTTGGCCAGACATGTTCCTCTCAGTTCTGTGAGTGACAGGAGACAAAATAATTAACAGCTGGAGCATACTGAGATCCTCAGACAGGAGGTGGTGCAAGCCACACGTCTCATTATTCATAAAACTCTTGATTTGCGGCCAACACGGCCCCCGCCGCCTTCCCAGGGGCTAACCTGACAACAGGCACTGCTCAGACAAGTTCAGCTCACAAGGCAGAGGGAGGGATGGAGGGCCTAGCAGAGGCTGGGTGTCCAGACCTGAGTGTCTCGGTTACCAGGTTCCAAAAAAAGGAAGGTGGTTGGGGTGGGGTGATGAAAAGGAGGTGAGAGGTGCAGTTTGGGGCTCCAGGTGGTTAATTTTGCAGGTTCGTGCATACACGCCCGCCATCCAGGTGAGATATGTGCCCCCACCAGGTACCTTCCAGGAAGGCTCACCGGGGAGGGGTGGAATCGGGAGACGACAGTTCAATCAAACTACAGAGGGAGGAAGGGCGGCCCAGCGTTTAGTTTGGGGAAATATGGAGAGTAAGAGTCTCAGAGTGGGCGCAGGTGAGGGAAGAGGCAGGGGCCCAGAGGTCGGGAGGGCGGACGGGCGATGACAGGCACCCGGACGCGATGAGGTGAGCAACAAGGTGGGCGGCGCGGACACCTGTGGAGGCGACCCCCGGGCGAAGAGTGAGGGAGGCGGGAGGTGGTCTGCGGCGAGAGGCGGCCAGGCCCAGACCAGGGCGCCGCGCCGCCGGGGCAGTCAGGGGTCCGAGCGGGGTCGGGGGCGCTCTCCGCGGCCCCTCCCCGGCAGACAAAGGGCTGGCCGCTCCCCCAAGCCCCGGCGCGGCGCGGCGCGGGCCCGGGCGGTGCAGGCGCGGCCCGGCCTCGGCGCTTACCTGGGCCGCCCGACCCGGCCGGGCCGGCAGGGGCAGCGGGTCCGGGGCGCAGCGCGCGGCGGCCTGTTCCGGGGCGTGCTCAGCCCGAGCAGCCGCTGAGGCGGCGGCAGTAGCAGCAGCGGGAGCGGCCGCCTCAGCCTCCGCCTCCCGCTCCGAGAGTCACCGCGGTGGGGAGGGAGGGAGGCGCCAGGCCGCCGGGGGAGGGACCGGCGGAGGGGGCGGCATCTGGCTGCTGAGGCGCGGCGGCGGCAACGCCCCGGAGGGAGGCGGGCGCGTGGGGCCGGGCGCCGGGGCGGGGCCTGCGGGCGGGGCGGGGCCCGGGGCCGCGAATTGGTTAACTCAGCCTGTGGGCGGGGCTGCGCGGTGCGGGGCGGGGCCTTGTGGCGCATGTGAACGCTCATTGGGCCCTCCTGGAAGGGGGCGAGACCAGCGGCATAGGGACGGGGCCATGCGGTGGGCGGGTGGAACCCGGCGCCGGTAGTGGGTGGCCGAGTCCGCGCTGAGAGCAAAGGGGAGGAGCGGGCCGGGGGTGAGCAGGGAAGGCGGGTTGGGCGCGAGGAGGAGGCGGTGGCCTGGAGGAGGAGCCGGGTAAGGCTGAAGCTGGCGCTGCGGTAAAGCCACTCTGCGTGTCCCTATCTGCTCCAGGAGCACAGTGTTCCGGAAAAATAATGGCCTCTCCCACACACCGGTCTGTGTTTAAAAACGGGAGCAACAAGACGGGGCAGAATCCTTGGTGAGGCCAGTTTACCCAGAACCCCGGAAAATTCTGAAATGGACGAGGTTGCAGAACATTTAGAGGCGTGGTCTTCCTGCGTCGTTGAGCTGGGAACGTTGCTACCTCTGAGCTTGGGGCCTAACCTGGGATTAACCTAGCCCAGAGAGCCCAGGGATGGGCCTCCGTAGGTCCATTAAACTCAGAAGGTCGTGTGTACTGGTAGTGAGTGCATTTTTCGGGGGAAAGGTGCCCATGATTAAAATGTTTCTACAGAAAGTCTGGCTGTATTTGGAGAGGGTACAGGGAGAAGCAGCCCATTTTAGGTAAAATGCAAACTGCTTTTAACATCCGCCTTCCTTTTAAAGGGACCTGTATCTTTAAGTGTGGTCTCATTTTCAGCAGTTTAAATTATCAGTTATACAGTGTGACACTAACCCCAATTCAGAAGCCCTCCTACCCTACTCCTCCCACAGCCTTTCTTTTTACACCTTTTCTGTACCATCCTCTTCCACTCCACATTTCTTCCCCTTCCCTATGCAAAAAGAATACAAAGTCCTTCTTTGTTTGTTTGTTTATAATATAATATCCACATTACTCTTTACTCATTTGGGTTTTTTTGTTTTTGTTTTTGAGAGGGAGTCTCGCTCTGTCGCCCAGGCTCAGGTGCAGTGGCGCGATCTTGGCTCACCGCAACCTCCGCTTCCCGGGTTCAAGCGATTCTCCTGCCTCAGCCTCCTGAGTAGATGGGATTACCGGCATGCGCCACCACTCCCAGCTAATTTTTGTATTTTTAGTAGAGACGGGTTTTCTCCATGTTGGCCAGGCTGGTCTCCAACTTCTGACCCCAAGTAGTGTGCCCGCCTCGGCCTCCCAAAATGCTAGGATTACAGGCCTGAGACACCGCGCCCGGCCTGCTCACACTTTTTCATACTTAATAGGTCCCCGGCCGGGCGCAGTGGCTCATGCCTGTAATCTCAGCACTTTGGGAGGCCGAGGCAGACAGATCACCTGAGGTCGGGAGTTGGAGACCAGCCTGACCAACATGAAGAAACCCCGTCTCTACTAAAAATACAAAAATTAGCCGGGCGTGGTGGCGCATGCCTGTAATCCCAGCTACTCAGGAGACTGAGGCAGGAAAATCGCTTGAACCCGGGAGGCGAGGGTGCAGTGAGCCGAGGTTGCGCCATTGCACTCCAGCCTGGGCAACAAGAGCGAAACTCTGTCTGGAAAAAAAAAAAAAAAAATTGGTCCCCAAGTGGGTTTCTCCTACAGTGTCCCCACCTTCAGTAACTGGCACCACTCTCTACCCAGTTGCTTACACCAGACACTTAAATTGTACCGTTGACACCACTCTTTCCTTTATTCTTCATTTCCAGTCCATGTTGTTTCCAATTCTAAATGGTGTCCTTAATCTCTCCACCTCCTACCATCTCTACCCCTCTTTCCCAGTTTAACCTGCCACCAGCTATCACCTTGACTCCTGCAATAACCCTTCAAGCAGTCTCTCCTTTAGGCTCTCCTAATGCCCCCATTCACTGCCCACACAGCAACTAGAGGAAACTTCTTAAAATCTTGTCAGACCTGCGCTATTCAACGACTTCTCTTCATTTTCACGAGGAAGTTCAAAGTCCTTAGTGTGGCAACAAGGCCTTACAGGATCTGGCTACAGCCTGATCTTGAACCACTTTTGCCAACTGGGCTCTAGCCACATATGGGCCTTGTGCCTGTTCCTTGATCACAGGGAGCTCTTTTGTGCTTCAGGTCTTCTGATTGCGCTGTTCCCTTGGCCTCAATGGCTCTTTTCCGATTTCTCCCCACTTCACCTGCCTGAATACTTGATCTACTTCCGGGAGACCTCTTAATCGATGCTAGCCCTAGTCCCACAGCATGGCTATAAACTCCAGGAGGGCAAGGACCATGCCACCAAGCACAATACCTGTATCCACAAATATTACTGTAGGAACAAACTGAATGTGTAAATACTCCATCCAGGACTTTCCCTTCCATCGGCCAGCCACTCCTACTCCCCGCCTCCGACCCCCAGGGCTATCAGCCTTCTCCTCCTTACTCTTCTCTCACTGCATTTATGGTTCGATATTTTCTCCTTTCAGCTCTGGAGAGGGCCTCCGTGTGGTCCCAGAACATATATTAGGTACCTTTTTTTTCTTTTTTTTGAGATGGGGTCTCAGTCTGTTGCCCAGGCTGGAGCACAGTGGTGCAATCTTGGCTCACTGAAACCTCCACCTCCTGGATTCAAGTGATTCTCCTGCTCAGCCTCCTGAGTAGCTGGGATTACAGGCACCCGCCACCATGCCCAGCTAATTTTTTGTATTTTTAGTAGAGACGGGGTTTCACCATGTTGGCCAGGCTGGTCTCGAACTCCTGACCTCAAGTGATCTGTTGGCCTCAGCCTCCCAAAGTGCTGGGACTACAGCTGTGAGCCACCATGCTGGCCTATTATGTATCTTTAAATAGTTGCTTTCTGGAGCAAAAAAAAGAAAAAAACACTATTTTTTTTCTCTTTTTTTCTTTCTTTTTTTTGAGATGAAGTCTCATTGTCGCCCAGGCTAGACTGCAGTGGTGTGATCTTGGTTCACTGCAGCCTCCGCCTCCTGTGTTCAAGTGATTCTCCTGCCTCAGCCTTCCTAGTAGCTGGGATTACAGGCATGCGCCACCACGCCCAGCTAATTTTTGTATTTTTAGTAGAGACAGGGTTTCACCATATTGGCCAGGCTGGTGTCAAACTCCTGATCTCAAGTGATCCACCTGGTCTCAGCCTCCCAAAGTGCTGGGATTATAGGCGTGAGCCACCGTGCCCAGCCAAAAAACTGTTCTCTACAGCAAAGGATAACTATAAGAGTAAAATTTTCAGGCGAAGTATGAAATAACAGTGCAACCATAGCAGGCTGCAGGGAAGGATAACTGTTTTTTATTTATTTAGAGATGGGATCTCCCTCTGTCACCCAGGCTGGAGTGCAGTGGCATGGTCCTAGCTGACTGTACCTTAAACTCGCAGATTCAAGCAATTCTCCTGCCTCAGTCTCTGGAGCAGCTAGGGCTACAGGCGTGTGCCACCATCCCCCAGTTAATTTTTTTTTTTTTTTTTTGAGACAAAGTCTTGCTCTGTCACCCAGGCTAGAGTGCAGTGGCATGATCTCAGCTCACTGCAACCTCTGCCTCCCGGATTCAAGCGATTCTTCTGTCTCAGCCTTCCGAGTAGCTGGGATTACAGGCGCCCACCACCATGCCTGGCTAATTTTTGTATTTTTAGTAGAGACAGGGTTTCACTGTCTCTACCAGCCAGGATGGTCTTAAACTTTTGACCTCAGGTGATCCACCCGCCTCGGCCTCCTGAACTGCTGGGATTACAGGCATGTGCCACCGCACCCGACTTTTTTTTTTTTTTTTTTTTTGAGATGGGGTTCACCATGTTGCCCAGGCAGCTCTCTTAACTCCTGGTCTCAATCAATCCTCCTCCCACCTCGGCCTCTCAAAGCACTAGGATTATAGGCAAAAGAGCTATTTTAAAGCAGTTGGGGGTTTATGGCAACAACTTAAATTTTACTCTATAAGAAGGTCTTCTGCTTACAAGTTGAGCAAGTACAAGGTCAGAATGGGTAAATTAATAACTTCCAGTATTTAGAAAGTGAAAAAATGATCTTTTGCTCTGGTCTCTTTGTTTGCCATCCTGTTTGCATTTGGTATAGCTCTAACTTCTCTGAAGACAGACAATTAAAAGGAGGCTAAGTGCACAGCAAAGAGTGTCACAGTCATGTGTCACCCTCTTGTGTTGTGCCTTGGCAAATACTTGTCATCTAATTTTACTTTGGAGATGATAAGGAATTATTAAACACAATGATGAAAGCATTTTGTAGATCGGTGAATATACATATTTTGTGTCATGAGTGGGGTATGTGCAGCTGTGAACATCTGGCTCTCTGCCAGCATGCCCCCCAAGTGTTAGTCTCTGTAGCATCTGATGAGTAGATCTTCCCGACATCACAGAACCCAGCTTTTATGTGTTTGGGAACAGTATAAAGAAATAATTATTCATTTCTTTGGCTGAGTGTTTTGATCAACCAACATGTCTTCTAAGTGTATTTTGTCTGTGAAGCCTGAAACATTCTAATCACCTAGTAAAGACAAAGCAACATAAGACCTTAATTTGGATCCATATACTCAGCTGATTAGCCTTTAACCATAGCAGTCTGTTTATCACCTTTTTTTCCTGCTGGTTATTGTCTAATTAAGGACCCAAAAAAATGACCATCCCTAAAAGCAAATAGCCTGTACCCTCTGGGAAAAATTAAGTAACTGTCTTCCCCCACTCTCCCTGGCATATAAATGGCATTTCATAGCTGTAGATGTTGCAATGATATCAGTGTATTCAGATGAGACTGAAAAGACCACTCCTGACAAGCAATTCTTTCCTCATCTTATTGAATATAGATTGCCCAGTAGTTTGTTGTTGTAAACAAGCAGTAGAGTCTGTTACTATTAAACATCTATAACTTTGCTCCTGACCTTCACCATTGTAAGACAGTAGCAATTTTTTTTTTTTTTTTTTTTTTTTGAGAAGGAGTCTTGCTCTGTCGACCAGGCTGGAGTGCAGTGGCACAATATTGCCTCACTGTAACCTCAGCCTCCTGGGTTCAAGCAATTCTTCTGCTTCAGCCTTTTCAGTAGCTGGGACTACAGGCGCGTGCCACCACACCTGGCTCATTTTTTGTATTTTAGTAGAGACAGGGTTTCGCCATGTTGGCCAGGCTGGTCTCGAACTCCTGAGCTCAGGTGATCCACCCACCTCAGCCTCCCAAAGTGCTGGGATTACAGGCGTGAGCCACAGCGCCTGGCCAACAGTAGCAATTTTTAAACTTATCCCAGGCCGGGCACTGTGGCTCACACCTGTAATCCCAACACTTTGGGAGGCTGAGGCGGGTGGATTGCCTGAGCTCAGGAGTTCGAGACCAGCCTGGCTAACATGGCGAAACCCCATCCCTACCAAAAATTCAGAAATTAGCCAGGTGTGGTGGCGTGCACCTGTAATCCCAGCTACTCGGGAGGCTGAGGCAGGAGAATCAATTGAACATGGGAAGCAGTGGTTGCAGTGAGCCGAGATCACGCCACTGCACTCCAGCCTGGGCAACAGACTGAGACTCCATCTCAAAAAAAAAAATAATAATAATAAAAAATATTTTTGAGACTCCATCTCAAAAAAAAAAATAATAAAAAATAAATAAACTGGCCAGGCGCCGTGGCTCATGCCTGTAATCCCAGCACTTTGGGAGGCCAAGGCAGGTGGATCACGAGGTCAGGAGTTCGAGACCAGCCTGGCCGACATGGTGAAATGCCGTTTCTAAAAATACAAAAATTAGCTGGGCGTGGTGGCGCATGTCTGTAATCCCAGCTACTTGGGAGGCTGAGGCAGGAGAATCGCTTGAATCCGGGAGGCAGAGGTTGCGGTCAGTTGAGATTGCGCCATTGCACTCCAGCCTGGGCAACAAGAGCAAGACTCCCTCTCTAAATAAATAAATAAATAAATAAATAAACTGACCCTGTTTATATATCTCGTTCATATGTTCATCTAGTTTTTTTTTTTTTTTTTCTGAAATCCTTTGCTATTTGTAACACTGAGGTCTAGCTTGCTGCAGTGTGACAGACACTTAGATTTTGCCTCCAGTCCAGCAGAGACTGCTAAATCTAAATGAACTTTGTGGCTCATTTCCACCCCACTTTCATTACTGTTCTTTTGGGAAATTACTTCCCATCAGCAGTATTTGCCCCAGCTAGTGAATCAGAGGGGGCTCTTTTTTATAGATAATAAACAGTAAAGACTGAGGGCAGCAGATCCATCCCCTGGTGTTAGCTAATGAAGAGCCTCACATGAAAGCTTATGCAGCGGGGACAGGCATAGCGTTAATATCCTGGGATCCAAGATTACGCACTCTTCTCTTACATGCTGCTGAATAGATAGTAATGATTATTAATTATTTAAGCAAAGAACATGAGAGCCAACACAGGCAGCAAAAAGAAAGAGAGAGAGAGAGAGAGGGAGGGAGGGAGGGAGGGAAGAAGGGAGGGAAGAAAAGAAAGCTGCACTCTAGGATCTTCTATTGAAATCATTTTAATTAGTACAAGCTATGGAGCCAAGGGAAATAGACCAAGATACTTAATAGCGAAAGAATTTTTAAAAACTCTCTACCACTTTTCTTTCTGTAAAAAAAAAAAAACAAACAAAAAAACGAGCTGAGGTTATATATTTGTATACACTGCTGTCAAAACGGAGTTTGAGAATGGAATTGCTTCCACAGGCTCCCTTCTGTGATAGCATATCAAAGAAAAAGGGTGAAACCTTCAGGAGGTTTTCATTCCAAATCTCAAATTTCCTGTCATTCCTGGTAGTTTTACTTTTTCTCTGTAGATTTCATGGTACCTGGTTTCTTCCTATTCAATAAGCTGTGACACACTATTTTATTTTTATTTTTTATTTATTTATTTTTTTTGAGATGGAGTCTTGCTCTCTCACCCAGGCTGGAGTGCAATGGCACAATCTCAGCTCACTGCAACCTCTGCCTCCCAGGTTCAAGTGATTCTCCTGCCTCAGCCTCCTGAGTAGCTGGGATTACAGGCGGCCGCCACCACACCTGGCTAATTTTTGTATTTTTCATAGAGACAGGGTTTCACCATATTGGCCAGGCTGGTCTTGAGCTCCTGACCTCAAGTGTCTGCCCGCCTCAGCCTCCCAAAGTGCTGGGATTTATAGGTGTGAGCCACCATGCCCGGCCAACACACTATTTTAAAAGTTACAACCCCAAAAAGGCATAAGGTTTTGTTTTGTTTTTTTGAGACAGGGTCTCGTTCTGTCCCCCAAGCTGGAGTACAGTGGCATGATCAGGGCTCACTGCAGCCTCTACCTCCTGGCTTCAAGTGATCCTCCCACCTCAGCCTCCCAAAGTGCTGGGATTACAGGCATGAACCACCACACCTAGCCAAAAGGCATAGTTTTGATCTAACTTTCAAATTCTAGGACTATGGTCCCTTATTTGGAACTCATTGGTCATTCTATCACAGTCCAACTTTTCCACATTGTCAACCTCCCTGCAGCTAATGACAGTTCCTCTTATTATCGTAGTTTTAATTTTGAATTCAGTAATATTTGGACATCTAACTCTCATTATTACTATCACTAACCTGGCTCTGTGACTAACAAAAGACTGTGTTTCCTTTGTGGGCATCTTTCTGACCTTGTTCCAATATTCACACTACCTTACACTAAACTCTTAATATTCCTTTCAGTTGCACTGATTCATACCTTCTCCTGACTTTTGATCAAGCATAGCCAGTTTCTTCAGTCAATCACTCATTCAAGGAATATTTATTGAGTTCTTTCCAGGTGCATGGCAGTGTACTAGGCAGGGGATAAAGCAGCAAATCAGACATATATTGTCCTTGCCCTCATAGTGAGTAAGAGACATCAATAAATTACATGATTGAATAATTCATTGCAACTGTAATTAAATGCTAAAAGCTGACATACAAGGGGCTGTGGGACCATATAACTGGGAATCTAACCCTGTATTAACAGGCAAGGAGAGCTTCCTTGGGAAAGTAATATTTAAGCTTACACTCCAGGTATAAGTTGGAGTTAACTAATCAAAGAGTGAGGAGAAGAGCAAAGCCAACAGTAGGACCAGCCCATAAAAAAAAGGTCATGAGGAGGCAAGAGAACATGATGAGATCAAACAACTGAGAGAAGGCTGGGGGCTGGAGTGCAGTGATGGAGACAGAGGCCAGACCCAAATCATACAGGCCTTTATAGGTCATGCTAAGCATTTGGTTTTTATTCCAAGAGTAATGAGAACGATTGCAGGGTTTAAACAAGAATGTGACATCATCAGAATTGTATTTAAATAGCTGACTATGGCTATAGCATGGAAAATGGGCTAAAATGGAACAAGAGGAGTTTATTAGTCAGCTATTGCTGCAATAATGCTGTATAACAAACCACCTCAAAATATAGTGTTTTTTTTTTGTGTTGTTTTTGTTTGTTTTTTTGGTTTTTTTTTGCTCAGGAGTCCTCAAATTGCCTGGTTTCAGGCTGTGAGTTGCCTATGACTCCGCTGAGTCGGGATGGGATCAGCAAGGTTTAGCTGCAGACTAGGATTAAATCTGCCTCAAATTTCCTCCTCCTCCTTGGATTAGAGGCTAGCCAGGGTATATTCCTTTTATGATGAATGGTAGAAGAACAAGAGCAATGGCCAGGCGCGGTGGCTCATGCCTGTAATCCCAGCACTTTGGGAGGCAGAGGCGGGCGGATCACGAGGTCAGGAGATTGAGACCATCCTGGCTAACACAATGAAACCCCGTCTCTACTAAAAATACAAAAAATTAGCCGGGCGCGGTGGCGGGCGCCTGTAGTCCCAGCTACTCGGGAGGCTGAGGCAGGAGAATGGCGTGAACCCGGGAGGCAGAGTTTGCAGTGAGCCGAGATCGCGCCACTGCACTCCAGCCTGGGCGACACAGCGAGACTCCGTCTCAAAAACAAACAAACAAACAAACAAACAAACAGAATAAGAGCAGCAAGCCCAACTGTGGAAGCACATTGGAAGGTCATTGGCCATATCATCTAACAGCCTAGCCCCAAACAGTAGAGCAAGGAAGTATGTTCTACTCCAACAGAGAGAGGTATGAATAAAAGTTTTCTGATTCATACCCCAATATATCAAAGCAGCTATGAGTGAGGCATTTTCCTTTTTTTGTTTTGGAGACAGAGTTCCTCTGTTGCCCAGGCTAGAGTGGCACAATCTCGGCTCACTGCAACCTCCGCCTCCCAGGTCCAAAGTGATTCTCCTGCCTCAGCCTCCTGAGTAGCTGCGATTACAGGCACCTACTACCATGTCCGGCTAATTTTTTTTTTTTTTTTTTTTTGAGACAGAGTCTCACCCTGTCTCCCAGGTTGGAGTGCAGTGGCGCAATCTTGGCTCACTGCAACCTCCGCCTCCCAGGTTCAAGTGATTCTCCTGCCTCAGCCTCCCGAGTAGCTGGGATTACAGGCACGTGCCACCATGCCCGGCTAATTTTTGTATATATACATTTTTTCTTTTGTTTTTTGAGACAAAGTCTCGCTCTGTCGCCAGACTAGAGTGCAGTGGCACAATCTTGGCTCATTGCAACCTCTGCCTCCGGGGTTCAAGCGCTTCTCCTTCCTCAGCCTCCTGAGTAGCTGGGACTACAGCCACACGCCACCAGGCCCAGCTAATTTTTGTATTTTTAGTAGAGACGGGGGTTTCACCATGTTGGCCAGGCTGGTCTTGAACTCCTGACCTCAGGTGATCTGCTCACCTCGGCCTCCAAAAGTGCTGGGATTACAGGCGTAAGCCACCATGCCTGGCCTTTTTTTGTTTTGTTTTTTTGAGACAAGGTCTTACTATGTTGCCCAGGCTGGTCTAGAACTCCTGGACTCAAGTGATCCTTCTGCCTCATCCTTTCAAGTAGCTGGGATTACAGGGCAAAACCACTGTGCTGGCCTTGGCATTTTCCATTCTGATGGAAACCAAGTAAATGGTAGAGTCTACTGCTTTATTCATCCTAAGCCACTTTGCTTTAGCCCCTAAAAAACCTGCTTTAATTTTCTCGAGGCCTTTAACATATATGGTATAAAATTGGTATATTATCAGCTTTGAGCATTTAAGGAACAGTTTAGTATCCATGAGCCCAATTTTCTCATTGAGTCTCTGGATGCAGTATGCATATGATTTCTCGGTGACCAGAAGCACTTGCTATAACAATAAATGTCACAAGGAGTTTCAGAAACAAATTGTTCCCTTTCTTGCAGTCACTTCTATGTAAACACAAGATGAGGTTCTTTCTATCAGGGTTGGCTCTACCTGCCCCAAAATGCTCACTTTTCTCTTTTTTTTTTTTTTGAAACCAGGTCTCACTCTGTCACCCAGGCTGGAGCACAGTGGCGTGACCTCAGCGGACTGCAACCTCAGCCTCCCATGCTCAAGTGATCCTCCCACCTCAGCTTTGTGAGTAGCTGGGATTACAGGCACGCAACCTCCTATAGTCATAGGCGCGTGCCACCACACCCAGCTAATTTCTGTATTTTTTTTGTAGAGATGGGGACTTGCCATGTTGCCCAGGCTGGTCTCAAACTCCCGAGCTCAAGTGATCCAGCCCCCTAGACTTCCCAAAGTGTTGGGATTACAGGCATGAGCCACCGCGCCCAGCCAAGAATGCACTCTCTTCAGCCAATTACTCTGAGGCTACCGATTCTACAGTGGGTTCCAAATGAAAGAAGAGAAAGTCATAGCAGGTACTCAAGTTTATGATGGATGGGTCTGGCATAATGCTTTGTACTCTCATTAATGTTGGGTTTTTGTTTGTTTTTTAGATGGCGTCTCGCTCTGTTGCCCAGGCTGGAGTGCAATGGTGTGATCTTGGCTCACTGCAACCTCCACCTCCCCAGTTCAACCAATTCTCCTGCCTCAGATTCCTGAGTAGCTGGGACTACAGGCATGTGCCACCATGCCCAGATAATTTTTGTATTTTTAGTAGAGACGGGGTTTCTTTTTTGGGGTGGGGGGACAGAGTCTTGCTCTGTCGCCAGGCTGGAGTGCAGTGGTGCAATCTCGGCTCACCGCAACCTCCGCCTCCCAGGTTCAAGCGATTCTCCTGCCTCAGCCTCCCAAGTAGCTGGGACTACAGGTGCGCACAACCACGCCCAGCTAATTTTTCTATTTTTAGTAGAGTTGGGGTTTCACCATGTTGGCCAGGATGGTCTCGATCTCCTGACCTCGTGATCCACTCGCCTCGGCTTCCCAAAGTGCTGGGATTACAGGCATGAGCCACTGCGCCCAGCTGAGACAGGGTTTCACCTCGTTAGCCAGGATGGTCTTGATCTGCTGACTTCGTGGTCTGCCCACCTCAGCCTCCCAAAGTGCTGGGATTACAGGCGTGACCCACCGTGTCCAGCCTTTTTTTTGTTTTTAATTTGAGACGGTGTCTCAATCTGTTGCCCAGACTGGAGTGCAATGGTGTGATCTCGGCTCACTGCAACCTCTGCATCCCAGGTTGAAGCGATTCTCCTGCCTCAGCTCCCCAAGTAGCTGGGAATACAGGCGTGTGCCACTATGTCCAGCTAATTTTTGTATTTTTAGTAGAGACGGGGTTTCACCATGTTGGCTAGGCTGGTCTCAAACTCCTGACCTCAGGTGATCCACCTGCCCCAGACTCCGAAAGTGCTGGGATTACAGGCATTAAGCCACCACACCCGGCCTATACTCTCATTAATTTTTAGATGTAATTTATTATTTGAAGAGAAAAGAAAATCTCTGCATTTCCCAAAAGCCCTTACATCATATTCTTGTGCTGGGCTTTAACTTGGGTTCATCCTTTGCTTCCATTCTTGCAGTTACGCATGTATTCACAGGTCCTGGATCTTTTAACAGGAAGCTAATCTTGCTGGGGACATCAATATTTTTGCTGAGGTGTGAGTCTAGCGGGTAGTTCATGTAACTTGGGGGCAGTCCTGGGGAGCGAAAGTGAACTATTTTTAGCTGACTTCAAGTGGAGGCAATTCACTTAAAGAATTCAAAGGCTTTAGCAATATCCTAGATTGACTTTAATGAGTAGCCCGAAATAGCTACAGGCTCCAGGGGGTAGACCGAACCTATTGAGGGCCTCTCCTAGGAGATAAAAAGGCGCTTACATAGCTTGCCTCATAAAGTAGTGTCAGCTTCTTCCCTGCCCCTAGCACAGTGCTCAGCATGGGAGCATTTCCGCTCATCTTATTAATTGGCGGCTAACTATAGACAGAACAGAAAGAGGCACTTATTTCACTAATATGCAGAAGCGCGTTCTTAGGAAAGAGAGGAAGGCAGGCTCACAGAGGAGGATGCAGGCAGGCCTCAAACAAGCATCCAGGTGACACTTAGGACATTTTAAAACAGCTTTGAGTAGGCAATTCCCATTTAATTTCTTTTCAGAGTAGGAAACACATAGAAGCAGCATGCTAAAGGGGCTGCAGGCTCTGAAAAGGATAAAGGAACTAGTTTTAATTTGCCTTCCATTTCTGCTGCTAATGACACCCTACTGAGACAGACTATACTATAACACATACATTCCCACCAACTCAATCACATTCTTTCATTAGGATGTCTTGGGCTATTATAAGATCTTTTTAGCACAACTTTTAAGAGAAAGAAATATAACAGAAAAAGTAATTTACCTCACCTCCAGGAAAGAAAAAGACAGGAGTAACAGAATTGTAGGCTTTTTCCCACAGTAGCGACTCCCAGTTAATTTTATGATCTTCATTTCCCATTATTTCAAATAGCAAGACCATGAATACACAGGCTTCCCTTGGTCAACCCAAATACAATGCCTCCATTTTATTTATTTTATTGTTTTTGAGACGGAATCTTGCCCTGTCGCTGAGGTGCGATCTTGGCTCACTGCAACCTCCGTCTCCCAGGATCAAGTGATTCTCCCTGCCTCAGCCTCCTGAGTAGCTGGGATTACAGGCACCTGCTGCCACGCCCAGCTAATTTTTGTGGTTTCAGTACAGACAGGGTTTTGCCATGTTGGCCAGGCTGATCTCGAACTCCTGACTTTAGGTGATCAGCCTGCGTCAGCCTCCCAAAGTGCTGGGATCACAGGCGTGAGCCACCGCACCTGGCCCAATGCTTCTTTTTTTTTTTTAGAGATGGGGTCTCGCTATAATGCCCAGGCTGGACTAGAACTCTAGGGCTCAAGCAGTCCTTCTGCCTCAGCCTCCCAAGTATAGTATAGTATTTTTGAAATGCATATTTTAAGATTTATGCTTTTCTGCTAGCATTGGGTCAAGAAAAAAAGAGGAAAAAAGATTTTAAATATTTTGTGAAGTAGCATTATATTGCTTTTATTTATATTTATATTATTTTTTTTGAGACAGAGTCTTGCTCTGTCACCCAGGCTGGAGTGTAATGGCACAATCTTGGCTCACTGCGACCTCTGCTTCCCAGGTTCAAGCGATTCTCCCGCCTCAGCCTCCCGAGTAGCCGGGATTACAGGCATGAGCCACCACACCTGGCTAATTTTTGTATTTTTGTAGAGATGGGGTTTCACCGTGTTGGCCAGGCTGGTCTCAAACTGCTGACTTCAGGTGATCCACCCACCTCAGCCTCCCAAAGTGCTGGGATTACAGGCGCCTGCCACCATGCCCAGCTAATTTTTTGTATTTTTAGTAGACCCGGGGTTCCCCCATCTTGGCCAGGCTGGTCTCAAACTCCTGACCTCGTGATCCACCCGCCTTGGCCTCCCAAAGTGCTGGGATTACAGGCGTGAGCCACTGTGCCCAGCCAATAGTTGTTTTTCATTGTTGGGTCAACTTAAAACACAACTTTCTCACTGTAAAACAAACCTCTACAGGGATGCCGCTATATATCTAAATGTATTAACGATAAAACACTTAATTGTCTTATTTGGGGAAAAAAAAGGCTCTATCCAATATCCATATTATTTTATTTTATTTTATTTATTTATTTTTTTTTTTGAGATGGAGTCTTGCTCTGTCGCCCAGGCTGGAGTGCAGTGGCGCGATCTCAGCTCACTGCAACCTCCGCCTCCCGGGTTCATGCCTTTCTCCTGCCTCAGCCTCCTGAGTAGCTGGGACTACAGGCTCCTGCCACCACGCCCGGCTAATTTTTTGTATTTTTAGTAGAGATGGGGTTTCACCGTATTAGCCAGGATGGTCTCGATCTCCTGACCTCGTGATCCATCCACCTCAGCCTCCCAAAGTGCTGGGATTACAGGCGTGAGCCACCGCGCCTGGCCGTCCAATATCCATTTTAGAAAAGTTAACAAAAAAGGACAATGTGTCTGGCACATATCAGCACTTAGTAAATTTCTGATGAAAAATTAAATGACCTCACAATCAGAGCAGGCAGCAGATAGAAACTTCCCCCATTCCTTCAAGGTAATTACTGAAACTTTTTCAGAAACATATTTTCTTCCCTTCAATTTCAATACCTAATACCCACCAGGGAGATGCATATTTTGAGGTTTTCAAATCGAAACGGCCTTAATGTACATGATTTGTCCAGCACTTTAACAAATTAACCTGGCATAATTTATCTCCCACTCTGGCACAAGTAGTGCCATACGAGGTCAGATGCGCCTAGCTGGATCAGAGGTGCCACTGGTGCAGACTCCCTGAAGAGAGGCCCATAGGGAGGAAGCACACACTTACAAAGGAAGGACATCGTCACGTTGTCTTTCTGAGAATGAAAAGTGGATTTAGGTATGTCCATGTGTACTTTTTTTTTTTTTGAGACGGAGTCTCACTCTGTCACCCAGGCTGGAGTGCGGTGGTGCAATCTCGGCTCACTGCAAGCTCCGCCTCCTGGGTTCATGCCACTCTCCTGGCCTCAGCCTCCCGAGTAGCTGGGACTACAGGGGCCCGCCACCACACCCGGATAATTTTTTGTATTTTTTTTTTTTTAAGTAGAGATGGGGTTTCACCCTGTTAGCCAGGATGGTCTCAATCTCCTGACCTCGTGATCCGCCTGCCTTGGCCTACCAAAGTGCTGGGATTACAGGCGTGAGCCACTGTGCCTGGCCTTTTTCTTTTCTTTTTTTTTTTTTGAGATGGAGTCTCGCTCTGTTGCCCAGGCTGGAGTGCAGTGGCACAATCTCGGCTCACTGCAACCTCCACCTCCCGTGTTCAAGTGATTCTCTTGCCTCAGACTCCCGAGTAGCTGGGACTACAGGCGCATGCCACCACACATGGCTAATTTTTGTATTTTTAGTAGAGATGGGGTTTCACTATGTTGGCCAGGCTGGTCTCGAACTCCTGACCTCAGGTGATCCACCCGCCTTGGCTTCCCAAAGTGCTGGGATTACAGTTGTGAGCCACTGTTCCCACCCGATGTGTACTCCTTTATATGAAGTCCTGTTCACGGTATTTTCTGGCAGAGGAATAAACCACTCAAACTTCTGGGAGATGGTATGAAAAGAAATGCTGCAAGGCTGAAGCTAAGGGATTGAGTTTGCCCTGTTTGCTCCAAAAGTAGAGAAATGCTCTTTTTCTGAGTAAATATGAAACAATATTTAAATAAATGAGTATAAACTTAGCACTATAAAACAAATCTAAGGTATAATTTGCCAAGACCTAGAATAAACTCGATGTAAAATTTGAGATGCTAACAAAATTACCCCCCACCTTTTTTTTTTTTCTGAGATAGTGCCTCGCTTGGTTGCCAAGGCTGGAGTGCAGTGGCACAGTCAAGGCTCACTGAAGCTTCAACCTCCTGGGTGCAGGCAATCCTCCCACCTCAGCCTCCCAAATAGCTGGTACCACAAACACACGCCACCATGCCCAGCTGATTTTTACATTTTTTTTGTAGAGATGGTCTAGCGATTAATGTGTTGCCCAGGCTGGTCTCAAGTTCCTGGGCTCAAGCAATCCTTCCACCTCAGCCTCCCAAAGTGTTGAGATTATAGGTGTAAGCCGCCATGCCCAGCCTAAAATTACCTTTTTTTAAAAAAAGATAAAATAGTAAATTACATTTTCTAAGATCATGGCCAAACCATAGTTATTATAACTAGTTACAATCTAATCCAGGCCAAATATTTGCTTTTACCTAAATTATCTGTCTCTCTGATTATCATTGAGCGTAACTACCTCAGTTTTTGTTTTTTGTTTTTCTTTGAGACAGGGTCTTGTTCTGTTGCCTAAGCTGGAGTGCAGTGGAGAGATCACAGCTCACTGCTGCCTCAATCTCCTGGGCTCAATTGATCCTTCTGCCTCAGCCTCCTGAGTCACTGGGACTACAGGCAGGCACAACCACGCCCAGCTGATTTTTTTTTTGAGATGGAGTCTCGCTCTGTCGCCCAGGCTGGAGTGCAATGGCGTGATCTTGGCTCACTGCAACCTCCGCCTCCCGGGTTCAAGCGATTCTCCTGCCTCAGCCTCCCAAATAGCTGGGACTACAGGCGCATGCCACCATGCCCAGCTAATTTTTTGTATTTTTACTAGAGATGGGGTTTCACCGTGTTAGCCAGGATAGTCTCCATCTCCTGACCTTGTGATCCGCCCACCTCTGCCTCCCAAAGTACTGGGATTATAGGCGTGAGCCACCGTGCCCGGCCTAATTTTTGTATTTTTTTGTAGAGATGGCATTCTGTCACATTGCTCAGGCTGGCTCTGTTTTCAATCTGGCCTGGTTAATGAGTATTGAAGGAATAATGTTGGGGAAAAAACAACAACAACAACAAAATTAAGCTCCTTTAGTAGTAAAGAATAGCCTCGTGTAATATGACAATTTAGTAGTGACAAAAAAACAGTACCTGACCTGCTACGATGTTTTACAGGAAATAGACAAGGTAGCAGAGACTCTCAAACCATGTATGTTAAGTCATAACTGTAACACAGCTCAGCAGGAGGTTTTGCAGGGGGGGCTTCAAAATTCAGTTACAGTCGCCAGAGGCTGAGGCAGAGGATCTGTGGCTGATGTATAATCTTAGAAATAACCCTTACCACCAGGCGCAGTGGTCCACGCCTGTAACCCCAGCACTTTGGGAGGCCGAGGTGGGCAGATCACCTGAGGTCGGGACTTTGAGACCAGCCTGGCCAACATGGAGAAACCCCATCTCTACTAAAAATACAAAAAAAAAAAAATTAGCTGGACGTGGTGGCGCATGCCTGTAATCCCAGCTACTCAGGAGGCTGAGGCAGGAGAATCGCTTGAACCCAGTGGCAAGCCGAGATCGGGCCATTGCACTCCAGCCTGGGCAACAAGAACGAAACTCCGTCTCAAAAACAAACAAGCAAACAAACAAAAAACCCTTACACCAGCATTATCTTCACTCTAAAAAACAAACACACAGAAAAACTTGATGGCTCTCCTTGACTTCTTTTATAATAAATGATATTTTTGCTGGTTTATTTTTAATTGTATTCAACTGCCTGAGGCTGTAAGCAATAAGCAGTGTGATTTTCTGGTAGAAAAATAACCAAGCATTTAGGAAGCTTCCAGTTGACAGCCTCAGACCTCTCAACTTTGCTGAAGCTCTTCAACAGTATCGACTTTCCATTGTGAACTCTTTTTTTTTGAGACAGAGTCTCCTCTGTCGCCCAGGCTGGAATGCAGTGACAAGATCTCGGCTCACTACAACCTCTGCCTCCCAGGTTCAAGTGATTCTCCTGCCTCAGCCTCCTGAGTAGCTGGGATTACAGGCACACGCCACCACACCTGGATAACTTTTGTATCTTTAGTAGAGACAGGGTTTCACCATATTGGCCAGGCTGGTCTTGAACTCCTGACCTTGTGATCTGCCCACCTTGGCCTACCAAAGTGCTGGGATTACAGGCATGAGCCACTGCTCATGCCTTTTTTTTTTTTTTTTTTTTTTTTTGAGATGGAGTCTTGCTCTGTTGCCCAGGCTGGAGTGCAGTTGTGCAATCTCGGCTCACTGCAAGCTCCGCCTCCTGGGTTCACACCATTCTCCTGCCTCAGCCTCCTAAGTAGCTGGGACTACAGGCGCCCGCCACCACGCCCAGCTAATTTTTTGTATTTTCAGTAGAGACAAGGTTTCACCATGTTAGCCAGGATGGTCTCGATCTTGTAATCTGCCCGCCTCCGCCTCCCAAAGTGCTGGGATTACAGGCGTGAGCCACGGCGCCCTGCCAACAGTTTTAATTTACATACTAATGCTGGAAAACATTTTGGAAGGCAAAGAAGAACATTCACTGGTCTTAGCAATAAATAGAATAAAAAAGAAAAACGTGGACAGAAAGGTGGTTGAAAGGCTCTAGGCAAAATGGTCTGGGTTTATTTTTTTCTATAGTAATTTCAGATTATCCATCATTCACTGTAATAAGATACCATTTCAGTGGTGGAGTTGCATAGTCTTTTATTTTTCTAAAGATGACCATTCCATGTTTAATGTCTTCAGAGAAGATCTAAAAATCAAAGTTAACAACCCATTTGTCCCAACTCCAACTCTTCCTGGGAACAATTCCTCATTCTGTTACTTGATTTCTTCTTTTACCACCCACATAAAATATGTCTTACTGCTCACAAGATCAAAAGAAAACAAAACAAAACATTGAAACATCAGAATTGTTTAAAACACTAGATTTCATTCAATGGTCCAATTGGACACTTGCTCATTGGAACTTATTTCTGCTTCAGCTCTAGTTCTTTGAGAAACACAAGAATTCCTTTCACCAAAATATTAGCCTGACACAAGAATGTTGAAAGGTTAGCTGCCTTAGCTTTATTGCTGCCTATAATCTCCAAAGATATCTGAATACCTAGAAGATTAAATGTAGCAAGAAGTGGAAGAGAAACACAGTTTATAAGTCATTTAATAACTATAATTGCATAGAATTTACTCACTTTTCAAATACTTATTCTGAATGAATATCAAATTTGTGAAACAAAATATATCCTATGGTGCTTAGAATGGTTGTTAAATGGTGAGTTAGTTTTCCAAGTAAAAACTTTACGTGCATTAACAGAGGGGAATGCACAATAATCCTATGAGGTAGGCCCTATTATCCTCATTGAATAGAAGAGAAAAGGAGGCTCAAAAAAATTAAGTAACCCACAAAAAGTCACACAGCTGTGACTGTCAGTGTCCTGCTGGGCACTGCAAACTAGGCCACTTTTAAAGTAAGATCATTTTAAATTGAATACTCTTACTTACAAAATGAACACATTAATGTGATAATTGACAAAATATTTCACTGACGCTGGACTTATAGAAAGTTTAAGGAAAACCAAGATTAAGGATTCCAGATTCAGATAACTCTCTTTATCTTTTTTTTAGACAGGGGTCTCACTTTGTCAGCCAGTACAGTGGCGTGATCTCAGTTCACTGCAACCTCTGCTTCCCAGGTTCAGGTGATCCTCTGACCTCAGCTTACTGAGTAGCTGGGACCACAAGTACATGCCATCACGCCTGGCTAATTTTTTTTTTTTTTTTTTTTTAGAGACAGGGTTTCACCATGTTGGCCAGGCTGGTCTCAAATCCTGAGTTCAGGCAATCCGCCCACCTCTGCCTCCCAGAGTTCTGAGATTACACGCGTGAGCCACTGTGCCAGGCATTAGGTCCCTTTCAAATACAAGATATTCCTAATTTTCCTGGTCTACTATTGCAGGGTAAGGGAAGAATCTTCTTCCTCTTTTTTTTTTTTTTTTTTTGAGACCGTGTCTCAGTCTGTTGCCCAGGCTGGAGTGCAGTGGCGCCATCTCAGCTCACCGAAACCTCTGCCTCCCAGGTTCAAGTGATTCTCCTGCCTCAGTCTCCCAAGTAGCTGAGACTACAGGCACCCGCCACTATGCCTGGCTAATTTTTGTAGAGATGGGGTTTCACTGTGTTGGCCAGGCTGGTCTTGAGCTTCTGATCTTGTGATCCGCCCGCCTTGGCCTCCTGAAGTGCTGGGATTACAGGTGTGAGCCACTGTGCCCGACTGGTGGGAAGAATCTTCTATGGCTTAAAAAACAAACGTAGGCTGGGTGTGGTGGCTCAGGCCGGGTATGGTGGCTCATGCCTGTAATCATCCCAGCACTCTGGGAGGTTGAGGCGGGTGGATCACCTAAGGTCAGGAGTTCAAGACCAGCCTGACCAACATGGAGAAACCCCATCTCTACTAAAAACACAAAATTAGCCAGGTGTGGTGGTGCATGCCTTAATCCCAGCTACTAGGGAGGCTGAGGCAGGAGAATCGCTTGAACCTGGGAGGCAGAAGTTGGGGTGAGCCGAGATCACGCCATTGCACTCCAGCCTGGGCAACAGAGTGAAACTCCATCTCAAAAAACAACAATGACAACAACAACACAACAACAAACGTAGCAATTCCATTCCCAGGTGTACACCCAAAAGAATTGAAAACAGGTATTCAAACAAATATTTGTACACAAATGTTCACTGAAGCATTATTCACAATAGCCAAAAGAAGGAAACAACCCAAATCATTAACAGATACCGGATAAACAAAATATGATATCCATACAATGGAATATTATTTAGCCATAAAAAGGAATAAAGTACTGATACATGCTATAATGTTGGTTAACCTTGAAAACATGATGATGTCCCGGTGTGGTAGCTCACACCTATAATCCCAGCACTTTGGGAGGCCGAGGCAGTTGGACCACCTGAGGTCAGCTCAAGACCAGCTGGGCCAACATGGTGAAACCCTGTCTCTATATTAAAGGTACAAAAATTAGCCGGGCGTGGTGGTACACACCAGTAATCCCAGCTACTTGGGAAGCTGAGGCAGGAGAATCTCTTGAACCCGGGAGGCGGAGGTTGAGATTGTGCCATTGCACTCCAGCCTGGGCAATAAGAGTAAAACTGTCTCAAAAAAAAAAAAAGAAAAGAAAAATATTATGCTAAGTGAAAGAAGCCAGATACATAAAAAGGTCACATATCATATGATTCCACTTATATGAAATATCCAGAATAGGCAAATCCACAGAGACAGGGTGCAGATTAGTGGCTATTGTTAGCAGTCGGAGAAGGGAATGGGGACTAACTGCGTAATAGGTATAGGGCCTCCTTTGGGGGTGATAAGAATGTTCTGGAACTAGAGAGTAGTGATGGTTGCACACCACTGTAAATGTTCTGCCAACGAATGGTACACTTTAAAATGGTGAATTTTATGATATATGAATTTCACCTCTTTTAAGTTCCAAATAAGGCATCAGTGTAGCGGAGGTCCTCTAATCTGTCTGGTTGGCAAAGCACCTAGTAGTTTACAGTACAGAAGAAGCTTTAAAAATGCTTTTAATTTGTATAAAGTGCAAAGAAAAAGAATATTGAGAAGCACATGAAAGAATATAAAATGGCTAGAGCCTAAAAAATAAGCTAATATATACGCATAGGGACACATCTGCATATTTGAGCATACAGAGACACGTAAATACTCAGGAGAGAAATTTGCTTTTCCTCATAACTTATTTTGTGTTTCTCCAAAACCTGAAGAGTAGATAACAGCTGACAGTTACCCCCCTCTGAGTGTGACAAGAGGTCACACACAGGGAGAGCCTCTAGCTGCCATTTCCTATCGCTTCCCTGGTCAAACAACGCAGGCGGCTAAGTCACTTTAGGAAACGCTCAACAGGGCTCCCATTGTTCCAACCTCAAAATTCCGAGATACAACGGGCCCCATTCATACAGACAGCTTACAGGCTGGGGGATGGTCCCTTAGTGTGCAGTCAACTTTTTATTGGGACACTGAATTTTCAAAAACACTGACTTGCACAAATAGTGTTAATTATTTTTTTTAAATGGTACAGAAATAAAATTCAAAAGATACTAAACTGGAAGTCAGGACACCTGAGTCTTACCCTCAGCTCTCTGATGCGACTTTAGGCAAAGTCGCTTGCTCTTTCTGGACCTCAGTTTCCTTGTTTGTAAAAACAGAAATGATTTCTAAGATCACTCAGAACTGTAAAATTCTATGAACACTTATGAAGTCTATTGAGCTTGCGTCACTGTTCACTCCAATGAGAGGGGATAAGTTGTAAGCAGAAAAATATCATTACTGCACATCTTTTCGTTCACTATCAACACTTAAAAACAAACAGCCTTAATAAAAATCAAGTCCACTTTGTTTTCTCTCTTAAACAGACAAATCATAACGAACAGAGTCCAGTGAGTCCCTCTGTCGCAACAAGTTCAGGATCACTCAAGCAGGTAACCGCACACAACGCACAATGATGAAGAGCATAAACACAAGCCATAAGTATATTTTTATGTCGCTTTTTCTTAGGTTATTGATGCATTTCAAGAATCTCTTCATTTCTTTGCAATAACTGAAAACCCCAGAAGAAAGACACCATTTACATTAAGAATGTGATCAATGTTACAAGCTTCTGCACCATGTCATTTTTTTGTTTTTTCAACCTCAAAACTTGCCAGAGCAAGAATTTTGTCTCCAGAGCCTAAGAAAAAAGACACATAATAAACAAAAAGATTATTTCAAGTGCAGTTGCAATTCCTGGTAAAGTGGGAAAAAATCTATCATATAGATATTAAAACAGAAAATATAATTAGCCTCCATTATCCGTGTATTAACCCCTACACGTTCCCATTGCTATCCCGATTTCCTTCCCTCTGCACAAACAATCCAGCTACAAAGGGGGACTTATTAGTTATAAATCCTTATTCTAGCTATGAAATATAATATGTAAAATTTAATTAATTAATTAATTAATTTTTTTGAGATTGAGTTTCGCTCTTGTCGCCCAGGCTGGAGTGCAGTGGTGCGATCTCGGCTCACTGCAACTTCCACCTTCTGGGTTCAAGCAATTATCCTTGCCTCAGCCTCCCTAGTAGATGGGATTACAGGCACGCGCCACCATGCCCAGCCAATTTTTGTGTTTTTGGTAGAGAGGGTTTCACCCTGTTGGCCGGGCTGGTCTCGAACTCCTGACCTCAGGTGATCCACCCACCTCAGCCTCCCAAAGTGCTGGGATTACAGGCTTGAGCCACCGCACCTGGCCATAAAATTTATTTTAAAACATTTCTGTGAAAAAAAAAGAAAGAAGAAATATTTTTTGCGGGGAGACAGGTCTTGCTCTGTCACCCAGGCTGGAGTACAATGGCATGATCTTGGCTCACTGCAGCCTCAAATATCTGGGTTCAAGTGATCCTCCTGCCTCAGCCTCTCAAGTAGCTAGAACTGTAAGTGCATGCCACCACACCTAGCTAATTTTTTTTCTTTTTAATTTTGTTTATTTATTCATTTATTTATTTATTTGAGATGAGTCTCGCTCTGTCGCCCAGGCTGGAGTGCAGTGGCACAATCTCGGCTCACTGCAAGCTCCGCCTCCTGGGTTCACACCATTCTCCTGCCTCAGCCTCCCAAGTAGCTGGGACTACAGGTGCCCACCACCACACCCAGCTAATTTTTTGTGTTTTTCGTAGAGACAGGGTTTCACTGTATTAGCCAGGATGGTCTCGATCTCCTGACCTCGTGATCTGCCCGCCTCGGCCTCCCAAAGTGCTGGGATTACAGGTGTGAGCCACCGCGCCCGGTCTCGGCCTCCCTCTTTTTAATTTTGAAGACAAAGGGTCTCACCATGTTGCCCAGGCTGGTCTAGAACTCCTGGCCTCAAACATATAATTTTAGTTTTCTGTTATAGTTACGTCTACCTGACAAGTATTTTAAAAAACATTAGGCTGCATTAATTTATTTTTAATATTGGGGAATAAAACCAATACAATGGATTTATAAAGAAAATTCTGGTTTCACTCTTAAACTCAAGGAAAGGTTATTATGTTATTTCAACCACACTCTCCATCAGTTTGTATGTAATATATGACAGTAGTATACGACCAGCTTTCAGAAATATGAGGGCACTCACCAAGGTCTGTAGAGACTTTCTCAAACTGGCTGAGTATAGCACCTGCATTTGCTGACAAGAAGGCCTCATCATCTGCAGTCAGCTAAACAAAATGAAACAAAGTCCAGTTGAGTGGGTAAATGTTACAGGTGTTCTAGAAACCAGGTAAGAATGTCTTAGGAGGCTGGGCACTGTGGCTCACACCTGTAATCCCTGCCCTTTGGGAGGCGTGGAGGGGGCGGGGGTGGATCACATGAGGTCAGCAGTTCGAGACCAGCCTGGCCAACATGATGAAACCCCATTTCTATTAAAAATACAAAAAATCAGCTGGGCGTGGTGGTGCACGCCTGTAATCCCAGCTACTCAGGAGGCTGAGGCAGTAGAATTGCTTGAACCTGGGAGGCAGAGGTTGCAGTGGGCTGAGATCAACCCACCGCACTCCAGCCTGGACAGCAAGGGCAAAACTCCGTCTCAAAAAAAAAACAAAAAAGGTAGAGGGGAGGGCCGGGTGCGGTGGCTCACACCTGCAATCCTAGCTCTTTGGGAGGCTGATGTAATCCCAACACTTTGGGAGGCTGTGGCAGGCGGATCACCGGAGGTCAGGAGTTCAAGACCAGCCTGGCCAACATGGTGAAACCCCATCTCTACTAAAAATACAAAAATTAGCCAGGCGTAGTGGTGGGCACCTGTAATCCCAGCTACTCAGGAGGCTGAGGCAGGAGAATTGCTTGAACCCGGGAGGGGGAGGTTGCAGTGAGCTGAGATCGCACCATTGCACTCCAGCCTGGGCAACAAGAGCAGAACTCCGTCTCAGAAAAAAAAAAAAAAAAAAAAAAAAAAAAGAATGTCTTAGTACCACAAACTAGACCACAGATCAAGATGTTCTGTACCAAATAATTCATACTTTTTCTTTGTAACTAATATATTAAATACTGGTACCTTCTCTCCAAGTTTCCTAAGAGCTGTTAGTATCTCCACTTTCTGTTGAGTGTACAGGTCTCTTTCCAGCTTTCCTACCATCAGATCTCTATCCATCTAAAACATATGAATGCAAGGCATATGTTACTTAAGTGAAAAACATTCCGTATACAAAATATAGCTTTTCAGGCCAGGCGCAGTGGCTCACGCCTGTAATCTCAACACTTTGGGCGGATCACGAGGCGGGCGGATCACGAGGTCAGGAGACCAAGACCATCCTGGCTAACACGGTGAAACCCCGTCTCTACTAAAAATACAAAAAAATTAGCCAGGCATGGTGGTGGGCGCCTGTAGTCCCAGCTACTCAGGAGGCTGAGGCCGGAGAATGGTGTGAACCCGGGAGGTGGAGCTTGCAGTGAGCCGAGATAGCACCACTGCACTCCAGCCTGGGTGACAGAGCAAGACTCCACCACAAAAAAAAAAAAAAAAAAAAAAAAAAAAATATATATATATATATATATATATATATATACATATATAATATACATATAGCTTTTCAAACGTACTTCTTAAAAAAAATCCTCTAGCTGATTAATATTATAAAGAACTACAGATATAATCTAAGGCAAATATGATAGAAATGTTAAATGCAGTTCTAGTAAATCATCTAGTAAAATATCACCCCTTCCACCAGAAACACTAATAGCATGTACTACACATTGGGAATATTCAAAGTACTTTTACACATATTACTTCATTTAATCCTCATAAGAACCATAAGAGGTAGAGACTACCTTTGTCACCTTTTTGCAGACAGAGAAACCTAGGCACAAAGCGGATGAATAAAATAAGTTGTCCAGGCCAGGTACAGTGGCTCATGCCGGTAATCCCACCACTTTGGAAGGCTGAGGTGGGTGGATCGCTTGAGCTCAGGAGTTCAAGACTACATGGTGAACCATGTCTCTATGAAACCAACATGGTGGCCAACATGGTGAAACCCTGTCTCTATGAAAAATACAAAAATTAGTGGTGTGTGGTGGTGTGTGCCTGTGGGCCCAGATACTTGAGGGGCTGAGATGGGAGATGCTTGAGCCCAGGAGACAGAGGCTGCAGTGAGCCGAGATTGCATTACTACACTGAGCCTGGTTGACAAAGTAAGACCCTGCCTCAAAAACAACAACAACAAAAAAAAAACAAAAAACAAACAAACAAAAGGCTAGGCGCAGTGGCTCACATCTATAATTCCAACACTTTGGGAGGCTGAGGCGGGCAGATCACTTGAGGTTAGGAGTTCAAGACCAGCCTTGACAACATGGTAAACCCCATTTCTACTAAAAATACAAAAATTAGCCAGGCGTGGTGGCATGTGCCTGTAGTCCCAGCTACTCAGGAGGCTGAGGCAAGAGAATCACTTGAACCCAGAGGCAGAGGTTGTACTGAACCGAGATTGTGCCACTGCCCTCCAGCCTGGGCAACAGAACAAGACCCCATCTCAAAAAAAAAAAAAACATAAAAAACTTGTCACATACCTCAGTAGTGAAGCAGGGATTCAAATCCAGCCAGTCTGACCAAAGTCGGTGCTCTGAATCACTATACTACTGAATTGCCCATACTTACAAATAATTTGGTAACTCTTAATTACATCCAAGCCTATAAACAGACTTCTGGAAGTATCAGGTTTACAAAGATACTTGAAATTCTTAGATGAGATAGGCTACACATGCATACAAGCAATGCTGCTAATTAATTCTCAATGTGATTTTAAGTTAGAGCTCCAGAAGTAAATGGTAAAACGTTAAAGGTGGAGTCCAGGTAGAAGTGGTCAGTGGCAATTTAAACTGCCATATATTGTTTAAAGCTCTACATTCATTATCAACTATAATTGCTCAAAGTACTAATTTTCTCAGAAAATTGTTAGTTGTGGCTCTAAAATCACCTGGCAAATTTTTAAGCCATGGGATATCATAATGAATTGGCCTAGGAAATGAAAAACACACAGCAACCAAATCAATTTAAAGAAATTTTACCTCTGCTAACCTTGTCCGAAGCTGACCAGGTTGTTTCTTTGCAAACAATCTGATGACCTCTGGGGTTTTAAAGGCCTGGCTGATAGCTGCCTGAATAGCCTAGAAACACAAGAAGGCAAAAACTAACCAAAATAGTCCAACAAATCAGATATTGCAATAACTGATTGACGGAGCCTTAATCTTTATCAAGGTTTACTGGTTCCTGTCATGGAAGCAATTACACAACTAAATGAAGATCTGGAAGGATATGTTGTGTATGCATAAACAGACACTCATCTAGAAGTTACACCTTGGGAGGCCAAGGCAGGAGGATTGCTTGAGCCAATGAGTTTGAGACCAGCCTTGGAAATGTAGCAAGACTCCATCTCTAAAAAAAAAAAAAAACTAAAGGCCAGGCACGGTGGCTCACGCTTGTAATCCCAGCACTTTGGGAGGCCGAGGCAGACAGATACCTGAGGTTGGGAGTTCAAGACCAGCCTGACCAACATGGAGAAACCCCGTCTCTACTAAAAATACAAAATTAGCTGGGTATGGTGGCACATGCCTGTAGTCCCAGCTCCTCAGGAGGCTGAGTAAGGAGAATCGCTTGAACCTGGGAGGCGGAGGTTGCAGTGAGCCAAGACTGCCCCACTGCACTCCAGCCTGGGCGACAGAGTAAGAATGCATCTCAAACAAAAACAAGAACAAACAAAAAAACAAAGTCTGTCCTCTGTGGCCTATATGTTATACTTACCAGCTGCATTCCACTTAGTTCATCTACCAAAGTCATATTTCCAGACATAATTTTCTTTAGTGAATCATTAAATTCACTTAGTTGCTCCAGAGTTTCCTTTTTGGTTTCTTCATATTCATCTGTATCAAGTTCCTCTCTGAAATAGGTGAACATCATGATATGGAAAAATGAAGAGTTCCAAGTGAAAAATGCAAACTTAGTACTTGTACATTAGAGAAAGGCTGAAGGGAAATATCAAAATGCTGACGGTGAATGTGTTCACATGGTAGTAGTGAGGGCATTTTCCTGCAATATAGTTACTTTGGTAAACATTTTTCTTTTACCAAAATGAGGATACTTAAGAAACCACATAATAAAGCAGGGTGCCGTAGCTCACACCTGTAATCCCACACTTTGGAAGGCTGAGGTGGGCAGATCACCTGAGGTCAGGAGTTCGAGGCCAGCCTAGCCAACATAGTAAAACCCCGTCTCTACTAAAAATACAAAATTAGCCAGGCATGGTGGTGCATGCCTGTAATCCCAGCTACTCGGGAGGCTGAGGCAGGAGAATCGCTTGAACTTGGGAAGCAGAAGTTGCAGTGGGCTGAGATCTCGCCACTGCACTCCAGCCTGGGCAATACAGCAAGACTCTGTCTCAAAAAAAAAAAAAAAAAAAGCTGCAATGAACTGTTGTGGTCCTTTGTGCAGGTAAGGCTGAAACTACATGCCAGAAGTTCAAGTAGTACCTTCTTAGCCTGACAGCAGGTAGAACTGATTTAAATACTAAAGACAAAGTAGGTGTTATTTCTACTTCAAGGAAGGTAAGTATTTTGCTCAAGTTCACATGCACTTAGTAGTTAACTGAATGACTTTCATTTCCCAGCCTTTATGACTCCAAAGCCTGCAATAAGTTTACTTCTCTAATAGACAAAGCACTGCAAAGAACACTACAGGGGAATGCAGAATCATCACACATGGGCCTGCATCCACGGAGCTAGCTGCAGAAAAAACGCCAGTTTCCAGTGTAACAACATACAATTAAACTCTTACCTGCATTCCTCCAGATCTTGTAATTGTTGCATGAGTCTATCCAACTGTTCTTCTAAATTCTGCTTTAATTTGCTTGTCTCTGTCTTTCCTCTGGAAGCCATTTTAATCTCTATGTGAAACAATAAACCCACATACCATATGAAATTAACATAGCAGTGCAATTTTTTTAAGTTTTATTTTTTGTAGAGACAGAGTCTCACTATGTTGCCCAGGCTGGTCTCGGAACATCTAGCCTAAAGTGACCCTCCCATCTTGGACTCCCAAAGAGGTGGGATTATACGCATAAGTCACCACACCCAGTCCCTAGTGCAATTAAAAATATGCAGCTGCGGCCAGGCGCCGGTGGCTCAGGCCTGTAATCCCAGCACTTTGGGAGGCCGAGGCGGGCGGATCACAAGGTCAGGAGATCAAGACCATCCTGGCTAACATGGTGAAACCCCATCTCTACTAAAAATACAAAAAAGGCCGGATGTGGTGGCTCACGCCTGTAACCCCAGCACTTTTGGAAGCCGAGGTGGGTGGATCACCTGAGGTCAGGAGTTCAAGACCAGCCTGAGCAACATGGGGGAAACCCCATCTCTAAAGAAAAAAAAAGGCCAGGCACGGTGCTCACGCCTGTAATCCCAGCACTTTGGGAGGCTGAGGTGGGCGGATCATGAAGTCAGGAGATTGAGAACATCCTGGCTAACACGGTGAAACCCCATCTCTCCTAAAAATATAAAAAATTAGGCAGGTGTGGTGGCAGGCGCCTGTAGTCCCAGCTACTTGGGAGGCTGAGGCAGGAGAATGGTGTGAACCCAGGAGGCAGAGCTTGCAGTGAGCCGAGATCACGCCACTGCACTCCTGCCTGGGCGACAGAGCAAGACTCAGGCTCAAAAAAAAAAAAAAAAGAAAAAAAAATTACTGGGCGTGATCGCACATGCCTGTAGTCCCAGCTATTTGGGAGGCTGAGGCAGCAGACTTGCTTGAACCCGGGAGGCAGAGGTTGCAGTGAGCTGAGATCACGCCACTGCACTCCAGCCTGGGCAAAAGAGTGAGACTACATTTCAGAAAAAAAAAAAAAGGCACTTGGGTGCAGTGGCTCACGCATGTCTGTAATCTCAATACTTTGGGAGCCTGAGGTGGGAGGATTGCTTGAGCCCAGGAGTTCGAGACCAGCCTGGCCAATATAGTGAGACTTCATCTCTACAAAGAATAGACAATCTTAGCTAGGCATGGTGGCGGATGCCTCTAGTCCCACCTACTCAGGAGGCTTAGGTGAGAGGACTGCTTGAGCCCAGGAATTTGAGGTTGCAGTGAGCCATGATCTTGCCACTCCACTCTGGCCTGGTTGACAGAGCGAGACCCTGACTCAAAAAAAAAAAAAAAAAAAAAAAAAAAAGCTACAGGTATATGAAAGATAGTTAAACAAAGAAAATCTTAATTTAGATATAAAAGTTTAAACTCATATAGTAATAACACCCCACAAAAATACCTGAAAGTCCTCTTTATGTGACTTGACATATTAATTAGAAGTCTTCATTATTGGTCTATCTTACTCTAAACAAATTTGGTAAATGGAAATATATATATATATATATGTAGATCAAATGTGACTTTGCTTTATAAAATGAATAATTATAGCCCCAAACACTCCAGATATTATCTTATTGGTCTTATGTATATTGACCTAATTACTTGTGAGCCTGAACTTTTTTTTTTTTTGAGATAGGGTCTCACTCTGTTACCTAGGCTGAAGCACAGTGGCACAATCATAGCTCACTATAGCCTCAACCTCTTGAGCTCAAGCCATCTTCCCACCTCTGCCTCCTGAGTAGCTGCAAACACAGGCACACACCACCACACCTGGCTAATTTATTTTTTTGTAGAGATGGGGTCTCCCATGTTGCCCAAGCTGGTCTTGAACTGGGCTCAAGAGATCCTCCCACCTCAGCCTCCCAAAATGCTGGGATTATAGGTGTAAGCCCACAAGCCCAGCTGATGAACATCTTTTAATATGAATTTCTTCTTTGGAAATGTGACCATCTTTCTGCTGGGTTATCTTTCTCTTACTGATTTATAACATGGATACAAAGCCTTTGGCTTTTTTGAGACAGGGTCTTGCTCTGTCACCAAGGCTGGAGTGCAGTGGCATGATCATGGCTCATGCAGCTTTGACCTCCTAAGATCAAGCAATGAAGCCTTTGTAATTGCAAATATTATTTCGTCTCCTGACTAAATTTTGTTTTTTTGTCATGGCAAATTATTATTTTTTAATAGACAAATCTATCTTCTCCTTTAAATCTTCTTCGTTTTGTGTTCCATGAAGGCAGGCCCTAACCATCTCAAGATTTATACATCTTTATATTCAAGACTTTTACAAATTTTTGTTTTCTAGCTGCAGACAAAAGCCACCTGCAACATTTTTTGTTATGCTTTGAAGTAGGGGTCCAACTTTCCTTTCAAAAACACCCTTTACTAATCAGTCTTTTATTTATTGATCCAGGAGAATTTGGTCTACAATAAAGGTGGCATATTGATTAATAAATAAAAGACTGACTAGTAAAGGGTATTAGGGCAATTGGCTAGTCATTGATAATTTTCTGTTCCTAAGGAATCACTTCTTTTTTTTAGACTGAGTCTCGCTCTGTCGCCCCGACTGGAGTGCGGTGGCATGATTTCGGCTCACTGCAACCTCCACCTCCTGGGTTTCAGCAATTCTCCTGCCTCAGCCTCTTGAGTGCGTGCCACCACGTCCGGCTAATTTTTGTATTTTTAGTACAAATGTGGTTTTGCCATATTGGCCAGGTCGGTCTTGAACTCCTGACCTCAAATGATCCACTCACCCCAGCCTCCCAAAGTGCTAGGATTACAGGCATGAGGCACCCCACCTGGCTTTTTTTTCTTTTTTTTTTTTTTTTGACACAGAGTATCGCTCTGTCACCCAGGCTGGAGTGCAGTAGGCTGGAGTGCAGTGGTGTGATCTCAGCTCACTGCAACCTCCACATCCTGGGCTCAAGTGATTCTCCTGCCTCAGCCTCCTGAGTAGCTAGGATTACAGGTGTGCCACCACACCTGCCTTTTTTTTTTTTGGTATTTTTAGTAGAGACAGGGTTTCGCCATGTTGGCCTTGGCCTCCTAAAATGCTGGGATTACAGGCATGAGCCACTGTGTCCAGCCCTCAGGCAACATTTCTTGCTATTTACATTATTATGGCTTTATCACTGATATATCTCGATAACTGATAATGACTTGCCTTTATTGTTTTCTCCTCCCCAAAATTCTTGGCTCTTCTTGTGCACTTTCTCTTCCAGATGAATTTAACAATCAGTCTGTCAAGTTTCATTAAATATCCTATTGACTGGGGCCAGGCATGGTGTCTCACACCTGTAATCCCAGCACTTTAGGAGGCTGAGGCAGGCAGATCACTTGAGACCAGGAGTTATAAACCAGCCTGGCCGACACGGCGAAACCCCGTCTCTACAATAAATTAAAAAATTAGCTGGGCATGGTGGTGTGTGCTTGTAGTCCCAGCTACTCGGCGGGCTGAGGTGGGAGAATCATCCAAGCCTTGGAGGCAGAGGTTGCAGTGAGCTGAGATTGTGACACTGCACTCCAGCCTGGGAGACAGAGTGAGACTCCTACTCAAAAAAAACCAAAAAACAAAAAACCACAAAACTTTCCAGGTAACTTATTAAAACATGTTTTTTGTTTGTTTTGTTTTTTTGTTTGTTTTGAGACAGAGTCTTGCTCTGTCGCCCAGGCTGGAGTGCAGTGGCGCAATCTCAGCTCACTGCAAGCTCCGCCTCCCGGGTTCACACCATTCTCCTGCCTCAGCCTCCCGAGTAGCTAGGACTACAGGCACCCGCCACCACGCCCAGCTAATTTTTTTTGTATTTTTAGTAGAGACGGGGTTTCATCGTGTTAGCCAGGATGGTCTCGATCTCCTGACCTCGTGATCCACCCACCTCAGCCTCCCAAAGTGCTGGGATTACAGGCGTGAGCCACTGCGCCCGGCCTAGTTTTTGTATATTTTTTTAGTAGAGACAGGGTTTCACCATGTTAGCCAGGATGGTCCCAATCTCCTGACCTCGTGATCCGCCCGCCTCGGCCTCCCAAAGTGCTGGGGTTACAGGCGTGAGCCACCGCACACAGCATTAAAGCATGTTTTATTTTCCTACACATAATGAAATCATTACCAGATGATTTGACATGTGTACTTCATTGGAGAGGATTCTTACAGTATATTCAAAATTAAATATGACAAAAAATTACCACCTAATCTATTAAAATTGGCATAAGTCATCTATGATCATCAATGATATGCAAACATAAACAAGTATTATACCCAGAAGTGTAATTTATTGTAGCTACATCTTATGTATAATAGTTTAGTGGATTTTTCCTGGAAATTGTCCATTTTAATTTTTCTCTTTAAGTCTGTGGAATTTTCCAGTAAAAGTCGAGGCAAACCCAAGATGTAACTGACAATGTCTTTTCAGAGTTAGTTTCCTACAGTCTAACCACACTGGATGACTTGCTGTTCCAAAAATATCATGCACTCTTTTGAGCCTGCATTTTTTTTTTCTACCTATGAAGCCCAGTTCATTCTTCAAAGTCTAGTTCAAGCGTCACCTTCTCTACAAGGTCTTCCTTGATTTCCTCCCAATCACTAGGTTGTGAATTATTTAAGTAGGGATTTTACCTTTTCTTTCGTTCGTTCGTTCGTTCTTTCCTCTTTCTCTTTCTTTTTTTTTTGATGGCGTCTCACCGTCACCCAGGTGGAGTGCAGTGGCATGATCTTGGTTCACTGCAACCTCTGCCTCCTGGGTTCAAGTGACTCTCCTGCCTCGGTCTCCCGAGTAGCTGGGAATGTAGGTGCCCGCCACCACGCTCAGCTGATTTTTGTACTTTTAGTAGAGATGAGGTTTCACCATGTTGGCCAGGCTGGTCTCAAACTCCTGACCTCAGGTGATCCGCCCGCCTCAGCCTCCCAAAATGCTGGGATTACAGGTGTAAGCTATCGTGCCCAGTCTTTACCTTTTTTTTTTTTTTTTTTTGAGATGGAGTCTCACTCTGTCGCCAGGCTGGAGTGCAGTGGCACGATCTCGGCTCACTGCAACCTCCGCTTCCCAGGTTGAAGAGATTCTCCTGCCTCGGCCTCCCAAGTAGCTGGGATTACAGGCACGCACTACCACGCCCAGCTAATTTTTGTATTTTTAGGAGAGACGGGTTTCACCATATTGGCCAGGATGGTCTCGATCTCTTGCCCTCGTGATCTGCCTGCCTCGGCCTCCCAAAGTGCTGGGATTACAGGCGTGAGCCACCGCACCCGGCCTTTACCTTTTCTTTATACACCAGCATCCAGCACAATCTTGGACAGACAAAAAGTGCCGAATAAACAACTGGTAGATGAATAATGAGAATTGATTGCTTCTTCTTTAGCATTCAAATCTTTTTTTTTTAATTTTTTTGAGATGGAGTCTTGCTCTGTCGTCCAGGCTGGAGTGCAGTGGCGCGATCTCGGCTCACTGCAACCTCAGCCTCCTGGGTTCAAGCAATTCTCGTGCCTCAGCCTCTCCAGTAGCTGGGACTACAGGCATGCGTCACCACATCTGGCTAATTTTTGTATTTTTAGTAGAGATGGGGTTTCACCATGTTGTCCAGGCGAGTCTCGAACTCCTGACCTCTGGTGATCCACTTGCCTCAGTCTCCCAAAGTGATGGGATTACAGGCGTGAGTCACCGCGCCCAGCTCAAATCTTATTCTCTATTTAGCACTTATTTCTGCCTTTAATTATATATGATTTTATTATAATACGTTATCTCCTCTGACTAAACTCTGGAGAACAGAATATGAGTCTGATTCCTCTCTCAGCTTTCTCAGTACCTAATACAGAATAGAACGTCGATAATTTGGTCACGTATATAAAGGCTCAACACATTTTAAGGAGCTAAAGCTATTCTGAATACATTTCAGTAAAAATGGGTGCATTTTAAAAGCCTTAACCTGGTACTACATTAGTTGAGATTTATCCCCGAAAGATTAACTCGTTGGCACCACCTAGTAGTCACTAAATGTGGTGCACTTTTACGAAACTACAGAAACCGCTCTCAGACACTATATCTGGAGCGGAGGGTCTTCATTCATGCTCACCTGTCTCTTAGTACTCTGATCTCTGCACAGTGCCGACCGGTCTCAAATTGCACAAACCTCCAGTTCTTGACGTTCCGAGTGTCATAAACTTCAGGAAAATGAAATTATTCATCAGGACTACAAAAGGCTCAAAGTTCAAACCACCTCGGGGTGGAGATGCTGGAAAAAAGGAAACCATTAACAAGTAATTGTATTTGCTATATATAAACTTGCCCTAAGGCAGTCCAGATAACTTCCACTTGAGCAGCCTGAGACATCAAGGGCGGGGGCACTTTCCCCCTCGACTGCGCCTACCGCAGCCTTTCTGAGTTTCTTCCTAGCGAGGCCGAGAGGGTCTTTGAGGACAATCCCGCATCCGGACACGCCTTGAGGGATGGCGTCAAACCCAGAGGCTTGGAAAAGGTAAGGACGGAGAGCACGCCTCTTCCTTGAAAGTGAGAAGGGTTTGGCCCAGAACCAACAGGACTGGGTGAAGAATCAGCTCCGGCCACCGCAGCAAATCCCACCCCACGCGGGAACTTGAAGTCCGGCACGTAGGTCCCGCGGCGGCCGGGCTCCAACAGGCCCCAATTGCCACCAGAGGTAGCCGTAAACCCACGGTCCCCGAAACTCCTTCCGGGCCTCCCTGACAAAAACTGGGACAACCTCCTTAGGCCCCCGGGATCCCCCCTGTGCCGCCTGACCGCCCGCCAGTCCCAGAGTTTAGGGCCAGGGGCCCCGCCTACCTGAGGGCCCTGGCCTGGCGGACCGCGCCGGGGGAGCACTTCCGCTGGACGCACGCACTTCCGGCCCCCTGGAACCAATGAGAGTGCGACCGAGATGTTCCACTCGCTGGCGTCCGGGCCGCTGGTGATCTCCGGTAGCACTCGGGCCGGCGGACAGTGAGGGCGCGGTAAGCTCCCCGCAAGGAGCCCCTGAGAAACTGGTCCCTTTTTGTCCTAGATGTAGGGGTGTCCAAGATGGTGTGGTGGAGTCTTTAGAGTCGAATATGACCCGAGGCAAGCTCATATTCAGGTTTGGGGCAAGGAGCTTTGATTGACCCTTCATTTTTTCAGTGGAACGGAAAACTTCGGTAAAATAGCTTCTGACCTTCGGAACAGATGGATTCACCTTGGAAAGGAAAAATCTCTTTCTAGAAGAGTCTTGAGGTCTGGCACCTTTAGGCTTAACGGGGGACGGCTGGGCATCATAGGAGGAAATCCTTCATTCCGAACGACTTCCTTTTCCTTCTAAATCCTTCTTTCCAAATCTGTAAAAGACTACATCTACTTTGCTGGAGGTGGTTTGACACTCATGCTCCTTGAGAAGGAGGTAATGAGCTGTAGGGCAGCTCTTAAAAAGTTACCCTTGGCCGGGCGCGGTGGCTCACGCCTGTAATCCCAGCGCTTTGGGAGGCCGAGGCAGGCGGATCACGAGGTCAGGAGTTCGAGACCAGCCTGGCCAACATAGTGAAACCCCGTCTCTACTAAAAATACAAAAAATTAGCCGGGCGTGGTGGTGGGCGCCTGTAATCTCAGCTACTCGGGAGGCTGAGGCAGGAGAATCGCTTGAATCCTGGGGGCGGAGGTTGCAGTGAGCCGAGATCGCGCCATTGCACTCCAGCCGGGGCGACAGTTCGAGACTCCATCTCAAAAATAAAAATAAAAAAAAGTTACCCTTGGCTGTCGCGGTGTGACACCTGTAAACCCAGCACTTTGAGAGGCCGAGGTGGGAGGATCATTTGAGCCCAGGCTGGGCAACATAGCAAGACCCTCATAACAAAAAATTAAAAATAAAATTACCCAGAAACTGGTTGGAACTATTTAATGATGTTCTTAGTCCATCTTCCTGAAGTAGTCCACAGAACAACATCAGTGTTCATGGTAGAATTGTTTCATCAGGGCAGTCTTTTTTTAAGTAACAATGTCTTGTTAAAAAACAAGAGCTGTGTTGCCCAGGCTGGAGTGCAGTGGTGTGATCATAGCTCACTGCAGCCTTGAACTCCTGGGCTCAAGCGATCCTCCGGCCTTGGCCCCTCAAAGTGTTGTGGTGATTGGCACAAGCCACCGACAGACCTGGAGTCTGAAGTTAGTTATATTTCAGCTACCCAGGATAAACTTCTAACTGTGATTACCACAGAACTCTACCAAAACTAATTGTTTCTCTTAGTTCTGTCTGATTGTGGAATCTCTTTATTACCATCAATTGTTTTTCAGAGTTATAATTTGAATATGAAACCATTTTTCTAGCCCACCTTAGAGAAGACTGTTGACACACTAGTTGAAATGGTTGCAATAGCCTCTACCTTGCAAGACACTTCAGATTCAAAGAATTTCCTTTGCAAAAGTCGGCCGGGTGCAGTGGCTCACGCCTGTAATCCCAGCACTTAGGGAGGCCAAGGCGGGCAGATCACTTAAGGTCAGGAATTCAAAACCAGCCCGGCCAACATGGTGAAACCCCATCTCTACTAAAAATACAAAAATTAACCAGGCGTGGTGGTCCATGCCTGTAATCTTAGCTACTCAGGAGGCTGAGGCATGAGAATCGCTTGAACTCAGGAGGTGAATGCTGCAGTGAGCCAAGATCGCGACGCTGCACTGCAGCCTGGGTGACAGAGCAACTCCGTCTTAACAAAACAAAACAAAACAAAACAAAAGAAGAAAAAAATAAAAGTACCTATTAATGCAATTATCTTTCAATTTTGATTCATAAATATGTGTGGAAGTGTCAATGTTTTGGGTAAAATGGAATTCACAGTGACAGAGTCAGTGCCATACAAAACAAAACTGGAAAATATACTTTAAAAAAATTATTTGAGCTGGGTGTAGTGGCTCACACCTGTAATCCCAGGACTTTGGGAAGCCGAGGTGGGCGGATCACGAGGTCAGGAGTTTGAGACCAGCCTGGCCCCCATGGTGAAACCCTGTCTCTACTAAAAATACAAAAAATTAGCTGTGCATGGTGGCGTGTGCCTGTAGTCCCAGCTACTCGGGAGGCTGAGGCAGGAGAATTGCTTGAACCCGGCAGGCGGAGGTTGCAGTGAGCCGAGATCGTGCTCTTCATCCTGGGCTACAGGGTGAGACTCGGTCTCAAAAAAATAATAATAATAATTTGAAAAATTTGCTGAATAAACACTTGTTCACAGTGTACTTTCCCTGATTTTTAAATTTTTGTTTTTGTTTGCCCTGTCACCCAGACTGGAGTACAGTGACACGATCACAGCTCACTGCAGCCTTAATCTCTCAGGCTCAAGTGATCCTTGCACCTCAGCCTCCCTAGTAGCTGGGACTTCAGGTGCATGCCACCACATCCGGCTAGTTTTTGTATTTTTTGTAGAGATGAGGTTTTGTCATGTTGCCCAGGCTGGTTTCAAACTCCTGGGCTCAAGTAATCCTCCCACCTTGGCCCCGCAAAGTGCCGGAATTACAGGCATGAGCCACCCCACCCAGCCTTCCCCTAATTTTGATAATGATAATCCAATGTTCTGTTCTGGCATTTGTGTAGTTTTAGCGTGTGCAGTCTTCGAAGCAGTGGAGGTATTTGCCTTTTCTTCTCTGTGACTTAGTCATTCAGCAGTTCTATGCTAAGGGTTTTTTTATATGCCTTTAGATTCTTGTTTAGAGTTAATGGATAATGAAAACATTTCTAATGCATAAGAGAAATGCATTCTGAAACAAAAATAGAATACAAGCCTTCAGACAGAAGGCAGAGGAGAAACTGGAGAAAGACAAATAAGATGTTAGGTAGGAAACCATGGGAGACAGCACTGGGGAAAGTAACCTCCAGACTGGGAGTCACTGGGAAACCAGATAAATGCTCCTTGGCAGCTGGAGGAGTTGAGGACACTTCAGCTTGGTCTTGGGATGGGAGCCCAGAGAACGCAAGTTGCTCCAACTAGGTAGGGAAAATGCTGGGGCAGATGAAACTTGAGTGGCTAACAAGAAGTACCAGGAGCCAAAGGCTCTCTGAACACTTGGGCCTCTTTTAAATGTCTGCCTTAAATAGCTTGTACCATTGTAAGTCTTGCATAATGGGTAAGAAGAACATGAACTTTTAGAATCAAAGATGTCACTCTAGGTGTGGTTGTATTTGGAGTAAGGAAGTAATTAAGGTTAAATGAGGTCATAAGTGTGGGGCCCTGATCCGATAGGACTAGTGTCCTTATCAGAAGAGTGAATGGAGAGCTTGCCCCTTACCCTTACATACTGAAGAAAGATTATGTGAGGACTAGCAAGAAGGTGGCCATGTACAAGACAGGAACAGAGCTGCCACCAGAGACCAAATTGGCCAAAACCTTGATCTTGGGCTTCTAGTCTCCAGAATGGTGACAAAGTAAATTTCTGTTGTTTAAGTCACCCAGTCTGTGGTATTTTAGTATGACAGCCCAAGCAGACAAATACACCATCTATATGCAGATATATCCAAATCTCTAGTCTGTTGTATGTCTGTACCTCTCCCCTGAACTTGGCTTTGTTCTCCATTTGCCTACTTATTGTCACCACTTGGATATCTAATAGATGTCTCAAACTTCACTTCTCTGTAAACTGAACTCCTGATAGTCCCCTCAAGCCTACTCCATAGACATCTTTCTCTTCTCTTTTTTTTGGAGACAGGGTCTTGCTGTGTCGCCCAGGCTGGAGTGCAATGGCGTGATCATGGTTCACTGCAGCCTTGAACTCCTAGACTTAGGTGATCCTCCCACCTCCGCCTCCCAAGTAGGATGTGAGGGCAACCTGGCTGTGACATCTCTCACCCCGTTGATCACCAGGGTTGATCCGGCTGATCTGGCTGGCTAGGCCAGTGTCTCCTTCCTCCCTCACTGCTCCATGTATGTCCCTCCCGAAGCTGCACACTCAAGTCGAAGAGAACGACCATCCCCAATAGAGGAGGACTAATCTTCGGTCAAGGGTATATAAGTAGCTGCGTTCCCCTGCTAGAACCTCCAAACAAGCTCTCAAGGTCCCAGGTAGCTAGGATTACAGGCACACGCCATCATGCTTCACTATCATTCTCTTCTCAATTAAAGGTAATACTGTTCTTTTAGCTGCTTAGGCCAAAAACTTTTGGAGTCATGCTTGACTTTTCTTTCTTTCACAGCCCACATCCCATCCATTGCAAATCACATTGGCTGTATGTTCCAAATACACCCAGAATCGAGTGACATCTTCTCACTTTGCTACCACCATCAGGGCCAGGTCAGCATCACCTGTCACCTGGATCATTGCAGTAGCCTCCCATCTTGTGTCTTCACTTGGACCCTTGCCTCTCCCTACATTCTGTTTTCAGCTTCAACTGCTAGAGAGATCCTTAAAAATATGTCAGATCATGTCACTCCTCTGCTCAAAGCCCTGCAGTGGTTGATGAGGTCTAGAGAATGTGTTGTTTCTAAATAATTTCTGTTAATCATGATAATATAATTACTTCAAAGGAATTTCATTCTTATTGTGTGATTGCTCGCGTTTCCAATTCCTAACTTAGTGCCGTGTCTGGGATGTGGAAGGTGCTCCGAAAATGTTGGTGGCGTCAAGGGATAGTGGGTATATATTAGGTAACCTCTCCAGATGAGAACAGATGAACAGTCATTTCCATGTGTTCAGGTGCTGTGCCTGTCAGAGATGCTTTGGGAGATTTTATCCTGAATACGTTCTTCTTGCCCATTAGTACTGTTCTTTTTCTCAAGAAATGGAGTTGTCGGCCAGGTGAGGTGGCTCATGCCCGTAATCCCAACACTTTGGGAGGTTAAGGTGGGCGGATTGCTTGAGCCCAGGAGTTCGAGACCAGTCTGGGCAATATAGTGAAACCTTATCTCTACAAAAAAATACAAAAGAGTAGCCAGGTCTGGTGGGGCATACCTGTAGTCCCAGCTACTTGGGGTGAGGGCTGAGGTGGGAGGATGGCTTGAGCCCGGGAGGTGGAGGTTGCAGTGACTGTGCCATTGTATTCCAGCCTGGGTGATAGAGCGAGACCCTGTCTCAAAATGAAGTGGTATCCAGTCCTTAATGACACTGGGACCATTTGTGAGTAACTAGTCCCTACCAAAAATACTTCAGAATTTTTTTTTTTTTTTTTTGAGACAGAGTTTTACTCTTGTTGCCTAGGCTGGAGTGCAGTGGCCCCATCTCAGCTCACTGCAACCTCCGCCTCCTGGGTTCATGTGATTCTCCTGCCTCAGCCTCCTAAGTAGCTGGTACAGGCACCCGCCACCATGCCTGGCTAATTTTTTGTATTTTTAGTAGAGACGGGGTTTCACCATGTTGGCCAGGCTGGTCTCGAACTCCTGACCTCAGGTGATTCACCCACCTGGCCTCCCAAAATGCTGGGATTACAGGCGTCAGCCACTGTGTCTGGCCCAGAATTGTTAAATATACACAGAAGTAAAAAGACAAAACACGGCTGGCCACGGTGGCTCACGCCTGTAATCCCAGCACTTTGGGAGGCCGAGGCAGGTGGATCACCTGAGGTCAGGTGTTCGAGAGCAGCCTGGCCAACATAGTGAAACCCCATCTCTACTAAAAATACAAAAATTAGCCGGGCATGGTGGCAGGCACCTGTAATCCCAGCTACGTGGGAGGCTGAGGCAGAATCGCTTGAACCCGGGAGGCAGAGATTTCAGTGAGCCGAAATCACACCACTGCACTCCGGCCTGGGCAACAGACCAGGACTCTGTCTCAAAAAAAAAAAAAAAGAAAGACAAAACACAATGCAGGTCACTTAGCTATTTTCTCTAAAAAACAATTAGCTGTCATGATGCAGAAGATTGTTATAATCTATAAGGGGGAGGTTGTGATTATTTTTACTCTAAAATCTTCCACTGCTTTTTTTTTTTTTTTTTTTTGAGATGGAGTTTCACTCTGTCACCCAGGCTGGAGTGCAGTGGCGCAATCTTTGCTCACTGCAACCTCCACCTCCTGGGTTCAAGCGATTCTCCTGCCTCAGCCTCCCGAGTAGCTGGGATTATAGGTACACACCAAGAGGCCCAGCTAATTTTTGTGTGTGTATATATATATATATGTATGTGTATATATATAATTTTTTTGTTTTTTTTAGTGGAGACGGAGTTTCACCATGTTGGCAAGGCTAGTCTCAAACTCCTGACTTCAAGTGATTCGCCCACCTCGGCCTCTCAAAGTGCTGGGATTACAGGCATGAGCCACCGCATCCGGCCCCACTACATTCTTAAAGAAGCAATAAATTGACCTTGTTTAAATACACAATCTGAATTACTGGGGTCTTTTGAAACTAAACCTTTGTTCATTACTAAGATTTCTATATTCCTTCCTCTTTTTCAGCACTTATTTCTATAGCAGTCTCCCAGCTGATGCCACTTAACTTCATTGAACAAAAAATGAGGTTTAGAAAATCACAATAATCATTGTGAAAGTATTTGATAGGAGATCTTTATTTGGGGTGAATTGGGTTATGATGTCAGTCCTGTGATTTCAGCGGAACTGTTTCTTTTTATCCATTGTCAGTGAGTGCTCATTAATACTTAAATGCAGCTTTCTTTTTCTTTCTTTTGAGACAGAGTCTCGCTCTGTCACCCAGGCTGGAGGGCAGTGACGCAATCTCGGCTCACTACAACCTCTGCCTCCCGGGTTCAAGTGATTCTCCTGCCTCAGCTTCCCAAGTAGGTGGGATTACAGGCACCTGCAACCATGCCCGGCTAATTTTTGTATTTTTAGTAGTGACAGGGTTTTGACATGTTGGTCAGGCTGATCTCGAACTCCTGACCTCAAGTGATCCGCCCGCCTTGGCCTCCCAAAGTGTTGAGATTATAGGCATGAACCACCACGCCTGGCATAATGCAGTTTTCTACTAAATGACTGATTTTGACATGCTTCCTGTTATTGGCTCTGCTGTTCAGCTGAAATAGCAGGATAGGAGATGGTCGTGTGATGGCCGATAGGTGGCAGTGCTGCTGGGACAGGCCCAGCCTGGTAGAGACGAGTATCTCAGACAGGAAAAACAGGACCCAGATGGCTCAGACTGTTGGGTTAGCATCTGGCCTTCGACAGGTCACCCTGGCCCGCCAGATCAGCCCCAGGCCTGAGAAAAGCACTACAGGATAAAGAATAGGATCTCATTAAATGCAGTGGAAGTAACGTGAGAAGGATGGCTTTTCATATGCCATCCTAACCCTCCCCTCCCCCTGTTTTCTTTGCTTTGCTTTTCATACTTCTTAGCTTCTTGGATCTCTTGCTTTAAGAGGAACTAGGGTGTGGGCACAGTGGTTCACGGCTATAACCCCAGCACTTTGGGAGGCTGAGACGGGTGGATCAGTTGAGGTCAGGAGTTCAAGACTAGCCTGGCCAACATGGCGAAACCCCATCTCTACTAAAAATACCAAATTTATCCAGGCACAGTGGCACACACCTTTAATTCCAGCTACTGGGGAGGCTGAGGCAGGAGAATTGCTTTAATCCAGGAGGAGGAGGTTGCAGTGAGCCAAGATCACGCCACTGCACTCCAGCTTAAGCAACAAAGTGAGACTCTGTTTCAAAAAAAAAAAAAAAGAGGAACTAGAGCTTAATATTCTCCTTGCAACATCACAGTCACAGTGCTGGTTGAGTAGTTACTTGCCTCGAAGGACTGGTAAGCCTTTGACAAGGATTGGTTACTTGGGAAGTTTTCTTGCTTACCTGTAGAAGTTAAGCTGCTCACCGACAGGAGCACAGACAAGTAGTAAAGTTCAGGGGTTGTTTCTTCCTACATTTGAGAGAGAAAAGGTGCTATGAGGAATACTTTGTCTTTTAATCAGAATGTGTTAAAAATGTTTTGCCACAAGGATTTAAATGAAGGTGCCAATTTAGCAAGAAATAGAAGTATTGCTGTTTACTGTGCCAAACCCAATCCAACAGCTTCACTGTTTTTTTGTTGTTGTTGTTTGTTTGTTTGTTTGTTTTGAGGCAAGATGTTGCTTTGTCATCCAGGCCAAAGTGCAGTGGTGTGAGCATGGCTCACTGGAGCCTTGACTTCCTGGGTTCACGGGATCCTCCTGCCTCAGCCTCCCAAGTAGCTGGGACTACAGGCACGTGCCACCAGGTCCAGCTAATTTTTGTAATTTTTGTAGAGATGGGGTTTCTCCACATTGCCTATGCTGCTCTTCATCTCCTGGGCTCAATCGATCTGCCTGCCTCAGCCTTCCAAAGTACTGGGATTAGAGGCGTGAGCCACTGTGCCCGGCCTGTTTCACTGTTGATTAATATCTTAACTACTTTTCGAAGCTCTAGTAAAGTAGAATTCACCTACAAAAACAAAAATCTCTTGTAGAATTTTTAAACTTTCCCCAGTGAAATGTTTTAACTGTGACATGTGCCTAATTAGGTATTCCATCTCCACATATCTCTTCTTTTGGTGTCAGTAGAAAATAAATATTGAAGACATATTATTTACAGCCAAACTTTCAGATTAAGATAAGCCTTTAGAAATTCTTTGTTTATGGCTCACGCCTGTAATCCCAGCACTTTGGGAGGCCGAGGTGGGTGGATCACGAGGTCAGGAGATCCAGACCATCCTGGCTAACACGGTGAAACCCCATCTCTACTAAAAAAAATACAAAAAATTAGCCGGGCATGGTGGCGGGCACCTGTAGTCCTAGCTACTCGGGAGGCTGAGGCGGGAGAATGGCGTGAACCTGGGAGGTGGAGCTTGCAGTGAGCACAGATTGCGCCACTGCACTCCAGCTGGGGTGACAGAGTGAGACTCTGTCTCAAAGAAAAAAAAAGAAATTCATTGTTTAAAAACATACACAGTCTGTTGCCAAAACTGTTAACACCATAGTGCAGACTCCTTAACTGAAGGATCCCACACCAAATGCAGAAAACATCCACTTCAGTGCCCGTGGCAATGGCTCCATCTGAACAAACCGCACAGTAAAACCTAAAAAGACAGAGGAACAGCATCAGTTTTTAGGTTTAATCATCTCAGAAAGAAACATATTCTTTGTTTTTTTGTTTTTTTTTCTTAAGACAGAGTCTCACTCTGTCACCCAGGCTGGAGTGCAGTGGCACAATCGCAGCTCACGGTGACCTCTGCCTCCCGGGTTCAAGTGATTCTCCTGCCTCAGCCTCCCTAGTAGGTGGGATTATAGGTGTGCACCACCACTTCTGGGTAATTTTTTGTATTTTTAGTAGAGACAGGGTTTCACCATGTTGGCCAGGCTGGTCTCGAACTCCTGACCTCAGGTGATCTGCCCACCTTGGCCTCCCAAAGTGCTGGGATTATAGGCGTGAGCCACCACGCTCGGCTAGAAACATATTTGAGCCACCACGCTCGGCTAGAAACATATTCTTGAATGCAAACCTAAATGCAATTTGTTTCCTTCCCTTCCTGCTGTGGAACAGAAATGTCCAGTCTGGGCAAACTAATTTTTCCTTTGATATAGATTGTATGCATGTTTTTTTTTTTTTGAGACGGAGTCTTGCTCTGTCGCCCAGGTGGAAGTGCAGTGACGTGATCTTGACTCACTGCAACCTCTGCCTCCTAGGTTCAAGCAATTCTCCGGCCTCAGCCTCCCGAGTAGCTGGAACTACAGGTGCCCGCCACCACGCCTGGCTAATTTTTTTTGTATTTTTAGTAGAGACGGGGTTTCACCGCATTATCCAGGATGGTCTCGATCTCCTGTCCTTGTGATCCACCCACCTCAGCCTCCCAAAATGGGATTACAGGTGTGAGCCACTGTGCGCGGGCTTTTTTTTTTTTTTTTTGAGACGGAGTCTTGCTCTGTTGCCAGGCTGGAGTACAGTGGCGCCATCTCAGCTCACTGCATCCTCTGCCTCCCAGGCTCAAGTGATTCTCCTGTCCCAGCCTCCTGAGTAGCTGGGATTACAGGCCTGCACCACCACACCCAGCTAATTTTGTTTTTTTTTTTGAGACGGAGTCTCACTCTGTTGCCAGGCTAGAATGCAGTGGCATGATCTCGGCTGACTGCAACCTCTGCCTCCCGGGTTCAAGTGATTCTCCTGCCTCAGCCTCCCAAGTAGCTGGGACTACAGGCGTGTGCCACCACGCTCAGCTAATTTTTGTATTTTTAGTAGAGACAGGGTTTCACCATGTTGGCCAGGCTGGTCTCAAACTCGTGACCTCAGGTGATCCATCTGTCTTGGCCTCCCAAAGTGCTGGGATTGCAGGCATGAGCTACCACACCCGGCCCTATTTTTTCATTTTAAAAAATTCGGACGTAGTTTTTGCTGAAATCATATATCACTCTTTTTTTTTTTTTTTTTTTTTTTGAGACAGAGTCTTGCTCTGTTGCCCAGGCTGGAGTGCAGTGGCACGATCTTGGCTCACTGCAACCTCCGCCTCCCAGGTTCAAGCGATCCTCCTGCCACAGTCCCCATCGTAGCTGGGACTACAGGCACGTGCCGTCATGCCCAGCTAATTTTTGTATTTTTAGTAGAGAAGGGGTTTTGCCATGTTGGCCAGGCTGGTCTTGAACTCCTGACCTCAGGTGATCCACCTGCCTCGGCCTCCCAAAGTGCTGGGATTACAGGCATGAGCCACCGCACCCGGCCCATACATCACTCTTAAAAGCACATTCAAAGGAAAACATAATTAAGATAGATTAGCTAAAATATTTCTTAAACTTCTCCACATTTCAGAATGTTGAGAATAGAGACCAACTCTGTTTCCTTTTTTTTTGGAGATAGGGCCTCCCTCTGTCACCCAGGCTGGAGTGCAATGACATGACTCACTGCACCCTCCACCTCCTGGGCTTTAGTGACCCTCTTACTTCAGCCTCCCAAGTAGCAGCGACTACAGGTGCATGACACCATGCCCAGCTAACTTTTTCTATTTTTTGTAGAGATGATGTCTCACCATGTTGCCCAGGCTGGTCTTGAACTCCTGACTTCACACGATCCTCCCACCTCAGCCTCAAAGTGTTGGGGTTACAGGCATGAGCCACTGGACCCAGCCCTGTATCACTTTTTGACTTCAAGTTGCCATTGTCCTTGTTTTTCTACGCAGAATCATCTCTTGATCAATGACTATTTATTGAATGAAAAACCCGATACTTTAATATTATAACACTAAAGAATTTTATAGCAGAAGGAATTTGGGCCAGGCATGGTGGCTCATGCCTGTAATTCCAGCACTTTGGGAGTCTGAGGTGGGTGGATCACAAGGTCAGGAGATTGAGACCATCCTGGCCAACATGGTGACACCCCATCTCTACTAAAAATACAAACATTAGGTTTGTGTGGTGGCGCGTGCCTGTAATCCCAGCTACTCAGGAGGCTGAGGCACGAGAATCACTTGAACCCAGGAGGCGGAGGTTGCAGTGAGCCGAGATCACACCACTGCACTCCAGCCTGGCAACAGAGCAAGACTCCATCTCAAAAAAAAAAAAAAAAGGAATTTATGTTTAACTTAATTTGGTTCCGTACTCAAATTATAGAACAACTAAAAGAGAGGCCAGGCACGCTGGCTCACGCCTGTAATCCCAGCACTTTGGGAGGCTGAGGCAGGTGGATCACCTGAGGTCAGGACTTTGAGACCAGCCTGACCAACATGGTGAAACCCCATCTCTAAGCTGGGCGCGGTGGCTCACGCCTGTAATCCCAGCACTTTGGAAGGCTGAGGCGGGTGGATCACCTGAGGTCAGGAGTTTGAGACCAGCCTGGCCAACATGGTGAAACCTCATCTCTACTTAAAATACAAAAAATTAGCTGGGCGTGGTGGTATGCACCTGTAATCCCAGCTACTCGGGAGGCTGAGGCAGGAGAATCGCTTGAACCCGGGAGGCGGAGGTTGCAGTGAGCTGGGATCGTGCCATTGCACTCCAGCCTGGGGACAAGAGCGAGACCTTGTCTCAAAAAAAAAATAAAAAGAAAGAAAGAAACCCCTTCTCTACTAAAAATACAAAATTAGCTGGGTGTGGTGGCGCATGCCTGTAATTGCAGCTACTAGGGAGGCTGAGGCAGGAGAATCACTTGAACCTGGGAGGCAGAGGTTGCAGTGAGCCGAGATTGCACCATTGCCCTCCAGCCTGGGCAAAAAGAGTGAAACTCCATCTCAAAAAACAAAAGCAAAAACAACTAAAAGAGATACTTAGGAAGTTTTTAAAGATTCCCTTCACCTGAATTTTAGATGTGAGTTGTTTTTTAAATTTTAGTCTATGAGTTCCTGAAGAGCAGAGAGCTCTGTCCTACCAATTTTTGTTCTAGCAGTGTCTGGCTACTATTTGTAGTAGATACTTAATAAATGCTTGATGGATAACTACACACTTACCAATTGTGAAGAAGGTAAAGATGGTATTACTAACCAGGTTGTACAGGAGAGATTGGCTGCAATATTGGGAAGATCTGGGCCTAAAAGTCAATAAACTGGGTGATACATTCATTTATTACTTATTACAGGAAATCTATGGTATAAGCGTAACACCAGAAGGCACTAATCCTTGAACTCTAATTCTTATTCTGGCACTGGGTTCATCTTGGCTGTAGGCAACTCACTTCTCTTGAGAACCTTGGTTCCTTTACCATGACTGTAAATAAATGCTACAAAATAGTCCATAAATAATAGTAAGAGTTATTAGTGTCATCACTGGTAAATAAATAACGTTTACCATGTTTCTTTCTTTTCTTTTTTTTTTTTTTTTTGAGACAGAGTTTTACTTTGTCACCCAGGCTGGAGTGCAGTGGTGCGATCTCTGCTCACTGCAACCTCTTCCTCCCAGGTTCAGGCAATTCTTGTGCCTCTGCCTTCCCAGTAGCTGGGATTACAGGCACGTGCCACCACACCCGGCTAGCTTTTGTATTTTTTGGTAGAGATGGGGTTTCATCATGTTGGCCATGCTGATCTCGAACCCCTGACCTCAAGTGATTGGTCTACCTTTTTTTTTTTTTTTTTTTTTTTTTTTTGAGACAGAGTCTTGTTCTGTCACTGAAGCTGGAGTGCAGTTGTATGATCTCAGCTCACTGCAACCTCCACCTCCTGGGTTCAAGCGATTCTCATGCCTCAGCTTCCTGAGTAGCTAGGATTACAGGCACATGCCACCATGCCTGGATAATTTTTGTATTTTAAGTTGAGATGGGGTTTCACCATGTTGGTCATGCTGGTCTCAAACTCCTGATCTTGTGATCCACCCGCCTCGGCCTCCCAAAATGCTAAGATTACAGGCATGAGCCATTGCATCTGGCCTTTTTATTTTTATTTTTGAGGTGGAGTTTCACTCTTGTCACCCAGGCTGGAGTTCAATGGTGGGATATCAACTCACTGCAACCTCTGCCTCCCAGGTTCAAGCAATTCCCCTGCCTCAGCCTCCTGAGTAGCTGGGATTACAGGAATGGTACCAGCATGTCAGGCTAATTTTGTATTTTTAGTACAGACAGGGTTTCTCCATGTTGGTCAGGCTGGTCTCAAACTCCCAACCTCAGGTGATCCGCCCACCTCAGCCTCCCAAAGTGCTGGGATTACAGGTGTGAGCCACCGTGCCCAGTCTTGTTTACCATTTTTTTTTTGAGACGCAGTCTCACTCTGTTTCTTGCAGTGCCTCGATCTTGGCTCACTGTAACCTCCACCTCCCGGGTTCAAGCAATTCTCCTTCCTGAGCCTCCCGAGTAGCTGGGATTACAGGCATGCGCCACCACGCGAGAGTGGGCTTCACCATGTTGGCCAGGCTGGTCTCGAACTATTGACCTCGTGATCCATGCCTCGGCTTGCCAAAGTGCTGGGATTACAGGTGTGAGCCACTGTGCCCAGCCCTTGTTTACCAGTTTTTAAATTCACGTTAATTTGCGATTTTGGTGAAAAACTATTTCATGGGAATTCTGACTTCTAGTAAGGAAAAATGACTTATTTTACACAGACTTTCTGTAATAGAAGCTGGTGAGTTTGAGTTCGGCTAATTACAAGGAGTGTTGCAGCTTCCTGTCACTCCCCCTCGCTTAAGTAGATTCTCAGTTTTCAGATTTTTTTTTAGAATTAAAGTTATTAACAGACTGTTTCCGCTAAGAATAATTTCGAAGACAGAATCTGAAAGAACATATTAAGTAATAATCAGGTCGGGCGTGCCTGTCACCCTCAGCCCTGCAGACATAAGCTAACGCTAGACCGTTGGGACTGGTCTCCAGGGAATCTGTAAGTTGAGACTTTGGTCCCCTCATTGTCTCCTATTTAATGGCTTTCTATACCAGAAGAAGTAAGTGTGGATTAAAAGTTAAGCTCAGTTTACCCACAGCTATCTTCACTATATTGAGATTTTTGGCTTTTCAAAGAAGTGAAGTAGGTGATTGCCCTTGATAATAGGGGCAGAAAAAATGGGTCAGGCTGCAATTAAACACGTAACAGAAATCCCAGAGAGCACCCAAGCCATGTCCACAGGTGAGAAATGCATGTTGAGCTGCCAAGTATAAGAACCTACCTTAGCAGAACATAGAACTGGAGAACCAGGGTGGTAATTCCAACCAAGAACGCTGTCACCCGGCTGCATGCGACACAGTGAGTTACATTTTACATTACTCGTTTAGTGATGAAATAGCTTCCAGAAACCAAATTCAGGTTCTGTTTGGTGATAATGTTACATTTAACTACAGAGATAGTTTTAAACATAATGATATTTTGTATTTTTAGTAGAGATGGTGTTTCTGATTGAATTGAGATCCATTGCATTCTAATAAAATTCTATCTAATAATACTTCAATAAGAATATTAAAATAGCTACTACTTATTGTTCTCCCATTATTTAGCGGGCTTTGTTGATACTGATTTTTTGTTTTGTTTTGTTTTGTTTTTTTTGAGACGGAGTCTTGCTCTGTCACCCAGGCTGGAGTCCAATGGTGCGATCTCGGCTCACTGCAACCTCTGCCTCCTGGGTTCAAGCAATTCTCCTGCCTCAGCCTCCTGAGTATCTGGGACTACAGAAGCACACCACCATGCCCGACTAATTTTTGTATTTTTAGTAGAGATGGGGTTTCACCATGCTGATCAGGTTGGTCTTGAACTCCTGACCTCGTGATCCGCCCGCCTCTGTCTCCCAGAGTACTGGGATTAGAGGTGTGAGCCACTGCTCCCAGCCTGTTGATACTGATCTTTAGGGAATCTTTAGAACCTTGGTTCCTTTATCATGACTGTAAATTAATGTAAAACAACCTGCAAGTAATACTAAGTTATCAGTATTCATAATTGGTAGACAAATGTGTCAAACATTTTACATGCATTATCTAATTTAATATGCACAAAATCCTATGACATAGGACTGTGGTTCTCCATTTTTTTAAATGAGGAAACAGACTGTTAACTGACAAACTGAGAGTTAATCTACCTACCACAACTTGCACAAGCAAATGAAAATTGTTACCGCTCAAAGCATTTTTGAAATTCTTTTGAGATTACGTGTACGTAGTTTCCATGGCATGTAAGAAAATCTTGGTCGGGCACAGTGGCTTAAGCCTGTAATCCCAGCACTTTGGGAAGCCGAGGCAGGTGGATCACCTGAGATCGGGAGTTTGAGACCAGCCTGGCCAGCATACTGAAACCCCATCTCTACTAAAAATACAAAAATTAGCTGGGTGTGGTGGCGGCCGCCTGTAATCCCAGCTACTCGGGAGGCTGAAGCAGAAGAATCGCTTGAACCCGGGAGGCAGAGGTTGCAGTGAGCTGAGATCGTGCCATTGCACTACAGCCAGGGGACAAGAGTGAAACTCCATCTCGGAAAAAAAAAAAAAAAAAAAAGAGGCCGGGTGCGGTGACTCACGCCTATAATCCTAGCACTTTGGGAGGCCAAAGTAGGCAGATCATGAGGTCAGGAGTTCAAGACCAGCATGACCAATATGGTGAAACCCCATCTCTACTAAAAATACAAAAATTAGCTGGGCGTGGTGGCATGCACCTGTAATCCCAGCTACTCAGGAGGCTGAGGCAGGAGAATGGCTTGAACCTGGGAGGTGGAGGTTGCAGTGAGCCAAGATTGCACGCCACTGCACTCCAGCCTGGCGACAACGAGACTCTGTCCCCCCACCAAAAAAAAAAAAAGAAAGAAAATCTCACCATTAACTAATCATTCTAACTCCCTTCTTCACTGTAAACTATTACATTCACCTTGATTATTTTATTAATTGGGTTTAGCACTGAATAACTTTAGGGGATTCACAGAAATCAAATATACCCTCCAAAGACAGATTTATCCCCAGTGAAGATACTCAAAAGATATGCAATTTCAAAATATACCCCCAAGAGTATTTAATGGCAGCATTGTTGGAACAAGAACATAGCTACATGCTTAAAGTTATTGTTTTGAAAGGAATAGCACCCTTTTAGAGGTGTAAATCCTGAGAGGTGGTGAGGTCAGCCACGTTACTTAACTCTTAGCCAACACAGGTTTAATACTGAGCATCCTGAAATATGCGATAGGGAAAGCCAAACAGAATTACTATTGTTTTCGAAAAGTTGATTTTTAAAAAACTGACTTTTTAGCCAGGAGTGATGGCGTGTGCTTGTAGTACTAGCTACTTGGCAGGCTGAGGTGGGAGGATCTCTTGAGCCTGGGATTTGAAGGCTGCAGTGAGCAATGATTGTGCCACTGTACTGCAGCCTAGGCAACAGAGCGATACCCTATCTCTAAAAAAAACAAAAACAAAAACAAAAAAACCCTGGCTTAATGTTATGTTAATATTTACATCTCAGTGTTTTTAAAACATAAAGATCAGTTATTTTGGCCAGGTGTGGTGGCTCATGCCTCTAATCCCAGCACCATGGGAGGCCAAGGTGGGAGGATCACTTGAGGCCAGGAGTTTGACACCAGCCTGGGCAACACAGCGAGACCCCATCTCTACCAATAATAATAATAATAATAATAAAGATCAGTAACTACCCAGGCCAAAACGCAGTGGCTCAATTTCAGCCTCCCGAGTGGCTGGGACTACAGCCACGTGCCACTGTACCCAGCCCAAGATTAGTAATTTTAAAATTAAAAGTAAATTTTAAGCCTCAAGACTGCCAGAGAAAGAAATGAACTCCTTATTGTCACAGTGAGCTGGGGAGGGACACTTACAGCCTGAGCTGGTGAGTTCTCAGCAGCCAGCAGTGCAAGCGATAGGCCGTGTGGGCCAAACAAAAGTGAATCATGGTGACACTGGGCCCAGAGCACCTGGAGCAAGACAAGGAGGACCCAGGGCAGTCCCGTTAGAGTTTCCAAACTGCTGCACCCATTCATCCATCGGCCACAGCGCCCCCATACGCATGCGCATGTGCCCTGCAATGATATGGAGGAAGTACCCTTCAGGAAAGGGACAGACCCTCGTTCTTTAAAACCACTTTTGGCAGCAACAGGAGCTCACTGTAACCTTAACTCTTGTGTGGCTCTGAAGGTTTAGAGTCTGGTGTGAGCTCGAGTTGGCTTTGTTAACAGTTAGTGGAACTGTGAGCTGGATATTTGAGACAAGTTATAGATGTAACAAGGGAGAAAGACAGCTTCCTTTATGCTGAGAGATCAGCTTCCTCCAGCCCCTCCACATCCCTTGGGCATCACCTGGAAACCTAAGCTCATCCCCAAGTGTAGGGCTAAAAGCTGTTTGTTCCATCCTTCCCTGAAGTCTGCTTCAGAACTGCAGCAGCTCCCTTGAGGACCCACACCTCTTGAACTCAGCCTTACCCTTCTTCCATCTCTCTCGGGAATGGTAACTGAAACCTGAGATGGGCGGGGTTGTCTGACGCCAGCTGTCTGTCTGGTGCCAGCTGAACCCAGCCCCTCCACCAGTCTTTGAGAGCATGCTCAGTGGCTGGTGGATACCCTGATTTCTCTGTAGGCCTCAGGGTACTATGGGCATGTCGCGTTCATCACCCCCTCCCATAATACCACTGGTAGTTTTTATGGGTATCGAGGGCCTGGGGTAGGGATAAAGGGTATGGGTACAAGCCCCAAGTGAATCATGGTATGATACTTTTGATGGTAACTGAAAGGTAAGACATTTAAATCATTCTTAGTGATGAACTCATTTTTTTCTAATGCCCTAGTGACTACTACTGAACCTTCTCCGTTATTCCCTAAGAACAGTTAGCAGTGTCCCTGTGATCCCACCACTGTGCCTTCTTTCGAGAAGGCCCCAAGTATATATATATTTTTTGAGACAGAGTTTTGCTCTTGTTGCCCAGGTTGGAGTGCAATGGCATGATCTCGGCTCGCCGCAACCTCCACCTCCAAGGTTCAAGCAATTCTGCCTCAGCCTCCCAAGTAGCTGGGATTATGGGCATGTGCCACCATACCTGGCTAATTTTGTATTTTTAGTAGAGACAGGGTTTCTCCATGTTGGTCAGGCTAGTCTCGAACTCCCAACCACAGGTGACCAACCTGCCTCGCCCTCCCAAAATGCTGGGATTACAGGCATGACCTACCGCGCCCGGACCCCAAGTATCTTTCTTACTTCCATTTCCACTGACTATTTGTGGCTGCTTTTCCTATCTTGTTTCATCCCATGCAGTGAATTCCAAATCATCACTGTCATCAGTAACATCACTTTCCTCAAAAATAACAGCTGCCGCCGGGCACGGTGGCTCACGCCTATAATCCCAGCACTTTTGGAGGCTGAGGCAGGCGGATCACGAGGTCAGGAGATTGAGACCATCCTGGCTAACATGGTGAAACCCCGTCTCTACTAAAAATACAAAAAATTAGCCAGGCGTAGTGGTGGGCGCCTGCAGTCCCAGCTACTTGGGAGGTTGAGGCAGGAGAATGGCGTGAACCCGGGAGGCGGAGCTTGCAGTGAGCCAAGATCGCGCCACTGCACTCCAGCCTGGGCGACAGAGCGAGACTCCGTCTGAAAAAAAAAAAATAAATAACAGCTACCATTCATTTTAACACTGTGCCAGGCAATATGCTAAGCCCCTTGCCATGTGTTATCCTCAGAATTAATCCTCAAAGTAACTGAGATTGGCCTTCTCATTATCTCCATTTTACAGATAACCTAAAAACAGAGTTAAGAGATCAAATCAAGATCACACAACCAAATAAGGGTTTTTTTTTTTTTTTGAGACGGAGTCTCGCTCTGTAGCCCAGGCTGGAGTGCAGTGGCGCGATCTCGGCTCACTGCAAGCTCCGCCTCCCGGGTTCACGCCATTCTCCCGCCTCAGCCTCCCGAGTAGCTGGGACTACAGGTGCCTGCCAACACACCCGGCTAATTTTTTGTATTTTTAGTAGAGATAGAGTTTCACCGTTTTAGCCAGGATGGTCTCGATCTCCTGACCTCGTGATCCGCCCGTCTCGGCCTCCCAAAGTGCTGGGATTACAGGTGTGAGCCACCGTGCCCGGCCCCAAATAAGGGTTTTTAACACCCATGTCATATTATTTTGAGAACCCTGTTATCACTCCTTTGCTCAGAAACCTTCAAAGGTTCCCATTGTCCAAGGGGTTAAAGTTTATATTTCTCAACTCCTTAGCTATGAGAGGGTTCAATTCCAATCTACACTGTTCCAGTTTATCTCCCATTTTTCTTCTTGGTGAGAGAGCTTAAGAGTCAGGAAACCTAAATTCTAGTCCTGATGTGCCATTCACTAGCTTTGTCCACTGACAGCATAAAATCTGAACAAAAGCAAGTTGGTCAGCCTAGCAGTTATGTCTGACTACTATTGGGCTACAAATGAACAGTCTTGACACAGGTGTTTTGAGTATTGCCAAGTCTTAGACGTACACAGTGAGGCATTGCATAGCCTTAATTTCCAGATTTATTTTTAACCCACTATTTCTTTTTTTTTTTTTTCCAAGATGGAGTCTTGCTGTGTCCCCCAGTCTGGAGTGCAGTGGCACGATCTAGGCTCACTGCAACCTCCATCTCCCGGGTTCAAACAATTATCCTGCCTCAGCCTCCCGAGTACCTGGGATTACAGGTGCACACCACCACGCCCAGCTAATTTTTGTATTTTTTAGTAGAGACGGTTTCACCATGTTGGCCAGGCTGGTCTTGAACTTCTGACCTCGTGATCCGCCCACCTCGGCCTCCCAAAGTGCTGGGATTACAGGCGTGAGCCACCGCATCTGGCCCCCATTATTTCTTTTTTGAGATGTTTGTAATAGTGAAAAATTAGAAAAACCTAAATATCCAAAGGTCGAAGATTAACTGGAAAAACTGAATAACTATAGATTATCATTTGGAACATGCTAATTGCTTTTGGCCAAGTTATTTTTTTGTGGTGAGAATCAAATGACAATGTGTATGAATTTTATTTTATTTTATTTTATTTTTGAGACAGAGTCTCACCCTATCACTCAGGCTGGAGTGCTGAGGCGTGATCTCAGCTCACTGCAACCTCTGCCTCCTGGGTTCAAGTAATTCTTGTGCCTCAGCCTCCCAAGTAGCTGGGATTACAGGCACCAGCCACCACACCTGGCTAATTTTTATACTTTTGGTAGGGATGGGATTTCACCATGTTGGCCAGGCTGGTCTCAAACTCCTGGCCTCAAGTGACCCACCTACCTCGGCCTCCCAAAGTGCAGGGATTACAGGTGTGAGCTACCACACCAGGCCGAAAGTATTTTTATAAAGCCAGGTGTGGTGGTTCACACCTGTAATCCCAGCACTTTGAGAAGTGTAGGTGGGAGGATCACTTGAGCCCTTGGTCTTGAAATCCTGGGCTCAAGCAATCCTCCCACCTCCACTTCCCAAAGTGGGAAGCAAAGCCTGGGCAACAAAATGAGACTCCTTCTCTACAAAAAAATAGAAAGATAAGCTGGGTGTGGTGATGTGTGCCTGCAGTCCCAGCTACACGAGAAGCTGAGGCAGGAGGATCCTTGAGCCCAGGAGGTCGTGGCTGCAGTGAGCCATGTTCAAGCTAAACCTCCCAGCTTTCCCAGCCTGGGTGACAGAACAAGACCCTGTCTCAAAAAGAAAAAATAAAAGTATTCTATACTTTTGTTTTTGTAAACCAAAAGTAGCATATAACTGTTGATGTGTTTATTGTCATTTGCTATATTTCTATGTTAATTATAAAAATGCTTCAAGCGGCCAGGCACGGTGGCTCATGCCTCTAATTCCAGCATTTTGGGAAGCCGAGGCAGGCGGATCATGAGGTCAGGAGATCAAGACCATCCTGGGCTAACACGGTGAAACCCCATCTCTACTAAAAATACAAAAATTGGCCAGCATGGTGACGCGCGCCTGTAGTCCCAGCTACTCGGGAGGCTGAGGCAGGAGAATCACTTGAGCCGGGGAGGTAGAGGTTGCAGTGAGCCAAGATTGTGCCACTGCACTCCAACCTGGGTGACAAAAAAAAAAAAAAAAAAAAAAAAAGCTTCAAGCTCTACAAAAAATTCCCCAAAGTTTTGAAAATACTTTGAGCAAGATTATGTCACTGGAATTATATTTATAAGATCTCAGGGCCAGGTGTGGTGGCTCACGCCTGTAATTCCAGCACTTTGGGAGGCCGAGGCGGGTGGATCACCAGGTCAAGAGATCAAGACCATCCTGGCGAACATGGTGAAACCCTGTCTCTACTAAAAATACAAAAATTAGCTGGGTGTGGTGGCGTGCGCCTGTAGTCCCAGATACTCAGGAGGCTGAGGCAGGAGAATCGCTTGAACCCAGGAGGCGGAGGTTGCAGTGAGCTGAGATTGTGCCACTGCACTCCAGCTTGGCGACAGAGCGAGACTCCATCTCAAAAAAAAAAAAAAAGAAAAAAGATCTCAGAATGATTATTTTTAAGACATTCTTTGGATATATAAGAATATTTATTACTTTTTAATTTTTATATTATTGTTGTTATTTTGAGACAGAGTCTCGCTCTGTCACCCAGGCTGGAGTGCAGTGGTGCAGTCTCGGCTCACTGCAACCCCTGCCTGCCAGGTTCAAGTGATTCTCCTGCCTCAGCCTCCCAAGTACCTGGGATTACATGTGTGCGCCACCACACTCGCTAATTTTTGTATTTTTGGTAGAGATGGGGTTTCACCATGTTGGCCAAGCTGGTCTTGAACTCCTGACCTCAAGCGATCTCTCTGCTTTGACCTCCCAAAGTGCTGGGATTACAGGTGTGATCAACCGCACCTGGCCAAGAATATTTATTTTGAAGTCCAAGCACAGTAGCTCATGCCTGTAATCCCTTTGAGAGGCTGAGGCAGGAGGCCAGGAATCTGAGACCCACCTTGACAACATAGTGAGACCCTGTCTCTGCAAAAGATTTAAAAAATATAGCCAGGTGTGGTGGCATGTGCTTGTGGTCCCAGCTACTTGGAGGCTGAGGCAGGAAGATCATTTGAGCCTAGGAGGCAGAGGCTGCAGTGACCTGTGATCATGCCACTGGACTCCAGCCTGGGCAACACACCGAGATCCTTTCTCAAAAAAAAAATTTTATTCAGAAGTATTTGGCTGGGCACGGTGGCTCACGCCTGTAATCTCAACACTTCGGGAGGCTGAAGCAGTCAGATCACTTGAGGTTAGGAGTTTGAGACCAGCCTGGCCAACATGGTGAAACCCCGTCTCTACCAAAAATACAAAAATTAGCCAGGCATGGTGGGGCATGCCTGTAGTCCCAGCTACTTGGGAGGCTGAGGCAGGAGAATCACTGTAACCTGGGAGGCAGAGGCTGCAGTGAGCTGAGATCGTGCAACTGCACTCCACCGTGGGCAACAGAGGGAGACTCCATCTCAAAACAAAAAGAAATTATTTATAAATATTATTGACCGGACGCGATGGCTCACGCCTGTAATCCCAACACTGTGGGAGGCTGAGGCAGGCAGATCACCTGAGGTCAGGAGTTCAAGACCAGCCTAGCCAACATGGTGAAACCCCATCTCTACTAAAAATACAAAAATTAGCTGGGCATGGTGGCAGGCACCTGTATTCTTAGCTACTCAGGAGGCTGAGGCAGGAGAATCGCTTGAACCCAGGAGATGGAAATTGCAGTGAGCCAAGATTTTGCCACTGCACTCCAGCCTGAGCAGCAGAGTGAGACTTAGTCTCAAATATAAAAGTATGTATATATAATTATATACAAATATTTATTTGAAAACCTTTACAATAGCAAAGTTATTTTTTTAACTTGTTGAAAACTAGTAGGCAGCATTTAAAAGGTTCTGTACAATGAATGAAAAAGATACTGTCATCACTGGGCATTCCAGAGGACTAGGGGTAAGATAATATACTACACATCTTCTAGAAAGTAAAAGCAGGTTACATATAAAGGAACAAGGATTAGAATGACCTCAGACTTTCAACAGCAATGTTGAATGCCAGCAAACAATGAAGAAGCGCCTTTATAATCTTAAAAGAATAATTTCAAAAATTATTTGGGCTGGGCACAGTGGCTCGAGCCTGTAATCCCAACACTTTAAAAGGCCATGGCGGGCAGATCACCTGAGGTCAGGAGTTCAAGACCAACCTGGCCAAAGTGGTGAAACCCTGTGTCTACTAAAAATACAAAAATCAGCTGGGCATGTTGGCAGGCATCTATAATCCCAGCTACTCAGGAGGGTGAGGCAGGAGAATTGCTTAAACCTGGGAGGCAGAGGTTGCAGTGAGCCAAGATCTTTCCACTGCACTCCAGCCTGGGCGACAGAGTGAAACTAAGTCCCCCCGGCTCCCCGCAAAAAAAAAAATTATTTGAAATTATTGAGTTGAAAAGAATTTTCTCAAGCCATTAATAATTGAAGGAAGAATAACAACATCATCGAACTTACTTGATCTCCCATGCGCCTATCAAACTTACTTGATCTCCCACGAATCCTACTGGGGCATATTCTCAAGTAGTTTCATGATAAAGGGTGTATGAGAGATCAACCCTTTGTCATGAAACGCTTAAGGATACGCTCCAGAAAAATTAGAAAGCAAAGCGGGAAATAAATAGGGGATCTAACCCAGGAAAGAGATGAAGAAGTTTTCAGAATAATAGCATCACAAATAGAGATTTTTCATCTGGATAAGAGGAGGAGAGTTCCAGGAAGAAAATCCTCTGGGAAAAAAACAGATTGAATAGAATAGCAATTGTAAATTAAACCATTTGAAATTGATGTTTTGTTGATTAAAAAAAAAAATTGCTTGCTGAGCACAGTGGCTCATACCTGTAAGCCCAGCACTTTGGAATTGGCCAAAGTGGACAGGTTTGCTTCGAGATTCTGAGCCCAGGAGTTTGAGACCAGCCTGGGCAATATGGCAAAACCCCATCTCTACAAAAAATACAAAAAAACAATTAGCCAGTGCATGCCTGTAGTCCCAGCTGCTTGGGAGGCTGAGGTTGAAGGATCACTTGAGCCTGGGAGATGGAGGTTGCAGTGAGCTGAGATTGTACCACTGTACTCCAGCCTGGACAACAGAGTGAGATACTGTCTCAAAAATCAAAAAACAAAAGACAATTCTAGTAACATAATTTGCAACATTCATAATAGCTATATTCATAGCATGTTTGAAATTTTCCAAATGTAGTTTTTTGTTTTTGTTTTTGTTTTTGAGATGGAGTCTCGCTCTGTTGCCCAGGCTGGAGTGCAGTGGCGCGATCTTGGCTCGCTGCAAGCTCCGCCTCCTGGGTTCACGCCATTCTCCTGCCCCAGCCTCCCGAGTAGCTGGGACTACAGGTGCCAGCCACCACGCCTGGCTGATTTTTTTGTGTTTTTAGTAGAGACGGGGTTTCACCATGTTAGCCAGGGTGGTCTCGATCTCCTGACCTCGTGATCTGCCCATCTTGGCCTCCCAAAGTGCTGGGATTACAGGCGTGAGCCGCCGCGCCTGGCCTGCCAAATGTAGTTCTATGTCTTGGATCTGTATTGTTTCATTTAATCCTCAAAACAATCAGGAGGTAGGTAGTATTATTTTCTACTTTTTAAGATTGATTAAAAACTGGGACAAGGTGGGCACGGTGGCGCATGCCTGTAATCCCAATACTTTGGGAGGCCGAGGCAGGTGGGTCACTTAAGGTCAGGAGTTTGAGACCAGCCTGGCCAACGTGGTGAAACCCCGACTCTACTAAAAAAAAAAAAACAAAAATTAGGCCTGGCACGGTGGCTCACGCCTGTAATCCCAGCACTTTGGGAGGCCGAGGTGGGCAGATCACGAGTTCAGGATATCAAGACCATCCTGGCTAACATGGTGAAACCCCGTCTCTACTAAAAATACAAAAAATAATTAGCCAGGAGTGGTGGCGGGCACCTATAGTCCCAGCTACTCGGGAGGCTGAGGCAGGAGAATGGCATGAACCCAGTAGGCGGAGCTTGCAGTGAGTCTAGATCGCGCCACTGCACTCCAGCCTGGGCGACAGGGTGAGACTCTGTCTCAAAAAAAAAAAAAATTAGCCAGGTGTGGTGGCACGTGCCTGTAATCCCAGCTACTTGGGAGGCTGAAGCAGGGAGGATTGCTTGAACCTGGAAGGCAGAGGTTGCAGTGAGCTGAGATCGTACCACTGCACCCCAGCCTGGGTGACAGAGCGAGACTCTGTCTCAAAAAAAAAAAAAAAAAAAAAAGCCAAAGAAAAAACCTGGCACAAAAGGAAGGTTAAGTTAGGGTTAGGTTGCCCAAGGTCATGCCGTTGGAGCTGCAATTTGAAGCCAGGCAGCCTAATATCAGAGCATAGGCTCTTAACTCTTCTGTTATATAGGCGGGAAATCATAGGATACTTTCTTGTAGAGTCTGACTAATCCAAGCAAAAACACCTGCAGTACTGACAGGTTACTGAACAGTTATGGCCCCTGTGCACAAGCCCTACCTACCCACTCAGCCTGTCCCATCAGCTCTTTTTGAAGAAACTTTAAAATATATCATGAATATTGGTAGAGAAATAGAGATGATAATCTGTTGGGGAAATGAGTAGAATACCATAAACAGGAGTATTCAGAGGATAGGGCTCTTGGAAATTAAGAGTGTAATGGCAGAAGTGAAAACTAGGCAGATTGGAGGATGAAGTTGAGGCTATCTGGAAATTAGAGCATGAAGGCAGGAGGTGGAAAATACAGAAAAAATGATTAGATGCTTCAGCTCTAAATAATAGACATTTTCAGGCCAGGCACAGTGGCTCATGGGCGGCTGAGGTGGGTGGATCACTTGAGGCCAGGAGTTCGAGACCAGCCTAGCTAACATGGTGAAACCCATCTCTACTAAAAATTCAAAAGTTATCTGGGTGTGGTGGTGCATGCCTGTAGTCCCAGCTACTTGGGAGGCTGAGGCAGGAGAATTGCTTGAACCTGGGAGGTAGAGGTTGCAGTGAGCCGAGATCGTGCCACTGCACTCCAGCCTGGGTCAGAGAGGGAGACTCTGTCTCAAAAAAATAAATAAATAATAGACATTTCAAAAGAACAGATAAAATGGGAGGCAGAAAATCATCAATGAAAGAATTCAAGGACATTTTCTAGAACTGAATGTTACGAGTTTCCAGACTGAAAGGACCTGCCTGCTCTGTGCTCAGCATGATGGATGGAAACAAAACTGCACTAGAGGACAGCATTGTGAAATTTCAGAACACTGTGGACAAAGAGAAGACCTTACAGGCTTCAAGACAGGAAAAAAATGACATTCAAAAGCTCCGGAATTAGAAGTGGCTTTGGATTTCATGCTATTAACATTGGAATCTAGAAGCAATGCCTTTGAAGTTGTGAGAGGATGATTTTCAACATAGTCTGGAGATAAACTATATTGGGCAGTTTGGGAGAAGGTAGTCAAAGGGTATGAGGGCTAATCTTTATAGATCATAAAGTCAATGGGCACTGTTATAGTTGGATAAATTAAGAAATGGCATTATAAGCACATAATGTAGAGTTATGGTAGAAACTACCAGAAGAAATAGCTGAAAAAGTTAAAAGTGGCTGGATGGAAGGGATGATGAGTGGAATATGATTGATGGCTGTTGGTTTTCATTAAGGGCCTGTTTTACCCTGTGATGTTCTAGATCTATATATATGAATTAGTTGAATAAGAAATTTTAGGCCAGGCGCAGTGGCTCATGCCTGTAATCCCAGCACTTTGGGAAGCTGAGGCGGGCAGATCACGAGGTCAGGAGATGAAGACCATCTAACATGATGAAACCCCGTCTCTACTCAAAATACAAAAAATTAGGCAGGTGTGGTGGCAGGCACCTGTAATCCCAGCTACTCGGGAGGCTGAGGCAGAAGAATGGTGTGAACCTGGGAGGCGGAGCTTGCAGTGAGCTGAGATCACGCCACTGCACTCCAGCCTGGGCAACAGAGTGAGACTCCCGTCTCAAAAAAAAAAAAATTTAATAAAAACCTAAAATTGGATGCCTTATGTTACTTCATTAGGGTTATGGAAGGATCAGTGGAATAACTGATATGAAAAAGAGGTTTGTAAATTCTATTATTTAGTGGACAGTTATGATGTTACTATCATGTTGACTAAAAGGCAAAAATGCTGTATTTGGTAGATGATAATATTGTTGTATTAACTGTGGCCACAATAGTGCAATCACAAAACTTGAGTGACATATGATAATGAACACTAATTTTTGTTTTTGAGACTAGGGTCAGCTTGTTGGCTTGACGATCTGAGCCAGGTTTGGTTGATCTCACTTGGGTTTGCTTATGTGTCTGAGCAGATGGACTGTAGTTGGCTGGTCGGGAATGGCTGTGTTCCCCACATGTGGGATGGTTGAATCTCTATCAGTGGGGGCATCGGTGCTCTCCCACATGTTCTGGCTTCCTCCACACTAACACTTGTGCCACATTCTTTTGCCCAAAGCAAGTCAAAAAATGTGGAGAAGTCACTTCCATCTCTTCATGGTAGAAGTTGCAAATTCACATTGAAAAGGAGGGATGGAGATGTGGAAACATTTTTAGAGTTAGTATAATGATTGAAGCCAATTTTTTTTTTCTTTTTGAGATGGAGTCTCTCTCTGTCGCCAGGCTGGAGTGCAGTGGCGCAATCTTGGCTCACTGCAACCTCCGCCTCCTGGGTTCAAGTGATTCTCCTGCCTCAGCCTCCCAAGTAGCTGGGATTACAGGTGCCCGTCACCACACCCAGCTAATTTTTGTATTTTTTGTAAAGACGAGGTTTCACCATGTTGGCCAGGATGGTCTCGATCTCTTGACCTCATGATCCGCCCGCCCCAGCCTCCCAAAGTGCTGGGATTACATGTGTGAGCCACCACGCCCAGCCAAAGCCAAATACTTTTAATCCATCTATTGGGAATGAGAATGTGGAAGGACATCAAAAGACCTATAACTGGGCTGGGCGTGGTGACTCATGCTTGTAATCCCAGCACTTTGAGAGACTGAGGTGGAAGGACTGCTTGAGACCAGTAGTCTGAGACCAGCAAGCAACATAGCAAGACCCCCATCTCTACAAAAATTAGTCTTTAAAATAATTAGCCAGGCTATTGGTACGTGCCTGTGTTCCCAGCTACTTGAGAGGCTGAGGTGGGAGCATCACTTGAGCCCAGGAGTTTGAGGGTGCAGTCAGCTGTGGTTGCATCACTACACTCTAGCCAGGGTGGCAGAGCAAGACCTTATCTTAGGGAAAAAAAAATGCATAACTGAATTTATTTTCTTTTTCCTTTGTAGACAACAAGGGAGGTGTCACAGTTTTCCATTTAGATCAACAACTTCAAGTTCTTACCATGGAAAATTCCGAGAAGACTGAAGTGGTTCTCCTTGCTTGTGGTTCATTCAATCCCATCACCAACATGCACCTCAGGTTGTTTGAGCTGGCCAAGGACTACATGAATGGAACAGGTAGGAGCAGTAACCGAAAGTGGCTTAAGACTAGAGAACCAGCTGGGTGCAGTGGCTCACACCTGCAATCCCAGCATTTTGGGAGGCTGAGACGGGAAGATCACAAGGTCAAGAGATCGAGACCATCCTAGCCAACATGGTAAAACCCCGTCTCTACTAAAAAATACAAAAATTCACTGTGCCTGTAGTCCTAGCTACTTGGGAGGCTGAGGCAGTAGAATCGCTTGAACCCGGGAGGCGGAGGTTGCAGTGAGCTGAGATTGCTGCACTGCACTCCAGCCTGGAGACAGAGCGAGACACCATCTCAAAAAAAAAAAAAAAAAAAAAAAAAGACCAGAGAACCGGCATGACTGGGTCTGTTTCAGAATACACATTTCATCGACTGGGCACAAACATGCTGTCCTGCTCCCTTGTACAGTGAATTCTTAGCCAAAAAAGAGGGTGAAGTATGAGGGAAGAATTGAGCATCTGGCTATGGCCTGTAGAATAGAAAATACAGCCAGGTACAGTGGCTCACATCTGTAATCCCAGTGCTTTGGGAGGCCGAGGTGGGAGGATCACCTGAGGCCAGGAGTTTGAGACCAACCTGGGAAACAGAGAGAGACCTCATCTCTACAAAAAAAATTGTAAACATTAGCCAGGTATGGTGGCATGTGCCTGTGGTCCCAGCTACTCAGGAGACTGAAGTAGGAGGATTGCTTGAGCCCGGGAGGTCTAGGCTACCGTGAGCCATGATTGCACCTTTGCCCACCAGCCTGGACATCAGAGCAAGACCCTGACCACCCCTCCCCAAAAAAAGGAATTTGATTCTGTCATGCCTGTGCTTAATCTTCTTTAGGAGTTTCCCATTACTTAAGGCAAAAAGCGAAAGCTTGTACTTTAGCATACATAAAACCTCTAGGATCAGGCACAGCTTTTTAAAAGTTTTCTTTTTTCTTTCTTTCTTTCTTTTTTTTGAGATGGACTTCACTCTTGTTGCCCAGGCTGGAGTGCAGTGGCACGATCTCGGCTCACTGCAACCTCCACCTCCTGGGTTCAAGCAATTCTCCTGCCTCACCCTCCTGAGTAGCTGGGATTACAGGAATGTGCCACCACGCCCGGCTAATTTTTTGTATTTTTAGTAGCGACGGGGTTTCTCCATGTTGGTCAGGCTGGTCTCAAACTCCCAACCTCAGGCTTCCCAAAGTGCTGGGATCACAGGCATGAGCTACCATACCCGGCTAAAAGTTTTCATAAACAATGCATGAGGCTGGGCGTGGTGGCTTACGCCTGGAATCCCAGCACTTTGGGAGGCCAAGGCAGGCAGATCACAAGGTCAGGAGATTAAGACCATCCTGGCTAACACAGTGAAACCCCGTCTCTACTAAAAATACAAAAAAATTAGCCGGGCTTGGTGGCGGGTGCCTGTAGTCCCAGCTACTTGGGAGGCTGAGGCAGGAGGATGGCGTGAACCTGGGAGGCGGAGCTTGCAGTGAGCCAAGATGTCACCACTGCACTCCAGCCTGGGTGACAGAGCGAGACTCCATCTCAAAAAAAAAAAAAAAAATGCATGAATAGGCTGGGCGTGGTGGCACACACCTGTAATCCCAGCACTTCGAGAGGCAGAAGGGGCAGATTACCTGAGGTCAGGAGTTTGAGATCAGCCTGGCCAATGTGGCAAAACCTTGACTCTACAGTGTCTCGCTCTGTCGCCCAGGCTGGAGTGCAGTGGCATGGTCTTGGCTCACTGCAACCTCCACCTCCTGGATTCAAGCGATTCTTTTGCCTCAGCCTCCCCAGTAACTGGGATTACAGGCACACAGCACCATGCCCGGCCTATTTTTGTATTTTTAGTAGAAATGGGGTTTCACCATGTTGACCAGGCTGCTCTTGAACTCCTGTTCTCAAGTGATCCTCCCATGTCGGCCTCCCAAAGTGCTGGAATTATAGGCATGAGCCACCATAACATAGCATAACCATAACAGTTTCATGTGTATCCTTCCACTCTTCTTTGTATGAATTTATATGCAAACATTTGTGTGTATACACAGATTTTTTTTTTTTTTTTTTTGTGGAAATGGTTCTCACTCTGTCACCCTGGCTGGGCAGGCTGGAGTACAGTGGCATGATCACAGCTAACTGCAGCCTTTACCTCCCGGACTCAAGTGAGCTGCCTGCCTCAGGCTCCTGAGTAGCTGTGACTACAGGCATGCCACCACATCTGGCTAATTTTTTTTTTTTTTTGGAGACAGAGTCTTGCTCTGTCGCTCAGGCTGGAGTGCAGTGGCATGATCTCAGCTCACTGCAAACTCCGCCTCCCAGGCTCACGCCATTCTCCTGCCTCAGCCTCCCGAGTAGCTGGGATTACAGGCGCCCGCCACCACGCCTGGCTAATTTTTTGTATTTTTAGTAGAGACAGGGTTTCACCGTGTTAGCCAGGATGGTCTTGATCTCCTGACCTCGTGATCCACCCGCCTCGAACTCCCAAAGTGCTGGGATTACAGGAGTGAGCCACCGCGCCCGGCCTAATTTTTTAATTTTTTGTAGAAACTGGGTCCCACTGTTTTGCCCATGTTGGTGTTGAGCTCCTGGGCTCAAGTGATTCTCCTGCCTTGGTCTCCCAAAACACTGGGATTACAGGTGTGAGCCACCACACCTGGCCTCGATTTTTTTGTTACGTAAATGATTATATAATATGCTGATAGATAGATGGATGGATGGATGCTAAAGCTCACTATTTGCCTATGACATTGAGAAATGGGCTTTTGCATACATCTAGGTGGACAATACAAATTAAGGCTTTTTACAAAGTAATTTGGCAATATCAATAGAAATTTAACTGTATAGGGGAATGAGGTGAAGTACAGAGTGTCAGTTGGGGAAGATGAGAAAATTCTGGAGATAGGAGCGATGGTTGCACAACAGCATGTTTGCAGTTAATATCATAGAACTGTACGCTTGGGTATATTTTACCATAATTTCAGTCAGTTAATTGATCAATCAGCTAATAAGCTGGAATCCCTAAAGAAAGAGAATCTGTGATTATAAAACAGTATTGGCCAGGTGTGGTGACTCATGCCTGTAGTCCCAGCACTTTGGGAGGCTGAGGCAGGCAGATCACTTGAGGTCAGGAGTTGGAGACCAGCTTGGCTAACATGGTAAAAACCCCATCTCTACTAAAAATACAAAAATTAACCAGCATGGTGGCATGTGCCCGTAATCCCAGCTACTCAGGAGTCTGACTCAGGAGAATCGCTTCAACCCAGGAGGCGGAGGTTGCAGTGAGCCGAGATCACTCCAGTGCAGCCTGGGGAACAGAGCAAGACTCTGTCTCAAAAAACAAAACAAAACAAATAATATTGATCGTAATATTTCCTGTGCATAAAGTCTAATTTGTTATACCTAGTGTGAAACCTAACTTTTTATCTAGGAAGGTACACAGTTGTCAAAGGCATCATCTCTCCTGTTGGTGATGCCTACAAGAAGAAAGGACTCATTCCTGCCTATCACCGGGTCATCATGGCAGAACTTGCTACCAAGAATTCTAAATGGGTGGAAGTTGATACATGGGAAAGTCTTCAGAAGGAGTGGAAAGAGACTCTGAAGGTGCTAAGGTATTTATGGTGTAATCAACTTTGTCAGTTCTGTGTAAATGGCTAAGCGGCTTATGTTTTTACCATGTTTCAATGTTGCTTACATCTGTGAACATACAGATTTGCAAAACTGTCACGTGTGTTGTAAGCCATTCCTGTGGAAGGTTACTACAAGACTGTAGAGCACAGCACCAAAGGATGGGTCTTCCTTAGCCCCTCTGTGTCTTTCATTATGTTTTAAGTTGTTTGCAGCCAGGCGCGGTGGCTCACGCCTGTAATGCCAGCACTTTGGGAGGCTGAGGTGGGTGGATCAGCTGAGGTCAGGAGTTCGAGACCAGCCTGGCCAACATGGTGAAAACCCGTCTCTACTAAAAATACAAAAATTAGCCGGGCATGGTGGCGCATGCCTGTAATCCCAGCTACTTGGGAGGCTGAGGCAGGAGATACACTTGAACCCCAGGGATGGAGGTTGCAATGAGCCAAGATTGTGCCACTGCACTCCAGCCTGGGTGACAGAGCGAGACTCCATCTCAAAAAAAAAAAAAAAAAAAAAGATGTTTGCTTGCTTGCTACTATGTGATACCACTGTTAGAAAATAGAGGAAGCCTGCCTGGGCTGTCTGTGCCCCAAATGAGAAAGGGAAAATTGCAAGAAGATGTTATTATCATCAGTCTTCCTAAGTATAAAAGAGACAGGCAGATAATTTAAGGAAGAGAAGCATCCAGTGCTGCTTGATCATGGACAGGCCTGATTCGTGTGCTGCTTCCATGACAGCATGTGGGGGGGGAGTCACAGATCTCTGTGCCCATACCTTTGAAGCAGTTCTAGTTAAGGGTTCAAAAACCAGAGTAAGTGACATCTAATTATTTCTCTTTTTTTTTTTTCTTTTTGAGACGGAGTCTCGCTCTGTCACCCAGGCTGGAGTGCAGTGGTGCATTCTCGGCTCACTGCGACCTCTGCCTCCTGGGTTCAAGCAATTCTCCTGCCTCAGCCTCCCAAGTAGCTGGGACTACAGGTGACTGCCACCACGCCCCGCTAATGTTTTTGTATTTTTAGTAGAGATGGGGTTCTACCTTGTTGGCCAGGCTGGTTTTGAACTTCTGACCTCAGGTGATCCACCTGTCTCAGCCTCCCAACACCTAATTATTTCTTTTCTTTTCTTTTTTTTTTTTTGAGATAGAGGTTCACTCTTGTTGCCCAAGCTGGAGCGCAATGGCATGATCTTAGCTCACTGCAACCTCTGCCTCCCGGGTTCAAGCCGTTCCCCTGCCTCAGCCTCCCGAGTAGCTGGGATTACAGGCGCCTGCCACCACGCCTGGCTAATTTTTGTATTTTTAGTAGAGCTGGGGTTTCACCCTCTTGGCCAGGCTGGTCTTGAACTCCTGACCTCAGGTGATCTGTCCATCTCGGGCCTCCCAAAGTGCGGGGATTACAGAGGTGAGCCACCGCACCTGGCTGACACCTAATTATCTCTTAATGTTATTTTGATTTTTTTAAACTTTATTTTCTTTTTTTTGTTGGAGATGGGGCCTCGCTATGTTGCCTATGCTGATCTCAAACTCCTGGCCTCAAGCAATCCTCCCACCTAGGCCTCCCAAAGTGCTGGGATTACAAATGTGAGCTACCATGCCTGGCCTGTTGTTATCTTGAGTTTAAAATGAAAGGGCTTTCTGAAAAGCCTTTCTGTTTAGTATCTGTTCTTAGAGTTCTGAACTTTCCAGTGACTGACTGTATCATTTAGGGTTCAGACTAGGAAATAGAAACCACTCTGGATATTTTAAGTGGAAAGAGATTTAAGTACTTAGGCAAAAAGTACTTAAAAGAGCTGAGGCCGGGCGTGGTAGCTCATGACTATAATCCCAGCACTTTGGGAGGCTGAGGCCGGCAGATCACCTGAGTCCAGTAGTTCAAGACAAGCCTGGCCAACATGGTGAAACCCTGTCTCTACTAAAAATACAAAATTAGCTGGGCCCATGCCTGTAATCCCAGCTACTAGGGAGGCTGAGGCAGGAGAATTGCCTGAGCCTGGGAGGCAGAGGTTGCGGTGAACTGAAATTGTGCCACTGCACTCCAGCCTGGGCAGCAGAATGAGACTGTCTCAAAAAACAACAACAAAAAAAAGTAAAAGGGCTGGAGAAGTGGAAGTCAGGGTCACTCCTCCGATGTTGCCGTCAGAGTTCAACAAACCAATTCCGCTTCTGCTGCTATTGAACTGTCTCAGTCTCCTGAAGTTGGTGACGGACAGTGGACTCCAGCGTCCAGCCACCACACCCACACTAGAAAGGATTACTGGCTATAAATAGCGCAATAATAGGATCAGGCCGGGCATGGTGGCTCACACCTGTAATCCCAGCACTTTGGGAGGCCGAGGTGGGTGGATCACCTGAGGTCAGGAGTTCGAGACCACCCTGGCCAACATGGCAAACCCCGTCTCTACTAAAAATACAAAAATTAGCCAGGCGTGGTGGCACATGCCTATAGTCCCAGCTACTTGGGAGGCTGAGGTGGGAGAATCCCTTGAACCCGGGAGGTGGAGGTTGCAGTGAGCCGAGATTGCGCCACTGCACTCCAGCCTGGGTGACAGAGTGAGACTCCGTCTCAAAAAAAAAGATTACTTGTCAGGCTCCACAGTCCCAGGATGATGGCCTCTGTCCTCCTTCTGCCTTCCAAATCTCTCAGGAGAGAATCTCATTAGCAGAAATCGCAGTCAAGTCCACAACCTGCTGCAAGGACCTCTGGGAAGTGTGTTGGGCAGGATTGGGCACTGAGTCAGTAGGAAGTATCTCACACAGTGATCTCTCAAGAGGACTTCCTTTTCAGACTTGGCAGGGAGAAGAGTCTCCACTGCTTGATGGCAAAAAATTCTCCCATGAGGGAGCAAGTTCCTGGGCCACAGCCCTACCCGACCCTCTGGCTTTATAGTAACCTTATTGCCCATTAAATAGTCAACTCAGCTGCTCAGAAGGGTTGGGATGTAGGGGAATAAAGGCCCACAGTTGGATCCCACAAGTGTAGTTGATGTTATTTGGGTAACATTGCACAGTTTGAAAACAGTGGGCACCCTGCTGCCAGCCCAGAATAGAGCTATACACAAATCCTGCTTAGGGCCCCTTCCTTTAAGGCCTCAGGCCCTTGCCGCTCTAGGACCTTCTCCTTGGCGTTCTGGTTCTTTGTCACAAGATTAAGCCACACTCTTCCATGGTCAAGAGTGTGGGCTCTGGACCAGACTGCTGGGGTTCAAGTCCTGGCTCTGCTATTAATACTTTTAAGTTAAATGACCTTAGGCAAATTAGTCAGTGTCCTCTCTCAATGGGGTAATAAACAATTCTGATATGAGAGATGAGCAGCACATTAAAACCAGAAGTATTTTCAGTGAAACTAGCTGCAAGGTGGCAGTAATATAGTAGCTTTGTAATAACCAAAATGTTCAGGCTGGTCATGGTGGCTCACATCTATAATCCCAGCACTTTGGGAGTCTGAGGCAGGAGGATTGCTTGAGGCCAGGAGTTCAAGACCAGTGTGGGCAACATAGTGAGACCTCATCTCTCAAAAAAACTAAAGTTAGCTGAACATGGTGGCACGTGCCTGTAGTCGCAGCTATTTGGGAGGCTGAGGCGGTAGGATCACTTGAGCCCAGGAGTTTTGGTTGCAGCGAGCTATGATTGTGCCACTGTGCTCCATCCTGGGCAATAGAGTGAGCCTGTGTCTCTGAAAAACAAACCAAAAAAACCCCAAAACATTCACTCAATCAAATTGTTATTGAGGCTGGGCGCAGTGGCTCACGCCTGTAATCCCAGCACTTTGGGAGGCCTAGGCAGGCAGATCACAAGGTCAGGAGATCGAGACCATCATGGCTAACATGGTGAAACCCTGTCTCTACTAAAAATACAGAAAAAATTAGCCGGGCGTGGTGGTGGGCGCCTGTAGTCCCAGCTACTCGGGAGGCTGAAGCAGGAGAATGGCATGAACCTGGGAGACGGAGGTTGCAGTGAGCTGAGATCGTGCCACTGCACTCCAGCCTGGGCGACAGAGTGAGACTCCATCTCAAAAAAAAAAAAAAAAAAAAAAAATTGTTATTGAATGCCTCCTCATAGACTCTGCTAGGAGCTGGAGTAGCAACTGTAAGCGTCCTTTCTCCTTCCCTTACGGAGATAATAATATTTATGATATAGGATGTTGAGAAGATTTTTTTTTTCTTTTGAGGTGGAGTTTTGCTCTTGTTGCCCAGGCTGGAGTGCAATGGCGCAATCATGGCTCACTGCAACCTCCACCTCCTGGGTTCAAGCGATTCTCCTGCCTCAGCCTCCCGAGTAGCTGGGATTATAGGCATTTGCCACCACACCCAGCTAATTTTCTATTTTTAGCAGAGACAGGGTTTCTCCATGTTGGTCAGGCTGTGTCTCGAACTCCTGACCTCAGGTGATCCACCCGCCTTGGCCTCCCAAAGTGCTGGGATTACAGGTGTGAGCCACCACGCCCGGTTGAGAAGATTTTTAATTTTTTTTAGTCTTCCACAACAGTCATCTTATGTTGAGAAGACTTAATCAGATAATCCATGTAAAGGATTCAGTGTAATGTGTGGCATATGATAAATAATGTTGGCCAGGCACCTATAATCCCAGCACTTTGGGAGGCTAAGGCGGGCAGATCGCTTGAGGTCAGAAGTTCAAGACCAGCCTGGCCAACATGATGAAACCCCATCACTACTAAAAATACAAAAAAAATTGGCTGAGTGTGGTGGTGCGCCCCTGTAATCCCAGCTGCTCGGGAGGCTGAGGCAAGAGAATTGTTTGAACCCAGGAGCCAGAGGTTACAGTGAGCTGAGATCACACACTGCACTCCAGCCTGGGTGTCAGAGCAAGACACCATCTCAAAATAATAAATAAATAAATAATGTTAATGATATTCTTTTTTTTTTTAATTTTTTTGAGACGGAGTCTCACTCTGTCGCCCAGGTTGGAGTGCAGTGGTGCGGTCTTGGCTCACTGCAACCTCTGCCTCCCAGGTTCAAGTGATTCTCCTGCCTCAGCCTCCCGAGTAGCTGGGATTACAGGTGCATGCCACCACACCCGGCTAATTTTTTGTATTTTTAGTAGAGACAGGGTTTGACCATGTTAGCCAGGATGGTCTCGATCTTCTGACCTCGTGATCCGCCCACCTCGGCCTCCCAAAGTGCTGGGATTACAGGTGTGAGCCACTGTGCCCAGCTATAAATAATGTTAATGATATATTCTAATGGAGCATGTGAGAAAGAGAAATATTCTATTGTTTTGTTGTTTTATAGACACCATCAAGAGAAATTGGAGGCTAGTGACTGTGATCACCAGCAGAACTCACCTACTCTAGAAAGGCCTGGAAGGAAGAGGAAGTGGACTGAAACACAAGATTCTAGTCAAAAGAAATCCCTAGAGCCAAAAACAAAAGGTTTGTATGTTTTAGCAGGACCCACGGACTAGAGTTGATAAGATTCTGTAGCTGAGCAAACCCCTGTGTATTTTTTTTTTTTTTTAGATGGAGACTCGCTCTATCACCCAGGCTGGAGTGCAGTGGCATGATCTCAGCTCACTGCAAGCTCTGCCTCCTGGGTTCATGCCATTCTCCTGCCTCAGCCTCCTGAGCAGCTGGGACTACAGGTGCCTGCCACCACGCCTGTCTAATTTGTTTGTATTTTTAGTAGAGACGGGGTTGCACCATGTTAGCCAGGATGGTCTTGATCTCCTGACCTCATGATCCGCCCACCTCGTTCTCCCAAAGTGCTGGGATTACAGGCGTGAGCCACAGCGCCTGGGCCTTATTTTTTTTTGTTTTTTAGAGATGGGGTCTCACTATGTTGGCCAGGTTGGTCTTGAACTCCTGGCCCCAAGCAGTCCTCCTGCCTTGGCCTCCCAAAGTGTTAGGATTACAGGTGTCAGCCACTATGCCTGGCCTTTATTTTCATTTTATATTGCATACTTGTGGGTGTCTGGAAAATGCCCCTTGTTAGTTGCATGAAGTGAAGGGGAATAAAAGGCACTTGGAGCTTATTTTTCCTGCAGTGGTCTCTAATCTTTGAGGTGTCCTGGGTCTCTTTTGGGAATCTGATTCTCATAAAATAAAAGCTCATAAAAACTGTGAACTGTCATTCTTTTTTTTTTTTTGAGACAGAGTTTTGCTCTTGTTGCCCAGGCTGGAGTGTGATGGCACGATCTCGGCTTACTGCAACCTCTGCCTCCCGAGTTCAAGTGATTCTCCTGCCTCAGCCTCTCAAGTATCTGGGGTTACAGGCGTGCGCCACCACACCCAGCTAATTTTGTATTTTTAGTAGAAACGGTATTTCACCATGTTGGTCAGGCTGGTCTCAAACCCCTGACCTCAAGTGATCTACCCGCCTCGGCCTCCCAGAGTGCTGGGATTACAGGCTAGAGCCACCGCACTCGGCCTAAGCCCTCATCCTTGAAAAGCACATACGTATCTTCATTTTGATACAGTGGGTTATTAGAAAAGTAAACCCCTTTCCACTTGGAGGAGGTAGAGGGGAAGAAAAAGCATACCCCAAAGCTCTGTTTTATTCTTCCCAGCTGTGCCAAAGGTCAAGCTGCTGTGTGGGGCAGATTTATTGGAGTCCTTTGCTGTTCCCAATTTGTGGAAGAGTGAAGACATCACCCAAATCGTGGCCAACTATGGGCTCATATGTGTTACTCGGGCTGGAAATGATGCTCAGAAGTTTATCTATGAATCGGATGTGCTGTGGAAACACCGGAGCAACATTCACGTGGTGAATGAATGGATCGCTAATGACATCTCATCCACAAAAATCCGGAGAGCCCTCAGAAGGGGCCAGAGCATTCGCTACTTGGTACCAGATCTTGTCCAAGAATACATTGAAAAGCATAATTTGTACAGCTCTGAGAGTGAAGACAGGAATGCTGGGGTCATCCTGGCCCCTTTGCAGAGAAACACTGAAGAAGCTAAGACATAGGAATTCTACAGCATGATATTTCGGACTTCCCATTTGGGGATCTGAAACAATCTGGGAGTTAATAACTGGGGAAAGAAGTTGTGATCTGTTGCCTAAACTAAAGCTTAAAAGTTTAGTAAAAATCGTCTGGGCACAGTGGCTCACGCCTGTAATCCCAGCACTTTGGGAGGCTGAGGCAGGTGGATCACGGGGTCAAGAGATCGAGACCATCCTGGCCAATATGGTGAAACCCCATCTCTACTAAAAATACAAAAATTAGCTGTGTGTGGTGGCACGTGCCTGTAGTCCCAGCTACTTGGGAGGCTGAGGCAGGAGAATCGCTTGACCCCAGGTGGTGGAGGTCGCAGTGAGCCAAGATTGCACCATTGCACTCCAGCCTGGCGACAGAGCAAGACTCTGTCTCAAAAAAAAAAAAAAAAATTTAGTAAAAATCAATGGTAAGCTAAAATAAGTTTTTGTTTGTTTATTTGTTTTTGAGATGGAGTCTCTACTAAAAATACAAAAAATTAGCCGGGCATGGTGCCACGTAACTGTAATCCCAGCTACTTGGGAGGCTGAGGCAGGAGAATCGCTTGAACCCGGGAGGCACAGGTTCCAGTGAGCCAAGGTTGTGCCACTGCACTCCAGCCTGGGCAAAAAAGCAAAACTCCATCTCAAAAAGAAAAAAAAAAAAGACTGGGTGTGGTGGCTCACACCTGTAATCCCAGCACTTTGGGAGGCCTAAGTGGGTGGATCACGTGAGGTCAAGAGTTCAAGACCAGCCTGGCCAATATGGTGAAACCCCATCTCTACTAAGAATACAAAAAATTAGCTGAGCATGGTGGTGGGCTCCTGTAGTCCCAGCTACTTGGGAGGCTGAGGCAGGAGAATCGCTTGAACCTGGGAGGCAGAGGTTGCAGTAAGCCAAGATCGTGCCATTGCACTCCAGCCTGGGTGACAGAGCGAGACTCCATCTCAAAAAAAAAAAAAGCCTGACAGCTAGCAGGTTTCAGGATCCATCTGCCAAGTTAGTGAAAGGCTGGAGCCTCAAATCATACAGATGAGGGTCATTTTCTCCTCCTTAGCTTCTTGGAGTTTAAGAGTTGAAGGAGTCCTGAAAAGTAATGATAGAGCAAGATGAAGCTATCAGAACTGAATTTGGACTTCCTCTGGGAAACCACACCTAGTTCATCTGAAGTGTCACGTAAACTGCAGAAAGGTTCCAATGCTGGAAACTTCTCTCATACTGTCGTGCCTTCCTACTCAGAAGTGCCTGTGCCCTGCTCAGCTGTGACTACTGACCTCAGGACCTCACTGGACAAGGCATGTGGGGACCCTTGCAGGAGCCCTGGTAAGGGTACAATGATCCTATTGTTTTTTGTTTTTGAGATGGAGTCTCACTCTGTCTCCCAGCCTGGAGTGCAGTGGTGCGATCTCCGCTCACTGCAACCTCCGCCTCCCGGGTTCAAGCGATTCTCCTGCCTCAGCCTGCTGAGTAGCTGGGATTACAGGCACCCACTACCATGTCCGGCTAATTTTGTATTTTTAGTAGAGATGGGGTTTCGCCATGTTAGACAGGCTGGTCTTGAACTCCTGACCTCAGGTGATCTGCCCACCTCGGCCTTCCAAAGTGCTGGGATTACAGGCATGAGCCACTGCACCCAGCCTGATCCTATTGTTGCACTATTTATGGAGCAACAACTTTGTACAAAGAACAAGCTTTGTACAGAGAACAAGCTTGGCTTTTTCTCCTAACGCCGAGGATGCTGTTGATGCTGCCACGTAATAGCATAATTTTGGGTGTCCTCAAGGACAGAACTTCCACTTTGAATAATGGAAGTTAGAACAATGAATTTCACAGGGGAATAAATATTAATGACTGATGTGAAGAAAATATGCCATTGTTTATTCCCTCCTGCATCATTTCCATAATTTGCTTTTGTACTGTCAATTTAGAGGAAATGTGTGATGCTGGTGTTTTGTTTGGCTTGTTTGTTTGATGCTGGGGGTTTTATGTGTTGTACCCTTTACCCCTTACATTGTGTAATTTGAAAGTGGCAAACAAACCTGCAGTAAAAGTCCTTGATTGGCATCTTCATTCGGATGATGGAGAGCCTTTGTGGTAGTGTTTGCCTATGTGAACAGCAGGCCTTTCAGATAAGAGAAGTGGCTTTTCCTTGGTGATGAAGGGGTAGAGATTGAGCCATGGGGATGGTTTAGGTTAAAGAATGCTTTTTTTTGGCCATCATGAGGATCTAACAACAGAGTAGAAGGAAGGATGCCCTAGGTCAGCATGCAGGGTGGTGGGAGGGCTTTCATCTTCCTTACCCAAGCCTCTCTTTTCACTTTTCTAGAAGTCCAGAAGTTGTTATATGATGAAATAGCCTCCTTTAACGTTTATTTCTGGGTGCCAAGGGAGGCCCATTCCTCTAACATTCTCATAATTTTTCTCAAAGGCCTATGATCTAAACATTTCACCACGGCATCCACTCAGCTGTGAGGCTGCGTACACAGTCTCCACCTCTGAAATCTGAACTTCGTTTACCAGTGGTGCTGTTTGAACTTCATAATGTCAGCACTTCCTGAACACTTACTGTGTGCTTGGCTTGTGCTCCTGAGTGCCTTATATCATAAGGAAACGGCAAAATCAGGGGACTGGTATAAATGGTGAGCTGAGCTTGAATCTAAGCTTTGCCTTCAGAGCCAGTACCCCTAATCTCTCTTTCTGTAAAATATTACTTTTTAAAGAATGAAGTTGTAGTCAAATCTTGAAATTTTTCATTTACCCTAAGTGAGGACAAATGAAGCTTTCAACAACAGTTTGTGGTAGTCTGATGGAGATGAGTCCGACGTATTCAGTCCTCACGGAAGGACTAGGCTGAACTTGCCCAGTGTTAGCAATTCCTTGGAACTAGAACAGTGGAATCCGAGGGAGAAGGTGATATGGGCCATAATTAACTTTTGTGTTTGTGTGTGTGTGTATGTGTGTGTGTGTTTGCTTCTGAGACAGTTTTGCTGTGTCGCCCAGGCTGGAGTGCAGTGGCACAGTCTCGGCTCACTGCAACCTCTGCCTCCTGGGTTCAAGCAATTCTCCTGCTTCAGCCTCCCAAGGAGCTGGGATTACAGGCGTGTGTTACCACGCCTGGCTAATTTTTGTATATTCAGTAGAGACAGGGTTTCACCGTGATGGCAAAGCTGGCCTCAAATGATCCGCCCACCTCGGCCTCCCAAAGTGCTGGAATTACAGGTGTGAGCCATCACGCTCTGCCCAGATAGGGTTTTTGACCTGTCATAGTGGTGCCTGGTCCCATTATTCTCTGTTTTGACTCTGCAGGGATGATCACTGTCCCCTTGCTATCCTTTAATGAAACTGTCACCTCGGTTTCAGAACTGGAATTCAGATCCATTTCTCCCTCACGTGTCTTATCAAGTCTAAATGACTTGCCGTGGACAGTGTTTCCCAAATCAAGTTAAGCTGCCCAATAAATTTTTCCAAAACAATGGATAACCTGACAATTACATTGTAAAACATTAGGGAAAATAGCAAACACACAAAATTAGTGGTAATAGTATAATGAACCCCTACGTACCCATCAACTTCAAGCATAACATTTTGCCAATCTTCATCTACACCTGTTTTGTTTTGCTGGAGTCTTTTAAAGCAAATCCCAAATGTGTAATTTTACCCATAAATACTTCAGTGTGAGGAATGCTAGAGTCCAATTTGTACATTAATACAAGTATATCAGTGCCGGCGTGGTGGCTCAGCCAGGCTTGGTGGCTCACATCTGTAATCCCAGCACTTTGGAAGGCCAAGGTGGAAGGATTGCTTGAGCCCAGGAGTTCAAGAACAGCCTGCGTAACATAGCAAGATCCTATCTTTAGAAAAACAAACAAATAAATAAATAACATGTACTGGCTGGGCACAGTGGCTCACGCCTGTAATCTTAGAAATTTGGGAATCAGAGGCAGCAGATTGTTTGAGCCCAGGAATTCTAGACTAGCCTGGGCAACATGGCAAAACCCTGTCTCTACCAAAAATACAAAAATTAGCTGGGTGTGGTGGTGTGCGCCTGTAGTCCCAGCTACTCAGGAGGCTGAGGTGAGAGGATGGTTTGAGCACAGGAGGCGGAGGTTACAGTGAGCTGAGATTGCGCCATTGCACTCCAGCCTGGGTGACAGAGCCAGACCCTGTCTCAAAAAACAAAACAGGGCTGGGCATGGTGGCTCAGCCTGGGCATAGTGGCTCACACCTGTAATCCCAGCACTTTGGGAGGCCAAGGTGGGTGGATCACCTGAGGTCAGGAGTTCAAGACCAGCCTGGCCAACATGGTGAAACCCCGTCTCTACTAAAAATACAAAAAATTATACGGGCGTGGTGTCAGGCGCCTGTAATTCCAGCTACTTGGGAGGCTGAGGCAGGAGAATTGCTTGAACCCAGGAGGCAGAGGTTGCAGTGAGCCCTGATCATGACACTGCATTCCAGCCTGGGCAACAAGAGCAAAAACTCCCTCTCAACAAACAAAAACAAAACAAGTGTACTAAGTCCAGTGCGGTGGCTCACACCTGTAATCCCAGCACTTTGGAGGCCAAGACAGGAGGAGCACTTGAGCCCAGCATGAGCAACAGAGTGAGACCCTGTGTCTACAAAAATTTTTTTAAAAATTAGCCAGGCAGCAGGGCGCAGTGGCTCACACCTGTAATTCCAGCACTTTGGGAGGCCGAGGAGGGCAGATCACAAGGTCAGGAGATCAAGACCATCCTGGCTAACACGGTGGAACCCCGTCTCACTAAAAATACAAAAAATTATCTGGGCGTAGGTGGCGGGTGCCTATAGTCCCAGCTACTTGGGAGGCTGAGGTAGGAGAATGGCGTGAACCCGGGAGGCAGAGCTTTCAGTGAGCCGAGATTGTGCCACTGCACTACAGCCTGGGTGACAGAGCAAGACTCCGTCTCAAAATAAATAAATAAATAAATTAATTAATTAATTAAAATAAAATTAGCCAGGCATGGTAGCTTGTGCATGTAGTCCGAGCTACTTGGGAGGCTGAGGTGAGAAGATTGCTTGAGCCTGGGATCTGGAGGCGTAGTGAGCTGTGATTACCCCACTGCACTCCAGCCTGTGTAGCTGAGACCCTGTTTCAAAAAAAATGAAATAGTGCAGCTAAAAGTATCAATGTCACCAAAGCAGAAGACCCAAGTCTCCAGCCACACTTTTGTTGAGACAATAGTATTCATAAAGTGATTTTCAAAATTTTTATTTACTTACTTATTTCCCACTTCATAAGCTGGTCTAGCATGAAGTATGGTTTTTTTGGTGGTGGTTGTTTTTTTTGAGACAGAGTCTTGTTCTGTCACCCAGGCTGGATTGCAGTGGCACGATCTCAGCTCACTGCAACCTCCACCTCTCAGGTTCAAGAAATTCTCCTGCCTCAGCTTCCCGAGTAGCTGGGATTACAAGCGCACACCACCGTGCCCAGCTAACTTTTGTGTTTTTAATAGAGACAGGGTTTCTCCATGTTGGCCCGGCTGATCTCAAACTGACCTCAAATGATCCACCTGCCTTGGCCTCCCAAAGTGTGGGGATTACAGGTGTGAGCTATCACACCCAACCAAAGTAGTATTTTATTTAACATTTATATCTTCAGCAACTTAAGCATGTTCGAAACTGAACCATAATTTTGCTCTCAAATGGATAAATAATCATAAGAAAGCTGCTTAAGAAGAAAGGGTACCTTGGCTGGGTGTGATGACTCATGCCTGTAATCCCAGCACTTTGGGAGGCCAAGGCATTTGGATCACCTAAGGTCAGGAGTTCGACACCAGCCTGGCCAACATGGTGAAACCCCGTCTCTAATAAAAGTACAAAAATATTAGCCAGGCATGGTGGCAGGCACTTGTGGTCCTAGCTACTCAGGAATCTGAGGCAGGAGAATTGCTTGAACCTGGGGAGGCAGAGGTTACAGTGAGCCAAGATCGTGCCACTGCACTCCAGCCTGGGTGACAGAGCGAGACTCCATCTCAAAAAAAAAAAAAAAAAAAAAAGGGTACCTTGATTTTTTTTTTTTTGAGACGGTCGCAGGTTCAAGTGATTCTCGTGCCTCAGCCTTCTGAGTAGCTGGGATCACAGGCGTGTGCCACCACACCCAGCTGATTTTTGTATTCTTAGTAGAGATGGGGTTTTGTCATGCTGGTCTCTAACTCCTGGCCTCAAGTGATTCTCCCACTTCTGCCCTTCCAAGTGCTGGAATTACAAACATGAGCCTCTGTGCCCAGCCAAAAGTACCTTGATTTTATTTATGATATTGATAAGGAAAGGAGGCAGAGAAATTCTGGGCAGAAGAGGGTGAGTCCCCAATGAGGGCTCCCCACCTGGAGCTGAAAAGCCTGATACTATGGCCCAAAGTGAGCGTTTACATCCCTGTTTGCCCTCTTGAAAGTTGCCTTTTCCATGACTACCCATGGCCCACCCCCCATCCTGTGCCCATGAAAACCCCAGGCTCAGCTGGGCACAGTAGCCTGTAACCCTAGCACTTTTGGAGGCCAGGGCGGGCAGATCACTTGAGGTCAGGAGTTCAAGACCAGCCTGGCCAACATGGCGAAACCCCACCTGTACTAAAAATACAAAAATTAGCCAGGCATGGTGGCGGGCGCCTGTAATCCCAGCTACTCAGGAGGCTGAGGCACGAGAATCACTTCAACCCAGGAGGTGGAGGTTGCACTGAGCCAAGATCGCGCCACTACACTCCAGCCTAGGTGATAGAGCGAAACTCAGTCTAAAAAAAAAAACCAAGCTCAGCCAGCAGAGAAAGGAAAAGCAGCTGGATATTGGAGACTACGGTTGGACGGCAGAAAGAAGTGGCTTGACTTCAGAGGGACAGCTTCATGGTGTAGCTTTGAAGAGGAGTCCAGGGGAAGATTACCTTCTTGCTCCATCCTCTTTTCAGCTCCTCTTCCCACTGAGAGTCACTTTCATTGGCAATAAATTTCCATGCATTTACCATCTTCAATTCATTTGTGCTACCTCATTCCTCCTGGACACTGGACAAGAACTTGGGTACCACAAGTGCGGGTGCAAAAGGCTGTCACACTGACCCTCCACTGAGCTGTTAACACTTAAGCTGTCCACAGCAAAGCTAAAAGGGCATTGTAACACCCCTTCTGGGGCTTCAGGGGTTGCAGGCACCCTCACCAGATGCTGCTGCGGGGCCCACACAAAGTTTTGCTCCTTCAGGTGCCCAAAAGTACTTGCCCCAGCTCCTGCACCCGCTCACCTGCATGCTCCGCCTCCCATAAGGGGTGGAACACAGCAGGTCCAAGTGAGTGGAATGGCCCCTGCCAGCGCCAAAGTGGCTGGCTAGTTCCAGCGCCCCTGCATTCCAGTTCCTGCCAATGAAGGGGTCAGGGAAATACCCTGCTTCAAAATGTATCAGAATTTTTTTTCATTGCAAGTAGCAGGAAGCTCAACTCAAAGTGGTCTAAACACGGACATCTATACTCAGAAGTACAGACATAGGGCAGAATGGAAGGTGTGTAGGTTTGTAGGTGCTGTGAGTCGACACTGTCATCGGGGACCCGGGTTGTTTCCATCCCTCTACACTTCCAGTCACAGTGTCTTAAATCTAGTGCCCTTGAGTTATAGGAGGGTCACCAGTAGCCAGGCTTCCTAGTTCATGTTCAGGAGTGACTCCTCATGGCTCCCCATGGCTCTGTTAAAATCAAAGAAACATCTTTTCCAACAGCCCTTTCAAACTCCTCATCGCATCTCACTGGCTGATTCAGTCATTTAAACCTGCTTCTCCCTAAAGCTGATCACTGGCTAAGCTAATAGGGTTTCTGGGATTGGTTTAGCCTGATACTAATCCAGGTCTACCTTCAGGAGCCAGACCAAACTCCCTATTGGCATTGCATTCTTGCAGTAGGGAGGGGAGGTATGGATGGTGTGGAGTCCACCACAAGGTCCATGCCAGTCTTTGCTGAACCAGCATCAGACTCCATCAAGCAACAGATGAGAGGTTCCATGATAAAGTGGCCCTCAGCAATCCCCATCCATTGCTGTCTAGGAAGAACAGTGCTTGTACACAGGTTCAGGACCTCAGTCTTGGCTGTAATCTTCTGGTTTACTTTGCCAGCACCAAACAGAAGGAAAGAAAGGGCTCAAATTTGACCAAATAAATTATGCTTCTCCTTCCAGAGATAACCTTGAGTCCTGTCTAGGAAGACATTAGAATTGTAAAGGAAAAAAAAATTACTCCTTATCCTATGGCAAGTGGAGTCTATGTCTACTTCAGCTGAAATTAAATCCTGTCCATAATAGATGACCCTTGCTCAAGCTGGCCAGAAGCCATACCAACCAGCACGAAGGTTAAAACTATTATTAGTTTTTTCTGTGATTTTCATTTTCAGGCCAAGTTTTAGAACAATGAGATTTTAAGAATGGGAAGTAAGTAAGATTTCTGCATATCCTGTTCTCTTAGTCAGCTGAATTTTTTTTTTTTTTTTTTTTTTTTAGACAAAGTCTTGCCTCTTCACCCAGGCTGGAGTGCAATGGTGCAATCTCAGCTCACTGCAATTTCTGCCTCCCGGGTTCAAGCAATTCTCTTGCCTCAGCCTCCCCAGTAGCTGGGATTACAAGCCTGGCTAATTTTTGTTTTTAGTAGAGACGGGATTTCACCCTGTTGGCCAGGCTGGTCTTGAACTCTTGACCTCAAGTGACCTTCCTAACTCGGCCTCCCAAAGTGCTGGGATTACAGGCGTGAGCCACCGCACCAAGCCTGGAATCTATGTCTTACAGTTATGAGAATCAACAGCTAGCTCATTATGGGCAAGGTGATGTCACTCTGGCTTCTCAATGAAAATGGCATTTCTCCCTTGGAAAAGGTCATAGCCAGTCAGTCAGTCAGTCAACAAACATTTATTGAGTACTTACCAGGCACTGTGCTAGACCCTGGAGATACAGGAGTGGTGAATGAAATGAACATGGGCTCTGCCCTGGAAAGCTTCATGGAAAAGGCAGTCAATAAAAAAGAAAAAAGATAATTATGGATTATAATAATGATAAAGGACGTAAGCAGAGATGTGATGTGGAATAAGTGTGTATTAGGAGCATATAGGAAGGCTGTTCTGAGAAGATGACTCTCAAGTTCTTGAAGATATCCAAGTACTTTTCTGTCCACATTCTAAACCAACTGAAAAATAAGACGGAAAAAAAGCAACAAAAGGGCTGAGCACAGTGCCTCACGCCTGTAATCCCAGCTACTCTAGAGGCTGAGGCAGGAGAATTTCTTGAACCTGGGAGGCAGAGGTTGAGCCACCCCACTCCAGCCTGGGTGACAAAGCGAGACTCTGTCTCTAAATAAATAAATAAGTAAATAAATACTTTAGGTTTAGATTTTTTTTTTTTTTTTGAGACGGTCTCAGTCTGTCATTCAGGCTGGAGTGCATTGGTTCCATCACGGCTGACTGCAGCCTCCACCTCCCAGGTTCAAGCGATCGTCCCACCTCAGTCTCCCGAGTAGCTGGGACTACAGGTGCATACCACCACACCCAGCTAGTTTTTTATTTTTTGTAGAGACAGGACGTTGCCATCTTGCCCAGACTGATCTCAAAATCCTGGGCGCAAACGATCCTCCCTCCTCGGCCCCAAAATGCTGGGATTACAGGCATGTGCCACCACGCCCAGCCTAGGATTATAATTTTTTTATAGATTACCTCTACCTAGTTGACAAAAATGGTTCAGTGGCTGTTGCCCCGAGAGCAAGCATTCATTCCAGTTTACCAGGGACTTTTCCAATTTTAGCAGCAAGAGTTCCATGTCCCAGGCACTCCTTCAGTCCTAGTTGTTCCAATCCTAAGAGGATGAGCAGAGGCCAGGGGTGTTTAGGGACAATTCCTCTCCATGGAGACCATGACTAGAAAAGACTGTACCCCTATGGCCGGGCGTGGTGGCTCACCCCTGTAATCCCAGCACTTTGGGAGGCCGAGGTGGGTGGATCACAAGGTCAGGAGATCGAGACCTTCCTGGCTAACACGGTGAAACCCCGTCTCTACTAAAAAATACAAAAAATTAGCTGGGCGTGGTGGCGGGCGCCTGTAGTCCCAGCTACTCAGGAGGCTGAGGCAGGAGAATGGTGTGAACCCGGGAGGCGGAGCTTGCAGTGAGTGGAGATCGCACCAATGCACTCCAGCCTGGGCAACAAAGCAAGGCTTGGTCTCAAAAAAGAAGAAAAAGAAAAGAAAAGACTGTACCCCTAATAGTGACTTTTGAGCTGGAAGCCAAAGGAGCTAACCAGGCAAAAACTAGGAGGAAAAACATCTCAGAAAGAGGAGACACCAAATACCAAGACTCTGAAGGAAAGGGTGTGATGTGATTAGAGGAACTGAGTTGGGGGAGACAGGATGTACTGCTGGTGGAGGAGTGGCCAGGAGCCAAACCAGGAAGGAGGACGTTGTGAACCTAACCATGAGAGAGAGTGCAAATTTCCTTTTAAGAAAAATAGGACAGGCCAGGAGCGGTGGCTCGCACCTGTAATCCCAGCACTTCAGGAGGCCTAGGTGGGTGGATCACCTGAGGTCAGGAGTTCGAGATCAGCCTGACTGATAGGGTGAAACCTCATCACTACTAAAAATACAAAAATTGGCCGGGTGTAGTGGCATGCGCTTGTAGTCCCAGCTACTCGGGAGGCTGAGACAGAATTGCTTGAACTCAGGAGGTGGAGGTTGCAGTGAGCCAAGACTGTGCCACTGCACTCCAGCCTGGGCAACAGAACGACACCCCATCTCAAAAAAAAGAAAGAAAAGAAAAAAGATAGGACAATACTGAAGGGCTGTAAGCAAGGAGTGAGAAGATCTGAATTACATTCCTTAAAAGCTTGCCGGGGCTGCGTATGGAGAATTGTTTTGAGGGGCTCAGAAGGGAAGCAGCAGGTCCAGATGAAAGATTTTTATAAGTGGTCCTGGCAAGAGATGATGGGGACTTGGGTTAAGATGGTAGAACCAAGAGGACTTGCTGAGGGACTGGATTTTGGCCAGCAGAGAAGATGGAAATTCACAAATCTACTGGATTCTTAGCTTGAGCATCCAGGGGCCTAATGGAATATATGGAGATAAGGAGAGCTGGAAAAAATTTTGTTCTTACACTTTCTAGCTTAGCTGCATCAAGTTTCACATGCCTTTAAGATAGTCAAGTGGAGACGTCAAGTAGGAGGCGAGAGGTGGCACTGAACGTGCAGGCAGGTTACCTGGGTTTGAATCCAGACTCTGCCAACTATATGACCTCGGGCAAGTTAGTTAACCTCTCTATGCCTCAGTTTTTAGCTCTGTCAAAGGGAGTTAATAAAATAACTATTGGAGAAGTAGGATTTTGCAACAAATAATAATACACATAGCACTCAACAAATGTTAGCTTTTTTTTTTTTGCAACAGAATCACTCCGTCTCCCAGGCTGGAGTGCAATGGTACGATCTCTGCTCACTGCAACCTCTGCCTCCCGGGTTCAAGTGATTCTCCTGCCTCAGCCTCTCCAGGAGCTGAGACTACAGACGTGTGCCACCACACCTGACTAACTTTTGTATTTTTTTAGTAGAGACGGGGTTTCACCATGTTAGCCAGGCTTGTCTCAAACTCCTGACCTCAGGCAATCCACCCACCTCAGCCTCCCAAAGTGCTGGGATTACAAACGTGAGCCACTGTACCCAGCCAAATGTTAGCTTTTATTTTTTATTTTATTATTTTTGAGACAGAGTTTGGCTCGTGTTGCCCAGGCTGGAGTGCAATGGCACGGTCTTGGCTCACTGCAACCTCTGCCTCCTGGGTTCAAGCGATTCTCCTGCCTCAGCCTCCCACGTAGCTGGGATTACAGGTGCCCGCCACCATGCCTGGCTAATTTTTTGTATTTTTTGTATTTTTTTTTTTTTTTTTTTTTTTTGAGACGGAGTCTTGCTCTGTCCCCCAGGCTGGAGTGCAATGGCGCGATCTCGGCTCACTGCAAGCTCCGCCTCCCGGGTTCACGCATTCTCCTGCCTCAGCCTCCCGAGTAGCTGGGACTACAGGTGCCCGCCACCACGCCCGGCTAATTTTTTTGTATTTTTAGTAGAGACAGGGTTTCACCATGTTAGCCAGGAAGGTCTTGATCTCCTGACCTCGTGATCTGCCCGCCTCAGCCTCCCAAAGTGCTGGGATTACAGGCTTGAGCCACTGCACCTGTCCAATCTTTTGTATTTTTAGTAGAGATGGGGTTTCACCATGTTGACCAGGCTGGTCTCGAACTCCTGACCTCAGGTGATCCACCCACCTCGGTCTCCCAAAGTGCTGGGATTACAGGTGTGAGCTACCATGCCCGGACTGCTAGCTTTTATTATATTTGAGTCTGGAACTCATGGGAGAGGTCAGAAATTGACATATAAATCTTGAGCTGGACACAGTGGCTTACACCTGTAATCCCAGCACTTTGGGAGGCCAAGGTTGGAGGGTTGCTTGAGCCTAGGAGTTTGAGACCAACCGCCGGCAACACAGGGATACTCCATCCCTATAAAAAATTCAAAAAATTAGTCAGGCATGGTGGCACATGCCTGTAGTTGTAGCTACTCAGAAGGCTGAGGCAGGAAGATCACTTGAGCTCAGGAGGTTGAGGCTACAGTGAACCATGATCATACCACTGCACTCCAGCCTAGGCAACAGAGCAAGACTCTATCTCAAAAAATAGTCAGTCTGGGCGTGGTGGCTCATGCCTGTAATTCCAGCACTTTGGGAAGCTTAGGTGGGTGGATCTTTTAAGGTTGGGAGTTCGAGACCTACCTGGCCAACATGGTGAAACTCCACCTCTTCTAAAATATATAAAAATTAGCCAGGCATGGTGGCAGGTACCTGTAATCCCAGCTACTCAGGAGGCTGAGGCAGGAGAGTTGCTTGAACCCAAGAGGCGGAGGTTGCAGTGAGCCAAGATTGCGCCATTGCACTCCAGCCTAGGCGACAGAGTGAGATTCTGTCTCAAAAAATAAAATAGAATAAAATAAAATAAAAAGAATAAATGAAAAAATAAATACCGCGGGTGTGGTGGCTCACACCTATAATCCCAGCACTTTGGGAGGCTGAGGCAGGCGAATCACGAGGTCAGGAGCTCAAGACCAGCCTAGCCAACATGATGAAACCCCCATCTCTACTAAAAATACAAAAAATTAGTTGGGCATGGTGATGGGCACCTGTGATCCCAGCTACTCAGGAGGCTGAGGCAGGAGAATCACTTGAACCTGGGAGGCGGAGGTTGCAGTGAGCCAAGATGGAACCACTGCCCTCCAGCCCGGGGCGATAGAGTGAGACTCCCTCTCTGCCAGGCGCAGTGGCTCAGGCCTGTAATCCCAGCACTTTGGGAGGCCAAGGCGGGCGGATCACAAGGTCATGAGATCGAGACCATCCTGGCTAACACGGTGAAACCCCATCTCTAATAAAAATATAAAAAGTTAGCCGGGCGTGTTGGCGGGCGCCTGTAGTCCCAGCTACTCAGGAGGCTGAGGCAGGAGAATGGCATGAACCCCGGAGGCGGAGCTTGCAGTGAGCCGAGATCTCTCCACTGCACTCCAGCCTGGGCACAGAGCGAGACTCCGTCTCAAAAAAAAAAAAAAAAAAAGAAAGAAAGAAAGAGTGAGACTCCGTCTCAAAAGAAAAAAAATAGAAATAAAATCAATAAGTCAGTCTTGGAGCCAGCATATCTAGGCGGTGTTTGTGGCTAATGTTGTAGGTTAGCCCATATTCCCACCCCTTCTCCTTTGCTTTTCTCTGCTCTGAGGCTAAATGCTGCAGACTAGAATCCCCAGGCCCCCTTGCAGTTTGAAGTGGCATTGATACAGTTTTGGCTAATGAAATGTACACAGAAACCTGCTGGGTAATTTCTTTTCTTTTTTCCAACTATCCAGACTTATAGGAGATGGGGAGGTTTGTGCTGCAGGGATACTGACCTTTGGTGCTTTCCCTCTTCCCTACCTTGAATGTGGATGTCCTGGCTGGGAACCCAGCTGCCAGCTCATGACCGGGAGGTAACAAGCAGGAATAAAAGGCCACCAGAGTCACAGAGACGAAGCTGCGGCGTTACCGAGGTGCGAATCACTGTGATTCCTAGGTGCGAATCATCACCAGCAATCACTTCTCTCAGGACTCCTTGTTAAGAAAAATAAACTCCTATTTATTGAGACCATGAGAGTTACGTTGAGAGGTATATTGTTATTGAAGCTGACAATATTCAGTGCCATGAGTTTGAAGATCATCCCTGGGTCATTAACATATAAGCAGGGAAGAAAATGTGGCCCGAAATAGTCTGGGACATGAGAAAGCAGTAGGAGAGGAAGCCCCAAGGAAAGGGGGAAGCTGCCGCGCGGTGGGCAGAGCCAGGAGCACCGGGCTGAGGCGACCGGGAGCGCAGCGGCTTCTAGGGGTGAGTGGGACCCACGCGGCCACACCTGCGCCTCCCGCGCGCGGCCCCACCCCCCTGCCCCGCCCCGCCTGGTTTATAGGTCCCGGCCCGAGCCTCCGGCCGCCCGCCGGGGTTTGTCCCGCGATCCCCGACCATGCCCGCCGACCTCAGCGGTACCTGGACCCTGCTCAGCAGCGACAACTTCGAGGGCTACATGCTGGCCCTAGGTAAGGCGGAGGGGAGGCGGCGGCGGCGCGAGGCTCGCCGTGGGTCTCGGGATCAGGCGAAGGCGGCCGGGCCGGGCCTGTAGGTAAGTCCTCTGTCCGTGCCTCCGCCCTGCTGCGCCCACCGTCGCCCAGTCGCCCCCGAGTCCGCTGGTCCTTGGCGCCTCCGTCCATCGGGCGCGGGACCCCAGTCCTTCAGTCCCCCAGTCCGTCCTTTCCCGCGCCCACCCGCCCCCCTGTCCCCACGGCCGTCTCTCCACGCCCTCTGTTCCCCCGGCCGTCGGTCCCCCACCTGTCCGTCCCTGAGTGCCCGCGTCCAGCCCCACGTCCGTCTCTACCCGCACGCGGCACACCTGCGGAGACTGCAGACTGGGGGTCCGGCCGGGGAGGGGGGTCCGGCCGGGGAGGGGGCGCCCGGGACCGAAGCCTCTGCCCGGCCACCCTCCCCGCTGCCGCCTTCCGTGCAGGACCCCGGGCCCCGGGCGCGCTCCCGCAGCGAAGTCCCAGCAGCCTCGGCGCACCCGGAGCGGGTCGGGGATGCAGAATCCCGGAGCCAGCGGACGACCCTTCAGGTCCGGGCACCCGCGGGAGTGCAGAGCCTGGTTCGGCCCGGGGCGTGCCCCGACCGCCGCCTCCCACGAGGGCTGGGTGCCCGCGGCGTTCTTGCTCCCAGGGGCCCCGCGCTGTGCTTCCCGCCCTCATCGCGGTGCCAACGGTGCGCGGACTCTCAACTCACTGCAACCTCCGCCTCCTCGGTTCAAGCGATTCTCCTGCCACAGCCTTCCAAGTAGCTGGGATTACACGCGTGCGCCAGCCACCACGTCCGGCTAATTTTGTACTTTTAGTAGAGAAGGGGTTTCACTATATTGGTCAGGCTGGTGTCCAACTCCTGACCTCAGGTGATCCACCAGCCTTGGCCTCCCAAAGTGCTGGGATTACAGGTGTGAGCCACGCGCCCTGCCACGAGTGTAGTTTTTCTTGTAGCTTTAGGAATCTGGGAAGTTGCCGTGCCGGCCAATCCCTGAACCCTTGACCCGTGGGCAATTTTTGTTTTCTTTTTTTCTTTCTTTCTTTCTTTTTTTTTTTTTTTTTTTTTTTTTTTTGAGACGGAGTCTCGCTCTGTTGCCCAGGCTGGAGTGCAGTGGTACGATCTCGGCTCACTGCAAGCTCCGCCTCCCGGGTTCACGCCATTTTCCTGCCTCAGCCTCTCCGAGTAGCTGGGACTATAGGCGCCCACCACCACGCCCAGCTAATTTTTGTATTTTTTAGTAGAAACGGGGTTTCACCATGTTGGCCAGGCTGGTCTCGAACATCTGCCCTCGTGATCTGCCCACCTTGGCCTCCCAAAGTGCTGGGATTACAGGCGTGAGCCACCGCACCGGCCAATTTTTGTTTTCTTAACCTTAGGGCCCATCTTAGTTGATAAAGGGGCATTTATTTTGCTCTTTCATATCCCAAGAGATAAGAGTGTTCCTCTGGGTATGGGAAAGGCACCTCTCACTTGAGAGTCTTATGATCTTCTTCAGAGGAAGAGCAGAGAATTCTTTTATGGCCTGCTTCAGGGAAGAGGGGCAAAAGAAGGTCTGAGGGGGACCTTCCTGCTACTGTTATTTCCTCAAATGCCAAGTGATATGGTTTGGCTGTGTCCCCACCCAAATCTCATATGGGAGTTGTAGTTCCCATAATTCTCATGTGTTGTGGGAGGGACCTGAGGAGAGGTAATTGAATCATGGGGGCAGTTTTCCCCACACTGTTCTGGTGGTAGTGAATGTCTGATGAGATTTGATGGTTTTACAAGGGGTTTCCCCTTTCATTTGGCTCTCATTCTCTCTTGCCTGCCACCATGTAAGACGTACCTTTTGCCTTCTGCCATGATTTTGAGGCTTCCCCAGCCACGTGGAACTGTGGCAGTTAAACCTCTTTTTCTTTATAAGTTACCCACTCTTGCCAGGCTCGGTGGCTCACGCCTGTAATCCCAGCACTTTGGGAGGCTGAGGCGGGTGGATCAACTGAGGTCAGGAGTTCAAGACCAGCCTGGCCAACATGGTGAAACCCCGTCTCAACTAAAAATACCAAAAAGAAATTAGCTGGGCATGGTGGCGGGCGCCTGTAATCCCAGCTACTTTGGGAGGCTGAGGCAGGAGAATCACTTGAACCTAGGAGGCGGAGGTTGCAGTGAGCTGAGATGGTGCCATTGCACTCCAGCCTGGGCAACAAGAGTGAAACTCTGTCTAAAATAATAATAATAATAAGTTACCCACTCTTGGATATGTCTTTATCAGCAGCGTGAAAATGGACATAAGGTGCCATGTTCTGAGGTCGCCTATCCAGAAACCCTTAAATCCAGAACGGTTTTCTGAAAACCAGCAACTGTGTTTCAACTTCAGATCTAATTTGTTAAAGTACTAAGTACTTACATCAATTTGTTAAAGTGCTAAGTACTTAGGTCACACTTATAGCACTAGAGTGGTTGTTTACATAATACTGTAATACTCTTTTTTTTTTTTTTTTTTAGATGGAGTCTGGCTCTATTGCCTAGGCTGGAGTGCAGTGGCGCGATCTCGGTGTGAGCCACTGTGCCCAGCCATAATACTATAATACATTTTATCTTAAGAATTAAGTTGGTCTGGGTGCAGTGGCTCACACCTGTAATCCCAGCACTTTGGGATGCTGAGGCAGGTGGATCATGAGGTCAGGAGTTCAAGACCAGCCTGGCCAACATGGTGAAGCCCCGCCTCTACTAAAAATACAAAAAATTAGCTGGGCATGATGGCATGCACCTGTAATCCCAGCTACTTGTGAGGCTGAGGCAGGAGAATTGCTTGAACCCAGAAGGTGGAGGTTGCAGTGAGCCGAGATTGCGCCATTGCACTCTAGCCAGGGAGACAAAGCAAGACTCCATCTTGAAAAAAAAAAATTAAGCTAGCAGACTGGGCACGGTGGCTCACATCTATAATCCCAGCACTTTGGGAGGCCAAGGTGGGTGGATCACCTGAAGTCAGGAGTTTGAGACCAGCCTGGCCAACATGGTGAAATACCCCATCTCTACTAAAAGTACAAAAATTAGCTAGGCATGGTGGCTCATGCCTGTAGTCCCAGCTAATTGGGAGGCTGAGGCACGAGAATCGCTTGAACCTGAGAGGTGGAGGTTGCAGTGAGCCCAGATCACGACACTGCACTCTAGCCTGGGCAACAGAATGAGACTTGGTCTCAAAAAAAATAAGTCAATAAGACAAAAAAAAAAAAAAAAATTCAGCTAGCAATCTTGAATTTTACTGATTTACTTGAATATATAATTAACTTTAAATTTATATGCTTGTTCATGTACATGTAAGGAAAATACATTCCATAAAAAATCACAGATATAGTACTTAGATCTTTAAACTGTAGGGTCTAGGAAAATAATAAATGATCGCCTCTTTTTTTGTTGTTGTTGTTGAGATGGAGTCTTTCTCTGTTGCCCAGGCTAGAGTGCAGTGGTGCAATCTCGGCTCACTGCAACCTCTGCCTCCTGAGTTCAAGCAATTCTCCTGCTTCAGCCTCCTGAGTAGCTGGTATTACAGGTGCCCGCCACCTCTCCTGACTAATTTTTGTATTTTTAATAGAGACGGAGTTTTACCATCTTGGCCAGGCTGGTCTTGAACTCCTGACCTTGTGATCCACCCGCCTTGGCCTCCCAAAGTGCTGGGATTACAGGCGTGAGCTACCGTGCCTGGCTGATTACCTCTTTTTTAGTAGTAGAAGTGAGGTAAATGCCTGTTGGCAGTGATGCTAAGGGTCAAATAAGTCACCAGCAAATACACAGCACACATCTCATGATGTGCTCCAGCTGGCATCTCATTTGAGGGCAGAAAATCACTCCCTTTTGTCTAAAAACTAGTGTTCAGGAACTGATCTTGCAGCTCCCACCCGGGCTCTCGCATCACTCTCTCCCAGCATTTGCCAAACCGCAGTGAGAAGAAAGGCAGCTTGTCTTTGCACAAAGAAGAAAGTTTACTTGGGTTTTTTGAGATAGGGTCTTGCTCTGTCGCTCAGGCTGTAGTGCAGTGGTGCGATCATGGCTCACTGCAGCCTTCACTTCCTGGGCTCAGGCGATCCTCCCACCTCAGCCTTCCAAGTAGCTGGGACAACAGGTGCATACCACCACACTTGGCTAATTTTTCAATTTTTTTGTAGAGACGGTGTCTTGCTATGTTGTCCAGGCTGGTCTCAAACTCCTGGCCACATGCAATCCTCCTGCCTCTGCCTTGCTTGGGTTTTAATATTTGGAGCTAACCTGGGATTTGGGAGTTCCTGGTGTACCCCCACAGCAGCCAAGGACACTGAAGGTGCATGCTTCAGAAATGGAGAAGCCCCATGTTAATGCCCACAGATATTGACTAACTTGTGCAAGTCCTCGCCTTTAGTCCTGTTATGAACCCAAGAAGGTGGTGGTGTTACTAACTTGTCCCAGATTACTGTGTACACTGGGATATATTTATTTAATTTAATTAGTTTATTTATTTATTTATTTTTGAGACAGAGTCTCCCTTTGTTGCCCAGTCTGGAGTGCAGTGGCACGGATCTTGGCTCACTGCAACTCCGTCTCCCGGGTTCAAGCAATTCTCCTGCCTCAGCCTCCCAAGTAGCTGGGATTACAGGCGCACGCCCCCACACCCAGTTAATTTTATATTTTTAGTAGAGACAGGGTTTCACCACGTTGGCCAGGCTGGTCTCGAACTCCTGAGCTCAGGTGACCTGCCTGCCTCGGCCTCCTAAAGTGCTGGGATTACAGGCATGAACCACCACACCTCGCCCTACACTGGGATTTAAAGGGATCCCTTCTTGCCTTCAACCCACATTGCCTTGAGATTAGAAGTGGCTTTGAGATTGAAGGTTAATATAAACATCTGAAGCTTAGATAAATGTACGTTTGTGTGGACTCCTTTGAGATCCTACCTTCAGGTGTATATGCTCACACATTTGTAATAGCACGTGCATCAGGCTGTTCCCTCCTACTCGAATGTCTTATTTTCTATTTAACATAATCTAGTAGATGAAAAAGCATGGCTTGACCTGGGTAACAGCCTTATAAGGAATATGGCCTTTTGGACTGTTGGACTGTTGAGGTCCTAGTAAGTGTGGACCTGGCAGAAAGTGACCAGAACTTATGCTAATTTATTCATTTTATTTTATTTTTATTTTTTGAGATAGGATCTCACTCTGTTGCCCAGGCTGGAGTGTAGTGGCACCATCTTGGCTCATTGCAACCTCCTCCTTCTAGGCTCAAGCGATCCTCCCACCTCAGCCTCCCCAGCAGCCAGGACTGCAGGTGCACACCACCATGCCCAGCTAATTTTTATTTTATTTTTTGGTAGAAATGCGGTTTCACCATGTTGGCCAGGCTGGTCTTGAACTCCTGGCCTCAAGTGATCTGCCTGCCTCGGCTTCCCAAAGTGCTGGAATTACAGGCCTGAGCCACTGGACCTGGCCCAGAACTTATGCTAATTCAAAGTAAATTTTGGTATTTAAAGAGGCCAGCCTTGTAACTGCAAATCTGTGAAGTGACAATGTTGCAACATGGTAGTGAGGTAGGAGGCAGGGCTCAACTCCAGAAGCCAGAAGCAGGGCTTGGGACAGCGGACTAAACTGAGGACTAACTAAAACAGGGATAGGATGGAAGCAGCTTTTCATAAAACACATAAAACAGCGTGCCATATCAGTTTACCGTTGCCATGGCAACACCTGGACTTAGCACCCCTTTCCATGGCAATGACCAGAGGACCCAAAAGTTACTACCCCTTCCCTAGAAATGTCTGCATAAACCACCCATTAGCCGGGCATGGTGGCTCACGCCTGTAATCCCAGCACTTTGGGAGGCTGAGGTGGGTGGATCACCTGAGGTCAGGAGTTCGAGACCAGCCTGGCCAACATGGTGAAACCCGTCTCTACTAAAAATACAAAAATTAGCTGGGCGTGGTGGTGGGCACCTATAGTCTCAGCTACTCAGGAGGCTGAGGCAGGAGAATCATTTGAATCCGGGAGGCAGAGGTTGCAGTGAGCCAAGATCGTGCTGCCATTGCACTCCAGCCTGGGTGACAAGAGCAAAACTCTGTCTGAATAAACAAACAAACAAACAAACAAAAACAAAAAAACTACCCCTTACTCTGCATATAACTAGAAGTGGGTATAAATATGACTACAAAACTGCCCTGAGCTGCTACTTTCTGCCTATGGGGTAGCTCTTTTCTGCAGGAGCAGTCACAGAGCTGTGACACTGCTTCTTCAATAAAGCTGTTTTCTTCTCCCTCTGGCTTGCCCTTGAATTCTTTCCTGGGCAAAGCCAAGAACCTCTGCAGGCTAATCCCCACTCTGGGGGCTCACCTGCCCTACATGAGTAGTGCAAATTGTAAATTTGCTAACAACAAATTGCCTCACAGATTTTATTTTATTTATTTATTTTTTGAGATGGATTCTTGCTCTGTCACCTAGGCTGGAGTGCAGTAGCGAGATTTCAGCTTGCTGCAACCTCCACCTCCCGGGTTCAAGAGATTCTCCTGCCTAAGCCTCCCGAGTAGCTGGGATTACAGGCACCCCCCCACCACGCCTGACTAATTCTTGTATTTTTAGTAGAGATGGGGTTTTGCCATGTTGGCCAGGCTGGTCTCGAACTCCTGACCTCAGGTGATCTGCCCTCCTCAGCCTCCCAAAGTGTTAGGATTACAGGTGTGAACTACCATGCCTGGCCTGCCTCACAATTTTTTTTTTTTTTTTTTAGATGGAGTTTTGCTCTTGTTGCCCAGGCTGGAGTGCAATGGCGGGATCTCGGCTCACCGCAACTTCCGTCTCCCCGGTTCAAACAATTCTCCTGCTTCAGCCTCCTGAGTAGCTGGGATTGCAGGCATGCCCCACCATGCCCAGCTAATTTTGTATTTTTAGTAGAGACGGGGTTTCTCCATATTGGTCAGGCTGGTCTCCAACTCCCGACCTCAGGTGATCGCCCGCCTCGGCCTCCCAAAGTGCTGGGATTAAGGCATGAGCCACTGCGCCCAGCCAGATTGATGGATTGATTGATTTTGAGATGGAGTTTCCCTCTTGTTGCCCAGGCTGGAGTGCAATGGTGCAATCTCAACTCACCTCAACCTCTGCCTCCCAGGTTCAAGCGACTCTCCTGCCTCAGCCTCTGGAGTAGCTGGGATTACATGCATGCACCACCATGCCCGGCTAATTTTGTATTTTTAGTAGAGACGGGGTTTCTCCATATTGGTCAGGCTGGTCGCGTTGGTCTGCCTGCCTCGGCCTCCCGAAGTGCTGGGATTACAGGCATGAGCAACCGTGCCTGGCGCCTCACAGATTTTAAAAGCATAACTCTAAACTCATTGTTAGTTTAAAGTTATTGGGTTTTGATTTGCTTACATAATAGGGTTTAAGGAAAGTCAGCAGTAAGTTTGGCTTGGTCATATTAATAATAGGAAATGAGCCTGAGTAACATGGTGAAACTTCATGTTTGGCTTGGTCATATTAATAATAGGAAATGAGCCTGAGTAACATGGTGAAACTTCATGTTTGGCTTGGTCATATTAATAATAGGAAATGAGCCTGAGTAACATGGTGAAACTTCATCTCTACCAAAGAAAAATTCAAAGATTAGCCAGGTGTGGTGGCACATGCCTGTAGCCCCAGCTACTTGGGAGGCTGAGGTGGGAAGATCTCTCGAGCCTGGGAAGCAAAGGCTGCAGTGAGCCGAGATTGCACCACTGCAGTCCAGCCTGGGCAACAGAATGAGACCCTGTCTCAAAAAAATAATAATAATAGGAAGTGATTTTAAGGTTTTGGTCTCAATACTTAAATATTTAAATATTGTTGAAAACCAGTAAAGCCTGGATCATATTGCATCTCGAACTAAAAACTGGAGTTCTAGATTTAAACACACACACACAAGCTTTTTTATTTGCAGCTGAGACTACAGGCATGTACCACTATGCCCAGCTGTTTTTTTGAGATATTTGTTTGTTTGTTCATTTGTTTGTTTTTGAGATGGAGTTTCACTCCGTCCCCAGGCTACAGTGCAGTGGCTCGACCTCAGCTCACTGCAACCTCCGCCTCCTGGGTTCAACTGATTCTCCTGCCTCAGCCCGACCCAGGTGTGAGCCACCATGCCCAGCCTCAGCTGTTTTTATTTTTTTATAGAAATGGGGTCTTGCTATGTTGTCCAGGCTGGTCTTGAACCCCTGGGCTCAAGTGATCCTCCCACCTTGGCCTCCAGAAGTGTTGGGATTACAGGTATGAGCCACTGTGCCTGGCTACAAAAATTTTTTCTTAGGATGAGGACATTTATACTATTGTTTTATTTTTGGTTGTTGTTGTTTGGGGTTTTTTTTTTTTGAGACGGAGTCTTGCTCTGTCGCCCAGGCTGGAGTGCAGTCGCACGATCTCGGCTCACTGCAGCCTCCACCTCCTGGGTTCAAGCAATTCTCCTGCCACAGTCTCCCGAGTAGCTGGGATTACAGGGGTGCACCACCATGCCCAGCTAATTTTTGTTTTTCAGTAGAGATGGGGTTTTGCCATGTTGCCCAGGCTGGTTTTGAACTCCTGACCTCAGGTGATCCACCTGCCTCTGCCTCCCAAAGTGCTGGGATTACAGGCGTGAGCCACCACGGCTGGCAGAATCACGTCTCATCTCTAACTCCTCTCCTTCCTGCTCCCTCTCCCCGGTTCTGCGGCAGATACACTAGGCTCCTCAGAGTTCCCGAAACACACTGGCACACCCTTCCTCAGAGTCCCAGGGCTCCCTGGATTTCTGCCTTAAACTATTTTCCCAGAAATCTGTGTGGCTTGATTCTTTACTTCTTTCAGCTCCCCGCTGAGACGTCACCTGGCCATTATTTAAAATAGTGGTGTTTATTTCTAGCTACATAATATGCTCAAAGGCAGTAAGTGGAACTGGGATTCCAAACCCTGATCTTCATCTTCTTAGCATTCCATGTTTCCCTGTGGAACTCTTTTTTAAAGCTTATTTAAGAATTCTAGCCGAGCAGGGTGGCTCATGTCTGTAATCCCAGCACTTTGGGAGGCTGAGGTGAGAGGATTGCTTGAGCCCAAGAGTTCGAGACCAACCTGGGCAACATAGTGAGACTTGATCTCTACAAAAAAATATTTAAAACATTTCCAGGCATGGTGGCATGTGCCTGTAGTCCCAGCTATTCGAGAGGCTGAGATAGGAGAATCACTTGAGCCTGAAAGGTTGAGGCTACAGTGAGCCATGATTGCACCACTGCACTTCAGCCTGGGTGAGAGAATGAGATCCTGTCTCAAAAAAAGAAAAAAATTATAAATACATAGTAGTATATAGCTGGGTGTGGTGATGCAAGCCTGTAATTCCAGTTACTCAGGAGGCTGAGGCAAGAGAATTGCTTGAACCTGGGAGTGGAGGTTGCAGTGAGCTGAAATCGTGCCACTGCTCTCCCCAACCTGGGCGACAGAGTGAGACTGTGTCTCGGAAAAGAAAAAAGAAAAAAAAAGTATATACATATGTGTGTGTGTGTGTGTATATATATATATATAGAGAGAGAGAGAGAGAGAGGTATATACATGAATCCAGTGGTTTTTGAGTTTTGTTTTCATTCTTGTTGAGAAACTGTTCAAATGCTCTCTTAATTCAAAGTGTAAATACGTAAGGCAGAAAAAGGCAGAGTTATGACTGAGGCTGGGTTGGGGGGCCTAAGCCCTGTCCCTTTGGTTTTCTTTTTCTTTCTTTCTTTTTTTTGAGATGGAGTCTCGCTCTGTTGCTCAGGCTGGAGTGCAGTGGTGTGATCTTGGCTCACTGCAACCTCCGCCTCCTGGGTTCAAGCAATTCTCCTGCTTCAGCCTCCAAAGTAGCTGGGATTACAGGTATGTGCCACCATGCCCGGCTAATTTTGTATTTTTAGTAGAGATGGGGTTTCTACATGTTGATCAGGCTGGTCTCAAACTCCTGACCTCAGGTGATCCGCCCTCCTCAGCCTCCCAAAAGTGCTGGGATTACAGGTGTGAGCCACCGCACCTGGCCTACAGTTTATATTTTTTTATAGAGACAGGGTCTTGCTATGTTGCCCAGGCTGGTCTCAAACTCCTAAGCTCAAACAATCCTCCTGTCTTCTGTGTCCCAAAGTGCTGGAATTACTGCACCTGGCATTTGCAAACTTTTTAATCAGGCTGTCTTTGGCAGTTTGCCAAGACAATTCCTTGTAGATCTGATTTTGGTAGCAAACAACATAGAAGTCGTACAGGAAATGCTAACAATTACATGTGGTGATTTTGAGAACAGCTACCAAATTCTTCACTTTTGTATCTCAAGCGAATGTTCAAATTTTTTAAAAATTATTTTTAAGGTATTGACTTTGCCACTCGTAAAATAGCCAAGTTGCTGAAGCCACAGAAAGTGATTGAGCAGAATGGGGATTCTTTTACCATCCACACGAACAGCAGCCTAAGGAACTACTTTGTGAAATTTAAAGTTGGAGAAGAATTTGATGAAGATAACAGAGGCCTGGACAACAGAAAATGCAAGGTAAAATGTAAAGAAATGCCAGGTGCGGTGGATTACGCCTGTAATCCTAACACTTTGGGAGGCCAACGCAGGCGGATCACCTGAGGTCAGTAGTTTGAGACCAGCCTGGGCAACACGGCAAAACCCTGTCTCTCCAAAAGAATTCAAAAAGTAGGCGGGCGTGCTGGCAGGAGCCTGTATTCCCAGCTACTTAGGAGGCTGAGGCAGGAGAATCACTTGAACCTGGGAGGTGGAGGTTGGTTGCAGTAAGCCAAGATCGTGCCACTGCACTCCAGCCTGGGTGACAGAGCGGGACTCCATCTTAAAAAAAAAAAAAAAAGCAGTAAGTAGGCTGTTGATTTTGCAACGGTAACTTGGCATTCTACTTCGTAACACTTGAGGATCCTGCCAGGACAAGCTAACATTTTCTCCTCTCTTCATGCAGAGTTTGGTTATCTGGGACAATGACAGGCTCACCTGTATCCAGAAGGGAGAAAAGAAGAACAGAGGCTGGACCCATTGGATCGAAGGAGACAAACTCCACCTGGTATCCACCACATTTTGTTCTTAATGAGATGATACAGTATTAAAGGAAACATCAGGCCAAGCGTGGTGGCTCACACCTGTAATCCCAGCATTTTAGGAGGCCGAGGTGGGTGTATCACTTGAGGTCAGGAGACTAGCCTGGCCAACATGGTGAAACCCCATCTCTACTATTTTTTTTTTTTTTTTTTGAGACGGAGTGTCGCTGTGTCGCCAGGCTGGAGTGCAGTGGCGCGATCTCGGCTCACTGCAACCTCCACCTCCTGGGTCCAGGCGATTCTCCTGCCTCAGCCTCCCGAGTAGCTGGGACTACAGGCACGCACCACCACACCCAGCTAATTTTTGTATTTTTAGTGGAGACAGGGTTTCACCATGTTGGCCAGGATGGTCTCGATCTCTTGACCTCATGATCCACCCGCCTCGGCCTCCCAAAGTGCTGGGATTACAGGCATGAGCCACCACCACACCTGGCCCATCTCTACTGAAAATACAAAAATTAGCCGGGCATAGTGGCGCATGCCTATACTCTCATCTTATATTAAATGAAACAGCCGAATATTCCGACAGAGGCAGGAAGATAACATGCAAATACTCATGGAACAATTCTTACCTATTATATGTAATAGCTACTTTATGTATACATAGATATGCATAGATAGATATAGTAGCTCACATCTTTGGAGTGATTATTTTGGGCCCAATTACTGTGCTCAATCCTTTGAGTGCATTATCTCACTTAATCTTCATCACAACCCTGTGAAAAGGACGCCATTTTTCCCATTCACAAATAAATTGGGATTTTGAAATTCCCCAAGGCTGCTGTCAGAAGCATCAGAATCCAGTTTAAAAGGGTTTATTCAGACTGGGCGAGGTGGCTCACGCCTGTAATCCCAGCACTTTGGGAGGCTGAGGTGGGTGGATCACAAGGTCAGGAGATCAAGATCATCCTGGCCAACACGGTGAAACCCCGTCTCTACTAAAAATACAAAAATTAGCTGGGCATGGTGGCACATGTCTGTAATCCCAGCTACTTGGGAGGCTGAGGCAGGAGAATTGCTAGAACCAGTTAGTCGGAGGTTGCAGTGAGCCAAGATCGCACCACTGCCCTACGGCCTGGCGACAGAGGCCGTTTCAAAAAAAAAATAAAATAAAATAAGGGTTTATTCAGGCATGAAGATGAGAATGGCCACCCAGGAAACACAGACTCCAAAGAAATGGGGTCAGTACACCCAAGCTGAAAAGTTAATGTCTTATTATTATTTTTTTTTGAGATGGAGTCTCTCCCTCTGTCACCCAGTGTCACCCACGCTGGAGTGCAGTGGTGTGATCTCAGCTCACTGCAACCTCTGCCTCCTGGGTTCAAGCGATTCTCCTGCCTCAGCCTCCCGAGTAGCTGGGACTACAGGCATGCACCACCACACCCAGCTAATTTTTGTATTTTTAGCAGAAACGGGATTTTACCATATTGGCCAGGCTGGTCTCGAACTCCTGACCTCAAGTGATCAGCCCACCTGGGCCTCCCAAAGTGTTGGGATTACAGGCGTGGCCGCTTGTAATAAAAATTTAATTTCTTGGAATGTAATTCTTGGAGTTTTTCTTTTTCTTTCTTTTTCTTTTTCTTCTTTTACTTTTAAGCTGTTGGACTTGAGGTGTTTTTCTTTAATGGCTTTATTGAGGTATACTTTATGTACCAAAAAATGCACCTGTTTTAAGTGTACAGTTTGATAATTTCTAGTAAATGTATACAGGTGCACAACCATTCCCATTATCCAGTTTCAGACAAGTCAATCACTCCAAAACATTCCCTAGAGGCCATGTGCTGACAACTATTATTTTACAGCCTGTTTTGTTTTGTTTTGTTTTTGAGATGGAGTCTTGCTCTGTTGCCCAGGCTGGAGTGCAGTGGCATGATCTCAGCTCGCTGCAAACTCTGCCTTCTGGGTTCAAGCAATTCTCCTGTCTCAGCCTCCCAAGTAGCTGAGACTACAGGTGCATGCCACGACACCTGGCTAATTTTTGTATTTTGAGTAGAGACAGGGTTTCACCATATTGGCCAGGCTGGTCTCAAACCCCTGACCTCAGGTGATCCACCCGCCTCCGCCTCCCAAAGTTCTGGGATTACAGGCGTGAGCCACTGTGCCTGGCCTGTTTTTGTTTGTGTTTTTGAGACAGAGTCTCCCTCTGTCATCCAGGCTTGAGTGCAGTGGCGTAATCTCGGCCCTCTGCAACCTCCACCTCCTGGGTTCAAGGGATTCTCCTGCCTCAGCCTCCCAAGTAGCTGGGATTACAGGCACCCGCCACCATGCCCAGCTAATTTTTTTTTTTTTTTGAGACGGAGTTTCGCTCTTGTTGCCCAGGCTAGAGTACAATGGTGCGATCTCGGCTCACCACAACCTCCGCCTCCCGGGTTCAACGATTTTCCTGCCTCAGCCTTCCCAAGTAGCTGGAATTACAGGCATGCACCACCACGCCTGGCTAATTTTGTATTTTTAGTAGAGACGGGGTTTCTCCATGTTGGTCAGGCTGGGCTCGAACTCCCGACCTCAGGTGATCCGCCCACCTCGGCCTCCCAAAGTGCTAGGATTACAGGTGTAAGCCACCATGCCCGGCCATGCCCAGCTAATTTTTGCATTTTTAGTAGAGACATGGTTTTGCCATGTTGGCCAGGCTGGTCTCGAATTCCTGACCTCAGGTGATCCGCCCGCCTTGGCCTCCCAAAGTGCTGGGATTACAAGCGTGAGCCACCCGACAGACAGAAAACAAAGAAATTTCGCAGGATTACAACATTTTCTATACAAAGCTGTTTTATGAGTTACAGGAATTTGATTAGTTACCACTCAGTTTTTTCCTTTTTCTTTCCAGTTTAAAGAATATATTTAACATTCTTTATTTTATTTTTCTTCCCCCTCATTCTTGCTGTCATCTTAAGAGTATATTTAACATTCCATCTTAGACAATGTGATAGTCATCCGTCTTTGTATTAGAGAGGGAAGAGGTTCACCTGCTTTGGGAAAAAAAAAGAGAGAAGAAACAGGGAAGTGAGTCTGTAATTAAGATCAACAGTAGAGGGAAGTCTTCTCTGGTGCCCTTTAGTTTTTTACAAAACAGTGTAGATAAAGAAAAAGGCTAATCTATAACCAGATAAATTAAGGTTATAGCTGTCTAGGTTACAGCTGCCTTTCACATGACCCAGGTCCCACAATCACATTCCTTTAAGACTCAAAATAATTTAAAGTTTCATCAGCTTTGATTGTGAATTATGTATTTTCACACTGTAGGGTGAAGATTCAAATACAGGTCTGACAAGAATGTGTGCTCTCAGCTCTGTGCTTTTTTGCCTCACTGTATGTGTGAAATCTAGGTGAGACCCATGAGAACAAAACTAGAGCACTGTCCTTAAAGTTGGGTCTGGGTAGTCTTTGAATACCAAGGCCTTGAAGATATTTTGATTCTAGATGGACAAATCTCACACTCTTCTGACGATAAAAAAGTAAGAGGTCAGGCATGGGATTACGGGTTCACGCCTGTAATCCCAGCACTTTGGGAAGCTGAGGCAGGCGGATCACCTGAGGTCAGGAGTTCGAGACCAGCCTGGCCAACATGATGAAACCCCATCTCTACTATAAATACAAAAATTAGCTGGGTGGAGCCGGGCGCAGTGGCTCATGCCTGTAATCCCAGCACTTTGGGAGGCCAAGGTGGGTGGATCACTTGAGGTCGGGAGTTTGAGACCAGCCTGACCAACATGGAGAAACTCCCGTCTCTACTAAAAAATATTTAAAAAAAAAATCAGCTGAGAGTGGTGGCGCATGCCTCTAATGCCAGCTACTCAGGAGGCTGAGGCAGGAGAATCACTTGAACCTGGGAGGAGGAGGTTGCGGTGAGCCGAGATTGCACCATTGCACTCCAGCCTGGGCAACAAGAGTGAAACTCCATCTCAAAAAAAAAAAAAAAATTAGCCGGGCTGTGGCAGGCACCTGTAATCCCAGCTACTCAGGAGGCTGAGGCATGAGAATCGCTTGAACCCGGGAGGCAGAGGTTGCAGTGAGCCAAGATCACGCCACTGCACTCCAGCCTGGGGGATACAGCAAGACTCTGTCTCCAAAAAAAAACAAAGTAAGAAACTTGCCTTCGCAAATGTGTAATATGGAATTTCAAAGAATATATACATATGTTTGAGGATTTAGATTAGTTGGTTTGTAAGAGGTAATGTTCAAATTATGCACAACAGCTGGGTGTGGTGGTACTTGCCTATAGTCCCAGTTACTGGATAGGCCAAAGCGGGAAGATTGCTTGAGCCCAGGAGTTTGAGTCAAGCCTGGGGAACGTAGGACTAGCCTGTCTTTAAAAAAAAAAAAAAGAAAAGAAAAGAAAAGGAAGGCCGGGCATGGTGGCTCACACCTGTAATCCCAGCGCTTTTGAGAGGCCGAGGCAGGTGGATCACCTGAGGTCAGGAGTTCGAGCCCAGCCTGGCCAGCATGGCGAAACCCCGTCTCTATTAAAAATACAAAAATTAGCCTGGTGTGGTGGCAGGCACTTGTAATCCCAGCTACTCGGGAGGCTGAGGCAGGAGAATCGCTTGAACCTGGGAGGAGGAGGTTGCAGTGAGCCAAGAGCCAAGATCGCGCCACGGCACTCCAGCCTGGATGACAAGAGTGAAACTGTCTCAAAAAAAAAAAAAAAAAAAAGAGAAATACCAAATGTGTACATCCTTCTCTAGCATACCCTGGAAATCTGCCCATGCAGGGCACAGAAATACTTTTGTTCTAAGGATACTCATGGAATGCTTCTTACTTACCATGATTTTTTTTTTTTTTTTTTTTTCCAGACAGAGTCTCACTCTGTCGCCCATCCTGGAGTGCAGTAGCTTGATCTCAGCTCACGGTAACCTCCTCCTCCTGGGTTCAAGTGATTCTCCTGCCTCAGCCTCCCAAGTAGCTGGGATTACAGGTGCCCGCTACCATGCCCAGCTAATTTTTATATTTTTAGTACAGACAGGGTTTCACCATGCTGGTCAGGCTGGTCTCAAATTCCTGACCTCAGGTGATCCACCCCCTTCAGCCTCCCAAAGTGCTGGGATTACAGGCATGAGCCACCGCACCCAGCCACCATGATATATTAAAAAATATTTGGTTGCTGGGTGTGGTGGTTCACTTCCGTAATCCCAGCACTTTGGGAGGACACGGCAAGAGGATCACTGGAGTCCAGGAGTTTAATACCAGCCTGGGCAGCATAGTGTGACTCTGTCTCTACAAAAAATTGGCCGGGGGCAGTGGCTCATACCTGTAATCCCAGAATTTTGGAAGGTCGGGGCAGGTGGATCATCTGACGTTAGGAGTTGGAAACTAGCCTGGCTAACATGGTGAAACGCTGTCTCTACTAAAAAATACAAAAATTAGCCGGGTGTGGTGGCGGGCACCTGTAGTCCCAGCTACTCAGGAGGCTGAGGCAGGATAATCACTTGAACCCAGGAGGTGGAGGTTGCAGTGAGCCGAGATCGCGCCATTGCACTCCAGCCTGGGCAACAAGAGCAAGACTCCGTCGCAAAAAATTAAAAAATATTAGCTGGGCATGGTGACGGGTGCCTGTAGTCCCAGCTACTTGGATGGCTGAGGTGGGAGGATTACTTAGGCCCAGAAAGTTGAGGCTAAGGTGAGCCATGACTGCACCACCGCATTCCAGCCTGGGCGAAGGAGTAAGACCCTATCTCCAAATAAAAAAGGAGTAAGGCCTTGTCTCCAAATAAAAAAAAAAAGATCTTTTGTGTGTTAATGACATGACTGTCTACTGAGGGTCCTTAGATAGCTTCAGGATGGGGGATGGTCACCAGAAAATCGAAGGCATGATTAGAGGGTTGGAACTTTCAGCCTCATCCCTGAGGGAAGAGGGGCTGGAGATTGAACTAATCACAAATAGCCATTGACTTAATCAGTCATGCCTATGTGCTGAAACATCCACTAAAAACTAAACCACGGGGTTTAGAGAGCTTCCATGTTGAACGGTGAACATTCATGTGTGTGGTGAATACATTGAGGTGCTGGGAGGGCTGTGTGCTCCCCCTTCCTACTTTGCCCTATGCGTCTCTTCCATCAGGCTGTTTCTTTTCTTTTCTTTTTTCTTCTTTTTTTTTTTTTTGAGATGGAGTCTTGCTCTGTTGCCCAGGCTGGAGCGCAGTGGCGCAATCTTGGCTCACTGCAACCTCCGCCTCTTGGGTTCAAGCAATTCTCCTGTCTCAAGTGTCCTGAGTAGGTGGGATTACAGGCATGCACCACCACACCCGGCTAATTTTTGTATTTTTAGTACAGACAGGGTTTTGCCATGTTGGCCAGGCTGATCTAGAACTCCTGACCTCAGGCGATCTGCCCACCTCAGCCACTCAAAGTGCTGGGATTACAGGCATGTGCACCCGGCCCCATCAGGCTGTTTCTGAGTTGTTTATTTTATAATAAACTGGTAATAGTAAGTAAAGGGACTTTCTGAGTTTTGTGAGCCCTTCTAGCAAATTATCAAGCCCGAGGAGGGGTTGTGGGAAAACCTGATTTGTAGCTGGTCAGTCAGAAATATGGGAGGTCCCAAATTTGCGACAGGTGTCTGAAGCTGGGGGGAGTCTCGTGAGACTGCATCCTTAACCTATGCAGTCTGTGCTAACTCTGGGTAGTTAGTGCCCAAATTAAATTGGTTTACTGGACACTTGGTTGGTGTCAGAGAGTTGGAGAAGTGGGACTGGAAAAGACATCACACAACTGGTGTCAGGCGTTTAAAAACCCACACCTTTGGTGTCAGAAGTGTTGAGAGTAGGCCAGGTGTGGTGGCTTATAACTATAATCCTAGCACTTTCGGAGGGCAAGGCAGGAAAATCATTTGAGGCTAGGAGTTCAAGACCAGCCTAGGGGTCAGGCGCAGTAGCTCATGCTTGTAATCCCAGCACTTTGGGAGGCTGAGGCGGGCAGATCATGAGGTCAGGAGTTCAAGAACAGCCTGGCCAACATGGTGAAACCCCATCGCTACTAAAAATACAAAAATTAGCAGAGCATGGTGGCACACACCTGTAATCCTAGCTACTCAGGAGGCCGAGGCAGAAGAATTGCTTGAAGGCAATTCCGCTTAAAGGCGGAGGTTGCAGTGAGCCAAGATTGCATCACTGCACTCCAGCCTGGGCTACAGAGTGAGACTCCATCTCAAAAAAAAAAAAAGACCAGCCTAGGCAGTGGCAACCCTGTCCCTACAAAAAACACAAAAATTAGCCGGGCATGATGGCACGTGCCTGTAGTGTCCCAGCTACTTTGGGGGCTGAGGTGGGAGGATCGCTTGAGCCTGGGAGGCAGAGGTTACAGTGAGCCGAGATCTCACCACTGTACTTAGCCAGGACGACAGAGTGAGACCCCATCTCAAAAAAGAAAAAAACATGTTCCAGAAAAGGGTTAAAATACAATAAAAAATAAGTGTTGAGAGTAAAAACAGACCACATGCAAACTGATCCTTCTTTTTCCCTTCCTCCTTACGCCCTAGGAAATGTTCTGTGAAGGTCAAGTGTGCAAACAGACATTCCATAGAGCCTGATCCACATCCAGCAGCAGAGCCCACTTGTGGCTGCAGCTTTATGCCAAATTATATTGCAGACTGAACAGATGTTTATCTATCCCATTTGGTGACGAGGACTCGTGGCTGGAGAGAGCCACACAGCGTGTAACCTGAAGTCATCTAGATTATGGGGAAACTGCTCAGCTTCAATAAACCTGTCCAAATGACTCTGAAGTTTTTCCTTTTCGATTTAGGAAATCCCAGCATTTAAAAAAATATTTGAAAGTCTTCTAGGCGCATGAGAGACACACCAGTGAACAAGCTGTCAGTCCTGCCTTCAAGGCTAGTGAGGAAGCTGGCCAAAACAAGCAACCTGAACAGCCACCAGAGCTCTGGGGGTGGGGGGCAGACGACTTTGAGGGATGGGCAGATGGTGATATTGACAGGGGTCTGGGATGGTGATTTTGTTTCTTTTCTTTTCTTTTCTTTTTTTTTTTTGAGACAGAGTCCTGCTCTGTCACCCAGGCTAGAGTGCAGTGGCTCCATCTCGGCTGACTGAAACCTCTGGCTCCTGGCTTCAAGCAATTCTCCTGCCTCATCTTCCCAAGTAGCTGGGATTATAGGCATGTGCCACCACACTCAGCTAATTTTTGTATTTTTAGTAGAGACGGGGTTTCACCATGTTGGCCAGGCTGGTCTCGAACTCCTGACCTCAGGTGATCCGCCCACCTCGGCCTCCCAAAGTGTTGGGATTACAGGCGTGAGCCACCGTGCCTGGCCAGCAGTTCCTCTTTTTTTTTTTTTTAAACAAGATTTAGAATCTCCCCAAGGGTAGTTTAGAGAAAAGAAAATCCAAGACAGGAAATCAGAAGCTATCCATGGGAGGAAAAATAACCTTAATAATGGCAAAGTTACACAAATAACAAACCAGAAAGGAATCATTCCAGAAGCCAAGAATTCAACCCAGATCACCCTTGTCAAAGGACAAAGCCTTAGCTACTGAGCTACACAGCACTGGGCAGTTTCTTTCTTTGTTTTTTCTTTTTTTTGACGGAGTCTCACTCTGTTGCCAGGCTGGAGTGCAGTGGCACAAACTCGGATCACTGCAACCTCTGCCTCCTGGGTTCAAGTGATTCTCCTGCCTCAGCCTCCCGAGTAGCTGGGACTACAGGTGCGTGACACCACGCCCAGCTAATTTTTGTATTTTTAGTAGAGATGGGTTTCACCAGGTTGGCCAGGATGGTCTCGATCTCTTGACCTTGTGATCCACCCACCTTGGCCTCCCAAAGTGCTGGGATTACAGGGATGAGCCACCGCACCCAGCCCTGGGCAGTTTCTATTGCTATTCCCAGAAGAAGTCTAGAGTAGCCAAATTCAAGCTTTCAAAGGCTCTTAACTGCTCAAGATAATTTTTTTTTTTTTTGAGACAGAGTCTCGCTGTGTTGCCCAGGCTGGAGTGCAGTGGCGTGATCTCGGCTCACTGCAAGCTCCGCCTCCCGGGTTCATGCCATTCTCCTGCCTCAGCCTCCCAAGTAGCTGGGACTACAGGCACCCACCACCACGCCTGGCCAATTTTTTTGTATTTTTAGTAGAGATAGGGTTTCACCGTATTAACCAGGATGGTCTTGATCTCCTGACCTCATGATCCACCCACCTCGGCCTTCCAAAGTGCTGGGATTACAGGTGTGAGCCCCCGCGACCGGCCTGCTCAAGATAATTTTTAGGGCTATGACATGAAACCCAAAATTCCTGTCCTCTAGATGGCAGAAACCAAGATAAAGTATCCCCACATGGCCACAAGGTTAAGCTCTTATGGACACAAAACAAGGCAGAGAAATTTCATTTGGCATTGGTTTCAGGGACCCATAGCAACATTTGTAAATAACCAGCCTGATGGGCTGGCTTGAAAACTTGGCTTATAGGCATCCTAAACCCACGTTCTATCCCCTGATACTCCCCTCTTCATTACAGAACAACAAAGAAAGACAAATTCTTAGCATAAAGTACACCAGATTTGCTACAGCCTAAGACTAGTCTGACAAATCCTTTTTTTCTACTAATCAGACCCTTGCAGAGAAGACAAATAGTGGCATTTACCGTTTACACAACATATACAGAGAGAGAGAGAGACCAGAAACTTGGCTGGTAAGAATTTCTTCCTCTGGCCAGGAGCAGTGGCTCACACCTGTAATCTCAGCCCTTTGGGAGGCTGAGGCGGGTGGATCACAAGGTCAAGAGATCCAGACCATCCTGGCCAACATGGTGAAACCCCGTCTCTACTAAAAATACAAAAATTAGCTGGACATGGTGGTGCGCGCCTGTAGTCCCAGCTACTCAGGAGGCTGAGGCAGGAGAATTGCTTGAACCCAGGAGGTGGAGGTTGCAGTGAGCCTAGATCACGCCACTGCACTCCAGCCTGGCGACACAGCGAGACTCCGTCTCAAAAAAAAAAATAAGAAAAGAAAAAAAAAGAATACAACTCAGGCACAGTCAAATGGAGGAGATGCATGGGACAAGGTTTAGTGGGGGGCTGCGGAGCTTCCTTGCCCTCTGCAGGTGCACCACCCTTGCAGTGCATGGATATGTTTGAGGCAGGAGACCAGGGTCTGGAGGCAGGGAACCTAAGGCTGTTTTGGGCTGACTTCCTAGAACTAAATTGAAAAGAAAATCCTAACTTTCCAAGCCTAAGTAACAAAAGGACCAGAGGCTACCCCTTTGCAAACCCCTACCTTTTCTGTGGCAGATGGGAAATTGTAAGTACCTCTAATTAATTAATTAATTGCCTTTTTTTTTTTTTTTTGAGACAGAGTCTCTGTCTGTTGCCCAGGCTGGAGTGCAGTGGCACCATCTCGGCTCGCTGCAACCTCCACCTCCTGCGTTCAGGTGATTCCCCCACACTTACTGGGCTGCATTCCCAGAAGGTTAAGGCATTCTTAGTCACAGGATGAGATAGGAGGACAGCACAAGACACAGGTCACAAAGACCTTGCTAATAAAACAGGTTGTGGTAAAGAAGCCAGGAAAACCCACCAAAACCAAGATGGTGATGAGAGTGGCCTCTGGTCTTCCTCACTGCTCATCATACACTAATTATAATGCATTAGCATTAGCACCCACCACGCCCAGCTAATTTTTGTATTTTTAGTAGAGACGGGGTTTTACCATGTTGGCCAGGATGGTCTCCATCTCTTGACCTCATCATCCGCCCGCCTCTGCTTTCCGCAACCAATCGGACTGATTACAGGCCACTACTTCATCTCATTTGCATGGGTGAACGCCCAGTGGCCAATGGGAAACCTCTAGTGGGTATTTGGACTGGAGAAAATTCTGTATCCAGGGCCCTTGAGTGGCTGCTGGGGCCCGCTCCCACCTGGTGAAATGTACTTTCATTTTCAATAACTCTCTGCTTTTGTTGTTTCATTTTTTTCTTGGTTGTGTGTTTTGTTAAACTCTTTTTTTTTTTTTGACGGAGTCTTGCTCTGTCACCCAGGCTGGAGTACAGTGGCGTGATCTCGGCTCACTGCAACCTCTGCCTCCCAGGTTCATGCCATTCTCCTGCCTCAGCCTCCCCAGTAGCTGGGACTACAGGTGCCCGCCACCACGCCCGGCTAATTTTTTGTATTTTTAGTAGAGACAGTGTTTCACTATGTTAGCCAGGATGGTCTCAATCTCCTGACCTCGTGATCTGCCCGCCTCGGCCTCCCAAAGTGCTGGGATTACAGGCGTGAGCCACCGCACCTGGCCCTTGTTAAATTCTTTGTTCAAAATGCCAAAAACCTGGACACCCTCCACTGGTACTGAAGCTCACTGAACCTCCTTGTTCAGGAGTTTTCATAGCGCTCCATCTCCAGCCCCCTTCCCTCCCAGGAGGTTGGGGTGGGGCTGTTTCCACCCTCTAATCAAAGTCCTCTAATTTGGTCTTTCTGGTGAGCAGCCCCAACCCTGAGTCACATCATTAGCATAGACTCTGGTGTGTTCTAAAGGGGCTCCTTATGAATAGCAAAAGACATTCCTATCACTCAGGAAATTCCAAGGAATTTAGGAGCCCTGTGCCAGAACCAGGGAAAAAGACCAAATATATATTTCATTAAACTTTACTACATGATACAAACTACAGTTTGGAAAGACATTTAGGAATGGTAGAACAAAACAAGTGAGAAAATATAATATGTAAAAGGTCTTTTTGTCATTTCAAAATACAAGAGGTAGCTGGGCATGGTGGCCCACACCTGTAATCCAGCATTTTGGGAGGCTGAGGCAGGAGGATCCCTTGAGCCCAGGAGTTGGAGACCAGCCTGAACAACATACTGAGACCCCGTCTCTACAAAAAATAGAAAATTAGTTGGGTGTGGTGGTCCATGCCTGTAGTCCCAGCTACTCCAGAGGCTGAGGTGAGGGGATAGCTTGAGCCAGGAAGTTGAGGCTGCAGTGAGCCAAGATTGTGCCAGTGCACTCCAGACTGGACAACAGAGCAAGACCCTGTCTCAGGGGGCTGGCCACGCATGGTGACACATCCCTGTAGTCTGAGGAGCTCAAGGTTGCAACAGTGAGCCATGATCGCACCATTCCACTTCATCCTGGGCAACAGAGCAAAACCCTATCTCTATGAAAAAAAAAAAAAAAGCAAGAGGCTAACTTCTCTGAGGTTTACTATAGTTAACTTTTACAAGTATTTAATCATAATTGCTTAGATTGAATTCAGTTCAGCATATATTCCTGGAAGTTCACTATTATTATTATTACTAGGTCCTGAGAATATGAAACAACCATAAAAATGAGTGATGAATTCAATATATATTATTCTGACACTGAGAAGTATTGTAACAAAACACAAGTTTCTAGGTCATACCAAAAGCCGGGCAAAGTGGCAGATTCCTGTAATCCCAGCTACTCAGGAGGCTGAGGGGGGAGAATTGCTTGAACCCGGGAGGCAGAGGTTGCAGTGAGCAGAGATAGCACCATGCCATTGCACTCCAGCCTGGGCAACAAGAGTGAAACTCCATCTCAAAAAAAAAAAAATCCTTTCATGAAATTACTACCAGATGTTGGCCCTTCAGCACAACCAGCTTGGAAGCTTCATCCTTAGCAAAGAAAGATCTTCAAAGCAGGCACTTCCATGATCCACATACATTGGATGCCCTTAAAGGGGGGGAAAAGGGAGAGGAAGGGAGGAGAGGAAGAGGAGGAGAAATAGCATTTCAATTCTGCTTTAATATATATATATATTTTGAGACAGAGTCTCACTCTGTCATCCAGGCTGGAGTGCAGTGGTGCAATCTCCGTTCACTGCAACCTCCACCTCCCAGGTTTAAGTGATTCTCCTGCCTCAGCCTCCCTAGTAGCTGGGATTACAAGTGTGCACCACCACCATGGCCAGCTAATTTTTGTATTTTTAGTATTTTTGTATTTTTGTTTCGCCATGTTGGTTGGGCTGGTCTCCAACTCCTGGCCTCAAGTGATCCACCCACCTCAGCCTACCAAAATGCTCGGATTACAAGTGTGGCCCCTTGTAATAAAAATTTAATTTTTTGGAATATGACTCTTGGAGTTTTTCTTTTTCTTTTTTTACTTTTGGACTCTGTTGGACTTGAGTTGTTTTTCTTTAATGGCTTTATTGAGGTATATTTTATGTACCATAAAATGCACCTAAGTGTACAGTTTGATAATTTCTAGTAAATGTACATAGGTGTACAACCATTCCTACAATCCAGTTTCAGAACAAGTCAATCACTCCAAAAAGTTCCCTAGAGACCATGTGCTGACAACTATTATTTTATAGGCTTTTCTTTTTCTTTTTTTTCTATTTCTGTTTGAGACAGAGTCTCTTTCTGTCACCCAGGGTGGAGTGGAGTGGCACAATCTCAGCTCACTGCAACCTCTGTCTCCTGGGTTCAAGTGATTCCCCTGCCTCAGCCTCCCAAGTAGCTGGGATTACAGGCACTTGCCACCACGCCCAGCTAATTTTTGCATTTTGAGTAGAGAGGGGGTTTCACCATGTTGGCCAGGCTGGTCTCGAACTCCTGACCTCAGGTGATCTGCCCACCTTGGCCTGCTGGAGGTATGTGACAAATTGATGGCAAATGGATTATGCCCCCAATGGACAGTGTTCTCAAACCATGATCTGAGGACCCGGGGATCCCGAGACCTTTTAAGGGTATCTGTGAGATCAAAGCTATTTTCATGATAATCCTGAGATGATATTTGCTCTTCATTCTCTTTCTCTCATGAGCATATGGGAGTCTTCTGGAGACTTCCTGCCAGGCCACATCATGACTGACCTGACCCAGAGTACATCTGAGAATTCAGCTGTCTTCTATTAAGCCAGACATTAAAGAGATTTGCAAAAATGTCAAACAAGGCCACTCTGCATGTAATAGGCTTATCTTAAAAATGAATTAATATGTCTCTTGGTTGCCGTTTCTAATACAATCCGTCTGCCTCGGCCTCCCAAAGTCCTGAGATTATAGGTATGAGCCGCTGCACCTGGCCTAGCCTTTTCATATGGAGTCTCAGACAGTGAAATTCAGTCAATATATTTATAATGAATACTTTTTTTTTTGAGATGGAGTCTTGCTCTTGTCACCCAGGCTGGAGTGCAATGGCATGATCTTGGCTCACTGCAACCTCCGCCTCCCAGGCTCAAGCGATTCTCCTGTCTCAGCCTCCTGAGTAGCTGGAATTACAGGCATGGGCCACCACGCCCGGCTAATTTTTGTATATTTAGTAGAGATGGGGGTTTCACTATGCTGGCCAGGCTGGTCTCGAACTCCTGACCTCATGATCCACTTGCCTCAGCCTCCCAAAGTGCTGGAATTACAGGCGTGAGCCACTGTGCCTGGCCTATAATGAATACTTTTTAATATTCTCTTTGTTTCTGTCCACAGCAAGAATCTTTATTTCCTGAGACCTTTTGTAGCAGATTATTTTCCCTCAGTTTCTTGCCCTTAAGAGTCTTCGGTTCTCCACAGATAAGAGTTTTGCTTTTGATATTTCCTCGACGTGCTCATAAGGATTTCATTATAGCTTCTGGGTGCAATCTTTAGGGGAGTTTGTAAAACAGTCTTTTTTTTTTTTTTTTTTTTTTGTAATGGAGTTTCGCTCCGTCACCCAGGCTGAAGTGCAGTGGTGCAATCTTGGCTCACTGCAACCTCCGCCTCCAGGGTTCAAGGGATTCTTGTGCCTCAGCCTCCCAAGTAGCTGGGATTACAGGCGCCCGCCACCACACCTGGCTAATTTTTGTATTTTTAGTAGAGATGGGGTTTTACCATGTTGCCCAGGCTGATCTCAACTCCTTTTTTTTTGAGACAGAGTCTCGCTCTGTTGCCCAGGCTGGAGTATAGTGGCACGATCTCGGCTCACTGCAACCTCTGCCTCCCGGGTTCAAGCGATTCTCTTGCCTTGGCCTCCTGAGTAGCTGGGACTACGGGCACATGCCATCATGCCCGGCTAATTTTTGCATTTTTAGTAGGGACGGGGTTTCACCATGTCGGCCAGGATGGTCTTGATCTCCTGACCTCGTGATCTGTCTGCCTCAGCCTCCCAAAGTGCTGGGATTACAGGCGTGAGCCACCTCACCCAGCCAAGTTAGTATGTGTTTAAAGATCACACTTGTAATCCTAGCACTTTGGGAGGCTGACGTAGGAGGATCACTTGAAGCCAGGGGTTTGAGACCAGCCTGGGCAACATAAAGATTACAGGCGCGAGCCACTGAGCCTGGACCCTTCCCTCTCTTAATCTGTTCAGGCTGCTATAACATAATACTGTAGGCTGCCTACAGAGTTTTTAAAATTAGTATTTTTTTTTTTTTTTGAGACGGAGTCTTGCTCTGTTGCCCAGGCTGGAGTGCAGTGGCGTGATCTCGGCTCACTGCAAGCTCCAACTCCCAGGTTCACGCCATTCTCCTGCCTCAGCCTCCCGAGTAGCTGGGACTACAGGCGCCCGCCACCACGCCCGGCTAATTTTTTTATTTTAGTAGAGACGGGGTTTCACCATGTTAGCCGGGATGGTCTCGATCACCTGACCTCGTGATCTGCCGGCCTTGGCCTCCCAAAGTGCTGGGATTACAGGCGTGAGCCACCGCACCCGGCCTAAAATTAGTATGTTTTTTGTTGTACTTGTTTTTGTTTTTGTTTTTTTTTTGAGGCGGAGTTTCACTCTTGTTACCCAGGCTGGAGTGCAATGGCGTGATCTTGGTTCACCACGACCTCTGCCTCCCGGGTTCAAGCGATTCTCCTGCCTCAGCCTCCTGAGTAGCTGGGACTACAAGCATGCACCACCATGCTTGGCTAATTTTGTATTTTTAGTAGAGACAGAGTTTCTCCATATTGGTCAGGCTGGTCTCGAACTCCCGACATCACGTGATCCACCTGCCTCAACCTCCAAAAGTGCTGGGATTACAGGTGCGAGCCACCTCGCCTGACCAAGTTAGTATGTGTTTAAAGATCACACTTGTAATCCCAGCACTTTGGGAGGCTGATGTAGGAGGATCGCTTGAGGCCAGGTGTTTGAGACCAGCCTGGGCAACATAGGGAGACCCTGTCTCTACAAAAAATACAAAAATTAGTTGGGTGTGATGGTTCATGCCTGTAGTCTCAGCTACTCAGGAGGCTGAGGTGGGAGGATTACTTGGGCCCAGGAGGTCGGGGCTGCAGTGAGCCAGTGACCATGCCAGTATACTCCAGCCCTGATTACAGAACAAACCCCTATCTCAAACAAACAAACAAGTACATAAATGAAAGAAAGTTTGTGTTCCTACCACAGGTGTGTCCAGTGAGAAGAGTGTGATGTTGCAGATGAGAGGGGATAAATGCTGGACCAAAGTCCTTGAGAAGGTGAGAGAGAAAGGAGAGAAAGGAATCCAGAGTCCAGATGAAGGAGTTGATCTCTGATGGCAGCCGAGATAACAGCACATCCTTACGGTTGTAGGTGGCTTTGTAGATCTAAGAAGATCAGGAAGATTGCTGGCTCTAGTTTTGTAGATTATCAGGAAGATTATCAGAAAAACATATCTTAACCTGGTGAGCTCTCTATGCTCTGGCACTTGAATAAAAGCTATCCTAAAATATTACAAATTCTAGAATTTACCTTCACAAAAACTTTTTCATTAACTAGGAGGCTTTTCTTTTTGGATACGGAGTCTTGCTCTGTCCTCCAGGCTGGAGTGCAGTGGCACCATCTAGGCTAACTGCAACCTCTGCCTCCCGAGTTCATGCGATTCTCCTGCCTCAGCCTCCTGAGTAACTGGGATTACAGGCATGTGCCACCACACCCAGCTAATTTTTGTATTTTTAGTGGAGACAGGGTTTCACCATACTGGCCAGGCTGGTCTGGAACTCCTGACCTCAGGTGATCTGCCTGCTGAGGCATAACTTTTATTTCAGTCTCACATTTCAGTTTGTTCTGTGGTCTCCTCCTTTATTTGTTGCTAGGTAAAAAACATTTTTTTTTTTTTGCTGGTTTCCAGGTAATTCTAAGAACTAACTAAGGTCCTGTTGCTTGGTAGTTACTAAGGGAGGCAGACAGAGTATTTTGCACCATCCAAAGGCGGTAATGTAATGCTTAAATGGAAGAAACTGAACCAAACAATGAAAATATGGGCTATGTATTACAAACAACTCTGACACACTGTTATTTATGATATTATAGGAAAGCTTCTCCCAAGGAAAGTGGTGGAAACTCCATCACTTAGACAAGTTAGAACACAACTGTAAAGGTACTAAAAAGTGTATTAGAGAGATTCATCCTGTAAAAGACCCTGGGGGCTGAGTGTGGTGGCTCATGCCTGTAATCCTAACACTTTGGGAGGGTGAAGCAGAAGGATCACTTGAGCCCAGGAGTTTGAGACCAGCCTGAGCAACATAGTGAGACCCTATCTCTACAAAAATTAAAAATTAGCCTGGCATGGTGGCATGCGCCTATAAGCCCAGCTACTTGGGAGGCTGAGGTGGGAAAATTGCTTGAGCCCAGGAGGTCGAGGCTACAGTGTGCCATGTTTGCACCATTGTACTCAAGGCTGGGAAACAGGGCAAGACCCTGTCTCAAAAAACAAACAAACAAACAAAAAATTACCCTGATAAGTACATTATATGGCTAGAGACTTTGTTTCCAATTTTTCTCTTTTTTTTTTGAGTTGGAGTCTCACTCTGTTGCCCAGGCTGGAGTGCAGTGGTGTGATCTCGGCTCACTGCAACCTCTGCCTCCTGGGTTCAAGCAATTCTCCTGCCTCAGTCTCCTGAGTAGCTGGGACTACAGGCATGGGCCACCACACCCAGCTGATTTTTTTTTTTTTTTGGAGATGGAATCTTGCTCTGTTGCCCAGGCTGGAGTGCGGTGGTGCGATCTTGGCTCACTGCAACCTCTGCCTCCCAGGTTCAAGTGATTCTCCTGCCTCAGCCTCCCGAGTAGCTGGGATTACAGGCGCCTGCCACCACGCCTGGCTAATTTTTGTATTTTTAGTAGAAACGGGGTTTCTTTTTTTTTTTTTTGAGACAGGTTCAAGCAATTCTTCTGCCTCAGCCTCCCGAGTAGCTGGGATTACAGGCGCCTGCCACCACGCCTGGCTGATTTTTGTATTTTTAGTAGAAACGGGGTTTCTTTTTTTTTTTTTGAGATGGAATCTCGCTCTGTCGCCCAGGCTGGAGTGCAGTGGCGCGATCTTGGCTCACTGCAAGCTCCGCCTCCCGGGTTCAAGCGATTCTCTGGCCTCAACCTCCCGAGTAGCTGGGACTACAGGCGCCCGCCACTGCGCTGAGCTAATTTTTTGGTTTTTTAGTAGAGACGGGGTTTCACCATGTTAGCCAGGATGGTCTCAATCTCCTGACCTCGTGATCCACCCACCTCTGCCTCCCAAAATGCTGGGATTACAGGCGTGAGCCACCGCGCCCGGCCAGAAACGGGGTTTCACCATGTTAGCCAGGCTGCTCTTGAACTCCTGACCTCAGGTGATCTGCCCGCCTGGGCCTCTCAAAGTGCTGGGATTACAGGCGTGAGCCACCACGCCCAGCTAATTTTTGTATTTTTAGTAGAAACAGGGTTTCACCATGTTGGCCAGGCTGGTCTTGAACTCCTGACCTCGTGATCCGCCCGCCTTGGCCTCCCAAAGTGTTGAGATTACAGGCATGAGCCACCACGCTTGGCCTAATTTTTGTATTTTTAGCAGAGATGGGGTTTCGCCATGTTGTCCAGGCTGGTCTTGAACTCCTGACCTCAAGTGATCTGCCCGCCTCGGCCTCCCAAAGTACTGGGATTACACGTGTGAACCACCATGCCTGGTCTCTAATTTTTCTGATTCTATAAAATTACATTCTATTTGCTGAAAGAGTACTTTAGAGTTGAAGAAAAAGAAAAGGAGTGGAATTCCCCTGTAAACAGGAAAAACGTCCATGTATTTCTTGGCCTTAAAATAGTGAAACATCTTGAAAAAAAATCAATCCTATGTCAGAAAATCCATCTATCAGAATAAAAGGTTGAATCATTGATAAGCTAGACAGAACATGGAATTTATGGTGAACAAAATTCTGTGGTATAATAATTTTTACAATATCACTACTCAGCAAATAAATGTACAACAGTATTTTATCTTGCATTTTCTTGAATACTCAATATATACTAGATATTGTATCTTTCACTTTCTCTAACCACAAAATGGGAAGGATACTTTCTTATAATATCTGAATATTAAACTATTAAATATGACTTGTAAAAGCAAATGTATTACAGTACAAGCAGAAGTGACAAAACTAAAAATAGATAAGTTGGACTATATCAAATTAAAAAAATTTTTTTCAGTTTAGTTTTTAGAGACAAGGTCTCACTTTCTCACCCAGACTGGAGTGTTATGGCATGATAATAGCTCACTGCAGCCATGATCTCCCGGACTCAAGTGATCATCCTGTCTCAGCCTCCTGGGTAGCTGGGACTATAGGCAGGCACCACTGAGCCTGGATTTTTTTTTTTTGAGATGGAGTCTCACTCTTGTTGCTCAGGCTGAAGTGCAATGGCGTGATATCGGCTCACCACAGTCTCTGCCTCCCAGGTTCAAGCGATTCTCCTGCCTGAGCCTCCCGAGTAGCTTGGATTATAGGCATATGCCACCACGCCCAGCTAATTTTGTGTTTTTAGTAGAGACGGGGTTTCTCCATGTTGGTCAGTCTGGTCTCGAACTCCCGACCGCAGGTGATCCACCTGCCTTGGCCTCCCAAAGTGCTGGGATTACAGGTGTGAGCCACGGCACCAGGCCATGAGCCTGACTATTTTTTTGTTTTGTTTTGATTTGTTTTGTTTTCTGTAGAGATAGGGTCGCTATGTTGCCCAGGCTGGTGCTGGCCTCAGGCGATCCCCTCACCTCGGCCTCCCAAAGTGCTGGAATTACAGGTGTGAACCACTATATCAGGCCCAAATTAAAAGTTTTTTTTGTTGTATTTTTGTTTTGTTTTGTTTTTGTGCTGCAAATTATACAATCAAGAAAGTGAAAAGACATCCACAGAATGGGAGAAAATATTTGCAAATCATATATCTGATAAAGGACTAGTATCCAGAATATGTAAATAACTTTTACAACTCAAAAAATAATAATAAAAGAAAAATGGTTTGGGAATCGTATAAATATAAACAACATAAAAACAAACAAAAGAACTCTTATAACTCAACAATAAGACAAATAACCCCTCCCCCTCCCCCTCCCCCTCCCTCTCCCCACGGTCTCCCTCTCCCTCTCTTTCCATGGTCTCCCTCTGATGCCGAGCCGAAGCTGAACTGTACTGCTGCCATCTCGGCTCACTGCAACCTCCCTGCCTGATTCTCCTGCCTCAGCCTGCTAAGTGCCGGCACGCCTGACTGGTTTTTGTATTTTTTTGGTGGAGACGGGGTTTCGCTGTGTTGGCCGGGCTGGTCTCCAGCTCCTAACCGCGAGTGATCCGCCAGCCTCGGCCTCCTGAGGTGCCGGGATTGCAGGCGGAGCCTCATTCACTCAGTGCTCAATGGTGCCCAGGCTGGAGTGCAGTGGCGTGATCTCGGCTTGCTACAACCTCCACCTCCCAGCCGCCTGCCTTGGCCTCCCAAAGTGCCGAGATTGCAGCCTCTGCCTGGCCACCACCCCGTCTGGGAAGTGAGGAGCGTCTCTGCCTGGCCGCCATCCCATCTAGGAAGTGAGGAGCGTCTCTGCCCGGCAGCCACCCCACCCGGGAGGGAGGTGGGGGTCAGCCCCCGCCAGGCCAGCCGCCCCATCCGGGAGGGAGGTGGGGGGGTCAGCCCCCCGCCCGGCCAGCCGCCCCGTCCGGGAGGTGAGGGGCGCCTCTGCCCGGCCGCCCCTACTGGGAAGTGAGGAGCCCCTCTGCCCGACCACCACCCCGTCTGGGAGGTGTACCCAGCAGCTCATTGAGAACGGGCCATGAAGACAATGGCGGTTTTGTGGAATAGAAAGGGGGGAAAGGTGGGGAAAGGATTGAGAAATCGGATGGTTGCTGTGCCTGTGTAGAAGGAAGTAGACATGGGAGACTTTTCATTTTGTTCTGTACTATGAAAAATTCTTCTGCCTTGGGATCCTGTTGATCTGTGACCTTGCCCCCAACCCTGTGCTCTCTGAAACATGTGCTGTGTCCACTCAGGGTTAAATGGATTAAGGGTGGTGCAAGATGTGCTTTGTTAAACAGATGCTTGAAGGCAGCATGCTCGTTAAGAGTCATCACCACTCCCTAATCTCAAGTACCCAGGGACACAAACACTGCGGAGGGCCGCAGGGTCCTCTGCCTAGGAAAACCAGAGACCTTTGTTCACTTGTTTATCTGCTGACCTTCCCTCCACTATTGTCCTATGACCCTGCCAAATCCCCCTCTGCGAGAAACACCCAAGAATGATCAATAAAAAAATAAAGAAAGAAAGAAAGAAAAAAAAAAGAAGACAACCCAATTAAAAATGAACAGAGGGAAAAAGAAAAACAAAACAAAAAAACAAAAACACACACAAAAAAACAGAGGGCCGGGTGCAGTGGCTCACGCCTGTAATTCCAGCACTTTGGGAGGCCGATGTGGGTGGATCACTTGAGGTCAGGAGTTTGAGATCAGCCTGGCTAACATGGCAAAACCCTGTCTCTACTAAAAATACAAAAATTAGCCGGGCGTGGTGGCCCATGCTTGTAATCCCAGCTACTCGGGAGGCTGAGGCAGGAAAAGCGCTTGAACCCAGGAGGCAGAGGTTGCGGTGACTCGAGATTGTGTCAGTGCACTCCAGCCTGGGTGACAGAGCAAGATTCTGTCTTAAAAAAAAGAAAAAAGAAAAGAAAGAGAAAAAGCCGGGAGCAGTGGCTCATGCCTGTAACCCCAGCATTTTGGGAGGCGGAGGTGGGCGGATTACGAGGTCAAGAGATCCACGAGAGCATCCTGGCCAACGTGGTGAAATCTCATCTCTACTAAGAATACAAAAATTAGCCAGGCATGCTGGTGGGCGCCTGTAGGCCCAGCTACTTGGGAGGCTGAGGCAGGAGAATCACTTGAACCTGGGAGGTGGAGGTTGCAGTGAGCTGAGATCGCGCCACTGCACTCCAGCCTGGTGACAGAGCAAGACTCCATCTCAAAAAAAAAAAAAAAAGAACAGAGAATATGAATGAATAGGTATTTGTCCAAAGAAGATAAACCTAAGCAGATGTTCAACATCATTAGCTCCTAGAAAAATGAAAAACAAAACCACAAAGAGATACCATTTCACATCTACTGGTGTGGCTACAATAAAAAAGACAGACAAAAACCATTGTTGGTAGAGATGTGGAGAAGTTAGAACCCTCACACATTGCTGGTGGCAGTGCAGCTGCTTTGGAAAACAGTTTGACAGTTTCTCAAAAAGCCAAACATGTAACCCAGCAATTCCTCTCCTAGGTATATGCCTAAAAGGAATAAAAATAAAAACATATGTCCAAACAAACACTTGTACATGAATGTTTATAGCAGCATTACTCATAATTGTCAAAAGGTGGAAACAACCCAAATATCACTATGAATTGATAAACAAAATGCGCTACAGCAATACAGTGATACATTTGGCATTAAAGAAATGAAGTACAGATATATGCTACAATATGCGTGAACCTTGAAAACATATGCTAAGTGAAGGAAGCCAAACCCCAAAGGCCACACGGTGTATTGCTCCACTGATGTGAAATGTCCAGAATAGGCAAATTCACCAAGACAGAAGGTCGTTATCCTGCAGGAGTCTTTTTTTTTTGTGACGGAGTCTCGCTCTGTTGCCCAGGCTGGAGTGCAGTGGCACGATCTCGGCTCCTTACAACTTCTGCCTCCCGGGTTCAAGCAATTCTTTGCCTCGGACTCCCAAGTAGCTGGGATTACAGGTGCCCGCCACCACGCCCTTCTAATTTTTGTATTTTGTATTTCACCATCTTGGCCAGGCTGGTCTTAAACTCCGGACCTCTTGATCCACCCGCCTTGGCCTCCCAAAGGGCTGGGATTACAGGCGTGAGCCACTGCGCCCGGCCCGGGAGTGACTGTTAATGGCTTTGAGGGTTTCTTTTTGGGATGATGAAAATGTTCTGAAATTGGACAGTGAGGATGACTGAACTGTGAACATAATAAAACCACTGTACACCTTAATTGGGTGAATTGTATGGTATGTAAATTAGATGGCAATAATGAGGTTAAAAAAAGTAAACTTTTAACATCAGTGTCACCAGGGGTTCAAGTTCTGGCTTACACAGAATTCCTTTCCTGGAGAGCAGATAATATGCAAAGCCAGCAGTGATTTATTTTTACTCACAAATTCCTTACATATTTTTACTCACAAATTCCTTACATATCTAGTAGTCAGGTTCCTATTTTAAGCATGTAGCAAATACATTGTAACTCTTAATTCTGGAATGCAGTCTTTATGGCTTAGTGAGCCATCCAATCCACTTATAGTCTTCGTCAGCGGCAAAATCTGGAATTTCATGGTACTGTTACTTTGATCGCTCAACTTAGATTTATATTTTATAAATATATATATACATATATATATTTTATAAATATATATATACATATATATATTTTATAAATATATATATACATATATATATTTTATAAATATATATATACATATATATATATTTTATAAATATATATATACATATATATTTATAAAATATATATACATATATATATTTTATAAATATATATATACATATATATATTTTATAAATATATATACATATATATTTTATAAATATATATATATTTTATAAATATATATATATATTTTATAAATATATATATACATATATATATTTTATAAATATATATATACATATATATATATATTTTTGAGATGGAGTCGCGCTCTGTCGCCCAGGCTGGAGTGCAGTGGCGCGATCTCGGCTCACTGCAAGCTCCGCCTCCCGGGTTCACGCCATTCTCCTGCCTCAGCCTCCCGAGTAGCCGGGACTACAGGCGCCCGCCGCCACGTCTGGCTGATTTTTTGTATTTTTTAGTAGAGACGGGGTTTCACCGTGTTAGCCAGGATGGTCTCGATCTCCTGACCTCGTGATCCGTCCGCCTCGGCCTCCCAAAGTGCTGGGATTACAGGCGTGAGCCACCGCGCCCGGCCAAATATTTGTATTCTTGTGCACCTGAGGATGGTTTTCCCCCACTGACTCCAAACGTCTTCCTTGCATTTGCTGTGTACAATTCAGTGATTTGGGTCTCTCATCCATTTATACTTTCAAATTTTACCAATACTTTTTGAACACACTTAAAAAAAAAAAAAACCCAGGAAGTATCTCTAAAAGGCCAAGGTAAAATAAAATGAATGGGAGTTCTTGTGTTCGAGTTTTCTTCCAACTGGGCTTTCCTGGAGGAGGTGGAAGAGTGTGTGGCAGATGTTTCAGAAAATGAGCGCTCAGTACGGTAGATCACGCTCCCGGGGTCAAGGAGACGTTTTCCGTTTTCTTTTCCCTCGCTTAGGCGGCGGGCGCGCACAGTCCAGTGGGAGCGATGAGGTGTTTCTAGGCCCCCAAGTCACAGAAAAGCAGGCGATTGGGAACAACGGAGGCGCGGCGGGCCCCCGGGCCGCGGGCCAGCGCCACCTTCTGGTGGATCTTCCCCGACGCGAGTCTGGGAGTCGTCCCTCCCCATGCCAGCCTACCTGGCTCAGGCCCGCCGCGCCCGCAGCCCCAGCGCGGTCGCCGTGGCAACGCCCCGCCCAGCCGCCAGCCTCCCTTTGCCCCTCCCCACGTCCGGCGCGGCTGCGCGGGACGGGGTGGGACGGAGGCGGGGAGAGGACGCAGGCGAGAGGAACTCGGCGGCGCGGCGCCCGCGGCCTATTGGCTGCCACGTCCCGGCGCCAGAAGCCCCGCCTCCCTGACGGGGGTCACGTGATCCCTTTCAAAGATGGCCGCCCTGTTGTTTTGATGAATAATACTTGGTGGGGCGAGGGGGAAAGAGTAGGGGTGGAGGGGTAGGAGGATTTACTCTTCCAGCGAGAGCTACGCGCATCCCATCCTCCCCCTCCCCCCTACCCGGGCTCCGGCGTGGAGGCGGGGCGTGGCCGGCCTGCTTTGGGAGGGGAGGGGCTTCCCTTACAGTGCTGGGCTCTGCCAGGACGGCTGTGGGGTCGCCTTACCTCGGGGTATCCACTCTGCAGTCGACCAGTTCCCGCCAGGAGCAAAGGGTAGGAAGGAGAGCAGGATCTGCTGTAGGAACGCAGCTACCGCGCCACTGTCACGAAGAAACAGCAGGCTCGGGGCACGAGACGAACTGGAGACCGCGCTGCCTAGCTGGGTAACCTGGGAAGCAGAGGGTAATAAGTGGCGCCTTAAGATAACCCTGTAGCAGCAGCAGTGGCGGCCAAAGGAGGCTGCTCAGGGAACAAGCGGCTGTAGTAGTCTGTGGGGCGACTGGAGTGACCGAAGCCAAGGCAGTTTAGTGCCTCTCGTGTTCTTATTTTTTAACCTCTGACTATGCAATTCTGAAACCTCCCCCATTCGGGGGACCAGACAGCCTGATAGACACCTTCCACTCTCCTTCCTCCCGCCGTGGTCTCGAGAACAGAAGGATCTCTCCTTAACGCCTTTCACCATTAAGAGGAAAGCGATGGAGGAGCTGAGCGCTGATGAGGTGAGGAGGTTGGGGGACACCTTGAGGGATTAGTTGGCAACTCGTTAGCGCTTTGGACAGGGATGGTATTGCGCCAGTGCTGTCTGGCCTTTGGGCTTGGAGAAGGAACGGAGATGATATTTTCCAAGAATAACGTGACTCCCCGATAGGGTCTCTGGTTTTGTTCTCCTTTATTCTGTTGCCTTCTTTCTTCATTCTGAACTCCATTTGCTTCTTTCCGAGTGTTCTTTTAGGGTATGAACAAGAGGAGAGAGAGCATCTTGAGGTGTTTATTCTTTTCTTCAGGGTATGCAAACAAGAAGGGCGAGATTTACATAAAGTTAAAGTGTGTGTGTGTCTGTGTCTTCAGGAATTTAAAGGACAATTTTGGATGGAATGAGAATGTATGGTGGGTGAATATTTTTAAAGAAAGCATTCGAAATTCCAGATATGTGTGGTTATTTCACTGTATAAGCTGATTAAACATATATTTTTGCTTGAGGGGTGGTTTACAGACAGATTCTTTGATATTTAACAAAATATGTATCTTCTCCACAGTTTAGAGAATTCCAGTTATATTCTAGTACTTAATAGACCACTAATGACTTCTGGCATTCTTCTGTTACATTCTATCTTTTCCTACTTCTTGAATCTTTCAAACTTGTGTTTTGCTGTAGCAGAGACTGAACGGGAAGCAAGTGGAAGCAAATGACTTTCTAAACTCTCTCCTGTTCTCATTTCTTAAAGGAGTTATACAGATCTACTTCTTGATGTTTTAAAGATTGTTTAATAAATTAGGTTGTTGTAAAAAAAAAACAAAACAAAACCAAAAAGCAGTGGCAATTAGGGTACAAGGAATTTCTTCTGATTCTACTGCCTTTTCTCTTCCTTTTTGCAAATTAGGAGCTTCCCTTTCAGGACCCCTACTGGCCATACCCTCTTTAGCCTACCTCCACATTTCTTCACTGGTTCATCATGTAAACTTCCCTACAGTATTAGGAAAGCAGTCATCCATCAAGTTGATTGTACTACAAGACTTCCATGCTCCAGTTTTAGCTACAGAGTACTTAGTGTGTTTACTTAGGGACTGCAATTCTGCTGGGATAGGACACGCAGTGGTGTGTTAAGGGTCAGGTAGGAAAGGAAGCAAATGATTTTGTTGATTGTGATACTTGGATACTTGGTTTGGAAAATCAGGACTGCCCATTCGGCGTTACTTTGTTTTTTTCGAATACAGCAGAAATGTAATCTTAAGTGAAGAGAATATTACACAGTTTCTTTCATTCGGTAGGAAATATCAAGAAATCTCCTTAGAATCGCTTTGTTTTATGTGGGTTTTTTGTTTGTTTGTTTGTTTGTTTTTTGAGACGGAGTCTTGCTCTGTCGCCCAGGCTGCAGTGCAGTGGCGCGATCTCGGCTCACTGCAAGCTCCGCCTCCCGGGTTCACACCATTCTCCTGCCTCAGCCCCCTGAGTAGCTGGGACTACAGGCGCCCGCTACCACGCCCGGCTATTTTTTGTATTTTTAGTAGAGATGGGGTTTCACCATGTTGGCCAGGATGGTCTCCATCTCTTGACCTCGTGATGCACCCGCCTCAGCCTCCCAAAGTGCTGGGATTACAGGCGTGAGCCACCGCGCCTGGCCTGTTTTATGTGGTTTTTTAACAGTTTCTCTACCTCCCCCGTTTTTCATTAATGTTAATTCTAGTGAGTAATTTCTCTTAAGGCAGAGATACTGTTTTTTTTTTTTTTTTTTTTTTTTGAGGCGGAGTCTCGCTCTGTCGCCCAGGCTGGAGTGCAGTGGCGCTATCTCAGCTCACTGCAAGCTCTGCCTCCCGGGTTCACGCCATTCTCCTGCCTCAGACTCCGGAGTAGCTGGGACTACAAGCGCCCGCCACCACTCCCGGCTAGTTTTTTGTATTTTTTTGTGTTTTTAGTAGAGACGGGGTTTCACTGTGTTAGCCAGGATGGTCTCGATTTCCTGACCTTGTGATCTGCCCGCCTCGGCGTCCCAAAGTGCTGGGATTACAGGCGTGAGCCACCGTGACCGGCCAGAGATAGTTTTTTTATTTTTTTATTTTTTATTTATTTTACTTTTTTTTTTTTGAGACGGAGCCTCGCTCTGTCGCCCAGGCTAGAGTGCAGTGGCGCAATCTCAGCTCACTGCAAAGCTCCGCTTCCCGGGTTCACGCCATTCTCCTGCCTCAGCCTCCCGAGTAGCTGGGACTACAGGCGCCCGCCACCACGCCCGGCTAATTTTTTGTGTTTTTAGTAGAGACGGGGTTTCACCGTGTTAGCCAGGATGGTCTCAATCTCCTGACCTCGTGATCCGCCCGCCTCGGCCTTCCAAAGTGCTGGGATTACAGGTGTGAGCCACCGCGCCCGGCCAAGGTAGTTTTTTAGTAGTCCTTTACTCCTATAAATTACTTTTTTTTTTTTTTTTTGATGATCTGTTAATAGTCCTTGGTTTAGAGGCTTTTGCATACTTGAGTTTTCACCAAAAAATTCTTTTCAAACCAGTGAGGCATTACAGACCAGTGAAGATATTGTATAATCTAAAATGTGTCTCTTCACTTTCCTCAGTCCTTGAGGAAGGTGTAACTTTTTTGTGTGACCATATGAGGAACACATGTAACCTTTGTGGAAGAAATAGAAGAAACTTTTTTCAAGGTCAACAGAATATTAAAATAAATGAAAAAAATTAAATTCACTAATACAGGATCAATGTAAAATTATCTTCAACAAATTAGTTGTCCAGAACACAAAGGGCTGGTTCAATAACTGTTAATTTTACTCTCAGCAGAACCTAGAACAAATAATATTCGTTTGTTTTTAATTTTAAAAATCTTTTTTTTTTTTTTTTTGTAGAGACGGGGGTCTTGCCATGTTTCCCAGGATGGTCTGATACTCCTGACCTCAAGCGATCCTCCCACTTCAGCCTCCCAAAGTGGGAGCCAGACAAATAGTTATTTTGGGAAAAATATCTTTGAAGTTTTTTTTTTTAATTCAATTAAAAATTTTTGAGGTTAGGTAAGCAGTTCTCATGAGACATTTCCAAAGCTTTTGCCTTTGTATTGTTACTCTGTAGTTGAAAACTTGTGTCAGATATGGTAGGTGACATTGATTTGATTACAAAATAATACACTTATATTATTGAAACTTCAAGCTTATATTTCAGGGTTAAAACAGGCAAGGCGGTGATCTTTTAATCTAATTTAGGAAATTAGGTAAGGCAGAGTTTCATATTTTAACAAAATGAAAATGTATGATTATACAGTCCGTGAAAAAGGCTGGTATAACCAGACTGGTAGCTTTAGGAACTTTTAAATTATGTGCACTTTTTGGTCCCTGTCATAGATCACGTAGAATTCTTGTGCTTTTTAAATTTTTTTGTGAGACAGAGTTTCGCTCTTGTTGCCCAGGCTGGAGTGCAATGGCGCGATCTTGGCTCATTGCAACCTCTGCCTCCCGGGTTCAAGCGATTTTCCTGCGTCAGCCTCCCAAGTAGCTGGAATTACAGGCATGCGCCACCATACCCGGCTAATTTTGTATTTTTAGTAGAGACGGGGTTTCTCCATGTTGGTCAGGCTGGTCTTGAACTCCTGACCTCAGGTGATCTGCCTGCCTCGGCCTCCCAAAGTGCTGGGATTACAGGCATGAGCCACCGTGCCCAGTAGTCTTGTGCTTTTAAGTAGAGTACTTTAACTTCACTGTTGTTTGTTATTTATATAGTGTATTACAGTGAGTTCATTGCCCTGTAGTTCACTGCCTATAGGTTCATTGCAGAACCATGACTAAGTTCATTCTCTTCAGGAACCTACATTCCAAGGCATCATTATTTACATTATATTAATTCTATAACCTACTCATGTGTTGTTTTTCGTATCTCAAGGTGGTGCTGTGAGTAGGTGGTGTGTTTATTTTTGAGATAGGGTCTGGCTCTATCGCCCAGTCTGGAATGCAGTGGCATGATCTTGGCTCACTGCAACCTCTGCCTCCTGGGCTCAAGTGATCCTCCCACCTCAGCCTGCCAAGCTGAGACTACAGGCTCATGCCACCACACCTGGCTAATTTTTGTATTTTTTTCTAGAGACAGGGTCTTGCCATGTTGCCCAGGCTGGTCTCAAACTCCTGGGCTCAAGTGATCCACCCGCCTTGGCCTCCCAAAGTGCTGAGATTACAGGCATGAGCCACCATGCCCAGCCAAGTAGGTGTTTTAAACTGTTTTTCGACAGTGGTAATTAGATTGCATAAGTGATTTTTCTCTCCTAACTCTTCTTTATGACCTAGTTCATCTGCAAGATGGTTGGCTGGGATTCCGGGTGTGGTCAAGATTTTAGAAAGTGTTGGCCGGGCGCAGTGGCCCACGCCTGTAATCCCAGCGCTTTGGAAGGCCGAGGCGGGTGGATCACCTGAGTTCGGGAGTTCGAGACCAGCCTGTCCAACATGGAGAAACCCCATCTCTACTAAAAATACAAAATTAGCTGGGCGTGGTGGCACATGCCTGTGATCCCAGGTACTCAGGAGGCTGAGGCAGGAGAATTTATTGAACCCGGGAGGCGGAGGTTGCAGTGGGCCGAGATCACACCACTACACTCCAGCCTGGGCAACAAGAGTGAAACTCTATCTCAAAAAAAAAAAAAAAAAGATTTAGAAAGTGTTTTAAGTATTCCTTTCCAAATGCAGAATATGTGACCTTGGACTTTTTAGCAGGGTTCTGTAAGTGGAAGAAAATTGACATTAAACAGCAGCCTTAGGAGCCTTTTCTGTACCAGGCACTTGATAGCTGTTTCTCATTAGAGAAAACATTATAATCAAGCAGGTACTGTTTTCCTAATTTTACAAGTCAGGAAACTGGGATTCAGGTTAAGTAACTTGTCCATAGCGACCTGGCTTGGAAGTGATGGGGTTGGAATTCAAACCCAGTGCTCTTGACTCGAAAGTCCTCTTTATTCTACTGCTCAACAACTGACATAAATTCACCACAGCTTTTGTATCAATATCCTACGTAACACTGACCCACTCTGTTTTGATATACATAGTTTTTCTGTAGAAGTGCTGTTTTGCATGAATGCATTCATGATGTGATCAGGGCTTTTGGTACTGGTCCTCCCACTCCCAATTTTTTTTTTTTAAATGCCTGTCGCGTTAAAAATTTGGGAGTTGGGGCCGGGCGCGGTGGCTCACGTCTGTAATCCCAGCACTTCGGGAGGTCGAGGCAGGCGGATCACGTGAAACCCCATCTCTACTAAAAATACAAAAATTTGCTGGGTGTGATGGTGCGCACCTGTAATCCCAGCTACTCAGGAGGCTGAAGTAGGAGAATTGCTTAAACTCAGGAGACACAGGTTGCAGTGAGCCGAGATTGCGCCACTGTACTCCAGCCTGGGAGGCAGAGCAAGACTCCATCAAAAAAACAAACAAACAAAAAAACACACACACAGAAAAACAAACAAAAAAGAAATTATAATTAAATTTGAGTAGAGGAGATAGATAGGAATCCAACAGTTATAGAATAGTGCCAGGTGCTATGGTGGAGGTATGCACAACTCACTTAAGAAACATGAGAAGGGACCCCGGGAGAGGCAGGGTCTTAGTGAAGACTTTCAAGAAAAAGTGATACTTAACGCTGAGTAGCAGTTGCCCTGGGAACTGGCTCGAAATTGGGGAGCTCAAGAAACAGCAGCAAGTAGTGTGACTGGAGAGGTGGGTTTTACCTCGGGTGTGTGGCAGGTACCTGATCTTGGAGGGCTGTCAGAAACGTTTAGGAGTTTGAACTTTCTTTTTGTTGTTGTTTTTTGGGACAGAATCTCTCTCTGTTGCCCAGGCTGGAGTGAAGTGGCATGATCTCGGATCACTGCAGCCTCTGCTTCCCGGGTTCAAGTGATTCTCCTGCCTCAGCCTCCCAAGTAGCTGGGATTACAGGTGCATGCCACCATGCCCTGCTGATTTTTTGTGTGTGTGTGTATTTTTAGTAAAGATGGGGTTTTACCATGTTGACTAGGCTGGTTTCAAACTCCTGACCTCAAGTGGTCCACCTGCCTCTGCCTGCCAAAGTGCTGGGATTACAGGCGTGAGCCACTGCACGTGGCTGAGTTTGAACTTTCTCTGTAAAATGCCTTTTAGGGATTTTAAGAGATTAGAAAGATGGGTGGCAAGGGAGTAAAGGGTAGTTTGGGAGAAGGTGGCTGCAGACTGCAAGACATATTAGGAGGCTGTTGTTGGTGTATAGGAGCGAGGCAGTGGAGTCCAAGGGAACTAAGGCATTGCCTGTGGGAATGGAGGGGAGCAGACAGACACCAAAAATACCAAGGACTGTGATTAACCCAGTTTTGATGATCAGTTAGCTGTGAAGGAGGGGAGGGGAGGAGAGATGGAGAAATGACACCTTGGTTTCTAGCTATGGAGAAGGATAGATAGGGGTTGAATAAGGAATTCCAGAGAAGCAGCAGATTTTGGAGAAAGCACATGTTTCTTTTTTTTTTTTTTTTCGTCTTTTGAGACAGGGTCTCCCTCTGTCGCCCAGGCTGGAGTGCAGTGGCGCAACCTCAGCTCACTGCAGCCTCTGCCCCCTGGGTTCAAGTGATTCTCCTGCCTCAGCCTTCCGAGTAGCTGCCAGCCATGCCCAGCTAATTTTTTAATTTTTAGTAGAGACGGTGTTTCACCATATTGGCCAGGCTGGTCTTGAACTCCAGACCTTGGTGATCCGCCTGCCATGGCCTCCCAAAGTGCTGGGATTACAGGTGTCAGCTACCACGCCAGGCCTCCGGCTAATTTTTGTATATTTTGTAGAGACAGGGTCTTGCCATGTTGCCCAGGCTGGTCTCAAACTCCTGGGCTCAAGTGATCTGCCCACCTCAGCCTCCCAGAGTGCTGAGATTGCAAGTTTAATTTTGGACCACCAAAAAGATGAGTCCACATGTAGACCCCCACTCTGGCCTTGGTGCTCTAACATCTCCATTTCTTTTTTCTTTTCTTTTTTTTTTTTTTTTTGAGATGGAGTTTCGCTCTTGTTGCCCAGGCTGGAGTGCAATGGCGCGACCTCAGCTCACCGCAACCTCTGCCTCCCAGGTTCCAGCGATTCTCCTGCCTCAGCCTCCCGAGTAGCTGGGATTACAAGCATGTACCACCATGCCCGGCTAATTTTTTTGTATTTTTATTAGAGATGGGATTTCTCCATGTTGGCTTGGCCGGTCTCAAACTCTTGACCTTAGGTGATCTGCCTGCCTCAGCCTCCCAAAGTGCTGGGATTACCGGCGTGAGCCACCACACCGGCCTAACATCCCCACCTCTTTGACCATTTCTTCCCTTGTAACAGACCTGAGGACCTGAGGTCCCTTTTTTCCTCAGAAGATAGTTGCTACCGTTCACTTTATAACCAGGACTCTTTCTTAAGCCTGGGAGGACAGTGGGATGTATCCTGCCAGGCCCTTTCCTCTCCTTTTGTTCACTGTAGACAAGAGACAGAGAATGATAATAAGGATATAAACTTGCTTCACAAGGTTGGCATCCTTATCCCCTGTTTTACAGATAAGAAAATGGAGGCTAATAGAAATTAATTTATTGAAAGGCACACAACTAGTAAGTGGTAGAACCTGGACTCTAATCCAGGTTCTGACTCCAGAGTTTTCTATCGCTTTACTACCTCTAAAACAAGACTAACCTCAGCCAACTGTAACCTTTTTGGCATTCTTTTTTTTTTTTTTTTTTGATGAAGTTTCGCTCTCGTCACTCAGGCTTGAGTGCAATGGCCTGATCTCGGCTCACTGCAACCTCTGCCTCCTGGGTTCAAGCAATTCTCCTGCCTAAGCCTCCCAAGTAGCTTTGATTACAGGCTCCCGCCAGCATGCCCAGCTAATTTTTGTATTTTTAGTAGGGATGGGGTTTCTCCATGTTGGCCAGGCTGGTCTCGAACTTCTGACCTCAGGCGATCCCCCCCGCCTCGGCCTTCCAAAGTGCTGGGATTACAAGCGTGAACGACTGTGCCCGGCCACATTTATAGCATTCTTACTGTCCCTTCTGAGATAGGAAGTGGAAGCCCCAGTGGACTTTTTGTTTGTTTGTTTGTTTTTTAAGACAGAGTCTCGCTCTGTCCCCATGCTGGAGTGCAGTGGCACGATCTCTGCTCACTGCAACCTCCGCCTCCCGAGTTCAAGTGATTCTCCTGCCTCAGCCTCCCGAGTAGCTGGGGTTACAGGCACATGCCACTACTGCCCGGCTAATTTTTGTATTTTTAGTAGAGGGGTTTCACCATGTTGGCCAGGCTGGTCTCAAACTCCTGACCTCAAATGATCCACCCACCTCAGCCTCCCAAAGTTGTGGGATTACAGGCATGATGCTGGAGTGCAGTGGTGCTATCTTGGCTCACTACAACCTCTGACTCCTGAATTCAAGCGATTCTCCTGGGTCAGCCCCTCGAGTATCTGGGATTACAGGCGCCCGCCGCCAGGCCCAGCCCTCCAGTGGACTTTCATTCCCGTTTGTTATTGCTGAGAGTGGAGCTCATCAAGTAGCCCCAAGCTCTTGTAGGGAAAGAAGGCAGAAAGACTTCTCTGTGCAAAGTGCATTTTCTCACACGGCACTTGTAGTATCTAGTGGAAATGTCTTCCTGTAAACGGTTCATTCAACAGCGCTTACAGTTGACTAGCTGCATCCCTGATAACAGACAAACGTTGCTGTATGGAGCTTTGTCCTAGTGGGAGGAGAGGGATAAAAAACAAACATGGCCGGGCGCGGTGGCTCACGCCTGTAATCCCAGCACTTTGGGATGCTGAGGCGGGTGGATCACGAGGTCAGGAGTTCGAGACCAGCCTGACCAGCATGGTGAAACCCTGTCTCTACTAAAAATACAAAAATTAGCCGGGCGTGGTGGTGCACGCCTGTAATCCTAGCAACTCAGGAGGCTGAGGCAGGAGAATAGCTTGAACCCGGGAGGCAGGGGTTACAGTGAGCTGAGATTGCACCACTGCACTCTAGCCTGGGCGACAGAGCGAGACTGTGTCTCAAAAGCAAAGAAGCAAGCAAACAAACATGTTCACATAAGGTGTCATTTGATGAGAAGTGCTGTGAAGAGAAATACTTAGGGATGGAGTATTGTTACAGAGTATTTCTGTGGCCTACAGGTACAGAGAACAATCAGATATGTGTAACGTGTGCACTTTGAGGAGGTGGTCTTGAAAAGAATTTCAGGGATGGCTGGGAGCTTGCTTGGGGAAGAATGTTCCCAGGTAAAGGGAACAGCAGGTTCAGAAGGCCTTGAGGTAAACTCATTTTTGAGCTGTTCCAGGAATAGCAAGGATGCCAAGCATGGTTAGAGCCTGCTGTGCAAGGGGCACAGTGGCAGGAGGTAAAGTCATTCATTCATTTTTTTTTTTTTTAAATTTTTTGAGACAGAGTTTTACTCTGTCACTCAGGCTGGACTGCAGTGGCTCAATGTCAGCTCACTGCAACCTCCGCCTCCCGGGTTCAAGCAATTCTCCTGTCTCAGCCTCCCAAGTAGCTGGGATTACAGGCGTGCACCACCATGCCCGGCTAATTTTGTATTCTTAGCGCAGTTGGAGTTTTACCATGTTGACCAGGCTGGTCTTGAACTCCTGACCTCAGGTGATCCACCGGCCTCAGCCTCCCAAAGTGCTGGGATTACAGGTGTGAGCCACCGCACCCGGCCAACTTTCAGTAAAAACTTACTGAGATCTCAACTGTTTTTCAATCATTTCTGAGATGTACTCTCCTCCCCCTTGTTTTCATCACATTTTAATATCTTTGAAATTGAGATGCTGCTTTTTTTTTTTTTTTTTTTTTTTTTTTTTTTTGAGATGGAGTCTCACTCTTGTCACCCAGGCTGGAGTGCAGTGGCGCAATCTCGGCTCACTGCAAGCTCCGCCACCCGGGTTCACACCATTTTCCTGCCTCAGCCTCCCAAGTAGCTGGGACTACAGGCGCCCACCACCAAGCCTGACTAATTTTTTTTGTATTTTTAGTAGAGACGGGGTTTCACCGTGTTAGCCAGGATGGTCTCGAGCTCCTGACCTCGTGATCCACCCGCCTCGGCCTCCCAAAGTGCTGGGATTACAGGCGTGAGCCAACGCGCTGGGCCGGGATGCTTCTTATAAATAGATGGTGTAATCACTGTTGGCCAGGTGGCAGTTGTGACACAGTTGTCATTTCCTGTTTAGGTGTGAACCTGGTTATACCTATTCATGTAATCACCCCTTCAGTTGAGTGCTACAGTGTTAAAATTAGTTGCCATTTTAAATGCCTTCCAAACAATTACACTTAGATTCAGCAGTGAAAGCAAGTGTTACTTTGTATACAGAGAGGAATGGAAACAGGACGGTGGGGTGTCCATTTGCTGTTTCTAAAGAAAATGTTTGTTGTTGGGGGAGTGACCACAATTCCACGTTTCTTTCTTTTTTTTTTTTTTTTTTTTGAGACAGAGTCTTGCTCTGTTACTCACGCTGGAGTGCAGTGGCAGGATCTCAGCTCACTGCAACCTCCACCTGCCAGGTGCCAGGTTCAAGCGATTCTCGTGTCTCAGCCTCCCGAGTAGCTGGGATTATAGGTGTATAGGTGCGTGCCACCATGCCTGGCTAATTTTTGTATTTTTAGCGGAGATGGGGTTTTACTCTTGTTGTCCAGGCTGATCTTGAACTCCTTACCTCAAATGATCGGCTTGCCTCGGCCTCCCAAAGTGCTAGGATTACAGGTGGGAGTCACCGCGCCTGGCCCAGTTCCATATTTAATTGCCAAACACCACCAAGTGAATTAGGGCAGTGGTCCCCAACCTTTTTGGCACCAGGGACTGGTTTCGTAGAAGACACTTTTTCCATGGGTGGTGGTGGTGGGAGGGGAAGGGATGGTTTTGAGATGATTCAAGCATATTACATTTGTTGTGCTCCTTCCTTCCTTACCCTTCCTTCCTTACTCTTCCTTCCTTCCTTCCTTCCTTCCCTCCCTCTCTCCTTCCCTCCTTCCACCGCCTGCCTGTCTCGCTTTGTCACCCAGGCTAGAGTACAGTGGCATGATCTCAGCTCACTGTAACTCCACCGCTTGGGCTCAAGCGATCCTCCCACCTCAGCCTCCTGAGTACTTGGGACCATAGGCGCACGCCATCATGCCCGGCTAGTTTTTTGTATTTTTGATAGAGAGAGAGTTTTACTATGTTGGCCAGGCTGTTCTTGAACTCCTGAGCTCAAGCAGTCCACCCACCTCAGCCTCTCAAAGTGCTGGGATTACAGGCATGAGCCACCGCGCCTGGCCTGTGCCCTTTATTTCTATTATTATTATATTGTAATATAGAATGAAATAATTTTACAACCCACCATAATGTAGAATCAGTGGGAGCCCTGACCTTGTTTTCCTGTAAGTAGACCGTCCATCTAGGGGTGATGGGAGAAAGTGACAGATCATCAGGCATTGGATTCTCATAAGGAGGGCGCAATGTAGATCCCTCGCGTGCAGAACTCAATGTAGGGTTCATGCTCCCATTCGAATCTAATGCCACCGCTGATCTTGCAGGAGGCGGAGCTCAGGTAGTAATGCAAATGATGGGGAGTGGCTGCAAATACAGATGGAGCGTCACTCCCTCACTCGCGTGCTTGCTTGGTACTGGTCTGTGGCCCAGAGGTTGGGGACCCCCGCATTAGGGAGCTTCAGAGAGGCCGAAATCCATAAGTGTGTGAAGCCATGTCACATTTTGTAACTGAACATACAGTTAGAAGGATTGCATTTCACACTCAGGCAATGCAACCTTAGGTCAGAGACACTCCACATTCCTCAGAAAGAAATTTCAGGGCTATGAGAGCCTGGTGTAACTGATGACAACTCTGTCCTTGTCTGTTGTTCAGGCATTTTGTTGTGGTTTAATGTGCCGTATTTTGTTTCTCTTGGTGGTGAAAAATAATGGTACAGTCTACAGTCTGACATATTTGATGAAATATGGTCTATGTCCAGCATTGTTCTAGACCATGAGGGTACACCTGTGGACAAAACAGAAATCTCTGCCCTCCTGGGCATTCTGGCTGCTGTGAAGAGAATAGATAAGGAGGAAAGAGCAAAAGCAGAGAGAAAGGCGGCCATCGAAGGCCACCAACTGGGGTTAGTGGTTGAGAGGGGGAGAAAGGGTCAAACACTAGATGGTCAGATACATTTTGTGGGTAGAGCCAATAGGATTGGGTAGTGAGTTGCATGTGGAGTATGAAAGAGTGGAGTCGAAGGTGCAGGGATGAGTTAGGTTATCATCGAGTTGATTGTTGTAACAGAGAGACATGAAGTGGCAGCTGCTTAAGCCAGATAGATGTTTATTTCTCTCTAAATAGAAGTCTGGGTAGGAGGCCGGGGCTGGTATGGCAGCTCTGCGCTCATTAGGAGCCCAGGTGCCTTCTGTCTTGTACCTACTTTCCTACCATATGGCTTCCATCTTTTGGCCCTTGTATGTCTGCATTCTGGCCAGAGAGGAGAGGGGAGGTCATGTGCCTCTTCATGGCACAGCTTGAAAGTTGCACAGATCACTCCTGTTTACCTCTCACTGGCTGGAACCCAAGTCACATGGCCACAGCTACTTGCTGGGAAGGCTGAGAAATAGTTTTTCTTGGGCAGCCATGTGTTCAGCTATACGTTCTCTCACATCAGAAAGGGAGAACAGTCTATGCCTTTCTTTCCAAACCCTTCTCCCAAGGGAGACAACCCCGGATCAACTTCAGAGTCCAGAATCCCTGGGTGATGTACATTCCAGGAATCTTTAGTTTAAAACAAAGTTATCAGGGGCTCTGCTGTCCCCCGTACAGTGGTGGAGAGGTTAGGATAATGGAAGTAGAAAGTCCTGTTTGGAAAAGGGAAGAATGGGGAGTAATACTCTGCGCTGGTCCATAGCCATTGTCAGCTCCTGCCAGGCTGAGCTGTGAGCGCTTCCTCCCCTGGCAGTACTGTGAGGTTCTGACCTCGCCTTTCTGGCAACCTTGATTCTGGTCTCTTGAAGGAGCTCCCTTGTGCCTGGCCCTCTGTAGCCTCTGACTTTATTTTCTGGAGAGTTTTTCTGTGTTTCTTTTCCTCCGGGGTCAGATCTGAAGTGGACATTGGAGGCTATCCTTTTTGTAGGGCTAAACAGTTTCTCCACCTTGCTTCTTGTGGATATTGAAGGAGTAGGCTTTTTCAACCCTACTTAGCCCCAGATTACCAGACTCTGAAAACTTTGATTGTAGACTGCAGACATTCCTCAGGCAGACTGTATTCCCTTTCATCTTTGCATGCGAATTGGCAAGCTTTGGCTTGAGTCTGCTTCATGTTTGCGGGACTTCTTAGCCAGTAAGCACCAAATTTTGTATTGTTCGACCAGTTCCCCTAGAATTACAGGCCATGTTGGCATGCAGGCTGTTTTCTAAGATATCACGGGTTTTGCCAAATGTTTTATTGTGATCTCTGAGGGTTGCCATTCTTCCATCCTACAGTATCTGTGCCCATGCTGACCCCTAAGCCAATGCTGCATATTTGTATTGTTAAGGTTGATTACTTCCAGCTTCCAGATTCTGTGTATTAGTTAGGATATTGATTTGACTGCTGTGGCAGAGGTCGGAAATAATAATGGCTTGAACAAGATGTTGATTTTTTTCTATTTCAAGTGAAAATCTGGGTAGGTGGCTGAGAGCTGGCTTAGTAACTCCATGCCTGCTAGGGGGCCAGACTCATGCTGTTTTGTGCACTGTCATCCTCTAGCTTATAGGCCAGGAGGGCTGCGCCAGCTTCTTTGAGGAAATCTGCATCCCAGTCCTTAGGAAGGGACTCAAGTGGGAGGAGAGGGCATATTCTATCCCATAAGAGCATGGCCAGAAAGCTTCATATATCTTTTTTTTTTTTTTTTGAGATGGAGTCTCACTCTTTGTCCAGGCTGGAGTGCAGTGGCGTGATCTCGGCTCACCGCAAGCTCTGCCTCCCAGGTTCACGCCATTCTCCTGCCTCAGCCTCCCGAGTAGCTGGGACTGCAGGTGCCCGCCACCACACCCAGCTAATTTTTTCTATTTTTAGTAGAGATGGGGTTTCACCACGTTAGCTAGGATGGTCTCGATCTCCTGACCTCATGATCCACCCGCCTCGGCCTCCCAGAGTGCTGGGATTACAGGCTTGAGCCACCGCCCTTGGCCCATATGTCATTACTTACATCTCCTTGGCTAGAGCTTAGTCTCCTGGCCACACTCAAATGCAAACATGGTTGAATGCGTTTTATTTATTTTACTTTTTTAGAGACAAGGTATTTTTTGTCACCCAGGCTAGAGTACAGTGCAGCCTCTAACTCCTGGGTTCAAGTGATCCTTCTGCCTTAGTCTCCTGAGTAACTGGGAGGTGTGTGCCACTGTGCCCAGCTAATTTTTAAATTTTTATTAGAGACGAGGGTCTCACTATGTTGCCTAGGCTGGTCTTGAACTCCTGACTTCAAACAATCCTCCTTCCTTGGCTTCCCAAGGCCCTGGGATTATAGGCATGAGCCACTGCATCCGTCCTGAATGCGTTTTGGGAGGCAACTAGCTTTTCTACCACAGGGATACCAGGAATTTTGGCTTAAGCAGCTCAAAAAATGGAATTGTCATTTACTGAGATGGGGAAAATTGAAAGAGAAGATTGGGAGGGAGACGTTGTCATCTGGTTTGAACATATTATGAATATGCTGCCTGTTCTTTGTCCATGTGGAGATGTGAAGTAGGTTGTATAGGAGTTTGCAGTTCTTGGGGGAGGTTGGGGTTAGGGATACTAATCTGGAAGTTGTCATTGTATTTAAAATCATGAGAATGGACAGATTTTACCTAGAGAGTGAGCATAAATGCGGAAGAGAAGAGGACTGAGCCTCCATCCATTCCAGCAATTAAAGGTTGGGAGATCAGGAGGACTCAGAAAAGGAGACTAATAAGGAGCAGCCACTGAGGTTGGAGGACAGTCTAGAGAGCATGGAATCTGGTGTCCGGGGGAAGAAAGTATTTCATGATGTGGGGGAATGCTCAACTGTGTCTAATGTTGATAAAATTAGAGGAGGACCAAGACGTGACTATGGGATTTGGCGACATGGAGGCCCTTGGTTACCTTGACAAGACTGATTTCATTGCTGACTGGAGCAAGTTCAAGAGAGAATGGGAGGAGAGGGGAGGGAGCTCAGGAGTGAGGCGTAGGCTCCAGGGGTGCACTGGGAAGCCATCTGTAGTTGGCAGAAGCCATGGGTTTTAGAGGTGACAGGAAAATGTGGTGAGCTTATCTTTTTCTGTTTTAACTTTTCCCATTCTCTGCTATAATCACTATTTTCTTTATTCATTCAACACTCTGTTTCTCTCTCTTTCCCCAAGGGAGGAAGTAAAGAGGTAGAGATATATTTGTATATCACTCCTAGCATGAGGTTTTGGGCCTGAAGAGTTCCAAATAATAAATTTTGAGACATAATATGGGAAACATTAGATCATATTATAGTTTTTAGAGCTTAAAAAAATAGGTGAGTGGCAAATATTTCAGAGTAGGAGACTTGAATATTATTTAATTTGTTTGCTTAATTTCAACAAATATTTTTGGGCTTTGTGCCAGGTACTGAGGGCTGACTATGTGGAGATGCTGCTCGAATATGACGAAGACCTGGTCTTTACCTTCAGTGACCTCAGGCTCCAGCTGGGGACACAGGAATGCAGCCAGCTAGACTTCAAGTGCTAAATAGACATTTCAGTAAAGGGGGTACAGTTGATGGGGCAGTTAATTCTGATGGGGAATGTAGGGAGGGGACTGGGAAGATTTGAATTAGTCTTTAAAGATGACTAGGATTTTGACATTTAGAACACTGTAGCCAGACACAATGATGCATGCCTGCAATCCCTGCTACTTGGGAGGCCAAGGCAGGAGGATCACTTGAGCCCAGGAGTTTGAGGGCAGCCTGGGCAATATCATAAGACCTTTTCTCTAAAAAAAAAAAAATTTTTTTTAAATTAGGAAACAATGTTGGCTGGGCATAGTGTCTCATGCCTGTAACCCCAGCAATTTGGGAGGCCAAGGTGGGCAGATCACTTGAGTCCAGGAGTTTGAGACCAACTTGGACAACATGGGGAGACCCCATATGTCCAAAATGGCTGGGTGTGGTGGCATGCACCTGTGGTCCCAGCTACCCAGGAGGCTGAGATGGGAGAATCACTTGAGCCCGGCAGGTCCAGGGTGCAGTGAGCCATGATCCATGTCACTGCCCTCTAGTCTGGGCGAGAGAGCAAAAGACCCTGTCTCAAAAAAAAAAAAAAAAAGTTAGAAAAATAAGTCTGTGGTGAAGAGAAATGTTTCATTTACTTCTTACTCTGGGCAAATTCTGTTACATTCATTCTTTTGAAATTGATGATAGAAGTATGAGAACATTGGAGAAAAACTGAAGATGGCAAATATGGGATATTGGTAGCTGCTTGCTGATCTGAAAGGCTGGTTTTTTTTGAGACAGAGTCTTGCTCTTGTCACCCAGGCTGGAGTGCAGTGGCGCTCTTGGCTCACTGCAACCTCCACTTCTGGGGTTCAAGCAATTCTCCTGCCTCAGCCTCCCAAGTAGCTGGGATTACAGGCATGCACCACCACACTTGGCTAATTTTCGTATGTTTAGTAGAGACCAGGTTTTGCCATGTTGGTCAGGCTGGTCTTGAACTCCTGACCTCAGGTGATCCGCCTGCCTTGGCCTCCCAAAGTGTTGGGATTACAGGCGTGAGCCACTGTGCCTGGCCTGATCTGAAAGGTTTTGAGATATATCAGGCATAGCCAAATGTGTGACCCCAAGCTCTCCAAAACCACTAAGGGTCTGCAGCAGCTGAAGGAGTAGGTGATAGGGAGAAGTTGGAGGAACGGGAAAGGGGTTTCATTAAAATCACTTCTCTCCTAACATTAACCACACTGCATTGAATTATTTATTCACTTGGTGTAGCTCCTACTGGGATATGAACTCCTGGCTATTCTTGTTTACTGCTTTTTATCCAAGTCCTAGCACAGGGCTTGGCACAGAGTGGCTCAGAACAAATACTTGTTCAATGCATGAATGAATGCAGTGATACAACATGTCTTTTCAGGACTCCTATTCTTTTTTTTTTTTTTTTTTAATAGAGGTGGAGTTTCACTATGTTGCCCAGGCTGGTTTCCAACTCCTGGCCTCAAGCCATCTTCCCTCCTCGGCCTCCCAAAGTGTTGAGATTATAGGCGTGAGCCACCACAACCGACCTGCCTCCCAATTCTAGTATTGCAATAGTTTATTTGTTTGCTGCATTAAGTTGTGTTAATTAGGTTAAGGTAGGCACTTGATGAAAAAAGCCTCATTATCAGAGTTCTAATTCAGAGTCAGACATACCTGCAGGCTTTTTTGGTTGTTTGCTTTTTGTTTTGAGACAGGACTTGCTCTATGGCCCAGGCTGGAGTGCAGTGGCATTATCATAGCTCACTGCAGCCTCAAACTCCTGGGCTCAAATGATCTTCCCGCCTCAGCCTCCTGAATAGCTGGGACTACAGGCATGCCACTGTTCCTGGCTCTTACCTGGATTTTATTTGGAGCAACAAATTGGATGATTCTGGGGAAAGTACTTAATCTTTCTGAGCCTCAGTTTCCTCACTTATAAAATGGGGGTATGGAATACCATCTCGTAGCACTGTTCTTCAGATTAATTGGAGTGATGTGAAGTGTGCATGGTGTAGTGACCTGGCCGAGTGGATTCTTGGGACAAGTTAGTTCTCAAAGTAAGATTGAATTGTGTATAATTGGAGTTTTAGTTGGTGTCCATATAACATCTAACAAATCTTTTGCATATAATAATGCCAACAGCATAAATAGTGGTATCTTACTAGTTAAGGTAGCAAATAGACCATGGCTTATGTGAAAGGTTGGGTTGGAATCCTCTCCCCCGACCCATTAGTTCCAAAAATCTCTTCTCACCCAGGGGCCATCTTTTGTATTGAGCCACACTGCTACCACTTTTTCTAAAACGTGGAGTGATTGGTGGCCTGAATGTACTAAGAGGGTGAAGGTGGAGTGTAGAGCTTTGAAAGGGAAAGAAGAGTGTGCAGAAAGGGGACCCGAGGAGTCCCAGGAGAAATGTTCTGCATATCAGGACTAAAGAATACAGCCTGAGGTGACACACTTTACTCCCATCAGATGACTTATTTTTGTCTTCTGAAAGAATTGTACCCCTCCCAGCAGGGGGAGAAAATCTCTGAATTGGATGTCATCATATTAACTACTCAACAGCTGCTAAATCTTTGGCATCTTGTCCAGTTCTTTGGCAGCAGTGTCAAGACTGGGAAAAGAGGTATCTTTTGGGTCCTAGATTGAGAAGTGACTTTACCTTTCTAATTAAACATGACACGTTCAATGCATATTGCTTCTTTGTTCCCTGTCAGTGCTTGGTATAAATTCTAGATGTCTAATAGTGTCATTTTTTTTTTTTTTTTTGAGACGGGGTCTTGCTCTGTCACCCAGGCTGGAGTGTAGTGGTGCCATCTTGGCTCACTGCAACCTCCGCCTCCTGGGTTCAAGCAATCCTTCCACCTCAGCCTCCCGAGTAGCTGGGACTATAGGTGCATGCCACCATACCTGGCTGATTTTTTAATTTTTTTTTTTGTAGAGACAGGGTCTCACTATGTTGCCCAGGCTGGTCTTGAACTCCTGGGCTCAAATGATCCTCCGGCCTTAGCCTCCCAAAATGCTGGGATTATAGGCATGAGCCACTGGGCCTGGTCAGTGGTGATTTAATTAGTTAGATTTTCTGACTAGATGAGGTAGCACACTGCTTTAATGGACGTTTTTGGGAATTGAACTTCTAAGATGTCCGGGTAGATCATATTGAGCACCCATCATGCCAGGCACTCCTCAGGAATCATGTCTGTGATCATGGTCTTTTGTTAGACCTGTGTCTATACTTGTCACCAGGGCCAGCTTCACAGGCATGTGACTGCAGGCACAGGTGCCCCACGCTTGGTTTAATGCTCTGCTGTTGCTGTCTTGAAATTCTTAATACATTTGAACAAGGTAGCCTGCATATTCATTTGTCATGGGGCCCCGAACATTCTGTAGCTGGTCTTGGTTGTCATTGACTTTTTCTGTGTGGGTGGATATATGCCTGGGTAGATGTCATAGTTTATTTGGACTATTATAACAAAATGCCATAAAGTGGGTGGCTTGTACACAGCAGCAATTTGTTATTCACCGTTCTGCATTCTGGAGGCTGAGAAGTTCCAAGATCAAGGTGCTAAGAGATTCAGTGTCTTGAGAGCCAACTTCTTGGTTCATAGATACCTGTTTTCTCACTGTGTCCTCACTTGGAGGAAGGAGCAAAGGAGCCCCCTGGGCTTTCTTTTATAAGGGCATTAATCCGCAGGTCATCAGGGGTTCCGCCCTCAGGACCTCATCACATCCCAAAGGCCCCATCTCCTAATTTCATCAGCGACCCTCCCACCTCAGCCTCCCGAGTAACTGGGACCACAGGTGTTTACAACCGTGCATGGCATTTATTTATTTATTTATTTATTTATTTATTTATTTATTTATTTATTTTGAGTCGGAGTCTCTCTCTGTTGCCCAGGCTGGAGTGCAGTGGCGCGATCTCGGCTCGCTGCAAGCTCCACCTCCCAGGTTCACGCCATTCTCCTGCCTCAGCCTCCCGAGTAGCTGGGACTACAGGCATGCACCACCATGCCCGGCTAATTTTTTTGTATTTTTAGTAGAGACAGGGTTTCACTGTGGTAGCCAGGATAGTCTCGATCTCCTGACCTCGTGATCCGCCCGCCTCAGCCTCCCAAAGTCCTGGGATTACAGGCGTGAGCCACTGCGCCTGGCCTATTTATTGATTTTTTATTTAATTTTTTTGAGATGGAATTTTGCTCGTCGCCCAGGCTGGAGTGCAGTGGCACAATCAAGTTCTGGGGTACATGGGCTGGATGTGTAAGTTTGTTACATAGGTAAGCGTGTACCGTGGTGGTTTGCTGCACCTATCAACCCATCACTTAGTAACTGAGTCCAGCATGCATTAACTATTTTTCTTAATGCTCTCCCTACCCGCTGCATGGCTGATTTTGAAAACTTTTTTTTTTGAGACAAGGTCTTGCTATGTCACCCAGACTAGAGTGCAGGAGTGCAGTGGTGTGATCACGGCTCACTTGCAGCCTCGACCTTTCGGGCTCAAGTGATCCTCCCACCTCAGCCTTCTAAGTATGTGTGACCACAGGTGATGCCACCATGCCTGGCTAATTCTTTTATTATTTGTAGACAAGGCCTTGCTGTGTTGCCCAGGCTGGTCTTGAATTCCTGGGTTCAAGTGATCCTCCTGCCTTGGCCTCCCAAAGTGCTGGGATTACAGGTGTGAACCACCATGTCCATCTGATATTGAATCTTTAGATAACTCATTTTCCTTCATCAAATCTTTTTTTGTTGTTGGGGTAGTAATTAGAAATATTAGATTTTTTTTTTAAAAAAAAGACAGGATTTTTGACACATAAACATTTATTTCCATATTCTTTTTTTAATTTTTATTTTTGTAAGCTATTTTATTTCTTCCATGATGATTTAGAGGGACTATCTTCAAACCAATACAAATATTTTGTAAGTAATATCTGGCCGTTTTCTAACCAATTGAGTAATTTGTTGCACAGTAAGCCACCTCACATCTTTCAGCAAGAAATACATTAAATTTGAATAGTAAAGACATGGCATAATGAATTAGGACACAATTAAAATTTGCTTTAAATAGTTCTTTGGGCGAGGGGACACCACACTTCTACTCAATGAAGAGAAACATTTTGACAGTTCAGAGGTCTTTTATTTTTTTCACACCTCTTATGCCATGAATTCATAGGTAATAGGTTCCAGCAGCTCAGGCTTCTTCCCATTGGTTCTCACACAGTGTGCTTCTCTGGTACCTTTCTCTTTGGCTTTCTTCTTTTTCTGATCATTTTCTTTCATGAGTTTTAGGAAATGATGCTGGCCTTTAGAGCGCTTAATGTGCTCAATATGCATATTAATTCTCTTGGCAAGACTGTTGCCATTGTTCATTTACTACAATGCCAGCAGCATGCTGGGTAACATTGTAGACTCTTCCAGTCTAGCCATGGTAACACTTGTGGGGCATTTTTTTTTGGAACAGTACCCATTCCCTTGGTGTCTGTAATATTACCTTTCTCCTTTTTTTTTTTTTTTTTTTTTTGAGATGGAGTTTTGCTCTTGTTGCCCAGGCTGGAGTGCAGTGGTGTAATCTTGGCTCACTGCAAGCTCCACCTCTCGGGTTCAAGCGATTCTCCTGCCTCAGCCTCCCGAGTAGCTGGGATTACAGGCATGCACCACCATGCCCAGCTAATTTTTGTATTTTTAATAGAGATGGGGTTTCTCCATGTTGGTCAGGCTGGGCTTGAACTCTGGACCTCAGGGGATCCACCTGCCTCGGCCTCCCAAAGTGCTGAGATTACAGGTGTGAGCCACCACACCCGGCATGTTTTTACTTTGAACAGATGTCCTTGTGCCAAAAGGTTTGGTGATTTCTAGTTTAGGGAAACATGAATAAAGCATCTTTTGGCTTGAAATGTTATGATTAGAATGGGTTGTGAGTGGGAGAATTTTAATGAATGCCAATTGGAAAAAATGCTTGTGAAAATGTCTCGTAGGCCACCTTTTCATCATTTTTTCTTTTCTTTTCTTTTCTTTCCTTCTTTTTCTTTTCTTTCCTTTCTTTATTCTGAGACAAGATCTCACTGTTTCCCAGGCTGGAGTGCACTGGCAGCATCATGGCTCACTGTAGCCTTGAACTCCTGGGCTCCGGTGATCCTCCTGTCTTAGCCTCCTGAGTAGCTAGGACTACAGGCGTGTGCTGCCACACCCAGCTAATTTAAAAAAATTTTTTTGTAGTGATGGGGTCTCGTTATGTTGCCCAAGCTGGTTTCCAGCTCCTGGCTTCAAGCCTTCCTCCACCACACCCAGCCAACATGGGGCAAAAGTTACCAGAATCAGTGTTATGGAATAGTGTTAGAAGTAGTGAATGCTGGCCAGGCGCAGTGGCTCATGCCTGTAATCCCAGCACTTTGGGAGGCCAAGGTGGGCAGATCACTTGAGGTGAGGAGTTTGAGACCAGCCTGGTCAACATGGTGAAACCCTGTCTTTACTAAAAATACAAAAATTAGCCGGGTGTGGTAGCACGTGGGAGGCTGAGGCAGGAGAATCACTTGAAGCTGGGGATGGAGGTTGCAGTGAGCTGAGATTGCATCACTGCATTCCAGCCTGGATGACAGAGTAAGACTCTGTCTCAAAAAAACAAAACAAAACAAAACCAGAAGTAGAAGTAGTAGATGCTTAGTCATCTATGTTAATCTTGTCTGTTGAACCAAGTAGGATCAAAGATGAGAATGGAGACCATACCATCCACTTCTATCCCCTGGGATGTTTTTGGTTATAAAGGGCATAAAGTTTCTGCAGCAGGAAACCTTCTTTAAATAACAGAATGCAGTTAAAATTATTCTACACTCAGCATGTTTCTCTGCCATGTAATGTTTGGCAGTTTTAGGCTCTTGATCTTTTTGGTTTCTCTTGCTCCTAATTTCACAATTAGATGACACGTGAGATGCTTTTTAGTGCTTTTGTACACATTCGTATTATTTAGATAAAGCAGAACCCTACACAAAGGGGAAACTGAGCCTAAGAGGAAGATTAAAAGAGCAAAGGGATGGAGAAAACTGCTAGGCTGAAATTATTTTTTTAAAAAAGACTATTTACTGTGTGTCAAGTAAACACTTTTCATTTGTTCAGCAAATATTTACCGAGTGCTCTCTGGGAGTTAGGTACTGTCATAGTTGCTGGGAATACAGCGGTGAATAAACTAGACCAAATCCCTGCTCTCTTGGAGCTTGTATTGTACTGGGTGGGGATAAACTATAAGCTGATAAATACATACTAATTCTAGTTGTTTGTTATATTACCTTTATTTCTGATGACTATTTTATAAGATAAGAAATATTTTGTCACTTTCTTATAAATGGAGAAATCGAGGCTCAGAGAGATAACCCAGCTGGAAACAGGTGCAGCTGGGATCCTGGCCAGTGCTAGCTACGCGATTGCTCGTTGTGTAGAGAGCTTGAGAAGATGGGGCCTGGGGTAGCACTTCACTCACTCATTGCACATGGTCTGGTCTCTGTTTCACTTTCAGGTGGACTGCTTCATTCATTTATTCATGAGACAAGGCCTCACTCTGCCACCCAGGCTGGAGTGCAGTGGCACATTCATGGCTCACTGCAGCCTCAGCCTCCCCAGCCCACCTCAGCCTCCTGAGTAGCTGGGACTACAGGCATGTGCCACCACACCTGGCTCATTTTTGTATTTTTTTTTTGTCTGTAGAGATGGGGTTTTGCCACACTGATCTTGAATTCCTGGGTTCTGGTGATTGGCCCGCCTCAGCCTTCCAAAATGCTGGGATTACAGGTGTGAGCCACCACACCTGGCCCCTTATTATTCTAATTTGAAGTAATAATATTAATATTTTAAGTATTATAGGTGACTTAAGAAAACACTTTAATTAGGCAGTTTTATGCCTTTGGTCCTTAGTTCTTACCAGCTGGCAGAATGGGGTTAGGCATGTTTAACGTTCTTCATGTTATCAATTAGATGCAAAAAACACAATTAACAATTTTTGTTACAGTTTATAAAATTCCTTGTATTTTAAAAAAGATATAATTACTGCCTGGCTTTGGAGAATTAAAGGGTCGCAACCTTTTTTTTCTCCCTGAGAAAATACCATTTACAGTCTTTTCTCTTTTTTTTTTTTTTTTTTTTGAGACAGAGTGTCTGTTGCCCAGGCTGGAGTGCAGTGGCGTGATCATGACTCACTGCAGCCCCAAACTACTGCACTCAAGCGCTTCTCCTGCCTGAGCCTCCTGAGTAGGCACACACCACCATGCCAGGCTAATTTTTTGATTTTTTTTTAGAGATGGAGTCTTGCTGTGTTCCCCAGGCTGGTTTCTAACTGCTGAGCTCAAGCAGTCCTCCCCGGGGAGGTTGAGGCTGCAGTGAGTTGAAATCGTGTTACTGTACTCCAACCTGGCTGACAGAACAAGACCCTGTCTCACAGAAAAAAAAAAAAAAGAAAAGAAAAAAGAAAAATGTATTTTGCTAGTAATTGCTAGAAGTTGGCCTTTGTAAGTATTTTGTGCTTTATTTTTGAGATATTTACTCACCTGGGAAAGTTCTCAAGGAGGAGAAAGGTGACTTGCCTTGCCTGCATTCCGGTGGCAGGGAAGCAAGCATGGGAGGCAGTGGAGGGTATGTAGGTAAAGAGAGGAGAAGGAACAGCTGGACTGTTGGATGTGGGGTGACCTTCTCAGGTCATGTCCACACAAGGACTCTTGTGAGAGTAAAAGGGTCTCTGTTACAATTAAAGTGGGAGTGCCAGGAGTACCGTGGGCTGAGGCCAGGAGCCGACATGGATGATCCCCTTCTAGAGGTGACGTGTTTGAGCTGTAGCGGAGTGCTTGGGTAAAAGCACTAGATACTTTAGGGTTTTGATTTGGGAGTAAGTCCTGGACATAGTCATGATATTCTTTGGAGAAGAAATGTGGTTAATCAATCAAGCTTTTTGTAACTGTTGAGTAAACATTTTTTGAGTTGGATAAGTAACCTGGAAAGTGAAGCAGAAAATGATTGGAAAAGTGAGATTGCAGGGTGACCGTGCCATTCTACCCCCGTCTGTTTCCACTCTGTCATATTCATCCTGTAATATTTCTCTATTGCTTGGAAGCCTTGGTACTTTACTTGTTAGTGCAGACTTAGGGAAGCTGGCCTCACTGAGCTGTTAGGTTTATATGTGTTAAAACTTGTGCTGGAGAAAGTGCACAGGAGCCAGGCAGTGAGGCATGGGGTGCTGGGTGGTGGGCCAGGGGCACTAGAAGCTGGGCATGGGGTACAGAGCTGGGGGAGTGGTGTGCACTGGGAGCCAGGCAGTGGGGACTCTGGAATCACAGTGACCACAGTCAGTGCTGCATCCTGAGCCCACCGGCTGCCGCCTGCAGGTGGTGCAAGGGTGCCTGGCACCTGGAGAAGCACTTCAGCGGCTGGTGTGACACTGACCTGAGCCTTCTGGGAGGCACTGAAAAATGCTGGCTGTGATTTTGACATCTGTGTCACCTCAGGGCGAAAGACAGCAATGCCGACCCCCTGGACAGTATTGGATGCCACTGACCAGATGTGGCTCCCAGTAGTGATGACTTGGTGCACCTCATGGAGTGGCACTATAAGGGTCTGACTGGCCTCAATAAAGCAGAAGCTGTTGTCAAGAACCATGAGGGCCAGATAAAGATCTGCATGCCGGCTGGGTGCGGTAGCTCGTGCCTGTAATCCCAGCACTTTGGGAGGCCGGGGCGGGCGGATCACGGATCACCTGGCCAACATGGTGAAACCCCCTCTCTACTAAAATGCAAAAAGTTAGCCAGGTGTGGCGGTGGGCGCCTGTAGTCCCAGCTACTTGGGAGGCTGAGGCAGGAGAATGGCGTGAACATGGGAGGTGGAGCTTGTGGTGAGCCAAGATTGCGCCATTGCATTCCAGCCCTGGGGGACAGAGCGAGACTCCGTCTTAAAAACAACAGCAACAACGAAAAGATCTGGATGCCTCTGATGGAGCTGAACATTTATTATACAGCAACAGCAGCAAGGGTTGCTGGTGGGCAGACTACACTGTAGGGCACCTGCTCTTCTGTAAGAGTCTGAAGGACACTATTGTCAGAGCTCTGCCCTTTTGGAATGAAGAAATAATTCCCCAGATCCAGGAGGGGAAACAGGTGTTGGTTGAGACTCCTGGCAGCAGCTTTTCTGGCACAGTTGAGCCTTGGGAGGCTCTCCCGGAAGGGGCCATCATGGAGCTGAGCCTGCCCACTGGTATTCCCATTGTCTGTGAATTGAACAGGAGGAGCTTGAAGCCCGTTGAGCTCATGCAGTTCCCAGGAGACGAAGAGACTGTGCATAAAGCCATGGAAGCGTGGCTGCTTAGGGCAAGGCCGAGGTGTGAAGGGCGGCAGCCGATCCCTATCCTGACAACACCCTCCCAGTCTGCCCCATTCCTCTATGCCTCTCACCTCCACATGTCACAGTGACCACAGCTGTAGGCATCCGAAGTTGTTGAGCGTATCTGGAGGCTCCCATTTTAATTTTAGGCATTTTTTTTCCCACTCCTTTCACACAATCAGAATGGCACCTCTGGGGCATAGGTCTTCAGCCCAAGCCAAGGGAAGGCTTCTTTTACCCAGGAGAGCTGAGGGGTGGCAACTCTGGGGTCTTTGCTAGTGCTTTGTTTACTTGTTTACTAAGACCCTGCTTGAGTAGGGGATGTGGAGGAACCATGCTAAGGCATGACCAATGAGGAGAAGCAAGAGAGCCTGTTTGTATTCCTGGGAGCCAGTCCTGTTCTATTCAGTCGTCAGGTCCCTGTGTGTGTGTGGAGGGGGTTGGGAAAGGTTGGGGGTAGATGAATGTAACCTACATGGTGATTTAAAACAAGCAACTACAGTCATGCATCACTTAATGACAGGGATACGTTCTGAGAAACGCATCATTATGTGAACACTATAGGGTGTAGTTACACAAACTTAGATGGCATAGCCTATTCCACACGTAGGCTCTATAGTATAACTCCTTGGATACTTACGGTATGGCCTAGGTATTGCTCCTGGGCTACAAACCTGTACTGCATGTGACTATACTGAATCCTGTGGGCAGTTGTACAATAACAGTGAGTTTTTGTGTATCTAAACATAGAAAAGGAACAGTAAAAATATGGTATTATAATCTTACCAGACCACCAGTAAGATCTGGTGATCTGACATTGACTGAAATGTCGTTATGCAGCCCATGACTGTATTTCCTCTCTGACCTCCCCAGGGGAGCTGGTTCCAGAAGGTTCGGATGAGTCCTGAATGTTTATGTATGGCATTTTCCTTTACCAAAACAAAACAAAAGAAAATAAAAACCTTTCTGGGGTTCTAGTAGCCATTGAAGTACTCCTACATGTGGTCATCAGAAAATAAGCCATTCTTTAACACCTTGACTTCTAAGGGTAGAGGTTCATTTTGCTGTGTATTTTAGAATCCCTAGTGAGCTAGTGAGATTCTGGACAATTTTTTTTTTTTGGAGCCAGTCTCTGTTGCCTAGGCTAGAGTGCAGTGGTGCAATTGTAGCTCACTAGGCTCAAGTGATCCTCCTGCCTCAGCCTCCTGAGTAGTTACGACTACAGGCACGTGCCACCATGCCCAGCTAATTTTTAAAATTTTTTTGTAGAGAAGGCATCTTACTATGCTGCTCAGGCCGGTCTTGAGCTCCTGGCCTCAAGTGATCCTCCCACCTTGGCTTCCCAAAATGCTAGGATTACAGGTGTAAGCCACCGCAAGAGTTTGTTTCCACCTTCTGTTTTCTGTTTTTTTTTTATCTCAAAAGACAATAAGATATAAATGAGATGCATTAATGTAGCATACTGCAAACCTACGGCATACTTACTTGTAGAATTTGTAGTACTGGAATCCACCCTTTAATAACGAGGTGTAAAAGGGAGATATCAGAAGAGAGGAACAGACAACTGGCCACATTTCTGTAATTGTGCAAAACAAGTTTGTTTGTTTTTTTGTGAGACAGAGTCCCTGTCACCCAGGCTGGAGTGCAAGTGGCATGATTTTGGCCCACTACAACCTCTGTTTCCTGGGTTTAAGCAATTCTCCTGCCTCAGCCTACCAAGTAGCTAGGATTACAGGCATGCACCACCATGCCCAGCTAATCTTTTATATTTTTTATTAGAGACGGGGTTTCACCATCTTGACCAGACTAGTCTGGAACTCCTGGCCTCAGGTAATCCGCCTGCTTCCCAAAGTGCTGGGATTACAGGGGTGAGCCACCGCACTTGGCCCTGAGCAAGTTTTTGTGGAGGATTGAGTGAAGGGCATTGCCTGGGAGAGTCATCTTTTAAGATTTTTTGGAGTAAGGGATCTCCTTGAAAATCTTGAGGGAATTGAAGGTCCTCCTGGCCTTCATGGGTCCCAGGATTTGGACCCCTGCCCCAGGTATTCTCAACTCTACCCAGAAATCAAGCCGCACCAGCAAAGCTGATGCTTGGATCTCTTCATTTGGGCTACTCTCAAACTTTTTCCTTTGAATCTTGTTTTGCCATTAAGCATCTGCTGATGTTGAGGAGTGTTGTCAGTTACTTACTGTGTTGCTATACGTGTGTAGTGTGTGCTGATCTCACTCCTGGCTTTATCTTCTTTTTTCTTTTTTTTTTTGAGACGAGGTCTCGCTCTGTTGCCAGGCTGGAGTGCAGTGGCGCGATCTTGGCTCACTGCAACCTCCACCTCCTGGGTTAAAGCTTTTCTTCTGCCTCAGCTTCCTGAGTATCTGGGATTACAGGCGGGCACCACCACACCCAGCTAATTTTTGTATTTTTAGTAGAGACGGTGTTTCACCATGTTGGCCAGGATGGTCTCGATTTCTTGACCTCGTGATCCACCCACCTCGGCCTCCCAAAGTGTTGGGATTACAGGCCTGAGCCGCCACACCCGGCCCTATTTTTTCTACCATCATTTTGCTTGTGTCCTAATTTCCTTATCTCTTTGAATTAAACTTGTTAATTTAATTAAGTTAAATTAAAAATACATTCGATGTGTGTTTTTTTGTTTGTTTCTTTTGAGGTGGAGTCTCGCTCTGTCGCCCAGGCTGGAGTGCCATGGCACGATCCCGGCTCACTGCAACCTTCACCTCCTGGGTTTAAGGGATTTTTCTTCCTCAGCCTCCCGAGTAGCTGGGATTATAGGCATGAGCCACCATACCCAGCTAATTTTTGTATTTTTAGTAGAGACGAGGTTTTGCCATTTTGGCGAGGCTGGTCTCGAACTCCTGACCTCAGGAGGTCTGCCCACCTTGGGCTCCCAAAGTGTTGGGGCTGCAGGCGTAAGCCGCTGTGCCGGCCACCTTAATGTATTTTTTGTTAATCACTTTAAATCTTTCCTAGAACAAGAAAATAATGATAGTGAGGCCAGGTGTGGTGGCTCACGCCTGTAATCCCAGCATTTTGGGTGACTGAGGCAAGTGGATCACCTGAGGTCAGGAGTTCAAGACCAGCCTGACCAACATGGCGAAACCCCATCTTTACTAAAAATACAAAATTAGCCGGGTGTGGTGGCACATGCCTGTAATCCCAGTGACTGGGGAGGCTGAGGCAGGAGAATGGCTTGTACCTGGGAGGCGGAGGTTGCAGTGATCCGAGATTGCGCCACTGCACTCCAGCCTGGGAAACCAGAGCGAAACTCCGTCTCAAAAAAAAAAAAAAAAGAAAAAGAAAATAGTGATGGCGAATAAAACAGATGTTGGGGCTGGGCATACTTTGGGAGGCCGAGGCAGGGGGATCACCTGAGGTCAGGAATTCGAAACCAGCCTGGCCAACATGGTGAAACCCCGTCTCTAATAAAAATACAAAAATTAGCTGGGTGTGGTGGCGCATGCCTGTAGTCCCAGCCACTGGGGAGGCTGAGGCAGGAGGATCGCTTGAACCCAGGAGGCAGAGGTTGCAGTGAGCTGAAACTGTGCCTCTGCACTCCCGCCTGGGTGATAGAGAGTGAGACCCTATCTCAAAAAAACAAAAACAAAACAGATGTCGGTAACCTGTAGGACATTTTTGGTTGGGTATTCTTCCAGGTACCTCACACTCAGTAATCTAATCATAACCCATGTTCTTAAAATCTCCTTCTGTATTTTCAATTTTAGGGTATTTTACCATTCATTTAGGTATCCAGGCCTGAAATCTAGATTATTCTTCTTCCTCACTTTTTACTTCCAAATAACAGCCAAGTTCTGTTGGGAACACAGATCAAGTATCTCCAGAGCTGTCCCTTTCCTATGCCCATTGCGCAGGCTTGCTTGTGGCCTGCCTCCATTCATTCTCCACACAGTAGCTGAGTGATTTGTTTTGAAAGGTACATCTGGGCCGGGCGAGGTGGCTAATGCCTGTAATTCCAACACTTTGGGAGGCCAAGTCAGGCGGATCACTTGAGGTCGTCAGGAGTTTGAGACCAGCCTGGCCAACATGGTGAAACCCCGTCTTTACTAAAAATACAAAAATTAGCTGGGTGTGGTGGCGGGTGCCTGTAATCCCAGCCACTCAGGAGGCTGAGGCAGGAGAATCGCTTGAACCAGGGAGGCAGAGGTTGCAATGAGCCGAGACCATGCCATTGCACTTCAGCCTGGGCAACAAAAATGAAACTGTCTCAATGAAAAAAAAAAAAAAAGAAAAGTACATCTTACCTGGTTATTCCCCTGCTTAAATCCTTCAAAAGATGTCTTCCTTGCCTTCATGAACAAGTTCAGTGTCTTAGGATGGTATTCACAGCTCGTCATGAGCTTTTTGCAGCTTGTCTTTCTTGTCTGTGCCTCACCATGTCCATACACACTCATTCTTACCAACTACTCAGCGTTCCCTAAACAGTGTGTGTGCTCACAAAGCCTCCCAACCTCTGCCGGCGCTCCTTTGTTCCTCGTCTGCCTAACCCCTACCTGTCCTGAAAAAGAAACTCAAGTCAAGTAGTAAGCACATAGCATTTGTATGTGGCTCGATTTTCAAAATTGCTCTCTGGGATGATTCAGTTATTACATGAATATACAGTTAGTGTAAATGAATTTGAATCCTGAAAACCTAATATAAGATGGTGAAAAAAAGGTGATACTCTATGCACAAGCAAACTGCTGATCGCATCTCCGGGGAATTGTTGTATTTCTATGCATACGTGCAGTAAGTAATAGAACATCTTATTGAGCTTAAGCCAAAAATGGGATTTATTTTAAGGATACAGGAGTCTTCTTCCTGAACCTAGGGATAGAAAGATAGCTGGGTCACAGGAAGAGACTGGAATCAAGAATCCAGGTGCTGCCAGGGCTTCCTGTGTCTGCATCATTATCATTACCCTTCAGTTCCACTCTCTATCACCTCGTCTCTTTGTCACTTCCTTTTCCTCTCTCAACAGCCCTGGCTAGTCCATCTCTGTGCCTACTGTGTACTGCTGCACATGGCTAGAGAAAAAAACAAAAGCCATGCTGGTGGGTCTAACTTTTCCCTCAACTTTCTATTCTGGACTTTTTTTTTTTTTTTTTTTTTAGATAGAGTCTCACTGTGTTGCCCAGGCTGGAGTGCAATGGTGCAATCTCTGCTCACTGCAGCCTCCACCTCCCGGGTTCAAGCAATTCTCCTGCCTCAGCCTCCTGAGTAGCTGGGGTTACAGGTGCCCGCTGCCATGCCCAGCTAATTTTTGTATTTTTGATAGAGGTGAGGTTTCACCATGTTGACCAGACTGGTCTTGAACTCCTGACCTCAAGTGATCCACCCTCCTGGCCTCCCAAAGTGCTGGGATTAAAGGTGTGAGCCACCGTGCCTGGCCCTAAAAATTTTTAAATCTGCAGAAAATTTGAATGACTCACCTAGATTCATCAGTTTATTTTTTGTTACATTCGCTTTGTCTGTATATAAATGTGTGTATATACATCTATACACCCACACATACTTGTTGGTTTTGGCTGAACTATTTGAAAGTATGGAGAACCACTAAAGCAGATGGGAACTAGGAGGAAGGAAGGGAAGGCTTCATTGAGAAGGTAACATTTGAGCAAAGATCCAGGTCAGGGAGCAGGATATAGAGCAGTTATGGGGCAAGTGGCGGGAGGAGCGTGCGGGGGAGGAAGGCACAGCTCCACAATAAGCAACCACCAGTGCCCAGCTGTGTGTTGAAGGAAGAGGAGACCGCTGTACTTCACTGTATTGTTGTCCACATATTCACCACCCCTGTCTGGGGAAGGTTCTATTTCCCCACGCTGCGGGGGTAGTTTCGGCCCTGTGACTGTTTTGGCCAGTTAAATGTGAACACAATTGAATGTGTCACCGCTGGGCCAGTGTGGAGTTTGCCCTGCCTCTTGCCCTTTGCCTGGGCGATTGCTAGTGTTCCCATTAGAGGCTGCTCTTTCACCCTGGGTCTTGGAGTGAAGACGTTATGGAGCAGGGCTACACTTTCATCTGAATGTTTTCCCACGGTAGATGTAGTGGGAAATAATAATGGTTTTCATTCTTTTCATCAGAAATTCTGTGAAAGAAGAAAGATGAGGAAAAATGGAAATTTACTGTGTCATTGCCATTTGCATTTATGTATAATTTGCACTAATAATAATGTTCATTATAATGTAAATCTACATCCTTTTAAAAAATAAATGGAATCATTATGTGTACCCTTTTGCAACCGGCTTTTTCAATTCAATTTTTTAAAAAATGGAAAATACACATAACATAAAAATATGCCTCATTTTAAAAGCAGTAGATATCGAAGTGAATATAACATATATCATTGTTCCCCTCCCTCCCCCCTCCTTCCCTCCCCCCTCCTTCCCTCCCCCCCCTTCCCTGTCTCCCTCTCTACCTTCGTACCTCCCTCCCTTTGTACCTCCCTCCCTCTCTCCCTTCCTACCTTCCTTCCCTTTTGTTTCTATTTAGAGGCAGGGTCTCACTCTGACACCCCGGCTGGAGTGCAGTGGTATAATCATAGCTTGCTTCAGCCTTGACCGCCTGCCTCAGTCTCCCTAGTAGCTGGCACTACACATCGTGTGTGCCACCATGCCCAGCTAATTTTTTATTTTTTGTGGGATTGGAGGCGGGGGGGTCTTGCCATGTTCCCCAGGCTGGTTTTGAACTTGTGGGCTCAAGTGATCCCCCTGCCTCAGCCTCCCAGAGTGCTGAGATTACAGGTGTGAGCCACCACATCTGACCATGAATTTTTTTTTTAAGGAAACTGATGAATTTTAGATCACAGAGCTGTGATGTTTGGATGTAAATGCATTTTTTGGAGAAACATTGTTGGGCTTAGATTAGGCCTACTGTGAAATTGTCATAGCATTTAATAAGTTCCAAACATGGCCAGCTGTGAAAAAATAAAATAAAACCAATAATAATACTAGGAGTTATTGGCCAGGCGGGTGGCTCACGCTTGTAATCCCAGCACTTTGGGAGGCTGAGGCAGGTAGATAACCTGAGGTCAGGAGTTTGAGACCAGCCTGACCAACAAGGTGAAACCTCGACTCTACTAAAAATACAAAAGTTAGCCAGGCATTTTGGCAGGCGCCTGTAGTCCCAGCTACTCGGGAGGCTGAGACAGGAGAATGGCATGAACCCGGGAGGCAGAGGTTGCAGTGAGCCAAGATCACGCCACCGCACTCCAACCTGGGTGACAGAGCAAGACTCCGTCTCAAAAAAAAACCAAAACAGAACTAGGAGTTATTGTCATCTTTCCAAGGAGACTACCCCAAAGAGAAAGTATTTCCAATTATTTTTCTTTATATTGGAATTCACTTTTTTTTAAAGTAGAAAAGTAAGACACTTTTGTAGAATGACTTTATTAAACTTATAACAGTGTTTTGTGGGTGTTTTTCCCCACAAACTGCTAAAAATAAGAGGAACAGTTTGGCCCATCCTGTCTTAGCTTCTGCCTGAAATCACAATGGCCTTCACTGTTTTGAATCTATTTTTAGTTCATCAGGAACGTGAGGGTGGGAAGTGCTGCGTCATATAACAGATTAGGAGAAAGCCCTATTTTAATGTCGTTTGTGAAATAAGAACTGAAACAGACAAGAAAAACTCTAGGAATGAGATTTCATGATTAGTATGTGTGGCTTTGAGTTGTGGTTTAGGACACAAATTGAGGAACTGGAAGTTCTTTATACTTTTTTTTTTCTCTGTGAGATAGGGGAAAACAAAATTCTCTTAAAAAAGGACTTTTGTTTAACTTAAAGGAGATTATGCCAGTCCTTTGGGCTTAATGTTAAAAAAGTCAAGTAAACAATGAGAAAAATGTTTAATCATATTTTGGTGTGTTGTGACTATTTTTTGGTGTGTATCTCATATGTTCTGTTTGTGATAAAAAGTGAGGTTGCATCTCTTAGTAGTCAAATTAATTAGATACACTTTTTTTTTTTTTTTTTTTTTTTTGAGACCTGGCTCTCACCGGGTTGCACAGACTGGATTTTATGGCTCTCTGCAGCCTTGACCTTCCCAGACTCAGGTGATCCTCCCATCTCAGTATTTTTTGTTGTTGTTGTTGAGATGGAGTCTCACTCTATGGCCCAGGCTGGAGTGCAATGGCGTGATCTCAGCTCACTGCAAGCTCCGCCTCCTGGGTTCACGCCATTCTCCTGCCTCAGCTTCCCGAGTAGCTTGGACTACAGGTGGCCACCACCATGCCTGGCTAATTTTTTTGTATTTTTAGTAGAGACAGGGTTTCACCGTGTTAACCAGGATGGTCTCGATCTCCTGACCTCGTGATCCGCCCGCCTCAGCCTCCCAAAGTGCTGGGATTACAGGGGTGAGCCACCATGCCTGGCCAGTTTTTTGTTTTTTTTTTTTAAGATGGAGTCTTGCTCTGTTGCCCAGGTTGGAGTGCAGTGGCACAATCTTGGCTCACTGCAACCTCCGCCTCCTGGGTTCAAGTGATTCTCCTGCCTCAGCCTCCCAAGTACCTGGGATTACAGGTGCCTACCACCACACCTGGCTAATTTTTGTATTTTTAGTAGAGATGAGGTTTCAGTATGCTGGCCAGGCTGGTCTCGAACTCCTGACATGAAGTGATCCCACCTACCTTGGCTTCCCAAAATGCTGGGATTACGAGCATGAGCCACTGCACCTGGCACAGTTTTCTTTTCTTTTTTCTTTTTTTTTTTTTTGAGCAGAAGTGTCGCTCTGTTGCCCAGGCTGGAGTGCAGTGGTGCGATCTCGGCTCACTGTGACCTCCTCCTCCCGGGTTGAAGTGATTCTCCTGCCGCGGCCTCCTGAGTAGCTGGGATTATGGGCGCGTGCCACCATACCTGGCTAATTTTTGGTATTTTTAGTAGAGATGGGGTTTTCCCGTGTTAGTCGGGCTGGTCTCGAACTCCTGACCTCGGGCCATCTGCCTGCCTTGGCCTCCCAAAGTGCTGGGATTACAGGCGTGAGCCACTGTGCCCGGCCAGTTTTTGTATTTTTAGTAGAGCCGGTGTTTCTCCATGTTGCCCAGGCTGGAGGTAAACCTTTATACCTGTGATTGCACAAAGCCATTCTCTTGTGAGTCCCCTATCCAGATATTCCCAGGGCCTCAGGTTGCTAAACCAGTTCAAAGTTAACACCAGTGTAGAAGGCATTCAGACCACCCAAGGGCATTATCCTCTACTGAGAGCCCTGCTGTGGGCAGCCCAGAACGCTGCCCCCTGCATGGCTCTTCCTAAATTTTCCAGCGGATCTTTAAGATGGGGCAAAATGTATTCTCCCAATCTTCTCCTACCCCTTCTGTCATGTATGGACCTGCCTCTGTCTCTTAACTCTTTCTTCCTGCTTAATAGTCTGCAACATGCTTCACAAAGTCTTGATTCTTCAACCTTTTTTGAAACCTTAGAATCCTTTCTTTCTTCAACCGCATATTACAGTGAGTCAGAACATTTATTCTCTGTTTATATCACTGAGTAGAACATCCAAATTTAACATCTTGGGCTGAACTTGGCATTGAGGTTTAAGGTGACTTCATATTTTTTCCAACAATAGTAGGTATGCTCTTCCAATGATAATGATAACGTCAACTAATAAATTAGTCAATTTTATGTTCAGTGCATTTTTCTAGTATTTCTCATTTATTCAGCAGATATTTAGAGAGTACCTACCATGTGTCAGACGCTGTTCTAGGCACTGGTGCAACGGAAGTTCTTGCTTTTAAGAAACTTCAATTAGGGGGATGGTAACTAAGCAATACACAAATAAATATATCACACATGTCATAGGGCAGATCAGAGCCACGGAGAAAAAATAAGTAGGGAAAGGGACAGGGTGGTGGTTTTCTCACAACCCTGTAAGGAAGATACTGGTTTTTTTCTTATTTTTTTGAGACGGAGTCTCACTTCATCGCCCAGGCTGGAGTGCAGCGGTGCGATATTGGCTCACTGCAACCTCCGCCTCCCAGGTTCAAGTGATTCTCCTGCCTCAGCCTCCCAAGTAGCTGGGATTGCAGGTGTGTGCCACCATGCCTGGCTGATCTTTGTATTTTTAGTAGAGACAGGGTTTTGCCGTGTTGGCCAGGCTGGTCTCGAACTCCAGACCTCAAATGTTCCACCGCCTCGGACTCCCCTCGGCCGATGATTTCATCCCCATTGTACAGATGTGCAGTGTACGGATGTCCATTGTGCAGAAACTGAAGCAGAGAGCTGTTAAGTGACTTATCTGGATAGGCTCCAGATAAGTAAAGTAGTCAGTAATAAAGGTTGAATTTGAATTAGAAATCAAGCATGAACTCCTAAATTTAGCTGTCTGTAAGATAATGAAACTTGGCCCGGCATGGTGGCTCACACTTGTAATCCCAGCACTTTGGGGGGCTGAGGTGGGAGGATTGTTTGAGCCCAGGAATTTGAGACCAGCCTGGGCAACATGGTGAGATGCCATGTCTACAAAAAATTAAAAATTAGGTGGGTGTGGTGGTGCATGCCTGTAGTCCCAGCTACTTGGGAGGCTGAGATAGGAGAATCGCATGAACCTGGGAGGGGGAGGTTGCAGTGAGCCGAGATGGTGCCATTGTACTCCAGCCTGGGTGACAAGAGCGAAACTCCGTCTCAGAAAAAAAAAAAAATTACATGCTATACAGAAGACTATATTTAACATATAAACTATGAAGAAGAATAAGATGAATACCCATGAACTGATTACTCATAGTTGTAAGTATACAACCCAGTGAGTTTTCATAAAGTGGACATACCTGTGACACTAGTATCCAGTTAAAATTAAAAAAAAAAACCAAAAAAACACCATTACCAGATCCCTAGAATCTCACTCTTGCCTCTCCCGAGCTGCTTCCTGCCCCTTTCCCACCAAGGATAACCATTATCCAAACTAATGGTATAGTTTAGTTTTTCTTATTTTCAAATTTTATAGAAATGGAATCATCCACTCTGTTTTTTTTTACATCTGGCTTCTTTTGCTCAGGGGACATGGGTAAATCTGTTAGGAAGCTTTTGGAGATGCCCTGCTGTTAGTAGGAGTTCAACAAACACATTTTGAATGAATGGATTAATTTTTCTCTTTCAATAAGGTGTTGCTCTTTAATTATATGTTAAAAGGAAGAAGTGGCAGATTGTATTTTTATTGAATCAAGTAAAAAAAGAAAATCTGATCATTTTGCTCCTACAAGTGATGGTTAAATTTGTGTCTTAGTGTAACTTTTGTTTCTCATTGTTTTAGTGAATTAAATTGGCTATTTATTCATTAATTTATTTTGGAGGTGGAGTCTCCCTCTGTTGCCCAGGCTAGAGTGCAGTGGCGCCATCTCAGCTCACTGCAATTGCCCTCCACCTCCCGAGTTCAAGTGATTCTCCTGCCTCAGTAGCTGGGATTACAGGCACGCACCACCACACCTGGCTAATTTTTGTATTTTTAGTAGAGACAGGATTTCACCATGTTGGTCAGGCTGTTCTCGAACTCCTGACCTCGTGATCCTCCTGCCTCAGCCTCCCAGAGTGCTGGGATTACAGGCGTGAGCCACCACACCTGGCCAATTGGCTATTTATTTTTAAATCTTACCTATTTGAAATGACCAAGTTAGGTCATTTTATTAAAATAACAACAAGCTTTAGTGTGTTACAAGCATAGGCTGGGCATGGTGCTTCATGCCCATAATCCTAGTACTCTGGGAGGCCAAGGTGGGAGGATCACTTGGGGCCAGGAGGTTGAGACCAGCCTGGGCAACATAGTGAGACCTCGTCTCTGTCAAAAATTAAAAAAAATTAATTAGCTGGACATGGTGGTTTGCACCTGCAGTGTTAGATACTTAGGAGGCCGAGGTGGGAAGATTACTTGAGCCCAGGAGTTTAAGGCTGCAGTGAGCTATGATTGAAATACTGCACTCCAGCTTGGGTGACAGAGAGACTCTCTCTAAAATAAAGTGTAATATGCTTACCGTAAATTCACCATGTCAGCCAAGGAGGTGTGATAAACAGAGATGGTAAGGGAACTAACATACAGTATATATGTATTTATGTATGTATTTATGTATGTATGAATTAGAGGTGGGGTGTCACTGCTTTGCTCAGGCTGGTCTTGAACTCCTAGGCTCAAGCAATTACCCCCACCTCACCCTCCCAAGTAGCTGAGACTATAGGCAGGCACCGCTGAACCTGGCCAAAATACAGTTGTTAAAAACTCAAGTGATAGAGCTTGTAGGAATACTGGTAGAGCGAGTTATTCTCTCAGAAGAGTACTTTTGCTGAAGGCATATTGAGTTGTTAAACTCTGGTTTGGTTATGAATAATGTCATTCTCTGGCAGAATTGTGTTTCTGCTGATTAGTTATAGAATGCCCTTTTCCCCTCATGTTGTAGATTCGACGGAGGCGCCTTGCACGACTTGCTGGTGGACAGACCTCTCAGCCAACCACCCCACTCACCTCTCCCCAGAGGGAGAACCCTCCGGGGCCTCCCATAGCGGCATCAGCCCCAGGACCCTCTCAGAGTCTTGGTCTCAATGTCCACAACATGACCCCAGCTACCTCCCCAATAGGTGCATCAGGTAAGCCCAAGCTTCATACCTGGGACTCTTTTGTAATTCTTCTTAGCTTTTTGTTAAGCTGATGGTTGTGATGTTTCCAGAACAGATTAAAATGAAGCAGACATCAGCTCTTTAAAATCCTCCAAGCAGTAGTTTAAATATCATTGCAATGTGTTGTGTTATCGCTTTTTTTTTTATTGCAATCTGTTAAACCAATTGCTTTTCTTTCCATAACTTCCATCTTTTTTTTTTTTTCAAACAGGTTTAGGTATTATCTCTGATGACAAGATGATTAAGACTGAATTTGGTTCTGCTGATTTTATGAATTTGGTTGATGGTTTTAAGATAAAATAATCTGAAAATGCAAGATTAAAATAATGGTCAAAATGAACACCTCTAATTGCAGATTTCCTCGTCTTCATTCTGCATTGGCACAGAACTTTTTCTTTAACTTTTCAGAGGATAAAACTACCTGATAGGATGTTTAGAACTATCTCATTAAAAAGTAAAAGTTTATTTCTTTTAATAAATGAGCTGATGCTTGATATCCAGGACTGTCTTTGTTGGGAAATGATGATATTTCTCATACTGTGTATTTGAAAATATCTCTCTTTTGTCTGTGAACTTTTCTATCAAATATGGTAGTATTGTCATATAATAATAATTACTATTTTATAATTAGGATTCTAGTTGCGTAAAGGGGGTGCTAAGAGGACTGCATTGATCATAATATCATCTAATAATTTGATAGCCTTCTGAATCATCTGTCTTCTTGATCTAGAATCGTGTCAATTAAAAGTATTTGCAGAGTTTTTGTTGCTTTACTTCTCGTTAGGTATCAATGTAGACTATAGATATATATAAATGTTTATACCTAATGTGGTTCAACCAAAACATCTGTTAGTAATAAAGAAGATCCTTGCCTATAATGTTTCCTCTGTATGTCTCTGAGAAGCTCTGATGGTCTTCTGGTAGGATTGACGGGTTCAGGATTCCAAATGTGATTTTCCTTGGACACAGTACTGACAACAGTGCTCTTTGCCTCACCCTGGTCAGGCCATACCTGGAATGCTGGAATCTGTCCTGGAGAGAACCTCTCTCACTTTGTCTTACTTGCTTATTTAAACCAGGATCTTGGTTAAATCCCATTCCCCACCTACTCTGTCTCATGCACTGGAATAAGGCTATAGAAAAACTCAGAACCATTTGAACTAATTGAAAACTTTTGAAATGTCTGTCTCATTTCGAATTCATGATTACATGGCTGGGTGTGGTTGCTCATGCCTGTAATCCCAACACTTTGGGAAGCCAAGGTGGGTGGATCAGTTGAGGTCAGGAGTTCGAGATCAGCCTAGCCAACATGGTGAAAGCCCGTCTCACAAAAAAAATACAAAAAGCCGGGCGTGGTGCTACCTGCCTGTAATTCCAACTACAAGAGAGTCTGAGGCATGAGAATTGCTTAAACCCGGGAGGTGGAGGTTGCAATGAGCCAAGATTGCGCCACTGCACTCCAACCTGGTGATGGCGTGAGACTCTGTCTCAAAAACAACAATAACAACAACAACAACAACAACAACAACAACAAATCAAATTCATGATCACAAACTCGGGTAGACCCTTGATACTGGCAGGCTGTTGCACCATGCTTCCCAGTTCACTCACTCTGCTGATCTGTTTCATACCTTCTCGAGTGTGCAGTACCTCATTCTCCATGCTCACTCTCTCAGCTAGTGGCCTGGCTTCCCATTTCTTTCTTTCTTTTTTTTTTTTTTTTTTTTTTTTTTGGAGATGAGGTCTCACTGGGTTGCCCAGGCTGGAGCATGGTGGCTGTTCATAGGCGTGATCCTAGTGCACTACAGCTTAAAACTCCCAGGCTCAAATGATCCGTCTGCTTCAGTCTCTCATGTAGCTGGGACTATAGGCATGTGCCACCACACCTAACTCTGGCCTCATATTTCATTGAGAAAACAGATGCAGGCAGAACCTAGGCAGGGAACCTCCGTCAGCCTCAGTCATCACATCCATCTGCCTACCTGTATGTGTGCCTGGTTCTTGTTATGCACAAATTGTCCCTGCTGCTGTTGAGGCTTGGACCCTAGATCCCATCTCCCCTCAGTTACTCAGCCTTCACTCCAGCAGTTCCTTTCTCTCTCTTGCTTCATCAGATTTTCCATCTCATATGGCCTTTTTTTTTTAACAGCCTATATAATGCCATTACTTTTGCCATCATGGGAATGAACAGAAGGAACTCTCTTGATCTAATTCCCCCTGCCAGCTTCTCCCCCACATCTCTGCACCAAAACCTTTGCAGCAGAACTTCTGGAATGAGTTGCCTGTCCTCTGCATCCCCTTCTGCCCTTGCACTCTTTGCTGAATCAACTGCAGTCAGGCGAGGGTTCCCGTGGTTGCTCTGTGGTTGCTCTGAGTCACTGTCTGGTCTGACCCATCAGCCTCATTAGACATGGCTTTCACCCACTTCCCCTGGAAACACGTTTTTCTTTTGGCTTCCAGAACAGCACATTCTCCTGGTTTTCATGCATTCTCTGTATCTGTTCCTTCTTCACTCTTTGCCTGGTTCCTTTTCATTTCCCTGACTTCTAAATGTTAGGATTCAAGGGCTCAATATTTAACCTCTTGTCCTTTCCATCCAGCTTTATTCTCTTACTGTTGTCATCCAGTGTCCTGGCTTTAATTACCCTCATTTGATGATTCCTAAGCTTTTATCACCAACGTGGACCTGCTCCTTGAACCTCAGATTGACACATCCAGCGCTTTACCTGACATCTCTGCTTGGATGTCTAACAGGCATGTCACAGCTAGCATGCCCCAAATCAAGCTTTGCTGTTGCCTCACATTTTATCTTCTCCCAGGTTTCCATCTCAATAAATGACAATTCATGTTTTCTAGACCTGGATTGGCAAACTCTTTCTGTTAAGGGCCAGATAGTAAATATTTTTGGCTTTGGAGGCTGTGAGGTTAGAACTATTTATCTCTGCTTCTGTAGCACAAAAGCAGCCATAGAACATATGTAAATGAGCAAGTGTAACTGTGTTCCAGTAAAACTTCACTTACAAAAACAGGCAGTAGCCCAGATTTGGCCTGTGGACTAGAGCTTGCTTGGCCCTGCTCTAGACCTGTCAGAAAACTAGAAGCAGACCAGATTCTCACCACCTGTTTCTTCTCATCACCTCCACCGCTATTACCCAGGTCCAAGGCACCAGCATCTCTTGCCTGGATTTCTGGAACAGCCTCCTAACTGGTCGTCTCATGCCCACCCTTGCTTCACTTGAGTCTGTTCTCAGTGTAGAGCCAGAGGGGCCCCACTAAAGCATAAGTGCAACACTGTGTAACAGCCCATATGCTGTTATCACAAACTAACAGAAAGGCTTGGGCATTCCCTAAACGGTTAGTTCTTGCCCGGGTACCTCTATGCTAAGTAGTCCTGATTATGTTTCTCACATAGTCATCATTATTCATAATCACAAACAGTTGGATATTATTAGCCATGCTTTGGTGGGTTGGATAAACAGATTTTCATGATTTCCTAAATAAGTGAAAAAACAAACAGAAAATCTCTCTTAAGACAGGTTACATCTATTCTCTGTTCAGGCCAGGTGCAGTGGCTCACGCCTGTAATCATAATACTTTGGGAAGCCAAGGGGGGAGGATCCCTTGAGCCTAGGAGTTCAAGACCAGCCTGGGCGACATAGCAAAACCCCGTCTCTACAAAAAATTAGCGGGGCGTGATGGTGCACACATGTAGTCCCAGTTACTCGGGAGGCTGAGGTGGGACGATTGCTTGAGCCCAGGAGGTGGAGGTTGCCGTGAGCTGTGATCACACCACTGCATTCCAGCCTGGGCAACAGAGCAAGACCCTGTCTCAAAAAAGAGAAAAATAAATTTCAAGAAAATATGATAGCTGTCCGTTAAAGAGTTTAAAAAGCTGGCATGAGGAAGGTGATGGCTTGTGTTTATTTTCTGTGGTCCTGGAAGTTAGACATAGGTCTAATGGGTAGATTTATTATCCACCGAATGTGATTGAGAGATTTTTGTTCCAGACTCAAAAAGTGCTTCTTTTTTTTTCTTTTTTCTTTTTTTTTTTTCGAGACAGTCTCACTCTGTTGCCTAGGCTGGAGTGCAATGACGTGATCTTGGCTCACTGTAACCTTTGTCTCCTGGTTTTAAGCAACTCTCCTGCCTCAGCCTCCTAAGTAGCTGGATTACAGGTGCCCACCACCATGCCTAGCTAATTTTTGTATTTTTAGTAGAGATGGGGTTTCGCCATGTTGGCCAGGCTGGTCTCGAACTCCTGACCTCAGGTGATCCACCTGCCTCGGCCTCCCAAAGTGCTGAGATTACACACGTGAGCTACCACGCCTGGCCAAGAAGTGCTAACAGAGACAAACACTGGGTGGGGTGCCACCCATGGTAAAAAGTCCTTCATCCAGGAGTGCTTGGCAGCAGTCATTTGGTGGCCCTCTTAGTTGGGCTGTTTTCAGTTGCAAGTAACTAAAGCAAGGATTGAGAAGCTGTAGGGGGTCCTTCCACTTCCAGTTGCTTCTCCCATCTGCAGTCCCAGCCTTTTTTTTTTTTTTTTTTTTTGAGATGGAGTTTCGCTCTTGTCACCCAGGCTGGAGTGCAATGGCACGATCTCGACTCTCTGTAACCTCCACCTTCTGGTTTCAAGCTATTCTCCTACCTCAGCCTCCCGATTAGCTGGGATTACAGGCGCCTGCCACCACGCCTGGCTAATTTTTGTATTTTTAGTATAGACTGGGTTTCACCACGTTGGCCAGGCTGGTCTCGAACTCCTGACCTCATGATCCTCCCGCCTCAGCCTCCCAAAGTGTTGGGATTACAGGTGTGAGCTGCCGCGCCCGGCCTAGTCCCAGCTTCTTGCAGTGCCATCTGCTTCTGTAGTTTCCTAGGGCTGCTGTAACAACCTATCAAAAACTTTTGAAGGCTTACAGCAGCAGTATTATTTTCTCACAGTTCTAGAGGCTAGAAGTCCAAAGCCAAGGTGTTGGTAGGGCGATGCCTCCCAATAAGGGGAGAATCCTTTCTTCTGCCTTCCGATAGTTGCTGGCAGTCCTTGGCATTTCTTGGCTTGTGGCAACATATCTCCAGTCTTCACGTCCGTCTTCACATGGCCATCTTCGTTCTGTGTGTGTCTGTGTCCAAATTTCCCTCTCATGACAGCCACTGGATTAGGGACCACCGTAATTGAGTATGAGCTTATTTTAACTTGCTTACGTCTGCTAAGACCCTCCTTGCAAACAGGAGTATTATTTCTTTGTTTTTGATCTGCATCTCCTCTTCCCTTTGAATGTAAGGTTAGGCAGGAGCCTTGCCAGTGTTGCTCATCCCCTTACCCCCAGCACCGTGCTTAGCATATGGCAAGCAGTCTGGAAATGCCAAGTGTTATGTGGCTAAATGAATGAAAGAGATATTTCTTGTTGGAAATGTTAGAAGCGAAGTAAGATTTGAGTTCTTTTGAAAAACAGCTGACTGACATTGTTCCTCTCACCACAACCAGCTGGATTGTCTCTGTTTTTCCTGATGTGCTGAGTGCTGAGCAGAATTTTAAAAATCCTCAGTCTATTCATTTTCTTCTAAAATTAGAAAAAAAGTTATTATATAAAATATTTCAAATGTACATGATAACATAACTAGTGCCTATGGAACCAAGTCCACAGGTCATTGCTGTTCCAGACTTGCCATTCCAGATATTTCTTCATGTTTTACTGCATTGTTATGTGGCACTGCTCTTGGCTCTCTTAGAACTTTATATATATGGGTGATGCTTTTCCTACAGATGAATGCCACTTTTTTATAGTTAACACTGATTATGCTAGTTTTTTTTTTTTGAGACAGAGTCTCTCTCTGTCACCCAATCTGGAATGCAGTGGCACGATCTTGGCTCACTGCAACCTCCGTCACCCGGGTTCAGGTGATTCTCCCACCTCAGCCTCCGAGTAGCTGGGGTTACAGGTGCGTGCCACCACACCTGGCTAATTTTTGTATTTTTAGTAGAGACGGGGTTTCACCATGTTGGCCAGGCTGGTCTCAAACTCCTGACCTCAGGTGATCCACCTGTCTCAGCCTCCCAAAGTGCTGGGATTACAGATGTGAGCCACCGTGCCTGGCTGATTATGCTACTTTTATATTTAAAATGTAGGGCTTACTGCAGGTCAGACACAGTACTTGGTCATGGGAATGCAAAGATGAGTGAGACTCGGTTTCTTTCCTTAAAGAGCCTTTAGCCTAGTTGGGGAGGAAATGTTCTTTCATTTCCTGTTTAATATCTGTGTTTATTAAATTCTTTGGAGGACAGTCTAGTTTTCTTAGTTTCTTCCCCTATCTTTAGATGATTTGTGATTGCTTAATCTTCAGAACTTCTTAACTGTCTCGGGTTATTTTATTTTACAGCCTTGTTTTGGAATTATGCTTGTCTTCTCTTTGATGTTTGCCTATCAAACATCTTGAGTATATTCAACGAAGGCCTTAACCTTCCTCGCTGTTGTGACCTCTGAAGAGGAGGTCATGATTGCTCAAGAGTCCCCCAACAGATCCTTTATCAACCATTTTCATCTTGACAGGATTATTAGGTCTAGTGGAATAGGTCTTCCAGTGGAATAGGTCTGCCTGTATACTCTCTAGAGCTGGCAGGTTTCATTTTTGTTTTTCTAAGACAAAGTCAGGCTGGAGTACAGTGGTGCGACCATAGCTCATTGCGGCCACAAACTCCTGAGCTTAAGTGGTCCTCCTGCTTCAGCCTCAGAAGTAGCTGAGACTACAGGTGCGCGCCACCATGCCCGGCTAATTTTTAAATTTTTTTTGTAGAGATGAAGTTTTACTGTGTTGCCTAGGCTGGTTTTGAACTCCTGGCCTCAAGCGATCTTCCTGCCTCAGTCTCTCAAAGTGTTGGGATTACAGGCGTGGAGTTCTCCATTGTTTTCATTCCATGGTTCCCTTTGGCAAACTGGGGAAGCCTTTGATTGGCTTCTCAAAATATACTTTTATTATTATTTTTTGAGATGGAGTCCCGCTCTGTCGCCCAGGCTGGAGGGCAGTGACGTAGTCTGCCTCCCGGGCTCAAGTGATTTTCCTGCCTCAGCCTCCTGAGTAGCTGGGATTACAGGCATGCGCCACCACGCCCGGCTAATTTTTTGTATTTTTAGTAGAGACGGAGTTTCACCATGTTGACCAGGCTGGTCTTCAACTTCTGACCTCAAGTGATCCTCCTCCATTGGCCTCCCAAAGTGCTGGGATTACAGGTGTGAGCCACCGCACCCGACCTCAAAATTTACTTTTAAATGTGTATAATAAAATAGGATTACACAATTATATAGGAATATAATTATCAACATATTTTTAAAGATTGTAATACAGTTATTTATATGCTTCTTTATTAATGATTTAAATGAAAGACTTAGCAACTAGTCACACTGCTTCAGCCCCTTGACATCTGTTTCCATCTGTGGACCACAGGTAAAGATCCTCTGCTCTGGGAGCAGAAATGAACAGTGGGGCCTCTTTGGAACTAGTGAGAAGCCAGATGATATATTTGGCCTCTGGGCTAGTTCTGGGGTCTGGATCAGAAACAGAATTTGTTTCTTTTCTTTGGCTGCTAGTTTTTAACCTACTTAATGATTATTTAACTTAAAATTATTCTTTAACATGTTGACTCAAATGGTCTTCATCCTGCTTCCATTCATGCACTTGAATAGTTAATAAATGGCTTCTGTCTGTTGGGCACTGTATTGAGAGCTAGGGATGCAGGATGGATAAGTCTCAGGGGCCTCCAGGGGCTCACTGTTTAGCATGAGGGCATGAACTTGTGAAGAGGTGCAGATGCTGGTGTCCTGTACTTGACAGAGAACAGCCACAAATAGTCACTTTCTCAGGCTCCCGGCTATGCATTGTAGATTTTTTTGGAGCATTTTCACACAGGCATTTATCTGATTGAAAATTCTACTGGCTGGGTGTGGTGGCTTACGCCTGTAATCCCAGCACTTTGGGAGGCCGAGATGGGGGGATCATGAGGTCAGGAGATTGAGACCAGCCTGGCCAACATGGTGAAACCCTGTCTCTACTAAAAATACAAAAATTAGCTGGGCATGGTGGCGGGTGCCTGTAATCCTAGCTACTCTGGAAGCTGAGGCAGGAGAATCACTTGAACCCAGGAGGCAGAGGTTGCAGTGAGCCAAGATCCCACCACTGCACTCCAGTGTGGTGAGAGTGAGACTCCATCTCAAAAAAAAAAAAAAAAAAAGAAAAAAAGAAAGAAAATTCTACGTTGGTGAGAGTGTAAATTTATATAGCCATTTTACAAAACAATATGGAGGTCCCTCAGAAAACTAAAAACAGAGCTACCATATGATCTGGCAGTCCCACTCTGAGTATATATCCAAAGAAATTAAGATTAATATGCTGAAGAGATACCTACACTCATGTTCATTGCAACATTATTCCAAATAGCCAAGATATGGAAGCAACCTAAATAATCCATCTTCAGATGAATGGGAAAAGAAACTGTGGTATGTATCCACAATGGAATATTATTCAGCCTTCAAAAAGAAAGAAATTCTGTCATTTGTGGCAACATGGATGAACTTGGAAGACACCATGCTAAGTGAAATAAGCCAGGCACAGAAAGGCAAATATTGCATGTTTTCACTCATACGTGGGAGCTTAAAAAGTTGCACTCATACAAATAGAGAGTAGATGGTGGTTACCAGAGGCTGGGGAATGGGGGTGGATGAAGAAGGAGATGTTGATCAAAGGGTACAAAATTTCAGTTAGATCAGAGGAAAAAGCTTTAGTGATCTATTGTACAGAATGTTGACTGTCATAAATAATGTTTTATATATTTTTTAAAATTCTACTTTTTAAAAACAACAATATTATTATTATTATTGAGACGAAGTTTCGCTCTTGTTGCCCAGGCTGGCGTACAATGGCACGATCTTGGCTCACCGCAACCTCTACCTCCCGGGTTCAAACGATTCTCCTGCCTCAGCCTCCTGAGTAGCTGGGATTACAGGCCTGTGCCACCATGCCTGGCTAATTTTGTATTTTTGGTAGAGACAGGCTTTCTCTATGTTGGTCAGGCTGGTCTCCAACTCCTGATGTCAGATGATCCGCCCACCTCGGTCTCCCAAAGTGCTGGGATTACAGGTGTGAGCCACCATGCCTGGCAAAACAATAGTATTATTACTTTATATAATATAGGGAACAACATCCTTCCATATCCTATTATAATTGGTTTTTTTATGTTTTATTTTGAGATGGTCCCACTCTGTCACCCAGGCTGGAGTGCAGCAATGGAATCTCGACTCACTGCTGCCTCAACCTCCCAGGCTCAAGTGATCCTTTTACCTCAGCCTCCCAAATAGCTGGGACTCCTGGCACGTGCCACCATGCCTGGCTAATTTTTTTTTTTTTTGAGTTGGAGTTTCGCTCTTGTCACCTAGGCTGGAGTGTAATGGCGTAATCTCGGCTCGCTGCAACCTCCGCCTCCTGGATTCAAGCAATTCTCCTGCCTCAGCCTCCCAAGTAGCTGGGATTACAGGCACTGGCCACCACGCCCAATTAATTTTTGTATTTTTAGTAGAGACGAGGTTTCACCATGTTGGCCAGGCTGGTCTCGAACTCCTGACCTCAGGTGGGCTGCCTGCTTCGGCCTCCCAAAGTGCTGGGATTGCCACCATGCCCATCCTAATTTTTAAATTATTTGTGCAGACAAGTTCTCACTATGTTACCCAGTTTGGTTTTGAACTCCTGGGCTCAAGTGATCTTCCCACCTTGGCCTCCCAATGTGTTGGGACTACAGGCGTGAGCCACTGTTCCTGGCCTATTCTTATCCCTCCAAATTTGCTTGATATGTTTTATCTATTTTATATGTTTGTTTATGTTGGTTGTTACATTGATTTATTGAATGCTCTAAATTCACGTAGGCTTCACTTAATACATATTTATTTAAATCTCCCTATGCAGTAGGTTCTGTTGTAGGCTATGTGGCTTATATTTTAGTGAGAGAAAACAATTTAAATACCCAGCTGGGCATGGTGGCTCATGCCCGTAATCCTTGTGCTTTGGGAGGTCTAGGTGGGAGGATCGCTTGAACCCAGGGGTTTAAGACTAGCCTGGACAACATAGCGAGACGTTACCTCTACAAAAAAAATACACGAATTAGCCAGGCATGGTAGTGCGCACCTGTAGGCCCAGCTACTGGGGAGGCTGAGGCATGAGAATCACTTGAACCTGGGAAGTAGAGGTAGCAGTGAGCCGAAATTGTGCCATGCACTCCAGCCTGGACAACAGAGTGAGACTCTGTCTCAAAAAACAAAAACAAACAAAACCACAAAATCTTTCAGATGATGGTAATTATAGAGGAAAAGAGAGCAGTATGTTGGCATAAGTACCACTGGGGGTGTGTACATAATCACTGTAGGTCCTATTAAGAAGGCGACTTTTTTTTTTTTACTTTAAGTTCTGGGATACATGTGCAGAGCGTGCAGGTTTGTTACATAGGTACACATGTGCCATGGTGGTTTGCTGCACCTATCAACTCATCATCTAGATTTTAAGCCTCTCATGCATTAGGTATTTGTCCTAATGCTCTCCCTCCCCTTGACCCCACCCTCCCCCTATTAGGCCCCAGTGTGTTGCTCCCCTCCCTGTGTCCCTGTGTTCTTATTGTTCAACTCCCACTTATGAGTGAGAATGTGCAGTGTTTGGCTTTCTGTTTCTGTGTTAGTTTACTGAGGATGGTGGCTTCCACCTTCATCCATGTCCCTGCAAAGGACATGATCTCATTCTTTTTTACGGCTGCATAGTATTGCATGGTGTATATGTACCACACTTTTTTTAGTCTATCATCGATGGGCATTTGGGTTGGTTCCATGTCTTTGCTATTGTAAATAGTGCTGCAGTAAACATACGTGTACATGTGTCTTTATGGTAGAATGATTTGTATTCCTTTGGGTGTATATACCCAGTAATGGGATTGCTGGGTCAAATGGTATTTCTGGTTCTAGAAGAATGTGACATTTTTAGCAGAGGCCTGAATGAAGTGAGTAAGCAAACCAAGTGGATATCTGTGGGGCAATCTTTGCAGACAGAAGGAAAACAGATGCAAAGGTCCTGGGGCAAGAATGGACTTGCCAGTGATTGATGCAAAGCAGGGCTAGAGCAGTCATCTTCAATTTCCCCTCATTTTCCTTCTCCAATTTTGAGTCTTTAATGAACATTATGATTGCTTATTAGTACATCTGTAGGAATGTCAACAAGATCAAAGCCATTCTTTTATGGTAAGTTGTCTTTGGCTAAGAATGCTATCCACAATGACAATGAAATTCTAACTTTGGTCCTATCATTGATTGCTATATTAAAATCCTTTTTTTTTTTTTCCCTCTTCTACTTGGTCCAGAGCTTGGGAGAAAGAGAGAATTCGAGGGTGGTTAAGCAGCTGGCTAGAGGTAGAGGCTCAGACAGAAGCCCCAAGGCCTGAGGGCTGCAGCAGGACCCCTAAAAGGCTACTGAGTTCAGGAGGCTCCTAGACGAGGTTGAAATCCTTTGCTTTTTGCTTATTCATTTTAATTCTGAGTTGGGACAGGTGTGTCCTATGCTGGCATGGGTACTTCCTCGAATTGGAGTGGCCTTTGGGCCCCCAAAGGGGTATGTTTTATTAGTTCTGGGCTTTATCTTACAGCGTCATTCCTAGGGTCATACTAATTACTTTGTAAATCTGGTTAAAGTGCTCATGATATCTTGTTCTTGAGACGTGTGCAGTGCTGGGAATCAATACACTTCCTGTTTTGACTTGGGGTTGATTCTTGCACTTTTCCCTATCCGCAGCCCCCACCCCCTGCCCCATTTTTGCTAACCTGGTCCTGCAACCTCTGCTGTGCTTGTAGTTTTACCAACTGCCTGCTTCTGACTCCAAACTGCCCACTAGCACTCTCCCCACACAGTGGGATGTGAACTGTGCCATGGTACTGCATGGCCTTTGTCATGTGCCCAAGCCTAGCAAAGGCACAGGGGCAAATACTGTGTGTGAGAGTGATTTCTATACCATGTGTTCCTGTCCCTTAAGGATCTTATGGCTTAGTAGGAGAGATAATACATGTCACTCACCTGCTTGAAAGCCTTCCTCGTTTCCTTATTTCCAATTATAATCTAATCCGAGGGCTTACAAGGTGCTGTATCATCATGTTCCACCCTCTTCATGTAATTCACTATCTTGATTTTCAGAGCATGTTCCCTGTTGCTGTCCCAGTCAACATATTCACCCCAAAAGGCCTATAACCAGTAGAGATTGTGCCACACAAACCACTCTTAGTTTTGGGTGCATTTGTCTGGTCTTCCAAACTAGATTGAAAGCTCTGAAAAAAAAAACTATCTTGTGTTTCTCTTTTATCTGTTGAGCTCATAGTAGGTATCCAGGAAGTAGTAGGGTTGACTGCATTGATTTGGGACTAGGAGTTTTCTTCGCCATCTCCCTTTAGTTTTCCTTTCTTTCTTTCTTTTCTTTTCTTTTTTTTTTTTTTTTTGAGATGTCGTCTTGCTCAGTCCCCCAGGCTGGAGTGCAGTGGCGCGATCTTGGCTCACTGTAGCCTCCACCTCCCAGGTTCAAGCAATTCTACTGCCTAAGCCTCCCGAGTAGCTGGGATTACAAGCGCCCGCCACCATTCCTGGCTAATTTTTTTTTTTGTATTTTTAGTTGAGACAGGGTTTCACCATGTTGGTGATGCTGGTCTCAGACTCCTGGGGCCTAGCGATCCCCCTGCCTCAGCCTCCCAAAGTGTTAGGATTACAGGCATGAGCCACTGTACCCGGCCTCTCTCCAGTTTCCAGTTGGAATCCAAGGGAAGTAAGTTTAAGAAAAAGTTACGATTTTGAAATCTTTGGATTCAGAAGAATTTGTCACCTTTAACACCTAGAGTTGAATGTTCATACCTGGAGAGCCTTAACATTAAGCCCTAGCCAGCCTCCAGCAAGTGGACATTGGTCAGGTTTGGCAGGATTCGTCCCCTGAAGTGGACTGAGAGCCACACCCTGGCCTGTCATCATACCCATCCCCTATCCTTAGTGAAGCAAAACTCCTTTGTTCCCTTCTCCTTCTCCTAGTGACAGGAAATATTGTGATCCTAAAGAATGAAAATAGCTTGTCACCTCGTGGCCTCAGGCCTCTTGACTTCAGGCGGTTCTGTTTAATCAAGTGACACATCTTCCCGAGGCTCCCTGAATGTGGCAGATGAAAGAGACTAGTTCAACCCTGACCTGAGGGGAAAGCCTTTGTGAAGGGTCAGGAAATGTTCACCAGCCAAGGTTGTGTGGTTCAGTTTCTCTTTTGTTGATAAGATTTGTCACTGTTTTGACAGGGGATGCATAATGGAGTATTTGGATTTGTTATTGTAAACTATGCAGCATGGTTTTCAAAAAACAACAACACATCTTTATAACTTTAATGCAACTGTAAAGGGTTATAGGTTTTTTTTAACATCAGTTCTATCATTTTATAGAGAAACTGAGGTAGTAAGAACAAGTACAGAGTTCACTAACAGCATGCATTTGATGCAGCCACCATAAATTCAGAAAATATCCTCAAAGCCCTCCTGTATTCAGTGACTTTTTTTTTCTTTGAGACAGAGTCTCGCCCTGTTCCCCAGGCTGGAGTACAGTGGCGCGATTTTGCCTCACTGCAACGTCTGCCTCCCAGATTCAAGCAATTCTCCTGCCTCAGCCTCCTGAGTAGCTGGGATTACAGGCACCCACCACCACGCTCAGCTAATTTTTTTTATTTTTTATTTTTTATTTCTTTTTTGAGACGGAGTCTCGCTCTGTCTCCCAGGCTGGAGTGCAGTGGCACAATCTCCGCTTACTGCAAGCTCCACCTCCCGGGTTCACGCCATTCTCCTGCCTCAGCCTCCCGAGTAGCTGGGACTACAGGCGCCCACCACCACGCCAGGCTAATTTTTTGTATTTTTAGTAGAGATGGGGTTTCACCGTGTTAGCCAGGATGGTCTCGATCTCCTGACCTCGTGATCTATCTGCCTCGGCCTCCCAAAGTGCTGGGATTACAGGCATGAGCCACTGCGCCTGGCCAATTTTTTGTATTTTTTAGCAGAGACAGGGTTTCGCCATGTTGGTCAGGCTCGTGTTGAACTCCTGACCTCAGGTGATCCACCCGCCTTGCCTCCCAAAGTGTTCAGTGACTATTAAATATGCACTGTGAAATGTATTCTTAGTTATCAGGGAGGGGTTGCAGGGGAGAGGAAGTGACCTTGGATGTAGAGATAAATGAGATATGGGGGGACTCAAAATCCTGTTATACGCATATATCCTTTTTAGCTACAAGAGTTAGGTGGATTATAGTTTACATTTGTTTGTTCATTGTGAGTTGTTTTTAACAAGTAATGTCAATATAGAAGCGTCAGTGGATCCATAGGAATTACACTTGTGTGATTATTTGAAATGATAGGTTGAGAGAGAAAAGTCATTCAACAGTGGTGGGATAAGGTTCCCTCTCTCTTTTCTCTTTTTTTTTGAGATGTAGTCTCACTGTCACCCAGGATGGAGTGCAGTGGCATGATCTCACTGCAGCCTCTGCCTCCCAGGTTCAAGCAATTCTCGTGCCTCAGCCTCCCGAGTAGCTGGGACTATAGGCATGTGCCACCACGCCCGGCTAATTTTTGTAATTTTAGTAGACACAGGGTTTCACCATGTTGGCCAGGCTGGTGTCAAACTCCTGACCTCGGCCTCCCAAAGTGCTGGGATTATAGGCTTGAGCCACCGCGCCTGGCCTCCCCGTCTCTTTTTTAGTACTTAGGTATGCTAAAAGTGGACAAGACCAGAGCAGATGTTGTGGTAACAAGGCAAATCTGTTCTTTACGGTGGAGTTTGCCCTGATTTCTCATTCTGTTCTCGTCTGACGCATACAGGTGTATCTATAGAACTTGTAAACACGTTCACATTGGTTTTTTTCATTGGCTCCTCAAAGTAGAACTATGAAGTAGGCTGCACAGATGCCAGTATTACCAGAGCATAGGTAAAAATATTAAGTAAGAAGACTTAAGATTACAAAACTAGAAATGATGGAACTGGGTTCCAGTCCTAGTTTCTTTGTAAAATGAACATTTATTTTGGACTAACTTTCAATGTACAGAAAAGTTATGAAGATAGTATACAGGATTCCTATGTACCCTTCATCCAGTCTCCCCTAATGTTAATGTCTGGTTCATTTGTCAAAACTAAGGAATTAGCCTGGATATGATTTTGACTAAACTAAACATGAGTCTCCTTAGTCTCCATTGGTCTACAACAGTATCTCAGTTCTGTTTTCATGATCTTCACAGTTTTGAAGAATACTAGTCATTACTTTGTAGAATGTCCCTTAATTTGGCTTTGTCTGGTGTTTTCCTCATGATAAGACTGGGGTTGTGGGTTTTGGGGAAGATTATGTCACACAGGTGAAGTGTCCTTCCCATCACATCGTATCAGGGGTATATAATATCCACATGATGTCCCTGATGCTGTTAAACATCATCACATGCTTGAGTTAGTGCTGGCCGTGTTTCTCCACTTAAACTTAGTGTTTTTCCCTTTCCATATTCAGTTCTTTGGTATCGAGTTCCTAAGTCCATCCCACACTTAAGGGGTGGGAATTAAACTTCACCTACTGGAGTGGGGAAGTACATATGTAATCTGGAATTCTATGAGGAAAACTTGTCCCTTCTCCCCTGCTATGTATTTAATCTCTTAGATCAGTATGAACTCACACACATTTATTTTATACTTTGGGTTATGATTTCAGTAGCAACATTACTTATTTTACAGGAATTATTCCAGCTTTGACCATGGGAGCTCTTTCAAGTTGGATCCTTGGTCCATTTGACATGCCTCTTCTTTTATATTTTTGAGCACTGTCTTTCTAGCACCGTATGATGCTCTAGACTTATCTTGGATTTTTCCTGCCCCAGCCCTAGAAATCAGCCAGTTCTCCAAGGAGCAGTCCTGGTCTACTGACTCCAGATGTATGATTCTATGCATGATTCTGCCTTTTGACACTAAGGAGAGGAATATTCTGTCTTGTAAATATGAAAATCAAAGTGATTTTCTAATTCCAGCTGTTGGTTTTCTTATCCCAGTATTTAAGATACCATTGTTGTTCTTCACAGACTTGAAATGTCATTTTATTTTATTTGTTTTTTAAATTTATTTTATTTTATTTTTTTGAGACAGAGTCTCACTCTGTTGCCCAGGCTGGCGTGCAGTGGTGCAATCTCACTGCAACTTCCGCCTCCCGGGTTCAAGCAATTCTCCTGCCTCAGCCTCCTGAGTAGCTGGGATCACAGGTGCCCGCCACCATGCCCAGCTAATTTTTGTATTTTTAGTAGAGACGGGGTTTCACCATGTTGGCCAGGTTGGTCTTGAACTCCTCAGCTGATCCACCTGCCTTGTCCTCCCAAAGTGTTGGGATTACAGGTGTGAGCCACCACGCCTGACCGTATTTTATTATTTTATTATTATTTTTGAGACAGGTTCTCCCTCTGTCACCCAGGCTGGGGGACAGTGACGCAATCATGGCTCACTGCAAGCTTGACCTCTGGGCTCAAGTGATCCTCCTACCTCAGCCTCCTGAGTAGCTGGGACTACAGGCTTGCACCACCATGCCCAACTAATTTTTTTATTATTTGTAGAGACAGGGTCTCTCTATTTTGCCCAGGTTGGTCTTAACCTCCTGGGCTCAAGCGATCCTCCCACCTCAACCTCTCAAAGTGTCGGGATTACAGGCGTGAGCCACCACACCCAGCCCACTTTATTTTTGTTTAGTCACAAGAACAAAATGTTTTCTTTTTTTGAGATAAAGTCTCGCTCTATGGCCCAGGCTGGAGTGCAGTGGCGCGATCTCAGCTCACTGCAACCTCTGCCTCCCAGGTTCCAGTGATTCTGCTGCCTCAGCCTCCCTAGTAGCTGAAACTACAGGCATGTGCCACTGCATCCAGCTAATTTTTGTATTTTTAGTAGAGACAGTGTTTCACCATATTGGCCAGGATGGTCTCGATCTCTTGACCTCGTAATCCGCCCACCTTAGCCTCCCAAAGTGCTGGGACTACAGGCATGAGCCACCGTGCTCAGCCAAGAACAAAATGTTTTTATCAGGAAATTAGCTGCTAAGAAAATGTCAGTCTGCTCTATGAAATAGAATATGTTTATTATAATCAGCATTGAGGCAGAAGTCTGAGGCAGGAGGATCATTTGAGCCCAAGTTCCAGGCTGCCTTGAACTATCATCTTGCCACTGTACCGCAGCCCAGGTATCACTGAGAACATGTCTCTGAAAAAAAAAAAAAAAAAAAAAAAGTTTTCAGGGGTGAGACTTGGTGTTAACCAAATAAAGTGCAAGTATACTTTGTATTTTCCGTGAATATTAACGCTTTAGCTTAATTCATTGTCAAGAGCTATATAAATAAGCTTTAGGATTTTGATTAATAGAATGAATGACTCCTTTTATAAACCTAATTATTTTTAAGTTTTACTTTTGTAATTTTTTTTTTTTTTTTTTTTTTTTTTTGAGATGGAGTCTCACTCTGTCTTCCATCCTGGAGGGCAGTGGCTCAATCTCGGCTCACTGCAACCTCTGCCTGCAAGGTTCAAGCAATTCTCCTGCCTCAGCCTCCTGAGTAGCTGGGATTACAGGCGTGCACCAGCATGTCTGGCTAATTTTTTTTTGTATTTTTAGTAGAGACAGGGTTTCACCATGGTGGCCAGGCTGGTCTCGAACTCCTTGATCCGCCCACCTCGGCCTCCCAAAGTGCTGGGATTACAGGCGTGAGCCACCACGCCTGGTTGCTTTTGTAATTTTTGAGTGTATAAAATAGGTAACTTTGTTTTAAAATCTTTGATCCAAAGGACTGTTCAGCAGTCTGGGGTAAAGGAATTACAGCATTATGTTAGGAATCAGGCAGGCTGTGTGTGTGTTTTTTTTTTTTTAGGCATGGTTTCACTTTGTTGCCCAGGCCGAAGTGCAGAGGTGCCATTGTGGCTCACTGCAGCCTCAGCCTCCTGGGCTCAGGTGACCCACCCCCCTCAGCCTCCTGAGTAGGTGGGACTACAGGCACATACCATCACGCTTGGCTCATTTTTGTATTTTTCATAGAGACGGGGTCTCCCTGTGTCACGCAGGCTGGTCTTGAATTCCTGGACTGAAGCGATCCACTCCATCTTGGCCTCCAAAAGTTCTGGAATTACAGGCGTGAGCCACCATGCCTGGCTGAGACCTGTGTTTTACTCTTTGCTCTGTTTCTAACAGGCGAAGAGGTCCTAAGGGAAGTTTTTAGACTCTGTAGACCTAGATATTCTTATCTGTAAAAGAGGAGGGAAGATGGTTGGCCATTACCTTTAAGACCAATGCCCCCAACAAAACAGATTTATTGAGGCGTTTTGGTTTTTTAAAAAATATATTGTAGAGATGGTGTCTCACTATGTTGTTTAAGCTGGTCTTGATCAAGCGATCCTCTTGCCTCGACCGCCCAATCTGTTGGAAGAACAGGTGTGAGCCACCACACTTGACCTTTTATTGAGGTTTCAAGGACCCTTTTGACAATTCTGTGCTCTTTTTACGGTGGAATTTAGAAGCCTATGCATTTGTGTGTGTGTGTGTGTGTGTGTGTGTGTGTGTAATACTGGAACAGGCCTAATGTTACAAGTTAAAGGTAGATATTTGGTCTAGTTTGTACTTGAAAGGGAACATCATTCAGGAAATATTACAATACTAGGAGAAAGTCTTACAGACGTGAAATTTTTATGTCCTTTGATGTTCTGATCTTCCCACATAGAATGCGTAATTTCCTTTAGCAAACTCTTCTCAGTTATAGAAGTTGGATACTGCCGCCTAGAAGGTTGGTAATTCCTGTTTCCTGAAGCAGACATAGCTTTCTCCATTCTGTGTTACACACCTCACTTGTGGAAGGTTTGTTCTATAGTTGATATGTGGGGAGTTTATTCATCTTCTAAAAGAGGGTTACAGCAGATTATGTTCATTTTTTAATTCTTTAATATCTGGCTTTGTGAAGATGAAGGAAGAAAAAACCTGTATTCCTTAAGACTTGGCTTCCTGACCATGATTCCTCAAGTTTGGGGTGGGAGAGGGCATGAAGACAAGGGAGTGTGTGAGGTTTGAAAACAGTGATATTTTGTACTATTGATTTGATGTGTTTTTAGTCGCAATATTTAATTCACATTGATTTCTAAATAAAATCAAAGACACCATCAGGTTTTTGTGTGTGTCCTTTTTTTTTGACACAGGGTCTTAAAAAAGACCCATCTGTTGCCCATGCTGGAGTGCAGTGGTATAATTGTAGCCCACTGCAGCTTCTAATTCCTGGGCTCAAGCAATCCTTCCACCTCACCCTCTCAAGTAGCTAAGATTACAGGTGCATGCCACCATGCCTAATTTTTTTTTTTTTTTTTAAGATGGAGTATTGCTGTGTCACCCAGGCTGCAGTGCAGTGGTGCGATCTTGGCCCACTGCAACTTCCACCACCTGGGTTCAAACGATTCTTCTGACTCAGCCTCCCTAGTAGCTGGGATTACAGGCTCCCGCCTCTGCGCCAGGCTAATTTTTGTATTTTAGTAGAAACAGGGTTTCACTATGTTGGTCAGGCTGGTCTCAAACTCCTGACCTCAAGTGATCCACCCGTCTTGGCCTCTGAAAAGTGCTGAGATTACAGGTGTGAGCCACTGCGCCCGGACTACCTGACTAATTTTTTAAGTATTTTGTAGAGACAGGGTCTCTGTGTTGCCCAGGCTGGTCTCAAACTCCTGGCCTCAAGTGATCCTCTCTCCTTGACTCCCCAAAAGTGCTGGGATTACAGATGTGAGGCACGACTGACCATCAGTATTTTAAATTTAAGAAAGGAGAGAAATGGGTTATGGTGGCATATGTTCTTTGTTTCAGCTACTCAGAGGCTGAGGCAGGAGGATCCCTTGAGCCCAGAAGGTTGAGGCTACAGTGCCCTAGGATCACACCCCTGCACTCCAGCCCTGGCCAACATAGTGAGACCCATCTCTTTTGTTTTGTTTTGTTTTTGAGACAGAATCTTGCTCTGTCACCCAGGCCGGAGTGCCGTGGCACGATCTTGGCTCACTGCAACCTCCGCCTTCCAGGTTCAAGCGATTCTTCTGCCTCAGATTCCCGAGTAGCTGGGACTACAGGTGCATGCTGCCACGCCCAGCTAATGTTTGTATTTTTAGTAGAGACAGAGTTTCACCATATTGGCCAGGCTGGTCTCGAACTCCTGACCTCATGATCCGCCCGCCTCAGCTCCCAAAGTGCTGGGATTACAGGCGTGAGCCACTGTGCCTGGCTGAGACCCATTTCTTAAAAGAAAATAAGGAGGCCAGGCACCGTTGCCTATGCCTGTAATCCTAACACTTTGGGAGACTGAGGCAGGTGAATCACCTGAGGTCAGGAGTTCAAGACCAGCCTGACAAACATGGTTAAACCCCATCTCTACTAAAAGTACAAAAATTAGCTGGGCGTGGTGGCGCATGCCTGTAATCCCAGCTACTCGGGAGGCTGAGGCAAGAGAGTTGCTTGAACCTGGGAGATGGAGGTTGCTTTGAGCTGAGATCGTGCCATTGCACCCCAGCCTGGGCAATAAGAGTGAAACTCTGTCTCAAAAAAAAAAAAGAAGAAAGAAAAGAAAAGAAGGAATGGAGTCCCCTGGTGTTTAGAGATTGAGGAGCACTTGTATACATAATAAATTGTTGCAGAATTGCCCCACTTGATCCGAAATGTGAAGATCATGTGGAAGATGCAGGAAAAAATGAATTCAGATGATCTCTTTGATGCCTTATAAAAATATTACAAATGCAGTATGTTACACTATGTGATATACACTGGAGCTATATTGCTACAGTATTATTGTACACATACTATACTATGCTACAGATAGTTTTTAAAACAATTTGTAATTATGTGTTTAATTTTATAACTTGTTTTGTAGGGTAGAAATTTTAAAGCCTGCTTATTTGCTACCATAATGATCATTGAAGTTTATTATTGATTAATTTTAACTAAAAAGTTACTTGGCCTTTAATTGTGATAGGTAAAATAATATTCTCCTAAGAACCTTGTGATGGTGTATTATTTATTCCTTCAATAAGTATTTTTTCAGGGCTTACTTTCGGTTATATTTCCTGAAATTAATGAATCAAAAGTTTTACTGTATTCTGTGAACTTGTTTCAGAATTCTCACTACGGTAGATGCTTTGTGTATTTTACTTGAGTCTTAGGAAGAGAGAAAATTTAGTTTCTTATTTCCTTCATAAATCCTGCAGAAGTTTTAATAAATTAGTATATGTGAAGAACTGCTTTCAGGAATGGATAAATGTTTTATAATATTCTTCAATGAAGAGAAACATTAAAAAGTGGCAAGTTTACTGTCATAGAATGCTGGAAGGGTTAAAATTGTATTTATTCAGTGATTGTTTTCACTACAACAGGTAACTCAAGTTTCTCTGTTTTCTTTTTTCATACTTTTTTTTTTTCTTTTTTTTTTGAGACGGAGTCTTGCTCTGTCACCCAGGCTGCAGGGCAGTGGGGCGATCTTGGCTCACTGCAACCTCCGCCTCCCAAGTTAATGCGATTCTCCTGCCTGAGCCTCCCAAGTAGCTGGGATTATAGGAGTGGGCCACCACGCCCAGCTAATTTTTGTATTTTAACTAGAAACAGGGTTTCACCACATTGGCCACGCTGGTCTCGAACTCCTGACCTCAAATGATCTGCCTTCCTCGGCCCCTCAAAGTGCTGAGATTACAGGCGTGAGCCATCGTGCCCAGCCAATGGGTTTTTTAAACATGTGTCGTTTTCCTTTTCAGCACCATAGGTATATATATTTTAAAGTATTTGCAAATGCCTGGGTAAACATTCTTCTTTTTTCATAGGAAGATATTCAGAGTTAAAGTAATTTTTAAAATTTCAATGTAAAACATGATTTTAAAGACATTGATGGGAAATTGCTGTGAGAAATCATCTGTCCCTGTACTAGTGACTACAGTTTCACTGTACTGTCAGCTCTGTGAGGGCAACAAAGTGTCAGGTTTTTAATTTCCACTAAGGTGTTCAATCAATAAATGGATCGATCTATATCAAAGGACATTGTTGAGTCCACTTGAATTTTTTTTCAATATTTTATTATAAAAATTGTAAACATACAGTAAAGTTGAGAGAATTTTGCAGGGAACACCCATATACTCACCATCTAGATTCTATCATTAACTTTTTTTTTTTTTTTTTTAGACGGAGTCTTGCTCTGTTGCCCAGGCTGGACTGCAATGGCGCAATCTTGGCTCACTGCAACCTCCGCCTCCCGGGTTCAAGCGATTCTCCTGCCTCAGCCTCCTGAGTAGCTGGGACTACAGGCGCCCGCCACCACGCCCAGCTAATTTTTTTGTATTTTTAGTAGAGACGGGGTTTCACCATGTTAGCCAGGATGGTCTCAATCTCCTGACCTTGTGATTCACCCACCTCGACCTCCCAAAATGGTGGGATTACAGGTGTGAGCCACCACACCCAGCCTCATTAACATTTTATTATACTCGCTTTATCACATATTTTTCTATAGGTTTATTAATATATCCTTTTATTGTTTTTGAGATGGAGTCTCGCTCTGTCGCCTAGGCTGGAGTGCAGTGGTGTGATCTTGGCTCACTGCAACGTCTTCCTCCCAGATTCAAAGGATTCTCCTGCCTCAGCTTCCTGAGTAGCTGGGATTACAGGTGCCCAGCTAATTTTTGTATTTTTAATAGTCATGAGGTTTCACCATGTTGGCCAGGCTAATCTTGAACTCCAAACCTCAGGTGGTCCACCTGCCTTGGCCTCCCAAAGTGCTGGGATTCCAGGCATGAGCCACTGCATCGGCCTGGTTTATTAATATATCTTCTTTTGGGCGCATTTCAAGGATTTTTCTGGACTATCATGGAAGTTAATTTGTATTTCTAATTTGTATTTGTGGGCCATAGTTTGAATTGGTGCAAGAGAGGTGATGAGGGGTGAGTTTTAGGCATTAGGTGTAGCTCTGTTACTGACCTCATATGAAGTATATTGATAACTTATGATTTCTTAGTAATGTTCCTATGATTTTATTATTGTTTCCAGCTTTTTATATAATCTTCTGATAGAAATTCCTCGGTTGCTGCAATGTCATGATGGTGTGACTGCAGATTGTGCGTGTTTACTGTCGCTATTACAAATAACTTGAACATTATTTCACATGGGGCTTCATCCTTCCTGTGTTTTCTGTTTAGGAGTAGCCCATCGAAGCCAGAGCAGTGAAGGAGTCAGTTCTCTCAGCAGCTCGCCCTCTAATAGCCTTGAAACGCAATCTCAGTCTCTCTCACGTTCCCAGAGCATGGATATCGATGGTGTCTCATGTGAGAAAAGGTAAAATGAAGCCAGTTTTCTAATATGCTCTTTTATTTAGGGAAAGAGAAAGATCCATTCACTTTAGCCTCTAGTCCATAGTCAGAAATGCCAGCTAGAGACCCATGCCAGTCCTTAGCAAATTAGTGTCAAATGTATTAAATTTAAAGATTGTGTATTATTCAGAAATATTCTTCATACTTTTGTTGCTGTTGAGACAGAGTTTCACTCTGTCGCCCAGGCTGGAGTGCAGTGGTGCGATCATGACTCACTGCAATTTCCGCCTCCCAGGTTCAAGTGATTCTGCTGCCTCAGCCACCTGAGTAGCTGGGATTACAGGTGTGTGCCACCATGCCTGGCTAATTTTTGTATTTTTAGTAGAGACAGGGTTTCAGCTGTTGGCCAGGCTGGTCTCAAACTCCTGGCCTCAAGAGATCTTCCTGCCTTGGCCTCCCAAAGGACTGGGATTACAGGTATGAGCCACTGTGCGTGGCCCACTATACTTGCATATTAAATGTCTTTTATGAAATAATGGTGTAGTCAGTTAAAAAAAAATCTATTGTTCTCATTTTGTAAATATAAAGTTGGCAAGCATATGCCTCTCCCTAAAACTTTTACTAATTAGTGAAATTTAAAAGTTTGGAATATTTCATACAGGTAAGCCAAATAAATACCCCATTTGCTTCATAAGGATCAAGGTGTCTTGAAAGAGCCCTCCTGTGTTGCATATGTGCCAAAAATGGGTGGTAAGAGTGGCTGAGGTATTGACTCCTTTCATGGTTGAGCAAGTCAGACTCCTTGGACCTGGCTCCTCTCCCCTCAAGCAGTGCCCTCGGTTTGTGTCAGTGGGCTAAACAGATGAAAAGGGGAATTAAGTCCGGGCTCGATGGCTCATGCCTGTAATCCTAGCACTTTGGGAGGCCGAGGCAGGTGGATCACTTGAGGTCAGAAGTTCAAGACCAACCTGGAAACCCTGTCGCTACTAAAAATACAAAAACTTAGCTGGGCCTGGTGGCAGGCGCCTGTAATCTCAGCTACTGGGGAGGCTGAGGCAGGAGAATCACTTGAACCCAGGAGGTGGAGGTTGCAGTGAACCAAGATTGTGCCACTGCACTCCAGCCTGACCGATAGAGTGAGACTCCATCTCAAAAAAAGAAAAAGGAGAATTAAAAATATGAATAAGGGGCTGGGCGTGGTGGCTCACGCCTGTAATCCCAGCACTTTGGGAAACAGAGACATGGATCACTTGAGGCCAGGAGTTCAAGACCAACCTGTCCAACATCGTGAAACCCCGTCTCTAATGAAAATACAAAAATTAGCTGGGTGTGGTGTTGCATGCCTGTAGTCCCAGCTACTTGGGAGGCTAAGGCAGGAGAATCACTTGAACCTGGGAGGTGTAGGCTACAGTGAACTGAGATGACACCACTGCCCTCCAGCCTGGGTGACAGAGTAAGACTCTGCATCAAAAAAAAAAAAAATAATAATAATAACCAAATAGAATATCTAGAAATGAAAAGGTAATTTACATTGAGAACTTGCTGTAAGAGTTAAATAGGGGTTAGACATAGCTGAAGAAAGAATTGACAAACTGAAAGAGCTGAGGAAATTACCCAGAACGTACCACAAAGAACAAAGCAGATGAAAAATATAAAAGATATTTAGAGATACAGAGGACAGAGTCCTTGGTTTCTCCTGAAATGTATCTAGGATTGAAATTTCTGGGTAGAAAAGTAAAATTGTAGTGAATGCAGATGTTCAGCTTTAAAAAAGAAAAAAAAGACAACAGGGGTCCAGGATATATCTAAACATCAAAAATGGAGAATAGAGAGTTGGAGAGATTTCCTTCTGCTCACTCTTATTCCACATTTTTTTCTCTACTGGTTTGAAAGATACTATTTTAAAAAATCAGGCCAGGAGCAGTGGCTTACGCCTGTAATCCCATCACTTTGGGTGGCCGACGCAGGTGTTCACTTGAGGTCAGGAGTTCGAGACCAGCCTGGCCAACATGTTGAAACCCTGTATCTACTAAAAATACAAAAATTAGCGGGGCATGGTGGCATGTACCTGTAGTCCCAGCTACTTTGGAGGCTGAGGCAGGAGAGTCGCTTGAACTTGGGAGGTGGAGGTTGCTGTGACCTGAGATTGCACCGCTGCACTCCAGCTTGGGCAACAGAGTGAGACTTTGTCTCAAAAAAAGTAATAAATAAATAAACACATCATGGAAAATTGGGTGTCCATTTCCTCAAGCATTTATCCTTATTTTTTTTGGAGACGGAGTCTCACTCTGTCTCCCATACTGGAATGCCGTGGCACAATCTCGGCTCACTGCAACCTCCGCCTCCTGGGTTCAAGCAATTCTCCTGCCTCAGCCTCCCGAGTAGCTGGGATTACAGACATGGGCCACCACGCATGGCTAATTTTTGAATTTTTAGTTGAGATGGGGTTTCACCATATTGGCCAGGCTGGCCTAAAACTCCTGACCTCAAGTGATCCACCTGCCTCAGCCTCGCAAAGTGCTGGGATTACAGGCGTCTTATATTTCAATTAAGTTTGCTTTAAAATAATACAATATAATATAAATATAGTATATCATGATCAATTTAGGCTTACTTTAGGAATGCAAGGATGCATTGATATTAGAAAATCTATAAATATCATCTACCATATTGCATGTTAAAAAGAAAATCCTTATAATGTTGGTAGCTGCAAGAGTTTGATAAAATTCCACATTAATTCATGGTAATAAGAAAATGAGGAACAGAAAGGAGTATCTTTAAACTCACAGTGTGGCACAGACAAAGTTCACCAAATATTCCACATGCTCCCCAGAATTTCCCATTCTCTTTTACAGTTAGAGTGGGGCCAATGACTAGTTCTGTCCTGTAGACTATGAACTAGAGTGACGTGTCACTTTTAGATGAAGGCAGTTGAGCCGATGTTCCTCCTCCGTCCCTCTCTTCTCTTGCTCCAGTGACCTTGGAGGCTGTGTATTGCAGATGGCATAGATTAAAGATGGAGTAAGGATGCTTCACTCTCATCAGACTTTGTGTAAGCAAGAACTAAATCCTTACAGTGTTAAGCCTCTTAAGATTTCAGAGTGTATGTGTTACTACAGTATAGCCTGTCTTACTCTAACTAATATAAAGGGCATCTACCAAAAAACTACAGCAACTCTCCTATTCAGTGGTGAGAAGTTAGCATCATTTTCTGTAAAATCAGCAATAAGAACAAGGATGACTGCTATTTCTTCTTGTATTTAGCAGTGCAGTAAAACAAGTAAGGATTGGAATGGAAGAAACAACAGTAATAATTTGCAGATAAATTATTTACATGTTAGCTGGGCACAGTGGCTCACACCTGTAATCCCAGCACTTTTGGGAGGCCGAAGCAGACAGATCACTTGAGGTCAGGAGTTCGAGACAAGCCTAGCCAACATGGTAAAACCCTGTCTCCCCTAAAAATACAAAAAAAATTAGCCGGGCATGGTGGTACGTGCCTGTAATCCCAGTTATTTGGGAGGCTGAGGCAGGAGAATTGCTTGAACCTGGGAGGCAGGGGTTGCAGTGAGCCAAGATTGCACCACTGCACTACAGCCTGGGTGACAGAGCAAGACTCTGTCTAAAAAAAAAAAAAATTATTTACATGTAAACTTTCTATGTATAAATAAATAAGTTGCTTATAAGAAGTGTATATTTAAAATCAGTTGCATTCCTGTCTGCCAGCAACAAAAAGTTAGAAAACGTAATTTTTAAAAAGGTGCCATTCACAATTTCATTAAAAAGTATTAACATATGGTACCTAGGAATAAATTTAGCAAAAGAAGTATAAAATTTTTATAGAGAAAATTACTAAAGCTTATTGATAGACCTTAAAGAAGATCTTAATACTTGGAGAGTAATGAAAACTCAGTAATATAATTATATTACTTCTCCCCAAGTTGATCTCTAAGAGTGAAAAAAATTTTGGTCAAAATCCTGGGAGGGTTTTTAAGGAATTCCTCAGGTTGATTCCTAAGTATGTGTAGAAGAGGAAAGAGCCAAGGATAGCAAAACCTCTTAAAGGAGAAGAATAAAGTGGAGACATTGACCTAGCAGATATCAAGATTTGTGAAGTTTTAGTAATTAAGACAAAGTGGTATTGGCTAGGGACAGACAAATTGTCTAACAGAACAGTAATGAGTCTCCAGAAATAGACCCACTCGTTAATGAAAATTGGACACGTGACATAGGAGCTTTCATATTAATGTAAAAAGGATGATCTTTCCAGTAAATGGTGCTAGGGCAATTGTTCAATCGGGGGTAAATGATATGTACTTAACCAGTTTTTGTAATAAGACTTCAGTTGAGTTTTTTATTTTCTTAATTAAATTTTTTATTTTTATTTTTTATTTTTTTGAGACGGAGTCTCGCTCTGTCACCCAGGCTGGAGTGCAGTGGTGCAGTCTTGGCTCACTGCGAGCTCTGCCTCCCGGGTTCAGGCCATTCTCCCGCCTCGGCCTCCCGAGTAGTTGGGCCTACAGGTGCCCACCACCATGCCCGGCTAATTTTTTGTATTTTTTAGTAGAGACGGGTTTCACCATGTTAGCCAGGATGGTCTCGATTTCCTGACCTTGTGATCCGCCCACCTCGGCCTCCCAAAGTGCTGGGATTACAGGTGTGAGCCACCGTGCCTGGCCTATTTTCTTAATTAAATTTTTAAAAATGTTTATTTAATTTTTTTTAGAGCCAGAGTCTTGCTATGCTGCCCAGGCTGGGATACAGTGGTTATTCACAGGCACAGTAATAGTGCATACAGCCTCAAACTTCTGGGCTAAAGTGATCCTCCAGCTTCAGCCTCCTAGGTAGCTCGGACCATAGGCGCATGCCAATATACCTGGCCTGGTTGAATTTTATGTCATTTTAAAATACTATATATAGGTAACCTACTTTAATGATATACTTTTATTTATTTATTTATTTGAGATGGAGTTTCGCTCTTGTTGCCCAGGCTGGAGTGCAATGGTGCGATCTCGGCTTACCGCAACCTCTGTGTCCTGAGTTCAAGTGATTCTGCTGCATCAGCCTGCCGAGTAGCTGGGATTACAGGCATGTGCCACCACGCCTGACTAATTTTATATTTTTAGTAGAGATGGGGTTTCTCCATGTTGGTCAGGCTGATCTCGAACTCCTGACCTCAGGTGATCCACCTGCCTTGGCCTCCCAAAGTGCTGGGATTACAGGCGTGAGCCACTGCACTCGGCCAATGATATACTTTTAAAAAGTAAGCCCAAGAAAATGACAACTTAGGAAAAATATTTCCAACATGTATAAGAGACAAATTGTTTAGATCCTAATTTATGAAGAACTCTTAAAAATTAATAAGAAAAAAGATGGACCATTATCATTTTGCTTTCCTGATTAACTGATATTTTAAAACATTTTCTCACCCAGCAGCTACAGTGACATTGTGCGGATTTATAAAAGGTAAAAGGCTTGTTTGTCTTTTGTACTTTAAGCATGTCCCAGGTGGATGTGGATTCAGGAATTGAAAACATGGAGGTTGATGAAAATGATCGAAGAGAAAAGCGGAGCCTCAGTGATAAGGTTGGTAAGCGATGAAGCCCTTGGTACAGGTAATAGAAATAAACACATTTCATGTCTTGTATCTGTAGAGTCTGTTAGAGTGGGGCCACCCGAAATCAGGAAGTCCTAGGCAGGTGATTATTTTTATTCTTTTGAGGAAAAATGAATAACCTAGATTACCCTTATTCATGGAAGTGTAACTCAGTCCTTTGATCTGATAATATCCATCTGTTTTTGGTTCAGGGCCATGATTTTATCAGTAAATTTAGGTTGTAATAGGAACTAATTTAGAGCAAATTAGAATTCTTTCTGTTGGTCTTTTGCTTTTTTTTTTTTTTTTTTTTTGAGACAGAGTCTCGCTCTGTCGCCCAGGCTGGAGTGCAGTGGTGCGATCTCGGCTCACTGCAAGCTCCGCCTACCAGGTTCACACCATTCTCCTGCCTCAGCTTCCCAAGTAGCTGGGACTACAGGCGCCCGCCACCACGCCCAGCTAATTTTTTGTATTTTTAGTAGAGATGGGTTTTCACCGTGTTAGCCAGGATGGTCTTGATCTATTGACCTCATGATCCACCTGCCTTGGCTTCCCAAAGTGTGGGATTACAGGCGTGAGCCACTGCGCCTGGCCTGGTCTTTTGCTTTTAAGCAAGTAGATCATCACATTTTTAGCAGTATTCTGAGGAAAATGACTGGGAATTGAAGCAAGAATATGTAGAATCTAGTAGCAAGTGGAAGGTTTTGGAAAACATGAAGCCTTTATATTTGAATATCACCTGAGCTTAGTGCTCTGCATTTAGGGGGGGTGTGTGTGTGTGTGTGTGTGTGTATTAATATAGATAATTACATCACTTTCTGTTTAGTAAATTATTAGGAATCCTTTAGCAACACATGTTAATGATTATTGGAAGTTGCACTGTAAACAAAAATAAAGACAAACAAAGGAAAAAATAAGAAGTTGCACTGTAGCCTCCTAGTGGTGCAGTGCTTTATTTTGTATAGTTGTTTAATGTTTACAAAATTCTTTTTTATATGCTATTTTATCTGTGGTGGTATGTAATGAGAAATGTTACATTTTTGAAAAATTCCTGGAGGAAAATTGGTCATGCACCTGGAGTGTTAACCTGGTCCTATGGAATTCAGAAAAGTAAATAGATAGGATATGTACATCCTCTGTCACATATTTTTCCTTGGTGACTTTTGATAATACCTTTGCTCTTTTTTTTTTTTTTTTTTTTTTTGAGACAGGGCCTCACTCTGTTGCCCAGGCTGGAGTGCAATGGCGCGATCTTGGTTCACCACAACCTCCACCTCCTGGGTTCAAGCGATTCTCCTGCCTCAGCCTCCCAAGTAGCTCCGAGTAGCCAGGCCCGCAACCGCGCCTGGCTAATTTTTGTATTTTTAGTAGAGACAGGGTTTCACCATGTTGGCCAGGCTGGTCTTGAGCTCCTGACCTCAGGTGATCCACTGGCCTCGGCCTTCCAGAGTGCTGGGATTACAGGTGTGAGCCACCACGCCTGGCCATCTTTGCTCTTTTATGCTCCCCATAGATTGTATTGTAAGCTCATGAGACTTAGATGTTGTAACTTTGATGTTATAGGAATAGGCTTACTTTTCCCCTAATCAGTGGGTGAATGGTTTCATGCATTTTTAAAATATCATCACTAATAATGAATTAAATCAGAATAACGTATTCCTATTGAAATACCTAACTCATACCTCTTATTTGAAATTAACCTGCAAATCTTCTTCTTCACCAGGAGCCTTCCTCGGGCCCTGAAGTGTCTGAAGAGCAGGCCTTACAGCTGGTCTGTAAGATCTTCCGTGTCTCTTGGAAGGACCGGGACAGAGATGTCATCTTTCTTTCTTCTCTTTCTGCACAGTTTAAGCAGAACCCAAAAGAAGGTAGGAATCTAGCTCAGCAATCTTACTGCAGAGTACTCGACAAGAAAATAAGATGTGAGATCTTTGCCCTCTGTTATCCACATTCACTCCATCTTGCTCTTGGGTTGTATTTTTGATGACAGGGATACTTCTTGATGAGGACACAGTTGTTTAGCCACTTTCTTCCCTTTCCACTGATCTTATCGATAACTTACTTTTCATTTCCATGATTTCTATAATACTATGTAAATAGGTTAATGGTCTCCATTTTCTCAGGGTTGAAGTTTTTCTCTTTGTAATAAGAAGGTGCTTAGAGCGTTACCTCCTCTTTATTTATTTATTTATTTATTTTGAGATGGAATCTCACTCTGTCACCAGGCTGGAGTGCAGTGGCATGATCTCAGCTGACTGCAACTTCTGCCTCCCGAGTTCAAGTGATTCTTCTGCCTCGGCCACTGGAGTAGCTGGGACTACAGGCGCGCACCACCACGCCCAGCTAATTTTTGTAGTTTTTTGTTTTTTGTTTTTTTTTGAGACAGAGTCTTGCTCTGGCACCAGGCTGGAGTGCAGTGGCGCAGTCTTGGCTCACTGCAACTCCCACCTCCTGGGTTCAAGCAATTCTCCAGCCTCAGCCTCCCGAGTTGGGATTACAGGCATGCGCCACCACACCCAGCTAATTTTTGTATTTTTAGTAGAGACAGGGTTTCACCATGTTGGCCAGGACGGTCTCGATCTCCTGATCTCGTGATCCGCCCGCCTTGGCCTCCCAAAGTGCTGGGATTACAGGCATGAGCCACCGTGCCTGGCCTCATTTTTGTAGTTTTAGTAGAGACAGGATTTCACCGTGTTGGCCAGGATGGTCTCGATCTCTTGACCTCGTGATCCGCCTGCCTCGGCCTCCCAAAGTGCTGGGATTACAGGCTTGAGCCACCGAGCCTGGCCTTACCTCCTCTTACGAAGTATAGATATAGTGGGTGGTCTCCAGGGATCCTGAGAGAAGTGTTCTGTATGAGCTATACCTGCTTTAAGTGCCTATGAAGCCATGTATAGACGGTGGAATTGGTCTATTTGGTTAAATTGCTTAGCAAGATAGAACATAATGACATTTTGCTGTGTTTCTGATATTCCACTTTAAGAGGCCAAGCTTGTAACAAAATAATAAAACTCTTAGCAAGATATCAGCATCATAGGGCACTATCCTTTTTCTTTACAGTAGTCATTTGGAACGCAGAAGAGGTATGGGAGGTGTGCTGGAGTGGTTTTTTTGGCCTATCACTGGAATGTAACTTCCCTCATGGTAGGGATTTTTGTCTGTTTTACTCATTGATGTATCCCTAGAAGGATATCTTGCACAAAATAGTCCCTCAATAGATAGATTTTAAATGGATGCGTGAATATCAAGGAGATCGCCTTTCTCTTTTCTATGCTGCCTATCTTCTGAGGAGGGAAAAAAAAGTCCTTTGTATGTCTGGAGGATAGATAAGACTATTTCTGATTTTACTTATTAACTCTGCTAATGGAGCAAACCATGTATTTGAAACTCTGCTACTTGTTATTCTTATTATAAATCTTAAGATTCTCTGTCTTACACATGTAAGTGGCAAATCTGTCTTACACATGTAAGTGGCAATTTTAAATAACCAAATCAGATAAAATTTCCATGAGTTAAAACAAGTGTCTTACACATGTTAAGTGGCAACTCTGTCTTACACATGTAAGTGGCAATTTTAAATAACCAAATCAGATAAAATTTCCATGAGTTAAACTTTTGTTTAGTGGTATTTAAAATGTATCTAAAGACCAACAGTAAATCAGCTGGGAGCTGCAAAGAATAAGAAGGAAGGTAGAATGTAGCATTTGCTCCTGAAAGCCACATGGTGACTAGATGTTGGACCCTTCATAAAATCTTTTGAACCTTGGACTTAATAGTTTTATTACTATCTATAAAACATATCTAGACTAAGAAATATTAACCCAGTTGCATTTGTAGTATAATAAAGTAACCTCTATAGTTGGGAGTAGCTTCTTTTTACAATTAATATACATCAGCGGTAACTCTCAATGACTGTACCCCAACTTTCTTTTTAATAAACTTTTAATTTTGGAATAGTTTCAGTTAGTGCAGGGAGTTCCTATATATACTTTACCCAGTTTCCCCTGACGTTAATATCTTATATAACCATGGTACATTTGTCAAAACTAAGAAATTACTACTAACTAAACACAAGGCTTTATTTAGGTTTTCCACTAATATCCTTTTACCATTCCAGAATCTAATCCAGGATACTGCATCGAACCATTCGGGGTCAGCTGGCTTATTCAAGGGCTGTGTAACCTGTGTTCGAACTGTGTGTAACCTGTTCTTTATTCTGCCTTTCCAACAGTATTCTCCGATTTTAAGGACTTGATTGGCCAGATTTTAATGGAAGTGCTAATGATGTCCACTCAGACCAGAGATGAAAACCCATTTGCCAGTCTGACAGCCACATCACAGCCAATTGCTGCAGCAGCACGGTCACCAGACAGAAATCTCTTGCTAAACACTGGCTCCAATCCAGGAACAAGCCCCATGTTCTGCAGCTTGGGTTCCTTTGGTGCCAGCTCTTTGTCTAGGTCAGTGTGGTTCTCTTTGCACATCTTACTGGTAGTAAAATAACTGTGAACTACATAGGAGAAGGGAATGTTTGTTGACAGTGTTAATCAGTGTCATACAGGGTATGGCATATATCATATTTGGGGAGGTGGATTTAGTCATTGGAAGTGGAATTCTCTTTTCTAGATTATTATTTTTTGGCTCTCTATGGTTAAGATATTGCTAGATGAAATTTTAGAAGCAGTTGGCTGTGTATACTACATCATTCTTCGAATGGGGACTTTATCGTCTTGTAAGTAGAGCCTCTAGATCAATAGGGCAATTAGATTATAATTATTTAGATGTTTATCTGCTAGATATACTTGAACTGAAATGATTCTCCTTTAAAAGCTTGATATTTTCTGTTTTAGTTAGTTATCTCAAGTTTTTCTTTGATTTTTCTCTTCTTTCCTCCCTTTCTCAACTAATTTAGCCTCTATGAAAGTAGTCCGGCTCCCACTCCCAGTTTCTGGAGCTCTGTTCCCGTGATGGGCCCATCTCTTGCCTCACCTTCCCGTGCAGCCAGCCAGTTGGCTGTGCCTTCCACTTCCCTCAGTCCTCACAGTGCAGCCTCTGGAACTGCTGCGGGAAGCCAGCCTTCATCCCCGCGGTATCGCCCCTACACTGTCACTCACCCATGGGCGTCCTCAGGCGTCTCCATTCTGTCGAGCTCCCCAAGTCCCCCTGCCCTCGCCAGTAGCCCCCAAGCAGTGCCCACCAGCAGTTCCAGACAGAGGCCCAGCAGCACGGGTCCACCCCTACCACCCGCCTCACCCAGTGCCACGAGCAGACGCCCCTCCTCCCTAAGGATCTCTCCTAGGTATTTATCCCACAGGAGAGTTGCGTGTGTGTTTGCGGTGCAGGGAAAGGAGATTAACACGGTTTGGAAGAAGTGCTGTGTGACACTGACTCTGTTAAATTGTTGTTTTGGGTTATTAACCTGTGTGGCTAACTAGTTTGGTAGGCACGTACTCTGAGTCCATGCTTCTGCCAGGCTCTAATCATGCTGGAAAGTTTGGGTTGCTCTATTCTATTGTGAATCCCTTTCTTCCCTTTGAGAGTTGGGGCACACAGGAACCCTTTTTGGCCTTTTGTCCTGTTGCCAGTGGTAGTTGAAATGCTATCAGACCAAGCAGGTGTGGGAGCAAATCTGGGCCTGGTGTTTTTTACTTCTGGTGAGTGGGGTGGGTCGGTTCATGTCCTGACGTGTTGAGTTTTAGTTATATGTAAGTTCAGTCTCTTAGAAGGAAGCAGTATCAGAATTCCACTAATCCAGTGGCCCCTTCTCTCAAATGTACCTGTATGTGTTTCTGTAATTTAGGTGAATTATGTTTCTGCATGTCAGTGGCCAAAAGTTTTAGTGTATGGTTTATTTAAAAGGACAGCAGTTGCAAAAGCTTCTCCCCCTCTTGTTTTTTCTTTGTTCTCTGATGGCCTTTTTTGCTTTTGTTGTGGTAGTATGTACGACAATCCTTTCTCCTTCCTCTTCCTCGCACTTTCTGGGGACAGTAGTGATGAAGAAGATGAAGAAGAAGATGATGATGATGGTGATGGTGATGATGAAGGTGGTGGTGGTGGTGATGATTTTTCTTGTGTCCAGTTTGGGTCCAGGTATCAGAGGAATGGAGTCTTACCCCTGCATGTGCGTAGATGCTTAGGAACTAACTTCTATAAGCTCTAACAAGGGGCGTGCTTTGAATCCAGGCAGGATAGGGTCAAATGAGGTGGGCTCCAGAGTATATTGATGTGTTCAGACCTTCTCATGGGATAAAGTAGCACATAGGAGAATTTTCTTTTTTTCTTTCTTTCTTTCTTTTTTTTTTTTTTTTTTTTTTTTTTGAGGCAGAGTTCTGCTCTTGTTGCCCAGGCCAGAGTGCAATGGCGCAATCTCGGCTCACGGCAACTTCCTCCTCCTGGGTTCAAGTGATTCTCCTGCCTCAGACTCCCAAGTAGCTGGGATTACAGGCACCCGCCACCATGCCCGGCTAATTTTTGTATTTTTAGTAGAGACAGGGTTTTGCCAGGTTGGCCAGGCTGGTCTCGAACTCCTGACCTCAAGTGATCTGCCCGTCTCGGCCTCCCAAAATATTGGGATTACAGGAGTGAGTCACTGTGTTTGGCCCCAGAATTTTCAGAGTTGTCGCCTGGCAAGTTTGGAGGAAAACTTTATGTATAATCATTTTTCAAAAGCATGAAAACAGATTAAAGATCAGTCATCAAGTTTATCCGCCTTTAGATCTAAAATGAGGGACCCTTCATTTATCTATTGCGAGAATGTTATTGTGAACTACCAGATGTGACAACTTGTACTCTCTGAGGCATGTTTTCTTAAGTACAGTTGCATGAATTGCTGCTATTTAGTAACGGGAGAGGGGCTGGGATTTGGGGGAGGTTGTGTGTGTGTGTGTGTGTGTGTGTGTGTGTGTGTGTGCTCCCTTCCAACCCCCTCCCAGCCTCCACCGCCCCCCTGTTCACCCCCATTGAGCTCAGTCTGGGCAATCCATCGAAGAACATATGAGGTCATACCATCTGCATAACTGTGACTTTGCTTTCATGTCTAGCCTTAAATTTCTCTTAGCACCTCCTGGACCTCAGTGAAGCCAGACCCCATTTGTTTAAAGAGCCTTTGAAATGACCGCAGAGGCTGAAACATAGTTCCGGATGTTGCTGAATTTTTACCCCTGGAAACCGAGTGAAAAGCACTACTTGGGTTGTGTAGGTGACTTTGAGCAAGAGAATATAATAGCACCTTCTTTCTAATCCTCTGACTCATTGTCTTACAATTTTGCTCTTAAATTGAAGTTTCCTGTGGACTGAGTTGGTGTTTGTGCCCAGCACTGTTCAAAAATAACTCCAGGCTATAAATAAAGACTGCAGTAGGAGTTAGGTACACTTCATTCAATTCGATGGTGTTCAGAAGAATCATTAGAGAATACGTAAAGAGACAGAGGAATGTTGATGCAAGGTTGAATATTGATTCAGGAAGGTTGATATTTGTATTACGTTGAACATTTTATCACCATTTCTCAAGTAAATTTCCCAAAGGTGAAAGTGTCTTTTTCACGTAGATAAAATCCTATTGCATGATTATAGTAATAAAGCAGGCATCCTTCCTAGGAATCAGTTTCCACATGGTAAAAGTGCTGTGTTACCTGTTTTACTGTAAATTTTCTGTGGGAGAAATTCTCTCTCCCTGGCCTATTTAGTTGTAACTTTCTCTAACAACCATATCAGATTGTGTGCTGCTCTTACTAATACCTCTCTTTCTGGACTTCTAACACCCCAGCCTTGCCTCAGATCTAAATTCTCTCCCTACTAGGAGGAATAAAATGTACCAAGTGTATAAAAATAGCTGCAAATACTCATGGAGCATTGTGCGCCAGATGTGGTGTCAGCTCTGTCCATGTATCAGCCCCTTTACTCCTCGCTGTAGCCTGCTGTGAGGAAGTGGCGGGGGGAACGGGCGGGGCCGGGGGGACAGACAAGAGGGTCAAAATCATAGAAATGCATTCAGACTTGAGCATCCTGAATCCAGACTCATGTTCACCACCGCACCGTGCTGCCACCCACTTTTCCATTTCTGCCCAAATAGGTCTTGTTTGTTCTTGTTCCTTACTACTGTTTTTGCTGCTGAGAGTCTGTGCATCTACTCGGTTCCTTTGGCAGGGAAGTGCCAGCATTTCACTCCTTAATTACAAAATGCCATCCCAGTCAGTTGATATGTCCCTTGTTGGCCGTTACAGTGAACTGTGATCATCCAGATTTTGGCAGCTTATAGGTTCTTAGTTGATATAAAAAAGAATGTCAAAGCATGGGTAAAAATACATGACATAACTATGTAAACAAGTAGAAGAACTTAGGGTTCTTCTAAGTAGGGTCAGAGCCAAGATGAGCTAGCAAAAAACCTTGTTACTTTTTTTTTTTTGAGACGGAGTCTCGCTTTGTCACCCAAGCTGGAGTGCAGTGGAGCGATCTCGGCTCACTGCAACCTCCACCTCCTGGGTTTAAGCAATTCTCGTGCCTCAGCCTCCCAAGTAGCTGGGATTACAGGTGCATGCCACCACACCTGGCTAATTTTTGTATTTTTAGCAGAGACAGGATTTCACCATGTTGGCCAGAGTGGTCTCAAACTCCACACCTCAGGTGATCTGCCCACCTCGGCCTCCCAAAGTCTCAAACTTCTGACCTCAGGTGGTCCGCCCACCTCGTCCTCCCAAATTGCTGGGATTACAGGCGTGAGCCACTGCGTCCAGCCAAAACCTTGTTACTTTGAGCAGTCAGCAAAGAAATAGTATTTTATCCTTCCCCCTTTCTCATTGATCTTCCCAGAATTTTTTTACTCTGAAGTAAGCAATTTTAACACTCACTTCTTGCCTGGTAAGACTAATGTCATAGAAGAAAGAATCATTAGGGGTTGGATCGCTCTCTCCATCTGCTGGCCCAGTGGATTCGATGTCTTACAAATCTTTTTGGAAGTAGTTGGGACATACATTTATATGTTAAGTATTTATAGGGGTGATGATAAGGATTAATTTTAAAAAGGTAAAACATTCCTTCTGTAATGTTTTGCAGACTTCTGAGAAAAGAACTGTTTGAGATATAAAGAACTGCTTTTTGCGGGAGTGGCATAAGTGAGTGAAGTGAGAATTACCGTGTGTGAAAAGATAACTGTTGGGTGGTGGGCTTAATGCATGGGTGATGAAATAATCTGTACAGCAAACCTCCTGTAACAGACCTTCATATGTACCCCCAAACCTAAAATAAAAGTTAATAAAAATCAATAAATCAATAAATAAAAGCTGGAAGTTGATCTGAAAAAAAAAATTACCCCATGATAAAGGTACCGCAGAAGTTATCCGGAGGAAAATGTTTCTAATTGTTTCCTAGGAAGTTGATGACTAGAAAGAAATTTGGTGGTTTTGTGTTTGTTTTTTAACTGTAAATATTTCAGTGAAGGAGGTCAAATCTTGAATGTCACAAGCCTTATATGAGTAGAGAAAGGGAAAATTAGTGAATAGTGAAAAACGTTGACATTGACTCTCCTGTTTTTGCTGATTGTCACTGCTTGGGGTTGAAACATAGAAACAGTGGAAAAGAAATCATTCTGGCTGGGCACAGTGGCAAGCACAGGTAATCCTATCACTTTGGAGGCCGAGGTGGGAGGCTTGTCTGAACCCACGAGTTAGAGGCTGCAGTGAGTCGTGATCATGCCACTGCACTCCAGCCTGGTTGATAGAGTGAAACCCTGTCCCTCTCTTCTCTCTGTCTCTCTCTGTCTTTCTCTGTCTCTGACACACACACACACACACACACACACACATACACATACACAGTCTTTCCACCATATCTATCCCTAAGATCCCCCAGTGATTTCCCTTCTCACACAGAGTAAAATCCAAAGCCTCTGACCATGGTCTACAAGGCCCTGCATCTCACGTACACTCCACATACTACACACACACACACCACGCGTTACACACACACCCCCACACCAAGCACACATGCACATACGTGCCCCATTCTAACTTAATCTCCCTCTACTTGTCTACTTCCCCTAACTCATATACTGGACTCCTGTTCTTTGCAGGTAATACTCCCTCCTGCCTTAGGCCTTTGTACTTGTTTCTCCCCTTCGGACCACTCTCCCCACTAGACAGCTGTATGGCCGGCTCCCTCACTCTCCTCGGGTCTATCAGAGGGTGGCCACTGACCTCATTGTCTCAAACATTATATAGAACACACACGCACCCACGCACGCACACCGTCGTTCTTCATCCGCCTGGTTCCGTGCACTATTCCAGGACCTACAGCAGTGCCTAGAACACAGAACATCCATTAGCAACATTGGTTTAATGAATTTATAGTGCCTAAACCTGCACAACTCTGACTTTGCCTTGCTATTAGAAAATGCAAGGCCAGGCGCGGTGGCTCACACCTGTAATCCCAGCACTTTGAAAGGCCGAGGTGGGCGGATCACTTGAGGTCAGGAGTTCAAGACAAGCCTGGCCAACATGGCGAAACCTCTTCTTTACTAAAAATACAAAAATTAGCTAGGCATGATGGCATGTGCCTATAATCCCAGCTACTAGAGAGGCTGAGGCAGGAGAATCACTTGAATCCAGGAGGCAGAGGTTGCAGTGAGCCAAGATCACACCACTGCACTCCAGCCTGGGCAACACAGCAAGACTCTGTCTCAAAAAAAAAAAAAAAAGAAAGAAAATGCAAATTCCAAAGGCTGCATTTGAGAAGTCAGTAAATGGGAGAGTAATTATAGAAGAAACTGAAACAGAGTCGCTTTAAGAGCAAGTTTTATTAGTGCATTTAAAATGGGATTCAGTCTGCACAGATCTGATGCACGTGTAATCCCTAGGCACATTTACATTGTGTTTTCAGAAGGATGCAGCTCTGTTTCTATTATGTGAAGTAATTACTTGGTTACATTGGACTGCTAATGTAGTTATCAGAAAGTGGTTTGCATATTCTCCCAGAGGGAGGTATAATTTTCTAGATGCTCTTAGGACTTCAATATGACATATTTCCAAGATTTTAGGATGTCACAGTTGTAAAAGCATCATGAATTTTGTACAGCTGAGGGAAAATATTAAATACTACTTTAAATATGTAGAAATATTTCTTTTTTGTTTTGTTTTGTCTTGTTTTAGACGGAGTCTCGCTCTGTCTCCCAGGCTGGAGTGCAGTGGCGCGATCTCAGCTCACTGTAACCTCCATCTCCCAGGTTCAAGTGATTCACCTGCCTCAGCCTCCCAGGTAGCTGGGATTACAGGCACCCGCCACCATGCCTGGCTAATTTTTGTATTTTTAGTAGAGACAGGGTTTTATCACATTGGCCAGGCTGGTCTTGCACGCCTGACCTCAAGTGATCTGCCCCCCTCAGCCTCCCAAAGTGTAGAAATATTTCTCCATAGCATAAATTTATGCATGTACTATATTCCGCTTTCTCCTTCAGTATCACACTCAAATTTTGAATCTACCTCTTTCAGTTTGAATCTAAAAATTCTTGTAAATCAGTTTTTGACCATTGACACTTACGCTTGTATTAGTGAAACTGGCCACTTTTCTTACTTGTGATCATGATTTACTCTGGCACCTTTAGGATTAATATTATAATTTTGAAACATATTGACAAATACTGAGGTTGATGCTACATTTCCTGTTTGGTTAAAGCTTTGTTTAACTCCCCCCATCTGCCGCCTTGCAAGTCAGCTTGTTTGGTGCCTGGCTGGTGATCACTGTGTTAGTCCATTTGCATTGCCATACAGAAAGGGTAATTTATAACGAAAAGAGGTTTAATTGGCTCATGGTACCTCAGGCTGTTCAAGAAGCATGACACCAGCATCTGCTTCTTGTGAGGGCCTCAGAAAGCTTCCAGTCATGGCAGGAGGTGAAAGGGGAGCAGGCAGGTCACATGGCGAGAGCAGGAGCAACAGAGAGGAGGAGGATGTCCCAGACTCTTTTAAACAACCAGATCTCACGTGAACTCACTGAGTGAGAACTCACTCATCACCAAGGGGATGGTGCTAAGGCATTGGTGAGGGATCTGCCCCCGTGATCCAGTCACCTCCCCCTAGGCCCGTGCTCCAACACTGGGGACTGCATTTCAACGTGAGATTTGGACAAACATCCCAACCATATCAATCACCAAAACACACTGAGCTCTTTTAGCTTTGAACATTCTCTCATATATCCTGAGTGCCTTTCCTTGCATTGCCTGGCACAAGAAAAGCAATCGTCTACATAGTCTTCTACATACATTGTCACTTTTCATGTGTGAGTGCACGGTTTGTGAAAATATTTCAAGTGGCAGTGAGGGTTTCAAATTTAAGTTAAAATGAAGTCGGATGTATTGCTAGGAATGGGAGTAATTTCAGTGGCAGTTGCATGAGCCAGCGCCATCTAAGCCTGCTGAGTTCACAGGCACGCTCACATGCTGGCTGGGGGTGCTGCATCAGACTGAGGCCTGGCAGCTGGCAAGGACCTATTGACATCAAACATACGATGCTTTTCGGCCGGACGCAGTGGCTCACGCCTGTAATCCTAGCCCTTTGGGAGGCCGAAATGGGTGGATCATGAGGTCAGGAGATTGAGATCATCCTGGCCAACATGGTGAAACCCCGTCTCTCCTAAAAATACAAAAATTAGCCAGGCATGGTGGCGTGCGCCTGTAGTCCCAGCTGCTCAGGAGGCTGAGGCAGGAGAATCGCTTGAACCTGGGATGCAGAGGTTGCAGTGAGCCGAGATTGTGCCACTGCACTCCAGCCTGGGTGACAGAGCGAGACTCCGTCTCAAAAAAAAAAAAAAAAAAAAAAGATGCGTTTCTTCCCAGAAATGTAAAGATGTGAGAAAAATGGGGCTTATTATCAAGAAATAGAGTTTCATATTTTCATTTTAAACATGAAGAAGATCTATTTTCATTGTCATCTGCAAGAGCTGTTCATAGGAAAATTACCCTCAATTGTGTGTGGGTACAAGCCTGTTTTAGCAAAGTTCATCCTTGCAAAGTGCAGTGAATATAGTCACTGAGTTATGAATGTTAGCAGCAGAGGAGGGATCGCAGGTCTTGAAACTAACTAAAATTGCTACAAGCAAAGATAGATATTTATTTTTTCCTTTCTGGGGGTTCCCTGCACTTCTCTCATTGGTTGATGGCTTTTTCTGTTTGTTCTAGTGTGTGTTTTTCCTGTGCTTTATTACAGTACTCACTTTTCAGTTATCAAGCCAGTCAGCAGATACCAGATCCTGCCATTAATTAATAAAGTATACCAAAAAATTAGTTGCTATAAAGACACAATAATTGGCCAGGTGCTGTGGCTCACACCTGTAATCCCAGCACTTTGTGAGGCTGAGGCAGATGGATCATTTGAGGTCAGGAGTTTGAGACTATCCCGGCCAACATGGTAAAACACTGTCTCTACTAAAAATACAAAAATTAGCTGTACATGGTGGTGAGCGCCTGTAGTCCCAGCTACTTGGGAGGCTGAGGCACAAGAATTGCTTGAACCCAGAAGGCGGAGTTTGCACTGAGCAGAGATCACACCACTGCTCTCCAACCTGGATGACAGAGCGAGACTCCATCTCAAAAAAAAAGACACAATAATTAATTGCCTTTGTTTGTTAAGGGATCCCACACGGACCTGCCCAGCCTTGTCATGACTCTGGTGAGGGCTTTGTAGGTGGCTTAGTTACCTACTCAGTCGGCAGGGAGTTGGCTGCCTTGTTTCTTTGACTGCTTCTCAGCCTCATTGTCTCCCTTTGCTTTCACCTGTCAGGCCTATGTTATAGGTTGTTGGAGTTCAAATTTACTAGACTCTGGGCTGAACGCCTTGAATTTCAAAGTAGCATTGGTTTCTCCTTCTTACTGAAATACTTTAATACCATACTTTTTTTTTTTTTTTTTTTTTTTTTAATAGCAGGCCAGGCTGGTCTCGAACTCCTGACCTCAAGTGATCTGCCCGCCTTGGCCTCCCAAAAGTGCTGGGATTACAGGCATGAGCCACCGTGCCCAGCCAATATCATAGTCGCTCTCTTGCCCAGGCTGGAGTGCAGTGGTGTGATCTCAGCTCACAGCAGCCTCTGCCTCCCGGGATTTAAGAGATTCTCCTGCCTCAGCCTCCCAAGTAGCTGGGATTACAGGCACACGCCACCATGCCTGGCTAATTTTTTTGTATTTTTAGTTGAGATAGGGTTTCACCATGTTGGTCAGGCTGGTCTCCAACTCCTATACCTCAAGTGATCCACCTACCTTAGCCTCCCAAAGTGCTGGGATTACAGGCATGAGCCACCGTGCTTGGCCAATATCATACCTGTATTCCAAGGTCAATTATGTGTAGTTTTCCAAAAGTCTAAGGACAATGATGTCCATACAGACATGTGTCCTTTAACGAGAGGGATACATTCTGAGAAATGGATCGTTAGGCAGATTGGTCATTGTGTGAACATCATAGAGTATACTTACACAACCTAGATCATACAGCCTACTACACACCTAGGCTATGTGATATATAGCCTGTTTCTCTTAGGCTACAAACCTGTACTGCATGTTAGTGTACCGAACACTCTAGGCAATTAGATGCTTATGCCAATTATGGTGAGTATTTGTGTATCTAAACATGTCTAAACATAGAAAAGATACAGTAAAAATATGGCATTATAACCTTGTGGGACCACTAGGGTATATTTGGTCCATCATAGAGTGAAATGTTGTTATGTGGCGCATGTGTTACAAATGTGTTCCAAAATTAGTTATGCATATCTATCTGTCTGTAAAACATGTCAATTCCTCTTGGTCCTGTTAGTTTCTAGACATTAATTGTGTGTCCTGGGTTGAAGTAGGGATGTGTCTCTCACATTCCTGATGTTCCCATACTTTTTTTCTTTTATTTTAGGACAGCGTCTCTCTTTGTCGCCCAGGCAGGAGTGCAGTGGCATGATCTCGGATCACTGCAACAACCTCCTCCCACGGTCAAGTGATTCTTGTGCCTCAGCCTCCTGAGTGGCTGGGATTACAGACGTGTGCCACCACGCCCAACAAATTTTTGTATTTTTAGTAGAAACAGGGTTTCGCCCTGTTGGTCAGGCTGGTCTTGAACTCCTGGCCTCAAGTGATCCACCTGCCTTGGTCTACGAAAGTGCTGGGATTACAGGCATGAGCTACCATACCCGGCCATATTACCATCCTTTATCATCTTCTGTATGTAGGTTTTTTGGCAAGTTTATGTTTTCTCATTTTCTTCATTTCAGTACTCCTTACTTTTTCCTGTCGTAATTAATCCGTATGTGTCTTTTATGTATATCAAATCCGTTTGTGAGTTACACACCAGATTTGTTATGTGGCCTGTCAATGGTTGATTTTAACTTTGTTTAATGTCCTCAAATTTAACCCTTGTGCTTATGTTTGGTTTTTATCTCAGAGGATAGTTACTACTAACATAACAGTGCTTCACAGTATAGACTGCTGATATTTTACAAAGCACCTCCACATTCATTAAAACCCCACTGCAAAAGAGATGGAGGTTCTAGGTTCAGGTAACAAGTAAGCAGTGGGGTTGAGACTAGAATCCACGTCTGGTTACTCCTAGTACAATATTTTTGTTTTGTCTTTTACTATACTACTTTACCTTTTTCACTAATAGTTTTGGAGTTTTTATGTTGATAGCAAATATGTTCATGTCTCCTCCTAACTGGAGAGTTTCTTAACCTTTGGTTCTATTGCCAAATGTTAGATGAGAGCTTTTGAGATCCATGGTAGAAGTCACAAAGATGAGGGCTATTTTGTCAGTCCCTTATAACTTCTCCCCCAAAGAGTTTGATTACAGCAGTAGCATAGTCTGGCTTTAACCTACAGCTCTCTGAGTGATGCCATTCTTTTTGGTTAAAGTACCTGTGATGTCCCTTCCAATGCCTAACACTTGGTACCAGTTCTTAGTGCTTCTGGTTTTCTAAGTTGCCACCTGCAGTAAGAAGCAGCCCTTCTTAGGTCCCTGAAATGTTACCAAAAGTTACTATTGTTGGCTTTGGAGCAGGTGAAACAAGCAGTCAGGGTGGATCTTGGCCGCATGGGTGTTTGTGCTTTGTTATGTGTACAGGGATCCTAACAGGCTTTCTGCTGCAGAAATGCAAACTCTGCCAAAAATAATCAAGAGATAAGAATCAGAATTTCTTCTTGTCTTCTCTGAAGTTTGGGAGCCTCTGGTGGAGCAAGTAATTGGGATTCCTACAGTGACCATTTCACCATTGAAACCTGCAAAGAGACAGATATGCTGAACTACCTCATCGAGTGTTTCGACCGAGTTGGAATAGAGGAAAAAAAAGCACCAAAGGTAATATGAAATGGATTAACTTAAAAAAAAAAAAAAAGCCTAGTTATTTGTTTGATTATCCCCACCCCTGGAGCATTCATTCATTTATTCAATCAGTAAAGCAATTATTGAGCATTTGCCATGTGCCAGGCACAGTACTAGGAACTTAGGATGTGTCGATGAACAAAACAGAGATCCCTGCCCTCGTGGAGCTCACATTCTAGTAGAGACAGAGCCAAGGTTTGAACCTAGATGGCCTGGCTTCAGAGTCCTCTCTTGACCACACTGTAGCTCGGTACCGCCAGTGACTCATATGGCCCTGATAATTCTACTGCTTTGTTATAATAACCAACATTATAGAGCCTCTGTAGATTGCCAAGGACTGTGCCAGGTCGACATTAGCTTGTATCCTCAGTTGTTCTGTTAGTGCAGTGGAACCCGGTATAACATAGGCATTCTTTTTTCAACATATGACTAAGCAAAGGACTCTCAGAGAGATTAAGTACTTGTCCAGAATCACGTAAATAATAAGTTGCAAGGCTGGGCTTAAACTCAGTAAGCTACCCTTTTCCCATCACTTCTCTTGACTGGCTTCATTGTTTTCTCATTTTATTCCTATTTCATTTTCTGATTTTAGTTTTACGTTAGAAACGAACCTCGTTGCCCACTGGTTAGTTTCATATTTGTAAAGGGCCTTCTTTGGGCTTTGTTGTACTTAGCCTTAGTGGAAGCGAAATGAGTGGGCATGTCTCCAAGGTTTTTTGTTTTTTTGTTTTTTGAGATGGAGTCTCGTTCTCTCACCCAGGCTGGAGTGCAGTGGCGCTATCTCAGCTCACTGCAACCTCCACCTCCTAGGTTCAAGCAATTCTCCTGCCTCAGCCTCCTGAGTAGCTGGGATTACAGGCACCTGCCACCACACCCAGCTAATTTTTTTTTTTTTCTTTTGAGACGGAGTTTCACTCTTGTTGCCCAGGCTGGAGTACAATGGCACAATCTCGGCTCACCGCAACATCTGCCTCCTGGGTTCAAGTGATTCTCCTGCCTCAGCCTCCCGAGTAGCTGAGATTACAGGCATGAGCCACCATGCCCAGCTAATTTTGTATTTTTAGTAGAGATGGGGTTTCTCCATATTAGTCAGGCTGGTCTCTAACTCCCGACCTCATGTGATCCGCTCACCTTGGCCTCCCAAAGTGCTGGGATTACAAGTGTGAACCACTGCACCCGGCACACCCAGCTAATTTTTATTTTATTTTTTTTTAGTGGAGATGGGGTTTCACCATGTTGGCCAGGCTGGTCTTTGTTTTTTTTTTTTTTGAGATGGAGTCTCACTCTGTCACCAGGCTGGAGTGCAGTGGCGCAATCTCGGCTCACTGCAATCTCTGCCTCCTGGGTTCAAGTGATTCCCCTGCCTCAGCCTCCTGAGTAGCTGGGACTACAGGCGTGCACCACCACGTCTGGCTAATTTTTTGTCTTTTAGTAGAGACGGGGTTTCACCATGTTGGCCAGGATGGCGTCGATCTCCTGACCTTGTGATCCGCCCTTCTTGGCCTCCCAAAGTGCTGAGATTACAGGCGTGAGCCACCGCGCCCGGCCCAGGCTAGTCTTAAACTTCTGACCTCAAGTGATTTGCTTGCCTTGGCCTCCCAGAGTGCTGGAATTACAGGTGTGAGCCACCGCGCCTGGCCTCCAAGGTTCTTAAGTATAAGTTTGGTCACCTCAAACTTACGCTTCTTTCTTCTCTGACATCAGTTTCTGCAGAGGCAGTACACTTGGAAGGCACAGTTACTGTAGCTCGTTCACTAAGAATAAAGGAAGAGGAAAGCACGCTGTTTACTGATGGTCCATCCCTTTTAACTCTTATTTTTAACAGCATGGAATTGTATTGTTTGTTTCTTGTCGTCCTCACTTCCACCTTTCCTTTTCAGATGTGCAGCCAGCCAGCAGTCAGCCAGCTTCTGAGCAACATCCGCTCACAGTGCATATCCCATACTGCTTTAGTACTACAAGGCTCCCTAACACAGCCCAGGTATGAAGACCCGTGACATGCTTGATTAGCAGGCAGAGAGCCCTAGCCATCAGTGGACATCAGGCTCTCTGGCCATTCTTGCACCACCTTAGTAACTCCCTTCCTCACCTGTAAAATGAAGGTCCCTTTCCTTCGCTAAAATACTATGAAAATAAACACTCCTTTCTTCCTCATCTTCTAAAGTAGTACAAAGCATATTTTAAAAAGAAATTAGTTATGTTTTAAGAATTCTGCCTGCTTTTTGAAATAGACCATTGTTGAACTATGTGGACAAGCATGGCAGAAAATTAGTAACTGACTATACAGCAACTGCCTGAAGTTGGTGGAGGTATTTGATAAAATGTGTAGATCATCACACATGTATAACACGGTCAATTTCTGTTACTGAGTAATAAACAATAGTAATGGAATGGATAGTTTAGGAATCAACCAAAGTGCTACATTATTTGCTTCTGAGAATCCTATAAAGGTTGCAAATTTTTGTTTTTATTTTGTTTTTAAAAATTTTTTTTCTTTGCCTCTCAGTCTTCTAAAGGTAGCAAGTTTTTAAAAAGGATGTGTATTTCATTTCTTTTATATAAAAAATATCTAAAGGGAAAAGCTTACATTTAAAAGTTTAGGCCGAGCATGGTGGCTCACACCTGTAATCCCAGCACTTTGGGAGGCTGAGGCTGGCGGATCACCTGAGGTCAGGAGTTTGAGACTAGCCTGGCCAACATGGCAAAATTCCGTCTCTACTAAAAATACAAAAGACTTAGCTGGGCATTGTGGCATGTGCCTGTAATCCCAGCTACCTGGGAGGCTGAGGCCAGAGAATCGTTTGAACCCAGGAGGTGGAGGTTGCAGCCGAGATCGTGCCACTGCACTCCAGCCTGAGTGACAGAGCAGGACTCTGTCTCAAAAAATAAAAATTAATAAAATAATAAAAAATTAAAAGTTTACAGGCCAGGCTCATGCCTGTAATCCTATCACTTTGAGAGGCCAAGGCAGATGGATTGCCTGAGCTCAGGACTTCATGACCAGCCTGGGCAACATGGTGAAACCCTATCTCTACTAAAAATACAAAAAATTAGCTGGGCATGGTGGCACGCACCTGTAATCCCAACTACTGGGGAGGCTGAGGCACGAGAATTGCTTGAACCCGGGAGGTGGAGGTTGCAGTGAGCTGAGATCACGCCACTTCGCTCCAGCCTGGGCAACAGAGCAAGACTGTCTCAAAAAATAATAATACTACTAAATAAATAAAAATTCACAAACATAACATTACATTTATTTATTCTAGGTGTTCTTATGTTATTTTGTATGCCATAACCATATGTTTTTGAAACTTTTCAAAAAGAAGGAAAATTATATACATGTACCAAAACTTTAAAAAACGTTCCTTGATTAAAATTAATAAGCCCTCAGCCACTACTAATATTTTTTCCCCCAATTTAGATGAGGCATAAAGAAACATATAATACGGCCAGGCGTGGTGGCTTACATCTGTAATCCCAGCACTATGGGAGGCCAAGGCAGGTGGATCACCTGAGGTCAGGAGTTTGGGACCAACATGGTGAAACCCCATCTCTACTAAAAATACAAAAATTAGCCAGGCGTGGTGGCAGGCGCCTGTAGTCCCAGCTACTTGGGAGGCTGAGCAGGAGAATCACTTGAACCCGGGAGGCGGAGGTTGCAGTGAGCCGAAATTGCGCCACCATACTCCAGCCTGGGCAACAGAGCGAGACTCCATCTCTAAAAAACAACAAACAACAACAACAAAAAACATATAATACTTCTTTTTTATTTTTATTTATTTATTTATTTTTAAGAGACAGAATCTCACTCTGTTGTCTAGGCTGGAGTGCTCACTATAACCTCAAACTCCTGGGCTCAAGCAGTCCTCCTGCCTCAGCCTTCCAAGTAGCCAGGACTCCAGGCACACACCATCTTGCCCAGTTGATATTTTCATCTTTTGTAGAGACAGAGTCTTGCTGTGTTGCCCAGACTGGTCTTCAACTCCAGGCCTCAAGTGATCCTCCCACCTCAGCCTCCCAAAGTGCTGGTATTGCAGGCGTGAGCCACCGTGCCTGGCCATGCTTCCTTTTTTCAGTGCTTCATTTTTAAAGGGCTCTATGTAGGAAAAGATGAATTCTTTGAAAATTCCCATAGTGTCTCATTAAAAAGACCAAAAAGTGATTACTATTGGTAAGAAGGGTTAGCTTTCGCCTGAAACTATTTTGCAGAATATTTGGGAGATGTCAAGTTTGACTTTTGACTGGGCAGTTGTTGCTGACATGACATTTCACGTGCCTCTGTAGTGAGTTGACTTCATCACCGTCCCTAATGTTCATGGGTCCACAGGTCCTTGCAGCAGCCGTCCTTCCTAGTGCCGTATATGCTGTGTAGGAATCTCCCATATGGCTTCATTCAGGAACTGGTGAGAACCACTCACCAGGATGAAGAAGTGTTCAAGCAGGTACGGTCGTATGAGTTTGCTCTTGCAAATTTTAGCCTGAGAGCCTCTATGTCGAGGCTAATTTCTGACCATACGTTGAAAACTTTTGCCTGAATTCGAACATCCATGTGTTATTAGAGAGAAGGCCTACCCAATATTCTTTTGAGGAAATCAGATTGACAGCTGCATTGTTCAAATCATGTGCCCATTTCAACAAATCAGTCAAACATCTATCTTCTAAACAAGGTCTACACTAGGTGCTTCGGGCAATATGAAAAAAATATGTAAGGCTCCGTTCCTGATTTCAAGGAGCTTTTAAAACAAGAATACCCAGAGACGGCATAAGGCATGATATGCATCTGCCAGATAAATAGTGTCAAAAATTCATTCTCTGAGTTTGTAAGATTAACTTAATGACCATATTAGCTCATTGGCAGCCTGCATGCCATATAGAATCTTTGTCTTCTTCCCACTAGGAAAGATGTCTCATATCTTCCTAATTATTTCATTTGGTATTTATACATTGTTTTGGTATCTCATTGTGTAAAGCCAGGTGAAAATGCAGATATGTAGTGCTTAAAAATAAAGCTGTGTACGTAGTCTTGAAGGTTTCTTCCAAGGCGAAACTTTGTTGTTAACATTGCTGTTTGAAGGACCTGTTTGGGAAAGTAAGCACTTTGCCTTTAGCAACTGTCACACAAGTTTTTTCCCTGATGAAAGGGCTTTTATCAAATTTTCTTACAGTTTGCTGTATCATCACTTCCTTTTTTGTGACTACAGAGAATAACAGAGGCAATAGCTATAATTGGTATGATTCCTTTCACTCTGTTTTATACCTAAGATTATTTATAACTGTTAATTTTAAGACCTTTGAATTCTTGGGAATTGTGTTTTCAGCAGTCTTCAAAATATTTGTAAAAGAAGCAGCCAGGATCCAAGAATAAAAATTCCAGTTAGTGTTGTGTATTCTGTCTGGAATTCACTAGCTGTTTATCTTAGGTGATGATCTTACTGACTAATGGAAATATTAATGGCAACATAGTGAGCTTTTCTTCTCTAGAAGGGTAAGTGAACTCTCAGGAAAATAAATCACTGTCGGCCGGGCGCAGTGGCTCACGCCTGTAATCTCAACACTTTGGGAGGCTGAGGCGGATGGATCGCCTGAGGTCAGGAGTTCGAGACCAGCCTGGCCAACGTGGTGAAACCCGGTCTCTACTAAAAATGCAAAAATTAACTGGGTGTGGTGACGGGTGCCTGTAATCCCAGCTACTTGGGAGGCTGAGGTAGGAGAATTGCTTGAACCAAGGAGACGAGGTTGCAGTGAGCCGAGATTACACCACTGCATTCCAGCCTGGGTGACAGAGCAAGACTGTCTCAAAAAAAAAAAAAAATTACTGTCTTGGAAGGTTTGAGTGATACACTACATTAAAGAGGTAATGGGTAGTAATTAGAATACTTTTCCTATTCAAGAAGATACCATTTGAGGAATCGAGTAGTTCTCTCTATATAAAATCAGCCCAGTGACCAGCTGAAAGGGGTATATTGAGCCTACTTTATTCATAAACAAACTTACACAAGAGGTTATGAAATGACCTCTGGGTGTTTTTTGTTTGTTTGTTTCCCCATCACCAGCTTTGGACAGAGAAGTCCTGCATTTTTTAAATTAAGATGAAATTCATATAACATCAAACCACCGTTGTTGTTTTGTTTTGTTTTGTTTTGTTTTTTGAGATGGAATTTTGCTCTTGTTGCCCAGGCCGAAGTGCAATGGCATGATCTCGGCTCACTGCAACCTCCGCCTCCCGGGTTCAAGCGATTCTCCTGCCTTAGCCTCCCAAGTAGCTGGGATTACAGGCGCCTGCCACCACACCCAGCTAATTTTTTGTATTTTTATTAGAGACGGGGTTTCACCATGTTGGCCAGACTGGTGTTGAATTCCTGATGTCAGGTGATCCACCCGCCTCAGCCGCCCAAAGTGCTGGGATTACAGGCATGAACCAGCACACCTGGCCTCAAACCACCATTTTGAAGTGTACAATTCAGTGGCATTTACTACATTCACAGTGTTATACGACCACCACAGACCTGTTTATTCTATTAATTAATTAATTAATTTTGAGGGTGAGTCTCTCTCTGTTACCCAGGCTGGAGTGCAGTGGCGCCGTCTCAGCTCACTGCAACTTCCACCTTCTGGGTTCGAGCGATTCTCCTGCCTCAGCCTCCCAAGTAGCTGGGATTATAGGTGCGTACCACCATGCCCAGCTAATTTTTGTATTTTTAGTAGAGATGAAGTTTTGTCATGTTGGCCAGGCTGGTCTTGAACTCTTGGCCTCAAGGCTGGTCTTGAACTCTTGGCCTCAAGTGGTCCGCCCACCTCGGCCTCCCAAAATGCTGGGATTACAAGTGTGAACCACAGCGCCTGGCCCAGACCTGTTTGTTTTTAATCCCAGAATTCTGCTGACTTTTCAGCCACTCAGTGTTGAATACTCTTTGTCTTTTCTTATGTGCTACCATGTGTTTTATCTAGAGAGGAATGATAACTGGGATGGAGCTGTTGGACTGTAAAGCAGCATTTTACCTTTTTGTCTTGAAAGAGTGGCAAATGCGAATTATTAAATCTTTGACTGAAATATCTACCTCCTTTTAATGTTTGAGAAATGTTCACAGATAAATAAATAGCAGCTAGAATTTAGGACTGGAGGTGGATACTTACAGTATTTTTAATCAGTGCTAGGAGGTATTCATTTGAAAATTAAAGAATTATTTAAAATATATAGGTCAGGCCAGGCATGGTGGCTCACGCCTGTAATCCTAGCACTTTGGGAGGCTGAGGCAGGTGGATCGCCTGAGCTCAGGAGTTCGAGACCAGGCTGGGCAACATGGCAAAACCCCATCTCTACTCAAAATACAAAAAATTAGCTGGCGCAGAAGTGCATGCCTGTAGTCCCAGCTACTTGGGAGGCTGAGGCAGGAGAATCTCTTGAACCCGAGTGATGGAGGCTGCATTTAGCTGAGATCGCGCCACTGCACTCCAGCCTGTGCGACAGAGTGAAATTCTGTCTGGAAAAAAAAAAAAGAAAAAGAAAAAGATTATGCTTAGTAATATTTTACCTATTGCAAATGAAGCCCTAATTGCACAAAAGGATAACTATACAAGAAAGTGTAATTATATTTTACTTGTAGCCTCCCTAAAAAAAAATTTGGAGATTTTTCAGGATGACCAGTTATGAACTAATTTTTGGTGATTCTGGAACTTCTGTTTGTCTTTTCTTCCTCATTACAATGTTGGCATTCCCCAGCTCCACACCTGAGTGTTACTTCTCCATTTTTATCTGGCTTATGAGAGCAAGTTACTTCTACCTTGATTGTTGGTATTGCAGAAACCATAGAATGATCTCTTCCAGAGCTGTATTGATATCTCACAACACTCCACGGACACTTTGTCATCCAGGGCACCTGTGTTTTATACTGTACTCTTTAAATTATTAAGGTGCTCATGGAATGAAATTAGTAGGAAAGGGAATTTTTCAAGTTTTCTAGTGGCTACATAGTATACTCCTATTACAACTTGTTGGCATTCAGATTGTCAGCTGTTGTTTACAACATTTCTGTTTAATGTTATTAGCCTTGAATCCCAACCAACTCCTTAAATGTGTTGATCAGTGCGTGCATTGTGAAATTTGAAGATGAGCTAGGCTGAGTAAATCTTACATGGTGTTACCTGGTATTAATCATAAATGTATAAAAGTAGATTTGAGTTCCTTTAAGTGCCAATAGCAGGTTAATGTATTAATTACACTATATGTGGAGGTAAGGCTTTCTAACTAAAGATTTCTTTGTAAATTTCGACATTTACCAACTAGCTCTTTGCTCTAACTTAAGTTTAATGTAGTAATAATGTTGATTGTTGGCCTGTTTATCTTGTTTTCCTCAAAATAAATGGGGAAAAGCTTTTAAAAAATATTGATAGAGGGCCAAGCATGGTAGCTCATGCCTGTGATCCCAGCACTTTGGGAGGCTGAGGCGGGTGGATCACGAGGTCAGGAGTTCGAAACCAGCGTGGCCAACAAAGTGAAACCCCGTCTCTACTAAAAATACAAAAATTAGCCAGGTGTGGTGGCACATGCCTGTAATCCCAGCTGCTCGGGAGGCTGAGGCAGGAGAATCACTTGAACCCCAGAGGCACAGGTTGCAGTGAGCCAAGACTGTGCCATTGCACTCCAGTCTGGGTGACAGAGCGAGACTCCATCTCAATATAGATAGATAGATAGATAGATAGATAGATAGATAGATAGATAGATAGATAGATAGAAGGAAATATTGGAACATTTAATTGAATTTTTTAACAGGTTATAGATGCTTGGTAATCAAGAACATATTAGTTGCTGAGATGTGCAGAATTTAATTGAGTAGAGCAACGACTCCTGGAGAGTTCTTCAACAGGCTCCAAATGTATGGGTTTTGTTGAATTACTGGGTTTTGTTGAATTACTGGGGGTCCTGTCAGAGTATTAGAGTTCACCAAACTCCTCTTACTTCTGGAGAATTCAGCTGTATTACTTTATGGTTAGACTTGTCAAAGAACAGGTCAACACTCTGGCTGAATTCTAGACTTTTGTATGCAAAAAAGCTTTTCCCTGGGGAAGGAATGAAATTTGGACATTCAGTTCTAGCACCTTATTTGACATACTTCCCACTCTTAGATTCTCTTAAACTTATATTTCTGATTTTGTTTTTTTTCTTATAGATATTTATCCCCATTTTACAAGGCCTGGCTCTTGCTGCCAAAGAGTGCTCCCTCGACAGTGACTACTTTAAATACCCCCTCATGGTAAAACTTTGTTCTTTTTCTTTAACTCATTCAATAGATGTTTTTCTTTCAGATTATTTTGACATATACTTTTCTTTCAGGTCCATGAGATCAACCTTGTTTTCAAATTTAAAACATGAAATCACTGTGTTGGCCATGCAGAGTGTTTGGTGTGCAGTGAGATGCATCAGTGAAGACAGTTAGCAGCCTGGTACATCTTCCACCTATCCAAGTCCTAGACAGGAGTTAAATGCACTTATTACAATGTACTTTGTATAGCTTATGAAAAAGATAACTTATCCCCTAGCAATGAGCATACCATAGTTGGGATGAAATTTTGTTACTTAAAAAAAAAAAAAACCTATTAAAAATGCAAATAAAAAAGGCAAAGCTGTACATACTAAGAAAATGAATACAATTTTATCTTTATGTGTTTACTTTGTGCAGAAAATCTCAGGGTAGCTCTCTTGTTCACCCTCCCTGTTTCCTAAGGTCATATTTACTTGGGAAGTAGAAATCTGCTTAGCTCTTTAACGCACTTAGAGCAGGCATACATTGTGGACAGAAGCTTCAGCTAGATTCCCATGGGGAGGCTTGAATGTTGTGAAAATGCTGAAACTAGAATGAAAATTAGAAGCTCCTTTCTGTTCTGAATTCGCTTATTTGAAATTTTGGGAGAAAAGTATTTTGAAGTGTTACTGAATATTTTCATTGCAGAAGTGTAAAGGAAAAAATATCAAAATGAAATTAGTTTATTCTATGTATAAATTAAGTCTTATGTAAATTGAGACCATGGTTGTTTTTCTTACTGTATTTATTTCTTTTACTTATTCCACTGATTGGATTCCATTATACCATGAATTCATTACTGACGATCTGTTCTGTGCTAGACACTGGGGATACAGAAGCTAGGAAGACAAGGTCCCTCTCCTCAAGGCACTCATAATCTACTGCAAAAATAAGAGCTACAGCACAACAGTTGAACAGATACTGTGATAAATGTTAAAACAGAGCGGTACACAAAGGGTGTATTTATCTATTTAAAAAATTCAAACCTGTCATGGCACTAAAAGGCTACAAGAATGCTGGGAAATTAGAAGGTGAAACCAGAATTCCTACTTTAAAAAATAATTTTAAGTGGATTTATGCCAGAGCTCTTTCCATTGTACATGTTATTGGGGCTCCTGGTAAAATTCTTTGAATCCTTATGTATTGTTCTGCCTGTGGCAGATAAAAGGAAGTGGAATAATCTGATTGTTCAAAGTTCAGTGATGAAATATTTTAGTGAACACTAATTATCACCATATTATGTAGATGTTCCTTCATGGGACTGTTGGCTTTTGGGTTGTGGTGTGAATTAGCTTGATGTTTCAGTGAGGAGCTTTTAGCATCTGATATCACCAAAATGTCCTTTTGTTCAAAAGACAGAGGCCTCCATTGTGGTAGACAGTGATTTCATTTCGTGCCATTATTGATGCTTGCATAATAACGAGGACACAGTGAGTGAGAGGGTACAATAATGAGAGGCAGGAAGCGGAAGACTGTTGAAGCTAAAATCAGAAATCATTGTGATCATTCTCTAGGTCAGTGGATCCTGCTGTGCCATACGTTGGAATCACCTTGGAATCAGCTGGGGATCTTTAAAGGTGTTTCTGCCTGGCTCCCCACCCCAGACCTTGTGATTTAATTCACCAGGGGTGTGGCATGGCATTGGGGTTTCCAAAGGCTTCCCATGTGATCCTAATATGCAGCCACGTTTGTGAACTCCTGCACTAGGCAGTGAGAACGCTTCCTTCTGAGTTGAGGCTGCCTGAACCTCAAAGGCATCTCAACGTTGTGTCAATGCCTAAATGCACTCTTCGGCTCATGTAGCAACTTCTAGAGCTGCGTCCGAATCACAGAGGAAATTAACTGTTGAAAATAATGTTTGATTGAGTTACCATGGGCATGCTAAATTATGTTTATGTCCCTAAAAAGTGTTTTTCATCGTTCTCTAATGTTAGGATGGTCGGATGTCTGAAGGAAACTGTTGGAATTCTTAAAAGTACTAGAAATCTTGAAACCAAGTTATGTTTTTAAATATGTTTTGAATTTGATAGCTTATTAAATTGTAATTATTTATAGTCATGTTTAACACTGGCAAGAGGAGCCATCTAAAGTTTATGAAATAAATCTTTTTGACATGGAAAGATATGAAGTGGAAAAACTTTTTTGTAAAAAACATATATAGATACAGTACACAAAAATATATCTGAAAACTGTTGCTCAAAATATCAATAGAGGTTATCTTTGAGGGTAAAGCTTGAGTAATTTTTAGTTTCATTTTATATTTCTGTTTTATTTCAAGTTTTTCACATTGCATGTGTTTTAGTTTATTAATCAGAAAAAGTAGTAAAGCTGCTGCCATTTCAGAGGGAATGCATGTGTGCCATTTTAGAGGGAATGAATTTATAGCAGCAGTTAAAACTGTTTCTTTATGCTACAAATGACAGTCAGTTTAAGATGAAATGCATTTAAATGACTCTGATCTTATTTCTAGGCACTAGGTGAGCTCTGTGAAACCAAGTTTGGGAAGACACACCCTGTGTGCAATTTGGTAAGCACTCACCTGATGGGCTTGCACATTTTCAGTGAATATATCATAACCCAGAAGGCATTCCTCTAGTGAGATGGCCTGGAAAATGTCTCTTGAAGGACATTTAGGTGTAGGCGGAGGTAACGTGTCTGGGAGGCTCTCAACTGTTACATTTTTGTTAGACACGTTATATCCTGCATTATAGTTGTTCATTTCTATGATTTTTTTTCCCTTTTTTTTCTAAGAATCTCACTCTCTCACCCAGGCTGGATGGAGTGCAGTGGTGGGATCTTGGCACACTGCAGCCTACGCCTCCTGGATTCAAGTGAGTCTCGTGCCTCAGCCTCCCAAGTAGCTGGGAATACAGGCATGCATTACCATGTGAGGCTAATTGTTTTGTATTTTTAGTAGAGATGGAGTTTTACCATGTTGGCCAGGCTGGTCTTGAACTACTGACCTCAGGTGATCCACCCGCCTCAGCCTCCCAAAGTGGTGTTGGGTTACAGGCGTGAGCCACCGCACCGGGCCTGTTTTTTTTCCTTGACAAGTATTGTACAACTAAACTAACAAGAGGTATGGAAAAGTTATTCGAGTCCTTTGGTGGTATAAGAAGAGTTCATTTGAACTTCATCAAATAGTATCCTGAAACTTAAACATTCTTTTTTTTGAGACAGAGTCTCACTCTGTCACCCAGGCTGGAGCGCAGTGGCGTAATCTCAGCTCACTGCAACCTCTGCCTCCTGGGTTCAAGCGATTCTCTTGGCCTCAGCCTCCCCAGTAGCTGGGATTACAGGCGCACACCACCACGCCCTGCTAATTTTTGTATTTTTAGTAGAGACGGGGTTTCTCCATGTTGGCCAGGGTTGTCTCGGACTCCTGACCTCAGGTGACCCACCCCCACCCACACTGGCCTCCCAAAGTGCTGGGATTACAGGCGTGAGCCACCATGCCTGGCTGAAACATAAAAGTTTTAATAATATCTTGTGAAAATACAGAGGAGCTGGAGAGTTTTCATTACATTTTTACCCCACCGGCCTGTTCAGCAGCTTGACTGGCTCTTCCATCTTCTGCCTAGGTTGCTTCTTTGCGGTTGTGGTTGCCGAAATCCTTAAGTCCTGGCTGTGGGCGGGAGCTGCAGAGACTCTCTTACTTAGGGGCTTTCTTTAGCTTCTCAGTCTTTGCAGAAGATGATGTAAGTATAGTGGCTACTTGTACTTTGCTGCCCTTTTATTCAGATTCTTTCCCAAATGTGCATTATATGTTGACTGCATTTTTTCCTTCTCTTTCCAGGTTAAAGTGGTTGAAAAATACTTCTCAGGGCCTGCCATTACCCTGGAAAACACTCGTGTGGTTAGCCAATCATTGCAGCATTACTTAGAGCTCGGAAGGGTAAGTGTTCAGAAAACAAATCCAGAGGAAGTATCAAAGATGAGCTCCAGATACAGAGCTTTTATTTTGTAGACTGGACTATGCCCAGTAGACAAACGGCTAACAAAAGCCAATTCGATCTTACATAAAAAAGATAAACTGTAAGTAAGTAACCTGTGTCTTGAATAACAGGTTGTAACAACAGCAGTATGCTGCCTTTGTATGTAGCATCACTGGGAACTGGTCCTAAGCTTAGTGGCCCGGCTCCTCCTCCAGCTGGCCCTTAGGCATTTACACTGTGAGGGTGAGCAAGAATTGTTAGTTTGCACACACCCTCACTGACTTGCTTATCCCAAATGCAGATTAATATGTCTTCAATTCTCAAACTTAAAGGCAGAGAAGGGCCGGGTGTGATGGCTCATGCCTGTAATCCCAACACTTTGGGAGGCCGAGGGGGGTGGATCACCTGAGGTCAGGAGTTTGAGAACAGCCTGGCCAACATGACGAAACCCCGTCTCTACTAAAAATACAAAAATTAGCCAGGCATGGCAGCGCGTGCCTGTAATCCCAGCTACCTAGCTACTCGGGAGGCTGAGGCACAAGGATCACTTGAACCCAGGAAGTGGAGGTTGCAGTGAGCCGAGATCACGCCACTGCACATCAGCCTGGGCGACAGAGCAAGACTCCATCTCAAAAAAAGAAACAGGCAAAGAAGTTACAGGCTTGGGTAACTAAGGTAATTTTGATCATGGGAAGGAAGTAACAAAGCCTATTTTATTAAAACTGTAACTGCCGGCTGGGCACGTTGGCTAATGCCTGTAATCCCAACACTTTGGGAGGCCGAGATGGGCTGATCACGAGGTCAGGAAGTCAAGACCATCCTGGCCAACATGGTGAAACCTCGTCACTGCTAAAAATACAAAAATTGGCCAAGGCAGGTGGATCATGAGGTCAGCAGTTTGAGACCAGCCTGACCAACATGGTGAAACCCCATCTCTACTAAAATACAAAAAAAATCAGCTGGGCATGGTGGCGGGTGCCTGTAATCCCAGCGACTTGGGAGGCTGAGGCAGGAGAATGGCTTGAAACCGGGAGGCGGAGGTTGCACTGAGCCGAGATGTGCCACTGCACTTTAGCCTGGGCAATAAGAGCAAAACTCCGTCTCAAAAAAAAAAAACAACAAAAATGCAAAAACTAGCTGGGTGTGGCGGCGTGTGCCTGTAATCCCAACTACTCGGGAGGCTGAGGCAGGAGAATGGCTTGAACCTGGGAGGCGCAGGTTGCAGTGAGCCGAGATTGCACCACTGCACTCCAGCCTGGCAACAGAGCTAGACTCTGTCTCAAAAAAAAACAAAAAACTGTAACTGCCTACCTCCCCCACTCCATATTCTGCTTTCATGCTCATTACTTTGACATAGTTGGATATGGATATTTCTTATATTCTTTCACTCAGGCTCTTCTGAAATGAGTAGAAGTGGGAGAGGAGAGAACGTGGGAAGTAGGCTAGCTGTTCGTGAAGTCAAAAAGGAATCATGTGCAAAATAGTTTTAATTTGTTTCTTCTTTTTAAAAATAAATTTCAGCAAGAGCTTTTTAAGATTCTGCATAGTATTTTGTTAAATGGCGAAACCCGTGAGGCTGCTCTCAGTTACATGGCGGCTGTCGTCAATGCCAATATGAAGAAAGCACAGATGCAGGTAGGATTCCTACAGATTGCTTTTCGCTGTTTGTCAAATTCATTCATCTGACCCAGATTTAGTCAGCACCTACCAGGCACTGTTCTAGGAGTGGGGGTACAGTATTGAACAAGGTAGACGAGCTTCCTGCTTTTGTGGAGCCCATGTTCCACAGAATAAACAAGTAGACATATAAATACATGATTTTAGACAGTTGTATAATCAGTGAAGAAAATAGAGCAAAGTAAATGACATGAGAAGAACTGTAGGTACCAGAAGGAAGATCTGAAGGTGATTTTTGATTGGGTGGCAGGAAAGGCCTCCCTGAGGAGGTGACATTTGTTTCATAGGAAGGAGCCAGCCATTGTAGTGGCTGAGAAAAGAGCTATCCAATGTGGAAACGAAGCAGCTTTGGTACAAGCCCAGCACACAGGCTTTTGTGGCTGGAGAAGAGTGAACAGGAGGGAATGTCGGGTCCTGGAGTTAGTGGATAGGCAGGGCGCCATCGGGTTAGGTTTACGTGATCAGAACTGTCATGGGAGGGTTTTCAGCAGGGAAACCACAAAAGCTGCTATGTAGATGGACCAAAACAGAAGGGGGCAGCCAGGAACAGACCCAAGGAGGCAGCTGCAAGGGCGTGAGTGCTTCAGTCCGGGTGAGACAGGCCAGTGGCTGCAGCTGCTTTGCCAGAGGAGAAAAGGGCATCCTTCCTTGATTAGTAATAAATAATGAATGAATGATGTGATATGTATACTCAGAAGCAAAAATCATGTAGAGAGAAGAGCACAGATCTTGTGATTTCTGATCGTGGTTCCACCGTTTACTAACTGCGGGACCTTAGACAGTTACTCCTCTGTGCCTCCATTTCCTCATCTGCTAAGCTGGGGTACTACTGGTACTGGGTTTATTATATATAAAGCTGTTAGAATGGTGCCTGGTACACAGTGATCACTCAACCAATATTAACTATCATTCTTATCATTGTTGTATTATTATTTTTTTCTTAACAGAGGTAATCAAGTTACATTGTTATATTGTTAATGCAGGAGCGTGCTGATGCTGTCACCTAGAGAAACAATGTCACATGATAAGAAGTGGAGCAACTTGTTTTGATGCTCTTGAGGGAAATAAAGAGGAGAAAGAGGCCGGGCATGGTGGCTCACGCCTGTAATCTCAGCACTTTGGGAGGCCGAGGTGGGAGGATCACTTGAGCCCAGGCATTTGAGACCAGCCCTGGAAACATAATGAGACCCCATCTCTACAAAATACACAAAAGTTATCTGGGCATGGTGGCTGGTGCATGCCTATAGTTTCAGCTACTTGGGAGGCTGAGGCAAGAAGAGGATCACTTGAACCAGGGAGGTCGAGACCAGCCTGGGCAACATAGGGAGACCCTGTCTCTACAAAAAAAATAAAAAATTAGCCAGTGTAGTGGCATAGACCTGTAGACCCAGTTATTCAGGAGGCTGAAGTGGGAGGATCACTTAAGCCCAGGAGGTTGAGGCTGCAGTGAGCTATGTTTGCACCACTGCACTACAGCCTGGGCAACAGAGTAAAACCCTGTCTCAAAAAAAAAAAAAAAGAAAGAAAGAAACATTTATTGTGTTTCTACTTACTAATGTTGAGGCTCAGGCAAATCACTTCAGGGTCTCTGAGTCTTTATTTCCTCCTGCATAAAATGTTAACAGCAGTATTACGGACCTGTAAGAATTATTGTGATGGTTCAGTAAAAGAATGTATAAAATGGCCGGGCGTGGTGGCTCATGCCTGTAATCCCAGCACTTTGGGAGGGTGAGACGGGCGTATCACCTGAGGTCAGGAGTTCGAGACCAGCCTGGCCAATATGGTGAAACCTCATCTCTACTAAAAATACAAAAAATTTGCCGGACGTGATGGCGGGTGCCTGTAATCCCAGCTACTCGGGAGGCTGAGGCAGGAGAATCACTTGAACCCGGGAGGCGGAGGTTGTAGTGAGCGAGGATCGCGCCACTGCATTCTAGCCTGGGCAACAAGAGTGGAACTCCATCTCAAAAAAAGAAAAGAAAAGAATGTATAAAATGCCTCTTATATAAATAATAATTATATAATAGGTAGTATTCAACAAGTAGCACCTGCTAATATAGAATCAATGGAATGACAGTGGTGATGAGATATATGTCTTCTCATTGACTTTAGGATACAGTTATGTTTGAAAGTTCCGTCTGCTTTCTTACAAAGTTTGCCAAAATTTCTATTCATGTTATTTTAAATACTTTTTCTTGGCTGGTCACAGTGGCTCACACCTGGAATCCCAGCACTTTGGGAAGCTGAGGTGGGTGGATCAGTTTAGGTCCCAGCTACTTGGGAGGCTAAGGTGGGAGGATTGCTTGAGCCTGGGAGGCGGAGGTTGCAGCCGAGATCACAGCCCTTCACTCCAGCCTGGGCAACAGAGTGAGACCCCATCTCAAAAAAAATTTTTTTAATGTTTGAAAATACTTTTTCTTTTCAACTTTCACAGACAGATGATAGATTGGTGTCTACAGATGGATTTATGCTGAATTTCCTTTGGGTACTGCAGCAGCTAAGTACAAAAATCAAGTTAGAAACAGTTGATCCCACGTATATTTTTCACCCAAGATGTCGGATTACTCTTCCAAATGATGAGACGCGTGTGAATGCAACGATGGAAGATGTGAACGACTGGCTGACTGAACTCTGTGAGTACTGTGTTCATGACTCGGTCATTAAAACACTGCCCTCTTGTCTGCGTGCTAGTAATTCCTCACAGATTGTTACCACCTCACCATAAAATGAACTTAAGAGATAGAGAAACATAATAAAAATTAATACAGTAGGCCTGGTGTGGTGGCTCATACCTATAATCCCAGCACTTTGGGAGGCCGAGGCAGGCGGATCACGAGGTCAGGAGTTCAAGACCAGCCTGACCACCATGGTGAAACCCCGTCTCTACTAAAAATACAAAAATTAGCAGGGCATGGTGGCACGCGCCTGTAATCCCAGCACTTTGGGAGGCTGAGGTGGGCAGATCAAAAAAGGTCCAGAGTTCATGACCAGCCTGACCACCATGGTGAAACCCCATCTCTACTAAAAATACAAAAATTAGCGGGTGTAGTGGCACACACCTGTAATCCCAGCTACTCAGGAGGCTGAGGCAGGAGAATCGCTTGAACCCAGGAGGCTAAGCTTGCATTGAGCTGTGATCATGGCACTGCACTCCAGCCTGGGCAACAGAGTGAGACTCTGTCTCAAAAAAAAAAAAAAAACAGATACAAATTGAAAAAAAAAATTCAAGTTATCATAATATATCTATAAAAAAGCCAAAACCAAAGTGATAAAATAGAATGTAAGTTTTTGAAGAAGTAGGTGATATTTAATCAATTTATTTAACCTATCTAAAGTGAATTCTGGTGGTTCATAGCAAAAATTATAATACTGTTGTTCTCAATAATTCTACTTTTCAGGTTATATTCCCAAAGTTGGAGGAAAAAGGAATAATTTTGTTTACATAAATCCTCCCAGTAGTACTATTATTTATAATAGAAAAAAATTAGAAAAAAGAAATATGCAGGGAAACGGCTCTGGAATCAGTAGTTTATTAACATAATTTAATACCATTTCGAGATTTAAATATTTCTGTATTGTGTTGAAAAATGGAGATTTTATACAATACATCAGTAAGGAACATCACCAAAGATTGTTGATGGGCTGGGAATGGTGGCTCACATCCATAATCCCAGCACTTTTGGAAGCTGAGGTGGGAGGATAGCTTGAGCCCAGGAGTTCAAGACCAGCCTGGGCAAAATAAGGAAACCCCATGTCTACAAAGAAAAAAATTAGCCCAGCATGGTGGCACATGCCTGTGTTCCCAGCCACCCAGGAGACTGAGGCAGGAGGATTGCCTGAGCCCAGGAAATTGAGGCTGCAGTGACCTGTGATCTTACCACTGCACTGCAGCCTAGGCGACAGAGTAAGGCCCTCAAAAAAAAAAAAGATCGTGATGGACATCTGTATGCACATTTAACGAGGTAGGACAGAATACGGTGGTCCTTGAATGGAGCTAACACGAATTCTCTTCTTCTTGTAGTATTGTTTAAGTTTATAATTGCAAAAGTATCCTTAAACTTCTGGCCGGGCATGGTGGCTCACGCCTGTAATCCCAGCACTTTGGGAGGCCAAGGAGGGTAGATTGCCTGAGGTCAGGAGTTCGAGACCAGTCTGAGCAACATGGTGAAACCTCGTCTCTCCTAAAAATGCAAAAGTAGCCAGGTGTGGTGGCACACGCCTGTAATCCCAGCTTACTAGGGAGGCTGAGGCAGGAGAATCACTTGAACCTGGGAGACGGAATTTGCAGTAAGCCAAGATCGTGCCATTGCACTTCTGCCTGGGTGACAAGAGCAAAACTCCATCTCAAATAAATAAATAAATAAATAAATAAATAAAAAGTATCTTTAAACTTCATAAAAATTCAAATGTAATTTTCTCTTCTGAATTCAGCTTTTTCTCTGATTGAGACATGTAATAGATTTTATTTAGGGAATGATGTTATTTTTCCTAGATGGCGATCAGCCTCCATTTTCTGAGCCGAAATTCCCTACGGAGTGCTTCTTTCTCACCCTGCATGCTCACCACCTCTCTATTCTGCCTAGTTGCCGTCGCTATATCCGCAGACTCCGGGCTATCCGGGAGCTCAATAGGTATGTGCCATGATACCGTGTCCTGGGATTGCCTGAGTTACCACTTTTTCTCAGGGGCAAGCAATTCCATTGTGAACAGTAGTTTTGAATGTTGGGGGAGGTATGTACGTTATATAGTGTTCTGTCTGCCTCCACCGCCATCCATGTTGCTCAGTTGTCCAGAGTTCTTTACCTGGTGAAGTGATCCAAACCTTGATTTCTGAGAGTTCTGAACCCTGGGTATTTCACTCTGTTTATGGTTACTACAGACTTCCATTAACTTTTCCCACTGGGCATACGTTACCAGGAGGCACTTCAAACTTTAAAAGTTTAAAGGTTCCCCTGGGTTTCAGACATACCCCTTCTTCCCTGGACTGTGAAAAAGTAACCATGGTTTCCCTTGATAACCAAGATCATTTACTCCTGCCTACATGCAATTCTCTTTTTGGCTTGTTCTGTGGCATGAGGGGTCCAAAATGGCCAGATAGCAGCCTCAAATTTCCAATTCATTAGCACCATCGTTGTGTTTCTTACTCTAAGCATTTTTTCCTGTGTACTAACACCAACAAACAGAAGTCACAGGAACACAGAAGCAAATATTTTTGAGCAGCTTATCTGCAATAATAATGATGCCACTTCTGCTTTTTGGTCTAGAACCTGCGTAGTCTGGCTATGAGAGAAACTGAATCATATTTATATCCCTGTATCTACCTTGCTTAAATCACTTACTAATTCTTTTTTTTTTTTTTTTTTTTGAGACGGAGTCTCGCTCTGTTGCCCAGGCTGGAGTGCAGTGGTACGATCTCAGCTCAGTGCAACCTCTGCCTCCCAGGTTCAAGCAGTTCTCCTGCTTCAGCCTCCCGAGTAGCTGGGATTACAGATGTGCACCACCACGCCCGGCCAATTTTTTTTTTTTTTTTTTTTTTTTTGATGGAGTCTCGCTCTGTAGTCCAGGCTGGAGTCCAATGGCGTGATCTCAGCTCACTGTAACCTCTGCCGCCTGGGTTCAAGCAATTCCCCTGTCTCAGTCTCCTGAGTAGCTGGGACTACAGGCGCCCACCACTACGCCCAGCTAATTTTTTGTATTTTTAGTAGAGACGGGGTTTCACCGTGTTAGCCAGGATGGTCTTGATCTCCTGACCTCGTGATCCGCCCGCCTCGGCCTCCCAAAGTGCTGGGATTACAGGCGTGAGCCCACGCACCTGGCCCAATTTTTTGTATTTTTTGTAGAGACGGGGTTTCTCCACGTTGGTCAGGCTGGTCTCAAATTCCTGACCTCAGGCGATCCGACTGCCTCCGCCTCCCAAAGTGCTGAGATTACAGGTGTGAGCCACCGTGCCTGGCCTAAAATCACTTACTAATTCTAATAGTTAACTCTGCAAATTCTCTGTGATTTACTTTCTACACATAATCATGTCTATAAATGATGACAATTTTATTTCTTGTACTTTTTTTTTCATGCCTTAGTGCCCAGGCTGTAATTTTTAGTACAATGTTGAATAGAAATAACCTCGAAATTTCCATCTTGTTTCAGTTGGTGGAGGAAAGCTTTCTATATATCTTCAGTTACCAGATTAAGAAAATTTCCTTTTATTTCAATAGTTAGTTCCCTTAGCACTGGTTGAATTTTATTAAATACTTTTGCCATATCTATTGAGGAGACTAGACTTTTTTCTTCTCTATTCTGTTAATGTGGTTGAATTATATCAGTTGGTTTTCTGTTATTAAACCAGTCTTTCTTTCCTGGAGTAAACTTAACTTTTATATTAATGTTTTTATATCTAATTGGATATACAATTTGCTAATATTCTGTTTAGGATTTTTGCATCTGTTCAAAAGAAAGCCTGACCTGTAATTTTCATTTCTTGTTAAGTGCATCTCAAATTTTGGTATCAAGGTTATGCCGCCTTATAGAAGAAACTGGGGGCTGGGCACAGTGGCTTACGCCTGTAATCCCAACACTTTGGGAGGCCGAGGCGGACGGATCACCTGAGGTCAGGAGTTGGATGCTAGCCTGGCCAACATAGTGAAAACCCGTCTCTACTAAAAATACAAAAATTAGCTGGGCATGGTTGGCGCATGCCTGTAATCCCAGCTACTTGGGAGGCAGTAGCAGGAGAATCGCTTGAACCTGGGAGGCGGAGGTTGTAGTGAGCCAAGACCGAGCCACTGCACTCCAGCCTGAGCAAGAGTGAGACTCTGTCTCAACAAAAGAAAAAAAAAAAGAAGGAACTGGAGAATATTCTCCTGTTTTTTATGTTCCCTGGAAGAGTTCATTGTTTAAGAATTATGTTGTTTCTTCCTTAAATGTCAGAAAAAATTCAGTGATGAAGTTGTTAGGGCTTAAGAGTTTTCTGTGTGGGGATGTTTTTAATTATGGATTTAAGTCAGTTAACATATATAAGACTACTTAGATTTTCATTACATCTTGTGTCAGTTTTTCTAAAGTTTGAAAATGTTTTGGCATGAAGTTGTTCATAATATCCTTTTATCATTTTAATGTCTGTAGGATCCTTATTATTTCTGCTTTTATTTATTTATTTATTTATTTATTTTAGTTTTTGAGAGGAGTTTCACTCTTGTTGCCCAGGCTTGTTGCCCAGGCAGGAGTGCAATGGTGCAATCTTGGCTCACCTCAACCTCTGCCTCCCAGGTTCAAGTGATTCTCCTGCCTCAGCCTCCTGAGTAGCTGGGATTACAGGCATGTGCCACCACGCCCAGCTAATTTTGTATTTTTAGTAGAGACAGGGTTTCTCCATGTTGGTCAGGCTGGTCTTGAACTCCTGACCTCAGGTGATTTGCCCGCCTACGCCTTGCTGGGATTACAGGTGTGAGCCACTGCACCCGGCCCATTTTAATTGGCTTTCTACTGCCTCTTGAGATGGATATTTAGATCATCCTTTCCAACCCTTTCGCTTATGTGTATATTTAAGACTATTTTGTTTCCCTCTTAGTGTGACCTTAGCTGCATCCCTCATTTTTGTTATATCATATCTTATTACTCAGTTCAAAATGTTTTCTAATTTTTGTTTGTTCTTATATAACCTGTGGGTTATTTCAAAATATATTATTTAAATTCTAGGTTCTTAGGGTATTTGTCTATGTATCTTTTGTTAATTGATTTCTAGCTAAATTCCATCATGGTAAGAAAATATATTTTATGTGATTTGTGTCTTTTGAACTTTATTGAAATTTACTTTATAGCCTTTTACATTAGTAGACCTGAAAAGACTGCTATCTGTGTTGTTTTTACAGTGTTCCACATATATTATTTAGGTCAAGTTTGTTAATTTTCTGTTCAAGTTTTCCTTATATCTAATGATTTTATCAGCTTATAATATCAATTACTGAGAGAAGCTTATAAAAAATTCAAACTATGATTGTGGATTTATCTGTTTCTTTATCCTCCGATGGATTACCTCCTGGGATACAGTCACTCCCGCTGGCTTTAGAGGGTCCATTTCAATGGAACCATCTAGAACCTTTGCTCCTGGCTTGCAGCAGATAGCCTTTATTGTGCTTTCCAGAGACATTTATGTTCACCTCATCTGTGTATTTTTCAATGCTGTGATTTAAGAAGTATCTTCTAGGACATAGTTGGGGTGTGTATATGCGTATTGGAAAGAGGATTATCTGAGCAAATCACATAAGGTAAATCCACCTTAATTTTCCAAGCTCTTTAAGTTTTGAATCATTTCCTCTGAATTAGATCAAAGAATATTTGGCAATTCAGCTTCATTCAGTATAGGTCACTGTCAATTCAAAGTTTCAGTCAACTAGTTGGTTGCACAATATGAACCTCTCCCAACTCAGAATAATACTGAATTCAGGGTCTCTGGTAGGTATAATCATGTCAGTGATTTTAGCCCTACATAGGAGTATATCAGCATTTTCTTCTCTTGCTGATCAAGCATCCTCAGAATCCATTCCCATACATAATCCTACATAACCGTCATGTTTCTGCAGTACATATGTGGTTGGTAGAGTAATGGCATCTCAAAGGTGCCCACATCCTGGTCTCGGAACCTGTGAATATGTTATCTAACTTGATTAAAGGGACTTTGCAGCTGTGATATCAGGTTCATGATCTTGAGGTGGGGAGATTATCCTGGATTATGTGGGTAGGTCCAGTGTCATTGCAAAGGTCTTCATAAGAGGGAATCAGGAGGGTCACAGGGAGATACGGAATGTGATGGGGAAGCAGAGGTTGGAGTGGTTTGGGGTCATGAGCCAATCTGGTAACCTCTGGAAGCTGGAAAAGGCGAGGAAACTTGTTCTCCCCTAGAGCCTCCAGAAGGAACCATCCCTGCTGACCCCTTTTAGACTTCCAGAACTCTAAGACTATAATTTTGTGGTGTGGAGCCACTGAGGTTGTGGTAACTTGTTACAGCAGCAATAGAAAACTAGCATAACACATTAGCAAATCTTGCCATTTTTTTTCTTCAAATATGTGCTTCTGTTGCATCCAATTTTGTAATAATGCCATAATTACAGTCCTTGATCTGACTCTAGCTGTGGTTCTGGAAGCAAAGAGGGATGATGGGATAGAACCTAGGGGAAAATAGCATTACCCTGCAAGGTGACTATCTCCGATGAGGTCATTATAGAAACTGCTTCTGCTAGCAAGCAAGGCTCAGGGAATTTAGAGACTTAGGTACTTGGAGTCAGCTAGTTCTCCCAAACTCCTCCATTTGAACACTTTGGGTCCCAGTCTTTGCCTTAACTTTCAGATAAGAGGTCCAGTAAAGTTATTAATTTCTTCTGTACTGTAATTTGTAGAACTGGAGCTGCTCTTTTCCTTTAACAACAGTCTTAGAAACTCCTGATGAATTCACATTTCCTGGAGATAAGAATTTAAAATCTGAAGCCTGTCATTTTTTTTTTTTTCTATAAGCTCCACCACATAATTAGAGGTAGCCACTCCACATCCTCATTCCAGATCACCAGGGATCATTTATATAGCTGTTTTTCTACTCAGAGCCTTGGGCTACCAGTGTTCCATCCTCAAATACTAATTGTATCTTCACCATGCAGCCCAATCAAAGAACTGATCCCAGAGCCCCATTTTTTTCATGAAGGCCTGTTACCTATAAACTCTTGTGATACCCGTAGCCATATAGGTCATTATCTTAGTTTCCTATGACTGCAACAACAAATTACAACTTTAGTCACTTAAAACAACACATATTACAGTTCTGAAGGTCAGGAGTCCTAAAATTGGCCCAGCGCAGTGGCTCACGCCTGTAATCCCAACACTGGGAGGCCGAGGTGGGCAGATCACATGAGGTCAGGAGTTCGAGACCAGCCTGGCCAACATGGTGAAACCTCGTCACTACTAAAAATACAAAAATTAGCCGGTCATGGTAGTGCATGCATGTAGTCCCAGCTACTCAAGAGGTTGAGGCAGGAGAATCGCTTGAACACGGGAGACGGAGGTTGCAGTGAGCTGAGATTGCGCCACTGCACTCCAGCCTGGGAGACAGAGCGAGACTCTGTCTCAAAAAAAGAAGATGAAGGTTGCATTCCCTCCAGAGGCTCTAGGGGAGAATCTCCTTTGCCTTTTCCATCTTCTGAAAGCTGCCTACGTTCCTCTGCTCATCATCACCCCCAACCCCACCCCACCTTACTGTATTTTCAAAGCCAGTAACATAGTATCTTTAGATCTCCTTCGCTTGCCTGGTGTATCGCAGCACTTTGGGAGGCTGAGGTGGGTGGATCACTTGAAGTCAGGAGTTTGAGACCCGCCTGGCCAACATGGTGAAACCCTTTTCTACCAAAAAATACAAAAATTAGCCAGGCATGGTAACGCACCCCTGTAGTCGCCACTACTCAGGAGGCTGAGGTACGAGAATTATTTGAACCCAGGAGGTAGAGGTTGCAATGAGCTGAGATCGTGCCACTGCACTCCAGGGCAACAGAGTGAGAGACCCTGTCTCAAAAAAGCAAAAAACAAGGCTGGGCACGTGGCTCACACCTGTAATCCCATCACTTTGGGAGGCCAAGGCAGGTGGATCATTTGAGGTCAGAAGTTTGAGATCAGCCTGGCCAACATGTTGAAACCCCATCTCTACTAAAAATATAAGTTAGCCAGGCCTGGTGGCAGGTGTCTATAATTCCAGCTTCTTGGGAGGCTGCGGCAGGAGAATCGCTTCAACCCGGGAGTCAGAGGTTGCAGTGAGCCAGATGATGCCACTTTACTCCAGCCTGGGCAGTAGAGCAAGACTCAGTCTAAAAAAAAAAAGACAACAACAAGATCTCCTTCTCTCTCTGACCTTTGCTTCCATTGTCCCATTGTCACATCTCCTTCTCTGTCTCTGAGTCCTTTTTTCTCTTAGAAGGACCTTTGTGATTATATTGGGCCCTCCAAAATCATCCAAGATACTCTTCCCATCTCAAATCCGTACCCTTAATCACATCTACAACGTCCCTTTCGCCATGGGAGATCACATGTTCACAGGTTCCCTCGAAGGATTCGGATGCGACAAGTTTGGAGGAGCCATTCTTTTGTCTACCATACTCATGTTTCAGTTGTAGACGAAAGAATCCAGTTCTTCTGGGATAAGCAGAAAAGGGAACTAGTTGGTTTACTGAATCATTGGAATGGCTATAATAGAAGATTCCCAGAGCTATACTTTGAACAAGGAAGCTGCTTCGGAGGTCAGCCTGACAGCACAGCCTCTGCCACAGCTTCAGCCAAAACCCCTCTACCACTGTACTTCCAGAAGGATCATGCAGTCACGCAGTCACTTCACAGTACTCACCCTGCCTTCAGTGAGGGTTCATCTCAGTGAAAACTAGGTCTTACAGAAATGCTGGCAGGAGGGGAGTCTAGGAAATGTAGCTTTTGGAGATTTAGCAACATCTAGTATTACACACAACGTCATGATAGAAAGGGGTTGAAATAGTGTTAAGTGAGTCGGTCTTCAAAATATGCAGCCTATTAGGTGATGAGGAAGCCTTTACTGCAGAGACAGATGGTGTTTGAGCAGACACCTGAGGGGAGTGAAGGAGCAAAGCCAGAGATCAACTCAGAGAAGAGCATTCCGAGCAGAGGGAACAGTTGTAAAGGACGATGCCGTTAGTAAAATAGCCTTTTGTTTTGGGTAATTGAATAGGCAAAGTAACCTTGAATTTTCATGAGAGACTTCTTTTTTTCCCTCCCAGAAAAATAAGGGAACAGTGTACTTTCTTGCAACAAAAAAGATGATTATATTTACCAAATCTATAGTGCCATCCATTCAAAGACACATCATTGTTTTAGGAACCAATAAAAAAGAAAAATATGGCCGGACGCGGTGGCTCATGCCTGTAATCCCAGCACTTTGGGAGGCTGGGGCAGGCAAACCACAAGGTCAGGAGTTTGAGACCAGCCTGCTCAACATAGTGAAACCTCATCTCTACTAAAAATACAAAAAATTAGCTGGGCATGATGGTGAGCACCTGTAATCCCAGCTACTTGGGAGGTTGAGGCAGGAGAATCACTTGAACCCAGGAGGCGGAGGTTGCAGTGAGCTGAGATTGCAGCACTGCATTCCAGCCTGGTGACAGAGCGAGACTCTGTCTTAAAAAAAAAAAAAAAGAAAGAAAGAAAAATGCTGCCAATTAAACTATGACTTGCTGCTGGTTGTAAGATATACTCTGATTTTAAAGATGTTACAATGCGAAAACAAACAACTGCGTGTGAGAGTCAGTGAAATGGGCAAGATGAATGGGTAAGATGGATCCGGCTATTTTCTTTCATTTGACTGTTAGTCTTTGATTTCAGAACTGTAGAAGATTTGAAAAATAATGAAAGCCAATGGAAAGATTCCCCACTGGCAACTAGACACCGCGAAATGCTGAAGCGCTGTAAAACTCAGCTTAAGGTTTGTATAGCTAAGTGGAATAATTATAGACCAGCCTCATAGTGATAATTTTCCCAACAGAATATATGCCTTGAGTGAGCAGTTTAGTGTCCTCACTTTTTCTTTGTTATTCTTTTCCCTTCCGATAAAATAGTATATTTTAAAACTTGTTGATACCTTACTTATATGTGTATATAATTATTTCAGTCTCAGGACAGAATATGGATAGATATGCTTCTGCTGTGACTATGAATTCTTAATGGGTTTTATGATTCTCAGTTTAACATCACCTCCCTTGGCTGGGCGCAGTGGCTCACACCTGTAATCCCAGCACTTTGGGCGGCCTAGGCGGGTGGATCACGAGGTCAGGAGATGGAGACCATCCTGGCTAACACGGTGAAACCCTGTCTCTACTAAAAATACAAAAAAAAATTAGCCAGGCGTGGTGGCGGGCACCTGTAGTCCCAGCTACTCAGGAGGCTAAGGCAGGAGAATGCCATGAACCCGGGAGGCAGAGCTTGCAGTGAGCCAAGATCACGCCACTGCAGTCCAGCCTGGGCGACAGAGCGAGACTCCGTCTCAAAAAAAAAAAAAAAAAAAAAAAAAGACAACAACAACAAAAATCACCTCTCCTTCCCTGCCTTATGCAGGGCCCTCCTCACCTGCTGTCTCCCACCCCCTCGCCCCAACACTCATCCAGTATATCTAGCCATGCATTTCCATGATACTTGACAAAGAGTATCTGTGGTAGTGGAAAGATCTCTTTCCTTTGCCCCTCATTCTTTCTTTTTAATTAAAAATAATTCATCACACAAAACCTAACTATAGATGGGAATATTCTTGCTGGTGAGACATAGCTAAAAACATATGCCAGCTGACATTGTACAAATAAAGCATAAATAGCAAATTTATGCATTTTTCTTCTATTCATGTTCCAGTTATAAACCTGAGTGTTAGCTGGTCATGCATTCTGTTGAACAGTAGGATAATATGTGGAAAGTTTACCTGACATAGCTTTCTAGTACCAGTTAAGATTTCAGTTTTATTTACTAATAGACTAGACTTCTTCAAGATGCACAGTTAACCAGGGGCCCTTATCTGGGGTCTGTGGACCCCCCTAAGCAGTCCACAGATGTGTTTCAAGGGGATCTATAAACTGCTTAAATTGCCAGGCATGGTGGCTCACACCTGTAATCCCAGCACTTTGAGAGGCCGAGGCAGGCAGATCACTTGAGGTCAGGAGTTCGAGACCAGCCTGGCCAACATGGTGAAACCCTGTCTCTACTAAAAATACAAAAATTAACTGGGTGTGGTGGCACACGACTGAAATCTCTGCCATTTGGGAGACTGAGGCAGGAGAATTGCTTGAACCTGGCAGGCAGAAGTTGCAGGGAGCCAAAATCGCGCCACTGCACTTCAGCCTGGGCACCAGAGCAAGACTCTGTCTCAAAATAAATAAATAAGAAACATAAAAACTGCTTAAATGTATACATCAGTGTGTGCATGCATGTGTGTGTAATTCTGTCAACAGGCCTCTAGGTAGGAATTCCATCCTTAGTGACCAGCATTTTGCCCGAGGGCAGCTCGTAAGAGGCGACACTGGAATTCAGACACTGATTGTTTGGCTTTTTCCCACTAACCACCCTGACACCCATAGGGCCTCCCTGTTGCCACCCTCTCCTCATCAGGTTATTTACTTGTGACTGTTGGAACTCAACATTTTGAGCTTTAACTGTGTGCTAGACCTGGTGGTACTCGGTGGTTTGCTTGCCACGCCTTTGTTTTTCTCAGGAAAAAGGTCTTGAGACACAACCAGCGTCTTATAGCTAGTTAAGAGATGAAGCTCTAGAAGCTCTGGAACCCAAATTTCCCATCTCCTGGCCCCAGTCCCTGCCCAGTCCCCCTGTAGGGACTTAGCTACTGACTGATCTTTGGGTGGGGACATCCCTGCTTCCACAGAAACTGGTACGGTGCAAGGCCTGTGCTGATGCTGGCCTACTTGACGAGAGCTTCCTGAGAAGATGTCTGAATTTTTATGGCCTTCTCATTCAGCTGCTGCTCCGCATCCTGGACCCCGCATATCCCGAGTGAGTGTACTTCTTCCTGTTTCCCTCGTCCCTCCTTGGCTGGGCTATGTTGTCTTTATTGTCCTTCAAAGTTGATAACTAAAACCAAAACCCTTTGTTTATCAAGAATTCACTTCTCTGCAAGGCACAGTGGTTCACGCCTGTAATCCCAGCACTTTGGGGGAGGCTGAGGCAGATGGATAACTTGAGGTCAGGAGTTCAAGACCAGCCTGGCCAACATGGCGAAACCGTGTCTCTACTAAAAATACAAAAATTAGCCGGGCTTGGTGGCAGATGCCTGTAGTCATAGCTACTCAGGAGGCTGAGGCATGAGAATCGTTTGAACCCAGGAGGCGGAGGTTGCAGTGAGCCGAGATCATGCTACTGCACTCCAGCCTGGGCGACAGAGCGAGACTCTGTCCCCACCCAAAAAAAAAGAGAATTCACTTCTCAGTTTCCAGATTGCATTTATATAGATTATGTAGTTATATTGATAGGTGTTTTCCCTGTAATTAGTTACAATAATAGGCAAATGTCAACACCTGTTATTTTAATTTTGACAAGTTTTCTTTAAAATTTGCTATAAAGTCTTTGATTGATAGAAAGAGAAATCTATAAATTGGAAGCCAAAAGCTGGAGATAATATTAGGCCCTCCTAAGCACTGGGTCCAGGAATACCCACCTAATTCAGAGAGTGAGCTAAGAACATTGTTGATCACTTTGTCATCAACTGGTCATCTCCTCCAGGCAACCATTTTTGTTTTATTTATTATTATTATTATTTTACTGTTATGAAGTCTCTGGTTCACTGATGTTGGTGAGATTGGCCCAAGACCCGTGAAGGCGTGGAAAATATTATTTAAAATATGTGTGTGGGCCGGGTGCGGTGGCTCACGCCTGTAATCCCAGCACTTTGGGAGGCCAGGGCGGGTGGATCACATGGTCAGGAGATCGAGACCATCTTTGCTAACACGGTGAAACCCCATCTCTACTAAAAATACAAAAAATTAGCTGGGCGCTGTGGCGGGTGCCTGTAGTCCCAGCTACTCGGGAGGCTGAGGCAGGAGAATGGCGTGAACCTGGGAGGCGGAGCTTCCGGTGAGCCGAGATCACGTCTCTGCACTCCAGCCTGGGTGACGAGCAAGACTCCATCTCAAAAAAAAAAAAAATGTGTGTAGCTCTGTTGTTTCAATTTGAGTTGCACAAAATGACCAAATAGGACCTTTTTATTTCCTTCCCATTTTACTTATTGCATTAACCTTAACAAGAAATCAAGAAGGCTGGGCGTGGTGGCTCACGTCTGTAATCCCAGTACTTTGGAAGGCTGAGGCAGGTGGATCACTTGAGGTCAGGAGTTCGAGACCATCCTGGCCAACGTGGTGAAACCCCGTCTCTACTAAAAATACAAAAATTAGCCAGGTGTGGTGGTGGGCGCCTGTAATCCCAGCTACTCGGGAGGCTGAGGCACAAGAATTGCTTGAACCCAGGAGGCAGAGGTTGCAGTGAGCCGAGATCACGCCACTGTACTCCAGCCTGGGTGACAGGGTGAGACTCTGTCTCAAAAAAAAAAAAAAAAAAAAAAATCAAGAAAAGGGCCAGGTGTGGTGGCTCACACCTGTAATCCCAGCACTTTGGGAGGCCAAGACGGGTGGATCACTTGAGGTCAGGAGTTCGAGACCAGGCTGGCCAACATGGTGAAACCCTGTCTCTATTGAAAATACAAAAATTAGCCAGGTATGGTGGCATGTGCCTGTAATCTCAGCTATTCTGGAGGCTGAGACATGATAATCGATTGAACCGGGGAGGTGGAGGTTGCAGTGAGCCAAGATTGCACCACTGCACTCCAGCCTGGGTGACAGAGTGAGACTCCATCTCAGGGGAGAAGAAAAAGAAATCAAGAAAAGGAAAACATTTCACACATACCCTTGCATATGCACTGTCTTCGTTATTCCCTGTTCATTTCTGGTTGTAGTTTCTTTGCCTATGTATTTATTACATAGTTGTATTACAGAATGAGTTTTTTCCCCAAATGAAATACTTATCCGATGGTAATGTAATACTCCTTGTAGTTTGATGTACCATAATTTCATTTAATAAATTGTGCTTTTTTTCTCTTTGACAGTATAACACTGCCTTTAAATTCAGATGTCCCCAAGGTATTTGCAGCGTTGCCTGAGTTTTATGTAGAAGATGTTGCAGAATTTTTATTTTTTATTGTACAGTAAGTGCCTTTAATATTTTACATAGTTCTAATATGTTTTTGTGCATAATACTATAATATTCTGAGCTATGTTGCAAACCTCCATTACATGCCTGAAATTTGATGTAACTGTTTTAACTGAATGCTGCCTAGAGACTGGAAAAAATAAATCCAACTGTGGCACCAGTCCAATTCCAATAATATCTCAAAGACAGAGGCAGGATTAACAGTGCAGATAATGTATTCCGTGAAAATTGAGTTGAATTTCTAATAGTTAAATATGTGTTTCTGAGCAACAGAAGGAGGAAACAGTTTATAAATGTCTGAATGAACATCCCAAACCCAGAAATATCCACATCTATATTTTGTACTAAAATTTGTCTCAATTGTAAAATTGGAGAATGCTTACCAAAAAATGGTTTGAATTTCTAACTTGTATTGTAGGGTTTTAATTTTTTTTTCAAATCCTTATTTGGTTTATCAAATTAACATTTTATTTCTAAAACATTACAGGTTAGAAGAATTACAATTTCAATCCCTTGGCACCATGATAGCACCTATGGCTAGCTGAGGGAGTGGTATGTGAAGTCTATTGTGAAAAGTAAAAGTCATGCTGGGCACTGTGGCTCATGCTTGTAGTCCCAGACATGCGGGAGGATTGCTTGAGCCTAGTTCAAGACCAGTCTGGGCAACGCAGCAAGTCTGCATCTCTTTAAAAAAAAAATAAATAAATAGTATAGGTCCCCAGTCACAGAATACAAATTGTGAAAGTTTTGTAACAAACAACGGGAAAAAAACAAAATTAGTATAAATGATTTTAAAATAAGGGCCAAAAGTAAATGGAGCAAGTTATATTGCTGTCATAAAAGCTGCCTTTAAAAAAAAGCCCAAATCAAGGCAGAGGTTGCAATGAGCAGAGATCATGCCACTACACTCCAACCTGGGCAACATACACAAAAAAACCCAAATCATTGGTGACACGTGATTTTGATTGGAGGCGGAGCTTGCAGTGAGCCGAGATCGCGCCACTGCACTCCAGCCTGGGCGACAGAGCGAGACTCTGTCTCAAAAAAAAAAAAAACAAGTCACTGTAAACTGAACGAGTTCAAGGGCACTCCCAAACCTATTTATCCTGCCTTCCCCTCCTCACTTACTGACACCAGCCTTCACCCAAGATGAGTTTCTCAGCAGTTTCTCAGCGGTCTCTTTCTTGCTCTTCTTGCCTCTGTTCAGATACTCTCCCCAGGCGCTTTATGAGCCCTGTACTCAGGATATTGTGATGTTCCTTGTTGTGATGTTGTGCAACCAGAACTACATCCGAAACCCATATTTGGTGGCCAAACTGGTAGAAGTCATGTTTATGACCAACCCTGCTGTTCAGCCACGAACCCAGAAGTTTTTTGAAATGATTGAGAACCATCCTCTCTCCACCAAGTTGTTGGTACCTTCCCTGATGAAGTTTTATACAGGTAGGTTGCTGGAACACAGTGTAGCACATGGCAGGCCAACTTAGGTAAGGTCATCTAAAGCTAGTGGACGACGTTGCTCTAAGCCTGTTACCTAATATCCTGCTACCTGTGTGTATAACCTACTAACCTGTGGCCTGCAGAGGATGTACTTTTGGTTCTTCTTGCCCTGAGTAGTTAGGAGTAGGACAACCATTCCACCTACTGGTCTCTGATGATTCAGCAGGAACCACTGAAAGTCAGATGATTAGCACCGAGACCCAGGGTATCAAGAGCACAAGTTGGTAGTGTTATCTGAATGGAATTAATCTGGTTCATTTTACCTTTGAACTTACAGCATTTGTTTTTTAACACTATCCTATAACCCACTTTCCAAAGTGTGGGTAAAACAGGGAGCTTGTTAAAAATGCATATTCTTGGTCCGGGTGCGGTGGCTCATGCCTGTAATCCCAGCACTTTGGGAGGCCAAGGCGGGCGGATCACAAGGTCAGGAGTTCAAAACCAGCCTGGCCAGTATGGTGAAACCCCATCTCTACTAAAAATACAAAAAAAAATTAGCCGGGCGTGGTTGCAGGTGCCTGTAGTCCCAGGGCGGTTGAGGGAGGAGAATTGCTTGAACCTGGGAGGCAGAGGTTGCAGTGAGCTGAGATCCCGCCACTGTATTCCAGCCTGGGCAAGAGAAAAAGACTCCATCTCAAATAATAATAATAATAATAATAATAATAATAATACCACTTTTCACCTGTCAAATTTATTTCTTAAGTTGAAAATACTTGGTACAAGCATGGTTGTAGAGAAGTAAGCTAACCTGCAAAAAACCTGCTTAATCTACCCTATAGCCAGTGTGCAGATTTAGTGCTATGAAACTCTCATGAGAATGCAGATTTAAAGCCTTTCTGAAAGGCAGTTTAGCAGCCCACACCAAGAGCCTTAAAAATGCTTTTATCAGGGCCAGGTGCAGTGGCTCACACCTGTAATCCCAGCACTTTGGGAGGCCGAGGCGGGTGGATCACCTGAGATCAGGAATTTGTGACCAGCCTGGCCAACATGGAGAAACCCCATCTCTACTAAAAATACAAAAATTAGCTGGGCGTGGTGGGCGGCGCCTGTCATCCCAGCTACTCAGGAGGCCGAGGCACGAGAATCGAGTGAACCTAGGAGGCAGAGGTTGCATTGAACTGAGATCACACCAGTGTGCTCCAGCCTAGGAGAAAGGGCAAGACTCCGTCTCAAAAAAGAAAAAAAAAAAAAGCACTGGGATAACAAATAGTAGGTGCAGGAAGTAGCCATCTATTATCCCTCAGTCTGGGGACCCAAGGGAAGAGCCTGGGCATCTCAGAACCCAGCTGCCCTGATGAGGGCTTGGATGGAGCTAGGACCCAGTCCTCTGTGGAAGGCCCTTGGCCAGCTGGTGCTGGTGTCTCTCTCGGGGGTTGTGCACGGTTGCTAGCTCTGGGGGTACGAGACAAAGCTGAAAATTGGAACCAACTGCTACTGCTGACAGTAAGTGCAAGGTCCTAAGTCCCTTGTTTCTCCTTCAGTTTTCCAGTTCTCCTGCAGCACCCCCTATTGGCAACCCTAGAGAGGGCGGGCTGCCAAAGGAAAGATTCTGCAGTGCCAGCCCCAGAATCACAAAGCCAACTACAAAGAGTGCATGTGGGCTGGGCATGGTGACTCCAGCTAATAATCCTAGCACTTTAGGAGGCCAAGGTGGGAGGATCGTTTGAGCCTAAGAGTTGGAGACCAGCCTGGGCAACATGGCGAGACCCCATCTCTACGAAAAATTTAAAAATTAGATGCCTGTTGTCCCAGCTACTAAGGAGGCAGAGGTGGGAGGAAGGCTTGAGCCCAGGAGTTCAAGGCTGCAGTGAGCTATGATCTTGCTGCTGCACTCCAGCCTGTGAAACAGAGCAAGACCCTGTTTCTAAACAAACAAAAAAAAAAGGTAAAAAGACTGGGTTTCGGCCAGGCACAGTAGCTTACACTTGTAATCCCAGAACTTTGGGAGGCCAAGGTGGTGGATCACCTGAGGTCAGGAGTTCGAGACTAGCCTGACCAAAATGGTGAATCCTAGTCTCTACTAAAAGTAAAAGTTAGGCCGGGCGTGGTGGCTCACGCCTGTAATCCCAGCATTTTGGAAGACTGAGGTGGGTGGATCCCAAGGTCAAGAGATCGAGATGAGCCTCGCCAACATGGTGAAACCCCGTCTCTACTAAAAATACAAAAATTAGGCCTGGCACGGTGGCTCACGCTGTAATCCTAGCACTTTGGGAGGCTGAGGTGGGCGAATCACCTGAGGTTGGGAGTTCAAAACCAGCCTGACCAACATGGTGAAACCCTGTCTCTACTAAAAATACAAAATTAGCCTGGCATGGTGGCACATGCCTGTAATCCCAGCTACTTGGGAGGCTGAGGCAGGAGAATCACTTGAACCCGCGAGGCAGAGGTTACGGTGAGCCGAGATCACGCCATTGTAATCCAGCCTGGGCAACAAGAGCAAAACTCCGTCTCAAAAACAAAAATTAGCTGGACGTGGTGGCATGTGCCTGTAGTCCCAGCTACTCGGGAGACTGAGGCAGGAGAATCTCTTGAACCGGGGAGGCAGAGGTTGCAGTGAGCCGAGATCGCGCCACTGCACTTCAGCCTGGTGACAGAGCAAGACTTCATCTCAAAAACAAAAACAAAAACCAAAACAAAACAAAATTAGCCGGGTGACGCATGCGTGTAATCCCAGCAACTTGAGAAGCTGAGGCAGGAGAATCGCTTGAACCCAGGAGGTGGAGGTTGTAGTCAGCCGAGATCTAAAAAAATTAAAAAAAAAAAAGAGTGGATTTGGAGCTACGAGACAACTGAATAGCTATACTCTGACATAAGAATTTAATTTCTTGAAATTTATTCAATGGAAATAATTACGAATGTTTGTAAGTGATGTTCTCCACAGCATTATTTATAAAGCATTGCAGTGAAAATAATAAAAACAACTGGCCGGGCTCAGTGACTCACGCCTGTAATCCCAGCACTTTGGGAAGCTGAGGCAGGAGGATCATCTGAGGTCAGGAGTTGGAGGCTTAGTCTGGCCAAAATGGTGAAACCCCGTCTCTACTAAAAATACAAAAAAATTTAGCTGGACGTAGTGGTGCACACCTATAGTCCCAGCTTCTCTGGAGTCTAAGGCAGATGAATCACTTGAATCAGGGAGGCAGAGGTTGCAGTGAGCCAAGATCGTGCCATTGCACTCCAGCCTGGGCTACAAGAGCAAATCTCCATCTCAAAAAAAAAAAAAAGGAATGTAGGGAAGGACATACACCAAAATAGTAACAGTGCATTGGTTATTTTTGAATGGTAGCATTATAAATAGTTTTTATTTTTATTTTATTATCTGAACTTCTTAATTTTTCTACAGTAAACATGTATTGTTAGTAGTAAACACAAAACAATTTTAGTTAAATTTACTTTGTAGTCAGTGTTCTGGGCCTGTCACTGTGGCTTCAGGAGAGAGAGAGAGAGAGAGAGAGAGTGTGTGTGTGTGTGTGTGTGTGTGTGTGTGTGTGTGTGTGTGTGTTTGTGTGTACACAACAGAACTGGGCCTGTTGCCTATAAGACGAGTGCTGGGCCTAGTGGAGTCCTGCTGGGAATGTTCCAGAAGGAATTGGGTGGGGGTTGTTCTCTCTTTCCTCTTTGCCATGTGTGCCCTCTGGCCTGGACCACCTCTTCAGTCATAGATGGATGACGTCTGTACTAATAATAGCCACCACTTATTGAATGCTTACTAATCCTTTCACTTAATCCCCACAGCAGTCCTAAAGATAGTACTATAAATACATCCACTTTACAAATGAGGAAACTGAAGCTTAAAAGGGTCAAGAAGCTTGCTGAAGGTCAGTGGCTAGCAAGTGGCAGCAACCTCGCAGATGCCCTTTAGCACAGGTCCCCCTGGCTACTGTGCTGGTCTTCCTACAGCTACTAAGGGACCGGTGTGAGGGTACCCCTGAGGGAGGCATCACAGACATAGTCCCCAGTGCTCATCACCTCCATGTGAAGACCTGGCTGATTAGGTCCTGGTCCCTGAGCAGATGGGACTCTCAGAGATAAATTAAAAGTTGCCACACACAAGATCAGTATGTGGAACAAGCTCCTCTTAACACCACAGAGATAGTATTCTAGCTTAGAAAATGCTCAAGTTAGGCTGGGCGTGGTGGCTCACGCCTGTAATCCTAGCACTTTGGGAGTCCGAGACAGGTGAATCACTTGAGGCCAGGAGTTCGAGACCAGCCTGGCCAACATGGCGAAACCCTGTCTCTACTAAAAATACAAAAGATTATCCAGGTGTGGTGGTGGGGGCCTGTAATGCCAGCTACTTGGGAGGCTGAGGCTGGGGAATTGCTTGAACCGGGACCTGGGAGGTGGAGGTCGCAGTGAGCCAAGATCTTGCCACTGTACTCCAGCCTGGGCTACAGAGTGAGACTCCATCTCAAAAAAAAAAAAAAAGAGAAAGAAGGCAGCAAGAATACCTGGGGGGAGGAGGGAGAGGTTCAACACAAGTCTAGTCCACCTACGGCCTTCTAGAACAAGGACCTGGGAATTAGAACTTGGGCTGGTATGACTTTGAGGGAACAGTAGAAGTGAATAAGAAGAAAAAAAAACTGTTGGGAGAAATGTATATTGTTTTGTTTCATTTTCTTTTCTTTTTTTTTTTTTTTTTTTGAGCTAGGGTCTTGCTCTGTCACCCACGCTAGAGTGTAGTGGTACAAGTACAGCACCATGCACTCTTGACCTCCCGGGCTCAAGTGATCCTCCTACCTCAGCCTCCCCTGTAGCTGGGACTGCAGGCATGTGCCACCACACCCAGCTAATTTTTGTGGTTTTTGTAGAGACGGGGTTTCACGATGTTCACCAGGCTGGTCTCAAACTCCTGAGCTCAAGTGATCTGCCCACCCGGGCCTCCTGAAGTGCTGGAAATACAGATGCGGGGCCCTGCTGAGATACATATTGCTACATAATAAATTAACATTTACTTAGTCTCTACTATATTCAGAATTGGGTGCAGATATTGGGGCATTTTAGATGATATGAGGCGTTGGGTTGGTCCTCCTGTATCTTCCTCTTGTAGGCTGTCCTTATGTCAACACTCCACACTTTAGCTCATGCTTTTATACAATTAATAAATGACATTTAGTTTATTTTAAGGAAAGGTTACTTAATGAATATACATAAGTACTTTCAGATCTTAGTATGATAGGTGTTAATTATCTTATTTTATTTTTAAATAGCTGTTTCCTTTTTTGGTCACACACACACAAAATGTGTTCTTTGGAAAATACAGAAAATATCAAAGACAAGGTATAGTGGCTCACACCTGTAATCTCAGTACTTTGGAAGGACGATGTAGGAGGATCACTTGAGGCAGGAATTTGAAACCAGCCTAGGCAACATAGTGAGACCCCATCTGTAAAAAAATTAAAAGTGAAAAAAAAAATTTTTGAGACAGAGTCTTGCTTTGTCGCCCAGGCTGGAGTGCAGTGGCATGATCTTGGCTCACTGCAACCTCTGTATCTGGATTCAAGCAATTCTCCTGCTTCAGCCTCCTGAGTAGCTGGAATTATGGGCACACACCACCATGCCCTGCTAGTTTTTGTATTTTTATTAATAGTAGAGGCGGGGTTTTGCTATGTTGGCCAGGCTGGTCTCGAACTCCTGGCCTCAAGTGATCTGCCTGCCTCGGCCTCCCAAAGTGCTGGGATTATAGGCGAGAGCCACCACGCTCAGCCATAAAAAATAAGCCACGCGTGGTGGATACACCTCCAGTCCCAGCTACTTGGGATGCTGAGGTGGGAGGATCACTTGAGCCCGAGAGGTTGAAGCTTCAGTGAGCCATTATTCACACCACTGCACTTTACCCTGGGTGACAGGGCAAGACCCTGTCTCCAAAAAAATAATAATAAAATAGTTGGGCATGGTGGCTCACGCCTGTAATCCCAGCACTTTGGGAGGCCAAGGTGGGTGGATCATGAGGCCAAGAGATCGAGACAATCCTGGCCAATATGGTGAAACCCCATCTTTACTAAAAATACAAAAATTAGCAGGGCGTGGTGGTGCATGTCTATAGTCCCAGCTACTAGGGAGGCTGAGGCAGGAGAATTGCTTGAACCCCGAGGCAGAGGTTGCAGTGAGCTGAGATCGTGCTACTGCACTCCAGCCTGGCGACAGAGCGGGACTCTGTCTCAAAAATAATAATAATAATAATAATAAAATTTGTCATGAATTCTGAAATTTCTCATGCCTAAGCTTTTGCCATTTGGACAAACAAGTTTGATTTTTATCCCTCTTTAATAGATTTAGGGATGATAGACACATTGGTGTTTTTTCAACACCAAAAATGGTCAATAGATAGACACATTTAGTAAATACATGGCCCTCAATAAAATTAAACCTAACTTTTTATCCGCTGAAGTATGTCCATTTGAGGTGCCATAGAATTTCTGTAAATTAATAACTTAAAATTAGGTGGGGGAGTATGATAATTCAGCTTTTGGTCATTGGTAAGTTGATGTTGTCCTAATGATGGGAGTTTTCCTAGCCCCGTTCCTTTAGGTGTTGTGTCATTGTCAAATCTTCATTGTGAAACTTTTGTCTTTAAAAGCAGCTTATAATTTCTGTCGTGCCTTACATGCAAAAGAAGTGCAAAATTTCACCAGCTCTCTGATTTTGCAGGTTTTACATTCACTCAGTATCATTGTTGGGGCAATAACTGGATTTGGAAAGCAAGAAAGTACATATCCCTCAGTACCTTTGTCTTTCTTCTTTAGATGTTGAGCATACCGGAGCCACCAGCGAGTTTTATGACAAGTTCACAATTCGCTATCACATTAGCACCATTTTTAAAAGCCTTTGGCAAAACATAGCTCACCATGGCACCTTTATGGAGGAGTTCAAGTGAGTATGGGGCCCCTCGTGTCACAACTTGCTTTCTTGCAAATCGCAGGTAGGATTGCAGCTTAAAAGCATGCACAGCTGGGTTCTTGTTGACTGTTTGCTTGGTCTCAGACTCCTTTGAGTTTACCACAAGATGCCACTAAATGTGGGCAGGATTTTTTAAATGGCTTTACTTGCAAGATATTGCTGAATTTTAGATTTGTCAAGATACTTTGGGGGTGGTACACAAGCGAAGATTGTATAGGGCAGGGCGTGGTGGCTCACGCCTGTAATCCCAGCACTTTGGGAGGCGGAGGCGGGCGGATCACTTGAGGTCAGGAGTTCAAGACCAGCCTGGCCAACATGGTGAAACCCCATCTCTATTAAAAATACAAAACATTAACTGGGTGTGGTGGCGCACGTCTGTTATCCTAGCTACTTGGGAAGCTGAGGCAGGAGAATCACTTGAACCCGGGAGGCAGAATTTGCAGTGAGCCGAGATTGTGCCAGTGCTCTCCAGCCTGGGTGACAGAGCGAGACTCCGTCTCAAAAAAAAAAAAAGAAAGGAAAAGAAAAGATCCTATAAATATGCTGAGATGATGGGTTAAGTGTTTTTTTGGTGTTTTCTACGATGACAGTGTTAAATGAAGTTGTCAGAATGAGTGAAATGAAATCTTAGTTCTTGAATGTTGGAAGGACTTTAGATTTTGCAACAATTAGGTCAGAGTTGTCATTTAAAGTATCATTCTTTGTGGTAAGGCCCTAAACCTTAATTAAAGACTTTTCATATACCTACCTGAAATCTGAGTGACTGCTTAAACCTGGACATTAGTAATTCCATCTAAATTATCTGTCAGTGCCTAAAAACAAAAGGGAGATGAAGATGCTGAACTCTTGAATTATTCTTCAAAAATTTTATCCCATCTAAGGGCCGGGCGTGGTGGCTCATGCCTGTAATCCCAGCACTTTGGGAGGCCGAGCAGGGCGGATCACGAGGTCAGGAGATCGAGACCATCCTGGCTAACCTAGTGAAACCCCGTCTCTACTAAAAATACCAAAAAATTAGCCAGGCATGGTGGTGGGCGCGGTGGCGGGCGCCTGTAGTCCCAGCTACTCAGGAGGCTGAGGCAGGAGAATGGCGTGAACCTGGGAGGCGGAGCTTGCAGTGAGCCGAGATGGTGCCACTGCACTCCAGCCTGGGCAACAGAGTGAGACTCCGTCTCAAATAAATAAATAAATAAATAAATAAAAATTTTATCCCACCTACTTGGATCTTTTGCAACCCATGTTAGATCTTTGATCAAATCTAGCTATACTTGTTAACCGAATTACTAGTCAATAATATACAAATTACCAGTGGAATAACTATTTGCCAGATAGATTTCTGTGAAGCAAACTTTTTAACTTTTTGTTTCCATAAACTGCTCTTATGGTCAGAATTGTGTTCCAGCTAAAGCCTGGCACGAGGCAGGCCCATGGCTTGGTCTGAATGGTGCTGATTGGAGCGCTTGTCCTGAACTTGCCATGTTCCTGAGATCGAGGCCTCCTGCACTTGTTCACAGGAACTTCTCTTCTCCAGCATGGGCTTACCACCCCGTAATTGCACAGTTGTAGACCCTGAAGTGTAGCTTCTTTTTTTCTCTACGAATCTGGCATCTCCAGAGTCTAACAGAGGTAGGCCAAGCTATTTCAGTTCACCAACAAGTTCTCATTATAACACGATCTGCAGAACAGTTCCTTAGATTGGAGGCTTCCAGTTTTAAAGTAAGTTAATATCCCACTTTATCAATATTACAGGTTCCAATTTTTCTTCCATGCGTCAGTCTTTGTGATAAGGAATAACTATATCAGTTGTTTTCTTATCTGTTATATGTGGTTAATTATTTGCATTTTCTGGGTATATTGGTGAGTATATGCGTATTTCCTGTTCTAGTCTGGAAGAAGTGTTTTCTCTCCTTAAAAACATTGAGGGAGTGAGCTAGGGGTGTGCTGGTAAGCCTGCTCTGGGAAGTGGGGTGGGGGAGTCAGCATTTGCTGGTTTTCCATGGTGTGACTGTTTCCTCTGTTGCCCAATTTAAGGTGCCAGGGGAATCTGGTTATAAAATTCTGCAATATTTAGCACTTGACTGTCATCAACCATGCAAGGTGGCTCCAAATACCACTGGAATGAGCTTATCATAAACAATTTAAAAGAATAACAAAATCCAGGCCAGGTGCGGTGGCTCATCTCTGTAATCCCAACATTTTGAGGGGCTGAGGTGGGAGGAACGCTTGAGCCCAGGAGTTTGAGACCAGCCCTGGCAACATAACAAGTCCCTGTCTCTACAAAAAATACAAAAGCTGGGCGTGGTGGTGTGTGCCTGTAGTTCCAGCTACTTAGGAGGCTGAGGCAGGAAGATTGCTTGAGCCCTGGAGGTCGAGGATGCAGTGAGCTGTGATTGTGCCACTGCATTCCAGGCTGGGCGACAGAGTGAGACCCTGTCTCAAAAAGAAACAAGATTAACATAATCTAAAGAGAAGCTTGGTGGTCCTTGAATTCCATAGTGCCTGACTTGTGCCAGGGTAGCCAGGCTTTTAGGGTGAGATAGTTGCAGTCTGGGTGGAGGTGCCTGTTCCCTGGGATTTGCTGTGGCATTTTGCTTCAGGGAGATGCATGACCATGTACAATATAATTGCCTTTCCAGCTCCGGGAAGCAGTTTGTTCGCTATATAAACATGTTGATAAACGACACAACGTTTTTGCTCGATGAAAGTCTGGAGTCTCTGAAGCGAATCCATGAAGTGCAGGAAGAGATGAAGAACAAAGAACAGTGGGACCAGTTGCCCCGGGTGAGGACGTGGTCCAGAGGCTTGGACAGCTTTGCAGGCCATCTGCCTCCACACACGGGCAGAGCTGCTTTGGGGCTGCATTTGTGGGTCTGATGATATGCGATCTGACATGCTGGGATTTTCCTTCCATGAAATCATATTGCAGGGTTGGAATAGGAAAATTCTTAAATACCTTATCTGAAGCTAAGAAATGGGTTGAGAAGTCTTTGAAAATGTACACTGAAAACTTTCTCTGCCTTTTTAATTTTAAAGGGCTTTTTTGGAGATGAGCTTTTATTGTCTGAATATATTAATATTCATGAACATAATTAGGAAAGAAATCTCTAGAATTATGTCTGCTGGACAAGAATTTGATTTGTTCCTATGGGCTTCTCTAGGCAACTGTGTGAATCACTCAGGATCCTGGCGGGGTGTTTTTTCCCTTTCAGTTGATCTTGGGTTTTATATTCAGTTATTAATAGAAAAGAGGCCTGGCTTGCCAGGTTCCATGGAAAGCACGTGCTGTGCCAGTAGCAGTGCTCTTTCCTGACGTGCGTAGCAGCCACTGAGATACTTCCTTGGTCGCTTATGAGGCCCTTGACAGTTGCTGGTGACTTCTTAGATTGGCTTAGGTTTATTGATTCTGTTCTTGGAATTGTCAGGCTCAGAATCAGAACTGATTTCCATAAGGGGTTCTCATGTCAAAGTGGGGACTGCTTTTCCTTCACTTTTTCTTTTCTTTTTTTTTTGAGACAGAGTTTCACTCTTGTTGCCCATGCAGGAGTACAGTGGTGCGATCTCTTCTCACTGCAATCCCCGCTTCTCCGGTTGAAGCGATTTTCGCGCCTCAGCCTTCCGAATAGCTGGGATTACAGGCGCCTGCCACCACACCTGGCTAGTTTTTGTATTTTGTTTGTTTGTTTTTGAGACGGAGTCTTGCTCTTTCACCCATGCTGGAGTGCAGTGGCGCGATCTCAGCTCACTGCAATCTTTGCCTCCTGGGTACAAGTGATTCTCCTGCCTCAGCCTCCCAAGTAGTTGGGACTACAGGCACCTGCCACTACGCCTGGCTTATTTTTTGTATTTTTAGTAGAGATGGGGTTTCACCGTGTTAGCCAGGATGGTCTCGATCTCCTGACCTCGTGATCCGCCTTCCTCGGCCTCCCAAAGTGCTGGGATTACAGGCGTGAGCCATTGCGCCTGGACAATTTTTCTATTTTTAGTAGTGATGGGGTTTCACCATGTTGGCCAGGCCCGTCTTGGACTCCTGACCTCAGGTGATCCATCCGCCTCAGCCTCCCAAAGTGCTGGGACTACAGGCGTGAGTCACCGCGCCCAGGCTTTTTTTTTTTTTCTTTTCTTTTTTAATTTCAACTTTTATTTTAGATTCAGGGGATGGGGTACGTGTGCAGGTTTGTTACATGGGTATACCGTGATTCTGAGGCTTTATGATTCAACCTGTCACCCAGGGAGTGAGCATAATACCTAATAGGTAGTTTTTCAACCCTCACTCCTCCCTCACTCCCCTCCCTTGTAGTCCCCAGTGTCTGTTGTTCCCATCTCCGTCCATGTGTACCAATGTTTAGCTCCCATTTATACCTGCTTTTCTTCTTATGTATTAAAGTTCTACCCATTCTCTGAGTAAGGTCCTATCCAAATACTCCCTCACATTTGTCTTCGCCAATCAGCATAGCTGAAAATTCTCACCTTTCTCCTTACTTCTGTAACACCCACTTTATACCATTCACAGTGCTTGGTATGCCCAGCTTATATTTTATTTACTTATTTGTTTTTTATTATTATTAATAAATAAAGACAGAGTGTTGATCTGTCGCCTTGGCTGGAGTGCACTGGCAGGATCATAGCACACCACAGCCTCAACCTCCTGGGCTCAAGTGATCCTCCTGCCTCAGCCTTTGTAGATCCAAAGAGCTGGATCTACAAGCATGTACCACCACGCTTGGCTAATTAAAAAAAATTTTTTTATAGAGACAAGGTCTCACATGCTTGCTTCAGCAGCACGTATACTAACATTGGAACAATGCAGAGAAGATTACCATGGCCCCTGCTCGAGGATGACATGCAAATTCATAAAGCATTCCATCCTTTAAAAATAAATATTAGGCCGGGGGTGGTGGCTCACGCCTGTAATCCCAGCACTTTGGAAGGCCGAGGCGAGTGGATCACAATGTCAAGAGATCAAGAACATCCTGGCCAACATGGTGAGACCCCATCTCTACTAAAAATACAAAAATTAGCTGGGTGTGGTGGCACGCTGCTGTAGTCCCAGCTACTCGAGAGGCTGAGGCAGGATAATTGCTTGAACCCGGGAGGCGGAGGTTGCAGTGAGCCAAGATCGCACCACTGCACTCCAGCCTGGGCGACAGAGTGAGACTCCGTCTCAAATAAATAAATAAATATTAAAGAGAGAGAGTCTTGCTAGTTTTCCCAAGCTGGTCTTATATTTTATTTACTTACTATTTTTATTATTAAATTATTTTTTATTTTATTTTATTTTATTTTTTGAGACAGAGTCTCACTCTGTCACCCAGGCTGGAGTGCAGTGGCGCAATCTTGGTTCAATTTATGCCTGCTGGGATTACAGGCGTGCACCACCACGTCCGGCTAATTTTTGTATTTTTAGTAGAGATGGGCTTTTGCCACATTGGCCAGGCTGGTCTTGAACTCCTGGCCTCAAGCAATCCACCCACCTCAGCCTCCCAAAGTGCGGGGGTTACAGACATGAGCCACCATGCCCAGCCTTATTATTATTATTATTTTTTAATAGAAACAGAGTCTTGACCGGGCACAGGGGCTCATGCCTGTAATATCAGCACTTTGGGAGGCCGAGGCCGGCAGATCACCTGAGGCCAGGAGTTTGAGACCAGCCTGGCCAACATGGTGAAACCCAGTGTCTACTAAAAATACAAAATTTAGCCAGGCATGGTGGCAGGTGCCTGTAATCCCAGCTATTTGGAAGGCTGAGGTGGGAGAATCACTTGAACCCAGGAGGCAGAGGTTGCAGTGAGCTGATACCATGCCACTACATTTCACATTTCAGCCTGGGCAACAGAGCGAGACTCCGTCTCAGAAAAGAAAAAAAAAGAAAGAAAGAGTCTTGCTCTGTCACCCAGGCTGGAGTGCAATGGCAGATCTTAGCTCACTACAGCCTACAACCTCCTGGCCTCAAGCAGTCCTCCCACCTCAGCCTCCCAAAATGCTGGGATTATAGTTGTGAGCCACCATGGCTGGCCAGCGTATATTTTAGATGTTGGAATGCAGGTCTATAGCACATTCTCGTATTCATAGTCAGTACTTAATAGCATTTGTTTATGAGCCAACTGAACAAATAATATTGATTTTTCCTGTGTTAATGGATGAAAAAGGCCCAAATAATTCCCACAATTGCTATTTCAGAAATAATTTTTATTTGGCTTTGAAGTCACTTTCTACCTCCCACTGCCCTGGCTGTTCCTGCTCATCTCCCTGAAGTCTGAGCTTGGTGAGCTCCAGCACTCAGCCCTTAGGCTTCAATTTCTTTCCCACTCATGCTCTCTAGGTTAGTGTTTCTCAACGAGGGCACTAGTTGGAATTTTGAGCCTAGTGGAATTTGGTATAATAATAACTCATGATGAGAAACCATCCCATATATTGCAGGACATTTAGGATCTCTGTTTCCTGCCATTTAATGTCAGGGATGTACCCTCCTACCCCCAGCCTTCAGGCAATGAGAAACACTGCCACACATAACCTGATGTCCCCCGGTGAACATCACTGCTTGGTGAGCTCAGGTATTCCAAGGCGTTAAATACCTGTGTTCTAAAGACTCCAGAATATATCTCCCTGGCTCAGATCTGACTGCAGACTTGCAGACCAAGTATTTGTCTAATCAGTGTCTCAAACTCACTGTGTCCAAAACGGAACCCTTGATGTTGTCCACATCTCCTGCCTGAGTCTGCCCAATCTCAGTAAATGGCGCCTTCATTCTACCAGCTGCTCAGGCTCGATGCTTTGGAGTTGTTCTTGATTTCTCTGCGTTTCTCAGCAAATGCCTCTAGGCTCTGTCTTAAAATATATCCATTATCTGACCTCTTCTCAGCACCTCCAGACCGTTGGCATCTCTTACCTGGGTTATTGCAGTAGCCCACTGCTTGGTCTTCAACCTCCGCTCTTGAGCATGTCCATATCAGGGATGGTGTTAAACATCTCAGTCTGATCAACATCACCACTCAGCTCAGCCATTTTGGGCTTCCCTTCTCACTCAGAGCCAAATCCTGTGATGAGAGCAGCCTACAGCACGCAGGAGGACCTGGCCCCACAATGTGTTTCTGCTCTCAGCTTTGGACAGTCTCTTCTCCACTCACTCTACCCCAGCCAGGCTCACCTCCTGGCCCTTCCACTGACACGTGAGGGCCTTTACACCTGCTCTTCCCCCTACCTGGAATGCTCTTCCCTCAGATTTTCCTGACTCCTTCAGATATACCCTCCCTCAGGGATACCTTCCCTGACCACCCTTTCCAGAATAGCATTCCCTGACTCCTGACCCTGCTTCATTTTTCCTCATCACTGTCAGACTTACTGTGTGTCTGTCTGGGTATTTGTTTCTATGAAGCAGATCCTCCCTAACGGAATCTAAGCTGCATGAGAGCTGGGAGCCTTTTTATTCTATCTCCAGTGCCCAAAGGCTGTAGAAGGGCCTGTTGAGACACCCAGGTACACATTTAGGTAGTTCACACCTGGCTGTTCTTGTGTCTTTCCTGGCGCTGCCTTTCTTTCAGTAGGCTCATTCTTGACCAGGGAACGGCAGGCCCCCCAGTATCCCTGCAGAATCTCCATCAAGCACAGACTGGAGCACTTTCCCAGAGGGCACTCACCGGCCAGCTTCAGCTCTGCCAGCTGTGTTCCTTTCCCAACAAGAAAAGGCCTCTGAACAGATGTAAGAATTGAGGTTTTTCCTGATGGGTCTGTTTGACCCATTTCAGAGCCTGCAGTGCAGTACCTGATTGTATCCATGAGTCAAACAGCTCTTATTATCTCCTCCCCAGCCCATGGCAGAGTTGAAGGAGGAAAGTGCGCCAGAGGCAAGCGTGCTGACAGTTCTGTGGTGTGACAGCCTCACAGTGTGGAAAGACAAAATTTTAAAAGCTTAGTAGTCCACAGGCACTTGTAGAGGCAGAGAGGCAGACCCGATAGGCCTCAATACGGTGGCACACTGCATCTCATAGTTTTAAAATAATGAAGACTGGCTGAGCACGGTGGCTTACACTTGTAATCCCAGCCCTTTGGGAGGCCTAGGTGGGCAGATCAGTTGAGGTCAGGAGTTTGAGACCAGCCTGATCAACATAGTGAAACCCCATCTCTACTAAAAATACAAAAATTAGGCCAGGCGCATTGGCTCACGCCTGTAATCCCAGCTCTTTGGGAGGTTGAGGTGGATGGATCACCTGAGGTCAGGAGTTCAAGACCAGCCTGGCCAACATGGCGAAACCCCAGTCTTTACCAAAAATACAAAAATTAGTCAAGCATGGTGGCACACACGTGTAATCCCAGCTACTCAGGAGGCTGAGGCAGGAGAATGGCTCGAACCCGGGAGGCAGAGATTGCAGTGAGCCAAGATCGCGCCACTGCACTCCAGCCTGGGCAACAGAGTGAGACCCTGTCTCAAAAAAAATAAATAAATCACACACATACACACACACACACACACACACACACAATTAGCTGGGCATGGTGGTCCACTCCTGTAATCCCAGCTACTTGGGAGGCTGAGACATGAGAATCACTTGAACCTGGGAGGCGGAGGTTACAGTGAGCCGAGATTGTGCCACTGCACTCTAGCCTGGGTGGCAGAGCAAGACTCCATCTAAAAAAAAAAATAACAATAATAATAGAGGGCCGGGCACGGTGGCTTACGCCTGTAATCCCAACACTTCGGGAGGCCAAGGCAGGCGGATCACCTGACGTCAGGAGTTCGAGACCAGCCTGACCAACATGGAGAAACCCCGTCTCTACTAAAAATACAGAATTAGCCGGGCATGGTGACACATGCCTGTAGTCCCAGCTACTCGGGATGCTGAGGCAGAAGAATCACTTGAACCTGGGAGGCGGAGGTTGCGGTGAGCCGAGATCGCGCCATTGCACTCCAGCCTGGGCAACAAGCGAAACTCCGTCTCAAAAAAAAATAATAATAATAATAATAATAATGACTAAGTAAAAGTTATTATTAAGGGAAATAAACTACCCTTTCTTAGTGCCATGATGTGTGTCAGATACTATGTTCGATTATCTTATTTCATCCTGAATAGAAGTTGATGGTGACTTTTTTTTTTTTTTTTTTGAGACGGAATCTCACTCTGTCACTAGGCTGGAGTACAGTGGCGCGATCTCAGCTCACTGCAGCCTCAGCCTTCTGGGTTCAAGCAGTTCTCCTGCCTCAGCCTCCCAAGTAGCTGGGACTACAGCCACGCACCACCACCCCCAGCTAATTTTTGTATTTTTAGTAGCGACGGGGTTTCACCATGTTGGCCAGGGTGGTCTCGATCTCGACCTCGTGATTCGCCCGCCTTGGCTTCGCAAAGTGCTGGGATTACACGCGTGAGCCACCACGCCCGGCAGATGGTGACTTCTTTTATCATTGAGGAAGCAGAGTTAAATAAGGCACCAACATCACCTGGCTGGAAGTCTCAAAGAGCTCCGATGCTGAAAGGATGAAACTTCAGTTATCTGGGACATGTGGCAGGCGGTTCTGTCATTCCCTAAGCATGTTGGGTTTATCACGCACTTTCCAGTTATGTGCTTGGCGCTTTGCTGAGCTGATGACCGGGACCGAGCCTTACTCAGCGTCTGTTCGATGTGTCCTAGGATCAGCAGCAGGCTCGTCAGTCTCAGCTTGCTCAGGATGAGCGTGTGTCCCGCTCTTACCTCGCCCTGGCCACCGAAACCGTGGACATGTTCCACATCCTCACGAAGCAGGTCCAGAAGCCCTTCCTCAGACCGGTGAGTAGAAACCCGGGGCTCTGTTTGGTGGTTTGGACTCCACATTCAGACTCTCTCACTTATAACTTTAGCAGTTGTTGAAGTCCTGGAAATTTTAGGATCACAGTCATCAATAAGTGAAATTCTGTGACTGATTTTGTTCCCAGTTATGCTAATTGATACCAGACTCTGTTGATGGACTGAAGAGCAGATGTCTGATGTCACCACATAGTCTACAGCCACTTCCAAATGCCTTACTGCACTTTGTGCTTAGACAGTACATTGGATTATTCATGTTGATGTCATGACATATTTTTACCATTATTGATTCCTATATTTTACTTATAGAAAAAGCATAAGGTGCCGGGTGCGGTGGCTCACGCCTGTAATCCCAGCACTTTGGGAGCCCAAGGCGGGCAGATCATGAGGTCAGGAGATGGAGACCATCCTGGCTAACACAGTGAAACCCCATCTCTACTAAAAGTACAAAAAATTAGCTGGGCGTGGTGGTGGGCGCCTGTAGTCCCAGCTACTCAGGAGGCTGAGGCAGGAGAATGGCGTGAACCCGGGAGGCAGAGCTGGCAGTGAGCCGAGATCACGCCACCGTACTCCAGCCTGGGCGACAGAGTGAGACTCCGTCTCAAAAAAAAAAAAAAAAAAGAAGAAGAAAAAGCATAAGGTAACAGCTGTTGACAATGGAAGGATATTAAGTAGAATAATTGAGACCGTGTAAAATCTTTGGCTCTCTTAGCTGTACCTTTGTTACACTCAGGAAGCCAAAGGTTAATGGGAGCCGGCCATCACTAGGGTTTATGGTGGATTGCAAATAGTCAGAATGTTTGTTCTCAACTAATAAGACCTGGTTCCTGTTTCTAAAATTGAAACTGAGCAGCATCACTGAAGATTTCTGCCCTGCTTCAGCCACCCCCACCACAAAGTTGAAAAGTTTTATGGTGTGGCCAGGACAAGGGTAGTGAGGAAGGCAAGACGGGGACCTAAGATTCAGTAGCCATTTGCCTATGTGGAGACATGTTTACTTTACAATGGAATATGACGTTACTGCATATTTCCCCTGATTTTCTGTATTTGCTCTTACCTTCGTTATGTGACTCTCTGTTATGTGACTCCTGTCATCAGCAGAGGCACTATTGCCACTCCCTGGCCTGAGGACAACTCTTTTCCACTCTTTTAACTTTCCACCTCATGGCTCTTCATAAACAGATTTCAGTGCAAGAGCCATGGAACACGAAACAAAACAGCTCGGACACTGGCCTCCCTTAAAAGTTTGCAAAGTGCAAGGCCATGGAGCATGAAACAAAACAGCTCACTGGCCAGACACTGGCCTCCCTTCAAGGTTTGCAGAATTCTGTGAAGGCCAGATAGTAAATAGTTGATTAATTCCTCTGTAACAAGGTCAACACCCACCTATTTTGTACACTTGTTGGGAAGACTAAGCGAAAACACACATAGAAGTACCTGGCATAAGGCCAAGCACGGTGGCTCATGCCTGTAATCCCAGCACTTTGAGAGGCCAAGAAGGGTGGATCACCTGAGGTCAGGAGTTCCAGACCAGCCTGGCCAACATGGCAAAACCCCGTCTCTACTAAAAATACAAAAATTAGCCAGGCGTGGTAGTGCATGCCTGTAATCCCAGCTACTTGGGAAGCTGTGGCAGGAGAATCACTTGAACCCAAGAGGCAGAGGTCGCAGTGAGCCGAGATCACGCCACTCCAACCTGGGTAACAGAGCAAGACTCTTCTCAAAAATAAATAAATAAATTTATTTTAAGGCCTGCTCATAGACCTGAGCCATCTGTACACTGTAGCCCTGTTCTTTTGGCCCCAGCCTGTGCCTGTGCCTGCTGTGATGTTTTCATTTCCTTTGCTACACTATTTACTATCTGGCCTTTGCAGACAAAGTGTAAAGGCATTTCATTTTGCAAACCTTTAAGGTTTGCATTTTCACCTTCTTTACTGACTAGCTCAGATCTCTCCTACTTCAAACAGAATGACCAACTCTGTCCTGTTATGACTCTTTTATTTCACAGCTTCTCAACAGTGAAATACAGGAGTACTCTGTGCAAAAGCAAATTCTTGAAAAGCTAAGTATATGTTGAATTTGTATAAATCCAGTTATTACATTTCATGAAAACCTTGTGACTTAAAGGAATGCTTTCGTGACTCCCTTTTATGGCCAGTGTTTAATGCTCTCTAAGCCACATCTTCCTGTTTCAGGTTTGCTTAAAACCACGTATGCCCAACCGTAGTGGGTACTGAGTCACCTTGTGAGATTACAGCATAGATTATTACTATTTTCCAGGTGTTTCATTTAAGTTTACTCTGTCTCATTGACTAGATTTAAAACTATTCAAGGCATAACTTTTATCTTCTTTCCTTGCATTACTTTGTTATTTGTATCTGATAAGTACATAAGAATGACACAGACTGAACTGCCAGGGGCTTTTAACATTTATGGGGAAAAAAGTTTATGAAATATTGGCTGGAAGAGCTGACTCAAAACTTTTTTGGCTCAGATAATGGTAAGATTTGTATAATTTTCTCTCTTTTACTTGTTTCTCAATGAATTTGGAGTGATACTTTTTTTAATTAAAAGCATAAATGTAAAGAAAAGTTTGGCTTCTTTTGGTATTTATAAATAAATATTTCATCAGCCTGCAACATTCCATTAAGTATTAGAATTATCACATCAGAAATGGGGAGTAAAGTTGGAATATAATGTTGTCTTTCTTCAGCTTATGATACACAGCACCTGTAAGGATTCTTTGAAGATTAATCCAACCAATTCCTGTTCCTCCACTGAAATGGGAGTTTTTGGTCCTTTTCACTTGTCTCAACAGCATGAATTGTCCTATTATCCTGTGATTTCCTAGGAACTTGGACCCCGATTGGCTGCAATGCTGAACTTTAATCTTCAGCAACTTTGTGGCCCCAAGTGCCGTGACCTGAAAGTTGAAAACCCTGAGAAATACGGCTTTGAACCAAAGAAGCTGTTGGACCAACTGACGGATATTTACTTACAGCTGGACTGTGCTCGGTTCGCGAAAGCCATTGCTGACGACCAGGTCAGTGAGTTGAGTTGGTCTCTCCGTGAGTTTACTGGCAGATTTGGAGATAATAACCACAGTGGCCAGGGAACTTGTCTGGTGTAAATGAAGATGAGTGGGTTGTTTTCCTTTGAGTGTGAAGAGCAGATTTGGGCTGGGCGCGGTGGCTCAGGCCTGTAATCCCAACATTCTGGGAGGCCAAGGCAGGGGGATTGCTTGAGGCCAGACTGCAGTGAGCCATGATTGCACCACCACACTCCAGAATGGGTGAGAGAGTGAGATCCTGTCTCAGAAACGTGGTGGCTCACGCCTGTAATCCCAACACTTTGGGAGGTCGAGGCGGGCAGATCAAGAGGTCAGGAGTTTGAGACCAGCCTGGCCAACACGGTGAAACCCCATCTCTACTAAAGATACAAAAAATTACCTCAGTGTGGTGGTGCACGCCTGTAATCACAGCTACTCGGGAGGCTGAGGCAGGAGAATCGCTTGAACCCAGGAGGCGGAGGTTTCAGTGAGCCGAGATTGTGCCACTGCATTCCAGCCTGGGCAACAGGGTGAGACTGTCTCAAAATAAATAAGTAAGTAAGTAAGTAAGTAAAAAACAAAAGTAAAGAGCAGGTTTGGCGCTCTGAGCCCTCTCCAGTTGAGTTCTTACCCCATCTTTTTAAGGGCCTTCTTGACAAATCCATTACATTTCTGAAAAGAGCCTGGTTTCTCAAGGGATCAGAATCTTCTTCCCTAGTCTCCTGCTAGAGTGCTGTTATTTTTGGGGTTGTCCAGATTAAAAACCTTGTGTGGTTTTCTTTACATTCTTCCCTCTCCTTTATTCCGTGGGTCTCCTGTGAGCAGATCTGTCTATGTGTGCTTCATTTCCACAGCCACCGATTTAGGCTAAGCTGTCCCTGCGTGATCTTCTAGTCATCCCATAAAGGGCTGGCCCCCTCCATGGTCCGTTCTGCCTCATTTTCAACGTCCTCACAGCTAATGTTTATTAACTGTACACCTCATTTCACCCACTTTTCATATCTCCACCCATTTAGTCCTCACAAAATCCTTTGAGGTAGGTTCTGTAAAGTCTTTGTTTTAAAGTGAGGAAAGAGGCACAGAGAGGTTAAATAGCTTGCTCGAGGTCACAGAGTTAGTGTGGGACAGAGGCATGATCGATGTCCAGGCAGCCTGGCCTTGAACCCATATCCTCAGTCTCTCTGCTGTCCACTTAAAATGCCCACAAAGAACCATGCTTGTTTCTGTGTCTCTGTCTTTGTTCACACTACTTATCCAAATACTATTCATGGCTCAAGTTAATCATCAGTAGGCATTCTAGAAGGTTCTTTACCCATATCTCATCCAAAGGAGTAATATTACAATAGAAGCATTGTAGGTACTTTTTTTTAATGACAGCTTTATTGAGCTATAACTCACATATGTAGGTGCTTTCTGATGTAGCAGGGGAAGTGGTCTTAACAAAGGATTTGCAGTGAAAAAAATACGTAGTCATGTGCTGTTTCTGTCAATGCTGGACCACAAAGACCATGTGGCCCCATCATATTATAATACCGTATTTTCACTGTACCTTTTCTATGTTTAGAATACTCACCATTGTGTTACAACTGCCGACAGGATTCAGTACAGTCCCACACTGTACAGTTTTGTAGCCTAGGAGCAATAGGCTATACCGTAGAGCCTCGACGTGGTGTAGGCCACGCCATCTAGGTTTGTGTAAGTAAATTCTATGATGTTTACACAGCAACGAAATTGCCTAACAGACATTTCTCAGAGCAACACATGACTGTGTGTCTAAAGCAGTTTTATCATACAAAGTAGTGGCTCGTAAGAGGGTTAGGAAATTTTAGTTACTTGTAGGAGATGTTAAAATATATACTGCTGGCCGAGCGCAGTGGCTCACGCCTGTAATCCCAGCACTTTGGGAGGCCGAGGCGGGTGGATCACAAGGTCAGGAGATCACGACCATCCTGGCTAACACGGTGAAACCCTGTCTCTACTAAAAAAATACAAAAAAATTAGCCGGGCGTGGTGGCGGGCGCCTGTAGTCCCAGCTACTCGGGAGGCTGAGGCAGGAGAATGGCGTGAACCCAGGAGGCAGAGCTTGCAGTGAGCGGAGATCGAGCCACTGCACTCCAGCCTGGGCGACAGAGCAAGACTGTCTCAAAAAAAAAAAAAAAAAAAATTATATATATGTATACACACACACACACACACACACACACACACACACACACACACACTGCTTTACTAGCCCCCGACTATATAATACTGCACTGATTTAGAAACAGAAAGCAAGTCATAGCCTGCAGTGAGGGAAAGAAAAGGGAAGCACTCACCCATTGAGGTGGGGTCCACACCTGACTGTAGCTGGCGTCTCCAGCCCAGCCAGAGGTCGGTGTGGAAAGCCCCGGGGCTCTTCCATCGTTGCCGTAGAGAGACTTGGAAGAGCTGTTTAGTGTGCGCCCTCTCCAGGGTGCTTGTGCTGTGGCTGCCACATCACAGGCGCTTAACGTAACACACAGGTTTCGGTGTGGGTGGGCACAGCACTCCCAGTGAGGTGATGCAAAGCAACTGGGTGACAAAGGAATGCTTTGAGCGGCCTTTGTTTGGTGACCAACCACACATTGCATTGCCTGGTCATGCCTTAGATTATGGTGGTGGCCTCTGGTGGCACCTGGCTTGGGTCGTAGACAGCAGTTTCTGGCACAGTGACACACGGGGCTCCTTGAATGTCTAAATAGTCCTGTTCTTCCAGAGCAGTGAAACAAACACACATGTGCCAGTGACACATGGAGAGAAAAGCATATTTTAAGAAGTGTTGGGGCTGGGCGCAGTGGCTGACACCTGTAATCCCAGCACTTTGGGAGGCCAAGGTGGGTGGATCATGAGGTCAGGAGTTCAAGACCAGCCTGGCCAAGATGATGAAACCCCATCTCTACTAAAAATACAAAAATTAGCCGGGCACAGTGGAAGGCGGCTGTAATTCCAGCTACTCGGAGGCTGAGGCAGGAGAATAGCTTGAACCTGGGAGGCAGAGGTTGCAGTGAGCTGAGATCGCACCGCTGCATTCCAGCCTGGGTGACAGAGCAAGACTCCATATAAAAAAAAAAAAAGAAGAAGTATTGGGCTGGGTGCGGTGGCTCACACCTGTAATCCCAGCACTTTGGGGAGCCGAGGTGGGCAGATCACCTGAGGTCAGGAGTTTGAGACCAGCCTGGCTAACATGGTGAAACCCTGTTTCTACTAAAAATACAAAAAATTAGCCAGGCATGGTGGTGTGCGCCTGTAATCCCAGCTACTCGGGAGGCTGAGGCAGGAGAATCGCTTGAACCCGGGAGGTGGAGGTTGCAGTGAGCCGAGATCGTGCCATTGCACTCCAGCTTGGGCAACAAGAGCGAAACTCCGTCTCAAAAAAAAAAAAAAAAAAAAAAGTGTTTTTGCTTCCGTTCACAGTGTGGTGTGTGTGCTGATTGTTGGGTATTTTCTATTTATATTGGCCATAAGCTGATTAGGGGCCTGCTTACTTGATTGTTTTAGAAGAGAGCTTTGGTGGGGCAGGGGGCGGTAAGTGCAGAAGGATAGACGATTGGCAAGCACTGGGGAAGAGGTTGTAAAATTGCATTTTCTTCTTTGGAAGCAGCAGTATCTTAGTTTGCTTTGGTATGTCTTAGTTTGGTTTGGTATGTCTTGTTTTCTGGGAAAGACAAAGGAAGAAGAAAATGACAGCTTTGCAGGTAAAGAAACTGAGAGGCTTCTCTCCCTCTATACCAAGAGTAGGCTGAAGACCCATGTCCAGAAGGCTGACAGAAAGGTGCCTGGGTGAAGAGCCACTGAGCTTGATGCTCAGGAATCTGAGGGCAGAGCTCCATGCCAGAGAAGTGGGATACCACATTGGTCCTGGGAGCCAAGAGGACCAGGATAGGGAGATGTTAAAGTGGCCTAGACTGTGTCTTTATGGGCAGACGCCAGTTCCATGGACAGACTGCATATCTGTCGTCCATGAAGCATTGTCTGTTAACACCATTTTCCATTAAAAAAGAAAAAAAATTCAGCATCTACTTAGAAAATAAAAAAAAAATAGCCGGGTGCAGTGGCTCACGCCTGTAATCCCAGCACTTTGGGAGGCCGAGGCGGGCGGATCACAAGGTCAGGAGATCGAGACCATCCTGGCTAACACGGTGAAACCCCATCTCTACTAAAAATACAAAAAATTAGCCGGGTGTGGTGGCGGGCGCCCGTAGACCCAGCTACTCGGGAGGCTGAGGCAGGAGAATGGCGTGAACCTGGGAGGTGGAGCTTGCAGTGAGCCGAGATCGCGCCACTGCACTCCAGCCTGGGCGACAGAGCGAGACTCCGTCTCAAAAAAATAAATAAATAAATAAAAAAGAAAATAAAAAAAATAAAAATCCCATCAAAGTCACACTTCCCCCATGCAGTCAGTCTTTCCTAAGTAATTGCTCCCTCCTCTAACCTACCAGAATATGAGTCTGCATCTCACAAATTTAATGCTTCATTTTCTTGTTATTTTTTTCTTCTTTATTGAGGTAAAATTAATATATAACGTAAAAGTAACCATTTAAAAGTGTACCATTTTGTGGCATGTAGTACAGTCACAGCGTTGCACAGCCACCACCTCTACCTAGTTCCACTACATGTATCTCCCCAAAAGGAAAACCCTTAAAGCAGTCACTGTCTAGACCCCCTTGCCCCAGCCCCTGGCAACCACAAATCTGCTTTCTGTCTCTCTTTTCCTATTTTTGGATTTACCTATTCACCTCTCCGGGATATTTCATATAAACGGACTTATACAGTGTGTAACCTTTTATGTCTGGCTTCCTTCACTTAGCATCATGTTTCAAGGTTCATTTGTGTTGTAGAATGTATCAGTATTTCATTCCTTTTTTTTTTTTTTTTTTTTTTTTTTTTGAGACGGAGTCTCGCTCTGTCGCCCAGGCTGGAGTGCAGTGGCGCGATCTCGGCTCACTGCAAGCTCTGCCTCCCGGGTTCACGCCATTCTCCTGCCTCAGCCTCCCGAGTAGCTGGGACTACAGGCGCCCGCTACCACGCCCGGCTAATTTTTTGTATTTTTTAGTAGAGACGGGGTTTCACCGTGTTAGCCAGGATGGTCTCGATCTCCTGACCTCGTGATCCGCCCGCCTCGGCCTCCCAAAGTGCTGGGATTACAGGCGTGAGCCACCGCGCCCGGCCTTTCATTCCTTTTTAAGGCTGAATAATATTTCATCGTATGGATATACCACCATTTGTTTATCCTCATCCATTGATAGACATTTGGGTTGTCTCCAGCCTTTGGCTCTTGCAAATAGTGCTGCTATGAACATTTGTGTAAAAGTATTTAAACACCTGTTTTCAGTTATTTTGGGTCTACACTTGGGAGTGGGATTGTTGGTCATGTGGTAATTCCATGTTTAACTTTTTGAGGGATGCCAGAATGTTTTCTACAGCTGCCGCCCATTTGACATTCCCACTGGCAATGTATAGGGTTTAAGTTTCCATTCTTTTTCATTTTTTTTCCTTGGTTTAGTTTATATTCTTTCCATCATGAAGTTTAAATTAAACATGTTAATTTGTTTTTGTTTCTTAAATACTCATCCTAGTGGGAGTGACGTGGTATTTCATTGTGGTTTTGATTTGTATTTCCCTAATGTCAAATACCATTGGAGACCTTTTCATGTGCTTCCTGGCCATTTTTATATTTTCTTGGGAGCAATGTCTATTCATGTTCTTTGCCCATTTTTTAATTGAGTTGTTTGTGTTTTTGTTGTTGAGTTGGAAGAGTTCTTTTTTTCTTTTTCTTTTTTTTTTTTTTTTTGAGACGGAGTCTCCCTCTGTTGCCCAGGCTGGAGTGCAGTGGTGCGATCTCAGCTCACTGCAACCTCCACCTCCCAGATTCAAGCAATTCTCTTGCCTCAGCCTCCCAAATAGCTGGGACTACAGGCATGCACCATCACGCCTGGCTAATTTTTTTTGTATTTTTAGTAGAGACGGGGTTTCACCATGTTAGCCAGGATGGTCTCGATCTCCTGACCTCATGATCTGCCTGCCTCGGCCTCCCAAAGTGCTGGGATTACAGGCGTGAGCCACCGCGCCCAACCAGAAGAGTTCTTTATGTATTCTGGATGCTAGGTGATATCAGATGATACATGTATCATTGGATATATGATTTGCAGATATTCTTGTGTTAGTCCATTGCATCACTATACAGAAATACCCAAGGCTAGGTACTTTATGAAGAAAAGAGGTTTAGGCCGAGCACAGTGGCTCACGCCTGTAATCCCACCACTTTGGGAGGCCAAGGTGGGCAGATCACTTGAGGTCAGGAGATCGAGACCAGCCTGGCCAACATGGCAAAACCCTGTCTCTACTAAAAATACAAAAAAAATTAGCCAGCCGTGGTGGCGCACACTTGAAATCCCAGCTACTCAGGAGGTGGAGGCTTCAGTGAGCCGAGAACGTGCCTCTGCACTCCAGCCTGGGTGACAAAGCGAGACTCCGTCTCAAAAATTAAAATTAAAATTAACTGGGCGTAGTGGCATGCACCTGTAGTCCCAGCTACTTGGGTGGCTAAGGTGAGAGGATTGCTGGAGCCCAGGAGTTTGAGGCTGCAGTGAGCCATGATTGCACCACTGCACTCCAGCCTGAGTGACAGAATGAGACTCTGTCTCAAAATATATATATATATTTATAGTAAAACATATATGGCAAAAACACTGGCCACTTGTTTTGCGATGGTGATACAAATACAAATATATATCATCACTAAGCAAGTGGCCAGTGTTTTTGCCATATATGTTTTACTATAAATACAAACTACAGCATACTTTACTGTTTGGCATGGCAGTGATTTTTATGAATTAGGCACCTGTGAGGTAGATGTTACTCTGCCCATTTTACACTCAAAGAACCTGGGCTCAGGAGGGTTCAGATTTGCCTACGACTGCACAGCTGGTAGGTGGTAGAGCCAGAATTCAAGTTCAGATTTGTCTGGGTCCACGGTGGGCGCCTGACCTCCACTCCACATCTTCCCTTCCTGGGGACATAAATCGTGTCTGTTCCCAGGCCTATTCATCAGTTCACCAGGGTGGTCTAACGTCCATGGAGCCCCTGACATGTGCTAGTGCTGAACTAAATGAGCTTGAAGAAGCTTGAAAGTGAACAGGAGAAGGCTCCTCCAGAGTATGAACAATAGTGGATTGTTTTTACCATGCTTACCTTTGTGGAAGAGAGCTGAAATTTTCACCTCTTCTTTCTTATAGGCTGCCAGGGCACAGTGCCCCCCAAGGACTGAAATAGACTAGATTTCCTTCTCTTTTTAATGTTTAAACTTTAAAAGAAATGCGTGCTAGCTGTAAAAATTCAAAAAAAAGCCCGTCTGCCTCAGTCCTGCAGCCCTCTCCAGAGGGAGTGACCTCGTACAGTTTGGCACATATTATTCCAGTCTTTATCCATTTGTAAGCATAAAAAGTGCATACTTTTATGTGGCTATAAATGCATAAAGACAGATATATAAAATATATGAGTGTATATATAATTTTAGGGCTTTTTTAGTGGGGGAAAATCCACAAATGGATAATACTTTGGATATTTTCTGCAACTCGCTTTTTTCCACCTGACGTACATTTACATCTCACATTGCCATTCCTCCTTTGCAGAGATCCTACAGTAAGGAATTGTTTGAAGAAGTTATTTCAAAGATGCGGAAGGCAGGGATCAAATCCACAATAGCGATAGAAAAATTTAAGCTGCTCGCCGAGAAAGTGGAGGAGATAGTGGCCAAGAACGCACGCGCAGAAATCGACTACAGTGACGCTCCTGATGAGTTCAGAGGCAAGTGGACTCGTCGTTTTCATGCTGATTTCTTTTGAGTTAACTGGAAATGGATAACATTACAAGAGGACGCCCTGTGCTATTAATTTTTAATGGTGTGCTAGAGCCGCTTTTTGAGACAATTTGTCTTAAATTACATTTGCCTATTTTTAGCTCATATTGTAAATTGAGAGGAAGAAACATCCTTAGCTTAGCCTGACTTAAAGCCAGATAACAACCCTGAAGATTCTAAGGGCAGGGCTGCCTTTGCAAGTGGGGATTCACATTTTCAAAGAATTCCCAGAAGTCCTAAGACAAAGAATTCCAGCCTGCCGTCCTCGCCACGGAGCCTGTGGGGCCTGCTGCTGGGTCTGTCCCAGGCTCTTTCTTCTCTGTTCCCTCCCCCCAGCAGTAGCTGACAAAGAAGCGCCTTCCCCTTACAAAAGGCAATGTATATGCCTTTATTGAAGGCTGATTTCCTTCTAAACCTGGGGGCCTCACAGGGGCCCTTTGATTGCTGTTCCTTTGGATAGATTTTTCGCCGGTAGAACGGGTTTTGTTTTCTTTTTCAGTCGTGGGCTCTCAGTAGATTAGAGTTTGCTTTGCTTTGTCCCCGCAGACCCTCTGATGGACACCCTCATGACAGACCCCGTGCGGCTGCCCTCTGGCACCATCATGGACCGCTCCATCATCCTGCGGCACCTGCTCAACTCCCCCACGGACCCCTTCAACCGGCAGACGCTGACAGAGAGCATGCTGGAACCAGGTAGAGGAGGGTGCAGTTTGAGGTGCAGCGCTGGCGTCAGTACCAAGAGATAAAGCCCAAGTCACATATTGGAGATGAAGCAGAAGGGAAATTTATCAAATGCAGAAACTACCTACTTTATGACACTCTGTAGCAAAGACCCAAAACACTCTTGGCCCTTTTTCCCTGCAGACATCCAGTCCCTCCCTCTCATGTCCCAGTCCTTCTGGAGTCTTCGGCTCAATGAGGGAAAGAATGGCCTTTTCTTCCCATTTATACAGAGCGACAAGCATCCTCTCTCAGGAAGAGCCCTCCCATCTGGGGCATTAATCCTCCTTTTTTTCTTTTCTCAGTGCCAGAACTGAAAGAGCAGATTCAGGCGTGGATGAGAGAGAAACAGAACAGCGATCACTAAACCGTTCCGCCGCCCACCCTCTGCTAGACACAGCCAAGGCCAACGAGGCAAGCAGAAGCAGCGGCCGCAGTGAAGCTGCCGTTCATGTGTTGGAGGCCAAATGTGGCAAACCACCCCAGGCCCACCCAGAGCGAGCAAACGCTGAGACCTGAAAGGACATGGATGAGAAGAGGAGCCCGCTTCCTGTACATATATTTAAGTGACAAACACGGTCAAAAGCTTAAGGGACAGGTTTTATGGTTGCTTGTGTAATAAAGCACGTCCTTCGTATGTCACAGTTTGGGGCAACGGAAGTCTTTTAGTGATGGCTAATGGGTCTGGGCAGCATCCCTTCATGAATTTTTTTTAAATCCAATATCCGTTGATTTGATTGTGATTAGAGAACCTTGGACATTTTGCTGCTAAAGAATCTTTTTTCCCCTCTCCCCCTTCCTGACCCTACTTGCACTGCTGTGGATTTTTTTAAGAGAAGCAAAAACAAAAGTAAACTCCTTTCCCTGGCCCTCCAAACATATATTCTGTGAGATAACTGTGCCTGCTACCAAGTGTTAATCCTGGGATCGTATTTTTATATCATATTCACATATTTGTTTTTTTAATTGGTGTTAGATGACATGATTAATAAAAAAGGCAAGATATTTTCAGAATTTGAATTTCAGTTTTTTTTTCTTTTGAAATGTCCCTTTAAGATTTTTTTATTCTAAACAAAATAAAGAAAATCCTGCTGCTCTGGTCCTTGTGATAAGCCTCTATTCGGCATCTGAGGAGCAGCTGCAGCAAAATCTAGGGGTGTAAGTGTATCAGGACTTATGTGACTTATCATATTTTGGGGAGATGAGGGTTGGGTTTTTTTTTTTAATGCTACGTGACAGTTCGAAACCTTCACAGTTATCCTCTGGGGGTAAATCAATTCTTCAACCCTTGGGTGTGTGAGTTTGAGGCAGGGTCATTTGTATGATGTGTTTGGCCTTACCAAAGCAAAAGAGGGTGCAAGAATGTGGGAGTATGTCTGCCGGTTTCAACACACACAGACAAACACAGCCACACGCGCACACAAGTATAAGACTTTTTGTATTACTGCTCCCTACTTAACATACTTGAATTCTTGAATTTCCTTTGGGGTAAAAAAAAAAAAAAGGATTTGAAACCATAAAGTGTTCTGAAGAAATTAAGTCTATAAAAAACATACTTTCTTTTTTCTTTTCCTTTTTTCCCCTCCACAGACAATGTCCTCTGTTGAATTCCTAACGCAAACTACAATAAATGGTGATACACATTCAGAAGAAATCTTCTTTGAGTCTCTTCTCTTTTGTGGAAAAAAAAAAGGGCAGGGTGGGTGGGTAAACAAGAGCCAAGTGAGTTTGCATGTGGTGAATGATCTTTCCTGGATCCAGTTAGGAGCTGCTATTTTTAAAAGAAAACTTTCTTATTCATGTCAGTCTCGACATTTGGTTCTCATTTCACTGTTTGCTGATTTGAGGGGGTAAGCTTTGTCATATTCAGTCTTCTGCCTTTCTTGAGTTTCTTCTGCTTTATCTCAAGTATCTTCCCTGACCTTCAAGATTCTTCCTCAGGCCGGGCCCGGTGGCTCACGCCTGTAATCCCAGCACTTTGGGAGGCTGAGGCGGGTGGATCACCTGACGTCAGGAATTCGAGACCAGCCTGGCCAGCATGGTGAAACCCCATCTCTACTAAAAATACAAAAAATTAGCCGGGCATAGTGGCAGCGCCTGTAGTCCCAGCTACTCGGGAGGCTGAGACAGGAGAATTGCTTGAACCTGGGAGGTGGAGGTTGCAGTGAGCCGAGATGACGTCATCACACTCCAGCCTGGGTGACAGCGAGACTCCGTCTCAAAAAAGAAAAAATATATATTTATATATATTTACATATATATTTATTTATATATATATTTACATATATTTATTTATATATATTTTTATATATTTACATATATATTTATTTATATATATTTTTATATATATATAAAATGGCCAGGCGTGGTGGCTCACGCCTGTAATCCCAGCACTTTGGGAGGCCAAGGCAGGTGTATCGTCTGAGGTCAGGAGTTCTAGACCAGCCTGGCCAACATGGTGGAACCCCATCTCAACTGAAAATACAAAAATTAGCTGGGCGTGATGGTGGGTGCCTATAATCCCAGCTACTCGGGGGGCCGAGGCAGGAGAATTGCTTGAACCCAGGAGGTGGAGGTTGCAGTGAGCTGAGATTGCGCCATCGCACTCCAGCCTAGGGGACAAGAGTGAGACTTCGTCTCAAAAAATAGATAGATAGATAGATAGATACAATAAATAAGGAAAAAGTTCATGATAGCAAAAATTTTAGGCAATATAAACAAAAAGAAAAAAAAATCCATATTCTCACCATGCAGAAGATTCTGTTTAATTGGGTTTACTTTTTACTAAACTTACATATCTAAGCTTAGTGCCTCTAGAATTAGGATACTGACTGGCATCTTGCCTAATTTTGTTTGTGTGGTTATCTGACCAGTGTGTACTGCTTGTCTCCTCTCCATCCCAGATTCCAAACTCTTATTTTAATCCTCCAGTTGTCCCCGTGAATGTAATAAAATGCTGCTTTATACCGCCATATGCACTTGTCGTTTTGAATAATTCAGAGGTTTCAAGGACCTGCCGGATAGGACAGAGACACAGTCAGTCTCCTGCCTGTACTATCTATAGGGGGAAGATGGTTTGGGTTTCCATTTTTAGAGTCTCAAGAGTTGCTGTTTTGTGTTTGTCTGCAGTCTCTTAATTGTGGATATTGAAATAAATCCCAAAATATATTAAAAGTAGGTCTTGGCTAAAAGGAAGATTGTCAAATAAGAGAATCAGATTGGCAGAAGAGAAATGATCCTTGAGAGAAAGATGATTAAAATCTGCCTTGTGTTGTGACTCAGTGTTGTGTAGATTTTAAAAAGATATTGATTGAATATCTTTTGAAAAAAAAGCTGAGCACACCGTTCACTTTTTGTAACCTCTGGGTTTGGTACATCGAGTAGTGAATTTCACAGCAATTTGATTGGAGTGCTAAAGTGACATGAATAGGCCTCATTTGAGTAGGTACTTTTTTTGTTTTTTGGTTTTTTTCAGACGGAGTCTCGCTCCGTCACCCAGGCTGGAGTGCAGTGGCGCAATTTTGGCTCATTGCAACCTCCACCTTCCAGGTTCAAGTGATTCTCCTGCCTTAGCCTCCCGAGTAGCTGGGACTAGAGCACATGCCACCATGTCCAGCTAATTTTTTTTTTTTTTTTTTTTTTTTTTTTTTTTTTAGTAGAGATGGGGTTTCACCATGTTGGCCAGGCTGGTCTTGAACTCCAGACCTCAAGTGATCCACCTGCCTCAGCCTCCCGAAGTGCTGGGATTACAGGCGTGAGCCACCACACCAGGCCTCAAGGTACGTTTTTGATTGAAGGAGACACAGTAGCCTATGAGCTTGATGCTGGTGTCAGATAGTGTTGGTGAAGAAAGTCATTCTGAATTGGTGATGATCATTTGCATTTCATGAGCATATTCTATGTGCAAGCCACTCTTTTTTTTTTTTTTTTTTTGAGACGGAGTCTCGCTCTGTCGCCCGGGCTGGAGTGCAGTGGCGCGATCTCGGCTCACTGCAAGCTCCGCCTCCCGGGTTCAGCCATTCTCCTGCCTCAGCCTCCCGAGTAGCTGGGACTACAGGCGCCCACCACCACGCCCGGCTAATTTTTTGTATTTTTAGTAGAGACGGGGTTTCACCGTGTTAGCCAGGATGGTCTTGATCTCCTGACCTCGTGATCCGCCTGCCTCGGCCTCCCAAAGTGCTGGGATTACAGGCGTGAGCCACCGCGCCCGGCCAAGCCACTCTTACATGTATTATTATTATTTTTGAGACAGAGTCTTGCTCTGTCGCCCAGGCTGGAGTGCAGTGGCGCGATCTCGGCTCACTGCAAGCTCCGCCTCCCAGGTTCACGCCATTCTCCTGCCTCAGCCTCCCGAGTAGCTGGGACTACAGGTGTCCGCCACCATGCCCAGCTAATTTTTTGTATTTTTAGTAGAGACAGGGTTTCACCGTGTTAGCCAGGGTGGTCTCGATCTCCCGACCTCGTGATCCACCTGCCTCGGCCTCCCAAAGTGCTGGGATTACAGACAAGAGCCACCACACCCGGCCACATGTATTAATTAATTTAACCCTCCACTACCATAATGTAGTGGAACTGGCACATGAATCTAGGCCATCTGGCCTTTCCAGCCTCATCTCTTCCCGACTCCTGCTGTATGGCAGAGTTCCAGAATGCTAAAAGTTCAGAATAGCTCAGAATGCCCAAGGAGAAGCAGCATAGCATTTTGGAAGGGACTTTGGCCTTGAGATCAGCTCTAGACCTAACCCCCATTTTAAACAATTAGATAACTTCAATATCACGGCTTTCATTCGTTACTAGCCACTCACGTTGACCCCAGATGTATATCTCAAACCCCCACTTCTCTCCTGTACTGTACACACTGGCCATCTCAGATGACTAAAAGGTCCTCAGACTTAACATATCCCAACCTGAACTCTGTACATTTCACCCCACGCCCGCTCCTCTTAGTCTCCTCATCACAGTAAATGACAACTCCATCCTTCCAAGTCGCTCAGGCCACAAACCTTCGAGTCATCCTTGACTCCGCTGTTGTGCTCTCCTCCTATGTCCAATCTGTCCACAAATCTCTCTGCTCAGCTGGGTGCAGTGGCTCACGCCTGCAATCCTAGCACTTTGGGAGACCAAGGTGGGTGGATCACCTGAGGGCAGGAGTTCGAGACCAGCCTGGCCAACATGGTGAAACCCCGTCTCTACTAAAAATACAAAAATTAGCTGGGCATGGTGGCGGGCTTCTGTAATACCAGCTGCTTGGGAGGCTGAGGCACAAGAATCACTTGAACCCGGGAGGCGGAGGTTGCAGTGAGCTGAGATCGGGCCACTGTACTCCAGCCTGGGCTACAAAGTGAGACTCTGTCTAAACAAACAAACAAAAAAATCCCTCTGTTCTACCTACAAAATGTATCCCAGAACTCGACTACTTCTCCCCAGGTCCCCTCCTGTCACTTTGGTTTGAGTTGCTGCTGCTGGCTCTCTCCTGGATTATTCCAACAGCATCACTGGTCCTCCTGCCTCTCCCCTTAACCTCCTTTCTCAGAAAAGCAGGTAGGATGATCTTGTTAAAACTTTGGCTGGGCGTGGTGGCTCACACCTGTAATCCCAGCACTTTGGGAGGCTGAGGTGGGCAGATCACGTGAGGTCAGGAGTTCGAGACCAGCCTGGCCAACATGGTGAAACCCCATCTCTACTAAAAATACAAAAATTAGCCAGGCATGGTGGCACGTGCCTGTAATCCCAGCTACCTAGGAGGCTGAGGCAGGAGAATCACTTGAACCCGGGAGGCAGAGGTTGCAGTGAGCCAAGATGACGCCACTGCACTATAGCTTGGGTGACAGAGTGAGACTCCATCTCAAAACAAACAAACAAACAAACACCCTCCATCTAATAATCCCGAGAACCTTGTGGTAGATACTCACTCTACAGACGAAGAAACCAAAATTCAGAGAGGTTATGTTACTTGCCTGTGACCACACAGCCTCTCATTGAAATCACTGCAGCTCAGCCTTTTCTCCCTGCCCCCAAATGCTATAAGCCACTCTTGGGAGAATAAAGAAACACCAGCGAGAGCTTTGCTTCCGTCTTTCCAACCCCTGTGGGATACCAGGATGAATAAAGAAACTGTAGTGTTGCCGGTTTCCAGCAGGCAGTCTCTAAATCTTCCGTCCTTCTGTATTGCGTATTGCTTTTTATGATGGTTTAAATTATTTATGCTGTTTTGTTGAAAGCTAAGCACGTTGGAGAAATGGCCAGTAATGGAAAAGTAAAAAGGGGGCAGGCAGACTGCATTGTGGTTGAACGTGGTATCTCCAACCTTGCAAGACCTCGAAAGTCTGTTGGTGTAGAGAGAGAGAGAGAGAGAGAGAGTGTGTGTGTGTGTGTGTGTGTGTGAGAGAGAGAGAGAGAAAAGGAAAGAGAGAGCTGGTTGATGCTCAGGGCCTATCTGGTCACTAGGTCTCTGGTCTCTGTTCCCTGCACTGATGGGTTTGCAGCCTCTTTGGAGATTATTTCTCTACCTTTCAGTCTTTTTGTAAAATGAGCATGTTACCTGTCAATATCACAGGTGTAGAAAGAAATTGCTGATGTCATCGCTTTTTTTAAAAACTTTGAGCTCTTGTAAGGAAAAGCCTGCTATAAATAAGCAGGGTTAATTTTTAGTTACAAACACAGTCAATTGTTTATATAAATATTATAGATCTAAATGCTTGGGCTGGGCACAGTGGCTCACGCCTGTAATCCCAGCACTTTGGGAGGCTGAGGCAGGCAGATCACCTCAGGTCAGGAATTCAAGACCAGCCTGGCCAACATGGTGAAACCCCATCTTTACTAAAAATACAAAAATTAGCCAGGCGTGGTTGTACTGCCTGTCATCCCAGCTACTCAGGAGGCTGAGGCAGGAGAATCGCTTGAACCTGGGAGTCGGAGGTTGCAGTGAGCCAAGATCGCACCACTGCACTCCAGCCTGGGTGACAGAGGAAGACTCCATCTCAAAACAAAATTAAATTAAAAATAAATAAATGCCTAGCTTCTTCCTTAGAGTTGCCTTGTCTTAGAGGGCTGTGTTTCACTGTCTTTGCTTACAATCTAGGGAGGCCTTCAGTGATGCAAAAACGTTTTTCTTTTTATTTGAAAGAGAGTCTCACTCTGTTGCCCAGGCTGGTCTCGAACTCCGACCTCAAGTGATCCACCCACCTCAGCCTCCCAAAGTGCTGGGATTACAAGTGTGAGTCACAGCGCCCTACCAGGGTTTTTTTGTTGTTGTTATTTTGAGACAGGGTCTCTGTTGCCCAGGCTGGAGTGCAGTGGCACAATCATGGCTCACTGCAGCCTCAACCTACTGGCCTCAAGCAATTCTCCCACCACGCCGGCTAATTTTTAAATTGTTTGTAGAGACAGGTTCTCCCTATGTTGCCCAGGCGGGTCTCAAACACCTGGGATCAAGCAAGCCCCCTGCCTTGCCTTCCCAAAGTGTTAGGATTACACATGTGAGCCACCATGCCTGACACATTTTTCTTTACCATGGGCTAGAGTGCAGCGGTGCCATCATGGCTCATTACAGCCTGGACCTCCCAGGATCAGACAATTCTCGAGCCTCAGCCTCCTGAGTAAATGGGACTACAGGACTACAGGTGCACTTCACTATGCCTGGCTAATTTTCTTTTCTTTCTTTCTTTTTTTTTTTTTTTTTTTTTGAGACGAAGTCTCACTCTGTCACCAGGCTGGAATGCAGTGGCGCAATCTGGACTCACTGCAACCTCCGCCTCCAGGTTCAAGTGATTTTCCTGCCTCAGACTCCCAAGAAGCAGCTGAGACTACAGGTGCATACCACCACGCCCAGCTAATTTTTTTTGCATTTTTAGTAGAGACAGGGTTTCACTATGTTGGCCAGGATGGTCTCGATCTCTTGACCTCGTGATCTGACTGTCTTGGCCTCCCAAAGTGCTGGGATTACAGGCGTGAGCTACCATGCCCGGCCATGCCTGACTAATTTTTTAAATTATTTTCGTAGACACAGGGTCTCCCTATGTTGCCCAGGCTGGTCTCGAACTCCTGGACTCCAAGTGATTTGCCCAACTCAGCCTCCAAAGTGCTGGGATTACAGGCATGAACGACTGTGCCCAGCACCAGTTGATTTCTTTAGGATGATTGAGAAATCCTGTGGCAGCCAAAGGAGCCTCATCTGCAGGTCTCTCCATGCCTATTGCTTTGTGTCTGATAAATCTAGGGTGCAAACAATATTTCACCTAGAGCATTGCAGGCTGGCCTGATGTTATGACCGTTTATCTCAAATTTTTGTGGCCGGGTGCAGTGGCTCACGCCTGTAATCCCAGCACTTTGGAAGGCCGAGGCAGGTGAATCACCTGAAGTCAGGAGTTCGAGACCAGCCTGGCCAACATGGTTGAACCCCATCTCTTCTAAAAATACAAAAATTAGCTGGGTGAGGTGGCACATGCCTGTAATCCCAGCTACTTGGAGGCTGAGGCAGGATAATCACTTGAACCTGAGAGGCGAAGGTTGCAGTGAGTGGAGATCATGCCATTGCACTCCAGCCTGGGAAACAAGAGCGAAACTCTATCTCAAAAAAAAAAAAAAAAGGGGTGCATATCCATTTAAATGGCAAAAAAAGGGGTGGAGGGAGATGAGATGAATCAAATTGGTGGATTAGGAGCCAGGCACTGATGAAAATAAGATACTTCTAGTAAAAACTGGACGATTTAATGTGTGTGCAGAGTTGGAACTGAGAGTCCATTCCTGCAGAGAAAAATATGGGCTCATTATAGACCAGGATTAAATTCAAACCCCAAATCCCAACTTTCCTATTAATTGACTTGCTTGGGAACTCAGACAGTCAGGAAGGTAGCAAGTGAGGGGAATAAAAATCAAGTTTCTTAGTTCTTACCAATTTTCCTTTTGACCAAATCAAGGACAGAGTCCCAGTTGAAGGGGAAAAAAGGAAACAAATCTTTAAAAAAAAGATAAGCAATTTCTGTTTCTCTTTGCCAGGAGTGGACTAAGAGCCTGAAATTGCTGCCAAGTAACCTCTTTAGCCATAAATATCTCATCTTTTTTCTTGTTACAAACTGTATCCTTTTGTTCAAGCGCACTCATTCTTGGCCATTCTTGGCGGGGATGCAGGTATGACCTAATTTTGATGTAAAGCGTGTGGGAGAATTAACTTTCAAAGTAACACATCTGAAGCTGGGATGTTTGCAGCAGAGAGGATGAATGTGGTTGAATCAGCCACTTAGAATGTTACCTCGCTATTGATAGAATTTCAGATTTTTTCCTCCTCCTTTCTTTATTTTTGTTAGTTAATACTTAGTCAATCTCTGTTTGTTTCACATATTCTTTTTTTTTTTTTTTTGAGACGGAGTTATGCTCTTGTCACCCAGGCTGGAGTGCACTGGCTCAATCTCGGCTCACTGCAACCTCTGCCTCAAGGGTTCAAGTGATTCTCCTGCCTCAGCCTCCTAAGTAGCTGGGATTACAGGCGTGCGCCACCACACCTAGCTAATTTTGTATTTTAGTAGAGACGGGGTTTCACCATGTTGGTCAGGCTGGTCTCGTACTCCTGACCTCGTGTGCTGGGATTACAGGCGTGAGCCACCGTGCCTGGCCCTCTTTTTTTTTTTTTTTTTTGAGATGGAGTTTTCGCTCTTGTTGCCCAGGCTGCAGTGCAGTGGCGCTATCTCGACTCACCGCAACCTCCGCCTCCTGGGTTCAAGCAATTCTCCTGCCTCAGCCTTTCAAGTAGCTGGGATTACAGGCAAATGCCACCACACCCAGCTAATTTTTTTAGTATTTTTAGTGGAGACGGGGTTTCACCATGTTGGCCAGACTGGTCTCAAATTTCTGACCTCAGATGATCCACCCACCTCAGCCTCCCAAAGTGCTGGGATTACAGGCGTGAGCCACTGTGTCTGGCTGTTTCATGTATTCTAAGGGGAAATCCAGTGTTGTGCTTTAGAGCATGAGGTTTGGAGCCAGGGGTTGCTGGATTTGAATCCTGTCTCCACCACTGTTGACTGTGACCATAAATAAATTACTTACCTCTGTGTTCACTTCCTGTGGCTGCTGTAATAAATTACCAGAAATTGGGTGAATTGAAACAACAGGATTTTATTCGCTCATAGTTCTTGAGGCCAGATGTCCAAAATCAGTATCACGGGTTAAAATCAAGGTGCTGGCAGGGCTATGCCCCTGGAGGCTCTAGGGGAGAATCTGTTTCTCACCCCTCCAGTTTGTGGTGGTTGCCAGAGTTACTTGACTTGTGACCTCATCTCCCCGATGTCTCCCTCCATGTTCACACCGCCATGTGTTGTAAGATCTCCCTCTGCCTCCTTTTTTCTTTTTTCTGAGACAGAGTCTCTCTCTATTGCCCAGGCTGGAGTGCAGTGGCACGATTTCGGCTCACTGCAACCTCCGCCTCCAAGGTTCAAGTGATTCTCTTGCTTCAGCCTCCTGAGGAGCTGGGATTACAGGCATGTGCCATCACGCCTGACTAATTTTTGTATTTTTAGTAGAGACAGGGATTCACCATGTTGGCCAGGCTGGTCTCAGACTCCTGACCTCAAGTGATCCCCTCGCCTTGGCCTCCCAAAGTGCTGGGATTACAGGCGTGAGCCACCTCGCCTGGCCCTTTTTTCTTTTAAGCCAAGGTATCACTTTATTGTCCAGGCTGGAGTGCAGTGCCATGATCATGATCATAGCTCACTGTCACCTTGAATTTCTGGGCTCAAGCAATCCTTCTGCCTCAGCCTCCCAAGTAGAAGGGACTACATGTGTGCGCCACCATGCCTAGTTAATTTTTGAAAATTTTTTATAGAGACAGGGTCTTGCCATCTTGCCCAGGCTGGTCTTAAACTCCTGTGCTCAAGTGATACTCCCACCTCAGCCTCCAGAGGAGCTGGGATTACAGGGGTGAACCACCACACCTAGCCTCTTGTAGTAGAGGTGAGGTCTCACTATGTTGCCCAGGCTAGTCTCAAACTCCTGGACTCAAGCAATCCTCCTGCCCTGGCCTCCCAAAATGTGGGTTTATAGACATGAGCCACCATTCCTGGCCTCCAGTGCCTGCCTCCCCCTTATAAGGCTACATGTGATGGCATTTATGGCTTATTGTGATAATCCCAGTTAATCTCCCCACGTCAAAACTTTAATTTACTCACATCTACAAAGATCCTAATTTATATACAGTAATATACAAGTTCCAGGGATTAGGACCTGGTATCTTTGGTAGGGTTGTAGGGAAGGACATTTTTCAGTCTCCATAATCCCGTTTTTGTTGTTGTTGTTGTTTGTAGAGATGGGGTTTCACCACATTGCCCAGGCTGGTCTCAAACTCCTGGGCTCAAGCGATCTGCCTGCCTCAGCCTCCCAATGTGCTCAGATTACAGGCATGAGCCACTGTGCCCAGCCATGGCTCCAAAACTTTTATTGAGTTCCCTTTTTTGCAGCAATAAGAGGCTCCATTTCATAGGGCTGCTGTAAAGATTATAAAAGATCATTAAGGCCAGGCATGGCCTTATGGTGGCTCACGCCTATAATCCCAGCACTTTGGGAGGTGGAGGCGGGCAGATCATGAGGTCGGGAGATCAAGACCATCCTCGGTAGCACGGTGAAACCCCATCTCTACCAAAAATACAAAAAATTAGCCGGGCATGGTGGCACATGCCTGTAGTCCCAGCTACTTGGGAGGCTGAGGCAAGAGAATCGCTTGAACCCGGGAGGTGGAGGTTGCAGTGAGCTGAGATCGCACCACGTCACTCCAGCCTGGGCAACAGAGTGAGACCCCATCTCAAAATAATAATAATAATAATAACAGTAATAATAATAATTAATGTGAAGTGCTTAATACAATTCTTGGTTTATAGTCAATGCTCAATAAATACCAGCCATTGTCATTACTGTCATCACCATCAACTTAAATTCTTCCTCTTTATGGATAGGGAGAAAAAAATACAGTAGGTACAGAGTGCTAAGATATTAGAGCCTGAATATACTTTAGAATTCAATTCATCTACTCTAATTGCCTTATTTTATACATCAAACACTGAAGTCCAGAGATATTGACCTGCCCATGACTCCACAGCTAGGAGGTAGCAGGTTCATTTCCTTATAACATTTTAGATACTGTGATTCTGTAATCTGTAGATAGGAAAGCTCATCACAGGAGTGATAAGGGATGAGAGAGAGACAGAGAGACACACAGAGAGAGGGTTTATTGAGTTCCAGTCTCTTGACTTGAAGGAGACCATGGCTCTCTAGTTATGAACATGAGCAGACATTGCGTTTTACAGTCACAATCTCCTTTGATTCTCACAACATGAGGGTGAGGTGGGTATTATCTTCATTCCCATTTTAGAGACCAGGAAACCGGATGATGGAAGCGATGCAATTGCTCCACAGCATATAGCAAGTGACAGCATTAGAATTCAAACAGTCCAGCTGGAATGACCAGGTGCTCTCAAGCCCTCTCTAATGCCCTCTCTCTAGTAGATGCTTTCTGTCAGCATGAATTATATATTCATCTCAAGTGACTGTGCTCTAAGCAAGAGAAATATAAAGTTCAGACCAGCCTGTCTCTACTAAAAATACAAAAATTAGCCGGATGTGGTGGCACGCACCTGTAATCCCAGCTACCTGCAAGGCTGAGGCAGGGGAATCACTGGAACCCGGGGGGCAGAGGCTGCAGTGAGCCGAGATTGTGCCACTGCATTCCAACCTGGGCGACAGAGCAAGACTCCCTCTCAAAAAAAAATATATAAAGTTGAGTTTCTATGAGGCACTGGGAGCTGGAGCCCGAATAGGGTTAGTGATGTCGTTGGGATCATCTCCTTGGACTGGAGATTTGGAGAACAGAGGAGTCAATGGGGTCACCTGAGATACCATGACTCTGCTATGTATTTTCAGCTGTGGGCATCGTGCTCCAAGCTCTCTGTTTTGCCTAGAATGTCCCTCTTCTTGTGTTCTGGGATCCTTCCTGGCAACTGAACTCGCTCTGATGCTGTAGGGAGCCCATTTCAGGCTTTGTGTCCTGTCCAAGTGTTCCAGGGCCATCTGTCACTGGCACAACAATTTCAGTAAACAACAATTTGGTTTCCTTAATCATGGCTTTAAGACCAAAGTTAATTGATACAAGGTTGTTCTTAATTAGTAAAAATGCCTGTTACAGAAAAATGATGCATGAACTGCAATTCACAAGAAGGAAATCTATGCAGAGTATTCTTATCTGGCCTAAATGATAGCTCCCCAGTGAGGACCAGGGAAAACAGCAAGACATGCTGATTACAGGGCTGACCATGTGTGCGAAGAGCCCACAGCTGATGAAAACAAAATCTTGAATTTATCATTGGAAATTAAGAGAACACACAAAATTAAAATTTCCTGGCACTTTGGGACGCCAAGGGGGGCAGATCACGAGGTCAGGAGATAGAGACCATCCTGGCCAACATGGTGAAACCCTGTCTCTACTAAAAATACAAAAATTAGCTGGGCATTGTGGCACATGCCTGTAATCCCAGCTACTTGGGAGGCTGAGGCAGGATAATTGCTTGAACCAGGGAATCAGAGGTTGCAGTGAGCCGAGATCGCACCACTGCACTCCAGCCTGGTGACAGAGTGAGACTCGTCTCAAAAAAAAAAAATAATTTCACTCTTTCAGTCTTTAAAAAAATAAGACTCTGGTTCTTGGTTTGTTTTTTCTGTCCGGATTGTTCGGTATTTACTATGTGGTCCTTAGGGCCATGGTGATCTCTGTGATTTTTTTTTTTTTTTTTTTTTTTGAGACGGAGTCTCGCTCTGTCACCCAGGCTGGAGTGCAGTGGTGATCTCGGCTCACCGCAACCTCCGCCTCCCGGGTTCACGCCATTCTCCTGCCTCAGCCTCCCGAGTAGCTGGGCCTACAGGCGCCCACTACCACGCCCGGCTATTTTTTTGTATTTTTAGTAGAGACAGGGTTTCACCGTGTTAGGCAGGATGGTCTCGATCTCCTGACCTCGTGATCCACCCGCCTCGGCCTCCCAAAGTGCTGGGATTACAGGCATGAGCCACCGTGCCCGGCCGATCTCTGTGATTGACTAACCTGCAGTGTGATGAATAAACTGACATTCATTTAAATATAATTGCTGGGTGCAGTGGCTCAAGCCTGTAATCCCAGCACTTTGGGAGGCTGAGGCGGGCAGATCATGAGGTCAAGAGTTGAAGACCAGACTGACCAACATGGTGAAAACCCGTCTCTAATAAAAATACAAAAATTAGCTGGGTGTGGTGTCATGTGCCTGTAATCCCAGCTACTTGGGAGGCTGAGGCAGGAGAATCGCTTGAACCTGGCAGGCGGAGGTTGCAGTGAGCTGAGATGGCATCACTGCATTCCAGCCTGGGTGACAGAGTGACACTCTATCTCAAAAAAAAAAAAAAAAAAAAAAGCCAAACGTCCTTTGGACTCACATGTCGTCAAAGAGCTATGTTCTCTGAAATTTTACATATGCTTTAAAAATTTTCATCTTTGTTGGAATAAGCCTTCTTCCAGCATTGCCCCCACCCCCATTTCCATTTTGCCCCTATTGACCTGGTTAGCTAAGATCTCCAGCAATGCAGCCTGTTAGAATTAGTGGTGAAATATCAATAAAGAGACATTCAACGCAGGTTGAGGAACTTTCCGGTGAAGAAGGTGCATGAGTTTTGTATTCTCTTGGGCTAATTTTCTTTTCCTTCCTTCTGGATTCTAGGCAGTTGAAGCCACCATATAAAAATTGGCCCTAGGCCAGGAGCGGTATCTCACGCCTGTAATCCCAGCACTTTGGGAGGCTGAGGCAGGCGGATCACCTGAGGTCAGGAGTTTGTGACCGGCCTGACCAATATGCTGAAACCCCGTCTCTACTAAAAATACAAAAATTAGCCGGGTGTGGTGGCACATGCCTGTAGTCCCAGCTACTCGGGAGGCTGAGACAGGAGAATTGCCTGAACTCGGGAGGCGGACGTTGCAGTAAGCCGAGATCACAGCACCGCACTCCAGCCTGGGTGACAGAACGAGACTCCGTAAAAAAAAAAAAAAAAAAAAAAAAAAAAAAAAAAATCAGCCCTAGGCCAGGCATGGTGGCTTACACCTGTAATCCCAGCACTTTTGGAGGCCAAAGCGGGCATATCACTTGAGATTGAGACCAGCCTGACCAACATGGTGAAACCCCATCTCTACTAAACCCCATCTCTGACTAATACAAAAATTAGTCAGGTGTGGTGGCAGGTGCCTGTAGTCCCAGCTACTAGGGAGGCTGGGAGGCTGAGGCACGAGAATCGCTTGAACCTGGGAGGTGGAAGTTGCAGTGAGCAGAGATTGCGCCACTGCACTCCAGCTTGGGCGACAGAGCCAGACACAGTCTCAAAGAAAAAAAAAAATTTGGTCCTCAGCAAACTAGAGACTTGCTGTGCTTATTTCCTGACTAGGTAGCAGACCAGTTCTAAAGCATCTTCCAGTTTTGATTTTCTGATTCCAAATAACCCTGGCATAAGTGGTGCCACTGTACATTAATATTAATGAGTTAAACCAGATTGCATCCTGTTTGTTAAAGTACTCATTGGAAAAAAACAGAAAATTTATTGATTTAAACTCCTTATTGTCATTATTTAATTCAGTGTTTAATAGATACATACTTACATAAAATAGACATTAATTAATATTTATAAGGATTTTGCATAGGAAAGCATATATTTTCTAGATTTAATGGGGTAGAGAGCTGCCTAGTCTCTTAAGTCCAACAATATAAGCAGTTCCTATTTTTACTCATGCAACATGATCTAGGACTCAAGTCCATGTGTTACCTGACCTTGGTTAAAATAACTGGAAAGTAATTCTCTTTATGGGCGTGGATGGTCCTGTAGAGGATTTTGCCAGAAATGAAATTGGGCTCTTCCCACATTTTTGTCAGTGCAAGAGTCGGCATGTGGCAGTTTTGAGTGAATATGGACTCAGTCAGGAAGGGATTTCCATAACACATTTACCAAATGTGTGGCCGAGACGCGGTGGCCTTTTACAGTGCAGGCTGTGAGACTAGGGCCTCTGAAAACCAGGTCAGAGAGAGAGGATTATGGCTTGCTGTCTCCCACCCACTCGGCTCCTCACACACGGCTCAGCTGCTGGGGATCGGTCCCATGCCCTCTGATGTAGCTGCCGACCCAGTCTGCAGAGGATTACTGGTGGCATCACAGCTGGGATGCCTCTGGACAAATATCTTTTTTTTTTTTTTTTGAGATGGAGTTTCTCTATTGTTGCCCAGGCTGGAGTACAACGGCACGATCTCAGCTCACTGCAACCTCTGCCTCCTGGGTTCAAGAGATTCTCTTGCCTCAGCCTCCTGAGAAGCTAGGAGTATAGAACTGTGCCACCACGCCCGGCTAATTTTGTATTTTTAGTAAAGATGGGGTTTCACCATATTGGTCAGGCTGGTCTCAAACTCTTGACCTCAGGTGAACCACCTGCCTCAGCCTCCCAAAGTGCTGGGGTTACAGGTGTGAGCCACTGAGCCTGACCTATCATTTTTTAAGTTATGAAGTTATTTACTTTTTTACAGGTGGGGTCTTGCTCTGTTGCCTGGGCTGGAGTGCAGTGGCTATTTACAGGTACAATAAAAGTGCACTGCAGCCTAGAGCTCCTGGGCTCAAGAGATCCACCCACCTCAGCCTCCCAGGTAGCTGGGACTACAGGTGCATCCCACCTTGCCCAGAATAAATTACATATGTATTTTTTAAACAGGTAGTAAAGTATAAAAACTAACATGATGGCCTGGTCAGTGGCTCACACCTGTAATCCCAGCACTTTGGGAGGCCGAGGCGGGCGGATTGCAAGGTCAGGAGTTCGAGACCAGTCTGGCCAACATAGTGAAACCCCGTCTCTACTCAAAATACACAAAAAATTAGCTTGACGTGGTAGTGTGAGCCTGTAATCCTAGCTACTCGGGAGGCTGAGGCAGGAGAATCACGTGAACCGGGGACGGGGAGCTTGCAGTGAGCTGAGCTTGTGCCACTGCACTCCAGCCTGGGCAACACAGTGAGACTCCGTCTCAAAAAAAAAAAAAAAAAAAGAACATGATACCCACCCACATACACTGTATTAAACACCGTATTAAATAATGACAATAGGCTGGGCGTAGTGGCTCATGCATGTAATTCCAGCACTTTGGGAGGCCGAGGCCGAGGTGGGTGGATCCCTTGAGGTCAGGAGTTCAAGACCAGCCTGGCCAACATGGCAAAACCCCATCTCTACTACAGTTTTTTTTTTTTTTTGAGACAGAGTTTTGCTCTTGTTGCCTAGGCTGGATTGCAATGGCGCGATCTCAGCTCACTGCAGTATCTGCCTCCCGGGTTCAATCGATTCTCCTGCCTCAGCTTCCCGAGCAGCTGGGATTACAGGCATGTGCCACCATGCCCGACTAAGTTTGTATTTTTAGTAGAGACGAAGTTTCTCCATGTTAGTCAGTCTGGTCTTGAACTCCTGACCTCATGCGATCTGCTTGCCTCAGCCTCCCAAAGTGCTGGGATTACGAGCACGAGCCACTGTGCCTGGCCATCTCTACTAAAATTACAAAAATTAGCCGGGTGTGGTGGCACATGCCTGTAATCCCAGCTACATTAGGAGGCTGAGGCACGAAAATTGCTTGACCTCAGGAGGCAGAGGTTGCAATGAGCCGAGATCGCATTACTGCACTCAAGCCTGAGCATCAGAGTGAGACTCTTTCCCAACAAAACAAAACAAAAAAGACAATAATAATAATGACAGGGCCAGGTGTGGTGGTTCACGCCTGTAATCCCAGCACTTTGGGAGGCCGAAGCGGGCAGATCACCTCAGGTCAGGAGTTCGAGACCAGCCTGGCCAACACAGTGAAACCCCGTGTCTACTAAAAACACGAAAATTAGCTGGGCATGGCGGTGGGCACCTGTAATCCCAGATACTTGGGAGGCTGAGACAGGAGAATCGCTCCGCTTGAACCTGGGGGGCAGAGGTTGCAGTGAGCCGAGATCGAGTCACTGCACTCCAGCCTGGGTGAGAAGGGGAGACTCTGTCTCTAAATCAATTAATCGGTCAATCAATCAATCAATAATAGACATTTCCAGAGAAGAAAATGGAAGGCGGAAAATCATCAACGGCAGAAATAGCACCTCCGAACTCCAGCCTGGGCGACAGAACGAGACTCCATCTCAAAAAACAAACAAAAAATAATAATAACAATAAGGAGTTCAAGACAAATCAATAAATTCTCTGGTTTTTCCTCCCAACTCAACATTTCCATCTTCCTGTTATTTTGTTTTTCAAGAAATAAAATATTACACATAAAGTTGCAGATCCTCATGTCATCCTCCCTTTTTTTGTTTGTTTGTTTTGTTTTTCTCTCTTTCTTTCCTGGGTTAATCTCATCCTGAATTTGATGATTGTCATTGCCATCCATGTTTTCACACTTGACTATACATAAATTTAGTCCTAAACAGTATAGTGCTCATATTCATGCTTCAGATTTTATGTATAAATGCCACTGTCCCGCACCTATTATCCTGCACCTTTTTTTTTTTTTTTTGAGACGGAGTCTCGCTCTGTCACCCAGGCTGGACTGCAGTGGCGAGATCTCGGCTCACTGCAAGCTCCGCCTCCTGGGTTCACGCCATTCTCCTGCCTCAGCCTCCCGAGTAGCTGGGATTACAGGCATGCGCCACCACATCTGGCTAATTTTTTGTATTTTTAGTAGAGACTGGGTTTCACCATGTTGGCTAGGCTGGTCTCAAACTCCTTACCTCAAGTGATTCACCCACCTGGGCCTCCCAAAGTGCTGGGATTACAGGTGCATTTATTCTTAAATATTGAATAGCTTTTATTGCTTTTTTTCTTTCTTTCTTTTTTTTTTGAGACAGGATCTCACTCTGTCATTGAGGCTCGAGTGCAGTGGTGCAGTCATAGCTCACTGTGGCCTTGACCTTCCAGGCTCAATTGATCTTCCCACTCAGCCTCCCAAGCAGCTGGGACTACAGGTACATACCACCATGTCTGGCTACTTTTTTTTTTTTTTTTTTGTATTTTTTGTAGAGATAGGGTCTCGTTATGTTGCCTAGGCTTGTCTCAAACTCCTAGGCTCAAGCGATCAGCCTACTCTGCCTCCCAAAGTACTGGGATTACAGGCGTGGGCCACAGCACCTGGCCAGGAAGACTTGATTTTTTAAAAAGATTCCATTAAAAATAGCAATAAAGGCCAGGCTCAGTGGCTCACACCTGTAGTCCCAGTACTTTGGGAGGCTGAGGTTGATGGATCACGGGAGTCCAGGAGCTGGATACCAGCCGTCTCTACAAAAAATAGAAAAATTAGCTGGGTGTAGTGGCGTGTGCCTATAGTGCCACCTACTCAGGAGGCTGAGGTGGGAGGGTGGATTAAACCAGGGGGCAAGGGTTGAGGCTGTAGTAAGCTGTGATCACACCACTGCACTCCAGCCTGGGTGACAGAGTGAGACCCTGTCTAAAATAATAGTAATAATAAAGTCTTCCTATCAAAAAGGAACACTTCGGATTTTTGTGTATTGATTTTGTATCCAGAAACCTGATTGTGATTGTGATTGTGATGGGAGAGTGGCAGTGCACCACGTGACTAGGACTTCTGATGTTCTCGTATCCTTGCATTCCAGAGACAGCCCTACCAGATCATGGCTACATTCAATTTTCTAGTAATTTATTTATCATTTTAAAGAGATGCTTTTATACAGAATTTGTAATCTGAGAAACTGGCTGGGCAGTGTGACTTCATCTGTCAGAGAGGCAAAAGGCTTATGCAGAGTGGGCTGTTTGGCCTTGGATCCTGGAGCAGCCTTCTTTGCCTTTATTGACCCTTCTGTGCCTTCTGTGTGCCCTTTGGCTAGCTTCTTCTCCTGCCAATCACAATCACACCCTCTTCACTACGTTTTTGTTTTAAATTTTATTTTATTTTTTGTTGACACAGAGTCTCACTCTATCTCCCAGGCTGGAGTTCAGTGGTAGGATCTCAGCTCACTGCAACTGCCGCCTCGTCCACCTCCCGGGTTCAAGTGATTCTCCTGCCTCAGGTTCCCAAGTAGCTGGTATTACAGGCGTGCCCACCACGCCTGGCTAATTTTTGTATTTTTTAGTAGAGATGGGGTTTTGCCATGTTGGTCAGGCTGGTCTCGAACTCCTGACCTCAAGTGATCCACCCACCTCGGCCTCCCAAAGTGTTGGGATTACTGTTGTGAGCCACCGCGCCTGGTTCTTCACTACGTTTTAGATTCTTTTTAGATTGTGCTCCATTGAGAGCTCAAGCAATACAGCCACCCAGGTTTTTGTAACTCTCCATGGCGCTCACCACAGTACTTACGCAAGGAGGTCCACGCTATGATGAAGTGGTGTCTACTGTTGAATTGATGAGTTCCTCTTTATTAACCTACTATAGTTTCATTTTACTCTTAGCCGTCAGGAAGCTAAGAGCTGAGTTCTGTGCTCAGTGGCAACATATTTCCTTGACTATGGATTTTTAAAATACTGTTTTTCTGGCCGGGCGCGGTGGCTCATTCCTGTAATCCCAGCACTTTGAGAGGCTGAGACAGGTGGATCACCTGAGGTCAGGAGTTCAACACCAACCTGACCAACATAGTGAAACACCGTCTCTACTAAAAATACAAAAATTAGCCGGGCGTGGTGGCAGGCACCTGTAATCCCAGCTACTCGGGAGGCTGAGGCAGGAGAATCGCTTGAACCTGGGAGGCGGAGGTTGCAGAGATTTGACATCGTGCCACTGAGCTCAGCCTGGGCGAGAGTAAAACTCTGTCTCAAAACAAAACAAAAAAATTTTTCTTTCTAGGCATGCCTCTCATTCAAAGAGCTTTTAAAGTCTCTTGCTTGTTTCATTATTATGAATTTTACGCCTATTTTAAAGCTATACGGTTTCACTGCTGTATGCTTTAGTGTAAGCTATGTCAAATCCTTTTGCAGGTAGGTGGAGTTTAAATTCTATAAAATGAGACGTGATCAATAAAAGCGGATGAAGAGTCTGAGGACTTGAGTGGTGGTGGAGATTTTCCAGAATTATTAGTGTAGAAAATTAATTTCGATGTTTTAGTGCATATGCTTGTACATAATACCTTTTACTCACAATAATACTGTATTTAATTCAGGGGAAGACATGTGATTTTACTTTCAATGTCTGCTAGTAAATAAAAATAATTCACAACCTTATAAAGTAATAGTGCTCGGTCTGGGCCTGATAATTGAATATATTATCACTGAAGATTATATTTTATTAAGTACTGAATTGAACAGTTTCTGAACAATGAGATTTTTCTTTCCAGCTGAATCTAAATCTGATTTTAAAGAAATCACTGCTCGTGCTTTTGTGTCCTCCGGGTTTCTAACTTCCACTCTCCCTCCTTCAAGGGCATCTCCCAGAAGGGGGCTGGGCTCATTAACTCAGGGACGGTGTAAAGCGTTTGCTCCTCTCCTCACAGCCCTTCCGCGGTCTCCCAAGGAGACAAGTGGAATGCCCACCAAGTCATGCTTTTCCATTACTCATTCCGCCTTCTCTCCCGAGGTGGCGCGTGGGAGGTGTTTTGCTCGGGTTCTGTAAGAATAGGCCAGGCAGCTTCCCGCGGGATGCGCTCATCCCTTCTCGGGGTTCCGCTCCCACCGCGCCGCGTTCGGCCGGTTCCGCCTGCGAGATGTTTTCCGACGGACAATGATTCCACTCTCGGCGCCTCCCATGTTGATCCCAGCTCCTCTGCGGGCGTCAGGACCCCTGGGCCCCGCCCCGCTCCACTCAGTCAATCTTTTGTCCCCGTATAAGGCGGATTATCGGGGTGGCTGGGGGCGGCTGATTCCGACGAATGCCCTTGAGGGTCACCCGGGAGGGAACTCCGGGCTCCGGCTTTGGCCAACCCGCACCCCTCGCTGCGCCGGCCCGAGGGCCACCAGGGGGCGCTCGATGTTCCTGCAGCCCCCCGCAGCAGCCCCACTCCCCGGCTCACCCTACGATTGGCTGGCCGCCCCGAGCTCTGTGCTGTGATTGGTCACAGCCCGTGTCCGTCGCGGGCGCCGGGGCGGATACGAGGTGACGCGCTGCGGCCCAGCTCGGGGCGGTGTCCCGCGCCGGCGACTGCGGGCGGAGTTTCGCGAGGGCCGAAGCGGGGCAGTGTGACGGCAGCGGTCCTGGGAGGCGCCCGCGCGCGTCGGAGCAGCTCCCCGTCCTCCGCAGCCGTCACCGCCGGCCGTCGCCGCGCCCTGGCCTCCAGCACTCCTGTCCACCGCCCACCGCCCACCTCCCACCTCGATGCGGTGCCGGGCTGCTGCGTGATGGGGCTGCGGAGCGGCGCCCTGCGGCTCGCGGCGGCCGCTGCTCGCGCTGAGGTGCGTCGGTGCCCGGCCCCCCGCGCCCCCGCGCGCCGCGGCTCCTGTTGACCCGGTCCGCCCGTCGGTCTGCAGCGCGGCTGAGGTAAGGCGGCGGGGCTGGCCGCGGTTGGCGCCGCGGCCGCGGGGTTGGGGAGGGGGCCGCTTCCGCGGGGAGGAGCGGCCGGGCCGGGGTCCGGGCGGGGTCTGAGGGGAGGTAGCGCGGGACGGGCGCCGGGTGCGGGAGCCTCGCCCTCGGGGGAGGGCACCCCTCCCTAGGCCAGCAGCGAGTCCCGGGCCGGCGTCCAGCGGTCGGCTGGGGCCCCCGCAGTGCCCTGCACCGGCCCTCCGTTTCCCCCGCGCTGCCAGGCCCCGGCTGTGCCCAGCGCTCTCCAGAGCCGCCGCTGCCTGGCCGTTCCCTGGGCTCCGCGCACGTTGCAGCCCGGGGGGCGGCTGTGCTTCGTTTGAAGCCATGGTTTCTCATTTTTCCTCTCCCCTTTCCTCCTTTGTGGTGGGCATCGGGCTTCGGCTGGGAATGTGGTTATGCCCTTTGCCAGATGGCGATAGGAAAGGTCATCGCTTGGCGCTGGGGGAGCCGAGGGCTCGAGGCCTGGAAAGAGGGGTGCGATAGGAAGGGAGGGGGCTTGTTGGATGCTGGCCAGGTGTGAGGAAGGCTGGTGTGGTCTCGGCGTTCAGCCGACTGGGATTACTCGGGCAGCCATATTGGGAGGATGATCTGACAAATCCTTTAGGAGCCAAGTCCAGTTGTTGGAAGGCACCGAGTGACAGCCCTGGCAGCTTTCAGGGTGACTGGCCAGACCAGAAGCCAAGTTGTGGGGGTTGGGAGGCTGCTTGAGCAAGCTAGTCATTGTTCATGCAACACAAAACATTCCCGCCCCTAACGCCAGAATGGAGCTTCCAGATCCCTTTTTTTTTTTCCTTGATTGCTAAATGAGCTTCCAAGGTAAACTGCCTTCAAGATTCCATTCTTGTTGGGGTGAAATTCCGTGTTTCTCTATTCATCTTCTGCGTCCAGTGCGGGGGCTGTGAAAGGCCTGCTGATGCTTTACATGTGCATAGGCCGATCTGAGAATTGCTAAGGCCACTGTATCAGTATGGAGGCCTCGAGTAGCCGTAGAGCATTGGATGGATAGATTTTCAGAGTCGCTCAACTTGCAGAGAAGAAGTAAACCAGAGTATTCTGATAGTGGGCGAGGCTAGTGGCGGCATTTCTGAGGACGCAGGCTGTCATCTTTGTGGAATCTCGAGGTAGCTGAAATTAGATTGTCAACAGATCCCTTGCTCATATCTCTTACTGCTCTGAGCAGCTGTTCTGCCACCATTGAACATTCCGCTTTGTGTCATGATGTGCCTGTCTGAGCCTGATGAAAGTGTGCTGATGAGATTTGAATAACTCTTAAGAGGTGATATCATGGTGGATATTTTATTTAAAGGCTGGCATTTTGTCTCCTTAGTTTAGTCATAACAAAATCTGGTTCTTGTGTTCCTCTAAGAAGTGAGGTGGTGCTTTCTGATTAAGTTGATATGGTTGCTGGATTATAGAGCAAGTGTTGTTAATGTATTGTTTGAAGGTGGAATATGAGAATTGCACATAGGTTGGTATTGTAAAGCAGGTCTGGAGATGATCAATAACCGGGTTCAGCATGAGTCTGTAGATCTGTTCTTTTCTATATCCTAGATGTGGACAGGACCTGGAGAGATGGCATGCCTGCTTTCTTCTTTGTGGCCTTTGCTTTCATTCAAGTTCAATTTGTTCATAAATACATTCTCATAACTTCTCAGGTTGAACTATGTAAAAAATTTTGGGATGGGTGCGGTGGCTCATGCCTTGTAATCCCAACACTTTGGGAGGCTGAGACAGGAGGATCCCTTGAGCTCAGGAGTTCGAGACCACCCTGGGCAACAGAGTGGGACTCTGTCTCTACAAAAATAAATGAATAAATAAATACCTGGGCATGGTGGCTCATGCCTGTATTCCCAGCTATTTGGGAGACTGAGGTGGGAGGATTGCTTGAGGCTAGCCTGGGCAACAGAAAGACCCTGGCTAAAAAAAAAAAATGTGTATATATATATGTGTGTGCGTGTGTGTATATATATATATATATATATATATATATATATATATATACACACACATTTAAAAAATTTGGATAGGTTTTGCTAAGCAAAGTCTTAACACTATTTTTTTGTTATTTTTGTCATCAAGCTTTAGTTTTAAAACTTGTTGAATCAAATGTAACTTCAACAGAAACTAGTGTTTTTTGCATTACACTAGTATGAGAGAAATACAGAATGTCTGTTTTGAAATTCCATGCCCTAAGTTAGAAATATTTCTAAGTTTTTAATTTTTAGAGTTACTTTATTAGTATAAAGATCTGAATATTTTTTATTAAAAATAATTTCAGCATTTGGTAAAATCAGACCTGATTGTGAATCTGATACAGAGGCTAGGTTTTATGAGTATGTGTAGCTCTGCTCTGATGAGTGTTTTTCCAAAATTTATCCAATTAAGTATAGCTTTTAAGGCTTAGAACAGACTGTTTTTCCTTTTCAAGACCAGATATGAATGCACTTTTCCTTTTTTCTCTCTTTCTTCTTTCCCATTTTGATTTCGTGCAGGGAATAAGTGTCCAAGAAAGTCTGCCAACGGAGTCTTTCTTAAGGCCAAAGCTTTTTAGCCCATTTTCTCACTGTGGTCTTGTCCTGGGTACAAAGTAAAGGACAATGGGCCCCCTGCCTTCCTGTTTGTAATCCCCTTCCCAGGCTGCTAATCATAGTAGATCTTTTCCAGGGGGAAGCATATCCTTTTGGTCTTGTAAACTAACATGATATAATTTCATAATGCTCTGAAGTTATTTTATGTCTATTTCATGTATTTCTCTTTGAAAGATGGCCTCGTTTGAACAGGTACTGGTGAATATCTGGATTCTATGAAAGAGTGTGAATAAATATGCATACTTCTTGAACTTTTTTTGTGCAGCTTATCAGGATAGAAGAGAAATTAAACAGATGTGACTGTGGTAGGAAAAACCTGCAAAAGGTGCCTTGGGCCGGACGCAGTGGCTCACATCTGTAATCCCAGTGCTTTGGGAGGCTGAGGCGGGAGGATTGCTTCACATCAAGAGTTTGAGACAAGCTTGGACAACATAGCAGGACCCCCATCTCTACCAAAAAAAAAAAAAAAATCTGGATGTGGGTGGTGTGTGTTTGTAGTCCTAGTGCTTCGGAGGCTGAGTGGGGAGGATGGCTTGAGTTTGAGATTACAGTGAGCTAAGACAGCGCCATTGCACTCCACTCTGGGCTCAGACTTTGCCTGCTAAAAATAAAAAGATGCCTTGGACTTCTCGGAGTTGAACTGTTTGGTTAACGGGCCACTGATTCATTGATGCTCTTTTACTATAGGCATTACCCATTAACTGAGGGTGCATGTAGAGATTTAGTTCTTTACCTTCCAGGAACTCACACTTTACCACTTTCTTTCTTTCTTTCTTTCTTTCTTTCTTTCTTTCTTTCTTTCTTTCTTTCTTTTCTTTCTTTTCTTTCTTTTCTTTCTTTCTTTCTTTTTTTAAGACAGAGTCTCGCCCTGTCGCCCAGGCTGGAGTGCATTGGTATGATCTCAGCTCACTGCAACCTCTGCCTCCCGGGTTCAAATGATTCTTCTGCCTCAGCCTCCCAAGTAGCTGGGATTACAGGCACCTGCCACCATGCCCAGCTAATTTTTGTATTTTTAGTAGAGATGGGGTTTCACCATGTTGGCCAGGCAGGTCTCGAACTCCTGACCTTCTGATCCGCCTGCCTTGGCCTCCCAAAGTGCTGGGATTACAGGCATGAGCCACTGTGCCCTGCCTTTTTTTTTTTTTTTTTTGGGATGGAGTCTTACTCTGTCACTCAGGCTGGAGTGCAGTGGTGTGATCTTTGGCTCACTGCAACCTCTACCTCCTGGGTTCAAGTGATTCTCCTGCCTCAGCCTCCCGAGCAGCTGGGACTACAGGTGCACACCACCATGCCCAGCTAATTTTTGTATTTTTAGTAGAGACGGGGTTTCACCATATTGGCCAGGCTGATCTCGAACTCCTGACCTTGTGATCCACCCGCCTCAGCCTCCCAAAGTGTTGGGATTACAGGCATGAGCTACTGCACCTGGGCTACCATTTCTATATAGAAATGGTGAGATAAAGTTAACTCCAACTCCTTTTCATTTTAGTACAATTTAGTATCCTGATATGGTTTCCGTGATTTCCAGTCAGAGCATTTTCAAAATTCTTTGTAATGTTGTATGTACATAATACTGTACTTATTATCTAATACTCAATTGGTACTTTTACATTTGTCTTGTGGTTTTTTGTATATGTGTTTGAAGTCACAAGCTTGTAAATGTTTGATGGATTTAAAAATCTATATATTTTATATATATATATATATATATATATATATGTTTTTTTTTTTTTGAGACGGAGTTTCACTCTTGTTGCCCAGGCTGGAGTGCAACGGCGCGATCTCGTCTCACCGCAACCTCCGCCTCCCAGGTTCAAGCGGTTCTCCTGCCTCAGCCTCCCTAGTAGCTGGGATTACAGGCCTGTGCCACCACGCCCAGCTAATTTTGTATTTTTAGTAGAGTAGGGGTTTCTCCATGTTGGTCAGGCTGGTCTTGAACTCCCGACCTCAGGTGATCCACCCACCTTGGCCTCCCAAAGTGCTGGGATTACAGGCATGAGCCACCGTGCCCGGCCTATTTTTTGTATTTAATATCACATTGTTTATACCAAAGCATATCATTCAACCATACTATCCTCTACCATTGCCCGTTTTTTTCCCCTTGAGACAGGGTCTTACTCTATTGCCCAGGCTGGAGTGCAGTGGCGCAGTCATGGCTCACTGCAGCCTTGACCTCCTGGGCTCAAGTGGTCCTCCTATCTCAGTCTCCTGAGTAGCTGGGACTACAGGCATGCGCTACCATGCCCAGCTAATTTTTAAATTTTTGTAGAGATGGGGGTCTCACTATATTGCCTATTGCCCAGCCTGGTCTTGAACTCCTGAGCTCAAGTGATCCACCTCAGCCTTCCAAAGTGGGAGGATTAAAGGCATGAGCCCCTGTGCCCAGCCCCATTGCTCTTTTGGATTACTATATTGTTGGCTTAGTTCTCTCTTTCATCCAGATTTTTGACATCATCTTGGCAGATGTCAATGACTATGTAAATAAACAATAACAGAAACAACAATAGTGATAAAATAGCTTACTCATATTGAGCACTTTCTGTGTGCCAGGCTTTTTTCTAAGCACTTTACGTTTATTAACTAATTTAATCCTAATAGCAGCCATATGAAATAAATACTGTTATTCCCATTTTACAGATGAAACTAAAACAGGCCAAGTGACTTCCCCAAAATCATAAGTACTAGTAAGTAACCACTATGCTGAGTTTCCTTTGTAACTACCGTTAACTGTGAAATTTCTTGAATTGAGGTCAAGCAAACATTGGCTTCATTCTGTTCCAGTTGTTTAGTGTTATGGCCACATTTTTAACTTGTCATCATGTTAAGGTCTCAAATTCACCTTCAAGTCTTAAACTGTGATAATTGATAGCTTTCACTTTCATAATCACTTTATGCGTGTTCTCCCACTCTAAGTCTCCTAAACCGTCAGCCTCTTCCAGATTTTACTTCTTTTCCTTCCTTTTCTATACTACGACCTCTGGGTTGCATTGCTTGCAGTTTTTATTCTTTCTTATTATTCTTCAGGACTTACTATGCAGAAGCCAGCCTCACATCATCCCTACCATCCATACCCTCCATTCTTACTCTGTGTCATGGAGAAACCTGCATAGTGCTGGGGATTAGTGCCACAATTAATGTGTAGTCCGAGGTCTCCCTTAAATCTGTCTTTGGTCCCTGTCGGAGCAGTTCTGCTTAGTTCCCTCCCCATTTCTCCACAGTTGCTATTATAAAATCTGGACCCCTTGACTCAAACCTGTCACTGCCCCATGCTTGGCAGAATACCTTGCCTGCCACCTCATAGGAAAAAAGGGCATGAACTCCCTGAGCTTTCCCTTCCTCTACTTACAAACTTCTCTGCCCTCTTTCTTCTGTTCTTTCCCCCAGTGTGAGAAAGAGGTTACTCTGTCTTGGCCTCTGTTAGGTATAGCACTGTTCTAATCTGTAGGAACTCGCAGTATTGGTTACTCTTCTTTTCCCTGCAGTACTTGCCCATTTTCTTTTTTTTTTTTTTTTTTTTTTTTGAGACAGAGTCTTGTTCTGTCACCAAGACTGGAGTGCAGTGGCCTGATCTTGGCTCACTACAACCTCTGCCTCCCGGATTCAAGTGATTCTCCTGCCTCAGCCTCCCAAGTAGCTGGGATTACAAACGTGTGCCACCACGCCCAGCTAATTTTTGTATTTTTAGTAGAGATGGGGTTTCACCGTGTTGACCAGGCTAGTCTCAAACTCCTGACCTCAGGTGATCCGCCCGCCTCTGCCTTCCAAAATGTTGGGATTACGGGCGTGACCCATTGTGCCCAGCCTTTTCTACTGTTCTTGAACACACCAGGCACAGTCCTACCGTAGGGCCCTTGCTCTTACTCTTTCTTTTTCTTTTTTTTTTTTTTTTGAGACAGTCTTGCTGTGTCTCCCAGGCTGGGGTGCAGAGGCACAATCTCCTGGGTTCAAGCAATTCTCCTGCCTCGGCCTCCTGAGCAGCTGGGATTATAGGCACCCACCACCAAGCCCAGCTAATTTTGTATTTTTAGTAGAGACGGTGTTTCACCATGTTGGCCAGGCTGGTCTTGAACTTCTGGCCTCAGGTGATCCACCTGCCTCAGCCTCCCAGAGTGCTGAGGTTACAGGCGTGAGCCACCGCACCCAGCTGCTCTTACTCTTTCTTCTGCCTGGAATACTTTTCCCCTGAAATCTGCTTGGCTAACTCCTTTACCTCTTTCAAGTCTTTGCTTAAATCTCAGCACATCAGCAGGCCCACCCTGACCTCATTTATGCACCTGCACAGCAATCCTTCCCACCACCACAATCTTGAACCCCCTGACTTTGCTGTACTCCCCCATGATGCTGATTACATTCTCGATTCTCTATACCTGATTTATTAATTTTAATGTCCTCCCTCTCCCTACTAGAATGTAAATTCCTCCATGACAAGGAGGTTTATCTTTTTTGTTCACGGATTATTTTTCCCAGGAACTGCCTGTTGCATTGTAGGCACCCAGTAAATAGCTATTGAATAAAGTATAGAAATGTGCAAGTCTTTCCTATTACAAATAAAGGGCTGGGGGGAGGAAAATCCCTCCTTTGTTTCTGTTCCTTCCAATAAAATCCTTCATTCCTATTTGCTCTCTCCTGCTCATCATAGCCAGGCTCTGACAGTGTCATGGATACTGGCATTTCCCACTTCCGTGCCAACCCACTACAGGCTGGCTTCAGTGTCCCCTCCTGCCCCCCACTTCATGGATACTGCCCTTGCTGTGGTTTCCAGCCTTTATTGCTGAAACCAGGAGGCACACTTCACACTTTTGCAGTACTAAGTATGTTACTCATTTTGTTTTTTTCTTCCTTGAACTTTTGGCTACTTCTGTTTGTGGGCTGGTTTCAGTCTTCTGAAACTACTGTTTTTCTGGCCACTCACATGGCTATTAAATTCATTCAACATAAATCTTTGTGCAACTTTTTTTTTTTTTTTGAGACAGAGTCTCGCTCTGTCATCCAGGCTAGAGTGCAGTGGTGTGACCTTGGCTCACTACAACCTTCATCTCCCGGGTTCAAGTGATTCTCCTGCCTCAGCCTCCCGAGTAGCTGGGATTACAGTCATGTGCCATCACACCCAGCTAATTTTTGTATTTTTAGTAGAGACAGCGTTTCATCATGTTGGCCAGGCTGGTCTTGAACTCCTGACCTCAAGTGATCCACCCGCCTTGGCCTCCCAAAGTGTTGGGATTATACGCGTGAGCCACGATGCCCAGCCGATCTTTATGTAACTTTTAAAAGCTTGCTGTGTCGTTTGGTTTTATTTGTTTTTAGGAACTAGAACTTTGACTACACAACATATTTACAGTGTTAAATAGCAGAATAGGCTATTACAGGAAGTTTTTATTTATTTATAATTTATACCAGTTACTACTTCTAGAAAGGATTTGAGCAGCTTACCACAAATATATACAGTGAAGCTATTAAAATATAAATAAGTAAAAATTTATGTAACAAGAAAAAGTAAATGTATAGGTTGCCTCGGCTAATGTGGTTATTGTAATTTAATTTGGAAACATGGAATTTAATGCAAAAAGGGAAAGATAAATTGTACAATTTTCATTCTGGTAAAAGAAAGCCTAATAGTTTGTCGAGAGAAACCTTTTTTCCTAGTATTAAATTCTAAAGATGTTCTAAGAGAAAATTGTTATAAACATCCTGATATAAAGATACGTATGGCCGGGCGCGGTGGCTCATGCCTGTAATCCCAGCACTTTGGGAGGCCGAGGCTGGTGCATCACTGAGGTCGGGAGTTTGAGACCAGCCTAAGCAACATGGAGAAACCCCGTCTCTACTAAAAATACAAATTTAGCCGGGCATGGTGGTGCATGCCTGTAATCCCAGCTACTTGGGAGACTGAGGCAAGAGAATCACTTGAACCTGGGAGGCGGAGGTTGCAGTGAGCCGAGATCATGCCATTGCACTCCAGCTTGGGCAACAAGAGCAAAACTCCATCTTAAAAGTAAAAAATAGGCCAGGCCTTATGGCTCACGCCTGTAATCCCAGCACTTTGGGAGGCCGAGGCAGGCGGATCACCTGAGGTCGGGAGTTTGAGACTAGCCTGACCAACATGGAGAACCCCATCTCTACTAAAAATACAAAAAAATCAGCTGAGTGTGGTGGTGCATGCCTGTAATCCCAGCTACTCGGGAGGCTGAGGCAGGAGAATCACTTGAACTCAGGAGGCAGAGGTTGTTGTAAGCTGAGATCGTGCCATTGCACTCCAGCCTGGGCAACAAGAGTGAAACTCATCTCAAAAAAATAAAAAATAAAGACTTACTAGGGCTGGGGACAGTGGCTCACACCTGTAATCCCAGCACTTTGGGAGGCCTAGGTGAGAGGATTGCTTGCGCCCAATAGTTCGATATCAGCCTGGGCAGTGAAGCAGGATCTCATCTCTATTAAAGATAAATTTAGTGGATGGGCGCGGTGGGTCATGCTTGTAATCCCAGCACTTTGGGAGGCTGAGGCAGGCGGATCACCTGAGGTCAAGAGTTCGAGACCAGCCTGACCAACATGGAGAAACTCCGTCTCTACTAAAAATACAAAATTAGTTGGGTGTGGTGGCACATGCCTGTAATCCCAGCTACTCGGGAGGCTGAAGTAGGAGAATCACTTGAACCCGGGAGGTGGAGGTTGCGGTGAGCCGAGATCGCGAGCCATTGCACTCCAGCCTGGGCAACAAAAGTGAAACTCTGTCTCAAAAAAAAAAAAAAAAAAAATTAGGTAGGTGTGGTGGCATGTGCCTGTAGTCCCAATAACTCCAGAGGCTGAGGGAGAAGGATTGCTTGAGCCTGGGAGATTGAGGCTGCAGTGAACTGTGATTGTTCCACTGTACTCCATCCTGGGCAACAGAGTGAGACCCTGTTTCAATAAATAGATAGATAGATAGATAGATAGATAGATAGATAGATATGTACTAAATGTTTTCAACAGCTTCTTTAAGTAAAAGGAAGAAATGTTCTTCAAATACCTTTACAAAATAAAATAAAAAATAAACAGGGCAGTGATGCATGCCTATAGTACCCAGCTACTCCTGAGGCTGAGGGACAGCCAAGGAGTTTTGAGGCTGCCATGAGCTTCAATCACACCACTGCACTCCAACCTGGGCGGTGAAAAAGTGAGACCCCTTTTCTTTGTTTCTTTTCTTTTTTGAGACAGAGTTTTGCTCATGTCGCCCAGGCTGTAGCACAGTGGTATCATCTTGGCTCACTGCAACCTCCGCCTCCCAGGTTCAAGCTATTCTCCTGCCTCAGCTTCCTGAGTAGCTGGGATTACAGGCGCCTGCCGCCAAGCCCAGCTGATTTTTGTGCTTTTAATAGAGACGGAGTTTCACCATGCTGGCCAGGCTGGTCTTGAACTCCTGACCTCAAGTGATCCACCCACCTTGGCCTCCCAGAGTGCTGGGATTACAGGCATGTGCCACTGCGCCTAGCCAGATAGTAGTTAAAACATTTGGGGAGCATGACTGAGCCTGTTTAGCCATATTGGAGATTAAAAATCTGATATGTCAGGAGACTACTCGTGTATAGTCTGATTCTTGGATTGGGTTAGAATACAGAAAGAAGCTTTTTTTTTTTTTTTTGACATGGAGTCTCGCTCTGTCACTGAGGCTGGAGTGTAATGGTGCGATCTTGGCTCACTGCAACCTCCACCTCCGAGGTTCAAGCAATTCTCCTGCCTCAGCCTTCTGAGTAGCTGGGATTACAGGCATGTGCCACCACACCCAGCTAATTTTTGTATTTTTAGCAGAGATGACATGTCACCATGTTGGCCAGGCTGGTCTCGAACTCCTGACCTCAAATGATCTGTCCGCCTCGGCCTCCCAAAGGGCTGGGATTACAGGCATCAGCTATCGTGCCCGGCCTCCTTTTCTAATATATGATTCATTTTGAACTTCCACAGCATGGCCCATGGTTAACTTTTATTCAGAGAGTCAAAAATCAAGAATAAATAGTGACTACATACAGACACACACACACACCAGTTCTTAAATTTTGGGGGGCCATTTTATCAGTATATCCATTGTCAGCAGCAGAGTGTTAGGTCCGAAAACCTGCTTGGTCTTCATGGAAAGTATTGGACTGAGAGATGCAAAATGTGATATAAGGAGGACTTTTTCATAGCATCTCAAAAGGGGATCTCTAGCTATAAAAATTTATTTTTGGGTACATATTCATTCTTTAAATTATAATTCACACTTTAAAATGTAATTCAGAGGAAAATGTTATATTTTAAATAGCTACTTGTTTCAAATTTGTTTTTGTATAACAAACTGTGCTAATATTGAATTAATTAATTAATTTAGACAGTGTCTTGCTCTGTCGCCCGGGTTGGAGTGCAGTGGTGCAATCTTGGCTCACTGCAACCTGTGCCTCCCGGGTTCAAGCGATTCTCATGCCTCAGCCTCCTAAGTAGCTGGGACTACAGGCATGTGCCACCATGCCTGGCTAATTCTAGTATGGAATTTAAAAGACTGCATTTCTGTTTAATTCTAACAAATGTACTGAATAAAGTATCAGTATATGAGAGGTAAGGGAACTACTGACTGCAACATAGGGGCAGAATGAAATAAATGGAAAAGTGAGGAATCAGTCGAGTAATTTTATGGAGCAAAGGAAAAAAAAGGTATGCCCTTTTACTCAGAAAAGCAGACGGATATTAAGAAATGAATTAATGCATCCTGCTCCATGGTCTCATTTGACCTTGTCCTTGAAAGATGTGAACTTGTAATAGGTTGAGAAGGGAGATTGGGCTCCTAGGAATCCATGTGTATAGTGTAGGAAGGTGGTGGCTAGTGGAGAAGAAGGCTTAGAGTTGGGCAAGGAAAGCTGAGACAGGGGAAGTAGGTTGGATTGTGGAGGCCCTTGAACTTTTAGGTTATGCTCTGAGAAGGTTTTTAAGGAGAGGCAATGGCATGAACTGATCATTTTTTAAGGAATATAATCCTGGCTGTTTTCTATAGAAAAGGAATGCTACAAACACAAACCAACCAAAAAACTAGTATTATTTCATTCTTGTTTATCACTTTACTGAAAGATCAATTTCAGTCTTCTCCTTAGATTCCTTATAATCCGAAGTGCCTTTGAGGGCAAGTGGGAATTCTACAAGATCAAAATTAAGCAATTGGGCAAAAATTGAGAAAAATTCAAATGAATTAGACCTAAATGTTTTATTGTCTCTTTAATGTTAGTGAATGCTTCTGGAATTTTTGCTCCATTCCACTTTCCTAACGCTTCTAATTGTATGTCGCAAGGAAAAGTGGTCAGAAGAACAGTTTAGAACTCAGGCTGTGTAAGTGATTTAGAGTATGTATGGTTACCTTTTCTACCTTCCTGCTCTGGCTTTCAAAACTTGGAAGATGTATTTTTTTGCTAATTATTAAGAAATGTTGTTTTCCTATAACTTCTTAAAAATAACTCTGTAGGCTGGGTGTGGTGGCTCACGCCTGTAATCCCAGCACTTTGGGAGGCCGAGGCAGGCGGGTCACAAGGTCAGGAGTTCAAGACCACCCTGGCCAACATAGTGAAACTCTGTCTCTACTAAAAACACAAAAATTAGCCAGGTGTGGTGGCACGCACCTGTAGTCCCAGCTACTCGGGAGGCTGAGGCAGGAGAATCGCTTGAACCTGGGAGGCAGAGGTTGCAGTAAACCGAGATGGCTATTGCACTTCATCTAGCCTGGGTGACAGAGCAAGACTCTGTCTCAAAAACAAAACAACAAAACAAAAAGCACCTCTGTAAAATTATTGTTTCTTGCTGGATTTTAAACTTGATTTCAGACTTACATAAGTAATTCTTTAAAGGAGCAGGGAGTTTTGAAACTAAGTCTTTGATGGATGTCTATTATAATGGATACTGTTTATAGTAGTAGAGAAGTGACAGAATAACTTTCTGTAGTCCACTTAACTGTAGCTTTGAATGACTGGATAACATTTTCACTAAATTTTGAAGATGGTTGCAAGGTGGTTTTTTTGTTTTGTTTTGTTTTGTTTTTTGTTTTTTGTTTTTTTTTAGACGGAGTCTTACTCTGTCAACAGGCTGGAGTGCAGTGGTGCGATCTTGGCTCACTGCAACCTCTGCCTCCCGGGTTTAAGCAATTATCCTGCCTCAGCTTCCCGAGTAGCTAGGACTACAGGCATGTGCCACCACACCAGCTAATTTTTGTATTTCTAGTAGAAACGGGGTTTCACCACGTTGGCCAGGATGGTTTTGATGTCTTGACCTCATGATCCGCCCGCCTCGGCCTCCCAAAGTGCTGGGATTACAGGCGTGAGCCACTGTGCGCGGCCTGAAGTTTTTACCATGAGACAGTAAAATCAGAAAAAATATTTAGGTTTAGGTTGTTTTGGGAAAGTAATTAAATATAAACTTCTAAAAAGGATAGATGTTATTAGCACACAACAATGCCCGGCTAATTTTTGTGTTTTTTTGCAGAAATAGGGTTTCACATGTTGCCTAGGCTGGTCTTGAACTCCTGAGCTCAAGCCATCTGCCTGCCTTGGCCTCTGAAAGTGCCAGAATTACAGCAGGTGTGAGTCAGAGTGTACAGCCCTGACCGTGGTTTTTGTTTGTTTGTTTGAGATGGAGTCTCGCTCTGTTGCCCAGGCTGGAGTGCAGTAGTGTGATATCCCAGCTCACTGCAACCTCCGCCTCCCGGGTTTAAGCGGTTCTCCTGCCTCAGCCTCCCGAGTAGCTGGGTTTACAGGTGCGTGTCACCACACCTGGCTAATTTTTTGTATTTTTAGTAGAGATGGGGTTTCACCATGTTAGCCAGGATGGTCTCGATTTCCTGACCTTGTGATCCGCCCGCCTCAGCCTCCCAAAGTGCTGGGATTACAAGCGTGAGCTGCCGTGCCCAGCCTGTTTTGTGTGTGTGTTTTTTTGAGATGTTGTTGGCTCTGTTGTCCAAACTGGAGTGCAGTGATGGAATCATGGCTAATTGCAGCCTCCAACTCCTGGGCTCAAGTGATCTATCCACCTCAGCCTCTCAAGTAGCTGGGATTACCGATGCATGCCACCACACCCAGCTAATTTAAACAAAAATGTTTTTTGGTAGAGAGTGTCTCAATATGTTGCCCAGGCTGGTCTTGAACTTCTGGCCTCAAGCAATTCTTTCACTTCAGCCTCCCAAAGTGTTGGGATTATAGGCGTGAGGAACCATGCCTGGCCCCAATTTATGTTTTTTATTTAATGCTGTTTAAATGTTAGTTTGTTGACATCCAGTTAAATAGGAATTCAACCAAAAAAAATAACTATTGTATTCAAGACCCATCCTGTGTTGTAGGGCAGCTGTCCCCATTCTTTTCAGCCCCAGGGACTGGTTTTGTGGAAGACAGTTTTTCCACAGACAGGGTTGGGGTGATGGTCTCAGGATGAAACTGTTCTACCTCAGATCATCAGGCATTAGATTCTCATAAGGAGTGTGCAACCTAGATCCCTTGCATGCACAGTTCACAGTAAGGTTTGCACTTCTATGAAACTCTGATGCCATCGCTGATCTCACAGGAGGAGGAGCTCAGGCAATAATGCTCACTTGCCCACCGCTCACCTCCTGCTGTGTGGCCTGGTTTTTAACAGGCCACAGACCTGTACCACTCTGTGGCCTAGGGGTTGAGGACCCCTCTTGTAGAGGATTAGAAACTTGACTAAGGCTGGGTGTGGTGGGACATGCCTGTAGTCCCAGCTACTTGAGGCTGAGGCTGCAGTGAGCTGAGATGGTTCCACTGCACTCCAGTCTGGGTGGACAGAGTGAGGCCTTGTCTTAAACAAACAAACAAAAAATTAGCCGGGCATGGTGGTGCACCCCTGTAGCTCCAGCTGCTCGGGAAACTGAGGCAAGAGAGTCACTTGAGCCTGGGAGGTTGAGGCTGCAGTGAGCCATGATTCCCTTGACAGAGCAAGACCTTGTCTGAAAAAAACAACAAAACAATAAAAAAAGTAATTTATTCTGCCTTGGGTAAGGTCAATGATTTGAAAAGTGTTAAATAGAGGAGCAATTGTATTTGGTTTTGGGGTGGAGAGAATCCATCAAGACTTTAGACAGGAGCAAGTGAGAAGGTCCTGGAAGAATAAATTGGAATTTAAAAAGAATGAGACGAAGGACACAGTGGGGAAAGGGAAAGTTGGAGCAAAAACACAGGGGCAGAAAAACTTGGGATGCATTCTGGAAGTCCTCTGGTGGGTGGTTGTAAAAGAATGTGGCTGGAAGGCAGTGTTCATGTGGGCTTGTAAAAATAGGTGGTTTATGTTGCAGAACACTTTGAATGCCATTGTGGGGAGTTTAGTCATTGCTTCGTAGACAGGAGGGGAACTTGGAGGATTTTGAAGTGGACAGTGATAGAAATAGATCTGTACTTCAGGAAGGTGAATCTTGGCAATATTATGTGGTACAGATAGGGCAGATGAAAAGGGATAATTCACCTAATTGGATAACTGTGGTAAAGATAATAAAAAATATTTTTAAAAAAGAAAATGGGGATATTGTGTAGTATGGATAGGGTAGGAGGAAGAGAGAGAAAGCTGGTTAAGAAGGCCTTGGGTGAGAAGTATTGAAAGCCTAAAAGGTAATGGTGGTGGTAGAAATGGAGAGATTTTATAGATATAAGCTGATTAGATGGATAGACAAAGCAAGCTTTTAGCCTGTGTGAGAACAGCAGAATGGTGAGAACATTAAAAAGAAATAGAAAGGAGGCCAAAGAGCTGGTATTGTTTTGGGGATAGAGGTTTCGGCTTTAGTTGTGTGAGACTGAATGAAATGCTGGAAGGATAGCTAGGTAGAGGAGTCAAGTAGTCTATAGAAAAATGTATGTGTGTATGTATGGGGACATTAGGTATTAGAGATGTTAATGTTTTGGTTCATAGTTACAAATACATAGTACTTTATATCTAAAGCCCACCAAGGAGGTTTCAGCCTTTCTTGTCTTGTTTGTAACATTCAACACTTTGGTAGGTCCTAGGTAGAACACAAAAGAAAAAAGTTTTGTTTTGTTTTTTAAAATTTAAATATCAACAGTATTCAACAACTATCAACATTTTGGCAATCTTGTTCTGTCATCCCCTAACAAATTCCTTAATATCATCTAATACCCAGCCTATCTTCAGACTACCCTGATTATCTAAAAAATGTATTTTTAGGCCGAGTGTGGTGGTTCACACCTGTAATCCCAGCACTCGAAGGCCGAGGCTGGAAGATTACATGAGTCCAGGAGTTCGAGACCAGCCTGGGCAACATAGCGGAACCCTGTCCCTACTAAAAATACAAAAAGCTAGCCAGGCGTGGTGGCGTGTGCCTGTAATCCCAGCTACTTGGGAAGCTGAGGTGGGAGAATCACCTGAGCCCAGGAGGTCAAGACTGCAGTGAGCTGAGATCATGCCACTGCACTCCCCAGCCTGGGCAACCAGAGGGAGACCCTGTCTCAAAAACAAACAAACAAACAAACAAACAAACAAAAAATACATTGTATTTGGTTGATAAATAACGCAAGTCTCTTTTTTTTTTTTTTTTTGAGATGAAGTCTCGCTCTCTTACCAGGCTGGAGTGCAGTGGTGCGATCTCGGCTCACTGCAACCTCTGCCTCCCGGGTTCAAACAATTCTCCTGCCTCAGCCTCCCAAGTAGCTGGGATTACAGGTGCACGTCACCATGCCCAGCTAATTTTTGTGCTTTAGTAGAGATGGTCAACCATGTTGACCAGGATGGTCTCGATTTCTTGACCTCGTGATCTACCCATCTCAGCCTCCCAAAGTGCCAGGATGACAGGCGTGAGCCACCGTGCCTGGCCCACAAGCCCAGGGTTATAAAACCCTGTCTCCCCAATTATGCTATTTGTTTGAAGAAACTGGTTGATTTATTCTGTAGATTGTTTCATATACTGAATTGTGTAGATTGTTTCATATACTGAATTTGCCTGTTTACATCTTTGATGTGTCATCTAAGTTGCTTCTTTCCTCCCTATATGTCTTCTAAACTGGTAGTCAGATCTAAAGCTTGATTTTATTCAGGGTTTGGTTTTTTAAAAAGTTTTCATTTTAAGGGGAGTAGGGCAAGAATACTTAATAAGCTGTGTATTTCCTTTGTTCGAGACCAGCCTGGCCAACATGTTGAAACCCCATCTCTACTAAAACCACAAAAATTAACCTGGTGGTGTGTTGGGCACCTGTAATCCCAGCTACTCGGTAGGCTGAGGCAGGAGAATCGCTTGAACCCATGAGGTTGAGGCTGCAGTGAGCCAAGATAGTGCCACTGCACTTCAGCCTGGGTGACAAGAGCGAAACTTCATCTAAAAAAAAAAAAAAGAGTTGGGAAAAGGTAACATTCTATAATTCTTTCATTTCTTCTGCATTTATTAGCTAGAATTTTTCTGTAAAGAACTTACCCTCAGCCGGGTGCTGTGGCTCACACCTGTAATCCTAGCACTTTGGGAGACTGAGGTGGGCGGATCATCTGAGGTCAGGAGTTTGAGACCAGCCTGGCCCACATGGTGAAACCCTGTCTCTACTAATAATACAAAAATTACCCGGGCGTGGTGGTGGGCTTCTGTAATCCCAGCTACTCGGGAGGCTGAGGCAGGAGAATTGCTTGAATCCCGAAAAAGGAGGTTGCAGTGAGCCAAGATCATGCCACTGCACTCCAGCCTGACCTGGGTGACAGAGTGAGACTCCATCTCAAAAAAAAAGAAAAGAGAAAAAAAAGAACTTACTTTCATTGACTATTTGGTTATCCTGGAATATTTTATACAGGCTATACAGACTAGATGTATGCTTAATTCTGTTTTATTTGCTGTTTTCAGGATAATGCATTTTCTTCCCTCTGTAACCATTGATCTGTTAATGAAGTTTTTTTAAAAAAAGTATCGTAAGCTTATGAATTTATATATTTGATTTTTAAAAATCAATTTGCAGTATTTTTTACATGTTAGGAACAAGAGAACGTTCTTGCTATTGGAAGTGACGTTGAAAGTCATGCTTTAGAGGGGTTGATCTTGCAACAGGGTTAAGCAGTGGTTTAAAGCAGTGCTTTTTAGCTGGGTATTTGTAACATAATCTTTGAAAATTAACCCAAATCAACAAATCCATATCTGGGGCCTATCTAGACTGGGAGAGTCTAGACTCCTTTGTTTTTCAAAAGGCCCCCGTGTCATTCTGTTTCATACAACTCTGTTTAAGGACTATTGGATCAAAGACTAAAAGCCCAAAGAACAGTCCAGCTATTGCAATTATCCTAGGTATGTGGTAGTAAGGACATGGATTGAGGTAATATCAGTGGGAATAAGAGGAAGGGAGGGATAGAATAAAGCGACTTTATATCTTAGAAGTTTCCATATGGTATTTTGTGAATAATGTTGGTAATAATACAAGGTTTCAAAGAGTAGTGACAAAGATGACTCCAACATTTATGGTATCGGGGCCTGGGAGAATACTGTTGATAGGGAAGATTGGCAGAGATTGCTAGTTTAGGGGAGAAGATAATGGTTTTTTGGACATGAGGAGAGTTAAGATGATGGCTGTATTTCAGAGGGAACTTGGGGAGGTTGCAATGTGTTTTATGTCTTGCTTTTTCTGAATGTGTCATTCATTCTCTTGGCATAGTACTCAACTAGTGAATATAAGTCATGCTCCATTGATTGGGAAGGTTAATAAATGCTAAGTTTTCATTTGATACATGTGATCATAAAAATATTTGATATTTAAATAAAGAAGCATCAGTTTAATGTAAAATAAAATGGCAAACAGACTAGAAAAAACATTGTAGCAAATAGAAAAAGATTAATATAAAAATATGTAAACATTTAAAAAAACAAAAAAATCAGTAAACTAGGCAAAGGACTTAAACAGATAATTCTCACAACTGGGAAATGTATGTCATTCATTTCATCAACATTTACTGAGCTCTTATGTCAGGTACTGTTGTAAGTGCTAGCAAACGAGACAGGAGATCTCTGAGCATTCTGGTGGTAGAGTGAGAGACAGACAGTGTGAGAGATGGACAATAGACATGCTCCAGAAAACAAGAATTTCAAATAGCGATAATGCTATTAAGAAAATTAGGGGCCAGACAGCCGGGTGCGGTGGCTCATGCCTGTAATCCCAGCACTTTGGGAGGCTCAGGCGGGTGGATCACGAGGTCAGGAGATCGAGACCATCCTGGCTAACATGGTGAAACCCCATCTCTACTAAAAAAAAAAATTAGCCAGGCGTGGTGGCAGGCACCTGTAGCCCCAGCTACTCAGGAGGCTGAGGCAGGAGAATGGCGTGAACCTGGGAGGCGGAGTTTGCAGTGAGCCGAGATCGCGCCACTGCACTCCATCCAGCCTGGATGATGGAGTGAGACTCCGTCTCAAAAAAAAAAAAAAAAAAAAGAAAAGAAAAGAAAATTAGGGGCCAGACGTGGTGGCTCACACCTATAATCCCAGCACTTCGGGAGGACAGACTGGGCAACATAACAAGACTTTGTCTCTACAAATAAAATAAAATATTAGTTGGGTGTGTTGGTGTGTGCCTGTAGTCGCAGCTATTTCGGAGGCTGAGGTGGGAGGATCACTTGAGCCCAGGAGTTCAAGGTTACAGTGAGCTATGATTGTGCCACTGTACAGTAGCCTGGACGGGTAGGGCATTGAGGTAGAGAGTGACTTTGGTTTTTATGTTATTTATTTATCCTGTTCTCGGGAACACATTGGTTATGGTGTTGTGTAGTTGGAGGTTAGCATTCCTAATTATCTGGAAAAAATATTGGTCAGATTTAAGTTCTGTTGTGGTTCCTGATAATTGGATTCGTAATTACTTTTCTTTTTTAGATTTTTCCTTTGTTTGGTTATTCTTGAAAAAGATTTTATATTGGATAGAGTGTAGAGTTTTTCCTAACTAGAAAAATTGGTTGTTTTTTTCTTCTTTCTTTTTTTTTTTTTGAGATGGAGTCTCACTCTGTGACCCAGGCTGGAGTGCAGTGGTGCGATCTCAGCTCACTGCAACCTCCACCTCCTGGGTTCAAGTGATTCTCCTGCCTCAGCCTCTTGAATAGCTGGGATTACAGGTGCGTGCCACCACGCCTGGTTAATTTTTGTATTTTTAATAGAGACGGGGTTTCACCATGTTGGCTAGGCTGGTCTTGATCTCCTGACCTCAAGTGATCCACCCATCTCGGCCTCCCAAAGTGCTGGGATTACAGGCGTGAGCCACCGCACGCGGCCGGTTGTTTCTTACAGAAGTTACTTACTTGGATTCTTTTCACACAGTAGTGTTGGCTTTGTTCTGTTGGGAGGGAAACTATTCCTCTAAAAAATGTTCACATTTTTCCTATTACTTCATTCAGTAGTGAAATGTAATGATTTGACTCTGCCATGAGTCAGTGGCATATCTGAGGGATCTTTGAAGTTAAAGGAAATTGGCCAGGCGCAGTGGCTCACGCTTATAATCCCAGCACCTTGGGAGACCGAGGCAGGTGAATCTGAGGTGAGGAGTTCGAGACCAGCCTGGTTGACATGGTGAAACCCCGTCTCTACTAAAAATACAAAAATTAGCTGGGCGTGGTGGCGTATGCCAGTAATCCCAGGTACTCAGGAGGCTGAGGCAGGAGAATTGTTGAATCCGAGAGGCAGAGGTTGCAGTGAGCCGAGGTCGTGCCATTGCACTCCAGCCTGGGCGACAAGAGCAAAACTCCGTCTTAAAAAAACACAAAACAAAAGAAAACCCAGAAGTTAAAGGAAATCACTGTATAGTTAAACGAATTGACTAGAAAGTGTCTTTGTCCTTTGCTATTTAATTACACAATATATATACATCATGTAACCAAATGTTTCAAACTATAATTAATGTATGGAGAGTTCAATGCACTTTTTTTTTTTTTTTTTTGTGAGATGGTGTCTTGCTTTGTTGCCCAGGCTGGAGTGCAGTGGTGGGATCTCAGGTTCATTGCAGCCTCCACCTCCTGGGTTCAAGCAATTCTCCTGCCTCAGCCTCCCTAGTAGCGGGGATCACAGGCGCATACCACCATGCCTGGCTAATTTTTGTATTTTTAGTAAAGATGGGGTTTTACCATGTTGGCCAGGCTGGTCTCGAACTCCTGACCTCAAGTGATCTGCCCAACTTGACTTCCCAAAGTGCTGGGATTACAGGCATGAGCCACCATGCCTGGCCCAATGCACTTCTTTAAAGAGAAGTAGTAAGTGGTTTGCACGTGGAAAGTTATCTGTTTAAGAAACTTCTTTAGCCAATAAACATTTTGTGTTTTTCATTTATTATTGAAGATCGATCCAGAAACACACACAGAGAGAGATACCTGTTACTTTGTAGTTACGTTTTTTATTAATAAATAGGGACTTTTTAGGTATAAGAAGGAGATAATAGAAAGGGAAAACAAATTTTAGTCTTTAATTTTCTATTTAATAATTTACTGTTGGGAATATAAGATTTGTTGGGGAGGCCAGGCACAGTGGTGTGTGCCTGTAGTCTGAGCTACCTGGGAGACTGAGGCAGGAGGATCACTTGAACCCTGGAGTTCAAAACCAAAATAACAAGACCCCATCTCTTAAAAAACAAAACAAAACAAAACAAAAGATTTGCACGGGAGAAAAGGGATGAATATCGTTTTTATAAATGGAAACAGAAATAGAACTAAGATAGTAGTTCTTATGCTTAAGTTAGCCAGTTCTTGCTTTAATTCTGACTACCTCATATGGAATTTTTTTCTTTTCAAAGGAAACTTGGCTGTAACTTCAAAAGAAGATTTGATTCTTTATTTCTGGACTGCATATATATATATAACAAGGCCATTAAAATGTCAGGAGCCTCAGTGAAGGTGGCTGTCCGGGTAAGGCCCTTCAATTCTCGAGAGACCAGCAAGGAATCCAAATGCATCATTCAGATGCAAGGCAACTCGACCAGTGAGTACATGTTGTTTTCTCTCAGCTGTGTATCTTACTTTCCTTTCTTCTTTCCCTGTCGTCTTGCTGTGTTCAGAATAGATGAACATCTGTATGTTAACACTTTGAACTTTGCTATTCTGAATGATCCATTGAATGTATTCCCCTCTGTGATATTTGCTATAGTATATTTAAATATGGACTATTTATTTTACCCTGTACAATTGAGAAACCCTGAATAACAACTAATTTAGCAAGTGTTTATGCTTATTAAGTTGAAATTTTAATGATAATAAAGGTATAAACAGTGCTTTTTGCCAAGTCCTAATGTGAAATATACCTATTGAGGCTGCAAGATTCATTGTTTTTCTTTCTAGATTTTAAATAATACTTGATTTTGCCAAGATGATCTTAGAACTTTTCAGTGATTCTTTGAGTTGAACAATAGATATAATATAGAGTAAACTTATACATTATTACTAAAGTTATCAGTAATTGCTTCATAGTTTGTTTCTCTATAGAATTGCTTAGGTGAAAAATGACTTAAGTTGTTTCTTTTATACCTGCATTACCAAATTTCTTGATATGGTTCCATAGGCAAATTATCAATTAAAATAGAGGTAGGCTCTACTGTCTTTAAATCTGTAATTTTGTGATAACAGAAGAATCGTCACCCTTTCAGGCACAAGTTACTGCTGAAGTACACATTCTAACCTCATTAGCTTGTGCTCCATTTGCCAACGTTCTGTGTAGAGGAGTCTACTGGTGGAAATGTTTGTTCCACCAAAATCTAGCTAGATATTGCAGCCCACATTTCAGGTAGTTCACATACAACTTTGAATGCTCCACTGCTTATACTCTTCTCTGAACTTGACAGATAAGGGCTTGCAACAATCTTTTTTTAAAAAAACATTTGAAGGCCGGGTGTGGTGGCTAATGCCTGTAATCCCAGCACTTTGGGAGGCCAGGGCAGGAGGATTACTTGAGTCCAGGAGTTGAGGCTGCAGTGAGCTGTATTCATGTCACTGCACTCCAGACTTGGCAATAGAGCAAGACCCTGCTTCAAAAAAAAGGGTCTGTTTTTGAGACCCCATATATATATTTAAAAAAATTTAAAAGTAGAAGGCTAAACAGCTGTACCGTTGTAGTTCACTCTTCTATGTCAACATTGCCAACAGTTCTGTGAATTATATCGTATGAAAAATTGTCAAAGAAAAAGAGATGCAAAAGTCAACATTGAATTGAATACTTTAAATCGGTGAACTTTATGGTATATAAATTGTATCTCAATAAAGCTTTTTTTTTTTTTTTCTTTTTTGAGATGGAGTCTCACTGTGTCACCCAGGCTGGAGTGCAGTGGCATGATCTCAGGTGCCTGCCACCACACCCGGCTACTTTTTGTATTTTTAGTAGAGACAGGGTTTCACCATGTTGGCCAGGCTGGTCTCAAACTCCTGACCTGAGGTGATCCACCCGCCTCGGCCTCGCAAAGTGCTGGGATTACAGGCGTGAACCACCGCGCCTGGCCAAGTTTTGGTTTCCTCAACTATAAACTGGAGGTAATATTACATATTTTACTTATATATATGGCTACCAAAGAGGGTTGTTTTCAGCACAATGCTGAATTCCTAGTGGCTTTTCCACCATAATTTGTCCAAAACCTTTCTAGGGAATAGGCCGAGTGGCTCTGCTTTGCCTTGAGTATCCTTTCCATCCCTACTATCGGATTTGCAAGTTTGCTGTAATGTTAGGCTGTAGGGATCACAGAGTTATACCATGGGACCCTGCCCTTAAGGGACTTTTTTTTTTTTTTAAGATAGAATCTCACTCTGTCATCCAGGCTGGAGTGCATTGGTGTGATCTCGGCTCACTGTAACCTCTGTCTCCTGGGTTCAAGTGATTCTCCTGCCTCAGCATCTTGAGTAGCTGGGATTACAGGCACCCACCACCATGCCTGGCTAATTTTTGTGTTTTTAGTAGAGATGGAGTTTCACCATATTGGCCAGCCTCATCGCAAACTCCTGACTTCAAGTGATCCACCTGCCTTGGCCTCCCAGAGTGCTGGGATTATAGGCATGAGCTGCCGCGCCTGGCTGTTTTTTTTTTTTGTTTGTTTTTTCTTTTTTTTTTTTTTGAGACAGGGTCTCGCTCTGTCACGCAGGCTGGAGTGCAGTGGTGCAATCATGGCTTACTGCAGCCTTGACCTTCCAGGCTCTATCAATCCTCCTGTCTCAGCCTCCCAAGTAGCCGGGGCTACAGGCATGTGCCACTATGCCTGGCTAGTTTTTTTCTATTTTCTGTAGAGACGGGGACTCACTATATTGTGTAGGCTGGTCTTGTATTCCTGGGCTCGAGTGATCCTCGCCTTGGCCTCCCAAAGTGTTGGGATTGCAGGTATGAGCCACTGTACCCAGCCTCCCTTAAAGAGTTTTTAAAGTTTATGGTTGGAGAGACTAGACATACTAAAATAATTTCTTTTCTTTTTCTTTTTTTTTTTGAGACGGAGTCTTGCTCTGTCACCCAGGCTGAAGTGCAGTGGCTGGTCTCCCACTCCTGATCTGAAACCTCCGCCTCTCGGGTTCAAGCGATTCTTCTGCCTCAGCCTCCTGAGTAGCTGGAATTACAGGCACCTGTCACCACACCTGGCTAATTTTTGTATTTTTAGTAAAGATGGGGTTTCACCATGTTGGCCAGGCTGGTCTTGAACTCCTGACCTCAGGTCATCCGCCTGCCTCAGCCTCCCAAAGTGCTGGCATTACAGGCGTGATACACCGTGCTCGGCCAAAATAATTTCAATACAGGATAAAAAGTGATCGAAGTGTTAATTACCATAACAAAGGATTATTATTTTATTTTATTTTTTGAAACAGGATCTCACTCTTGTTACCCAGGCTGGAGTACAGTGGCACCATCTCAGCTCACTGCAACTTCCGCCTCCTGGGCTCAAGTGATCCTCCCACCTCAGCCTCCCTAGTAGTTGGGACCACAGGTGCACAGCACTATGCCCAGCAAATTTTTGTAGTTTTAGTAGAGGTGGGGTCTCACCATGTTGCCCAGGCTGGTCTCCCACTCCTGAGCTCAAGCAGTCCACCTGCCTTGGCCTCCCAGAGTGCTGGGATTATGGGCATGAGCTGCTGCACCCAGCCAAAAAAAAGGATTATTAAAAAGTATAGGCCAGGTGCAGTGGCTCATGCCTGTAATCCCTGCACTTTGGGAGGCCGAGGTGGGTGGATCACCTGAGGTCAGGAGTTCAAGACCAGCCTGACCAACATGATGAAACCTCGTCTCTACTAAAAATACAAAAAATTAGCTGGGCGTGGTGGAGTGTGCCTGTAATCTCAGCTACTCAGGAGGCTGAGGCAGGAGAATCACTTGAACCCGGGAGGTGGAGGTTGCAGTGAGCCAAGATCACACCACTGCACTCCGGCCTGGGCAACAAGACCAAAACACTGTCTCAAAAAAAAAAAAAAAAAAAAGCATAAATGAGAGTTTGGCAGAAAGCAAATATAAGGATTTATTGATGATATTCCATTTAAGCTGGACCTTGGGATGTAAGATTTAAACTAAACATATAGTATATTTGGGCCGGGCACAGTGGCTCAAGCCTCTAATCCCAGCACTTTGGGAGGCTGACGCGGATGGATCACGAGGTCAGAAGTTTTGAGACCAGCCTGGCCAATATGGTGAAACCCCATCTCTACTAAAAATACAAAAATTAGCCGGACGTGGTGATGCGTGCCTGTAGTCCCAGCTACTCAGGAGGCTGAGGCAGAAGAATCGCTTAAACCCTGGAGGCGGAGGTTGCAGTGAGCTGAGATCATGCCACTGCACTCCAGCCTGAGTGGCAGAGCAAGACTCCATCCCAAAACAACAACAACAACAACAACAACAACAAAAACCCATATAGTGTATTTGGGAAAAATTTCAGAATTGTAGCTTATTACAGCTTATTAGTGGCAGTGTTAGGACTAGATAATGGTACTCCTACCCTCAGCTGATTATAACACATTGTTTCCCTGCATGTACAATTTCGGCAGGAGTAATTTGTGACTTTTAAATTAGCATTAGTCTACTGAAACAAAAATCCTCAGTAGGTTAATCAGCCTTGCAAAAATGCGGGTTAGTTTTCTAGCTAAATACTTTGTCCTGGCTCAGAGATTTACAGTCAGTTTGGTTCCTTTGAAAGGTATCTGTTCTTGGAAGGCAATTAATCATATGAGAACCATTATATCTATTGTATGAGGAACTTTTTTCTGTAGAATATTTGCATTTTCCGTGTTCTACTTGTTTTCTGTTTCTGTTTTCAGCCTTCTATGGCAATTTCTTAGTAATTTGACTAATATGTATGCCAAGTAATTTTTAAGTGAGAGATTTTTAACATTTGTGTGAAAGATGATATTTTAGAAAGTATTATTGGCTTGTTTTTTTTTTTTTTTAAACACCATTGGGCTTAGATTGGAAGTGGGCATGCATTTTGAACATAGACTTGTTGGAAATGAATATGCTGTACACATGTGTTAGCTGCATTAAAAAGGCTGCTTTGCTGGCAAGCTGGCCTGGACTGTTGCTCACAAGGATTATAACTGATTGCAGATGGAATGCACTAGAATGTTTCTGCCATAAACTCTCTTATGAAAAAGTAGAAGAGTATGAAGAGTACTTTAGGGAATGTGCTAAATCTGAAAACTGAGAAGTAGCTATTTTATTTAAGCACTTTCTGGTCTTGGAGGAAATATTCTCCATGGCACAAATAAATGTTACTGCCTTGACATTTTGGAGTCCCAAGCACATGCAAATGGCTCTGTTCAATAATATCCCATTATATTCCAAGGTTCTCCCACTTGAGAAGCATTTCTTATTGTCTAATTACTTGGTAAAAAGGGAAATGAGCCAAAGTGAATGATCTAACCGCTTACATTTATGGTTAGGTTATTTGTGTAAACCTGGAGACATTAAACCTGTATAAATGCACTCAAAAACAGGAAGTAGATAAAATTGGTTTTCACTTATAATATGAGGTACACTCCATCAAGTGACTGAACTGTGATATTTTACTTTATTTTTACCCACAAATTGTCTCTTGCCCTTTGGTGAATTTTGTTCATATATTTAACAACCTTCCTTTGCCAGGACCTTTTATTTCCCCAGTGCCCAATCTTGGTTGGGATAGAAGTAGCCCTGACTTTTTTTTCCTGTTTATTACTCATATTATATGTCTTATAGGCTTTTCATTCACGCATACATTTCTAAACCAAATGCCGCACAGCGTAACTGATACAAATAATGATTTCATGTCCACTATTGAAAATTTGGGGGTGGGTGTAGTGACTCAATGCCTGTAATCCCAGTACTTTGGGAGGCTGAGGCAGGTGGATTGCTTGAGTCCAGGAGTTTGAGACCAGCCTGGGCAACATGGCGAAACCCTGTCTCTACAAAAAATACAAAAAAGCTAGCTGGGTGTGGTGGTGCGCACCTGTAGTCGTAGCTACTAGGGAGGCTGAGGTGGGAGTATCACTTGAGCCCTGGAGGTCAAGGCTGCGGTGAGCCGTGATCACGCCACTGCGCTCTAGCCTGGGCAATGGAGTGAGACACTGTTTCAGGAAAAAAGAAAGAAAGAAAGAAAATTTGGGATGGAGGAAGGGCAACATGGAGATTTGGAAAGGAAGAGTTTAGAAAGTAATGCATTTAGGCTGGACACAGTGGCTCACTCCTATAATCCTAGCACTTTGGGAGGCCAAGTCGGGTGGGTCACCTCAGGTCAGGATTTAGAGACCAGCCTGGGCAACATGGTGAAATCTCATCTGTACTAAAAATACAAAAATTAGCCAGGTGTGGTGGTGGGCACCTGTAATCCCAGCTAATGGGGAGGCTGAGGCAGGAGAATAACTTGAATCTGGGAGACGGAGGTTGCAGTGAACTGAGATGGAGCCATTGCACTCCATCCTGGGCGACAAGAGCAAAACTTTGTCTCAAAAAAAAAAAAAAATACAGAAAGTAATGCATTTAGGCCAGGTGTGATGACTCATACCTGTAATCTCAGCACTTTGGGAGCCTGAGATGCGCAGATTGCTTGAGCTCAGGAGTTCGAGACCAGCCTGGGCAACATGGCAAAACCCTGTCTCTACCAAAAATACAAAAAATTAGCTGAGCATGGTGGTGCGCGCCTGTGGTTGCAGCTACTCCAGAGCCTGAGGTGGGAAGATTTCTTGAGCCTGGGAGGTGGAGGTTGCAGTGAGGGAAGCTTGTGTCGCTGCACTCCAGCCTGGGTGAGACAGTGAGACCCCATCCAAAAACAACAACAACAACAACAAAAAACACCAAAAGAAAGTAATGCATTTAAATTTGTATACTTTTTTTAGTATAAATTACTATAACCACATGAAAATAAATGTAAATGCATGCAAATTATGAACATTGTGAATAATAAACGAGAAAGAAAAGTCATCTGTATTCTTACCTCCTTAACCACAGTGTACTACTGCTTTTGATGGATTTTTTTGGTACTTTTTTCTTTCAGTTTTTTTGTTTTTGGTTTTTTTGAGACAGAGTCTCGCTCTATCACCCATGCTGGAGTGCAGTGGTGCAATCTTGGCTCACTGTAGCTTCCCCCTCCCTGGCTGAAGCAGTGCTCCCACCTCAGCCTCTCCAGTAGCTGGGACCACAGTCCTGTGCCACCACACCTGGCTAATTTTCGTATTTTTTGTAGAGAGAGTTTCTACAAAAAACCATGTTGCCCATGCTGGTCCCAACTCTTGGGCTCAAGTGATCTGCCCGTTCTTTCAGTTTTGATGAATACAGACACAAGCAAAATTATTTCCAATGTCACCACGCAGAGAGAACTACCATTAACATCTGGATCTGTATTCCTCTAATCTTTTCCTTGCATTTTACACATATTAAGATTTTTATGTAATTGGATTATATGTACTGTTTTTAGTTTGCTTTTTCTATCTTCTAATTTTTCTATTCTATTGCTGCTGAACAAATTATTTTCTAATATTTTTAATGTTACTATTTTTCTATACAACTTTTGAAATTTTGTAATATGGGTATATTACAACTAGTTTTGTTGGTTTTTTTAAAAGTGTAATTATATGCTTTAATATTCAGGACCAACGTTGGAACACAAATGTGTTCCTAGATATTGAACCGTTTTCATTTTTATTTTTTATTTTATTTTATTATTATTATTTTTTTGAGACGGAGTCTTGCTCTGTAGCCCAGGCTGGAGTGCAGTGGCACAGTCTCGGCTCACTGCAACCTCTGCCTCCCGGCTTCAAGGGATTCTCCTGCCTCAGACTCCTGAGTAGCGAAGACTACAGGCGCCCACCACCATGCCTGGCTAATTTTTTTTTGAGATGGAGTCTTGCTCTGTCACCCAGGCTGGAGTGCAGTGGCGCAATCTTGGCTCACTGCAAGCTCTGCCTTCTGGGTTCATGCCATTCTCCTGCCTCAGCCTCCCGAGTAGCTGGGACTACAAGCGCCCGCCACCATGCCTGGCTAATTTTTTTGTATTTTTAGTAGAGATGGGGTTTCACCGTGTTAGCCAAGATGGTCTTGGTCTCCTGACCTCGTGATCGGCCCGCCTCGGCCTCCCAAAGTGTTGGGATTACAGGCATAAGCCACCATGCCCAGCTGCTAATTTTTGTATTTTTGGCAGAGACAGGGTTTCCCCATATTGGCCAGGCTGGTCTTGAACTCCTGACCTCGTGATCCGCCCGCCTCAGCCTCCCAAAGTGCTGGGATTATAGGCGTGAGCCACCACACCCTGCCAAACCTTATTTATTTATTTATGAGGCGGAGTCTCACTTTGTTGCCCAGGCTGGAGTGCAGTGGTGCGATCTGAGCTCACTGCAACCTCTGCCTCCCAGGTTCAAGTGATTCTCCTGCCTCACCCTCCCAAGTAGCTGGGACTACAGGTGGGTGCCACCATACCTGGCTAATTTTGTATGTTTAGTAGAGGTGGGGTTTCACCATGTTGGCCAGTCTGGTCTCAAACTCCTGACCTCAAGTAATCTGCCTGTCTTGTCCTCCCAAAGTGCTAGGATTAAAGCCATGAGCCACCATACCCGGCCTGAACCATTTTTAATTCCATAGTGATCTAGAAGTGCCATCGTAAATAGCACTCAGAGTGCAGAAAGGGGATTGCATAGAGTTGGATGGCTAGAAGATGTTATGGAAATTACCTTAAATATTGTTTTCTTCTTGTGATATATCCATTACTTTCAATAACATGAAAAATCAATATAAAAATGGATTGAATGGATTTAAGAATTTATGGGTAGTTCATTTTTTTTTTTTTTTTTGGTAGAGACAGGGTTCTCACTTTGTTGCCCAGGCTGGTCTTGAATTCCTGGCCCCAAGTAATCCTCCTACCTTGGCCTCCTAAAATGCTGGTATTACAAGTGTGAACCACCACACCTGGCCCTCATTTCTTAAATATTCCTCAAGAACATGATTTCAGTAGCTGCTTAATATTCTATTCTATTTATGAACCATACTTCATTTATATTCATCCTCTGTTATCAGACACTTGAGCCTTAGGTTCTTCATTTATTGAGTGGAAATATTGCTGATGCCTTCCCAGTCTGCTGTCTCAGGTTGTGAGGATCAAATGAAATCATGTATACTATATAGCATACTATTTTAAAAATTATGTAAGTTGTTCTTGTGGTTAGTTGTGTGTGTGTGTGTGAGACGAGGTCTTGCTCTGTTGCGCAGACTGAATGCAGTGGCACAATCATGACCCACTGCAGCCTCAACCTCCTGGGGCCAAGTGATCCGCCTACCTCACTCCCCTAGTAGCTGGGGCTACAGCCACCACACCCAGCTAATTTTTAATTTTTTTGGAGCGATGGAGTCTCACTATATTGCCCAGGCTGGTCTTGAACTCCTGGGCTGAAGGGATCCTCCTGCCTCAGCCTCCCAAAGTGCTAGGATTACACGCATGAGCCACCATGCCAAGCCTGTGGTTAGTTTTAGTGTCTAAATTTTCAGTGGGAATATAAGTTTAAAGGCAGAAATAATTGAACCTATCACTAAGTTGGAGGCAGTTTTTGCTATTGTGTATTCGGAGTTTCTTTTTATTACATGATATAATTTAATAAGCTTCTTTAGCTAAATAAATATTTTTCACATCAAAATGGCTAAGAGAAGTACTGGAAAAAATCATCTTGGTGGAAACGTCCTCTTTCTTTGTGCTTTGCATGTTGTTGTTGTAGTCTTTGAGATTGTCATAATTAAAATCCAAAGTAAACTTTGTGCTGCCTTTATATATGCATTTGTTGGTTTCTCATAGGAGAAAGCAACCATGCCCAATTTTTTTTTTAATGCCTTCTTTGCAACTCTCAAGAGGTGTTTTGGAGTTCATTTTTAAAAGTCTAGCCAATATCGTGGTGGTGATTGCTTTTGGTAGTTGCCTAGTGAAGTGCGAAGTGGTGTAATGGCAGCTAGCAAAGTCTGGAATGCAGTTCACAAGACCGTGAAAGGGATGCTACTTCTGTCTCTATGTCAGACAAAGTGGGCATTCATAGTTCAGTTTTCGGTAGTACCTGTTTATCAAGGAATGTGCATTGTATAGGTGAAAGCTGTTCTTAGTTGTGGTGTTTAGGGATGAATGCCTTGTACATACATACAGGTGATAAGAATAAGAAATACGAAGTTAGGTTTTTGAGAGCACCTATAGGAAATTAGGTTTTTGTTATTCAGCAAGCCTAGGTGTCAAAGCTTTCAGAGAGATTTTAGTATTGTCTTAGATAGAGATAAATAATCAAAGCAATGTGATGACTATTAGGAGAGCACCGAGAAAGGGCGTCTAAATACACTCATGCATTGAGAAATGTGTCGGTAGGTGATTTTGTTGTGCAAACAGCATAGAGTGTACTTACACAAACCTACAGGGTGTAGCCTACTCCATACGTAGGCTCTGTGGTATAGCCTGTTGCTCCTAGGCTGTAAACCTGAATGGCATGTTACTGTACTGAATACTGTAGGAAATTGTAAGACATTGGTGGTATTTGTGGATCTAAACATATCTAACCATAGAAAGGGTACAAATATGATAGTAACAATACGATATTATTAATATAATCTTTTTTTTAGACGGAGTCTTGCCCTGTCACCCAGGCTGGAGTGCAATTGTGCAATCTTGGCTCGCTGCAACCTCCGCCTCCTGGGTTCAAACAATTCTCCTGCCTAAGCCTCCCAAGTAGCTGGGATTACAGGTGCCCACCACCATGCCCAGCTAATTTTTGTATTTTTAGTAGTGACAGGGTTTCACCATGTTGGCCAGGCTGGTCTCAAACTCCTGACCTCGTGATCTGCCCGCCTCAGCCTCCCAAAGTGCTGGGATTACAGGCGTGAGCCACTGCGCCCAGCCTATTAATATAATCTTATGGGACCACTCATATATGTGGACCTTCATGTATGCAGCCCGCTGATGGACAGGTCGTTATGTGGTGCATGACTTGTAATTGAGAAGGATGGCAGGGAAAGGTAGGTCATGTCTGAGAAGCCCTTTTGGTTTTGGCTTACCAGAAAACTGTGGGGCCGGAAGTATCAGAAGCAACACAGTGAGGAAATGATTTAACTACACTTAGTCTTTCCGCACCACATTGTTCCGGTCTGTTACTGACACATGTTCCTTTAGCTGTGAATAAACTTGAGGAGGCAAAATGGGAGATTTTACAATTCCTTTTAGGCCAGGTGTGGTGGCTCACGCCTGTAATCCCTGCACTTTGGGAGGCCGAGGCAGGTGAATCACTTGAGCTCAGGAGTTCGAGACCAGACTGGCCAACATGGTGAAACCCCGTCTCTACTAAAAATACAAAAAAATTAGCTGGGCCTGGTGGCACATGCCTGTGATCCTAGCTACTCAGGAGGCTGAGGTGGGAAGAACGCTTAAACCTGGGAGGCAGAGGTTGCAGTGAGCCAAGTTCGTGCCACTGCACTCCAGCCTGGGTGACAGAACAAGACTGCGTCTCAAAAAACAATTGCCTTTTAGTGGGGGAAAAAATACCATAATTAGTAATTAAAAACAACAAACACTTAAGTTGTGCCAGGCACAATTAGGCAGATTTTAACTTACTGAATCCTTGCAATAATTATATGGCAGGTACTCTTTCCCCATTTCACAGATGAAGGAATTGATACAAAGAGGTATTATTGGCTGTCTTGCCTGGGCTCACATATCTATTAATTGAGGGAAGTAGAAAATGAAGTTGGGCTGTCTCCAGAACCCTTACTATTGGAGAGCATATCACCTCTCACAATATTTATTAAGTTTTACTATTCTGTGCAGTAATGCTGAATGTCTATGCTTAATTTGAATTTAACTTAGATTAAAATTTATTTTGATTTATTTTCTTGATGGAGGGAAATTATGAGGAAAAAGCTGGGGGGAAGGGGCAGATGATTATCAGTTTACATGTCTTTGGGCATTTTAGGTTGAGTGAAATCTAGGCCTTGCAAATCATATCTCTTTAGAATCATTCAAAATTTGCTTAGGAAGAGCAGAATTGTTAATTGATTGTTTATTCAATGTGTATGCTAAGTAACATGTTTTATAGAAGAGATAATTTTTTTCCTATTTTCCTATTGTATATTTGTTTTTTAATACTCTGGGATCAAGTATACAGTGAATATGTATAGTACATTTATCCCTGTTTTATAAAAAAATGGGAAACTAAATTTGTTGTAAATGATTAAGGAACTTTATGATTATAGATCTTTTGCTCAAATCTTTATGGCAATAGGTTTTACTATGTTTCTATATTGTGAGGAGGGGAGCGAGTTGCCTGTGGGTTTTGCTTTTATGGTTTTAAAATATAAGCAGTGTATAAAATATTTTTATTGTGTGCCATTTTTCTTTTTTTTCTTTTCTTTTTTTTTTTTTTTTTTTGAGATGGAGTTTCGCTCTTGTTGCCCAGGCTGGAGTGCAATGGCCCGATCTCGGCTCACCGCAACCTCCGCCTCCCAGGTTCAAGCAATTCTCCTGCCTCAGCCTACCGAGTAGCTGAGATTACAGGCATGCACTACTACGCCCGGCTAATTTTTGTATTTTTAGTAGAGACAGGGTTTCCCCATGTTGAGGCTGGTCTCGAACTTCTGACCTCAGGTGATCCGCCCGCTTCAGCCTCCCAAAGTGCTGGGATTACAGGCCTGAGCCACCGCGCCCGGCCCTCCTTTTTTTTTTTTTTTTTGAGACGGAGTCTTGCTCTGTCGCCCAGGCTGGAGTGCAGTGGCGTGATCTCCGCTCACTGCAAGCTCCGCCTCCCGGGTTCACGCCATTCTCCTGCCTCGGCCTCCCGAGTAGCTGGGACTACAGGCGCCCACCACCACGCCCGGCTAATTTTTTGTATTTTTAGTAGAGACGGGGTTTCACTGTTTTAGCCAGGATGGTCTCAATCTCCTGACTTCGTGATCCGCCCGCCTCGGCCTCCCAAAGGACTGGGATTACAGGCATGAGCCACCGCGCCCGGCCGCCATTTTTCTTAATTGTTGCTCTAGGAGGCTTTTAGAGCGGAAGATTGTGCTGAAGATGTCACTGGGATTTTTAACAAGCCCTAAACGTGCTTGGTTACTAAAGTTAATATAAAGTTACAGTGTTGCCACACAGATAACATTAATTATAGTTGCAGGCAAAATCTTTAGTAGTTTGCCAACAACAGTGTAATTACTAGACACTGAGATATTAGATAAATTTATTCTGGGGAATTAAAAGGCGTTTAAATACTAATCTTGTTTTGACTGCCTTATTTTCTAGGGCTCAGTAATTAAAGTGTTATTTCTGCATCTTTATGCTAAAGTAGCAAAGTTGTGAATAAGGCAGGGAGAAAAGGGGGTAAAATTAGGGAATTTAGTAGACTGTCTTAAGTCTTAACTTGAAGCTTCTTCAAGAAAGAGAAGATGGTCACTTGTGGTTCATCAGTAAACTAAGACCTTTGAAACATTTTGTGATAGTCATTTTGATAGCATTTATGTTTATCTTGGATAAAAGTCTTCAAGTCAGCCTTTATGGAAATTATAGTGTCCTGCCCTTCTCCAGCTCTCCTAAGGTTAGTGTTGGCTACACCATTAGAAATAAAAAACCTGAAGACAAAAGGGAAAAGATACAAAAGTTGTATGGAGAGGATAAAGGAAGGATCATTTTTCCTTTGGACTTGGAAAAAAATACATTTAGGTCTTAGATGCTAAAGCTGCCTTTTAGATTTATGAAGGAAAATTTAGGAAAACAGCCTTGAAACCACATGGGATTTGGATGGTAACCAAGAGGCAAGGCCCGGAGGTGAGAGTGAGCAGAGCAAGTTATTGGGGAAATCAGGAGATAGCCTGAACTCATTCTTCTAGAGAGTCCTGTAAGTGGTTATGATGATAATCATTGTAATAAAGGTAGGGAATATAACGTGACTGACTACTTCAAACAGTTCATTTTCTTGGCTCTTAGTACCCCATACTCTCCTAATTGCCTTCCTTCCTCCCAAGTTGGTTATTCTTTACCTCCTTAGGTTAAAAGTCCACCAGGCTTTTGTCCTCAGATCTCTCTCTCCAGAAAAGAGAGACGCCCTAGATGATTTCTTCTAGTTCTGGGGGCTTAAATGTCATTGAGATGGTGATAACTCCCAGATTCACTTCTGTAGCCTGGACCTCTCTCTAGAAGTATAGACTTGGCTACCCAGCTGCCAACTGAACTCTACTTGAAGTCCACAGAAGCATCTCAAACTCAACATGTCCTAAACATAACTATTGTTTTTTCCCTTCCTGACCACCCAGAGTGGCTCCTCCTTTATTTTTATCAATTCTTTTAGTTGCCTAGACCAAAAATATTGGAGTCATTCTTACCTTCCCCGTTTTTCTCATAGGCCACATATATCAATCAGTAAGTCTTGCCATCTTTGCCTTCACAATATATCCTGAATCAGTTACCTTTTGCCATTTCTACTCTAGTCAAGATAAGTACTGCAATAGCCTCCTGTCTCTCTGCTTTTGCCCTTGTTTCCATGCAGTAGCCAGTCATATTTTAGAAATATACATCAGGGCTGGGTGTGGTGGCTCACGCCTGTAATCCCAGCACTTTGGGAGGCCGAGGTGGGCGGATCACGAGGTCGAGAGTTGGAGACCAGCCTGGCCAACGTGGTGAAACCCCGTCTCTACTAAAAATACAGAAATTAGCCGGGCATGGTGGTGCACGCCCATAGTCCCAGCTACTCAGGAAGCCGAGGCAGGAGGATCGCTTGAACCTGGGAGGCGAAGTTTGCAGTGAGCTGAGATCGTGCCACTGCACTCTAGCCTGCTGGGCGACAGAGTGAGACTCTGTCTCAAAGAAAAAAAAGAAATATAAATCAGATTATGTCACCCCTTTGCAATCAGATCATGTCACCCCTCTGCTTAAAATTCTTCACTGGTTTCCTGTCACATTTATTTCATTTTAAGTAATGGTAATTTAAAATTTTTTTTGTAGTCAGAGTCAGAGCCTCTGTCGCCCAGGCTGGAGTGCAGTGGCATGATCTAGTCCCACTTGCAGCCTCTGCCTCCCAGGTTCAAGCTATTCTCGTGTCTCAGCCTCCCAAATAGCTGGGACTACAGGTGCGTGCTACCACACCCAGCTAATTTTTGTATTTTTAGTAGAGACAGGGTTTTGCCATGTTGGCCAGGCTGGTATCGAACTCCTGAGCTCAAGCAATATGTCCACCTAGGCCTCCCAAAGTGCTAGGGAGGTTCACAGGTGTGAACCACTGCGACCAGTCCTTATTTTAGAATAAAACTAAAAATCCTCACTTTGGCCACACAGCCTCACAGAATTTGGCCTCTGGCTGGCTATCTGATTTCACATTTGATCATCGTTTGCCCACCTGGCTACACTGCTGGTCTTGCTGTTCCTTAAACTTCATTCAGATTCCTGCTCAAATATCTCCTCAGAGGTGGCAGCTTGTTTGCTTTTATCTAAAATAGCCACTTCTACCACTTTCACTGTGATCTTTTATCTCCTAACCCGGCTTTATTTTTCTTTCCAACATTATGCTATTTGTATTAGTTAATTGTCTGATGCTGTCATTAGAATGTAAGCTCCATGTAGGCAGGGACTTGTTTTCACTAGGTATCTATAGGTCATGGTAGACATGCAAGTATTTGTTAAATGAAAGAATATTTTGAACATTTACTTTATGCTAGGCCTTGAGCCAAAATGTGAGAATTAAATGACAGTTCTGTATAGTTAGGCACTATTATTAATATGCCCATATTACAGATAAGAAAATTAAAAATTAAGGCTTACAGAGTTTATTACATGCTTATAGATAGACCTTGGGTAATGTTAGATACTTAGAGTGGGATCACATTAAAGCCTCTACAGCAGTGGTCCCCAACCTTTTTGGCACCAGGGACCGGTTTTGTGGAAGATAATTTTTCCACAGACGGGGGTGGAAGTGTATGGTTTCGGGATGAAACCGTTCCATCTCAGATCATCAGACATTAGTTAGATTCTCATAAGGAGCGGGCAACCTAGATCCCTCACATGTGCAGTTCACAATAGGATTCATGCTGGTATGAGAATCTGATGCCGCCACTGATCTGACAGATGCTCGCCTGTTGCTCACCTCCTCCTGTGTGGCCTGGTTCCTAATAGGCCATGGACAGTACCGGTCTCTGGCCCAGGGGTGGGGCCCCCTGCTCTACAGCATTCTACTTCATCGGTAAAATCTTTGAAAATGTCTTCTAGAAATATTTTTAAGGTCACTTTACCTTTTGATCATTGAATATTGGGTCAATTTTGTTGTTGTTGTTGTTGTTGTTGAGACAGGGTCTCGTTATGTTGCCCAGGCTGGATGGAGTGTGGTGGTGCAGTAACGGCTCACTGTAGCTTCAACTTCCTGGGTGCAAATGATCTTTCTGCCTCAGCTTCCTGAATAACTGGGACTACAGGCGCACGCTACCATACTTGGCTAATTTTTTGTATTTTTAGTAGAGATAAGACCTCATTATGTTGCCCAGGCTGGTCTCAAACTCCTGGGCTCAAGTGATCCTCCTACCTCAGCCTCCCAAAGTGCTGAGATTACAAGTGTGAGCCACTGTGCTCAGCTGACATAATCTTTTGATGTATGAATGGACCCACCTCTCTCGCTGCCCCTGCAACACCAGATACTGGGACTCATGGATTTCTGATGATGAAAGATGTCGTTCTCATGGGAGTCTTTATGTTATACAAATGGAGAGCAAAGTTCCCAAACATGCTGCAGTGGTTGATGTGTTCTGTCATCTGGTAATAACTGGAGTTATTACAGTCATCCAAGTGAGAGAAGTGGTGGTTGAACCAGGGTGGTCACGATGGTGGTGGGGAGAAGCCATATTTGGAAAGTAGAACTGATAGGATACATTAGATGTGGAGGATGAAAGAAAAAAGCCAAAGATGGCTCCCAGATCATCTGTGGAATGTTGCTTGTAGGGTCCAGGTCTGGAGTATGCTGTGTGTCCAGAGCAACCTAGATTGAAGAAAAGACCTCAGGCACAGAAGCTGTAAAAGAGGCCTTGAAAAGCAGCTTGAAAAGGTGGATTATAGGAAGTAAAACAATATGAAGTCTATAATACTTTTAAAAGAGTTATTTTCTGACTCTAGTCCTCAAAAATATTCCTGGAGTCCATTCTTTGCAGGAAAAGTGGCGACTTGTCCTAGACAAAGCCTACATGCTGATTCCATGTGACCCTGGGGGTGGGTACTAAATTCGTAACAGCTTGTGGGTGAAAATATGGTTTATATGTTGAATGTGTTCCTTAATTACTGTAATTCTGTTTTTATGTGCATGCTTTCTGTGAAACAAATTAGAAGTCCAACACACTATTTTAGCTCAGTTGACCTTGATACAAGAACTACTGTGTTAATTATGCCCAGTCTTTCAGTAGTACAATCCTCTTTTTTTTGCTATGAATGTTAGTAAAATCTACTGGTATTTTATGTATATATTGCACAGCTATACACTGTTTTTCTTTTTATGCTCTTGAAAATGGAATTTAATCAGAGTTGTACATGACACATGGAGGGCATTCATGTGAGTCCTTGGTATAGGGCAGTATAGAGGATCCATAAGACATGGTCCAAGCACTTTCAGGATATATGATGTTGGGGGAGCATCAGAGATTTGTTGACACATTTAAGTAAGGACTTGAATGTCGTACTTTGACTGTTGGCAAGAAATAGGCTCTTGGCTGGGTCCGGTGGCCCACACTTGTAATCCTAGCACTTTGGGAGGCCAAAACAGGAGAATTGCTTCAGCCCAGGAGTTCGAGACCAGCTGGAGCAACCTAGGGAGACCCTGTCTCTACAAAAAAATAAACAAATTAGCCGTGCATGGTGGCACGTGCCTGTGGTCCCAGTTACTCAGGAGGCTGAGGTGGGAGGATCACTTGAGCCCAGGAGGCTGAGGATGCGTGAGCTGTAATCTCACCACTGCACTCCAGCCTAGGGCGACAGAGCAAGACCCTGTCTCTAAAAGAGAAAAGAAACAGAATTCTTACATTGTGCTTTAGTTTATCAGTTAGTGAACTTTTCTTTTTTTGTTGTTGCTTTTTATTTTTTGTGGAGATGGGGTCTCACTATGTTGCCCAGGCTAGTCTCGAACACGTAGGCTCAGATGATCCTCCCACCTCGGCCTCCTAAAGTGTTGAGATTACAGGCATGAGCCACTGAACCTGGGCCTGGTGTGTTTTTCTTACCTTGGTTTAAAGATCAAATGGAATATTATCATACCTACTGAATATTGAGAGTTTAAAACAAGGTAAAATACCTATTTAAGAAAAATTAACATATGTGTAAGTGTTTCACTCCTTTAATTCTGTAAACTAGGTATTACCTCAATTTTAGAGAGGACACAGACGTGCAGTCATACCCAAGGTCGTAAAAAACACCTAAATACAGTATTTCTTAACTTTTTTTTTTTTTTGAAACGGAGCCTCGTTCTGTTGCCCAGGCTAGGGTGCAGTGGTGCAATCTCAGGTCATTGCAACCTCTGCCTTCTGGTTTCAAGCAGATCTCTTGCCTCAGCCTCTCAAGTAGCTGGGGTTACAGGTGCCCGCCACCACGCCCAGCTAATTTTTGTAAATACAGTATTTTTAAATTGTTCTTTCATATGTTTAGAATATTAAGCCAGGCATGGTAGCTCATGACTTTGGGAGGGCAAGGAAAGAGGATTGCTTGAGCCAAGAGTCTCAGTCCAGCCTAGGCAACATGGCAAAGCCCCATCTCTGCAAAAAAAATTAAAATTTGGCTTGGCATGGTAGTGCACACCTATAGGCCCAATTACTTGGGAGGCAGAGGTGAGAGGTTCACTTGAGCCCAGGAGTTGCAGGCTGCAGTAAGCCATGATTGAGCCACTGTACTCCAGCCTGGGTGACAGACCGTGACGCTGTCTGGGGAAAACAAATGGATTAGTTGTTGATAGAAGCAGTTATTTTAAAAGCAGCTTGGGGGCGGGTGCAGTGGCTCACACGTGTAATCCTAGCAATTTGGGATGCCGAGGCGGGTGGATCACCTGAGGTAAGGATCCTGTTCAAGGCCAGCCTGGCCAACATGGTGAAACCCTGTCTCTAGTAAAATACAAAAATTAGCCAGGCGTGATGGCGGGTGCCTATAATCCTAGCTACTCGGGAGGCTGAGACAGGAGAATCACTTGAACCTAGGAGACAGCGGTTGCAGTGAGCCGAGATCGTGCCACTGCACTCCAGCCTGGGCAGCTGAGCTAGACTGTCTCAAAAAAATAAATAAATAAAATAAAAGCAGCTTGGTTTTGAAGATATAAGTTAGGAAAATCTATTAGTTTCAGAAGCTTTAAAAGTCTGGGAGAAAGGAATATTGAAGAAGAGGAAAAGGATTTCATGTGAATTGAGGAAGTTAACTCATTGGTGTAGTTTTTCCTTTCTTTCTTTTTTTTTTTTTACTAAGGAAAAGAGAACAAAGCGATAAAATCTGAGTAGTCTTTCAGTCATTCTTGGTAGAATTGGTAGCTAAAAGGCTGAGTGAAATATGGCTTAAAAGCTTTATTGGCTGGGCGCGGTGGCTCACCCCTGTAATCCCAGCACTTTGGGTGACTTAGGTGGGTGGATAACCTGAGGTCAGGAGTTTGAGAACAGCCTGACCAACATGGTGAAACCCTGTCTCTACTAGACATACAAAATTAGCCAGGTGTGGTGATGCATGCCTGTAATCCTAGATACGTGGCAGGCTGAGGCAGGAGAATTACTTGAACCCAGGAGGCGGAGGTTGCAGTGAGCTGAGATCCTACCATTGCACTCCAGCCTGGGCAACAAGAGCAAAACTCCGTCTCAAAAAAAAAAAAAAAGCTTTATCATTTATTTTTTGGCCCTGTCTTATGGTGCAGAGGCTTAAAAGTTTTTTGACAGCAGATTTTCTAGAGGCTAGGAGTGTTTATTATAACCATGTTTTTGAGCGGTGAGGACTACCTCAGAGGGCATGCCTTGTGTCATCATTGTTCTTATTGCTGAGCTACCGAAACCTAGAATCTGACTCACACAATATGACACTTATTTCCGTTTTCTTGGTAGAGTTTGTGTGGTCATTCATCTTTTAGATCTTTTAGGAACTACAGTCCTCCTAGTTCCCACTTTTATATTTATTTATTTATTTATTTATTTTTGAGATGGAATCTTGCTCTGTTGCCCAGGCTGGAGTGCAGTGGTGCAATCTCGGCTCACTGCAACCTCCGCCTCCCAGGTTCAAGCAATTCTCCCACCTCAGCCTCCCAAGTAGCTGGGATTACAGGTGCGTGCCACCATGCCTCGCTAACTTTTGTATTTTTTGTAGAGATGGGGTTTCACCATCTTGGCCAGGCTGGTCGCAAACTCCTGACCTCAAGTGATCAACCCCCCTCAGCCTCCCAAAGTGCTGGGATTACAGGCGTGAGTGACCGTGCCCAGCCATCAGTTCCCACTTTTAAATGAGAAGTTCTTTGTTTTTGTGGGGTTTTTGTTGTTGTTGTTGTTGTTGTTACTTGAGACAGGGTCTTAGTCTGTCATCCAGGATGGAGTGCAGTGGCACAGTCTTGGCTAACTGCAGCCTGGACCTCCCTGGGCTCAGGTGATCTTCCTACCTAAGCCCCCTGAGTAGCTGGGAGTGCAGGCACACACCACCATGCCTAGCTAACTTTTGTATTTTTTGTGGAGATGAGATTTCACCATGTTGCCCAGGCTGGTCTCAAATTCCTGTACTCCAGCGATCCTCCTGCCTGAGCTTCCCAAAGTGCTGGGATTATAAGTGTGAGTCACCGAGCCAGGTCATAAAGACAGTTTTTTTTTGTTTTGAGATGGAGTTTTGCTCTTTTGTACCCAGGCTGGAGTACAGTGGTGTGATCTTGGCTCACTGCAACCTCCACCTCTCGGGTTCAAGCAATTCTCCTGTCTTACTTAGCCTCCCGAGTAGCTGGGATTACAGGCGTGCCCCACCACGCTGCACTGATTTTTTATATTTTTAACAGAGATGGGGTTTCACCATGTTGGACAGGCTGGTCTGCAACTCCTGACCTCAGGTGATCTGCCCACCTCAGCCTTCCAAAGTGCTGGGATTACAGATGTGAGCCACTGTGCCTGGCCAATAAAGAGAATTTTAAACAATGCCTACAGTGTGATTTTAGTGGGGTGGCCACATACATGTAGGTGTGCACATGTATTTCCATGAAAATGCCTTCCTGCCTTTAGCCTTGACAATGCTGCATATAGGGAATAAACATTTAAATGATGGTGTCTTGGCTAAGAGTGTGAACTCTGGAGCCAAACTCTCCAAAATTGCATCCTGAATCTGCCACTAGCTAGCTCTGGAGCCATGAATAACTTATTTAACCTCTCTGTGATGGTTTATCTATCTGTAAAATGGGGGTAATGAAACATCTGGCTCATTGAGTGCTTGGGAGCATCAAATAGGTTAGTAGGTCTGGTGTGGTGGCTCACACCTGTAATCCCAGCACTTTGGGAAGCTGAGGCATGAGGATGGCTTGAGCCCAGGAGTTTGAGACCAGCCTGGGCAACATAGTGAGACTCCCATCTCTACAAAAAAGAAAAATAATTAGCCGGGTGTAGTGGCATGAACCTGTGGTCCCATCTACTCCAGAGGCTGAGGTGGGAGGATCACTGGAGCCCAGGAGGTTGAGTCTGTAGTGAATTGTGGTTGTACCACTGTACTCCAGTCTGGGCCTCAGAGTTAGATCCTGTCTCAGAAAAAAAAAGGTTCGTAGACAGAAAGTACTTATGGCTCAGAGTAAGTGTTCTGTGAATGTTGGCTGTTTTTTAAATCTTGCATTTAATTCCTCTTTGGTTAGAAGCACACTTCTTTGCTTGGATTACCATTTGCATGTGGAGAGATGTTCCTTCTAGAACCATGTCTCCTTGTCACATGATTATGTACAGTGTGAGCTTTATTAATACTCTGTCAGCATTTGAGGTTGGAACATAAATGCGTGGCTGTACCCAGTGGAATCCAGCAAGAGAGAGAACTAAGCACCGTAGCAACTGTTGCTATTTGTGTACTGAGCAAACAGCTGTGCGAGACAGATTTATTTTTTAATCCTGATCTCACTGATAGCCTGGGATGTGGCCTTGCCTCAAAGGAGTAGATTGGTTGAGATATCCAGTCTTTGAGGAGATTTCATGACCACATGCCATAAAGATTCTGTTTCATTTCAAATATGAGGAGCTAAAGCTTTGTGTGTATGAGTGAGGGAGAAAGATTAAGCTTTAAAGCATTCATAGTCAGTCCCTGAAATATAGTGTGACTGGATTAATGACATGATAAATCACTTTTAATGTGGGTGGTGAGACTTCATGCATTTCAGTCAAAAAAGTAATTTTGCTGTAATGTGGTTCATTTCCAAATTTTGGCTGCTAACTTACCTAGGATGGATAAACATTATCACAGAATATTTACTGAGCATCTACTTTATACCAGGGTCTTTTCTGAATACTGGTAACATGCAGTTAATTACACTCCAAAATGACTTAGTCTGTGATTCCACTATATACTACATTACATAAATACACACACACTAATCATTTACATACTTGTCAACCTTAGATTTCAGAAATAACACTGTATTTGTAATGAATGCTTCATTACCAAATGCTTTTCTGAAGTACATAGTAAGATCTTTAAAAAGAGCTTTCATGGCCAGGCGCGGTGGCTCACGCTTGTAATCCCAGCACTTTGGGAGGCCGAGGCGGGCGGATCACAAGGTCAGGAGATCAAGACCATCCTGGCTAACACGGTGAAACCCCGTCTCTACTAAAAATACAAAAAAATTAGCTGGGCGTGGTGGCGGGCGCCTGTAGTCCTAGCTACTCAGGAGGCTGAGGCAGGAGAATGGCGTGAACCTGGGAGGTGGAGCTTGCAGTGAGCCGAGATCGTGCCACTCCCCTTCAGCTAGGGTGACAGAGGGAGACTCTGTCTCAAAAAAAAAAAAAAAAAGCTTCTTTCAAATAGTGGTTGGATTCATTCAATAACTTTCTAATTTTCATTTCTCTTTTTTTTCTTGAGATGAAGTCTTACTCTGTCACCCAGGCTGGAGTGCAGTGCATTAATATCAGCTCAGTGCAACCTCTGCCTCCCGGGTTCAAGTGATTCTCCTGCCTCAACCTCCCCAGTAGCTGGGATTATAGGCACACACCACTATTTCTGGCTAATTTTTGTGTTTTTGGTAGAGATGGGGTTTCACCATGTTCGCCAGGCTAGTCTCGAATTCCTGACCTCAAGTGATACACCTGCCTTGGCCTCCCAAAGTGCTGGGATTACAAGTGTGAGCTACCGCGCCCAGCTCCATTTCTGATGTGTTCCAATATTTCAGGGCTTAACAGGTGCCTTGAAATAGTAATGTGGGCCAGGTGCAGTGGCTCACGCCTGTAATCCCAGCAGTTAGGGAGGCGGAGATGCGCAGATCACCTGAGGTCAGGAGTTCGAGACCAGCCTGGCCAACATGGTGAAACCCTGTCTCTACTAAAAATACACAAATTAGCCGGTCATAGTGGTGAGTGCCAGTAATCCCAGCTACTCAGGAGGCTGAGGCAGGAGAATTTCTTGAACCCGGGAGGAGGAGGTTGCAGTGAGCCGAGATCACACCACTGCACTCCAGCTTGGGGAATAGAGCAAGACTCTGTCTTCAAAAAGAAAAGAAATAGAAATGTCGTTCATTTCCAAATTTTGGCTGGTAACTTACCTAAGGAGGATAAACATTGTCACAGAATATTTACTGAGCATCTACTTTATACCAGGGTCTGTTCTGAATACTGGTAACACGCAGTTAATGCTGTTGGTCTGGTTTTTCATGTTCCATGTATAAATTACGTCTTAAAACTATGATTGTTTTCATTCATTCATTCATTTTTGAGATCGGGTCTCAAAATAGGCTGGGGTGCAGTGGCTCGATAACAGCTAACTACATCCTCAAACCTCCAGGCTCAAGCCATCCTCCGACCTCAGCTTCCTAAGTAGCTGGGACTGCATGCATGTACCACCATGCCCAGCTAGTTGTTTTTTTTTTTTTTTTTTTTGTATTTGTTGTAGAGACAGGGTTTCACCATGTTGCCCAGGGTGGTCTTGAACTCCTGACCTCTAGTGATCCACCCAGCTCGGACTCTCAAAATGCTGAAATTACAGGCATGAGCCACTGAGCCCAGCCTATTAATTTTTGATTGCCCTATTCAGATTTAGTGGTATGAATTTACTGATTGGGATGTTTTGAACACACAGAATAACATGTTTAACTAAAGAACTTGTAATTGAGTGACTTATAAAATGAAACATTTTTATCTTCTAGGTATTATTAACCCAAAGAATCCAAAGGAAGCTCCAAAGTCCTTCAGCTTCGACTATTCCTACTGGTCTCATACCTCAGTGAGTACCCTCATGCCACAGCGCTGCCAGCTCCTGCCTCCTTTCCTCTTTCCTTGCCGATTTGTCTTTTCTCTTAGCTGAGCAGATCCAAGTTTTGCTTCTTAAGTGTTGTGTAGCATGAGTTCATTCTTTGATACAGTGATATAGTATTTTCATTCATAAAATATTTGGGCTGATGGAAAGTTTATGTACACATATACATAAATATATACACATATACATACAGAACATATTTAGTTTACACCAAATTTATACTGAATGTACACTAAATTTATACTGATTTAGACATTTCTCGAGGATTTATTTATCAGTATCTTAGGATCCTCATTACCAACATTATTGCCCATTGATCTTAGGAAATGCCAAATAATAATAATAATTATTATTATTATTATTTTTCTTCTGAGACGGAGTCTCACTCTGTCGCCCAGGCTGGAGTACAGTGGTGCCATCTTGGCTCACTGCAACCTCCGCCTCCGAGGTTCAAGCGATTCTTCCGCCTCAGCCTCCTGAGTAGCTGGGATTACAGGCGCGTGGCACTATGCCCAGCTAATTTTTGTATTTTTAGTAGAGACAGGATTTGACCATGTTGGCAAGGCTGGTCTCGAGCTTCTGACCTTAAGTGATCCACCTGTGTTTGCCTCCCAAAGTGCTGGGATTACAGGTGTGAGCCACTGTGCCTGGCTGGAAATGCCAAATTAAAATTGCTTAGGGTACTGTTAATTTTAAGTTGAATTTTGAGGGAATGGCCAGCAAGATTGGAATGACCACAGAGAAATTGTTTTGTTTGTTTGTTTGTTTGTTTTTGGCCAGGCTGATCTTGAACTCGTGACCTCCTGATCCACCTGCCTCGACCTCTCAAAGTGTTGGGATTAAAGGAGTGAGCCACCGTGCCTGGCCAATTTTTTTTTTTAACTGTAGTAGAGCAATGTGGGTTCTGAACATTTTGAAAGATGATACCGTGCCTCTACTAAAAATTCCAAAAAAAAAAAAAAATTAGGTGGGCTTGGTGGCGGGTGCCTGTAATCCCAGCTACTTGGGAGGCTGAGGCAGGTGAATCGCTTGAACCCAGGGAGGTGGAGGTTGCAGTGAGCCGAGATCGCACCACTGCACTCCAGCCTGGGTGATGGAACGTGACTGTGTCTCAAAAAAAAAAAAGGAAAGAGGCTGCAGATCCACAAGGGAAACAAAAGATTACCAGTATTACGAAAATGCAGAGTAGGGCCCTTCCTGGTACCCTTACTCAGTGTGGAACCCCAAATGTTGCTGCTTCTTAGGGATTGTTCATAGAGTTTACTTCTGCATCACTCATCTCTTTGTTACATGTTTTTGGTTTTGTTTTTCCTGTTTTTTTTTTTTTTTTTTTTTTTTAAAGACTGAGTCTCGCTCTGTTGCCTAGGCTGGAGTGCAGTGGCGTGATCTCAGCTCACTGCAACCTACACCTCCTGGGTTCAAGCAGTTTTCCTGCTTCAGCCTCCTGAGTATCTGGGATTACAGGCGGGTGCCACCACACCCGGCTGATTTTTTTAATTTTTAGTAGAGATGGGGTTTCGCTGTGTTGGCCAGGCTGGTCTCGAATTCCTATCCTCAAGTGATCTGCCCGCCTTGGCCTCCCATAGTGATGGGATTACAGGCATGAGCCACTGTGCCCAGCCCTGGGGAATAGATGTTTTAAACTATTGACAAAGCCTAATTGTCAAGGGAAGGGACTGAGAAGGGGATTGGAAATGCTGTTTCCTGAAAGCTGTGTTTATTGAGAAATAGTCCCAGTAGCTGGAGTGAGTTCAAAGAAGTATTTTTATATGTGGACTTGACCTTTGGTCTTTTATTCTCATTTTCCACTTAAGAAAATCTTGGCTGTGTGAATGAAAGAGTGATACTTTTAAGGTTATAGAAAGTGAAATGTAATCATGCCAGATAATTTTATATAGATATTTTTATGTATGACTGACCTGGATGACTCTAACAGTGCATGTGTTTGTGAGTGTGTGTGTGTGCATGTGTGTGTATTTAATGAGAAAAGTAAACTTGTGTATAGGAGGCTTAAAAAATGTGTAGGGAATTTTAGGTGACTGTTCTGATTCCAGACACTTTTATTATGGAAGCAATCAAGTAAGTAAAGGAAGAAATATTAATAAAAGGTTATTTATTTCTCCTTTTACTCTTTACAGCCCGAAGATCCCTGTTTTGCATCTCAAAACCGTGTGTACAATGACATTGGCAAGGAAATGCTCTTACACGCCTTTGAGGGATATAATGTCTGTATTTTTGCCTATGGGCAGACTGGTGCTGGAAAATCTTATACAATGATGGGTAAACAAGAAGAAAGCCAGGCTGGCATCATTCCACAGGTGAAAAACAAAACAAAACAAAAATCTTCTCTTCATTATTAGTGTTAGTCTTAAATTGCTTTAACAGTTATTTTTATTTGGCGAACATTTATGCGGGGATTGTTTTATGTCAGGCACAAAGATGAACAACCCATTATTTTCCCTCAGAGGAGCTCACAATTGAATGGGAAGGATTGACATGTACACATGTCTGTCATTAAAGGTGGGAAAGTCAGTGTTTTGTAATGATTTTGCCATATATCCAATGCCATATTATTTTATCATTTGAAAAGTGTTACCAGCTTGTTAAAGCTCTGTTATAAGTCCTGGAGATGGGGGAATATTGTTGATCTGATTTTTTTTCAAATTCCATGCATAGATTACCTCTGAAGAATGTGATTATTTTTGGTTTTTTTGATAGCCTTATTCGGAGATACTTTCATTTTATTTTCCTAATTTAATACTATGACTTTAAACTTCAAACACTCTGAGATTCTCCCTCTTTTTTTTTTTTTTTTTTTTTTTTAGAACAGTTAGTATTATTGGATTTGATCCTTTATTGTTTGGGAATGAAGAAGAGTTCTGACATAGATATTTATTTATTTTTATTTTCATTATTCGTTTCACTTAGGATTTAATGGTGAAAGACATAAGTATTTAAAAAGAACTTCATTATTTACTTATTTATTTGAGACAGGGTCTCACTCTGTTGCCCATGCTGGAGTGCAGTGGTGTGATCATGGCTCATTGAGGCCTTGACCTCCCAGGCTCAAGTGATCCTCCTGCCTTAGCCTCCAGAGTAGCTGGGACTAAAGCCATGTGCCACCACACCTAGCTCATTTTTAAATTAAAAAAAAAAATTTTTTTTTTTTTTTTGAGGTGGAGTCTCTCTCTGTTGCCCAGGCTGGAGTGCAATGGCGCCATCTTGGCTCACTGCAACCTCCGCCTCCTGGGTTCAAGTGATTCTCCTGCCTCAGCCTCCTGAGTAGCTGGGACAATAGGCACCCACCACTATGCCTGGCTAATTTTTGTATTTTTAGTAGAGGCGGGGTTTCACCATGTTGGTCCTGGTCTGGATCTCCTGACCTCAGGCAATCCGCCCACCTCGGCCTCCCAAAGTGCAGGGATTGCAGGCATGAGTCACCATGCCCGGCCTTTAAAATTTTTTTTTTAGAGACAGGGTCTCACCATGTTGTCCAGGCTGGTCTCGAATGGACCTGGGCTCCATCCTGGGCTTGGGATGATCTGCCTGCCTCGACTTCCGGAAGTACTGGGATTACAGGCATGAGCCACTGTGCGGGGCCTAAAAACTTAAGAAAAAAAAAAGATTAAGTGAGAAGATTGTATTTAAAATTTTCCTTTTATAGTCATGCATCACTTAAGGGTGGGGGTACATTTTGAGAAATGCATCATTAGTCGTTAGGTGCTTTTGTCATTGTACAGATATCATAGAGTGTACTTACACAAACCCTGGAAGGTATAAACTGCTCCACACCTAGACTGCGTTGTATAGCCTGTTGCTCCAAGGCTATAAACTTGTGTAGCATGCTACTGTACTGAATACTACAGGCAATTATAATAGGATGGTAAGTATTTGTATATCTAAACATAGAAAAGTACATTAAAAATATGATATAAAAGATTTAAAATGGCACACCTGCATAGTGCTCTTACACTGGAGCTTGCAGGGCTGGAAGTTGCTCTGGGTGAGTCAGTGAGCAAGTGGTGAGTAAATGTGAAGGCCTAGGACATTGCTTTGCAGTATTGTAGACTTTATAAATGCTGCACACTTAGGCTACACTAAATTTAGTTTTAAAAACAGTTTCCTTTCAATAATTAACCTTAGTTAAATTACTATAACTTTTTTACTTTATAAACTTTAAAATTTTTTAAACTTTCTGATCCTTTTATAATAACCTTTAGTTTAAAACACAAACAGCCCCAGCATGGTGGCTCATGCCTGTAATCCCATCACTTTGGGAGGCCAAGGCGGGTGGATCACTGGAGGTCAGGAGTTCGAGACCAGCCTGACCAACATGGTGAAACCCCGTGTCTACTAAAAATACAAAAAAATGAGCCAGGCATGGTGGCGCATGCTTGTAATCCCAGCTACTTGGGAGGCTGAGGCAGGAGAATCGCTTGAACCCAGGAGACGGAGGTTGCAGTGAGCTGAGATCGCGCCATTGCACTCTAGCATGAGCAACAAGAGTGAAACTTGGTCTCAAAAAAAAAAAAAGAAACCACACACACACACACTTTGTACAGCTGTACAAAAATATTTTCTTTCTTCATATCTTTATTCTATAAGCTTTTTTGTATTTTTTAATTTTTTTTTTTCTTTCTTGAGACAGAGTCTTGCTTTGTCACCCAGGCTGGAGTACAGTGGCGCCGTATCAGCTCACTGCAACCTCCGCCTCCTGGGTTCAATTAATTCTTGTGCCTTAGCCTCCTGAGTAGCTGGGACTACAGGCACGTACCACCACGTCTGGCTAATTTTTGTATTTTTAGTAGAGACGGGGTTTCACAGTGTTGGCCAGGCTGGTCTTGAACTCTTGGCCTCAAGTGATCTGCCTGCCTTGGCCTCCCAAAGTGCTGAGATTTACAGGCGTGAGCCACTGCACCTGGCCAAATTTTTTTTTTTTTTTTTAGACAGAGTTTCACTCCTCTTGCCCAGGCTGGAATGCAGTGGCATGATCTTGGCTCACTGCAACCTCCGCCTCCTGGGTTCAAGCGATTCTCCTGCCTCAGCCTCCAGAATAGCTGGGACTATTTTTGTATTTTTAGTAGAGATGCGGTTTCACCATGTTGGCCAAGATGTTCTCGATCTCCTGACCTCGTGATCTGCCTGCCTCGTCCTCCCAAAGTGCTGGGATTACAGGCATGAGCCACCTTGCCCAGCCCAAATTTTTAATTTTTGAAAAAAAATTTAAACTTTTTTGTTAAAAACTAAGGCACACATTTATTAGCCTAGGCCTACACAGGGTCAGGATCATCAAGATATCACTAGGTGACAGGAATTTTCCAGCTTTCTTATAATCTTATGGGGATCACTATCATATATGCAGTCCATCGTTGACCGAATCATGGTTATGAGGCGCATGACTGACTTTATTCAAAGCATTAATCGTATCTTGATGTTTATGACATAATATATTTTGAGATGGAGCAAGAAAGGACGTCTGGCTAATTCATTGAGCACGCGTGGATGACTTAGTACTCCTCTCATTTGTGGTCTTCATGCCTCTCTCATTCTACTTCCCTAGTTATGTGAAGAACTTTTTGAGAAAATCAATGACAACTGTAATGAAGAAATGTCTTACTCTGTAGAGGTGAGTACAGCCGTGGGTTGACACCATAAGCCCTTGTTTTCCATTCTCTCAAGCATCACTTAAATGGCTCCAAATTATGACTGTGGTACACATCACTTCACCATTCCTTCATTTTTGTCCTTTCAGGCTATTTCTGGGTTTTGGGTATAATGAATAGTGTCCTGCTTTAATCTTTTTTTGGGGGGTGCGTGGTGGGGACAGGGTCTCACTCTGTTGCCCAGGCCCTGGAGTGCAGTGGCGTGATCACAGCTCACTGCAGCCTTGACCTTCTGGGCCAAAGCGATCTTACCCCCTCAGCTTCTCAAGTAGCTGGGACAACAGGTGTGTGCCACCACCACCCCTAGATAATTGATATTTTTGTAGAGATGGAGTTTCCCTATGTTGCCCAGGTTGGTGTTGAACTCTTGGGCTCAAGCAATCTTGCCTCCTCCACCTCTGAAAATGCTGGGGTTGCAGTGTGAATCACTGAGCCCAGCCACAATTAAATCTTTGTTCATAAGTCTGTGCATTTATTTGTAGTTATTATCTTTTGTATGTTTCTTGGTTTTTAAATAATACATTTGAATTGCCAAATGCCTTTTTGGAAAGTAATGCTGGGTAACAGTTTTCAGTCACACTAGGAGGGTGTAAGCACCCATTGTGCCCTTGCCAACATTTTTCTATTTTTTAATCTTTGCTAATTTGATAATGTAAGTATTCTCTTACTTAAATTTTGAATTTCTTTGATTACTAGTATGGTTGAACGTCTTGTAAATTATGCATATGCCTGTTTACATTTTGGGTTCACAATGTCTTTCTGATTCATTTGTGGGAACTCTTCTCCTTTAATATTGTTAATAATGGTTTTTGACAGGCATTGGTTTTAAATATATATAATCAAATCTCCCCCTTTCCCACTTTTTTAATTGCTTATATAAACTTGGAAAGTAATTATCCATCCTGTGTTTACCCTGGCTCTTTCATGAAGTCTATAGAATTACTTTATACACATTTGCTTATTTGATAAACATTCTCTCTGTTTTGTATGTGCTTAAAGAAGCTGTTTTGGGGCTCATACCTGTAATCCCAGCACTTCGGGAGGCGAATGGATCACTTGAGGCCAGGAGTTTGAGACCAGCGTGGCCAACCTGGCAAAACCCCGTCTCTACTAAAAACACAAAAAATTAGCCGGCTGTGGTGGTGCACACCTGTAATCCCAGCTACTCGGGAGGCTGAGGCACGAGAATCGCTTGAACCCAGGAGGCAGAGGTTACAGTGAGCCGAGATCATGCCAGTGCACCCCAGCCTGGAGTCTGTCTCAAAAAAAAAAAATAAATAAATAAATAAAAAGAAGAAGCTGCTGTTTCTTTCTCTTCCTCCCTCTCTCTCTCACCCCCCCCCACCACACCCTTTTTTGGTATTCACTTTCATAGTAACTGAAATTATTAAAGTGTTCTGTTACCATGAGTCTGTTTTGAAAAAATAGGCTGCCTTTTAAGCGATCTCGAGATTTTTTTTCTTTTCTTTTTGTCTGATGTCAGAACAAACAACACTATTTGTTCTGATTCTCTGTAGCCTTACAGCATTTCATTCCTAGTTAATTCATTTAATTGCTTTGGAGTTTTTTCTTCACCTAGAAGGTGTTGCATAAATATGTAAATTCTAAGGAATTCTGTCTTGTGACTGTCATACACCAAAAAGAGAATGTGCTGCCCTAAGCATATTTTGCGTTAAAATGAATTTTCTGAATAGCTTGTCCCATAGTTATTCTTTTTTGAATCAGGTGATAGAATTTTTGAGCTTACAGGTAATAAAAGAAGATGCCCTTTTCTTTTGTATTAGAGTTTCCAGGCTTAACTTGGAGTGGAGCATAGATTCCTAGTTGACACTGTGGTTTCTTGCCACATTTGCAGGACCTCTCTACCTGCCTCTTCTACTTCCTTCCCTGTTTACTCTGCTCCACCCATATTGCCTTTTTTGCTGTTTCAAGAACATACCAGAAACATTCCTGCTTCAAGGCCTCTACATTTACTTCTCCTCCTGCCTGAAATGTTGTTCACTTGGATGTCATTTTGACTAAGTTTCTCACGTTCTTCAAGTCTGCATAAATCACACACTCTCAGTGAGGCTTACCTTGACCACCTTATTTAATATTGTATCTTGCCCTTTACCCCACATCCTGAGCTCTCTTCCCCATTCTATTTTCTTTTTTCCATCATACTCATCATGTTCTAACATGCTTTCTCAGTTACCTATTTTTTATGTTTGTTGTTTATTATCAATATCCCTTGCTAGAAGCATAAGCTCACTGGGGCAGGGTTCTTTGTCTGCTTTATTTAGTGGTGTATACCAATTGCCTAGAACAGTGCCTGTAAGAGAACGGTCCTCAGTGAGTTGGATCTGTCAGGTGGCATCTGGAGTGGTTGGTGCAGAAGTAAAAGAAATGATGATGGCTTTGGATGGATTCACATATCAGAGCATAAGGAATGGAGCACATGAACTTTTACCTAGATTATTTGGGTTCTCTTTGTCTCACATTTGTGTGAAAAGGGACGAGTGTTCCAAAAGATGTAATATATTCCGGGGATTCAGTATTGTATGTACAAATTTAAGTACACAGCAATGATTGAAGAATCATCTCACTTTCTAGGATGACTTGCTGTCAGAAAGAATATTTGTTGTTCTGTTACTTTACTCTCATAATAGATTAATTACTTTATCTTTCAGAGTTGTCTGTTTTTTTGGAGACAGAGTCTCACTCTGTCACCCAGGCTGGAGTGCAGTGGCGCGGTCTCGGCTCACTGCAACCTCCGCCTCCCAGGTTCAAGCAATTCTCCTGCCTCAGCCTCCCGAGAGGCTGGGATTACAGGCTCCTGCTACCACACCTGGCTAATTTTCTGTATTTTTAGTAGACACAGGGTTTCACCATGTTGGCCAGGCTGGTCTCGAACTCCTGACCTCATGATCCACCTGCCTTGGCCTCCCAAAGGGCTGGGATTATAGGCGTGAGCCACTGCGCCCGGCCTTTTTTTCTTTTTTTTTAAGACAAGGTCTTGCTCTGTTACCCAGACTGGAGTGCAGTGGTGCAAACAGGGTTCACTGCAGCCTTGACCTCCTGGGCTCAGTGATCGTCCTGCCTCAGCCTCCTGAGTAATTTGCACCACAGGCATGTGCCACAGTGCGTGGCTCCCAAAGTGCTAAGATTACAGACATGAGCTACTGCATCTGGCCAAGTTCTCATTTTTTTAAAATGGATTTTATTTATTTATTTATTTATTTATTTATTTATTTATTTATTTATTTATTTTTAGAGACAGGATCTCACTGTCACCCAGGCTGGAGTGCAGTGGCGTGATCTCAGCTCACTGCATCCCCAACCTCCTGGGCTTGAGTGATCTTCCCACCTCAGCCTCCCGAGTAGCTGGGAACACAGGCACACACTACCATGCCTGGCTAATTCTTTGTATTTTTGGTAGAAGTGGGGTTTTACCATGTTACCCAGGTTGGTCTCGAATTCCTGAGCTCAAGCAATCTGCCCACCTTGACCTCCCAAAGTGTGGGGATTCCTGGCATGAGCCACCATGCCCAGCCTTTAACTGATTTTAAAATACAAATTAAGGCCAGGTGCGGTGGCTCACACCTGTAATCCCTGCACTTTGGGAGGCCAAGATGGGAGGATTGCTTGAGCCCAGGACTTCAAGACCAGCCTGGGCAACATGGTGAGACCCTGTCTCTGCAAAAAAAGATTTTTTAATTAGCTAGGCGTGGTGGCACGTGCCTGTAGTCCCAGTTACTCCAGAGGCTGAGGCAGGAGGATTGCTTAAGCCCAGGAAGTCGAGGCTGCAGTGAGCCATGTTTGAGCCACTGCACTCCAGCCTGGGTGACAGAGTAAGATACAGTCTCAAAAAATATATAAAAATAAAAATAAAATACAGTATAAAAATACAGTTAGAGACTGAATGAAAGAAAAAGGCAATAGAAATGGAATTAAGATTCCATTCCAGATACTCTGAAAACATGTCCATAGACATTTAAAGTTTAAAAATGCAGGAGCTGTAATGTAAGCTTGAATAGCTCCATGATACAGAAGGATCTGTTTCCTGGGTAGCATCGTAATGTGGCCTGTTGTGATGAATTTACCCTAGTTCAGAGCCTTGTTTGCTTAGAAGTCTGATTTTGTAGATTCATCAAGAAAAGGACTATCCTTACAAGTTAAGACTTGAGTAAAGCTCATTTGACTGATGTTATGAAACCAACTTGTTGGTTTGTTACTTTCCCATGAGAAATAACTATTACTAAGGCTAGAACACTCAAGCCATTCGCAAGACTATTTAATATATTATCTTTCTGTGGACAGACCTCGCTGTTGGAAGCCTGTTGGTTGTTTGGTGTGCATGGAATTAGAGGGAGAGGAGTTGCTTAGATACATGTTTAATTGCCCCAGGTTAAGAAATGATAGCTTAATGCATTAATCACCATGATCGAATGGTCCTGCCAATGAGACAAGAATTTATGAAGTGTATTGTCTGAGGCTTCTTTCTCCCTCACAAATCTTGGATAGGTCCTGCCACCACCAGCTTTCATGCTGATCAACCCTCATCCCTTCTGGAGGATACATCGTCCATAGTTAGTAACAGTGTGGTGAGCCTTAAAGAATTAGCATCACCCGTCTGTTTTGTCTTCTCTGCTCTGTAATATTGATATTGTTCCTTGGTTTTAACTCTAATAGAAATCTTATTTCCGAGTTCTTGGAGTAACCTCAATGCAAATCCCAGTTACTGACAACAGTATACATTTTAAAAAACATTGATAACTGATAAATTGCTACTAAAATATCTTTTGGCAGTCACTACATTCCAGAGATAATCTGTTTACCTCTCCCTTACAGAGAAAGTCTGAAGGCTGGTTCTAACCTATTCAGTGTAATTACCTGTGCATATTGTTAATAGAATAAAAGGGCCTAGAGTTATGGCATTTCACTTTGTAAAGGTTGCTGATCTCTAATCTTAGAGCTTTTAATAAAAGTTAAAAAAATTTTTTTTCTGTATGTGATTTCTTTTGTTTTCTTTTTCTTTCTTTCTTTTTTTTTTATTAAGACAGAGCCTCACTCTGTCACCCAGGCTGAAGTGCAGTGGTGTGATCTTGGCTCACTCTAACCTCCACCTCCCAGGTACAGGCGATTTCTCCTGCCTTAGCCTCCTGAGTAGCTGAGACTACAGGCATGTGCCACCACGCCTGGCTCCTTTTTGTATTTTTGGTAGAGACAGGATTTCACTATGTTGGCCAGACTGGTCTCGAACTCGTAGTTCGAGTGATCTCAAGTGATCCGCCCTCCTTGGCCTCCCAAAGTGCTGGGATTACAGGCGTGAGCCACCGCGCCCGGCTTCTGTATGTGATTTCTTTTTCTCTCTAATTCACTTTACTAATTTGTTCATAGGTGAGCTACATGGAAATTTACTGTGAAAGAGTACGAGATTTGCTGAATCCAAAAAACAAGGGTAATTTGCGTGTGCGTGAACACCCACTTCTTGGACCCTATGTGGAGGATCTGTCCAAGTTGGCAGTTACTTCCTACACAGACATTGCTGACCTCATGGATGCTGGGAACAAAGCCAGGTATGGTAGGAAATAGAGTAATGACTGAGGTCTTTGGCACCTTTTGAGGTCCTTTTTTCCCAGTTAAGGGTTTGAGGCCACATTTATAGCTATGAAAGTTGCTTTAATTGTGGAGTCCTCTGATCCTTTGACTGTGCTGTAACAGTGAGGGCTTCAGAGTGTTAAGTATCTTCTCATCTAAACAGTACATTGCTGAAACATGTTAGAGCTCTCGTTGAGTTTTACTCTTAGGTTTTGATCAAGTCATGGTAAAATGTTAGTTATCATGTATATATGTGGCTGTGGTAGTAATTGATTCTGGAATAAATGAGCACCAATAAAGAATAAAAATTAAATGCTTCATTGGTTTCTAAAGGGATAGCTGGAGTATGAAAAATGATTCTGATGGGGTGCCTTTGGAATTGGAGAGTAACTTGATGGGCTCACAAATAAAGCAGTATTGAGAGCAATTGTGTAAGTGACAATCTTGCAATCTGTGAATAAGTTTAAGACTATTGCTTGTGATTGTTATGCTTATAATGTGGAGCCTGCTGTCCATTTCAACTCTCATCTAAGAATTCCCTTGTCACGTGGTCACCTTTATGTTTATTTAGGACAGTGGCAGCTACAAACATGAATGAAACAAGTAGCCGTTCCCACGCTGTGTTTACGATTGTTTTCACCCAGAAGAAACACGATAATGAGACTAACCTTTCCACTGAGAAGGTAGGAGAGCTTCAGTCTCTAGGCTTGAGTTGTGAAGGATGGAGATTTTGAGAAGTCCCTTTTGTTGCCCTCTGCTTTTTGTGGAAGGTTGGGTGTTGGAGGGGGTGCTCTTTTACTTAATGGAGGGTGTTTTATACCTCTGCTTATCATTTTTCTTCCACCCTACACCAGTTTTGTGTATAGGTTCTTAAATGAAGTTGCAAGATAGAGAATAGGGTTAAGAAAAAAACAATCCAGGACTTTGGGTCTCAAAAACTACTCAATACAAGACAGTTAAGCAGTCTTGCAGGAGAAAGTTCTTTCTTTTCTTCTTCTTGACTGAACCTTTTTATTACCTTATTAGCTGCCTTTGGTATGTGTATTCTTTTTTTTTTTTTTTTGAGCTATGATAATGTTATAGTGGGATTAAATGTTTAAGCAAATGATATGTTTCATTCCTGGAAAATAACTCCACAACAGTTCTGATGTTCTTCAAATACCTTTCTTTGCTTATTGATTTTTCATTTTCTATTGTGGTTAAATGTCACAGACTTTAGCGTTAGATTGCTTGCTTTGAATTCTGATTCTGCCACTCTTCAGCTATATTGCTTTGGGCAAACTACTTAACCTCTTTGTTCCTCAGTTTCCCCATCCATAACAGCCTGATAGGATTGTTAAAAGGATTAAGCGTTAATATAGGTTAAGTGCATACAATAATGTCTGGCACAGAGTAGCCACTCAATAATGTTAATTTTATTGTTATTGTTAGTAATAAAAAATTTATGTTGAATACTACTCTATCTGCATCCCTAAGAAGGATGCACCTGGATTTTTAAACTTCAAGTTAGGTTTATTGTACTGGCAATTATAAAAGATCCTTTGCCCTATAAAATGAGTACTTTAGACACCACTGTCACTAATTATTAGAATCACCTTTTATTTGTTGACTTATTTCTAGCTGAAAATGATTTTTAAAAATATACTCCTGCTGGGCCGGGTATGGTGGCTCACACCTGTAATCCCAGCACTGTGGGAGGCCAAGGCAGACAGATCAAGAGGTCAGGAGTTTGGGACCAGCCTGGCCAGCATGGTGAAACCCAGTCTCTACTAAAAATATAAAAAAATTGGCTGTGCTTGGTGGCATGCGCCTGTGGTCCCAGCTGCTCAGGAGGCTGAGGCAGGAGAATCGCTTGAACCCAGGAGGTGGAGGTTGCAGTGAGCCAAGATCGTGCCATTGCACTCCAGCATGGGTGACAGAGCGAGACTCTGTCTCAAAAAAAAAAAAAAAAAAAAAAAAAAGCCACTCCTACTGGGCATGGTGGCTCACACCTGTAATCCAAGCACTTTGGGAGGCTGAGGCGGGTGGATCACCTGAGGTCAGGAGTTCGAGACCAGCCTGGTCAACATGGTGAAACCCAATCTCTACTAAAAATACAAAAAATTAGCCAGTCATGGTGTGTGCCGGTAATCCTAGCTACTCCAGAGGCTGAGGCAGGAGAATCGCTTGAACCTGGGAGGCAGAGGCTGCAGTTGGCTGAGGTTGCGCCATTGCACTTCAGCCTGGGTAACAAGAGCGAAACTTCATCTCAAAAAAAAAAATATATTTCTTATATAGATGATCAAATAACTTGTTTAGCCAGAGGTTATAATATTAGTGCTATTTATTAGTTAGTGTTTATCTGAATGCCAGCAAAGAACATTGTATGTGAAGGTGTTTTTTGCCCTTCTCCCATGATGTCGAATCTACAAAATTAATGTTAATCCCATAATCATAGCTTTCCTGGTAATTCATTTTGGATACTTTTGTCTAAACTTTCCTGAAGCTTTATTTTTTTACAGTGTTATTGAGGTATTATTGAAGTATACAGTAAATGGCACATATTTAAAGCGTAAAATTTGGTCAGTTTTGACGTATTTGTATACCTGTGAAACTAGCGCCACAATCCAGATAATGATAATTTTTATTCTCAAAAGTTACCTCATATCTCTTTGTAGTCTTTCTCTATCCCTTCTTCTGTGGCAATTCCCGGGCAATTCCGGACCTGCCCTTTTGTCACTATATATTAGTTTACATTTTCTAGAATTTTATATAAATGGAATCATAGAGTATGTACTGTTTTTTGTCTGGAGTCTTTCACTTAGCATAGTGATTTTGAGATTCATCTATGTTGTTGTGTTTATCAATAGTTCCTTTTCATTGTTGATGAGTATTGCATTATACAGATACACCACAGTTTATTAATTCAACTGTTGATGGACTTTTAAACTGTTGCCAGTTTTTGATTATTACAAACGAAGCTGATGTGAACATTTGTGTACAAGTCTTTGTGTGGACATTTGTTTTTGTTCTGTTGGTAAATACTTAGGAGTAGGATGATTGAGTCTTATTGTAGCTCCTTAAGAAATGTCAAGGCCGGGCACGGTGGCTCACGCCTGTACTCCCAGCACCATGGGAGGCTGAGGCGGGTGGATCACAAGGTCAGGAATTTGAGACCAGCCTGGTCAACATGGTGAAACCCCGTCTCTACTAAAAATACAAAAAAAATTAGCTGGGCGTGGTGGTGGGTGCCTGTAAGCTCAGCTACTCGGGAGGCTGAGGTGGGAGAATCGTTTGAACCCAGGAGGTGGAGGTTGCAGTGAGCCAAGATTGCACCATTGCATTCCAGCCTGGGTGACAGAGCGAGACTCTGTCTCAAAAAAAAAAAAAAAAAAAAAGGAAAGAAAAGAAATGTCAAATTGTTTTCCAAAGTGATTGTACCATTTTACATTCCCACCAGAAATATGTGATTGTTCCAGTTGCTTAAAGCTTCACTTTTAGTAAGCCATTTAATGAGTTGATGAGTTTTATATATTTTTATAACATACTCTAGTAAATTATGTCATGTTTATCCTAAAGTTACTTTTTTTTGAACCGTGATAATTGCTATGAATTTTGTGCATGCTCTTTTTTTTTTAATTAAAAAAAAATTTTTTTTAGAGACACAAGGGTGTTATATGTTGCCAGGCTGGAGTGCAGCAGACAGCTTTGAACTCCTGGGCTCAAAGGAGCTTCCTGAGTAGCTGGGACTACAGGCATGTGCCATTGCACCTGCCGTGCGTACTGTTTAAACTAACTGATAGATGTTGTCTTGATCTTTTTGTGCCATATTTAAAAGCTCTAATACTTTTAGTTTTCTCCATACCTTAATCTTTTAAAAAGCATTCTGCCTCTAAATATTTCCTGCTTCTATCTTGCTTATTTTTGAATTGCCCCCATGTTATTGTTCTTTATCAGGTCAGTAAAATCAGCTTGGTGGATCTAGCAGGAAGTGAACGAGCTGATTCAACTGGTGCCAAAGGGACTCGATTAAAGGTATTTATTTTAGCAAATAAATGGCCTGATCAATAAATGGCCACTACCTGTTTTTGTAAATAAAATTTTATTGAAACACAGCTACATACATTTGTTTATGTATTGTCTATGGCTGCTTTTGCACTACAATGGCAGTGTTGTGACAGAGACCGTATGGCCCACAAAACCTAAAATAATTTGTGTCTGTCCTTCTACAGAAAAATTTTGCTGACTCCTGATCTGTAACTTCAATGGAAGGATAAGTTATCTAACTAAATAGTTAGGGAGCACATCATAGTCAGGGTGAGAGTTGAATTGCATTTTAAGGAACAGGCAGAATTTGGCTAGATGGAATTAAGAGATGGCAGTGGGAATAGGATATACAAGATTCAGATGTGAGAACAGAAATTTCATGTCGATAAGTTGAGGGAAGAAGGCTGCACACATCTGTAAGCTTTTGGAGCACAAATATCTCGAAGATACTTTAGGACTGTGAGTTAGGCATGTGGTCTCAGCATGTTATTATCAAGTGGAAAAGAGGACAGATGGAGGACTAAAGGTTGTTTTTAGAACTTGTAATAAAGAAATATGCTAGCATATGGCAAATCATATTTTATGTTCTGTATGATATAGCAGTAGTAGAAATTCTTCATCATTCTTTCATATTTGGTATTTATTTTAGGAAGGAGCAAATATTAATAAGTCCCTTACAACTTTGGGCAAAGTCATTTCAGCCTTGGCCGAGGTGGTAAGTTTTATACTTCATTATAAGGGGAGTTGTGTCTGTTCAGCAAATATACTTGATGGTATTTTATTATTGTTTATGAAGGCTGTCTTTTTGTGGCCCTTTTCTGTAATCTTGCCTTTCTCCTTTTAGAGCTTTTCAGATAAGATACTAGGTATAACACAGTTTGACTTTGTACTGAAAGTAAAAGATACTAAGGAGAACAAAAGTAAATATAGATCTGTAAAAACTAGAGCAAACACTGAAGGTTTGACTCATTTTTTTGAGCCTTATTTTATGTTTCTCACAAAAACCAAGTATATTTATTGTCTCTTCTTTTCCTGTATAATCTTTTCTGAGTAAGATGCAGTATCTTTTGGAGTATTTTGAGCAGTTTGGCTTTGGTGAATGCTGTTGATTTGAGGGCCAGTAGTTTTTTTTTTTTTTCCCCCAATAGTTTTGTTCTTTCCTACTCCTTTATGGTAGAACAGTAAAACTAAAACTATTTTTTTAAATTAGGGGCTTTGTTGTCTACATTATTTAAATTAGTCATTGTGTGTTCTAGTTTAGTTTAAAACCTCTTTTTGATTGCTAAGAAGAATGAAATGCTTTCTTGCTTGCCTTGGAGAAATCATAATCTATGACATGAAATTTAAACAAAATCTAATTTTCTACTTGGAGGCTTATCCTGTGTTCTTATTTTCTCCTTTAAATGCTTTCACCTGTAGGATAACTGCACTAGCAAGGTATGGTGGGGATTGGTAGAGATAAACTAGAATTGACTTTTATGTTTTAAATCCTCACCAGGATGTATGGAGGCATAAGTAGGAATGGAACCTTCAAAAATCTTTTCATCATTTGTTCTCTGGCTCTGGAATTTAGTGTGGCTGTAAATTTAGGGTGACCACAAATCATGAGGTTTCACACCAAAATTAATTTCTAGAACATGATATGCTTTGGAGAAGGAATTAAGAATAAAGGAACAAGGCCGGGCATGGTGGCTCATGCCTGTAATCCCAGCACTTTGGGAGGCCAAGGCGGGCGGATCATTTGAGGTCAGAAGTTTGAGACCAGTCTGGCCAACATGGTGAAACTCCGTCTCTACTAAAAATACAAAAATTAGCTGGGTGTGGTAGCGCGTGCCCATAGTGTCCCAACTATTCACGGGTTTTAAACTGAAGTTTTAGGCCTCAAGGATTACATAGTGGAGTGAAAGTTTGTTCCACTAATCTGAATGACTGAAAGGCTTAATTCTCCCTTGAGGTCTGTGCAATCTAAAATTGAACCTGCTATTGGAAATGACTTTCTGATTGGTGGATTGTGTGTCTGTGGGTAGAGTGGAATGAGATGATGTGGACATATTTAATAAGAGATGGAATTAAAATGTTTCTTGCCTACTCCCTTTCCTCCTCCTCCTCAAAACAAACAAACAAACAAACAAACAAAAAACAACAAACACCACAAGACTAGCCACTAAGAGGCCAGCCATGTAGTACCCTTTTTCTGAATAGAAAAAGTGCTTGTGCAATAGTAGGATCATCCTTAGTTTAACCTTGGATTATACCAGGACTGAATTATAAAACTGCTGATTTGCTGGAGTGGTGTTTATCAGTGAGACCCTGGCTTTCTCCTTAGTAGCTTCTTTTTTTTTTTTTTTTTTGGAGACCAGGTCTCACACTGCTGCCCAGGCTGGGGTACAGTGGCACGATCTCGGCTCAGTGCAACCTCCACCTTCTGGGTTCAAGCGATTGTCCTGCCTCAGCCTCCCAAGTAGCTGAGATTACAGGTGCCCGCCACCACCCCCGGCTAATTTTTTGTATTTTTAGTAGAGATGGGGTTTCATCACGTTGGCCAGGCTGGTCTCGAACTCCTGACCTCAAGTGATCCACCCACCTCGGCCTCCCAAAGTACTGGGATTACAGGTATGAGCCACTGCGCCCGGCCTCCCCTTAATATCTTCTTAAAAGTGTCACAACGCAGTAGTCAGCCAGCATATATTTGAGTAACTGTTACCTGTAAAGCATTTGCATTAATTTTTACTTTTAGAGAATATAATTTTTTTTCATTTAAGCACTGCCTTTTCATTGGTGCTTTTTGCTTTATCCTGTGGTAATAAGAAGGATCATGAAGAAAGCAGAATAAGTAGACTTAATAGAACATTCATCTTTCTAAATTACCAAATCATATCTCTTTCTTAGACCTTTTTACTTTTAGTCTTTGCTTTAATAATTGGATTATTTTTGGCATAATTTCCTTTCAAAGAGACCAAATGGGTATTATTTTACAAGAGTTACTAGATTTGCAACAACCCAACCAATGACATGGTGGTTGGCCAAGTAAATTCACTAACTAGATGACTTGCTCCTACACATCCAACCTGGAATGCACAAGATTAGTATTTTCCCCTGTGCAAAAATGAAAATTGAGGATGGGGTATTTGATGATGTTAGGGAATTATTGTTTATTTTGGTAAGTGTGATAATGGTCTTGTGGTGTTTTGTTTTGTTTTTAAAAAACATGACCTTTTCCTTCACAGTAAGAAAAAGGATAAAAAATGATATGGACAGGATATTAGCTAATAGTATTGTGTTGATGTTTAATTTTTTGAATTTGGTCATTGTTTTCTGTGTAAGAGAATGTTCTTATATGCTGAAGTGTTTAGGGGTAAATGGAGATGAGGTCCGCAACTGACTTCAAAATGGGTCAGGAAAATAAGTTGTAGAAAAGTGTTTGGGGGATAATTGAAAGATGATTGGCAGAGTATTTTGGTAATGGTTGAAGCTGCACGTTGGGTATGGTAGCTCATTATACTGCTCTCTCAACTGTTGTGTATATTACACAGTTTTCAAAATAAAATGTAAAATGAAAAAATTACCTTATTGCGTGAGTTTTTGGTTTTGTGAAGAATTGAAACTATGAATGATAAACTTCCACAGTGTCGGGGTTGTACTGTAATTTAATTTACTTGGGAATTTTAGACTGATTTGCCTTTCTTGGGAATTTTTTTCCCTAACGAAAAATGCTAAGACCATTTCTTTTCCTTTAATAGAGTAAAAAGAAGAAGAAAACAGATTTTATTCCCTACAGGGATTCTGTACTTACTTGGCTCCTTCGAGAAAATTTAGGTATGTTGACCACTAGTGAAAAGTAGTTATCTTTTTAACTTTGATTATCTTTTGTGGTTAATTGTCCTGTGTCTGTTTTGGAGACAAATAATCTCTAGATATTCATGTTACTACTTGAGTGTTCCTTGCCTGCTTTCATTTTTACTCCTAATTTCAGTTGGTTGGATTCCCTTGGTTTTAAGCCAGGGTATACTCCCATATCTCATTTTCTTCAGGGCATGAACTGTGCAGTAGTTGTCCTCCCGACTCCCCATACTTGCTTCAGATTATTGCTCTTTCTTCAAAGTTATTTCAAAACTCCATGCTTCTCTGAGGTGCACAAAATTATACATTGCCAACCCTTAATCCTCCTCGTTGCTGATGTTTTCAGACCTTCAAATCACTGTTCTTCGTTCACTTCTCCTACTTTTTTTTTTTTTTGAGATGGAGTTCGTGCTGTTGCCCAGGCTGGAGTGCGGTGGTGCAATCTTGGCTCACTGCAGCCTCCGCCTCCTGGGTTCAAGCAGTTCTCCTGCCTCAGCCTCCCGAGTAGCTGGGATTACAGACACACACCACCATGCCCAGCTAATTTTTTTGTACTTTTAGTAGAGACAGGGTTTTGCCATGTTGGCCAGGCTGGTCTCGAACTCCTGACCTCAGGTGATCCGCCCACCTGGGTGAAAGAGTGAGACTCCCTCTCAAAAAAAAAAAATAAAAGAAAGAAATTTGGCATTACATTAAATCTTAGGATCTGAGATTACAATATCAGATTTGACACATTCCATAAAATTTTTCTTCTAAAATGAGTGTGATTTGATACTCATGATTAATCTTTTTAGGTGGCAATTCTCGGACTGCAATGGTTGCTGCTCTGAGCCCCGCGGATATCAACTACGATGAGACTTTGAGCACTCTGAGGTACTTTCTTTTGATCTCAGTAACAACATAGACTACATTGCCATCAGAAGCCATTTTGTGATACCATGGATGTTTTTATGCTGTCTGGGTAGTTATTTATGTAAATAATGTTCCTTTCCTCTCATAACAGGGAAAACTTAGGGAAAAAGTGATTTGTATTATAATAGAATTTACCTCTTTGTGGTTTTCAGTTTCACTGGGAAAGATATGAACTTTTTATTTTTTTATCCCTCATGGATACCTAGATAAGGCAGGAGCTTTTTCATAGGAAAGATTTTTAAATTGCTCAAGTGAGATTTTGGGGTAACTTTTAGGTAATAGTGACATTTTCTTATTCATTTCTATAAAAAGAAGTGTCCCCCTTCTTGTGGTGTTTGTCGTTATAGAAATGCTGAAGTCGGCCAGGCGCAGTGGCCCCCACCTGTAATCCCAGTACTTTGGGTGGCCGAGATGGGCGGATCAGTTGAGGTCAGGAGTTTGAGACCAGCCTGGCCAACATGATGAAACCCCAAAATACAAAAATGAGTCGGGCGTGGTGCCATGCACCTGTAATCCTAGCTACTCAGGAGGCTGAGGCAGGAGAATTGCTTGAACCTGGGAGGCGGAGGTTGCAGTGAGCCGAGATGGCGCCACTGCACTCCAGCCTGGAGACAGAGCAAGACTCCGTCTCAAAAAAAAAAAAAGAAATTCTGAAGTCATAATAAGTAATAAAATTATAGGAATATGTAGCAATATTAAAAAATTACCAACATAGCCAGGTGCAGTGGTGTGCACCTGTAGTCCTAGCTACTTGGAAAGCTGAGGCAGGAGGATCACTTGAGCACAGGAGTTTGAGGCCAGCCCAGGCAACGTAGTGAGACTCTGTCTCTTAAAAAAAAAAAAAGAAAAAAACAATTACCAACAGAATGTTCATAAAAAGTTTTTTTTGTTTGTTAGTTTTTGTTTTTGAGTCTTGCTATGTGGCCCAAGCTGGAGTGCAGTGGCAAGATTGTAGCTCACTGCAGCCTCAGACACCTGGGCTCGTGTGATTCTCCTACTTCAGCCTCTCAAGTAGCTAAAACTATAGGCGCATGCCACTAGGCCTGGCTAATTTTTAAAAATTTCTTGTAGAGATGGGGGGTCTTGTTAGGTTACTCAGGCTGGTTTCAAATTCCTGGCCTCAAGTGATCCTCCCCACTTGGCCTCCTAAAGTGTTGGGATTACAGGTGTGAGCTGCCTTCCGAGGCCTGTATTTTTTTATGTATGAGTAGGTTTCATTACTTTAGTCTGGAACTCTCTACCCTTCTTCCATGAAAGACACTTGATGTAATGGAATAAACACTATACAGTCTCATAAGTTGGGTTTAAGTCCTCTCGCTGTTATTTCCATTGTGATCTTGGGCAAATCACTTAAATTCATCTGAGCCTTTTTCTTCATCTTTAATAGGTACTATAAAGCTTTATACAAATGTATTATTATCAAGGCTCATAATATGTAAACACTCAGGATATTTGATTTAGAGATAATAGTATGTTACTTATGAGAAGTAGCACATATGAGAAATGACAAGAACGAATTTTCTTTTTGGATCTAGATATGCAGATCGTGCAAAACAAATTAAATGCAATGCTGTTATCAATGAGGACCCCAATGCCAAACTGGTTCGTGAATTAAAGGAGGAGGTGACACGGCTGAAGGACCTTCTTCGTGCTCAGGGCCTGGGAGATATTATTGATAGTAAGTGAATTAAGGATCGTTACAAAATCTAATCCTTTCTTCTTCAGGGTTCTTATTCAGGGTTCTTATATTTAAAATAAACTTCAAGTTAAGGAGCATGATGAAGCTAAATGGTAATGAAAATGTTTTGTTTTGTTTTGTTTTGTTTTTCCTTAAAAAACCCAATGGAAATGATCTCTAGATTCCTTTATGTAATGTGTACCAGACTATCCATTTGAACTCAGGAAATTAGTTTTAAATCGCAAATATGTCACTAGTATTTTTGTCAGAATTCTGTTTTAGATCAGCAATGAAGTTTATTTGGAACGTTAAACCTGTTATCACTGAGCAATTAATTACTTCATAGAAATGTTATTTGAAATTTTGAGTTTTGTTTCATGGGTTGCTCTGGATTAGTGTCGTGGCAGTAATATAAGAAACGCACCATTCAAGCCTACCTTCACATAAGATTCACCTTTGAATGGCCCCCTCCCCCTGTAAAATACTGGAGTGCCCCGTGCTGCCTATGAACATATGAAGGGGAAAAGTTCAATTCCTATGAAGTTCAAGAACTACACTTCCAGAGAGTATTGTTTTACAATGTTGTATTAAAATTTATCTTAAAAAAATCTCCGTGATGTGCCTATCCAGTGGCTTATTCAGAAGTTCTCTTAAGTGAGTAAAATGGATTATTCATATAGGAATAGAATATGGTAGAATATGGGTTAGTTTAGTAAAGCATTTTTTTTTAGTGTAAAGTTAAACTTATATTCCTTGAAGTTCTAATAAGATTTTCAAGGCCTCTTCTAGTTTAATTCTTCTTATTGATTAGAGTCTGAGTTTAGATGAATACCGTTTGTAAAAATGATACCATATTCTAAGTATTAACTTTTTCATCTCCCCAAATGCCAAAAACTGCTCTGTTCCCTCTCTGTGTCACTGCTGAACCTGAACTTTGACCCTTCTCGTATTTTCCCTCCTGCTTACCTTCAGTTGATCCATTGATCGATGATTACTCTGGAAGTGGAAGCAAATGTGTGTATTTCACATATTGGTTATTTCCAGTACTCTGACTTGCTAATCTGCCTCTGCTGGATCAGCCTTAAAATAAGCTTTGCATGCCGGCAATCCTTACAGGGAAATCCCAGACAGAGCATAGTATAGAATCAGAAATGATCCTATTTTTGCCCTTCTTCATTTAGCAAACTAATCTTTGCTGAATTTCAGTTTGTGGCTTGAGTGAAGTTGAAAGGCTTAAGAATCTCTTGCTGCTTCTACTCTTCAGTTTTTCCCATTGTGATTCAATTAAATCCAAAAATCATAGATGATAGCAACTGACACTTACTGATTTTGCATAATATGCCAGGCCCTATTCTAGGCACCTTGAATATATTGTCCCTTTTAATTCTGTTAATGGCTCTGAAAATATTTTATTATGTTCCTTTTACCAATAATCATTTTTAGTCAGCAAAACTATCTATGATTTAAGAGCTCTGTAGATGTTGGGCTAAGACTCACGAGTGCTTGTGCTAAGTTGCTTTTCTCCATAACTTGGGCCTCGGAATGTTGGGCTAAGACTCAGGAGTGCTTGTGCTAAGTTGCTTTTCTCCATAACTTGGGCCTCGGAATGATTAGATAAACGTTTTTTCCTTTTTTTTTTTTTTTTTTAGACAGTCTCACTCTTGTCACCCAAGCTGGAGTGTAATGACATGATCATGGCCCACTGTAACCTTGAACTCTTGGGCTCAAGTGATCTTTCCAGCTCAGCCTCCTGAGTATCTGAGACTACAGTTGTTCGCTGCCACACCTGGCTAATTTTTTAATTTTTAATTTGTAGAGGTGAGGCGTCTTGCTGTGTTTCCCAGGCTGGTCTGGAACCCCTGACCTCAAGCAGTCCTCCTGCCTCGGCCTTCCAAACTGCTAGGATTATAGATGTCAGCCACCACACCCAACCATTCCTCTTTTCATAAGTCACAAATTAAAATAACTTAGGTGTCTAAAATGACTCAAACATTTTTAAAGAGTCACATGAACCTCGTTATTCTCTCCATATATATCTTAAGTTGGTGAGGAAATTATTTCTTACCCTTTTAAGGTAATTCATCAAGAAATTGTTATCTTAGAAGAAAAATGTCTTGATTTTGGGGCTAATTTTTAGATTTGTACTGAGTTGTTTATTTCTTTTTTTTTCTTTTTTCTTTTCTGAGATGGAGTCTTGCTTTGTCGCTAGGCTGGAGTGCAGTGGCGGAATCTCGGCTCACTGCAACTTCCGCTGCCTGGGTTCAAGCGATTTCTCCTGCCTCAGCCTCCTGAGTAGCTGGGACTATAGGTGCGCACCACCACGCCCAGCTTATTTTTATATTTTTAATAGAGATGGGGTTTCATCATGTTGGCCAGGATGGTCTCGATCTCTTGACCTCGTGATCCTCCTGCCTTGGCCTCCCAAAGTGCTGGCATTACAGGTGTGAGCCATCAAGCCCAGCCACCTGAGTTGCTTATTTCTACAGTAAGGCATGTAATGAGGCTTGGCAGACAGTGAGAAAATGCATAGGAGAAACCAAACATAGCCCTGGCTGTGGTTATGAGGTTAGGACTTAAAGGCACTATAATGTCCTGATACAGAAGTGACTCTTGGACTGCAACAGCTCTGTCTGAGATTTCCAAAGCTCAACGATACTGGTGTGGAAAAGGTGCCTTCTTCTTTTTGCTCTTGTGCTCAAGGTGTTGCCGCTGCCAGCTTGTTGCCTACCTCTTTTCTTAGCAGCTGCGGCATTTCCTGAAAGACCATGCATGACTAAGTTTTAATTCTGTATTCCTGAGGGAAAGCAGCCCTGACTCCTTCTCAGTTTCCATTTTGATCTATTTCTCTTTATTCCTTTTAGGGCTTGCATGTGACCATTGGACGTAAACTCTGTCCATCCTGGTCTTTTCTCCCGATGGCTAATTTTTTGCTCTAATCCCTATCCCCCTTTAAAAGATGCCTCTTTGCTTGTTGCCCTATGTTCTGTATTTGCAGATGGTGGTTTTCAAACTGTCTTGAAGCAACCACTGGCTTTAAGGGAGTTAAAAAACTGGCTTTAATTAAATAGTAGAGATGAGTAAGCCCAGGGAGAACTAATAGTATTTTTTTCCAGCTATGTGTATTGACTCATCTCCTTTGAGGAAAACTTACTTAGTTTTGATATGAATTTTAGTTTCTCAGGTTTAAAAATAAGCTAATTTTAAAGTTGGATTGCACCAATACTTAAGATTTACCTTTGGTATCTTTTTGCAAAGGATGACTAATGAAAGAAAGTAATGAAAGAAAGTACAAACAGCAAATTAATTAATTTTGTTGTTTGTGGCTTAATTTTTTTTTCTTTTACCAATACTGAGTTTAAAAGCAAAATTAACAGTTCTATTAAAGACTTAGTAAATGGAAGTATGTTCCTAAAACTTGCATTTTATACTAGGAAGCAGGCTTAGCAGTGACCCATGGTTGTACTGTTAGGCTAATTAAGGGCCTTAAATTAGCAAATAATCAGCCTTATTTTTTGCTTGCTCTGACAGAAGAATGGAACCTGCACTAAAACTCATTAATCTGCTAATTGTTCTTCCCTGTTGAGGAAATCAATTAGTCCTGAGTTTTTAACCAGGACTTATACAAAATTCCTCTCATTTCTATAATTACCCCTTTTTTATTTAAGACATATTAAAAATCCTTTTAGCATGTTGAAATGTTGCCATACAAAGCATACTACTCAGTGCACAAATTTTGTTTTAACTGTAACATTTTCTTGGAAATTTTTGCTGAATTACACGTAACACTGAGCCAGACCAATATGGATTATTATTGATAAATAAATGATCATTGTTTTCCCTTACTGTTACAAACTACTGGAAAAGTGTAAATCTGAAGACATTGTAGACTAGGAACACTAGAAAGACTAAATGGAAGGTAGTTTGGCTTTTTTAGGGAGAATGCCTAAGCAGTATCCTTTGAGGCTCTGGTTTATCCCCCTGCGAGATACAGCATTAACCTACATTGGAATCTTTTAGTTTGTAAATGCAGAAATGATTCTGAACCTGTAGGATACCACTATTAAAGACAGACATGTTTTAGAACTGCCATCTAGAACAGTTGTAACCTGTGTTTGTATTATAGCGTGTCTTGGTCTTGGCGCTTTAATGCTGTCCTTTATTACAACGATATTCCTTCCTGTCTTTTTTTCTTCCTCTGCTTCTTTCCCTTTTCCCTACTTTTTCTGCCTTCTCTTCTTTCTATCTCCCAGATCTGAAAGATTTTCAGAACAATAAGCATAGGTACTTGCTAGCCTCTGAGAATCAACGCCCTGGCCATTTTTCCACAGCATCCATGGGGTCCCTCACTTCATCCCCATCTTCCTGCTCACTCAGTAGTCAGGTGGGCTTGACGTCTGTGACCAGTATTCAAGAGAGGATCATGTCTACACCTGGAGGAGAGGAAGCTATTGAACGTTTAAAGGTAAGTAATAGTTCAGACTGAATACAAGGTATTCTATATAGCTCCACAAGGAAGAACTAGGAGTAAAAATCACTAAGATTTCAACTCAGCATCTGGAGAACTCTTTGACTCTTAGAAGTGTCCTGAAAATTGAATTTTCTGCTTTGTAAGTTAATTTCTTTTCATTAGAATGCCTGAGTCTGACATGGCCAGGCAGAGTTGGGAGAAGTGCATGGGCAGTTCATAGGCTGGCAAGGCAGAGTAATGGATTAATAGATGTGTACGTTAATTCTGGGATAGTACATCAAGTTACAGTGAAATTGTTTTGTTAGAAATTTATTTGGAAACGTGGTTTCATTGAAAGATGGAATTCTGTGTAGAGCCATGCTTCTGTTAATAAAGATAAAGTTTGGGCCGGGTGCAGTGGCTCATGCCTGTAATCCCAGCACTTTGGGAGGCCGAGGCGGGGTGGATCACGAGGTCAGGAGATCAAGACCATCCTGGCTAACACGGTGAGACCCTGTCTCTACTAAAAATACAAAAAATTAGCCGGGCGTGGTGGTGGGCACCTGTAGTCCCTGCTACTCCTGAGGCTGAGGCAGGAGAATGGCATGAACCCAGGAGGCGGAGCTTGCAGTGAGCCGAGATCGTGCCACTGCACTCCAGCCTGGGGGACACAGTGAGACTCCGTCTCAAAAAAAAAAAAAAAAAAAAAAGATAAAGTTTGAACATTTGAGTAGCTGTTCCAGGTTTATTCAGATAGTTATTAAATTATATCTTCTAGAAGTTCACAGAAAGCCTTGATGCCCTATGATTACTGTACAGGAAGGTTATCTCCTCCTATGCTGGTACCCATGGGGTCACAGGGCCATAGTGCTGCATGTATGCAGATTACTGGCCTATGGCTCCCAGCTTTGCTGTTGGAGGTATTTCCCAGCCCCTTGCTGGCTCTGTCAGGTTCGATCTTATCTCTTTGTATGAATATGAAAGTTAAGAGCAGCAGAGCCTTCTGACTCATAGTTGCTTCTCTTCCTCCTCAATTAATTCAGTGCACAGACAGTTGTCACCTGCAGTGCTGAAAGCTGTTCAGGAATCCTGCCACCCATCAGATGACTGTGACAGCATCATCTGCTTTGAAGCAAATATTTTTTCTTTCCCTACTTGTCACCTCCAGGAAGATAGTTTGACCCATACCTTTTAGCCATTGTGTTCAAGAGTGCTAGGGTAGGGGACACAGGGAGGACAAAGAACACTTTTTAAGAGACTGAGAAGTTGCAGTCATGCTGCCAGCCAGCAGTCTTCTTCACAGTCACTTGGTATTCCCCTTGACTGCCATTCATGCAAGGACGATAGAGAACAGTGACACATTGACACATTTAATAGGTAAAAGGCTTGCCGAAAAACTCTTTAACACTAAAGTGAATTAAGCTTGATAATTGAATATGTCAGATGCTTTCATTTTAATTTTCATGTGAGGCTGAAAAAGATTTTATATGAAGAAAGAGGTTCTGCTTTTTCTTTCTTAATCAGCCTACCTTTTCCCTTGACATTTTACTTACTTCAAAAGTACAGTGTGGGCCGGGCATGGTGGCTCACACCTGTAAACCCAGTACTTTGGGAGGCTGAGGCAGGAGGATCATTTTAGCTCAGGAGTTTAAGGCTGCAGTGAGCTGTGATTGTACTGCTGCACTCCAGCCTGAGTGACAGAGCAAGACTCTATCTCAAAAAAACATGCTTTAGAAACAAAAATAAGGCCGGGCACGGTAACTCACACCTGTAATTCCAGCACTTTGGGAGGCCAAGGTGGGCGGATCATCTGAGGTCAGGAGTTCAAGACCCGCTTGGCCAATAGTGAAACCCCATCTCTACTAAAAATACAAAAAAATTAAGCCGGGCTTAGTGGCTCATGCCTGTAATCCCAGCACTTTGGGAGGCTGAGGCAGGCAGATCACTTAAGGTCAGGAGTTCAAGACCAGCCTGGCCAACATGGTGAAACCCCATCTCAACTAAAAATAAGAAAATTAGCCAAGCATGGTGGCACACACCTGTAATCCCAGCTGCTTGGAGGGTGAGGCACAAGAATCACTTGAACTTGGGAGGCGGAGGTTGCACAGCCTGGAGATTGCGCCATTGCACTCCAGTCTGGGCGGCAGAGTGAGACTCTGTCTCAAAAAATAAATAAATAAAAATAGAAAAATTAGCCGGCCGTGGTGACGTGCATCTATAGTCCCAGCCACTCGGGAAGCTGAGGCAGGAGAATCCCTTGAACCCAGGAGGCGGAGGTTACAGTGAGCTAAGATTGCGCCAATGCCCTCCAGCCTGGGCAACAGAGCGAGACTCCATCTCAAAAACAAAAACAAAAACAAAAATAATGTGCTTGTTTCTTCCTTCAGAACATGTAAGTGGAAAGTGAGTGTTCACCTAGCAAAGGGAGAAGGAGTGAGAAATCTTTCCATTAAATGTTGTAGGCTGCAGGGTAACTTTTGCTGTTGGTAAAATTGACTTTGAAATTTTACTAAAGACCTTAGTGAAGAGGAGTGGTAAGACTCCATTCACACATTTTCTCACAATAGGCGTCAGTGACCATGTTGCTTTGCAGGGCTCTTTTCAGAGCCAGAGTGAGAAATAGGGAGCTCCTTGGGAATGAGAAGTAAAACTCCCACTTACTGAGTCCTTAATATAAAATGTTCTTTTTCTTTGGGGATCTTAAGTCTTAACTATTTGCTTATTAAAGCCTTAGCTCATACACTTGAGATTACCCTTTCCTTTGACCTTCCTCTTGATGTAAAGGAGAAATTTCTCCCTAACTGCCAAGTGGGACCAATTGAAAATAATGTCACATGTTAGGAGTCAAGACATTAACCAGACTCTTCAAGATTCAGGTAACCCAGTGTCTTCCAAATCATTTCTAGGGAATAACACTGTCATTATTCAGGGAACTCTCCTTCCGACTTCCCTATGTCCCACTAAAGCAAGACAAAACAAAACTGTATTACTTCAATCAGAAAACAAATTTCTCTGTTTTAATTCTTCCTTACGCCAAAATAAAGAACTCTTCTGTTTTCCCTAGTTTTATTCTAGAAAGAAAACAGCTTCCTTAGTGTTTTGTGTTGTCTTGAGTTTTTAATGCAGTGTGGTACTTCACTGAAGCATAAGCACCTTAGTTCTGCTCTTATTTTGTGAATGGTGAGAATTCCTTTCGGGCAGACCTGCATTTTAATGCTGCACGCAGATAACATCTTTCATCCGTAGCGCCAGGGCAATGGTTGTGCAGTAGAAATGCTTGAGAATACCTAGGAACTGGGTTCCTAAGGCATGGTGCTGCAGGAGAAAAATATTATAATGGAAAACAGCAATAGAGGAGGTTAGTTTATTTTCCTAACATTTTATTTCCCTTTGTTTCTTTTTGACTTTAAAAAAGGTCAGTTGATTGGATACTGTTTTTACACATGATGTTGCTGTGGCTTTGTTCACTGAATAGCCTTTTTCCATATGTTAGGTACTCATGTCACACCATTGTAAAGATGTTTTTTTTTTTCAGACGGAGTCTTGCTCTGTTGCCCAGGCTGGAGTGCAGTGACGCGATCTCGGCTCACTGCAACCTCCGCCTCCCAGGTTCAAGCAATTCTCCTGCCTCAGCCTTCTGAGAAGCTGGGATTACAGGCATGTACCACCACATCTGGCTAATTTTTGTATTTTTAGTAGAGACGGGGTTTCGCCATGTTGGCCAGGCTGGTCTCAAACTTCTGACTACAGGTGATCTGCCTGCCTCGGCCTCCCAAAGTGCTGGGATTACAAGCATGAGCCACCATGCCAGGTCTTCCTGTCAAATAAGGTTTTAAACATGCAGCTGTAGCCACAGCTCTCGTGTTTATTAGTCTGGCATCACAGTCAGTACTGTGAGTGCCGTTGCTTAGGCTTAGCCTATAAATATCCACAAATATCCATTACAGAAGCAGGCAAGGTCAAATGCTGTGCTAAGCAGCCCAAGGGCCACATTTGGAACCCACTTAGGAAGCATGCTATGTTCAGTACAGTAAAACCTTGGTGATTCAATGGCTTCAACAAATGTTCTGTGTAGTAAGTGTTTTTCATGGAAATATTTCTGACTTGTCCTGGTGATTTCTGTGTTTCCTTAACTGAATCATCAAGAAGAGATTAAATTGTTTAGCTATATGAACATAATTTATTAACCAGTGCTATACAAATAACTAGAGATGCAGACAGATATGACGTGAGACCAAAGAGTGAATGACACCTGAGCCTGGCATTCCTCGGAGCTTAAAGAAGAGTTCCTGGTGTCCCTCTGTTTTTTGGAATTTTTTTTTTTCAAAGAAAGGGAGGAGGATTAAAGATTTATCTCTTCAACCCCTCATTTCTGAACCATGAATCCACATTTCAAGTTCATCTTACATTAGGCCCCTAGAGTGGGGTATGGGAAGCCCTGGACACCAGCATGCCTGCCTGCCAGCAGAATGAGTTGATGCTCCTGAGACTGAATGCTGTTTTGCACTTGGCTTCCCTATTTATACTAAGTTTGCTACTCAGGCTTGAACAGAATATCCTTCACTCTTTCTTAACTTAGGGTGAACTGTTTCATAGAACATTTACTTGAAAGCCTGTTGATCCTGTTTTATTTGAAGAAAGAACAGTGAGTCAGCAAATAGCTCTAGACCTGTCTCAGTGAGTAGTGTGGGCTCACTTAGCTTCTCTGGTCTGTTGGAACACAGTGGCACCATCTTGGCTGAGTGCAACCTCTGCCTTCCAGGTTCAAGCGAATCTCCTGCTTCAGCCTCCCAAGTAACTGGGACTACAGGCGCGTGCCACTGTGCCCGGCTAATTTTCATATTTTTAGTAGAGATGGGGTTTCACCATGTTAGCCAGCTGATCTTGAACTCCTGTCTCTGGTCCAGTTTTCTTATCTCGCGAATGGTTCCAGAATAAATGATTTTGCAGGCTTTTTTCAGCCCTGAAGTTGTGCTAATGTGACTCACAGTTATTATTTTCTCTAAGTTTCCCTCAAAGTTTTTAAAAATAGCTTTCTAGACAACCTAAAAATTGCAGCTGAAAACTGTAATAAAAATAAAAGTTGTACCTTACTCATTAAATCTCTTTTCTGCAAAGAGATCATGTTCTGATTTACTCTTCAGTTGGTAAGTAAAATTAGATAAGTCATATTAGAGTTGGCTGCAAAATGGTAAGAGGATTCCTAGACAGTAATTTTGCTTTCTTAGAGTGAGTTCTACAGTTGCCCCAAAATAGGATGGCTTTAATATGACTAGATAATCCTCTGCTCTGAAATAACCTTTTTCTGAAGGTAATCAACTAGGAAGAAATATTTTTAAAATATCTCATATGTCAGTTTGTATTCCATAATCAACAGTGGTTTATTGTGGTTAGTACTATAATAAGTACTAGTCAAGATGCCTTGTTTAGGTTGGGTGCATCCCGTTGTCCTGTTTGTTGAAGGTTTTCACTTTGAGAAGATTGTATAGATTTCTACCCAGCTATCTTTAATAGACCTTAAAATTATGTAGGTTATATCATCAGCTTGTCTTGTATTTGCCTATTTAAAATCATATGCAGGGTGGGGCTGGGAGGAAAAGAAAAAAAAGGAAAAAAGCAGTCATATGCAAAAGCATTTTCTTTTTTTAAAGAGGGGCTCACTGTGTTGCTCAGGCTGGAGTGTAGTGGTGCAGTCATAGCTCACTTATGCAGAAGCGTTTAACACCACTCTTAGTGGTTGTTGAATAACTTTTGTGGTGCTTTGTAGATAAACTATTGAAAACTTGGTTCTTGGCCTTCTCACTCCTTAGGGAATTGTGTGGATTTGTCTTGCTCGCTGGCCCTCTAGTATGACACTTTTGTTCTCCATTTGTGGGGCGGCATGTGCACTGCATGGTAATCATTTCTGCTGAGGACTGTGTAGAGATGCCATTCAGGTAGCTGTTTTAGCCTTTGAGCCTCTGTGTGTGTTCTGAAGCCTAATGAGAGCCATTTCAGGTGGTTTTTGTCACTTGCCACCCCCAACTGCAGACTTGTTCTAGCTTCTTCCACCTTGTAAGTATAACTCTTTTCTGAAAAAGTACCTCCTACATGGCTGCCTTACTGATGCCCAGGTTCCTTCTTTCATCTGTTTTGCTCTTTGCCTACCTTTGCTGGTTGTTGTTGTTCTTCATCTTTCTTTTTCTTTTTTTTAAATTTTATTTTAAATCATACCCTCCTATTTGTTCCACCAAACTCATATACTACTTTGCTTTTGCAGCTGCTGCTTTGAATCTTTACTCTTGCTTTTTTCACGTGTTCCCTTGCCTTGCCTTTGGTATGTTTTTTGTTTTGAGGTGACATCCAGTCATGTAATATTCTGGAAGTCCAAGAGATCCAGAAAGTCAAACACTAGACAACTTAAGGTTTATTACTCACAAGTCCTTTCTGTGTAGATATTTACGTTTTGGGGTCACAGGCTTCGTTAGTAACCTGTTATCATATGAATCATACATTGAAGTGTTTGATGAACTATAACACTTTTCCTTGTTAATCACTACTAGCATCATTACTATATTTCATTATCATCATCTGACTTTCTTACTTCATCTCCATGACCAGCATTTTCACCTGTTTTGGCATGTGCTCGTCCCCCTTTTTTGTACTCCTTTTCCTTCCATTCTTTGCCTAATTGCTACTTGTCCTTCATTTCTCTGTCTGGGCCTCACTCAGCCTTGATTCACCCATGTTACAGAGACCTGTGAATACTCCAGTTCTAGCTCTTAGTACACTGTTCTCTTATCTCCTACTGTATTCGTTCTCAGTCCTCAGACATGCTGCTCTAGCAACACATTATTCCTAGAAAACTCCAGGTACTTTCCCACTCTCAGCATACCCACATGGCAGCTTCTGCTCTTCTTTGATCTCTGCTCACATATCACTGAGTCTGTGAGGCCTGTCCTGACAACGTCACTTTAGATTGCTCCCTCACCTACCCTTCCCCATGTGTTCTTTCCTCTTGTTGCTTTATTTTTGTCTGGAGCACTTGCCACTATCTGACATACTGTGTACTTATTGATTAAAACGGATTATATCATGGCGGGGCACGGTGGCTCACACCTGTAATCCCAGCACTTTGGGAGGCTGAAGCGGGCGGATCACCTGAGGTCAGGAGTTCAAGACCAGCCTGACCAATATGGTGAAACCTCATATCTACTAAAAATACAAAAACTTGCCGGACATAGTGGTGTGCACCTGCAGTGCCAGCTACTCAGGAGGCTGGGACAGGAGAATCGCTTGAACCTGGGAGGTGGAAGTTGCAGTGAGCCGAGATCGCACCACTGTACGCTAGCCTGGATGACAGAATGAGACTCTGTCTCAAACAGACAAACAAACAAACAAACAAAATAAATAATAGGATTATATCAGTCTCCTTACTACAATGTAAATCTTATGAAGGCAGAGATTTTGTTCTCTGACATATCCATAGGTGCCTTGAAGAAGGCTTGATATGTAATGGGGTTGTATATAAGTATTGAATGAATAAATCATCACTTCTCTCTCTCTCTCTCTAGTATACAGTAACCTCCTTGAGAGCAGGAAACATGTTTTGGTTCTTTTTAAATTAAATTAAATTAAATTTAATTAATTTTTTTTTTAATTTTACTTTATGTTCCAGGATGCATGTGCAGAATGTGTAGGCTTGTTACATAGGAATACATGTGCCATGGTGGTTTGCTGCCCCTATCAACCCGTTATCTGGGTTTTAAACCCTATATGCATTAGGTTCTTATATTTATATAAGTGTAAACACTCAGCAAGTGATTGGTAAATTGTCACTTCAGTGTGTGTCTTCAGATGCGATTTAATACTAAACCTTTCTATGTTGACTGCTGGGTTGTGTTCAGGAGGTTAGTGTGTTATGGCAAAATTGTAGTGAAACAAAAGCAGTAAATACGTTTGGGAACTTTATTCTTTTTTTTCTTTTTTTGAGATGGAGTCTTGCTCTGTTGCCCAGGCTGCAGTGCAGTGGCGCGATCTCGGCTCGCTGCAAGCTCTGCCTCCCGGGTTCATGCCGTTCTCCTTCCTCAGCCTCCTGAGTAGCTGGGATTACAGGCACCTGCCACCATGCCCACGTGGATCACGAGGTCAAGAGCTTGAGACCATCCTGGCCAACATGGTGAAACCCCATCTCTACTAAAAATACAAAAATTAACTGGGCGTGGTGGCACGTGCCTGTAGTCCCAGCTACTCGGGAGGCTGAGGCAGGAGAATCACTTGAACCCCAGAGGTGAGGTTGCAGTGATCTGAGATCGCGCCACTGCAGCCTGGTGACAAAGGAAGACTCCGTCTCAAAAAAAAAAAAAGACTTGGAGGATTTATTTGTTTGGGGTTGATTTAGTTTTAGGTCTAATCTTTATGATTCTTATCTTACGTATTAATAAAAGAAAAATCTCTTTACATTTAATTCTGGCCTGTATCCTCAAAGGGCATGATTTGCTTCTTGCTTTTCTAGCATGGTATGTTAAATTATAAGACTCTTTGCCCCTTTAACTGTGCGCTTCCTTCCTTAGGAATCAGAGAAGATCATTGCTGAGTTGAATGAAACTTGGGAAGAGAAGCTTCGTAAAACAGAGGCCATCAGAATGGAGAGGTCAGGAGGTTAAAATCTGGAAATGTTTCTAAGTTTTCTAGGGGATGTGGATTACTTTATCGTAAGAAAAGATAAAATATAAATTAAAATCAAAGAGTCTGCCCTTCTAAAACACAAAACGAAACCAAAAAAATGGACAGGGATTTATGGCCAGTTGAATTTATGCTTTGAAATGACATCTACATATTTAAATATTATCTAGGGAGTCACAGGTTTATTAGTTACCATATTACATGTTGCTAGGGATTCATAAAAATGGAACATATTGGCCAGGCGCGGTGGCTCACGCCTGTAATGCCAGCACTTTGGGAGGCTGAGGTGGGCAGATCACGAGGTCGGGAGATCGAGACCATCCTGGCTAGCACGGTGAAACCCCATCTCTACTAAAAATACAAAACAAATTAGCCGGGCATGGTGGTGGGCACCTGTAGTCCCAGCTACTCGGGAGGATGAGGCAGGAGAATGGCGTGAACCTGGAAGGCAGAGTTTGCAGTGAGCCGAGATGGTGCCACTGCACTGCAGCCTGGGTGACAGCAAGACTCTGTCTCAAAAAAAAAAAAAAAAAGGAATAGCCTCTTCTTTTCTTTTTTATATTAATATGCATATCATTTATGAATTATTGACTATCCCAAAGTCAGTTGAGACAAAGTTCTTATCTCAGTGAATATAACTTTAACAAAGCAAGATTTAATTTATTTTGAATGTGATGTTGCTTTTAGAAATAACTTCTCATTAATGATGAGATAAGCACATTATTTTATGTTTGCATTATTGGCTATAAACATGGCCAGTTGTTTTTGCTTTGCAGGCTTTATTTTGCAATTCATATTAGACTGATTTAATTGACATTTTGGTATTAGTGTTCTGATATACCTGTTTTTTTCCTAGAGAGGCTTTGTTGGCTGAGATGGGAGTTGCCATTCGGGAAGATGGAGGAACCCTAGGGGTTTTCTCACCTAAAAAGGTAGGAAACAATGCTGTGAAACCTAATCAGACAGAGACACTTTTTGTTTGTCTTTGTTACTGGGGCACTTCATGTCTTTCAGGACCTACTCTCCCCCTTATTATCTTGATACTTGCCTTAATTTCAGATATTTCTGATTTCATCTTAGAGCATGGTCTTATAGTACAAAGGCAGCCTATTTCTAAAATGCCTATCTTGTTTACTATTTACAAAAGAAAAAACCTAAGGCAATATGTAACCTTTGGCCATGATTCAGTTTGTTTAGTCATCTTATTTGTTGCTTTCTCTTAAATTCCCAGCCTAACCTAGCGTACTTTCAGTTTTGGCTACTCTTTCATGTAGATTTTCCCACAGAAGTCGTCTACCCTGCTTTATAACTTTTTGGAACCAATTTCAGCTGTACAGGTTTGTGGAGAATAATACTGCTTCCATTTGCTTCTGCAATTTGTATTATAGACAGCCATTGTACTAAGTAAAGCAATTCCTGTCCCTATCCTTTTAGACTCCTCTGCTTCCTTCTTCATTTTTTAAAAAGTGTCTCCAATAGTTACCTTCCTTTTTGCATAATCATAGTTATGAAGTAGTTACGTAGCTTTTAGCTAATTAGAGTAGTAAGGGGTTTTTTGTTTTTTTCTTAAACTAAGTTGCAACGTCTTGTTGGATACTAGAAAATGACTATCAAATGGTTATTTTGTGTGCTTATGTATCAGAAAATAGGAGAACATATATCGATGTACAAAGCATGTATTTTATGCCACTAGTAAATTGTCCTTTATTTCAAGTGACCTCACATTGGCTATTGGAGACTTAAACATCTTTATTCACAGGTTCTGTTGATGATCTCTCTAAGTTAGGATACAAGGGGTGGTGAGTTTTGAATTGGTACTTTTATGTGATATGAAATATTCCTGTGGTTTTCGCTACAATTCTTCTGGTCAGGTTTTTCTATCCTGGCCACATAACTTTTTTTTTTTTTTCTTCCCAAATTCCAATGTGTTATTTTCAACAGAAAAGACTGATGTAAAGACATTTTAGATGCATATTGTAGAATAGAACAGTAAGTATTTTATATGTTTATATTATGAAAGGTTAGTGGTTTTCACAGTTTTAATAGTTTTTCCTTCAGTAAGACATGTATTCATTCAGATATGTTACTTAGGATTATATAGATTTTAGCAGTTACAGTTTTGGTGGAATTTAATTGTGCCTATGCATATGTCTAATAAAGGTATTTTATAACATCTTACAGTATTAAAAACTGTGAGGAAATTTTTTTTTTTTTTTTGAGACAGAGTCTCACTCTGTCGCCAGGCTGGACTGCAGTGGTGTGATCTTGGCTCACTGCAACCTCCGCCTTCCGGGTTCAAGTGATTCTCCTGCCTCAGCCTCCCAAGTAGCTGGACTGCAGGCGCATGCCACCACGCCCAGCTAAGTTTTGTATTTTTAGTAGAGATGGTTTCACCATGTTGGCCAAGGGTGGTCTTGATCTCTTGACTTTGTGATCCACCCACTTCAGCCTCTCGAAGTGCTGGGATTACAGGCATGAGCCACTGTGCCTGGCTGGAAAATTTTTATTATAACAACTAGTGAAAATATTATGCATTTAACATAAATCATAAATAACTTGAACAAATGTTGAGATGTACACTGCATGGAATTCCAAAGTGAGATCTCTGCTTCCAAAGCTTTTTCTTACTTTAATTTTACCCATCTTGCTTTAGCTTTCTAGACTTCTTCATGAAAGGAAGGGATATACCAGTGACCACATCCAAACTCAGTCTTAGGACCTGTTTCTGAGATTCCATTTTTCAAATTATGATGTGCTTTAAAGAATGCTACTCACAAAGGGCTTTGACTTTCTCAAACCAGTCAAGTTCTTCAACTACAAAGGGGGATGCTAGTTGAGAAGATGTGGAGGTTTTTCAGATTTCTCTTTAACCATCTTTTATAGTTCCTTTTCCTACCCCCTCATCTGACTCTTCTTTCATTCTTCCACATTTGCTGGCACTCTCTTGAGTAGATTTTGGCCTCAAGACCATGTGACTTATTTTTGGATTCCAGTGGGTTATTTTCACTAAAGAAGGTTGGTTTTTTAAAAAGATTTTAGAAATATTAGAGTTAGACGAAGAGGATTGTTAGAAGATGTTTATCTTATCGAATATCAGTAATTTTACTTTTTTCTTTAAGGTAAAGACTAATAAATTAAAATATTTTAAGATAAAGACAAATTAATAACTGGGATCATAGAAGAACTGATAAAAATTATAGTGGGAAGTGGTGGGGGGGTATGGGGACATTTTAATAAAAGTAAATATTTCTTGAGATTTTTACCCAGGCATTTACAAATATTATAATTATTCCATTCAGAGAATTGGCCTGTCATTTTTTCCTTGTGCTTTGACCTTATCAAAAATTGGGTCTTGTTTTTTTATCCCAGAACTCATGTTTTAAAATGGAATGCCAGGCACAGTGGCTCACTCCTATAGTCCCAACACTTTGGGAGGCCAAGGAGGGTGGGTCAGTTGAGGTCAGTAGTTCGAGACCAGCCTGGCCAACATGGTGAAACCCTGCCTCCACTAAAAATAGAAAAATTAGCCAGGCGTGGTGGCGAACACCTGTAATCCCAGCTACTTGAGAGGCTGAGGCAGGAGAATCACTTGAACCTGGAAGGCAGAGGTTGCAGTGAGTCAAAATCATGCCGCTGTACTCTAGACAGAGCGAGACTCTGTCTCAAATTAAGTAATTAATTAAAATAAAATAGAATGCACTTGGTTCCGTTTGGTGAGGCCTGAAGAGAGTGTTTTCTCTTTATTATGGAACCGCAACTGGGGATAAAAAGAAATCCCTCTCTAGGCTCTGTGGAGAGTTGGAGAAGCCTGGCCTCTTGTAGGCCCCTGTTGTTACCACAGCTCTCTCATGGTGCCCTGCTCCAAATTGATCATCTGTAATCTTTTTCAGACCCCACATCTTGTTAACCTCAATGAAGACCCACTAATGTCTGAGTGCCTACTTTATTACATCAAAGATGGAATTACAAGGTATATTTATTTCCTGTTTTGGTCACTTCGTGTTTTTTCCCCCTCTTAGATAATTGAATAACTAAAGGGAAGGGGTTGAAAAAATTAACGTAATGATTTGCTGTATTTTTTGTCTGAAATAGTTACAAACTATCCTCTCTTTCCAAATAATGTGTTTTTGCCACTGGAGCCAGTTACTATGTAGTTTTTCTCTGAAGACCCTAAATAATTTTTTTTTCCTTTAACAAATATACATTCCTTAGGGATTTTATTTGACTCATGTCTTTATAATACTGTATGAGTTACATTGGTATATCAGTGCTCCTTGTTTCTTATTCTGATGTAGAGAGGTTGATCATATGTGAGGATAGAATTCATAGTTGAAAGCTTCTGATGCAACAAGGCAATACCTTTTTTGTACGTACCAAAGGATATTCTTTGGAATAAAGAGGTTCATTGTTTGTAGTGCTTTCTGTGTCTGAATTTCCCTGGGAAACACTTTCTCTTGTGTTCAGGGTTGGCCAAGCAGATGCTGAGCGGCGCCAGGACATAGTGCTGAGCGGGGCTCACATTAAAGAAGAGCATTGTATCTTCCGGAGTGAGAGAAGCAACAGCGGGGAAGGTGAGCATTCCTGGCTGGAGCTTCAGCAACAACATTTTCATTTTATATTATGAGAAATCCTTAAGACTTTGTATTCTCTGTCTATCAGTAGTACTTTCTTATACAATCTAATTCTGAAAAATGGAGAGACCTAGGCTGCTTATGAATGCAGAGATGGACAAGGCTGCTTTACATGAAAATAGCTTGGACAAAAGAAGCCCTTTTGTTACTGCCAAGAACTGAGAAGGACATAGGCAATTAGGCTTGGTCTGGAATGTTAATTATTTAATAGAAAAGTAAGAAAATAGCAAATATCCTGGGTAATAGGAGATTTGAAGGACATTAAGTCTTAACCCAGCAGAATTTATTTTTATCTAAAAGGGAAGAAAAAGTCAGTCTTGATTTTTGCCTGGGTTATTAACAAAACAACCATTTAATGGTTTTTTTCTGTTATATAAGTCACTCATTCCCTTATCAAAATATTAGCTTTTCAGTCTTTAGTTTCTGGTTATTACCTATATCTCATCCTTACAATTTCTGACGGTTCTGAGTTTTATTGACTGAACTGTCAGAGATCACTGAAACTAATATTTCCTATCATCTTCTTAGGTTTATCAAATAGAGTTAAATGTTCTTGTGTTAGCCATGGCCACAGATAGCCTCTTCTATTGGGGCTAGTTCTGGTACCCCAAAATGAACTACTGTATAGACAACTTCAGCCACTTGATTGATTGCAGGGATTTATTCTACTTACTGCAAATCCTGATAAGCAACTGCTTTCCATTATTTGATTCCAATAGTTTGTAATGATAACATTAATTTGTGTTTGTTCCTCTTAGTTATCGTGACCTTAGAGCCCTGTGAGCGCTCAGAAACCTATGTAAATGGCAAGAGGGTGTCCCAGCCTGTTCAGCTGCGCTCAGGTGAGACTGGGAGAGGTTTGCCATCTTCAGCAATGTGCACATGGCTTCTGTGACAACTCTAATTTTTGGCTGTTTAAAGGCTGAAGTAATAGTCAGCATTAGGATTTTTGTTCTTGTGAAAACAACAGCTCTGAAAGCTGTCTTTTCACATTAGGGAGGGGTGAGGTTATTAAATAGATATTATATATTAAAAAAATTATTTCTTAACCCTATTTTTCTGTTTTGTGCTAGGAAACCGTATCATCATGGGTAAAAACCATGTTTTCCGCTTTAACCACCCGGAACAAGCACGAGCTGAGCGAGAGAAGACTCCTTCTGCTGAGACCCCCTCTGAGCCTGTGGACTGGACATTTGCCCAGAGGGAGCTTCTGGAAAAACAAGGAATTGATATGAAACAAGAGATGGAGAAAAGGTAATGCAAGTTACGCAGCCCATATGACTGTTTCTTCTTTTAAACATGTAATACTAATAGCATTCTTGAATTTTTTTTTTTTTTTTTTTTTTTTTTTTTTTACTTCTAGGCTACAGGAAATGGAGATCTTATACAAAAAGGAGAAGGAAGAAGCAGATCTTCTTTTGGAGCAGCAGAGACTGGTAGGAGTCCTGAATCTGCTAAACTGTTGGGAAAAGGGCAGCTTGTTCCCATACTTTCCCTGTTCCACAGAGCAGTACTCACCCAAATTGCTTCTGTCTCAATGATACCAAGCACTATTCTTTAATTTCCTTAATGGAGAATGAACTTAAATCTCCCGGTAGCCTTAGCCTGAAAAAATAGTCCACAGAGGTACTCTTTTGGGCTTTTTATGTCTTAAAGCCAAATCTTAACTTCTGTTACAACCAAATACTTTTTGAGGAAATAGAGCTTTTCTGGTAGCCTTTGCCTCTTGATAGTGGTTTTGGAATTTGCTTCAGTGGTGGTTCTTTAAATGATAATTACTCTGAATATTGAATTTGGTGAGAGTTTGCCTTGGTTTTGTTTCTGATCACTTGATAGTACTAATTCTCTGCTCTTGGGCTGACTTTGGGATTGTTCTTACGCTGGGCAGACTTTTTTTTTTTAAGTTAAACTGTGTCTAAAAGTGTTGCTGCACAGTTGCATGTGTTACTCCTTTCCTTATCCCCTGCATGGAGTCTGAATTCTCAATCAGGTTCTCAGTGGCATGTGTGGTAGCGGTGGGAGCAGAGGCTGCATACCCAGCCCGGACAGGACAGAAGGCTTGCTTCCTTTGAGGGAAGGAGGATTTGAGTGAGCAGCTGGAAAGTCTGTTTAAGGTCCCAGCTATTGATACAATACTAATGGCTTCAGCGTTTTATAATGGTAATTGATTTCCCAGATTTGATAGAAACTGAATCTCATGAATAAATAAGTTGATCCATTAGTTAGATTTTCATTTTTAAAGCCAACCAAACAACCAATTTTGGTTAACAAAGCTGTGGTTATAAGAACCTTCTCAGCATTCATTTGATATGTAAGAATAAAGTATAACTAACCTTTGGATACTGTGGATGCAGTTTAGGAAGTTCTCATTTTTTAAGATTCAGTTGTATCTTTCTTTTAAGGTAAGGGGGCATTAGGGAGAAAGTTCAAGCACTGGCTTCTTTCCTTAGTATAAAATACAGCATGTAAACTACAGCCTTATAGTCATGCTCTGTGCTTTGGAGAAGAAGGGGCTAGTGCTAAGTGGGCCAGAAACGTGAAGGACTTGAGCAAAAGCAACCTTTTCCAGAGTACCTCAGTTCTCAGGCATGGGCATGGATTAAACCAGTTAGTTTGTTATCTTGTAAATTATAGTAAAGCCCTAAAAAGAATGGATTGTAAGAATAAATCAAGGGTTTGGGGCAAGATAATAGCAGTGTTACCAACAGAGGCTCTTTAGGAGGCCTTTTTAGCATTAAGTTTTTAATGAAAACGGAAAGAACTAGCTACAATGTGATTAGTGGCTTGAAAGGTTTGTGACACAAGAAGATGTCTTTTATCTTAATAATGTAGTACATTCTAATAACATGCCTCTGATGGTCTGTGAGAGATCAAATGAGGACAGGTGTAATTAAGCTCTATTATTAACAATAATGCCTTGTATTTGTATAGTGCTTTATAATTTACAGAGAGCGTTAACATCCATCAATTTATTTGACCCTCAAAACAACCCTCTTTGTTTACTTATGCATATGTATAAGTAAAATATGTAATATTACCTCCAGTTGAGGAAACCAAAACTTGGCTGGGCGCGGTGGGTCACGCCTGTAATCCCAGCACTTTGGGAAGCCGAGGCGGGTGGATCACCTGAGGTCAGGAGTTTGAGACCAGCCTGGCCAACATAGTGAAACCCCATGTCTACTAAAAATACAAAAAAGTAGCTGGGCATGGTGGCGGGCACCTGTAATCCCACCTACTCAGGAGGCTGAGGCAGGAGAACCGCTTGAACCCAGGAGGTGGAGGTTGCAGTGAGCCGATATTGTGCCATTGCACTCTAGCCTGGGCAACAAGAGCCTAACTCCATCTCAAAAAAAAAAAAAAATGTAGATACTGATGGAGTAAGTCTGGGTTGGGACCTGAGTGTGCGTTTCCAACAAGCTCCTAGGTGATGCCAATGCTGCTGGTCCTGGGACCTCACTTAGAATAACTAAGCATGGTGCTCGCTTCGGCAGCACATATACTAAAATTGGAACGATACAGAGAAGATTAGCATGGCCCCTGCGCAAGGATGACACGCAAATTCGTGAAGCGTTCCATATTTTAACAAAAAAAAAAAAAAGAAAAAGAAAAACCACAAAAACAAAACAAAACAAGACAAACAAAAAAAGAATAACTAAGCACGGCAGAATAAGGATGCCTGGTGCTATCCATAACCAAGAGTTGGTGATCATTCTGTGCCCTAAAATAAAGATGGCCACTAAATAAAGAGAAAGTGAATGTCTAAGACGTATTTAGTTTCTAGGGAATGTACATACCCTGCAGATAATCAGATTCTGGTTGTTGTTTGCTCTGTGTATCTGAAAGCAAGCCAGGATTTCAAGAGCAGCTTCTTAAAGCAAGGAAGTTGCTTTCCTCTCAAAGGTCTGTCTGTTCCACTTTCATTTCTTGACTTAAGGGAGGAACTGATTTCTAACACTTCAGCCTGAAGAATATCTACCAGTAGTAATACTGAATGGAAAATGTCTTTATATATTACCCTGTATTGGTCAATTAACAGATGTATTTCTAATGCACCCTGTGAATAAACATTGAGAGAATACAAAGGAATTATTAATCAGTAAATATTTATTTAATATTTACCATATGTAATCACTTTTTGCATAATGTCAGCATTAAACAATGGAATTCAGGCTCATGAGTTTTCTATTCTGATAGTTCCCAAATGCATCACATTGTTAGGGTGCTGAGTATTTTCTTCAGTTAGTGCTCTAGGATACCCTGGTCCTTTCTGTGCTTGCTTTTTACACACAGTTTTGGGATCTTCTCTCTTCTTATTTGCATAAGTTCCTTGCAGAGTCTCTTTAGGAGGCCTACTTGCATTTGGCATTTAATGAAAGCCGAAGGATCATTTTGTGACATGTGAATTGACCAGACCTCAGTAGCTTTTCCAACTCCTTAATAAATGAATCTAAATATTTTAAAAATCTGGCCAGGCGCGGTGGCTCACGCCTGTAATCCCAGCACTTTGGGAGGCCAGGGCTGGCAGATCAGTTGAGGTCAGGAGTTCGAGACCAGCCTGGCCAACATAGTGAAACCCCATCTCTACTGAAAATACAAAAATTAGCAGGACGTCTTGGTGGGCACCTGTAATCCCAGCTGCTTGGGAGGCTGAGGCAGGAGAATTGCTTAAACCTAGCAGGCGGAGGTTGCGGTGAGCCAAGATCGCGCAACTGCACTCAAGCCTGGGCGATAAAGCTAGACTCAGTGTCAAATAATAATAATAATAATAATAATATAGATAAATATAAAAAATTCTTTTTTGACATGGAGATAGGATTTATATCACATAAACTTTGCATACAGTTTTTAGTATCACCATCAATATGTGACAGGGTGATACATTTGAACTTTAAAGAGGACATACTCTACAGAGTCAAAATGGCAGTATTTTAAAAAGAAAGAAAATGACAGCTGCTAGATTTTACTTGAGTTGAGTTCTTTTGGATTTATGTAGACTTATTTATTTTTATTTTAGAGTTTAAAGATAACTTTTGTCTCTTAAGCATGATATTAAAACAATTCTTAGAATACTTGTCATTTCCTGAATTAGGTAATATTCATTTCATCCTTAAGCAATTTGAAGAGGAAAAGAAAAACAGCCAGAAAAAAAGTGATAGTTGTTGGTTATGTGGGAAAGAATCAAAGAGAATTTGTTTATGTTCTGTAAAATTCAGTTTATACATATTTGCAAAAAATCCTCTTCAGGAGTCAGACATAGTTTTTTCTCTAATATTTATGAATGTCATATTTATCACTTAAAATTAGCCATTATGATTTTTAAAACTAAAAATGAAAAGAAAAATTAATGTAGAGTCTGTATAAATTTAGCAAACTTTTGTTGCTAAGTTATCAAATAGGTGGAAGTTATAAATGGGCTTAGTACTCATTTGTAGGTCAATAGAAATAATACAAATCAGTGGCAAGATTTTTAAATTCAGAGGCCAAATTATTATTATTATTGTGGAAAGTTACTTTTTTTGTTCCTTAGAAAGTGACTATACAGGCAAATCTTTGGTTTTGTCAGGTGTGATGATGTGTGCCTGTAGTCCCGGCTAAGGCAGGAAGATCACTTGAGTGCAAGTGTTTGAGACCAGTTTGGGTCCCTGTCTCAAAAAACAAAGCAAACAAAGAAACAAACAAAAACAACAAACTTTGGTCTAGGAGGCAAGGTACTATTTATCAGTTTCAAGCAAACAAACTCCTCTAGAGATATTTTTGGTAGCCACAGTGAATAAAAGATTGACTGTTAGTAACTATTTTCATTTACTAGACTGCCCTGAACTACTCATCTGTGAGTTATTTTTTTTTTTTAAGTGAAAGCATGTTTATTAAGAAAATAAAGGAATAGGCTGGGTGCGGTGGCTCACCCCTGTAATCCCAGCACTTTGGGAGGCCGAGGTGGGTGGATCACCTGAAGTCAGGAGTTCAAGACCAGCCGGGCCAACATGGTGAAACCCCATCTCTACCAAAAATGCAAAAATTAGGTAGGCGTGGTGGCAGGTGCCTGTAGTCCCAGCTACTCGGGAGGCTGAGGCAGGAGAATTACTTGAACCCAAGAGGTGGAGGTTGCAGTGAGCCGAGATCGGGCACTCCAGCCTGGGCGACAGAGCAAGATTCTGTCTCAAAAAAAAGAAAGAAAGAAAGAAAGTAAAGCAATAAAGAATGGCTACTTCATAGGCAGAGCAGCTGAGTATTTTCTTTTCCCACCAACTTTTATCTCCCGAATAGAAATTCTTTCTAATCCCACTTACTATTTGGAATTCTAAATCCAACATTGCTTTCACAGAGATCCATGTTATCAAGATTTGCTTGTATTAGTTAAGAGCGATTGCTTATTATCTATACAGCCCTTGAAATTACATTGTTGTGAAGTCAGGCTGCTGTTTTAGGGCTAAGTAAGGTTTTCTGAAAAAGAGGCAGTGGTGCAAAGACAGCTGGAAAGACAGAGTTAAACATACCTTTTAAAGTGGATCAATTTTATGTAACCAGAGTATAATCTTTGTGTTTTATGTGTTTATTGGAAGAGTTGTCACTTAAAGTGATATTCCTCAAATAGCTAAAAATGTCCTGCGTTTTCTAGATAGAAAATATCTCTAAGTTGTACTTATTAAAATGTGACTTGGGGAATTTTAAATTATATTCAGTGGAAGTATATTTGCCCAGCTTATTTTTGTTCGGGTAATTTATTTCTCAAAATTTTGGAGGTGAGGTCTTTATTGATTTGTGTGTGTGAAAAACAAGACAAAACACACCCACTATGAGGATCCTTTAAAAAAAAGCTTTCTTGTTATCCAGATAACACACTTTAATTGTACGATGGAAATGGATAAATTTAACATGACAAAAAATAGCAAATCCTCTGCTCATGGAAAGATGATTTCCAAACCCTCTTGTCTTACAGAAGAAAACATTTGGTTGATTAAGAACTGACATGGTCTGCTCATAGGGATTCTTAGCATTTTTAACATCATCCCTGTTTGACTGCTTCTTTTTCTACATTCTCATCTTCTAACTTTTTTCTAGGGCTGCTCTTTTTAGTAAAGCTAAACAAAACCTGGCGTCCTACAGCCTTACTAACCTTTGTTAATCCGCCTGCTCGTCACATCTTTGTATGGCATCTGTGCTCACTCATGGGGGAAAGAGATTCTGGAAGAAGCAACAGCAATAACCAAGGCAAATGTGGGGAAGTGTCTGCATGGGTTGTTAGCATGATGTGTGGGGCCTAGGTTTTACTTCATTTTCTTCAGATAGTGAGGTCGTTAAGTCACGCCATTTGAATAATTTTGTATGACCATAGGGTGACAAACTCATCCCTGTTGTCAATTCTCCTAAGAAATTTGGTGGCAAATTTCATCACTTAAGCCAGAAAGTGGAAATTTGGATTAGGGATGCCAAATAAGCAAATCTTTATATTAATAGAAATGTACATAGGCGTATGTCTTAATAGACTTCCACATTATTGAGGGGTTTTTTTTGGTTTTGTTTTGTTTTTTAGTTTTTTTGGTCTTATTTTTAAATTTGGTTAAGGCTTTTTTGCTTGCTTTTTCTTCGATTTAATTTTCCTTTTTTACATTTTAATTTTGGTTATTTTGGGGCCATTTTTTGATTTTGTTTTTCCAAAGGACGCGGATTCTGATAGCGGGGACGATTCTGACAAGAGGTCGTGTGAAGAGAGCTGGAAACTGATTACTTCTCTGAGAGAAAAGCTACCTCCCAGCAAGTTGCAAACCATTGTTAAAAAATGTGGCCTGCCAAGCAGTGGGAAGAAACGTGAACCAATTAAAATGTATCAGATACCCCAAAGAAGGCGCTTGAGTAAAGATTCCAAGTGGGTCACAATCTCAGATCTTAAAATTCAGGCTGTCAAAGAGATTTGCTATGAGGTTGCTCTCAACGACTTCAGGCACAGTCGGCAGGAGATTGAAGCCCTGGCCATTGTCAAGATGAAGGAGCTTTGTGCCATGTATGGCAAGAAAGACCCCAATGAGCGGGACTCCTGGAGGGCAGTGGCCAGGGACGTCTGGGATACCGTCGGTGTTGGGGATGAGAAGATCGAAGACGTCATGGCCACTGGGAAAGGCAGCACTGATGTAGATGACCTCAAGGTTCATATAGACAAGCTGGAAGATATTTTGCAAGAAGTCAAAAAGCAAAATAACATGAAAGACGAGGAGATAAAAGTCTTAAGAAATAAAATGCTCAAAATGGAAAAAGTCTTGCCACTGATCGGATCTCAGGAACAGAAAAGCCCAGGAAGCCACAAAGCAAAGGAGCCTGTTGGTGCTGGTGTTAGTAGCACCTCTGAGAATAATGTAAGTAAAGGAGACAATGGAGAACTTGCAAAAGAAGAACGTGTTTCCCAGCTGATGAATGGGGATCCAGCTTTTAGACGTGGACGTCTGCGCTGGATGAGGCAAGAGCAAATTCGGTTTAAGAACTTGCAACAGCAGGAGATAACGAAGCAGCTTCGTCGGCAGAATGTACCTCATAGGTTCATCCCTCCTGAGAACCGGAAGCCCCGCTTCCCCTTTAAGAGCAACCCTAAACACAGAAACTCTTGGAGTCCTGGGACACATATCATCATAACAGAAGATGAGGTTATAGAGCTTAGGATTCCAAAAGACGATGAAGCAAGGAAAGGGAATAAAGAAGAGAGCCAAGAAAAAGGGGGTAAAGGAGCTTTTAAGGATCCCCAGTTTCCATGGGGCTCTCAAGGAATGAGAAGTCAAGATCACATCCAAGTTAGCAAGCAGCACATTAATAATCAGCAACAGCCACCTCAACTACGTTGGAGAAGCAATTCTCTCAATAATGGCCAGCCGAAAAGTACGCGCTGCCAGGCATCTGCCTCCGCGGAGTCATTAAACTCCCACAGTGGTCACCCCACTGCTGATGTACAGACTTTCCAGGCAAAGCGCCATATTCATCAACACCGTCAGTCTTACTGTAATTATAACACTGGAGGTCAGTTAGAGGGCAATGCAGCCACTTCCTATCAGAAGCAGACTGACAAACCCAGCCACTGTAGCCAGTTTGTGACACCTCCGCGGATGAGGAGACAGTTCTCAGCACCCAATCTCAAAGCTGGTCGAGAAACCACAGTATAAATCAGTTACTGGACAAACTTGAAATCATGGTGGAAGAAACAGACAGTGTTAGCTCATGATTTGATTTGGTTCTACCTTTGGCCTTGAGTTCTTATTATTTACATTATAAATATTAACTGGTTTTATATTGTTAAGACAAAACACTGGTAAAAGTTTCAACACCTCCCTTTTGCTTGTATACCATAAATGGGCAGTTTCTGAAATTTTGGATAAAGCATCAAGAACTCCTTTTTCTGAAACGTTCCTCCTTTTTTAGTGCCTAATTAATATACTTACTTACACAGACTTGTCCCATCTTGTTGTAAGTTTATGTTTTTATAATGCCTATAAATTAATCTGACATCCAGAAAGACCTGCCTCTTAGTTTATGCAGACATTCAAAAGGAGAATTTGATAAGCAGAATTAAATGTCTGTTACTCATAAATGTTAGAAATTGGTTTAAAAATAATAACATGCAACTGGGTGGGCACAGCTTTGGATTTCTCATCCACGTCTGTTCCCTTCTTTAAATATGATTAGAATTTTCGTAAGCCAAAACTAAAGGTCTTCAAACATATCTTGCAGTACATAGCTTTGCATCTTCCACACAACTTCCACGTCTTCTTTTATTCTGTATTTTACAAAAAACTCATATAATGGTTTTTTCTTTTGAATGTATCAGAATATGTATGAAATTTGTCATATCAGAATCTATAAATTGGCACTGTGTCTGGGATTCTGTTTGTGGTTTGCATTTTGAAGTTCAATGTGTCATTTGACACACATGCACACAAAGTGAACTATTCACCAAAATCATGCCAACAGAAATACCAACAAAAAACTTGTGTAGCTTGTAAGGAGGTTATTTGGCTTGAGAGGGAAGAGGTGGGACAGACATGGGGGACAAAGCTACAGCATATGGCTCTGTGGTGCTGCTTTTTTCCAATAGTTGATGAAATAGTGAAATAAAAGTTAACTTTGGTTGGGCTTGGAATAAAGGAGATGATACATAATAAACTATTCTTTGGTTAGCATTAGTAATGCTTGTAGACACTCAAACAAGGAAGGCGAAGTCCTGATGATGATTTATTGTATCAATACCTCATTTTATTTGGTTGTGGTCTCAGTTTGCCTCACTGGAGAATCCACTAAGAAAGATGGATTTTAATGGGAAGAAAATAATTATTTTCTACATCGTTCCTCATCTCTTGAGTTTGTCAAAAAGTTTTCTAAGAGGCAGTGTGAAGAGCCAGAGATGTCTGAAATTGCCTGACTTCATGTTTTGGAAGATTCCTAAGTCACATGAAATCATCTATCAAACACTTGTCTTCCAAACGGTGTGAAAAACTACAGCCAAGATAGCAGTTAGCATTCAAGGAAGCCTTAAAGATTGTGATTATGTTTTTTTTTCCTTTGCGTGTGGGCACTATGCTTTATTAGAACACATTATTTTTAATCATAGTATTTTTTCTTTGCCTCTAAGAAAATACTTTCTTAATGCTCAGAAAGTTGCTTCCAATTAATGTTTTTTTCCCCTTAAAAAGAGAAGCTTTGAGAGATATTTTTGCTTTCATAGCTAGAACAGTTGAAGTCTTCAACTGAGGTTTTATAGCAGATTAGACATGGGTAAATGATGTCTGTAATGGGTTGACTTACTGAGATGACAATCTCCTGTGCCATTTGGTTTGAATGTACTTGATAGGCTGCTTCAAATCAGTCACTTCAATGCATTTTGTGTAAACCCAGTTGTCCTTTTTTATTCCTCTTTAGACATAAATGTGCTAACTATTCCTTTCTAGACACAATTTATTTTCTAAGATTAAAAATAATAATTGCTAGGTTTGGTGGCACATGCGTACAGCCCCAGCTACTTGGGAGGCTGAAGCAGGAGGATCCCTAGAGCCCAGGAGTTCTGGGCTGTGGTACACTATGCCAGTTAGGTGTAAGTTTGGCATCAATATGGTGATGTCCCTGAAGCGGGAAACCACAAACTTGCCTAAGGAGGGGTGAACCCAGCCCAGGTTGGAAATGGAGCAGGCCAAAACTCCCAGGCTGATCAGTAATGGGATCTTGCGTATGAATAGCCAGTGCACTGCAGCCAGGACAACAGAGTGAGAACCTGTCTTTAAAAAAAAAAAAAAAAGGTAATATTTATTATATTATTCAGGTTTCAACTCTGTAGCAAAAATGGGCTCTCATTTCCCTAACTTGAGATAACATAGGGTAGGTCCATATATTTTCATTCTTACAGTGGTCTTTTCATGGGAGTGAATGAGTTACTCTCCACTGGTGATTAGGTAACACTGTAGAATGAAGAGTTGTATAATATATTCATTTACAGCTGTGGATTGTGGTAAGGACTATGTCCACAGTGATATTCCAAAGAATTGGGTTTATATTTGTGCTTCATCTGTTAATCCCAGGTGTCCTCATGTTGCTGAAATATTTAGATAGCTAAAATAGCCCTTAATTTCACAGATGACCAGGAAGAAATTAACCAAGGTTTTATTGACTGCCATGTATGTCCCATGATGCATTTCTGAGCAAATGCTTATCCTAGAGAATAACTCTGTATGAATAAAATTGCTTAATTGAGTCTCTTACTAAATAAGTAACTAGAGCCATGCTTTTGTGAGCTCTTGGTATGGCCCATATTACTTTGTTTTTTGTTTTTGTTATTGTTGTTTTGTGATAGTCTTGCTCTGTCGCCCAGGCTGCAGCGCAGTGGCACAATCTCAGCTCACTGCAACCTCTGCCTCCTGGGTTCAAGCAATTCTCCTGTCTCAGCCTCCTGGGTAGCTGGGACTACAGGTGCATGCCACCACGCCTGGCTAACTTTTGTATTTTTAGTAGAGACAGGGTTTCACCATGTTGGTCAGGCTGGTCTCGAACTCCTAACCTCAGGTGATCCACCTGCCTTGGCCTCCCAAAGTGCTGAGATTACAGGCGTGAGCCACCGCGCCTGGCCTGTTTGTTTTTTTAATGTGATTTTTCTCTAAGCTTAAATACCACAAGGCCAAAGAGAAATGGTCATAATTTAAACCATTATTATATTGTTGAGGTATCCCTAGCTATTATTATAGCAAAGTGGGAAAAAAGTGTTTATTCTATTGAAGTTATGTAATGATCCGACATTAATGGGAATATAGAGGAGTCCTAATTAATTGGTATAATTTCACAAAGTGGAATGGTATTCCTTGGAGAGTTAAAGACATTCTCTTTAGTAAGTGTAAACCAAAGGGCATTTTCTTTATTCCTGCTTCTAATTCCTTCTAGCCCAGTGAATTATTTCTCTTTTCACTGGTAATGTGATGAATGGGAAGTGTTTATTACATTGAAGTGACTTGAAGTGACCTTTTGTGCTTTAGGTGCAGGTTGACACTGAAAAAAAACAAAACACTGAATTTTTCACACCTATGTCTGCATTAAAGGCTGTTTTACTACCGGAAGTTACATAGACTTCCTGCAGTCAGCTGCTGTGCCCCAGTGCCTTACTGGTCCTTTGTAGATTTGCCTTAATGATTTGTACAAATGACTGGGAGGCGGGGATGCTGCCTGTGTCCTGGTGAACCTTAATGAAGGGGCCGTCTTAGGCACAGTGCAAAACAAGCATTTGTCCTGTACTGTTAGAGCCAAAATTGTGATGAGCAATACTGATAATTGTCCAGTTTATGTCATCTTTCCCAGATTTTAAAATCTGTTCTAGATATTCTTAGCTTGAACCACTTTTGATTGTGAAATGTATTAGGTGTTGTCCCATTATTACTGTAAAATGAAGTTTTGAATCTTCTTGTTAATAAACTGTGGATTTCCCCTCTCAATTTCTTAAACAACAACAAAAAAATGCTTGAAGATTGTCTTTGAGTGTAAGATCTGCCTTTTCAGAAAGGGAGTGTTAGTTTGTAATGTTAAAAAATAAAGACCTCATTCAATAAAAGTTGAAGTCATCTTTTAAGAGTGTGATTTCTCTCTATGTGGGAAGAGGGAAAAGGAAAGCAAGGTAATGCTAACTAAACCTGGTTTTGACTTTTATTTATTGCTTTTTCATCTGAAGATGGTTGTAAACTAAATCTTCTTTTTGATATTTCTATGTGAACTTGATTAGTTTTAAAGCTTTTGCTTTAGCTACCCTTTTCTGTTTAACAAAATTCTATCTTAAGTGAGATCTTTCAGCCCTATTTTATGCCACATTTCACTTACATAAAATCTTTTCTCACAAAAGATGAATAAGGATATTACTTTCTGATTTGAGTTTAGTTTAACCATGTTTTCAGTTTTTTCTCTACATACTCTTGGTTTGAAGTTCTTTTAAATGAAATGATTTATTTTCCTTTATATGGGCAGAAACTAAATTTCTAAAAAGTTTTGAGTGACTCTGCAGCTTTTCTTTCTCCTTTAACCTCTGCTTTTCTTCACCCAGAGTATTGGTGGTACACTAGAGAGGCAACAGGACAAAGCAGAATATTTTTCTGGAATGGACCACTAGTCTCATTGAAAATTTGGACCTGACATTATTTTTTAATGTTTAAAAACAACATAATCACGCATCATGGGATAGAATACAAAATCCACATGAGTTTTTAATATGAAATCTGAAACTTTAGAGAAGTGTTATGCCTGAATCGGTCTGCTTCCAGCCTCATACCCTTTTCCTTCAGGTACTTTGTATTCCTTTGCTGTCGGAGAAACTGTTGGAAAAGTTGCAATGTCCCTACCATTTATAGGGTGACACAGAAGATTACAGTGTGATATGTGTAGTGACACTGTGCTGATGAGACTGTGGCCACACAGTGCTGCTGGTGGTGAGGAGCGAAGTTAAGTGTTGTCAACAACTGGAGTGTCATCTTGGGTGTGGATATTTTCCTTCCAGCTATTGCTTGCTAATTATAATCTGCCTAATATTAGGAGCCAAGCCTTTAACGTCTAAAACAGCCTAACCGGAAAACTCAGAATGGTGATATTGATTTTACTGTGAATATCACCTTCTCAGAGGTGCCTTAATTGTACCACCATCATCTCTCATCGAGAGTACCCTAGCTTGTCTCTTTGCTTCTATTCTTGACCCCTATAATCCAATGTCCACATAGCAACCAAGATCATCTTTTAAAAACATAAATCATATCTTGTCAGTGTCCTCAGGGGCTTTCCATTGCATGAAAGAATCTTAGTCTTACTGTAGTCTCCAAGGCTTTACATGTTTTGGCTGCTTACCTACCACTCTTAACACTGTCACTCTCACACCACAGACACTCTGCCCTTTTTTTTGTTCCTTGTATATGCCAAGTTTCTTCCCACCTCTGGGCTCTTGCACTTCTCAAGCCTGGAGCCCATTTCCATCATGCTTACCTCCCCTTCCAGACTTGAGCTCCTCAGCTCTTTCTGCCCAGCCCACCACAAATTGACTCACTGTTTTAATAATGATGGCCTGTAATTATCTTTTCTTTGTATTTGTTTGGTTCTTCCACGAGAATGTAAGCTCACCTAGAATAAATGCCGTATCTGTCTTATTCACTTCGCCAGTCATATAAATCCATAACCTGGAAGAGTGGTTCTCAAACTTTAATGTCAGTTAGAATTTTGGGGACTTATGAGAACACAGACTATTGGGCCCACCTCCAGAGTTTCTGATTCACTAGGTCTGGGGCAAGACCTGATAAATTTGCATACCTGATAAATTCCCAGGTGATTCTGATGCTGCTGGTCCAGTAAACACCTTTGATAACCAGTGATCTGGAATGGGGGCTTGGTAAGCATTTTCTGTAAAACACTAGATAGTAAATATTTTAGACTTAGTGGACCATGTGGTCTTTTTTGTGAAACTGTTCAACTCTATTGTTGTAGTACGAAAGCAGCCATAGACAATATGGAAATGAACAAGGGTGGCCGTGTTCCAGTCAAACTGTGTTTACAGAAACAGGCAGTGGGCTGGATCTAGCCCGAAGGCCATAGTTTGCCGACCCTGATCTAGAAGATAGCTACTTCTGATAAATATTTATCTAAAAGATCAGTATGTGACTGTGTATGTGATCTAGAAGACAGTTATATGCCAGTTGCTGGGATGAGTGGTAAGTGACAAATGTGTGGTCCCTGGCCTCATAAAGTTCTCAGAGTTATGGAGGGAGACAGCTGTAATAACCACATCAGTAGTGAGTCAGTACATTTGTGACAAGTGCCATGATGGAAAAACACAAGGTGCTCTGAAAGGGTTTAGCGGGTGCCTTTGGGAATGAAAAGTGGCCTCTCATTGCTCTTAGCTGACAATGTTTTTGTTTCACTGAGGAAAAAAAGCAATCAGAAGAAACTTTGTTTTCTTCCTTTGTCTAGTTTTGCCTGCATCATCCATCCATACCTGTACTGGGCTTTCCCTCCTGTTAGTGGATAAACTGTCCTTGATCCTCTCCTAGCCCAGCCCTTGCTCCCTGCATTCCATGCCCTCTCAAGAACTTGTTGAACATTTACCCCCTTCTCTTTTACATCATCAGTTTCTCTCCTGGATTATTCCTGCCAGCATGCAAACATGTCACCAGTTGCAAAAGTTTTCTGTACTTATTACGTCCTACTTGCCTACCTCCCATTCTTTTTTTTTTTTTTTTTTTTTTGAGATAGAGTCTCACTCTGTCACCCAGGCTGGAGTGCAGTGGCACGATCTCAGCTTACTGCAACCTCTACCTTCCGGGTTCAAGTAATTCTCCTGCCTCCTGAGTAGCTGGGACTACAGGTGAACGCCACCACACCGAGCTAATTTTTGTATTTTTAGTAGAGACGGACGGGGTCTCACCATGTTGGCTAGGCTGGTCTTGAACTCCTGACCTCAGGTGATCCACCTGTCTCAGCCTCCCAAAGTGCTGGGATTACGGGTGTGAGCCACCGCTCCAGGCCCCATTTTTTCTTTTCATTATTTCCTATCCTCATTCTTGCTGGAACTCATCTAGTCAGACTCTTGTTCTCCCCTCACCACCAAAGCTGCTCTTATCAGAGTCACAAAAGCTCTTCTTGGTGATAGATTCAGTGCATTTTCTCAGTCCTCATCTTACTGAATGTCTCTGGCATTTGACACAGTTGTCTGCTCTTCATGGGACACTTTCTTCTCTTGGCTTCTTTTCCTTGAACCTTTCTAGCTGCTCCATCATGGTCTGTGGACACAGACCTTGGCTATTTCTATATGTTTCTCTGTTCCCCCTTCCATTTTTGTACTGATGGTGAAGATAATGATAACTCATATATTGAGCATGTATTACATGTATTAATACACATAAACCTTTTACATGTTTTGACTCATTGAGTCCTCACAACACCCCTCTTCTGTGAGGTAGGTATTGCTTATTCCCTTTTCACATACTTTCCCAGTGTAACACGGCTACTCAGCGGGAGAGCCAGAGCCAGTCCCAGGGAGTCATTCTGTCTGCAAACCTCTGCCCTGCCTCGCCTTCTGCTGACTCTCAGGTGTCCTCTCTCTCCAGCCTGGGCCCCTACCCTGAGCTCTAGATGCTGATACACAACTACTGCCTGACATCCAAATCACTGGCAGGCACCTTACATTTAAATCATTTGAACTGGAGCAGCTAGCTCAGGCCACAAATCCAAGTCACCTTTAGTTTCTCTTTTTCTTCACATCCCATGATCAGATCATCAGTAGATCCTGTTTGCTCTCCCTGTAAAACATATCCTGACTCCATCTCTTTTCACCACCTTTGCTGCTAATACCCTGGTCCAAGCCACCACAGTGCTGGACAGTGCTGTGACAGCCTCATGACCATTCTTCTTATTTCCATAGTTCCTCCTAAGTCCCACAGAGAATAATGTTTTTAAAACATATCCCAGCTCTAAACCACCCAGCAGTTTCCATTAGAATAACATCCCCAGACCTTACCATGGTCTATAAGGCCATCTATACTCCATTTGCTACCTGATTACATCTGATGCATCTCCTACCCGTCTCCCTACTCTTGCCATTCCATCCACACAAGTTTTCTTGCTTTTCCTGAAATATGTGGTGCCCCTTTCCATTTCAGGACCTTGGCACTTGCTGTTACTATGAATTTGAGTAGAATAACCCCTGCCAAAGACCTCTGCCTGCTTAACCTACTTCCCAGACCACTCAGTCTAGAAGTCTGTCTCCCATTCTTCTCCCTGGTAGTCTCTAACCCTATCTTTATCTTTCTTCATACTAGTACTCGCCACTAAAATCCGTCTATATTTTGTTTACTCTTTATCATCTCTGTCTCCTTTGTCAATGGAACCCTTGTCTTATTGACCACTAGCATTTGGCACATAGTAGGAGCACAAAAGGTATTTGCTGAGTGGATGGATGGATAATGGTTTAAAAATTATGCTCTGGATTGCCTGGGCTCAAGTCTCATTTTTAGCATTTGCTTAACCTCTTTCTTTCTCTTTAACATGAGGCTAACTATATAGTACCATCTTTATTTTTTTGTTTTGTTTTGTTTTTTGTTTTTTTATTGAGACAGAGTCTTGCTCTGTCACCTAGGCTGGAGTGTGTGACACGATCTTGGCTCACTGCAACCTCTGCTGCCCTGGTTCAAGCGATTCTTGTGGCTCAGCCTCCCAAGTAGCTGAGACTACAGGCACACGCCACCACGCCCTACTTATTTTTTTGTATTTTTAGTAGAGATGAGTTTTGCCATGGTGACCAGACTGGTTTCAAACTCCCGACCTCAGGTGATCCGTCCACCTTGGCCTCCCAAAGTTCTGGGATTACAGGCATGAGCCACCACGCCTAGCCTAGTACCATCTTTATAAGGTTATTGAGAAGATTGTAATAATTCATGTTTAACATTAAGAACACTTCCTGATACAAAATAAGCTTAAAAACCAGGGTAGATAGGTAGGAGAGAACATTCTAGTAGAGAGAACAGCCAGTGCTGTGCCTTTATAAATATGGGGCATATTTTGAACTAGTTAGGATTTTTTTTTTTTTTTTTTTTTTTTTTGAGATGGAGTCTCGCTCTGTCACCCAGGCTGGAGTGCAGTGGCGCAATCTCGGCTCACTACAAGCTCCGCCTCCTGGGTTCACACCATTCTCCTGCCTCAGGCTCCCGAGTAGCTGGGACTACAGGTGCCCACCACCACACCCGGCTAATTTTTTGTAGTTTTAGTAGAGACGGGTTTTCACTGTGTTAGCCAGGATGGTCTTGATCTCCTGACCTCGTGATCTGCCCACCTTGGCCTCCCAAAGTGTTGAGATTACAGGCGTGAGCCACCGTGCTTGGCCATTAGGATTTCTTATAAACATAAATGTCTACTGAAAAAATTATTATTATTATTATTATTACTGAGACAGAGTTTCACTCTTGTTGCCCAGGCCGGAGTGCAGTGGCGAGATCTTGGCTCACTGCAACTTCTGCCTCCTGGGTTCAAGCAGTTCTCCTGCTCAGCCTTCTGAGTAGCTGGGATTACGGCGTGTGCCACCACGCCTAGCTAATTTTTGTATCATTAGTAGAGATGGGGTTTCACCAGTCAGCCAGGCTGGTCTCGAACTCCTAACTCACCTGCCTCGGCCTCCTAAAGTGCTGGGATTACAGGCATGAGCCACCGCGTCCAGCCAAAATATATTATTTTTTAATGTGCCTTCCGTAATTAGTTTTTGTCACAAAATGAACAGAACGATAGTATGTGAATCTCATTAATTAGCCATTTGTTGTGGGAAATGGTGATGATATACAGTGTCCTTTTTAAAAGCTCGTAAGTAGCCTGGTTTGGGGAGGGGGCCAATTCAATAGATGATGTTGATATTTTGACTATCAATTGTGGTCAAAATGCAGTTAAAGTTTTTTGTTTGTTTGTTTTTGTTGTTGTTTTTGAGATGGGGTCTCGCTGTGTCCTCCAGGCTGGAGTGGAGTGGCACAGTCTTGGCTCACTGCAACCTCCACTTCCTGGGCTCAAGTGATCCTCCCACCTTAGCGTCCCGAGTAACTGGGACTACATATGCCCTCCACTAAGTCCGGCTACTTTTTGTGTTTTTAGCAGAAACAGGGTCTCACTATGTTGCCCAGACTGGTCTCAAACTCCTGAGCTCAAGTGATCCACCCGCCTCTGCCTCCCAGAGTGCTGGGATTACAGGCATGTGCCACCACACCTGGCCCAGTTAAACTTTTTAGATTCATAGGGCTATGGGAAATCTTTTCATGTTAGTTTTGGTTACTAAAGCACAGCCACAGCTGTTAGGGAAGGTCATCCTCATACCTTAACTGTCAGAGTCTGAGAATTTTGTATTCATTGGTAGTTTGACCAGCCTGTCAACTTATTCTTGAAGAAATCCTCAAGATAAAGTATTAACATTTTTTTTCTACCTGATGATTTTTAGGTAAAGCAGCAGCTTTCTCTTTTTGCTATAATAATTCCATGTAATGTATAGTTTTTCCCCGACTCCCCAGCTTTTTGAGACATTTGAAACAGAGAAGCTGAAAAAAAAACTATAATGAACTTTTGTATACCCATACTTATATATTTTTCCTGAATTATGTGAAAATTATAGATATCATGACAGTTTACCCCAAATACTTCCATGCTTATCTCTTAAAATCAAGAATATTCTTTTTTTTTTTTTTTTTTTTTTTTTTTTTTTTTTTTTAAGACAGAGCCTCACTCTGTCGCCCAGGCTAGAGCAATGGTGCAATCTCAGCTCACTGCAAACTACACCTCCCGGGTTGAAGTGATTCTCCCGCCTCAGCCTCCCAAGTAGCTGGGACTACAGGCACCTGCTATCATGCCCAGCTAATTTTGTGTTTTTGTAGAGATGGGGTTTCACCATGTTGGCCAGGCTGGTCTTGAACTCCTGACCTCAGGTGATCTGCCTGCCTCGGCCTCCCAAAGTGCTGGGATTACAGGCATGAGCCACTGCACCCAGCCAGGAATATTCTCCTAATACCACTATCCCATCTAGGAAATTTAATACTGATTCAATATTGATTCAATATTATATCATGTACAGTCCATTTTCAAATTTCGTTAATTAAATCAAAAATTAGGAAAGAGAGTGTTTTAATCCAAGATCCAGTCAAGGTTTATATATTTCATTTGGTTATGATTTTTTAAATCTTTCATTATACTGGTATTTTTGAATTGTCTAGGCCACATTCTGATTTGTCTGATTATTTCCTCAATATTAGATTCAAGTTAAATCTTTTTGTTAAGAATGCTATAAAGGGGCCGGGTGCAGTGGCTCACGCCTCTAATCCCAGCGCTTTGGGAGGCCGAGACGGGTGGATCACCTGAGGTCAGGAGTTCCAGGCCAGCCTGGCCAACATGGTAAAACCCCCTCTCTATTAAAAATACAAAATTTAACTGGGCATGGTGGTGCACACCTGTAGTCCCAGCTACTTGGGAGGCTGAGGCAGGATAATTGCTTGAACCTGGGAGGCAGAGGTTATAGTGAGCTGAGATTGTGCCACTGCACTCCAGCCTGGGTGACAGAGCAAAACTCCATCTCAAAAAAAAAAAAAAGCTATAAAGGGGCTAGGCACGTTGGCTCACTCTTGTAGTCCCAGCTACTTGGGAGGCTGAGGCAGGAGGATCACTTGAGCCTGAGAGGTCAAGGTTATAGTGAGCTATGATTGTACCATTGCACCCCAGCCTGGGTGACAGAGGGAGACCCTGTCTCCAAAAAAAAGGAAAAAGATTGCTATAATGGTGATGTTGTGTACTTCCTGTTGCATCACATCAGTAGACATAAAATGTCAATTTGTCCTATTATCAATAATGTTAAAGTTTGGTAAATTTGGTTAATGTGATGTTTCCCAGCTCTCTCCATTGTAAATGTATCATTTCCCTTCTTACTAATAGATATCTGGGCATGGACTTTGGATCGTATGCATATTCTGTTTCCCATGCATCTTTTACTCAATTATTTTAGCTTTTTGTTGTTTGTTGTTATTGTTGTTGTTTTTAAGTTGGGGTCTCTTGCTCTGTAGCCCAGGCTGGAGTACAGTGGCACGATCTCAGCTCACTGCACCCTCCGCCTCCCGGGCTCAAGTGATCCTCCTACCTCAGCCCCTCTAGTAGCTGGGACTACAGGTGTGTGCCATCACACCTGGATAATTTTTGTATTCTTTTGTAGACATGGGGTTTGGCCATGTTGCCCAGGCCAGTCTGGAATTCCTGGGCTCAAGCAGTTTGCCTGCCTCAGCCTCCCGAAGTGCTGGGATTATAGGCGTTGAGTCACTGTGCTTGGCCTATTTTAGTATTTATTATCCTTTCTTGATTCAGTTATTACATCTGGGGTTACAATATGGTGATTTTCCAATTGCCATTTCTTCTGCATTTATTAGCCACCTTTTTTTTGGTTTTTTGTTTTTCAGATGGGATCTTGCTGTGTTGCCCAGGCTGGAGTGGCTATTCACAGGCCTGATCATAGCGCACTACAGCCTTCAACTCCTGGGCTCCAGGGATCCCAGGGGCTGGGCATGGTGGCTCACACCTGTAATCCCAGCACTTTGGGAGGCCAGTGACTGCCTCAGCCTCAGCCTCTCGAGTAGCTGAAATGAACAGGTGCATGCCCCATGCCTGGTAATTAGCTAGCTTTTTAAAAATTTTTACTTAAAGAAGAGTTTCCCCTTTTCCTCTCCTTCTTTCAGTATCACCATGGAATCATGAATTCTTTCTATATTCAATGTATGTATTATTTTTCTGTTGATTTATTGGCCAGTGGGATCCTGTGTCCTTTTGAAGTGGCCCCAGTGGTGTTTGAGTTCTTCCATCCTTTCTGACACAAAATGTTTCAGACTCACCTTGTACTTTCCTTGCTTCAGACCTGGAAGCAGCTATTTTTTTCAAGGAACCCTGGTTCCTTTCAGTGGCAGTGGTACTTAGAAACCAAGATCTAGGTGCTAAGTATGCTTAAACAATAACCTTTTATAAAAAAAACATTGCCTGAGGCCAGGCACACTGGCTCACATCTATAATCCCAGCACTTTGGGAGGCCGAGGTGGGCGGATCACGAGGTAAGGAGTTCGAGACCAGCCTGGCCAACATAGTGAAACCCTGTCTCTACTAAAAATACAAAAAATTAGCCAGGCACGGTGGCGTGCACCTGTAGTCCCAGCTACTTGGGAGGCTGAGGCAGGAGAATTGCTTGAACCTGGGAGGCAGAGGTTGTGGTGAGCCGAGATCGCATCACTGCACTCCAACCTGGGTGACAGAGCGAGACTCCACCTCAAAAAAAAAAAATTGCCTGACATTTTGATATTGTATTACCATGTAAGAGGGCTTTCACGTGTTTTTAAAATGGTTCATCTCTTGGTCCTTCCTCTAGTACTGTGTGGGTAGGCAGGTCAAATGCTAAAATCTTCATTTAAAGATGAAGAAGGTGAGGTTTAGAGAGAATTTAACTTTCTCAGAATTAGAAGGCTAGTAAGAACAAGTGCCAGGACCCCAAACCCAAGCCTCTTACCAGTTTAATTTTTTTTTCTTTTTTTTCATAACATGTAGTCTCCTAAAAAAGTGTGTTTAGATATCTAGTAAAGCTATGTAGTTGGTTCGTGGTCTTGGTCACTGCCTGCCCATCTAAAGAGAACACTTCCTTTGTGAGAATAACTGACAAACGACCAGAACCATAGAGGATATTTGCATCCTTCTGAGCATTGCTTGGGAGCTCCTTTTGTAATGGAGTTTGCTAAATGGCTTTCAGCAGTGCTTTGTGATGCATGGAATGTTTGATGTGGGACTTGGCGAGCTCTGTTTGGAAACAGTGGATGGTCATACTTATACCCTTTGTCTCATGACAGCCTGTAATTGGGTCACTGCTAGGGAACCAAAAGAAGCAGGGCTGGGTGCGGTGGCTCACGCCTGTAATCCCAGCACTTTGGGAGGCCAAGGTGGGCAGATCGTGAGGTCAGGAGTTCGAGATCAGCCTGGCCAACATGGTGAAAACCCATCTCTACTAAAATATAAAAATTAGCCGGGCATGGTGGCGGGCACCTGTAGTCCCAGCTACTGAGGAAGCTGAGGCAGGGCACCTGTAGTCCCAGCTACTGAGGAAGCTGAGGCAGGAGAATCGCTTGAACCCGGGAGGTGGATGTTGCAGTGAGCCAAGATTGCGCCATTGCACTCCAGCCTGGGCAATAATAGAGTGAGACTCCATCTCAAAAAAGAAGGAGGAAACCCTGGCAGTAAATCTTAAAATGCTATGCTTATGCTGTAATTTAGTATTGCACTGTTTGAAGGTCTCTTTCTTAACCCTACTTATTTTATTTTCACTAAAATTCAAGTTTTTCAAATTAACAACCTAAGGAAACTTTTTAGAATTTGTCCCCTATTCTCTGCCCACCATGAGAGTTTAATACCTCAGATATACTACATATCTGTATACTGATTATATTTGTACTTCATATATTAAAAGACTGAGATTTTTTTCATCCTCTGAGAACCATTTTTTGGCCCCTTTGGGGTGATATTACCCTTATTGAAAAACGCATGGAGTAGATGGAAAAATGAAGGATACATCTGATTTGTATTACAATAATCCTTTTTTTTTTTTTTTTTTGAGACAGAGTCTCGCTCTGTCTCCAGGCTGGAGTGCAGTGGCGCGATCTCTGTTCACTTCAACCTCTGCCTCCCGGGTTCAAGTGATTCTCCTGCCTCATCCTCCCAAGTAGCTGGGATTATAGGCACGTGCCACCATGGCCAGCTAATTTTTGTATTTTTAGTAGAGACAGGGTTTCTCCATGTTGGTCAGGCTGGTCTCGAACTCCCGACCTCAGGTGATCACCCACCTCGGCCTCCCAAAGTGCTGGGATTACAGGTGTGAGCCACTGCACCCGGTCAGTAATCCATCTTATAGTTGCATATTGAAAATAAAGTGTCTTACTTGAATAACTAAATGCAGTCTATAAATTATTTCAGTCCTAATAGCACTATGAGCTTTTGGTTACCTGAAGGCTAAACTCATCCTACTGATCAAAGATAGTAATTTTTCACTCAGAGGAAGCATCAAAGTCTACAATCTTAATTTTTTTTCCTTCCAAAGAGTTAGATAATTGAGATTTTTGATGATACTGGTGAATTTAATCTTTTTCAATATTGTTTTTCTCTGGAATTTATTGATATATAAGATATTACTTGAATATATTCTAACGCTTAAGGTATACACGTGTTATTTCACCTAAAAATTCCCCCTTTCTCCTACCACTACCCCAGATAAAGAACTCTTGAGTCTTTGAGGGAGTAGAAACATACTGCAGTGAGTTTTTTCTTTTTAACATTTACCCATTACAGACCATCTTGTGTGCTTTGTGGGTTTTTTTCCTAAACATTTCTCTGTATGTCTTTTTATTATTGTTTCCTGCCTTTGTCTCTTTTCCTTGTCCTTTGCTTTCTCTACTTCCCCCAATATTCCTTCCATTTCTCTTTCCCTGCCCTCTTATTTCTTCCCTCTCCTACATGTTATCTCCTTTCTTTTCATTCAGGACTATGAGAGTAAATTGCAGGCCTTGCAGAAGCAGGTTGAAACCCGATCGCTGGCTGCAGAAACAACTGAAGAGGAGGAAGAAGAGGAAGAAGGTGAAATCTAGAGACCGAAAGTTTCCTGTGTATATCTTTTTGAAGTTATATTATCAAATTAGTCACTTATGCATAATCAAAGCTGGATTCCTCTTAGTTGGCCCTATCATTTATTGACATTTTACTGAGCCAGTTTACAGATGATTGAATAGATGTGCAGTGTTGAGAATCCAGGCTGTATTTTATGAGGTGGGGATGGGAGTGATGGTGTTCTTAGACCTTCGCACAGTTTCTGAGCACATGTTCATTTAAATCCCTTAGGAAGTTGACCTGCACTGTCTCTCATATTGCTGTAGATGTGACTTTTAGATATCCATTACAAATATAGAGCTGAATCTTTGTTAAGACAGTCGTTCAATTTGAAGCCATTTCTGGCAAATTTCTAATCATATTGCTTAGTCATGTTTGCCTATCTTAGATTTTCCAGCATTTCTTAGTTGAGTTAGGGCTTTCATTATTACTTATTGCCTTATAATGCAGTATGAACACTTATCACAATTCGTTTTTCTACCCAACCTCTTGGCAATCTCAAGGCTTCAAACTAACTTTGAAGGAACTCTTAATTTATGTATTACATTTCTTATTTATTTATTTACTTATTTATTTTTGAGACAGAGTTTTGTTCTTGTCGCCCACGCTGGAGTGCAATGGCGCAGTCTTAGCTCACTGCAACCTCCGCCTCCTGCCTCAGCCTCCTAAATAGTTGGGATTACAGGGATGCGCCACCACGCCCAGCTAATTTTGTGTTTTTAGTGGAGATGGGGTTTCACCATGTTGGTCAGACTGGTCTCAAACTCCTGACCTCAGGTGATCTGCCTGCCATGGCCTCTCAAAGTAATGGGATTACAGGCATGAGCCACTGCGCCCAGCGAATTTCTTATTTTTAAATAAGTGAGATGGTACCTTTTTTCTCTCTGTAACAGAAAAAAAAAAGAAATATATGAAGTCATACAATGTAACAGAGGTCAGGAGTTTGTCTTTTTTTTTTTGAGACAGAGTCTCACTTTGTCACCCAGGCTTTAGTGCAGTGGTGCAGTCTTGGCTCACTGCAACCTCTGCTTCCTGGGTTCAAGCAATTCTCATGCCTCAGCCTCCTGAGTAGCTGGAACTACAGGTGCGTGCCACCACGCCTGGCTAATTTTTGTAATTTTAGTAGAGATGGGGTTTCTCCATGTTGGCCAGGCTGGCCTCAAACCCCTGACCTCAGGTGATCCGCCTACCTCTGCCTTCCAAAGTGCTGGGATTATAGACGTGAGCCACTGTGCCTAGCTAGGAGTATTTTTTTTTATTGTGGCCACATGTTATACCTTTTTTTAAAAAAAAGAAAAATTTATTTCTTTGTTGTATTATTTTAAATAAATGCAAAAGTAGGATTTTTAAAGATTTTCTGAAATGTATATATTGCTTTCATAATATCAACAGAATTTGGTAAGCTTTACTAAAAAGAAACAAAAGCGGCTGAATGGAGAGAAACTGGAAAACACCTCACCTTGGTAAAAGAGATAAGCTAGAAGAGAGGTGTAATTTTTATATAGTTGTAAGATTGCCATTAAATATGCATCATTCATTCTTTCAGTTCCTTGGACACAGCATGAATTTGAGTTGGCCCAATGGGCCTTCCGGAAATGGAAGTCTCATCAGTTTACTTCATTACGGGACTTACTCTGGGGCAATGCCGTGTACCTAAAGGAGGCCAATGCCATCAGTGTGGAACTGAAAAAGAAGGTATGGAGCAGGAGGACACAGGAGAGCTGGAGGCAAAGCCGAGCCTGCTGTGGGAGCATCTGGGCTCTCACCTTGAATTAACCTTTCCTTTGGGGGAACTCAGCTGCTTTGTGCTATAAAACAGCTTTATATATGTCTTTATTTAATATATGGGCCTGGAACATAGTAGGTGCTAATTAAATTTTTGTTAAATAAAATTTTTTAAAAAAATGTTTTCTACCTTATTTTACAAATAGACTATATTCCTACAAAAACTAGAGAAACATAGTAATAGAAAAATACTTCTCTTGGGTTTCTGAATAATTTTAATTTTCTTCCACTTTTCTGTTATTAAGTTTGCACCTCTGAGTTTGGTATTCCCCTTTGCCATTGATCTGCTTCTCCTCTAGGGTCTGAGAGGCACTGCTGTGTAGTGGACAAGCACATGCACCCTGGACCCAGACAGTCCAGGTTCCAGTCCCAGCTCCACGAGTGGTGTTGATCCCCCTAGCCCTGTGCCTCCATTCCCCCATCTACATAATGGGGTTGGCAGCAGTACCTGGCACCAAGGGATTTTGTGAGGAATGAAAATGGGCATATGCATAAAGCACTTATAGTGTCTGGCATGGTAAAAGGCAATAAATGTTATTCATTTTTGTAAGTAGTACCAAAACTTCACACCAAACCTTAGATTCAGTCTTCTGTATGCCCCCGTGTTTATCAGTTTCTTCACTGCTAAGATTACAGTGGAAGACCATATTGTGTAGTAGGTAAGAGCATGGACCACCTAACTTTGGGGAAATTAATTATCTTCTCCTAAAACTAAATTCTAGTTTTAGGGAATACGATATGTTCTTCATTCATAATCTCGGCAGCCTTTCTCATTTTATAATTATTTATTAGCCACTCCTCTCCTCAAGTAGACTAAATAAAGGCAGTAACTGTCTTTTTTTCTTACTACTGTGCATAGCATTTAATTAATATTAAATAATTGTTTAATAATTGTTGATGAAACTATAACGTGGTAGGGAGAAATAAATGATGCGATGTCGTGAAGTACTTACCATATTTATTAAACACTTTTATAAAACCATATTTATTAAACACTTTTTTTTATGAGATAGGATCTGGCTCTGTCGCCCAGGCTGGAGTACAGTGGCGCAATTATGGCTCACTACTGCCTCCACCTTCTGGGCTGGGCTCAGTTTGTAGAGACAGGGTCTCACTGTGTTGCCTAGGCTGGTCTCAAACTCCTGGGCTCAAGTGATCCTTCCGCCTCGGCCTTCTAGTGTGCTGGGATTACAGGTGTGAACTTCCATGCCCAGCCAAATAAACGCTTTTAAGAGCAGTAGTTGCAATCCTCTGAATTTAAAATGGGAAACCTTGCTGTGTTTTCATCCTCTCTCATTAGTGAGGGACTAGATATGCATTTTGTGGTCGACCTTTTGTTCTCTGGTATAAATTCTATAAAAGTCTTCATTCATTCAATCAAAATGTATTTATAAAGATTTTATGCCGGGTGTGGTGGGTTGTGCCTGTGATCTGAGCCGCCGAGGTGGGTGGATCATTTGAGCTCAGGAGTTCAAGACCAGCCTGGGCAATGTGGTTAAACCCCATCTCTACAAAAAATTTTTAAAAATCAGCTAGGCTGGTGATGCATGCCTGTAGTCCCAGGTACTCAGGAGGCTGAGATGGTAGGATCACCTGAGCCTAGGAGGTGGAGGCTACAGTGCTCTGTGATTGCATCACTGCACCCAGCCTGGGTGACAGAGTGTAACCTTGTCCCCACCGTGCCTCCCCTCAAGAAGATTTTCGTATGTGCAAAAACACTGCCAGGCTAGGAAAACAAAGTCCTTAAATAGCTTAATTTGAAGTTAGGGTTATTCCCTATGACTGCTAACAGGTGGCCATATTTTTCAGTAGAAAGTTAGTCACAAGATATTTGTTGAGCACATTCTACCTCTTTCCCATTGGGTATGATTGTATCGTCTCATCTCTGAAGCTTGCTTGCTGAAAACCATTTGTCAATGGTTTATTCTTTCTATTCAGGTGCAGTTTCAGTTTGTTCTGCTGACTGACACACTGTACTCCCCTTTGCCTCCTGAATTACTTCCCACTGAGATGGAAAAAACTCATGAGGACAGGCCTTTCCCTCGCACAGTGGTAGCAGTAGAAGTCCAGGATTTGAAGAATGGAGCAACACACTATTGGTCTTTGGAGAAACTCAAGTATGAAAACATTCATAAAGGCTGGTTGTTTTATTTAGGAAATAACAATGACCTGCTCAAGTGAGCTCCCTCCAGCTCTCCTCTCTCTGAGGACACTGTTGCTTACTTCCCTGTACTTTCTAAATGCTGTTGCTGGCCAATGGTATTACCATCCATCTGTTTTCTTTTAAGTGAATAAATGCACTCCTCACACACTCTGACATTTGTAGATATTTAAGTTTACCCTCCATAGACCCTCCTTTAAATTTTAAATATTCCAGTTTCATCATATTTCTGTTTCAGATTTGGAACTTATTTATCTTTTCTATCCTGGACCTCAGGATAATCAATAATAAACATGGAAGTTATAATCTGGCTTCTTTTACATGTAGTATAATGAGGTATTTCCCCCGTCTCAGTGTATTTGAGATGTCACATACAGTTGACCTACAATATTTCCCCTTATGACTTTTCACCCGGTAGAGGATAGGTGGCCATTCTTGACTTTTGATGGCTTATCTCTAGAATCAAGACACTTCAGATACTGAGTGTTGGTTTCTGTATTTTTGGGCTTCATTCTTTTTAGTAACATTAAACAGTGGGAGCAACTCCTTTTTTTTTTTGAAGAAAATCTTGAACGGAAGATGCTTCCAAAGTGAAAGTTTAATGCAATCTCATTATATTAACCCAATGTGCTTTGTGTTTACTAAATAGGCAGAGGCTGGATTTGATGCGAGAGATGTATGATAGGGCAGGGGAGATGGCCTCCAGTGCCCAAGACGAAAGCGAAACCACTGTGACTGGCAGCGATCCCTTCTATGATCGGTTCCACTGGTTCAAACTTGTGGGGAGGTATGTGATGATTTTGTTGATGTCTTCTTTTAAAATAATGAATAGTTTTAAGTGTTTAAAACCTGAGCAGATAATATAAAAAGTTAAGAGGAAAAAAAAAAGATGTAAAAAGGCCTTATCTATAATCTTATCCCCTCATAACCACTGCGTCATTTGGTATATTTCCCTTCAGTTATATGCAGCAGGCATTTTTGTTTCGACTCTCAAACTTTCAGCCAAAGTATTTAAATCTTCCCTGACTTTAAACTTACAAAGTGTTCTGTAATTGATTAAGATAAATTTAGAAGGAAAAGAAAACTTATGCCTGTATCCTACACAGTTTAAATTCATAGTACAGCTTATCAGACACAATCTCTTCGTGATCTGATTTGTTTTTCTTTTTTTTAAAAAGCAATTCATCCCACTTTAGTCATTGCAAGGGTAAATTAATTGCACCTTGGTAGTCCCCTTCAGCCTCATTTTTTATACATTATTTCCAGCACTTAATGAAAACACATAGTGCCTCTATGAGTCCATATTGAGTCAAGTGTTCTTAGAGGTTTTCAAATTTTCAAAGCAGGGAAATTTAACTTTGAGCTTATGATTTCAGAATTTGAATTGCTTTTTCAATTGCAGAAAACCCTGTGATGTTTTTTAAAGAAGCTGGGTAAAAAGGAGTTGCCGAAGTCATAGTATGTTGTGGAAATGAAGTAAATCTTTTCCACTCTACTCTGATAGCAAAGTAGTTTTTCAAAGAGATGAATTGGCCAAACACATCTTACCCTAGCAAAGCACATGCTGCTTTGCCATATGCCATTTCATCCATTTTGGTTTCTGCTCCAAAATGACATGAGAATTTCAGTAAAGACTGAAAGCCTTCTTGTTTCACTTTGATGTTGAGTGGGTCCTTTGAGGCCTGGATGCTGATCTTTTATGTGAACTGGAGAATGTAAACGTGTTATAGCACAGTATTTACCTAGGATGGTCTACTCACGTGTTTCCTTTGCTTTTCTTATTCTAAGGATTAGTCCTTACATAACTTTTTCAACTTGCCCTTGTTCCCTTTCACCTGACCCAAATGATTTATGCTTATTTTATCCTTTTGCTTTTCCATTTGCTTTTATTGTGTTGATTCCCCAGTGGATTCTGTCCTGTTGGCACCTATTGCTTCCTGTTTAACCAACTATTCCTCTCTCCCTGGCTGTGTTAATTGGCGTCTTACCTGGTGTCTAGCTCCCCCATTTTCCACGGCTGTGTGAATGAGCGCCTTGCCGACCGCACACCCTCCCCCACTTTTTCCACGGCCGATTCCGACATCACTGAGCTGGCTGACGAGCAGCAAGATGAGATGGAGGATTTTGATGATGAGGCATTCGTGGATGACGCCGGCTCTGACGCAGGGACGGAGGAGGGATCAGATCTCTTCAGTGACGGGCATGACCCGTTTTACGACCGATCCCCTTGGTTCATTTTAGTGGGAAGGTTGGTGAGGTTATTGTGAGAAAGGCGAAAAGGGACCAGCTCTTGCTCTGAAGGCCTCCCTGCTTGCACAATTTTGGATAACCTTGCATTAGCCAATTCAACTCATGAATGCTCTTTTTCAAGTTCTCCAATACTTCAAGCTCTTAGTCAGTGCTGGTCTGGTTGAGATGGTTCTCAGGCATTGTGTGTGAGGTCCTCAGTCTACTCAGCACAATACGTAGCAATATATGAAGACTGCATGGAAGACACCTTGTCTTAAATTGCCCAGTAATTTTGTTCTGAAGAAGGGAACCCCAAAGGAGAAAGTAAAGCTAAGAGTCAAACGTAGTGGGTTCAGTGAATAGTATTATGGTCTAGATGTTTCCTTTTTAAAGGATTGTGATTGAAAAAGCATATGGAGGTAACATGAGAGAGGGGGCAGAGTGAGGCCAAGGTTTGGCTGAAGAATTTGTGGTACTGCAGGAGTCAGAGGACAAAAGTAGATTCAGGAGTAGAGTTAAATTTATTTTTTGCTTAGTCTACTGAATCCTAAAAAGAATCAGGAAAGTTAAGCTTCTCCTTTACCTAAAACGGATGCCTGTCTTCGGCCAGTTTCACTGAGCCTATCTACGGATCTTTGGCATCTGCTAAAATTTTAACCTATAGGGTTTATAATGATAAAGCTCAGAAAATCATCTGTTGACCCCATCAGCAGTGAATATTGGCCAGGCACGGTGGCTCACCCCTGTAATCCTAGCACTTTGGCTCACACCTGTAATCCCAGCACTTTGGGAGGCTGAGGTGGGTGGATAACCTGAGGTCAGGAGTTTGAGACCAACGTGACCCATGAAACCCGTCTCTACTAAAAATACAAAAATTAGGCTGGGTGTGGTGGCTCACGTCTGTAATCCAGCAGTTTGGGAGGCCAAGGCGGCCGGGTCACCTGAGGTCAGGAGTTTGAGACCAGCCTGCCCAACACGGTAAAACCCCGTCTCTACTAAAAATACAAAAAATTAGCCGGGCATGGTGGCGGGTGCCTGTAATCCCAGCTACTTGGGAGGCTGAGGCAGGAGAATCACTTGAACCCGGGAGGCAGAGGTTGCAGTGAGACAAGATTGCACAACTGCACTCCAGCCTGGGTGACAAGAGCGAAACTCCGTCTCAAAGAAAAAAAAAAAAAAACAATGAATATTTGTTCGGTGCTATATGAAACTGCTTTGTGTTAAGACTAGTTCACCAAACTGAGGCATTGTCTCTGGCTCTCAGTTTGTGCATCCATCTTTCAGTGATGCAGAACTCTCTATGCACATGGTCCTAATACTGGTGTCTTTGTTCATCTCCAGCCTTCATGCTGAGGTAATTTAAATTACAAGTTCAACAGTAGAGCACGCATTGGATTAACCAAAAAGTATGTCCAGGTTTAAAAGTATTAAATTTAACTTTAATGGTACATTAGAATCACATATTGTTGAATCCTTTATAAATAAGGGAATTATGTCAGTGTTAAATGGATGAGTACCAGTTATCTAAAAATTAAAGGATAGCGAGTCTCCTGACCTAGTAGAGACATAGGTTCTAAAATTTATCTCACCAGGTGCAGTGGCTCACACCTGTAATCTCAGCAACTCTGGAGGCTGAGGCCAGAAGTTTGAGACCAGAGTGGGCAACATAGTGAGACCCTGTCTCTTTGAAAATTTAAAAAACAATTAGCTGGGTGTTGTGGTGCATGCCTGTAGTCCCAGCTTCTTGGAAGGCTAAGGCAGGAGGATAATTTGAGCCCAAGAGTTTGAGGCTGCAGTGAGCCATGATTGCACCACTGCACTCCAGCCTGGGGACAGAGCAAGACCCCAACTCTACCAAAAAATATAAAATAAAATAAAACAGAATTTGTAGTATGGTATTGGTCACATGGTCAGAACCTCATAACTAAATTAGAAGATGATCATTCTTATGGAAAGGGGGAAAAGAAAAGCTTTTTTGATAGAAATGAAAGCCTCAAGTGTAACTGTAGGTCATAGTATTAGACAGTCTCTGGGTTTTCCAGTGGCAAAGGAGCATTTAGAATTCAGTTTTTCCATGAATAAACATAAAGGGATTATGTGGCCATGAATATTGTTTTCTACTGGCATATCGCCATGAATAGATACGTAGAATTTCAGAGAAGCTGATTTTTATTAAAATTGAGAAAGGTATGTACAAATAATGGGACAATAATGCTTGCTTCATTTGATGGCTGCCTGTGTTCTTCAGCACGTTTCCATCCTGTTCTAAGGGAGTTGGAAGTTAAAACCCAGTTTCTGGCCATAAACTTTGTCCCAGTGCTAATTACACAGTTTCTAAAACTGTTCGCTTGTGTTCTATACCATTGCAGTGAAGAGTAGGCAGCTTCATCTTACGTAACATGGTGAGGAGAAGCCTGACCTAATTGTCAGGAGAAGCCTTGGGTCCTAGGCCATCTCTGTCACTATGACAAGCAACTTAAAGTGAAGCCTTTGGGCTCTCAAGTGTAAAGTGAATAACAGGTAGAAATAAAGAGCCATAAAGATCTTTTTCAACTTTCATATTCTGTCATCTACACTAGCAAAAATGAATATCCTGGTTAAGACTTCTACTAAGAAGCATTTGTATTTTGAGGAAGTTGTGTGGAAACTCAAGACAATCCCACTTAATGTGGAAATTAACTGAGGATACATGTATTGTTTTCTCTCTAGTTTTATAGTTTTCTTTCTTTTAATCATGTCAGATGTAAGTATAGGTATAAAGCAATCAACTCTATTTTGATTTTCACATAAAATACTTATGGAGCTGTGGCTCAGGAATTGATTTTTCCATTTGTTTAGGTTCCCAAGTTCTAACCTTGCAAGAAAGGACTGGGGGAGGAAGTGAAATAATATAATAGCAATCAGTAAAGTGAAGGATAGCTTTCCATTTTTGCCCTTGACTACATTTCTCTTCTACAAACAAAATTTACAATAATGCAACATCACCCAGTTGTGTAGTGGTCATTGTATGTGTAAGGAAAGTAACTACTTTCCTGTTTTTGTGATTCACAAGATTGGATTTCTCCTATTGGCATATAATTGCCAATATAAATCACTTGTAAAATTTTTAGTTTCTGGCTGGGTGCGGTGGCTCACTCCCGTAATCCCAGCACTTTGGGAGGCCGAGGTGGGCAGATCATGAGGTCAAGAGTTCGAAACCAGCCTGGCCAACATGGTGAAACCTCGTCTCTACTAAGAATACAAATATTAGCCAGGCATGGTGGTTTGTGCCTGTAATCCCAGCTACTCAGGAGGCTGAGGTAGGAGAATTGCTTGAACCCGGGAGGGGGAGGTTGCAGTGAGCCGAGATCGCGCCACTGCACTTCAGCCTGGGCAACAGAGCGAAGACTCTGTCTAGGGGGAAAAAAAAAATTAGTTTCTTGTGAAATTCCATTAGTAAGTTTGTTTTTTAGCCATGACTGCCTCTGCTAAAACTTTATATTGCAAGTGAAAAAGAGCTTGTCCCTTTAGCTATTCTCTTATGGCATGCTGGGATGTTATGAACCATCCATCATAATTTGGGATGAAATGTAAAATATTTAAGCTAGTCTTCTGGGTTAAAAGGGGGTTAAAGATGATGATTCTGTGATCTCTCTAAGTACCTTAACTGACATTCTTTCTATAAGTAGCACCATAATTTTGCTAATTTTTCTTATCTTTATGTTGACCAGTTTGTTCCACTTTTTGAAGTAACTTCATTGAACTTTCTGCTAACGTATCCTTTACATATTCCCCTCTCTCATCCCTGTTCTCCTTCAGTCTGCTAGGTCAAAGTATAAGGATTCTAAAAAATGCAGAGTAATTATGAAAATTCTGTTTAAAAAGCTTCAGAATAGAATGTTTATATAGCATTGATTTGGAGCTAAGGGCTATATTCTGGTAACATAACAAGGTGCTACCTAGTGAATGTGTGATTGTGTAGTCATGGAGCTGATGTCCCTGCCATAGAATTACAGAATTATCTAAAAAGGGAAATCTATAATAATGGCCTTCAATGCTCCCACACTTGGACTAGCCATTGCCATAGGCAGAAAGGCAATCTCATCTTTACTGTGTGTGCAAACAGTACTTTAATGTAATGTGTGCTTAATATAAGCTTTCTTTAAAAAAAAAAAAAGGTGGCTTCTGTTTTTGAATAGCTATTTTTAAGATAAATTAGATATAGTTAGGAATCTAAATGTGTTCTATATAGTTAATATCCATTATGAGGTGGCTCTGAAAAATCAACCTAGTATAAGTTGGATGGCTTTGCTTTTCTGCTTCTGTTATAACCCATTTTTCTAGAAAAGCTTCCACTTCTACTTAAAGATAAGAGGCAAATCATTTTCCTGTTCCCTTATGCACATTGATGTTCACTTACCAAATATTTATAGAGTGGCCCAGCCCTCTGCAGACAGTGGTGAGCAAAACCAGACATGGTTCCTGCCCTCATAGACTTATAGTCTGATGGATGACACAGACATAAATTAAATAATTGCACAAATAAATGTAAATTATAGCAGTGATGAAATAGTTGTGTGTGTTGTCGGAGATCACATAACATTGGGGGACCTGTTATGAGAAAGTGGTGTTTGAAATAAGACCTGAAGATGTGAAATCAAAGGCATGAGGCCGGGTGTGGTAGCTCACGCCTGTAATCCCAGCACTTTGGGAGGCTGAGGTGGGTGAATCACCTGAGATCAGGAGTTTGAGACCAGCCTGGCCAACATGGTGAAACCCCATCTCAAAAAAAAAAAAAAGACATCAAAGGCATGAGGTGTAGGCATCGAGTGCAGAGAGGACTCCAGGCAGGGGACATGTGCAATGGCTCTTTAATGGCCCAGGCCTTGAAATGGGCAAGTCTAGCTGGGGTGCCCATAATAGAGGAGGGTGATCTGTGTATGTGTTGACTTTGAAAGCGAAATTATCCATTTGATACCTTACGCCAAATTCTTAGTCTTTTAAATTCTGTTGCAGTAGTTGTTGTTTGAGGGTCTTGTTTAGAACTTTTTAGAACTTTTCATTCTTATGTTTTTTTACACCAGAGCTTCAACTCTCTGTTTCTTAGCATTTCTCTCTCTCCTGCTTTGGAGCAGACTGAAAGGGAAGTGGCATTATTTCATCTGATTTAATGTTCATTTGCAGTTATTTTTGTTATAGATTCATTTGTATTTCATTTATGCTCTAGTTATGTTAACATTTGTTTTTCTGTGATGTATTATGTCTGTTTTCATAATTTTCATTACTTTGAGTTGAAATCCCAAATACCCAGTCTATCCTCCTCCTCTCTTTGTTTTAAAATAGATTTCAGAGCAGGAAAATCATCAGATAAACATGTATGTCACTTGGTTTTGTTTGATTTATTGATACAAGTGTCTGTCTTTGTCTTTTGTCTTATGTTCGAAGATCAGCATATACCAAATGGGAAGACTGGAATCATAGTAGGAACTAGATTCTATTTCCCTTTCACTAATTGGAATGAACACTCTAGCTTTGTGACCACCAGTTTTTATTGCTTTTTTAAAAAAGTAATAGCTACACAATAAAGAAGAAAATACAAATGTGATAGGACTTTGCTAGTTTGCTTGAAATATAAAGTGTTAGAGCTATAATTTAGCTTTTACTTATGCATTTCTGAATTAGGTTTTGAACTCTAGGAGCAAACGCAAACCTTTTAGGCATCAACTGTCATCTTCTCCCTTAACATTTATCTTTTTTCTTTTTTTTTTTTTCTTTTTTTCTCTTGAGACAAAGTCTTGCTCTTGTCCCCCAGGCTGGAGTGCAATGGTGCGATCTCGGCTCACTGCAACCTTCACCTCCTGGGTTCAAGCGATTCTACTGCCTCGGCGCCCCCGAGTAGCTGGGATTACAGGCGCCTGCCACCACGCCTGGCTAAATTTTGTATTTTTAGTAGAGACGGGGTTTCACCATGTTGGCCAGGCTGGTCTCGAACTCCTGACCTCAGGTGACCCACCTGCCTCGGCCTCCCAAAGTGCTGGGATTACAGACGTGAGCCACCCGGCCCTTAACATTTATCTTGATGCCCATTCAGAGTCTCCTCTAATCTTAGAACTCAAAAATTTCTTGCTGCAGAGCTTCTCTGCCCATTTGTGTCTGCTGACTTCACCTTGTCAGTCACCCTGCCTGAAGATAATAGTCATTTCTTTTTTTTTTTTTTTTTTTGAGACAGAATCTCACTCTGTCGCCCAGGCTGGAGTGCAGTGGCACGATCTCGGCTCACTGCAAGCTCCGCCTCCCGGGTTCACGCCATTCTCCTGCCTCAGCCTCCTGAGTAGCTGGGACTACAGGCGCCTGCCACTATGCCTGGCTAATTTTTTGTATTTTTTGTAGAGACGGAGTTTCACCGTGTTAGCCAGGATGGTCTTGATCTCCTGACCTTGTGATCGGCCCGCCTCGGCCTCCCAAAGTGCTGGGATTACAAGCATGAGCCACTGCGCCTGGCCTCTTTTTTTTTTTTTGAGACAGAGTCTCACCCTGTCACCCAGGCTAGAGTGCAGTGGTGCAATTTTGGCTCACCACAACCTCCACCTCCCGGGTTCAAGCGATTCTCCTGCTACAGCCTCTTGAGTAGCTAGGACAACAGGTGCATGCCACCATGCCCGGCTAATTTTTATATTTTTAGTAGAGACAGTGTTTCGCCATGTTGGCCAGGCTGGTCTCGAACTCCTGGCCTCAGGTGATCCGCCTACCTCAGCCTCCCAAAGTGCTGGGATTACGGGCATGAGCCACCACTCCCAGCCAATAATAGTTATTTCTTAAAGTAACAATAAATGGCCAGGCACGGTGGCTCACGCCTGTAATCCCAGCACTTTGGGAGGCCGAGGCGGGCAGATCACCTGAGGTCAGGAGTTTGAAACCAGCCTGACCAACAGGGAGAAACCCAGCCTACTCAGGAGGCTGAGACAGGAGAATCGCTTGAACCCGGGAGATAGAGGTTGCAGTGAGCTGAGATTGCGCCACTGCACTCCAGCCTGGGCAACAAGAGTGAAACTCCATCTCAAAATAAATAAATAAATAAGGTAACAATAAAGACCCATAGGCCAGGTGCGGTGGCTCACGCCTGTAATCCCAGCACTTTGGAAGGCTGTTGCAGGCGGATCACGAGGTCAGGAGATCAAGACCATCCTGGCTAACACGGTGAAACCCTGTCTCTAATAAAAATACAAAAAAATTAGCTGGGCATGGTGGCGGGCGCCTATAGTCCCAGGTACTCGGGAGGCTGAGGCAGGAGAGTGGCGTGAACCTGGGAGGCAGAGCTTGCAGTGAGCCGAGATTGCACCACTGCATTCCAGCCTGGGTGACAGAGTGAGACTCCATCTCAAAATCAGACAAAAAGCAACCAATAAAGACCATATGCTGTGATATGGAATTTATTTTAGAGTTATTAACTGTATTTCGTCCCATTTCCCTGCCTTTTTTGTCTCCTGGTTTCTGTTTTATCTATTGGGAAAAATGAAACAAAACCTCTTTATAATTTCTTAAATTAAAAGGTTAAGCTCGCCTGGGCACGGTGGCTCACACCTGTAATCCCAGCACTTTGGGAGGCCGAGGCGGGTGGATCACAAGGTCAGGAGATTGAGACCAGCCTGGCCAACATGGTGAAACCCCATCTCTATTAAAAATACAAAAATTAGCTGGCTATGGTGGTGCGTGCCTGTAATCCCAGCTACTCGGGAGGCTGAGGCAGGAGAATCACTTGAACCTGGGAGCCGGAGGTTGCAGTGACCTGAGATCGTGCCACTGTACTACAGCCTGGCGACAGAGCGAGACTCTGTCTCAAAAAAAAAAAAAAAAAAAAAAAAAGGTCGAGCTCTTGAATGGGCTCCTCCTCCAACCTGCCCGCAGCAGCATTCATAGAGCAGTATCTTGAAAGTCTGCTTCCAGGTGTGACTCTTCTCCCTACAGTAGTTAAGTTTTAGAGCATGATTTGGTGTGTGTTGGTCTTCGTCAACAGTTCTGCCAAGCGTTTGCTTGTTCATTATCTGTGCTGAAAAGGCAGCTGGAGGCAAATCTGAGAGGCTAGGACTGAGAAGGGGTCTTAAGACAAGGCCAGAAGTCAGCTCACAGTTGCAGGAAGATGGTCTCAGTGAATCTGAAAGCCAGTTTATCTCTCCATGGATGTTCTGACATTTGTCTCCTGGTTTCTGTCTTTAGGGCATTTGTTTACCTGAGCAATCTGCTGTATCCCGTGCCCCTGATCCACAGGGTGGCCATCGTCAGTGAGAAAGGTGAAGTGCGGGGATTTCTGCGTGTGGCTGTACAGGCCATCGCAGGTAGGTGACCCTCTTCTGAAATGAGAGCTGTGAGTTCTTTGTCTAGAGACAAAGCAGGCTGATTCTGCGTGGGTCACGCTTATATTACACATACAAACTGTGGGGAGTTTGTATGTGTAATACACAGACACATACTTTGGAGAAAGCCTTTATTGCTCCTTTCTAGCAATTGTTCCCAAGTATCACAAATAGATCCTGCTTAGTCCAGACTACTGCTACTTTGCAATAATGGGGTAAAGAGATTTCCTTAAACATGTTAAAGAACAGCTCTTGCATTAACTATATAAAAGTCATTGGTGTATTTTTTGTTGTTTTTTTTTTGAGACAGGGTCTCACTTTGCCGTCCAGGCTGGAGTGCAATGGTGCAATCATATCTCACTGCATCCTTCACCTCCAGGCTCAGCCATCCTCCCACCTCAGCCACCTGAATAGCCGGAACTACAGATGCACACCACCATCCCAGCTAATTTTTAAGTTTATAAATTTTATAGAGTTGGGGTCTCATTATGCTGCCCAGCATAGTCTCGATCGAACTCCTGAGTTCAAGCGATCTTCCTGCCCTGGCCTCCCAAAATGTTAGGATTACGGGTGTGGGCCATTGCACCCGGCCAGTCATTGGCCTTTTATTTTGTTTTGAGACGGAGTGTCGCTCTATTGCCCAGGCTGGAGTGCAGTGGCACAATCTCAACTCGCTGCAATCTCCGCTTCCTGGGTTCAAGCGATTCTCATGCCTCAGCCTCCCTAGTAAATGGGATTACAGGTGCCCACCATCACACCCAGGTAATTTTTATATTTTTAGTAGAAACGAAGTTTCACCATTTTGGCCAGGCTGGTCTCAAACTCCTGACCTCAGATGATCTGCCCACCTCGGCCTCCCAAAGTGCTGGGATTACAGGCGTCAGCCACTGCGCCCAGCCTGGCCTAAATAATGTATCTTAACTGCTTCATTATTAACAAAGGATTGTTAGGCCTTTGTCTTGCTTAGTTGTTTTTTTTTGTTTTGTTTTGTTTTTTCTCAGAGTACTTGTAATAGACATTTGTTTGGCTGTTGTTTTGTAATGCACGGGTCAAGCTGATATAAGCTGATTGTGGTGGCTCGTGCCTGTAGTCCCAGCTACTTGGGAGGCTGAGGCAGGATTGCTTGAGCCCAGGAGTTTGAGGCCAACCTGGGCAACATAGTGAGACCCCATCTCTTAAAAAACAATTGAAAAAAAAAAAAGATTTTGGTATTTTCCATTTTTCCATGATCCAGCCTATGTTCTGAGGAAAGAATGTGGTCATTTTCTGTAATCTTTCTGTCTTAATTCCCAAATGCTGGGCTGTGTCCAGTGACCTTTCAGCCTTTCCCCTATGGAAACTTGTGACACAATCACCAGTGTTGAGTATATGGAAGTCTCCTCCACAAGTACAATATACTATTTTCAAATACTTGTTGGGTATTATTGACTATTATCTTGCCAGCATGGAGACAGTCAGGATTTCTAGGTATGACATTTGAACAATCTCAAGAATAAAACTGATTCTTTTTTTTTGAGACGGAGTCTCGCTCTGTTGCCCAGGCTGGAGTGCAGTGGTGCAATCTCGGCTCACTGCAACCTCCGCCTCCCGGGTTCAAGCAATTCTCCTGCCTCAGCCTCCTCAGTAGCTGGGATTACAGGTGCCCGCCACCACGCCCGGCTAATTTTTGTATTTTTAATAGAGACGGGGTTTCACCATGTTGGTCAGGCTGGTCTCGAACTCCTGACCTCGTGATCTGCCCACCTCAGCCCCTCAAAGTGCTGGGATGACAGGCGTGAGCCACCGCACCCGGCCTGAAACCGATTCTTTATTGACTAGTCTCATTTGAGCTGAGGAAGTTGATAAATCTACATGAACAGAGTGCGAAGCAGCCCATGACGTGTTACTACTTTGGTATCATTCTCTCATGCCAAAGACTTGAGTTTATAATCCAGCAAGAGCCTTTTCCCTCCCTCCCCCTGTGTAGTCTCACTCAATTCTTGCTAATTTTTTTTTCTGCTTTAGCGGATGAAGAAGCTCCTGATTATGGCTCTGGAATTCGACAGTCAGGAACAGCTAAAATATCTTTTGATAATGAATACTTTAATCAGGTGAGAAACCGTCAGGAAGAAGGAAAACCCTGTGGAAAGAGAAAGAATGTTCAGCATTGGAGATCAGTTCTCCTGTAAAACTGAAAAATACAGGGTGCTGGTTGCCACAGAGTAGTTCAATAGAATATGGGACATGTCTAACAGTTATGAAGGTAAAGGTGTATAGACTCAATATTCATATTTTATTCATTGCCTTTCCTCAGACAGCCCTCAGTCCATGTAATTTTCCAGTCACTATTATTTGTTGGGCAGATAAACAGAAGTAAGGCAACTGGGGAAAAATACGTTTTTATACTACTTTACCATGTATCTGCCCCTGCCTTTTTTTCAGAGTGACTTTTCGTCTGTTGCAATGACTCGTTCTGGTCTGTCCTTGGAGGAGTTGAGGATTGTGGAAGGACAGGGTCAGAGTTCTGAGGTCATCACTCCTCCAGAAGAAATCAGTCGAATTAATGACTTGGGTATGTAGACATAGTTTACTGTGCTTGGGGACATTTTCGACAAAGGGAAAATATTGACCATTATCAAGGGACATAGTGGCCTTCATCAACTAGGAATGGAAAGCATGCCCAACTCCCTCCTCTTTGCATTATTTGAACCATCTGTGTCTTCATTTGACCCTCTTTAGATTTGAAGTCAAGCACTTTGCTGGATGGTAAGATGGTAATGGAAGGGTTTTCTGAAGAGATTGGCAACCACCTGAAACTGGGCAGTGCCTTCACTTTCCGAGTAACAGTGTTGCAGGCCAGTGGAATCCTCCCAGAGTATGCAGATATCTTCTGTCAGTTCAAGTAAGCTGCCCCTTTGCTCTGCCTCCCAGCTAGCTGCTAACCAAGGTGACATCTCTTGTGCACTGTAGAGTGCTTTACATGTGTGAGGGATTAACACTCTTGAGACAAAGACTGACCAGTCTCTGAAGGAAAATACTTTCATCACTCCTATGGGAGTGAGAACCAGAAACCTGTCCTGGAATGCAACAGGGTTCCCTGGCAGGAGGAGCATGCTGCGCATCCTGCTGCAGGGCTCTGCTGTGAGCGGTCCCCCTTTACCAGGAATGTAGGGTCTGATCACATAAGCCTGTTGATGAGTCTTTCTAGTCCTCTTCATGTTGAAATGTCTTATTAATAAGCCTGAAAGCAATGACTTATCTAGCTAGCAATTACGCCTATTTAATACTCGGGAAAAGGAAAATTTAAACAATGTAAAGAAGGATAAATTCTACATCAACTGAAAAAAGCTAGTATGTAGGGAAGATGTGATACCTCTCATTTCTCATCTACATAGGACTTGCTCTTTCCCGCGGCCCTCTCAAACCCTGTGCTCTGGATGCTTTCTTCTCAAGACTGCCCCAGGAAAACATTTTTTTGTGAATCTTCAGTTTTAATACCTCCAAACTTCAATTTGTCTTTTCAGTACTTGGAAAGGGCCACAGTACAAGAGACTGAAGTCTGACCCCTTCATACCTACCGCCCTCAGTTTGCCACTGGTGCCACCAAGAGGCTGCTTTGGGTTCTGCCATCCCTCTCCCCTCAGAATGTGCCTTGGCCGTCCCATGGGTCCTAGTGCAGTTTATAAAGCTTTTGTATAGGTTTTATCACAGAAAATTGAGTCAAATGTGATTTAAATTAAATGTGATCACTATATAGTAACCCACTAATATCATTTGCTACAAGTCATAGTTGTTGGAATATTACCCATTGAGCATTGATTTCACCTATTTAATGTGTTTTCACTCATACCCTCAAACTTAGGGCAGGATAGTGTTCACCAGATGAATCTGTTTTTTGGAACTGTTGCTATTATTCTAATCAGGCAACTGATACGTTTTATGGAAAACATCTATTTGGTTAACTGATGTCTGAAGTGACAAATAATAGTGAGTTGACCTTTGTCCTACAATCTCCTAAAAAGAGCAGCATCTCTACCTGGTGTTAGCTCTGGGGAAAAGGGCATGTTGCTTCTGTTGAAAGCAGCCTCAAAGGCGTCCTGTGTTTTTATAGTCGCTCCTCTGGCCTGTGCCGGGAAGGTATGGCTGCAGAGCACTGTGAATGAGTTCACCTGTCGTCAGGGAACCCCAAGAGTGCTGCAGTGCCAGCAATACAGGAATCAGGGATTTGGAGCACTTGGCAAAAGCATGCTAGTGTTCTCAGACGGGTGAACTAATTTGGAAGACAACAAGTTCATACTACCAGTCTGTCTGTCCCCCCAATTGAAAATAGTTTCTTTTTCTCCATTTTTTCTTGATGGAAGGGGTGTCCTTCTGATGGATTTTTCTATCTGGCAGTAAATCTTTGTGTTGGGTCCTCTTTAACTGTGCAGTTCTTTTTATTTCAGACTAATAATAGGGAGAGAGAGAGAGAAAACGATAACATCTCACTATCTGTGAAAATAACTAAATATAGCCCATTGTTTTAACAAATCTTTCCAGAGTATCTTCCGTGTGTCGAGACCTGTGGGAAAACGCTTGCTGTCTGGGGGAGAGAGGCATATAAATACATTATTACAGTGAAATCATTGCTATTAAGGAAAAAACATTACTAGTAATGTGGGAACACAAAACTGTCAGGGTAAGTCAGGAAAGGCTGCCTGGAAGAGGTGACATTTGAATCCACAACAGACTCTTAGGTAACTATGCCATCCACAGGCTCTCGCACTAACTGTGGAAGCTTGAGTCTGCTAAATTTTGTCTGTACAAAATGACATTGTTTTTATTTTTAGTAAAAAGCTTTTACAAAGGAAGAGGAGTTAATTAAATGTACTTCTTCACTCTCTCTAAAGCATTCTTGCATATACCTCCATATAGCTAAGTGATCAGGGTCAGTTAATTTTTCAGTCATTTTTGAAATAAAATCTAAAATGCCCTCTGTGCAATATGGAAAAGGTTCTTGACAAGGAATGTAAATAACTTAAAGAATCTGCTTAAGTGGAATGCTTCTTTCTATAGGATCCACATTGGGCTCTTGAAACAGATTCTGATAAAACCGTTTAATGCATTGTTCACGAGTCTTTTTATTTTTTTTATGAAGCTTTTTGCATCGCCATGATGAAGCATTCTCCACGGAGCCCCTCAAAAACAATGGCAGAGGAAGTCCCCTGGCCTTTTATCATGTGCAGAATGTAAGTGACATGGACCTTTTTGCCAAACATATGTTTTTCTGGTACCTTGGCTTTCTCAGCCCAGGAAGGGTGATAAGAAGAGGTACAAGTCACTGGCTGTGCAGGGGGAGAGTAGACAATAGAGGGCGTGGCTAGAGTGGTGAGGTCATCCACAGTGGCCTGAGCAGCAAGCCTTCTTGTCTGTATTACAATGGGCCTAGTGAATGTGGGTTCGTCTGCCAATAAAATCTTCCATCAGTTTGAATGCAATGAGTTGTTTTAGTGTTTCTGTCCTAGAAAAATAAGCATGCTTAATAAGAGTTTTATTAAAGTGAATGCATTGTCCTTTAAACCCTAAGATACTTATGTTGCTCGATTGCAAATAACAAAAAATATCAAATACCTTCTGTAGCTAAATTAAGATTTAGATCTGTTTTCCTTGCAACTGATAGTATAATTAACACATTAATGCCCTTTACAACTGTATTCCAACGTGGAGTAAGAAAACAGACCCTTCCCTCTCTTATGTGAAATTTCATTCAAACTCTATTCCAAAGTCATTATCCTCATCACAATAGCTAATATTCACTGAGAGTTTATTTTGTGTTAGTCACTGTTCTGAGAGTTTTTGTGTAATTTAATCTTTACCTTTATACCATCGATTAAGATAATCCCTGTGTTAGCTGAGATGACTGAAGCATAGAGCAATTAAAGTCACTCATCAGGCTGGGCGCAGTGGCTCACACCTGTCCCGGCACTCTGGGAGGCCGAGGCAGGTGGATCACTTGAGGTCAGGAGTTTGTGACCAGCCTGGCCAACATGGTGAAATCCCATCTGAGACACGAGAATTGCTTGAACCCAGGATGGGGGGGTTGCAGTGAGTTGAGATTGTGCCACTGCACTCCAGCCTGGGCAAGAAAGCGAGACTCTCATCTCAAAAAAAATAAAAAAGTAATAATAAAAATAAAGTTACTCATCAGTGTTACAAGAGGCAGAGATAGGACTTAAGCTCAGAGAAATGTAGCTCTGGTATTCAGGATATTCACTACTACATGAAACTGTCTCTCATTCTCTTGCTAACCATGTCTGCTATCTAAAGTAAGAGAGGAAAGGAGAACTTCAAAGATGGAACAAGCAAACACAAAATATGCCATCTTCTTTTTCATGTTGGTATAAATATAAGCAAGCATGTATCTGATAAACTTTGATCAGCTGCTGTGCACAAGGATTGTGCCTGACAACTGGGGAATGCAGATGAATCTCAGATGCTCCCAGTGAGCTTCGAATTACGATAGGGGAAATAAAATGCATACATAAACACCAGTCATGCAGAGATGAACATGAGAAAATATTCACTAAATGCAGTGGGAGTGGAGAAAGGGAAAGTTATTTCTATTAATGGAAAGCTATTTTAAATGACTTCTTGTTGGGGAGGATAGTTGGGTGGAGAAAGGGAATAGGAAGCTCCCTGAAGGATGTAGTATAAGCAAGAAAAGGTGTGTCAAACTTGGCATTGTGCCTGGCACATAGGCCATAGTCAGTACATGCATGGATGTGCTGGAAGGGCCTTCCAGGCAGGGTTGCAGCCTGGGCCAGTCCTCGGCACAGCTGAGGAGAGAGCAGGTGAAAGGAGCAGCAGGTGAGTGAGTGAGCCAGAATAGTAAGTGTGGGAAGGACAACAGGGGCCAAGATCAGTTGAGGCAAAGTATGGAAGATCTTGAATACCTGAAGCTGGGAAAAGTTACTTTAGAATTAAAAACAACATAGGGGATCCCCTGTTTTTTGTTGCAAGAGGCCTGCATAGTAAAATACCCAGCAGATACTGGACACTCAGCAGCAGTAAAATTGGGCCAGGCATAGTGGCTCATGCCTGTAATCCAGCACTTTGGGAGCTGAGGCAGAAGGATCAGTTCAGCACATGAGTTCAAGACCAGTCTGGGAAACATAGTGAGATACTGTCTCTACAAAAAATTGTTTTAAATTAGCCAGGCATGGTGGTGCATGTCTGTAGTCCTAGCTACTCCGGAGGCTGAGGCAGGGGGATTGCTTGAGCCCGGGAGGGTGAGGCCGCATGAGCCTTGTTTGCGTGCTACAGAGCAAGACCTTGCCTCAAAAAAAAAACACCCCAAAATACAGTACTAAAGTTCTGATTGAAGCAAAAATGTGTATTTTCTTGTAATCTTTTCCTAATCTTGCTTGGCTTTAGATTGCAGTGGAGATCACTGAATCATTTGTGGATTACATCAAAACCAAGCCTATTGTATTTGAAGTCTTTGGGCATTATCAGCAGCACCCACTTCATCTGCAAGGACAGGAGCTTAACAGGTTTGGACCAGATAAGCAAACATTTTTGATGGTATTGTTTTGATTTTTAGTTTCTCAATTGCTGGAAAGGAAGAAATCTTTTGAGGGATTAAGATAACTAAATAAGTATTCTATATTACCCTGTTTCCTCTTTAGAAACTTCACTATCATCTTATAGCCACCTAATCACTGATTTTAGATAGAGCAAATTAAATTTTGACCAGGTGACCTCAAATACCATCTTTTTGTAGGAAGAGACTTTGAATATGGTAGAAATTTGAGGTAATAGGAATATAACATGAAAATTGTTAAAAATTGTTCCTAATGCCCACAGCTTTATGAAACAGAAGCTCTAAGTACAGTCATCACAACTGCTGAGGAAAGCAACAGTGGGCCTTTCTGATGATGGCAGAGTGTTGGTGTTGGCAGAAGAATTTTTTTATTTATTAGCTAAGACTTAGAGGGAGACATTTTTTAAATGAGATTTAGCCTGTTTCACTATCTAGGATTATCTCTATTATCTGGTATTATGCCAGAGTTGAAAATGGAAAAGTCTGCTTCCTTAAAGGGAATTAAACCGTGCTATTGATACCAACATCCAACTCTTGGTAGTCTCTTTCTTTCTCTTGAAAAAACGGGGTTTATTGATTTCTACACTGCAAATAGTCATTACAAAAAGTTTTTTTTCTTTTAAATAAATTCACACAAAGAGAATTAGAAAGCGATGGTAATGACCAGCAAGAGGAATAATAATTACGTTCATCTTAATGTCTGTGTGCCAGTTCTGTTTACGTTAATGTTGGAAAACTCCAACTTGGAATACAGAACTTCAAATCTGCATATAGAATGTCTTGAGATAGGCACGTGGAAGTCAAACAGTTTCTCTCTTTTTCCCTGCTTTCAGAAGCTATACATAAAATGTTGTTGCCTTCTGTACTGTCACAGAACTTTTACATACATTCTCACTCCTAGTTGTGAAACACCTAAAGAGAAGGAAATTCAATTTGCAGTCCAGCACAAAGGGGAGAATTTCTAAAATAAATAACTCTTTATAGTCTTGATCTTTGTCTTCCTTTCTTTGCAGTCCGCCTCAGCCGTGCCGCCGATTCTTCCCTCCACCCATGCCACTGTCCAAGCCAGGTGAGCACTCGCTCCGCTTTTTGCATGATGATCTCTTTGTGAATACATGTCTTATTCTGAATGACTTTTCAAATAGAAGTCGTTTGAATTCCTATTCTTCTATATATCCACATGTATTCCTGCTCCTCTTGTATATATCTAGTAGGAACTAGAATTCCTAGTTCCTGATTTAAAATAAGAAGTAAAGGCTGGGCGCGGTGGCTCATGCCTGTAATCCCAGCACTTTGGGAGGCTGAGGCAGGTGGATCACCTGAGGTCAGGAGTTCAAAAACAGCCTGACCAACATGGTGAAACCCTCGTCTCTACTAAAAATAGAAAATTAGCCGGGCGTGGTGGCACACGCCTGTAATCCCAGCTACTTGGGAGGCTGAGGTAGGAGAATCGCTTGAACCGGGGAGGTGGAGGTTGCAGTGAGCTGAGATTGCACCTTTGCACTCCAGCCTGGGCAACAAGAGCGAAACTCCGTCTCAGAACAATATAAAATAAAATAAAATAATAAAATAAGACAAGAAGTAAGAAACAATAGGGGGCCTTATCTACAAACTCTCTGGTCTTCTATTTGCAGATTTTGATAATCACTCTGTTCCTAAATCTTTCTGCTTTGCATGTAACTTCCCATAACTGTCAGGGGACTAGGCATTTCTTTGCATAGTAAATTTATTCTGCATGTTCAGTGATCTTGTTTTGATTTTTCCTTATTTCTGTCCTTTTTCCTCATTGCCTATTCGCCAAATTCCCACCCCACCCTGTGCTCACTCTCCACCCTCTGTATTCCCCATCTTCATCTGCCTTCAGACCATGAGAGAAAGATTGAGCTGATTCGGTTTCTCGTGTCTGGCTATGTGAATGTGCATATGTTGGACACATTTTCTGAGCACGCCAGTGTGCTTGCATCCTCCGCTATTGCCACCTTCCAGGATGAGGCTGACCCATTGCCGCCTTTTCTCTTTCTGCCAGTTCCCAGCTGCCAGAGCGAGAGGGTACCCAAACGAGATGGTTAGTAGCTGAATTAGCTCCACCTTAGATGTAGAACGATCCTCAGGTGCTTGTCCTGAAGCCTGGCTCTCTGCATATGAAACACTGACATTTCCCTTTGCAACTTGAGCTGAATGTAGAGCTCAGCACATTTTCAAGGTTGTATCACATTTTCTTCCTAGAGATTTGGGAAGCAGCTTCTCTACATGTGCCTCTTTCACATCACCATCGCAGTGGGGGAGGCCTTTGCATTTGTTTTTATGGATTCTTTGCAATAGTATTTTTAATTTTGAAGATTTTACTAGTAGTTGGTTTGTTAGAATACTTCTGGTTTTGCTTTCTGACCCTTAGATGACTGCCAGGATCACTTACCCTATTTTCTTTCTGACTAGCATCACCAACTCATGTGAAACTCAGCTGGGCTGAATACTGCTGATAGGGTACACATGTGAATAGTGCTAAATGATTCATAAAGCTCCTTTATGTACATTATGTTAGTGGATCTTCGTGATCGCTTTTCAAGATAGTAGGCTAAATATTAGGGTCTACAGTTTATAAATGAGGAGACAGACTCCCAGAGGTTAAGCAGCTTAACTAAAGTCACATAGCATCAGTACAGTTAAGAATATGGAGTTTAAATCTGGCCGGGTATGGTGGCTCGCACCTGTAATCCCAGCATTTGGGAGGCTGAGTCGGACAGATTGCTTGAGCTCAGGAGTTAGAGACCAGCCTGGGCAACATGGCGAAACCCTGTCTCTACAAAAAAATGCAAAAATTAGCCAGGCGCGGTGGTGCACGCCTTTGGTCTCAGCTACTCAGGAAGCTGAGGTGGGAGGATGGTTTGAGCCCAGAGGGCAGAGGTTGCAGTGAGCCAAGATCATGCCATAAAAAAGAAAAAAAAGCATATGGAATTTAAATCTGCAGAAAATGTGTGACATAAGATCATTTACAGAATCCTGTATTTATAAATGATACCAGTAGGTGGTTTCCAACTTTGTCCTCACATTGGTATCACCTGGGAAACTTTACCCCTCATGGAGGAAGAACTTTGTCTTTCCCTTAGAGATTGTGATTTAATTGATCTGGGATGTGTCCTGGACTTTAAGGTCCCCAGGTGCTCCTATGTGCAGGGAGGTTTGGGAACCACTGGGGTGGAGGATGGGTCTTTTCTTCAGGACATCAGCTTTGATTGAGCCCCTGTGACGTGAGGCTTTCCAAGCATTGTCTCTCCCACGTTAGTCCCATGCTTTACATGTCACACAATCTGAGATTCTGGAATTGGAAGGTTTCATGAGCACATTTATTCTACACAAAAGCTGTTTTCTCATCATTAGAGACAGTTTGTTGAGAAAAAAGATACTGATTTCTTTATTTTCCTTGTTCTCTGAATGTAGAGATAACTAATAACTTACAAAGTTTATATTGGTGTTTCTCTGGGTCTTTTGCATTGAAATCTTTCCTCTGACTCTTGCTGCCTTTCCCAAGTATGTCTGTAAAGACTGACATTAGAGAAGCTTGTATTTTTGCTGAGTAGTCTTGGACCAGATTTTGACATACTCTAAAAACTTTTAAAAGTTCCAGCCACCAAGTTAAACACGATGAGCAAAACCACCCTTGGCCAGAGCATGAGCAAGTATGACCTCCTGGTTTGGTTTGAGATCAGTGAACTGGAGCCTACAGGAGAGTAAGTCCAACTTAATAAATTTTTAAATAAGGCAAAATGTTTCAAATTAGGAAATGCAATTTTGAATCTTCTTGTATTTGGGTTCATGAATCATTGTCACTGTCAAATTCCAGGGATGGTTTTGTTTTTGTTTTTGTTTTAATAGAGATGCAGTCTTGTTATGTTGACCAGATTGGTCTTGACCCCTCCTGGCCTCAAGCAGTCCTCCTGCTTCGACCTCCCAAAGTGCTGAGATTACAGGCATGAGCCACCACACCTGGCCGAATTCCAGTTTTGAATTGATTTTTGGTGGTCTTGGTATTTGAATCAGATGTTTATCAGAGAACTGACTGTTGAGCATAATAATTTGCCTCCTTGTTAGCAACAGCAAAATCATGGAGACAGGCATCTTGTTGTTTTTTGGGGTTTTTTTTGTTTTTTTTTTTTTTTTTGAGATGGAGGCTTGCTCTGTTACCCAGGCTGGAGTGCAATGGCGCGATCTCAGCTCACTGCAACCTCTGCCTCCCAGGTTCAAGCGATTCTCCTGCCTCAGCCTCCTGTGTAGCTGGGATTACAGGTGCGTGCCACCACGCCAGGCTAATTTTTGTATTTTTAGTAGAGGCAGGGTTTCACCATGTTGGCCAGGCTGGTCTCGAACTCTCGACCTCAGGTGATCCACCCGCCTCAGCCTCCCAAAGTGCTGGGATTATAGGCGTGAGCCACTGTGCCCAGCAGCACCGTGTTGTAAGGGTTTTATCATAATGGGTTTTATTAGTAGTAAAGCAAAAGGAGCATATTGCATAGAATATGGTAAAGACTTACATTACTGATGTCAAGGAGGACATAGAAGGGCAGAATATTTTCCTAGACCAGGGTTTCTCAACCTCAGCACTATTTGGGGCTGGATAATTCTCTGTTGTGAGGGGCTGTCCTGTGCATTTAGAATATTTTGCAGCATCCTTGGCCCCTACCCACAATATGCCAGTAGCAGCTCCACTCTATTTGTGACAACCAAAAATGTCTTCAGACATTGCCAAATATCCCCCAGGGAGGGCATCCTCAGTTGAGAACCACTGTCCTAGATCAAAGTGATACCATCAGCTTACTCTGTCTCGATGAGCTGAGTTAGAGTAAGTGATTAATGTAATTGTTGTATATAATCATCTCTAAAATGCTTTTGGAAAAACACAAATGAAAGAGATCTTACTCTTAGGACAGAGGCAAGGGGCTGTATCAGTTAATATAAAGGGTAGGAGTAAATATTATCCTAATGTTCTCCTATATGTAATTCTGAGAACCACCATCATGGTCATCATTGGGAAACACTTATTAAGTTCCTACTATGTGTAGGATACTGTGTTAAGTGTGGTATGTAGTTGTCAGTAGTGACAGTGCTTTGAGGAATTTGACTTTTCATAGACAGACTTATGATGTTATTACAAGTTGCATTATGAGGGAGAGGTAGTTACAGTAATTGTTTCTACTGAATTAATTGCTTTCTGAATCTTAAAAAATACTATAGTCTGAAATTATCTGTGTTTCTTATCTCCTGTCAATTGCCATTGCACTTCTACATTATTTATTGAATACTTAATATCAAGGAGCTGGATGCAACCAAAAGATGTTACTGTCCTTTGACTACTCAAGTCTAGAGAGGATTGAGACACAGATGTGTGGAAAGGATGAGTAAATGCAAATGACTGTATGATTAAATGCCAGCATGGGTGAGAAAGACATGGGATCAGAATTTATCAAAACAAAGACCACCAGGGGCTAAGCCTTGCAGATGAAGTAGCACTTAGTTTTTTCTTTTGCGTTTCTATTTTTTAGGTATATCCCAGCTGTGGTTGACCATACAGCAGGCTTGCCTTGCCAGGGGACATTTTTGCTTCATCAGGTACTAATGAGGGACCAAAACAGGCATCGGAGGGAACACTGAAAAGAATTTAGAATAAGAAACGGAACTCTTTCTTTTTCTCTGTTTTCATCTCTATTTCAGAGGGTGGGCGGGGCATTGTCCTGTTGTCATTTTTTTTTTTTTTCTGTGTCTGTCTGTAGATATTTCTTCCTCAGACCTTGGCTTATATTTATCCTTGCTTTTATATGTATTTAGAATAGCTATTTTGAAAAATATTTTGTTTCATTCAATTACTCTAATTTGTGTAGCTCCTGTGTCACTTTTAATACTTTTCATTTCGTGATGTTTGGAAGCTCTGTGCTTTCACACCAGAAGTTCTTAATAGGAATAGAGGATGAAGGTTTCAATGGACTAAAAATCTGGTTATGAAACATAGGTCCGCTTTTGGTAAATCAAAAGTAGGTTCAGTCAGTGTTCAAAAGTACTTAAGACCCAAGTGGGCATAGGGGCTAGGGATACCATACACTTGGGACATATAATCAGGGCATGGTTGAATACTTATTATACAAGGGGCTGGGATGCAGCCACATAATCTCCTGTGACAGATTATGGTTATTCTTAAAACCATAGAGAAAAAGAATTTTTTAAAAAAGAAAAGATAACCATATCAGAACCTGACTGTTCCTTAGTCCCTGACACATCTCCCTTTGTTTTGAATAACAATGTGGATAGCATTTTCCGTCTTTCCACACCTTTCCTTCCTGCTCATCCCCCATGCCATGCCATACAGGCCAGAAAACAGTAGACGAGAGGAGATAATAGATTGCTTCAGCTAAATTGCAACCCTGCTTCATTACCTAGGGCATCCAGCGAAGGATCACAGTGACCATTATCCATGAGAAGGGGAGCGAGCTCCATTGGAAAGATGTTCGTGAACTGGTGGTAGGTGAGTACGTTTCATCAGCCAAGGATAGAACCAGGACTTACAGAGATTTTTGTTTTTTTTGAGATAGGGTCTTGCTCTGTCACCCAGGCTGGAGTACAGTGATGAGACCATAGCTCCCTGTAGCCTCAAACTCCTGGGCTCAAGCAATCCTCCTGCCTCAGGTTCCCGAGTAGCTGGGACCACAAGTGTGAGGCACTGTGCCCTGTTAGAGATGTTATTCTTCCCTGTTTGCGGTAGGTACATGGAATGTGTGGAAGACCATATTCGGAAACACAGACTATGGAGATGCAGAGGCCTTGAGTTTGAAACTCTGTATTCCTGTTTCTTCGCTCTGTCATTAGTGATATGTTATCCAACTAACTAACTCAGTTACCAGGGAATGGTTCTGTGGTAGAGTCTGTGAGAGGGCATAAAAGAAATCTCTGCTGGCTGGGTGTGGTGGCTCATGCCTGTAATCCCAGCACTTTTGGAGACTGAGATGGGTGGATTACTTGAGCCCAGGGGTTTGTGCCTGGCCAAGGTAGCAAAATCCCATCTCTACAAAAAAATATGAAAATTAGCTGGGCATGGTGGCACGCACCTGTAGTCTTGGCTACTCAGGAGGCTGAGGTGGGAGGATCGCTTGAACTTGGGAGGTGGAGGTTGCAGTGAGCTGAGATGGCACCACTGCATTCAAGCCTGGACAACAGAGTGGGACTCCGTCTCAAAAAAAAAAAGAAAAGAAAAATCTCTGCTAATTGTGAGCTTGCATTTTAGTTAGGGAGACAGCATATATATGTGCAGAATGCTTTGATGAATAAATGCCAAAATGAGGACAAAGGAAAATCTGTGCTAAGAGAGTTAACAGTGAAAACAAGCCAGGAGGACTGAATAGATTCAAGAAAAATTAGAGGGTTTTTTTTTTTTTTCCAGACACAAGCATTTTGAGTAAGAGAGTCAGGAATATGTCTAACATGCAAATGACAAGAAACCCCATGGCCAGAGTGGAGAAAGTAAATTAAGGAGTATTGGCTAGATAGTGTAAACTTTAGAATGACAGTCCGAGGCAAGAGTTTGGAACTTTTGTTGCCATGGACCTCTTTGGCAGTAACGAAGCCTTAGAATTATGTTTTTAAATGTGAGAAATAAAGTATTTAGGATTACAAAGGAAACCGATAATATTGAAATACAGTTGTTAAAACATTAAGCTCTTCTTTACTGATGCATGAAATAACAAGATTTAGCAGTTATTCTAATTACCATAATTTCCAAGTAGTGATCAATGAAAAAGATATTTTGTGTCCAGGCACGGTGGCTCACGCCTGTAATCCCAGCATTTTAGGAGGCTGAGATGGGCGGATCACAAGGTCAAGAGATTGAGACCATCCTGGCCAACATGGTGAAACCCCGTCTCTACTAAAAATACAAAAATTAGCTGGTTGTGGTGGCGGGCGCCTGTAGTCCCAGGTACTCGGGAGGCTGAGACAGGAGAATCATTTGAACCTGGGAGACAGAGGTTGCAGTGAGCCAAGACAGCAGAGTAAGACTCTGTTTAAAAATAAATAAATAGACCGGGCGTGGTGGCTCATGCCTGTAATCCCAGCACTTTGGGAGGCCAAGATGGGCGGATCACGAGGTCAGGAGATCGAGACCATCCTGGCTAACACGGTGAAACCCCGTCTCTACTAAAAATACAAAAAAATTAGCCAGGCGTGGTGGTGGGCGCCTGTAGTCCCAACTGCTTGGGAGGCTGAGGCAGGAGAATGGCATGAACCTGGGAGGCGGAGCTTGCAGTGAGCCACGATCGCGCCACTGCACTCCAGCCTGGGCGACAGAGCGATACTCCATCTCAAAAAAATAAATAAATAAATAAGATATTTTGCACATGGAAACATCTGTGGTTTCTACTGGGGACAGAGTCACGGGTACTGGCCAGTTCTTCTGTGGTTTATTGCCTTCCTTTGTGATTGAAGGAGATGCCAATTTTTAGTTAAAGGTTTGTGAAAATAAAGATGTAATTTTTTTCCCCATCCAAGCTCAAGGACCCTCTGAATTCTGTCCGCAGAGTGCTTGTGTCTCTCTGGACCAGATTAAGAACCCTGGGGCCAGGCACAGTGGCTCACGCCTGTAATCCCAGCACTTTGGGAGGCCAAGGCAGGCGGATCACTTAAGTTCAGGAGTTCAAGACTATCCTAGACAACATGGCAAAACCCTGTCTCTCTAAAAATAAGCTGGGTGTGGTGGCTCATGCCTATAGTCTCAACTACTCAGGAGGCTGAGGCTGGAAGCTTGCTTGAACCTGAGAAGTCGAGGCTGCAGTGAGCCATAATCATGCCACTGCATGACAGAGCGAGACCCTGTCAAAAAAAAAAAAAAAAAAAAAGAATCGTTGGAAGGGAGATTATGTTCTCTCTTGTCTGGGGCAGCAGTGGTAGTAGCTTTTCAATATTTTTCATAATAAATTTTTCTTTTTTTAATTTAGTTTTTTTCTTAACTTTATTTACAAAGTACTGAATGTCCTTTGACAAAATTAATGTTTATATGGAACCCTGATAATGAAACAGAAGAGATGCTTTCTGACCAGAGAAGGAGAGGGAGGATGCAGAGGCAGCAGTTACTATGGCTTCTCTGAAGGATCCTATGATATATTTTTAGTTTGTTTTATTAACAAACTCTGATGTAGTATTTACCACATGCCAGGTGCTTTTCTGAATGCTCCAAAAATACTAGTTTGTTTAATCCTCATAGCAACCATATATGGAAGGAATTGTTATTCTCGCTTGACATATGAGGGAACTGAGGCTCAGAGAGGTAGAGCCTTAGGCTCAAAGCCTCACAGGTGGTAGGAGTTGGAACCCAGGCAGTCCAGCACTGGAGGCCAAGTCCTTAACGTCTATGCAATGCTGCATCTGCTAGTGTTAACTTGAAAACAGAGTGTAGGATTTTGAGCAAGAAAGGGGTGTAATAAAGTCAGCATGGCCAGGTGTGGTGGCTCATGCCTGTAATCCCAGCACTTTGGGAGGCCAAGGCAGGAGGATCGTTTGAGCTCAGGAGTTCGAGACCAGCCTGAGCAACATAGTGGGGCCCCGTCTCTACAAAAAAATAAAATAAAATAAAATAGCTGGATGTGGTGCTGCAGGCCTAAAGTCCCAGTTACTTAGGTGGCTTAGGTGGGAGGATCACTTCAGCCCAGGAATTCAAGGCTGCAGTGAGCTATGATTGAACCACTGCTCTTCAGCCTGGGAGACAGACCAAGACATTGTTTCAAAAAAAAAAAAAACAAAAAAACAAGAAACTGTCAGTCAGTGGCTTAAGAAGTTGCTGTTAGGTGAGAGTAGAATGGATTGGAACAGGGGAGGTGTGAATAGCAGGGAGACCAGTTAAATGGCTGTTGCAGGTTCCAGATCAGAGAGGAGGTGGCCTTTTGTGATCAGGGCAATGATATTGTGAATAAAAGTTGGGATGAATGTGAGAAACTCTTTGAATAAAGAATCAATATGGTTTCATAGTTAACTCAATGTGGGAAGTAATGGAGTCAGACCGTGGAGGACCCTACAGGTAACCAAATGACCCTTCCAGCTCCTGAACTTACACAGAGATTTAAAAGTCTCTTTTGGGCTTAATGAATTCATGTTTTGTTTTTAAATGTGTCCGTGCTCTGTTTTCTTTATCCTTTCTTTTAGGTCGTATTCGGAATAAGCCTGAGGTGGATGAAGCTGCAGTTGATGCCATCCTCTCCCTAAATATTATTTCTGCCAAGTACCTGAAGTCTTCCCACAACTCTAGCAGGTGGGACACCCAGAGCAGTGTGAAGAAGTCCACACTTGCGGGCGTTAATTGGTACAGCGTTAGGTGCCTTATTCATTAATGACTCCCAGTTCGGACGAAGAAATTAACTCCCTTCTCCCTTCTAGCTTCAAAAATCTCTTTATTTCTTCACCTGCCTGCTGTACTCTCCAAAAAGAAAGAAAGAAAGTATTGCAGATATTTGTATGTGATCAGTTACTGTTAGAGAATGGAAGTGATCTGTCCCATGTGAAGTTTGAATAGATGTAACAAGTGATAAATGAAAATTGGAGAAAGAAAACAGTATATTCCCCAAGGATTTAAAAGTACAAATTAATTATTGCCAAGATTAAATTTTTTCCTGTGAAATGGTTGCTGTGGAGAGAAAGGTTTCTCTCACTCCCCAAGTATCATGGAAATGTGCCCTCTGAGATAAAATGAAGCCTCTTGTGTTAAGTCTTTGCTGCTGCTGACTATAGGCTCCATTATCCTTAGTATTTCTTTTTCATTTATGCACAAAAGCGATAAATAATATGAACTCTTATGACCAAGATTGGCTGCCATAAATAATAGATTTTACTTTGTTTTTTATTTTAAATGTTTCACTTAAAATTATCTTTTATAATCAGGTGATAACAGACAGTTCGTAAAGTACATAGCCATTCTGCTTTCCTTTGTAAGACTGGAACTAAACCAGCTGGGATCCTCTTACCTCACCCAGGAAGGGAGTTCTCATTGTCTCAGAGGCTCCGTCTCTATATCCTAGGGGCTGGGAAACAGGAGCAGCTGCCTCTTCTAATGTGGGCTGAGCACACTGCCTTCCCACCACAGGACTTTGCTGTGCTTCAGTCTGCTCCTGAAAAACTTGTTTACATCCATGTTGAGAGGAGGGAGGGAAGGAATAAGATGATAGGCAGAAATGGAATGAAAGGTTTGGACCAGGATTAATTTCTTTCTGTTGTTTTCTTGTATTATAGTTTACTATAGGAAAGAGAAAAAAGAAACAAACTTCTGTTTGCTGGCAGGGGCTGTGGAGAAAGAGGGAAGGAGTGAGAGGGTACATATGTATGTCTGGGGAGGGGGAGTGGCAGAAATAAAGAGGTGTGCTTTGACTATCCATGGGCAAAATCACGAGCAATACTATTTCCCTGAAGTCAGCAGTAATTCTGCATAGCTTTCTGTTTTCTGCCAATGTTCAGCCAGGTTTTACCACCACATTTTCTTTGTAGCTATGAAAAATGTATTGTAAATTTCCCTAGGGTACTTAGTAAAATATACAGGGAAAGATGGGCTTTGGTTGAAATACTGATTATTCTAATTTTGCCTCCATTAGAGTAACTTTAAGAAGTCCTTTAATTCACGCCCAACAACAGGTCAGGTGCTACAAGAAATGAATTTGGCTTTGTTAGAAGCAGCTTATCTTGTGAGTTAGAATGAGTTCATCAAAAAAGGCTGAAGTCAAGAATAACAACAACAACAAAAAACACCTTAAATATTTCTGTTCTCATTTAAACTATATAAATCTACATTAATTTATCAAACTTTTGCTGGAAGGCCATGGCCTTTTCTTTAATTATAAGATCATTTACTGGAGTTCTGATTGTCTTTCTTGCAAAACCACACCCATAATTCATCATCTATGACTTTCAGTTTGGTGGAGCAAGAATTAGAAACCTGCGAGGAAAATCTAAGTTCAAAATCCTTTAAATTTTTTATCATTTATTAACATTAATCATTTAAACATTTTATCATTTTCCCCTTTCTTTTACATTTGTCTCACCCAAACTTAACAGTTATTTTTAAACAACTCACCATTTTCTAACCTTTTGAAAACATTCAACTTAGTTTTCACAGGAACAAAAATTATTTATGTTTTCATATTTCATTGATTTGCCTAATGTTTAATGAAGTTAGATAATAATAATAAGTACAACTGGCATAAACAGATTTGGGACCAGATACTACTGACATTTGATAAGCACTCAACTCTTCGGAGCGAAGTGTCTGGGCAAATGAGACATCTTTGTAGTTTAGAATGCTCAAGGAGAACTAGCCATCAATCTGTGTATTTTAGGGATATGGAAAACATAGGTTAATATGGTAAGTGGCAAAATGGAGTTTGGTTAAGAGAACTTTCGTTCTGTTTGTCTAAGGTTTAATGTTTAAAGTTGAACTTACCTGCAATTTGGGTATATTATGTGTGTATCTTAGAGGGCTTTGCTAATACATTGATAGTGGAGTATAATTGACAAGGGACCATTCATTATTCCTTTTCTTCCCAGTCCTACATTTATGTTAATGCATTGACTTGGTTTTCCCTTAACTCCACAGCAACTTCCTATTATTCTCAATACTAAGTCACCACTGAAAGGGGTACTGATGGTGGTGGTCTCCACTTTCCCTCCTATGTCTGGCATTTTCCTTAGTTGGAAGTCTCAGGAGAGGGACCCATGTTATTGTAAGTCTTCTATGGAATTGTGTTCCATGGGATTCTGTGTTAATTGTCTGTCCACTTGAATTCACTTTGCTTATCAGCAAATTTTGTCTTCTTTATATATATATATTTTTTTTCTGATTCTCTCCCTTATTTCTTTTGTTTTTTTGCTGCACTAACTAAAGCCTTTTCTATGTTTTTGCAGGCTCTTTCTTGATAAGGATATTCCTAGGTATTTTCTGTTTGCTTTTTTGCACATAGGATTCTAGTTTATCAGAATGCTTTCTGTCTTATGTTGCTTTGCCATTGTAATTTTGTAGTCCCCTCCCCATGTAAACCTACTGTACCTAGGATAGAGTAGACCCTGTTCTGTAACCTAAGAAGCGTATAGCTTCTTAAATGATTTTTAGAGTTTCAAATTATTTTCTCATTCCATTTGCTAAACTTGTCAGTTTTATTCTTAGACCCTTTCAAGTTTTCCTCTTCTACATTACAAAGTAGAATGTTTCTCCCTTCATTTCATACAGAATCTCAGGTTTTGTTTTCTGTTTTCCTCTTTATCTGTCTTCTCTCCATCAAAAGCATGAAGGGTTTATTGCTTTATAAAACCTGAGTCCATTGCAGCCTTGCAAAACTGTTCATTTTCTTCTCTGTTTTGTCCTGTGTGGTAATAGAGACAAATTTGGCTATTTGGATAGCTGAGTCTATGAGAAATATTTTATATATATTTTTTAACATTTATCTTTCTCCTGTCAGGGCTGCTTGTTTTATCTGTTTATTTTCTTCTTTTGGAATAGGAAAAATCCTGGTTTGGTATTAAAGGAAGTTTTTTAAAAAATCTGTCTCATTTAGGGAAGAAAATTGAAGGAAGTGATACATGACAATATAACCTAAAATGTTAAAAAAAATACAACATAAACGGGCTGGGCTCAGTGGCTCACACCTGTAATCCCAGCACTTTGGGAGGCCAAGGTGGGTGGATCACGAGGTCAGGAGTTCAAGACCAGCCTGGCCAAGATGGTGAAACCCCATCTTTACTAAAAATACAAAAATTAGCCTGGCATGGTGGTGGGCGCCTGTAATCCCAGCTACTCAGGAGGCTGAGGCAGAGGATCACTTGAACCCGGGAGGTGGAGGTTGCAGTGAGCCGAGATCGCGCCACTGCACTCCAGGCTGGGCGACAGAGCGAGATTCTGTCTCGAAAAAAAAATACATAAACATATTTATATATTTGACTGATGTTACTGATATAATGATTTTATCCCTCAATTTGGACCCCATTCAGTTTACATTTCAGAGATTCTCCTAATGAACTCAAAAGGGTTCATCAGATGTGACCATGATATAAGAAGGTGGCTTCTGTTTTGTTTTCTTGAGACGGGGTGTTGCTTTGTTGCCCAGGCTAGAGTGTAGTAGCTATACCTGCAGATGCTTTAAAAAAAAAGAAAAAAAAAGAAAAAAAAATGCGGCCGGGCACGGTGGCTCACACCCGTAATCCCAGCACTTTGGGAGACCGAGGCGGGCGGATCATGAGGTCAAGAGATCGAGACCATCCTGGCCAATATGGTGAAGCCCCATGTCTACTAAAAATAGAAAAATTAGCTGGGCATGGTAGCATGTGCCTGTAGTCCCAGCTACTCAGGAGGCTGAGGCAGGAGAATCGCTTGAACCTGGGAGGCGGAGGTTGCAGTGAGCCAAGATCGCGCCACTACACTCCAGCTTGGCGACAGAGCTAGACTCCGTCTCTAAATAAATAAATAAATAAATAAAGTGCAGTAGCATGATCATAGCTCACTGCAACCTTGAATTCCTGGGCTCAAGCAGTCCTCCCGCCTCAGCCTCCCGAATAGGTGGGACTCCAGACACGTGCCACCATGCCTAGCTAATTTAAAATTTTTTTGTAGAGACGGGGTCTCGCTGTATTGCCCACGCTGGCCTCAAATTCCTGGCCTCAAGTGATCTTCCCACTTTTATCTCCCATAGTGCTGGGATTACAGGTGTGAGCTACCACAACTGACCAGAAGTTGGTTTTTAATTGTTCATAAATAATAAATTCAAAGGAATATATCCTTCAAAGCAGTCACCTTGAAACCTGTTTTTCCTCTGATGCTGCTGCTGTTCAGAACATCTTGAGAAATCCATTTGGAATTACTTCTCACCACCTTAGGAGGCATACAGGAAAATATGTCTTGGGATTCAGCCCTGTTTGTAACCCTAAATTCTATTGCCAGCTTGATTAAATTGACATTTCTCCCCAGTCTTGGTTGTATTTCTTACAACCACCTCTCAAGAATTGCCAGTGTAATGGCTCACACCTGTAATACTAGCACTTTCCTACTAAGGTAGGAAGATCACTTGAGCCCAAGAGTTCAAGACCTGCCTGGGCAATGTAGAACTTGTCTCTAAAGAAAAAAAAAAATTTAATTAGCCGGGTGTGGTGGTTCGTGTCTATATTCCCAGCTACTCAGGAGGCTGAGGTGGGAAGATCACTTGAGCCCAGGAGTTAGATTGCACCAGTGCACTCCAGCCTGGGCAACAGAGCAAGACCCTTGTCTAAAAATAAAATAGTCCAGGCGCAGTGGCTCACACCTGTAATCCCAGCACTTTGGGAGGCCGAGGCGGGTGGATCACCTGAGGTCAGGAGTTCGAGACCAGCCTGGCCAACATGGTGAAACCCCATCTCTACTAAAAATAAAAAAATTAGCCAGACTTGGTGGTGGGCGCCTGTAATCCCAGCTACTTGGGAGGCTGAGGCAGGAGAATCGCTTAAACCCGGGAGGCGGAGGTTGCAGTGAGCCAAGATCGCACCATTGCACTCCAGCCTGGGTGACAAGAGCGAGACTCTGTCTCAGAAAAATGAATAAATAAAATATATATATATTTTAAATTGAATTACCACCTTTGGTGGGTATTCTAACAGAACTTGCTGCAGCAAGTCCAAAGCAAAAAAAAAAAAGAAAGAAAGAAACTTTTTTTGACAAAATAAAAAAAGAAAAAAATGAAAGAAAAATTTTTCCCTCAATACAGGAAGACTTTAGTGGAGTCAAAATTTCCTTTGTGTTAACCAGGTTTCTGCAAGTGAAATTTTCTCTTTATGTTAAGTGAAAGCTTAGCCTGAAAACAGAAATGTGAAGAGGCTTTTTTAGACAAGTTCAAAACATTTGCCTCAGTTGAAAGAGTCAGTGTCATGAAACCTCAGCAGTGGTCCTGGGAGGTGCCACGTTATGGTTTGGAACTTAATGAAGGCAGCAGCATTGATAGAAATTTCTGTCAAATATCACCAAAGTCATAAATGCCATCACTCTAAGAAGAGGGGTTTATTTAACTTTAGCATGGATGTATCCAGCCTCTGAAATGGGACAAATAAGCCCCGCCCCTTCTAGGTACTTTGACAAAAACAGGAACACAATAAAAAAGCAGACCTCTGGAGGCTGAGGCAGGAGAATCACTTGAACCCGGCATGAGGAGGTTGCAGTGAGCCAAGATCATGCCACCCTACTCCAGCCTGGGTGACAAAAGCAAGACTCTGTCTCAAAAAAAAAAAAAACAAAAAACAGATCTCACAATGATACAGTCAGTTCTCAAGTGGCATCTGTTGAAGCAGTGGATATTGTCACCCAATATTAGAATATGTCTTAAACCAAATTAAAAATTTCCTTTACACAGAGTTTTATGGACACATGAAGGGTTTCCTCCTGTGCCCAGGGAGCCCAAGAACTATAGAAAGGCCTTCATTGTCCATCATTTCTGTTCCTGTTTGGGTCACTCGGTGGCTTTGTCTTTGACTTGCTAGTTGTTTCTCTATCTTCTGTGTCTTTGTAGAGAATTTTCTTGACCCACACTCACTGCCTCAAAGACTAGACATTTGAGAGAGTATTAAGTACTTGAAGAAGACTTAGATCTAGACGCAGCTATGTTAGATGATCAGACCTCATACACTGCCACTTGGAAGATGAGGTGTGGTCATGAGGTTCAGTTTCAGAAATGTGTTGTTCTCTCTGTTGATCGTTTCTGGAGGAAGAAACATGGGGATGTGTTTAGAGGGAGGATATGCCAGCTACTTATCATAGGAAGTCTAGAAAAGGCAGCCATAGTGAGGTCACTATTTGAAAAGGAGTAAGAAGGAATGTATTGGGCAGGAAAGAGTGTGCATAGACTCTTCTAGGTGAATCAGGTGAGCTGTGTTCTATCTGCGGAGAACTAGTGATGGTGGGGCAGACCAGGCATCTTCCCCTCCACTTGTCATAGGGGTCTAAGAAGGGAAACATGGGGCAGAATTGGGAATCAATCTGTAACACTGCTTTTAAACTAAGTGCCGTATTTCACATTAGACTTGCAGAACTGGAAGATTTAATGTCAATTAGAGTTAATGTCGTTTTACCAGTAGAAAAAAAAACGATATTAGAACAATAACAACAAGATAGTTTGTGGGTATCTATTAAATTAAGTTTCCATTTGTTATATAAATGTAAGATTAATTTTTCAAATGGCTTTTTTTTTAAAGCTAACAAATGGTATTTGTCTGGCTCTAGTGTTAACAATTTATTCTCTTTTACTGAAACATCAGTTAAGAATAACCTTGTATTCTTTTATTTAAAATAAGGCTCTCGGCCGGCACAGTGGCTCACACCTATAATCCCAGCACTTTGGGAGGCCAAGGTGGGCAGAGCGCTTGAGGTCAGGAGTTTGAGACCAGCCTGGCCAACATGGTGAAACCCCTCCTCTACTAAAAACAGAAAAATTAGCTGGCCTAGTGGTGCGTGCCTATAATCCCAGCTACTCAGGAGGCTGAGTCAAGAGAATCGCTTGAACCCAAGAGGCAGAGGTTGCAGTGAGCTGAGATTGCGCCACTGCACTCCAGCCTGGGCGACAGAGCGAGACTCCGTCTCAAAAAATAAATAAATAAATAAATAAATAAATAAATAAATAAATAAAATAAAATAAAATAAAATAATGCTCTCTATACTTAAACCCATCTACCCAGTTTCTACCATTAATCTCTTCAGATATATCTGTGGCGGTTCTGAGGCCCAGCAGCACTGGATTGAATGATGTTTAGCCCTCTTGTGATGTGAAGATTGAAGCTGACAAGTTACCAAGCATTCACTTCCTGCTGTCATCATTAACTGACAGGAGAACTTACATAGTCTTTCTTTCTTCTTTCAGTTTCTGTCCATACTCACTTATCCATTTCATCTTAATCCCTTTGATTTACCTTACTATTTTTATGTTTATAGGCAGAGGCAGGCTTGTCAAAACAAAATTAAAAAAAGCACAACTGGCCAGGCACAGTGGTTCACGCCTGTAATCCCAGCACTTTGGGAGGCTGAGGCGGGCAGATCATCTGAGGTCAGGAGTTCGAGACCAGCCTGACCAACATGGTGAAACCCTGTCTCTACTAAAAATACAAAAATTAGCCAGGTGTGGTGGCGGGCGCCTGTAATCCCAGCTACTCGGAAGGCTGAGGCAGGAGAATCACTTGAACCCGGGAGGCAGAGGTTGCAGCGATCCGAGATTGTGCCACTGCACTCCAGTATGGGCAACAGAGCAAAATTCTGTCTCAAAAAAAAAAAAAAAAAGCACAACTAAGTGTTCCTTAATGATGGGTGGGGTTGGGAGCAAGAGGATGGGGACCTATCTTTTCCTCCTAGGAGATAAGGGTTCCTCTCTGTTATTAGAGTTTGATAAACTGAAAGTGTCTGTTGGTTGGCGTATGGTTCTTTAGGATGATTGACAGTGGCAGTACCTGGACTAACATGACTTTAGCTTCTTTTGGATGATTCCCTCTTGTCTTTCTGACCTTAGGACCTTCTACCGCTTTGAGGCTGTGTGGGATAGCTCTCTGCATAACTCCCTTCTTCTGAACCGAGTGACACCCTATGGAGAGAAGATCTACATGACCTTGTCGGCCTACCTAGAGGTGAGGAGACTTGGAACTTCAGTTGATGCCAACAGTCAGCCCTGAACAGTGTGCAGGTTACAGCAGGAAGTGGTCAGCGAAGATTCCACTTGTTTTGTCCTCTTTCTTCCTCCACATCCTTAAGTTTTTCATTTTATTATACGTTGCTAACTCTTCTGATTATATTAGATTCTATTCCTGGGTTCTGTTTACTCAAAAAATCACATGACTCATTGCAGCTTCAGCTTTAGTAGCCTAATCACCATTGTTTGAAGAATGTGTGATTTTTAAGAAAATGTCACCTCTTGTTTTTGTAGTTGTGGACAGAGTGTAATAGTGGTTAATAGCCCAGACCCAAGACCCAGCCTGTCGGTTCAAATCCCTGTGCTGCCACTTACTTCCTCTATGTCCTTGGAGAAACTCTCTTTGCCTCAGTTTCCTCACCTATCAGGAGAAACAACATTTACCTCAGATAAAAATAAATGCATCTCTAAGGAGTACTACCTACTCTTGCACATATTATCCATTGGGTGGCTGTTGAAATAATTGGTGGAGCTAAAATCCTTCAGTTCTCACAACTGGGACTCGCTTTCCAAATACGTTCGTGTATAGACTGTAGTCACAGTACTCTGCCTGCACTTCATCAGCACCTACCCTGTCTGCTTTCAGCTGGATCATTGCATCCAGCCGGCTGTCATCACCAAGGATGTGTGCATGGTCTTCTACTCCCGAGATGCCAAGATCTCACCACCACGCTCTCTGCGTAGCCTCTTTGGCAGTGGCTACTCAAAGTCACCAGATTCGTAAGTTTTTCACACAAGTTAGCTTCCAGTTTGTTTGTTCAGTACAACAGAATCATTAGTCCTTAAGTATTCTCGGCTTACTGTCTCACGGTTAGTTTACAGTTTATGAACCATTTTGGTAACTGACACCTGGAATGTACTGACTTGCATGCTGACATTTAATAAAATGTTGATGGATGGATGAGTTATGAGGGAAGGAAGGAATATTACATTGTGAACACGTCTAAAACAATTTTGCAAAGACTAAATTTGCAAAGACTTTTAAATGTCATCATCATTATTTCTAACAGAGTACCATTGAAATTTTCTTCTTTTTAAGATTTGTTATGCATATTTAAGGTGTACAAAATATGTCAGGAATAATACAGTGAAGGCCATACACAGTGGCTCATGTCTGTAATCCCAGCACGTTGGGAGGCTGAGGACAGAGAATTGCTTAAGCTTAGGAGTTTGAGACCAGCCTGGGCAACACAGACCCCATCTCCACAGAAAATTTTAAAATTACCCAGGTGTGGTGACACACATCTGTAGTCCCAGCTACTTAGGAGGCTGAGGTGGGAGGATCACTTGAGCTTGGGAGGTTGAGGTTGCAGTGAGCCATGATAGAGCCACTGCACTCCAGCCTGGGTGAAACAGTGAGACCCTGTCTCAAAATTAAAAAAAAAGAAAAGAAAAAGGAAAAAAAAAAAAGAAAGAAACAATACAATGAATACCTGTGTATCACCGCCCAGCTTAAAAATAAGTGTTACTAATACAATAGAAGGTATTATACCTCCTACTACTCACAATCCCCAGAAGTTGTTGATTATCATTTCATTCTAGTCATTGTTTCCCTCATATCGTCTCTCTTATAGTAAGAAAAGACAAATTTTTAGTTTTCACATTTATATTTTAAATTTTCTAGTTTATCATTCAATTTTATTCACCCTATTGAAATAAAGTGTTTAAAAGATAGAGATGAGGTGGGGCATGGTGGCTTATGCCTATAATCTCAGCACTTTTTGATGCCAAGGTGGAAGGATCACTTGAGGCCAGGAGTTCAAGACCAGCCTGGGCAACATAAGGAGACCCTATCTCTACAAAAAAACTTAAAAATTAGCTGGGTATAGTGGTGTATGCCTGAAGTCCCAACTACTAAGGAGGCTGAGGCAGAAGGATCACATTAGTCCAGGAGTTCGAGGCTGCAGTGAGTTGTGATTACATCACTGCACTCCAGCCTGGGTGACACAGGGAAACCCTATCTATAAAAAAATAAAATTGAGATGAAAGCGGACTCCTCTAGGAAAAGGTATGCTACTTAGGTTCAAAATAAGAAAAGAGCGGTGACAAATAAGAAATGCCTGGAATTATATTTGAGTCCCTGCAGAGAAGACACTATTTTAAGTAGCAGAAATTGAAATTTTCCTGTTTTTGTGCTTTAAGAGATTAAACAATTGTTTTATTTTCTTCAAATAGGAATCGAGTCACTGGCATTTACGAACTCAGCTTATGCAAAATGTCAGACACAGGTAGTCCAGGTAAGCTCTTGTGGATTGAGGAGGTGATAGTTATCTTTGTGTATGTTTCAAGTATCCTGTATTTAGGCTGGGCACGGTGGCACACACCTGTAATGCCAGCACTTTGGGAGGCCGAGGTGGGCGGATCACCTGTGGTCAGGAGTTGGAGACCAGCCTGGCCAACATGGTGAAACCCCGTCTCTACTGAAAATACAAGAATTAGCCGGGTGTGGTGGCGTGCGCCTGTAATCCTAGCTACTTGGGAGGCTGAGGCAGGAGATTTGCTTGAACCCAGGAGGCGGAGGTTGCAGTGAGCCGAGATTGTGCCACTGCACTTCAGCCTGCCTGGGAAACAGAGTGAGACTCCATCTCAAAAAAAAATAAGTAAATAAAAAATATACTGTATTTAAAAACTGGAGAGTCTACCCAAGTAGGATAGATATAAAACCTTTTAGAAACCATGTGTGTTTTACAAGCCAGTTTGGTTGAGGAGGGGTGGTAGGAGTTACCTTTTTCAGAGTTGCAACATTGTTTGGTTTATGATGTACAATTGTATTAAGATTGTATCACAATATCACTAGGCTATGAGTAAAATTTGAGTTAAAAAATTCATGTGGGCTGGTCCCAGTGGCTCATGCCTATAATCCCAACACTTTGGGAGGCCAAGGTGGGCAGATCATGAGGTCAGGAGTTTGAGACCAGCCTGGCCAATATGGTGAAATCCTGTCTCTACTAAAAATACAAAAATTAGCCGGGCGTGGTGGCACGTGCCTGTGGTCCCAGCTACTCAGGAGGCTGAGGCAGAAGAATCACTTGAACCCAGGAGGCGGAGGTTGCAGTGAGCCAAGTTTGTGCCACTGCGCTCCAGCCTGGGTGACAGAGCGAGACTCTGTCTCAAAAAAAAAAAAAAAAATTCATGTAAATTAGAATGAATTTGGTTTAGAAAACTTCATAATCATTTCTCTCCCCACTTTAGCCCAAAGAGGACTTAGCAGTATAACTTTATAGATGCTATCAGACTGCAATTTAAATTTCCCATGTTTCAGAAAGTCAAATTATTGGCTGTGCACGGTGGCTCACACCTGTAATCCCAGCGCTTTGGGAGGCCAAGGCGGGTGGATCACCTGAGTCCAGGAGTTCAAGAGCAGCCTGACCAACATGGTGAAGCCCCCCTTTCTACCAAAAATACAAAAATTAGCCAGGTGTGGTGGCGCGTGCCTGTAATCCCAGCTACTCAGGAGGCTGAGGCATGAGAATTGCTTGAACCTGGGAGGCAGAGGTTACAGTGAGCCGAGATTGTGCCACTGCACTGCAGCCTAGGTGACAGAGTGAAACTCAGTCTCAAAAAAGAAAAAGAAAAAAAATCAAATTATTAAGTCAGATTTGTTCTGTATTCTTTTTAATGTGTTTTTAAACTGCTCTTGTTCCTCTAGCTAGGCGGAATTAAGCAGCACTTAGCATTTCTATGTTTGTAAACCAAAACATGAACAAAAGTTAAGGTTTTCTAATAGCATTTGATTAATGTGAGTTTGAGTCATTTTACAGAATATACATGGAGAACAAGTCAGGGCCCACAGGCAAGACTTAGATAAGTAAAGAAGACTTTGAGTATGAATCCAAGTAGCACCTAATTATTATACTATCCAGATAGTTTCTTGAGGAATTTTTTTAATTAATATAAATTCATGTATTTAATATGTAAAACCAGCATAACACTAAAAAAAATTAACAGGAAATAATAGAGGCTAAAGTTCTCTGTCATCTGTCAGCCAGTGAGCTACTGAGTGTGTGTATGTGTGTGTGTATTCCCTTCCGTCTTTTTAAAAATTTTTATTTTTAGGGACAGGATCTTTTTTTTTTTTTTTTTTGAGACAGAGTCTCGCTGTGTCACCCAGGCTAGAGTGTGGTGGCGCCATCTTGGCTCACTGCAACCTCCGCCTCCCGGGTTCAAGCGATTCTCCTGCCTCAGCCTCCTGAGTAGCTGGGTTTGCAAGCACCTGCCACCATGCCCAGCTAATTTTTGTATTTTTAGTAGAGATGGGGTTTCACTATGTTGGCCAGGCTGGTCTCGAACTCCTGACCTCAGATGATAGCCCACCTCAGCCTCCCAAAGTGCTGGGATTACAGGCGTGAGCCATCACGCCCGGCCCCATAGTGTATAGACTATTACAGACTATTTAATATTTCTACATTTTCACCTAACATCATAATTTTACCATTTTCTTAAATTGCATCCCAGTCTTCATAATTATCAAAGAATGTAAAACTCAGTTTTTAAAAACGTTCAGTTGCTTTGGTATTTAAACAAAATCCCATGTATCTTCAGACCAAACTGTCTTAGTTTGCTACGTATAAGAATTATTAATTTGTGGCCAGGCGCGGTGGCTCACGCCTGTAATTCCAGCACTTTGGGAGGCTGAGGCGGGTGGATCACGAGGTCAGGAGATCGAGACCATCCTGGCTAACACAGTGAAACCCGGTCTCTACTAAAAATACAAAAAATTAGCTGGGCATGGTGGCGGGCACCTGTAGTCCCAGCTACTCGGGAGGCTGAGGCAGGAGAATGGCATGAACCCAGGAGGCGGAGCTTGCAGTGAGCTGAGATCACACCACTGCACTCCAGCCTGGGCGACAGAGCGAGACTCCGTCTCAAAAAAAAAAAAAAGAATTATTAATTCGTTTTGACCTAAACTTGGAATTGAATTTTTTTCTGAAACAAAAACTTGTTTCCTCTTGTCTTAGGCATGCAGAGAAGGAGAAGAAAAATCTTAGATACGTCAGTGGCATATGTGCGGGGAGAAGAGAACTTAGCAGGCTGGCGGCCCCGTGGAGACAGCCTCATCCTTGAGCACCAGTGGGAGCTGGAGAAGCTGGAACTCCTACATGAGGTATCCAGGGGCAGGGTTGCTCAGATGCAAGAACTCTCGGACAAGATTGCCAAAGTATCAGTCTTCCTCCCTGCTGCTGCATGTGATCATAGCTTTTCACTTTTCTCTCCTGAGGTCTTAACGAGCTTTGTGTTTGCTATAGCAGTAGTATTGATCTTCTCAGGTGGAAAAAACCCGCCACTTTTTGCTGCTGCGTGAGAGACTTGGTGACAGCATCCCCAAATCCCTGAGCGACTCGTTATCCCCCAGCCTCAGCAGTGGGACCCTCAGCACCTCCACCAGTATCTCCTCTCAGATCTCAACCACCACCTTTGAAAGCGCCATCACACCTAGCGAGAGCAGTGGCTATGATTCAGCAGACATCGAAAGCCTGGTGGACCGAGAGAAAGAGCTGGCTACCAAGGTGTGAATCCCTTCCTCTTTGCTGAACGTCTTCCCACAAGGCTCCACAAACTAGCCTCTCAGTTTATTCATTTTCAACACCTTTGTTCGAGGTGTTTGAAGGCCTGTGATAATACTGTGAATGTAGAAATAAAAAGACGCAGTTCCTACCCTCAACAAGCTTACAGGGCCAGGCACAGTGCCTCATGCCTATTATCCCACCACTTTGGGAGGCTGAAGCAAAGGGATTGCTTGAGCCCAGGAGTTAAAGACAAGCCCAGGCTAACATAGTGAGACCTTGTCTCTACAAAAACAAAAATTAGGCCAGGCATGGTGGCTCACACCTGTAATGCCAGCACTTTGCAGGGCTGAGGCAGGTGGATTACCTGAGGTCTGGAGTTCGAGACCAGCCTGGCCAACATGGTGAAACCCTGTCTCTACTAAAAATACAAAAATTAGCCAGGCGTGGTGGCGAGCGCCTGTAATCCCAGCTACTCAGGAGGCTGAGGCAGGAGAATTGCTTGAACCCAGGAGGCGGAGATTGCAGTGAGCCGAGATAGCTCCACTGTGCTCCAGCCTGAGCGACAGAGTGACACTCCATCTCAAAAAATAAAATAAAATAATAAGAAATTAAAAAATTAAAAAATATAAAGGTTGCAGAATATTAGGTCACAAGCATATAATAGAGGTGTGTGTTTCAAATGCTATGGGAGTCAGAGGAGAAGTGTCTATAGTGGGGAGCTCATGAGCTGACCTTGGAAGGATGCGCAGGAGGGAGGCAGCAGTGTTGACACCTGCGTGATCAGGAGGGAGGCAGTGGTGTCCTGCATGATCAGGAGGGAGGCAGCGGTGTCTTGCGTGATCAGGAGGGAGGCAGCGGTGTCCTGCGTGATCAGGAGGGAGGCAGTGGTGTCCTGCATGATCAGTCTTGGGGAATTCACGTGGGACTGGAACAGGAGGCGTGGAGTGAAGAATCTTGTATACTGCACTGAAGAGTTTAGAGTGGATGATGGGAGCAAGGCAGAAATATGTTAAACAGGTATTTGTGTTTTAGAAAGATTTCTGGCGAGGGGCGGTGGCTCACGCCTGTAATCCCACCACTTTGAGAGGCCGAGGCGGGTGGATCACAAGGTCAGGAGATTGAGACCATCCTGGCCAACATGGTGAAACCCTGTGTCTACTAAAAATACAAAAATTAGCCGAACGTGGTGGCGTGCGCCTGTAGTCCCAGCTACTAAGGAGGCTGAGGCAGGAGAATCGCTTGAACCCAGGAGGCGGAGGCTGCAGTGAGCCGAGATCGCGCCACTGCACTCCAGCCTGGGCAACAGAGTGAGACGGCATCTCAAAAAAAATATATATTTCTCTGGCAGCAATAAAGAGAATGGATTGATGGTGAAGAGATACGCTGAGGAAGGGAGAATTCTTTATCTTTATTACAGTAATCTGATGAGAAATGATAAAAGCTTTTTAAATTTTTATTTTTTTTGAGATGGAGTCTCACTCCTGTCACACAGGCTGGGATGCAGTGGCGTGATCTTGGCTCACTGCAACCTCCACTTCCCAGGTTCAAGCGATTCTCCTTCCTCAGCCTCCCAAGTAGCTTGGAGTACAGGCATGTGCCACCACACGTGGCTAATTTTTGTATTTTTAGTAGAGACGGAGTTTCACCATGTTGGCCAGGCTGGTCTTGAACTCCTGACCTCAGGTGATCCACCCGCCTCAGCCTCCCAAAGTGCTAGGATTACAGGTGTGTGGACGCCCAGCCAGATAAACGGTTTTTAAAGAAGGCAGAGGTGGCTGGGTGCGGTGGCGCACGCCCGTAATCCCAGCACTTTGGGAGGCTGAGGTGGGCGGATTGTGAGGTCAAGAGATCACTATGATGTTTTTATTTTTTATTTTTATCTTTATTAAATTTTTTTTTTTTTTTTGAGATGGAGTCTTGCTCTGTGGCCCACGCTGGAGTGCAGTGGCGCGATCTCGGCTCACTGCAGCCTTCACTTCCCAGGTTCAAGTGGTTCTTCCGCCTTAGCCTTCTGAGTAGCTGGGATTACAGGTGTGCACCACCATGCCCAGCTCATTTTTTGTAGGTGTTTTTTTTGTTTGTTTGTTTGTTTTTTGGAGAGGGGATGGAGTCTTACTCTGCTGCCAGGCTAGAGTGCAGTGGTATGATCTCAGCTCACTGCAACCTCCACTTCCCAGGTTCAAGTGATTCTCCTTCCTCAGCCTCCCGAGTAGCTGGGATTACAGGGGCCCACCATGACGCCCAGCTAATTTTTTTATTTTTAGTAGTGATGGGGTTTCACCATGTTGGCCAGGATGATCTCGATCTCCTGACCTCGTGATCCACCTGCCTCAGCCTCCCAAAGTGCTGGGATTACAGGTATGAGCCATCACACCCAGCCAGAACCAAGGTGTTTTTAGTAATTCACTTTGGTAATCTTGAGAAAGGCTTTTTTAAGCCACTTGCTTTATCTTTATTAGACATACATAGAACTTCCCTTGCTATATACTTAGTTCTAATTTCTAGAGCTGTTTGGGCAACATCGGAGCTGCACTGTGGGTTTAGGACATGTTATTTCCCCTCCTGCCTTGTATCCAGGGCTTCATTTAGTCATTGAGGTTTTTGTTTGTTTGTTTTTAAATTTACTGATTTATTAGAAAGGACAGTGCAAAGGAGACCAATGAACGGCAGATGGACGAATGCATAGGGAGAGGAGATGTGGAGCTTCCATGCCCTCCCCGGGAACTCACCCCTTCAGGAGCCTCCACGTGGTCAGCTATCCCAAGGCTCCTGGCTGTTGACATTTTATGTTCAGCTTGCACTTCTCTTTCTCTTCTTTAGTGCCTGCAACTTCTCACCCACACTTTCAACAGAGAATTCAGCCAGGTGCACGGCAGCATCAGTGACTGTAAGGTGAGCACACTGACTGTAATTTTTAGCCAGTATGTTAACTGATTTCTCCACAGCAGCCCAGATTACCTATTCCTGGTTTTTGCTGCTTTGAAGCAACTTGTCATGGGCATAGCATTGTATTTGAAAATTTATGACATACTGCTCTGGTATTCATTCTAATTTTTCAGAGTCCGAACACTGACTTCTGAAGATAAAAGTACTCCTTTGTGTCTCTTAGAGTGATTATCAGATGGGAAACATTTTGGCCTTTTCATGACTCCTTTGGAGGAGAATATTCTATGGGGAGGTGGTATGTTATTCTATGCCAGGGTACAAGGAAACCCTGAGGTTCCTGGTGGCATAAAGTTTTATTGACTTCAACAAAGAGTGAAGCAAACACTTCAGAGAATTTCTGTGTTATTCACTCAATTCTAGTCAGCTTGACCTTAAACCCTCCCGGCTCATTCCTGCCTTGGGGTCTTTGCACACCTACTATTTCTTTGCCTGGAATTGCCTTTCTCCAGGTATTGCCATGGTTGGCTCCCTTACCTCTTTCATTTTTCTACTCCATTATCACCTCCTGTGAGTCGACTCTGTTAACACCTGATAATAAATCTGACAGCTGTCTGAAACTTTCTACCTACCCCTCTTTCCTGCTTTATTTTTTGCTATAGCACTAATTACTACCTGATGCTTTTTAAAGTGTTTGTTGAGTGGTTTATTGTCTGTCTTAAGCTCCAGGGAGGCAGATCCTCTGCCATATTATTAGAACAATGCCTAGTACATGGAAGGTGCACCACTGTAATACCACTTATATTAATTCAGGGGCTGGGTGTGGTGGTGCATACCTGTAATCCCAGCACTTTGGGAGGCCAAGATGAGGGGATCGCTTGAGGCCAATAGGTTGAGACCAGCCTGGGCAATATAGCACAAATACCCTATCTCTACAAAAAAAATTTTGAAAAATTAGCCAAATGTGGTGGTACACACCTATAGTCCTAGCTACTCAGGAGGCCAAGGCAGGATTGCCTGAGCCCAGGAGTTTGAGGCTGCAGTGAGGTATGATTGTGCCATTGCACCCCAACCTGTGTGACAGTATTTTTTTTGTCTCGTAATAATAACGGACTGGGGGGCTGGCTGCGGTGGCTCATGCCTGTAATCCCAACACTTTGGGAGGCCAAGGCGGGAAGATCACCTGAGGTCGGGAGTTTGCGACCAGCCTGACCAACATGGAGAAACCCCATCTCTACTAAAAATACAAAATTAGCCGGATATGGTGGCGCATGCCTGTAATACCAGCTACTCAGGAGGCTGAGGCAGGAGAATCGCTTGAACCTGAGAGGTGGAGGTTGCGGTGAGCCAAGATCGTGCCATTGCACTCCAGCCTGGGCAACAAGAGTGAAACTCCGCCTCAAAAAGAAAACAAAAAACAAAAAAAAACCCAAAATAATGGGCCAGGCATGGCGGCTCATGCCTGTAATCCCAACACTTTGGGAGGCCGAGGTGGGCGGATCACCTGAGGTTGGGAGTTTGAGACCAGCCTGACCAACATGGAGAAACCCTGTCTCTACTAAAAATACAAAATTAGCTGGGCGTGGTGGCACATGCCTATAATCCCAGCTACTCAGGAGGCTGTGGCAGAATTGCTTGAACCTGGGAGGTGGAGGTTGCGGTGAGCCAAGATCGCACCACTGCACTCCAGGCTGGGTGACAGAGCGAGACTTCGTCTCTCCAAAAATAAATAAATAAAGATAATGCAGGAGAGGCCAGTGACAGTGGCTCACATCTGTAATCCTGCCAGCTTGGGAGGTCAAGGTCGATGGATCTCTTGAGGCCAAGAGTTCAAGACGAGCCTGGGCAACATGACAAAAACCCCATCTCCACAAAAAAAATACAAAAATTAGTTGGGTGTGGTGGTGTACACCTGTAGTCCCAGCTACTCAGGAAGCTGAGATGGGAGGATCACTTGAGTCCTGGAGGCTGAGGCTACAGTGAGCCAACATCGCACCACTGCACTACAGCCTGGTAGACATAGCAAGACCTTATCTCGAAAAAGAAAATAATAATAATAATAATAATAATAATAATAATAATGACAACAATAATAATAATGCAGGAGGGCAGTAGGAACATAAAAAACCAACCTTGCCCCTTTTATAAATGTCTTGATTCTTAGTGTGGCACTTAGGCCGTAAAATATTTGTAGGCTTGTTTTTTTTCTTTTTTGAAAATATTTTCACCAGTTGTGGTGGTACACGCTTGTAGTCCCAGGTACTCAGGAAGCCAGGGCACAGGAGGATCGCTGGAGCCCGGGAGTTGGAGGCCATAGGATGCTAGGATTGCATCACTGCCCTCCAGCCTGGGCAATAGAGCAAGGCCTTGTCTCTTAAAATTTTACCTATGTATTTATTTATTGATAAATTATGTATAGGCTTGTTTTCTTAAATGACCTTCTGAAACAAGATGTATCAAAGTGAGGTTCTGGTTGTTGAAACTCCCTATTGTTATTGTAGAGGCAGCTTTTTTCAGCTGAATGTAACTTGTAGTGTTCGGTTTGCTTCCAGTTGTCTGATATCTCTCCAATTGGACGGGATCCCTCTGAGTCCAGTTTCAGCAGTGCCACCCTCACTCCCTCCTCCACCTGTCCCTCTCTGGTAGACTCTAGGAGCAACTCTCTGGATCAGAAGTAAGTACCCAGATTTCACTGAGAGAAGTCAATCTAAGAACCAAGGTAAATGTCAACCTTCCTCTAGCTCAATGGTTCTTGACTGAAGGCAGCACCTTCTCCCTAGGCAGCATTTGGAAATGTGTGGGAGCCTTTTTGGCTATCACAGTGACTGGAGAGGTGCTAGCTACTGGCATCTCTTCACATCATAGCTTACTAACCTTCTGCATCATCAACTCATCATGACTGTCTTCTTCATCCCTTTCTGCTAGTTTTATCCTCCATTCCTACCCCTGCTTGTCTCCCCAGTCATAATACCAGACATAGGAAGTGCTATCTCGGGAAAAATATTTTGAAACTGTTTTGGAAAAAAATATTTTGATTCCACAGCAAATTATGTAGGTAAGAAAAATAAAGACAAGGCCAGGTGAGGTGGCTCCCAGCACTTTCGGATGCCAAGGCAGGAGGATTGCTTGAGGCTGGGAGTTCGAGACCAGGCTGGGCAACATAGCGATATGCTGTCTCTACAAAAGATAAATAAGATACCCAGGCGTGGTGGTCTGTGCCTGTGGTCCCAGCTACTCGGGAGGCTGAAGTGGGAGGATCGCTTGAATCCAGGAGTTCAAGGTTGCAGTGAGGTTTTATTATTGCACCACTGCATTCCACCCTGGGCGACAGAGCAAGACCCTGTCCCTAAAAAAAATTAAAAAAAGACAAATGTAGTCTAGAGTCCATGATTCATCATCATAATCCGTTCTTTGCAACACACCCTCTTGTGCATCTCCATCAATTATGCTCACCTGGTTATCCACCTGTCTATCTTATTGTACCAACACTGACACAGGCAAAGGTGGCTGGAGAAAATAACACAACCAGGTAATTTCATTAAATTTAGGATGCCACAGACTGTAGGGACTATTCTGTGCCACTAAGAGAAGAAGAAAAAGCACTGACAACTAACTTAAGCGTGCCATCAATTATAAGATGAATCCCAATTTAAGAAATGGTGGCTGAGTGCAGTGGCTCATACCTGTAATCCCAGCACTTTCAGGGGCTGAGGTGGGAGGATTGCTTCAGCCCACAAGTTTGAGACCAGCCTGGGCAACATAGGGAGACCCCCATCTCTACAAAAAATAAATAAAATAGTTGGACATGATGGCATGCGCCTGCGGTTCCAGCTACTCAGGAGGCTCACATGGGAGGATTGCTTGAGCCCGGGAGGTTGAGGCTGCAGTGAGCCATGGTTGCACCATTGCACTCCAGCCTGGGTGACAGAGCAAGAAATCAGCCAGGCATAGGGGCATGTACCTGTAATCCCAGCTACTGGGGAGGCTGAGGCAGGAAGATTGGTTGAACCTGGGAGGCGGAGGTTGCAGTGAGCCGAGATTGCGCCGCTGCACGCCAGCTTGGGTGACAGAGCGAGACTCGCTCTGTCACCCAAGCTGGCGTGCAGCGGCGCAATCTCGGCTCACTGTAAGCTCCGCCTCCCAGGTTCACGCCATTCTCCTGCTTCAGCCTCCCGAGTAGCTGGGACTACAGGTGCCCGCCACCACACCCAGCTTATTTTTTATTTTATTTTATTTATTTATTTACTTTTGAGATGGAGTTTTGCTCTCGTTGCCCAGGCCAGAGTCTAGTGGCGCAATCTTGGCTCACTGCAACCTCCACCTTCCAGTTTCAAGTGATTCTCCTGCCTCGGCCTCCAAAGTAGCTGGGATTACAGGCACCCGCCACCATGCCCAGCTATTTTTTTTTTTTTATTTTTAGTAGAGATCGGGTTTCACCATTTTGGTCAGGCTAGTCTCAAACTGCTGACCTTATGATCCACCCGCCTCGACCTCCCAAAGTGCTGGGATTACAGGCGTGAGCCACTGCACCCGGCCACACCCAGCTAATTTTTTGTATTTTTAGTAGAGATGGGGTTTCACCGTGTTAGCCAGGATGGTCTTGGTCTCCTGACCTCATGATCTGCCAGCCTCAGCCTCCCAAAGTGCTGGGATTACAGGCGTGAGCCACTGCGCCCGGCCTTTTTTTTTTTTTTTTTTTTGAGACAGAGTCTCACTCTGTCGCCCAGGCTGGAGTGCTGCAACCTCTGCCTCCCGGGTTCAAGTAATTCTCGTGCCTCAGCCTCCTGGGTAGCTGGGATTACAGGGGCCTGCCACCACGCCCAGCTAATTTTTGTATTTTTAGTAGAGACAGGGTTTCGCCATGTTGGTCAGGCTGGTCTCAAACTCCTGACCTCAGGTGATCTGCCTACCTCGGCCTCCCAAAGTGCTGGGATTACAGGTGTGAGCCACTGCACCCGGCTAACTTGATTTCAAAAAAAAAAAAGAATGAAGTATGAAAAAAAAGTTAAAATGGGCTTTTTAGATTTAGTGAGATACAATGCTATGTTACTCTACAAAGATATCTAGCAATACAGAGTATAGGAATTTATTTCTCACACAGTAGTCAAGAGGGCTGGTCCAGGTCCAGGTCAGTGGTGCAGGTCTTCTCTGCACAGCCGTTCAGGAACCCTGGGTCTTCCCATTTGTTTGCTTTTTCTGCCATTTTCTAAGGCAGTGGGCCCCTGAGACTTCAGTGTACATCATCATCCCCTGGGAGGCTTGTTGAAGCCCCCATGGCTCAACCCCACCCAGAGTTTCTCGTTCCGTAGGTCTGGCTTGGAGTCTAAAAATTTGAGTTTTTGAACAGTTTCCCAGGTGAAGCTGATGCTGCTGGCTGGGAGCACACTTTGAGAAACATCGCTTTTGGTGTGGCCATGGGACTAAAAAGAAACATATAAAGGAATAGAGTTCATATTCCAGATAATGTGTTCAGAGGGCTTTAATATAGGCAGAGAGATTGTGTGACCCAGTGGCCATCAATGATCAATTTCCTTTCATAACTTCAGAAGGATGACACCAGTTGAACGCAGAGTTAACTTTCTGAAGCCAGCTTGTCTCCTCAGCTGAGCTCTCTGCAACTCAAGTTTGCAGCTGGGGTTTAGGGAGGGGCATTGTGTTCCTCCCAGTGAAACAGTACTCAGTATGCCTTGATTGTAACTGATTCTCTTGTTACCCTTTTCTTTCTAATCTCTCTATTTTAAAGGACCCCAGAAGCCAATTCCCGGGCCTCTAGTCCCTGCCCAGAATTTGAACAGTTTCAGATTGTCCCAGCTGTGGAAACACCCTATTTGGCCCGAGCAGGAAAAAACGAATTTCTCAATCTTGTTCCAGATATTGAAGAAATTAGACCAAGGTGAGTACTATATTGAGCAGGAATGCCAGCTATAAAAAACAAATCCACAGGAAGAAGTGACTGGCCAGCTCTTCCCTGTGAGGTCTGTACTGTAGTCTGATGCAATCTATACTGTAGTCTGATGCAAGTTGAGTCTGGGGTGAGAGGGCCAGCCTGGGTTTCTCCAGTTGGGTCTCATAATGCATCTGCACCCTGGCGCAGCATGTTGCCATGGCACGGTTTCGCTTTTGCTGTATTACTTTGGCAGATAAGATTCTAGGCCAAATAGGTCATTTGCCTGTTTCATCGAATCTAAGGACTTGGCCTAGGTGTGGCGTATTTTGATGGTCCTCAGCACGATTATTTTCTTTTTGTGAGAAACTAACTTTTGTCATATTGTCGTTTTTAGCTCAGTGGTCTCTAAGAAAGGATACCTTCATTTCAAGGAGCCTCTTTACAGTAACTGGGCTAAACATTTTGTTGTCGTCCGTCGGCCTTATGTCTTCATCTATAACAGTGACAAAGACCCTGTGGAGCGTGGAATCATTAACCTGTCCACAGCACAGGTGGAGTACAGTGAGGACCAGCAGGCCATGGTGAAGGTCCGTCCTGCCCTGCCTTGGTTTCTTATTGCCACATGTGCCCTTCTCTTTTGATTTCTGCACTCTCTGTTACGTGGTGTGAAATTTCCCCATTCTCTCTGGTTTTGAACTTCCTTTGTGAAGTGCTATATGCCTTGGGAATATGGCAAGGCAGTCCCCATTGCTGTCTCTGTAGTAACTTTCTTGTCTACCTGCATTTTTCTTTCAGACACCAAACACCTTTGCTGTCTGCACAAAGCACCGTGGGGTCCTTTTGCAGGCCCTCAATGACAAAGACATGAACGACTGGTTGTATGCCTTCAACCCACTTCTAGCTGGCACAATACGGTAAGAAGTTGTTTTTGTTGTTTTTGAGACGGAGTCTCACTCTTTCTCCCTGAAGTGCAGTGGCTTGGTCTTGGCTCACTGCAACCTCCGCCCCCTGGTTCAAGCGATTCTCCTGACTCAGCCTCCCCAGTAGCTGAGACTACAGGCACGTGCCACCATGCCTGGCTAATTTTCGTATTTTTTGTAGAGACGGGGTTTTACCACAATGGCCAGGCTGGTCTCAAACTCCTGACCTCAAGTAATCCACCCACCTCAGCCTCCCAAAGTGCTGGGATTACAGGCGTGAGCCACTGCACCCAGCCTAGAAGTTGTTCTGTGTTTTCTTTCTCTCTTTGGCTTTTGGCTTCAGGAATATCAGGATAAATAGGAAAGGAAGAATTTTTCTTTTCTTTTTTCTTTTCTTGTTTTTTTTTTTTTTTTTTGAGATGGAGTTTTGCTCTTGTGTGGCCCAGGCTGGAGTGCAGTGGCATGATATCGGCTCACCGCAACCTCCACCTCCCAGGTTCAAGCCATTCTCCTGCCTCAGTCTCCTGAGTAGGATTACAGGTGCCCGCCACCACACCCAGCTAATTTTTTTTTTTGTATTTTTAGTAGAGATGGGGTTTCACCATGTTGGCCAGGCTGGTCTTGAACTCCTGACCTCAGGTGATCCACCCTCCTCGGCCTCCCAAAGTGCTGGGATTACAAGCGTGAGCCACCACATCTGGCTTGAAAGGAAGTATTTTTCAAAGTAAATTTAAAAGAGAGGAAGGACAGGAGTGTAAATTGGTTGTGGGGTGGTAATGAGGCCTCTGCATCTTGTAAGGCATTGTCATGTTCTGAACCACCAGGGATACTCTGGTCACACATGTGCACCAATTATTTTCCTTCTTTGTCTTTTTGTTCTCAAGAGTTCTAAAGATGGGGCTCAGGGGAGAGAGTAAAGGGAGGACAGTGAGAACCTTAATGGTCTCCCAACCTCCAGCCCTGTGATTCAGCCTCACGTTCTGAGGGCTTGTGTCACAGGGTCCTGGAGTAGACGGCTTAGAGGACTAGGCCTGCGGTGCCAAATAGGAAGATGCTCCAAGAGGGAGCCTCAGAGGGAGAGGACTGTGAGGGGACAAGACTTGTACCCAGACTTCTAATCCTACCTCCCCGTTTGTCCCCCATAGGTCAAAGCTTTCCCGCAGATGCCCAAGCCAGTCGAAATACTAAGTGACTCTGCCGAGTGCCCTCACTCGCCTTCGAGAGATAAAGAAAGCGTTACCTCTCATTTCTCTTTGTGATTCTTGACGGTGACTCTTGTATGTAATCCTGTGGCTTAACTACTTCTCCCTCCTTGTCCAGCACTTTTCTAGCTCTCCCGTTCCCCATCTCCATTGCTCTGTACTCTTTTCTTTTTTCTCGTGCTGAGAATCTCGTTAGTAGCATGTGGCCTAACAAAAGGAAAAAATGTTTTTAAACACACACACACACACACACACACACAGACAAAAACACAAAAACTCTGAGGGGATCTGGTGAATCTCCAAATTATTGTGGGTGTACTTTGGCTTCCTTTTGTATGATAGGTCCCCATCATGACCACCTCTGATGTCTGTGCTGCTGTCACCAGGCACCGTTGTTTTTCAAGACAACATACTTTTTTTTTCTTTTCTGTGTTTGTGATATCACTTTAATTTTTCTTGGGTGGCTTAGAGACTAAGGGAGGAGACATCTGGCCTTTTTAGAACCTGAGAGGAAAAAAAGAGTCTTTTTTTCCCCTCTGTCTCTTTTTGCCATGGCTAATCCCTGCATTTCCATTCAGGGAAAAGATGGTAGTGAGCATAGAACTGCAACAGTTATATTCTGAGTCAAAGTTGGGGCTTTTTACGGCATAATTATGGAATTTTTATTTACTGGTAGAGAGGAGACGAGAGGCTTTTTCAGTGGGCCTGGGACAGTGGCTGCTCTTGACTTTGTGTGAAGGGAAATGCCAAGGATGCTTCTGGTGGACTTCAGGGGACCCCAGGGTTTGGCCGTGGGCCGTGATGGCAGCAGGCGGTGGGATGCTTGTAGCTCCTCACAGCAGGATTCCTGCCCACTGTTTTTTCTCTGTTGGGAGGGAAGCTCTTTTCTAGGAGTGTCTCAGTTCTGCTTTTGGCATTAGTGATGGTGGTGGTACAGTTGGAATTAGTGCCACGTCATACACAAATGTTCCACAAGGCGGGAGTGTTTCACTTTCTGGTGATAAACTTGATGGTCATTGTTATGATTAAGATAATGCCGGGCAGGCGGGGCACAGTGGCTCACGCCTGTAATCCAAGCACTTGGGGAGGCCGAGGCGGGCAGATCACGAGATGAGGAGTTCAAGACCAGCCTGGCCAATATGATGAAACCCCGTCTCTACTAAAAATACAAAATTAGTCGGGTATGGTGGCACATGCCTGTAATTCCAGCTGCTTGGGAGCCTGAGGCAGGAGAACTGCTTGAACCCAGGAGGCAGAGGTTGCAGTGAGCCAAGATCGCGCTATTGCACTCCAGCCTGGGTGACAGAGCAAGACTCTGTCTCAGAAAAAAAAATAAATAAATAATGCTGGGTAGTGACCTTGTGATTGTTACAGCTCCCTTTGATCAAAGAAATATAGCTTTCAGGCATAAACCTGGAAGTCTCCCTCTGAATCCAGCAGTTGTTTTCATTGATGTTTGTCAGGTTGAAGATGCTTTCAGTGATGCTCTCTATACTCATAAATAAGCAAATGTGGCAGGCTTTGCTTTCTGGATCCCAGGATTAAAACTAACCGTGACCACTACTCCAAACAAAACACAATATGCCTAGGGGCACGGATGAGCGTCCAGGGAGCCCGGGCCCCAGGCTTTGTTGCGTGTTCCCTGCTCCTCTCCATCTGGTGTGGAAACACTGCCCAGGGAGAAAGGAGGAAGCTCACTGTGGACAGTCTTCTTTCCTTCTGACAGACCAGGTCATCTGGCTTCCAAGATCATCAGAGAAGATAAGTCTGTCTCTTTCAGCTGCCAGTAAGTTTTCCAGGATGAGAGGGGAAAAAGAAAGCCTCCAGTGACTTCAGTTGCTTTGCCAGTTGTCTTGGGATTGTTTTACACCATCCTTTACTTCCCTTGCTCAGACCTCTCTGTTTCACCATTGCTCAGGCATTCAGGAAAGTATCTGCTCACTCCCACTTGGTGAGTCCTCGGCCTTGAGGTTGCTGACTCTCAGGCGTTAGGCAGCTGGATGACTTCCCGCTTCATGCAGCAAAGGCCAGGGGCTTGCGCGCCTCTGCAGAGTTGTTGCTAGGGAGACTTGTGTCATCATCCACAACCTTGTTTCTCACTTCCTGGTTGGGCTCATCTCTGAAGAACAGGTCTCCCAGCTTCGCTCCTTATCACTGCATTGTGAAGAGGTGGAAAAGTGAATCACGGAGAGAGAAAGGAAAGGATAGAATCACAGGCTGCGTCTGTACCTGAAAAGTGACCCGCGGAAACTCTATGGCGGATTTTTTTTTTAACTTTCTTCTTCCTGTTAAAACATAGGTCACTAACTGTGATGTTATTTGTTTTCTAAGTGGTATGTGAGATTTTCTAATGTAGTTAGAAGTTTCATTGTCTGATGGACACAACATGCCCTTCCGGTTCTATTCAAACCAGCAGGATCTGTCGGTGCTTAGAGATGGCTGCCTGGACTGGAATCAAATCTAATTTCAGGGAAATGAAGATGGAATTTGAAGGTCACTTTTAAAATTAAGTCATTGATGCTGCTGTTACAAAGTGTGACAGAGGATCCATGTCTGTGACACAGGACGGTGGGAAGCCTGAGAGAGAGTGAAATTATGTGATACACTGAAATGACTTTTGTTTTTCTTCTAACTCATACAAAACTGGTTTGGAAAGTCTTTGCTTTGGAAGCGTCAGACATTAGAACAGGCCAAACTGGACTGTCTGTTCATAGCGTGCCTGAATAAGAAGGCCTCTTAGGGAGCCAGAGGGAGCAGAGTGGTCGTGTCCTGCGTGCTCTTCACCCTCTGGGGCGCCCCTGCTGCGGCTGGCAGGTGCAGACAGCCTTTGCTGGTCCCCAGCACATCCAGGGTGGGTGCTCCCTTGCCCGACAGAACCATCCCCACTGTGAGGCTGTGAGAGATTTGTGGCAGGAACTGTTTATGAGGCTCTAGTTGTTGCTGTTGTGGCGGGAAAGTTAAGAAACATAGCCCTTAGGGAAACTACCTTTATGTATTTTCTTAAAGCACGCCTTTAAATAAGCAAAAACTTTAAAAGGCAGGAAAGAGAATTCTTAGGCAAATTCAGAGAAATAAGTGCTAGTTAATACTAATCACCTCCTCCTCTGTCTCTCATCCTCCTTTCTCCCGTCAAAGCAAAATATGGCCTCACCACCAGCCCCAAATCAGTGCTCAGACCCTCTCTGTGTCTGTGTGCCCTCCTGGGAGTCAGTCAGCGCTCAGGCCAGGACTGTGCAGGGCCAGCCAGCCCATGCGCTAGTCAGGAGCACAGGCAAGGGGTGCTTGTGGCAGTGGCCGGGCACCTGAGCCCCAGCTCGTTGTTAAACGTGCTGACGGCAAGGGGCAATGGAGTGAGTTTCCCAACTAAGAAACCACTATTATATGATATATTTTTTCCCTTCAGTCACATAGACTTCAGACAACTCTCCTATTTTTTATGGATTTTTCAGCTCATTTCAGATGAAGGAACTAAGTCATTGTGAACTGTCTCTTGACATCTAAAAACAAGATGACTTTTCCTGGCACATATTCCAAAGCAAAGACTTTGTTGCCTGCTGCTTATTGTCTAATTTACAGGGATATTTAATTTTGTCAGGTCTATGTATATTTATCCAGCTATACTTACTTGCACAGTGGATTGGAGAGAAAGGATTCTCCAGTGTGCACACTCATCGGTACTCTTTCTGCATTTCCCTTGTGCTGTGTCCCGCTCGGGTTCCAATGGACAGTATCAGGGCTTGTTTGACTTGGGTCTTTCAGTTTTCCTTTCGGTTCCCTTTTTAAAATGTGATTGTTAACCTGCCCCTTGAAAGATTCAACCGGGTGTGGTGGCTCACGCCTGTAATCCCAGCACATTGGGAGGCCAAGGCAGGTGGATCACCTGAGGTCAGGAGTTTGAGACCAGCCTGGCCAACATGGTGAAACCCCGTCTCTACTAAAAATACAAAAAGTAGCCAGGCGTGGTGGCGTGTGCCTGTAGTCCCAGCTACTTGGGAGGCTGAGGCAGGAGAATAGCTTGAACCTGGGAGGTGGAGGCTGCAGTGAGTTGAGACTGCACCATTGCACTCCAGCCTGGGTGACAAAGCAGGACTCCGTCTCAAAAAAAAAAAAGAAAAGATTCATGTTGCTGCTGCTCCCAGAAGGTTTGCTGGATGTGTTTACATAGGACTCTAACTTGTGTGCACTACAGTTGTTCACCAGGGCCAGTGATTCACCCCAGTGTGTGGCCAGACCGTGACTGTGTAGCAGGAATGTTTTAATTTGTGCTTCCTTAGTAAATTGAAATATCAGCTGAGAGATTATTTGCTGCTGTTGTTCAAAAGGCCATTTATGAAGTTAGTATTTGAGCCCCATAAGATCTTTAAAAAGCCTCCAGTCATTTAAAGGAAGAAATCAGAGTTGCTATAAAATTCAGTAAAAAGCTCATAGCCAGACGGCTGTGCTCAGATGGAAAGTCTGAGCTGAGGTTGGTCTCTTGCCAAACCGTGGCTGTTGTGTGTTGTTCTTCATGTCTTCAAGTTCATTTTTTTTCATTCTGCCTATTCTGGTATCAGCTCACTTGAGGAGTCCCTCAGCCTTCTTGTATTTAAGGCATCGTCTTAGACTTTGTGGCTCTAAAGTACCTGTCTGTTGAGATTTCAAGTCTCTTGTCACCATCCTCACACATGACAACAAAACCCATAATGCATAAGTGGCCTTTTTGAACCAAGACTTTGCAAACTGATCTCTCCCCCGTGAAGGAGTTGAGCACATTAGCAACAATGTACATTAATTTTGGATTTTCATTTTCATGTTTTATTTTGTAAATATTATCTGATGTTTGGAGCTTGAGTATACAGACTGTAAATATAGTTCTTGTATTTGTACTAATTCTGATTCTTTTGCTGTATAGCCTTAGATGTGCAATGCAGACACTATCTAACTGTGTGTGGTAACCTTGCGTCACGGAGCTGTTAGTGAACGAGGTAAAAATAATAAAGGTACAGCCAGTGCATCAGAAGGCTCTCGATGTGCATTTATTCTTGCACCCCTTGAAAGGTAATTACACAAAGATTTCTTTTCTTGATTTGCAAAGATAATACCTTTCTAAGACAGAAGTCATGATATCATTGCTTAAGTGTTCCTTTCTGATATTCAAAATCGTGGTTTTTATATAACCAAGAAAGCTAATATGGTGCTGTTTCTTTGAAAGTACTTTTCTCCCAAAGATGTAAGTGGTTATTTTAGCTAGAAGATTTGTTGTTTTTCTCCTGAAGCCTCCTTGTATGCCTTCCAATAATTCTGTAGTGTTGTGTTGGCCTCTTTTTTTTTTTTTCTTTTTGAGACAGAGTCTTGCTCTGTCACCCATGCTGGAGTGCAGTGATGTGATCTCGGGTCACTGCAACCTCTGCCTCCTGGGTTCAAGCGATTCTCCTGCCTCAGCCTCCTGAGTAGCTGGGATTACAGGCGTGCGCCACCATGCCTGGCTAATTTTTGTATTTTTTTTATTATTATTATTTTATTTATGTATTTATTTATTTTGAGATGGAGTCTCACTCTGTCGTCCAGGCTGGAGTACAGTGGCATGATCTCGGCTCACTGCAACTTTCCACCTCCCGGGTTCAAGCGATTCTCCCTGCCTCAGCCTCCCAAGTAGCTGGGATTACAGGCATCCATCACACCTGGCTGATTTTATTTTTAGTAGAGAGGGGTTTCACTGTGTTGGCCAGGCTGCTCTCAAGCTCCTGACCTTGTGATCCACCCGCCTCAGCCTCCCAAAGTGCTAGGATTACAGGCTTGAGCCACCGTGCCCAGCCTATAATTATTTTTTTGAGACGGAGTTTGACTCTTGTCACCCATGCTGGTGTGCAATGGCACCATCTCAGCTCACTGCAACCTCTGCCTCCCCAGTTCAAACAATTCTCTTTCCTCAGCCTCCCAAGTAGTTGCAATTACAGGTGCCCGCCACCACACCTGGCTAATTTTTAAAAATATTTTTAGTAGAGACGGGGTTTCAGCACATTGGCCAGACTGGTCTCAAACTCCTGACCTCAGGTGATCCGCCCACCTCGGCCTCCCAAAGTGCTGGGATTACAGGCGTGAGCCACCGTGCCTGGCCATGTTGGGTTTTTTTGGGTGGGGAAGGGTAAATGGGGATTTGAAAAGTTCAACATGTCAATTTAATTTAACAAGCCCTCATCACGAGCAGAGCATGAGCAGGGGCCACTGTCCTGGGTGTTTGGGGAGAAACAGAAGAAGGGAGGGAGGAGCAGCCCTCAGGTTAAAAGCAATGATTTGTTCCAACCAATATTTGAGTACCCACCCTGTGCCTGGTGCGCTGCTCGGTGCAGTAATTCAGCAGCCAACAAAGCAAGCCCATGCACTTGTTCCCTCCCATTCCAGTGGGGAAGACAATGTTTAAACAAATTTACAACAGCGGTCCTAAGTATTTTGGAGGAAAGCAGCTAAATAAAAGGATGAAAGAGGGATGGGAACGAGGGATGTTTAGATGGCATAGTCAAGGAAGGCCTGTCTTCGGAGATCACATTTGAGCAGACTGTAGAATGAAAGGATAGGGTAAGCCATGCAAACCCCTGGGCAAAGAGGTCTCCAAGTAGAGAAATGAAGCCCTTGAGGCAGCAGTGTCCTCAGTAGGTTCCAGAAATAGCAAGGTCGCTGGTACAGAGTCAGGGACTGGGAGCGCAATAGAAGACATCAGAAAGTAGCCAGGGACCAGGATATTTAGCGCTTAGGTGAGGACTTGGAATTTCATTAGAGTGAATGGGAAGCCATTGAAGGCTTTGGAGCAGAGGAGTCACAGGGGCTTATTTACATTTTTAAAAGACCATTCTGACTGCTGAGTGGAAAATAGTCTTTGTACTCAGGCAGGGACAAGTGGAAAAAAGGGGCAAAATAAGATTGTTACCCCAGTATTCCAGGGGAGGAGATGGTGGCTTAGACTAAGGTAGTAGGGTATAGGTAGGACGAAATGGGCAGATTCAGGGTACATTTTGAAGTTAGAACTAACAGTTTTCTGAGAGACTTCATGCAGAGTTGTTGGAGAGAAAGGAGAAAAGTAACTAAAGGGGTAAGTGCCTGAGTAAAAGAACAGCATTGCAGTTTTCTAAGGTGAAGACAATTGGTAGAACAAAAGCTGAGAATGGTCATGCCTGTAATCCCAGCACTTTGGGAAGCCAAGGTGGGAGGATCACTGGAGCCCAAGACTTCGAGACCGACCAGCCTGGGCAATGTAGTGAGACCCCATCTCTACAAACAATTAAAAATTAGCTGGGCATGATGGTGCATGCCAGTAGTGCCAGATACCCAGGAGACTAAGGCAGAAGGATCGCTTGAGCCCAGGAGTTGGAAGCTGCAGTGAGCTGTGATCTTGCCACTGCACTCCAGCCTGGTCAACAGAGTTGAGACCCTGACTGTTAAGAAAATAGCACTTTGGGAGGCCGAGGCGGGCAGATCACCTGAGGTCAGGAGTTTGAGGCCAGCCTGGCCAACATGGTGAAACCCCGTCTCTACTAAAAATACAAAAATTAGCGGGGCGTGGTGGCGGGCGCCTGTAATCCCAGCTATTTGGGAGGCTGAGACAGGAGAACCGCTTGGACCCAGGAGGCAGAGGTTGCAGTGATCTGAGATCACGCCACCGCACTCCAGCCTGAGCAACAGAGAGCGAAACTGTCTCAAAATAATAATAATAATTTGATTTGAGTCATGTTCACTTTCAGATGCCAACACATGCACCTAAGTGTATAGTCAACAAAACAGTTGGCTGGACTAGCGGGATTCAAGGGGAGTGGTTGGAGCTGGAGACACACATTTGGGAGTTGGCAGCATGAAGATAGCAGATCGAGCCTCAGGCAGGGAAGGAGACCTGGAGCGTGTGTGTGGCTGACAGGAACCAAGGACTGATCTTGGAGCTTGGTGCGCTCCAACACATGGACCTCAGGAAGAGAGAAGAGTCCAGCCAGGAGGACAAGCAGTGGCCGTGGAGGGAGAGTGTGGAAGACTGAGGAAGTGGTTGCTTTGTCCAGGGCAGCCAATAGGTTACAGGAAGGACTGAGCAGGGACCACAGGTTTTGGCAACTGAAAGGTATAAGAAGTCCGAGGGAGCCAGGGGATACCCTAATTTTTCCCAATTTCAGAACCAATTAAGAAACAAAAAATAAGACGATGGGAGATGGGAGACCAAAATACCACCCTTAATACTGATAAAACTGCTGTTAGAAAATGTGGTTACATCTGGGAACACTGGATTTCTTTTCTTTTCTTTTCTTTTTGTGATGGCATCTTGCTCTGTCGCCCAGGCTGGAGTGCTCTGTTGCCCAGGCTGGAGTGCAGTGGTGTCATCCTGGCTCACTGCAAGCTCCGCCTCCCAGATTCACACCATTCTCCTGCCTCAGCCTCCCCGGTAGCTGGGACTACAGGCACCCGCCACCGCGCCCGGCTAATTTTTTTTTTGTATTTTTAGTAGAGACGGGGCTTCACCATGTTAGCCAGGATGGTCTCGATATCCTGACCTCATGGTCTGCCCGCCTCAGCCTCCCAAAGTGCTGGAATTACAGGCGTGAGCCACCGCACCCGGCCTGGATTTATTTTGTAAGGCTGAACCTCAGAAAGAGGCGGTTTAGAGCAGTGCTTCTTGAACTTTGTTGTGCACCAGAATCCCCTGGGGATCATACTAAAATGCAGGTTCTGATTGAGTAGGGCTTGGGTGGAGCCTGAGATTCTGCTTTTCTAATAAGCTTCCAAGTGATGTCAGTATTGCCATTGTGGGGATCACTCTTTTGAGTAGCAGAAGTTAAGAGGAACGCAGGGCATATGTCCCCTGAAGGCAGCCGAGGTTCTGAGAGAGAGGGAGGAAGTGGCCAGGCAGTCTATGCCTAACCGCTCCTTCCAGACTCACAGGAACATTCTAGTAATGGGGCTCACTTCTCATGGAGGGAGGCATCAGGAGTGCTTCTACACTAGCAAGGTCATTGGTGAGGGGAGCATTTGTTTGAGTGGTGCCTAATTGGAGTAGGTTCTAGGAGAAGTGGGAGGAGAGGAGGGTGAAACAGTACAAACAATTCTTTCACAGATTTTTCTGTAAAAGGGAAAAGACAAATGGAGTAACTGGAAGGGGATATGGGGTAAAGGAGAGGCTTTTGTTTTAAAGAAAGGAAATAGCATAGCTTGTGCATGTACTAATTGGAAAAAATGAACTGGGAGGGAAAACCTGGCAGTGGGGAAGACAGTGAGGTGGAGAGAGTTGTGGAGTGGGCCTGAGGGACTGGGGGCCAGTGCACAGCAGAGAGGTAGGTCCTAGATCCAACTGAGCACCCTGGCTTATATCCACAGTGCTGCCGACAGCTCAGTGATAGGAACACTGCAAGTCTCTGGATTGCTAGGACTCTTCAGTCTTAAGTTAATGTCTGGCTGGGCGTGGTGGCTCATGCCTGTAATCCCACCACTTTGGGAGGCCGAGGCGGGTGGATCACCTGAGCTCAGGAGTTCAAAACCAGCCTGGCCAACATGGTGAAACCCTGTCTCTACTAAAAATACAAAAATTAGCTGGGCATGGTGGTGGGTACCTGTAATCCCAGCTACTCGGGAGGCTGAGGCTGGAGAATCACTTGAACCCGGGAGGCGGAGGTTGCAGTGAGCCGGGATCACACCATTGCACTCCAGCCTGGGCTACAGAGCGAGATTTTTGTCTCAAAAAAAAAAAAAAAAAGTTAGTTAATGTCAGCTCTAGGGCTTATGTCAGGCCACGTCTTCCTGAAACTGGACTTGCAGTTTAAAATGGGAGATCATCCCCGAATCAGTGCATATTATGCTGGTTGTGCCCTCAACTAGACCTCACCCAGGAGCATGTAGGATTGAATCCTCACTAGGGTTGCACGCTTAGTAAATCCCCATGTCTCTTGCAAAGCTGATAGTTTGGGAAGTCAGGTGACCCATGGAAGCGTGCATGAGTCTGGTGCGCTGCTTTTCTTTTTTGTTGTTGTTTTGAGACGGAGTCTTGCTCCGTCGCCCAGGCTGGAGTGCAGTGGCACAATCTCGGCTCACTGCAAGCTCCGCCTCCTGGGTTCACGCCATTCTCCTGCCTCAGCTTCCTGAGTAGCTGGGACTACAGGCGCCCGCCACCACGCCTGGCTAATTTTTTGTATTTCTTAGTAGAGACAGGGTTTCACCGTGTTAGCCAGGATGGTCTTGATCTCCTGACCTTGTGATCTGCCCGCCTCGGCCTCCCAAAGTGCTGGGATTACAGGTGTGGGCCACCGCGCCGGGCCCGGGCTGGTGCGCTGCTTTTCTATCTGGTTCTTCTTGTTATTCCACTTGTGGTTGGATGGGGAGATATTCCACTTTCCCTTAGGAACTCCTTGTCCCTGCACAGACCATTTTAGCTATTCTGAGCACATCACAAGCATACTCCTCTGGGGTGAGAATATATAGCCTCTGGGCTTTTTCAGAATTGCTCCTTCTGCTACTCTGGAAGCTAACGTGGAATGATTGCTTGAGTCCAGCAGTTCAAGGCCAGCATGGGCAACAAAGCAAGAACCTGTTTCTTTTAAAAAAAAAAAAAAAAAAAAAAAAAGGCAGGGGGAGCAGGCATGGTGGCTTACACCTGTAATCCCAGCACTTTGAGAGGCCGTGGCAGGAGGATCACTTGAAGCCAGAGCTCAAAACCAGCCTGGGCAACTTAGTGAGCCCCCATTTCTACAAAAAATAAAAACAATTAACTGGGCATGGTGGTACACACCTGTAGCCTCAGCTACTCAGGAAGCTGAGATGGGAGGATCCCTTGAGCCCAGGAGTTTGAGACTGCAGTGAGCTATGATGGTGCCACTGGCGCCTGGGTAACAAAGCAAGACCCTGTCTCAAAAAAAAAAAAAAAAAAAAAAAAAAGGAGCTGGGCATAGTGGCATGTGCCTGTAAATGAAAGGCATCATTTCATGCAAGCTCCTCTGAGCCCAGGAGTTCCAGCCTAGCCCAGGCAACAGGGCAAGACCACGTCTCAAAAAAAAAAAAAGTACTCTTTCCACCTAAAATATATTCAGGTCATTTGAGTTCAGTTTGAGTTCAGCTACAAGAATTATGTAGTTGAGTGAGTGTCAGAGCTGGGATTTTCAAATCTGCCCTTACTGGTATGTTGCTTTACACACCCTCTTACGTAAATCAAACAAGGATTCCACCCTGGGAGGTTTGCATAGAGGGCTGTTCTTGTAGAACTTGTGCTCATGCTTTGATTTGGGATTTGGGGAGTTAGGGCAAGCCAGAAAGTTTTTCTGGTGGATAATAATGTGGGTTGACCTTCTTAAGCATTTTAAGCCAAGCACTTGAGTTTCTAACAACTAAAAAGCTAAGTCAGCCTGACACAGCTCTAGCGCGCCCTGGCTTGATTCTGTTCATCCCCAGGGGGAGACTTGCCTTTGTTCCAGTCCTGCTCTCCCAAGCCAGCTTACTGTAGTTTTCCAGCAATTCTGAGAAGCAGTATTTTTTACTGCTGATTAGAACCTTAACATGGAAATGGAAAGTTTGTGTAGCATGTAACATTATTAGAAGGGAAAACATGACTATATGATTAGATACATATTGATTTTATGCAATATGTTTGCATAAAATGTCTCTTCAGTAGTAACTTGGTTAAATTAGTCACATTGACTCAGCATAATTTCTCCCTTGCTAAATCTCAGACTAAAGCAATCAATTTGTTCCTGCAAGAAAGTCTGATGGTAGGCTTTCCTTGTAACTGAGCCCCATAGAAAGAGGAAGCAGCTGCAACAAAGTTGAAAAGGATGCCTGTCACCAAGGTTCTTTTAAGGGAGCCATTGTGTGAAGTTCTACTTGTGAAATTTCTGCAAGTACTGTTTGTTCTCCAAAATCCAGCTTTCCGTTGAAAGTCAATGAAACATCTCTAAAATGCAGATATACCCAGGTTCATTGGGAACACAGTCACCGTGAGTATACATGATTATGTCCTGCTAACCCTATTGGGAAAGAATGCTGGGCTTGGCCCTAGTAAGTAGACTTGGGTTAAAGTTCACCTCCGCCACTAACTAGCTGGGAAGTTCAACTTCCCTGAGCTGAGTTTGTCACGTTAGAGAATATTAATAAATATGAAAATTGTGGAGCAGTCTTAAGTTTAAAAGGAACTTTCATGGACATTAGCTCATTTTGCTGTGCCCACCCTGGGAAGGAAGCAGGACAGGCAGGCAGTGGCATCCCTGTCGTCAAGCAGCCTGAGGACTGCTGTGAGCCTCTGGAGCAAGGCAGGAGTTTGAGGAGGCTCTCAGTCCTTTTGTCCTTTTTTTGAGACAGAGCATCATTCTGTTGCCCAGGCTGGAGTGCAATGGCATGATCTTGGCTCACTGCAACCTCTGTCCCCCACCCCTACCACTGGGTTCAAGCAATTCTTAGGCCTCAGCCTCCTGAGTAGCTGGGACTACAGGATGCACCACCACGCCCAGCTAATTTTGGGGGGGTTTTTTTTTGAGACGAGTTTCACTCTTGTGGTCCAGGCTGGAGTGTAGTTGCGTGATCTCGGCTCACTGCAACCTCTGCCTCCTGGGTTCAAGTGATTCTCCTGCCTCAGCCTCCCGAGTAGCTGGGATTACAGGCGCCCACCAACACGCCTGGCTAATTTTTTGTATTTTTAGTAGAGACGGGGTTTTGCCATGTTGGTGGTCTCAAACTCTTGACCTCAGGTGATCCACCCGCCTCGGCCTCACAAAGTGCTGGAATTACAGGTGTGAGCCTGTGTGTCCTTTCTATTGAGGCTTCTCTCCACATTTTCTGATCCTCAGTCTCCTTATTTCCTGTAAGGCTGAGGTCCCAAATCCAGCCTGTGAAAGAGAAATGCCAGCAGAGGCAGCACCCAGCACAGGATCTATTATTGCAGCATGCCCTGTGGTCAGGGACTTCAGTAAAAGCCCACAGACCCTGACTACTTTCTGGCGGACTCTGGAGGAAGGCCTTAACCACAGACAAAAGGACAAGGACAGTGCTGTGGAGGGACTGCTGGCTGCTGCAGCGTGAAGAGAATAGGGAAGGCACTCTACAAAAATAAAAAAGCATAAAATTGGAAAAAATATATACCAAAAACATTTCAAGGTTCTGGACATCAACCAAAGGCAGGCAAATTAAGAAGCATTTATTCTTGAGAAAAAACTGGCTGGGCACGGTAGCTTGCACCTGTAATCTCCCAACACTTTGGGAAGCAAAGGTGGGAAGTTGGCTGGAGGACAGGAGTTCAAGGCCAGCCTATGCAACCAAGCAAGACCCTGTCTCTACAAAAAATAATAATGAATAATAAAAAGAAAAAGAGTGGCTCACGCCTGTAATCCCTGCACTTTGGGACGCCTAGGCAGGTGGATCACCTAAGGTCAGGAGTTCGAGACCAGCCTGACCAACCTGGTGAAACCCATGTCTCTACGAAAAATACAAAAAAATTAGCCAGGCATGGTGGCTCATGCCTGTAATCCCAGCAACTTGGGAGGCTGAGACGGGAGAATCGCTTGAACCTGGGAGGCGGAGGTTGCGGTGAGCCAAGATAGCACCACTGCCCTCCAGACTGGGCAACAAGAGCGAAACTTAGTATCAAAAGAAAAGAAAAAGATAAAGAAAAAAAAAGTGCTAGAACTTTTTTTTTTGAGACGGAGTTTTGCTCTTGTTGCCCAGGCTGGAGTGCAATGGCACGATCTCGGCTCACTGCAACGTCTACCTCCCAGGTTCAAGCAATTCTTTTGCCTCAGCCTCCCCAGTAGCTGGGATTACAGGAATGCACCACTGCGGCTAATTTTTTATTTTTAGTAGAGATGGGGTTTCTCCTTGTTGGTCAGGCTGGTCTCAAACTCCCGACCTCAGGTGATCCTCCACCTCGGCCTCCTAAATCGGCCTCCCAAAGTGCTGGGTTTACAGGTGTGAGCCACTGACCCGGGCCGAGAAGTGTACCTTTTTTTTTTTTTTAAATGGAGTCTCACTCTGTCGCCCAGGATGGAGTGCAGTGGCGCGATCTCAGCTCACTGCAAGCTCCGCTTCCCGGGTTCACTCCATTCTCCTGCCTCAGCCTCCCGAGTAGCTGGGACTACAGGCGCCTGCCACCATACCTGGCTAATTTTTCTATTTTTAGTAGAGACGGGGTTTCACCATTTTGGTCAGGCTGGTCCCGAACTCCTGACCTTGTGATCCGCCCTCCTCAGCCTCCCAAAGTGCTGGGATTACAGGCGTGAGCCACCGCACCCGGCCTCAAGAAGTGTACTTTTTTATCAGCTAAAAATGGCAAAGTTCTTGAGAAATAAACAGCTTGAGAAAGCCGTTTCTTGAGAAAGAAACCCACAGCTTACTAGCCTGAGATCTCAAGTAGCAGAGTAGCTAGAAATCTAAGAGGAGACTCTGGAAATGAGAATGCCACAAAAGGATTAGACAGGACCTCAGCACATCACTCGCTGGCTGGAAAACCAGACACGTACACAGATGAGACTTCAGAAAGCCCACAGAAATTAAAAGCCAAGGGAGAGCTGGGCACCATGGCTCACACCTGTAATCCCAGCACTTTGGGAGGCCAAGGTAGGCAGATCACCTGAGGTCAGGAGTTCAAGACTAGCCTGGCTAACACAGCAAAACCCCGTCTCTACTGAAAATACAAAAATTAGCCAGGCGTGGTGGTGCACGCCTGTAATCCCAGCTACTTGGGAGGATGAGGCAGGAGAACTGCTTGAACCCAGGAGGCGGAGGTTGCAGTGAGCTGAGATCGCATCACTGCACTCCAGCCTGGGTGACAGAGTGAAACTCCATCTCAAAAAAAAAAAAAAAAGAAAAAGAAAAATGTTAAAAGTCAAGGGAGGCTGGGTGTGGTGGCTCACGCTGTAATCCCAGCACTCTGGGAGGCAGAGGCGGGTGGATCACCTGAGGTCAGGAGTTCAAGACCAGCCTGGCCAACATGGTGAAACCCCGTCTCTACTAAAAATACAAAGAATTAGCCAGGCATGGTGGCGGGTGCCTGTAATCCCAGCTACTTGGGAGGCTGAGGTAGGAGAATCGCTTGAACCCAGGAGGCAGAGGTTGCAGTGAGCCAAGATCCCACCACTGCACACCAGCCTGGGGAGCAAGAGCGAAATTCTGTCTCAAAAAAAAAAAGAAAAAAAGCCAAGGGAGATTTAAGAACTAGGTGATCCCTGAATGCACCGCCGACCCACCCAGATAGGCCTAAATATCTGAGCACAGCCAAGGTGTTTGAGCACAACCTCTTCCCAGATCTTTGGCCACTAAGTTATGGAGACACAAGGCAACCATCAGGAAGTCAAGCTAAAACCTAAAGAATAAAAAAAATCTGGGTGCAGTAGCTCAACCTGTAATCCTAGCACTTTGGGACGCCAAGATGGGAGGATTATTTAAGTCCAGGAGTTTGAGACCAGCCTGGGCAACATAGAGAGATCTCGTCTTATCTCTTAAAAAAAAAAAAAAAAAAAAAGGCCAGATACGGTGGTGTGCACCTGTAGTCCCAACAACTTAGGAGGCTGAGATGGGAGGATTGCTTGAGCCCAGGAGTTCAAGACTGCAGTGAGCCACTGCACTTCAGGCTGGACAACAGAGCGAGTCCCTGTGTCAAAAAAAAAAAAAAAAGGAAAAAGAAAAGAAACAAAAATCTGGGCTGGGTGTGGTGGCTCACACCTGTAATCCTAGCACTTTGGGAGGCCGAGGTGGGCGGATCACTTGAGATCAGGAGTTTGAGACCAGCCATGGCCAACATGGTGAAACTCCATCTCTATTAAAAATACAAAAATTAGCCAGGCATAGTGGCGTGAACCTGTAGTCCCACTCATTTTGGGGGCTGAGGTGGGATTGCTTGAGCCCAGGAGGTCAAGGTTGCCGTGAACTGTGATTGTGCCACTGCACCCCAGCCTGGGCAACAGAGCAAAACCCTGTCTCTGAAAAAAAAAAAAAAAAAAAAAAAAAATGCTTAACTGCTCATCAGAAACAGTAAAGGCTAAAGCCACTGCAATGGATATTCAAAGTGCTGAAAGGAAAAAACAATCACCCAATAATTTTATATCCAGCAAAACTAGCCTTCAAAAGTGAAGGTGAGGCCGGGTGCGGTGGCTGACACCTGTACTCCCAGCACTGTGGGAGTCTGAAGCAGGATTGCTTGCGCCCAGGAGGACCAGACCAGCCTCTACAGAAAAATTTTAAAAATTAGCCAGACATGGTGGCACCCACCTGCGGTCCTAGCTACTTGGGAGGCTGAAGTGGGAGAACTGCTTGAGCCCAGGAGGTTGGGGGTGCAGTAAGCCACGTTCAAACCACAGCACTCCAGACTGGGTGACAGACCAAGACCCTGTCCCAAGAAAAAGGTGAAATAAAGACATTCTGAGATTTTTAAAAAGGGAGAATAAGAGAATTATTGCTAGCAGACCTCTCCTAAAAGAGGTACTAAAGGGGCCGGGTGTGGTGGCTCACTCCTGTAATCTCAGCACTTTCTGAGGCCAAGGCAGGCGGATCACCTGAGGTCGGAAGTTCGAGACCAGCCTGACCAACATGGAGAAACCCCATCTCTACTAAAAATACAAAATTAGCCAGGCATGATGGCACATGCCTGTAATCCCAGCTACTTGGGAGGCTGAGGCAGAAGAATCGCTTGAACCTGGGAGACAGAGGTTGTGGTGAGCCGAGATTGAGCCACTGCACTCCAGCATGGGTGACAAGAGCAAAATTCTGTCTCCAAAAAAAAAAAAAAAAAAAAAGAAGTACTAAAGGAAGTCCTTCAGCCTAAAAGAAAAGGACACTAGAACAATATCTTGAATTCACCAGAAGGCATGGAGCACTAGAATGATGAAGGCAGCTAAATGTAAAACACTATATATTTCTCTTTTTTTTTTTTTTTTGAGACAGTGTCTTGGTCTGTTGCTCAGACTGGAGTGCAGTGGCACAATCCCGGCTCACTGAAGCCTCCGCCTCCCGGGTTCAAGCAATTCTCCTTCCTCAGCCTCCTGAGTAGCTGGGACTACAGGTGCACGCCACCACACCCAGCTAATTTTTTGTATTTTTAGTAGAGTCGGGGTTTCACCAAGTTAGCCGGGATGGTCTCGATCTCCTGACCTCGTGATCTGCCCACCTCGGCCTCCCTATATTTCTCTTTTATACTTTATATTTTTCTCTCTTTTTTAATTTTTTAAAAAACAAGGTTGTTTAAACCAGTTATAACACATTGCTGGGTTTATAACATATAAAGATATATATATAACACAAAGGAAGAGCAAGGGAAGGGTAGTAAAGTTACTGTATTTTACCAGAATTTTCGGTATTGAGCTGAAATATACTGTAATAAGTTAAAGCTACATACTGCAATCCCTAGACAACCACACAGAAAGTAACTCAAACATATAACTAAAAGGAAAAAACCCTTCAACTTTGGGATCAGGATAATACATACATACACATACACAAATGTAACACAGAAAAAGGAGTTAAAGAAGCCAGGCGTGGTGGCTCACGCCAGTAATTCCAGCACTTGGGGAGGCCGAGGCAGGCAGATCACCTGAGGTCAGGAGCTCAAGACCAGCCTGGCCAACATGGTGAAACCCTGTCTCTACTAAAAATGCAAAAATTAGCCAGTCATGGTGGCATGCCTGTAATCCCAGCTACTTGGCAGGCTTAAAACAGGAGAATTGCTTTAACCCGTGAGGTGGAGGTTGCAGTGAACTGAGATGGTGCCACTGCACTCCAGCCTGGGCGACAGAGTGAGACTCCATCTCAAAAAAGAATTAAAGAGAAACAAAGGGACAAAAAAGATGAGAAATATAGAAAACAAGTATTAAAATGTCATCCATATATTCAACCATATCAACAATTACATTAAACATGAATGGACTAAATATTCCAAAGGGCACAGACTGTAAAACTGTATAAAAAAGCAAGATTCAACTATATGCTATCTACAAGAGATCCTTTAGATTCAAAGACACAAATAATAGAGTGAAAGTGAAAAGATATACCATGCAATCAAGAATCACAAGAGAGCAGGAATAGCTATATGAACAACAGTCAACATGGCCTTTTCCCCCAAGTTCTTCCTGCATACATTTAACTCAGCATAGACTTTAATAGTAATATTAATATTAGAAACATAAAGGAACATTTTATGATGATAATGGCTACATCAATACATCATGAAGATTTAGCCATTATAAATATATACACTGCTAACATTAGTCTCAAAAACAGAATTGAAAGGAAAAATATACAATTGAAAATCCATGATAGGCCCAGTACAGTGGCTCAACGCCTGTAATCCCAGCACTTTGGGAGGCTGAGGCAGGCAGATCACTTGAGGTGAGGAGTTTGAGACCAGCCTAGCCAACATAATGAAATGCCATCTCTACTAAAAAAAAAAAAAAAAAAAAAAAAAAATTAGCTGGATGTGGTGGCACTTGCCTGTAATCCCAGCTACTCAGGAGCCTTAGGCAGGAGAATCGCTTAAACCTGGGAGGTGGAGCCTGTAGTGAGCCGAGATCATGCCAGTGTGATATTGAGTCTTGCAAATCCGTTAACATGTTACAATGTCTTATTTAGATCTGTAATTTGCTTCAGCAATGTTTTGTGGTTTTGAGTGTATAGGCTTTGGACTTATTTTATTAAATTCAATGTCTTATTCCAAATATTTTATTCTTTTGATGTTATTGTAAATGACACTTTTTTTTTTTTTTTTTTTTTTTGAGACTGAGTCTCACCCTATTGCCCAGGCTGGAGTGCAGTGGCACCTCCCAGGTTCAAGCAATTCTCCTGCCTCAGCCTCCTGAGTAGCTGGGATTTTTAGTAGAGATGGGGTTTTGCCAGTTTGGCCAGACTGGTCTTGAACTCCTAGGCTCAAGTGATCTGCCTGCCTTGGCCTCCTAAAATGCTGGGATTACAGCCATGGGCCACTGTGCCCGGCCATAATTTTTGAATTTTTTTTTTTTTTTTGGTAGAGATGGGTTTCCGCCATGTTGCCCAGGCTGTTCTCCAACCCTGGGCTCAAGTGATACTCCTGCCTCGGCCTTCCAAAGTGCTGGGACTATAAGTGCAGGTGTGGACCACCGTGCTTGGCCTTTTTTTTTCTTTTTCTTTTTTTTTTTTTTTGAGACAGGGTTTTGGCTCTGTCACTCAGGCTGGAGTGCAGTGGTACCATCATGACTCATTGCAGCCTCAATGTCCCAGCCTCAAGCAGTCTTTCCACCTAACCCTCTCGAGTAGCTGGGACTACAGGCATGCACCACCACACCTGGCTAGTTTTATTTTTAATTTTTGTTTTTTTAAGTAGAGATGGGGGTCTCACTATGTTGCTCAGGCTGGTCTCCAACTCCTGGGCTCAAGTGATCTTCCCACCTCAGCCTCCCAAAATGCTGGGATTACAGGCGTGAACTGCCATGCCCAGCAGAAAAATTGTCATTGGAATAAAGTCTGGGGTTTTGTTAAAAGTTTTATATCGGCCGGGTGTGGTGGCCCATGCCTGTAATCCTAGCACTTTGAGAAGCTGAGGGGGGAGATTCCCTGAGCTCAGGGATTCAAGACCAGCCTGGACAATGCAGCAAAACCCTGTCTCTACTAAAATACAAAAAATTAGCTGGGCGTGGTGGCGTGCACCTGTAGTCCTGGCTACTTGGGAGGCTGAGGCAGGACAATTTCTTGAACCCAGGAGGCAGAGGTTGCAGTGAGCCGAGATCACGCCACTGCACTCCAGCCTGGGCGACAGGGCGAGACCTGGAGTGCAGGCACAATTATGGCTCCCTGCAGCCTTGACCTCCCCAGGTTCAGGTGATCCTCCCACCTCAGTTTTTCTATTTTTAGTAGAGGCCTCCAGCTCCCGGGTTCAAGCAATTCTCCTGCCTCAGCCTCCTGAGTAGCTGGGATTACAGGCGTGTGCCACCATGACGGGTTAATTTTTGTATTTTTAGTAGACACAGGGTTATACCATGTTGCCCAGGCTGGACTTCAACTCCTGGGCTCAAGTGATCCACCTGTCTTGGCCCCACAAAGTGCTAGGATTACAGGTGTGAGCCACCACACCTGGCCAGCAGTTTCTTAAAAAGTTACACTTACCTTAAAACCCAGCAATCCACTCCTAAGTATATGTCCAAAAGAAATGAAAACAACAGGCTGGGCGTGGTGGCTCACACCTGTAATGCCAGCACTTTGGGAGGCTAAGGCGGTAGCTCTCCAGACCACCCAGGGCAACATGGTAAAACCCCGTCTCCACTAAAAATACAAAAAAATTAACCGGGTGTGGTGGGGCACACCTCTAGTCCCAGCTACTTGGGAGGCTGAGGCAGGAGAATCACTTGAGCCCCAGAGGCAAAGGTTTCAGTAAGCCGAGATCGTGCCACTGCACTCTAGCTTGGGCTACAGAGTGAGACTCCATCTCACACACACACACAAAAGAAATGAAAACAACAATTTGTACATGAGTTCAAAACAGAATTATTTATTTATTTCCCAAACTAGAAACAATCCAAATGTCTATCAACAGATAAATGGATAAGCAAATGATGACACAATTGCATTAATGGAATACCACTCAGCAATGAAAAGGAACAAACCACTCATACCTGCAACAACACAGATGAGCCTCAGAAACGTGATGCTAAGTGAAAGAAGCCAGACCAAAAAAATTACATGCTATTATTCCATTTCAATGAAATTTCTGGAAAAGGCAAAAACCATGCAAAGTAGATCAGAGGTTGGCTGGGGGTGAGAGCAGAGACTGACTACAAATAGGCCCAAAGGAACGTTTTGGGTGATGGAAGTTTTCTATAAGTGGATTATGGTGATGGCTACACAACAGTATAAATTAAAGGTCATCCAAATGTGTACTTACAATGTTTGAATTGTATGACATGTAAATTATCTCATTAAATCTGTATTTTAAAAAAAGAACTGTGCTGTGAAGTTTGACATATTTTAAAGTAGGATGTCTTAGCCGGGCATGGTGTTGCATGCCTGTAGTCCTAGCTACTCAGGAAGTTGAGGCTAGAAGATTGCTTGACCTCAGTAGTTCAAGGCTGCAGTAAGCTATGATCATGCCACTGCACTCCAGCCTGGGCAACAGAGCAAAGACCTGGTCTTTATAAAAATTAAAAACCGACCGGGCACAGTGGCTCACACCTCTAATCCCAGAACTTTGGGAGGCTGAGGTGGGTGGATCACTTGAGGTTAGGAGTTCGAGACCAGCCTGGCCAACATGGTGAAACCCTGTCTCTACTAAAAATAAAAACATTAGCTGGGCATGGTGGCACACACCTGTAGTCCCAGCTACTTGGGAGGCGGAGGCAGGAGAATCGCTTGAACCTGGGAGGCGGAGGTTGCAGTGAGCCCAGATCGCGCCACTGCCCTCCAGCCTGGAGACACAGCCAGACTCCATCTCAACAACGACATCAAAAAAGGCCGGGCACGGTGGCTCACGCCTGTAATCTCAGCACTTTGGGAGGCCAAGGCGGGCGGATCAGGAGGTCAGGAGTTTGAGACCAGCCTGGCCAAGATGGTGAAACCCCATCTCTTCTAAAAATACAAAAATTAGCTGGGCGTGGTGGCGGGCGCCTGTAATCCCAGCTACTTGGGAGGCTGAGGCAGGAAAATTGCTTGAACCCGGGAGGCGGAAGGTGCAGTGAGCTGAGATCACACCACTGCATTCCAGCCCGGGCGACAGTGCGAGACTCCGTCTCAAAAAAAAAAAAAAAAAAATCTAAAACTCAAACTTCTGAATAACAATTTCCTCCTAGCAAGAAGGGACTCAGTAAGATAAGAAGCGCTGCTTGGCTACTTTGCAAATGTCTGGCTTAAGATGGCTGGTTTTTTGTATCTGCCTCTGCATTTAACCTGGTCCATCTCGCGGGTCACATAGCCTCTACAAAATGAGAAGGGGTTCAATGCCATTATCTCCGGGCCTGGGTAAAAGACTCAAGTCCTGACCCCATCATACTCCAACCAATACATACCCCGCCTGCGCTGTCTGCGCCTGGGTCTCTTCACCCGCAGTGAGCGGTCGCACGGCTCCACATCAGGGTCGCCCTGAGGCTCAGCCTTCCCCGGCCCCATTCCGAGTGCGCACAGGACTGAACGAGCACGCCCGGCCCCTGCTCCGGAGCGGAGGGACACGACGCGGACCCGCACGGTGCACCGCAGTGACCTGAGGAAGGAGCGACGGGCGCTCGCGCCAAAGGCATCCGAGTGCCTGGTAAACTGTAAAGCGCGGTCCTGCGTGAGTTGCTGTGGCTACAGCTGCGCCAGGCGGACGGCCTGCAGGACCGAGGTGCAGCTGGGACGAGCGGACAGCTCTGCGCGTGGGCGGGGAGCCCGGAGCCTCGCCGGGGCAATGTCATCTAGGTGCTCGGCGCTCCACTGATCCGGCCCCCGGGGGTGGGCGGGCACGTTTGCCTCGGATGGTCTAACAGGCGTCGGGGAGAGCCAATGGTGTGGCTTCATGGCTCCACCCCCTTCCATTCGATTGGCCGGCGCCGAAAAGCCGGGCGTGAGCGGCCGCAGTTTCTGGAGGGAGCCGCTGCGGGTCTTTCCCTCACTCGTCCTCCGCGCGTCGCCGCTCTTCGGTTCTGCTCTGTCCGCCGCCATGGCCCAGTGAGTGACTCGCCAGGGGCAGCCCGGCTCGGCCTCAGCGGGCGGGGAACTCTTTGGGGGTCGGGATCTCCCTCGTTCTCTCCGACGCCTCCCACCCTGGGGGTCGCCTGAGCTCACTTGGGGCTCTGTGACCCTGGCCCTACGGCGTCTCGGGCCCAGAGCTCCTTTCCTGCGGGCCCGGCCCCCTGCCCTCTCGGCCGCGCAGGCATGGGGCGGGGCGGGTCCCTTCGAGGGCCTGGGAGGAGGCGCGGCCAGGCCTCGCCGAGTCTGCAGGGACACCTGCGGGACGCGTGCCAGCGGGAGCCGGGCGCGAGGGCGGGGCTGGGGGCCGCCTGCCCGGCCGAGGCTCTGCAGCGTGCGCGCCCGGCTTCTGGGGGCCCGCGGGAGGCGCGGAGGAAAGTGCAGACTCCCAGTCACGGCCTAATGTGGAAGGACCGGACCCCTGGGTTGCAGCGCGTCGAGCGGTGCTGACTCTTTCCTTTGTTCTGTTTCTGCCTCTCTAGAGCTGACATCGCGCTGATCGGATTGGCCGTCATGGGCCAGAACTTAATTCTGAACATGAATGACCACGGTTTTGTGGTAAGCGGCGTGGGCGCATTGTCTTCTCTCTGGTTCCCGGGCGCTTTAGCCGAGGCCGGCGATAGGTTTGGGAGCTTACGGGTCCCCTGGCCGTGCTTTGCTAATGTGCTCTGTTGCTGCTCGTGGCATTTTTGTATGGAAAGGAGAAGCACCCTGTAGGCGTGGGCGGGCCGATCCCGAACTTAGTCCTGCGGAGTGTGCCTGTGGGTCGGTGAGGTTCACAGCCCGAATGAACGAATTAGTGTCTTAAGTAGAGAAGAAGGGTGCGGGAGGAGAACCTTGCTGGCTGTGTAGAGCTCTAACTTGATTGCCTGATGAGATCTGGGGAGAGTGAAAATGTTTCTTCTAAATGTTAAAGTGGCTTAGACGCCAGGGTGATCAATAACAACAGATAGAGCCTGTTGAACCGGCCAGTTCCTGGATTTGATTCTGAGTCCTAACAGGTTGGTTGTGGATTCTACCTAACACGCCGGGGGTAGTTGGCCTTCGCCTCGGTTGTCCGCCGTTTTCATCCTATGAGGTGACATAACTTTACAGTGAGCCTCCCACAGCTGGGGGAAGAAAAGGCAAAGGCAGGTCTGACCTCCCCAGAACTTGGGTTGAATGGAAAGGTCATTGTTACTTTGGCCACAGTCTGAAAGTCTTGTGTGTCCTGGATCTCCTACTCAGGACTTTTGTCCTTCTAGGTCTGTGCTTTTAATAGGACTGTCTCCAAAGTTGATGATTTCTTGGCCAATGAGGCAAAGGGAACCAAAGTGGTGGGTGCCCAGTCCCTGAAAGAGATGGTCTCCAAGCTGAAGAAGCCCCGGCGGATCATCCTCCTGGTGAAGGCTGGGCAAGCTGTGGATGATTTCATCGAGAAATTGGTGAGGCCAGCTGTGCTCTCAGCTGCTACCACGATAGCAGCTGTTTTTGGTTTCTTCCTTTAGTTCTTCTTCTTTTAACTCTAGAGATTTTTTTTTTCAATTTCTGCTAAGCTCTGACCAAATGATTGCTTAACTGTTGCAGTGTTGGTTAACTTGATAAGCACTTATGAAGTAACTTTGTCCTTTGGTGGTAGTAATTCTGAGAATACTAACAGACATTTCAATAAACATTAAGGCGGGGCACAGTGGCTCAGGCCTGTAATCCCAGCACTTTTTGGGAGGCTGGTTCAGATGGATCGTTTGAGCCCAGGAGTTCGAGACCAGCCTGGGCAACATGGCGAAACCCTGTCTCTACATAAAATTAAAAAATTAGCTGGGTATGGTGGTGCAAGCTTATGGTCCCAGCTACAAGCTTGTGGTCCCAGGTTCGAGACCAGCCTGGCCAACATGGTGAAACCCCGTCTCTACTAAAAATATAAAAATTAGCTGGGCTTTGTGGCTCATGCCTGTAATCCCAGTTACTCGGGAGGCTGAGGAATGAGAATCGCTTGAACCTGGGAGGTGGAGGTTACAGTGACCTGAGATTGTGCCACTCCAGTTTGGCGACAGAGCGAGACTCCGTCTCAAAAAAAAAAAAATGAAAATAAAATCAAGATCTCCTTAGGGAATCCTAGGGAACTGGATGCTTATTTTTGTACCAAACAATTTGTTGGCTTTAGCAGGTATATCTTTTTTGGAAGAAAAAAGTAGGGGAACCAGTGGAAATAATGTGTTTAGATACCCCAAAATAATTCTATAGTAACAACTCTGAAAAAACCCAGGCACTCCCATTTAGAAGAAATGTTTTGCTGTAAGCAGTGCAGTGATAGCTCAGGGGAGGCTGAGCATTCCTTTCTAGAGGAGTGGTGTCAACAGTGGGGTTGTTTCCACAGGGAGAAGGATTTGTAACCAGTATGCCACTGTTTTTCAATCAAATGACCTAGAAAGGAAGAACACTGAGTTTAAAAAAAGGACATAGTAAATTTTTTGTGTGGCAAGCTGCCTGTGCTCAGTTTCAGACAGAGAAAACTGAAAAATGGTGGATTATTCTTCAGTATAGGAAAATACTAAGTAATGTTAACTGGAGCCTTGTAGGGGGAAGATTGAATAATATAATAAAGCCCAGGCTGGGCGCGGTGGCTCACGCCTGTAATCCCAGCACTTTGGGAGGCAGAGGTGGGTGGATCATGAGGTCAGGAGATCGAGACCATCCTAGCTAACACGGTGAAACCCCATCTCTACTAAAAATACAAAAAATTAGCCAGGCGTGGTGGTGGGTGCCTGTAGTCCCAGCTACTTGGGAGGCTGAGGCAGGAGAATGGCGTGAACCCGGGAGGCAGAGCTTGCAGTGAGCCGAGATCACACCACTGCATTGCAGCCTGGGTGACAGTGCGAGACTCCGTCTCAAAAAAAAATAAAAATAAAAATAAAAAAATAAATAAAATAATAATAATAATAAAGCCCAGCCTGGTTGGTGTGCTGTAGGTAGATATTCATGTTCAAGGCTCTGTCTCTTCCTGACCTCCGAACTGTTGTCATAAAATCATTCATTCATACACTAAACCATTTGATATGTATTTACTGAATCCCCACTCTCTTCTAGACACATTATAGTCAGTGTTTAATCTGTATACTTACTTAAAAATAGAAACGGGGTCTTGCTATGCTGTCCATGCTGGTCTCAAATTCCTGGACTCAAGCGATCCTCCTGCCTCAACCTCCCAAAGTGTTGGGATTACAGGTGTGAGCCACTGAGCCTGGTCAGCCCTAAACTTTTAAATAGTGTGCAGCTCTGGCCACAGAGAGGATTATTGAAGATTAAATAGGCTGGGTGCATTGGCCTCCTGCCAAGCCAGGAGGCTTTTAGCCCAGGAGTTTGAGACCAGCCTGGGCGACATGGTGAGACTCCATCTCAAAAAAATTTTTTTTTTTTGAGACGGGGTCTCACTCTGTCCCCCAGGCTGGAGTGCAGTGTTGCGATCTCAGCTCACTGCAAGCTCCACCTCCCGGGTTCACGCCATTCTCCTGCCTCAGCCTCCCGAGTAGCTGGGACTACAAGGCGCCTGCCACAGCGCCCGGCTAATTTTTCGTATTTTTAGTAGAGACGAGGTTTCACCATGTTAGCCAGGATGGTCTTGATCTCCTGACCTTGTGATCCGCCCACCTCGGCCTCCCAAAGTGCTGGGATAACAGGCGTGAGCCACCGCGCCCGGCCTACAAAAAAAATTTTAAAACTAGCTGGGAATTGTGGTTCAAGGAGTTCAAAGTTGCAGTGAGTCATGTTCACACCACTGCAGGAGTTCAGGGTTTCAGTGAGCCATGTTCGCACTCCTGCATTCCAAGCTGGGCAACAGAATGAGACTCTTTTTAGACTATGTTTATTTGGAATAAATTCTTGTTTGTTTTAATTTGCCAAGGTATGTTTCATTGTTGGTCCATCTTAATGCTGGTGTCTGGTTACAGGTACCATTGTTGGATACTGGTGACATCATCATTGACGGAGGAAATTCTGAATATAGGGACACCACAGTAAGTGTTCTTCAGTCCAGATTCTTCCAGGTTCTGAGAACATTCTAGAAAAAAGTGTCAGCATCGCATATGTGACAGTAGGGTGAACTGCCCTGTGGTACTGATTTTTTTGAGATTACTACTGATACAATAGTTCTCAGCCTTTTTTTCTGTTAAGACACACTTAGCAAAAGGGCCGGGTGTGGTGGCTCACACCTGTAATCCCAGCACTTTGGGAGGCCAAGGCAGGTGGACCAAGAGGTCAAGAGATCAAGACCATCCTGGCTAACGTGGCGAAAACCCGTCTCTACTAAAAATACAAAAAATTAGCCTGGCATGGTGGCATGCGCCTGTAGTCCCAGCTACTTGGGAGGCTGAGGCAGGAGAATTGTTTGAACCCAGGAGGCAGAAGTTGCAGTGAGCCGAGATCATGCCACTGCACTCCAGCCTGGGCGACAGAGTGAAACTCCATCTGAAAAAAAAAAAAAAAAAAAAAGACACTTGGTGGGTGGGATTCTCAGTCACACATGCAACTCAGAGGATGACTACTCAGATACAGCAGGCTGAGAATTACGTTTTAACTCCTCCCCTTCCCCTTCCAAGTAATCCATGATATGTCAGTCTGTAACTGGTTTAGAACCACTCCTCTAATGGTATCAAATGCTGAGGGAATTCCTGTGTGCTCTGAAGTGCTGAATGGCATTAAGTTGTATTAAACCTACTCTTCGTTGAGTCTTATTCAAGGTCTTTTCCAGTAAAATGCCAGTGTGTGTTTGGCTTTATTTTACTTTGGGGATGAGGTAGGTATCGTGAATGTCCATAGTTGTATTGTTTTGTTTTTTAACTCCTACACATAGGGGATTAACTTTCCTGAGTCATGAGTTATTCCTAGATCCTTGGGTCATTTCCTGTAAATGTAGGCTCTCCATTCCTATCTTATACTTCCTCTCATTTATAAGGGAAACATTTTTGGGTAGCATAATGAAACATGGAAGCATAATGAAATTATTTTTCTGTCCTTCAGAGACGGTGCCGAGACCTCAAGGCCAAGGGAATTTTATTTGTGGGGAGCGGAGTCAGTGGTGGAGAGGAAGGGGCCCGGTATGGCCCATCGCTCATGCCAGGAGGGAACAAAGAAGCGTGGTGAGTGCCATCAGCACTGTGCCCATCTCTGTACAAGGGAGCTGGACTTTGAGAACGAATAAGCCAGGAGCAGTTCTGCCACCCTGATCTCTGTGGTGCCCTGAGTGTGACAGCTAGGAGATGCTGGCAATTTGTTTTATCTAGACATTTTGTTGCTTTGATATAGTATATGTGCACAATCCTCTTTTGCCTTTTTTCTTCTGTTATTTCTATCAAGACTGATACCTGACGTTCTAAATAGGCTTTTTTTTTTTTCCCGCCCAGGCAGGAGTGCAGTGGTGAGATCTTAGCTCACTGCACCCCCCGTCTCCTGGGCTCAAGCAATTCTTGTGCGTCAGCCTCCTGAGTAGCTGGGACTACAGGCACATGCCACCATGCCTGGCTAATTTTTTGCCTTTTAGTAGAGACAGGGTTTCACCATGTTACCTTGGGTGGTCTCGAACTCCTGACCTTAGGCGATCTGCCCGCCTTGGCCTCCCAAAGTGCAGGGATTACAGCCATGAACCACCACACTTGGCCTCTAAATAGGCTTTAAGGAAGCAGTTTAGGTAATGTTCTGTGCAATGTCTGGATGTAGGAATAAGGTCTGCCTCTTTTAGCTGATATATAACCCAAAAGTAACTTTATGTAATAATCGTGGGTAACAGGCTGGGCATAGTGGCCCATGCCTGTAATCACAGCCCAGCACTTTGGGAAGCTGCGGTGAATGATCATTTGAGCCCAGGAGTTGAAGACTAGCCTGGACAACATAGCGAGATCCTGTTTCTACAAAAAAGTAAAACAAACATTTTTTTAATTAAAAAATATAAATTGGCCGGGCGTGGTGGCTCACGCCTGTAATCCCAGCACTTCGGGAGGCTGAGGCAGGAGAATCGCTTGAACCTAGGAGGCAGAGGTTAGTGAGCCGAGATCGCGCCACTGCACTTCACCCTGGCGACAGAGTGAGAGTTTGTCTCAAAAACAAAACAAAACAAAACAAACAAAAAATACACACACACACACACACATATATAAATAATTGTGGGCAATCCGATATATATATAAATAATTGTGGGCAATCCGCTTGCCCTGGCCTCCCAAAGTACTGGGATTACAGGCGTGAGCCACTGTGCCTGGTCTGAAATATGATTCTTTAAGGCTGGGCATGGTGGCTCACGCCTGTAATCCCAGCACTTTGGGAGACTGAGATGGGAGGATCACTTGAGGTCAGGAGTTCAAGACCAGCCTGGCCAACATGGTGAAACCCCCATCTCTACTAATAATACAAAAATTAGCCGGGCATGGTGGAGGGCACCTCTAATCCCAGCTACACGGGAGGCTGAGGCACAAGAATCACTTGAACCTGGGAGGCAGAGGTTGCAATGAGCCGAGATCTCACCACTGCACTCCATCATGGGTGACAGAGCGAGACTCGGTCTCAGTAAAAAAGAAAAAATGATTCTTTTTTTGAGACGGAGTCTTGCTCTGTTGCCCAGGTTGGGGTGCAGAGTGCAGTGGCGCGATCTCTGCTCACTGCAAGCTCCACCTGCCGGGTTCACGCCATTCTCTCGCCTCAGCCTCCCAAGTAGCTGGGACTACAGGCACCCACGACCACGCCCAGCTAATTTTTTGTATTTTTAGAAGAGACGGGGTTTCACCGTGTTAGCCAGGATGGTCTTGATCCCCTGATCTCGTGATCTGCCTGCCTCGGCCTCCCAAAGTGCTGGGATTACAGGTGTGAGCCACCGCGCCCAGCCAAAAATAATTTTTTTAATTACCTTTCTGGTGAATGAGTCTGGGGATTCTCTTCAGTGTGTTATTAATAAAACACAGAAGTAGAGAGGCCTTTCTGCTTCTCAGAAGTTTAAACAGCTGTGTGTGCAGTGGCTTGCACCTGTGGTGCCAGCTATTCAGGAGACTGAGGCGAGAGAACTGCTTGAGCCCAGGTGTTCAAGGCCAGCCTGGACAACATAGCAAGACCCTGTTTCTTAAGAAAAAAAAAAAAAAAAAGGTTTGAAAATACTTATCTCGAAGCACCTGCACAGTGAGCAGTTAGAAAGGCAACCAGCAGACAATGCACGTAAAAGTATTTGACATATGGAGTGCTCCAGTTGTTTCCATCAGTTCTCTTTCCTCATACTGTGGTGGCAGAAGTACAAATGGCACCTTTACCAGAAGGACACTATAAAAGTTCAGTGAAGCTCTGAGGTTTCCGGTGTGGCTGTCTTCATCCCTAATCCTAAATGTTAACTTTGCAACCCTGTAAGATTTCATGTCTGTACCAGAAACTTTTTGTGAGGAAGCCTTGACTGGCCATTAGGGAGCAGAACAGTGAGGGAAAGTCTCAGGAGTAATATATCTGTGTGCTGAGCTGTGGAAGGAATGAACAGCGGCCTTTCTCTGAATGGTAATGTAGCTCTCAAAAACGCTGCCTGGTTCTTAATCCAAATGTCCAGAACCTTTCTGTGCCTGGCAGCACACATCCAGACAAATAAAAGAGGGTCTCTTCACTTGCTAAAAGCCATTATAAGGAGAAATAAAGAAAAGGGAAAAAATTAAAAGAGGATCTCTAAAGGAACTTTCGTATTGCCTGCTGTTTGCAATCATACTGTCTGCTGCTGCTGCAATAGAAATTTCTGAGCTGGGTGCGATGGCTTATGCCTGTAATTTCAGTGACTCAAGAGGCTGAGGTGGGAGGAGTGCTTGATCCGAGGAGTTCAAGACCAGCCACATCAACATAGGGAGACCCCATCTCTGCAACAACAACAAAAAATTAGCCAGGCATGGTGGCTCACGCCTATGGTCCCAGCACTTTGGGAAGCTGAGGTGTGAGGATTGCTTGAGGCCAGGAGCTCAACACCAGCCTGGGCAACATAGCAAGATCCTGTCCCTACAAAAAAAAAGTTTTTAATTAGCTGGGTGTGATGGCACACACCTGTAGCCCCACCTACTTGGGAGACTGAGGCAGGAGGATCACCTAAGTCCAGGAGTTTGAGGCTGCAGGGAGCCGTGATTGTGCCACTGCACTCCAGCCTGGGCAACAGAGTGAGACCCTGTCTCTAAGAAGACATTTCTTCTGGTGCTTTGGTGATGCTTCTGCTCGGCCTTTCTGTCTGTAGTCTCAGTCCGATAGTCCAGTCTGCTTTGAGGGCCCACCAGGACCTAGAGGAGGGGCCAGTTTCAGTCAAGGGTCTGCAGTTGACCTTGAGAACTTAGCACATTCATTATCTTTTTGTGGGCACTTCCACCTCCCATTAGAAAGAAAAAGATGGGCCCAGTGCGGTGGTGGCTTATGCCTGTAATCCCAGCACGTTGGGTATCCACGGTGGGTGGATCACTTGAGCTCAGGAGTTGGAGACCAATCTGGGCAACATGGCAAAACCCCATCTCTACAAAATCCAAAAAAATGAGCTGGGTGTGGTGTCACATACCTGTAGTCTTAGCCATTTAGGGGGCCGAGGCAGAAAGATTACTTGAACCTGGGAGGTTGAGGAGGCTGCAGTGAGCTGAGATCACACCACTGCATTCCAGCCTGGGTGACAACATGAGACCCTGTCTCAAAAAAAAAAAAAAAGAAAGGGAAAGATAGGGGTTGGTGTCTATGGGTATGTAATTGGGCTCTCGGCCCGTCTCTTCTCATTAGCTGAACCACACTGTTTCTTTACACAGGCCGCACATCAAGACCATCTTCCAAGGCATTGCTGCAAAAGTAGGAACTGGAGAACCCTGCTGTGACTGGGCAAGTTCTGGGCTACTCTTTAAAGCCAATTGGCAACATGGGCGTGTCTAAGTGATGAAGTGCGTGGAGAAAGGCCACCGTGGTCTCCCAGGGGTTAGCTTGGTGACATAAACGTCTCAATCTTTGATTGCTAGCATAACCAACACCTAGAATGCATGCCTGCTGTTCACATCTTTGTATCTTACCTGACTGTTCATAGCCTTGAGGTTGATATTAAAAGCAGCCTTCTATAATTCATCTAAAAGATGAATTCTTTAAAAAGGAATAGGATGAAGTGAAATAAGATTTTTTCGAGCCATATTATTTCATGGCCAAAGGAAAGAATGTCAGAATCAAAAGTGGCGTTTGCTTGCATGGGTGAAAGGAGGAGGATTGAAGGTACTGTTGCTGTGTCAACATTCCATGAATGTGGAAAATTCCCCATCCTGTAGTGTGGGATTCAGGCATTCTGTGCTTGAACAAAGTAACCTGTGGACTTGCACCCTCACTGAATATGAATGAGGCCTAACCTAGTTCATAGTACAGTGGTGCGATCTCGGCTCACCGCAACCTCCACCTCCCAGGCTCAAGCAATCCTCCTGCCTCAGCCTCCTGAGTAGCTGGGACTGCAGGTGCATGCCACCGCACCTAGCTAATTTTTGTATTTTTTGTAGAGACGGGGTTTCACCATGTCACCCAGGCTGGTCTCAAACTCCTGGACTCTCAAGTCATCTGCCTGCCTTGGCCTCACAAAGTGCTGAGGTTACAGGCATGCGCCACCATGCCCGGCCTCGTGTTGCTGTTAAAGTAAACTTTATCTCATATTGTAGTTCAGCCATGCTGTGGATGGAAAAAAGCATTAGGCTCAGGAGACCTAAGTGGCAGTTCTGGCTTTCCATAAACTTAACTGTGACATCAGGCAAGCCACGTCCCTTCATGGACTTCAGTTTCCTTATCTGTAAGATATGGGGTTGGATTACATGATCTCCAAGCTCTCTTCAGCTCCTGATTCCCTTTAATTTTATATCAGCAATTTTAATGTGAATTTTATTATTCAATTTTATTTTATATGAAATCAACGCTGAGGTTCAAATAAGGACTCAGGCCTTTGAGGAATCCGGGAAGCCCTCCCTCCTAGGCCTGCCAGTGCTTGGTGGCTTTGGCTACAGCAGCTCTCTTGTCCTTACCTTTTCACCAGTGGTTGGCCATTGAGCTCAGTCAGAATCTGCTTAGGGTAGAAAGAGGCTGGTGCTGGGACTGACGTAAAGGGCTGAGTAATCTTCTCATTAGTGTGAAGGATTGGAAAGGGACCTCTGTTCCCTGACAGTAGATTACTGCGGTAAAAGGCCGGGCGTAGTGGCTCGTGCTTATAATCCAGTATTTTGGGAGGATCCCTTGAGCCCACGAGTTCAAGGCTGCAGTGAGCAGTGATCATACTACTGCACTCTAGCCTGGGTAACAGAGAGAGACCCTGTCTCTTAAACAGAAACAAAACCAAAAAGATCACTGCAATAAAAGTGAGTGGTAGCAACTTTTTTTTTTTTTTTGAGACAGTCTTGCTTTATCATCCAGGCTGGAGTGCAGTGGCGTAATCTCAGCTCACTGCAACTTCCGCCTCCTGGGTTCAAGCGATTCTCATGCCTCAGCCTCCAGTGTAGCTGGGATTACAGGCATGTGCCACCATGCCTGGCTAATTTTTGTATTTTTGGTAGAGATGGGGTTTCACCATGTTGCCCAAGCTGGTCTTAAACTCCTGACTTCAAGTAATCGGCCCACCTTGGCCTCCCAAAGTGTTGGGATTATAGGTGTGAGCCACCGCACCCAGCCTGCAACTTTTTTTTTAGATACACACACTTAGGACAAAGTCATGAAGAGAAGCACAGTCCTTGCCCCTACGTGTGTTGATCAAGCAGGCCCTCCTTAGTTCATGGCTGAAGTGGCCGGAAGGGTAAGGTGAAGTAAGATGTTAGCAGCCACGTTACTGCGTGGCCAGAGTGTCAAAATCAGAAGTCAGCAGGGGCAGCAATAGGAACATGGACAAGGCCAGGCGTGGTGGCTCATGCCTGGAATCCCAGCACTGTGAGAGGCTGAGGTGAGTGGATCACCTGAGGTCAGGAGTTTGAGACCAGCCTGGCCAACATGGTGAAACTCCATGTCTACAAAAATTAGCTGAGTGTGGCGGTGTGCTCCTGTAATCCCAGCTCATCAGGAGGCTGAGGCGTTAGAATTGCTTGAACCCAGGAGGCAGGTGTTGTGCTGAGCCAAGATCACACCGCTGACACTCCAGCCTGGGCGACAGAGCGAGACTCCGTCTCAAAAAAAAAAAAGAAACACGGACAATGGAGTCCTGATGTGAGCGTCAGTTGTATCGGTCCAGGTGGTGACAGCCAGCAGAGAGACTGCCCAGGTCATCCAAACACCTGGCCTCCTGGGCAGGTGTGTCCCTGTCATGGAGCTGGGTGTAGATGACTGAGAGTTTGATGCCATGAACTGTTTGGCTCTCGTCACTCCCTTTGTTCCAGTTCTTGACAACTAAATAATTTTCGGATAATCTGGCTTCCCAGTTGCTTGTCTATAGGGCCAGAATGTGTTGACCAGACTAACATTTGTAACCATGAAGATCCATAGTTAAGGTTTTCATCCTACATTCATTAACTGGTATTCTGATTTTATACATCTTGCCAGCTTATAAATAAAGATCTGGTCTTTATTTATAAATATAAATATAAATATAATGATGGGGCCTTGGAGGGACTCCTTTCTGGGCTTACAAGTTTGAGACCTTGGATCTAGGGTCATTTTACTTTTCAGTAGCCATTAGGAACAACTACAATACATTTATATTTTGAAAAAAAAAAGTGATTTAATTAGCCAATATATTTTAACCTCTAGTTGCTAGAAAGGTGGTAACTTTGGGAAAAAGAGGACTTTTTTTCTTGTGGGTGGGGGCTGGGAAGGTGGGGAGTTGCTTTGAATGATGAGAAAGAGTAGAAAATACAGGCTAGAGAGCGATAAGTATTGAAAGTGAATTCAGGGACTTTGAGAAACCTTGAGAAGAATGAGTCTAGAATTAGTGTTAAATAATATTGTACTGGACTGAAGCTTGCTTTGAATTGCTATATGATTCTTGTATCAAAAATGCTGTACTCATTTTATACTTGTTATTTTTTGTGTGGAGAGGTAGCCTTGCCAGGGATGTTGGCATGAAAGCTGATGTGGACTTATCTGATGTGTCGCCTGTCTCTCTGAAGGCCTCTTGGTGCTTGTTGTCCTGACAGGTGGGAGATGAGGGAGCAGGCCACTTCGTGAAGATGGTGCACAACGGGATAGAGTATGGGGACATGCAGCTGATCTGTGAGGCATACCACCTGATGAAAGACGTGCTGGGCATGGCGCAGGACGAGATGGCCCAGGTGAGGCGCCGGCACTGCCTCTGTGTCCGTTCTGCAGGGAGTGCTCACTTTGCCACAGACACCGAATCTTTTCTTCATTCCTATCCCCTTGGCCATTCGGGTGGCCTGCATGGACTCAGCCTAATTTGAGGGAGACTGTTAGTAATAGGCCTATACACTATGCTAGTTAGTCACTAAGCAGAAAGTCCCCACAGAGTCTGGGTGGTTATCATCACCACCATTTAGCGTAGCTTACCTGGTGTCAGGCACTGTGTCACTCCACATACCTGTCCCATTTACTCCCACAGTTGTCCCACATGGCAGATGCAGCAGCAGATTTCTTTCCTGATCAAGTTGGGATTGGCTTTTTGATAGTTAATCTGAAAAGTCAGTCCAAGTAGGGAAGCTGAAGCATTTCCCCCAACATTTTATTATGAAAATATTCAACCATGCAGCACAGAAGTTTGAGAGTTTTACAGTGAACACCTGGATACACACCTCCTCCTTTCTCCCATCCACAGGTTCCTGTACTTGCTTTAGCAATGTCTGTCCATCCCCCACCAATTTCATCTTATTTTTTGGATACATTCAAAGTAAACTGCAGGTATCCATACTTCTGTTTTCCCTAAATACTTTAGATGAATGTATCTTTATCATGAGGTAAACATAGATTTTAACTGAAAACATAGGAAAGGACTTTCATTCACCCGCCATTTTTTGGAGGGCCAAGGCCTTCTCGTGAAGTATGGTTTGCTGATGCGCTTTCTAGTCGTGTCTTACATCTAGAATTTCTAGTTTCAGTTATTTCCAATGGGTTGTGATTTACAGACTCTAGCAAGGCATACAGTATAGAAGCTTTCCAGATTTTTTGTTGTTGTCCTCCTAGTTTTTTATTCATGTCATCCTCACTTACTTTGACTATTGTTTGTTTCACTGGATTGCTGTTAATTGTTCTTTCTAAAACATTACCTTAGTTTTCTTTCACAGAAACAGTGCTATTCTTTTTGTGTTCATTTTTTATTGGTATATATAATACTTAACGTGTTCACTCAGCAAACACACGAGTGCTTCACTGTGTGCCAAGCATGATTCTAAATGCTGAGGATATACTAGTGAAGAAAGCAAAGTGCCTGCCCTCCCGGAGCTGGGGAGACACAGAAATAAATAAACAATATCAAACTAGTTAGCGATGACTGTGAGAACGAAGAGTAAACTGGGACAAGATCCGGTGATTGCAGAAGGCTTCTGAGGAGGCGACAGTGCACAGAGACCTAAGTGAAGTGAGGAGCCCTTGCCTCTGAGGAGACAACACTCCTGGTGGCCAGAAAGTCAGTATAACCAGGTTCAGAACAAACACAACTGACTCTGGGTTAGCATAAAACTCAACCAGCAGGAGCAGAAGTCCCCAGGCAGACGCGAGCAGAGCCTGCTGGCAACCGTGAGCATTGGTCAGCGTGGACATTGGACAAGGGGCTTCCTTGCTCAGCCCTCATTCCTCTAACATGGTTCTCTCCTGTGTTCTGCATGTAGGCCTTTGAGGATTGGAATAAGACAGAGCTAGACTCATTCCTGATTGAAATCACAGCCAATATTCTCAAGTTCCAAGATACCGATGGCAAACACCTGCTGCCAAAGATCAGGGACAGCGCGGGGCAGAAGGGCACAGGGAAGTGGACCGCCATCTCTGCCCTGGAATACGGCGTACCCGTCACCCTCATTGGTAATGTTATGCTTTTCACATGGGCCCTTTCGTCCACTATTCTGATCTTGATGTCTGGAGGACAGATACAGACTGGTCTTTAGAGAATCTCTTCAGCCTTCTTCAGCTTTCAGAGTGCCTTTTGCTCTTTCTTGTGTCGAAGAAACTGACAGTGTGAGAGAGGCTGACGCTGCTTTTGATTCTCTTCCTTGTAGTTCTTATCTCATTCGTACAAACTGTGAGGTAAATTCGGAAGTGACTGTCCTTCCTATCCAGTTTTATCTTTGGAATATTTTAGCATTAGTGATGTAATTGTAGTCAGTGATCTAAGATTTTATTTATGAGGCAGGTAACTTGAGTGAAATTTTTCATAGAAAAGTTCATGAATAACAGGGCCGGGCACAGTGGTTCATGCCTGTAATGCCAGCACTTTGGGAGGCCGAGGCGGGTGGATCATGAGGTCAGGAGATTGAGACCATCCTGGCTAACATCATGAAACCCCGTTTCTACTAAAAATACAAAAAATTAGCCAGGTGTGGTGGCACGTGCCTGTAGTCCCAGCCACTCAGGAGGCTGAGGCAGGAGAATTGCTTGAACCTGGGAGGCAGAGTTTGCAGTGAGCTGAGATGGCACCACTGCACTCCAGCCTGGGCGACAGAGCGAGACTTCGTCTCAAAAAAAAAAAAAAAATGAGCAGGTGCCTGTAATCCCAGCTACTCAGGAGGTTGAGCCATGAGAATCGCTTGAACCCGGGAGGCAGAGGTTGCAGTGAGCCAAGATCATGCCACTGCACTCCAGCCTGGGCAACAGAATGAGACTCCATCCGCTCCAAAAAAAGTTCGCGAATAACATATGCTTGTGTACTCAGAAATTATTAAAAATTTACTTTTTTCCCCTAGATATTAAAAAGATAAAAATTACCTATCCATTTGAGTCCTCGTTGTTTTGCTAAGTTCCTTCTCCTTCCTCTTTTAGAAGAAAGCCACTATCCTGAAGTTGGTGTGTATCCTGCCCACTTGTTTTATATCTTACATTAGTGAGCTAAGCATCAAACTCAGAAAGATAAGGAAATAATATAAAGAAATAAACATAAAACGAGAGGGGATTAACAATATCAAAATCTTGGCCGGGGGGGGTGGTTTTCTGTGTGTTTGTTTGTTTTTTGAGACGGAGTCGTGCTCTGTCACCCAGGCTGGAGTTCAGTGGCATGATCTCGGGTCACTGCAACCTCCACCTCCCGGGTTCAAGTGATTCTCCTGCCTCAGCCTCCCGAGTAGCTGGGATTACAGGCATGCGCTACCATGCCTGGCTAATTTTTGTGTGTTATTAGTGGAGACGGGGTTTTACCATATTGGTCAGGCTGGTCTCGAACTCCTAACCTCAGGGGATCTGCCCGCCTCGGCTTCCAAAAGTGCCGGGATTGCAGGCGTGAGCCACCGTGCCCAGCAAAGGTGGTTCTAAGAATAAAATACATAGACTTCTGGCAGGAATGAAAAAGGAGAACGAAAGATGCCTCTCGTGGTTAATGAGAGGCTGATCTTTGCTTCTGGCAGATTGTTCTCATTATATTAAAACAGAATTGGGCCAGGCGCGGTGGCTCACGCCTGTAATCCCAGCACTTCGGGTGACCGAGGTGGGCGGATCACGAGGTCAGGAGTTTGAGTCCAGCCTGACCAACATGGCGAAACCCCATCTCTACTAAAAATACGAAAGTTAGCCAGGCATGGTGACCCGCGCCTGTAATCCCAGCTACTCAGGAGGCTGAGGCAGGAGAATCACTTGAACCCGGGAGGCGGAATTTGCAGTGGGCCAAGATCACACCACTGCACTCCAGCCTGGGCGACCGAGCAAGACTCCGGCTAAAAAAAAAAAAAAAGAAGCATCTCAAAAATAATAAAACAGAATTTTTCCTGTTTGCTCCTCTGGATACAGGTTGCCTTTCTCTCCCTTGACTCTTCTCCCCTTTTGACCTCCCTGTTCATTGTGCCTCGCCCTGTTGATGAACTGTGTGGTGTAAGGCAGAGTAAGGAGGAAAGTCGGTGGTTTCTACAGTTCCGTGCTGTATAGAAGGAAGTTGGCTGCTTTTAGCCGATCTGAGCCATAACATAGGTGAGGAGGGAGGGGCCAATAGCTAGGAGCAATTTATTCATCACGGACTCAAGTATATGTGTAAGTATTAGGATCTCAGAATCCTACTCTCCTCCTGTGGATCCATATACCTCTTCCCCCAGGGTGGCTGGGCCCACCCCCTGCTGGGAGCCATCATTATTTGTGAACTAACAGGGAAGTCTTCCAGCTGCCCTCTCCCCCCCTCTAACAGGAAGGGTTTGCCTCATAGCCTGTTGCACCAGTCATCTTACAAAGCTTCCTTCTAGAAATGCTAAGTCATCCTGTGTGTGCATTTGGGCCAAGAGAGAGGTAGCTGCTTTTGTGTGTTTGGAGTAGGGTTAGCAGTCTCAAGCCATAGCTGCTCCTCTTTCCTCAGAAATAAAGTCCTCTGTTAGTTCCCTGAGCTTTTACTTCATTTTGTCTATGGGGGAAAAAGTGGTTAAAGAGTCATTTATTCTAACTATAAATTGTCAGTTGAGCAAGTCTTTTATAAGGGATACTTTCTGAAAATACTAAATGTCTTAATATTAAAATACTACATTGACTTTTTAATTCAAATGAAGTAAAGTGGTTAAACTTGAATGATTACGGCTATACTGAAAACCGTAAAATATAAAAACCTAACATTTTTTTGAGAGGTGAGTCCGTAAATGTGACTTATCAATGTAAAATCTTCAAAAAAAAAAAAATTAAGGTCCTCTAAATTGAATTTGAAATTTTACTCATGGACCAACACTGAGTATTCTACATAACAGTGGTTTTTATTTTATTTTACTGGTTTTAGAGACAGGGTCTCACTGTGTTGCCCAGGCTGGAGAGCAGTGGTGTGATCATGGCTCACTGTAGCCTTGAACTCCTGGGCTCAAGTGATCCTCCCACCTCAGCCTGCCAAAGTGCTGGGATTACAGGTGTTAGCCACCTTGCCCAGCCATAACAGTGGTTTCTATCTCTTCATTTTCCCTCAAAACTCCCTTTTGAATTTCATGTTAATCTTTGTGATTGAATACTCATATTTGTATTGGAAGATTGTCTTAAGAGTTTTAGTTATCAAATTAACTGTTTAGAGCTTCTTATAAAGTTCCTTCCAATCCATGTCAACTTTTGTGGCCTAAGGTTGAAACTTTCAGCTCTTTGTATAAACAGACTTTCCTGCTCCACCTTTCTTCTGGTTGCTGTGCGAACTTTGGTAATTTTCACGCGCATCCGTGTGAAAAGACCACCAAACAGGCTTTGTGTGAGCAATAAAGCTTTTTAATCACCTGGGTGCAGGCAGGTTGAGTCCGAAAAGAGTCAGCGAAGGGAGATAGGGGTGGGGCCATTTTATAGGATTTGGGCAGGTAGTGGAAAATTACAGTCAAAGGGGGTTTTTCTCTTACACGGGCAGGGCCGAGGGGTCACCAGGTGCTCAGTGGGGGAGGTTCTGAGCCAGGAGAAGGAATGTCACAAGGTTAATCGCTCAGTTAAGGTGGGGCAGGAACAAATCACAATGGTGGAATGTCATCAGTAAAGGCAGGAACCAGCCATTTTCACTTCTTTTGTGATTCTTCACTTGCTTCAGGCCATCTGGATGTATACATGCAGGTCACAGGGGATATGATAGTTTAGCTTGGGCTCAGAGGCCTGACAGTAATCTGTTTCCTCTTCCCGATCTCCCCATGTAGGAGAAGCTGTCTTTGCTCGGTGCTTATCATCTCTGAAGGATGAGAGAATTCAAGCTAGCAAAAAGCTGAAGGGTCCCCAGAAGTTCCAGTTTGATGGTGATAAGAAATCATTCCTGGAGGACATTCGGAAGGTGGGACACAGTCCCTGGCAGTGGTCTTTGTTGGTCCTGCGGAAGGCAGTGGGGGTGGGGGTTGTGGTGGGAGAACACTCGAGGCCACAGGATGGCAGGTGGAATGAAGTTCAGCCTTGACTTGGATCTTGATTTACAGTGTTTTCCTAGAATATTGGCCCTTCTGGGATCTCCACTGCTGATAAGAATAAGACTGGTAGACATAAGGTGGTCACTCTCCTAATGGCAATCCTAGTAGGTCTCTGTGTCACTCTTTAGGCACTCTACGCTTCCAAGATCATCTCTTATGCTCAAGGCTTTATGCTGCTAAGGCAGGCAGCCACCGAGTTTGGCTGGACCCTCAATTATGGTGGCATTGCCCTGATGTGGAGAGGGGGCTGCATCATTAGAAGGTAAGTGAGAGGCAGCCCAGGGTCCGACGGGAAGGACTCACACGGCTGTGCAGAAGTGCGATCTTAGGACACTTAGCTTGAGCAGTTTCCAGGGATGGGCACTTAGCCCCATCACTGGACACTGGCACAAGATAGGCTTAGATTATGTGGTTCCCTTCTTCACTGTACCTCAGTTGCTGTAACTAGATTGTCCACACTACACCTTTTTTTTTTTCTTTTGAGACCAAGTTTCGCTCTTATTGCCCAAGCTGGAGTGCCATGATGCGATCTTGACTCACTGCAACCTCTGCCTCCCGGGTTCAAGTGATTCTCCTGCCTCAGCCTCCTAAGTAACTGGGATTACAAGGGCACGCCACCATGTCCGGCTAATTCTTTTGTATTTGTAGTGGAAACAGGGTTTCACCTTGTTAGCCAGGCTGGTCTCAAACTCCTTGCCTTGGGTGATCTGCCCGCCTCAGCCTCCCAAAGTGCTGGGATTACAGGCGTGAGCCACTGCGCCCGGCTCCGCATTACACCTACTACACTACACCTTTTAAAGTACTTCTGTGAACTGTCGTGCCCTCTGGCCTTGCCTCTTGGGAATTTTGCTCTGTATTTTCATTGAAAATGTCAAATCATAGAAAACGTAGCATTTCTACACATGACGTTACATCGTTCTCGTGTTGGCTGAAGATTCATTTGATGAATCTGATTTTTCTGAAGTAGATGATTCTGGTGATTCAGATGATTCTAATATTAGTTCTCTTTAGAAATAACGCCAAGAATAGTTTTTATATTTTATTTTCATATTGAAAATCGTCAGATTTTCTTCAGCCTCAAAAAGCGTGTTTATGTAAAATTAAATGAGCTCTGGCAGCGAGCTGCACTTTTTTTCTAAACAGGAAAAGGGTTAACAGCTTGAAGAAACGAGAAATGTAACTTTGTTTCACTAGGGTATACATCGGCTTCCAGCTTACTTCCCTGTTAGGGTTAAGATTCATTGCATTTGGCCGGGCGCGGTGGCTCACACCTGTAATCCCAGCATTTTGGGAGGCCGAGGCAGGCGGATCACGAGGTCAGGAGATCCAGACCATCCTGGCTAACACGGTGAAACCCCGTCTCTACTAAAAATACAAAAATTAGCCGGTTGTCGTGGTCGCGAGGCTGAGGCAGGAGAATCGCTTGAACCTGGGAGGTGGAGGTTGCTGTGAGCTGAGATCGTGCCACTCCACTGCCTGGTGACAGAGCGGGACTCCGTCTCAAAAAAAAAAAAAAAAGATTCATTGCTTTTTTCCCCCCTTGATTATTTCAGTGTATTCCTAGGAAAGATAAAGGATGCATTTGATCGAAACCCGGAACTGCAGAACCTCCTACTGGACGGCTTCTTTAAGTCAGCCGTTGGGAACTGCCAGGTATGCGGCCTAGGGCTGGCGCCGTGGCTCCTCTACCTCCCTGCGGCCGTCACTTGTGATGTTTGCTTGTTTGTCTGTTTTTTTTTTTTTGGTTTTTTGTTTTTTTGAGACGGAGTCTCGCTCTGTCACCCAGGCTGGAGTACAGTGGCGTGATCTTGGCTCACTGCAACCTCCGCCTCCTGGGTTCAAGCGATTCTCCTGCCCCAGCCTCCTAAGTAGCTGGGACTACAGGTGTGCCAACATACCTGGCTAATTTTTTTTTTTTTTTTGTATTTTTAGTAGAGATGGGGTTTCACCATGTTGGCTAGACTGGTCTTGAACTCCTGACCTCGTGATCCGCCCACCTCAGCCTTCCAAAGTGCTGGGATGACAGGCGTGAGCCACCGCGCCTGGCCTAACCATCAGTTTTTCATTTACCCACATCGATATGAATGAAAATCTATCCGCGTCACCAGGGGGCAGATCACTAATCTCTGGCCGTGCGTTTTGTGCTCAGGACTCCTGGCGGCGGGCAGTCAGCACTGGGGTCCAGGCTGGCATTCCCATGCCCTGTTTTACCACTGCCCTCTCCTTCTATGACGGGTACAGACATGAGATGCTTCCAGCCAGCCTCATCCAGGTAAGCCTGTGGAGCAGGGATTAACCTGGCTGGCCCCTCTGGGGCGTGCGCCATGGACTGTCCTGACCAACCTACTCTCTCGTTTCCTAGGCTCAGCGGGATTACTTCGGGGCTCACACCTATGAACTCTTGGCCAAACCAGGGCAGTTTATCCACACCAACTGGACAGGCCATGGTGGCACTGTGTCATCCTCGTCATACAATGCCTGATCATGCTGCTTCTGTCACCCTCCATGATTCCACAGACCAGGACATTCCATGTGCCTCATGGCACTGCCACCTGGCCCTTTGCCCTATTTTCTGTTCAGTTTTTTAAAAGTGTTGTAAGAGACTCCTGAGGAAGACACACAGTTTATTCGTAAAGTAGCTCTGTGAGAGCCACCATGCCCTCTGCCCTTGCCTCTTAGGACTGACCAGGAGCTACTCATGTGCGTGAGAGTGGGAACCATCCCCTTGCGGCAGTGGCTTCCGCGTGCCCCGTGTGCTGGTGCGGTTCCCATCACGCAGACGGGAAGGGTGTTTACGCACTCTGATCAACTGGAACCTCTGTATCATGCGGCTGAATTCCCTTTTTCCTTTACTCAATAAAAGCTACATCAGACTGATGCTCTTTCTCCAGATTCTTAGTCTCACCTCGGCCACCTGGAGCCATTATCCCCATTGGCAGAAAGATTTTTCTTTAAAAAAAAAAGACTAGAATAACACAAGAAACCACATTTAGGATTATGCTTCACTCAGAGGAGGCAGGCAGGGAGGACGCACCAGGGGCTTTAATACACTGGGCATGTTTTCTTTCTCCAATTGGGCAATGGGTACATGGACGTTCACTGTAACGTGCTTTTTCTTTCATCTTTTTTTTTTTTTTTTTTTTTTTTTGCTCCTGGCAAGCTGTGCGTGACATTCTTTATGGCTTTTTGTATGTCAAATACTTCATAATAAACTTTCTAGAGAATTAAACTTTAATGATGGGCTCAGCTTGGTCTGATTTATTTCCTTTCCCACACCTGTCTCTACTTGCTCTAAGCCAGGCCCAGGGATTTTGAACAAGCTAAGCCGGCTCCTTAAACTAGGCTTTTCACTTTATCTTACTTACTCAGAGAAGATAAAACCTGCCAGTGATATTGTTGTGTGGCCTGGGGCCAGTGTGACTGTTCCCTGCAGCGGTTTGACTTCATGATGATTTCCCTGGAGTGTTAAAGTCCTAAGAGTTGCCTAAGAGGAGCGAGCAGCGCCTGTGCCTCAACAGCTGGTGTCTACAGTGCGACCTCTGACCTCTCAGGGCTAATGTCAGTGAAGGAGACAATTTTCATTAAATCACCAACTTTTAATTTATTTTTCTTTTTTTTGAGACGGAGTCTCGCTCTGTCACCCAGGCTGGAGTGCAGTGGTGCGGTCTTGGCTCATTGCAAGCTCCACCTCCCGGGTTCACACCATTCTCCCACCTTAGCCTCCAGAGTAGCTGGGACTACAGGTGCCCGCCACCACTCCTGGCTTATTTTTTTGTAGTTTTAGTAGAGACGGGGTTTCACCATGTTGGCCAGGATGGTCTTGATCTCCTGACCTTGTGATCCGCCCACCTCAGCCTCCCAAAGTGCTGGGATTACAGGCGTGAGCCACCGTATTTTAAAATTTTGTTTAGAGATGTGGTCTCGCTACGATGCCCAGGCTGATGTCAAACACCTGGACTCAAGCGATCCTCCTGCCTTGACCTCCCAAGGTGCTGGGATTATAGGCAGGAGCCACCGTGCCCTGCTACCAACTTTTTAAACTCAGCCTAGATGTGAGTACTTCGCTCGATCAGCCCCCACGCACCCCTCCTGCCCTCCCTGTACATTTAAGAGAAGCCCGAGTAGCCGCACGTGACGGGATTTTTCTTTAAGGCTTGTCAAAGGCACTGTTCAAGGGGGATCTTTTCACCTGGCTCTGAGGCTGAGGGATGGACACTGCTGGAATGGAGAGAGAACAGCAAGAGGTCAGAGGCTAAGTGTCAAAGGGCCCACGATGTTTCAAACAGTAATGATCAGAAGGGAATCCACTCAGCCCCTTTCCGCTTACCTTCCAAAAAGCTGTGAGTGGTGGAGTTTGGTTTCAAATCCAGCCCTCCTTGCTTACTAGCTGTTAGACTTTGGGGAAATTATTTACTATCTGTGTTCTCAGTTTTCTCATTTGTAAAATGGGAAATAATAGCACCTGTGTCCTTGAGGCTACTTTGGGGATTCAGCAAGGGAAGATAGAGCAGCGCCTGGCACATAGTAAATCCCTACACCAGTGGCAGCAAGGCTGGGTGCGCTGGCTCACACCGTAAGCCCGGCACTTTGGAAGGCCGAGGTGGGAGGAGTGCTTGAGCCCAGGAGTCTGAGACCAGCCTGGGCAACATAGTGAGACCCCCATCTCTACAAAAAATAAATATTAGCTGGGCGCAGTGGTGCACACCTATGACCCCAGCTAGGTGGCAGGCTGAGGTGGGAGGGTCGCTTAAGCCCAGGAGACGGAGGTTGCAGTGACCATGACGACACCACTGTACTCCAGCCTCGGTGATAAAGCAAAACCCTGTCTCAAAAAAAAAAAAAAAAAAAAAGTGGCAGCAATTACTACCATTGAGTGTGCCTGACCCCTGGACCCCTGGAGCAGTGGTGGGTTTTTTTTTAAGACTGGGTCTTGCTCTTGCCCAGGCTGGAGTGCAGTGATTCAATCACTGCTCACTGCAACTTTGAACTCCCCGAATTCAGGTGGTTCCTCCTGTCTCAGCCTCCCGAGTTGCTGGTTCTACGGGCATGTGCCACCACGCCCCACTAATTTTTTGTATTTTTTGTAGAGACAAGGTCTCACCATGTTGTCTAGGCTGGTCTCAAAACTCCTGGGCTCAAGTGATGCTGCTCCCGCCTCAGCTTCCCAAAGTGCTGGGATTACAGGCAGAAGCCACTACCCCCCGGCCAGCAGTGCGTGCTGTTTGTACTGAGAGAAACCAGATGTTACCTCTCAGCACCAGTGGTGAATTTGCTTTGCACCCCAGTCTTCAAAAGTTTTCTCGTGGGGGTTCCTCTGTGTGCTGCTCAGCAGGTGTAGAGGTTAAGAAAGGTCAGAGCTTCTCAAACTAACCTGTTACAACTCCCCTACTCCCACCACCACCCCCGAGATTTTGAAAAAATGTAGATTCTGATTCGGTAGAATCCTGAAAATGGCTCTTCATGGGGTGGAGCCCCATGTTCTGCATTTCTATCTTTTTTTTGAGACAAGGTCTCATTCTGTGGCCCAGGCTGGAGTGCAGCGTGGCACTATCATGGCTCACTGCAGCCTCAACCTCCTGGGCTCAGGTGATCCTCCCAACTCAGCCTCCTGGCTAGCTGGGACTCCAGGTGCACACCGCCACGCCTGGCTAATTTCTAAACTTTTTGTAGAGATGAGCTCTCCCTATGTTGCCCAGGCTGATCTTCAACTCCTGGGCTCAAGCGATCCTCCCGCCTCAGCCTCCCAAGTGCTGAGACCACAGGCATGAGCCACCACGCCTGGCCCTGGGCCCCAATCTTGGCTCCGCCACAAATTCAGCCTTACTTCACAAGTTAGTTAACCTCTATGTGTGTATTTTCTCCTCTATATAAAAGGGATGATAATAACACCCACCTCACAGAGCCGTCTTCCCGATTAAACACAAGGCACTTGCACCAGAGCCACCACACACTGAGCACTATGTAAGGTTTACTGTTTATTACCTGCCTCCTAAAGAGAGGCTGCCAAACAATTCTGAGTGTGGAAGGAGGTGGAAAGAGGGGTTTTGCCCTTAGCCCTAAGTCAGTCCTGTTCAGTCTAACCACTAAAGGGACAGATCTGGTGGCTTCTTTGAGGTAGAAATTATAGGCCCCTAATGATGTCAGCCACAACTCTGCTTTACTGGGGACACAAAGGGGTGTTATACAGACAAGGGTCAGACAAGGAAACAGGAGTTTTGTTTTCATTTTTGAGACAGTCTCACTCTGTTTCCCAGCTGGGGTGCAGTGGCGCGATCTCGGCTCACTGCAACCTCTACCTCCCCAGTTCACGCAGTTCTGCTTCAGCCTCCTGAATCGCTGGGATTACAGGTGCCCACCACTACGCCCGGCTAATTTTTGTATTTTAGTAGAGACGGGGTTTCCCCATGTTGGCCAGGCTGGTCTTGAACTCCTGACCTCAAATGATCCACCCGCCTCAGCCTCTCAAAGTGCTGGGATTACAGGCACGAGCCACCATGCCTGGCCAAGCAGAGGGATTGCCAAGCAAAGAGACTTTAGGGAAGGATTTGCAGGGGTTACACGTTCTTTGAGGCAGATGTGGAGCCCATCATTTTGGAAGGGGTGGGAGCCTTCAGCACGCTGTTCAGCATGCGGGCGAATGCGTCTGCTCACTCTGTTAAATCTTGTATGCTGTCACAGTTGCTGTGGACTGGTGTGTAACAAACCACCCCAAAGTCAGTGGTGTAAAATAATCACCATTTAAATTTTCTTCTAATTCTGTGGGTCATGAATCTGGAAAGAGCACGGTGGGGGGCAGGGGAGGCAGAGGCAGCTTGTCTGCTCCACAATGTCTGGGGCCTCAGCTAGGAGGACTTGAGAGCAGGGGTGGCACCATGGCTCGGGGGCGTGGAGCGTCCTCTCTCATTCATCTCGCGGTGGATGCTGGCTGTTGGCTGGGACCTCAGCTAGGGCTGTGAGCTGGAAAAAGTTCATGTGGCCTCATCACATGGCCTCAGGCCAGAGAAACATCTCGTTTGTTGGCCCAGGGTTCCAAAGGTAAGTCTTCGCACTAAGGAGGCAGAAGCACACACGTGGCTTTTAAAAACCCAGCTGTGAATGTTACATGGCAGGATTATAGCCATCCAAAATCGGTTCCAAGCAAGCCGCAAGTCCCCCAGACTCAAGGGGCAGAGGATTAGACTCTACCTCTTGATGGAGTAGTATGAGGTTCTAGAAAAGCACATGGATCAGGAGACATTGTTCTTGCCATCTTCGTAAATTACAGTCTGCCACATATGCTGCCCCTGAAAAGGAAAATCTGTTACATAGCAGAGTTGGGAACCGGCACTATTTGGGGCTTTTCCTGAGGGTCTCATATAGTATATATACTACTAGCTAACATTGAGAGCATGTGCCGGGCTCTGTAACTCATTGAATGCTCGCAGCACCCTCTGAAGTAAGCACTATTACTATCCCTAATTTAGAGATGAAGCACACTGATATTAAGTAATTCGTCCAAGGTCAGAGCTACTGAAGAACTGGAATTGAACCCCAGAGATCTGGTGCCAGAGTCCATACACTTAATCATGAGACTGTCTGACCTGTCGGCGTGCACAGTTCATCGCCCCACTCATTCAGTCATTAGGCATGTTTATGGTACACCTACCATGTGCCAAGCATTGTGCTAAGTACCCTCTGTCAGGGGTGAGAGAAGTCCAAAGTCCTGACCTCATGTGCTTACAGAATACGTATAATATTTAACGATAATTATTTTTAAATTTTTATCTTCTCTTGAATAAACCTATGAAATGGAGATTGATTTTTTTTTTTTTTTTTGAGATGTAGTCTCACTGTCACCGAGGCTGGAGTGCAATGGCATGATCTTGGCTCACTACGACCTCCGCCTCCTGGGCAAGCGATTCTCCTGCCTCAGCCTTCTTAGTAGCTGAGATTACAGGCGTGCACCACCACGCCTGGCTAATTTTTGTATTTTTAGTAGAGATGGGGTTTCACCATGTTGGCCAGGCTGGTCACAAACTCCTGACCTCTGGTGATCCACCCGCCTCGGCCTCCCAAAGTGCTGGGATTACAGGCATGAGCCACCACGCCCAGCCAAGATTTTTGTATTGACATTTTACAGTGCAGTTTTTTTTTTTGAGACGGAGTTCTGTGGGGAAAAGAAAGATCAGATTGTTACTGTGTTTGTGTAGAAAGTAGACATAGGAGACTCCATTTTGTTTTGTACTAAGAGAAATTCTTCTGCCTTAGAGATGCTGTTAATCTGTAACCTTACCCCCAACCCCGTGCTCTCCGAAACATGTGCTGTGTCAACTCAGGGTTAAATGGATTAAGGGCTGTGCAAGATGTGCTTTGTTAAACAGACGCTTGAAGGCAGCATGCTCGTTAAGAGTCATCACCACTCCCTAATGTGTCCGGAATTGGTGGGTTCTTGGTCTCACTAGCTCCAAGAATGAAGCCGCGGACCCTCGCGGTGAGTGTTACAGCTCTTAAGGTAGCGCATCTGGAGTTTGTTCTTTCTGATGTTCGGATGTGTTCGGAGTTTTTTCCTTCTGGTGGGCTCGTGGTCTCATTGGCTCAGGAGTGAAGCTGCAGATCTTCGCAGTAGAGTGTTACAGCTCATAAAAGCAGCGTGGACCCAAAGAGTGAGCAGTAAACAAGATTTATTGCAAAGAACAAAACCACCACAGCCTGAGGGAACCCGAGCGGGTCGCCACTGCTGGCTCGGGCAGCCTGCTTTTATTCTCTTATCTGGCCCCACCCACGTCCTGCTGATTGGTAGAGCCCAGTGGTCTGTTTTGACAGGGCGCTGACTGGTGCGTTTACAATCCCTGAGCTAGACACAAAGGTTCTCCAAGGCCCCACCAGAGTAGCTAGATACAGAGTGTCGATTGGTGCATTCACAAACCCTGGGCTAAACAAAGGGTGCTGATTGGTGTATTTACAAACCTTGAGCAAGATACAGAGTGCCGATTGGTGTATTTACAATCCCTGAGCTAGACATAAAGGTTCTCCTCCTCCCCACCAGACTCAGGAGCCCAGCTGGCTTCACTCAGTGGATCCTGCACCGGGCTGCAGGTGGAGCTGCCTGCCAGTCCTGCGCCATGCGCCTGCACTCCTCAGCCCTTTGGGTGGTCGATGGGATTGGGCGCCGTGGAGCAGGGGGCCGTGCTCATCGGGGAGGCTCGGGCCACACAGGAGCCCACGGAGTGGGTGGGAGGCTCAGGCATGGCGGGCTGCAGGTCCCGAGCCCTGCCCCACAGGAAGGCAGCTAAGGCCCAGTGAGAAATCGAGCGCAGGGCTGGTGGGCTGGCACTGCTGGGGGACCTAGTACACCCTCCGCAGCCGCTGGCCCGGGTGCTAAGCCCCTCATTGCCCCGGGCGGGCAGGGCCAGCCTGCTGCTCCGAGTGCGGGGCCCGCCAAGCCCACACCCACCCGGAACTCCAGCTGGCCCGCAAGCGCCACACGCAGCCCGGGTTCCCGCTTGCGCCTCTCCCTCCACACCTCCCTGCAAGCTGAGGGAGCCGGCTCTGGCCTTGGCCAGCCCAGAAAGGGGCTCCCACAGTGCAGCGGTGGGCTGAAGGGCTCCTCAAGTACCACCAAAGTAGGAGCCCAGGCAGAGGAGGTGCCGAGAGCGAGCGAGGGCTTGAGGACTGCCAGCACGCTGTCACCTCTCACTAATTTCAAGTACCCAGGGACAGAAACACTGCGGAAGGCCGCAGGGACCTCTGCCTAGGAAAGCCAGGTATTGTCCAAGGTTTCTCCCCATGTGATAGTCTGAAATATGGCCTCGTGGGAGGGAAAGACCTGACCGTCCCCCAGCCCGACACCCGTAAAGGGTCTGTGCTGAGGAGGATTAGTAAAAGAGGAAGGAACGCCTCTTGCAGTTGAGACGAGAGGAAGGCATCTGTCTCCTGCCCGTCCCTGGGCAATGGAATGTCTCAGTATAAAACCCGATTGTATGTTCCATCTACTGAGATAGGGGAAAACCGCCTTAGGGCTGGAGGTGGGACAGGCGGGCAGCAATACTGCTCTTCAAGGCATTGAGATGTTTATGTGTATACATATCTAAAGCACAGCACTTAATTCTTTACCTTATCTATGATGCAGAGACCTTTGTTCACGTGTTTATCTGCTGACCTTCTCTCCACTATTATCCTATGACCCTGCCACATCCCCCTCTCCGAGAAACACCCAAGAATGATCAATAAATACTAAGGGAATTCAGGCCGGCGGGATCCTCCATATGCTGAACGCTGGTCCCCTGGGCCCCCTTATTTCTTTCTCTATATTTTGTCTCTGTGTCTTTTTCTTTTCCAAGTCTCTCGTTCCACCTAACGAGAAACACCCACAGGTGTGGAGGGGCAACCCACCCCTTCAAGTTTCGCTCGTTTGCCCAGGCTGGAGTGCAATGCATGTTCTCAGCTCACCGCAAAACCTCCGCCTCCCAGGTTCAAGCGATTCTCCTGCCTCAGCCTCCCGAGTAGCTGGGATTACAGGCATGCACCACTACGCCTGGCTAATTTTGTATTTTTAGTAGAGACAGGGTTTCTCCATGTTGAGGCTGGTCTCGAACTCCTGACCTCAGGTGATCCGCCTGCCTCGGCCTCCCAAAGTGCTGGGATTATAGGTGTGAGCCACCACGCCCGGCTGAACTAAATATTTATGGAACCCTCCTTAATGCAGATGAAAAGGATTAAAGAAACCCACCAAGGTCTTTGTCTTATTTATGGTGAGGGCAGTGGATAAACCGGAAACTCGGAAACCAGCCTAATAATCAAATCTGGTCTCTATCACTTCCCAGTAGTTTAGCCTTGGGCAGAGTTCTTTCACCTGTTTCCTCATGTAAAATGGGGCTAACAGCACCTACTTTTGAGGGCAGATGAGATATTAAATGAGTGCCTAGAGCAAGGACAAGTGCAAAGTGCTCAGTGTCATGGCAACATTGCCGGCCGGCATCCCTGGCCTTGCTTCACGCTGTAGTGCAACACTGACATCTAGTGGCCAGATTATAGGGCTACTTCTTCATCAAGTAAGTTTCAACCAAATATTAATATATCCTTTTTTCATTCTTTATTTTTTTTAGAGACAGTGTCTCCCTCTGTCACCCTGGCTGGAAAACAGTGGGGCAATCACGGCTCACCATAGCCTTGAACTGGGCTCAAGTGATCCTCCTGCCTTGGTCTCCCTAAGTGTTGGGATTACAGGCTTGAACCACCACACCCAGTTCCATTTTCTGTAATGAATACCTCAGCCCTCGATCTATTTCTCAGACCTTTTTTTTTTTGAGACAGAGTCTCGCTCTGTCGCCCAGGCTGGAGTGCTATGGTGCGATCTCAGCTCACTGCAACCTTCACCTCCTGGGTTCAAGCAATCCTCCTGCCTTAGCCTCCCAAGTGCTAGGATTACAAGCATGTGCCACCATGTCTGGCTAATTTTTGTATTTTTTGGTAGAGACAGGGTTTCATCATGTTGGCCAGGCTGGTCTCGAACTCCTCACCTCAAGTGATCTACCTGCCTCGGCCTCCCAAAGTGCAGGAATTACAGGTATGAGCCACTGCTCCTGGCCTCTGAGGCTCTTAAGTGCCTCTGTATTGCACACATGTCACTGGAATACTGTTCTTTAATCCTGGGAAGCAACTGCTTTAAAATGAGGGAACACACAGGTACAAAGCACAGGAACTTCCTGGGACGAATTGTTACAATTTCTTTAGCTCTTATGTGAGGCAATTGTTTAAAACCTGACACCTGCCCTGTGAAGTTGGAACTACTGTCCCCAGTTGATAAATAAGGGACATGAAGCTTGGCCACATCCTGTGACTTGCTTGGGGTCACCAGGCTCGAGGGAGGGAGCTGGGCTTTGCAGCCACAGTGTGCTCTAAAGTGGGGCTGCTCACCAACCAGCGACCGGCCTTCTCTCCTGCTGCAGGCTTGGGCTCACTCTGGATGGCCTGCCCTGCCCAGCCCCATGCTGCCCATTAGGGGAATCCGTCAGAGGCTTGCCCTGCTTGGGCAGGAGGACTGTCCAGGTAGACTGGGATGCCCACAGAGAGCAGTGGACAGAGGCGAGAAGTGCCTGTCATTTCCAGATGCCACCCACTGAGCAGATGCAGAGGAAAGTCCTCAGAAGGCTGATTCCTCCAAAGAGCTTTGATCTGGGTTTCAGCCCCTGGCAAGCTTAGGGAACTTGAGGGACGTCCCTGGGAAAGGAAGACAAGGAGTGGCTTTATGTGCTTTCCTTTGTTCTGAAAGTAGCACCTGCTTGTGACAAATGCAGAATACAGAAATATAGACAATAAAAAATAATAAAACAAAAACCTAGAAATACAGGCAGGGCATGGTGGCTCACACCTGTAATTCCAGCACTTTGGGAGGCTGAGATGGGATGATTGTTTGAAGCCAGGAGTTTGATACCAGCCTGGGCAACATAGTGAGACCTGGTCTCTACAAAAAATAAAAATTAGCCAGGTGCGCTGATGCAGGCTTGTGGTCCCAGCTACTTGGGAGGCTGAAGTGGGAGGATCACCTGAGCCCAGGAGGTGGAGGTTACAGTGAATCTTGGTGGTGCCACTGCACTCCAGCCTGGGCGGCAGAGCGAGACCCTGCCTCTCAAAAAACTACAATAAAAACAAACCAAAACTGGGTTTGATGGTCTCACTTCATCGTTAACATAAAGGAAAAACAGTAACACTTGTGTCAGAACTACACTCCTGCCAATGGCAACAACGCAGTTCCTGTTCCACTCGCTGAATGAGGTCACGGGGCGTTCACTCATTGTAGTCTTTGTGACGCTATTGTTGGTGATAGAATGATAAAGTTGATGGTCGATTTTGCAAGATACACCTGAGGTACAGGTGCATGGAGCTCCTGATAATGTGTACTGCGTTACATGATCTGTAAATCGTGGGCTACGCATCCTCTACACCCGACTGGAACACGCTTTGCACCTATGCGCACACGTGTTTCGCGGAGAGTGGTGCTCACCGCTGTGCCAGGCGCTGAATCAGGCTCTGGGGTGCAGCAGTGACCTCGGTGGTCATGTCCCCGCGTCGCCCGGCCACCTCCGCAGAGCAAGCTGAGCAGGGGGCTGGCTGGAGGCCGACGGCGGAGTCCCCTCAACAGAGCGCCGCCAGGGGGCGCGCGAGGCAGGGCGGAGCTGCGTACTTTGTCCGCCCGCGCGGCCCGTCGCCCGCGCCGCGGCGGGAAAATCCGACCTGGCCGCGCACCACCACCCCTTCTCGGCCCTCCTGCGTTTGCCCAGGGTCGGCCCGCAGTGATGGAGGAGGAGGCGGAGACCGAGGAGCAGCAGCGATTCTCTTACCAACAGGTACAGGAAAACGGGGGTCGGGCTGGGCTGGGGCAGGACGGCGTCGAGTTTCCGTACAGAAAAGTACCCGGAAGCCCCCGGCGGCTTCTCATCGGCACCCCGCCTCCGGGCGCCCCCCGCGGCTGCGCATGCGTTGGCTTAACTGCCGCGGGTGGTGCTGGGAGGCGGTTTCCGCGGCAACGCGGCTGGACCCTGGCCTGCGCCGGCTGGGGAGGAAGCGGTTCTAGGGGAGCGCGCGGGCGCCGGGGTCCGGCGGCGAGAGGCCACCTTCTGGCTTTGCGATGAATCCTCGGTTTCCCCTTCTCAGATGGGGTTTTCGTGAGGGTACAACGTCGGCATTAGACACTCCAGGTGACGCCCGTAGCGCGGTGGGCGGTTCGGGCCGGAGCTCTGGAACGCTGGCCCTGGAGGCGTCGACCCCTCGTTACTGATGCAGGGACGCGGTGCGGACCAGTCAGGCCCAGAGCTCGTCCTTAGATGTGGGTTCGAATCTCTACCCCGCCAACCTGTGATCGTATCGACTCGGCCCAGACGCAATTTTCTTCTCTGCAAAATCGTCATAAGAATAACCACTTGTCAGGGTAGCTGCGGGCATCCCATTCGTTCCTTTCATCAGCGCCGGGCATATGGGGCGTCAGAGGCTGAGAACGTTGCCGTGAAGAGGCTTAAAAGCAAGACCCGGAGTGGCGACCTTAAAGAGGACGGACTGAAGAAACGCGGGAATGAGCTCCAGACGCGGGAGTTTCCTCTCTACAAAGTTACACTGCAGCAGCTGTCTACCCTGCCCCTTGTATTTTGAGAAGTTCAAACCTTCAGAAAAGTTGCAAGAACATGGTACAGAATGCCCAGATGCCCGTCACCTTGATTCACTACTAGTTAGCATTTTGCTCTGTTTGCTCCCATGCTTCCCTCCCATCCCCGCGATTGGAGAATTAATTGCAGATATTTTGACACTTCGCCTTTACATTTTAATTCTTTAGTACACATCTCCCAAAAACAAGGCATTGGCTGGGCGCGGTGGCTCACGCCTGTAATTCCAGCACTTTGGGAGGCCGAGGTGGGCAGATCACTTGAGGTCAGGAGTTCGAGACCAGACTGGCCAACATGGAAACCCCCTCTCAACTAAAAGTACAAAAATTAGCCGAGTGTGGTGGCGGGTGCCTGTAATCCCAGCTACTCGAGACGTTGAGGCAGGGGAATCGCTTGAACCCGGGAGGCGGAGGTTGCAGTGAGCCGAGATCGCACCATTGCACTCCAGCCTGGGCGACAGAGCGAGACTCCGCGAGACTCCATCTCAAAAAAAAAAAAAAAAAAAAAGGCATTCTCCTACTACATCATTTCAATAAATTGTCCCACTCAGGAAGTGGGACAATTAATTTTGATAAAACTCTGTTGAATGTGCATTGTCAAGTGCCCCCACTTGTCCTAAAGATGTTTCTTTTAACCGTCTTTTTTCCTTCATCCAGGATTCAGTTAAGGATGGTGCATTGCATTTAGTCATCTTTGGTCCTGCCTACCCTGTTTTTTTTGTGGTTGGTTTTTGTTTTTTTTGAAACGGAGTTTCACTCTTGTTGTCCAGGCTGGAGTGCAGTGGCTCCATCTCGGCTCATTGCAACCTCCACCTCCCAGGTTCAGGAGATTCTCCTGCCTCAGCCTCCTGAGCAGCTGGGATTACAGGCCCCTGCCACCACGCCCAGCCAATTTTGTATGTTTAGTAGAGACAGTTTCACCATGTTGGCCAGGCTGGTTTTGAACTCCTGACCTCAAGTGATCTGCCCGCCTTGGCCTCCTAAAGTGCTGAGATTACAGGTGTGAACCACTGTGCCCGGCCTGTTCTTAGTCCCTAGAACAGAGCCTGGCTCTCAATAGACGAACAAATGCTTACTGATGAAGCTGCAAAGATGGGCTGAGAAATTTGCCCCTCAGCTGTGATTAGCTTGTAGACGATTTCCCCCCATTCATGTAACCAACTGTTCTTGGCACTTGGTAGGCAGCAGTGAACAAAATTGACAGGGTCCTGCCCTTGAGGAGTTTAGTGATTTAGCCGCTAAGTGCAGTGATACCCCCAGCCCAGCCAGGGGGAGGGGAGGAGGAGGAGGAGGAAGGTCTGAGAGAAATTCCTGGAGCCAAGAGCATTCAGAAGAATTCATGTCCTGTACCCTGACCCCCACCCATACCTAAAAAAGATGACCTTGAGCCGGGCAGGGTGCTGTGGGCCTGTAGTCCCAGCTACTCAAGAGGCTGAGGCAGGAGGTTCACTTGAGCCCAGGAGTTCGAGGCTGTAGTGTGCAGTGATCACACCTGTGATCTTCGTGCCTCCCAGGTTGATGGCTCTTTGGCTTCTCCTACCAGAGGCCTCAGCTTACCTAGTCTTGTGAGGTCTGAAATTCAGGAAGGTAGATGCCCTCATCTGTCTGGCCTCTATCCTGAGTTCCTGGACTTGGGTTTTGGCAGTTCCTCCTCCTCTTGCCTATGCGTTGAACACTTGCTGGTAGATTTTATGCCCTTGTGGGTTCAGCTGTCATCACGTGCAGCTCAGCTGTGTCTTCGGCCCCGAGGCGGAGTACCCACAGGTGGGCTCAACAGAACTCTGTCGACACGTGGCTGAGACCATTGCTTAGCTTGTCTTGCAATTGAGGTTCATCCTCCCCTCTCGGTAATTTTCTGCAAGGGGTGGAGAGATCTTTTTCAGTACTGAAAAGGGTTGCCAAGGAGCAGTGAGGGCCCCGTGGAGGTGGCCTCCCAACCCTCCAAATCGAGAGGGGTGGGTGTGCCCTCTTGAGCCTTTCCCGTGTTGTACTTTTGTCCTCTGTGACGTGCAGGCCTGGGGCTGCCAGGGGCTTGCAGCAGAGGGATGGGATCCTTCTGTATTGTTGATTAACTGCCTTAAGGGCAAAGTTCCCTGCCCGGTTTTTCATTGTTTCCCAAACACCTAGCATATGCCCTTACTGAGTTGGAGCTCTGCAGATAGTTTGGAATAAGTGAGTGAAACCACTCAGGGCCTTGGCAGGCACCAGTCTGACCTGTCTCCCCACTGACTTGCCATCTAATTTCTTATCTTTACCTGACATAAATCATAACCATTAACAAGGAAGTAATGTTTCTACAAGTCACACTCCAGTGGGTCTCATTAACTTATTAGTACACTTGAAAAGCCACTCAGCCATTATGGAAAGCACCAAAGGGATTGGGCTGAGCAGACCCTCTCCTTGGTCTTAATTTTTTAAGGCGTGAAAAGCTCTTATTTGCAACCTTACCCATGAACTATTTTGATTTTTTTCCCCAGAGGCTAAAGGCAGCAGTTCACTATACTGTGGGTTGTCTTTGCGAGGAAGTTGCATTGGACAAAGAGATGCAGTTCAGCAAACAGACCATTGCGGCCATTTCGGAGCTGACTTTCCGACAGTGTGGTATGAAGCTTCGGCCTCCCCAGCCATGTCTGTAAACCCCAAAGGTTGATTTCACCTGGGAGCAGTGCGTGGGTGGGAGCTGTGGTGAGCCTGACCAGCAGAGCAAGAATATTATCATCCTCATGCGTTCTTCATGAAACACTTCTCTTCTTGGCTGTGAGATGTGGATATTTTATGGGAAGAGCTGTTTTTTTCCTATTACACTAACACTGGGGCATTAACGCCTTTATTTTATTGTTTTAAACTGCCCTGATGGCTGGAACATTAGACATTAAATTCTTTATTTCAGTGCTTTATAACGTTTTTATGTCACCCATAGTTTGACAGCTGAGCTTGTAGCATTGGTATTTGCTTGACTTCAGAGGGGAAATGAAAGACCTCACAAGCCTTAACTGTAGCAGAAGTTAAAGGATAGTTTCTAGAAACCAAAGGCATAGTCACAATTAACGGAAGACTTGCCATGAAGGGTGAAGGGCTCTGGGAAGGACAAGGAGATCGTCATGAATAAAAAGCTACAGGCTCTTATGGAATGGTGGGGCTGCTGGAAATGCCTCCTTTCACCTTTAAGAGGGTTTGTTGTATTAGTCAAGTCACTGTACTGGCTGTAGAAATCAAGGCTTCACTTTTTCTGCTTCTGAAATTAGATGGGAGGGTGCCTAAAGTGTGTATCTTTTTTTTCTCTTTCAGAAAATTTTGCCAAAGACCTTGAAATGTTTGCAAGGTGGGTAGAGAACTTGATTATCCGACACTGCGTCTGTGTAGCTTCTTGGGGCCTCTCCATCTGGTGGGTTATTTCAGGAGAGCTTTAGCTATTCAGTTTTCCGTGTGTTTTGTGGAGGCTTGTCTCTAATCATGGTTCTGCAAGAACATGACGCCTGCTTCAATCACGGTGATTCAGACTTATTTGAACATTTTTTGAAGTTTTCCAAGTATTTTTTGTTAAAGAACCCAAGTTATTCAGTCCCAAGTGAAAAAGGTGTGAATACCATCTCCAGGACCCTGAATGCTGGTGCCTGTATTAAAAACCATGTCTTCGGGTGGTTTGATTGCTCTGGGTTTGAGAACATGGTGCCTGGGGGTGGCCGCCCCTCTGCGGAGGGAGCTGCAGCGTGTCCGCGGTGGTAATTGCTTGCAGGTGTACACAGAACGGCAGGCAGGGGTTTTCATTTGCCGCATTTGTTCCGAGTAAGACGCACTCCTTGGAAAGTGGGTGACTTGCTTTCAGCTGCTAAAGCCTCAGCTTTTACAGGTGATTTATGCTCAGCTCTTCAATTAGTACCGCAGGTAATTGAAAACAATTGCACCAAATTGCTTTTATGAAGCAATTTGAATGACGAAGGCCTGAAAGGGCGAAAGCGTTCTAATTTGCTGCCACTTGGATTCGGTGCCAGCCTCTCCCATACCCCTTACTTTTCACCTTGTTCCCGTTAGCTCTTTGTTTCTTGGGTGCGTGTTTTGAATGAATTAAAGCAGTGGGTTCTCGGAGGGCAAGCTCTCAATCTGTCCTATTCCTGTGGATATTCGTCCCTGAAAATTTCACCGCTTAGCATCTTCAGCTTGGCCAAAAGGGATAAGATAGTAGGAAGGGATACCGATAGCTCATGTGGCTTAGTCATTGCTGATTCAGGCAGTTGCCCCTTATGTGTGGCCCTCCTCCCCGGTGAAAGATATTAATCACCTTTACTTGTTATTTCTTTATTAGCTGTGGGGAAAAAAATGAAAAATTTAAATACTTAAAAATAATATACATATATATATACACACACACACACACACACACATATACATATATATTTATATCAGAGACACAGCGTCTTAGTATGTTGCCTAGGCTGGTCTTCAACTCCTGTGCTCAAGCAATCCTGCCTTGGGCTCCCAAAGTGCTGGGATTACAGGTGTGAGCCACCATGCCCAGCCTGAAAATACTTCTATAAAAATTCTATTTAAAAAATGAAATTAGAAAGAGCATGGTAACACATTAGGCTTTCGGATATTCTGTGTTTTTTAAAGTATATAAGAGGTTGATTTTTTTTTTTTTTTTTGGAGACAGAGTCTCTGTTGCCCAGGCTGGAGTGCAGTGGTGCAATCTTGGCTCACTGCAATCTCTGCCTCCTGGATTCAAGTGATTCTCCTGCCTCAGCCTCCCGAGTAGCTGGGATTACAGGCATGTACCACCACATCTGGCTAATTTTTGTATTTTTTAGTAGAGATGGCGTTTCACCATGTTGGCCAGGGCGGTCTTGAACTCCTGACCTCAGGTGATTTGCCTGCCTCAGTCTCCCAAAGTGCTAGGATTACAGGCGTTGAGCCACCGCGCCCGGCAAACAGTTGATTTTCTTTTGCTGGGTACTGGTGGGGAAAGGGGTATGTGCGTGCATGTGAGTGTGTGTGTGTATGTGTGTGTGACTTAGACCATAAGCTCCACAAGGAAGGGCGACATCTTTTATGTAAAAGTGTTTGTGGAGGCTGGGCGCGGTGGCTCACACCTGTAATCCTAGCACTTTGGGAGGCTGAGGCGGGTGGATCACCTGAGCTCAGGAGTTCGAGACCAGCCTGGGCAACAGGGTGAAACCCTGTCTCCTAAAATACAAAAAAAAAAATTAGCTGGGCATGGCAGCATGCGCCTGTAATCTCAGCTACTCAAGAGGTTGAGGCAGGAGAATTGCTTGAACCAGGGAGGTGGAGGTTGCAGTGAGTCGAGATCGTGCCCCTTCACTCCAGCCTGGGTGACAGAGTGAGACTCTGTCTCTTTAAAAAAAAAAAAAGAAGAAGAAAAAAAAAAAGTTTGTGGAAACTCTTTGAGAACTGAGTGAGTGCAGAGTCCAGTGATGAGGCTCCAGGAGTCTGGGGTACAGCCAGAGGCAGGGAAGCACCCCCTCTTCTTAGCACAACCCACAAGTACAGGTTTCCTTTGAAGACTCATCTTGTGTGAATTCCAGTTTGCTTTCTTACAAAAAAGCATTGTTTTATCCCTGAATAAAATTGATATTCCTGGAAGGTCAGCTTTGGTTATCTTGTGGATTTGAGTTGTCCTTGTCACACTTTCTCTACTCCCAAGACTATCATTACTCCAGTTTGAGAAAGATGGACTGTTTCAAGTCAACTATATGTTACATAGTCTCTGTAGGCTGGCCTGGGGACCTAATGAGTATTCGTAACATTGTTTCATTAGGACAAATTTATTTTCTTTTTTCTTGTTTCTTTTTTTTTTCTTGAGACAGGATCTCTCTGTTACCCAGGCTGGAGTGCAGTGGCAGGATCATAGCTCACTGCAACCTAGAGCTCCTGGGCTCAAGTGATCCTCCCACCTTGGCCTCCCAGAGTGTTGGTATTACAGGCATGAGCTGAGCCACTGTGCCTGGCGTCTTTTTTCTTTCTGGTGAGCTTGTTATGAGAAATTTCTATGAGAATACACATTTAAATTCTTATTTCTTATTTCTTTTTTTTTTTGGAGCAGGACGGAAACTTGAGAGCAGGGGCTGTTTTTTTTGTTTGTTTGTTTGTTTGTTTTTTGAGATGGAGTCTCACTCTGTCGCCCAGGCTGGATTGCCATGGCGTGATCTCAGCTCACTGCAACCTTTGCCTCCTGGGTTCAAGTGATTCTCCAGCCTTAGCCTCCCAAGTAGCTGGGATTACAGGCTCCTGCCACTACGCCCAGCTAATTTTTGTGTTTTTAGTAAAGATGGGGTTTCACCATGTTGGCCAGGTTGGTCTCAAACTTATGACCTCAGGTGATCCACCCACCTTGGCCAGCCAAAGTGCTAAGATTACTGGCATGAGCCACTGTGCCTGGCCAATTTTTCTTTCTTTTTTTTTTTTTTTTTGAGACAGAGTCTCTCTGTCGCCCAGGCTGGAGAGCAGCAGCTCAATCTCGGCTCACTGCAGCTTCTGCCTTGCGGGTTCAAGCGATTCTCCTGCCTCAGCCTCCCGAGTAGCTGAGACTACAGGCAAATGCCACCACACCCACTAATTTTTGTGGTTTTAATAGAGATGGGGTTTCACCATGTTGGCCAGGCTGGTCTCAAGCTCCTGACCTCAGGTGATCCGCCTGCCTCGGCCTACCAAAGTGCTGGGATTACAGGTGTGATCCACCATGCCTGGCCGGAGAATACACAATTAAATTCTAAATAATAATTCACTAGCAGACTTTGGAAAGCAACTGCCAATCTGAATTTTGTTTTGTTTTGTTTTGTTTGTTTTTTGATACGGAGTCTCACTCTATCACCCAGGCTGGAGTGCAGTGGTGTGATCTTGGCTCACTGCAGTCTCCGTCTCCTGGGTTCAAGCGATTCGCCTTTCTCAGCCTCCCAAGTAGCTGGGATTACAGGTGCCCGCCACCATGCCCGGGTAATTTTTGTCGTTGTAGTAGAGACAGGGTTTCACTGTGTTGGCCAGTCTGGCCTCGAACTTCTGACCTCAAATGATCCACCCACCTCGGCCTCCCAAAGTCCTGGGATTATAGACATGAGCCGCCACACCTGGCCTGAGTTGTGAATTTCTTTATTTAGCTTTGAAATCTCTAGTCTCCTAGTATTGTTAACAATCAAACATTTTGAAGAAGATAGATATTCTATAGGAAATACATTCTGGAAACTTTTGGGAATCGTCTTTAAAGCCCGTGTTACAAAGCGTGTTATATGAAAAATTGCTTTTGATTTTCCCTAGCTAGAGTAATTTTCTGGAGTTGGAGGTTTGACTTAGGAGAGTCTGTGATATGCAGTGGCGGGCAGAGGATGCCCTGCCCCTCCATTGAGGGCCTTAGTGCAGAGATAGCAGAGGCCAAGCTGAAGTGGTGGAGAGGACTGAGATCGTTGTTTCCTAAACGCTTTCTCGTAAACAGATAAGTTCACTATGTAAACAGTTCATTGTGCTTGTTCCTTTTACTGTACTTTAAGAAGAATGTAAATATAGACAGAGCAGCCTGGTTGTGAGGTTGAGACTGGGCCACCCTGTCCATGTGCACTTAACATTCTCCACCCAGAACGTCTGTGGACTGACCTCATTCTTTGTGGCTGCTTTTATGTCACCTCTGTCTTTTTTCTCCCGTGTCCTGGTCCTTGCAGGTTGCTAATTAGAAAATTATCTCTTGAAGTGGGTATTAATGTCATGACAAGCAGATATTGTCAGTCACGATGAGATGACACGTGATATTTGTCTATTTAGCAGAATGTAAAGGATTAATTTGGCCAAATTATGGAGAATAATTTCTGTGTTGAATTTATCTTTTAACTCAGCAGTTGTTCAATGAGGACTCACCATGTGTGCTGGCCAGTTTGCTAGTTATTAAGGATGCAAAGATTCCTATTTATTCCTGCTTACAAAGTACCTGTGTATTTTGTGGGGAAGTTAGAAATGGAAGAAGGGTGTAATCAGAGTAATATATTATTGAATCGAGCTTATTATCTCAAATTACCTTTCCTAGCAAAGATAAAAGGACTAGAATGAGAATTTGAGTCCAACTTGTGAGCAAGAAGCAGACTCCAGTTTAAAGGGTGTTCTTTGTGGCTGGGCTCGGTGGCTCACGCCTGTAATCCCAGCACTTTGGGAGGCAGCTGGATCATGAGGTGAGGAGTTCAAGACCAGCCTGGCCAAGATGGTGAAATCCTGTCTCTACTAAAAATACAAAAAAATTAGTGGGGCATGGTGGCGGGCGCCTGTAATCCCAGCTACACAGAAGGCTGAGGCAGAGAATTGCTTTAACCCGGGAGGTGGAGGTTGCAGTGAGCCAAGATCGTGCCACTGCCCTCCAGTCTGGGCGACAGAACGAGACTCTGTCTCAAAAAAAAAAGAAAAAAGAAGGATGTTCTTTGTTCTACCTGGGTTATTGCGGAGGGAATGCATTAACTACTTGTTGGGAATGGGGCCTTAGGAGGCGTCTGCATATGCTTTTTCCTGTAAGTTAGCCCTTGGAGAACATCAGGATCTTGACCTAAGTAAAGCCATCCTTTGTGGAGGTTCTCTTTGTTCTTCTATTTAATGTCTATTTAAGCAGGTGCCCTCTGTATCATGAGGCCCATTTTCTCTGCACTAGAGTTGTACACTGACCCTCTTGATTTTTCTGTGGCCTTAGCTGTGGCCAAGCAAGCCAGGTTTGGAAGGGCGCTAAGCCCCCAGCCTTCTGTCTGTGCTCTTATGCTTCGGGTACCCTTGGCCCTAAGCGGAGGTGGAGATATGGGCCTCCGCATTCTCCATCTCTTTACTTAATTGGGGTCTTAGGAACTTCACTAATTTTTGTGTCACTTTTGCTTAATGCCCTTTATCTAAAAGGATGGGCTGCTTAGAGATCCCTGCTAGTTTGAAGTCTGACCGTGAACTTCTGTGTTTCATCAAAACTTTAAATAATACCAAACATTTTGGTGACTTGCTTCTGCCCTTTCTGCAGACATGCGAAAAGAACCACAATTAACACTGAAGATGTGAAGCTCTTAGCCAGGAGGAGTAATTCACTGGTGAGAGATGAATTTCTTTCCTCACTCCCCTTTCCCATCGGAATACATTATTCCCAATCAATCACTTGAAGCCATGAAGTTATTCCCCAGGGCACCTTGCATTAGAAACTAGAGGTGGCTGAACCATTCAGACCTGCCTGTAATTTACAGTCTTGCTTTCATTATGATGGATCTTGCTAAGCCAATTTGAAATGTTCTAATCAGCACTCTCTGGATTTTACAATTTGCCTTTTTTTGTAATACCTCAAAACTTTGGTCCCATGTTTCATTTACAACATGAAGTCAGAGACTGGTCACAGGCTAATCTGCAGGGATAGTTTTGTTATTGCGTTCACAATTCTCCGAATGGGCCAGGTATGGACGGAGTTTCCGTATGGCTGGATATGCAGGAAAACACGTTTTCCATATTTTCAAGTCTAGAAATCATTTGACCAAGCCTCCGTTGTTCAGGTGAAGACCCAGAGATACTCTGGTCATCCCAGGCTAGTGGCTTTGGCCAGTAGCAGAGCCAGGACAGCGGGGAGCTTTCCTGACTGAGTGTAATGCTAGACATTAAAGCACGTGATGGCTGTGATAGAATGTGGGCCCCACAAGAGCAGGGGCTTTTGTCTCTTTGTTCTCTCTCCATCTGTGTTGCCTAGAACGCACCTGTGTGCCTGGCACACAGGAGGGGCTCAATAAATAGTTGTTGAGTGAATGAATTTGTATAGCAGTTTACAGGGGCTTTTCCAGATACTATTTTACGTATATTATTTAATGCTCACAACTTTTTTTTTCTTTTTTTAAATTTTGGACATGCAGTCTCTCTCTGTTGCCCAGGCTGGTCTTGAACTCCTGGGCTCAGGCAGTCCTCCCGCCTTGGTTTCCCTATATGCCAGGATTACAGGCGTGTGCCACAACTTTTTTTTTTTTTTTTTTTTGACGGGGTCTCACTTTGTCACCCAGGCTGAGGGCAGTGGCGCATCATTGCTCACTGCAGTCCCCGTCTCCTGGGCTCCAGTGATACTTTCACCTTAGCCTCTCAAGTAGCTGGGACTACAGGTGCATGCCACCACACCCGGCTAATTTTTGTATGTTTTGTAGAGACGGGGTTTCACCATATTGCCTAAGCTGGTCTCAAACTCCTGGGCTCAAATGATCTGCCTGCCCTGGACTCCGAAAGTGCTGGGATTCCAGGCATGAGCCACTGCACCTGGCCACAACTCTTTTTTTTTTTTTTTTTTTGAGACAGAGTCTCTCTCTGTGGCCCAGGCTGGAGTGCAGTGGCGTGATCTCGGCTCACTGCAAGCTCCGTCTCCTGGGTTCATGCCATTCTCCTGCCTCAGCCTCCCGAGTAGCTAGGCCTACAGGCGCCCACCACCACACCTGGCTAATTTTTTGTATTTTTAGTAGAGACGGGGTTTCACCGTGTTAGCCAGGATGGTCTCGATCTCCTGAGCTCGTGATCCGTCTGCCTCAGCCTCCCAAAGTGCTGCGATTACAGGCGTGAGCCACTGCGCCCGGCCTCTGGCCACAACTCTTAATAACATAACTTATCGGCTAGGTGTAGTGGCTCATGCCAATAATCCCAGAACTTTGGGAGGCCAAGGCAGGAGGATGGCTTGAGCCCAGGAGTTTGAGACCAGCCTGGCCACATAGTGAGACCCTCATATCTACAAAAAATTTAAAAAAAAAGAAAAAAAAATTGAAGCTGCGTTTAATTCTTAGAAATGTAACCCAGGCTTTGGCTTTTCTACCCAAATTCTTTGAGTCAGAGGTGGTTGTGGAGGGTTTAGTTTCGTTTGTTTGTTTATTTAGGTTTATAAAATGGTTACAGCCAGATATAAATACAGATTTTTTTTTTATAGCTAAAATACATCACAGACAAAAGTGAAGAGATTGCTCAGATTAACCTAGAACGAAAAGCACAGAAGAAAAAGAAGTCAGGGGATGGAAGCAAAAATTCAAAGCAGCCAGCAGAGGCTGGAGTGGTGGAAAGTGAGAATTAAAGTCCCTCGCCGCTTGGAAAGTGCAGCCTTCTACAGGTAGAGCCACCTAGAAATGCATATGGCTGCAAAGGAAACTTTGAAGGGTTAAATAGAGATTTAAAAAAATAAAATAAAAAGGCTGGGCTAGGGTGCTTTTTGTGCTGAATTCTCCACATTGTTAACTGCCAAAGCTAGTTTTAGAGAATGAGAAGGTCTTAAGCAAAATACTCCCAGGTCTCACTCCAGAACATAAAAATGGTGTGTGATCAAATGGTATATATTAGAAATTACATCTATTGTAATTAAAATTGTGTGAGCAATTAAACATGGTTGACTTTTTCAAGCAAAAATCAGTTCATCTTTTGATGTAATTTTCTAGGCTAAATGGCAATCTCTGAAAGATGAATAAAGCTATATTTATTTAGCTTTTCTGGTTACTAATGTTGTTTTTAAACACATGCCGCCTTTGATCACCAGGTAAAAGGGCATATGTTTCGGAATGGCACTTTTGACTTTTTTTTTTTTTTTTTTTTTTTGAGACGTAGTCTTGCTCTGTCGCCCAGGCTGGAGTGCAGTGGCACGATCTCAGCTCACTACAACCTCTGCCTCCCGGGTACAAGCAATTCTCTGTCTCAGCCTCCCGAGTAGCTGGAGTTACTGGCACCTGCCACCATGACTGGCTAATTTTTGTAGTTTTAGTAGAGACAGGGTTTCACCATCTTGGCCAGGCTGGTCTTGAACTCCTGACCTCATGATCCACCCACCTCGGCCTCCCAAAGTGCTGGGATTACAGACGTGAGCCACTGCGCCCAGCCTTTTTATTTTTTTATTTATTATTTTTTATTTTTTTGTGTGTGAGACAGAGTCTTGCTCTGTTGCCAGGAGTGCAATGGCGTGATCTCAGCTCACTGCAACCTCCGCCTCCCGGGTTCAAGCGATCTCCTGCCTCAGTTTCCCAAGCAGCTGGGACTACAGGCATGCACCACCATGCCCAGCTAATTTGTGTGTTTGTGCTTTTTTTTTTTTTTTTTTTTTTTGAGACAGAGCCTTGCTCTGTTGCCCAGGCTGGAGTGCAGTGGCGTGATCTCGGCTCACTGCTGCAGCGTCTGCCTCCCGGGTTCAAGCGATTCTCATGCCTCAGCCTCCTGAGTAGCTGGGACTACTGGAGCACACCACCCCACCTGGCTAATTTTTGTATTTTTAGTAGAGACGGGGTTTCACCGTGTTGGCCAGGCTGGTCTCAATCTCCTTGACCTTGTGATCCACCTGCCTCGGCCTCCCAAAGTGCTGGGATTACAGGCGTGAGCCACTGTGCCCGGCTTTTACTGTGGTTTTTTTTTTTTTTTTTTTTTGAGATGGAGTCTCGCTGTGTTGCCCAGGCTGGAGTGCAGTGGCGTGATCTCGGCTCGCTGTAACCTCTGCCTCCCAGGTTCAAGCAGTTCTCTGCCTTGGCCCCCTGAGTAGCTGGGATTACAGGCGCCCGCCACCACGCCCAGCTAATTTTTGTAGTTTTAGTAGAGACGGGGTTTTACCAACTTGGCCAGGCTGATCTTGAACGCCTGACCTTGTGATCCACCTGCCTCGGCCTCTCAAAGTACTGGGATTACAGGCATGAGCCACCGCACCCAGCCCAGCCTTTACTTTTTAAAAGTGATTTTCTCTAGGTGACTTTTTTTTTTTTTTTTTTTTTTTTTTTGAGAGGGAGTCTTGCTCTGCTGCCCATGCTGGGGTGCAGTGGTGTGATCTCAGCTCACTGCAACCTTCGCCTCCTGGGTTGAAGCGATTCTCCTGCCTCAGCCTCCTGAGTAGCTGGGATTACAGGCGTGCGGCACCACGCCCAGCTAATTTTTGTATTTTTAGTAGAGACAGGGTTTCGCCATCTTAGCCAGGCTGGACTTGAACTCCTGACCTCAGGCAATCCTCCTGCCTCGGCCTCCCAAAGTGTTGGGATTACAGGCATGAGCCACTGCACCTGGCTGTCTGTGACTTTTCTCTATTTTGTAACAAAGCTATGGTTCTGCTCAGGGAAGTTTTGCCTGAGGGGAAATCTGGGACTGCTAGATCAGAACACTTCGGCATGTCATCCTGTTTTAGTTTGTGAGAGAAAACGCTCCCAAGGGTGCCCGTCCTACTGTCTTCTCATGCCTTTGGATTTCTTAGAGGTCCAGACATGCCTTTCCCTTTACCCTTCGGCAATATGGTGAGGAGAAGGGGCAAGGGTTTGTGGAGCCCTTTCTGTGTGCCAGGCACCCACTGGGTACTCCGTGTATTACCCCACCGATCTCCACAACTTGATCGGTGTGGATCTGATTCTCCACCTTCTCCCCATGAGCAAATGGAAATTTGATGAGGTTCACCAGCTGCCCAGGGTCACCCAGCCATAGTCAGGAGACAGTGTTCACATTTGGGGCTGCTCACTCTAGAATGGGTGAGAGAAAACAGCATTCATTTGGAGTAGAATTTACACCACCTGTGCCCAAATATGATCAGCAAAAGATACCCCAAAGCCTGACTCTCAAAGGGAGGCACTAAGCTATGGCCGTAGTAGGGCACCGAGTTCACACTTCATGGTTTCGGGTCTGCAAATGGCTCAGCACTTGTTCTTATGTTAATTATAGTATCTGTGTGTCATATCAGTGAATGAAAAGTGAATCATAAAGCCTTCCATCCTAGTACGTTCAGCCAAAGGCCCGTATGTTAGCAGTTTCATTTTTGGATAAGCACTCTTTAAACTCCTTATTGGCCAGGTGCAGTGGCTTGTGTCTGTAGTCCCAGCAACTTGGAAGGCTGAGGCAGGAGATTCACTTGAGTCTGGGAGTTTGAGACCAGCCTGGGCAGCACAGTGAGACCCCATCTCTAAAAAAAGTAAAAAATAAGTTAGGCATGGTGATGCATGCCTGTAGACCCAGTTAGCTACTCAGGAGGCTGAGACAGACGGTTGCTTGATCCCAGGAGTTCAAGGCTTTAGTGAGGTGACTGTGCTACTGCACTGCAGCCTGGGTGACAGAACAAGACCCTGACTCTAAAAAAATAAATTCGGGAGGCTGAGGCAGGAGAATCGCTTGAACCCAGGAGGCAGAGGCTGCAGTGAGCCGAGATTGTGCCGCTGCACTCCAGCCTGGGTGACAGAGTGAGACTAAGTCTCAAAATAAAATAAAATAAAGTAGAATAAAATAGATAAAATAAAATAAATAAATAATAAAACTCATCAAGAAGAGTTTAGGGAATAGATACTATAGACTTTCCAAAGGTTGAAAGATCTGGGTTTGCTTCTTGGGTTTGCAACCCTAGTAGCTGTATAACTTTCAGAGACTTTGTGCTTTTTTTTTTCATTGAGACAGCGTCTCACTCTGTCACCCAGACTAGAGTGCAGTGGCACAATCATGACTCACTGCAGCCTCCACCTCCCAGGCTAAAGTGATCCTCCTGCCGCAGCCTCCTGAGTAGCTGGGACTACAGGCATGCGCTACCATGCCTGGCTAATTTTTTAGTTTTTTTTGTGGAGACAGGGTCTCAGAATGTTGCCCAGGCTGGTCTCAAGCTCCTGAGCTGGACTCAAGTGATCCTCCTGCCTCAACCTCCCAAAGTGCTGAGATTATAGGCATGAGTCACTGCACCTGGCCTTTTCTTTTTTCTTTTCTTTTTCGAGATGGGCTCTTGCTCTGTACAGTGGTATATCACAGCTCACTGCAGCCATGAATTCCTGGGCTCAAGCAATCCTCCTGCGTCAGCCTCCCAAGTACCCAAGACTGCAGGTGTGTGTTACCACACCTGGCTAAGTTTTCTTTTCCTTTTGAGACAAGGTCTCACTCTGTCGCCCATGCTGGAGTACAGGGGCTTAATCTTGACTCACTGCAGCCTCTACCTCCCATGCTCAGGTGATCCTCCTACCTCAGCCCCCCAAGTAGCTGGGGCCACAGGTGTGTGCCACCATGTCCAGCTAGTTTTTTGTTGTTGTTGTTGTTTTTCTGTAGAGGTGAGGTTTTGCATGTTGCCCAGGCTAGTCTTGAACTCCTGGGCTCAAGTGATCCTCCTGCCTCAGCCTCCCAAAGTGCTGGGATTATAGGCATGAGTCACTGCACCCGGCCTTTTTTTTTTTTTTTTTTTTTGAGATGGGCTCTTGCTATGTCAGCCAGGCTGCAGTACAGTGGCATGATCACAGCTCACTGCAGCCACGAATTCCTGGGTTCAAGCAATCCTCCTGCCTCAGCTTCCCAAGTGCCCCAGACTGTAGGTGTGTGTTGCCACACCTGGCTAAATTTTTTCTTTTTTTTTTGTCATAAATTCTCACTTTGTCACCCATGCTGTAGTGCAGTGGCACAATCTTGGCTCACTGCAGCCTTGACCTCCCATGCTCAGGTGATCCTCCTACCTCAACCCCCTAAGTAGCTGAGACCACAGGTATGTGCCTCCACATCCAGCTAATTTCTGTAGAGATGGAGTTTTGCCATGTTGCCCAGGCTGGTCTTGAACTCCTGGGCTCAAGCGAATCTCTCGCCTCAGCCTTCCAAGTAGTCAGGACTGCAGGTGTGCGTGCATTGCCATGCCTGGCTAAATTTTTGGGTTTTTTTGGTAGAGGTGGGGTCTTGCTATGTTGCCCAGTCTGGTCTTGAACGCCTGGGCTTAAGTGATCCTCTTGTCTCCACCTCCTAAAGTTTGTCACCTTCTTGAAACAGTCATTATCAGTTCTCATGAAGCCTTCCCCAATTTGCAGCACATTCCCCTTTGCACACTTCTTCTCGCACTGAAAAATGTCCTTGTCTTTCATTTGTGTCTATGTATCTGATTTCTTTGAGGCTGCGACACCTCTGTCAGGGTGTGGGTGGTGTGGGTCCCTTGTGGTATTGCAAGTTCCATACTGGGTGCTCAGATTGTTTAATGAGCTCATCGAATAAAATTGGCACACTAGACTAACGATATAGGAAGCTGGTGAGGCCGGGTGTGGTGGTCTCATGCCTGTAATCCCAGCACTTTGGGAGGCTGAGATGGGTGGATCACTTGAGTTCAGAAGTTTGAGACCAGCCTGGCCAACATGGTGAAATCTCTACTAAAAATACAAAGATTAGCTGGGCGTGGTGGCTCCTGCCTGTAATCCCAGCTACTTGGGAGGCTGAGACAGGAGAATCCCTTGAACCTGGGAGGCAGAGGTTGCGGTGAGCCGAAGTTGTGCCACTGCACTCCAGCCTGGGTGACAGAGCAAGACTCTGTCTCAAAAACAAAAAGAAGCTGGCTGAACTGCTGTGAATGTCTCATCTGCAAATATAACTCAAAATTTTTAGTGTCATTTGTGGGAATTATTTTGGTACAGAAATAAAAGATGGGCCAGGTGCGGTGGCTCATGCCTGTAATCCCAGCACTTTGGGAGGCCGAGGCGGGCGGATCACGAGGTCAGGAGATCGAGACCATCCTGGCTAACACAGTGAAACCCCATCTCTACTAAAAATACAAAAAAATCAGCCGGGCGTGGTGGTGGACACCTGTAGTCCCAGCTACTCAGGAGGCTGAGGCAGGAGAATGGTGTGAACCTGGGAGGCGGAGCTTGCAGTGAGCTGAGATCGAGCCACTGCACTCCAGTCTGGGCGACAGAGTGAGACTCCATCTCAAACAAAAAAAAAAAACAAAAAACAAAACAAAAGAAATAAAAGATGAAGCAACATACGATGTATAAGCCTCTGGCCAGCAGGCCATGCTGATCTTACCTAGGATTTTAACATAAGCAAAAAGACTGTGACAAATTCAAGATTGAGATTTCCCTGCTGAAGGTGTAAACCAGGACTTTGGAAAACTGAAAACAAATATGTTCACTTCTAGAAAGTGCCGGCAGTTTTGGGTTGTGTTACTTCAATTTATAGCCTTGCCTTGGATGCTGGTCGTCTATAGCAGGTTTGGGTGGATGTTTCAGATTTTACTCGGTGTCTAGTTGGGCAAAGGGGTCTGTGCACTTGTCTGTGTGATTCAGCAATGAGGGCCTGTGAGGAAGAACCAGCAGGTGGCACAGAGAGGGACTCCATGGTCTGCACTCTCAGCAGTCGTGCCAGCCTCAGGAGGAGAGCGAGCCCTGGGAGCTGGCCAAGGGCAGGGCCGGGCACTGCTTCCCAGACTGACTGTGCCCTGCAGTAACAGCACATCTCACACCTGACACACACAATGCGAATCATTATTTATCCTTACTACGGGTGATGCACACTAATTTTAATTTCATTCGAAAGGAAAGTACTGGCCTATGACCCACAGGTGGGTGGTCAGGAGCAGTTTAGAAAACACTGGACCAGGCCGGGTGCGGTGGCTCACGCTTGTAATCCCAGCACTTTGGGAGGCCAAGGCGGGCAGATCACGAGGTCAGGAGATCAAGACCAGCCTGGCCAACATGGTGAAACTCTGTCTCTACTAAAAATACAGAAAATTAGCTGGGCATGGTGGCCAGCGCCTGTAGTCCCAGGTACTTGGAGGCTGAGGCAGGAGAATCGCTTGAACCCGGGAGGCGGAGATTGCAGTGAGCCAAGATCACGCCACTGTACTCCAGCGTGGGTGACAGAGCGAGACTCCATCCAAAAACAAAAAGAAAACACGGGTCCAGCCTGGGGGCGGTGGCTCACACCTGTAATTCCAGCACTTTGGGAGGCCGAGGTGGGTGGATCACCTGAGGTCGGGAGTTCGAGACCAGCATGACCAACATGGAGAAACTCCGTCTCTACTAAAAATACAAAATTAGCCAGGCGTGGTGACGCATGCCTGTAATCCCAGCTACTCGAGAGGCTGAGGCAGGAGAATCACTTGAACCCGGGAGCCAGAGGTTGCGGTGAGCCGAGATCACACCATTGCACTCCAGCCTGGGCAACAAGAGCGAGACTCCATCTCAAAAAAAGAAAACACTGGACCATCAAGAGTTCGAGACCAGCCTGGCCAACATGGTGAAACCCTGTCCCTACAAAAAATACAAAAATTAGCCAGGCATGGTGGCGGGTGCCTGTAATCCCAGCTACTCGGGAGGCTGAGGCAGGAGAATCACTTGAACCCAGGAGGCGGAGGTTGCAGTGAGTTGAGCGCGCCATTGCACCCCAGCCTGGGTGGGCCAGAGCCCGGCTGCCCCGGGGCCAGCAGTGCCTGGGCGCTTGTTGGAAATGCAGCTCTCAACTCCCTGCCCCAGTGCATCAGGACCTGCCTGCAAAGTGATCCGTCTGCACTTCAGTTTGAGAAGGCCTGGCCTAGAGGACGGTGGGTCTGGCATGCTGGGCTGAGAGGCAGTACTGGGAGCGATTCTTGGGGCCTCCTTGCCGACAATTGGGTGAAACCAGCGGATACGATCATAGCGTCTCTGAGCCCCCATTGCCTCCTTGTTTCTCTGCCCATAGTAGAAGAATGTCTCTGAAATTACTGGATGAGTTTCAGTCATTCTTTCACATGGGCACAATTTCACATTCAAGCTCCTTATCCTAGGCTAATTTTATATTATGTTAAATCACTTGTTTTTGTTCTCACGGCTTCCTGCCTGCTATAGGCATAATTACGAGGAAGCAGAACTTCTCCAGAAGCAAGCGCACATGCGTTCCAAAATAAGAGCAAATTCGCTCTAAACACAGGAAAAGACCTGAAGCTTTAATTAAGGGGTTACATCCAACCCCAGAGCGCTTTTGTGGGCACTGATTGCTCGAGCTTCTGCGTCACTGCGCGAGGGAAGAGGGAAGAGGATCCAGGCGTTAGACATGTATAGACACAAAAAACAGCTGGAGATTGGGCTTAAAATACCCACCAAGCTCCAAAGAAGAGACCCAAGTCCCCAAAACATTGATTTCAGGGCTGCCAGGAAGGAAGAGCAGCAGCAGGGTGGGAGAGAAGCTCCAGTCAGCCCACAAGATGCCGTTGCCCCCCGGCCTCCTGCTGCTGCTGCTCTCCGGGGCCACGGCCACCGCTGCCCTGCCCCTGGAGGGTGGCCCCACCGGCCGAGACAGCGAGGTGAGTACAGTCCCGACGTGGCCACACGCTAGCCCACTCTCTGTCTCTTGTTGGCTTTTTGGCCTGCATGGTGAGTGTGTGTGTGTGCACGTGTGTTGCACTTCACAGCTTGGACAGGACACAGGGCTCAACTTTGTAGTGTTCTTGGCTGGCCCGAGGTACTGGGATGCCGCATTCGGACCACTGATCCTCAGTTACATGTCCCAACCCATGAAGCCTGCTGGAAACCTGTGCAGCTCAAGGAGGGCCCTCCGTCGGGTGTCTGGGAAAGGGGAAGTGAGTGTACCCGTCCACTGCAGGGCAGGCGTGGAGCTGCGACAGCCCTTCCAGAGCCTTCAGTTATACATAGCACAGGCTCCCACTGGCTCAGAGTAATTGGCATCATTACATTTTCCGTTGTGAGAATTTGTAACTTTGTGAGGTGATTGATTGTTCTTTTTTCCATTTTGAGAAGGTTCCAAGAAAGGGTATATAAAGTTGAGCATTAAAAATGGATTTTTCTCTAAAATTATCAGATGAGTTTCAGGCAGGCCATTTATCAGCAGATTACTCCCAGAAGCTTTCTAAGGAATTTGAAAAACCAGAATATAACGTTTGTTTCAGTCCCATCGTCTCAGAAAGCAACTTGTGAACATCCAGGAGTGTGGCCAAAGGTGGGAGAATGAGTAAATTAGCCTGATCCAACTCGGGGCTTCTCAGCTGCCAGTCACTGAGGGGAAAGTGGCAGATTTCCTGACCTCTCCTAATTAAGGACCTTAGCAAAGAGTATGGAGCAAAACCAGGTTTTTTCCCTTGACTTAAAATGACCAACTTTTCCTTTTCTCTAATTAAAGCAATTTCTTTAAGGTATTCTCTTCACTTTCTCATCCTCATCCTTTAAATGGAAATGAGGCTTATCGCTATGGAGCATCTTTTCATTTTAATATTTTCTTTCTCTTTTCTCCAGGGTAGTCTTTTAGATCTTTTTTTTTTTTTAAGTAAGGAGGAGATTGCATATCTTTGAATGCTTGCTGCCTGAGCCAGATTGCTGAGTTTTCTTTCCTTTGCCATCTGCTTCTCTTTAAAAGCATATGCAGGAAGCGGCAGGAATAAGGAAAAGCAGCCTCCTGACTTTCCTCGCTTGGTGGTTTGAGTGGACCTCCCAGGCCAGTGCCGGGCCCCTCATAGGAGAGGAAGCCCGGGAGGTGGCCAGGCGGCAGGAAGGCGCCCCCCCCCAGCAATCCGCGCGCCGGGACAGAATGCCCTGCAGGAACTTCTTCTGGAAGACCTTCTCCTCCTGCAAATAAAACCTCACCCATGATTACTCGCGCAAGTGTAATGACAGACCTGAATAAAATGTATTAAGCAGCAGTGATCTTTCCTCTCCTCCTTCCCAAGTCATTTGAAAAGTGTTTGTTATTTAAATTCCAATAATGCCCAATACTGACGTGTCTTGAGTAATTTGGAACCCAAAGTGAAGATCTTTGATAAAGATTTTTTTGTGGTTTGACTGGACTGTGCTGAGTGCGGGCACTGGGCTTTTCTTCTGATGTTCATTATGGTGCTGGGAAGCTCTGTCTTTGATTTAAAATAAAATAGCTAAAGGCTACACAATTAAGAGTTCAGAATAACATCTTATTTCAGTTTATGAATTGATATGAATTGTCTAATTTAAAAAATATTTCCCTCACATTAAAAGCAAATTTTTAACATCAGGCTCGAAGAGCAAAATGATTATTCCTCATGTTTTAGCTGAAATTAATTTTAAAACATTAAACAGAAAACATGCTGACATGCCTGTGAAACTGACACTCGAACTTGCTGTTATGTACCAGTTTTAATTAGTAGCTTAATGGGTTGCAATTCTTTTCATGGATTATAGCTTCAGATTTGCTTTGGGAGGAATGAAGGCTACCCACAGAATTTTTTTTTTTTTTTTTTTTGAGACGGAGTCTAGCTGTCACCCAGGCTGGAGTGCTATGGCGCAGTCTCAGCTCACTGCAACTTCCGCCTCCCAGGTTCATGTGATTCTCCTGCCTCAGCCTCCTGAGTAGCTGGGACTACAGCATGTGCTTCCATGCCTGGCTATTTTTTCTTTTTTTTTTTTTTTAGATGGAGTTTCGCTTTTGTCGCCCAGGCTGGAGTGCTATGGCACGGTCTCAGCTCACTGCAACTTCCGCCTCCGAGGTTCAAGTGACTCTCCTGCTTCAGCCTCCCAAGTAGCTGGGACTACAGGCACACACCACCACGCCTGGCTAATTTTTGTATTTTTAGTAGAGATGGGGTTTCTCCATGTTGGTCAGGCTGGTCTTGAACTCCTGGCTTCAGGTGATCCACCTGCCTTGGCCTCAGAAAGTGCTGGGATTACCAGCGTGAGCCACTGTGCCCGGCCATGAAGGTTTTTCGATGCTAAACTTCATTGGGAAAACCAGCAAAGGCTGGCTGGAGGACACGGGAATATTCTCTTCTCTGGACACCAGGGGAGCGGACTCCCTGAGAATGGCTGCTGACCATTCCGTTGTTTTCTGCTGAGCTGAGCTCATATTCATAATTACTAGCTGAATAAAGTATAATGTGATGGAAGAGACTTAATAGCATCCACGTTTCCAAACACAGCAGCTTTAGGAGACCAGGAATTGGGTCAGTGCGCTGGTGGAAGATGCCTGCCTGAAAGGCCAGCTAACCTTCCAGAACTTTGTTTTTTTTAAAAGATTTTTCTAGAAAGAAGCCATGCTTATTTTCAGTTTTTAAATCGGGGTCGGCAGGGCACGGTGGCTCATGCCTATAATCCCAGCACTGTGGGAGGTCGAGGCAGGCAGATCGCTTGAGGCCAGGAGTTCGAGACCAGCCTGGCCAACATGATGAAACCCTGTCTCGACTAAAAATACAAAAATTACCCAGGCGTGATGGTGCACGCCTGTAATCCCAGCTACTTGGGAGGCTGAGGCACGAGAATCACTTGACCCTGGGAGGTGGAAGTTGTAGTGAGCCGAGGTCATGCCACTGTACTCCAGCCTGGGTGACAGAACGAGACTCTGTCTCAAAAATAATAGTAAAATAAGATAAAATAGGGGCTGGGCGTGGTGGCTCACACCTGTAATCCCAGCACCTTGGGAGGCCGAGGTGGGTGGATCACCTGAGGTCGGGTGTTCAAGACCAGCCTGATCAACGTGGTGAAACCCTGTCTCTACTAAAAACACCAAAAATTAGCCGGGTGTGGTGGCACATACCTGTAATCCCAGCTACTCAGGAGGCTGAGGCAGGAGAATCGCCTTAACCCGGGAGGCAGAGATTGCAGTGAGCCAAGATTGTGCCACTGCACTCCAGCCTGGGCGACAGTGAGACTCCGTCTCAAAAAATAAAATACATTGGGGTCATCCATACAGACTTTAAGATTGGGGATTTTACCTTTTAACTAAGTAGTTATCTGTAGGATAATGAGGCTCTACTAGTGCTACTGCCAGGACATTCAAGTCTAAGCCTACCTTAGTTCAGGGGACTTCATACGACATTAACTGGCATCAACTGCATGTTAGACCAGATGAATATGCTTGTGATTAATAAATCAGGGTAAAATGGTCATTTCCCACCATCTGGTTTTTGGTGGCCTTTTCTGTAGTTCAGTAGAGTCAGGCGTGTAGATATGGGTAATCAGGCCCTGGGCAACTTCAAGTTCATGCTCTTGTTATTTTGTGCAGGATTTGGCACCAGAACAGCTCCCTAACTGCCGAGGAGGAATGAAGGACGACAGGCACTCACAGCTTTCCTATTTCAGGGCTGGCAGCAAAGGATTCCAGGCTTTAGGAAACTCAGACTGGGAAGCTCAGGGGAGATACTTACCTTGATGTAAGCAGCACCTGTTGAAGGGCAGCCCATCTCTTTTTTTTTTTTTTTTGAGACAGAGTCTCCCTCTGCCGCCCAGGCTGGAGTGCAGTGGAGTGATCTTGGCTCACTGTAAGCTCCACCTCCTGGGCTCAGGTCATTCTTCTGTCTCAGCCTCCCGAGTAACTGGGACTACAGGCACCCACCACCACACCCAGCTAATTTTTTCTATTTTTTTGTAGAGATGGGGTTTCACCGTGTTAGCCAGGATGGTCTCAATCTCCTGACCTTGTGATCCACCCACCTCAGCCTCCCAAAGTGCTGGGATTACAGGTATGAACCACCGCGCCTGGCCAGGGGCAGCCCATCTTAAAAACAGTAGCGTCTTCCATAGAGAGAGAAGTTTCATTTGGAATGTATTAGGCCGTTCTTGTGCTGCTATAAAGAAATACCTGGCCAGGCGCGGGGGCTCACGCCTGTAATCCCAGCACTTTGGGAGGCCGAAGCAGGCAGATCACAAGGTCAGGATTTCCAGACCAGCCTGACCAAAACGGTGAAACCCCGTCTCTACTTAAAAAAAAAAAAAAAAAAAAAAAATCATGGCACCAGGCATCTGCTCAGTTTCTGGTGAGGCCTCAGGAAGCTTCCAATCATTACAGAAAGCCAAGTAGGACCCAGTGTATCACACAGTGAGAGCAAGAGCAAGAGAGAGACTTGGGCTGAGTAGGGGGATGCCACACACTTTTTTTTTTTTTTGAGAGGGAGTTTCGCTTTTGTTGCCTAGGCTGGAGTGCAATGGCAATCTCGACTCACTGCAACCTCCACCTCCCGGGTTCAAGCAATTCTCCTGCCTTAGCCTCCTGAGTAGCTGGGAGTACGGCTACAGGCATGAGCCACTGTGGTACCACTCCTGGGCTATTTGTAACTTTTTTTTTTTTTTTTTTGAGACGGAGTTTTGCTCTTGTTGCCCAGGCTGGAGTGCAATGGTGTGATCTCAGCTCACCACAACCTCCGCCTCCCAGGTTCGAGCGATTCTCCTGCCTCAGCCTCCCGAGTAGCTGGGATTACAGGCATGTACCACCACGCCCGGCAAATTTTTAATTTTTTTTAGTAGAGAGGGGGGGTTTCTCCATGTTGGTCAGGCTGGTTTTGAACTCCTGACCTCAGGTGATCCCCCTGCCTCGGCCTCCCAATGTGCTGGGATTACAGGCGTGAACCACTGCGCCCGGCTTTTGTAACTTCTTATAATGCTAGTAAAAATAGTAATTTCTCTTTCCCATTTTGCATTTGTAATTTAAAAAAGTATTTGTCTTATTAAAATAATCAGTCTGGAGGAAAAGCTAGAATTTTGGGGGTGATAGTTTTTTTTTTTTTTTTGAGACGGAGTCTCGCTTGTCGCCCAGGCTGGAGTGCAGTGGTGCAATCTCAGCTCACTGCAAGCTCCGCCTCCCAGGTTCAGGCCATTCTCCTGCTTCAGCCTCCCGAGTAGCTGGGACTACAGGCGCCTGCCACCACGCCCGGAGAATTTTTTTGTATTTTTAGTAGAGATGGGGTTTCACCATTTTATCCAGGATGGCCTCGATCTCCTGACCCCGTGATCCGCCCATCTCGGCCTCCCAAAGTGCTGGGATTACAGGCGTGAGCCACTGCGCCCAGCCTGGGGGTGATAGTTCTTATAACATGATACTGAAAAATACAGCCGGGTGCGGTGGCTCATGCCTGTAATCCCAGCACTTTGGGAGGCTGAGGACGGTGGATCACATGAGGTCAGAAGTTTGAGACCAGCCTGGCCAACATGGAGAAACCCCATCCCTACTAAAAATACAAAAATTAGCTGGGGGTGGTGGCACACCCCTGTAATCCCAGCTATTTGGGAGGTTGAGGCAGGAGAATCCCTTGAACCTGGGAGGTGGAGGTTACAGTGAGCTGAGATAGAGCCACTGAATTGAACTCCAGCCTGGGTGACAGAGCGAGATTGTCTTAAAAAAAAAAAAGAAAAAGAGCGAAGAAAATCCGCTATCTATGCATTAATCTGTTGGTTCATTTCCTTGTAACCTTGTAATTGCACGAGTGTTGTCTGATATCATTTGAGCAAGTTGCCAACTCTAAGGTTCTGCAACCTGAAAATGCAGTGCAGCTCCTGGGGAGGGCGTCTGTCCCCTGGCTGGAGGCTCTCAAACAGAATGGAGACCCTCACTGTCAGAGCTATTGGGAGGACTCAGGCAGTGGATGGGGGTTCAGACTAGATCATGTCCAAGGTCCTTAAAAACCACAAGGTGTATAAGATGCAGCCAAAATGATTTAAGGCAAAACCCCACAAACAAAATGGACAAAAACCCTCAAGGTGAAAAAGAAAAAAAAAAAAAAAAGCTTGAACAGGTAATTAGGAAATTAAACAGCTAAATAATCTGGTTATTAAAGATACATTAATAATTCTTGTAATTGATGCAGGTTTTCTTTTTTCTACAGACTACTATTATTTTATTCTTGTCTCTCTGGAAAATGAAAAATCCATTAGTTTTTCTCTTTTGCTTTTACCCAGAAATTAAAGGTTGGTAAGTGGTAATTAGCGTAGCTCCTGTTAAAGCCAGTTGCCTCATGAGGACCGACATTTGACTTAAGCTGAAAGAATGGAATATGGCTAATGTAAAGTTCATTAGTCCCAGCTGCTTTCTTTGACATTCTTTTCTTCTACCACAAGAACGGGCATGCCCTGCCCTCTCTCGCTCCTATTTTTAGACGTATTGCTGCGCTCCTATGTGTCTATTCTACAAGGCTGGAGGCACAGTGGTTATAGGGAAGGTAAATGGTAATGGGACAATATGTCTGTGACCACGTTCATTACACATCTGGGATAGAGCTCTGACTCTTTGATAGAGGACTCCAGCACCCCATCTGTCTGCCCCTGAGAAACGAAAGAGAACCACTCTCCACTGTCTACTATATGTTAGGTACTAGGATTTTTCTCATTATAGCACTTCATTCCTTTCTTGGGGGGGATTGGATTATTTATTTTGAGACAGGGCCTCACTCTGCCACCCAGGATGGAGTGCAGTGGCACGATCACAGCTCATTGCAGCCTCGAACTCCTGGGCTCAAGTGATCCTTCTGCCTTAGCCTCCCGAGTACCTAGGATTACAGGCATGTGCCACTACACCCGGCTAATTTTTATTTTTTACATTTTTGTGGAGATGGGGTCTTGCTATGTTCCCCAGGTTGGTCGGTCGGTCATGTGGTACTTCATTTAGGCCAGGCGTGGTGGCTCACCACCTATACTCCCAGCACTTTGGGAGGCCAAGGCAGGTGGATCACTTGAGGTCAGGAGTTTGAGACCAGTCTAGCCAACATGGTGAAACCCTGTGTCTACTAAAAATACCAAAAAAAACTTAGCCGGGTGTGGTGGCAGGCACCTGTAATCCCAGCTACTCTGGAGGCTGAGGCAAGAGAATCGCTTGAACCTGGGAGATGGAGGTTGCAGTGAGCAGAGATTGTGCCACTACACTCCAGCCTGGGCAACAGAGCAAAGCCTCAAACAAAACGAAACGAAACAAAACAAATATAGTACTTCATTTAACCCTTTCAAGCTTGGAGCCTTAGACTAACTGAGAGGTTAGACTCAAGCCGGTTTGTCTCACTCCCAAATCCACAGGACATTTTCCATTATCCACCCAGTTCAGCCGCTTGGTGGGCTTGCTTCAAGTACAGAATACCAACACCAACGCCCAGATGAGTCAACGAACGCTCTGTGTGTCTGACAGAAATAAAATATTCTGGCTGGGTGTGGTGGCTCATGCCTGTAATCCCAAAATTCTGGGAAGCTGATGTGGGAGGATTGCTTGAGGCCTGGAGTTTGAGACCAGCCTGGGTAACATGGTGAGTTTTAATGTACCCTGGATATCCTAGGAATGTAGCTACTTTGTAAATCAAGGACAGACACATTTACTGTTCTGGGAAATCCCATTTCCAAGGGCAACGCTGCTGACGGTGTTTGAGCTGACAATCCCCGTGCCCCATGTGCCAGTCAGCCTGTCGGATGCACAGCGATTCTGTGTGTAAGTGCAAGCATCTGACAGTGAAACACACACCACTTTGTTGGAAATTATTTTCCTTTTTGCCCTGAAATAGTACATCTGGGGCATTATATTAATGCTTCTGTATGAGTGTAGGTAGCTTATCAGCGGTGGCTTCTATTAAAGGATAATTAAGGAGGCATTACAAAATAAGCTATAAAAAAGGAAATGTTGGGGTGAGAGCCAATGGAGGGCATTAGTAAAAGGATGCTGAGTAGAAGATCTAAGCCCTTCTTGAATCACAGGAAAAGGAAACAGTTGTTTTTGTTCTATTTAATTGTTTTCTGTATCCCCATCTTTACCCTAGGACTTATTGTGATTTTTTTTTTTTTTTTTTTTTTTTTTTTAAGACAGAGTCTCATTCTGTCACCCAGGCTGGAGCCCAGTGGCAGGATCTCAGCTCAGTGCAATCTCCACCTCCTGGGTTCAAGCGATTCTCATGTCTCAGCCTCCCGAGTAGCTGGGATTACAGGTGCCCACCATCATGCCCGGCTAATTTTTGTATTTTTAGTAGACTGGGTTTTGTCACGTTGGCCAGGCTGGTCTCAAACTCCTGACCTCAGGTGATCCATCTGCCTTGGCCTCCCAAAGTGCTGGGATTGCAGGTGTGAGACACTGCGCCCGGCCTATTGTGACATATTGTGATATTTCTCTTTTTTGTGTGACAGTGTCTCACTCTGTTGCAGGCTGGAGTACAGTGGCACAATTTCGGCTCACCTCCACCTCCACTTCCTGGATTCAAGCAATTCTCATGCCTCAGCCTCCCAAGTAACTGGGACTACAGGCGTGTACCACTACACCTGGCTAATATTTTATAATTTTAGTAGAGACGGGGTTTCACCATGTTGGCTAGGCTGGTCTCGAACTCCTGACCTCAGGTGATCCGCCCACCTCGGCCTCCCAAAATGCTGGGATTACAGGTGTGAGCCACTGCGCCCGGCCTATTGTGATATTTCTTTACTTAATAACTAGCCGATGAATCTCTTAACAGTATTCTGTTTTCCTCTAAGCATGCATAAAAAATGGTCAAATAAGTCCATGATGACTCATCACCTTTTCCCTACAAGGAGTGTACTGTAGATTACCAAACCTGCAGAAGCCGTCTGTGTGGAGACAGGAGGAGGACAAACCAGTCTTGCTCTGCTTCACACCCAGAGACCTGGAGCCACAGCATGTGGAAATTGCTTTAATGACCTTTTATACCCCCTGCTGATAAAGCAATTAGAAAACTGAAGAGTTTCACAGTGGTGAGATATAATTTCACAATACTGAATGAGATATTAGCAATGGACTCTCCGTATGTCCCTATGGTCTACAAGCTTAGTATGTATCTTTAAACAAACGAATAAAAAAATTCATTAACTGGAGAAACAAGTTTGTGGCCATAGTCAACACTCTATAATGTCACCATCTTCACCACTATCTCTGCTTAAAATTCTGCAGTACTATCTTCAGAATAAGGATAATGAATTGGAAATACGACCATTTCTTTTCATTGCCCTTGATAATTACCTTTTTTTTTAAAAAAAAAAAGTAGGGTCTTACTCTATCATCCAGGCTGGAGTATGGTGGCATGATCAGCCTTGAGCTCCTGGGCTCAAGTGATCCTCTCGCCTTAGCCTCCAGAGTAGCTAGGATTATAGTTCAGTGCCACCATGCCTGGCTAACTTAAAATTTTTTTTTGTAGAGACAGGGTCTTGCTATGTTGCCTAAGCTGACAATTACTTTATTTAAAAACTTTTTTCTCTGGCCAGGGGTGGTGGCTCACACCTGTAATCCCAGCACTTTGGGAGGCTGAGGTGGGTGGATCACCTGAGGTCAGGAGTTTGAGACCAGCCTGGCCAATGTGACAAAACCCTGTCTCTACTAAAAATACAAAAATTAGCCGGGCATGATGGCACGTGCCTGTAATCCCAGCTGCTCAGGAGGCTGAAACAGGAGAATCGCTTGAACCTGGGAGGTGGGGGTTGCAGTGAGCCGAGAATGTGCCACTGCACTCCAGACTAGGTGACAGAGTGAGACTCTGTCTCAAAAAAACAAAACTTTTTTTTTTTTTTGAGATACGGAGTCTCACTCTGTCACCCAGGCTGGAGTGCAGTGGTGCGCTCTCAGCTCACTGCAACCTCTGCCTACCGAGTAGCTGGGATTACAGGCACCCGCCATCATGCCCAGCTAATTTTTGTATTTTTAGTAGAGACGGGGTTTCACCATATTGGCCAGGTTGGTCTTGAACTCCTGACCTCATGTGATCCGCCTGCATCGGCCTCCAAAGTGCTGAGATCAAAGGTGTGAGCCACTATCGTGCCTGTCCTTTTTTTTTTTTTTTTTTTTGAGACAGAGTGTCACTCTGTCGCCCAGGCTGGAGTGCAGTGGCATAATCTCGGCTCACTGCAACTTCTGCCTCCCCAGTTCAAGCAATTCTCCTGCCTCAGCCTCCCGAGTAGCTGGGACTACAGGCTCCTGCCACCACGCCCAGCTAGTTTTTTGTACTTTTAGTAGAAACACGTTTCACTGTGTTAGCCAGGATGGTCTCGATCTCCTGACCTCGTGATCCATCCGCCTCGGCCTCCCAAAGTGCTGGGATTACAAGCGCGAGCCACCACGCTCGGCCTGGCTTTTTTTTTTTTTTAACATGTTCCATATGGGGCAGGGCTAAATGTTAGGCAGTGCGCCCATAGTCACTGCCAATTACTTTTTTTTTTTTTTTTTGAGACGGAGTCTCGCTCTGTTGCTCAGGCTGGAGTGCAGTGGCGCAATCTCAGCTCACTGCAAGCTCTGCCTCCCGGGTTCACGCCATTCTCCTGCCTCAGCCTCCCAAGTAGCTGGGATTACAGGCGCCCGCCACCATGGCTGGCTAATTTTTTTTGTATTTTTAGTAGAGACAGGGTTTCACCGTGTTAGCCAGGATGGTCTCAATCTCCTGACTTCACGATCCGCCCCCCTCGGCCTCCCAGTGCTAGGATTACAGGCGTGAGCCACCGCACCCGGCCAATCACTGCCAATTACTTTTGAACAGAGAACATCATATGTAATTAGAGGAGGCAGGATATTGTTGGTGCAGCTATGTCATTCAAAATTGGCAGAAGTCCTGAAGCTGGTGGGGCTAAAAAAAAAAATTGGTGGAACGGCATATGTTGAGACCTGGAATAGCTTCTCTGGAAGGTGCTCTAAGGCAGGGGGTAGAGTAGTACATAGGTAGTCAAATGATGAGGCTGAGGGTGTCTACCAATAACACAACGCCACAGAGCTTCCTTGGCACACTTCCCGCTGCTGCTATGTGGGATCCTGTCTGGCTCGCTTAGGATTCTGCAGGTCACCAGGTGGTGAGGCCTTGCTTGCTGAGATGCTCCGGAGAGAATGCAAGCTCTGCATCTGCTGCAGGCGCAGGGTGAGCTCCCGCTCACAGGCCTCCTGAACAGTCTCCGTCTTCTTTATGTCCCAGTTCAAGGCAACAGCCAGTGCTTCGGGGTCTTCCTTGGTAACCAACTGCAGCAAGAATAAAAACCCCTGAGAACTGGGCCTTCTGTGCGCCTCTCCTGCTGCTCTCCTGACTCTCTTTTGGGGAGTGTGATGAGGCAGTATCCGTTTATGTTACCTCTTTACGCTGAAATGCCGGGTTTCCTTTACCATTAATTGCCACGGGCTTTTTGTTTTTTGAGACGGAGTCTCGCTCTGTCACCCAGGCTGGAGTGCAGTGACACTATCTCGGCTCCCTGCAAGCTCCGCCTCCCGGGTTCACGCCATTCTCCTGCCTCAGCCCCCTGAGTAGCTGGGACTACAGGTGCCCACCACCATGCCTGGCTAAATTTTTTGTATTTTTTTTAGTAGAGACGGGGTTTCACCATGTTCCCCAGGATGGTCTCGATCTCCTGACCTCGTGATCCGCCCACCTTGGCCTCCCAAAGTGCTGGGATTATAGGCGTGAGCCACCGCGCCCAGCCTGCCATGGGCTTTTTTAAGACGGAGTTTCACTCTTGTCGCCCAGGCTGGAGTGCAGTGGCGCGATCTTAGCTCACAGCAACCTCCACCTCCTGGGTTCAAGTGATTCTCTTGCTTCAGCCTCCCACCACCATGCCAGGCTAATTTTTCTATTTTTAGTAGAGACAGGGTTTCGCCATGTTGGTCAGGCTGGTCTCGAACTCCTGACCTCAGGTGATCCACCTGCCTCGGCCTCCCAAAGTACTGGCATTAACAGGCGTAAGCCACTGTGCCCGGCCAAGCATGGGCCTTTTCTTACAACACCAACAGGAAGAAGTCCTTGGAAAGTTTACTTGGAGCAACTCTAAGGTCCTCCACCTTCAGGAAATTTAGCCAAGCTCAAGTCAACAGTTTCCTTCCCTTCTATCTACAATAGGGAGGTACTTATGACAGGGACAAGGACAATGAATCAGAAGTAGCCCCCACCCAGGCGGGTTCCCTTCCTCAAGTTTTTAGTTCCCTGGTCTCAGCCAGCAGGCGACGATCCCCTCAAGTTTGCCTTTTCCTGTGACATTGACAGACCTCAGCACGGACTATAGATCTTCTTTGACCATGGAAAGACCCAGAAGCCATCTCAGAAGATTGGGCCCTGCTATTCCTCCCTGTCAGGAACAGTCATTTCATTACCAACCTTGGACCAGAGTCTGTTTGATGATCTGAGGAAGTGTATGCATTTTTCTTTAAAGCTATTTTGATTTAGATTAATGAGATTTTTGCAAATGCCTTGGCATATAATAGGCAAACTGGCAGCTAGGATTCACAGTCTGCAGAGGTGAACAAAAGGGCCCACACACCTCTGCATGATACTACTACATCCCAGGGCATGTCCCCCTCTGTAGCTCAGTGACCCTGGTTTCCGCCCACCTCCAAATCCTGACTAGATAAGCTCAGCTCTGGAGCCGGCTTCTCCCTCAGTGCAGTAAGGATGTGGCTCGCCAGCGCAACGTCCGAGGAGGTCTCTCTGCTGATACCCGTGTCTACTGCATCCACCTCCTCACCAAAGGCAGCTTTGCACTCTGCAAAGGAGACACAAGACAGAGATCAGATGTGGTGTGACCACACAGCCACATGACCAACTCGCCAGAATAACTGGCCGGGCAAGAGAGAAACGTGCCCGTCCCGCATCCCAGCAGCCGCGGCTTCAGTGGCCCTGGCTACATCACAAATAGTGTCCTCCCGAGGGACGCCTCTGTCAGCCCTGAATTCTGAGTGACTCTGCCTGCAGAGAGTCCTACCTTCCTGCTTTGACAAGAGGCTGCCCTCTTTCTCCAAAGCCTGGAGGTACAGCTGCAGGAGCTGCTTGGACTGACGCACTTCCTCTCTTTGGTCAAGCACCTGTTGGAGTGTGTGCTGCAGCCGCTGGACGGTGGCACAACTCTGACGTAGTTCCTGAGCCAGGTCTGAGCAGGGAGCGTCAACAAGCACCTAACAAACAAACACAGACGCTTAGAAATCTACAGGAACTTTCTGACTTTCTTTTTTTTTTGAGATGGAGTCTGCTCTGTTGCCCAGGCTGGAGTGCGATGGTGTGATCTCGGCTCACTGCAACCTCCGCCTCCTGGGTTCAAGCAATTTTCCTGCCTCAGCCTCCCTAGTAGCTGGGATTACAGGCATGTGCCACCAAGCCCAGCTAATTTTTGTATTTGTAGTAGAGACGGGGTTTTGTCATGTTGGCCAGGCTGGTCTTGAACTCCTGACCTCAGGTGATCCACCCGCCTTGGCCTCCCAAAGTGCTGGGATTACAGGTGTGAGCCACCACGCCCGGCCTACAAGGACTTTCTAAACACAGTGTTCTACCTCTCAAATACATCCGTTTCAGAACTCAATGCATCCATTTCCCAAAGTTACCTACTATGATAGTTGGCAGACAGTCAAGAGAAAAGCATGTAATTTTTCTAATTTTTTTTTTTTTTTGAGACAGAGTCTCACTCTGTCACCCAGGCTGGAGTGCAGTGGCGCGATCTCGGCCCACTGCAAGCTCCGCCTCCTGGGTTCACGCCATTCTCCTGCCTCAGCCTCCTGAGCAGCTGGTACTACAGGCGCCTGCCACCATGCTTGGCTAATTTTTTGTATTTTTAGTAGAGACGGGGTTTCACCGTGTTAGCCAGGATGGTCTCGATCTCCTGATCTTGTGATCCGCCCGCCTTGGCCTCCCAAAGTGCTGGGATTACAGGTGTGAGCCACCGCGCCCGGCCAATTTTTCTAATTTTCTTCTAGTGTTAAATTTGGGAAGAAGGGTCAGGTGTAGTGGCTTACACCTATAATCCCAGCACTCTGGGAGACTGAGGCAGGAGGACTGCTTGAGCTCAGGAGTTTAAGACCAGCCTGGGCAACATGGTGAAACCCTGTCTTTACCAAAAATATAAAAATTCACCAGGCATGGTGGAGTACGCCTGTGGTCCCAGCTACTTGGAAGGCTGAGGTGGGAGGATCGCTTGAGCCCAGCAGGCAGATGGTGCAGTGAGCTGAGATTGCACTACTGCACTCCAGCCTGGGTGACAGAGCTAGACCCTGTCTCAAACCAAACCAAACCAAAACAAAACACACCAAGAAATCATTTCCTCAAAGAGGCCTTCCTCCGTGTTCCAAGCTAGAGTAGCCTCCATCACTCTCTGCATACCACTGTCTGATATGCTTTCCTGTTGCTTTCTGCCTCCCTTCATCAGAATACAAGTACCGTTAGAGCAGAGACTGTGTCTGGCTTGTTCGCCACTGCACACCCATGCATAGAACCATGCCAGGCACAGGATGGGGCTCAATAAATATTTTTTGGGTCAAGCACAGAGGCTCATATCAATAATCCCAGCACTTTGGGAGGCCAGGGTGGGAGGACTGCCTGAGCCCAGGAGTTCAAGACCAGCCTAGGCAACCTGTGAAGACCTCCTCTCTATAAAACATTAATTAATTAATTTTTTTTGAGACTGAGTCTTGCTCTGTCGCCAGGCTGGAGTGCAATGACGTGATCTCGGCTCACCGCAACCTCCGCCTCCTGGGTTCAAGCTATTCTCCTGCCTCAGCCTCCTGAGTAGCTGGGACTACAGGCACACGCCATCACACCCAGCTAATTTTTGTAATTTTTTTGTTTTTTGAGACAGAGTCTTGCTCTGTCTCCCAGGCTAAAATGCAGTGGCGTGATCTCTGCTCACTGCTACCTTCCCCTCCTGGGTCAAGTGATTCTCCTGCCTCAGCCTCCTGAGTAGCTGGGATTACAGGCGCTTGCCGCCATGCCTGGCTAATTTTTATATTTTTAGTAGAGACGGGATTTCACCATCTTGGCCAAGCTGGTCTTGAACTCCTGACCTTGTGATCCACCCTCCTCGGCCTCCCAAAGTGCTGGGATTACAGGCGTTAAGCCACCGTGCCCGGCTGTATTTTTAGTAAAGATGGGGTTTCACCATGTTTGCCAGGATGGTCTTGATCTCTTGACATCGTGATCTGCCCGCCCTGGCCTCCCAAAGTTCTAGGATTATAGGTGTGAGCCACCGCGCCTGGCTTTATTTATTTATTTATTTATTTTTGAGACGGGGTCTTGCTCTGTTGCCCAGGTTGGTGTGGTATAGTCATGGCTCACTGAAGCCTTGACCACCTGGGCTCAAGTGATCCTTCCGCCTCAGTTTCCTGAGTAGCTGGAACTACAAGCACACGCCACCACACCTAGCTAATTTTTGTAGAGATAGGGTTTTACCACATCAAACTCCTGAACTCAGGCAATCTGCTCACCTTGGCCTCCCAAAGTGCTAGGATTACAGGTATGAGCCACTGCACCTGGCCTACAAAAATTAAAAAAAAAAAAGAAAAAAAGAAAAAGAAAAAATAGCGCAGTGTGGTGGTGCAAACCTACAGTCTCAGCTACCTGAGAGGTTGAGGTGGGAGGATGGCTTGAGCCCAGGAGGTCGAGGATGCAGTGAGCTATGATCATGCCACTGCACTGGGTGACAAAGCAAGACCCTGTCTCAAAGAGAAATTTTCTTTGAATGAAAACATACTGTTTTTATCCCAATCTTTTTTTTCTTTTGGAGATGGAGTCTCTCTCTGTCACCCAGGCTGGAGTGCAGTGGTGCGATCTCGGCTCACTGCAAGCTCCACCTCCTGGGTTCAGGCGATTCTTCTGCCTCAGCCTCCCGAGTAGCTGGGACTACAGGTGCACACCACCACGCCCGGCTAATTTTTTGTATTTTTAGTAGAGATGGGGTTTTACCGTGTTAGCCAGGATGGTCTCGATCTCCTGACCTTGTGATCTGCCCGCCTCGGCCTCCCAAAGTGCTGAGATTACAGGCGTGAGCCACTGCACCTGGCCTATCCCAATCTTACTAGAGAGAAAACACAAGGAGAGAAGCTAAGCTACTGGCTCAAAGTCGTGGTGACAGCGCTGGGATGTGAAGCCAGCTACTCCAACGCTGCATTCTCTAGCAGGGCATCCCTGACCCCAGCGTCCACCTAACTAGGTTTAGGGTGGATCCCAGGCATTTGTATTAAAAAAAAAATCTGGCTGGGCGCGGTGGCTCACGCGTATAATCTCAGCACTTTGGGAGGCCGAGGCGGGTGGATCACTGGAGCTCAGGAGCAGCCTGGCCAACATGATGAAACGCTGTCTCTACTAAAAATACCAAAATTAGCCAGGCGTGTTGGTGTGCACCTGTAATTCCAGCTACCTGGGACGCTGAGGCAGGAGAATTGCTTGAACCCGGGAGGTGGAGACTGCAGTGAGCTGAGATTGCACCACTGCACTCCAGCCTGGGCGACAGAGTAAGACTGTGTCTCAAAAAAAAAAAAAAAAAAAAAAATCCACAGGTAATTCTGCTTCGTGACGAGGGTTGAAAAATTACTCTAGGTGAGAATGAGAAGATGAAAAATCTTAGTTGTAATTTAAGAATTATTTAAAAATTAAGATTAAAACAAAGAAATTGCTATGGCAAGTATGGAAGCTAAGAAGGTGCTGGGGCGGGGGGCAGAGGCCGGGTGAACATTGTCGCAGGTTGTGCAGGAGGCTTTACCTGGAGGCCCTCCTCTGATAGGAGGATGATGCTGGACAGATCTGCTTTCAGCTGCCCGGCCACATTCTTCCACTTCAACCCTGCCCCGCTGTCTGTTTCATCTACATCAAAGGACTCTTGGGAAATCCAAGCTGTACCTCCATCTGACACATAGGAGAAAATGCCAGTCACAGAACAACCTGAAGTGCTGTTTTCACCTCCTCCCCCAGCACACACAGACCTCTTGAGGATCTAGACTAATTTCAATGGGAAAGAAGCATCTTATCTCAAGGATTCACAGGAGGGCCAATATCCATCCAGGACCTTGATTTTCCCTCTTCTTTCATTTTTTTTTTTTTTTTTGAGACAGAGTCTCACTCTGTTGCCCAGGCTGGAGTGCAGTGGCACGATCTTGGCTCACTGCAACCTCCACTGCCCGAGTTCAAGCGATTCTCCTGCCTCAGACTTGCGAGTAGCTGGGATTACAGGTGCCCACCACCATGACCAGCTAATTTTGGTATTTTTAGTAGAGATGGGCTTTCACCATGTTGGCCAGGCTGGTCTCAAACTCCTGACTTCAAGTGATCTGCCCGCCTCGGTCTCCCAAAGTGCTGGGATTACAGGCATAAGCCACCGTGCCTGATCCTCTTTCATCTTTATCTCTGTGTGCAACGGCTCTGTATTCTTCCATAGAAAGAAGCCATTTAAACCCAATGTGTGGTCACACCTACAAGGAATCCAATCACACTTCCCTTTCTGGTTTCTGTGTGTCCAGGTGTGTCCTGTTTTTTATACGAAAACAGTCATTTGTGCCAGCATTTCTCTGTGCTTGGGGATTGGTCCCTTCTTTAACTGGGGGAGCTGTAGCCATCGATTGCTGTCCCTTAGGCCTGAGCGCAAAGGTGGCTGGTAGGGCCACTGCTGTAGGATGACTTCCTCAATTTTGTGGCACACTTCAGGACACTTTTTTTTAAGTCCCTCCCTAAAACTAATCCCCTCTCAAGACACTTCTTGATCCTTGGTCACCAATGTTAGTCCCCTTTCTATCTCCTGTGATGATGATGATGGCAGGGACAGGTAACATTTATTGAGTTCTTAACTATGTGCCAGGTAAGATCTAAACGCTTCTTATCAGTGGTTCTCAAGTGGGAGCAATTTTGCCCCCCAGGAGACATCTGACAATATCTGGAGTCATTTATTCTTGGTTATCACAGTGGTGGGGGGAGGTTCGTAACATCTAGGATGCTACTAAATGTCCTATCATACACAAAGCATCCTCTTCACAACTCCAGCCCCAAATGTCAGCAGTGTCATTGAGAAACCCTGGTTTGATATGTACTATATTATCTTTACAACAATCTTAGGGGACAGGTTCTATAATTATTATGTCAACAAGGCACTGAGAAGTTATGTAATTTGCACAAGGTCACCTGGTTAGTAAATGGTAGAGCCAGGATCCAGACCTCAACAGCTGGACTGCAGCCTGCAGCACTGAGCTCCCTGCCAGGCTGCATTTCAGTTGCTGTCTGTCCATGAGTTAGTTGAGAATGGGGCCCATGTCTCATTCATCTATTTTTTTTTTTTTTTGAGACAGAGTCTCGTTCTGTCGCCCAGGCTGGAGTGCAGTGGCACAATCTCAGCTCACTGCAACCTCCACCTCCCAGGTTCAAGCAATTCTCCCGCCTCAGCCTCCCAAGTATCTGGGATTACAGGTGCCTGCCACCATGCTCAGCTAGTTTTTGTATTTTCAGTAGAGATGGACTTTTGCCATGTTGGCCAGGCTGGTCTCAAACTCCTGAGCTCAGGTGATCTGCCCACCGTGCCTGGCCTCATTCATCTTTATCCCCAGGACTCAGCACCATGTCTGGCACATAGAAAGTGCTCAGTAAATATCTGTTGAACAAATGCTTAAAAAGCCAGACAAATGGCAATTGTCTGTGCAGTGAAAGTAATCATGATGGATGCTGTACTGCATAGGCCGTTTTATATATGGCTAGAGTTTCTTACCTGAATTGTTGTATGCCCATTTCTCATTACTAGCCAATGCCACAAACTTAGTATTGGAAGGTAGACACAGAAAGTAATCGTCATCATCCACTATGGTGCCATCCTCTGCCAGGACCAGGGTGACTGGTGTCAGGGACTTATCAATGGCCAGAATGTCACAGGCTGAAAAGAATAAAATATTTGGCAAATGACAAATAACCGTAAGGAAATTACATCTATCCCTGCATCTCAAGTATGTATGGCTCCAGAGCTGAGCAGAACTCCTGGTAGGTAATAACTAGAATCACAATCATCACTTCTAGCACTACCAGAACACTCATCACGTGCCTGATTCTGTTCTAAGTGTTCTTTTCTTTTTTTCTGTAGCAGGGTCTCACTCTGTTACCCAGGCTGCAGTGCAGTAGCGCGATCTCGGCTCACTGAAACCTCTGCCTCCCAGGTTCAAGTGATTTTCCTGCCTCAGCCTCCCGAGTAGTTGGGATTATAGGCGTGCACCACCATGTCCGGCTAATTTTTGTATTTTTAGTAGAGATGTGGTTTCACCATGTTGACCAGGCTGGTCTCGAACTCCTGACCTCATGATCCACCCGCCTTGGCCTCCCAAAGTGCTGGGATTAGAGGCATGAGCCACTGTGCTCAGCCCTAAGTGCTTTTCTTTCTTTCTTTTTTTTTTTTTTTTGAGACAGGCTGGAGTGCAGTAGTACAATCTTGGTTCACAGCAACCTCCGCCTCCCGGGTTCAAGCAACTCTCTGCCTTAGTCTCCCGAGTAGCTGGGACTACAGGCACCGGCCACCGTGCCTGGCTAATTTTTGTATTTTTAGTAGAGACGGGGTTTCACCATCTTGGCCAGTCTGGTCTGGAACTCCTGACCTAATGATCTACCTGCCTCGGCCTCCCAAAATGCTAGGATTACAGGCATGAGCAACCGCGCCTGGCCTAAGTGCTTTTCATATACAGTATTTAATCTCATAATAATCCTGTAAAGTAGGTACTTTTATTAGTTCTGTTTTATAGATGATGAACCCAAGGCTCAGAGAGGTTAAGTAACTTGTCTAAGATCACACAGTAAGTGGCAAAGCTGGGATTTAAACCCACAGAGTCTGGCTCCTGAAAGTATGTTTACTCCAGCTACTCCACTCATGTATGGTAGGCATTTGAGTTTTTACTGGAGTGAACAACCAATCAAAGTCTAGTTTGATTCCTTGCAAACAAGCAGTCTCTCATTCATTTATTCAGTTTTCCTCTTTTTTTTTTTTTTTTTTGAGACGGAGTCTCACTCTGTCGCCCAGGCTGGAGTGCCCAGGCGCTATCTGGGCTCACTGCAAGCTCCGCCCCCCGGGTTCACGCCATTCTCCTGCCTCAGCCTCCTGAGTAGCTGGGATTACAGGCGCCCACCACCACGCCCGGCTAATTTTTTTGTATTTTTAGTAGAGACGGGGTTTCACCATGTTAGCCAGGATGGTCTCGATCTCCTGACCTCGTGATCCGCCCACCTCGGCCTCCCAAAGTGCTGGGATTACAGGTGTGAGCCACCGCACCCGGCCCTCAGTTGTCCTCTTAAATTCTCCTACGTGTAAAAATGTCAAAAAATACACCAAAAAGGCCAGGCGCGGTGGCTCACGTCTGTAATCCCAGCACTTTGGGAGGCCGAGGCGGGTGGATCACAAAGCAGGCAATCGAGACCATCCTGGCTAACATGGTGAAAACCCGTCTCTGCTAAAAAATACAAAAAATTAGATGGGCGTGGTGGTGGGCGCCTGTAGTCCCAGCTACTCGGGAGGCTGAGGCAGGAGAATGGAGTGAACCCGGGAGGCGGAGCTTGCAGTGAGCCGAGATAGCGCCACTGCACTCCAGCCTGGGTGACAGAGTGACACTCCGTCTCAAAAAAAAAAAAAAAGAAAGAAAATGCTTTTTGTTCTTTACAGTATCTTCCTTAGCAGCTTCTTTTCTAACCTATGGGAAAGTATAAAAGAAGTGTAAGCTTCTATCAGTAGCTTTTCATATCATTATCATTGGCGGAGAGGCTTTCTCCAGGACAGGTCTGTACTATTCCATTTAGTGATAGCAATGCTTCAAATACTAACGGGACTGGAGTGATCAGAAATAGCCAAGAGACTACAAATATCCTTCAGCGGTGTTGTCTACCACCCAATAGAACAGCAAGGCATGTATGCGCTGGACTGCAGAGAACACCAGCCTCTGTGCCACGCACATCCAGCCACGGCACTGAAGGGGAATTAGAAGTAAAGTAATCTAATGTCAGGAAAAAAATACATAAATGCTTATATGCAAAATCCATGTTACCAAAGCATTTATAATGCTTTGGCTGTTCATGGGTCTCTGAAAATTTCCATATGATTTCTGTTGGTGACTGAGAGGAAGCAACTGTGCCCTCTGACACACACTGTGACTACATGCCTGGGGCTGGCTCACACATGTAACCTGTAAAACTTCTTTGGGTAAGCGATTTGTTGCTACTGGCTAATAAGACTTGTAAGTCACTTAAATATATCATCTTATTTGAGAGAACCAACAACCCATTGAAGCAGGGCTATAAATATTATACCCAATTTGCTGATGAGAAAACTGAGGGTTGAGAGCTGGTTAAGTGCAAGGCCAAGCAGCTGGTAAAGGTATGGGGCCGGGCTCGGAACTTCCGTCGGCTCCGTCACTTACAACTCACGTTCCTTGTCTGGACCTCCAGAAATGGTCAGTAGCAGCTCCCTCTTTCCTGCATAGGTTCCTGCCAGAGCGGACGGTGGAAACCCCTCCCCACACCGCCGTGGGCTCAGCTGGGGGTGCTTGTACCATCTGAGTGTGGCGGAGTGGCAGGAACCCAGTGGGGTCCGTTTGGTCCAACATCGAAGTGATTTCAGGCAAGAGACCTAAGCCGAGTCTGGCTTAATTTGCACATTGCTTCCTGACTGTCTTCCCACCACCGTGGAGTCTCACACGAGATTAATTACGCTCAAGCGCCTTAAATCTGTAAATCGCTATGCCCACTCGGACCGTTTCTGTCCCAAGCCTCCACCCGAGATACAAGAATCCCCAAGTCGCCTCTCCTGACCCCGCCTCGCCCCCGCCGGACGTCCTCACCCGGCCCTGGCTCCCCCACACCCTCGCCCGGGGTCCCGAGCCAACCCTTTCTCCTCAGGTCTTCGAGGCAGGAGGCGGCCACGCCGTGCTGTTCGCGGCTGTAGTTGCGGCGCAGCAGACACGGCTTTAGAGTCCGGCTCTCGCCAGATTCTGGTACCCCGGCGTCCCCGGTCACCTCCATCCTCTACAAGGTGGGACCTGCCCAGCTTCGAGAAGTCGCGGGAGGCCGGAGCGGCGGTCCTTCTACTCGACCCCCTTCCGCAGCCTGCCGGGAGATGTAGTTCGTTCCGCAGCAAATCACACGTGAGACCAGGGCACGCCGGGAGATGTAGTTCTAGTTGCCGCTAATCACGTGTGGCGTCGAAGCATGCCGGAAACTGTAGTCTCTGGGTTTAAAGCCGCTTTCGTTCTATCGCGCGATTCAGCCTAGGAGTTGTTTTTACCTTTTAGGAGCTGCATTCGCGCGTTCAAATATAAGGCCAATAGAGACTTATTTTGCATGACGATGCACACGCATGTATACTGTATTGAATTTTTAGAGCATTCCTATTCGCATATGAGATGCATAATGCTAATACAGACACCCGCCATGTTTCCACCCATTCTATTTCCTGCTTCAACTGTGCAAATTAGTTTGGGGTCTCAGAACAAAACGCTTAAATAAATATAGTAAGCATTAAAGTCTCAAATGCATCGGAGAGGAAAGGGGAAATGCGACTCGGCACTGTTGGAGATTGTTCAGATGCCTCTTGACAACATATTCATCTTTGTTTTAATACTGCTACTATGGAAAAGTTTGTTTTTTTCCTCCTGAAAAATAAACATCTAAGATTAAAAGAATAGTAATAAAAATGATCAAAAAGTTCCTCTCTTAAAAGAGGGCATTTTATGTAAACTAGAAGTAATTATCTGCTCATATTTATTCATTCGGGGGACACTTTCCTTCCTTGTTTCTTTTTTCTTTTTTTGAGACAGCGTTTCGCTCTGTCTCCCAGGCTGGAGTGCAGTGGCGTGATGATGACTCACTGCAGTTTTGATCTCCTGGGCTCAAGCAATCCTCCCACCTCATATTTTGTTTATAAAAACGTGGGCAAGGGCCCCGGGGGCGGTGGCTCACCCCTGTAATCTCAGCACTTTAGGAGGCCGAGGCGGACAGATGATCTGAGGTCAGTAGTTTGAGACCAGCCTGGCCAACATGGTGAAACCCTATCTCTACTAAAAATACAAAAATTAGCCGGGCGTGATGGCGCACGCCTGTAGTCCCAGCTACTTGGGAGGCTGAGGCAGGTGAATCGCTTGAACCCGGGAGGCGGAGGTTGCAGTCGGCCCAGATCGCACCATTGCACTCCAGCCTGGGCGTCAGGAGCAAGACTTCGTCTCAAGCAAAAACAAAAACAAAAGCAAAAACAAACAAAAAAAAAACGTGGGAGAGGAAATTGGATATTATCTCAAGAAAAGTTTAGACATTTAAAACAGCGTTTAGTAGGAGGAATTATTCATTAAGTCATCCCTTTTAAGCAGTCTATATTGATCAAAACACAACTATAATAGGAGCTGGCGGTTAACTCTAATGTATGTATCCTTTTTCATATAATTTCATTTTTTATTTTCTTATCTTATTTTTAGACAAGTTCTCGCTCTGTCGCCCAGGCTGGAGTGCAGTGGCATAATCATAGTTCACTGCAGCCTCAACCTCCTGGGCTCAAGGGATCCTCCTGCCTTGGCCTCCTAAAGTGTTGGGATTACAGGTGTGAGCCACTGCTCCCGTCCAATATTTAATTTAAAATCTAACAATTAAAAAAAATCTAACAATTCAACCAGTGTAAAATAATGACGTTTTGTAGAAGCCTCTTCTCTTCAAAATGCCCCCTTTTATGTTCTCCCAATAGACCTGCACACTTATCCGAGTCCTATCCCCATAATACTGTAATTGTATGTGTGTTTGGCCTGGGCGTGGGAGTAGGGATTGAGTCTTGAATGTTTTTATTTCAAGGCCTACCAAAGTCCCTAGCATATAGTAGGTACTCAATGAATGGAACTGAACTGATGTCTAAAAATTAATTTCCAAGTTTCTTCGCATTCATCCATTGGCAAGTCCCTAAATGTGCCCATGGCACTGTGGGGATGGGCAGAGATTAACTCAATAAGAATAATATGGGCCGGGCGCAGTGGCTCACTTCTGTAATCCCAACACTTTGGGAGGCCGAGGTGGGCAGATCACCTGAGGTCGGGAGTTCGAGAGCAGCCTGACCAACATGGAGAAACTCCATCTCTACTAAAAATACAATGTAAGCCGGGCATGGTGGCGCATGCCTGCAATCCCAGCTACTCGGGAGGCTGAGGCAGGAGAATCGCTTGAAACCGGGAGGCTGAGGTTGCGGTGAGCCGATATCGCGCCATTGCACTCCAGCCTAGGCAACAAGTGCGAAACTCCGTCTCAAAAAAAAAAAAAAACCAGAATAATACACATATAACAACGCAAAGAAGATATAGACTTGGGATCTTCCTGGAAAGCAGAGTCTTAACGGAAACTATGCAAGGTGACCCGGACACCCGGGCTCCACCCCTCTGCCCCAGTTCCCTACATCGACAGGCTCTGTTCCGGCTACCTTAGTCTGGGCGGGAGGGCGAGAGCGAGGGCGCCTGGGAGAAACCTCGCCCAGCGGCGGTTGATTAGTCAGGCCTCAGAAAGATGGCGTCCTCGGAGCAGGCAGAGCAGCCGAGCCAGGTAAGGGGAGTGGGACTGCCCCGCTGTGCGGCGGAGACCCCCGGCTGGAGGGGGCGCTCAGCATACGGCTGGGAGCCGGGTAGGGACCCCGAGTCTCCGAAGCTGGGGACCCCGACCTCTTGCCCCCTCCTGAGCCCCGCCCCTCCCCAGGTCCTCCCCACCCGGCCCCTCCCCCGGTGACCCCTCTTTGACCACATTCCGGAGCCCGGGCTCTGGTGTTTGGCTGTGCCCCCGGGTCCCCACTTCCCGCCTGCCAGCACCTCTGGTCCCACTTGAGCTTGTTGGGGAGGGTGACGGGACCCTTGGGAAGTCCCCAGCCTTGAGCTGCGAGGGCTTGAGAAGGAGAGGATAGATCGATCGTTCCCGGCTGTCCCCTCCGGGGAGGGGCCTGTTTCCATTAGGGTTCCCACTCCCTCACGGCCTCAGCCTCCTGGAGCGGCTGCCAGCCTCTTCATCTGTGGTCACCTTTGCGCTTCTCTCGTCAAGTTGGATAGTCAGAAATAATCTAGTCGAGCCCTCTCAGTGCGTTGATAGGAGAGGGACGCACTGTGACTAACAGACGCCACCAAGCTTTTGGCTGAGGACCCATCCTCGCTTCCCTGGGTTTGGTTTTGTTGGCCGAGGGCTCCGCTCTAGCTTTTCACCTGCAGATTCAGACAAATCCCACTCCAATAAGGGGACCATAAGGACCAGCGTTGACGCCTGTGCCTCTGCGGCCGGGAGGCAGTGGATGATAAGGTCTCCGAAGGGGTTTATAGTCCAAAGGTGGGGTGGGGTGGGGTGAGGAGAAAAGGGCTAAGAGACATCTTACATTTAACTGCCTATGTGGTGTCATGTTGAGCACAAATTACATCTATTATCTCGTTTAGTGTTCACTACAACCTTTATGAAGTGCAGGCTACTAACCTCCATTTCACAGAAATGAATACTAAGGGTTTGTGACATGCCCCAAATCGTGTGCTCTGTTGAGCCTGTATTGAACCTGTGTGACTCCACTAGTCATCCATACATTTTTGAGTTTAGTTAGGATTAGAATGAGGAAGAAGAAAATAGTTTCAACTTGGGGCCTCATTCCTCCTCTCCCATCTCCTTGAAGCACCTCTAAGAGTTTTCAGCAACTTACTAGTATTTCACTTCCTTTAGAGGCAGAAGACCACCGCTTAGTGTTTCTTACTGTCTTATTCTGCACGTCTGTTACAGGAATTGCACTTAAAGGAGTTGGTGTGTTCCCCCATACCAGTTTCTATTAGCAGTGTGAATGATTCAGGAAGAAGATGTCTTGATTGTAAAACATGGGAGATAACAAGGACTGATTCTGGCCGCCTCACTGTCAGGTGTTCTGGAGTTTGGCAAGTGTCGAGAGGAGGGCCTCTCCTTTCTTGCCTTACCACATTTAGTTTGCTGAAATACTAAGGCATCTTGGGGTCTGGGTTTCTCTGAATTGTTTTGTGTTAGGAATGCCCGCAGGCAGGGATTGAAGGGTGTCCTCAGTTCCTGATTCTTTTTTCTTTCTTAAGACGGAGTCTCGCTCTGTCGCCCATGCTGGAGTGCATTGGCGCAATCTCGGCTCACTGCCTCCCGGGTTCGAGCGATTCTCCTGCCTCAGCCTCCCAAGTAGCTGGGACTACGGGTGCCTGCCACCACACCTGACTAATTTTTGTAATTTTAGTAGCGACAGGTTTCACCATGTTGGCCAGGCTGGTCTTGAACTCCTGACTTCAAGTGATCTGCCCGCCTCAGCCTCCCAAAGTGCTGAGATTATATGCGTGAGCCATCGTGCCCGGCTCTGTTCCTGATTCTTATAGGACATTTAATTTGCCAGTGCTGTAAACAGTACTAAAAATCTTGCCACTTGGAGCCACTGTTATGCCCAAGGATTCTTTTGGTTTTGCAAGTTTGCCCTCTCTGTATATGTATTTAATAGAAAAGGATCTAAGGTCCTTTAAGGGGGCATGGCCATCACTTGTTTGATTTTCAGCTCTGCTTCTCTTTTGCCCTCCTTTCCAAAGCTGGTAGAGGTAGGATTGCAACAGAACATGCTGGCAGCCTGGGGGAAAAACTTGAACTTTTCTTTTTTTTTTTTGAGACAGAGTCTCGCTGTGTCGCCCAGGCTGGAGTGCAGTGCCGCGATCTCTGCTCATTGCAACCTCCGCCTCCTGGGTTCACGCCATTCTCCTGCCTCAGCCTCCCTAGTAGCTGGGACTATAGGCGCCCGCCACCATGCCCAGCTAATTTTTTGTGTTTTTAGTAGAGATGGGGTTTCACCGTGTTAGCCAGGATGGTCTTGATCTCCTGACCTCATGATCCGCCCACCTCAGCCTCCCAAAGTGCTGGGATTACAGGCGTGAGCTGCAGTGCCTGGCCAAAACTTGAACTTTTCATAATAGACTCTATGGCTATCTAACAAGAAGCAAATGCACACTTTTTGAATGAACCAATGCTCTTCAGCAATTGCCTGTTTCATTTTCAAGTCTTGATCAATCCAGTTTCCCATTTCTCCGATTAAAGCAGAGTAGGATTGAAAGGATTGTTTAGCTAATTCCCCCACGCCTTGTTGTGTAGGGTTAGAACTGTGGGGCTGAGCCAGTATTCTGTCTCTCACAGAAAGTTTGTTAGTTAGCCTTGTCATATCAATCTCTGGTTTCCAGCTGTTAAAGGTGAATAACCTTCTCTTCCCTTGAGAGGCAGTGTAGAATAGCGGTTACAAGTACAGGCTCTAAAGCCAGACCCACTGGCTTGGAATCCTAACTCCACTAACTTACCAGCAATGTCATCTCGGACAGATCTACTTAATTTTTCTAGACTTAATTTCTCCATGTGTAAAACAGGGAAAATACTAGGACCTATCTCATAGAGTTGCTCTGAGGACTAAATGAGTTATTTATTTATTTATTTATTTTTGAGACCGAGTCTCACTCTGTTGACCAGGCTGGAGTGCAGTGGCGCGATCTCGGCTCACTGCAACCTCCGTCTCCCAGGTTCAAGTGATTCTCCTGCCTCAGCCTCCCAAGTAGCTGGGGCTACAGGTATGCACCACCAGGCCTGGCTAATTTTTTTTTTTAAGTAGAAATGGGGTTTCACCATATTGGACAAGCTGGTCTCAAACTCCTGACCTCAGGTAACCTGCCCACCTCGGCCTCCCAAAGAGCTTGGGATTACAGGTGTGAGCCACTGCACCTGGCCCTAAATGAGTTATTTATGTAAAAATGCCAGAACAGTGCCTGAAACAATGTGTTGTCTATTATTATTATTACTCAATTTAATAAGCTCTGAGTTTTCACTCACAAATGGATCTAAACCTTTCTTCAAGTTCTATTACAACATCTTTTGGGGTATGATTTTTCATGTGTTGACTACTTGTCTAGTAAAGTTCTTTTATTCAGAAGTAATTCCTTAAAATTTCAAGGAATGCCCTGAATGCTAGTGTTTATTCTAGCTGTCCTTCATGACTTTTGCATTTCAGGAACATACTTACTTTTTCATAATGGTATAGTCTTTTTAGTCTATCCTCAAGACGACTTGTTGGAATTTCATTTATTGCTTCCTTTGTTCTGTGTTCCCCACATTGCTCTGTTTTATGTGGTTGATCTATTGATTGATTGAGACAGGGTCTCACTCTGTCACCAGAGTGCGGTGGTGTGATCATGGCTCACTGCATCCTTGCCCGCCCGGGCTCAGGCAATCCTTTCGTCTCAGCCTCCTGAGTAACCGGGACTACAGGTGCGCACCACCATGCCTGGCTAATGTATTTTTTTTTTTTTTTTTGAGACAGAGTCTCGCTCTGTCGCCCAGGCTGGAGTGCAGTGGTGCGATCTCAACTCACTGCAAGCTCCGCCTCCCGGGTTCGAACCATTCTCCTGTCTCAGCCTCCGGAGTAGCTGGGACTACAGGCACCCGCCACCACGCCCGGCTATTTTTTTTTTATTTCATTTTTAGTAGAGACGATGTTTCACCGTATTAGCCAAGATGGTCTCGATCTCCTGACCTCGTGATCCGCCCACCTCGGCCTCCCAAAGTGCTGGGATTACAGGTGTGAGCCACCGTGCCTGGCCTGGCTAATGTATTTTTAAAAAAATTTTTGTAGTGGTGAGTTCCTGGCTGGGCGTGATGACTCATACCTGTAATCTTAGCACTTTGGGAGGCTGAGGCGGGAGGATCGCTTGAGGCCAGGAGTTTGAGACCAGCCTTTGCAATATAGGGAGACCTCGTTCCTACTGAAAATTAAAAAATTAGCCAGGCATGGTAGCGCTTGCCTGTGGTCCCAGCTACTTTGGAGGCTGAGGTGAGAGCATCACTTGGGCCTGGGAGGTTGAGGCTGCAGTGAGCGGTGATTGTGCCATTGCCCTCCAGCCTGGGTGAGAGAGCAAGACCCTGTTTGGGGGCGGGGGAAGAGACAGAGAGAGAGAACGTGCTGAGATTATAAGCATGAGCCACCACGCCCAGCCAGCATGGCTGATCTCTCATTGAAGTCCTTTCTAGTGTGTACATGTTGGAGCCCGTAGGAATGAGAAACGTTATCTCTATTTCCCGACTTTCCTACTAGCTTTTCTTCCTTCGCTGAACAGCAGAGGCATGGTTCAATCTGATTACTTCACAGTTACTGAGTATCGAGTATTATTGCGGAAGGCAGATTTCCTATCTGTGGAGGTTCACTGGGTACAGTAAATTTTGCATTGAGAGGCTACAGAAGCAGGCAGGGAGAAGAGCAGAGTGAAAGAGTGGAAGAGCATGGCTTCGCATCCTGGCAGGTTTTCGTGGAACTTCATCACTCACAACTATTGGACTTATCACTCCACCTTTCTGAGTATGTTTTCTCCTCTGTAAAACGAGAGCAATAATAGTTACCCTTAAAGCTGGGTGTGGTGGTGCATGTCTGTAGTTCCAGCTACTCAGGAGACTGAGGCTGGAGGATTGCTTGAGCCCAGGAGTTGGAGTCTGTAGTGCACGATGATCACATATGTGAATAAACCAGTGTACTCCAGCCTGGGCAACAGAGTGCAACCCTATCACTTAAAAAATAAATAAATAAAAAATAATTACCCTTTTAGTGTTGACTGAAATCACAGATGTGAAGAGCACCTGCTGCATAGTAAGTGCTCAGAGTTAGTTTTCTTCTCCCAGTCTTTACATGTAGTTTTCAGAGTCTGTTGAACTCTTGAATAACAAACAGTAGGTCAGACAAGGTATTTGCCCTCTCAATGTTTTTTTTTTTTTTTTTTGTTTTTTGTTTTTGAGATGGAGTCTCCCTCTGTTGCCCAGGCTGGAGTACAGTGGCTCAATCTCGGCTCACTGCAACCTCAGCCTCCCAGGTTCAAGTGGTTCTCCTGCCTCACCTGCCTCAGCCTCCTGAGTAGCTGAGACTACAGGTGTGTGCCACTACGCCTGGCTAACTTTTTTTTTTTTTTTTGAGACGGAGTCTTGCTCTGTCTCCTGATCTGGAGTACAGTGGCACAATCTCGGCTCACTGCAACCTCTGCCTCCTGGGTTCAAGCGATTCTCCTGTCTCAGCCTCCTGAGTAGCTGGGACTACAGGTGCCTGCCACCATGCCCAGCTAATTTTTTTGTATTTTTAGTAGAGACGGGGTTTCGCCATGTTGGCCAGGCTAGTCTTGAACTCTTGACCTCAGGTGATCCACCTGCCTCGGCCTCCCACAGTGTTGGGATTACAGGTGTGAACCTGGCACCTGGCCTCAACTTTTTATTTTGAAAAATTTCTCACGTATAGAAAAGTTGAAAGGATAATACTGAGAACTTCTGTAAAATTCCCATAAAAACTTAACCAAGATGCACTGTTCACATTTTGCTGAATTTGCTTTATGTCAGTGTCTCTCTCTCTCTCTGTATATATATATATATATATATTTTTTTTTTGGAAGGATTTGTGGTAAGTTACAGACATCAAGGATATTTCATCCTAGAATATTTCACCTTCTCTCTCATAAGAGTAAGGTTATTCCCCTGTATAACCACAATGTCATTATCACACAAGAAATTTAAGTGCTGATAAATAGTATTATTTAAAACAGAATCTGCAATCAAATTTTCACACTTAAAAAAATCAGAATCTAGTGAAGAAACAGAGATTGCATTGATTTTTCTCTTTAGTTTTTTTTTTTTTTCCTTTCCTTCCTTTTTTTTTTTTGTTTGAGACAGAGTCTTGCTCTGTTGCCCAGGCTGGAGTGCAGTGGTGCAATCTTGGCTCACTACAACCTCCGCTTCCTGGGTTCAAGCAATTCTCCTGTCTCAGCTTCCCAAGTAGCTGGAATTATAGGTGCCCGCCACCATGCCTGGCTAATTTTTTTGTATTTTTAGTAGAGACAGGGTTTTGCCATGTTGGCCAGGATGGTCTCAAACCCCTGACCTCAAGTGATCCACCCACCTCGGCCTCCCACAGTGCTGGGAGCCACCGCGTCCAGCCTTAAACTTTGTTTGTTTGTTTTTTGAGACAGGGTCTTACTCTGTCACCCCGTCTGGAGTGGAGAGGTGTTATCACAGCTCACTGTAGCCTTGACCTCCTGGGTTCAAGTGATCCTCCAGCCTCAGCCTCCCGAGTAGCTGGGACTATAGTCATGCGCTATGATGCCCAGCTAATTATTTTTTGTAGAGGTCGGGTCTCGCTGTGTCGCCCAGGCTGGTCTTGAGCTCCTGACCTCAAGTGAGCCTCCCACCTCAGTCTCCCAGGCTTCTTTTACTTAACACATATTTTTGAGATTCATTCATGATGAGAACAGCGACAGTTTATTATCACTGCTTTATACAGTTATTGTATGAATGTGTTTGGCCATTTATTATTAACCATTCTACTCTTTTTTTTTTTTTTTTTTTTTTTTTGAGACAGTGTCTGGCTCTGTTGCCCAGGCTGGAGTGCAGTGGTACGATTTCGGCTCACTGCAAACTGCTTCCCAGGCTCAAGCCATCCTCCTACCTCAGCTCCCCTGGTAGCTGGGACCACAGGCGCATGCCACCACACCTGGCTAATTATTTTTGTATTTTTTGTAGAGACGGGGTTTTGCCATGTTGCCCAGGCTGGTCTTGAACTCCTGAGCTCAAGCAGTCTGCCTGTCTGGGCCTCCCAAAGTGCTGAGATTACCAGTGTGAGTGACCACATCTGGCCACCATTCTACTTTTTGTTTTTTGAGACTGAGTCTTGCTCTATCACCCAGGCTGGAGTGCAGTGGCGTGATCTTGGCTCACTGCAACCTCTGCCTCCCAGGTTCAAGTGATTCTTCTGCCTCAGCCTCCTGAGTAACTGGGATTATAGGCACCTGCCACCATGCCTGGCTAATTTTTGTGTTTTTAGTAGAGACGGGGGTTTCACCATGTTGGCCGGGCTGGTCTCGAACTCCTGACCTCAAGTGATCCACCTACCTTGGCCTCCCAAAGTGGTGGGATTATAGGCATGAGCCCCTGCGGGTGGCCCATCTTACTTTTTTTTTTTTTGAAATGGAGTCTCGCTCTGTCACCGGCTGGAGTGCAGTGGCGCAATCTCAGCTCACTGCAACCTCCATCTCCCGGGTTCAGGTGATTCTTCTGCCTCAGCCTCCCAAGTAGCTGGGACTACAGGCATGTGCCACCATGCCCGGCTAATTTTTGTATTTTTAGTAGAGATGGGGTTTCTTCATGTTGGCCAGGATGGTCTCGATCTCTTGACCTCATGATCCACCTGCCTTGGCCTCCCAAAGTGCTGGGATTACAGGCATGAGCCACCGTGCCTGGCCTGAGCCATTCTACTTTTAATGGACGTTAGATTGTTTCACCTTTGGGGTCATTACAAATAGTACTGCTGTGAAAATACCTGTACGTGTCTTTTTGTGAACATAATATGTGCATTTCTGGTGAGTTCATCTACGTTTTTTATTTTTTATGATATTGACATGTTTGGAGAGTCTGGACTACTTGTTTTGTGAAATGTTCCACCATCTGGATTTGTCTGATTTGTTCCCTTACATTTAGATCCGGGTTAAACATTCTTTTGTGAGAATATTATGTAAGTGACATCGTGTCTATCTGTGTATCATATCTGGAGGAACGAATCCCATTGTCGAAGATGAAGTTTGATTGTTTGGTTAAGGTGGTGTCTATCACATTTCTCCATCATAAAGGTAACTTGCTAAATTAGTTGCTTTCTTTGCAACTTTGCTAGTATTGTTTTAAATTTTTGAGACAGGGTCTCACTCTGTCACCCCGGCTGGAGTGCAGTGGCACAGTCATGGCTCGCTGCGGTCGTGACCTCCTGGGCTCAAGTGATCCTCCTGCCTTGGCCTCCCAAAGTGCTAGGATTACAGGTGTGAACATGGCCAAGTTTTTCTTTTTTTCTTTTTTGAGATGGAGTCTTGCTCTGTCTCCAGGGTGGAGTGCAGTGGTATGATCTCGGCTTACTGCAATCTCCACTTCCCAGGTTCAAGCGATTCTCCTCCCTCAGCCTCCGGAGTAGCTGGGACTGCAGGTGTGCACCACCACGCCTGGCTAACTTTTTATATGTCAGTAGAGACAGGGTTTCACTATGTTGGCCAGGATGGTCTCAATCTCCTGACCTCATGATCCACCCGTCTCAGCCCCCCAAAGTGCTGGGATTATAGGCGTGAGCCACTGCGCCTGGCCTGGCCAAGTTTTTTTTTTTAGTATTTTAGTTTAATATTGTATTGACTGACAAAGTCTTATGGCCTAAACTTTACTGTGGAATTCTAATAGGTGTGTTGTGATCAGTTTGAGTTTTGACAAATTGTATATACCTGTGTAACCACTACCACCCCTAAACCTGTGTAACCACCACTGCCACAAGTAAGATCAACAGTTTCAGTATCCCTAAATGTTCCCTTATGCCCCTTCCCATTGAATCCTTGCCTGTGGTCCTAGGAAATCTGAACTGTTTTCTGTTACTATAGAGTATATTTGTCCCTCCTAGAATTTCATATGAATGAATTCATTATGTATTCTTTTATGTCTTTTTTGGCTCAGAATAATGTTTGTGAAATTTATTTGTGTTATTGTATGTATCAGTAATTATCAGTAATGAATTACCTTTTTTTTTTTTTTTTTTGAGATGGTATTTTGCTCTTGTTGCCCAGGTTGAAGTGAAATGGCGCAGTCTTGGCTCACGGCAACCCCTGCCTCCTGGGTTCAAGAGATTCTCCTGCCCCAGCCTTCCAGTAGCTGGGATTACAGGCGCCCACCACCATGGCCGGCTAATTGGCTAATTTTTTTGAATTTTTAGTAGAGACAAGGTTTCACCATGTTGGCCAGAGTGGTCTTGAACCCCTGACCTCAAATGATTTGCCCACCTCGGCCTCCCAAAGTGCTGGGATTACATGTGTGAGTCACTGCGCCCAGCCAATTTTTTTTTATTTAGTAGAGATGGGGTTTCACTGTGTTGGTCAGGCTGGTCTCCAACTCCTGACCTCATGTGATCCAACTGCCTTGGCCTCCCAATGTGTTGGGATTACAGGCGTGAGCCACTGCGCCTGACCATGAATTACTTTTTACCACTGAGTAGTATTCCATCGTATGGATGGCTATATCTCAATTTGTTGATCTGTTCACCAGTTGATGGACATTTGTGGTAGTTTTTGATTCCCGCGTAACAGTATTACCACAAATTTAGCCGCTTGGCACAGCACACATTGATTACCTCATGGTTTCTGTGGGTCAGGAGTCAGGAAACCGCTGGGCTGAGTCTCACCAGGCTACTATTGAGAAATCTGTCAGGACTGTGGTCGCACACAAGGCTTGACTGGGGAGGGGTCTGCTTCCTAGCTTGTGTGGTTGTTGGTGGCATTCAGTTCCTTATGGACCATGAGACTGGAGACTTTAGTTTGTTGCTGTCAGCCAGCGGCCACCCTCAGTTTCTTGCCAAATGAGTCTTCCCACTTGCCTCCTCAAAGCCAGCAGAAGAGAGAGTCTCTTAGTAAAATGGACATTACCACCACGTATCTTACCCACATTAATGCAGTCACGTACATGCTGTCACCTTTGCCATATTCTGTTGGCCAGAAGCAAGTAACAGATCCTGGCCACATTTGAGTAGAAGGAACAGCACAGGGGCATGGATACCAGGAGGTGGGGATCATGGGGTCCCCTTAGAGTCTGTTCCCCACAGGATTCCTTCTCATTCTGGGCTACTGTGAGTATTTGTGTATGTATAAGTGTTTGCGAGGACATAGTCTTCATTTTTCTGGGGAAATAACCTGTAAGTGGAATGGTAGGCTCATGTAGTAAGTATGTTTAGCTTTGTAAGAAACTGTCTAAATTGTCTAAATGTTTTTAGCCATTCTGGTGAGTGTGTAGTGTTATTTATTTGTGTGTGGTTTTTTTTTTTTTTTTAGAGAGACAGGGTCTTTCTTTGTCGCCCAAGCTGGAGTGCAGTGGTGCAATCATACATAGCTCACTGTAATCTCCAAGTCCTGGGCTCAAGTGATCCTCCAGCCTCAGCCTCCTGAGTAGCTAAGACTCAGGTGCATGCCACCATGCCCAGCTAATTATTTTTTGAATTTTTGTAGCGAGGGGGTCTTGCTGTGTTGCGCAGGCTAGTCTTGAACTTCTGGACTTGAGTAGCCCTCCTACCTCTGCCTCCCAAAGTGCTGGAAGTACAGGCATGAACCACAGGGCCGAGCCTAAATATTTTTTTGTTTTCAGGATGCTGTTATATTTATGGATTTTATTTTTTAATTATTCAATGCTACTATGTAGAAATAAAATTGAATTTTATATATTGGTCTTGTATCTGCAACCTTGTTAACTTATAATTCTAGTAGGTTTTTTTTTTTTGAGACAGACTCGCGCTGTGTCACCCAGGCTGGAGTGCAGTGGCGTGATCTTGGCGCACTGCAACCCCCGCCTCCTGGGTTCAAGTGATTCTCCTGTCTCAGACTCCCTAGTAGCTGAGATTGCAGACGCCCGCCACCACGCCTGGCTAATTTTTTTGTATTTTTAGTAGAGACGGGGTTTCACCATGTTGGCCAGGCTGGTCTTGAACTCCTGACCTCAGGTGATCTGCCTGCCCCAGCCTCCCAAAGTGCTGGGATTACAGGTGTGAGCCACCGTGCCCGGCCTCTAGTAGCTTTTTTGTACATTCCTTGTGATTTCTCTATAGACGATGGTATCATCTGCAAATAAAGACAGCTTTACTTCTTACCTTCCCATTAATATGCTTTTAATTTTTCTTGCTTTTTTGCACTGTCTAGGACTTTGAGTGCAATGTTAAAAGTAACAGTGGAAGTGGATGTCCTTGCTTTGTTCCCGATTTTGGGGGAAATATTTTTAGTCTTCTACAGTTAAGTGTTAGCTATAGGTATTTTGTAATAGGTGCCTTTGTCAAGTTGAAGAAATTCAACTTTCATTTTTAGTTTGCTGAGTTTTTTTTTTTTTTTTAAATCATATGTGTTTTGAGGCCAGGCACAGTGGCTCACACCTGTAATCCCAGCACTTTGGGAGGCTGAAGCAGGAGGACTGCTTGAGGCCAGGAGTTCGAGACCAGCCTGGACAACATAGTGAGGCCCTGTCTCTATACAAATTTTTAAAAAATGAGTCTGACATGGTGGCACATACCTGGAGTTCTAGCTACTCGGGAGGCTGAGGCAGGAGGATGACTTGAGCCCTGGATTTCCAGCTTACAGTGAGCTATGTCACACCACTGCACTACAGGCACTATAGGCTGGCTGAAAGATGGAGACTCTGTCTATTTTTTTTTTTTTTTTTTGAGACAGAGTCTTGCTCTGTCACCCAGGCTGGAGTGCAGTGGCGCGATCTCGTCTCATTGCAACCTCCGCCTCCTGGGTTCAAGCGATTCTCTGCCTCAGCCTCCTGAGTAACTGGGATTACAGGCATCCACCGCCATGCTTGGCTAATTTTTTTGTGTTTTTAGTAGAGATGGGGTTTCACCATCTTGGCCAGGCTAGTCTTGAACTCCTGACCCTGTGATCTGCCCACCTTGGCCTCCCAAAGTGCTGGGATTACAGGCGTGAGCCATTGCACCCAGCCTGAGGCTCTGTCTCTTAAAAAAAAAAAATTATTTTTGAATGTTGTCAGGTGCTCTTTTTTGTCTCTATTGAGTTGATCCTTTTGTTTGCTTCCTTTCTTTTATTAATATGGTGATTTATGTTGATTGATTTTTGAAATGTTAAACCAATTTTTTATTCATTGGATAAATTCTACTCGATGTGTTATTCTTTTTATATATAGCTGGACTCAATAGTATTTTGTTAAGGATTTTAACATTTATGTTTGCGAGGGATATTATTCTATAGTTTTTTTGTATGTGGATGTGTAAAATCTTTGGTTTTTATGTCAAGATAGTACTGGCCTCATGGAGTGAGTTTGGCATTTTTTTTTTTTTGTATTCTTTGAAACAGTTTATATAAGATTGCCATTATTTCTTCCTTAAATGTTTGATAGTATTTACCAGTAAAGCCATCTGGGCCTAGAGTTTTCTTTTTAAGTTTTAATTATATACTTTATTACTTTTTCTTTCTTTCTTTTTTTTTTTTTTTGAGACAGAGTCTTGCCCTGTCGCCAGGCTGGAGTGCAGTGGCGTGATCTCAGCTCACTGCAACCTCTACCTCCCAGGTTCAAGTGATTCTCCTGCCTCAGCCTCCCAAGTATCTGGGACTACAGGCGTGCGCCACCACACCAAGCTAATTTTTGTATTTTTAGTAGAGATGGGGTTTCACCATGTTGGCCAGGATGGTCTCCGTCTCTTGACCTTGTGATCTGCCCACCTCGGCCTCCCAAAGTGCTGGGATTATAGGCATGAGCCACTGTGCCCGGCCTACTTTTTTTGTTTTTGAGGTTGAGTCTCACTCTGTTGCCTCGGCTGGAGTGCAGTGGCTTGATCTCGGCTTACTGCAACCTCTGCCTCCTGGGTTCAAGGGATTCTTCTGCCTCAGCCTCCTGAGTAGCTGGGATTACAGGCATATGTTACCACGCCTGGCTAATTTTTGTATTTTTAATTGCGAAGAGGTTTCACCACCTTGGCCAGGCTTGTCTCGAACTCCTGACCTCAAGTTATCTACCTGCCTCAGCCTCCTGAAGTATTGGGATTTCAGGCGTCAGCCACTGTGCCTGGCCTGTTACTTTTTTTATTTACATATTTTTAAATTATATATTTAGTTTTAAAAATAGATGTGAGGATATTAAACTTTTTTATTTTTTCCGGAGTCAGTTTTGGTATGTTGTGTCTCAAGGAATTTGTCCTTATCATTTCAGCTATCACTGCTCTCTACAACCTCCGCCTCCTGAATAAAAGCGATTCTCCTGCCTCAGCCTCCTGAGTAGCTGGGATTACAGGTGCCTGCCACCATGCTCGGCTAATTTTTGTATTTTTAGTGGAGATGCGGTTTCACTGTACTGGCCAGGCTGGTCTCAAAACTCCTGACCTCAGGCGATCCACCCGCCTTGGCCTCCCAAAATGCTGGGATTACAGGCGTGAGCCACTGCACCTGGCCTGAAATTTTTATTTTACATATTATACTTTTCATGTCTAGAAATTCTATTTTCTTTTTTTTTTTGAGACGGAATGTCACTCTGTCGCCCTGGCTGGAGTGCAGTGGTGTGACCTCGGCTCACGGCAAGCTCTGCCTCCTGGGTTCACCCCATTCTCCTGCCTCAGCCTCCTGAGTAGCTGGGACTACAGGTGCCCGCCACCATGCCTGGCTAATTTTTTTTTTTGTATTTTTAGTAGAGAAGGGGTTTCACCGTGTTAGCCAGGATGGTCTCAATCTCCTGACCGCGTGATCCATCCGCCTCGGCCTCCCAAAGTGCTGGGATTACAGGCGTGAGCCACTGTGCTCGGCCTCTATTTTCTTTTTATACCTTACATTTCTCTTCTTACTGTGACATGTTTTCATTTAAATACTTGAGTATAGTTGTAACACCTGTCTTACTGTTCTTGTCTACTGGTTATATCGTCTGGTTTTTCTTATTGTTATTGGTTACATTTTCCTGCTTCTTGACATATGTTGAAATTTTTAAATTAAATTTTATGTTTTTGAGACTGAGTTTTGCTCTTGTTGCCTAGGCTGGAGTGCAATGGCGCGATCTCGGCTCACCGCAACCCCCGCCTCCTGGGTTCAAGTGATTCTCCTACCTCAGCCTCCCAAGTAGCTGGGATTACAGGCATGCACCACCACACCCGGCTAATTTTTGTATTCTTAGTAGAGACGGGGTTTCTCCATGTTGGTCAGGCTAGTCTCGAACTCCTGACCTCAGGTGATCCGCCCGCCTCAGCCTCCCAAAGTGCTGGGATTACAGGCGTGAGCTACCGTGCCTGGCCATGTGTTGAAATTTTTTATTGGATGCTGGATATTGTGAGTTCAGTATTGTTGAGGTTATGGATTTTGTGGTCTTTAAAGAGTGCTTAAAGCTTTTTTCTTCTGAGCAGTTTTTTATGGTTTACTGTTATCATTTCAAGTCCTGTTTTTTAGCTTTGTTAGAGTGGATCTGGATAATCTTTAATCTAGGGATCATTTGACCTCTGGTCTCTCCTGAATGCCCTGTGAGGACACTCCAGTCTGGCTGCTTGGGACTCATGATTCCCCTGAGAGTTCTAAGAAATGGCAGCTCATAGCTTCTTCTTCACTGTGGAGTTTCACCCTATGCATGCACAAATTTTAGTATTCAGCAGAGACCTGAGGGAACCTCCAGGCAGATTTCTGGACCACTTTTTCTGCATAGCTCTTTCTTTCTGAAGTCTGTCCTGCAGCTTTCAGCTGCCTTGGCCTCCCTGAACTCTGATCTCTGTCTCTTCAACTTAAGTGGATGGCGTGCTCTGCTGGGGATCCCCCTCTCTCTCCAGGGCCTGAAATGTGTCTCCTGGCAGGAAGCCAGAGTGATTTTAGGGCCCAAGTAATTTGTTTCTCTGCTTTCAGGGATCGTAGTCCTGCACTGCCTGCTGTCCAATGTGTACACACAGTGGTTTTATTTATTTGGCTTAGTTTTCTAGTTGTTTACAGTGGGAGGGCAAATCTGTTCCCTATTACTCCATCATGACCCGAAGTGGAAGTGCATTGGTTGACTTTGAGCAGAGGAGTGACATGAAATAACTTATCATCTCCTCTAGTCCCAAATGTGAGGTGGTGGTATTATTACCGTTATTCCCATAGATGAGGAAACTGAGGCTCAGAGAGGTTGAGCAGCGTGCCCCCAAATCACTGAGTTCTTAATGCCAAAGCTTGTGTACTTTCTGTCACGCCACTGCATCTCAAAGGATATTGGTGGGATCGAATCTTATTCTTCCCAGCAGAGAACTACACAGACTGGCTTAGGACCTATCTGGAGTCGCAGTCACCGGGCAGATGCAGGATGGGTTCTCCTATCTGGAGTCGCAGTTACTGGGCAGATGCAGGATGGGTTCTCCTAGACCTGGAGCTTGCGCCAGTTGCTCAAATCTGTGAGCTGCTTGTGAGGTTGTTCTTTGTTGGACAGCAGGTCAGGATCTGGGAACGCCTTCCAGTTGGGGAAGGTCAGCGCCTTGGCAGCAGGAGTGAGAGCACCTTTGTCTCTACCAAAAGAAAAGCATTTCTCTCTCTGCTGCCGTAGTCTTTGCCTGACTTGTTTTTTTAAAGCAGTTTTCTGCTTTTGCTTTCTTCCCTTCCTGCTCTCCCCATTCGGGCCTCTAAGGATCCTGGGCATGGATTGCCTTAGATCCTTTTCTTACATCGTTACAATAGATGCCTGTGGGTGGTTTCTAAGCCTTTTTTTTTTTTTTTTTCTGAGACAGAGTCTCACTCTGTTACCCAGGCTGGAGTGCAGTGATGTGATCACAGCTCACCACAGCCTCAACCTCCTGGGCTCAGTTGATCCTCCCACTTCAGCCTCCTGGGTAGTTGGGACTTACAGGCGTGTGCCACCATGCGTGGCAAATTTTTGTATTTTTTAGTAGAGACAGGGTTTTGCCATGTTGCTCAGGCTGGTCTCGAACTCCTGGGCCCAAGCGATCCTCCCACATCGGCCTCCCAAAGTGCTGGTGTGAACCACCATGCCCGGCCTTGTTTTTTTTTTTTTTTTAATCATGGACTACTCTGTGAAGATTTCCAGGATCAGTTGGAGATGAGGTTTTGCTATGTTGGCCAGGCTGGTCTTGAACTCCTGACGAGGTGATCTGCCTGCCTCGACCTCCCAAAGTGGTGGGATTACAGGCGTGAGCTACTGTGCCCGGCCTGCTTCGATTGTTTAAACAGCTAGCATGGTGGAAGATTTTAAAAAAATGTTCACAGGGTAGGCCATGATTAAAAAAATAAAAAAGGCCAGGTATGGTGGCTCACATTTGTATTCCCAGCTTCATACTGGGACTGTGGCTCTGGGAAGCCATGACTTGAGGAATTTGGAGTGTTGCTGTTTCAAATTCCATGGTAGGAATATGCATACACATGCACCCTTTTTTTCTTTTTGAGACAGAGTCTTGCTCTGTTGACCAAGCTGGAATACAATGGCACCATCATAGCTCACTGCAATCTCTGCCTCCTGGGATCAAGCGAGCCTCCTTCCCCAGCCTCCTGAGTAGCTGGGACTATAGGATGCACCACCACACCCGGCTAATTTTTAAATTTTTTGTAGAGATGGGGTCTCGCTGTGTTGCCCAGGCTGGTCTCAAACTCCTGGCCTTAAGGGATCCTCCCATTGTACCCTCCCAGAGTGCTGTGCTGGGTTTAAGGTGTAAGCCACACTTGGCCATGCTCCTTTTTTTTTTTTGGAGACAGGGTCTCACTCTGTCACCTAGGCTGGAGTGCAGTGGCATGATCTCAGCTCACTGTAACCTCCGCCTCCCGGGTTCAAGCGATTATTGTGCCTCTGCCTCCCGAGTAGCTGGGACTACAGGCATGCACCACCACACCCAGCTTATTTTTGCATTTTTTTGTAGAGACGGGGTTTCGCCATGTTGGCCAGGCTGATCTCTAACTCCTGGCCTCAAGTGATTCGCTCACCTTGGCCTACTGAAGTGCTGGGATTACAGGCATGAGCCACTGCGCCCGGCCGGCCATGCTTCTTATATGCTTTGAATATCCTTGGCAGAATATATAAGGAACCAGCGTCAGTGTGGGTCCCCTAGGGTTGGAATGAGAGGGAAGCTTTCTTTTTTACTTTTAATATTGAATTTTCTAAAACAATTCATTTACATGGCTTATAATTTAAAAGGTACTAAAGGGTTTATGATGAAAGAGACTTATTTGGCACTGTGTACTGTTTGAAGTTTTTCCCTCTGGTAAATACTAGCTATTCAAGGGATGAACTAATTTTAAGAGCAGTTCCTTGGTGGAAACAATTCATAGTGATTAGTTTTATTTTAGGAAGAAAGTTTTGGGTTAAGTCAGAATGGGGCTTCCTAAATACCAAAGCTGTTTGCTTTTGTGTGTTTTGTCTGGTCAAATAACCTACATTATTATTTATGGGGTAGCATTAAGGTTGTTGCTTAATAAAATGTGGTTTAAACAAAACTTGCTTATTTTGATTAAGTAGAAGGGTTCAAATCCCTGTAGTACCAGTTACTATCTGAGTAATCATGGGCAAGTTATTTAACCTCTTTTGCCTCAGTTTCCTCATCAGCAGTAATTTGATATACTTATTGTGAGAATTAAAGGAGGAAAGAGCAAAGTGAATGTTAGCACTTAGTATCTAGCAAATGGAGTGGAGGAAACCCTCGGGAAGATAATGAATGGAAGAATCTAAATAATCCATTCAGCTGAGTTGTTGCCATTGTTCTGTTTTTTTGTTGCCCATTCATTCATTCAGCAAATTTCTATTGAAGGCCTCCTCTGTGCCTGGCACTGTCCTAGCCCCCAGGGATACAGTGATAAGCAAACACAGGCAGTGTCTGCACACGTGGAGTTTATAATCTGGTGAGAGAGACAGGCATCAGTCCGATAGTCACACAGATGTAAAGTTGCACATCTGCTCAGGTCCTTGAAGGAGAGGCAGGTGGTGTTACCTGAATGTGTCACAGGGAGATCTGACCTAGTCATGGATGTCAGAGAAGGAATGCTTCCCTGAGGAAGTGTCTTAGCTGGATCTGAAGGATGAACTAAAGGGAAGGAAGGGCATGTGCAAAGGCGCAGTGACAGAGAAAGCAAAGGCCAGTGCGTCTGTCGGGGGGCAGAAGTGGGGAATGTGGTACCGCCTGAGACCTGAGGTGTAGTCAGAGTAGACGTGAGGCCTTGTAGGCCACGCTGAGGTTTTTCTGTCTTCTAAGAGCAAGGAGAAGCCCTTAAATTTGTTGTGTTTACTGGGGTGAGTGGGTGGACAACGGATGGGACGAGCAGATTCTCCTTTGGAAATGATAGTCTGTTTGCATCCCAGAATATGAATTGGAAGAGCGCCAGCACTGATGAGAAGGCTGACGCAGTGGTCCAGGCAGGGGATTTTGGTAGCTTGGACTGAAGTGATGGCAGTAGAGATGGAGAAAAACGGATGGATTGTTTCCATGGACTTTTAAATTTTTTTTGAGACAGGGTCTGGCTCTGTCACCTGGGCTGGAGTGCAGTGGTGTGATCATGGTGTACTGCAGCCTTGAATTTACAGGCTCAAGGGATCCTTCTGCCCCAGCTTCCCAAATAGCTGGGAGTACAAGCGCACACCACCACACCTGGCCCATTTTTATATTTTTTGTAGAGACGAGGATTTGCCATGTTGCCCAGGCTGGTTTCAAACTCCTGGGCTCAAGCAATCCATCCTCCTGGGCCTCCCAAAGTGCTGGCATTTACACCACTCTTCCATGGATATTGAGGAAGGAGTATTGGCAGACTTGATGTAATGAGTTAGCTCTGGGAGCGAGGGAGAAAGAGCTGTCTCAAGATGGCCTTTTGGATTCTAGTTTACATCATTTGGTGAAGTTTGTCCCATTCATGCCAAGAGGGAATGCTGGAAGAAGACATATGTGTCAGAGAGGACTGTGAGTCTGCTCCAGGGCAGCTTAACTCCAAGAAGAGGCAGGAAGGCAGTCGGATGTGTATCTCAGAGGGGTGTGGGCTGGAGCTCTAAAGGTTTGAACTTACCAATGCCTGGAGCTTTGGGAGGGCAGGAGGCAGGGAGGCAGGGGAAGCTTGCTCACATTCTCTGAGACGGACCCTCACTTTCTAGATTGTTTCCTGCTGGCTGACCTCTTGTCCTGGGGTGGTGAGGCTCTTGGGACAGGACTTCGGATGGAGGGATAGAGGCCTTCACCCAGCAGAGTGCTTGCCACTGTGCTGTGTGCCAGCTAATGTGGTAGCAGCTGGGCATGAGGAATTTTTGGGAACCCTCTGCAGACCGGGCTTCTGTCCTTTTCCAAGGCGGCCTGGCACTTCCATCTGATCTGTAATAGCCGGGAGAATGGAGGCTGCAGGCTGTCTCCTGGGACACACAGATTTTGCTGTACTTGTCTGGATATTATCTGTAGATAGATGGCAATTGACCTGACCATCAGTCACAGTAAACTAATCATAGCTCACTTAGCATCATACCTGCTTGCTTTATTCTTTTGGAGATTTGTAAATTTCTTCAGAATCTGTCTCTACCTCTGCCTCTCCCTTTCTCTAAATTTTGGCCAGATCAGTCAAGGGTCGAAGGCGCCTGTGAGGGTGAGGTAGTGGCCCCAAGGAAGAGGAAACGGGCTAGAGCCAGGGCCTCGGCCACAGTGCTGCCTGCTCGCCTGGAGGTTGGTCTGCTTATATGCCAGCCTGTCACTAGCTTATTTCCAAGAAGGATTTAAGCCTGGGGCTTTCTTTACTATTGTGGGGTGGTGTCCTTAGTGGCAGGCGATGAATAGGAACCTGTGTAGTTTACTGGCTTCTGGGCTCCAGAAACTAGATGCCCAGAGAAAATCCTGAGCGTGGGCAGCTGGGGCCCCCTGGTGGTGGAATCTGGTTCTCCACTGCTGCGCGACTTTTCTTCCCAGTCCCCTGACGTTGGGGAGGTGGCAGAAAGAGGAGGTGTTGTGCTCTCTCTTCAAGCCTTTTCTCTGGACTCTACTCTTCCTGTGGATTTTGTGATGGTCCCCAGCCCTTGCTGCTCAGTAGGTGATCGTGGGCCTTCCTGAGCAGAACCAAGCCTTGTTCTTGGAGTGGTGTGACAGTGAACCCAGAAACAGTCTTCATCTTCCCTGGTGAATTCAGACTCTTTGGGCTACTTTTTACAGGTAGTCCACTGCAGAATACTCTCGTGTCGTGAAAAACCGGTGAGAGATGTGAGAAAGAGGTGCCAGCATGCATCGTTTGAGAACGGAACATCTTTGGTTTTTTGATGTCCATTGGGTGGCACTGTGATCTTATTTTTGTTTCCATTTTTCTCTGCAGCCAAGCTCTACTCCAGGAAGTGAAAATGTGTTGCCTCGAGAGCCGCTGGTAAGTACCCAAGATATGTGGTATCACTTTCTAGTAATTAAAATGCCACGCGAGTGAAAAGAAACCTTCTGTTCCTATGGTTCTGCGTCAGTAGTGTCCCTTTAAAAGTAGCTGTTACCTAGAGACTGCCTCTGTCAGTGACCTCTGACTTCTCTTCTCGCGTGTGGGGACGAGTGAGATCTCTCCTTAGTAAAGGCTGGTCCTTTCTAGAACTAAAAGCATCCACCCCAGATGGTGCTGCACCACTTTGTTTGTGGCGGATCGATAGTAATTAGTGAGATTCCTGCGCCCGCCCGTGGGAGGCTGAGGTGGAGTGAGGTGGCTGGGCTTCTAGATTGTTTGAAGTAGCCGCCCTCTGCTCTGCCCCTCAGGGTGCGAGCGCCTCAGTGGTCTTTAAAGAACAGGTAAGCGATGGAATTCTGGTTTTGCCTGGTCAGTAATTGTGTGATCGTCATTCCCAACGCTATCTTCTTAGACTATGGATAGGGAAGAGGCCTATTAAGCACTACAGGTAATTTTCTCTCCCAAGTGCTTTTCATTTGGTGGCCAGAGTCCCAGGCTGCCCACCCCATTTTCATTCTTTTTTGCTTTTCAGGGACTGCTGTAAATCCTCTTGGCTGGGTAGTAAGACTGGCTCTGTATAAACCAGATAAGTTTGATGGGAGAGCCAGCTCTAGGTTTAACTTTTCAGAGCTTTTTCTTCCTGCGTAGCGATAGCAGGCGTAGGGCTGTACTGCCAAGGCTTTGTTTCAACAGGGCCTGTGGTTTCACCTGTTTTGCTTCACTCCCCTTCTGGCAGTCGCGGGAGGAGATGACGTGAAGGACTTAGCGGGTATGAACACGTCTGAATTCCAGTGTGTACGAAGGCTTTCCCAGGCTGAGGGCGAGTTGGATCCAGTTGAGCTGTCTGTAGAAAGGCCGAGGTGATACAAGCACTGCCGGGACTGTTTCAGGGGAGCAGTGTTGTCATTCATGTCACCTGCTGTTACGTCACCAGTTATGGGCTTATATCCCAGCACTCCCACGGTGGCCTCGTTTCACTCTTTTGGTATTGCCCAGGTCCTTCCTTGAGGTCATGGTGGTGGGAAAGCCCAGGAGGCCCCACCTTGCCAGTCTCTCCGGACGTCTGCCTGCTTCCCTGGGGTCTGCCTCAGTGCCCCTCAGGCCGAAGTTGTGGTTGTTTTAGACTGAAGTGCAGATTGAACACCATAGGCCACTGCAGTCCTTTCCTTCCTCTCTCTTTTCAAATTTTGATGTACCCATTTAACTGGTCACCGGAGGAGTGTCCAGTCCATCTTTTGGGGCTTGATTCGACAAGCTCTTTGGGAGCCCTGAGCAGTTGGCCAGCTCACTGATTTCTGGTATTTGGAGCCCTGCAGACCCCTTGCTCTGCTAGTGTTTCTGTGCCCTGCTCTTCCTGCTGTACTGTGCATCTGCTTGTTGGTTGGTTGTATTTTTCTTTCTTTCTTTTCTGGGAGGCCCTGAGCAATCTTCAAACCCTAGTAGCCTGTGATCGTCCAGAGTTCAGACTCATTCTCTCCAGGCCAACTCCACAATTACCTTATATTTAATTAATATTTTTTCTCCTCTTTACGTACTTGCTGCATAATTGCTCAGAGGAAAGAAAACACATAGCGGCAATTTATATATATATAAAAAATAATAATTAAAAAAACCCCCGAAATAAACTCCCATCTCATTTGGGCTGATCCTATGAGTTGGGTAATTAGGGCCCTATTAAAAGGTAGACCCTTTCTCCTTCCCCCCCCTTTTTTATTAATTTTTTTATATTAAACTCCCACAGTCTCTCAGTCATGCCCTTATTGCTTTTGGCCAAGCATTTGCAGCAGCCTGATTAAACAGGGGCACCAGCCGAGTCGCGTGGTCTTGTGTGAACTGCTTCTTCCTCCTGGGAGTGGTGTTGGGAGGGTGTCAGGCAGAGGAGCCCGCTGAGGACTCGTGTGGCAGGACGGGGGCACAAGATGGGCAGCCCCCTTGCACAGAAAGCCCCACAGCTCACTGTGGTGGTGTTGCGGTTTGTGAAAACACACAGCAGTCAGCCCTTACGCAGGGAGGGAGCTTTCTCAGGCCATGTGTATTTGCTGTCTCCTGCATGCTCAGCTTAGCTCAGCTCAGGCCTGAGGATGGGGAACAGACAATTGAGGAATAAAACTAAACCTTGTTCTTGAGTAATTCACGTGTTTTACTTTGGGAAGAAAAGGCATTTATACATATGAAATAAGAGCAAACTGCACACGACTGTATGTAATTTTAGCAAATAGCACAACATTGTGTATCATTTGGTGCAGAGCTGCCTGGTTGGGCGTAGAAGAGAGCCCCAAGTTATTCAGAGCAGGAAGAGCTCTGCGGAGGGCGAGGGCCACTTAGGGATGGCTTTTGGGAAACTTGAAGCCAGGCCTTGAGGAATGGGATATTTCAGTGTTGGGGGAACACACTGCTAAGTTGTTTTGTTTTTGTGTTTATTATTATTATTTTTTTCCTTTAAGCTTCAGGAAATACATATTCTTTTTGTTTTTAACTGAATGCATATTTTTCATACAATTCCTTAATGGAAGTTGCCTGGTCTCTACACTAAAGGCAAATAATCTTATTCTTTGTCCCAGACTAGATGATCACTTTGAAATAATTTTTCCCCTTATTAAAAAAGTAAGTTACTGGCCAGGTGCAGTGGCTCATGCCTATCATCCCAGCACTTTGGGAGGCCAAGGTCGGGGGATCACTTGAGGCCAAGAGTTTGAGACCAGCCTGCACAAAATAGAGAGACCCCATCTCTATTATAAATTTTAACATTAGCCGGGCTTGGTGCCTCATGCCTATACTCTCAGCTGCTCAGGAGGCAGAAGCCAGAGGATTGCTTGAGCTCAGGAGTTTGAGGCTGCAGTGAGCTATGATCATGCCACTGCACTCCAGCCTGAGCAACAGAGCAAGACCCTGTCTCTAAAACAAAACAAAAGAATAAAAGGTAAATTACGACAGAAGAAGTTCTATTTAGTAGTCAGTGCGGTGCAGGTGACATTGTGATGTAGTCAATATGTGCATGATTGTTTTGTTTTATTTGTTAGGCAAAGAAGACTTGATTTTCAGTTCTGTCCTCTCTGAATCATAAAAACTGTCTCGAGATTTTGTGGTGAGGAGTGTAATCTTGTAGTCTCTAAACGACACATTCGTGTTTGTAGCCAAATCCTGGCCTTGATTCTAGCAAAGTAGTGAGGCTGCGTGTTTCCTTTTCTTGCCCGTTCAATCCTGCCCTGATCCTGGCCTCCAAATCAAACCAACCCAGCAACATTGACCGTCTCAGAGGAGTATTGCTCTCTAATATCATGTCATTAGGGCTAGAGATTGGTGAACAGACCAGTCTTGAGAAATTCTGCAAACTCCAAGTTGAAATTCTCTGTTGTTGACAAAACTCCGCCAAAGTTAAAATGGCTGGTTACTTTTTTCTCTTTATACTCTCTTCACTGAGCTTTGCCTGCTGAGGCAAGGAGTTTGGACAGGCCTCCAGAGTACAGACCTCCAGCTTCTCCCAGATCTGTGAAAACCTGTGAATTTCCCACAGACTCTGGTTTTCTAGCCACAGTTGTGTGCCTGTCCTTAGGCCCACACAGAGTCTCTGGATCCAGCTTCTTGTGCTGTCCTAGTAGGACCAAGTCCCTGCCTGGTCTATAAGTATTTTAGAATGGGCGGACAATTGTCCACATGTGCATGGGATAATTCAGTTCCCATCTTGTTTGGATACTGAAACTTGGGTTAAATAAACTTTTGAGCTTTCCATTTAGTCATATGATTTTTGGTTATTTGAAGTAAGCAGTAAATAAGGTTTGATTTACACATCTGCTCACTTGTTTCAACTCAGTTTCTCAATGTTCAGCAATACTATAGCTCATCTACTTTAAACAGTGCTTATGGATTTTGGCTAAACTAGAATTTTAGCTTTTTGCTCTTTGACACCAAGTTCTCTCTAATGGATGAGTCCTTGGCCATCGTCTCTTCCTTTAACTTTTAGGTGTAGGTTCTTTTTGTTTTTTCTTTCTGTCCTCTTTCCTGCATCTCTCCACCAAAATAATCCCAAAGTACAATTTTTTTTTTTTTTTTTTGAGATGGAGTCTTGCTCTGTCACCCAGGCTGGAGTGCAGTGGTGTGATCTCGGCTCACTGCATCCTCCACCTCCCGGGTTCAAGCGATTCTCCTGCCTCAGCCTCCAGAGTAGCTGGGATTACAGGTATGCGCCGCCATGCCCAGCTAATTTTTGTATTTTTAGTAGACACAGGGTTTCACCATGTTGGCCAGGATGGTCTGGATCTCCTGACCTTGTGATCTGCCCACCTTGGCCTCCCAAAGTGCTGGGATTACAGGTGTGAGCCACCGTGCCTGGCCCCAAACTACAATTTTTTCTGTAACTGATGACAGCAATTTCTACTTTATCACCTTTTTCTGGGATTACTATTTTTTAGTATGCTGAATTCTTCAAAATAAAGATGCTCTGCAGTTGCAGATCTAGGTTGCGTCTCAGTAGTTTTGCTCTCCAAGTGCCAAAGTGCCCTCAGGTTTCTTCCTGAGGCTCAGATGGAACCTTGTCCAGGGGGTTCTACATCATGTATTTGATCTCAGTCCTGGGGAAGCTCATCCATCTTACCCCTGGGACACCCAAGATTTTCTCTTTGGTTTACAAGCCAATTAACCAGAGGCTGGTAATCAGAAGGCATATTTTGATGGATTCAGGGAGCCAGTACTGTGATCTCTGTAAGAATAGGCAAGGCACGGTGGCTCACGCCTGTAATCCCAGCACTGTGGGAGGCCGAGGCGGGTGGATCACCTGAGGTCAGGAGTTCGAGACTAGCCTGGCTAACATGGCAAAACCCCGTCTCTACTAAAAAAAAAAAAAAAAAAAAATTAGCTGGGTGTAGTGGCAGGTACCTATAATCCCGGCTACTCAGGTGGCAGAGGTTGTAGTGAACCGAGATCGCGCTACTGCCCTGCAGCCTGGGCGACAGAGCCAGATTCTGTCTCAAAAAAAAAAAAAAAAAAGAAAAAAAGAAAAGAATAGCTACAGCCAGTTGCCTGTCTGCCAAAGACCTCTTACATGTATTCCTGGCACAGTCTCCTCAGCATTTGTGTCTTTTGTGACTTTTGTGGTTAGAATACTTTGGTGTACTTGTCGGCAGGTTCACTGTGGATAAGTGGTTCTCATTTTTTTTCCCACCAAAACATTTCTTTTTTTGAAGCGGTGTCTCGCTGTGTCACCCAGGCTGGAGTGCAGTGGTGCAATCTCCGCTCACTGCAACCTCTGCCTCCCGGGTTCAAGTGATTCTCTTGCCTTCTCCTGAGTATCTGGGACTATAGGCGTGCACCACCACGGCCAGCTAATTTTTGTATTTTTAGCAAAGATGGGGTTTTGCCATGTTGGCCAGGTTGGTCTCGAACTCCTGGGCTCAAGTGATCCTCCCGCCTTGGCCTCCCAAAGTGCTGGGATTACAGGCATGAGCCACCACGTCCGACCCCACCAAAACATTTCTGAAGAATGACATTAACATGCTCCTACATTTCTTTGTGTGCACTCATGTATGCATGTATATGACAATACATATATATTTTATAACATTTAAGCATTTTGTGGGGAAATAAAATTGATTTTGATGCTGTATTCATGAAAGTGTTTTACAAGCACATGGGTAATGAAACCAGCCATTTAGGGATTTCAGGAACTTGTCATTTTCCAGGAAAAATATATAAATATGACAAACCTAATTTTGAAGTATTAAACGTAATTATTTAAAAAGTCTGTAGTGGTTGATTTCTGTGCAGAGTTAGGTTTGCTGAAACTAGTTGTCACTTCCACCTCTTTTTCCTGCTCAGGAATGTCTGTCGGGATGCAAGTGATTGGGGGTGATATTATAGGGATAATTCAGAATCCGCCCTATCAGTTTATTTTTATTTTTATTTTTATTTTGAGATGCAGTCTCGCTTTCGCCCAGGCTAGAGTGCTGGAGTGCAGTGGCGCGATCTCGGCTCACTGCAGGCTCTGCCCCCCAGGGTTCACGCCATTCTCCTGCCTCAGCCTCCCGAGTAGCTGGGACTACAGGCGCCCGCCACCTCGCCCGGCTTTTTGTATTTTTAGTAGAGACGGGGTTTCACCATGTTAGCCAGGATGGTCTCAATCTCCTGACCTCGTGATCCGCCCGCCTCGGCCTCCCAGAGTGCTGGGATTACAGGCGTGAGCCACCGCGCCCTGCCCCTATTAGTTTATTTTTAAAAAGCAAATCATTGGCTGAGCGTGGTGGCTCACGCCTGTAATCCTTGCACTTTGGAAGGAAGAAGCGGGAGGATTGCTTGAGTTCCGGAGTTTGAGACCAGATTCGGCAACATAGTGAAACCCTGTCTTTACAAAAAATTTAAAAAAATTTAGCCAGATGTGGTGGCGAGTGCCTGTAGTCCTTGGGAGGCTGAGGTGGGAGGATTGCTTAAGCCTAGTGGGTTGAGGCTACATTGAGCTGTGATCCCCCCACTGCACTCCAGCTTGGGCAACAGAGCAAGACTCTGTCTCAAAACCCACCCCCCTGCCCAAACAGTAAATCATCTACAAAAATTTTGGTGCTTAAACCATTACTAGCAACATATTCATCAGGGTGCCCCTCACAACTGCTGCAGAGAAACTTGGGGACTAAAATCAAGTATAAACCACGGATGGGCTCACGGTGCACTTCACTGAAGGTAAAATTGTCATGATTATCAGATCCAGCATCCTGGGCCTGAGATGTAGGCACTTTTCAGAGAGGAAAAAAGTGTTGGCTGTCCTCTTTCCTCACTCCTCTCTCATCAACAATATAAAGGTATCAGTGAAGGAAACGTTTTTAACACTAGTGTCCGTGTATACTGACTTCTGGTTGGGAAGGTGCCTGTGATTCCCACCTCCTCTGCCAGATCTGCCGAAAAAAGCTAAGAACTGGATGCTGAAATGGATGAACTTGAGCAAAGCCTCATACTGTTTCTGGGTGGTTATGATCTCTAGGCCACTTACTGGTTTTGAAATTACTGCCTCTTCCTACTCTGTCCTTCCTATCACAGACAGCAGGTTTATTGCATAGACTGGGCGGTGCCCTTTACATTGTTTCCTCTTTCAGGTAAATGAAGAGGTTGCTTTCCAGTTTTAAGGTGCCCTTTTACAAATAATTATTAGATGAATCGAAACTCTTAGGAGTAATAATTAAAGAAATGGAATTTGAAAAAGTTATTCAGCTTTGTTTATACTTTAGGTTCCTGGCTTTTATAGTAATGCTTTATATTTGCTGTTGTTCCTGTAATCAGAGGCCCCAACTCTTGGATAAATGGGCAGTGTCCTTATTTTGAGGATGTGGGAACTGAGGAACTGAGCACTCAGGTGCCTTTTATCAGAGCTACTCAGTGATTGGGGAAATTCAATTTTCTTTTTCTTTTTTCTTTTTTTTTTTAATGACAGGGTCTTTCTCTGTCACTCAGGCTGGAGTGCAGTGGCACAATCATGGCTCGTTGCAGCCCCCCACCTCTTGGGCTCAGGTGATTCTCCCACCTCAGCCTCCCCAGTAGCTGGGACTACCGGTGCACACCACCATGCCCAGCTAATTTTTTAAAAAAATTGTGTAGAGATGAGGTCTCACTATGTTGCTCAGGCTGATCTCGAACTCCTGGGCTCAAGCGATCCCCCGCCTCAGTCTCCCAAAGTGCTGGGATTACAGGTGTGAGCCACCACGCCCTGCCTGGAATGCAGTCTTTAATCTTATCCCTGGCATCATTCTTTCAGAAGGAAAAGTTCTGTTTCCTCCCTTTTCTCCTAGAGGCTTAGGCATGAGAATCACTTGAACCCCGGAGGCAGAGGTTGCAGTAAGCTGAGATTGTGCCACTGCACTCCAGCCTGGGCAACAGAGCAAGACTCTGTCTCAAAAAAAAAAAAAAAAAAAAAAAAAAAGAAAAGAAAAGAAAAAAGAAAAAAGATTATCCTGGAACATGTAGGCACTTGGTTATCTTAACCAGTACAACAGTCAACGGTTTTCAAACTGGGGGCTTTTAGATTTATCCTGAGTTTGCTAATCTTAGAGCTCCTTTACATGCCCTACCATTGCTGAAGACGTGATCTACAAAACTTTTATTTGGACAGAGGAAATAAAATTTCCTCTGTTAAAATGTTTTTCTTTTGATTAAAATCAGTCATCAGTTTCAAAGAATTTTCATGTAAAAGTGTTTTTTTAAGTGTGATCTAGAGCATAGGTATTCCATGCGGCAAACTCAGGATAAATCTAAAAGCCCCCAGTTTGAAAACTGTTGACTGTTCTGTTGGTTAAGATAACCAAGTGCCCTACATGTTCCAGGATAATCTTTTTTCTTTTTTCTTTTCTTTTCTTTTTTTTGAGACAGAGTCTTGCTCTGTTGCCCAGGCTGGAGTGCAGTGGCACAATCTCAGCTCACTGCAACCTCTGCCTTGGGGGTTCAAGTGATTCTCATGCCTAAGCCTCTTGAGTAGCTGGGATTACAGGCGCCCACCACCATGCCTGGCTAATTTTTTAATTTTTAGTAGAGATGGGGTTTTGCCATGTTGGCCAGGCTGGTCTCAAACTCTTGGCCTCAAATGATCCACCTGCCTCGGCCTCCCAAAGTGCTGGGATTACAGATGTGAGCCACTGTGCCCGGCCCATTTTCCAGGATAATTGTAATTTAAAATATTTTAGCTCATTGTCAAACCATGCAGACTGATTTTTGGCTCAAAAAATATGATCTTGTAGTTAGTCCCACTTCTGAGCTGTGAGAAACCGCAGGAAGATAAAGTGGTGCTTTGGAGAAGGACGTATTCACCGCCCTTCCTTCTTCCCTCCCAGCTCTCCTTTCTTTTATGGTTTGTAGTTATAACCGAGATTTATGCTTGTTGCTCCACAAATCTTCTCTCTGCCATTATGAGTTTGTCTGAACAGTCTAGAGATGGGGCCGACACTGAGTGATTCTTGAAGTAAATCTATCCAGGGGCACTCCTTGACAGTCAGAGGCAGAGAGGAACTAACTCATAGCCCCCAGTGGAGCAGGAGTCTGGATAAATTACCCCTGTCAGGAAGAAGACATGCTGCCACTTTTGTGACCTCTTGCCTTCACAGTGACCCTGGGGGCACAGCTCTCCTGTTTGTGTGCAGAGTGTGTGGGGGGTGCTCTGGGTCAGCGATCATTCCCTTTACCCAGCTGTGTCTGCCAAGAGGCCTTTCTCTCTGTGTTGGCCCAGCCAGGTCCATGGCAAGTGGGTCTTTAGGACCAGGGCCACTTTTTGCAGCCGTATGGTAGCAAGGAGTTGCTGACAATCAAGCACACAAGTTGATTGATTCCTTTTCCTTTTCCTTTCCTTTCCTTTCTTCTTTCTTTTCTTTGTTTCCTTTTCCTTTTCTCTTCTTTCCTTCCCTCCCCTCCCCTCTCCTCTTTTTGTTTTACTCTGTCAACCAGGCTGGAGTGCAGTGGTGCCATCTTGGCTCACTGCAACCTCCGCCTCCCAGGGTCAAGCTGTTCTCCTGCCTCCGCCTCAGTAGCTGAGATTACAGGTGTGCGCCACCACACCCAGCTAAGTTTTTGTATTTTTAGTAGAGACGGAGTTTCAACATGTTGGCCAGGCTGGTCTCAAAACTCCTGACCTTAAGTGATTTGCCCACCTTGGCCTCCCTCCCAAAGTGTTGGAATTACAGGCATGAGCCACCATACCTGGCCAATGATTATTTCTATAAATGGTTTCATTTAACTAGCATTTACCGACAGTGGATTTTGATGGAGAAGGAGAATAAAGAACAGGTATTAAACATCTTTTAGGCTAGGTATGATGGCTCACACCTGTAATCCCAGCACCTTGGGAGGCTGAGGCAAGAGAATTGCTTGAGCCCAGGAGTTTTGAGATCAGCCTGGGCAATGTGACGAGGTGCCATCTCTATAAAAAATACAAAAATTAGTGGGACATGTGGCTCGAGCCTGTAGTCCCAGCTACTCTGGAGGCTGAGGCAGGAGGATTGCATCAACCCAGGAGATTGTGATTACAGTGAGTCTGGGTGACAGAGCGAGACCTGTCTCAAAAACAAAACAAAATCTTTTTTTCCCCCCTTTACCATACTTTTCCTTTGCTGTATCTTGTTGTCTTGTGTGTACTTTGAAATTTTTATTTTATTTAAATTTTATTTAAATTTTTATAGAGACAGGGTCCCACTGTGTTGGCCAGGCTGGTCTCAGTCTCCTGGGCTCAAGTGAACCTTCTCTTTAGCCTCCCAGAGTGCCAAGATTACAGGTGTGAGCCACCCGGCCCAGCTTGTCTGTATTTTTTTTTTTTTGAGACGGAGTCTTGCTCCGTTGCCCAGGCTGGAGTGCAGTGGCACGATCATGGTTCACTACAACCTCCGCCTCCCGGGTTCAAGTGATTCTTGTGCCTCAACTTCCTGAGTAGCTGGGATCACAGGTGTGTGCCATCATGCCCAGCTAATCTTTGTATTTTTAGTAAAGACAGGGTTTCGCCATGTTGGCCAGGCTGGTCTTGAACTCCTGGCCTCAAGTGATCTGCCCGCCTCAGCCTCCCAAAGTGCTGGGATTACAGGCTTATGTGTACTTTTGAGAGTCATTTAGAATCTTTTGTGAAATGAAGCAGGGGTATCAATAAGAACATATTTTTAAAAATGTGTCAAGAGCTTGCATTTGGCATCCCTGTCTAACCAACTTGCTGTTTGGGCCCCATGGAACGTACTCACCAGGCTCTTGGTGCTCTGAACAAGGCAGGTCCTCAGCCAGTCTCTCCCACACTCATCTGTACCCCAGGAGCTAGTTTGTCCCTAAACCTGTGTCCTTGTATTAAATATGATGTCAACAGGTGAACTAAGAGTGTGAAGAGAGGGTTCTGCAAATATAATGTGTTCTTTTTTTGTATGTTTTTTTGAGATGGAGTTTCACTCTTGTTGCTGCCCAGGCTGGAGTGCAATGGCATGATCTCGCTCACTGCAACCTCTGCCTCCCAGGTTCAAGTGATTCTCCTGTCTCAGCCTCCTGAGTAGCTGGGATTACAGGCATGCGCCGCCATGCCCGGCTAATTTTTTGTATTTTTAGAGACGAGGTTTCTCTATGTTGGTCAGGCTGGTCTTGAACTCACGACCTCAGGTGATCCGCCCGCCTCGGCCTCCCAAAGTTCTGGGATTACAGGCGTGAGCCACCACGCCTGGCTATAATGTGTTCTATAAAAAGAAATGTGAAAAGAGGGTTTTATGAAAACTAAGTTAAATGCTTTGCTAAATGTGAATTGCTAAAAACATAGCTGTCAAATTAGGTGTGAGCAAGATGACAGTTAAACATTAGAGGAAGATCATAAACATCTAGAAGGATTCTGTACTTTGATTGCTTTACTGATGTCTTGAAGTTCTTACTTTGCTTTAGAAATTGTGGAGGCTGTGTTATGGGTAGGGTTTATGCAAGAAAGACGTCTGGGAACTTCAGTCTGTGGGCCCACACTCAAAGCAAAGTGCTTGGCTTTACATCAAAAGATCAGCAGTGACTGAATGTTTATAGGTTTTCAGTTAATAGAAAATGTTTTCAGTATGTGGAGCAGGTTCCATGTTTGATTCCCTGCTTTAACTGATTTTTTGATTAACCGAACAATTACTAGCTCCGATCACATAGGCCAGGAGGGCTTCTACTCTGTAATATTCTGGCCTCGCTGTTGGTGTCTTTATTTTGGTTACTTTGTTTGATTCCAACAAATTTGTGAGAATTACTCATTTTGCAGTGAGGAGACTGAGCCCGGAGCATTCAAGTTCCTACAGCTAAGAAGTGGCAGGACTGGGATTGAAAGCTGGTGTCCATGCTGCTGAACCTGTGCAGACGGGGAGAGCAGGTATGGGTGCGGTGTGGACCGCGCTGTCAGGCACACTAGCGTGCGTGCGGGGCGCCCGCTGCACAAACGTATCTGCAGCCGATGCTCAGTGCTGCCTGGTGATTCTGTACCTTCTTTCTGAGGCTGCTGCCTTAGTGTGCTCTCCGTGGTTGGAGTCTTTTGTGTGCATCTTAGCTGTTGAAAAGGCGCCTATTAATTTATCACAGGTGATGTGTGCCTCCTTGTGCTCAGAGGAGGCGTCTGCACCCATGTACCTCACTAATGACAGGTTATGGGATGGAGAGGAGATAATAGGATCTTTTCATGTGATGTCTATATAGCAAGGTGCTATGTCCCTGGTAGCTTCTAGGGGGCAGCAGCCGCTTGTTGTTCTGTCTCTTGCTGGCGGAGAGAAGGTTGGACAATTGAGCAATTTGCTCTGGACTCCAGCTCTTAAAGTGGTGCCTGCAGGTCTCCAGGGAGTCACTGGAATCCACATAAGTAAAGAAAATACAATATCCAGGATCTTTTATTTCTACTTTCTCTGCCCCCTCAGGTAAATCCTTTATCTGTGTTTCTATCAACATCCACAAATTCCTCATTGTCAGAGTTAAGGCAGCAAAGTTCACCTGCTTTGAAGATAAGAGAATAGAGATGTCTTTAAGAGAGTAAAATCTTTCTGTCAGATCTTACTTGTTGCCAAGAGCTAGACATTGATAACCCACTCAAATAATGTTTAGAGGTTTTGAAACTTTCCCCCATGGGCACGTGTCTTTAATTCTGTTGGGAATACCACTGTCATATGGTTGATTACCTGTTCTTCCTGTCAGCACTTCCCCCCAACCCCACTCCCTCCCCCTATCCAAACTAGTCTTACAGAGGTTTCTCTTCAATTCTAAATGACTTATTTCAGAAACACATGAAGGGGAACATTGCAGATGTGCCATTTTTTTGTTTTTTGTTTTTGTTTTTTTTTTGAGACGGAGTCTCGCTCTGTCACCCAGGCTGGAGTACAGTGGCGCGATCTCGGCTGTCTGCAAGCTCTGCCTCCCGGGTTCATGCCATTCTCCTGCCTCAGCCTCCCGAGTAGCTGGGACTACAGGCGCCCGCCACCATGCCCTGCTAATTTTTTTGTATTTTTAGTAGAGACGGGGTTTCACTGTGTTAGCCAGGATGGTCTCGATCTCCTGACCTCGGCCTCCCAAAGTGCTGGGGTTACAGGCGTGAGCTGCCGCGCCCGGCCTTGGATGTGCCAGATTTTTAGACTGGGGGCCCAAGACTGACATATGGGCAACTTGTGCCTTGTCAGAGTGAGTCCCAGCTCCCTCTCCCCCAGAAGTGCACCTCCTACTGTGCCCTCTGAATGCTCCTGCCTGCCAGATCTTCCAGCTATGTGGCTGAGGCAGGTGCCCAGGAGGAGAAAGGCTGGTTGCAGGCAGAACCAGATGGTTGCAGTCCACACGGGGAAGCAAATTGGCCGCGACATTTCAACCATGTGAGGTTTATTTAGGATTAGCTAAGAATTCTCAGCCTTGACTCCACTGAGGGAGGAGCGGGTGACCTAGGGCCACTTTCTTGTGGGTTTGCATTCTTTCAGGCTTTCATCTGAAGATCCCAGGGTACTGGGGAAGGGTGGGAGTTTCCATCCAGCTCCACTGCAGAGAGTGGCATTCCTGAAAGACAAAGGCATGCCTCCTTTTTTTTTTTTTTTTTTTTTTTGAGACGGAGTCTCGCTCTGTCGCCCAGGCTAGAGTGCAGTGGTGCGATCTCGGCTCACTGCAAACACCGCCTCCTGGGTTCACGCCATTCTCCTGCCTCAGCCTCCCGAGTAGCTGGGACTACAGGCGCCCGCCGCCACGTCCGGCTAATTTTTTTGTAATTTTTTTTTTGTTGTTAGTAGAGATGGGGTTTCACCATGTCAGCCAGGATGGTCTCAATCTCCTGACCTCGTGATCCGCCTACCTCGGCCTCCCAAAGTGTTGGGATTACAGGCGTGAGCCACCGCGCCCTGCAAAGGCATGCCTCTTAACCTCACCTCTCCAGCTCTCTGTTGTCTGAAAAATGGCAGTTAATAGAATTTGTTAATAAACAGAAGAAATAACGAGAAATAGTGGCACATCATTTGACAGTAAGGTGGTTTATAATTTCTGTTTATCAAATGATTCTCATTATTATTATTTCTATTGGATTTTTGAAGAATTCAGCCTGGTCCCCAGAGCCCCATTTGTAAGGCATTTTATTTCTTTATAATATCTAGAAATAACTTCAGTTCCAGTGAAATCCAGATCTGTGGTCCCATCCCACTCCCCAGCCCTGGTTCTCTCCCCTTCCTCTCTGCTTGTCTTCTGTGACCTCAGCGGGCTCCATCAGGTGGGGGTATCCCCTACTGACCAGACTGGCAGAGCTAATGCTGGCTGGAGGAACGCTGCCGTGTTTGTTTTAGCAGTTCCTGGATTTGGTTTAATGTACAATTGATTTTTTTAATGTATTTAATCATTTTTTTCTTACCTCTTAAGGATTAACCTGCACAAACCTCATTTTATCCTAAGTGTGGCTTTGGGAGGAAGGGAGGAGAAAATTGAGTTTCTCCAGCTTATTTTATTCTTTTACGCTTTATTTTCCAAATGGCTTTTCCTGCCGAAGCAGCTTTGTATAATACAATGTATTTTCGTGGCCATTACTTACTCATTACTAACTGGTCTCTCCCGCTTCCCTTTGTCTGTGAACTAAATACAGGGGGCCTCAAGATAATTGGTAGCTCCATCACTGACCCACCAATTATAGATCAGCAGGGAAGGCAGCCCAGGGATGGTTTGTGGTTGGCACAGGCTGCCCACCTAGAAATGTGAGTTATTCTCTACCTGCCACCAAGTTGGGCTTGACTAGATCGATCCTTTCCTAATTTTGGACTTTGGCATCTCTAATTGCATCACACGGCTCCCTGGTTTACAGGTTTCAGCCTCATTTCATCCCTACATGTGCTGCTGGTGTCTTTCTTAGTTCATGCCTCCTTGGCATGTCTACAAAGTACTAATTTGCAGAGGTTTTGTTTGTATTTTCCTTTGAGGTTCCCTGGTGCCTAGAATGGTTAGATGGCAGGCTGCAGATAAATAATTCTGTTGAAACAGCAGGTTTCTGTGCATTTTTGTCTGGTGTGTCCAAGTAAAGGCAAGTCTTTGTGGGCACCATATTAAGCCCCCTTTTTGAGCATTTATCTGATTTGTGTTCCAGCTTATCTACTTTGCTCTGGCATGGAGAAGGAAAAGTCCCATTTCCTGCTAGGCTGCCAGGCACTTATGTAAGACTTTTAGGTGCCAAAGTAGGAAAGGAGTCCCTGTGTTGTATGGCCGTATATATTTTGCGTGTGTGTTTCCTGGGTGTTTGGCACCTAGGCACTTTGCTAAGCCCTGTATGGGTTGGGCATATACTGTATTGCTCAGCTCCTGGCAGAAAATAGGCACTCATACATATTTGTGGAATGAGTGAGTGTGTGTGCTCACTTATGTGCGATGGAGATGATGAGCCAAGGAGTTGGATTGCACAGTTGCTGCCTGGCGTCCTGCTAGGAACTTAGGGTGCAACATTCCCACTGGGCCACACATATGCCGATGTTCAGTGGATGACTGCTACGCAGGCAACATAAAGAGGCCTTTTATGAAAGGGAACATCAGAGGAAACATTATAACTGAGACCTTTATAGCCTTTCCATTATTATGGTTTAAATCTTGACAGTCTTTATTTGCAATGACACTGGGACCAGTAAAGACAATGCTCACTCCCACCTCCTCGTTCTCCACATCCTGTTCCGTAGCTGTAGTGCACCGATAGGTATCGTTAAATGTGCAGGCAGCAGAGCTGCTGGTTTGTCTAGAAACAGCCCCTTTTGACTCAGAAGTTGGAACCCAGATGACTCACCATTCTATTTGTTTTATTGCAACTGTCATTTCATAAAATGCCCTGAAAGCTTTAAACTGTAAATGCCAAAGTGAGGTTTTTGTCTTTTTTATTTTGTTGTCTCCTGTTTTTTCTAATCTTTTATATTTCTATTTTCTCCTTTCTTTTCAGACTTATTTTCTCTTTCATTACTGTCTCTTTCTCTGTCCCTCCCTTCCTTCCTGCCTCCCCCCTTTGATGACTCTAATGGCATGAGTAGTTGAAGTGGTTTTTGCTAACATCATGGTGCGTTCTTTCCAGCTTTAATGCTATCTGATTGATTGTGTCTCCCCTCAGATTTTTGTGTAGGGTTTAGAAATGGAAATGACCATGCACATCAGAGTTTAAACTTTCCTAGGAAAGTCTGCCATGAACTGTAGGACCTATAACTTCTAGAGATGGAGGGACCCCTGACATCTGTGGACTATGGACTCCTGACTTCTGTGGACTGTAGAATTTATGACTTCTGTGGATTGTGGGGCCTCTGACTTCCATAGACCATGGGACTGTGACTTCTGTGGACCCGGGGACCTCTGAATTCCATGGACTGTGAGACCTCTGACTTCTGTGGCCTGTGAGATCTCTGACCTCTGTGGCCCGTGGGACCTCTGACTTCTGTGGTCTCTGGGATCTGTGACCTCTTTGACTTCCAAGTCTTCTGTGGACTGCAGGACCTCATCAACATGTGTATTGCCAGAAGAGAGGCTTGATCGTGTTAACCTGTTTCTCTCCAGAGGTGTCACATACTAGAATTTCTGCTCAGTCTTATGGCTTAGGTGGGGTGTTGAGTCTAAATATATATATTTTTTGAGACGGAGTCTTGCTCTGTCACCCAGGCTGGAGTGCAGTGGCATAATCTTGGCTCACTGCACGCTCCGCCTCCCGGATTTACGCCATTCTCCTGCCTCAGCCTCCCGAATAACTGGGACTACAGGCGCCTACCCCCACGCTCGGCTAATTTTGGTATTTTTAGTAGAGACAGGGTTTCACCATGTTAGCCAGGATGGTCTCGATCTCCTGACCTCGTGATCTGCCCGCCTCGGCCTCCCAAAGTGCTGAGATTACAGACGTCAGCCACCGTGCCTGGCCCAAGTCTAAATTTTTAAGGACTAGAGCTCTCAGACCAGGACTTTCCGGATCTTTTTTTCTGATACCCAACACTGTGGCACTTGACTAAGTCACCTGATTGATGACATGAGCATTGCTGGGTGTTGAAACACCTGGCCAGGGAAACAGGGACTTCTGTGGATTTATCCAAAGGATGGCAGACAGATTGTGGAATTTTAATGAAGGTGGGGTGGATCCCTGATGTTCGCCTGCTTTGAAGCATAGCAGAATCCCAGCATTAACTTCAGGGGTGTTGGTTGGAAACCTGCACTGGCGTCGGTGGTTATATTCCACATTTGTCAAATCCTTAAATCCAACTGAACTAATTTTAGAAGTAGCTAGTTATAATGAAAAAGAACAATATATTCAGATGCATAGGATCGTTTTTAAATGAAATGCTCCCTGTTCTTTTCCTTCTTTTTTTTTTTTAATTTTTATTTTTTATGATGGAGTCTTGCTCTGTCGCCAGGCTGGAGTGCAGTGGCGTGATGTCGGCTCACTGCAACCTCCGCCTCACGGGTTCAAGCGATTCTCCTGCCTCAGCCTCCTGAGTAGCTGGGACTACAGGTGTGTGCCACCACGTCCGGCTAATTTTTTGTATTTTTAGTAGAGATGAGGTTTCATCGTGTTAGCTGGGATGGTCTGGATCTCATGACCTCGTGATCCACCCACCTTGGTCTCCCAGAGCTGGGATTACAGGCGTAGGCCACCGCGCCCGGCCCTTTTCCTTCTTTTATAAAAGGCCTTTGGTCTCTTTTGGCCTTCAGGGTGAGCCATCCTTTGACTTATATTAGAATAATTTTTTTTTCCTGTATGCCTCCAATGAAGGAGAGTGTGAGAGTGTTTTCTATGATGTGAGTGGGAGAAAATAGCGTGTTTTCACAATAGTTAACAAATTGATGGCTGTGAGTTTTGAAAGTGAGTTCTGTATATACACTGGGGTAGGATTCCACATAGAATGCTGTTTTTCACCCACCTGGCTGGTTGTCTGATTCTAACATAGCTGCTATCCCTGATGCTAGAAATCAGAAAACCACAGGCTGTTCACATAATACTCTACCCTTCTGAGGCTAAGGTGGGAACAGGATGGTGGCGGGGTTTGAGTCAACATGGTCTCAGTTCCCACCAAAGACCAGTGTGTTCCCCTGTTCCAGCTGACAGCTTGAACAAGGATTCTAAAGTTTCTGGCCGTTTTAATTGAACCGCAGTGAGGGGTGGCCCGATAGCCTGCTTAGGACATGGGTAATTACTCCTAGGGCCTGGGAGCCAAGTGTCCCTCGCAGGTTCCCTCTTGGTTCTCTACCTAAGGATATCTTCCCCTTCCCTGGGCAGGGCCTCTGAGAAACAGAAGGATCATTTAGTGCTCATGGCCTGCTCATTCCTTGGCTTCTCTGCTGAGCTATCCAGCAGGGGTGCCAATTCTTCCATTTAGCTGACTATTATATAGCCCTTAAAAGGGAAGGGTTTATTTTAGCTGGCTGCTATATTGATTGCTATAGGGACGTTTCTATTTTCACTGGCTGCTATATTGACTGGGAAAGGGAAAGGGGCCGTATTGCCGGGAGCTGTCATATTGACTGTTACAGAAAAGATCTGTATTTAAGCAGTACCAGTGCACTGGGATCTCCCAGGCAGGATATTAATGCTAATTCATCCGCTCACCCCCTGCTGTGAGTGTTATTTGTTTAAATCTGTAGATTCCCACAGCGCGTTTATATCCTCACTAGAGTGAGCTCCGCTCCCTGTAATTATTTAACATTATATGCTGATATAAATTGTAACAGTTAAAGAATGGTAATGAGTAGCCAAAAAAGAAAAAAAGAAGAAAGAAGGAAATAGAAAAAAAGGAAAAAACGTATAAAATAATCTATGCCTGTGTGTGTGTGTGTGTGTGTGTGTGTGTGTGGTGTTAGAAACGGCAGAGTCACCTTCTAAAACAGCAGTGAGAAACTTCTGTCATCCTTTCTCCCAGTTCAGGTTGATTTGTACGGTGCTGCTCAGCCCACGTATTGTGCATCTGTATGTGTGTATGTGCGAGCGCCTGTGTACGCACGTGGTCGTCACCCGCCAGAAAGATGCCATAGTGAGGTGTGCTATACTGTGTTGTTTGTGCACGTGTGTAACAATATACAGTGTTTGTTCAATGTCCTGGCAGGACATTGGTCTATTAGCGATTCACCTTCTTGGTGAGTAGCTAATACCTTATTTTGTTCAAGGTTCCACGTTCACACAGGAACTTTGGGCCTAAGACGCAACTCTAGGGAAAGCCAATGGGGAATGCTCAGTTGGGATTGAACTAATAGGCCATTGGGTGTCACTGTCGCTCTACTGGCTATAGGAGAAAGAGGGGTTATCTGCTGGGGAAACTGGATTTCAAAAGAAAGAAGTTTTTCTGCTTGAGTTGGAGGTGTTGTCTCTTTGAGATGTTTGTCTCTCATTTGGAGATTCCTTTAAAAAAGTAGTTGTTTGCTTGTTTTTGCTACACCAAGCTTCTGGCATTTTTATTGTTCTTGAAAATTGTGTACTGATTGCGATCTGTTCTGCTATCACCTGCAGTGCATCTAGATGAGAACTTCTGTGTGCAGAAAACTGTCCCCCTTAAAAGCCTGGGTAACAAGGAGAGCTGATTTGGGCAAGAACTTGAAAAAGGAGGGAGAAAATCTCCTTGGGCAAATGCTTGCCACTCCCCTGCCGCCTGCCCCTGTGTAGGTGGGAAGAGAGCGCGGAGGGAGAGCCAGGCTGCTGCCTGGTCACAGAAGAGTGGGCTCCGTCCTCCAGCGGGCTCTCCAGCAGCATGGATCTGTGCCAGGCTTCACCACAATTCATACTGTGTCAGTTTAATAAATGCACTACTTAAATTATGAAATTACAAAAGAAAAAAGAGAATGCACTTATTCAGACTCTTAATACATTAAAAATAAGGCATTAAAACTCTGACTTTTTTTTTTTTTTCTTCCAGAATCAATAATGAACAGGAAGGGTTGTAGACATTAACAGTCATGGACATTCAAACTCTTATACATAAATTATCTTAGAAAAATGCACATAAGACTTGAATAATGTAAATACATTAATGCATTTAATAATTTAAACATTAAAGCGCAAGCAGGAATTTGAGGCCGAGGCTGTTCTGAGGTAAGGGATTGGTCCTAGAACTCGTGTGTCCCAGGATCGATGGGTGATTTCCCCTTGAGACACCCTGGAAAGAGAGTGCCTGGCCGGCTTGTGTGGCCAAGGATCCCTGGACATTCCTGATCTCAGCTGCCTCCCAGCCTCTTATTTTTGTGTATCCTGAGCTTCGTTCTCAGTTTCATGTTCTCTACTCCTGTGCTTCTAATTGTTTGTTAGAAAACTAAATGTTTCCACTTCATAGAACAATAAACTTTGAGAATGTCTTGGTTGAAAAACCAAACCAAAGTAAAAAATCCTTCACCCAGCTCCGGCTGCTTGTCTGCTTGTGATTTGAGAAAAAGGAAGTGGCTGCTCCTTGTGATCAGCCTGTCGTGTCTCAGCCTGGAACTCCACTGTGTGCTGTGGTCAGGGGATCCAGGTTGTGACATGCTGACAGATTTGAAGACTGGATCTAATGGGAGAGCAGAAACGATATCCTATATTAGCCTCTGTGTGTTGGGCATAACGATGGCAGGTAGCCATGCCAGGAAACAAGACAGGTGCCATGGAGTTAGACTCAGTGGTCTGTGATCATACCTTACTTTGATTTGAGGGTTTAACCATTGGATAGACTGATGTTACTGTTTTTTCCCCTTTCTTCCAAAATTGTATTTGCAATAGCAGAAAGTCACTGCAAACTCCTTTTCTGGCAGAATACCGAATGATCTAATTCAATTTTTGACATCTGCACTGTGAAATACCCTGGGCAGAACTAAGAAGCCAGGCCTATGTGTCTTAAGTTTTCATTTATTAATGCTAATGCTGTTCTCTGGTTGTTCCCCAGCCCTCTTTTATAGTCCAAGTCACAGATGAGAAACTAGAAGAACTGTAGAAAGTGTGTTACTGAGTACATATTCTGAGAACTTTGTCTCTCTTTGTAGAAGAGTGTGTCTATTTGGTCAGTAATGCAAATGTTGTCCCACTGGGTTTGCTGTGGGACCCACTAGGTTTGCCGTGGGACCTTGAGAAACGGTTATCAGATGGTGGTGACTGAACCAAACCTGTTTTCATTATTGCCAGGTCCGTGGGAGTCTTTTACAGGATCTCAAATCTCCTGCCTGAAACTTTACCTGGGATTGTCTTGATTTGACCCAAGCCTCGTCTGTGCTGGCATCTGTGACTTTGTTTGCAACCCTTTCTAGTCTTTGTTGTGGCCAAGGACAGTCTGGTCTCCCAGCTAACATGGGTACAAACCAGCTTCTAACTACTTGCAGGAGAATAGCTATGGGTTGACTTGGCATCTGAAGCAGATACAAACAGATTAGGCTGAGCTGCCCCAGAACAGCCAGAAGGAAAACCAGTACTTTAAAAACTGGTCGTCAGGTATTGGTGGTTTAGAAAGAAAGTAGTTTGGAGAATGGGTGAGGACAGCCTGGTGAGTGATCCCGAGGTCATGGGCTGTCCTTGGGATGTGCTCAGATTCTTCTCTAGACCTGGAGAGCAACAGCCGTGCCTCACAAGCCCTTCTCCACCTGTTTTGTTTTAAGATGGCAGAGCCTTTCTTTGCAGTTTTAGTTCAGCCTTGGGATGATGGTCAGACCTCGGTTTGTTCTTTTCTTTTCCAGTTTTCAGAGCCCAAGCCTGCTCCCTCTGTTGCTTGTCCAGCCTTGACCAGTGACTGTCTTCAGCCTGCACTCTGCATTTCATCCCAGCAGTAGGAAGAAGTGAGGTCAGAGGAGCACGGGAACCAGGGAGAATCGAATTCTCTTTGGATTTTGCTGGTCACACCCAGAAAAGCTGCTTTCTCTTCCCTTAAGTTCCAAGAACTATTTGATGGCCTTAACTGCACAATTGGCTTGTGCCAGATTGAGATGTGTTGAACTGGGCAGTGGAGGTGGGGGTGAGGGGCAACTCCCTCTCCTATTGGGGGCAGAGTGCTGGCTGCATCAGGCAGTGATCAGATAGGCACTGATCGGGTCGGTTCACCCTCTGATATAGCCCGTATGCAGACTTCCTTTGAAGAGAGAGGAGTCAGGCTCATTAATTAAAGGAGCCTGGCTTGAGAGGCCTGTAATTATAGGTGCTAGAAATCTGAATTTTAAGAGGTTGTGCAGCTGCATTTTGAAAAATGTTGGGAGGCACCGAGAAGTACTGGTTGTGGGCAAGAATGTGGCTGAACCAGATTTTGGAGGTTCAGGTTTTGGCAGAATTCCCCTCCAAATTCATATTTATTCTTTCTTTCCATTTTGTTCCTTTTTTTTTTTTTCTAAATGGGAAGCAGAACCTGTGATTTTTTTTTTTTTTTTTTTAAATGAAGGTTACACCCTGTGACCGAGAGGCTAGCATTGTCAGAGTATATGGGGGGCAGAAAGGAGTTGCTGTGAACTAGAAGATGCTTAGTTTTTGAGGAAACGGCACATCTTTGGGCCTTAGGGATTCAGTATTTGAAAAAAATTAAATAATTTCTTTCTTGAAATGAGTGAGGGGAGCAGGGAGCAGAAGCCCAATTTGAATGCAGTCTAGGGAAGTAAGTCCCAGGCAAATGGTGGACTCTAGAACCTTTGTCCCAACTTGACTTCCCCAGAAGTGTCTCTTCCTCTGTCATGCGTTACTTTTCCATGTGAACCCTGAGTTACAAACAGAAAATTTCAGACCTTTATGGGAAGTCCTGACCTGTGCCTTTTCTCTCTCATTTCCTCAGTTATTTGTAGGTTGACCTTTTGTTTTGGGTGCTTTATCGCTCTCCTCTCCTTAAAAAAAAGTATCCCTCTTTGCTTCTTGTCAAAAACCTTTATTTCGGTCCCTGACTATTTGCATCTCTGCTAATTAAGCATGGCTAATTTGATATGTAGATGGGATGGGGAGGGTTAAGGGTTAGATGAACAGAGGTCTACTCCCTGCCTCCCCCGGGTGGTGGGCAGGGGTGCTCCACAGACCTGCAAGACTGAACAGCGACACACGGCTGATGGCAAACCCGATGCCAGGGGGAACCTCCTCTCTGCCTCAGTGGTTTTGTCTCCTTGGGGATATTGAGAGCGTCATCCCGTTTCACAGACTGGACCCTCTGTGAAGGGCTGAAAAAATAAAATATAAAGGCCAGTTCTCTGTGCTCTTTTCTTACATTCTTGTAGTGTATATATTGGGAAATCCACGGGTGAACCCTTACACTGTAGAATAGAACACAAGTGTCCAAGACTCTCACTTGGTGCATTTACAGTATGCAAATTCCAATTCCAATTAGATTGAAATCTCTATTTAGCAGAGTGGTTTTGTGAAATAAATAACTTTTGAAGAAGGAGGCCTGCTATATGTAATAAATATATATTTTTCCTTCAGTTGCCTGCATGGTGCTTCCTGCGTTCCCACCCCTTGCCCGAAATGCTGATTCCAAAGCATCTTTGGGCTCTTTACAGAAGAGATGCTTCTCCTTCCCTTCCTGGCACAAGGATTTCATCCTTGATTTACAGTGCTCAGCTTGTTAGTGCCGGTGAAGGGGAGAGATAGTGTGAAGGTCGTTATGTCCGTTTTGTCCTCTTGGAGAGAAAGTGAGGGAGTGTGTTTCTTGCCGTGTGCTTGTCGTGGTAGTGGTGGAGTTGGAGAGGCCCCCACTTCTGTCAAAAGGAGTCGAGCCAAACTCCCATCCTCTCTTCTTCACCCTGTATACTACACATTGTCCAACAGGGGGTGAATGATTTCAAAAGCGGAATTCAGAATTTCAGGAAGAGTAGCACACCACCGAGTAGAGGGCCTCCCCCCGACACCCCCCTTTTCATCATTCTCCCCTCCTCAGCCCAGCCGTGACAAACTGACAGATAATTAACAGATCAGGCCCTCCTATTAGGCGTGCCCTGTGCTGGAAGCTGCTCTGGCTTTATGCAGTCCTTTAGCAGCTCTGTGCGTGTGGGTGGTGCTGCACTAAGTGGCCATAGCAGAGGGCAGGGAGTGCTTTGGGAAAAGCAAACAGAATGCTCTTTGGAAGAGAGAGTGCTTAAGAGGGAGAGCGGGGGCAGTAAGGTGCCTGGCTTGAAAGCACCTGGTGAAAAGACTCGGACTTTCAGGGTTGTGATCCGGAATACCACCGCCTGTCTCAGGGAATGGTGCGCTGGGTTATAATAGGATGCCTGATTACAAAAAACATTTTGAAGGCCACTTCCCAGGTCAGGCTGTGCATTAGGTGCACTCTTCCTTTGGTGTAACACTGTGCTGGACTTGCAAAATTGGAAGTGCACAGCCTGTTGTGTTTCAGCTTTGGCATTAAATATTTCTACAGAGACACTGCCCTATGTGGCTTTCTCTCAGCTACCTAACTTTTCTTTCCCTGGTGGAAAGAAGAATTCATTGTGAGAATATTCATTTCTACTTACTAGTGACTTTTAAAAACTACTTTTCTTTGTTTTTGGACACAGGGACTTGCTGTGCTGCTCAGGCTGGAGTGCAGTGTGCAAACACGGCTTACTGCAGCCTTGACCTTCCGGCCGAAGTGATCCTCCCGCCTCGACCTCCATGTAGCTGGGACCATAGATGTGTGCCACCACACCCAGCTCATTTGAAATTTTTGTTGTTGTTGTTGAACAGAAGTGGTGAGAGTAAAATAAAAATAAATTAAATAAATAATATGTTTTGGTAGTGACAGGGTCTCACTTTGTTGCCCAGGCTGGGTCTCAAATTCCTGGGCTCAGGCGATCCTCTCACTTCAGTCTCCCACAGTGCTGGGATTACAGGCATGAGCTGTTGTGCCTGGCCTTCTTCTTTTTTTTTTTTTTGTTTTTTTTTTTGTTTTTTAACTAGAGACAAGGTCTCACTCTGTCACCCCAGGCTGGAGTGCAGTGGTGCGGTCATAGGTCACTGCAGCCTCAACCTTCTGAGCTCAAGCGATCCTCCTGCCCCAGCCTCCCAAGTAGCTAGAACCACAGGCATATGCCAACATGCCCAGCTAATTTTTAAATTTTTTGAAGAGACAGGATTTCACTGTGTTGTCTAGGCTGGTCTCAAACTCTTGGCCTCAAGTGATCCTCCCACCTTGGCCTCCCAGAGTGCTGGATTACAGTCATGAACCACCATGGGCGGCCCTGAAAACTACTTTTCTACTTCCCTTATGGTGGCCACCCTTCTCATCTTCATGATTTGAATATTAACATACAGATAAATTTAGCAACATGTAGGGGCTACACGTAGGCTCAGGTCCTTAGGCCTGGCATGTTGGAGCAGAAAGAAAGACCTAATTGCATCAAAACCACTCTAAGTTCATGTATGTGGAGCCCATCAAGCTGAAAGCATCCAGACAGCATCTGCTGTTATCAAATCACTCGTGAATCCAGCTAATTAAAATAGAGCTTCATTTTTCTGAACCATTGTTTGGCAGGAATTCGAAACGGGTCTAACCCAATTTCTGCGTGTTTATGAGCCTTTATTATATCAGAGGTACTTTTCTGTAAATGTACAGGGCAGCGTTAAATGAATTGATCCACACAGTATCACTGTAGTTGCACTATGGACTTGCTAATGATTTCTCTTCCAGCTTTCTGGTTTCCAGACATACTCTTGAAAGCTTTATCTTCTCTTTTTCTATCCTCTGCTTTTTGTCGTTGTCTTTTTTTTTTTTTAAACATTTTAAACTTTCCTTTTACTTTTTAATCTTCTTTTTTCTTTGGAAACAGGAAAAATATCCCCTTAAAGAAGTTTTCTTTTCCATTTCTCTTTTTCTTCCTCTCTTCCTGTTTTTGTTTTTCTTCTAGTGGATAAGATTTGTCTTTTCTCCCTTTATTTCTTGCTGTTTGCTATTCTCTCCTTTTCTTTTCTTTTTCTCTCTTATCTTTTCTCCCTTTTATACTTTCTCCCATTCCTTTTCTCTAACCTTCTCTTTCTCCTTTTTCTCTTCTTTCTATCTCCTCCCATTTTCCCTAATAAAATATCCTTATACCTTTGTCTCCACATGCAAATACTGACTAGGGCAGATGGGGGTGCCCGTGGAGGCAGAGCTATCTGGCTGCTCTAAGATGATGTCAGCTGAGTTTACTTCTCTGAATTTGCTTTCATGCTTTATTTTAGGTTTTAAAAAGATTTTTCAAGCCACATCTACTCTACTTTATAGTCTGTAATCCTACTTTGAAGATGAAAAGTGTTACATAAATGCTAACTAATTATTCCTTATACCACTTTGTGAGTCTCTAAGCAGTATTAGTTCCATTTTACAGATGAGGAAGCAGGAACAGGAAAGGTAAGTAGCTCTGAAAGTTACTGAAGAAGTTGGTGACTGAGTTAGAATTAAACCTGGCTCATCTTTGGCTTTGCTTTTTGATTACCACCTTATGGGTGTTGACTTTTTTCCCCCTAAGAATCATACATATTTAAGGTGAGGTTGAGTGAATACCATCCCCTTGGCCCCTTCTCATTATATACTTTTAACCTTCTGAAGTTTCATTTGTAGTCTTTAGATGTTAAATGAATTTCTAGGTAATTCCTGGGAAAGAAGGATGCTGAACCACTTGTGGGCTGGTAAAAACCCTGTCTATTAGTCTTAAAGCAGAGTGCTCACTTTCTCTTTCCAACAGCTTCCAGTAAGTGGGCCCACGTCACACACACTGGCCCCAGTGATCGTAGCGTTGTAGGAAGCGCTGCCATATTTGATTGAATTTAGCCATTCTGGAATGACGTGTTCATGAAGTCGGCTCTTGCATTACTGTGGCCTTTATTATTGCTAATGCATTCTGACATTACAGGTGTAGCCTTGGCTCTCCCAGAAAGGGCAAGGCTGCTCTTACCAAACGAAAGAGCAGAATTTATGAAACTGTTACACAGTGAGGCCAGTGTTCACCTTTAGTTACTAAGCAGAGTAAGGGAAATAAATGCTTTTATAGAAAAGATAGCCAGTGACAGCAGTCTATCCTGATTCCTCACCCAGCATTGTTTCAAAAAGTGGACCAATTAATATTGTTGCCAGACAGAGAACGAGGACCAATGGTTAGGAGGTTCAGGAAAGTAGATTTCAACTCAGTTTAAAGAGGCACTCCTGAAAATGAGCTGACAGTCTCTTAAGGGAGTAGTTTCCCTGCTCATTATGAGCATTCAAGAGGAGGCTTCCTGATCATTTGTCAGGGTTGTTGAAGAGGGGAGTCCCTAGGTCATGGGTGGGACCAGATGGCTCAAGATCTCTTTTGGCTTGTTTCCTCATCTTAGATTGCTACAGCAAAAACAGCATCTTTCCTGCTTCTATTTTGACTTTACAAGTGGCCGGTGTACCGTGAGGACCTGTGAATGCTCAGTAGCTATTCATTATTTAATCTCTGGCTTCCTGCTTCTTAATCTAACATGAATCAAAGCTGCTCATGTTCAATTCAGGAAAACCACCATCTCTGGCACCTCCTAGAATGAGGCATTCTGGATAGTTACGTTTTCTGGATGGTCATCAGGAGCCATTTGAAAGCAGAACAAAACAAAACACTTTAAAACTTTTGGCTGGGAATTATGTAAAATGGATTACATACTTTCTTGCTTTATTAAGCTGAATATCTGGAATATAATTTAATCATGATGACTCAGTATTGTCATTTTAGATGAACGTGTTTATATGGTGTTATAAGCATAGCTGTGTTTTCAAAACCTGTTGAAATATAGATGTGTTGTATATTTGCCCCTACTTGAAATGACTCCACCGATTCTAAATGACCCCAGACTAATAAGCTTTTTGAATTTTTTTGTTTGCTTTTCATGGATGTTTCTCTCTTGACATTTGCTGTTGGGCTTTTTTTTGCTGTCACATCTTTGTTCGGTGTTTCTGTACTAGCTGGCTCCTTCCTCTCTGTTCTTATTTGCAGCTTTTATCTTCTATGATTTGGATACCAGATAACTAAGCTTGTATATAAAATAAATAGTAAGTAGCGTGAGTAAAGCTTCGCAGCGTATAAAATATATGGAATTTGTAATATCTTTTTTGGCTGCCCTGATTTCTTCTGCTATTCCCTGTCTCCTCCTTCTCTGTTGGTTTTCTCCTTTTTTTGAATTGGGTGTCAGCTTGGAGAGATGAAATCTGGAAAGACTGGGTCTTGTCCTTGACCTAAGCCCATATCTCTGGCCCAGGTATTAGCGGCTGCCTCATAGAATCAACTTAGAAATTATAAAATGGCACAGGTAGGGGGTCCTGAAGGTCATCTGTTTAACCCCTTATTTTATAGCAGTGAAGGAATCTGAGGCACTGAGTGGGGACATAAGAGGCCAGGTTCATGACAGTATTTGTGTAAGGTAAAAAAAAAAAAAAATCTTGTAGGAAAATTCTCTGCTGGCTTATCAGCAAGTTCAGAATTAAAGTACATAAACCAAAAAAAAGGCTTCTGTTTGTGGCAGCGTTTGGCTGTGTTTGCACTCAAGACTATTATCGATATTCTAGGAGAAGCTTTAATCCTTTCATTCAAACTTACAAGAAATGCTGTTTCCTTTTAGTTAAAAAAAAAAAAAAAAAAAAAAGTCCAAGAGAGCATTCGATTTGAGGAACCAAAAGTCTAGAAAATGTATCCGGGAGTCCTCGTCAATTTGGGGCATAATGAAATATAAAAAATACTCAATAAAAGCTCCTTTATTACTTTAACTGTTTAAATGTGGAGTTTTTAGCCATCAGGTTAATGTTTTGGTATCATTTTTTTATTTGATTGTGAGCACTTTTCCAGGTAGCTCTGCCACTCGAGCGCTAATCAGATTCCCACAGATAAATGGTGCTAGCTACAGCCTGACATCACTGCGTTTTTGCTTCAACATTATTTTATTTTATTTGGTTTTCCTGTAAAAGTTAATAACTCCATGTCCATGTGTTTAAACAGGCAAGAAGAGAGAGAGAAAGGACAGTGAGCAGAAAAGGATGAGGGATGTTTCAGGAAGCTTGTGCAAAATTGAGGAAATTTAGGGATTTTTGTAATTTCCAGGTATCTTACCTTATGAACAGTATGTGAAGAACCAAGAAGGTTACAAAGCAAGATGGTAATTCATAATCCTTCAGATAACAAAAAGTGAACTTCTCTGTTTCTCAGACAGAGCTGGGAAGAATTTGAAAGGAGTTACCATTGATTTAGAGGAGGAAGATGCTCAATAAACTGATTTGCTTAATGGTGAGAATTGTGTAAATTTTGTGTTATTCATAAGTAAATTACATGCTCATCTGGCTTCTCCTAGATGACCAAGATGGGGAAGGGCATCAGATATAGGGCATAAAGACCCTCCTTTTCATCTTCCCATTATTAGTAGGACACAGTGACTCTTGGCCAAGATGGCTCTGGTGCTCAGTAGGCCTTTGTGGAATCATTTGTTTGATTGATTGATTTTTAGAGACGGGGTCTCACTCTGTCACCCAGGCTAGAGTGAAGCGGTACAATCATAGCTCAGTGTAACCTCAAACTCCTGAGCTCAAGCCATCCTCCCACCGAGCTCCCCGAGTAGCTGGAGCGCCACTACGCCAAGCTATTTAAAAAAAACAAATTTTTTTTTGAAACAATGGAGTCTCGCTATGTTGCCCAGGCTGGTCCCGAACTCTTGGCCTCCAGCCATCCTCCTGCCTCAGCCTCCCAAAGTGCTGAATTATAGGCGTGGGCCACCATGCCTGGCCGGATCATTTATTTTTTAAAGTGTGTGTTTGTTTATTGGTAGCTGTGCTGGCTAATAATAGGGATGTTTATGGTATTTAGTGAAAGGTTGCTGAATGGTTCAAAGCCATGAGGACTACCTTTGGGTTCTTCTTGTGTGCGATGGATTTCCTCACTGAGCTGAAAATTTCTTAATTGGGGTTTATCAGAGAAGGCAACTGGACTGATGCCTCTTGATTCAGTTTCTCTTCCAAACTTGTACCTTGATACTAAAGACAGTCTGTGGGTACAAATCTGATGATGGCTGTGATAATCAGTTTCACAGCCCTTATGTCATTACCTCTGAAAGATGTGTAAAAAAAAAAAAAAATGACATTTTCCTCATCTGCGTCAGCGGTATAGCTTGTATTGCTTTCCTGTGTTTCACACTTTGTGTTAATATGTTACTTGTGAAGTCGTCTACAAGGGTGTGACCTGTGTTAGATACCGCTTTTTTAGAAAATGGAACCTGACCACCAACTTGTCCCTGTGGAGAGCCCATTTCTGGCCACTCTCTGGGGCTGGTGTGCTTGGTGAGGAAGGTGACTTTCCTCTGACAGTAGCTGATTGTATATGACTGTTTGAATAGTAAGTTTCCAATCCTTGTCATTCTGCTGTCAATTTGAAGATTTTTTTTTTCTTCAAAATGGAGTGTCACTCTGTCACCCAGGCTGGAGTGCAATGGCGTGGTCTCAGCTCACTGCAACCTCTGCCTTCTGGGTTCAAGCGATTCTCTCATTTCAGCTTCCCGAGTAGCTGGGACTGCAGGCACATGCCACCACACCCGGATAATTTTTGTATTTTTAGTATAGATGGGGTTTCACTAAATTGGCCAGGCTGATCTCGAAGTCTTGACCTTGTGATCCGCCCGCCTTGGCCCCCTAAAGTGTTGAGATTGCAGGCGTGAGCCACTGCGCCTGGCTGATTTTTTTTTTTTTTTTGAGACAGAATCTCATTGTGTCTTCCAGGCTGGAGTGCAGTGGCGTGATCTTGGCTCACTGCAACCTCTGTCTCCCAGGTTCAAGCGATTCTCCTACCTCGGCCTCCCTAGTAGCTGGGACTATAGGTGCGTGCTGCCACACCCGGCTAAGTTTTTGTATTTTTAGTAGAGACAGGGTTTCACCGTGTTAGCCAGGATCGTCTTGATCTCCTGACCTCATGATCCGCCCGCCTCAGCCTCCCAAAGTGCTGGGATTACAGGCGTGAGCCACTGCGCCCGGCTGATTTTTTTTTTTTTTTTTTTTTGAGACAGAGTCGTGCTCTGTTGCTCAGGCTGGAGTGCAGTGGCGTGATAGCTCGCTGCAGCCTCCACCTCCTGGGTTCAAGTGATTCTCCTGCCTTAGCTTCCCAAGTAACTGGGATTACAAGTGTGAACCACCACGCCCAGCTAAGTTTTGTATTTTCATTACAGACGGTGTTTCACCATGTTGGTCAGGCTGGTCTCAAACTCCTGATCTCAGGTCATCTGCCCACCTTGGCCTCCCAAAGTGCAATTTGAAGATTTTTAAGTCTGCCAGTTGACTGCATTATGAATTACACTTTTGGAACCCATACTTTAGTTTTTTTGTTTAGGCCATAAAAGAATCAAAGGTAGTACAGGTTGAGTATTCTTGATCCCAAATGCTTGGGACCAAAAGTGTTGGATTTTGGATTTTTTCAGATTTTGGAATATGTATATAATACTGGTTGAGCATCTCAAATCTGAAAATCCCAAATCCGAAATGCTCCAGTGAGCATTTCCTTTGAGCATGACCTTTGACTGTCATGTTGGCACTCAAAAAGTTCTGGATTTTGGAGCATTTTGGATTTTGGATTTTCAGATTAGGGATGCTCAGCCTGTAGCAGGATCTAGGACTTGGTGGCATCCCGTTAGTAGCAGATCTTGATTGTTGACTTTCTTCTGTTTTCTGGTGGGTCTAAAGAAAATTCTTAGGCTGGGCGCGGTGGCCCACACCTGTAAATCCCAGCACTTTCGGAGGCTGGGCAGATCACTTGAGGTTAGGAGTTCGAGACCCGCCTGGCCAACATGGTGAAACCTTGTCTCTACTAAAAATAGAAAAATTAGCCAAGCGTGGTGGCATGTGCCTGTAGTCCCAGCTACTCAGGAGGCTGAGACAGGAGAATCACTTGAACCCAGGAGGCAGAGGTTGCAGTGCCAAGATTGTACCACTTTACTCCAGCCTGGGTGATAGAGCGAGACTCTGTCTCAAAAAAAAAAAAAAAAAAAAAAAGAAGGAAAATTTGTGGGCCAGGCATGGTGGCTCACGCCTGTAATCCCACACTTTGGGAGGCCGAAACTGGCAGATCACGAGATCAGGAGATTGAGACCATCCTTGCCAACATGGTGAAACCCTGTCTCTACTAAAAATACAAAAATTAGCTGGGTGTGGTGGCATGTGCCTATAGTCCCAGCTACTCGGGAGGCTGAGGCACAAGAATTGCTTGAACCCGGGAGGTGGAGTTTGCAGTGAGCCGAGATCGCGCCACTGCACTCCAGCCTGGTGACAGAGCGAGACTCTGTCTCAAAAAAAAAAAAAAAAGAAAAAATTTGTTTCTAAATTTGAACTCATTCTAGGCTATGAGTAGTTCTTTTTTTTGTATTCAAATTTATTTTTTAGCATTAGGTCATTCTCTAATTTTCTTATGGGGTGTTTGGTAGAATTGCCTTTTATTTATTTATTTTTTTGTTTGTTTGTTTCCAAGACAGAGTCTCACTCTGTCACCCAGGCTGGAGTGCAGTGGTGCGATCTTGGTTCATTGCAACCTCTGCCTCCCAGGTTCAAGTAATTCTCGTGCCTCAGCCACCCTAGTAGCTGAGACTATGCACCACCACACCTGGCTAATTTTTGTATTTTTTTAGTGGAGATGGGGTTTCGCCATGTTGGCCAGGCTCTTCTCAAACTCCTGGCCTCAACTGGTCCACTCGCCTCGGCCTCCCAAAGTGTTGGGATTACAAGCGTGAGCCACTGTGCTTGGCCTAGAAGTGCCTTTTAAAGACTCCTTGAAGGTTTTAGTTTTGTGCAGAGTGTGGGTTGATGGTACACATAATTTTTTGGTCCAGAGCTTATCTTCCTTGGAATTCAGGAGCCCATCTTCTTGCCCTTAGGGCAGGTGGCCCTAAGCCCTTGAGGGGGATCCTGCCTTGCACCAGCTGGTGGTCACCTATTCAGTAGCTGACCCCCAGTGATGCCTTAATGTTTGAGGTTGCCATTGTCCATGACACAACCTTTCTTCGTCTCCTTCCTAATCATCCCGCAGTTCAATAGTGCATGACTAGAGAGCTTCACCAATCTCCATCTGGCCGAACTTCAAAAGAAGTGGAAGCTGAAGCAGGGTTTCATCTGCTGAGCATCTGAAGCTACTGGAGGTTAGGAGAAATACCTTTCAGAAAGCATGAAATTCAACCAGTGGTGGAGAGAAAGAGACTAGGAAATAGAGGCAGTGGTATCATTAGGGAGGTGCTGGGGACTGTGTGCCACATATTTTTAGTGTTGGAGTCACCCGCCACCGTCACTGTGTGAGCTCACAGTTCTCTCAGGGAGCATCTTGGACACTGAGTCATTACATTCCTTTAGAGTGATTTAACTCAACAGCTTGACACCTTCATTAATTTTACAACACGAAGCCTGGGTGCTCTCTGCTTCCTCTTTAACAGTGCAGGGAAATTAGAGGAATATTGAAAATATAAAACCAGGGGATACTGGAAGAAGGAGCAGTCAAGGAGCTGTTGAAAAACATCATGTTAAGGAATTGAACTACTTGTCTTTCCTTGGTATCTCTTGGGATCGAGCACCCAGCTCTTGCCACTCGTCTCTGGCACATAAACCTTTTATTTCCGTTCCTGGCACGCTGGCCAAACCTCCAACTTGCAGCCAGCTCGTTTGCCTTCTCTGCTGAGGTCACTGCTACCGTGATCCGTGTATAATGGCATTTTCCTCCTCTTTTCAGTATGAAGGCTATTACAGTTTCTTCTCTAAACGGGACTTCAAACAATTTGCTGCCAGTTGCATTTCAAAGCCAGGGAAAAGGCAAATGTCATCCTTTTTTTCTCCCCTCTTTGGGTAACTGCTTTGTTGGTTGCATCAAAAATTAGAGGGGCTGCTATCTAAATTCAGATGGGGATGCGTGGGGACAAGGCATTTAAATTTGCTTTTCTTTCTCCCTGAAGGAGAAAAACCCTTTTCCTTCTCAACCTTTCCTAAAAAGGAACTTTGATCTTCCCAACCCACAAGCAAGGGTTTCATTTCTTCCAGGCCGGCGTGTACTCCACAGCTCCTTCTGTGGCGTGGTGACCGTCGCCCGCTGCATCAGCAGCTCTGCTTTTCAAGCTGTGCTCCTCCACTGCACCAGCGCCCTTTGGGCTGGAAGTTGGCACCCAGAGTCCTCGGCTGGACACGGACACCTCTCCAAAGTCACCCTTACGTCCCTAAGATCACTGTCCCTTGACATTAAATAGTGCGTGGTGGTTTAAGATGCTTTTTATTTCAATATACATTTCTGGAAGAACTACTTTAATCAAATAACAAAACAATGACATTCTGGCAAGCAGTTCATGCAATATTTTTAACTAAGGCCAAGGGAAAAAAAAATAAATGGCAGAGATATTTCACTTTGAAAGGTAGTTTTTGCGCATGTGAAGTTGCCACTTTTCATAAAGGCTTTTACTACATATATCAATGAGTTTTAAGAGAGACTAGGGTCAATAATGCATGCTTTAGAATTCCCTAAATACAGATTTACACAATAGCCTTAAAATATATTCTGTTCTATCATGTCAACTCCTGTGCACTTCTACCAGCGGAATTTTATTTCTTTAATGTGAAAAACAAAAGGACAGAGGAAAGTAAAGTAAAACAAAGGAAATTAGGGCCCACAAGCTTAATTAGTATAGTGTTGTAACCCAAATCAACAATGGGAAGGACACAGTGACAAAACCCAGGAAATTCCAAGTCGAAAGAGAGGCTCTTTCCTTTAACTCCTTGAGTGCCAGGGCACTTGCTAGCCAGCTCCTTACCCAGGTGCAGGAGGCTACCTGAGTACAACTCACTGTCTTTATTGTTGAACTTCCTGGCTTTTGTTGACTTTCCCTTCTCCTTTCCTCCCTTAATGTACATGAAACATACCTTTGTGTGTGTGTTAATTGTAGATAAATGGGCTAAAATTGCCTCTTGGTTTTGTAACCCTCAGAGAAGGGGAAAGAGTACAAAAAAAATTCCTGTCACTGTCATCTGTTCATTTTTAATGAGCAATTTTTAAAAATTGAAAATAAAAGAGGAAAATGAATAGGTGTTGAACCAGCCCGTGATATGTAAATGCCAACTAGTAATTACCTAAAACCTCAATTTTCATTCTGTTTCATCTTGCAAAACATTTCATTTTCCCTGAGTGAAAACACTTAATTTGGGCTGTGCGAGTTAGCGGAGCGGCCGCCCCGGCCTGCGCCTCCGCCGGCTCCGGCTAGGGGGCACTTTGGCTCTGCGCTTCTGCCGCCTGCGGGCTCGTCCACCTCAAGGTTATTCCCCTCTTGCCATTCCAGTGGTTTTACTCCGAGTGTGCAGGCCCCTCCCCCCCACTCCCACTAGTCTGATTTCGGGGAGCCTGTTCCTCCTTGTCCTTGCAGAGGCGCGTATTGAATTTTGGCTGACCGAGCCTTCCTCTGCATATTAACTTTCCCCTCTTACCTGGCTATTGGGCCCTTGGCGTCCCTGAGTTGCAGTCACACTCTGAGAGCAGCTTTCTGGAAGCTTTCTTTCTCCCTTTGAGGTTGCACACAGAACTGCCTCTAGTTTTTGTTTATTCCTGCTGCTTTTTTAGTCTTTCTTTTCATTTTGGCAGCTGGGGAAATCCTGGATTGAGGCTCACACACATTTGCCCTCCTGCCACACTGAGAATGACGATTCCGACGCTTCCTTTCTTTTGCATACTTGTAGATTTTTCTTCTACTCTGGTTTAGGATATGTCACCTTTTGGATATGTTCGTGGAATGTGGCTTGTGGTTGCCGCTGCTTCCTTCCCTCCCCAGCCTGTTCCCTAGCTAGAAAGAGAGCGTGTAGACTTGAGAAAGAACAGGGAGCCCGGCATTGTGAATGGTAGATCAGAGAGGAGCCTGCATGTAGAAAACCAGAATTATGTTGTCCTAGGACCCTGGATCCGAGAGTGGTCTGCCTGGAATCTCAAGGAACACGGCCTCTTTAGTGAGATATATAGCTTCATAATTAGCCCGTTGCATTTTTTCACGAGTGCTAGCATCAGCGTTCTACGATGTGTTTCTCTGATTAACAGCTGCTTTGCAACTATTTCCCTGTGCCGCCGATGACCATATTTGTCAAGGAACTCCTGACAGAGTACTGATTTCTTACTAAAATGCAGCATTTCTGTTTGTAGAGGGTTCTCTCATTCTTGGCAGTGCCTGGCTTTTTAAGTCAGTCCTTGTTAAAACTTGAGTTGGCTTTGGTCTAACGCTTGTTAACAGGATTCTGGGTATCTACTTTAGAGTATGAACGTAGGAACCTTTCACAGGCAATTTAATCTTCTGAGCAGTGCACGTGGAGCAGTGCGGCGCTGGAATGGGGTTTCGGGCCCGTAGATTATATTGGTCATTTTCTTTTGCCCTCTAGTTGTGATCTCTCTGGGTTAAAAGGACTTGGCTTTGGTTGTTAGTGTCATTAATTTTTGAATATTTTTAATATTTTAAGATGGCTAATGAATGCTCACATCTTAGGAGATAGATGTGTATGTAGTACACAGGAGTGCTGGAATTGGTGGCATTCCAAATAAGTGTCACTGGAGACAATGCATCAGGTTTACATGTCAGGTGCAAAGTGCTAAGGCTCCCTCAAACCCCAGGTTCATTATTAGGCAGGCTCTGTCCTCCTGTCCCCCTCGTGCAGAAAATAAAGTGTGTATTCTGAAGATTACAATGTGCAGGTCTTTTGTACGAGAGTGGAAAACACATAGGAAGCATCTCTTTGGTGAGGACTGTCAGGAACCTCAGTTCTTCTCACTGGGGATTACTTACCCTACACAATGCATTTAACAGCACATAGTTCATAGTAGATAACCCCTGAGTATACTGTATTCCATTGATTTATACAGTTACAAATCCTGCTCTCTCAAATACAAATCTCTCTCAGTTGGCCAGTCATCTTGGATCTAAAGGTGTTTTTCAACCTGAAGTCCCCCCCGCTTTTTTCCAAGTTGCTGACAGTGACTCCAGTGACTCCGGTGTAACCATTGTTATGAGACTGCAAAGACAAGAATTTACTCCTCTTCCTTGCACCTCAGTTTTATCTCTAAGTGACATATAGTGAAAATTATGAAATTTCCCCAAAATTGTGGAGTTGGTGGTGGCAGGGTTGTTTTATTTTGCTTTGGGTGGAGAAGGGGACAGAAGGTAGGGTCAGAGGGATGGGTGGGGGGGGAGAAACTGTGGTCTGTTTTCTTCGGAGTTTGTCGTCTTTATTTTGATTAAACTAGCTATTGGTAATTCGAGGTGCACTCATTAAGAACTCAGTGCAAGAGGAAGGGAAAGGAACGCTGATTCCATATTTATCACAGGCTCACCAGCAAGCAGCTTCGACGGCGGCATCAGCAGCTTAGTGCCAGAATTCTCCCTGGCTTGCTGCACTCCCACAACATGTGCAATAAAGTTCCTGTCTCCGTTTTACATCTTTGACATTGAGGCGGAAGATTTGGCCTGAATTTATGTAATTTAGTTGGGCACAAATATAACCCATGAATAGTCACATTCATCTTCTAATTAGAAAATCAAACGATAATACAGGACAGGCTGCAGGCACCCCATCATCGAATCCAACAAAAGCGTGTTGTGTGTGTTGGGCCTCTGCAGAGGAAAGTCAGTTGAATTGCTTCATGAAATTAATGAAAAGTGCCCAACAATAGGTGGGTGAAAGGCACAAACCGAGCGCCCTGTCAGTTATTTAGTGTGTGAAGATGTTAGCATTATGGGTAAAGAGTTTTGCAAAATCTTCTCCCGTCGATGTATGAATCATGGGGCTATAAAATTCTAGATTGGACAGGTCCTTTCCCCCATTTTGTAGTGCCAGTTCCTTGCGGGGAGGGAGGGAGAAGAGTCAAGAGTAACTGAAGAAATAATTAGTGAAAAGAGGAGAGAGGTTTTCATATGTTCACACTTACATGTAGCCACTTCTCAGGGTGTCTTTCTTATTCAGCACATTAGGTTGGGGCTATTTGAGTGCTTTATATTTTTGCATCTAGTGTAGTGATGTCGATGCTGTTAAATATGTGATTTGCCTGTCGCCTGCATTTTCAGACAAAGATCAAGAGGAACATAAACAAGCCCCAAATATACTTTATGTAGGTGTTTGGCAGTATTATTTTATATGACTTGAAATTAGTGAATGGAAACTTTAAAAGAAATTGTTCATATTTTTGCAAGTTTGAAGCGTGCCGGGACTTTGTCAAATTCCCGTTAAAATAAATACGTCAATTTCATCTCCCTTCCAAATTCATTTATCTTGCTTTTTTAAAAGGTGTTTTCTACTTTACCTGATGTTTAAATTGGATTCGCTCGTTTATGCTGTTCTTTGCTATATCCCCCACGTTCTTCTTAAATGAATTACTAATGACAGAGCACTCCATCATTCCCTCTCTGCAGCCACTTTAAGGAAAGCATGGTGATCTAAACCTTTTAACCTATTAAAGATGATTTTTCCCAATTGAATCAGACCCACCACAGGTGTAATAACTAATCATTTAAACTACACCTGCTATTATGTATTTTTAAGCCATTATGCGTGTTGGATAGATGATAATTCATGTTTATTGCATTGTCCGATGGATCCGTTTTGCCTACACTAGGCTGATTAATGTATTTAAAGAAATAAGAGATGCATTTTTTTAAAAAAAATTGATGGAATGCGCCAAGCACTGCATTGAGTGCACCATTAAACCCATCAGAACTTTGCTCTCTGACCAGAAATGCATATACCAAGGACTATATTAAAAAAGCAAGGTGAAACCTGTGTGTTCCAGTGGTGGGATTCTGTTTTCTTTCTCTGTCATGGAAAATTTTGGAAGGATGAAGGAAAGGTTTCTGTTTCTATGGGTAAATGATAGGAGCTGTACTATTAGCATCTTCTGCTTAAGACCTGTTCATCCACATTTCCGCTGACACCTGGTACACGTATCACACACAGCATGCAGACTACCGCATGATACGAATAGTGTAATTTTCTTGTGTGTTGAAGGTGTATTTTTTTCTCCAGGTGAAGAACAACTATCCCCACGCCATCTGAGCTGTGCAGACTGGCGCTGACCCTGGGGGCCAGTGACTGGGTACCTGTTCATTCTCTTTCCAGAGCAGGGGCCTCGCTTCCGTTGGTTTTTCTCCTTGTCTCCCATTTCTCCTCTCTCCTTTTCCCCCCTCTCTCCTGTTATAGCTCCTTGTGTACTGTTGCCTTCTTCTCCCCACCTTTCCTACCTCTACCCATCCCCTTTTCTTTTTTCTCTTTTTTCCTTCTTCCCTTCTCCCATCTCTTCATTAAAACGCATCAGTGTTGTAGATGTTTGTTAGATTTCTCTTGATTTTGGTGTGACCTGAGGCGATCTGGTTGAGTATGCCGTTTGGGGTCTCTAGAATCTCGAGCATTCATTTTTCTTTAGTCCAGAACTGGTCTATTACTGTGGTTCATGATGGTGGTTAGTACTGTCGGCAGCATTGGAGGACAGATGATAATCTGTGCGGAGCTGGGCTTGGCTCTCAAGGGACACTAGTATGTCCTGTCGGTGACAGGCCCAGACCTGAAAAGTCAAGATACTGAGTTCATCCTTCAGGGGAAATGTCTAGGTAAGCCTCCCACGGAGGGGTTGCAGGGAAAATGAATACAGGCTTTTCCCTGGCTTTTTTTCTTTGGTTTATCCGCATATCTTTTGTTCCCCAAAAGTCTGTCTGGTCTCAGGATTACATTCATATAAAATATGGGGAAGGAGATGATTTGTAACTTGTATTTCACTTACAGTCACAGTACTTTCTGTTTGACTGCTTCCCTTAGTTTGAAGGATCTTAGAAAACTTCCTTACATCTAGCCTTAGAAATTTTTTCTTTCAACAACTTATGAGTGAACTCAGGGCCTGTTGACTTTATCTGTAACATGAGACCATATTATTCCTTTGATTTTGATGAGGCGAATAATAGCAGTCATTTAAAACAGCCCCTTTCCTACCTGGGGCAGGTGGGCGTTTCCCATCCATAGGGCTGGTGTCTGGGGTGGAAAGTAGACAAGCCAGGCGTAAACACACACTTCGCGTGTGCTGAGTGATGTGAAGGTTAATATCTGCAGCGGTGCCCCTTCCATCCCCTGCCCGGCTTATGTGGAGATAGGAAGATTTCATTAAATAATATTCATTACCAGAGGCAGGTAGACAATCTGTCAATCTGTCAGCTTTTAGCCATGAAACTCCAAACTTTGCCCTTTGAAGGGTCTTCAGAACTCAGCTCCAGTGCAGAAGGGGGGCCAGTGTGAATGGCAGTGGGTGTTGTCTCCGACATAATCCCTTCCAGCCGGGACGCCCTCAACACTTTGCCAGGCTCTGGAGAGAGCGTGGTCTCTGCCCTTCACTTGCTTGCAGCGTAGTTGGGGAGGCAGGCTGAACATTAGAAGATGGTGTAATTATGTCTTCAATTATATGGTACACAGTACAGGCACTGAAGAATTGAAGAGAATAGGGAGATCAGAGATGGCTTGCTTATTTAGGCAAGGCTTCGAGGAATCAGAACAGACTATAAAAGGGCTGTGCTGATAGAGAACATGTGTGTGTGTGTGTGTGCGTGTGTACGTGCGCGTGGGGTAACGTTTAGACAGGTGGAGGCAGGAAAGGGAGGCCTTCCAGAAAGACAGCATACAGGGCACAAGGGCGGCGACATGGGTGCGCATGGCCACACCTGCCAGGGAGTATGAAGAATCAGCTCGAATGGAGATCAGGAGGAACAGGAAGGATCATCGCAGGCCTGAAGCTCGGCAGAGGGATTAGATTTGACAGACTCAGATACAGGAAGCCAGTGAAGACAGGGAAACAACATCGCCTTTCATTTAGGTAGATTTTAAGTTTAAGAAATAACTGGTTATAAATTTGACCACAATAGTATGCTTGTCTCTGTGGAGCTGGGAAAAACTCCTAGGATTTTTAATCTTGAAATTCAGACTATTGAAGTGAAGTTTACTCCTCTTATTTTCTCTCTCTCACCAGATTGCCACGGCAGTGAAGTTTCTACAGAATTCCCGGGTCCGCCAGAGCCCACTTGCAACCAGGAGAGCATTCCTAAAGAAGAAAGGTACAGGTTCCACAGGGCTGTGCAGCACGGCCTGCAGGGGGACTGGGGCTGGGGCAGATGGAAGCCACGGTGCAAGGCAGGTGCTGAGCTGCCAGGACTTCCTAGAGCTGCCTACTCATGGGGCAGTGGGGCTGAGGCGAACCCCCCAGTGGGGCATGCAGGTTTCTTTCCTGACAATGGAGCGGCAAGATGACACGATTCGGGTAATTAAGCACGGAGGACTTAGTCCAGTCCATCATGGCAAAGGCAGCATTCAGTAGCAGAGTCGGCCCATTGGATGAGACTGTGGAGGACTTCTGGTTTTTGGTCTGCTCTGTGTCAGTGACCCTGGCTGCAGGATGACTAGCTTAGGTTAGGAGTTCAGCTGCTTCAATAGAGAATGAGGAAGAAAGAAATGAAGGGCGAAGGAAACGAGATGACTAACAAGGTCAGGTTAAAGTCAAGCTTGGGGTCAGTCCGATTTACAGATTGAAGCGGTAAATTAGTGGTTTTATGGTATTTCTGTAAGCAGGGATAAAGTGGACCCTGACAAATTCAATATTGTCTGAAGAGACAATCTATTCTGGTTCTGTTGGACTTTAGGGTATTTTTCTTTTTTTGTTAAATGAAAACTACAAAGAAACCTGACTTTTCAATTTTTTATACATGTAATTTTCTAGAAATCTAGGAAGTCATTTACACATCCTTATATACCATGAGGGGCAAAAGTGAGCTTTCTTCCTCCCAAAGCAAAACTCTTTTTCCTTAAGGAGCTGGAATGCCAGCCTTGAAATTCTGAGTTTTGAGCTTTCAGTCATTTTTGGCTGGAATAGGTGGGTGATATTTCCTAGGTCTGCTCTGTGATGTCCCACTGAAGGGATGCAGCAGGAACCATTGGTCCCTTCATGCGATCATGTCCCGGGGCTGCACTAACAGGGTTTGGGCAGAAGAAGCCCAAACATTTCACCACAGGCGGCTGCTTCGCGGCAGCCCCAAGGCTGGGTCCCTGCGACAGAGTTGGTAAGGAGCACTGCATGGCTGCTCACTGGCTGCATTGTGCCAGCACCCCCCCCGCCCCCCGCCGCCATCATTAGGAGATTATTAAAATTTGGAGTGTGTGGGCTGGCCTCGCCACTCCGCAAGCATCATGCCATAAAAGAGTTTTTCCTTGAAATATGTGTACCTATGGGGAGTAATTAATCATAAAAGCTTAGGGATTTCAGCTCTCTCATCAAAGCATTGAAGCTGGGGAAAGCTGAGCCTAAAAGCTGAGCTGATTACCCGGGGTAACCTGAGACAAAATCTATGGTTGCCGAGAGATCCTTAGCTCCAGTATATTGTGCAATATTATAACTGCCTGATCTTCTCTTCCACCGACAATGACCAGTTAGTCCTCATTTTCTCTCAAACGCAGCTGGGTTAGAATTTCATTTGCAGAAGGTATTTAGAGCAATTTAGAGACAAATGTCTCTGGTGTTTGCTCGGCACTTCCCCACCACAGGCTTTGCTGAGCAGTTTTAGTATCAGGAGCTCCATCTAATCTGTTTAATTTTAATAAATCCCTGACTGGGAGAGGGAGTGAAAAAAAAAAGAGAGAGAGAGAAACTCTGGACCAAATAATACTTCTTTTGAGTTACTTGGCTAATAATTACTGTAGAGAGAAAACTGTTTTGTGCAATTATGATTCGTTGCTCCTTTAGCAAAAAAAATCCAACTGATCAATTCATCCAAGAGTCATTGTGCACCCTATGCCCTGTCCCTGGACTCCCATCAGGAATTTAGCAGAGAACCGAACAGACAAAATCCCTGCCCTCGCAGAGCTTAAATTCTAATGGAGGGAAGGCAGACGATTAACAAATGGGAAAATGAAATAGGTCGGATGTCAGATGCCGAGCGCCATGGATACTGATGAATGAAGCAGGGAGCCGGGGTGAGGAATGCCAGAGTTGGTGTGGGCTAGACTGTGATCTTAAACAACATGAATGTCAGAGTGTCTCTAAGAGGGTGGCACATGAGCAAAGACTGGAAGGTGACTGTTTATTGGTACAGTGGACATAATTCCTTCTTGACCCCTAATTTGGGTTAGAGTTTTTAGAATTTTAGGCATCTGGCACCTTGAGATGCTATCCTGCCCTTCGTCCTCTAAAGAGAACCATGTGAGTTTATCCCGTACTTAAACCTGGAATCTCTGAGGTTAATCACCCATCTCCATTATCCTCTAAAATGCTGCTTCAGTCAGTAATTATCCATTTCCGAGTTGAATCCCAATGGAGTAGGTTCTGGCAGGACCTTTTCTGGGCAGAGAATTCCAAGGTTTGATCGGTGTCTGGGGAAGAAAAGCCCCTTCGCAGATTTAAACTTCACTTTTCAAATTTCGGGCTGTTCCAGGGTCAGGTTTCCGTGCTCAGCACGGCCTGGCACCGTCTCCGATGGGGATGAGGGTGAACATCTACCGGGTCCCTAACAGTAGTTGTGGAAGGAAAGCAAATTGGCTCGCTGGCCGTCTGGACCAGGAGGGGCCTGGGTTCTGGCACCCGTGCTCTTGGACTCCCTGCAGAAGCCTTGCAGTGCTGGGCTTGGAGCTTGGGCTCTGGGAGGGCTCTCAGCTCCTGGAGTCTTGGCTTTTCCTAGCAATGTCACTTCAGGGAATTGCAGTGGAGCACTGACTTGAATTATAATCTTGACTTTCTTTTTTTTAATAAACATCTCTTTCCTGAAAAGGCAAATCCAATTTTGTTTTTCTTTTAATATTATTTAATATTTAATATAGAAATTGAGGTCCCTGTAGTGCATGTCAGTTCAGTGGAAAATGAGGCGCATCAGCTGAGTTTGTTTCATTGTGAAACCGCAGCTGGGAGCAGGGGCTGCATCCTGTCCGTGTTACCGACGGGTTAAGTGTTGTGCTCTGTGACTTCTGGTGGGGGTGCTGGGTGAGGGCGAGTGGGGAATGAGTGGTATAGGGATGGAAGAGCATTGGTTTGCAAAGGTCTTTCCTGTTTGTTTGTTTGTTTTGTTTTTTGTTTTGAGATCTCTTTCGGATGCTTTAAAGTCTGAACATGGAGCCATTAATGAGAAACGTGAAGTTATTAGAATCATTTATCATTTTCTTTGAAGTTTGTACTGCCATTTTGTGTAATTTACAACATTTCTTCCTTTTATCGGGAATATTTTGGATGAAAGAAAAAAGCAGCTGCTCACCTTCAGAGTATTAGAATAAATGTTTTTGTTTTCCTTCCAACCACTTGATTCTGCAGATGACACATCAACTGCGGAGTCAGCCACACATCAAGATAATTGGACTGTGTGTGGGGTTTAAGCCCTCATAGAACCAGTCTATATATAGAAGCAGTTCTTGCCAGGCAGGCATCATATCTGGGGCTTTAAGCAGGCTGCAATCCAGGAGGTTAGAGTAACGTAGAAACAGCAATAGAATCAGTCCAGAAAGTTAGAGGCTTGGAAATTGTCGTCAGTAGGCTTGTGTTGATTTGACACCCTATCCAGCCACAAAATGTAGGAGGCAATCTGCTTCCAAAGATGTTTGGCAGGCTGAGGATGAGGTGGGTAATAGTGATGCTTGTTTGTGAGGGGGGTGAGGTGGGGGAGGGGGATAGAGTTGTCTGTTAACTTACTCTAACATATCTGTTGCAAAGCAAGCTTCTAGGAAAGACAAACATCATCTATTTTTCTGTATAACCCTGCATAGTGGGGCCTGGGTGCTGTTGGCTCACACTTACTGTGTCCTTCTCAAGTGTCTAAGTAAAGGGCTTTTTCCTGCCTCATCCAAGAAATGGTCCTGGTTGGGGTAGGCAAATGAAACAAATAAAACACACCACCATACTTTCTCATTCCAAAAGGTGAAACTAGATCTTATCCTTCTACTGTTCCTGGAAGCAGAAACCCCGGTAGCAAAACCGCCTCCTTGCTGGAAATGAACTTGAAGAAACCTGGCGGTCCCAACCTTGGTAGTGGGCTAGAGGTGAAGGGCTTCTCTGTAGAATATTTCAAGGGGGAGTAAATTCTTACACAGATTTCAATTTAACTCTCTTTTATTACTTTTCTTTTTTTTATCATTTACGTCTATTTCATGAGGTAGTTTGCATGTCCTTGAATGGAATCTCGTTACCATGAAAGCTTTTTTAGCATTGATTTCATAACAGTCTTAATTTAATAGCGCCGTCATTACTGAGAAGCTCTGGGAGTGGGGCCCTGGCTTTCCAGGTCACTGACCTTTTAATTACAAACCTTGTTCTGATGGCCAGGTTATCGACTGGACAGCTCCCAGCTTGTGCCCCCAGGATGAAAACGAAAATAACTGTGTTTCCTCCCCCATCTCCAGGAAAAAAAAAATTGTAACCTCTTGTGTTTCTAAAATTAATTTTCTCCTTCAGCTTTACTTTATAATTAATTCTTTAATGTGTCTTAGTGAAGCCAGAAGTCTTTTCACAAAGCTTTTCTTCCTAGAGCTTGGGTCCAGCAGATAGCTTGGGGGGAGGGCACGGAAATCTTGCCAGCTCCCACCCCTTGCTTGCGTGTGGCCCATTTCCTCATCCTCAGAAACTCCTGCGGCTGAGCTGGAAGGAATAGAATTGGCTCTGTGAGGGGCTGTCTGGCCCTTCTGATTTTTTGTTAACGAGACATGGATTGTGGCATCAAGATTTAGATTCATTCCTCTATTTGTTGGAGTCATTGAAGCCAGTATATCCTGGACATTTTTTAAAGAGGTCCCCATTCTGAGAAAAGACAGGAGTTGAATGTCTTATTGATTCTTACCTTTCTGTTCATTATAGACGACCAGAGGAAACAAATGCCTGACACAGATTTGACTCAGTCATAAGTGTGAACCAAATAGGCCGATCTGGGTTCTCTCACTGACTGAAGAGGAAGAGAAATAAGAGAGGACAGTGGGCAAAATGTAGGGTGACAACCAAGGGTTCTGGTTTGCCCAGAATTGCCCTGGGTTCAACCCTGAAGTTCCCATGTTGTGGACAGCCCCGTGGTCCTAGACAAACAGGTCACCCTAGCGGTAAAAGCCTTTCTCAGGAGTGGGAACTACCAGGGGAGACAAAACGGGTTTGGTTTTGGAACCTGGAGGAAGAAGGCAAAATGAGAAGAGTCCACTGGCAGTGAGTCCCGGAGAGGCCCGCCTGCAGCAGCATGGCATCTTCCGCACCCACTTCCTGCTCTTTCTCCCGTAGCCCTGCCCTAGTGTGGGTCCAGTGCAGAGCCTCTGGGGGCGGGGCCGTGCCCTGCAGGTGAGCGAGGAGCTGCTCGTGCGGAGCAGGCAGGGCTGTGTGGCAGCCGCGCTTGTTCCTGAGGATGATTGAGCATCTCCATCCATCTGTTGTGAACGGACCGTCTTCCTTCCCTGCCAGTCTTGCACCTGCATATTCGTCACCTGCTGTTCTGGCCCAGCCTATTCATCACACCGACTGGTCCCCCGCATCAATTTTCCCGCTCCCCTTGTTATCCAAACTTGTCTTGAACTCCACAGATTTTTCTCGGCATCCAGGACGAGACCTACGGCAGCTAGGCCAGCCGAATGTTGTAGAAACAGAGATGCCCTGGCTTCCCCATTCAGAGCGTGAGCTGATAGCACTTGCTGCCCCAAGAAGGCTGAGCTGAGGGGTTTCCTCCACTTCACCCTGCGATGGGGAAATAGTGCAGAGGAGTTTGCGGGGAGGGAGCACTTTCAGATTTACCCAGTTACTTTTATGTTTTCCCTGCAACTGAAGACTGATTCTTTTCTTAAACTTGCGTGCCTGTAACAATACTGCAATGAAAAGGAAAGTGACAAAATGACATTGGCATGTATTAGTAAAAAAAAAATTTTTTTTTTTACTTTTTGAAAAGGTAAGGCATATACATGGTCTTAAAAATTCAAACAGTAGAGAAGGATATACAGTAAAAAATAAGTCTTCTCTTCTCATTCTCTCATTCCTGTTCCCCACCCGTTCTCTTTTGCAGAGGATGCTACAGTTTCTTATGTATCATTCCAGAGATAATCTATCCACATGAAAGCATGTTAATATGTATTACTCCCCCACAGAAACACGAATGCTTTCTAAATACAGTGGTAGCATATTCTACACTTTACTCGTATACTTGGTGTTATATCTCGGCAGTCATTCCACATCGATACATACTGACTTGCTTCATTCTTTTCAGTGGCTGCATAATATTCCATTATATGCATGTGTTATCCTTTTAAAAACTAGTCCCGGCTGGGCGCGGTGGCTCACGCCTATAATCCCAGCACTTTGGGAGGCAGAGGCGGGAGGATCACGAGGTCAGAAAATTGAGACCATCCTAGCTAACACGGTGAAACCCCGTCTCTACTAAAAATACAAAAAATTAGCTCGGCGTGGTGGTATGCGCCTGTAGTCCCAGCTACTCGCGAGGCTGAGGCAGGAGAATCGCTTTAACCCGGGAGACAAAGGTTGCAGTGAGCCGAGATCGTGTCACCGCACTCCAGCCTGGGTGACAGAGCAAGACTCCATCTCAAAAATAGAAACAAAAACAAACAAAAAATTAGCCCCAAATTTGTGAGCTAATTTAGGTTGATTCCTATCTTCTGCTGTCTCAAGCAATGGCCCAATGAATATTCTTGTCGTATACATTGTTGAACGCGTGTTGGTTTGGCACCATGCTGAAGTCAGAGCATTTTTGCATATGGTAAGCAGGATAGGGAATATTTTTCTTGCTTAAATTTCATGGGATTATGTTTCATAGTAAAGAAGATAAAGCTTTTTTAAGGTAAACATGGACTATAGGTAGAAGGAAGTTAATAAGAGGAAAAAGAGTAACAAATTGCTGTTAACATTTAGCACAGATTTGGATTTTGAAGGGATGGACATTCTGGTTATGTGAAAAATTCTTGATTTCTTTTTTTGTTTTGAGACAGAGTCTCGCTCTGTCGCCCAGGGTGGAGTGCAATGGCACAATCTCGACTCACTGCAGCTTCTGCTTCCCAAGTTCAAGCGATTCATCTGCCTCAGCCTCCCGAGTAACAGGGATTACAGGGGCCTGCCACCGCACCCAGCTAATTTTTGTAGTTTTTGGTAGAGACGGGGTCTTACCATCTTGGCCAGGCTGGTCTTGAACTCCTGATCTCATGATTCACCTGTCTCGGCCTCTCAAAGTGCTGGTATTACAGGCATGAGCCACCGCTCCTGGCCTGCTCAGTTTTGACCTAGCCATTGAGGGAGGCAGTGGGCACAGAGAGAAAAGAGCAGGAAGGCCTTCGTTAGTGAGGGGAGGCTCAGGCAGAGACGCATGTGCCAGTCACTGGATTGGCGTGTGAGGAAAAAGAAGGGAAGAGAATTGAGGCTGGTGAGATAGGAAGTGAGGGAGGAGCTGGGCTTAGGACCCAATATTATATAACAGTATTGCCTAGGCTGGAATGTAATGGCATGATCATAGCTCACTGAAGCCTTGAACTTCTGGGCTCAAGCGATCCTTCTGCCTTAGCCTCCCGAGTAGCTGGGACTACAGGCACGTGCCACCACACCTGGTGAATTTTTTTGTAGAGACAGGGTCTCACTGTGTTTCCCAGGCTGGTCTCAAACTCTCGGCCTCAAGTCATCCTTCTGCCTTGCCTTCCCAAAGCATTGGAATTACAGACATGAACCACGGCACCTGGCCCATGGAGCACAGAGAAACTCTGAGGAAGTTTACTCTCGGCTCTGTATTGAAACTGACTTGGCCTGGCAATAATAAGACCAGCCACAAAGATGGTCCTGCTGAGTCCGTCTTCAGGTGTGGGGGATCTGGGCCGGGTTGGTAGCAGTAGAGATGGAAATAGAAATGACAGCATATTTATGTAGACAGTTCTACAGTTTACAAAACACTATCACATAGTTGATTTTTTCACTATGACCCTAGTATGTAGTGGGCAGGTTAATGAATATTAGTTGATTTTTTCGCTATGACCCTAGTATGTAGTGGGCAGGTTAATGAATATTTGTTAAATGAATGAAAACATTATTTAATGAATCTCAGAGTGGTTCTTTTCTCCCATTTTACATAGATGAAGAAATTGAGGTTTAGAAAGGCTAAGTTGAGCTAATACATGGCAGAAGTAGAACTAGAATCTATGTCTTCTGACCAAGATTCTTTGAACTATACCACGTACTTTCTGGAGAGGAAGGACAGAACCACAGACATGGCAGAAGAAAGAGTAAGCCATGCTCAGGAGGGTGTGTGTGGCAAAGGGATGGACTGAAGATGACTCTCAGGGTTGCTTTTTTTGTGTTAAGCAGCTTTATTGAGGTATAACTGACATACAGTAAACTACACATATTTAATGTGTGGTTTTAAAAAGTTATGACATATGTATAATTGGGAAACTATCATCACAATTAAGATAATGGACATGCCCAGCATCCCCAAAAGTTTCCTCCTACCCCTTGGTAATCCCTTCCTCCTGTGGTCCCCCCAACCCCCATATCCTGGTTTGCAAGTATGCATTGATCTGCTATCACTATAGATTAGCCTTTTTTTTTTTTCCTTTTTCTTTTTCTGAGACAGGATCTTACTCTGTCACCTAGGCTGGAGTGCAGTGGCATGATTACGGTTCACTGCAGCCTCGACCTCCCCGGGATCAAGTGATCCTCCCATCGCAGCCTCCCGGGTAGCTGGGCCACAGGCACACGCCACCAAACCCGGCTAATTTTTTTGTATTTTGGGGAGACAGGGTTTCACCATGTTGCCCAGGCTGGTCTCGATCTCCTGGGCTCAAGTGATCTGCCCACCTTGGCCTCCCAAAGTGCTGGGATTACAGGTGCAGACTACTGTGCCTGGCCCTAGTTTGCATTTTCTAGAAATTTATATAAATGGAATTATACAGTGTGTACTTTTTTTTGTTCTGGCTTTTCCACTCAGCATAATTACTTTGAAGTTTGGCCATGTTGTTGTATATACTAGTGGTTCATTCCTTTTTATTGCTGAATAGTATTCCATTATATGGCTATACTACCTGTTGATGGACATTTGGGTTGTTTTCAGATTTTGGATATTAAAAATAAAGCTGCTGTCAATATTTATAAGTTTTTGTAGGGACATATAATTTCTTTTGGGTACATACTTTAGGATGGAATGGCTGGATCATATAATAGGTGTGTGTTTAACATTTTAAGAAACTTCTCAACTGTTTTTGAAAGTTGTTATACCATTTTACATTCTCACCAGTCATGTATGAGTGTACCAGCATTTTAAGCCTGGAGAATAGGAAGATGAAGGTGACAAATTTTCTAGTAATGAAGCCACTTGACTTTGGAAATATTCTTAAGAGTGACTAAATAATAGGTCATGTTTGGACTACTTCAGCTTTAGAGGCAACAGTGCATAAACTATCTGGGTTCAAATCCCAGCTTCACCACTCTTTTTTTTTTTTTTTTTTTTTTTTTTGAGACGGAGTCTTGCTCTGTCTCCCAGGTTGGAGTGCAGTGGCGCAATCTCGGCTCACTGCAAGCTCCGCCTCCCGGGTTCACGCCATTCTCCTGCCTCAGCCTCCCGCTTCACCACTCTTTAGCTGTGTGGTCCTGCATAAAATACTTAACTTCGTGGTACATTGGTTTCTTTATCTGTAAAATGGGATTAATGATAATATTTACTGCAAAAGATTCTTGTAAGAATTAAATGAAAATTGGCTGGGTGTGGTGGCTCAAGCCTGTAATCCCAACACTTTGGGAGACTGAGACAGAAGGATTGCTTTAGATGGAAGGGTTGAGACCAGCCTAGACAACACAGTGAGATCCTGTCTCTACAAAAAAAATTAAAAATTAGCTGGGCGTGGTGGTGCATGCCTGTGGTTCCAGCTACTTGAGAGGCTAAGGCAGGAGGATTGCTTGAGCCTTGGAGTTTGAGCTTACAGGGAGCTATGATTGTGCCACTGCACTGTAGCCTGGGTGACAGAGCAAGACACCGTCTCAAAAAAAAAGATGGGGGGGGTAGAATTAAATGAAAATGATATGAAAAGTGCTTAGCAGAGTGCCTGGCACCAAAATAAGGGCTTAAGTGATGACAACAATCATCAATAGTATATGTTCTCTTAGAAGATATATTCTTAATGGGCTATAGTCAGTTTGCTGTAATTGTATTTTAAGAATTCGTGCATCAGGAACCTCTAGGAATTTTGAGCAGAGAGGGATTTAATACAGGCAGTTAGGCCGGGTGCAGTGGCTCAAGCCTGTAATCCCAGCACTTTGGGAGGCCCAGGCAGGTGGATGACTTGAGGTCAGGAGTTTGAGACCAGCCTGACCAACATGGCGAAACCCTGTCTCTACTAAAAATACAAAATTAGCCGGGTGTGGTGACACTTACCTGTAAACCAAGCTACTTTGGAGGCTGAGGCAGGAGAATTGCCTGAACCTGGAGGCAGAGGTTGCAGTGAGCTGAGATTGCGCCATTGCACTCCAGCCTGGGTGACAGAGCGAGACTCTGTTTCCAAAAAAAAAAAAAAAAAAAAAAAGCTGGGTGCGGTGGCTCACACCTATAATCCCAGCACTTTGGGAGGCCAAGGTGGGCAGATCACAAGGTCAGGAGATTGAGACCATCCTGGCCAACACCGTGAAAACCTGTCTCTACTAAAAAAAAAACAAAAAACAAAAAAACAAAACCCAGCCGTGCGTGGTGGTGGGCACCTATAGTCCCCGCTGCTCAGGAGGCTGAGGCAGGAGAATGGCGTGAACCCGGGAGGCGGAAGTTGCAGTGAGCCGAGATTGCGCCACTGCACTCCAGCCTGGGTGACAGAGTGAGACTCCATCTCAAAAAAAACAAAAAACGAACAACTACAACAACAACAAAAAAACCAGATGGTTAGGCGCTTACTCACTTATTGAAAAGGCTAGGAGAGTAGACCCAAGGTTAGGCCTTCAGGAATGACTGCCAGATAATTTGCCAGGGTAGGTGCTACCTCTGTCCTGATCAAGCAGTGGGGAATCAAGAGGCTGTCACTGGAGCTGTGGAGCTCAAGTGCATGTCCTTGCAGCTGTGATCCAGGGACCAAGAAGTTGCTGCTGCCCCCACTGCAAGTGTTGTGTGACACCTGGAAAAGCAACGACAGGACATTGGAATGTGGGCTTGGCTTCTACTTCTGTGAAGATTGGCTCTTGACCCCCATGAAGCTGGAGACTGGACATTACAATAGGAAACCTCAGTGTTTCCAATATCCTGCCTGCCCATCTGCTGATATTTGCAGCAACCAAAAGCAGCAAGAACAGCAGTCCTCTGCCTCATTTCCACTTTCCAAATTGTCCATGAGTGCACCTAATTGGTGGTACCTAATTCCCATCCAGAACTCTAGCTGCCATGGAGGGAAGCATTTTGTGCAATATAGCACAAATTATGGGTGCGTTAGTCCCCGCCTTAACCACGGAGGAGACGTCCCAAGACCTCCAGTGGATGCCTGAAACCTCGGCTAGTACCGAACTCTGTATGTACTATGTTTTTCTTATGCTTGCATACCTATGGTAAAGTTTAATTTATAAGTTAGGTACACTAAGAGATTAACAGTGTTAACTATAATAAAATTGAACAGTTAAAACAATATACTGTCATAAAAGTAATGTGAATGGGCTCACCCCCTCTCCCAAATTATCTTATTTTCAGGTAACTGAGACTGCAAAAAGCAAAACCACAGATAAAGGGAGACTTCTGTGTATATGTGACAGAAGGATACTTTTATGCTTTTTTAGTCTATTATTTTTTTAGAAGACTTGGGCCTTTGTTAACAACTGTAATGATATACTTCCAGTTTGTCCAAGAGATAAATATTGATGTATTCTGTATCATCACTGGCTTTCGAGATGATTTTAAGAAAACTTGTTGGCCGGTGCAGTGGCTCACGTCTGTAATCCCAGCACTTTGGGAGGTTGAGGCAGGCAGATCACCTGAGGTCAGGAGTTCGTGACCAGTCTGGTCAACGTGGTGAAACCCTGTCTCTACTAAAAATACAAAAAAATTAGCCAGGCATGGTGGCGCATGCCTGTCATCCCAGCTACTTGGGAGGCTGAGGCAGGAGAATCGCTTGAACCCTGGAGGCGGAGGTTGCAGTGAGCTGAGATCGCGCCACCGCACTCCATCCTGGGTGACAGAGTGAGACTCTGTCTCAAAACAAACAAACAAACAAACAAACAAACAAACAAACCAAAACAAAAAGAAAACTTTCTTTCTTATCTGGCCTCACTTAGGGATGGAAGTTGTTTTAATGAGATTTATCTGCTAAGGGTAGACAAGAGAGTTTCCACCGAAGGGACTACATGATATGCGGGCTTATTGGAACTGTTGGAAAATGTTAGAAGCAGGGATTTTTGAAACTTAACATAAGGTATAACATAAGGCAATCTCTACTGAAAAACATTTTATGTTGATTGGACTGTAATTAGAAAGATTTAAAAATAACTTTGGATAGTATTCATTAATTTACCAATCCATTGTTATATTCAACACGTTTGAGCTGATGTCTTTTAAAAATCTAAGTTTATCTGTTGGGGGGTGGTGTATGAATTAGTGTATCTGTAACTGTATGAATATGGAGTATTCTTATCTTTGTATGTGATGGTGTGCTTCTATTTTAAATTTATTTTTAACTATAGATAGGCTTGCTAGGTTGGTCATTCCACAGCTTGATCTTCTTTCCGTTTTTGAAGTAAAGGTAACTCACTAATGCTCCTCAGTAAACAGAGTGATGGGGCAAGCTGACTTATATTTCAATTGTTCTGAGAATTGAACAACTCTACTAATGTTTCCCTTCCAACTTCAAACATACCTGTTCAGTTTCTTCAACATCCTGATAGGAGCTGATCTCCTCAGAACTCTCCCCTCTCATCAGACAGAGGACTTGGGCATGCTCTAATCTCTTACTGTTAATTATTCTTTTTAGTTTTAAAGCCCTTTAAAGTAATCTTTCTGTAATTAGATTGTTGAGTAGATTGTCTTTAGTAATATGGTGGTCTTAAATTTTGTGTGGATTTTCAGATTGTTAAATGGTTGCAGAGGCTTTCATTCATGAAGTTGAAGTTTACTATATCATGGTATTTCAGGAAAAAAAAAATCATGACCCTCTGTGATAAATTAAATATCACAACCACGTAAATGTCATCTTTTCAGTGAAACTGAAAGTGCATAGGAATGGGACTCTTTTTCAGTCTGTTTTTGGCTTTAAGCTGTAAGAAAAATATTTTAACACTGACAGTAGTAAACCTATGAAGCTAAAGAACAAAGCCATACTCTCCCCAGCTTTATAAGTCACACGTGGAATTGTGAATTAAATTATTCTAATTGCAAAATTTGGGGTCTTGGCCGAAAGAACACAGGTTGAATTTGAAGAAGAGGCAGCTAGAAAAATCGGTGTAACTTTCACGTGAAGATAATTTGCACAGAATGTAATTGAAAGAGAATAAATATGGAGCTCCATGATGTCCTCTTTGAGTCTATTTCTCATATTTACTTACATTTTTTTTTTTCCCAATCAAAGGCTCTCCTTTAGGCAGTCCTGAAAAGAGGAGACACAGTGCTGAAATAGAAATAAAGGTTAAGTATCTCCGATCCAAAATGCTTGGGACCAGAAATGTTTCAGTTTGGATTTTTTCAGATTTTGGAATATTTGCAGAATATTGTGTTGGTTGAACATCCCTATTCCAAAATCCTCCAATGAGCATTTCCTTTGAATGTCATGTTGGCACTCAAAACGTTTCAGATTTTGGATTATTTTGGATTTCAGATTTTTGGATCAGGGATGCTCAACCTGTAACAGGCAGAAATAATAGAAAATAACAGAAATAACATAAAATAGCACTGTTCTTTGGAAGATCTTAGTACCTTATTTGGAAAGATTTTTACTATTCATTCATCCACCACCCATCCATCCATCCATCCATCCATCTTTCCATCCAACAAGTATTTATTGAGTGCATATATCTTACAAGGCATGGTGCTGGCCCTGGGAGTGAGGATGTAATGTTACCATTTACATAAAACAAACAGAGGCCTGGGGTGGAAGCAGACTCCACAGAAATATGAACAAACAAGCAAAATACAGATAAGCAAGGTGCTGTGAGAGAGAATAATGGAGAGGGTGGGGTAGGTTTGCATTGGGAAGGTTGCTGAGACCAGAAGAATGATAAGTGGTTCTGTGAAGAATGAGAATGCCCGGGCAGAAAGGACAGCAAGCTCTCAAAGACTCCAAGGCAGGAAAGGAGCTTGATTTGATCTAGGAACTCCTGCAGTAGTGAGTGAAAATGAGAGTGACATTTTATAGCTTCCATCTGGAGACACCATGGAAAATAAAAGTTCTATTCTCCCAGTCTAGAATTGTCCATGTCAGCTGTGACCAAGTTCAGCTCTGTTCACCAAGCATTCCTCATCTGCTGTTTGCCAAGTGCTATGCTAAGTGCACTGGGGACATAAATGGTCCACACCCTTAGAGAACTTGGTGATGAGGCTGTAGAAGCTACTAGTAATACAGATGTTTTAATTTACAGGCAAGCCTGAGATGATACGGTACAGACTGTATAATAGCCACTGGCATGTGTATTTTGCTTTACAGCTTAAAAGCATTCACACATACATTTGCCCATTTAATTTTCATGGTAACCTAAGTCATTTCCTCAAAAAGTGTAAACATGGGCTTATGAGACATATGGAAGCCCACCCAATTTGAGGAGCAGGGTCTCTGTCATCACTGAGTTGAATTTCAGTGTGTAGTCTGTGCCTGTGCTCTCCCCTTGAAGAATCACATTATAGAAAATGAAATCTAGAATGACTACAGAGGTTACTTAGTTCATCTATACCTTTTCATATACATTTCAGTAATTATTTTGCTACATAGGAAGTGAATTTAATTTGGAGTTTTTCCTGCTGCCTTCCATGAGGGCTTTCATCCTGAGCCCCATTCTTGTGTGTGAGAAGAGGAAGTCTTGGGCTTGAGTGTGGCTCTAAAGTAAATGCCGTTGACTTTGTTGTTCTGTATGGACGCTTTTATCAAGACAATAAAGGGTAAATAGGGTGACCTCTGCTCCTGTGGAGAGGTCGAATGGTTACATTACACAATCTTCTAGAGCATCTTGCAGCAAATACATGGGTTATATTAAAAATTGCAATCATATCATTTTTTATAGTAAATTGCTGACCTTCTGCAGCGGAATCAGCTTTATTGAATTTCGCCAAAAATGCGTTTATAATTCTGCCATACACACATGATATTCATGTCCTTGCTGTCCATGTGGAAATGTCCCTTTTTATGATGTTAAACAAATTAAATCGACTTTCTCCTGAGCTGCCGTGCCTCACCTTTAAGATCCATTCTCAGGAGTCGAACCTCCATGAAGCCGAGCTCATCTCCATTAGCGCGGATGTCATTACACAGCACACTGGAGGCTGGTGCATTAGGCAGCTTTATCCCAGCAGCACAGATTCGGCTTGGAGATTCTTTAGAGGTGACTCCAGGGCAGCAAATGTATTTCACGCATACTGCCTGAACACTAACAAGGCCTTACCATAATTACTCTGTTTGTTTTGGGGAAATGGTAGGTATTTGTTTAAAAGGATTTCGTGGTGAACCAAGAATATACATGTGTAGTTAGTTCTCGCTATTCACTTGTGAATGATGCATTGTAGAAGTTTTATCTTATACCAATTTTTCTTTAATTTTCTGCAGCTCTACTTCCCTTCCAACCAGTTTGGTATCAGGGATGCAAACTAATTTTAATGTTAGCCTAACAAAAATACAATCAGAAAGTTATGGCCAGGAACGGTGGCTCATGCCTGTTTACAGTCCCAGCACTTAGGGAGGCTGAGGCAGGTGTGGAGTTCGAGACCAGCTTGGCCAACATGGTGAAACCCCGCCTCTACTAAAAATACAAAAATTAGCCGGGTGTGGTGGCAGGCACCTGTAGTCCCAGCTGCTCAGGAGGCTGAGGCAGGAGAATCTCTTGAACCCGGGAGGTGGAGGTTGCAGTGAGCTGAGATCGTGCTGCTGCACTCCAGCCTGGGCGACAGAACGAGACTCTGTCTCAAAAAAAAATAAGTTATACTGCATACTGCATACTTAGATGAAACATAAACATTTAAAAACTATCTCCGGACTGGGTGTGGTGGCTCATGCCAGTAATACCAGCACTTTGGGAGGCTGAGACGGGCAAATCACGAGGTCAGGAGTTCAAGACCAGCCTGGCCAATGTGGTGAAACTCCGTCTCTACTAAAAATACAAAAATTAGCTGGGCGTGGTGGCGGACGCCTGTAATCCCAGTTACTCAGGAGGCTGAGGCAGGAGAATCGTTTGAACCTGGGAGGCGGAGTTTACAGTGATCTGAGATCACGCCATTGTACTCCAGCCTGGGCAACAGGGCAAGACTCCGTCTCAAAAAAAAAATCTGCTTTTTAGATTCATTTACTCTAAGTTTGTTCATGCCTGTTATCTATATATTTATATCTATGTTTGTATCAATTGTTGGTTCCCAGTTTAGCACATAGAGGCAGTATGATTCACTGGAAAAATCATCTATCCATTTACTAATTATTAAATATCCATTTCCTTCATGTGCCAACATTTGTGCTAAACATTAAAAATACAAAAATAAGATTTAATATTTGTAGTTTAGTGGGGTTCCATGATATATAAACAGATGTGGTGTGGGTGATAAAATATTATAGGTGCTATAATAGGTATCTGAGTGGAGGCCTGGGGGGGAGAGCGATCAGTTTTGTGGTAGGGGAGGAGAACTAGTGGCAAAGAGGTTAAAAAGGTGCCTCCATTCATGGAGGAGGTCCCCTTTATCCGAGCCCTGCAAGAGGATTAGTTGTTTTTAAGGTCTGAAGCGGAGTGGTGACTTTTGTCCATGCAGAGGATGTGATGGGGCATAGCCACTAAGGCAAGAGATCGAGGAGACAGCTTGGAAAGGTGGGCAAAGGTGGGATCAGGGAAGACCTGGCATGTGTTACCTCAAGAGTGTGGATTTTGTTATGTGGACAGTGGGGAAACCACGGAAAAGTTGTATGTGGAATAATAAGTTTCATGCTAGCGTTTTAGAAAGCTCTCTCAAAGGTAGGGCGGGCATTTAGGAGAGGGGAATGATGGATGAACCAGGGCAGTTATTACGGGGATGGAGAGGATGGATTAGAGAGTGAGGAAGCAGAATCTCCTGGGAATTGGTGGCTGAATGGATGCAAGAGTGAAGAAGAGGGAAGAGTCTGGGCTCACTGTCCAAATTTTTGGCTTAGGGAGCTGGTGTGGAGGATAGCAGCTGAAAGAGTAGACCAGGAGTGAGAGACGCTGTGAGGAGAGAAGGCCCAGAGGGAGGTGTGGGGGACCCTGTCACGTGGTTAGTGGTTGGCCAGAGGCGGATGCCCCACAGTCAGGCAGTGGCGCTGGCTTCTGCCTTTCAAAGTCGCTTCTACAGGGTGACCGTTAAGCTTGTTCTTTGACGCCGACATTGTTAAGTGGTTTCACTGAAATTTGAGACTCTCTGAAGAAAGGGAAGATGGCATTTATGAAGCAAGTGTTATTTTATCTGGAAATGATTTCTCAGGGGTAAGCCTGTCACTCTGCCTCTGGTAAAGTCTGCTTCTCCCTCCAAGAAGAGAAGGTCCCACTGATTTGGGTCATGGTCAGAGTGGGCCGCTACTCCCACCTTCCACTGAAAACTCAGCTTCCAGAAAGCTCCTCTTCACTCCTTTGTCATCTGTTTCCTCATCTGCTCTTCCCTGAGTTTGTCCTTCTCTGTTATATCTGCATGTGTTTCCACTGATCTGCTTGTGACAGTCAACCTGTTTGCTGATCTGGCCTTGGCAATTTTCAGGGCTTCCCTGCACACCTGTGACATGACGGTTAGTTCCCTGACCTTGCATGCACCTCGGTTTTCTGGTAGCAGATGGTCTTTGTGGTACCTATACTCTTACAAATCAGTGGAGTCAGAAGTTTACAAAATGTGGGCCGGGCGCGGTGGCTCACGCCTGTAATCCCAGCCCTTTGGGAGGCCGAGGTGGGCGGATCATGAGGTCAGGAGATCGAGACCATCCTGGCTAACATGGTGAAATCCCGTCTCTACTAAAAATACAAAAAAAAAAAAAAATTAGCCGGGCATGGTGGTGGGCACCTGCAGTCCCAGCTACTTGGGAGGCTGCGGCAGGAGAATGGCATGAAACTGGGAGGCGGAGCTTGTAGTGAGCCGAGATCGCGCCACTGCACTCCAGCCTGGGTGACAGAGCGAGACTCCGTCTCAAAAAAAAAAAAAAAAAGAGAAGTTTACAAAATGTGTGGAGCTGAAGCAGAAAGCCTAAAGGGCAGACTCCAAAAGGGCAGACTCCAAAATGATCAGGACATTAACTGACTTCCTGGGAGATCCCAGAGCACACGCAGAGTCATTGAACTCCATGATACTCATTCCAGGTCACCTTGAAGAGGCAGGGAGAAGGGCATTTTCGCTTCTTGAAGCTTCTGCTCCTCTGCCGATCCAGCCTGATCTTAGAGCTCTCTTGGCATTGCAGCTGCGGTCAGGTTTTCCTTTTAAATGACTGCAGCCTTCAGATGCCGACACAGTGCAGTCCAGATCTCATGCCTGGGGCTGAAGGTGGACCTGGTTTGGTGGTAAATTATGATCCACAGCTTTGAAAGCATATAGGCTGTACGCTTTTTTTTCTTTTTTTCTTTTTTTTTTAAAGACAGAGCCTCACACTGTCACCCAGGCTGGAATGCAGTGGCGCGATCTTGGCTCACTGCAACCTCCATCTCCTGGGGCTCAAGTGATCTTCCCATCTCAGCCTCCTGAGTAGCTGGGATTACTGATGCGTACCACCATACACCCAGCTAATTTTTGTAGTTTTAGTAGAGATGGGGTTTTGCCATGTTTCCCAGGCTGGCTGTACACCTTTTAAAAATAAAGCCTATCTGAAAGCAAGTTGCTTCTCTAGAGGCATCTTCCTCAATCTGCTTTTGTCCAGCCTTCCCGTGGAAAGCAGCCTTCTTCTTGATCTGGGGCTGCAGTAAATCACATGCTGGCCATCGCGGGAACACATCCCATCCCTTCCCAAAACCACCTGCAGGACTGACCCTACCCCCCAATAACACACCAACCTGCTGTGTTTTTTACTGACCATTCCTGTCCCGGATAGTCACTGTAGCAGTCTACTTTGGTGGGCTTTTACCTCTCCTATCTGCTTTTTTTTTAATTTACAAATTTTAAATTAAAAAAAATTTAAATGAAAGGTTTGGACATTGAGTATTGTTACCCACTCACTTCTGGTGACTCTTCAGACACTCACTCGAAGAGCCTTCCTTCTTCCCTACATACAGAGTCGGGGGGAGAGATGGGGAAAATGACGGAGGAAAACATGCTAAAAATGATTTTCAATGTAAAATAAGGGAGGGAAAAACGAATGTTTGAGGAAACCCAAAAAAAGCACCTCTCATTACAGTAATTAAACCGCAGCGTTTAACCTATCAGAATGTGCTGCATATGTGAGAGACAAGCCAGGGAGCTCTGTGTTTGAAATTAGAGCTCTAATCCTCAGGAAAGAGAATAGTTAAATAATTTGTTTTTGAGGTGTGAGAGCAGAGCCGGCAAGGTGTGAGTGTGTGTGTGTGTGTGTGTGTGTGTGTGTGTGCATGCACCCGTGAGGGTGAGGGGCCGCAGTGCCTGTGTTTACCAAGAATACCCTGGAGGTAGATATTTATCAGCACCTGTGTGCTGTCAAGAAGCACACAAGCTGCTGTTGCCTGTTCATTAGGTTTTCAGAAGAGTCCGGGCCTCACCTGTGGCCAGGCGTTGCATCATAACAGCAGAACTTGCTTCATTCTGGCCCTCTGGGACACACAGGAATAGATTTGAGAGACAGGATGAGACATACAGAGAAAGACACAAGCATTAGGGGAGGAAGAAAGCCGAATGATCCTGGAGCATGTCCTTGGCGCAGGCACTGCTGGACAAAGCAGTCCATCTCGGTGGGCTGGCACTGCGGAGCCAGCGTGGACATTCCACCGAGCACGAGGCGAAAGGGGCAGCCCAGAGGCCTGCCACTGAAACCGCCTTCCGCAGGCACCGTCTGCCAGTGCTCAGCGCTGTCAGCAGGGCTCCTCCTCTGCTGGGATGAGGGGTTGGGATGACAGGGGTTCACAGTGTCCTGCCTGCCCCTTCAGCAGCATAACCTTTGTCTTTCTGGACTCCTGGCTGGAGCTGGTGATACTGTGAACATGCTGCCCCTCTGGAAGCTGCTCCATGTCTCCCTATATCCCCAGAGCATGGCAGCTGTGATCAGAATTCCACAGGGTGGGGCTGATGAGGATCCATGCACATCCGTCCCTGTACCCCTCATTAGGGACTTGGGTTGGGGGGTGCCTATCTGCACGTGTTCTTTTTCCTCTCATGCTCTTTGTCGGTCTCTGTGCAGGGTTTCTATTATACTAATAAGGAGCACTGGGGACGCTGGCGACAGTGTGATAATCGTCCCCTTGGAGGGCCAGAGGCAGTCGGTGTGCGCTGACCTCATCCTGGGGGAGTGCTGATGAAACTCTGGCTTGGCCTTACTGCCTGAGCACTGCGCCTGATGTGGAGGGTTAGGGGGCAGGGTTGCCGGGCTGTTTCTTCTACGGCTTCATTGTTACCAGCCATGCTTGTCTTTGGGGCATTTCATCAAAACTTCTTTAGTTTTGCTTAAGAACTTTAAAGAGCTGATGAGCCTAATGGAAACTTTTCAGTAATAACTCAGTACAGGAACACACTTCACAAATACCAGCTAATTAATCCTCAGAGCACCCTGGGGACAGGGGAGAGTATGGTAATGGCACTGGTGATTTTTATCCCCATTTTATAGACTGAGAGACTGAGGCACCTGGAAGAATCTGTGACTTGGGCCAGAGGGAGGGCACAAATCTGGAAGCTGAGGTTAGAGTGCTTTGCCTTTTGGCCTCTCTTGGGACTGTTGAGTCTTACCTTAAAGTCATTTGAGTAAGTCATTAAGTAAAGCCAGTCACCCTAGATTTTGCCTCTTCTCTCATCTTTCTTTTTTTTTTCCCTGCTTGATACTAGGTCTTGGATGTAACTGGTATCCATCAATACAGATCTCTAGCATCAATTTTAGTAACTGCCTTGTGTTCTGCTGAAAATATATGCCATAATTTATTGTAACCCAGTCCCCTTGATTATCTTCATTTTTCACAATTATAGCAACTCTTCTTTAAGTGTCCTTGGGAAATAGGTATTACTTTTGTGATTACCTTTGTGGGTAAAAACCTCAGAGTTAGGCTGGGTGCAATGGCTCACGCCTGTAATCCCAGCACTTTGGGAGGCCGAGGTGGGCGGATCACTTGAGGTCAGGAGTTTGAGACCAGCCTGGCCAACATGGTGAAACCTCGTCTCTACTAAAAATACAAAAATTAGCCAGCTGTGGTGGCGGGCGCCTGTAATCCCAGCTGCTCGGGAGGCTGAGGCAGAAGAATTGCTTGAACCCTGGAGGTGGAGTTTGCAGTGACCCGAGATCGTGCCACTGCACTTCAGGCTGGGCAACAGAGTGAGACTCTGTCTCAAAAACAAAAAGCAAAAAACCTCAGAGCTGCTAATCCTAGGTTAAAGAAAATGGACTTGTTTTCATTTTAATGTATATTGCTAACCTGTGCTTTAAAAAGGTGATTTCAGCTTACAGCCTCAACACCAGTTGGCCAGTGCCCCAAGCACAAGTCTCAAACTTCCACATTGTCAAGTTCATAGTTTCTTCCTTTGTCTAAGCATGGAAAACCCTTCCCCCACTGCAAGGGCATAGAACTATTTGCCTACCCTTTTTTTTTTTTTTTTTAATGATTTTAGTTTTCTTTTATGGAATTTGTGTTGTTGCTAGTTGCGTAACAGGGAATATAACTTTATTTTTTCCTGTTGACCAACTGGATAGTCTCAGCACCATTTATAGAACGATTTATTTCTTTCCCCACTCATTTGACATGTCACCTTTTTCATCTACTAAATTCTTAAATATACTGATGTGTGATCAGGGACATTCTATTCTCATTCATTGCTGTACTTGTCTGTTGTTGTGCTAATGCTGCAATGTTTTTATTATTATAGATTTGTTACACACTGTATTTGTTAGTATTCGTTGTACTCTTTTGTTATTGTTCTTTCTTCAAATATCCCTGGCTTTTCTGGCCCTTGTATACTTTTTTTTTTTTTTTTTTGAGACTGAATTTCACTCTTGTTGTCCAGGCTGCAAGTGCAGTGGTACGATCTCGTCTCACCGCAACCTCCGCCTCCCAGGTAGCTCCTGCCTCAGCCTCCCAAGTAGCTGGGATTACAGGCATGTGCCACCATGCCCAGCTAATTTTGTATTTTTAATAGAGATGGGGTTTCTTCATGTTGGTCAGGCTGGTCTTGAACTCCTGACCTCAGGTGATCCGCCCACCTCGGCTTCCCAAAGTGCTGCGATTACACGTGTGAGCCACCGTGCCCGGCCTTCTTATATATTTCTTAAGACATTTTAGAATCACTTTTATCATCTTCTTCTTGATCCCACCCCACCCCTACCCACTGCGAATCAAGAAAGAAGATCCCTTTGAAATTTTGATGATAATTACATTCAACATAGAAATTACTTTGGAAGCTGGACGCTGTGGCTCATGCCTGTAATCCCAGCACTTTGGGAGGCTGAGACAGGTGGATCATTTGAGGTTAGGAGTTCAAGACCAGCCTGACTAACATAGTGAAACCCCATCTCTCTACTAAAAATACAAAAATTAGCTGGGCATGGTGGTACACACCTGTAATCCCAGCTACTCAGGAGCCTGAGGCAGGAGAATCGCTTGAGCCTGGGAGGCAGAGATTGTGGTGAGCTGAGATTGCACCACTGCACTCCAGTCTGGGCGACAGAATGAGACCCTGTCTCAAAAAAAAAAAAAAAAAAAAAAAAAGAAAGAAATTACTGTGGAAAGAATTGGTGTCTTTGCAGTATGCACTCTTTCCATCCACGGATGTGGGTTATCTTTCAAGTAAAATATGTAATGCCCCTCACTGATGGTTTTGTACAGTTCTTGCTTAGTTCCTGCACATTTCCTTTAATTCTGAGTACGTGTATTTTTAATTTATTCTTCTTGCTTTAGGATATTTATTTCCATTATATTTTCTAATTGATCTTTGCCAATAGTTAGGAAAGCTATTGATTTCTGTGTTTTTAAAATTATTTTATTATTTTTAATAGTCCTAATTGTTTTTGTTGGTTCTCTTAGGTTTTCTCAGTAGCATATCACATGAAAATAACATTTTCCTTTTCCAATGTCGTATGACTTTATTATTATTATTTTGACTGGCCCTTCTAGAACAGCTTTAATTAAATATGAGTGCACAAGGAGGTACATTGGGAGGTACAATCACCCCCTTTTCTTTAAAGCATTAATTTAGAGATGAAGAGCATAGGAATATAAGAGACATAGCCATGATGATTCCTAGACTTTTCAAAGTCCTTGCTTTGCAGGACTTTTTCATCTATTTTATTTTTAGTTTTTCACCTATTTGGTCCAGTATTTATTCTTTGGCCAAAAATGGCTTGACATGCTGAAAACCACCTTATTTTAGAGAAGAAAATACACATTATTTCTATTTTGTCAAGCGGAAAAGCTGAAAGGCATTGGAAATAACTCCCAGTCCCTTGGCAAACAGATCAGTGAGTAGACCCCTGTGTGAGACAAAGCCACTGCCTGGAGAGGATGGTGCGGGGGCTGGCGGTCCATTGCCACGGCTGCTGCAGCTCTCAACACCACGGCAGCCTCCCCCCCCCACCACCCAACAGTGTACAGCCTGAGTGGAAAGGGCAAGTTTTTGGCCGAAAGAGTAAATGAAACATGGACGCTGTAGGACATCATCGGAAGTGATTATTTATTCTACAGAACTAGAGACTTCTCTTCTCTCAGAGGACAACTGACAGCAGCTTCTGTGTCATCAGGCTGCTGCCCTCACCCTGCGACAGATTGTGGTGAAGGATGGAACAGGGGGTCATTTGATGATCTTAGGCCTGGGGAGCTGCGAGGCTGAGTTCTTGCGTTTTCAGTCTCGCCTCCCCTGGTCCACTCTGCGTTGCTGCCAGATGATAAGATTCCAGTTCTGCTTTCGGCATGTGTCTTCCCTGCACTCCTTTGGGTAGTTCCCATTGCTCCTAGGATCAAGTCCTGTTGTCTGCTTATATTCTTTCTAATCTGATTTTTTTCCTCCATCTATTTTTTTTTTTTTTTTTTGAGACGGAGTTTCACTTTTGTTGCTCAGGCTGGAATGCAATGGCACGATCTTGGCTCACTGCAATCTCTGCCTCCCGGGTTCAAGCAATTCTCCTGCCTCAGCCTCCCGAGTAGCTGGGATTACAGGCGCCCACCACCATGCCCAGCTAATTTTGTATTTTTAGTAGAGACGGTGTTTCTCCATGTTGGTCAGACTGGTCTTGAACTCCCAACATCAGGTGATCTGCCAGCCTGGGCTTCCCAAAGTGCTGGGATTACAGGTGTGAGCCACCATGCCCGGCCTTCCATCTTTTATATTTAACAGCTTCAAATTTCCAGAAAAGTGGAATAGCGTATGAAACACCCAATTACCTTTTCTTTCTTTCTTTTTTGGAGATGGGGTCTCACTCTGTCACCCAGGCTAGAGTGCAGTGGTGCCATCTGGGACCACAGGTGTGCACCACCAGACCCAGCTAATTTTTTGTTTCTTTGTTTTTTGGTAGAGATGGGGTTTCGCCATGTTGCCCAGGCTGGTCTCGAACTTCTGACCTCAGGTGATCTGCCTGCCTCAACCTCCCAAAGTGTTGGGATTACAGACTTGAGCCACCACGCCCAGCATCCCAGATACCTTTTATTCAGTTTCTTAGTTGTTAACATTTTGCCACCTTTTTTTTTTTTTTGAGACGGAGTCTTGCTCTGTCGCCCAGGTTGGAGTGCAGTGGTGCAATCTTGGCTCACTGCAACCTCTGCCTCCCAGGTTCAAGCAATTCTCCTGCCTTAGCCTCCCAAGTAGCTGGGATTATAGGCGCATACCACCACGCCCAGCTAATTTTTGTATTTTTAGTAGAGGCGGGGTTTCACCATATTGGCCAGGCTGGTCTCGAACTCCTGACCTTGTGATTCGCCTGCCCTCGGCCTCCCAAAGTGCCGAGATTACAGGGGTAAGCCACTGTGCCTGGCCCATTTTGCCACTTTTACTTTGTCTCACTCTCTACACACACACATATACACACACACACAAACCCTAATCTGACCATGTAAAAATAAATTGTAGATATCATGACACTTCACCTGTAATTACTTCAGCATATACCTCCTCAGATACGGCCATTCTTCCACACATAACCACACCATGTTACCACATAGAAGAAAATTAACACTAATTCCATAAGATCATCTGCTATATATCCCATATTTACATTTTCCCAGTTGCCCCCACATTTCTTTTGTATCTCAGATTCAGAGGACAGTTGGGGCTTGTGCTGTGCGTTTCACTGCCATGTCTCTTTATCTAGAACTGCCCTCTTGTCTGTTCTCATTTTACTTGTCATTAACATTTTTTGAGGAGTTCCAATCAATTGTTTTATATAATATCACACATTCTGCATTTGTCTCATTGTTTCCTCTTGATAAGATTAAGATTAAACATTTTTGGCAAGAACAGTTAGTAAGTAATGTTGTGTGCTTATTATTGCATTACAATAAAAGGTGAGAAAGATCAGATTCTTCCAGTATTGGTGATGCTAATTTGATTGGTTAATGAGGTGACTACCAGAACTCTCCATATTAAAGGTACATTTTCCCTTTTGTAATTAACAAGTAATCTGAGAAGTGCTTCTTTGAGATCATGTTATCTGGTTACTCAACAGCCTTTCATTCAGTGGTTTTAGTATCCATTGGAGATTCTTGTTTCAACTGACTGTTTCTCTGGAACTTTAACAGTTGTGATTATGTAACTGTATTATTACTCATTTATTACCTATTATTTTTCTGTAAAGAGCTCTCTCCTCTTTCCTCTTCTGTTTCTTTCTCTTCTCACTTTCATTTGAGTGTTATTATGTACTCTTTAGTTCAGAGTGCTATAATCTATTATTGTCATTTTTCTTCCTTTTTACCCGAGACAAGGTCTCACTCTGGCTATCTTCCTGCCTCAGCCTCCCGAATAGCTAGGATTATAGGTGTGTGCCACTGCGCCTGGCTAATTTAAGAATAATTTTTTATTTTATTTTATTTTTTAGAGACAAGGTCTTACTGTGTTGCCCAGGCTGGTCTTGAACTCCTGGTCTTTAGCAATCCCTTCCTCTCCCCTGCACACTGCCCCCTGCTGCCCCAGTAGCTGGGATTACAGGCATGAGTCATGAGGCCCAGCTCTTTTTCTTTTTCTCTCTTTTCTTGTCTTCTTTTCTCCACCCACCCCCAACACATGTGTATGTATCAAAATCAAGAAGATAACTATACAATTCTATGATCAGATGTACAGACCATATTCAAATTTAGTCAGTTGTCCTAATAATGCCCTTTATAGAAAAAGAAAAAGATTTTTTTCTAGCCCACCATCTAATCCATGATCGTGAGTTGCATGATTGTCCTATCTCTTTACCCCCCTTAATTTGGAACAATGTCCTGCAGTCTTCCTTTGTCTTTTATTACCTTGACATTTTTGTAGGATAGAGGCCAGTTTTGTACACTGTACTTAATTTGGATTTATCTGATGTTTCCTCATGACTAGATTTCATTTGTGCATTTTTGGTAAGAATACACAGGAGTGGTATTGTGTCTTTCCAGCATCATAAAAGGACATTGATTTTGATTTGTTCTGTGATTTCACTTTGATCTGTTGGTTGAAGTGGTATCTGCCAAGTTTCTCCACTGCAGAGTTATATTTTTTCCCTTTATAATTAATAAGTACCTTTTGAGGAGATACTTCGATCCTTCGACACTATATGAGTAGCCTGTTTTTATCAGCTTCATGAACATTGCTAATGATTCCTCACTGAATCAATTATTATGAAGATTGCTGAATCCTCATATCAGTTATTATGAGGATTGCTGAATGGTGATTTTCTTTTTTTCTTTCTTTCTTTTTTTTTTTTTTAGAGACAGAGTCTCTCTCTGTCGCCCAGGGTGGAGTGCAATGGCATGATCTCGGCTCACTGCAACCTCCATCTCCCGGGTTCAAGCAATTCTCCTGCCTCAGCCTCCTGAGTAGCTGGGATTACAGGTGCACACCACCATGCCTGGCTAATTTTTTTTTTTTTTTTTTTTTGGTAGAGGCGGGGTTTCACCATGTTGGTCAGGCTGGTCTCGAACTCCTGACCTTGCGATCCACTGACCTTGGCCTCCCAAAGTGCTGGGATTACAGGCATGAGCCACGGTGCCTGGCCGCTGAATGGTGATTTTCTAATCCTCTTACTATTGAAATGTATTCTTGCTGGTATAGAACTCTAGATTGGCAGTTATTTCCACACTTTAAAAATGTTATTTCAGGCCGGGCGCGGTTGCTCACGCCTGTAATCCCAGCACTTTGGGAGGCCGAGGCAGGCGGATCATCTGAAGATGGGAGTTTGAGACCAGCCTGACCAACATGAAGAAACCCCATCTCTACTAAAAATACAAAATTTTTGCATTTTTGTATTTGTATGCCAGGCATGTGCTGGGCATAGTGGCACATGCCTGTCAGCTACTCCGGAGGCTGAGGCAGGAGAATCCCTTGAACCCGGGAGGCGGAGGTTGCTGTGAGCCGAGATCGTGCCATTGCACTCCAGCCTGGGCAACAAGAGCGAAACTCCGTCTCAAAAAATAAAAAAGTTGGGCCGGGCGCGGTGGCTCACGCCTGTAATCCCAGCACCTTGGGAGGCCGAGGCGGGTGTATCATGAGGTCAGGAGATTGAGACCACGGTGAAACCCCGTCTCTACTAAAAATGCAAAAAATTAGCCGGGCATGGTGGCGGGCTCCTGTAGTTCCAGCTACTCGGGAGGCTGAGGCAGGAGAATAGCGTGAACCCAGGAGGCGGGGCTTGCAGTGAGCCGACCTCACGCCACTGCACTCCAGCCTGGCGACAGAGCAAGACTCGGTCTCAAAAAAAAAAAAAAAAAAGTTATTTCATTATTTTCTGGCTTCTATTGTCATCTTTCAGTCTTGTTATTGCTCCTTTGAAGAAGATGAAACATGTTTTTATCTTCTGGCAGCTTTTAGATTTTTTTCTCAATCTTTGGTGTTTTTTTCAAAAGTAGTTTTCCTATGTGATGTTCCTGAGGTGGTTTTCTTTGTAGTTATCCTATGTAACATAGAATCTTAGAATATTCGGCCTGATTGCCTTGTTAGTTTTACAAAATTATTAATTATTCTCTCTTTTAATATTGTTCTGTCTTGTTCTCATTCTCTTCTTTCCTGGACTCCAGTTGTAATTGTGTTAGACCTTCTTTCCATGTTCTTTATGTCTTTTGCTCTGTTCTACATTGTCCATCCGCTTTTCTTTTTCTTTACTGATCTTTCAGTTTACTAACCCTTTCTTCTGCTATATCCAGTTTGCTGTTAAACCTGTCTGTTGAGCTCTTAATTTCAATTATTGCATTTTACAATTACCTTGTTTGCATTTGATTTTTTTTTTTTTTTTTTTTTTTGAGACAAAGATTTCACTGTCTCACTCTCTTGCCCAGACTGGAGTGTGGTGGCACAATCAAGGCTCAAGCCATCCTCCTACCTTAGTCTCCCAAGTAACTGGGACTACAGGTGTGAGCAACCACACCTGGCCTGATTTTTCTTTTTCTTTCTTTCTTTTTTTTTTTTTTGTAGAGACAGGGCCTTGCCATGTTGCCAAGGCTGGTCTCAAATTCCTGAGCTCAAGTGATGCCACCTGCCTTGGCCTCTCAAAGTCCTGAGATTATAGGCATGGGCCACTATGCCTAACCTGATGCCTTTTAAGTTTAGTTTTCTAGTAAACTTCTCTGTTTTGTCACCTGTTTCATTGAATATATTAATTAGTTCTTTTAAAGTCTTTGATAAATTTTAACACTGGGCTATCTATGAGTTTGGGTTTTTTAAATTCATTTTCCCCCCCTTGGTCCTATTTTTTGTATATCTTTTTTTTTTTTTTTTGAGACGGAGTCTTACTCTGTCACCCAGGCTGGAGTGCAGTGGCACGATCTCAGCTCACTGCAACCTCTGCCTCCCAGGTTCAAGTGATTCTTCTGCCTCAGCCTCCCAAGTAGTTGGGACTACAGGCGTGCACCACCACACCCGACTAATTTTTATATTTTTAGTAGAGACGAGGTTTCACCACATTGGCCAGGCTGGTCTCGAACTCCTGACCTCGTGATCTGCCCGCCTCGGCCTCCCAAAGTGCTGGGATTACAGGCATGAGCCACTGCGCCCAGCCTTTTTTTGTATATCTTAAAATATTTTATTGCATGACAGTGAATAATTGAGAAGCTCTGAAAGATACTATTTTCCTCTGAAGTTTACTTTATGCTTGTGTAGAGTGGGACTTATGACCTTGATCAATCAGGATTTGGCCTGAGTCAGGTTGCAGGGTTTTAGAAAATAAGTCTGTCTTCCCCTGGTCAATCCATGTTCCTAGGGTATAGCCCTCTATGGGTCCCAACAAAGAACCTAAAGTTCTTCATGGCTCCTTTTCCTTGGTGGGGTGAACCCTAATTTTTGTTTACTGCTGTTGAACTTTTACAAGCTATTTCATCCCAGTTAGACGCAGAAAGCCTCTCAATGCTGTTTTGATTTGAATTTCTCTTTTGAACTTAAGAGCCATTTTTATTTCCATATCTACAAATTGACTATTCATGTATTTTACCCTTTCTTAGGATTAGGAGATTAATGTTTTAAAATGGATTTATAATTTTATATTCTCAACTTTGGATCTTAAGCTCTAGCCTTACTCAATTTAAAAATTGTAACTGAGTGCAATGGCTTGAGCCTGTAATCCCAGCTACTTGGGAGGCTGAGGCAGGAGGATTGCTTGAGGCTAGGAGTTTGAGACCAGCCTGGGCGACCTCATTGCTACAAAAAAACACAAAAATTAGATGGGTGTGGTAGCACATGCCTGTAGTCCCAGCTACTTGGGAGGCTGAGGTGGGAAGATCTCTTAAGCCCAGGAGTTCTGCTTTGTGAACTCCATTTGTTTATTTATTTACATGTCTGTCTATTTACTTACATCTCTTTAGTCCATCTGAAGATGGACAAAAGCTCTGCCTCAGCATCTTGTAGGGTATTTGCTCACCTTTCTGCAGTTCCCTTCTCACTGAGATCTTGGACTCTCAAGTCTTGGTTGCCTTGGCAGCTCCCCAGTACTTTCAATCAGTTTGTTTTTCAGTTGTTCTCAGCAGTATTGTTGAACTTTTACAAGCTATTTCATCTTGGTTAGATGCAGAAAGCCTCTCAGTGCTGTTTTGATTTGAATTTCTCTTTTGAACTTAAGAGCCATTTTTATTTCCGTATCTACAAATTGACTATTCATGTATTTTACCCTTTCTTGGGATTAGGAGATTAATGTTTTAAAATTGATTTATAATTTTATATACTAAGGAAAATAGCCCCATGTCTGGGATTTGTGTTACAAATATGTGCTATTAGTTTGAAATTTGTCTTGACTTTGTTTATGATGCTTTTGTCCAGGCAGAATTTTTTTATTTTTCTATCATTTCTTTTATGACTTCCTTTTTTTTTTTGACGTGGAATTTCACTCTTGTTGCCCAGGTTGGAGTGCGATGGCACGATCTTGACTCTGCAACCTCCGCCTCCTGGGTTCAAGGGATTCTCCTACCTCAGCCTCCCGAGTAGCTAGGATTACAGGCATGTGCCATCATGCCTGGCTAATTTTTTTGTTTGTTTGTTTGTTTTGTTTTGTTTTGTTTTTTAGTAGAGACGGGGTTTCTTCACGTTGGTCAGGCTGATCTCAAACTCCCGACCTCAGGTGATCCGCCCGCCTTGGCCTCCCAAAGTGCTGGGATTACAGGCGTGAGCCACCGCTCCTGGCCACCAGTATTATTTTTTAAACCTCAAGTTGTTTTTTTTTTAAGTAATCAGGAATTTATTTCAGTGTATAGAGTATAAGGATTCAAGTTCAGTTTTTTCCAGCTAATAAAATAATCCAGCATCCATTATTGCAAGGGTTGACACACTTTTTCTGTAAAGAGCCAGATAGTAAATACTTTAAGGTTTTGCAATTTGTATGGTCTCTGAACACTACTCATTGCCACTGTGGTAGCACAAAAGCAGCCGTTGACAGTGTATAAACTAATGAGAAATAAAACTTTATTTATGGACACTGAAATTTGAATTTCATGTAATTTTCATGTATCATTAAATTCTTTTTTTTCCTCCTAACTTTAAAAAAATGTAAAAACCATTCTTAGCTTGCAGGCCATCCAAAAATAGACAATGGGCTAAATTTGTCTCCCTGGCTGTAGTTTCCCATCTCTGCAGTTTTTCTCCATTGATTTGCAATGAAGCTTTATCCTATGTTAACTTCCTGTATATATCTGGACATACTCTGTTCACTTGAAATGTTTCTTTGTGTCCAGTGTCACACTATCTTACATGTTTTATTATCTGTTAAAATTAATTTTGCCTCAGCATTTTTTCAATTATTTGGAATTTTCTTGGCTATTCTTATTTCTATATAATTTTCAAAATTAGCTTGCCCAGTAAAAAATGAAAAATAAAGATTTTTTTTTTAGACAGTCTTGCTGTGTCACCCAGATTGGAGGGCAGTGGCATGATCTCGGCTCACTGCAACCTCCACCTCAGGAGACTGAAGTGATTCTCCTGCCTCTGCCTCCCAAGTGGCTGGGATTACAGGCATGCACCACCACGCCGGGCTAATTTTTGTATTTTTAGTAGAGACGGGGTTTCGCCATGTTGACCAGGCTGGTCTTGAACTCCTGACCTCAAGTGATCCGCCTGCCTCATCCTCTCAAAGTGCTGACGTTACAGGTGTGAGCCACTGCGCCTGGCCTAATTTTCTTATTTTTTGTGGAGACGGGGTCTCACTATGTTGCCCAGGCTGGTCGCAAACTCCTGGGCTCAAGTGATCCTCCTGCCTCAGCGTCACGAAGTATGGGATTACAGGCATGAGCCACTGCACTTAGCCATGTATCTTTTTCGTTACTGCTTTGAATGGGATGTATTCTTTCATTATGTCTTTCAGCCAGTTCTTTAATTTGAAGGCAGTTTTTACAAACTGAGTTTGAATGTTGACACCTAGCTAGATACTTACATTGTTTATGGTACATTAATTCATGTCAGTTTTTCCAGGTGCTATATGTAAATAACACTCTCCCCTCTTCTTTTCCGTTGCTTATATCTATTACTACTTTTCTTGTCCAGTTGCATCAGCAAATACCTCCAGCACAGTGATAAATAAAACTGATGATTGTGAACGTATGATGTGTTTCCGATTTTAAATAATATGCTTTTATATCTTTTTAATAAAAGATGATGTCAGCTTTGGAGAGTGACACTAACACATATACACAAGTAGATACTCTTCCCCCCCCACTCCCACTAACAGATAATCATATTCAGGAAGTGTTCTTGTATTCTTATTGTATTAGAGTTTTTACTAAGAATGGATATCGAATTATATCTAATGTCCTTTATCACTTACAGAAGTAATCATATAATTATTGTCTTTTGATCTAATATGATAAAGTATATTAATAGATAACAGTGAATCATTATTATATTATTAATATGAATTCCAGCCAGTTGTAGTGTAGTATTTTTTAAATGTGCTAGATTCTTTGTGCCATTATTTTATCCAGCAGTTAGCAGAATAGCCATAAGTATGTGTTCAAGCCCTCAGAGATGATGAATTTGTTCATGCCTTTGCGTTCATGCCCTCAGACATCATGCATTTGAGGATATTTGGAAAAATTAAGGTAGAGTGTTTTTTGTTTTGTTTTGTTTTGTTTTTGAGACAGAGTCTCACTCTGTTGCCCTGGCTGGAGTGCAGTGGCGTGATCTCGGCTCACTGCAACCTCCACCTCTCGGGTTCAAGTGATTCTCATACCTCAGCCTCCCAAGTAGCTGGGATTACAGATGCGCGTCACCACACCTTGCTAATGTTTGTATTTTTTGTAGAGATGGGGTTTCACCACATTGGCCAGGCTGGTCTCGAACTCCTGACCTCAAGTGATCTGCCCACCTTGGCCTCCCAAAGTGCTGGGATTTACAGGCATGAGCCACTGTGTCTGGCTTTGAAGTAGAGATTGATGGAGATCTAGTTTATTTTAGTAGTATTGGATGCATTAAATATAAACAGTGCTAATATTATAAATATCAAATTCTAAGCATTATAGTACTAAAGCAATATTCATACTTTAGTAAAATCATGAATACTAATTATAATAAATGTGAAAAGTATGTAACTATTTTTTACAAGTGAGCCATGAAGTATGTGATAGTTGTGCTTTCTCTTTTGTAAAATATTTTTTTTCATAGAGTTAATGGACTCTATTTGGGGATGGGGCAGATTGCTTAGCTGTGTACTTATCACTGATTAATCCTCACTCAGCTCAAGCTGTAAAATTCCCCTCGGCACCATCAAAGACATCAGGCAACTTACTGTTTTCTTGGTGCCATTTCTGGAGCCCTCTGCCCGCCCTCCCACTGCAGTCTGGACTGCGCTCTCTAGACCTGTTCCCCAGTTGTCAGCCTTTCCCGATGACTCTGGGAAGACCCTTTTCTCTATCCTGTGGTTGAGTTCCTGTCTTCCAACTTCCATGTGGTCTTTCTTGGATTGCTTCTTTGGGTTGGTAGAACAGATCCTCCAGTAGCTTCCTGAGAAGGTGTGCATGGGAGGTGAGCAGCTTTTTTAGATCCAGTATCTGAAAACATCTTTAATGTGCCTTCATGATTTCATCTTTAGGTTGGCTGGGTTTAGAATTCTAGGTTGGAAATGATTTTTTATTAGAATCTTGAGGACATTTTCCATTGTTTTCTACCTTCCTGTGTTGCTGCTGAAAAGTCTGAGGTCATTCTGATTCCTGATCCTTTCTATACAAGCTGTTTATTTCCCTCTGAAAGCTTTACTGCTTGTCTTTATTCTACATATTCTGAAATTTCACAGCAATGTACATGAGAGGGTCTTTTAATGTGAAATCTTCTTGTATTATTTCTTTAATAATTTCCTCTCCTTTGTGTTGTATATTGTTTTTTTAGAACCTCGATAGTTGGATGGTAGATGTCCTGACTTGACCCTCAAGTATTTAAGAAAATATATTTTCTTTCCTATCTTTTATCTTTTTTGCCCTACTTTATATGTAATTTCTTCTAATAGTTTGTCTTCTAATAAATTTTTTTTCCAATGTTTTTCCTGGGTATCGAATAATTTTCTGCTCTCAGGTGTTTATGAGAGTTCTTTCTTTTCTGTGTGTGTTCCCTTTTTTCCCCCACATTCCGTTCTTGTTTCATTGATGCAACATTACTTCTTTTCCTCTGAGAATTAATTTCTGTTTCTTCCAAGCTTTTTTTGTTTGTTTTTGGATGGCTGTTTTTCATTTTCTTTTTTGAGACGTAGTCTTGCTCTGTCGCCAGGCTGGAGTGCAGTGGTGCGATCTTGGCTCACTGCAACCTCCACCTCCCGGGTTCAAGCGATTCTCCTGCCTCAGCCTCCTGAGTAGCTGGGACTACAGGCGCACGCCAACACGCCCGGCTAATTTTTGTATTTTTAGTAGAGATGGGGTTTCACCATGTTGGCCAGGATGGTCTTCGATCTCTTGACCTTGTGATCCGCCTGCCTCAGCCTCTCAAAGTGCTGGGATTACAGGCATGAGCCACTGCACCTGGCTCTGTTTTTTCATTGTTAAGTTTTCCATTTTCCCTCAAATGTCTGGTGATCTTTGGCTATCCAGTATTTATGACAGAGGCCATAAGAAACTGTTTGGAGCATCTGTGGGCATGAGTCCTTCCTAACATGTAAGTGTAAGATGACAAAAATCAACCAGAAGTATGTGTTCAAGCTGCTATGTCTAACTGGAAGTTTCTTTAGAGAAAATTTCAACAGGGTTTTTTTTTTTTTTTTTTGAGATGGTATCTTACTCTGTTGCCCAGGCTGGAGTGCAGTGGCATGATCACAGCTCACTGCAGTCTTGACCTCCCCAGGCTCAGGTAATCCTCTCACCTTAGCCTCCCAAATAGTTGGAACTACAGGCACACGCCACCACGCCTGGCTAGTTTTTTTTTTTTTTTTTTTTGTAGAGTCGGGATTTTGCCATGTTGCCCAGGTGGGTCTCGAACATCTGGGCTCAGACAGTCCTCCCATCTCGGCCTCCCGAAGTGTTAGGATTACAGGTGTGAGCCACTGTGCCCGGCCTTCAACAGTTGTTTTGACATACACAATTTTCACTTTGTACACAACTTTAGAATCTAATTTTCAGCTAAGATGTGATTCCATTTTATGTTCCAGATATTAACACCAGTTGCTTCTGAATGGTGGAAATGTGTGTTACTTTTCACTTCTGGTGCCTTTAAGCTTTTCTGTATTAAAAAAAAATGTGTTTCTAAAGAATGTCATATGGTATTTACCAGGGGGTGGGGGTGGGATATAGGGTTTTGTTGTTTATGATGGGTACAGAGTTTCAGTTTTGCAAGATGAAGAGTACTAGAGATGGATGGTGGTGATGGTTGGAACAGTGTGAATGTACTTAATATTGCTGAACCATACATTAAAAATGGCTAAGATGGGCTGGGCACAGTGCCTCATGCCTAGAATCCCAGCACTTTGGGAGGCCGAGGCGGGCGGATCGCTTGAGCTTAGGAGTTTGAGACCAGCCTGGGCAACAGGATGAAACCCCATCTCTACTAAAAATACAAAAATTAGCTGGGTGTGGTGGTGGGTGCCTGTATTCCCAGCTACTCGAGAGGCTGAGGCAGGAGAATCGCTGGAACCTGGGAGGCTGAGGTTGCAGGGAGCCGTGATTGTGCCACTGCACTCCAGCCCAGGCAACAGAGTGAGGCTCTGTCTCAAAAACAAAACAAAACGAAAAAACAGTGGCTAAGATGGGACATTTTATGTGATGTTTATTTTGCCATAATTTAAAAATTTTCAGTTTTTGAATGTTCATAATCAGAAAAAATAAAGGGAGGGAGTTTTCATAATCTTCCCTTCAACCATCATCAGTTTGTAGGATATCTGGAAAAATGGAAACAGAACACGGAGCTTCCAGTTTATGTAGTACAATCAGATTGCCAGATACTGGACACAAGTTAGAGATTTTACTCAGCTCTTTCCTCAGATTAAGAATTTCCTGAAATTAAAGGGCTGACAGATCTAACTTGTTAAACTGCTTACTAGATTACATGGCAAAAGTGGTATCTTGTTTACTGACCTATCTCCCTGACGTCTGACATAGTAAGCTCTCAATAATTACATGTTGATGAATAAATAAATTAACAGGATATGCCAGTACTCCAAAAGATTGTGCCGCAGTAATCATACCCTTACCTTAAACTTATACAAATAAGGAGGATAAATCTATAAAGCACAAGAAAAATGCAGGAGGATGTCTCCATGAGCTTGGATTAGGCAAAGATTTCTTAATTAGGTCACAAAGCCTACTTACCATAGAACAAAAAGGATGCTACATCAAAATCAAGCACTTCTATTCATGAAAACTGAAAGAAGGCAAAGGGACAAGCCATAGAGAAGATATTCATAATACAGTCATGTGTCACTGGACGACAGAGATACATTCTTTTTCATTTTTATTTTGAGGCGGAGTCTTGCTCTGTCACCCAGGCTGGAGTGCTGTGGCGCAATCTCAGCTCACTGCAAGCTCTGCCTCCTGGGTTCACACCATTCTCCTGTCTTAGCCTCCCGAGTAGCTGGGACTATAGGCGCCCCCCCACCACGCCCAGCTAATTTTTTGTATTTTTAGTACAGATGGGGTTTCACTGTGTTAGCCAGGATGGTCTCGGTCTCCTGACCTCGTGATCCGCTCTCCTCAGCCTCCCAGAGTGCTGGGATTACAGGCGTGAGCTACCGCGCCTGGCCAGAGATATGTTCTAAGAAACGTGTCATTAGACAATTTCATTGTACAAATGTTATAGACTGTACCTACACAGACCTGGAGGGTATAACCTACTGCATACTTAGGCTATCAGGTATAGTCTATTGCTCCCAGACTACAAAGCTATACAGCATGTTACTGAAAAGGATACTGTAGGCAATTGTAACACAATGGTACATATTTGTGTTTCTGAGCACAGAAAAAAGGTAATGAATTGTGCTACAACATTATGATGGCTGTGACAGCACTAAACAATAGGATTTTTTCAGCTTTATTATAATCTTATGGGACTACCATCGCATGTGCAGTCCATCATTAACTGAAATATCATGTGGCGCGTAACTATATATTTTATTCATCTGACAGAGGTCTTGTATCTAATATATAGAGAACTCCTACAAATCAGTAAGAAAAAGCCACATAACCTAATTTTTGAAGTGTACAGGCTTTTTGAAAGTATACAGGCTGGGCACAGTAGCTCACACCTGTAATCTCAGCACTTTGGGAGGCCAAAGCGGAGGATTGTTTGAGACCAGACTGGGCAACATAGTAAGATCCTGTCTCTCTTAAAAAAGGGTGTACAAAAGACTCAAATATTTACTTTATTAAGGAGCATTTCCAGAGGGTTAATAATCATATAAAAAGATGCCTAATATCCTTCCTCATCAGGGTAATGTAGCTTAAACCACAGCAAGTCACCATTATACACACCCATTAGAATGGCGAAAATTTAAAAGGCTGAGAATAGCAAATGTTGTCAAGAATGTGGAGCAGCAGTAACCCTCATGCATTGGTGATGAGTGTAGCTGCCTTTAAAAAGCTGGCACTTTCTACTCAAGTTAAGTACATGCTTGTTTTATGACCTAGCAATTCCATTATTAGACATAAACCCAAGAGAAATGGGTGGATCTATCCATAAAAAGACATGTAGAAGAATGTATATAACAGCTTTATTTAAAACAGCCAAGGCTGGGTGCGGTAGCTCACGCCTGTAATCCCAGCACTTTGGGAGGCTGAGGTGGGCAGATCACTTGAGATCAGGAGTTCAAGACCAGCCTGGTTAACATGGTGAAACCCCATCTCTACTAAAAGTACAAAAATTAACTGGGTGTTGTGGTGCATACCTGTAATTCCCTGCTACTCCGGAGGCTGAGGCAGGATAATCGCTTGAACCTGGGAGGTGGAGGTTGCAGTGAGCTGACATTGTGCCACTGCACTCCAGCCTGGGTGACAGAGTGAGACTCCAACTCTAAATAAATAAATAAATAAATAAGCCAAAACCTGGGGGGAAGTGTCCCATCAACAGAAAAGTGGGTGGTTTATGAAACACATACAAAAGGAAATATTACATAAGAAGAAAAAAGAATGAATTACTGGTCAATGGGTCTGCATGAATGAGTCTTAAAGGATTCTGTCAAAGAAGCCAGATATAAAAGAATACATATATTTTTATGAAGTTCAAGGACAGGCAAAACAAATGCTGATGATCAGAGTTGTAGTGGCCCCTCTGGAGGAGAGTGAAGATGCCTTATGGAGTACTGGGAGATGTTCTGGATCTCCAAGTGGTTGTTACACAAGTATATGCATATGTACAAATTCTTCAAGCTTTGTGCTTAGGATTAGTGTAATTTTGCATATTAAACCATGTATATCATCTCAGCTTTTAAAAATTAGTGCTACTCATTATTAGACTAGAGGAAAATAGGACTTAGAACTTGCAAATCACATTCTGAGGGAAGAAAAGATGATCAGCAAAGGCTAGGAGAGAAAAAAACAGGAGATGCTACACACAATATATAATCATGGGATTTAGGAAATCCCCTATTAAAGAACAGATCCCAAACTCAGTGAAACCTGAAGAAAAAAAGGCCAGTTTTATGCATCAACAAGAGACATAACTAAAATAAAACAACACAGGAAAGTTGAAAATAAGGGATGGGCTGGATACAGTGAGCAAATGCTAATCAAAAGAAACAGAATTGGCCGGGTGTGGTGGCTCACACTAGTGATCCCAGAGCTTAGGGGGCTGAGGCAGGAGGATGGCTTGAGGCCAGGAGTTCGAGACCAGCCTGGGCAACATGGTGAGACCCCCATCTGAAAAAAATTCGTAAAAGATAAACCAGGTATGGTGGTGTGCACTTGTAGTCCCAGCTGCTCAGGAGGCTGATGTGGGAGGGTAGCTTGAGCTGCACTCCTAGACAACAGAGCAAGAACCCGTCTCTCAAAAAAAAAAAAAAAAAAAAAAGGAAGAAAAGAAAAAAAGGAAACAGAATTGACAATATTAATATTAGGCAGATTAGAAATTCAAGCTTAAAATATTAAAAAGAATGCATTGTCAATTTATACCATTGCAAAGTTCAATGTACCTAGAAGATGCAATAATCATGCAACTTTATGCACTGAAAAATGTTCTATCAAAGTATATAAAGCGAAAGCTATTAGAAATATAGAAGAATTTAAAAACGCATAGTTGAAGATACTAACACACTTTAGAAGTTCATAAATCACAGGCAAAAAATAAATGAGAATATGAAATAGATAACAGTAAACTTGTTATATATAAATAAATGGCATTTTGTACACATAAAATGGAATATTTAATTTTTCAACACCCATGGTACATTTATAAAAAGTTGTTAATTGGCCACAAAGAAAAATTCTGATAAGGCCCAAAAGGCAGAAATCACATAGCCCCTGCTTCTCTGACCATATGGCAATAAAACTAAAATTTACAATAAGAAGCCCTGAAACAAAATTTGGCCACTTGGAAAATTTAAAACACTCTTCTGCATAATTCCTTTCATCTACTTTGTTTGGATTTTTCTAACGTTCTTCTAGTTTCTTGAGATAAGCACTTAATTTATTTTCTTTCTTGTTTTTTGTATAAAGGAATTAGAAAAAAAATGGTGACTAGTATTGTCTGATATTTTCTCAAAATGGATTCCTGAAACGTGGAAGTGTTGACTCATAGGATATGATGGTTTTAAGACTCTGGGCACATAGTGATAGTTTTCTGAATAGGGCATAGTAGATCCTTCACCAGGGGATGAGAGTACCTGTCTCAATATGCTACTTGAGTGTGGTCTCTAAAAAATGACAAAGTAGCAACAAAACAGCTTTCTCATATTGTTTTCATTTACATCTGTTTGATTAGTAACAGTTGAGCTTTTGAAATATGTTTATTCTCAGAAATGTTTATTCAATCCTTCTTCCCACCATTTTCTATTGGGATATTAGTGCTTTACTTATTGATTTTTAAATACCCTTTATATATTAAGAATATTAGTTCTTGGCCATGTTTGCAAACATTTTCCCCACTGTTCCTTGCCTTTTATATTTTTTAATATATAAAAGTGATTATTTTCACATAATCAGATCTACCAATCTTCTGATATTTCCTCTATTATTTTTATGGTAAGAGATTCCATCCCCATAATTATTAAATAGTAATAATTACAGTAACAGCTAACATGTATTGAGGGCTGATTATGTGTCAGGCAATAAGCTAAGTCCCTTATTTAATCACAAAAACCCTACGAGGTATGTATTTTTTATTATCTTCTTGCAGTTGAGAAAGAAACTAAGGAAAGAGATGAAATAGTTTGTCCATAAACACTGAACCAGTGATTTAAATATTCATCCACATTTCATTTTAGTTTTTATGGTTTATGTTTTTATATTTAACTCTTTAATCCTGAAATTTGTGAAGCGAAGCTCCTTTCAAACATTAGTTTTTCCCTGACTGTCCTTCAAATGAATAAATCATTTTTCTCCCCAGTTGTTTAGTATGCTTCCTCTATTATTAATTAAATTTTAATACATAACAAGGTCTCTTTCAGGGATATCTATTCTGTTTTTATTGACCTATACACTCTTACACAAGTGCCACAATGTTTTAATTGCTGTACTTTTTTTTTTTTTTTTTAGATGGAATTTTGCTCGTATCGCCCAAGCTGGAGTGCGTGGCGCGATCTCAGCACACTGCAACCTCTGCTTCCCAGGTTCAAGTGATTCTCCTGCCTCAGCCTCCCAAGTAGCTGGGATTACAGGTGCCACCATGCCTGGCTAATTTTTGTATTTTTAGTAGAGGGGGTTTCACCAGGCTGGTCTTTAACCCCTGACCTCAGGTGATCCACCTGCCTCAGCCTCCTAAAGCTCTAGGATTACAGGCGTGAGCCACCACACCCAGCCTAATTGCTGTATCTTTATTATCAACTTTAATATGTACAAGAGCAAGGCTCACTTCATCATTCTTCTCTTTAAAAAACATTCTGAGGCCGAGCGCAGTGGCTCACGCCTGTAATGCCAGCATTTTGGGAGGCAGAGGCAGGTGGATAACAGGAGTTCAAGACCAGCCTGGCCAACATGGCGAAACCCCATCTCTACTAATAATACAAAAATTAGCTGGGCTTGGTGGCACATGCATGTAATCCCAGCTACTTGGGAGGCTGAGGCAGGAGAATTGCTTGAACCTGGGAGGCATAGCTTTCAGTGAGCCGAGATTGTGCCACTGCACTCCAGCCTGGGTGACAAAGTAATACTCTGTCTCAAAAAAAAAAAAAACCGAAAAAAAAAAAACCCAAAAAACAATTCTGAGAGTTCTTGGCTTTCAGTCATGATGGAGTAGCTTGTATTAGAATAATACTCCCATATGGCAACAACAAAAATAAATTTTGGACTATATATATATATATATATATATATATATATAAAATTTTTTTTTTTTTTTTGGACAGAGTCTCGCTCTGTCACCCAGGCTGGAGTCCAGTGGCGCAATCTCGGCTCACTGCAAGCTCCGCCTCCTGAGTTGGGAGGGTTCACGCCATTCTCCTGCCTCAGCCTCCTGAGTAGCTGGGACTACAGGTGCCTGCCACCATGCCCAGCTAATTTTTTGTATTTTTTTTAGTAGAGACGGTTTCACCGTGTTAGCCAGGATGGTCTTGATCTCCTGACCTGGTGATCTGCTATACCCAGCCTGGACACATTTTTAAAAAATATAGTTTGAAGGTACTGGAGAGCCACCAAAAGCAAGCAGAAATTGGAGTGAATTTGATTCTTGAAAGAAAGACCCCACCCAGGGGAGCCACCTTTATAAGGCTTTTTCCTTGAGGTATTCCCCAATCCATCAGGTGCTAGCAAATAGAACTCAAGCAGAAAGCTGTGTCATATTGGTTTGAGGAATCAGGGGATATTTTGAGACTGTGTGTCGGGAAATTGAAGATGGCAATCATAGAAAGGAGAGAACCATGCTGGGGATCACCCCAAACTACATATAAACACCCCTCACATGCTAGACTAACTGCTGAACTGCCCATGCATAGAGGAAGTGCCACAGATTCCAGCAGAGATTTCAGTAGCTGCCTGCTGTGGGAGAGAGAGAATTTGGAGGTGGAGTCTTGTCAAGTTAGAGGCGATTCGATAAACACCTTGGACTTTGCTTTGAAATCCCAGAAGGGCTACAGGGGCAAATACTACCCCCCAGGGCTATGGCATTTTCCCTAGGACTAAGGGCAAAACAAAAATAAAGCATAAAATTGTGCCTACACCAGATCTACAGGTGATTTAACTGTCTACTAGAAAAAACTGAATTCTGCAGAAGAAAACAGAATCCAGAGCCTCTACAAACTATCATCTTCAACATCCAGTATAAAATTAAAAAATTACTAGATGTGGGAAGAAACAGGACCCTGTGACCCTTACTGAAATGAAAAGTCAGTTAATAGAAACAAATTCACAGGTGAACAGTAACTTTATCTATGAACAAATATGTTAAAAGAATTTACATGAAAAAAATGGGTGAAAGGGTAAAGAGGTGAGGAGTTGCAATGCAGATAAGGAAGTTGTGAAAAAGAACCAAATGTAAATCTTAGAACTGAAAAACACAAAACCTGACACTGAAATTTCCCTGGGTGAGAGACACAGCAGATTGGGCATAACAGAAGGAAGCATCAGTGAACCTGAAGACAGGTAAACAGAAATCATCCAAACTGAAGTATGGAGAGGAAAAATAGCTGGAATAAAAATAGGACCAGAGCCTTAATGACCTGCAGGACAAAAATCAAGCTGTCTCACATAGGGTGACAGCAGTACTCCCAAAAAGCAGAGAAGGATGAGGCAGAAAAAGTATTTGAAGCAATATTGGCTGAGAAATTTCCAATTTTGATTAAAGTAACCCCACACAAACTGCAGCCCAGTAAGTGTGGCCAATTACAAGTAGGATAAATAACAAAGAAAATTGCATCGAGGTGTATCACAGTGAAACTGCTAATATTAAATAAAAAGGGAACAATGATGAGAATTATGGCTGACTCATAATCAGAGACAGTGTAGCACACGGGACAATGGAATGATGTTTTCAAAATGGCGAAAGAAAAAAGACACTTTATCTAGAATTCTCTGTACAGTGAAAATACCATTAAACATGAAGGAAAAAAATAAAGACATTATAAGATAAAAGCTGAGAGAAATTGTCACCAGCAGACATGCATTGAATAAATATCTGTGTGAGATCTTCCCATTGAAGAGGAGATAATACTGTTACAAGAAAGAGAAATCTGTTAGGGAAGAGGTCCCAATCCAGACCCCAAGAGAGGGTTCTTGGATCTCACACAAGAAAGAATTCTGGGCGAGTCTGCGGTGCAAAGTGAAAGCAAGGTTATTAACAAAGTAAAGGAATAAAAGAATGGCTACTCCACAGACAGAGCAGCCCTGGGAGCTGCTGGTTGCCCATTTTTATGGTTATTTCTTGATGAGATGCCAGACGGGGTGGATTATTCATGCTTCCCCCTTTTAGACTATAGAGGTTAACTTCCCGATGTTGCCATGGCGTCTGTAAACTGCCATGGCACTGGTGGGAGTATAGCAGTGAGGACAACCAGATGTTACTCTCATGGCCATTTTGGTTTTGGTGGGTTTTGGCCAGTTCCTTTACTGCAACCTGTCTTATCAGCAAGGTCTTTATGACCTGTATTTTGTGCCGACTTTCTGTCTCACCCTGTGACTTAGAATGCCTCAGCTGTTTGGAAATGCATCCCAGTAGGTTTCAGCCTCATTTTACCCAGCTCCTACTCAAGATGGAGTTGTTCTGGTTCACATGCCTCTGACAATACTAGATGGAAATTTGGGTCTTCAGGAAGGAATAAAGAGCAGTGGGAATGTTAAATACGTAGGAAAATATACAATACTATTTTATTTTAATTCTTCAGTTCTGTAAAAGTCAGTTGACTAAAGCAATAACAATAATGTAGTGTTAGATTTATAGTATACTCATATATTTATATGTAATCAACATTTCACAACAAGAGCACAAAGGACAGAAGGGGTGTAAATGGAATTAAGACTCTTTTTCTTTTTTTTGAGATAGGATCTCACTCTGTCACCCAGGCTGGCGTGCAGTGGCACCATCTCAACTCACTGCAACTTCTGCCTCCCAGGTTCAAGCGATTCTCCTGCCTTGGCCTCCCGGGTAGCTGGGATTACAGGTGCATGCTACCACACCTGGTTAATTTTTGTATTTTTAGTAGAGACAGAGTTTCACCATGTTGCCCAGGCTGGTCTCGAACTCCTGAGCTCAGGTGATCCACCTGCCTTGACCTTTCAAAGTGTTGGGGTTACAGGCATGAGCCACTGCACCCGAACAGGCGTGAGCCACTGCACCCGGCCAAGATTCTTAAGAAAATGTATTATCAATATAAACAATAATAGAGTATAGTACATACAATTATATGTATCATATTAAAGTTAATATGTAACATGGTGTAATATTAATTCAGAGTAGACTGATAAGAATGTATATTGTAATCCCTAGAGGGACCACTTAAAAAAAAATACTAAGAAATATTTAAATATCCAGAAGAGGATACCGAATGGACTACCAAACATTCCTAGCTGTTCTTTTTTTTTTCAGTGCATTATTTTTATTATATTTTTATTCATCAAGTTCATATGCTGCTTATATATGCCAGGCATTGATCTGTAAAAGTAGTACCTTATTTAATCTTTATAACAACTTTATTCCCATTTTACAGATGAAGGACCTGACTCATAGCTATTAAGTGTCAGAGCCAGGATTAAAACATAAGCCACTTTTTTTTCTAATTTTTGCTTTTAACCACTATGTTATGCTTCTAGTGGAGGAAGCAGCTGACACATAAATTAACAAATAAGTGTCCTATTGATATGAGCGACAAAGGAAAAGAACAGTCTTCTCTGTCTCAGGAAGGGTTCAACCAGAGAAGCAGAACCAATGGGAAATAGTATGCTGTTGCCACGTCTGAGGCTGGAGCTTGAGGTCTACACGGCAGGTAGTTAGAAAAGGAAAATTAAGAGCAGTCTGGAATCCCATGAGGGCAGAATGAAACCTGTTTCCATTCTTGTTGCCTCTGACCTTGGTGTTAAACGAGGATCTTTGTTATCCCCCTTTTTTTTTTTTTTTTTTGAGAGAGTCTGGCTCTGTCGCCCAGGCTGGAGTGCAGTGGTGCAATCTTGGCTCACTGCAACCTGTGTCTCCTGGTTTCAAGCAATTCTCTGTCTCAGCCTCCCGAGTAGTTGGGATTACAGGCGCCCGCCACCATACCCTGCTAATTTTTGTATTTTTAGTAGAGACAGGATTTCACCATCTTGGCCAGGCTGATCTTGAACTCCTGACCTCATGATCCACCCACCTTGGCCTCCCAAAGTGCTGGGATTACAGGCGTGAGTCACCATGCCTGGCTAATCCTTGTTATTCTTATTTGTGCATTCTCCCAGATAAGCTTGAGGAACATCTGAGATAATTTAAAATAATTGGGATTTTTTTATTGAAATTGTGTTAAACTTATAAAATAATTTGAAAGGCTTTTTCGTTTGTCTCCCTTTATTTCTCTTTGCAACATTTCTTTATACTGATCTAACATTTTGTAAGACTATAGTAATTTTATATTTCTCATGGCTATTATGAAAGGAATTTCTCTTCATTTTATTTTTTAATTATTGCTGGTACATAGGAGTGCTACTGATTTTTAATTTTATGTACTATATCTTGCCATCCCACTTTCTCATGATTAAATTAAATTTTATAGGTATATGGTCAATTGATTATTTTGTAAACTTGTCTCTAGTTCATAGACATTTTAATTTTATTTCCTGCTTTATTACATAGGATGAAACTCCAAGAATAATGTTAAATGTTAATGATGACAGTGATAATGAGTTTTATGATAAACAGCTTTTTTTTTTTTTAAGAGAGGAAAAAAGGGATTATCATGAAGTACTACAAATATATCTTACAGCTATTGAAAATCTGCAATTCATGAAGCACCAGTGTGCTTTATTCACATTTATTCACACATTGAACAATTATTTGGTGAATGACCACTATGGGTTGATCAGTATTTTAGGTTTTGGGGATACAGTAATGAATAAGGCAGAGAATAAAAGTTCAACACCATTAAAATCCTTGGAAAACTATATAAGATAAAAGAAAGGTTACAAAGCCATCTATGTTTGACAACCAGAGGAGTATTGTCTAGATAGTAATTGCTGTAGAAAAGTACTTCTACCTAGGGTGATCACAGAGGAGCTTTGGTGATGGAAGAGATAACCCGGAACAACTGACAAGCTCAGAGTAGGGTTGGGAAGAAGCTACTCTGATGGCTGGAACATCAGGGGTGGAAGACTGATGCCTGACTCTCTCCAGAGTATAAGGCATATCAGGGGCTGATGAATAAACTAGTTTGCTTTATTCAGTACAGGGTGAATATATGGTAACAGGCATTTTGTTTTGTTTTGTTTGGTTTGGTTTTGTTTTGAGATGGAGTCTCACTCTGTAGCCCAGGCTGGAGTGCAATGGCACGATCTCAGCTCACTGTGACCTCCGCCTCCCGGATTCAATCAATTCTGCCACCCCAGCCTCCTGAGTAGCTGGGATTACAGGCGCCTGCCACCACACCCGGCTAATTTCTATATTTTTAGTAGGGACGGAGGTTTCATCATGTTGGCCAGGCTGGTCTTGAACTCCTTGACCTCAAGTGATCTGTCCCTCCTCGGCCTCCCAAAGTGCTGGGATTACAGCCATGAGCCACCATACCTGGCCTGGTAACGGTTTTTATACTTACCTCTGGGGATTCTTGGAGATTCTGAGGAGATATTTCAGGGGCAAAGAGGGAATCAAGAAGGTGGGACTCTGATTTTTCTCCATATCCCTCCGGACCTCTCAAAACCTGAACATTACTTTTGTCTGTTTTACATATTGGGGTTTCCGTTTATTTATTCTTTCTACACTTTTTTTTTTTTTTTTGAGATAGAGTCTTGTTTTGTCACCCAGGCTGGAGTGCAGTGGTGCAGTCATGGCTCACTGCAGCCTTGACCTCCTGGGCTCAAGCAGTCCTCCTGCTTCAGCCTCCCTAGTAGCTGAGACTACAAATATACACCATTGCACCCAGCTTTTTTTTTTTTTTTTTTTTTTAAAGGTGAGGTTGCACTATGTTGTCCAGGCTGGTCTTGAACTCCTGTACTCAAGTGATCCTCCTGCCTCAGCCTCCCAAAGTGCTGAGATTACAGGTATTAGCTACCACGCCTGGCTTTTTACACATTTTTATTGAATACCTACTAGGTGCCAGTAGAACCTAGGTGTTTTAGGTACTAGGAACATAGCAGTGAATAAAATAACCCCAAATGTAATGGTAGAGTGGGAGGGAGAAGACAGTAAATAGAATAAAATATAAACATAAGTCGAGTAAGAGCAATAGAGGATTCTTCTTAGGAATTTGCTATTTTAAATGGGATGGTTTGGAAAGTCCCCTCTAAGATAACATTTTGAGCAAAAACTTGAAGAAAACGAGGAAGCAAACCATGCAGATTTCTGGGTAGAAAGAGTTTCAGGAAAAGGGAATGACCGATGCAGAAGCTTGAAGAGGAAGTGTGTCTGGCAAATTCCAGGAACAAGAATGGTAGGCCAGGTGGATAGCAGTGAGACACGAGGTCACAGCATTCACAGGGAGTAAGGTTGTGTAGGGCAACAGTATCTTGGTAAGGACTTTGGTTTTATTTTGAGTAAAATGGAAAATCATCAGAGTGTTTTAAGCAAGGAGTTATACCATCTGATGTAAGGTTTAATAGGATCACCAGGGTGGAAGCTGGGAGACTAGTCTAGTGTTAAGACGTGCTCAGATTCCCTGGATATTTTTTTGGAAGTAAATCCAATAGAATAGCCTGATTTGTGGGATCTGGATATGAAAGAGAAGTAGAAATTAAGGATGACTCCAAGGTTTTTGGCCTTGTGTGACTACAAGTTTGGAGTTGTCATTAACTAGGAATGGAGCAGTTTGGTGGGGCAAGATTAGGAGTTCAGTGTTAGACATATTAAGTTTGAGATATCAGACATCCAAGTGGAGGTATCAGGTGGGCAGAGGGATATTATGAATCAAGTTCAGAGGAAAGATCTGAGCTACAGATATAAATGTAACATTGTTAACTTCTTGATTTTGATAATTATTCTGTGGTTATGTACAAGCATGAGCTTCCCCGACTCCCACCCCAAATTAAGACATGCTTACTGAAATATTTAAGGGGTAGGGTGTGATGTCTGTAACTTAGTCTCAAACAGTTCAGGGAAAGTAATCATATAGACAGATCAATAGAGAATAATAAAGCGAGTGTGATGAATTTAACATTTAAAGAACCTGGGTGAAAGATATATGAGAATTCTTTGTACTATGCTTTCAGCAGCTTTTCTGTAAATCAGAAATTATTTCATAACAGAATGTCTTTTAAAAGTGAAGGAAAATACAGACATTTCCAGGCAAACAAAAAGAGAAAATTCATCACCAGCACACTGTACTGAAAGAAACACTAAAGGAGTTTTCAGGCAGAGAGAAAATGATCTTACATGGAAACATAGAAATGGCAGGAAAGAATGAAGGACAAACAAAAGGACACATATCAACGAATATTGACTGTGTAAAATAAGAATGTCTTTCTTGTGGATTTTAACATACATTATAATTGAAATGCATGCCAGTACACAAAAGGAGGGGTGGAGGGAAAGTTATATGTGCGAGGATCTTTGGGGGAACAGTAAAATTTCTCATTTATATCACACTATAGTAAGTAAAGGATATATTGTGATGTCTAGGGCGTTGGTTCGCAAGTGTTTTAGTCTCAGGACCCCTTCCACCCTTAATTGAGGATCTCCCATTAGGCAAACATCCAGTAATTACTGTTGCAGACAAATTCCATTGACGGGTGCTAAAATGAGATGAAAGTTTCAAGAGAAAGAGCAAAGTGTCTTTTCCGAGCTATTTATTAACTCTGAAAGAAAAGATAGTAACTTTGCAGTTGAGAAATCCATCAGAAACCACCTTGACTACAAGGTAATAGAGAGAAAAACTGAATTAAAAAGAAGACAGGAGAGAAAAGAGAGCACTAAACAGGTCAAAAGGAAAACAAATTGTAATATGAAAGATATAAACCCCCAAAGTTCAGCATTTACATTAAATATAAATGGAGTAAATACTCCATTAAAAGCAGTTGGTCAAGATTAGATTTAAAAGACTCAATGCTGCTTGCATCAGACACACCTTTAGTATAAAGATATTTAAGGATTAAATGTCAAGTGATGGAAAAAGATATACCATGCAAACACTAACCACAAGAAACTCGGTACTAATACCAGACAAGGTGGTCTTAAAAGTAGAATCAGAAGGCCAGGAGTGGTGGCTCATGCCTATAATCCCAGCACTTTGGGAGGCCGAGGTGAGCAGATCACCTGAGGTCAGGAGTTCAAGACCAGCCTGGCCAACATGGCGAAACCCTGTCTCTATGCAGTGGCGCATGCCTGTAATCCCAGCTACTCCAGAGTCTGAGGCAGGAGAATTGCTTGAATCTGGGAGACAAAGATTGCGGTGAGTGGAGATCACGCCACTGCACTCTAGCCTGGGCGACAGAGCGAGACTCCGTCTCAAAACAAATAAACAAAAAAAAGTAGAGTCAGAGATAGAAAAATTTCAGAATAATAAAATGGTCAATCACCAACAAGATGAACATTTCAAAATAGTTACACACCTAACAAACATAGCTTCAATATACGTAAAGCAAAACTGAACAGACCTGAAAGGACTAGACAAATCTATCATAATGGGGCGTTTCAAAACTTCTTTCAAAACTTCTTTCTCCATGTTTGATAGTACAAACAGACAAAGCAATCCAGATTCTAACAACACAATGAACAAACTTGCCTTATTACGTAGAACGCTGTACTCAATGAAGATGATAAACAAACAAAAAGTATTCAGTCTCGGTCGTTGTCAGAGAAATGCAAATTGCAATCAGAATGTGGCATCCTTCACACCCACCAGAATGACTAAAATGGAAAAGACTGAGAACTTTGCTGCTGGGTGTGGGACAGCTAGAGCTCTTCTACTCTGCTGGTGGGAGTGTGAATTGCTGTGACCATTTTGGACATTGTTGGCAGTATCTGTTAAAGCTGAGAAGACGTGCACTCTATAATCGAGCATTTCCCCTAAAAAAATACATATTAAGAATGTTGATAGCAGCATTATTCATAGATGGTCCAAAACTAGAAATAGATACATTCTTTTACTGTATAAGACTACAATACAACAATTTGAATGAACTGTGGCTGTGTGTAATAACAAGGATGACTCGCAAGCATAATGTTGAACAAAAGGAGCCGTTTACCTTTTTTTTTTTTTTTTTTTTTTTTTTTGAGACGGAGTCTCGCTCTGTTGCCCAGGCTGGAGTGCAGTGGCGTGATCTCTGCTCACTGCAAGCTCCACCTCCTGGGTTCACGCCATTCTCCTGCCTCAGCCTCCCGAGTAGCTGGGACTACAGGTGCCCACCACCACGCCCAGCTAATTTTTTTTGTATTTTTAGTAGAGACGGGGTTTCACCATGTTAGCCAGGATGGTCTCAATCTTCTGACCTCATGATCCACCGCCTCGGCCTCCCAAAGTGCTGGGATTACAGGTGTGAATGCTTTCCGTATTATCCCACATATATAAAATTCAAAAGCAAGCAAACTGAATCTGTGGTATTAGAAGTTAGGTGGTGACTGGGAGGAGACGAGGGATGTTGCTAGAGGCTGTTACTCTATTTTTTGATCTGGATGGTAGTTACATAAGTGTGTTCACCGTGGGAAAATTCATTAAGCTGTACACTTAAAAATGTGCATGCTTTTCTGTATATATTCAATGCCAACAAAAGTTTCCTTAAAATTATAATGAGGCTGTGCGTGGTGGCTCACGCCTGTAATCCCAGCACTTTGGGAGGCCGAGGCAGATGGATCACGTGAGGCCAGGAGTTTGAGACCAGCCTGGCCAACATAGTGAAACCCTGTATCTACAAAAATACAAAAATTAGCAGGGCTGGTGGCACACTCCTGTAATCCCAGCTTCTCGGTAGGCTGAGGCACGAGAATTGCTTGAACCTGGGAGGCGGAGGTTACAGTGAGCCGAGATGGCACCAGCCTGAGTGACAGAGTGAGATTCTGTCTCAAATAAATAAATAAATAAAATAACGAGACTTTTTTTAACCTTTCAGAATGGCAAAGATAAAAAGCTTAATAGCATCATGTAGGCAAGGTTGAGGGTATGTGAGTGGAAACAACCTGGAAGAAGGTTTGACAGGTCTTATCAAAATTAAAACTGCACACATCTGAGTCTATTCCTAGGGATATAGTTTACACATGTACAAGTGGTATATTCAAGGTCCTTTATTATGGCTTTGTTTGTAGCAGTAAAGGTTCAGTAGGGTATGTTAAATAAATTATAGTACATCCATACCAACCATATAGCCATTAAATAGAATGAGAGAGCTCTGTAGATACTAATATGGAGTATCCTCCAAGATAACCTAATTAAAAATAGCAAGGTATAGAACAGCATGTATAGCGTGCTATCATTGTATAAAAATATACGGACACACATATGTATACACACATGTGCTTTTTTTTTTTTTTTTTTTAAAAAAAGAGATGGAGTCTTGGCCAGGCGCAGTGGCTCATGCCTGCAATCCTAGCACTTTGGGAGGCCGAGCGAGTAGATCACGAGGTCAGGAGTTCAAGACCAGCCTGGCCAAGATAGTGAAACCCCATCTCTACTAAAAATACGAAAAAATTAGCTGGGCGTGGTGGTGCCTGTAATCCCAGCTACTCGGGAAGCTGAGGTAGAGAATTGCTTGAACCCAGGAGGCTAAGGTTGCAGTGAGCCGAGATGGCACCACGGCGCTCCAGCCTGGGTGACAGAGCGAGACTCCGTCTCAAAAAAAAAGACATGGAGCCTCACTATGTTGCCTAGATTTGAAATCCTGGACTCAAGCAATCCTCTTGCCTCATCCTCCCAAGCAGCTGGGATTATAGGTGTCCACCACTGTGCCCAGCTACATGTATGCTTTTTATATAAGAAGCTTTAGCAATAGTTGCCCCTGGAGGATGTAACAGGGTGGCAGGAGTGGGAAGGAGACTGATTTTTCACGATAAAGTGGACCCCCTTTATCCATAGTTCTGCCTCTTATGCTTTCAGGTACCCGAGGTCAACCAAAGTCCAAAAATGTTTAAATGGAAAATTCCAGAAATAAATGATTCATAAGTTTTAAATTGTGTGCCATTCTGAGTAGCTTGATGAAACCTCATGCTGTCCTACCTGAGATGTGGATCATCCCTTTGTCCAGCTTATCCATGCTGTGGACGCCTCCACCTGGCAGTCACTTAGTAGCCCTCACGGTGATCAGATCGATGGTCATGGTATCCAAGTGCTTGTGTTCAAGTAAGCTCTATGTTACTTAATAATGACCCCACGTGCAAGAGTAGTGATGCTGGCAATTCAGATATGTCAAAGAGAAGCCGTAAAGTGCTTCCTTTAAGTGAAACGGAGAATGCTCTTGACTTAATAAGGAAAGAAAAAAAATCATATGCTGAGGTTGCTAAAATCTATTGTAAGAACAAATCTATCCATGAAATTGTGAAAGAGGAAAAAAAATTTGTGCATAGAATGTACAGAATTTTGTATTATCTGTGGTTTCAGGCATTCGCTGAGTGTCTTGGAATGAATCCCCCCACAGATAAGGGTGGGCTACTGAATACTCTTTTATATCTTTAGAATTTTATACAATGCAAATATTTTTTAAACATTAATTTTAAAAATAATTGTTAAAAATCCCTTAGAAAGATGTTCTCTCAGTAAGTTCAGTAGAGCCCACATTTTCCGTCACGCTGAAACAGATCTTTGGTTTAATACCAGACGACATAGTCTGCATTGCATGTGAGTGCCAAGCTGTGTGGGGGAAAATAGCCTGTGACATGGTGCTCAGATTGCAAGGGTATATGGGAATGAGGTGATGAGGGCACAGCGGGTTCAAACATCCGGTCTTGTGCTCACTGGAAGATGCAGCACTTGTGGAGTGAAATGGTGAGCCCATCCCCACCCCAACCGGGTGTAGTGTAATTTCCCTCTCTCTCCCCTTCTGAGCAAGTGTAAGTTGAATTCAGAGCGTAAGTTGAATTCAAGTCTCAAACCTCCTGGGCTCAAGCAATCCCCACCTCAGCCTCCCAAGTAGCTGGCACTACAGGTGTGCACCACCATGCCCAGCTAATTTTTGTAGTTTTGTTTGTTTGTTTGTTTGTAGAGATGGGGGTCTCACTATGTTGCCCAGGCTGGTCTCAAACCCCTGGGCTCAAGCAGTCCGCCCGCCTTGGCCTCCCAAAGTGTTGGAATTACAGGCATGAGCCACTGAGCCTGGCTTTCTACATAAGTCTTTTACTACATTATTTTATTATTTCTTAGAAGCAAAATGATTGAGTCAAAGGTATGAACATTTTTAAAACTCTTGCGATAGAGTGCTGAAGTGACTTCCAAAGTTTCTCAGTTTGCTCTTCCACAGCACCCTCACTGGCATTGGGCATCCTCTTGTTTAAAAGCAGTTTTTAATTTGAAAAAATCCAGTCTTAATAACTTTGCCAATACATCTGAATGATAGGCTGGAAGTCAGAGATGTCAGTGTTACCTTTCAGCTTGAATGGGATTTGGAATGTTCCACCCCCGCCCCAGGCTATTATAGAGAGTAGTGCTGAGGAGCCTGGGCCTGGGGTCCCAGCCTGGCCCTCCACCCTGCAGCAGTGAGATCTCAGATAGGCCTGTTCATGTCTGTGAGCCTCAGGCTCTTCCCCTGTAAATGGGGAGAATCAAGTGTCTACTTCTGGCACTGCTCGGAGGTGCCACAAAACTGTGAGCCTGCAAACAGAACCGTGAGCCTGCAAACAAAACCGTGAGCCTGCAAACCGTGTGTCGTGCCCCTTGGCAGGCCTGCACAGGGTTAGCGTGGAGCTCAAAGAGTTAAAGATGTAAAGAACTAAAACGCTCTGCTACACGTGGGTTTAATACACTTGGCTGTTATTTTGAGTGAGGGGTGGAAATATGAATGATTTCTTTTTTGTTTTTTGTGTGCTTTTCTTTATTTTCCATGTTTTCTGCAGTTGAAATTTCATTATCAATATATAATCTATATTATTCTATATACTATACCTATTATACATTACAGATAGAGAAACAGACAAAACTCATTCAACGTAAGAAACTGGGGGGTAGGGGTCCTAGGGAGGCTCCCATTTAACAGGTAGGGAAAATGAGATCTTGCACTCTCACATTGCCTAGCAGTAAATAAGCACTCAAATATTTATGGATTTGGTTGAGTGCTACATATTTATCTCAATACTAATAATGTTGACAGTAGCAACCAATACCAGATTCATTTGAGCTACACAGCTAGGTGGTGACAAAGTAATTTATGTATTGACCTATTAGGACATAGCATGTTTTCATGTGTTAATATCAGATTAATGTGAGGACTTGCAAGAACATCTGATGCCTGCATGGCAGCTTAAATCTTTAGGAAGTAAGCTGAATGCCAAATAATAGACCTTCTGATCACATATTTAAGATTCAAGATGTAGAAGAAAACCCCAAAGGAACATTTATAGCATTCAGCTGGGTGACTAAAGAGTGTGCCCTAGTGCACCAAACTCTTGTGACAAGATTTTCTTAAAGGAACAAAAAATCTCCACCTTGATTTGTGTCTTATAGTGGAGTTGTTTCCCAAATCAGGCTGTTTCAAAGAACATATGAGACGGCGTATGGCTAGCCCTCCCATCCCAAAGCAAATGTTTGTTTTGTTGCAATGATGGAAACATTTCCATTGGTGAAGCAAATATTTAGAGCTGAAAGAAACATTTGGGCAGCCAGGATGTGTCAAAACAGAACAGATGTCTGCCTTTTAAAAACACATTTAAAAAAAGCCACCTTGTACTTGGCTGCTGTGGTCGCAGCCACAATGGGTTAAGCAAGAAGTTAGAAATTGTGGATGTCTTTCTGTTATAATCCTAGCTCCTAGACTTGGCTTTGTATCTTTTTCTGTCTTGGTTTTTCTCTTCCAGAAAATGGGGTGAACCATTGTGATTTTGTTAAGGATCAAGTCTGGTTGGTTTGTTTTCCCCAAATATTTTCTTTGTTCTTAAATTTATTTATTTGAATCAGAAATCTATTCACAGGGAACAAAATTCATAAGGCTAGGCAGTGAAAAGTGTTCCTCAATCTCTGTTCCCCAGCAACTAGTCCTCTCTATAACCAGTGTTACCAGTTTCCTGTCCTCCTTTTCTTTCAGGTATACACACTGTGTGTGTGTGTGTGTGTGTGTGTGTGTGTGTGTGTGTGTGTGGACTTCTCTGTACCCTTCACCTAGTTTTCCCCCATGCTCCTGATGTTCTCTTTGGCTTTCTTCTTTCGGGGGTGTTAATTCTGAGAGTTTGCTTATTTAAAATATGCAGACTCTGTCAAGTGGCAGAGGGCAGTAGGTATGTCAGGCTGCCCATGCTCCCCGCCCCCTGCCCCTGCCCAGCACAGAGAGCCCCGTGTGAGAATCCAATTCTGGGGCTCACATGGGCTGTGGGCAAGTCCATGCCCCTCTCTCTGTCCCTTTTTCTTGATCTATAAAACAGAAGGAAAAAAGAAAAAGAACAGGAGAGAGGTCAGATAAACTCCAATTTTTCTTGCAGTTCTGAATTTCTTTGTTTGGTTGTCAAAGGCAAGTTGATTCCTTTTTTTAAACCACCCTTCATGACCTCTTCTGAAAACAGGAGCAAGATTTAAGTATCATTAAAAGTGTTTATCAATTTGACTTTTCCATGCATGCACAAACACACGTTTGGCTTACTTGGCATTTAAGTAGCAGAGATTCCTGATTACCCTTCCCTTGGTCTTTAGGGACACAGTTTCTTCCCTAGGACTTACTCAGTATACTGTGGGAAGGGCTGACTTTTCTACCTGTTGCCAAAGACCTGCTGTCTGTGGCAGCCGCAACGATATTTGTCCTGCTATTAATCCTCTGGAATCGATCAAATATCGAAAATAACTTCTCTTTGTTTTTGTTTCTAATTTAGCAGAGAGGGATTAAAAGAAAAAAAAAGCCTTTAGATTATATAGATCTAAAAATAGACATCATGGATGCTGATTGGAAACCCTCCCAGTCGTTCATATGAGAGATCTCAATTTGTGTTACATAGAGGGGCAGCTCACTTCTGTCTTGTTCACCAGTTATACTACTCCCCAGAGAAGCTCAATAAATTTTATAGGGAAGTTTCCTCCTTATGCGGAAGGAGCTAAGCTCAATGACTGGTGTGTCTGATATAATTTAGGGCTCCAAGGGAGTACGTCTGCCTTGTGGAATAACCTATCAAAAGTAAATGTACAGAAACTTTCGATCTTGGTTGATTTGGCTGTGTCATTGAAACTGCTCAGCACTGGACCCTGTGAACCCAGCCTGTCTGCTTTGTAATTAAACTGCTCCCCCAAACTCACATTTGATTCACTGTTAAAATGGCCTTTTGTGTGTTTCACTGGTAGTGGCTTCTGAGCTTGCCTGCTGTTGTTCCACGGTTTCCACCACTAGCCCTTTGAAACCTCCAAACTTGGACGTGGTTGAGTTTTTACATCCCTCTTTGCCTCTTCTGTTGACATTAGGAAAGCAGACCTGCCTTCTCTTTAGGCTTCAAGTGGAACAAGCCTGCCAGTTTCCTCAGTCTTTCAGCTAGCAGTGAAATACATTTTGCACTGGCTTTTTCACTGAGTGATTTATACTGGGAGACGTGGCTGGGTGATGTCCAGTGTCCTTTTGTCTTTGCGTTTATTTTTCTTCCACATTTAATATATTTAAAGGATATATTGTCTTTATGGTTCACTGGGATAAGGAGGGATTGGTGCAAGTTTTAATGAGAGGTGCCCCAGCTCTGTGTTGAGCTGAGAATTATCTTCTTGGTTAGATATCTTTCTTTCTTTCCTTAGGTGGCAGGAGGCAGTGTTTTGCTGCTTTTTGAAATAATGTTTCTGCCTAACGATTTCTAGAAGGATACCGAGAGGACATTCAGCTTCAGGGCATCATCAGCAACTTTTTCTCCTGTTGTTTGAACTTCCCTCATTTAAGGAGAGGGGAAAGTCTCAGGTCTTGTTCTTGAATTTACATATCAATATTAAGATGATGGGAACCAGCCCCCTGCCACTCCCCATCAGATCAATTCTTATAAAAACTCTTGCATTCAGGGTAGTGACATTTGGAACTAGTTTTCTCAGAAACTGTTTTCACTGCTTGGGAATAGTTAATCAGTGGAGGAAAAAGTGTTTGACTTATATGCTTAATATTTTAACCAAGTGAATTAGACAGGTTGGGGGGCTGGGGGAGGGGATAAGAAAGTGGGTGGGGGAGGCCCCATAAACAAGGTGATATATAATATTTTTTTTGTTCTCCTTTTAAATAAATACCGATCAGCTTTATGTTCAGAGACAATAGGAGCCGTTGGCTTAAATTTGCAGTTTACTGTATTTATGGCTGTAATATCAAGGTGCTGCCGTCGTAATTTCATGCCCCAATGAGAAGAGCAAGGTCGAAGCAAATGCTTCCATCGGCATCTGCTAACACACTAACTCATAAACAAGGCCCGGCTGGATCAGGTGGCACGGAATAATACAGGCTAATGAAATACAGCACAGCTTTCCATTACTGTTAGTTTTTACAGTGTCGTCATTACGTGTAATTTATGTTTAAAAAATTCAATTTTATACAAGGCACTGGGAAATAGGGGTCTCCAGGTCATCCTACGACTTTTAGAGGCTCTGAGAGTCCTTATTGTACTCTACTGTTCCAACAAAATGTTCATAAAATAAAATAAAAATACTTTTCCCCTTCCCCTCCCTGAACCTTTTCTGAGAGAGTTGATTTTTTCTTTTAATTTGGGAAGTATTTTTAGCCAGCTGTCTTCTCTGCCTCATCTCCTCCCAGAGTGTGCCGGGGCAGATAACTTAGTTGTTCTGAGAGAGGTGACCCCCTCTCAGTGTCCATGAGTCCCAGATGAATTGGCCAAGTCCTAGAAATAGAGGGGCTGCGGAGCGGGGAGGAAGAGGTCTCAATGACCAGCCCTTGACTGCCACCGTTTGTCACTGGCCCCCTGGCCCTGTTCCCGTGATCCCAGTCAGATGCCACATTTTTATAATAAAACTAGGGCTGAGCAGGAAGGCGCTGGCAGGAGTTCATTACCTTGCTTATTTTCAAACTCTTCCTAACCCTTCTGTCCTGGTTGTTGTTTGACCTGAAAGATGAAGAGAACACTGCTGTCTTCTGTCATCTGTCTTTCTGCTTCACCTGCACAGGGCCAAGCCCCGTGGCAGTGCCCAGCGGTCACTGGGGACAGTGCTGAGGTTACTTATCCTGAGAAACCCTTGCACGGCCTGTCCCGCAGAGAAAAGACAGCCCTTCCGGGTCCCTGGTTTGGTCTGAGTCGTGGGAAAGGACCCTAGGGCATCACAATCGCAGCCTGTACCCTGCAGCTCACAGAGTCAATCAGTTTGGTTTTATTTGCATTTGAACAGAAACCTTGAGAAAAAGAAAGCCAATTTGTTTATCTTCTAGGGGATAAAAATAGGCAAGTGTGGCAGCCCTGTGGCCACGCAGGTCAGACACTGCAGCAGTGACACTGGGGTTTTATTAATCAATAGGATGTAGCTCACTTGTTCTGTCCTTTTAAAAAAAAGCCCACCCTGGAGAAGAGATGCTTGGCCCAGCTCCTACACAAGGGCAGCAGTCATCTCCGGTCCAGGGAGCTCTTCTGGAGGTTTTTGCAAGTAGATTCTAGAGAACTGAGAGAACAAGAAGTCTTGCCCACGCTGGGCACATGGAATCTTCATTCAAAGAGTTTGGTTTGAATTGAGAGCTCTCAGTTTTGCATATCAGGTAACTATGATGTGAAAAGATGAAGCGGCCTCTTTACCTCTCAGAGTCAGCCCACACCCTCTTCGCCTCCCCTCCTCTCAGAGAAGCTCCCTCGTCCCTTTCTCCTCCTTTTGACTAGAGCTAGTGAGTGGAGAGAGTAACTGAACGGGAATTTCTTAGTGTTATTCTCTATCAATAATATATTTTAATTGTCAGTGCTATAGACTGGGTGGCTGGGGGTTGGGAGCTGGTGGCTCTTGAAAATCACCACGTGGCAGAAAGGAAGTTATAGGAAGAACATAAAGGCTTAGTGCCAGTGGTGTCGGGTAATGCATATTGATACCTCAACTAAAAGAACATTTGGGGCTTTATTAAAATTGACTAATTCTTCCAAAGATAGCAGCTAAAGGAGGACTTAGATGAATAGAGGAGGGAGGAGGCTTGCAGGACGGTGAAGCCCTTTGCTTCCAGCTCTCTGCCTGCTCAGCCATTGCTCCGTCCCTCTGCAGTTAGATTATTCCTTGCAGATAGCAATCAACTGGAAGGAAGTGTCTGTGTCTAATTTGCATGAGATTATTTAAAACAACAACAAAAAAAAGGTCTGCATTAGTCAGGGTGATGGTAAACAACGCAAAGAGAGATGCCTTTTATAATATAGCCTGTGCCTCAGCTTTCAGAGCCAAATATAATTCACTTACAATTGGCAGTTTCCTTTATTATTCCTTTTAACCTTTTGGATTCTGCAAGGTCTCAATCTAAGATCAGCAGTTTGTCTTGGCAGTAGTGGGAAAGATGGGGCTAGGGCACCGGGATGTCCTATGTTGGCTCCATGGCAGCACTTTGACCCTGAAGGCAGGGTCATCACAGCACCAAGAGCCAATGACTGGGCAGATAACTAGTTGTGATCTAGAGACAGGTGGGTGTTCCCACTCAGTCTCCCTAAGTTCCAAATGAATCACCTGAGTCCTGTAAATGCAGTCTTAAAGCTGGCCAGTTCTGCCTAAGGTGGGGACATTCCAGAGGAAGATGACACTCAAGGAAGTCTATGACAGGCATTTGGACTTGATTTAGGGTTAGAATATTAGAACGAGAACAAGATGAGGACATTCTACCTTTTTCTCTCTAGTATTGTTCAAAAAGTTGTCCAGGCGTCATTTACAGATAGGAGCCAGGGGTTAAGTTCCTGTATTGTTTCAATGTAGCCCCAAAACAATATTCACTGGCTCCTTCCTGTAGATGAGAGTGGCGGGGTAGGGAGAAGAAAATGTAGTCCTTCTCTCAAGCTCTTTAACAAGTCTGAAGACCTAGGACATAGTTTGAGTCTGCCATTTGATGTTTTGTAACTCTGGTGTAGTAGAGAGTCACTGGGCTGAAGAGGGAGAGCCTTGAGTGCCCATCACATCACCACTGTCTACAAGTAGGATGTGGGGCATCGTTTCTACCCTCCTTGGGCCTCAGGTTTCTTATCTGTTAAATGAGGGCAGTGACTGGGATAATGGCCCGGCTCTGAATATGATTCAGTGAGATTGTTAAAACGCTTATTTTTAAAAAGAAGAGAAAGGATTCATTTACTGTAACTAAATCAAAATCCTGCCTCTCCCAGAGAACCAGGGACATCAGAATTTCAGCCAATATAAATTTTGAGCCTCAAATGATAACGTCTCTGAAAAACAAGAGCTTGGAAGGAAGTACTGATGCCCTTTCAACTGTGGCCTCACTAGTGGGCTCGGCTGCGATAATGCAAGGAACATGTTTTATTAGGAAAATAGGCTTCATAAAAGCTCAGGGCCAGAGGGCAGAACTGCGGGCAGGGAGTCCTGTCCCTTTAACCAGCTCCGGCTCTCAGGGCCACAGCACAGTCTGTAACTTACTGTATATTTCCCCAGTGTTAAACATTATTGTACTTGTTTATATTTGAAAGAGCCAAAAGGGAAAATGAGAATGCAACTGAATGCTCCTTTTGGGAAAATTATCTTCATTTGCAGCCAGCGGCTGACAAGGCACACGAACCACCAGGTTTATAAAATTCCGTAGTGTACCAGTGACCATCAGCCTGTGCTGACATCGCAGATGCTGCTTTCTTCTCTAATGGCTGATTATGAACTGGTTAAAACAATGTCTTTCCCACTAGGGCTCTGAAAGGGGTTCCCCTTCCTGTTTAGTCGGAGCGATCGGCAGTCACTACACAGGCTGGAACCTGAGAGGCACAAACTCAGGCCGGGGGTATTCTCTGTTGTTGCCTGGCTTGCCTGTTGGTCCTGTCCCTGTTCTTCTTGGGAGGTGAAATTATGGGTAAAGCAGTCCCTTTGCAGCAAGCACCCCCTCTCTAGCTCCACTCTACTGACCTTCAGCTTTTGTCTTTGGAAGGTGGTACGTGATGCGCTGTGAACCCTGGAAGCATTTTCATCCAGCCCACCAATCTGTTGAGAGCATGGTGCTATCAGGGCAACCCGGTGGCTCTTCAGACTTCCCAGTGGTGAGGCTGTGCCTGCCCTTGGCCAGCTCCACTGTGTGAAGAGGGTAAAGAGGGGAACAGCTGCAGTTTTAAATGGGGATAGTCCTCAACTCCTCAGCACAGAGAAGGGAAAAAAGAGTCCAGGGCTGTTTAGAAAAGTTCGGGCATTTTCCTTTGACCAGCTGTGGTAGGGCATGAAAAGTTTGAGGGGTGGCTGCAGTCAACTCATATGCCAGTATGGTGCAGGGCGGAGCTGTGCTTTAAAGCATTAATGTGCACCATCTATTAGCCCCTAGGCATGGAGTATGAGGCACCATCCTTTTGAAGATGCTGATCCTCAGAACCTCCTTGTACTTCATCTACCCCCAGGGGCAAATATACCATGCTGTGGGCCTCTAATGGAGAGCTGCTGACCAGATGTGGAAAAGCTCTCGGCTGTAGTTTAAAAGCTCTGTGTTGCGGCTCGCTTGGATGTTGGGATTCCCGGAACAGCAAGGGCTGGCCGAGTGGTCTTTTGCAGACTAACAGTGACCTCCCACCTGCTTTTCCCACTCTCAGCAGCTGGAGCGCCTTTGTACACACAGCTACTTCCTGAGCTGGCCCTGTGTGACCGCTCCTTTCATACTTGAGCGCCACATTTCATTCTGTTCTTTGGGTTAGATGGGGCTCTCTTCCTCCTCCCAAGAGTCAGTGTCCCAAATTGGCTCAGACCCGGTGGAAATATCCCAGCTGTGTCCCCACTGGAAATGCGGCCTTCATGGGTTTTCATTTGCCTTTTATTCTTCTGTGGGCAAATCCTCTCCACATGGCATAGCCACTGCAGATGGCGCCCTGCTACTTCCTGATGTCCCATGTATGGTGTGGTTTAGAGTGTCGGGAGGATTTCAAGAAGGGAAAAGAAAAACTAGCCAAAGGCGATACAGGCAGCGTGTGATAGGCTAGAATAATAATCATCTGAAAGTTTGGGCCTGGCCTTGTTTTGATCTGTTTTCTTGTTTTATTTTCTTCTTTACATTCTATATCCCATTCATACTAATCACAGTCAGTCCTGATTTTTCTTTTTATTTCTGCATTTGTCATAAAATAAAGCAAATTATTCCCGTCTTCAGAAACGATCTAGACTAATTAGTTGTCTCACCCAATAATTAGTTTTTTGTTTCCCTGTCTGTTTTCATGCATTATTGTTAGTTTTTTCCCCTCTTTTTTTTAACACCATTACAGATTAAAATGAGCCACATTTGCAGTTGATGGTATCTGTTTTCGGGGGAAGAATGGAGAATTGCAGTACCGAGCGACTTCAAAAGCAGCAATAAACTCAAGGATAAATTAAGGAAATTGAATGAGCCACATTTGGAAGCAGTGTTGAGGCTAATATTCTGTCGCTTAAGGTTAAATTGCAACTGAGAGAGGTTCCGGAGAATCTGAAATCGGGGAGGCAACTTACTAGGATGCGAGGCATTCTGTGGCTGTAAAGGTCTTTGCTCAGTGAAGATTCTGTTGCAGCTATGGACACTGACAAAAGGTACTCACCTGCAATGATGTCCTCTTCTCCCCAGGGCTGACAGATGAAGAGATTGATATGGCCTTCCAGCAGTCGGGCACTGCTGCCGATGAGCCTTCGTCCTTGGGCCCAGCCACACAGGTGGTTCCTGTCCAGCCCCCTCACCTCATATCTCAGCCATACAGTAAGTCACCCACTCAAACTCCTGCTTAACCTTGATTGGGATTCAGGACTCTGGCCAAAGGGCAGTGTTCTGTATCTCCCAGACTTAGCAAACCGGGAGAAACTGGGAGCAGCAGAAAGCTCTTGGGTTTTTCCCAAGGAATGTGACACACCCTAGTCTTCTAGACAAATTTTTTAAAGTATGTGACAAAGGTTTAAGAAGAGACAAGGGATCAGAATAAATGATTTTATTGTTGTTTCAGGTATTTTGGTTACATGCAGAAAACCTGTACAACTATTTATTGATTCTGTTCCCATCTCCTCATACCAGTGCTTTTGAATGTTACTGTTTCACTAAAAACAGCGTGAACGTCTGACTCATGGGTGCATTCTTGTTTGCTCACTGCAATAACCTGTCTCCCACTTCTATTTTTTTAAGTTAATATTTGTAAGTTTAGGTCAGCCTCCATTTCCCTCCCTCCCTTGTCCTGGCTATACTTTGTACGTTTATGTAGTAGCGGTCTGTTAGGGAATTTCAGGTTAAAACATGAAGTTCCTTTTTGAATGTTTCTTTTAATTATACGAGATCATGACCCATGAGGGGTCTTTCGTTGTTCTTAAATGAAAGCTACTATAGGAATAAAGTTTCTTCAAACAAGTTATAAATGCATACCTCCAAAATGCAGCCAGAAGCCCTCCTTGAAATCACTTATAAAAAGTTTAAAAAGGCTAAAATTGACTACAAAGCTATGGAAAATAGCTCCATTTTGTTTCTTTAATGAAACTCAGCATTGGGCCGGGCACGTTGGCTCACGCCTCTAATCCCTGCACTTTGGGAGGCTGAGGCGGGTGGATCACCTGAGGTCAGGAGTTCGAGACCAGCCTGGCCAACATGATGAAACCCTGTCTCTACTAAAAATACAAAAAATTAGCCAGATGTGGTGGCAGGCGCCTGTAATCCCTGCTACTCAGGAGGCTGAGGAAGGAGAATTGCTTGAACCCGGGAGGTGGAGGTTGCAGTGAGCCGAGATCGTGCCACTGCACTCCAGACTGGGCAACAAGAGCGAAACTCTGCCTCAAAAAAACAAAGGGCAGGCAGGGTGCAGTGGCTCACATCTGTAATCCCAACACTTTGAGAGGCCAAGGCAGGCGGATCACTTGAGGTCAGGAGTTCGAGACCAGCCTGGCCAACGTGGTGAAACCCTGTCTCTACTAAAAATACAAAAAATTAGCCGGGCGTGGTGGCACACGCCTGTAATCCCAGCTCCTTAGGGGGCTGAGGCAGGAGAATCACTTAAACCCAGGAGGTGGAAGTTGCAGTGAGCCGAGATCACGCCGCTGCACTCCAGCCTAGGTGACAGAGTGAGACTCTGTCTCAAAAACAAAGAAAAAATAAACTCAATACTGGATCTGTAATCTCTCAAAATGCCTTTTCTATAATTGTTATTCTCAGAAGTTTTATTTTTGCAAAAAATGATTTAAAACTCTTAGATATCAGATTTTAAGGCCGGGCGCAGTGGCTCCCACCTGTAATCCCAGCACTTTGGGAGGCCGAGGTGGGCGGATCACTTGAGGTCAGGAGTTCAAGACCAGCCTGGCCAATGTGGCAAAACCCTGTCTCTAATAAAAATACAAAAATTAGCTGGGCATGGTGGCGGGTGCCTGTAATCCCAGCTACTCAGGAGGCTGAGGCAGGAGAATTGCTTGAACCGAGGAGGTGGAGGTTGCAATGAGCTGAGATCATGCCATTGCACTGTAGCCTGGGTGATAAGAGCAAGACTCTGTCTCAAAAAAAAAAAAAAAAAAAAAAAAAAAGTGTTAGATATCAGATTTTAAAAGGCATATTTTAAAATGACAGATTCGTTTTGATCCCCCAGCACCTGGTCTGAAGCTGCCTTCTTTCCCTCACCTCAGCACTGTTTTTATCCAGCTCAGCTGCAGCCAGGCAGGTGTGATCTTGGCGGTAGAGCCCAAAAGGCCTTCTCTTCTCCGGACTTGCTGAAGGGCCAGCCAGTGGGTTGGAATCTGCTGTCTGTGTTACGGATCTTATTTAGAGATCTCCTCCTTTGGCTGTCCACAGAAGGCTGAATGGGGGAGGCCAGGGAGTGTGTGCTCAAGTGTGTCAATCTGTCAGTGCCTTGCATGGGTGACCCACTGCAGGGTGCAGAGCTTCAGTGGTGAGCCTTGTCCTGTATTCGGGCTACTGGGTTAGCACCTGTGACTTGTCAGCTTGGGGCTCCTTTCTCCTTCCTGGCCAGCATTTTTTCCAATCCATTGTAGTTGCTTTGGGTCCTAAGCTGACTTTATGTGCTTCTTTTTAACCAAAGGCTGAGTCTCCACACTTTTTCTTTAGTTGTGTCCCTGGGCCCAGCCGTGTAATGGGATTTGTTGAGGATAGGCAGCGGCAGCTGGGGTGCAGAATTTTCTAAGATGCACATCTGTTCTGTTCCAGCTGTTCCCTCCAGTGGCTTAATACCGAACAGGTCTCTCGGCTACTTGGAAACTTCTTACTCAGAACAAATTGTTCTGGTTGATCACAGAGTTGGCCTAAAACATCATATGTTCACCTACTTTCCATAGACACAAAGGGTTAAACTGTTAGTCTTTCTGAAAGAGGCAAAAGAATGGGGTGGGGAGGGGCAATTCAGTTATTTAAATCATACTCATGTCCAGATCACTCTGAGAAAAAGCAATACACGTTGAGGTATTTAGGTAGGAATATCTTTAAGAGCCTTCCAGCCCCTAAAAATAAAATACACATTCTTAGACACAGACTTCTTCCTGCTTTGACACTAGTGTAAAAACAATGGTAATGATAATTTTAAATACCTGAAGTTTTTAGTTGTCATCATTGAGCTTCATTCTTCTCATACCGTTACATTGCTCCTCTCACTCCGGGGGTGACTCTACCTCTTCACTTCTGTACTTTTGCCAAGAGGTGTCAAAACTGCTTAAAAAAAAAAAAAGCTTGATTTTGATTAATATAGAGAAACAAGACTTTGCCTGACTGATAATAAAACTGATAAATGACATTTGAATTACTTGTAGCGGTAATTTATTACATAAAATATCTTTTATTTGACATGCGATTAGTTGCTGGAAGCATCACTCAATCTGACTAGTTTAAACATGCTCCAAAATGAACCCCAGTAAAAACCAGGGCTGTCTGCTGCTGGCATTATGAAATATACTAATCCTGGAGTGAGGGAAAAATCTGACTTTAAATATTTAAATGATTAATTGGGTTTATATATTTTTTTACCTTTCTAACCCCCTTAATTACAAGCAAACTCAGGGGAGTTTCTGAACTAGGTGCACAATCTGCATGCTTATCACTGAGGCATTGTCTGCGTCCGGGAGGGATTTATGGCCTCTATTCATGTGTGTTCCTGCCGATTTTACATCTAGATCCCCGGCAGCCTTTTCCTTCCCATTTCTTGGCTTTTTACGGACATTCCATCTCTGAGCCCAAGCCTAGAAAATGGGATCCCCTGGGCCTAGCCCCAAACACTCAGGTCTCAGGGTAGGGTAGCTTTTCCAAGACCACCCCAGGGAGCCCAGTGCTCTTCACCTTTGAACCTGCTGGCCCACCTGCTCAGTGGCAGGTGTGCCACTGAGTGCCTCTTTTGGCATCTCTGTTCTTTGGTGAATGTGGTTGACCTTGAGATGTTAGCAAATGCCAGTGTTGGCAGAGAGAACGTAGAGACCTGCCCGAATAGTAACAGTTCAATTTCTCAGTATTTTTATTAACCATCTACTATACGGTCAGTACTATATCATGCGAGAGATCCAAAACCTGATCTTTAAGCATCTTGCTAAGCTCTTTGGGAAAGATAAGATAAACTCTTAAGAAAAGGATAATAATATAAGATGTTGTGATTTAATGCCAAAATTAATTATACAGACAAGAAATTCTGAATTTCTGAAATATAGAAAAGAGAAGAATTAATGTGGGCTAGAGTCAGGGAAGGCTTTTGTGAAAGTGATAGGAGGTTGGCACCAAGGGGAAGCTTGGTGTCACCTGGTGTGCGCATAAACCAGTGCTCTCAGGGGTTAGAAGAAAGTTGGTACAGTTCAGGAGAAGTCAGGCTGTGATTCGAGAGAAGATTTGAAATTCTCCATTTCTCATTTTGGTTTCTTGTCTGGCTTTACATCGGGAGTCAGTGCATGTGTATAGGTGCAGGCCTAGCCCAGTCCTGAGCAGAGGTCTGATAAATGCTGGTTGATTGATTCACGCCAAGCTGATTTGTCTTTGTCCTCCCAGAGAGACCAAGAAGCTTTGAGATATAAGCAGGACCAATGTAAATTTTGTAGGATAATAATTTCTTCTTAGATTTGAACGTTTTCCCTCCACTGTCTTTGATAAACAATTTAAACCCCTTCAAAGACTGACCTAGAGCTTCAGTTGCTTCTTCTCAAAATAGGATGTCAGCATCTGAGGCCCGTGAAAGGTTTTGAACCATTTGATTAGAAATCCTGAGAGAGAGTGAGTTATTCCTCTGTTTACTTCTTTTGTAGCCCTGTGTAGTAACACAAACTTATCTGTGGTTATCTTAATTCACTGAGCAAGCATTGTTATTGAATGCCTACTGTGTGCCAGACCCCTGGGCTAAAGAGACTAACAAGACCTGGTCGCTCTCTCTGGTTGCTCCCGTCTGGTAGGAAAGACGGTTAGGCCAACATAGCAGTGCCTGTCAGGTGGCCCCGGTGAGGACGGTGGCACAGAAGAGGTGATGGGAAGCTTCAGAGAGCAGATGTCTAACTGGATGTGGCGGGCTGCTTGGTTCAGTGATCAGACAGAATAGACAAGAACATTCCAGGCTAACACAAAAGCATATAGATGTGAAACTGATGAATTTAAGAAACTCCAGGTTGTTGGACGTGGCGCCTGTAATCCCAACTCTTTGAGAGGCCGAGACAGGAGGAGCACTTTGAAGCTAGGAGTTCAAGACCAGCCTGGGCAACATAGTGAGATGCCATCTCTGTAAAAAAATTTAAAAAACAAAACTAGCCAGGCATGGTGGTGTGTGTACTTGGGAGGCTGAGGTGGGAGGATTGCTTGAGCCCAGGAGATCGAGTCTGCAGTGAACCATGATTGTACCCCTGCACTCCAGCCTGGGCTCCAGAGCAAGGCCCTGCCTCTAAAAAACCAAAAAGAAAGAAACTCTGAGTTGTTCAGAGTGGCTGGAGCATGGGATGAGAGTCAGAGGAAATGGCTGGAGAAAGGGTGGCTCTGTCAGCTCCGACAGAGGACAGCCAAAAGCACAGTGATGTTTTACTTTGAAATGCATCATCTAATTATTTTTGTGCCATACGACATATTTGGCCATTTTATTCTTAGATTAATATTAAAATTATTTGTATCATCTCAGCAGGTGCCATGAGGTTAGTTAGGGGAGACATGGGTTGGGGGGCATCAGCCGGAGGCCATTGTTCTTGTGCCGAGCCTGTAGTGCCTACCCTGTGTGCTCACTGTTGTTCTTCATGGTTGGGCCAGCACTCGCTCCTCCAGGGAGTCTTTCCAGTGCCTCCATTCTGACTTGGAGGGAAGCTCCCCTCAGGCCCCTAGACTCCCAACCCCGCCCCACTGCACTTAAACATTTATTCCAGTGTCTCCCCTATTAAACTGTGAGTTCTGAGGCTTAAAAAAATCTAGTGGCCTGAGGCTCTGACTGAGCAGGTGTTCTAGAAATGCTTGTGGAATGGATTAACAGGGGTGGAAATGTGCTTGAGAATGGAAGGGCTATCATGTGGACGAGCTGCCCTGGTGGTCGGTCGGTGATACGGTCTGTGAGCTCAGCTGGTGCAGACTGCTCTGGGCAGGCTATGGAAGTAGGGGATGGGACCCGCCTTCAGGAGCTGCTGTTCATCGTAGAGGGAAGCCCTCCATTGCTTGGAGAAAGACAGGGAAGACCATCCCACGTCACCTTGCATGGTGAGAATGTTGAGAGCTTTCAGAATTTGAGAACAAAGGAAATTCCCAGAACGCTAGTCTTAGGCAAGGCTTTCTAGAAGGGGCAGGACTTGAACTGGCTTTGAAGATCAGTCAGCCATAAGGTAGACCCAAGGTGTCAAGGAAGACATCACTGTGGAGAGGGAACAGCAAAGGCCCGGGGCCAGGGTGGCCTGTATGTAAGTGATACTGAGGTTACAGTAAACAGAAAGCATGCATGGATGGCCTCGGGGTTCCCGTCAGAAAGCAAAATAGCAAATGTCGCCTCCACCTCTCTCTCTGTCTCTTCCATTTCTCTCTCATGCTTCCATTTCTTTCTCTGCTGGTTTAGCAGACAAATCTCTCTTTTTGCTACCTGAAAGTTACTGGTTTGTATATGAAGAAAGTATTTCTTTAATTTTGAGGAAATTGTGTTTTCTTTTGTCCGTGGTGCCGGTTTGGATTAGCAAGCACCCTCTCCATTTTGTTGCTGTGTGTTCTGCCTGGTGTGGTGCCACGTGGGGGCTGGATAAATGCCATTCGCGGATGTTGAAGAGGGTAAGTATCACGGGAAGGAACCGAAATGAAGTGATCCTTTCCTTAGGTTTCTTGGACCATTACAAGTCTTTGGTGTTGATGGCAGTTAGGATTCTGGCTGTGCTGACAGTGTGTTAGTTTTAGAAAATTCTGCTACAGGTGACAGAGAACTCCAAACAAGAGTGGCTTAAAGAGAGAGGAATTTTTCTCTATTACATAAATGTAGGCAGCCCAGGCTGCCAGGAGGCTCTGTGGTCTGCAGGAACCCTACTCTGCCTCACTGCTCTGCATTCCTGACTGGCTCTCATCCGTCTCGTGGTGCAGTGTGAATGCTTCAGCTCCAACTATCCCACCTGCTGTCCAGCCAGCGAGAGCGGGGAGAAGGCGGGAAAAGGGCAGGCTGCCTTCTAAGGACACCTCTTGGAAATTGCCCATGTCCCTTCCACTTTCTCCCCATTGGCTGGATCTTGCATGGCTATCCTTGCCTGCGAGTGAGGCTGAGATGTAGTCCTGATCTCGGCAGCACATGTCCTCAGCTTTCCATATCCCATAGGAGGTTTGAGTTCTGATAAATACTGGGTTTAGGATAATGGTTGCCTCTGGGCTGGGGAGGAACACATGGCTAGCTTCAGTGGTATTTGGAAAGTTTTAGCTAGTAAATTAGGCAGGTTTAGAATTGCTCATTGTATTCCTGTTCTTATAACTTAAATAAATGTTATATTCTTTTGTATGTGTCAAATATTACAGGGTATGTTTTTTAAAGTTGCATTAGAATTCTCAGGTCTGGCTTCTTCTCTTGGTCCCAGCTGCAAGCTGTGATGAGAGAAAACTTAGAGCCTACACCACTGGGTAGTGTTCCCAAGCACTCCTGACTTCCTGTAGCTCTTTTTTAAAAAAAATTCTGAATGGATTTTTTATTTTTTAAAAGTCTTATTGAGATGTAATTTACGTAAAATAAAATACACCCATTTTAATTGTACAATTTGAGTTTTGATAAGTGTACATTTCCATATAACCATCACTACATGACAGAACATTTCCAATACCCTGAAAGGTTCCCTTGGGTCCCATTTCCAGTCAATCCACCCTCCTTGATCCTGGCTTGAGGGCAACCACTGATCTGCTTTCTATTACTACCTATTAGATTTCTTTCCTAGAGTTTTTTTTCTTTTTTTAATATAAATAGAATCATACAGTATTGTACTCTCTTGTTTCTATTTTTTTTCTTTCCGCTCAGTGTAGTGTTGCCGAGATTCACCCAAATTGCTGTGCGCATCCGAAGCCTTTTCCTTTTTACCATTGGGTGGGTGGTATTCCATTGTAGGGATGCACCACAGTTTGTTTATCAATTCACCAGTTGATGGACTTTGGGTTGTTTCCAGCTTTGAGCTATTACGAATAAAACTTTTGTGAACATTCGTATACAAGTCTTTGTATGTTTTTATTTCTCTTGGGTGAGCGCCTAGAAGTAGAATTGTTGGTTTATATGTTAAGTGTATGTTTAACTTTATAAGAAGCTGCTAAACTGTTTTCTGGAGTGGTTGCATCATTTTACCTTCCCACCAGCAATGTTTGAGAGTTCTAGTTGCTACATATCCCCAACAGTTGGTCTTCTCAGTCTTTTTAATTTTAGCAATTTTAGTATGTATATGCTGGTATCTCATGGTGGTTTGGGTTTATATTTCTTTGATGACTGATTAGGTTGAACCTCTCTTTGTGTGTTTATTGTCCACTTGCATATCTTTCTTGTGAAGAGTGTGTTTCAGTATTTTGCCCATTATTAACAGTCTTCTTACTGAGTTGAATGAGGTTTTTAATGTATTCTGGATTCAAGTTGTTGGTCAGATACATGTATTATGAGTATTTCCTCCCAGTTGGTGGCTTGCCTTTTTATTTTCTTAACATTACCTTTTGAAGAGCACACAATTTTAATTTTGATGACATATATTTATCTTTTTTTCCTTTTATGATTCATGGTTTTGCATCCTAAAGAAGCCTTTGTCTATCCCAAGGTTGAGGAGACTTTCTCCTATATTGTCTTCTAGGAGACACTGTCTCACTCTGTCACCCAGGCTGGAATGCAATGACCTGATGTTGGCTCACTGCAACCTCTATCTCATGGGCTCAAGTGATCCTCCTGCTTCAGCCTCCCAAGTAGTTGGGACTACAGGCGTGTGCCACCACACCTGGCTAATTATTGTATTTTGTGGAGAGATGGGTTTTCACCATGTTGCCCGGGCATGAGCCACTGCACCCAGTTTATAGCGTTAGTTTTTATGTTTAGGTCTGTGATCTGTTCTTAGTTAATTTTCGTGAATGGCGTGAGGTGAAGGTCAAGGTTCGTTTCTCCCCATAAGGATATCCAGTTGTGCCTATACCTTATGTTCAAAAGATTATCTTATCCGCATTGAGTTACATGTCTATAAAAAATCAACTCACAGCCAGGCTTGGTGGCTCACATCTGTAATCCCAGCACTTTGGGAGGCCAAGGTGGGCGGATTGCCTGAGATCAGGAGTTTGAGACCAGCCTGGCTAACATGGTGAAACCCGGTCTCTACTAAAAGTACAAAAATTAGCTGGGTGTGGTGGCAGGTGCCTGTAATCCCAGCTACTCAGGAGGCTGAGGCAGGAGAATGGCTTGAACCTGGGAGGCGGAGGTTGCAGTGAGCTGAGATTGTGCCACTGCATTCCAGCCTGGGTGACAACAGCGAGACTCTGTCTCAAAAAAAAAAGAAAAAAAAAAATCAACTGACTACATATGAATGGGTCTGTTTCTAGATTCCTCTTTAAAAAAAAATTAAAAAAAAAACAAAGCTATCGAAGTATACTTTATATGTCATACAACTCATCCATTTCAACTATACAATTCAATGATTTTTAGTAACTTTACCGAGTGATGCAGCCGTCACCATAAATCAGCTTTAGAGTACTTCACCTCCCCTGCAAGATCCTTTGGGCCCATTTACTGTTAATCCCTCTTCCCACCTCTAGCCCCAGGCAACCACTAATCTCCTTTTCATCACTATAAATTTCTCCTTTTCTGGACATTTCAGGTAAATGGAATCAGAATATGTGATCTCTTGTACCTGGCCTCTTTCACTTAACCTGATGTTTTTGAGGTTCATCCATATTGTAGCATGTATCAGTAATTCATTCCATTTTATCATGGAATAGTATTCTGTTGTCTGGTTGTACCTCATTTTGTCCATCAGTTCAGCAGTCGATGGACATTTAGATTGTCTCCAGTTTTGGTGAAGATGAATAATGCTGCAAAGAACATTTCTGTGCAAGTTCTGTGTGGACATATGTTTTCATTCCTCTTGGGTAGATATCTAGGAGTGGAATTGCTGGATGTGGTAGTTTTGTTTCTGGATCCTTCTTAATTCTTTTCTTTCTAATTAGCTTTTCATAAGTATAATTTACATACAATAAGATACATCAATTTTAAGTATACAATTCAATGAGTTGTACAAACAAGTTGTAACTCATTTAACTCCTGTAACCAACACTACAATCACAATATAGAAGATTTCCATCACCCCAGAAAGTTGCTTTGTGCCCTTTATGTCGTCCTTTTCCCCTGCCTCTGGTTTCTGTTAACCACCAATCTCTGCTCTGTCACTGTAGTTCCTTGTGCCTTTTCAAACATTTCTTATAGAACAGGTGTGGTGGCTCATGCCTGTAATTCCAGCACTTTGGGAGGCTGAGGAGGGCGGATCACCTGAGGTCAGGAGTTCGAGACCAGCCTGGCCAACATGGTGAAACCCTGTCTCTACTAAACGTACAAAAATTAGCTGGCCGTGGTGGCTGGCGCCTGTAATCCCAGCTACTCGAGAGGATGAGGCAGGAGAATCCCATGAACCCGGGAGGCGGAGGTTGCAGTGAGTTGAGATCACACCATTGTACTCCAGCCTGGGTGACCGAACGAAGCTCCATCTCAAAAAAAAAAATAAATAAATAAAAATAAAACATTTCGTATAAATGGAGCCATATAGTATGTAGACTTCTGTGTCTGGTTTCTTTACCATAACATAATGGTTTTGAGATTGATTCATGTTTTTATATACATACATATGTATTGATATATAAATACATATTTATATAAATACATATATTCATATATAATTTATACATGCATTTCTATATTATATGTAAATATATGTAATATATATTTGGAAAATACATATAAAAGGAATGAACTGTTTATGTCTATATGATGATTGTGATTCATGGTTTTTGCATCCTAAGAAGCCTTTGTCTACCCCAAGGTTGAAGAGACTTTCTCCTATATTGTCTTCTAGGAAGTTTTGTAGTGTTAGTTTTTTGGAGACACCATCTCACTCTGTTGCCCAGAGTATATTTATTATATATTTATATATATTATACACAAATATATATAACTTTACATAAGTATATATACACACACACACACACATATATATACACAGAGAGAGAGAGATGTCATTCTTTTTCATTACTGAGTTGTATTCCAGAGATCAGTGGGCTTTCTTTTTCTTTTTTCTTTTTTTTTTGAGATGGAGTTTCACTCTTGTTGCCCAGGCTGGAGTGCAATGGCGCGATCTTGGCTCACTGTAACCTCTGCCTCCCGGGTGGGTTCAAGTGATTCTCCTGCCTCAGCCTCCCGAGTAGCTGGGACTACAGGCATGCGCTACCACGCCCGGATAATTTTGTATTTTTAGTAGAGACGAGGTTTCTCCATGTTGGTCAGGCTGGTCTCGAACTCCTGAACTCCTGACCTCAGGTGATCCGTCCGCCTTGGCCTCCCAAAGTGCTGGGATTACAGGCATGAGCCACTGCCTGGACTTTTTCTTTAAATGGGTATATTTTAGACTTTGTGAGCCACATATCTCTGTCACATGTTTTCCTTCTCACCTTTTTCTCTTCTCCCTTCATCCTCTCTTCTTTCTCCTCCTTCTTCCTCTTCCTGTTCTTCTTCTCCCTTTCCCATGACCACAATTCTTTAAAAATTTAATAACCAGGCTGGGTGCGGTGGCTCACGCCTGTAATCCCAGCACTTTGGGACGTGAGGTGGGTGGTCAGGAGTTTGAGGCCAGCCTGGCCAGCATGGTGAAACCCTGTCTGTACTAAAAATATAAAAATTAGCTGAGCATGGTGGCATGCCTGTAGTCCCAGCTACTTGGGAGGCTGAGGCAGGAGAATCACTTGAACCCAGGAGGTACAGGTTGCAGTGAGCTGAGATTGCGCCACTGCACTCCAGCCTGGGTGACAGAGCAAGACTCTGTCCCCCTGCCAAAATAAAAAAAAAATTAATAACCATTCTTAGCTCATGGCTATATAAAAATAGGCTAAAGTAGGATTGGCCAACTGGCTATAGTGCTAACTTCTGTTGCTCCATGTACCGCAATTTCTTTATCTGTTGACCAGTTGGTAGTCATCTGGCTCGCTCCCAGTTTGGGGCTATTATGAGTAAAGCTGCTGTGAACATTCATGTATAAATCTTTATGTGCACTTATACTTTCATTTCCTAGGAGTGGAATGGCTTAGTCACATGTTAGGTCCATGTTTAACTTTAAAAGAAACTGTCAAACTATTTCCCAAAATGGTTGTAGCGTTTGTGTTCCCATCAGCAATATGTAAGAGTTTCAGTTGCTCCATATCTTTGTCAACACCCGATAGTCTCATTTTTGAGTTTAGCCATTCTAATGTGTATGTAATGAAACCTTATTGTATAGTACTTTTAATTTGGATTTCCCTAATGGCTAATGACATCAAGCATATTTTCATGTACTTATTGGCCATTCGTATATCTTTTGTACAGAGTCTCTTCCAATCTTATGCCCATTTTAAAAGCCACTTTGTCTTTTTATTATTATTGAATTGTCAGAGCTCTTTATGTATTCTAGTTACAAGTCCTTTGTCAGATATATGCTTGGCAGATATTTTCTCCCAGCCTATGGCTTGTCTCTTCATTTTCTTGACAGTGCCTTTTGAAAAGCAAAAGCTTTAAATTTTGATGGTGTCCATTTGATCAGTTTTTTCCTTTTTGGTTCATGCTTCTTATATCTTAAGATATTTTTGTTTACCCCAAGGTTGCAAAGATTTTCGTCTATGTTTTCTGATTTCTTATAGAAGTTTTATAGTTTTTGCTTTCTTGTTTAGGTGTGACCCATTTTGAGTTAATTTTTGTGTATGGTATAAGGTGAGAGTCAAGGTTCATTTTTTTTTCCTATGGATATCCAGTTGTTCAGCATGGCTGTTGCAAAAATTATCCTTTCCCCATAGAGCTACCTTGGCCTCTATCAAAAATCAGTTGACCATGTAAGCATGGGTCTATTTCTGGACTCTTCTGAATTCTTAACAGCTTAATTAGAGCTCATATTTTTTAATCTATGGAGAGGGGATATAGATATGCCTCTCGGTGTCTAAAGATGACACTGCTAATGGCATTGTAGCCCATGAAAAGTGGAAAAGATTGTCTTTCATGGGATGTACGTGTAAATACAGGCTTTGCATTTTCCAACAGGACTACTGTTGGGCTACTGTGGTGCCTTTTGCCATCCAGGCTGCCAAGTCCTTCTGTTCAGAGCAGAGACGATCTGTTTCTGTTGCTGCTCTCTGGGCCTGTCTTTCTGCCCACTGCCAGCCATCCACAGCCATGTGCTTCAGGGCCCACCCCGCCCCCAAGCTATAGCCAGCCCTTCTCAGCCCAGCCAGGTCCCCGTCTCTCTGCACTTGTGCTCTCCACCTCTGTGCTGTAGCAAGCACTGATTTGGTGGGCTGGCTTTATTCCAGGACCTTACTGGGAGTGAGCCTGTCTTGTCATTTAATTTTCAGGGTGGCTTCTGAGTGAAGCTGATGGGCTGATGTGAGAAGCTAGAGACACTGCTGTATGGAGGCATGGCTCCAACCCTGATGAGCCTGGAGGCGACCTCAATGGGCTGGCCCCGTTTCTGCCACTGCCTTGCCCATGCTTGGGCTGCCAGCCTCCCCAAGGACGTGAGAGTTCTCTCCCTCTTGTCAGCCAGCACATCACTGGAGTGCCTGTTGTCTCGGCAGGATGGTTCCGTGACAGCTCTCAGCTCTGTGTTGCCGATGAACCTTTACTGGATTGCAGGATTTCCATGGTGTGGATCGGTCTGTGACTTGCTCAACAAGGTTTCAGGCTCAACATTGCCGTGTTGTATGCACAAGTCCTAGTCCTGTGCATGTGTTCTTAGTTGATGATGTTTGTTCTCACCTGTTAGGTGAGAATTTGGTTGGTGGAGGTATAAAGAAACAGAGTCATGTTGGTTTTGTTGGTGTTCAGTGAATAGTTAGGAGCTGTGGGGATGCACCTCTCCTGCCCCCGCTCTACCATGGTTTTACCCAAACTGGAGCCTTTGCGCAGGCTGACCTCCATGGAGCCGGGCAGAGCTTAAGCTAGTTCGTGGAGTCCTTGGAAGGCTGGGTTTTGAAGAGCTCCATGCCCTTTGCTCAATAGCAGTTTATCCCCTGACCTCATTGCAGCCCACAGCGCCACAGCGTAGAGGCAGTCCAGGAAGGCCCAGGTGTGCAGGATGAGGATTGCCACCACAGATGCCCGTCTCTTCAGCCTTCACAGAGATGCCAGGGCTTTGGTACTGGTGAGGAACCCCTGCCACGCAGCTAGGGCGCCGGTCCTTAGACAGCTGGGCTCTGAGTGAGAGTGAAGATATCGCCTGTTCTTGGATTCTTTGGGGCTCACAAAGCCCTGCCACCTTCAGTCAGTGCTTGATAAGAAGAGAAAAATGTCCTTGGAACCCCCCTGGCTGGTGGTGGCACGAGGGTTTCTGACCCCAGGCTTGTTGCCCACTTGCTACCTTGTCTGCCTTGTCTGCATGGCAGGCCAGTCCCTGCTTCCAGAGTGGAGACTCGAAGCATTTAAGAAGCCCACTCATTCTCTTCCTTTTCTTCCCAGCTAGAGAAGAGTGACTGCCCCATCTCCTGCCCTTGTCTTTATACCTCCGGACATTCAGGGAGCCTGGTGGCGGGGAGGTGTGCTCCCAGGCGCCCTGCTCTCAGTTCCCTTGCGGGGTCTGCACCAGACTTGGAAAAAATAGGCCCCAGGGTGGGGAGGGGCAGGACTTGAGGTGGTCGTGGCTGGGAGTTTGAGCTAGTGTGGACTGTGCTGATGTTTTTGCAGTAGCCTGGTCTGTTACCCTCTGAGAGCCACACAGCGGGTAGGAGTCATCTCTATCCGAGTTTTTCTCTTTTTTCATTTTGCCACAAGACAGAATTGTATAACACATCTCCAAAACGAGTAAAATGGCATTTCAGCTTCTTGTCTTTATAGACTCTCTGAACTTTAGGAAAGATCATTCTGGTCCCTTTTCATTAATAATGAAAACCAGGGGGCAATAAAATGTTCTTAACGTGAGCATGGCAGGAATGAGGAGCGGTGAGGGGTGAAGGGTGAGGCTGCAGGGACCACAGGTGTTTCTTGGGGCTGGAATAGCTCAGAACTCTGGAAAGTGAGGCAGCTGTTGGGAGGGTCCTGGTCGTCAACCCACACAGCCAGCGTCTGCTCAGCCTTGACAGCCCAGAGGGCCCCAGAGAAGGCTGTCCTTCTCATGGCGGGATGTTTGCGGGTGAGCAGAGGAATCCAGCAAACTCCAGGTGCTGGTCAAGCTTTCAGCCAAGTCACAGCTGCTTTCTTGCAAGAGGCTTCGTGGTGTCTGAGAAATCAGTGGTGAATATGGTATTTGGGCCGTGGGCCCCGTTCTGCACTTGTTCTGCCTGAGGATTTTGGCTGCAGGGAGGGATGTTCCGGGTATGGATGAAGGCCCTCCTGAGCAGGGACTCTGAGAGAGTGGGGTGGCCAGGTTGCTCTGTCTTCACTTTTTCCTCCTGAAAATGGACTTGCACTAGATGTCAGGTTTTGTATCTGGAGCGCCAAGCAAAGCTGGCTAGAAGAGGGGAGACAGAAGAGACACCTGACCAGGACTCCAAGTGCCCGGCTCCTTGGGGTCGAGGTGAAAGATCCGTCTGCCTCAGTGCTCTTAGAGCTCCCTGTGTAACGAGAGGTGATTTGTGTCGGGTGGGGGTGTCCACCATCAGTGAAGTAGCACTGTCCCCTTCCCATGGCAGTTTCTTAGACACCGAGTGTCACTGCACAGCCTGGGAAGGGAGTGGGGAAGTCCTTGCTAACCATAACACAAACCCCAGAACCCATAAAAGAATAGATTGATAAATTTGTATAAAAACCTCTGCATGTGACAAAACACCATTAGCAGAGTCAAAAGAAAAATAAACCACAGAAGATGTTTGCGATGCAGATCACAGACAGCGGGCTAATATCCCTGCTATATAAAAAGTCTTTCTAAAGTGACAAGGGAAAAGAAATCAAGTAGAAAAGTGGAGAGCATACAGTACACCGAAAAGGAAATGCTGATGAAAACATGCTCAATCCTCACTCAAAATGAGATCAATGCAAATTAGAACTAGAGTGAACTTCTGTTTTCCTGCTGTGGTATTGGCAGGAATCTCTGCGTTTGAATCGTGCATTGTGTGGGCGCAGCCGTGGGGAAGCAGGCACTGCGCAGCGGCTCAGGGTGAATTATCGGCCCCATGGAGGCAGCGTGGCAGTATTTCTCAAAACTGCAAATGCACACGCCCTGGGACCACCCTCTGGGGGTTCTGAGGCTCACAGGGTGCGTGTCCCCATGTGGGAGATGGCACGTGTGCACGTTGTTGATGGCAGCGTGGTGTGCAGTAGTAGAAAGTTGGAAATGAGCTGGTTGCCCATCGGAGGGCAGGTGAAGTGGAATATCCTGCAGCTGTAGAAAACAAGATTGAGAGATGGGGAAACGTGAAGGAAGAGAAGACATCCTGTGCCGCCTTAGGTGTGCACACAGACTCACTGGAAGGATAAATGTAAGACTACTAATGGCTGTTGGTGGTGGGGAAGCCTTTTTTCACAGGCTGCCCTGTGCTATTCGATGAGTAAACTGTATGCGTGCTACCTGTTCAAAAAGTGTAAAACAGAAATGGGAGGTGGGGACTAAGGGAGAGGCCCTATGTTGATTACAGTTTTGGGACCGAGATTCCAGGGCTAGGACACACCGGGGAGTCTCGCGTGGAATCCGCAGGCAGGGAGGGAGTTTGGTGGCCAAGGAGGGACTCCAGGCCCCTCCAGCCCTGTCGTCTCTGCCCCCTGAGAGTGCCATTCAACAGCCCTGGGGGAGGGGGTGTCTCCTTGCCCACTCGGAGGTCTTTGCGACTTGGATCCGCCTGGTCGGGCTGCGTGCCAGCAGCCCCTTCCCCCTCATGCCACATCCTGCCCTGAGCTGAAGGAAAGAATGGGCCTTCTCCTCCCCTGTGGTCATAAAACGCCAGGACATGGAAGGTACCTCTGAAAACTTACAGGCACAGGTGAGAACTGAGGGCAGAAGTCTCTCAAGCAGCAAGTCCTTCAGCTTCACTCGGCCGTGTTGTGACGTTCCTTCCCAGAGTTCAGAACGCTGCTGATTTTCCCTCTCCCCCTTTCTCCCAGATGAGCAGCACACCGTGGGGGCGCCTTCCGGATAGCTCTCCACTGGTGCTGTGATCGCCTTCCCCACTGGTCTGTGTCCCACCCACGCCCCTCCTGATGACAGATCCTTCGGGGGGAGGCAGAGCACCCGCCACGTGGCCTGGAGATGGCAGCTCCAGAAAGGTGTTCGCAGTGGAGACGGGGCTTTCCCGCGTGCCTCGGAGGATCAGATGAGGTTGTGGACGTGGGAGCACTTTGTGAACTGGGCATGGGAAAGAGTGAAGGTGGAAACTCTCCCCACGTCAAGTAGAATTGCATTCAGGAGGGCACTTTGCTATGTGCCGTTCTAAAGAGAATCGGCCGGGCGCGGTGCTGCTCGCCTGTAGTCCATCTGCTTGGGAGGCTGAGGTGAGAGGATTCCTTGAGTCCAGGAGTTCTGGGCTACGGGGCACTGTGCTGATCAGGGTTCTGCACTAAGTTCTGCATCAATATGGTGACCTCCTGGAGCAGGGGACCACGAGGTCGCCTAAGGAGGTCAGAAATAGAGCCGGTCAAAACTCCCATTCTGATCAGCAGTGGGACATGCCTGTGGATCGCCACTGCACTCCAGCCTGGGCAACATAACAAGAGCCCATCTCTAAAAAGATTACTTAATACAAATAAAGAGAAGACAACGGGGCCAGGTGATCTTCCATGAAGACTGGCTGCCCTTCACAGCAGCAGCAATGTGTTCTCCTGAGACATCGCCCCACTCCCTTCTTGCCCTCTGTGCTGGTCCCAGTCCCTCTCCACCTCGTGAACCCTTGCAGCAGGGTCGCCCCAGCTCTTCTGCCTCTGTGGCCCCCACTTCTGACCACCCTCAGAGCCTCCCCAGTGCTGCTGTCCAGGGTCATGGCACTCCCTGATTCACATCCCCCAGTAATTCCCATTGCTTAGGAAAGAATATTCGGCTTCCTTGACCACACAGTCCACCTGGTGCCACCTGTCTACCTCTTTCCTGCCCCGCCCCAGCCCCCACTGTACCTGCGGCTTCCTTGGCTCCTCTCCGTTCTCCCCAGCACCCTGCTCTTGGGGTCCTCTGGGCCAGAGCAGCTCTCCTCTTTAGTCAGGCCCAGGGTGCTCACCTGGTCTACACCCACCTACCGTCTCTCTTTTGTGCTTGCTCCCCTCCAGCCCCCAAGGGCCTCAGGGCTCCTCCAAGGCCCTGCTGACCCCAGCCCCTCTCCCCTGCCACCCCCATCCCTTTTGATAGGCGTTCTCACTCTCTGAAGCCTTGCTCAGTCATTTGGAGACTTGTGTTTTCTCTCCGCTGGCTCCAAGCGAGAGCAGGGCTGGGAGGTCTAGTTTACCACAGCCCACCCCCGTGCCCCCACCCAGCGTACCACGGTCCCCCTCTCCACTTCGCTGAGGCCCCGCTTGGTTCTGCTGTGGCCCCCAGCTTATCGCCAGCTATAGTAGGGCATATATGGGTATATTTATGCTCCCCTAAACATACTCCTGTTATCCTCTCTGGATCTTTTGTTCCTGAGGTAGAGACCATGCTGTTGGTCTTCAGATCACCTCTGCCACCTGACTGCCAACTCAGGTCTCAGCTCACTGCTGGATACCTCCACCCACAGCCTGCAGTCAGGGTTGGGTGACTGGCATCCCTTGTGTCCCAGTTGAGGCAGTGGGAACAGGAGGGGTGGAGCCGGCTGCTGTTGTGATGATCATGTGCTGCCTTCCTGCGGTGGAGTGTTCCACTTGCCCATTGTTGGAGGCGAGGAGACTGTGCCACTGAGGCACCTGTGCCGGCCCCCACCCGAAGAAGGACGCCATGTGCGTCTTCTAACCCTCCTCCTCTTCCCGCCTGTAGGTCCCGCAGGCTCCCGATGGCGAGATTACGGCGCCCTGGCCATCATCATGGCAGGCATCGCATTTGGCTTTCACCAGCTCTACAAGGTGAGTCACCCCCAGCGGCTGCAGGTGCTGTGCCCCTGCCACCCTGTGGCATTCGGCACCCTTTCACTGGTTCCCCTGCATGGAGGCACTGCCGTGCTCTGCCCTGGAGTGTGTTGGCAGTGAGAGGCTGTGCTAGAGGTCGGGGTTCACAGCTGGATCCAGGCAGGCCCTGCCCTGCTGCGGGGCTTGGCAGGCTCTGCCCACCTTTTCTCCAGTGCTCAGCATATACCACCCAGATCTCCACTTGCAGGGGCATCGTGAGGTCTGTCCCTTGCCAGCCCATGTCAGGCACTTACAGTAGTGCCCGCACGGGGAAGCCGTGCGAGCAGTTTTGAGACACAGAATAACATAATGGCGAAGAGCATGGACGCTGGGCCAGCTGCTTTGCTGAGCCCTGGCTCTGCCCCTCAGGAGCTTGGTGATCACAGGCTCTGGTCTGTAAAATGGGAATAACAGTCCCCACTTCACAAGGTTGTCGTGAAGTCCCGAAGAGTCAGTCTCCCTTGTAGAGGACTCAGAGCCATGCCCGGCACATGGAAGTGCTTTATACACCATTGTTCTGCCACAGCATTTAAGAGCGGCGGTGAGAACCTCAGTGTCATCAGATGTATGGGAGCTGTTCTTTTTGCTCTGTCTGTTGTGCTGCCATCTATAGAAATCTAGGATTTCCCAGGCTTCTCAAGTCAACTTTCAGGATCCCACGTTCATTGCTTGCAACAGAACTGCAGGCATGACGTGAACATTGACTCCCTTGTGAAGGCCCAACTTGGACGTGAAGCAAATGAGTCTAGAGTCTAGAAAATGCAGGCCAGGGTAGGTGCCCAGTCCAGATCTTGGAATCCTGTAGAGAAGCCTCTTTTCTTTCGAGGCTGCCAGCTCCTCCACCCCTGATTGGTGATTTTTTTTTTTTTTTTTTTTTTTTTTTTTTTTTTTTTTGAGATGGAGTCTCGCTCTGTCACCTAGGCCAGAGTGCAGTGGCATGATCTCGGCTCACTGCAACCTCCGCCTCCTGAGTTCAAGCAATTCTCCTGTCTCAGCTTCCTGAGTAGCTGGGATTATAGGCGTGCTGGTGCACGCCCGGCTAATTTTTGTATTTTTAGTAGAGGTGAGGTTTCACTGAGTTGGCCAGGCCGGTCTCGAACTCCTGACCTCAGGTGATCCGCCCACCTCGGCCTCCCAAAGTGCCAGGATTACAGGCTTGAGCCGCTGTGCCCGGCTGGTGATTTTCTTTTTTAAACAACCTGAATGAGCACTCAGACTCGCCATGGTCACTCTTAGCACATGAAGCATGGTCAGCCGTGGTACTCCGGATTCTTCATTTTTGATGTAATACAAAAGCTAATGACAGTTGTAGCAGAATGTAATTTTTTAAGTGTAGCATGTATTCCTGGAGCTGGACATTTCCATGTTAGAAATTGAGAAACAAGGGCTGGGCGCGGTGGCTCACGCCTGTAATCCCAGCACTTTGGGAGGCTGAGGCTGAGGATCCTGACTTGATCATGAGGTCAGTAGATCGAGACCATCCTGGCTAACACGGTGAAACCCCGACTCTACTAAAAATACAAAAAATTAGCCCGGCATGGTGGCGGGCACCTGCAGTCCCAGCTACTGGGGAGGCTGAGGCAGGAGAATGGGGTGAACCTGGGAGGCGGAGCTTGCAGTAAGCCAAGATCATGCCACTGCACTCTAGCCTGGGTGACAGAGCAAGACTCCTTCTCAAAAAAGAAAAAAAAAAAGAAAAAGAAATCGAGAAACAAAACATCCTGGGTTGGCCCAGGTGCCGTGGCTCACACCTCTAATCCCAGTACTTTGGGAGGCCAGGGCAGGCAGATTGCTTGAGCCCAGAAGTTTGATATTAGCCTGGCCAACATGGTGAAACTCTGTCTCTACCAAACAATAAAATAAAATAAAATAAAATAAAATAAATAAGCTAGGCATGGTGGTGTGAGCCTGTAGTCCCAGCTATACTCGGGAGGCTGAGGTGGTGGGAGGATCACTTGGCCTCGGGAGGTGGAGGTTGCAGTGAACTGAGATCACACGACTGCACTCCAGCCTCGGCAACAGAAGGAGACCCTGTCTCAATTTAAAAAACAAAATAAGCCAGGCGCAGTGGCTCATGCCTATAATCCCAGGACTTTGGGAGGCTGAGGTGGGCGGATCACTTGAGGTCAGGAGTTTGAGACCAGCCTGGCCAACAAGGTGAAACTCTGTCTCTACTGATAATACAAAAATTAGCTGGGTGTCATGGCGTACACCTGTAATCCCAGCTACTTGGGAGGCTGAGGCAGGAGAATCACTTGAGCCTGGGAGGCATAGGTTGCAGTGAGCCTGCAGTGAGCCGAGATTGTGCCACTGCACTCCAGCGTGGGTGAAAGAGCGAGACTTTGTCTCAAATAAATACATAAATAAACAGAACAGAACAAAAACACCTCTTGGGACCCGGTTCTTCTCCCTCTGAACTGGTGCCCCCTTCAAATCACTGACTGTATACAAGCACCAAGAAGAATGTGACACGAACGCCAGAGTCCTCAGATGAATGCCCCGGCTGTAATGAGCAGTAGGCACTGTCACATGGCCACCCATGGAGGGCCTGTGGCCTGACGGGAGCGGGAGGACAGCTCGGCAGCCCGCCTTAGTGTGGGCACTCACACGGAGCTGCCACTTGTAGTTTCTACGAAGCTCTGGGCTCTCCGCTCTGCTTTAAAAAAGAAAAGAAACGTTGCAATATCAGTCACAATGGTAACAAGAGAATTTCTAAAGCATCTGCTCAGTTTCTCGAAATTTAAAAAAAAAAAAAAAAAAAAAGAAATGGTAAAAAGCCCTCGACTGGCTTTATAAGCACGTGAAGACTTTGGCTAGGGCAGCGTGTCTGCTCCTGCCCTTAGGACTTCTGATCTCAGAAATGGGGTGTTTAGTTGGTTACACACACATATATGAATTCTTTTTTTTTTTTTTTTTGAGACACAGTCTAACTCTATTACCCGGGCTGGAGTGCAGTGGCATGATCTCTGCTCACTGCAGCCTCTGCCTCCCGGGTTCAAGCGATTCTCCAGCCACAGCCTCCCGAGGAGCTGGGATTACAGGCATGCGCCACCACACTCAGCTAATCTTTATATTTTTAGTAGAGACGGAGTTTCACTGTGTTGGCCAGGCTGGTCTCGAACGCCTGACCTCATGATCTGCCCACCTCAGCCTCCCAAAGTGCTGGGATTACAAGCGTGAGCCACCGCGCCCGGCCAAGAATTCTTTACCTTTCATGCTGAGGACATTTCATCCTGAAGTGTAAGGCTACCTTTGATGAGTTTTGGCTCAGTTGTGGGTAATAGCTCACACTGTGGTTGAAAAGCACTTTGCAAAATAGAAAATGCGTCTATACATGTGCTGCAGAAGAATGATCTTCACTTAGGAGTCACTCTGGAAATGAGTTCCCACAAACCCCTTGTGAGAGAGCTTCTTTTCCTTCCCTGGTACAGAAACCGTAATGGAGAAGTTTCCGTCCTCTTTCCTATCTGGGCCCAGATAGATTAAGAACCAAAGTTATCCCCGGGCAGCTCCTGCCAGGCTTGCACTGCACTGCCTCTGGCAGTGCCCACTGAAGTGGGCAGCGGGTCTCACTCCTCACCTGGGGGGCTTTGTCTCCATGTCCCGAGTGGCTGGACGTCAGTGCACATGTTCCTACACGCAGCTGTCCCTGCAGGCCCCACCACCCACCTCCACCCCTCCACACCCTCACCTCCAAGGCAACCAAGAGCACCAGTTGCCAGCCCTGCCCTGCCTGCCTCCTTCCTGAACGGCTCCTTCGGGCGTCCCTGGTTCTAGGCCCCTGTGAGGGGTGGCCCTGCCGCATTCACTTTCTTTTTCCCCAGAGCCAGTTTCTTCTGGTCCTGCGCTTTCCTCTCCCTTCTGCCTTGTGTTTCATTCTGGGGAACTCGACTTCTTTTGACTCTTACGTGAAGGAAGTTTGTTCTGAGGATTCAGGCTTCATTTAGAAAAAGACTGAGGTGACCTCTTCCAGCAGCCTCAGAGCGCACATGTTATCCCCTGGCGAGAGAACCAAGGGTCCCAGAAATGTGTTGTTGATTTTCCTTTAGTTTCTCCAGCGATGTTTTCTTTATTAATTTACTCGTTTGTTTCTGAATAGGTGATTCACTCACAGGTTCAAAATGTTCACAATTCAGGAGAACATGCCGGGAAGAGCTGCCCCGCCTCCCTCGCCTCCTGGAGGCTCCAGCATTATCTGTTGCTTGTGTGTCCATCCACATTTATATCTTACAACTTTGACAGTAGAGTTTATAACTTTGTGTTACAGAAATAGTGTAGCATCACTAAGAAAAGTAAATAAAGGAACCAAAAAGTTCCCATCACAGCAGATCCAGCTGACTCTCCCTGTCCACGTTCCCTCCTGGTCCTTGTCCTTATTCAGGCAGAATTTTTACGTGGTTGTAATCGCAGTCTCATAACTTTTTCAAATATCTTGTTCATTTATGGTGTTTGCTTAGGGTTTCCAAAACCCAGGGATGACAGGGAGAAAGTTGGGCGGCAGAATTTGAGAGATTGTTGGAGGATAACCCCGGGTCCGTATGCATTCCTCACCCTGTCCCGCTTCTTGCAGAAATACCTGCTCCCCCTCATCCTGGGCGGCCGAGAGGACAGAAAGCAGCTGGAGAGGATGGAGGCCGGTCTCTCTGAGCTGAGTGGCAGCGTGGCCCAGACAGGTAAAGATTAATGACTCCATCAAGTCACCCCTCACAGCCTTCTCCAAGCAGCCCCTTCTCTGCCCCTCCCCTCTCCCTCTGTCTCCACTCTATGTGGTGACTTCATTTATCTGCTCTGAGAATCTGTTCACATTTGCAAATGAAGCCGCCGTCATTTCGGTTTAATTTGAAATTGCTTGTTTACTGTCGGCACGGCCTCAATTAATTATGTTTTTACGGAAAGGCTCCCAACCTCAGAATATTAATAAGGGGAATAAAATGACAGCCTTTCTAAGGGCTGTAAAGTTCATTTTTAATTTCTGCTTCTATGAGGTTTTCAGGGGGGTTTTCAGTGATTTTCCCCCTTCCCTCTAAGACTCGACTGTGGGGTCAAGAGAGTCTGTAATTACTGTGGCTCCCGGGACCCCAGCCACCTCCCCTGTTATCGACTCAACAGGGCTCGCGTTCATTACCCAGTGCCCCAGCGATGGCCCAGATTAGCTGGGACCTGTCGCGCCAGAGGTGGCTTCTCTTCTTTATAAACTTGTTTACTAGACGGCAGCTCTGAATCTAAAAACCAGAGCAAGGCCAATGAGAGAGCCACCTGTCCCAGGCAGGAGTCTGTGTCCCTCTGGAGCACGTTTGTGAAGCTCACAGAAACCCTCTCAGAAACCCTCTGACGCGTCTATCCTGCTGCCGTTTGCTCCTGCGAGGCTGACATTGGTGGCAACAAGGTCCTGAGGGGTCATGGGACACCAGGGAGTTGAGCAGGCAGCTTGGGTCAGGTGGGGAGGGTGGGAAGGAGCAGTGGGAAACAGGACATGCGGCTTGAGCCACTCCTGGATGTGAATGTGGCGGGGACCTGAGATGCATCTCTCCCAGCATTGGAGACCCCAGGAGTTTCACAAGGACACTGAGGCCCAGGAGATGAAGGACGCAGGCGCCAGAGAAGCCGGGAGAGCTCAGCAAATCATAGCCAGCTCTAATTAGAGGGGAGAGGTTCTGGACGGATATACTGTTGACCATGGACAACTACACAATGGAAAGATAAAGTAGAAATACTAGAGGTTAGATACAGTGCAGGCAGATCACCCAGAGTGCAGATAAATTAGATGGATTGTGGGGGCTGGGGGTGTCTGCAGATAAATTAGATGGAGCGGGAACACGGGCAGCTCCTAGGTGTGCGGACCAAGCGAGGGGAACGTCTGTGCCTGTGAATTTCCCAGCGCCGTGACTGCTTTCTCCTCGCAGTGACTCAGTTACAGACGACCCTCGCCTCCGTCCAGGAGCTGCTGATTCAGCAGCAGCAGAAGATCCAGGAGCTTGCCCACGAGCTGGCCGCTGCCAAGGTACCTGTCTCTGCTGCACAGGGCCCTCCAGGCCCAGGTCTGTCCCATGTGCCCTTCACTCTTGTCCCTTGGGCCGGGCTTGCCACCTTCGGGAGCTGGACTTTGCCCCAGTCTCACAGTGGTTACACAGCCGTGGCCGATGCTGCCCTTTCTCTCCTTGTAGAGACAGGAGGCTGTTGCTGGGCAGTCAGTGTGACGTTTAACCGTCGAGGCCATCCTTTCTTTATGTCACCTCCCAACAGGAGGAAGGAAAAGCTACCCTCTGCCTGTGGAGATCTCATGGCAGCCACATCCCCGCAGCTCTGGAGGCTTTCTGTGTAGACATGGGACGGTCTCTACCTATAAGTTAGGTTGCAGGTCACAGCATGGCCAGGAGGGGTTCTGGAACAGACAGGGGAGAAGCGAGTCGCAGTCAGTTCACCAGCACCAGCCCCATCCACACCGCAGTGCAGCGGGCAGGTTCTCTAGACTCAGGTTTCATGGGTTCTGGCAACCCTAGGGAGCCAGAACCAACTCCCAAGGTAGTGTCCTTGCCTCACTGCCCAAATGTGAAGAAATCTTGGCGTGGCAGCTTCCAGGATCAGGCTGAATCCTGGTCCTGCCACTTGTTAGCTGTATGACCACAGGCAAGTTACTTAACCTCTCTGAGTCTTAGTCTCCTCATCTGTAAAATGGAGCCATAACGGCACCTAATTCCTGGGGCTCTTCATGGGTTCAAGAGGGTGCCTGGCTCCAGCCAGCTCGCAGGATTGCAGGCCTGGGTTCTGTGGGTGGGTAACAGAGGTCATCCCTGAGGCGGCATCAGACAGACCGGGCCCAGGAGACAGTGGCCTGGTGGCTCCAGAACACCCACTGGCTCCTCTCTCTGTCCCTTGCCCCACAGCTCTGTGGCCGGCGGACACTGCTCCCTGTCTGCCCCCACAGCCTGGGCTCTGGAGAGTCCCATCCCGAGTTGCTTACCCAGGGAAAGCCACTCCTAGTGTATGAGTTGGCTTGAGCCAGCACTCAGATCTTTTGCATTTGCAAAAACCATGAAAATGACAATCTTTCCATGGAGTCTGGGGTGTCTCTTGTGAAGAGGGTCCCAGGAATCTCCCCCCTGGATATCCAAACCACACACAGAGGTGCCACCTGCTCTTCCTCCTGGGATGGCTGTGGGTACTGGTGACCACCTCCAGCCACTGCAATGCGTGTTCTCCACGGGTGGCCGGTCCCTAAAGCACCAGGAAGCCCAGCGACGGCCCTGCCTGCTCTCCTGGGTCAGGTCATCTTTTGGATCCATGCTCTGCCTGTGGCCAGAAGCCATTCCGGAAATTGGAAAACTGTTTTCAGGCCTTACGCCTGAGATTAAGACCACATGTTGTGTTTAAGAAGCAGTGGGGGCCCGGGATGTGCTTGGTGGTGAGAGGGGTTGGGCCCCTCAGAGTCCCTCGAGCTGGCTTTGCTGCCGCTGTCCCTGGCCCACCCCAGCCTTCTCTCCCGAGCTGCATGGGGCCACTGGCTTGGCATCTAAACGCGTATGTGTGAGGACTTTGGTTACCCCGTAAACCAAAGACCCAGAGCTGTGTTTTCTCAGCTGTAATGGAAGTTTTTATATCTGGCTTCCAAACTCCTACTGGAGCACTGTAAAAAATTAAAAAGAGGAGCTTTAAGTAATTAAAAACCTACATAAAACTGAAGGCTATGAGTTTTCTACAACTGTTTTTTAAAGAGGCTGGCTAAAAAGCCCCAGATGTCAGATTTTATTTCTAAATCCTGGCATCTGGCACCATATGCGTTTGGAAATCTGAGTCCCTTGTAGGCCAGTGAGTGGAAATTGTGCCCTTGTTCATGGGCTGCTGTAGCTTTCAAGGTCTCAGAGAAGCCAGAGCCGTGGCTCCTGGGTCCTCCCTGTCTGGCGGTCTGGAGTAGGAACCCTGAGGGGCTGTGTCTGGGGTGGTGGGTGACACGCACTCACTCTCAGACTGCCTGGGTTTTCCTTCCTGAGACCTACAGGCCCTCTGAAGGACTTCTCCCTGCTAAGGTGTGCCAGCTGGACTGCTTGCTGGGGTGAGCCCACAGCAGCCCCCGACCCCACGTCAGAGGCCAGGCCTCTGTAAGCCAGCCCAGCGGCCCACAGCACACTGGTAGGGAACAGCCAGGGAACGTCCCCTCTGCCCACCTCGGGGGAGCAGTATCAGGAGAGCTGGCAATATTCATCTGTGCACTTAAAGACGGCCTGGGGTGGCCTTCAGCCTGGGCGAGGTAGACCTCACACGGAGGCCTCGTGGCATTGTCCTCTGTGCACATGCCACAAGCAGGTTGCCACCAGCAGCTCGCATTTGGGGACCTCTGGTTTGGCTGTCCTCTTCCCCGTCTATACCAGCAAGATTTTCCAGAAGTAAGATGTAGTTCTGTGAAGTTTATTTGGAAAACAGTGTTACCTTCAAAGGGGAAAGGTGTGCATGGAAGGATGGGGTTTGTCAGAGATGGTGGCTGTTTCCTCTTTCCACCCCGGGCCATCTTAAATCCCAGACATCATCCCACTTCATACCGTACCCGCATGCCTCCGCATGTCTCTAAAAGACGCCCACAATACCATTATGTCACCTAAAAACACGTAATGATTCCTTACGTCATCAGATGTCCAAACAGAGCTGTGGGAATGTTTAAGGATGTCGTCATCCAGAGACGTGGCAGGCAGTGGGCAGTGGCAGAACCTTCCCCCGGGTTCCCCAGAACAGACCCAGAAGGCCCCACCTGCTGCCCCCACCCAGGTCCTCCTGCAGCCGCAGGCCCCGCCCGTGCCGCAAGGCGCCCGCCCTGAGCCTCCCTGTGCTCTGCTTTCAGGCCACCACATCCACCAACTGGATCCTGGAGTCCCAGAATATCAACGAACTCAAGTCCGAAATTAACTCCTTGAAAGGGCTTCTTTTAAATCGGTAGGAGGGAGGAATGGGGACCCTGTTCTGGTCGGGCCTGGAAAGGAGGACTGGGAGCTCTGGGGCATGGGAGGGGCATGACCCCCACCCCCACGGACCCCATCTGTCTGGGCGACTCAGGCACTGAGTCTGGGGCCTTTTGAGCTTCTCTTTTCATTCCCCAGTTGACACCCTCTCCACTCCAGAGGTGACGGTCTGTGGCACACAAGTTTTGAAATACAGTTCCCAGGCCTGTGAAGACCTAGTCAGGGACAGCTTGAGCCAAAAAGCAGGGCCCTTGGAGCAGAGGAGAACTTCCTGGTTTGGCTCCTCCTTCCTGAGCCCCAGGTGACCACTCAGTGACAGCTTTGTCCCAGGGAAAGCCCCTGCGGGAGAGTCTTTGTGTTTTGTACTTGGAAGGGTTCCACGACTGAAGACGTGGGCAGAAGCAGGCCCTGCCCCCCAGCTTCTTGGTTGTCCCCCTGTTGTCCCTCTGTAGCGACAGCACATTGTCACCAATGCAGCCTCAGAGGTAGGATGACCAACTTGTCCTGCTTTGCCTGGGACTGTCCTGGTTTTATTTATTTTTATTTTTATTTTTTTTTGAGATGGAGTCTCACTCTGTTGCCCAGGCTACAGTGCAGTGGCACGATCTCGGCTCACTGCAACCTCTGCCTCCCGGGTTCACGCCATTCTCCTGCCTCAGCCTCCCGAGTAGCTGGGATTACAGGCGCCCGCCACCACTCCCGGCTAATTTTTGTATTTTTAGTAGAGGTGGGATTTTGCTATGTTGGCCAGGCTGGTCTTGAATTCCCGACCTCAGGTCATCTGCCCATGGCCTCCCAAAGTGCTGGGATTACAGGTGTGAGCCACTGTGCCTGGACTGTTCTGGTTTTTTAAAACCGAAAGTCCAGTGTCCAGGAGCCACTCTGTCCTGGCAGCCGCAACTGTGGGCCATCCTCCTGGGCTGATGCCCTAGTGGGCCTTGCATGGGGTGTCCTTGTTTCCCTGCTGGGCTGGGTTTGTTGGGAGCTGGGTGAGTGGGAGGGTGCAGGTGGGCTTTTCACTAGGGTCCAGGATGGGGTGCAGAGGGGTCTTGTGGCTCCAGCCAGAAGACCCCATTTTCCAAGCCACCCAACTTCCCAGTTTTCCCTGAGGAAAAGAACATGTCCTGGAAAGAGATGTGGCGCTGGCAGAGGCCAGAGCATTGTCATTAGGAGACAGCCTCCATTTTCCCTAACCGAGACCAGTGCCTTGGAGGCTGGGGATGGAGGCCAGGCCATCGGGTGACTGTGGGGGCCAAGAAAACTGCACATGGAATTTCTTGTTAGCGTTTAGGATGCTGGTGAATAAAGCAGGCCGTGGTGTGTGCCCCACTCAAGTGGGGTCTGTGGTGGGAGAGTTGTGTCTAAGGCCCCTGCTGGGGGACAGCCGTGCGGGCAGGGCTTTGTCCTCTTGGCTCAGGCAGAGATGGGCCTGCCTGTTGGAGAGCTCTGTCTCTGAGCCGTTGCCAAGTGGACCTGACCTCCCAGGTCCCTCCTGGAATTGGCTTTGGTTTGGGCTGGCTGCTGGCCCAGGAACGGAGTACGGAGCAGAAAGGAGAGCTGCCTCTTCCCCGTTGAAAGTGTTGAGCTCAGAAGTTTTCTAGCAAAGGGCATAACCACCGCCCTTTTGGTTCTGATGTGTCTGACCCCCTGCCAGTGGCCAGGGCTCCCTGCCTCCACCTTTTGCTCAGGCCATAGACAAATGAGGACTGTGGCTCAGGTGTCTGGAGTCCCCAGTCATAGCCCTTTTGGACTCCTCACCAACCTGTCTCTCTCCTGGCCACTGGGGTGGAGGCAGGGATGGTGCTGAGGATCAGAAGGAAGCAGGCTCCCGCATGGCAGGCAGGCCCCACTTGGCTTGCAGCAGCTGCCCAGGCAGATGGGCCTTGCCCAGGGTGGGGGCCCGGGGGGACCCTGGGCTGTCTGTGGGGGCACAGGACACGCTTGGCATCTATCTCAGCTATAGGATCTTTGCTCCTGAAAGGAGGGGAGGAAGGGCTCCATCCTGTCCCTTGCCCAGTGTCCCTGGGGGAGCAGCTCACCATCGCCGAGCCCTTGCGGGTCAGGGAAGGCGTGGCCCTTCGAAGGGGGGAGTCCTGAATGCCGCCACCAACCTCCTCCCCTGCTTCTCCCTCCAGGAGGCAGTTCCCTCCATCCCCATCAGCCCCGAAGATCCCCTCCTGGCAGATCCCAGTCAAGTCACCGTCACCCTCCAGCCCCGCGGCCGTGAACCACCACAGCAGCAGCGACATCTCACCTGTCAGCAACGAGTCCACGTCGTCCTCGCCTGGGAAGGAGGGCCATAGCCCCGAGGGCTCCACGGTCACCTACCACTTGCTGGGCCCCCAGGAGGAAGGCGAGGGGGTGGTGGACGTCAAGGGCCAGGTGCGGATGGAGGTGCAAGGCGAGGAGGAGAAGAGGGAGGACAAGGAGGACGAGGAGGACGAGGAGGATGATGATGTGAGCCATGTGGACGAGGAGGACTGCCTGGGGGTGCAGAGGGAGGACCGCCGGGGCGGGGATGGGCAGATCAACGAGCAGGTGGAGAAGCTGCGGCGGCCCGAGGGCGCCAGCAACGAGAGTGAGCGGGACTAGGGCTGCGCCTGCTGCCTCCAGCCCTGAGGATGGCATCTAGTGTGCCAGTGCGTGGCCATACCCTGCCTCCCTCTCTGGCCCTGGGAGGGCAGCTTGGAGCCCAGGTAGGGGGCAGAGCTGTCCTCAGCTGCACTGTGGCCTGGTGGCAGTGTGGGGAGTCACACTTCTGTCCACCTGGCCTCCTCTCGCCTGGCCGCCAGCCCCAGCCCCAGCCCCAGCCCCAGCCCCAGCCCCAGGCCCAGCTGCCTTTGGCTTTGATCTCAAGTCAGGCTGAAGGCAGCGAAGCCTCGGGGCCCAAGCCCCTCCCCAGCCCCCTCTCCCGGACAGACGCCTTGCCCAGGGTGTGTTTGCCGAGTGTCTTGACTACCGTGACACCACGCATGGCCAGAGCTAGCGTCCCTACTGCCTCCCGACTCCTCAGTGGAGGAGGAGCTGCGGTCCCTCTGGTGTCTGCCGTCCCCCTCCCTCCCTGGGCCCGGCCCTGGACCCCTCAGGTGCCTGTCCCCAGCCCCAACCCCACTCATGCCCCGTCGTCCTCCCAGACAAATGAAACCACGCTGCGCTTCCGATGCCCCTGCTTGCCGTGTAATGGTTCAGCTAATCCCATGGCGAGATGGGGGCTCACTCCGGAGGAGGAGCCAGGCAGCAGGGCCTTCCTGACCAACAGCCAGCTCTGTCCTTCCCCCCAGGAAACACATGTTCATTTGTGTGATCATGTATAGACCTCAGAACGGAAGATAGGACTGTATATAATTGTAATAAATACCAGTTGCCACTATTTAATTTCTGCCTGTGGCTCCCTGTCTGCTCATGGCACCCTGGGCCCGGGGGGTCGTCTCAGTGCAGCCTCCAGCTGGTGAAGTGTGGGTGAGGGCCCATGGGCAGCTTCCGCCGCTGCTGAGCCAGAAGCAGAGGCCTTGTTCAGGTCCAGTGGCTGCCGGAGGGCGACACTTTGCTGACCGCAGGAGGATCAGGGACCTCGTGTGACTGTATATAGACCTCATGTGGAGTGAGGAGCCTCTTCCTTAAATGGACGAGTGCTTCCCGGGGAGGGGAGTGTGGCGTCCTCTCTGACTCCCTGTCTCGCCTGGCTCTTTTCCTCCCAGTCTCCCTTTCCCCTTCACAGAGCATTTGGCTAAAACCAGAAGAGCAGAGCCATGGGCTCCTTGAGGGGCGCTCCTATTCCCTGCAGCCCCCAAGTGTCGGGACCAGGCTCGTGGGCCGCAGGCGCCGTGATGTCCATGTGCCTGTGTGGACACAAGGGCTTCGGAAATAGGAAGCCCTGGGCAGTCCCTGCAGGTGCGACCTCCATGTACCTGCTCCGCCCTGCCCCTCCCTCTGCTGGGGAGGGAGGAGGCCATGTGGTTGGGCTCAGAGACTTGGTGTTGGGGCTGTTTTGTCTCAGATGTTTCGCTTTTGGCCCCTGCAGCAAACCCTTCTTAATGCTGGGAACACAGGGCCTGCTAAAGTGACGGATTTCCAGGCCCGGGCCGCCCCCGCTCACTGAAGAGTCCCTGGGACCCGGCTGCCTCCACCTGCTGGAGGGACCCCTGGAGCAGGTCTACCCCCACCCACTGGAGGGTCCCTGGGAGCAGGTCTGCCCCTACCCACTGGAGGGTCCCCAGTACTGGGCTGCACCCACCCACTGGAGGGTCACTGGGAGCAGGCTGAACCCACCTGCTGGAGGGTCCAGCCCCAATCTGGTTTCTGGCCTGCGGGTTGCATCTTTCATGCTTGTCACCTGGAAGGACACTCCTGCATTTCCTGTTTCCAGCTACGTGTTCCCCAGGGACGAGCAGAGCCCAGTTCAGTGTCACACTATGGCTTGTTCTCCTTTTTCCCTGGCCTCCTTGCTGTCCCTGAAGAAGCAGGTGTCTCAATTCCCAGGGGCTGCCACCCTCACCTGGACGAGGGGGTCCTGCCTACCAGGACCCCAGGAGTCCCAGTGTCTGGGAGCTGCGGTGGGCAGACAGGTGGGCCAGGCCTCGGCCTGGCTCTGGGGACAGTGACTGCCTGTGTCCCACCCTCAGACCTGCTGGGTCACAGGCCTGCATCTGGACGGATCGGTTCCTGAGGAGTCCCCGCCGCCTGTCATTTGCTGCCTGGTGGCCATTGTCTGTAACTTCTCAGAGGTCCCCCCTCCAGTGGGACTAGAAAGGGAGACCAGAGGGCAGATACCCTGGGAAGGAAGGGAAGCCAGGGCTGTGGGGTTGGTGCTGTGGAAGTGAAGTGCCAGCTTCCCGGCTCCATTTCTCCCTGGAGAGCTGGGGCCACCAAGAAAGGGATTCCCTGGGGCTTCACTATCCCTGGGGTGGGGGCAATGGAGACCTCACAGGGCAAGCACTCTCCATCCTGGGGGTCAGTGGGCTGGCACATCCCTGAGGCTCAAGCGTGGAGGAGAAACGGACAGAAACCTGGGCCTGGAGGCCTTTTGCCCCTGTGGGTCCTGAGCACCGAATTCGGCTTTTGAGGACAGAGAGTCTGGCGTGATTTCAGGGAGAGAAAAACCCCTCCCCAAAACGGCAGGAGTGCTGCCTAATAAAGCCAGCTGCTGGACCAGGGAAAACAGCCCTTTGAAAAAAAAAAGCCTTTCATTAGAAAAATAATGCATTTCATCCAAATAAGGTAAAAATATTCGGAATGGGGCAGAAGTAAGCAGCAGGCAGCGCCTGTCAGGCCCTTTCTGGAAGGGAGAAGATTATTAAACTCAATTACAATGTATTTTTATAAAGTGTCTTTTAGGAAAGAACTAGCCCCATGCTTGGAGGCCGGGGGACAGCCGCCCTGGCCTCACCCCGGACCAGCTCCCTCGGTCCCCGGGGTCTGTCCCGGCTCCTCCGGTGACTCGCTGGTTCTGCCTTGGGCAGGGGCATCTACTTTGGGAAGGACAGGGGACCTCCTTTGGTGTTTGCGACTCACAGGACAGGCCAGGAGGCGGGGGAGTTGCCTTCGGGGGATGGTAGGGTCTCCGCCCGCCTGGGGCTGCCAAGTCCTTCAAAAGCCAAGGCTCCCAGAGCCAGTCCCATCCCAGGACCCTGGCTGGGACAGGGAGCGCCTGGGTCAGGGGAAGGGGCCGCTGAGTTTGTACCCACAGGTGGGATGTGTAGCAAAGCCAATCCACATAGAAGGGGACAGAGATGCGAGAACCTGCCACCTGCCCATCGGCTCCCTGTGTGCCCACAGAGTCTCTTTCCCTCTTTCTTTGTTTTTAATAAACGCATCTGAGCAAGCTGTGTTCATCTTTCGGGGCCCTCACACCCAGGTACAGGTGGAAGAGTTTTCTAGAAGGTTTCGCTTCTTCCCTCCTGGCGGCCCAGCCAGGAGCATGGAGGCGCTGGGTCTCCGGCCTTGCCCCAGACCCCTCCCTCTCCAGGTGACCACCCTGTCCCTGCCCCAGACCCCAGGAGGGAAGGGGAGGGCAAGCAGGGGCCATTCTTCAATGGCCAGACATCTCTGTCCCCAGGAGTTGACTCAATTTGTCTGTTTGTTTAAACTGGTTTCTGCCAAGGCACCAAAAGAAGAGGTCAGAGCCTCCAGACAGGGCAGGCACGGAGGCGCCAGTGAGACCTGCATGCAGGTGGGAGCTCCAGCCTCAGGTGAGGTGCGCTCCTGAGGTGTAGCACCCAGGTAGACCTGGAGGGCCTGGCCGCTCTTCCTCCTCCTGCTCCTTTGCTGTGTACAGGGGCTTCCCACCTAGGGACTGGCCACCGCCTGGCCAGGGGGAGCCACGCCCCAGCTGGCACGTGCTGACATGCATGTGAGTGCACATGTGTGTGGCACCCTCACACTCACGCAGGGCCCAGTGGGCCCTTTTCGAGAGGTCCCCATGTCCTCCTCCGACACGTGCCCATTGCAGGCCACAGCTCAGACCACAGCCGTGGCACTCTCTTTAATGCAAAACGGGTCTGAAATCTCGCCTGGCATTGAGGGATGACTACCTGAATCATGAATAAACCTTAATAATTTACTTTCATTGAGCACTTTTAAAGTTTGTGTTCTCCTAGAAGAAGAAATGAGATACATGATATGTTCATCAGAAAGATGCCTGAAACCTTTCCTTGCTCCACGACAGATACTGGAAGGACCTTCTTTCAAGTGACAGGGTCATGGCTTTAAACACCACCATGACACTTGGCGTCCAGATGCGTTATAGCCCCAGGGGGAGGAGCCAGCCTCAGGGAGGCTCCGGGCAGGGAGGTTCTTTCTTGGGGATCCCTGCCTCCTTCCAGTGGTGTGGGGCATGGGGCTTACTGGAGGCCAAGCCACTGGGTCCAGCTGCTCCAGCGCTGGCTGTGGGCCCCCTGGGAGCTGCCGATTCCTCCCTGACCTGCCCCAGAGGGTGCGGAGGCACCTCCCAGCAAGGATGGCCGGGGCCTGGCTGCTTCTTTCTCAGACAAGGCTCTGGGATTCCAGCCCTTCAGAGGGCACTGCTGCCAGCCCTGGTCCTAGACCAACGCTACCTGTGGGGCCAGGGCCACCTCCCATGACAGTGGATGGGCAGCTGGCCTTTGCCCAGTGGCCTGGTATGCTGCCCAGAAAGGGGGCTGCCTGTCGCCATGTCCAGGCTGGGGCAAGGCCGCTTCGTGAGTGCCAAGGCCCGGCGCCCACGGGTGACTCAGGTTGCTGGTGGCGCCCCTGCTGGGCCAGGTCCGTGGGAGGTGGGCAGGCCCCTGAGCTCAGCCCTGAGCCTGTGCGGCGGGTTCTGGCCCTTTCCAGGAGGTTGCAAAACACTTGAATTTGCCCCAGTTTGGGTGTAGGAGCATCACACACCACAGCTAATTAAATCCCAGAAGGAAAACATGCTTTACTGCATTTCCTACTGAGTCCAACAAGCCACAGGGAGTGCCGTGGGACCTGGGCCCATCCCAACCCCCAGCTGCAGGCCCCCTCCCGGCTCTTGGGGGCGGTCTCAGAGTGGGCACACATGCCTGGTGGGGGTACGAGCTTCTCTCCACCCTCTGGGGCGGGGCCTGGGACGTGGCACCATGGGCTGGCCTGGGTGCAGCGTCCTGAGGCCTTGAGATGCCTCTGAGAGGTCCCCGAGTCCCCGTTCCCCTTCCTTGGGCTGGACTGGGGGCCCTGCTTGTTGTGAGGTTGGTTGACCCTGGGTGTGGTCCATCCAGGCCCAGAAGACCAGGGGGCAGTTTTGGGGTCTGGCCAAGGTCAGCAAACCACCCTGAGTCCCCATTCTCCCTCCCCTGGGCCCCAGGAGTCAGTGCTGCCCCAGAGAGCTGCCCACTGTGCTGGAGCCTAGAGGGAGCTCTGTGGCTGCACCACCCACCCACCGGCTGCTCAGGGCTTGGCTCCCTGCCTCGCTTCAGGCCCCACGGGAGGCCCACCAGGGCCTGGGAAGCTCCAATAATGGTTTTAATTTGTTGAACTTGTGTTTTATCCCATAAATTAGTCACTGTTTTATTTAACAGAATCAAGATATCCACAAACAATAGGCGAGTTCCAACTTGAACATTTTAATAAGACAGAAAAAAGTATATATTTTCATGTCTGTTACAAACATATTTATGTAAATAGCCTGTGGGCTGCATTCCAGGAGGAAAGAAGAAAGGGAGTGCCCGCGCGCTGGGGCTGGGCTGGAGACGCACTTCTGCGGTGGGAAATGACACAGGCCTGGGCACTGTGGGCTGAGGCCACTCCCCTGCCGTCCCTGGTCCCTGGTGCCTGGTGCCTGGCCGGCTGGTGCCAGGCTCAGTGAGGGAGAAGCGTGCTGCGGTAACCGAACCTCTCCAGCCCCCAAGTCTGCCTGTTTCCTCATCGGGCAAGTGGTTGTGACATCCCTGTGGCTGGGGTGTGATGAGCCAGTAAGACTCCTCAGCATGGAAGAATGTGGCAGATCCCGCACACATCCCCTCCCCAAGGTCCCAGGAAGCTCCGGCCACCTGGAGTCCAGCTCAGGGCAGGGCTGCCAAGGTGATTCTCACGATGTGGTGTCGTGAGGAGCCGGCCATCAGTTGGAAGTGTCAAGACAAACTCTCGGAGCGCCTGGGAGGCCTGTACTCCAGGCTAGGTCTGGTGGACACTCCGGCCACTGTGCTTCCGAGGGAGCCAACCACGGTGCCACCAGGGCTGGCAGCTCAGGCTCTGGGCTGGTGGCTACGGACCCAGGAATTATCGGCCCCCTCTGGCTCTGCCACCCTGTGCTCCAGGCAGGAGTCGCGCCAGCATCCGGATTGGATCCGGGTACGCGCCGTTCCCAGCCCGGGCAGGTCCCTGCAGGAAGGAGGAAGGAGCCGAGGGAGGAGGCAGGAGGGTGGCCCTGCCAACGCCGGCCCAGCAGCCCAGGAGAGGAGAGGGTTGGCTGGGGTGGGGGTCCTGGGAGGCTGCACAGCCTTTGTCCGACGACCCAGGCCTTGGTGTCAAATGGCTCTGCCCAAAGGTGGCTCCTGAGCCCCAAGTGGGGGCTTCAAGCAGGGCTGGGGAGGAGGCTACCCTTCTGGCCAGCCCAGGAATGAGCCCCCTACCTCTGTCCCCAGCAGCCCGGGGACAAAACTGGTCTGTTCCCCGCTTTTCCTGCCAGGGTCGAAGGGTGCCCAACTCCTCCCGTCACCCCACCGGTGTAGCTGGGTCATGGCCAGCCGATTGGGGGCGATTTTAAGAATAAAAGATAACTTGATAGATTTTTTTCCAGTTTTTATTGAGTGAAAATGTCAAACCTTGCATCAGTCATGCAAAAAAAAAAAATCAAATAAATAAAACACATATATTAAATTTCTAATAGCACTAAATTCAAGTGGAAAAATATTCAGTTCTTAATAACCAGGTGCCGAGGAGACCAGATTCAAGTAATCAGAGCACACGCTGTTCAGTTCGGGTTTCACGTTCTGTATTTTTTTTTGTCTCAAAACCTCTCTATATATCTCTATATATCTATATATGTATATACATATAGATATATACACACACATATGTGCATACATATTATTTGATATTTATATATATACACATACATAGTTATAAAACATTAAAAAGAGCATTGGTGGATCAAGCATTGTTTCCCCACAGAAAGAAAATAAAACAAAAATTACACGTTAAAATTCAAAATGAGCTAGCAATGGCTTATAGTCCTAGTGTGCAATATGAAGTTTACAAAAGGCTAGACTCCGCACTGTCGGCATCTTCTTCTTTTCTTCTTCTTTTTTTTTAAGTTTGATTTTGCTACATTGAAAAAATGTTTGTGTGTGTGTGTTTTTTTTCCTTTACAAAACTCCTTCCACAGACGCCCGGGGCCTGTGGCGGGTCACTGTCTGGGCAGATGCTCACAGCAGCACGTGGTGCCCACAGAGTTCAGGAGGCTCTGGTAGGGGCTCTTTTAGAAAATAACTGATTTCCTGTTGAATCAGGTACGCTCCGTGCGACCACTCCTCCCTCCCTGCTCCCTGTCCAGTTCGGGTGGTCCTGGCTTTCTGGCTGTGGGCAGCCGAGAGGACAAAAGAAAGGAAGAAAAAAGGGAAAAGTAAACCACCGCCCCCCAGTGGGGCCAGGTTCCTCCTGGAGACCTCTGGGGAGGAGGCTTCTGGATGACAGCCTCCCTGCCAGCCTTCCATTCCCTCCTAGGCCTGTTCTCTCCCGGTGGCCCAATCTGACACCAGCTGGTGGCCTGGAGTAGGGAAGGTGGGCAGGCGTGGCCTCGGGCAGCCTGCCCTCGCAGGGGACTCGGTCCCCGGGGACCTCAGAGCCACTGGCCAGGTGTGTGCCTGCCAGGTCAGGCCCTGGCCCGGGCTTCGATGGCCTCATCATCTCCAGGAAGGGGGATGTTTTGCAAAGGGAACCCAATCTGGGTAGACTGCACCAGCAAAGAAGCATCCCAAACAAAGTAATAAAACAAACTGGAAAAAAAAAGCCCTATAAAGCCACACGCATCACCAAGAGAGAACTCAAATGTTAAATTAACTACAAACTTGGATCAACAGTAATAGTCCTTTTTTCTTGTCTCTACAAAATTCAAGTTAAGAGTTGGAATCACGCAGCTCCCATCAGTGCTATTGTGAAGACAGACAGCCTCAAACAGTTAAGGCCTCTACAAAAACCCTGGACCAAATCCCACAGGATAAACGGGACTGAGCCTCCAACCTCAGGCCGGGCCCAGGCGGGTCTGCACTCTCACCACGCCTGCTTTCTTCCTTTTTGTTCTATGTAGAATAATAACCTTTACAGGAAAAATACTGTACAACTTTCTTGTATTTTTTTTCCATTTTGAACATTAAAGCCAAAACCAGGCGCATCCTTCCTGTTTGCACCACCAGGGTGGCCGAGACCCCGCCCCGGCCCCCAGCGGGCTACTCTGGGTTTTGGACGCAGCCTCGGTTTCCCTGGGGCGGAGGCTGGGGCCAGGGAGTCACCAAACAGACCCGACCCAGGCCTGGGGGAGCAGCCGGGCCCTGGGGTGGGGCTGAGCTGGAGCTCCGCGGCTGCTACTCCCGTGAGGCTTCCTCCACGGTCCCTGTAGTGTCACCCGTGCTGACTGCCTTCTGCCCGTCTCCCCCTGGGCAGGGGGGAGGATCCTAGCTGCATGAGGGAGGCCCCGCCAGCGGCTCCAGGAGCCACCCCGCCCTGGTGGCGCGCGGTGGGGGTCCCGGTGGCCCCCAGCGCCCGTCCCAGTCCTGAGCAATGGTCGCGGGGCCGAATCGGCCGCGGGGAGGGGCGCCGGGGCAGCGGCCGGGAGCTGCGCCCCATTCACCCGGGACCCCTGCTCCTAGGTTCCCTACCCCGGGACAAGAGCACCTTCTGTTTCCCTGAAGAGACCCGGCCTCCCTAGAGCAGGGCCACCGCCGCCGCCTGTGTCCTCGGCCGCGGAGCACCAGAGGGGTCCCCGCCTCTGTCCTGAGACGGACTCGGGGTCCGGAAGCACCGGCGGGGCGCGGGGCTCTGCCCAGGGGCCGCTTCGCGCGGGGCGGCGCCGCTCCCGAGGCCGAGGCCGAGGCCGCCGCCAGGGCCACCCGCGGGCGCCGCTAGGGCGAGGAGGCTGCAGTGGGCGCGGGGCCGGGGGCGCCCAGGGCCGCCAGCGCCGCCAAGGCCGGGGTCCGCGCGCCCGCGCCCGCCGCCTCCGCCGCCGCCTCGGGCAGCGACTCCTCCGAGTCGGTGCGCAGGTCCTCGTCGTCCTCGTCCTCGTCGTCGTCCTCGTCGTCGTCGTCCTCGTCGTCGTCCTCGTCCTCGTCGTCTTCGGCCTCCTCCTCCGGCAGCTCCAGCTCCTCCTCCTCGTCCTCCTGCGAGGACTCCCCAGCTGCGGCGGCGGCGGCGGCGCCCTCGCGCGGCCCGCGGGCGGCGGCGTCGGGCGGGCCGGGGTCGCCCGCGTCGCCCAGCGCCAGGCCCAGGCCGGCGGCCGCCGACTGCAGGAAGAGCAGCGAGCCCGGCTCGGCGCCCAGCGACAGGGAGCCGTCCAGACTGATGGGAGGCCCGGGCGCGGGGCCCTCTGCCGCGGGCTCGCCGCGCTCCTGCTTCTCGTGCTTGCGCTTGTGCGAGTCCATCTGCGACATGCCCACCACCGTGTGGCGGCAGCCCGGGAAGGTGCAGTGGAAGTGCGAGCACTTGAGCTTGTACTTGCAGTCGGGCACGGCGCAGTCGGCGCTGGAGCTGAACTGGCAGAAGCCCGCGGCGCTGATCACGTCCTGTTTGCCGTGGTGCTTGCGATGCGCCGTGACCTTGGTGCTGTCGGTGCAGCGGAAGCGGCAGCGCAGGCAGTGGAAGTGCGTGCTGGTGCCCGAGAAGGGGCAGTCGGCGAAGTGGCAGCTGAGTGAGGCCTTGAAGCGCTTGAAGTCGTCCAGCACCAGGTTGTCCACGCGGTCGTGGTGCTGCGCGTGCTTGTACATGTGCGTGCGCCCGCAGAACTTGTAGCCGCAGTTCTCGCGCGTGCAGTGGTAGTGGGTGACCTTGAGCGAGAACTGACAAGCTGCGTCCTTGCAGTCCTCGTAAAGGTCGAAGCGCCGGAAGCCCTCCAGCATCATGCCCTCGTCCAGCATCTTCCGGGAGGACGCCGTCTTCCGCCGCTTGCCGAAGGGCGACATGTCCTCGATGATCCAGAAGCGCTTTTTGGCCCCCGAGGCTGTCGGCATGGAGATGGTGTTCCCTGGGGAGGGGCAGGGAGGTCAGTGCAGAAGAGGGACCCACGTGGGCACCATCAACAGGGTTACACCCACATGGGACCCCTGATCTGGCATGGCGCCAGAGGGCGGCATTTAGGGAGCCCTCGGCTTCCCCTGGCTTGGGAGGCCTCTCCTGCCCCGCCCCCTCCCTACCCTGGCACAGCAGGGGTCCTGGGCTTCCCCTCCTCATCCCTGTCTGCAGAAGGGCCACACAGGCCTCTCCCCCGGGGGGTGGCAGCCCAACCAGCTCTGGGGGACGTGGTGGCTGCTTCCTGGCCAGTTTGGGTGGGAAGTGAGGACACGTCCTGGCGCTAATTGAAGCTGAAGGGGGAATCTAGGTCGGCAGAGTGCAATTAGCCAAGTTGGACTCGGGCCAAGACGCCAGCTATAGCTGCCTCTAATGAGGGACAGGCCGGCTCCTTTCCCGCCGGCTACCCGGCTTCCCTGGCTGCGCCTGTCTGCACAGGGGGAGCTGCCTACTCACAGTAGGGGTGCCAAGTGCACCAGGGCTGTGCGGGGCTGCAACTCCCTGCCCTAAGGAGCACCTTGTCCTTGGTACCAGAAGGTTCTTTAAGGTCTTGTTGGGGTTTTCTACCCCAAGGGCTGGGAGAGGGCAGCCCTGATGGAGGACCAGGACTCAGGGAGCTCAATGCCTCTGCCCTCTGCTCAGAGCCGTAATTTACCTGGGTCAGGACCAGGGCAGGGGCTCAGCCATGGGGAGCGGAGCCCATTTATGTCCAGCTGGCCCAGACTGCTTCCTGGGATTTAGGATGCCCCCCTGCCAAGGCCAGGGTTGTAACCCTTTCTGGGAGGTACCTGTGCCCCTATGGCCATGGGTGAGGGGAAGCCCCAGCTCCTGCCAGAGGCACAGGCAGCTAGTCCTGGCTCCCCACGCCACCCTCCACAAACAAGAGAAGCTCTCTGACCAGCCCCACCAGAGCGTGGGTAGCCTCTGGGCTCCTCCCACACGGCTGACCTGCCTGGCTCCCCCAGAGCCTGCTTAGAAGGCCCAGCAGTCACTCTAGCCACCAAATGTCTGCCCTGCCCATTTCAGGCCAGGCCCCATCGCCCACCCGGAGTGGACAAAAACGGAGAGAGACTAAGGGCTGTGACGGTGTAGGGGCACCCAGGCAGGGGGCAAGGGATGGCCTCAGGCCCAAAACCTGGTGGGTGAGGAGCGGCTTTGGGTCTGAAGTCACAGGGTCTGGTTATGCCAGAGTGGAGCTTCCAACAGCCGGAAGTCCCTGAGGAGGGGGAGGCTCGGCCCTGCCCTGGCCATAACTCCTGGGGCCTGTACTCAGGCAGAACGTGAGGCAAGAATTAGCAGAGGAGTCCGAGCCCGGGTGGTGTCTACGCTCAAGGGAGGGGGTGGGCAGATGCCATCCCGGTGGGTATCAGATATGGGGGTGGGATGGGAGGTGCCTCTGCCCCTGAGCACTGCCGGGGCCTGAGTCCACAGAGACTTCCCTTACTGCTCAGCTTTGGGCGTGGGCCGGGGCTCAGGCTGGAATCTGGACCCTCTGAACCTGGGCAGGTCCCAGACCCCAGCAGACCTTCCCGAAAGCCTCCTCTATCTCTCCCTAGTGCCAGATCCCAGGGGGATTCCTCAGAGTAGAAGGGACAGGTCCTGCCTTGCCCCAGGCCGAGGAAGGCAGACCCTACAGGGCCTCCGGCAGGATCAGCCATCTCTGGGACTCTGAGCAGTTGTGAACAAGGGAGAATCCCTGGCAGCAATGCTCTGGCCTGCCCAGCACTGAGCAGGAGCCACGAGGAGTTGTCCCTGGGATGGAGACCACGCTCTCTAGTCTCGGGGATGCTTGGCTATGAGGGGTGCAGAGTGGCCCCGTCCTTGGCCTGGCTGGCTGCAGAAAAGGGTCAGGCCCTGGAGCGTGGCCTGGAGGGTGGGTTGGGGTGATGGACAGCAGTGAGAAGGCATGTGCGCGTTACCTGCAGCATCCTGAACTAGGGGGACGTCACTTTTTACTGGAGTTGGAGTGGCAGTGACGGGCGGGAAGCTGGGCGGGCTGCAGGTGGGATGGGCCAGGCCCCGGCCGGCTCCGAGAGTGGCACTGAGCAGAGAGTATGAGAGACAGGACGGAGAGAAGAGGCAGGGGAGGGGGGGGAGGGGCGGCCGGAGCGTGGCCGGCGAGAAGGATGGAGTCGCTGGCGGCTGCGGGGCCGCGCGGGCAGCCTCATCACCAGCGGCCGCAGGAGGAGGAAGAGGAGGAGGAGGAGGAGCCGGGCAGCCTGGAGAGGGTGGAGAAAAGCAGAAAAAAAAAAAAAAAAGAAACCAAAACAAAGAACAAACAAACAGAAAGAACCAAAATGAGAAACCCGATGGCAGAAGCAGGTATGGCATGAAAATGTGTGCACGGATGAGCAGAGAGAGGGACACAAGAAGAAGGGGCAGGAGGAGAGAGAGGCGGGGCAGTGCCAGGGGTCACGTGGGCAGGTGTGCCGGGCAGGACCGGCGCTGGGCCCAGGCCTGGTGGGAGGCAGCGGAGGAAGGAGGCTGGGGCTGCGCTGCTCCCGCTGTGGCTCAGAGAGGACGGGCCCAGGGTCCTCTCCCGGAAACTGACGCAAAGGGCAGTGCCAGGGAGGCGGGAGGATGGCGGGAGGGGCCTCGATGACCCAGTCCCACAGACCAGCTGGCTCTGCTACACGCCAGCCTGTCCTCCTCGGAGGCCGCGTGCCCCGGACCTTCTGTCCCAAGCTGCACCCAGCGGTGCTGGGCTTTGGGAGTGGGGCCTGGCCCTGCCAGCAGCCCCTGCCTGCCGCTCACCTGCCGCGGTGCTCTCGTTACCCACGGGGGTGCTGGAGCAGCTCCGGTCCATGGTGGATGACTCAGAGGACATGGCGCCTGGGCTGCAGCCAGTGTAGTCCATGCACTCATCTGTCTCAGCATCCATCAGGCCTGCGGGGCCCTGAAATGACACGGGGGTCCCTGAGGAAGTGGGGCTGTGGGGTATGCTGCCCACAGAGGGCAGGCTGAGGCTCCATGCAGCACAGGCCTGAGAGTGAGCGTGGGACCATGATGCGTTCCCGCCACCCTGGCTGGGCTCTCACCTGGGGGGGGCTCTCACCTGGGAGGGGGGCACACGGTCGAAGTTCTTCCCCAGCATCCTCCGCATGTGCTTCCGCGCGTGGGAGGTCATCTGGTGCTTAAGGAGGAAGGAGAACTGGCAGCCCTCCCGGATGCAGTGGAAGTGGCTGTTCACCTGGTTGTACTTGCAACCTGTGGACACAGCCCCACCTGGCATGAGCCCCCAGCTGGCCAGCGCTCATGGCTTCCAGGTCCTGTTGGGCACTGTTCTGGGCATGGGGGCAGTGTGGTCAGTAAGGCAGATGGTATCTGGGGAAAGGGCGCTGAGCCGAGGTGGCAGTCTTAGGAGGAAGGTCAGGAAGTCCAAAGCCCCCTGGCTGTCCAAACCCTGGGCCTCCTCTCCAGCCTGGCACAGAGGCGAGTGACAATGCTGGGCAGGCCCCCATCCCCTGGCTCACACACAGGGAGGTGCACAGTTCCAAGGCAAGGGACCCTCATGGTCCCTGCACACTGGGCCAGCTACCTCCCAGGAAGCCACCTGTCCCCACATCTCTGCTGGGGAGCCCAGGGTGCTGTCTGCCCCTCTGCCCAGGCCCCAGCACCCACGGGGCCTCGCTCTGGGCCGAGAACAAACAGAGCAGGCGGGACTGAAACAGCATCATGGGGCAGGTGAGGGCCTGTCCGCTGCCATGGCGCCCAGGCCGGCCAGGTGTCTTCTGTCATCCCCCAGCTTTGTTTGGCCCCAACTATCGCCAAAAACACCACAAGTTGAGTAAATAATAGCAACTGCAGAATACCCTGACATCTGTAAACTGAGCCCAGGGACAGCACAGGCCGCAAGTGTTGACGCTTATTGGCATGGCTACCAGTCCTCTCCCTGGCCGAGAACTCCTTTTTGAATTCATACTTGAAGGCAAGGTTTGTTTCCTTTTTCTGGCAGTTGACTTTGAGGATGTCACCTTTCACTTTTGGAAGGACCAGACTGTAGCAGCCCCCACCCCTGCTGCCCTGACCACCAGGCCACAACGGGCCTTGCCTGCAGCCCAGGGGCCTCTGCTGGGCGGCCTGGCTCCCGCCTGCCCGTGGGTTCTGGTCTCTTCCTAGGGAGAGTCCTGCCCCATCAGCAGGCTGTGAACAGGGGCCAGGGGCTCAGCTCCCAGCAGCACGGCTACCTCTCAGGCATCAGTGGCCTCCCTTCCCAAAGCCACAGCACCCCTTCCTGGGTTCCGGGTCACGGGTGCTCCAGCTGAGCCCATGGAGAACTTGACCGTTCCCCATTAGATCTGAGTCGCCACCACTGTCACCACCCCCACCCCTGTGACAGCACCCAGCCTGGCACACAGCTGTCCCTCCATAAATAACTGCAGAATGGATGAATGGAAGAACAAACTGTAGCTCACTGCGGACAAAAACCTCATCATGAAAGCCATGGAAAGAGATCCCAGAGCAAAGAACGTTGAACTCCTAAAAATTCCCTGCTCGTCTTCTTGATAAGAAAAGGAAAACAGAACCACGCCCAGGCCCTGGATGCTCAAGATGAGGTCCCAGGGCGGCTGTCTGGGGGTGGAGGGGCGGTGCCCTGTGTGAGTCACCCCCACTCTTCTTGCTGGGCTTTGTGGGTTTGGACTGTTTCACAAGCTTGACAGTGCCTAGCCTGTGATATCTGGGACACCTTTAACAAAACGTGGAGCCTGCGGTGGGGAACAGGACGCGGGTACCAGGAGAGGCGGCCCAGGCCACAGAGGCCATGGTCTTGATGCCTGCTGCAAGTCCCTGCCCGCAGCCCCAGCCCTCGGTACCTAGCCTGCCACACTCCTCGCGCTTGGTGAAGTATTTGAAGCCATTGGCTGCCCGCCGCTCCGCCTTCTCATGCTTCTTGATGTGCCAGGGGAGCTTGGTGGTGATGTTGGTCACAAAATAGCAGCCGGTGCGGAGGCAGTGGTAGTGCCCACGCATTCGGAACTCGCAGTGCTGCAGGGAGACACGGGAGGGTCAGGACAGGCGGGTGACTTTCAAGAGCTCCTGCCTGCCCCGGGCCTGAGGCTGTGGTGGGCCCTTGGCACATGTGTTCTTCTCTGCTCAGAAGCTGATGATCATAGAAACACCTTTCACATGTTAAAAAGCAGCGCAGGGCCGGGCGCGGTGGCTCACGCCTATAATCCCAGCGCTTTGGGAGGCTGAGGTGGGCGGATCACGAGATCAGGAGATCAAGACCATCCTGGCTAACGAGGTGAAACCCCATCTCTACTAAAAATACAAAAAATTAGCCGGGCGTGGTGGCGGGCGCCTGTAGAGTCCCAGCTACTCGGGAGGCTGAGGCAGGAGAATGGCGTGAACCCGGGAGGCAGAGCTTGCAGTGAGCCGAGATCGTGCCACTGCACTCCAGCCTGGGTGACAGAGCGAGACTGTCTCAAAAAAAAGGCAGTTGTCTGCCCTTAGTCACTGCACTAAAGCATCCTAGCCTGGTAACCTTGCAGGCCATCTGCAATCCCATACCTAGAGCAGACATCGCGAATCTATTTTAACACTCTTCCCTGTATGTCTAGACCTGGGCAGACATCACTGCTCTATACTAGCACTTCTGGGCCCAGTTTCCCCCTCAGGCAGCCCCTCCTGGTCTTGGGAGTCAGGCCTTTAAGGTGAATCTGATCTGACTTTCCTGTGTGGGCACGGACAATGGGCCTGTTCGAAAATTCTAGGGCTTTGGAGAAAGGGGGCATAAAGCTAGTTCCAGGATAGGCAAGAATGATGTCAAGGGCACGGTGGCTGCCCAGCATTGAGTCACCACTCGGGGGTTAGACCTCACCAACTAGCACCAATCTGGACCCCTGCCCAGGGGTCTCCAGGGGCCTAGGGGCAGATGGTGCTCTTTCCAGAGTCCGGGAGGCCCATTTAAATAAGCAAGGTGTGAGAAATGGAGCCTCTGCCAGGAGGTGACTGTCCTGTGCCCTGAGCTAGCCCTGCACCTCCCTGCCCCCTACTCTGCCCCTGCGCCGTGTACCGCCATGCTGACCTGGTTGGGACAGAGACACTGCAGAGAGTAGTATGCAAACTGGTCTCGCACGTTCACCAGGTTGTTGTTGGGGTTGATGTGGTCCAGGCAGTGGGATTCGGCCTTGCCAGACGTTTTGCAGACGTACTTGCAGTTCCCAAAGAGACAGTGGAAGTGGAACTTGTTGGCGTACTTGCAGTCCGTGGCGAGGCAAGGATCGCTGGAAGGAAACCACAGCCCAGAAGGTCATTGCCATTCTCAAGCCCTCCCTGCTGGTGTCCTGACTTCACTTGTGTTGGAGTTCACTCCCCCACGACCAGCGGTACCACCAAGAGGGATGGCCTGGGCTGCCGTCCTGCTCAACAGGATGACTCAGCTGGAGACTACAGATCCCAGCATGCATTCCTGCCTCCTTTTAGGAGCTCTGCATGGTGCACAGGGATTGCAATACGCAGGGTGCCCAGAGCATTGCATGCTGGGACAAGTAGTTTCCATGGCCACACCTCAGGATTATAGATAAGGGTGGCTGTAATAACTTCTTGGATCGGAAAATAAGGATGGTGCTGCCAGCCCTGGCGGGGTGCCGTGAGGCCCTGGCTGGCGTGGCATGGGCGCCACCGTGGATGTGGCTGACTGACAGACTGCAGATGGGTGCTCGGCCCCACCAGGAAGCGCTGCTGCCACAGGCCCTTAGCAAGCAGGAGCGCGTGCCTGGTGTCAGCTCCTGGGGGCTCACAGCTGCTGGGCTCCCCAGGATCAACTCGGGGCCCATGGTGCCCACCCACTCAGACCTCACTTGCCGGCGGAGTGGGAGAGCTGCTGGGGCAGAGCGGGTGTGCTGGCCTGCCCTAGGCCGCCTCCAGGATGCAGAGGGGTGCAGGAGGACACTGGTCCCAGCCTTCAACTCTGGTTGGCAACACTGTAGTCCCCTCCCAGGGGACCCACGGTGGGCACTCTGACCAGGCCAGGGAAACCTGAGCTGCTACTCTGGGGAGGAGGAGGGGGAGGGGAGGCTGGTGGGGGGGACGGAGAACAGTGCTGGGCCCCTTCCATGCTGTGGGCCCAGCCCCAGGTGCTCAGAGAGGGAGGACAGCTGCCACTCAGGCGATATAAATAATCCAATTTATTACTTTTATTGAGAACAGGAAGCCGCACACATGACAATACAAAGTCACCGTTCTCCCTGCAAGGAGCCACCACCATCCAGTGAGGAGGGTCCCTTCCACCCAAGAGCTCAGACCACTGTGCAGGCCAGTGACGGCCTGGAGGGGCCTGGCCCCCACCCGTGACTTCACGTGCCCTGCAGAGATTCAGCCATGGGTGTGAGCCACAGAGGAGGCCAATACGGAGGCTCGGAGGGAGACGCAGCCCTCCTTGTCAGGCTGGGAGTTGTCCTCTGAGGACCACCACGCCCAGTCCACCCCACCTGGCCCTGGCAGGATCACCACATGCCCTGCAGGAGCAGTGGCCACTGCCGCCACCATCGGCCCACGCTGGCTGGCCTGCTCTGGGACAGGCAGTGAGGTAGGAGCAGCAGCATCTTTGGCTAGAAGGACATCACCCGATGGCCATGCCCCAGAGAGGCTGGGGACAGCAGCACCATCCGCAGTGAGGAACAGGGCCTCCTAGCGCCCTTGCTAGCACCTACTCCCGAGACGCGAGGGGAACGCGGGACTCCCGGCTCATCGAGGGACTCACTTCTCCTGGAACTGGAGGAATCCGGGTTTGACCTGGGGCTTGGCGTTCTCTAGAGAAGTCGTTGCCAAGGGCGAGGCGGGCAGGTGAGGCACTGACGCTGGGATCTGAGGCATCTGGGGTATGGTGGAAGCCAGCTGCTTCCAGGCGAGCAGGGTGGGGGTGGAGGGCACGGAGGCCGGGCTGGGAGCGGGCCCCTCCAGAGAGGACACCGTGGCCGTGGTGACAGGAGGGACCGGAGGGGACGAGGGGGCCATGGGAGGTTTGGTCTCGGTGGCCGAGGCCGGGAAGGCAGCCTCTGTGTTTCCTTTTGCTGCTCCTCCCTCTGTCCGGAAGTGGAAGCTGCGAGAGGTAGAAGAGGGGGTCTCATGGGGGGCAGTGAAGACAGGTGTGGAGGGGCATGCATGTGACCCCATCACAGGCCTAGACCCCGGTGTCCGTCCCTACTCGTCCCCATCACTCAGCTCCAGAAGTCCCCTGTGACCCCACCAGGACAGAAGGACTGGAGGGCAAACTGCAGCGTCCCCTGGTTCCGAACTTGGTCTCCTGGCTTGGGCCTAACCATGCCTTCCTACTTGTGCCCTTCCTCGGTCCCCAGCTCCTCCATATGTGTGACAGCAGGCCCTGCCCCAGGAAGCCTCTTCCTTCCAGAACCTGCTCGGAGGTCTTAAAGGTAGGATTCTCAGTATTCACAGCAGGCTTCCCCGCGGGCTACGGCCGAGGGTGCCTACGCGGTCGGAAAAGCCTTGGGAGCACTGCAGGTCTGTTTTAAACGATTTCAAGTTCTGAGTTCCCTTATAAGTGGGCGACTAGGCTCGAAGCCTTTTAACTCAATGGGATTTACAAATTCATTTCATTATGTTTAGGTCAAAGGTAACCTAGAGATGTAATATCGTGGCTTGGAAAGGCCTTCAGCTAGGGTTCCTGCTCCAGGTCACAGCCGAGTCTCTCCAGCTGGGCTCTGTGCCCCTCTGGCCTGCTCTGCAGGGAGCACGTGCTGGGACTGATGGCTGCCCTGGGGACGTGGGTGCAGCAGCAGCTGTTGCTCAGGGTCCCAGGAAGGGCCTGGACAGGGGCTCAGAGCCCCCGGCTGAGGGCTGCATGTGTGAAGGAGGATGGGAAGCCCACCCTTGCTGGGGCAGCATCTCCGAGAAGCCGGCTCAGCTTCTGTGGTCCAGCGGGAACTGCTGTACCAGCCTGAGCCCCACCCACCCCAGAGCCAGGCTGGGATCCGTGGGGCTCTGCGGAAATGGCCCCCAGCACCCTACTCACTTTGCGTGCTTGATGGCCCCGTCCAAGGTGCTGAAGAGCGCGCCGCATTCCTCCACCACGCAGTGGAAGTGGGCCTTGTGGAGGAAGTCACACTGGCCGTCACAGAAGTCCTTTGTACCAAACCTAGCCAGAGGAGCTGGCGTTAGAGGAGAGCCTGGGGCTCCAGGGCGGGTGCGGGGGGAGGATGGGTGGACGTGGCCAGCAGCCCCTCACCTGCGCAGGTACACCTTCCAGGGCTCTGCCAACTTCTCCTGAACCAGCGCCTTCACGGCCTTGCCTAGGAAGGGCGAGGGCTCCGCAGCGGGGCTCCCCTCCGCTTCCGCCTTGATGTTCAGCAGGCTGCCCAGGCCAGGGTTGCCCTGAGACATCTGTGAGGGACAGAGGCCGAGCATGGGGCTGGGGTAGCTTAGAACACAGACACCGCAGCCTGGGGAGCAACAGCCGAAGCTCTGGGCTGCTGGGACCCACCCAGCCCTCAGAGCCAGCAGAGAATGCGGCCCGCCTACTTGGCTCTGGCTGTGGCTGGGCCCTCTCTGAACAGAGAGCCTGCTGTGCTGCCCCGACCCCAGGAGCTGCGAGGCCTCCTCAGGGCTCCTCCACATGAGCCCGTGCCGCGGGATCCATCACTCAAGCCGAGGCCGCGACTCAGGGTGCACGCTGCAGCCCATCTTTCCCCAGACTTCGCGGCTCCCTGGTTATTTTCCTGCCAGAAGGTTTTCAAAAGAAGCGCAGAAGGAGGAGGGATGGGGGAACCCCTACGAATTCCTTGAGAACAAGAGGAGGCCCACAAAGGAGAGAGAGGGAGGGAGGGAGGGAGGCTCACGGGTGAGACCCAGACAGGCTTGCTGCAGTGGCTGGGAGGGGGTCATTGCGAGGATCCAAGGGAAGGGAGGGGGTCGTGGGGGCAGAGGCCAAAGGAAGGGGAGGGGGAAGGAGAGCAAGAGGGCAAGTGGCCAAGGAGTGGATGCCACGGACCAGTGAGGCTCCTTCCCCACCGAGTGCCCGGCTGGGGCCCTGCGGCGAGAGGTCCGGCCCAGGCCCGGCCCCTCCTCAGGGCAGTCACTTGTGTACAGTAACCGAATTAATCTTGCTGTAGTCAAATGTATCATGTGAAGGGGAAAAATATATTTGAGATGATGTATAATTTACAAAGACCCTGCATTATTTAAAATAAATATTCCGGAGCGACCTCTCCGGAAGGCGTCCGAGACCATTACTCAACCGGAAAAGTGGAAATTGATGTTTTGCTCCCACTTTAGTCCCCCCTCCCCCATCGCCTTTTAAACAAACAAAAAATATATATAAAATAAATAAATAAAATTAATAACGAGGCACGAATGAAGTTGAAGGGCTCTGGAAAAGCTTTTGGAGCCCTCCATCTGAAGGGAAAAAAAGGTGTCAGAGGCTGGAATATATTTCTTCAGCCAGTTCATTAAATTAATTTGTAAGCAGTGGCTCTGAAATTATATCCGATGAAAAATGGCCTCAAAATTTAAATGGTACAAACTCATCTTATTAGAGGCAAAACATTAAAAAACAAACACATCCCCCCACCCCCCAGCACAGCTTTAATTTCTCTGGGTGGGGGAACGGGAGGCGTGTGATGGATGGCTCTTACCTTATTCATAAGCGAGGATAAAAGAGATGAATTTGCCGGGACTGCGTGGCCATTTGATTCGTTGCTAGAACACACAAACCAAGGGACTTGAGCTCAGACGGCCGGGGCCTGGGCCCTGGGGCTCACCTTCCCTGCCCAACCCTGGGGCTCCAGCCAAGCCCGCTGCAACTGCCTGGGCGGGACCACCCCGGGGCTCCAGCTCGAAGGTGTGGTTCCTGGGGCTGGCTCCCATGGGGGGCCTCGCCTCACCTGGGCTCCTTCACAGTCAGGTCTAGACTGCGGTCCTGGGAGGCTTCGTGGGGGCCTGGGGCGCCGGTGCTCTCACCGGGTTCCGGCTTCACTTGGGCCGGGGGGAACCTGGCTGGGGTGACCTGCTGCCCGCTTCCTGCAGGGGAGGGGAGGGAAGATGCGTCAGAGGGGCTGAAGGCCTGGCCGGGGCACAGACAGCCGTGCCCCCTGGAGGGAGGGCAGTGGGCTGGGTGGGCCCCGGCTACTGGTCAGCGCTTCTCCCGCTGACGTGATCGCTCGCGACACTCGCTCCTGTGTGGCAATTCTTCAAGTGATAATTATTGCAAAATTATGTCAAAGTTGTCCTGGCTCAGGGCCTCCTGGAGGAGAAGGGCGGGAGGCTGGGGAGGGGGCTGGGGTGGGGGCGGGGGCCCTTCATTTTCTCCACCAACTGTCACAGTCGATTTGTGGGGCTGCCGCTTAGGCTTTTATTAAAGACTCTGTTAATGCTGAGGGAAAGTGGCAGATCTGGACTGGGAGGGCCCCTCTGTGGTCCCCAGCCCGCGGTTGCCGGGGTGACGGCCCCCGCACGGAGCATGCCCAGGAAGGGCCTCTGCTGTGTCAGGGCGATGGGGCCGATGGCCAATCAGAGCGGCCACACCGGGTGACCTCGCAGTCAAGCTATCCGGGGCAGGGACATGAGGCCAGGCTGGGCCGAGCTGGGTCCGGAAGGGAGCTGGGCGGGTGAGGCCGCAGGAGGCCAGCAGAGCAGGGGTAAAAGAAGTTGCTGACAGGGCCATCCAGTGAGCCTTCCCCTACAGTCCCCCAGTGATGGAAATATGAATTTGCCCCAAGGTGCTGTAGCTGACAGAGAGCTGCTTCAGAAACAGCAAGTGGCATTTTATTAAAAAATAAAACGGCCCCCTCCCCTGTGCTTGATCTTTCTTTTGGGAGAAGGAGACTTTTCTAATGAAAACAAAGTACTTGACAGTCTGGCCACCGAGCCCAGGTGGCCCTGGAGTGGGCCCTGCCCCATCCATCAGGCACCTGGCTGGAAGGGCGTGGCCAGCGAGGCCCCACCCATGCCTGGACCAGGAGGCTGTCCCTCCGCGCGGCCGCCAGGCATGAGCGTCCTATTGGGCCTGTGAGAGTTTTCAGACCTTGGGACTTCACATTCCAGCAGCTCTCCAAAGTCACCTGCCCAAGGTCCCAGGAAAACATGGCCCAGCTCCCCTGCCAAGCACTGGCAGCCTCTGCAAGGTGTGGGCAGAGCCCCGGACTGGGCCACAGGGACCCTCAGTCTTGGCTGGTTCTGAGAGGGTTTCGAATGGGAACAGGGCATCTAGGCCCAGGAGCCCCACTCCTGCGGGCAGCGCCTTGGTTCACCACTTCCTAGCCATGTGCCCGGGACAGACCATCCCTGACCGTCTGCTGGCTCCATGGCGTGGGGCTCTGTCTGGCGTCCCGCCTGCTGTGTCCCCAGCACCCGGCTTGGAGCCTGGCTCTCAGCAAGCATCAGTGGTTGTTGAATGAATAAGTGAAATGAGCCACATCCCAGATGTGAACGGAACTCTCCTCAAGGATTCAACAAATAGGAACTACCCAGAGCAGGGAAACTGGGAGAGGAGTGAGGTAAACAGAAAACACCCTCACCCCAATCCAGAGAAAAATGGAGGGAAATTTTAAAAAAATGGATATTTATGAAATTATAGGAAGGCAGGAAAGAGAACTGCGCCCCTCAGTGAACCAGCGTGAAGAAGGAAGATGCAACTCCGGGGCTCTGGCCCTTTTCTGTCTGACGTGGCAGTCCCTGGCCAAGTGTGGTTGTTTAAAGTGACAATCCCGCTTCCCAATCACAGACCCAGCTTCAAGCACCAACAGTCACACGTGGCCAGTGGCTGCCAAGTCAAACACTGCAGAATAGAAGGCTTCCAAGGCCTGGAAAGTCCTACTGGGATGGCACTCATGGAGGAGGGAGCCTGGGAAGGGCGTCCCTGGGCCTGGAGGTGTCCAGGTGTGAGGTGCAGCCCCACTACCGCTGGGCTGGACGCAGGCCCTGCTCCAGGTCAGCTGGAGGAAACGCTCGGCACGCCAGGGGCCCTGGGCCTGCTCTTATCAGGGTGGACTTGGGATGTGGGAGGGTGAGCAGACAGGGAGGGGGGACCTGCAGTGGCCCCAGGGATGCAGGGCAGCCGAGGAGGCAGGGACCATCGCCCCCAGCTCACAGATGGGGAAACAGAAGCATGGCCCCCCTACTGTGGGGAGCCAGAACCAGGGGCCCCACATAGAAACCAACAGGATGGGGGCGAAGATCAGGCAAAGAGGGGGTGCTGGCAAGCAGGGGCCACACGGACACTTCTTCCAAACACCCCCCGACTCTGCTCTGCAGCCTGAGGCCAGGTGGCCACCCCAGTCCAGAAGGTGCCTGCTTTCTGGGCAGGACCCAGCCTGCTCACCTGGGTCAAAGGTGGCAGAGGGCTTGAGGGCAGCTGCAGCCAGCCTGGCCATCATGGGCGAGATGAGGCCCTTGCTTGCAGAGATCCTCTCCATGATGGAGGCGGGCGGTGCCGGGACAGAGGCGGCAGCCGCGGGGGCTGAGTCTCCAGCTCCCGAGGCGACCAGCGTGGGTGTGTCAGGGGTGGCTGAGGCTGCTGACCCAGACGACACGGCACCCAGGAGGCTGGGGGTGCCCACAGGCAGGGAGGTGCTCCCACGGCCAGCCAGTATGGGGAAGTAGGGCGTGGGGGTGGGCAGGCCCGAGTTGGAGAGAGCCAGGGCCAGGGGGATCGAGCCAGGCAGGCCCTGGGGCAGCAGCCCCGAGATCTTGCTGTTGGGAGGTTTGGTGGCACTGGGCCCAGCCTCGGTGGCGGCAGTGGCGGCAGCCAGGGACGCAGAGGACTGCTGGCTGGTAGGGGAGGCGCTCAGGCTGGAGTTCTTGCTGCTCAGGGCGGAGAAGTCAACAAGGTCGTCGTTGCTGGACTCCTCGTGCTCCGTGTCCTTGGCGCCCAGCAGCGAGGGCGGCAGCCCCAGCGCGCCCGAGGAGCGGATGTGCCGGCGCTCATGCTTGCGCTTGTGAGAGGTCATCTGGCTGGTGGAGGTGAAGGTGAAGCCGCAGCCGGCGCGGATGCAGTGGAAGTGGTTGGTAGCCTTGCTGTACACGCAGCCCTCGTACTTGCACTCCTCGTACTTGTAGAACTTCTTGAAGCCGTCCTTGGCGTAGGCATCGTCCTTGATGTGGTAGCTCTTGTGCTTCTCGATGTCACACTTGTTCTTGAAAGTGAATGTGCAGCCGGGGCGCCTGGATGGGACATTGGGAGCCCGTCATGAGACCCAGAGGAGGCCTCACCCTGCTGCCACCATGGCCGTGGGAGGGACAGTCCCCCGGGTGGAAAACCCAGGCTGGACACCGAGGCAGGGGCCTGAGCTGTCCCACGAGCCTGGGTCCTTGCCTTCCCTCCCCGCTTCTGCCCACGAAGGCCCCCGCCAGGCTCCCGCTTACCTGCAGTGGAAGTGCGTGGTCTTCTGTCCATAGAACTGGCAGTCGGCTGTGCCACAGTCTTCAGTGGCTCGGAAGCGCTGGAAGCCGTCGTTAATGAGCTGGGTATTCTTCTTGTGGAAGTTCTCGTGGGTCATCACGTCGGACGTGCTTGTGTACACCTTGTTACAGCCCACCTGCACAGGACGGGATGGTGGTCAGGCGAACGGAGGCCAGGCGCTCCTGGGCCGAGGTCGACACCACTGTGTGTGGCTGGGGCCACTGACTTCCCTGCTCAGGGAAGCTTTGGCACCTCTGACTTCAAACTGGAGGCCTCGGGATGTCGATATAGGAAGCAGAGTAGAAAGCCTCCAACAGCCCCTCAGGCCTCCACAGAGGGACCAAGTGCTGCTGGAGCCTGGCTCCGTCTGTGCTGAGGATCAGGGCATCTCCGGAGACCCAGGGCACTTTTTGGCCCAGGGGAGGGAGCTGCATCCTGCAGGAGTTGGATTTTGAGTTCCAATCCATGGCCCTACCTCTAAAACCCTCAGTGGGTGGACAGGGGCTGGACCCTGGAGGTCACCTTTAGCCCAGGGATTTGCTTAGTGGACAGTCCCTGGGCACGGGGCCCTCCCACCCCACCCCAGCTGGGCCAGGAAGGCAACGTTGCCATATTGAGTAAAAACCCGTGGAATCCGAACACTGTCGTAGGCTGGGCCGTGCCAGTGTCTGCACCATCTCAGAGCCCAGAGGGTGGCCCCCCTCTCCTCGTGGCCCAGGTTGTTCACAGAGGCCATAACAACTCCTGACAAATACCGGGGGAGGCATAGGGCTGCTATTTGCAACCCAAAGTCGCTCCTCCTGGCCCTGACACCTTGAAAAAGCCCAGACTCTGCGTGGCATTAAAACAAAGAATTAAACAAAAACCTCCTCAGGAATCATTTGCAATGCTGCTCTTGGTGTTAAAGCCTGAAAAATGTCCATCTGTATAAACAGCTCACTGAATTTCATCCACACCAAGTATGGCCATGGGGAAGGCCCCACCCTGGCCCACCAGACGCTGCCCAAGCCTGAACCCCCAGGACCCTCCTGGCTCGCTGGCCATCCCTGTGCTGGGCCAGGGGAAAGAGAGGCTCCTGATCAACTGGGGTCCCTGCCCATGGGGCAGCCCTGCCTCTGGGAGTGGGGGGCTCAGAGCCGGGAGGGCCTGGGCCAGTCCTGCAGCTGCCCAGTGGGCCCGGGTGCGGGAGGCACCTGCATGCAGTGATAGTGGGTGCTCTTCCCATTGAGGTGGCAGCCGTGGTAGTAGACGCTGCAGTCGTCCAGCGGGCTGAAGCGCATGAAGCCGTGCTGCAGGGAGTTGTCGCGCTTCTTGTGCATGTTGTAGTGGCGGATCACGTCCTGCTTACTCGTGAACCTCTGCCAGGAGACAGCGCCACGTGGGCAGGAGCCTGAGCTCCCCCTCCGCCCTTCCTCCCATATGCCAAGAGCACCTGGGCCAGGTGCTGGCCTCAGGTCTCCCTAGAAAGAACCCTGCTTGGGGTCAAGGCAGCCCAGATTGTCCAAGGCCAGTGGCAGGCACATCAGCCCTTGGAGGGAACCATCCCAAAGGTTCTAGGACCATAGATTCTTCCCCGATGCTCCCCTAGGTCCCCAGTGGCCATCCCCAGGAGCACAGATGATGCATTGGGCCAGGCCTTGAGGGCAGGGGCTCTGATGCTGACAGCTCATCCTGCCCAGTGCACCTCTGGACTAAGGCAGGCTGGGATCCCTGGCAAGCCAGAGGGAGCCACCCCACGCAGGCTGCCCTGACTCTCCCCCCACTCACCAGCCCCGCGCTCACCGGCGGGCAGCCTTGGGCACAGTGGCACTCTGGCTGAGCCTCAATTTTATCATCTTTAAGATGGGGCAGTAATGCTAACCTTCTAGGGCCACTGCAAAGAGTCAATTAGGCAAGGCTCATAGGCTGGCTGGCATGGCCCTGGGCACGTGGGAGGCTCTCAGTGAAAGGGGACTGGAATGATCACCACTGGGAGGTCACTGGCCCCCAATCGTAGGAGCTGCTCTGTCGGCAGGAATCGGGGAATGTGGGCAGGCTGGTGGTTTTGCGGGCCCTCTACCTGCTCAAGTCAAGTTTGGGTGGTGCAACTAGAACTAACCCCCCCCACTGCCGTCCCCGCCTGCCGACTTCTAAGTGCCTCCATGCTGTGCTGGTGGCGGGGAGGCGGAGCCCATCTGGCTGTGGCCGTACCTGGTAGTTACACTCAGGGTCAAGGCAGTGGTAGTGCTCGCGGTACTGGTAGGCACAGTGGATGTGGCCACAGTGCTGGCTGCCCGAGAACCTGGAGGGAGGAGGGGTGGGGTCAGGGCCCTGCTGTGGGTGACAGTCCCAGCCCCAGCCCCAGCCCCAGCCCCAGGGAGGACTCTTCGGGCCCTGTATGGGATGCAGAGGGGAGGTGAAGTTGCAGAGGCCCAGGCAAGTGACTGGGCCTGGCGGGAATCCCAGGCCCATTGAGGCAAAGAGGCCTGGCCCCAAGAAAGGGGCAGGACAACACTGAGGTGGCCAAAAGTCAAAGTAGGGGGAGACAGATGGGGCCCGAGCCCTGGGATGGAAGGGAAGGCAGGCGCCCCCTCGGCTGCCCACCTGTCTTTTCTGCGGGGGCTACCTGCCCCACTCCCAGCCCGCCCAGTTCTGGCCAAGTGCAGAGACCCTGGCTGGGCCAGCCGGGCTCTGATGCTGAGAGGTGTTAAAGGGCTCTCTCTGTCCTGGGCTTTTCCTGACACTTGAAACAGTGCAGAGCTATGAATTTTTAAAGCACAGCATCTGTTTGGCTTCCTACAGCAACGAGCTCACTCTCCAGCCGCCGCCGCCACCGCCAGGAGCCTGTGCTGCCTCCCAGGAAACCCGTCCTCCTCCAGGCCCCAGGGCCGCTGGGACGTGGCTCCCACAGCCTCGGTGACGGCCGGCCGTGGGGAGACCGCTCTGGAGAGGCCACACCATGACGACTGTGGAGAAGGGGGTGACTCAGCCCGCCTGTACCCCTCCAAGACTGAAGTGAGATTGCAGGAGACACAGAGAGAAACCCCATACTGTAATGGGAAAACCACGTGCAAACAAATATTTAGGCTGAAGTGGCCAAAAGGGCCATCTGCGGAGGCACTAATAATAATGGTAATAATAATACCACAGAGGAGACAGCACGGGGCAGAGCTGAAGACAGAGTGGGACAGGGGGGCGGAGACAGTGGGATGGGGGTGGGCAGAGACAGAGCAGGACAGGGGAGCGGAGACAGAGTGGGACATGGAGGCGGAGAGACAGAGCGGGCAGGAGGAACCTGGAAGATCTGCGGACAGACAGGCGCCGGCCGCTGGGTGCTGCCCCATCAGAGGGCAGGCGGTGGGGGGGTGGGGGCGGGGGGTGTTATTTGTGTGATTTGGGGGAATCTGTTGAGGCAAAGGCTCTTCACTGCCAATCCCACTGCCTTTGGGATGGAAAGGGGTTGGTCTGGAGTCAGGTGGTGTCAGAGCCTCACTGGGGAAGTGCATTGGGCTGTGTCAGAGAGGACGACAGCCCACACCTTCTCTCTCGCTCTCTCTCTCTTTTTTTTTTTTTTTTAAAGAGATAGGGTCTCACTCTGTTGCCCAGGATGATCTCGAACTCCTGGCCTCAAGTGATCCTCCCATCTTGGCCTCCCACAGTGCTGGGATTACAGGCATGAGCCACTGCACCTGGCCTGCCTCTACCTTCCCAGCCCTGACAGTTTCACGGTGGCCTGCACCCTACTCAAGGCTCTGTGTGACAGCAGGACCCAGGCAAGCTGGGGGAGCTGCACTCACCTGTGGCCAGGCCCTGCGTCGGGACCCCGGCCCTAACTGGGGGCACAGGCTGCTGAGGGAATGTGTGGCCTGGACTACACAGAGCGGAGGGAGGCTCCGAAACGGGCGTGCAGGGCAGCCCTCGGTGTGGTGGAGGGACCGAAGTGGATGGGGATGGGAGGAGGCAGCTACCTTGGCCCTAGAGGTCAGATATCAAACGAATGGCCTCAGAGTGCCCGGTCAGTCCTGGCCCCCCACCTTCTCTCCACGGCAGGCTCCTCCCCAGGGGCCTACCTGGCAATATATTTCTGGTAAATGTTTACATCTTCAGTGACGGCTGGTTTATCTGTGGGCAGTCCGTTCCTGGCAAGAGACACACAGGGCACAGCCGGTGAGCAGATGGGGCAGCCTCGTGTTACAGGGGCATCTGGTGGGCAGCCCCTGCCCTGAGGCCCCAGCCCCTCTGCTCTGCTCTGCAGTGTCCGAGGCACCCACGGTGGGACTGAGGACATCCCTGGCAGAAGCTGGCCAGAGGTTCAACGAGCCCAACTCTGGGAGGGCAGTGCCATCTCGTGCAGGTGGGGCTGGAGCCCCCTTGGGCATGGGCTGGCAAGCCACAGAAGCCCGGGCTCGGCACCCAGCATTCAGGGAGTATCAGGAGGCCGCTGGCTGAGGGGCACCAGGCCTCCCAACAGGGAGGGATTCGAGGTGGGGGCAGGCAGCTGGGCAGGGGAAGTGTATCCTTCCCCAGGCAGCAGGGGCCGCCTCGATCTGCTCCAAGGCATGCAGCCCCCTGGGGTCCGGGAGCCCCCCCAGGGTTCAGGAGGAGCTCTGGGGAAGGGTCTCACTCAGCCCCACACCATCCACCATTTGACTACCCAGGCCGTTCCCCTGCCCATGGGTTCAGGCTGTAAGGGTGTATGCACCTCACCCCGGTCACTACCTTTGCTTCCTGCCTCTCCCAGGGCCCAGGCTCTGAGCCCAGGAGCCAGGGCCACCAGCATGGACCCAGCATCCCCAGCCAGGGTGGCGCTTTCGCAGCCAACCACAGGCCTGCATTCAGCACTCATGGCAGCAGGTAGAGAAAGCCTGTCATGGGCAGATGGGGGTGGCTGCAGTCCCGGTGTGCATGCTAGCAAAAGGCAGAGCACACTGGTGCCTGGGAGTGTGGGCGTGTGTGGGGGGCGTGTGTGGGGGGCGTGTGCGAGGTGCACGTGCAGGTCCAGGAGCGGGGGGTCGCTGCAGGAGGGCTCACGCATGGTTCTGTAGGTGCAAGAGTGAATGTGAGCGTGGCGCGCACCTGTGTGTGTGGAAGCGCATGGATGGGAGCCTGAGTGTGCACGCGCCTGGATGCACAGTGGATGTGTGTAAGGTGTGAGCGGCAGGTGTGTCCTCAAGCACGGGCAACCCTGGTGAGGAAGGAGGCCTCCTGTCTAGTCTGGCTCCTGGCTCTGGGCATTGTGGGGTGGGGAGCGCCTTACTTGACAGTGGAGACGGTCCCCGTGGTGATGGAGTCTGTTTTGGAGAAGGTTGACTTCAGGTACTCGGGAGTGTTGAAGGACAGGGAGGCAGGAGGCTCTGGCCCTGGCCCGGGGGCGCTGGGGGCACTGGGCACACTGGCGAGGGGTGCGGGAGCCAGGCTGGGGGTGGGCGGAAGCTTGGCGGGGCCTGGCTTCTGGATGCCCCGGACGTCGTACTTGGAAGGGCGCCCCACCTTGCCCGTCTTGAAGGCGATGGCCCCGCCCATGTCGGGGCTGCCCTCCCCGGGTTTGAAGAGGTGCAGGTACTTGACATTCTCCAGGTCGTACTTGGATGGCTTCTTGTAGGTGCCCCCGTTCTGGGGCCGCAGATTCTCGCCGGTCTTCAGTTTTTGGATGAAGAAGTCGTACTTGGAGGCCCGGGCTACCAGGTTCTGCATCTGGACACTGCTGTGCGACGGCAGGGGCAGGATGGTGGCCTTGGTCTCCAGGTGGGCCGTGCTGCTGGGCAGCCGTAGGCCGGGCAGGGTGCCCACCACCTCCTTGCCCACCCGCTCCTCGGTCTTGGTGCTGGGGGCCGGCCAGGAGAGCTGCTCGCCAGCCTTGAGCTTGCGGATGTACTCCTCATACTTAGAGAACCGTGCCCGCTTGCTGAGGGTATCCTCGGAGGTGGGCAGCATGGAGGAGGTGGCTGCCTCCGGGGTGGAGCCCGCGTGCAGCTTCTCAAAGCTGATCTTCCTGGCCAGCTCGTCCCGCGTGTTCTGGTCATCATAGCCAAACATGCCGAGGAACTCGGTCATGGTGGAGGCCGCGTAGTCCCGCAGCGAGGAGGCCTCTCCTGCAGAGGAGGATGGGGGCGCATCACCTCTGGGAGGGAGTGGGAGGGACAGGAGGTCCCCCCACTGGGGGCCCCCACCCATAGAGGGAGGGGGTCAGTGTGGGGAGGGGCGGAGCAGGACATGATCTATGGACGTTTGGCTCACTTGTTAGGTTTTACGACTCTTAAATTAATTTGTTTTTAAAAAAAGTAATTAATACTGGGGTAAAATAAAACGAGTTCATCAATGCCAGGAAAATCAATTTCCTAAATGTTCTGGCCGATGGCTTTTCAGTACATTAAACAAAGTTTCATAAATGTCTCCGCTGTCTCGCCTTGGCCTAATATGAAAGAGAAGTCATTTTACTGGAAGTAAGGCCAGATCCCAACCTGCCTCCCAGGACAGGGAGCGGCAAGAACCGGGGACAGGTAGGGACGTGGGCCAGTGGGCAGCTGGGTGGGAGCCCAGGGGTGGGGAAGATGCTCTGGCCGGGGTCGGGGTGGGCCTGGCTGGAGGACCTCCCTTGACCCCACAAATGGATCCCCTGGGCAGATGAAGGGTCCACTCCAAGCCTTCCTAGGACCTGGCCTCTTGGCCTCCCCACACCTTCCCAGGTGCTGAGGGTCCCTGACAACACAGCTCAGCCAGGGGCGCAGGTGTGTGGATGTGCCCCTGGCCTGTGACATAGGACCTGAACACGTCCTCCAACCCCCTGGCCTCCTCCAGTCACTTGCAGTCACACAAGGTTGGGCCACCCGGGGAGGGCAGGAGTCCGGGCAGGGCCTGAGTGCAGCCTCCTTACTGTGGCCACCCCGGGCACACCAGGAAGCCTGGAGCCACCTCCCCACAGTGACATACACACACACTCTCACATATCAACACACACTCACACACACAAACCCACACACAGTCACATGCACACGATCACATACAACACACACATGCATTCTCACACACACACACATGGTCACATGCACACAATCACATACAACACACACATGCATTCTCAAACACACACAGTGACATTCACACGATCACATACAACACACACATGCATTCTCTCACACACACACGGTCACATTCACACAGTCACATACAACACACACATGCATTCTCAAACACACACACCCAACACGGTCACATTCACACAATCACATACAACACACACATGCATTCTCACACACACATGGTCACATTCACACGATCACATACAACACACACATGCATTCTCAAACACACCTACACAGTCACATGCACACACATACACATGCATTCTCATACTCTCACCCACAGTCACATGCATTCACAACACACACATGCATTCTCACACACACACCCACAGTCACATGTACACAATCACATACAACACACACATGCATTCTCATACACTCTTACACAGTCACATGCAATCACATACAACACACATATGCATTCTCATACACTCTCACACACCCACAGTCGCATGCACTCACACGCCATCACATACACACTCACATAAACCCAGTTAATTACATGCACACAATCACATACAACACACAAATGCATTCTCATACACTCTCACACACCCACATTCTCACAATCACCTATAACATACACACACGCATTCTCACACACACTCCTACACAGTTACATGCACACAATGACATACAACACACGCATGCATTCGCATACACTCACACACCTACACAGTCACAACACACACATGCATTCTCACTCTCATATCCCCACACACAGTCACATGCAATCACATAAAACACACACATACATTGACACCCACCCACCCCCCCACACAGTCACATGCTCACAATCACATACAACACACATGTGCATTCTCATACTTTCACACCCACACACCCAATCACGTGCATACAATCACATACAATACACACATGCCTTATTACACACTCTCACCCGCACATATGCACAGTCATATGCACACACATGCCATCACATACATAAACCCACACACAGTCACATGCACACAATCACACACAACACACATGCAATCACACACACGCTACACACCCAGTCATGTGCTCACAATCACACACACAATCACACACACTCTCACATACATCCAGACACGCAGTCACATAAAACTCATATACTTGCTCACCCCCACACAGTCACATGCAGACTCTCACATAAAACACACCCAGACACAACACACACACTCATAAAGACTCACAGACACCACACACTCACACACCTCACAGACTCTTGCACTCACACTCAGGCTCACCAGCTCCCATCCCTAGCCGCCTTCCTGCCTCTGCAGACATACAGGTACACAACCCCCTGAACACCTGCCCTGGGTCTCTCGGAATGAGGGAGAAGGCGGTCAGTCCCAGGCTAATTCTGAGCTGTTCTTGTGGACCCACCTCTTCCGCACATGCCCCACCCCATGGCCGAGCCGTGACCCCAGTGCACACGCACACCTGCCCCTTCACTGCCCGTGTGCTACATGCCTCCCGTGTGCCATGCCCTGCATCAGGGTTAGGTGCACCCGCGAGACTGAGACCTGCACGGCCCCCGGGGACACCATGTTCTCTCTGCTCATGTGCAAGCCAGCCACGTGGGCACACTTGGGGCGGCAGGACCCCAGGCTGACTACACAGCCAAGGGAAGGCGTGGCTGGGGGGTCTCCTCCCAGGCGAACCTGCCAGGTCTGGGATCCTCAGAGACACCTGGGATGGGGGTCTAAAGGGGCAGGACTGGGCCTGGGGAGGGGAGGACACCTGGCGGGATGTGGAAGGAGAGGCTGTGGGCTCCGGGGAGGGCCTGGGACCCGGCTAGGGGAGGAGAGGACAGTCACAGGCAGCCACCTGGCACCCAGGGTGCACAGAGGGACTCAAGAAACCAAAAGACAGCCGTTCCCCTGGGGCGGGGCTGGCGGGTCAGCCGCTGTCCTGACCTCAAGCTACACAGGGTTGGGGGGCCCAGCTAGGGAGGAGTGGGCTCTGGCTGCTGGATTCAGTGGCTCAGGGACCAGGGAAAGGGGCTAAAAATAGCTGGAGGCAGCTGAGCCCTCGCTATATATGGCAGAGAAATAGGCTTCGAAGGGCAGGCAGCTTGCACAGGGAGGGGACCAGGCAGGGGTCCCTGAGGGGGCCCACAGGCCTGCATGGCCGAGCCCAGGGCCCAGAGAAGGTGGCTTGGGGGCCGAGCCCACAGAGGCAGCCAAGCCTCCGCTGTCTGTCTCCTCCAGCGCTCAGCGCTGAGCAGGCAGTCCCAGTGTCGGGGCTGAGGGGGCGAGGCCTGGGTCCCTGAGGCCATTGGCAGTTCCAGACCCGCCTCTGCCAGCCCCGCTCTCCACTCCTCTGGAGGAAGGAGGCAGGGGCTGAGGCCCACTCCGCTCCCCGTCAGCTGTGGGCAGAGCTGGCCTGGGTGGGGGTGTGGAGGGGACGGTGGCCCTTGTCACGTTCCTCTCCTCTCCTCTCCTCAGGCCCAGCACAATCACCTTGTGTCTGGCAACGGCAAGGGCTTTTCCTATCAGAGGAAACTGAAGGTCACACTTTTCCTCATTGATCTTGCAATGTTTGTTAATTACTCTGTCACTGATGTGGCGAAGGATAATTAAACAGCTCTGTTTATATCTTATATGCATAATTATGTGGCTGCGCAGGGCTCCCCGCACAGGGAGGAGATGCACCCCTTGCTGCAGGGGAAGGGCTAGGGGAGCGGGCAGGGGAGGCGCAGGGCACTGGGCACAAGGCTGGGAAGGAGGCCGGGGGCAGAGAGAAGGCCCAGACCTGGGGGCTGTGGTCCTGGCGACCCCCTTGCCTGCTGGAACCCCTGGCCCACCCTCCCCTGAGCAGAAGGCGCGCGGGGCTGCTCTCGATCCCCAGGACATGGAGACACCAGCAGAGCAGGGCCTCAGTGCCTCGTGGGAGAGAGGTCAGCCAGGGGACCGTGGCCGGGGCAGCTGGCTGTAAGAGGATACGCTGGCCGGGCTGGCAATCCGTGTGGCCCTGAGACGTCCTGCTGGGAAGGCCAGGGACAGCGGTGTAGGGAAGGAAGAGGAGGCCAAGGGGAGTGGCAGGAGAACAAAGCTGGTCCTGGGCTCCTCCGAGAAAGCTCCGTAAGTAGCAGAATGTGCAGACAGCAGGCTCACAGGCTCATGCTGTTGACCGCTGCGCCCCTCTTGTGCCAGGTACTGTGCCCGGTAAGCTCAGGCCTCACAGGTGTGTGTAAAGAGTCACCTGCCCACCATCTGTCCAGCCGTCTATCCCATCCGTCTATCCACCCACCCGTCTATCCCTCCCTCCCTCCCTCCCCACCTGTCCACCCCTCTGCCTGTGGTTTCTTGAAGACCCACTGTGTGTGGGGCAGCTGCAGCCCTTCCCTTCTCACCTGGGGTGCCCCTCCCCGTCCTAGTCTCTCCCACTCCAGGAGTCCTCCCTGGGTGGGATGAGGGGCCGGTATTTAGAGCAGGAGTGAGGAGTCGGGTGTGCTTACCAGACATGCTGCCCCTTCCCCACTGGCCTCCCTGTCCTGGCCTTCAGCCTCCCTTCGAAGGCCAGGCACCCACCTGAAGCCTGCCTGGTGCTGGGGCCGCTGTCCTCCTTGGAGGCTGCCCCGTCCGAATCCTTCTCCTCCAGGGCACCGCCGTCCTTGGAGGGCTCCTCCGCGTGGTCTTCCTCATCGCTGCACCCCTGGGGCTGCACCATGTAGACACCCTCGGGAGGCAGCTCCAGGCCCTCGCGGGCAATCCGCCCCAACACGGGTGTGGGTGCCGGCTCCTCGCTGTACTCCCCGTTCACCCACTTCTCGATCACCGCCCGTCTCTTGTCTTCCTCGCTGCGGGGGGCCCGGGCTGCCCCAGACTCAGGGCCACTGCGCTCTTGGTCCCGGGGCCGCGATGGGCTGCCCTCCGCGTGGGATCCGGCGTCAGCTCGCTTCTCCACCACCACCTGGCGGCTCAGCTTGGCGCAGATGGCGTTCAGCTTCAGGCCACCCTTGCGCTTGGGCGCCATGGCGGGCTTGCCTGCAGGCGGGTCCGTGCACTGGGTGCCCTCAGCTGCAGGGATGGAGGAGGGCACGGAGGTCAGAGGCGTGCAAGGCCAAGAACAACCCACCCTCCTGAACAGCCCTGCATCCCCCAAGCTGCAGGCCTCCCCCATTGACCACAGTTCCATCAAACTGCCCTGAGACTGCCTGGCACGTGTCTATCTCCCCCACTAGTCTATGAGCTCCGTGGCCATGCTTGAGAATCACTCTACTTTCTGAGCCTGGCAGGGTGCCTGGCACAGAGTAGGTAGTTCAAGAACTAGTCTGTAAATGAATAAATGAATGAATGAATGCCTCTTCAACTACAAGGCGCGCCCAGGTCCTGGAGGCATTTCCTAGGCTTGCTGGGCCCTGGGAGGGGGTGTGCCCTTTGACACACAAGGAAACTGAGGCCCAGGGAGGTTAAGGAGCCGGCTATGCGGTCAGGCTGTCAAGGGACAGCGTGGCATTCCTGGCAGCTTGTTCCGCTTGGGAGCGTCCTGCCTTACCACACGTTCCTGGGGAGGAGTCACAGAGAGCCAGGGACCAGCTTGTGCCAGCCTCTTGCCTCACTGTCCCGGCAGCACTTGGCTGGCACCCTCCCACCCGAGCACGTCAGCCCCTGGCGGCTCCTCTGCCAGGCCAGGTCCCTGGGCCCTACCTGACTCCAACCCTGCTCAGCAGAGAGCAGAGATCTCCTTTTCTCCCAGCCACTCAGGACCCTCCCGAAGGCCTCCGTGTTCCTCAGTCTCCTCCCTGCCTCAGGGTCTTCTCCAGCCCTTGCCAGCCCCCTCTTGGCCTCTCTGTCCATTTCCTGTTGCCACTCCCTCCCCCAAGCCTCAGTCAGAGCCATCCAAGTGGAGTTCCTCATGGCACTTCCTAGGGCCACTTTGTCCCTATCCTAGGACCTTGCTCCCCAGCCTCGGCCAGCCTCTGCAGCCCCGGAAGGCCTGGCCAGCCCACTTCCCAGCCCCCAGGAGCTCCAGCAGGTGCAGGGTGGGATCGCTTAGGTCCCTCACGGAACGCCCCGAAGCGCCGGTCACAGCACCTAATCCCCGAATGTGACAGCCCGACACACACAGCCGGAAGGAAGCCCTCATGAGGCGACTTGAGAGCCAGCGACCTCCCTCGCGGCCACATAGCCCAAACTCTGTCCCTGATAGGGCACTGAGGGTCCTGGGGGGCATACGGCAAGCCCACCCACCACACAGCCTGGGACCTGCCACAAAGGCTGGCGAGGGTGGACACACACACGCACACACACGCGTGCACACACAGCGCAGCCACATGGAACTGTCTGTCCGTCCATTTAGTGAGCTCCTTCTGTGGGCCAGACCCTGTGGTGGGGCTTGGGGACAGCGCAGCGGCCACAGCAGCAGGGGCTCGGCTCACACTCACTGTGTACAAAACAAAATGCGCCTCTCCATGGCCCTCACGGGAGGAATGGGCGTGTCAGAGTCTCCACATAGGTGGGAAGGCTGAGGGCAGGGCCCCCCGGCTCCATGGTCAGAAGGGGCTTCACTCTAATGATCACCCCCTGCCAACTTTCCACATGCCAGGAAACCCGATGAGAGGCCTACCCAGGCGGGAATGGCAATACCTGGGTCCACCCAGGGGCCGCATCCCTGAGGTGGACTTGACTCATACGCACAGATAACCGTCCCCTGATAGACACAGTGCCTGGCCGTCCCAGCCAGATCCTTCCCTTGTAGCCAGTGGCCAGTACGGATGGCTCACTTGGCCCAGACGAGACAGGGTGATTCTAGCCCAGCCAGGCCCACTGCCAGAGAAGGGTCTTCTCAGCCCACTCCCAGGCCTTCCAGTCCTGTGACCCTGGCTTCAGGGCCTTAGACACTTGCCCAAGCTGATGCCCACTCTACCCAGGTTCGTCCACATCTCCAAGTCTGTGCCACCCACACCCAAGACCCCAAGCACGATGCGGGGCCCCTCTCGAAGTTCTGAGACGGGGCCTCCTCTTCACAGCATCCCACTCGACCTCAGAGCTGCCCAGCAGGTTCTGTGACGCCGGGTTTCCTTCAACAGGCCTCCGGGGAAGCGGGCCTCACCTGGTCCCCTCGTCCCTTGCCCTGGATGGGGAAGGGAAGGGGGGAGTGGGGGAGCCTGCACTATTTTTACCAGGAGGTAAGCAGCCAAGTGTGGATGGCAGACGGCAAATGAATCTATAAATATTTATCCTAAGGAAGAGGGAAGCAGAAGCTCCCAGGGCCGCACTTGCTGCTGGTGACGCCCCCTCCCCGGGCCCCCACCCATCCTGGAGCCTCCCCGCACTTTGGCCCACCCAGCCCAGCCCACCTTCTCCCCATCTCGGCTGTGTGCCTGGCTCAGTCCCTGCCCGGGCCCCCACCAGCTGCGGTACAGCTGTGTACCCAGGACCCGCCCCCAGCCCCAGGCCCCTTTGCTCCTGCCGACTCCCCCGGCACCTGCCCTCCAGCTGCCGCGCTGCCCCAGCCCACCTGCCTTCCAGATGCTGCCCTCCCTCTCCCTCTCTTGCTGGTCCTAGGGGTGGAGGTGGGAGGCGTGTGGGCCAGGGACACAGGGGCAGGAGGCAGAGGTAGGGCTTAGGTTTGTAAGTGCGAGCACGTGTGAGGCTGGGCGGCGGGAACAGGGGTGCGTTGGAGCTGAGGTCTAAGCTTTCCGCCGCCTTCCGGCCCAGGGCCCTGGGATCCATAGACGATCCGCCCCCCACCCCGCTGTGGTCTGACCCCAGACTCCTGTCCATGTAAACATTCCTCTGACTTTCTTCCCTAAAATATAAACGCCGTGGCCAGGCCTCAATGGAAGGAAGCCATCCGTCCCCGGCCCTGTCACTGCCCCTTTCATCTCCTTCCCGCCACCAGCCTGCCCGCTGCTCTATTTACACTGGACACTTCCTCTGGGAACAATACTGCCCAGGAGGCAGGCTTGGGCCAGAGGGTGGGAAGGCGAGGGGACTCCTGCTCTGCTTCCCCGGAGACGGGAGAGGCGAGGGGAGGGGCTGCTGAGGTGGGCTGGGCCGGGGCCTGGGACCCACACACAGTCAGAGCCCACTCTCTGCTGGTGGCGGTGCTCTTGGCCTCCAGCCTCTGGCCCCACGGGCTCTGGCACAGCACCAGGGTATGGCCTAACCTCTGGGGTCAGGGAGTCGGGAGCTCACGGCGGAGCTCTGCCCTGCGCTAGCTCTGGCCCTGGGCAAGATTCTTCCCTGTAGAAAGGCGGCCAGGCTGTTAGGTGAGAGAGGGCACCTGTCTGTGCCAAGTACAGGGCCTAGCAGGGATGAACCTGGGAAAAAGCAGCTGAGCCCTGGGAGGGCCACCAGGCAGATGTGGTGCCACACGTGAGCTTGAGATTCCAAGGCTGAGAAACCTTACCTGGCCTGGAAGAGGCAGGGGACAGAGAAGAGGCCAGAGGTCTGGGGCAGGGGCGGGCTGGCCTCTCAGCCCCTCCTCGGATTCCTAGGTTCGGGACCTTCCCTCTCAGGGCGCCACGAGCAGCAGTCTCCCCGCAGGTCTCTGAGCTGAGCAGACCCTGCACAGGGTTGGGGAAAACGGGCATGGACTGAACCGTCCACCTTTCCGGGCACTAAGGCATGACTTGTTAACGGCCCAGCGGAGCCGGCACTGTCATTGTCCCATTTCATAGAGGAGGAGGCTGTAGACACTCCAGAGCCCAAGCTCACCCTGGCCAGGAGCTCCCGAAGGCTGGGACTCGGCCCCATCCCCATTAGGGCCCCTAAGCCGGCCCTAGGAAATCCCAGGCCTCTCTGCGGGGACTCCTTCCCCTGCCCCGTCCCCTCCTCACCCTCGCTTCCTGTTCCCAAAACACGGAGCCCCTTAAAGTGTTAACTGCGATGGGTAAAATGGTGCAGCAGATTGCTACAATAAATAATTTACTGATATTTATAAATATTCAAATCAGCCGGCTTCAGAAATCGAATGAAGGGAGGGCCTCGGGAGAAGGCCCCGTTATGGCATGAATCTCATCACCCCCTCCGTAGGCGGGGGCAGGCCAGGGCTCCTGCCAGCTCTGGGTGAGAGGGGCGTTCCTGTAGCTGCACCGTATCCCCAGTCCCCTGATCTCACTGCTCTCTGGAGGTAGCCTGCTCACCTGGTCAGGGCCAGGCCCCCTCCCGCAGGCATCCTGGGTTCAAGGGGAGGAGAGGCTGCAGTGCCCACCGCCCATGGCCCTGGGTCTCAGAGTTGCTTGTCCTGCCTCAACGGTGGGTGGGTGGGGGTCTGTCCCAGGGGGCCGGGCAGGCCTGGCAGCCCCTCCCCAGCCGTGAGTAATGTGTTCTGGGGCCGGGCTGCCTGTCAGCTCCCAGGCTCCGGGTGCTTTATGGGCTCTGCTTGGTGGCTCTGAACTCCCTGGTAGGAAATAAAGTTCTCCCTGCGCGTCCCTTCTAAACATTTCACTCAGTGGAAACGGTGTTTAAGAAAAATGAGGACATATTTCTTCCTAAGGATGCAGTATCCCCTTTGGGCGGCCTAATGCCCGCTGTATATCAGGAGGTGGGGAGGCAGGGGCCAGGAACCAGTCCCCTGGGTTGGGGGTGGGCTGGGGCCCTGCCTTCCCACTGCCAGGCAGCTCGGGGGCCACTCTGGTAGCTGCCCTGGGCCATGGTGTCTGGGGCCATAGAGCAGCTGGCATCCTCTGAGCACCTCGTCTGTGCTGGGTGCCTTACAGTGCCACCTTGGTGATGCCCCCAGGATCTCCACATGGTCGGCTGTCCTGTCCATTCCCACATAAGGAAGCAAAGGCTGCGAGGCTGGTAGCTGCCCACAGTCAGTGCTGGAGCCCAACTGCCACCAGGCTCAGATGCCCAAGGTCATAATCTTCAACCCCACCTGTGTCCCCCACAGCCTCCCGCCTAGGCATCCTGGAGTCAGGGGCGGGCGGCTGCCGGGGCTTCCACCCTGCCATTTACTTCCGAACTTGCAGCTCACAGGCCACAAGCCCCAGTTTTGGGGTGCTGTGCTGGTGTCCTTTCAACAACCTCTCTCTTGAGTACCGTGTACAGACCAGACCCTGGGCTGACTCCTCAGGCTATGATGTGGGCACACAGGCAGCCCTGGTTCCTGTGCCGCGGATGCTCAGTTCAGACTTGGGAATGAACACTTCAAAGCCAGTACAAGAGCCATCTCTGTAGTGGGCATCAGAGGTGCCAGAGGAGTGGCAGGTCTGGAGGCCAGCAAGGGCCAGGAAGGGCCCAGGCATCTACCCCTCCTCCCTCCTCTACCTCACAGCCCATTTCCGCCTGAACGGTTCCTTCCCCATCCTTCAGCTGTGACCCCTCCCCCACCAGCCAGGACCCGTCCCCTCCATCCCCTCCGAGAAGGGAGTCCTTCCCTCTTGGACCCAATTCTATCCCCAGCTCCAAACAGAAGGGCCTCTAAGTTCTGTGGGAGGAATGGTTGTTGCTCCCTAGGGGTTCAGCCAGGGCCCGAGGGGTTCAGCCAGGTCCCCTGGCCCTCAACAGCTCCAACTTGGGTGGGGGGCGTGCTTGGCCACGGGGCCCTAGCTTGTCCCACTTTGTTTATTTATTTATTATGATTTTTTTAGTCCAGTTAAAAGGTTTACTATCCAGACGCGTCTAAGTGGCCTCACTTAGCGTAAGTAACTCTATAAATCAGGGGAACTGTTAGCATCCACCGCACAGGCTGGCTATCAATCTCCCCCAGGTCACAGCCAAACAGGAAGGGGAGAAAAAAGAGAGTTACCACCCAGGGGAGATTTAAAACGCGCACACTGAGCAAACGCGCACAGACCGCGTGCATGCCTGTGCGCGCGCACACACGCTCGGATGCCTGTGTTTGTACAATCCCGTTATATTCACACGTGCACATGTGGAATCTGAGAGTGCTGCGTGTGGTCGTGGTAACAGAACACAAACATGGCTCCTGCAGCCATGAGGGGAGACAGATGTGAGGGAAGGGGCTTCGGGTGAGCCTAGGACCCCCAGGGCTGGGCTGACTCTCAGTGCCTGAGCTGCCCTGCTCCGGGCAAGTGTCTCTGGAGGGCAGTGGAGGGGGTCTAATTGGTCCCCTCCCCTCTCTGTGGCCCCCACCTCTGCCAAACCCAAAGGGCCCAAGCTTTTCCCTTTCCCAGCCCCAGGTGGGCACTTGGCAGGGGGGTGGAGCCTGGAAAAGGAGGCAGGAGGCTGTAAGCTGTGGGCCACCACAGCGGAGCATGATGTCACCTCGGGTCCTTACTCGCTATGCCCGAGGCTGGCACACCCCAGATGCGGCACTGGGCTCAGGAAAGGCAGCATCATCTAAATGGGTGGCCAAATGCCATGCAGTGCACTGGAGGGTGCGAGGCTAGGATGATGGCAGAAACACCCTGCCTTTTCACGGGAGCAGGTGTGGCTGGCTGGGTGTCCACACAGCCTGGACTGCCCTGGAGAGGCCCCAGACCTAGACAGCCCCACAAGCTGTGCCATGCCAGAGACCGGAGTGGGAGAGGCGGCTCCTGGCATCTGCTCTAGGTCCCAGAGACGGACATGGGCAAGGCAGCCCGAGGTGGGGGACCTGCCCAGGCCACCTCCTTTCCCTGCTTGCCCGAGAGGCCTCCCCGGCTCACCCGCCCGCCGCATCTCCCCATGAACTCTATTTCTCTTTCCTCTCTGAAAACAACTGAGCTGTAAATACTGTTTAACCTTCTCCCCCCTCCCCCCCCACCCCCTCCCCTCCGCACTATAAAAACACAAATATGCCATAACTCAGCCGCCCGGCCGCCCAGCCTCCAACATGCCCCGCGCCCGGGCCTCTCAGGAAGGTCATTACAAACGACTTTCCGATTCACTGCTCCTGAAATAATTTTGTGTATTAAAACCTGAATCTGCACTTTCTGGGGCCGAAAGCCTCGCTTAATTATGGCGGGTGTCCTTGGGACGGACAGTGATCCTTCACTCGCCAGCCCGCGCTCCAGCCCTCCGCCCGCCGGCCCGCCCCCCTCCCCGGGCCCAATCTGTTTTCAAAGTGTGTCTGTCCTTTATTAAATTGTTTTCTTTTCCACATTATCAGTTGCCATGGAGACCTCATCTCTCGGATTATTTGAATTTCATTATATCTATTGATTTGGGAGCATTTCATCTTTTTTATTGTTTTTCTGTCAATTTTCAAAACGAATAACCATCTAATTTGCGTCAGTGCTGATTATGTTTGTCCCTCAATAGAGGTCGGCAGCTGCGCTGGGGAAACAAATCAATGAAAAACCATCATAAAACTCCCCACTCCAGTCTCCAGGATGTGTGGGTGACATTCCACGCCTGCGAGAGACACACTCATCAGCTCCAACTTCGGCGACGGTGGCGGCGGCTCCGTTCCACGTCCGCCTCCTTTGGCCTTAATATTTAATTTTGCGATTTGGGGCATTATTAGTGGTGTTTTTATTAGCGCGTGTGCCTGTGAGTGTTTGGAGGTGGGCTGCCGGTTCCATTAATTTGTGGGTGAGGCAGGGAAGCCCCAGAGGAAGGCACGGCGGACGGCGTTGGGGTGCAGTGGCAAGTGGAGAAAAGAGGGGAAAAGCTCCGAGGGGGGCGGGAGCCTGGGGACCGGGAGGGCCCTGCGGAGGGGCTGGAAAAGGGGGACCGAGTGAAGGGGAGGAAAAGAGGGAATTCAAATTGCTTACTTTGTTGGTTTTTTTAAATAATTTATGCAATTTTAAGCATTTATGTATAAATTTTTTAATAAGCCACCCTGGAGCAGGATGGCCATTAACATCCAACGTCCTTCTGTCCAATGGGCTGGCGGAGAGGATCAATTTCTGAGAGTACTTTCCCTTTTTTATGACATGATAAAATGCTTTTAAAGCAACTTACACAAATATGGAAATTTTTTTTTCGTCCCCTCTCCCTTCGCCTAACAGCCTTCTTATCCGCCAGGGAGGGGGAGGTTGTGTGTGTGCACACACGCGTGTGCACGCACACACACTCTCTCGCACTCTTGTGCTCACGCTGCCTCTCTCCTGCTGGGGAGGGGGGCTGAGGGGGCTGGCAGGGAGACAGCCCCAGTTCTAACTGGAACTGGCCGCCTGTCCTTCTAACAAGGGCATAAACTTTCATTACCCATGCACGCAGTCAAAGACAATTTAGGGAAACGCGCTGCTTGGAAAAGGAAAACCTCAGCGATTCGTGGCCCATGCTGCTGCCACCATCTGGGGGGCTCCCACCTCCAGCTCTAGGGAACCCGGTCCCTGAACCTCTGGCCCTGCCAGCAGGAGGTGGGGCGAGGGCAGGACAGCTTCCATGTGGACCCTCCGTGGGCAGGAGAGCCCAGAGAGTAAGGGTCTCCTCCTTGGCTCAACAGGACCATCCATGTCTCGGGCTGAGGCCAGGCGCCCTGGGTCTTGCCCTCCTTGCCCTCTCTGGATGGCCTGTACTAACCCCAACCAGGGCTAGCCCTTGAGGGCAAGTGCAGGCCTCTGTCATCCCTGCCACCGCAGTGCCTGGATCAGAGCAGAAGCTCAGCTATGCAGACGGACAGGCTGACAGATGGACTGAATGGCGACAAGGCAGGGAAACAGGCCCTAAGGTATCCTGAGGTGCCTGCAGGGGCCCCACAGATGCTGGGGCAAGATGCCCTCCCCAGGTGCCCCTGCACTAGAAGCAGCTCTGGTGCAGAAGTGCCTCTTCCTACAGAGTCAGGGCATTGGCCACCATCACCCCTACCTGGGCATGAGCCCCTGACTTCCCCGGAGATGGGAAGACCTTCTAAGAGGAGGGCCAGTGCCTCCAGGTCTCAGGGTGACCCTGCCTCACCTGCCTGCTCCCTCTCCTGATGAAGGCAAAGAGGAACCTGAGAGATGCCCTGCCCAAGCCCCCACCAGCCGACGCAGACAGTCCTGAATCCAGCGTGGGGTCCGAGCCTTCCCCGGCACCGCTGCTGCGGGAGGGCGTCCAGCCCTCTGAGGCCACCGTGGGGCACCTGGGCTTTGGCAACTTCCACATAAGACAAATCGACTCCAGAGACCTGGCCCCTTGGAAAGCTCATCACTTCAGCGTCTTCCCTGCCCTGGGCTCGGGTCCCCAACTGTAACACAGCGTTGCTGAGGGGATGATGTGGGCACACGTCTGGCTGGGGCTGCAGAGCACACGGTGCCTCCCTGATGCTCCACGGTGACTGTGGGCAGAGTCCCCTCCTCGGAGCCGGGAGCACTGCTTCCTGCCTGGTAACTGCAGGGCACTGCGGACCTGGAGTTCGGCCCCGTGTGGCCCTGCCCACCTCTGCCTGGGGATGTGAGAGCTGCCCTAGGCCTCCTGCTCCCATCCCCGCTAAAGCCAACTTCTTCCTGGGCCTCACCTGCCCCAGCCATCCAGGCCCAGTCTGGAGCTGACCAGTGGGCAGCCCAAGAAGGTCCCCATGGGTCCCTGGGCCCTCTGTCGTGGCAGCAGGGGAGCAGCCCTGGCTGCCCCAAGCCCTCCGTGGGGATGCAAGGGGAGCGCCCACCCCTCCTGTTTTTCTGTGCTCAGATACCCCCCCAACCAACTGTCATTAAAATAACAAGTTTCTGTTACAATCTAAACATTCCCACATCGCATAAAGGGTTATATTACACCCGAGTCACTCCCGGCCCATGTTTGCACAGAAAAGCTCACGGCAGGTCCCCCCTCCTGACGAAGTGACTTATTAAAGTTTAAACAGTAATTAACAGAACAATAAAAATAAAGGGATGTTTGGGGAGTCGTAGCGCACACAGGGTTTTTGGCAGTGCCAGCAGTTTTTCAGTGCCCTGCGCTGGCAGCAAAATGTGACTGTGAAGCCAGTGGGGACAGAGGACGGGGCCAGGGTCGAGCCAGGGAGTCCTGAGGCCTAAAGGGCCAGAAACCCCGAGGCAAGGCTGGCGGGAAGGAATGGGGGTCCTGGGGTGGCAGGGTGGGCACAGTGCGAGCAGGCGGGGTGGTCTGGCATGGGCAGGGAACAGGCCTGGGTGGGGAGGCTTCAAGAGGGGTGAGGCCAGTGCCCAGCTCAGCCTCAGGCACTTCCGGGAGCCCAGTGCCTCGGTCACATCCGGCCAACTCCGCACGGACCTGGCTGGGGGAGGTGCCAGGTCCCCCGACACTGCGGGCATTAGGAGACCCTGCAGTTAATGATTCCTGGGGCTGGACCCCAGCCACTCTGGGCTCCTCTCCCAGTTGGGCAGGTACCCCTACCCCTGCCTCTGGATCCTGTGGCCAGGGCACTATGGGAACTCTCCTGGCCCCTATTAAGCATGGGTAAGGACTCGGGGGCCAGCCAGCCTAGCACATGACCCCCCCACCCACCCCCAACAAAGGGAGAAAGTGGCCAGCTTGCTGGGCCAGGTGGGTCCCCAGCGGGAAAGTCCTCTTTCCCCAAGGTTTGCAGGGAGCTGGCCTGGCAGGCCGGTCCGGGCCAGAGCTGCCTGGGATGGGCGGGGCTAGGCCTGTTACCCTCAGCCTTGCCTCTTCTCCCTCAAGTTCCATCCCAGGGGCTCAGACACCTGCCTGCCAGGGATGGCAGAGACAGTCAGGACGAACAATGCGCCCAACCCCAGCAGCCAGGGAGGGGCCCCAGGAAGAGCGCGGGGCTCCCCCTGGACCTAGGCCTGCTCAGAGGCTTGGGGGCCAAGGAAGGAGGGACAGCAGGAACCCCTGAGGGTCACACAGAATGTGTGATCTCAGGGTGGTGACAAACCCATGCCAACCAAGTGACAGACACCAAGGCCCTGCTGGACTGGCCCGGACCCCCGTCCCCCATGCTGCTTCTCATTCCCTCTCCCAGAAGCCCTGGGCTCCCGCTATTGTCGGCCACGTTGAGGGAGGGCCCCTGCCTGTCCCATGCTCACCCCTGTCCTTCCTCTCCAAGGAGAGCCACCGCAGAAGCAAAGCTCTCACTCCATCACACAGCGTTAGCCCCAAAAGGTGACCTTTCAACAGAACATCCCCAATTCAGGCTCTTCCCACCAGGACAAAGAAGACAAAGAGCCCCCGGGGAGGCCTCTCCACCATCCTCTGAACAAAGGGGCTCTCCTCCTGGGCTCCTCCATCTCTCTCTGTGCCTCTCCATCTCTCTCTGTGCCTTGGTGGACCAACCTGCCTAGGGGTGCCCTGGGATCCTATTTCCACAGCAGGCCTCCCTCCACCTTGGTGCCTGCCCTCGACCAGCCTACAGCTCAGAAACGAGCCCCTGGCCCGGGGCGAGCAGCCCCACAGTTTCCTGACGTGGACGCCTTTGCTGGTTCCTCCACGTCCCAGCCACACAGGCCAGCAGGAGCCTCTGTGAAGCCTGCATGGAGAAGAGATGCTGGGCTGGGCCAGAGACTCTCTCTAACATCCTGTCTCCCGGGATCTAGGTCCTGGCAGCTGGCGGGTATCAAGGGCATGCACTCTGTCCGGGCTGAACCCCGTACTGCCTGGCTCTGCCACTGCCTCTCGCTGAGGCCCCTGTGGGCACAGCCAGTCAGGGGGTGCAGGGCCCCACAGACCTCAGTGCTGCCTGGGCTCTGGCACGTAGGACGTGAAGGAAAGCCAGCAGCTTTTCTCCCCCTCTTTCCTGGGCAGAGCCCTCTGGGGCTCCATCGCCCCCCGCCTCCAAGATGAGTGAGTCATGGTGAGGGCAGAGTGGAGGGTCGAGACAGAGAGCTCAGGAGGGGGCAGGTGATGCTTCCCAAGCCTCCAGCCTCTCTGCTCAGGCTGGAAGGAACGCCAGGAGCTCACACTCCCTCGCTGCTGGAGGAGGCAGACTGAGTCACCCAGCGCCAAAGCCTCGCCGGAGCAGGAGGGGGCAGGGGAAGGCACCTTCAGGGTCAGGGGAAGGATTGACAGAGGGCAAGGCAGAGGGTGTCTGGGTGGCACCGAGGAGGGCAGGAGGGGACAGGGGCCTTCTCATGGGTACGTCTAAAGTGGGCAAACAGGGAAGCAGCTGCTCGTCCTGACCCGCTGTTTCTAGAACCTGTGTGTGGGGCATGGCAGGGGTGTGGCAAGTGGCTCTGGCTGGACACGGAGCTAAGGAGGGCAGCCTGCACTTAGGTCCAACGCACCTTGGGACAAGGGACAGCTATCAGGGTGGAGGCTGTCCTAGGTGCACAGAACTTTAGACCTGGAAAGGGACCGAGGTCCAAGAGGCTGAGAAACTTGGCAAAAGCCCAGGCCACTCACTCGTGAGGACTAGGCAGATCCAGGGGCCCAGTTCCCAGTCTGAGCCCTCTCCGGCCCAGCAAATCCAATGCTACACATTTCTGTTTCAAAGCAGAGCTTTCCGCAGCCTTGGAGATTGCACCAGGCCCCTCGGGCCCCAAATACCACAAAGGCCCCCTGCTGCGGAGGATTTGAGCCACACATGGCCCAGTGGGCAAGGACCCCAAATGGCTCTGAACCAGCACCTGCGGGGTGCGAGGCCTGGAAGCCAGGCTCCCCCGTTCTCCAGGGGAAGCAAAGTGGAGGCTGGCTGCGTGGCCTGGCTGACCCACCGGAAATGGGTAGGACGTGTGTGGCAGGAGGGGACCTTTCTCTTGCAGGGACTGAGACCCTGAGACCTTCCAATGTGTGTTGATGGGGAGACAGGGCAGGCGCTCTCTGGGGATGAGAGGGAAAGCCTGGACTAGAGAGGCCCCGGACAGCAGGCCCAGCCCAGGAGAGGCAGCGGCGTGGGCAGCAGGTGGCAGAGGAACACTGGGTGGCACACCACCCGCCCTCCCTGCAGCCCGTCTCCACAATCCCCTTGCTGAGGCCAGCGACGGCGACCATGACGAGGACATGAGGGGACTAATTTAGGAGTATTTTTAAAACGGTGGCCCTGGTGGAGGGCTTGAGCAGTTGTCAGCCATCTGGAAGAAGGAATTACAATCACCTCCCTAATCCTATATTCCCTAAACCCTAAAGCTGGTTACAGTGTGAGGGAGAGGCAGCAGGTGGGTGGGGGTGGGGGGGTCTGTTCCAGAGGGGGGCAGAGCCCAGGGAGGTGCCCACAGGGCCGGGGCAGCACCGCCCCCGCGAGGGGGCCGAGGCCGGGGCTGAAGATCCCAGTGTCCTCTGAGCCCACCCAGCTCCCCCACCCGCTCACGCACACTCGCTCCCTGGGCCGCGCCGGCTCGCGCAGGGGCCGTCAGGTAAATTAGATCTGAAAGCTGACAATTTCTGACCATATTTCCTTGATTATTTCAAACAAATGCACAGCAGCCGCTGTAAGGAGATTAAAGTGACATAAACGTCCCGAGCGGGAGGGGGGAGGGCAGAGGATTCAGGTCACCCCCATCCGTCCCCCGCCTGACAGACGCTATATCGCTATCCAATCCAATAAAAAATCCCCCCCTTTTGCTTTAATTAATTTTACAGCTAGCTTGCTTAATTACTTTCAATCAAAATCCTCCTGCCATCGCAAAATTAGAGATGGTTGAGCTCCATTAGCCTAAATTCTTCATTTCCATATAGAAAAGAGGCTGTCTGCAGAGCCAGCCTGGGCCCCTGGCAGGACAGACGCCCGTCTGCCCGCCTGCTGCGAGCCAGCCCACCCCTGGCTTCCGCTCTCTGGCTATCTCTGGCCTATGCGTGTCCCCTCACTCTCCTCCATCACTGCTCCCTGGGCCATGAAGAGCTGAGGTTCAGGAGGGGTACCCGCTGCCCCGACTTCCCAGGATTCACGAGGGGACTGCAGGGCTGGCACAGAGCTCTCCACCAGGGCCTGCTGCTTTTGACGAAAGCATAGGCTGATCCTGGGAGCCTGCTGCCCTGCCAAAGGGCCCCTGCTGCCTCCAGGACAGAGCCTAGTCCCAAACTTGAGGCAGACAGGTCTCCTGGGCCATCTGCACCACCTGCCCCAGGAAGGGGTCCCTCTCCCAGCAAGCGGAAACACTCCCAACCCCGGACTTAGGCCCCTGTCAGAATAGACCCCTGGAGCCAACGCCACCCAGGGCTCCCTCTGCCGATTCCGGGCTGGAGTCATTGTTCACCATCAGGATGACTCGGGCCAGCTGTCTCGATGGTGCTACCAAGCAATGTAGCAGCCCCCACATACTCTGGCATTCTCCTAGGGCCCCCCGCGGGCCCCTCCTCCCCATATCATAGTCCTGGTTCCCAGCCTGCAACAGCTGCACCTCCACCCCCAGCCTGGGTCGAGTGGGTGGCGGGTCTGGGCTCTGTCCACATCCTGTGCCTGCACGGGCACCCTTCTCCTCCCCTCCACCTGCCTCATCTTCACAGTCCCCAACCCCAACTCTGGAAGCTCCACTTCAGGTTTTCCATACTACAACCCCGAGTGTCACCACAGGGTCCGGCCCAACCTGGGCTCCAGCTGATTAAGGATCTGCAACAGGATGTAGGGATTACAGTAAAACCTGGCTCCGGATCTGCAGGGGCAGCAGGCCAAGTCCCAGCCCTGGGACTCCCCTCCCCTACCCTTCCAGCATCCCTACCCATTCCCCGTCCCAAACCCAGCTGCCAAGTGAGGGAGGAAGGCTGAGCCCCTTGGCCCTTAGGGGACTCCTGGCTGGACTCTAGGGGGTCTGAACTGACAAGGGGTGGCATTAAGGAGCCCAGGCCAGCTCCTGCAGAAAGGCTGGGGTGGGGCAGGCTGGGGAAGGGGAGTGATGGCTTTATGCCGCCTGGCTTCCTTCTCAGGGAACCAATGTGAAGGTGGGGTGTCCTGGGCCTGACCTCTGGGCAAAGGCTGAGTAAGCAGGGAAGGAAGTACCCTAAAGGCCAGGAGAGCCCCTTCCAGGCAGAAGGCCTTACGATGCTGCCGGATGGCTCCGGCTGGATGGCACGGGGCGGGGGGGGGGGGGGGGGGCGGCGGTGGAGGGGAGGGGGGTGCGAGGCCGGCTCTGGGGGTGGAGGAAGGAGCTGAACTTGGACCTCCAGGGCCTGTCTTCTGGACACCAGGGACCCACAGGTCAGTCTGCAGGCTCCTCATTAGTCCTGCTCTAAAGATGAACTCAAATCCTCTCCTCCTGGCTTGGTTGAGTTTCTCAAATATATCCTGAGCAGCTACTGGCACTGCCCCCTCTGCCCTAGGGATCCTGGGAGGATGGCTTTGGGTCTCAGGGGGTGCAGTGTTGCACGCTCCAGCATTACTGTTTCACACTCCAGAGCACAAAGGGTAGGGCAACTTTGGGCTGGAGGAGGGCGTCCAAGAGGCCACACCCCGGCTGGGCCCTGAGGTCAGCGGGTGGAGAAGGTGAAGGGGCAGGCGGGCAGACGGACTTGCTGCTGAGCCCAGCTGGGCCCTCTCCAGTTCCTCCATGCAGGTCTGAAGCCTCCGTCCCACACCACTACCAATGAGTCACCAGCAACAGGGACTAGGAAGCGGGAAAGCAGACGCAGCCCCAGTCTTTGGGGACACACACTGACTTCCCGGGTGTTCCCCCTCCCACTGGGGCAGGGCTGGGGCCTCACCCCCATCTTTCTTTCTTTCTTTCTTTTTTTTGGAGACAGGGTCTTACTCTGTCGCCCAGGCTGGAGTGCAGTGGCACAATCTCGGCTCACTGCAACCTCCACCTCCTGGATTCAAGCGATTCTCCTGCCTCAGCCTCCCAAGTCGCTGGGATTACAGGCGCCTGCCACCACACTTGGCTACTTTTTGAATTTTTAGTAGAGACGGGGTTTCGCCATGTTGGCCCGGCTGGTTTCGAACTTCCAGCCTCAAGTGATCTGCCCGCCTTGGCCTCCCAAAGTGCTGGGATTATAGGCAGGAGCCACCGTGCCTGACCTTTTTTTTTTTTTCCTTGAAGTCTTTTATCCATTACCCTCATCCCCATCCTCACCCTGACCTCCATGCCTGGCCCAGGTGGGTCGGGATGGTGGAAGGGTGGACAGAAGAGCATGTACGGGGTCAGTTACTCAGAGATCAAAGGGCACAGCCCAGACCCTACTCCACCCGCCAGCCAGCCCATGTGAGGCAGCGCCCACCTCTCCCTGCCAGGCCCTCAGCACGCTGCCCCCTCAGCGGCAGAAACTGCTCCTTCACCTCAGAGCCCGGCCACCCCTCCTCCTACACAGCCTTCATGGGTCCCAGCTGACACTTCACTTTCTCTGGGCAGCCTCCCGGGACTGTCCTCTCCCTCTGTCCTCACTGCACCCTGTCCTAGTCTTAGCACTTTCATAGTAACTTGTTTAATTAGCCCTCTGCCTCACCAGACTGCAAGATCCCTGGGACGAGACCACTGTTTCAGCGCAGTGTCTGGCCCAACAAATATTGACTGAGTGAATGCAGAAAACCCAGTGCTTCTGGAGCTCGTTAGGGTGGCGCTGGGCCCCAGGGACGTGGCCTGGCTTCTGGACTGACCGCCTCGGGGCTCCAGGAACCTTTCCTGGAGGGGTGGGGTGGGGACTCCCTGGGTGGGACTGAGCTGAAGCCCCTTCTCTTGGGTCTCTTGCCCTCTTGAGCCCCAGGCTCACCTCCAAACGCCCTTCACAGGGCTCTACCCAGAGAACAAAAGAGGACCCAGTTGTTCGAACATTTCTCGGCGAGAGGAACAACTGTTGCTGGCCAGTCCCTTTCTGAATAAATCCTGCAACTGTTTGCAGTGAAGTGCGACTCTCTCCCTCCACCTCCTGTCCCTGTCCCAAAAGGAGAAAAGGGGATTGAAAAAAAGATGGGGGAAAATCCCATACTAAGCCCCACCATCTCCCTACATCCACTTTCAAGTTTGTCTGAAAATGTTATACACACAACACACAGGGACAGCCACCTGCTGTCCCAGACAACTGGGACAGCCGCAGCTAAGGGTGAGGCTGTGAGATCAGGACCCAAAAACAGGAGGTGAGACAGTGAAGGCTGGAGGGAAGTGGGGGGTGCCGGGACGGGGAGAAGGGGCAACGGGAAATATCACCGTGAAGTGGGAGAGGCAGAGGGCAGGGTTGTACTCAGCCCTGCAGAGGCAGAGGGAGGAGGGTCTGTGGATCAAGGGCCCCGGAAGACTCCTGGGGGCCCGGCGGAATCCGGGAGGCAGGAGCTTCCAGTGGGGCAGTGGATACCGAGAGGGGAAGTAAAGGAGGGAGAGAAGTTGAGTGGGGAAGAGGGAGCGAGGTCTATTAAAAACCTCTCAGTGCATAACACAAAATGTCAGGGTTTATAGCTTCATTCTTGGCTTTGCCGGGACTGAGAACCCTGAACAGAAATGTCACCGCTTGTCATGTTTAATCACCTGCTGTTTGTTAACACCTTCCCTGCAAGGAGCCTGTCTCAATCTGCCCCTGGGCCCCCCAGGGACCCGGAAATAGAAAACATCTCCGTCTCCTTCTCTGGGCTCTTGGCCCTGCCTAGGGGCTCTTCAGCTCCATCTGAAGGCCTCCCGAGGAGCCCCAAAGTGATCCTTCCTATCAGGGAGGCCAGGGAAAGGAACCCCATATGGCCCTTGGAGGCGTGGTGCCATCTGTGGCCCTGCGTGGTGCGCTTGGTGTGGCTGGGCCGGGGCCTGTCATCCCCCTGCTTCTTGTGCCTGGCTCTCCAGGCCTGCCTGTCCATTCTAGCTATTCCACTCGGTCCTCTAACCCTGTGGGTACGCGAAGATAAATAAAGGAGAGCCCGCTCTGATCTCTGCAGTCTGGAAGTCACCAATCTGTCTGCTTAAACAGCAACGGTCACATAACATCTAACAACCAAAGCCACCATCCTTCCAGTTACAATCGGATCACACCATCTGGGGTTCTGGCTTGGCTCTCTGAGCGTGCTTTCCTGGGTTGTTTAGACTAGGAATTCTCAGCCCTACTGCCCCACGTTCCTTCCTCTGGGTTAGGGGTAGGTGTGGGGGAAGGGCAGCACAAATCTTCCCCACCTCCTAAAGCACAGTGTGGTCTACACTGGGAAAGAAGCCGGTTCACTCTCAGATTACAACCAAGCAAAGACCTGGGCAAACTCAATACAGCCCCCAGCCTAAAACCCCACCTGGGACAGCTGCCTGCAAAGCAGTGAGTTTATCACGTGGAGTTCCCAAGGCAGCCCCATCACCTCTAGTAGCAAAGAAAGCCAGTGGAGACACCCACCGCAGAGCTGAACTGAAAATGGTCTCCCAGTGAACCGGGGGGCAAGGTCCCCATCTTCCCTTCCAGCAAGTCTCTGCTTACACAGAAACATATCCAGCAAACATGCATCGTGAACCTGTCTCCTAGGAGAATGCCCGTTCGGTTAGACATGCTTCCTGAAGGGCTCTGCGTCCAGTCCTTTCACTTCCATTTCACCACAGAGACAAGTCGGAGTGCGTTCCACCCACCTGCAACCCTCCCCTGCGGACAGACGGGAGCACTCGTTTCTGCAAAGATGGGCACTCCGGGATGCCTCTAGAAAAGGAGGCTTTCCCCCAGAAGCTCAAAATGCATCTGCATCAACAACTACATTTTATCTTGCATCCCTGCAGCCCAGGGATGTGTTTGCAGACTACAGGTGGGGTACACATTGGGGCCAGAGATGTTTGGGGACGTGGGCCAGGCTGCACGGTAGATACCTAGGGCTGGAGGCCTGTGTGTCCTCACTCAGTGCTGCCATTTGGAACAGTGCTCAGGGGCGCCCCGCACCAAGTCCTCTGACATTTAGCATTTGGGAACAAACCCAGCAGTATCTCCGGGCCTCCAGCTTCCCCACTTAGGAAATGGGACAGCTCCTTGTCTTCCTCCAAGGGAACTGATGAGGAGAGATGATATGTTAGGTGTGGCTCTCTCGGAAGGAAGGCGCTGATAAACTTACGGTGGTGGGGGAGTGAGGGGCTTGGGGGTGGGGGTTGCCTTGTCCGCATCCTCTCCAGAAGCCCCGTCTGGACTGTGATATGTTGGGGGGAGAAGGCTCAGTGTTAAAGGGGTGGGATCACAGCTGCAAGCCCTTTTCTAGGCCGGGTCAAGCTTCCAAGCAGTGCCCTGCGATGCCTTGGAGGGGGCGGGGAGCAGGGGACACGAGCATGCCTGCCCCAGCACGCGCGCCTAGTGGAACGCAGCGGCCTGGAAGCAAGTTTCGGTAGCGCAAGGGGGTTTAAGTGGAGCCAGCTGCAAGTTCTCCTCCTGAACAGAGACATGGTCCATTCAGGAGGTGCCTGGGCTCTCCAGGACCCTGAGGGTGGGACCATGTCAAGTAGCCCATCCTCCTGCCTCCAAACAGGGCTGACTAAGCCTCCCAGTTTGCCCAGGACTGAGGGGGTTCACACACATGGGTCTTTGCAGTTCTGGGCAAACTGGGGTGGTTGGTCATCCTATCGCGAGACACCACGATGCTGACCACACAGTCTAAGAGCTGGGAACTCGGCCTGGAGTCTAACTCGCATCTGCTCCTGGGGGCCCACACTCTTGGGTGTCAGAAATTCTCTCTTTCCTGGGTGAACTGATGACACAGGGCCTCTCATGCCCGTGGAGGCCAGACCTGAGCCTCTCCCATCTGTAGGTTTTGAAAAGCTGGTTCCCATCACTGAGAGGGACGCTGAGCACACATGGAATGTGTCCTCCCAACTCAGCTGCCCACGGGGGAGCCCAAGAGGAACCCCCAGTGTGGGACCTGGACCAAAGGTCGGGAGCCTCCTGGAATGGAGCTGTCTTGCCTGAAACCCTTGCGTTTATCAGATGAGCATGGCCTCCCTGCCAGGCCCCCTGGTATAATCCTTTCATTAATTTACTATTACATGGGAAATTACTCCTTACCCAGGAATATAAGTTTTCATCTTATTTTAAGTTAGATTCTTAAAGCAATTACCAAGGCATCTGGCGATGACTTCACCACTGCGGCCGGGCCCTGCAGGGGAGAAGGGCGGCCCTGAAGCTGCACAGGCCCTAGAGGGGAGTCTGGGGAGAACTGGGAGGGAAGTGGGGGTCACACTGTCATCTCTGATATTTGCCGTTTATGGAAAAACTCCTTTCCAGTGCCACCTGCCCCATGAACCCGCTGGTGACAGTTGCTGAAAAACCTCGGCAGCTGGGGCCTCGGTAGCGTGTTCTATTTTTAATTGTTTGATCGGAATATTCACTCATCTAGGCCCATTCCCAAGACGCATTTCCCAGCCAAAGGGTTCCCCCATTTCCCACACCTTCCTCCCTCTCTCTCTCATCAGAAATCAACTTTGAAATTAATAATCAGAGACACAGACCTGGGTGAGTTTGTCAGGGAGCATGGCACTGGAGAGAAGGGAGGCTCCTCCCCAACCCGGGAGCCCTCAGAGTGGCCTGCGCTGTTTTCTCTCTGAGCCACTGATCCTCGGCCCCCGGGCACGAAGCTGGCCCCGCATGGCCTGGCATTGCCACGCCTGCCTGAGCCCCACCCTTCCTGGCAACAGGAAGACCCCAGCCTCCCCCTGTCCACTCCAGTCAGCCCACTGCCTCTGCTTATTCAAAAACCTCGAGGGCAGGGCAGAGGGGCTGGGGATACCCAGGAAGCTCCTGGGAAGGACAGGGAGGGGACGCTGGGAGAGAGGCACGTGCCCCTGGACTCAGAGGAGCCGGAAAGAGGCTGACTTTCATTTCAGCTTCCATTTACCAGAGGAAGGGAGCCCACAGGGGCAGCTGCTGGCCTGTCCCCCAGCCAGCAAGTCACACAAACCAGCTCCAGCTGGTGTCACTGGGGCCTGAGGTAGACCATGCTGCTGGGAAGAGGCTGCTGGGGCCAACCTGACCCCGTGGCCCCCACCTGACCCCTTCCCAGGAAGGGCCCCCCACCCAGCACGGGGGCCCGTGGGCGCCTGGCCGTCCTCTCCTCTCCTTACATGCCCTTGGCCGCACCACTGTACTCTTCCCTCTCAAGGTCACAGGGCCGTCCACACCAGGAATATTTACTCACTGGACTGGCCCTGTTAGCAGCACTCACCACAAATATGCTTTCTGATAAAGTTGGCAGAAAAAAAATTCTAGAGCTCAAACCAATGTCAGAAATCATCCCCCGCCCCTACCAAGGGAGCACGAGGTGGGGCCTGGAAACAGGTCACACACCAACTATGGGGCAGCCCTGGGGGGGCTTGTATCACGCCCCCTCTCACCTTTCTCCTTCCTGTTTTACCTGGGACAGCCTGTTGCCCAGGGGACCAAGGGCTGGGGACAGTTCTAAGCCGAGGACTGGGTCTTGGGGACACTCGGGCCTCTGGAGGACAAAGCGGGTAGGGTGTCACCTGGGCTTCCCCCCAGGCCGTCTCAGCTCACTGCGCCCCTCCCCGCCACCCTCTCTTGGTGCACAGGGGCTCTGCATGTTTTTATTACCTGTTTGACTCACCGCCTTATTGCTTCTCCCCTTAATGGGGCCGTAACCGTGGAAACGAGGAATAAACGGCCACCAGAAAATGAGATGATTAAACAGGTCACCCTGGCAAACAAACTCAGCCAAGGAACCTCTGGGGGTGGGGACGCTAGGCTGCCCCTCCCCCACCCGTGGCCAGAAGGCCTGGACCAGGTCCTGACCACACTGCCCCGCACCTAAAAGGATGGGGGCAGATGCCGTGGGGCGCCCCCTGCCGGGCAGTGGAGAGCCGGGTCACCCTTTTGCAAGGCAGCCCCTGGCTTCCTGTGGCCTTGGGTTCCCAGGCTGAAGGGGTGACAGACAGGGAGGCACTGGGCTAGAGGGCGGTGAGGATCACAGCTGCAGGGAAGAGGCACTTCCCGGTGACAAAACTTCCAGGAGTCTCTCCCAACAGGCCTCTGGGACGCCTCCTGCTCTCCCACTGCACTAGGGTCCCCCCATCTAAATCTCTGCCCGGCTCCTCCAGTCCCCCATTCTCACACAGCGCAGTCCCTCCCAAGGCCCCCTTAGTTCACCGAAAGAGCCCCATAAGAAAAGGCCAGGCGACCTTTGGGAACACCTGGTCTCTGGAAACACAAAATGTGTCCGTTTCCCAGCTCCTGCCTTCTCCTCCAAAGCCAGGCAGTGCCCCAGCCTCAGCCAGGTGGCATCAAGAGACAGCCCTCTTGGCTTTAGGAAGGGTGTCAGCAGGTGAGTGATTACAGCACCAGCAGGGCCCAGAAGGGCCAGAGGAGACCCCAGAGTCAGGCCTGTGGGACATTCTAAGAGCAGATGCCCCGGCCAGGAGTGGCCCACATACCACGCCCGGGGCAGAGGCCTGAAGCCCTGGCGCCTGGCTGGCCCTCAGTATGGGTGTATCCCTGTCTTTCTGGCCTCACTCCCTGCCCTGGGTTTGTCTAGCTGGAGGGATCCCGGAAGCGGGGAAGAGAATGAGAGGGCAGACATGCAGTGGTGAGGTCTGCTCAGGAGGAGAGAGAAAGGGGAGAGGGAGATGGGCAAGGGAGGAAGTGGAGAAGGGCCCAGATCACCCTCTGGCTGCAGCCATCCTGTCCCCACTGGGCAGCAGACTGACGTCCCAGTCCCAGGCCATGGTCATGGTTAGGAGTTACTGTGGGTCCCATTCAACCATCACACTCCTGTCTTTATCCTTAGGGCTCCCCTGCCCCTTTCACGTCATCCCAAATCCCAGCCTCGCTCCTTCCTGTAAACCAGGCTCTAGAAAGCTCTCAAGGAGCTAAAACCCAGGTCCCAAGGGAATTGGCCAACATTTCCTGCCTTCCTCCTTCTGCCCCCACTAAGAAGCCGGGGAGGCACTTGGGGAAGAGGCACATCAATCAATCAGTTCCACCAGCACTTACAGCAGGAAGGCGTGAGCCCCGGCTCGTACCAGGCCCGGGGAGGAGGTGGCAGTATACCAGCTACCATCTAATGGTCACCATTAGGAGCAGCCGTGGCAGAGGAAAACAAGGGCCCTGGCCTCCTGGGGATCAGGGCACATGAGTCCGAGTGCTGGGTCCTGGCACAGCAACGTCACAGGTCTACCCAGAGCCCCAGAACAGCAGGCTCGCAGCCAGCAGCTTCTCTATCTTTTTCCAGGGCCAACGGGGTGTGAGGCTGGAAAGGTTGCATGGGGCAAGAAAGGTAGCAGGGAGGGCCCGGCTTTAGGGAGCTGGGTGGCCTGGATGAAAAAGACAGAAAAACGTGGTTGCAAAATGGGAAGCAAGAGTTCTGCTCTTGGAGGGAGAGGGAGGACAAGGCGCAGAGAGAAGGGGCTGGCTAGGAGTCTAGAAAGCATGGTGGCGGAGGGAGGTCCCTTAGGGCCACTCTTTCACAAAGCTGCATGGTCCCTGGCCCCTGGCTCCTTGGCCTGGTGGGACAGCAGACCGCTCCTCTCCCTCCACTAGGCAGACGCTGCCAACACAGGGGCCCGGGCAGTCCTCATTTCCGTCCCTCTTGCTGCAGGAGAGCCTCCCATGCTTCCTGGGTTTCAGGCCTCGCCTCCCACATGGGTGTCTTAGATCCCGCTGAGTCGAGGGTGTCAGGGTGCTGTTCTGTGGCCAGGCAGCCAGAGGGGTGTGCGCTAGACCACCAAGCTGCTGCCCTGCACAGGTGGTCCCAGCGAGGCTGCCCCTCCTCTTTTGCACACTGGGGCTGCCCGCCCTCCTCCTGCTCCCAGCTTCTCCCTACTCATTGTACCCTGGCCCAGCTACCCCAGAACAGCTGCTGCTTGCCGTGGGGACCCACGGGTGGTAATTACTACAGTGCAACTTCCTTCCCCCTCTGAAGATGAGGAGGAGAAGGAGGAAAAGGAGGAAGAGGTGGTAGCAGCGGCCAGGGAGGTCAGGGTTTAAACATCAGCTCAGGGAAGGCCGCGTTAGAAGGTGAGCCTTGGGGCCTGGGGGCATGGGGGGTGGGCCAGGTGGAGAAATGGCTGAGCCCTGGAAAAGTGTTGGGCCAGCCGTTCTAGAGGAGGCTGATGGAGGCTGGGGCTGCACCACTGACCTGGCAGGACCCAGGAAGAAGAGGAGTTGGGGCCAAGAGCCTTTCCAAGCCCCACTCAATCCCCTGTTCAGGCAGCGGGCACGGCCTTGAGCCAGGGCAGCCACTTTCATGAGGAGATGCCGCTGCATGGCTTAGCCCTCCAAAGGTGCCTGCATTTATTTTATTTTTCCATCATAAAAACCCAAGCTGCAGCTCAGCCAGATTCTGGGGCTGTGGGGGCTGGGGGAACACCAGTAGTACCGACAAGGCCAGTAGAGAGGTCTGAGTAACACCCACATTCAGTACCTTTCTTGGAGAGGAGAGTGAATGGGTTCTCCTCGCTGGTCCCTACCAGGGAAAAAGGGCCAGGGGTGGGGTCTCTCTAGGGAGCCTTTCGGACCTGCCCTTCTGCCTCTGCCTCTTGTTGGGGAGGAAAGGCTATGCTAGGCCTTTTAGCCTCAGTTTCCTCTGACGTCTTGCAACTAGAACCAGGGCTGGTTCAAAGGGTCACTTCACAGCCCAGAGCTGCCTGTCTCCAATGCTTTCCACCAAAGAAAAGGTCCAAATAATGTGCTCCTCACCTCGTCCACTCACCCCCTACTCCCACCCGCCAGGACTGCCCCACTGAACAAAATCAAGTTGGGAGTCAGACAGCTGAAGATCTTAAAGGTCATCTGATGCTCAAGTCCCTCTAAATGTCACTAACCGGTGCACAGCACAAACCTCTGTTTGAATGGTACCAGGAAACTCATGACTTCCGAGATGGCCCATTCTGTCCCGGGCTCTGACAGCTCCTTTCTGCCAAGATGGCCCCAGAGCACCTACCCCCTGCAGCAGACTGGCAAAACCGGTGCCCAACCTGGCTACAGGGGCTGGCCCCAGCTTAGACTGGTTGAGTGGGTGTATCTGGCCAAGTAAAGGCTGGAGGAAGGAAATTGAGAGCAATCTGCTCTGCCCTAAACCCGGCGTGGAATCTCTTCCTCCAGTACAGCACAGGAACCTTCTCAGTCCCCGGTGCCTGGCAGGTCGAAGGTGTAACCAGAGCTAGTGAGGTTCCTAGAAGCCTCCACACTTGGCAAGGCTCTGGCCTTGACCTGGCAGCTCATGGAAGGTCTGATCTGAAGGTGGTTGACACTCAGGGTAGGGGCCTGAGCAGCACACACTGGGGCTGGGTTGGGGATGCCAAGCTCTTTGCTCTCTCGGCTTAGACACCGTCTAGAAGAAGTCTGCGGCCTACCTCAAGACAGTATGCTCTCAAAGCATGGGGCTACTGAGAATCAGGAAAATGAGCCAGCCTGGCCCAGCTTCTGATCCCACGCTTCCTGGCCTCCCCACAGTTGAGGCCTGGGCTGTCTGCGATGGGGGATCTGCTGGCAATGCAAGGGGGTCCTGGCCTGGAGCCCCAGAAGGAGAAAGAAACCGGCCAGGCTTCCTCCCATTGACCCGCCTCGACGACAGGGCTGCAGCCACAGCGACACATGGGCAGCACTGTCCCTCACTGGCCCCCCCTGCAGTCCGTGGCCATCCCTTTAAAGTTGCCCTCTTGCCTCTTTGGCCCTTGACCTTGTAGAGCCTATCTTGGCTCCTCCGCGCCTTGGACAGCCCCACCCCTTTGTCTCAAGAAGAGAAGGGGCAACTATCATCAGATCCCCACGAGTCAAGGGCGAACGCCTGCTCAGAGCTCCACCCGTGCTTCACCGCCATTTTTACCCTGGCTTCTAGCTGTGTTCAGGGCCTGGGAATCAGCCTGGTGGGACCTAACCCTGGGAGCTTCCCAACTGCAGGATGGATGTACCTGTGTCTGAAAGCTTCCTCCCATCTCCCCTCCCCCCTTCCCGCTCCCTCCCCCAGGGAAATCACTCTAAAAGGGCCTAATGGAACTATGTCCTCCTCTCTTCCTCTCTCCCCTCCCTCCCTCCCTCTCTCTCTTTCCTTTTTTTTTTATTAGCATTTGTGGAATTTATTCCCAAACTCTCCTAATCTTCCGTACACAACCATTTGATTTGCATAACCCAACCCCCTCTCATAAAAACTGGCTGCTAGTTTAATTAAAAAATGTAAATTTGCTGTCATCTCGGGGCCTGGTGAATTAGGACGACATCGGCATTTTTTATTGCTAAAGACGTCCAGATTGATCCAGCCCTTGGCTGAACTATGGTGGGGGAAAGGGGGTCCACATGGCCCCTGAGGGTCCTGAGGTCCTTCTGTCCCCTCCTGAGAAGGCTTGGCTCTCCCACCACTGACTTCCTCATGGCTGAAGGCCTTCAGGACCTAGATGTGTCCGGGGCCGCGGGGATGTTAACCTACGATCAGAGAGGCTTGGTGGGCCCATGATGCCAGCAGCCCTTCGAGGCCTGCGCCCCTGGCCTTGGACTATGTCAGAGAGGCCCTCGGCTGAAGCTGCCCATGCTGCCCCAGAGGAAGGGACCCTCACTTCACCAGCCACGAGCCCCGGCCAGAGACGAGGCCCATGGCCCCAGCTGTATGCCGCGTGCACTATGAAGTTGAGGGAGCTGTTCCCAGCTCCTGAAGATGAGCATGGAGTCAGCCCAGGGACCAGCTCAGAGGGGATCTCAGCGTCCTCATCTGCTTCCCTTTTTTGGTGAAGTGGGGGGAAGATTGCTTTTCTTCTGAAGTTCTGAGATTATAAGTGAAACTTCCAAGTTCAAAGAAGAGACTGAGATGGTATCACCAGATGACTCCTCCAGGAAACAGTCAGAACTCTGCCACCCTGGGCCTCCCCTCTGAGTGGCCAGAGTCCAGGCCTGAGTCCCACTGGGAGTGCTCTACTCCAGCTACAGGAGGAAGCAGCTGACCTCAGGGTCCCTTCTAGCTTCTAGGAAAAGTTTCCAGAGCCTGTCCCTGGAGTGCTGGGAGAAGTCAGTCTCCCTAAGGCCCAGGAGAGAAGCCACAAGAGGCTCTGCCACCTGCCTCCTACCAGGGCTGGGAGGCCCTCGCTCCAGTCAGGAAACCCTAGAGAAGGGCTTTGGAGTACTGTCCCCATGACAGACTTGGAGGGACTGGTTGGTGGATGGCAGGAGGATGGACGCTGGCTCCAGCTGGCACCCAGGTTAGGAGGAGGCCAACCAGAGGGCCTGCCTTCCAGCTCTGCAATGCCTGGGTCCCGTGTGCTGGCCCACAAGCAGAGGCTCTCCTGCCCCAGGTAAGGGGTGGTGCATTGCCACCAGGCCCATCTCTGAGGTCTGCTTCTTGGCTGGGATGGGTGGGGGCCCCATTTCCGAAGAAAGGGGGTGGGGCCTGAGAGGGAGGTGATGAGACACCGACTGGAGGTGGGGGCGGGCAGGTTCTCTGTGGGAGTGGAGGGCAGGGAGGAGCAGGGTGGCAGCCGTGGCCTTAGACACCTTTACCACTTTGCCCAGCAGGGGGTGTCACACCCTTCCTGGGCGCAGAGGTCCCCAGGCCCTCCACGTCAGAGCAGCCAAGATCACACCTGGTGTCACACAGTCCTCAAACTCTGCAAATGACACCTCCCCCCAACAAACACAGGCCCTTCTTCACCGGCCACCGTGCCACCCATCCTCAGCCCCTCAGGGCTGCCTCCGGTCTCTCTGCCCACTCCCCTTTGACCTTGGAAGGTCAGATATCAGCTCATGGGTCCCAAGGGCCGATGCTGTGAACTTGGGCCTATTATAAACAACAACGCTAACAGCCACCAGTATCACCTATCCCATCAATGAACCAGGAGAGTTCAGAGATCAGTCTCAATGAATGATCGGGCTGCTTGTTTCTTTTAAAACATTTAAGAAGACAGCTGCTTTTGTCAACCTAGCACGTGAGGGTCCTGGTCAAAATTTGGTTTCAATAGCCAGGGCCCATGGGAAGCCCGCAAGAGCTGAAGGCAAAAACACTGGAAAGAATTAGATTAAACCCAAGAAAACACCAAAATATCAGGATAAACTGCCCCAGGTGAGCACCAGGCCTCCTGGAGCCCCCGGCCTTGTCCCACAGGAGGCCTCCAAACCCAGATGCCTACTTTGAGTAGTCTGTCTGGTCCATCACCACCCCTAGGGTGGGGGCTAAAGAGGCAGGTGGGAGACAGTCCGGGGCCCCTCACTTTGAACTGATAACAGCCACCTCATCCCACAGATTCTCAGGTGAAAAATACTCATTAGCCATAATAAGCAGCTTGATCATCCGACACAGCCTTGTCCCAAATAAATTAAATTCCTTTACCTTGAGACAGTCGCCCCGAAACCAGACTAACCACCTTTCCCAACAGGACGCTGCTTTCAAAAACTAAACCACCCCCCACTAAAAAAATAAAAACACACACCCCAGAGCCAGACACACAAAGATCTTTGCAGAGAACAAAAAAAAAAAAAAAAAAAAAGGCACACACACAGAAAAAAACACGAAGCCATACAAAAAACACGGAGAACAAAAACCCCACAAAAACCCCCTAAATCCTCTCTCTGGGTGCCCCCCAGCTCCTGCTCCTCTCGGTTCTTTCATAATGACAAGCATCACATTAGTCACAGCCTCTAAGTAAGTGGCAAATAACAACAACAACAGCCTCAGAAGTCGCCGATCCCGAGGCCGGGACGCCGGGAGGCAGCCGCCCGACCCTCCCGGCCCCCACCCGGCCCCGCCGCCACCTCATTGGGCTAAAAATAAGAACTTCCGTAAAAGAAGCGAAAGAAAAGTGAAAGAGCCGCCCCTGCGTTCCCACCGGCCGGTACCTGTTCCAAGATCCATTCTCTTCTCCTTGGTCCCAAACTCTTCGCGGAACGCCACCAGGGGAAGACCGGGAGAGAAGAAACACGGGGTTAGCGTCTCGCGGGACCCCGGCCGCCCGCCCTGCTTGCCCCCCGCCCCGCAGGAGCGGCCCGTCCCGGGCGGGCGCCGAGGCCGCGGCGGAGAAACTTTCTCCTCCGCGCCGCCCGCTTCTCACGCTCGGCCCCGCACGCGCCCGCGGGTCCGCGCCGCCTGAGTTTCTCCAACTAAGGCAGCAACTCCCGGCCGGCGCGGCCCCGGCTTGGGGGCCCTGGCCGGGGGATCCGCGAGGCCCAGGGGCGCCCCCGTCCCGCCGACCGCGCCCCGCGCCCGGGTCGCCGCCCGAGACTGCGGCCCCCGGGCCTCCCCCGCCCGCGCCCGGTACTCACCATAGTCGGAGAGTCGAAAGCCGAATTCACTTAAATAATCAACTTTCATAATACTTAATTAATGCCTAATTGCAACTGATTACTCCCCGAATAACAAGTTGTTTTAAAGCCCTGATGTCATTGCTCCTGCCGGTAACACTCAGGGTAACAGTTTGGCAGGAGGGAGCGGGCGGGCGGGCGCGGCCGGGGGCGCTGCCAGGCGCCGCGGTGATTGGCAGGGCGGCCGCGGCGCCGCCTCCTCGGCCCGGCCCGCGCCGGCCCCGGCAGGTGAAAGAGCAGAGCGCGGCCCCGCCGCCGCCGCCGCCGCCGCCGCCCGGTGCGCCGGCCCGCCGCCCGCTGCCCGCCGCCCGCCGCCCGCCGCCCGCCGCCCGGTGCCGGAGTGAATGGGCTCGCGCTCGCTCGCGCCCCCGCCGCGCGCCCCCGCCGCGCGCGCCCGCGCCGCACTGGCAGGGCGGCCGGCTCCATTGGCTCTGCGATTCCCCAAACCTCTGGCTCCGGGAGGAGGAGGCGGGGACTTGCGCTCAGGGCAGGCGGGAGGGGACCCGGCGCGGGGCGGGGAACGCGGCCCGAGGAAGGCGCCCGCGGGCACGCGCCCACTCTTGCCGGCCGCCGGCGGCCGCGCGCGCGCTCGCATGCTGCCAGCGGCCGCTCGGGCCCCGCGAGCGCGACCGACGGCCGCCGCGCGCGCCTGCCCCACGACCCGCGCGGCCGCGCTAACTTTTCCGCGAGGGCGGGCGCAGGTGTGAGGCGCCGCGGGGCCGCGCCCGCCGGGCCGCGCGCTCCCCTGCTCCCCTGCCCGCTGCCTGCGGGCTCGGGGCTCCTGGGGTAGCACAGGGATTTCGTGTTCCCCTCACAGCACTGGTGGCTTCTGGAGCTGGAGGAACAGGAGGGCGGGGTGAGGCGGGGCAGGGCGCAGTCAGGCCCGCGCACCCCCGCACCCCGCGCGTCCCCGGCCCTGGGCCCCAGGAGCGCCGGCCTGGAACACGCAGTGGGGTTTCCTCGGCGTTGCTTTGGTTTTGCCCTTAAAACGGGTCCAAGTGTCCTCCCAGAGCCTCCCCGGTCTTCCGGTCTTTCTGCCCACTCCTCCCTCAAAGTTGGGCCATCCGCCCCGCAGCCAGACGAATGGAGATCGGCGCCCCACTTCCCCCACAGCCCCCGACCCATGATCCCGGCCATCACTTGCGCTTCCTCCCTGCCTTGTCCCTCTGGCCGCTGCCCTAGGAAGGGCGCTCAGTAGAGCACAGGCACCCTCAACCAGGGAGTCTGAGGCCCATCCCGGCTCCTCCTCCCCTCCCCGCCACCCCCCCGCCCCACGCCGTCTCCAGGCCTGTCCCCTTCAACGTGGAACCTCATTTCCTGCCAGCCCATGGCCAGCCAGGCGCTTTGTGCTCCCCGTGCTCCTCTTTCTTTTCTGCCAGAGAAGGCAGTTTGAGGGTTCTCCCCTCCATGAACCGTGCACCATGGGACATCCCCAGATGTCCCTGCTGCAGCCATATATTTTGAGAGTCCTTAAATGTTGGTGACTTAAGTGACGCATCCGGCCCAGAGGGCCTCAAGGAAAGAGACGGTGGGGTGAGCAGGGCCTTGGGCAGCCTTGCTAAGGAAGGACCTGGTTCTCCGTCCCTTCTTCACCTACCCTGCTGCCCTCCTCGCCTCTCCCAGCGCTCCTCTTTCAGGAGGGGCCACACTGCCTTCAGATGAGGGGAGGGGAGCAGGGCCCAGGCTTCCCTGGTCTTTGGACAGCATCCAGCAACATGGCGCTGGCCTATTTTTGCAATATTTCTATTTTGCAAAGGGAGGGGCCAGGGAGGCCTTGGGGCAAAGACATCAGGGAGTTAACAATCTACTCTTTCTCCTACTTTCCCCTCATTTTTCTCCTTTTTTCCTGCTTGCTCTATAGTTCTAAATGGCCTCTCAGGGAGTTGGGCATCCCTCCCCTACTCCACTGCCCTTCCCACTGCCTTCCTGGCAGTCCCCACTCCTGGCCGTCACACAGCCCCATTGGCTCTGTGGTTCCCCAACCCATCCCTACATAGGAACAGCAGCTGGAGAGGCCTAGAAACCTTACTGAGCTGCCCCTGGCCCCAAAACCCTGAATAAGGGAACAGAACTACCCCAAGTCTAAGCCTGGGAGTATGACTGCCCGTACCGGGCACCCAGCACAGAGGACTGTGTGCCTCTGCTCCCGACATGGGATCTCAGAGAGGGCATCTGTGTCCAGGACCGCTGTGGGGTATACACATGCCTCTGGGTGCTGCTCCCAATGACTCCCCAAAGCAAGGCATCGTAACAAAAGGCTTGCAGCTCTGGCTGGTGACGGCAGGTGATCAATCCCCACCCCAATTCTGAGCCTCTGCTCTCCTATCTGGGCAACTGTGTGTAGGAGGAAGCCTGGAGGCAAGGGATAGAAGAGGTGATTTCTGGGTGCATTTGAAGATGTCTGCAAAGATGGGGAGCTGCTTGCATACGTGACCCACACAGCCACTGGCTGGCTCTGAATGTCTTCCTGGGCTTCAGCTGATAGTGGTCAGAGCCTGACCCATGAGGAAGGTGTGGAGGGGAAAAGGAAAGCATCTTCCCTCCAGCTGCCCAGGCAGGACCACCTGGAATGGCCACCCAGTAACTCGGGGGGTCTCAGGCAGACAAAGGCTAGAGAGGAATGGCGGAAGGGACAGGACTCGAGAGAGCTTGGGGGATGGCAGCCAGCAGTGGAGGGAGGTGTGGGGATGCCTGGAAAGCCTCCACTCTGTCAAGTCCCTGGCCAGGTAGCCACAGGCTGAGTGGGCCCTGCCCAAGAGGAAAAGGCCTTCAGTGGAGGAGCAGCGGTCAGAGAAGCAAGAAACAGGCCAACTCGGAGCACAAGGATTTATGAAGGTCAGAGAAGGCGGCGGAGGCTTCGAGGTTGTGGGGTATGAGTCAGAGGCTGTGTCATGGAGGGGCCCCCAGATTATGCGCCCCCCCCCTTCTCTCTCTTTCTCTCTGAGTGTATCTGCTCATACCAAGAGGAGAGGCATCTTTTGAGGCTATGGCCCATCTTTGCCTTGAGGACACCTGAAACCCCAAAGCCAGGCCACAGTGAGGACCTTCATGCCTGGGACTCAAGGGATGGAAGTCCAATGCCATAATCTCTTCTGATCTTGAGTCCCCGGGCCCAGAGCCTCTAGCTCCTCCTGAGACATCCCACTCACAAGAGAAAAAGAAGTGGAAGGCAACCCAGCGGTTCCCCCCAACCCAGGCTCCCCACATCAGCACCAAGGAAAGCCATCTGCCCTTCCTGTCACACTGCCATCGCTGGTTCCTGTTACCCCCCCGCACCCCCAAGTTGCCCACCTACACTCTCTCCCTCCCGAGCCTGGGGCCTTCTCACTCACCAGCCTGTTTACACACCAGGTATCTCATGCTTTATCTGCTCTCATTTTGAATTTGTAACTTTCACATAAACTTGAACAAAGCTCCTTTTGTTCTTGCACCCCACCCCAGGATCCCAATAAACTGGTTCCATCTGAGGCGACTGGGCCAGGGCACAGAAGCCTTGGCCAAAGGACTGCGTGTGCCTGCGAACAAGCATGTTCGCACCTGCGAGGGAGTCCGTGTGTTTGCGTGTGAGCCCGCTCCGGGGCCGATGGAGGGAGGGTGTCGGGAAAGCTGTGAGCCAGCGAAGTGGACGGGAAGCATGGGGGCCGAGGGAGGGCAGAGCCAAGGCACCACGGCACGGCCATGGGCACGGGAGGTCGTGGGCCACAGACAGGTGGGTGTTGGGGCAGGGGGTCAACAGGATAAGAAGGAAACAAAGGGGAGAAAGGAGCCACAGAGTGGGTGGCGGAGCGAGGGCCGCGCCGAGTGTAAGGCAGACGCAGGGATTGCATTATGGCAGGAGAGGGGCTGGCACAGCCGCACGCTCGGCCCCGTAATCCTGTTAGCCAGCAATCTCCATTCCGAAAGAGCTTCATTTCTTTGTGAATATTTGTAAACTAGATATCTAATGGAAAATTATAGGAAAATTATAGTGAAATTCATGACGGAGAAATCCGATTATCCCTAATTCAATTATGCCATCTTAGCCCACACAGCACATTTCCCATTTTTTTCCCATAAATACCGATGCCAGGGGTCCCGGTAATCAAATAAAATTGAAAATCATCTTCCCATTAAATTCAATTAGCCGCAATTTCTAAAGCCTATCAGAGATTTTAATTACTAAATTATAAAATTCTCCAATGCTAAATTGAAACCAAAAAAATTGCACATCCTTATATTTCAGAGAAAAAAAAAAAGGCCAGCAAAATCCTTGAAAAATGCCCTCTTCTCTGTGGCCGGCTCCGAAGCAGGCTCCCCACCTGGAAGAGGCCCACCATCACTGCCTACTTGTCCAGCTGGGGATGAAGCCAAGGGGCCAAGGAGGGTCCCTGGCAGGGGAGGGCTGAGGGGGACTGGCTTAACAGAGGGGCAAGCCGCACCTCCAACCCCAGCGAGCTCCTCCAAACTGGCCTTCCTCTCGTGGGCTCTCCTGGCTCCTGAGAAGTCCTCAGCTCTGTCTCATACCAGGAAGCCTCTAACTCCCAGTGTCACCTTCTTGGCCCATGAATTGGGCTCAGGCTTAGGTCACAGCTTGGCCTCAGGGCTCTGTGTGGCTCCAGCACAGCGGACCGGACCGGAGGCAGCCAGCTCTTACCCAAGCACTGGCTCTCCAGCCACTCAGCTCCCCCACTGCTCCCCCACCCATGGCCTGGCCTGGGTTGGGGGTGGGAGCAAGATGGAGCCTGGGGTTGGGGGTGGACAGGTATCACACATGGCTCCATGGCCCAGAGGCTGCTTGCTCCAGGGTGTTCTCAGGGGCCCATGAGGCCTGGCAGGGTACCAGCCTTCGGGGAGAATTGCTGGGGATCGACATGGCCCAAATCTGGCTTCTCCCTGCACTTCCAGCTCATCCTCCGTTCTCCTTCCCCTCTCCTGGGAAGTCAACGGCCCTGAACTGGCCAGAAGGAACGCCCTTGTGCCCTGGGAGAGGATCACACTTTCCCCCCATTTCCTTTTAGGGAAGTGCTGGCCACAACCCCAAACAGTAGCCCCTCCTCTTCCCCCAACCCCCACATCCCACTTACCCTGCTCTAAAAGGTGCTCTCAGAGTCAGTAGAGCCTGGGGAGGTGGCATCGGTGGGGGCATAAAGTGACCCAAGGTCTGAAAGCCAAGGTAGGTTGTTGGGTGGGCAGCTGGCAGCCCTGGCAGATCCAGGACAGTCGGCAGAAGTCTTGCCGGCAGCCCAGCACCCAGGGAGCCGGGAGCAGGTTTAATTTGCCAGGCAGCCAGGAGTGCCAGCAGGGGAGGCACCCGCAAACAAAACAAAAACAAAAAAGTTAATTATCTTTGGCTTTTTCTTAATAAATATCCAAACTGGCCCGGCCGGATCCTCCACTTTGGAGGGAGAGAGAAGAAGGAGGAAAAAACCCCAAACCAAAATCCAACAGACTGATTCTCTTGTGTCTCCCTTCCCCTTTGTCTCACCCTTGTAGGTTTCTCTTATCAGAAGCAGCGACGGTTTCACATTAATTTCCCAGTTTTTGTGAGTTCAAGAGTGTGGCCACAAAAACTTTAAAAAAAAGTTTTGGGGTGGAAACGTGGAGTGTGAGAGAAGAGAGAGGTAGGTGGGAAGAAAAAGGTGAGAAGAAACAGAAGAGAAGCAGAGACAGAGAGAGAGAAAGAGAGACAGGCAGAGAGAGAGAGAAACAGAGACAGAGAAAGAGAGAGACAGAGAGAGAGAGAAAGACAGAGAGAGAGAGAAAGAGAGATAGAGAGAGACACACACACACACACACACAGAGAGAGAGAGTATGAAGCAGGGACCTGGGCTAGTTGGGTTGCCCTGTGGGCCTGGCCCAGCCTGTGGCCCCAGCCCGGGCGAGGACCTGTTCAGGAATGTTGGGTTGGCATTTTGTCTCAGTTACAATGATCAGCTGCAGAAGATATGGGATTTCTCATTTTAAGCTCTGAAACCACTTAGGTTTCTCTGGCTACTTCAGTTACCCTGTTGCTGCTGGTTCCTGCTCCAAGCCTCCCTTCTAGGAGCAGGGCTGGGGAGAAGCCAAGGGAGGGGTCCCAGCAGGGGAGGCCCGCTGTCCTTATGGGAGGTGTGAGGTTTTCTATGTGGAGCTGCCAGCGTACCTGGGGAGAAGACACGTGTGCTGCTGCCTGAGTCTAGGTGTTTGGATGGTGTATGTACACGCCTGAGCCTGAACTGTCAGACACACATGATAGGCACATGTGTGTCAGGGGTGGGGTGGGGGTCAGCCAGGACATCAAGAAATCCCTCATGGAGCACCAGCTCTGGAGTCTCAGTACCTGGGTTCACACCGCAGCTCCATCTTCTACAGGCTCTGCTCCCTGAACCCAGGCACTGACCCTCTACCTTCCCAGCATCTTCAGGAAATCATCGTTAGTGGAACCCTAGGTCTGCTGATAGTGGGGGACGGAGAGGGACTGCTAATGAGTACAGGGTTTCTTCCTGGGGGAATGAAAATGTTCTAAAATTAGATAGTGGTGATGATGGTACAACCTTGTGAATATCCTAAAAACCACTGAATTGTACATTTTGAAAAGGTGAATTCTATGGTATATGAATGATATCTCAATAAAGCAGCTATTAAAAAGTGGGGGAAAGACGGGGGATCATATTAGCACTTCCTGAATAGAGTTGTTGTCACACAGCACTCAGCCCGCACACAGTCAGTGCTCAATAAGGATTAGCTGTTAATATGGATCAGTCCAAGGCCTGGGCTGGTGTCCATGGGTGTATACCATTGGTGCTTACAAATATCTACTTGGGCCCCTGATGCCAGGGCCAGCAGGTTGTCAAGGAGCTGAGCTGCCCCAGATGTCTGGTGGGGATCCTGGGCAGCTGCTCCCTGGCAGGGAAGCGGGTACGTGGCCCTCCTCCTGCCTCCCCCCCGGGTCCCTGGAGAGGAGGCTGCCCACCGTGGCAGGCGGGTTCCCGTGCCGCACTCTCCCTGTCTCGCAGACACTCATATTCTCCGTGTGCAGCAGACCGTGAATTCACCTTCATACTAGTTACAGGGTTATTTAGCTTCTCCTGATGCTGACAATCACAAACTTTAATTCGCTGCCTGGCTTCTCCCTGCTGTGCCCTCTGCCCACCCCCAAAATCCTTGGGAGAGGATGGGAAGGACTTAGGTCCAGCCCCCTCTCGCCAAAGCTCGCCCTTCAGAGTGATGGAGTGATGGGAGGAGGGGGGGCGCGGTCAGAAGAAGGAGATAACGGGCAAAGGGCTGGAGGGAGAACAGTGCGGGAGAGAGGAAGTACCACCAGGGCTAATGGGAGCTTCCGTCCTGCTCCTCCAGCCTGACACTAATGTATTCAACCTGACATCCTATCTTGTCGTGAATGAAGACTCGGCCGATCAGGCTGCTGGTTTGAGGGCTGGCAGCCTTGGCCGGGACGGACTGGGGCCAGGGCTCAGGCCTGGGGCTGAGCCCCTAGGACCAGGCAGCTGACGGGGGGCTGGCTTTCCTGCCTCCTGCTGAACTAACAGGTGCTCGTCCAGGAGCCGACCTGAGGGAGCCCATTCCTGCCAGCCTGACAAGCCAGGCCTCAGTTTCTCCACCTCCCCCGGCCCATCCCCCGTTGGGCTGAGCCATCCTGCCTACTGAGGCTTCTCTTGGGCTTCCGGCCCCGCTGCCTGGGCGGCGTCTGTCTTCCTTTGCGGACAGCAGGTGGATCCACTCAGAGCTACTGCCAAACATTAGATGGGAAATAGAGACTCCCAGACGTCCCCTACCAAGCGCTCGAATCACACAATCCTGAGATGAGTGTGGGGACAGGTCCCAACCCAGGTGACACATGCCCACTTCCTTGCCTGCTGGGAGGAGCTGCTGCTGCCTTGCTCCCCGCAGGCCAGCCCTGGCGGGGTCTTCATCACCCTCTTGCCTTGGCTTCAGCAGATCCCCTGCTTTCTGTCTGCCCTATGCACCTGCACCCTTTCCAGGAGCGTGCCCAGCTTCCAGAAGGTCCACAGAGGCCTCCCACTGGCTCAGAGGCCAGTGAAGGTCAGAGATCTCAGACCCCTCCTCTTATCCACCACCTGCCTCCTGAAGTGGCCACCATCATCGTTCCCCAAAGCCTCCTGGGCTAGTGAAGGAGGAAAGATTTGCTCTGAGAAGCATCTGGGTGGAACAGGGAACTCACCCACAAAATCCAAGCCAGCCCCATCAGTCACTTGTTAGAGAGTCCCAAGGGCAGAAGGCCAAGCCAGGAGGAATCACGAAGACCAGAGGCCTGGCAATGACCCGGGCCAGGGAGCTTGGAGAGGGAGATGCGAGGCTGGAGGCAGTGCTGGGAGGAGAGGGAGGCCAAGAACCCCATCGGTGGGTCCAGGTTTGTGTCTGCCTCCTCCCAGCCCCATTCCACTGCCCCACCCCTGCCAGCGGGGGAAGTGGCCACAGTGGCCTGGGCAAGAGAGATGTCAATGGGGCCGATGAGAGAAGGGGCTTGTTGACTGCAAACTGTCCATTATGGGTTAGATTATAAGCATATTGCACAGGGCTCTCTGCACGATGCCGGGGAAATCCAATACGCTGAAAGGTTAATGCAATCAATTAGGGTGACAAGGAAGTAAAGTAAAGCCTTCCGAGTAGATGAAAAGGAGAGAGAGGGAGAGGCAGAGAGAGAGAGAGAGAGAGAGCGCGCCATGGAGTTGTGGGGGTGCTATGGGTGGTGGGAAGGCAAGGAGGAAGAGGAAATGGAGGGATGCAGAGAGGAGGCCTGGAGGGGAAAGAGAGATGGACAAAAGGCCAGGAGCCCTCAAAAAGAGGACAGCAAGAGAGATGGCAGCAGACCTAGCACGAGAGGAGGCCCAGCAGACTCTGCAGCAGACTTCTGGCTGCGGGCGCAGCTCCCGTCTCCTTGCCCACTCCCTTCCAGCCTTTCCTCTCGGGCTTGGAGCCTGAGTCCGACCTTGGCCCACAGCAGTAGAACCGGGCCAGGGCGGCCTTGGTCCCTGGTCCTAGACAGAGCCAGCACCCACTGTGTAACCTCCAGGGCCTTCTCAGCCAGACTGCAGCCTGGTTCCCACCCACCACCTATAGGCCCAGTCTCAGACCTGGACTACCCCCTCAGCCTGCTTGCCCCTCAGCAGCTCCCGATAACGCAGCCTTCACAGCTTCTCCCAGGCACCCCAGCTCCTCCTTGCCACAAGCCTGGGAAGCAGACAGCAGTTTACAAATAGAGAAACTGGCGCTCAGAGGTTATGCTGCTTCCCAGGGCCCTGACACAGAAATAGAAGACCCAGGGCTGCCAGTCCACGACCTGTGGGGCTTTTTTTTCCAAGGTGCTCCCTGGAATCAGGAGCCCACCCTTCTCCATAGGGTCAGACTCCGAGGCCCCCTAAAGTGCAGGAGCTAAAACCTCTCGAGCAGGGGCCGGAAAACTTTTTCCCTAAAGGGCCAGAGAGAAAATTATTAACCTTTTAGGCTTTGTGAGCTAAACAGTCTCTGTTGTAGCCATTCAACTCTCTCTGCAAGTATAGAGTGAAAGCAGCCATAGCTAATACCTGAATAAATAGGCATGGCTGTGTTCCAATAAAACTTTATTTATAAAAGCAGACTGTGGGTCAAAGGTGGCCCATCTGCCAAGCCCTGCTCCAGAGAATGGAAGCACTTGGGGCTGAATTTCAGGACACGGAATGGCTGGCTTCACCCTGCTGCCTGGGGACGGAGTTATCTACCCTGTCAGGACCTCATGGGCGGAGGTTTCTAGAGGAAGCAAGGTTCTCGTGATCAGAGGGTAGAGCAAAGGAAGGGACAGAGAACAAGGCACGGCGTGGGAAGCCAATATCCAGGAACTGGTCCCAGCTTGGGGCATCCTGAGGAGCCTTCCACGGCACTCAGATCCTCATGGACCATGTGAAGGCATGGAGGCTCGCAGCTCTGAAGATTCTAGAATTCTCAACTCCATGAGACAGGGGTGAGGCCATGCTTAAGAGGAGGACGGGAGTGGCCAGAAGGGAGCAAGAAGGGGCACCAGGGAGAGAAAGGCCGAGAGGACCCGGGATGGAGCTGTAACCAGGGTGGTGCTGGCGGCAAAGGGAGGAATCCACCGGCCCCAGTGAGAGCGCAGGGCGCGGGCCGGGCCTGCCCTACACCGGGCCGCCTCTGATCACGTTTTCAGGGCCACTGCCCGCCAGCGCAGACAATGCTGGGGGAGCCTTTGAAGTCCAAAAGGGATGCCGCGGTGGGAGCCGGGGAATCTCCTCCCTTCTCCGTCCTCCTGGGGGGAAGGGGGCCGGTAGGACAAAACCCAGAGCCGGTCGGTCGCAGCCGGGGCCCGAAACGCGAGAGACAAAGGGAAAACAAACAGGTTTGGAGCCAGGCGCACGGTGCCGTGTCTGTCCCCCGCCCCGCCAAGCGGGGATGATGGATGGCTGCAGCCAGCCAGCTCGCCCGCCGGGCAGGCCCCGCTATTTACATAACACTGGCGTTCCACCGGTCACCTCTGACACAGCACTGCCTGGGGCCCGAGGCCCGGTGGCCCCGCGGTTTCTCGCGCCACCACCCCGGGGACTGACACAGCCCGTGAAGGCTGGGCCAGGCTGGGGCAGCCCCGTACGCTTGGACTTCAGGGGAGCCCCGTGCCTGAGGAAAGGCAGGACATGGCAGCCTGTCCTGGCCTCGGCCGTGGCCTTCTCCCTGCCAGCCTCTTAGGGAGGATGGAGGAAGCCACTAGGGGTGGCACAGCCTCCGAGGAGCGAAGGCAGGACTGGGGTTCTGGGGCCTTCGAGTCCATGCGGTTCTTGAGGCAGAGCTTGGGCAGCACGTCCAGGCACAGCCGGCCACCGCCACGGAGGCAACAGCACTGTGAGAGCGGGCACCGCAGGCTGGGTAACCTGAGCCCAGCCACCACAGGTGCCCCACTGCCCCACACTGCCCTGAGCACGTTCCTTCCCCAAAGTCTGCAATCCATATGTCCCCAGACCATTTCCAGCCTAAAAGCCAAACCGAGGGGATCCTACTGGCGGGAGGGCATCTTTTCCCATCAGGGCGGAATGGGTGGGGTGGCTGCAGTTCCCCATCTCCACCTTCTCATCTCCCCCTGGGTGCTCAGCAGGACTGAAGCCAGCCCAGGGTGACACGTGCATTAGGTGAGTGGTCACCAGTGGGGGAGAGGATGCGAGGCTCAGGGAGGGGCTCAGGCCTTACCTCGTAGCAGGTCCTGGAACCTCCTCGGATGTAGCTGGGGGTGTCACTTCATCCTGGAGAGGCAGAGAGAGGAGCCCTGTTAGCTTTTCCAAGCCCATGACTCCCCAGTGCACACCCTCCATCCCTCCTGAGTACCCAGGCGCTCCCTGCCCCACATGGGCTGAGGGGCTGATGCTCCAGGGCCAGCGAAGAGGGCCAGAAACTCAGGCATGCCGGGTGGGCTCTGATTTGGCTCATTCAGGCATATGCCAGCCACAGTTTGCAAAAACGTCAGAAAGCGGTAGGAACTGACTGCAGGGGCAATGTGGTCCTTAGGACCTCCCTAGCCAGGCGGAGAAGAGTCAGCCGTGCCGTGCACACTGCTCCGTGGAGGAGGCCGGGAGTGGGGGTGCTGAAGTGGCCTGCACGCTCCCGTGGAGCTGCAGCGGCCTAGCAGGGATGCCTGGGGACCATGACAGAATACAGCAGCAACTGCTCCTTTACTCTCTTCCCCGGGGCCCCTGAACATAAAAATGACAGATGCCAAACTGTTCGCTCTAGCAAGTTGGTGACAGAGGGGCAAGGGCGGGCCAGGGGCCAAGGCATCAGGAAGCCTCCATGCCCCAGGATCAGGCTGCCGGCAGCACCTTCCACCCCGGGGTCCTACCCATGAGTCATCACAGCCCATGTCCAGAGACCGTGCAGGGAGAGGGACGATGGTCAGACAACGTGGAGGCTTTAACCAACATGCGGCCTGGCCCAGCGTGCCAGGCTGGGGCCCTCCTGCCCAGATAATGAGTTTGGGGAGCCAGGTTCAAAGGGGCAGCCTGTGTGTATGTGGAGAGAAAACACAGGGAGCCCCCCCACCAGCCTGCTGGCCAGGCCCCCCAACCCTTGCTCAAGCCAGGCCCTGCCCCTGCAGGCCTCAGAACCCTACCCAGGCTTGGGGAGGGCTGTCTGTTACGTTTTCTTCTCCCCTCTCCCTCATTTGTGGCTTATCAATGATGCAAGAGGAATAACACCAATTTCCTTAGGCTATGTAATCCCCAAATCAGATTGGGGGGATTGTGGGAGATGAGGTGACCTTGTTGAGGGCTCCCGGAATGCCACCCAGTCCCACCGCCCGCTCTCCGGTTCCCAGGACATATTTAGACAGATAATGCTAATTGTACTTGACACGTCCTCTTAAGGAGGGCTCGGCTCTCCACCAGCTTTCGCCGCTTGTGTTGGGCTGCCTGGGCAGAGGGTGCCCACTGGGGCGGAGCCTACCCTGCCAGATACAGGGCTCTGGGAGGGCTGAGAGCCCGGTGGGTTTGTGGTTAGGAAGTGCTGCCCCACGGGCCTCTGATGCCCATCTCATCCAGATGATGAGAGGCGGGGGGGTCTGCAGAGAGCTGGGCGGACCCCTGAGACAGGGGGCGGTAGAGAGGATGGGGAGTTGTGCAAAGGGGGAATAAGGAAAAGAGAAGGAGCTGGCCAGGAGAGGAGAGGATGGAGGAGGAGGCCGGCAGGGAGGGTCACAGGGTCCGGGGATGGAGACCCCCAGGCCTCCACTGCAAGGCACCAGGTGGGCTTAGCCATCAGAGCTCGAGTCCTGGCCGGTCAGCCCAGGGCCCTGGCTGGGGTGTCATCTTCACTGTCCCGTCCGTCCCACACACTCCTGTCTGAGATCTCTCAAGGTGCCCTGGCCAGCCTCCTGTGGACCCCCAAAGCCCCCCAACTCCACAACTCTCGTATCTCCCTTCCACCACCTTTCTCTCCCCTCCCATCCTCCCTGGTAACTGTGCATTTATTAATTCATGAGGCACTAATTAGTTCTTTGTTTAATTTTGTGTTAAACAGACTGACCGGAATGATAACGACTTGCAGCGCGGTGTTGCCGTCCCCAACCACCCCTGTTTTCTGACAACAAGGGAGCGCGGGAGACCGGAGTGCTGAACCCAAATCCCTCAGCAGTTGCACTTCATTAAGTCAAAATGTGACAAGAAGCTTAGAGAGCAACTTGCAGATCTGATCACACAGAACAATCCGGGAGGAAACTTTCCAGGAGTTGGTCGGGGGTGGAGGAGGGAGGGGAGGGCCAGAGATGTGTACGTACAGGGACCAGGACATGCACGGGGTCCTGTACCCCACCTGCCCAGGGCAGGTGTCCTGGCTGATGGGAGCAGGGAAGCTGTCCCTGGGTGGGATCTGGGACCCTGGGATACTGGGACCCCAGTGGGGGCCTAAGAAGTAGCTGAGAGTTCATCTTGGTCTCTTCTTCCTTCTCTGGGCATCTTTTCTTGTCTCTCTGCCTCTCACTGTCCCCACTGTCTGCTTTGTGAGTGGCCCATATGAGTGAGTGGCCAGCACATCTGGGACCTGGTAGCTGACGTAGTTAAGGAAGGATTCTCCAAGGCCGGGGGAGAGGCACAGTACTGGGAAGACCCAGAGGACAGCAGGGGCCCTACACTCAGCGGGGCTGAAGTGAAGTGAACCCTTCCAGGCTAAGAAAGAAAAGCCATGTGCTCAGAGATCATGGCAGAAAGTGCCTAAGAAATGCCAACACACCCATTCTTTGCCAGCCGTCTGTCCATCTGTCCATCCATCCATCCAATGTTCCTAATCTTAAGTACTCTGGCCAAAAAACTGAGGACCCAAAGGTTCAGAGTTCTGTCCAGAGGTAGATGGCAAATCAGAAACAGAACTGGGTCCTGGAGCTTCCAGGCTATGGGGCTGATGGTTGGTTGGTAGCTGAGCTAAAAGTGACAACAGCCTTCTGACCTCCTTCCTCCTGTCCATGTGAAAAAGCAGGATCTTGGCCCCAGAGGCATCAGGCTGCCCATCCCACCATCCCATTGCATAAGTAAGGATGAGTGATACCAAAAGCAAACCCTGCCCTAAACTAAGGGCAGTGGCCCTACCCACCTTTTACCCACCCTTAATCTCTGAAGACACCAGCAATGTCTTGGGTAAGAAGAAGAGCACAGAAGGGATGTGAGGAGGAGGAAAAGAAAAACAAAAGTACAGAGAAAAGTTGGCAAACGTGAGCCCTTATGTGTGCAAAGAGCCTGGTGCCTTCTTCCTATTGGCTGCTGCACCTGCCCAGGTGAGGCCTGGCACTCCCTCCATCTCATCCCTGGGGCCTGCTGTGAGAGTGAGCCTGGAGGCAGCCTCATCCAGCCCTTCTCCTGGCCGGTTCTGAAGCACAGTGGTCTCTCACTGAGCCCGGCAGCCCTGGGCTGGCTTCTGTTAATTTGCTGTCAGGCTGCCTAAGCAAACCAATTAAAACTAATCATTAATTATAAAAGAGAGTGAGAAGAGGAGGAGAGGAGAGAGTGAAAGACAGAGGGGAAGAGGAAGAGGGAAGGTGGGCTGGAGAGGGAAGACCTGGGGGCCTGCAGGCGGCTCGGAGTGGGGCCTGGTGGGCTGGGCGCTGGGAGGACCAGAGGCTCCTCCGGCACAAGGGGTGCCAGGGTCGGGGGAGGGCAGGAAGGAAGCAAGGGATGGAGGACAGGGGGCAGCCATGGGTGAGGGACGGAGGGAATGCCACGAGAGATGGGACGGGGGAGAGTGACAGGTGGAGAAGTGGCAGGGACCAGCGTACCAGGACCTGAAGGGGCCTCCTCCATCTGCAGTTCCCTCTTGCTGGAGCCGCTGCTGGTCCAGGACTTGGCTTTGGAGCCTCTCACCCACAGCTGCCCAGCTCCATATTTATGAAGCACCAGGCCAGGCTCCTCGGCCAGCACTCCTACCTGCTCCCCAGGCCTCCCGGGGCCATGGGGGCTTGGGGCAGCTGTCGGGCTGCCCATCCGCCCCCGCACTCCACTGCGTCTCCTTCCCCCTGCCCCCAGCCCCATCCTCACGAACAGCCTCTCCCTGGCCAGCCCTTTCACAGGGGCTGGGGCCATGTCAGCCCGGCAGTGTGAGGAGGGGGGCGGCATAGACAACAGGGGCAGCGTCATGGAAACGGGCACTTTCCCGGAGAAATATTCTGTTTGGCCTCCTTCCTGTATTGAGGAGCTGTCAGGAGCCTGAGTGAGAGTCACACTACCCCGGGACCAGGCGTGACAAAACCTATTTTCTGCCTCAAATTTGATTGATTAAAAAACTTTTTAGGAAAAGCATGTTAAAAGAGTGAAAAAGAAAGAGAGAGTGGGAGAGGGGGAGAGAGAGAGAGGGAGAGAGAGAAAGAGAGGAGAAAAGAAAGCGAATCAAAGTGCTGCCCGGAGGACGGCTGGGGAGAGAAAGGCCCCAGGCAGGGGCTGAGCAGTGCCCCGGGCAGTGCCGCAGGGGGATGCGCACCAGGGGGATCCCATGGCATAACCAGGCAAAACGGAAAGGTCAGAGGAAGCCCGGAACTTTTACACAGCAGTTAGCAGGACAATGAGGGGGCCGACGGCCCGCACAGGCCAGCAGGTGCCCGATCGAGACAGAGGCCTCGGGAAAGGAGCCTGGGCCCCGGACCAGGGAGGGGCAGTGGGGGTGGCTGTCCAGACCCTGGAGTCGGAGCAGGCCTCCGGATTGGCTCTGGGCTCTTTCCAGGCACAGTCTTGGTTGGAATTGGGCCAGAAACCTGAAAAGTCTACATAGGGTCAAGAGGAAGGGCCCTCGTCCTTTGGGGACAGGAAATGGGTTTTCCCACCTTGCTCTCCCAAGACCTGGCTTAAGAAGTGTTTTTAATCATAGTAATTTTTAAAAAGCAGGAGACCTCAACTTGACTCTCCACCCTGAGGCTGGCTCAGCACCAGCTTCCAGCCCACCTTTGCCTGTCTTGGACCTTCCCCAGTCAGGGCCTCAAGTCCTTCATGGGATGTTGCCCTATGTGGTCCCCATGCCTGGCCAGGGACTTCAATGGTGAATTCGAGGCCCTGCCTGACTCTCTCAAGGCTCCAGGAGAAAAGCTGGCCTCCCCACCCCTCCTGAGACCCCCTTAGGAGGAAGCAACGCCTCCATTTCCCAGTGGCCCTGCCCGATCTTCTTGGGCAGGACCCCTAGTCTCCCCAGGAGGAAGGGTCCAAGTTGGTGGCCTAGTTTGCTCTCCTTTTCTCTAAGGGCCTTGAAGGTCAAGATGAGGAGTGGTTCTGGCAAAGGAGTCAGCAAGAAGATTTTCCCAGGTGCTGGGAGGGTGCTTAGCAGTGCCCACTCCAGTCTCTGCCAGCTCAGGGCTCAGCGTGGTAGGCAGTGCCTCCTCTCAACAGACAGGCACGTCGCCAACAGATGCACAGAAAGACAACACCTGCTCCAGGCTTTCCCCAGCCCCTGTGCCAGGTCAAGTGACCCTAGATCTCTCTTGTCCCTGCTCCACAGCGAGATCATCAGGCACTCACTGAGCACACACTGTGTGCGTGACGCTGTGCCAGGCACAAGGAAGAGAAAACAAGAAGCTTACAAAAGGCCGGGGGCAGTAGCTCACGTAATCCCAGCACTTTGGGAGGCCAAGGCGGGCAGATCACCTGAGGTCAGGAGTTTGAAACCAGCCTGGCCAATATGGTGAAACCCTGTCTCTACTAAAAATACAAATATTAGCCGGGTGTGGTGGTGCACGCCTGTAATCCCAGCTACTCGGGAGGCTGAGGCGTGAGAATCATTTGAACCTGGGAGGCAAAGGTTGCAGTGAGCTGAGATCGTGCAACTACACTCCAGCCTGGGCGACAGAGCGAGACTCCGTCTTGGGGGGGAAAAAAAAGAAAAAGACAGCATACAAAAGTCGAGTTGGTGAGAATTGAGTTTGAATCCTGCCTCTGCTGCCTCCTGCCATGCAATTGGGTACGCAGGCTGCTTAACCTCTCCAGGCCCCAGCTTCTTCCATTGAAAAGTGGGGACCCATGAGTACCTAGCTCAAAGGAAGTTCATTCAGTATTTCTTGAGCACCTACTACATGCTATTAGATCCTTGTCCTAGACCTAGAGAACATTGGCAAACCAAAGACTCAACCCTCAGGGAGCTTCCATTCCTGTGCTGTTGAGGACTCGCGGAAATAATGGTTAGCACAGTAGGTGGCACATAGCAAGTGCTCAATAAATATGACCTCTTATTAGTTTCCAGGGTCCCTGCCTTTAAGAAGCTAGGAGAGATGGTGCAATTCCATTCCCAGGCATATACCAGAAAAAATGGAAAACAGGTACTCAAAAAAAAAAGAAAAACAAACAAAACCTTGCGCATGAATGTTCATAGCAGCACTATTCACAGTAGTCAGATGGTAGATACAATTCAAGTGTCCATGGACTGAGAAATGGACATACAACATGGAGCCTGTCCATACTATTGAATATTATTCAGCTATAAAAAAGGAGTGAAGTTCTGATATGGGCTACAATGTGGATACACCTGGAAATGTTGAACGAGAAAGGAGCCAGACAGACACAATAGGCCACAAGTTGTATGATTCCATTAATATGGAATATCCGGAACAGGCAAATCCATAGAGACAGAAAGCAGTGGTTGCCAGGGACTGGGGGAAGGGGACAGTGGGGAGGGACTGCTAAGGGGTTCAGGGTTTCTGTCTGGAGTGATGAAAAAGTTCTGGAACTAGCTTAATAGTTGTGCAACTCTGCAAATGTACTTGACGCCACTGATTTGTATACTTTAAAGTGGTTACAGGCCGGGCATGGTGGTTCATGCCTGTAATCCCAGCACTTCGGGAGGCCAAGGCAGGCAGATCACTTGAGGTCAGGAGTTGGAGACCAGTCTGGCCAACATGATGAAACCCCGTCTCTACTAAAAATACAAAAAGTAGCCGGGCATGGTGGCGGGCGCCTGTAATCCCAGCTACTCGGGAGGCTGAGGCAGGAAAATCACTTGAACCTAGGAGGTGGAAGTTGCAGTGAGCCACAATCGCGTCATTGCACTCCAGCCTGGAAGACAAGAGTGAGACTCTGTCTCAAATAAATACATAAATAAAATAAAATAAAATAAAATAAAATGGTTACAATGGTAAATTTTACGGTGTGTGCATTTTACCACCATAAAGTAAAATAAAATGATATCGCTTTTTTAAAAAAGCAACTGCTAGGGAGAGAAGGAATTTGTCCCCATGTGGCAGCTCAGGGCAGGTGCTGGGGAAGCCAAGCCAGCGGGGTGGGTAGGTGAGACACGGTGACTTCAAATGGGCCCTCTTTCCCCCTCTGCTTGAGAATCCACCATCCGAGGAGGGGCTCCCAGGCCTCCACAAGATGTGCTGTGTGATCACTGAGGGAGAGGACGAGGCAGAAAGGCTAGGATGGTTGCAGTGAAGGGACCTTCCCTTAGGACCCCCCGCTCAAGTGCCTGTGATTCTGCACCCCCGCGGGCTGCCCTTCCCGGCACACACACACTGCTTCTCCTGTGCGGATCCCAATACACACGGCCCAGCCAATCCATCTCTCCACCATGCTCCCCAGATAACTTTTGCTGCCGCTCAGCATCTTAGTGCAACAAGCGCCCCTCTGGATGGGTCTGAGTCGATGACTTCCCCACCCACAGGGCTCCAGGGCTTCCCAAGGTCGAGGAGTCCCACCTCGAAGGGAAAGCCTGGAATAACCAGGGAGCCAGGCTCGTGGGGCAGCCCCCTCAAGCTCCTGCCTCCGCCCTCCTGCCTGTTCCAGAATGCATGTACACACATAAACCCCTGCCTTGGCCCAGGAACTGTCAGGAGATCAACAAACAAAAGCTGCTTCTTGACAGGGAGTCATTTATATTTTAGCTTCGTTCCATTATCCTAACGAATCCTTCATCAGCAGATGCAATATTAACAGCAGAAAATCAGCTCATTACATCCAGGGGGATTTCATCAAGACGGCAATCATGTGCCGCTCCCAAGCCTTCAAGAGGCCAGTGGGGCTGTTATTTATTTATTTTGTTACTTATTTATTTAATTTTTTGGGTTCTTTCCACATAATTGCACTGCATCTCAAATCTTTAATAAATAATTTGTAGGTCCTGAACTGCAGACAGCTTTGCTCTCTGCCATGAGAGCCTACATTAGCCAAAATATTTACCACTATTTAAGAGTCATTAGAGTCAGGAGGGATGTGGGGAGGGGTACCCTGTTCTTCTGGAAACAGCCTGGTTTGGGGCTGTGGCGCTTGGCCCTCACTGTAGTCCTCTAACCCCCTCTCTGGTTCTAAGGCCAGCCATCTTGGACTGGAGGCTCCCAGAAGGCAGGCCTCCATCTGTTTCCCTCAGCTCTCTTCGTTTGGGTGAGGATTTCCTGGGAGCTCTTACAGAGGGACAAGGCCATCTCTAAGTCCCCTGCTGGGCTTCTCCAGGCTTGATGAGGACAGGTGGCTGATGGAAAGGACGCACGTGGTGTGGGGACAGCCACCTCTCACATGCTTGAGCCAGAGAGCCCTGCCGGGTTGGCACTGCTGGCCGCCCCTGTGCCAGGGAACTCTGCAAGGGGAACCTTCTCTGTCTTCCAGCAGGCCCTGGCTCAGGAGCTCCACCACCGTCTGACCCATCCCTCTTGGCTTCCCAAGGTTACGCCTTCAACTTCAAAGGAGAAGAAAATTCAGTAGGTCCAGAAGCAGACTGTCCCATTTTACAGATAAGAAAATGAAGGTTAAGAAACAAGCTCTTGCCGGGCATGGTGGCTCACGCCTGTAATCCCAGCATTTTGGGAGGCTGAGGCAGGTGGATCACCTGAGGTCACGAGTTCGAGACCAGCCTGGCCAACATGGTGAAACCCCGTCTCTATGAAAAATACAAAAATTAGCCGGTGTGGTGGCACGCACCTGTAGTAGTCCCGCTACTCAGGAGGCTGAGGCAGGAGAATCGCTTGAACCTGGGAGGTGGAGGTTGCAGTGAGCCGAGATCGTGCCACTGCACTCCAGCCTGGGCAACAGAACAAGACTCCATCTCAAAGAAGGAAAGAAAGAAAGGGAAGAAAGGAAAGAAAGGAAAGAAAGAAAGAAACTTAAGCTCCCTGCCCGAGGCAGCACAGCTAGGATGAGGCACAGAACTGGAACTCAGACTCGGCAGTGGCTCTGCTGAGCCTCCACGCCTTCCACTACGCCAGAGCCTTCCAACGACCGGCCCTCCCAGTGCTCCTGGCTCCAGCCCACGAGGCTGGAGTGGCCACTGGTGCTGACGGGCACCCCCCGCCACCACCATTGGGCTGGCCATGCTTTCACAGGTTTTTCCCCGCGGGGGCTGGATTTCTGCCCAGCCAGGAATGTGCTCCCAGGATGTCAATTCTAATCTCCCCAGCGCTCTGACAGAATTAAGCTCCAGTTTGTCCGACAACATCCCAAAGTTTCAGAAATCCAGGGCAGACTCTCTAATCAGGCTGCAGGACAAAGGTCTGGCCTGACCCTGTCACTTCCATTTATTCCTCCTGTCTGTCTCCGGGCCTCGGCCTTTCTGCAGTTTCCTCCACCCTCTGCCCCTTCCCTGGCCAGCCCAGCCCCCACCCTCTCCTCCGAGCTGCCTTGTCTCCGCCCAGCCCAGCATTGGCCCTCCCCAAGCAGCCATGCCAGTCCTGTTGCTCCAGCATCCAAAGCCGAGGAATTCCTACGAGACCCACCTGCCGCCGCTCAGCCGCGGGCCTAACCTTGGTCCAGGTTCCCTTCCTTCTGTTAGCTGACTTTAGGGAGCACGCGGGCTCCACCTTTCCTCGGCTCCAGGGACTAGGTGTCCAGTTCAGAGTTACTCTCCGAGTCAGCCCACCCTGGCCTCCGGTTGGCCCAACTCTGGGCTCCGCATAACTGCCCCAGAAGCATCCTCTGGACTCAGCAACCTCCATCCTGTTTGAGGGGTCGGCGTGTGGGCCTTGGCAAGCTTTGGCCTCTCGGCCATGTTTGGGGACAACTATGTGGGCAGAAACCTCTCTTCCTCAACCAACTCTGTGAGTCACCTCTTGGTGACTGTCTACGATGGTAGAAGCAGTCCTGTACCCGCGCTAGGCAGGATCTGCGGTGAGAACCCCAAGCCCTTGGCTCTGTTGGATCGTGCCATTAGGAAGGGACAAGGAGCCTGGGAGCAGCCGGGCAGAGAGAGGCAGCAGAGATGCCTCCTCCACTCCCCACAGCACCCAATCCACACCCCACAGCACCCAATCCGCCCCCCACAGCACCCAATCCACACCCCACAGCACCCAATCTGCACCCCACAGCACCCAATCCGCTCCCCACAGCACCCAATCCGCTCCCCACAGCACCCAATCCACACCCCAGAGCACCCAATCCGCTCCCCACAGCACCCAATCTGCTCCCCGCAGCACCCAATCCGCTCCCCACAGCACCCAATCCACACCCACAGCATCCAATCCGCTCCCCACAGCACCCAATCCACTCCCCACAGCACCCAATCCGCTCCCCACAGCACCCAATCCGCTCCCCGCAGCACCCAATCCACACCCCAGAGCACCCAATCTGCTCCCCACAGCACCCAATCCACACCCACAGCATCCAATCCGCTCCCCACAGCACCCAATCCACTCCCCACAGCACCCAATCCGCTCCCCGCAGCACCCAATCCACACCCCAGAGCACCCAATCCCCACCCCACAGCACCCAATCCACTCCCCACAGCACCCAATCCGTTCCCCGCAGCACCCAATCCACACCCCAGAGCACCCAATCCCCACCCCACAGCACCCAATCCACTCCCCACAGCACCCAATCCGCTCCCCACAGCACCCAATCCGCTCCCCACAGCACCCAATCCGCTCCCCACAGCACCCAATCCCCACCCCAGAGCACCCAATCCACTCCCCACAGCACCCAATCCACACCCACAGCACCCAATCCCCACCCCACAGCACCCAATCCACACCCCACAGCACCCAATCTGCACCCCACAGCACCCAATCCGCTCCCCACAGCACCCAATCCGCTCCCCTCAGCACCCAATCCGCTCCCTGCAGCACCCAATACGCTCCCCACAGCACCCAATCCGCTCCCCCACAGCACCCAATCCACTCCCCACAGCACCCAATCCCCACCCACAGCACCCAATCCCCACCCCACAGCACCCAATCCACACCCCACAGCACCCAATCCACACCCCACAGCATCCAATCTGCACCCCACAGCACCCAATCCACTCCCCACAGCACCCAATCCGCTCCCCACAGCACCCAATCCCCACCCCACAGCACCCAATCCCCACCCCACAGCACCCAATCCCCACCCCACAGCACCCAATCCACACCCACAGCATCCAATCCGCTCCCCACAGCACCCAATCCACACCCCACAGCACCCAACCCACACACCACAGCACCCAATCCGCTCCCCACAGCACCCAATCCACACCCACAGCACCCAATCCCCACCCCACAGCACCCAATCCCCATCCCACAGCACCCAATCCACACCCCACAGCACCCAATCCGCTCCCCATCCACATGGCTCTCGGGTAGACCCGGAGTGCTGATACCTGCCTCCATTTCCAGAGGAAGTCACATGCACAAGCCAGCTAGAAGAGGCACAGGCAGAGAGGCATGGATGGGGACCCCGGCTTAAATCTGGCTTGCTCACATCAAAAGATTCATGGGGAGCAGTGGGCAGAGGGAGACGTATGGACCATCCGGGGGGATACTGAGGGTGGCTGCACTTGAGCCCCTGTGCTGAGCGTAAAGCCAGACCCAAGGGAAGGGGCTCCCCAAGCGAGAGCAGGAGAACGAATGCCCCGGTGCAGAGAGTAAGAAGAGGAAGAACAGGCGGAAGCGGCACCCTGCTGTTCTGCTGACCCTCTAGACAGCACAATAAATCTAGACTGGCCAGGATGGAGGGGCTCCCCAAGAGCTGCCCAGTGGCAGGTAGCACAGAAAGTCCTGGAATGCCACTAGTAGGCAGGGCCAGGCCACCGCCCTGGGCTGAGACCCGGCTCTGAGCATGGAGTCAGTCCATCCTCCAAAGGCTTTCTCAAGCCTTCCCCTCTCCAGCTTCCTTAGCCACATTGTACGGAGTGGGGGCCCCTTTCTTGGAGTTGCAATGACAGGCGGCTCTCTCTCCCCGGCAGTCTCTTTTACGTTCGGTCAAACTTCTCCCCCATCTCAAGGCTGCCCCTGCCTTCATCAGCACAGCCAGGCGGGGCACAGACCTAGCAGAGGGCTGGGCCTCAGGGCTCCCCTAGAGAGACTCCGATGGGCTGGGCTGCTGGAGGGACAGGAGCAGGAGGGACAGACGGCCAGCGAGGACACTGGGGAGGGCGTGTCTCCTTAACAAGCCCTTTCTCTGGAAGAATCAAAATCATTATAGTATTTTTACCTAACGACAGAAAAATCTACAAACGCCTGCCTATCAGCACTTTCCAAAATGCCCCTGCAGTTCCCACGGAACCCACTCACCCCACCCCCACCCTCTGCAGCTCCCCAGTTCCCCAAACTTCCCACTTCGCTTCTCTGCCTTTCTGTCCGATGCATCTTTCCTGCCTTGCCGTGCTGGGGTGTTGGTGAGTTGTTGGAGGTTTTTTTTTTTTTTTTTCTTTTCTTTTTTGCTATTTATCAGCAGGTTGTGTGGAGCTGAGTGGTGTGAGCCTCACCCTGCTAAATAAAGCTTTGGTATTTCTGATAAAGCCATCAAATTCCTTATCGCACTGACACAAAGTGCATTTAAAGAGACAGACACCCTGTCCCTCCCTCCTCGCCAGCCCCTGCCCCCTCCAACCAGTTCAGATTTCCAGCTGCTCAGACACTTTGGGATCAGACACCAAATACGGCTCCTGAGGACATGGATGGGGGGCAGGGGGCAGGGGACGGGGGCGGAGGTAGAAAACCCTTGCCAATTCCCCCCCACCGATGTCAGAGCTGCCGGCACCCTGAACTCGGTCCCAGGGCGTGGCATGGGGCTTCCTGACCCAACTCTGGAAGCCGAAGGGAGCTATGAATAGAGACGTCCTGCACCGGAGGACATCCTTATAAACGGAACAATCCTGTGTCAGGACAACAGCCATCAGTGGGAGGAAGAGGCCGGGCAGGCTGGTGGGCCTTCAAGGCTGTGCAGCCGCTGCGAGCACGCCTGGTCGCCTCAGCGACCAAAGGGGGTGCAGGGACGGGCCGAGGGGGCTACGGAGGCCCATCCAACACTGGGCAGACACACTCAGCAAAGCCTGACTTCACACATCCCTGGGAGGTGGGTGGAACTGCCTTCCCATTTGACAGATGAGGAAACTGAGGCTGGCCCAATGCCACAGGGCCAGGGGCAGGCCCAGCTGGGGCCCCAGCCCAGGCTTGTGGACAGCAGGGCTCGGCTCTGCTAAGTGAGAGATGTTCCTCTCCCTACTGGTTCACAGTCTCCCCTTCCGCCCTGTTGCCGTCCACTCCCCATTTAGGATCCCACAAGACAGGCCTTCCTGTGTCCCCGTGCCCGCTCCCACCTCCTCGGCCCTGACTCGGCAGCCCAGGCCCTGTGCCCACACACAGCCTGTTGGTTGAGGAATCAAATTTATTATTTTTAATTATTTTGATTTATCAAAGCAGCAGCTACAATCATATTAAACCAACTTGGCTTCTTGGCATTTAACAGATACAGCTGCCGCAGGACTCCCCCAGACTCCATAAAACATCCAGTCTGTCCACCTGCTCCCCAAGGAGGGCACGCCAGGCCCCTTCTCCAAGAACCCCAAATTGGAAGGCCACTAGGCCCCCACTTCTGCTTCTGCCCTGCCAGAGGCACATGCAGCCAAAGTCGCTGAGGGCCAGAGGGTGGGAAAGGAACAGGCTGGGCAGAGCTGCCAGTGCCTTGGGACACAGTCACCTCCATGCCTTAGCCCAGGAGACCCTGCCGGAGTCCTGACCCACTGCGGAGTGGGCAGCAGACCCAGGCCCACGACGTCTCCACTGGCATCCATAGGAGCCTGCTCTATCCCACACCTATGACTGGGCACTTAACCTGCAGGAGCCAAATCATTCTGCAGAACCTTGCCCACAAGAGGAATTACTGCCTCTTTTTCTTTTTTTTTTTTTAAGACAGGGTCTCTCTTGCTCTGTTGCCCAGGCTGGAGTGCATTTGTGCATTTGGTATTTCTGATAAAGCCATCAAATTCCTTGGTGTGATCTCGGCTCACTGCAACCTCTGCTTTCCGGGTTCAAGCAATTGTTGTGCCTCAGCCTCCCGAGTAACTGGGATTACAGGCACTCGCCACCACACCTGGCTAATTTTTTTTTACTTTTAGTGGAGGTGGAGTTTCCAACCATGTTGGCCAGACTAGTCTCGAACTCCTGACCTCAAGCAATCTGCCCGCTTCCGGCTCCCTAAGTGCTGGGATTACAGGCGTGAGCCACTGCGCCCGGCCCCCTGCCCCTTTCTTGTAAGTGGAGAGCCTGAGGTTCGGAGAAGGGAGGTCTGCCAGCAAGGCACAGCTCCTAAGAACAGTAAGGCTGTTTCTCTTCTATTTGAATCAAAAGCCCTCATTCTTTTGACGGTACCCCACTGCCTTCCCTTTAGACCTGAAAAGCTGCAACCTGCCCACGCACTGTGGAGAATGGTAGCCCAAGACAAGGGACCCTGAAATTCAAGGTGATGGCCTAAGGCTGCACACGCCATGCATTTAGAATCTGAGTGCTTGGGAGAAGGGATCCCTAAGAAGCAGCGCTGTGGGGAAGGTGGCACCGAATAAGTTTCTAAGGGACACTCAGGTCCACCTGGAGCACGAGGAGAGGCTGGCCACCTGTAGGGCATGGGGAATGGGGGCTCAGGTGAGCAGATGCATGACTCAATTCAACCAGGGAGCTGGGCCATGCCCTCAGGTACTGCCCAATCCTGAAGCCCGTGGGTCCCAGAGCCTGGCACAGTGAGAGAAGAGGCAGCAGGGTATGGGAATAGAGGAACTGGGCACTTCAACGTTCCAAGCAAAAACTGCACACAAAGAGCATGGGGGATCCCCATAGGCCTGGAACAGGCACCTCCGGGGTTCAAAGGCCCACAGAAGCCACCAGAGGCAGCTCCCAGCCCCTGAGAGGAGGCAAATCTTGTCTTCTTGGTGCAGTGAAGAGGCCAGCAGTGCAGAGATATGGTGCCTGAACACAGGTCCTCCGACAGCACCAGGGTGCGGTGTGTTTGCGCACAAAAAGAATAGTCAGCTGGGATCAAACCAGGAGCCAGGCGGCTGCCGGTCCCCACTGCTCTGCCCAGAGGCCCTGTGGCCTGGCCACAGAGAGCTTGGATCCGGCTGCAAGTTCTGAAGTCTGGTAGGTACCGATGGGCATGTGATCTGGCCTCTCTGAGGTTCAATTTCCTTGTCTATAAAATGCACGCGATGATCGTGCCTGTCGCAGGGGGCTGTGGTGAGGGTTTGGGGAAGCGATGAGGGTAAAGCTCTTAGCAAAGTGTCTACACATTTCTATGTGGAAAATGTGGTGCCAGTCATCATTGTGATCATTGTTATCATCATCGCCATTGCTAAACACTTCTCTAACCAGGATATGGTAACTAGGAATCGTGCCTTTGGGGCTGGTGATGGCAGAGAGACTGGCAGCACTGACCAGCCCTCCCACTGTGCTCCCCAAAGAGCCTGGGGAAGCTCAGAAATGTCTAGAGGAGGCCGCCCCTACTGCCTGCCCTGAAAACTGACGAAAGCAGCCACCAAGGCCCTGGACTGTAAGGCTGGAGGGGAAGGTGGGAAGACTTGGGCAGTCCCATTTGCCTATCAAAAACTGTACATTCGCTCGGCTTTCCACGGGACTCATGTCCTAATATGGGCCCAGCAGCTTTCTGGGTTATTTCGAGTACATGTGATAATGACTCCAGGCTTCGCTTCTGCTGCCCCCAGAAAACTTTCCATCTGGGGAGAGGGAGGACGGCTGGCAAAGAATGAGAAGGGCGTAGGGAAGCCCAAGGTCAGAGAGTGGGGAGGAAGTGGGCGCCGGTGGGTGAGCTGAGGGAGGGTGAGTGGAAGCTGGAGGGTTAGGGCTGGCCAAGGGACCAAGGGGAGAGGCAGGCATGGGTGCCGCGTGGGCCCGGCCAAGGGCTCCAGGACACGAGGTGGACACCCGACCTCATGCCCTGCCTACCACCCACCGTCCCAGGGAAGTTCACCCTGCTCAGGGCCACAACCGGCTCTGGAGGGAGGGATTTAAGAGCAAAGCCACAGAGGGCCCTCATCCTGCCTCCTCGCCCGTAACTCTGGTGGGGGTCCCTTTTGTACAGGAGCCAAGCTGGGCTCCTGGGCCTCAGGCAACTGCCCGGTGCCCAGGGTCCCCTTGGCTCCTTGATTTATTTGCCTATTAATTATCTTTCTGGCCAAGCTTGGCCATCAACTCCAGACTGCACAGGGTTAACTCCAGACAGAGGGGCTGGCTGGCTTTCCTTCACTCTACCTCAATTTCTACTGCTCCTATCACCTACCTCCCCCACCCCCTGATCTTAGGGAAAAAAAAAACCCATCAAAATAACTATTTTATGTCTCCAAATATGCAGATCATTTTCTTTAATGAAAGATGCTTGACGTCTCCGATCCAATTAATATGCAAATGCAGGAGAGGATTTATTTGTGACATTCTGTCTGGGTGAGAGAAAACAAAAAAGGCCTGTTAACCAAAACACTAATTGCTGTGACTGATTGTCACATATCATCATTTTCATAGGGTCTCCTCCATTCCCGGCTCGCAGGGAGCTTGAAACCAGGACTGGTTCCATGCAGGCATCAAGGAGAAACAGGGCAACTGGCTACCTGCCAGTGTGGCCCCCTTGCCATCAGAGCCCACGGGGGGCTGGACAAGGGTGGAGGGTATGCCAGTGACCTCCCCTCCTAAGCTGCACCTCACCACTGACCTGCAAGCGCCGACCTGCAAACCAGGAAGTGGACGGCCCCAGCCTCTATCGGATCTGGCAGGCCTGGGGAGGCCTCAGGCAGCTTCAGCCCAGCAAGTCTCTGGGTCGTGGTGGAGGCCAACTGCCTTTTTGCTGCCTGACCTGCCTGCTAGGAAGCAGAGGCGGGCCCATGCCGAGGGGAAGAAGAGGGGCCAGGGCAGCCTCTTCGGGTCCGCCCAGCTGCCACTCCCAACTGTCTCTTCCTGTGTTTCTCCTGCTGTATCTTTTACCTTGAGCACCTGTTGACAGAGGCCACCTAGGGAAACTGAGGCACAGCAGAGCATCTGCTCGTTAAGATGACACAGGCATCTATGGAAACGTTGGAACCAGGCATCCGCTGTGTCTGGGCAGACACCTGCGTCTTGGCCCCGCCCCTTCGCAACCTGCACTGAAGTGGGCCGTCAGCTGTCACAGCCACCGTCTCCCCTGAGCGGCTCAGGAGGCCATGAGGGCTCCTCAGAGGACCATGAGGCTTCCTTTACCCCATGGCTTTAGGGAGAACAGGCAGGAGAGTGAGTGTTGACGGGCACCCCATTCTCAAACGCCAAGGGGGAACTGGAGAGGAAACAACATGTTTTGCTGAAGACACTCAGTAAAGGATGAGAAGGTTCTGGTGCCACGCAGTTCCAAACTCAAGGCCAAGGGGCAGAAAAAGATTCCCTAAAGCAGCCTTCCGTCCCACATGGGCCAGCGAACAAGGGGAGCCTACAGGGCACGGACTTAGGGACCGAGTACCTTCGAGGGCAGATCTCTTTCCATTCAAGCTCGAACATTCTGGGTGCTCGGAGAAGGCTTCCTCTATCTTCCTATCACCTTCCCAGAACTCCTCCAAGTTTCCAAGGACACTGAAAACTGGGTGCTGGGAGCCCAAGTGGGCAAGGCCCACTCACAGGGGGGCAGCTAAGAGGCAGGTATCCAGTGAGCACCAATTCAGACTGGCCCAGGGCTCCATGTCTGCCCCCAGCAGAGCCGTCATGGTGGCCGAAGGTGGTCCCATCTCACTCGACTTCCATTTCAAACATCCCTGTCTCGTGCCCCAGCCCAGCTGCCTCCCTCTGGCATTACTGCCACAGGCCTCTAGGAAGAGCTGGCGCCAGGGCTGCATGGGGCAGACACTCTCCCCCCCAAAAAGGCCTGCCCCCGCACCCCAGAAACAGGCCCAACAGGATGCCATCCGGGGGAGCTTGGAAGCCTTCCGGGAAGAGCACTGCCCTGGCACCAGTCCTGCGGGAAGGAGGTGAGCCGGGTCTGCCACTGTCTGCGCTCACCTGATGTGCGCCCACGGCAGCTGAGCACCAATGGGGTGTGCGTGGGTGCAGACGGGAGGTGCGCATCATGGCGCCAGGAGCCAGAGGAGGAAGGGCAAGTGGCTGGGAGTGGCAGCAGGCTGGCTGGTCACTGAACAGTGCCCTGGCTGTAAACCGGACGTGGGAAGGCCCTGCCTGCCAGTGTGGATGGTGGGTGGGTAGGGGGACAAGAGGAAGGGTTTCATCTGAACACCCAGCCCTTCTTACCCAGCCAGAGGGGCCCACCTCCCCCTGGCCTGTCCATCACCACTGCACAGTGAGTGGGGGCGGGCCTCGCTTCTACTTCACTTGTGCCCATACCACAGTCACTCACAGGTACAGCCTCCTGGGGGGCTCTGGGGTGTGGGGGCTCTCACTGTGCCATGATTTAGAGCCCCTTTAAAACCAACCCATCTGTGCATTAAAACCACCCATAAAACAGAGGAGCCACTGGCTGTGGCTCTGAGCAGTCTATTCAAGCCAGGCGCCAGCCTCTCACCTGCTGCCTCACCCCTGCCCCGGTGCCCAGCCTGGGGGCAGCACATGCCCTGTCGGACACGGCAAATTTGGGTGGGGTTAGGCCAGCTTCCTGGCACTGGGCAATGGGGTCCTGCGCTTTGCAGGTGCCTTTCTCATGGCTTAGAGGAAAGGACCCTCCAGGGCATCAAATCAGCAGCCCTGGCTGGAAGCTGCCCCCCTCTCTGAATCTTCCTTGGCCCTGTCTCCCACTCTCTTTTCTCCATGGCGTGGGTCCTTCAGGACTAGATGCCCAGGAAGCTCATCCAGCGGTCACATTTCCCTCTAACTCCCCCTGCAACCTGGCTGCTCTCACGGTCAGCTTCAGTCCACCCGTCTCAGGTGGCCTCCCCAGTTCAGCACTGCCTGGATCATGTGCCCCAGCCCCAGAGCCCACCTTCTTCTCTTCTTTGGGGGTTCTTCCCGAGTCCAAACCATGCCAGCAGGGGTTCAACCCTAAACTCACACCCAACCGCTAGCACCTGCCCCAGCCTCCCATATCACTTTGGATTCCTGGTGAGGACAAGTCCAGTTTTCCAAACCGACCTTGGAGCTCTTTGACCACAGCACACTTTGGGAGAAGGTGGAAGAGTCCTCCCCATCTTTGCCAAAAGAGGTGTCAGGCTAACGTTACACCAGCTTTAAAAATACCCCAGCACACGATCCACAGGGTGAGAGCAAAGGCCACGTGGTCAGAGCCGGGCTATAAATAGCCAGCAAATCATTTCCCAGAGCCACGGCCCCCTCCCCAGCACCAAGAACCCTTCTGAGGAAATCAAAGTGAACGCAACTGTTACCAAGTCACTACTAAAATATTTACCAGCCTGGCGAAGTGCCGAAGGTGCTTGGCACCGAGTGTTTGCTTATTTACAAGGCTGTTTTAAAGGGTAGAAAGCAAAATAAGGTAACCTGAGCTATTAAACCCGGGGGCCAGGTGGTACCTACCAGCTGTCAGCCATCCCAGGCATGTCGGGAGCTAGAACAGTCCTGGTGGAGATTCCCTTGAAATGGGTCAGGAAAGCAGAGAGAGGCTTTGGAGCCCAGGAATCACCCAGCCCTCAGGGGTAGGGGCTCAGGGAGTGGGAGCAGAGAGTGTTAGAGGTTAGAGAAGCACTTCTCCCCCAGCCAAAGCAAGCAGGGCCTAGCACGAGCTCCAAGGTTGCCCCTGGTCTTCGCTCAGAGGGGCACCCCAAGGGCACTGCCCAGCCAGAGGCAGGGGCAAGGGCCCTGGGAGGGAGAGAGAGGCAAGGCGGGGAAGAGGAGGCAGAGGAAGGCAGGTGGGGGGCTGGCTGGGAGCCTCGGAGGATGACATAAGGGGGACACAGCCAACCTGGGGAAGAGAAGGCGCTCAACTTCTCTCTTTCTCCTCTTTCTTTGAAGTTTCCTTGTGGTTTGAATTTAATTTTGATTTTCTCAACTTCAGCAGATTGAAGTTGAAATAACCTACAAATTACTTAATGTGTTGTAAATCTGGGGGAATTCAGGAGTAATTGGGACCACATGTTGGCCGGGAGGGAGCCCACAGAGGACGGAGGGAAGCAGCCCTCGCAGACGTGCAGGTGGCTGTTCTTCCCTGGAGGGAGGGGGCTTGGGCTCCCCTCGGTGGGGGTAGGATTCCCTAGTTGGCCAGGGAGCCCTGGATGGATACGGCGAGAACGTGTTAAGACCAAGGAGTGACCATGTCACTGCCCAGGGCAGCCCGGTGACCGTGGACACAGGGCGGCCAAGTAGGCTGGGTGCCAGGCGTCTGCCAGGCCCCTCCACCGCGCCAATGCCAACACCGCGGCCGCCTCCCGCTGCATGCGTGTGGCTGTCAGCTGAGCTCCCCTCCCACCCTCCCTCTCCGGCAGGCTCCTCTCAAGTACTGAGCCATATGGTTCCAGTTAAGCTCCATATTTTTCCTTGTCGATTGAAGAGACACACTTTCCTCTTTGCCAGACAGTTTGCAGATTGCTCTGTTGGCTCAATTTCTTATTGGATTTCTCAAAAAACCTGACATTTTAAATTAATTTACAGCCACAACAAAAAGAGTTCAGAATTTTAATGGTGTTGTAAGTAATTTTTAGGTAATCCACTCCAGATTTTGATATTAACCTTTGAAACTGGAGTTCATTCAGCTACTATGTTACAATCCAGTCACACTCCAGGCCTGGGGGAGGCCAGGCTTGGGGAGGAGGTGGAAGCCAGGTTCTGGAAAGCCCTTTTTTTTTTTTTTTACTAGGAGACCCCAGAGAGGATGATCCTGGGGAACCCTGGACAGGTGAGTGACAAGACAGCGGTAGTAGGATGGGGAGGGAATGGCAAGGGGGGCCTGAAGACAGCAGGACAGGTGTAAGAGAGTCATTGAGGGGGCCAGAGGGCCTGCCGAATGTTCTAGAAGGATGGGCCGGACTTAGGAGGGGGCAGCATCCTCAGGATCCCTTAGTAGCAAGAGCAGGGTGAGGCTCCGCCTCAGTGCACTAGGAAATAATGGTAATAGCAATAATAATGACAGCTAGCATTTGCTGAGCAGTCACTATCTGTCAGGGGCTGTACCATCTCATTGATGCCTCCAACCACCTATGGGGCAGGGCCTATACTATCACCACCACCACTACTACCAGTACTACTACTACTGCTGCTACTACCACCAGCATGACCATTAATTGTTAGTGTTTATGGAGGGCTGACCGCGTCCCAGGCAGAGTGAAGCCGGTTTTATAAACCACCTCATTAAACAGCAACAGAAACCCTGTAGGAGACACCACTGTTCATGCCCTCATTTACGGAGGAGGAAATGAGGCTTGGGGAGGTGAAACCGGGTCTCCCCAGCTTGGGGCTACTGACCAACAGCCACGCTCTGGGATGCCGCCGTCCTCAGCCCACTCCGTATCTCCTTTCAGAAGATGCTATGAAATACTCATGGCCATCACAGTCCTCCTGGCTGGAGCCGGAGGGAGGAGGAGGGCGGTGTAGTCCTCCAGGCTGGCCAGGCTGGGGCCGGCGGAGGATGCCACCTTTTCCTCGTGCCGCCTCAAGCCAAGCTGAAGGCTGCATGCCAATCCGGCCAGAGGAAACACCGGGCACGGGGAATGGAGCCCTCGCCAGCGTCTTTACTAGGCCCTGGCGCTGTGCGGCTCCTGCCTGGGTGCGGTGCCAGCTCACTACACCAGCAGATCGTTAGCATTCCTTTCCTGCAGGAGCTGCCCAGGGCACCCAGGAAAGGAGACATGAAGATGAGGCCCAGCCAAGTCTGCTCTGGTCCCCAGGGGGTCCTCGCTGCAGCAATCACCCCAGACCCTGAAGAGAGGCCAGGGAGAGGCTAGCATGGGGGTGTTCAGAGGCCCCGGGGGTCTTCCCTGGCCTGCTCCTTGTCCTGGGGGAAATGGTTCAGGGAATGAATCAGCACCTGCCAAACCCACTGAGGTGTCAGGTAAATAGCACCATGTGGGGCTTCCTGGCCAGTTTCTCTATCACGAAAGCCAGGACGGAGGGGAGGGAGACCGGGAGAGGTGACTGGCAAGGTTTTCACTTTACCCACTCTGGAAGAGAACACAGCCTGTGAGTGAGGAGGACTGAAACGAAGGCAGAGGGGGAGCCATGGGCGCCAGTGTCAAGCCCGGCCCACCAGGGAGGGCGGCATGGAAACAGCCTGGAGAAGGAAGAGGGAAAAGGGAGAGGTGGCCAGGGGTAGGGAGAGGCCCGCGACCGTCCCAGGCCTGTGGGAAGCTGGGAGACCAGGGCGTCTCGCAGGCAGGGGCTGCAGAGCCATGAGGCACCTGCCGTTTGAGCCCAGCCCCAGCCCCCACGCCAGGTCATCGGCCATCCAGCTCTTCATTCACAACTCTCCATGTGTGCTATTCTGGGTACCAGGTTTGCACAAGGCCTTTTAAGTCCGGAAAAAAAACAAAACAAACAACCCAGCCTCCCAGAAGCTCACAAACACCCCAGCTCCTTGAACCCCCGGGCCCAGGGGATTCAGCACAGCCCAACAGTGCCCCAGTGCCCACCCTCTGAAAGTTGGGAAGCTTTTACGGTTCTGTCCTGAAGGACTCTCTTCCTTGGTCCCCATAGCCCCCAAGCCGGGTTCCTAGACTCCAAGAATGAGAAAACCCCTTTCCCAAGGTGCCAGGAGTTACAATAGGAACTTCTGCCTTCCCACCATGTCCAGGAAGAAAAAGTGTCTGCACCCTAGGGTTCAGGGTGCTAGGAAGCAAAAGTGGGGCCGAGAAGCTGGCCTTCACCTCGTTCCTGATCAGAGGCTCAGGAAGGCCAGGCAGCAGCTGCCAGGACTGCCCTCAGCCCTTGCCCAGACTGTGCCGACCTGGGAAGCTGTGGAGCCCCTGGCTAGCGGCCAGACAGCATGTGTGAGTGTTGGGGGTGAGCTGGGGGGGAGAACTCAGGCTTGCCATGCCCCGGCACCATGCCAACACGTGGAAGGTTGAACTAACCCCGGGCGCGATGCCACGTGCCCAGAAACTGGGCATCTGCTGGCGCAGCAGCACGTGAAGAACGAGGGGTCCTACCACCGCCTATGCTCTGGGCTCCCCCTCAACACATCGCGGTGGTAGGTCTGCTCCTTCCCCACATGGCACTGGGTATGGGGCCTTCCAGTGTCCCCTTGGCACCATGCCCGCCACATACTGTGGGCTATCCCCATTGGCACCAGGCCGCACACGGGAGGACTCAGACACCCTGCTGGACTCTAGCCAAGCTCTGAATGGCTCTCCCCACTGGCCTGAGGCCATCAACTGGGCACCTCTGGGTTTGGGGCCCTGGGACCATCCATTTACTCTAAGGGCCCATGGGACCACCCTCCCGCCCCCTCTGTGCCCACAGACAACCACGCACCATCATTTTATGGACCACGGGAAAAGGTCAGAAGCTTTTGTAAAACTCGGTGCAATGTGCAAACTATCTAAAAATGAAAATGAACGTCCTTCCCCTCCGGTCACCAGGACAATCCCGTCCCACTGGTTAAATTTTCATGTCTGTTCCAATCGAGGGCGCAAACCCCAGAAACTTTCTGAATTGTTTCTCTCCCCAGCTGTCTACTGGCCTCTCGCTCTCTTTCCAACTCTTTCTTTCTTGGCTTCTTTTTTAAATTATTATTATTTTATTTTTTATTTCCCCCTCTTGGTCAGGTTAAAGCGCTCCTGAGGGGTGATTGACGGGGGTTGCCATGGAGACCCCGGCTTGAAAAAAAGCCTCGTTAGTTGCCAACTCTGTGTGTTGTTGTTTTACAACTGTGACCGACCGTCACATGAGAGGGGGGACAGCTGGGGGCCGGGCTGCACAAAGGGGAATGGCTTTTTAATGGAGTGCCTGGCCGGCGCTTGAAGACTCAATAAAGAGTTGCTGGTGAGTCCCCTCGCTGGGCCGGGCCCAGCACACGGGGGCCGCAGGCCCTTTGTTCCACAGGAGCTGGGATGGGAAAGTTGGGAAAACCAGCCCCTGAGAGGTGAAAACAAGAGGCCTTCCCCCCGCCCACTCTCCGGACAGCTATTTTCTGTCACTCTCACGGTGCCCGGACCGAGGGGACAAAACCGTCTTGGACAGGCTGCCATGCTGGGGGAGGCGGTTGGGAGGCAGCTGGGGGAAGGGGAGTGGGGAGGAGAGGGAAGGGGTGGGGAGGAGGGGGCGGCCGGCCTGCGGCTCCTGCCCCCCAGGCCCTCGGCGTTGAAGGCAGGTGGCCAATGGGAAACTAGGCCGCTGCAGGGCGGGAGGCCAGAGGGCCCAAGACAGGCCTGCGCTGGCGCTAATGGGAAGCAAGACGGCTGCAGGGGGGCTTCCTGGGGGAGGAGGACCAGGCTCTTCTAGCTGTGGGCCAGGAGCATGCACACATTCACAGGCTGGCACTGCGGGGCAGCCGGGCCCAGGTGGCTCCTCTCCCTCTCCCCGGCCACCCCATGAGAACTCCCCCACCCCCTTAGCTATCTTTCCCACCGCAGCTCCTCATCTGTCCCGGACAGTCCAGGGAGCCAGGAGGAGTTGCTGAGTGGCAGTCCACCATCAGGCCAAGAACTCAGCCCCTTCAGATGGCAGAAACCAAGTGCCAGAGCCCTGGGGGGCTTAAGGGAGCAGTTCGCAAAGCGTGGTCTGCAGGCCTCTTCCCGAGACCCTCTCAGGAGGCCGTAAAGTCCCCATAGTGGAACACAGTTTCAACGTGCCCTATTCAACGTGGGGACATTACGCTGACAGCGCAAAGGCAGCGGGTGAGCGGAACTGCCGGCGTCCCGGCGCAGACCACAGCAGTGTGTGAGAAGGCATGTGTTCCTCAGCACACGCCCTTCCAGCTCGAGAAAAGCCATATTCACTTTATTTTATTTTATTTTTTTATTTTTGACATGGAGTCTCGCTCTGTCGCCCAGGCTGGAGTGCAGCGGTGCTATCTCAGCTCACTGCAACTTCCGCCTCCCAGGTTTAAGCAATTCTCTGCCTTAGCCTCCAGAGTAGCTGGGACTACAGGCCTGTGCCACCACAACTGGCTAATTTTTGTATTTTTAGTAGAGATGGGGTTTCACCATGTTGGCCAGGCTGGTCTCGAACTCCTGGCCTCAAGTGATCCACTCGCCTTAGCCTCCCAAAGTGCTGGGATTACAAGCCATATTCACTTTATTTATTCATTTATTTATTTTTCAGACAGGATCTTGCTCTGTCACCCAGGCTGGAGTGCAGTGGTGTGATCTCGGGTCGCTGCAACCTCTGCCTCCCAGGTTCAAGCAATTCTTCTGCCTCAGCCTCCCGAGTAGCTGGAATTACAGGTGCCCACCACCTCAGGTGATCCGCCTGCCTCGGCCTCCCAAAGTGCTGGGATTACAGGTGTGAGCCACTGCGCCCGGCCCCATATTCACTTTAAAATGTCCCTGATGAAGCTGCAAATATGATTAACTTTTAGGAAGTCTTGACCCTCGAGTATGCATCCTTTGAATATTCGGGGAGGATGAAAGGGAAGCATGCCTAGGGCCTTCGAGTCCAATGCCTGTCTGGAGGACATAGACCCGTGTGACTGAGCTGAGAGTGGAACCAGCTGCCTGCTCCAGGGAACACCATCTTTACCTGAAACAGTGACTGACAGACAAATTGTGATTTTTCAGATTTGAGTGTTTGGCAGCTATTTTCTCAAAAGTGGACAAAGTGGGCCTGTCACTTCCAGGGGAAAAAAACCTGACAATATTTGTTGCCAATGATAAAATCTGAGCTTTCCAGTGAAAATCAGACTTTTGGAAAACTTATATCTGCCACTGCAACCTTGACGGCATCCTAATACTTAACAGCTTTTCTGATGAGACCAGTAATGATACTAATGACTGTGATTTTTAAAAAATATCATATAGGCTGGGTATGGTGGCTCATGCCTGTAATCCTAGCACTTTGGGAGGCTGAGGTGGGTGGATCATGAGGTCAGGAGTTCAAGACCAGCCTGGACAACATAGTGAAACCCCATCTCTACTAAAAATACAAAAATTAACCGGGCATAGTGGCGTGTGCCTATAATCCCAGCTACTTGGGAGGCTGAGGCGGGAGAATCACTTGAACCCGGGAGGCAGAAGTTGCAGTGAGCCAACATTTCACCACTGCACACCAGCTTGGGCGACAGAGCTAGACTCCGTCTAAAAAAAAAAAAATCATATAATGAAATGTGTCAACACTCTGAAGACCTGCATTCCTCAGTGAGCCAGTATTTTCCACATAACTGATGTGTGAGGTTACAAAGTCTCACATCAGGGAATGAGTCATTCAAAGTGCTCATAGAGCAGCTTGAGCAACATAGTGAGATCCCGTCTTTACAAAATAAATAAATAAATAATTTAGCTGGGTGTGGTGGCTCATGCCTGTAATCTCAGCACTTTGGGAGGCCGAAGCAGGAGGATCACTTGAGCTCAGGAGTTTGCGACCAGCCTGGGAAACACAGTGAGACCTTATCTCTACTAAAAATAAAAAAAAAGTAGCTAGGCATTGTGGCATGCGCCTGTGGTCCCAGCTACTTGGGAGGCTGAGGTGGGAGAATCCTTTGACCTGGGAGGTTGAGGCTGCAGTAAGCTCTGATTGCGCCACTGAACTCCAGCCTGGGTGACAGAAAGAGACCCTGACTTAAAAACAGAAACAAAACACACACAGAAAAACAAAACGAAGTGCTCATAGATCAGTGGGGTTTACTGAAACAGTACACAAAGTTCATTGATGTGGTTTCAGATTCCACCTTGGAACTAACCTGTGAGAGTCTGTGATAGTCTGCAAAGGCCCTTGAGATACTCCTGCCTTTGCCAACTACACATCTGTCTCCAGCTGGATTTTCTTCATAGACTTCAACCAAAACAACCTATCAGAAAGGTTATGCGAAAGAAACTTGCCAAAAAATGGAAAGCAACTCCACTCTTCTCACCAAAATTTTGTTTTGGAAAATACAGTTATTCTCAAAAATATGTTCTTTATGTTAACACATCATGGACTTATTGCTGTTATTTTTTAAATGAATTAATAAATAATGATTTTTAAAATTTCTCAGTTTTAATGTCTTAATATGCTAAATATCCATATATATAATCCACGCAGGCCAGGCATGATGGCTCATGCCTGTAATCCTAGCACTTTGGGAGGGTGAGGCGGGAGGGTCACCTGAAGTCAGGAGTTCGAGACCAGCCTGGCCAACATAGTGAAACTCAGTCTCTACTAAAAATATAAAAATTAGCCAGGTGTGGTGGCACAGGCCTGTAGTCCTAGCTACTTGGGAGGCTGAGGCAGGAGAATCACTTGAACTCGGGAGGCAGAGGTTGCAGTGAGCCGAGTGCAACTGCACTCCAGCCTGGGTGACAGAGCAAGACTCCGTCTCAAAAAAAAAAAAAAAGAAAATACATATATATATATATATATTCCACACAAACCAAAACTTTAAGAGCCCCAATACTTTTTAAGATCATAAAGGGTCACTGAGACCAACAGGTGTGAGAACCACTGTCTTGGGGAACTAGGGGCAGAAAATACACGTGGTGGAACGCAGTGGAGTAGGGCTTCAGCAGCGATGATTCTCTGGCCCACAGCTGGCCTTAGAGGTGGTGCGGGCCTGCTTCACTGATGCTGCCAGGATATCCGAGGGGAATTACACATCACATCCTAGGTGAGAGATTCAACCTCGGGCAGGATGGTGACCCTGGGATGCAGAGGCAGAGGAGGGGGAGATGGTCCTACAAGTAGTAAAAGAATCACCCGGGGAGGTGGCCCCTTCTGCCTTGGACTTGAAAAGGGTCTGGCTCCCATGGTGGCAGCAGCAGTGCAGGGGACGTGGGATCCAGGTGAGGTAACACTGCCCTGGGCCACACTTGCCCCATCAGGGCATAAGGAGGAGCTGGTGGAGAAGGTGCCTAAGAACTTAGAGCTGAACAGGGAGTCTTGCCACCAGTGTGCAATTCACAGGATGCCCTGGGCCCCTTCCCAGGGACGTGTTAATTATCTTCCCCCACTGGTCCCTGGGGGTAACCAGGCTGGAAATGAGCAAAGGCGGGCTCTGGCTCACCTTGCTCTGTTCTGCCTGGGAAAGCCCATGGTCCTCGGCCCCAGGCTTGGCTCTAGAGCAGAGATGTGGAATTTTCCAGGGAAACTTCAAAATCATCACTGAGAGGGGAAGACATTTGAAAACTGATCTTAAAGAGGAGAAAGGAAAGAAAGAGGGCAGGCCAGGCTTCCCAGGGTCGCCTCCAGCACGGGGGACTAGATGTGAAAGACAAGGCTGTGTGTTTTCATTTCACACCCAGAGTCCCCAGGACAGGACCCAAACTTGACCTGGGGCCCCAGGTCATCCTTCCTCCAAGAATGTGAAGCTCAGGGACACACAGGCTCTGTGGCCTCTGCTGAGAGTGGCATGTCCGACCAGCTAAACCTCTGTGTCCAGAGACCCTGACACTCGCCACTGCCGAGAGGAAGCTCATGGTACAGCACCCTACCAGGGCCACCTGCACGCCTGTCCATCCCACACACTTCCCAAGAGCTGGCTTTGTATCAGGGACCACATTAAATGCTAGAGGCTCATCAGGGACAATGGCAAAAAGGGCTCCACCCTCACTGGTCCCTGCTCTCAGAGGTGAGCAGAGAAGTTACCAGGCAACTATAACTCAGGGACGGGCACTGAGACTGTAAAGCTGTGGGAATATATGAAGAGAGGCCCAACTCAGTCTCCACTAATCCTGGAAGGCTTTTGGGAGGAGGTGGCATCTATGATAAGACCTGGAAGATGAGCTCAGAGGAGCCAGTACAGTGTAGTCAGTACTGGGCAGCCTGGACTCTGGGGACACAGCTGGGTTGGAATCCTTCCCTGCTACTTCTCAGCTCTGGGATCCCCAGCCTTGGCCCCCTCTTCTATAAAATCAGAGGTGATATTGGCACCTGCCTCACAGGGCTGCTGAAGGAGAGTCCATGAAATAATGCAGCTAAAGGGCATGGCACAGCACTTGGCGCATACTAAGCAGTGAATAAATGTTAACTGTTACATTAATAACTAGCGAAAGTGCTAGTCTCACCCCTAACAGGTCCACCTGGCCAGGCCCCCAGGCCGACCCAACCAGGCAGAGCCACCAGCCCAGGAGGAGCGCTGGCACATCCCCAGCCCTGCTCTCTCACAGCACACACGGGTGGGATGGGACAACCCCAGGGCCTGCCCGAGCAGATGACAGGCAGAGGTGGCAGCCGCCCCCCTTCCTGAGCCTGTGGAGTACTGAGCACCACTCGTGCTGATCTCAAGGAGTGTGTCTTCCAGCACCGAAACTCCAAGTCACCTGCCTGGGAAGAAGCAAGAAAAAAAAAAAAAAATCCCATGGCCGTGCCCTCCCTTGGAAAAAAAAAAATTCTAGGAAACAAAATACAACGACATCTTTTTATTTTGTTTTTTTCGGTAATTATACTAAAGATGAAAAACTCATAATAAACATCTCCCAGTCCCCACCTGCTAACAGTAATTATAATAGACTCAACAATAAATGGTAAAGCAGGGCAGAGCTGCATCTCGGGAATTCTCTAGGGCATGTGGATTAGCTCGGAAAGCCTGAATGATTAAAATACACTAATTAAAATTTTGTGTTCCTTGGTAACTCGTCTGCCTGGGCCCCTGGTGTTGGCAAAATGGGAATTAACGTGACAAAAGCAACACAGAGGGTTTTTGTTTTAAATAAAGAAAAAAAGAGAGAGAGAAAGAGAGAGAGGGAGAAGGGAAGATCTATATAAACAAGTTAGACACCAGGAGAGAAGAAAGGCAATGTGGTTTTCTCTCTTTCTCTAACCGGAGCACCGCAATGTTTGGGGGTGGAAGGTGTATGGCACAGTCCATGCCATTAAGGAGAGGGCCCTTTACGCCTGCCCTGGGGTGCCACGGAGGATCTGAGGAGCATGCATCTAGGGGTCACTGTTTAAAAACAATTACTGGAGAGAAGAGGGTGGGAGAGAGAGAAGTGGGGGGCCACAAGGGCCCACCCAGTCCGGCTTTCCAGAGGCATCCCTTGAGGGCGGCCACATACTCTCAACTCCCCGCCCCATGACCAACGGGACCCTGGGAGGACGCAAGGGAGCTTCTACCCCATTGCAGTTGCACAAAAGAAATTGAACACTTTTGAGTTGCCCTTAGCAACCTAATTGCATCAGTACATTGCACACAGGAGCCAAAGTAACTGAATTTTGATGAAAAGACGGCGGTAATTTACGGCATCACAAAATTAGTTGTCATGGCGACGGGTTAATTACATCTCAAATTAACAATGCAAGTGTGGTGAAATTAAATATAAATCATATTTTCTGCATAAATTATAGGGGTTGATTAGACCGGGGCTCTGGGAGAGGGAAAGGTTGAGCCGCCACGGGCCCCAAGCTGCATTCTGAGCTGACGAGAGAGGCGCCTGCAAACGCGGGCGAGGCCCGGGAGCTCTGGGAGGGGACGGGGGACTGGCGGAGTCAGGCGCCAGGGCTGCCTCCCTCTGCTCCCGCTGCCGCTTGCAGGCTCAGCCAGCTCCACGCAGCGCCAGGGCTGTCCCCAAAGTTTGGATCAAACTTTGCCTGGGGGAGGGGGTGTGCTGCAGGAAGGAGGGATGGCTGGTGCCTCTTAGCCAAGTGCCACAGACAGAAGTTTTGCCTTTACCCATCCCAAATGACTCTCCCGGTTTCTGTGCCCTGAGCTCTCAGAGAACCCACCACAGATGGCCAGCTGAACCCTCAGTTCCTTCGGTTAAATGAGGTCAAATGCTTTTCAAGTCATGGGCATCTGCCTACCAAGGGACAGGCCCAGTGTCATCTGACAGGCCATCAGTGCCTCGCTCTGGGCTGCACCAAGGGGACACTGGGAGTTGTAGGTAGTCAGGGAGCCCAGAGGCAGTGGCTTAGGATCAGGCGCAGCCCCAGGCACATCAGGTTGAAAATGTGCTTTTTCAGCCAGCTCTGGTCAAGTAGCTGCTCTGCGGACACCACTCTCTCCTACCCAGGGGCAGGGCAGTTTGACCTCCTTAAGACAGGGGGAGAATGCAGAGCATTAAAGGCAGAGGAAACCCCAAAGATCACTCTGTCCTGCAACAGACCACCCCAAGTCATGAACGATGCCCCAGTGGCCACACCCAACCCCACCCACCTGTTGCTGATGGGCGGTACTGGCAGCATTTCTGGGCCTTGCCACCCAGGACCACTGTGCCAAGTTCAGCTCAGTCTCCAGGAACCCCCAAGCCAGGCAGCTTCACCAGAATGCCCAACTGATGGACGCTTCAGAATCGCACCTGCCTCCCTCACACTCCTGGTCCCTATCACTCAGGTCCTAGAGAACACACACGTAACTCTGGGCTCACGGTCAGCATCTGCCACCTGGACAAAGGGATCAGCAGGCAACGAGACGGGAGCTCCAGACCTTAGTGAGCAGCATGGCACTGAGAACCTCGAACCCGGGGAGTCCTCAGGCCCCTCCCTGGGATGTTCTGATCCCGTGAGTCTGGATGGAGCCAGGCTTGTTGTTTTTAAGCTGCTCCACCCGGGATTCTGATTTGGGCAGTCCCAGACCCACACTTAAGAAACGCTGGCAACACTGCTACTAATCCCATTTTGCAGATGAGTACATTGAGTCCAGCAAAGCGTGATCACTCCCCAAAACACACAGGGCAGAGCGGAGATTCAAACCCAACTCTGAGTTCTCATTCATCACCTACGAGGCCCCTCTCTCAAGGATGTGTCGGGCACCATGCCAGGCCACGTGGGAAATAAGGACGAGTGAACCACCAGCTTGTCCTTGAGGAGTACACGGTCTAGTAGCGGACACAGGGCCAGTTAGACAGCCACAGCCCCATGTGTCCAATCCATCACTGAAGGACAGGGACGTGGGAGGAACGATGGGGACAAGGGGAAGGCAGGGACTGGCACACCTGGGTGGGAGGTGCCCGGGCCTGCAGGTGCTCCTGGGGCCGTGGGCTGGGCTGAGTGCCCACTGGAGCTGTGCCACACTTCACCTGGCCCAGGTGGGAGGAATTTCCTGAAAGGCTTCTGCAGAGAGGGGGAGAAGGAAGGAAGAGAAGGCCCTTGGCAGTCCCCTGACCACGGATGTACATGTGCAGTTCATGAATATTTCAGTGGCCATTTATTTATCCCTGCTCCATCCAGCTGCTGGGGCCACAGACCAAGGTGGATAAATATAGCCACTGGGCGATCAATGAGGCATCCGCTCCCCACCCAGCCACATCCATTAGGCCCCTCGTTCCCACAACCTGCTGGCTGGGCACCTTGTCCTGCTCAATTGGTTTCCGATTTTCATTAGCGGTGGAGGCACAGCCCCGCTCCAACCCTGGGCGTCCCCCTCACCCTCGTGGGCCCTCCCCCCTCAGGCTGGGCATGGAGCCCAGGGCTGCCGTCAGCCTGGAGGGGCCCTTCAGAAGTCCCAGCCCACCGGAGCGGTGAAGTGAGAGAGGACACAGAACTCAAGGGCCAGACCTCACGTCCTGGCTGCCCCGCTGGAGGGCAGAGAAGTGGGTGGGGTTTCCCTAGGACTCCAGCCACCCACACGTGACCCACCAGCGAGCACAATCTAGACACAGAAAGCTAGGCTGTTGTTTGCATACCCTGAAATATCTGGGGGACCTCCCAGACCTGGAAGAAGGGTGCCCAAGGGAGTTACATGGCTGTAAGGGTTGGGGTCTGTGGGCTGCCACGGGGGACCCTCAGCTCCATTAGCCTCTCCTACTGCCTGCAGCTACAAGATCAGCACAGGCCACCCGGGCCTCCCACTCACCAAGGCCAGGGCATGGCCCCAGCCTGTCGCCCAAAGGAGCAACAGTGGGCCGAGGTGCTCGGAGGGCTGTGGATCAGCCCGGAGGCCCCGGCCCACTCCAGGCCTGCTCTTCCTGCCAGGCTGAGGCCATCTCAGGAAGGCTGGGCACAGCCCTGTGGGGCGCTGGGTGCAGTCAGGCAGTGATGCTGGGGACACAAGCTCAGCCCTGGTAGGGTCCCAGTCCCCTTTCACTCATTCCACAAAGAGTCACTCAACACCCACAATGCGCCTCATGTTGTCCAAGTGCCGGTGGGGCAGCCCCAGACAGGACGGCTGCAGGTCCCTCCTTCGTGGAGTTTACCCTTGGCAAGGGTGGGGGTGGGGACGAGCAATCGAGCAACTAATAAATGACAACTAATGAGTTCTATGAAGACAATAAAACAAGGAGAGTGACAGGGACTGACCGAGGAGAGAGGTGGGGCTGCTTCAGCTACCTCTAAAGAGGTGGCCTTTGAACCAGAGACCCAAGGGAACAGGGCCGCCTGGGCCTTCCAGGTGAGGAAGGCGGGAATGGGGAGCCCAGAATGTCTCAGTCCCGGGACGCTGACGCGGCAGGAAACCCGGAAGGACGCAGAGCACCCCACCCACCCCCTCCTTTTGGTGCCAGGTGGCCAAAGGCCCAGGCCAGTGGCTGGCAGGACGGGTGCCCACAGCAGGCCGGGGAAGGGGGAGGACAATGGCTGGCAGAGAGGCCACCTGCCTGCTGGCTGTGGACACAGGCCCCTCCTCCAGAGCCACTGCCAGGATAGGCCAGGTGGGATCCTGCCCGCACAAGGAGGCTACAGGGCCATGGGGCGACCTGGGCCAGGGCTTTCTCCAGCCCTTCGACCCCATCCAAACCAGCTTCAGAGAGGCAGGGCCTCGACCCAACTGGCCCTTTGCAGGGAGGACACAAAGGTGGGGCTGAAGGTGAGAGGAAAAGATCAAGCGTAAACCCCACAGGGAGAGGGGGAGGAGAGGGAGGCAGGCCTGTGCCTTTAAAAGAATTTTCATTTAAAGGCTCTTCTCTCTTCCACCATTTCAGTGATCTATATGCAAATATGCTAATGCATGCAAATTAAGACACCACTTTTAGTCCCAATTTAATAGAAAGCATTAAAATACCATTTTTTTTTCCAAAAAACTCCATATGCATGAAGGAAGGATTTTTTTTTTTTTTTTTTACTTTTCGCTAAAGTCACATTCCGGCAGCAATTTTATGCTGTCAAAATGTTCTCAACAAGGGGAGATTTGACTGGCTTCTCTGAGAACCAGTCATAGGAAGCTTGGGCTCTGCTTCTTATTGAGTTCTTTTTTAAAATTTTGCTGGGGGTCCGGGGGAAGAAGGGAAAAAAAGCAACAACAATAACGAAAAACAAGTCACCCAGGCATCTTGTGGAGGGTGGCTGCTCTTTTCAGGCCGGCGGCCAGTCCCCGGGCGTACAGCCTGCCGTGAAACCTGCAGCTGCGGGACGGGTGCATTCACGAGGGGGGTGTGTGCGCCTGGGGGTCACCCCTGCTGTCTCTCTGGGTAGGGGTGCAGGTGAAGCTCACATGTGCCACTCTGTAAGTGTCACCACGAGGGAAACCCTCCCAGGGGCCCGGGCCCAGGGTGGCCATGGTGAGGAGGAGGAGGACCACATGCACAAGGAAGGGCATGGGGCACAGCATGTGTGTGGCCCACACAAGGGTGGTCTGCTCTCACTCCCCTCGCTGCTCTGTAATTAAGCTCGGCTGCGCCCACTCAGGCTTCCAGACCTTTCCCTGAGCCCTCCGCCCCCCGGGCCCACTCCCTGTTCTCCCAGCCTTGCTGGCTACTTCCACTCCCCAAAGAGCCTTCAGGGGCCTTCTTGTCGTTGATCAAAACAACAGGGCCACCAGCCCCTCAAGAGTCCAAGCTATAGTTTGGCCCAAATGTCCCGGCCAGGGTGGCTCTGGGTCAAAGGCCCTGCAGCTCCTCCCTCCTGTTTCTCTGGGCCCTCTCTTTGGGGTTCTGGTTCCCGATTAAACCTTGACCTCTCTAGCACATGCCTTTTGCCACCTCCCCCACTGGTCCTGGCTCTTCCTTCCCCACTGAAATGAGTTGAGGCTGAGACCTGGGAAGCCGCAAGGTGCTGGGATCCCAAACGAGTCCCTCCTGAAAGGGCGAAACTCAGTCATTCAGGGAGAAAGGGACCACAGCCAACCCACCACACAGGTGGAGCCCACGGACAAGGTCTCATTCCAGTGGCCCGGTGTCACAGCGTGTCCTCGTTTGCAGCTAGGGTGAATGCCAATTACCACCGCCCCATAGGGAAGCTGCCCCCCTGGCCAGCACCAGCCCGGGCGCCTGTTAGGTTTTAGTTCACTCACTCCTCTCTGCAACCCCATAGGATACGAGTTACCGATTCTATGTCACAAATTGGAAGAGCGAGGCTCAGAGAGGCAAGGCCGCTTGCCCAATGTCTCACAGTGGCTCAGTGTCGAGGCAAGGCCTGTGTATCTTCCCCATTCCCAGAACCTGCTGGAAGTCAAGGGCAGCACTTCAGGCCCCAGCTCTGCCCCGTTCCAGTGAGGAACCTGAAGCCAGCACAGCCCCTCCCACTAACCCATGCGCCCCAGCCCGGGCTTCAGCTCCACATCTGTATAATGGGAGAGTGAGGTCCTGGGGATCTATGGCTCCTTCTGGCTTATGCCTGTGTAACAGATGGGAGAGAAATGAAGATGGGGCTGAGGGTCCCCCCAAGCCAGGGCTTTGAGGCAGTGTCTCCCCAGGGCAGCCACACCATGGTGGAGGCCCTGAAGGCAACGGGCTGGGAGGCCAAGCAGAGCTCAGAAGAGGTGGGAGAGAAGGGTCTAGAAGCAGGAGGTGGAGGAAGAGAAACTGCAAATTGCGGGTAGGAAGTGCTTAGTAAAATCAGAAAAATTTCAGGGCACAATCACTCATGCCTGTAATCCCAGCACTTTGGGATGCCAAGGCGGGTGGATTGCTTGATGCCAGGAGTTCAAGACCAGCCTGGGCAATACAGTGAGACCCTGTGTCTCCACAAAAAAAATTTTTTTTTAATTAGCTGGTTGGGGTGGCGCATACCTGTAGTTCCGGCTCCTTGGGAGGCTAAAGTGGGAGGAATCCTTGAGCCCAGGAGGTGGAGGCTTCAGTGAGCTATGATCGCTTCACTGCACTCCAGCCTGGGCGACAGGGTGAGACCCTGTCTGGACAAAAAAAGAAAAAGAAAAAAAAGCCTAAAAAACACTTAGTTTTTTTTTTTTTTGACAGTCTTACTCTGTTGCCTAGGCTGGAGAGCAATGGCACAATCTCAGCTCATTGCAACCTCCGTTTCCTGGGTTCAAGTGATTCTCCTGCCTCAGCCTCCCAAGCTGGGATTAGAGGCATGTACCTCCACTAATTTTTGTATTTTTAGTAGAGACGGGGTTTCACCATGTTGGTCAGGCTGGTCTCCAACTCCTGACCTCAGGCGATCCACCCACCTCAGCTTCCCAAAGTGCTGGGATTACAGGCATGAGCCACTGCGCCTGGCTCTAGATTGGGCTTTAAACAACATGAGGGCAGGGACTTGTTCAAAGAGGAAAACAGCAAAGCAAAGCCTGGAAAAGAGCCACCAGCAGTTGTCCTGGGGGTGGGGGCGGCAGGGCACAGGGAGCAGACACAGGTGCACACAAGCTCCAGCACTGGCCCAGGCTGAGGGTGCTCTGTGCACACAGCTCTCCAGTAAAGATGAGCATGGGCAGGGCTGGCGTGATGAGGCTGGTCTAGCAGAGCTCACGGTGGAAAAAAGAGATTTAGATATTTACGGGAAATACATTTGTTGGTGCCAAACCCCTGGTTTTATTATCGGGGAGAAAAACAAACCCAACCACCGAAACTCGCCCTCAACTGAGAATCCACAAGGAGGGAAACGATTTCCCCATCAAACCAGTTTTATTGGATATAAATATCTAATTATTCCTACTAGGCCCTGGAATGCCAGACATTTTGCAGCTTTTATAACATGTGTAGGAGTCTTTACAAACGACTTTTATACATATTTATATTTATATATATATATATATAGTTATATATTAACAAACCTGATTTGAATCTCATCTGAATTATTTTTTGCTTACTGGGCAGTTTGTGCGTATCTGTGTGTTTTTTTCCCCCAAAGCCAGGAGAGATCTAGAACATTTTGGTGCTATTCTAAGACCTAATGTGCCCAACCCAGCAAGCGCCGAGACACCGACCCCTCACCGCTTCTCCCGTGCCCCCAGCCGCAACCCCACCACAGCTGCTCGGTGGTTCCGAGACACACTGGCTCCCAGCACTTTGCAACCACAGGGTCCACGGCTGCAAGTCAATACCTCACCCATGACATGAACGTGATGTCCCAAACAGACAGAAGCACTGACTTCTCAAACATCAAGCACACGATTAGGCTTCATGCCACCCCGGTGTCCGCTTTTCACAAAGCAAGAACCACGGAGGAGGACAAAGAGCTGGGCAGAGGGGCAGGAAGGCGGGAGGGGGCGGAGGAGAGGGGAAGTTGTCTTGCAGGGAATAATGTGGATCAGGCTGTCATCTGGAGACCCATCTTCATCTAGAATTAATGCACTAAAGTTCTTTTGTTTTTCCTCTAAATGGTTTTAAAGAGACAGTGAATTCTCGGCTCGGACGCGGGGCTTGGTGTGTAGCTGGTCCAGGCTGTGTAAAGTGAACAGGCAGAGATTCCAGCCAGGCCTGAGTCCATTCTCTCCCCAGTCCCTGGCCTGGCCTCACCTCCTGCCCATGTGCTTTCTCTCAACTTGTCGCAGAAAACAAAGTTTAAGATCCCTGTCTTTCATGGCTCCCCATAAAAAGGCTGAATCTAGAAGTGAAGAACTTGAAATCCTCCAGTCAGGGTCAAGCCCTTATCTGAGCGCATTGAAAGGAAGGAGAGGAAGGGGAATGGGTTGGTGAGGAGTTAGAAGCCTCTGGCCGGGTGCGGTGGCTCATGCCTGTAATCCCAGCACTTTGGAAGGCTGAGGCAGGCGGATCACTTGAGGTCAGGAGTTCAAGACCAGCCTGGGCAACATGGTGGAACCCTGTCTCTACTAAAAATACAAAAAATTAGCCAGGCATGGTGGCACACGCCTGTAATCCCAGTTACTCGGGAGGCTGAGATGGGAGAATTGCTTGAACCCGGGAGGCAGAGGTTGCAGTGAGCCGAGATCACGCCACTGCACTCCAGCCTGGGCGACAGAGCAGGACTCCATCTCACAAAAAAGAAAAAGAAAAAAAAGCCTCTGAGCAAGAAGCCTTGGCCAGTTCCTGGGGGTGGAGCAGCCCCCCGAAAGCAGTACTGAAAGAGAGCTCGGGGAGTATTCCCAAAGCCAGTTTTCCCCAAATAGGAGTCCCTATGGTCCCTGAAGCTCAGGCAGGGCACTAGAGCCCTCAGGACAGAGGGGCAGAGGCTGGGGGACAGGAGGAGTCTGGGGCATAAACCGGAGAATCCCAGGGGATTCTGGGCAAAATCAGGGTCCAGTTAGCTGTCCCTTGAGGCCCAAGAGGCCAAGGGAGACATTCAAGGGTGAGTGATATTTAGGGAGACTCTAGCCTGAGGCTGGCTGTCCCCACGGTCGGAGAAGGAGACTACATCTCCAAGTGCCCCCACTCAGACCCATCGGTTCATGGGGAGAAAGGGCTCAGAATGAAGGAGAGCCCTGGGAGAGCCCTGGGCCTCCATTGAGAACCTTCTAAGTGTACCCCCACATCCTCCATGTAGAGACCTGTACTCAGGGGGATGGGCTGGGGGCCGGGGGAGCTGAGAACAAACAGCGGCAACAGGAACAGAGTTGAGCCATTTCAATTATTCATATGCCAGATGGATTCTTTTCCTGCCTTTTTTTTTTTCTATAAAAATAAGGAGGGAGGGAGTAGGTCTTATGACAGTCTTCAAAATGGGGGGGGGGTGCGGGGGGAGGAGAAGAGGGAAAGGGAGAAAAAATAGAAATCCAGTGCCCTGTTTGTGTCCCTCTCCAGCCTTGGAGACCCCCGATCCCGTGACGGGAGGGCAGGCGGGATGGGAGATGTCTTTTAGGTACCCGATGAGCAGAGAGCAAGAAGCAAGGGAAATTGTTGAGGAAAGGGAGGGAGGGAGGGAGAGAGAGAGAGGAGCGGGGAGCATGGGGCGGCGGGGGGAGGCAGGCAGAAGAGGGTTCTGACCTTCTGTGAAGGATATAAAAAATCCAGCCGCCTCAGGGGACACCCAACTATCTAGCATATTGCTGTTAAAATGTCTGCAAAATTTAATACACTTGGCATACCACCTAATCAGTCCTTGGAAACTCGGGTACTCTCTCCCCCTTAGACTCAAACTGCTTCAGACCTTACGCCTAGGGTACTCCCACCCCGACCCTGCCCCCTGATTTTAGATAAAGTTGCTCCCTCCCCACCCATAAAAACAGCTGCTGTGGCTTTTAGGACACATTTAATCCTGAAACTTGCCCAAAGTCCAGAATTCAGTTTCTAGGAAGCAGGTGGCATGGTAAAGAGAGCCAAGGGTGGGGTCCTGGGGCGGGAACTTTGGTACCGAGACTTCTTGGGGGTGGGGTGGGGGGCATTAGCAGAAGAGAGACACGGCACCACGAGCAGGCATGTCCTGACAGGGGAACACAGTCCCAAATGGGCGGGCAAGGACTGTATGTCTGGGTAGCCAGCGAGAGCCATTCATCCTGACAGCTCTTATTTAAAGAGCTGCCTGGCACACAGGAGAGCCGCGACCTCACCAGAGCGCACAGGCACCCCGGTACACGGTACACGCAGATGCATGTCTGCCATGTGCTCCGTCAATCCACCCAATACCCCCTAAGACTCCACGGCCACTCCAAGTCCCCAACAACCGGTGAGGAAGTTTCCAGATGAGCCTACGGAATAGGCCACCTGACCTTCTAGCCCCAGCAGAGCAATCAAAGCCCAGTATGACCTGGATATTTTTGGCAGGTCACCATTTGCTTTGCTTGACAAAGAGAGATCCCACAGGGCTCCTAAGTGGGACTGGGAGGACCGATCCCCAAAAGCTTCACCCTCTGCCCCAAGGAAACAGAGTTCTTACCAAATTTTCTTTGTCCTTTTGATTTCCTCACCTCTGACTCACATGAAGTCTCGGGTGGCCTTAATTAGGTCTGAAGTCCCCTAAGAGACTCAGGGAACCCCAGGCAGCCTGCCTCATGCCTATAAGACAGAGGTCAGATGGGACAGGCCAAGAATTGGGAGAATCCAGTGTGTTCCCCAACTGCGAGAGTGAGCCACAGTACCAGGGACACGGAACACAGACGGCCTCTTGACCTTCCTTGCCCTTCACCAAGTGGATTGAAACAGAGGCAAACAGAAAAAGGGGACTCAAGGGGGTGTGGGCAGGGCCGGCTTCCTGGGTGTGCAACCCATGCAGCCACACAGGGTCTCATACTCAAAGGGCACCTGCTGGGTTGAACATCCTGCTGTCAGTGTTGTGAAATTCTGAATCAATTTAGAGCAAGAGGCCCTGCATTTTCATTGTGCACTGGGCCCCACAAATGATGTCGCCAGTCCTGGGTGTGGATTTTGGAAGATCAGACGACCTGGGTTTGAATCCCAATGCTCTGTCCCCTCTAAGCCAAGAGATATCAGAAAAGCCACTAATTATCTCTGGCCATAGGGCACCTATGGCCCTACGGGTATAGAAGATGGAGTGATCACACCTGCTCACACAGAAGCTGGGAGAATTGAGAGGGACAAAAACGGGGAAGAGCCTTGGGCACATGATCATGAGCTCCTATTCAAACACAAGGTGTGGATCAAGAGGGGAAAAGGAGGCCTGGTGGCCGTGGTGCTGGCTTCCTCCCGCCCTGGGGGATCGCCTTACTCTGCTGGGCGAGAGGTCTGCCACTAAGCAGTGCAGAGGGAAGCCTCTGGCGTGCCCGGCCCACTGGCCCCATTCACAGGTGAAGAAACTGGGACAGAGTCAACAGATGACCTGCCTGTCGTCATCATAGAGTGGCCTCGAGGCAGGGCGAAGCTGAGGACATACTGTTCCCGCTGTCCAGGCCTCTGCCTTGGCCACAGGACACTTGAGATGAAGAGAGTGACAAGGAGGCAGGATTTGGAAGAGCGGGGAGGGAAGGGCCTCATTACACTCCATCACTCACATGTGCGCGCACTCACACGCATGCACGGCAAAATTAAAGCTGAGAACTCGGCCAAAAAGAAAAATCCTACCCCTGTTCCATCGAAACTTATTTTAGGGCAGGAGGTAATTGCCAAAGATCCAAATAAAAAGCCAACCACAGGCTGTAAACGGCTCCAAGTCTTTAATTAGACCCCAGGAAAAAATAGTGGCAAAAAGAAAATGAAAGTAGGAGAAGCTCCCAGAGGAAGGAGTCAGCGCGGGATCCCTTCTGCCTTCCCAGCCCCATGGCTTCAGATGAGGGCCCCCTTGCCTGGGTCTGGCATCAGGGTTGTCTGCTAAAAAGGCTGGCAATGCCTACTGCTGGAGGCAGGTGCAGAACCAAGACAGCACCTTGCACCCCAACCAAGGGCCAGCCTGGACCCGGGACCTTCTCCTAGAGCCGTCCTAGACCCCAGCCCATGTCTGGCCTCATGTTGGGGCCACCACAGGGCAGAGGGGCAGAGCGGAGGGTGAGCTTTTTCTACCACCCCTGGAGGTGAGAGAGCAGGGAAAAGAAAAAGCTCAGATCTGGAGTGGCCTTTGACCCACTGGAAAGTCTGCCCATCGAGCCAAAAGCCCTGGCTCCTGGGCCATGGAACAAAGGATGCACATGTCACCTTCCCCACTCCCAGGAGCCGTTTTCCAGGCTCCCACTCCCTGCCCCTTCTCTAGGGCCCATGTGGGGTTGGGTAGCTCTGAGATCATGTGGGCAAGATGGATGACCCCATGGCTTCTCCCCTCATAGCCCCCGCTAACCAGGAGTGGACGCCCAGAAGTCCATGGAGTGACAAATGGCATGTGATGGCCACCCAGTTGGCAGTGCCATTCCCCTAAAGCAAGGCAAGCACACACAGACCCTTTGCCCCAGGAGGCTCCAGCTACTCCACCAGCTACCCCCATACCCTCTGAGCCTCTGGCCCTTGGAGACATAGGCCACCTGAGACTAAGGGTGGGGCTGGGAAGCAAAGGGGAAGCCGTCCTTGGGAAGGTGGGGTCTGCAGAGAGAGGCAGGGGTCTGAATACGCTCATCTTTCATAGATGCAACCCAGCAGACAAACCAAATCCCGTGGGCAGGGATTCTTACCAAGTGCTAAGTCTAGCACCTGCCAAACTATGGCAGAAGCAATGGCTGCCATTGAGGGTCTAACAGTGGCCAGGTCCCAGCGGCAGATGAAAGGCGTTCCACCCAGATGTCAGGGAAGAACCCTGGAGTAGAACACATCTCAGCACACCTCCAGTGAGTGAGCAGAAGCTGCAGTCCCTGTCCCGGGCTTTGCAGAGTGGGGAGAAGGTGAGGTGGGCTCAGGGTCCCTAATCAAAGCCCAGCCCACGTGCAAGAAACGGGAGAAAACCTGCCTTGTGACACCAAAGGCTGACATCAAAGGCTGCAGGGTCAACCACACTGAAGACCCCCACTCTGCTCTCTTGTGGGTCACTGCAGCTGCCTGGAATTAGGGGTGTCTCACCACACCTAGCTCCCCCTCCAGAATGAGCACTCACTGGGAGAGGGTACACGGTACACTGTGCTCACCTGCCTGACTTTTTTTTTTTTTTTTTGAGATGGAGTCTCGCTCTGTCGCCCAGGCTGGAGTGCAGTGGTGCGATCTCAGCTCACTGCAAGCTCCGCCTCCTGGGTTCACGCCATTCTCCTGCCTCAGCCTCCTAAGTAGCTGGGACTAGAGGCGCCCGCCACCATGCCCGGCTAAGTTTTTTGTATTTTTTAGTGGAGACGGGGTTTCACCGTGTTAGCCAGGATGGTCTTGATCTCCTGACCTCGTGATCCGCCCGCCTCGGCCTCCCAAAGTGCTGGGATTACAGGTGTGAGCCACCCCGCCCGGCCACGTGCTCACCTTTCAAAGGCTCCCTGCATCCAACTCCCCTTCTAAGCCTGGCAGAGGAGAAGGTGATTGCCAGGCCCGGCCTGTCCTTACTGCTGCAGCAGCTACTCCTGGGCAGGGGTGGCAGGCCGAGCCCTGTGTGTATACCATGTTCTTCACCTATCCTGGGCAGGGGCGGCAGGCCGAGCCCTGTGTATATACCGTGTTCTTCACCCATTTCCTTTCCCGTTTCTCAAACAGACGTTAGCGACGACAAATTAGGAGTGGGCCTAACAGTGACAGAGGCAGCAGTGACCCCTCACTCAGTACCTACCAGGTCCCAGGTCCGGTCACAGGCATTTTAGAGAACGCATCCCTGCAAAGACGATGCTATTGTGCCCATTTTACAGAGGAGTACAATGAGGCTAAGCTTGCGGAGTGACGGCCACGTCTATAAAACAGTGGGTCTGAACTGCAACTCGGGTCAGCCTGGTTCCAGAGCCCATATCTCTCCATGGTACCTCTTTCTCGCAGTCAGCTCCCCGACCTGACCACTAGTTCCAGGCAGGGGCAGGCCTGGTTGCCCCTTCACCACTGCTTGCTCCTGGTCTGGGGTCTCTGACCACTGGTTTTATGCCTGTAGAGTCACCTGAACTGTAATGTAGGTGACAATCATAAACTCCACAGTGTCTCCAATTCCCAGCCACCCACCATGCCCTGCCATGATGGCCAAGGCCCACGTGGCCAGAGCAAGCATGGAGGTCTTCTCGGCAGAAGCAGCAGATGTGAATCAGACCTCCTGAGGCAGCCCTAACATCGCCACGTCAGTCTGGTGAGGCCTCCCTGCCAGGTCCCCCAACTCGCTTCTGTCTTTGGGGGTCAGGTTGCAGGCATCAGGATGAGACGTGGGATTCCTCTTTGATGAGGAGCCCTGCGGCTGCTGCATCCCAGCTTCCTTCCCAGCTTGGGAATGGGTTGGGAGAAGCAGTCCGGGGCCCTGCACAGACAGCAGGAGCCCTGCTAATTAATGAGCTCTCCGTCTTCCCTGAGTGCTCATAGACACAGCCAGATGGTCTCCACGACATGCCCTCCACCCTGTCCCCTCCTTGCAACCACATGGCGGCTTCACATTCCACCCTCCCTCCATCTTTCCCCCCTATTTTTTTTTTTTTTTGAGACACAGTCTCACTCTGTCGCCCAGGCTGGAGTGCAGTGGTGCAACCTCAGCTCACTGCAGCCTCCACTTCCCTGGTTCAAGCAATTCTCCTGCCTCAGCCTCCTGAGTAGCTAGGACTACAGGCGTGTGCCACCATGCACAGCTAATTTTTTGTGTTTTTAGTAGAGATGGGGTTTCACCATGTTGGCCAGGATGGTCTCGATCTCCTGATCTTGTGATCCACCCGCCTCGGCCTCCCAAAGTGCTGGGATTACAGGTGTGAGCCACCACGCCCGGCCTATCTTTCCTTTTATGCTGCAAACTCCAAGACAGCCCCATTTCCCCCTTCAGCCAGGCGTGGCCCAGACAGCCCCGAATGGACCAGGCGAATACGGAGACTCTTGTAGCAGGAGGTTCTAAGCGGGGCCTCTTAATCTAGACAAAGTTCCAGTTTCTCTTCTTACTTTCAGCCAATTCGGCTGGGGAGCTGGGGTTGCGAGAGGACCCAGGGCTGAGCGTGCCCCTATTTCTTAGAAGTGTTAAAAGATGACCCTACATCTAACAAATATTAATACTGACTTATAACCCCCAACAACCAAGGCCTGGCTGCTCCCTGCTCCCCAGAAGGGCACCGAGTAGAAGTTGCTCCAATCGGAAGCACAGGCTCACACGGGTCTCCGGAGCATCACAGACACCCCTGCTGGCTCTCTGTTGGCACCTCTGGGTCCTAGGTGGAGTGGTGGCTTGCAAGGTATATAACTGTGCCCTCTGGACAGCCGGCCTGTGTGCAGGCAGCTTGCCTAGACAGGGGCATTGCATGACGAACTGGCGGGGGCCCGGGGGCAGGGAGAGTCAGGCCAGAGCCACGGCTCTGAGAAACCCTGGCACACGTGTGGCCCAGGAGCCAGGGATGGGCTCTTCTGCAATGAGTTCTGTTTCAGGGCCGACTGCACAATGACAGCAGCCCGGGGGTTGTGTGACATGAGGCCTGGCTAGTGACGCTGCTTTGCTTCGATTTTCTTTTCTTTTCTTCTTCTACTTTTTAAGAGACAGGGTCTTGCTCTGCTGCCAAGGCTGGGGTGCAGTGGTGCGATCACAGCTCACTACAGCCTCAACCTCCTGGGCTCCAGTGATCCTCCCACCTCAGCCTCCCCTCCCAAATAGGTAGGACTACAGGTGCGTGCGCCACCACACCTGGCTAATTTTTATTTTTTAATTTTTTTTTTAAGAGATGGGAGTCTTGAACCCCTGGCGTCAAGCGATTCTCGCCTCAGCCTTCCAAAATGCTGGGATTACAGGCGTGAGCCACCGTGCCCAGCCCTGCTTCACTTCTCTGGGCATCAGTTTGCGCACTTATAGAAGGAGGCTGAGGCCGGGCGAGGTGGCTCACACCTGTAATCCTAGCACTTTGGGAGGCTGACACAGGCGGATCACATGAGGTCAGGAGTTAGAGACCAGCCTGGCCAACATGGTGAAACCCCATCTCTACTAAAAATACAAAAATTAGCTAGGCATGGTGGCGCGACCTGTAATCTCAGCTACTCAGGAGGCTGAAGCAGGAGAATAGCTTGAACCCGGAAGGCAGAGGTTGCAGTGAGCCAAGATGGTGCCACTGCACTCCAGCCTGGGTGACAGAGCAAGACTCTGTCTCAAAATATATATATATATATATATATATATATATATATATATATATATAAAATAAAAAATAAAAGGAGGCTGAGCTGGACGCTCCTGGCGTCACTGGAGGGTTTGAGAGCTGCTGCGTGTGGAGTGATCGCCAAGACACCAGTGAGCACATGGTGAGCACCCTGTGCATGCTGGCTGCGATTGTAACTGTCATTGCTATTATTATTATTAATTATTATTATTATTATTGTGACTCTTTGAGTCTGTAAACCTTGTTTCAGATGCGGCTAAAAGGGAATAGGAAAGATCTGAGCTTACAACCTAGAAAAGCCACATTTCCTAAATTATTAATCCCCAGAATCAAAACCAGTGAGGACAGGGTGACAAGGATCTGATTAGAGGCCCTGAGGGGGTCTGGCCAGGTTTTGTGAGCTCAAGTGACCCAGACCTGCCTGGCATAGAATCCAAGACACACTGACCTCAGAGTAGCCGACAGAGGGCAGAGAAGCCGACAGGGGCCAGAAGCCGACTTCTGGCCCCATCTTCAGGGGGATGATCTTTAGGGTGAGGCATATTTATTTAGGGCAGCAAGGGTTAACACCAGGGCTGGGAGAGGCCAGGCAGCACGGAGCACTCCCTGTTTATTAATAAGCTATTTATCACCAGCTTTGCTTTTAATGCCATTTGGGCTTAATGTTGTTAATGAAATATAAATACCCACGCTAATGATGTTGGTCAGAGGCAACACGGGCAGCAGCCGGCTCGAGAAACGGGGCCAAACCACCGGGCAGGCTGGGGAAGAGGCTGAGAGCTCGGGAAGCGGAAGAGGTTCCCACTCGTGCGGCACCCCTGGCCCCCTTCTGCTCACACCACAAGATGCCCTGGCTGGCTGTGCCGGGAAAGGCTGGGAGGAGGGCAGCCCAGGGGGCCAGGGCAGAGGAGGCCTCCCAGGGCACAGGATGCTGTTAACTCCTAGAGAACAGAGCCAGAGCAAAGAGCTCCCACCTTGGGGCACTGCCCGCCTGGCATCAAGCCCCTTGGCTGCAGGAGGCTGGACCTCCACCAGCTGGCAGCCCTAAGCTCTCTGTCCACAGGAACGGATCTAGGATGTGAGGGGTCACCAGAGGGAGCAGTAAGGACCCCATCAAGCTTTCCACTCCAGACTGGCCCTCCCCTCCCTGCCCCGCAGTGACAGCCCAGGCAGGCCAGCACCCTGCAGGGCACACCCTCCCCAAGGAGCTAGCACGGGCTGCCCACTTGGGGTTGGCATGGAGAGGGCAGCAGATGGGGATTCTTGCTCAGTGCCCAAAGGTCCTGGAACACAGAGGTGGCCCTGCATAGCGGGCTGTCATCCCTGACCTTGTGCCTGGCCTGGTCCAGCCCCTCCTACACAGTGGGCCATCCCTGCCCACCTCTCCCTGGGCTCAGAACAGATGCCCTTAGTGGATGGCCATCCTTCCAAATCACCCCAGAAACTTCAGGTGGCCTCCTCTGGAGAGGCCCCCAGACTATTCCTAGATAGCAGCCTCACCAGGGAAGGCGGTCCTGGGGAATTGCTCCCCAGCCTGGTGGCCACAGATGTCCCTGTGGGGACTTAGACTCGATTCACCCAAGGGCCACCTGGGCCCAAATACAGGTTGGGAGACTCCAGCAAGTGGCTGACGTTTGCCTCCATCCTCCTCTCCCTGTACTGTGGGAGTGGAGGTCATCGTGACCCCAGCCCTGCCTTGCTTGCAAAGTCCCCAGGCAGCCCAGGGAGTGCTGGCTCTTCCAGAAGGAGGTCCCAGCTGCCCTGGAGAGGGAGCCCCCCTAGCTGCCAGCCCTCCCTGCTTAGGGCTGCCAGAGAAAATACAGGATGCCCAGTGAAATGTGAATTTCTAATAAACAATGAATATGGCCAGGTGCCGTGGCTCATGCCTGTAATTCCAGCACTTTGGGAGGCCGAGGTGGGTGGATCACCTGAGGTCAGGAGTTCGAGACCAGCCTGGCCAACATGGTGAAACCCCGACTCTACCAAAAATACAAAAAATTAGCTGGGTGTGGTGGCGGGTACCCGTAATCCCAGCTACTGGGGAGGCTGAGGCAAGAGACTCACTTGAACCCGAGAGGCGGAGGTTGCAGCGAGCCGAGATTGTGCCATTGCACTCCAGCCTGGGCAGCAAGACCAAAACTCCATCTCAAAAAACAAAACAAAACAAAACAAAACAAAAAACAATGAATACTATTTTCATATAAGTATGTCCCAAACATTGCATGGAATATACTTATACTAAAAAGTCCGTGCTATTTGTGTGAAATTTAAATGTACTAGGTATCCTGTATTTTTATTTGCTAACTCTGGCAGCCCCGTCCTGATGACTCAGCAGGTAGCCCCCGGCAGGGGGGTACAGTTCCTAGGGGGTGAGCAGGACAGAAGAGGCAGTGAGGGGGAGTGGAGGTCCCCGTCCGTCTCAGGACAGCAGATTCTTTTCAAGAGGCTCTTCTCATCACTTTCTGCCCTGCCCAGCCTCCTCCCTCACCCGTCACTGCTGCACTGTCCAATACCACAGCTCACCTGCGGGGGTCCCCTCTCACTGCACCCCGCAAAGTCACCTCCATGTCCCCAAGGAGCACAGGGCTCATTTGCTGGGGCTTGGTGAGGCTCAGCTCAACGGCTAATCCCCTGGGTGGCTCCTGTCAGATTATTAATGAGCTAAAGCGGATCGGTCCTGGAACAACATGCGCTCGGACTTCAGATAAAGCAGGCCAGGGAGGCGGGTGGGGGCTGCTTAAAGTGACAAGACCCTGTTTCTGAGCGGCTCCCCAGAAGGACCGGGGAAAGGAGGCCCAGGCTAGAGCAGGGCAAGTTCCAGACAGACCCCTCTGAGCCCTCTCTGCCCGCTCCCAGTTGAAACATCGAGAGAGTGCATTCAAGAAGGGCGATCCGGGCACATATGCGACCTGTGAGAGGCGGAGTCGGTGACAGGTGGGTCTTGTTTTTTAATAAAGAGCTTGTTCCTAATCAGATCATGGCACTCAGAACTCTTCAAAAAGCTTCTTATTTCACTCTGGGTAAAAGCCAGAGTTCTCACAATGGCCTGCAAGGCCTACGGGATCTGAGGGCCCCCCACCCTGACCCCCTCGACCTCAGATGGCATCTGCCCCTCACTCTGCTCTAGCCACACTGGTCTCCTTGCTTCTCCAACACGCCTCTGGGATCTCACACCTGCTATGAATGCTCTTCCTACAGATATCGATTAGGTTGGCTCACTCCCTCACTTCCTTTCTGTCTTCACCCAAATGTCACCATCGCAGTGACCCCTTCCCTGGGAGCCACATCTAAAATGACAAACCATCCATCCACCTGCCTCTCACTCCCTATTCTAGTCTGCAAAGAGGCTCTTGTTCTCTCCTTCCCACGCATCGCCATCCAGCACATCTTTTATTCCTTTTTCTCCTGTATCATTTGGCTCCCTCCATCCGAATGTAAACCTCATGAGGGCAGGACGTTGGCCTCTTCTTCATTTCGAGCACCTACAATGACTACCCGCAGTGTCGCTGAATGGAAATGGAAAATGAATAGCCAGAGGTGACAGGTCAGGACTTGGACCACCACCTCTTCCGGCTCTGAACCCCTGAGGCTGAGCCCTGGCCCAACCCAGTGGGCTCCTCAAGCATCCAGTTCCTCTCCCCTGACCCTACTGGACCCCATGCTTCCTCAGTCCTACCCCCTAAACCAGGTGCTCCTCACACCCTCGTCCTAAGCATTTTCACTAGGATGCATTTCCAGGGTCTTTGGAGGGGTGCCCGAGGGGACCCATCTCTGTGTCACCAGACCCCCTCCCCGCAGCTGGGACCGATCCTCTCTCTGCCTGGAGAGCAGCACGGCGTGGGACTCACAGCTGCTGCCCGGGCCCAGCTCAGCTGCTGGCAAACTCCTGGGCTCGGATTGTTTTGACTTGAGTCGGTGAAGCTGAAATATTGAGTCACAACGGCCCTAAACTTCATTACCAGCTCTTAACACAGATTACTAAGGGAAAAAAAAAGTTGCTTTTAATTGCTTTTCCCGATTAGCATTTCTGGAGAAGAAACTAGTGTTTAATTACACCTTTCCTCCTCTTACCCCGTTGGCCATGGGGGTCCCAACCCAGCTACCATAGCAAGGCCCAGGCTCAGAAAAGCCCCTGCTTCGGAGGAAAGCCAAGGAGCCAGACCAGAGAGAAAACTCAGGTGGTGAGTGGAAGGGGAGCGACCCCCAGGCCTGAAGGGCAGAGAGCAAGCGGCAGTGGTGTGGGTGGGAACGTGGCAGCATCCAGAGGTCCCGCGGAAGGTGGGCAGCAAAGGGATCACTGGCCGCCTCATGCCTCAGGGTGGTGGCTCTGGGCCTAAGGGCCTTCACCTGGACCAGGCTTATCCCTGGGTAGATTCCAGAACAAAAGCACATGGGGGAACCTGGCAGGAGACCGGAGAGGAGGAGCTTGAAGGTCTACACAAGGAGATGATGCAGTCAGGACTCCGGGACTCCTCCATGTGTGAGACCTGACGTCGCCTCTCCAATGCCAGCCTCTCTCACTGTGGGCACTCAGGGACAGAGGCAGGGCAGAGGCGCTTCTCTCTTCGTCCACCACACCGCGTCAACCCTCCCAAATCCACGGGTTGTCCCATCCTTTGGAGCAACTGCGTCACCCGCCGAGAAGTCCCCCGAGTAGCTCCAGACAGGGCAGGTGCCCCCAGCCCTTCCCAATCCCTCTTCCCTGGGGCCCCTGCATGGCGAGATGCGGGGGTTTCCTGCATCTGCTCCGAAGGCAGGGGGTGTGGGGAGAACGGAGGAAGGAGGCCCAGGCTGGGGTTCGGCACCACCAGGTGGAACACTTGCCCAGATGAGAAATCAGGAAGATCAATAACTCTTCCCAGACCAACTCCCAGCCACATCTCTGCCCAGCCCAAGGCAACCTTGGGGTCTACCCATCCTCTGGAGCACCACATCACGGTGGGAGGTGGGGAACCCTCCTGCTCCCACCCCTCTGCACCCCCCACCCCAGCTGCAGGCCGTGGAGCTGCCAGCCTCACATCAGATCAAAGCCCTGGAGGATGGCATGAGAACTGTCCAGTCCAGTTAGGAGTGAAGGTCACGGATCTAGTGCAGACCATAGAGGCAGAAAGCAGAAAAACCTCCCACGCGTGCACAGATGCACACGCCTCCCACCCAGACACACCCTCCCCCAGGGCCGGCCCAGTGTTCTGAGGCCTGACAGACACGCCCAGGAAGACTGGCTGACACGCCCCTCGGAGCCAGGCAGAGGCACCAGCTGTAGGCCTGGGAGAGCCCCACCACTCCCGCAAGCCGCTGCCAGCCTGCACTTCTGCTCTCTCCCGTTGCTGCCTCTGGAGGTCAGGCCTCCAGAGCCTCCTTACAGGGCCAGGCTGCTGTGCCACACATTGCTTCCCACTTGGGACATCCCCGATGCACCCCCCACCCTCGCCCCCGCAAGACATCACCGGCCCTCCCTTCCTGTCACCTCCATGGAGGTCAGGTCTCCAGAGTGTTCCTGGAAGGCTGGGCTGGCCCATATGGCTGGGAATACGTTGCCAGCAAGGGCAAGTGCTCACGCGAGCCCGGCAGCCGGCTGTGACAGCTTCACGCTCGCCAACCAGGCCTCTGGCTTGCTCCAGGGCTACAGGGCAGTGCCCAGGGCGGCATGGGGCCTGTCCAGGGGCGCTGGGGATCACTGCTATCACAGCATCGATGCTGGGACTGCCTGCCCCAACCTGGCCCTCACAGATGGTGTCAGGACCCAGGAGAGTGGAGCCTCATGTCAGAGGCACTGGGAAAAGGGAGACTGGCCTTCAGGCGAGCGGGGTACTGGGGCAATTCACACCTTTGTGTGTGGCGACACTGTTAGGATCCCTGCCGATGAGCAGATGAGCAGCGGCTGGAGGCTGAGCTGACCCCATGGAAATATGGGGGCCTCAGACAAACCCATCTGCCAGCCCTCACAGCTCACCAACGACGCTCTATATGACCCGGCACGTGGAAAAAGGTGTGCAGAAGCTCAGCCCTTGAGCGCACAGATCACATTCAAAGCCACAGTAAGAGAAACTCAGCCAACTTTTAGACCCAATCTCAGACCCAGCACAGAACCCAGGGAGCAAACACACAAAGCTGGCTTCAGTGCAGAGCCAGGGCTGAAAGGATAGTGTGTGTCCTGGCCTGCTCCCAGGCTCACTCCTGAAAACGGTGTCAGAGAGAAGCAGTTCCCTCCACAAGGAGCCCAACCCATTCAAACGAGCCTTTCTCAGCACCCAGCATGGTTCCAAGATGGCACTTCTCCCCTAATGCATGAGACGTTAACCCTCTCAAAGCCATGGGTCTTTCTTGGTACTGCTGTGTTCTTCAGGGGGCAGGAGAGAGAGGAGAAGACACAGAGCCACAAATCCGCGGGCACAGAATGCTTGAGTCATCCTGGGGCCCTCTCTTTTCCTTGCCCCGTTGAATCCATCATTGAGTCCTGCTAACTCTTCCTCTATACACATACAGGCTCTGACCCCTTCCCCGCCTGTCCACCTCCTCCTCACCCAGCCACCATCCTCTCACACCATCAGCTGCAGCAGCTGCCCCTCTGGCCTCCCAATTTCTTCCCTTGGCAGCCCCAACTACCTTTTTAAAACAAACATTGGCTGGGTACAGTGGCTCATGCCTGTAATCCCAGCACCTTGGGGGGCTGAGGTGGGTGGATCACTTGAGGTTAGGAGTTTGAGACCAGCCTGGCCAACATGGTGAAACCCCGTCTCTACTAAAAACACAAAAATTAGCCAGGCATGGTGGCGCTTGCCTATAATCCCAGCCACTCGAGAGGCTGAGGCAGGAGAATCACCTGAACCCGGGAGGTGGAGGTTGCAGTGAGCCAAGATTGCACTGCTGCATTCCAGCCTGGGTGACAGAGTGAGACTCCATCTCAAACAAAAAACAAAAAACAGAAAACCATCACATCACTTTACCTCTGGCTCAAAACCCTCCAGCGGCTTCCTATCACCTAAGCATAAAATCCCAACTTCTCCCCAGGCACACAAAGCCCTGCACCTCCTGACACCCACCTCATCCACGTCCCCATCCACGTCCTGGCCACTCTGCCTTTCTTTCCAGTCACTGGATGCACTGAGGGCATCCTACCTTAGGGCCATTAGGCTAGCTGTTCTTTCTTTCTAGAATATTCTCCAGCCTGCTCTTCACTGATCTGTCCACTTCCTGTCCTTCAATCTCAGCTAAATGTCACCACGTCCTTGAGAAACCTCCTCTGAGCAGCCTGCCAGGAGTGCCAAGCAGTCACTTCCCACCACCACCTCCTACTTCCATTCTCTGCTGGCGTCTTCCTTTTTTGTTTTTGTGGGTTTGTTTCACGCTGCCTCGCCTACCAGACTCCATGAGAACAGGGGCGGTCTTGTCCACTCTGTTTGCTGGTGAGTGACTGACAGACGCCAGACCCTCTTCTCTCTCTCTCTCTTTTTTTTTTTTTTTTTTTGAGACAGAGTCTTGCTCTGTCGCCCAGACTGGAGTGCAGTGGCGCGATCTTGGCTCACTGCAACCTCCGCCTCCCGGGTTCAAGTGATTCTCCTGCCTTAGCCTCCCAAGTAGCTGGGATTACAGGCATGCACCACTATACACGGCTAATTTTTGTATTTTTAGTAGAGATGGGGTTTTGCCATGTTGGCCAGGCTGGTCTTAAACTCCTGACCTCAAGTGATCTGTCTGCCTCAGCCTCCCAAAGTGCTGGGATTACAGGCTTGAGCCACCGCACCTGGCCCCAGACCCTCTGTACTGCTGGATAAATTCAACCAGCTCTTCTGCAGAGGAGCCAGAGGTGGGGGGAATCTGAGCCAGACAGGGTCAGGCCTGCAGACCAGACCTACTCACAGGCTTGCCCCCTGGTCCACATTGGTGAGGCAGGACAGCTCTGAGACCACGGGCCACCCCTGCCACAGAGGACCCCCGCCTGCAGTCCAGCCTGGTCACTGGAAAGGGCTAAGCGAGGAGGGACTTGGCCATGATATTCTCACTCGGAGCCCGTGGAGTTCCCAAGCTTCATTATCAAGTCCAAGACAGCCGATGCTAGGATGCAGGTGTCCCATCGGACCTGTGGATCCCATACCCCACACCAGGTACAAATCCCCGCTTGCATGACCCCTGGGAGTCAACAGCGAATGGAAACTTCAGAAAGGGAAAAACGAATAGGCGTGTTTTGCCCAGGCAAAGAAGAAAACAAAAAACCCGTCACTGAGAACAGAGCAGGCAAACATTACCCTCTCAGAGGGGAGGGGGCTCTGCAGGCACTCACAGCCTCTTCATGGGCAGGGCACAGGGCAGGGCTGGGCAAGACCACCCTGAGGCTTGCATATATTTGAGCCTGCATCCCAGGATTCATGATCATCAGAGGAAGCAGAGTCTGTTAAGAATAGCCCGGGAAGGTGGCAGAGGTGCAGGTGCTAACGCCAAGCCCAGAAGACTTCAGCGCCACGAAACTCCCCCCACGGCCTTTTCCAGGTGACAGTCTAAACAGCCCCAGTGCTATCCAGGGGACAACGGCAGCACATCCTAAGTACGACAGACCAACTTCAGGAGCATGATCACCTTCTGCACACCAGGAAGAAGAGTCGCAGCCACACAGTTGCCCCACCACAGCGACCAAAGGCCACATTTGCATCTGATTTGCAAATCTCTGGGCTGTATCCAGAGCTAGTTCCCTGAGGAGGCATGGCCTGGATTCAGGCAGGTCTGCAGCTTCGGGGACCTACCAAACCCCAGTGCGCACCAAGGCTCCCGTCTCTGCAAGCGCTTCCTCCCTGCAAGTTCGAAGTCCAGGGCTGCTGAGCCCAGCCCCAGAGGGAGGGGCAGGACACACCTGCCCAGAGTGACCATGGGGAGGAAGAGCGCAGGCAGGTGAGCCAGGGACACCGGCTCCAGGCTGGCACACATAGGAAGAGCAGCCCCCGGCCCTGCCCTCCCCAGACATCCTCTAGGCCCTCAGCCTCTGCTTCCACCCCTAGACCTTGCCCGTGAACTTTGCAAACACCCAATCCCTCTGGACTGGTTTCCTTGGGATCTCAAGAAAGTACTGAATAATGACCAGCATGCAATGAGTCACCCAATGTGTGTCAACCCCTCACCCCAAGAACTGCCACGTTTGATACCTGCAGGTAAATATCTGACAGTACCAGCTCCACAGACTACCCCTCCCTGGCATGAGTGACCTGCCTTACGCAAAGGGCTATTTCCAAGCCTGGGTCAAAAGGCACCTACAGCTTCTCCTCTATGAAGGGTCCTATTTGGGCCGGAGGACCACTGAAGAGAGCTTGATAAATCATCCCCAGGCCAGCTCCTACCACATATGAGCTTATAGCAGAGCAGCCTCTGGAGATGGAGAAAGGCTGGAACTACTGTCCAGCCCTTCTAAGACGAAGTTCCAACCTAATGCTTAGATCTGGGAGTGGCATCTGATGGAGAATGGTCCTTGGCCACAAAGCCTGGGCTGCATTGTTCAATGTCATACCATAGAAACACTGGGAAGATCCTTAAAAGGCCAGTTATGCTAACCTCTTCATTTCACGGGTGGGGAAACCGAGATCCAGAGAGTAAGTAGTGAGTCGGTGACAAGGCCAAGGCCCAAATGCAGGTGCCCTGCTCCCAGGCCAGAGCTTTCTTCTCCATCCAACACTTTTTTCATTTTCACTGATGGTGCTTAAGCTACCACCCTCAGGATCAGAACCCACTGGGAAAGGTGAGTCTAGGCCCTACATCGTCCGTACCCTAAGGAGCAACCCCCAAACTGGCCACCCCACACTTCCTAGTGGCATCTTGGGAACCGGAAGCATCTACCTTTGCATCCCAAGAGGCCAGGGTCCGAAGTCCATTCCAACACGTGCTGCTGGGGAGTTGCAGGAGCCCCTTGTAAAGGAGGGGTCGATGGCCGTGGCAGCTGAGAGGGCAGGTGGGATGGAGGAGTCTTTGCCTTCAGTCAGCAAGGTCTGTTTGCCTGCCAAAATGAGACAGGAAAACAGAAAAGATGAGGCTACAACCGACACCCACAAACCCACCCCACACTGGAGGACAAGGGAGGGTAAGGTTCCCACACCTTGTGTGATAACCAGCCAGCCAGGTAAGAGATTCTCGTTCCTGCCAGCCAATCAGCAGATGGCATTGCCACGGCGCATACCATGCCTGACTCTGCAACCAACGCACCCTTCGCACAATTATTAGCCAATGGCTACGCAGTTGTTGTACCTAATAAAAGAAGCAAACAGGTAGAAACAATACTAGGCCAATCAGGTGCCTCCCCAGGTAACACAGAAGGATCACACCCAAGGCTGGGCACCCAGGGTGAAAGGTCAGGCCTGAAAATGGATCAAGCCAATACTGGAAACAGATCAAACCCATGCAACCAAACCAACCCTGGGCTCCCCAACGCCTGCTCCCTCCAGACTTTCCCTGCGCCAGCTCCCAGCTGCTCCCCTGACCCCTGGGTGGCCTTCTGGGAGCCTCTATAAAAGGAATCAACAGGTGTCTCTGCAGCGACCCAGGATAGTGAATTTAATTTCTTCTGGCTTTCCTTCCCCACTTCCATTCTGGTACTGTGGGACTCAATTTCATAAAAAGAAAAGAGGGTGTGGGCCCTTGCCCTGAAAGGGGGCTGCTGAGATTCAGTTGCGATAGGTGTTGGGACAAAAAAAAATTAGCCAAAGAAAGTTGGTGCCCTGCTACCAGCAACCTTTGTGTCAATTTAAACAAATATTGTGGTGTTTCCATGGTGATTCCTGTTTTGAATATCCACTACACTCACTTTTTAAAGGGCTTTTCCTGTTTGCGTTTCAACTTCAAACCTGTAAATATTTTCAGCATTTTTAGAAAAAAGGAGCTCATGCGCGTGCAAACACAAACACACAACCCGATCTCGGCGTACGACCTCCCAGCCCTGGAAGCCCGGCCTCGTGGATGTGAGAATGGGGTGCTGAGAACCCAGAGGGGGTGCTCGGTCTGCTCTCCTGCCCACCCTGCCTGCGGAGCTGGCATCAGGAAGATTGCCACTGAAATCCCGGCCCTTTCCTTCCCCCTTTGCGGGAAGATTGCAGCAGCCACAGCAGCTCTGCGTTCCTGAAGCGTGTGAGCGGGCTGGGCCCTGCCTCCTTAGTGTGGCATGGTGTGGGCAGCTGCCCTGCAGGTTCTCCAACTTGGCCCGGCCCTCGGAGTCCCCGGAGGCCTTGCAGGAGTGCACGAACCCCTCCCCTCCTGCCTCCCAAGGTTGGACCTGAGTGCGAGGGGGAGTTGGCTCTTCGAAGGTGAGAGCTTCAGCATCAGCTCTGCCCTACCTCGGCTGGGGCAATGCCACCGAGACCAGCTCCCTGGGGGAGGCCATCAGGGGTGGACAGCATCCACTGTCCAAGGCTTGGATCAGCCCAGCTCCCTTCCCACCCCTCGGCGCCACACAGGGTTAACAGCGGGTTTCCTGGTTTCCATGGATTCCTGCCAGGCCCCTAATGTGAGTTTCGTGTGATTTGGGGGAAGTGGATTTCCTTTGTTTTCCAGTTTGGGAATATTTTTTTCTTTAAAAAAGAGGAAAAAACACTTTAATGGAAACTTCAGGGCCACTGGGAGACTCACTCCTCTGGGCTCTGAAACTCCCCTGCCTGTTAGTCCAGAATCCCCCAAAGCCCTGGGCAGCCCGTCCACCCACAAAACTCCCCTGGGCTAGAAGAAGGCATGCCTTGGACCACCTACACTCCTACTCCAAGAACCTCCATCTGCTGGGGGTCTCCACTCCAATATCCCATTAGAACGACCCCACCTAAAAGCCAGCATCTTACACAGGAGGCTGACACGCCCCTCTTCCAGCTTTGTAAAACGGACATGTACATTCCCCAGAAAAAAGGTCAAGGGAAACACATCTACCTCCCCAACTCCAGGCAAGGCGCTGGCAAGACCAGGGGCTGACCACAGGCCAACGGTGAACACTCTCGATGTTTCATGTCCTTGGCTCACAGGAGATTCCAGCTACGGAAGGAAAGGGGGTTCCAGGCCCTGGTGGGACCCTCGTTGGGCTTCTTCCAGCGGAAAGTGGGGCCTGCCCAGGGCAGAGGATGCTTTTCAGCTTTGGCAGCAAGAACAACTGAATAAAGGGTGTGGCCAGGCCTCCTCCTCCTTTTCCCCCACGGTCTTCCCCATTCCTGCCATCCTCCAAGCCTGCCAGGGCGTGGCCTTGCTCCAGGATTGTCCCCAACCAAGTGGCCTGACCCACTTACCAAACCAGGGCACAGGCCGCGGGGCCTTCCATAAACTGAGGCTTTCCCACAGCCCAGGCCCCGGGGGCCATGGATCCCGGTCAGAAAGTGCAGAGCGCAGAGGCCGGGTCTCTGTGACCAGCGGCTCCGTGGTGAAGAAGTGAGAAGCTGAGTGAGCGTGCTTACAGAAATCACAACGGGCTGAGAACCAGGAGACGTGGGTCCGAGTCCCAGTTCTGTCCCCGAAACCTCCACGGGCCCTTAGACAAGCCTGCTCATCTCCCTAGGTTCCGTCCCCTCACCAGCCAGATGGAGACGATGCCTAAGACTTCCCTCCTACCTTGCAGGCTGCGGGGAGGATGGACAAGAGGCGTGAAAGGGTGTTAACAAGCACTCTAGAAATGCCCAGAATCACCACCACCCTCTTCTTCCAAGCCTCTTCAAGGTAGCCTTCTGAAACCTACCCCGGGTGGCCCCACGCACCCCTGACTCTGCTCCTCCTATATCCTCCACCACAGCATTTACATCCATACTGGACTAAAGTAATTTGTTCACAAGTCTGTCTCCACCATTGGACTTTTAACTCCTCAAGGGCAGAGAGCGGGTCCTAATGATCTGCGCGTCTCCAGCATTTGGCACAACAGCTGGGCCACCGTGGGCAGCGAAGGTGTCGGTGGAACTGAACTAGTCCCTGACTTCATGTCAGAGTCAGATGAGCCCCGTGCAGCTTGGCCCCTCTTCTCCAACAGAACGCTCCATTCGCTGTTTTCTGTTTTCTTTTTTGAGATGGAGTCTCGCTCTGTCACCCAGGCTGGAGTGCAGTGGCGCGATCTCGGCTCACTGTAATCTCTGCCTCCCGAGTTCAAGCGATTCTCCTGCCTCAGCCTCCCGAGTAGCTGGGACTATAGGCAAGTGCCACCACGCCTGGCTAATTTTTGTATTTTTAGTAGAGACGGTGTTTTACCAGATTAGCCAGACTGGTCTCGAACTCCTGACCTCAGGTGATCAGCCTGCCTTGGCCTTCCAAAGTGCTGGGATTACAGGTGTGAACCACCGCACCCAGCCCTGTTGGCTCTTTTTTGTGCCCATTCTGTTTAGCTCTTCCCAAGCCTCAATCTGTGCCTTGGTCTCTCCTGCTCCTCCATTAGCCCTGTGAATTAACAGCTCTCAGGTTCAAGGGAGCCCCTTAGTTACTTGATCCCCTCCAACCAATTCCAATAAGAATTGGACCATATGCCTACTATGTGCCAGGTGGCAGGCTGGGCGTAAGGGCACACTGATAAGTGGCCTCTGCCCCCTGCCAATAGGCCAAAGTGAGAACTCTAGGTATGAACCAGTCAGATGCCTTCTATCTGCCAAGCACTGTGCCAAGTGCCCTACGCACATGATCTAGCCAAATCTTTACAACACAAAGGCAGAAATGGTTATGGTCCCCATGGGTAGATTAGGGAGGGCGGGCATGGAGACACGAAGTGACTTGCCAAGGATCATACCATGTACAGGTGCCAAAGCCAGGCCTGGGCTCACAGGCTCCAAGGCCTAACTCACTTAAAAGGTCATCCTGCTCCCCTCCCTGTGATCTCTGCAGCCACCCACAACTGATGCTGTTGTCCCTCCAGAATCTCAGTTGTCCTGGCCTCAAAACAGTTCTGGACCAAGTCCCCCAGAGCCACCAGGCAGCGCTCACACGTCACAATGAAAGGCTCAGGTGCTTCTGGCCGGGCTGAAAAGGGGGGAAAGCGAGGCCCGTGGTAATACCCGGCGAGCAGGATGAACCCCTGAACACATCTTCCAAATGGGGTCTGGACTGTGGTCATGCCCATTGCAACCTGTCATCTGACAGGATGGGGACAAGGAAGCCACCTCCATGCTAAGTCAGGAGGTCCTGTTGGGACAGGACAACTTCCATTTCTTCTCTCCAGATAAGGTGAAAGCAAAAGGGCTTTATCTTTGGGGGCATGGAGCAGGGATTTCTGCTGCCTCCCCTACATCGGAACCTCCCCCCACAATGAACATCAGCCACGGAGACGCGGGATTGGGAAGCAGGGCCAGAGAACCCCTTGATTTTCACCTGGGGGAATGTGGGTACGGGGAGGCGCCTATCATCTCCCTGCAGGAGGGAAGACACTGGGAAGTGGTAGGGAAAGATTTCTATCCGAGAGGGTACGTGGTGGAAGATCAGCCCGGGGTGGGGAGAGGACAGAGCACTAATGAGCAGATTTCATAAACCACCCGAGTGAAAACAAAAACACAGACGTGCACATTGCCCAACTCCAGGGCTGTATGGAAAAGGAAAAAAAAAAAAACAATAAAAAAATCCACATCTTAATACAAAAATCCTCCATGATGTGTTGTGGCACGAAAGTGTTTTTCGCTGCATTTTTCATCTGTGATCTCACACGGCCCACGACGGGTACGCCCAACGCAGCAGGTATTCGACGGTACACAAACAGGGCAGACACATACACAATGAGCCAAAACAAGGGCGGCCAACATGCAGATCGGTCCAGGCTGGCATCTCACGGCTTCAGGTGACCTCTGGCGACGGCCTCATTGGACCTGAACCTGGGACCCTTTAGATTTCTGAGGGAGAGAGAGATGGGGCAAGAACGCAGCTCAAGTGCAGAGGGCTCTGAATTCTCAGAACTCCCAGCCAGCTGCTTATGCGGCCTTTCCACACTTAAGGTACTGTCCACTGTCCTGCTGCCAGCAGGGGACAGGGAGGGGACCCGCACCCCAGAGGCCCTTCCTCCGTATCACTCACCCCACAGTTACTATCTGTCTCCTTTCTGTTCCACCCCTCCCCCACTTTAATTGTTGGATGAGTTTACAGAGCTGTGTGCCAAAAACAATCAACTCCAGGGAACAGAGTTATACAAAAAAGGGCGTGTCACCAGAGGGAGACGGATATCCATGGAAACCACCACCTTTTCACAGCAGCCTAGGTGAAGCTTGGGTGAGGGGATGTGTGGGGGTTGGGGAGACATGCTCCACCCAGAACAGGGCCCCAGAAAATGCAGGGGCCACTGATGATCTATCTGCAGGAACCAAATACCGTGCGGAGGGTCAGAAAGTGGAGTCAGTCACAAAACACACGTTCAGCACGTGCACACACACACACACACACACACACACACACACACATATATGCCACTCCGCCAGATCACTAGGCAACATGCCACTGTGGTTAAGCACACAAACTCTGGAACCAGACTGCCCAGGTAGGAATCCAGGCTCTGCCACCCACAAGCTGTGTGGCTCTAGGCTAACGACTTTAACCTTTCTGTGCCTCAGTTTCTCCATCAGTAAAATGGGGATAAAGATAGTTCCTCTGCGAACCGTCATGAGGATTAAATGGCTTCTTATGTGTAACATGCTGAGGAAAGTACCCTCGACCAAGTAGGTCCCCTAGAGCCACCAGACAGGGCTCAGATGTCACAACCAAAGCCTCAGGTGCTTCTGGCCGGGCTGAAAGGTGGGGGAAGGTGAAGCCTGTGGTAACACCCGGGTAGCGAGCAGGTACTTCACAGCCCCACAAAGCAGGTGCTGTCAAGCATTTGATAAACCAATCAAAAAGCCTAAACAAAGAGAAAGAAAGGTTTCTAGACCCTGCCACAGTAGAAGAGGAAAACGATACTAGTTCATGTTTATTAAGCATTGTGGGCTCAGGATTTTAATATATTAATGCATATAACCATCGCAAATTAATATCTATAACCTGCAATGAAGTAGATGATTCTCTCAACTGGCGAGTGGAGGGTTGAAGAACTGGGACCCACAGAGAGATGGGGCCCAGCCAAGGTCACACACTGGTACATGATTTAACCCCAACTGCCTGACACCTCCTCACAGCACTGCTTAGTAAGGTGGGTGGGGAGAAAGCGAGGGAGGGAAGGGCTTTCAGGAGCTTCTCTTTCTGGACTGGCCTTAGAGGCAGAGTGGTGGGACCTAGACTCGCTCTTCCCAAACTTCAGAAGGAAAACAGAAATCCTCCGCGCCTGTTGACTGCTGATGGAAGGAACGAGGAGTGGGGAAAAGATGGGGCCCGGTCGTCCGCATTCCTCATGAGTTCCTGATGGAAGGAACGAGGAGTGGGGAAAAGATGGGGCCCGGTCGTCCACATTCCTCATGAGTTCCTGCCCCAGTCCTGGCCCAGGAGATCAGCGATGTCCTCTGACCCTTCCCTCTACCCAGGCAGGCATCTCCAGAATCAGGAAGTCCCTGGAGGGCAGGCAGCAGAGCTGGGGCCCCATCTCCCAGCAATGGAGGCCCAAAGCCTGGGACGGGTCCTATTTCCAGGTCACAGCCCTGTAAACAACCTGATTTTCCGCCTTCCCAGATCCTAGGCAGATCCCTGGAGGGGACAGGGTGGGGGCGATGGGAGCACAGGCTTCCCCTATTGCAAAGCCAGGCCCAGGGAGGCCGGGAAGCAGAGAGCCGGAGGAGTCAGCAGCTGCCTGCCCCGAGAGGTTTGGTCCACACCTGCTCGGAGACCAGGCTTGGTGGCTCAGCCCTTTCTGCCATCGACCACCCAAAGTCATTCAGATATTTCCTCTCTCACTTGCTTTTTAAAAAAAATTTAATGTTCTCTATAATTCATCCATCGCAGAAGATAATCGATAGAGCCCGTAATGAAAATCTGAGCCATATTTTATGACCCGCTGCAAGCAGAAAGGGCCACATCAGCAGGTCCGGTTGCAGCTCCCCGTCTGTCTTGCCCACTGCCCCGGGGATCACTTCCCTCGCTGGCCCTGTCCACAGCCCTCGGCCCATGAGGAGGGCCACGACCCTGGAATCACCCCAGTCCCCCAACGCCCACTCCAACCCTAGTCACAGGAGGGTCACCCACCATTGCAAGGTCTTCCTGGAGCAGACCCCAGACCTGGGACCCCAGACTCCACCCTGGAATCTCACAAGTGTCTTGACTGAGTCAGGGGCCTTCCGGGAGCTGGAAGACCCTCACAAGGAGCGGGAGGCCTGCACAGGATTCAGGGAGCCAGGCCAGCCTCTACCATGGTGCTTCCCATGAGGCAGGCCGCCCTGATCTCAGGAGGCTCCCCCAGGGGCCTCCGGGTTTTATCTTGGACCCTCTGCTCAGGGCAGGGTGGGTCATTATTGTTCATTTGTTTGTTTGTTTGTTTGTTTTTGAGACAGAGTCTCACTCTGTCACCCAGGCTGGAGTGCAGTGGTGCAATCTCGGCTCACGGCAGCCTCCGCCTGCTGGTTTCAAACGATTCTCCTGCCTCAGCCTCCCAAGTAGCTGGGATTACAGGCACGCACCACCATGCCTGGCTAATTTTTGTATTTTTAGTAGAGATGGGGTTTCACCATGTTGGCCAGGCTGGTCTCAAACTCCTGACCTCAAGTTAGCTGCCGGGCTCAGCCTCCCAAAGTGCTGGAATTAGAGACATGAGCCACTGCACCTGGCCTATTGTTCATTTTTACTCCCTCAACCAAGGCCCTCCTCTCCCTGGACTCCAGCCTTCTGGGGTGAAGGGTGAGGAGGAGGCATCCTGGGGGACGGGCACCAGAGTGCTGGGGGGAGTGGCCCCTCCTGCCCAGCCAGAGCCCACTGCAGGGGAGGGGAAGCAGAGCCCTGGCATCACCACTGAGAGCCAATCAGCCGGCCGGGCTTGCTCCTCCCAGAATCCATCACTGCCTGGCACCAATCAGAGAGCACCACAGGGCAGGTGCCAGGAGGCAGAAACCGCTGGCGACCAATCAGAGCCCAGAGGATGCACCACCCTCCCAGGAATGACAACTGAAGCCAAGCTAGGCGTGGTAGCTCATGCTTGTAATCCCAGCACTTTGAGAGGCAGAGGCAGGCAGATCACTTGAGGCCAGGAGTTCGAGACGAGCCTGTCCAACATGGTGACACCCCGTCTCTACTAAAAATACAAAAATTGGCCGGCTGTGGTGGCGGTGCCTGTAATGCCAGCTACTCAGGAGACTGAGGCAGGAGAATCACTTGAACCTGGGAGGCGGAGGTTGCAGTGAGCAGAGATTGTGCCACTGCACTCCAGCCTGGGCAACAGAGAAAGCCTCCGTCTCAAAAAAGAAAAGAAAAGAAAACTCAAGCCAGTAAGAGAATGTGATTCAGCCACGCTATGGACCACTATGCAGCCCTTAAGAGACACTTAGAAAAGTGGGGGAAGGTTCGGCGAGAACACTCCAGTGGCTGTGTGCTGGAGGATGCTGTCCCACACAGCAGCCACTGGCCACATGCGGCTACTGAGCACTAGACGTGGACAATGTGACTGAGGAACTGAATTTCCAATTTTCTTTTACTTTAATGAATGAAAGTTTAAAGAAGCTAGAGGCTTGGATAGCACAGGTTTAGATAGATAACTCATCAGTGTAAAAAAGTTAAATGTCTATTATCCCAAGATAGTGGGAATAGTCATTATTAATGATAATAACAGAAACAGAAATAGTTAATTTTTTTTTTTTGAGATGGAGTCTCACTCTGTTGCCTAGCTGGAGTGCAGTGGGGTGATCTCGGCTCACTGCAACCTCTGTTCCCTGGGTTCAAGCGATTCTCCTGCCTCTGCCTCCCGAATAGCTGGGATTACAGGTGCGCACCACCACACCCGGCTAATTTTTGTATTTTTAGTAGAGACAGGGTTTCGCCATGTTGGCCAGGCTGGTCTCAAACTCCTGACCTCAAGTGATCTGCCCACCTTGGCCTCCCAAAGTGCTGGGATTACAGGAGTGAGCCGCCACACCTGGCCAGAAGTAATATTTAAGGGTGCTATGTGCCAGGCTCAGTGCTAAGTGTTTTATATATGGATCATTACACTAAATCAAGGACCAGCCTGCAAGATCTACGCTATCAGTATTTCTACTTGACAGATGGGGAAACTGAGGTTTGGACACTGAGTAACTTACTCAAGGTCATACTGCTGGGTGGAAAACCAGGGATTATAACCAGGTATCTCTGTCTCCCTAACTCACAAAACACATTTTTAAATTCTTTTCTTTTTTCTCTCTTCTCTTTTTTCTTTTCTTTCTTTTTTTGAGACAGGGCCTGGCTCTGTCACTCAGGCTGGAGTGCAATGGCACGATCTCGGCTCACTGCAGCCTCCACCTCCTGGACTCAAGCCATACTCCCACCTCAGCCTCCCAAGTAGCTGGGACTACAGATGTGTACCATCACGCCCGCCTAATTTCTGTATTTTTTGTTGAGACAGGGTTTTGCCATGTCACCCAGGAGTTTCTTGAACTCCTGAGCTCAAGTGATCTGTCTGCTTCAGCCTCCCAAAGTGCTGGGAGTACAGGTGTGAGCCATCGAACCTGGCCTAAATTATTTTCTTTATACTTTTTTGTATTTTTCAATGCACATGAGCATAACTTGTAATCAAGGAGAAAAAATAGATTTTAAAAAAGGCCCTAAAAGGAGGTAATTCCTTTTTTCCCAGGAGCAGAGTGTACGGAGGGGTTGCTGGGGTCCCAGCCAACTGGGCCCCTAGCTGCGGGGTGGTGAAAGGAGCCAGCAGTGCGGTCACAGGCCCCCTCTGTCCTGCATGCTCCCACTGCCCAGATGCCCTGCACCTAGGAGCCCCGAGCCCACAGATGATGCTGGGCCTGCAATTTTCCAGCAGCTAGGCCACCAGTGGGACCCAGCTTCCTCCCAGCCCCACCCCATCAGTTCCTGACAGGTTTCTCTGCAGTTTTGCAATCATCACCTAGGTCTACATCTTAAAGAAGGCAGTAGGCCAGGGGGCCATCTGCAAAGTCAACCCACGCCTCTTTTACCTCGGATCACCCTTTCCCACTCCCTTCCAGAAGAGCCAGTGCTTTCAGGATAACGAGGAACACAGGGCCAGCAACCCAAGCCCCGGTCCCGCTGTCTGCCACGGCACGTGCAAGGAGAGATGTGCTTTTCCCAGGAGGGGCGGTCATTGCCCCCAAGCATCTCCTCCTGGGATTGCATCTAGGTTCAGAACAAGGGGGACAAAGACAATTCCCTTGAAAGGTCAGAGATGAAGGCAGAAGCCCCAGCAAGTACTGAGCCCAGCTAGAAATGGAGGCAGGGAAAGTTCCTAGTTGCGCCTGCTTTTTCTCCATAGCGCCAACCTGGGGGTGCGGGACAGGGAGCAACCGCCCCACTTGGTCTGGCTTCTATGGCAGCTTGTTTTTCCCTTGAGAGGCACAGATTGTTCTGGTTTCAGGCAGGTTGGGGAGGTGGGGTCGGGGGGTGGCGGCAGGATAAATGTCCTTACTTAGAAGTTTTTATTATTATTATTATTATGGATTTTTGGTTCCCCGCTGTCTGCAGTTCTGTGTCATTTCCAATCTACCTTCAGTTTCCCTTGGATTTATATATTTATTTTTTGGGGTTGGTTTCAGGTACTTCTAGTCTATCAAACAATCAGCCCTGTGAGGTACGCTGGGTGTTTCCAGAAATTACATCACAAAAAATCATGCAATTAAAGTGTAAGGGAAAAAAAAACATAGCTGTTGCTTAATTTTGTATTTTAATTAGCGACTTATTGTAAACGTAGACTTTTAAAATGGAGGCACCTAAGCAAAGCCAGTAAACAAGTTTTTCTAATGAATTAATTTCACCTCTTTCCTCCTCCTCCTCCTCCTCTTCCTCCTCCTCCTCACCAGCCCAACTGTCACCCTCCAGATTTTCTCTGTCCCCTTATTTTCTATTCCACTTCTTGATCTTTGCCAAACACATATGAGAAAAAGAACACCCCTGAAATAAAATTGGGGATGCTGGCACCCAGGACTCCCCCTGGAACCCGCTTCCAGCCTTGATGGTGAGGATGCTGACTGAGGACCCGGCATGAAGTTGGCTGCCGCAGCCCCTTGTCCCGTCCCAGCCCAGTTAGCTGCTGCCAAGCCCCTCTCGGCCGGCCCCCAGGGACCTCCCCACTCCTGTCTGTGCCCCGATCTCAGCAAAAGACAGAGACAAACCGGGAGCGGCACTGACTGCCAAGGCAACAGTGAGAGGGTGGAGCCACGTGACACCTGGGGGGAGCCTGCAGGAACAAGGTGAGGAGACCTGGAGAGAAAGGAAGGCTTGGGCTGTTGTGAAACCTAAGACACCTCTGGTTGCCTGGAGGAAGGAGGAGAAGGGGCATGGGTGGGAGAAAGAAGAGGCAGTCTGGAGCTAGGGAGAGAGAAGCTGAAATTAGAAGGGTCTGCCCAGGCCACACTGCAGCTGGGAGAAAGAACACATCCATCAGTCCCAGGCACCCCCAGAGGGCTAGACCCAGGCCGCCACCATTGGCCACGTGCCCCCATTGGTCTAGAGTTCTGCTCCTTCCCCCATAGAAACTTCCCAGCTTCAGGAGAGGAAGCAGATTGGCCTCTTTCAGCCTTGTTTCTGCGGGGGAAGGCTGAGGATCGGGAGCAGGGTGTCCCTGCTCTCTGCCTAGTCCTGCCATCCTGGAAAGGGCAGACACATATCCAGATATTCTACCACATGGAAGACTCTGGGAAGCTGTCTCTGCCACACATGAAGAATGGATACCACTGGGTGTCTCCAAGTCCCTGTTCACTGGAGGAGCATGCAGGCCCTCCTGTGACCCCAGAAGCTCGGCCAGTTTAACGAGGGCAGGGTGTCCACCTGAGTGCCAGACAGGTGCATGGCTCCTCCCTAAAGCTGTCATCTCCTAAGCCAATGCAGAGACACCATAAAGGAACAGGTTTGCTTTACAGACTCTCTCCCAGGGCAGAACCCCACGCTGGCCACTTTTACTTTGAGCATGAAGAGCTGTATGGGTGGGCTCAGTAAGGGCTGCTCCTGGCCTGCTCCCTCCCACCTCCTCCCCCTCGCCTCTGACTTGAAGCCCAATCTGGGACCTCCGCCTGCCATGACAGCAGGTGGCCCCATGACCACATGGTGGAGGATGGGGGCTCCCGAAGGCTCTAGAACACCTGGTGGCAGAATCCTGGCCCCCACTCACTAAGATTCCCAAGGAAAGGAAGGAGGGGAGGAAGGAAGGACCACAGAGAGGAAGGGGCTGGGTGCCCGTGTCATCGAGCACCGGTGGGAACCCAGACCCAAGCCCACGACAGATCCTGCTGGGTACAGCTTCAATCAGAAAGGAAAGCTCTCATCAAACATAGGCTGGGCAGGGATGTGGGCACTGAGATTAGGGATTTGGAAAACCATCTGAGGAACCTGGCCCTGGGAAGACAGCAGCAGGATTTAATACCTTATCCCAGCTGTCTGGTAAACACCCTGAACCATCCCCACACTCCGTTAGGCAGCCTCGGATCTTCAGGTGTGCCGGCTACGGGCAGGTAGAGACAGACGTGGGCAGAGACAGGAAGGGAGGGAGTGTGGGCTGGGGGAGGGGGCGGGGGTGGAGCTGGCCTGGGAGGGATTGGATGGGTGGCAGCCAAGCCAGACAGTCAGCGAGACAGCTGACAGGTGCAGGACAGTGGGACCCGGGAAGGAAATGGGCGAGCGGGGGTTCCGAATCCTCAGGGGTCTCACGCACCCCGGGGACTGAACATGGTGAGGGGAAGGGTCAAAGTCTTGGGGGCAGAAGGCCTCGGCCTTCTAGCTTCTCAGGATACTTGGCCGGGGGAACGCATGGACCAGGCAACAGGCTCCCCCAAACCAAGCAGGACAAGGCAGCAGGTGGGGGTTCCAGCTTCCAGGGCCTGCTGTGGTCAGACAAGACAGCAGTCTGTGTGTGTGCTTGTGAGGTACCCTGTCCCCAGCTCACACACACACATCCTATGCCAAAAAGAAAACCAAAGCACTCAAAATGGAGCGTCCTTCTAGTCTGGGCTGGGGCTGATATGCACTGAGAAGAGGCTGCAGGGTGGGAGCAGCTCTGTCGCTGCTCAGAGGGGCCTCACCTCTCCAGAGATGGGTTGGGGAGAGTTCAGAGCAGACGAGTAGACCAAGAAGTGTCTGAAGGTCCTGGCAGCTCCCTGTGGTGGTCCGGAGCAAACCTCCTTGACTCTGATCCCAGCACAGAGGTGGGACCTGAGGGAGTGGGCAGGTGCCTGCACAGAGGCCAGGTGCTCCTGGGGTCCTCCACCGCCAGGCCCACAAGGGGCACTGCACTAATCCTCTTTTCCCATTTCCGTCTGCTTGTGGATGTAATTAGAGTTTTGGGTGGAAATCCACCCGGAGTGCACCCTCCCACCTGACACCGTCGCTAAATCCTTGGATACACACGGTGTATCTCCTGACTCTCGGAGAATCGGGAACCATTTCAAAAGCTAAACAATCTACCACTTTTAAATGTTCTCAACTCTGACTGCTTTCGGCAGCACACTGTCAAATCTGCCCTGGCCTTGGCCAGGGCCAAGTTCAGGGCCTCCCTCTCTGTCCCTGAGATTAGGGATTTGGAAAAAGTCCCACCACCAGGGCCTCCTGTGTAGTCTACAGAGGAAAAGAAGAGGTTGCTGGCCTGTTGCGGGGCTGGGTTTAGAGTCCTTTGCCTTCTGCACATTCTTTAAGCCCCATGATCCCAAGAAATCCCATCCATAGCCCCCCGATCCAAAAGGATCACCAGGAGATCCAGATGGAGCATTTTCCTGCTCTATTAACAACCACACAGAGCTCTGGCCCCACTGCTGGAGACTGGCCTGACTCTTGGGTATCTCCCACCACCTGAGTCAACGCGGACCCCTCTCTTCCCCAAGTGTGACCCTGTAGGCCTAGAGGAACCACCAGGAGAGGCTGGAGGCTTGAGCCCTCCCTCCTCTGTCCCAGCGCCAAGTTCCCTGCAACCCACAAGCACAGTCCTGACACTCAGAGCTCCCGCGGTCTTACAGACAAGGGAATGAATCCCCACGTGTCTCCTGCAACCATCTCTGTTCCAGCTTCTCTTCCAGACTCCTGCAGTCTCTCTACTCTGGCCCTGCCAGAATCAACAGTTTAAATCTCTGCATTAAACACACACACACAACACCCCAACAAGGGAGACAGAATACACCGAGAAAACCTCACCAGACCTAGGGTTGGGGCTGGAAACCGGCGACACTGGCTCACCGTTTCCCCCGCACCAGGCAGTCGGCCAGAAAACCCTGGGCAATACACACGGCAGACTCCGCCAGACATTAGAACACTTGTTCGGTTCCCTACCCTTTGGAAGCCAGGCCCCCAGTGCATCGCTTTGGGCCATTGCTGCCGATAATTTTTCAGAGATAAACAAACCGGTTTGGATAAAACAAGATCCAACCTGAATTCTTCACCCAAAACTCAAAATGAAACTCTCCTATCACCCCTTTCATTCCCTTCTCCGCCTACCTATAACCATCATCCAGTTCCCTCAGGTTCAGACGACTTGATTTTTTTTTTTCTTTTAAAAATTCAGTTCTCTAGCTTTTGGATTCATGGACACTACAATGTCTGGGACCATTCGGCTCAATGTGAAGGCATGCGGGGGGATTGAGAAAGTCCTGGCCAAGTTTCTCCAGGATGCCTGGGTTGGAAGGGAGAGGGAGAAGGTGGGACCTCAACTGGGCTGGTTTCTGGCCTAGGTCTTTTTCCCTGGTTCCTTTTTGGCTCAAAGTCTCTCCTCCATGCTCCGATGATCTCTTCAATCTTCAGCCCCTTTCAAGGGGATGGGTGTGAACGGGAGCAGAGCAGTTGGTCTACCTGCCCTCTCTAGGCACAGAGGGTAGGGTTGCTCAGTTACCCTTAGGGGTTCACCAGGTTAATGGAGGCCCGATGTCAGGACAAGAAGGAGGCCAAAGGGCCGAGAGGAAAGATGAAGCCCTGAGGTCTGTGGCCACATGTGTCTCTCTGCCAGCTCTGTGTGTGACATGCCCTCCTACACCTAGACTCATTCATGCCTGACACACTCTCAACCATCACACCGTCCCACCCAATCAGGCCCCCAAGTACCCTCCCGCTGCAGCCTCTCCGTGTGATACTGTCTGCTTTCTGCCCTGAGCTCGTCTGGAACCTCTGTCAGGGCTCCCGCCTCCCAAGTCCCCATCAGTGGGGTCTGCTCGGTCCCTGTAGCTAATTTACACCCGTCAGGGTTTAAAATAGCAGAGGCATAAATGAAAAGTCCAATTTCTTCAAATTTGCATTGTAAAACCATCCTTCAACTTCCTTGAAATAAATTTTACTATTTTATTAGTGCAAACAAAATGGTAATAAAACACTAATACAGCGTCTTGTATCCAGGGGAAGAGCTAAAATTAACATAGAGCGAGCAGTGTTTGCTATTACATTCAATTACCTTTTTACTTGAGATTTACATTCTCATCCCCTTAATCTCCATAGTAGTGGCTTCAAAATCATTCCTCCCAGGCTCTGCCCTTCCCAAGCCCCCACAGCTGGAAGCCAGGCCTCCTGCCCAGATGGCGCTCACCCCGGGCATGGAGCCTGCCCCTTTCTCCACAGCTGCCTCTTGTCACAGGGTACCACTTCTCTCCCCTGCTTGTAATTGTCTCACGTCTTGGCCTCTCAGTACTCAGCAAGTTCACACCAGAGGGCTCTGACACGAGACACATCCAGACAGGCAGTGATCGATAAGCAGGTGCATGGGGCATGGGTTGGGGGCACTGCCCACCGAGCCTGCAAAGGCTCTCCCTGGTACCAGCTAGGGGCGGGAGCTCCTGGGAGTCCTGGGGAAACTGGCATCTCTGGTTTGACAGGTTGTGGGAGAGGGTTGGCTGCATGGCACAGCTGCGGACTCCAGACGGTGGCAAGAAGCTCCAGCCATCCTGAAGTAGGAAGGGGTGACGGCTCTATGGGGGCCAGCCTTCTTGCTCATCTTGGGAGGTGGCTGCTTGCCAGTGATGGAGATGGGGCTAGAACCACCTCACCTTCTCACCATCCAGTGCTCTTTCTTCAACAGAAGCAGTCCCTAAAACCAGTCACCCCCAAACACAGCCCCACCATCTGATCCCCTAGGAGGGTCCCTTTACTTCCTGCAACTGGAGGAAGCATCATTCCACGTCTGGAACCGGCCAGCCTCACCCTGAGCCAGTGGGGAAGATGACCGTGTTTCCAAATGGCTCAAATACTGGGTCCTAGTTCCAGATCTGTCACTGACTAGCTGTAGGGCCTGCGGCACGAAGCAACCTCCCTCTGGGCCTCAGTATCCCCACCTGTAAACCAGGACAATAACCTGTGAGCTGCCTTCTTCACAGGAAGGGTCATAATGATGGAACGATCACACAGGTGTCTCTGAGCCCACCCGAGCCTCGGAAGCTCAGCTGGGAATCTGTTCCTGAGGACAGGACAAGGACCGCAGGGTTGGGACCCCTATGAGGACCACGGAGAGGGGCGTCCGAGTCCTGGGCCAGGCCACCTCTGACCTCTGTGACTTCACCCTTCACCCACAAGCCTCCTTTCTCTTATTGGTCAAACCACCGCATCATTCCCACAAAATCCTCTGAGCTCATGCGGAAGGAAGAATTGCCATTCAGCCCCAGATCCGGCCACAGCACAGTCTCACTCAGGGTAGGCCTGGGGCAGGGGACCAAGTGATACGCGAAAAACAGACGGAAGACCCCGTTAATTTTACTCTGCCCGGCTACTACAACGAGGGGGAAAGAAGCGACACACAAAAACGCAACCACACACACAAACACAATCTCATACACAACCACTTACACTCATTTTCACACACAACCACACACCATCTCACACACAATCTCACACACACCATCTCATACAAAATCACACACAAAACCACATACCACGTTACAATCACACACAATCCCATACACACCCACTCACATAATCCACATAAAATCACACACAATCTTATATACAGCCACTGACACAATCCCACAACCACACACAATCTCACACACTCTCATATACAATGACTCATGATCTCACACAATCACACAATTTCACACAAAATCTCACACACAGGCACACACAGTCTTCCACACCATTTCACACTATGTCACAACCACATACAATCTCACACACAATCGCATACACAATCTCATACAGTCTCATATACACTCACTCATACAATCTCACACACAATCACACACAATCATACAATTTCACGCAAAATCTCACACACACACAATCTCATAGTCACACCATCTCACACAATCTCACAATCACAATTTCACACAAAATCTCAAACACAAGCACACACAATCTCATACTCCATCTCACACTATCTCACAATCTCGCACACAATCACTCTTACAACCACAATCACACACAATCTCATACACAATCACGCAATCTCACACAGCATCTCCCACAAAAATCTCACAATCTCACACAATTCCACACAAAATGTCACACACAAGCACACACTCTTACACAACCACACACAATCTCACACTTCACCTCACACAATCTCATAAACAATCTCATACATGATCACTCATACAATCTCAGACACAATCTTACAATCACACACAACCACACACATCCTCATACAATCTCATACAGAATCACACAATCTCACATAGTCTCACAATCACAGTCTCAAACACAGTCACTCACACAATCTCAGACACGATCACACGCAAAACGATTTACACACGAACACAATCTCACACACACAAAACAACATATGATCTCACACACACCCATTCCCAACTCCCCTCTCGCGGTCTTTCTTCCTGAATCTGATTCCTAAAATGTCTTCCAGTGGACACGAGGAGGAGAGCTCCCATCCAAACTGTTCCCAGGCAAACGTGTCCTTGCTCTTGATCCATGTGGAATTCCAAGTTCCCCTGGCAGAGAGCGGCTTCTGGGACTCTGGGAGGGAAGAATCTTCTTTAACCCCAGTGGAAGTGCAAGCAAAGGCTGTTGGCAGTTGGGCGTGACTGCCCAGAACACCAGGGACCCGCCTGGAGGTCTCTGCTCCCAGCCTGACCGCTGGCTGCAGCCCTTTCTCCCTGGGCCCCTACATCCCACCTCCCATCACATCCTAGCCCAGAGGTGGGTATCACCAATAGCTCTCCTGGCCTGCAAACAAAAGGCCAAGACCACTGCAAGAAGCGAAGGAATCAACCCCACGAGCTACATGTAGGGAGTTTGCTTTGCTGCACATTTATTTTTTCCTTCCCACTGGTGAAACAAAAGAAAGTTTGTTGTTGAGGTTCAAACATTTCTTGGGCCTTGTCCGAGTCTTACCTTGTTTTTCTTTTCCTTTCTGTCTCTCCCCTAGCCCCACCCCGTCTTCCCTGCCTCCCCACCTTGAATAAATAAAGCACCCGAAGCTGGCACTGGCTGGTGAGGAAAGTACAAACTATCTCATAATTTTATAATTTTTTTTTTTTTTTTTTTTTTTTTTTTAGCACACTGGCCTAGGGTTTTGGGCAAAGGACAAAAGCTATTGTTGCACAGCACAACACGAAGGCTGAGTCACCGATACGCCTCAGCTTCTCGAGATCTCATAGGTTTCTGTGGCTGGCACAGCCGGTGAGCTCAGCGCCCTGCGGGGGCCGTGGGTGCAGGCGCCCTCTCGCCTGGCGCTGCCCCGCCCCCTCCCCCTTGCCAGGGCTCCCTGCCGGGCCGACACGTTGGCTTTGTTGGTTTTTAATCATAGGGGGGGAATTTAAATAAAATGTTGTGAAATAAAAAACAAATCACCGTAGTCCCACCACCCTAACGCTATAATTTTCATTTTGGAGGATCACCTTTCAAGCGTTCTACAGAAGCATTTGGATTTTTATATAGTTTCTCTCGCAGCGTTCACAGCTCTTGGCATTTGGTATATTTTTTCACTCATATAATAAACATTTTTCCATGTTTCGAAACCATCCTCGGGATGATAATTTGTACAGGTGACACCGTATTTATTCCGTCGTGATATTCCTGGGCAGACCCTATGAAGTGAGAAGGGGAGAACTCTCTCGGAATTGAATCGTTTATTTGCAAGATTCCAGCCAAGGTGGGGGCTTTGCCCGAGTGACCCAGATCACCTGGCCCTTGGGGATCTGGCCTGGGAGTGTGTACCTGGAAGAGGGGCAGAGGCTCCACCAACACCCCGCCCACCCTGAGCTGGGCCAGAAGTGCCCTGGCCCTTGTGCCCAGAGAGACACGGGTTCCAGCAGGAGCCCTCACCCTCACGGTGACCTTCACTCCCCACAAACTGCACTTCCTCCTTATAAAGCGCCCTGGCAGCAAAAGGCCCACGACAACGCTCTGCTCTCCATTTTTATATCTGAATATCTCAAAGCACTTAGCAAAGACTGTCATTTTCTCATTACCCCAAGGAGAGGAGGTCATTCGGGAAAATGGTACAAATATTCCCATTTGTCAAAAGCAAGAAGGAAGTGAGTTAAAAGGAAAATTCTGCCACTTAACTGAGCAAAAGCTACCCAGGAGAGAACACTGGGGTCTCGCCTGCCTCTCCATTCAGCCAGTTTGCCTTCTCCAGTGCAGTTTCAGGCACCTCATTACCAAAAACATGGCTCAGAGCCAAAACCAGGTTTCCATTTTGCCAAGAATCAATCCCTCCCCGGTGGCCCCAGCTTAGGAGACCCTCCTACCTCGTCCAAAGTCTCAATCAAAACCATATTCTTTTATGATTATAGTTATGTAAAATACATGTTTAATAAACATATACAGTCACCAAACGGGGGAAAAACACTAGGCAGAAATACACCAGATACTAAACAATGTTGTCTCATGATAGTTAAGTTAGGGGTGCATTTTTTTTCCCTTTGATCTATTTTCAAAAACTGTTTAAAATATGGTTCTATTTTTCCAGTGCATAGGGAAAAGCGTGCATTTCAGAGTCAGATCAACCAGCGTTGGAACCCTAGCTCTCCTTTAATGAGCTGAGTGAACTCAGGTAAGTGACTGAACCTCTCAGAGCCTCATTTCCTGCCAGGTACAATGGGAATCGAACCACTGCTTGCCTTGTGTCTTTCAATCCCACAAAGAGTCACAGCGCAGCATCTGACACACAATCGGCCTTCAGTAAATGTCTATTTCCTTTCTCTTTTAATAAAATAAGAATGTAAAATCTGCCCCTTAGGGACAGAGGCAAGACCCTTCTCCTGCACCCCCTCTCCAACTTCATTCACATCCTTCACCCGTCTCCCCCCTCCCCTACTCGCCCCACCCCAACAAACCCCCAGGACACAGACCTCAGGATGCTGGTCCTGGCTCTCCTGTGACTTGCCTGGAGGGCGAGGAGGGGGCTCTGGGAGGAGAGAAGCTCCTCCTTCGACCTTCTCCACTAGCACAGGCCCAGGCCAGCCCCTCCAGGCAGCACACAGGCCTTGTGCAATGACTCGGAGGACACGCAGGGAGATCCCTGGGTTTGTGCCTTCTTGGCAGCTACCCTCTGGGAACAGGTGCCAGGCTGCAAAGGCCACCTGCTCCTGGGGAAGGGCAAGGGCCACACTCCCGTCTGCGAGGAGAGGCCAAGGAGAACCAAGATGGCGCCAGTGCTTGGGAGTCAGCTCCTCCCCGGACAGGCAGTCCAGGCCAGCCCAGGGACTGCCACCTGCACGTCCAACAGCTCAGCCCTGGGCATTGCAAGCCTTTCCCTGCTCCCTCGAGGGCTCTGTACTGGGCGGACACGTTTGCCTTGCTATTGGCGAACATGCTCCAACAGACTTGTGGTGGCCACAGCCTCTGGGATGACGCTTCAGCCTGGCCTTGGGGGTCTCCGGAGCTCAAACACAGGGAGCCCTCTGCCTTACTGCCTTCATGATGACAGATGGGGAGGGTGGAGTAGAGACAGTACTAGTAGCAACGATAGCTACCCCTCATCACCATGTGCCAGGAGCCCTTCCAGCGTCATTTCATCTAATCCTCACAGCAACCCCAAGTGATAGGTGCTATCGTGAACCCTCTTTCACAAGTGAGAAAGCTGAGGCTGAGCAGAGCCCACAATATTCCAAAGTCACAGTCCCAATAAGGAGAGACCAGGGATTTGAGCCGAGGACTTTACCACTATCCTCCCAGCATAGCTCCTCAAACAAGCAGACTCCACCAGCCTTTTCCAGAAAGAGTCCCCTGAGGGGCCTCCCTGGCCACTGGGGGCACAGACACCCCCCAGGAGCAGGTTGTAATTCTGCCAAAACAAGGGCATCGCTGTGCCTCTTGCCCTGCAGAAATAGGAAAGACGCTACCCCTCTACAGAGACAGGTTGGTCAGGCTAAAGAGTTGCTATGTCACAAATGAGGAGCACGACTGGAGGGGTATTTGAAAGGAAGCAGTGTTTCCCTCCCTGCAGCTTCTGGGAATGCTTAAGTGGGGAGGTCTGGGGACACGGGGCCATTGGCGAGAGGGCCTGGTACTAGTAAGTATCTACTGACTACGGTACTGGTGTGGACACTGTGGAATGGAGAATGATGGGGGCAAGGCCCTTGGCATCCATGAACCCTCAACATTGCAATCCTTCTTTACAAACCAGGGATAAGACCAACTTAAAATGGTGTACTCTTTCTTTTAAAATTAAAATAGGTCTCTAAGAGCAGGTTGGACACGGGGAAGACACCAGACAAGGTCCCCACGGCATGAGCCACTGGCTCCCCAGCTGCCAGGGATGAGGTCCTGGGACTGAGCGGCAGGTCCCATAAAAGCTGGTGGAGCCCAGCAGGGTGGGGGCCGGGTGGGTCACCCGGGACAGACAGTCTCCAATCGTGCTGAGCACAGCACGTCCCTTCATTCAGGAACCCAGAGTAAAATGTACAGCTGGGTCTAGAGTTGATTCAGCCCTTAACTCATTCGGGATCGCTGGCGGTGGCGGAGCCACCGAGGCGGGAAGGGGAGTGGGCCTGGTCACCTGGGGGAGGGGGCTGGGCCGTCCCTGGGAGGGGGGAAGGCTGGGGCACGACCCCTGCTGATAATGTGTGATACGTGCAAACAGAAATCATAATTCTTTGCAAAATCCCTCTCAAAACCAAACAGGCACTGAGAGTTGAGGGAGGGATGAGGGAGTGTGTGTTGGGTGGAGGGTGGGGGAAGCTTGTTTTCTACCCACTGCCAAATTCTCATTTACTGTCAGCTCCAATCCATTTGGAACTCACTGACTCAATTGCCTTTTCACGGGGAAAGGAGCCGGCACAATGCAGGGGACTTTTCAGCTTCACATTAGCACACAGGGCGCTGGGCAATGTCCGGGAATCAACACACACGACCCTCCCGGGGCCACCGGCCACCCCCGCCTCCAGACAACCCAGCCAGCCCTGCCAGGGCCACATCTGCTCACCCCTGCTTTAATATTTGGGGTTTTATTTATTTATTTTTAACGGCTAGGCCAGTGGAGAAGAGTGTGTGTGTGTGTGTGTGTGTGTGTGTGTGTGTATGTGTGTGTACATGTGCACATGGGCAAGCGTATATGTTTTGGGAGAGACAGGGGCTCTACCTCCCAAGAAGAAGGGCCTGTAAGAGTTCATTCCAGGGCAGTTCCAAGTCTTCCTTTTGCCCAAAGAAAGGAGGGATGGAAAGAAGAAATCCAAATTAGGTCTCCAGAAGGAAAGGATGTGAGGGGGTGGGGGTCACTGAAAGTAAATCTGGAAAGGGTCAATTATGGATAAATCCACATTTGCTGGGAGAGTGTCCCTAAGAACTCCACAGGCCCAAACACTATTCAATAATCATTATGAAAATAATATTGGCCTGGCGCGGTGGCTCATGCCTGTAATCCCAGCGCTTTGGGAGGCCTAGGTGGGTGGATCACTTGAGGTCAGGAGTTCGAGACCAGCCTGACCAACATGGTGAAACCCCATCTCTACTAAAAATACAAAATTAGCCAGGCGTGGTGACGCATGCCGGTAATCCCAGCTACTCAGGAGGCTGAGGCAGGAGAATTGCTTGAACCCGGGAGGCGGAGGTTGCAGCAAGCCTAGATCGTGCCACTGCAATTCAGCCTGGGTGAAAAAGCAAGACTGTCTCAAAAAAAAAAAAAAAAAAAAACTACAATTATAATCATCAAGATAACAATGGTGGTCCCTATTTTTCAAGTGCTCACCCTGTGCTCTCTACCAAGTGCTTTCTGCGCCACCTCCATTAATGATCACAAGAACCCCAGCGAGGCGGCACTGCTGACTGCCTGCCCAATTCCACAGGACTGGAGAGGTAAGACCCAGGCCCACCGTCACAAAGGTCCTAAGTGGGAAAAGAAGGGCTTAAGCCCCGTTCTGCCTCACTCTAGACCAGCCATCTCACCCTGCCCTGGGAGAGAGGAAACCTGAAGCAGAATCAAAAGAGAAGATGTCCTGGCACCACGGAGACTTTGGTCTTGGGAGCCCTCACGACATCTGGGTGTGCCCCCGCCCTCCATCTCTATCACTGTCCCATGGGGGGGTCCTCCATTTAGCCCAAGTTTGAGGGAAGCATCCCTCGGAGGGAAGCTTCTAAGAACTTCCTGCGATGATGGAAATGACCCACCTGAGCTGCCCAGCACGGGAGCTCCAGCCGTACGTGGCTGTGGGGCAGCTGAAATGTGGCTCGTTCACGGAAGAACCAAATTTTAAATGTAACTTAAATTGCCATGTGGGCTAATGGCTACTGTATGAGACGGTACAGACCCCACACCCTCCAGTTATCTCCCTACCTCCCAGCCCAAGAGCTGTTTTGTTTTGTTTTGTTTTGTTTTGTTTGAGAGCGAGTCTCGCTCTGTTGCCCAGGCTGGAGTGCAGTGGTATGATCTCAGTTCACTGCAACCTCCGCCATCTGGGTTCAAACAATTCTCCTGCCTCAGCCTCCTGAGTAGCTGGGACTACAGGCTTCCACCACCACACCCGGCTAATTTTTTTGTATTTTTAGTAGAGACGGGGTTTCACCATGTTGGCCAGGTTGGTCTCGAACTCCTGACTTCAAGTGATCCACATGCCTCAGCCTCCCAAAGTGCTGGTATTACAAGCATGAACCACCGCACCTGGCCCCAAGAGTTATTTTGGAAATAAACTAAAAGCATTTAAAGACAGGAGGATGACCTGCCAGGAGAGGCCCCACCTCAGTCAGCAGGCCCTCTCCTCTGCTCCTTCACGGCCTTTCAAAAATTACCAGTCAGCCTCCAACTTCTCTGCCTGCCTGCCTTCTTGTCTTTCTTTCTTGCTTGCTTGCTTTCTTGCTTTCTTTCTGTCTCTCTCTCTCTCCCTCCTTCCTTCCTTCCTTCCTTTCCTCTCTTTCTTTCTTTTCCTTCCTTCCTTCTTTCCTTTCTTCCTTCTTTCCTTCCTTCCTTTCTTCCTTCCTTCCTCCCTCCCTCCCTTCCTCCCTCCCTTCTTTCCTTCCTTCCTTCTTTTCCACGCTTCCTCTCATTCCTTCCCTTTCTCTTTTCCTTATCCTTATCTTCCTTTCTTTCTTTCCTTCCTTCTCATCTTTTTCCTTCCTTTCTTCCTTCTTTCCTTTCCTTTCTCTTTCCTTCCCTCCCTCCCTTTCTTCATTTCTTTCTTAGAAAAAAGCATCCGTTTAATTAGATAAATCCTTCAAGCACGTGGCCTGGAGTTCGTCATGGAAATTAACCTGCTCCCAGATCTCAGATAGTGAAACAAGAACCGGAGTGTTTTGGCATAGCACAGTGAAATGGGAGAGGCCGATGGAGTTTCATACACCTCATCTTCCATAAGTGCCCCTCGCCCCTCCAGTGCCCCCCGCTTCACGGCCTCATGCCCTTGCTTCCTTAGGTCACTGCCTCCACCCCACCTCTGCTTCTCCTCCTGGCCCTGCCCTGCCTGTCTCATGGCCCTCCACCCAGGCCTGGGGAGCACCCATCCCTGGGGCAGGTGGGAAACCTCAGCTCCATCCATGTCAGGGGCTAAAGGGACAACCGTTGTCCTCTGCCCCTTGGCTAAGCGCCGAGGCTCTGCGATGAGCTCAGGCCAAGACCCAACTGAGGCTCAGCCCACAACGGCTGCTTCATCCTCCTCCTGCGCCCCTGCTATGTGCGGCTCACTGGCAGTGTGCGTTCCGTAAAATAAAGCTCAAAGTGGAACCCCAGCAAATGTCAGCTGGGATCCTCTCATCTAATTCTCATGGTCCACGTGGCGGGAATTCCAAGTCCCATTTTACAGATGCGGAAACAAAGGATTCGAGGAATGAATCGTCCAAGTGGAGGAAACACAATTCGCCTTCAGCTCAGCCTGGCTCCTGATCCCACGCGCCGCTCCCTCTGCCAGCCACACAGCCTCCATCTGCGAGGCGCTCTCGTGGGCACGACTCTGGGATTGCCAGCACCCAGAATTCAGCTCACACTGGCAGAGGCCACTGGCGCCTTGGGCCGGTTTCCAAGATCTGCCCTCACCCCACCCCACCCTGGCCTTCTGTCCCAAACAGCTCCCATGATGACCCACCTCACCCCACCGAGCTCCAGGAACACTTGGTCTGGCCAGTGTGGGAAAGAAAGAGCAATGGCCCCTGCCCCACTTGAGGGACTGACTCCACATGTGGGCAGAGTCTTCATTCTCATCCCCTCCAGACCCAGCAGCAAAAACACCAGGAGGACCCCAGGCAGGCCAGAGAGGTAAAGGACAAAATGCAGAATCTCTGTGCAGCACCACGTCACCCTGCACTAGGGGCCCAGCTCCAGACAGACAGAGAGCAAGCTCTCCCGGTTCCCCTCTCCATGGCAATCCCTGATAAGCCGCAAGTGCTTCCGTGGCCTCTCCTGCATGGGTCTGTAACACACACAGACATGTGGTCCTAACATTTCACACGTCTTAGCTCGTGTAACCCTCACATCAGCCCCACGAGGTAGGTGCTATTATGCCCATTTCACAGATGAGGCACCGGCCAGTTAAGTCACTGATGAAAGGTCACACGATTTTGATCCCCAGCGAACTCGCTCCAGAATGCACCATCTACACTATATACAGCTCCTCAAATGAACCTGTTGGCTCCAGAGGCACAAAATAGTAAAGCACACCCCATATCCTGAATGGGATCCCCCATTCTGCCTGAAAGGCAGCCCCCAAATTCACCCCCAAGTTCCCAATGATAACAGAACCAACCTGCAACCTGACACAAAAATGTAACCCCAGCACCACCCGCGACACCCAGGCTCACGGCTTTCTGGAATGGAATTCACAGGGGTCCCCTTTGAGACTGATACCATATGACATAAAAACCGGCTCCCCTGACCTTGGGGACACCTTGCACTTGACAATGTCAACCATGATAAATTCTTCGTTATGTTTAATTACTTTAAAAAGGACTTTCATAGCTAAGAGCCCAGCCAACCATCAGGACACCCCTCCGAGGGTGGTAGGGTCAGAGCCCATTTGACAAGAGAGGAAACTGAGGCCCAGAAAGGTAAAATGACTACCTAAGGCCACACAGTGATTTACTGCAGAGCCAGTACCAGAACAGGGTCCCCAGATGCATAGCCTATCAGGCCACACCTCGCAAGACCTTAAGTGTGGGACTCACAGAAGGGTAGGGGAGTGGACAGTTAGACCTGAGTGGAGCTCGGGGCCACCCTTGTCTCACCCCTTCCCCCGATCCCCAGCCAGAGATGCTGGGGCCTGACCCATGGTCTCCCCAGGGATCAGATTTCCCCAAAATTCCCGAAGGAGCTGTGGGGACGAGTGGGCCCGGAAATGGCCCTCACATAGCGAGCGGCACAGCTGAGCTCCCCGGGGGCGAGGGGGGCGGGCGGAGCTGGAGACGCTGGCACAGCCCTCATAGGTACTCTGCCAGCAATTAGTGCTGGGGAAGGGTGCCAGCCTGGCAGAGCTCATTCCCCCACCCCTTCTTCTCATTTACACACGCGCACTATCACCCGCACACACACACACGCATACACACACGCTCACCCACCCAGAGACCATCAGCAAAGAGGCAGCGAGGCTTCCTTTCGGTAAATCTCATCAGCAAGGCACACGCAGGGCATGCAATTTGGCCATTACTGCTCTTAAACAACAGAAAAGCAGAATCCACCCGCCATTAACCCATCCCACTCTCCCTCCGGGCTTCCCACCGGCTCAGGCACCAGCCTTCACCTCTGACTCCCACACATCGCCTTTAAAAGCTCCCCAGAAGTTGCTTTCCAAAAGAAACACAGAGTTTGAAAAAATGTTTTTTTTTAAAACTATGATAAGTCCAACCTGAATTGTGCTATTCTCCATGCTGACATCTCTCCACAGAGCAAACTATCCAAGGTTCAAACATCACCTTGCCTAAGACCCTTGCTCAAACATCCTAGAATCCCAGAGAACGTTAGCTGGGTACGGGGATGTTCTCATCCAGAACATCCCTTTATATGTGCCCAAGAGCTCTGCCATTAAGGGGATGTATCCATTACTGTGGATAGGGGAACCGGGAGAGCTGCCTTTGGCTTGGTGAGGGGCATCGCTACCTGAGCAGGTGGGGTTCCTCACAGAGCAACCTGAGTGCTAGCCCCGATCCACCTATGGGGTCCCCTGGGTGACAGTTTGACAGCACTCTCCTCTCCCAGTGCAGAGGCAGGCAGGTGGGAGTAGTGGTGGGGACCGATCTTGCCTCCTCCCTCCTGCCCCCCTGCCTCATCCTGGAGAATTGGAAAGAAGCCCACCAGAGCAGGGGGCCCTAGAGGGTCCTTAGACTGCATTTATAAGATCTGCGAAACCCCTCAAAGTATAAGCAACATTTATGCTTATGAGATTTTTTTTTATTAAGAGGATTCTCAAAGGGGGCACATGGATTCAAAAGAAGGGAAGAAGCACAGCCCAGAGACTGCCCGCCGCCAAACCCGGGCTCAGCAGTGCCTCACACCCAGGTGGCCAAGGATGGAACGGGCGGAGACCACAGGCAGGACTCCAGTCGTCTTGGCAGCAAGCATCCCTGACCGCTGCCTCCTCACCTGGGAGCTGCCCCGGCCTCATCCTCGCTTTGCCTGGAAGCTGGTCACTGGCAGGGCTGGCCCGGGAGCTGTGCCATGCCCTGGGCCAGCGCCCTCCCTCCTGTGTGCCAGGGCTTCCTGCCCAGCCAGCAGAGGCATCACACAGAGGAGCCTACCAGTGGGGACGGAGGGGAAGCCAGCAGCCGCTGCCGCTCTGCAGAACCTCGCAGATCCTCTAAGCCACCTAGTGTCCAGAGCTGAGCTCTAGCCACCACTCTGTCCCTCCTGCTTCTCACAGTGGCCACTGCAGGGGAGCCCAAGGGGACAGTAAGGGGGAGCGTGGGGTGGGACAAGCCTCCTCTAACCCTACCCCCACCTGGGCCTTCTCCAGGGACTTGAGGCCAGGGGTCAGGAGCCAAGCTGTTTGGGGACATGGTGCCCAGGAGAAAGCAAATACCCTGTGGCCCCTGCCCACACCCCCCACCCAAGACAGGGCTGTTCCCATCACCCCTGCTCCTTGCTCCTAGCAAAGCCCCCTATCTTTGAGATCCCCTGGGTCATCTCAGACAACCCATCCCACCTGGGACATCTTGGGGTCCCCCCACCCCAGCCTCCAGGCCTCCTGCTGAGCCTCCCAAACCCTGGGCCTGCCACTTCCCCAGGGCCTCTGCCTGCCCCCCCCCACCCCCTCCTCTGCTGGCTCTTTTCTCTGTGTCCTCAAGACTCCTCTCACCTTGAGAAGTGTTAGGATTACCCAGCATTTACACTCAATGCGCTTCCTTATTCCTTAAGACTTATTAAGAATGATAATGAGTTCCGAAGGAGCGACACGTCCCTGTCTCTCTCTCTCTCTCTCTATCCTCCTCTCTCTCTCTTTCTCTCTCTCTCTCCCCCCACCTTCACTCTCTTTCTCTACATGTCTTTTCCACCAAAGACACATAGGACAAATCCAGACCAAAAGGGAAAAAATTTCCAACAATATGGAAGAAGGGCACTTGAGAATTTCTATTCAATAAACCCATCTCTCTTCTTCCTTCTCCCTGGTTGTCCTCAATTATTCCAAGTAAGAAAAAAAAAAAACTCCCCCTTCCCTTCACACTGTCCAGGCCACCCCTCACTCTGCCGGACTTTGAACAGGGGGAACAGGAGAAGGGCCCAGCTTGCCTGCAAAACCTCGTTAACGTGCAGCTCTTAAACGCTTGATTAATTTTTGCAGAATTTACGACAGGCTTTAGCTTTTTTTCCCCAAGCTGTGGCCTCAGAGCCACAGCAACTTAACTTGGTGAACTCAAGGGGGCCCGAGGTGGGGGTGCCCCCCTCCCCCAGTGGCCTCCTGCTGCTGGCACCCCAGGCAGCCCTGCAACCGAAGGGAGCCACGCAGATGCCACCACCCAGGCAGAAGACAGACCCACTCGCAGAGCGGTGTGGCACCCAGAGGAGAGATCACCAGGCAGCCAGAACCACGGTTGACTTCTGGCCATCTGGGACTTTTTAATTTCAAAATAAGAAAGCCAGTAGAAAGTGGACAGAGAAGAAACCAACCCGGGGCGCTGGCGATGATGCTTCCAGCCTGCACCCTCCCAGCCACGCCACGTATCCCGGGCACAGGGACCGGCCTTATCGGTCTGCCGGGCTGCCCTTCAGAGAAAGGGAAGAACAGATCCTAATGAAATTACGGTTTTTAAAATGTCTATAAATTAAATCTCTCTCCTCTCTCCGTGAATCTCCCCCTGAGCTCCCTCTCCTCTACCAGGCTTGTTTGCCTCTCTTCGGTTCCCTCTGCTCATGTCTGTTTTTCTGATATAGACATCAAGAGGTTACGGGCTCAATTACAACTCCGCTGGAGTCTCAGCATCAGACTGGCTCGGCCTTCTCTTCTCCTCTTCAGAAACAAGATACCAAATAAATCTCTCTTCTTTATATTTTTATTTTCAATGCCAAAAGCCTAAAGATTCATTCCGTGGACTCACAGCCTTTTTGAACTTCGTTCAGATGGTGGGGAGAATATTCTTTTTAATTGTGTGTGAGTACAACATAAATGCTTCTCTCTTTATCTCGTTCCCCCCTTGTAAGGACACACACAAAAACCTTGGCTATGCCTGAAATTTTAAAAAGGGGGAGAGGATGGTATAAATGTACTTAATGTATGTCTATAAGAGGGGGCGAGCGAGCCCTGGAGAATATTAGTAGGACATCTAGCACATTCTAAAGTTTAGGGGGGGGACATCATGAGGATTCTTATTAGCAAAGGTCCATTTGTAAAGGGTAGATCATAAAAGGTGATTTTTTTTAAAAAAAAGAAAAAATTTGCTTCTACCTTCCCTAATACTGCCACGAGATGCAGAAGGGGAGATGTGCCATCTATATAATTTTACATCCGAAAAGACCCTCTTCCCATCAAAAAAAAAAAAAAAAAAAGTTGAAAAATCCAAGTGTTAGTCAATCATCAGAGCTGTTGATTCCTGAGAAGAAGAAACCAGCTCTGAGTTGTAGGTCTAAGGGGAAAAGCAAAACAAAAACAAAAACCCCACTATACTTCTGGAAATATTAACCAGTGGGGATTCCAAAAGCTACTTTTCCTGGAAAAAGCACTTGAGACAAAGGTCGGAGAAAGCGGAAGCTGAAGGTGAAGCAAAAAGAAAAACTTAGTCTTTCCAATTAACTAGACTGGGAAAAAGAAGGGAGGTGGGAAAACACATTACTACCAACTCATTAATTCTTTCCTGTAAACAATTTAATTAAATTCTGCTAAATACAGGAGAAATACTTATTTTGGAGTGCTTCCCCCAACCTCAAAAGCAAATTCCTCCAGGTTCCTCCCCCCGTCATGCTAACACCTCCCTTGTCTCCAAGCTACACAACCTTTCAGTGGGTTTCCAGCCCAGGCGTGGACTGCACTGCTGAGGGCTGCGAGAATGACAGCCTCATATGTCTGAAAGCTGACACTTCAGCTTTGAAAAGAAATGGGGGAAAATAAGCTGTTGACTTCTTGGTTAAAGTATTTTCTTGTTCTACTCATGTTCTTATGTCACTGGGCTAAAAAAAGAGAGAGAGAAAAAGAGGGGGAGAGAGAGAGAGAGAAGAGAGAGATATGACTTTCCTTGAATGATCTGTTTAACCTAAGCCAGAGGAAAAAAAAGAAAGTCATTAATTACTTATGTGAGCTATTGCTTCAGAAAGACAATAAACCTGCCCGGTCGCCATGGATATGACATATTTGCTCTGAAAACAACACAATAATTAGCAAAGGGGAAAGATACAAGGAGAATATGCAAACTCCTGAGTTTAAAGCCACAGTGCTCTTTTCTACTCGTAAGCCTCTGTTCTGTTTGCAATCCAAATCAAACAAATTTTAAAAATATAGCAAAGAGGGAAATAATAGGATTGGTTCCTCTCGCCTCTGAGCTGAGCAGCAACAACCACTCTACCTCCCTCCCTCCAATATAAAATAATATAAAAGAGAACCAGGGTGGCAGAAAGAAAGAAAAAAAAAAAACTCAAGTATTGCCTGTTTTATTTCCTATAGCAGGGGTGGAGTCAGTTTTTTTTTTTTTAAGTGTGCTCTTATTTAGCATTGAACCTTCTGGCCAGATATAAATTTATTTATGAAAGCCAAATGCTCTGTGCATGGCTCACCCTCCCCCCCCCCCACACAAAGTAAATGGAAATGTGGAGGGGTGGGGTTGGGGGGGGGGGTGTCCAGTTGAAAAAGTAAAGCAGTATATTCAGAAAGCACCATCTCTATGGAAGGACATTCACTCCCCCTACCTCCAAGAAAATGCAACCCCTGCCTTACTTTAATATTAAAAATGCATTAAATGGTTCTACCTACAACTTAGTCCCAAAGGATCATTAGGAAATGCAATCGCTTTGTATCATATCTGTCAGCGTGATAAATATCTGAGTCAGAGTCAGTTTGCAATTTTTCAGTGTCACAAAACAAGATAATTTTTTTCTGTCTTCCTTTCTTAATTCACTGCACCGCCTCCCCACGCCCCCACCCCCACCCCCAACCAGTCACAAATCTACAGAAAAATACCTGGGCAGAGAAGAAAAGGAGAAAAAGTTGATGTACTCTCACATACCAGACAGAGGTTATCGATATCCTCCCAAAAAGCAGGCAAAATTGAACTTTAAAATATTTGGGTGACAATTTTCCCCAAAAAATAAATAAATAAATAAAGCACTCCAGTAAGTTTGACTAAAAACTCCTTTTCCCCTCTTTCCAGAGGCTAATTTTCCTAAAACAGATGGTCAGGATCTAAAAGAGAAGCAAATATACCTCAACCCCCACAGGCAGAGAAATCTAACTTTGAACTTCTTTTAAATTAAAAAGGGGTGGGGGGCAAGATAAACTATTAATAAGTGTGAAAAAATTAGCTGAGCTACAAGTTTTGTTTTTCTTATTAAAAAATTATTTAAACATAAGGGGAGCAGATATAAAAGGGAGTTTCATATTTAACTGACTTTCTTATTTTTTTAAACAATAGCTTTTTTAAAAGATTGGACTCTTTGATCTTGAAAGAATTTTGCTCTTATATGATGGGGGGAGGAAGGGGGTGGTGGTGAAATGATCTGTTTTAAATGATGATGCAACTTAGAGATCAAAGCCTTCGCTTTCTTCTAGCCATAATAAGCTGTACTTGCCACAAAGCGTAAGGCTCCCGGGCTGGGCTCCTCTCCTTCGTAAGAAGGAAATAAAATGCGCCGAGACTCAGAGCAAGACTCCAAGTCTCGGCAAGGTGCAAAGTCTAAAAAACAAACAAACAAGGCAAGGGGAAAAAAAGAGGAAGGCACTGCCCCTTTAAACGTTTTAGTGCATATGGAGTTTGATTTCTGAAAGAGATCAGTTTAACATCTCCATAGAAACCAGCAACAGATTATCATCAACAGAATAAATAACTAGTCTAATAAATTAAACAGGAGGCATAAGATCGCTGGAAACCTGATTACTGAAGTTCAACAATATTCCCCATAAACTCTCCTTAACCGCCTCTAAGGTGGCTAACAAGAAGGGGGTGGGTGGGGGGGGGGGCGGCGATCTCTCCAATTCGCCGGACTCTGGGGACAGAGATGGTGGCTACCTCCTGGAAAGGAGAAGTTCTCCACTCTGCCCTGAAGAGGGTCCAGGAGCTCCCGCGAGGGGCACACCCTAAAAACCGAAGTTTGGGAAGTGGGAAAGCGGCTGGGGGTCGGGGGAGTGGCGCGGGCCGCCGGAGATTGCGCAGGTCGCGACGCCCGCCCGGGACGCACCGCCTGGTCGCCACCAGGACGCAAACCCGGCGCTTTGCGCTCGGGCGCCGAACGGCCCAGCGCCCCCTCCGGGCACGTGGAGCGCAGCCCCGGCTCAGCCCCCGGGGACCAACTACCCCCCTCCCCATGCCCGGCGCAGCTGCTCCTGCTCAGCCGGGACAGCTCCCTTTAGGACGGCGACGTGTGTGTGCGCGCGTGTGTGTGCGTGTGTGTATGTGTATGCGTGTGTGTGTGTGTGTGCGCGCGCGCGCGTCGTGGGTCGGGCGGGGGGACACCAAGATTATCCGGCGATCTGTTTTCCAGTCCCCTCGTGCGCTCTCACCGCGCGCCTGTACCAGCTCGGAGACGTCCTAAATTTACTAACTTTGCCCCGCGACTACCAGGGCCTTTTCCCCCTCGCCACCCCCTGAGTGTACCGGGTGTCGGCGGGACAACTACGCACAATGAGGGCCGCGCCCCCACACTCCACTCGGTCAGAAACGCACACTCCGCCCCGTGGCCCAGTGATCCAGGTTTGGGGGAGCTCCATACTCAGGAGAGGCGCTACTGCCGCTTTCCCGGTGGGCACGCACCCGCACCCGCACCGTAGCCAGCGTGGCTGGAAGGAGGTCCTCGCCGCGCCCAGAGCCGGCTTTCCAAGCTGAGGCTGGGGCAGAGGAACTTGTGTGGAGGAAGAGGGGGTCCCCTGCCTCCCTCAGCGCTCCACTAGCCTCCCCCAACTCCGGACCCGGGTCGGGGATGACTTGGAAGAAGAATCTGCGCCCACCCCTTAGAGAAAAATCTATTATTATTATCTTAATCTACGCCCCCAAAGTGTCCCTCCAGCCGTGATTGACGGCGCATACACCTGTTCCCTTCGCGAAGGAGCTTCCAGCGCCGGGGACAGACATTCGCCCAAACGCTCCGCAGCGGCCCAGCAACCGCCCGCCCGCCCGCGCCCGGCCAGCCCCCGCCAGCGGCCCCAGCGCGCCTCTGCCCGCACCTCGCCACCCCGGCGGCCGCCCCCTCCCCTTCCAGACCCGGCTGCCCGGCCCGCCAGCTCCCGGCAGTGCTGGCTTCGGAAAGAGAGAGAAAGAACAGAAAGCAAAACTTCCTGGCGGCCGACGGCCATCAGCTGCACATTCTGCAAATGCCACCGAGTAAAAATAAACCGGCCGCCGCTCCGCCCGGCCGGCTCACCCCGGGCGCACGAATCGGCCCCCTGCCCCGGGAGATCCCTGACTCGGTCTGGCCCGATCCCCCATTCCCGCGCGCCCCCTGGAGCCCCGCTCCCCGACGCTCCTCCGTCAGTCACCACGCTCTCCTTTGCCGTTAAGCCGGACCCTAAGTGACCGGGAAACCGGCTCTCTCCCTTTGGTGTTCCCTGCGCCCCCACAAACTACTTTTTTCTCTGTCCTTCACCAGGTGCCTATTTCAGCCCTGTGCCCTTGGATTCAGGGCTCCTCCTCCCCAGTTGTTGAGCTCCGAGGTCACCCTCAGCCCACCCTGGGGGAACAGACCCCGACCGACCCTCTCCCACGCTGCAGAGCCCCCCCGCGGAGCGCACCACTCTACCAGCCCGCTAGCCCGCCAGCCCAGCGTCCCACGTCCCCGGGCGCAACTTCTCTTCTGGCGCACACAACAGCCGGCAACAACTCGCCCGAACTTTCCCCGGGACCCAGGCGGGCTCCAGCCGACAACCGGGCAGCTCTGGGCCGATGCCCCGGCTCCCCGTGCCCTGTGTTGCCAGCCCTTCAGCCGGGGAGGCAGGGGGTGGGGTGGGGAAGGGAGTGAGGAACGCCACTTGCCGCGCCTGGAGCAGCGCACTTGAGATAAACTTCCCAGGCACAGATGAAAAAGGGGGCGCCGCTCCCCCCATCTAAGAAATCTCTTGCCTTCGATTTCCTATCGGGGATACCCTTTGGCACCCCGCGCCTAAGCGAACACTGCCTACCTCTGCTGGCAGCACCTACACCCGGTATCCGGGCACAAGAGCCGGCTGGAGGGGTTCCCCACCCACCCCTTCCCATGGGCAAAGTCTTGCAAAGTCACCCCAGGCACCCCTCACCCCGCCTCCTTCTCTGCCCTGGAGAGCGCACGACCCCTCTGCTGCTGGGGGGTGGGGTGGGGTGGGGGTTTAGGGGGAAGGAGTGATTACCCGGTGTTGGAGATCACCTGCCCCCCCGGGAGCCCACAGCGCGTGGGGCGCCCCCACCCTATTTGCAAAGTCCTGTACTCGCGCCTGGCACCTCCCTCTCTTCTCCCCTACCCCGCCACCCCCTCAGTTGGAGTAAGTGACCCCCAGGAGGAGCAGCCCTCCCCTCCCCCGGAGCCGCGCGCCGGGCATTCCCCTGGCCACGGCAGGCAACGCGCCGCCCCGCGCCCGGGTGCCAGCCCTCCGTGCCCCCTGCCTCCGCACGGCCGGAGTTGGGTGGCAGCCGCCGATCGCAGGCTGGCTGGCTGGCTCGCTCGCTCGCTCGCCCGCTCCCTGCTGCAAGCGGCAGCCCCGGGGGTGGGGGGGGTGCACCGGGACAGGGGGACAGACGGGCAGACGGGGAGGCGCCCCGGGAGGCCCGCGGAGCTGGGGGACGTGGGGGGGCCGCGGCGGAGGGAGCGCCGAGTCTCTTACCTGCACTTGGGGCGGCTTTGGGTGACTTTCCAAGTCCGGGGGAAAAATGTGTGTGTGTTTGGGATGGAGCGCCGCGGGCGCGCATGCGCTGCCCAAAGTTGCCGGATCCCGGATTTTTCGCTCCCAGTCTCCGCTCTCGCCCGCTGTGATTATGGAATTCTCCGCGGCCGGGCGGGCGAGTGGGTGGCATGCAAAACCCGGGCCGGATCGCGGGGCCGGGCTCCGCTCCACCCTCACACCCCCAGACCTGCCCCTCCCGGATCCTTCCCACCCACCGCCCGGGCTGAGCTCAGCGTGTGCGCGCGGCGAGTCGCACGGCCTGCGGAGGAGCATCTGAGCGCTCGGCCCCCTTTTGCAGCTCCAGAGGCTTCTACACACCCCCAGCTGAGTTGAGTTGAGGCTAGGGGAAAAGAGAGAAGGGATGGGGGGGGGGGGGGTTACTTTCCACCTGTTCTGAACCCCGAGAGAGCCCGAGTTCGGTTCCCACTTTCGACAGAAGAACTGGCTCTTTTTTGCAAGTTAGAATGTTAGAACTGTGGAACCCAAAGGAACGAAATGTTCTCACTGTTTGATATCTGCTTTGCACTTATTCTTTGCAAGGGAGTTTTTCATTCAATCTATTGTGCAAGAAATAAATCCTTAAGTGAGCAAGATAGGCCGTGCAGAATGAACCTTACATGGAGGGGCTGGGCGGGGGGGGGCAGATAATACACATTAAAACAAGTGGATAATGTTATTTCAGAGAATGAAAGTATCCATGAAGAAAATAAACCAAGGCAATAGGCTAAAAAGTGTCTTGGGGGCCGGCATGGTGGTTTACGCCTGTAATCCCAGCACTTTGGGAGGCCGAGGCAGGAGCATCGGTTGAGCCCAGGAGTTCGAGACCAGCTTGGGCAACATAGCTAGACCTCATTTCTGACAAAACAAAACAAAGCAGTGTCTTGCGAGAGCTAATCCCCTTGCCCCCAGATGGGGGGGGAAGGGCCTTTTGAGGGGCACTTTCATACTTTATTGAAGAAACCCCCTTTTCTCCCATACCCAGACTTCCCACTTCCCAGTTGGTTTGAGGTGGCCACACCAGCTGAGCCTAGTAGTCAGCTTCAGTGCTGAGGCCCTGTAGCTCTGGTCTTGCCTTTCTCAGCAAGCGCACCCCTCATTCCAGGCCTGAGCTGCTTTTCCCTTCAGCATAAGCGTGGGATGGAAATATCGAGAGGCATGAAAGAAACTGAAAACACCCAGATGATGAGATAAGTGAGAAACTGACCATAACAGTAAACGAAATAGATCAATGATTTGTGGAATAAATGAATATAAATTCAAAGTATGACCCACAGCTTCAAACCCTGCTCAACAGAATGCATTAAACTAAGAGGCAATGCCACAGGCTGGTAAACATTGTTGCAGGCTGGTAGTATTTGGAGCCTAATCTGCAAGGTGTCAGGAAAGCCTCTCAGGACCAGAGAAACGACCCAAAACCCTGTATGATGATTGTCTAAGACAAGCATCTTCCGGGATGCATTCCCATGTCCTGCCTTAAACTGGAAGTTAATTGTCCAGAAGCATATGGACACAGACTGGAGACATGATAGCCCTCTGGCCCTGAGGAGGCCAGGATTTGCCCTGTGCCCTAATAAAGCCAACAAATTTGGGAGAGGAAGCTGAGCCATCCCACACTCCTTAGATACTCAGTGATATTTGCTTGTGTTAGATGGACTGGGGAAGAAACCAGCTCAAAAAACCAGCTCCTCACTTCCTGGAATAGTTCTGGGGGTCCATTCGGGATCTGTCCACACAGGAAAGCCAGATTTAGACATTACACACATGTTTCGGGTTCATTTTGTTTTCCCCCCTCCTTATCCCAATAATTGACTGGAAGCAGCAACACATCGATAATTAACATCCCTCAAAGACCACTGATTGGTTACTCTCCATTGCCGCCCCCACCATCCAAGGCATTCTCAGCTCTCAGGGGTTGAGGGCTCGCTCACCCACCATCTCTAAGACCCTTGTGCCTGGTGACTTAGCAGGATGCACAGCCCCAGAGATCTCAAGCCCAATCTTGTCATCCTACAGAAGGAGAAACTGAGGCACAGTGAGGGGCAGTAACCTGAGAAGTGGCAAGGTAGCTCTTCTAACTTATTGGCTCACAGCTGAGTCCACTCCTGGGGCAGCGTAAAGAAGGGGTTAGCAGCTTGGGCTTGGGGGTGAGACCCTACCGCTCCACCAGCTGGGTGACCTTGAGGAAGGCATTTGACCCTTCTGTGCCTCAGTTGCCTCCACAGTAAAATGGGGATAATAATAGTACCTACTGCCTGGGATTGTTGAGAAGCTAAAATGAGTTAATGCAGGAAAAGGGCCTGGGCCAAGATATTGATCGATAAATGCCAGTAATTGTCATTGCTCCTTGGGACATCCAGTGCTCCCTTTACTTCTCATTTCTTTCCATCCTCTCTCCATTCCTTCTCCTTTGTCCTTTTTTTCCCCCTCCAACAATAGTCCTTCACTCATTCATTCATATGGTAGGGATGACTGAGCTCCGAGGAAGAGCAGATCTCCACCAGTGCTGGGGAGACAGAGATGAATGAGACAAAGCCTGCCCTTGAGGGGCTAGGGAAGAATTCACTTGTCTCTCTGTCCCACTATCAGGCCTACCCCACTTCTCACTATCAGGCTCACCCCTACCCCTTTCCCACTATAATGCCCTCCCGCACACCATTTCCCACCTCTCTCAATGTCTCCAACAGCCACGTCACCCACCAAACTTTTATTAAAATGTGTATTCCTCCCTCCATTTTTTTCTCAAATATTTCGTAATTCTCCCACCTCCCGAGAAGTCTTTCCACCTCCTCTAAAGGAACCTCATCTCGGGTAGGGAAGGCTGGAAACAGAGGCAAGGCTGGGAGGAGGGAAGAGGATTTGGGGGCGGGGGAGGTAAAAAGGGAAAGCTCTTTTGTTTCTCAACCATCACTCCCAATGTCCCCCAAAAAATTAAAGTAAGGGGCCAGGAGAGAGCGGCAACCCCAAACAGCAGCCTCTGATCACAGCCAAATAACTCCATGCCTTGTTTCTCCATCGCTTGTTTTTTTCACTCCCCACCCAAACTCCCCGTGCAGGGACTGAAATCAGGTGCTCTTTCCCCTCATGTTCTTCAATTTAGCATTTCCTGAGCTTCCCCTAAAATAAAAATCCAAGCCTTTCCCCCGTGGTCACCAAGGTCCTTCAAGGTCTGGCCGTCGCCTGTCCCTGGGCCTCACCTCCCTCCTTCTCTGCCTGGTTCACACCAGCTTCTTGCTGTCCTGGAAAACACCAAGCTTGTCCCCACCTCAGGGCCTCTGTACCTGCTGTTTCTTCCACGTGGAATGTCGCCTTTGCAGGCTGCTTCCTGCAAATCGAATGGCATTGTTCAGGTTTCTGCTCCTATCTTACCTCCTCAGGGAGGCTTTCTAGCTAAAGTAGCTCCCAGCCTTTCTTTACCACTTTGTCCTATTTGAGTGTCCACAATGATTTTGCTTCCTCCTTTGTTCCCATATTTCCTATCTGGCTGCCCCTACTAGCATGGAGCTTCTTGGAGACAGGGACTTTGTTCTGCATCCCCTGTGTCCTCAGCACCTTGAGCAGTGCCTGGCATAAAGCAGGCCCTCACTCTCTGTGAATCAGGCACAGAATCAAGATAAGCCAAGGTGGTCCCGGCCCTTCAAGTGCCTATGCTGTTGGAGAATGACTAGAAAGGTCCTAGGACAAAGTTTGGTGGGGGGAAGAGGAGCTGATATGAGCCAATACAACCCAGGACTTCCCAGGAATTACCAGGTTGGTATGGTGGCCTTGGCTGAGATTTTTACTCCCTGGCATTTGGCCGGGGGGTCTGCAGTGGGGAAGTGGATGGCTCTGGCAAACTGTACCCAGCAGAGGAGGTTGCACAGGTGGGAAGGGAGGTGGGTCAGCTAAGGACCCCATCAAAACATCTCTCCAGCCCCCTGCCTCCAGCCAGGCTGCATGTGATCAAGAGCCTCTCCCATTTCTACATCTCCAGGGAAGACCCCCCTACACACACACATAAACCTTTCTCACTCCGAGGACAGAGTCTGCACCTTTATCTCAGAAGCTCAGGAGCCAAGCACCATGTCTGGCACCCAAGAGGCTCCCAATAATTGATTGTGGAACAAATAAAGTTAGGTCTGTTTCAGTTTGTGTAATTGGGAAAGCCTTGAGAGTAACCACAGCTCAGCTTGCTGCCCACAGTTTTTGGTTTCTGGTCCTCTACTGTGATGGAAAGCAAATTGTACATCAATCACTGATATTTATTGAGTGATTATTATGTGCCTGGCACCATGTTAAGCCTTCGTGATATCTCATTAGACCCACATAACAACCATATGAAACTGTTGCAATTATAAATATACCCATTGTACAGATGAGGAAAGTGGGACACAGAGAATAACTTTCCCAAGACTGAGGCAGGCAGTCTGACTCCCTTGGGACCAGCTGCTTGGGCAGGGAGATAACAAAAGCCTCACTACTCCACTTACCCCAATGCAACAAGCATTTTTACCTTTACCTGATGTTCATAAAGAGATGAAACTTGAATGTGAGTTGCATTAGGAGAGGAGAAAGGGGAAGCAGAACAAATCTGTCGATCTTATTTCAATCTAGTAAAAGATGAGAGGAAACAAAGAAATTACAGTACAAGGCATTGGATCTTAGGCTGGGCACAGTGGCTCATACCTGTAATCCCAGCACTTCGGGTGGCCAAGGAGGGTGGATCACCTGAGGTCAGGAGTTCAAGACCAGCCTGACCAACACGGGGAAACTCCATCTCTCCTAAAAATACAAAAATTAGCCAGGCGTGGTGGTGTGTGCCTGTAATGCCAGCTACTCAGGAGGCTGAGGCAGGAAAATCGCTCAAACTCGGGAAGCAGAGGTTGTATTGAGCTGAGATCGTGCCACTGCACTCCAACCTGGGAGACAGAGTAAGACTCTGTCTCAAAAACCAAAAACAAACAACAACAAAAAACACAAAGCATCAGATCTTGTATATAGTAAGCACTCAATAAATGGTAACAAAGAGTCACTATTTTTTACATTTGAAAATGTTGAATAATGTGCTGGGTTCCTTCTCCTGGGCTGTTCCTCATTTCATGGTTCTCCCTGGGTGGGTTCCACGTTTTTCTGGCTCACTGTGCCTTGCCTGGTGCTAGCATCAGGTAGGTGCTCAGTAGACGCTTCGTAACTGAAGAGTTAAACAAGTGCCTGAGATAAGTGATTATGGTGACTACTGGGCAAGCAGTAATTTTAAAAAGGTGTTTTTTTTTTTTTTTTTTTTTTTGAGATGGAGTCTCACTCTGTCACCCAGGCTGGAGTGCAATGGCGCAACCTCGGCTCACTGCAACCTCCGCCTCCCGGGTTCAAGCGATTCTCCTGCCTCAGCCTCCCAAGTAGCTGGGATTACAGGCGCATACCACCACACCTGGCTCATTTTTTTATTTTTAGTAAAGATGGGGTTTCACCTTGTTGGCCAGGCTGGTCTCGAACTCCTGACCTCAGGCAATCCACCCTCCTCCGCCTCCTAAAGTGCTGGGATTACAGGCGTGAGCCACTGCGCCCGGCCTAATTAAAACTTTTTAAAAGTTGAGTTCATTCATTTTATTTACAAGTGTCTCTCTTGGGAGTCCTGGGGAGGGAGAACAAGAGGGGCTTTTTCCCAAACTCTGAGCTTGGTTCCCAAATCCCATCCGGGTTGGTGAACTTGACAAGTTCTTCCACCCCAAAATTCCGTCATTCTTTTAGCAAAGTACGTAATTCTTTGTTTCTGACTAAATATATAATATGTGGGTTTTTTTGTAGAAAATTCAGAAAATACAGATAAACAGGGAGAAGCAAATTTAAATTATCTGTAATCCTACCACCTATGGTTGTCAATGTTCTGGTTGATGTTTCAGTGTATTTCCTTCCAGTCCGGGATTTTTATTTGTCTGTTTTTTTGATCTTGGCTTTGTTTAGTTGTGTAAAATCAGAATCACACTGAACATACTGGACGGTGGGTTTTTTTTTTTTTTAGTCTGACATGTGTACGTAGCATGAACATTCCTCAGGTCATTAAATATTCTTTTCCAACATGATTTTTAATGGCCGTATTGTAGAGTTGATCATAATTTACTTCCGCAGTACTTCACTATTGCAAATTTTGGACATCGAACTTGTTTCTGATTCTTTTCATTATTATAAATAATTCTAATGAATATCTTTGTCCATAAATAATCATGCACATTCCTTAAATTGGAATTGTTGAGTCCAAGAGTGTGCATACATTTCGAAGCCGTTCCTGTCCATTGCCAGATTGCCTCCTCCCCGGAAGGTTGTGTTCATTTGCCCTTCCACCAGCGCACATCTCCTGTCTACTCTCCAACCTTTGGTGTTCTCTCTCTGTCTTTTTTTTTTTTTAACCCCTGCTAATTTAATGGGTGAAAGAGTCTATGATTCTAGTAATGAATCCTTATTAGAACTGTGCTGGCCACAAGCAGGGGCTGTTTCAAGGTTTGAGCAGCCTTGCTCAGATCCACAGCCGCAGGCAGGGATGGAGAGAAAGGCAGTCTCCCAGGAACTGCGGCCCAGAGCATCGCGTTGACAGGTTCCCCGAAGCTTCCAGAACAGCTACTGAGCCCAAGCTTCTTAGGCAATTCTCAGCCGAGGGGAGAGAAGGAGTAGGGTCTGTCTCTGTCCTTCAGTCTCAACAGAGTTGAGCTCCCCACCTCCTCCTACCCCTTCACCCACACCTTCCGGAAATCTCTCTCGACAGAAAAGCCTTAGGGATTTCTATGCCATAAATACTACCTGTTTTCCGAGCTCAGGATCCACACTTTGTACCTGCTTTCATTTTCCCTGTCCGAGCTCTCAATTCAGCTCCAAGCAAGGGACAGGCTGTCTTGCTCTCTGACTCAACCCCTTCTTTCCTAGTTGGTTCTAATTAATTTGCTTTTTCAGGGGTACTTATGTTTACCTCTGCCTGGTAACTACAAGAATTGCAAGTGACTAACATTTTCCTTTTAGGAAATTCCCTAGTCCCAGGGTCTCTGATCTCGACGGCCCTTTGCAGCTTTAACATTCTCTGAACTATCTACCTTTTTTTTAAGAAAAAAGTTGCTTTAAATTTCTGGGGAGAAAAAAAAGAAGGGTAATTCACATTCTCTGCAAACAATTCAGGAAACCCAGTGAAATACAAAGATAAATATAATGCAGAGAATAAAAAAAACACCCACCATCGTAGAGGCAGGTATTTGGGTGTGAATTGAACTTAAGAATTTAAAGAACGAATTGAAATGAAACCCTCCAGATATATCTTTTCGAGGCCCCCTCAGCAGCCTGCCTGGGAGATGTGTGTGGATAGGGGTGTCATTCATGCCAAGTGGTGAGGTGTGTGAATGTGATTTTATCTGTGTGGGAGGGAGTGTGTGTGTGCACTTGTGGAGGTGCGGGACTGCATTCCCTTTAAAGAAGGGTCCTGGTCCATGTAGGTGTGGCTGTGCTGTATTTGCACATGGGGAGACTGCTTCTGCTGTCAACAGCCACCCAAATACACAGCAATCCAGCCAGGTGAGGGGCAGGGCCGATGCTGACATCACCTCTTACCCGAAGATCCTGGGCCAACACCTTAACCCCTCCCACGCCTGCCAGGGTGGGGCAGGCCTGGCCCCAGGGCCTGTGGAACAGGGAAAAACAAGTGATGGAAAAATCGGAGGACCAGCCTCCCCACTGTCCTCAGAGCAAAGCCACACTCTCACAGCCGTGTGGTCCCTGCCACGTGCCACGTGGGCCCACACAGCCCCTGCCCCTTTCTCTTCCCTCCCACCTCTCCCAGATCTGATAGCAGAAGCCAAAGGGACTAGTCATGGTGGTGCTTTGTCTTGGGATGCGATCTTGCCAGAAGTTGGCGTGGAAAGGGAACCTGCCCTGGGACTCCGGAAGTGGCTATGCTTCCTCCCGACGGGCACCTGTGCAGGAGCCGGCTGCCACCCATGGCTGGCGTCACACGGAGGGCGGGGCTGGCCATGGAGGCAAGAAAGAGCTGTTTTGCTGATGAGCTGCCCTCCTGTCACACGGGCCGGAGTGCCAGGTCCCTGGATGTGGGTGGGGGAGGAGGAGGACTGCCCTGCTGTGCCAAGCTGGCCCGGATGTGAGCGACAGCCCGGCCTGCCTCTCCCCACTCCCCCTCACATATTCACACACCCTCTGCTCCAGCCACACGGATCTCCAAGCTACCCTGCTTGCTCCCAGCTCCAGACCTCTGTCTAGACTGTTCCTTCTGCTCGAAGGCCTTTCGCCCGTCAGCTCACCCATTAAGACCAAAACAGGTGGCACCTCCTCTGGGGAGCCTTCCCTGCTGTCCCTCTGCCCCAAATTGGGTTAGGCGCCTCTGTCTGTGCCCCCATAGCCCCCTTGTTTTCTCCATCATAGCATACGTTATAACTGTCTTCTCCCTAAACCCTCCCATTAGATGGTGTGTGTGTGGTTTTAAAATCTATGTTTAAATCATCACTGTATTTCTTTTCTTTCTTTTTTTTTTTTTTTGTTTTTTGAGATGGAGTCTCACTCTGTCACCCAGGCTGGAGTGCAGTGGTGCAATCTCGGCTCACTGCAACCTCTGCCTCCTGGGTTCGAGCAATTCTCCTGCCTCAGCCTCCTGAGTAGCTGGGATTACAGGCACCTGCCACCATGCCCGGCTAATTTTTGTATTTTTAGTAGAGACAGGGTTTTGCCATGTTAGCCAGGCTGGTCTCGAACTCCTGACCTCAGGTGATCCACCCGCCTCGGCCTCCCAAAGTGCTGGGATTCCAGGCGTGAGCCAACGCACCTGGCCTAAATCATCGCTGTAGTTCTGAATTAGGTCACATGGGTTCAAATTCAGCTCTGCTACTTACCAGCAGTGTGACTTTGGGCAACTCCCAACCTCTCTCAGCCTCGGTGTCCCCATCTGTAAAATGGCAACAAAACCAGGATCTGCCTCACAGTATTGTCAGGAGAATTAATTGAGATAATTCATGCAGGGCACTCAGCCTGGATTCACACATAATGACTGTTGTTATGATTATTTCCAGCATCCAGCAGAGTGCTTAGAAAATGACAAGTGAACGAATAGTCTCTCTGTGCTCGACGTGTATGCATGTTGGGGGATGTGTGGTGTACGTCAGGGCATGGGGATGGGTAGGAAACCAGGACGTTCCAGGAGGCAGGTCCCGTATGAATGTGTGTCCACTCTGAAGGGTAATGGGCTCGTTATTTATGGTCAGGGCTTAAAAAAAAAAAAGAAAAAAGACAAACCAGTGTTCAGTAATGACAAAGTAATTACCTTTTTATTATTTTTTCAATAGGATTCAGAGGAGTGTGGGTCTTGGCTGCGGCTTGGCTTCCTGAGGCTCTGTGCTGTCTCCATGCTGTCTCCATGCCCACTGCCCTGCCAGAGAAGAGGCTGGGTGGGAGAGGTCCGAGTGGCGCTCCTCAACGAGGAAGGGGTCAGGGACCAGGGAGAGGGGCCACCCAATTGACAAAACAAGAACCCCAGGCCGGGCATGGTGGCTCACGCCTGTAATCCCAGCACTTTGGGAGGCCGAGGCAGGCGGATCACCTGAAGTCAGGAGCTCGAGACCAGCCTGGCCAACATGGCAAAACCCCGTCTCTAGTAAAAATACAAAAATTACCTGGGGGTGGTGGCGGGTGCCTATAATCCCAGCTACTTGGGAGGCTGAGGCAAGAGAATAGCTTGAACCTGGGAGATGGAGGTTGCAGCGAGCCGAGATGGCGCCACTGCACTCCAGCCTGGGCAACAGAGTGAAACTCCATCTCAAAAAAAAAAAAAAAAAAGGGAGAGAGACCCAGAGGTGAAGTTCTCCCAAGCCCTGGCAAGTTGTCCACGTCGAAGGCGCCAGACCCACAGCCTAGAACATTGAACAGAGAATGGTTCAGAATGAAAAATTAAAGCCCAGAGAGAGGAAGCCGCTTGCTCACCAGTGACCCTAGTGACCATGCAGAGCTAGTGACAGAATGAGAACAGAGCCTGGGTCCTCTGGCCCCAGCCAGGGCTCTTTCCCACAATATGACTTACTTGAAAATGGGGTCTGCCTGGCCTGGCGCTATCCCTCAAATTTCAACCAGGAGGGAGGCCTCTTTTCTAGAAGGTGATTTTTTTCAGAGTCCTTCAAGGAGTTGTGGAAGACATAATTTCAGGGTGCCAGGACTCCCAGATGTTAACTAGACTACACTGTGATTGACGTTAGCTATCCAGCAAGTGGCCATCCAGGGTGCCCTTTTCCACTGGCCAGGAAGGGGATGAAATCAGCTTTAGCCTCTTATGCATTTATCCATCTATCCATCAAATAATCCGTCTATCCACTCACTCAACATTTATCCATCCATTCATCCATCTATCCCTCCAATAATCCATCCATCCACTCACCCAACCTTTCATCTATCCATCCGTTTACCCATCTATTCATTTATCTACCCTTCCATTTTTCCATCCATCCACTCATCTATCCATCCATCCATCCTTTCATCCATCCACCCGCCAATTCATCCATCCAGCCAGCCAGCTTCTATCTTTCCATTCATCCATCCACTAATCCATCCATCCATCCATCCACCCAACCTTTCATCCATCCATCCATTCATCCATCTATCCATCTATGTACCCTTCCACGCATCCACCCACCAATTCACCCATTCATCCTTCCATCCATCCACCCTTCCATCCATCCACCCACCAATTCATTCATTTATCCATCCATTCATCCATCCACATATCTAACAAACATTTGATGAGTGACCCCATGTTCCAGGCACCTTGCTAGGACCTGAAGGTCTGGAGATGCTGAGATGCACAAAACAAAAAACTGGGAACAGCCAGTGGAGAAAATCCAGCGGCATAGGAGGCATCTCAAAGACATCTAGAGATAAGTGCAGGTAGATGAAAGCTGACTTGACAGGGAGTCAAGCCCCCTGGCTTCCAGGCCCAACCCTGTCATTAACTTGCTGGAGAGTCTTAGATATGTTCCTTCCATGTTCTCTTTGCTATGGTTTCTTCCTCTATCACTTGAGAAGGTTGGACTAGCTCAGAGGGCAGGCAGACATTATCCAAAGAGCCCCGGATGAGGAGTATTTTGAGTGAGAGGTTGTAAAGTGCCAAGGGGACAGGGAACAAGAGTTTCTTTGGTTTTCAGTGAGAGAAGGAGGACCAGAAGATTCTGAAAGAAAAAGAAGGAAGAAATGAAGTGGGGGGGAGTCTGTTCCAGCTCCATGCTGCTGCAGATCTTCAAACCATTCCTCTGATCTTCTGCCCTTCCTTGTCAGTCTCTGGATCTGGGGGATCCGATTCCTGATAACTGACAAGGCCCCTGGCCCTTTGTCCTCCCTTCCCCACCTCCCAGCCCCAGCCTCCCTGCAGCTGTGATAACCCACACGTAGCACTTTACCCTCTGGAATTTATTTTAAGGTCTTGGCTTGTTTATTTATTTTATTTAGAGATTTCTCGGCGCTTCGTGGGGAGGAAAATTCGAATGGGGTGATTATGAAATACTATTTCACCTCGCTGTTCATTCACAACAAACAAAGAGAAATGATTGGTGATTAAAAATGCATTCTCTCTGCTTGTTTTCTTTTGTTTTACCATTATGGAAATATTATAAATACTGAATACTAATCTGGACCTGCGGGGACCTCACAGACCTTCCAGAAACCAAGTCTCCTGTTCTTCCTTGGGGCAAATTCATGCTGTCCTCTGGGGCCCCAAACTAGGGCTCAAACCCCTGCCATTGCTCTGGTCCCAGACCAGGCATCCCTATCACCCTGGGCAGCCCCATTCAGTCTTCCCTGGACTGGGACAAGAGTCTCCTCACCTCCTTCTCCTGGTTCCCTGTTCAGCAGAACGTAGTCAAGGAGAAGAGGGACATGAATATTAAGAGCATTGGCTTAGTCCCAAAGTCACCATTCGTGGAGTTTTCCTCCCAGAGTCAGGCTGCCCGAGCCCAACGCCCTGCTCCACCACTTCCTGGCTGTGTGATCTTGGGCTCCTTGCTTGACCTCTCTGAGCTTCTGTTTCTTCTTCTGTAATATGGCAGTGAAAATGGTACCCACCTCATACGCTTGCTTTAGGGATTAAATGGGATCATAACATCTCATCTGATCATAGCGAACAGAAGTGCTTAGTTAATGCTGGCTCCTATACTCAGTCATATACCCTCTCCCTTTCCTGGGTCTCAGTTTCTCCCTCTGGAAGGTGAGAGCTATGTTGGTTGCCCTCTGAGATTCCCCCAGCTCCGGTGGGGTGGAGTGAGGATGTCCTCACCCACATTGACTCTCACGGAGACCTTGTTCTTCTTCCTGGGAACGCAGCCTGAGCCTGCCTCGTCGGAAGCCCTGGGCCTCCTTCTTGGATTCTACTTTCTACCATCTCCTTTTAAGCCATAAAACTGGCACTTTCCCATTTATTTTCATCACAAACAAATAAACAAGAGTCAAAGCGCCCGATCCAATTGCAAAGTGTTACACTGAGTCCGGATAAACAGCGAGTCCTGCGGTGTCCGCATTCCTTTTATCTTTCACTTTATTTAACCAAATTAACCGCTGTCCGTGTCCCCTGCGTGTAAGTGTCTCTCTCTGTCATATAAAATACAATCACGCTTGCTTGCTACATGTTTCAGATACTTTATCATTAACATCAATTCCAGCCAAATTAGGAGTTTCTCCCAACATAATTGCCCTTCCCATTATCCAGCACTTTATTTTTTCAAAGCACTTTCCGACCATTAATTAGTTAACCCTTAGGACGCCCCAGAGCCGAAGCTCAATGTCACCCTCCCCGCCTCCAAGCTGGGAAGAGGGGATGGGGAGGGGTCAGGTGGTTTGTTGGAAGTCACCCTGGATGTGGGAGCTGGGGGCTAGGGCGGGACCTTGGAAATCCCCCCTCTAGCCTCAATTCCTGGCCTGGGCTGCCACTGACTTTAATCTAATCTGAGGCAGGTGGGGGTCCCCAACACCTTTAAATTTGATCTGAGCTGGCAGGGGTCCCCAACACTTTAAATCCTCTAGATCTGGATCCTCACTATGGTTCACCAAATGAAAGAGGGAGCAGAATAAAAGATTGGCTGGATGGCGGTACCACCTTTGCTGGGCAAAGGGAGACCAAGACACCCATCAGCCAAAGAGACAAGCAGGTGCCATATGTGGGAGGCCCAAACCATGCAAACCATGTGTTTGCCCCCACCATCCACAAGCACTCACGGAGTGCCTAAGAGGTGCCACATGCCATGACCTCCCTCCTCCAGAATGTCATGAAGACAAGTGCCTTTGGTGTGACAGTTATGGTTACCAACAACCAAAGTAAGGGAAGGCTTGGGGGCCATCTGGAAAATGGAATCTCTCAGGCACCGTTCCAGAAGTGTTTGGGGCCCAGCTTGCTCTACAATTCTGCCAACCCTATTCCCTTTCCTGGCTAGGAGAAGTCGTGGTCTTAGTGGGTCCTGAGCTAGGTGGGCAAGTTAAAAACTTTGGAGCAGACGGCCTGGGAAGATTCAGGGGGAGCCCTCTGAGGAAAACAAAATGATTCATTTCTTGGACATGGTTCTGGCTCATCAAGATGAACTCTGCCTACGGCTGCTAGGGATACACTGTCGAACCACCAATATTTTACATTTACGGCCACTCCAGAGTCCTAACTTCTTTAATGATTTTTTTTTTGTCTTAAAATACATGAGCTGGCTCCCACAGGGACACTGCCAGGAACCTTCAGAGAGGTTTTCCAAGAGGCTCGTTAACTGGAGCATGGTGGGTTTTGCAAATCTTCAGTTTCAGCAGTTTACCTTCCCACCAGCTGCCCGGAGGCTGGGGCTGCTTGAGCTAAGGCAGCCTTGCAGATAGAACACCAGCTACCAGCCTGGGAACTTTCCCCTGCCTTCCTCCACTCTTTCCATGCTACTGTTCTGTGGGAAATCAGACGCAGCGAGCTCTTTCAATCCAAGGAATAGACCTGCTGAGGCAACAGAGCAGAGCTGACCTTGCGGTCTCCACAGTCAGACACCCTGGGGTCTGAATCCCAGCTCTACCACTTACTAGCCATTTGACCCTGGGCAGGGTGACATCTCCAAGCCTCAGTCTGTCAACTGGAAAATGCGGCTGTTGAGAGGGCAGAGTGAGATGAAGTACGTGAAGGTCTTAGCACAGCGCCTGGCCCGTAGTGAGTGCTCAGCGTGCCTGAGCTATCATTTTGGTCAAGGAGCAGATTGTAGGTTTTATTGTGAATTTCATTCCTCCAACCTTCTGCTTTCATTTTGTCTCCATCTCATTTCTTTCAGACCCTGGGTCTGAATATGTAAGCAGGGTGATGTGGTTAGATAACACCCTGGTTCTTAAACTCTTCATTTCATGGAGGGGAACAGACACAGAAAGGAGGAGAAATCTGGTTGGCCCCAAGTCCCCAACCTGCCACCTGAGACAGGTTACCTTCCAGGTGGCCCTCATGCTGTGAAGTCAGCTCCCTTGCCAGTCACCACTAGCACCGTGAGAGCAGGATAATGTCTGGCCCATCCAGGGTTGTAACCACAGCTCCTATCCACGCGCTTGGCTTGCAGCAGGTGCTTTACTGCTACCAGCTGAATGCTTAAATTGTCCCTGGAAGTGCACTCTTCTTCTGGGCTTGGATAATTTTGTGTATGTCTCTTAAACTTCTGGAACTCTGTGCAAATAATAGGTAATAGCTTGAAACAGTCAAAAACCACGGGGAACTCTTTACTCAATTGCCACTGCCTTTATAGTTTCACTTAAAAGTCCTACGGAAACCTTTACCCACTATATTATAAACCCCTTGCAGGAAAAGACTCAAATTCAACTCTGCACCCACTATGGTCCTAGCACTAACTTTTGCCCATGAGAAAAATACATGCCATAGGCCAGGCACAGTGGCTCACGCCTGTAATCCCAGCATTTTGGGAGGCCGAGGTGGGTGGATCACCTGAGGCCAGGAGTTCAAGACCAGCCTGGCCAACATGGCAAAACCCCGTCTCTACTAAAAATACAAAAATTAGCAGGGCCTGGTGGCACACACCTTTGTAATCCCAGCTACTCGGGAGGCTGAGGTACTCATCCTCCTCTATCCAATGATATTCCTGCAATCACGCACTCATTTGTTTATTTATTCACTCAACACATATTTACCAAGTGTCAGGTTCAGCTGAGCTGGGTTTGAATCTTGGCTCTACCACTTACTAGCTAGGAGAACTTAGGTAAGTGACTTAACCAGGCTAAGCCTAGTTTCTTCCTCTGTGAGAGGGTAAGAGTTGATGAGACACAGTGACTGCCCATTGCTCAACACAGTGCCTGGCACATAGTGGGCCTGGCATACATGGTGGTTTTTGTTTTGTTTGGTTTGGTTTGGTTTGGTTTTTTTGAGATGGAGTTTTGCTCCTGTTGCCCAGGCTGGAGTGCAATAGTGTGATCTCGGCTCACTGCAACCTCTGCCTCCTGAGATCAAGCGATTCTCCTACCTCAGCCTCCCGAGTAGCTGGGATTACAAAGGTGTGTGCCACCAGGCCCAGCTAATTTTTGTATTCTTAGTAGAGACGGGGTTTCGCCATGTTGGCCAGGCTGGTCTTGAACTCCTGGCCTCAGGTGATCCACCCACCTCGGCCTCCCAAAGTGCTGGGATTATAGGTGTGAGCCACCGTGCCTGGCCTATGGCATGTATTTTTCTCATGGGCAAAAGTTAGTGCTAGGACCATAGTGAGTGCAGAGTTGAATTTGAGTCTTTTCCTGCAAGGGGTTTATAATATAGTGGGTAAAGGTTTCCATAGGACCGTTAGCCAATTTTGACTGCTAAATAACATAATTGCAGAAGTCTTATGACATGTTATCAATTTACAGAGCACTCATCTGGAGACACTGTCTCCTGCACGATTGCTAGCCTCGTTTCACACAAGGAAATCAAAGCTCAGAGAGGTTGTGCGGCTTTCTTCAGGTCACAGAGCAGAGCCAATCTAAGAACCTCAGACTCAGTTTCTAGCACCCTCCTCGACCCCCTGCCACTACCTTCTTGCTCGTACTCTGCCTGGCTCCCCCTTCGCTGCCACACCGTCAAATGACATCTTTTACTTACCCAGGGGTGGCCAGCGGCCTTCAACAGCAGGCTGGAGTGGTTGCCTGGCACTCTGCGGGATTGAGACACCCCCAGGCAGACCCACCACGGCCACGGCAAGGCGGCCACACTACTGACTCCAGCAATGCTGCTTCTGTGGCAGCAACCATGGAAACCGCCCAGTCCTGGGGCCCAGCAGTTCCTGAGCCAGAAGCACTGGGAAAAAGAGAGTCAGAGTCAGCCTGGCCTTCCCTGAGGCTCCCACCACCCTTCCCCTTCTAAGGACCCATTGACACCCTCACCCCATGTCCTCGAGTCCCAACACTGAGTGGGGGAGCCCTCCCGAGCAGTCCCTGTGGCCCTGCCCAGAGGCTGGCACAGCACTGGCAGCCGAGGGCTGAAGCCACCTTCCCAGACTGATCCTGTGAGCCATGCTGGGCTGGAGGTGGGGCCCCCCCTGCAGCCCCCAGCCCAGTTCTCCTGGGGCCATTGCCCCTCCTGCCACCCATAGTAAGTGCTGAGGGCTTTGACTTACAGCATCTTATTTAAGCCTCACCCTCACCCCTTTGAGACAGAGTCTGTCATCATCCCCATTTCATAGATGGTCAGAGTAAGGCTTAGAGACTTACTCAACTCTGTGCCCCAGGAACCCAGCCCTGTGCTCAGCAGGTCCATAGTAGACATCTGAAAGAAGTTTGATGAATAAATAAAAACATAACCAAGAGGGTGGGCGCATGAAAGATGATAGTTCCTGTTAATCAGGGCCTGCCATGTGCCAGCCACGTTCCGCAGAATTTCTACATGCTAGCTTGTTTAATCTCTGTAGGCATCCTGTGGGTAGATGCCACCCCATGAAACCCTCCAGACATGCACATCAAGACCCAAGGAGATGAAGAAGTGACTCCGCTGGGGGCACACAGGTAGCAGGTGATGTGGGTGGGAGTAGAACCCAGGCAGTGTGGCCACAGAGCCTGCCTGGTTACACCTCTGTGCCACAGTAAAGCTCCTGGGAGGTAAGTAAATGGGGGGAAGATGAGGGTTTGGGGGTCCAGGTGCTCTGCTCCCACAGCAGCGAGTGTTCTCAGCCTGCATCCAGGCAAGGGGAAGCATTTCCTCTAAGTCCTGACCGCTCTCCCCGGCACATTCCCACCGTTACCTACACAGGGAATTAAGACTCAAATCCTCGTTTGACACGATGCAGGAGGATGCTAAGTACTTAAGCGCTAATTAATTAGTGAGCTGTACCCGCTGCCACCAGCCGCCGGAGGAAACCTCAAACAGACCCCCAGAGCGCCAGCGCCCTCCCCGCCACGGGTGCCAGCCAAGCCCGGGGACAGTGAGGAGGGGACCACATGGGCAGGCCCAGTCTCTGGTGAGAAAAGGATCCAGACCAGATCTGACCCTTGCCTTCCAGTCCTCAGGAACCTGGGAGAGGGCTGGAGTCTGGAGACCCTGCCATGCCTCAGCCTTGGACGGGACTCTCTCACAATGAGCAAGCCAGGGTTTGTCTGACTTTGCAACAGGCTCTCCAGGGAAAAGCAAGATCGCAGGGGCTGCACTGAGCCCCAGTACTGGGGCCAGTTTCTGGGGCCCTTTAGACAAGAAGGAAGCATTGAATTCCCCCAGACCAACTGGTGTGTGTTTTCAGGAGCTGGATCAAGAGGTCCCCTGGAGCCAGACACGCTGACAGAGCACCGGCTCAGAGTAGGGCGCTGTCCGCCTCACTGGATCTTGATTTCACCATCTGTGTCACGCCAAGGTCAACTTCCCAGATGGGGCAGATGGTAACTGAAACCTAGGGCTTTGGACTCAGACTGCACCGGACTCTCTGCTCTGCCGCTTCCTAGTTGCATGACCTCGTGCAAGTCAGGTCCTGAGCCTCGGTTTTCTAGGCTGTAAAATGGGACTAATGAATCTCCGCAAGGCCTGTTGTGGGCATAAGTGAGATGCTACCTGTAAAGCTCCTCTTATGGTGCCTGGCACCTAGTGATCGCTCAATAAATGGTTAGTTGTATTAGTATGAACGGTTGCTGTTTTTGTTATTATCATCATCATCTTCTAAGGAATCTTCCCATTTCATTCTCTGAGGCCTGTAGAGTGAACAATCACCCTGATTTGCTCGAGATTCTACTGGTTTAACACTGAAAGTCCCATGTCATGAGAAACCCCGCAGTCCAGCACAAGCTGGGACAGTGATCAAACTCCCAGTTGCCCCCAAGGAGGGTGGAGGGAGGGAGAAGAGACCTGACATTGTGGGCCAGAGAGTCTCTATGACGCCTTCACCCCAGGGTGGGACTCACACAGCCTCCAGGCCCTGAAGCCCCTCTGCACAGGTGGCTAGACCTGGGGGAGGGCCAACTAGGGGACCTGGAGCGCTGAAGGATCTGTGGGTGGCAGAGGCCGGGGCCCTGGCCTTGGAGCTGTAGCTCTGATAGTGTTCCCAGCCTGCGTCAGCTCTGAGGCCCTGCCTCCTGCAATATTTGCTTAACAATCAGCCCAGAAACTGCATTGTTCAGGACAGAAATGAAAAACATTAGGCTGGGGCTTGTTTTTCTTCCCTGTCCAAATTCTTCTGGGCCCTTGGGAGAGGAGACCGTATCTTGGCACCACCCCCTCAAGAACAGGCAGAGGCGGGAGTGTGAACTCCTGGGTTCAATTTCCCACCTCTACTACCCTAGGAGCTTGGGGGCAGGTCCTCAGTTTCCCCAAGTGCTCAAGAGGGGAAACTTCAGCCTGGGAGCTTACTAGGGCCGGAGAATCTGTGGTTAAGATAAAATAGCTGTCACCCCATGCACTCTTACTGAAGCCTCAAGACCATCCACGGAGAGAGTCTCACTCCCATTTTATAGATGAAGATGTTGAGGCTCAGAGCACTCACCCCAACCAGCATGAACACCAAAGCCAGTCCGTGGAGGTAGAAGAGGGAGTGGCTATTTGGCATCTCAGGGGAGCCAAAGGCTTCTGAGAAATGGGCCTCGTCTGTTTTGTTTGCTGGCTAAACACCTTTATCGAGGGCTGAGGAAGTAGGCGGGAGGAAGAGGCAGAGGGAGCCCTGCACCTTTCTCCAGAGTCGACACCTACCAGCACTCTTGGGGGCCCTTAGAGAGGAGGGCTGCCCTCTGTGCCCAGTGCCCACTTTCCCCAGCTCCAGCCCAAAGGGGTAAGAGCCCTGACAGGCCCCTGCCCCTGCTCGGCTCCCAGCTCTTTCCCTGACACCCACAGGAGGGGGAGGAGGCAGGCGTGCCTGGCTCACCTGCCAAGGCTGGCAGCCTGGCATGCAAATGGGTGTGGGGCAGAGACTGAAGGTGCCCAGACAGGGGTGTGGGCACCTGACAGAGGCCAGGCAGGGTCAGGCTGGCTGCTGGAAAGGAAGGTGGGCAGATGCTCCCAAGCCCCTCTGTGTTCCGGGCATGTGAAATGCACCGCCTTACGTCCTCACAGAAACCTCAGGAGGTGGACTTGTCCTCATCTCTGTGTTCTGGGGTGGTGGGGAGGAAACTGAGGCTCAGAGAGGTCACTTAATGGCAGAGCTTGAATTCAAACCCAAGCCTTTCTGACTGTCCCCCTGACACAACCCACATCAGCCAGATGGCATTAAGAGACAGCTCCAGGGTCAGGCCTCACACGTTCAAATCCTGACTCTCCCATTTTACAGCCGCTGCAGAAATTACGTCCTGGGCCTGGGCCTCCGTTTCTTCATCTGCAAAATGGGTCACTAACACGACCTCTTCATAAGGTTATCATGAGGGCGCAATGAAATCGTGCGTGAAAAGTGCCAAGCACGTACTAGGTGCCTGACGGGGCAGCCATTGCTATCCCTATCTGTCATCCGTGGAATCACCTTACTGCTTTATGACACAGGCTGTCTCTTTAAAAGCAGCAAGACTGGCAGGGGGTCCTACACTGGAACCTGGTCCCCTGTCGCTCCCCACCCCTATTCCTTGGAAGATACTTGTTATTCTCAGCCTCCGTTCTGGCCCATTCTAAATGCCCTGGTCTTGCTAGGACTATGCAAGATCATATTTGTCTGTGGCCTGAGCAGGGATACCCTGATGGACCCTCATTCCCACAGGTGCCCACTACCCTTCCTTGTCCATGGTGGGGAAGGGGTACTTCGGTCTGAGGCCGGGGGCCTGGGTTTGTGCCTCAGCTCATTGTCAAACTCAAGCAAGAGCCTCTCCCAGCTCTAGGCCTCTAGGCCGCTACCCTAAGTAGCTGCTGTCCTTGGTAGGGGAAGAAGATTTGAGAACTCATACCCTGATTGCCCTGCCTGGGGCGACTGGGGGGCACAGTTCCTGTCTGCATCTATCAGCCCTAGGGGTCCCAAGAGGCTAAGATGTAGGAGTCCCAGAACGAGCCGGAGGAAGAGGAGAGGGAATTCTGCTGCCCAGGCTCCCCTGGGATTCTGCGGCCTCCTCCTTGAGGGCTGCTGGCCCTGCCCACCTGCTGTTCTTGCAGTGGCAAACCTGAGCCCACAGTCCCCTGCTCAAAGCCCATCAGAGGCTCCTGGGGCCTGCAGGGCCTGGTCCAGGTCCCTTCACATGACTCGCAAGGTCCCACCACCCTCTCTGGCCTCACCCTCTCCTCTCTTCGCTGGGGCTCCCCCTCTCCAATGCACTGGCCTGCACTCACTTCCCCAGGCCCAGGTGGTCTAGCCCCCACCTTTGCCCCTGCTGTGGCTTCCCAGGGAATGCTCTTCCTACCTGCTCCCTGCCCCCACCCCTCTGTTGTAAGGTCTCAAATGAGACAGCACCTTCCTGGCTCCTGCCTCCCTAGCCTTGTCCCCGCTGCAAGTTCCCAGAAACTCTGGCTTTTCCTGTGTGTAGGACATCACCTGGTCCCTGTTTTCAGAGAAGGACATGAAGCAAGCCCACTGGTACTGGCGCCTTCATTCAGCTCATTCTTCAACCAACAAGGATTTATTGAGCACCTACTATGAACAGCTGCCAGGGCTGAGCCTGGGGTGCTTGCGCCCCTGAGGACTGGAGCCCTCAGACCCAGGGGGTGTGGGTGGAAGAAGAACTTGGCTATTTAGAAAGGGACTCTAGGAAGGCACGTGTCATCTCCTCTCCTCCAGGCCTGAGAGCATATACAAGGCCAGTACCACGAGCTAATAATATTTTACTTTTCCCCGTAGAGCACAGCATTGGGCTTGGCATACAGTAGGGGCCCAACCAATGCAGGCAGAAGAGAACTGACAGATGATAAGGTTTTCTTTCTTTCTTTCTTTCTTTCTTTTTTTTGAGACAGAGTCTTGCTCTGCCGCCCAGGCTGGAGTGCAGTGGTGTGATCTCGGTTCACTGCAACCTCCGCCTCCCGGGTTCAAGCGATTCTTGCACCTTAGCCTCCCAAGTAGCTGGGATTACAGTTGCCCCCCACCATGCCTGGCTAATTTTTGTATTTTTAGTAGAGGCAGGGTTTCACCATGTTGGCCAGGCTGTTCTCAAACTCCTGACCTCAGATGATCCACCCGCCTCGGCCTCCAAAAGTGCTGGGATTATAGGCATGAGCCACCGTGCCTGGCCAAAGATAACCCTACACCAGGAACTTCATGAGTTCCAGGAGGGAAAGGCAGACTAGTGTGTGTTGCAGCAGGCAGGGAGGGCTTCCTGAGGGAGGTGCTGAGAGCAGGGCCTTGAAGCCCGTGGAGGCTCAAAGTAGTTGGGAGGGAGGAGGGTGGATGCTTTCTAGGGATTGTGGAGACCAGGATACAGGCAACAGGAGCAAGAGGCGTGAGGTTGAAAGCAGGTGGGAGGGGTGGGGCATCTGTACAAACATCGTGGGTGATGTTTAGGAGAGTGCCAGGCTGTGCATCTGGCCACCACCATACCTAGGACCCCTAAGTCTTGCTCTGGCTGGGGGTGACTGCAGGCCACAGTTCTTGTCTGCAGGGAAACCAGTGGCTGCAGTTAAAGACAAGGCTGCCCTCCCACCAGCTCCCGAGACTGGGGAGTGCCCCGGGCAGGGCTTGCCCAGACCTGGCACTCCAGCTGCACCCTCCGCCCTGGGACATCTTGTACCCAGGAGGACCTATTAAAAGGACAAAGGTCCCCATGGGGTGCAGGCACCCCAGGCTCAGTCCTGGCAGCTGGCCCGGGCTTGGGCTGCAGCAGGAACCCCCACTCTCAGCTCTGCCATCTCAAGGCTCAGGGCAGAGAGGGAGGGATCTTGGTCTCAGGTCCATCTCCCTTGGGGCAGAGCCACCCCAGTTGTGTGAGGACGGGACACTGCCTGGCAGGTGCTCTCCCTCTGGCAGGGCACAGGCCGCTGGCAGTATGTACAGTACTTCAGTCTGGATTCTGGGATCCAGCGGTCTTGAGTTCGAATCCTGATTTTGCCCCTGCCCAGCGGTGTGAACTTGGGCAAGCGACTTGACCTCTCTGAGCCTCAGTTTCCTCATCTCTGAATAAAACAGGGTTAAGAATAGTCCTGGTTATTCATGATCCAGTGAGAACCTGCCCCAAACACTGCAGAGCATGGCGCAAAGTCAGTGTTCAGTGAATGGGAGCTGCTGCTTGCTGTTCTTGGGAGAGAGGGATGGGCAGATGGGCACCACAGGAGTCCTTGGGCTCTTGCGGCAGGTCCTGGAGGAAAGGAAACAGCTTTGAGAGACGTGTAGAGATGGGAGGCTGCATCCCCTCCCTGGAGGTGCTCTGGGGAGCCAGCCAGGTGTGGGGGTGATGAGGGTGTTGGTAGAAGCCCCATTGGGTGGGGGAGTGGGGGTGGTCTCCTCCACGGAGGCCTCCTCAGGTAGCGCAGGCCATGGGCTTCTGTATTGCTGAATCAGGGTGTGGGGGCAATCAGCTGGGTGATTGTCGCTGAATGTTATTATCCTTGATAAGAACCAGATTAAATGGGGGAGGGGGCAGAGGGGAGAGAGGGCGGAGAGAGGGGCAGGAGGGTGGAGAGAGGGGCAGGAGGGCGAAGGAGGGAAGCAAAGTGCAGCCTCCCTCTTGCTGAGCCAGCCCTTGGCTGCTCTCGGGCTGGTCAGGGCCCAGTTAGGACCCCAGAGTCAAGCTCCTTCCAGGGGGCACTGGGAGGGGCAGGGATAGAGGGACTGGTGAGTGAGCTGCCAGGCGTGGGCCGGGCTGGCCAGCGGAAGGAGAGGTACAGACCTCCCACGCCGAGGGTGCCCACACAGGCCCCAACTCTGGTCCTCGGCAGCCAGCCATCACCTAGGGCTGCCTGCTGCAATACCCCAACCAGGGACAGAAGCCAGTGACCCTGGGAAAACCAAGCCCATGCTGCCAGCCTCCGTTTCTCCACCAGTAAGCTGTGTTGATGAGTGTGCCTCCTGCAAGGCTCAGGGTGAGGAGGAAACAAGGTGGAGGGGGCAGGGTGTCGGCCACACAGAGACACATCTCCCTCCTCCCACCGCATCCTTCCACATAATCAATGACGCTCTGACGCCGTCTTTGCCTGGCTTTGCCCTTGTCCCTTTCCCTCTCTTGCCATCATGGGGTCCTAGCTGGGGGACCCGCTGACCCTCTGCCCCATTCTCTCCAAGCCTCCGGATACTTCCCCACCGTGGGAGGCAGGCAAGGCCCAACGTTCCCATTTTACAGATGGGGAAACTGAAGCCTAGAGAGGGATAATGGCTGCCCAAGACCAGAGTTGGAACCCAGGAGTCCCGGCTCTCTGTCCAGGGCACTTTCACCTTCTTGGCCAGCCTCCCTGCCACTCTGACACCTGGCTGGGGTGGGGGCCTGGCCTAGAGGGCCCCAGACTGCTGCGGTGTTGGGCTGGTGTGATTGAAGAGCCCCCAGCCCCTGGAGGTGTCTCTGCTCAGGGGACAGGACTCCCTAGGACGGGCCCCACAAGCATTCCTGGCCATCAGGGAAGGCTATAAAAAGCAACACTTTTCAGCCCCAGAGTGTGACCTGTGTGACTTCACAGAATCCAGGGAAAAACACAGATAACCTTGGGGAGGCCTGACCTTCAAGAGGGGTAGGAACAGGAAGGGGGCACCCCGGGGCCGCAGCTTGGCCTGGGCTGGGGACGGGGCCTGGGGGTATGGTGTGAAATGAAGCATGGAAGCTCACTGGAATAATGATAATAATCACCGCTATTATTTTATTTATTTATTTATTTATTTTGAGACAGTCTTACTCTGTTGCCCAGGCTAGTGTGCAGTGGTACAATCTCAGCTCACTGCAACCTCTGCCTCCTGGGTTCAAGCAATTCTTGTGCCTCAGCTTCCCCAAGTACCTGGGACTACAGGTGCCTGTCACCACACCCAGCTAATTTTTGTATTTTTAGTATTTTGTATTTTTAGTAGAGACGGGGTTTCGCCACATTGGCCAGAGTGGTCTCAAACTCCTGACCTCAGATGATCCGCCCACCTTGGCCTCCTAAAGTGCTGGGATTACAGCCATGAGCCACCGCACCCAGCCTGCTGTTATTCTTCTGTGGGCTACTGGTATTCAGGACTGGCCACAGGCAGGCTCTGTGCATCAACTCCAGGGTCCTCCCCACTCCCGAAAGTTGGATCCTAATGTAATACCCCATTTGACAGACCAAGGGATGGAGGCTTAGAAAGGACCAATAATCACACAGCGCATAAGGAAAGGAGCTGAGCTTCACAGTCCCCCACCGCGCCCCGCTCAGCACACTCCGTATTTCAGCCACGCCAACACTGGTTCTTCTTGTCTTGGGACCCTCATACAAGCTGCTCCCTCTGGCTTGTCTCCTCTCTTTGCCAATTAAATGCCTCTCTATCTTTCAGAGTTCAGCTAGAACTTCATCTCCTTAGACAGGCTTTCTGGACAACCTTGCTCATTCATTCATTCATTCATTCAGCACATATTTATTGAGCACCTACTATGTGCCAAGCCCTGTGTTGAGTGCTGGTGACACAGCAGTGACCAAACTAACAAAATCCCTGGCCTTAAGAAACTAACATCCGAGTGGATCATTAATTGTGAGCTTCACTAGCAGGCAGAGCTGGCCCCACCCTGGGGAGATGAAGCCCTGGGATAAACTGGCACATCTTCCCAATCCATCAGTTTCTTTCTTAAATTTTGGGTGGGGGAGCATTAACTTTTCTTTTTTCTTTTTTCTTTTTTTTTGTTGAGACAGAGTCTTGCTCTGTTGCCCAAGCTGGAGTGCAGTGGCACCATCTCAGCTCACTGCAACCTCCGCCTACCGAGTTCAAGCGATTCTCCTGCCTCAGCCTCCCAAGTAGCTTGGATTACAGGCGCCCACCGCCACACCTGGCTGATTTTTGTATTTTTAGTAGAGACGGGGTTTCGCCATGTTGGCCATGCTGGTCTCAAACTCCTGACCTCAGGTGATCCACCCGCCTCGGCCTCCCAAAGCGTTGAGATTATAGGCATGAGCTACCGCACCTGGCCAACTTTTGTTTGTTTTTTTTTTAGAGACAAGGTCTCACTCTGTCTCCCAAGCTGGAGTGCAGTGGTGTGAACACAGCTCACTGCGGCCTCAACCTCCTGGACTCAAGTGATTCCTGGCTCAGCCTCCCTTGTAGCTGGGACCACAGGTGCTTGCCACCACACCTGGCTAATTTTTAAAAATTTTTTTGTAGAGATGGGGTCTCACCATGTTGCCCAGGCTGGTCTTGAACTCCTGGTCTCAAGCACTCTCCCCGCCTCGGCCTCCTAAATTGCTGGAAATCAGGTGTGAGCCACCATGCCCGACCTGCATTAACTTTTATTTAAGCAACACAAATCCTTTATGGAATAGCACATCAAACTTACATAAACTTGTAAGAGATACTCTAGACTGAAGGGGGCCCTTGGAGTCCAGGCCCAAGGGGTCTAGGCCCTTGGAGTCTAGGCCGCTACCCAAGGTGCCCCTTGGAAGGGGGCCATCAGGGCACCCTGGGTAGCAGCCACCCTTAGTTGGGGGAGAAGGTTTGAGACCTCATGCTCTCATTGCGCTGCCCCAGCCTGAGAAAACCAGGCCTTCAGAGGACTGGGCTAAAGGCTGAATTTCTCTGGGCTACCCTCAAAGCAGGGAAAGTCAGAAGGGTCTGAAAGCCAGGAACCCCGAGTTCCAGCCAGGGCTCTCACTCTGCCTGCTGTGTAACCTTGGGCAAGCCACCCCACCTCTCTGAGTCTTTGTTTTCTTGTGGGTAAAATGACTGGCATATAATAGAGCTCTGCTAGGATCCCAGCAGGCCCTACAAACCTGTCTGATTCTAAAGCCAAGTTCAGCTGGCCGGCTTCGTGTGGTTCTACATCCTCTTCCGGCCTCCTCTCCTCCCCCGTAGGCTTCCTTCTCCTTCCCTGCCTGGACAATGCCCCCAACCCCATCGGTCCTAGTGGTACCTCCAGCCCAAGCCCCAGCTGCAGGCAGCCATCCTGCCCCACCCCTCCCCGGGTTCTGAGGAAAGAAAAAGGAGAGGCAGAAGGAAGGTCACATTTCTCGCTTGGCTCGTTGCCTGGTTTTCATTAGGCCCGCTGCCTAATTTTCCTGGGCGGCACTCACTTTCTTGGCCAGTCTCTCCTCTTTCTTAACCATCTCAGGGCAAAGAGCTGTCTCACCCCCGGCCCCCTCACCTGGTATCATGGCCTGGAGTTGTTCCTGCCATGTCACCGTGGTGCGTCTTGCTGCCACGTCAGCCCACACCCTCTTTTCCGGAGTCCCCAGGGACAGAAAGCAGTGGCTCAGCTGTACCCAGACTTGATTCATAAGAACACCAATTATGATCATACGCATTTATTGAGCTCTTACTGTGTGCCACGGTCTGTGAACTCAGTGACTTTCCCCAGCAGCCTAATGAGGCTGAGACCCTTCTTTATCATCCCCGTCTTATAGGTAAGGAAAGCCAGACTCAGAGATGGTAAGCAGTGGAGCTGGGACCTCAAATCAATGTCTCTAACCACCATGCCATGTCGACTCAAAGAGTCTTTGAGGTCGGGTGCAGTGGATCACGCCTGTGATCCCAGCACTTTGGGAGGCTGAGGTGGGCGGATCACTTGAGGTCAGGAGATTGAAACCAGCCCGACCAACCTGGTAAAAATCCCATCTCTACTGAAAGTACAAAAATTACCCTGGCGTGGTGGTGCACACCTGTAATCCCAGCTACTTGGGAAGCTGAGGCAGGAGAATTGCTTGAACCTGGGAGGCAGAGGCTGCAGTGATCCTACCACTGTACTCCATCCTGGACAACAGAGTGGAATTTTGTCTTAAAAAAAAAAAGAGAGAGTCCTGGAATGTCCTTCTCTTGGCTGAACGTGCTCCCCAGCATCCCCCACCATTCCAACACACACATACTTGTCTTATAGATCTTACTGTCAGTTCCAGAACGGTGCTTTCCTTAAAAATAGGGAGTCAATGCCCCCAAAACAATGCCCTTGAGGCAGTAGGCTCTGGAGGACTCAAGCCATTTGAAAGGTGAGGGAGATGAGGCTGCCCAGGCAGGACCTCTGGGCCCCAAAGCTGGTTTCTGCGGATACCAGGGGCCAGGCAGCTTCCTGGGAGTGAGATCAGCTGCAGATGGAACCACAGGGGCACTGAGCTGCTGGGGAAAGGGTGGGGAGAGCCAGCGTCTTCATGGTGATTCTCCACTCCCTAATCTAGGAGATGCAGGGCCAGAGAGCTGTTGCTGGAAGTGAATTAGTCCCCACTGTGGACAGAACTCTCCTGCGGGCAGAGATCCGTAGAGGGGAGAGGAAAAGGCTATACTTGGAAGTTGAGCTTGTTGTCCTAGCTTGATGGGGGAGACATGGGCCCTTTGTTGTCCTAGCTTGATGGGGGAGACACAGGCCCTTCCATCTGAAGAAGAAGTGAGCGTGCTGCTCCCGGCAGCCATGCTGCTCCACCCCACCCCGACCCACCCAGATTTCCCCCAGCACCCAGTCCTTGGCAGGTACCAGTGGGGCTGCCTGGCTCCTCAGGGACCAGGCCTGCGATAAAAATCCTGCAGTGGCAACTGCAGTGATCAGAGTCAAAAAAAAAAAAAAAAAAAAGAGAGAGAGAGAGACAGAAAGAAAGAAAAGGGGAAAAAAAACCCTCTAGTGTCTGACATTCTTTTTAGGATGCCCATAAAAGATAATGTGACCTGTAAAACCTGCAAGCTGTTCCCAGCCTGTGGCGCCTGGCCCCACGCCCCACTCCCACTCCCAGCTCCACTCTCCTGCCCCCAGGCTGAGGACACTACCGTGGGTGTCCCCTGGGGCCCAGGCCCTCTAAGCATCAGGGACCCTCAAGCTGTGGGAGGCAGCTGCCCTGAGGCACCACAGTCTGGCCAGGTGGGCAGCGGTTGTGAGACCCTTCCCCACTGCCAGTGCACCCCCCTCTTCGGCACCCCCCTTCAACCGTTCCTGGGCGCTCAGGTCAGCAGGGCTGCTGCTGCCAGGCCGGGGGGTGGGAATGTGCTAGGGCAGATCCCGGCTCTCGTTCTCGGGTGACTCACCCCGTGGGAGTGTGTTGACGAATCCGAATCCCGGTTCTTTGTTTTCAGCTCCTGGGAATTCACACACTGGGGGCAGACACTCCATCCCCTGGTCTGCTGCCAGGTAGGGTGGCAAGATGGGAGCCGGTAGGCCTGGGGTCTATTCCCAAATTCGCCACCTATCGGCTGTTTGGAATCTTGATAAGTTCTGAGCAGCTTTGGGGCCTCAGTTTCTCTACCTTTAAAATGGACACAAAAGTCCTGCCCCTTGTAATTTTGCAAGAAGATAATAAAGAAAAAAAAACTATATCATAGCAAGCATAGTTCTTGGGATGATGATGATAACCGTCATTTACGGAGTGCCCTACTGTGTGCCAGACACCATACTAGAAGGTTTATAGTTAATCCTCCCAACAACAGTAAGAGGTCTGTGAGATCACTATCTCTTTTTTAAAAGAAGGAAACTGAGGCTCAGGAAGGTTAAGTAACCTGCCTGAGGCCACATGACTTACACACCCAACTACCAGGCTCACCGGCCACCCACAGTGGAAATTAAGGACAGGCCTGCAAATGCCAGGCACATGATCATGGGGCTGGCTGAGCCCCTCCCCTGCCGTCCAGGAGGCTGAAGGTGGGAGTTTCCTTCCACGGCTTCCTCTCCAGATGATCCACCCCTGCCACAGGTCCTGATGGGACTCACAGCAGGACCCTCCACAGCCATGCCCCTCTGCCCCAGACTCAGAGAGAACTCAGAGAGGCCCTGGCTCCTCCCAGCACCCTCCTGTGGGCAGACGGGGCTGAACTCTGTGTCCTAAAACCCTGAGGTGCACACGTCACAACCAGGGAGCCTTCCAGACGGGCAGATCTGCCTTGAGAAGGGCCCGGCAGCCAGGTTTCCCAATTTCCCTGACTTGACATCCTTGCCCCATCCTGGGGACCCAGCACTTTCTCGGAGCCCCACAGCTTCCTGAGGGCAGGCCCCAGGTACACCCTTCCTTTGTAGGGTCCACAACTCCAGGCTTTGCTCCTAACCTCCTCACAGCCCCTCTCCTGGGGTCCACCAGACATTCCTCGACACTCCTGTTAGGCAGTGAGGCAAGGTTTAAAATACTCCCTCCCCGGCCGGGTGCAGTGGCTCACGCCTGTAATCCCAGCACTTTGGGAGGCCAAGGCAGGCAGAGCACTTGAGGCCAGAAGTTCGAGACCAGTGTTGCCAACATGGTGAAAACCCATCTCTACTAAAACTACAAAAATTAGCCAGGCGTGGTGGCACATACCTGTAATCCCAGCTACTCGGGAGGCTGAGACAGGAGAATCACTTGAACCCGGGAGGCGGAGGTTGCAGCGAGCCGAGATCGCGCCACTGAACTCCAGCCTGGGTGACAGACTGAGACTCTGTCTCAAAAAAATAATAATTTTTTTTCTCTGTCTCAAAAAAAAAATAATTTTTTTTTGAGACGGACTCTCATTCTGTTGCCCAGGCTGGAGTGCAGTGGCATAATCTCAGCTCACTGCAACCTCCGCCTCCCGGGTTCAAGCGGTTCTCCCATCTCAGCCTCCCGAGTAGCTGGGACTACAGGCGCACACCACCATGCCCAGGTAATTTTTTGTGTTTTTAATAGAGATGGGGTTTCACCATGCTGGCCTGGCTGGTCTTGAACTCCTGACCTTGTGATCCGCCCACCTCAGTCTCCCAAAGTGCTGGGATTACAGGCATGAGCCACCGCGCCTGGCCTATAATAAATTTTTTTAAATAATAAAATAAAATACTCGCTCCGCGGGCGGAAACCCTCGGTCCAGTGTTCCTGTCCCCCTCTACATTTTCCTAAGTACTCTCATTCACGTGTTCCAATCCCCAATGTGACAAGACAGCAACGGCAGTGCGTGTCCTGGGCCGAGCATGCTACGTGTGAGGTGCTGTCCTTACAGTTGCTCATTTCACCTCCATGTACAGATGAGGAAACTGACACTCTGGGAGGTCAGGTGGCTTGCCCAAGGTTACACATTTAGTGCATGGTAGACCCAGGATCCAAACCCACATCTCTACTGGGCACGAAGGCCCTGGCTCTTAATTAGTACGTTTCCTTTCTGTCCCACCATCTGCAAGCCTTTTGCTGTCTGTCTGCACCAGAGCAGCCCGGTCCATAGCTCTTGTGAGTGTCCAGTGAAGCTTCCTGGGTAGGTGAACTTACTGGACGATTTTTGAATGTGTGCAAGCACAAATGAATGAATGAGTCAACAAATGGGTGAGTGAATGACCTCAACTCTCACAATAACCAGGAAAGGTGGGCAGCTTCTTCCCCACGTATAGGAAATTGAGGCTCAGAGAAAGTAACATGCTTGAGGTCACACAGGGAGTTGAGGGCTGTGATGGGAAACTCAAGCCACCCAGCCATCCACGGGCCCCTGCCACCTCCCTCCTTCCCCCATGGTCCCAGCCACGCTCCGAGTCCAGCTCTGTCTCCCGTCCCCGAGGGAGCGAGACGGCGGGCACAGCGTCTTTAAGCTGCCCTTTCAGGGACGAACCAAGGAGGGGGCTGGGGAGGGGGGCTCCACCCAGCATGCAGGGCCAGGAGCCCACACCCGTCTGTCTGAGATGGGGTCAGTGCGGGGGGTCTTTCTCTGCAAGCACTTACGGCACAATTGATGGGAGAGATGCTCATCAAACGAGGGACAAATCATAAAGTTCGGGAGATGGAAATTAGGCACGGACAAACGATCCAGGTGCAGGGGAGATTTATGGGGGAGGCTGTATTCTAGCTAATGATTTCTGCTAATGATTCTCCGAAGTGTACAGTGGCACGGGGCCCACGCTCCGTGGGGTGACATGAACCCTGCGGGCCGATGAAGGACGTTCCTGGGGAGACGGCAATGGCGAGGGGATGGGGAAGAAGGGTGGAGGGACCCCCCGAATACCGGGGTCCCCCGGAGTGGCGGGAGGAGACGGGGTTCTTGGGGTGTGAGTAGGCCCTGCCTGAGATTTATCGCTCGACCTGGCTCCTCGGTCCTTTCTCCACTCGCCCTGAAAGTGCCTCCCTGCCTGGCAGCTCCGAGTGTTGGCGGGGCCTGCCCGCTGCTGACACACACATTTTCAGAGCCCACCGCCATCTTTCATCCCAGCAGCCCCCGTGACAGACGCAGGTTTCTGGCTGTAAACCGTCCCTCCCTGCCCCCTTTCTTCTCCCCTCCCCGACCCTCTCCTCTGCAAGAGCTGTCCCCTCCAAAAGGCCACTTGCGCCTCCCACCCCACTTCATAGCCCTTCTCTTCCACTGGTAAGTTTCAGTGTCTCTGAGGCTGCCGCCTCCGGAGGCCCCAGCCAGAGACTCCCCCAACATCTGGTCCTGAAGCGCTCAATCCTCCCCCATTTTCCTCCATCACCAGACTCAGGGACGCTGACACTGCCCGCTGGCACAGTCCTCCCCAAATCTACCCTAAATCCTGCTTACAGCAGAACGAGTGGGGACCTCCTGTTTCTGTGGCGAGGCCCTCGGGGAGTGGGAAGCTTCTGACCTTCAGATCCATGACCAGGAAATGTTCAAAGGAGCTCACTCCCGGGGATCAAATCACCAGGAAACGACGTTTGCTTTTTAGAACCTTGATGTGTTTTCTAATTTCCCCGCAATGAACGTGTGCGTGTGTAATTTTTAAAATGGGAAAATTGGCAGGTGTGAGGATGAAGGAATGGAGGTGGCCGGAGCACCCCCCACCCCGTTGCCCAGGCCGCCCCTGCTTCTCCTAGAAAAACTCCCTTCTCTCAGCCGTGCTTGGCCCCTGCAAGTCTCCTGACGCCCAGGACCGAGCACACTCCACCCGCAAACTCCGGAGTTTTCACAGCAGCCCCTGCAAGGTTTTTTTTGTTTTGTTTTGTTTTTTTATCATCCCTGTTTCTCTATTGGAAAATCGAGATTTATAGAGATAAGAGGTCATTCAAGCCAGGCACAGTGGCTCACGCCTGTAATCCCAGCATTTTGCGAGGCCAACATGGGAGGATTGCTTGAGCCCAGGAGCTCGAGACCAGCTTGAGCAACATAGTGAAACCCCATTTCTATAAAAACAAAAACAAACACAAAATTAGCCAGACATTGGTGGTAAGCAACTGTGGTCCCACCTAGTTAGGAGGCTGGGGCAGGAGGATGGCTTGAGCCTGGGAGGCTGAGGCTGAAGGGAGCTGTCATCATGTGCTGTCACTGCACTCCAGCCTGGGCAACACAGCCAGACCCTTTCTTTAAAAAAAAAAAAGTCATTCAAGTCCTCCTGCTTAGTATATGGCAAAGCTATACTTGAAACCAACTCCCTTGAACTCACACCCATGTTTTTCCCACTGTGTTGAACCCTCCCACCTGCCCGGACCAGCTGAGCTGAGACCCCCTCCGTAGACGGATCCAGAGACTGAGGAACCAGGAACTGAGACAACCTGGCAGGAGGGCCCAGAAGAGAAAAGCAGGAAAGGGGCAGCCTCGGACTGCCTGGCCAGGGAGGGTCAAAAGCCGGGAATGGTGTCAATGTCCAGAGTGAAGTAATTGGTTAAATAAAGTGTGGCACAGGGACTCTTATGTCGCCACTGAAAGCAGCTTTTAATGCTCCAGCACAGACAAGTATTCAACATACACTGTGAAGTGAGAAGGGCAGGTTTCAGAACAGTTTGAGGCACACAGCATGCCGTTTGTCATAAGGGAAAAAGATCTTTGTGCAGATATATGCACAGACCCTGTCACCCCTTCGCCCAGTGTTGGTGACGAGGAAAAAAGATTTGGGGACCTTTTTCTCTGTATTGTCTGAACCCTATACAACAAACATATGCATCTTTAATCCTCGGAGGGGAGAAACCCAACAAAGCTATTTTCATTTGGAAAACAGAAAAAGAAACGACCCAATGGGTGAGACAGGGGCAATGCTGGGTGGGGGCCCTATCCTTAGATCACTCGCTCGCCGCCACCCTGGTCTTTTGTCCTCAGAGTGTTTCTCCAGGCAGCAGATACTTGTACATAGTGGGGAGGGTGTCACCTTGGAATTCACTCTCCCCAATGCCCCTGACAGCCCCACACCTCCCTGGCCCACCCGCCACCCACTCCGGGCGTGATCAAAGGCCAAAGTGAAAACGAGATCTGAAACTTCAGCCTGGAAAAGCGATGATGTGCTGATGCCGGATAAGGAAGGATCACCGCTCACCAGCTGGATGCCCCCCCACCCCGGCGCCGCCCCTTCCCCCTCGGTCACTTCCCAGCCTGCAGCTCAGATCCTGTTTGGGGGAGGGCGGCAGCTACCAGGGGGCATGGCCCCAGAAACCCTCTCCCACCCTCTGTCCTAGAGCAGGTTGAGGGGCCTGCCCTCTACTCTCCCCTCTACTGGCCTGTGTTCCTTGGGATTCAGGCGGTGTCTCTAGAAGCATCTCTAACTCCTCTGATAGAGTTAGCAAGTTCCCGGAGAGAGGTAACCCATTACACCAGCTGGATGGAGTGATCAGGTCAGCAGCTGATCGGCTGGGACCTGGGACAAGTCAATGTAATGGGAACCAGGTGGCAGCTCCTGGGGCAGGGGGCGCTGGGGGGCGAGAGGAACCCTAGGGAGTTAGGAGGGGAGCCATGAAGACAACTCCACAAAGCATCATGGGAAGATCATGAGCCCCGGCACCAGAGCAGCCCAGTTGGAACCCCAGCCCCTCCACCCCTAGCTCTGGAACCTTGGGCAAGCCACGCAACCTCTCTGACCCTCCTTGTAATCACTTGTGAAATGGGAATAATAATAGCAACAGCTTCACCCCACAAACGGAGGGGTTCAATTTAGTGTATGCAAAGCTGCTGGTAATTGCTAATGGCTCAATTAACGGCAGCTGTTACCATTGTCAAACTTACAGAGGAGGAGACAGGCGGCCTAGAAGAACCATAGACTTTGTCTAGGATAGGTGAGATCAGGGGCTGAGTAGTCAGTGTCATCCTGGCCCACCCAATGGCTGGAGGAGGGGATGAGGACAGGAAGAGGAAGGGGAAGGGGAGGCACTGGGAGATGACAGAGATAAATATATGTCATGATCTTGCCCCATCTGGGTCACTGGCTGCACCCCAGGGGTGATGACTCACCTGCTGAGAAGTTCCCCACCCAGAGACTGGTCCCACAGGCTGTGGCTCGGCCCCACGGGCACAGCAGGCATGCATTGGGGAGGCCCATGGAGCAATGCCCAGGGTTACCCGTCTGCTTGAGGGCTCAGGTACCCCCCTTTGACCTCTTCACACCCCTGTCCAAGCTGCAACCTAGAAGCAGCCAGCTGGCTCTCCTGAGGCAGGGCAGGCCCAAAGAGATCAAAGAATTTGCTGGGGCCAGAGAGCAAGGCCTGTGAGGTTTCATCCCATTCAAACCCAGAGATGTCAAGTCACTTGCCAGAGGTCACACAGCTTGGATGTGACAGAGTGGGGAAGCCCAAAGCTTGCCTGTAACAGCAGGCTGCCCGGAGTCCAGCTGGAGACTGGCACTGGCGTGAGCCTCAAGCCTTTTAATCCTAAGATCTGACAGCTGGGCAGCGCCCCAGAAAAGTGGCACTGTGGGCCCAGTGGGCCCTGGGGTGCTCAGAGGGGGCTTCCCAGAGGCTCCTGAGGAGTAGACTCAGGGGGCGTTTTCACAGCAGGCCTTGCTCTCGGGAGTGAGATATGGGCACTCTCACCTGGCCACATGCCCTTGGGGGCTGGTTTCAGTGCTGGGTTCCCCAGGGGACTCCCCTTCCACCAGGAACTCCTCCCCCTTGCGCTCCCATTAAACCCAGATTCCCATTAAACCCCTATTTTAAACTCTCTGGCCTCTTCCAGGCAGCCTCCCTGCACCACTGTGCCTCCCTGAGCCATCTGACCCTCCACCCCAGGGCCCTGAAATCAGCATCTCTGCCCTCTGTGTGGCTGGGTAACTTCTCTGGTCTTCTTTTGTCTTTTTCTTCTGTGTGTGTGAGCATCATGTTTATTTCTTTTCTTTTCTTTCCCTTTTTTTTTTTTGAGACAGCATCTTGCTCCATTGCCCAGGCTGGAGTGCAGTGGTGTGATCTTGGCTCACTGCAACCTCCTCCTCCTTGGTTCAAGGGATTCTCCTGCATCAGCCTCCCTAGTAGCTGGGACTACAGGTGCCCACCACCACGTCTGGCTAATTTTTGTACTTTTGGTAGAGACAGGGTTTTGCTATGTTGGCCAGGCTGCTCTCAAACTCCTGACCTCAAGTAATCTGCCCGCCTCAGCCTCCCAAAGTGCTGGGATTACAGGCGTGAGCCACCGCGCCTGGCCGCATCATGGTTATTTCTTCATGGGTTTATCATTATGTGTGATGTGATCTTAGAGCCTAGCTCTAAGCTCCCCAAAGGTGGTGACCGTATAATCATTTCCCACCCCCATTACCTAGGACAGGACTCTGGCCACAGTGGAGGGTCAGAAGATTCCAGCACACTCAAGAATAGCAGGTAGGAAGGCACCCAAGGCAGCTTTGCTGTAAGTGAAATTGACTCTTGACTTGCTAACCCGATATACTCAGGGGTAAAATCCACTCTACAGAAAGTCTTTGCTTTAGAGAAAGTTGCTCACAGGGGTTCTTTAAACAGCCAGGTCTCTTGGTATCCGCAAGATAGATTTATTTACAGATTTCCAACTTGCCTGGTCTGCTTGGAGCATCATGGGCTGGGTCCATGGCAAGCCCAGGAAGCCCACGCACCTGTCTGCCCTGTCCGCCTCTTTTGTGTGGTATTGAAGGCCTTTCCCAGTCGAGCCCCAGCCTGCCTCTCATAACAGAAATAAAAACTGACAGTGATCCTACAGGTTAACATTGACTGAGTGCCTCATGCATGGGGTCACCTGGCAGATGGGGTCACTTCATTCATTCTCCAGGTAACTCTGAAATGGGGTGTCAACTGTCATCTTCACTTTAGAGAGAGTGACAGAAAATCCAGGAAGTCCCAGAAGGAATCTGGGATTTGAGCCAGGCTGACCACCTGGCCCTTTGGGGCAGCCTCCCTCTCCTGGCAGGCCAGCCAGCCTCTCTCCAAGCCAACACTGTCATTGCTGACCACAGGCCTTTGCACCCACCGTCCCCCTGCCTGTCCCTGGGCCCAGCTCCTACTTACCTTTCCAGACTCAGCTCAAATATCACCTCAACTCCACCACACAGAATTCATCCTGTTGGCTCTGAGTTCAAATCTCTGTGTGGTGCCAAGGACGTGGCCTTGGTATTGTCCATGTCTGTTCCCCCTGCTGAATCAGGAGGAGTCCCGAACACTCAGTCAGGATGTACTAAAATCATTCACCCAGGCCGGGTGCGGTGGCTCACACCTGTAATCCCAGCACTTTGGGAGGCCGAGGCAGGAGAATCGCTTGAGTCCAGGAGTTCGAGACCAGCTCTGGCAACACAGTGAGACCGCCTTTCTATGAAAAATTTATATATTAGCTGGATGTGGTGGTGCATGTTTGTAGTCCCAGCTACTTGGAAGGCTGAGGCGAGGGGATTGCTTGAGCCTGGGAGGTCGAGGCTGCAGTGAGCCATGATCATGCCACTGCACTCCTGCCTGGGTGACTGAGCAATACCCTGTCTCAAAAAATAAACAAATAAAATAATTCACCTACTCAACTGATATTTATTGAACACCTACTATGTGCCAGGCATTGGGGTAAACAGGGTAGACAAGGCCTGAGCTCACAGGGCACAAATCCAAGAGGGAGACACAGCAATACCCATGTCGGCTGACACATGAACAAGCTAATTTCAGATAGTGATAAATTGTATGAAGAAACAAAGTGAAGTTCTAGAGAGAACCTGAGCTGATAGGACTCTGGCTTTCATCAAAGTGAGTCGAGTCCTTCTCCCAGCCTGACCTGGCTTTCTCTCAAGACCAGCACATTTGTTACTCACTCATTCACTCACTCATTCATCCACTCATTCACTCGTTCATTCACTCACTCATTCATCCACTCATTCACTCGTTCATTCATTCATTCACTCACTCATTCACTCATTCATTCACCCATTCATTCACTCACTCATTCGCTCACTCATTCATTCACCCATTCATTCACTCATTCAATCATTTGTTCACTCATTCACTCACTCACTTATTCATTCACTCATTTACTCATTCATTCACTCATTCACTCACTCATTCACCCATTCACTCACTCATTCACCCATTCACTCACTCATTCACCCATTCACTCACTCATTCACCCATTCACTCACTCATTCACCCATTCATTCACTCACTCATTCACCCATTCATTCACTCATTCATTCACCCATTCATTCACTCATTCATTCACCCATTCATTCACTCATTCATTCACCCATTCATTCACTCACTCATTCATTCATTCACTCATTCACTCGTTCACTCACTCATTCACTCATTCACTCACTCATTCACTCATTCACTCATTCATTCACTCACTCGCTCACTTATTCATTCACTCATTTACTCATTCATTCATTCACTCATTCACTGAGCACCCACGATGCCAGGTGCTATCCTCCAACACCCCGGGGTCCCTGGGGAAGACAAACCTGCTCTGAGTGCCAGTGAATCCAGGGAGACTGAGGCTAGAGCAGGGAAGGAGGGGGACAGGGGCGGGGGGGGGGTGGCACTGCACGGTATAGAGCATTTCCACCCCCTCTGATCAGTCATGCTTCCTAATTCAATAAGGTGAGAAGGAGCATAATTTGATCATATTTGTTTTGCATCACTGCAAAAACAGAAAATGAAGGGCTGCAGAACCGCACCAATTTACTTCATCCGACCTTGATTAAAAGAAAATTAATTGTCGCATCTCTCAGGATATCACAGGCAGCAGCCAATGGCTCTCCAGGATACCACAAAGAGAGGGAAAGGGAGCGCAAGACGCCCCATGCCCTTTTCTCTAACCACTTCCAGCCCGGCTGGCAGCAGAGACAGTGGAGCTGCCAAGGCCTCGTATTGCAGAGGAGGCTGGTGGCGGATGGGAGATGGGACCACTGAGCCCCTGAGCCCCACCCACTCTGAGTTGCATTTCCCCCACCCACCACCCACTCCCCAGAGAGGGTTCTGAAGGCTGGATCCCCATCCCAGAGCCCAATACAGCTTTGCAGAAGCCCTCAGGGGGCTCTCCTCCCTTTCCAGGGCTGGCAGCTGCCCTGCGGAAGAGCCCCAGAAAGATGCCCCCCAAAGATCCAGGTCCCCTCAAGTTTGCTCGACCTCACCACTGGCTCCCCAGCCCCAGCTCTAAGATAAAAGAAGGAGGGGAAGGAGGGGAAGGAGGGGGCTTGGCGCTGCCCGGGAGAGCCAGGGCGGGGGGTGACAGTGGGGAGAGCAGCTCATGAAAAGTTAATGCCCCCTTGCAGGTTGTTGATTTTTGTTTGTTTTTCTCTTTTTGCCAGAAGAGAAGCCTCTTTCATTAGCCCAGACTGTCATTACCCGGCATTAAATTTTCATAGAGCGGGCGGGAGGCCGGGCAAGGGGAGGCGGGCAGGGGGGCAGGCTGGGGGCTCCCTGGGTTGGGCCTGCCGGGGGCTGAGACTAGCTCCCCTGGGCCCCCATCTGCACACTGCGAGGTCTCAATAAGAGCCGGCTTTCTCCATCGCCCACTATGGGCTAAGTGTGGCCCACGGACTCAAGCTTTTGATCCTCTTATGCTCCTATGGTGTGGGTTCTGTGATCACCCCCATTTTACAGATGAGAAACTGAGGCTCAGAGAGCTTGTGGCTCTTGTCCGTCACAGCCAGAAAGTGGTAGCACCACTGACTTCCAAAACATGCCCTCCTCACCAAGGCTGAGAGGCCGAGGGAGGCACAGGGGAGGTGGTGGGGGCTGGAGGGGCCGGGGAGGCAGCTCCAGACAGGCAGGAGTTCGGGGTGCCTTCGGGGGTGCTTTCCCTTGGGGAGAAGCAGGAGTCCGGACCCCCAGCCCCACTCGCAGGAGGCAGTGGGCGGCTCCTCTCAGCCAGGCGGGTGAGGGTCTGTGCCGGCGGGGCATGCGACCCGCCAGGCAGGTGTCGGAGCCCTCACAATGGTGCACCTGGCGTGGGCGCCAGGCCTGCCCATTCAGCCCGGAACAATCACTGCTCGGCAGCCGCCGGCCCAGCGGCCTCCAGGGGCGGGAGGACCGAGGGCGGCAGAGCGGCAGATGGGCCTCGGGTGTCAAGTTTCCAGCCGGAGGAGGGGGCGGGTAGCCCGGGAAGGGGAGGGGGAAGAATCAGGCTCCTCCCCGCTCCCAGTGGCCCCTCCCAGCCTTGGGTTTCGGAGCAGGGTTGGGCAGACTGTCTGCCCACCACCACTGCCACCTAGAGCAGGCCAGAGGGGGAACAAAGGCCTCAGGCCGGGGCTGGGCTGAGGGTGAGGGGCTTGCTGTGGGCTTCTCGCAGGGCTGATGAATCCTGAGCTCGCAGCAGCTGGCAGAGCCTCTCTGGGCTTCAGTTTTCTCGTCTGTGAAACGGGTGTCCATTCACTAAATAAATACTGAGCATTTGTTCTGTGCCAGGCACCGCTCTGGGCACCAGAATAGCAGCAGTGAGCAAACTGGAAGCAAATGCCTGCCCTTGCTGCACTCAAGTCCCAGTGCAAAAGACAGACAAGAATCAAGATTAAGTAATGGGCCGGGCACGGTGGCTCAAGCCTGTAATCCCAGCACTTTGGGAGGCCGAGGCAGGTGGATCACTTGAGGTCAGGAGTTTGAGACCAGCCAGGCCAACGTGGTGAAACCCCGTCTTTACTAAAAATACAAAAAAATTAGCCAGGCCTGGTGGTGGGCCCCTGTAATCCCAGCTGCTAGGGAGGCTGAGGCAGGAGAATCGCTTGAACTCAGGCAGTGGAGATTGCAGTGAGCCGAGATCACACCACTGCACTCCAGTCTGGGTGACAGAGTGAGACTCCATCTCAAGTAAATAAATAAATAAATAAAATAAAGGAATGGCACACATAATCGCTCAGCTAGGAGCAGCGGGCCCGCAGAGGAGGAAGCTGGGCGAAGGAGTTGCGACGGGGGATAGGAGGTCCGTTCCAGAAGGAGGTGGGGCACAAGCCAGGCAAATCTGGGGAAAAGCATTCCAGCCAGAGGGAGCAGCAGGTGGAAGATTAGTGGTCCTACCCTGTAGGGTTTGCCTGGAGCTAGAAGAGGGGACACAGGTGAAACACCTAGAGCCCGGCTCACCGTCATGCTCCCGATGTGAGGCAGTGACCTCAAGTCTATGGCGGTTTGTTTGTCTGTCCACCCCTGTAACCCCTGAGCTCCTGAGAGGTGGCATCATCAGCCCATCTCTGCCGGGACCTGGCGGGTGAGTAAAATGTCTTGCAGTTTGGAAATCTTCCTAGTCATTCTCAGCTGAGCTTCAAGGGACCAAGGGCCTGTGGGGACAGAGACAGGAGGATCTGAGAAGGGATGGGGGAGAGTCCAACCCTCTTATGTTACCGAGAGGGAACCAAGGCCCAGAGAAGGCTTTTGGAGAAGCCCCTGCTCATCCCCGGCCTTGGTGATTGTATCTGTGCAGTGGGGGTGGGGCTCTAGCGGGTGTGGAGTGCCAGCCGCTGCAGAGGTGGAAGGCATCCCCTGTCCACGGAGGGGAGGGGCCAGCCTCGGAGATCAAGTGGGCAGAGTCTTCCCAAGGGTGTGGACGCACACAGCCATGCGCACAGCAGGGAGGCAGACAGGGAGCAAAGAGGCCAGAGCAGGCAGCTGCTTAGTTCTGAAGCTCCACTGCTACTGTCCCGCTTCTGGAGGTGAATAGATGTCAAGAAGCCTGTGGGGGCCGAGCCTGGTGGCTCACGCCTGTAATCCCAGCACTTTGGGAGGCTGAGGCAGTAGGATCACTTGAGCCCAGATAGTGGAGGCTGCAGTGAGCTATGACTGCACCACTGCACTTCAGCCTGGGCAACAGAGTGAGACCCTGTCTCAAACAAAACAAAACAAAACAAAGAAGAAGAAGAGGAAGAAGCCGGTGGGCTCTTCCCTAGACCAGGACGGGGGTAGCAGCTGGAAGGAGGTGGAGCTCATGGACCTTGGACGGGCCTTGGCGTTACAGAGATCTGGGTTCAAACCCAGGCTCTGCCTCACACTAGTGTCTGACCCCAGCCATTCATTCATATGACTTCGCCAGGCCTCGGTTTCCTCATCTATAAAATGGAAAGAATAATAGCAAGAGCCCTGGCTTCATGGGGTTGTTGGGATGGGACTATACCCCAGGACCCAGCCTAGCCCGGGCACAGGGTTGGAGCTAGAGACAAGCACTGTTGTGGGTGCTCAATGGGCTAAGAAGGAGCATCTCGCCTGCAGGAACGGTCGCAGGGAGGCAGCTGAGGCTTGAAGCGTTTAGGGGATGCACCTAAGCTCACACTGCTAGTGAGAAAAAGAGCCAGGATTTGCACTCAGGTCATCCTCCTTCCTGGGCTCTTAGCAGCCTCTGGTGCACAGTGGTGGGAGGGAAGGCCAAGGGAAATCAGTGATGTGGCTCAGGGGCACTGAGGCCACTCCCAGGCCCCTCCCAGGCACCGCTGGCCCCCCAAGGGACCCCCACCAGTGGGTTCAGGGCCTGACAGTGCCCGCCTTACTCCTGTTGGCGGCACCAAAAGGCGGCAGATGAGGGATGAGGGGACCTGGCTCCCCCTTCCAGTCACTCCTGAGCTTGGCTGGGTTCCTTCCCTCCCGTCCCCCACTTGCTCTTCTAGGAACAAAGGCAGCACGGGCACATCCCCACTTCCTGGCGGTGTTGATTATCTAATTCTCTACCCCTCAATTACCGCTTCCTGAGGGAGGCATTACCCTGGGAGCAGCCGCCTGCCTGGCCCAGAGGCTGCAGAGGGTGTTTGTGGTAGGGCGTCCCCATCCTTCAGGGAAGCCCACAGGGGGCCTGGCTGGGCCCTGGGCACTGGCCCCTTGGAAGTGCCTCAGGAAGTGCACCAGCCTCCAGGAAGTGTGCTTTCCAGTTGGGGCGCTCCATGGCCCTGCCCCTGCACCCCTTCAGGATCCTGGTCTCTTGGCCCAGACGGCCGCACGTCCACAGGCTCCCACACGGTCAAGGCCAAGCAAGGGCAGGCATGCGTGTGGGTGTATGTTAACCCTTGTAAGTGATTCATGCGTGTGAGCCAGCATGCAAAGGTGTAAGTGCATACGAATGTAGAAAACGAGAATGTGGATGTGTATATGTGACTGCGTGTGTAACGGTGCATGTGTGCAAAGCTGAATGTGGCAGGTGTCTGTGCACACATGTGTGGGTCGGTAATGAAAATGACTGCATGAAGGAGTGTGCAGGTGCGTGCAGGTGTGTGTGGTGTGAATAGGTTTGTGTGTATTTGTGCATGGGTAAGTGTGTTTTGGACTGAAAATGAGTGTGCAAGAGTGTGACTGAGTGTAAGTGTGAGTGTGGACAGGGCCAACTGAGGCCAGGGTAGGGGAAGGGGACCCCTGACTCCCAAGCACGGAGGCTGCTGGGTCTGGCAGTGCAGAGAGGACTGGGGGGATGGTGGATGGCCCCAGCCCAGCACTGCAAGGACCTCAGACCTCCAGCCCGCTTCCTGCTGGACGGGAGCTCGCATCCTCCCTGTCAAAAGGAAGGAAGTGCTCACCTAGGGCAGGTGGTCCGGCTGGCAGCAGATGCAAAAAGACTGAGTGGTGATTTGCATTTTCATTTGCATATATTTCCATAGGTCCCACTGATTGGTTATTTGAAAGTCCCCAATTCCTGCCAACCCTGTCTGCTTGCAATGGCCCTGTGGGGTGGGAGTGGAGGTGGGGGAAGTGCAGTTGGGCACTGCTTGGCTGAGAGCTGAGGCTGGTCCCTGAGGCCTGAGGCTAATCCACAGGCCTGGTCTGGGTGGGACAGGGTGCTCGCTGAGAATCAGGCCCGTAGGGATTGCTCAGTGGCACAGAGCAGGTAACAGTCCCCAGGCCTCGCCTAACACAGAAAGTGCTCAGCCAGCTCTTTCATCAATAGATGAGCAAAGCATGGATGGGGCAAAATGAGCGTCGGCTGCCCAGTCTGCTCAGATCTTCAGGTGGGGTCTCAGTGATAGGGTCCTCAGCACTGCTGAGATGGCACCTGGTCCCCTGGGCCAGCGTGGCCAGCCCTGGGGGTGGATGTTGGGGAATCTGAGAGGCTGCCGATCAGATGCTGCCAGCTTCACCTCCTGCCTTCCCACTCCACCTGGGGACCAGGCGCCTGGCTGTGCATTTGTGGAAACTCTGTTTCCACAGCCACCCAGAGGGCAGGCAGCAAGAGGCTGAGGAGTTCTCAAAAAGGAGGAAAGAGCTGCTAGTCCCAGCAGAGGGCTGAGTGTGTGTGCGTGGCCTGTGTGCACAAGCATGCCTGTTCAAAAGTGCGCGTGCTCCAGTGGGTGGACCCGACAGTCTTGAATACAGGGGAGAAGATGTGCATCTTGACACAGATGTATGTGGATCTGTACGTCTGTGTGCACAGGTGTGCATCTGTGTGCTGTGTGTGCGCTCACTCATGTGTCAGGGAAAATCGAAGTTTTCAGTGTGAAAGGCCTCTATGGCCCCTTTCCATTTGCCTTTTTGCCAAATTACGTAACCTCCCCCTAGAGTGAACAGCATGGCTTGACAACAATAGGGCTTTTGAAATGTCCTCTCTTCAGAAACACATTACACACATGTATGTGGAGACATGAACATCTGTGTGACTGTATTATTGAGTGTATGCATATCTGTGTGTGCGCATGTTATAAATGCACATGTAGGCCGGGCATGGTGGCTCGCGCCTATAATCCCAGCACTTTGGGAGGCTGAGGTGGGTGAATCGCAAGGTCAGGAGATCGAAACCATCCTGGCTAACATGGTGAAATCCCATCTCTACTAAAAATACAAAAAAAAATTAGCCGGGCCTGGTGGTGGGCACCTGTAGCCCCAGCTACTTGGGAGGCTGAGGCAGGAGAATGGCATGAACCCCGGAGGTGGAGCTTGCAGTGAGCCGAGATCACGCCACTGCACTCCAGCCTGGGCGACAGAGCGAGACTCTGTCTCAAAAAATAAATAAATAAATAAAATAAATGCACATGTACATGTACCTCCATGCACATTGACTGTAAACATGCTCATGTTAACAACCAAGGCTATTGCATACATGGGGGCACATGTGTGTTCCCATGTATCGTTTGCCCATGGGACTCCTGTGGGACTCCTGTGCAAGCTGTGTGCAGGCATGCATGGGAGATCTCCCCAATACAGTAGAGAGGTCACTACTAGAGTAGAGTGGGTGTCCAGAGGGTCCCGTGGGTACATGTGTGCCCCGGGCTGTATCTGCACACGTGTGTGAGTGCAGGGGGTGTGCGTGACTGTGCGCAGTAGGTGTGTGTACAGTACAGCATGTGTTTGCATATCGGGAGTTGGGGATGTTTAGTAATTAAATCCCTTTTCATCCTTCTGCACCTGTCTCCTTCTGAAAGCTGAGAGAACAGACGTCAAACGGGACAAGGGCTGGATTGAATACAGCCAATTCTGAAATATTTATTAGCTTGCGACTCCGCTCAATGGAGGAGAAGGAATGCCAGCTAATCCACCCAGCAGTGCTCACAGCAGGGACGTTTTTCAACAGGGACTTCTTATATTTCAGCGACTGCCCACTCTGTCCAAAAATGAGAGCGTTTTCATCTGGGTCCATGCAGCATTCTCCAGAACTCTGGTTAGGCATTCACAGGGCAGAAATCAAACCTGAGCCCTTGTTTCTGGGTTCCTGGGGCCATGAAGTTCTCTTCCTCAGACAAAGACGGGTGAACCAGTAGGACCTGTGGTGGAGTGTACCGGTCACCGTTTATAGGACGCTTCCTGTGTTTCAGGCACCGTGTGTGGGCCTTTCCATACATCTTCTTCATCTAAGTCTTCACAAAACCCCAATGAGATAAATGCCGAGTATGACCCCATTTAATACATTAGGGAGCTAGGAAACGCAGAAACATTCAACAAATGAGAAACAGAGGCCCCCAGTAATGACGCCACTTGCCTGAAGACATAAGCTACTTAGTGGTGGGGCCAGGATGTGAGTCCAGGGAATCAGCACTCCCAAGCTCAAACTCTCACCTTGCTGCCTCCTAATGGAACTATGATGGACCTACTATATGCACTGTGTGGAGAATTCTCGGGGTGCATCTAAGATCATTGAGAAAGAGTGGGGTGGCCCACTGTGGCAGGAGGAGACGGCTGTGTATTTGATGCCCCTCAGCCCTGCCCCACCCCACCCTACACCTGCTCATCACCAAGCCTGCCCCCCCTTTTTTTTTTTGAGATGGAGTCTCGCTCTGTTGCCCAGGCTGGAGTGCAGTGGTGCAATCTTGGCTCACTGCAATCTCCGCCTCCCGGGTTCAAGCGCTTCTCCTGCCTCAGCCTCCCAAGTAGCTGGGATTACAGGCACCTGCCACCACACCCAGGTAATTTATGTATTTTTAGTAGAAATGGGGTTTTGCCATGTTGGCCAGGCTGGTTTGAACTCCTGACCTCAAGTGATCTGCCCTCCTTGGCCTCCCAAAGTGCTGGGATTACAGGCGTGAGCCACAGTGCCCGGCCAAGCCTGCCCTTCTTATAAGTGCAGCTCAATTCCTCTAACTGCTCAGGTCAAAACCTTTAGACTCTCCTTTTACTTCCCTTTCTCTCTACCCTACATCCAAATGTAGGCAAATCCTGGTGTCGCTCCTTTCAGAAGGTACCCAGGATGCAACCACTGCTCATCCTCCCCACTGATGCGGCCCCGTCTGAGTCTCCATCATTTCTCCCTTGAGTGATTGCAGGGGCCTCCTTATGTCTCCCTACTTCCAATCTTACCCCCTACAGTCCAGAGTGGACCCTCTAGAACCTAACTCAGATGATCCTGCTTCTCTTCTCAGGGCCCTCCAATAACTTCTGTGTCACTCATTGTAGAAGTCAAAGTCCTTGCATTGACCACAAAGCCCAACCTCACTGACCTCATCTCTACCCTCCTCCCAGCTCACCCCCGTGACCCTGGCTGGCCTCTGCTCCTCCTTGAACACAGCAGGCATGGTCTCTTTTCAGGGCAGAAATCAAAGCTGAGCACTTGTTTCTGGGCTCCTGGGGCCCATTTCCGCAGGCAGAGACTGGCGAGCCAGTGGCTCATCATGGTGGCTCATACCGGTCACTGCTTATGGGGCCCTTGGAGCCCCAGGCTGCTCCCTCTGCCTGGAATCCCTTGTCCAGGTCCCCATGCAGCTGGTTCCCTCGCCTCCCTCAGGGTCTGCTCAAATGCCACATTCTTGGAACCACCTTGTGGAAACAGTGAAAGCCCTTCCTCTGGAGCCCACCATTCTACCATCCCTGTTCCCTTTACCCTTTTTATTTATTTATTTATTTATTTATTTACTGAGACATGGTTGCACTCTGTCACCCAGGCAGGAGTGTAATGGCGAAATCATAGCTCACTGCAGTCTTAGCCTCTTGGGCTCAAGGGATCCTCCCGCCTCAGCCTCCTGAGTAGCTGGAACTACAGGCATGCACCACCATGCCCAGCTAGTTTTTAAATTTTTTTTTTGTAGAGACGAGGTCTCACTCTGTTACCTGGGCTGGTCTCAAACTCCTGGACCTGAGTGATCCTCCCACTTTGGCCTCCCAACGTGCTGGGATTACAGATGTGAGGTACTATGCCCAGGCTTTATCCTGTTTTATTGTTCTCCATAGTTTAAATTTCACATTCTAAACACTTGTGGATTTCATTCGTTTTACTATTCAACAAATATTTACTGAAAATTTGTGCTAGATGCTATTCTTTCATCACTGGTTTTCAGTAATTTGACCATGATGTGCCTGAATATGGTTTTCTTTAGGTTCCTTCTGCTGTGGAGTTCATTGGGGCTTCTTGAATCTGTGGGTTTATCATTTTCATCAAGTTTGGAAAAGCTTTAGCCATCATTTCTTCAAATATCTTTCCCATCTCCATCCTCTTCTTCTGGACCTCCAATTACACATATGTTAGACCTCTTAACGTTGTCTCAGAGGTCACTGAGGCTCTGATTTTTTTTTCCCCTCTGCATTTCACTTTGGCTAGTTTCTATTGCTATGACTTTGAGGTCACTAATATTTTCTTCTACAATGTCTAACTTGCTGTTAATTCCATCCATTGTATTTTTCATTTTGGATGGTGGTTGCATTTTTCAACATTAGAAGTTTTTGAGTCTTTTTAGTATTTTTATTTCTCACATCATGTTCATGCTTTCCTCTATCTTCTTTAACATGAAGAGTATATTAGTGGTAGTTGTTCTAAATGTCTGCTAACTCTACCATCTGTGACATTTCTGGGTCTATTTCTATTGATTTGTTTTTTTTTTTCCTGGTTATGGGTCATATTTCCCCCTTTCTTTGCTTGACTGGTAATTTTTATTGGATGCTGGACATTTTTAAAATACAAATATGTTTTTTGAGACAGGGTCTTGCTTTGTCATCCAGGCTGGAGTGCAGTGGTACAAACACAGCTCAGTGCAGCCTCCATTTATCTGGCTCAAGCGATCCTATCCCCTCAGCTCCTCAAGCAGTTGGGACTGCTGGTGCACACCACCACACCTGGTTAATTTTTGTATTTTTGGTAGAGTCAGAGTTTCACCATGTTGCCCAAGCTGGTCTGGAATTCTTGAGCTCAAGTGACTTGCCTGCCTCGGCCTCCCAAAGTGCTGTGATTACAGGCGTGAACCACTACACTCCGCTAAAATACACTTTTAATTTTGGAATAGTTTCAGATTTATAGAAAAGTTGCAAAGATAGTTCAGAGAGTTCCCATACACTTCACATCCAGTTCCCCCATCATTAACATCTTACATTGCTTTGATATATTTGTCAAAACTATGAGCCCGGGAGCTCGAGGTTACAGTGAGCTATGGATCTGAGCTCTGATTGTGTGTGTGCCACTGCACTCCAGCCTAGGCAACAGAGCAAGACCTTGTCTCAACTAAAAACAACAAAGAAACAAAAAATTATGTAACTGACATTAGCCCAGTACTGTTAAGTAAACTCCAAAGTTTATTTGGGATTCACCAGTTTTCCCATTAATGTCCTCTTTCTAGTCCAGTATCTAATCCAGAATTTTATATTGCATTTAATTGTCATGACTCCTCTGGTCTATGACAATTTCTCAGTCTTTTTTTTTTTTTTGAAACTGAATCTCACTCTGTCATTCAGGCTGGAGTGCAGTGGCATGATCACAGCTCACTGCAGCCTCAACCTCCCACTTCAGCCTCCCTATTAATGGGGACTACAGGTGCATGCCACCATGCCCAGCTAATTTCTTGTTTGTTATTTTGTAGAGACCAGGTCTCTCTGTGTTGCCCAGGCTGGTCACGATCAGTCTCTTCTTGTTTTGCATGACCTTGACAATCTTGAGGTGTATTGGCCAATTATTCTATAGAATGTCCCCGATCTGGGTTTGCCTGTTGTTTTTCTCATGAGTAGATTGGAATTATGGGTTTATGGAAAGAATATCACCACCAAAGTGAAATGCCCTTCTCATCACAGCATATTAGGATATCACCAATGAGGCCAACCCTCATCACTTGATTAAGGTGCTATTGACCAGGTTTCTCCACCAGTAGTAGCAAAGGTACTATTGTTTTCCTTTCCCTGCCCTCTTCTTTGAAAGCAAGTCACAAAGTGAACCTCACACTCCAGGGGATGGAAACTAAGCTCCACTTCCTGTCGGAAGAGAATCTACACATATTATTGAGAATTCTTCATGAGAAAGATTTATCTCTTCTCCCTCTTGTATTTATTTATTCAGTTGTGTATTTACATCAGTATGGACTCGTGTACATTTATTTTGTACTTTGGAGTTATAACCCAATACTACATTATTTATTTTATTGTCCAAATTGTTCCAGCTTTGGCCATCGAGAGGTCTTCAGGCTGGTTTCTGTGTCCCTTTGACATGTCCCCTCCTGTTTTTGGAGCCCTTTCTTTTCCTTCCTTCTTTTCTCTTTTTTCTTTTCTTTTCTTCTCTTTTCTTTTCTTTTCTTCTTTTGACAGGGTCTCACTCTGTCACCCAGGCTGGAGTGCAGTGGCATTATCACTGCTCAATGCAGCCTCGACCTCCTGGGCTCAAGTAATCCTCCCCGCTCAGCCTCCAGAGTAGCTGGGACTACAAGTGCATGCCACTGTGCCTGACTAATTTTTGTATTTTTTGTAGAGACAGGGTTTTGCCATGTTGCCCAGGCTGGTCTTGAACTCCTGAGCTCAAGTGATTTGCCCACCTCAGCCTTCCAAAGTGCTGGGATTACAGACGTGAGCCACCATGCCTGGCCATAGAATCTCTTTTTTCTTTGTTTGTTTTTGTTTTTGAGACAGGGTCTCACTCTGTGGCCCAGGCCGGCATGCAGTGGCACAGTCACTGCTCACTGGAACCTTAACCTCTGGGGCCCAAGTGATTCCCCCACCTCAGTCTCCCAAGTAGCTGGGACCACCACTACACCTTAATCTTTTGTTTGTTTGTTTGTTAGAGACAGGATTTCACCATGTTGCCTAGGCTGGTCTCCAACTCCTGAGCTCAGATGATCTGCCTGCCTCTGGGATTACAGGTATGAGCCACCGCGCCTGGCCTGCTCTTTTTGGTATACAAGATGCTCTGCCTCATCTTGTATTTTTCCAGCTCAGGTCCTAGAATCCACCATTTCTCCTTTTAGTGGAGAATGGTATTAGAAGCCAGGATCTGGCTGGGAGTGCTTGCTGCTACTAGGTTGCCACTGCTGCTAGGCCCTCTCAGAAGACATAGCCCTATATCCCCACATGCCTGTACTTCTTTCTGTATCCACCCATCTGTATGTACATTGAGCTAAGCGTGGGTTTGCACTGATGTCTCCAGCTCTAATCCACAGTCCATTCCAGGCTTCCCTCCTTGTTTTTCTGTAAACTTCCTCTCCAGCCACGAGAAATCTGGCTCCCACCATCTATTTACTTACTGTTCAACCAGCATTTAAAATATTACATGGTTGGGCGCTGGATTTTGTTGGATTCCTTTAAATATTGCTGGCTTTGTTCTGGAACACAGCTAAGTTATTTGGAATTGGTTTGCTACTGTCAAGGCTTGCTTTTAAGTTTTGTTAGCATTAGTTCAGAGCAGCTTTAGTCTAGGGTGAACTCAGCCCCGCTACCAAGGCAATGCCCTTCTGGGGTCTCCATCTGATGCCCCACGGAGTACAGCTCTCTCCACTCTGGCCACAGAGAGAGGGAACCCCTCCTCAGATCGCTGCACCGTCTCTCTGTGCACCTCCTTCCTCTCTGGTATTTGCTGCACATAATCTAGTCATTCTACATCCCAGAACCCCAAATTCCATCTCCTCAACTCAATGACTCTATTTTGCCTTTCTGTTTACTGGCCTGGTAATTCTCCAGGAGGTTAGCTGAGACAATTGCAGCTTTGTTTTCTTTTTTCATTCTTTTTTTTTTTTTTTGAGACAAGGTCTCTCTCCGTCACTCAGGTTTGGAGTGCTCACTGCAGCCTCCACCTCCCAGGTTCAAGCGCTTCTCTTGCCTCAGCCTCCTGAGTAGCTGGGATTGCAGGCATGTGCCACCACACCAGGCTAATTTTTGTATTTTTAGTAGAGATGGGGTTTCATCATGTTGCCCAGGCTGGTCTCAAACTCCTGGGCTCAAGTGGTCCACCCGCCTCGGCCTCCCAAAGTGCTGGGATTCCAGGGGTGAGCCACCGTGCCTGGCCTTCTTTGTTTTCCTTTTCTTAGCGATCACCAGCCTGTGCTGCTTATTGTCCAATGTCTGAAAACCACTGAGTCATAGATTTTGTCCAGTTTTCTGGTCCTTATTTTTTAGAATTGAGGTCTTGCTATATTGCCCAGGCTGGACTCAAATTCCTGGGTTCAAGTGATCCTCCCACCTCAGCCTCCCAGGTAGCTAGGACTACAGACATATGCGACCATACCAGGCAGAGTTTTCTGGTACTTTAATGTGAGAAAGTAAATCTGGCCCTGTTACACCATCGTGTCCAGAAGCAGAAGTCCAAACACTGTTCTAGACGCCAGGACACAATAGTAAATCAACTAACAAAAAGCCCCTGCCTATGAAGCTTGTGTTCTAATGCAGGGATCAGGCACATTATAATGTGGGCAACCACAGACTTCTACAAAAGGCCAGATGGGCCAAAAGGCCGAGCATGGTGGCTCATGCCTGTAATCCCAGCACTTTGGGAGGCTGAGGTGGGCAGATCACCTGAGGTCAGGAGTTTGAGACCACCCTGGCCAACATGGTGAAACCCTGTCTCTACTTAAAAATACAAAATATTAGCTAGGCGTGGTGTCATGCGCCTGTAATCCCAACTACTCGGGAGGCTGAGGCAGGAGAATTGCTTAAACTCAGAAGGCAGAGGTTGCAGTGAGCCATGACCCTACCACTGCCCTCTAGCCTGGATAAGAGTGAGACTCTGTCCAGAAAAAAAAAAAAAAAAAGCCAGATGGTAAATATTTAGTCTTTGTGGGCCAAGAGGTAAAAGTGAGTTAAAACCACATGACTGTGATTTGTAGTGTGCAAAGCAACGGGAGCACCACATACAGTCTCTGTCGTGGCTGCCTGACTCCACCATTGCAGTACAAAAGCGGCCATAGGCAGCACATAAATGAATGAGCATGGCTGTGTTCCAATAAAACTTTATTTATGGATATTGGAATTTGGATTTCATATCATTTTCACATATCACAAAGTATTATTCTTCTTTTGATGATTTTATAACTACTTAAAAATGTAAAAACCATTCTGAGCTCTCCAGCCACACGCACACAGGCGGTGGGCCAGATGTGGCCGGCTGTGGTTTGCCAACCTCTAATCTAGTGGAAGGGACAGAAAATAATGAAGATAAATAAGTTAAGTATGGCCAGGCACGGTGGCGCATGCCTGTAATCCCAGCGTTTCGGGAGGCTGAGATGGGCGGATCACTTGAGCTCAGGAGTTTGAGACAAGCCTGGGCAACACGGCAAAAACCCCATTGCTACAAAAAATACAAAAATCAGCTGGGCGTGGTGGTGCATGCCTATAGTTCCAGCTACTTGGGAGGCTGAGGCAGGAAGATCACTTGAACCCGGGAGGCGGAGATTGTAGCGAGCCGAGATCGTGCCACTGCACTCCAACCTGGGTGACAGAGCGAGACTGCGTCTTAAAAAGAAAAGAAAACAAAAAGAAAAAGAAAAGAAAAGAAAAGAAAGAAGTTAAGTATATAGTATGTTAGATAATAAAAGGTGTCAAGGAGGGGGAAAAAGAAAAGTAAGGAAAGGGGAAGACCTTAGACAAGGTATCCAGGGAACATCTTGCTGAGAAGGTAACTTTTGTGTCAAAATCGGAAGGAGGCATAAAGACGAGCTCCATGCTTACAGCACGTACGAGGCTGATTAGCTATTGGGCTCGTGTCTGCCACCCTGACCAGGCAGAGCTCCCCGAGAACAAGGACTTTGTCTGTGTCCTTGGCCCCTGAAACACTGCCTGGCCCCGGTAATTGCATCTGTGCAGTGGGGGTGAGGGGCCTGCTGGTGGGCTGAGCTGGGCTGTGTTTCAGGGTGTGCTGTAAACCCCATGGCTCACAGTGAGTGTTTGGTAAGGAAAAATATTTGTATTACTGGACTGACCAAATGAATCCCTGGGCAGGGGATGCCTGGCAGAGCAGGGTTAGAATCCCAGCTCAGCCGCCTTTGTGCTGTGGCACCCAGGAGAGCTCCGTTACCTCTCTGAGCCTGTTTCCTCACTGGTGAAATGGAGTCTCCCCTGCCCCGGGGGCTGCAGGGTTTGTGAAATGGCTTATGGAGTGTGCCTGACTCCACCTGATGCTCTGTAACATTTTACCAAGAAGAGGCTGAAGGGCTGCCCTGGAGTGGCCCCTGAGTTGCAGCTGTGAAGCCAAAGGCCTGCGCTCCCACCTCACATCCATCACCTCCTTCCCCAAAAGCCTGGGACTCCCAGAGCCCAGGGGACAGGGCCCTCCCCACCTTTCACCATAGGGAAGTGGACAGTGGAAGGAGCACTTTTGCAGAGTCCAGTTCTGACTGCATCACTGCCTCCACTGAAGCCCTGGGCAGGTCACGCCCTTTGCCTGGGCAGCCATCCCTAAAAGAAGGGAAACAAACAAGGCAAGCCCTCCCATTGCCCCAGCAGGACACCCCAGGGAGCACAGGGATGGGAGGGGACACCCGAGTCACCAAGCCTTGGCCTTAACTAGCATGCTGACCTGCTGTCACTCAGCTAACCCTAGCCCCCTGGAAAGGGCTGGGAGTGGGGAAACCCAGGTTTGAGTCTTACCATTGCTGCCTCCTGGCCAAGTGAGCCCAGATTGTCAGAATCAGAGGCTGATGCTGCCCGCAGACAGGGCCCCTCCTCTCTCTTGTCATTCAGCCTAATGTCACCTTCCCCATCTCCATCCCCCATGGAAACCCAGGTCACTGTCACAGCACCTGGTCTTACTGCCCTCTGGGGCTTATCACTGCCTGGTTGCCCTTCCTTCTAGTCTCCTGTCTGTAACCTCCACGAGGACTGTAACTCCACGAAGGAAGGCGGTGCCAATGTGGGTCCCATTTGTCCCCACACCTCCAGCCCCTGGAACAGTACAGGTTATAGGTGCTCAGGGAATACTGTTGAATGGATGAAGCCAAGCCCGCTTGGCAATCGTTCAGTCCAGCAACCCCCCCTTCCCCACTATTACGAAGATGGGGGTAGAGTTGAGGACCACATGGGGGAGGGGCTTGCTGAGGGTCACACAGAGGGTTTGAGGCGAAGCAGAGCCTCAACTTTGGGCTGGCTTCCCTACTGCACACAGCTCCTCTCTGAGCCTCAGTTTCCAAGCCAGGACAATGGGGAGACGGTCCCTCCTCCTTGTGGTGGGCTCTCTGGGGGCATGAGCGTGCAGCAGTTAGTTCTGATGAGCTGAAGCTGGGAGGTGGCAGGGACACCTCTTCAGAGCTACCAGGCTTGCCAAGGGGAGGATGTCAGGGCTCTGCCAGGATAAAGCACTTAGCCAGTGCCAGGCACACAGCAGGGCACAGGCAGACACACCACTGCACTTACTCTTTTGGGTTTTTTTCTTTTTTGAGACAGAGTCTTGATCTGTCACCTAGGCTGGAGTGCAGTGGTACAATCTCGGCTCACTGCAACCTCCACCTTCCAGGTTCAAGTGATTCTCCTGCCTCTGCTTCTGAGTAGCTGGGATTACAGGTGCACACCACTATGCCCAGCTAATTTCTGTATTTTTAGTACAGACAGGGTTTCACCATGTTGGCCAGGCTGGCCTCAAACTCGGCCTCCCATGTGGTGGGATTACAGGCATGAGTAATAACGGTCAGCACCAGGCCCCTGGGCTTACCGTTATTACTGCCCTTCTACCCTTGGGCTTGTTCTGAGGCCCCGTCACAGCACAGCAATGCGTGTGAGAGAGCTTCGTTCTTTGTGACTCGGCAGGACAGTGCCAAATGTCAGGGCTCAATTTTATTGTTGTTACCAATCGTATTGATACTCTAAGCTTGGGTTACCACGGACTTCCTTCCAAAGGGTATAAAGTGCTTTGCCATCGTCCTCACTCACAGACAAGCCCCAGAGGTAGGCCAGCAGGGAGAACACTAATCTGATTACCCAGGACCCGAAAGGCGGGGCGAGGGTCTAAGGGATTGTGGCCAGTGACCTTGCTGCTCCGACCCCCACCACCCACGGAGCCAGGAGCCCTTCCTCACCCGCTGCCTGGGTCTGTTGACCAAAACCCAGCCCAAGTTCCCCAGAGCTTGGCTGTCTCTTCCATGCAGATCTCAGGGGAGCCCCCAGCCCCTGGGGTGGGGAGCGAAACAAGTCAAGGGCAGACAAGGCTGGTTTGGGTCTGATGCCGTTACATTCGTGGTGCCCAGTCAGCCATTAGCCAGTCTCTAGGGACAGACAGTCAGAACATTTAAAGGAGCTCAGCCCATAGGAGCCACGGGGCTGTTACATCCCCAGCCCCAAGCCCTCCCCTAGCCGGCCCTAAACTGGCAGCTGAGCCTGGCCTGCTCATATTATCTCCTCTCTCCTGAGGCCCAGCCTGTGCCCACTCGCGAGTTGAGCGGGGGCACCAACTCTGGGTGGCCCAGGGTCGACAGAGGGGCTGTGAGTCAGCTAGTGAGACCTCAATAATCTACAAATCTGGCAATTTCAGAGCACCCCCTGAGCCCGGTCTGTGCCAGGCACCTGAGGCTAGAGGTAAGAGGCAGGTCCCTGGCTGAAGTGAGCACAGGGTTTGCGGCAAAGCAGAACTCCAGCTTCGGGCTTGGACTCCAACCATCACACCCTCGCCAGCCCCCTTTACAGACACAGTCTAGCTGTGGAGTGAGGCAGATGACAGATTCCCGCAACACAGCGTGGCCATCGCAGATGCCAGGGCTCCCAGAGGAGGTGGGGTAACCTCATCTGAGGCTGTTCAGGGAAGCTTCTGGGAGAAAGCCACTGAGCTGGCCGGAAGGACAAACAGAGTAACTAAACGTAAGAAAAGGAGAAAGGGGATCCCAGATGAAGTCAGTTTGTCATTGGTAGAGTGAATAACAGACCTCCTGTCAAAGGCTTGCTGTGTTTTAAGAGAGAAGGAGGGGAAAGTTCTTTTGAAACTGAATAACAGAATGCATGGGAGGAATTATTCTTCAGGTCCTTATTAAGATGGGTGGTGTCCTTGGGCTCCATTTCCCTCTCTCAGACCCGAAGACCGACCCCAGGACCCACCCTGCTGTGGCTGATATCCACCTGGAGAGTCCAGGCCCTGTGGGAAGCCTCTAGGTCATGAGGCCTACCCTGACGCCCATGCCAGCTACTAGGCAAAAGACGACTCACCCAAGACACGTGGACAGACTTGGATCTGAGCCCCATGACCTAACTGGTCCCTACTTTATCCAGCACTTGATCCTTCAGGATCAAGGCCTTTTTGCTTCTTCCCTATTTCCCTTCTCACCTAGATTGTCACCCTGGGCATTCAGAGTTGAATTGAGATCTTGACGTTCCCTTATGATCAGGATTAGTATCTCCCACCTTCCTGCCTTGGACTACACTGGGGGAAATACTTCTTTTAGTTGCACTCAGCCGTCACCATGACAACCATCATCAGGGTCACCATCACCACCTTGCTCACCAAGAGCACCATGAGCACCACCACTACCAACACCACCCTCACTAGCCTCCCTCCACTGGTACTAGCACTACCACCATGAGCACCGTCATCACCATGACCATGATCTCTACCACTGCCACCATTACTACCACCATCGCCATCACCATCACCATCACCATCAGACCATGATCACCACCCTGATGACCACCACTATCATCATCACCATCGATAGCCTTATTCCACACAACAGGCGCTACCACTACCACCATCGCAACTACCACCATGATTACCACCATCACTACCATCAGTACCACCATCACCATCACCCCTGTCACCACCAAACAACAACATCATGATCACCACCATGATGACCATCACGACTATCAGCACCATCACCACCATCGATCGCTTCACTCCACACCACAGGCACCACCACTACCACCATGAGCAGCATTGAAACCACCACCATGATCACCAACATCACAATCACCACCATGATTACCACCACCACAACCATTGCTACCATCACTACTGCCATCATTACCATCACTACTACCACTGCCATCATCATCACCATTAATATGACAACCATCACTACCATCACCACCGTCACCACCACCAAACCATTGCTACCATCACTACTGCCATCATTACCATCCCTACTACCACTGCCATCACCATCACCATTACTATGACAACCATCACTATCATCACCACCGTCACCACCACCAAACCATTGCTACCATCACTACTGCCATCATTACCATCACTACTACCATTGCCATCACCATCATCATTACTATGACAATCATCACTATCATCACCACTGTCACCACCACCACCATCATCACCATGGCCCTGATCACCATCATTACCATCCCCACAATCACTAGCCTCAGCACAGGCACCAGCACCCCCACTATAATCATCACCATCACCACCACCATCACCACCCTCATCAACACCATCATCACTACCACTATCACCACCATCATCACCACCACCATCACTACCATCACCAGGATGACTGTCACCATCATTATCACTGCCATCATTACCACCATAATCATCACCATCTATCACTACCACTATTGTTATCGCCATCATTACCACCATTGCCACCGCCATCATAACCACTACCACTATCAGCATATCACATCACAACCACTACAATGACCACCACCATCACCACCAAAACCACCACTACTACTATCCTGATCAACATCCACATCACCACCTGCTACTACTGTTGAGTCCTAATTAGGGAAAAGGAGTCAGGCTGGCAGGAGCAGGGGAAAGCAGAAAGAAAAAGCAGATAAGCTCTAAGTCTGCCTTTCTTCATGGTCCAGGACATGTAGCCCTCCTGAGCCCAACTTCTCACCAGACACCTGCAAGTTAGCTCACTGCAACCTTGGCATTATCAGTACTGCACAAAGCCCTCTTCAGCACACAGTACAAGCACCATCCTGTAAAATCCCCAGCAAGCCTTTGTCTCCTTGCAGTCAGCTCCTCTGTATTATTCTGTTCTCAAACTGCTATAAAGAAATACCGAAGACTGGGTAATTTATAAAGGAAAGAGGTGTGCCAGGCGCAGTGGCTCATGCCTGTAAACCCAGCACTTTGGGAGGCCGAGGCGGGTGGATCATGAGGCCAGGAGATCGACATCATCCTGGCTAACACGGTGAAACCCCGTCCCTACTAAAAATACAAAAAATTAGCCGGGCATGGTGACACGTGCCTGTAGTCCCAGCTACTCAAGAGGCTGCAGCAGGAGAATCACTTGAACCCGGGAGGTGGAGGTTGCAGTGAGCTGAGATTGCACCATTGCACTCCAGCCTGGGTGACAGAGCGAGACTCTGTCTCAAAAAGAAAAAAAAAGAAAGAGAAAGAGATGTAATTGACTCACAGTTCCACATGGCTGAGGAGGCCTCAGGACACTTACAATCATGGCAGAAGGGGAAGCAGGCACCTTCTTCACAAGGCAGCAGGAGAGAGCCAAGTGAATGAAGGAGGAACTTCCAAATACTTCTAAAATCACAAGATCTTGTGAGAACTCACTCACTATCATGAGAATAGCATGGGGGAAACCGCCCCATGATCCAATCACCTCCCACCAGGTATCTCCCTCAACACCTGGGGATTACAATTCAAAATGAGATTTGGGTGGGGACACAAAGCCTAACCATATCATCCTCTCTTGCTGGTCTGCCCATTGCACTCTTGCAGTGTATTTTCATACTTTCTCTAATATGTCTGCCTTTCTTTACCTACAGTTGTCTTGGTAAAGTCTTCTTACTGCCCTCGTGATGCCGGTCTCAGATAGTCACTGCTCACCCGAGACAACTACCATCTTCAATTCCATCATCATCCACCATCATCGTCATCACCCTCCTATTCTCCCTCCTCATCTTTCTCAGTCATCACCATCACCACCTTCATCAACCTTCAACAACACCATCTTGTCCTCCTACATGACCAGTACGAAAGGACCTTATAGGTTTATTTTCCCCTGGGGACCAGTTGTCACGTGGAAGATCCCTGCTCGCTGGGGTTTCTGAATCGAAGGCCAGCACTGCTGCTGGCGATAGGCCAGGGATGATGGGATTCTAAAGTCCTTCCTTCCCTACCACTCCTGCTGAGACCCCTGAGCTCTGGCCCAGATGACTGCAATTTCCCACGGGCCGTGTTTACCTCTGTGCCCTGCCCTGTCAGTTTCCTTGGCCTGGAATGTGCTTCCCCTCATCACCTCCATGGTGGACTCAAGAGTCAGCCCTCCCAGGAAGGGTTTCGACTCCAAGTCTGAGTTGAAAGCCCTTTCTCAGGAGCCAAGGCACCTGCGGTTCACTTGTCTTGTTACTTGTCTGTCTGCCCCACTAGAGGGTGAGCTCCTTGGGGGCAGGGCTGGGTTTCCTTCAGCTTTCTATCCCTGGCACAGTGCCTGGCTCAGAGGAGGAGCTCAAAAAATATTTGTTGAACAAATGAATGCTTGTTAAATAAATGTGTATGAAATGTTGCAAATCATGAATCAGAGAGTTTTTGGCAGGGAAGAAGAGACAGAAAGTCTCTATAGTCACCAGGGTGGAGCCAAGGATGGCGAGAAGTGGGAAGCTAACTGTGGAGGGGAATGGAGTTGGGGGCTTTATAAGGCTTCCCTTGGGAGGGGAGGTCTGACTCAGATACACTCTGTCAGCCAAGGAGTCCTCTCAGTCCATAGCCTCTGGGGTGGGGTGTTAGGGGGAAGTGGGGTCAAGGGTCAACTGCCCACCAGGCTGGCACTCTCCCCTGGGACCCCCAGCCTGGGCGAGGGAGAGGGAAGCGGGTCAGGCCCCTCACTGCCTAGTGCACAGTGGCCTCCACTCGACCCCTTTAAGACAGCCTGGGCGGCTTCCCTTTGCTTGTTGAAACTGTTCAGTTTTCGGACAGGACAGGGGAGGGGGGCGGGGGGGAGGTCACACCTGTTGTGGAACTTGAGAGAAGGCTTATTTATAAATGTTCAGGGCTCGGGATTCTTGCGGAGCTGATGTCCGGAGGGGAAGGTCACCAAAATGCTTGTTTATAAAAGCAACAGCAACTGGGAACACCATAAACGGGCTAAACGATGAAATTAACAAGCCATCTGAGGCGGGGCATGGCGGGGCACAGCCAGGCCTCCGTTGGCCAGGGCGCTGCTGCTGGGCAGAGCCCCAGACCTGCCTCCAAGCCAGGGCCCTCCCAGGCCCCAGCCACCCTGCCTGCCCCCAAAACACCGGCCCAGCTCGAGTGCCACCCCCACCCCACGCCAGCCCTTGCCCCGTCCTCACCCAGGGGCATGTGGTTCACACAGCAGCTCCTCCAAGGCACAGTCCTCGCTGTGCCACCCCAGCAAGAGCTGGTCCTTCACCACCCCCAAGGTGGGCATTTCTGCAGGGGCCCTCACTGCCACCCAAATCCCCCCAAATGTACCAGGATGGTGCCCAGTTGGGAGTGTATTTTTTTATGGCTCTTGAAGGCCAGACTTGGGCCTCCAGCCTGCCTGGGAGTGGGCCCAGAGCCCCGTGGAAGTGTCAGAGAGAGGGCATTTCCCCCTGCTCACCCCCTCCTGGGACTCTCTGTCCGATTCCCAGTTTCAGGAAAGCTGTATTTTCCTTGGGTGACTGATGGCTGAACAGGTGGCTTCTGGGTTAGAGAGTGTCAAGTGAACAGCGGCAAGGAGAAGTGGCCCTGCCATGGCTCACTTTCGCTGCCTGCCTGGCCCTGGGCTGCTGACAGCTCCCTGGCCTCCCCTGCTGAGGGCGTGTGTCTGGCCGCCCCCCACCAGACACCACCCCGGCCCTGCAGCCCACCAGCCGGGGCTGTCTGCACGCAGAGTCCTGACAGCTGAGGGGGAAACTGGGCCCTGCCCTCTTCCACACGCCACACACGTGATCACAGACACACGAGCGTAGTCACATGAGGAGGCCACTCGTGTTCCTCATGGAAAGCGCCTGCCCCCAACTTTCCAATTTTCCATCGAATTCACCGAATGACCCTGAGCCTAGCAGTGTGTCTTGTGCACCGACAGTCCCAGAGCCGACACGCACGGACACGCCGGGCTCCACCTGTCTCCACCTCCTGCGTTCTGGTCCCCCGCTCTGCGTTCTGCAGAGGCCCCTGGCCAGGCACCCCACTTCTTGGCTTCAGTATCCCTCTGTGTGTCTCTGTCTCTGAGAGACTCTCTCATCATCTCTCTCTCCCTCCCGTTCTCTCCTTTCTCTTGCTCTCTGTCTCTGTCTCTCCATCTTTTGTTAGATAAATTGCTACCTCTTTTTGTCTCTCTCTCTTTCTCTCCATCTGCTTCCTGCCTTGGTGTCTACCTCTTTCTGTCTCTCGCCTCCCTGACTCTCTTCCTCTCTCTCCGGCTCTGTCTCTGTCACAGACACACCCCCCCCCCGCCCCCACCCCCAGCACATGGCCTCCGTAACTGGAAGTCCCATCCCCTGGCATCAGCGTCATCGGATCTATTTTCTCCCTCAGCCACACTGCTCAGAATTTCTGAGAGGAGCCACTGGCTTCAGCCTGGCCCTCACTGTGGGCCTGGTGGGTGGAGCGGGCAGCTCCCTGGGGCCATGGAGGACCCACACCCGGGGACACAGGCTGGACCGGCTCAGAGACTTTCTGGCATGAGCCAGAGCCGGCTGCCAGCCTCTTGGCTCTCCTTGGCACTGGGGCCAGTGAGGCCACGCATTTGAGATCTGGGTGACCTGGTTCCCAGTGGGCCACAGCAGTGGGACCAGGGCCGCAGGAGGAGGCATCACCAAAGTTTCTTCATCGGCCACTTCCTCGGCCACTATCATTCACTCTCCAGGAGGACACGACCCTCTCAAAACCTGCTTAAAACGCTGGGTTCTGGCTCCCTGGTCAAGGGGAAGGGAAGTAACCCTGATAAGACCCTTAAAAGGAACAGCCAAGCTGCCCCAGGGACCCTTTAGCTGCCAGGTGGTGGTGGGCCTCAGGTGCCTTGCGTGGCCTGGGGGAGACCAAGAGGGAAGTGCCTGGGAGGGGACACTGGGGACAGCGGCCTGGAAAGCACCATCCTTTCCACACCCATGCCCAGAGGGCGTCCTGGCTCCCCATCAGCCCTGAATCCACAGGGAGGTAGGAAAGGTCCATGCCAGTGACACAACGGGCACGGGGCCCTAGGGAGGGCAGGGCAGGTGAGTGACAAGTGTCATTCCTGAGGTCCAAGACAGAGGGAACGTGGGTCCAGGAGACCACCCCTGCCTGAATTCTGATCCACATGCCCTCACCCCCCACTTTTCTGCATGGATGTCAATCAATCACTCCTTCAGTGGGAAAATATGTATTGAGCACCTACTATGTGCCAGGCCTTTTCCAGGCACTACGATAAACCCACAGTCTGGAGAGGGGGCAGACAATAAGCAAGAAAACAAATAGCTCATCACAAGCTGGAATTAGTGAAGGAAGCAGGAGCATGTTGCAAGGCGAAGGGAGAGGGAAAGGAAGAAGGAGCCTCCTCTGATGGGAGGTGGCAGAAGCCCTCTGAGGAAGGAACATTGGTGCCTCAAGACCCTCTCTCCATCTTGGAAGCACCTCCCTTCCAGGGAGGAAGTCAGGAGTCCCACACCCCAGCTCATCACAGATTGTGGGCAGACCCACCTTGGTTCAATAGTCATAAAAACTTCAGCCATCACTTAACTCGTTGAAGACCTATCTATACCAAGTGCTCTGAAACTTGCTTCTGTGTTTTATCTCTTTTAAAGCATAGAACAACCTAGAGGCAGGTACGAGTAAAAAAAGACTTTTGCCCAGGCATGGTGGTTCACGCCTGTAATCCCAGCATTTTGGGAGGTTGAAGCGGGTGGATCACCTGAGGTCAGGAGTTCGAGAGCAGCCTGACCAACAGGGTGAAACCCCGTCTCCACTAAAAATACAAAAGCTAACTGGGCGTGGTGTCGGGCGCCTGTAATCCCAGCTACTTGGGAGGCTGAGGCAGGAGAACTACTTGAACCCATGAGGTGGAGGTTGCAGTGGGCCAAGATCGTACCATTGCACTCCAGCCTGGGTCACAGAGCAAGACTTTGTCTCAAAAAAAAAAAAAAAAAAGAAAAAAGACTTTTGGCCAGGCACAGTGGCTCATGCCTGTGATCCCAGCACTTTGAGAACTTTGAGAGACTGAGGTGGGTGAATCGCTTGAGTCCAGGAGCTCGAGACTAGCATGGGCAACATGGTGAAACCCTGTCTCTACAAAAATTTCAAAAAAAAAAAAAAAAAAAAGACATGATGGTGCTCATCTGTGCTCTTAGCTACTTGGAGGCTGAGGTGGGACGATTGCTTGAGCCCAGGAGAGGGAGGTTGCAGTGAGTGGAGATCACGCCACTGCACTCCAGCCCGGGCAACAGAGCAAGACCTTGTCAAAAAAAAAAAAAAAAAAAAAAAAAAACTTTTAAAGATGAGGAAACTGAGTCTCAGAGAGGTTCAGTAGCTTGTTTGATGCTACACAGGTTGTAGGAGGCAGGACCAGGATTTGAGTGCCCAGTGCAACATCCATGTGCCCCAGTTCTCCTTCTCTTTGAGAGCCATCTCTGGTCCCAGAAAAGAGGGGAGCAGCATGCACTCTGGGGTGGGACAGGAGGAGCTGGAGGAAGAAAGGGGTTTTTCAGGCCCTTTCCAGGGCATCTGTCTCCAGTAAAGCCCCCTAGACTGGGACTCCCAGCCTCTCTCATCTTCTCTACTGTGGACTACGGAGCACACAACCCCTCAATGCCCCCATCTGGCTTGCAACACCAGTCCCCCAAACCCAGCCCACACTCCCCCACCCTCAGGTACTCTGGGTACTGAGATAGGCCCCATCCCAGTCCCCCTGTTGCCATTGTCTTCTCCAGACAACCATTAGCATATGTGCAATGCAATTACCCTTCAGCTCTCCTGGCCCGGGGCTGACACGGAGGTCCCCATCCCCAGTGATTTGGGGGGAAGGGGGGTTATTACAACTCACAAAACCTTAAATTAAGAATGAATAAGAGAAGCGTTGCATGCCACTTCTGAAAGGCTGCCAGCCCAGGCTGGGGTGGGTGACGGGTGTATTATACTCTGCGCCGACGGAGGAGCTGATGGATGTACGCGTAGTGGGGAGGACGGAATAGCAGCTGATACCTGTCCGCTCCAGGCCCAGCGCTTTTCCAAAGCGGCTGGGTGTGGAGAGTTCATCCCCAGCTATCCCCTTATGGCTGCAGGGTTTGCAAAAGGCAGAAGTAGGTCTTGAGCTAGACTTGGGTGGGGAAGGGTAGGTGTGATCAGAGAGCCTCCCTGGAATAGTCAAAACAGAGCTTGCAGGTTGCAGAGGAGTAAACCCTTCAACCCCCAGGTACAGAGCAAGGGGGCAGAGGTCCAGGTAGAGAGACCAGTGTGTGCCGAGGTCCTGGAGTGGAGGGTCACGGCGCACGGCAGGTAAAGAGCTGGAAAGGCATGGAAACTGACCCTGGAGGTGGAGAGGCGGGAGGAGGGTGTGACTCTGGGGAACTGGGCAGGAGTCACTCTCTGGCGAGCCTTCTTGTCCAGCGTCTGGATTCAGGATTTGGTCCTAGGAATGCCAAGAGGAGGAGTGTGCAATGTGACTGTGCTGTGCTTAAACAAGGTCCTCTGGCCACGGTGCAGGGAACAGACTGGAGTTGGCAGAGACTCTGTGGACACTCCAGGAGGCCCATGCGGTGGGCTGGGAGAGACAGTGGCAGCCTGGGTAAGGGAGATGGGGGTGAAGGAGAAAAGTAGGCAGACCAGAGAGGGTCAATTACGGGAAGACTGATCAGTCGTGGTGATGGTGGCGGGGGAGAAGAGGTGGCGGCAGGGATAAAAGCCGGATTTGGGTCATGTGCAGCTTGGGAGATGGTGGAGCCACCTATCTAGGTAAGGAAATGGAATGGGGGCACAGATTTGAGGTGCAGGAAGAGAAAAGGTTTAGGTGTGGATATGAATGTCATCACCTTCCTAAGCTATGGTTTCCTCTGTCCGTAAAGTCCGATGCCACACCTGGCTCACACAGAGCTGCGGAGCAGGCCTCTGACACTCAGTTCTGCTGTTCCCCAGTGTGAGTGTGAGTGTGTGTCCACGGGCTTCTCCTTCGACCACCATGAGTGTCAGTTGCCTCAGGGGGCAGGGCCAGTGTGAGGCTCAGAGGAGAACCAACAAGGGAAGCACGTTACAGCACGAAAACATTAGGCAAGTAAGTGCCTATGTGCACCTTCCCTGCTCACTCTGCGACCCTAAGCAAGACCCTTATCCTCTCTGGGCCTCAGTTTCCCCAGCTTGAGTCTGGAGTCACAGGCTGTCTCAAGAGGGGCCTTCTAGCTTTAATGCCCTCTGTCAGGGACAAGACCTCAGGACTCAGGCCCACGGCCAGCCCCCAGGAAAGGGGCATCCCAGCCCAGGCCTGGGGGCTCTCGGGAAGGTGTAGCCTGTCCACTGCTGCTTGGCTGAGCTGGAAGGTGCCACCCATCAGCTTGCCAGCGAGAACCTGGCTTCCTCCTCCATCAGAGCTTAGGGTTGAAGGTGGGTGTTCTGATGCCTTTCTCCTCCAAGTCCCACCCCCTGGTCTGTATCTCAGGCTGTGCCCTGTGCCTCCCACAGCTCTGGGGAATCAGAGCAGGTCAGGCCAGTGTCCCCTGGCCCTGGGATCTGGTGCGGTCCTGGGCCCCTCCCACCTTGCACACATCTCTCAGGCCTGCCAGTCGGCAAGGAGCTGGGAGAAGCGGCGGCTTTGAGGTCAATGGGGATGAGGTCACAGGCAGGGGAAAGATGGGGCTGACAGCCCACCACACCCACAGAGGCAGGGTGTCAAGATGGGTCCCTCCAAAGCCCTGTGACCCTGGGATTCAGGAGAGTGGGGGGAAGGGAGGAGAGAGCAGCCCCCTTCCCCCAGCCAGGAGCCCTGTGCTGCTGCTCGTATATCTGTCCCTGGATAATGTATATCCAGCTTATGGAAAATATTCATAATGCTCCTTACACCAAACTGGCCCCCTTCCATAGTGCGTGATCTAAAATTAAATCCATTTCAAATATACAGTAGATCGAGTCAAGCTAATATAAATGAAACATGATTAATAGGCAGAACACTGTCCTCCTTAGCAGGGCTGAGGAGGCAGGGCTGGGGCCACTCTAGCTCTCCCTCCCCACAGCCCCCAGCCCCCCAAGCCCTCCAAGCCCCTATCCTTATCCCAAACTCCCTTCCCTCCGCAGCTGAAATGTGGACCCTTCCTGGAATTCACCTAAATTGTGAAGGGCAAGTGTCAGGAAGCAGAGCAGTTTAGAGAGCAGAAGTGAGTGTCAGGACAGAGCTGAGACCTAAAGCTGGTGACCTCACCTCTCTGAGCCTCGGTGTTCTCATCTATACAATGGGACGTTAACAACCCCTGCCTAGTAGGGATGTTGTGAGTGTTAAATGCAAGAATAACGCAGGTTAAGCACAGAGGACCAGTCACCCAAGAAGGAGACCCTCATCCCCCAAGTCTGCCCCCTCTCCCCCCTCCCCAGCCCCCAGTGGGAGTGGGGATCTGTGCCCCCACTGGCCCCCTGATCAGCGGGCAGAACAAGGGCCAGCCAGAATTCCTGCCATTGCAGGGATATGCTTGGTGGGTTATTTTTAGTGCGTTGGCAAGTGACTCTGTTACTGACCAAATGTTCCCACATTGGGGACAGAATCTGCTAAGAGGGCACTTGTGTGCTGAACCGAGGCAGGAGGGGGTTTGCAGCCCGTCTCGGGGGCTCCTCGTGCGTCCTTTTTGCACACACATTTGAACTTGGGCCCCGTGGCCACTGAGGGAGGGAGAGCAGGAAGAACTTGTGGGCTCTGGGAGGCATGCGCGCCGCGCCTGGCCTGTCTCCTTCCCGGCTGGGCACCTGGGCGCCTCACACGAAAGATGCTCCTTAGCGTGGAACGAGAAACAATGTCACCCTGGGAGAGCGCTCCACGTTCCCCCCTTCAGGAAAGACCCAGGCTTCCACTGGCTGAGTGTGTGCACGTGTGTGTGTGTGTGTGTGTGTGTGCGCCTGTCTCCTCATTGCTCCCCCAGTGATGTCTTGCTGCAGGTACACGAGCCCCTCACTGTCCACCCGGGTCCCCAGCCTGATACCTGCATCTTTCTGCTCACACCATCAAGGATGTTCTTGTGAACTCCTCGTGTACTTGCCCCGACCTGGGCACCCCACCTTTTGTGCAGGCCCACGAGAGTCAGGGGGGTGTCTGCCATCATCCATCTAACAACAGCCCTCTGCTGTTTCCTTTTCTCCCGGAGGGGTTGAAAGAGGGAGAGCCCCTCGGGGTGGGAAGGGGTGCTGTTGGCTTTTTCCCTGTCATTGGCCATTTGCTGCCTGCTTCACCAGACGTGTTTTGAGCATGTTTGCATAAAGTGGATGCAGGCTGCAATTCCGTGATGAATTCTATGAATACTAATCTGCTACTACCCTTGACCTTGGGGTCACCGAAAGATCAAAACCAAACCATTTAATATTTTCCTTTTGCAGATCAATAGAAGCATAAATTCCCCCTCAATGACAAGCATAATTTCAAACAGATCTATAGAACGCGTGCATGCATTTCCAGCCAGGGACACTCACTGCCTGCTTTGCCTTTTGGGGAGCAGACGAGGAGTTTCTTGCCTTTTCTACCATTGAATTTCTTTTTGCCTTTTTTTATGGCACTGAAATGCTATTTTCAGCAGCTGCTGTCATATAAATATCTCTTGTTTTTCTTCTCCTCTTTCCCTCCTGGTGAAAAGGGCAGGGGACCTATTGAAAATTCCGCTTTATCTCTTTCAGTCGGGTTCAAGTACAGGTCGAATAATCGATCCCTCCTCCTTTTCTTTTTTAAGTTTCCTGTCGTTCTTTTGGCCAGATCAGCAGCGGAGAGAAATTAGGAGGGCAGCTCGCTTTATGGAGATCTTCTCAGAGTGTCTATATTGCTGTATTTGTGTGCGTGTTTCCGTGTGCGCGTGTGGGATCTGCAGTTGTGTGTGTGTGTGTGTGTGTACCTTTGTGCACCTGACGATAAACACTTGCTCCAGTTCAAACTCTCGCCCAGAACTCGAGGAGAGAGAAAACAGAAAATCACCAAAGAGAAAAAGTTAAGGGCTGGAGCCGGCATTGTTAACCCTTGCAGAGCTTCCAGACAGAGCTGGGGTGGGGCTGGGAACATCTCCTAGCTGGACCTGCTGTCCTTCCTCTGAGAACCACGTTCACCTCTGTGTGCATCTCCCCTAAGCTCCTGAGTCTTTTCTTGAATACAGCTCCAAGAAGGGAAAAAAAGATGCAAAAAGAAGAGAGAGAGAGAAAAAAACAAAATAGGAGGCAGAGTGGGGGAAAAGCAAAAGAAAAGAGAAAAGAGAATTAAACCATTAATCTGCCTGGATTTTCCACTTCACAGAGTAATCAGTTTGGAAGAGACTGAAATAAAGTGGAATGTATGATTGCCATCACCTCCTCCCTCCAGTCCCCATTTCTTATTTACAGAAACACAAGGAGCTAGGAAGGCGTCCCCTCTGCCCTACACAAAGGCCCCCAGTGTCCGCTCCAGGAGGGGACAAGGACCCCAGCCCTCAGCCAGAGCTGCCCGCTGCCTCAACACCCGTGTGGCATCCACTCTGAGCTGGAGGTGCAAAGCCAAGATGATTTAATTTATCGAAAGGACAAGGATGTCGTGTAGCAGATTTAATCATCGGAGAGTTAAAAAAAAAAATAAGGACCGGGCTAATGTCGTAATTTACATTTCAGGATAATAAAGAGAGAAAGACAGAAAAGGAAGGGGCCTGTAGCCTGCAAGGGGAGCAGGGAGGGGAGAAAGACCAGGGGGCCGAGGGAGCCCAGTAGATTTGCCTGAAACACCAATAAATTTAAAAACAAACCCAGAAAGCTAAAGACAGCCCCTGGAAAGTGCTGGGAAAATGGACCATCGATTTTAGACTTGATCTGCATTTCGTATTTTAATAATGCTCTCTCTGTCTTTCCTTTTCTCTCTCTCCCTCTCTCCCTCTCTCTCTCTTTTGCAAAATATAAAAGCTGATCTGATAAATATTAATTTGAACCATCATAATGTATTTGAAAATTCCAGCTAAAATGTCACCACATGGAACATTAATGTAATATTTCAAGGCCCTGAGAGCAATACTCATATTGATTGCATTTATTTCACTCTAGGGAGGAGAGATAATTCTTCAATGTGGGACACATCTGGGAGCCAAGGAGGCAGAGGCTGAGGGGAGAAATGCGAAATTATATATGGTCATAAAAAATACAAAACAGAAAATCCTCCCCAAAACTCTCTCCTCACCCATGGTGCCCCGCACCCAAACTTGCCATTTTCATTTCCCAGAGTAGCCTGGGGCCCGCGGGAAAGGCAGAAGCCCAGGGCCCTCTGGGACCGCGGTTGCGGGATTGAGAGCTGAGCAGCCTCTCCCAGGGCACCACTGTGTAAGCCTGCCTTGGCCGGGACAGACAGACAGACAGACAGAAAGACAGACAGAGGGGCTGCCCACTGGAGCCTCCAGCTCGCTGGGTGAAAGTTTGTGAATGCCCAAGAGCTGTGAGGTCCTGGGAATGGGGAGAGAAGAAGGAAAGGAGGGGAGGGGAGAGAAGAGAGGAGAGGAGACAGCTGAGAGAAAAAGGAAAGAAAGAAAAGAAGAGGAAAGATACCAGGACCCAAGGGAGAGGAGGGGAGAGGAAAGGAGAGAGGCAAGCAGGAGTGAGGGAGAGAGAGGGGAGAGGAACGGAACGAGGAGAGAGAGAGTGAGAAGGAGAGAGGGGACATGAATCAGGAGAGAAGGAGGAAGGAAGAGTGAGCCGGGAGGGGAGAGGACAGGAGAGGCGGAGGCAGGGTGGGGGGCTCGGGCTGGGCCGTCTGGAGTCCCAGCTCCTCTCACTGTCATTAAGGATATTGATGTGCTCAGGCGTCAATGAGTCTTTGTACAAGTGAAAGGAAATCCGATGCTTGTGACCCTGAGCCCACGCCCTCCACCTGCCCCCCAACCTACCCCCCCACCTGCCCCCCCGACCAGCCCCGGCCCTGGAGCTGAGGGCTGGGAGGCCGAGGGACCAAGCCCCCCACCAGGGGCTGAGCTGCTCAGACTCCAGGATCCCAAGTTTCCCCAGCCCAGCGCCCCGTGCAGGAGTGGGGAGGGGGAGCACCTTGAACCTGACCCTTCTGATGCCCAGTGCCCAGGGCCCCAGAGCTTACTGGCTGCTGTAACCAGAAGAAGGCTGGGCAGGAACCCCATCTCAGGGCCTCAGCCCGCAGCAGGGTCTCCCCAAGACCCTCCTCCTTGCTTCTCAGGATGTGTGTAGGTTTTGGGGTGCTGACTTTTACAGCACCTTTAGAAGGCCAGGGGCCGGGCAGAGAGAAACTCCAGTGGCCCAGGGACTGGCCAAGGTCAGGCCCCTCTTTGCCAGTAGTGTCTCTGCACAAATGTCACCTTCTCCCAGAAGCCCTCCCTGGCCATCCGAACAGCCCCAGCCGAGTTTTATTTTATGCAGAGCGCTCACCTGGAATTATCTTCCTTGTCTGTTTACATGCTTTGGATCTGCATCCCACCCCCGCAACCTTTGAATGTAAGTTTGAGAACGATGGGGCCGCGCCTACCTTGTTCCCCATCACATCCCCCGCCCCTCACGCTGAGCCAATGCTCCCTCTGCCCCAGCTGACTCGATGGAGGACGGACAGACGGACGCTGCAGCCTCCGCCCTCCGCTCGGCCAGGCCCCCGCCTGAGCCCGCTTCGGGGCCGGGTGACCCAGCCTCGCCCCCACCCCGGGACCCCTCCCAACCCCCGCCGCCCCCGCAGCCGCTCGAGGCTGCGCGCCCCCGCCTCCCCGGATCCGTCACTCGCGGAGCTGCCACAATATTGTGAAGGCTCCGCGCTCCCGCTCCGCGGCGCAGCCCGCAGCCCCCGCGGGGGCCGTGAGGGAGGCGCGGGCGGGCGGGCGCCGGCGATGAATAATGCATGACCAAGGCGCCCCCTACCGGCGGCCGCGGGCGGCGCGGGGACGGCCCCGCCGCGCCCGAACCCGGCCGGACCCAGGACCCGCACGTGTCCCTGCCCACCCGGGAGGGAGCTCCTGCCTCTATCCCCGCCTCAACCCCGACCCGGCCAGGCCCTCCTCCCCCACCCTCCACGTCAGGGGAGCAGCCTCCTACTCACGCCAAGACCGAGGAATGAGTTTGGGGAGGCGGGGGAGGCTGCACAGAGCCCAAGCCAGAGCCACTTCTTGTGCTCCCGGGATCGCGGTGCAGTGGGGACCAGGACCCCCCCATTCCGTCTCACCCTCACCCCAGGGCTTCTGGACCAGGACTTGCAGCCTCAGAGAAGGACAGGCTCGGAAGGACAGAGCAGAGAAGGAGATTTCATTCGTTTATAAAAATGAGTACAAACAATTTCATAAGAGTTTCCAAGTTTCTGCAGAATATTTACAACGTTGAGATATGAAGGCTTTTTTTTTTTTAAGTTCAAATGAAATACGGGAAAGCCCACTGTGTATAGATGGGTCTCTGTGGTTTTAGAATAAGGGTCCGGGAAGTGTCTTCCTGGGGTCTTCTTGGTGGGAGGATTGGATCTTCTTGGCTGCAGACGATCTGCCTGGGTGGTAGAGGACACGGTAGGGGGAGCGATGACCAAGAGCAGGCCCCCGCCGGGCTTGGAGTGTCCCCTAAGATGCCTGTGTTCTCTGGGGATCAGCCTGCACGCAGTCGCCTGTTCTTCAAGCCTGCCAGTCCTGCTAACAGGCAGGTAATGAGGAGAGCAGAGGTCTCTTTCAGGCAGCTGCTTTAGCTCCCAATCACGCAGGCCCCTGGGGAGCTGGGCCAGCCTCTCGGCCTCATGGCCTCTCCTCATTGAGAACAGATTCTAATGACACCCCCCTTCCACCCCCCGTGGTTCCTGCTGTGCCCTGACTCCCTGCCCAGCCTTAATAAGCCAGAAGGCAGAAACGACCATCACAGGGGCTGGGGACCCAGGGCCATTTGTTGAGCATCTGCTGAGATGCTGGCTCGTGTTGAGATCTCTCATCCCAGCAACACTCCGCACATTCAGATTGTAAGCCCCATATTACAGATGAGGAAAGCAAGGCCCAGAGAGGTGCGGCCATGGGCCAAAGATCACACAGCTGCTCAGAGATGAGCCAAGAGGCGTGGAGCTGGGCAGAGGAACTCCATCCCCCCACCCAGACGCTGCTTTGTGTCCCGGACCCCATGTCCAGGAGATCAGATTCAAACCTTGCGCTGGGCTACAAGCCCTCCCCATTGGAGCAGCAGTTGGTCTGCGTCACTAAAAATGAGTTGCAAACTCAATTGCCCTGGGCCTAGACTGGCAAGGCAAATGCATGACGTGGGCCACACATGCAAACACATGGTTCCCACAAGAGTTTCCCAAATAGTTTGGCTCTTAAGGAAACAACGGTTTAAGGTGATGATATCTGACAACCAGTTAGCAACCTTTGCCCTGGAATCTTGCTCCTTCAGGCGAGGCCTGGATTCCAGCCCCTATGTGCCTTTTGCTTGGCTCTGTTACCTTGACCAAGGAGTCTTACCTCTCTGTTCCTTCATCTGTAAAGTGGAAATAAAAACTCTACCTGTGTCCCAGGGGGGTGCATGGGCCAGAAGAGAGGAGGGATGTGTAGAGTCCCGCAGGACGGCCCAAGATAATTCTGTCTGCTAAGATAATTCTTGTTAGTAAGTTGGGGGTCTCACCCCTCCTTTATTTGGGCGTGATCCCCAAAGAAAACGGTAAGAGAGAGGGGAGGCAAAATGCAGGAAGCCGTGTCACAGGCCAGTTCCTGTGTGGGTGGCCGGTCCTCAGCTCACCTGGGGACCCTGCAGAGCCTGCGGATCTCCGCTCCAGACTGTCCCAAGAGGTGTTGGGAGCGGGGAGGAGGTACTTATTTATCCACTAACTGTCATCTGTCATTGGTTGAAGGTCACAGGGGGCCAAGCTTGCTCCTATGGCCAGAGAGATGTCCTTGGGGAACTTGAGTTGGAGTGATGGGAACTGTCAGTAGAAGCTGCAGATGCCCTCTGGGTAGACCAAAGGATATGATGGGGGCCCAGTGCCCACTCAGGTGGTCTCACGCCTGCCAGCTACACTTGTCATCAGCAGTGCCCACCTTGGCTGTACAGGCTCTGGAGCCAGCATTGGGCCAGATTCAGCCCCAGCTCTCTTAAAGGGGAGGGAGGATGCTCACTTTTCCGTAGAATGTGTGGAATGAGTGCTGGGGGAGACAGGTGGGCTCCTTGCCTTTTAGGAGCCAGACACAGGAGTATTCAGTTCAGCCTGGAGGCTCAGAAGCCTTCCTGGAGAAGATGACATTTTCCCAGCAGAACTCTGAGCTGAAACTCAGTTCTCTGTGCTGGGGCCTAGAGGGACCTCACCCCCCCAACTGTCCCCTGTCACCAAAGCTGCTTCTGGCCGTGGTAACTAATGTCACACTGCTACGGCTGGAGTGGGGAGGTGTCTCTGCCTCTCCCATCATCCTGGACTCCAGGACAGCTGTCCTCCAATCCAGACTCTGTCCTGCCCCTGGTGCTCCTGGGTGCAGGGTAGACTCTCTTTCTTGAGAGGGGGTTAGGGAGGAGAGAGGGTAGTTCTGAGCCTAGGACCTGAGGGGCTACCTGAGGTTAGCCAGCAAAGTTTTCAGAACTTTAAACAAGCCTGGGGAGCTTGTTTAAAATATAGACACAGATCCCACTCAGATCTCTATGCCCAGAGCATCCAGGCAGGGATTGGAAGTTCTGCATTTTTAAAGCAAGCATCCAGGGCCTCCTCATGCAGTTGGTGGATTTGGGTTGGGGACCCATTCTCCTGCTCTGTGCTGAGCTACTAGTCATCTCTCCCCACCTCGTGGAAATCACCACCACAGACTTTCTATGGTTGTGAGCTCCTGGGGCAACCCCTCCTTGGCCATCCCTGTATAGTCCCTCCTTAAACACCCCTTCCTCACTGGGAGCTAGGGCCAAGCAAAGAGGGTAGTGGGGAGGACAGAACCTCCCCAGGGATCAACCTCTGAGAGCTCCACTCTGCAAAGACCCTCCCACCTCTGTTCCCTGGAGAGCATGGGGGCTCCTCCTCCACTGAATCTGTGACCTCCCATTCATTCATGTGCATGGATCAAATTTTGGAAATGCAATTAATTACCTGTTGTTGTATCTGCTTGAATTATTGTCATGTTTTCTATGCACTTTATACAACTTAATAAACAGTTGAGGAAACAAGATCTTGGTGGGGCCAAGGCTCAGGAGGAGAAGCTGAGCCCTTTCCATCATCATTCATGATCAAATCCATTCATTCTTTCTGTCGTTTGCTCATTCATTCATTCATCCAGTCAGTCATTGATTCATTCACTCAGTCCTTCATTCATTTGGATATTCATTTACTCATTCATTCATTCACTTATCCAGGGAATACGTGTTAGCATAGTCACGTGACAAGCTCCAGGACAGGTGCCAGGAAGCAGTGGTAAATAAAACGACAAGGTCCTTGCCTTAGAAGAGCTGACAATCTGGTGGAGAGACAGACAATAAATACATGCAATGGTTATAAAAAAGAGCTGGGAAAGTCAGGGAGGACTTCTTGGAGGAGGCAACATTTAAATCCACTCCCTGATTTATTCATTTCTTTATTCATCCATTTAGGCAGAGCAGACTCTGTTCCTGGAGAGGGCAAGAGATGGATGGCCCAGTGCCGAGGAGCCAAGACTCAGGGAAAGAGTCAGCCAGCAACCACATTATTATAACGCAATGAGGAAACATGGTGGGGAGGAAGGAACCAAGACAGATGAGAGGGCAGAGGCTGGGGAAATGGCTGGGGGCGGGGGTTTCTTGGGAGGAGGCACTGAGCAGGTCTTCTGGGACCTATAGAAGGTGAGTGCTCTGAGCCTACAGAGGACAGTTCCGGGTCATGTTCCAGCCTTTTTTCTTTTCTTTTCTTTTCTTTTTTTTTTTTTTCTGAGACGGAGTCTCGATCTATTGCCCAGGCTGGAGCGCAGTGGCACAATCTTGGCTCGCTGCAAGCTCCGCCTCCCGGGTTCACACCATTCTCCTATCTCAGCCTCCCGAGTAGCTGGGACTACAGGCACCTGCCACCACGGCCGGCTAATTTTTTTGTACTTTTATTAGAGACGGGGTCTCATTGTGTTAGCCAGGATGGTCTTGATCTCCTGACCTCGTGATCTGCCCTCCTCAACCTCCCAAAGTGCTGGGATTACGGGCGTGAGCCACCGTGCCCAGCATTTTCTTTTCTTTTTCTTTTTTTTCTTTCTTTCTTTTTTTTTTTTTTTTTGTGATGCAGAGTCTCACTCTGTCACCCAGGCTGGAATGCAATGCTGTGATCTTGGTTCACTACAGCCTCCACCTCCTGGGATCAAAAGATTCTCCTGCCTCAGCCTCCCAAGTAGCTGGGATTACAGGCGTGCGCCACCACACCTGGCTAATTTTTGTATTTTTAGTAGAGACGGGGTTTCACCACGTTGACCATGGCTGGTTTTGAACTCCTGACCTCAGTTGGTCCACCCTCCTTGGCCTCCCAAAGTGCTGGGATTACAGGCATAAGCCACCACGCCCGGCCATGTACCAGCTTCTTCAAAGGGACCAGCAAGACCTTGTTATAGTGTTGGGCACAGCAGTCATGGCATGGAAAAGGAGGAGGAGGAGGTCTGATGACTAAGGCCTCCTGGGTCCCAGTCCCCCTGAGCTGACTCTGATTCTTGGCTTGGAGTCAGAGGGGGCTTGGTAAGGCTGGGCCTTGGAGAAGAAGCAGAAGTTTATCAGTCAGAGGAGGACACTCCAAGACCAGCCCCGCCATATGCAAAGGCCTAAATGCAGGAGGGAGCTGGCACACTTGGGGAGCGGGAAAGGCCCAGCATTGTGGCAGAAGATGGTGCCTTAGGCCCCAGAGGTGGAAGATGAGGTAGCTGGATCCCAGGCAGCCATGGGGTAGCACTGAGGAGGGGCCTGAGCAAAGTCCTGAGATCAACTGGGAGCTATGGATGGTCTGCAAGCTGAGGAAGCACCTGCCAGAAGTGGGTATCTCATGTTTGCTTATAAATGTGTTTGGGGATATAACAATGAGCTAGCCATGGCCTCTGCAGTCAAATCACCAGCCAATAACTCCAAGGGGAAAACAGTCAGAGCCCCAGGCCAGGGCAAGATCGGGTGGTAAGAGCCATCAGGATGACCCCTCCAGGTGGCCAGGAGTCCAGAGGAGAGGATTAGGCTTGGGAAAGAAAAATTCAAAGCCAGTAACACCCTAGTGTTTACCAGGTCCTTCCTCCTCGGAAGGGGCTTCCCATTCATCACCCCATTAATAATAGTAATCGTGGGAGCAGCCGCTGCCTAATAACTTAACACTTACTTTGTGCCAGCTTCTTTCTGTTCTAGGTGTTTTTACCCATATTAATTGCTTTAATCTTCACAACAACCCTATGAGGTGGGTACTATGATCACTGTCCCCATTTGACAGATAAGGACATGGAGGCTCAGAAGCTGAGTGGCCTCTCCAGGGAATAAGTGGCTGAACCAGAATACTCACCGAGATCTTCCTAATTCCACGGTCCATGCTGGCTTCATTTTGCCGCACACTCCATCAAGGGAGGGGCTGGGGCAGGGGTGTGGGGCATGGGCCAGGGTCCCTGTGAGGAGCTGCAACCTGGAGTGGTCCTGTCCCCGTCCCCTCCCCTCAGGCTGCCTCGGGCTGCGTTCCTCCTCTGCTGATTGAGGCTGGTGTTTTATGAACCCAGAACCGCAGCAAGATTCTCCTATTAATTTATTGGTATTGCTAATTAAACACCATATTCGCAAATGTAAATTTCCTAATGGCCTCCCTTCCATTTCCGAAGTTTCCTAAAAGAGCCTTCTTGTTATGGTTGTCAATTGAAACCAATTACATCTCACCAGATGGGTGGGCTGCGGCTGGCTCAGGGGTCACTGGGTCTGGAGGGGATCAGGGGCCCCTGGACGGGGTCTGGCTGGGGCCCTCTTTGACCTCAGGGGAGAATAGGAACAGGGGAACGTTGGGGAAGCAAAGTAGAGTAAGCCCAGCCCCAAGCTCTTGGGCGTCAGCCTTCTTCTTCTCGCTGATTGGGTGTCAGCCTCCTTCTTCTCCCTGATTGGGTGTCAGCCTTCTTCTTCTCCCTGACACGCCCCCAGTCTGGTTGCTGGCCTGGGCCTGTGGCTGTTTGCAAGGCTATGTCAGGGAGGCCAGGGCTAGGATGAGGAGGCAGCGTGGAGGAGAGAATACTAGAATGAGCAAATGTCAGTGCTTAGAGGGACCTTAGAGATTTTCCAGTCTAACCCCCCATTTGAAACATGGAGAAACTAAGGCACAGTGGAGGAAGTGACTTGCCCAGGGCTGCAGAGTCAGTCACTACAGGAGCTGGGACCTAAACAGAGATCTGCTTCTGATCCCTTTGAAAATCTGATGAAGCCAGGAGCCATGGCTGATGCCTATAATCCTGGCACTTTGGGAGGCCAGGGTGGGCAGATCACTTGAGGTCAGGAGTTTGAGACCAGCCTGGCCAACATGGTGAAACCCCATCTCTACTAAAAATACAAAAATTAGCCAGGCATGGTAGCCCACACCTGTAATCCCAGCTACTCAGGAGGCTGAGAGAGGAAAATCACTTGAACCTGGGAGGCGGAGGTTGCAGTGAGCCGAGATCGTGGCACTGCACTCCAGGCTGGGTGACAGAGCGAGACCCCATCTAAAAAAAAAATGAAGAAAGAAAAAGAAAATTTGATGAGCTGTACCCCCTACTCCAGACAAATGTGTTCCCTGCAGGAATTGCATAATTGCAGGGGCACCACTCTACACCATGGCAGCCCCCACCCCAGTTCGGTCATTGCGTGGTGTTTGAAAGCAACAGCTCTTGGATCAGGGAAAACCACTTTTGAATCCCACATGCAGCAAGTCCTCCGCGTCTTGGGACCTCAGTCTCCTCATCTGTACAGTGAGGACAACAGTCTCTCTCTCCCAGGGCTGCTTAGAGATTATTTGGCAAAGCGTGTGAGTGAGTGCTCCATCACAAGTGGCCAGTATTGGGCTGGGCCTCATGGTGTCAGAGACCAGCCTCCTAACGCAGTGGGGCGGGGAACTCTGGCTTGTCCTGGCCAGGTAGCCAGGTGGGACCCAGGGAGGTTGGGATAGGGTGAGACCACCCAGACCTGGGACTTGGCCTCATCTTTGGAATAATGGTCACCATTTCCTCAGCACAGTGCTGAGACTGAGACATCACATGCGTGGTCTCCACAATCCTCCCCAACCCAGTTACAGATGGGGAAGCGGAGGCCTTGGGGGTTAGTTAGTGACTTGCCTGGCCTGAGGTTCCCCAGGGGAAGGACTGTCTGACTCCAGGGTCTGAGTTGGCACCTGCTCTGTTCTGCCATTACTGAGTACCAGCTTGAGACGTGAGAGCAAATGTGGACCATCTGCCGGGAGTTCAAGCTCCCACTCTGTGGCCTCTTTGCTGGGAGACCTTGAGCATGTCAGGTCTGAGTAATCAGGTCCCATGTGAGACATGTCAGAGGGGAGTGCAGGCTGCTGCTGGCCCCCCGCCACCAGAATGCACACTGATGCCGGCATTGCCGGTTCTGCTCTGATGACTGTGGGCCCGGTGTCCCCATCCCACATCCCTAAGCCCAGCCTTCAGGGAGCAGGGCAAGAAAGGGAACCTGCTGGGTAAACTGAGTCAGAACATTGGCAAGGACTTTGACGATGCGGAAGACCTTCCCTGTGCTCTTGTCCCTGGTACGTCTGGGGACGGCTGGAAGTGGAGCTGGCAGGGAAGGGGTGAGAGGTGACAGACACTACCCAGATACCAGGGAGCGTCCAGCCCATGTGCCTTTGTGGTAGCCCACGGGGAGAAGGGCCTCAGAAGGTCACCTCCTCCAGCCCCAGCCCTCCAAGTAGGGTCACACGTCTGAAGGACGCTCCCAGCCCCTCTTCCTCCTGCCTCAAGAAGCCTGTACTTTCCAAGTTGAAGACTTGTTCTTCAGGGACCCCCGTGGCCCACTCTGCTCGTGTGTCATTATCTTGAGGGAGCCAGTGGATAATCAGAGTGTTTTGGTTGCTGCTTGGGAATCTGCATTAGGGAAAACTTTAAAAATACACTCTATCGTTGTTTACTATTCACAGCAATGACACGGGGCTGCCCCTCAGCCCATCATCCTGGGCTTGCTATGTGCTGGGGCCTGAGCGGCCGCACCAAGAGCCCTGCATGGAGTCTGGGCTGGGCTTGAGGCATGGGATGAGGCCCGGGGGGTATCCGACTTTCTCTTTGTTGTGTTTGTTTGTTTGTTTGTTTGTTTTTCTTTGAGACAGGGCCTTGCTCCAGGCTGTAGTGCGGTGGTGTTATCACGGCTCACTGCAGCCTCAATCTCCGAGACTCAAGCCATCCTCCCACCTCAGCCTCCCGAGTAGCTGGGACCACAGGTGTGCACCACCACACCCGGCTAATTTTCAAAATTTTTTGCAGCCTGGGCACGGTGGCTCATGCCTGTAATCCCAGCACTTTGGGAGGCTGAGGCGGGCAAATCACCTGAGGTCTGGAGTTCAAGACAACACTGACCAACATGGAGAAACTCCGTCTCTACTAAAAATACAAAGTTAACCAGGCATGGTGGTGCATGCCTATAATCCCAACTACTTGGGAGGCTGAGGCAGGAGAATCACTTGAACCCTGGAGGCGGTAAACTGAGATTGCGCCATTGCACTCCAGCCCGGGCAACAAGAGTGAAATTCCATCTCAAAAAAAAAAAAAAAAATGGTAGAGATGGGGTTTCTCCATGTTGCCCAGGCTGTGCCCAGACTTTAAACTTCTTTTTTATTGTGGTAACATACACAGAACATAAAATTTACCAGTGTAAACCATTTTAAAGTGTACATTTCAGTGGCATTGAGTACATTGGCAATGTTATGCAACTATCTAATTCCAGAACTTTTTCATCACCCCAAAAGGAAACCTCATACCCATTAAGCGATCACTCCCCATTTTCCCATCCCCCGCATCCCTGACAGCCACTAATCTACTTTCTGTCTCCACGGATTTGCCTATTTTGAATATTTCGTATAAATGGAATCATCCGATATGCGGTCTTTCGTTTCTGGCCTCTGCCTTTCAGCTTCATGGTTTCAGGGTTCGTCCGGGTTGTGGCATGGATCCGCTCCATCCCTTGTTCTGTGTGGCTGAAGAGTATTCCGTTGCATGGATGGACCACATTTTGTTTATCCAGCCTCCCACTGATGGATATTCTGGTTGTATCCTCCTCTTGGCTGTTGTGAACAGCACTGCTGTGAGGTGTCCAGATTTCGAGCATGTGGTTATCCAGGCTCCAGGCAGGGAGATGTCTAGATTCTGGTGCACAGATATCAAATAGTAGGTGTAAAGACACCCAGATATGCTGGGTATGACAATGATCAGCTTGATGCCCTCCTTAGGTAGGGGGGCTCCCATAGGCCCTTCCTCAGGTCCCAGCGCTGAGTGGGGGAATTGTTTTGTTGCCAAGGCTGGTCTCGAACTCCTGGTTTCTTTTTTCTTTTTTTTTTTTTTTTGAGACGAAGTCTCGCTCTGTCACCCAGGCTGGAGTGCAATGGTACGATCTCGGCTCCCTGCAACCTCTGCCTCCCATGTTCAAGTGATTCTCCCACCTCAGCCTCCTGAGTAGCTGGGACTACAGGTGCCTGCCACCATGCCTGGCTAATTTTTTGTATTTTTAGTAGAGGCGGGGATTCACCATGTTGGCCAGGCTGGTCTTGAACTCCTGACCTCAAAAGATCCTCCTGCCTCGGCCTCCCGAAGTGCTGGGATTACAGGTGTGAGCCACTGGGCCTGGCCAGTGAAGGCTTCTTGAGGCAGAAGGAGGAGGGGCTGGGAGTGCCCTTAGATGTGTGACCTTGCCTGGAGGGTGGGGGCTGGAGGAAGTGACCTTCTGAGGACCCTGCTCACCATGGGCTACCATAAAGGCGCAGGGCAGAACCTCTGTGCATAGATCATAGAAGACAGAACATCAGAGAGCGGCCAGGCTTTGCTGCTGTTCCATTCAAGTGCCCACCCAGGGGTGTTTTAGAGATGGGGAAACAGGCCAGGGAAAAGAAGTGACCTCGTCATAAGCGGCGGCATCACCAATGCCTCAATAGGTACCGTTGCCCGGTGCTTCCCATGTGCTTGGGAGGGTGGGCCCTAGAGCATCCTTCAGCCACACAACATAGTGAGGGGCACTGTATTGTTATCCCCATTGTACAGATGAGATCATGAAGGCCCAGAGAAGTGAATTCGTTGCATAAAATGTAGGAGAGGAACAGATATTCTCAGCTGTCTCTAAAAGGAACCAGAGGTTTTCCTGCTAGCTATGCACCACTGTGGCCTGGGACAACTGTCCTCAAGGCCAGCACTGAGTCATCTTCTACCAGGGGGTTTTAGCACCCCTGCAACCTTCTGCTGGGATCGCCATCCCTCAGGCCACCCCCAAGCCAGAGGCCGGACAACTTGGGGAGGTGACATAGATTGTGGCAAGAGCCCAGATGAGGGTACAAATCCCTACTCTGCTCCTTGGTAACTAACTTCTTTTATGTTCCTGGGCCTCAGCTGTGCCCACCTGGCAAATGAGGAGTCTTGCCAACACCCCCTGCAGACGGTTGCTTTAAGAGTCATATGAGTTGATGCATCTACGATGCTTACACAGAGCGTGGCACACAGAAAGTGATCCTAGAATGTAGCTCAAGTGAACTCACGTGACCTCCACTCATGGCCTCACGCTGGCCTCCCACCAGACCCTGGGTTCAGAGGAGCTGGGTTGCCTGACAGACAGGAGACTGGGGAGCCTGGTGCCGCCCCCTGGGATCTGTAGCTACAAAGAACAGTGCTCACAGCGTCCCTGGGATAATCGGAGAGGACGCCACCTTAATTCCACCTCCATCAGACCTCCGCCAGAAGACACGACCCTTTCACCTCATCAATATTCAAGAGCTTAACAAAAAAAGCTATAACTAGGGAAGTCAGAAATAATGGAATGCAGTATTGATTATTTTATGGTGCGATTAGGGGTAATTACATCTCTCAAATTTTATTTTAATGTTACTTTCTACTACTTTTAGCCTTTTAAAATTATCCCAAACATCCCCATTTAATGGAACACCCGTGCCTTCAATTTCAATGTGAAATACTTTTTTTCTGCTAAAGTGTGACCTCAATATATTTGAAAACATAAATTACACTATGTATAAACCATAAAAAATGAATGATGAATTTAATTCTGGTGAAGCGTGAGGGAACGGGGAGGCAGGCGGGCGGAGGCGCTGTTTATCCAGTGCGGAGGGGACAGTCAGAGGCAGGAGGGGGCAGCCAAGTCAGAAGGGGTGCCTGACCTTCAGGGGCACCGGGAACAGGGCTCAGAGCTCTGGAGGACACAGGCCAGGGAGGGATCAGAGGCTGCACCTGCCCCATCGCCCTCCCTCCCTGTTGTCAAGTGAGCTCAGGCTAGTTCCTCCCTAGGAAATGAGTTCCAAAGCACGCAAGGGGCATAGGCTAGCTTGCACCTCCCAGCCTAATTCTGCCTGTAATTGGTAATGTGGTGTGGTTGCTAATGCACCGTGGCTCCATTTCAGGGTTTCCATTTTGCAGATGTGCAAACTAAAGCTGAAGGGACTCACCTAAAGTAGCTGGGCAAATAAGTGCTGCAGTGCTGGGAGCCAGCTGCAGACCCAGAATGTGGGACTGTCAGCCCAAGAGCTCCCGCTGTCAAAAAGAAGAGCCTGGGCTGGGCGAAGTGGCTCATGCCTGTAATCTCAGTACTTTGGGAGGCCCAGGCAGGCAGATCACTCGAGCCCAGGAGTTCAAGACCAACCTGGGCAACATGGCGAGACCTCATCTCTATTAAAGAAAAAAAAAAAAAAAACAGAAAAATTAGCCGGGCATGCTAGAGCACGCCTGTGGTCCCAACTCCTCTAGAGGCTGAAGTACGAGGATCAGCTGAGTCTAGGGAGGTCAAGGCTACAGTGAGCAGCGATTGCACCACTGCACTCAGCCTGGGCAACAGAGTGAGACTGTCTCAAAAAACAAAACAGCCTGGATGCAGTAGCTCACGCCTGTAATCCCAGCACTTTGGGAGGCCGTGGTTGGTGGATCATGAGGTTAGGAGTTCGAGACCAGCCTGGCCAACATGGTGAAACCCTGTCTCTGCTTAAAAATATATATACAAAAATTAGCTGGGTATGGTGGTGCACACCTGTAATCCCAGCTACTTAGGAGGCTGAGGCAGGAGAATCGCTTGAACCCAGGAGGTGGAGGTTGCAGTGAGCTGAGATCGTGCCATTACATTTCAGCTTCGGCAACAGAGCGAGACTCCACCTCAAACAAACAAACAAACAAACAAAAACAAGAGCCTGTTGTAACTACCTGTGTCACAAGTGGACATGACCGTGCCCTTGCGGACATCAGGGCAGCAAGCAGAGTAGTTAGGAACACGGACTCTGGGGTCAGAGAGCCCTGAGTTTGAAACCTGGCCACCTTCTAGGAGTGCCAGGAGGACTCTCTAGCACTGTAAAGCCCTGAGTAGGTTGTATTGGTTTCTCCCTGGCTTGCCGCACCCCTAGCCCGGGGTGTGTGTTGGGGGTGAGGTTGGGGGTTGAGGTCCCCAGGATGTTGGTTTACATAATGTGGCTGAGACCTTTTCTGAGCCCTCAGGACATGGCCTCCATACCTTCTGGCCTTCCCTGATTTCTGCCCTCTCCTCCTTTTCCTTTCCTCTCAGGTGACTGGCAGCTCATTATTGGGGACACTGCTGCCCCTTGGCATCATGAGCCCTGGAAGGGCAGGAGCCACATCTCCTTGTTCGTTGCGGCGCCTCCAGCACCTGAGCATCATAGCAGCTGGAGAATATGATGTGAATGAAACGCGCTCTGCAACCGTGACCTCGAAGCGGCTCATTCCAATGGTCTCAGCCTCTCAGCAGCCTTTGTGGCTGAGGGCCTCTCCCTCCTCCTAGATGCTCTCTTATCTTGGTTTCCTAGACTGCAGGCTCCTGCCTTTCCTCTGACTCCCCTGGCTGCTCCTTTTTGCCTCCTTTGCTGCCCTTCTTCCCCCTCTTCACCTTGGAGAGCTCAGCCTGGGGGCCTCTCCTCTACTGTACTCACCCCCAGGGTGACCATCCATCCTGCTCATAATAGCTTTTTTTTTTTTTTTGAGACAGGGTCTCACTTTGTCACCCAGGCTGGAGTGCAGTGGCATGATCATGGCTCACTGTAGCCTCCACCTCCCGGGCTAAAGCGATCCACCTGCTTCAGCCTCCTGAGTAGCTGGGACCACAAGCATGTACCACCACACCCGGCTAATGTTTTAATTTTTTGTAGAGACAGGGTGTTGCCATGTTGCCCCAGCTGGTCTTGAACTCCTGGACTCAAGTGATCCTCCCACCTTGGCCTCCCAAAGTGCTGGGATTACAAGTGTGAGCCACCACACTCAGCCCTGCTCATAGCTTTAACCACCATCTAGGCCAGTTGCTGTGCAATAAAAACAGAATGCAAACCTCCAAGCAATTTAAAATTTTTTTGGTAGCCACATTTTTAAAAAGGGAAATGAATTCAAATACTCTGACCAAGTACAATATATCCAAAATATTATCATTTCAACTTGTGATCAATATATAAAATCACTAAGGAGCCATTTTGCTTTTTTTCATCCTAAGCCTTTGAAATCTGACTTGTATTTTACATCTGACGGCACATCGCAATCAGTCTAGCGGCAGTTCAAGAGCTTGGTAACCACCCGTGGCTGGCAGCTGCTGTATTGAGCTGCAACAGAATCTATCTTGACCATTCTATTGGCGTCATCTTCAGCCCAGCTCCCTCTTCTCAGATCTGGAGGCACGTGTACTCACTCCTACTCCGCATCTCCTCTTGGCAGTCTAATAGGCATCTCAGACGCCAACCTCCAAAGCTGAGCTCCTGATCTTTCCTCCACCACCCACCCCCCATCCAATTTCCATGATTGCTGCTCTAGATTCAAAATACACCCAGAGGCTGTGCACGGTGGCTCATGCCTGTAATCCCAGCACCTTGGGAGGCCCAGGCGGGTGGATCTCCTGAGGTCAGGAGTTCAAGACCAGCCTGGCCAACATGGTGAAACCCTGTCTCCACTAAAAATACAAAAGTTAGCTCAGAGTGGTGACAGGTGCCTGTAATCCCAGCTATGCAGGAGGCTGACGCAGGAGAATCACTTGAACCCGGGAAGTGGAGGTTGCAGTGAGCCAGGATTGCCCCATTGCATTCCAGCCTGGGCGACAAGAGTGAAACTCTGACTCAAACAAACAAACAAACAAACAAAAAACCCAAAATACATGCAGAATGCAACCACTTCCCACCTCCTCCACTGCTGCCACTATGGCCCACGCCACCAACACCTCCCCTCTGGATACCTGCAATCGCCTCCTCCCTGGTCTCTCCACGTCCACTCTTGCCCTTGCCCCTATAATCTGTGCTCCACCCAGATCCCAGAGTGGTCCAGTTAAAGTCTAAACTGATTGCTGCACTGGGCACCGGCGAGGTGGGTCACGCCTGTAAACCACCTTACAGGCCGAGATGGGTGGATCACTTGAGGCCAAAAGTTCGAGACCAGCCTGGCCAACATGGTGAAAACACCCAACCCCTCCACTCCATCTGTACTAAACTACAAAAATTAGCCAGGCATGGTGGTGAGGGCCTGTAATCCCAGGTATTCAGGTGGCTGAGATACCAGAATTGCTTGAACCCAGGAGGCAAAGGTTGCAGTGAGCTGAGATTGCACCATTGCACTCCAGTGTGGGCGACAGAGGTAAGCCTGTCTCAAAATAAATAAATAAATAGGCTTCTGTCACACCTCTGCTCACAACCCTCCAATACCTTCCATGTCCTTAGCATGAAAGTTCAAGTCCACATATTAGAGCTTAAAAAATAGTAGCCCAGAAAAACAGACGTGTTCCTGCCTCCGGGCCTTTGCACTGTCTGTTCTGGGCTTTCCCACAGCTATCTACAAGGTCTTCCTTATAAACATTGCCATTTCTCTCCCCACATTCCTGCCCCCTCTTTTATTTCTCTCTGCAGCACTCATAACTTTCTAATATATTACATCATTTATGTATTTGTTGTTGTTGATGATTTTTATGGGAGACTCACTACCCCCCCACTCCATGAGGTCAGAGGTTTTTTTATTTTTTTATTTTTATTTATTTATTTATTTTGAGACAGAGTCTCGCTCTGTCGCCAGCCTGGAGTGCAGTGGCGCGATCTTGGCTCACTGCAACCTCTGACTCCCAGGTTCCAACGATTCTCCTGCCTCAGCCTCCAGAGTAGCTGAGATTACCGGCATGTGCCACCACACCCAGCTAATTTTTGTATTTTTAGTAGAGACGGGGTTCCACCATTTTGGCCAGGATGGTCTTGATCTCCTGACGTCATGATCCACTTGCCTTGGCCTCCCAAAGTGCTGGGATTACAGGCATGAGCCACAGCGCCTGGCAAGGTCAGAAATTTTTTCTGCTTTTGTCTGTTTCATTCACTGTCCCACCCCAGTGTCCACATGGATGATGCTTGGCAGATGTTATGCGTTCAAACATACATGATGGACAAATGAAAAAATCAGTCCCCTGTAAATGGATAGCCATTTGGACCAAGAACATTTATGAAATTCTGCTTATTTGAAATGTCACCTTTATCATAAACTAATCTTTCATGTAAACATGGACTAGTTCCCATCCATTGATCAATTTATCTAATCTCATTCTAATACTGCACTGTTTGGATTATTATGAGTCTACAGTGTTTTGCCAACTGTTAGGGCTCTTCTCCTTCAAAAAATTGTTTTCAGTATTATTATGTATTTTCTTCTTTTTTTTTTTTTTTTTTTTTGACACTGAATGTCTCAGTGGTTCGATCTTAGCTCACTACAACCTCTGCCTCCCGGGTTCAAGCAATTCTCATGCCTCAGCCTCCTGAGTAGCTGGGATTACAGGCACCCACCACCACATCTGGCTAATTTTTGTATTTTTAGTAGAGACGGGGTTTCGCTGTGTTGGCCAGGCTGGTCTCAAACTCCTGACCTCAGCTGATCTGCCACCCTCGGCCTTCCAAAGTGTTGGGGTTACAGGCGTGAGCCACCTCACCCAGCCCCTCTTCTCTTTTTTTTTTTTTTTTTGAGAGAGGGTCTCACTTTGTTGCCCAGGCTGGAGTGCAGTGGCAGGATCACAGCTCACTGCAACCTCCCAGGCTCAAGCAATCCTCCCACCTCAGCCTCCCAAGTAGCTTGGTCTACAGGTGTGCACCACCACATCTGGCTAATTTTTTATTTTATTTTATTTACTTATTTATTATTATTATTTGGTAGAAATGAGGTCTCACTATGTTGTTGCCCAGGCTGGTCTTGAAATCCTGAGCTCAAGCTATCCTCTTGCCTCGGCTTCCCAAAATGCTAGGATTATAGGCATGAGCCACTGTGCCCGGCCCATTTTCTTTTTTTATATGAACTCTACAAATGAACTATCATGTTTGGTAAACATTTATGTTGGAAACTTCATTGAGATTACATTCCATTTATTAAGAAGACTTATTTCAATATTGTCATCTCATCTAAAATATATCTCTCCATTTCTTTTTTGTCGTTGTTGTTTAAGGCCAGCTTACATTCTGTCCCTGTAATAAATCCTTTAATTCATTTAATTTTTTTAGAGATGGAATCTCGCTATGTTGCCCAGGCTGGAGTGGCTATTCATGGGCATGATCATCACACACTGCAGCCTCAAACTTTGGGCTCAAGAGATCCTCCTGCTCCCAAGTAGCTGGAACTATACATGTGTGTCACCACATCTGGCTCTCCATTTCATTTTTTTTAAAAGAAATGTTTTATATAATGTTTTATAAAAACATTAGAGGAAAATATTTTCACAAACTCGGGCAGGAAAAACAAGACACAATCCAGGAGCCAAGAGGAAAAAAAGTGTTACATTCTTTTATGACGTCAATATTTAACATTTCTATGTGACAAAACACCAGCAGCAGGCTATGAGAAAAATGATTTGTACCTAGAATATAGAAAAACATTAGGAAATGGACTAAAGATATGAACACATTTCACAGAAGATAAAATGAAAATGGCAAATAAGCATATGAAAAATAATTCACACTTATTAGTAATCAGATGAATGAAAGTTAAAACAATGGCATCATTTTGTTTTTGCCTGACAAATTGGAAAAAATAATAAGACCTATTAATATCTAGTATTGGTAAAAATGCAATGAAATGGGCACTATCATACAATGCTGGTGAAGGGCTACACGAGTTAATTTTTGGAGAACAATTTGTTTGTTTTTTCTATTTTTATTTTTTTGAGACAGAGTCTGCTCTGTTGCCCAGGCTGGAGTGCAGTGGTACCATCTTGGCTCACTGCAACCTCCGCCTCCCAAGTTCAAGCAATTCTCATGCCTCAGCCTCCCGAGTAGCTGGGATTACAGGTGTGCACCACCATGTCCGGCTAATTTTTCTATTTTTAAAAGGGACCAGGTTTCACCATGTTGGCCAGGCTGGTCTCGAACTCCTGACCACAGGTGATCTGCCCACCTCAACCTCCCAAAGTGCTAGGATTACAGGCATGAGCCACCAAGCCTAGCTTGATTTTTTATTTTTTTATTCTTTTGGAGACAGGGTCTCATTCTGTCATCCAGGCTGAAATGCAGTGACGTGATCTTGGCTTACTGCAGCCTCAACCTCCTGGGCTCAAGCCATCCTCCAGCCTCAGCCTCCTAAGTAACTGGGACTACAGGTGCGTGTCATCACACCTGGCTAATTTTTTTTTTTCTGTAGAGATGGGGTTTGGCCATGTTGCTCAGGCTGATCTTGAACTCCTGAGCTCAAGCAATCTGCCCCCCTTGGCCTCCTAAAGTGCTAGGATTGCAGGTGTGAGCCACCGCTCCTGGCCAGAACAATTTGTTAATATCCATTGAATTTAAACATTTGACCCGGGAATTCCACTTCTAGGGCTCTCTTTTCCAGAAAGACTTGTTTGGGTGGGCAAAGATGTATGTAAGGATGTTTGTTACTTTGCCTTTTTGTAATAGAAAATATGTTTTAAAAAACATAAATGTCTATCAATGAGAGATAGGATAAATACGTATAGCATTGCCACACTGAGGAACCCTGAACAGCTACTAAAAATAGTGAGGTAGATCTATGAAGATCTGTAAATATCATGGAAAGATCTGCAAAACATGCTGTCAAGGGCAAAGAAGCAAGTCAGAACAACACATGTGGTGTGATGTCATTTATATAAAAGATAATTGCCGGGCGCCGTGGCTGATGCCTGTAATCCCAGCACTTTGGGAGGCTGAGGCGGGTGGATCACGAGGTCAGGAGATCGAGACCATCCTGACTAACACGGTGAAACTCCATCTCTACTACATATACAAAAAATTAGCCAGGCATGGTGGCGGGCACCTGTAGTCCCAACTACTTGGGAGGTTGGGGCAGGAGAATGGCGTGAACCTGGAAGGCGGAGCTTGCAGTGAGCCGAGATCACGCCACTGCACTCCAGCCTGGGCAACAGAACGAGACTCCGTCTCAAAAAAAAAAAAAAAAAAAAAAAAAGATAATGAAGATATTTGAAAAAGGGCAAAAGATTTGAACAAACATTTCTCCAAATAAGCTATACAAACATCCAATAAATGAGAGAAAAAATGCTCACCACCATCAGCCACCAGGGAAATGCAAATCAAAATAACTAAAAAGTACCACTTCACACCCACTAGAATGGCTATAAGCAGAAAGACAGATAATAGCAAGTGTTGGCGATGGTGTGGAGAAATAGGAACCTTTATACACTGCTGATGGGGTTGTAACCTGGTACAACCACAAAACAGTCTGGCAGTTCTGCAAAATACTAAACATGGAGTTACCGCATGACCCAACAATTCTACTCCTAGGTATATACTCAAAATAAATGAAAAAGTTTTGCTGGCCGGACGTGGTAGCTCATGCCTGTAATCCCAGCACTTTGGGAGGCCGAGGCAGGTGGATTGCTTGAGGCCAGGAGTTCAAGACCATCCTGGCCAACATAGTGAAACCCCATCTCTACTAAAAATACAAAAATTAGCTGGGTATGGTGGCATGTGCCTGTAACCCCAGCTACTGGGAGGCTGAGGTATGAGAATCACTTGAACCTGGGAGGTGGAGGTGGCAGAGGGCCGAGATGGCACCACTGCACTCCAGCCTGGGTGACAGAGTGAGACTCTGTCTCAAAAAAAAAAAAAAAAAATGCCCACACAAAAACTGACACAAGAATGTTCACAGCAGCATTATTCATAATAGCCGGAAATGGAAACCCAAATGTCCATTAACCTACAAATGAGTAAGTAAAATGTGGTATATCCATACAATGGGTTATTATTTGACAACGTAAAGGAATGAAATATTGACAATCCATGCTGTGACATGCGCAAACCTTGAAAATATTATACTTCAGTGAAAAAGCAATACACAGTGATGTATGATTGTCTGTTTCCATTTATATGAAATATCCAGAATAAGCAAATCCAAAGACAGGAAATAGACTGGTGCTTTTCTAGGACTGGATACTGAGAGGGAATGAGGAGTGACAGCTGTGGTCACAGGGCTTCTTTTAGGAGTGATGGAAATGTTCTAAAATTGGTGTGGCGATGGCTGCACAATTCTGCATATACTAAAAATCATTCAATTTCGCACTTAATTATTATTTTTGAGACAGGGTTTCATTCTCTTGCCTAGGCTAGGGTGCAGTGGTGTGATCATAGCTCACTGCAGCCTCCAACTCTTGGCCTCTAGCGATCCTCCCATCTCAGCTTCCCAAGTAGCTGGGATTACAGGCGCACACCATGACACCCAGCTAACTTCTGCATTTTCCGTAGAGACTGAGTCTTGCTATGTTGTCCAGGCTGGTCTTGAACTCCTGACCTCAAATGATCCTCCTGCCTCAGCCTCCCAAAGTGCTGGGATTACAGGCATGAGTCACTGCACCCAGCTGAATTTTACACTTTAAATTAGGTGAACTGTATGGTATGTAAATTATATCCCAATAAAGCTATTTTTAAAAAAGATAATTAAGATGCTTGCACGTGATGCTTTCCCACTGGTTAATCACAGCTGAGGGAGTGGACTCTCACCCACAGTCCAAGTACCCCTGAATGGATCTCCTTTAAAATCCGTGGTGAACAATCTACGATGAACAAAATCTTAAAAGTTTAAATATCAGGATCAGTATTCTGATTTTTCCTTTGCTGCAGGCTCCAATATGTCTCAGCTAGGCAGTTACTGATCTTGTCTGTATTTAAAATTTTGATATGTTGTTCACCACAAAAATTTTTGCATTAATTTTGCTTTTAAAAAGTATTCCATTAGGGCTGGGTGCAGTGGCTCACAGCTGTAATCCCAACACTTGGGGAGGCTGAGGCGGACGGATCACTTGAGTGCAGGAGTTCGAGACCAGCCTGGACAACATAGTGAAACCCTGTCTCTACTAAAAATACAAAAATTAGCCAAGGGCTGGGCGCGGTGGCTCATGCCTGTAATCCCAGCACTTTGGGAGGCCCAGGCGGGTGGATTATTTGAGGTCAGGAGTTCTAGACCAGTCTGGCCAACATGGTGAAACCCCATCTCTACTAAAAATACAAAAAATTAGCCGGCGTCGTGGCACGCCCCTGTAGTCCCAGCTACTTGGGAGGCTGAGGTATGATAATCACTTGAAGGCAGGAGGCAGAGGTTGCAGTGATCCGAGATGGCGTCACTGCACTTCAGCCTGGACGACAGAGTGAGACTCCATCTCAAAAAAAAAAAAAAATTAGCCAGGCATAGTGGTGCAAGCCTATTATAATTCCAGCTACTCGGGAGGCTGAGGTGGGAGGATCACTTCAGCCCAGGAGATCGAGGCTGCAGTGAGCCTGGGCGACAGAGTGAGACCTTGTCTAAAATAAATAAATAAATAAATAAATAAATTGCACGAAAGTATTATTTATCTTGATTTCTGAGGGGTTTTTGGCGCCCCCTGAAGTTTGGCACTCAAGTGCCTCATTCGCGCCCTACCCAGGTCCCCGCCCAGGATCACAGGATTTGTCACCCTGGCCTTGGCCTTGTCCCTAAAACCGTCACCCGGGTCTCCCAGGCGAGAGGGGCGGGAGGCTCCAGACGCCCAAAGCCCACAGCTTCCCGCCCGGGGCGGCTGAGCGGTCCCGGGGAGAGCCCTGGAGAGAGACAGAGAAGGGGAGGCGTGGAGCGGGGCCCCCACAGCAGAAGAGGGGCAGGAGGGAGGCGAGAGGGGGCCGGAGTCTGGCCCGAGACGGAAGGGGCGGAGGGGAGCGGGGTGGACGCGGCCCGGGGGTCCCAGACGGGGCGCCCCTCCCCACCCGGCCCGCCCTGCCCCACCCCCCGGCGCGGGAGGCCCCTGCTCCCCAGTCGGCGGCGCCCGGGGGAGGGGGCGCTGTGGGGGCTCCCGGCCGCCCGCCGCCTGATGCGTATCGATCGGAGCCCGGGGTCGACGCGGGGGCACCAGCTGCCGGCGGGCGGGGCGACCGCACATTAGCGCGGCCGGGACCACTCCCCGGAACGCGGGCCGGGCAGCCCATTAGACGCCCCCGGGCGGCCGGGCGACCACTGCACGGGCGGGGCGAGGCTGGCTCCAAGCAGGCGGCCCCTGGGCGGCCGGGGCGGGCGGGCTGCGGGCGCAGCAGGGGGTGCCAGGCCTGGCTCGACGGGCGAGGCTGCAGGCCCCTCCGAATCCCCGGCACGCCCGCCCCGGCTGGCTGGCTCCCTCCGTTTCCCGAACTGCGCTCCAGCCTCCAGACCTTTGCCCGCGCTCTGCCCCCTGCCAGGGACGCTCCCTTGCCATCGCTCCTCACCAAGCCTAACCCCGCTCGTTTTCTGGCTCCCTGCTTATTAGTGGGTTCCTTGAGGAGATTGTCCTGACACCTCTGATCCAGCCGCTGGCCTTGCACTTCTTCAACCGACCCCATGAAAGCATCTAGCTCCCCGGTACCGAAGGCATAAACACAAAAGCAGCAGGAGGCAAAACCAGCACAGCTCACAGGCGCTTCTGACAGGGAGCTCCCAGTCCGATTCCCTCTTCTGATCCCTGAGAGCAGGAGAGTATTGGGCAGAATTGGGGATGAATTAGAATCTACCACTTAACAGCTGCCCGACCTTGGGCAAGTGACTTAGCTTCTCTGGGCCTAGTTCCCACATCTGCAGCTTCATCGAGGCCTGGTGGGAAAAGGTCCATGTGGATCCTAATTCCTGCCCCCAGCGGGAGACTCCCAGAAATCAGTACCCAAGCTGGGGAGGGGACTGGAAACCCCATAAGGAGAGGTGGGCTCTGCACGCACTGTGGAATCTCCAGCGGGGTGTGGGGCAGACGGGAAACAGGCCATCCTCAGGCGCTGCTAGGGGCCTAGAATGGGGAAACTCCACACAGGCAACCTGGCAATCTAATGGGAGATGGCATCTCCCATCTAAGGCCAGCACCTCCCGCTGGCCCCCGGACTCATCCCTCTCACTGCCTGGGGACAGCGCTCCAACTCCATTTCAAGCGACAGGAGCTGTCTCTGTCTTGGGCTCATCAGCCTCATTTCTCCCTTAACCCCACCTCCCCTCCACTGCCATCCTATTCTCAGACTCAGAGAGCTCGGGTTCCTCTCCTCCCATCTTCTATGTCACTAACTGCTCTAATCTAGGGTCCAGGTAGCAAAGCCCAGTCATCAGCTCGCAGCCATTGTTCTACGAGTCCCATCAGTGCACTGGACCCAGTGGTCCCTACGCCCTCCTGAACGTTCCTTATTTGGCTGTTCCTCCCCGTTTTCTTCAGCTGCTCCTTCCAGTCTCCTCTGCAGCTTCCTCTTCCTCGTCCTCACCATAAACACCCAAGCATCCCCTGACTCTTCTCCATGTGCCCCCTCCCTCCGAGATCCCCTGCGTGCCTCTACTCTTTAAACACCAAGCGTATGCCGACAATTTCTAAACTTCTATCTGTGGCTCAGTTCTCTCCCCAGAGCCCCCCGCATGTCCATAGCCTGTCTGCTCCACATCTGCACTTGGAGAAGAGGCGGAGCTGCCTCCAGCTCATACAGCCCTTAGCCAGCTAGGAGAAAGTGACTTTCTAAGGCAAAAGAAACTTTCTTTAAAACTTGGCACTGCACATGATTCCATCCAACGGCGGGAAGGCTGGATGGGAGGAGGCAAAGCGCACCCGCTTGCTCCAGGCCTGGCCAGGCAGCCCAGACTGGTCCTTGCGAAGGGAGGGGGAGGGGCACTGGCTCTGGGGTTTAATCAGCAGCATCCAGCTTCAGTTCTTCTGAACAGCAATTCCATAAATCAAACTTCTTGTTAAATCTGTGGCCAGAGCATATGCATCCCGTTAGAAGCAGTGCCGGGGCTGGGCATGGTAGTGCCCCCACAGTCACCCCCTTAGCTTGGCCTGGGTTGGCTCGGAAGCAGCTTTCCTGGGGGCAGCATCCCAGGCCAGGCACACACTCCTGCTCACCCACACCAGGCACTAAGGCAACAGTCACACTCTGACCACTCCCCCCACCACCCCTGCCCTGTGATGCAGGCTTGACAGGTTTAGACTTGGGTGGAGGTGGAAATTGGGCATCCCAAAGAGGCTGTGAGCAAGAGGAGCAGCCTCAGGGGCCGCTCTGAGTGTGACTGCAACAGAACACTGTCCTTACCTGTGTGCAGGACCTGGAAGGTAGACAGTTCTATGATCAAAATGAAACCCCCTCGGTTATGCTGCCCTGGTATAGTGTACAACCTGTGCAACCTTACCTGACAGTCCTGCTAATAGGTGCCTGTACTAGTCAAGATAAGATAAATTATGCTGTTGTGACAAACAACATTAAAACCTCAGTGTCTTAGAACAACAAAGGCTTATTTCTTTCTGATGATACACGTCCAGGGCAGGTAGGCAGGGGGCTTTCCTTCATGAGTCACTCAGTAACCCAGGTTAATGGAGGTTCCACCTCAGTGCCTCCTCCTTAGGCAGCCTCAGGACAGAACCCTCGGAGTTGGAGGTGATTAAATGCCCTGACCCAGAAATCACACATATGATTCCCACCCACAACTCTCTGGCCAGAGCTAGTCTCATGGCCACATCTAACTTCAATGTGGCAAGGTGTACCATCCTCCTATGCACCCAACAGAGAACAGGGTACCAAGCTCTCAGTGATATCTGCCTCAGCACCCCAAACATAACATGTTCCAACCAAATTCCTCCCAGGCTTCCCAGCTGTGCTAATGGCATCTCCCCTTCTCCAAGGCTTGGGAGTCCTGGATTCCTCTCTTTTAAAAATATCCCACAGCCAGCCGGGCGCGGTGGCTCATGCCTGTAATCCCAGCATTTTGGGAGGCAGAGGCGGGTGGATCACCTGAGGTCAGGAGTTCAAGACCAGCCTGGCCAGCATGGTGAAACCCCCGTCTCCACTAAAAATGAAAAAAAAAAAAAAATAGCTGGGCGTGGTGGCACATGCCTGTGGTCCCAGCTGCTTGGGAGGCTGAGGAAGGAGAATTGCTTGAACCCGGGAGGTGGAGGTTGCAGTGAACTGAGATTTGCCACACTCCAGCCTGGGAGACAAGAGTGAAACTCCGTCTCAAAAAAAAAAAAAAAAAAAATATATATATATATATATATCTATATCTATATATATCCCACAGCCAGGTGATTTGCAAACCCTGTCAACTGTATTTTCAAAATTCATCCAGAAGGAAACCACTTCTTTCCAGCCCACACTACCCACCTGGGCCGAGCCACCATCATCCTGGACTGTCACAGCAGCCTCCGAGATTCTACCTTTGCCCTCTATGGAAAGTCTCCACTCAGCAGCCAGAGGGATCTTGTTAGACATAAGCCAGATCACATCGCCGCTCTGCTTCAAACCCACCATGGCTCCCACTGGCACCAGAGAAAAGCCGAAGTCATCACATTGGCCCTCAGAGCCCTGCCATCTGCATCTCCTCCATTATCTCTCTGATCTCACCTCCTCCCACCTCACTTCTCACTCTACTCCAGCCCCACTGGCCTCCTTGCTGCTCCTGGGACTGTCAGGCCACTCTGCTCCAGGGCCTTTGCACTTGCAGGTGCCTCTGCCTGGAGTGCTTTCCTTTCAGATCTCAAAAGGGCTCTCTCCTTCACCTTCCTCAAGACTTGGCATGAATATCTCTTTCTTGGGGATATTCCCTGACCTTCCTATTTGAAATTGCATGCCCACTCCTATACTCTCTTTCTCTTTCTTTCTTTCTTTTTCTTTTTCTTTCTTTCTCTCTCTCTCTTTCTTTCTCTCGCTCCCTCCCTCCCTTTCCTTCTTTCTTTCTCTCTCTCTCTCCGTCCGTCCCTCCCCCTCTGTCTCTTTCTTTCTCTCTCCCTCCCTCCCCCTTCTTTCTTTCTTCCTTCCTTCCTTTCTCCCTCCCTCCCTTCCTCCTTTCTTTCTCTTTCTTTCTCCTCTCTCCCTCCCTTTCCTTCCTTCCTTTTTCTTTCTCTTTCTTTCTTTCTTTTTCTTTTTATTTATTTATTTCTCTCTCTCTCTTTCTTTCTCTCTCTCGCTCCCTCCCTCCCTCTCTTTCCTTCTTTCTTTCTTTCTCTCTCTCGCTCCCTCCCTCCCTTTCCTTCTTTCTTTCTTTCTCTCTCTCTCCCTCCGTCCCTCCCCCCTGTCTCTTTCTTTCTCTCTCCCTCCCTCCCCCCTTCTTTCTTTCTTCCTTCCTTCCTTTCTCCCTCCTCCCTTCCTCCTTTCTTTCTCTTCCTTTTTCTTTCTTTCTCCTCTCTCCCTCCCTCCCTTTCCTTCCTTCCTTTTTCTTTCTTTCTTTCTTTCTCTCTCTCTTTCTTTCTTTCTTCCTTCCTTCCTTCCTTTCTCCCTCCTTCCTTCCTTCTTTCCTTCCCTCCCTCCCTCCCTCCTTTCTTTCTTTCTCTTCTTTCTTTTCTCTCTTTTTTATTTTTTGAGACAGAGTCTCACTCTGTCTCCCAGACTGGAGTGCAGTGGCACAATCTCAGCTCACTGCAACCCCCGTCTCCCAGGTTCCAGCGATTCTCACGCCTCAGCCTCCAGAGTAGCTGGGATTACAGGCATGCACTATCACACCTGGCTAATTTTTTGTATTTTTAGTAGAGATGGGGTTTCACCATGTTAGCCAGGTTGGTCTTGAACTTCTGACGTCAGGTGATCTGCTTGCCTTGGCCTCCCAAAGTGCTGGGATTACAGGCACGAGTGGCCACACCCAGTCCCCTCTACCTGCAGTAGCATTTTTTTTTTTTGGCCAGGAGACTTGCCACCTTTTAACAATGTTAAGATTATACTTACTGTGTTTACTGTCTGTTGCCCCAACTAGAATGTAGGGCAGAGATTTTTATCTGTTTGGTTCACTGCTATTTACCTATCATTTGCATATGTATATATACATATGGCGTAGTGGCTAAGAGCTCAGACTCTGGAACCAGACTGCTGGTTCAAGAACCAGCTTTGCTACTTTCTGTGTGATTTGGGGCAATTCACTTGACTTCTCTGACTCTCAGTTTGCTCATCTGTACAATGGGAATAAGCCAGGCACAGTGGCTCACACTTGTAATCCCAGCACATTGGGAGGCTGAGGCGAGCAGATCACTTGAGGTCAGGAGTTCGAAACCAGCCTGGCCAACATGGTGTAACCCCATCTGTACTAAAAATACAAAAATTAGCTGGGTGTGGCGGCAGGCGCCTGTAATCCCAGCTACTCGGGAGGCTGAGGCAGGAAAATCGCTTAAGCCTGGGAGGTGGAGTTTGCAGTGAGCTGAGATTGTGCCACTGCACTCCAGCCTGGGAGACAGAGTGAGACATTGTATCAAAAAAAAAAAGAATGGTACCTACCACAGGAGTTGTAAATTTCAACAAGCTAATACATATAAACTGCCTGTATAGTACCTGGCATAGACATGCTTGGTATATGTTGGCAATTACTATTTTAAAACTTTGAACCTATAATTCTACTTCTATTCACTTATAATAAAGAAATAGTCAGAGATTGTTCTGATTATGGGCAAAGATTTACATACAGTAGTTTCCTCATGGTGTTTTTTGTTTTTGTTTCTTGGTTCGGGGATTGTTTGTTTGTTTGTTTTTTGAGACGGAGTTTCACTCTTGTTGCCCAGGCTGGAGTGCAATGGCGCGATCTCGGGTCACCACAACCTCTGCCTCCCGGGATCAAGTGATTCTCCCGCCTCAGCCTCCCAAGTAGCTGGGATTACAGACATGCGCCACCATGCTCGGCTAATTTTGTATTTTTAGTAGAGATGGAGTTTCTCCATGTTGGTCAGGCTGGTCTCGAACTCCCGACTTCGGGTGATCCACCCGTCTGGGCCTCCCAAAGTGCTGGGATTACAGGCATGAGCCACCACGCCCGGCCTCATGGTGTTTTTTCAATAGAAAAAGTTGAAAGCAATTAAATTTCCGAGAAAGTGGGATTGCTTGAATAAAATAAGGTACACCCATTGAAGGAACACTAGGCAGCCATCAAAATTCAAGTTCTCAAAGAATACTTATTTATTTATTATTTTTATTTTATTTTGAGACAGGATCTCACCCTGTCACCCAGGCTGGAGTGCAGTGATGTGAACACAGCTCGCTGTAGCCTCAACCTCCCTGGGCTCAGCTGATCCTCCCACCTCAGCTTCCTAAGTAGCTGGGACTACAGGTATATGCCAACATGCCCAGCTAATTCTTGTATATTTATTTTGATAGAGGCAGAGTTTCACTATGTTGCCCAAGCTGGTCTCAGACTCCTGGGCTCAAGCGATCCTCCCCCCTCCGCCTTCCAAAGTGCTGGGATTGCAGGCGTGAGCCACCACCTGAAATCCCAGCACTTTGGGAGTGGATATCTGGTTGTTTTATTATTATTCTTTAAACTGTACATATACTCTTTTGCAGGTATTAAGTAAATCATAAAATGCAGGAAAAAAGTAGGATATGAAACTATATGATCCTTATGACTTTATATTGATCCTTAAAAAATAAAAAATAAAAAACTGTATGATCCTAATTCAGATTTACTTATTTTTATGCACTCCCCTAACCCCTACATATTCACAGAAAAAAAGAGTGGGTGATGAGATATTGAAGGATTGGAACTTTTTTTTCTATTTCTTATTATATTTTCCATATTTCTTACAACAAACATGGAAACTGCAATGCTTTAGTAATCAGGGAAAGGGGAATTTTTAAGGATTTAGGTCAGCATTTTCCAAACGCTATTTCCACAGCACATTATTATAATAATAGGTGGCCAAAAGCAAGATTCTGAGGGATCGGGGAAGTTTGACAACGGTCAGGTAAAGAGAACATAAGCAGCCCGGCACGGTGGCTCACGCCTGTAATCCCAGCACTTTGGGAGGCTGAGGCGGGTGGATCACTTGAGGTCAGGAGTTCAAGATCAGCCTGACCAACATGGTGAAACCCTGTCTCTACTAAAAATACAAAATAAGCCGGGCGTGGTGGTGAGCGCCTCTAATCCCAGCTACTTAGGAGGCTGAGATGGGAGAATCACTTGAATCCCGGAGGTGGAGGTTGCAGTGAGCTGAGATCGCACCATTGCACTCCAGCCTCGGCAACAAGAGCGAAACTTCGTCTCAAAAAAAAAAAAAAAAGAGAGAGAGAGAGAATATAAGCATGAGTACAAAAACTAAGGTGGCGGGAGGCATGGCAGGACAGGACTTAGGAAGTTTCTTTTGCTCTTTGACCCAGTATTGATTGAAGGAGTGCAGCCGAAACTGTAACCAAACAAGGCCTGATGCTTCCAGAGTAGTATTGCAAGCAACAGTTGCAGCTTTAAAGGGAAGGTAGAGAGATTCAACTAGTTAGAGTGAAAGCTGGAGATCAAGTTATTCTCCCAGAATATGGAGGCACTAAAGTTGTTCTAGACAACAAGGATTCTTTCTTTTCTTGTCTTTGTTTTTTTGTTTGGTGTTTGTTTTTGTTTTTTTGGGTTTTTTTGAGACAGGGTCTCACTCTGTCGCCCAGGCTGGAGTGCAGTAATGAAATCTCGACTCACTGCAACCTCTGCCTCCTGGGTTCAAGCAATTCTCCTGCCTAAACCTCCTGAGTAGCTGGGAGTACAGGCATGTGCCACCACGCCCAGCTAATTTTTGTATTTTCAGTAGAAACAGGGTTTCACCACGTTGGCCAGGCTGGTCTCAAACTCCTGGGCTCAAGTGATCCACGCTCCTCGGCCTCCCAAAGTGCTGGGATAACAGGCGTGAGCCACGGTGCTCAGCTGTCTTTTTTTCATTTTTATTTTTTTAAGATTTTCTTTATATTCCTGAATTTATAAAGCAGTAATTATTATAGGAAGAAGAAACTTCAGTATCCAGCCCATATTGTCAACCAAGAGGTTAGGTGAGTTTTTGCTTTAAGGTTTTAGATGAAGAGATGCTTAGGGCGAGGTATGTGGAAAGGGGTGCAGAGCTTCCATGCCCTCTCTAGGCATGCCACCCACCAGCAACCTCCACTTACTCAGAGATCCGGAAGCCAATAAGAACTATTTCTTATCTAGAGATGATGACATTCTTAGGATGTATGTGGACTGAAATTAATCGCTTATTGAAATGGCATCATATGAAACTGCCATTCCACTGCAGTTCTGAAAGTTTCACCATGTAAATAATTTGTATGTCTCTTCTATAAGAAACTAATAATATCTAAACCAAAAAAGACAGAGACCAAGCAGTTTACCTCCACAGGCCTTCTCAGAGCCTTTACAGTCGCACCCATCATGGCTCAGTCAACAGCGTTTCCTGGATGTGGCGGGAAAGGAAACAGAGCAGCTCGTGGTGAATCCTGGGTACCCAGTGGGGCTGGGGGTACTTGGATGCCATCTGTACTCGTGGGCCTCTGAGGGCTGCTGGGGTCTCTCCAGGTTTCCCCAGACAGAATCTGGAATGCGGGCCTGCATCAGTCTCTTTGGGTCCCCTCTGCAAGCCTCTGCCCACCTGGGGTGTCCTTCCTCTGCACTGACTCCCACCCAACCCTCCCCGGCAGCCTGAGCCTCCCTCACTCTCTTGAGCTCCAGTGGCATTGACTGAGCTTGGGTTGGGTGGTTACTAGTGCCCCTCATCATGATTTCATTATGGTATTTGGATGTTTTTCTGCATGACTAGGGGGGTATTCTGTCCTCCCAGCTGACTTGCAAGGTCCCTGGAGGCGAGGCTGGTTGTGGGGACCTCCCCTGGGTCTCATGTAGCACTGGGCGCAGCCTGGACACACTGCAGACACACCACAAGCATTTCACTGGGAAACCCACCCCCACGACCCCCTTCCAGCTGCCCTCTGCTCCTGGAGGCTGCCTCCCTCCCTTCACCCAAGTCAAGACACCCAGCTTCCCCAAACTTTCCCAGGGTCCCGCCCCCAAATTCCTGCTTGCCTCCTCCTCCTCCCTCATGAAGAACACCTGCCATCCCTTCCTCCAAGAAGTCCTCCATGATTCTCAATCCAGGCGGAAGTCATCCCCTTCTCGGGCAATGCTAGAAAAAGCTGCTTCCTCACCCCCCACGCCTCCACCACCACTACACACGCACCTGTGCCAGGCCCAAAAGCTTGGGGACAAATGTGACAAACGGAGAGGGCACTGGCCTGTTTTTCCGGAGCATCCTGAATCCAAGTGACCTCTTGGGACTTGCTCACTGCTGCCAACTCACCCAGGGTTTGAATCATTTTCTCTTCTTGGGTTTCAGTTTGCCTGTCTCTCCAATAGGAACAGGAGACAAGAAAACCCCCCTTCCCTGTTGTTGAAGGTGTCGCTGTCTTTGTGTCCACTGCTGGGGCAGCCGCATGGAGCGGGGTTTGCTTGGAGTCCACTCATATTAGCGCGTTTCCAGGACACCATGGCCCTGTGTGAGGTGCTCATGTTTGTGGGTATGAGGCCTTGAGGACCTGACCCTGAGACCTGTGAATCCTGGCGAGTGTGTGTGTGTGTGTGTGTGTGTGTCTGTCTGTCTGTCTGTCTTTGGGCATATGTACCCATGACTCTCGAATGGCTCAGAGCTCCCTCCTTCCCCCTCAGGTCCCGAGGGAGTTCTGCAGGCCTGGCTGTAGGGCAGGAGTCCCAGGCAGACTGGGGCCAGCTCAGCCCAGGATACAGCCTCTCCCTGCCCTTCCGCATCCCCAGCCCAGCTGCAGAATTCAGACTAAGTGAGGGAGGACTCATGTTCCCTGGGGTGAGCCACACCAGCCACATCCTCTAACGGGGTGACCGGGAGTCCCAGGGGTCAGAGGGCCCCCTGAAGGGCTGTCAGACCCCCAGGGCCCTGGACCTGCTGTGGGAAGCCCCATAAGGCCCTCCCTGCCCTCCCACAGCAGGCACAGCGGGGAACACCTCACACCCTGCCCAGAGGGACCTGGCCTTGACTCACAGCCACAAGCAAATGGAGTGAGGATCCCCTGGCGCCCCGGCTCCCCGCCCCCACCCTTGGGGCTGCTCTTCCCGCAAAATCAATCATCCTGCCACTGTTTGCGGGAAGTGGGGGCCGGCAGGAGGCCTCGCAGGGCCCTGGCTCCCTTGCAGGGTGACAGCTCTTGAGTGCTGCCCCGGCTCACTGGTGATGCTGGGGGCCTGGCAAAGCACTCCCGAGAGAATCCCATCCTGACCTCTGGACCCCTTCCCAGCTGGCCAACCAGGCCCAGGGCTGAGAGGGCGGGGTGGTGGGAGTTACCCCGGGGCTACTGCCAAGGGTGCAGCAGACAGGGCCCTGGAGACAGAGGAGCCCCCCAGAGGCCAGGGTGGAAGGAAGTAGCAGGAGGGCGTGTGGAAGTAGCTTGAGCTGTGTTAAGTGTCTCTTCCATCTCTTCCACAGGATGTATGACCTGATTCATTCATTCGTGTGTTCAGGGGGAGGTGACCAAGGACTTCACAGTCCTCCAGGAGCTGGAATGTTATGATGCAGGGGTCTTGACTGGCGGTGGGGGTGGGCCAGGGGGCTGAGCAAGGGTCCCAAAGACTTCCTCCCTCAATTGGCCTCGGCTGCCTGGATTCCACCATAGAGAGCCATTGCCTGGCCCCAGGGAGGCGGCCCTCCCGCTCTCCTTCTGTCCACATGAACATGCCCCATGGCTGGGGAACAGACCAGGAGCTGCCAGGGCTCTGGTACCCTCTGCTGCCACCATGACTCTTCGTAAAAACAGTAATTGAAGCCTCACACTCAAAGAAGGCTTTAGGACATAGAAAATACCCTGTAGGGGGCCGGGCGCGGTGGCTCATACCTGTAATCCCAGCACTTTGGGAGGCTGAGGGGGCGGATCATTTGAGGTCAGGAGTTTGAGATGAGACTTGCCAACATGGTGAAACCCTGTCGCTACTAAAAATACAAAAATTAGCCATGCGCGATGCCACACGCCTGTAATCACAGCTACTCAGGAGGCTGAGGTAGGAGAATCCCCTGAATCCGGGAGGCAGAGGTTGCAGTGAACTGAGATCGCATCACTGCACTCCGGCCTGGGTGACAAGAGCAAGACTGTCTCAAAGAGAGAGAGAGAGAAAAAGGGAGGAAGGGAGGAAGGAAGGAAGGAAGGGTCCTGTGGGGGGTCAGTGGGGGAGCAGATGTAATGATTTTCACCCCATTTTGCAGATGAGGAAACTGAGTCTTGGAGAAGTCGGGCTGCCTGAATGAATGAGCAAATGGCAACACGTTGGGGCAGTTAGGGCGCAGGGAGGAGGAGGAAGAGGAGGCGCTGGGTGTGATGGGGATGTGGGGGTGCTGAAGTTGGGGGCAGGAGGACATCTCCCAGTTGATGTGTTCTCATGGGAAGAGCACTGCACTAGGAGTCCTGCAGCCTGGTAGAGCCCTGGCTCCTGTACTGACACGTTGAGCAAGCCCTGTCTCTTCCCTGGGCCTCCACTTCCCCCTCTGTAAAATGGAGTTAATAGCCCTGCCCTGCCCTGTGGGGATGTTGCAGGGAGCAAACCAGTGCTACTGGATGGGAAAGGGCTTTGGAAACCACAGGGAACTGCCAGCGCACCAGAGTCATCTGCCCACGTCTGCCGCCCGGCCTCGCAGTCCTGGGGGAGGCAGCCCAGCTGGATCTCGGGGTCTAGAGCCTGGACCTTTGCCCAACTTTGGAGTTCCAGAGCCTAACCTCTCTGGGCTCCACTGGGCTCAGCAGCCTCCCCTCCAGGCTGTGAGCTCAGGGGACCTGGAGAGGCAGCCCGAGATCCACCCAGAGCCTCCTCCACCTTCCCCAGTACCTGGGATGGGGGTGTGTGTGGCGGGGATGGCAGGCTGGGCTGCCAATGTGAGTATTAGCTGGCATGAAATAATTTGATGGTGGTGATAAAGGCTGGGCTGCCCGGGGCCCCGGAGCCCCACCCAGCTCCCCCCCCCCCACAATTCCGCCCCCTGCCAATAACATCGAGGCTGAGCTGTCTGGGTTCCGGCTCACCATTCTCAGGTGATGAAATCCCGGCTCAATCAGGCTGGCTAGCGCTGCAGTTACCAAATCGCTATAATTGAGATTAATTTGGGGGCTGATTGGGTCAGCCCTTGCAGGCACCCATTAATTAGTAGGGGAGGCTCAAAGCCCCAACAGCTGGGCCCTGCACCCAGTGAAGCCTGAGGCCACTGTGGAGGGGGGCACTGAGAGATGCCCAGGTAGGTGTGTTTTCCAGAGGAGGGGGCAAGCTGGACAGAGCCTCACCCACCCCATGCCACTCCTGCCTCCTACCCAGTCCTAAGCTCGCTCCCACACCCAGGAGGGGAGGGGACAGCAGAGCCTTTGACTCAGGCCCAGAGGCAGCTCTGGGTCTCTAAGGGTTAAAGGGCTCATTACAAGGGTGGGGAGAGGTGGAGAGGGTGCTCAGGGCTCCTTGGACTTCAAACAGCTCTTGCAAAACTTCTAGATGAGTTAAGTGCAAATGAATTTGAAACAGACAATGAAGTTCCCTTTAGAGACACCTGGGCAGAAAAATGAAGGGAAAAGCGCCTTAGGGAGAGCTCGTTTGTGGATTTTTTTTTTTCCTGAACCCAAAACACACAGGGAAAAACAAACCCACCCGTCTACTCGTCTACTCCGGGTGCCAGAGGCGGGCAGGCACGCCCTGACTCAGTGCTGGGCTGGCAGCAAGTTGGGCACACACGTGAGGCCCGGGCACACGCTGGGGAGTGGGGGGCAGCGGCACAGACGTGTGTGCAGAGCCGGAAGTTCCGGGCACACAAGTGTGGAAGTGGCACTGGTCCTGGAAAAGAGCAGAGCCCCTAGGCATGGGAGGATGAGGCAGCAGGGAGAGGGCACACGTGTGTGGGTAGCTGGAAGGAGGCCAGATGAGGGTGAGGGGGCAGGGCCCATTTGGGGTGAGGGGCAGAGCTCAGGCCCCGCCCCCCCAGGGGCCCTGGCACCCTGGTCACATGAGTGCTCCTGACCCCGGGGTGGGGCCCTCCCAATTGCCAGGCGGGTGAGGTGTCAGAGTGGGGGCCTCTGGGCCTGCCTGTCCCTCCCCACTCACCCGACTTGCTCCGGTTAATTGCCCGGTGCTTTATTTTTTCCCTGTGAATCTCACAGAGGGACAAAAGCAAGTTCTGAGTCACCAGGAACCGCCTCCCGCTTCTGCCCACACTGGAGCCTGGTCCCCACCCCACTCCGAGAACCCAAGGACCCCAAGGTGGCGGGGTCTGGCCCAGGTTGACTTGTGGGAGCCCTGGACCCTGCCGGGTCTGTGAGGTGTCCCCACCGCTGACCAGCACCCCCGGGGCCCAGGCGTGTGGCTTCCCTGGGGGCCCTGATGGAGCAGCCTCCTCCCTGTGGCGCATTTGCAATTCATGGCTCCAGCTGAGATTGCATTAGGGCCTGGCTGTCACTCGTGATGAATGTCGCTTGTTTTCCAGAAAAAAACAGGCCCTGGATCCAGAGTGACAGGGCTTCAGGAGGCACCGGCCCTCCCTTCCGTGCCTGAGGACCGGGGCATGGCGGGTGTCCCCAGTGGTCTGTCAGCAGCCTCAGAACCTGACTCCTTCGGGGGCTCTCGAGGATCCCAAATAGGAGCTCTCCCCCAATTCCAGCTCCCCAGGCCTGTCTTCCCGTCCCTCAGGTTCTCCCAGCAGCCCTGTGGGAGGAATGCTGCTAGAGCAGCTCCACTGGACAGATGAGCAAACTGAGGCCTGCAGGAAAAGGGAAGGTAGGCGCAGGTGCGTGGGCTGGAGGGGAACTGGAGAGGGGTCCAGGGATCTAAAAGCTCAGAGAAGTTCCTGAGGGGGAAGTCTGGGAGACGATCTTAGGGGACATAGATTGCAGGGGTGGGAGGTGAAGAGACTCCTTGCAGGCTCTGGCTCTCCCTACTACATCCTGTCTGTGGGGCTGGGCGGCTACCCCGGGACCCAGGACTGCCGTCTGCCCACACCTTGCCCAAGCTCTGCACTCTCTCTTCCTGGCAACTCTTTCTGTCCAGAAAGGACTCTTTTCTGTCCTGGGGTCCCACAGGCCTGAGGCTCTGGGCTGTGCCTTCTGGCAGCCAGTAGCTTCCATAAAGGCAAAGGAAATGCATTCCTTCCCATCCCACCTCTAATCAGGCCCACAACCAGGCTGGGGGGACGGGGATCTGGGGTGCGGGAATTACCTGGAGGTCTCAGCTGGGCTCCCTCCCACCTGTCCCTCCCCCTTCTCAAAGAGCTCGCGTTCCCCAGGACTTTGGGAACACAGAAGCCCAGATAGGCCTCCACTGTGGCTCAAGGGCTCACAGTGGCTCCCACTTTCCCAAATTTTACTCTGTTTCATCTCTGTTCCTGCCCTCACCATCTGGGAACCACAGCCTTGAAGAGTGGCAGACAGAAGAAAAGAATTCTATCCATGAGTGGCTTGTCAGGCCCATTCCCGGGAAAAAGAACTATGTTCACCATGCCCCTTCACCTCCGAGATTGAAACAATTTAGGCAGGAGATGAAATGGGTCATGTGAATCCTCTTATCACAGGTGAGGAAACTGAGGCCGGGGGTTCAGAGCAAGAGACAGAGGTTCTGTCCTGTTGAAAGTAGTGGCTTTTTGTTTTGTTTTGTTTTTTTGTTTTGTTGTTGTTGTTGTTGTTTGTTTTTCTGAGACGGGATCTCACTCTGTCACCCAGGCTGGAGTGCAGTAGCGTGATCTCGGTTCACTGCAACCTCTGCCTCCCAGGTTCAAGCAATCTTCCCGCCTCAGCCTCCCAAATAGCTGGGATTACAAGCGTGAGCCACCACACCTGGCTAATTTTTGCATTTTTAATAGAGACAGGGTTTTGCTATGTTGGCCAGGCTGGTCTCAAACTCCTGGCCTCAAGTGATCCTCCCACCTCAGCCTCCCAAAGTGCTGGGATTACAGGCATGAGCCACCACCCCCGGCCGAAAATAGTGTTTTGTTCACTGGTGTATCTCTGTGCCTAGAACAGGGTCTGGTATGGATTAGGCATTTCCTGAATGAGTGAATGAATGAGTAGTGGCCTTAGCAGGACACAGGAAGCTCTGGACTGCTGGGGAGGCTGAGCCATGAAGCCTGGCACTCGGGCCCTTCATGCCCCCTCAGCTGCCTCCCCCTTGGTCTGGGGATAGGCAACCTGCTGCCTGCTGACACAGTCCCATGGGTGTCCCTGTTGCAAAGCCAGCTGATGGGACGGGGGCCTCGCTTTCCCCCAGTCAGAGTCCAGGTTCCAAGGTGCCCAAAGCTCCACAGCCCCAAACCCACCCAAAGGGACCAAGGCAGTGCAGGCCAGAAGGAAAAAAATACAAAACACCCTTCACTGGAGGTCTGGAGCCTGAGGCTGGGCCCAGATGGGCCATTGTAATCACAGCTCCTTGTGTGCCAGCACCGTGCTAGGCGGGCACTCATTGTGTCATTTCCTCCCCGTGACAGTGTGCTAAGCCGGGTGCTGTCTTCTGCTCATTATACACCTGACCACATCCCTGGAATGGCTGGGCCCCTACTGCTGTCCTTGCTCATGAAACAGCTGGGGAGCCAGCCCCTCTGGTGGCCCTCCCCTCCCCAGGTAGAGCCCCTGTCCTGTCCCGGCATTTTTGCCCAATGTGGAAAGCCTTGCCCAGAAGGCCGGGCGTCAGCTCCTGCCAGCTGCCTGCCCCATTTGTTCCAGGGTGGCCCCAGGGGCATCCTCACAGTCGTCCAACACTTAGGTTTTCCTTGGCAACAGGGCTAGAGGAACAGCTCTGCATCCATGTCAGTGACCCCACTCCCTCTGCCGCAGCCCCAGTCCCCAGTGTCTGGAGGCCAAATGGTTTTCCAGAAGCCAACCCTGCTGAGTCCCTGACCCTTCCCTGTATGGGCAGATGTTGGTCCCATCTCCTACGATGTGAACAGCTGAACTGCACTCTGGAGCAGGCCAGAAGCCAAGGCTCAGAGGCAACATTGTCCCCACCTCCAACTGCACCTTCCAAGCGAGGCATGGAGCCAGGCAAAGAGAACACTGGCTCTAGAATGAGCTGGGTTCAAATCCCAACACTGTCCCCTCGTAGCTGTGTGACCTTGGACAAATGGCTTCCCCACTTTGAGCCTCAGCTTTCTCATCTGTAAAATGGGCATGGCCGTGTCTCACATCACACAGCGGCTATGGGGCTCCCGGGAGCTACATGCAGGCACTGGATTCTACACACTTGGTGTGTGGGCACCATCCCTCCAGGCCCTGGTCCCCATCCACCCCTGTCATCTGTGCCTGCTGCTGTGCCACTTCTACCACCGTCTATCAGAGCCAGCTGTGCCTGCCGCCATCGGGGCACCATGCCCAGCCCCATATACCCCGGGGGCCCTGCCACGCCCTGTCCTCCCTGCAGCCCACACCATCCAGCCTGCCTCAGGCTCCCAGATGAGAAGACTCCCGCAGCACCCCCAGGTCCCAAGGGCACCCTCTTTATCTTCACCCACGGGGGCCTTCTGCACCCCCAGGGACTCCTCACCAAGATCTGGGACCCAGGGGCCATGCCGGAAGCCCCTCTGCTCCCAGAGGGCAGCCCCCACCCCTCCGCTACTCTGCCCGGCTGGTACCACATCCTGCCGCAGCCCTGCGTCTATTTCATCAGGCCAAGGATTGCTTTTTAAATAAATCTAAAAAACTCCACTTCCTCCTTGGCAAGTTCATTTTAAGTCATTTTATCTCTTTCCCCCCTATATTTTTCCCAAATAATGTGATTAAGTGACTCAGCGCCGGCTGCCTCTGGCAGGCCTGGTCTCTAATTCAGTTTGAGGACGGCCACCTTTGACCCCACTCCACTCTGGCTAAGAGAACACTTAAGCAATATTCTACCGCTTCCTACAGAGGGAGGCCGGGTGGGGGGGCCCTCAAGGGGTGGGGGCGGCGGGGGGCGGGGGGAAGCGAAACAAACTTTCACATAAAATTATGGTATATGGATAATTGAGAAGTTTAAAAACATGAATCTAATTGTACAGTCCCCGGAGAAACCCATATCGAGCCACCCTATAAGAGGCCTGGAATCTCCCGATGATGATTTATTGCTAAATCCTAGTATTTTTCAATACATTATAGTTTTTAAATTGTGTTTAAATTGAGTGTAGAGGAGCAGAGGCCATTAGGAGATGCAGAAATGATGATTATATTTAAATATTCATGCACGCAGTACCTTATTATTGAATCTGAACACTAACAAAATCAATATTAAGTGCGGTTTGACATGAATTTATTTATGAATTTCGACTTTCTAAGTACTGTATTTTTTCACTCAAAAATTGTGAGTATAATGTAGTAATGATATCAAAACACGGTGTCAGGGAGCATTAGCTGGGGAGGTTATAAACCTCTGGATTAGGGGGCCCAAGATTGCCCTCAAAAGTGCTTAGTATACAAAACCCAATTCTTTTTTTTTTTTTTTCCCTGTTTCCGAATCGTGCAGATCCACATACACTCCGGAGAGGACGGGCGGGAGGATGGGGAGAGGAAGCAGGGCTGAGCTGTAGTAGCAGGTGCGGCCACAGGCACTCAGCTCCGTGGAGACTAGGGTGCAGGGGAACCAGGGTTCTCCACCAGACCCTCCCCTGAGCTCTATGCCCCAGAAGCAGCCCCTCTGGCCAGGGGGTCCCTGAGGATCTGGGGTTCAGACTCCCTCGAGGGACACACTGTGGGGGTGGGGAGAGCCTGGGGGTGTCTTTACATCCCAGACTGGATTCTGGAGGCAGGGTGAAAGCTGGAGGCGTCTGGCCCCAGGAAACCAAGGCAGAAGGAGGTGGGAACAAAGCCTTTGCCCCCAGATTCTGGGTCCTGGCACCAAGTGGGTGCCCAGGGCAGAAAGCTTGGGCCACCGCTTCCTGCTCAACCCTCCTGCCCCGATGCTGGCAATGATGTTGGTGACGATGAGGGCATCCTTCCTTCCTCTCCCTGAGCCCACTGGGGTGGGAGGAAGGGGCCTGGTCCTCTCCATCCAAAGCTTCTCCTTCATAGTATGGCCTGGAACTCTTCCCCCACCTGCTGCCCCTGTGCCACCGCTGCCCAGGAGGCCACCAACAGCTTCAGGGTTTCCCTCCCTCCCTCCCCTCCAGAGAATCGATGTCTGTGTGCTGGCAGGGGCAGCCCCCAAGCTCGGCATAGCCACAGCCTGCGGTGGCCTCTGTGCCCCAGGAACCACCCTGCTGTGCCCAGTTCACATACACCAGGATCCACAGAGCCCCGTGTAGACAGATAGAACGACACACTCATAGACAGAGCATGGAAATGAATTAGAGGCCAGCTAGAAGGAGACTCCACTTTTCAGATGGAAAGTAATTCCTTGATAATGCAGGCTTTCTGGAAACAGGTAAACTACATTCCCCAACGGGAAAGAACTGGACATCACTGCTGGTTCCTGACTTAGGCAGATGACTCCCAGCCCACCCCACACTGTGACACAAACCTGACTCTGACCATCAGTGGCCCCAGGACACTCTAGATAGACTCATAGCCCTGCATCCATAAATCCATGAGAACCCACTGCCCAGTACTCACCACACCCTACTTCTAGGTCACCCACCAGCACCTTAGCACCCAGGCTCACACCCCAACACCCACCACTCTCCCATTCTCCCACAGAAACAGTCACACTGGTAGGTGTTGCCTAGCACAGAAGCTAGCACACACACACAGAACCGCAATCACCTTTACACAGTCCCACACACCTCAACAACTTCCACACAGGCAGACCCTGACATGCATGCAGACACCCCAACACGTGGACACTCTGACATACACACAGGCACAGCCAACATTCACATGGCACCCCGACATAAACACGAACGCCCTCACTGACATATGGCTACCCCAACATACACATGGGCATGCCCCCACTTCCCAACACCCGGCTCAAGCGCTCAGCACGTCCACACTCGCCCGCAGCAGGCTGGGGCCAGGTGAGCCTGGCCCTCCAGCAGCAGGAAGATGCAGCCAGGGTTGGGGGTCAAACAGTACTTAGAAGGTTTGATTCAGAATATTCATCAGTCTTTGGTGGGGAAAAGAAGAAGCCCACACATGGGGGAGGAGGAGGAAAAAACCCAACCCCGACCCTAAACTCTTTTCCAGTAAATCGATGTATTTTGCTATAATTTTATTAGGAATATAAAAGGAGCGTTTTCAAAAGTGCTTAGGACGCAAAAAAAAGAGGCGGGCGATGGAAACATTAGTCTGTCTGTATTAGCAATCCCATAGTCACATTTTATTGTTACTGTCAGGATGCAAAAGCTGTGCTTAAAACAAAATAATACATAATGTATTACTGAGGCATAAACATCAGCGAGCCGCGAGCGGCCGGTGTTTTTATTTTAAAAAGAAGATGCAGAAAAAAAAAAAGTGGAGGGACAGAGAGTGGGGGGAGGGTGCGGGCAGCCTCCGGGGATCAGTCAAGCTGGGACCCCAGACCCAGAGGACTGGGGAGGCCAGAGCAGTGATGGAGGCTGACCCGTAGGGATGATTTCAACCATAGGAGAAATAATGTCACCCCCGTATGAGTCCCCGAAAGTAGCCCCAGGCTCAGGGTCCTCCTACCTGCCAGCTCTGCCTTTGGCACCTTAGGGTTTATAAAACTCTGGCCCCATGTCATGCCCCGACCTCGAGTCTCACCACGTGCCAGGGAAGAAGGCTGTGCGGCTCTTCTTGTCCCTGTTTTGTAGGAAAAGACACTGAGGCTCAGAGAGGGGCAGTTGTAGACTTGAGGTTGTGTTGTCAGTGAGCCGTGTATCCAGCACTCGAATCAGGGCAGAGTACTAGAGTCCCTGTTGTGTGCATTTTCTACTGTTCCGAGCTACCCAGGTGCTTGACAGTCTCCAGGCAGGATCCTTAGGCCCTTGGGCCCCTGAGGTGGTCTCTTTGCACCACCCTTGCCACCTGTCGACCATTCTCCAACATCAACAAATGTAATCTTCCAAAATGCAGACCTTGTTTCTCCCATGCTGACACCTCTAAGCCCCATTCCCTCCTACCTAGGAGACAATCGTGGCCCTGCAGGATTCTCCTAGGTCTGGCCCTGCCTCGGGCTTGCCTCCTCCCCCATCCTCTGTGCTTGCTCACTCAGTGGGAGACCCACTAACCTTCCTACTCTTTGAGCCCACTAAGCTCATGCCTGCCTTAGGGCCAGGGCTCCTGCTGACCCCTCTGCCTAGAAAATCATTTCTGGCCCTTTATAGCAAATACCACCTCCTCCGAGAAATCCTTCCGGATCACCTAATCTAAACAAATCCTCCATCACTTTTTTCTGGCCTTTGACAGCTAATACCGTCTCCTCCGAGAAGTCCTCCTGGATCACTCAATCCAAACAGACCCTCCATCAGTTTTTGTTCTCTCTGATCTATCTGGCTTTCTTTTACTGGGAATATCAGGAATTTCAACAGCAGAATGTCTAGTGCCAGTTTTCCCCAAACTAAAGAGTAACCCCCGAGAAAGCATGGGCCTCACTGGTCCTGTTCACTGTGGTATCCCCAGCACCTGGCACAGGCACAGTCCGTGTGTTCCAGGGAAGGATGGATAGGGCCAGGCACAGTGGCTCACGCCTGTAATCCCAGCATTTGGGAGGCTGAGGCAGGCGGATCACTTGAGGTCAGGAGTTCGAGACCAGCCTGGCCAACATGGTGAAACTTCATCTCTACAAAAATAGAAAAATTAGCCAAGTGTGGTGGTGCGTGCCTGTAATCCCAGCTACCTGGGAGGCTGAGGCAAGAGACTCGCTTGAACTCAGGAAGCGGAGGTTGCAGTGAGCTGAAATCATGCCACTGCACTCCAGCAATAGAGAGACTCCGTCTCAAAAAAAAAAAAAAAAAAAAGGATGGATGGGGGACCACATTGCCACTTGGCTGTCATAGTGGGCAGGTGGGCCTGACCCATGGAAGTCTGCACACTCCAAGATGGGGCCTGCCCATCTCAGCAGCGTCTCGGCCAAGCACTTCCTAGAACATCAGGGACGACCTCTCCCCCAACCCGTGCCTGCCCCCAAGGCTTCTTCCAGCTGCCCTCTAGTACTCTCTGGGGGGAGTCCCCTCCACTCCCTGACCCTCTGCCCCCTCTCCTTCCTTCATTTCCTGACCCATCGGGCAGCTGCCGGGGAATCCAGGGACAGCTGGGACTTGTCCATCCTCCATGCCCACTACACTCCTCCAATCACCTGCCCCCTCTGAGGCTCCACAGAACCTCAAGCCAGCTCCTGAGGGCCATGGTTCACTCAGGGGCCACTGATCCTTCTGGGAGGGCTTTCAGGAAGCAGAACTGAAGAAGGGAACCAGCAGACCCAGGTTTGAGGCCGACTCTGCTTCTTAGTAGCAGTGTGACTTTGGACACAAGGCTTTCACTTCCCAGCGCCTCAGTTTCCTCATCTGTGAAATGGGGACAAGATGGTATTCACCTCGTTGGCCTCTGTGAGGCTTGCAAGGACATGTCAGGGATGTATGACCACCCTTTAGCACAGCTCTCTTAGGGGCTGCCACGCCATTCAAGGAAGGGGACATGGGGACAGGAGGTCCAGTCGGAGCCTGAATGTAGGGACCGGCCTCTCCACCCCCAGCCCTGAGCCCTTCTGGGGCAACTTCCTGCCGTCTCAGGGCACTTGGCGCCACCTAGTGACGGGCGGGGGCACCAGAGGGCCTGGTAGGGGCAGGGTGGGGTGAGCTGGGGGCCCTGGGGCAGGATGGAAACCAGAGAGGGTGAGACTTGGCAAAGGAGCAGGTGTCAGCGGCTTCTCTGGGCCCTGTTTGGGGCCAGTGTGCGCCAAGAGGTCACAGCCCTCTCCCAGCCTGGAGGCCATCCTGGGAGAGCAGAACAGGACAGTGGGGGAGGCGTTGGGGGAAGGGCCACAGGGGTTGCTTCCAGAACACCTGGGCCAGCTCGGGAGTCCCCAGCAAGCCCCGCCAGCAGCAGCTCAGACACCAGCATCCCACCCAGAGAGGGAGACTGAGAGCTGGGCGGGAAGGAGTGGGGGTGGTACCTGCAGCCCCCAAGGGACTCAGCCTCCTGCCCGTTACACCAGCCCCTGCTCGGGACCGGGACGCAGGAAGCCCTGTGTGCTGAGGCTGCATGACCCTGTTCATTCATCCACGGAGTCCTTCCCTTCTACACACATTTGTGAGTCCTCACTGTGCCACAGGACACTGGGGACAGAGAGAACAGGGCAAATGCCCACCTCTGTAGGGCTGACATTGTGTGTGAGGGTGGGGAGAGGCGAGGAGGGGGCAGAATAGCAAAAACTGAAAGTTCAGTCTGTTTAAAGGGCACCAATGGTTAAGGTGCCAAGGGACACCAAGCAGGGGGCAGGCGAGGAGGGAGGGTTAGAGTGGGTGACAAGGGCTCACCCCACCACCACAGCATAACCTGGTGGTTAAGGCCTTGGGCTTTGAGCCGCCAAGCTGCCTGTCTGTAATCTAGCTTTGTGACTTTGGGTGAGCTGTTTAATCTCTCTGTGGCTGTTTCACAATTCCTAAAGTGAAGAATAAGAGCTACTCTCCACTGGGCTTGTCCCCAGGGCTGAATGAGGCTCAGAGCACAGGGAGGACCTGCGGCTTTTAGACTGGCTTCAGCTCCAGGACCCTCTGCTTTGTGGAGTGAAGACCAGGGCTGCTTCTGAGCCCCTGCCCAACCTTCTTCATCACACGCACACTCACATGCACACGCACATTCTCACACACACACACAATCAGGCACACACACATGCACACCTGTGTGCACACACACTCAGAGCAGAGGAACACAGGGGGGCCGGGGCCCTCTGCATATCCAGGGAGCAATGCCCAGGCAGTCTCAGGAATCAGGGCTGAGCCTGGACAGATGCGCAGGGGCCGCGTGTTGTCCTTCCTAGGGAGCCATCTGTGTATTGTCACACGTGGTGAGCGTGCAGACGTGAGCCTGTGAACATGACTGTGTGTGTGGCTGCAGGGCTGGGGGCTGCCCATGTGACCACATGCACTCTCATAGGGTCCAGGTTGCCAGGAGCGGGGCTGTGCTCTGTGCCTGCATGTGGAGGTACAGGGTCCCGAGTGGGACTGTAGTGACCACTGATTGTTTGGGGACATCATTGCAGAGGAAACGTCACTCAGCCACTCCTCTTGGCCTGTCCCTGGCCCGCCAGAGCTGAGAGTGAGAGGAATTTCCAGCCCACCCACAGGGCAGTCTCAGGGCCCAGCCCAGTGTCCTCTCTGGGATCTTCCCGTGCTTCTAGAGCTCATCCCTGGGGTGTGGGAGTCTGCTCTGACCTGGGCTGGGGAGCAGAGTCCAAAGAGGCCGCACCCAAAATCTTCTGCCATCAAATCACTGGCAGTGCTGAGATGGACTCTTCCTGCAGTGGTATCGGTGCCACCGTTCTGGGCCTGCCCTGCCTGGAAGTCCCGGGAAAGTGAGGCTGCAAGATGTCAGACAGTCTTGAGTTCTAATTTTTGGTACTGCTTCTTCATGGCTGTGTGGCTTTGGACAAGTCACACAGCTTCTCTGAGCCTCATTCTCTACCCTGTAAGACAGCAATAAAGATATTCACTCCTGCAGGATCTCTGGTGGGAACTGACATTACAGGAATGTATGAACGGCCGGGCACAGTGGCTCACACCTATAATCCCAGCACTTTGGGAGGCCAAGGCGGGGGGATCACCTGAGGTCAGGAGGTCAAGACCAGCCTGGCCAACATGGCAAAACCCCGTCTCTACTAAAAATACAAAAAGTAGCCAGCTGTAGTGGCGCATGCCTGTAATCCCGGCTATGTGGGAGGCTGAAGCAGGAGAATCATTTGAACCCGGGAGGCGGAGGTTGCAGTGAACCAAAATTGCACCACTGCACTCCAGCCTGGATGACAGAGCGAGACGCCTCTCCAAAAAAAAAAAAGAATATATGAGGCTTGGCCACTGGCACGGGGCAGGTTCTCATTCATGGTGCCTCTACGGTGCTGATGGCCACATTCATGGAGCTGGAGCCCGTGGCAGTCGCCGTGCGGAGCCCTTTGCGCCACCGCCTTGGTCTGCAAGTCCTCCTGACGGTCCTCTGCAGTGGCTGCTCTACTGCTCTCTCCACTCCTCGGATGAGGAAACTGAGACTTGGTGAAGGGGCGTGACTTGCCCGAGTCATGCAGTGAGCAGGTGGGAGAGCAGGACCTGCACTCAGGCGCCTCCGCCGGCCTGGCCCTGCCCTCGGGGCATTTCTGCTCTCGGTAGACCCCTTCATCACGCCCCAGCTCAGCCTCCAGGGCTGGAGTTTGCTGGGTGTCACCAAGTTTCCAGCGAAGCCGGGTGGCTAGATGAGACTTCCTTCCGAAACCCCTTCCTTCCCTCTTCCCTGTCTGGTCAGGCTGGGAGGCTGGATGGCGAGGAAGCTGCCTCACCCTCTTGGGGAATCCCTGAGCAAAAAAGCTGAAGGAGCCCCTTCATCCTCATCCAACATTTTTATTTCACAGGTGGCGAAACTGAGGTCTGGAGGCCTAGGTCATTCACAGTCCACATCGGGCCAACAGTGATTCCCTATAATGAGAGCTCAGGGAATGTGGGCAGGGAGGTAGGATCGAAGCTCAAGGGATGGATCCCTGGCTCCCAGGATTAGTGTCCATCCCCCGCACCCTCCAGTCGGTCAAACAAGCCCTCTCTAAGCACTTCCAGTTTGGCCAGGACAGGAGATGAAGATGCCTGGGAGAAACAGGACCTGTGGCCTGCCACCCAGGAGCACACAGCCTGGTGAGCAAAGCCAACAAATAGAAATCAGTAAAGTGAGCCCGTGGCCAGGGAAGCAGAGGAGCACTTGCCCTGGCCACAGGAGGTCAGGGGAGGCTTCCTAGAGGAGGAGGTGAGGCCTTCCTGGCTCCCAGCCTGTTTAAGCTAAGTCTTAAGGGATGGATCAAACATGTGTCAGAAGAATGAAGGAAGGGTACTCCAGGCAGGGGAACAGTATGGCCAAAGGTGGAGAATGTGGGAAACACCATAGCATGCTGGCAACTCCAAATATGTCTACGGAGGGAAAGGTGTGTGGGGAAATGGAGGGGTTCCGGGGAGATTGTGCCAGAATCTATGGCTGCATAACACACCACTCCCAAAACTTCGCGGCCTAAAACAGCCATTTGATTATGCCCATGGGTTGTCTGGGTCAGGAATTTGAACAGGGCATGGTGGGAACAGCTTATCTCTGCTGCCTCATTCTAGGGTCTTGTCTGGGAAGACAAAGGCTGGGGGTGACTTGATAACCAGGGAATGGAATCATCCGAAGGCACATTCACTCACACAGCTGACTGTTGGCTGGGATCTCAGCCAGGCTCTTGGCTAGAACCCCATGCACAACCTGTCTGCATGGCCTCACCACGTGGGTTAGCCTGGGCTTCCTCACAGCATGGCGGCTGCGTTCCAAAGGCAAGTCCTAGGAGAACAAGACAGAAGTGCATGAAATGTTGGTGATCTAGCCTCAGAAATCACGTAGTGTCCCTGCAGTCATGTTCCATTGGTTGAGGCATTCACAAAGTTCTGCCCAGATTCCAGGGGAGAGGACACAGAGCCCTCCACTGGAAAGGAGGACCACTGTAAGAAGAACCTGTGGATGAGAGACGCTGCTGCGGCATCTTCAGAAAACACAATCGGCTACAAGGACCATGCACGATCTTGATTGCTGGGCTAATGGGGCTGAGTACTCCAGTACATGGGGGAAGAAAAAGAGCCAGAGATAGAGGAAAGAAGCCCAGAAAGCCCTGGGGAGTCACAGCCACCAGTCTAAGGGGCAGAAGCTGGTGTCTGGGATTAGGACTTCTTGGTTGGTCCCCAAAGGATGCCACCCAACACCACCCCTCCTTGCATCCACACAGAGCTGGGGTTCCAGGATCCCCCACAGTCTTAGAAGGCTCTGAGGCCTGGGAGGGGTGTCTTTCTGGAGTCCCTTTATCCTGGGCGGAGAACCCCTGGCTCTGGCTGACTTCTCTCTGGTCCTGGACCTTCCCAGGCACAGGTGGGAGGAGGGAGCTGCAGGGGGTGCCTCAGCTCCCCCATCCTTGCTCCTGTACCGCTGCCTCTAAAGTTGGCCCAGCATGGCTTCCAGAAGACACTGAACCTTACAGAGAGCCAGCTCTCCTCTTTGTAGTCTAAAACAGGGATCAATGCCCAGGAAGGGAAGAAAAAGGTTTCTTTCCTAGACTGTGCCAGGCTGGGTCCCATATCTCCCCTCCAGGGGTCCTACCACAGGCCTCAGGGCCAGGAAAGCGTGGCCTGCCGGCTGCAGAGCCCCTGCCTTGTCTCTCAGACTCACAGGTCCAGGTGGCAGTGCTTAGCAGCCATCAGGGTCTCCCTCCCTCCACCAGGCAGCTTCTATAAGCAAGGGAGCAACTGGGGCAGGGTCTGGCCTTCCAATTTGATGGACCCAGTAACTCATTATTTGCCTAGAAGCCTGTCTCCCCATCTTCACTATGAGCCAGTAAGGGCTGGGACTGCCTGCTTCTTCTCTGTGACCCAGCACAGAGCCTGGCTCATAGTAGGTGCTTATTTAGTATGAGTTGAGTGAATAAACAAATGAATCTTTTAAATTTTTATATTCGGCTGAGCGTGGTGGCTCACGCCTGTAACCCCAGCACTTTGGGAGGCTGAGGCGGGAGGATCATGAGGTCAGGAGATCGAGACCATCCTGGTTAACATGGTGAAAGCCCGTCTCTACTAAAAATACAAAAAATTAGCTGGGCATGGTGGCGGGCGCCTGTAGTCCCAGCTACTCAGGAGGCTGAAGCAGGAGAATGGCATGAACCCGGGAAGCAGAGGTTGCGGTGAGCTGAGATCACGCCACTGCACTCCAGTCTCGGCAACAGAGAAAGACTCCATCTCAAAAAATTAAAAAATAAAATAACTAACTAACTAAATAAATTTCTATATTCCCCTTACATAGCACTTGGCACATAATAGGTGATCAATAGGTGTTTGTTGAATGAACACATGAATGAATGAAGTGGATTTTCTTCTTCTCTGGATCCCTAATGCCCAGCAAAATTCCTGGCACAGAGTAAGTGTTCAGGACTTGTTGAATTGAAATGACAAACTGAAACCCCTGTGAGGCAGCCCTATCTGGTCCAAAGGGGACTTCTGTGACAGGCTGTCACTTAGCCTGGCCACGGAGCCCCCGCCTCAGCATCCCAGCAGGGCTTGGGTTCTGGGTGCTGTGGCCACTCTCTTCCCACCTCCACCCTCCACCACATCCCAGAGTGGGTGGAGCCTCCTCTCCCTGGTACAGGAACAGGTGGGTCAGAAGCAGGAGGGAGAGAAGGGAGGGGCAGACAGATGGACAGACAGACACCACTGCGATGGGCCTTCCCCGTACAGGTGGCACGAGGGCTCCAGTCGGCATCTCCGGAGGCCCCTCCCCTGCTCCCTAGGGGTGTCCCAGTGGAAAGGGCTCCCCTGAAGGCCCCCTGCCTGAAGACCCCTTTTGCTTCCCAACCCTCAGTGCACTCAGTAGACTGGGGAGGGGGGCAAGCAGAGGGGAAGACAGAATTCTTCCTGGCAGTTTAAAGAGTTTTGGCATTTTCACGAGGGCACATGTAATATTTAAATCACTTCCCCCCGGCACGCCCGCATGCCTGCCTTGGCTTCCCAGGTGAATTTGTAGGCGCTGAAATGGTCTAATTTCCCACACAAGCCATGTCAAATATAATTTGGGTGCAAAGTTGGTAATTATACGTAACATCAGTCTGATGTTAAAAACACTGAAAAATTTAGCAAGAAGAGACGACTGGAGAGACAGAAGTCTGAGGCCCAGCCAGGAAAAGGCAGGCCTGGGCCCCGCCGAAGCCAAAGTCTTTAATTAATAATAGCATGTTTTCAGGGACTCAAAGGACGCAGGTCCCCAACTGTCTGAAACTCCTTTGTCTACCAATTACCAGTTTTTGGGGAGGGGAGAGCCAGGGAGGAAGTGGGCGGGGGACACCCGGATCTTGGCGGAGAACTGCTGGGGTTTGGGTGGGGGCTGCAGCCCACCTGTGGGCCAGCGTCCTGTGGCCAGGCAACCCCACCCTGCTCCTCTGTCGCCAGAGACCAACCCTGATGGGCCCAGGGTCAGGGAGGAGGGGCTCATCCCCCTTGAGTCTGGGTCAATTGTGAGGTGGGGGTGAGCAAGTTGGACTAGAGGCCAAGCAGTCCCAGAGGTTCAGAGAGTCTGAAAACTGTGTCCAGGACCCTCTTGATTTAGGTGATGCCTTTTTCATCTCTTTTCAAAGAACTCAATCAATCTTTATGGGAAGACAGGAACCACATATTTCTTGTGAAGACAAGGAGACGCCCTTGTGTCCCTGGCACCTGGCACATAGTAGGTGCTCAACAAACATTTGTTAAATGAATGCACTGTGCAAAACAAGGTCTAATCTGTCCTCCCCTGCCCTCTGTAGATGGAGTGAGACCCTCCTCCACCACCACCGCCTGAGGAACAGCACAGTAGAGGTCAGAAAGGTTAAGGGGCAGGCACAGAGCCTGGAGTAGAACCATGATTCCATACTTACCAGTTACCAAAACTCTGCCTCAGTTTCCTTGTCTGTAAAATGGGCACAGGAATAGATCTACCTCCTAGGATCGCTGTGAATTCTGAGTGGGAGACTTCGCATGAAGCACTCTGAACAGTCCCTGGCAGGTAGCTCGTGTTTTGCTCCAGGAGGTGGATAAGGTGCAGCTTTGCAGAACAGTTCCCCAGATGGGGTTTCCAGAGGCTGTGGGAGGAGGGACAAGGAGAGAACAAGCAGCTGGCAGGGCAGAGGAACCTGGAGTGAAGAAACACATGTCCAATGGTTGCTTTAGTAAAGCTTCTGCTGTTGGGGGTGTGAAATGAACCTTCTTCCTTGATTCTCCAAGAAACCGTCAACAAAGGCTAGTTGTGGTGGCTCACGCCTGTAATCCCAGCACTTTGGAAGATGAAGGCAGGTGAATCGCTTGAGCCTAGGAGTTTGAGACCACCCTGGGCAACATGGCAAAACCCTGTCTCTACAACAAATACAAAAATTAGCCGGGTGTGGTGGTGCATGCCTGTAGTCCCAGCTACTCTGGAGACTGAGGTGGGAGGATTGCTTGAGCCTGGGATGAGGAAGTTCCAGTAAGCCATGATTGTGGCGCTGTACTCCAGCCTGGGTGACACAGTGAGACCCTCTCAAGAAGAAAGAGAGGAAATAGAAGAGAGAAAGAAAAAAAGAAAGGAAGGAAGGAAGGAGAAGAAAAAAGGAAAGAAAAGAAACAGAAAGAAAGGAAAGAAAGAAAGAAAAAAGAAAGGAAGGAAGGAAGAAGGAAAAAGAAAAGGAAATTGTCAACAAAATTGTCAACAAAATCTCCTCTTCTCTCTTGTGCTCACGTTATGGAATCATGTCTATTTGGGATGTGTGGCTTCCAGGCGGGCAAGAGCAGGCACAGATGAGACCGGCGAGGTGGGTACTATCATGTTTTGTGTATTGTTGATGTGAAAGCGAGCCTCAGAGAGGTTCAGTGGTGTGCCCAGACTTCACACTTTAGCACAGCGGGTTTATCTTCAGACAACAGGCTCTTAACCCTCTGTGTTCCACTGGCAGATTCTGCCAAACAGTAACAAAAACAGTAGCTGGCATGAAGCACTTATTGAGAGCCAGCTGCCACACTAAAGCCCTTCATGTGGTTTAACCCATTTCATCTTCTCAACAGCCCTGGGGCAAGGGGTGGTACTATTTCCTATCCCCGTTTTACAGATGAGGAAGCTGTGGCCCAGTGGGGTTAAATCACTTTCCCCAGATCACAGGACATAGGAAGTGGAACAAAACCCAGGCTGGATCCCCAGTGCCCTTAACTGTGACGAGATCACCTCCATCCAACCTTGCCCTTACCCTGCACCCCTGCCCCAGCTAAACCTCCACACTAGGGTTCTGAGCCCTGCACACTGGAGGCATCTGAGGACCTTTGGAACCACTGATGCCCCCCTGTGAAGCGCTGTAAGTGCTGCCTGGGTGTTGAGATTTTTTAGCTCCCAGGTGATTCTAGGGTTGGGAGTTTAGAACATTAAACTTACCCTGCTTCAGCTCAGTTCTCCAACTGCGTCTCCAACTGCAATGTGCATATGAGTCTCCCGGGAATCTTGTTAATGTTCAGGCTTTGATGCAGTCGGTCTGGGTGGGTCGAGAGCCTGGGATTCTGCATTTCTGACAAGCTTCTAGGTAATGCTGCTGCTGCTGTGGTCCAAGAGCCACACTTTGAGAAGCGAGGCTCCACACCAAGGGCTCTTGAGTTTGCCTGTACATCAGAATCTCCCATGGAATTTGAAAAACCACAGATGCCCGGGTTCCAGCCCAGAGATTCTGATGTCATGAGCATAGAAGGCTGGTGGTTTTCAGGCCCAGCTGCACATTCAATCAGTTGGGGGCTTTGAAAAATTACCAATGCCCAGGCCACATTGCAGACCCTTGAGAATCTCCGGGGTGGCACTGGAGCCCCTGTATTTTTTTTTTTTTTTTGAGACAGAGTCTCGCTCTGTCACCCAGGCTGGAGTGCACTGGCACGATCTCGGCTCACTGTAAGCTCCGCCTCCTGGGCTCACGCCATTCTCCTGCCTCAGCCTCCCGAGTAGCTGGGACTACAGGTACCCGCCACCACACCTGGCTAATTTTTTTGTATTTTTAGTAGAGACAGGGTTTCACCATTTTAGCCAGGATGGTCTCGATCTCCTGACCTCGTGATCCGCCCGCCTTGGCCTCCCAAAGTGCTGGGATTACAGGCGTGAGCCACTGCGCCCGGCTGAGCCCCTGTATTTTTTAAAGTACTTCTGGTGATTCTAATGGGCAACAAGGGTTGAGAACTACAGTTTTGAGGTGCGTCTCACATCATTCTTGTTGTAGCTAGATCCCATAAAATCCAAGCCTTGGTTGCTTCTTCAAAGGGTTCAGATTATTGGGTCAGGGGCGAAACCCAGGAACCAGCATTCTTTTTTTTTTTTTTTTGAGACGGAGTCTCTGTTGCCCAAGCTGGAGTGCAGTGGCATGATCTTGGCTCAGTGCAACCTCCGGCTCCCAGGTTTAAGCACTTCTCCCACTTCAGCCTCTCATGTAGCTGAGACTACAGGTGCCCACCACCCACCACGCCTGGCTAATTTTGGTATTTTTAGTAGAGACGGGGTTTCACCATGTCAACCAGGCTGGTCTCGAACTCCTGACCTCAAGTGATCCGCCCACCTCAGCCACAACACCCAGCCTGCCAGCATTCTTTTTTTTTTTTTTTTTTTTTTTTTTTTTTTGAGACAGAGTTTCACTCTTGTTGCTCAGGCTGGAGTGCAATGGCACAATCTTGGTACACGGCAACCTCCGCCTCCTGGGTTCAAGCGATTCTCCTGCCCTAGCCTCCCGAGTAGCCAGGATTACAGGCATGCACCACCACGCTAGGCTAATTTTGTATTTTTAGTGGAGATGGGGTTTCACCAGGTTGGTTAGGCTGGTCTCGAACTCCTGACCCCAGGTGATCCACCCGCCTTGGCCTCCCAAAGTGCTGGGATTACAGGCGTGAGCCACCGCACCCGGCCCTGCCGGCATTCTTAACACACTTTCCAGGGGATGATGAGGCAGTGGGCCTCAGGCTATAGGTCAGGAAGAGCTCCTCTGTTTCCTCATCCTCAGCCCCTCTAAACCTGCACCATCCACCCAGCACACACCCCCCACAGCAAGTGGGGCTATTATGGGATACCCACGTGGGAGAAGAAGGACGTGGAGGAAAGACCGACAAGGGGCTGGCCCAGGCCACAGCTACCTGTCGCCATTGGTGGCTGAGCAGGGCTCAGAGGTCATCTTTGCCCTGGGACAGGCAGGGAGGCAGGACCGTGCTTCTAAGAAAGGCAGTGGGGGAACAGCAACTGGGAACCAGACGAGAGGTCTCCCGTCTAGCCAGTTCCTCACACTGGCTCCCTGGGCCAACCACCCAGGCAAGTCAGGACAACACCTCCCCTCCATGACTCCGTTTCCTTATTTCGAGAATAAAGAGAATAATCTCGCCCCACCTCACTTTGTATGCATTATTGTGTATTTTTTTTTTTTTTACTTTTAGATTAAAGTAGTAACTGCTCAAGGCAAAGAATTCAAACAGATCAGAAGCATGTGAAGTGAAGTGTCTTTTAGAGATCCACTGACAATAGTTTCTTGTGTGTGGTTCCAGACAATTTTTTTTTTGGCGTGTACAAACATGCATCTGTATATACTTTTAAAAAAATAGGATAGGATATATCATTGCAATTTGTTGTTTAATTTAGTAATGTATCATGGGTATCCTTCCACAGAAGTCCGTAATGATCTATCTCATTCTATTTGAAGTCTGCGTAATATTCCACAGTATGGAGAGACCATATTTTATTTAGCCATTCTCCTATGGATAGACATTCCGGTTGGTTTTCATTTTTTTCCTGCAATAGACAACGATTCAATGAACATTCTTATTCTGAATACTTCAGCAAGTATATACAGAGGTAAATTCTTGGAAGTGGCTTTGAGCCTCACCCCCGACTTTCCATCTTGTTTTATGAGAGATTGACAGGTTGGAGTCTGCAATATATATGGATCTTCAATGAGAAGTGACAAGCTGATGACAATCAGGGCTGCCACGGATTTTGCACCACAGTGAGAAGGATTACAGGTAGAAACTGATGAACACCACCTACCTCATTTCCATGCTCACCACCAGCACTAACCCCAGCATCAACTGTAACCTCTAACTCACACGACTGTTCCCTCCAACCTCACCACCCGCACTGGTGCCATCCCCATAACCACCAACACCACCATTTCCAGAGCAGTCGGTGTTCTCAGTTGCAAACAACAGAAGCCATCCTGGTTTAAGTGGAAAGGTATTATAAAAGGGTATTAGGGGCCGGGCGCGGTCGCTCATGCCTGTAATCCCAGCACTTTGGGAGGCTGAGGCGGGCGGATCACGAGGTCAGGAGATCGAGACCATCCTGACTAACATGGTGAAACCCTGTCTCTACTAAAAATACAAAAAATTAGCCAGGCATGGTGGTGGGCGCTTGTAGTCCCAGCTACTCGGGAGGCTGAGGCAGGAGAATGGTGTGAATCTGGGAGGTGGAGCTTGCAGTGAGCCGAGATCATGCCACTGCACTCCACCCTGTGCAACAGAGCGAGACTCCATCTCAAAAAAAAAAGGGGGGTATTAGGCATATACCTAATATACCAATATGTATACCTAACATACCACTATACTAATATGGTATATTAGGTATAGGCCTGGAAAAAAATATAGGAGAAATTCTGTAAGAGCTTGGGTTAGGCAAAGGTTTCTTAGAACACAAAAGCACAGACCATAAAAGAAAAAAAATTGATAAATGTAATGTCATCAAGATGGAAAAGTTCTGCTCTTTGAAGACACTGGTAAGAAAAAGAAAATGCAAGTCACAGATTGGGAGAAAAACATTTACCAAACACATATCTGATAAGAGACTGGTAACCTATATATAAAGAATTCTCAAAACTCAAAAATAAGAAAAGAACCCAATAAAAATATGGTCTAGCCTAATAAAAATATGGGCTAACAATGTAAATAGACACTTCACCAAAGAAAATGTATGATAGAAAATAAGCACATGAAAAGACACTCAGGCCAGGCGCGGTGGCTCACGCCTGTAATCCCAGCACTTTGGGAGGCCAAGGCGGGTGGATCACCTGAGGTTGGGAGTTTGAGACCAGCCTGACCAACATGGAGAAACCTCATCTTTACTAAAACTACAAAAAATTAGTTGGGCATGGTGGCACATGGCTGTAATCCCAGCTACCCAGGGGGCTGAGGCAGGAGAATCACTTGAACCTGGGAGGTGGATGTTGCAGTGAGCCGAGATCATAGCATTGCACTCCAGCCTGGGCAACAAGAGCAAAACTCCATCTCAGAAAAAAAAGAAAAGAAAAGAAAAAAAAGATACTCAACATCATTAGTCATTAGGAAAATGAAAATAAAGCCACAGTGAGATACCACTACACACCTATTGGAATGGTTCAAATGAAAACTGCAGTGTCGGGCACAGTGACTCATGCCTGTAATCCCAGCACCTTGGGAGGCCAAGGCAGGCGGATCACCTGAGGTCAGGAGTTCAAGACTAGCCTGGCCAACATGGTGAAACCCCATCTCTACTAAAAATACAAAAATTAGCTGGGCGCAGTGGGGTGGCATGTGCCTGTAATCCCAGCTACTTGGGAGGCTGAGGCAGGAGAATCTCTTGAACCCAGGAGGTGGAGCTGCAGTGAGCCAAAATTGTGCCACTGCACTCCAGCCTGGGTGACAGAATGAGACTCCATTTAAAAAAAAAAATGTAGATAATAACAAATGCTGGCAAGGACATGAAGCATGCACTGCCAGCTGGAACTCTCATACATGGCTGGTGGGGGTGCCAAATGGTGCAGCCACTTGGGAAAACTGTTTGGCAGTTTCTTACAAAAGTTACACATACATTTAAATGGAATCATATCATATGTGACCTTTTATGTCTGGCTTCTTTCACTTAGCATCATGTGTTCAAGGTTCATCCAAGTTGCAGCATCTATCAATACTTCATTCCTTTTTATGGCTGAATAATATTCCATTATATGAATATACCACAATTTGTTTATCCATTCATCCACTGATGGACATTTGGGTTGTTTGCAGTCTTCGACTATATGAATAACACTGCTACAAACATTCACCAACAAGTTTCTGTGTAGACATGTCCTCTTTTCTCTTGGGTATATGCCTAGTAATGAAATTGCTAAGTCATATGATAATTCTATGTTTCACTTTTTGAGTTAAGCAGCCAGTCTCCCGTGGCTGCTACAGCGCCATTTTACATTTCTATGAGCAATGGAGGAGGGTTCCTATTTCTCCACATAGTCAATACTAATTTTCCTTTTAAAGAGATTATAGTCATCCTAGTGAATATGAAATGGTATCTCACTATTGGTTTTTGTTTTTGTTTTTGAGACAGTCTCACTCTGTCACCCAGGCTGTAGTGCAGTGGCAAGATCTCAGCTCATGGCAACCTCTGCTTCCTGGGCTCAAGTGATCCTCTCACCTCAGCCTCCTGAGTAGCCAGGACTACAGGTTTGTGCCACTATGCCCGGCTAATTTTTGTATCTTTTTTGGTAGAGACGGTGTTTCACCATGTTGCCCAGGCTGGTCTCACACTTTTGGGCTCAAGCAATTCATCCACTTTGGCCTCCCAAAATTCTAGAATTACAGGAGTGAGCCACACCTGGCCTCACTATTGTTTTGATTTGCATTTACTTAAAGACCAGTGATGTTGAATATTTTTTCATGTGCTTTTGGCTGTTTGTATATCTTTTTTGGAGAAATATCTATTCAATTATGCCCATTTTAAAATTGCATTGTGTATCATTTTGTTGTTGAGCTGTAAGAGTTATTTAGATATTCTGGATATTAAATCTCAATTCTTTTTTTTTTTTTTTAGAGTCAGGCTCTTGTTCTGTAACTCAGGCTGGAGTGCAATGGCACAATCATGGCTCACTGCAGCCTTGAACTCCTGGGCCCAAGTGATCCTCCCACCTCAGCCTCACGAGTAGCTAGGACTACAGGCACACACCACCATGCCTAATTTTATTTTATTTTTATTTTTTGTAGAGACAGGGTGTTGCCCAGGCTGGTCTCAAACTCCTGCCCTCAAGCGATCCTTCTGCCTTGGTCTCCCAAAGCACTGGGATTACAGGGATGAGCCACTACCCAGCTTGGACTCTCAATTCTGTTCCAATGGTTTACATGTTTATCTTTATGCCAGTACCACACTGTTTTGATTACTGTTGCTTTGTAGTAAGTTTCGAAATCTGGAAATGTAATCCTTTGTTATGGGCTGAATTGTGTCTCCACCCCCAAAATTCTTATGTTGAAGTTCTAGCTCCCAGTATACCTCAAAATGTGACTGTATTTGGAGATAAAGTCTTTAGAGAGGTAACTGAGTTAAAATGATTACATTATGGTGGGACCTAGGCCAATAGGAGTGGTGTCCTTACAAGAAGAGGAAATTGAATATAGACACGCACAGATAGAAGACCATGTGAAGACACAGAGAGAAGAGAGCCATTTGCAAGCCAAGGAGAGAGGCCTCGAAAGAAACCAAAACTGCCTGACACCTTGATCTTGGACTTCAACCTACAAAATTGTGAGAAAATACATTGTATTGTTTAAGCTGCCCAGTCTGTGTTACTTTGTTATGGCAGCCCAAGCAAACTAGTATATTCCTCCAATGTTTCTTATTTTGACTATTTGGGGCCTCTTGAAATTCCGTATGAATTTAAGGGTCAGCTTTTTTATTTTTGCCCCCAAAAGACCATTGGAATTTTAATAGGGATTGCACTAGAATCTGTAGATTGCTTTGAAGAGAATAGCCATCTTAGCAACACTAAGTTTTCCAATCTGTGAACATGGGATGTCTTTCCATTTAATCAAGTCTTTAGTGTTTTTCAGCAATGTTTTGTAGTTTTCGGTGTACAAGTTTTTCAACTCCTAGGTTAAATTTTTTTCCTAGGTATTTGGATGCTGTTGTAAACAGAATTGTTTTCTTCATTTCCTTTTCAGTTTGCTCATTCCTGGTGTATAGAAACACAACTGATATTTGTGTGTTGATCTTGTCTCCTGCAACTTTGCTGAATTTATAGCCCATAACTTACAAATGATAAATTGTACATTTCAGGCTGGGTACAGCTGCTCATGCCTGTAATCCCAGCACTTTTGGAGGCCAAGGCAGGAGGATCGCTTGAGGTCAGGAGCTCGAGACCAGCCTGGCCAATATGATGAAACCCCGTCTCTACTAAAAATACAAAAATTGGCCAGGCATAGCGGTGCACACCTGTAATGCCAGCTACTCGGGAGGCTAAGGCAGGAGAATTGCTTGAACCTAGGAGGCGAAGGTTGCAGGGAGCTGAGATCTTACCACTGCACTCCAGCCTGGGTGACAGAGTGAGACTGTTTCAAAAAAAAAAGTAAACTTCATATAGCCAACTGATTCTCACAGAGTGCTTCAATTTTGCTAAACTCATGTAACTAGAACCAATATGTGGCTGCAATTGACAAACAAGTGCAGATCCAATGTGAATGTTGGTTGGTATTTTACTTAACTTCAATGAGTAACAATTAAAACCACTGGGGCTGGGAGTGGTGGCTCATGCCTGTAATCCCAGCACTTGGGAGGCCGAGGTGGTTGGATTCCTTGAGCTCAGGAGTTTGAGACCAGCCTGGGCAACATGGCAAAACCCCATCTCTACAAAAAATAAAAAACTTAGCCAGGTGTGGTGGCATGTGCTTGTTGTCCCAGCTACTTGGCAGGCCAAGGTGGGAGGATTACCTGAGGGTCATGGCTGCTGTGAGCCGTGATTGTGCCACTGCACTCCAGCCTGGGCAACAGAGTGAGACCCTGTCTCAAAAAAACCCATTAAAACCACCTACCCGGCCGGGTGCGGTGGTTCATGCTTGTAATCCCAGCATTCTGGCAGGCCGAGGTGGGCGGATCACGAGGTCAGGAGTTTGAGACCAGCCTGGCTAACACAGTGAAACCCCATCTCTACTAAAAATACAAAAATTAGCTGGGCGTGGTGGCAGGTGCCTGTAATCCCAGCTACTCAGGAGGCTGAGGCAGGAGAATCACTTGAACCTGGGAGGCAGAGGTTGCAGTGAGCCAAGATCATGCCACTGCACTCCAAACAAACAAAAACACCTACCCTCACATACACCTTGGACACTGAAGACTGAAGCTATCTCCCTTCAAACAAATGACAGTGTACAACAAGACTGTATTATTCCATTGTCTCCGTGCTATTCTGGGAGACTCTTGCCCACACAAATGACTTGATTGTGCATTAGAGAAACTTCCCATAAGACCCACCAATTCCTCAGTGGGAAGTATTGACAGGCAGCACCCTGAGATTCTTGGACTGCCCTGTGTCACACACCCTCACCTTGCTGCCTCCACCAATCCTGGACTGTTTTGTTGTGACCCTAACACAATCCTGTTTTTTGTTGTTGTTGTTGTTTTGTTTTTGAGACAGAGTCTCGCTCTGTCACCCAGGCTAGAGTGCAGCAGTGCCTCAGCCTCCTGAGTAGCTGGGACTACAGCCCAACCCCCAACCATGCCCGGCTAATTTTTGTATTTTTAGTAGAGACGGGGTTTCACCATGTTGGCCAGGCTGGTCTTGAACTCCTGACCTCAAGTGATCCACCGGCCTCGGCCACCCAAAGTGCTGGGATTACAGGTGTGCGCCACCGCACCCAGCTCCTAACACAATCCTAATCAAACTCCTGCATGGAAAGACCCTCCTTAAACCAAACTTCCAGTTCTAATGGATTCCGACTTTGCCTTCCCACTTTGAAATAGTGACAAAGCCCTGTCCATGTGACGTTCTCCCTTCCTATAGTAAGCAATAAACCCAGCTTTGTCTTATCAACAGGTTGCACTGGCGGTATTTGGGGAGCCATCATTTGACAAGAGTAAGACAAAAATAAAACAACAAAGATATATGTCAGAACTTCATTAGTTCATCAATGATGTGACTTCTTTGCCGAATCAGATCATAGTTTTTAAATACTGAAAGAATGTTTCCTTAATTTTTTGTGTTATTCTCAATGTAATGGCTACAGACATACCACACTTATAAGTTTAATCTGTATTATCTGCCTTTTCTCCGCTACTTTCTCATGTCTAGACAATCAGCAAAACAATAAAATCAGACTTTGATTTGTAGCATTTGCCAATGTCTCTGATATAAATACTCCTACCATGGCCAATTTTAAGCTGCTCATGTGGGGTCACTGAATTCAGATTGAGAAGAGCTGTACATTAGCACGTCATTAGATAGTATTTACACCATATAGATACAATGGACATAAATAATTTCAGGTAGGTGCAGTGACTCATGCCTGTAATCTTAACACTTTAGGAGGCTGAGGTGGGAGGATTGCTTGAGGCCAGAAGTTCAAGACCAGTGTGGTCAACACAGCAAGACTCTCATCTCTTACAATAATAATAATAATAATAATAATAATATATAAATAAATAAATAATCTCAAGGGCATCTAAACAGTAAAATGTAGCAAAATAATTAGGAGGTGGTAAGTTTATTACCTTTGTTTTATTTATTTATTTTATTTATTGAGACAGGGTCTCACTCTGTCACCCAGGCTGGAGTGCAATGGTGCAATCATGGCTCACTGCAGCCTCAATCTCCCAGGCTCAATTGATCCTCCCACCTCAGCCTCCCAAGTAGCTAAGAGCACAGATGAGTACCACCACGCCTGGCTATCATTTGTATTTTTAGTAGAGATGGTTCTACCATGTTTCCCAGACTGGCCTCGAACTCCTGGGCTCAAGCAGTCTGCCCACCTTGGCCTCCCAAAGTACTGGGATTACATGCATGAGCCACCATGCCTGGCCTTATTACCTTTGTTTTAATAAAATTTTTTGTTAGTTTAAATAATTTTTTTTTTTTGAGACAGAGTCTTGCTCTGTCGCCCAGGCTGGAGTGCAGTGGCACGATCTTGGCTCACTGCAAGCTCTGCCTCCCGGGTTCACACCATTCTCCTGCCTCAGCCTCCCGAGTAGCTGGGATTACAGGCGCCCGCCACCACGCCGGGCTCATTTTTTTTTTTTGTATATTTTTAGTAGAGACGGGGTTTCACCGTGTTAGCCAGGATGGTCTCGATCTCCTGACCTCATGATCTGCCCGCCTTGGCCTCCCAAAGTGCTGGGATTACAAGTGTGAGCCACCACGCCCAGCCTAGTTTATATAATTTAATGTTTAATGATAACTATGTTTAAGAAACAGCTTGCAAAGTTCCTCAAAACCTAACAACTGGCTCCCATGAACTGATACTAACCAGCTCTAGCACACCACTGGGCTTGACTACCGAGCAGCACTTAGAGATTTTGGGAGTTTTGTATCTTGATTGTGGTGGTAGCTACATGACCGTGTAAATTTGTTAAGGTATGTAGAACTATATGCATAAAAGAAGTAAATTCTACTATGTGTAAATATTACTTCAATTCACCTGAAAAATGGGGCACTAGGTAACTTACGAACTCTCTAGAGGTGCCACAGGATCAGACTTGGAGGCCAGACTAGCACCCAGGGATGCTCTGGAAGAGTGACTTCAGCTGCTGTTGCTGAGCACAGGGATGGCGGTTCAAGCCACCCTAAGTTGTCAGGAATGCCCCTGCCAGCACACCACCACTGCTGCCTCTGAAATCTGGCTGTCCCCTTCCTAAGCTCCATCAGCACAGAGCCTGCCCACACCTCTTCCAAATAGAAATCCTGATTGGTGGAGACCAGGTCACATGGGCACACTCTAGCTGCAAGGGAGGCTGGCAAAGTGAATTTCTGACTTCTACCTTGGGGGAGCAGGACTCCTACTGGGACAGATGCCTCCACTCTAAAAAGAGGGTTCACAGGGCATTGGGTAGCCCATGAGCATGAAAACTGTTCCCTACAATGACCACGAGTTACGGTCACCAGCACATCACCACTGCACCAGCATTGTCATGGTTATTGTCAGGAAGCCTGGCCCTGGCCCTTGTGTGTTCAGGGGCACTGTTAGACACCCACATGGGACAGGTGTGGGGTGGGCCCCTTCCCGGAGGAGCGTACTTTCAGGTCGGAAGGCCCAGTCACCCACCCTGCAGGACAGTGTGTGCTCAGCTGCTGTCAGGGAAAGTGAGACCAAACATGGGAGGGTGAACCCAAGAGAGAGAGTGTGTTCCAGGCATTGGAGAGGAACAGGGAGGCTTTCCAGAGAAGGCAGTATTTCAGCTGAGCTTTAAAAGGTGCCAAAAACTGGCCAGGTGCAGTGGCTCACGCCTGTAATCCCAACAGTTTGGGAGGCTGAGGCAGGTGGATCATTTGAGGCCAAGAGTTCCAGACCAGCCTGGCCAACACGGTAAAACCTCATCTCTACTAAACGCACAAAAATCAGCCAGGCGTGGTGGAGAGCATCTGTAATCCCAGATACTTGGGAGGCTGAGGCAGGAGAATCGCTTGCACCTGGGAGGCGGAGGTTGCAGTGAGCTGAGATGGTGCCACTGCCCTCCAGCCTGGATGACAGAATGAGACTCTGTCTCAAAAAAAAAAAGGGTGGGGCCGGGGCAGGCACGGTGGCTCATACCTGTAATCCCAGCACTTTGGGAGGCCAAGGTGGGTGGATCACCTGAGGTCAGGAATTTGAGACCAGCCTGGACAACATAGTGAAACCCCATCTCTACTAAAAAAAAATACAAAAAATTAGCCGGGCATTGTGGCAGTGCCTGTAATCCCAGCTACTCGGGAGTCTGAGGCAGAAGAATCACTTGAACCCGGGAGGTGGAGCTTGCAGTGAGCAGAGATCGTGCCACTGCACTCCAGCCTGGGCAATAAGAGCGAAACTCCGTCTCAAAAAAAAAAAAAAAAAAAAAAAAGGCCGGGCAAGGTGGCTCAGGCCTATAATCCTAGCACTTGAGAGGCCGAGGCGGGCGGATCACAAGGTCAGGAGATCCAGACCATCCCGGCTAACACAGTGAAACCCCCATCTCTATTAAAAATACAAAAAATTAGCCAGGTGTGGTGGCGGGCGCCTGTAGTCCCAGCTACTCAGGAGGCTGAGGCAGGAGAATGGTGTGAACCCAGGAGGCGGAGCTCGCAGTGAGCTCAGATCGCGCCACTGCACTCCAGCCTGGGCGACAGAGCGAGACTCCGACTTAAAAAAAAAAAAAACCCAACAAAAGGTGGCAAAAACCTAAGACAAGGGCGGCAGCAGCAGCAGAAGGGACCTCAAGAGGAAAGCCTGTGTGTTTTGGGGCAGGAATTATGCTTGCCACGCTAGGGCACTTGGCTGGTATGGAAATTCAGGCCGTGTTTCTCAACATTCTTGACCGTGACTTCAGAGTAAGAAATATCTTTTGGGCCAGACAGGGTGGCTCATATCTATAATCCCAACACGTTGGGAGACTGAAGCAGGAGGATCCCTTGAGACCAGGAATTTGAGACTAGCCTGGGCAACATAGTAAGACCCTGTTACCACAAAACATTTTTTTTTTTTTGAGACGGAGTCTTGCTCTGTTGCCCAGGCTGGAGTGCAGTGGCGCAACCGATCTCAGCTCACTGCAACCTCCGCCTCCCGGGTTCAAGCAATTCTCCTGCCTCAGCCTCCTGAGTAGCTGGGACTGCAGGCGTGTGCCACCACGCTCAGCTAATTTTTTGTATTTTTAATAGAGACAGGGTTTCACCGTGTTCACTAGGATGGTCTCGAAATCCTGATCTTGTGAACCATCCACCTCGGCCTCCCAAAGTGCTGGGATTACAGGCGTGAGCCACCACGCCCGGCCTACAAAACACTTTTAAAAATTAGCTCGACATGGTAGCACATGCCTGTAGTCCCAGCTACTTGGGAGGTTAAGGGCAGGAGGATCGCTTGAGCCCAGAAGTTCGAGACTGAAGTCAGCTGTGATAACGTCACTGCACCTCAGCCTGAGTGACAGAATGAGACTCTCTTCAAAAAAAAAAATGTTTTAATTAAAAGATTTAGAAGGGAATTCTGACATATGCTACAACAGGCATGAACCTTGAAGACATTATGCTATAAGGGAACTAAGTCAAACACAAAAGGCAAAAGAACGTAGGATTCTACCTACATGAGGTCCTCAGAGTGGTCAGATTCACAGAGACTGATGTGGTTTGGATGTTTGTCCTCTCCAAATCTCATGTTGAAATATAATCCCCAATGTTGGAGGTGGGGCTGGTGGGAGGTGTTTGGGTCATGGTGCGGGATCCCTCACGAATGTCCTGGTGCCATCCTCATGGATTAGCGAGTTCTCCCTCTCAGTTCATGCAAGATCTGGTTGTTTAAAAGAGCATGAGGCCAGGCGCGGTGGCTCACGCCAGTAACCCCAACACTTTGGGAGGCCAAGGCGGGCGGATCACCTGAGGACAGGAGTTTGAGACCAGCTTGCCAACACGGCGAAACCCCGTCTCTACTAAAAATACAAAAATTAGCCAGGTGTGGTGGCACATGCTTGTAATCCCAGCTACTCGGGAGGTTGAGGCACGAGAATCACTTGAACCCGAGAGGCAGAGGTTGCAGTGAGTGAGATCGTGCCACTGCACTCCAGCCTGGGAGACAGAGTGAGAATCTGTCTCAACAGCAACAACAAAAAAAGACCATGAGGCTGGGCATGGTGGCTCACATCTGTAATCCCAGGACTTTGGGAGGCCAAGGCGGGTGGATCACTTGAGGCCAGGAGTTCGAGACCAGCCTGGCCAACATGGAGAAACCCTGTCTATATTAAAAATACAAAAATTAGCTGGGCGTGGTGGTGCATGCCTGTAATCCCAGCTACTTGGGAGGCAGAGGTGGGAGGAGGGCTTCAACCTGGGAGGTGGAGGTTGCAGTGAGCCAAGATTGCGCCACTGCACTCCAGCCTGGGTGACAGATAGAGACTCCATCTCAAAAATAAATAAATAAATAAAAAGAGCATGCTACCTCTCCCCACCTCTTGCTCCTGCTCTCGACAAGTGACACGCCTGCTTCCTTTTCACCTTGCACCATGATTGGAAGTTTCCTCCGGCCTCATCAGGAGCAGATGCTGGAGCCATGCTTGCACAGCCTGTAGAACTGTGAGCCAATTAAACCTCTTTTCTTTACAACTTACCCAGCCTCAGGTATTTCTTTATAGCAATACACAAGCAGACTAATACAGAGACAGAAAGTAAGGTGGTGGTTACCAGAAGCTGCGGGCAGGGGGGAATAGGGAGTTAGTGTTTAATGGGTGCAGAGTTTCAGCTGGGAAAGATAAAAAAGTTCTAGAAGTGGATGGTGGCAGTGGTTAACTAACCACGTGACTGTACTTAGTGCCACTGAACCCGTGCACTCGTACACGAAAAAACAGTGAAGATCAGCTGGGTGCAGTGGTTTAGGCCTGTAATCCCAGCACCTGGGGAGGCTGAGACAGGAGGATCGCTTGAGGCCAGAAGTTTGAGACCTGGGCAATCTAGTGAGACCCTGTCTCTACCAAAAATAAAAGAGGTTAAGATTGTAAATTTTATGTTATGTTAATATTTATAATTATATAAATATTATATAATAGCATATAATATTTATATATATATATATATTTTTTTTTTTTTTGAGATGGAGGCTCGCTGTGTCGCCCAGGCTGGAGTGCAGTGGCGCGATCTCTGCTCACTGCAAGCTCCGCCTCCCGGGTTCAGGCCATTCTCCAGGCTCAGCCTCCGGAGTAGCTGGGATTACAGGCGCCCGCCACCACGCCCAGCTAATTTTTTGTATTTTTAGTAGAGACGGGGTTTCACCGTGTTAGCCAGGATGATATTGATCTCCTGACCTCATGATCCACCCACCTGGGCCTCCCAAAGTGCTGGGATTACAGGCGTGAGCCACCGCGCCCGGCCTATTTTTTTTTTTTTAGATAAAGTCTTGCACTGTCGCCCAGGCTGGAGTGCAGTGGCATGATCTCGGCTCACTGCAACCTCCACCTGTCTCCTGGGTTCAAGCAATTCTCCTGCCTCAGCCTCCCAAGTAGCTGGGACTATAGGTGTGTGCCATCACGCCTGGCTAATTTTTGTATTTTTAGCAGAGACAGGGTTTCACCATGTTGGCCAGGCTGGTCTCAAACTCCTGACCTCAAGTGATCCACCCACCTCGGCCCCCCAAAGTGCTGGGGTTACAGGCGTGAGCCACCACACCCAGCCTATACGTATATTTTTTAACACGCACACACACACACACACACACATACACACACACACACACATGATTTAGAAAGCTCTATACCAAGCTTATCCAACCTGCGGCATGGGATGGCTTTGAATGCAGCCCAATACAAATTCATAAACTTTCTTAAAACATTATGAGATTTTTTGTGATTTTTTTTTTTTTTTTTTTAGCTCATCAGCTATCATTAGTGTTAGCGTATTTTATGTGTGGCCCAAGACAGTTCTTCTTCCACTGTGGCCCAGGGAAGCCAAAAGACTGGATACCTTAGCTTACCAAATCTAACAGAAGTTGCCATGAGGAAGGGAGTGACTGGGGCCAGTGCAGGCAAAGGGGTCTTTCGTGTTTTACTCTCTATGCCTCTGTGGGGTTTGTAATTTTTGCAATGAGTGCTTTTAAGTGACTTACTTGATTTTAAAAAACCAATTTACTGTATGTATGTGTGTGTGTGTGTGTGTGTGTATATATATATATAAAATTCAGAGTGGCCCCAGGAGTAGAGTGTTAGAAGGTGTCCATGAAGGAGGGGTTGGGATCTGGGGAGGCCTGAGGAGGCGGGCGGGTGTGGCCACAGGCAGTACCCTATTAGATCCAGTGCTGAGTGCAGCTGGGGAGGGTGTCTAAGTTGGATAACTGCTCACTGGGAGAGGGAGTTATAATCCACCACAGTAAATACTGGGAGCTCTAACCCAGTGTCAGAACCCAGAGAAGGTCGGGCACAGTGGCTCACGCCTGTAATCCCAACACTTTGGGAGGCCAAGGCGGGCAGATCACTTGAGGTTGGGAGTTAGAGATGGGCCTGGCCAACATGGCAAAACCCTGTCTCTACTAAAAATATAAAAATTAGCCAGGCATGGTGGCATGCGCCTGTAATCCCAGCTACTTGGAAGGCTGAGGCAGGAGAATGGCTCAAAACCTGGAGGTGGAGGTTGCAGTGAGCTGAAATGGCACCCCTGCATTCCAGAGCCCAGAGAAGGTGCCTGATCCAACCTGAGGACCCAGAGGGCTTCCTGGAAGAAGTGGCTGGCGCAGGGGCACTGAGTGTGAGTAGTGAGGCTGAGCAGTCACGGGGCCTGCCAGGAGGGGAGACTGCCATGAAGCACCCTCTGGAGCCGAGAGCCTCTGGGCTACCGTGAAGCACCCTCTGGACCCCAAGCATCCCCAGGCCTGCAAGCTGAGCGAGGGAGGGTTGGACTGGGCTGGGGGCTGTTGTCCCCTGACCCCCACATCCACATCCACATAGGTCCTGCCCAGCCCTCTCCCCAGAAACTGGCCTAGGGCACCACAGGAGCAGTTATGCAAATCGCCTCCAGGTGTGGCTCTCATTACCTTTTGGCGGCTGGGGCTGCAGAACGCCCTGATGCCACACTGGGCCGGAGGTTGGGGGATCGGGGAGGAACAAACAGCCTGCGCCCTTCTCTTCCCCCAACTACAGCTTCAGTGGAAAAGAAAAACATCTCTCTCTGGAAGAGCCCCCAAAACCTCATCACATCTGGTTCCCATCGGCCCCATTTGGTTCTAATCATCCCACTTCCTGCTACCGTCTCTGGGTGCCCCCAACCCCTGCCAAGTTGTGGGAACAGCCCCCACCCCTTCCCTCAGCCTTCAGCAAATCCTGCTCAGTGGGGTCCCTGACAGCTTCATTCAGACATGGAAGACTGGTGCTCAGGAGCCGCGGGTGGCTGTGGTCCTGGACAGCGCAGCTCTAGATTGAAAGGCTGTGTCAGGGGTGGGTCCCAAGTGTCCCCCTGCAGTCCTAGGGATGCTTGGGGTCTATCCAGGCTCCAGAGGGTCCTGGGCTCACCATGAATGTGATGGATCATCTCGCTGCCCCCAGATGTTTCCCCAGACCTTTCCTCTGGCTGTTCCTGTGGCTTGGGGGCCTGTGCTTTCATAGTGCCCACACACAGCCTGCCAGGTCCCGCCCAGACCTCCAGGAACCCCGCTGTCCCCTAGGCCTGGTTCCCCTCACCTCTTGCGGTGGGCCTTCCCGTGCATCAGGCACTGTGTTGGGCTACCTGCTCCCCACCTCCACCTCCCACCAACCCTCCCTGGGAGGTCCTTGGTAACCAGGAGTAAATCAGAGGCTCTGTCTGTCCTGAGAGCACAGAAGCAAGACGAAGTTGTGTTTACCTGGAGGGCATTTCCCTTCAAAGCCACTTCCAAAGGCCCCAGGGCCTCCGGGACAGAGCTGGGATAGGGTAGGGTAAGGGTGGGTGTGTCATGGAGCAAACAGATGATGGGTGGCAGGCGAGGCCAGGAGACGAAGCCCAGAGAGCAAGGACTCCAAGCGCTGCCCAAGCGGACCCAGAGAAACGATTTGAAGGGAAAGTCACAGAATCCCTCCATTCTCCCCTCCAGGTGGTGGCAGCTTGGGACCGGCTGGGAGTGCGTCTCTCTCTCCAGGGCAGGACACGGCCTTCAGCCCTCCCAGGTGCTGCTGTCAGGACCAGGTGACACGTGATGGACAGCATTTGTCCCGAATTATAACTAATCATTACCAGGTTGCACACACTATGCGCAAAGCTCTGCACCACCTGAGTCGAGTGTGTTAACTCCCTTCATCCTCACAGAAACCCAAGAGGGAGCTGCTTCCATGGTAATGATAATTATTATCATCCCCATTTCACAGATGAGAAAACTGAGGCATAAATAGGTTAAGTAACTCTCCCAAGGTCATACAACCAGGAAGCAGCGAAGCCAGGATGTGGACCCAGGAGCCACTTACCACTCCCCGCTCTACTGTGCAGAGGCCTTGGGGTCCCCCAGAATGCAGGGGTCTCTGATTCCACTACTACCTCTCCTTCCTAGACTGGACTAGACTCTGGACTGGGAGCTCCTTGAGGGCAGCAACAGGGACAGGTTTCACCTGTGTCTCCCCAGCAGCCAGGACTAGGTTTTCATACATTCATCCATGCATTCATTCATTTATGCATTAATTCATTCATTCATGATTTTTACGAGCAGCACCTGGGAGCCATGTGCCACAATCCCTCTGAGCCTCAAGGACCCTCATCTGCAAAATGGGAATATTGCTAGGCGTGGTAGCTTACGCCTGTAATCCCAGCACTTTGGGAGGCTAAGGTGGGTGGATCACCTGAGGTCAGGAGTTCAAGACCAGCCTGGCCAACATGGTGAAACCCCATACATACAAACATACAAACTACTAAACATACAAATATTAGCTGGGCGTGGGATGCGCGCCTGCAATCTCAGCGTCCAGGGAGGCTGGAGCAGGAGAATTGTTTGAACCCGGGACGCAGAGATTGCAGTGAGCCGAGATCACGCCACTGCACTCCAGCCTGGCGACACAGCGAGACTCCGTCTTGAAAAAATCAAAAAGAACAACATGGGAATATTGTCTAGAACAAAGCAGTCCAACAGAAATAAAACCAGCAGGCATGGTGGCTCACGCCTGTAATCCCAGCACTTTGGGAGGCTGAGGCGGGAGGGTCATCTGAGGTCAGGAGTTCGAGACCAGCCTGACCAACATGGAGAAACCCCATCTCTACTAAAAAATACAAAATTAGCTGGTTGTGGTGGCGCATGCCTATAATCCCAGCTACTCAGGAGGCCGAGGCAGGAGAATCGCTTGAACCGGGAGGCAGAGGTTGCAGTGAGCCAAGACCGCGCCATTGCACTCCAGCCTGGGAGACAGAGCAAAACTCCATCTCAAAAAAAAAAAAAAAAAAAAAAAGAGTAAGAAGTACCAAGTGAAATTAATTTTAACAACATGTTTTTTTAAAGCCAGTAGCTCCAAAATATTATCCTGTCAGCCCATAGTCAGAGGTAAAATGATGCATGAGATATTTCACATTCCTTTGATTGCACCAAAGCTGAGCAGTCCTGTGCACCTTTTACTTGTAGGGCATTCAGACATGGGAGACCGGTGTCAGGAGCCACAGGTGGCCATAGTCCTGGACAGTACAGTTCTAGATTGGCAGGTTATGTCTGGGTTGGATAAACCCCCAGCTTCCAGAGCGTGCACAGGTGAGAGGGTCCCAGCCCCCTTTCTCTCGGCCTGGCAGAGCCTCCCCTTTCCTTCCTTGCCAGCCTTGCCCAGCCTCTCGCACACAGCCAGGAGTCGGGCCCCTCTGGGGTGCTCCTGGAACCAGGACTGAGGCCTGCTGGTTTCCGGGGAAGGAGGAGAAGAGAAAGAGCAAGCTGGGCGGTGAGGAGGGAGCTGCTGCCTGGCACGGGGACAGGGTTTGTTTGCACCTCTTTGAAGCCGGGAGATGAAAGCAGGACCCACATGGGCTGCCTTTGATTTTCTCCTCCCTGGGCCCCACGCAGCTGCAGCCGGGCCGGGCCCAGCCCTACACTGCCCCAGGGGGAGCAGAAGAGGCCCTAGGCTGAGGGTGTTGCTCCCCTGGGTGGCTTGGGGTAAGTGGACAAGACATCCTCAGCCCTGGGGGATGGCCCTCCCACAGACCCACCCGAAAGAGACAGCCACAGCCTCCCTCAGGAAGAGCCAGCAGGTGCGCTGTGCAGAACCTGCAGCCCCAAACCTCTCCTCTGCCAACACCCAGATGCCCACCCTAGCGGCCAGCCCTGAAGGACAAACACAGTAAGAGCACGGAGGCTGAGAATCGGGTGGATCTCTCACCCTCTCCAAGCCTCTTTCTTAAGTATTCGTTGAGGGCCTACTGTGAGCCGGCACTATTCTAGATGCCTCCCACTGTGTGTCACAGAGCAGATGGAATGAAATGACTGTTTAAAATGCTCAGCACTGCAGCTAGGCGTGGTGGCTCATGCCTGTAATCTCAACACTTTGAGAGGCCGAGGTGGATGGATCACTTGAGGCCAGGAGTTCAAGATCAGCCTGGCCAGCATGGCGAAACCCCGTCTCTATTAAAGATACAAAAATTAGCCGGGCGTGGTAGCGTGCGCCTGTAGTCCCAGCTACTCGGGAGGCTGAGCAAGAGAATCGCTTGAACCAGGGAGGTGGAGGTTGCAGTGAGCCGAGATCGCACCACTGCACTCCAGCCTGGGTGACAGAGTGAGACCCTGCCTCAAAAAAATAAAATAAAAATAAAATACTTAGCACTGGGTCCGGCACATAGCAAGCGCTCCGTGCATTTAACCAGCCTCCCCATCATCATCGTCATCACTACTGCATTCTTCAAGGTCTCTTAACTGCCGCCAGGCTCTGAAGGGAGAGAATCAGTGGCTAGAACAGTGCCCACCCCTAGGTCATGTCCCTCTGTGTTCTGGCCTGACATCAGCCTCCTCCACTCTCCCAGATCCTTTGGGGGCAGCCCTTGGCATGGGGGAAGCCAGACCACTTCACTCTGTGGCCAGAGAACGGCAGCTCAGATCCGAGGCGTCATGCTCCAGAGACCCCCTGGCCATTATGGAGGCAAAGACCCTCAAGCAGCTGGGGACTCCGGGTAGCAGCAAAGCTCTGGGGCCAGCAGGGGTCAGGGCCTCTGCTTTACCAGGGGGGGTGGCCTCTGCAATACTGGACCCCCGATCATTTCAGGCAGCATGGATCAGGTGTCCTAGGCCCTCCCTCCTATCCAAACAGCCTCTGGAGCCCCCGAGTCACCCCACCTCTGTGGGCAGGGAGAGCCGCCTTTGTCTTCCTCCTTCTCCCGGCAGGGCGCGGACTGCACTGCTGGTTACAGCATCCTCCCACACAGGACTTGCTCTGCTCCCAGGCAGCGCAGGGACAGAGGGTGGGAGGGCCCGTGAGCCCCTCTGGGCATGCACCTTTACTCCTGATCCTCCCTCCCTGGACCTCCTGCTGCCTCCTGTGGGCAGGGGAGGAGAGATGGTGAAACCAGGCTGGTGACAAGGAGCACAGTGGATAAGAACCAAGCCCCGAGGGCTTGCGAATGACCGCTGGGTTTGCAGGCCTGGCCAATGCGGGCTCTTTCCAGGTGTGTCTCTGACCCTGGCATTGCTGTTTCCAGGCCGGCGTGGTCATCCCCATTTCACAGATGAGGAGACCAAGGCTCAAAGCCGTGGAGACGCTTGCCCACGATCACACTCTTAGGAGTTAGTGCAGCCAGGATCTGATCTCAGGTCTGACTGATTCCAAGTCTGTGTTCTTTCCACCCACCCGCACTGCCAGGGAATTCAGCCCCTCTCCTTGGTGTGCTCACAGAGCCCCAGGCGGCTCCTCTAAAGCCTGAAACTGCGCAGCCAAGAAGCCAGCCCTGGAAATGACTCGTGGCAGATCCAATGCTGGCCTCGGAGGCAGACCAGTCAGGTAGGACTCTCACCAACCCCATGGCCTCGGACAGGCCACCTTACCTCCTGACCTTCGTCTTCTCTGCCAGGGAAGGGGGATGGAGGCAGGATTTCCAGAAGCATGCGAGGCTGGCGTGATGATCTTCACCTTTTTAAATGCCTTAATAGTTTTAGATTTGTTTTATTGTGTATTAGAGCAGATAGATGTAACTAGCACATCAAATTCACAATTTCAGGGACATTTTTGCTTAGGTACTATCTACGTAAGTGAAAGAAGGGCAGCGATTTAAGGGAAAATACTAAGTCAATGAAAGCCCAGGTGGTTGGAGGATACGGCTCAGGGTGTGGAGGAAGATCAGCACGCTGGTGTCTCGGCAGCAGAAACCAGCAAGAAGACCTGCATTGACCAGATCAGAGCTCAGGTGGGAAGGGGCTGGAAAGGAGTGCCCTGGCCCCCCTGGCCGCATGGACAGGAGAGAGGGACTCGGGGAGGCACGAAGGCAGAGCCCAGGAGAGGAAAGGGAGAGAGCCGAGTAGATGCATCTACCCAAGGACCCCGCGCGGAGCCTGGAAGCCACATTGCTGCCTCCCGCCCTGGGCCGCCCTGTCCGCAGCTGGCTGATGTAAAACACACATGTTTTGACTGAAGCCGCTCTCCCCCCACCTCCTGAAAAACGCCAACATTAAAGGGAGCGTAGCTTTGTAAAACTGAAACTGTAAAATGCTTCTGAAACCCAGCCTGGGGGATTAAAGAAACCACATGAAAAGGGACTCGGGACGACCTGGGCGCTGACTTCCTGTCCAGAAGTTCGTTCAACATGTGCCTCCCACCCGGGCCCGTAGCGTGTATGGAGGAGGGGAGGGAGGAGGAGGGAGGAGGAAGGCCACGGCCAGTGGAGGCTGGCGGGTGCCTCAGGGGCCTCCAGAAACCCAGAGCGTGGCTAAGGTCTGAGGCCTGCAACCCCAGGCCACCGCCTTCCCAGGCCTCTGACCTCCAGGGGCTCTGGGGAAAAGGGTTGATGTTGATCTTGGCCTTGGGACCCTGCCCTGTAGTAACAGAGGGGTCAGGAGAAAAAGACCGTAGGCACCCAATGCCCTACCTCCCTGCCTCTGCCAGTCTCCCCTGCTGTTCCCAGCATGGTCCTCCCTGGCCCTGGGCATTCGGAGATGTAGAATGTGCTTGGATCCCAGCTCAGCCTCCCATCCAATGGTAGTTAAGAACCTTCCCCAGCCAGGCACAGGAGCGACTGTGGGTTCAAATCCCAGCTCTGCCATTTCTTAGCTGTGGGTCCACCCAGGAATCCTAAAATACTCAACCCATATGGCTGTTCAGGGGAATGTGCTCAGCAGGGTGCCTGGCACGTAGTAAGGGCTCCAGGAATGGCAGCCACCACCAGCAACCACCCACCTTCTCCCCAGGGGGAGGTCAGAGCATGCAGTGTGTGTGCAAGGATGCTATGGCCGGATGGTGCAGCCAGCGCCCTGTGCTGCGACTAGAGGGATGAGGCAGTTCCTCCTCTGCCCCTCTCAAGACTGGGTCCAACTTTCCTCCCAGTCCCCTTCTTACTACGTGGCCTTGGCCAAGTCACCTGCCCTCTCTGGGCTCAGGGCCTGCATCCTGGGGAAAAGAGGAGAAGAGGAACTGGGTCAAAGGTCCCCTCCAGTTCACATGTTCTAGTTTGGGGCCAGAGGATGGACAGGAAGGAGGAAGCCTGTCTGTCCCCTATGGCTGAGGGACCCCAGCAGGTGTAATAAGTGATTTCTGGCACTATGGCTGAAGACGGGGCCCACTGTCCAGGGCTGTGTCTGGGAGAAGCCCTCTCTATGGACACTCACACCCCCCGGATCTTGCACAGGTCACACAAACACAGACAGCCATCCATCACCCACACACACCACAGGCCACTGGGTGGCCACCACCCCCCGGCTTCATCACAGCCCTCCCTCTGCTACATAAACTCCCCATGCCCTCCAGTGTCCCCCGCAATCACTTACCTAATATTAGGATATTAAAAAATATGGCAAGATTTTAAGAGACTTATTAAAATGCAATTAGCAGCGTGTACGACTTAAGCAGAGAGATTATTTTTAAAAATGACTTGATTGTGCGGAATACCACGCACCTTCCCGAGGCCGTAAACCTGCCAATCACACACGTTCTCAAACGAGGAGGTTTCCTTGCTTTCTCTTTGTCCTTCAGGCTTTTATCCTGTCCCCCTTCCCCCAGTGACCACTAAGGCTATCGTCCCCAGCCCACAAAAGCCACCCACCCACGAACACAGAGACCCCTCCAGAGGCCCTTCAGAAGGAAGCCAAGGGTTAATGAAATCCAAAGCAAACCCTGGAGAAGCTTTGAGAAAGCAGCCACGGGGTGCGCAAGGGGATGAAGAAGCCCCCTCCCACTTACTCCCACCCCCATGGTCATCTGGATCCGGGCAGAGGCTGCCAGCAGTGTAAGGTTGACAAACTCTCCTTGCCATGAAGGGACAAGGGGTTGGAAGGGCTGAAGGGAGGAGGAAGAGGTCCCAGGGAGGGGGCTACTGCTGACCTTCTCCGAGGGCTGAGCCTCAGGGACCCGGGCTTCCCAGCCCCCGGCAGCGCCCACCGGACGGGCTGGAACGGTGGGTTACGCTGCCCCCTGCTGCTCGCTCTCTGAACTGCAGCTCTGCTCCCGGGACCTAGTATCGGAGCGAAGGCATTGGCATGGTCCCAGGGCCAGCCCTTCTCCAGCTGGGTGGCCCACGAGGCCCCCCGGGGTCTTCCACAGCGTTAACCTGAAGAGAAACATGCATCTGGAAATGGGGGGATCTTCTCTCTGGCCGCCACCTCCCACGCAGCCCCACCCCTGGCTGGAGGAGTTTATCAAATAACTTGCTACTGCCTGGCATGACGCTCCCCCTGGCACTTTTATTCCAACCATAAAAAGGCTATTTCATTGAGAAATAAAGTCCCATCCCCCTGACGCGTAACTCCTTTCAGAGCTCTTACTCAACTGCCAGGCAAAATTTATGTTTCCTGGATGTTCGTGCTTAAGATTGCAACTGGGAAGTGGGGAGAGGGCTGGAAGGGGGGATGCCTCTCTGGTGGGGGAACATGCATTTGCTCTCTTGGTCTAAGAAGCCCCGGAAACCCAAAGTGTCCAAGAGAGAGCCCTCCCCTTGGAATGAGGAGGCTGGGGTTTGGGCCCTCGTGCCACCATCTGCTAGTTGTGACTTTGGGCGGGCCCTGAGCCTCAGTTTCTTGCTCTGTAAAATGGGAAGAACAATTCTTTCCTCCCTGGAAGGGATGGTGCTGGGCGCAATGAACAGATGGAGGTGGCAAGTACTTGCAGGTGTATGAGAGTCAAGTGTTGTATTGTTATGGAGGCTGTGACATTCTCTGATTTAGGGGGTATCCCTCGCAGATTCTCTCATGCAGCACTTCTCAACTTACACAGTGGGGCGTCAGAACCCCCTGGATGGCTTCAGTCCTGCAGCCTGCCCAGCCCCACCCCCTGAATTTCCGGATCTGTAGGTCTGGAGTGGGGCCGGATAATTTGCATTTCTCTAACAAGCACGAGGTGGGGGTGGGGGGGTGGGAAGGGCTGCTGTTCCGGGACGCTACTTTGAGAACCACTGTTCTGAGGGCTTTTCCATCTGGGATCTGGAACGGCTCAGCCTGGTTGTTGGGAAAGGAACCAGGAACAGGTGGGAGGTCATCTGTGGAGCAGGTTACAGGTGGGCTCTGGCTGCCTGCATGGGAATGAACTTCTGTCCATCTTGTCGTCCCGTCTTGTCGTCCCATCTTGTCGTCCCATCTTGTCCTCCCACCTTGCTTGGCTTAATGTCTCTGGCAGCCCCCAGCCCCAGACACCAGACCTGTGAGCAGCAGAGGTGTTGGGCGGTGGGCCGGGGCTGGGCTGGGCTAGTGATAATGGACCCTCAGAAGAGAGAGGTTCTCCCCTGGCTGCATGAGAGATTCTGAACATCCCATCTGCATGGGATGGCCCAGGTGTCCTCCTGGATCCGAGGTTGCTGGGCCATTCACTCCGGTTTCCAAACAGCCCAACAGCAAAACTGAGGCTCAGAAAGTGAACTGACTAGCTCAAGGCCACATGGCTTGTGGGGACAGATCTGGTCTCCAGACCTCCAGAAGAAAGCACTTCCCAACCACACTGCCTCTCTGGTTACATAGTAATTGGGAGGATTACTAAATTGAAAACTACAGTTCCAGCTTAAGTAATATTCAAACACCCAACCAAAGGGCTGGGCACAGTGGTTCATGCCTTCCGGCACGTTAGGAGGCTGAGGTGGTAGGAGCCCAGGAGCTGGAGACCAGCTTGGGCAGCAGAGCGAGACCTTGTGTCTACAGAAAGAACTTTTTAAAGCTAGCCAAGTGTGGTGGGGCGTGCCTGTACTCCCAGCTACTAGGGAGGCTGAGATGGGAAAATCACCTGACCCCAGGAGGTCGAGGCTGCGGTGAGCTATGATTGCACCACTGCACTCCAACCTGGGCAACAGAGCAGGATCTTACCTCAAAAACAAAACCAAAAACAAATACTCAACAGAGACTTGCAGCAAAGACTGAAAGAGTATGTTGTGATGTAAAGTCCACTGAGGGAAGCACTGAAAATCTGGTGGCCGGGCGTGGTGGCTCACGCCTGTAATCCCAACACTTTGGGAGGCTGAGGTGGGCAGATCACCTGAGGTCAGGAGTTCAAGACCAGCCTGGCCAACATGGCGAAAACCCATCTCTACTAAAAGTACAAAAATTAGCCAGGTGTGGTGACGTGCTACTCAGGAGGCTGAGGCAGGAGAATTGCTTGAACCCAGGAGGTAGAGGTTGCAGTGAGCCAAGATTGTGCCATGGCACTCCAGCCTGGACTGCAGAGTGAGACGCCTTCTAAACAAAACAAAACAAAACAAAACAAACACTTGTAAGTCAGGACCTTCAACCAGGGACAAACAATGAGCCTGGATGCTGAAGGGCGTGAAAGGCTTTGTGCTCAAGAAGGAAAGCCCAAAAGAGAAACTGGACCAGCTCCAGCTGCTCTGTGTAGCAGGAGAAAAGTACAATAAATGCAACACAGCCTTTGGACTTCATGCGGAGTCGTGGGGGCATAAAAGATGAGAATCCAAGCCGCTGAGGGCGGGGAACCACTGAGTGATACCTAAGCTGTCCAAGATCTCCCGGCAGCTGCTGACCCCGAGGGAAAGAGCTGCTCCCTGCCAGACTTTCACTGATCACAGACGTGTCAGCCATAAACAAATGACTGCAAGACCTGGGAGGTCTCTGCAGGAAAACCAGCAGAGGCAACACCCGTGCGTGTCCCGGGAGCAGGCATGGGTGCCAGCCAGGTCTGCCCTGGTCACAGAAATGGGGTTGTCCCATCTGGAGGGAGAATGGGAGCCTTCCCGAGAACCCTGAGCACTTTCTAATTAAGCACGACTGACCCGCTTTTGAGCGGGTGCAGATCGAAGCTGGGGGAAGGAAGAGAAGTAAAGTGGTTTGTTCCAGCTGCACGGAGCGCTGAGCTGGGAAGAGTGCCCAGAACAGTTAATGCCCAGACCCTCTCAGCCTTGCAAATCGCCGCCCGCCTGGTGGGTGAAGAGCCATTTATGCCAGGTAAAGGCTGGTGATTTCATTAACTCCCTTCCCTCTGTCTCGTCTCCAAGGGCGCAGGGTGGTTGTTAAACACGGGAGGACTTGGTAAAGGGTCAGCCCTGGTTTACAGGACTTTCTTGTGCATGTGTGCCCCTGGTCTACCCTGTCCCAAAGCTGGGGGGCTCTACAGGGATGGAGAAAGGGCAGGGGTGGATGGAAGTGGATGGAGGTGGAGGGGAGGAGGCAAAGAGAGACAGAGACTGATTCCTGGGAGAAACACCACGGCCAGTGTTGAGATAAAAGATGCAAGATGGGCGGATCACACGGTCAGGAGTTTGAGACCAGCCTGGCCAACATAGTGAAACCCCGTCTCTATTAAAAATACAAAAATTAGCCGGGCGTGGTGGTGCACACCTGTAATCCCAGCTACCCAGGAGGCTGAGGCAGGAGAATCGATTGAACCTGGGAGGCGGAGGTTGCGGTGAGCTAAGATCAAGCTACTGCACTCCAGCCTGGGCGGCAGAGCGAGACTCTGTCTCAAAAATAAATAAATAAATAAATAAATAAATAAATAATCATAAAAAGATGTGTCATGTCTCCAATGTCACCAGGCAGCCACCTTCCCTGCGTCATCTGGACGCAGGTGTGGGAGGGGCACAAGCCCTCAAAGAGGAGACCCTTTGAGTCACCTTTCCTTTCAGTGGGGCTGCTGCTCTGTCCCTCTGACGTCCACTCTCCAGCCAGCCTTTTCGAGCATCTACTCAAGGCTACTGCTTTGCTCAAAGGCCCCTGTTGGACGGCCCATCAAGGCCAAAATAAAATCTGGGCTCCTGACGGGGCCCGCAAGCCCTGGAGGCCCATCCCCCCTGCACTCTCCCGCTCACACCACCAGCTTCCATGGCTTTCTCTCCATCCTTCCAGCCCTCCTCAGGGCCCTTGCTCTTCTGTCCCTCTGCCTGGATGCCACCCCCAGCTCTTTCTGCGGTTGCCTCCTTACTTCCTCAGAGGGGTCGCCCGACCTTCCCACCCAAAGCAGCTCGCAACCGGAGTTGCCTGTTTGCTCCTCTTCAGAGCAGGAAGCATTGTCTGAAATTGTCTCATGTGTTCATTGTCGGTGTCCAATCCCCCTCTCACGCACACTCTAGAACTTTCCCTCCCACACCAGGGATTTCATTCGATTCACTGAAGCCTCCCCGGGGCTGGAACAGTGCCTGGCACCACGAGGAGGCGCTCCATAAACCTTTGTTGAGTGGTGGAGTCCCAGACACACACTGTGGGAAGGCAACTGGGAGGCTAGGGACCCTCCCGTATGAGCCTACGGCATCAGTGCTGGGCTCTAACCACTGACCCCACCAGCCTTTGAAGATCATCCGGCCTCTAGCCATGGGCTTCTGTGGGCCTCCTCCAGCTCAGGCCACCCAGCCCAGTGTCCAGGGTGGCGGCCAGAGACTCAGGCCTCCTCCTGCTGGCTTTCCCTCTAGGTGTCAGGCTTCCCCAGGCGTGGGGGCCACCGTCCCAGGGCAGTGGCTGCCCGCAGGGGAACCGCCTGGTAGGGCTGGTGGGGGCTGGTCTTGGAGTCACGGCTCCGATTCGAGAAGGGAAATCATCTGAGCTTTTAAAAAATTAAATGGAGTCAGTAATTTGATTTCAGAGAGAAGCTGAAAACCTCGTAATGGCAGGAGCAGCTCAATCTCGTGGTGAAAAGGAAAAGCCTTAAATGGGGCTATTAAGCTTTTGCCCAGGACGGATCTGCCCGGAGAGGGGGGAGGAGGGAGCGCAGAGGGGGGAGAAGTCTTCTTTGAGGTGGGGGCCGTTTATCAGCCAAGACAACCCTGATTATTTATTTATTTCTTTCTTGTTCCGGGCGGGCGTTGCCGACGGTCTCCTCTTCTTGGCTGCATTTCAAATCCCACTTCCAGTGATGGGTCTGCCTGGAGGTGGGCGTCTGGGGGTCCACCTTTCCAGGGAAGCACTGAGTGAGTGCTCTTCCGGCCCAGAACACTGTACCCAGCCACAGCTGGGCATCTAAGCCAGGGAGCCTGGGGGCAGCTGGGTCACTGAGGGTCACTGGGGCTGTCCAAGCCAGCGGGGTACCAGCTGCTGCCATGGAACCCAGAGGAAGGGAGTTATGAGTAATGAAAACAAAGCAGTGGCATCCCGTTCTCCTCCCCTGGAGTCCTTTAGAGACCTGAGGTCATGGCACCCCAAGGCCTGGGGAGGGGGTAAACACCAAGGGTTCATATCACCATCACCAGCAACCCCCAGAGATGTCTGAACCATGGCTCAGGCCCTCCATGCTTTCCTGGGCCTGCAAGCATCCCCTCTGCCTGGGCCGGGAGGTGGATGGTGGAATGATCGCTGTGGCTCTCGAGTTCTGAGTGCACTGGATGTCGTCCGGCTCCACGCCAAATGCTCTACGTTCCTTTCCCACCCAACTCTCAACAGCACCATCAGGAGGAACGATTACCATCCCCATTTGACCCATCAGGAAACTGAGGCTCAGAGAGGTGAGTGCCTTGCCAAGGTCACACAGCCAAAGAGCAGAGGAACTGGGACTTGAACCTAGCTCCTGGCAGGCCTGGCTGCAAAGCCTGCACCTTACCCTGATGCTTCACCACCTCCGACAGCAGACCAAGCCCAGAAACACAGCGGGCAGGGCCAGGGAGAGACCAGGAGACACTGCCCTGCACTCAGCCCCTCTTCCCTCGGGGAGGTCCATGCAGGCAGACGGCCTGCCGCTTCACCCCTCCCTCTGGGTTCCATGGCAGCAGCTGGTACCCTGCTGGCTTGGATGGCTCCGGTGACTCTCAGTGACCCAGTGCCCCTGGACTCCCTGGCCTAGATGCCCAGCTGTGGCTGAGCACAGTGATCATCTGGGCCGGAAGAGCACCGGGGCTTCCCTGGAAAGACGGCCCCCAGCCCCCACCTCCAGGCCGACCCATCACTGCCTCCCACCCTTTGCACTCTACCTCCCCAGGGTGCACCCAGGACTCACCCTGGAGTCTCCATGGAGGCTCAGTGTGGGGGCCTCTCAGAAAGCCCCTCCACACTGTCTTGAAGCTCAGGAGGCCTGTGGCTTTCAGCACTGAGGGCCAAGGTGGGCTCTGTCAGCTCCTGCTGGAGTGAGGCCCCCCGGCCAGCCTGGAAGGGGTATTCAAGCTCCACCAGGCTGGGTAGCGACACTCCTGTGGGAGCCCACAGGCTCAGGGTTTGTGTGGATGGAGGGCTGGACGTGTGTGCAACCCCCCACTCCTCCTGGCCCACAGGCCAGCCAGGGGCTGACTCCAGGTATCGGGCCTGGTCTGGTCCTCCCACAGATGAGGCTTCGGGTGTCAGAAGAGCTGCTGGGTGAACAGGTTCTGGTGGCAGAGGTTCCATAGGAAGAACTGCCAGGGGCGCTGCCAGCCTCACCCTGGGCATCCCGGTGAGTTCAGGTCCTGAACTCAGCCAGGCACTGGGGTCTGGCTGCCTCACACTTGGGGTGGAGAATGTGGCATCCCTCGCTGGCAGGATGGAGAGTCCCGGCCCCTCTATGTCCTGGCTTGGTTCTGAGGAGGAAAGATCCACGTGCCCCCTGGCCCCCTCGCTGGGGAGACCAGGCCCTGTCTGGCGTGGCCTCTCCACCTCCGTTCCAGAGCACGTTTCCTGGGGCTCTCCGGGAGAACGGTGAGAAACCAGCTCCTCTGCAGCCAGTGTGGCCTGCCAGGGCCTCGCCAATGGCTGGAACTCCTCACTGGCTTGGCCAGGCTCCCCCCTGATGGGCTCGGGTGCAGCCACATCCCCGCTTGACAACCCTCTCAGCAGGAGGGGACTTCCTGGAGACTTGGCGGGGTCCTGTTCAGGCCTCACAGTTCCTAGACCTTCAGTCAGGGTGACAGATGGTCCTGAGACCAGGAGCGATTCAGGTCGTTCAGGCCTTGGGGCTGGCGGTGAAGGAGAGGAGGCGTCTGAGGACACGGGCATGGTCAGAGCCGGGTGCGCTGGCAAGACTGGACGTGGCCGCCAGGGACTAGCCTGGACACCATCTACAGGCTCCGAGGGGAGCGTGGCTGGAGGTGTGGGGTGTCCAGGGAACCCTGCTTCCCCTGGGGGAGCCTGGGGACCTCGCTGAGCTTGCACCACTCTGGGGAAAATGGAGGCAGATGTCTGGCCTCTTCTCGCCGGTTTGGCTGTTTGCAGGAATGGTCCAAGCCCCTTCTTCACCAAGAGAGAAGTGGAGAGAGAAAAAGCATCAGAAACAAGAACACATGGGCTCCGGCTGCCCTGAGAATCTCAACCCAAAGATGGGTTCGAGGGACCGGGTGCGGTGGCTCACGACTGTAACCCCAACACAATAGGAGGCCAAGGCGGGTGGATCACTTGAGGCCAGGAGTTCCAGACCAGCCTGGCCAACATGGTGAAACCCCATCTCTACTAAAAGTACAAAATTAGCCGGGTGTGGTGGCATGCGCCTGTAATCCCAGCTACTCGGGAAGCTGAGGCAGGAGGATCGCCTGAATCTGGGAGGTGGAGGCTGCAGTAAGCCAAGATCGTGCCACTGGACTCCAGCCTGGACGACAAAGCAAGACCCCATCTCAAAAAAAAAAAAAAAGAAGAAGAGCTGGAGGAAACTGTGACCTCTGGGTCTCCAGTCCTCTGGTGTGCCTCAGTTTCCCTCCCTCCGTTTGTGTGCATAGCTGCTGACCCCCCACCCCCCGCTGCCTCCTTTGGCTGTGTCTCAAGGCCCTGGGAGGCTGCTGTGATCCAGGCCGACAGATGAGGGGGGCTGCCCTCAGGTGGGAACTCTTGGGTGCCCAGCTTTCTATGGGAAATATTCTGAATTTGAGGAGGTAACATGGTTAGGGATCAGAGTGGGGCTCTCTTTGGAAGAATGGTGGTGAAAGAGAAGGGCCTCAGGCCCAGCTGGGTCTACCGATACTTCTTGGGGACCAGACTCTTTGGAGGAAACCATGGGCAGAGGATGTAGCCATAGACGTGCCTTGGCCAGCGCGTCGGAAGGCCGGTGCAGGATGTCCCGAGAAAGCCATTCCTGGGCAGCTGGTCCTGAAGCCCACACCTGGGAGGAAGCAGCAGCTGGCACTCCCGCTGGAGGGGTCTCTGGTCCTGGGGATGGTGGGGAGGGAGTGGTCCTCAGTGCAGCAGTTGAGGCAGGCGACTCTGTTCCTGAACCTTCCAGAGAGAAGACAGAGGTCAGCCTTCCTCCTAAGGAAGCAAAATCCTCCCAACACCCTGCTGAAGGGACCATGAGTGACCCCTTTTCCACAGGTGGTGAACGGAAGCTTGGGGATGTCAGATGCCAGCCCTGGGTTGGGAAATGTCCATTGGCTGAATTTCACAGTCCCCCCCCTTGGAGTCCTTTTTGAGACTATGTGGACATCAAGATTCTTTTTTTTTTTTTTTTTTGAGATGGAGTCTCACTCTGTGGCCAGGCTGGAGTGTAGTGGTACAGTCTCAGCTCACTGCAACCTCTGCCTCCTGGGTTCAAGTGATTTTCTTGCCTCGGCCTCCCAAGTAGCTGGGATTACAGGTGTGCACCACCATGCCCAACTAATTTTTTTGTATTTTTAGTAGAGATGGGTTTCACCATGTTAGCCAGGCTGGTCTCAAACTCCCGACCTCAAATGATCTGCCCGCCTTGGCCTGTTAAAGTGCTGGGATTACAGGAGTGAGCCACCACAACTGGCCCATTTTTAAAAATTAAGTCACAGAAATTCAGATTTATGCAAGGGGCACCTGGCCCTGACTCCCTGTCCCAGCTTCAATGCCACCAGATGGTTTCGTCTTTGAGCCATTTCCTATTTTGAGGTCAAATACCTTGGCTCAGCCTCAGGAACCACAGAGAACCGGAGAGTGCTCCCTGCCCGACCACCTTTCAGGTTAGACTCAGCCCAGGCAGCGTAGGCATTCCAGGCCGATCACGCTTTGCCAAGTGCAGGAGAGGAGGTGCGGTCCAGGGTGTTTAGCAGGCCCCCTGGCCTCTGCCCACCAGATGCTGGTAGGATCCCCCGAGTCATGACAACCAAAAAGGTCTCCAGATGTTGCTAAGTGTCTCCTGAGAGGCAAAAATCCCAGTTGAGAACTGCTGGGTTCCAGCTTGCAAATTCTGGCCCAAGGGTCAAATACAGCCCTTGGACATGTTTGACTCGGCCTGCAGGGTGTTTGAACTATTTTTTAAATTAACCAACAACATTTTAAAAGCAGGAGTTCTTATATAACCAGGTTCTCGTGGAAAACCAGATTTGGCTACACGGGCCTGCCTCCCTGCAAGATAGGATCAGCTCCAGCTAAGCGAGGTTGCTCCACTTAGAGGGACCTGGTGGCTGCGGGTTCCCAGGAGTCTCCACCACTCCCTGTCACCTCCAACACTGAGTTTTGCTGCCTTATCCTCCCATGCCCAGGCCCTGGGTGTTCTTATCCTCCCCACTGTCCCGCCGCTGACATTCCCCGTCCCACCCCGAGAGGCATTTCCATCAGTGAACCCGACTTTAAAATGTGAAAACAGGCTGGGCACAGTGGTTCACACCTGTAATCCCAGCACTTTGGGAGGCCAAGGCAGGAGGATCACCTGAGCCCAGGAGTTTAAGAACAGCCTGGGCAACATGCATGATCTCATCTCTATAAAAAATATTTAAGGCCGGGCATGGTGGCTCACGCCTGTAATCCCAGCAGTACGGGAGGCTGAGGTGGCTGGATCACCTGAGGTCAGGAGTTTAAGACCAGCCTGATCAACATGGTGAAACCTCATCTCTACTAAAAATACAGATTAGCCAGGCGTGGTGGCGGGCACTTGTAATCCCAGCTACTCGGGAAGCTGAAGCAGGAGAGGTGGAGGTTGCAGTGAGCCAAGATTGCATCATTGCACTCCAGCCTGGGCAACAAGAGTGAGACTCTGTCTCGGGGTAAAAAAAAAAAAAAAAAAAAATTTAAAAACTAGCTTGGTATGGTGTCTTGTACCTATAATCCCAGCTACTCAGGAGGCTGAGACAGGAGGATCCCTTGAGCCCAGGAGCTCAATGTTATAATGAGCTATGATTGCAACATTGTACTTCAACCTAGGCAATAGAACAAGACCCTGTCTCTTATTAAAAAAAAAAATATATATATATATATATATGCACACACACAAATACACACACATATGAAAACAACTATATCTAAACCATCTCTTAGATTTCTGCAGACCAGACACTTCAATAATTAGGATTTGTCCTATAAGTTCTAATTACTTTTGGGGTCAAATCTCTAACCACGGGGAGTTTAGGCAATTCTAGCATATATTAATATTCCAACACATTAGTCACATATTTACAAAAGAAAAATGTTATCGTGTAAAACTTTTTTTTTTAATTCCTGGTAAAAATTCAAGGCAACAAGCATTTATGAAGTGCTTACCAAGGGCAAGGCGGCAAGATAAGGCCTGTCAAGAATAAGAAGCCGAACAGGACACGCCCCTGATCTGAATGAATTCATACTAGAGGGAGAGACAGGAGCATGCACCATAACTATAATAAGAATAGAAAGACCTCAAAGCTGCAGGGAAGCTGCTGGGGAGGTGCAGGGGAGGTGTGCTGGGAACCAGGGAGGGGAGAGATTCATTCTGGTTGCTGATGTAAAATTAACAAAATGAGGAAGAGAACATTCTTTCCCCGTGTAAATCTTTCCAGAGAGGCCAAAAAAACTCTTCCTAAAATGTTTCTATTGCTGTTGCTGATCTATTTTTATACTGTACTCTGTATCTTCCTATCAAGGACCTGCCCTCTCATCAAAACCTAGGATAAAGATCACCTACTCTCTGACATCTCTCCTGAGTCCACCTGCCCTCATAATTCTCTGGGCATTTTTTTTGTGTTGTTTTTTGGTTTTGTTTCTGTTTTGAGACGAGTCTTGCTCTGTTGCCCAGGCTGGAATGCAGTGGCACAATCTCAGCTCACTGCAACCTCCACCTCCCAGGTGCAAGCGATTCTCCTGCCTCAGCCTCCCAAGTAGCTGAGATTACAGATTAGAGATGTCTTCTTTTAGGAGAGACAGGGTTTCGCCATGTTGGCCAGGCTGATCTCAAACTCCTGGCCTCAAGTGATCCTCCCACCTTGGCCTCCCAAAGTGCTGGGATTATAGGCGTGAGCCACCGCGTCTGGCCTTTCTGTGGGCATTTCTTATCTCCCCTTCCAGATTGGACGCTGCTTGAGAGCAAGAACCAAATCCAGCAGCCTCTATTCCCACCTAAGCCTTGCATGGGGCCTCATAAACTGCAACTGCTTATTGAATATCTGTTGGATAAAGTTCTAGCCCTCGCTTTCCAAGATTAATGTCATCACTGCAGGAAACTGTTAAAATAAAAACAGCCAAAATGTGTAAAAATTTTCAAGAAACATTTCCATTTTTAGCAGACTGTCAGAACTCACCCCCAATCCCGCCTTTTTCTTTGTTTCTAATTCTGAATTTGGGGCTAGCTGTGGTAGGCAGTCCCCCTTTTAATCTTTAAATATAGTTCTGAATATAATTACATTTTTGTGCAACACCGAAACATCATATCCTCGTGACAGGGCAAACTTGCGCTATTAACATCTGAGTTAAATCTCCTTCGCGTCTGTCTTCGATTGAGGACAGTTAGGAAGTATAAGATGAAAGTGATCGACATCGTTTGTGAATTACGTGCATTTCCTTGTGCTGTATTTCAATGGATTTTGCCCCTGGTGGTTTTGCATGTGTGAATACCAGGTTGTCCATTAGCGGAGCTTTCGCCAAAAACCCCATCCCAGCATCCTAGCATGAAGGCATACACCACGTTTAGAAGAAGGTTCCTCTTGAGCTGAGAAACAAGTTGCATCGTGTCGTGCTCTTTGCCAAGGACACTCATCTGTCTACCAAATGACCGGAGGAACTGGAGCCCACACAGAGAGAGTGGATAAATGGAAACAGCTTTTCTTGCGCCAGGCACTCACTCTTCTAAGCCATTGATTCCCCTTATCTCATTCAGTCCTCAAAATAGGTACTGGTATGCCTATTTTCCAGATGGGAAAACTGAGGCTCAACATGGTTAAGTAACTCACTGAGGTTGTATGGTTGGTTAGGAAATGGATGCACCCCCATCCGCCTCCCTTGTCCCCTCCCTGGCAGACTCCAGGGCCAGGAACCACATCACCACTCAGTTCTCATGATACCGTTGTTCTTCTGCCAGTTCCAGCCAGTATGTCGGACACCTCACTTACCTTGTAGGTGTGGGACCTGTCGGGTCCAGGGAGTGAAACATTGTCACAGAAGAAAGAACCTCAGGGCCAAGGAAAGAGGATTTGTGTGGTGTGTGCCTGTTACCAGCAGTCACACCCTCATGGTGCCTCACTCACCCACACACTGGAAGAAGCTCTCCACTGTCCAGAGGACTGGGGCAGCCATCTCGGCAAATTCCAGGCTCAGGTCTACCCTATAGAAAGCTTGTGTTCCCGGGGTTCCTCCGACTTCTTGGCATCGCTGTGGGGCCACAAGAAATTAGTTGCACATTGGCTGGGCGCAGTGGCTCACGCCTGTAATCCCAGCACTTTGGGAGGCTGAGGCAGGCGGATCATAAGGTCAGGAGATCGAGACCATCCGGCTAACACAGTGAAACCCTGTCTCTACTAAAAACACAAAAAATTAGCTGGGCGTGGTGGCATGCACCTGTAGTCCCAGCTACTTGGGAGGCTGAGGCAGGAGAATCGCTTGAACCCAGGAGGAGAAGGTTTCAGTGAGCCGAGATCGCACCACTGCACTCCAGCCTGGGCAACAGAGCGAGACTCTGTCTCAAAAAAAAAAAAAAAAGAAAAGATAAGAAATTAGTTGCACATGGCAGGGGCATCCCATGCCCTGTGGCTGTCCCCTGATGGGGCTACCTTGGTAAAAGCACGGGCCTGAGGAGCATACATGGTGAAGTCCATTTTCAGCCAGCGCCACAGCTCTGCCCTCCACGTTTCTTTCTTTTTTACTTTTATTTTTTGAGACAGGGTCTCACTCCCATTGCCTAGGCAGGAGTGCAGTGGCACAATCACAGCTCATTACAGACTCAACTCCCTAAGATCAAGTAATTCTCCCACCTCATTTTGTAATTTTTTTGTAGCAATGAGGTCTCACTATGTTTCCCAGGCTGGTCTTGAACTCCCAGGCTCAAGTGACGCTCCGGCCTCGGCTTCCCAAAGTGCTGGGATTACAGGCATGAGCCACTGTGACTGGCCTACCTTCCATGTTTCTGACCACATATGGCATCGGTGACCAAAGGAGAAGGGCCTCAGGAAGAGAAGGGGCAAGACAGAGATGCCACCGGATACTCACCTGGACCTGGAGCACCCCGGCCGCCGGAATGCTGACCACCACAAAGTCCTTGTTCTCAATCACCATAAAGATGTTGGACTGGTGGACTCGGAGGAATCTGAGGCTCAGGGTTTCCTCAATGTAGGAACCTCTTTTGACTAGACCCAGTCTCTGCTTGGGGATGTGAACTAAGACCTCCGACTCTGGCTGGAATGACACTGGAATGGGAAGGACACAGGACACAGAAAAAGACACACTTTGCAGGCTTGTGGACAAATTAAGTGGTGGTGGGCCTTTGCCAGGGGCCACACCTGTGGCCGGCACAGCACACTTCCCCAGTCAGTGACAGCAAGTTACTTGGTGTCCTGGTATCACTGCCTGGGCTGAAATTTAGCTGCATGGATGAAGAAGAGAAGAAAAAAAGACCATCCCCAAACACCTGACAGACCTTGCCACTTGCAAAGGCCCATGAGGAAGCAGATGCCAGGAGGGAAGCTGCAGAAATGTCTCTACTGAGACCGTCTTCGGCTTCGGTGACCTAGCCCAGTGCCCCTTCCATTTCCAAAGCAACTCTTAAGTAATATAACTCCTAGGCCAGGCACAGTGGTCCACGCCTGTAATCCCAGCACTTTGGGAGGCCGAGGTGGGTGGATTACCTCAGGTCAGGATTTCAAAACCAGCCTGGCCTACATGGTGAAACCCCATCTCTACTAAAAACACAAAAAATTAGCCAGGCGTGGTAGCGGGTACCTGTAATCCCAGCTACTTGGAAGGCTGAGGCAGGAGAATCGCTTGAACCCTGGAGATGGAGGTTGCAATGAGCCGAGATCGCACCACTGCACTCCCACCTGGGCAACAAGAGTGAAACTCCATCTCAAAAAAAAAAGAAAGAAAGAAAGAAATACAGCTCCTATCAGTTGTTTACACTTTAGCAAGAATTTCACTGTGTCAGGCTCTCAGGGGGACATTTTAAGCCAGCTCTGCAGCTGCTAATGGAAGCATCTGCCTTTATATAAAGGGATTTGAAACACTGTGAACAGGGAAAGAGATGGTTGGAGGCTCATCATGGTCATTGCCAATGCCTGAAAATCCCCAGAGCCCTGAGCCCTGATCCCGAAACTCAGTCCATGATAAAATTCTATACAAATGGAAAGTCTAAACCACCTCTAATCTACCCACACAGGATGAAGCCTTTGATCCATCTAACTTTGCACACCGAGTTCTTTGAATTTAAATTCCCTGGAGGTAGGAAGTGGTCTTCCAGATTCCGGACCTCTTTATATGACAGAAGACCCAGGGCAACGGTGTCACTCCAGGCTGAACAAAACAGTTATCACATACATGGTCTAGATCGGGGGTCCCCACCACCCTCAGATCACAGAGCCCTGGAGGGTCTGACCAGGCTGCAGGCTCTCTCCCGTCTCTGTTCTCAGAGCCTCTGGAGCCAGCTTAGGAGCTCCCAAGAATTTGCAGACCTCAAGTTTGCAGGTCTGTAGTAGATGATTTTACTTTTTTTTTTTTTTTTTGAGATGGAGTCTCGCTCTGTCCCCCAGGCTGGAGTGCAGTGGCGCCATCTCGGCTCACTGCAAGCTCCGCCTCCCAGGTTCACGCCATTCTCCTGCCTCAGCCTCCCGAGTAGCTAGGACTACAGGCCCCCGCCACCACGCCCGGCTAATTTTTTGTATTTTTTTAGTAGAGACAGGGTTTCACCGTGTTAGCCAGGATGGTCTCGATCTCCTGATCTCGTGATCCACCCGCCGCGGCCTCCCAAAGTGCTGGGATTACAGGCGTGAACCACCGCGCCCGGCCGATGATTTTACTTTTTATTCACCCCACATCCCACCCCTACTCCACACACACATACCCCAACACCTTCCAGCAAAAGCAAACTTCTCTTTGTCCTGAGCATTTCTGAAATGCATAGCCAAGGTTGGGACTGAGGAGAGGAGAGGTGGGATGAGACAGAGGGGAATAAGGTGCCCAGAGGAGGGAGAAAACAGAGACCAGAATGTGATGAAGTTGGAAAGGTGGACATTAGGGGCACTCCTGGGTCTTACCCGGTGGGCAAGCAGCTTCTAAAGAATAGGCATGGTGACCGCTCACCAGCCATAGTGGCAGGAGCTCAGCAGAGGTGTTCAGCACCTGGGGAGGAAGGGGGGTCCCCCTGAGGTCTCCAAAACTGCTCCTTCCAGATGCAAACTCCCTCCACAGGGGCCCCCTCTCCTACCTTCGAATTAGTCTCTGAACTAAAGCCCCAAGTGTTACAAAGCCCAGGTCAGGGATTATTGCGCCGATGCAACTAGGAAATATTATTTAGCTGAGATATTTTTAGCAGGAAGCGAGCTCAGAGCAAATGTCATGTGAGCCGTCTTCTCTTACACGGCAACTTTGGGCTATTTAAAGAGACGGTAATTACGCTCCTGCCGCCATGATCAGGACGCACTGAATGCATGATTGCAGGAGCCCCTCATCTGCAGAGCGGAGCGCTTTACACTAATGGGGCCCAATTTTCGAAGGCGCCTGCCTAAATCTGTCCAGTCTCGCAGGTGGACATTTGACTTGTCACTGGAGGGGTGGCAACCTGCTCTTCTAGGTGCTATGCCCCAGAGGCCCCTCACCTCCTGGCAGGGCCTGCCGCCCACCACTGACCTCCCACCTCTGAAGAAGGCCTTGTCTTGGGCTTTGGACGGTGACAGTGGTGGCATTGATGTCCACATACAGTCCCATCAGGCTGGCATCTTCAAGAGAAGCCACCAGCTCCCCTCGAAGGGACAGCAGCCATGGAGTCTGGAGAAAGAGGACACATTCACAAACCATGTGGCCAGGGAGGCACGGTCACTAGGGGTTATGGAGAAGGGACACTTGAGGGGTCACCTAGGAAGGTAACAGGGTCACGGGGAGAATAATCTAGGCCAGGAGGCAGGACGGCAGGCCACTCTGGGAGGAGAGTCAACCAGACGCTAGCACGCTTCTACTTTAGGGTAGGAGGCCCCTTGCAGGGGTACTTGGCACACAGTAGGTGTACAACGCAACTGAAAGAATGAACACACAGTTACCCCTAACAGCAATGCCAACCAGTCGGCCCCTATGCCGCCCTGGCTGGGCACAACTGGAGTCCTGTCCTTGGCTCTGTTTGCCACCCTTTAGTGGGACATGGGAATCAGGGTCTTGAATAAAGGTGAGGGCCAGATGCAGGCAGAGGGACAGGGAAGGGTCCCCAGCTCCCATCTCAGGAGGACTGGCAGGGGGACGTCAGGAAGACTTGGGGAGGTCAAGCTCACTGACCCCAAATATTCAAAGGGATGTGAAATGGAGAAGAGGGACTGGATCCTTCGGGGAGGCTGTGGGAAACACTCAAAGGACCAGCAGAAGGAAAATTCGGGAAACACCTGTGCAACATGGAACAAGCTCCTTACAAAGGAACAAGCTCCCTGTCACTGGAGACTTGGCAGAGAGAATCTTAGCACAGGAAGGACCTTACAGCCTTCCAACCCAGCCTCCCACCCAAAGCTGGGGTCCCCTCTTCAAGATTGTTCTCAGATGGCCTCAGGCCTCTGCCTGGAGGGCATCAGCAGGAGCTTCAAACTTCAGCCGGCAAGACCTGGTCCTTGAAGAGTCTGTACCGTCCACGACACTCTCCGGAGGACAAGCAAACTCAAAAGCTGCCTCAGAGCATCCTGAGCACCCACCAGTCCTAGCAGAAACTTCCAGAGAGTTGCTCCTGCTACTTCAATGGGGCCCGCTTACCTGTCTATTGTCCCTCCACAGGGGCAGGGGCCGGGAGACCTGCAGAGACAAAGAGGAAGCAATGTCTCCTGCAAGCGGTGAGCAAAGGTGAGCAAACATCCCTGCCTGTGCCCATCAGCACCGGCAATTACCCCAGCAGGAGGCCGGTGAGAGAGCTGTGCCGCAGGGTTGTTTGCTCATTAAGACAAGAAAATCATTTATGTTCTGGGACTCGAGTGTCAACAGACGCAGGGAAATGTCACTGCCTCAGCTGCCATCCTAGGCCCGGCCAAGGGGGCAGCTGGGGTCCTGGGCGCAGCTGGTGAGGCCAAGAGCGGGTGTGCATGGGACCAACCCTGCTCACAGCCCACTTCCATTGGGGCTGTTTCCTAGGCCTCTTGTCTTTTTTTCTCCCTAAGTCCCAATTTCTTCCTCGCCCTTTTTCTTTCCACTTTGGATCCAACTAGCAGAAGTAGAGAGTGAGGGCTTCTACGGGCCCAGAGAGTACACATGTGCCCCCCAATGGCACCATTCTTAGGGGCACCAACCATCCCGGTTCCCCAGCAGTGGGGAGGTTCCCCTGATGTGGGATTTTCAGTGCTAAAACTGAGACAGGCCCAGGCAAACCGAGACAGTGGTTTCTCGTACCGCGCCTGAGTCTCACAGCCATCCCGTAGGGTGGCACCATTCTCCCGTTTCACAGACCAGGGTCCAAGGTGATGGCGTGGGCAAGGCACCTTCCCCAAAACCCCTCTGCAGCCAGTGCCGCCCCACCCAGGTGCTCTCTCAAGTCTCTCTACTTTCTCCAAATGCCCCTTTGCCTTTGCGTCAGACTTGGCCAGGGAGGTTGTGGCACCGGACAGAGTCACAGACCAGCAGAGGGTCCCTCAGAGACCATCAGACCCCCTCTCCTACCCGATACAGAATGGGGAGACTGGAGCCAGAGTGGACTGACTCATCTTGACAGCTCCCCAACTCAAGGCTACCCACCTCTTCTCCCCAGGGGCAAAGAAGGGCTTCCAGAAGCAGAAAGGAGTGGGTGGGGCCAGGAAAAGGCCCGCCACCACCATGCAGCCTCCCCAGTTGCCCAGCTCGGCTGTTCCTTGGCCCCAGAGAGCCCATGTTGGCAGCAGGCTCGGGCTGCCCACAGGGAGCCCCTCGGGTCAGCCCCGTGATGGCCTTGCTTTTAGGGGGTGCTGCCTTCCCTTGGGGAGCAAAGTGGAAGAAATGGAGGAGACGTCCACAAGGTCTGGCAGGAGAATGAAGAGGATGCGGCAATTCCTCAACACCACCAAAGCTGCACCATGGTGCCCCAGCCCATCCCCCCTGCTGAACCAGGAAGAAGACAGAGAGGCCCCCAGAGGCCAGGCTGTAAGAAGGAGGGAAGCAATTCTGCTAAAAGAAGGAAGGGAAGGCCAGGCGCAGTGGCTCATGCCTGGAATCTCAGCACTTTGGGAGGCTGAGGCGGGTGGATCACCTGAGCTCAGGAGTTCGAGACCAGCCTGGGCAACATGGTGAAACCCCATCTTTACCGAAAATACAAAAAATAAAAAATAAAAAAATTAGCCAGGAGTGGTGGCAGGCGCCTGTAGTCCCAGCTACTCAGGAGGCTGAGGCACGAGGTTCGCTTCAACCTGGGAGGCGGAAGTTGCAGTGAACTGAGATTGTCCCACTCACTCCAGCCTGGGCGACTCTGGCCAGAGTGAGACTCTGTCTCCAAGAAAAAAAACAAAGGAAGGGAAGACGTGACAAGTGCGCAGCCAAAACGCACCGTGCCCTTTAAGTCGCCAGGAGGAGGCTATATTTAGGGCCCGTGGACATTCCGCAGGAGCTCGGGCAGCCTTCACTGGGAGCAATCGCTAATCACTGCATTGAGTTTACGGGTGCCCCTGGGCACACTTAACCCAGGGCAATGAATAGTTATTGCGCGGCCTCCCGCTCGGGGCCTGTGGGCACACTTAAGCGAGCTCGCAGATCGCTGCGAGCAGGGCACGGCTCGGGTACACCCTTGGGCACCCTGCGCCATCAGCGGGGAGAGGCAGAGTATTAAATATCTATGTGCCCTGTGCCCACAGCTGCATTTAGCCAAGGGCAAGGCCGGTGAAACGGCTTTAATTAAAACTTAATGCAAGTTCAAGGTGCAGCCACGGAAGTGGCGGCTGCAGAAGTCACCAGGAATGAATCAGTCAATTCGATGAGGTTCTCAGATGGGGGAAGGGGCTGGAGGGGAGGCGGGGGCAGCAGAGACCTGCCTCTGCTCCTTGTGTGCTGCCTACCTCTGTGCGACTCTGTTTACGGATGCAGAGCCCCCCCCCCCACCCACCCACCTGCTCCCACACCTCGGTCAGTGAAGGATGCCAGGGACTGGGGCATTGGGGCATCTGGGCTTCAAGGGCAGGACGATGGAGACCAAGCGGCGCCCGAGTGAGGAGTCGTTTCTGCTTTTCTCAGCAATTCGGCCCAGGCCCGCTGTCGTGTGAGGACAGCAACACCGTCCCCCTAGCGGCGGCTTCCAGAATCACAGGCTCAGTGCAAAGGGAGCAGTAACCAGCCCCGGGATGTCAAACAGGTGCCCTGGCAGCCCTGCTTGGGGATCCCGGGGCGGGGCCGGCCCCGCAATTCTTAGGTGCACCAACACTGGCTTTGGTGTGGCCACTCTGAGCCCTTAATAAAGGCAGGTGGGCAGAGGAAGCCCCTCCCGCTCAGCCCCTGCTCCTTCAGGTTAAGAAGCAAAGGAACTTTAGAGAGTCCAACATGGCAGTGAGCCAGGCTCAGAGCGGAGATGAGCCCAGGTCTTCTGAGCTGGGCTGGTGCAGGGGCCCTTCCCACCACAGCACACTCATTTTTGAAGCTCAGATCAGATGAGAAGAAAGCGATAAGCTCTTCCCGGGGCAAGTCATGCCTTGGTCATATCTGTTCCCTCAGCAGCAGCACAGGGCTGGGCATACAATAGATGCTCAATAAATGTTTGTTGGGGCCAGGCGCGGCAGCTCACGCCTGTAATCCTAGCATTTTGGGAGGCCAAGGCAGGTGGATCGGTTGAGGTCAGGAGTTCGAGACTAGCCTGGCCAACATGGTGAAACCCCATCTCTACTAAAAACGCAAAAAATATTTTAAAAAATCAACTGGCTTTAATTAAACTGGTGGTGGTGCATGCCTGTGATCCCATGAGAATCGCTTGAACCCAGGAGGCAGAGGTTACAGTGAGCCGAGATCACACCGCTGTACGCCAGCCTAGGCAACAGAGCGAGACTCTGTCTCAAAATAAATAAATAAATAAATGCTTGTTGGATAAATGGTGTTTGTCATCAGCAGTCTTTTCACTCCAACCTCCTCCTCTCAGTTCTGCCTTCCTCTCCTTTCTCTTCCTCCTTCCTTCCTCCCCCTCCTCACAGACAGAAGATGCCCACCCAAATCCCTCAGGCCAAATCCAGCACTTTGTTTGAGCCGCACAGTGCCTACAAAATTAAAGTGACTTGACCGGGCGTGGTGGCTCACGCCTGTAATCCCAGCACTTTGGGAGGCCGAGGCAGGCGGATCACTTGAGGTCAGGAGTTCTAGACCAGCCTGGCCAACATGAGGAAACCCCGTCTCTACCAAAAATATAAAAAATTAGCCGAGTATGGTAATGCATGCCTGTAATCCCAGCTACTCGTGAGGCTGAGGCAGGAGAATCACTTGAACCCAGGAGGCAAAAGTTGCAGTGAGCTGAGATCATGCCACTGCACTCCAGCCTGGGTGACAGAACGAGACTGCATCTCAAAAAAATAAATAAATAAAGTGAACTTTTTTTAACTGGAGGATTTCACATACAATTATACATTTCCAGTTTATCTTGAAATGTTGGAAAATCTGGCAAAATGGGGCTGGAGTGGAGTCCAGCCTCAGCTCCCTCTGTAGGGGGCCAGGAATGCAGGTTGTGCCTGTACCAGCATCCCCAGCCCCCACCATGTGGCCTGGCTCAAAGCCCAGCTCTGTTGCTACCAGCTGGCAAGTCTCCTAATCTCTCTCTGCTTAGTTCTCTCACCTGCAGAATGGGGATCAATATAGAACCAACTACATAGAATCGCTATGAAGGTGAGATGAGTTAATATTTGCAAAGTGAGTAGAACAGCGCACAGCACAGAATGAGCCATATGTAAGTGTTTGCTGGGCCAGGCGTAGTGGCCCACGCCTATAATCCCAGGGCTTTGAGAGGCCAAGGTGAGAGGATCGCTTGAAGCCAGGAGTTTGAGACCAGCCTGGGCAACACAGTGAGACGCCGTCTCTACAAAAAATTTGAACATTAGCTGGGCATGGTGTCATATGCCTATAGTCCCAGCTACTTGGGAGGCTGAAGTGGGAGGATCCCTTAAGCTCAGGAGGTCAAGGCTGCAGTGAGCCTGCGTGACAGAGCAAGATCCTGTCTCTTTAAAAAAACAGGCCGGGTGCAGTGGCTCCCACCTGTAATCCCAGCACTTTGGGAGGCTGGGGCAGGTGGATCATTTGAGGTCAGGAGTTCAAGACCAGCCTGGCCAACATGGTGAAACTCCATCTCTACTAAAAATACAAAAATTAGCAGGGCATGGTGGCACACACCTCTAATCCTAGCTACTTGGGAGGCTGAGGCAGGAGAATCGCTTGAACCCAGGAGGCAGATGTTGCAGAGAGCCGAGATCGCACCACTGCACTCCAGCCTGGGCAACAGAGCAAGACTCCATCTCAAAAAAACAAACAAACAAAACAAACAAACAAACAAAAAACCAGCTGACTAAATGAAGGAATGAGTAAAATTCTTTATTGCCTCCTCCTCAGTCTAGCACACTCATTTCTGTGGCGGGTTTGGTCCCTATAGATGTTTGGGTTTCTAGCCCTCCCCACTCCCATCCAAATCATGTTTAGCTTACAGAGGTGCCCCGCTGATGAGAGCTAGAGAGAAACTTGAATTCAAGGAGCACACACGGCCATGAAAGAGCTCACAATTGGATGTGGGGCTCAACCTTTCTTCCCTGATGTTTAAAATGTAGACATTGCACCTGATCGTACCTGGGGTCTATAACTCTTTGACATTACCCAGGTCAAAAAAAAAAAAAAAAAAAAAGCATCCAAACTAGCAAATTTTTTCAATCCAGAGAGAAAGGACACAAAGATGCAATTTTGCAGCTTTGGTGATAACCCAACTGGCCCCCTGAGCCAGCCAAGATGGGAAATCCAGAACCCGAGGTCAGAGAGCTTTAATCCCCCCTCCCCTCCCATCTCACTCGTCCTTGCTCAGAACCCAACCCAGCAGACTTGGACCTAGCCAGTACCCAGGGATGTCTAGGAGAACAATGCCATACTGCATCTGCAGCTACCACCTGTCTCCCTGGGCCACGTCCTGTAGTGCAGGAGCCAGGGCCACCTGCCTTGGCCTTTAGAGAGACGCCCAGCCTGGGAGGTCCCTCTGCCACCTCCCAGACCCCCCGAACCCATTACCTGGATGAACATGGGCCCACAGTGGACGCTTTCCTGGCCCAGCCTTGACCTTAGCATCGGACACTTCATTATGTAGCGATCACTCCGCTCCAGCCCCATCACCCCTTTCTGAAATATTCTGATTTCCAGCCTGTAATTTGCTTTCTGGAAGTAGGGCAAAATTCATGTGTGCAAATGAGAGAGGAAAATACAGTTAGTAGCCTGCAATTATAGGTCAGTCCCTGTTCACAGCAAATAGGACACCATGAACCTCCTAGAAGGTGGGCTTGTGGAAGAGGGATGGGAAACGAGACCAAGGTCGACACCAACACGGAGCTTGGGTCCGGCTCTGGAAGCTGAGCCCCCACCAAGGAAGCCGAGCCCCCACCAAGGAAGCCCTCCAGGCTGGGGAGCATTTGGGGATTTGGGGAAGGTCAAACCTAGTCAGACAGAATAAGAGCTTGCGTCCTAATGTCCCTTGAGAGTTGACAAACATTTGTTCACACTTTATCTCCTTTGATGCTCACCAGTGTCTCATAAGGCTGGGCTATTTTTTGTTGTTGAGACACAGTCTCATTCAGTCACCCAGGCTGGAGTGCAATGGCCTGATCTTGGCTCACTGCAACCTCCACCTCCCGGGTTCAAGCAATTCTTGTGCCTCAGCCTCCCAAGTAGCTGGAATTACAGGCAGACGCCAACATGCCCGTCTAATTTTTGTATTTTTAGTAGAGATGGGGTTTCACCATGTTGGCCAGGCTGGTGTTGAACTCCTGGCCTCAAGTGATCCGCTCATCTTGGCCTCCCAAAGTGCTGGGATTACAGGCGTGAGCCACCAAGCCCAGCCAAGGCTGGGTTTATGAGACATAAAATTCCCATTTTACAGATGAGGCAGTTGAGGCTTAGACAAGGTAAATGACTAAGCCAAAGGCATGTGGCCATTTCTGAGACTAGATGTGAGAGCTGGTCTAGCTCATTCCGGTACAAGGCGGACTTCGAAGATGTCAAACCAATGGGTCCCTCTGCCCCTCCCAGGCTGCCCTCATTTAGCCACATAAGAAGAACCCAAGTCTAAGCTTTGCGGTGGGGCCTGAGAAGGGTGACGGGGCTGTCAGAGAAGGGCGACCACAGAGAGGAAGAGAAAGAGGAGGAGCAGGGTAGTTCCCAAAATTTCTTCCCCCACTCCAGACCACAGCCCCACTCAGGAAAAATTCTGGACTGGGTCAAGGAAGGGAGCACAAAGAAATGGAAAGGGGAAGTGGAGGTGAGGAAAAGACAAGAAAAAAAAAACTGTGAGCCAAACTGTGCGGCTGGTTGTCCCCTTGCAGGACCCCTGGAGTGAAATTTAAGTAACAAGAATGCTGGCACAGTGGCTCATTCCTATCATCTCAACACATTGGGACACCGAGGCGGGAGGATGGCTTGAGCCTGGGAATTCCAGACCAGCCTGGGCAACATGGTGAAACCCCATCTTCTACAAAAAGTACAAAAATTACCTGGGTGTAGTGGTGCATGCCTGTAGCCCCAGCTACTCTGGGGGCCGAGGTGGGTGGATCACTTGAGGTCAGAAGCTCAAGACCAGCCTGGCCAACAAGGTGAAACCCCGCCTTTACCAAGTAGTCTCAGCTACTTCAGAGGCTGAGGCAGGGGAATCGCTTGAACCTGGGAGGCAGAAGTTGCAGTGAGCCAAGATTGCGTCACTGCACTCCAGCCTGGGTGCCAGAGCGAGCCTCCGTCAAAAAAAAAAAAAAAAAAGGAAAAAGAATACAAAAATATCTTGCTTCTGTAAATTTTAGAGTCACATGGTCTCGTGAGCCCATAATGGGCCTGTGCAAGTGAGGGCTGTCAGTCAGTCTTTGCAACTCCTCAGCACCATTTATTCACTTCATTCAGCACTTACTGAGTACCTACTGTGTGCCAGGACCTGAGGCAAGCCTGTGGGTGTGACTGCCTCACCCCAGAGACTCCAGGTCCAGCAGGAGATGGTGTGTGAGTGGGCACATTATGAGTCAGTGTTGGCAATGATAGAAGCAGGTCTACTGCACAGAGAAGGGGGGATTCTCAGGAGGACTGCCTGGAGGAGGCAGCATCTGAGCTGGGCGGCCTTTTAATATCTATGCCCATAAACTCCATGAGGGCAGAGACTTCTGGTCTCCCTCAGCTCAGTTTCTGCAGAGGAATAATGGTGCAGTGTCTCCTTACTTGATATCTGAGCTCAGGCTTAGCTCCTTAAATCTCCCTTTAAAAAAAAAAAAAAGAAAAGTTTCCCAAACCCACCTCTTTCTGCACAAAGCAGGCCGAGTATTGAACTCGAAAAAGGAAGTCACCGTCTGAAGCCGGATGCAGGAAGTAGCCACATTTAGCAAGAGAAGAATCCAGGTGGTCAGGGGACCTCCAGGTGCCTGGAATGAGAAAGGGACAGAAACGTGGGTTGAGCCTGTGGAGGTGGCTTCTCTGGCAGGGTCAGAAATATCAGACTCGCAGATAGAAACTGCTCCGCCTGGAAGCTTCTTACCTGGAGGGGATAAAAATAGCAGTAATTTTTAAAAGTCTGGAAAGGCATATACCAACAGGAAAGCCCGATGGTTCTTCATTCAAGGTGTATCCAGAATCCAACCCCATCTCCCCACGTGAATCCTCGGCTTGTGTCATTGCGGCTGCCTCCTCCCATGTCCCCCGGCTTCCTCCTTTGCCCCAGTTGTGTATATTTCATGCAGCAGCCCGCAGGATCCTGTTCAAAATGTAGGCAGATTGTGTCTCTCCTCTGCTCAAACCTCTTCATTGCCGGCCAGGCACAGTGGCTCACACCTGTAATCCCAGCACTTTGGGAGGCCGAGGTGGGAGGATCACTTGAGCTCAGGAGTTCGAGACCAACCCGGCCAACATGGCAAAACCCCATCTCTACTAAAAATACAAAAATTAGCCAGGTGTGGTGGTGCCCGCCTGTAATTCCAGCTACTTGGGAGGTTGAGGCACGAGAATCACTTGAACCCGGAAGGTGGAGGTTGCAGTGAGCCAAGATTGTGCCACTGCACTCCAGCCTGGGTGATGGAGTGAAACACTGTCCAAGAAAAGAAAAAAAAAAAAACTCCATTGCTTAAAAAAACAAAGCCCTTGAAAGCCTCACGTGACCTGCCCTCACTTCTCTGACCCCCTTTCCCACTTCTCTTCTCCTCCCTCCCTCTGCTCCAAACACACCAGACCCACTGCTATTTCTCAATCATCCCAGGCCCACTCCTGCCTCAGGCCCCTTGCACTGGCTGTGCCCTCTGCCTGGAACTCTCTTCTCCTAGATATCCGCCTGGCTGACTCCCCTGCCTCCTTTCAGTCCTTGTGCAAATGTTGCCTTCTCCATGAAGCCCACCCTGACTACCCTCTTAACACTCCCCGATCCTGCCCTCCTTCACCCTTTTCTGCAGAATCATTGTCTTCTAACCAACTATCTTACTGGCTTATTTGTTATATTGATTGTTTATTGCCCTCTAGTCAAATGTCAGCTCCATGGGGCCAGGGATATTTGTCTGTTTTGTTCATTGCTGCATCTTTAGTGCCTCAAGCTGTTTCTGGCACACAGAAGGTTCTCAATAAATAGTTGTTGAATGAGGCTGGGCACGGTGGCTCACACCTATAATCACTCCACTTTGGGAGGCCGAGGCGAGTGGATCACTTGAGGCCAGGAGTTCGAGACCAGCCTGGCCAACATGGTGAAATCCTGTCTCTACTAAAAATACAAAAAAATTAGCTGGGAGTGGTGGCAGGCACCTGTAGTCTCAGCTACTCAGGAGGCTAAGGCAGGAGAATCACTTGAACCCAGGAGGCGGAGGTTGCAGTGCGCCAAGGTCGCACCACTGCACTCCAGCCTGGGCAACAAAGTGAGACTCTGTCTCAAAAAAATAAATAAATACAAATAAAAATAGAAAAATTCGCTCAGCGCGGTGGGGGGCACCTGTAGTCCCAGCTACTCTGGAGGCTGAAGCAGAAGAATCGCTTAAACCCGTGGGGCGGAGGTTGCAGAGAGCTGAGATTGCACCACTGCACTCCAGCCTGGGCAACAAAGTGAGACTCCATCTCAATAAATAAATAAATAAGTAGTTGTTGAATGAGTGAAAAATAAAGGGGGCTATCTCTGGGTAGAGGGATTACGAGCAGTTTTGATTATCTCCTTTGGATTGCCTGTAGTTTCTGTAATTATCTTGTATTGCTTTTGTCATGATTATTTTTAAAGCATTTTTAAAGCTCACAGTTTCACTTTCAAATGCTTGACTCGACTGTGCATTTGATGGGAGATGAATACGCTATTCCAGAAAACACCTCTGGCAGCCTTTCTACGTGGGATTCTCTGGTGACATGCTTTCCTTTCAAAAGCACGCAGCTTCCACCGCTATCTTTAGCAAGAGATCAAGGCCGTGCCTCTGGCGGAGGAAGGCTGTGAAAGGTAGCTCGCTGGGGAAATAAAGTGTCTGAGCTGGATGTGCAAATTGACCTGGATCGTTTTAGTTTTGCATTCACGTTTGCACTTTGTAAATATTTGCCTGGCACCCTGCTGCTCACACCTGCTTGCTGTCCCCTCAAGTTTATGGAAGGCAGCAGGCACCGTCATTTCTCCATCCCCACCTGGCGCTGCCACGTGAAATGAAAACTCTTCCTCAAAAGCCACAGGTGTCTCTGACAGCGCCTAAAACTAATGGCCTGTGGCTGGCCGCTGTGACTAATTCTCTGATTATTGGCTTTATGATTTTACGCTTAAAACTTCTTTATAATAACACACAGAAATGTTTAATGGGCTCTATCCAAAGCCATAAAAATTACTTATTGAACAAGCGTTTTAAGACTATTAATCTATTGTTTTCCATTAATAATGGCTCTCCAAAGAACAGGCGACAGCTTAATGTATCCACAGCTTTTCTCCTGGAAAAGTGGCCTTTTAATACACAAATGTCTCTCCCAAGGCGTCCCGGGCTGGCTGGCCAATGGGTGGTTGGCCCTCCCAGGGCAGATTTAGGCCCTACCGGTCCCAGAAGGTGCTTTAGGAATTTCCAGAATGAGCAGGGTCCCTAGGAGGTTTTCCTAGACTTGGGTGAGATTGGAAAGCCTCCCTCCTCAATATCTCTTTTTCTGTGCAAAAGAGAGGGGGAACCTGGGGGCTTGCTTTGCAGCCACCGAGATGCAGAGCATGGAGGGAAGCAAGCTATTTGCTCCTCTCTCTACTCATGTTCCCTCCAGAAGGTTCCAGAAGGTTCCAGGTACGCTGAAGACATCCAATGCTTTCCTACTCCTTCTGTTGGAAAGCTCATGACAGAAAGGTTTCTGGAAGTGACACTATGCCCCTTGTTTTTTGCTATTTTAGGTGCGCTCTTGCCCCACCAAGCATGTGATGGCCTCCCATTTCTCCCAAGTGTTTGAGAATCACCCCTTTAGTCTCACTTCCACTTTTGCAGAGTGATTTCGATTTTGGAGCATAGCGGCACCAGATGGGCGCTTCTTCCAGGGCTTTGGGCCACTTGTTCATTCAACAAATATTTATTGGGAATCTTCTAAGCACCAGGCAGTGTTCTCGGTTCTGAAGATGCAGCTGTAAACAAAAAGCATGTGGGCCGCGCCCTCACAGCGCTGCCTTCTGTTGGGAAGAGGGGCGCAGATGACAAGCTTGGGAACAATGGCAGGAGATCATCTTACTAGTGAGGAGTGCCGGGATTGTGACTGGGGTGGGCGTGGACGACTTTAGAGAGCCTGGAAGGGCTGTGGGGGGAGGTGGCCTTTGAGCAGAGATTTGAGTGATGCCCAGGAACCTGCAAGAGCCATGGGGCAGGAGCATTGCAGGCAGGGGAAGGCAACACAAAAGCCCCAGCAAAGACCCCGCCCAGCCACCGACCACCTCTTACCTGGCGAGTGCAAGGTCCTGGCCAGCCACCGCCTCAGCCCCTCCACGTGGCTCCTCGGGATCCACAGGGTCATGTAGTCTGAGAAGCACTCAACTGTGTCTGTCCAACAAGAAGATGCTTCTGAGAAGGAAGGAAGGAGGAGGGAGGGAGGTGGGGAAGGGAGGGAGGAAGGAAGAAAGGAAGGAAGGTAGGAAGGAAAAGAAGGAGCTCCTCTCAGCCTGGCTTCAATGGAATAGTCAGGAAAGGGCATGTAGGGGTCACATTGTCCTAACAGAGTGACCCTTTACTCCATACAGAGGTCACAGTTCACAGAATGCCCAAGGAGGAAGAACCTGTTGGGGAGGTCCTCAAATTCCAGCCTGCAGGCTGGGCACGGTGGCTCACGCCTGTAATCCCAACACTTTGGGAGACCGAGGCGGGTGGATCACTTGAGGCCAGGAGTTCGAGACCAGCCTGGCCAACACGGTGAAACTCCGTCTCTACTAAAAAATACAAAAATTAGCCAGGCGTGGTGGCGCATGCTTGTAATCGCAGCTACTCAGGAGGCTGAGGCAGGAGAATCGCTTGAACCTGGGAGACAGAGGTTGCAGTGAGCCGAGATCACACCACTGCACTCCAGCCTGGGTGACAGAGTGAAACTCTGACTCAAAAAAAAAAGATTTCCAGTGTGCCTACAAGTAACCTGGGCACTTGTTAAAATACAGATTCAGTAGGTCTAAGGCGGGGCCTGAGATTCAGCAGTTCTACCAAGTTCCCAAGTGATGGCTGCTGGTCCAGGGACAACACTTCGAGTAGCAAAGTCTTGGAGGTCGTTAAATCTAAACTTTATGTTTTATAGGGGGAGACAGGGAGCAAGGTGACTTCATGGTACATATGTGAGTATTCGCCAGGCATGGGGGCTCATACCTGTAATCCCAGGACTTTGGGAGGCTGAGGAGAGCAGATTGCTTAAGCTCAGAAGTTCGAGACCAGCCTGGGCAAAAGCAAGACCCCCTATCTCTAAGAAAAAAATTTTTTGTTTAAATTAGCGGAGCATCGTGGTGCATGCCTGTGGTCCCAGCTACTCAGGAGGCTGAGGCGGGAAGACTGTGAGCTCAAGAGGCAGAGGCTGCAGTGAGTCCAGCCTGGGGGACAGAGTGAGACCCTGTCTCAAAAAAAAAAAAAAAAAAAAAACAGCATAGGCACTGGTGTCAGTAGGCATCTGGGTTTGAATCCCACCTCTGTTGTGTGTATGTATGTGTGTGTGTGTGTGTGTGTGTGTGTGTGTGTACCTGTTGCTTAGTTTCAGTTTATTTCTGTGAATTGATTGTATGATAATGATGGTGATGATAGTAATAATAGTGATGGTAGTAGTGGGATGATATTGATGGTGATGGTGGTGATGATGATGTGAATGGTGGTGATGATAGTGATGGTGGTGATGGTGGTGATGATGATGGTGATGGTGACAATCATGGTAGTGATGGTCACAGTGATGATGGTGCTGGTGATGGTGGTGATGATGGTGTTAATGGTGGTGATGATAGAAATGATGGTGGTGATGATGGTGTTAATGGCGGTGATGATAGTAATGATGGTGGTGATGGTGGTGATCATGATGGTGATGGTGACAACCGTGGTAGTGATGGTCACAGTGATGATCGTGCTGGTGATGGTGTTATTCGTGGTAGTGATGATGGTGATAATAGTGATATGATGATGGTGATTATGGTGTCGATGGTGGTGGTAATGATGGTGGTAGTGATGATGGTGGTATTGGTGCTAGTGACAGTGATGATGGCAATAATAGTGATGGTGACTATGGTGGTGATGGTGGTGGTGATGTGGTGGTGGTAATGGTGGCGATGGTGGTGATGATGGCAGTGATGGGACTTCATAAGATGTGAGACTTTAATGAGTTAACGCATATAAAAGTCTTTACAGGGTGATCACTGCAGAGCACTTGCCTAAAGGTGACAGCTCTTATGATAATAATAATTACTGTCATCCAGAGATGAAAGGACTTATCCAGGAACAGAGCAGCAGGACCAGCGGCCCAAACTCCCCACTATCATTTTCCAGCCCATCACAGAGCCAGACGGAGTATTAGAGAAATCGAGTAAATGTTAGAATACACATGACACTGAATCAATAATGAACCCAATGTTGTGTTCCTCTGCAGGTATGAGACGTATGTCTGACTCCTACAGGCCTCAGGGCTTCATTGTGGACACAGCCTCCCACTGTCTAGGAGAGCTGGTGGAGAAACTGGGAGGTCTCCCCTGAATCTGCTTGACATGGATATGGGATACTCACATGTACTTTAAAAAATACGGGCTGGGGCCGAGCACAGTGGCTCACGCCTGTAACCCCAGCACTTTGGGAGGCCGAGGCGGGTGGATCACGAGGTCGGGAGTTCAATACCAGCCTGGCCAACATGGCGAAACCCCATCTCTACTAAACATACAAAAATTAGCAGGGCATGGTGGCGTGTACCTGTAATCCCAGCTACCCAGGAGGCTGAGGCGGGAGAATCACTGGAACCCGGGAGGCAGAGGCTGCAGTGAGCCGAGATGGCGCCACTACACTCCAGCCTAAGTGACAGAGCAAGACTCCATCTCAAAAAAAAAAAAGAAAAGGTAGAGTAAGGGCAAACTGGCTCAGCCATGGAATTCTGCAGCTTTGCTGACCGCTCCAGGCAGAGAGCACAGCCTGCGCCCAGACCAGAGGGGAGAGGCAGTGTGCAATGTCCTGGTCACCCCTGACCCCAGCCTCTGCCCATCCCGCCCCAGTCCATTCTTGACACGGCAGCCAGCCACAAGGGATCTTAAAATGGAAATGAGATCATGTCAGTCCCTTCTCAGAACCTTCAATGGCTCCCCACTACCCTTGGAATAAAATCCAAACACTTCCACAATCCATGTGTTCCTGAGCCAAGCTGGTCTTTTCTCTACCTTAGGGCCTCTGCACATACTGTTCCCTCTGCCTGAAACACCATTCCCAACTCTTCATGTGGCTAGCTCTTCTTCATCTGCAGGTCTCAGCTTAAATGTCACCTCCTCTGGGAGGTCCTCACTGACCACCCCTACCCATTCTCTACCCTGGTCCTGTGTCTCTTTCCTTCCTGACTTGAATCACTGTTGGGAATATGTTACCTAGTTGTTCGTGAGATTTCTGTATACCTCTACTCGAGTGAGGATAGATGGAGATAAGGTTGTCTTGCACTGAGGCAAAGAGAAGCTCAGGAAGGAGAGGGGCCATGTCTGCCTTGTTGACCACTCTATCCCCAGGGTCCTCCCATGGACCAGTGCCTGTTGGCCAGCAACTGCTCAGTATCTGTCCAGCAAAGGGCTGTGGCTGGAGCCTGGCCTGCCCTGAAGCTGGAGAATAAGAGAAGTCGTGACCCAGAGATTTGTCTTTTTCCTTCTCCCCCATGACACATAAACTACAAGCTCCAGGAAAAGGCGTGAGTTATGTCTAACCTGTTCACCATGGCATCCCCAACACTTTGCCCTGTGCGTGGCATCCACAGAGGCGTGCTAAATATGGGTTAGGCACATGTTTTCATCCCAAGTACTCCAGCACAGAACACTGGAGTTTTCTGTAATCACAAAAACAACAGCATCGTGAGATTGTTCAGCCACAGGAAGTGGAATCCTGTTGGATGTAACCTATTTCCCCCAATAGAGCCCTGCCCAGAGTTGATAGAGAGCTTAAGTTAAATATACTCCAAGCTGGGCACAGTGGTGCACATCTGTAGACTCAGCTGCTCTGGAAGATGAGGCAGCAGGATCGCCTTTACCCAGTAAGTTGAGGTTTTAGTGTGCGATGATCATGCCTGTGAATGCCACTGCACTCCAGCCTGGGCAACCTAGCAAGACCCTGTCTCTGAAATACACACACACACACACACACACACACACACACACACACACTAGAATTATTCTACAACTGAAGAAATGGGAATATGGAATAATATTGTCTCCTGGGCTAATTTCTCTCTCAACAGAGACATTTAAGCCACCAGGAAGAACACAAGGCACCTGGGCCCTGGAGTTGGATGATCAGGGCTTAGACCCTGGATCAACCTATGTGACCTGGGGCGAGTCATTTAATCTCTCCAAGACCCCATTTCCTTTTCTGCAAAATGGGCACATGTGCAGTAAATAATTAACTTGGGTCCAAAGAATTGGCCCTTTGCCCCTCCTGGGTGAAAGCAACTGGGAAGTAAATTCTAAGCCCTTGGAATGTTTTGCCTGTTAAGAGTGTCTTTGTGGCTGGGTGTGGTGGCTCATGCCTGTAATCCCAGCACTTTGGGAGGCTGAGGCAGGAGGATCACTCGAGTCTAGGAGTTCAAGACCAGCCTGGGCAACATAGCGAGACCCCCCTCATCTCTAAAATAAATAAGTAAAAATTTAAAATAAAAAAAAAAAGAGTGTCTGTTTACCTGGGGCATTGGGCCATGCCGTATAGCCTTTGCTGAAAACGTGATTAATGCTGGTGGCCTTGGACCATGTGGTATCAGCTCAGCCTCTGGAGGGGCTCAAGACTAAAGTCAGGCCAGGTGCAGTGGCTCACGCCTGTAATCCCAACACTCTGGGATGCCGAAGTAGGCAGATCACTTGAGGTGAAGAGTTCGAGACCAGCCTGGCCAACATGGTGAAACCCCGTCTCTACTAAAAATACAAAAATGAGCTGGGCGTGGTTGTGGGTGCCTGTAATCCCAGCTACTCGGGAAGCTGAGGCAGGAGAATCGCTTGAACCTGGGAGGTGGAGGCTGCAGTGGGCAGAGATCGCACCACTGCACTCCAGCCTGGATGGCAGAGCGAGACTCTGTCTCAAAAAATTAAAAACAAAATAAAAATTTAAAAAAGACTAAAGTCAGCCACGTGGGTAGTCAGCCATGGCTATGCAACTGACCTCCAGTAAACCTTCTGGATAGGAAGGCTCAGGAGCTCTTCTCAGGTCTGCATACTCTGTATGTATTGTCACTCATCGCTGCTGAGAGAAGCTGGCCCCGTCTGTACAACCCCACGAGGAAAGGGCACCTAGAAGTGGTGGCAGTGGCTGCTGCCATCACACTGGCTGCAGCGGGGAGGTGTGGCTGGGGTCGAACACTCTATGGAGCCGGTGGGAGCCCCGCCCCTTCTGAGTTGGGACGGGAACTCCTTGGGTGCCTCGGCAACCTCTCAAACCGCAGCTGCAGACCCAGGCCTCCTGCTCTGTGGAGCAGGCAGGAGCCCCACCCTCCTGGATGGGGCTACAGCTGCCCAAACTGCAGCTGTGGATCGGAACCTCCCTGTGCTCTTGGGGGAGGGCTAGGAGCAGGCAGGATCTGCCTTCCCGGGTGCAGCGGCGCTGCCTTCCCAGGCCCAGGAGCTGGGTGTCTCTGCAGCCTGCACCCTCGGGGACCCCAGGAAGGACCCCCCCCCACCAAGTCTCTGCAAGCTCAGGGGTGTCTTCTGCTGCCTGGCCTCTCTCCACTCTAGGGGCCTGCTCAGATCTCTTAGGGGGTTTGGGGCCAAGCCTGTGAGCCATGAATGGCAGTGGGAGGCCGATTGATTCCTGGGTGGAAGGGGGCAGGTCCCCAATAAGGCCCCACCTGCGGGCCAGGGAGGGCCTGAAGGCTGCAGGCCGGGCTGCCAGTCCCCCGGACTGGAGTAGGGACTCGTGGTGCCTCTTTCCGGCTGGCCCATAGCTGCCCATGGACCAATCAGCACACACACTTTCTCCCCTCTGAGATCCATAAAAGCCCAGGGCACAGCCAAAGCCAGGCAGAGGACGGCCAGAGGAAGACGAGGGCAGAGAGGCGATGGGATGAGTTGAGTACCCTCTCTGCTGAGAGCAGTAGAGGGTGGGACGACCAGTGGGCAGAGAAAAGCTAACCACTCTGCTGAGAGCTGCAGAGACCTGCAGAGACGTCCGAAAGACTTGCCTGTGGAGAGAAGCCACCCTCTCCAGGGCCTCCTCTCTGCTGAGAGCTGAACACTCCGTGGGAAGACCTGCCTACAGAGAGGAGCTACCCGCTCCTCTGAGCTGTTCTAACGCTAAATAAAACTCTTCCCCTTCTTCACTCTTCACTTGTCTGTGTACCTCATTCTTCCTGGACACAGGACAAGAACTCCAAGAACTCAGGCAAAGGTGCCAGCGGCCACAGAGGTTTCCGGCCAGAAAAATGACACCCCAGAGATCCCGTAACAGAAGCTTGCCCCTGGGTATCTCCTGTACTGTGCCCCGTACACCTCTTCCCTTGGCTGATTTTAACCCATGGCATTTAACCATAAGTAACACAGCTTTTCTGAGCTCTATGGGTCCTTCTGGTAAATTATCAAACCTGAAGGTGGTATTGGGCTCCCTTGAACTTGAAGTTGCTGTCAATAGTGAAGATAGTGTTGGAGACTCCTGAACCTTGTAGCACAAAAATAGCCCCCGCTTCACTGACATCAAGAAGATGAAATGAGGGCTGGGCATGGTGGCTCACGCCTGTCATCCCAGCACTTTGGGAAGCAAAGGCAGGCAGATCACTGGAGGTCAAGAGTTCAAGATCAGCCTGGCCAACATGATGAAACCCCGCCTCTACTAAAAATACAAAAATTGGGCCGGGCGCGGTGGCTCACGCCTGTAATCCCAGCACTCTGGGAGGCCAAGGCGGGTGGATCACAAGGTCAGGAGTTCGAGACCAGCCTGGCTAACATGGCGAAACCCCGTCTCTACTAAAAATGCAAAAATTAGCCAGGCGTGGTGGCTCATGCCTATAATCCCAGCTACTCGGGAGGCTGAGGCAGGAGAATCGCTTCAACCCGGGAGGCGGAGGTTGTGGTGAGCCAAAGTTGTGCCACTGCACTCCAGCCTGGGCGACAAGAGCGAAGCTCTGTCTCAGAAAAACAAAAACAAAAAAACCACAAAAATTAGCCAGGTGTGGTGGTGGACGCCTGTAGTCCCAGCCACTCAGGAGGCTGAGGCGGGAGAATCACTGGAACCTGGGAGGCGGAGGTTGCAGTGAGCTGAGATCACACCACTGCACTACAGCCTGGGCAACAGAGCAAGACTCTGTCTCAGAAAAAAAAAAAAAAGGAGATGAAATGAGATGATGCATGTGAACCCTCAGCATAGGGCCAAGCCCAGAGTAAGCGCTCAACAAAGACATGTTACTCCCACAGTGTCATCTGTTTGCGGGGTGGCTAAGTGCAGGGGCGCTGGAGGGTGAAATCCTGGCTCTGCTACTCATTGCTATGGGACCTTAGACAAGTCACTCACTCCTCTGGACTTCGCGTCATCATCTAAAAGTCTTGTTAGAATGAGTTAATAGACACAAATCCCCCAAGACAGGCCCGGCACACGACACACGCTCCCTGTGCTGGTTTTTAATTATTGAAACAAGCACTAAGCTCTGAGTCAGAGGATGCCAGGCCCAGCTAGCCACGTGAGCTCCAGCACTCGGCCTGCAGGAATGCTGCTTCCTTGTTGGGAGAATGACAGCCTGAAATCCACGCTTTGGTGAAGGCTTTGGAAGGCTTTCTCGCTTCCAAAGTTGCCCAGTGTCACCCAGCAGGTTGGTTCTCAGTCTGCTCATTGGGGAAATACCCAAAGACTGATGCCAACCATAAAAGTGTGATTGATTCACCTGTTAAAACTTCTGCTGCAGAGCTTGGCTTGTCCGTGTCTGACCTGAAGGAGAGGCTCCATGGGAACACCGTGGGCTGAACACAGGCAAGACAGACGGCCCTGCGGGAGAGGAGGGAAGGGGGTGGGGACATGCACCGCCCAGCTGCTGCCTCATCTACCTTCATTTGCTCATTATATTTCTTTTTTTTTTTTTTTTTTTTGAGACGGAGTCTCGCTCTGTCACCCTGGCTAGGGTGCAGTGGCGCGATCTCAGCTCACTGCAACCTCCGCCTCCCCGGTTTAAGCAGTTCTCTGCCTCAGCCTCCCAAGTAGCTTGGGATTACAGGCACACAACACCACGCCCGGCTAATTTTTGTATTTTTAGTAGAGATGGGGTTTCACCATCTTGGCCAGGCTGGTCTTAAACTCCTGACCTCGTGATCCACCCGCCTCGGCCTCCCAAAGTGCTGGGATTAGAAGCGTGAGCCACCGAGTCCCGCCCACTCGTTATATTTCTTTTGAGTGCCTACTATGCACAAAGGCCAAGAGACAAAAAAAAAAAAAAAAAAAAAAAAAAAAAACCATAAGTAAAGAAATAGAAGAACAAAATAATCTCAGATAATAATCAGGCTCAGAAGAAAATGAAACAGAGTGGTGAGATACAGAGAGCCTGAGAGGACCTCTGATGGGGAGGTCAGTGTGAAAAGATCATCCTCAAAAAAGGCAACATAGATTTTAGGCCGGGTGCGAGGGCTCACAGCTGTAATCCCAACACTTTGGGATGCTGAGGCAGCGGGGGATGGCTTGAGCCCAGGAGTTCAAGATCAGCCTGGGCAACATGGTGAAACCTTGTCTCTACTAAAACTATAAAACATTAGCTGGGCATGGTGGCGCATGCCTGTAGTCTCAGCTACTCAGGAGGCTGAGGTGGGAGGATCACCTGAGCCCGGGAAGTCAAGGCTATAGTGAGCAGTGATTGCACCACTGTACTCCAGCCTGGAGGACTAGAGTGAGACCCTAGTGCTGGGATTACAGGTGTGAGCCACCATGCCTGGCCTCAAAAAGATTTTAAATGATGAATCTCATGCCTATAATCCCAGCACTTTGGGAGGCCGAGGCGGGCGGATCACCTGAGATCAGGAGTTCAAGACCAGCCTGGCCAACATGGTGAAACCCCGTCTCTACTAAAATACAAAAACTCCCCGGGCGTGGTGGCGTGCGCCTATAATCCCAGCTACTCGGGAGGCTGAGACAGGAGAATTGCTTGAGCCCAGTAGGCGGAGATTGCAGTGAGATGAGATCACGCCACTGCACTCCAGCCTGCATGACAGAGTAAGACTCCATCTCCAATAAATAAATAAATAAATAAAATGATGAATCTGTATTAAAGATTTTATTAACTCATTATTAGTGAGGGAACCAGGCAGAGGTTACAACCAGTTCAAAGGAGAAGAAAGAACAGATACATGTCTAGATCAGGATGCAAATAGACACCAAACTGGCTTCTTCCACAGTGGGGAAGGGAAGCCAATGGAACCTCCCCCATGAAATTTATTTGCGTGTCCATAGGCAGGAATTGGTTGCATTGCCATAGGTTCTCTATGACTTAGAGCACCCTAAGATAGCACAAAGGTGATGAAAGGCTGGAGTTAGACAGCAGGAACCCTCTTCTCCAAATAATGCTTAGTTTTCCATTGAAGACATCAGTAACCTTTAAAAATAATATTTTTGTTTATTCCAAATTTCTGTTTTTGCCGGGCGCTGTGGCTCACGCCTGTAATCCCAGCACTTTGGAGGCCGAGGCTGACAGATCACCTGAGGTCAGGAGTTTAAGACCAACCTGGTCAACATGGCGAAACCTCGTCTGTACTAAAAATACAAAAATTAGCCAGGCGTGATGGCACACGCGTGTAATCCCAGCTACTCAGGAGGCTGAGGCAGGAGAATCGCTTGAACCCGAGAGGCGGAAGTCGCAGTGAGCTGAGATCGTGACATTGCACCACTCCAGCCTGGGTGACAAGAACAAAACTCCACAGTAAAAAAAAAAAAAAGTTAGCCACCACACCCGGCTAATTTATTAGTATTTTTTTTTGTAGAGATGGGGTTTCACCATGTTGCCCAGGCTGGTCTCAAACTCCTAAGCTCAAGCGACCCACTCACCTCAGTCTCCCAAAGTGCTGGGATTACAGGCATGAGCCACTGCACCGAGCCCCCAAATTTCTTTATGTCAGGTAAAACATCACTGATAGGTGACAGTTGAACCAAGATGGTATGTATGTCATGGAGTCCCGCTGGGTATGGTGGCTTACGCCTATAATCCCAACACTTTGGGAGACTGAGGCAGGAGGATCACTTGAGCCCAGGAGTTTGAGACCAGCCTGGGCAGCATAGCAAGACTTGATGTCTACAAAAAAATTTTAAAATTAACTTGGTGTGGTGGCATGCGCTTGTGGTCCCAGCTACTCAGGAGGCTGAGGTGGGAGGATTGCTTGAGCCTGGGAGGTCTAGGATGCAATGAGCAATGATTGTCCCACTGCACTCCAGCCTGGGTAACAAAGCGAGACCCTGTCTCAAAATAAAAAAAAAAAAGAGTCCCTCGCAAAGACCTGGGGAAGGGCATTTCTCAGCAGAGGAAATAGGGCACAGCAAACAGTCGGAAATGAGTTTGGTGTGTTTGTGTTTAAGGACTCAAAAGAAGGTCAGTGGAACTACAGCCAGTGACAGAGGGGCCGCTGGTGGGCAAAAAGGAGAGGGGCAGGCAGGAGCCACGGCCTGGGGTGCAGGCTGGGGTTTTACCGTAAAAAATTGTGGGGAGCCCTGGAGAACTCTAAGCAGGGAAGGAAGAGGATCTCACTTTTTTTTTCTTTTTTGAGACTGAGTCTCTCACTCTGTCACCCAGGCTGGAGTGCAGTGGCACAGTCTCGGCTCACTGCAATCTCTGCTTCTCAGGTTTAAGTGATTCTCGTGCCTCAGCCTCCTGAGTAGCTAGGATTACAGGCGTGTGCCACCACGCCTGGCTAATTTTTGTATTTTTAGTAGAGTTGGGGGTTTCACCATGCTGGCCATGGCTGGTCTTGAGCTCCTGGCTTCAAGTTATTTGCCCACCTCAGCCTCTCAAAATGCTGGGATTACAGGTGTGGGCCACCGCACCCAGGGCAAGGATCTCACATTTTAAAAGACTCTTCGGGCAGCTGAGACTCCAACTATTTAAAATGACTGCAGGCAAGAACCTAAACTTCCCACAAAGAAGCTTTCCTTAGAGGAGTTCAGGAAATAATCCTGAAGCCAGAAGCTGGAAAGAAAGAATGACAGGGAGAGATTGGCAGAATGTGGAGCATTGAGAAAGCTCCTGCCTCCTGGCGGGAGTGAGGTCGGTTCAACCACTCTTGGGAACTGGTAGAATCTACTAAGACTGAACATTCCTCCACCCTTCGACCCAGCGCTTTCTCTCCAACTGCAAGGCGAGCACAAGGGCATCAGAGGACACGTGCAAGACTGTTTACAGCAGTGCTATTATTTCCTGTAACCTGGAAACCACCCCAGCGCCCAGCAGTGGTAGAATGGACCCATTGTGGTCTACTCCTACAATGGAATACTGAACTGCAATGAAAAGAAAGAAACTAGTATTGGACGGGCGCGGTGGCTCACGCCTGTAATCCCAGCACTTTGGGAAGCGGAGGCGGGCGGATCGCTTGAGGTCAGGGGTTTGAGAGCAGCCTGGCCAACATGGTGAAACCCTATCTCTACTAAAAATACGAAATTAGCCAGGTGCGGTGGCGCATGCCTGTAATCCCAGCTACTCAGGAGGCTGAGGCAGGAAAATCGCTTGAACCTGGGAGGTGGAGGTTGTGGTGAGCCGAGATCTCACCATTGCACTCCAGCCTGGGCAACAAGAGCAAAACTCCGTCTCAAAAGAAAGAAAGAAAGAAAGTTAACAGTTTAAAAAGCAATGTGAAAAGGCAGGAATGGGTGCCGCATTTCCTTCTAGGGCTGCCCTCATTGAGCCATTCGATTCCTGGGTGGGCAGAGGGCCAGGGCCTCAGGCCCAGCCCAGGGAGGCCAAATGCCAGGGCCCACAGTCTCCCCAGAGTGGGTTGGCAAAGAATGACAGGACTGGTTCCCCAGCCTGGAATCTAAGCTGAGACTGCAGCCTTCGAGCTGGGAGGAGCTTGCGGCTGCCTGGCTGCCCCGCTGCCCCGCTTCATTCGCTGAATTCAGAAGCGCCTGTGGCGAGCCTCTCCCATGGACGGCCGGGTACCCGCCCTGGGCTCTGCTGCCTGGACGCTGAGCCCGATGCGGAATTCCTCTCCCAGCAGCGGGGAGGCGCTATTATTAGTTGATTAATTTGCAAAACAAAAACCTGGCTGGGGCAATTGGTCTTGAAGGAAGGTTCTCCCAGAGCGAGTAAATCTGAGACAGAACCAGAAGAATAATCTTGGGGAAAAGGAAAGTGGCTGACTCTGGTGCTGAGTCCCGGCCTTGCCAGGGACCCCGACTCTGCTGTTACACAGGGAATGCTGTCTGGAATCGGCCCGGTGGCAGGTGGGGGATAGACAGCTCTCCCCTCCGTCTGATGCCTGCTCCTGTTCTCCTCCTTGAGCATCAATCGGGAGAAAGATGTGGGTTTGGGTTTTTCCCCCTCACTTCTCAGACCCAGAACTGCCGCATCCCAGTCTGGGGGGAGACATGATGCTCCATCCCCCAAAGCTGAGCCCCCTCATGGGGCATCCAGGAGAAGGCAATGGGTCCCCAGGACAGGGCCCGGACCTCCCCCTTGCTCGCCCGGCCCCACAAAGCCCCACTCAGCTTCTCCACTGCCTTCATTGTCTACAGACTTCAACCTCACAAAACGCCCGACAAAAGCCCTGCAGTCCACGGCCCAAAGGCCACAAGCCAGCTATTGTGACATTCCAGCTGGCCTGGGAGGCTTCACTTCCCACTCTCAGGAGCTTTTTAAAGTATCTCTTAAAAATGCATCTCAGATGGGGAAAAGAGGTAGCAATTCTGTTGCCAAGGAAAATGAGATTTTGGCCAAGTGCAGTGAGTCATGCCCGTAATCCCAATACTTTGGGAGGCCGAGACAGGAGGATGGCTTGAACCCAGGAGTTTAAGACCAGCCTGGGCAACACAGTAAGACCCTGTCTCTACAAAAAAATTTAAAAATTACCAAAGTGTGGTGGCACATGCCTATGGTCCCAGCTACTCAGGAGGCTAAAGTGGGATGATCACTTGAGCCCAGGAGTTAAGAGATGACAGTGAACTATGATCTTGCCACTGCACTCCAGCCTGGGCAACAGAGCAAGACTCTATCTCAGGAAGAAGGAGAGACAGAGAGGGAGAGAGAGAGAGAAAGAGAAAAGAAAGGAAAGGGAAGGAAGGAAGGAGAAAGGAAGGAAGGCAGGGAGGGAAGGAAGGAAGGGAGGGAAGGAAGGAAAATGAAATTTTCTCCTAATCCTTACAATCGAATAGCTAGCGACCACAACTCTTATCATTTGAAAACTCCTTGAAATCAAGCATCTCTTGGTCAACTTGACCCCTAATTTGTTTTGTTTTAAGGACCCTCTAGGACAAGGAAGACGTGTTCTGTTTTCTCCCAACCTTCTGGAAATCCTTCCCAAGATGGGAGGACTGGAATTCCAGAACAAGGGATGACAGGAGCAGGAGAAAGGTGGGAGAGACTGTGGCCGGACCTCACCTGAGAAAGTCAGCCCTTCCCAAGGCATCCATGCATCTGGGCCCCTCACCCATTTGGCCCCCTTCCCTCTTAGATGCAAGGCTTCTGATTCTGATGGAAGATATTTGGCTTCTTCAAGGAGTGTGGGCACAGTAAGCATGCCACTGGCTTCTCCCAATTCCTGAATAAGGGACACTTACCAGGCAAGTGCCGGGGACCCCCACATCCTCAGGCCCAGCAGCTCTCTCCTGCCCTGGGAGAATTTAATCTGAAGCAGTTCCAAGCAACTAAACGAAAGGTTGGCTCCTCCCCTTCCCCTCCAGTGCAGGTCTCAGGGGTCACTCAGGTGCCAGAAAACACAGGTGGGTGTCAACACTCTCAGCTCCTCCCCATCCCTCTGTATGGGTGAGATGAATTGCTTCAGCCATGGGAGCTCAAAATAAGATTGCGGATCAGAAGGCTGAAGATGAATTGATCCACTGAGGCTGGAGTGCAGGCCCTCATTCTCCGCTCCCGGGAGAAGCCTGTCTCTGTGCCCAAGGAAGGAAAGAAGCTAAGAAACTGAGCTTCACCGGAGGAACAGTCACGCTGTCTTGATGGGGCTTCCCAGAACCCTGCTCCAGGCCCCTCCTGGCAGAGTTCAAAAGGAGCTGAGGGGCCAGGCATGGTGGCTCATGCCTGTAACCCCAGCACTTTGGGATGCAGAGATGGGCAGATTGTTTGAGGTCAGGAGTTCGAAACAAGCCAGGGGAACATGGCAAGACCCTGTCTCTACAAAAAATTTAAAAACTAGCTGGGCATGGTGGCACACACCTGTGGTCCTAGCTACTCAGGAGGCTGAGGTGAGAGGATTGCTTGAGCCCAGGAGGTTGAGGCTGCAGTGAGCCCTGATTGTGCTACTGCACTCCAGCCTGGGCAACAGAACAAGACCCTGTCTAAAAAAAAAAAAAAAAAAAAAAAAAAAGGGGCCGGGCACAGTGACTCATGCCCATAATCCCAGTGATTTGGGAGGGCGAGGCAGGCTGATCACCTGATGTCAGGACTTCGAGACCAGCCTGGCCAACATGGTGAAACATTATCTCTACTAAAAATACAAAACTAGCCAGGTGTGGGGGTGCACGCCTGTAATCCCAGCTACTTGGGAAGTTAAGGCAGGAGAATTGCTTGAACCCGGGAGATGGAGGTTGCAGTGAGCCAAGGTCGTACCATTGTACTGCAGCCTGGGTGACAAGAGCAAAACTCCATCTAAAAAAAAAAAAAGACCAGGCGCAGTGACTCACGCCTGTAATCCTAGCACTTTGGGAGGCTGAGGTGGGTGGATCATCAGGTCAGGAGTTTGAGACCAGCCTGGCCAACATGGTGAAACCCTGTCTCTACCAAAAATACAAAAATTAGCCGGGCTTGGTGGTGGGCGCCTGTAATCCCAGCTACTCTGGAGGCTGAGGCAGGAGAATCGCTTGAACCCGGAAGGCAGAGATTGCAGACAGCTGAGATCGTGCCATTGCACTCCAGCCTGGGCGATACAATAAGACTCCGTCTCAAAAAAAAAAAAAGGAAAAGGAGATTAGGGCACGGACACATACGGAGGAATGACCATGTGAGGACACAGGGAGAAGATGGCCAGCTGTGAGCCAGAGAGGGAGCTCCGGAGAAACCAGCCCTGCCTGCACCTTGATCTCAGACTCCTAGCCTCTAGAACTGTGAAGAAATCAATTGGTGTGTAAATCCCAAGTCTGTGGTACTCTGTCGTGGCAGCCCTTGCAAACAAATATCCCTGCAAAATGAGGATTTAGGACTAGATGGTTCCTAATACCCTTTGCAAGTGAAAAAAAAAAAGTCTTGATTTTAACTATTCCATTTTATCTGTGTTTATCCCTTTCTCCCCCTGCCCCAAATACTTGCCATTATTGAAAGTCGAGGAAGCCAGGCACAGTGGCTCACTCCAGCCTGGGCAACAGAGCAAGATTCTATCTCAGGAAGAGAGACAGAGAGGGAGAGAGAGAAAGACAGCCTGTAATCCCAACATTTTAGGAGGCTGAGGTTGGTGGATCACCTGAGGTCAGGAGTTCGAGACCAGCCTGGCCAATATGGCGAAACCCCATCTCTACTAAAATTACAAAAATTAGCCGGGCATGATGGCACATGCCTGTAGTCCCAGCTACTCAGGAGGCTGAGGCAGGAGAATCGCTTGAACCCAGGAGGCGGAGGTTGCAAGTGAGCCAAGATGGCGCCACTGCATTCTAGCCTGGGTGATGAGCGAAACTCCATCTCAAAAAAAAACAAAAAACAAAAAACCCAGAAACTAATTATCTCCCAGGTTTAGAGGCCAGAAGTCCAAAATCCAGGTGTCAGCAGGGCCACGATCTCTCTAAAGATCCCAGGGGAGGGTCGTTCCCTGCCTCTTCCTAGCTTCTAGTGGCTGGTGGCAGTCCTGGGTGTCCTGGGCTTGTAGCTGCATCACTCCCATCTCTGCCTCCATCACCAGCATATGGTATTCTTCCTGGGTGTCTCTGTCCACATTTTTCTTTTTTCTTTTCTTTGTTTTTTTTTGAGAGAGAGTCTCACTCTGTCACCGGGCTGGAGTACAGGGGCACTAAGTGCTGGGATTACAGGCCTGAGCCACCACGCCCAGCCCAAATTTTCCTCTTCTTATAAAGATTCTAATTACTGGATTAAGGGCCAGCCTAATCCAGTATGACCTCACTTAACTTGATTGCATCAGCAAAGACCCTATTTCTAAATAAGGTCACATTCCCACATATCTGGGATTTGGCTTTTTTTTTTTTTTCTTTGAGACAGGGTCCTACTCTGTCACCCAGGCATGAGTGCAATGGTGCAATCACGGTTCACTGCAGCCTCGACCTCCTGGGTTCAAGCAATCCTCCTGTTTCAGCCTCCTGAGTAACTGAGAATACAGGCACACACCACCATGCTTGGATGATTTTTAAATTTTTTCTAGAGACAAAAGAGACCAGAGGGAACAGCCACGGTGGCTCACGCCTGTAATCCCAGCACATTGGGAGGCTGAGGTGGGCAGATCACTTGAGGTCAGGAGTTTGAGGCCAGCCTGGCCAACATGGTGAAACCCCATCTCTACTAAAAATACAAAAATTAGCCAGGCATCATGGTGCATATCACTCATTCTAGCTACTCGGGAGGTTGAGGCACGAGAATCACTTGAACCCAGGAGGCAGAGGTTGCAGTGAGCTGAGATCACACCACTGCACTCCAGCCTGGGCGACAGAGCAAGACCCTATCTCAAAAAACAAACAAACAAGAGACAGAGACCAGAGGTCTCTGAGATGGGGTCCGTACGAAAGATACCACTACGTTGTCCAGGCTGGTCTCAAACTTCTAGGCTCAAGTGATTCTCCTGCCTCAGGCTTCCAGAGTGCTGAGATTACAGGTGTGAGCCACTGCACCCGGCCTGTTTCTCTTTTTCTTTTCTTTTTTTGAGACGGAGTTTCACTCTGTCACCCAGGCTGGAGTGCAGTGGCACGATCTCTGCTCACTGCAACCTCCACCTCCCAGGTTCAAGCAATTCTCTGCCTCATCCTCCCGAGTAGCTGGGATTACAGGCACCTGCCACCACGCCCGGCTAATTTTTTGTATTTTTAGTAGAGGCGGGGTTTCACCATCTTGGCCAGGCTGAACTTAAACTCCTGACCTCATGATCCACCCGCCTCAGCCTCCCAAAGTGCTGGGATTACAAGCGTGAGCCACCACACCCAGCCCTGTTTCTCTTTTTAACTCATCTTTTTGTTGACCAACTTTTCCTTTAATCCCAAATTGCTCGGGATTTATCATGAGCCGCCTAAGAAGACATGGAGTTGGAAGTGGAGACCCAGAGTGGTGCATGGAAGCTGGTTGTCACCAGGGTCTGTTCACGCTCAGGTGAAAGGCCCTCATCACACCAAATAGAAGCAGGCAGGATCAGAACACACAGCTGGTGAAACCCTCACGGGCCCTGGAGGAGGCCCAGATGCCCTGGCCCACTTCATAAGGCCTCAAACAGAAACGCCAAAGCCAGGGCAAACATCACTGGTACACAGCTCACTCAGAGAACCTGCAAGGACCACCCTGGAGCTGTTGTTTAAATCTTAAAAAGAGAAGAAGAAACAGGAATTGAAAAACAGGTTTTCTTTCCTAATCTGATACCCTAAACCCCATTCCTCCTACACACACACGCACACACCTATAAACATAGCCACAGACATCTCTACACACACACCCTGAAACCCACCTACACACACAACCCTATACAAAACTCTTAGCATATGCCCCACACACTCCTAGAAATGCGCACACACACACACACACACACGCATGCAGTAGGGGCTCCCGTCTTAGATATTTTTAGAGAAAGCAATTTCATTGGGGTCTTTCCAGTGGAGCTCAAATTTCATTTCTCCATTTGGGAAAATCACATTTTCAAAATAGCTTTCTTTTTTTTTTTTTTTGAGACAGTCTCGCTCTGTCACCCAGGCTGGAGTGCAGTGGTGCAATCTCAGCTCACTGCAACCTCTGCCTCCCGGGTTTAAGTGATTCTCCTGCCTCAGCCTCCTGAGTAGCTGGGACCACAGGCGTGCGTCATCAAGCCTGGCTCATTTTTTTGTGTGTGTTTTTAGTAGAGTCGGTGTTTCACCGTGTTAGCCAGGATGGTCTTGATCTCCTGACCTCGTGATCCGCCCGCCTCGGCCTCCCAAAGTGCTGGGATTACAGGCGTGAGCCACCGCGCCCGGTCAAGAGTAGCTTTTATGCAATAGTTGGAAGTCGTGAGAATTGGCCAAGTCAGCCCCAGCACGGTTCTCCCCATGGTTTTCTTATTAACACCTTCCTTCTCTTGCAAATACCCACTGAGCTGGTTTTTCAAAAGCAGAAACCACTGACCCACTCACTGGTCTCCTTTGATACTTAGAGGTTAACGATTAATAAAAATATACATATTGATTCCAACTGCCAAGCTTCCCAGGCCTTTTCAGTATGTCCATCTTGGTGAGATCTGGCACCATTACTTACCACTTTTATGAGGAGGAAACCAACATTTAACCAAACTATTACCAGGCTTGCTGAAGTTCCTCCTGATCAGTCAGTTACAAACACACAAAATAACTAGATACTTGGTTGCCTGAGAGGCAGAAGGTGAATGGGCAATGCGGCCTGTTGGTGAAACACGGTCTTTTTTGCTCTATTAGAATCATGAGACCGGGCGCGGTGGCTCACACCTGTAATCCCAGCACTTTGGGAGGCCACAGCAGGTGGATCACCTGAGGTCGGGAGTTTGAGACCAGCCTGGCCAACATGGAGAAACCCCACCTCTACTAAAAACACAAAAATTAGCCAGACATGGTGGCGGGCGCCTGTAATTCCAGCTACTTGGGAGGCTGAGGTGCAAGAATCGCTTGAATCAGGGAGGCAGAGGTTGCATTGAGCCGAGATTGTGCCACTGCACTCCAGCCTGGGCGACAGAGCAAGAGATCCTGTCTGAAAAAAAAAAAAAGAAAGAAAGAAGCAGCATGATTCAGGCCGGGCACGATGGCTCACACCTGTAATCCCAGCAGGATTTGTTGAGCCTAGTAGTTCAAGAGCAGCCTGGGCGATAAAGTGAGACCTCTGTCTCTACAAAAAAAAAAAAAAAAACTAACCAAGCATGGTAGTACTTGCCTATGGTCCCAGCTATTGGAGAGGCTGATGTGGCTGAGGCAGGAGGATCACTTGATCCCAGGAGGTTGAGGCTGCAGTGAGCCATGATCATACCACTGCACTCCAGCCTGGGCAGCAGGGCAAGATCCTGTCTCAAAAAAGCAATAAACAATAAATAAACGGGCAGGGTGGCTGTAGTCCCAGCTACTTGGGAAGCTGAGGCAGGAGGATCACTTGAGCCTGTGAGGTTAAGGCTACAGTGAGCCATGATCAAACCACTGTAATCCAGCCTGAGCAACAGAGTGAGACCCGTCAAAAAGAAGAAAAGAGAGAAAGAGACAGAGAGGGAGAGAGAGAGAGAGAGAGAAAGGAAGGAAGGAAGGAAAGGAAGGGAGGGAGGGAGGGAGGGAGGAAGGAAGGAAGGAAGGAAAGAAGGGAGGAAGGAAAGATTTAAACCATTCTAGGAGGGAAGTTCCCCTCTCCTGAACAGAATGCAAATCTTTGTCCATCCTTGCCCTGGAAGGAGAGCAGCCAGCTTTTCTGCTGCTAAGAACTGCCATTAATGGGCTGGCCTCCTCTGAGTCAGCAGGGTGCTGAGTGCCTGACTTGAGCATCTCATGCAGAAGTTCTTACCTGGGGTCCACCCTCAAAGAAACATGCACAGAATTCATGGGGTGCTTGAACTTGGATGAGGGGGTGGAAATTACATCTTTATTTTCAATAACTTCTACTTGAAATTTAGTGTTTCCATTATGAACATAGTCAACAAGCCATCACATTGTTATGACTTTATGACTCTGTCCCCAACAGAAATTCCAGATATTTTCCTATCACACGAGAATTGTTACAGAGATCTCCAGATATCTCCAGATATTTCTCAGTACTTTTGAATTAAGGCACTGACCCAACCTGCTGCCATTGGATGTCAAAGAAAAAAGTGCTTACAGCCAGGCGTGGTGGCTCACACCTGTAATCCCAGCATTTTAGGAGGCCGAGGCAGGTGGATCACCTGAGGTCAGGAGTTCCAGACCAGCCTGGCCAACATGGTGAAACCCCGTCTCTATTAAAAACACAAAAATTAGCCGGGCGTGGTAGCCCACGCCTGTAATCCCAGCTACTCGGGAGGCTGAGGCAGGAGAATCACTTGAACCCAGGAGGCGGAGGTTGCAGTGAGCATTGTGAAGGGAATGAAGATACCTCACATCCCAACACGGAAACCCAAGGGATGGACCAGTGTTTGCAGAGGAAGGTCCAGCCCTCTCTCTACTCCCATTCCTTGGGCAGCTCCCACCATGTCTGGGTCTTCCCTCTGCCTCTGTTGAAGCCCTTAATGTGGACCCCAGGGCTACTGTGAGACCCAAGGGGACCCCTGAACACTAGAGGGTGGCAGCAGGACTCCTTTGTGCCCCCCAACAATGTACGTGGGCCTGCAGATCTGGAACAGTGGGGAGCGTGCGCCTCAGTATGCACCCCCGCCTCCATCTGTGAACATGCAACTAGCTCAATGTCACCAGACAGCTGCAAGAGAGCAGGGATTCCTAAACCCTGGATGGAGTCAGAGTGACAGTCACATACTTCACTCCCGAGAGAAACTTCTGGGCCTTGTAAATCCTGTAGTCTAGCAAAATGTCCCCCTGTACTGAGATCACTCATAGGTCATGGGAGATCCTCTGGAAAACACGGAAGCTCTCTGACATAACCATGTAATGATTCTTTTTCTCTTTCTCATGAGTGCTGATGGGTAAATAATAGTAGCTAATATTGACTGAGAACTTTTGATGTGACAAGCACATAAAAAAAAAAAAAAACTTATTTATGGCCAGGTGCAGTGGCTTACACCTGTAATCCCAGCATTTTGGGAGGCCGAGGTGGGTGGATCATCTGAGGTCAGGAGTTCGAGACCAGCCTGGCCAACATGGTGAAACCCCGTCTCTACTAAAAATCCAAAAAAAATTAGCCGGGTGTGGTGGCAGGTGCCTGTAGTCCCAGCTACTTGGGAGGGTGAGGCAGGAGAATCACTTGAACCCAGCAGGTGGAGGTTGCAGCAAGCCAAGATCATGCCACTGTATTCCAGCCTGGGCAACAAGAGTGAAACTCTGTCTCAAAAATAGATAAATAAATAAATAAATAAAATTATTTTTGTATTTTTATTATTATCTCTTTAATTTTTTATCAAAAGTCCCTGTATTAGTCTGCTTTCAGGCTGCTAATAAAGATATACCCAAGACCGTGCAACTTACAAAAGAAAGAGGTTTAATGGACTTACAGTTCCACATGGCTGGGGAGGCCTCACAATCACAGTGGAAGGTGAAAGGCATGTCTCATATGGTGGCAGACAAGAGAAGAGAGCTTGTCTGCAGGGAAACTGCAGGGAAACTCGCCTTTTTAAAACCATCAGATCTCGTGAGACTTACTATCACGAGAACAGCATGGGAAGACCTGCCCCCACGATTCAATTACCTCCCACCAGGTCCCTCCCACAACATGTGGGAATTCAAGATGAGATTTGGGTGGGGACACAGCCAAACCATATCAGTCCCTTACTGGTCCTACTTCCATGAGTGGCCATGACCAGGGGAAAAGGGAGAGGGACCAGCCAGCAAGGGGAGGGACCATCTCACAACATTCCATTCATACACAGACCAGTATCAAGTTACTATTGTGGTTAGGAGTTGGGAGCACGGGTAGTAGCGGTGTTGTTAAAAAAAAAATACAGCCCCTCCCCCAAACTGGGGTCCCTGGGGACAATTTAGTCTGCTTCAACCCAAGAGGAAACAGATCAAAATTGGTTTGGGGCTGGATGCAGTGGCTCATGTCTATAATCCCAGCACATTGGGAGGTTGAAGTGGGAGGATCACTTCAGCTCAGGAGTTGGACCAGCCTGGGCAACAGAGAAAAACCCTGTCTCTACAAAAAGTATAAAAGTTAGCCAGGTGTGGTGACACGCACCTGTAGTCTCAGCTACTTCAGAGGCAGAGGTGGGAGGATTGCTTGAGGCAGGGAGGTCAAGGCTGCAGTGAGCTGTGATTGCACCACTGCACTCCAGCTGGGGCAACAGAGTTAGACTCTGTCTCAAAATTTAAAATAAAAAAAAAAAAGTGGTTTGGGAAGGCCAGAAACATCAGGAATGGAGGGAGGAAGAAAATCCAGGTGCTGGGAAGGCCCTGGGGCGGCAGGCTCTTTGGAAGGCATTGCCTTCCCCATGCTGGGATCCCCCCAGCACTTCAGGTTTGGCAGGAAGGGGGCAGCCTGCAACCCCCAAGGGCAGGTCTGGGGCTGCCAGATGTTCCAGGCATGGGGCTGGAGGGGACTCACAAAGGCGTGCCCTCCAGGGAGATGACAGCGCCGCTCCCAGCTTCTCACCCGGTCTGCCATGGTCCTTGACCTCTTGTAGCAGTTTGCTTGTTCATGCTTGATCCCTGTCAGCTTCTTTTTGTTTCTCTTTTTTTTTTTTTGAGATGGAGTCTCATTCTGTTGCCCAGGCTGGAGTGCAGTGGTGTGATCTCTGCTGCTCGCTGCAACCTCTGCCTCCTGGGTTCAAGCGATTCTCCTGCCTCAGCCTCCCGAGTAGCTAGGATTACACCACGTGTCATCACACCCAGCTAGTTTTTGTATTTCTAGTACAGATGGGGTTTCACCATGTTGGCCAGGCTGGTCTTGAACTCCTGACCTCAAGTGATCCACCTGCCTTGGCCTCTCAAAGTGCTGGGATTACAGGCGTGAGCCACCAGGTCCGGCCCCTGTCAGCTTCTTGATGGCATCCTTAGAGCTGGCATAGGTCATTTTGCCCTTAAGGGGTGCAGACTCAGGGGCCCAGAAGATAAATACCAGGTCCTCCTTGCTCTCCTTCGACCCATAGGTTGTGTCACCTCAGAGGACACAGCAGCAGTCTTTGTCTGGCAGCATCTTGGCAAAGGTGGTGTAGGGGTTGTCAATGGTCCAGCCCACGTCATCCACCAGGGTCTCCTCGCCCTCCTCCAGGGCGATGTTCTTCTCACCCTCACTCAGGCAGAAGAGCAGCACCATTTTCTTGCGCTTCTTCACCTCCTCTGGCGTCGAAGATTTGCCCACTGTCATGTCAGTGAACACCTTGATGACACCATCAGAGATAGCCACACCAGAGGCCATGTTTTCAGAAATGAAAAGGAGATAGCAGCCAGGTGCCGTGGCTCACGTCTGTAATCCCAGGTTTGGGAGGCCAAGGCAGGAGGATTGCTTGAGCCCAGAAGTTTGAGACCAGCCCAGGCAATATGGCAAGACCTGGTCTCTACAAAAAATTTAAAAAAAAAATTAGTCTGGCATGGTGGCATGTAACTGTAGGCCCAGCAACTTGGGAGGCTGAGAGGGGAGGATTGCTTGAGTCCAGGAGATCGAGGCTGCAGTGAGCCATGTTCACACCATTGCACTCCAGTCTGAGCAACAGAGTGAGCCTGTGTCTTGAAAACAACAGCAAAGAAAGAAAGGAAGGAAAGAAGGAAGGAAGGAAGGAAGGAAGGAAGGAAGGAAGGAAGGAAGGAAGGAAGGAAGGAAGGAAAGCAGGCAGGCAGGCAGGCAGGCCAAGCTAAGCCAAGCCAGGCATAATGGCTCATGCCTGTAATCCCAGCACTTTAAGGGAGGCAGAGGTGGGTGGATCACTTGAGGTCAGGAGTTTGAGACCAGCCTGGACAACATGGCGAAACCCCATCTCTACTAAAAATACAAAAATTAGCCTGGTGTGGTGGAACATGTTTGTAATCTCAGCTACTCAGGAGTCTGAGGCATAAGAATCAGTTGAACCTGGGAGGCTGAGGTTGCAGTGAGCCAAGATTGCACCACTGGACTCCAGCCTGTGCAACAGAGTGAGACTTCGTGGGGAGGGGAGGGGAGGGGAAGGAAAAGAAAAGGAGATGGCAAGGAAAGCCAGAGAAGAGGAGAGCTGCTGTGGCTGCTGCCAGGGTCTGACTGAACCAAGCACTTTAATTGTCCCCATAATCCTATGATCTGAGGTCCATACTCTTACTACCCCCATTTTACAGAGGAGGAAATAGAGCCCTAGAGCTGTCAGTGATTTGGGAGAAGTCTCAAGACTGGTGGGTGACTTGAACTTGGCCCCACGTGGTCTGGATGAGGCAAGTTACACCAAGACCTATGTGTCTCTTTTCTAGAACATGTGCCTCAAGTTGCAGCAGAGGGAGGCATGGAAATGTCTGCAAACTTCTTTGTTAAAATGTTTTTTCACCTTGTTTAGAAAACATACTAGTTTGATTTAAAGAAGCAAATCAATAGTTAAGAGCTCAGATTCCAGAAATATTCAAACTCGGGAGATATCGGAGAAATGCAAACAAAGATGGCGTTATGAGAGAGCATTTTACACTCATCAGAAAGGCAAAAATTAGGAAGGTGGGAATGAGACGGGTGGAGGATTGGCCAAGCTGTGCAGACAGGCAGGAGAGCAAGGAGCTAAGAGCCCAGGTGCCATAGCCGGTCTGGGGTGGATCTCAAAGCCCATCCTGGCGCTTCTGAGCTGGTTTCCTTACCCGAAAAATGGAGACAATGTTATAAAATTATTGTGAGGATTCAAACAACGATTGACATCAAGTGCTGGGAATGGAGTCCATGCTGAATAAAGGATCTGAACCCAGCACCGGCCACTATAAGCTCCCAGAGGGAAAGGACTTTTCTCGGCTCCTTTGCTGTATCCTCAGTGCCTAGAATAACTGAGCACAGGGACAATCTTCAGGGGAACCAGCAAGTAAACTATGGTAGAGTTGTACTATACACTATCCCATACACTGCAGCAGTTAGAAGCAATCACCTGGCGCCAGGATTGGTGAACTTTTCCATTAAAAAATAGATAGCACTTTGAGAGGCCAAGGCAGGCAGATCACCTGAGGTCAGGAGTTTTAGACCAGCCTGGCCAACATGGTGAAACCCTGTCTCTACTAAAAATACAAAAATTAGGCCAGGCGCAGTGGCTCACACCTGTAATGCTAGCACTTTGGGAGGCTGAGGCGGGTGGCTCACCTGAGGTCAGGAGTTCGAGACCAGCCTGGCCAACAAGGTGAAACCTCGTCTCTACTAAAAAATACAAAAATTAGCCGGGTGTGGTGGCACACGCCTGTAATCCCAGCTATTCAGGAAGCTGAGGAAGGAGAATCACTTGAACCCAGGTGGTGGAGGTTACAGTGAGCTGAGATCGCGCCACTGCACTCCAGCCTGCACCACGGGAGCGAGACTCCATCTCAAAAGAAAAAAGAATACAAAAATTAGCTGGGTGTTGTGGGGGGACTATTGTGGTCCCAACTACTCGGGAGGCTGAGGCATGAGAATCACTTGAACCTAGGAGGTGGAGGTTGCAGTGAGCCGAGACTGCACCACTGCATTCCAGCCTGTGTGACAGAACGAGCGTCTGTTTCAAAAAAAAAAAAAAAATAGGCCAGGTGTGGTGGCTCACGCCTGTAATCCCAGCACTTTGGGAGGCCAAGGCGGGTGGATCTCTTGAGCCCACGTGTTCCAGACCAGCCTGGGCAACAGGAAAACCTGTTGAAAACAGGAAGACCAGCCTGGGAAAACCCTGTCGCTACAAAAATTACAAAAATTAGCCAGGTATGGTGGTGTACACCTGTAGTTTCAGCTACCTGGGAGGCTGAAGTGGGAGGATAACCTGAGCCCGGAAAGGTCAAAGCTACAGTGAGCTGTGATCACACCGCTGCACTCCAGCCTGGGTGACAGAGGGAGACCCTGTCTCAGAAAAATAAATAAATAAAATAAAATGACCAATCTGCTTTAAAAAAATAGTTATTTTATTTTTATTTATTTATTTATTTTGAGACGGAGTCTCACTCTGTCGCCAGGCTGGAGTGCAGTGCAACCTCCAACTCTCTGCAACCTCCGACTCCCTGGTTCAAGCTATTCTCATGCCTCAGCCTCCCAAGTAGCTGGGATTACAGGCACATGCCACCATGCCCAGCTAATTTTTGTATTTTTAGTAGAGACGGGGTTTCACCATGTTGGCCAGGATGGTCTCAATCTACTGACCTCATGATGCGCCCGCCTTGGCCTCCCAAAGTTCTGGGATTACAGGCGTGAGCCACGGCACCCTGCCAGATAGGAAATATTTTAGGCTTTGCAGACCACAAAGACACTGCTACAGTCTTAGATAATATGCAAATGAGTGGGTGGGGCTGTTCCAAAACCTTTATGGACATTGAAATGTGAACTCTATGTCATTTTCTTTTTCTTTTTTTTTCTGAAACAGACTCTACTCTGTTGCCCAGGCTGGAGTGCAGTGGTGCAATCTTGGCTCACTGCAACCTCCACCTCCCAGATTCAAGCGATTCTTGTATCTCAGCCTCCTGAGTAGCTGGGATTATAGGTGCACACCACCATGCCCGGCCAATTTTTGTATTTTTAATAGAGACGGGTTTCACCATGTTGGCCAAGCTGGTCTTGAATTCCTGGCTTCAAGTGATCCTACCACCTTGGCCTCCCAAAGTTCTGGGATTACAAGTGTGAGCCACCATGCCAGGCCTCCATGTCATTTTAATGTGTCACAAAATATGATTCTTCTTTTGATTTTTTACCCCAGTCATTTAAAAATTAGCTTGCTGACTGTACAGAAACTGCCATGCCCCAGATTTGGCCTATGGGCTATAGTTTGCTGAGTCCTATTCTAGGGCTACAACCCAGAGAAATTTTGTTTTTTTTTTTTCTGAGACAGCATCTTGCTCTGTCACCCAGGCTGAAATACAGTGACACTGTCAAAGCTCACTGAAGCCTTAACTTTCTGGGTTTAAGTAAAGCTCCTACCTCAGCCTCCAAGGTAGCTGGGACTGCAGGCTCACAATGCTACACCTGGCTAATTTTTGTTTTGTTTTGTTTTGTTTCTTTAAAACAGAGTCTTGCTCTGTCACTCAGGCTGGAGTGCAGTGGCACAATCTCAGCTCACTGCAACCTCCACCTCCCCAGTTCAAGCGATTCTCCTGCCTCGGCCTCCCAAGTAGCTGGGATTACAGGTGTGTGCCACCATGCCCAGCTAATTTTTGTATTTTCAGTAGAGTTGGGGTTTCACCATGTTGGCCAGGCTGGTCTCGAACTGCTGGCCTCAGGTGATCCACCTGTCTCAGCCTCCCAATGTGCTAGAATTATAAGCATGAGCCACCAAGCCCAGCCAATTTTTGTATTTTTAGTAGAGATTAGGTTTTGCTATGTTGCCCAGGCTGGCCTCCAACTCCTGAGGTCAAGCAGTCGTCCCACCTTGGCCTCCCAAAGTGCTGGGATTACAAGTGTGAGCCACCATGCCTAGCTAACAAATTCTTTTTTTTTTTTTTTTTTTTTTTTTGAGTCGGAGTCTCGCTCTGTCAGGCTCCCACCACCATGCCTGGCTAATTTTTTGCATTTTTAGTAGAGACAGGGTTTCATCACCTTGGCCAGGCTGATCTCGAACTCCTGACCTCAGGTGATCCGCCCTCCTCAGCCTCCCAGAGTGCTGGGATTACAGGGTTGAGCCACCATGCCCAGCCAACACATTCTTAAAATACAACAAGCAAAGCCAGTGATCTTGGGCAGAATGAGGGTTAGAGAGAGATAATCATGCATCCTTGCTTTCCAAAGACAGATAGTTGACCCCAAGTTGTCCCAGTAATTAATAGCCTCTCTGTCACTCTCAAAAATCCCAGATTGAATTTGCTCCCCGGCCCCAGTTAAACCATCATTCTATTTATATAAATTAAACACATACGTTCCCTAGAGTATCCCAACCTCTAGAGCACTGGTCAGCAATTTTCTTTTTTCTGTAAAGGGCCAGACAGTCAGTATTTTCAGCTTTGTGCCATACAATCTCTGCTGTAACTACTCAATTCTGCCAATGTGGCATGAAAGCAACCAGAAATGTACATAAAAAATGAGCGTGGGCCCGGTGCGGTGGCTCACATCTGTAATCCTAGCACTTTGGGAGGCCAAGGCAGGTGGATCATCTGAGGTCAGGAGTTTGAGACCAGCCTGGCCAACATGCAGAAACCCTGTCTCTACTAAAAATACAAAAATTAGCCAGGCGTCATGGCGCACACCTGTAATCCCAGCTACTCAGGAGGCTGAGGAAGGAGAATCGCTTGAACCCAGCAGGCGGAGGTTGCAGTGAGCCAAGATCACACCACTGCACTCCAGCCTTGGCAACAGAGCGAGACTCCATCTCAAAAAAAAAAACAAACAAAAAAATGAGTGTGGCTGTGCACCAGTAAAACTTAGACATGGATACTGATACTTGAATTTCATATAATTTTCAGGTGTCACAAAACTGTATTCTTTTGATTTTCTTTTCAGCCATTTAAAGATGTAAAAACTGGCCGGGTGCATTGGCTCTCGCTTGTAATCCCAACACCTTGGAAGGCCGAGGCAGGCGGATCACTTGAGGTCAGGAGTTTGAGACCAGCCTGGCAAACATGGTGAAACTCCGTCTCTACTAAAAATACAAAATAAAAATTAGCCGGGTGTGGTGGCAGGCACCTGTAGTCCCAGCTACTGGGGAGGCTGAGGCAGGAGAATCACTTGAACCCAGGAGGCGAAGGTTGCAGTAAGCTGAGATGGCACCATTGCACTCCAGCCTGGGCAACAGGGCAAGACTCCATCTCGAAAAAGAAATATATATATATACCATTTTTGGCTTGCAGGTTGTATAAAAGCTGGCAATCAGCTGCGGTTTGTTGCTCCCTGATCTAGGGTAACACCTGGCACCATGGTAGGTGCTGAATAAATGTCTGGTTATTGCTAAGTACACCCACAGAACAACTGTGCATGCTTTATACAGACACATGCAGATTCAAAGACAGATGAACACCCTAGTGAGGGCCTAGGAGGGGGAGGGGAGAGGGACTAGGGGTTGGGAGTAACTGGAGAAAATAATGAAATAGGTCAGGCGCAGTGGCACGTGCCTAGAATCCCAGCACTTTGGGAGGCCAAGGCAGGAGGATTGCTTGAGCCCAGGAGATAGAGACCAGCCTGAGCAACATGGTGAAACCCTGTCTCTACAAAAAATACAAAAATTAGCCAGGCGTGGTGGTGCGTGCCTGCGATCCCAGCTACTTGGGAGGCTGAGGTGGGAGAATCACCTGAACCCAGGAGGTGGCGTTTGCAGTGAGCCGAGATAGCGCCACTGCACTCCAACTTGGGTGACAGAGAAACTCTGTCTCAAAAACAAAAAGAAAATAATGAAATGAAATAAGCCAGGCTTTGCCCAGGCTGAGGAGGGTGGTGGGCCATGAACTGACAAGGGCAATAAACTCCACTCTGCTCCTAAGGCCCAGAAAGGAAAATGAAAGTGAGAGCTCCAGGGACAGAAAACCTAAATTTTAAATTCTTTTTTCATTTTTTTTAAGGCAGGGTCTCGAACTGTCATCCAGGCTGGAGGTGGCACCATCATGGCTCACTGCAGCCTTGACCTCCTGGGCTCAAGCAATCCTCCTGCTTCAGCCTCCTGAGTCACTTGGATCACAGGCAGATGCCACCACGCCCGGCTAATTTTTAAATTTTTTGTAGAGATGGAGGTCTTACTATGTTGCCCTGACTGGTCTAGAACTCCTGGGCTCAAGCGATCCTCCTGCCTTGGCCTCCCAAAGTACTGGTATTACAGGCGTGAGGCATCACACCCAGCCCAGATTTGAAATTCGGACACTGCTGTCACTATCTAGTGATCTCGGGTAAGTTGAACCTCTAGAAGGTTCTTTGTAAAATAGGACTAAATATGGTACCTACTTCATAGGCCTGTTAGGGATTAAAGGAATCTATACAGATAATGTGTTCAGAACAGTGTCTGGCATTTAGTAACTGGTGTTACAATGTTGTGGTTGTTTTCTATAAAGAACAGAGAGCAAATTGTCCCCCAGGTTCCAAATAAGGAGATTGATTAGAGGTGATTAGGAGCATGGGCTCTAGAACCAAGGACCTCAGCTTTGCCACAGACTGGCTATGTGACTCTGGCCAAGTTACTTGGCCTTTCTGTGCCTCAGTTTCCTCAGAGAAGGTCAATAGTAGTAGTACTTGGTAAATAGAGTTGAGGTAAGAATTAAATTTGCCAACTCTGAGCCTGGTATATAAATGCTCAAATAAATTATTATGTTATCACTTTGGTCGCACAATTTCTGCCCAAGGGGAAATAATAAAAGGAGTCAAAACAGCAATCTCCTGTGAAATATTCCAACAGGTCCAAGGAGTTGGGCTATGGATTTTGGACAAAGAGAAGAGAGCCTCTAATGTGAAAGGAAGACCCAAACGTGCCAGGCACGGTGGCTCACGCCTGTAATCTCAACACTCTGGGAGGCTGATGCAGATGCATTACCTGAGGCCAGGAGTTTGAGACCAGCCTGGCCAACATGGTGAAACCCCGACTCTACTACAAACACAAAAATTAGCCAGGCGTGGTGGTGGGCAGCTGCAGTGCAGCTACTCAGGAGGCTGAGGCAGGAGAATCACTTGAACCCGGGAGGCAGAGGTTGCAGTGAGCCAAGACTGTGCCACTGCATTCCAGCCTGGGTGACAGAGCAAGCCTACATCTCAAAAAAAAAAATGAATGAATAAATAAATACAATAATAACAAAAATATTGAAGGTAAAATTGGGGAAATTTCACAGAAAGTAGAATTTTAAAAATTGTAACAACAAAAGAAAAAAGATTTTCAAAAATGATGCATCATTGTAGGAAAGTCAATAGCTAACAGGAATTTCAGAAAGAGAGAACCAAGGAATCATTGGGGAAAAAGTTGTCAGAGAAATAATACAACAAAGTTTCCCAGAATTGAAGGACAAAAATCTCTATAACGAAAAGATCACCATATGCCCAGAACAATGAATGAAAAAAGATATTCAGGAAGACCAAGTAATCATCTTGAATTTCATTCTTTTTTTTTTTTGAGACAGAGTTTCGCTCTTGTTGTTGCCCAGGCTGGAGTGCAATGGTGCAATCTCAGCTCACTGCAACCACCACCTCCTGGGTTCACGCAATTCTCCTGCCTCAGCCTCCCAAGTAGCTGGGATTACAGGTATGTGCCACCACACCTGGCTAATTTTGTATTTTTAGTAAAGATGGGGTTTCACCATGTTGGTCAGGCTGGTCTCGAACTCCTGACCTCAGGTGATCCACCTACCTTAGCCTCCCAAAGTGCTGGTATTACAGGTGTGAGACATCATGCCCAGCCCTTTTTTTTTTTTTAAGACTAGTCAAGTGCAGTAGTGAGAAAAGGGGAAAGAATAGAACTGATCAACTGAGATAACTGACTACCTTCAGATCAGCCCATCTTGAATTTCAGAAAATGGATGATACGGTAAGATCATGAAAGAGTCCAGAGAGAAAATGAAGATTACGTGAATGACCAAGAATGCAATGGACTTCTTAACAGCAATAAGAGAAGCTAGGCGCCAGCAGAAAAATATCTTCTAAGTGTTGAGTATGAATGACCTTCAACCTAAAATTCTGTACACAACCAGACTACCAATGACATGTAAATGGAATAAGACCATTTTCAGACATGTAAGGAAGTCTCCAGGATGACAAATGATACAATTTCCAGCAAGCAATCCAGGAAAGGAGGCATGAAGACTCCAAGAAATAAAAAAATAAAAATTACAAACTATCTGGCTGGGCACAGTGGCTCTCACCTGTAATCTCAGCACCTTGGGAGGCCAAGGTGAGTGGATCACTTGAGGTTAGGAGTTCAAGACCAGCCTGACCAACAGGGTGAAACCCCGTATCTACTAAAAAAATACAAAATTAGTCAGGTGTGGTGGTGCACACCTGTAATCCCAGCTACTTGGGAGGCTGAGGCAGGAGAATCACTTGAACCCGGGAGGCGGAGGTTGCAGTGAGCCAAGATCACGCCACTGCACTCCAGCTTGGGCAACAGAGCAAGACTCTGTCCCCCCACAAAAAAAATTACAAACTAGCTGACAGATTTGACTATGAAGAAAACCTTATTCAAGACATTTACACAACTTTTGGAGGGCATAAAATGATTATTTAGATGTTCAAAGAGAACAAAGCAAATGAAAAAGCAAGGCAATTATTAACTCCAGGAAAAAGTAAAGTTGCACAAGAAAAGATAAAACTTGTCTCAGTCATGAACACAATTTACGTAGTCATAATAGTGAAAACATTGAATATGTATTTAACCAAAAATGGTGATATTAGGTATCGGTATATTAAGAGGATGGAGGAAATGATAATGAAGTGTGAGCTAAAAAACCCTCATTAGACATAATAGGAAATCAGTAGATACTTTCTAAATTGAATAAACCAAAATTTTGCAGGATAAGGCCAGGCATGGTGGCTCATGCCTGTAACCCCAAAACTTTGGGAGGCCAAGGTTGAGCCCAGGAGTTTGAGACCAGCCTGGGAAACATGGCAAAACCCCATCTCTAGCAAAAATACAAAAATTAGCCAGGCATGGTAGCACATGTCTGTATTCCCAGCTACTGGGGAGGCTGAGGTGGGAGGATAGCTTGAGCCCGGGGGGCAGAGGTTGCAGTGAGCTGAGATCGAGACACTGCACTCTAGCCTGGGTGACAGAGCAAGACCCTGTCTCAAAAAAAATTTTTTTTAATTACAGGATAGATTTATTATTTTAAAAGATGTAGGTATATCCATAAGAAACAACTAAAAGAATGGTTACTTCTGATAAGGGATATGGAAGGGGCTGGGGAGAACAAGAGACTGCAGTTTTTTTGTTATTTGTATTTTTGTACTAACTGGCTTTTTACAAAAAATGGTTTTAAAAACCCAAGATCTAGAACAAATAAGGGAGGCATACCTTAATTTTGGCAGCTAAGATGCTTAAATTAAAAGGAAAGTAAGCCGGGCGCAGTGGCTCACGCCTGTAATCCCAGCACTTTGGGAAGTCGAGGAGGTAGGATCATGAGGTCAGGAGATCGAGACCATCCTGGCTAACATGGTGAAACCCTGTCTCTACTAAAAATACAAAAAAATTAGCCAGGCGTGGTGGTGGGTGCCTGTAGTCCCAGCTACTCAGGAGGCTGAGGCAGGAGAATGGCGTGAACCTGGGAGGCGGAGCTTGCAGTGAACCGAGATTGTGCCACTGCACTCCAGCCTGGGCGACAGAGTGAGACTCCGTCTCAAAAAAAAAAAAAATAAAGAAAGTAAATCATGATAAAATAAAAATATCTTACCTTAGTATTATATTAGTTTATATTAGTTTACCTTTCAAAAGTACTTGTGGGCCGGGTGCTGTGGCTCATGCTTATAATCCCAGCACTTTGGGAAGCTGAGGTGGTCAGATCGCTTGAGCTCATGAGTTCAGCACCAGGCTGGGAAACATGGTGAAACCCCATCTCTACTGAAAATACAAAAAAAAAAAAAAAAAAAAAAAAAGAGCTGGGTGTGGTGGTGTGTGCCTGCAGTTCCAGCTACTAGGGAGGCTGAAGTAAGAGGATGGCTTGAGTCCATGAGGCAGAGGTGATAGTGAGCCAAGACTGGGCCACTGCGCTCCAGCCTGACCAAGAGAGCCAGACCTTGTCTCAAAGAACAAACAAGGCCGGCGCAGTGGCTCATGCCTGTAATCCCAGCACTTTGGGAGGCTGAGGTGGGTGGGTCACCTGAGGTCAGGAGTTCGAAACCAGCCTGACCAACATGGTGAAACCCCGTCTCTACTAAAAATACAAAAATTAGCTGGGTGTGGTGGCACATGCCTATAATCCCAGCTACTTGGGAAGCTGAGGCAGGATAATTGCTTGAACCTGGGAGGCCGAGGTTGCAGTGAGCTGAGATCACGCCATTGCACTCCAGCCTAGGCGACAAGAGCGAAACTCCGTCTCAAAAAAATAAACAAACAAACAAAAAAATGCTTCTGACAACAACCTAATGCCCTGATTCTGATTTCTAAATCGTTTTTCCCACTATAAAAAAACAGAGATTGGCAGGGCACGATGGCTCACGCCTGTAATCCCAGCACTTTGGGAGGCCGAGGTGGGCAGATCATGTGATCAGGAATTTGAGACCAGCCTGGCCAACATGGTGAAACCCTGTCTCTACTAAAAATACAAAAATTAGCCGGGTGTGGTGTCATGTACCTGTAATCCCAGCTACTCAGGAGGCTGAGGCAGGAGAATCACTTGAACCTGGGAGGTGGAGGTTGCAGTGAGCTGAGATCACACCATTGCACTCCAGCCTGGGTGACAGAGCGAGACTTCGTTTCAAACAAAACAAAACAAAACAAAACAAAACAAAACAAAACAAAACACCATAGATCCTTTGAGGAATGGCTGATTCCAGGGATACAGCAGGGAAAATATAAGACAAGCCTGGTACATCTTGGTGGTCCAGAAGGCAAGAATGTGCTCAAAGGCTAATAGAGACACATCCAATGGACTTAGAGTCAGTTTAAAGGGTTTCCACAGAGCCTGAGTAAAATAATGTGATCATTAGGAACATTAATGACTATAACCTATTTTGAAACACTAAATAAATAAAAATGCAAGAGTTCATAGTGATTATTATTATTATTATTAGTTTTGAGACAGGGTCTCACTCTGTCTCCTAGGCTGGAGTGCAGTGGCATGATCTTGGCTCACTGCAACCTTCGCCTCCCGGCTCAACTGATTCTCCCACCTCAGCCTCCCAAGTAGCTGGGACTACAGGTGTGCACCACCACATCTGGCTAGTTTTTAAATTTTTTGTAGAGATGGGGTCTCCCTATGTTGTACAGGCTGGTCTTGAACTCCTGGGCTCTAGCAATCTACCTGCCTCAGCTTCCAAAGTGCTAGGATTATAGGCATAAGCCACTGCACCCAGCCATGACTATTTTTAAACAAGAAAAAAATACAATTTATTTGTCACTATTGGAGGTGATTATTGTGTCAGTCTATCCTGAAAATTGATAAAGGATTAAGCAGTTAGGAGGAACTGTGGTTCATCTCCAGTTGACGAAGGAAAATTCTTTACAAAAGAATGTAGAAGTACTGGAGAAGAGTTGACTCATGCCAGTAATCCCAGCACATTGGGAGGCCGAGACGGGAGGATCGCTTAGGGCCAAGAACATGAGACCAGTCTGGGCAACGTAGGAAGACCCCGTCTCTACAAAAAATTTTAAAAATAAAAAAAATTAGCCAGACATGGTGGTGCACTTGTAGCCCCAGCTACTCTGGAAGATGAGGCAGGAGGATCGCTTCAGCCCAGGAGGCCAAGGCTGTGGTAAGCCATGATCGCACCACTGCACTCCAGGGTGGGCGACAGAGTGAGACCCTATCCCTAAAAAAATAAAAATAAAAACAGACTGGGCGTGATGGCTCACCCCTGTAATCCCAGCACTTTGAGAGGCAAAGGCGGGTAGATCACGAGGTCAGGAGTTTGAGACCAGCCTGGCCAAGATGGTGAAACCCCATCTCTACTAAAAATACAAAAATTAGCTGGGTGCAGTGGCAGGCGCCTGTAGTCCCAGCTACTTGGGAGGCTGAGGCAGGAGAATTGCTTGAACCCAGGAGGCGGAGGTTTCAGTGAGCCAAGATCGTGCCACTGCACTGTAGCCTGGGCAACAGAGCAAGACCCCGTCTCAAAAATAAATAAGTAAATAAATAAAATTAAAAATAAAAGCAAATAAAACTTTCCATTTTGTAATCCCCAATAAAATAACAGAGTCAGGCAAGGATCATCAGTGGATGCTAAACCATTAGGTGAAAGGTTGTAGTGAAATGGGATGTTTGCCCTGTGTCAATGTATCATCTAGAGATTACTGGAATTTTGCAAAGGGGGGAAATACATCTTTTCCGTGGACAGATCTAGCGGTCACAGTCTTTTTTTTTTTTTTTTTTTTTTGAGACGGAGTCTCGTTCTGTCGCCCAGGCTGGAGTGCAGTGACGCGATCTCGGCTCACTGCAAGCTCCACCTCCCGGGTTCTCGCCATTCTCCTGCCTCAGCCTCCCGAGTAGCTGGGATTACAGGCGCCCACCACCACACCCGGCTAATTTTTTGTATTTTTAGTAGAGACAGGGTTTCACCGTGTTAACCAGGATGGTCTCGATCTCCTGACCTCATGATCCACCCACCTCGGCCTCCCAAAGTGCTGGGATTACAGGCATGAGCCACCACCCCGGCCAGTGGTCACAGTCTTAATTGAGACATCAAATTTAGCATCACTAAAAGTGAAACAGCCAGACATTATGTGGCTCTTGATAAGGAGCATTGGGATATTCAAGGCTTTGCCCAAGAAGTGTTGTGGCCATTGTGTTTAACCTGGATGTGATCGTGTCTTTAGATCTAACTTCTAGTATGCAGGAAAAATAGGGAATAGAGGAGTGTGCTGAGTAATACCACAGGGAAGCAACCAGATGAATTCAGAAGGTGCGACATTCTACAAACTACCTGACCAGAGCTCTTCCAAAAGTCAGTATCTTGTATAGGGAGATTATTCTAGATTTTAAAAAGATTAATGGACACACTAAGCAAATGTAATGCATGAAGCTTAATTGGATCCTATTTTAAGAAAATAGAGGCTGGGTGCGGGGACTCACACCTGTAATCCCAGCACTTTTGGAGGCCGAGGCGGGCAGATCACTTGACCCCAGGAGTTTGAGACCAGCCTGGGCAACATGGTGAAACCTCATCTCTATAAAAAATACAAAAAAAATAGCCTGGTGTGGTGGGATGCACCTGTAGCCCCAGCTATCCAGGAGGCTGAGGTGGGAGGATCATCTGAGTCCGGGAGGTCGAGGCTGCAGTGAGCCAGGATTGTGTCACTGCACTCCAGCCTTGGTGACAGAGTGAGACCTGTTTCAAAAAAAAAAAAAAAAGAAAAGGAAAGAAAGAAAGAAAAGAAAAAGAAAACAGCTATAAAAGACATTTGAGGGGAACAATTGTAGAAATTTGAATGTGGACCAGGTATTAGATGATAGCAGGAAATAATTATTCATTTTCTCTTATGATTATCATTGTGGTTATGAAGGACAATATTCTTGTTCTTAGGAGAAGCAGGATGAAGAATTTAGGAGTGAAATGCTGTGATGTCTGCAATTTACTTTCTTTTTAGTGGGTAATTGGGGGAGATGGGGTCTCACTCTGTTGCCCAGGCTGGAGTGCAATAGTGCAGTCTTGGCTCACTACAACCTCTACCTCTTGGCACCACAGCCTCCTGAGTAGCTGGAACTACAGGTGCATGCCACCACACCTGGCTAATTTTTGTAGAGACAGGTCTCCTTATGTTGTCCAGGCTGGTCTCCAACTGCAATCTGCCCACCTCGGCCTCTCAAAGTGCTGGGATTACAGGCATGAGCCACAGCGCCCTGCAAATGTACTTTCTTTTCTTTCTTTTTTTTTTTTTGAAACGGAGTCTCACTCTGTCACCCAGACTGGAGTGCAATGGCACGATCTCGGCCCACTGCAACCTCTAACTTGCGGGTTCAAGTGATTCTCCTGCCTCAGCTCCCGAGTAGCTGGGATTACAGTCGCCTACCACTGCACGTGCCCAGCTAATTTTTGTATTTTTAGTAGAGATGGGGTTTCACTGTGTTAGCCAGGATGGTCTCGATCTCCTGACCTTGTGATCCGCCCGCCTCGGCCTCTCAAAGTGCTGGGATTACAGGTGTGAGCCACTGCGCCTGGCCAAACACTTATAATCTGAATCAAATCATGAGGAAACATCAGGCAACCCCAAATTGAGGGACATTCCAAAAACAAAGCAAGCCTGAACTCTTCAAAAGTGCCAATGGCATGAAAGACAAAGAAAGGCTGAGAAAGTGTTCTAGATTGAAGGAGATGAAAGAGCCACAATGATGGAATACAATGTTCCTGGATTGGATCCTAGATCAGAGAGAAAAATTACTCAAAGGCACTTTGGGAGGCCGAGGCGGGCGGATCACAAGGTCAGGAGATCAAGACCATCCTGGCTAACACGGTGAAACCCCGTCTCTACTAAAAATAAAACAAAAAAATTAGCTGGGCGTGGTGGCAGGCGCCTGTAGTCCCAGCTACTCAGGAGGCTGAGGCAGGAGATTGGCGTGAACCCGAGAGGCGGAGCTTGCAGTGAGCCGAGATTGCGCCACTGCACTCCAGCCTGGGCGACAGAGCGAGACTCCATCTCAAAAAAAAAAAAGAAAAATTATTCAAAGGACATGTTTTGTTTTTGTTTCTTTCTTTCTTTTTTTCCCCTTGAGACAGGGTCTCACTCTGTCACCCAGGCTTGAGTGCAGTGATGTGATCACTGCTCACTGCAGCCTCGACCTCCCCAGGCTCAGGTGATTCTCCCACCTCAACCACCGAAGGAGCTGGGACTACAGGTGTGAACCACCATGCCAGGCTAATTTTTTTTTTTTTTTTTTTTTTGTAGAGATGGGGTTTCACCATGTTGCCCAGGCTAGGCCTCTAACTCCTGGGCTCAAGGGATCCGCCCACCCACCTCAGCCTTCTAAAGTGCTGGGATTACAGGTGTGAGCCACCACAGCAACCTGTTTTTGTTTCTTTTTCTGCGGGGGCAGGAAGGGCCAAATTTTAAAATGGTTGTATATTAGAAAAGAGTGTTGCATTAATGTTAAAATCCTGAATTTGATAACAGTATTGTGATTGTGTAAGAGAATGTCTTTGTCCTTAGGAAAGACAAACTTTTTAGAGGCAAAGGGGCACGCAGTCTGTCATTAATCTCAATGGATAAGTAAGAACATATATGTTATTAATTAATTTTTTTTTTGAGATGGAGTCTCGTTTTGTTGCCCCAGCTGGAGTGCAGTGGCGTCATCTCAGCTCATTGCAAGCTTTGCCTCCTGGGTTCAAGCGATTCTCCCACTTCAGCCTCCCAAGTAGCTGGGAATACAGGCATGAGCCACCATGCCCAGATAATTTTTGTATTTTTAGTACAGATGGGGTTTCACCATGTTGGCCAGGCTGATCTTGAACTCCTAGACCTGAGGTGATTTGCCCACCTTGGTCTCCCAAAGTGCGGGATTACAGGCGTGAGCCACCGCGCCCAGCCATATTATTAATTTACATGTCTAGAGAGAGTGAGTGATAGACCAAATGTGACATAATGTAATCAGTTGATGGATCTGGATGAAGGGAACACAGCAGTGCTTTGCACTATTCTTGGAACTCTATCATAAATTTTAAATTATTTCAAAGTAAAAAATTTGTTTTTGAAATCTAAATTAGACCTAGACTATTTGGGAAGGCAGCTTCTAATTTTGGCAGGAGCTAAAAACATGGAGATGAAGAGGAAATTAATCTTGATACAATAAAGATTTTTATTACTTTATTACTTTATTACTTGCTTTGTCGCCCAGGCTGGAGTGCAACAGCTTGGCTCACTGCAACCTCTGCCACCTGGGCTCAAGTGATCCTCCCACCACAGCCTCTCCAGTACCTGTAACCACAGGTGTACATCTCCAGGTCCGGCTAAATTTTGCATTTCTTGTAGAGATGGGGTTTCACCATGTTGCCCAGGCTGGTCTCGAACTCCTGGGCTCAAGTGATCTGTCTGCCTCGGCTTCCCAAAGTGCTGGGATTACAGGTGTGAGCTACTGTGCCTAGCCTAAAGCTACTTTTTTTTTTTTGAGATGGAGTTTCGCTCTTGTTGCCCAGGCTGGGGTACAATGTCTCAGTCTTGGCTCACCGCAACCTCCGCCTCCCGGTTTCAAGTGATTCTCCTGCTTCAGCCTCCCAAGTAGCTGGGATTAGAGGCATGCGCCACCACGCCCGGCTAATTTTGTATTTTTAGTAGAGACAGGGTTTCTCCATGTTGGTCAGGCTGAACCCGACCTCACATGATCCGCCCGCCTCGGCCTCCCAAAGTGCTGGGATTACAGGTGTGAGCCACCACTCCCGGCCCTAAAGTTACTTTTATTTAAATATCTTTATTGGCTGGGTGGTGGTATGTGCCTGTAATTCTAGCATGTGGGAAGGCCAAGGTGAAAGGATCACTTGAGGCAAGGAATTCATAACCAGCCTAGGCAACATAATGAGACCCTGTCTTTACAAAAAACTTTTTTTAATTAGCCAGATGTGGTGGTGCACACCTACATAAATAAATAAATAAATAAATAAATAGGGCCGGGCACAGTGGCTCACGCCTGTAATCCCAGCACTTTGGGAGGCGGAGGCGGGCAGATCACGAGCTCAGGAGACTGAGACACGGTGAAACCCCGTCTCTACTAAAACTACAAAAAATTAGCCGGGCGTGGTGGCGGGCACCTGTAGTCCCAGCTACTTGGGAGGCTGAGGCAGGAGAATGGCGTGAACCCGGGAGGTGGAGCTTGCAGTGAGCCGAGATTGCGCCACTGCACTCCAGCCTGGGCGACAGAGCGAGACTCCGTCTCAAAAAATAAATAAATAAATAAATAAATAAATAAATAAATAAATAAATCTATGTATCATTATTGCCCTAGTATTTCTTTCAGTTTTGTCTTTTTTTTTTTTTCTTTTGAGACAGAGTTTCACTCTTGTTGCCCAGGCTGGAGTGCAATGGTGTGATCTTGGCTCACTGCAACCTCTGCTCACTGCAACCTCTGCCTCCCGGGTTCAAGCGATTCTCCTGTCTCAGCCTCTGGAGTAGCTGCGATTGCAGGTGCCTGCCACAACGCCCTGCTAATTTTTTGTATTTTTAGTAGAGATGGGGTTTCACAATGTTGGCCTTGAACTCCTGACCTCTGGTGATCCACCCACCTCGGCCTCCCAAAGTGCTGGGATTACAGGCATGAGCCACCGCGCCCAGGCTTCTTTCAGTTTTCAGGAATGTTGTGGAGCTGTGTCCTGTTTGCCTCATGGAGCTGATGAGCTGGGAGAATTCAAGGGGGGTGATGGAAGGGGAGAAGGTAAGTCCCCAAGTGACCCAGTTGAAAACCAGGGCCTGGGCCAGGCACAGTGGCTCACGCCTGTAATCCCAGTACTTTGGGAGGCTGAGGCGGGAGGATTGCTTGAGGTCAGGAGCTGGAGACTAGCCTGGCCAACATGGTGAAACCTCGTCTCCACGAAAAATACAAAAATTAGCCAGGTGTGGTGGTACACGCCTGCAGTCCTAGCTACTTGGGAGGCTGAGGCAGGAAAATAGCTTGAACCCGGGAGGCAGAGGTTGCAGTGAGCTAAGATTGTGCCACTGCACTCCAGCCTGGGCGACAGAGCAAGACTCTGTCTTGAAAAAAAAAATGTTGTGTTTCAAACAACTTTTGACAATCAGTGCTGTAAAGCTGAATCCCAGAGACAACTGAGATAGGAGCAGGAAGATCTGTGGTCCAGTCTCCCTCTGGCCTTATAATTATCTTCCTGAGTTACTTATCTTCTTTGAGACAGTGTTTGCTTGTCCTCCCAACTAGCCCGAAAACTTCTTAGGAGAAGGGCCAGCCTTTGGGGTCATGTTCCTGTGTGACCTGTCCCTAGGAACTTCTGCATACCCAGCTCTGCCCACTTGGAGCTAGTGTCCAGGACTCCACAGCACTACCTGCACTAAATACCTCAGTCTCAGTCTTGTGACAGAAAGTGGCCACTGTGGTGGACATAGTGCAGAGGTTTAGGGTCTGACCAACCTGGGACAGCAATTTATGGGCTAGGTGACATCCTTGAGCAACTGTATGACCTCAGGCCTGTCATATGGTCTCTGAGCCTCAGGTTTTTCTTCTGTAAAATGGGAGTGATAAAACCGACTTCTCTGCTGGGTATGGTGGCTCACACCTGTAATCCCAGCACTTTGGGAGGCTGAGGCAGATGGATCGCTTGAGCTCAGGAGTTGGAGGCCAGCCTGGGTAACATGTCAAGACCCTGTCTCTACAAAAAATACAACAAATTGGCTGAGTGTGGTGGTGTGCAACCTGTGGTCCCAGCTACTCCGGAGGCTAAGGTGAGAGGATCGTTTGACCCCTGGAGTTAGAGGTTGCAGTGAGCCGAGGTCACCGCACTGCACTCTAGCCTGGGTGACAGAGTGAGACCCCATCTTAAATAAATAAAGTATTTTGTGTAAACACTTGTAACTGTATTTCATTGAATGTGATACATGTATATACAAAGAAACATAAATAGTTGCCAGTTAAACTATGACACATCATCATCAACTGGAACTGGAACTGAAATCACATACTGACTTCAGCAATGTGAAACATTGGCCGGGCGCGGTGGCTCATGCCTGTAATCCCAGCACTTTGGGAGGCCGAGGCGGGCGGATCACGAGGTCAGGAGATTGAGACCATCCTGGCTAACACGGTGAAACCCCGTCTCTATTAAAAACACAAAAAAATTAGCCGGGCGTGGTGGCAGGCGCCTGTGGTCCCAGCTACTCAGGAGGCTGAGGCAGGAGAATAGAGTGAACCCGGGAGGCGGAGCGTGCAGTGAGCCCAGATAGCGCCACTGCAGTCCAGCCTGGGCAAAAGAGCGAGACTCCATCTCAAAAAAAAGAAAAAAGAAAAAAAAAAAGAAATGTGAAACAAAGGCCAGGCGTGGTGGCACTTTGGGAGGCCGAGGTGGGCGGATCACCTGAGGTCAGGAGTTTGAGACCAGCCTGGCCAACAGGGGTTAAAAATACAAAAATTAGCCGGGCATGGTGGTGCATGCCTGTAGACCCAGCTACTCAGGAGGCTGAGGCAGGAGAATTGCTTGAACCGGGGAGGCGGAGGTTGCAGTGAGCTGAGATTGTGCCACTGCACTCCACCTTAGGCAACAGAGGGAGTCTGAAAAAAAGGAACAGAAAAGAAAGAGAGAGAGAGAGAAAGAGAGAGAGGTAGGGAGGAAGGAAGGTGGGAAGGGAGGGAAGGGAGGGAAGAGAGGAAAGGAAGGGAAGGAAAGGAAAGAAAGGAAAGAAAAGATAGAAAAGAAAGGTGGCTCGTGCCTGTAATCCCAGCACTTTGGGAAGCCGAGGCAGGCGGATCACTTGAGGCCATGAGTTCGAGATCAGCCTGGCCAACATGGCCAAACCCTGTCTCTACTAAAAATACAAAAATTAGCCAGGCATGGTGTCTTTGCACGCCTATAATCCCAGCTATCCCTTGAACCTAGGAGGTGGAAGTGGCAGTGAGCTGCAGATTGCGCCACTGCACTCCAGCCTGGGGGACAAGAGCGAGACTCCGTCTCAAAAAAAAAAAAAAAGTGAAACAAAAAGTGTGCCTTAAAATAGATGAAGTACTGTATTATTATTATTATTAAAGGGCTGGAGCCAGAACAAGTTAGCATTTTGTGCCTCGAGATTCAAATCCCAGGTCTACCATTTATTCCTTGGGTGACTTTTTTTGGGGGGAGGGGCTGGAGGACAGGGTCTCACTCTGTCGCCTAGACTGGAGTGAAGTGGCGCGATCTCGGCTCACCGCAACCTCCGCCTACCGCGTTCAAGCAATTCTCCTGCTTCAGGCTCCCGAGTAGATGGGACTACAGGCGCGCGCCACTACCGCCCGGCTAATCCTTGCGTGACTTTAAGCAAGATACTTGATCTCTCTGTGCCTCAGTTTCCTCACCCGCAGAATGAATATCAATAGTTCCTGCTACACAAAACTGGGCTATTAAATATGTGAATACTCAGAAAGTACCTGGCACAAAGTAGCCTTATCATTGCTATTATTTAGGACAAAGTTATTGTTTCCAGGTTTGGAGGTGGGCTGGCGGAGGGAGGAGAAGACGCACTAGGTTGCCTTTCAGAAAAGGGGTCCAGGCCTTATCCTGCCTCCCAGGTGGACTCGGCCCGGGATCCCGAGCCCCGCCCCCTCCAGGCCCCGCCCCGCCCCGCCCTCGCTGGCCGAGACCCTGTGCTACTCTCGCGCGCTTTGAAAGTGCGCGAGCTCCGACCGAGACCTGGGCCGGCGGTTGGTCGGCCGAAACCATCTGCTACGTTACGTGGGGGGAGGTCAGCTCCTATACAGCCACACTTTTTTCAATCTTCAGCTTTTCAGGCCTAGGTCCTGGTTTTATTTTAGCTTTCAGAGCTTCTCTGTAGGCTCGAATTTCCAGGAGGCAGCCCGAGTCCCTGGGGAGAGGGTCATCGTGGCTCTCCTCGGCGCCTTCCACCTCTGGACAGGCAACCGGTGGGAGAGGACGCCGGTGGGCGGGGGGAGGAGGCGGCCCTAGCGCCATTTTGTGGGAGCGAAGCGGTGGCTGGGCTGCGCTTGGGTCTGTCGCTGCTTCGGTGTCCCTGTCGGGCTTCCCAGCAGCGGCCTAGCGGGTGAGTCGCGGAGCCTTCTCACTGAGGACGCCGTAGGTGCCTCGGCTTCTGCATTGGGGCGGCCCGAGGCAGACGCAGCGGCTTCGGACCCTGCCCCGGGAAGTCAGCCGTGAGACCGGGCCTAGTCCTGCCCGAGCGGGCTCGCGCGGGAGCGTCGTTAGGTCCTGGCACGGGGAGGCCGGTGGCGCCGAAACTGGGGGCCGGGCCCGCGGTGCCGCGTAGCCTGAGGCGGAGGTTGGCCCCGGACCCGGACAGTGCCGGAGCCTTCGGCACTTTGTACTTCGAGGGACGCTGCCAGCTTGGGCCTGGTGCTCCTGCGCCCCACCCCGGGCCACGCCGAGAAACTCCTCCCTCGGCTGGCACGCGCGGGCTTCTGGGAGGCGACGGCCGGCACCGCCAGGACCTGTCGCCGCGGGCCTTGCGGCTCGGGCTCGCAGAGCCCCCGGAAGCCCCAAAATGAGGAACAGAGGGAAACTTTTCTCCTGTTCTTTTACACCTGGTTCACTGCCCATATTCAGTCTTCAGGTTCAGCTGATTGATCGCTTGCTTAGGAAAATTGACTGGGACCTATCACGCCCATGCCTCAGCCAGTTAGGCTCCTCCTCTGCCTTCAGGATTACTTAACGACTAACCCGATTGTCATAAAATAGCTACTGTTTATTGTTCCCTTGCATACCCTAGCTTGTAACCAGCAAGCCACGTTGGACTCACAGTTACAGTTTCAATACCTGACGCATGATAAGCCTTCAGGGAAAGTTTTTTGAATGAATGAACTGGCGAGGCATCACATTTTGATAGGAAATCACTACCCTTACCTTCACCTCGTCATTTTTCAGGGATAACCAATGCATATACGAATCCAGACAAGCATTTTTCTGGAAGTCAGAACTATGACATGGTTTAGGTATTATCATTATAAGGAAACAGTTATTCTGACATGAATGTTGTTCATTCATATCTTTTTTCCCTTCAGGAAAAGTAAAAGATGTCTGAATATATTCGGGTAACCGAAGATGAGAACGATGAGCCCATTGAAATACCATCGGAAGACGATGGGACGGTGCTGCTCTCCACGGTTACAGCCCAGTTTCCAGGGGCGTGTGGGCTTCGCTACAGGAATCCAGTGTCTCAGTGTATGAGAGGTGTCCGGCTGGTAGAAGGAATTCTGCATGCCCCCGATGCTGGCTGGGGAAATCTGGTGTATGTTGTCAACTATCCAAAAGGTTTGTTACCATTTGGTTTTTGTAATCATGCTGAAGTGTGTTCAGGTGTGTCTCATCCATGGATCTTAGCCTCTTTTGGTGGCAGAATGTCTCCTGAAACTTAAGTATTTCCTTGAACTTCAGTGTTAGACAAGTTTGGAAGACCATGAGTCTAAATTTATGGAAACTGGGGATTGTAGATCATTTCAAAAGAGAAAACAATGTATTTAAAAAATATCTGAATAAGCTTTGCCAAGTTGATGATAAATTTAAGGAATCACTAAGAATGTTTTGTACGTAAATCATTGTTGTAAATAGATTCTTCTGAAGTGCTCCAGTGTTTGGATTTGATCATTGTCCTTTTGGTGTTACATCATTCATTCAGCAAATCTGAGTTCATTTTTTCCCTTAAATGAACAAACAGTTGGAGTAGCCAAATCTTGAATTAGTGCAGTTCCAATTACAATTTCGAGGTTCTGGTCTTATCCTTCTCTCTGCCTCTTATCAATGATGTTCTAAATCTAAGAGAAGGAAGCATGAAGTTTAAGAAGTGTGCCAAGGAAATACCTAATTTCAGCATTTTGAAGTAGTGTGCTGTTAACAGTCGAGCTGTCTGTGTGTTCCTTTTATTATAACTTGGTATTGCAACAAAGTCCATCAAATTTGGTCAGTATGCAAGACATCCTTTTACATGTCTAGGAAAACTTTAGGGCTAGGCACGGTGACTCATGCCTGTAATCCCAGCACTTTGGGAGGCCGAGGCAGGTGGATCACCTGAGATCAGGAGTTTGAGACCAGCGTGGCCAACATGATGAAACCCCATCTATCAAAAACACAAAATATCTGGATGTGGTGGTGGGTGCCTGTAATACTAGCTACTCAGGAGGCAGATGCAGGAGAATCGCTTGAACCGGGAGGCAGAGGTTGCAGTGAGCAGAGATTGTGCCATTGCACTTCAGCCTGGGCAACAAGAGGGAAACTCCGTCTCAAAACAAAAAAAACGAAAACAAAAATTGGCGTGGTGGCGGGGGCCTGTAGTCCCATCTACTCTGGAGGCTGAGGCAGGAGAATCGCTTGAACCTGGGAGGCGGAGATTACAGTAAGCTGAGGTCGCGCCGCTGCACTCCAACCTGTGACAGAGCAAGACTTCGTCTCAAAAAAAAAAATTGATAATGTAAACTCGGGGTTTTTAGTACGCTGTTTCTTCAGCCAGTGGGTATAGATTAATATTTACTCAAATTTAAAATGTCAGGCTGGGTGCAATGGCTCACACCTGTAATCCCATCACTTTGGGAGGCTGAGGCAAGCAGATCACCTGAGGTTCGAAGTTCAAGACCACCCTAGCCAACATGGTGAAACCCCGTCTCTACTAAAAATACAAAAATTAGCCAGGCGTGGTGGTTTGCGCCTGTAGACTCAGTTACTTGGGAGGCTGAGGCAGGAGAATTGCTTGAACCGGGAGGTGGAGATTGCAGTAAGCTGAGATCGTGCCACTGCTCTCCAGCCTGGGCAGCAGAGCAAGACACCGTCTCAAAAAATTTTTTTTAAATGTCATTTAATTTATCTCCCCAGGCTGGACACGGTGGCTCACACCTGTAATCCCAGCTACTCGGGAGGCTGAGGCAGGAGAATCACTTGAACCCGGGAGGCAGAGGTTGCAGTGAGGGGAGATTGCGCCACTGCACTCCAGCCTAGGTGACAGAATGAGACTCCGTCTCAAAAAAAAAAAAAAATTATCTCCCCTTTTCTTCTAAATAACCTAAGGTTGAGGTTATTCGGGGGGTTTTTTTGTTGTTGTTCGTTTGTTTGTTTTTTGAGACGGAGTCTCACTCTGTCGCCCAGGCTGGAGTGCAGTGGCACGATCTTGGCTCACTGCAACCTCCGCCTCCCAGGTTCAAGCAATTCTCTGCCTCAGCCTCCTGAATAGCTGGGATTACAGGTGCCTGCCACCACGCCCGGCTAATTTTTGTATTTTTATTTATTTATTTATTTATTTTTATTTATTTATTTATTTTTGAGACGAAGTCTCGCCCTTGTCGCCCAGGCTGGAGTGCAGTGGCACGATCTTGGCTCACTGCAACCTCCACCTCTTGGGTTCAAGCGATTCTCCTGCCTCAGCCTCCCAAGTAGCTGGGATTACAGGCACCTGCCACCACGCCCGGCTAATTTTTTTTTTATTTTTAGTATAGGCGGCGTTTCACCATCTTGGCCAGGCTGGTCTTGAACTCCTGACCTTGTGATCCACCTGCCTCAGACTCCCAAAGTGCTGGGATTACAGGTGTGAGCCACCGCGCCCAGCCAGTTATGTTTTTTTAAGTAAGCCAAACTTTTGGTTTCTTTTTCTTTTTTGAAATTAGAGATGGAGGCTCTTGCTCTGTTGCCCAGGCATATTGCAGTGGCTGTTCATAGGCACACTGCAGCCTCAAACTCCTGGACTCAAGTCATCCTTCCTCCTCAGCCTCCTGAGTTGCTGGAACTTACAGGCATACACACCACTGTGCCTGGTTTTCTGTTTTATTACAAAAGTTGTGTATTTGTTGTTGAATGTTTAGGAAAGATAAAAGTTAAATCTTCATCAGGAGATACAAGTTGCTGATACTTAAAGTCAAAGTGAAGTAGAATTATTTTGTTTTGATAAACCTTTCGAGAGGGAGAGATTGTAATCCGGAAATGCTACAAAAAACAAACTTGGAAATCACTGAATTTGCACCAGAAAAGCACCTCAGACACTAAACTTAAGCCTTTATTCTGTCCTCTAGAGCAAACATCACTTCTTGCCAAGTTTTCAGTGTCTTATTCTTCTTAGAGTCTTCTTTTTGCTTCTCATTTCTAGATGTAGGAGGTAGTGTTTTTGAAGAAGTGCTAAGTGAAGATTTCTAAAAGGTTTCTGCTCGTTTTATTTAGATAACAAAAGAAAAATGGATGAGACAGATGCTTCATCGGCAGTGAAAGTGAAAAGAGCAGTCCAGAAAACATCCGATTTAATAGTGTTGGGTCTCCCATGGAAAACAACCGAACAGGACCTGAAAGAGTATTTTAGTACCTTTGGAGAAGTTCTTATGGTGCAGGTAAACTTCGATTGCATCAAACAGTTTTTCTTTACCAGTGAATGAGTATCTAGCATTTACTTATTGGTATAAATAGAGATGGGGTATCACTATGTTCCCTAGGTTCTGGTGTCGAACTCCTGGGCTCATACTGTCCTCCTGCCTCGACCCCAATGTGCTGAGCCACCATGCCCAGCCACAATCTTGTTACCTTTTTTTTTTTGTTTTTTTTTGGGAGACCAAGTCTCACTTTGCTGCCCAGGCTGGAGTGCAGTGGCGCGATCTTGGCTCACTGCAACCTCCACCTCCCGGGTTTAAGTGATTTCTCCTGTCTCGGCCTCCTGTATCTGGGATTACAGGTGCCCGCCATCATGCCTGGCTAATTTTGTATTTTTAGTAGAGACAGGGTTTCACCCGTTGGCCAGGCTGTTCTTGAACTCCTGACCTCAAGTGATCCACCTGCCTTGGCCTCCCAAAGTGCTGGGATTACAGGTGTGAGCCACCACGCCTGGCCACATTCTTGTTATTTTAATGGCACTGTCCTTTCTGTTACACAGATGATACTTCCAATATTTGTTATATTTATACATATATGTTGTACCCTATATTATTGCCTTTGATATTGTAAAATCCTACTGTTGCATGAAGGCTTAAGGGAAGTAGGTGACAATAGCTTTTCTTTATATATTACACTAATGGGAGGTTTTTCCATTTCATTTAAAATTTGTAAACATTAAATTTAGTTTATCTTTGAATTCATTCTAAGACATTCTGTTAAAATCCTGTTGTGGTGGCTCATGCCTGTAATCCCAGCATTTTGGGAGGCTGAGGTGGGAGGGTTGCTTGAGGCCAGGAGTTCAAGGCCACCTTGGCGAACATATCCAGACTCAGTTTCTCTTTTTTTCTTTTTTTTTTTTTTGAGACGGAGTCTTGCTCTGTCACCCAGGCTGGAGTGCAGTGGCGTGATCTTGGCTCACTGCAAGCTCCGCTTCCCGGGTTCATGCCATTCTCCTGCCTCAGCCTCCCAAGTAGCTGGGACTACAGGTGCCTGCCACCACGCCTGGCTAATTTTTTGTATTTTTAGTAGAGATGGGGTTTCACCGTGTTAGCCAGGATGGTCTCGATCTCCTGACCTCATGATCTGCCCGCCTCCGCCTCCCAAAGTGCTGGGATTACAGGCGTGAGCCACTGTGCCTGGCCTCTCTTTTTTTCTTTTCTTTTTGGAGACAGGGTCTGGCTCTGTCAGTCAGGCTCTAGAGTGCAGTGGTGCAATCTAGGCTCGCTGCAACCTCCACCTCCTGGGTTCAAGCTGTTCTTGTGCCTCAGCCTCCCAAGTAGCTGGGACTACAGGTGCATGCCACTACACCTGGCTAATTTTTGTATTTTTTGTAGAGACAGGGTTTTGCTGTGTTGCCCAGGCTGGTTCTGAACTCCTGTGCTCAAGCGATCCACCCTCCTCAGCATCCCAAAGCACTGGGAATACAGGTGTGAGCCACCGCGCCTGGCCCCATCTCTCTTTTTTAAAAAACTCAAAAACATTTCTGTTGTATAAGTGAGTTTTGCTCTGTTGTTAACACAGTATGGATTCAATATTAACCTCCTTGTTTTTACTGTTAAGACTAACTTGGTTTAAGTTTTAAGCCACTGCATCCCGTTGAAACCATTCAAATTGTTTTCTAAGGAACTATGATTTGGGAATGGAGTGTGTGAGTATGTGCACTTTTAGAGTAAACTTATATCATCCTTTCTAGGTCAAGAAAGATCTTAAGACTGGTCATTCAAAGGGGTTTGGCTTTGTTCGTTTTACGGAATATGAAACACAAGTGAAAGTAATGTCACAGCGACATATGATAGATGGACGATGGTGTGACTGTAAACTTCCTAATTCTAAGGTACTTGCGTCTGTGCTTTGGGAATTTTTGCCAACAAACTTCCTTAGAGGATTGTAAGATAAAATGTTAAACACACTTAGAAAAGATAGCGGCAGGGTGTGTTCGTGAAATCCTTTTGTCTTGTTGAAGTCTTTGGCCCTTAATGCATGCTGAATATTTTATGCTTGTTTGAAATATTTAGTTTATTACTTCTCCAAACTAAACCTTTGTTCATTTTGCTCTTCCTTTTTGCTATGGATGGAAAAGAGAAAAGGTTATTTGTCAAGTTAATAGTTTCTTACATAGTTATATGTTAAAACATAAAGAGAATCAGAATACATACATTAATTGTTATAAAGACCTAACTTTTTCCAAGCAAACAAATAACATTGGCTTATTTGGAACATCATCATCTTTGCCAAGAGATTGCTTATTTATTGATTTTCTCAAATCCAAACACAGTCATGTATCACATGGCAAAGTTGATCAGTCAGCAGCAGACCACGTGTACAGCAGTGGTCCCATAGGATTATAACACTGTTTTTACTGTACCCTTTCTATGTTTAGATACACAAATACTTATCATCATGTTACAGTCGCCTACAGTGTTGAGTACAGTAACTTGGAAGTTTGTGGCCTGGGAGCAATAGGCTATACCATCTAGCCTAGATGTGGGGTAGGCTATGCTATCTGGGTTTATATGATGTTTGCACAACGACTTTTTTTTTTTTTTTTTTTTTTTTGAGAGAGTCTCACTCTGTCATCCGGGCTGGAGTGCAGTGGTGCAGTCTCAGCTCACTGCAAGCTCTGCCTCCCGGGTTCACGTCATTCTCCTGCCTCAGCCTACCGAGTAGCTGGGACTACAGGTGCCCGCCAACACGCCTGGCTAATTTTTTGTGTTTTTAGTAGAGATGGGGTTTCACCGTGTTAGCCAGGATGGTCTTGATCTCCTGACTTCATGATCTGCCCATCTCGGCCTCCCAAAGTGCTGGGATTACAGGTGTGAGCCACCGCACCTGGCCCTTTTTTTTTTGTTTGTTTGTTTTTGTTTTTGTTTTTTTGAGATGGAGTTTCACTCTTGTTGCTCAGGCTGGAGTGCGATGGTGCAATCTTGGCTCACTGCAACCTCCTCTTCCCGGGTTCAAGTGATTCTCCTACCTCAGCCTCCCAAGATGCTGGGACTACAGGTGCCTGCCACCACACCCGGCTGATTTTTGTATTAGTAGAGGTGGGGTTTCACCATGTTGACCAGGCTGGTTTGAACTCCTGACCTCAAGTGATCCACCCGCCTCGGCCTCTCAAAGTGCTGGGATTATAGGTGTCAGCCACCACACCTGGCCATGATGATGAAATTGTGTAATGGCTCATGATGTATTTATGTCCATCATTATGTGATGCATGACTGTGTACTTTTGTAACTTAAAACGTTATTCTTCCCTGAAGCCTTACAAGAAAAAGAAATGCTGATGGAAAAAATTAAGGGTACGTCTACTTTTTAATGGTTCACTGCTATCCAAGGCAGAATGATTTTGTTATATCCCTTACCTTAATGCTTTTTTCATTGTTCATAACATATTTCTGAGTTTTTTTCTTCCTTTTGATTTGATCAGCAAAGCCAAGATGAGCCTTTGAGAAGCAGAAAAGTGTTTGTGGGGCGCTGTACAGAGGACATGACTGAGGATGAGCTGCGGGAGTTCTTCTCTCAGTACGGGGATGTGATGGATGTCTTCATCCCCAAGCCATTCAGGGCCTTTGCCTTTGTTACATTTGCAGATGATCAGGTATTTTTCTCCTTAACAATATGTCCCGGCCGGGCGTGGTAGCTCATGCTTACAATCCCAGCACTTTGGGAAGCCGAGGCGGGTGGATCACGAGGTCAGGAGATCAAGACCATCCTGGCCAACGTGGTGAAACCCCGTCTCTATTAAAATACAAAAAAAAAAAAAATTAGCTCGGTGTGGTGGTGCACGCCTGTGGTCCCAGCTACTCTGGAGCCTGAGGCAGGGGAATCGCTTGAACCCAGGAGGTGGAGGTGGCAGTGAACTGAGATCACACCACTGCATTCCAGCCCAGTGACAGAGTGAGACTCTGTCTCAAAAAAAAAATATGTCCCAGGTAATTAGGTAATTTCTCTTGAACATTGCCCATCCAGCTAATTGCTATTCTTAGCTAAGTTTTCTGACCTTATAAGACGTAGGGTGTATGGGCCTAGACGTTTGTGATACCTGTATCTGATATCACAAATACAACATTTTAAGAAATCTAAAAGTAAATATGCCTTTAGATAATTTTCAGTATGTGGCATTTGGGAACGTTATATACTTTTATTTTATTTTTTTTTTTGAGACAGAGTTTTGCTCTTGTTGCCCGGGCTGGAGTGTGATGGTGCGATCTTGGCTCGCTGCAACCTCCACCTCATGGGTTCAAGCGATTGTCTTGGCTCAGCCTCCCGAGTAGCTGGGATTACAGGTGCCTGCCACCATGCCTGGCTAATTTTTTTGTGCTTTTAGTAGAGACAGGGTTTCACCATGTTGGCCAGGCTGGTCTCGAACTCCTGACCTCAGGTGATCTGCCCATCTCAGCCTCCCAAAGTGCTGGGATTACAGGCATGAGCCACCACGCCTGGCCAGTTTTTTGTATCTTTAGTAGATACGGGGTTTCACTGTTTTGATCTGGCTGGTCTTGAACTCCTGACCTCAGGTGATCCACCCCCCTCAGCCTCCCAAAGTGCTGGGATTACAGGCGTGAGCCACTGCTCCTGCTCCCGGCCCATTTTTTTAATTATTATTTTGAGACAGGGTCTCACTCTGTTGCCCAGGCTGGTGGAACACAGTGGTGTAATCATAGCTCACTACACCCTAGAACTCCTGGGCTCAGCCTCCAGAGGGAGGATCCTCCAGCTTCAGCCTCCCAAGTAGCTAGGACAGATGCATGCCACTACGCCCAGCTAATGTGGCTTTTTTGTGGTTTTTTTTGATAGAGGTGGGGTCTCCCTGTGTTGTCCAGGCTGCCAGGCTAGTCTTGAACTCTTGGCCTCACACAGTCCTCCCACCTTGGCCTCCCAAAGCGCTAGGATTACAGGCATGAGCCACCATGCCCAGCCTATGTCTTTTGAAAATCGACTGAAATATCACTGCTGCTGTTAATAAAACTAAAAGCTGTATTGGGGGTTTAAATGAAATGAGCGTTCATTGCTTATTTTTCCTCTGGCTTTAGATAAATTAATGCTTATAATCTAAGTTTTGTTGCTACTTTAAATATATGAATCAGTGGTTTAATCTTCTTTGTTTACATCCCTTATTTCTTATAGATTGCGCAGTCTCTTTGTGGAGAGGACTTGATCATTAAAGGAATCAGCGTTCATATATCCAATGCCGAACCTAAGCACAATAGCAATAGACAGTTAGAAAGAAGTGGAAGATTTGGTGGTAATCCAGGTGGCTTTGGGAATCAGGGTGGATTTGGTAATAGCAGAGGGGGTGGAGCTGGTTTGGGAAACAATCAAGGTAGTAATATGGGTGGTGGGATGAACTTCGGTGCGTTCAGCATTAATCCAGCCATGATGGCTGCCGCCCAGGCAGCACTACAGAGCAGTTGGGGTATGATGGGCATGTTAGCCAGCCAGCAGAACCAGTCAGGCCCATCAGGTAATAACCAAAACCAAGGCAACATGCAGAGGGAGCCAAACCAGGCCTTCGGTTCTGGAAATAACTCTTATAGTGGCTCTAATTCTGGTGCAGCAATTGGTTGGGGATCAGCATCCAATGCAGGGTCGGGCAGTGGTTTTAATGGAGGCTTTGGCTCAAGCATGGATTCTAAGTCTTCTGGCTGGGGAATGTAGACAGTGGGGTTGTGGTTGGTTGGTATAGAATGGTGGGAATTCAAATTTTTCTAAACTCATGGTAAGTATATTGTAAAATACATATGTACTAAGAATTTTCAAAATTGGTTTGTTCAGTGTGGAGTATATTCAGCAGTATTTTTGACATTTTTCTTTAGAAAAAGGAAGAGCTAAAGGAATTTTATAAGTTTTGTTACATGAAAGGTTGAAATATTGAGTGGTTGAAAGTGAACTGCTGTTTGCCTGATTGGTAAACCAACACACTACAATTGATATCAAAAGGTTTCTCCTGTAATATTTTATCCCTGGACTTGTCAAGTGAATTCTTTGCATGTTCAAAACGGAAACCATTGATTAGAACTACATTCTTTACCCCTCGTTTTAATTTGAACCCCACCATATGGATTTTTTTCCTTAAGAAAATCTCCTTTTAGGAGATCATGGTGTCACAGTGTTTGGTTCTTTTGTTTTGTTTTTTAACACTTGTCTCCCCTCATATACAAAAGTACAATATGAAGCCTTCATTTAATCTCTGCAGTTCATCTCATTTCAAATGTTTATGGAAGAAGCACTTCATTGAAAGTAGTGCTGTAAATATTCTGCCATAGGAATACTGTCTACATGCTTTCTCATTCAAGAATTCGTCATCACGCATCACAGGCCGCGTCTTTGACGGTGGGTGTCCCATTTTTATCCGCTACTCTTTATTTCATGGAGTCGTATCAACGCTATGAACGCAAGGCTGTGATATGGAACCAGAAGGCTGTCTGAACTTTTGAAACCTTGTGTGGGATTGATGGTGGTGCCGAGGCATGAAAGGCTAGTATGAGCGAGAAAAGGAGAGAGCGCGTGCAGAGACTTGGTGGTGCATAATGGATATTTTTTAACTTGGCGAGATGTGTCTCTCAATCCTGTGGCTTTGGTGAGAGAGTGTGCAGAGAGCAATGATAGCAAATAATGTACGAATGTTTTTTGCATTCAAAGGACATCCACATCTGTTGGAAGAATTTAAAGTGAGTTTTTGTTCTTAGATAACCCACATTAGTTGAATGTGTTAAGTGAAATGATACTTGTACTCCCCCTACCCCTTTGTCAACTGCTGTGAATGCTGTATGGTGTGTGTTCTCTTCTGTTACTGATATGTAAGTGTGGCAATGTGAACTGAAGCTGATGGGCTGAGAACATGGACTGAGCTTGTGGTGTGCTTTGCAGGAGGACTTGAAGCAGAGTTCACCAGTGAGCTCAGGTGTCTCAAAGAAGGGTGGAAGTTCTAATGTCTGTTAGCTACCCATAAGAATGCTGTTTGCTGCAGTTCTGTGTCCTGTGCTTGGATGCTTTTTATAAGAGTTGTCATTGTTGGAAATTCTTAAATAAAACTGATTTAAATAATATGTGTCTTTGTTTTGCAGCCCTGAATGCAAAGAATTCATAGCAGTTAATTCCCCTTTTTTGACCCTTTTGAGATGGAACTTTCATAAAGTTTCTTGGCAGTAGTTTATTTTGCTTCAAATAAACTTATTTGAAAAGTTGTCTCAAGTCAAATGGATTCATCACCTGTCATGCATTGACACCTGATACCCAGACTTAATTGGTATTTGTTCTTGCATTGGCCAAAGTGAAATTTTTTTTTTTTCTTTTGAAATCTAGTTTTGAATAAGTCTGGGTGACCGCACCTAAAATGGTAAGCAGTACCCTCCGGCTTTTTCTTAGTGCCTCTGTGCATTTGGGTGATGTTCTATTTACATGGCCTGTATAAATCTCCATTGGGAAGTCATGCCTTCTAAAAAGATTCTTATTTGGGGGAGTGGGCAAAATGTTGATTATTTTCTAATGCTTTGTAGCAAAGCATATCAATTGAAAAGGGAATATCAGCACCTTCCTAGTTTGGGATTTGAAAAGTGGAATTAATTGCAGTAGGGATAAAGTAGAAGAAACCACAAATTATCTTGTGCCTGAAATCCATTAAGAGGCCTGATAGCTTTAAGAATTAGGGTGGGTTGTCTGTCTGGAAGTGTTAAGTGGAATGGGCTTTGTCCTCCAGGAGGTGGGGGAATGTGGTAACATTGAATACAGTTGAATAAAATCGCTTACAAAACTCACACTCTCACAATGCATTGTTAAGTATGTAAAAGCAATAACATTGATTCTCTGTTGTACTTTTTTGTAACTAATTCTGTGAGAGTTGAGCTCATTTTCTAGTTGGAAGAATGTGATATTTGTTGTGTTGGTAGTTTACCTAATGCCCTTACCTAATTAGATTATGATAAATAGGTTTGTCATTTTGCAAGTTACATGTTTTAAACATTTATCAATGAAGTCATCCTTTAGACTTGTAATCGCCACATTGTTTCATTATTCAGTTTCCTCTGTAAAGGGATCTTGAGTTGTTTTAATTTTTTTTTTCTGCATCTGAATCTGCATGATTTCCAAACCCTGTACCATCTGAATTTTGCATTTTAGCACTTGCACTATTACTCAGCAGCAGTAACATGGTAACACTTAAAATGGTACTCGGGGACCTCCAAAGACTAAACTGACAAGCCTTCAAGGAGCCCAGGGGTAAGTTAACTTGTCAACGGCATGGTTTAATCCCTTCTTTACACTTGTGTAAATTTCAGTTACTGGTCATAGAAGGCTTTCAATGTTGAGTGGCCTTTTATTAACATGTTTATGGTACTGCATAGATACGGGTATTTATTTTACCCTAAGAAGATTTTGAAGTTTAAAAGTACTTAAACTATTTGGCAAAGATTTGTTTTTAAAAATCTATTTGGTCAATCTAAATGCATTCATTCTAAAAAATTTTTTGAACCAGATAAATAAAAATTTTTTTTGACACCACAGTTTAGTGTCTGGAGTCTTACTGGAAAAACACGATTTCTTTTTATATGTGATATGCAGATGCTGGAAAGTTACCTTTAAAAATTGAGTCTCTAAAGAAAAAAGAAAATAATAAAAATTGAGTCTCAAGAAGTTGTACTTCATATGCACAAGAGAAATGAGGCCAAGACTCACAGTAAGCTTTTACATGGAATGGTAACTTTTAGTTAGACTGAAAAACTTGAATGTTAGCTATTAAAACCTTTTAGGAAGGAATAGCCAGCTAAAACCAAATGAGATTTTTAAGGTTAAATCAGCACTTAAGTTGTGTCCTTAGTAGGAAAAAGTAGGAAGTTAACTACTCCGTAATCCAAGAGATAATGTGTAACAGTAAGAATGATTTTGTTGTTGAGTACGAGCAAAGTAGCCCCTAAGTGTGTATTAGGGTTCTGTACTTAACTGTTGTGTGATGTGTGCTTTTATTAGGCATCACTGTGCCCAAGTATTTCATGTTCATTGTAAAGAGGAAAAATACAGATTTATCTATAATGTCACCACTTATTTCTAATGCCACTTTTCATCTTGTGGAAATGCCATGTTTTGATTCAGTCTTCTGAATTTGAACATTATTCAGGTTATTTCCAATTGCTGGGAATATCCTTACTGCTAAAATAAATTCTTAGCATTGGAATTGCTAGGTCAAAGATTATGCATGCTTTTTAAGGGCTTTTGAAATGTATTGCCAGTCTGTGGCCTGCCACCCTCCCTGAACATGCCTGGTCTTGCTTAAAATGTATTGCCAAATAGTCCTTGGGAAGTTTATGTTGTCTTTAACAATGTGAAATAGTACTACTATTCACGTTCCTTTTGTCTGACAATTTGATAAGTGAATAATTGTATCCCACCATTTTGTAGTATTGGTTTTTAACATGGAAATTTCAGTCAATACTTGGGCTGAAGTATCAGTGTTTCCAACCTACCTACCCAAAAAAAGGATTCAAGGTTATTCCTCAATCAGTACTGCCATAATATATAAAGCACTTACAGAGATCAATAAGAACAAGTTTAAAAACAAAGAGCATGGACAGGCAGTTTACAGAAATGCCAACAGCCAGTATGAAAAGAGACTGGCTTTTTAAGGTAATGAAATGTAATTTGAGCAGTGACATTACACTGGGTGGGCAAAGGTGACTTATCACTCTCATGGCTTATGTCCCCTTGAGTCAATGGGTAAGGCTGGAAATAAACTGGCAAGTGGAGAAATGACAGCAGCCTCACCTGGAGTCTGTTTTTTTGGGTGGAGCAACAACTGCCATGTCCACAGTAATGATGAATGCTTCTCGAGCCACGTCGCTGCCAAGGTCTTCACAGGCATTTCTAAAAATGAAGAATCCTTGACTGCAGACACGCAAGTTAAAAATTACTAATTATGTTCTCGATCCAGGGAATATAGTTAATGACTTTTGTGTAGACTCCATACTGACCTGCTTCCCCACAATTCATGGAACCCCAGGACACTATTCCTCCCACAAACCACCTCTGTGTTTCACTATCTAGAAACACCAGTGCCCCTCCGCTGTCACCTCTGCAGCTGTCCTTGCCCCCACTTTCTAAGCCAGCACAAAGCATGTTAGCAGTTACACTTCCCCCTGGATAGGGTGGCTTTTCATATGCAGCAGTACATTTTTGATGGTCAACAATCGGTATGTCGACATACATTAGATTTCTAGCAAGAAAACCCCTTTGGGTTAATCCCCATCCAGATGCAGTTCCAATGTCATCTGTCCTCATAAAGGATTCAGCTTCTTTTCTTGGCAGACAAATAGGCGTGATGTTGCTATTGATTACAACTTTGTTATTCAATTTAATCAGTGCTATGTCATTGTCAAAGCCAGCATCATGAGTATAACCTTCATGTATAAAAACAGCTTCAGCCCAGGCTTGTGTATAATGAGGTGATAGTCTTTTCAGGGCGCCCATTCGAATGTCCAGGGCAGATGCATCATGTTTTTGCTCATAGACGGCATGAGCAGCTGTTAGGACCCAGTTGTCATATAAAAGTGCACCTGCTGCTGTGGTTCCACCTAATATCAGGACTTGCCAAGGAAAATCACCAGGTTTTGCCTTTTGCCCTCCGTATATACGCCCTCCTGTTGTACGGGCTGATAGTCCACAAACTGGGGAAAGAAGCAGATAGGTAGAGAGCCTTTGTAATAATGTCAATCGTGTTTTTCTTAAATTATGACCGCCTTGAAGTATATATTTGATGTCAACCAAAAATTATATTACATGAATTGGTGGGTGACCACCTATACAGGCAAGTAAGGCTATTTTAAAACATCACAGTTCAAACACCTGATAAAACCTTTTGGTATTTCTTAGCTCCTCAGAAAATGAGATTAGTGAAAACTGACTTTTAGAAGTTATTTTGTTTTGCTAAAATAATTTGGTCTATAAGATTGGGAAAATTGGCCGGGTGCAGTGTCACACCTGTAATCCCAGCACTTTGGGAGGCTGAGATGGGTGGATCACCTGAGGTCAGGAGTTTGAGACCAGCCTGGCCAACATGGTGAGACCCTGTCTCTACTACATACACAAAAATTAGCCGGGCATGGTGATGGGCACCTGTAATCCCAGCTACTCGGGAGGCTGAGGCAGGAGAATTGCTTGAACCTGGGAGGCAGAGGTTGCAGTGAGCCAAGTCACACCACTGCACTCTAGCCTGGTCTATAAGCAAAACTCCATCTCAAAAAAAAAAGAAGATTAGGAAAATTAACAGGGCAAGTAGGCATTGTCTGAGCAGATGGACTGGATGACGTGCATAGGAATTAGAAGGATATAACCTTTTCATTGTTTCTGTTTTCCTACTTGTAAAATGGGTATTTTTGTAATCCTAGGAAAGCAGGAACTAAAGTCAGTATCAGGATTTGCAAAATTACTTTTACCTTTGAACATACAAATGTTTTAGAAATTAGAATGTTGCAGTTGTGGCTAGGACCGTGTGGATTCCAGAATTTTATTTTTGGTCTAGTTGATTCTTCCAAACTAAGTTTTATTGTATCTTTATTGCAACTTAAATACACCCATTAATGTAGCATATATGTTTGCTGTTGTGGTAGTGTACTTGCATTAATACCTACAGACGTTGTGTTAGCCAAATACAGGTTTAAAAAAACTAATTTGAGCCAAATAACACAAGGGTAATTAATATATTACTATCTTTCTGGGTTTTTTTTTTTTTTTTTTTTTTTGAGACAGAGTCTCGCTCTGTCACCCAGGTTGGAGTGCAGTGGTACAATCTCGGCTCACTGCAAGCTCTGCCTCCCGGGTTCATGCCATTCTCCTGCCTCAGCCTCCTGAGTAGCTGGGACTACAGGCACACGCCACCACACCTGGCTAATTTTTTGTATTTTTAATAGAGATGGGGTTTCACCGTTTTAGCCAGACTGGTCTTGATCTCCTGACCTTGTGATCTGCCTGCCTCAGCCTCCCAAAGTGCTGACTTTTTTTTTCTTTTTCTCTTTTTTTTTGAGACAGAGTCTCGCTCTGTTGCCCAGGCTGGAGTGCAGTGGCGCAATCTTGGCTCACTGCAAGCTCCACCTCCCGGGTTCACGCCATTCTCTTGCCTCAGCCTCCCGAGTAGCTGGGACTACAGGCGCCTGCCACCACACGAGGCTAATTTTTTGTATTTTTTTTTTTTTTTTTTTAGTAGAGACGGAGTTTCACCGTGTTGGCCAAGATGGTCTCGATCTCCTGACCTCGTGATCTTTCCGCCTTGGCCTCCCAAAGTGCTGGGATTACAGGCGTGAGCCACCATGCCTGGCCCTGATTTGTTTTTTTTAAATCATTCTACAGAGGGGGAGGTTACAGTGAGCCGAGATTGCGCCAATGCACTCCAACCTGGCGAGAGAGCGAGATTCCGTCTCAAAAAAAAAAAAAAAAAAAAAAAAATCATTCTACTCAACTATTATCTTTGGAGCCAATTCTGGTTAAAAAAAAAAAAAAGTACTATTAAAAGGCAGATTGCATTGATGCTTAAAAACTAGATGTTGAAAACAATTGCTTGGGGAAATTATTAGCTTTGGGTTTTAATAGCATTTTAACAGAATAGTAACTCAACAGAAGAACTTGTGTTTATAAATGTATAAGTTGGTCAAGATAATTTTAAAAATCCTTTTTTTTTTTTTTTTGGATACGGAATTTCACTACTGTTGCCCAGGCTAGAGTATAATGGTGTGATCTGGGCTCACCGCAACCTCCACCACCTGGGTTCAAGCAATTCTCCTGCCTCAGCCTCTCGAGTAGCTGGGATTACAGGCATGCACCACCACACCCGGCTAATTTTGTGTTTTTATTAGAGACGGGGTTTCTCCATGCTGGTCAGGCTGGCCTCAGGTGACCCACCTGCCTCGGCCTCCCAAAGTGCTGGGATTACAGGCGTGAGCCACACCTGGCCTAAAAATCATTTAATTTTTTTATGCTTGCCTAGTTATAAGGTCAAAGATAATCAAATGACTGATGCAGTCAGCACCTAACAACCTCTGTATATGGGAAGTGGGTAATGAGAACATACTATTTGGAAATAATAACAGCCTAAGAGCCAAGTGCTGAAGTTACATTTCTGCCTACCACAGCTAAAGCTCTCCTTACTGTCTCCTACCCAGTCCTACTTTCCATCAATTACCAGTCTCTTGTATAAAGGTATCCATTACCAGGCTCACAGACTGGGAGTGATTTTTCTCCTTTGGAGCTCGTCCAGAATCCATCAGCCTCACACACATATTTACCTGCAAATCATTGGAAAAGCAAAAATGTTTAACTGCATGTGTAAGATGGTTGTCATTTGCTTGAATACCCCCTTGAAAAATGTTGATTCTTGAGCATCAGTGGGAAATAGAGGTGTCTGAAGAACCATTTTACATGATTTCATAAATAGGAGGTCTCTACATTACCATGTTTGCTTGCAAAGTGGAAACCTTTTAGATGTGTAACTTGAATATGTATCAAGATCTCAAGTGCTTAATGATAAGGTTTTGACTTGTTAAATTAAACCATTTGGAATACATTGTGTGTTTGTAGTAGTCATTTACTAGATCTGTTTTCAGATTTTTGCAAATTGACATTAAAGTCACTTTAGCTATAATATTTCACTTAGCGGATGGGAGAAGTGGCTTTTAATCTTTTGTCTAGCCTTAGCCAAAAATGTTGGTTAAAGTTTATTTTCAGACCATGGGGGCTCAAGTTCCAAGTATTGCCCACCCCCAACTTTGAAGAATTTGCATACCATCATTCACTTTCATTGTGTAGAAGGTCTCTTCACAGCTGTACTGAATCACAGCTTTGTAGGTGGTCACTCCAGGACCTGTGATGTACTCCACTCGGCCACTGGGTAGATCATCAGGAGGGCCACAGTCAACAACTAAGAAAGAAGCATGGGAGGGAGGAATCCATTGATCATTTCAGTGCTAACTTTCCAAAGGTCTGGAGAAGCACCTTTGGGAGGCTGAGGCGGGCAAATCCCTTGAGCTCAGGAGTTTGAGACCAGCCTGGGCAACATGGCAAGACCCCCTCTCTACGAAAGGTTAAAAAGCCAAGCATGGTGGCACGTGCCTGTTGTCCCAATTACTTGAGAGGCTGAGGTGGGAGGTAACTAAATGGCTGAACTGAGGGGGAGTCGTCCATGTGGAGGAAGAGGTGTGCTGCCTTTCCTAGAGAAAGGGAATTTGAAACCACCCAGAGCTCCTTAGCACCCTCATGTCAAATATAAGAAAGATCTGCGGCCGGGCGCGATGGCTCATGCCTGTAATCCCAGCACTTTGGGAGGCCGAGGCGGGCAGATCACAAGGTCAGGAGATGGAGACCATCCTGGCTAACATGGTGAAACCCCGTCTCTACTAAAAATACAAAAAAAAAAAAAAAAAAAAAAAAATTAGCCAGGCGTGGTAGCGGGCGCCTGTAGTCCCAGCTACTCGGGAGGCTGAGGCAGGAGAATGGCGTGAACCCGGGAGGCGGAGCTTGCAGTGAGCCAAGATGGCACCACTGCACTCCAGCCTGGGTGACAGAGCAAGACTCTGTCTCAAAAAAAAAAAAAAAAAAAAGGCTGCAGCGGAACAGCACATGACATGGCACAGGTTCGATGTAAAAGGTTGCAATTTAGAAGGCAGTAAGGGTAGAAAAGGACACGATAGTAAGATTGGAGGAGCTAGGCTGGGTGGTTCAAACCTGTAATCAGCATTTTGGGAGGCCAAAGTGGGAGGGTCACTTGAGACCAGGAGTTCAGGACCAGTCTGGGCAATAGCAAAACCCTCTCTACAAAAGGTAAATTGGCTGGGCTTGGTGGCGTGGTCTCAGCTACTCAGGAGGCTGAAGCAGGAGGATCGCTTGAGCCTGGGAGGATGAGACCGCAGTGAGCTATGATCACACCACTACCGCCTGGGTGATAGAGACTTTGTCTCCAAAACAAAAAATTCAGCTTATTCTTCTGATCCTTTTAATTAATTGAAGTTTTTAGACCTGGAAGTCTTTCTAAAGCTCACTGGGCACGGTGGCTCACACGTGTAATCCCAGCACTCAAGAGAGGCCAGGGCAGCCTGGGCAACATAAGTGAGACCCCATCTCTACCAAAAATTTAAAAGGAGGTGGGTATGTGGCACGTGCCTGTAGTCCAAGCTACTCAGGAGGCTGAGACAGGAGGATCACTTGAGCCCAGGAGTTTGAGGGTGTGTCACATGAGGTATGGTTGATCATTATCCCAGTTTGGGGTGTGTGTATTACCACATAAAATTGCCCCCCTTTTCTACATACAGTAGTGTATACTTGCTCACACATGTGAATTGTGTGTAATTGGAGGGACACACACCAAAACGGTAACGATTAGGCCAGGCCTGGTGGCTCACACCTGTAATTGCAGCACTTTGGGAGGCCAAGGTGGGTGGATCACTTGAGATTAGGAGTTGGAGACAAGCCTGGGCAACATGGTGAAACCCTGCCTCTACTAAAACTAAAAAAATTACTGGGTGTGGTGGCGGGCGCCTGTAATCCCAGCTACTGGGGAAGCTGAAGCAGGAGAATTGCTTGAACCCAGGAGGCAGAGGTTTCAGTGAGCCGAGATTGTGCCACTGCACTCCAGCCTGGGCGACAGAATGAGACCCCGTCAAAAAAAAAAAAAAGTGGCTGGTCACGGTGGCTCACGCCTGTAATCCCAACACTTTGGGAGGCCAAGGCAGGTGGATCACTTGAAGTCAGGAGTTCAAGACCAGCCTGGCCAACATGGTGAAACCTCGTCTCTACTAAAAATAGAAAAATTAGCTGGGCTTGGTGGGAAGTGCTTGTAATCCCAGCTATTTGGGAGGCTGAGGCAGGATAATTGCTTGAACCCGGGAGAAGGAGGTTGCAGTGAGCCGAGATGGCGCCACTCCACTCCAGCCTGGGTGACAGAACAAGACTCCGTCTCAATAAATAAATAAATAAATAAATATTAAAAAGTAATGATTATACTTGCATATGGTGGTATTACAGGTATTAAGATGTTCATAATTTTCTGTATTTTCCATCTTCTACCATGAATATTGTTGCTTTCATACTTAGAAAAATATTGTCGGCCGGGCGTGGTGGCTCATGCCTGTAATCCCAGCACTTTGGGAAGCCAAGGTGGGCGGATCCCCTGAGGGCGGGAGTTCGAGATCAGCCTGACCAACATGGAGAAACCCTGTCTCTCCTAAAAATACAAAATTAGCCGGGCGTGGTAGCACATGCCTGTAATCCCAGCTACTAGGGAGGCTGAGGCAGGAGAATCGCTTGAACCTGGGAGGCAGAGGTTGCGGTGAGCCGAGATCACGCCATTGTACTCCAGCCTGGGCAACAAGAACAAAACTCTGTCTCCAAAAAAAAAAGAAAAAGAAAAAAATATTGTCAGGCTGGGCGCTGTGGCTCATGCCTGTACTACTAGCGCTTTGGGAGGCCGAGGCAGATGGATTGCCTGAGCTCAGGAGTTCAAGACCAGCTTGGGCAGCATGGTGAAACACCATCTCTACTAAAATACAAAAAATTAGCCAGGTGTGGTGGTGTGTGCCTGTAGTCTCAGCTACTCAGGAAGCTGAGGCAGGAGAATTTCTTGAACTCAGGAGGCAGAGGTTGCAGTGAGCCAAGATTGCACCACCACACTCCAGCCTGGGCAATAGAGTGAGACTCCGTCTCCAAAAAGAAAAAAAAGAAAAAAATATTGTCAAAGAACACGCTTTGGAAGCCTGAGGCGGGCAGATCACTTGAGGTCAGGAGTTTGAGACCAGCCTGGCCAACATGGTGAAACCTCGTCTTCACCAAAAAAATACAAAAATTAGCCATGCGTGGTGGCATGTGCCTGTAATCCTAGCTACTCAGGAGGCTGAGGTGTGAGAATTTCTTGAACCTGGGAGGCAGAGGTTGCAGTGAGCCGAGATTGTCACCACACTCCAGCCTGGGTGACAGAGTGAGACTCCGACTCACACACACACGCACACACACACACTCTCTCTCTCTCTCTCTCTCACACACACACACACTTTGGGAGGCCCAGGTGGGCAGATCACCTGAGGTCAGGAGTTCGAGATCAGCCTGGCCAACATGGTGAAACCCCATCTCTACTAAAAATACAAAAATTAGCCGGGTGTAGTGGCATGTGCCGGTAGTGCCTCCCAGCTCCTGGGGGTGGCTGACGTGGGAGAATCGCTTGAACCCAGGAGACAGAGGTTGCAGTGATCTGAGATTGTACTACTGTACTCCAGCCTGGGCAACAGAATGAGACCCTTCTCAGAAAAAAAAAAAAAAAAAAAAAAAAAAAAAAAAAAAAAAACAAAGCCTTGTGAAAGAACACGCTTTTCTAAAGCACATACCTTCCCTAGTAGGTTGGTTCTGTTTTAACCTCTAAGAATGCACTGAGAGATGGGTAAAAAGAAGCAAATTTGAAATTCAAGCGCTGATAAATGGATCATTAAAAAAAAAAAAACCAAGGATCCACGCACAGTGGCTCACGCCTGTAATCTTAGCACTTTGGGAGGCTGAGACCGGTGGATCACTTGAGGTCAGGAGTTCGAGACCAGCCTGGGCAACATGGCAAAACTCTGTCTCTACAAATAATACAAAAATTAGCCAGGCGTGGTGTCAGGTGCCTGTGGTCCCAGCTACTCAGGAGGCTGAGGCAGGAGGATTGCTTAAGCCTGGAAAGATAGAAATTGCAGTGAGCCAAGATCACACCACTGCACTCCAGTCTGGGCAACAGAGCAAGACCCTGCCTCAGAAAAAAAAAAAAAAAAAGGGAAAGAAAAAAGAAAGTAAACAGAAAACCAGAGAAGCAATAGAAGCAGCAACAGTAGCAGCAGAGGGAGTTCCGGGCGGTTATGGGGCCTGTAGTCACCACACGACCGTACTGCTGCACGCGGGCATTGGCTGGTCCCAAGATCCATCTTTCTGACAAACTGCAGTAAAGGATTTCAGGGGCAAGTGACCCTAAAGAAGAATTCAGAATATATTAATTTCCTTGTTTATATCATAAAATCACTCCCCAAAGCTGTGCTCTCACAATAGTTCCTATTCTAGTGTTTTACGAGGCGCTCCTGAAGGGGGTGGCAGCACACATGACTAGTATCTGCGTGTGCTGGGGTTGGGGGGATGCCTGGCACATGGACGCACTGCCCCACCGCCTCGGTGCATGTCTATGCCACCTAGGTTACGTATTTCTTCGCTCAACAGGTATTGGCATTTTATGAATGAGATGGAAACTTTGCAGCAATTTATAATTTTTTTTTTGCTTTTCACTCTAATACAAAAACATATCAGATCTCAGCCAGGTGCGGTGGCTCATGCCTGTAATCCCGACACTCCTGGAGACCAAGGCGGGTGGATCACTTGAGGTGAGGAGTTCAAGACCAGCCTGGCCAGCATGGTGAAACCCTGTCTCTACTTAAAAAATACAAAAAATTAGCCTGGCATGGTGGCGTGCACCTGTAATCCCAGCTCCTCAGGAGGTTGAGGCAGGAGAATTGCTTGAACCTGTGAGGCAGGGGTTGCAGTGAGCCGATATTGCAACACTGCACTCCAGCCTAGGTGACAGAGTGAGACCCTGTCTCAAATCATCATCATCATCATCATCATCATCAGATCTCAACATTTCTGCATCTGATGTTCCACCATTTCTTTATATAAAGTGACAGAGGGCCAGATGCAGTGGTTCACACCTGTAATCCCAGCACATTGGGAGGCCGAGGTGGGAGGATTGCTTGAGCTCAGAAGTTCAAGACCAGCCTGGGCAACATAGTGAGACCCCCACCTCTACAAAAAAGACAAAAATTAGCCGGGCGTGTTGGCGCTTGCCTGTAGTCCCAGCTACTTGGGAGGCTGGGGTGAGAGGATTGCTTGAGCCTGAGAGGTCGAGGCTGTGGTGAGCTGTGATCGCGCCACTGCACTCCAGCCTGGGTGACAAAGTGAGACCCTGTCCAAAAAAAAAAAAAAGCCAGAGGACTGTGGTGACAAGTTTGAGAAAGCAGGTGTGATCAGACTTGCAAGTGTGTCTGTGAATCTGTCTAGCCGGTGGCCATTAGCTGGAGGAGGGCTACTAAGAGTTCTTTTGTGAGCTTCGTCTGTGTGCTGTCCATCAGCTTTCACTGCCAGCGTCATTCACAGGGAAACATTTTTCGACTTGCTAAGATAATGTTTGTCTAAAATCAAACATTAAAATAAAAGAAGATGGCTTTGGCAGAAACCCTGTGCCGCAAAGGATTTCAGGTCTTCTTAAGTCAGAAACTAAAGAAGTCTGTGGTCCGAGGAGCTGTGGAAAAGAGCCTGCACAAGAAGTTTGCAAGGTGGGAAAAGTGTCTCTTTTTTTTTTTTTTGACCCGCCACAGGACTGTGGATTGCATACCTAGCTATCGTTCCAATGTTATTACTTTTTACCACTGGGACTCCATGACAATTTTGAAGAACATAAAGAGGACGTGTTAATTTCTTACCTGTGTCCCTAAAGCAACATGCTAAGCATTTTTAAAAATTATACTCCTCCCTTAACAGTGATCACTATTTATAACTTTGCAGAATATACTCTTTCCCGGGGCTGTCTACTTTTTTGTGGGCCCAGGAGTTGTTTCATGGAAAGGTCATTTGACCAGGGGGAGAACTTTAATTTGATGCAAGACTGGGCACATGGAACAGGATAGCAAACTCATCTTTCTGTCATTCCAGCCACTTCACAAAGAGCTGCTGTCGTGTGTGACCGACAGAAAAGTTGCCCGTTTTATTTTATTTTATATATATTTTTGAGACAGAGTCTTGCTCTGTCGCCCAGGCTGGAGTGCAGTGGTGTGATTTCGGCTCACTGCAACCTGAGCCTCCCAGGCTCAAGTGATTCTCCTGCCTCGGCCACCCGAGTAGCTGGGATTACAGGCGCCCGCCACCTAATAATTTTTGTATTTTTAGTGGAGACGGGGCTACTACCCCATCTAATTTTTGTATTTTTAGTGGAGACGGGGTTTCACCACGTTGGCCAGGCTGGTCTCGAACTCCTGGCCTCAAGTGATCTGCCTGCCTCTGCCTCCCAAAGTGCTGGGAATACAGGTGTGAGCCACCGCGCCTGGCCAAGTTGCCCATTTTAATCACCAGCTTTCCAAAGTAGCTTTAAAACAAAGGGCTCGCTTATGTAAATTTAAAGTTAAGTATAAAGAAAGAAAGAAAAAAGGGCAGGATTCAGAATCACATTTTCCATAGCCATCCTTTTTGTCCTCTGAAAACTTATTTCTTGGCTTTTTATCATTTAAAGATAGACAAAAGAAATCATGCTGACACACGATTTTCTCACTTTCCTTTCACATATCTGCAGATAGAAATATGTTTACATTTCAAAGCAATCGTCATTGATCGTGGTGTACTTTGTTTTAACTCACTTGCAGAAGCTCATAGCCAGTCTCGCAAAAGATGGAGAAGCTGTCTTTCAGGATGTATTTGGCTTGCATAGGTGAAACGTGGCCATTAGGTGGCGCCATCGGATAAGGGCAAGGCTGCGCTGCGCAGAGGAAACCAGGCTTGTTGGTTTTCATGTGGTCTACAGCAGTCAAGACGGAATCGAGCCATCTGAAGTTCTTAGTTTATAAAGAATACTTAACATGTAAAGAGAGCTCACCATACGTGGGGTAGGGTTCTTTAAAACCAAAGGCAAGATTAAACTCTCAGGTGCTTTTGCAAATTAAGGTTTCTTGTTTTCCCTGGGACTGAGCAAAAGGTATGTGAGAAAGCTGGGTATGTGGGAAGATGGTGCAGTCCCCATAAATAGAAGATCTGCTCCATGCCAGGAACTTCAGAGCCATGGCTCAAAACCAAGAGAGAGTGTAACTCCGAGGAAAAGAGCTCAGGGGAGGCTTTGGGACTTGCATGGGACTGGAGCTGTGTTTAAATCCTAGCTCTCCATTTCCCCATGGTTATGTGTAACCTCTCTGAGTCTCAGTTTCTTCTTCTGCAAGATGGGGGGTGGGTGATGATAATAGTTGCCCCAGGGCTGTTGTGAAGATCAAATACAAAGCACCTAGGCTAGTTCTTGGCGGAGCTGTAATCAACCCTCACAGCAGCCCCGTAGGACAGCTGTTATGGCATGGGGAGAAAAACCAGCTGACAGACTTGAAACTAAAGATCCAGGCTGATTTGGGGAGCCTCAGGCTTCCCCTCATGAGCTGCATTCCACTCTGGCCCCCAAACCCTGGCCTCCACTCACCCCAAGGCTTCAGTGCTCCCCAGCTGCCCCGAAAAACCCACTGGTCAGTTTCGGAGTCCTCTCCTCCCTCCAGCACCTGCTAGCATCCAGTGATCCCTGCCAAGCTGCTGGGGCAGCTGGGTGCACCTGGGTGCCCCTGACCCAGCCTGTGGCCTGGGGAAGCTCTCAGTCCCATGCAGGTCCCAAAGTCTCCCCTTGAGGAATCAATCTCCAGGGACAGCCTTGGTGGACCTGTGGAGGCCCAGGGCTTCTAGCACTTGAGTGTCTGTCACGACGAAGAGGTGGTGGAAGTTCTGGCAGGGCCTCAGAGGGCAGAGCCAGGGCCAGTGGGGGTGGTCCTGAGAGGCAGAGTGTGTAGATCCTGGCTGCAAACTGCTCAAGCTGTGGCTCTGGTGCAACCCTCCATGGTCAGAACTCCTTTTTCCCCTGCCCCAACTCATACCCACACTTCAACTTCCACAGCTCCACACCCTGAAGAGTGAAGCCTCTGGGCTTTTGCACATACTCTTCTGCCACCTATAACTCTGTCCAACACCCACTTATCCTTTAAATTCAATCTCAGCATTTCCTATTCAAGGATAGCTTCCTAGCTCCTAGCCCCTGTCTGGTGAGGTCCTCCTTTGGACTCTCACATTGCCCAGTGCTTGGCTCTAGGCTGTGCTTGCCACAGGGCTCTGGTTATGTTTCTGTGACTGTTCCCTTACTGGACTGAGCAGAGGCTGTGAGAACTGTGGCTTCCACGTTACATATCCCTAGTAGACATCCATAGGATGGAATGATGGGTGGATGGAAGGATGGTGGATGGCTGGATGGATGGATGGATGGATGGATAGATTGGTGGATAGAAGGACTGGTAGGCAGAAGGATGGGTGTATGGATAGATGGCTGGCTGGATAGAAAGATAAGTAAGGTAGAAGAATGGGTGGATGGACAGATGAATGGCTGGAAGGATGGATGAAAGAATGAATGGATGAATGGATGGATGGGTGGGATCTGTAGGTAGAAGGATGGGTGGATGGATAGATGGATGGCTGGAAGGATGGATGGATGATGGATGGATGGATATATGGGTGGATATATAGGTGGATGGGTGGATGGATGAATGGATGCATGGATGGATGGAAGAATAGGATTGGTAGGTAGAAGGATGGGTGGATGGATAGATGGATAGCTGGAAGGATGGATGGATGGATAGATAGAAGGATGTGTGGGTAGAAGGATGGGTGGATGGTTGGATGAATAGAAGAATGGATAGATAGAAGGATGGGTGGATGCAAGGATGGGTGGGTGGGTAGGTAGGCGGATAGAAGGATGGATGGATGGATGGATGGATGGATGGATGGATGGATAGATGGATAGGATGGGTGGGTGGGTGAATGGCTGGAAGAATGGGCGGATGGATGGATGGATGGATGGATGGATGGATGGATGGATAGATGGATAGGATGGGTGGGTGGGTGAATGGCTGGAAGAATGGGCGGATGGGTAAATGGATGGGTGGGTGGATGAATGAGGGATAGGATTGGTAGGCAGAAGAATGGGTGGGTGGGTAGATGGACAGTTGGAAGGATGGATGGATACATAGAAGGATGTGTAGGTAGAAGGATGGGTGGATGGTTGGATGAATAGAGGAATGGATGGCTAGAAGGATGGGTGGATGGAAGGATGGGTAGGTGGGTGGGTAGATGTATAGAAGGATGGATGGATGGGGCTGGGCGCGGTGGCTCACGCCTGTAATCCCAGCACTTCGGGAGGCCAAGGCAGATGGATCACGAGGTCAAGAGATCAAGACCATTCTGGCCAACATGGTGAAACTCTGCCTCTACTAAAAATACAAAAATTAGCTGGGCATGGTGGCGCATGCCTGTAATCTCAGCTATTCTAGAGGCTGAGGCAGGAGACTTGCTTGTATCCAGGAGGCAGAGGTTGCAGTGAGCTGAGATTGTGCCACTGCACTCCAGCCTGGCAACAGAGCAAGTCTTTGTCTAAAAAAAAAAAAAAAAAGGATGGATGGATAGGGTGGGTGGGTGAATGGCTGAAAGAATGGGTAGATGGATGAATGGATGGGTGGGTGGATGGATGGATAGGATTGGTAGGTAGAATAATGGGTGAATGGAAAGAGGGATGGCTGAAAGGATGGATGGATGGGTATATGGATGGATGGATAGGATTGGTAGGTAAAATAATGGGTGAGTGGATAGATGGACAGCTGGAAAGATGGATGGATGGATGGATGTGTAGGTAGAAGACTGGGCGGATGGGTAGATTAATAGAAGAATGGGTGGGTGGGTGGATAAAGGATGGATGGATGGATAGAAAGATGGGTAGGTAGAAGAATGAGTGGACAGATGGATGGCTGGGAGAATGGGTGGGTGGATGGATGGATGGATGGGTAGGTAGGTAGAAGAATGGGTGCGTGGATAGGATTGGTAAGTAGAAGGATGGGTGGGTAGATAGATAGCTGGAAAGATGGATGGATGGATGGATGGATAGATAGAAGAATGTGTAGGCAGAAGGATGGGTGGATGGGTAGATGAATATAAGGATGGGTGGGTGGAAGGATGGGTGGGTAGGTGGATGGATAGAAGGATGGATGGATGGATGGATGGATGGAAGGATGTGTTGGTAGAAGGAAGGGTAGATGGGTAGATGAATAGGATGGGTGGATAGAAGGATGAGTGGATGGAAGGATGGATGGGTGAGTAGATGGATAGAAGGATGGATGGATGGATAAATGGAAGGATGGGTAGGTAGAAGGATGATGGATGGATAGATAGATGTCTGGAAGAATTGGCAGATGGATGGATGGATGGATGGATGAGTGGATGGATGGAGGGATGTATGGATGGATGGATGGATTGGTAGGTAGAAGGATGGGTGGGTGCATAGATGGACAGCTGGAAGGATGGATGGGTGGATAGATAGAAGGATGTGTAGATAGACGAATGGGTGGATGGACAGATGAATAGAAGGATGAGTAGACAGAAGAATAAGTGGGTGGGTGGGTGGATGGATGGTGGATGGATGGATGGATGGATGAATGGATGGATGGATGGAATGATGGGTAGGTAGAAGGATGAGTGAATGGATAGATGGATGGCTGGAAGTATGGGTGAGTAGATGGATGGGTGAATGGATGGATGGATGGATGGGTAGAAGAATGGGTGGATGGATAGATAGATGGCTGGAAGGATGGATTAATGGGTGGATTGATGGATGGGTAGGATTGGTAGGTAGGATGGGTGAGTGGATAGATGGATAGCTGGAAGGAATGGATGGATGGATGCATGGATACATGGATGGATGGATGGATAGATGGATAGATAGATAGATAGATAGATAGATAGACAGACAGATATGTAGAAGGGTGGGTGGATGGGTAGATAAATAGAAGGATGGGTGGATAGAGGATGAGTGGGTGGAAGAATGGGTGGGTGGGTGGATGGATGGAAGAATGGGTGGATGGATGGATGGATGGATAGAAGTATGTGTAGGTAGAAGGATGGGTGGATGGGTAGATGAGTAGAAGGATGGGTTGATAGAAGGATGGGTGGGTGGAGGGATGGGTGGATGGGTGGTTGGATAGAAGGATGGATGGATGGATGGAAGGATGGGTAGGTAGAAGTATAAGTGGATGGATAGGTGGAAGAATGGGTGGATGGATGAATGGATGGGTGGGTGCATGGATGGATAAGTAGGTAGAACAATGGGTGGTTGGATAGATGGATGGCTGGCAGGATGAGTGGATGGGTGGATGGATAAGATTGGTAGGTAGAAGGATGGGTGGGTGGCTATATGGATAGCTGGAAGGAATGGATGGATGCATGGATACTTGGATGGAAGGATGGATGGATGGATGGACAGACAGGACGATGGGTGTATGGATGGATGGATAGAAGGATGTGTAGAAGGATGGGTGGATAGAAGGATGAGTGGGTAGAAGGATGGGTGGATGGGTGGATGAATAGAAGAATGGGTGGGTAGAAGGATAGGTGAATGAATAGATGGATAGCTGGAAGGATGAATGGACTGATGATAGAAGAATGGATAGGTAGAAGGATGAGTGAATGGATAGATGGATGGATGGATGGATGGATGAACGGACGAAGGATGGGTGGGTAGAAGGATGGCTGAATAGAAGGATGGATGGATAGGATGGGTAGGTAGAAGAATGGGTGGATGGTTGTGTGGACAAAAGGATGGATGGGTGGGTGGATTGATGGATGGTTGGAAGGATGAGGGGACAGAAGGATGAGTGGACAGAAGGATGGGTGGGTAAAAGGATGAGTGGATGGGTGAATGGGTGGTTGGAAGAATGAGTGGTGGAAGGATGGCTGGGTGGCTGGCTGGAGGGAGGGACAGCGGGTGCTTCTCCTTAGAAGACTGCTGCCTCAGACCTCAGACACCACTAAACCTGGTGTCCCTTCCTAGTCCTGGCCCAGAAGGAGCCCTACACTCTACAGCTCCTTGACACTCCAGGAGAGAGGGCAGCTCTGCGCTTCCAGCCAAGATCTGAGACCCACTTGCTCACCTGTGCTCGTGTAGTGGATCTTCCAGCCTGTGTGGTCTCCTGATTCATCTGTGACAAAGGTGATGGTCACCGTGTTGCTTTTTGTTTCAATCCTGTGGGGCAATGTCTTCCCACAGAATGGGCCATATTCTTCTCTGTCTGTTTGAATCTGAGAAAGAAGCTCATGAAAGCTGGGGAGCAGCTGCCTGGGTCTGGCCTGGGCCGGAGGGAAGTAACCCACCTCCTCAGCATTTCAGGGACAGCCAATGAGGCCAACCCAGGCCATGGATCGGGGTGCCCCTCCCCACTCTGCCTCCCACACTTGTACTCGAAGGCCCCAGCCTTGGACCTCCATAGAGCACCTGAAGAGGTGGGGGTCACCGAGGGTGACGGGAACATGGTGGGGGCCATGCTGCAGGAAGTAGGGGGTGCAGCTGGGCTGAGGGGGAGGATCTGGGACAAGATGAGGGGCCCAGGAGCCAGACCTTGAGAAAGTCGTAGGGACACAGGGTTTCAGGGTGTGTCTCCACATCGAAGGACTCCACAAAGTCCAGAATGACACTGAACCCCTCCTCCAGGCTGATGCTGTAAGTGCAACTGGAGAGTTTGGGATACGGCCGTGGGTATTCAGGGCTGCTGAGCTCCCCAGACCTCTGGGTGAAGACCTGGCTGGAGCACAGGGCTGGAAGGAGGGAAGGCAGGGGAGTGACTTGGCGTGCCCTCTATCAGCCCTCGCACCAACAGCAGGGTGGATGCCTTGGGGAGCAGGAAACTGGGACAGGGATGTGGCTGGGACATCTGCATCCCTGGGTTGGGCTGGGCCCTGCAGGTGGCCAGCCCCTGAGGCCTACCCAGAAACCAAACGACCCACCCGATGGCTGAGGGGCCGCTTAGAGAGGGGGTTTCTCTTGCTTTGAGGCTTTAGCTGAAACAGGCAGCACTCAGGATGGAGCGCACAGGCCCTCACTCACACCCCCAGGGAGCGTGGTGGTGTCCTGAGCCAGAGTCGCAACCCCAGGGTGGGGGCTAGAGCACTGAGTTCCACCAGGCTCTGCCGGGGCGGGGGGCAGGGGTGGATGGACACACAGGAAGGAGGAAGAAGGGGCACTCTCCTTGGTCCCTGGGAATTCGGGAAAAGAGAGGAGCATCTCCTCGAGCCTAAGGGCCCCTTCGGCTCTCCCCTAAATTCCCTTACAGCCACCCCAGTGATTCCCAAGTTTATTCATCAGGGGTCTCCTACCCGAACCCAGCCAAGACCAGCCAGCCCCCTGGGTTCCTGGAGGAACCATCCGGAAGAAGGGTCTCTCATCACCCCCTTTCCCCAGGTCTGACCCCTGCCCTGGGGGCTGCTTCTGGAAGTTCAAGGCAACAGTGATCATGACTGAGTCTGGTGCTCTCCTTCCTCGCTGGAACAGCTGATGCTGCTGCCACGGGCGGGGTGTTGGGCTGGGCTCCATCCCTCAAGGAAGGCTTGGTCCCCATCCCATACCACCACCCCACCCCCAGCTGCAGTGGGGGGCATTTGAGTTGTGAGGCCTCTAGGAAGTGAGGAGCCCCAACATTGCCCGCCTTCTTCCACGTGGCCGTGCCCTATGGGGCAGTGGGAATCACCCCTGGATTTGCGGGGGACCAGATTACCCCTCAATGAATATCTCCCAGGGTGTCTCCTCTGTGGGTCAGTCTCCTCCAGGCCAGACCCTGAATGGGGGTGGTTCAAGATTACTCTGGGCTCAGCCTCTGGGGACCTGGACTCGAGCGAGGCCCTGCCCCTCTCCGGGCCTCAGTGCCCCATCTTCAAAACGGGGGGTGAGGCCAAGGAGCCTGTGGCCCCATGGAGGAGGCTCCCACAGACCTGGGGTTCATGAGGCTGTGAGGAGGGTAGGCAGAGAGGAGCGCACCCCGCCGCCTCCCGACCCTCCCACCCCAGAGACACGCGGCAGCAGGTGGGGTGGGGCCAGGTTTATTATTGGGTCCATGGTGGGTGAATGGGAGTTGGGGCACAGCCATCTCAGCCCAACCCAGAGCTGAGGCCAGCAGGCTGGCTGTGGCTTCTGACCTGCTGGGCAGGCCGGAGCTCCAGGGGAGGCTAGAGGCTCTGCTCTGGAAGAGAGATCAGAGAGGCAAGGAGAGACACCGAGAGGGAGAAACCGAGTCGGGGGAGGCAGGGTCAGCGCCAGCAGGTGGGGCTGCCCACGCCCCAGAGCACCAGCCCATCCCACAGTGCAGGGAACCAGGGAACCAGGTCCCAAGGAACAAGGGCTAGATACCCCCGACTCTCCCGTGGCTACATGAGGGGTTCCCAGAGCCCAGGTGGAACCAGGTACACAGTGGGATGTTAGAGCTAGTCTCAGTCGCTAGGGCAGGGTGGCACTGATGAGCCTGGCTGCTGAGAGGGGAAGCAGGGCTGAGAAGGGGAGCTGGAGGCAGCAGGGCCTAGAAGCACCCAGTGTCCAGGGCCCAGGCCCTCCGCACCCCTGGGCAGAGCAGCAATGGCCCTGAGGAGCCTCGTGTATCCCAGGAGAGGGTGCGTTGGGGCCCAGGCAGCCTCCCTCACCTGAGCAGGTGCGCTTGTTACGGTGCAGGACGTAGCCTGCGCGGCAGGAGCAGTAGAAACCGCCCAGGTGGTTGTGGCAGTGGTGGTCGCAGGTGGGCGCCTCTCCCGGGGCCACCTGGCACTCGTCAATGTCTGGGGGAGAGGCAGGGCCAGGCAGGCTGTCAGGAGGGAAAGAGGCGGGATCCAGCCTGGACTCCTCCCAGGAGATCCATGACCTCAGAGTGGACCTCAGAGGAGGCCTCGTCCTGTCTAGGGTGCGGGACTGGTGCCGGGCCAATCACCTTACAGGCCTAGGGTCGCTGCAAGCTCCCAGCAGCGCTGGGAGAAAGATGCAAACATCACCTCTGTTAAACCAGTGGGAGTTTCAGTGTCCGGCCCGAGGTCACCCAGCTAATGAGGGGAGTCAATCAAACCCAGGGGGCGGGGCTACAGCGCTGAACCCTTGCGGCAGCTTCCTAAGGAGCAGAGAAATTGAGCCACGTGCCAGAGGTCACACAGTTGGTCTCTGCAGGGACTGGGATCTGAAATCAAACATCCTGGCAGCGCTCCCGCTGGCAGGGCCCCACTTTGTCAGCTGTAAATGGGGCCCTCGGCCCCTGCGTCGTTTCTGTTTTTTGTTTTTTGAGACGGAGTCTAGCTCTGTCGCCCAGGCTGGAGTGTAGTGGTGCAATCTCTGTTCACTGCAGCCTCCACCTCGCAGGTTCAAGCAATTCTCCTGCCTCAGCCTCCCTAGTAGCTGGGATTCCAGGTGCGCACCACCACGCCCAGCTAATTTTTGTAGTTTTAGTGGAGATAGAGTTTCACCGTGTTGCCCTGGCTGGCCTTGAACTCCTGACCTCAAATGATCAGCCAGCCTCGGCCTCCCAAAGTGCTGGAATTACAGGCGTGAGCTGCCACGCCCGGCCAGTCCCTGCGTCACTTGAGGCGATGCTGTCCTCAGATCCCTGGCTCAGAGTTGGCACTCAGCCCATGTGAATGGAGGTCATGGCTGTTTTGGTCTTTGCATTGTGGATGATGTCAGGCCAGAGGCCCCTCCCCTGCCCTGGGAAAGGTGGGGAAACTGAAGGCAGGGCTGCCTGGCCTAAGACAGTTACCCCCACAGCCAGCTGCGCAGACTGAGATGTCGCAGGACCCCTCTTGGCTCACCCTCGGCTGCATAGAAGGCCTCGAACCCCGTGAACGGCTTCTCGTTGGAGTAGTCGGAGCGGAAGGTAATGTCCAGGCTGGAGCCCAGCGAGTAGAAAGTGTCCTTGCCAGGGGCCCGCTCCGTGTCTGTGCTCTCCTGCCCGCACAGCATGGCCAGCACCTTGGCCCCCGAGCTCAGCTGTGGGGTCAGGTGTCACAGGGAGGGAAGGCAAGACCCAGGCCCGATCTCCCTCCTGGCCAAGCCTGGCCCCTGCTCCCAGGTGTCCCTGAACCCTGGCTACTCCTTGGGGACCCCCCGACCCTGAGAGACCCCAGCCCTCCCGTCCTGACGGCACCTTGACGAAGTCGTACTCGCAGAGGTGGGAGAGCTCCAGGTCGAAGTGGGTGAAGTAGAGGCGCAGGCGGTAGCCGGGGGGTGCAGTCAGGGTCCAGCGCCGCTCCTGGTCATTGGCATACTCCCCTGGAAAGCCGGGGGATGCCAGGCGCCCAAACACAGGTTCAGGCCACTTCGGGCCCAAGGGGGTGGCCACCGAGCCACACAGAAGGCCCAGGAGGGTCAGCAGCCTATGGGCAGGGCAGGGGCGGTGAGGGCCTAGGCCTGTGCTCCCACCCCACACCCTGCAGGGAGGCTGTGGGCGCCCACCTACCTCATGGTGTGCCCGTCCAGCTGGCCTGGCCTGGTCTGCAGCCCTACGCTGGTCTCACCTTTGATCTGTTTGTCCAATGACCTGCCCCTGCCCCCAGCCTCCCTGACTCTGGGATTCTGGGAATCGACTCCATGACTCCAGCCTGCTCAGAGGTCCAGGCAGGCAGGACAGGCTGCTCTGGGAGCCAGGAGTCGGACCTAGGTAACAACAGCCTGGAAACAAATCCTGGCTCTGCCCCTCACCCCTCCCTTTTTTTTGGATCTTGTTCTGTTGCCCAGGCTTCAGTGCAGTGCTGCAATCATAGCTCACTGCAGCCTCTACTTCCTGTGTTCAAGCAATCCTCCCACCTCAGCCTCCCAAGTAGTTGGGACCACAGGTATGCACCACCATGCCCGGCTCATTTTATTCCCTCTAGGAATGTGTCTGTTTCTGCTGGGGTGAGGGGATGGGGAATGGGGATTGGCTAGGTCGTGGTGGTGGTGGTGTTTTCTTTTCTTAGAGACAGGCTCACTGTGTCACCCAGGCTGCAGAGCAGTGGTGTGATCTCATAGCTGAGAGCAGCTTTGACCTCCTTGGCTCTAGCAATCCTCCTGCTATCGGCCTCCCAGGTAGTTGGGACTACAGGCACACGTCACCATGTCCAGCTAATTTTTTATCTTATTTTTTATGAGATGGAGTCTCACTCTGTCACCCAGGCTGAAGTGCAGTGGCACAATCTTGGCTCACTGCAATCTCCACCTCCTGGGTTCAAGTGATTCTCCTGCCTCAGCCTCCCTAGTAGCTGGGACTACAGGCGTGCACCACCATGCCTGGCTAAGTTTTGTATTTTTAGTAGAGACAGGTTTCATCATGTTGGCCAGGCTGATCTTGAACTCCTGACCTCAAGTGATCTGCCAACCTTGGCTTCCCAAAGGGCTAGGATTACAGGCGTGAGCCACCGCACCCAACTTTCATGTTTTTATTTTTTTGTAGAGAGGTCTTGCTGTTGAAATGGGAGGTCTTGCTGTTGCTCAGGCTGGCTTCTTTCTTTCTTTCTTTCTTTTTTTTGAGATGGAGTTTTGCTCTGTTGCCCAGGCTGGAAGGCAATGGCGCCATCTCGGCTCACTGCAACTTCCACCTCCCGGGTTCAAGCGTTTCTCCTGCCTCAGCCTCCCAAGTAGCTGGGATTACAGGCGAGCACCACCACACCTGGCTAATTTTTTATTTTTGGTAGGGATGGGGTTTCTCCATGTTGGTCAGGCTGGTCTTGAACTCCTGCCCTCAGGTGATCCACCTGCCTTAGCCTCCCAAAGTGCTGGGATTACAGGTGTGAGCCACCGTGCCCAGCCTCAGGCTGGCTGATTTCTTAAACCCTGTCAGAAGGACCTGGTGCCACCAATTCCCGATTCCCTTGCAGGCTTAGAAGTTGCTTTTGGCTGGGCTTATACCTGTAATCCCAGCACTTTGGGAGGCCAAGGTGGGTGGATCACGAGGTTGGGAGTTTGAGACCAGCCTGACCAACATGGTGAAATCCCATCTCTACTAAAAATACAAAAATCATCCAGGTGTGGCAGCGCGCACTTATAATCCCAGCTACTCGGGAGGCTGAGGCAGGAGAATTGCTTGAGCCTGGGAGGCGGAGGTTGCAGTGATCCGAGATCGCACCACTGCACTCCAGCCTGGACGACAGAGTGAGACTCCACCTCAAAAAAAAAAAAAAAAAAAAAAAAAAGAAGTTGCTTTCCAGGCAGTTATTTCACACCTGTTTATCTGTTCTTCCAGCTTCCAGAACTTTGAGGCTGCTGCTTCCTCTTCCACACTCTGTCCTCATGGATTCATGTCTTGTCTTTTTTTTTTTTTATCCCCTTTATATTTGTTTTTGTTTTTTGTAGAGATGGGGTCTCCCTGTGTTGCCCAGGCTGGTCTCGAACTCCTGAGCCAAAGCGATGCACCTGCCTCAGCCTCGCAAAGTGCTGGGATTACAGGTGTGAGCCACCAAACCTCTGCCTCCGGGGTTCGAGCAATTCTCCTGCCTCAGCCTCCCGAGTAGCTGGGATTACAGGCATACACCACCACATCCGGCTAGTTTTGTATTTTCAGTAGCGACGGGGTTTCTCCATGTTGGTCAGGCTGGTCTCGAACTCCCAACCTCAGGTGATCCGCCCGCCTCAGCCTCCCAAAGTGCTGGGATTACAGGCGTGAGCCACCATGCCTGGCCTGTTTTCTTTTAGAGACCGGGACTCTGGCTGGATGTAGTGACTCCTGCCTGTAATCCCAGGAGGCTGGGAGGCTGAGGCAGGTGGGTCGCCTGAGACCGGGAGTTCAAGACCAGCTTGGGCAACATAGCAAGACCTTGTCTCTAAAAAAAAAAAATTTTTTTTTAAATTAGCCAGGCATGGTGGCATGCACCTTTAGTCCCAGCTACTCGGCAGGCTGAGATGGGACGATCGCTTGAGCCCAGGAGGTCTCAAGGTTGCAGTGAGCCATGTTCATGCCATTGAACTCCAGCCTGGGTGACAGAGTAAGATTTTGTCTCAAAAAATACATACATAGCAATAATAATAATGCAAGAAAATTTCCCAGAACTGAAGAACGTGATACTGATCGAAAGTGTGCCCCCAGTGCCCAGAAAAGGAGATAAAAATATTAATACAGCTTTACACGTATTTAAAAACACTGGAGAGAATAATTATGTTCTACAAACAAAGAGAAAGAGAAAAATCAAACAGTAAATCACATGCAAAAGATCAGGAAAAAGAATTATTTTGGAGTTAAACCTCATCTCTACTAAAAATACAAAACTTAGCTGGGCATGGTGTTGCGTGCCTGTAATCCCAGCTACCTGGAAGGCTGAGGCAGGAGAATCGCCTGAACCTGGAGGCTGCAATGAGCCAAGATTGTGCTACTGCACTCCAGCCTGGGACACAGCGAGACTCCGTCTCAAAAAAAAAAAAAAAATAGACGGAGTCTCGCTCTGTCCCAGGCTGGAGGGCAGTGGTACGATCTCAGCTCATTGCAGCATCCACCTCCTGGATTCAAGCGATTCTGCTGCCTCAGCCTCCCGGGTAGCTGGGATTAGAGGCATGTGTCAACACACCAGGCTAATTTTTGTATTTTTAGTAGAGACAGGGTTTCACCATGTTGGCCAGGCTGGTCTCGAACTCCTGACCTTGTGATCCGCCAGCCTCAGCCTCCTAAAGTGCTGGGATTACAGGCGTGAGCCACCGTGTCCAGCCGAGACTCCATCTTAAAAAAAAAAAGAAAAGAAAAAGAAAGAAAGAAACTACACCTGTCTTGTGACTGCTCATTAATCTTGCCAAGGTGGAGGCTGGGCGCGGTGGCTCACACCTGTAATCCCTGCACTTTGGGAGGCTGAGGTGGGTGGATCACGAGGTCAGGAGATTGAGACCATCCTGGCTAACACGGTGAAACCCCGTCTCTACTAAAAATACAAAATTAGCCGGGTGTGGTGGTGGGCACCTGTAGTCCCAGCTACTTGGGAGGCTGAGGCAGGAGAATGGCGTGAACCTGGGAGGCGGAGCTTGCAGTGAGCCGAGCTCGCGCCACTGCACTCCAGCCTGGGAGACAGAGCAAGACTCCGTCTCAAAAAAAAAAATCTTACCAAGGTGGTGGTTCAGCCCCCGAACAGGGAAGAGAGTAGTTTTAGGGAGAACTATTATTATTCTTGTTTCAAGTTAAACTCTAAATTCCTCCGCCGGTCAGCTGGGCCTACGCCCAGGAATGAGCAGGGTCAGCTTGGAGGTCAGGAGCAGGATGGGGTCGGTTATGTCATAATTTTGCAAGGGTGGTTTCAATAGGAAGACATAAGGTCCAAGAGACGCCATTCACTAAGGGACTCCATTGGGGGCGGTGAGAAGGCTCTGGACAGCTTCTCCAGAAAGGGGACAATGACAGAACACCTGTTGAGTCCAAGGAGCATTAGAGAATTGGTGAAAAATTTGGGGCTAAATTAGTGATAAATTTATTGAAAACTAAGTAAATGAGAAACAAACAAAAAAAGAACCTCCAGGGAAAACAAGAAGCTGTGTAGGAGATAAAATGTTATCATAAGGCCAGATGCGGTGGCTCACACCTGGAATCCCAGCACTTTGGTGGTTTTTTTTTTTTGAGACGGAGTTTTGCTCGTTGCCCAGGCTGGAGTGCAATAGCGCGATCTCGGCTCACTGCAACCTCCGCCTCCTGGGTTCAAGCAATTCTCCTGCCTCAGCCTCCCTAGTAGCTGGGATTACAGGCATGCACCACCACACCTGGCTAATTTTGTATTTTTAGTAGAGATGGGGTTTCTCCATGTTGGTCAGGCTGGTCTTGAACTCTTGACACCGGGCCCAGCCTTAATCCCAGCACTTTGGGAGCCCGAGGCGGGTGGATCACTTGAGGTCAGGGGTTTGAGACCAGCATGGACGTGCCTGTAAGCCCAGCTACTCCGCCTCCCGAGTTCAAGCAATTCTCTTGCCTCAGCCTCCCGAGTAGCTGGGATTACAGGTGCCCGCCACCACACCTGGCTAATGTTTGTATTTTTAGCAGAGACCAGGTTTCACCATGTTGGTCAGGCTGGTCTTGAACTCCTGACCTCAGGTGATCCGCCCACCTCGGCCTCCCAAAGTGCTGGGATTACAGGCATGAGCCACAGTGCCCTAACTCAAGCAATTCTTAAACAAAAGCCTGGTCAGGTGCGGTGCTACCTGACTGTCAGTTACATGGAGGCGGGCCAGAGTGCAGCCTGATCAATGCTAAATTATAACTCTATTTCTGTCCAGAATTATTCTTTTATTTTTTCTTTTGCTTTTTCCTTTTATTTTCTTTAACTGGTTTTTTCTTTTTTTTCCTTTTTTTTTTTTTAAAGACAGAGTCTTGCTCTGTCACCCAGGCTGGAGTGCAGTGGCGCGATCTTGGCTCACTGTAACTGTAACCGCCCAAGGGGTTCACCTTGCCAGCTGTCTAGACAGAGCTGATTCATCAAGACAGGGGAATTGCAACAGAGAAAGAGTAATTCACGCAGAGCTGGCTGTGCGGGAGACCAGAATTTTACTATTACTCAAATCAGTCTCCCCGAACATTCGGGGAGTAGAGTTTTTAAGGATAACTTGGTGGGTAGGGGGAAGCCAGTGAGCCAGGAGTGCTGATTGGTCAGGGATGAAATCACAGGGAGTCAGAGTCAGAGCTGTTTTCTTGCGCTGAGTCCTGGGTGGGGGTCACAAGATCAGATGAGCCCATTTATCCATCTGGGTGGTGCCGGCTGATCCATCAAGGCAGGATCTGCAAAATATCTCAAGCACTGATCTTAGGAGCAGTTTAGGGAGGGTAGGAATCTCGTAGCCTCCAGCTGCATGACTCTAAACCATAATTTCTAATCTTGTGGCTAATGTTAATCCTACAAAGACAGTCTAGTCCCCAGGCAAGAACATCTGCTTTGAGAAAGGGCTGTGACCGTCTTTGTTTAAACTATAAACTAAATTTCTCCCAACGTTAGTTCAGCCTACGCCCAGGAATGAAGAAGGACAGCTTGGAGGCTAGAAGCAAGATGGAGCTGGCTAAGTTAGGTCTCTTTCACTGTCTCAGTCATAACTTGGCAAAGGCAGTTCCACAACCTCCGCTTCCTGGGTTTAAGTGATTCCCCTGCCTCAGCCTTCCGAGTAGCTGGGGTTATAGATGTGCGCCACCACACCAGGCTAATGCTTGTATTTTTAGTAGAGACGAGGTTTTGCCATGTTGGCCTCCCAACACTCCTGGCCTCAAGTGATCTGCGCACCTCGGCCTCCCAATGTGCTGGGATTACAGGCGTGAGCCACCACCTGGGCTGCGCTCATTGTTCATGAATTTGTACAGCTTCATCTCCAGAGCCCTCCTGATCCTTTCCTGGCAGTCATTGGGTGGGGTGAAAGTCCCAACCCTTCAGTCTTTAGGTCTTACTTACCAGCCCCACCCTGAGGCTCCCCCGGGGCTCTACCCTAGACCACTGCATTAGCATAAACTCGGGAGTTCTCTAACGGAGCATATAATGAATGACAAGACACGCCTACCGATCAGGTGACAGGAACTGGGGACAAACACCAAATCGATTTCTTCTTCTACTACAGAAGATAAACCCCAAATAATCAGCTCCAAGAGGGAAAGGGGCTGCGGGAGGAGGAATGTGATTTTTCTTCTGACAAGCCGCACGGACCCATGAATCCTTAAGCCAGGGGCCTGGCTAATTATCATAAATCAAATTTTGAAAAGTCTAGATAGGATTGATGTTATTCCCCATGCCACACTGGGCCTGTTTGTGGCCCGAAGATTTCTGGGACGTTGGGGGACCCGGGTTGTGTCCTCATCAAGGCTGCTTCTGTTTCAGCAGATCATCCTGGGCTGCATCGCACCCACCCAGTCGTGGGGCTCAGGCTTGCCCCCATCCCTGGTGCATGCCTCTTCGCGGCGGCCAGGTGTGTGTATAGACTATAGGCTGGGGAGGCGTAGGATCTACGCTGCCGGCAACTTCATCTTCCTGCAGCTGCTTCCCAGATCTCCTGCCTCCCAGATGGCCCCGGCTGTTTCCACAACCTGGTCCACCCTCCCTTCTCTCTCCTCACCCTGATAGGTGGTCCTGATGGGCCAGTGCAGAGGGCCGGCACTGGTTGAGGGCTGCGTCGCACGTGCTTCTCACCAAAGCTTCCTAACAGGGACGGTGTGCTCCCCCTCTGACATCGGGGTAACCGGCAGAGGGCCTGCGTGGCTGCAGGTCACAGAGCTGAGGGAGGCAGAGTTGAGATTGAGATCTGGACCAATTCCAGAGCCCTTGGGGAAAGGCCCTCACACTTAGGGGGTCATGGAATCGTCCCTCTAAGGGGGCAGCATTCCCTGCCTGGATCTTGGCCAGGGAGTAGATGTCAGAGAGACCATCCATGCCGGGACCTCCAGAGTGCCTGGCCTGAGATGCGGGAGACCCTGGGGTGAGCAGGGTGGAGTGGCGTCGGACGGTGGCTGCTGATTGGCTGTGTGTCCTTAGGCACATCGCCTTGCCTCTCTGTGCAGCAGGAACAGTGCCTGGCAGGCAGGTGGTTGTGAAGATTAAATGAAAGTGCCTGGCCCACCCAGCTGCAGCCTGGCCTGTCAGGCTCCAGAAATAGCCCCTGCCAACCCACCTGACTGCCAGCTGTTCCTCTCGGGCCTTCCCTGGGACTATGAAGGCCCGGGGGCAGACGCCAGCTCCCCAGACTGATTTGAAAGGTCAGGGTAGCCTGGAGAAGTTAGCCTGAGGTCAGATCTGCTGATGGGCCAAAGGTCTGAAGGTGCTCAGTCTGGTGAATTCACAGGGGTGGGGAGTGGGGGGCGGGTGGAGACTGGAGGGCTATGACTGGCCTGAAGCCAGAGTTGATGGCGAAACTGAATCCCCCTTACTCTGGTGTCCCAGAAAACATACCCGGGTGAGTTAGGGCTCCGAGGTGGCTGCCTCGGCTGGGAGTGGGGCCTCCCTCCCTGATGCGTCCGCTAGCCCAGCCCCTGCCCAGGGTGGGGAAAGGGGTTGGCAACTCAGGCCCATGCAAAGAGGGTTCCTTTCCTGTTCTCCTCCCACCACCGTTGCATCCTGGAAGGCGGGAGTTCAGCACCTTGGAGAGGGGACAGCCCTGGTCCTCGCAGTCCCTGGTGCGGGTGCCCACACTTGCTTTCTCAATTTGTCCACATAGGGGGCGGGGCATGGTGGGAATTTGAACCCAAGTCTGAATGCTGAGTGGGGTCTGGGCACAGTCACTGGGCCAGTGTTAAGCTCCTGATGTGCTTAAAAAGGCCGAAGGTAACCAGCCCCACCACCCCTTTCCGTATTTGCCCTGGAGTACCTGGATGGGACCTGACTTACACCTGTGAGTGACCCCAATTTTTCTGAGAATGCTCCCGGGCAGCCCCACCCTGATCTCACCCACCCCACTGCCCTGGGGGGCTGTCACCAGTGGCCTTGTGAAGGGCTTGGTAAAGGGACAGCTAAGTCAGCTTCCCAGGACAGCTCTGGGTCCCACGTGACAACTGCGGTGACCCTCTGTGCCCCAGGCTATCCACGAGGGCCCGCCTGCAGCCTCAGCCCTGCAGCAGACACTTGGGGGTCAGCCAGCAAGGCCTCTGTAGACCCTCACCCCAGAGGCACCCAATGGTGAATGTGGCCCTGCCTGGGCCCAGCCAAGGTCAGGAGACACAGGACTCCAATCTTTGCTATAAATACACGTGTTTGGTGAGTGAGGGGCAACAGAAGGCAGAGAGATGGCGCTGTACACAGCTGGTATAGGCTTGGAGGTGGAACGCCAGAGAGACAGACACACAGACAGTCCGCCCAGCAGGGCAGGCCGGGCAGCATTCTGGGGCTTGTAACACTTGGTTGGTGGGCGAGAGCCAGCAGGAGGTCGGGCCCGGGGCTGGAGGGGCCGAGGCACCCCGCAGGCTCCAAGGTCCAAGGTCCTGGGTGGCATCAGTGGTGGCGCCTGGGCTCAGCTCACATCATTCAGGGCCTAGAGGGACATGAGGCCAGTCAGGAGGGCGCTCTGGGTCCCTGGGTCCCACCACCCAGCCCTGCAGGCCACCCACCTTGCGGGCAAACTCGGGCAGCACAAAGGCGGCGCGGTGCACGTCGGAGTTGTAGTACTTCAGCTGCATCTGCGCCACCTGCTGCTTCGTCAGCGGCTGCACCGGCTCCTGGAAGTTCGTGCTCTGGGGACCGGGCCAGGGGCACATCAGGGGGGGCACTTTTTTTTTTTTTTTTTTGAGACGGAGTCTCACTCTGTTGCCACGCTGGAGTGCAGTGGCATCATCTCAGCTCACTGCAACCTCTGTCTCCCAGGTTCAAGTGATTCTCCTGCCTCAGTCTCAGGTACGCGCCACCACGCCCGGCTAATTTTTTTTTTTTGTATTTTGAGTAGTGATGGGGTTTCTCCCATGTTGGTCAGGCTGGTCTTGTACTCCTGACCTCAAGTGATCCGCCCACCTTGGTCTCCCAAAATGCTGGAATTACAGGCATGAGACACCGCACCTGGCCTGGGGAGGGTTTTCTTTTCTTTTTTTTTTTTTTTGAGTCGGAGTCTTGCTCTGTTACCCAGGCTGGAATGCAGTGGCGCAATCTCGGCTCACTGCAAGCTCCGCCTCCCGGGTTCACGCCATTCTCCTGCCTCAGCCTCCCCAGCAGCTGGGACTACAGGCGCGCGCTGCCATGCCTGGCTAATTTTTTTGTATTTTTAGTAGAGACGGGGTTTCACCGTGTTAGCCAAGATGGTCTCGATCTCCTGACCTTGTGATCTGCCCGCCTCAGCCTCCCAAAGTGCTGGGATTACAGGCGTGAGCCACCGCGCCCGGCAGGGGCAGGGATCTCTATTTATGCCCACCTTCCCCCCAACCCCCACCCCCAGGCACCCCCATCTCACCGGGTTCTTGCTGCACAGCATGAAGCCGATCTGGCCGCTGGGGTAGGTGGGGATGGTGCAGTAGGCGTAGGCCACCACGGGGAACAGGGACTGGCAGAACTGCCGCATCTCCTTGATGAGGTCAAGGTGCAGCCACTGGCACTCACCTGGGGGCCCCAAAGCATCAACATCCGGCAGGGCCTGCCCTGCCCCACCCCACCCCGCCCCGCCCCGCCCCACCCCGCCCCGCCCCAGTGCTCCAGGCCTGTGGCTCACCCTGGCAGCAGAGGACACCATCTTCCTTGAGGGCTGTCTTCATGAGCTGGTAATAGGACTCCTTGAAGAGACTTTCGGCGGGGCCTGGGGAAGACAGAGGGAGACACACTGAACAGTCTGGCTGTGACCTCCAGGGCCACTGTCACCCACACAGCTACCAGGTGGCCAGAGCCAGGATCTGAACCCAGGTCTGTGGGGGATCCATACCTGAATCCCATTCTTGGGGGAGTCTCATTGGCACCACAGCAGAGGAACCTCTACCCTAGGCCTTGGTTCAAGACTAGAACCTGCCCCCACTCCAGTGCTGACCAGTTCAGAGCAGAGGGGAGGCTGAAGAGGACACAGGGGCCTCAGTGTCCCAATGCCAGATCCCCACTCTCCTTGGTCACCAGCTTGTGAATCTGGGCAGTCGCCTGGCTCCTGCCTACTGTCCTGAGCCATGTTTCAGGGGGCAGGTAACAACTGAGAAGGGAAAAGTACAGCTCTAGTTCGGGGGGTGGGAGGCTGCTCTATCCTTTACTCTGAAGGCCTGGGGGAGGCTGACCTCCAGACCTGCAGCTGCCAGAAAACTCTGGGGCCCATCCGCTGCTTACCCATGGGGTCTGAGGAGTCAGTGATGATCACGTCGAAGGCATCCTGATTCTGTTTCATGAACTCAAAACCGTCACCCACATGTAGGGTCAGCTTCGAGCTAGAGTAGCCAATGGCCATGCCTGGCAGGAACTTCTTGGAGACTTGGATGACATCCTGGAGGGGATGGGAGGGACCAGTCTGGGCCAAGGGGCTGGGGGACCTGGAGCCAGCACAGCCACGTGGGACTCTCCAAGTGCCTCACAGGCAAGCCGCCTTGGCCAACCCCTTCCCTTTTTTTTATTATTATTTTTTTGAGACAGGGTCTCACTTTGTGGCCCAGGCTGGAGTGCAGTGGCATCGATCATGGCTCACTGCACCCTCGGCCTCTAGGGCTCAGGTGATCCTCCCCCATCAGCCTCCTGAGTAGCTGGGACAAGTGTGTTCAATCATACTTGGCTACTTTTTACATTTTTGGTAGAGATAGAGTCTCCCTATGTTGCCTCGAACTCCTCGATCCTCCCACCTCGGCCTCCAAAAGTGCTAGGATTACAGCTGTGAGCCACCACACCTGGCCCCTTTTGGGAACCTCAGTTTATAATGTGTAAAGCGGGGAGAACTCTGGTACCTCCATTTCTCCTTGAGAGCTGGCTCCTGCCGGCGGCTTGGGCTCCTCTCTCCCATCCCTACCCCCTCCTTCCAGACCAAATCGCCCCATCTGAGTGGCTTTCTTGTCGATTCCTATTTTATTTATTTATTTTTCGAGACAGTCTTGCTCTGCTGCCCAGGCTGGAGTGCAGTGGCACGATCTCAGCTCACTGCACCCTCCTGCCTCAGCCTCCCAAGTAGTTGGGATTACAGGCGCACGCCACCAAGCTGGGCCATTTTTTTTTTTTTTTTTTTGTATTTTTAGTAGAGACCTTGTGATCTGCCCGCCTCAGCCTCCCAGAGTGCTGAGATTACAGGTGTGAGCCACCAGCGCTTGGCCTGTTTCCTATTTTAGAAGGATGCAATTCCAACCTCTGGCCAGGAGAACCTCCCCCTCCCTGCACACGGCCACCTGCTTTTCACTGAGGCCTCAGCTCAAACACCACCTCCTGGAGGGCTGCCCTGACCACCCCCCATGCATTCACAGGAACCCTGCCTTCTCCTGTGCCCCAGCCCCTGTCTTGCCTTCATCAGACCATCCTTTGATGTCTCTTTTTTTGTTGTTTGTTTTTTTTGAGACAGATTCTTGCTCTGTCACCCAGGCTGGAGTGCAGTGGCGAGATCTCGGTTCATTGCAACTTCCGCCTCCCGGGCTCAAGTAATTCTTCCACCTCAGCCTCCCTAGTAGCTGGGTTTACAGACATGCACTACCATGCCCGGCTAATTTTTGTATTTTTAGTAGAAATGGGGTTTCACCAGGTTGGCCAGGCTGCTCTTGAACTCCTGACCTCAGGTGATCTGCCCGCCTTGGCGTCCCAAAGTGCTGGGATTACAGGTGTGAGCCACCATGTCTGGCCATCTGATGTCTCCTTTAACTAGGACATCAGCTCCTAGAGGGCAGGGACTGATCTGTCGTCTACCACTGTCCCCATACCCGGGCAACACCTGGCACGTAGCATGATTTTAGTGAGCAGCTACTGAGTGTAAGGGGTAACGTACAAATAGTTAAGCTGTCTCGGGGCCCTGCCTGGGGCTCAGATTAAAAATCAGCTTAGTCGGCTGGGCGTGGTGGCTCACGCCTGTAATCCCAGTACTTTGGGAGAAGGAGGCTGGCGGATCACCTGTGGTCTCGAGGTCCGAGACCAGCCTGACCAACATGGAGAAACCCTGTCTCTACTAAAAATACAAAATTAGCCGGGCATGGTAGCGCATGTCTGTAATCCCAGCTACTCGGGAGGCTGAGGCAGAAGAACTACTTGAGCCCAGGAGGTGGAGGTTGCAGTGAGCCGAGATCGAACCATCACACTCCAGCCTGGGCAACAAGAGCGAAACTCTGTCTCAAAAAAAAAAAAAAAAAAATCAGCTCAGTCTTAGTAAGAGCTCGCCACGCAGGTGCCCTCACCACCTGCCAGGCCCTCTGCCATCTGGTTTTCCTACTGAACCCTCCCCGACCAGGTGTTTTCCAGATGGAGAAACAGGCCCTACCTGCCTTGCTCGGGGGTGTGCAGCCATTTCAGGGCACAGCTGGCCGCTGGGAGAACCAGGACTCAAACCTGGCTCTACGCCGGCACTCACCTCGTCGATCTCACACTGGACCACGGACTCCACGGAGGGGTGCTTCACCACCTCACGCAGGACACCTCCATCTCCGCCCCCGATGATCAGCACCTGGGAGGAGGGGGCAGTCAAGGCAGGGGCCCTGGCAGGACTGGGCGCCCCCAGGCCCCTGAAGCAGACCCCCTGACCCCTCGGACCCACGGGCCTCATCTTTTTCTACCCTCGGAAACGCTTTCGTGCCGGTGTCCCCTTTCCTGGAAGTTCCTTCCAGGGCTGCCCTAGGATTCCGAGGCCGCGTCAGTGTCGGCCCCCACCCCTCCGCGGGACTCCCCTGGCCTTGCTAGCACTTTCTCTGACAACCATGCAGGCAGCATCTGGGAAGAGCCCGGAGCACACCTGGGGCCGCCCCTCGTCCGGCACTGTTCCAGGGGACACTGGGGTACCTTTCGCGGGTTGGGGTGGCTGCAGAGAGGCAGGTTGGCGATCATCTCCTGGTAGGAGAACTCGTCTCTCTCCGTGCACTGGATGACACCGTCCAACACCAGCACGTTGCCATAGGTCTTACTGCGGGCGGAGTGACAGTCGGGGACCTGGGTTCTCTGGGGTGGGGAAAACGTACCCCAAGCCGCCCTGGGTGAGGAGGGTCTCCCCATCCCGCCTAGGGGTCCCAGGGATGAGGAGCGATGGTGACACGTGGCGAGGAACGGCAGGCGGGCCGCCGGGTGGAGGCCGGGGTGGGACCCGGGGTCTCCTCGGGCTCTGACGTGTCCTGAGGGCTGACACGTGGAGCGGGGCGCAGACTCCGACTCCCCCGCCCAAGAGGCCAGCCCGCAGTCCCAGCCCCAGCCCAGGGAGGCGGTGTGAGGGGTGGCGAGGGGGCCAGGGCAGGACGAGGTCCAGCCCGCTTGGGTCCCGGCTTGGAGGCCCGTGAGGCGGGCAGCAGGCGGCCCGGGCTGAGCCGAGGGGGCAGGCGCCTGCGGGCAGCGGCGGTACCTGCGGAAGACGAGGATGTCCTGGTAGCGCGAGCGCCGGTGGTGGAGCAGCTGCTCCACCTGCAGCGACAGGGCCTGGCCGGGCCACAGGCTGCAGGTCTCGCGGAACCAGCCCTCGCGGATGGCGGCGGGGCCGGAGGCGGCGGGGCCGTCGGGGCCAGGCTCCATGGCGGGCGGGCGGGCGGGCGGCGCGGGGCGCGGGCCCGGGACTGCAGGCCGCGCGGCGCCGCAGCACAACGGGACCAGCTCCGCCCGCCGCCCGCGCCGCAACCTAACCCGGGCGCGGGGCGGGGCCTGCCGGCGGGGGCGGAGCCCGCGCTCGCCAATGGCAAAGCGGCCTCGCCTGGCGTTCATTGGCCACCGGCTCGCAGAGCGGCGCGGAGTGGCTGTGGCGCGCCGTCCGTCGGCGGCAGCAGGGTAGTGCGGCCCGCTCCAGAGGCCACGTGGGGCCCGGCCGGGGCCGGGCGGCCCGGCCGGGTTCCGGGGCGGGCTGGGCCGGCGGAAGGGGTCCGGGTCCTTCCTCCGCCCCAAGCAGCCGGGGCGGTGCACCACTGGCCCCCGCTCCCTTCTCGGGGTTGGGAGGCACCGAGGGCCTCGAGGGGCTGCGGGACTCGGGCTTGGTGTGGAGGGCAAGAGCGCTGCGACGTGCGGACTCGAGAGTCAGCCTTTGGGCTGGAGACACGGGAGCGGGCGGCTACAGTGGTTTACGTTGTTGCACGGGGCGAGTAGAACGTATCCTTCTTTGCGTCCAAAATCTGGTTCCTTGTTGGATTTGAACAGATTATGTGGCTCGTCGGGGCGAACCGAGGGTTTTTATTTACTTGGAAAGAATCATCACAGCCCGCGAATTAACAAGCTGGATTTAGCCATTTTCCCTTAGATTCTGCGCCATGAGCCTATAGGCTGTTGAATACGAGAGAAGTGCTTTTCTAAACGAGTTTCTAAATTTACCAGCAGTGTCCAGGAAGAGGCCCAGAACATACATATTCAGCACCAGAAAAGACTGGCACGCAATTTTTCTTGACAAACTGGGTCTTGCTCTTTGAAGGGTGGGTGGGAATGTGCTTTCTGTTTTTATGAGAATGTCAAAGAACTTCTCAGAATCACATTAAGCATGCTAATTACCAAATATTAAATGCTAATTGTTCCACACGCAGTTCGAATGCCAAGGAAGGAAGATGAAACTAGTATAAGCTACTCTTGACATTATGTCAGGGATGGTTTTGACACGTTTTGCAGCCTCCACCTGGAGGTGGGGAACGTTTCCTGTGTCGTCCCCAGAGCAGAGTAACAGCGTTGTTTATGGGTGAGGGCAAGCCTCAAGCCTAGGCAACAATGTGCCTTGCTTGCTTTTAAGCCCCTTCTAAAGGGGAGGTAAACCAAGACCGCTAAAGAATTGCTAGGTGCCTGGGCGTGATGGTTCACCCCGGTAATCCCAGCACTTTGGGAGGCGGAGGCGGAGGCGGGCGGATCACGAGGTCAAGAGATCAAGACGATCCTGGCCAACATGGTGAAACCCCGTCTGTACTAAAAATACAAAAATTAGCTGGGCATGGTAGTGCGCGCCTGCAGTCCCAGCTACTCGGGAGGCTGAGGCAGGAGAATCGCTTGAACCCGGGAGTTGGAGGTTGCAGTGAGCTGAGATTGCGCCACTGCACTCTAGCCTGGGCAACGATAGTGAAACTCCGTCTCAAAAAAAAAAAAAAAAAAAAAAAAATTGCTAGGCAGCTGGGCACAGGGGCTCAGGCTGGTAATACTAGAATTTTGGGAGGCCGAGGCAGGAGGACCGCTTGAGCCCAGGAGTTCGAGACCAGCCTGGGCAACATAGCAAGACTGTCTCTAAAAAATAAAAAACATTGCTAGGCAACAGCTTCCATGGACTTGTTCCAGGAACGAAGATTATTCTTGAAATGTCCACGTAGTGGATAAGACAGAGTCAATCAGTGTGTCCAGTGCTACAGGCTTGATTGGGTTCAATCCTGTACTTGGGTCAAGGTGTTTGCCTACATTGCCTGTACTTCCTCCAAGACATTTCTGCCTCTGGGTTGTAACTGCCCGTGTACTTGTCTGTGTTCCCTGAGCCAGATCATAAGCTCTGAAGCTGAGGATGGTGGCCGTAGATGACAGGCCTGGATGCAGCCAGGTGCCTTGTGGATCAGCTTGCTTTTAGGTGGTGAAGGACTGACCATAGACAGTGGCCCTGGCATTCCAGGACACTGCATGGGGGAAAGTGGAGGGCCAGGTCCATCCCATCCCCTCTATAAGCTGCACAAAGCTGCTCCAGCATGTGGGTCCTCACATGAAAAAGGCCACATTGACATCCTTTGTCCTCCTGTAGAGGGAGTGAAACTGAGAGGCCTCAGCCTCAAGCAGGCACAGAACTTGAGACCTCTCGGCCAGAGTGTACAGACATTGCACAAACCTTCCAAGTTCAGAGAAGACAAAAGCCCTGAGTAAATTACAGACAAAAAAGCCCCCAAATATACAGCACTGTGAATCCAGAAATGCCACCTGACTTCAGGTCACAAGGAAGAAAAACTGATTTTGCCAGAAGTAGCCATTATCGCACAGCCCAGTTATAATCACAACTGACGTTAAAGTCAGGCCAGATGACCACAGAAGTCTACAGAAAAAAACCAGGATTGGCCACGCGTGCTGGCTCACGCTTGTAATCCCAGCAGTTCGGGAGGCCAAAGCGGGTGGATCACCTGAGGTCAGGAGTTCAAGACCAGCCTGGCCAAGGTGGTGAAATTCCATCTCTACTAAAAATACAAAAACTAGCTGCCATTGTGGCGTGCACCTGTAATCCCAGCTACTTGGGAGGCTGAGGCATGAGAATTGCTTCAACCCAGGAGGCGGAGGTTGCAGTGAGCCATAGTCGCACCGCTGCACTCCAGCCTAGGTGACAGAGCGAGACCCTGTCTCCAAAAAAGGAAAAAAAAAAAAAAAAAAACACACCCAACACCAAAAAAACAAAACAAAACAAAACAAAACAAAAAAACAACCAAACAACCAGGACTGAGAAAGTCAGGCTTTAGCAGGAAATGTTTTCCCCTAAATTCAGACCAATGTACCTCAAAAACCCAGTTGTAAAGCTTAAGTGTCTAGTGGGTTAACTATCCCACCCAACCTCCTAAAAAGTGTTATTATAAAAGGAAAAAGGGGAGAAAGGGTAGAGGAGAGAAAGGTGGGCCAATGGCTACTGTTCAAGGAAATGGTTTAAATGGGGCTGCCACGTGGTTATGTGTCGGTCACAAGAGGCTTGTTAAGCAGTTAGCACTTGAGTCATTTTTCTAGCCTTCCATTCAGCCAGGCAGACAGCTGTGGTTATGAGTGGGAACAATTTTGGCCATTATGTGGTGTGGCTTGGTTGAAAATGCTTATGGCAAGCTGCCTAAGGCACCGCAAACAGCAGCATGCCTCCTTGAGCACACAGCCCTTCTGCTCATAAATTCTCTCTCTACCTCCAACCCGGCCAGCCCTGCCAGATCCCTTTCCCTTCCTCTTGGAGCACAGGCCCAGCCATGGCCTCCACTACTCAGTCACTGCACCGTTCCTGACCCACACATACCCCTCTATGTGCTCACCATCCTCCTTAGTCCTGTCCCAGGTGCTCCCCAAGTGACCTGACATTGAGCTCCAGCTGTTGTTCTTTGAACGCCCAAGACCCTCATCTCCACCCCATGGCTGAGGAGTTCTGGATTTGGGGTTTGATGGACCAGTAAACCTCTGCAAACACCATCTAGGGACTGACACTGGGTTGCGAACTTTTTGTTTTGCAAGATTGAATATTTGAAAAGAGCTCAAACTCCTGTCTAAGGTTCCTGTCTTTTAAAAAACAAACAGAAGGCCAGGCACAGTGGCTCACGCCTGTAATCCCAGCACTTTGGGAGGCCAAGGTGGGTGGATTACCTGAGGTCAGGAGTTCAGGACCAGCCTGGCCAACATGGTGAAACTCCATCTCTACTAAAAGTACAAAAATTAGCCAGGCGTGGTGGTGGGCACCTCTAATCCCAGCTACTTGGGAGGCTGAGGCAGGAGAATTTCTTGAACCCAGGAGGTGGAGATTGCAGTGAGCCAAGATCATGCCATTGCACTCCAGCCTGAACGCCAGAGGGAGACTCTGCCTCAAAAAACAAACAAACAAACAAACAGAAAAGCATTGTCACACAGACAAAACCAATATGGAAAACTTCCAAAGAAAGGGTGCGGCATCACTTTAACTCTCTGGGAGGCTGTTCTCATTCACCTCTAACCAGTGGTAAGACCGCTGCAACTGCTCAGCCAGGCTCAGGCCCGTGGCTTTAGCTAACAGCGGTTCTCAAACTTCAGCAGGCAGAAGAATCATTGGGAGAGCCGGGTGAGCACAGCGGCCCTGGCAGCCTCCAGGCTCTAGGTGGCACTGGATTCTTTCTGACAAGTCCCCATCTGGCCTGTCAGAGACCTCCGCTTTGGTTGAGCTGCGCTGCCATAGAGCTCTCTGGAAGTCCCTTGCTCCTCAGGGTCCAGTCCGAATGCGCCTTTCACGAGGCCTCTCAGGCCATCCTCAGGAGAAAATAATTTCTCACTTTGGCCAGGCGTGGTGGCTCACGCCTTGCAATCCCAGCACTTTGGAAGGCTGAGGCGGGCGGATCACTTGAGGTCAGGAGTTCAAGACCAGTCTGGCCAACATGGTACAACCCCGTCTCTACTAATTAGCTGGGTGTGGTGGTGGGCGCCTGTAATCCCAGCTACGTGGGAGGCTGAGGCAGGAGAATTGCTTGAACCCGAGAGGCAGAGGTTGCAGTGAGCCGAGATCGCACCACTGCACTCCAGCCTGGGTGACAAGAGCGAGACTCTGTCTCAAAAAAAAAAAAAAATTCCACCTGTGAGGCCGGGCACAGTGGCTCACGCCTGTAATCCCAGCACTTTGGGAGGCTGAGGTGAGTGGATCACCTGAGGTCAGGAGTTCGAGACCAGCCTGACCAACATGGGGAAACCTTGTCTGTACTTAAAAATACAAAAATAAGCTGGGCGTGATGGCAGGCGCCTGTAATCCCAACTCCTTGGGAGGCTGAGGCAGGACAACTGCTTGAATCCAGGAGGTGGAGGTTGCAGTGAGCCGAGATTGTGCTGTGCCATTGCACTCCAGCCTGGGAAACAAGAGCGAAACTCCGTCTCAGAGGAAAAAAAAAAAAAAAAAATTCCGCCTGTCAATTTTTTATAGCAGAGACTGCCATTTTTGGGCAGTGACTGTTCTTTGTCCTTCGATGTCTGTTCTTCCCAAATTCTATAATAGAAAGAACCCTGGGCTTTTAGCTGGACACATGGATGACTGAAATCATGATATTTCCTAGTACCCCTTGCTGTGGTCTTGTGACTAAGTTCTGACCAATGGGAAGTTGAAATGGGCAGTATCCTATTCAAAGAGATTGGGTGCTGTTCTTTCCTCCTTCCAGCAGACTGGAATGAGAATGTAATGGCTGGAGCAAGGGCAGTCACCCTGCACCATGAGGCGGCAGCCTTGTGTTTGAGCTGAGGATGGTAAAACAAGATAGGAGCCTGTGTCTGATGATCATGAGCATCACACTAGCTCTGGGCCAATTATGTTTACAAAAGAGGAGGAAAATCATCTCTCTTGTTAAAAGTCACTATAGTTTGGCTTTTCTGTCATTTTCAACCAGTCTAGTCCTAGCTAATACAAACTCCAGCCTATCTTAGGACAGGGCTGTTCTCTGCTGTTCAAGAGTGGGAGCTCTCTGACGGCAGTGATGTGTGATTTGGCTTGGTACACCCCAAAGGTTATCATATACAGTTGGCAATCTCAATACTTTGTGGGATGAATTTCAAAGAAAAAAGGTTTCTAGGTTAAGTATTTGTAAAAACCAAAGTAATGGCATTTTGTGCTTTCCTGATTTATTAGCCCATCTCAGGATTAAAATAAAATGAAGTTCTAAAGAAATTATCAGAGACTGGGTCACAAATTTATATAAAAGTTTAGTGCTGCATTATTAAGAATAGTACCAAAAATGAAAACCTAAGCGTTTAACAATGGGGGTTGGCGAAAATAAATTTTAGATTGAGAAAAGTGTCATAATACAAACTTTCAAGGTGACAAATGATAGAAACCTAAACCCAAGATATATTTTAAAAATATATCTATATACACATAGCGAAAGCTTATAAGGAAATACAGCAAAATGTTAATCTCAGCTGGGTGTGGTGGCTCATGCCTGAAATCCCAACACTGGCAGGACAAGACAGGAGGATTGCTTGAGGCCAGGAGTTCAAGACCAGCCTGGGCAACACAGCAAAAACCCATCTCTATAAAACATAAGAAAAATTACCCAGGTGTGGTGGCACGTGCCTGGGAGGTCAAGGCTGCAGTGAGCTAGGATCACACTACTGCACTCCAGAATGGGCAACAGAGTGAGACCCTGTCTCAAAAAAAGGAAAAAAAAAAGAGCATCTTTGTATGGCAGGACTACAAATGATTAAAATTTTCTCTTTGCATTTGCCTTTTTTTTTGAGACAGAGTCTTGCTCTACTGCCCAGGCTCAAATGAGGTGGCGTGATCTCGGCTCACTGCAACCTCCGCCTCCTAGGTTCAAGCGATTCTCCTGCCTCAGCCTCCTGAGTAGCTGGGATTACAGGCGTCCACCACCATGCCCGGCTAATTTTTTGTATTTTTAGTAGAGAAGGAGTTTCACCGTGTTGGCCAGCATGGTCTCGATCTCCTGACCTCGTGATCCGCCTGCCTCGGCCTCCCAAAGTGCTGGGATTACAGGCGTGAGCCACCGCGCCCGGCCGGCTCTGGATTTTTCTAGAAGTCACCATAACCCCCGGAGCACACTCACCTGCCCACAGACAGCTGAAGATGGTTGCCTGAACAGGATGGCAACCTGCCAGAGCTGTGGCGGCAACAAAATAAAAGTCAGGAATCAGCTTCCTTCAGGAAGAATTTTAATGGTTTAAAAATATGTATGTACAAAAGCAGCACCAGCATTTGGTGCTTCCAGTCCACAGGCGCCACGTGTCTTCCAGGACTATCTCTGTGGCCAGTTGTACCTGAAGCCTCTGCAGAGAGTACAAAAACAACAGTTATTTCTTCCGGGTTGGTTGGATGTTCTCAGATGGTTTACAAAATGGTGCAAACCTTAATCATGCAGAACAGAGGAAGAATGGTTTGTTCAGGGGCCCCAGAGAACTCGGCGGCCCACCAGAGTTGGCTGAGCTGAGCAGCATCTTGAGAAGGCAGACCTGTTTTTCCTGCCCTCGGGCAAGTCCCCTGACCTCAGGGTCGGCTTAATTATTAGGATTTTATGTTTTTAACAAAAACATTTGGCTGGGTGCAGTGGCTCACACCTGTAATCCCAGTACTCTGGGAGGCCAAGGCGGGAGGATCAATTGAGGCCAGGAGTTTGAGACCAGCCTGGCCAACATGGCAAAACCCCATCTCTACTAAAAATACAAAAACAGGCCGGGCGCGGTGGCTCACGCCTGTAATCCCAGCACTTTGGGAGGCCGAGGCGGGCGGATCACAAGGTCAGGAGATCGAGACCATCCTGGCTAACATGGTGAAACCCCGTCTCTACTAAAAAAATACAAAAAATTAGCTGGGCGTCATGGCGGGCGCCTGTGGTCCCAGCTACTAGAGAGGCTGAGGCAGGAGAATGGCATGAACCCGGGAGGCGGAGCTTGCAGTGAGCCGAGATCGCGCCACTGCACTCCAGCCTGGGCGACAGACCGAGACTCCGTCTCAAAAAAAAAAAAACAAAACATTAGCCGGGCATGATGGCAGGCACCTGTAATCCCAGCTACTCGGGAGGCTGAGGTGAGAGACTTGCTTGAACCCAGGAGGTGGAGGTTGCAGTGAGCTGAGATTGTGCCACTGCACTCCAGCCTGGGTGACAGAATGAGACTCTCACAAAACAAAACCAAACCAAGCCAAACCACTCCTCAACAACAAGGATAACCCACATGTGCTTACTTTTTCCTCATTCCTAATAGGCTGGTCCAGGAAAATTTCACAACTATTCACACCTATTTCCCCTGAGGTGACCCCAGGAAACACGGTAACTAGAGAGCCAGGAACAAGGGGAATCTGAGTCCTGGGGTGCAGTGCCTGGCTCTGTGATGTGTGGCACAGAGCAAATCACCTCCCGCCCTTGTTTTCCGAGTGGCGTGAGGGACCTGGCTGTGGGAGGTTCTCTGAGTCGTCCTGGTTGAAGACCCCTGGGCACTCGCTCCCCAGCTACTCCCCACGGACCGCACCACGCAGGGCAGGTGCTTTCTCACTGGGCTCCCTGGGCCACACCGCCGTCCACCACATACCTGTCTGACTTTCCAGTTGGAAAGGACATGCTTTTGTTTCCCACCGACTGTTTAATTTTTTTGGCTGCAATGCATTTCTGAAAAGAAAAGAAACCGTTTAAGCTGGGTGGGCACCTTGACTACAAGATACACAGAAAAACACACCTGATCTCAGGTGGCCAAAGATTCTAGCAGCACGGGAGTGACTTTAGATTCCCTGCGAGAGGACGTTTCTGTGTCTCTGAAGGCAAGGCCGCCAGGATGCGCTGCAAGAGGAACAGGAGGGCCCCAAAGCAGCCCTGCCCCCACGCCTGTGGAAGCTGCAGCCACGCTGTTTCCCTGGCACCAGCATCAACACCCACGAGGGGTGAATGCAGGCTTGTGCTGGCCCCAAAGGGGGTGCTTTTGGCCTGCAGCTATAGTTCCCATGGTAGCAAACACAGAATAATACCCTTTAAAGCCACATGCCAGCTTTTACAGCCTCGTTTTATGAGTTGCTGGGGTAGCTGATCGGTACTCTCTGCCCTTGGGAAGAAATGAGGTGAGGAAAAAGATATGCAAAGGAATGGACTCCTGGATGGGCCTGTCTTCTCAGCAGAGCAGGAGGTCAAAAACAGGTGCCACCGGCGTGCTAAAATCCTCCAGGAGCAGTTCTTACCTTGCCAGACGGGGTCTGTTTATTTGGATCAAACTGAGAAGAAACTTTGGATTTGCTGTTTCCTGAAAGGTAAGAGATGAGAGAGACCTGTGGTCAGGTCAATGAGTTACCACACATCACAGGCTCACAGCGAGGCCGGGACCATGACACTCAGGGAAGCCTTGGCTGTGAGAGCACCCCTGTCACGATGAGGGGCTAGGGCTCATGGCTCACATAAATGAATACACAGCGATCCTGGTCCCTGTGGGCAGTCTGAAAACCAGGCCCATTTCTCTCAGCTCTAGTCCCAGGACCTTAGGGGCAGGTGGCTACAGCAGTGGCCCCCGCACATAAGGAAATCCATTCTGATCTCTGTGCTGGGTGATGCCGTCAGGAACTCGGGCTCTGAGGCGACACTCCTGTATAAAGGGCCATTGTGTGGACTGGCCTCTGCTTTCTCTTTTCCAAAGGAGCATGTTGCTCCGAAGGCTGCTAGAGTCGAGAATGCCATCTGTAGCCCCTTCAAAGCAGACGGACTCTCACAGCCCAAGCAGCCATAGGGGTTCATGTCATAGGCTTTGAGATTTTTCAACAAACAAAATTCTGTGTGTGTGTGTGTGTGTGTGTGTGTGTGTGTGTGTGTGTGTGTGTGAGAGAGAGAGAGAGAGGGTTTATGGGCACAAGTGATAGTGAGGAAGGATGGCACCCTGGTCACAATGGAAGTGACAGGTGATCTTGCTAACCCACCATGGAGGCCACCATGAGTGAGCTCCCGTGGAGGAGGTGGCAATGAGGCTGCAGGCGACTGTCCACATTGCCACGGCCTCTCTGGACTACTCCAACAATTCCTGGCTAGCACCATGCCTTGTGCAGGACTCACTTGGCCCCTATATTGTGGTCTCTTTATGGCTTCCACCCCTCTGACGCGCACAGATGTCCCTGTATGGGGCCCCATTACTTCCTCACCAGCAAAAGCCTTGAAGTCTGACTGGCTGTAGTCGTAAGGCGTAAACTCTTTTTCTGGTGGCTCTGGGTCCTTTGGCTTCTTGGAAATTTTGAGTCGTTTCTTCTCTTGTTTCTGTTCTGTGGTCCTTGGGTCGCTTGTTGCTCGCTCTCTCTTCTTTGCAGCATTTTCTAGCTGTAGATCAGGAACAGATGTGGGGGAGGAACAGGGAGGCACATGGGAACAGGGAACTCCGCCGGCCTCAGCAATAGCTGGGACCCAGCTGCCTAAGTGGTAAGAAGAACAGTCAGTGGTGGGGAGAGGAGCTGTGGCTGGAACTTCGGGACCAACACTCAGGGTCAGCTCAAACAAATTCCTCACTGGACAATGACATGAGGTCATTTAAGAAAGGCAAGCAGGCCAGGTGCAGTGGCTCATGCCTATAATTCCAGTGCTTTGGGCGGCCTAGGTGGGAGGACTGCTTTAGGCAGTCTGAGACCAGCCTGGGCAACATAGCAAGACCCCTATCTCTACAAAAAAAAAAGAAACAAATGTAGCTGGGCATGGTGGTGCGTGATTGTAGTCCTAGCTACTTGGGAGGCTGAGGTGGGAGGATCACTTGAACCCAGGAGTACAAGGCTGCAATGAGCTATAATCGCACCACTGTACTCCAGCCTGGGCATCAGGGTAAGAGTAAGACCATGTCACTATTTTTCTTTTTAAAAGGAAATTAAAAAAAAAAAAAAAAAAAGGAAAGGCAGGGGGCAGGGGTTAAGAATTCGAGTGATAGCCTGGGCAATATAGTGAGACCCCATCTCCACCAAAAACAATAACAAAAAATAGCTGGGAATGGTGGTGTGTGCCTGTGGTCTAGCTACTTGGGTGGTTGAGGAGGGAGGATCGTTTGAGCCCAAGAGTTTGAGGCTGCAGTGAGCTGCAACTGTGCCACTGCACTCCAGCCTGTGCAACAGAGGTAGACACTACTTCAAAAAAAAAAAAAAAGAGTTCCAGAGTGCTCTGGGGTTTCATTCTCTAGAATGCAACATTTTTGTAGGACACAGCAGGACACAACAAGCTTCAGCACTGTAACCTCAATACCTTTTCTACTACTACAGTTGAGTGGTCTGGCATATTTACTGTAAACACAGTGGAAGAAGGTTAAGAGGAATTACAGTATCAATCTTGTGGAGGTTTCGGAAATGAGGTAGACACTAATAGCCAAGCTAAGGTGAACTGGAAAGAAGTCAGGACTTAATATAAAGCACAGGGCAAGCCCCCTAAGATATCCAAGGAAGATCCTGACCACAAGCAGGGGCATCGTTTTTCAAAGGAAAAAGGAGAAAAGCTGGCACATACCACGACCTGCTGTCGGACGGAGACGGCCTGTTCTGCTGCAGCTTTGCACGCCTCCTTTGCCTGTTCCCGGGCAGCTGCAAGGGAGAGAACTTGTCTCTGGAGTTGGTGAATCCAGCAACCACCCTCCCCTCCATCTCCATCCCCCTCCGACTTGGCCTAGCCACAGGGGTTGTCACGGCTGATTCCTCCTCCCTCTCAGGTCCCCGGTCCCCCATCTCTGCAGGACAGGCTGCCTCAGAGCTCAGGCTCAGGTGCTCTGCCCACCTTCACCTACACGTGAGCTGATCCTCCCCAGCCCTGCCTGCTCCTCTTCTGTGAACCTAAATGCTCAGTGGCCTGTGGACCTGAGGGCGTTTAACAGGATCGTCACCATCACCATCGTGGACAAACCTGCTCAAACCAGCTACTTTGGCTGCCAGCAACTCCAGCTTTCCAGCTGCTCAGGACAAAACCTTCATCCAAGGTTCCCTTCCCTTCTCTCACATGCCACATCCACCTCATCATCAAATGCTGTCAGCTTTGCTATGGGACAGATCAAGGCTCTGACAGCTCCTCACCACCTCCTCTGCTCCCACGCTGGTCTCAAAGCCACCATCCCCTCTCGCCTGAGCCACTGCCATGTCTCCTATCCCTTCCTGGACTCCCATCCTGTCCTCTATAGTCTACTGTTGACACAGCAGCCAGAGTGCCACATGTCAGTCACTTCCCCCCCCCGTGTCTGCTCAGCACCCTCCTGGCTTCTGAACTCAGAGTAAAAGGCAGCGTCATCCCGTGGGCCTCTGCTGGCTCCTTCCCCATCTCCTGCTCTTCTCTACCCGCTCTGCTCATGCAGGCCCACTTGCTGCTGCTCAGCATGCCCAGTGAACTAGCCCCAGGGCCTCTGGGCTCGCTGTGCTGTGGCTCCAGAACTCTTCTCTAGGTCACTGCAGGTCTCGTCAATGTGGCATTCATTAGACTGCCTTCTCCAACCACCAACGAGACAGCTACAGCACCTCCAGCACTCCCCACCAATCTCTCTGCACAGCACCTGCTGCCATCTGCCAGGATAGATACTGATTGCCCACCATCCCTCAGCAGAAGGGAAGCCCCACAGGGGCTTCATTCATCGCCGTATCTGGCACTTGGCTGAAACAGCGGGTGTGCAACAGCCATCCTTTAACAGCCGACTGAGTTGCAAGGAAGTGAGTGTTACCTGTTTGCTCAGCTGCCTTCTTCTTGACAGCTTCTTTAGAGTCTTTTTGTACTTGTACCTGGGCCAGCTTCCAACGGTTGCTGATCTATAATGAAAGCAAATATAACAAAAAAAACCCTCCAAAGTCAGCCACCTAAGTCTGTCTTACTTTTCATGAGGTGACGAAGGGCAGGTTAACCTAAGAAGTACACACATTCTAAGTCATAAATTTTCAAATCTAAGGGCATGAAAAATAAATTTCATGCTGGCTTTATTGCTAAAATCCCTATTAAGGACAAAGTGCTACTGTCCTCCAGGCACTGGGCCATCCATCATCTCATTCAATCCCTCTGTAACCCTGGGAAAAAGGTACTGTCATCACCCTCTCTTTAGAGATGAGCAAACAGACTCCGGGAGACTAAATAACTTGTCCAAGGGACATGGTCAGTAAATGACAGAAGCAGACTCAAGGCTGGGCTTCCGCAAGTCTGCTGTGTTTCTTTATGACACCCCACTGACCTATGGCGTTACAACACATGGAGGTGACACTGGGCATAACACACAGGACGTGCAGTTGTTCAGTGTGACATAACCCGTGGGGGGAAAAGAGGAGAGAAGGCAGAAGCCCCACCTGATTCCCCATTTCCAAAAATAGCAAGCTAACTCAGGGACAGGAACAGGGCTGGGGGACCTCTCGGTTTTGCCTAACAAAAGAGCTCTGCTGCCACACAGAGGAAGCCAGTCGCCCATGTCATCAGAGCAGACGCTTCCTAAAGGGAGGAAGGAGGCTGCGAACAACAGTTCACGTGCTGGCTCTGGGGAACATCTCAAGAGGGTCTAGGGGAGGTGTGCTCTCATTCTTACTCATAATGCTGGTAAAAACAAGCCAGATAAGTAAGATAGAGTGTTTTAAAATTAAAGCTGTCACCTTGAAGGGCCTTAAAGTAACAGACATCTATAAAAATGCATCAAGCTGTATATTTAATATTTGTGTACTTTACTACATATAGATTAAACCTCAATTTAAAAACCGCAAATGAAGATTTGTTTCTTACAAAGTTTCCAAGTGCTTTTCTTTTTCTTTTTTGGCTAGAGTTCGCTCTGTCGCGCAGGTTGGAGTGCAGTGGCGCAACCTCGGCTCACTGCAAGCTCCGCCCCCCAGGTTCAAGCGATTCTCCTGCCTCAGCCCCCCGAGTAGCTGGGGCAGGCGCCAGCCCCCCGAGTACAGGCGCCTGCCACGACGCCTGGCTAATTTTTTGTATTTTTAGTAGAGACGGGGTTTCACCATGTTAGCCAGGATGGTTTTGATCTCCTGACCTCATGATCCGCCCGCCTCGGCCTCTCAAAGTGCTGGGATTACAGGCGTGAGCCACCATGCCCAGCCCAAGTGCTTTTAAGAATCTCACTGAAGTTCTGGACCCTTTCCCTAGAAACAATGCTAGAAAATAAAGGGCTTTTGCATTCATTTTCAGGGGATTCACAGATGAGATAGGCTTGTCTAAAACAGAAACCTGGTATGAATAATTAAGAAATCCCCTTTTCTTAGAAAGTCTCTTTCAGGGCCAGGCGCAGTAGCTCACGTCTGTAGTCCCAGCACTTTGGGAGGCCAAGGCGGGTGGATCAGCTGAGGTCAGGAGTTCGAGACCAGCCTGGTCAACATGGTGAAACCCCATCTCTACAAAAATTAGCCAGGCATGACAGCAGGTGCCTGTAATCCCAGCTACTTGGGAGGCTGAGGCAGAACTGCTTGAACCTGGGAGGTGGAGGTTGCAGTGAGCCAAGATTGTGCCACTGCACTCCAGCCTGGGTGACAAAGCGAGACTCCCTCTCAAAAAAAAAAAAAAAAAAAAAAAAAGAAAGTCTCTTTTAGAACAGGTGACAAGTCCACTTACTTCATAGATTTTGGTTGATGGATCGAACTTCGCTGCCTGAGAGACGGGAGCACGATGTCCCAGTGAGGGCAGAAACTGGAGGAAGGAAATGGCTGTGTGAAACGCTGCCAGGAACAGAATCTAGAGCCATGGGGCAGAAGTGCTCAGATGGGGGGTTGCTGGTGCCGTGTCAGCGTCTTTGCCAGGACACCAGGGCAGCTGACACACTGGCTTCAGAGGCTTCCTTCCCAGGTAAAAGCATGTACAGCTGTAGGCATCTCTGCATATCCTGTCAGCCCTGACAAAACTACTACTCACCATCCTAAATGGATTTTCAAAGGACTCCATGATGTTCTGGGCTTTTTTCTGTGCAACTGTCAATGGACCCTTTTTACTGTCTTCAGCACTAGGTTCCTGCAGGGACAGACAAAAAACGATCACTAATGACCATGATCATCTGTGACATCAAGATGCAAGCAAGAGAGCAACAGTTAACAGTGATTTTTTTTTTTTTTTTTTCTGGAGACAGAGTCTCGCTCTTTTGCCCAGACTAGAGTGCAGTGGTGTGATCTCTGCTCACTGCAACCTCCACCTCCTGTGTTCAAGCGATTCTCCTGCCTCAGCCTCCCGAGTAGCTGGGATTACAAGCACGTGCCACCATGCCCAGCTAATTTTTGTATTTTTAGCAGAGACCAGGTTTCACCATATTGGCCAGGCTGGTCTTGAACTCCTGACCTCAAGTGGTCCACCCGCCTTGGCTTCCCAAAGTGCTGGGATTACAGGCGTGAGCCACCGCACGCACCCGGCCAGTAACAGTGATATTAATACCAATGGCTAAGGCTAATTTTTCATACACTCTCTTATGTATAAGGCGTTGTGTCTGCAACAGCACACAGTAGCATTTCAATATCAATGTGCTGGATCAGTGAATTCTGAGCATGTCCTCATAGCCTATGAGGTGGTATTACTCTCACCACCTTACAGAGGAGGAAACTGAGGCCTACAGAGGTTGTGACAGTCTTTCAGAGGCTTGCAGTGAATACAAGCAGACCAAGGATCTAAACCCACCATGGTCTGGCTCTAGAACATGAGGTCTTAATTGATGCCTGAAATTTATTTTATGTATGTATGTATTATTTTTTTGAGTGGAGTCTTGCTCTGTTGCCCAGGTTGGAGTGCAGTGGTGCCATCTCTGCTCACTGCAACCTCCGCCTCCTGGATTGAAGTGATTCTCCTGCCTCAGCCTCACGAGTAGCTGGGATTACAAGCGTGCGCCACAACGCCCGGCTAATTAAAGACAGGGTTTCACCATGTTGGCCAGGCTGGTCTCAAACTCCTGACCTCAGGTGATATGCCCGCCTTGCCCTCCAAAAGTGCTGGGATTACAGGTGTGAGCCACCACGCCAGGCCTGAAATTTAGTATTACATATCTTTATAGGGAATCATTGAAATTATGCAACAAAATGCTGCTTCCAACTGGGTTCATAAATATGTGCTATCCTTTTGCTTCATCTGTAATTATGCCCCCTTGCAACACAAGAGTGCAGGGAGACCACAGCCTCCTTTACACCAAACAGCACTTCCGTATCAAAGCAGCCCAGAGCTCATGCTAACACGCTTAGCTGCTAAATCATCTTCATGACTCAAATGAGCTCTGACGTCAGCTAAAGCACCTAGTATTTTCTCATTAATTGCTAAAGCAAGGCCCAATCTAGATTTATGTAATTAAGTTAAAAACCAAAGTGAAGCCTGGGCGACATGGTGAAACCCCACCTCTACAAAACATACAAAAATTGGCTGGGCATGGTGGCACACACCTGTAGTCCCAGCTACTCGAGAGAAGGCTGGGGCAGAGGGATTGCTTAAGCCCAGGAGGCAGAGGTTGCAGTGAGCCAGGATGGTGCCACTGCACTCCCACCTGGGTGACAGGATGAGATCCTGTCACAAAAAAAAAAAAAAAAAAAAAAATTTGCCGGGTGTGGTGGCTCATGCCTGTAATCCCAGCACTTTGGGAGGCTTAGGTGGGTGGATCGCCTGAGGTCAGGCATTCAAGACCAGCCTGGCCAACACAGTGAAACCCCATCTCTATTAAAAATATAAAATATTAGCTAAGTATGGTGGCGGGCGCCTGCAATCCCAGCTACTAGGGAAGCTGAGGCAGGAGAATCTCTTGAACCTGGGAGGTGGAGGTTGCAGTGAGCCGAGATGATGCCGCTGCACTCCAGCCTGTGCAACAAGAGCGAAACTGCATCTCAAAAAACCAAACAAAACAAACAAACAAAAAAAGTGAAATAGCTGGGTGCAGTGACTCATGCCTGTAATCCCAGCTACTCAGGAGGCTGAGGCAGGAGGATCGTTTGAGCCTCAGAAGTCAAGGCTGCAGTGAGCCATGATTGTGCCACTGCATTCCAGCCTGGGTGGCAGAACAAGATTGTCTCAAAAAAAAAAAAAATCATTTCTCTTCTTCACTGAAAGCACACATATGTGGTGCTGGGGTCAGGCAGGAAGCTATGGGCAGCGCACATTCTACAGTTCATCGGACAGTATACCCATGCCACGCCTGCTGGGCATCCAGGTGAACCGTTTTTCCTCCGCCACCACTGCAGCTCGTCTGGAAAGCCCTGCTTGTGTGTTCTCTTAGCGCAGGCCCTCCTCCCACGAGGTGCTGTTCGACAACAGGACGTCAGCCTTTCCTGGAAGGTTTCTTCACACAGAGCTCAAGAGAATCCCCCATCCACGTCCCCAGACCACCTCCTCCAGAGTGGTCAGTGCCACCTTGCTCATTGGTCTCTATGCCTCTCCCAGCACTGCTGGGTTTTGCTCTCAGCATTAGTCTCCGAGTGTATGCAACGCTCCAGGCAGACAGCCTGCTGGATAAATCCAGTAAATCCCAGGGGGTCCTCATCACCTCAGTGAAGTTTCTGTGCTACTCACATTAAATAACGTGATGACAGCTGTGGCAATCAGGCACGTGGTACCCAGCAAGTTATCTTCTTTTTCATCAGGGAAGAGGCTCGCCTGCTTCTGAACTGGCACAGATCCTAGAGGAGCAGAAGATAATAAGGTCAAAGCCTACAGAATTTTGTTTATTTTTTCTTTTTGAGATGGAGTTTTACTGTAGTCCCCTAGGCTGGAGTACAATGGCACAATCTCGGCTCACTGCAACCTCCGCCTCCTCGGTTCAAGTGATTCTCCTGCCTCTGCCTCCTAAGTAGCTAAGATTACAGGCGCCCACCACCAGGCCAGCTAATTTTTGTATTTTTAGTAGAGATGGGGTTTCACCATGTTGGCCAGGCTGGTCTCAAACTCCTGACCTCAGGTGATCTACCCGCCTCAGCCTTCCAATATGCTGGCATTACAGGCATAAGCCACCACGCCCAGCCAAGCCTACAGAATTTTAGACAAGGTAGCTGTGTCCCAACCTCTTCGGGACAGTCAGGAGGGCTCTCGACTTTACCACTGGTCGGGATGATTGGATAGCCATCCGGAGGGGCATGGGAGCAGTCGTGAGGTCCAAAGAGAACATTCTCCAATCTCTGCATTAAAAGACACCAGCAGGCTGGCATGTAAAACGCGCAAGCCGGCAGTAGCTTTCTGCCAGCTGTCAGCACAGGCCTCTGTCAGAGGTGTACTTGCACTGGCTGTGACTTGACGTTTTCCCTCCCGGGGGAGAAAACAGATCCGACACTCTACCTCGGCACTGGGCAGCGGTCCGCTCTTCTTCACTCCGGCTGCAACTTCAGACTAAGGATAAAAACGAAAGGAATTGAGGAAAGTTGCCTAAGCACCTCAAGTCCAACCCCCAGTCCCCAGCGCTGACTGTGTTCCTTCACCAGCCTGTTTCTCAAAAGCCCAGAGATTTTCTTTCCTCTCTTCACTCCTTACAGTGCCTGGCATGATAATTATTTGGTGCTCAATAATTATTTGTAGAATGAAAGAATAAAGCTCTTTAACATGACTAAGCACAATAGGAAGGATTCCAAAGAGCTTGAAAAAGACTCTTCTCTAGTAACCAAGGTCTCTCTTTACTTGGACAAAGTACAGAGCTTACAAGGACATTTTTAACACAAAAATTGCAAATGTGGGGCTGGCAGGTGGCTCACAACTGTAATTCCAGCACTTTGGGAGGCCGAGGTGGGAGGACTGCTTGAGCCCACGGGTTCAAGACCAGTCTGGGAAACACAGCAAGACCCATCTCTACAAAAAATTTAAAAAAACATAGGTGGGTATGGTGGTGTATGCCTGCGGTCCCAGCTGCTCAGGAGGCTAAGGTGGGAGCCTAGCAGATGGAGGCTACAGTGAGCCATGATTGCACCACTGCACTCCAGCCTGGGTGACAGAGCAAGACCCTGTCTCAAAACAACAACAACAAAAAAAAAACAAAAGAAAACTGGCTGCCATTGTCAGCATTTGCTACGAAGTCTCATCAATCTTTTCTTCTGATGCTTCCTACACCTGTTCTTTCCTTCCCAGTGTGTGATTCCTCACTCATTCAGGGAGCTATCACTTGACATCTGGGCCATCGCCAGGCTCCCAAAACTAGCTCCCTCTGCTGAGGTCACCGCTCCATCTCACTCCACCACATTAGCTGCCTTAGAACAGTGAATTGGCCCAGTTACCAGACAGTACTTGCTGCTGAATCATCAAAGCTAAGGTCATAAATAAAGAGTCTCAGCTCTCAACTATCATAAAAAAAAGCAGCTAAATTCATCAAGACACACACACTGGATTTCCTAAGCCCTATTATTTCCCTAGGGTTGTTCAGAATGCAGACCAGCTCATGAATCTAGGAAGCCACAAGGAATAAGACATTAGCAGAAAAAACAGGCCTGCTAAGGTTGGGCATGATGGCTCACGCCTGTAATCCCAGCACTTCGGGAGGCCCAGGTGGTGGATCACCTGAGGTTAGGAGTTCGAGACCAGCCTGGCCAACATGGTGAAACCCCGCCTCTACTAAAAATACAAAATTAGCCAGGTGTGGTGGTGCATGCCTGTAATCCCAGCGACTCAGGAGGTTGAGTCAGGAGAACTGCTTGAATCCAGGAGGCGGAGGTTGCAGTGAGCCGAGATCACGCCACTGCACTCCAGCCTGGAGACAGAGCGAAACTCCGTCTAAAAAAAAACAAAAAAAAACAAAAAAAACCCGGCTTGCTAAGTTGGGACCCTTCAGTAGAAAATCTTTTTTTTTTTTTTGAGACGGAGTCTCGCTCTGCCTCCCAGGCTGGAGTGCAGTGGCGCGATCTCGGCTCACTGCAACCTCCGCCTCCCGGATTCAAGCAATTCTCCTGCCTCAGCCTCCGGAGTAGCTGGGATTACAGGCGTGCACCATACGCCTGGCTAATTTTTTGTATTTTTAGTAGAGATGGGGTTTCACCATGTTGGCCAGGCTGGTCTCGAACTCCTGACCTGAAATGATCCAGCCACCTCAGCCTCCCAAAGTGCTGAGATTATAGGCGTGAGCCACCGTACCCAGCCGCAGAAAAGCTTCTTACCTTGAGCAGGGGCATCTCTCGGGCCTGCTGGATTAAAAGGTGCATTTCGTTGATCTGCTGCCGCACAAGGGGCGGTACTGGGTTGCAGCAAGCTATGATGCCCTGAGGTTCCCTGAAGACAAGTAAGAACACACTCAACTTGTCACTCAGAAACGCAGCCCTTAAAGGCTTCCGGATAAGAATAATGACTGGGTAAAGCCAGGCTGCCACCTAAGCTGAAGCTACAGGTAGGTGACTAAGGAAACACTGATGTCAGGCCAGCCTAGGCCAACTTCTCCATGTGTTCTTTGCGACACCAAGCTTTAAGTGGATCCCTCTTGGAGCCTGACTCCCACAATCAGGGAGAGCTGAAAGTAAGTGCCACAGCACTGTGGATTCTCAATTCCGCAGGGGGCAACCAACGGGCTGTGGATTTTCATTCTTGCTTATACTTCAATCAAGATCACAAAACGTTTAAGATCATGAGCTGCTTTAATTTGGAAGAAAGTATAGATGACAGAATCTGGGACATTTTCTTCCCTTGCAAGTAGATGCTATAAGGCTCAGAGACTTAAACTCAAACTAAGGCATAATCATTGAAATGATTCCAGTTCAGAAGTTTTAGTGCTTAAATGGCAGCCTGAGGGCAGAAATTCTATATTCCTTCAATTTGCTACCTTCCAAGCTTAGAGCATTAATCTCTGAGTAAGCAGCCTTGGGTAATAGCAACCAGAAAAGCTTGATTTTGAAGAACATCAGATCTACTGAGAAAGTCAGAACATATTAATCAGATTTGAAACTCACTTAGGCAGTTCTTCAGCTATTTTCAGCATCATGTGGTTTGGCAGTACATATCTGGAAAAAAAAAACAACACACACACACACACACACACACACACACACACACACACACACAGTGGGGACACATTACATTCAGCCAGTAAGTTCCATTAGAAGCTGTCACATAGGGGAAATAACCAGCTTTCATAGCAAAAGAAAAAAGCCCATTATTTACTTGTTATTAGATCTCCTCAGTCTGGAAACAAGTATTAAAAGAACCTCTAATCGCTTACCCATAACTTTCATCTTCCCTGCGAGCTGTTTTATCCCTCCAGGCAAACAGCAGCTGAAAGGCTGTCAACTGCTGTGTGTTAAGGTGCTTCTTCTGCTTCCTGTAGAGTTCAAGGTAGGACTCATCCGTGAAGATAGGTTTGATGAATTTCTACAAAGTATTAGAGAACATTCAAAATCAACGGGAATCAAAATTGTGCCCTGGGCTCTGCAAAATGTTTGGCTCTTTTCATGAATGTAAGGAGCAAACCTAAGAACTAGAACCTGGCCAGACACAGAGCCCGAGTGTCGCGGTCTGTGTGACTGCGGCTGAGGTGTACCTTGAGGCAGATGTCCCTGCTCCGTTGCCACACCACCTGCAGCTGCACGGGCTGCCCGTTGCCGCGCTCCCACATCTCCAGCCTCATTTTGTCATAGATATATAGCAGGTAATGGGTGTCATCCCGGGCGTAGCTGAGCATCTCCTCGGGCAGAGGGCTGGAATTGCAGAGGACAATGTTTTACTGATTGCCCCCAAGGACAGCAATTCAATTTGTCTATTCCTTGGGTGCTGGGGCTTCCTTAGACCCTTCCAATATGAAAGATCCTTTCATAGTCAATACTGCAGTTATGCCAACATTTCCTGCATTTTAACATGATAAACCATTATTTTAACAGCTGGGTACAATTGGAGGCAGGGTAATGCGGTGGTTAAAATAAGGGCACTGTCAGCTACTCTGGACACACACAAGAGGCAGTAGGAAAGGGGCCACTGGTGTCCTGAGTTCAAATCTCAGCTCCAGATGTCTGTCCTTGGACAAGTTCCTTAACCTCTTTGGGCTGACCCACCTAACTTGTGAAATGGGAACCAGGTACTTCATAGGCTGTTGTGAGGACTACACAGGACCACATCCTTGAAGCACTTAGCCCAGAGCTTGGCACAGGGTAAGGGCTCCGTAACAGGGAGTGGTTTTTAGATTTTATCAATTTTTATCTTTTATTTGGACTTTATCAGTCCAAATGTAATTTTACTTTTATATTTAGAAATTCTGGCATTCTGGGCCAGGCGCGGTGGCTCACGCCTGTAATCCCAGCACTTTGGGAGGCGGAGGCGGGAGGATCACCTGAGGTCAGGAGTTTGAGACCAGTCTGACCAACATGGAGAAACCTCGTCTCTACTGAAAATACAAAATTAGCTGGGCGTGGTGGCGCATGCCTGTAATCCTAGCTACTCAGGAGGCTGAGGCAGGAGAATTGCTTGAACCCGGGAGGCAGAGGTTGTGGTGAGCCGAGATCGCGCCATTGCACTCCAGCCTGGGCAAGAGTGAAACTGCATCTCAAAAAAAAAAAAAAAGAAAAAAAGAAATTCTGGCATTCTGGCATGTGGAATTCCTGAAAAAGCTCAGTAGCACCTTCCTATGACAGGTGCAACCTCGGAGAGGTAGCAACCAAGCGGAAAACGACCAAGCTGAGCAAGGCCTGCAGGAAGTGGGGCAAAACTGCTACCTTATGCCACAAAAAAACGCTCAGTATAAAGCTAAACAACAGTGTCCCTTAGAATTCTTTCCCACCTATGGAAGATCATCTTACACACACACACACACACACACACAATCATCCCTACGGAAGATCTTACACACACACAAAATCATCTAGTAGAAAGATCCCAGTTTCAAACAAAAGACCAGCATGGGCAAATACTGATGCGGCACCTCTTTTTCAGCCACTATTTCCATGAAACACAGTGTAACTGCATCAGCCCATCATAAAGTCCACCTTATCATTAAAAAATTTCCTACCACTTTTACGCTGCTGAAGATGCCTGGCGAAAAGCCTGATGCCATTCATCTCAATGAGCGTGGTAGGGCTCAAACCCAGGTCTCTCTGGACGACAGGTTAATGAATAATCACTTTCTTCTGCCACCCACATTTCCTCATTAAGAGCAAACTGACCGTATTCTCCAATCAGCCAGCTGATATTGCTTGTTTGAGTCCACGTTGCAGTAGAGTTTCAGGAGATGATCGAGTGAGTGCCTGCCCAGGTTAAGAAGGCGTGCTGCCTGATGAGTATCAAACATGTTTACTACATACAACCCAAAGTCTTTCTGTAGCCATTCTATGTCTGAATCAGCACCATGGAAGACCTGAAAACAGAACCAAAGTCATGTAGTACACTTGTAGCAGGCCACTCATGCTCGGAAATTAACTCTGCCTCTAGTTTATTAGAACACTGAAATTAGAAGGTAGTCTCCGCTGTCCCATCTGTAGTGCAGTGGTGTGATCTTGGCTCACTGCAACTTCTGCCTCCCATGCTCCAGCAATCCTCCCACCTCAGCATCCCAAGTAGTTGGGACTACAGCGTGCCACCACGCCCAGCTAAACTTTGGTATTTTTTGTAGAGACGGGGTTTCACTATGTTCTCCAGGCTGGTCTCAATCTCCTGGGCTCAAGTGATCCTCCTGCCTCAGCTTCCCAAAATGCTGGGATTACAGGCCTGAGCCACCTCACCTGGCTGAAGCCAATGTTCTAATCAAGATTAGATATATGCAGCTGAGCATGGTGGATCACGCCTGTAATCCCAGCACTTTGGGCCAAGGTGGGTGGATTGCTTGAGGTCAGGAGTTTGAGGCCAGCCTGACCAACATGGCAAAACCCTGTCTCTACTAAAAATACAAAAATTAGCCGGGCGTGGTGGCGCATGCCTGTAACCCCAGCTACTTGGGAGGCCGAGGCAGGAGAATTGCTTGAACCCGGGAGGCAGAGGTTGCAGTGAGCCGAGATCGTACCATTGTACTCCAGCCTGGGCAACAAGAGCAAAACTCCGTCTCAAAAAAAAAAAAAAAAAAAAAAAAAAAAATTAGATATATGCAGGGTTTTTTTTAAGTTAAAAAAAATTTTTTTTAAAATTTATTATTATACTTTTAGTTTTAGGGTACATGTGCACAATGTGCAGGTTAGTTACATATGTATACATGTGCCATGCTAGTGCGCTGCACCCACTAACTCGTCATCTAGCATTAGGTATATCTCCCAATGCTATCCCTCCCCCGCTTCCCCACCCCACAACAGTCCCCAGAGTGTGATGTTCCCCTTCCTTTGTCCATGTGTTCTCATTGTTCAATTCCCACCTATGAGTGAGAATATGCAGTGTTTGGTTTTTTGTTCTTGCGATAGTTTACTGAGAATGATGATTTCCAATTTCATCCATGTCCCTACAAAGGACATGAACTCATCCTTTTTTATGGCTGCATAGTATTCCATGGTGTATATGTGCCACATTTTCTTAATCCAGTCTATCATTGTTGGACATTTGGGTTGGTTCCAAGTCTTTGCTATTGTGAATAGTGCCGCAATAAACATCTGTGTGCATGTGTCTTTATAGCAGCATGATTTATAGCCCTTTGGGTATATACCAAGTAATGGGATAGCTGGGTCAAATGGTATTTCTAGTTCTAGATCCCTGAGGAATTGTCACACTGACTTCCACAATGGTTGAACTAGTTTACAGTCCCACCAACAGTGTAAAAGTGTTCCTATTTCTCCACATCCTCTCCAGCACCTGTTGTTTCCTGACTTTTTAATGATTGCCATTCTAACTGGTGTGAGATGATATCTCATTGTGGTTTCGATTTGCATTTGTCTGATGGCCAGTGATGGTGAGCATTTTTTCATGTGTTTTTTGGCTGCATAAATGTCTTCTTTTGAGAAGTGTCTGTTCATGTCCTTCGCCCACTTTTTGATGGGGTTATTTTTTTCTTGTAAATTTGTTTGAGTTCATTGTAGATTCTGCATATTAGCCCTTTGTCAGATGAGTAGGTTGCGAAGATTTTCTCCCATTTTGTGGGTTGCCTGTTCACTCTGATGGTAGTTTCTCTTGCTGTGCAGAAGCTCTTTAGTTTAATTAGATCCCATTGGTCAATTCTGGCTTTTGTTGCCATTGCTTTTGGTGTTTTAGACATGAAGTCCTTGCCCATGCCTATGTCCTGAATGGTATTGCCTAGGTTTTCTTCTAGGGTTTTTATGGTTTTAGGTCTAACGTTGTTAAGTCTTTAATCCATCTTGAATTGATTTTTGTATAAGGTGTAAGGAAGGGATCCAGTTTCAGCTTTCTACATATGGCTAGCCAGTTTTCCCAGCACCATTTATTAAATAGGGAATCCTTTCCCCATTGCTTGTTTTTGTCAGGTTTGTCAAAGATCAGATAGTTGTAGATATATGGCGTTATTTCTGAGGGCTCTGTTCTGTTCTATTGATCTATATCTCTGTTTTGGTACCAGTACCATGCTGTTTTGGTTACTGTAGCCTTGTAGTATAGTTTGAAGTCAGGTAGTGTGATGCCTCCAGCTTTGTTCTTTTGGCTTAGGATTGACTTGGCGATGTAGGCTCTTTTTTGGTTCCATGTGAACTTTAAACTAGTTTTTTCCAATTCTGTGAAGAAAGTCATTGGTAGCTTGATGGGGATGGCATTGAATCTACAAATTACCTTGGGCAGTATGGCCATTTTCACGATATTGATTCTTCCTACCCATGAGCATGGAATGTTCTTCCATTTGTTTGTATCCTCTTTTATTTCATTGAGCAGTGGTTTGTAGTTCTCCTTGAAGAGGTCCTTCACGTCCCTTGTAAGGTGGATTCCTAGGTATTTCATTCTCTTTGAAGCAATTGTGAATGGGAGTTCACTCATGATTTGGCTCTCTGTCTGTTATTGGTGTATAAGAATGCTTGTGATTTTTGTACATTGATTTTGTATCCTGAGACTTTGCTGAAGTTGCTTATCAGCTTAAGGAGATTTTGGGCTGAGACAATGGGGTTTTCTAGATATACAATCATGTCATCTGCAAACAGGGACAATTTGACTTCCTCTTTTCCTAATTGAATACCCTTTATTTCCTTCTCCTGCCTGATTGCCCTGGCCAGAACTTCCAACACTATGTTGAATAGGAGTGGTGAGAGAGGGCCTCCCTGTCTTGTGCCAGTTTTCAAAGGGAATGCTTCCAGTTTTTGCCCATTCAGTATGATATTGGCTGTGGGTTTGTCATAGATAGCTCTTATTATTTTGAGATATGTCCCATCAATACCTAATTTATTGAGAGTTTTTAGCATGAAGTGTTGTTGAATTTTGTCAAAGGCCTTTTCTGCATCTATTGAGATAATCATGTGGTTTTTGTCTTTGGCTCTGTTTATATGCTGCATTACATTTATTGATTTGCGTACACTGAACCAGCCTTGCATCCCAGGGATGAAGCCCACTTGATCATGGTGGATAAGCTTTTTGATGTGCTGCTGGATTCGGTTTGCCAGTATTTTATTGAGGATTTTTGCATCAATGTTCATCAAGGATATTGGTCTAAAATTCTCTTTTTTGGTTGTGTCTCTGCCCGGCTTTGGTATCAGGATGATGCTGGCCTCATAAAATGAGTTAGGGCGGATTCCCTCTTTTTCTATTGATTGGAATAGTTTCAGAAGGAATGGTACCAGTTCCTCCTTGTACCTCTGGTAGAATTCGGCTGTGAATCCATCTGGTCCTGGACTCTTTTTGGTTGGTAAGCTATTGATTATTGCCACAATTTCAGCTCCTGTTATTGGTCTATTCAGAGATTCAACTTCTTCCTGGTTTAGTCTTGGAAGAGTGTATGTGTCGAGGAATTTATCCATTTCTTCTAGATTTTCTAGTTTATTTGCATAGAGGTGTTTGTAGTAATCTCTGATGGTAGTTTGTATTTCTGTGGGATCAGTGGTGATATCCCCTTTATTATTTTTTATTGCATCTATTTGATTCTTCTTTTTTTCTTTATTAGTCTTGCTAGCGGTCTATCAATTCCAAAACTGACCACATAGTTGGAAGTAAAGCTCCCTTCAGCAGATGTAAAATAACAGAAATTATAACAAACTATCTCTCAGACCACAGTGCAATCAAACTAGAACTCAGGATTAAGAAACTCACTCAAAACCGCTCAACTACATGGAAACTGAACAACCTGCTCCTGAATGACTACTGGGTACATAACGAAATGAAGGCAGAAATAAAGATGTTCTTTGAAACCAGCGAGAACAAAGACACAATGTACCAGAATCTCTGGGACACATTCAAAGCAGTGCGTAGAGGGAAATTTATAGCACTAAATGCCCACAATAGAAAGCAGGAAAGATCCAAAACTGACACCCTAACATCACAATTAAAAGAACTAGAAAAGCAAGAGCAAACACATTCAAAAGCTAGCAGAAGGCAAGAAATAACTAAAATCAGAGCAGAACTGAAGGAAATAGAGACACAAAAAACCCTTCAAAAAATTAATGAATCCAGGAGCTGGTTTTTTGAAAGGATATATGCAGTTTTAAATGTTTCTTTTGTCTTCAGTCACAGCTTTCTACACTCCTGACTCCATACGCTTGAAGTCTGAAACTGTTATCAACCAATGAGACACATGAAAGCAGCTCTAGTAGCTTCAGTACAGTCATTAAGTCCAAACAATCTTGATGGCTGGGGCTCACTGCAGTAGTCATTAAAATGATTTAACATTTTTCTGGGCGGTAACAAGCTAAGTCTTAGCTGTTCTAACAGGGATTTAGAAACAAAAGCCATTTAGCACGGTACCCTAGTTAGGAAATGACATGATTCCTCCCAACTTGACTGGTCTAGGTTGAAATAATGAAACAGTACACTGAAAAGCACTAAAAATCTTGTATGAGCTCACATGCATGAGTTACAAAAGGCTGGCTGACCTTAACGATGGCTGGGTCTGTGAGGCTCTCATTGAGAATGTACATGTCACTTCGAAGCTCGAGGGTGTCAATGATGAAGTCTTCCGTCCGAGTGGAAATTTGCATCAGGCAGGTCAGTCCCAGGAAGCTCCTGTAAGAGTGGTGCTAAACCCCACAGAAGGAGGGGAGAAGAGGAAAAACAAAGATTATATTAGACTTTCCTTTACTGATTTTGAAAAGTCAGCTACAAAGCTAAGTTATATGATTAATTTTTTACCAAAAAAAAATTACAATTAGTATCAACTTTATACTTCTCCAACAGGTGAACTCACAGAAAAATGTAAAAATTTTACCCAGGGTCATTTATAAGATACCTCCAAGTCGACTGCAAATTCCTGACAATTCAAGAGCTTTTCGTTGAGTTCCACGAGTTCATCCAGGGAGGATATGAAATGGCATGGTGTCTCTTCTATAGGTCTGTATAACTGGATCAAGAGAATAGTAAGAAAAAGGGAGGAATATAGAAATCATCCCCCAGTAAAGTACAAAGTGGACTACAAGTTTGAGAAATGACCCAAAACTGTAACTTTCTACCTTAAAGATCTTCAAGGAAAGTCAAAATTGCATCAATGAATCTACTTATTTGATTCCTCTTGGGCTACTACACGGCACCTTTAAACTAAGGCTGGGTACTAACCTGGGGTTGTGGCTTTTGAAGCACTGAATCTGCTGGGGTAAAGTGATTTAGTTCATATTGATAAGGATGTGCAAACCTGAGTAAATAAAACAAAAAGAGAAATCATTCTGATTAATTCCATGATTCAAGGGAAAAATAATGCCTTTTATCCAATCTGTAAAAACAAATGAGAAAAGACCACTGTGAAAATATCTTCCCTTTACAAAGAGCTTCATTATTTCAGTAATTCAAGTACAAATAATAAATCAGATGATATTTGCTCACTCTTAAAATATGATAATTAAGTCTATTAATTTCTTTAGAGAGCTGGAGACCCAAGCAGCTTTATAAAGATTTGAGTACTTATTTGCAAAGTACTGTACAGTTGATATTGTGGATAATACCAAAATGAGAAATATGTCATTCTTGCAGTTTGAAATAACAAATCTGTAAAGTAAGGATGAAGCAAATATTGCAGTTGGCCAAGAGCTTAATGTTGTATTTTTTCTGATCCTAAGAAATCTGTATAAAAATCCTCAACTTGTGGTGAGTTCCTTGAGGATCACGGTAGCCCAGGAGGGCAGGGCTGCCTTTCATGGCCTTTATTTCTCCAGCACTTAGCTTGTGGCCTCACATTGCAGAGCTGGGGCTAAAGGCATGAATGCCCAGACAGACTCTGGCTCTATGTGAGGCAAAGGCCAATACTAACCAAATTTTTATCACCTTTTTGCATTATATTAAAGGCAAAGTCCATTTGTCTATTTTAAGTGAAGTTTTTCCAAGATGCTTATATTGCCAGTAAAAAATGCCTTTTCTTTACTAAATTCATAAATGAGCCTTGGGCTGAGCACGGTGGCACATGCTTGTAATCCCAGAACTCTGGAAAGTCGAGGCAGGAGGACTGCTTGAGGCCAGGAGTTTCAGGCAGCCTGGGCAACACAGAAAGACCCTGTGTTTACAAAAATAAAAACTAAAATTAAAAAACAAGCCAGGTACAGTGATGTGTGCCTGTAGTCCCAGCTACTAGGGAGGCTGAGGCAGGGGGATTGCTTGAGCCCCAGGGTTCAAGGCTACAGTGAGCTATGATTGCACTACGGCACCCAGCCTGGGTGACAGAGCAAAACTAAAAAAAAAAAAAAAAAAAAAAAAGTGAGCCTTACCTACTATTTGAATCCTAATAAGAAAGGCAGAGCAGTATAGTATGGAGGAAAGACAAATTTAAGAAAACATGGGGCTGGGTGCGGTGGCTCGGGCCTGTAATCCCAGCACTTTGGGAGGCCAAGGAGGGTGGATCAACTGAAGTCAGGAGTTCGAGACCAGCCTGACCAACATGATGAAACCCTGTCTCTACTAAAAAAAAAAAAAAAAAAAGATACAAAATTAGCCAGGTGTGGTGGCACATGCCTATAATAATCCCAGCTACTTGGGAGGCTGAGGCAGGAGAATCATTTGAACTCAGGAGGCAGAGGCTGCAGTCAGCTGAGATCGCGCCATTGTACTCCAGCCTGAGCAACAAGAGCGAAACTCCGTCTCAAAAAAAAAAAAAGAAAAAAAGAAAGAAAGAAAGAAAACGGGCCAGCTCTGGCCAGGCACAGTGGTTCATGCCTGTAATCCCAACCCCCAACCCTTTGGGAGGGCAGGTTGGGAGGATGGCTGAGGCCAGAAATTCAAGACCAGACTGGGCATACAGAAAATACAAAAATTAGCTGTGCATGATGGCTCATGCCTGTGGTCACAGCTACTTGGGAGGCAGAGGCAGGAGGATCACTTGAGCCCAGGAGGTAAAGGCTGTAGTGAGCTGTGTTCATGCCACCACACTCCAGTCTGGGCGACAGAGCAAGACCCTGTCTCAAAGAAGTTCCAACTCTACAAGAAGTCTGCATCTCTAATTTTGCTTTTACATCTTTTTTTTTTTTTTTTTTGAGATGGAGTCTTACTCTATCACTCAGGCTGGAGTGCAGTGATGCCATCTTGGCTCACTGCAACCTCCACTTCCCAAGTTCAAGCAATTCTCCTGCCTCAGCCTCCCGAGTAGCTGGGATTACAGGCACACACCACCTCGCCTGGCTAATTTTTGTATTTTCAGTAGAGATGGGGTTTCACCATGTTGGCCAGGCTGGTCTCGAACTCCTGACCTCAGGTGATCCACCAGTATCAGCCTCCCAAACTGCTGGGATTACAGGCGTAAGCCACCGCGCCCAGCCTTCGTGTTTTACATCTATAAAATGGGAATGAGAGCAAGTGCTACTTCTCAGGACTGCAGTGAGGTTTACATGAGGCAATGCTGTGTAGGCCCTTTGTGAACACAAACAGCAGGTTTTATTGCTAAGGCCCAGGTTGGGGTGTAAGGAGGAAATCACTGCTCCTCAGATTGTTTTCATGTATATACTCCACAAAAGTGAAAATGTGGCAAAAAGGTAAGTACTCACGGCAGAAAGTCAGACACAGGCCAACACTTACATGTCTTGCTCAACCTGCTGGGTTCTCTGCTGATGGATGAAATCAGCCAGTGCAGGGGGGACGTCCAAGTCCTCAGGACGATCCTGTGGGCGTTCTCGCCTTTCCTTAGAGAGAGCTGGGGATCCCAGCAGTGACAAAAACATCATTAGCACATTCATGTCTTTTCTAATTACACAGGGGTAAACTGGTTCCCTTTGTTTTTTGGCTTTTTTTTTTTGAGACAGGGTCATGTTCTGTCCCCCAGGCTGAAGTGTGGTGGCACAATCACAGCTGACTGTAGCTTTGACCTCCTGGGCTCAAGTGATCCTCCCACTTCAGCCTCTGGAATAGCTGAACTGGGCTCCCTTTGAACAAAGGAGGGTGGAAGAGAGACCTGTACACCCTTCCTGGTTTTTGCATCAAACACAGGCAAAGTATGCACTATTTACCTTGAGGGAGAGGTTTCTGAGCATTGGGTTTGATGAAGATTTTAGGAAGAAATGGTGTGTTGGAATTGTCAATCTTCTCTCGAAACTTGAGCTGAGGTCGGATGATATTTTTTGCATGAAGCAGCCGGAAAGTTTCAGATTTTGCTTTTTTGCCATATTCTGCTGCCTATGATCAATGAATACAAATACTTTATAACACAGCAACTTGATGAATTAGAAAAGTAAATTCCAATTTATGACTTCCGAGGAGACAAGAACATCGCAAAGGTCATTCATTCATTTAAGAATGTATGTGTGGCAGCCATGGAGGGAGGCGGCGGCGGCGGCGGCTCGGGTGGCTGCGCTGGGAGGCGGCGGTGAGAGGCTCGCACGCCTCCAGCCCGGCCCCGGCCCCCCGGGACGGAGAGCCGAGCAGCCCCGGCTCTCGGCTACGGACTATGGGCGAATAGCTCTGACCACCCGGCGAAGCATGCCGCCTGCCTTGGCCTCCCAAAGTGCCGAGATTGCAGCCTCTGCCCGGCCGCCACCCCGTCTGGGAAGTGAGGAGCGTCTCTGCCTGGCCGCCCATCATCTGGGACGTGAGGAGCCCCTCTGCCTGGCTACCCAGTCTGGAAAGTGAGGAGCGTCTCTGCCCGGCCGCCATCCCATCTAGGAAGTGAGGAGCGCCTCTTCCCGGCCACCATCCCATCTAGGAAGTGAGGAGCGTCTCTGCCCAGCCGCCCATCGTCTGAGATGTGGGGAGCGCCTCTGCCCCGCCGCCCCGTCTGGGAAGTGAGGAGCGCCTCTACCCGGCCGCGACCCCGTCTGGGAGGTGAGGAGCATCTCTGCCCAGCCGCCCCGTCTGAGAAGTGAGGAGACCCTCCGCCTGGCAACCACCCCATATGAGAAGTGAGGAGCCCCTCCGCCCGGCAGCCACCCCGTCTGGGAAGTGAGGAGCGTCTCTGCCCGGCAGCCACCCCATCCAGGAGGGAGGTGGGGGTCAGCCCCCACCAGGCCAGCCGCCCCGTCCGGGAGGGAGGTCGGGGGGTCAGCCCCCTGCCCGGCCAGCCGCCCCGTCTGGGAGGTGAGGGGCGCCTCTGCCTGGCCGCCCCTACTGGGAAGTGAGGAGCCCCTCTGCCCAGCCAGCCGCCCCGTCCGGGAAGGAGGTGGGGGGGGTCAGCCCCCCGCCCGGCCAGCCACCCCATCCGGGAGGGAGGTGGGGGGGTCAGCCCCCCGCCTGGCCAGCCGCCCCATCCGGGAGGGAGGTGGGGGAGTCAGCCCCCCGCCCGGCCAGTCGCCCCGTCCGGGAGGGAGGTGGCGGGGTCAGCCCCCTGCCAGGCCAGCCGCCCCGACCGGGACGGAGGTGGGGGGGTCAGCCCCCCGCCCGGCCAGCCGCCCCGTCTGGGAGGTGAGGGGCGCCTCTGCCCGGCCGCCCCTACTGGGAAGTGAGGAGCCCCTCTGCCTGGCCAGCCGCCCCATCCGGGAGGGAGGTGGGGGCGTCAGCCCCCCGCCAGGCCAACCGCCCCGACCGGGAGGGAGGTGGGGGGGTCAGCCCCCCGCCCGGCCAGCCGCCCCGTCCGGGAGGTGAGGGGCGCCTCTGCCCGGCCGCCCCTACTGGGAAGTGAGGAGCCCCTCTGCCCGGCCAGCCGCCCCGTCCGGGAGGGAGGTGGGGGGGTCAGCCCCCCTGCCCGGCCAGCCGCCCCGTCCGGGAGGTGAGGGGCGCCTCTGCCCGGCCGCCCCTACTGGGAAGTGAGGAGCCCCTCTGCCCGGCCAGCCGCCCGGTCCGGGAAGGAGGTGGGGGGGTCAGCCCCCCGCCCGGCCAGCCGCCCGGTCCGGGAGATGAGGGGCGACTCTGCCCGGCCGCCCCTACTGGGAAGTGAGGAGCCCCTCTGCCAGGCCACCGCCCCGTCTGGGAGGTGTACCCGGCAGCTCATTGGGAATGGGCCATGATGACAATGGCGGTTTTGTGGAATAGAAGCGGGGGAAAGGCGGGGAAGGGATTGAGAGATCGGATGGTTGCCATGTCTGTGTAGAGGGAGGTAGACACGGGAGACTTTTCATTTTGTTCTGTACTAGGAAAAATTCTTCTGCCTTGTGATCCTGTTGATTGGTGACCTTACCCCCAACTCTGTGCTCTCTGAAACATGTGCTGTGTCCACTCAGGGTTAAATGGATTAAGGGTGGTGCAAGATGTGCTTTGTTAAACAGATGCTTGAAGGCAGCATGCTCGTTAAGAGTCATCACCACTCCCTAATCTCAAGTACCCAGGGACACAAACACTACGGAAGGCCGCAGGGTCCTCTGCATAGGAAAACCAGAGACCTTTGTTCACTTGTTTATCTGCTGACCCTCCCTCCACTATTGTCCTATGACCCTGCCAAATCCCCCTCTGTGAGAAACACCCAAGAATGATCAATAAAAATAAATAAATTAAAAAAAAAAAAAAAAAGAATGTATGTGCATGTAGAGGTCTCCAGAAAGAGAAGAAGAGGGTGTAATTAGTTTGTGTATGTTTATGAGAACAAACTAAAGGAGACAGTGGCCAGTTCTCTAATAAATTAGAACAGAAATGCATGTTAGAATGAGCAAAATCCCTGTTATGAAGCTGACGTCAAGAGCTCTAGTTAATCTGAAAAGCCCTCACCTTACGGTTCCAGCTGGACACTACCGTTTTGGGGACCTGCAAGCCGGCAGGGAGGACAGGCTGTTGATTCTTGTTTACACCTGAGGCTTCATCCAGTAAAATACCCTAAGAGTAGAAGAGGTACTGGTTAAGCATTTTTCCTTTTGAGGTTAGCAGAGTTAACTACCTAACATTTTATTTATTTAACATGGAGTATCACTCTGTCACCCAGGCTGGAGTGCAGTGGCGCGATCTTGGCTCACTGCAACTCTTTACAGTTCTGAATTGGGCTCACTGCAACCTCTGCCTCCAGGGTTCAAGCGATTCTCCTGCCTCAGCCTCCCGAGTAGCTGGGATTACAGGTGTGCACCACCATACCTGGCTAATTTTTTATTTTTAGTAGAGATGGGGTTTCACCCGGTTGGCCAGGCTGGTCTCGAACTCCTGACCTCAAGTGATCCGCCCGCCTGAGCCTCCCAAAATGCTGGGATTAAAGGCGTGAGCCACCGTGCCCCACCTAATTACCTAACATTTTAAAGAGATTGGTATTCAGAGACATTTGTGTAAGAAAATATACATATATAAGAACAGATCAATGTATGTATCAAAACATCAAGTTGTATGTGATAAATATATAGATGGTCCCCAACGTATGACAGTTTGACTTATAAGTTTTTGAGTTTACAATGGTGTGAAAGTGATTTGCATTTAGTAGAATCCATATTTCAAGTACACTTACAACCTGTTTTTCTTTTTTCTTTTTTGAGACAGAGTCTTGCTCTGTTGCCAGGCTGGAGTGTAATGGCGTGATCTCAGCTAATTGCAACCTGCCTCCCGGGTTCAAGCGATTCTCCTGCCTCAGCCTCCCAAGTAGTTGGGACTACAGGCATGCACCACCACGCCCAGCTAATTTTTGTATTTTTAGTAGAGACAGGGTTTCACCAGGTTGGCCAGGATGGTCTCGAGCTCTTGACCTTGTGATCTGCCTGCCTCGGCCTCCCAAAGTGCTAGGATTACAGGCGTAAGCCACTGTGCCTGGCCCTGTTTTTCTTTTTTTTTTTTTTGAGAGGGAGTCTCACTCTGTTGCCCAGGCTGGAGTGCAGTGGTCCAATCTCAGCTTGCTGCAGTCTTCGCCTCCTGGGTTCAAGCAATTCTCATGCCTCAGCCTCCCGAGTATCTGGGACTACAGGTGCACGCCACCACGCCCAGCTAATTTTTGTATTTTTTAGTAGAGATGGGGTTTCACTATGTTGACCAAGCTGGTCTTGAACTCCTGACCTCAAGTGATCCACCTGCCTTGGCCTCCCAAAATGCTAGGATTACAGGCATGAGCTACTGTGCCCGGCCACAACCTGTTTTTCACTTTCAGGAGTGTATTCAACGCTACTTGAATTACATGAGATGAATATTCAACACTGTATTATAAAAATAGGCTTTGTGTAAGATTTTGCTCAACTGTAGACTAATGGAAGTTTTCTGAGCACATTTAAAGCAGGTTCAGTTAAGCTGTTTGGTAAGTGAGGTGTATTAAATGCATTTTTGACTTATAATATAGGTTTATTGAGACATAACCAATTGTAAATGATCACCTATACAATTTTTGTCAATAAAAAAATAAAAATTTTACAAAGTTGATCAATAAAGGTGATTAGTATGTCATGCCAAGTAATTAATGCATTATTTGCTCAAAGGCAGGTAGGACAGTAATTACCCACGCCCAATACTCGATTGACTCTTTAAAGCTCTGAATTGGGCTGAAAATTCTAATATGATTTAACAGTGTAATGTGGCCACTAAAATAACTAAGAAGTCCCTGGACTGCATACATTAAATATAGAAGTACACTATTTAGAATGAGACTGCAGGGAGTCCTCATCTATTTTGCACTTTAAAGCAGACGTGAAATATCAGCTTGGGCACTACTAACAGAGGCACAACCAGGTGACACATAGGATTATGGCAGGACTTGAAATCACAATACACCAGAAACTGCTGAAAGATTTGTAGGCATTTAGACTAGGGAAGAGATGACTTCATGGGACAGGAGGGCATGATTTAAATATTTTCAGGACTGTCAGATGGTTGAAGTCAGATTTGTTTTCCATGATCTCTATGTATTTCTGTGGAAATAATGTTCTGCCATAGAATTAGGCATAAATAGATAGTAAGCAAGACAGAATAATACACATCTCCTTCCAATCCTGTGAGCTGGGGGGTTCAGTAGATTTTGAGTAACAGTACAAATAAACTAAATTTTGATTGGGTGATATAAATGCCTCTTCTTTTGCAACACAAATAGAATTTGCAAATCTTGTCAGGCACAGTGGCTCATGCCTGTAATCCTAGTGACTAAGGAGGCTGAGGTGGGGGGGGGGATTGTTTGAGGCCAGGATTGTTTGAGGAGTTCAAGACCAGCCTGGGCAACACAGCAAGACACTGTCTCTATAAAATAAAGAAAAATTTAGCCAGACGTGGTGGTGCACACCTGCAGTCCCAGCTACTTGGGAGGCTGTGGTGGGAGGATCGCTTGAGCCCAGGAGTTCAAGGTTGCAGTGAGCTATGGTTGCACCACTGCACTCCAGCCTGGGTGACAGAGCAAGACTTCAGTATCCAAAAAAATAAAAACAGAGTTTGCAGATCTGGAAGATAGATTCAGAATAAGGCACTTTATTTATTTATTAATTTTAAATAAAGACAAGGTCTCACTATGTTGCCCAGGCTGGTTCTGGAACTCCTGAGCTCAAGCAATCCTCTTACCTCGGCCTCCTACAGTGCTAGGATTACAGGAGTGAGCCACTGACCCTGGCCAGAATAAGGCACTTTAACTTTTCTTTTTTTTGAGATGGCGTTTCACTCTTGATGCCCAGGCTGGAGTGCAATGGTGCAATCTTGGCTCACTGCAACCTCTGCCTCACGAGTTCAAGCGATTCTCCTGCCTCAGCCTCCTGAGTAGCTGGGATTACAAGTGCCCACCACAACACTCAGCTAATTTTTTGTATTTTTAGTAGAGACGGTGTTTTACCACGTCAGCCAGGCTGCTCCTGAACCCCTGACCTCGGGTAGGTGGATCCACCCACCTCGGCCTCCCAAAGTGCTGGGATTATAGGCGTGAGCCACCATGCCAGGCCACCTCTTTTTTTTTTTTTTTTTTTTTTTGAGACGGAGTCTCACTCTCATCCAGGCTGGAGTGCAGTGGCATGATCTCGGCTCACTGCAACCTTGGCCTCCCGGGTTCAAGCGATTCTCCTGCCTCAGCCTCCTGAATAGCTGGAATGACAGGTGTGCGCCACCATGGCCCGGCTAGTTTTTATTATTTTAGTAGAGACGGGGTTTCACCATGTTGGCCAGACTGGTCTCGAACTCCTGACCTCAGGTGATCACCCGCCTTGGCCTCCCAATGTTCTGGGATTGTAGGTGTGAGCCACCACACCTGGCTGGAATAAGGCACTTTAAAAACAGGCTTTCAGGCTCGGTGAGGTGGCTCACGCCTGTAATCCCAGCACTTTGGGAGGCCAAGACAGGCAGATCACTTGAAGTCAGGAGTTTGAGACCAGCCTGGCTAATATGACGAAACGATGTCTCTACTAAAAATACAAAAATTAGCCAGGAATAGTGGTGGGTGCCTGTAATCCCAGCTACTCCGGAGGCTGAGGCAGGAGAATCGCTTGAACCTGGGAGGTGGAGGTTGCAGTGAACCGACATCGCCCCACTGCACTCCAGCCTGGGCAACCGAGCAAGACTCCGTCTCAAAAAAAAAAAAAAAAGAAGCTTCCATGGGGCAGTAATATTTTTAAAACAACTGTAATTATTTTTTAGAAAAAATATACCAACTATTAGAAGGGAATGTTATTATAAGAAATGTTAAGCTTATTTCCTTTTCATTTTCTAAGGTGACTGGGTTGCTCTGTCTATCCGTATATTTTAATAATACAAAGCTCTTTGTTAGTTACCATAAGAGTAAGGGAAGGCCGGGTGTGGTGGCTCACGCCTGTAATCCCAGCATTCTGGGAGGCTGAGGCGGGCGGATCACGAGGTCAGGAGATCGAGACCATCCTGGCTAACACGGTGAAACCCCGTCTCTACTAAAAATACAAAAAAAATTAGCCAGGTGTGGTGGCGGGTGCCTGTAGTCCCAGCTACTCGGGAGGCTGAGGCAGGAGAGTGTTGTGAACCCGGGAGGCAGAGCTTGCAGTGAGTCGAGATCGCATCACTGCACTCCAGCCTGGGCGACAGAGCGAGAGTCCGTCTCAAAAACAAAACAAAAAAAAGAGTAAGGGAAAATACTCACCACTCTCTCCAGAATTACATCATTGGCATCAACTAGTAAATCAAACTTGTCTTCCAGCTCAGTCACTTTACTTCGATCCTTAATGTTGCTGCGACACCCATGGTACTGCATTACTCTGCTCATGCTAAGGAAAGGAAAACCAAGGTTAGCTGGTAGATTTTTATTTCACTTGTTTACATTCTGTGAGAGAGAATGTTCAAATGATGTGGCTCAGACTGTTCCCAACACATCTTTTTTTTTTTTTTTTTGAGACAGTCTTGCTCTGTTGCCCAGGCTGGAGTTCAGTAGCATGATCTTGGCTCTCTGCAACCTCAACCTCCCGGGTTCAAGCGATTCTCGTGTCTCAGCCTCCTGAGTAGCTGGGATTATAGGCACATGCCAACAGGTCTGGTTAATTTTTGTATTTTTAGTAAAGACGAGGTTTCGCCATGTTGGCCAGGCTGGTCTCGAACTCCTGACCCAAAATGATCTGCCTGCCTCCGCCTCCCGGATTCAAGCGATTCTTGTGCCTCAGCCTCCTGAGTAGCTGGGATTATAGGCACACGCCACCAGGTCTGGCTAATTTTTGTATTTTTAGTAAAGATGACGTTTCACCACGTTGGCCAGGCTGGTCTCGAACTCTTGACCTGAAGTGATCCACCTGCCTCGGCCTCCCAAAGTTCTGAGATTACAGGTGTGAGCCATGAGCCCAGCCTTTTTCTTTCCTTCCTTCCTTCCTTCCTTCCTTCCTTCCTTTTTTTTTTTTTTAAAGAGACAGGGTCTTGCTCTGTTACCCAGGCTGGAATGCAGCAGTACAATCACAGCTCCCTGTAGCCTCGAACTCCTGGGCTCAAGTGATACTCCCACCTCAGCCTCCCAAGTAGCTGCGACTTGGGAGTGGCGCACCACCACTCCCAGCTACTTTAAAAATTTTTTGTAGGGATGGAGTCTCCCTACGTTGCCCAGGCTGGTCTTGAACTCCTGGGCTCAAGCGATCCTTCTGCCTCGGCCTCCCAAAGCACTAGGATTACAGGCATGAGCCGCCATGTCTGGCCCCCAATACTTTTTGATGAAACCAATAAAACTTGCACCCTAGCTGGGCGCAGTGGCTCACACCTGTAATCCTAGCACTTCAGGGGTGGTCACGACTTCGAGACCAGCCCGGCCAACATGGTGAAACCCCATCTCTACTAAAAATACAAAAAATTGGCTAGGCGCAGTGGCTTATACCTGTAATCCCAACACTATGGGAGGCCGAGGTGGGTGGATCACAAGGTCAGGAGTTCGAGACCAGCCTGGCCAACATGGTGAAACCTCCTCTACTAAAAATACAAAAATTAGCCGGGAATGGTCGTACATGCCTGTTATCCCAGCTACTGGGGAGGCTGAGGCACAAGAATCGCTTGATCTTGGGAGGTGGAGGTTGCTGCGAGCCGAGATCACGCCACAGCACTTCAGCCTGGGCGACAGAGCAAGACTCCGTACCACGCCCCCAACAAAAAAAAAAAGCTGGTCGTGGTGGTGTACACCTATAATCCCAGCTACTCGGGAGGCTGAGGCAGGAGAATCACTTGAACCTGGGAGGCGCAGGTTGCAGTGAGCCGAGATTGAGCCAATGCACTCCAGCCTGGGTGATGGAGCGAGACTCCATCTCAAAAAAAATAAAAATAAAAATAAAAATACCTGCTACTCTACAAGTTGCGGGAAAGAATCTTGGATCTGGCCAGGCACGGTGGCTCACGCCTGTAATCCCAGCACTTTGGGAGGCCGAGGCAGATGGATCACGAGGTCAGGAGATCGAGACCATCCTGGCTAACATGTTGAAACCCTGTCTCTACTAAAAATACAAAAAATTAGCTGGTCGTGTTGACGGGCACCTGTAGTCCCAGCTACTCAGGAGGCTGAGGCAGGAGAATAGCGTGAACCCGGGAGGCGGAGCTTGCAGTGAGCCGAGATCATGCCACCGCACTCCAGCCTGGGCAATAGAGTGAGACTCCGTCTCAAAAAAAAAAAAAAGAATCTTGGCTCTAAGTGTTCACGTCCCATTTAATTAAAAAAGATTTGTACAAAAGTCAATATATTTTTTCAGTACAAAAGTCAATACATTTTTTAAAGGCTAAACTAAAAATATACCAAGTAATATTTCCCTAATCAAAATCCATTGCTTCAATTTTCACATTTTATAGCTCTTCATACCACAGAAAATGTTTAAGGAAAAATAAATTTCAGGAAAAATTTATCTACTTGTTTTCATTTCTTTTCACTAACACAAGAAAACAAAATACAGTACTTACCACTGAAGCAACCTGTCTCCCTGTGTTTCGCAAAATGCTTGGAAGCCAGGAAAACTTCGGTAAAAATCATACTCATCGCCAAACTGTGGTAGGCCCCCAGATGCCTTGGTGACTGCCACCACAGACCCAAGAGCAAACTGTCAAAAACAAGAAAAGATGGCATGTTTACACATGGATCCCCATTCATTTGGTATGTCATTTTTTTGATCTATTGTATACAAGGTATCTACTCTTCATCCATCAAAAAAAGTACTCATTTAGTGCCAAACCCCAATCTAATCTAGGCCCTGAGAATACAATACTGAACAGGAAACCAAGTTTGGAGCTTATATTCTTGGGAGAGTTGAGAGACAGAATACATACGTATATAATCTGATTAATATTCACAAAAATTTTGAATTTTGGGGTTGAATCTTGACTCTGCTACGTATTAACTGAGATCTTGGACAAGTGATTGCTTTATTTGGACTTTAGTGTTCTCCTCTGAGAAACAGGAAAAATAAAAAGGGCCTGCACCACAGAGTTTTTGTGAGGACAGAATGAATAAGCTAATAAAAGCACTTAGGACAGTTCTTGGCACATAACTGTTATTATTACGACTCAAGTTCAGATCCAAGAGCTTTCTACAGGAATTTGTTTTTTGTGTTTTCATCTGGATGAGCATCTAAAAACAATACAAGCTTATCCTAGATCCTTGGACGACAAATTTATAACAGCTACTATCTAAAACTGGATTTGTGTTTATTGTTCAGTTAGTGTCAAGTGGTTCTCTACTTTAACTGTTGTGAGGTAACGAAAAAAAAACCGTGAAGTGACATAAATGATGGCTGATCATGTGAAGGCCTAATAACGTCATTGTGAGTTTTGTGAATAAACATTTCCCAAGAAAAAAGCAGAGAAAGGAGGTGGGAAATTAAGTCACGGAGGGGAACATGGTAGCTTATGAGCATGACCGCCACACAACCAGGACCACAGTTAGTGGTCCAGGAACTATTGAGAGCCATGTTAATGAATCAATAGCATTAGCTAACAGCAAATTAGATAAGATACAACGTTAGTGGAATTTCTGTAAATTTATAGGGTTAATTTACAAATTATTTTAGTTTCATGGCTTTGTAAGAGCTATGCACACCTTAAGCCTAGTTGTACGTTTGCTCATATTTAAGCTAAGTTATACAAAGATCTTAAGTGAACGCTCTGTATACCTTCCAGGAGTTACTAATAAACGTGCAATGGGGCTTTAACAGGTGACATTTAACTCAGGGTTAAAAATTATGTAGGACTGGACTTCAGAAACAGAGGAAGAGAAGGGCCATACTGGCCGCGGGAGGAGACAACTCCAGGCAAGTGTGGGGAGCGCGAAACAGCCGAGCCCCTGCGGAGAGCTGGTCGGGTGGCTAGGGCGTGGCGAGCGCGACGTCGCAAGGGCTAGGGACGTCTGGGTGGCAAGGAAGCCTTTCCCAGGATGCGAGATGGCTTTCCACATTTGGGCCTCCATGGACTTAAGCTCGCAAGCAGGACGCCCCTCAGTGTCCGTTTCCGAGGCCCCATCCCCGGAGGGTGCAGGAGAGTCTGCGCCCAGCGCGGACAGGGGCCCCGCGACCCTCGCTCGGGCTCCACTAGGGCGGGCGGGCATTGGCTGCCCAGAGGGCCCGGTCGGCTTTCGGCGGCCGCGGGCGACTCCTGGTACCCCCGAGGCCCCGCGAACTTACCTTCACAAAGCTGTCGGCGTCCGGGAAGCCTGGCAGCACCATCTCTCCGTCGGATTTGGTCGCGCTGGTCGCCGACAGGACCCTGGGCTCCCGGGTACTGGGTGGCGCCATTTTTTCAGCCTGCACGGCTCGTCTCGCGAGAGCTTGTCGGCCGAGGAGACGGGACGCGTGCGCACCACGCATGCGCCAGGTCGAAGCGGCGCTTATAGTGTGGGGAGCCTGCGATTGGGGTGGGGCGCCTGCGATTAGGTTGGGAAGCCTGCGATTAGGCTGGGGCCCCTGCGATTAGGTTGGGAAGCCTGCGATTAGGGTGGCACTTTCGAGCGCTCTGGCGTGAATTTCACGTTCTTTTACCTCATATTGTATCATCCCAACAACCCTGTGATCGAGGGTGCGGCCTGGAGGACCTGACTATCACATATATTTTTGACACGAGGTTTGCCTAATCTGGTTTCGAACTCTTGGGCTCAAGAGATCCTCCCACCTTAGCCTGCGAAGTAGCTGGGACCCCAGGCGAGGGCCACGAGCCCCGCTTATCCTCGTGTTTATTTAAAAAATTAAAAAAAAAAACAAACCGGGATTACCGGGCGTGGTGGTGCGCATCTGTAGTCCCAGCTGCTCGGGAGGCTGAGGTGGGATGGTTGCTTGAGCCGAGGAGGTGGAGGCTCCACTGCACTCCAGCCGGGGTGACAGGATGAAACCCTGTCTCAAAAATTTCTTTTTAAGGTTATGTTTTTGAGGCTGGGCGCCGTGACTCACACCTGTAATCCCAGCACTTTAGGAGGCCGAGGCGGGTGGATCACCTGAGGTCGGGAGTTGGAGACCAGCCTGGCCAACATGGTGAAACCCTGTCTATACTAAAAATACAAAAATTAGTTGGGCGTGGTGGCACATGCCTGTAATCCCAGCTACTGGGGAGGCTGAGGCTTGAGCCCGGGAGGTGGAGGTTACAGTGAGCCGAGATCGAACCACTGCATTCCAGCCTGGGCAACAGAGTGAGACCTTGTCACAAACAAACAAAAAAAACCATGTTTTTGGGACAAAGTTTCACTCTTGCTCTCCCAAAGTGCTGGGATTACAGATACGAGTCATCAGCGTGCAGCCTATTTTTATTTTTATTTTTTTTGAGATGGAGTCTCACTCTGTTGCCCAGGCTGGAGGTGAAACCCTGTCTATACTAAAAATACAAAAATTAGTTGGGCGTGGTGGCACATGCCTGTAATCCCAGCTACTGGGGAGGCTGAGGCTTGAGCCCGGGAGGTGGAGGTTACAGTGAGCCGAGATCGAACCACTGCATTCCAGCCTGGGCAACAGAGTGAGACCTTGTCACAAACAAACAAAAAAAACCATGTTTTTGGGACAAAGTTTCACTCTTGCTCTCCCAAAGTGCTGGGATTACAGATACGAGTCATCAGCGTGCAGCCTATTTTTATTTTTATTTTTTTTGAGATGGAGTCTCACTCTGTTGCCCAGGCTGGAGTGCAGTGACGCAATCTTGGCTCACTGCAACCTCCTGCCTCCCGGGTTCAACGAATTCTCTTGCCTCAGCCTCCCGAGTAGCTAGGATTACAGACACGCACCACCACGCTCGGCTAATTTTTTTTGTATTTTTAGTAGAAACGGGGTTTCATCATATTGGCCAGGCTGGTCTCGAACTCCTGACCTTGTGATCCTCCCGCCTCGACCTCCCAGAGTGCTGGGATTACAGGCGGAGCCACCGTGCCTGCCCTGTTTATTTATTTATTTTTTTTGAGACAGAGTCTCACTCTGCTGCCCAGGCTGGAGTGCAGTGGTGCAATCTCAGCTCACTGCAACCTCCGCTTCCTGGGTTCAAGTAGCTGGGATTACAGGCGTGTGCCACAATGCCCGGCTAATTTTTTTTTTTTTTTTTGTATTTTTAGTAGAGATGGGGTTTCACCATGTTGGCCAGGCTGGTCTTGAACTCCTGACCTCAAGTGATCCACCTGCTTTGGCCTCCCGAAGTGCTGGGATTACAGGTGTGTGCCACCAGCGCCTGGCTTAATTATTTAGACTGCATCTTACCAACCTGGTCTCGAACTCCTGGGCTGAAGCCGTCCTCCCACCTCACTGGGATTACAGGCAGGAACCACTGTGCCCGGCCCAGCCTCATATTTAAAGTCACCTCCTCCCAAGCTCTGGCTGGTTGTGTTCCCCTCACCCATTTGGTCTTGACTCCTGCAATTAATGACACCTCCCCTGCCCCCCAGATCTATCTTTTCCCTCTCTATTGGTTCATTCCTAACAGCCTACAAGTACACTGACATCTTTCCCAACTAAAAGAGAAAAGGAAAAAACACTGGCTCCCACATCTCCTTCCAACTGCCATCACCTCTCTCTTGCCCTTTACAGGTAAGCTCCTGAAGAAAGCGTCTAGCTCCAACTGTGCTTCCTCCCTCCAGTACCCTCTGAACTCCTCCAAGCAGACGTTGTTTCCTGCAGACATCGCTGGAACCATTCTGGTTAACACAGAGTGGGAACTCAGTACACATTTGTGAAGTGAACTCCTGGAAGAGCTCTTGTGAGGGAGGCACCGAATTATCAGGCAGCTCAAGAGATAGATTCACTCTCCTGAAATTAGAGATGGGATGCCCTTAATACAATTCATTCCACCCATTAAGTCTTCAATAAATGTTCAGCATATCCAGTTAAGAGAATACTTGCTTTTCACTTTTTCCGTGTGTGTGCTTCAGGTACACAGGTACTCTGGCAGGACAAACGCCTAGTTCATTTAGTATTTTTGAGGACCTATTTCACGTGGTTCAACCTAATACCACATGTCAGGCTGTGCTAAATGCTCCTCCATGGATTACCTTGTCTTTCAGACAGCCTCACAAGGTAGGGCTTACCCACACTTTCAGAGGAGACAAGCAGAGAGAATCTACATAACTTATCCAAGGTCACAAAGGTACTATGAGATGGAGTTGATATTTGAAACTTAGTAAGTTGACACTACAGCCTTGATTCTTGTTTTTTTTTTTTTTTGAGATGAAGTCTCACTCTATTGCCCAGGCTGGAGTGCAATGGCACGATCTTGGCTCACTGCAACCTCCGCCTCCTGGGTTCAAGTGATTCTCCTGCCTCAAGCCTCCTGAGTAGCTGGGGTTACAGGCGTGCACCACCACGCCCAGCTAATTTTGCATTTTTAAGTAAGAGATGGGGTTTCACCATGTGGGCAAGGCTACTCTCAAACTCCTGACCTCGTGGTCCACCCGCCTCGGCCTCCCAAAGTGCTGGGATTATAGGCATAAGCCACCATGCCCGGCCTCAGCCTTGATTCTTAAAAAATACAACTGGCTGGGCGCAGTGGCTCACACATGTAATCTTAGCACTTTGGGAGGCTGAGGTGGGAGGATGGCCTGAGCTCACCAGTTTGAGATCAGCCTGGACAACATGGCAAGAATCAGTCTCTACAGAAAATACAAAAATTAGCCGAGTGTGATGGCATGCACCTGTAGTCCCAGCTACTCAGGAGGCTGAGGTGGGAGGACAACTCGTGCCCGGGAGGTGGAGGTTGCAGTAAGCTGAGATTGCACCACTGCCCCCCAGCCTGGGTGATAGTGCCAGACCTTGTCTCCAAAAAAAAAAAAAAGAAAAAATACAGTTAACTTGTTAACATCTGGTGATTAGGGGCTCCCATCCCTTTGAGCAGTCGAAAATCCACATATAGCTTTTAACTCCCCCAAAACTTAACTAATAGCCTCCTGTTGACCAAAGGCCTTACCAATAACAAACGGTCAACTGACACATATTGTGTGTATGTATTGTATTCTTACAATAAATTAAGAAAATTATAAGGAAAATATATTTACTATTAATTAAGTGGATCATCATAAAGATCTTCATCCTTGTTTATGTATTTATTTTTAGAGATAGGGTCTCTGTCATCCAGGCTGGAGTGCAGTGGCACAATCATAGCTTACTGTAAGCTTGAACTCCTGGGTTCAAACAATCCTCTGGCCTCAGCATCCAGGGTAGACTGGGCCCATGCCACCATGCCCAACGAATTTTTTTATTTTTTGTAGAGGCAGGGTCTCACTATGTTTCCCAGGCTGGTCTCAAACTCCTAGATTCAAGCAATCCTCTCACCTTAGCTTCTCAAAGTGTTGGGGTTACAGGCATGAGCTGCCATGCCTGGCTGGACTAAACTGTATTGAAAGGCCTCCACTAGCTCCTCCTCTGCCTTTGATAATTTGTCTCAACACACCCAGAAGGCTTTGCTTAGATATAACTTAAAACCTATCGGATTCACCAAAGACCTTAATCCAGACTCTTATATCCTAAAGAATATATCTTTATCACTGATGGCCACCATTTTCCTGCCTTTATCATTCTCACACCTTTGTCGTTCATGAATGGTAACATCACTGTAGTCACTGAGAGTTATTTCATCTGGAGCCAAGAAAGTTATGGTGACCATATTTTCTGGAGCAAATAGGTGATACATGGTTTAGGACTGTAACAGAAAATCCAAGTAGGTATGTGACTTTCTAGCTGTGAGTGTTAGAACTGTTATTAGTATCACCATTGAGATTTAAATTCACCTTTTTTTTTGGAAACAGTCTTGCTCTGTCACCCAGGCTGGAGTGCAGTGGTGCAATCTCGGCTCACTGCAACCTTTGCTGCCCGGTTCAAGTGATTCTCCTGCCTTAGCCTCCTGAGTAGCTGGGATTACAGGCACCTGCCACCATGCCCGGCCTTTTTTTTTTTTGAAACGGAGTCCTGCTGTTGCCCAGGCTGGAGCATAGTGGTGCAATCTTGTCTCACTGCAACCTCCGCCTCCCAGGTTCAGGCAATTCTCCTGCCTCAGCCTCCCCAGTAGCTGGGATTACAGGTGTATGCCACCACACCTGGCTAACTTTTGTATTTTTAGCAGAGACGGGGTTTGGCCACGTTGGCCAGGCTGCTCTCCAACTCCTGACCTCAGGTGATCCAACTGCCTCAGCCTCCCAAAGTGCTGGGATTACAGGTGTGAGCCACTGCACCTGGCCACCAGTTGCCTTTTAAAAACACCACTCAGGGCTGGGCACAGTGGCTTCTCTGGGAGGCTGAGGGGGGCAGATTGCTTGAGTCCAGGAGTTCAAGACCAGCCTGGGAAAGATGGCAAAACCCCATTGTCTACAAAAAATGTTGCGGGAAGTCAGGAACCCTGAATGGAGGGACTGGCTGAAGCCATGACAGAATAACATAAATTGTGACGATTTCATGGACATTTATTAGTTCCCCAAATTAATACTTTTATAATTTCTTACGCCTGTCTTTACTGCAATCTCTGAACATAGATTATGAAGATTTCATGGACACTTATCACTTCCCCAATCAATACCCTTGTGATTTCCTATGCCTGTCTTTACTTTAATCTCTGAATCCCATCATCTTCATAAGCTGATGAGGATGTATGTCGCCTCAGGACCCTGTGATGATTGCGTTAACTGCACAAATTGTTGGTAGAGCATGTGTGTTTGAACAATATGAAATCTGGGCACCTTGAAAAAAGAACAGAATAACAGCAATGTTCAGCGAACGAGAGAGATAACCTTAAACTCTGACCGCCGGTGAGCCGGGCAAAACAGAGCCATATTTCTCTTCTTTCAAAAGCAAATGGGAGAAATATCGCTAAATTATTTTTCTCAGCAAGGAACATCCCTGAGAAAAAGAATGCATCCCTGAGGGTAGGCCTCTGAAATGGCTGCTTCGGGGGTGGCCGTCTTTTATGGTGAAAGCTGTAGGGATGAAATAAGCCCCAGTCTCCCGTAGCGCTCCCAGGCTTATTAGGACGAGGAAATTCCCGCCTAATAAATTTTGGTCAGACCGGTTGTCTGCTCTCAAACCCTGTCTCCTGATAAGATGTTATCAATGACAAAGCGTGCCTGAAACTTCGTTAGCAATATTAATTTTGCCCCGGTCCTGTGATCTTGCCCTGCCTCCATTGCCTTGTGATATTCTATTACCTTGTGAAGCACGTGATCTCTGTGACCCACACCCTATTCGTACACTCCCTCCCCTTTTGAAAATCACTAATAAAAACTTGCTGGTTTTATGGCTCAGGGGGGCATCATGGAACCTGCCAACATGTGATGTCTCCCCTGGACACCCAGCTTTAAAATTTCTCTTTTGTACTCTGTCCCTTTATTTCTCAGACCGGCTGACACTTAGGGAATATAGAAAAGAACCTATGTGAAATATCGAGGGTGAATTTCCCCCAATATACAAATATTAGCTGGGGGGGGGGGTGCGCATCTGCAGTCCCAGCTAATTGGGAGGCTGAGGCGGGAAGATCACCTGAGCCCAGGGGGCTGAGGCTGCAGTGAGCCATGACTGTGCCACTGCAGTTCAGCCTGGGTGACAGAGCGAGACCCAGTCTCCAACAAAAACAAAAACAAAAAACACCACTCAGATAATACTCCGTTTTCAAACTTCACAGCATCAGGTTCATACTCCTTGCTGCTGAACTGAGGGAGGCCCCGGTCTGGCCCCCGCCCCGTACTACTTTCCTGCCTCCTTTAGTTCCTATTATTTTCCTGTTACTCCCTTTATTCCCCACTGACCACTGAGCCAGATATGCTGAACTATGAGGTGCAGCCATAAGAAAATGCCAGTTTTGTATATTAAAAATGGTCCACGTACCTATGATTTCAAATGGTCCAAGTGATACTTGCCACTGCTATGGATACCTTGCTTTTACAGCAGTGCCTCACACTTCCTTTTCTGCTGAGAATGTCCCCCCTTGGTTCATCTGACAGACTCCCACCCCTCTTTAAGACCCATGCCAAATGTCCCCCTTTCTATGGGGCTTTCCAGGCTCACCTGGTGGAATTTGCGCTCCTACCTGTGGCCCATACATGCCTCTTCTCAGCACTTGGCCGGGGTAAGTTCTGTTCACTTCAGTGGCATGCTGTCTCCACCTGTCTGGCCTGGGAACAGTCTGAGGAAAGGGACCATGTCACGTACACCCTTACGTCCTCTGTCATTCCTACTACAGAGTGTTTACTAAAGGCTGAGTGCTGAAGAGAGTAAATGCTTCCTTTTTGAACTGATCAAAATTATGACTAAAACGCCACTCATATACATATGTTTAAAATTCTGATGTCATTTATTGGCACAAAAATTATTCCGATACAACATGGCGTCTAGACATGGCTACACTTTATACTTTGTGCATTTAGTTGAGTATTTGTTCTGCTCATAATTCCCAATATGTACCAGATCTTCCCTGTGTTCAGCACCTCCATGACAGTATTTCTGTTTTCTGAGTCCTTGCTCTAAACAGAGTATTTTGACCACTGAAAACATCCCAGAACCCTGCTGCAGAAGGCCAGTGAGGGTGGTCCCACTGCACAGTGATCCCCTCTGTGCATCTGCTCAGCCGAGGCTGCCAGCGATCTGAATAAACCTCCCTACTAGCGGTCAGGTCTTGAATTGAAGCGTGTGAGTCGCAGCGTCACTGGGTCTGATGGAAGACAGACCTTTTGTACTCATTTTGGCCTATCTTGCAAACATTTCTGCTGCTGTCCACAGACCAGTGAGGTCTTGGGATAGGTGGCAGGGGTGAGGTCAGCATCTTCTGTGTCTTTACAGTCTAGGATCCTAATCCATGTTCTCCACGACCTGAGGCTTCTTGGCTGTGCTGAGTTTGCTGTACCCATGTTGAGAGGAGCAACTAGGTCATTCTTCCATCAGCAAGTACTTATGATGAGTTCTCTTGTGAGTTAAGTCAAAACCCGTATTTCTAAAGTTATGGATCTTCTGTTCCCCAAAATGAATGGCTTGATTTACGTGGTATTACTATGTTTCACTGTCCTGGGAACCAAATCAAGCCTTGTGTTTCTGACAATATATTCTTCAACAGCAGCTAGAAAGTTGGTTCAAACCAACTTTTAATATACAGTAGTTCTTTTCATTTACATTTCAAAATATTTATCAAAGTCAAACTTTCTCACCATGGTTTCAGTTTAGTGGAAGCATTTACTAAAGTACAAAAGCCTTAGAAAAAACGTGACGGGCACATCTGGGCCTCCAGTTACCAGAAAGGGCACCTAAGAAGGCAGAAAGAAAAGGAATATTTTAATAATTTGAGCTTCTTCAAAGGTTTACACAGATAACTTGAAAATGAAAAGGCCAAGGTCTGACAACCCTAGGGTATTCCCTGAGCTCTCCCACAGCTAATTGCATGGGACACACTCATCATTTCCAGTCAAGGCTAATGCCCACCGAGGTCCCGCAAGGACACTTCCCCAGCGCCCACTCTCTCAAGTTTCTGCCTTCAAGCATGCCTTGGGCAATTAATCAAAGCACACCCCAGAATGGTCCTTGAGGTTAGACTCCCAGATCATAAATCTGTCTTTTTATCTCCTTCTCTCTGTCACTGCTCTAGCTTTTTCTTTCCTTTGCCCTTCCTGTATCTCTGCACTGGACTGACAGCAAAACCCAAAAGGAACCCCTCACAAACAAGCCTTGCCTATTCTCCTGAACCACTTATCTTAATGTAATTTTAATTTTAGTGTTTGCCTTCCAAGTATGCATCCATATTTCTCAGTTTCTTTTTTTATAACAATGGGCACATGCAGTAAATATGAATTTTTAAAGAGACCTGAGCTCTAACTGCCCTTTACAGATACCTCACCAAATCTCTTTTTGCTACTCTGGCTTTGGGGCCTAGGCTTGGGACCTGATTGCTTGTTTTAACAAAGTCACTTTGAGAGCCCCACTCACCAGCCAATATAGCACTGGCAGAGGTTTTCATGGGATGTCGCTTGTTTGATGAGCAGCTCAACTTGCGTTGGAACATCCAAAGTGTCATCATGAGAGAAGTCCCGACCTAGCACAGGAGGAACAAAAACATTTCACTCTCTTCCTGGCAATCGATGCACTTCTTGTTCCCTGTGGGCTTAACTGTCTATGCCAACACCTTATCCTCAGACATGAAGATGAAGGATACCATCATAGTTGGATTTGAAAAGTTTGGCCAGGTGCGGTGGCTCACGCCTGTAATCGCAGCACTTTGGGAGGCTGAGGCAGGCACATCACCTGAGGTCAGGAGTTCAAGACCAGCCTGGCCAACATGGTGAAACCCTGTCTTTACTAAAAATACAAAATTAGCCGAGTGTGGTGGCACATGCCTGTAGTCCCAGCTACTTGGGAGCCTGAGGCAAGAGAATCACTTGAACCTGGAAGGTGGAGGTTGCAGTGGGCCAATATCGCACCACTGCACTCCAGCCTGGGTGACAGAGCAAGACCCTGTCTCAAAAAAAAAAAAAAAAGAAAAGAAAAGAAAAAAAGAAAAATTCGGCCGGGTGCGGTGGGTGGATCACTTGAGGTCAGGAGTTTGAGACCAGCCTGCCCAACATGGTGAAACCCCATCTCTACTAAAAACACAAAAAATTAGCTGGGCGTGCACCTGTAATCCCAGCTACTTGGGAGGCTGAGGCAGGAGAATTGCTTGAACCTGGGAGGCAGAGGTTGCAGTGAGCCAAGATGGAGCCACTGAACTCCAGACTGGGCAATAAGAGCAAAACTGTCTCAAACAAACAAAAAAAAGACATGATTAAAAAACACTTCTCTGAATTTGGCTGATTTTGGACCCAAAAGAAATTTATTCACCTCCTGAGTTAAATGAGATTAAACTAACATTAAGTACTGTTATCAGTCATCAGAAAGAAGAATCAGAGACAATGTTTAACTGATGACCTCAAAGACACTCTTTGTCAGCTGCATGGTGCCAAAGCTCGTCACTAACACCACTGGACATGGGGCTGACCACCACTCAGAGAGAGGAAAGTGTGCTCAGATTTTATGTCCCTTTTAAGTAAACACATGACACACTCACCAGTGAGCTTATCTCGAACCCTGTTAATAATCTGGATAGCTTTCTTATTTAGGGCCTCTGGTTTCACCAAACCGTCTCCAACTGGAATACACAAAAGTAGAAATAACTGTAAGAATGGGAGCAGTACAACAGGTTCAATGGGTGCCCTGTTTTTCTCAAATATTCACTTTTGTAAGTGTTAAGCAATCCTTCCTCTATGTCCGTCTTTGTCCTCAGAATATAATGAGAAACTCATGGAACCTTTTCTGCTCAAAGGCAGTTTTGTTGCTTCATCTTGTTGACCCCTCTCAGGGTATAACACAGCTGCTATTTTCTTAATGAGCTAGTCATTGGTGCAGTTCCTCAGAGGCTGAACTTACTGAAAGAATGAATAGATTCTGGCACTGTGGTCCCCGTTTTCTTATGGGCTGGCTCTCCAAGTTCCACACCGTCCAAAATTTCTATGGGAAAAGAAATCAATTAACAGAAAATTCAAACACCAAAAAGCCACTGTTGGTGTTAGCATCTAATTCTCTACGCACTCTATTCCTTTAACGCCTGCCCTACCTACCCTAAAGGGGAAAAGACAAGGAAAGTTTTATGTTACTCTTTATGTATTTCAAAGTTTTAAGCTGGACACAGCTGTAATCTCAGCTACTCAAGAGGCTGAGGTGGAAGGATCACTTGAGTAGCTGAGTTCAAGACCAGCCTGAGACTCCATTTGCAAAAAAAAAAAAAAAATTTTAAATCTGTAAAGCCATTTTCAAATGTGAGTTAATAATTATTGAAAAAATTTGGTGCTTATCAGAATTGAAACATGGATTTTCAGGCAAATTGCATTAACAAAATAAACTCATAGGAATAAGAACAGGTCAAAAGCCTCGTGACAAAATGTGTTTGGACAAAAACTGATAAAGAAAATTAACTTTGGAATGTGTCACACACAAGGTTGAAATGTTATTCCTTGGAGGAATTTTCATATCAGCTCTGGGTAGAAAAAGTCCTCAGGTGTTAGGTTCACCCTCCACTGATTATGGCTTTTAGCAGAGAAGAGTCTGAAATCAGAATTATGAAGTTTTTTGAATGCTGTCCTTGTACATCACAGACCTTCTGAATGAAGGTAGTGATAATTATACTTCTTTTTTTTTTGAGACGGAGTTTCGCTCTTGTTGCCCAGGCTGGAATGCAGTGGCACGATATCGGCTCACTGCAACCTCTGCCTCTCAGGTTCAAGAGATTCTCCTGCCTCCCGAGTAGGTGGGATTACAGGCATGCGCTACCATGCCTGGCTTATTTTGTATTTTTAGTACAGATGGGGTTTCTCCATGTTGGTCAAGCTGGTCTCAAACTCTTGACCTCAGGTGATCCGCCTGCCTGGGCCTCCCAAAGTACTGGGATTATAGGCATGAACCACCGCACCCGGGTGATAGTTATACTTCTATTAATGATCCATTGGAAGTTCTTTTTTTTGAGACAGGGTCTTGCTGTGTTGCCCAGGCTAGTCTCAAACTCCTGGGCTCAAGTGCTCCTCCTGGGCTTACAGGTGTGCACCACAACACCCAGCTGGAATTTAACTTTTAAGCTAAACAACCAAATCCACCACCATCTGGTGCCAGCAGAACTGGCTGTCCTAGTTCCCTTCTGTATGCTACAGACAGCATATAGTAGCCACTTGAGAATTGTTAGGGAGGTGGGCCCTGAGAATGAAGCCAGTAAGTCTCAGCACACTTCGTTTGAGACCAGCCACCAGTATAAGCTCCCCCAGAGACTGTGCGTCCTATGAGCCTGGTGATTCAGGCATTCACAAATCCTGTCACAGTGTCCATGTATGACATTATAACCCAGTATCCCAATTTCTTGCCTGAAACACCCTTTTCCTTTCTACCCATCAGATTCCATCCATCCAATAAGGATAAATTACCCTTTGGCAAGGTGGGGTGGCTCACGCCTGTAATCCCAGCACTTTGGGAGGCCGAGGCGGGCAGATCACTTGAGGTCAGGAGTTCGAAACCAGCCTGGCCAACATGGTGAAACCCCATCTCTACTAAAAATTCAAAAAAATTAGCTGAGCATGGTGGCATGCGTCTGTAATCCCAGCTACTTGGGAGACTGAGGCAGGAGAATTGCTTGAACTCGGGAGGCAGAGGTTGCAGTGAGCCGAGACTGCGCCACCATACTCCAGCCTTGGTGACAAAGTGAGACTCTGTCTCAAGAAAAAAAAAAAAAAAAAAGAAAAATTACCCTTTGTCAGGTGAAGTGATGGTTAGATGCCACCAACCCAAGTGCTCTCTTCGCAGCTACGGTTCACAGTGAAGTCCCCTTTTCTGAATCTCCACAGCCCTACTCCACACGAAAGCACCCGCAGGCTCCACGGCAGAGTCTCCTGCTCTCTGACTATTTCAAGCAGGTTATGGTCAATTCTGTAATGCTTTCTGTGCTTCTTCAGGCGACCACTGTACCTCACATTTTCTTTTTGCACCCCTAGACATTATTTGGCTTAGTTTATTAACTAGTTGTAAGTGCTCTGTAAACATTTGTAGAAAATATATACTTTTTTACACCCTAACAGTAATTCCCAAAGTATGAACTATGTAGGGTGTTGCTAAATGTCACGAAGGAAAAAAGGGGTGGGATGGGGAGTGCGGGGAAGAGGGGAGGGCTAAACAAAGTTAAACAGTTTTACTCAAAAACAAACAAACAAACAAACAAAAAAACCGCCCCAAAACCAGTAACTTCAATGCTGTGTGTGCTGGAAACTAATACAAATAAAATAAAAGTTAAACAGCTTGACTCAAACACTCCTGAGAGGTTTCCACACACAAAAAGGACTCTGGCTCTCAGAGGGACACAAGTCTTCTAGACCCCTGCTCTGTGAGTCACGCTCCTAGAAACACTGTTCCATGTGGTTCCAGGGTTCCTCCCAGCAACGCAAATAAATTTCTGCTGCTTCCATCTTCCCATTTCTGAGCTATTATCAATGCTTGAGGACCAAGGTAATATTGTTAATAATTATTCCAACCCAGACACCATTAGTGAGCTGATATTCAGACATACTTTAAACTGTGTTTTTACAGATAGATTAAAATCAGATAGTTTGATAAAAATCTCAGAGCTTCAGGTACCCACTCCATGTGTGAAACAGTAAATAAAAAACATATTAGCTGCTTGGTGCTCAGTAAATATTTCTAGACCAAGTATTTGAAGTTCAATTAAATGCTTATCAGGTGATAAGCTAGCAGTAATAGCACCTTTGCAAAACTATCACTGTCAAGAACCACGAGAAAACTAGATTTACTTCCTTCATGTTCAGTAGCCATTACCACTTTAAGTTATGCCTCCTACTGTCAATAACAAAGCCCATCCCATTCTAGAAACACCCTGGACAAGGGGGAGAGCCTCTGCAGCCTCCCACGGGATGCACCCACTGATTGAAGCCCACCCCATTCTAGAAACACTCTGGACAAGGAGGAGAGCCTCTGTAACGTCCTGCAGGAGGCACCCACCGACTGAAGCCCACCCCACTCTAGAAACACTCTGGAAAAGGGGGAGAGCTTCTGTAATGTCCTGCAGGATGCACCCACTGACTGAAGCCTGCCCCACTCTAGAAACACTCTGCACAAGGGGGAGAGCCTCTGTAATGTCCTGCGGGAGGCACCCACCAACTGAAGCCCACCCCACTCTACAAACACTCTGCAAAAGGGGGAGAGCCTCTGTAATGTCCTGCGGGATGCACCCACTGACTGAAGCCCACCTCACTCTAGAAACACTCTGGAAAAGGGGGAGAGCCTCTGTAATGTCCTGCAGGATGCACCCACCAACTGAAGCCTGCCCCACTCTAGAAACACTCTGCACAAGGGGGAGAGCCTCTGTAACGTCCTGCGGGATGCACCCACCGACTGAAGCCCACCCCACTCTACAAACACTCTGCACAAGGGGGAGAGCCTTTGCAACCTCCCGTGGATGCACCTACCGACTGACTGGCCAGCAGAGTAGGAATCCGTCCTCGTTCGGGATCGCTTGTTGCCTTTCGTATTTGCTAGCGAGAGAAATAAAGAGTATTGAAACATGCTTCAAATTTTGACTTGAAAGAAACTTGGTTATTTTCTTCCAGTCATAAAAATATAATTGTTTGTAAAGCTATAGCCCCCAAAAAAGAGATGACAGACATATTACTCAGGAATAAGTGGGTGGGTGGTAGCATGGGATGTGAAACCCAGGGGGACACTCTATACTGTTGATTTGGACTTAGACAATGTAATACAGATAATATAAGGTCAAAGTATGATTTAATTTCAATGGATTAGAAGCTCTTTTGGTGAACATCCCCTAAGGTGGCAGAACAAAGGGTAGATGAAGATACTGCTGTCCCAAATCATAACTGTTTGCGTTTCTTATTAAAATTTCAGCTCACTATTCTATATAAAGCCCAGAGAAAAATCACTAGGATACTTGGTTAATACTGAAGAATATTTTAGTATCTAAATTGATAATGGCATTTTCTGTTTTAGTTAATAAAAATACTTGAAGTTCTTTTCCAGGTGTCAGAGTTACTCTGTGCAAATGTAATGCAATAGCTCAGCAATGTATCCCAGGCTGCAGGCTTGAAGGGGCATAGGTTTGTAAAATGTTATGTGCTGGATATTGCTAATTTGGGAGGCTGCCAACCCCAGCTTCCACACACTTGATTTTATTTTTTATTTGTTTTCTTTTATTTTTAAAATTAAATTTTTTATTTTTTATTTTTTTGAGACAAGGTCTCACGCTGTCACCTAGGCTAGAGTGCAGCAGTGGCATGATCATAGCTCACTGTGCCTCAACCTCCCAGGCTCAGGTGATCCTCCTGCCTCTGCCTCCTGAGCAGGTAGGACCACCGGCATGTGCCACTGTACCCACCTTAATATGGTTTGGCTGTGTCCCCACCCAAAATCTCATCTTGAACTGCACTTCGAATTGTAATCCCCATGTGTTGTGGGAGGGACCTCATAGGAGGTGATTAGATCATGGGGATGGTTCCTCCATGCTGTTCTCATGATAGTGACTGAGTTCTCATGAGATCTGGTGGTTTTATAAGGGGCTTTTCTCCCCTTCACTCTGTACTTCCCTCTTCTGCCCCCAAGTGAAGAAGGATGTGTTTGCTTCCCCTCCCACCATGGTTGTAAGTTTCCTGAGTTCTCCCCAGCCAAGCAGAACTGTGAGTCAATTAAACCTCTTTCCTTTATAAATTACCCAGTCTCAGGCAGTTCTTTATAACAGCGTGAGAACAGACTAATACACGCCTAATTTTTTCAGTTTTTGCAGAAAGGGGTCTTACTATGTTGCCCAGGCTGGTCTCGAACTCCTGGCCTCAAGCAACTCCTCTGCCTTGGCCTCCCAAAATGTTAGGATTACAGGCGTGAGCCACTGAGCTCAGCTCCCAGGCACTTGATGATACTCACTGTCCATCAGCCTCCAGTTCAGCAAGGGGTCATAGACAAAGGCTTCCAGCACGGCCATGACACTGTCCTTGTGCTCTCGCAGCACCTCCATCACTGTGTGGCATGTGATTCTGTAGTTGCCATCCAGGCCTGTAACCTAGAAATGGGACAGAGCCACTCACCACAGGAGTTACTAACTCTCCACCCAAAGCAAGCTGAGGGGGTCTGTTACCCTCACTTAGGAAGCAGACACAGGCCATGTTGACGTATCAGGGTGAGAATGTCTTAGGAGAAGGAATCAGGGCAGGACTGTGATCCACAGAAAACCAGGTCAGAAGTGAAGTGGTAAGCCTTTCATAGATAGGTCATTTCTAACACAATAGGAAATAACAGAAAACTGCTACAAAAATCACAAAGGCACTTTGGAGAACTGATGGGCTCTAATAAGCGTGTTCTCAGAGAAGGCTGTAACTGTCCTGATCCCATTTGGAAGCAGCTCGTTCCCGATATCCACTCACCTCCATAGCATTGGTCAACATTCTTGTTAGTCTAAATGGAATCTTCTCTGGAAACTTCTCTCGGGTCATAGCAACCTACAGAATAATAAATGGGAAAAGCCAAATCAATGTTTATTTTCTTTACCTGGAGCCAGGTGGAGCAGGTGGCTTTCCTCTGCATCACCTGCACTGATTTTAATTATAGCAGAGAAATGAAGCAGCTTGGGTTTAGTGAGACTACTTGTCACAGGGATTTGAAAGACAACTTAAAAAAAAAGAAGAAACAAACAACAGAAAAGAAGAGAAAACAAAAAGGAAAAAAGACAAATGTGCATCGTGTCCAGGCTCTTGGGCAACAGGTGGTATGGAAGGTAGGGGCCTACTCTACTCAGAGGGCATGTGAACAGCAGCCCTTGCTCCAAGGGGGTTAGAGTCCAACTAAGAGCCCAGATTTCATTTCTTAGACTGACTTAACTACAGCCTTGGTAGGGCCAGCAGGGGTTAAGAGTAAGGCAGTTTGGGCTTAAGTCTGCCTACAGTGTCAGAGGAGGGGGAAAAGTGATCACCCGGGAAGATGAGGTTGGGGTTCTAGAACATGTGTTCACCTCAAAGCAGTCCCCAAAGTCAATGTGCAGGATCTTCCCACTCAGACGGTCCAGCATCAGGTTGGATGGGTGTCTTTGAGAAACAGAAGACAGATCAGGGAGGGATCAACAGAGATAACGGATGAAAAAATCAATAAGTACGTGATACTGTAAGCTAGGAGTTGGCAAACGATAGCCCTCAGCCAATCCAGCCCCTCCACCTCCACTTCTGCAAGTCCAGTTTTACTGGAACACACAGCACGCTCCCTTGTTTAAGTACTGTTCCAGGCTGCTTCCATGCTACGACAGCAGAGCTGACTAGTTATGACAGAGACCAAAGGGCCCACAAAGCCTAAAACGACCTATTAACTGGTCCTTTACAGAAACAGTTTGCCAACTCCTGCTGAAATGTGGGCTTATGTGTGAATCACAGGTTGTCCCACTGTACTGAGATACTGTGCTTTTCTGAGGTCTTTGGTGACCTAATAAGTCATTTCTGGCAGCACTGGCACCTTCTGGTGACAAGGCTCTATCATTTTTACTGAGCAGCCGTAACAGGGTCTCATCTCCTTAAGTCCCTGAGCCAATCCCGGCAACCACCTGGCTTTTATCAACAGATATTCTGCTAGACTTTTAAAAACAAAAATCTACTATTTTTGTGGGGTAAAATTATTTTTACTCTCAAATAGTTGCATGAGACATGATTCCAGGAGAAAAACAGTAGACATCAGAGAACCAGTCTTTTTTACATTCTTGTGAGTCCATTTCTGAACATTCGTAAATTACATTTTCAGTCAGTACATTTGGACAAAACTTATTATGCAAAAATATCAGAAGGATCTACTTTGGTTGGTTTCAATTACAGAAATAAAATGATTTATCTTAGCACAGTGGTGACTGACAAATGTTTCTTGAATCAATAAAATCAATATGATTTAGTATTTTTGTTTTTTTCTTTGAGACAGAGTCTTACTCTGTTGACCAGGCTGGAACACAGTGGTGCAATCACGGCTCACTACAGCTTTGACCTTCTGGACTTAAGTGATCCTCCTACCTCAGCCTCCCAAAGAGCTGGGACTACAGGTGCATGCCACCATGCTTGGCTAATTACTTTATTTTTTGTAGAGACGGGATCTTGCTATGCTGCCCAGGCTGGTCTCAAATTCCTAGGCTCAAGTGATCCTCCCACCTCAGCCTCCCAAAGTGCTGGAATTATAGGCATGAGCCAATGAGTCTGCCCTGCAATACAGCTTTTAATACATTAAGCCAGACTAAGGAGAAAGTGGTATCCTTGAACTATGTGGGGCTTTATTGAGATGGGGTCTTGCTATTGCCCAAGTTGGTCTCATACTCCTGGGCTCAAGTGATCCTCTCACCCTGGCCTCCCAGGATGACAGGCATGAGCCACTGCACCCAGCTTGAACTATTTTTCCTTTTCTTTAGTTTGATGTATTCTTCTGATGGCATCACAATCAATAGGGAACTAAGGCTAATGTTGTAAAAGAGACCTTACATATACAATACCAATATTTATTTACCAAAAAGCCATATATTTAATTGGAAAACCAAATGAAACCATTCAGGAAAACTACAATGGAGAAAGAAGACTAAAAAAACCAAATTAAATTACTCACCTATCTCCCAGGCCTAAAATATACCCAACCATTGACATGACCGCTAAAGAACGGGTATAATTGGTTCTTCGGTCAAACCACACCTAGAACACAGGAGTGCATGTGAACTACGGTTCTGGAAACTTTAATTTCAACATAATTATACTCTAATAAGCTGTCTTTGGTTTGTACTTTTGAGACCGAGTCTCGCTCTGTCGCCCAGGCTGGAAGGCAGTGGTGCTATCTTGGCTCACTGCAGCCTCCACCTCCCGGGTTCAAGTGGTTCTCATGCCTCAGCCTCCTGAGTAGCTGAGATTACAGGCACCCGCCACCACTCCCAGCTTATTTTTGTAGTTTTAGTAGAGATGGGGTTTCACTATGTTGGCCAGACTGGTCTTGAGCTCCTAACCTCAAGTGATCCGCTTGCCTCGGCCTCCCAAAATGCTGGGATCACAGGCCTGAGCCACTGTGCCTGGCCTAATCAGTTGTTTTCTTACAGTCCATCAATAACTGGTTAGAATGTATAACATTATAAAGACCTCATTCACAATTCTAACAATGAACTATGCCTTGAATTAAACTTAATTAGAAATATGTTAGACTTAAAGATCTGAGTAAATGAAAAATATCAGTTTAAGGATATCCCCTTATGAGTATAAAGATGTTAACAGCCTCAAGAAAAAAAATAGATGACGATAGCCGCTGAGAAGGGACTTGTATTAACACCATGGAACTTGAGAAACAGGCCGAAAGAGCAATGAAACAGAAGAGGAGCCCTAGAAAGAAATCCAAGGACACGTAGAATTTAGTGTTTAGGCTGGGCACGGTGGCTCATGCCTGTAATCCCAGCACTTTGGGAGGCCGAGGTGGGTGGATCACCTGAGATCAGGAGTTTGATACCAGCCTGACCAACATGGTGAAATCCCGTTTCTACTAAAAATGCAAAAATTAGCCGGGTGTGGTGGTGCGTGCCTGTAATCCCAGCTACTCAGGAGGCTGAGGCAGGAGAATCACTGAACCCAGGAGGCAGAGGTTGCAGTGAGCCAAAATCATGCCACTGCACTCCAGCCTGGGCAACAAGAGCGAAACTCTCTCTCAAAAAATAAAATAAAAAAAAATTCAGTGTTCAATAAAAACAAAATCTTCTAAATAGCAGGGAAAGGATGAATTATTTGGCCAACAGTGTGGTCATGGCTAGTCATGTTTAAAAAAATAAAGTTACACCTTAAATTCCAAACTTAGTTAAGTTTTTTTTTTTTTTTTTTGGACAGAGTCTTGCTCTATTGCCCAGGCTGGAGTGCAATGGCACAATCTTGGCTCACTGTAACCTCTGCCTCCCTGGTTCAAGCGATTCTCCTGCCTCAGCCTCCTGAGTAGCTAGGATAACAGGCACGTGCCACCATGCCCAGCTAATTTTTGTATTTTTAGTAGAGACAGGGTTTCACCACGTTGGTCAGGCTGGTTTAAAAAAATAAAGTTACACCTTAAATTCCAAACTTAGTTAAGTTTGTTTTTTTTTCTTTTTTTGGACAGAGTCTTGCTCTATTGCCCAGGCTGGAATGCAATGGCACAATCTTGGCTCACTGTAACCTCTGCCTCCCTGGTTCAAGCGATTCTCCTGCCTCAGCCTCCTGAGTAGCTAGGATAACAGGCACGTGCCACCATGCCCAGCTAATTTTTGTATTTTTAGTAGAGACAGGGTTTCACCACGTTGGTCAGGCTGGTCTCGAACTCCTGACCTCGTGATCCGCCTGCCTCGGCCTCCTAAAGTGCTGGGATTACAGGCGTGAACCACCGTGCCTGGTCTTGTTTATTTTTAAGAGACGGTCTCACTATATTACCCAGGCTGGAGTGTAATGGCTTTTCACAGGTGTAAAACGGTCTTTTTCTTCTTCTTTTTTTTTTTTTTTTTTTTGAGACAGGGTCTGGCTCTGTCACTCAGGCTGAGTTACAGATTGTGCAGTGGCACAATCTCGGCTAACTGCAACCCCTGCCTCCCGGCTCAAGTGATCCTCCCGCCACATCCTCCTAAGTAGCTGGGACAATGGGCAAGTGCCATCATGCCCGGCTAATTTTTTATTTTTTGTAGAGATGGGGTTTTGCGACGCTGCCCAGGCTGGTCTCAAACGCCTGAGCTTCAAGCATTCCACCTGCCTTGGCCTCCCAAAGTGTGGGGATTATAGAAGTGAGCCACTGCACCCCGCCCATAGGTGTGGTCTTAATGTGCAACAGCCTTGAACTCCTGGGCTCAAGCAATCCTCCTGCCTCAGCCTCCCAAGTAGCTGAGACTACAGGTGTGTACCATAGTGTCTGACTTGGGTTAAGACTTAAATGTAAAAAAAACCCTGTAACTAGTATAAGAAAATATAGGTAAAAAAAGAACCTCAAGGTGGAGTGGGTCTTTCTAAATATAAAACCAAAGGAAGAGGCCAGGCACCGTGGCTCATGCCTGCAATCCCAGCACTTTGGGAGGCTGAGAAGGGCGGATAACTCGAGGCTAGGAGTTTGAGACCAGCCTGGCCAACACAGTGAAACCCTGTCTCTACTAAAAATACAAAAGAGTGTCCGGGAGCGGTGGCTCACGCCTGTAATCCCAGCACTTTGAGAGGCTGAGGCGGGCGGATCACGAGGTCAGGAGATCGAGACCATCCTGGCTAACATGGTGAAACTCCGTCTCTATTAAAAATACAAAAAAAAAAAATTAGCCGGGCATGGAGGCGGGTGCCTGTAGTCCCAACTACTCAGAAGGCTGAGGCAGAAGAATGCTGTGAACCCGGGAGGCGGAGCTTGCAGTGAGCCGAGATCGCGCCACTGCACTCCAGCCTGGGTGACAGAACGAGATTCCGTCTCGGGAAAAAAAAAAAAAAAAGCTGGGCATGGTGGCACGCGCCTGTAATTCCAGGTACTCTGGAGGCTGAGGCAGGAGAATCACTTCAACCTGGGAGACGGAGTATGTAGTGAGCCGAGATCGTGCCGCTGCACTCCAGCCTGGGTAACAGAGTAAGACCTTGTCTCAAAAAACAAAACAAAACAAAACAAAACAAAACAAACAAACAAACAAACAAAAAACAAAAACAAACCAAAGGAAGAAACTTTAAAGAAAAGGATTAAAAATTTGGTAACTTCTAACTTTAAAAAATGCCTGTACAGTCATCTCTAAGTTAGGGCCCCCATCGGATACCAAAATCTGCAATACTCAAGTGCCTTATATAAAATGGTGTAGGCTGGGCATGGTGGCTCATGTCTCTAATCCCAGCACTTTAGGAGGCCAAGGCAGGAGGATAGCTTAAGACCAGGCTGGGTGACACAGTGAGACTTTGTCTCTAAAAAAAAAAAAAAAAAAAAAATATATATATATATATATATAAAAATATATATAAAATTGCTTTGAGACAAGGTCTTGCTCTGTCACCCAGGACGGAGTGCAGTGGCATGGTATGGCTCACTGCAGCCTCATTCTCCTGGATTCAAATGATCCTTCCGAGTAGCTGGGCTTACAGGTGTGTACCACCACGCCCGGCTAATTTTTTTATAGAAATGGGGTCTCACAGGCTAGGTGTGGTGGCTCATACCTGTAATCCCAGCACTTTGGGAGGCCAAGGTGGGTGGATCACTTGAGGTCAGGAGTTTGAGACTAGCCTGGACAACATGGTGAAACCCTGTCTCTACTAAGAATACAAAAATTAACCCACATGGTGGTACGTGCCTGTAATCCCAGCTACTGGGGAGGCTGAGGCAGGAGAATCGCTTGAACCCAGGGGGCAGAGGTTACAGTGAGCCGAGATCTTGCCACTGCACTCCAGCCTGGGTGGGGGAAAAAAAAAAAAAGAGATGGAGTCTCACTATGTTGCCCAGGCTGGTATTGAACTCCTGGGCTCAAGTGATCCTCCTGCCTTGGCCTCCCAAAGTGCTGGGATTACAAGTGTGAGCCACTGCACCCAGCCAAAAACAACTTTTTAATAAAATGGCATAGTATTGTATGTAACCTATGCACAACCTCCCTTATATTTCAAATCATCTTGGGTACATATAATACCTAATACAATGTGAATGTTATACAATGTAAACAGTCATTCTACTATATTTTTTAAAATTTACATCTCTTATTGTTATATATATATTTTTAAAATATTCTATCCACGGTTGGCTGAATCCACAGATGCAGAAGCTACGGATATGGAGGGCTGACTGTGTATCAAAAACCAAACCAAACCAAACAAAAACTCCAAACCAAAGAACACACCATTAGCAAAATTTAAAAACTAAGTTAATAGGAAATTTGTAACATATATAAAAAAGACAACTATCTTTAATTCTTTAATATATAAAGAGTTCTGGAGGAAATATTAAACTACTCATTCTAACTCTGTGAACTTGTCTTGCTCACCCATTTCATTTTTGTTAGAAAAGTCTGGACACGCTCTACAGCCAATCACAGCAAAGAAGAGCCGCTGTGTGCACATGAACAGATGGGAGGGCCATCCTATTGCGAGTGGGGGTTCCAGGAGAGCGCAGGTCTGCAGGGCCCAGTGGCCTACCTCAGAGCTGGGGCTTTTCAGCCACAGCAGCTTGGCCAGGTCGTCCCCAGCTGTATTATTGACGGCATGCTCAAACACCTCCACCTTCTGCATCAGAGTCAAGTGGTCATAGTCCGGAGCCATCTGCATCAGGACACAACTGTTCAGTAAGAGAGCAGCCTAAGACATGTAGTTTGGGTCCAGGAAGAAACAAGGCTTGGGGTCCAGGCAGAGCTGAGTTCTAATTTCCCCATCATAGCCAAAGGAGAAGGGAAGTAAGAACATGGCAAAAGAAGAAACGAAGTGACCACTCTAACCTGATGACCACTGGAACCCCAAGGCATAAGGGAAAAACACGAGACCTCACCTCAGTTATAGGCCTTCTGTGCAGATGAGAGTACTGGAAGTTTCAAGGTTTTGGAAAACAAGCAATTCTCTTTCTTATTACTTACACATCTACTAAACATTATTTCTCCATATGGCCAGTGATTTGTATACATTAGTAAATATATGGTGCCGAATATTTATCTGTCTAGTCTTCCCTAGGATGGTGAAAACAATTTCTCAGCTTAAGGGTCCTTCAGTTTCTTACAAGCTTATCTGCTTTAGGACTCACTTTATTAAACCTTCTTCAAAGCTGATTCTCTCAAAGAGATTTTTCAGTGACAGACATACAGAGAGGAATGAGAGAAGCAGCGCTACGGAGATTCCCTGCCACGGAAGGGGCACTAGCTCTCGTGGCCGCATCACATACCCGCAACATGATGCGATGCTCGATGTTGAGAAGGATCTTCTTCTTCTCCCTGTAGTCCCGGATGAGAGCGTGCAGTGTGTCACAGTGGGGAACCCAGCCAATGAGGCCCGAGTTGGTCGATAAAGGGATGACAGCATATCTCTGGATGCTGGTGCCCACAGAAAAGCAGGGTTAGTGTACCGTAAAGAGAGTATACCCTTGAGCAGCTCAGAACACAGGCAGACTATTTTTTTTCTTTTTTGAGACAGAGTCTTGCTCTGTTGCCCAGGCTGGAGTGCAGTGGTGGCACAATCTTGGCTCACTGCAACCTCTGCCTCCTGGGTTCAAGTGATCCTCCTGCCTCAGCCTCCCGAGTAGCTGGGACTACAGGTGTGTGCCACCATGCCCAGCTAATTTTTTTATTTTTGGTAGAGACGGATTTCACCATGTTGGCCAGGATGGTCTCAATCTCTTGACCTCGTGATCCGCCTGCCTCGGCCTCCCAAAGTGCTGGCTTGCAGGCCTAAGCCACTGCACCCAGCCCTTTTTTTTTTTTTTTTAGATGGAGTCTCGTTCTGTTGCCCAGGCTGGAGTGCAGTGTCACTATCTCAGCTCACTGCAACCTCCACCTCCTGGGTTCACGCGATTCTCCTGCGTCAGCCTCCCGAGTAGCTGGGATTACAGGTGCACACCACCACACCCGGCTAATTTTTTGTATTTTTAGTAGAGACGGGGTTTCACTATGTTGGCCAGACTGGTCTCGAACTCCTGACCTCGTGATCCACCCTCCTTGGCCTCCCAAAGTGCTGGGATTACAGGCGTGAGCCACCGCGCCCGGCAGCCCTGACTATTTTTAATGAGCCCCCGCCGCAGCAGGCTGGTGTGAAGTGTGTGTTGAGGGATGCTTTGTGAAGAATAAGGCATCACAGAAAGACAGTGCATTGATGGTGCAGTGAAAGCAACATGGGTCTCCTCAACCTGCCCAAGAAACTCATGGCTTTGGGGGAACAATCAAGTGACTAAAATACCTCTCAAGTGAATTCTCATGGTTTTAACAGGAAGAGGAGTGGCAGAATACGGACGATGGGAAAGGTTTGGCTTTCATCCCACAAGGGGTCAGACCCATCCCATCTGTAGACTCTCCAGTCTACCTGCCACAAATTGCTCCCTGCTGGATTCTTTGGAGGTTGTTAAAGGCATTTCCCAATGAAAATACCCTAAAAACTCTGGAAGAACTTGGTTATAAATTAAGTTATAAAATTTTATAACTTAATTTTTCATTTTTAAAACATTTAAAAAATATTATTTACTTTTTGAGACAGGGTCTCGCTGTTACCTAGGCTCGAGCACAGTTGCCCCATCACAGCTCACTGTAGCCTCGACCTCCTGGGCTCAAGTGATTCTCCTGCCTCAGCCCCCTGAGTAGCTGGGACTACACTGTGCCCAGCTTTTTTTTTTTTTTTGTAGAGACAGGGATTACAGGCGTGAGTCACTGTGCCCAGCCTATCTTTATTTTTTGAGAGAAAGGGTCTTGCTCTGCTGCCCAGGCTAGAGTGTAGAGGCACAACCTTGTCTCACTGCAGCCTCAACCAACTGGGCTAAGATGATTCTTCTGCCTCCATCTCCCAAGGAGCTGGGACGACAGGCATGAGCCACCATGCCCAGCTGATTTTTTTATTTTTTGTAGAGACAGGGTCTCACTTTTTTGTCCAGAATGGTCTTGAACTCCTGGTCTCAAGCAATCCTCCTGCTGTAGCCTTCCAAAGTGTCAGGATTACATGTGAGCCACCATGCCTGGCCACTTAATTTTTTTTTCTTACTTTAGTTATTTATTTTTGAGATGGAGTTTCACTCTTGTTGCCCAGCCTGGAGTACAATGGTGCAATCTTGGCTCACAGCAACCTCCGCCTCCCAGGTTCAAGCAATTCTCGTGCCTCAGCCTCCTGAGTAGCCGGGATTACAGGTGGCCGCCACCACGCCCAGCTAATTTTTGTATTTTTAGTGGACACAGGGTTTCACCATGTTGGCCAGGCTGGTCTCGAACTCCTGACCTCAAGTGATCCACTTTGGGCCTCCCAAAGTGCTGGGATTATAGGCATGGGCCACCGTGCCCGGTCACCTTTTTAATTTTTTTAAATAAATAGTGATGGGGTCTCTCTATGTTGTTTAGGCTGGTCTTGAATTCCTGGGCTCAAGTGATCCTCCTACCTTGGCATTACAAAATATTAGGATTATAGGTGCGAGCCACCATGCCCAGCCTTTTTCTTCTAAAGAGACAGTCTTGCTCTATTACCCAGGCTGGAGGGCAGTGGCACAATCACAGCTCACTGCAGCCTTGAACTCCTGGGCTCAAGCCATCCCCCTGGCCTCAACCTCTGGAGTTTCTGGGACTACCGGCATGAGTTACCATGCCTGGCTCCCTAATTTTATAGTTTTTTGTTAAGATATAATACATGACTACATGAGACAAATGTAGGAAAAAAACAGAAGACTTCTCAAATTGTTGCCATTTCAGGGTTTCTGAATACCTGAGGTTTTTCCGAAGAGATGTTGGGTCATTGGCCAGAAGGGTGTTAACCAGGCCGAAGAGCTGCATCACACGCTCATCCTGGCGCAGATCTTCATGGCCTTTTAGAAGGAAAACAAACTCATGCCCGTTGCTGCCTGTAAGGAACAGTGGGAGCGGTGAGTGTACATCAGAGGTCCTCAGCTCTTCAGCTGAGAGCACCACTGCATTCAAGAGATCCCACAGACTACATATGCCTTACCTAATCACACGTTCCTCACAAAAAGAAAAAACAATCTTTAGAATTAATGAAAAGAGTGGCTTTGCCTTTTATGGTTCTCAATGACCAATGTTGTTCAAATTAAAACAAAACAAAATCTGTTTTTGAGGACCAGGAATGGTTAGGCACAGAAATGATCATTTCTGTTTTCCGATCCACTCTGTCCTCCTCTGTTCTGAGAAGCCTGACTCCTACAGGCCGCATCACCTGGGATCCCACTTGGGCGTGGCCAATGGTGGAAGGGTACTGGCAGGAGGTCAGAGGATGGGTAGAGGGAGAGGTCAGGGTATGTGTCCCCCATCACCAGCCTGGCCCCAGTTCTAGAAGCCACCACTCTCTCTGGACTGTAGACTCTGCTAGATGGCCTCTCTGGCATGGTGACGGTTCTAGCTGGGCTCCTTGCTCTTCCAGTTCTGGAGTGTGGGGGTGGGTGAGGGCTGAGTAACAATTTCTCACTTGTGCTTGTTCATGAGCGCTCCTTGTTGATTCTCTTAGCTTTGCTTACACCTCTGGAAACAATTCCTTTCTTAAACTCTCTTTAATTAAACACCCCAAGAACCAGCCTGACCCACATTTTGGTATCAGAAGACAACAGCGCATGCAGAGATAATCACCTGTGGACCATGATTAATTGGTGTTGGTGAATAATCACTGCATTTAAGAAACATTGAGCATTATTAAGAGTGAGAGGTGAGGCTGGGCGCGGTGGCTCACACCTGTAATCCTAACATTTTGGGAGGCCAAGCTGGGCGGATCACCTCAGGTCGGGAGTTTGAAACCAGCCTGGCCAACGTGGTGAAATCCCATCTCTACTAAAAATATAAAAATTAGCTGATTGTGTGGCATGCGCCTGTAATCTCAGCTATTAGGGAGGCTGAGGCACGAGAATCGCTTGAACTCAGGAGGTGGGGTTGCAGTGAGCCAAGAGCACACCACCTCACTCCAGCCTGGGCAACAGAGTGAGACTCTGTCTTGGGGAAAAAAAAAAAAAAAAAAGAGCAAGAGGTGGCTGGGCGCAGTGGCTCACACCTGTAATCCCAGCACTTTGGAAGGCCGAGACAGGCGGATCACTTGAGGTCAGAGTTCGAGACCAGCCTGGCCAACATGGTGAAACCCCAACTCTATTAAAAATACAAAAATTAGCCAGGCGTGGTGGTGCATGCCTGTAATCCCAGCTACTCGGGAGTCTGAGACAGGAGAATTGCTTGAACCTGGGAGGTGGAGGTTGCAGTGAGTCAAGATTGCGCCATTATACTCCAGCCTGGGCAACAAGAGCAAAACTCTGGCTCAAAAAAAAAAAAAAAAAAAAAAAAAAGTGAGAGGCCTCAAAGTGCCACCACAGCACTCAGGCCTCACTAAAACATCCCCCATAAGTAACACTCTACCCCAAGGGAAATTCCAGAGCCCACTTGCTTAACAAATCTCACTATGAGAATCCACTTGTTCATTTTACACAATCATTTACCACAGAGACTATGATGGTAAAAAAAAAAAAAAAAAATTCAAGAGCCAGAAGCCCCCGTTTCAGAGGAGCTAGCACATTCCCTGCTTGCAACCAGCTGCCTCCTCCCTGGCCTCATCAGTCCCCTACACCTGCCTTCCACTGTTACTTCTCTGCCTTGCATGACTTTGTCATTCCCTTTATGTGTGATCATGCTTCACAAAAGCCCAACTACATGAATGAACTAAGTCCTGAGGACATAATGAGAAATTTGCTTGCCCTCTATTTTCCTCTCAATGAGCATGGGAGAGATGTAGCTATGATAGGTGAGTAGTGGGAATGGCAAGCAGTAATTTCAGAAGAGGGAAGGGGTCTCAGCCAGTGTAGGAGGGAGAAGCAGATGACAGAAGTGCACAATGGTCCTTACCCATAAGTGTCAATTTCCGGGGCCTCTGCTTGGATGTGATGACTTGCAAAGACGGTGCTATGGACTGAATGCGAATGATTGGCTGGTTGGGGTCATATGTTCCTGGCACAGCCAATTCAAGGTCCCGGCACATCAGAAGTTTTGGGGAAACATATTGCAGCTCTAAGGATGTGAGCTGTGAATAATTACCAAAGGATTTAGTGTTCTGCCTCCAGGGAGGAATTTAAACGCAATTTAAGTATTTTTCAGTGGATTGCTAATAACAATTACTTGTCCCAAAGCAGAAGTAAAACCAGATGCTTTGGAATGAGTGTTAGAACATTCATAGACAGTAAAACAGAAAGGACTATAATGACAGTTAACCCTGCCAGGAGCCTGAAGATCCTACCTGAGGCAGCTGCTTTGAGATTCGTCGGAACACATGATAATAGAGGTCCCAGGCTTGGGTGAGGTCCTTGACATTCCCTGATTTCATGTACTTCCTGCACCACTCTTGGGCCTCCATTAAATCTCGACCATAGGCCTGAGAGAGAAAGCAGGCACGTTTTCAAGTTATCAAAGTCTCAACCAAGCCAGGAGGCAAAATCCCCAGGCTGACTGCAGATATTCCTCAGGAGCCCGCTGTGGCCTGAAAACACTGGCAGGGGGCTGGAGAAAGCAAGAGCAGAGGTGCAGGCCTCCAACCCTGGAGCTTCCAAACCAGCAGCATGGCTTATAGGGAAGGAAGGGTGAGAGGAGGGATGAGATGACCTCTTGAGAAATCTTAGGCTTTTCCAGTTAAAATTCAGAAGGGTCCCTGTAACTAATTTCTGATGTTTTATGCTCTGTGACCTCCATCAGAGCTCGTTTTATTAAAGTCAGTGGAAAGGCCAGAGGAAAAGAAATCTGACAAAGGCCTTGGGTCACGTCCTTTCATTCTATAAAAACTTTTCTCATTTCATTTTTTTTTAGTGGCAGAATATTTCTACAGGGTTATGTCCTTTCGTGTTGTTTACCCCATACCTGATTAAAGGATGTTTCCTTCAGAGTCTGGGGGCCCCGTTCCATCATAGCATGCAAGGGCTCCAGCACCTCAAACATGCCTTTCACGTTCCTTTCCCCAAAGTACAAACGAGATGCCTCTTCCAGGCCTTCATGCCACATCTCATGCCAGAGGATGGCCACTCGGATCAGCTCCTCGCTCACCTGAAGCCAAGAGAAGAAGGAGAGAAGCACCAAGAATCAGCTAACCTCAGAAAGGTCTGTTTTGGAGACACAGGAGGTACTATTTCCAGCAGTCAGAGGAAGTGCACAGCACCAATGCGAGGAAGAAAAACAATCCCACTCGCGCCCGCCAGCTAAGTGACCAGGGTCTATGAAGCCCCACAGTGGCTCCGACCCACCATCATGGCCTGCTGGACCAGGGTGTTGCTGTGCTCACACATGTTCTTCAGAATCTTGTTGGCTGCATTGTGCCGGGCTGTCGTGGTAGACTTAGAAGCCACTGTCAGCGGGTAGATGAGGGCCTGAGGGAAAAACAGAAGAAACATCTATAAAGGAAATGTGGGTTGGGGAAGAGCTGGTGTGAATTTTAAGGAGAATGACAAAACAAGTGGTGAGTGTCACATTAACATCTGCTTGAGACTACCAGGAAGGGGCTAACTCAGTCTTGGAGGGAACGCTTTCTTTTTAGCAAGGCTCCCGGGCCCTCTGGGACGGCTGGCTGGACAGACCCTCCTGGGCCAGGATGGAATACATGGCTCCCAGTTCCTGCGCTTGTGTCGCCAGGGCAGCTTTTGGAAAGGCTGACCACCAAACCAGTGGTTAGATGAGAAACTGCCCAGAGTCTCCACATACCTGGGGGTGGTACCGACCAATGTCTGTGAGAAGCTGGTGAATGAGACGTCCCACCAAGGGTCTGGGCGTATCAATTCTTGCAATGAGCTGAGGTATAACCTGGTATTCAAAAAGACACAGTATGTAGCATATGAGACTTGAAACAACTAGTTATTCTTCTAGGCAAAGATCAATTCTTTTAACTTGTTTCAGTTGATGCTCTGAAATGGTTCATTCCCTTCCCTTTAGTTTCTAAAAGAAAATAAAGAAAATATGGACACTTGACACTGGGACCGAGCCCTACTTCCTTAGCACTGTATTAACACACACTGCCTTGTGACACTGAACACAGCATGCTTGTAAGAGGAGACACACAGAAGAGAGACTTGGAGCCACCTTCACCTGTAACCAAGTGTCCTCACCTGTAGCCAGGTATCAATCTGGATGGCTTTCACCCCCTCCACTAAGGCCTCATTGACATCTGGCCAGTGACCATAATCAAACCATAAGGTGAGAACTCTGAAAAAGAAATGAGAAAGTCACAGAAAATTTAGTTTCCCAGTTTTTGCCTGCCTGTTTTTCATCTCTAAGGCTCCTGAGAAGAGAGCTGGCAGGGACTCCAACCAGTAACTCTCAAATGTGTTTGGCCTCCCATGGGAGCAGGTGTCTGTGATGGGTGGCAGTGCTCTTGACCGAACACCATAAGAGTCACCCTGAGCAAATGAGCATTTCATCCCAGGTCACCGAGGGGTCACCATGGCATGTATGCAAACATCAAACAAACGAGCCAGGATAACCTTTAGAGAGCCACAAGTCTGCACATGTAAGAGTCGCTGTACGGCAGAGGCAACAGGGACACCTGGCTCTTAGCTGGCTGGAGATCCTCAAATGAAGGAGGACGTGGACCTTGTCACCTTTACCCTCTGGGCTAACTGATTTGAGTCATTTGTTAAGACCTCTCCAAGTTGCTGAGGGATTTTAGAAATACTGTGACTTCAATAGGCAACAGGTGGTCAGAAAAAAGAAATATTGTGATTAACAGATGGGTTAATAATCCCTACATAATAAACCACACATGGAGAGTTCTCACTCCACTTCTCCTCCTCACTCTCTGTAGGTTTCACCCACACAGGTGGGGCCCAGTCAGCTGTTACTCCTTAAATGCAGTGCAGAAAAAAGGCACATACATCGATCTTGGGTGTCCTGATCAGGGTCAGGAAGGGAAAGAGGACTTTTATGTGTGACTTCTAGGTCTTGCCATTAACATGGCCTACCAGAGTTGCATCCTTCCCTTCTCTGATACCTGAGTGTATCCTGGAGGTTGTTGCCTCGTGACAAGGAGATGGAACGGAAGAAGCCCTGGACGGCAGGCACCGTGTACATCAGGAGGGTTTTGGACAGATCCTGTTGGAACACACACGTGTTAGCGACACTCTTGCCTCTGCTTTCTCATCTGTAAAATGGGCGTAAGAGTATACTAACTGTACCTACTTCAAAGGGTGGTTATAACAATTAAATCGGTTAATGCATGAAAAATCTTTAATCATTACCTGGCACATAGCAAAGACTCAATAAATGGCAACTGTATCATAACTGTTATTATCTTGGGCTGACAGTGGCTTCCTGAACAGGATGGAGGGAGGAGGTGGGGCTGAGGCTCTGAACACCCGGATCTCTGGGCCTGCCAGCTGCCCTGGTGCATTCTGAACTGACAGCCCAAGGGGAAGGGGAAGAAGTGGAAGTGGAGAGAAAAAGGCAGAGGACGGACCTCCCAAGCCCCATCCTCAGAGTGGACCCGCAGCTGTGTACAGCCACCCACACACAGGTGCAGCACGTAGAGAATGAGCTCATCCACAGGGAAGCTTGACAAGGAGCTTGCTCTTCAGCATAGAGGCTGCGTCAGCTCCCCAAACACAAATATTCACACACAAAGCCCTGTCTCAGGCAGTGCTGGATGGTAGATAGGCAGTATTTTCCAGCTCCACCTGGCACTTCAGATACAGCCTCAGGTTCCTTTTAAGCTTAACAACGATTCCATTTCTCAGAGAGCCTGGCACCTTGGTTGGTTGTTAATAAGGAAGAAGGGAAGGGTACCTCAGTGACCTTCTTCTGCAGCGGCGATGGGGTGGGGCTGTTCTCGGTGCTCTCGGCCTCGCTCTCACTGTTGCTGCCCTCGGTGCTGGCAGTGGTGGTGGCAGTGGCGGCCGTGGTGGCGGCAGTGGTGGCGTTGGTGATGTTGGCCCCGCTGGCATGACGCAGTTTCTTCTTCTCATCGCGGGCTTGGTTCTGATGTTTGTAGTGTAGCACAGCTTCGAAGTTCATCACTGCCCACGCATGCCAGGCCTGGTTGGGGAGAAAGGCAAGGACAGACACTGGAGCTGTGACCAACAGCAGGGCTCAGAGGAGCGCAAGGTCAATGCTGAGGAACAGCTGCTCCTGCCTGTTCTGTGTGTCCATAAAGCAAACACTTCAAGGAGACACTCAGAAATGGCTGTTTTACTAAATTCAACATGATCCACTCACTTTGTGGAGCACTAACTATATAACGTACTATGAGTGCACTGCGAGAAGGGCACAGCAAGAGGAGCAGGAGAGAGCTCTTGCCTCAAGGGATCTCCCGGCCTCCTAGGGGAGCTCAGGCACAAACCTGAAGACCTAGGTACTCTGCAAGGCACAATGGGAGTAGCAAGGACAGGCATTTGGAAAGCTTTGTCAAGAAGAGGGATTTGGGGTAGGTCTGGAAGAGAGCTGCAGAAGGGCAAGGAGGGAAACAAGAAGGCAGCGGTGGGGACTACTTGGCAAGGGGGAAGAATAAGGCCAGAGATGTGCAGATTGGTTCACGGAAAACAAGCCCATGAATGTGACCGCGCAGGGGATACACACAGGCGAGGAGTGAGAGTGAGGCCAGCAAAGCACGCCTGGAGCAGGCACGGGGCTGGCACTTTCACCCAGAAAGCAGAGCTGCACTGGGTATAAAGTGTACATTTAGGGGAGAGCAGAAGTGGCAAGCAGAAGTGGGGGCAAGCAGCAGTTATCACAATATTTCAAGGGAGCAAAGTTTTGACAGGTCACCAGATAGTGGACAAAGGAAGACATGAAGAGCATAGGAGCCTGACAGAGAAAGAATCTCACTCATCTGCCTGGTCCCAACACCTAGCCCACGGCCTGACAGAGAACCAGTGCTCAATGCTTGAAGGAAGAACCGCTGGTGCTTATTTGGATAAAGGAATACTACTCTCTCTGGGGTTCTGAGCGGCAATGACTCTACAGCGTACCACCACTTGGTTTAGCGAGTGTGAGGCAGAGTTTGCTTCCAGGCATGGTAACTTTGCAGTGATAGTAGGACACTACATGACCCATTAATAGCTGAACTTTCTGAATAATTGGGAAATTCGTTCGTATGCCTTGCCAAAAACCTTGAACACAGGTGTGTCCGTTTTCTCAACTAAGGAGAATAGGTTGATCACAACTAACCTTTACTTGATGAGTAAGAATTCTACAATGACCCAGGTTTGTTTTTCCATACCTTCATTTATTCACTGAATATCTCTTGTGTATCTGCTATGTGCCTGGCAATGACCTGGGGTCAAGGTGAACAAGACAAACAGTCCTGGCATGCACACAGGGCCATGACGTTGATGGTAGAATACATCATAAAACAAAAGGGACCCACATTAGGAAAACCTTTTAAAAACTAAAACTAAAGTTCCTGAAACCAACTTTTTTCTTGTGATTTGCTTACTTCCTAAAAGCTAAATGAATGAAAGTAACTCTGGTTAGAATACAACTCTGATTAATAAGCTTCCAGTTAATAGTGTTTACCGGATGTATTCCAGCTTTGGACATGCAAGCTGTCCTAGAGAGAGTATTACTCTTATGACAAAATGGATATTTTTCAAACCAGAATGAAGCATGCCTAAACAAAGGTAAGATCTGTATTATAAGTGCTTCTGCAGTCCTCAGATGCAAGTTTAGATTTCAGAGAGATTAATTCACAAAGTATTGGCAAGCCAAGGAAATACTGGAAAGACATCAATGACATCTGCCACACCAAGTAGTTACCAGGAAGCCTCTCAAAAAGAAATAAAAAAGTATGTTCTCACCAAAGATATATACTTCCAAAAATCACCCCTCCATCAATCACATCTTTTATATATTTTCTAATTCTGTTTATCTCTTTCAAAAGTTTCCTGTAACATAACAGGATGTTACTTGGATCTTTCCAATAAAAACAAAGAAAGTTAAGTTCTTAGCTGAGGAGCAGGCAAGGATGCAAATCAGAAAAACGCTGAGCAAGAACAGATGACCTAAGGGAAGATGTCGCTCCAGAGATTAACCATGTGTCCAGATGCTCCCAGGAAAACAAGCAGCTCAGAGTCTATAAGACAGCAGCAATCCTCAACACCACATACACATAATAATGGTGTAACAAGTATTTGTCCAATAATCTTTCTGTATTAATTAAACTTGTAGGGGGAAATGCAGGCTCCCTGGGCCTCTTATAGATAGGCTCCAGGGACTCAAGAAGTAAGTTCACAGCATCAGCCTAGCTCCGCAGAAGCTCAGCTGTAACCATGAGCACACAGGAGGACATGAGCCAGCCAGGGTGCTGGGTCTCACAGGTGGCCTGCTTCTGATCACCTTGTACCAGCTGCGGTCGTGCTCTGTGGCGGCGCTGTAGTACTGCAGCACTTTGGGGATTGTGCTCTCATTGATGCCCTGTAGATTCAGCTGCCACTCTCCAAGTTTCAGGAAGCATCTGGAAGCAGAGAAACAAGCCCCCATGACATTCCCTCCTCAAAACAGCCCTCCTAAGAGGACCACAAATTGTTAGGGGACACTGAAGCCCTTCTGGTATTTCCTCTTGTTCTCAAGAGGCAATGTGAAGGAGCTAGCAAAATTTTCAGCCATATGCAAGAAAGGAGATGGGCTTTTGGAATACATTTTTAAGATACCATCTTTCCATCTTGACCTTGGTCTCTCAATGACAGCATAAACCATGTACCTGGTACAGATAGGTCTGTATGGACTTATCTACCCCAAACCCAATTTTTTGTGGGTGACAGTTGTTGAGAGTTACTTCTTTATTGATTGCTATATGGCTTCTCCCTTACTTTTCCCTTCGCCTCCATTCTTTGTAATGAGATTAGCCCACATTTACTGACTGCTACTGTATTCCAAGTGCTGCTTGAAATGCTTGGCATTGTACTCTTTGCATTAATCCTCACACTACTTTATACCACCCTAGGAAATAGAAACTGTTACTATCCCTTTTATATTGGTAACTGAGGCATAGAGAGGTTAAGTCACTTCTCTGAAGTCAAATATCAAATCTGCAGCATAGAGTGGCACAGTGGCTCACACCTATAATCCCAGCATTTTGGAAGGCTGTGGAGGGAGGCTGGCTGGAGCACAGGAGTTTGAGACCAGCCTGGGCAACATTAAACTTGTAGGAGGAAATGCAGGCTCTATGCCTGTTCTTTTGTAGAGACCTCATTTCTACAAAAAACTAGCCAGTGTGGTGGCACGTGCCTATAGCTACTTGGGAAACTGAGGTGGGAGGATTGCTTAAGCCCAGGAGATCAAGGCTATACTCTAGCCTGGGTGACACAGCAAGACCATCTCAAAAAAAAAAGGGGGGGGGCAGCATATCTGACATTTGAAAACAAGGACTCTAAAACCAGACGCCAGGAGAACAGCACATGGGTGCTCTTGGGCTGCTGAACCTAGGAAAGCAAGTGGCAGAGACTTTGAGAGCAGCATGCTTTGGTGGTTGGCTGGGATCCCTACTGGAAAAGGAAAGAGAGATGTCAGCAATCAGCCACCCAAGAAGCCTTGAACTCCTCCTTGCTGCAGAAGCTGCTGGGATGACAGGGCTGGAATGTGACTTGCCCCAGGTCAGTGGGGACCTCACCGGGCCATGAGCTTGTGCAGTTCCTGCTTATGCTGCTGGTCCTCAGTAGCGATGGCATGCTGGGCCTGTTGCTGCATGGTCTGGACAAAATGCTGCATGTGCTGGAAGGCATCGATCTGTAACAGGACAAAGGCACAGAGAGCCACTTGGCTTGCGGCCCAGCTTCAGAGGAAGGGAGCTACCGTTCATCTGATAGGCATGAGTCAACCCCTCTCCAAACAGAATACCCTAGAGCACAGAATGACGACCCCATAGGACAGAGGACCAGGGTGTGATACTGGGAGAGACTGGGCTTTTCAAAAAGATTCATGACTTATTCAACTCAAGTCTTGGCTCTCCTTTGCCAACTATAATTACCAGTTTTATAAGCCTTGGCAAAGTTTCATGCCTGGCTACCCCAAATAAAAATTCCTACAAAGTAATTTGAAACAACTGCTTACTTCACTATCAATATGTTACTCTGGGGGATATTAGGCTTTTGGGAATTGTTTCAGGCTAATAAAACTTTGGTATTTGTTTACAACACCAGGATACCTTGGACAGTCCAGTGGAGCAAAAACTATGGATTTAAAAATCATATAGCACCCAAATAAGAACACAGATTTGGGGTGAAAACCCTCATGCATTCACAGGGAATAGGGAGAAGATATTAGCTCAGCAAACATCTGGTTGAACAGGGTGACTTAGGGGCAAAATCTCCAGAGCACCCTAAAAGAGCTAGATCTATTTATACTACCGGCTTGTATACAAAGTGAGCAGAGGGCATGTGAGTCAGGAACAGACAGCTGAACTGAGGAAGGGCAGAGACAGAATCACAGATCTGAGACTACTGTACAAGCCTGCCACATCCAGTTGAACCAGCATCTTGATAAGTGGGGTCCATATCACTTTTAAAGGGAAAAACAAATCTTTTCTGGTTTTTCTAGAGGGGGGAAAACCCACAAATAGAAACAAAAATAATAATAAAGGGCTTCAAGGATGGAGATAGAATGTACAAACACCAAAAGCTCAAATGGAAAAATGGCAAAATCTAAATGCATTAACACAGGGAAAGGAAACATTATATGAGAGAATGTGAAAAAGAGGCAATGTGTTCTGTGCTGCAGGAGAAGGAAAAAATCAAGACTTCAGATAAATAACAGTTCTCCTTATGGTAAATCATATAAGAGGTATTTTTGTTTGTTTTAAATAAAAACATGTTAGCCAGGTGCAGTGGCTCACACCTGTAATCCCAGCACTTTAGGAGGCCGAGGCGGGTGGATCACCTGAGGTCAGGAGTTCCAGACCAGCCTGGCCAACATGGTGAAACCTGTCTCTACCAAAAATACAAAAATTAGCCGGGCGTGGTGGGGCGCGCCTGTAATCCCAGCTATTTGGGAGGCTGAGGCAGGAGAATTGCTTGAACCCGGGAGGCAGAGGTTGTAGTGAGCCAAGATCGTGCCACTGCATTCCAACCTGGGCAACAGAGTGAGACTGTCTCAAAAAAAAAAAAAAAAAAAAAAAAAGAAAGAAAGAAAAGAAAAAAGGCTGGGTGTGGTGGCTCACGCCTGTAATCTCAGCACTTTGGGAGGCCAAGGTGGGTGGATCACCTGAGGTCAGGAGTTCGAGACCAGCCTGGCCAATATGGTGAAACCCCGTCTCTACTAAAAATACAAAAATTAGCTGGGCGTGGTGGTGGCTGCCTGTAATCCCAGCTACTCAGGAGGCTGAGGCAGGAGAATTGCTTGAACCTGGAGGCAGAGGTTGCAGTGAGCCAAGATCACACCACTGCACTCCAGTTTGGGTGACAAGAGCGAAACTCTGTCTCAAAAAAACAAACAAACAAACAAACAAACAAAAAACATGTTAGTGATGATGGCCTTGAAGAAAATGAAACTCCCTAGCTTGGGGGCCAGGACCAACCTCAGATGCTTTTCAATATAAGGAATTAATTGGCATGAAGAGATTGGGTTAACCCAGAGCCAGAATGACATGACAAACAATTAATCAAGCAGCTAATCCATGCATGAGGACAGGGCAGGCACACAGATGTTCCAACACTTAACAAGACACCTGTCTCCCTCAGACATCTGTCTTCACAGGGATCCATTACTCACCACCAACTTTGAAAAATGAACTACAATAGCATCCCACACTTGGGAAGTGATAAATGTTCCTTTAATTTTAATTTTTTTAATTAAAATTTTTATTCCATTAGAGACAGGGTCTCTCACTCTGTTACCCAGGCTGAAGTGCAGTGGTGCAATGATAGCTCACTGCAGACTTGAACACTTTTGCTCAAGTGATCCTCCTACCTCAGCCTCCCAGTAGCTGAAACTACAGGCACACACCACCATGCCCAGTTAATTTTAATTTTAATTTTTAGTAGAGATGAGGTCTTGCTATGTTGCCCAGGTTGGTCTCAAATTCCTGGGCTCAAGCAATCTTCCCACCACGGCCTCCCAAAGTGCTGGGATTACAGGTGTGAACCACCCTTTAGTTTTTTTTTTTTTCTAGGAGAACTACATTGACCAGTCTTAAATCTGATTTTTTTTTTTTTTTTTGAAACAGAGTTTCGCTCTTGTCACCCAGGATGGAGTGCAGTGGCGTGATCTTGGCTCACTGCAACCTCTGCCTCCCAGGTTCAAGCGATTCTCCCACCTCAACTTCCTGAGTAGCTGGGAGTACAGGTATGCATCACCACACCTGGCTAATTTTTGCATTTTTAGTAGAGACGGTGCTTCACCATGTTGCCCAGGCTGGTCTCAAACTCCTGACCTCAAGTGATTCGCCTGCCTCAGCCTCCCAAAGTGCTGGGATCATAGGCGTGAGCCACCACACCTGGCTTAAATCTGATTAAAAAAAAAAAAAAAAGAATTGGGAGGCGGTAGTAAAAAAACTCAATCACCAAAAAGGTGATAACTCAGTGTGATCATTGCATACGTCACGCAGGTAGGAGCTAAACTAGGAACTCTGATAGTAGGTGCTTTTCAGAGCCCATAAGCTACCTGTCATCAACAATCCAGACACTGGGTTTAAACTCTTTGGTGGACTTAATAAGGAGCTGAACAAAATATAAACTGCCAAAGCTGGGGAGGCTGGGTATTAAGTTTGGATTTGAAGCCCAATATTTTGTTTATCCAGCATAAGAGAATCCAGTATCTTTCTACTGTATAGTACAAGGCAACTTATTTTCAAGGAATTGGAAAATTTCTATTTAAAATTTGTTTTCTCCATCCCCAGGAAATGAAAAAAGGGAAAAGTGATTCTTTCTCTCTTATAAATGAAGGACCTGTCACTTGGAAGAAGGGGCTTCTCATAGACCCACAGGATTTTAGCTAGGCACAATATTCTGGTTCTAGATTGCATGGGTGGGTTTGTGGGCAAGAACAATGGCCTTGGCTCAGTGAAATTTTACAGAAGGACCAGCCTGTCTCTGGACTCTGTGAAGTGTCTTGTCTAGGAAAACATGATACATATACCCATAGCCTGATGCCTTCCAGGATAACAGGGTCTGCTTTTCCCACAAATACTTTCCTTTGCCTCAGGCGAGGCAGAGCATGATTCTTGTTTACAGTGGAGGAAAGTAAGGCTCAGTGAGTGTCTTGCTCAGCAGCACAATTATTAAGTAGTCAGTTTTCCTTGGGTAGCTCCTTAACTATGAAGATATGACATCTCTAGTTCTGGGCTTGAAGTCCCAGCACTTTACTTTAAATAGGTTCCTGATTTTTAATTCCACAGAATTTGGGCTACTAAGAAAGACTATTCCATGGAGAAGTTGGGCTGGGGTCTTATGTTGAAAGAAGCCACTCCTTGCTTGAGATATTACCCAAAAGACTTCTTTGGCCTGCCTTGGGCAAGACAGTCAAAGACTTGGAGGCTATACATAGGAGGGAAACCAGACTATACTCAGATCCAGCACCTTCTGTTTTTCTCATTTGCCTGGAGGAGGTCAGGCTTTGAATCAGAAATGCTCTGGCCTGGGAGGCTCACAGAGACTGAAAAATAAAACAAAACAACAAAAAAACAAATAAAATCTCCAAGCTGCACATTTGAAGAAGGAAACTTAGGTCATTGGTACTGCAGTAAATCCCAAAGACCAGGTGCCTGGGTACAGGCTGGCTGATCCCACTCTGGGTGGTATTCACAGCCACCCTGATTCAGTCATGTATAAAATTAGTCAATTTCTAGACCCAGTCCCCAGATCTCCTAAGTGTGCCTTCTGCAGAAACACAACTTCTATTTTATGAGATCTTCCCACAGCAAAGGCTCCAGTGGCTGGGTTTTATTCCTCTCTCATCTCAGGTACCTCACTGTGGGGGTCACAATGGGGAGAGAAGGCTAGTGAGACTCCCTCTTCCTTTTAAGAAGGAGGAAGGGGAAGCCAAAGCAGGTGCTGACTTTGCCTCCAGGGCCTACTGTTTATTAGTCCTCAGCATCATCCAGGCAGATTGTTTAAAGAAAAAAACCCCCAAACCAGGAGCCACATCTATTTCCCAAGGGCTTGTCTGTACATAAAGTCAGAAGAATTCTACATTGGCTTCAAGATAACTTTCCCTCCTGGTTTCAGCATTATACCCTGCATGTTATTCCTTTTGAATCCAAACTGATGACAGGAGAGGAGACCAGAAGTCTGAAAAACCCAAATTGGTCTTATGAAAGTTCTAGTCTGTGTATTTACAAATCTGCTCTTTTTTGTACCAAACAGCCCATCTTCTCTTAGGGGTAGAAAGTGTGCCCTTTCTATGTCCCAGCACTTTCTAGATACAAATACATATAACTGTGATCACATTCATTGGTTTGATCAATGGTATACACGCCATCTCCTCAACTATGATTCACTCTATGAAATCAGGCCAAATAGCTTCGTAACAGGAAGAGACTCCCTGACATTGTGAGTAGGTGGTTTAAACACTGTTTCTTTTCTGGCCTTAAAGAGGCAGAGAGAAGCAGATTAGGCGAGCATTCTGGAGAAGGTGGTCTGTTCTGGATGCGTTGGGATACAGACCTTGCGGGCACTCTTCCACATGTTTTTCATGTAGGCATAGGTCACCTGAGGGTGAACTGTTGGCAGAGGATGGTCAAGTTGCCGAGACGGATCAACTCCCAGGAGCAACACTAAAGTTTTATGAGCAAGAGCCTTAAAAATAAGAGAAACTGGGTTATAGACAGAACTGGACAGCCCAGGGACACCATGGGGCCCTACCTGCCCATGTGGGTGGGTGTTTATCACTCACCAGCCTGCCACTCTTGCCGCACAGGCTTGCATACTTGAGCCAGGTTCTCATGTCTTCATGAGGACTGACCACAAGGGACCGCACCATAAGGATTTTCTGCCAGTCCTCTACGATACGCTGGCAGCCCTGGAACATTCAGAAGTGAAGATTAGATATGTCTTCTGATACATTGTTTTTGTGGCAGAGTCTTGCTCTGTCGCCCAGGCTGGAGTGCAGTGGTGCAATCTTGGCTCACTGCAACCTCTGCCTCCCGGGTTCAAGCAATTCTCCTGCCTCAGCCTCCAGAGTAGCTGGGATTACAGGCGTGTGCCATCATGCCTGGCTAAGTTTTGTATTTTTAGTAGAGACGGGGTTTCAGCATCTTGGCCAGGCTGGTCTTGAACTCCTGACCTTGTGATCCAACCGTCTTGGCCTCCCAAAGTGCTGGGATTACAGGCGTGAGCCAGCGTGCCCGGCCTTTTCTTGTATTTTTAATAGAGATGGTGTTTCACCATGACGGCAAGGCTGCTCTCGAACTCCTGACCTTAACTGATCTGCCTGCTTCGGCTCCCAAAGTTCTGGGATTACAGGCACGAGCCACCATGCCTGGCCTTCTGATACATTTTAACTTCCCTGCAAGCCACAGCCAAATCCACTGTGAAACACAACGGAGATTTGCTGATAGAATCTCAGCTTTCTCAGGTTAAGGGTACTGTGAGTGAAATACCCTTAGGCAGCAGTCCCCAACCTTTTTGGCACCAGGGACTAGTTTTGTGGAAGACAATTATTCCACAGATTGGGTGGGGGGCGGGGGGATGGTTTTCAGATGACTGTTTCACCTCAGATCATCAGGCATTAGATTCTCATAAGGAGCATGCAACCTAGATCCCTTGCATGCGCAGTTCATAATAGGGTTCATGCTCCTATGAGAATCCAGTGTGGCTGCTGATCTGACAGGAGGTGGAGCTTGCCCATCCCTCACCTCCTGCTGTGCCTCCCGGTTCCTAACAGGCTACTCACCGGTCCCCGGCCCCGGGTCTGGGGACCCTTGCCCTTAGGGGCGTCTCAGCAGTTTGAGAGATGGTATAGCATGGGTTTGGAGCTTGAATCCTGCCTCTGTCACTTGCTACCCTATGTGACTTTGGGCAAATCACTTAACCTCTGACAGATCTGTAGGGTGGAATAAAAATAGTACCAGTTTCATAGGGATACGGTGAAGACTAAATAAATTAAATGATTGATTCCAATTTATTTTGTGAATGGTGAATAACACATAATACATCTTCAACTTTAAAATTTTGTTTCAGTCTTTCTGGTTGAAGATGACTATCACTGACAAAGATATTAAATTTAAAATGTATCATTCAAAGTTGAAAAATGAATTAAATGTAAAGAAGTTTAAAAATTTTTGAAGTGACCTTGTTTTTAAGTTGGTAGCATTTATATTTCTGAAGTTATTAAAGCCTAAACCTCCATTAAGACTTCTGGAAAAAAAAAAAAAAAAAAGACTGTTGAGATGCCATGTATGTTGGCATCTTTGATTCTTTCTTCTTCATTTCTACTCATCTCAGATCAAAAAGTATACACAGAAGGGGAAATGCTTCATTCAGTTACACTTAGAAATTCTTCTTTCTTTTTTTTTGATAGGGTCTCACTCTGTCACCCAGGCTGGAGTAAAGTGGTGCAATCATGGCTCACTGCAGCCTCAACCTCCCAGGTTCAAGCGATCCTCCCGCCTCAACCTCCTGAGTAGCTGGGACTATGGGCGCACATCACATCTGGCTAATTTTTGTATTTTTTGAAGAGATGGGGTTTTGCCACATTGCCAAGGCCGGTCTCAAACTCCTGGGCTTAAGCTATCTGCCTGCCTCAGCCTCCCAATGTGCTGGGATTACAGGTGGGATCGTTCTTGTCTCCCAGGCTGGAGTGCAGTGGCTCGGTCTCGGCTCACTGCAACCTCTGCCTCCAAGGTTCAAGCGATTCTTCTGCCTCAGCCTCTGAGTAGCTGGAACTACAGGTGTGTGCCACCATGCCTGGCTAATTTTTGTATTTTTAGTAGATATGGGGTTTTGCTATGTTGGCCAGCCTGGTCTTGAACTCCTGACCTCAAGCAATCCACCCACCTCGGCCTCCTAAAGTGCTGGGATTACAGGAATGAGCCACTGTGCCTGGCCACAAATTCTTTATACTTAAAAAAAAAGAAAAAAGGCGGGGCACGGTGGCTCATGCCTGTAATCCCAGCACTTTGGGAGGCTGAGGTGGGGGGATCACAAGGTCAGGAGATCGAGATCATCCTGGCTAATACGGTGAAACCCCGTCTCTACTAAAAAAAAAAAAAAAAAAAAAAAAAATTAGCCAGGCGTGGTGGTGGGTGCCTGTAGTCCCAGCTACTCAGGAGGCTGAGGCAGGAGAATGGCGTGAACTTGGGAGGCGGAGCTTGCAGTAAGCCGAGATCGTGCCACTGCACTCCAGCCTGGGGGACTCAGCGAGACTCCGTCTCAAAAAAAAAAAAAATAAATAAATAAAATAAAATAATAAAAAAGTGAATTAATTATCAAAGGGGCTTAAGCTAATTTTACATCTAACAACTATAGAGAGTCAGGTTGGGGACCGCTGCCTAAGGGTATTTCACTCACAGTACCCTTAACCTGAGAAAGCTGAGATTCTATCAGCAAATCTCCATTGTGTTTCACAGTGGATTTGGCTGTGGCTTGCAGGGAAGTTAAAATGTATCAGAAGGCCAGGCATGGTGGCTCATGCCTGTAATCCCAGAACTTTGGGAGCCGAAGCAGGCAGAACTCCTTTTTTTTTTTTTTTTGGAGATGGAGTCTCATTCTGTCCCTCAGGCTGGAGTGCAGTGGCGCAATCTTGGCTCACTGCAACCTCTGCCTCCCAGGTCCAAGCGATTCTCCTGCCTCAGCCTCCCAAGTAGCTGGGATTACAGATGTGCGCCACCACACCTAGCTAATTTTTGTATTTTTTTCTTTTAGCAGAGAGGGGGTTTCTCTATGTTGGCCAGGCTAAGTCTCAAACTCCTGACCTCAAGCGATCCACCTGCCTCAGCCTCCCAAAGTGCTGGGATTACAGGTGTGAGCCACCATGCCTGGCCAAGTGAACTCCTTTTTCATCCTTGTTGATAAGAAGTCAGACTCAGAAGGGGAGTTCCTGAGATCTACTGCTTCATGGTAAATTCCATGAACCCATGGAGCTGTCCTCCATGGAGATAAACTTAAAAGTCTAGCGACAATGATCTCAGGCTTTTAGCTATGATAAGATGCAGTCTGAGCCTGACTGGAGAACCCAAGGCAAGAAGAGACCCAGCGCCAGTAAGGCTGACCTCTCTAACTGCCCTATGGGAAGGTCTTAGGAACCAAAAGCATTGGTGCAACTCCAAAGAAAAGTAACAAACATGTATTTTTCCACTACTATAATACTGGTTGGGGATTTTAATTTAAATGATTTGACCACAAAATGGCAGTTTTCTAGCCCCAGCAGTTCATTTGACAGCAAGCCATCCACAAGAGCCAAATTTCCACTATAAATGTAATGCTTTACTTTTAGGCCTTGGACCACATTTTTCCATCCCATGAAGTGTGACAACAATGATTTCGAAAGTTAAAATAACAGAAAAAAGTACATTGAGTGATTGTTTTTTGTGACTTCTCACCAATAGTTAGGTTCTCCCAGATGCTGAAATAATTTGGCCTCCTGTAAGCCAAAAAGCATCTTGCTGCCTCAAGATAGGAAAGTCACGAAGGCTTAAGGTGGTGGCAGTGTCCTGGACCCAGTAAAGTCAGACAGGCATCTCTCTTCCCAGGACTCATTCCATGCCTCCCCTCTCCTCTAAGTCTATATTTGGATCAAGTCCCACTTGTCAGACTGTCAGAAGGTTCATCAGATCTCTGCTGTAGAAACTCTTTATTATAGGCATTTCAAAGAATTGGGGTGTGTACAAATCAAGTGGGAAATGCTTATTTGTGGAATTCTTTCTGGTGCCCAGGAGACAATTTTCCATCAAAACATTCACTGGGCATTTCATAATTACTAATAAAACATGTAAAAGAACTGTATGTGCTCATTTCAGAGCCATAAATGACTATATTCATAGATGTTCCTTTGCCCATTGCTCTTTCCTGTCCAGGGGAATGTGCCCTGAGCTTCCTAGGCAGGAATGTGTTTGGAGTCAAAAGGTTTTGTCGCAGCCTACTGAGACGCCTGGAAGCACAAACTTCAATTGGTCTGAAGCGAGAATTTGGAATTAGCAATTAGGTGGGGATCTAGTTGAGAGGAAATGGTTTATAACTGGGGGGATGGATTATGATAGGTAGGGAGAAAAATGGTTTCTGGAGTGGTAAAGGCTTTCTCTCTTTTTTCTTTTGCTGATGAACTTCCTATCCTACCCACTCAAGGAATGGGAGAACTGGCCATCCTTCCCAGAACATTTAGACTCCTGACTCCCAGACCTGGAGTGACAGTTTCTCATGTTAAAATGATCAGAATGTGACAATGAAAACACTGATGGAGGACTTGGGAAAGCTTCTCTACAAGCGGAAACTGCAGTGGAAGAAAAGTCTCAATAGAGGCGACAGGATGACTCTGACCTAAGTAACTATAAATAGCAGGAGTTGGCCAATGAGAACCTAAGGCAATCCCATCTGAAAAGCTGGTGCAGGTGGCCTCCAAGTGTAGTTAGAGCAGTGGTTCTTAGCTTTGGCTGGTGGAATCATCTGGGGGAACCTGAAAAGATACTGATCCTGAGTCTCTCCCCAGAAATTTAACTGGCCTGGGGAATAGCCTGGGCATCAGGATTTTTTAGCTCTGCAGGTGATTCTACTGTGCCGCTAAGGTTGAGAACCACTGATTTTGAGGTTATGATTCCTAACTGACTGGTCACAGGTGTCACTTACTAAAAAACATTTTTTTTAATTCCTAGAGAAGAGAATAAGAAGAGACTGGAAAATTGGTCATTTTCTCACAGCTTAAGTTTAGGTGAGGAGCCTTTGAGTATTCTGCTTTGTATGCAAGCCAAGCAACACACTGGTGGAGGAGGCAGGAAAAGCAAGTTGAGTAAGAGCCAGGGTGGAGGGGGGCACTCACCCAGGTCCTGGAAGGGGTAGGGGTAGGTGGGTGAACTGGGGCTTTCTACCAAGCTCACCTGCAGTCTCTCCCACCAGATCTGGCGGATGATCTCTCGTCGCTCGGGGACAAGTTTGTACTGGATAACCTCCTCCAGCTCGGACAGCATGTGGCAAGAAACCATGGCCTGATGGAAGCAAATCGCATTCCAAACTAATTACTGCACGAACAATCCAAAAGACAGGATTAATTTAAATCATTCCTTCTGGTGTCAGGGTATCTGCCGATCAGAGAAAACAGGCACGTTTCCAGCAGCCTGTGAGTTCTCAATAGCCCATTCTGAAAACAGTATGGAAATAAGCCTCAAAAATGACAATGTGCAGAATAGCTGACACTTACCCCATATGCCCGACTGTAACTCTCTCCTGCCATCGCAGTTAATTCAGCATCCAGCAGGTCCCTGGCCTTGTCAATGCACTAGAAGAGAAACAACCCTTGGGACTGAGCTCTGGACTTGGGAGCTTAGGGTTATTTTAGGGCACCCCAACTAGCTACAGAAGTTATCTGTCTCACTTAAATTCCAGGGATGAAAAGAGAAATTCGCTGAAGAAGGGCATTTTCCCAGAACTGAATGGCTTGAGAGGAGGTATTATCCAATTTCTCATCGAAGACAGAAATGTATGGTATCCAAAACTTTAACATCTATCTAAGGTAACACACAAAATCTTAGGTGGCAAGGGCATGGGAATGTGGGCTGTAAAACCGAATCATGGGTTCTTGCATCTCAAGAGGACATAACTGGGGATCTACCCTTTTTTTTTTTTTTTTTTCTTCTCTGAGACACAGTCTCATTCTGTCACCCAGGCTGGAGTGCAGTGGTGTGATCTTGGCTCACTGCAGTCTCCACCTCCCGGGTTCAAGCGATTCTCTTGCCTCAGCCTCCCAAGTAGCTGGGATGCTGGGGTTACAGGCGCTCGCCACCACGCCCAGCTAATTTTTGTATTTTTAGTAGAGATAGGGTTTCACCATGTTGGGCAGGCTGGTCTTGAACTCCTGGTCTCAAGTGATCCGTCTGCCTCGGCCTCCCAAAGTGCTGGGATTACAGGTGTGAGCCACTGTGCCCAGCCTGGGGATCTACCCTCTTTTAACTTTTTCTTGCTGGGCATGTTTATGAAAATAGATTCTGCACACACTTCAATGGCTCCAGGTGGTAGCTCTGGCTTCCAAGCACCCTCTGTCCTTATGAGGGAGTGTCTCTAAAATTGGCAGAGATGCCCAATCCTGTCCACGTGAACGGGAACTCTTGTGTCTCTGACAGAGACCACCAAGATCTTGGTTCTCATCACACAAATGACAGCCTGGGGGACGCCACAGCACTGCAGTTTGAGTTTCCTCTGTGCCATCAATTAAAAACCCCTCATGCAGAGCTTTTCCCGTTTTTGAATGTTTAAGGTTAATTATAGTGTCCCAATGCCTTAAGTGCTCAGATCATTTACCCGGGCACCTCATCTAAGTCTCGTGTCTGACAGGGTGGATGGGATTACTTCATTATTTCATTCTGCAAGTCAGCATACTATTTGCAAATAAGTACTAGCTTCCTCAGAAGGTAATCAATGTGTGACATGCCTGCATGGCCAGAAGACCCTTGTGACTGATTTCTGCTGCACAGTGAGACTGCTGGCTCTCTGAATCCTATCTTTTGGTGAAATACAGCTTCTCTCTACAACAAGGGATACAATGATGACCCAACAAGCTAACTCCAAAAGCAACCGAGACAGTAGCTTCCAGAACACATTTGTCCCCCTCAGAACAATAAGTAGCCCCGGCTGACCTGCTGGCAGTCTTCTGAGTACAATGCATCAAAACCATTCAAATGCACTCACAGAGCCGAGTAAACATCAGACCTGAAGTACAATAGCTTCTTTACCAAAGCACCGTGGGCTTAGAAGCACTACAATCTTTTCCTCACTGAGAGATCTGGGTGCATGTAGGTTTTTACCTGTTGTGCCAAGGAGAAGAGGTCCTGATGCAGTGCCAGCACAGCTCTATAAAATGCCCCATCATGGGTGTCCCGAGGGATCATACAGGTGTATTCTTCCATGCTGTCCCACTGACCTATACACACACACATAGACAGAAAGCATCAAGGGGGTTGGCTGGTTGGGCTAAAGGCAGCATCTCAAATAGGTCTTGCCACTGTTATTTTCCTTTAGCTTGGGATATAAACAAGACAAATGAACTTGAGCCTCATGTACCAAAATCCTGCAGAGCCCCTATACACACTATGCAGGTTGACTTAACAAAAAAAGCCACATCTGTCTTCCAAACACAGGACTCCATGGCTGCCCAGGGAGCATCTTGACAGATGAGGGTAAGTGCATGAGTGTGAAGTCTGCACATCAAGTGGGCTGAATGCAGCACCTCATTATCCTAGAGAACTTGCTCAGGTTTCTCCAGGTGCAACAAAATTGCTTTCTTCCTTACTACTGAGACAGCTCACAGTTCAATGGTATGTTGGGAAATTACATTCTCCTCTAAACAATTGAAAATAGCCATTACACAGATGATAGGGGACAGGATTAGACAAATAGCTTGCCCATTTCATTCTGGCAATATCTTTGCCTCAGGAGGGAGGAGATAAATATTTTAAGCGACTCCATTATAACAAAAAGATGGGCTAGGTCACAGCACAGTGCTCTCTGTGTCATATTAGACAGGGGAAATAGCTGCATCCGGGAAGAGGTATTCACTTCTCCTGGTGGGGTGAGTATGTATCAAATGCCAGGATTTCCAAGACCATCTGCAGAAAAGATATCAGCTTCATTAGCTGCAAACTACAGGGCTGCCAATTTTACAAGGCATTTTCCTGCCTCTCACTCCAGACCATCGGCTCATCCATTCTCTATGCCTCTGGGCACAAGCAAATAGCTAACGATGACTCCTCAGGAAGCAATTTGTTTTTGAAAAATGTTCCGGATCTAGCCCAGAGCTCATGAAAGGAAAAGGTATAAGCTCTGTGACTCAAGAGGGACAGAAGAAGAGAATGGAGGTAGAGGGTTATGTAACTTTCCTCTGGGCTCCACAGGTGAAGCTTTTCACCAGGGACACTCTACATATCCTCTCCCTTCTTATCAAGACCATCTCTGGAACACATATTGATAATCCTCTTAGCTGGGGCCCAGTGTCAGAAATTGACATGTCTGCAGGGATTGAAAAGAAATCTCTGCTTTAAAATACTCTGGGAGTAGGAGTGAGGTGGGTAAGAATTGGGCAGCAAAGAGGAGAATAGAGACAATAAATGGTGAAAATGTTTGTAATTGCTGGAAAAGGTGAAGGGCAGATGGGGGTTCATTATACTATAATCTTCACTGTTATATATATTGGGAAACTTCTAAAATATAAGTTAAGAAATATTAACAAAAGGAGATAGACAACTGTCCTCTCCCTTTACTCCTGCTTGGGATAAAAACACGACATGGGGAGCTCCAGCAAACATGCTAGATCATGAGGTGAACTTTAAAATGGAGGCACAGGCTGAGCATGCAAAGCAGAAATCTGGAAAAAGGCTAATGATAATAGAGCCAAAATACTAGTCTGGAAACGCCTACCTCTAGATTTCATTTATAAGAGAGGAAAATAAATCAGTAACTTGCTTTAGGCAACCAAAGCCAAATCCTACTGTGGTATAAGAAGAAATATGTTTGGTCTTTGTCCCTAGTGCCTGGTATAGAGCTATCGAAAACCCTCTGCATTTCCTGAGTGATAGGAGTGTTCCGTATTATTCATAATGAGCCCCTATTGATTATGCTGATAAGGTAGAATGGTTTAAGAAAAAATTTATTTATTGAGAAGGCCAATTATAGAGATGACTTTATGACTTTAGGCATAGCTGGATGCAGGAACCTAAAGAGACTTCTCCTCATCTCTCTTTAAAACAAAAAAATTAGGGCCAGGCGCTGTGGCTCACACCTGTAATTCCAGCACTTTGGGAGGCCGAGGCGGATGGATCACGAGATCAGGAGTTCAAGACCAGCCTGGCCAACATGGTGAAACCCCGTCTCTACTAAAAATAGAAAAATTAGCCGGGCGTGGTGGCAGTGCCTGGAATCCCAGCTACTCGGAGGGCTGAGGCAGAGAATTGCTTGAACCCGGGAGGCGGAGGTTGCAGTGAGCTGAGATCGTGCCACTGCACTCCAGCCTGGGTGACAGAGCGAGACTCCATGTCAAAAAAAAAAAAAAATTATGTGTGTGTGTGTGTGTATATATATATATGTATATATACACACATACATATATATACATATATATACACACACACACATATATATATATATACACACACACACACACACACATATATATAATTGGTAGAGATAGAGTGTCACTATGTTGCCCAGGCTGATTTCAAACTCCCAGGCTCAAGTGATCCTCCTGCCCAAGCCTCATAGAGTGCTGGGATTACAGGTGTGAGTCACCACACCCAGCCTTCTCATCTCTTATTTCTGCTTTCAACTGAAAAGGTAAATGGAGACACAGAGATGCATACCCTAGTACCCTGCTGAATGTGTAGGTGTATGACCCCACTAACCTTGCAGAATATCCAAACCTATTGCCAAAGAGATTGGTTCTTTGAGTAGCATGTGACTTAAACTTTGCCTTATGCTGTCTCTCCCTCCTTCTCCCCTTCCAGGATGGGGCTGGTTACCAGAAAGACCAAGTAATTATCGGGTTTGAACTTTCAGCCCTGTCCACTGACATCCAGGAAAGGTGAAGAGGTTGAAAATTAAAGGCAATAAAAACTCTTGAACAATGAGCTTCCAGGTTGATGAAGGTGCTGGGAGGGTGAAGGTAAACCCCAGTACCACAGGACAGAAGCTTCTGCACTCCAGACCCTTCTAGACCTTCCCTCATTGTACCTGTTCATCTCTATCTTTTATAATACCCTTTATAATAAACAAGTAAATGTAAGTAAAGTGTCTCCTTTTGTTCTGTGCGCTGTCCTGGCAAATTATCAAACCTGAGGAGGAGGGTTATGGGAACCCTGATTTACAGCTGGTCAGTGAGAAACACAAATCACAACCTGGAACTTGTGATTGGCATCTGAAGTGGGGCGATATTTTGGGATGAGCCCTTAACCTGTGGGATCTGATGCTATTTCCAAGTAGATAGGGTCAGAAATGAACTACTTGACACCCCACTGGTGTCTGCTGACAATGGCTTGGTGTATGGGGAAAAGCATCTGGCATCAGTACTCTGTGTGAGTGTGCTAAGTGTGTATTTCTCACCCACTAAATCTCAATTTTGATTTTGTGCACCGTTTTCCTTGGCCTCCCCACGAAGATCCAATTTTCCCCATGTCTAACAAGTTAATAAAAATCATCAGGTAGAAAGGACAGATGGAAGGTGTAGAAGTAGGTGGATACAGACCGTTTTTACCCTTCCATAGACCTGGATCTCCACCTAGAGCCAGCACCTTACTCTTCTGATGCAAGCCCCTAGCCTCACTCACCCCATCCTTCACAGGGTGCCTGTGAGGGAAGCTTTACCTAAACCCCATGCAGCTGCAGCAGCCATCCGGGCCATCTTGGCTTGGGTCTCATCATTAACCAGGGTCCACTTTTCACAGCACTGCTGGTGGAGTTGACCCCTGAAGGAAATGAATTATATAGTCAGATTAATCCAAATCTCCTTAAACTACCAATCTTCCTCTCCTGCCCCTTGGGTTAGGTGAAGACTACACAGGAACTGGACACCTTTAATAAAAAAGCACATTCTACTAGGTCACATAATAGAGAATCAATGGGCTATTTGTTGTTTCTATGACCCGGTGCTCGTAATTTTTCTGGGTGAGTTTATCAAGGATAGGAACCATGCCTAACTCTGTGATATGAAATGTCCTGAACATCTGGCTCCCTTCATAAATATTAAATAACTTCTCTCCTATGCCAAAGAATTCTGGGCTCTTTCCCTTTGGCAGGCCTACAGAGAAAGCAATCTGAAGAGACGCATCTGGACATTCATTTTGGGCTCAAAGCTATAGGGAGAACTGGCTCCTAAAAGTATTATACCAATGGTTCCAGTCTGAAATGAAACCCAGATGAAATCAATCTGTACAGAAGAAAGGCTCTACAATGGTCGCATCTACCAGAAGGCTAGATGCTGCTTATTCTCAGAATTTTGCACAATTGCTGAATGTGAAGGAGGACTATAAGATATTGAGATATAAATGGTGCTTAAGACACTCCAATAAACAAAAGAGAACATGGAAGCCCTAGAATAGGGTCTTGCTACTGACTGTTGAAACTCCCTCTCATGTTTCGCTTCTCAATGAAAAAAAATAAACTCGGCTATTATGCAAATCCGAGCCCCTGATTTCATGTGAGCTTCAAGATGCAGCTAGGAGACTCCTTAATTTTTCCTGCTTTCTGAAAGACATGCTGCAGGATGATTTAACTTGGCACTGGAGGTGGAGTCATGAGGAAGGGCACAAGTTCTAAGTGGCCCAGGTCAGAAGCCTCATGGAACATGAGCTGCTCTGTGGTCTAAGGTGGTGTAGGAGGGCGGGGATAAAGATGCTGAAGTCAATCCCTGCAGAAGGAATCTAGGCTGAGCTCACCAAGAAGCTGACTGTGGACCACGTCTAGGAGAGGTACTCAGGGCCATTATCCAGCATCGCAGTACAGCAGATATTAACTTTGTTGTCTCTCTGGCACATGATCAAGAAAACCAGGCACACAAGCACTCTGGCTCAATACAGAGCTGAGACCAAAAAGAGGAACTGGTGGCCATGATGCCCTATGCATTTACTGAAGCTCCATTAAGGGAATAGGATAAACCTCTGTGTTGGTTTCCTGCCACTGAGACTTAGAAATCTTCACTCCTGGGCCCTGCTAGGGGTTCCCTTAGAGCAGTAGTTCTCAAACTACTAAGTGCATCAGAATCCCCTGGAAGGCTCCTTCAGATGGCTGGGCTCCACCCTGAGTTTCTGACTCAGTAGTGCTGGGATAGGGGCTGAGAATGTGCATTTGTAACAAGTTTCTATGTGACGCCAAAACTGCTGGACCAGGGGTCACAGTTTGAGAACCACTGGCTTAGAGCAGAGGCACAGCTCATCTGCACAGCATATTTTTGTAGGGATCCTGACTAGAGGTAGAAGAGAGCTGCATGATCTCCAAATGGTCCTTCCAACCCTATAGTTCAAAATTTACAGCTGGTGAACACAAGCAACTTGGATGAATGCATCCTTCATGCAAGCTGTCCCTCCTAACTCAGCCTCCCTCTATTATTTTTTCAGGATCAGCTGATTCTGTGCCACAGGACCAAGGATGTAGTTTTTCTTTTCATCTAGAGCAGGAAGCAAGTTCAGTGCTGAAATCCCACAAACTGTTACCCCAAGAGACAAAGCAGGGAGCAATGTAGGAACAGCAACTCAGAAGGGCAAGCCCTAGCAGTGAACTTCGCACGGCCTTCACCATGCAGCTGTGTGGGAACAGCTGTCAGAGCTTGGTCAGTACACAAACAAGAGCATTGCTCTTCCACAAACATTTGTTACAAAAAATAATGCAGAATATACCTAGTCCTACCTCTCAAGGGCGGTTGGGTGAGGGGCAAAACCAAATAAATAAAAAACATGAGATTGTTTATGGGGCAACAACTAGGATACGTTTTTCTGATACCTTTCACTACACATAGGGAGGACTGGGTAAAAGGTGCACCCTCTGAGACTTTGATTTTCTCACCTAGCGTTCTGGCAAAAAACGCAGAAAGTGCTTGCTTTGGCAGCACATATACTAAAATTGGAACGATACAGAAAAGATAGCATGGTCCCTGAAGATTTAAAACAAATAAAAAGCTTAGGAAGTATTCTTTCATTTGGAATGGCTCCATGGCTCCTCTTAGGGTTGAGGGCCTATGATCTCACTCCAGAGGAATCTGTTCTCAATACCTAGAGGCTGTGTGGGGAACAGTTTGAGAAGGGGGTTCACTTTAGTTCACTTTGGCTGCAGGCGTGGCTGCCTGCACCATAGGGCTGGGCAGGGCAGGGGGTGCGGGTTGCCTAGCTCTCACAGCCTCCTGGAGGCAGATAAGAATGGGGAAATGGGAAGGGTCTCAGCTCACTGTTAACTCCAGATCATTCTTCATGTCACCTCTGATGAACATCTGCCTCAGGCATATTCAGGATATACGCACACAAAAGAAATTTAGAAATTGCACTCTAAACAGAATTGACTGAATAAACCGTATCAGAAACCTGCATATGATCAGGAAAAATATTCTGCTTCTTTCGACTCGTTTTAAAACCTCTTTTAGTCTCCCACATTCTTAAATCCTTTGGTCAGCATTACTAGCCACTTACGCTTTATGGGTAACTATAAAACGGGAAAGAACCCAAGAGGTCAGAGGTATTTGGGACTGAGAACGGCAACATCAGGAGATCGATATCACTCAGCTCGGTTATCTCAACTTCTGTGAGCCTCAGTTTCTTCAACTATAACACAAAGGAATTGGAGGAAACCACATCTCAAGTCTCTTCCAATGTATCCAATCTGCTCCTACTAACCCAGCTAGGAAAAGTGGTCATCTTTAATGTGAAAGGAGAGGAGTGGAAGGGGAAGGGGCCAGGAGAGGTTTCAAGAGGGAAGAAACAGTGGAGAGGATTTCAAAAGTAGAAAAAGGGGCAGAAGAAGAGGGCAATTCAAAGAACGGAACGAATGAATGTAGGACTTGGAGAAGAGTGAATAATTTGGCCAGAGCTCAGATTATGAGAGAAGGGTTCACAGAGAAATGTGCTGAAGAAGCGGGCTGGTGCCATAATAGGAAAGACTTTGAATGCCAGGCTGTGATATTTATATGTAAATCCAATGGCAACAGTGAAACATTGCAGTATTTTAGGAATTGATTAGAGTTGAATTTTAAGAACACTTCCATCTCGTTTTACCTTTCTCATAACAAGATATGATTGTATGACAGCTGATATGAAACTAGAAAAATTGTTTTTGAAATAATGTGAATAATTCTTATTAACATACTTTTCTTTTGCCTTAGATCAGTGTTGTCCAATAGAGCTTTCTGTGATGATGGAAAAGTTCTCTATGTGCACTGTCCAATACAGCAGCCACTGGCCACATGTGGCTACTGAACACCTAAAATGTGGTATGACTGAGGAACTGAATTTCACATTTTATTTAATTTAAAAATAGCCATAAGGCCGGATGCAGTGGCTCACACCCGTAATCCCAGACCTTTGAGAGGCTGAGGCAGGTGGATTTCTTGAGGTTGGGAGTTCAAGACCAGCCTGGCCAACATGGCGAAACCCCATCTCCATTAAAAATACAAAAATCAGCCGGGAGTGGTGGTGCATGCCTGTAATCCCAGCTACTCGGGAGGCTGGGGCAGGAAAATCACTTGACCCTGGGAGGTGAAGGTAGCAGTGAGCCGAAATCACAGCACTGCACTCCAGCCTGGGTGACAGAGTGAGACTCCGTCTCAAAAAAAAAAAAAAAAAAAAAGCCACATGTGGCTAGAGGCTACCATATTGGACAATACAGCTTTAGATACTTGTTGGACTGAGAAAAACAACAACAACAACAACAGCTTTAGTTATATAAATAAATAAAGCGGATTTGAAAAGACATGCTTCCTAAATTTATTGAGGTAAATGAATATGGAATTTTTGTTGTTGTTGTTGTTGTTGCCCAGGCTAGTGTCAAACTTCTGGGCTCAAGCAATCCGCCTGCCTCAGCCTCCCAAAGTTTTGGGATTACAGGTGTGAGCCACCACACTCAGCCTTTTAATGTTAATTTATAAAAATAAATAACACTTCCTATAAATAAAAAAATAAAAATAAATAAAAATCTTCCTAATGATGGTTAAATCAGACAAGCCACTTTCAAATAATTTTAGAATATTATCTCTCTCTCTATATATATATATATGATCCAATGCCTAAGGCTAAGTTCACTAACATTAAATTTTCATGCAAAACATTATAACATCTTCTATCTTGGGGATGTAGTAATAACTTTATATTAAGAAATAACAGCCAAACTTGGCAACATAATGAGACCCTATCCCTACAAAAAATAATTTTAAAAAATGAGCCAGGCATGGTGGTGCATTTCTGTAGTTCCTTCTATTCAGGAGGCTGAGGTGGGAGGATTGCTTGAGTCCAGGAGTTCAAGACCACAGAGAGCTGTGATCACACCACTGTACTCCACTGAGAGACAGATTAAAGTCCTGCCTCTTAAAAAAAAAAAAGAAGGCTGTGCACAGTGGCTCACACCTGTAATCCTAGCACTTTGGAAGGCCAAAGAGGGAGGATCGCTTGAACCCCAGGAGTTCAAAACCAGCCTAGACTGCACTGTGAGACTCCGTCTCTACAAAAAATAAAAAAAATTACCCCACTGTGGTGGTGTGTGCCTGTAGTCTCAGCTACAAGGGAGGCTAAGGTAGTACAGAAAGACTACATGTAGTGAAAGATCATTCTTTTAGAAGACTTGCTTTGATTTTGTCCAATATTCTTAAACTTTCCAAGGCAGGAAATGTCTAAACAAATAAAAATTTGCCTATATTAAATAGACTAGATTTATTGATATGATGAAATATCATGCAGCTATTAAAAAAATGAGGCAGTAGCTCTACAGGTGCTGATATGGAACAGTGGCCTAGACTTGCTAAGTGAAAACAGCAGAGTGCAAAATGGTAAAAACAGCACATTACCGTCAATGTACATCCCTGTGATGGGGGTCAGGATATACTACCCTGAAATATAGCACACCTTGGCATACTGAATATTTTAAGAAAATGGCAGCAAAAAAAAAATTACTCTGACTCTCCCCTGCCCTTATGCCCTGAAGCAGGTCATAACATCTAGGAAAAATATTTTGACCTTCCCCTGAAGGAGGTCATAAGGCCCTCATGTGAGAGATGCCTTCCCTATACCTGGAGGAAAGGTACATCCTTATTTCTGAAGACAGGGGGTCACAGAGAAGAATCTGAACAAAAAGGCCCACTAAAATCCCCCATACTGTGCTCCTCATTGTACAGGTCCAAGTTAGATATCGTTTCCTCCCGGTATCTTCCAAGGCTGATTAGGGTGCTTCCTATTACTCACAGCCCCCTGGGCTTCTTTGTTGATGGTATCACAATGTATTACGACAGCCTGGTTGTCTGTCCTGTAAGCTCTGGGAAGGCAGGGGCTGTGACTGTCTTGCTCACGGCTGTGTCCCTAGGGCCTGGCACAGACACTAGCAATGAATACACACGTGATAGTTACTGGCTGAATGAAGGAACAGTGGACCCTCAGTATCATGTTCCAGAGAAAGTAGGGATAATCCACTAGTCGGGAGGTAGCATGGAACTTTGTTTTAGTCATTTATTTTTTATTTATTTTTATTTATTTTTTTGAGATAGAGTCTCGCTCTGTCACTCAGGCTGGAGTGCAGTGGTGCAATCTCAGCTCACTGCAACCTCCGCCTCCCAGGTTCAAGTGATCCTCCTGCCTCAGCCTCCCGAGTAGCTGGGATCATAGGCCTGCATCACCACGTCCAACTAATTTTTTATTTTTAGTGGAGATGAGGTTTCGCCATGTTGGCCAGGCTGGTCTCAAACTCCTGACTTCAAATGATCTGCCTGCCTTGGCCTCCCAAAGGGTTGGGATTACAGGTGTGAGCCACTGTGCCCGGCCTGTTTTAGTCATTTAAAACTGCAATTAAACAGTTTAACAATGATAGCATAGCATTTTATTTTAACTATTTTTTAAAAGTTGCACTTGTTGTTGGAAACAGAATGGAGGCCATTTTTTCCCTTCAACATTCCCAAGCAACTCTCCAAACCAAAACCTAGCCAAATGTTCTCAGTTACGCATTACTGTTGCTTGCACCTGGAGTACCTGTTTCCCCCCTACCTTCTCCTTTACCTATCTCCTAACTCTCAGTCCTTCCTCCAGGAAGTACTGCAAAATCACCCTGCTTCCTCCTTTGGGCTTTCAAGGTAGCGTGGCTCATACATTATCAACATCCTCTCAGGCTATAATAACCCTCTGTTTACGTGGCTGTCTCATCAACCTCACGGGAAAGGCCTGTTTTCTTGTGTATTTTGTTTCCTTGGAGCCTGGCATAGTGCTGGACACACAGTAAGCATCCGATATAGGTGAAGCACCTGAAGAGGGCAGTCACTGTTCTTCTTTCCTAAAAACATCTGCAAGAGCTAATTTTAAAAATCAAGGTTGCCAAGTAAGAATATGAGCTCTTCACTGGGTCAGTAAAGATCAGGAGAGTAGACAGGAGAAGTAGATCCCAGGAGCACCCCCAAGGCTGTCCTGTCCTAGAGCATTATAAAGGTTAAGTGAAGGCCTTCCTACTTAGCAGCTGAGATAGAATGGAGAGAGAAAAACACCAAAAGTGAAAGATGATTCCTGAGAAGTATCAAGTGGAACAAAATGAGTCTGAAGTGAGAACTCCGTGTGGGGGAAGCCTTCCTTTCAAATCCAAAGATCAAAGAGATGAAGTCTCTTGCAGCCACACATGCCATCATTCTAGGAAGCTCACCATTCCCCCAAGGCCTCGAGGCAGCGCATGCGGCCCAGCATCAGCTCTGGGTCGTCCTTGTTGGTGTCCATTTTCTTGTCATAGGCCACAAGGGCATCCTCCCACTCGTGCAGTTTCTCATACCAGGTAGCCTGGATCTCCTGTTACATGGGAAAGAAAGACTGCTGTGAGGTACACAGAAGAAGGGATCACATTGTTTAATCCACATATTCTCTTTCCTAATGTGCTGCTGTACGCATGACACTTCACCTATCACAGTTACGTCTGGGCTTGGATTAAAAACAACTTCAGACAATCTGGAGGAGTGCTGCTTGCGGAAGGTGGAAATACTGGTTCCTTGGCACATGGATGGAATGATCCTGGGATTATCTGAGAGCAGACGTCAGGCCATACTCCTCCCCCATTATTTCCTTCCCAGACACATGGGTCATCAGAACACACCAGGATGTGCGGACATGAGGACAAGGGAAATCATTTAGGGATAGAAGAAAACGTCGACCAGAGCACCAGAGCTGTTGCAAAGGTGCCATCGCTCCGATCTGCTGGAGTGCTGACACTGGGCTACTTGACAGGGATGGCAGCTGCTTTCCTGATGGGGCCAGAAAGACCAGGCCTCATCTGCATGTTTGCTGGAGGAAAACAACTCACTTTTTAAAACCTCTTGATTCTCTGCACTTCTTAACACATTTTTAAACTTTCAGGAAATAATAATTTAAAATATAACACCACCACTTAAAATTTTTTGGAAAGTCTTTCCCCTATTCTTCTAGAGTCTCCCATCCAATGTTCCCTCCTGCTCAGTGCTTGGCAGGTTTACCAGCGTCAGGGGCCAAAGGAGGGATTGCATTACCCTAGCAGATGGTGTGCCACGCTGAAAGAGGGTGTTGTCCACGTGAGTAGGAGGTGCTACAGTCTGAAAGTTACAGACTATGACTCTCCAAATGATCAGGAGACTGTTTTCTAAGCTTTCTGTCTGCCCTCCATCTCAGTTTCTCTCCTGGGCTACTTCATCATCAGCTCAATAAATGACTATTTTTGCACAGGCAAGGGTAGTGGCTCTCTAGGGATTTCTTTAACAACAATATGATTCTGCAGTGAAATTTGTATGATATAATGCAGGGCCCACACTAGTTTCTCCCATTACCCTCTTCCCCTTTCTAAATAAAACTGATGTTTGTGCAGTATGTAGACTAACAACTACTCTGCTAAGCTGTCTAAAATAGTCTTTTCTTCTTGAACCTCTGAAAAGAGGTCATTTATGCTGGAGATTGTTCCCTTGTACCTACTTCCCCTGGTCTGGTTCTTTCTGGCAGAGCCGGTGCCCTCTGCTGCCCCTAGACTAATTCTGCTGCCATAAAGTCTTTGCCCAACATCAGTGGAGTTTGTCAAAATGAGCGTATCTGGCTCCATGTAAGGCAAACTAACTCAACTTCATTTTTCAAGCCTGTCCAAAATAATATCTATTATGCCTAAATACAAAATAGGAAACTTAGAAAAGAGTGACTACAAAAACTGTAAAATTTAAAAGCACTGGTAGATTTCTCATTTCAAATTTCTATACTGGGTGGAAAAGAAAAAAAAAAGAGCTGGTGACTAATGTGTGGCATACACTCAGCATGAACAAGCAGAGGGGAGAGGGGGCAGCATATGGAGTGGGTCAGTTAGAGGGCAGGATATTTTGAATTGCAATAGATTGCAGAAACTATAAGGTTTAAGCAATGAATCACACAAAATTCTAATGAGATTGCTGTTACATAAATTTTGCTGAGAAAGCACAGGCTCTGCCAAGAAAAAGCAAACCATTGTCAAGCTTAATATGATTCAGCTACCTAAATATAACAGAAAATCCACCATGGGTTTAGCAATAATCCTGGAGCTAATGGCCACCTTTGGAACCTGAAGATGGAGAAAGTTTCATTGAAGGCTGGCATTCTGAGTATGGGGTATAAACCATCTGCTGGCAGATCACCTGAATACCAGATGTCTGCGGAGTCCTTGTCTCAATCAGCACTTTCTGGGATCTAAGCTCTAAGGATATCAAAGGAGAGAACATCTTGATCTAGGTGGAGTACATGAAGTGCCCTCTCGCCCTACTTTCTTCTCTCTGCAAACAAGGATTGTGGCAAGGATGGATGAGATACAGTTCTTTCACTTTGCCATCATCTGGAGAAATGCTGTCTTAGTCTAGTTACAGATAATATGTGCTAAGGCCGGGCATGGTGACTCACGCCTGTAATCCCAGCACTTTGGGAGGCCGAGGTGGGAGGATCACCTGAAGTTGGGAGTTTGAGACTAGCCTGATCAACATGGAGAAACCCTGTCTCTAATAAAAACACAAAATTAGCTGAGCGTGGTGGTGCATGCCTGTAATCCCAGCTTCTTGGGAGGCTGAGGCAGGAGAATCGCTTGAACCCAGGAGACAGAGGTTGCAGTGAACCAAGATCGTGCCATTGCACTCCAGCCTGGGCAACAAGAGCAAAACTCCGTCTCAAAAAAAAAAAAAAAAGAGATAATATGTGCTAAAGATGGCAAAAGATTCCCTTAAACGTTTCATTCTAATTTACTAGCCCTTCTGTGAGGCAAAATGCTAGATGATCAAACAAAAGCCTGTTAAATATTCCCAATTTTTCTCACTTTAACATCCTGGGCTCCTGATCAAGGCAAACCACAGTAAGCAACCTACATGACTAATAAAAGGTTCCTCATCAAATATATGGACCTAGAGCTTCTTGACCTTCCGGGAATTCAATACTAAGTTGATTAAGTTGATGCTTTATATATTTTAGAAGTTATCAAAATGCCCTGCCAAGACCACAAAGAATAACAGAAACATTTTAAATATTGGTAGGCCAAAGATGGCAGTAGGGAAGTAGCTATGTAAGCAATAACGAACACAAAAATGCCTCAATGTCAGATATCAATTATAGCATTTATTTATTTATTTATTTATTTAATTTTGAGGCGGAGTTTCGCTCTTGTTGCTCAGGCTGGAGTGCAATGGAACAATCTCAGCTCACTGCAACCTCTGCCTCCCAGGTTCAAGCAATTCTCCTGTTTCAGCCTCCCGAATAGCTGTGATTACAGGTATGCACCACCATGCCAGGCTAATTTTGTATTTTTAGTAGAGATGGGGTTTCTCCATGTTGGTCAGGCTGGTCTTGAACTCCTGATCTCAGGTGATCTGCCCATCTCGGCCTCCCAAAGTGCTGGGATTGTAGGCATGAGCCACTGCGCCCGGCTGTATAGCATATATTTTCTAAAGAACTGGCCATGGTGTCTTCCTAAGTATCTAATGAGGATTAACTGTGGCCTAGACACAATGCAAGCTCCCACAAAGATAACTCAGATCAGGGGAAAATGCCTTGGCTCTAATGTCAGACTGCCCTGGTTCAAGTCCTGGTTTTGCCATTTATTCACTCTGTCAGCTCAGACCAGTTCTTAACCTGCTGGGACCACAGTCTCCTCATCTGTAAAATGTGATAACAGCAGTAACCACTTCATAGCATTGTTTTGAGGACCAAATTACATGAAGTATATAAACACTTAGCAAAGGGCCAGGCACATGCTAAGAGTTTGATAAAATCAGTGCTTATTGCATATTCGAATCTACCCTCATGATTTATCTCAGTTGAAATAGAGTCCCGGAGGTTCCAAGATGGCCGAATAGGAACAGCTCCAGTCTACAGCTCCCAGTGTGAGCAAAACAGAAGACAGGTGATTTCTGCATTTCCACCTGAGGTACTGGGTTCATCTCACTGGGGCTTGTCGGACAGTGGGTGCAGGACAGTGGGTGCAGCCCATGGAACGTAAGCCAAAGCAGGGTGAGGCATCACCTCACTCCGGAAGCACAAGGGGTCAGGGAATTCCCTTTCCTAGCCAAGGGAAGTTGTGACAGATGGCACCTGGAAAATCGGGTCACTCCCACCCTAAAACTGCGCTTTTCCAACAGTCTTAGCAAATGGCACACCAGGAGATTATAACCCGTGCCTGGCTCAGAGGGTCCCACGCCCACGGAGCCTCGCTCATTGCTAGCACAGCAGTCTGAGATCAAACTGCAAGTAGGCAACGAGGCTGGGGGAGGGGTGCCCACCATTGCTGAGGCTTGAGTAGGTAAACAAAGTGGCCGGGAAGCTAGATCTGGGTGGAGCCCACCACAGCTCAAGGAGGCCTGCCTGCCTCTGTAGACTCCACCTCTAGGGGCAGGGCATAGCTGAACAAAAGGCAGCAGAAACTGCTGCAGACTTAAATGTCCCCGTCTGACACCTTTGAAGACAATAGTGGTTCTCCCAGAACAGAGTTTGAGATCTGAGAGCCGACAGACTGCCTCCTCAGGCGGGTCTCTGACCCCCGAGTAGCCTAACTGGGAGGCACCTCCCAGTAGGGGCCGACTGACACCTCACACGGCCGGGTGCCCCTCTGAGACGAAGCTTCCAGAGGAACGATCAGGCAGCAACATTGGCTGCTCTGCAATATTCGCTGTTCTGCAGCCTCCACTGGTGATACCCAGGCAAACGGGGTCTGGAGTGGACCTCCAGCAAACTCCAACAAAACTGCAGCTGAGGGTCCTGACTGTTAGAAGTAAAACTAACAAACAGAAAGGACATCCACACTAAAACCCCATCTGGACATCACCATCATCAAAGACCAAAGGCAGATAAAACCACAAAGATGGGGAGAAACCAGAGCAGAAAAGCTGAACACTCTAAAAATAAGAGCGCCTCTTCCCCTCCAAAGGAACGCAGCTCTTTGCCAGCAACGGAACAAAGCTGGACAGAGAACAACTTTGATGAGTTGAAAGAAGAAGGCTTCAGATGATCAAACTTTTCCAAGCTAAAGGAGGATGTTCAAACCCATCGCAAAGAAGCTAAAAACCTTGAAAAAAGATGAGACGAATGGCTAACTAGAATAACCGGTGTAGAGAAGACATTAAATGACCTGATGGAGATGAAAAGCATGGCACGAGAACTACGTGATGCATGCACAAGCTTCAGTAGCCGATTTGATCAACTGGAAGAAAGGGTATCAGTGACTGAAGATCAAATGAATGAAATGAAGCGAGAAGAGAAGTTTAGAGAAAAAATAAAAAGAAACAAACAAAGCCTCCAAGAAATATGGGACTATGTGAAAAGACCAAATCTACGTCTGACTGGTGTACCTGAAAGTGACGGGGAGTGAAATAGAACCAAGTTGGAAAACACTCTTCAGGATATTATCCAGGAGAACTTCCCCAACCTAGCAAGGCAGGCCAACATTCAAATTCAGGAAATACAGAGAATGCCACAAAGATACGTCTCAAGAAGAGCAACTCCAAGGCACATAATTGTCAGATTCACCAAAGTTGAAATGAAGGAAAAAATGTTAAGGGCAGCCAGAGAGAAAGGTTGGGTTACCCACAAAGGGAAGCCCATCAGACTAACAGCGGATCTCTCGGCAGAAACTCCACAAGCCAGAAGAGAGTGGGGGCCAATATTCAACATTCTTAAAGAAAAGAATTTTCAACCCAGAATTTCATATCCAGCCAAACTAAGCTTCATAAGTGAAGGAGGAATAAAATACTTTACAGACAAGCAAATGCTGAGAGATTTTGTCACCACCAGGCCTGCCTTACAAGAGCTCCTGAAGGAAGCACTAAACATGGAAAGGAACAACCGGTACCAGCCACTCCAAAAACATGCCAAATTGTAAAGACCATCAACGCTAGGAAGAAACTGCATCAACTAACGAGCAAAATAACCAGCTAACATCATAATGACAGGATCAAATTCACACATAACAATATTAACTTTAAATGTAAATGGGCTAAATGCTCCAATTAAAAGACACAGACTGGCAAATTGGATAAAGAGTCAAGACCCATCAGTGTGCAGTATTCAGGAGACCCATCTCACGTGCAGATACACACATAGGCTCAAAATAAAGGGATGGAGGAAGATCTACCAAGCAAATGGAAAACAAAAAAAAGCAGGGGTTGCAATCCTAGTCTCTGATAAAACAGACTTTAAACCAACAAAGATCAAAAGAGACAAAGAAGGCAACTATATAATGATAAAGGGATCAATTCAACAAGAAGAGCTAACTATCCTAAATATATATGCGCCCAGTACAGGAGCACCCAGATTCATAAAGCAAGTCCTTAGAGACCTACAAAGAGACTTAGACTCCCAAACAGTAATAATGGGAGACTTTAACACCCCACTGTCAACATTAGACAGATCAAGACAGAAAGTTAACAAGGATATCCAGGAATTGAACTCAGCTCTGCGCCAAGTGGACCTAATACACATCTACAGAACTCTCCACCCCAAATCAACAGAATATACATTCTTCTCAGCACCACATCGCACTTATTCCAAAATTGACCACAGAGTTGGAAGTAAAGCACTCCTCAGCAAATGTAAAAGAACAGAAATTATAACAAACTGTCACTCAGACCACAGTGCAATCAAACTAGAACTCAGGATTAAGAAACTCATTCAAAACCGCTCAACTACATGGAAACTGAACAACCTGCTCCTGAATGACTACTGGGTACATAATGAAATGAAGGCAGAAATAAAGATGTTCTTTGAAACCAATGAGAACATAGACACAACATACCAGAATCTATGGGATACATTTAAAGCAGGGTGTGGAGGGAAATTTATAGCACTAAATGCCCACAAGAGAAAGCAGGAAAGATCTAAAATTGACACCCTAACATCACAATTAAAAGAACTAGAGAAGCAAGAGCAAACACATTCAAAAGCTAGCAGAAGGCAAGAAATAACTAAGATCAGAGCAGAACTGAAGGAGACAGAGACACAAAAAACCCTTCAAAAAATCAATGAATCCAGGAGCTGGTTTTTTGAAAAAGATCAACAAAATTGATAGACCACTAGCAAGACTAATAAAGAAGAAAAGAGAGGCTAGGCGCGGTGGCTCATGCCTGTAATCCCAGCACTTTGGGAGGCCGAGGCGGGCGGATCACGAGGTCAGGAGATCAAGACCATCCTGGCTAACACGGTGAAACCCCATCTCTATAAAAAATTAGCCAGGCTTGGTGGCGGGCGCCTGTAGTCCCAGCTACTCAGGAGGCTGAGGCAGGAGAATTGCATGAACCCGGGAGGCGGAGCTTGTAGTGAGCCAAGATCATGCCACTGCACTCCAGCCTGGGCGACAGAGTAAGACTCTGTCTCAAAAAAAAAAAAAAAAAAAAGAGAGAGAGAGAGAGAGAAGAATCAAATATCAAATAGGCGCATAAAAAATGATAAAGGGGATATCACCACCGATCCCACAGAAATACAAACTACCATCAGAGAATACTATAAACACCTCAACACAAATAAACTAGAAAATCTAGAAGAAATGGATAAATTCCTGGACACATACACCCTCCCAAGACTAAACCAGTAGGAAGTTGAATGCCTGAATAGACCAATAACTGGCTCTGAAATTGAGGCAATAATTAATAGCCTACCAAACAAAAAAAGTCCAGGACTAGACAGGTTCACAGCCGAATTCTACCAGTGGTACAAAGAGGAGCTGGTACCATTCCTTCCCTCTGAAACTATTCCAATAAATAGAAAAAGAGGGACTCTTCCCTAACTCATTTTATGAGGCCAGCATCATCCTGATACCAAAGCCTGGCAGAGACACAACAAAACAAGAGAATTTTAGACCAATATCCCTGATGAACATTGATGCAAAAATCCTCAATAAAATACTGGCAAACTGAATCCAGCAGCACATCAAAAAGCTTATCCACCATGATCAAGTTGGCTTCATCCCTGGGATGCAAGGCTGGTTCAACATATGCAAATCAATAAACGTAATCCATCATATAAACAGAACCAAAGACAAAAACCATGACTACCTCAACAGATGCAGAAAAGGCCTTCAAGAAAATTCAACAGCCCTTCATGCTAAAAACTCTCAATAAATTAGGTATTGATGGGACGTATCTCAAAATAGTAAGAGATATTTATGACAAACCCACAGCCAATATCATACTGAATGGGCAAAAACTGGAAGCATTCCCTTTGAAAACCAGCACAAGACAGGGATGCCCTCTCTCACCACTCCTATTCAACAAAGTGTTGGAAGTTCTGGCCAGGACAATCAGGCAGGAGAAAGAAATAAAAGGTACTCAATTAGGAAAAGAGGAAGTCAAATTGTCCCTGTTTGCAGATGACATGATTGTATATTTAGAAAACCCCGTCATCTCAGCCCAAAATCTCCTTAAGCTGATAAGCAACTTCAGCAAAGTCTCAGAATACAAAATCAATGTGCAAAAATCACAAGCATTCTTATACACCAATAACAGACAAACAGAGAGCCAAATCATGAGTGAACTCCCATTCACAATTGCTTCAAAGAGAATAAAATACCTAGGAATACAACTTACAAGGGATGTGAAGGACCTCTTCAAGGAGAACTACAAACCACTGCTCAATGAAATAAAAGAGGACAAAAACAAATAGAAGAACATTCCATGCTCATGGATAGGAAGAATCAATATCGTGAAAATGGCCATACTGCCCAAGGTAATTTATAGATTCAATGCCATCCCCATCAAGCTACCAATGACTTTCTTCACAGAATTGGAAAAAACTACTTTAAAGTTCATATGGAACCAAAAAAGAGCCCGCATCGCCAAGACAATCCTAGGCCGAAAGAACAAAGCTGGAGGCATCACGCTACCTGACTTCAAATTATACTACAAGGCTACAGTAACCAAACAGCATGGTACTGGTACCAAAACAGAGATATAAACCAATGGAACAGAACAGAGCCCTCAGAAATAATACCACACATCTACAATCATCTGATCTTTGACAAACCTGACAAAAACAAGAAATGGGGAAAGGATTCCCTATTTAATAAATGGTGCTGGGAAAACTGGCTAGCCATATGTAGAAATCTGAAACTGGATCCCTTCCTTACACCTTGTACAAAAATCAATTCAAGATGGATTAAAGACTTAACAACGTTAGACCTAAAACGATAAAAACCCTAGAAGAAAACCTAGGCAATACCATTCAGGACATAGGCACGGGCAAGGACTTCACATCTAAAACACCAAAAGCAATGGCAACAAAACCCAAAATTGACAAATGGGATCTAATTAAACTAAAGAGCTTCTGCACAGCAAAAGAAACTACCATTAGAGTGAACAGGCAACCTACAGAATGGGAGAAAATTTCTGCAATCTACCCATCTAACAAAGGGCTAATATCCAGAATCTACAAAGAACTTAAACAAATTTACAAGAAAAAATCAAACAATCCCATCAAAAAGTGGGCAAAGGAGATGAACAGACACTTCTCAAAAGAAGACATTTATGCAGCCAAAAGACACATGAAAAAATGCTCATCACTGGCCATCAGAGAAATGCAAATCAAAACCACAATGAGATACCATCTCACACCAGTTAGAATGGCGATCATTAAAAAGTCAGGAAACAACAGGTGCTGGAGAGGATGTGGAGAAACAGGAACACTTTTACACTGTTGGTGGGACTGTAAACTAGTTCAACCATTGTGGAAGACAGTGTGGCGACTCCTCAAGGATCTAGAACTAGAAATACCATTTGACCCAGCCATACCATTACTGGATATATACCCAAAGGATTATAAATCATGCTGCTATAAAGACACATGCACACATGAGGTTTATTGCGGCACTATTCACAATAGCAAAGACTTGGAACCAACCCAAATGTCCATCAATGATAGACTGGATTAAGAAAATGTGGCACATATACACCATGGAATACTATGCAGCCATAAAAAAGGATGAGTTCATGTCCATTGTAGGGACATGGATGAAGCTGGAAACCATCATTCTCAGTGAACTATCGCAAAGACAGAAAACCAAACACTGCATGTTCTCACTCATAGGTGGGAACTGAACAATGAGAACACCTGGACACAGGATGGGGAACATGACACACCGGGACCTGTCGTGGAGTGTGGGGAGCGGGGAGGGATAGCATTAGGAGATATTCCTAATGTAAATGACGAGTTAATGGGTGCAGCACACCAACATGGCACATGTGTACATATGTAACAAACCTGCACGTTGTGCACATGTACCCTAGAACTTAAAGTATAATTAAAAAAAAAAAGAAAGAAATAGAGTCCCTACAGACATAGTTTATCTCTTTCATCCTGAAGATTGGTAAGTCAGCATCAGACTGTTATGAACTGGAGAAAAAACAGAAAAGGAAAGTAACTTTCTGAAGGTCAGGGCCAATACCTCCCTAGCCAAGTCTCTACCTCCTGCTTTTCCAAAAAGAATGAGGTGCTTACCAGCTCTCCAAAGTGTTTCATGGCGTATTCTAACACTCCGGCCGCTGCCTCCGGCTGCTGTAGCTTATTATTAATGCTGAGAAAACAAAGGGAAAAGGTAGTTACACTCAACAGGTCTGAGGGTAGGAGATGTGGGGGTCATTTGTGGGCAGATGGTTCACCAGCACTTTGAGGACAATGTCTTGCAGATGCTGAAAGAGAATCAATTATCTATTACCATCCAGAAAGCTCAGTTTAAATCGTTTCATCTGAAAGAGGTTTGTGCTCTCCTCCCATGATTCCGGGGGTCAGTAATGGGAACACTCATCTTGCCACTCTGTGGCCCTTCCTTTAAGAGCACAGACTAGGCTGGGTGTGGTGGCTCACGCCTGTAATCCCAGCACTTTGGGAGGCTGAGGCGGTTGGATCACGAGGTCAGGAGATCAAGACTATCCTGGCTAACAAGGTGAAACCCTGTCTCTACTAAAAATACAAAAAAATTAGCCGGGCGTGGTGGCAGGCACCTGTAGTCCCAGCTACTCAGGAGGCTGAGGCGGGAGAATGGCGTGAACCTGGGAGGCAGAGCTTGCAGTGAGCCGAGACCGTGCCACTGCACTCCAGCCTGGGGGACAGAGTGAGACACTGTCTCAAAAAAAAAAAAAAAAAAAAAAAAAGAGCATAGACTGGTTTCCTCTCAGATGCCGGCAGGCAGGCAACATGTGTCTGTTTCTGAAACACCAGAAACTTTGGATACAAAATTATCCCTGTTGTAGTACACAATCATATGAGACTCCTCTGAACTTTTTTTTTTTTGAGACCGGTCTTGCTATGTTGTCCAGGCTGGTCTCGGACTCCTGGCTCAAGTGATCCTCCTGCCTCAGCCTCCTGAGTAGCTGGGATTACAGGTACACACCACAGCACCTGGCTCCTCTGAACTTCTAAGTCTTAACTTCTCATCAGTTGCCTTCAGTAGTAGGAATAACAAAATTAATCAAAACCATCAGACTCTGTGAGTGACACAGGTGGCACCAAGGTTGGGGCATGCACATCAATGACAGAATCCTGGGAGCTGTGGCAATGCAGCCCTGCTGACTGTTCTGACAGAGCCCACCCCCTTCAAATTCAGATGCCTCCCTAGACCCTCTTCAGGGGCTGTTCCCTTCCACCCTTCGCAGAAGGCTGCCAAGGGACCATATCTAGAGTTTCTTGAACTGGCCTCTACTGTAGAGAAGCTTTTCACTAATGACACCCTGCTCTGCTGATGCCATCTTTAGGCTGGAGGACTGTTACCACACTGGGACAACTGGGCAGTGCCACTGGGAGGCCTGGTGCCTGCAGTTGGTTCATCAGAGGCTGCTAGGAGGCCTTGAAAACAGAGTAGCCATGGGGGCTTAGATCCTTGTTCCTGTAGGAACTTATGCAACTAAGCTCAATACTAAATATAAGCCTGAGTTATGGAAGGAAGGGAAAGAGGGGAGGGCGAAGGAGCTCGCTTGAGAAATCCACAAGACCACAATGATTATATCTGTTTAAAGGTAGGGAGCAAAATGTGACACATCAACCTGGGAGTCCAGACTGGTTTAATGAGCAAGGATCCAGTTTACTGCTTTGAGTACAAACTGTCTGCTTGACCAGAATTAATTTTTAAGTGGTTTTGGGAAATTCCAGGATTTGAGTTCAATGTGGTAATATGGCAAGAAATTGCTGTTATAAATATTATTTTTAAAAATCCAAATTCCACCACATTTCTTCCAATAAAACCAAAGGAAATTGCCCAGAAATCTAAAGAAGCTAACATTTGTGAAAGTAATAATCTAATGCCTCATGTTTACAAAGCGTTTTCAAATAATCTTTCCAATCCGTCACTTCTTTGACCTCATGCATCCCTAAGAGTGGGAAGGGAGAGGTGTTATCAGACCTGTTTCACTAACGGGGAAGCTAAAGCCCAGGAAAGGCAGGGATTTTCCCCAAGGCCCACAGGAATCAGGAAAGTCCCCACAGTAAATCAAGCACCTTATGCCTCTTTGTTAAGGAAAAGTTGGGGGTGAAACAGCCTTGGATTTGGAGTCGGAAGATGGGGTTTTTCCCCATGTCAGACTGATCACATGCTGACGTGATAACAAGTTTGAGGGAGACACATCTCACCACATGTGATGGTAAAAACCCAATCATCATGCATAAATGTATACAAAAGGATTGAAACTTGGGTTTAACTTTCTGGAGGTCTAATTCTGCCACTTATAAGCTGTGTGATCATAAATAAGTCGTTTCAAAAATTTTAATTTTTAATTTTTTTAGGTACATAGTAGGACATATTTAACTCATCTTTTTTGAATGTAAATTCCTTATCTATATAACAGGGCTAATATCACCTCCTCCTTCAGAGGGTTCTTCAGGGAATTAAACAATGAACATGCAATTGCTAAGCAGGTCCTTCACCTGTGTTTGTCCAAGCATAAAAGCTGCTAAAACACAGTGATATGCTTGTCTGCAGAAATAACATACACCTACGGTGGAGACTTAAGTTAGGACTAGGAAGTCATCACTGCGAATTCCCAATGTTTCCTGAGTAGAACTGTTCGAGTGTCCAGTATCCAGTTTCTAGGCTCCAGATTCGTTGGGGGAAGCTATGGGGCTGGTGCTTCTTGAGCTGGTACTAAGCAAGGCAATGAGCCAGAATATGCTCCATAAGTTAGCCTGCTACAAAATTTGGAGATGTTTTTAATTTCAGAGTGAAACCACGGCATGATGGTTTCCCTTAGGAAGCCCTATATGAGGTTTTCTAAGCTAAGAATGAAAAGCAAGTCTAAAGGGACCTACTCCACTGTAGGTTCATTGGGAAGCAGTTCCCAATGCCACTTGGCCCCATAAATCAGGTACTGGGCTTTGTGCCCAATCACATGGGGCTGGGTAAACTGTACTAATAATATTACTAGGTATAGATTTGGGATTATCTAGTTCCTTGAAGCCAAATAAAGATTTTGGAAGCATAAGAAAACAGGAAAAAAGAAAGCCAGTGGCTGGGCACAGTGGTTCATGCCTGTAATCCCAGCACTTTGGGAGGTTGAGGCAGGAGGATTGCTTGAGCTCAGGAGTTTTAAACCAGCCTGGGCAACATAGTGAGACCCCATCTCTATTAAAGAAAAATAATAATAATAAAAAAGAAAGCCAGTATATAGTCTATATATTTTAATGATATGGTCCCTGTATTATTACAATGGATTCTTGGGATGAAGGCCATCTTTATTTCAATCCTATCCTTTTCTTTTTTTTTTTCTTTTTTTGAGAGATGGAGTTTCACTCTTGTTGCCCAGGCTGGAGTGCAGTGGTGTGATCTCAGTTCACTGCAACCCCTGCCTCCCAGCTTTAAGTGATTCTCCTGCCTCAGCCTCTGGAGTAGCTGGGATTACAGGCGCACACCACCACACCACACACGCCGGGCGGCCTTGGTAGGAGTAAAAAATTGTTCTGATAAGGAAGATAAAGTGTTCTTCACCTGAACCAGAAGAAACTAACTCTAAGAAACGACATAAAAAACTGAGGCTGAGGTGGGTGGATCATGAGGTCAGGAGTTCGAGACCAGTCTAGCCAATCCAGTGAAACCCCGTCTCTACTAAAAATACAAAAATTAGCTGGGCGTGGTGGCGGGCACCTGTAATCCCAGCTACTCGGGAGGCTGAGGCAGGAGAATTGCTTGAACCCAGGAGGTGGAGGTTGCAGTGAGCCAAGATTATGCCACTGCATTCCAGCCTGGGCGACAGAGCTAGACTCTATCTCAAAAAAAAAAAAAAAAAAAAAAAGAAAAAGAAAATCCAGGAGTTCTAACAACTGTCTTCAATCTTGTGCTCTGGAAAACATTCTATTTTCTTTTCTTCTTTCTTTCTTTTTTAAAGAGACAGGGTCTTGCTCTGTTATCCAGGCTGAAGTTCAGTGGCACAATCATGGCTCACTGCAGCCTCAATCTCCTGGCTCAAGCAATCCTCTGGCCTCGGCCTCCCAAACTGCTGGGATGACAGGTGTGAGGCACTGCACCTGGCCTCCAGCCTATTTTTAAATTTTAACATTACCGAAGCTCGACTCATTCCGAGGAGAAAACAACAAAAACAAGAACAAATACAAGTCTTTTCCTAATCCACTCTCCCAATTATCACAGTGCATAAAAAATGAGTTTTACAACAAACTGATCAAAATTAGGAAGTAGTGATTAGGGACCTCGAAAGAGAAACAAATTTTACCTTAATACAGCTACGGCCTTGATATACCACCTCTCAGGATAGCTTTGCAAATTAAAAATGTAAAAACATATGGCCCTAACTCCTTTAAGAGAGAGTCCAGGCCAGGCACGGCGGCTCATGCCTGTAATTCCAGAGCTTTGGGAGGCCAAGGTAGGAGGATAACCTGAAGTCAGTAGTTTGAGACCAGGCTGGCCAACATGGTGAAACCCCATCTCTACTAAAAATACAAAAATTAGCCAGGTGTTGTGGCACATGCTTGTAATCCCAGCTACTCGGAAGGCTGAGGCAGAAGAATCACTTGAACCTGGGAAGGTTGCAGTGAGCCAAGATTGTGCCACTGCACTCCAGCCTGGGCAACAAGAGCAAAACTCCATCTCAAAAAAAAAAAGAGAGAGAGAGTCCAATGACTTATCTGTATAATATTTCCCATCTGAATGTGTGGAGGCAGGTCAGGCTACAGACAGAGCTCAGTGGGCAGGAAAGAGGGCAACAGGCTGGGCTCACTGGGGGACCAGGCCTTTACCAGTGGCCATTAAACTTGGGGGTGCACCTTGGGATCCATGATAAGCTCTTATTGAGCAGTAAGAACATAATCATTAAAAAATTACAACTTTGGCTGGGCGCGGTGGCTCACGCCTGTAATCCCAGCACTTTGGGAGGCTGAGGCGGGCAGATCACGAGGTCAGGAGATCGAGACCATCCTGGCTAACATGGTGAAACCCCGTCTCTACTAAAAATACAAAAAAGTTAGCCGGGCATGGTGGTGGGCGCCTGTATAGTCCTAGCTACGCAGGAGACTGAGGCAGGAGAATGGCATGAACCCGAGAGGTGGAGCTTGCAGTGAGCCGAGATCACACCACTGCATTCCAACCTGGGTGACCGCGAGACTCCGTCTCAAAAAAAAAAAAAAAAAAAAAAATACAACTTTGGGCCAGGCGCAGTGGCTCACGCCTATAACCCCAGCACTGTGGGAGGCTGAGGCGGGCGGATCACGAGGTCAGGAGTTCGAGACCAGCCTGGCCAACATGGTGAAACCCCATCTCTACTAAAAATACAAAAGTTAGTTGAGCGTGGTGGCGAACGCCTGTAATTGCAGCTACTCGGGAGGCTGAGGCAGGAGGATCGCTTGAACCCAGGAGGTGGAGGTTGCTGAGATCGCACCACTGCACTCCAGCCTGAGCGAAAAAAGCAAGACTCTGTCTCAAAAAAAAAAAAATTACAACTTTGACTAAACTCATGAAAAATGAACACTCTCGCTCTGAGAAATTAATTTCTTTGTCTCTGATTTGAGAACCTGAAGGTAAGAAGGTCACTGTCCATATCCACTCTCTTTTTTTTCTTTTTTTTTTTTTTTGAGACCGAGTCTCACTCTGTCACCCAGGCTGGAGTGCAATGGTGCGATCTCAGCTCACTGCACCCTCCGCTTCTTGGGTTCAAGCAATTCTCCTGTCTTAGCCTCCTGAGTAGCCGGGATTACTGGTGCCCACCAGCATACCTGGCTAATTTTTGTATTTTTAGTAGAGATGGGGTTTTGCCATGTTGGCCAGGCTGGTCTAGAACTCCTGACCTCAGGTGATCTGTCTGCCTCGGTCTCCCAAAGTGCTGGGATTACAGATGTGAGCCACCTCGCCTGGCCCACTCTCTTTTTTTCACGACAAGGTCTGGTTCTGTTATCCAAGGTGGGGTGCAATGGTGCGATCTCAGGTCACTGCAACCTCCACCCCCTGGACTCACGCAATCCTCCCACCTCAGCCTCTCAAAGGCCTACACCACCACACACATTATTATTTTTTTTTTTTGTATTTTTAGTAGAAATGAAGTTTTGCCGTGTTGCCCAGGCTGGTCTCAAACTCCTGAGCTCAAGTGATCTGCCTGTCTCAGCCTCCCAAATTGTTAGGATTATAGGCATGAGCCACCACGCCCAGCCACACCTACTCTCTTGATTGTTCAAAGAATAAAGAGATTTTTAGCGAACCAGCTGCTATCAGCCTGTGTATTTATTTCCTCTTCCCCCTTTTTCACTTTAATTTCCTACAGGGCTTTCTCCCTAAGCTACATTTCTCTTATTTCCTTCTGAGGAGTTCCCATGCACGCCTCTAAAGCTGCTGGAGAATACTAATTATGGATGTGGATGCTCTGGACAGTGAAGTGAGCAGGCTTATTAATCCTGGTGATCAAGAGAGTCTGTTGTCTTGTTTGGGATCTTAATTTTTTCTTCTTCCTCCATGCCTTCTGGCACTCCATCACGGGAGGCAACAAGAAGAAGATACAAGAAGAAGATACCAAAATAAGAAGAGAGCTCACCATATGTGCCAGGCACTGCGCTTATTGTTTCTATGTATTATTTTGACCCTGTGAAACTATTATTAATATTCTCATTTTATATATGAAGAAAACACGGCCCAGTAGGTCGCAGGCTATTGCCTTCCCTTAAAAGGTGACTTTCTCTTAAAAATGTTACCACGGAAAAGTATCTTTAGTGCCATGTTGAGGTAAAGAAAAAAAAGTATCTTAAGTAATAATGAAGGGTATACTGCAAGCTCTGCAATGGGAGGGACAGGCGGTGTCTTAGCTTTCTCCTCTTGGCATCAGTAGGCACCCAGGAATTAGCTGTAAAATGAACGAGTGTGAGCAATGGGTGGGATGTTTCCATTAACTCTCTCTCTAGAACTCATTGTGCAGGAGAAGGGAGCCCTCCTGTGCCTTCATTTTAACTTCCTCACTAACATTCCCCTCTTACTCCCAAGCTCCCATCTCACATTTTTTATTTCCTTCCAGAAGCTACTAATATGCCTCCAGCCTTCCACGTGACAAGTCAGCATGCCATCACAGCAGGCTTTTCAAAGACAGCCAGGCTTATAGTTCAGGCTGCAAAGTGCAGGACAAGCAAGTCTCTGTGAAAATGCAGGAGTTCACAGCCACTAAGTCCCAGATCTCCTGCCTACCTGGGTGATACAAAGCCGTCCTTTGAATTATGTCCCTTTTCTAATGAGATGTGGTTTTTATGAGACTGAAGGCAGAGACTGTATGTTCGACTCCTGTGAAGAAATCACCTTTGCTCAAAAGCCCCCTTAGCGACGAACTCTTGTTTTACGGGGCAGCTGGGAGTTTTATAAAGCCCATTCTATAAACACCCCCTTGGGTGCCCCTCAGTCTTTCCCTATTAATGCTGCAGGCTTATAAAGGGCAAACTGTTCAAAGCTCCAGCCCAACAGAAGAGGAGTACGTAACACCACAAACCAGACCCTGCTGATGCTGGTCTGGTGGAAAAGATCTGAACACAAACAAGTTTAAAGAAACTGAGGCTTGCCAGCAACGTGCCTATAACAGTGTGCAGAAATGACAGGTCAATCAGATTTCCCATCTCCTCTTGACGCCTACTGAGGCCAAAAGGAAAAGAGAACTGAGTCCCAAGAATTTTCTAAACTAGTGATTCCCACTGCCTCCCTAACATGGGTGTGGGGTATGTTGATATTCTACTCCAGTTTCCAGTTATAACATCCAGTTGCTATCATACAGTTGTGAATCTGTAGAACAAACAGAAACTGCCTATCCGCATAATAGAATCCAGAGCCCACAAACTGAACCTGGAGTTAGGAAGACAACGAAGACAGGCGGAAAGGAGAACATGGTGAATCTGGGTATCAGGAGCAGAAGGAGGCCGCTGTACAGACATATTCATTCTCATTCATTCTCCACTCTCCCCACCCCAGCCCAAGATTGAATTCTGATTAAAGGAGGCTGAACTGCAGAGCCTCCTTTCATCAAATTTGAGTTTTGAATTGAGCTGGGAAAGTTCTTGGCAATCAAGGAAAACATTTTCTAGAGCTGAGCAGAACTAATACTAAGAAATTGCCTTGCTGCCTTCCTATAGCAAACATCACACCATTACGCCGAACATCTTATCCCCACTATCCAGAAACCTTGTTCCCAAGGCAGGGCAAGCATACGAGCTGAGCAGCGGGTGGTTCAGCTGTGCAGACACTTCCCCCGGCAAAGGCCCTGTCAGGAGTGATGGTAGAGCAGCTCACGTGGGCAGTGGCGCCTGCTGCCTCCCCATAGCCCTTTCCTCTCAGGCTCTCCCTAGCAGGTTTTTTTGTTTTTTGTTTTTTGTTTTTTTTTTGAGACAGGGTCTCACTCTGTCACCCAGACTGGAGTGCAGTGGCGCAATCTCGGCTCACTGCAACCTCTGCCTCCCAGGCTCAAGGATTCTCATGCCTCAGCCTCTCCAGTAGCTGGGATTACAGGTGTGCGCCACTACTGCCCAGCTAATTTTTCTATTTTTAGTAGTAGAGATGTGTTTTCACCATGTTGACCAGGCTGGTCTTGAACTCCTGACCTCAAATGATCTAACTGCCTCAGCCTCCCAAAGTGCTGGGATTACAGGCATGAGCCACTGTGCCCAGCCCCCTCACTGCCTTTTATTGGAGGAGGATGAGATTGACCGAAATAGTGGGTCATTAACTGCTCAAGGACTTAATGCTGACCCACAGCAAAGCAGTCTAAACGCCTTTCCTGCCACCTGAAGAGAAACCTGGAGAACATTGTCTCTGGAAGTGCCCTCAGTCACGGCTCCACAGGCTTCTGGACAGATGCTGAGTCCACAGTAACTTGGCATGGCAGTGCCTCCTTGAGTGGCCCATTTGGTTATCGCCCTCATCCCTCAGTCTTGGTGCCGCGTGACCTCTGGGGTTCAGAGCAAAGTGATGCAAGACTCTTCCACACAAGCCCGCGCCTGTCGGAAAGTCCTCAGGCAGCAAGGAGCATCTGCAGGCACAGCTGGGGGAACGCTCAGGCTTCCCCAGTGCTCCCATCAGGAATGTATGAGAACACACCCACTGGCTTCCCAAATGGCTGTGGGCCTTCTTTCTCCTGTCTATTTCTAGTGCAGACCACAGTCTGAGTTTCATTTGGTTCCCTGTCAAGTGAGAATTCTCTGAATTCCCGTGGCGCCAGGCTGGTGACACATGCATCACAGCTGATGGGGCTGTGGCAGGTCTGACTGAAGTGGCCTGACCAGCCACACTGAGGCCACCCTGGACACTGCTTTGGGTCCTAACCACTGTATGAAGCAGTTTCTCTCATGGAGTGGTAACTGCTTGAGATTCTCCTGTCACTTCTCCCAGCACTGAGGCTTAGCTCTGTGCCCAACGCAGGATTAACAACCAAATAGTCTGATTCCTTCTAGGGCCAGGAATATCTGGGGTTGGCTAGGCCCTGATGTCTTTATCAGGAAGCTACCTTGGGAATCTGGGAACAGGAGAATGGTCTGGGGAACTCAAGAATGAACAGACTAATGTAGAAGAGAAAGGACAGCAGGGCAGACAGAGGCAAAATGAAAACATCTGAAAAGTGACAGGGCAGAAGGTTGGGAGGGCTGCCGGAATGCAGACAGGAGGGGAAGTGAAGGGAAACAAAGCCAGAATCAGATGATGAAGACAGTACCTCTGGGTCTGGCAGGGCTGGAACTCAGGAAAAAGAACTTTATATATTAAGAGAAGGCTGGCCCCATTACAAGGTTTCAAAGCTGGGGCATTTGGTGTACTTGGAGCCCTTGGGGACCTAAGGCACCAAGATAAAAAAAAGTTTGGTGCAAGAGAGGTGGCCAGCTTTAAACAGTCAAAATAGGTTTCTTTGGCTAGGCGCGGTGGCTCATGCCTGTAATCCCACCACCTTGGGAGGCCGAGACAGGATGATTGCTTGAGGACAGGAATTCAAGACCAGCCTGAGCAACATAGCAAGACTTCGAATCTACAAAAAATTTAAAAATTAGCTGGGTGAGGTGATCTGTGTCTGCAGTCCCAGCTATTTGGGAGACTAAGGCGGGAGGAACACTTGAGCCCACGAGTGTGAGGCTGCAGTGGGCTACAATCGCACCACTGCACTCCAGACTGGGTGACAGAGTGAGACTCTGTCTCCAAAAACAAAACAAAAGATTCCTGATGTCTCAGGCTCAGAGTGGCCTAAAAATAAAAAGAATTCTTACTATGTCTTCATCCTTGTTTCTGTCTGGTCACAGTTTAAATGGTTTGTCTGTCACAATACCTAGAGGACACGCTAAATCTGTATGTGAGAAAGTGTGAGCCCTTAGAATAAAGAGGGTAGAATGTTAACAGTTTCTGAGATTAGGAAGTGCGTGGGGGAATGGGGGCGTGTGTGCAAAAAAAACTCATCTTTTCAAGATTGGTGAGTGGAAGTATCACTTTTTAAAAAGAAAAAAATGGAGGAGGGAAGTTGATTGTAATATAATCACCTTTCTAAGATACTTTCACCTGCGCATATTCTGCATAAATGCATATTTTATACATACTGGTGATGAAAGCATAGATACAATTTTGTATGCTGCCTTTTCACATAACACAGGTATTTTCCACTCCATTCAGTCTTCATAATTGCTTTTACTGGCTGCATACCCGTTTCCTCCCACTGATAGATCCCATGGCTGGTTAGCAGCAGCACTTGTTAGATACCAGGCCACCAGGAGTGCTGCTGATGGCTCCCATTCAGCACTCTCTATGCTAAGTGAACTGTCCTGCAGAAGTTTACAAAGTCAGCTCTGGGAATCCTAGTGCCCAGCCTCAGAGAGGAATACTGCCCAGCAATGAGCTGGCAAGCTGGCCCATTTGACTCACCGTCTCCAGGCATCTCCTGGTTGGATGTAGGGCCCAGGTACCTTAGCACAACCCAGAATAAGGCAGAGAGAGGTGCACAACCCCAGAATGTCAAAGCACACGACTTTTGCTGGCCAGGTTTGCAACTGAGGAGCCTGTCAGAGGCGTGTTGTAAAAATGATGAATGGCTGTCACATTTCCAAGGCTCTGGCTGATTTAGGGAGCTATTGGCAGGCACACCGCTCCCAGCATGTCAGCCAGTTAATTACTTCCAACTTTATCTTACTTGTCAACACTTCTTGACAAATTGGCCATTATCTTTTTATTCTACAACAATGAGCACTGCTCCTTTTCTTGTGATGCCTGCAGGTTCTTCTCCCCCTTTCTTCTTCTTCACATCCAGAGAGAAACAAAGAGCTCTGAGAGAGACTATTAGAAAGAAGCAGCAGTCAGGAAAAGGATGGGGAAAAGGAGCAAAAGGCGTGGGCTGATAGAGTGACTCCAAAGCTAATGTTCATCTCTCTTGACTCAAAACTGAGGTGATATTTTGGGTAAAGTCCTGATTTCTTGGCTTCTGAATGTCCAAGAACTCTGACTCAGTCCATTATGTGGATAAAGTTGGGAAACAAAACTTAAACAAGCTGGCACCTAGTGATCTGGCAGCTTGTAACTCTTCACATTTAATTGTAGAAGCAGATGTGAGCTGGTCTTCCACTCTATTAAGGAGTTGGGCCACAGTGTAGGAATAATGATGCCCATTCTGGGTTCAGGGAAAAGAAAAAACCATGCCTACCTTCTTGGTAATGGATGCCTCATGGAAGAGAACTGTGGCACTCTATAACTGGATTACCAGGATTCACAGCCAGTGAAAAGTCCAGAAATGTTTGGAGAGACCAGTGGTGCCCCTACTGATATCATCACTGCATGAACAGTCAGAGGTGGCCATGAGGCAGAGCCCAGCACCTACTAGATTTCATCAGTTCTAAGACACACATTTTTTTCACACCTTAACATCTCTGAAATTGGGATGCAGCATACAATTCAAGGTTTCAGAGCACTGGGACACAGTGTAACTGCTAGCACTTTCTTTCCCTCCCCCAGTGTTATATAAAAATCAGAAGCAGTTTCTCTAAGTCAGCATAAGAGCAGTCCCATTAAATCTCCAGGTAGTCTGAAGGATAAGCTAGCTTTTGTAGAAGAGTTTAGGGATACCACTGAAATACAGCAAGTTTCTCCCCTTAGAAGGGTCTTGTTTTGTAACAATAGCCCCTCTGTCCTTTTGGCCAGCTTTAGGAGAAACCCCAGAACTCTCCTCTTCTTACAATTCCTCGCTGATGGCGAGGTTTCTCCACTGAAGAGCCTTCCCTGGGGTTCGTAAGACGCTCTGCAAGAGCAAGCTGTTACAGTGACCCTGGGGGAAGTCTTGACAGCAGCTAGAAGTTAATGCATGCTCTACTGATAACTGGTGACAGATGTGGCCTCTTGGGCTGAATCTAAAAGTGCATTTGAAAAAAAAAATGGGGCTACAGCAAAGATACAATCTGCTTCTGCTTCTGCTCTTTTCTCCTACTCTTTGCAGCATGGAGCTTTTCTACAAAAGGCACAGATTCTTATAGGCACACTGGCCCTTCTGAAGTCAGCATGAACATAGAAGTTTGGAATGTGGTTTTTTGTTTGTTTTGAGATAGTGTCTTGTTCTGTTGCCCACGCTGGAGTGCAGTGGTGCAATCATAGCTCACTGCAGCCTCAAACTCCTGGACTCAAGTGATCCTCCTGCCTTGGCCTCCTGAGTAGCTGAGACCACAGGCGCATGCCATCATGCCCCATTAAACTTTTTACAGAGACAAGGTCTTGCTATGTTACCCAGGCTGGTCTTGAACTCCTGGCTTCAAGCAATCCTCCTGTCTTGGCCTCCCAAAGTGCTGGGATTATAGGAGTGAGCCACTGCACCCAGCCTGGAATGTGTTTTGCTGTGAGCAAAACCTCACCTCTGTGGACTGACTGCTTTTTCTTCCAGCAGAGGTACAGAAAAAGAAAAGGACCGCATATCTTTTCTGGAAGCCAGGAAACAACTGTAAAAGCAGGACTCATACTTTCAAGCAGCACAATATTGGCACCCTGGAAACATGTGTTTAGAATTAAGACAAAGAGTGGGTTTTGTTTGCCCATTTAGCCCCTTGCCTGCAGACTGTAAAACCCAGTCACCCTTGCCATTAATTGGTTGCTCAGGCATAACTGGCACAAATCCTCTAACATTCTTAAAGAATGACCAGGCCTGTTTTCCAGTTTGTGGTGCCTAAGTCAGGGTGGAGATGTCTAACCCAAAGAGAAGCTCTGTAGTTCAGAGAACAGCTTGGCGGGGTGGACATGTGATCTTGTCCTGCAACCCCTGACAAGGTCTTGTCTCTAGCTAAGGGTGATTTACTGAAATTGCAATATAATGGACATTTGATTTCCCTTTGGGGACAGATAAGCTTTGTTAGGTTACTGGGGATAAAATATGGGGACTACAGCTGCCCAGAAATAAGGCAGGTTTTTTTTTTTTTTTGACGGAGTCTTGCTCTGTCGCCAGGCTGGAGTGCAGCGGTGCGATCTCGGCTCACTGCAACCTCTACCTCCCGAGTTCAAGCAATTCTCTGGCCTCAGCCTCCCAAGTAGCTGGGACTACAGGAGTGTGCCACCACACCCAGCTAATTTTTGTATTTTTAATAGAGACGGGGTTTCACCACATTGGCCAGGATGGTCTTGATATCTTGACCTTGTAATCTGCCCGTCTTGGCCTCCCAAAGTGCTGGGATTACAGGCATGAGCCACCTTGCCCGCCCGAAATAAGGCAGTTTTTATGGGGACATGTTACGTTCTTCATTTTGTCAACATTAGCTGTTGCATGCAGCCCCTAGGGCCAGTGCAGGTTGAAGTAATCAGACATGTCATTTACACTGGCTTCTGGAATAAACAGGAGAGGGAGAAAACCTGATCTCAGATACTCTGTGGTCCTCTTGCTGATCATCTTCCTAAGTAAAAAAAAAGTGATGAGACACAGCCTGGTGATGTCTAGGAATATGTATACAATATATTATACAATAAGGAAGCTACCTCAAGTTATTGATTTAAAAAATGGGGTCGAAGCCGGATGTAGTGGTGGGCACCTGTAATTCCAGCTACTCGGGAGGCTGAGGCAAGAGAACTGCTTGAATCCGGGAGGCGGAGGTTGCACTGAGCTGAGACCCCACCACTACACTCAAGCCTGGGCGACAGAGCCAGACTCCATCTCAAAATAAATAAACAAGTAAAATAAAAATTAAAAAGAGGGATGAAACAAAGGATCTCAACTCTCCCAGTTTTCACTTTCTTTGATTCTATGACTAAGACCTGAAGAAGGAAAACTGACCCCATGCAGGACAGAATGTGATGCCCTGCAGTGAAGACCTTACCACAGTAAAACACTGGAAACGTCCATGGAGAGAGACTGTAAGTCTTCATAATAGATATTTAGGGGGAAGAGAACCTTCTGTTTGGAATTCATTATTTCATTTGACAAGTTCTAATTTAGTATGCATTTTGTCTTAGGCTTTATGCTAAGTGCTAGATGCTAGAGGTACTGTGGAAAATAAGACAAACATGTTCTTTGCTTTCGCAGAGCTTACAGGTTAGAGAAGTAGATACACAAAAAAGTACAAACCGAGGCCAGGCGCAGTGGCTCACACCTGTAATCCCAGCACTTTGGGAGGCCAAGGCAGGCGGATCACCTGAGGTCAGGAGTTCGAGACCAGCCTGACCGACATGGAGAAACTCCCTCTCTACTAAAAATACAAAATTAGCAAGGCATGGCGGTGCATGACTGTAATCCCAGCTACTCAGGAGGCTGAGGCAAGAGAATTGCTTGAACCTGGGAGGCGGAGGTTGCAGCGAGCTGAGATTGCGCCATTGCACTCCAGCCTGGGCAATAAGAGCGAAACTCCATCTTAAAAAAAAAAAAAAAAAGTACAAACTGAAATAAGTGCTTTTGTGGCAAATACCATGAAGAGAACAGAGTGCTTAGAGAAAAACATGGGGATTTGTGGGGATTTATGTTAGACTAGAGTAGACAGCAAATACTTTTATGATGAGACAACAATTGTGTACTAAATAATACAATACTACTACTTGGTACAATACTACTACTTGATATTTGCTAGACACTGACTATGTGTCAGATACTAGTTCAAGTGTTTTATGTGCATTATCTATTTTTACACAAACATCCTAATTCAAGTATACATAAATATAGGAGAATATAACACCTAAGTGTACAGTTTGATGAATTATCATAAAGTGAAGACACCTTTGTAATTACCACCCAGACCAGAAACAGAACACAACTAGCTGCCAGCAGCTCAGAGGCACTGAGCCCCCTCCCAATCACTGCTCCCCTCTGTGTCCCCAGAGGTCTGTAAACCCTACTCTGACTTCTAACACAATGGGGTTGTTTGCTCAGTTTTTGAGCTTTATTATATAAACATTCAACACTATGTTTGTGACATGCACCCAGGCTGCTGCACGTCGCAACAGCTTTTCCTTTCTATTGCTGAACAGTATTTCACGGTGTGAATATACCACCATTTACCTATCTTACTGCAGATGAACACTTGGATTGTTTTCAGTGTTTGGCTATTACGAGGGGTAGTACGCGGACACTCTTGTCCATGTCTTCTGGAGCATGTGTGCTTGCACTTCTGCTGGAAAATATCTATAGCAGAATTGTTGAGTTACATATAAGGATATGTTTAGCTTTATAAGATACCGACAGATTGTTTTCCAAAGTGGCTTTACCAATTTGCATTTCTACCAATAGGACATGAAAAGCCCAATTGCTTCACAATCTCTGTCAACATTTGCTATTTTCAGCCTTTTCCATTTCAGCCCTTCTGGTTGGTGTGCAGTGGCATTTTATTATGATTTAAATTTTTATTTCCATAATGACTAATGAGATGGGATAGCTTTTCATGTATTTATAAGCCTTTTGGATATCTTTGTGAACTAAGTGCCTGTTCACATCTTTTGTCAATATTTTATTGTTTTCTTTTTGAGACAGAGTCTCTCTATGTTGCCTAGGCTGGTTTCCAACTCTTGGGCTCAAGCAATCCTTCCACCTCAACCTCCCGAGTAGCTCAGACTACAGGTACACACCACTGTACCTGGCTTCTTTTACCAATCTTTTTATTGTGCTACCTTTTTCCTCCTTATTGTTTGATAAGAGTTCTTTATACACTCTGGGTATAATACATATACAATATTGAAGATAATAGAAATATTTCTTGCCTTTCATTCTCTTCATTGTGTCTTCCAATGAACAGAATGACTACTTTTGTTGCATTTCTTAATATTTTCCTTTATGATTGGTGTTTTTTCTATCTTAAGAAATCTTTGCTTATCTTAGGAAGCCACTTAATTTCCTACGTTATCCTCTATAAATTTTATTGTTTTACTGTTCACACTTAAGAGTTTAAATCTCCTGGACTTGAGCTTTTGTGTGTGGTGTGAGGTAATGATCAACAGTCTTTTCTTTCAGAAAAAGGATCACTGAGGGAAAAAAAAAAATTTTCTTCCCCCATAAGGCTACTGAGCTGACTTAGCAGTCCTTTCCTCACCACTCTGTGGTGCTACCTTGTCATAAATCAAGTGTCTATATCACATGGCTTGAGAGGAAAGGAATAAATACATAAATATAAATACACAAAATTAAGTATCTCTATATATGTGGGTCTGTTTCTGGACATTTAATTCTGTTCCATTTGTTCATCCATGTCACTACTGTACTGCCTTACTTACTGCAGCTTTATGATAAATCTTGATATGTAGTAGTGTAACTCTTCCAAATTTATTTTCCTTATCCAAAAATACCTTGGTTATTTAACCCTTTGCTTTATTTAACTCTCATGAAAACCCTGTGGTATGAGATAGTTTTGATTTTTATCTCCATTTCACAGGTTGGCAAACTCAGAGAAGTAATATGTCCATGGCCACACAGCAACCAAGTGCTAGGGAGGGATTAGAATCCAGATTTGTCTGCTTCTAGGCCTAAGAACTCAAGTGCTATATGTACTACCTCCTTAATCCTAATGCCAAATGACCCCGTCAGGGTATTTAATATGAATGCATTACAATTTTAAGAAATTCTCACGTTCTAAATCATTCATTTGCGGTGAAAAAATCTTGTTTGGGCTGTGTGTGGTGGCTCAGGCCTATAATCCTAGCACTTCGGGAGGTTGAGATGGGAAGATCTCTTGAGGCTAGGAGTTCCACACCAGCCTCAACATAGTGAGACTCCGTCTCTACAAAAAAATTTAAAAACAGGCAGGTGTGTTGGTGTGCGCTTGTATTCCCAGCTACTTTGGAGGCTCAGGCAGGAGGACTGCTTCAGCTCACGAGTTCCAGGTTTCAGTAAGCTATATGATTGCACTACAGCACTCCAGGGTGGGTAACAGAATGAGACTATGTCTCTAAAAAAAATAAAAAATAAAAAAAAAATTGTTTGGCAATTACCAAGGCCACTTTCCTGGAGGAACTCAGGAAAACAATGGAACAAGAGGGAAAAACCTCTAGGATTCCTTCCCATGTCTACAGAGGATCAGTCCCGCTCCTCACCTGGGCTCCCCGGGCACGGCCCCCCTCCACCTCTCCAGCTTTAGCTTCTGCTGCCATTCTTCTTCCCCTTGACTCTTGGGCCACACTCGACTACTTACATTCTCCCACTAGTCCAAGTCTTTCACATAGCTGCACCTTTGCTCACAACATCCTCTCCCATTCCTGGCTATTTCCTCCTTTTTCTTTAAAACCTAGGTATCACTTCTCTAGAAGGCCCTCCTTGTCCTCTGTGTCTCCCATCCTAGCATGTCACACTGTCCAAGAGTTCAGCTGTCTAACTAGACTGCCAGACACTGGGCCAGAATTATCGCTGGATTGTGCAACTTGAGTGGAGGCTAACAGAGCTATAAAGTCCTGACAGAAATCAGAGAGACTTTTTTTTTTTTTTTTACTATATTCCATAATTTAAAACTGACTCTGGCCAGGTGTGGTGGCTCATGCCTGTAATCCTAGCACTTTGAGAGGCTGAGGCTGGAGGATCACTTGAGCCCAGGAGTTCGAGACCAGCCCTGGCAACACAGTGAGACCCCCATCACTACAAAAAAAAAAAAAAAAAAAAAGAAAGAAAGAAAGAAAGAAAAAAAGATAGTTGGGTGTGGTGGTGCATACCTGCAGTCCTAGCTACTCGGGAGGCTGAGGTGGATGGATCACTTGAGACTGGGAGGTTGAGGCTGCAATGAGCCATGGTTGCCCCATTGCACTCTAGCCTGAACAGAGTGAAACCCTGTCACAAAACAAAACAAAACAAAACAAAACAAAACAAAACAAAACAAAACAAAACAAAACAAAACAGGACTCTAAGAGAAGGCCTGAGAGAAAAGACTTCTAATAGGTTCAGGACACATTCTTTGATAGAAGTGGCAAATTAGAAAGCTCAGGGAAAAGATGGAAATATCTTCTGTGATGGACTTGGACTTTCAGTTGAGACAGGAATGGGATGGAGTGCTAGAAAGGCAGATATATGGCCGGGCATGATGACTCATGCCTGTAATCCCAGCACTTTGGGAGGCCGAGGCGGGTGGATCAACAGATCAGGAGATCGAGACCATCCTGGCTAACATGGTGAAACCCTGCCTGTACTAAAAAATACAAAAAATTAGCTGGGCATGGTGGCAGGTGCCTGTAGTCCCAGCTACTTGGGAGGCTGAGGCAGGAGAATTGGCGTGAACCCAGGAGGCAGAGCTTGCAGTGAGCCAAGATCGTGCCACTGCACTCCAGCCTGGACGACAGAGCAAGACTCCGTCTCAAAAAAAAAAAAAAAAAAAAAAAGGCAGATATTCAACGGCTGTATAGAGTATGGCAGGCTGCGGTTTTTTCAAAGACTTCAGAAGAAGTGAAATATTCCTTTGAGGTACACAATTAAAACTAACAGCAAGGCAGCTTCTTCTGAGATGTATTCATTCCACAAGCTGAGAGTGGGCAGCAGTCTCTTCAACGGGGCATTTTCAAGCAAATGAGATCTGATGCTCCTCTCTGGATAGAAGGAGAGACCACCCCTAGGTGCTCCCCTGCCCTGTGACCCTCAGATTACCTTGGTGCCAGCCCAAGGCAGTGTGGCCCAAACACTGTGAAGTCTTTTGAGAACCTCCAGGTTGAGTACAACCTCACTGACTTTTTTCATTAAGAACATAAGCTTAATTTTCATAAACATCTTTTCCAGGAGCACCAAGCTAGCCCTCTTTCAACACCAGCAAAATGGAGAAAAGGAAAATCTAAACAGTATCCAACCTAGGTTTTCCAGATTTTGTCAGTTAATTCCCATTTTTAAGGTCACTCTGCTCACTGAAAGGCAGACGAAGGATTTAAAAGCCTCTTTCAGAGAAGGCAATACCATTTTAGTCCTCCACATCCTTCATGGTTTTCTTTACTGGCTTAGCTGTGCTCAAAACAAGGACTTCTTTTTCCTTCATTTAGATATTCAGAATCTAGGACATCGTAAGGTTGTGGATGTTTTAGAAAATAGATAATCTTCTGGCATGAGAAATATCCTTAATTAGCTATTTTTCCTCAAAACTGGAGGGGGGGTGAGTATTGACATTTGGGTAGCTTATGCAATTCAAGAGCTTCTGTCTTCTGTCTTCAAGTATCGCCTTATGTTAGAAATAAGTTTCCAGAAAATAAATGTCAAAGACCAGACACTCATGCGAAAGGCTAGACGCTTCCAATCCAAACTTATGAACCTCCTCCTACCTTTCCTAAAAGGGACTGTTACATGGGGTACAAATATGAATGATTAATTTATTTTCTGCCCACATGTAAGAATCAATTCATAACACTTTCCTGTTTGGGTGAGCTACTGGGAAGAATAAACAAAAGCTGGCTAGAACTCCACAAAGTTCCACTGTTCTTTTGTGCTTTCTCTGCTGCACTGTTACATGAGAGTTCCAAGGCAGCAGGGTCACGTGGGATGCTATACATCAGTGGTCCCCAATCTTTTTGGCACTAGGGACTGGTTTCATGGAAGACAATTTTTCTATGGACCAGGGTGGGGGTGGGGAGATGGGGGATGGTTTTGAGGTAAAACTGTTCCACCTCAGATCTTCAGGCAGTACTTAGATTCTCACAAGGAGCACGCAACCTAGATCCCTCACATGTGCAGTTCACAACAGGGTTCACACTCCTGTGAGGATCTAATGCTGCCACTGATCTGACAGGAGGCAGAGCTCAGGTGGTAATGCTTACTCACCTGCCACTCACCTCCTGCTGTATGGCCCTATTCCTAACAGGCCATGGACAAGTACAGGTCTGCAGCCTGGGGATTAGGGACCCCTGCTATACATGACTGTATGGTACATAGCACTTCTGTGGCATGTGGTTTAAGCTCAGTGTCATTTGATGGCCAGGAGATCCACTTGAAAATCCCTATTTTTAGCAGACCTTGTAGGATGCCAACATTTGGGGCCAGATTCTCGTTACTGAAATGAATGCTATGGAGCTAAGGCTGCGGTGCCCAGCTGGGCTAGACATTTGCAAAAAGAGAGCAGACTGGCAGACAGTGCCAATTCTCAACAGAATCTTTTGATTAGAATGCCAAGTTGCTATAAGGGTATCAGTAACATCCTCACCCTTTAGCAGGCAAAGGAGGCTGGGTATGTGAGAAAACAAACTCTGATCCACCTGATCCTCTACTGCTTTTTGATTCTGAGAAAAAAAAATTGTTCAGTAACTCCAGCTGCCTGAACAGAAATTACTTTCTGAGGAGCTAGAAGCCCTGATTGGAAAAGAGCTCTGGGGGATTATGGCATGGGAGGAGAGCTGTCAGGCATCAGGCTTATGTGGGAAGGACCCACGCTGACTACAACAGTACAAGTAACTGCTTGAGTGGCTCCATAACATGGAAATGGCAATCGTATGTTCCAAAGACAGAGTTACTGTTTTAAGGACAGAGGAACCTTTGTATAGATTCTTAGTGAAAAGCTTATTTTAAGGATGTTTGCTGAAACTCCATGTTTTTCACATTTGTTTTCAAAAGAGCATTGTCCTTCATATATAGTACATGAAAAATTACAATATTCATGTTTTTTAGATACAAAGTCATATACAAATAGAGGAAGAATAAATTCAAATTGCAAACCATACCAGCAAAGAAAGAGGGAAATGAGACTCTAGATATGGATTTATTAGGTGACAGGGATTCTTTTCTCTATATTTTAATATATTTTCCAAGTTTTGAACCACGGGCTAAGGATGGGCCTGTTCTCTGTCCTGCCTAGAAACTGACAGAAGCATGGGTGACCAATCCCAGACATGCTTGGCACTGCTGAGTTTTCATCTCTGTTGTAATCTTCTGACACCTCCTTGCAAAATATCAAGTGTTATATGCTAATACTGGCCCTCTCTTTGTTGAAGGAGAAAGCATGTAAAAAGACAACTGTCCAAACCCTGTGGCTACAAAGTCTTTTTTTGGCTTCCTAAGAGATTTACTCTATTCTTCTATTTCTAGAACTTTTCTAAGTTGGAAGATTTCAAATGTGAGATAGTGTTAGATCCAGGTTGAGTAAGGATTTTATAAAATACTAAATAATGATCAGAGATGGGAATAATCAGCCTAGATAAAAGCATATTCAGCAGGATGTCAAAATATACCAGATCCTCATATAAACAGCATGGATTACATTAACAGGCCTCCCTGGGTGAGTAGCGTCTCTTTTGCCTACCTTACGCTCACCCCATGGTTATATAACCTTTTGAACGGAATTTGGAAATTCCTCTGACCCTGCCCTGCTTGCTGATAGAGTTGAGCCAGTGGCTGGCAGGGGCATAATCTAATAGGCGAAACTGGAAACACACAAATTCACAGTCCTCTTTTCTCAGCCCAGAGACTGTACAGGCAAGGAAAGAAAGACTCGCCCCATCTCCCTCCTCCCCTCCTCTGGCCTAAGTTGCCGCTGACTTCACCCAACAGGCACCTGACCCTCCCAGATGAGCTGGGAGGGGCTAAAGCCTGGTGCAGCCATGGTAGGGGTGGAGGTACAGGCAGCAAACAATATTTAAGATGCTGACTTGTGGAGCATTCGGGCTTGGGAAGGAAAGCTATAGGCTACCCATTCAGCTCCCCTGTCAGAGACTCAAGTTTTGAGAAAGGCTAGCAAAGAGCAAGGAAAGAGAGAAAACGACAAAGTGGCGAGGCCCTCAGAGTGAAAGCGTAAGGTTCAGTCAGCCTGCTGCAGCTTTGCAGACCTCAGCTGGGCATCTCCAGACTCCCCTGAAGGAAGAGCCTTCCTCACCCAAACCCACAAAAGATGCTGAAAAAGCCTCTCTCAGCTGTGACCTGGCTCTGCATTTTCATCGTGGCCTTTGTCAGCCACCCAGCGTGGCTGCAGAAGCTCTCTAAGCGCAAGACACCAGCACAGCCACAGCTCAAAGCGGCCAACTGCTGTGAGGAGGTGAAGGAGCTCAAGGCCCAAGTTGCCAACCTTAGCAGCCTGCTGAGTGAACTGAACAAGAAGCAGGAGAGGGACTGGGTCAGCGTGGTCATGCAGGTGATGGAGCTGGAGAGCAACAGCAAGCGCATGGAGTCGCGGCTCACAGATGCTGAGAGCAAGTACTCCGAGATGAACAACCAAATCGACATCATGCAGCTGCAGGCAGCGCAGACGGTCACTCAGACCTCCGCAGGTAAGGAGACCAGTCCCCTGAGGGAGCGTGGAGTGCCTCCCCATCTACAGCACTGCTTCTACATATCCTGGTCATCAGAACCACTACTGGGGCCTCTTTTGGGGGTATACTTTCCCTTTAGTAAAGGCTTATGCAGTATTTCCTTTGACTTCTAATGCTATGTAAGTTTACCTAACACCTTCACGGGTCCCTTTTATCCACACAGTGTTTCAGCCTACCATCTTGGAGTGCTGAGATACTACATGGTTTGCCCAAAGTCACCCAGCAAGTCTTAGAAGCAGGGTTCAAGTCTTCCTGATTGGTGTAGCTCTGCTACTTCCTCACCAAGAGCTGACAGGCTATATCTCAAGAAATTCCAAGGAAGCACCAAACTGTAACAGCTGTTCCTCTGGAAGCAAAGTTTTGCCAGAAACAGTTCTCTGGTGTTCCTAAGATTTACCAGGAATGAGCATTAATGGAATTTTGTGTCCTCTCTCTGTAAACATAACTCTTCTCATTGGCTCAGAGTTAAGTGTAGAGACACATAACCATGTGAAGAGTCCCTTTGTGTTCAGGAAGGATGCGGCTCCTTAAGGTTCCTCAATTGTGATACGTCTATTTTTTTCCATGGTCTTAAATGAATTTCTCCGAATACAGGATTTTTTAAATGCAATGCTGAAATATAGACTTAACAGGCCAAAAATAAGATAAATTTAATCTTTCTTTTGCAAAATAACTTTTATTTCTGGTTAGCTCAGCTCAGGTGGGCCAACAAGAATTTACGGTTTAGAGATAAAAATTTGGTTTTCTGAAATTATCAGGAAAATATTAGTTGTAAGGAGCATATCCTATAGACATGTCATTTCTTGCTGATATAAAAACCATTGGTCCCATTATAAACTACATGAAGAACAAAGACATGATCAGCTTCTACTGACTAAGTCAATGGTTAACCTCAGCTCAAATTAAGAAAAAGTTTTAACATGAAACCAAGCTTGAAAATCCTGTTACCTGAACCAACATGTATCAATCACTTTCTAAGCATGGACTTCCGGGCCCTCAGTTTGGGATTAGAAAGGTATTCTCAGGCCATTTTCCAGACAAGTGAGTCCTGATTTGGTCTGTGAGATGAAACCAGACATGTGGAAGACCAGGCCAGACAGAGGAATCTGACCGTGCCACTTCCTGCTCATCCAAACAGGAGGCTTTCTCACCATCCTGCAAGGAGGTTCTTGGGGTCAAGTGCAGCTCTCCCACCAGGTCTCTTGCTCTTCTTGCCCAGGACATCATTCCTTATTTTTCTTCTCTATGACCAAGTTCTCAGTTACCCTTATATTCTATAAGTAGGTAGTCCCTTAGAGGAAGCAGTAAGTTGGTGCTTTCACCACTAAGAGGAAATGAAGAATAGTGATGGCGAAGGCACACGTACTCTACCTCCCTTTCCCAAGGTGCTCTGCAAGAGAACCTATGTGCCTCAGACAACTCCCATCTGCCATCTTGGTGCTCCTCTCTAAGGTCCCAGTGCAGTGGTCACCAAGAAAAGCACCCCGAGACATAGCAGGCAGGAAGCTTCTCTTGGATAGTAAGGGCCGCAGTCTCTGAATCCTATCAGAAAAGGCTGTCTCTTCCACTATGCTCTTTGATATTTAGAATACAGAGCTTAAATCCTGCATAAAGTAGCAGCTCCATGGCCCTAGAGTAAAAAAACTGGCCAGTCTGATGCTCTCATTTCATTGTTTTAACAAAACTTCTGGGAGGAAGGCCTCAAAGGTTCTTCTGAGTGTTTTGAGGTGCTAGCTGGATGGAAGGGGAAAATATGTGATAATAAAATCTATCTCCCTTAATTATGGTCTCAGGTGGCAGTAGCCACCACCTCTGAACAACAACAAAAACAACCAGCCAGGAAACATCAACAAAACCAGACTCTATGAGATATTCATGACTGATTTGTTATAGCGGCGGCTGTCTAAGAAGTCTGAATCTATCTGACAGGAGTATCTGTTACGTGGCCCTCATACACTGTAACATTTCTAGAATTCATGGCCCAGCTATAGCAGAATAATTTATTTCAGAGTTAACCTGAAACCACCTGTTGGAACGTCCCACTAATGCTATCCAGGTGAAGGGCTTCCCTACCCCTCTGCTCCACCGCTAGTAAAGCCAAAATACACCCCCTCTGGATCTCCCCATATCCACCTCTCCCAAATGCAGACACTGATGGGTAATTAACACCACTGGGAATCCCAGGGTAGAAATAAAGGCTCAGTCTCTAAACACTCAACTCAGATGGAGCCACTGGGTCTAAATGCTCACCCTGTGGTTTGTTCTCTTGTAGATGCCATCTACGACTGCTCTTCCCTCTACCAGAAGAACTACCGCATCTCTGGAGTGTATAAGCTTCCTCCTGATGACTTCCTGGGCAGCCCTGAACTGGAGGTGAGGTCATTACAGTCACTGGCCATGCCCTAATACCTGTCCTTCACCCCCTCAAGGGGACTACAACAACAGGGCCATTCACAGTTTAAAGAAAGGAAAATTCGGCTGGGCGCAGTGGCTCACACCTGTAATCCCAGCACTATGGGAGGCCGAGGCAGGTGGATCACTTCAGGTTAGGAGTTTAAGACCAGCCTGGCCAACATGGTGAAACCCTGTCTCTACTAAAAATACAAAAAAATTAGCCAGGCATGGTGGCGGGCGCCTGTAATCCCTGCTACACAGGAGGATCGCTTGAACTCAGGAGGCAGAGGTTGCAGTGAGCCGAGATCACGCCACTGCACTATAATCTGGGAGACAAAGTGAGACTCCATTTCAATTAAAAAAAAAAAAAAAAAAAGGAAAACTCAAACACAAGCAAACACACCAAACACCACAGAGCTATGCAAACACTCAGTTTATGCCCTGCACTCCAAACCCAGGCATCTGTTTGGCCCCTTCAAATCATTATCAGTCAAACACCAAGCCTTCTAACATAGATCAGATCATTCTTATAACCACCACATAACTTAGTTTAAATCTCTTGCCATGTCCTAGAACAGCTATTCCTTGGGGGAGGAGAAAAGAAAACACGAAGGCAGCATCAAAAGTATCTGGATTTTCACCCAGGCATGGTGGCTCACACCTGTAATCCCAAGTTTTTTGGGAGGTGAGGTGGGCGGAACAATCACCTGAGGTCAGGACTTTGAGACCAGCCTGGCCAACATGCTGAAACCCAGTCTCTACTAAAAATACAAAAATTAGCCCGGTGTGGTGACAGGCACTCTGGTCCCAGCTACTAGGGAGGCAGGAGAATCACTGAAACTCAGGAGGTGGAGGTTGCAGTGAGCCGAGATTGCACCACTGTACTCTAGCCTGGGCAACAAGAGTGAAATTCTGCCTCAAAAAAAAAAAAAGTATCTGGATTTTTCCCTCCAAGCTTCATGTGCACTCACCCCCGGGCCCAATTTGCATCATTCTTCCAGAGCAATGCACCACCCACCCCAGCTCACCAGCAGTGGGGCAGCATCACTGCCCGAGTGAGCCAGTGTGACTGTGGGAGTGCACACATCTACTGGCTCTGCAGGGACAGGAACAGGTTGGGAAGCCTGCCCTCTTGCTCCTGCCTTCTGCCCCTGCAAGTCCCTCACCAGAGTATCCCCTCTGCTTCAGGTGTTCTGTGACATGGAGACTTCAGGCGGAGGCTGGACCATCATCCAGAGACGAAAAAGTGGCCTTGTCTCCTTCTACCGGGACTGGAAGCAGTACAAGCAGGGCTTTGGCAGCATCCGTGGGGACTTCTGGCTGGGGAACGAACACATCCACCGGCTCTCCAGACAGCCAACCCGGCTGCGTGTAGAGATGGAGGTAAGCACAAGGCCAGGGGCCCCATGACTGGACCAGTGCCACTACACATGACCGCGTACAACTCCGGGAGTGCCATTCCTATTCCGATTCAAGACAAATCTGTATATTTATTGTGATGGTTTTCCTGCAAGTTGTAATGGAGTTGAGGAAAAATAGGTATTTTTCCTTTCTGCAACCCCCCAAACCCCCGACAAAAGTGGGGCTGCAGGTGGGACAGGAAGAGGCCAGACCCAGGCCAGAGTAGAGCAAATTCAACAGTCAGCTGTGCCGAACACTAGTCTCTGCTCTGGCCGAGCATGAGGTCCTTTAGGTGCAAATCTTACTGATACTGTTTGGGGACCCTTGCTGAAGGTCTGAAAGCACTCACTATATCCTCATGTTTCTCTTACAGCAGCTCTGTGTGGGATTCAGCAAAAACATAGCTGCACCTTATAAGCAGGAAAGTGAGGAATATAGAAAAAGAGACTAATCAAGGCCATATGGTGAATCAGGAAAGAAGTTCGAGCCTTGTTTTCTGATTCCCAGGTTAACACAGTAAACTGGAGGTAAACAAGTAATAAAGTCTTATTAGATTCACACCTATAAAAAGATGTTTGGCTACGGGACTGTCAGGAGAGAAGGGGTATAGAGACAGCATGAAATGGAGCCTGCTGCACTTTCTTTAAGGCTCTGCTCCTCCTGACAGGACTGGGAGGGCAACCTGCGCTACGCTGAGTATAGCCACTTTGTTTTGGGCAATGAACTCAACAGCTATCGCCTCTTCCTGGGGAACTACACTGGCAATGTGGGGAACGACGCCCTCCAGTATCATAACAACACAGCCTTCAGCACCAAGGACAAGGACAATGACAACTGCTTGGACAAGTGTGCACAGCTCCGCAAAGGTGAGATTTGGGGGGACCGGAAAGGAGAAGTTCAGGTACAAGCTCATAATCCCACTTGAGGAGAAAGAGTGAATTATAACTGTACAGTTGATATTCCGGTTTTGGTATTCTTTCTGACGCTGGCTCTAACTCCTTACCTGATGCCTGGTCTGTCACAGTCAACTTACTAGCACTGGGTCTGTTTCTCATGCCAGGTGGCTACTGGTACAACTGCTGCACAGACTCCAACCTCAATGGAGTGTACTACCGCCTGGGTGAGCACAATAAGCACCTGGATGGCATCACCTGGTACGGCTGGCATGGATCTACCTACTCCCTCAAACGGGTGGAGATGAAAATCCGCCCGGAAGACTTCAAGCCTTAAAAGGAGGCTGCCGTGGAGCACGGATACAGAAACTGAGACACGTGGAGACTGGATGAGGGCAGATGAGGACAGGAAGAGAGTGTTAGAAAGGGTAGGACTGAGAAACAGCCTATAATCTCCAAAGAAAGAATAAGTCTCCAAGGAGCACAAAAAAATCATATGTACCAAGGATGTTACAGTAAACAGGATGAACTATTTAAACCCACTGGGTCCTGCCACATCCTTCTCAAGGTGGTAGACTGAGTGGGGTCTCTCTGCCCAAGATCCCTGACATAGCAGTAGCTTGTCTTTTCCACATGATTTGTCTGTGAAAGAAAATAATTTTGAGATCGTTTTATCTATTTTCTCTAAGGCTTAGGCTATGTGAGGGCAAAATACAAATCCCTTTGCTAAAAAGAACCATATTATTTTGATTCTCAAAGGATAGGCCTTTGAGTGTTAGAGAAAGGAGTGAAGGAGGCAGGTGGGAAATGGTATTTCTATTTTTAAATCCAGTGAAATTATCTTGAGTCTACACATTATTTTTAAAACACAAAAATTGTTCGGCTGGAACTGACCCAGGCTGGACTTGCGGGGAGGAAACTCTAGGGCACTGCATCTGGCGATCAGACTCTGAGCACTGCCCCTGCTCGCCTTGGTCATGTACAGCACTGAAAGGAATGAAGCACCAGCAGGAGGTGGACAGAGTCTCTCATGGATGCTGGCACAAAACTGCCTTAAAATATTCATAGTTAATACAGGTATATCTATTTTTATTTACTTTGTAAGAAACAAGCTCAAGGAGCTTCCTTTTAAATTTTGTCTGTAGGAAATGGTTGAAAACTGAAGGTAGATGGTGTTATAGTTAATAATAAATGCTGTAAATAAGCATCTCACTTTGTAAAAATAAAATATTGTGGTTCTGTTTTAAACATTCAACGTTTCTTTTCCTTCTACAATAAACACTTTCAAAACGTGAGTATCTTCTTTTTAAATTCTTACCATTACCACTTACAGCAGGATAAAAAGTTAAAGTTAAATCAGAGGGTGAGCAGTGACAGAGGCCCGGGGTTTGTTTTGGTGTTCAGGGCAACCAAGCGGAGAGCAGAAGCCAAAAGGGAACAGGTAAGGGACAAAAGGGCAGCAACCAGGACAATTCTTCATAAAGGGGATTACACGTCTGGGGCTGGGCAGTGAAGGCACCCAGCCTTATCAGACCCTCTATTCTACTTAGGATAGAGAAGCAAAAACAGGCCAGCAGACCTTACCCTAATGCTCGGGGCTAACCAAGTAAAAGTGGTGTGTGTGCGCTTTCTAACAAATAACCACTCAATCCTCTGTCCCCAAGAAAGCAAATATATTTACTGATATGTGAGCTTTAAGGAGATGGGGGTAGTTTATACTATCTCAGTGTTAGCCCTGATTTGGGATTACATCTCGGATTTAATTTGCCCTGTAGCAGATAGGTTAAAAAAGTCAATAGGTTGCAAGACGGATTGAACTAGTAGCAAGAGAACAATACTGTCAACAGAACACAGTTTTTTAAAGCAAAGACAAAAAAATAAGAAATAGCTGCACGCGGTGGCTCACGCCTGTAATCCCAGCACTTTAGGAGGCCGAGGCGGGTGGATCACGAGGTCAAGAGAGCGAGACCATCCTGGCCAACATGGTGAAACCCCCTTTCTACTAAAAATACAAAAATTAGCTGGGCATGGTGGCATGCGCCTGTAGTCCCAGCTACTTAGGAAGCTGAGGCAGGAGAATCGCTTGAATCTAGGAGGTGGAGGTTGCAGTGAGCCAAGATTGTGCCATTGCACTCCAGCCTGGAGACAGAGCGAGACTCCATCTAAAAAAAAAAAAAAAAAAAAAAAAAAGAAAAGAAAAGAAATAGCTGAACAAAGATGTTTTTGTGTAGGGCTACCCTAATTGTTTCAAAAAGAATTTAGGGAAGTTGACTCAAATGTATATACTAAAATAAGCTCTGAAAAAGCAGACAAATTGGTGAAGGGAAAATAAGAGTAGGAAAAATAAAACAAAGCCTGTGGGGGTTGGGGGAGGGTTAGTAGTAAAAACAGGTAAGATGTCTGGAATTTGTTGGAGGTAGACCAGGAATTTAGCTTCAAGCTCTCTAGCAGCTACTGTGAGGAAGGAATTCAATCCCTTACTGCAAAGCGATGTCTCCAAGGCCAGATCCAAGTAGTGGCTCAGGGACATAAAACCAACAGTGGGAAAAGACCCCTGAGAAGAATTTCCATGAGGCTCACCCACAGAACTAGGGGTAGTGCTATGAGCAACTTTGTCTAAGGCTGTTTCTTAAAACTTCCTTCAGTAAAGACGACAGTATACCACCACAACCGGGCTTAGGAAAAGCAGCTTTACAAAATCAGAAGTAAAAACTGCAATTGGAAGCAAAAAAAGAAAGGTGATGGGAAGACACAGGAGACCGGCAGAAGGGAGGCAGAAATGCAAGCTGAGCTGACTTAGCTGAGGACACCCAAAGAGCCGAGCACACTGGCTTTCCCCAGAAACAGCATTCATTCATTCACTCATTCATTCATTTCTTTATTGAGACAGAATCTCGCTGTCATCCAGGCTAGAGTACAGTGACGCAATCTTGGCTCATTGCAACCTCCACCTCCCAGGTTCAAGCAATTCTCCTGCCTCAGCCTCTCAAGTAGCTGGGAATACAGATGTGCGCCACCACACCCAGCTAATTTTTGTATTTTTAGTAGAGATGGGTGTTTCACCATGTTGGCCAGGCTGGTCTCGAACTCCTGACATCAAGTGATCCACCCACCTTGGCCTCCCAGAGTGCTGGGATTACAGGTGTGAACTACCCTGCCCGGCCTGGAACAGCGTTTTAAACAAAGGACAAGATCAATCTCCAGGGAATTCTGAGGATTTACTTTCAATTATATTTGCTTACAAAGCTAAATAACCTTCTAGAGCACTTTTCCAGGCCTCTGACTATATTTTTCTGCTACAAATCTGCATAACTTTAAGTTTTTATGATTGTATCAAATATGCAGAAAAATTAAGGGTGGAATTGGGAAGGTTTCAAATAGGTCTCAAACAGGTGAGCAAGGAAATTAATATGCAAAATGAGTTATCTGACCTTAAAGTGATCATACTTAGTTACCGTATTTTCTATGAGCTATCAAGTGACAGCACATTACCTAACCCAGAGATGGAAGGAAGAAAGTGGATTTTCACATTTACTGTGCCTGATGTGAAACTGAAGCATGCCTCAGAGGACGGCATGTTTTTAATTATTCCTACATGGTATTTCAGAAATCAACATTTTCTCCAAGTCCAATTTATTTGGGCAAAAACAGGATTCTATTTCTATCTTTTCGCTAACTTTTTAAAGTGTTAAAGGAACTCTTTTAAATATCTTCTCAAAAGCACAGCTAGGAAAGGACTTGGCTATTTGATTACCCTCTCAAACAAAGGAGGCTCTATCCTCCTTTGATAGAGCCACACAGCAGGCTCTATCAGCCATGGTGAAGGAACTTATTAGCCAGATGATTTTTTCTAAACTATCTGCAGTGAAATGACCGACCATTTAGCATTCACATGAAGATAATGAGATCCCAAAGTTGATATTCTCTGATAATCATTAGGGGAAGTGAATGGTTTTTTAGGAGCTGGAGCTAATGTTTCGTGCTGCTTGTAATTTCCTAACAGCAGAAAATTTATTAAACGAACTATTTTTTCCATACCCAGAAGACTGAAAACTGTCTTAACAGAGGAGCGAACATAACCACATCAGAGAAAAGACCATTAGATTTCAGATTATGCTCTGCCTTTTATATTCACAAAACACCAGAGGAGGAAGATGCAGGCATCAATAGATTTAGTTGATAAAACCCCACTGTGCCCTTGGGTACCCTCTGAAGCCCAGGAACCAGCACATTCTACTCCAGCTCTAGACAGCGCTATCTAACCCAGACATAAAACCTATCTTCCTAGGCTGCCATGGCCACAGAATTGCTTCTCAACTAAATTTCACTGGAACAAGAAAGGACAGGTTGGAAAACAACAGGAGCCCAGGTGATAAGGGTCAACAGAAACGACAATCATGGCTAGATTCCTGGGGAGAGCCATCTGCAACAACATGTCATTTAAACATGCTGGCCAGACCCAGAGGCAGATTTCACAGAGCAGAAGTCTTCAAGTGACTCCAGTGAAGTGGCACCAGGCAGTGGGAGAAGAGAGGTCATTTTGCATGAAGGCAGCAATTAAAAAGGGTTTATGGCCTACCTGATGAGAGATTCTAGAATGGCAGGGGTGGGGCCTTTCTGGAACTCCAGTTCTTTGTAGTGTAGTGCTTTGGCATATGCTCGGCACTTGGCAGCTCTCTCACCCAGCAGAACAATGCCATTGTCATCTCTCAGTGGCAGGGGGCCCTGGAGGAGAGCAAAACCTCACAGCATAGGAAAATGGCAGATGGGGCACAAACAAGAGAAGGCTGTGTGGATGCTTCTCTCCTCCCACCAGCTGGTTCCCTGTCAGCCTCCATCTGGACAATGGGGAAAAGTCTCACCTTGTCACTGTGTTCCATGAATTCAGCCAAGTTTAAGAGGGTCTGTGTGACTTCAGCGATGTCTTGTGAGGTGAGGGCCAACTCGATGCTTCTGATGAGCTCATCCTGTTGATCTTCATTCAGTTCAGACCAGCAGGACACAAATGCAGCATTGAAGAGATCCCTGAAGGCAGAGAAGGTGGAAAATGGAGAGACCTCCCGTGCCTCTGCCTGCTGCCTCAAAGTCACACCTATCAATTCGCTTTTGGCATCACTGATTTTGGTTATACAGACCAGTGCTATACAGACCAGTGCTGTCCAAGAGAATTTTCCTGTCCAATATGGTAGCCAGTGATCACTAAAGCACTTGAACTGTGGCAAGTGTGGCCAAGGAACTGAATTTTACATTTTATTTATTTTTAATTAACCACATATGGCTAGTGTCTACTGAATTTTACACTGCAGGTACAGACATTGTGATATTCAGGGACTTGGGGGGCGAGTGGCAGGGCGGGGAGAAGAGCAGAGCAAAGTGACTTTTCTCCAAAGGAATATTTCTTGGCAGTTTTTGCATTATTTCTCTTCACTGGAGGAAATGGGAAATGAACAGTATAGGGACTTCTAACATAGAGGTTGGCATTAACAAATGCAGAAAATAATAATCATTAAATGATTCTTGGGATGTTTCTGGGACAATGTCTAAATTCTTAAGGTCAGAAATGTCAAAGGCAGCATCTGCAATTGCTTTCAAAATATAACCAGAATCCTTAGTTGGATGGTCATAAAAAAATGACAACAGGACTAGAAGCATTAGCAAATAGGATCCAAATCCTTAAGTTCTAAAAGATTTTCTAAGCCAACAGTTGGGGCCTCACAAAGACGTGGAACCAGAGGTTCCATTTCAAAGATTACTATGACTATTTTACATTACCACAGTACCACATGATGGACACATTTGCCATCCCTTACATCTAACATTAATTCTGTCCTCCCCACTGTTCTGGTGACTGTGCGGGGAAGGAAATGGGAAAAAACAGGATATACCTACAATGGATAGATTTAGCATTTGATGCCTCTATACCTATTTTCTGTTACATATTAACAGGTTAAGTTAGACCAATGTGTATAATTTTGGAATTTGATAGAAAAAACAAAATTTGAAATCCAAAGGATCAAATGAAGACCAAAAAAAGTCTGTTATAAATTTAAAAATAAGGCCGGGCGTGGTGGCTCACACCTGTAATCCCAGTACTTTGGGGGGCTGAGGCAGGCGGATCACAAGGTCAGGAGATCGAGACCATCCTGGCTAACATGATGAAACCCCGTCTCTACTAAAAATAGAAAAAATTAGCCAGGCGCGGTGGTGGTGGCCTGTAGTCCCAGCTACTCAGGAGGCTGAGGCAGGAGAATGGCTTGAACCTGGGAGGCGGAGTTTGCAGTGAGCCAAGATCACACCACTGCACTCCAGCCTGGGCAACAGAGCGAGACTCTGTTTCAAAAAAAAAAAAAAAAAATTTAAAAGTAAGTTTTCAGAGCCAGGTAATTACAGTTGCTGGTCATCCTGGTGACTTGGGAGGCTGAGGCAGGAGGATCTCTTGAGATTAGCAGTTCAAGACCAGCCAGGGCAATAACCAAGACCTTCATCTCTAAAATCATAAAAAAAGTTTTCCTGATCTAGGTCAGAGGCCACATTGGATCTTGAATGAACGTATTTGGGACTAAGGGGATAAAAACATTGTGTATATCACAAGCCTCTCATGGATAACACTGTGCTCAGAGGTGACTGGAGAGAAAAGAGGAATAATAAATACATCAGCTGAGTACATGATATCTCCACACTACGGAAACAGGGAAGTCCTAGAAACTATTTTAAAGCATTAAAAAATACTTGAAAGAAATTAGAGGATGCAAATCATGGCATCAAACCAACAGTCTAGGGGCCATCACTACTGCTAAATATATATCATAACAGCAAACCAGCTGCTGACAAAAATGAAGTGAAATGCCTTGCTTTCTGCTTCTTGCCAATGCGAAGGGCTGCTTATTAATTAAATCACCATTTTATGCCTCATTATAAATAATTAATATCCAATGCAGAAAAATTTAAGAAATAAAGAAGAGAATAAAAAAGAAAATAATCACTCCTTAAGCCTTCCCTAAAGATAACCATTGCTATATTACTTTCTAATCTTTATCCTATTCACATTTATTTTAATTTTCAATTTTGTACTCCATTTTATTTACTTACATTATATTATAAATCTTTCACATGCATTAAAAGTTTTATAAACCAAAAAAAATTTTTTTTGAGATGCAGTCTTGCTCTGCCATCTAGGCTGGAATGCAGGGGCACGATTGTGGCTCTCTGCAGCCTCTAAACTCCTGGACTCAAGCAATCCCCCCGCCTTAGCCTCCTGAGTAGCTAGGATTACAGCTTCATGCCACCACGCTTGGCTAATTTTTTATTTTTGTAGAGATAGAGTCTCGCTAGGTTGCCCAGGCTGGTCTTGAACTCTTGGCCTCAAGTGATCCTCCTGTCTCAGCGTCCTAGAGTGCTGAGATTATAGGCAGGAGCCACAATGCCCAGCCTGTAAACCAAATTTTAAATGGCTGTTTAAGATTTACTATTTAGGCCGGGCACAGTGGCTCATGCCTGTAATCCCAGCACTCTGGGAGGCCGAGGTGGGCAGATTGCGAGGTCAGGAGATCGAGACCATCCTGGCTAACATGGTGAAACCCCATCTCTACTAAAAGTACAAAAAATTGGCCAGGTGTGGTGGCATGCACCTGTAGTCCCAGCTCGTTGGGAGGCTGAGGCAGGAGAATGGCTTGAACCCGGGAAGCAGAGGTTGCGGTGAGCCAAGATCGCGCCACTGCACTCCAGCCTGGGAAACAGAGCAAAACTCCGTCTCAAAAAAAAAAAAAAAAGATTTACTATTTAAAACAATATTTTTTTTGGCGGGGTTGAGGGATGAGAAATTACCTGATAGGTACGATGTACACTATTATTCAGGTGATGGTTCTACGAAAAGCCCAGACTTCACCACTATGCAACATATCCATGTAACAAACCTGCACCTGTACTCCAAAATCTATAAAAATTTTTAAAAATTAAAAAAAAAATGGTGATGACTCATGCCTATAAATCACGGCACTTTTGGAGGCTGAGGCAGGATGACTGCTTGAGTCCAGGAGTTTGAGATCAGCCTGGGCAACATAGTGAGACCTCGTCTCTACAAAAAATAAAATTAGCTGGGCCTGGTGCGTGTCTGCAGTCCCAGCTACTCAGGAGGCTGACGTGGGAGGATCACTTGAGCCCAGGAGGTTGAGGCTGCAGTGAGCCGAGATTGTCCCACTGCACTCCAGCCCGGGCAGCAGAGACCCTGTTTCCAAAACAAAAACAAAAACAAAAAACCAGGCAGGGCGTGGTGGCTCACGCCTGTAATCCCAGCACTCTGGGAGGCCAAGGCAGGTGGATCATTTGAGGTCAGGAGTTCAAGACCAGCCTGGCCAACATGGTGAAACCTCACGTCTACTAAAATTACAAAAAATAGCCGGGCGTGGTGGCGTGCACCTGTACTCCCAGCTACTCGGGAGGCTGAGGCAGGAGAATCGCTTGAACCCAGGAGATGGAGGTTGCAGTGAGCCACAATTGCGCCACTGCACTCCAGCCTGGGTGACAGAGCAAGACTCCATCTCAAAAACAAAAACAAAAATGAAAACAAAAAAACCAACCAAACAACAACAAAAAAAGATGTCTAAAGTGATGAATATCCCAATTATCCTGATTTGTTTTATTACACATTATATGAATGTATCGAAATATCACATGTACTTTGAAAATATATGTACATCTATTATGTATCAATACAAAAAATTTTGGCCAAGTGGCTCATGTCTGTAATCCCAGCACTTTGAAAGGCCAAGGTGAGCAGATCACTTGAGGCCAGGAGTTGAAGACCAGCCTGGCCAACATGGCGAAACCCCGTCTTTACTAAAAATACAAAATTAGCTGGGTGTGGTGGTACACACCTGTAATCCCAGCTACACGGGAGGCTGAGGCAGGAGAATCTCTTGAATCAGGAGGCAGGGTTGCAGTGAGCCACAATTGTGCCACTGCAGTCCAGCCTGAGCAACAGAACAAGACTCTCTCAAAAAAAGAAAAAAAAAATTCTGGCAAATTCTATTTTCCAAAGATGTCTGCAACAGTGGCTCCTGTCCCATATAGTCTGTTAGAATATTACTTCTCCTCTCTCAAGAGGTGGGTGCCCATGTCTTCTTCCTTTGAGCCTGAGTGCGCCTTTGTGGCTGCCTTGAGCAACAGGGCAAGGCAGAAGTGACTCTTCATGACTTTCAAGACTCTTTATGACTTAGATCATAAAAACACCATGCTCTTCTACTACCTTGTTCTCTTGGGACACTCACTCTTGAAGCCAGTCACCATCTGTGAGAAGGCCCAAGCAACTCATGGAGTGATCCCATGGAGAGGAACCAAGGCCCCCAGCCAGAGCTGGGTTCCTAGTCGAGAGTCACCTGCGCTTTGCCAGACACACAAGCCAGCCTTGAATGCGGATCCTCCATCCTGCCCCAGTCAAACCATCTCCACTGACACCATGTGGAGCAGAGGCGAGCTGTCCCAAAAGTCCTCCCAAATTGCAGATTCAGGAGTAAAATAAATAACTGTTATTGTTTCAGACCTTTTTTTTCCTGTGGTATTTGTAACAAACAGCAATAATTAGAATACCATTGTTATTGGAAATAGGTTACATTCAACTATTACACAGTTGCTTTTAGAGTTATAAATAACTTTGTAATTAAAATGTTAGACCTAAAGCTACTAGAAAAAGGAATTTGTGGTCTACTAGCAAGGTTAAGATAGATGCTACAGTATGAGCTTGTTGAATTTGTCTTTCTCTTTCTTTGTATCCCACAAAATTAGAAAAATTAAAAATACCAGCCCCTTGATTATTACTTCTAATAAAAACTAATTTGTATATATCATTTTCTATGTGCTGATCTTCTCCACCCGCCCTGACACACTATACCTGGCCATCGGGTTGTAGGCCTGTGCCAGGGCCCAGCAGGAGCGCAGGGAGGGCGATGATGAGTCCTTCAGCAGCTCCAGGCTCAGCCGTCTCAGCCATTCCAGCCAGTCATCTTTGGAGACCCTCCTGGCAGCGCCCCAGGCCTGTGATCCCACAGGTGACAATGGAAAACAATCAGTTTCAAGGGCCAATTAAAAAAGTCCTCATCTATTTAATGATTATTCTACTTTTAGATTTATAAAATCCATCTTTCACGATAAAATTCCCCTAGAGTGCAAATACAAAAGAATAACATTTAATTAAAAGTCATAAAGCAAGAACAGCAACTCTGGAACATACCACACTATGGAAAAAGCCTGTTTCACAACTCCTTTGTGCTGGACTCTGACTGCAGCAAAGGAGCACTACAGAACCAGAATACACAGGATTGCCACACTCGGGTGCATTCGACAAAGCCTAATGGGCTCCAGCAGGGCATGAAGGGAGCTGCGTCCTCTGCATTAGAACACCAGCTCATCTGACAGTGAAGAGTCACGCAAGAAGAGGGAAAAGGCTCAGGTTTACACCATAGTGAATCATGTTGCAACCAGGTGAGCAGTGAGCCCAAAGCACATGGCACTGTGGTAAAACAAGAAAAAGGGGTTGAACAGATTTAATTTCTACTCTATCCCCTCCAACTTCTCTCAAAACTCTGAACTCTCCAGACATCAAGAGTTACTACCAGGGGCAGCTTATTCAGGTGGGTGGAAAGGCTGAGGTTTTGGAGAACAGTATAGTGTAGTGGGCAACAGCTACACTTGACTCAATGGCTTCAGTTCAAATCCCAGTTATATAACATAATTGGCTCTCTGATCTTTGGCAAGTCACTTAACTCCCCTGTGCCTCGGTTTCCTCATCTGTAAAATGAGGATTATAGTTTCTGCTTCCTGGGGTGTTTTAAGTTAATAAATGTAATGAATTTATAACAGTGCTTGGCACAAAGTTAGTACTATTTGCCTAGTTCTCTAAAGTTAGAAACACCTGCCTGGGATCCTGGCTCTTCCACTCAGCAGCTGTAACACCCTGGGCAAATTACTTGTATTTTGCAGCTGAGCCTCAGAGTGCCTCATCTAGGGATAATGTGTCTAAACGGCTTAGCCGGAATAAAGGAGCAAAAAATGATTGTTATTATTGTCAAAACGACACCTATTTGAACTGGCCTAGGCCTAACTACACTAAATCCCTAACTTTTAAAATATGTTCTTCATAGATTTTTCCAGCAGGACACGTCAATCCTCCCTAAATGGGGGAAATCATGTAAGACAGAGCAGAAGGTCTCAAACTTTGGACTAGTGAAGTGGTCCAGTGAGTGACAAGACCCCCAGGTGCTATACCATCAAGGACTCAACCATCACCTCCCTGGGATACACTGGAGATGTGCTGTTGCTTCTAAAGAGTTACGGATGAATACAATTAGACAACCTATCACTTTATGTCAAAAACCGAAGCAGAAATGTTACAAGAGACAAACTAAATAATACCACTGACCATACAACGAGAACCTCTGAATGAGAAGGAAGAGGGAGACTAGATACCAAAGACTGATTTTTAGACCTTGCTCTGTTGAGCACGATGGGAACATCCAGTCCTTTCCTGCCCACAGATACCTGGTTTCCTCCCTACAAGATGGGTTTGTGTGTAGCTGTATTATATTATATAGCAATTGTTAAAAGCTGCACATAAACAGGGAAGTATTACTAGTTTCTTTTTCCCTCTAATGAAATGAGGTTGGGCCTGGGTAAGGCAGAGACAATTCAACACAGTGGTTAAGAGAGTGGGCTCTGGAGTCATGCTATCTAGGTCAAATCCCAGCTCCACCATTGATGCTAGTTGACACTGGGCAAATTACTTAACCCGTCAGTGCCTCACGGTCCACATCTGTAAAGTGGGACAGCAACGACAGCACCTAACTCATGGGGTTATCATGAAGATTAAATGAGTTAATATAGTGTTCCACCACAGTGCTTGACACATGGAAAGCACTCAATAAATGTCAGTTGTTACTATTACTTGATAAATGGCAGTAAATAGGTTTTCAAAAAATCATAGCTTAATTTATTGACTAGGCCAAGTCCCCCATGTGGCCCTTTCCCCGTGCTCTGTAAAACATTATCAACTCTCAATTCTCTGGGTTCTATAACAACTGTGTAAACACGAGCTGCTTCCTCTTGCCATCCACCCACTGCTGATCGCCTCATCTGGTGATGCTGGTGCCTGTTCATGGAATGCCAGCTTACTCATGGTGAAGGTAAACCCAAACAGATTATCATTCAGACAGACAGTAAAGCTGCTGAAAATTCTGGAAGGCATTCTAGAGGTATACATAAATGGTTTTTATGTTTTCTGTATCACATAAATCCAATATTATCATAACAAATAAAATGGTGACTGAGGTGGCAAATTGTTACTCTGAAAGTTGGTTAAGACTGATAAATACACCAATCCCTAATTATCATCACATGATTATAAGGAGGCACAATTTACTTCTGAACAATGAGGTCTGCTGCCTTTTTTTGTTGTTGTTGGTGGTGAGACAGGGTCTTGCTCTGTTGCCTGTGCTGGAGTGGTGAAGTGAGATGATCACTGCTTACTGCAGCCTTGACCTCCCAGGCTCAAGAGATCCTCCCACCTTAGCCTCTCGAGTAGCTGGGACTACAGGCATGCACCACCATGTCCAGCTAATTTTTGTATTTTTTGTAGAGGGGGAATTTTGCCATGTTGCCCCAGCTGGTCTTGAACTCCTGGGCTCGAGTAATCCTCCCGCCTGGCTCCCCAAAGTGTTGGAATTACAGGCATGAGCCACTGCACCTGGCCCCCTACCTCTTTTTTTTTTTTTTTTGAAGAGAATCTTGCTCTGTCACCTGGGCTGGAGTGCAGTGGCACAATCATAGCTCACTGCACCCTGGAACTCATGGGCTCAAGTGAACTTCCTGCCTCAGTCTCCTGAGTAGCTGGGACTACAGGCAGGTGCCACTCTGCTCAGCTAATTTTTAAAATTTTTTCAATTCCTTTTTTTTGAGACAGGGTCTTACTCTGTTGCCCAGGCTGGAATTAATTTTTTTCATTTTTCATTTTTATTATACAGATGGTGTTTTACTATGTTGCCCAGGCTGGTCTCAAACTCCTGCTTCAAGTGATTCTTCCATTTTGGCCTGCCAAATTACTGAGATTACAGGCATGAGCCACCACGCCCAGCTCCCACAATTTACTTCCCAATGAAATAGATCTGAGAGTGAGCTGTGGAGGATTCTGTCTAGAGTTTTGAACTTGATCTACTTTCTCAGGTGAGATAAACTAAGAGTCTTTCTTTTGTCTATCTGGCAAGGTTTATGCTTATTTTTTCCAAGTCTGGGTAGAAAGCAAAACTTCCTGGAAGCAAACTAGATTACTGAGGAATTTCCTAAAATAGAGAGAACAAAGCTCTAAAGCAGGGTGGACGGCTGCCTGGTTGGAAGGACATTCTGAACCTAGTCAGGATGAAAACATCTGGGTGGAAATGTACATCTGGCCTCCTGCCTGGCCCCTCCCTCCAGTGTGAGGTGTCAGCAGGGTGGCCTCAATGATTACCTGGGAATGCCAAGTGACTGATAACCTTTTTCTTCCTCCTAAAGTCTCAGAGTAGCAGTTACAAAATCCCCAGAGGGAAAGCAGCATCACTCCTGACCCAGGAATATTTTACTACCTCCATCTTAACCCAGCAAACGTTTCTTAGCAGTGGTCACTTGAAGCTGTTTGTGTGAGTAAAGACTCTGAAACAACAGTAATAAACCCCCAGTGCCCCGCAAAGCTGGGCGTGAGCCCGCACACACGCACAAAGGACTGTGTTCAAATCTTTATGGGTTTTGCCAAAAGAAGTGAACGAGTCAGCTAGGACACAGTCTTGCCCAGTTCTTCACCTCTATCTGCTGCGGCACATGGAGTGAGCTGGCTAATAGATGAAAAATAACACTGAAATCTAAACTGAAGTTGCTTACAGTCACCAGAAACATGAAAGACTAATGCAAAATGGAAAATACTCGATGTGGTATATTTATTTAAAGTCGGTGAAGTAATTATGATTATTGTGCTCTGATTCACTAGAGATGCTTTGAAACTGCCTGTTTTTAGGTGGATAGCTGATGGCATACATGGTGAAAAGCTGGTCATATCTTAGGCTTTGGCCAGCAGAGATAATTCAGTAATCACTTGGAAACATCTAAAACCTCACTACTCAAAGTATGGTCCATGGACCAGCAGCATCACATTAGCTGGCAGCTTGTCAGAAATGCAGAATATCAGGCCCCAAATCAGACTGCCAACAACAGAATAAGCATTTTTACAAGACTCCCAGCAACTGGTAAGCCCAATGAGTTTGAGAAGTTTGAAAAGCACTGTTTGAAAGAGCCTTCATCAGTCTCAATGCCAACTAGGGGGCTCACTAGCTTTGTTCCCTTCATGTAAAAAATGAGAATGTATTTGCAACAAAAGGTTCTACCATCCATATTCCAAGGGAGCACAAAAGGACATTTTGTTCTCTACTTTTTCTCTCTTCAAAACAAAACTACAATTTAGGCACCTGTAAAAAGACAAAATGATCTAAGTTCATGGTATCTAGATTTCTGGAAAAAACACCTGGGCTGGTTTTCGGTTGCCCAGTTTAAACAGTTAAAAGTTTTGAGTAAGTGAGAAGAGCAGAGCTCTCCTTTCCCAGTCCCCTGAAACAATGGACTTGCCTTTTGGAGGTTGATGGTGCTGACGTGCAGTTTCTTCATGGGTCCTGTTTCCACTGGTCCACTAGCCAATGCATCCCCTTGGCCACTCCTAAGCATCCGATGCTGGTAAATCAAAGGATCCTCCTCTTCATCAGCAAGTGTGTATCCCTACAACCAAAGATTTATAGGAAACACCTATAACTCTACTAGATGCTTCTGGTTTAGGAAATATCCTTAAATTTTGGGAGGTGCAGACCTGGTAGAGCCAGGATTTCAGTAAGAAGTAAAAAGTTGCACATATGGACAAAATGAACCACAGATGGGCTGACTCCCCAACTGTAGACAGTCTTTGCTAGTCACTCCTAGTTACTGACAAGCACTGACTTAGTATTAAGATCAAGCAACCATGCAACTAGCAAAGATAAACAATTGTCGGCAATGGGAAAAGCGATAAAGTGTTTGGAGCAAAGGTAGCAAACAGCCCCCATCCCCTGGCTTTTTAAAACTTTTTAAAAAGAATCATCTATTCACTTATTTATTTGTGCCACTCCCTACCTGCCTATCTAATCTAACCTATTTATTTACTTATTTTTTTGAGACAGAGTCTAGCTCTGTCTCTCAGGCTGGAGTGCAGTAGCGCAATCTCAGCTCACTGCAACCTCTGCCTCCTGGGTTCAAGCAATTCTCTTGCCTGAGCCTCCTGAATAGTTGGGACTACAGGTGCACACCACCATGCCCGGCTAATTTTTGTATTTTTAATGGAGACGAGGTTTCGCCATGTTGGCCAGGCTGGTCTTGAACTCCTGACCTCAAGTGATCCTCCCACCTCAGCCTCTCAAAGTTGTGGGATTACAGGCATGAGCCCCTGTGCCTAGCCTTTAATCTACTTTGAGATAGGGTCTCACTCTGCCACCCAGGCTGGAGTGCACTGGTGCAATCACAGCTCACTGCAGCCTCAGGTGATCCTCCCACTTCAGCCTCCTCGGTAACTGGGACCACAGGTACCCGCCATCATGACCAGCTAATTTTTTGTATTTTTTGTACAGATGGGGCTTTACCATGTTGCCCAGGCTGGTCTCAAACTCCTGGGCTCAAGCAATCCACCTGCCTTGGCCTCCCAAGGCGGGAGCCACCGCACCCAGCCCTCTGCCTGTTTTTATATAGCCCAAGAGCTAAGAAGGGTTTTTATACTTTTAAATGGTTGGGGGGAAAAAAAATCAAAAGAAGATTGATATTTTGCAACACATGAAAATTGAGAGAATCAAATTTAGGTGTCCATAAATAAAGTTTTAGTGGAATGCAGCCAGGCTCATCGTTTACACATTGTGTATGGCTGCTCTCAGGCTGTAGTGGCAGAGCTGAGGAGCTGCAAAAGAGACCACATAGTCTACAAAACTGGAAAAAAGTTTGCCAATCCCTAGTTTACAGCTAAAAAGCTACACAAACTCCCATAGCCAAGATTACAAGAATATCAAGTAGTAAAGACAACAGGGACTTCAGAACAGAAAAGAAGTATAGTTCACCTTGACAATTCTGCAGATGAGCACATCATAGCGCTGATGATTGATTCGGTGTCGCACCAGAACTTTATTCACCATTGGAATGAAAATTTGGTACTAAAACGGGAGGGGGAAGAGATGAGAAACTATCATTTTGGAGAGTGGAGAAAAAGTAGAGGAAAAAATATTATACAACTACATTATGACCATTTCTTCTGGGTTTGTGGCTAGCTCTGTGATATTCAAAAGAATCCTTCTTCCCGTCTCCCGTTATAATCCTAGTTCAAGTCCCCATCATCTGGTTTATGATGGTGGCCTCTTAACAGATCTTTGCTTCTGCCCTTGCCCCCACAGCCTATTTTCCCACATGGCATTGAGTTATCATTTAAAAATATTAAGTCAGATCTTATTTTTCCTGTGTTCAAAGTCCACCAAAAACTTCCAGTCTTGCTCAGAGTAAAAGGCAAAGTACTTACAATGGCCCACAATAGTGATTTGCATATTTTAGTGGGCGTCAGAATCACCTGGACAGCTCATGAAAGCAGAGACTGCTGGGCTCCACAGCTAGAGCATCTGATTCAGTAGGTCTTAGGTGAGATGAGGTCTTGCTCTGTTGCCCAGGCTGGAGTGCAATGGCACAATTATGGGGGTCACTGCAGTCTGGAACTCCTGGGCTCAAGCGATCCCTCTGCCTTAGCCTCCTGAGTAGCTGGGACTACAGGCACGTGTCCCTACGCCTGGCTAAGTTTTAAATTTTTTTGTGGAGACAGGGTCTTGCTATGTCTGGAGCTGGTCTCCAACTCCTGATCTCAAGCAATCCTCTTGCCTCAGCCTCCCAAGTTGCTGGAATTACGGGTGTGAGTCACTGTGCCTAGCTCAAGAATCTGCATTTCTAACAAGTTCTCAGGTATGTAGACACTGATACTGCTTGTCCAGGAATGATATTTTGAGAGTTCCAGGCCTACAAAATCTAGTCTCTACTATTCTGCCTTATCTCCATCACCTTAACTCCAAGCACTTCCCCATTGCTTGCTCCTCTGAAGTCACACTGCTTTCCTGCTGTGCCCTGAACTCTTTGAGCAAGCTGCCACCTCACCCTTAGCACTTGCTATTTCTTCTCCTTGCATCCAATTCTTTGCAACCAGGCCTTTATTTTGTCTAGGTCTCTGCTTGAGTGTCAACTGATCAGAGGTCTTCTCTGTCTACCCTAAATAAAGAGCACTTCTCCCCACTTCAACCCATCACTCTTAAGAAACAAACTGTTTATTTGCTTTGCTTCATCAGGATGGAAGCTCTATGAGAGCAAGGACTTTATTCTGTTTACCGTGTTACCCCCAGAACGGCACTTAGCTCACATAGGTTGCTCAATAAATGTTTGCTGAACACATGAAAAGAAAAAAAGCAAGTAATTCCACGTTCTCTGATGGTGGCTGGCATCAGACAAAGTCTGAGTGGCTCACAGACAAAGTCTTCTTTCCAAATAAGGCAGAAGAGCACCTGTCTGTCCAGACTCCCATCTTACCTTCTTCCCCAGCTGAAAAACAAGTGAAGACAGCGTGTCCATGGCTGTGGAGCGCAGTTCTGGGCTCTGGTCCAGTGTTCGAACAATAGGGTGAATGATCCGGGAGGCATAGTCAGTGAAATCCAGGGACTCCGTCAGGCGGTCCACAGTCTCTAGCGCTGCCCTACAACAATCACTAACATACAGTAACTGCTAACATACAATCTCCAAGGAAGAGATGTGACTGAGGGTGAGCTTAACAATCAGCACCAAAGGGATGGGAATGAACGGCTTCTAAGGTATTTTGGATGACATGAATCCAACATTTATTCCAATGGGATAGGGACAGTTAAGATTTCCATAAACCTGGGATATTTCTAGACTAAAATAATGTGAGTTGAAATAACAAAAAAAAAAAAATAGAAAGATGGCCTGGGAACTTAAGAAATGAACATTTTCAACAAAACATTAAAGCTTAATGATTGCTAGTCCCAAAGGGGAGGTGCTCACTTTCGAGATGGCAGTGGAGCTTCAGGGGCATCAAACAACTTAACAATAGGAGGCAGCAGTAAATGCAGGTAGTCATCCAGGTTGGCGCCAAACAGCTGGATTGCAGCCAGTAACTGCAAAAGGGAGCAAAAGCATGGTGATGAATAGTCAGGTCCCAAGTATCTAAGGATACGCAGCGGGTGGTGGTGTAGATAATTCTAAGTTCTCTGGGGACTGGGAAAAGCCTTTATTAAATGGCCTTGAACTATATCCTTTTGATAGCACTTTCTTCCCCTCATTTTATTTGCTTACATATTACTTTGCTTTCTCTGTGCTTATTTGAGTTGATAAGGAATCCGCTGCTGGATAATAAAGAAAATTAGTCTGGGATAAAATATTTGCCAAGATTAATCCATTGAAACAGATACGAAACATAAGGATAATCAAGAGAGGATTACAGACATTCTGTAAACTGCACACATTGGGTATTAGTATTCTTGGGATTCTGTCTTATGGAATGGGCATCAACTTGTCACTCAGAATGAGGTCTCAGCTTTTAGCTGATCACCCAGGGACTCAGAGGAAAGCAGAAAATCTCTCTGGAGGATGACGTAGGCTACTCACCTTGATAGAGACAATGCGGCCTGGGCTGTTGTCATGCATGAAGACACGCAGCATGTGTGGGATCAGCTGGGGCAGGTAGAGCTTAAATTCACCCCCAAGAGCTACCACAATTTGCTCAATGAGAAGAATGATCGTGCTCTGAATTGAGGTGTTCATGACCCAGAATTCCTACAAAGAGAGAAAAGTCAGAGGAGCTGAGTCAGGTCCCTTTCTGATGATACTTGAACAAAGGAATCAAGATGGCCAGAAAAGCAAAACTGTAGTGAGCATGGTCTGCGCCGAGATCAGCTCCTCACTCCCCTCCTCCCACTGGGCCCTTCTTGTGTCCTATGTTGCAGCTATACTGGACAAACTCAATTGCATTTCCCCAGATGCACCAGGCTACCTCAGTCCTCTGGGCTTTGCTCATGCTGCTTCCTCTGCCTAGAATCCCACTTCTTGCTCAGCTAAGCCCTGTCTGTCTTTCTAGACCTGGCTCTAGCCTCACTTCTCCCAGGCAGGCTTTCTTCTTCTCCTTCCATGATCCACTTGGGTCCTTTGCACTCCCTTTGATAGCGATAGCAGTTGTAAGACTTCCTTTGCTTTGCCGTCCTCCCTCTAGACTGTAGGCTACTTAAGGACAAGTATCCTATCTCTGTATCCCCAGAATCTATCAATCAGAGCATCTGGAATATTCTAGAATGAACAGATGACTAAGTCACTCAAAAAACTCTGAAGTGGTCCAGGGTGGACTTGGACCTTACTTTGGTATCACCTGATCTCTACCAGAGGGTGACTCCAGTATTACAAATATTTCCTGGCTTTTCTGGATTTAGATTTTGCTATTAATAGATAGCATCTGATATCTGTCCCTTCCCAAAAATCTATCCATCAGGCCTGAACAGTGCCACAAAATGAGCCCCTTTCTACACCCACATGGTTATTTTCCACACAAGTTACTAAAATAAAAACTTGGCCAACTGGCCACAGATCCTGCCTCAGTGCTGCAAAGCAAATTAGTCCAAGCCTCTAACTCCAGGAAAAGATATCATTTCTATCAACTCAAAAAGACAGCTGCCTACCACCATCTTTAAAAGTTCTGGAGTAGGAAATTTAATGATAATAGAAACCCTACTAATGATGGCAACACATGAATGTTAATATTCTTGGAGCCTCTAAATAGTTCAAAGTAGAAGTCCATAAAAACAAGGATAACTCCTTAGATGAAAGGCTTTATAAAAAGATATAGTATTTTTATTTAAAAAGGTATCTTTAAAAGCATAATGGTTTAGAAAGCAAAAACTATACTAGAAGATGCTGGTAAAACTTCCTTTCTCTCTACTTGGAGAGAAGTATTCTCTCTGAAAAAGCTGTGTTTTCTAGGTTAAAAGTGTTGCCAAAGAAACACCACAGATTTCACAGCCTCCAGAGTCTGTCTGATGTTCATCCACTTGAACCCTACTCTGCCTTCTTTAGAGAAGGCCAACCTACCTCCCAGCTGCATTATCATCAGCTCCTCACAGGGGCTTCTCTACCTCAAAGATGTCAGGCAGCCTGCCGAGGGATGTCAGCTGGATCACTGTTCACAAAGACTATTTTCTTCCCAGGCTCGGGGGAGCTCATTAAAATGCCCAGAATCAACAGTCAAAGGAAGAGCCCCCGTTGCACCTTCTCTATCTGGGATGAAATGAAAGCTCTATTTTGCAGGTGTGAGGCTCCCTGCCTCAATTCCCTGTGTTTTGGTCATCAACCTGTTATGACTATAATATGGTCATACTGTATCCTTGTTTAGCCTTCTTGGGGGGATTAAGGCACAGATTACTTCATCCTCCTCCCATGAGGACACTGCTTCTTCCCTTGCCCCTCCTCCCACTAAGACTAGCCATCGGCCTCTTTAACATTCTGCCTAAATCCTCCTTGTACAGAGGCTTCTGTGGTAAGAGTCAGGGAATAGAGCAGCTTTTAATTATTTATACATGTAGGGAGGTTTTCAGTTCTGAGATCCAGGTGCTGGGAAGTTCCATTTGAAACCAGCCATTCTGATTTTAGTCCTGCTAAAATCAAATAGTCCAGCCATTTTGATTTTAGTCCAAACTAACTACAAAGGTCTGGTGTGAAAGAACAGAAATCTTCCAACTCTTTGAAGACATGCCGTCCCTGTGAAGCAATCTTCCCCGCAGAGACATTTAAATTATATAGAACACAAGGAAAAATGATATTGCCAATGGGGTGTCTTCTGGCACCTACTTAATGCATGTTATAAAATCCTGGAACCTGAGCCTTTTCTCATGTGCCACTGCAGTCAAAAGGTGATATGTATGGTTTTGGAGGTAGCAGTGTAAAGCATCACCTTGTTCCTTGGTGCCCAACACGTGTCCGTCATATTTAACAGCCCTAAGAAAACCCAATCCCTTCATGGTTTATGAGCAGTAACAAAGAGGGCTTTCATGAAAATAGAAAAGCACCGTTGTGATATTAAAGTAAAATTGCTTTGTTGCGTGTGAGGCAAATAACCCAATTGTCTATTTCTGGCAGAACAATTACTGCAGGATTTCTCTTCAGCCTTCATGCCTTGTAGTTTTGTACCTGGGAACCTGGAGCAACAGCCCTTCCTCCCCCTCAAAATCCAGTGGGCTTTGTTCCACTTCCTGTACTAAGACTGTAACAGCTCTACAAAGATCCGTGAAAAACATGTCTATGTCATTCAAACTTGCTTCTGAGCCTTCCTTGACCCAAACATGGAAGAGGCCAAAGCATTAACTTCTACTCACTCTCATGAGGGTGACTATTTCATCCATATAAGGTCTGATGTGGCTCTTCACAAAGGACACCAACATTCCCAGCTGCTGGAACAAAAACTGAAATGGACAAGAGGTCAACCAGCTGGTATCATGAAGGACATTGAACCCCCAGACTTACCTTAAGCTCATGTGAACAAATAAAGACAACTATGGAATGGGTTTCCACACTACACTATCTACTGAGAATATATTTCAAAGACCCAAGCTTGGCTAGGTTTGGAGGCTCAGTGCTTTGGGAGGCCAAGGCGGGAGGACTGCTTGAGGCCAAGATTTCAAGAACAGCCTGGGCAACATGGCTAGATTCTGTCTCTACAAAAAAATACAAAAAATTAGCTGGGCACTTGCCTGTAGTTCTAGCTACTGGATGCTAAGGTGGGAGAAATGCTTGAGCCCAGAAGTTCAAGGCTGTAGTGAGCTATGCACGTGCCACTGCACTCTACAGAGTGCAGGGTGACAGGGTGAGACCCTGTCTCTTAAAAAAAAAAAAAAAAAAGACACAAACTTAAATGGTGATAGTGGTGGGGACTCAAAACAATTGTCAGAGGTTTTTACACACAAGGCGAGCCAGTTACTGCACAGCAGGGGCTTTGTAACCCTCATTTAACCTCCCTGTGCCCAGGCTCTTCCATGGGAAAATGGAGATAATAATACTTACCTCATAGACTTCTAAGGCTTAAATGGGATAATTCATGTCAAGCACTAGAACAGGGATGTGAATACTATTCAGTGCTCAATGAATGTCTGTATCATTGAAGGATTCCTGGAATTACTAAACTTAAAAATAAACCTGAAAGTTTTTACCAACTGTAAATGTACCTTTTGTTTATTTGGCTCTAATTAATTACCACTTCCTTCCTAAAATAAATACAGCTAACTCTTGATTATGGGTATTGTAGCTCATTTATAGTAATTAACTCATTACTTAGGTCTTAATTAATTAACTATGTCTCTGAGAGATTACGAGCCAAAATAAGCAAGCAAACTGGGGTAGGGATAGGATGAGGAGATTCTACTGAAGTCAGTACCTTTTAGGTGTAGGAAGAAAAAACATGCACTAAATAAAGCTGGGAATAAGGAAGGTGTGGGTAAAGAAAATCTCAACTACTTTCCAGGTTAAAGATTTGTCTTCAAGATGTAGGTTTTATTTTGTTATGAGCTTCAGATAGTATTACATGCCAGTAATAAGTAGCAAATAATATTTGACACCCCTTCCCCCAATTTTTTTTTTTTTGAGACAGAGTCTCACTCTGTCACCCAGGCTGGAGTACAGTGGCACGATCTCGGCTCACTGCAAGCTCCCGGGTTCAAGCCTCCCGGGTTCAAGCCATTCTCCTGCCTCTGCCTCCCGAGTAGCTGGGACTACAGGCGCCCGCCACCATGCCCGGCTAATTTTTTTTTTTTTTGTATTTTTTTAGTAGAGACAGGGTTTCACCGTGTTAGCCAGGATGGTCTCGCTCTCTTGACTTCATGATCCGCCCGCCTTGCCCTCCCAAAGTGCTGCGATTACAGTCGTGAGCCACCGCGCCCGGCCCCCTTCCCCAAATTTTTACAGCTCTCTCTGCCTTTGTTTCTCTCCATTAACAAGGATAATTTAGAAAATGAACATACGTATTTTCACTCCTATCCACATGCAAGTCGGGTAAGTTGGAATAAATAAAAAGCATTACTTAAAAAAAAAAGTGCTATCTCAAACAGTGAGTAATGGACTTATAGTACTCATTACCCAAAGAGGCAAGATCGATAGGACATACAGGATTGGGCTTAAAGAAGAGTTTGAACATATTCCCTAATGATAACTTTGACTTCTAAGGTGATTACAGCCTGGTCCCCATGTGGCACACATTTGACTCAGTAGGCTCATTTCTACCTATCTCCTGGTCCCAACCATCCCCCAAATTGAATCACTACAGTTTTGTAGTGATTCCCTATACAAATATGTATAGTGGTCCCTATACAAATATGTTATTACAGGCCGGGCGCGGTGGTTCACGCCTGTAATCCCAGCACTTTGGGAGGCTGAGGCGGGCAGGTCACAAGGTCAAGAGTTTGAGACCAGCCTGGCCAACATGGTGAAACCCCATCTCTACTAAAAATACAAAATTTAGCTGGGCATGGTGGCATGTGCCTGTAATCCCAGCTACTCGGGAGGCTGAGGCAGGAGAATTGCTTGAAACCGGAAGGTGGAGGTTGCAGTGAGCTAAGGTCACACTATTGTACTCCAGCCTGGGCGACAGGGCGAGACTCCATCTCAAAAAAAAAAAAATGTTATTACAAAGATCAAGGAAAATGAGACTAAATATAAAGGTTCTTCAGGCAAATTTTTGTTATGCAAAGCCTGAAAGAAAGTAGAAAACCTAAGCTGGAGGAAAACAGGCCTACAGAGATGGCGGGGAGGTCAGAGAAAACTGAGAGACAGAAAGAGGAAACAAGCTTCCTGGTCCTTGGTGCCATTTTATTAGGCATGATTAGGGAGCATTTCCGTGGCTTATTCATAAGGAGTAGCTGCCCAAGGGACATGGACAGGCAAGCACCTCAATGCTGAGTAGAGAGCTAGAGGAGCTGCCTCTTCTTCCTTAGCCTTTCACATGTGTTCTCTTTTTGCTCAGAACATGAGTATTTTAAAAGAACACAGTTTTGCTCCTGAAAATATGATGCACTAGATCTCCTTCCAAACTCCCCCACTATGAAAAGCCTAAAATTAAGTACAAAAATATAAACATGATTATAAGATTATTAGAACTGAAGTGGCCAGGCGCAGTGGCTCATGCCTGTAATCCCAGCACTTTGGGAGGCCAAGGTAGGCAGATCACCCCGAGCTCAGAAGTTCAAGACCAGCCTGAGCAACATGGCAAAACCTTGTCTCTACCAAAAGTACAAAAAAATATATTAGCTGGGCATAGTGGCATGTGTCTGTAGTCCCAGTTACTTGGAAGGTTGAGGTGGGAGGATCACTTCAGCCTCAGAGGTGAGGTTACAGTGAGCTGAGATCATGTCACTGTGCTCCAGCCTGGGCAACAAAGTGAGACCCTGTTTAAAAAAAAAAAAAGAACTAAAGCCTCTCACATAAAGCCAGACTTTCAAAGAGCTACATATTAAGAGAAATGGTGAGTTAAAAAAAAAAAATCTGTCCACTGGTAAAAGGAGATAAAGAAATTTGCCAGTTGTGATGTGGGGTCTAGGCAGAAAAATGCCTCCCCTAAGAGTTCATAATTTCAGGCATCTATTGTACAGGTTTAGGGATTTATTTTCACTAACTGTGTGGCCTGGGAATCTCTAAGCCAAGAAATTAAAGTTCTCATGGACCACCTGGCAGAAGTAAATGCATATCCTCTCTGGAGAGATGCAAATTTAGAGCAGATTTTCTAGTATTGCTCCAGGGAAAGCCCAGTTGAATATGCTATATGATTTGAAATTATAAAACACGTGAGGAAACAGACCACTACAAGCATGACTTCTCAGAAACAATATACACAATCAGACCCACTAAGAATTTTATATATAATAGGAGTATTCAACAGAAAATTTAGTCTGTTTAAAATGCCTTAAAAAAAGTGGGAATAAGGCTGGGCACAGTGGCTCATGCCTATAATTCCAGCACTTTGGAAGGATGAGGCGGGTGGATTGCTTGAGGACAGGAGTTCAAGACCAGCCTGGGCAACATGGTAAAACCCTGTCTCTATTAAAAATGCAAAAAACAAAAAAAATTAGCCAGCATGGTGGTGCACGCCTGTAGTTCCAGCTACTCAGGAGGCTGAGGCATGAGGATCACTCGAACATGGAAGGTGGAGGTTGCAGTTAACCGAGATCGTACCACTGCATTCCGGCCTGGGCAGCAGAGTGAGACTTGATCTCAAAAAAAAAAAAAAAAAAGAAAAGAAAGAAAAAAAAAAATAGAAGGGTATAAGGACAAAATTCCAAAAAAGATAATAGATGAGAATTTCTCAGGAACTGATAAGATACCAATCCTCACATTCAGAAAGCCCTCCAAGTCTCAAACAGGATAATCAAAAGAAATTCACATCTAGATATATAATAGTAAACACTTCAGGATAACAAAACAATGAGAAGTAAAGCCACAGAAAAAATATGTAAAAGGGATTCACGATTTCTCAACGGCAACAAAAAGAAGTCAGAAAGTGGGATCGTATCTACAGTTGTAGGAGAACCTAGAATAATATTCTTAGCTAAAAAATAAATTTTTTAATTTAATTTTTAAATCTCCAAATGAAGATTTAAAAAGAGGGTGAAATAAAGACTTATTCAGATAAGAGCAGTTTATTTCAATGAATGCTCCTAAGAGGAATTTGTACTATGAAGAAAGAATGTGATTCTAGGAGAAAGCTCTAATATGGAAGACAGGGTGATGAGACATGAAATATGTGTGGATGAATATAAACAAACACGACATAAAACGACAATAATGTTTAATAAGATGGAGGAAGGGGGCCTAGGAACGCAGGCACCCTCTAAAACAAGCTTGTCCAACTCCTCGTGCTCTAGAAGCTAGAAAAAGCAAGGAAAACAATTCTCCCCTAGAGCTTCCAGATGGGAACACAGTCCTGTCAACATCTTGATTTTAGCCCAGTGAGACCTCATGTCAGAAATATAACCTAGAGAGCTGTAAGATAAGAAATCTGTGTTAAGCCACTAAATTTGTGGTAATCTGTTATAGCAGCAATAGGAAATAATAAAGGAAGGAAGAAAACGAGGTATAAAGATGGTGACAGAAGCTAGACGTTGCTGGATAAGATCTTATTTATAGTTCTAGCTCTGGAACTATGTTAATGTCTTATATAACTAAAATAAAAGTTAATTTTTTTTTTTTTTGGAGATGGAGTCTTCCTCTGTCGCCCAGGCTGAAGTGCAGTGGTCCAATCTTGGCTCACTGCAACCTCTGTCTCCCGGGTTCAAGAAATTCTCCTGCCTCAGTCTCCTGAGTAGCTGAGACTACAGGCATGCACCACCATGCCCGGCTAATCTTTGTATTTTTAGTAGAGACAGGGTTTCGTCATGTTGGCCAGGCTGGTCTCAAACTCCTGACTTTGAGTGATCCACCTGCCTCGGCCTCCCAAAGTGTTGGGGTTACAGATGTGAGCCACCACGCTCAGCCTAAATTTTTTGTAAACTCAAGGAAATTTCTAAAAATTGAAAATAAACAGAAACAAATGAGTATAACTATAAGCCAAGTTGGCTGCACAATCACTCAAGAAGAATATCAACTGAAAGTCTTAAACTACATTTAGTCATCTTATTGTTAATACTAACATTGGTCATTTTCTATTTACATCTATAAAAAATATATATATGTATGTAATCTCACTAAAAGAAATCAGAGCTCCTTGGAAATGGCTATGCCCAGGTTTGAGTGAAATATACTTGATACGCTTGGAGTAATTTTTTATCGCCAGAAAGCAAGAAAGTCTACCGGGCCATGTAAAAAGGACACAACAGCCAGGGTGATCAGGACAATCTGATTGTGAAAAAGATTAGTGCCTGCAATGAACAGAAATATTATATATACATATATATAGTGTATATATACACTATATATACATATATATAGTGTATATATACATATATATACATATATATAGTGTATATATACATATATATACTATATATATAGAAATACTCTATATAGAGAGCTCTGATTTCTTTTAGTGAGATTACATATATATATGTATCTTTTTTAAACACACAAGTAGTAAAGTAAATGACCAATATTAGCATTAACAATAAGATGACTAAATGACTTTCACTTGACAGTCTTCTTTGAGTGACTGTGCAACCAACTTGGTTTACAGTATAAATAAAGATAAATTATATATATATATGTATCTTCATGAGTTCATACTGATACTCCAAAGAATGAGGGTAGGATTGGGAGGTGGGAAGGTGCCTGGGTCACCTCTGAAAAGCTGTTAGAGGCTTGACTCATTATACTAAAAAATTGATAAATTGATAAAGGGAAAGATTCATGCATTTATTCTGCTTTTCCTACATGATCTACACTTCAAATTACCTCAGTAGTTGATTATATAAAGTTCTTTTTTAAAATTTATTTTTAAAAAAATTTTTTTTTTTTTTGAGACAGAGTCTCGCTCTGTCACCCAGGCTGGAGTGCAGTGGCCCAATCTCGGCTCACTGCAAGCTCTACCTCCCGGGTTCACGCCATTCTCCTGTCTCAGCCTCCCACGTAGCTGGGACTACAGGTGCCTGCCACCATGCCTGGCTAATTTTTTTTGTATTTTTAGTAGAGACGGGGTTTCATCGTGTTAGCCAGGATGGTCTTGATCTCCTGACCTTGTGATCCACCCGCCTCAGCCTCCCAAAGTGCTGGGATTACAGGCGTGGGCCACTGCGCCCAGCCTAAAAAAATGTTTTAAATAAAATGAGATGTGGTTTTGCTATGCTGCCCAGGTTGGTCTTACACTCCTGGGCTCAAGCAATCCTCTCAACTCAGCCTCCCAAAGTGCTGATATTACAGCCACCATGCCCAGCCAAGTTCTTTATTTCTAAAGAACTTTCTAGCTAATAAATCCAGAAGGAATAATCAAATTAGAAAATCACCATTTTGGGGCACATGTTCTCAGGACCTCCTGAGAGATATGTCATGGAAAAAAACATTTTTTTTAATAAAAAAAATACATATATAAATAAGAAAATCACCATTTTGCAGTCCCTAATCAAATAACAGCTCTAGGAAATAACTACCAATGAATGCTAAAATGACTGGGAAAAAGGCTGATAGGGAACTTTATAACAGATGGATCAGATGACAATATCCGAACCCACTGATTAGCCTTTACATCACTAGCAGTGGGTCATATCGAAAATATCTGTTTACTAAATGTTGAAATAGGAGGTATACAGTACTGTAATCTATGAAGTATCTCTTGTCAAAAGAACAGAACCTGAATCTAATCAAGCCTCTAAATCTAACTAGTTTATAGGAAATTAAGACACTTCGAAGATACAATCAGCCAAATCCAGTATGAGAAACAGGACAAATGACCTGGTTTCTTCTACAAATACATGACTTTTTTTTTTTTTTAAGTAGAGGGAAAAGGTAAATAAGTGGGGAAAGAATTATATACATCAACCAAATGCCAGATGTAGACCTTATATAGATTTTTATTTGAATAAACCAAATTACAATGAATTTTTAAGACAATCAGGGACATCTGAAGAAGGGTTGGTATTAAATAATACTAAGAAATGATTGTTAGCTTTGTAGGTGTCATACTTGTGGTTACATGGGAAAAAGTATGTATTGGTGAAATAATATGATACCTGTAATTTGCTTTAAAATACTGCAGAAATGTATGTACATGTGTCGGGGGGAAAGGCGATGGAGGTAAGAGATAAAACCAAATTGACAAAATGCTAGTAATTACTGATGGGTATGTGAGAATCTAATATAATAGGTTGTCTACTATATTCATGATTGAAATAGTCTATTACAAAATGTTAAGAAAAATTAAAGGTGGCCAATGAGTGAAGGCAAAAGATGAAATAAAAAATAAAGGCTCAAACAAATCCAGAAAAAGACAAAAAAGAAAGGTAAACAGACAAAGCAGGACAAAAAGAATGCACTAAGTAAGATGGTGGAAATAAATGCAAACATGGCCAGGTGCAGTGGCTCACACCTGTAATCCCAGCACTTTGGGAGGCCGAGACGGGTGGATCACTTGTGGTCAGGAGTTTGAGACCAGCCTGGCCAATATGGTGAAATGCTATCTCTACTAAAAATACAAAATTAGCTGGGCATGGTAGCATGCACCTATAATCCCAGCTACCTGGGAGGGTGAGGCAGGAGAATCACTTGAACCCAGGAGGCAGAGGTTGCAGTGAGCCGAGATCACACCATTGCACTCCACCCTGGCAACAAGAGCGATACTCCGTCTCAAAATAAAATAAAATAAAATAAAATAAAATAAAATAAAATAAAATAAAATAAATAACCCAAATATAACAGCTATCACAATAAATGCAATTGGCCTAGAATGCACTGGTTAAAAGACAAACATTTTTAAATTGGATTAAAAAGATAATCTAGCTATATTTACAAGAGAGCATCCAAAACAAAAAGTCACAAGACAGTTAAAAGTAAAAGAATTGGAAAAGACATATACCTCCAAAAAAAAGCTGGTGCAGCTATATTAATGTTACGTAAAATACGTTTTAAGGTATTATTAAAGATAAGAAGGATTATTGCATAATGATAAAAGAGTCAACTAACCAGGAAGATATCAGGATTTAAAATTTGCATGCATCTAGTAATATAATCTCAAAGATACATAAAACAAGATTGACTAAACTATCAGAAAAAAGCCCACCAATGTAAAGGGAGATTTTTGTCTCACTTCTCTCAGTATTGATAGATCAAACAAACAGAAATTAGAAGGACACAAAAGATTTGAACACAATAAGTAATAAATTCAATCTAATGACTTATGTAAAACCCTGTCCATAACGTTAGCAAATACACAAGTATTCCCAAGGATATAGGAAATATTTATGAAAATCAACCAACCACTAGACCATTAAAGCAGTTCCAGCAAGCATGAAAGAATCATAAACACAATGCAATTAAGTTAGAAATCAATATAAAAAAGAGAAATTAAAAACCCTTTAAGTTTACAAATAAAATACCCACTTCTAAATAACTCAAGGGTAAAAGAAGAAATTCTAACACTGGAAAATATTTCTGGACAATAATGAAAATACTACATCACTACTGAGTAATAAAGGAAGAATGAACTACTGATACATGCCACACATGGATGAACCTCAAAAGTTTTAAGTGAAAGAAGCCAGATGCAAAAGACCACATATTCTATGACACCAATTACATGAAATGCCCAGAAAAAGTAAATCTATAGAGAGAGAAGCAGATTAGTAGTTACCCAGGGATGAGGCAGAAACAGAAAATGACTGAAAATGGACAGGAGGTTTTTTGCTGGGGTGATTTAAGTTTTCTAAAATTAGATTATTAGTGATAATTGCATAACTCTGTAAATATATTAAAAATCAATGAATTTTACGGTATGTAAATTTTATCTGACTTGTAAATAAATAAATAAATTTTTTATTTTAAATATTCCCCCCACATATCTTACGGTATGTAAGTTTTAAGAAATTTTGGAAAGCAGTTAATACTTGGAGTGAAATTCATAGCCTTAAGAGATTACATTAGAAAAGAAGACTGACAATGACTTAACATTCTAACACAATTTTTTTTAAAAAGCAGAAAAAGTAAAATAATAATAGATCAACAAGTCAAAAGTTGGTTCTTTTTTTTTTTTTTTTGAGACGGAATCTTGCTCTGCCATCCAGGCTGGAGTGCAATGGCACAATCTCAGCTCACTGCAACCTCCACCTCCCGGGTTCAAGCGATTCTCCCGCCTCAGCCTCTTGAGTAGCTGGGATTACAAGCATGTGCCACCATGCCCGGCTAATTTTTGTATTTTTAGTAGAGATGGGGTTTCTCCATGTTGGCCAGGCTGGAGTTGAACTCCGAACCTCAGATGATCCACCCGCCTTGGCCTCCCAAAGTGCTGGGATTATAGGCATGAGCCACCGCACCTGGCCAATAGTTGCTTCTTTGAAAAATGCTTTAACAAATCTCTAGTAGAAAACTAAAACATAATCCACTCAGTTCTGGGGCATAAAAAAAAATCTTAAAAAAATTAAAATGTAAGAGAACAGTGTGAACAATTTCATGTCAACAAGTTTTATCACTTAGACAAAATGAACAGCTTCCTAAAAAAAAGTAGCCAAAACTGCTTCAAGTAGATACAGAAAAGCTAAACAGATCTTTGAGCCCATAGTTAAGAAAGAGAAAATTACAGACCAATTCAATCAAGAACACAGATCCAAAAATTCTAAGCTGAACTGACGTAAGATCGAAATTTAAAAATACATTATAACCAAGGTGGTTTTAATATAAGAATGCCCGCATTCTTACATTGGAACACGTTATCAGTGTGATTCAACATATTTAACACATTAAAAGAGAAAAACCATATGATTATTACAGACTAAAGAATTCAATATACATTCATAATAAAACTCTTTAGTATTCTCTTTATATGAGAATATTTGACCTTTATAAAGCTATCTAGTGCTCATTTTGGCAGCACATATACTAGCATTGGAACAATCTAGAGAAGATTAGCATGGCCCATATGCAAGGATAACAGGCAAATTTGTGAAGCATTCCATATTTTTTTAAAAATAAAAATAAAATAAAAAGATATCTACCAAAAAGCTACAACAAATATTATACTTCATGGTGAAATCTTAACAGCAGTCCCATTAAAATCAGGAGCAAGGTTATAGATTTCCACTATCACTGCATCTAATTAACATGGAAGTAGGCCGGGTACAGTGGCTCACTCCTGTAATTCCAGTGCTTTGGGAGGCCAAGGTGGGCAGATAGCTTGAGCCCAGGAGTTTGATACCAGCCTGGGCAACATGGCGAAACCCAAAAAATCAGCTGGGTGTGGTTGTAAATGCCTGTAGTCCCAGCTACTCGGGAGGCTGAGGTGGGAGGATCATTTGAGCCCAGGAGGTGGAGGTTGCAGTGAGCCCATATCACCTATTGCAACCTCTGTGTCACCAGCTTGGGCAACAGAGCTAGACCCTATCTCAAAAACCAAAAACATGGTAGTAGAGGTCTTATTACTTTTTTATTACTTATTATTTTTCCTTACTGTGTCACTAAGTGGTGGTTTACAAGATTAAAACTAAAAAACAAAACTTCCTTTTTTAATTTTTCTTCCCCCCACCCCCGCCCCCGCCCACCAGACTATATAATTATATAGAGTAAAAACCTGAGAGAATTTACAGGTAAATTATTAGAGTTAATAAGAATTCCGGCCAGGCGTGGTGGCTCATGCCTGTAATCCCAGCACTTTGGGAGGCTGAGGTAGTTGGATCACCTGAGGTTAGGAGCTCAAGACCAGCCTGGCAAACATGGCGAAACCCTGTCTCTACTAAAAATACAAAAATTAGCCGGGCTTGGTGGTGCACCCCTGTAATCCCAGCTACTCAAGAGGCTGAGGCAGGAGAATTGCTTGAACCTGGGAGGCAGAGGCTGCAATGAACTGAGATCATACCACTGCACTCCAGCCTGGGCAACAAAGTGAGACTTTGTCTCAAAAAAAAAAAAAAAAAAAAAAAAAATTCAATTAGGTTGATAGTTATAAATACAATAGAAACAAATAAACAGTATGTCTATACTCCAGACACAAAGTTAGGAAACATAATTTCTAAAAACATGCTATCTCCTCTAAATGTACATCATGTTGACAATATGATCAGAGGGAAAAGTAACTAATTGAGGTATCTTTTAAACATAGTACTCTGACTGTACACCCTTAGTAGAGTGTATTCTAAGAATAACAGGAACTACAAAGCTACTCTGAACTTTACTTAGATCTGTGGTTGGTAGTAGTAGGTACATATAATCTTAGAACCATTTTGCATATTCTGTGGTTTAAAGAAAGACACAAGAAACAGCAAGAATGAGAGGTGGGGGAGGGGAAAATTCCTCTTCACAGAAAAATGCTGCCAGCTAATAAAATGGAGAAGGAATAGCAAAATTAGAAAGTCATCACTTTGCAACCACCAGTGTGATAATCAACTCAAGTGAGGATTATCAACGGATGCTAAAATCACCGGATGGAAGGTAGCTGAGGAACAGGATAGCCATGGAGTCTCAAAGTGTCACCCCACAGATTACTCACTAATGACAAAGGAAAACAGATAAGCTTACAATGGAGAGATCGGATAAACACCTATTCGGCCGCATGCTCGCACTGAGGATCAACAGTAATGGGACCAACTGGTGGCAGTATGAGATCCAGTAAGAAGCATTCAACTTCACCTGTGTAGTATTTTCACTAAAAATGTTACGACTTAAATCTCGTCATGAAGGAGCAACCAGAAATCCAGACTGATTTTCTATTTGTGGGGCATCTACAACCAGACTGAACTCTAGATTACTGAGAATGACAATGCTTTTCCTCCCCCAGGCTATTCATCTTCTAGCCATCTTTTTCTTGAGACAGAGTCTCACTCTGTCATCCAAGCTGAAGCACGGTGGCTCGATCTCAGCTCACTGCAACCTCTACCTCCCAGGTTCAAGCGATTCTCCTGCCTTAGCCTCCTGAGTAGCTGGGATTATAGGCGTGCACCATCACCCATGGCTAATTTTTGTATTTTTAGTAGAGACGGGGTTTCACCATGTTGGCCAGGCTGGTCTCAAACTCTTGACCTCAGGTGATCTGCCCACCTCGGCCTCCCAAAGTGCTAGGATTATAGGTGTGAGCCACTGCACCTGGCCCTTTTAGCCAGGACACTGGAGTGAGCTGATTGTACACTTTATATGTTGGGAGTTAAGGGGGAGGAAGGCATTAGGCTCAGGGGCACAGAGAATGCACAATTAAGAAGCTGAAGCACAGATGGATCTGTGCATGTGTGGTGCAGAGGAGAAAGAGAAGGATTGGGGTTTGAGGTACTTACTTCCCGGATGGCCCCATCACAGACTCGAATGACATTAAGGAACGTGGGCATGACCTGGGGCAGGAACTGCACACATTTGAGTCCCAGGGACTTGAAGATGAAGGTGATGGCCTGGACAACCATGGTGTGATGATGAGAGAGTGACTGGTCTCGGAAGATCCGCATCAGGGCCACCATGGACACAGCTGGGTAGAACTCATCCAGAGGCAAGTTTCCCATGTTGACCAGCATTTCACTAGTGCTATAGTCAGCTAGGACAAAACAACAGAGAGTGTTAGAGCTACACATGGCATGACGTGACTTCAGGCAGAGCACGGTTAATAACAAACAACGTCCTAACAGACATTAGCATTCATATCTTTCTTCCTAGTATGTTCTAACACTGTTGGGAATTCACTATTAGGAACCAATGAATAGCCTCTCACCATCAAGGAGTAAACGGTTTTTGGCTTTTCTATTACTCAAACCACAAAAGCCTAAAACAGTATATGATGGGTTGGTTTTCTCTAAATTGCTCTGTTTAATTTAGCTTCTTACCGTTCACAACTTCATAACTGAAACCATCAATAAAAATAATTACTCCCCCAAAATAAAGTAAAGGGAATTAAATTAGGCAAACATCTGTTCAGCAGCTCCTTGGTTCCCCTAGGGAATTCAGACAAGTTGGTAGGCAAATACTACCTACCTGACTTGAACAGTAAGGACCTCAAGGACTCTGACGGTGGCAGCGGGGGCAGCGGCAAGGGAGGGAGGTATACTAACATGAAGAGTGCAGCGAGGAGGGTAAGAACTAAACAGATGAAGAGCTGGGCTGACTGGTGCCATGAATAAGGAAGAACACCAGGAGCAGCATGGCTCAGGCCCTGCTCTCAACAGCTATGGGGCTGACAGAATGACATCACAGGCATGCCTCTCTAATACCAGAAGAGGAAGAAATCTGAAGCAATATGATCCCATCTAGAAAGTTCAGAAACAATTTATTTTGGGGTAATAATATTTTCCTGGAATAGTTGGGAGAATCAATGTTAACTTTCTTTTTATTTTATTTTATTTTATTTATTTATTTATTTTTTTAATTGTACTTTAAGTTTTAGGGTACATGTGCACATTGCGCAGGTTAGTTACCTATGTATACATGTGCCATGCTGGTTTGCTGCACCCACTAACTCGCCATCTAGCATTAGGTATATCTCCCAATGCTATCCCTCCCCCTCCCCCCTCCCCACCACAGTCCCCAGAGTGTGATATTCCCCTTCCTGTGTCCATGTGATCTCATTGTTCAATTCCCACCTATGAGTGAGAATATGCGGTGTTTGTTTTTTTGTTCTTGCGATAGTTTACTGAGAATGATGGTTTCCAATTTCATCCATGTCCCGACAAAGGACATGAACTCATCATTTTTTATGGCTGCATAGTATTCCTTTCAATGTCAGAAATAGGCCTGCCCTGAGGGAATATGGGTTAAGTCTAGAAAACCCTCCTGCAACCCCATACCCCACCCCCATTCACTCAGGCTACTTGTCAAAAGGCAACGGGCTATACAAAAAGTATCAAGGTGTGGTGGCACACGCCTGTAGTCCCAGCTACTTGAGGGGCTGAAGCAGCAGGATCACTTGAGCCCAGGAGGTCGAGGCTACATCATGCCACTGTACTTCAGCCTGGGTGACAAAGTGAGACCCTGTCTCCAAAAAAATAAAATTAAGTTAAAATAAAAACAATAAAAGGCAATGGGCAACAGACCACCAGAAATTATTCCACCTGTCTAACTGGAACCTTGCACTCATTCACCAACCTCTCCCTATTCCCCCTCCCTGAGTCAATTAAAAATAAAACAAACCTTTAAAAAAAAAAAAAGGCGTCCAGGCACAGTGGCTCATGCCTGTAATCCCAGCATTTTGGGAAGCTGAAGCAGGCAGATCACTTGAGGTCAGGAGTTTGAGAACAGCCAGGCCAACATGGCAAAACCCCTCCCTACTAAAAATGTAAAAATTAGCCAGGTGTGGTGGTGTGCACCTGTAGTCCCAGTTACTTGGGAGGCTGAGACAGAAGAATTGCTTGAACTCGGGAGGCAGAGGTTGCAGTGCTGTATTCCAGCCTGGGCAACACAGTAAGACTCTCCATCTCAAAAACAAACAAACAAAAAAAGGCAGTGCAGCTCTTGGGCCAGACCATTTCATGGAAAAAAGAGCCCCAAATTTCTGATTGCTGCTAGTTTTCCCTATGGCCCTGAGCCTCGCCTCTGATTTCCCTATCAATTAAAACAGGAATAATCAATTCTATCCTCTTCTTCTGTAGATACCATGGGAATGAGAACCATCAAAGAGGCACTAAGAAAGAATGAGAGATAGATAGAGGTGATGGGGTGATAATGTGTATCTCTTGCATTGGCATCAAAAAGCAGACAGACTTGGCATGCCAACCCTTGACAAAGAATCTAGACAGACATGAGGACTCTGGCCACAATGGGAAGCAGCAACCCTTCTGGGATTCAAGAAGAAACTACTGACTTTTCATTCAAAAGTTGCTACATGAGCCAATATCCTATAATTTCTCAGTAATCCAGCTCCAGACTTTCTAAACACAACCAGCAAGGGCTCTGTGAGTGAGAACTTGGCAAGTCTTTCATGGCTACCCCCAACTTACAGGAATCCTGACTTGACTTGGATTCTGACAGGCTGACAGCAGAGGCATCCCGGGACTGGTCTATCATGCCAATGTTCACTTTGTGCTTGTAAGGATCCAAAGCCCCTAAAAGCCCTAACACACGGATGGCCTGGGTGGGAAAGGGGAGGGAAAAAAGAAAACAGTCATCACAACATGATTACAACAAGTATCACGGATACTCCTCTCAGGTTACATAATCCCCAATTCATATCCAAATGACCAGCTACATGAACAAAATTGGAGAGGGACAGGAAGTCTGACTGACACTGTCAGAGCACGTTAATGCTGCAACCTTCTCTCTCTTGCCATCGTCCCAGCAAAGTCTTTAAAGACCAAGTTTGCCACGTCCCCTACCTCTCTGCGTGTACCCTGGTTCTGCTCAGTCTTCAGAAAATTCAGTAGCACCTCAAGCAAAGTAGGGTACTTCCTGTAGGGCTCTACTACATAGCCAGTGCTGGCCACCAACTGTCCCAGGGTCCACAGAGCCACCTGGATAGGCACAAGAACACGATTAAATGAGCCAGTATGAAAGAAAAGAAAGCATAGTTGAACTCTTTGTATAATGATTATAATGAAGTGTTAGAGGCTGTAAGAAGAAAAGAGGTTTCCAGTAAAGACACTAACCATGAGCAGAAATCCCAAAAGGGCATAAAACCAAGGTTGATCAAGCACACAACCCTGCAACAATCACTGGATCAAGAGACAAAGAAAATTCCCAGCTTTCTCAAAGAAAACACATCATTCTTCCATATCCCAAATGATTAACAGGAGATTCAAAAGGAAATTAAGATTTTTTGTTGTTGTTGAGACAGGGTCTCACTGGAGACTGGAATGCAGTGGTGTGATAACAGTTCACTGCAGCCTTAATCTCCTGGAATCGAGTGATCTTCCCATCTTAGCCTCCTAAGTAGCTGGGACTACAGGCACACGCCACCATGCCCAGCTATTTTTTTTTTTTAGTAGAGACAAAGTCTCATCATGCCCAGGTTGCTCTCGCTCTGGAGCTCAAGCAATCTTCCTGCCTCAGCCTCCCAAAGTGCTAGGATTACAAGTGTGAGCTGCCATGCCCAGAAATAAATTAAGACTGTTCTTAATTTTAGTCTAGTCATCTAATAGCCTCAAATTGGGAAAGCAGAACCAGGGCTGGGCAAGGATGAGCTAAACTTCTGTTCCCTCATAGGCAGTGGCCAAGGCTTTCTTTTTCCCTCTGAGAGCTAGGGCTCTGACAATTGACCTGCATTTTCTTTTGTATAGACAAAATGGCACTAGTCAGCCCCGATAATTACTGAAACTGACTCTGGGTCAGGACAACAGGTAATTCTGGTTTCAAATCTTTCTAACTTTTACTCATTCAACAAATATTTTTGAGCACCTACTATGTGTCACACTCTGTTCTAGGCACTGGGTGAGGACACTAAGGTGAATAAAGAGAAGCAAAGTCCCTAGACTCATGGGGTCTGTCTTGCTCAATCAGGAAGCAGTAATACTCACCTGCCTTTTGGCCAACAAAGAGGAATCCTGGAGCATGTCCATGATGATAATAAAAAGTTCATCAACCCATTTCCTCATTTCCAGGCCACTAACCTGCAAAATGAAAAAGAGGGTGGCAGAAAGGGTTAGAAATTCTGGCATTAGAAAGTATTTTGGAGGCCGGGCACGGTGGCTCATGCCTGTAATCCCAACGCTTTGGGAGGCTGAGGAGGGCAGATCACCTGACATCAGGAGCTCCAGATCAGCCTAGCCAACATGGTGAAACCCCATCTCTACTAAAAATACAAGAATTAGCCAGGTGTGGTGGCACACACCTGTAATCCCGGCTACTTGGGAGGGTGAGGCATGAGAATCACTTGAACCCAGGAGATGGAGGTTGCAGTGAGCCGAGATCACACCACTGCACTCCAGCCTGGACAAAGTGAAACTGTCTCAAAAACAAATAAATAAAATTAAAAAAAATTTTTAAAAAGCCCTCTCTTCCTTTCTCCACCATCATGGTGTGTGCCTGACTCTGATTCTTGCCATTCTTCTCACAAGACTTTCAGAATTAAGCAATTCCTGGCCAAGAAACAAAAGTAAAATCGTCCCATTCCCCAGTGGATTCGGATGAAAACTGGTAATAAAACCAGGTACAACTCCAAAAAAAGACATTGGAGAAGAACCAAGCCGGGTCTATAAGGAATTGCACATGAGATGGCACACATATTTATGCTGTCTGAAGGTCATAATGATATTACCATATCAAGCTGAAAATGTCACCACTATCTGGAGAGTTGGACATGTTTTATTGAGAATATATTATTTCTCTCTGAATCTGTTATGAATGCACTGTTGGCTGGGTTCCGTAATAAATATGTGAGACCTTTCATTTAAAAAAAAATAGTATTTTGACTTCCTTAGAGGTGAGTTTCTTTTCCACCCTATCTCCGCTATGGAAAAAGTAGCTGCCCCTTTACCTGTGCCAATTCTCCTATTGTTGCTAGGACATTATTGATCACACCTGGGTTTGGATCAGGGTCTGGATCTTTCAGTTTCAAAATTAATGCCTAGAGAAAGAAGTTATGAGAAAATGAATGCAGATTAGACTCTACTAGAAACCTTTCTTTTATATAAGTAAAATTCACCCAAGAGACCATCTCAGTCATAAAGAAATTCCTTCTAGGCTTTATGAATCCAAGATTTCTCTGGAATGTAAATTCTCAAACTTTTCTCCATATGAAGTCTAAGTCTGACATGTGAGAGAGCTGGGAAGCACCATAATGTGAAAGTATTTCTCATGTCTCCTCTAAACCGCGTCTCAGTGATTGTTCATCCAGATTAACATACATTATAAAGGACTTCACGTGACTCTAATGTGTTGAGATTTGAAGGTTGTTTCAGATTTTCAAGCTCATTTTTTCCTCATTTTGGGCGAGCTATTTTATGCTACTATCTACTACTTCTCCTTTCCAAACATCTGTGATGATGTGCCTGAAGCATTAACTCTTACCTCTTGTAAGGACAGCACTTTCCTGCAACTGATAAGATTCTTGGTATTCTTTAACTGAAAGTGCTTGATATGGCCCTTTGGTCTCCAAGCGTGAGAGCAAAGAAATCACCTACTTTGTTCAGTGTACTAGTGAACACTGCAACACTCCCATCTCCCCATATGAGCTGATGACAACGCACAGAGAAAGCACCAGCCTCTCGGTTTGTGTTACCTTCAGAATAGGCTCCATGTAGGGGCGGATGAGTCGGGGGGCATTGGAGACCAGGTGCCCCAGCATGCGGGCACTCTGCTCTTTGATTCTTCCAATCCCACTGTGCTCCAACTCTGTCAAAATCTGTAGGGAAGAAAGGCTCATATGTTCTCTATGGCAGAAGACATTCTAGAGAGAGACTGTGTCCAACAGAAAAAGTGGCAGGGAACTGGGGGAAAAACCCAGACCTCCACGACAGATGAAGTAGCTGCTAGATACTCAATGAGCAACAGACATTTCTGCAACAGGCAGAACAGCCTTAGATACAGCTGCGACAGGAAGAAAAACTATTCGAAAACCTGCTCCCTTTCCTTTTATCACAGCACTCCAATGTCCCATGGTCCTCTCTAAAGCAGAGCTTTTAACCATGTAGCACAGCCAGAGAAGACTGAGAAAACCAACAGGGAGAGCTGTGAGTAGGGTTCTATAAAAATGAGGAAAGAAGGTAGGGCCCCTTGGGAGAAAAATCTTTGTCCAGACAGCAAATTACTGAAGACTACAAATAATGGCAAAGGAATCAAAGAACAGTTAGAACAGCTATGATGCCAAGAGAAGTGCTGATACTCTGTAGCTGTTTGGGGCATATCTAGATAAACCTCAATAGGTGGGGATCACACTGGCAGGATCCCCCGAAGCCTTACTGACTGGAGATAACACATTGGTTCTAGCTGACATCCTTAGGACACCAGCAAATCAGCATATCATGCTCATGGTGACACAGACAGCATAATATAGACAGATTTCTGGATAAAGCTGCCAGAAGGAAATCGATGAGCAGTGACAAAAGCAGATGTCACAGAGCTCAGGTTAACTCGGCTACCCAGAGGAGTCTACAATTTAACATTACATTTTGTCTTAGGTTACTGACTTAATAACCTGACTTTTCTGGATTCCCTTGGCAGCCTGTTTTCCCCAGTCATAGCAGACCACAGGGAAAAGAAATGAAGGGGATGCTGAGAATAGACCTGCAGCACCAAGAAGACATGGCTGACTGCAAGGAAATGTGCCTCACGGAGCAGAGCCCAACTATCTGCAGCAGTGCAGGGCCAATCCAAAGAACCCCAGGTTCACTTAGAGCCCGAGAGCCTCACTGCATCCTAATAACAATAACCAATGCCCACCCTGATGACCAAGACCGCAAGAAAGGCCAAAGTCGGCCAGGCACAGTGGCTCATGCCTGTAATCCCAGCACTTTAGGAGGCTGAGGCAGGTGGATTGCTTGAGCCCAAGAAGCAGAGGTTGTAGTGAGACGAGATCCCACCATTGCACTCTAACCTTGGTGACAGAGTGAGATTCTGTCTCAAAACAAAACAAAACAAAACACCAGAGCCTTTACCAAGGCATGAAAATGTACACCTCAATTTGGAAAAATCTATATCAAAGTTTAAAAACAAAAAAGAGTAATTTTAACATTTCGAGGGCTAAATTCAGTACATAAATTCATTCAAAGGAGCTTCACACTCTGCAATATTGAAAAAATGAGATGGCCTGATAGCTTAATATCAGCTTTAAGAAGATTAGAGCCAGCCGGGCGAGGTGGCTCACACCTGTAATCCCAGCACTTTGGGAGGCCGAAGCGGGCAGACCATGAGGTCAAGAGATGGAGACCAGCCTGGCCAACATGGAGAAACTCCGTCTCTACTAAAAATACAAAAATTAGCTGGGCGTGGTGGCGGGCGCCTGTAGTCCCAGCTACTCAGGAGGCTGAGGCAGGAGAATCGCTTGAACCTGGGAGGTGGAGGTTGCAGTGAGCCAAGATCACACTACTGCACTCCAGCCTGGCGACAGAGCGAGACTGCATCTCAAAACAAAAAAGAAAGAAGATTGCAGCCACGCCTGGCTTGTTGACTGCTATATTCCCAGTGCCCAGCAGTACCTGGAACATAGCATGTGGTCAAAAAGTCTGCTGACAGAATGAACATATTGATATTCTCATTAGGAGGTATTTCTTATTTTTTCCTTTTTTTTTTTTTTTTTTTTTTTTGAGATAGGGTCTCACTCTGTCACCCAGGCTGGAGTGCAGTGGCACAATCACGGCTCACTGCATCCACAACTTACCAGGCTCAAGTGATCCTCCCACCTCAGCCTCCTGAGTAGCTAGGACTACAGGTATGCACCACTACACCCAGCTAACTTTCGTATGTTTTGTAGAAACGTGGTTTGTCATGTTCCCCAGGCTGGTCTTGTCAAACTCTTGGGCTCATGTGATCTGCCTGCCTTGGCCTCCCAATGTGCTGGGATAACAGACATGAGACACTGCACTCAGCCGTTTAGGAGATATTTCTACGCCAAATTAATTTAGCATGATTTGAGCTGGCAGGCTCAACAGTGATTTCACGTTTTTTTTTTTTTGAGACAGAGTCTCGCTCTGTCGCCAGGCTGGAGTGCAGTGGCGCGCTCTCGGCTCACTGCAGTCTTCACCTCCTGGGTTCAAGCAATTCTCCCTGCACCAGCCTCCAGAGTAGCTGGTATTACAGACGCCTGCCAACATGCCTGGCTATTTTTTTTTTAATTTTTAGTAGAGATGGGGTTTCACCATGTTGGCCAGGCTGGTCTTGAACTCCTGACCCCAGGTGATCTGGCCACCTCGGCCTCCCAAAGTGCTGGGATTACAGGCGTGAGCCACCACGCCCGGCCTTCAACAATGATTTCTATTCCTTCCTATAACTGAGGAATGTTTTTAAGACTTAAAATGACAGGCACTTCTAACGCAGGCCGGCAGTTAAATAAATCATTACGCTAAAAATAGAAGTGCCAACATAAGTACAACTTCCTAATTTGTTGACTGATGATATAATTTACAGCCACTTTATAACAAATTGTGAACAAACAACATTTCTCTAGAGTGAGTTACATATATTAATGATTTTCTATGTTTAAGTTCCTTATATGTTATAAAAAGTGTTTACTTCAAAACAAACCATGAAGGAGGATCAGGAAGCAAACAGTGAGCAATGGGGACAGGAAATGACTGGGTGAGCAACATAGAGACCCACAAGAGGCAGGTGGAAATAACTTCACCAGGCAGGACTGGACCATGTATTGCTCACCAGGAGGCCACAGATCTTACTCAGGGAGGTGAAGACAAAAACTGAGGAGCCATGTCTCCAGAGCAATTCTACCTTACGCTATAGACCAAGCAGCTGAGCTTGGCATTCTCATATTATTTAAGAACGAAAGCCAGGATCACACACTGGAGCAATGACTATTAGAACAAATAGTGGAAACGGTCTCACATTGGTTATTTTTGTGAAGAACAATGGCCTCCGTGCTTGACCTGGCACCAGCAAGAAAAGCAGGAGAGCTGAAGGATAGGGAGGCGCTGGGAAGTCTGACACCATCTGCAGCAGATCAATCCAGCAAGCAAAGAGGGCCAAGAAATGGGATCACTGGCAACTTGCCAGGAAAAAGAAAGAGCTGCATGAGAGGACTCTGAACCACCTTGGAGTCATATTGACAAAGGGCTCATGAGGTGATGAGCACTGGAACTGCCATTATAAAGCCAGGGAAACATTTGGACCCTTGCAGACAAATGTGGCTTTTACCAGGTACCTCAATCTTTCTCCCCCATCCTTGTCCTCAACTCCGCTTCCTCAAGCAGTTCTCACAGCGAGAGTCCTGTCTTCCCTGCCTGTGGGTCTGGCCATCACCTCGGTTACCTGGATGAGCATCTTGCGCAGGAAAGGCATGACAAAGGCAGGGTTCATGCTACTGAGTCGGCCCACAGTGCAGATGGCCAGCTCCCGGATCTCAAACACCTGGTCATTCAGAGCCACAAACAAGGCCTGCAAGTTCTCCGCCTGGGCCAGGTGTGCATCAAAGCGCTCGTCCAGGGACGCCAAGACACAATAGCGAATGTCAGGGTCTGCAAGAGCAATGGAGCCTTTGAACATTTCTTCATGATCCCATCACTCCAGCCCTTCCCAGCTTCTACCTCCACTGCCATCAGCGTAGTGGGAAGATTCCAGATGCTTTTTCTCATCTAACCTCTGTCATTCTTTTCTCTACTCACAAGAGTAAAAGACAAAAGAATTAAAGGTAGATTATCTTACACCAAAGGCTACAGTAGCCATGCCTAACACGCCTTGGCAGAGAAATAGCTGAATATCAGCTTGTTGAGGCCGAAGAACTCTAGAGAGGCCATGTAATGAAACTGGCTACTCCCAATTGTCCTAAGCTCCTTAACTCCCCTAGATTCCTTCTGTCTGGGAAGCCTTACCAGGATCTGTTATCCCAACTACGAGCAGTTTGCTAAGCACATCTGCCACCACTTGCACTGCGGTCTGGCTAACCACATGAGCATGGCCACTGATGAGGTGGATGGAGGGTGTGAGCAGGCGGGAGCAGGTGCGGGCAGCCTCCATGCGGATCTCCTTGTGCTCACTGTTCAGGAAATGATCCGCACAGTGGCGAACAAATTGGGTCAGAGAGTGGCCTGGATAGAAAGGCAGAGAGAAAACAGAATAAACACTGCTGCTGTAGACAGGTAGGTCTGCAGCTTGCTAGCTGAATTTTCCATTTTGAGGCTACTAATTCTACTTTCAACTAGACATTGATCAATAGGATACTGACCCGGAACTCTTCTTCTTTTTTTTTTTGAGACGGAGTCTTGCTCTGTCGCCCAGGCTGGAGTGCAGTGGTGCAATCTCCACTCACTGCATGCTCCGCCTCCCGGGTTCACACCATTCTCCTGCCTCAGCCTCCTGAGTAGCTGGGACTACAGGCGCCTACCACCACGCCCGGCTAATTTTTTTTTTTTGGTATTTTTATTAGAGACAGGGTTTCACCATGTTAGCTAGGATGGTCTCGATCTCCTGACCTCGTGATCCGCCCGCCTCGGCCTCCCAAAGTGCTGGGATTATAGGTGTGAGCCACCACGCCAGGCCTGACCCAGAACTTTTAAAGGGTAACAAGGGGGATTTCAATCAGCAGAAAGGTAAAAGGGGGTGGTGAAGGAGCAAAGAGACAGATAAAAGGTATCCCCCAATCCTAGCCTTTTTATATTCCCTTTAAATAATAAATTATTTTGTTTTATTCCAACTCAACCCCTTACATTCTCAGAGGATAATACAATTCTTGATCAAATTTACCTTGCCTCTTTTAGTTCCCGGATTTAAATACCAGACAAAGAGTCTATGTAGGCTGGGTTTAAACATAGCTACTTTCTATTCACTAGAAATAAATTATCATGGGTGTGAATCAATGTTAAGTGGAGGAACTGCAATAGAGAAACCATGGGTGGCTGTCTCCAGACAGCATGTTCAGGCTTTCTGTACTTGCTTGTTTCCCCGCATTCTTGACCAATACTACCTATATGATCTTAAATTTCAAAAGTATCAACTTCTCCCCCTGAAATATATCTCTGTGGGGTATTATTATGGGTTTATTTGCAGTTTAGAACTACACAGTACAGTACTTTCAGAAATCATACCGCCAGCCGGGCACAGTGGCTCATGGATATAATCCCAGCACTTTGGGAGGCCGAGGCAGGCAGATTACTTGAGGTCAGGAGTTCCAGACCAACCTGGCCAACATGGTGAAACCCCATCTCTACCAAAAATACAAAAATTAGCCGAGTGTGGTGACACGCACCTATAGTCCCAGCTACTCGGGAGGCTGTGGCAGGAGAATCGCTTGAACCCAGGAGGCAGAGGTTGCAATGAGCTGAGATTGTGCCACTGCACATCAGCCTGGGCAACAGAGAGACTGTCTCAAAAAAAAAAAAAAAAAAGAAAAAAGAAATCATACTGCCATAGACATGGAAACACCCAAAAGCCCCTACTTATACATTTCAAAGCATTACATACCATCTCAGCTACAAAGAAGTGGAAAAGTGAGGACGTGAGGGGGATCTGTCTCTGAAGCATTATTTCCTTGGATCAACGTATACTTTCCCTCAAACCATTTGCCCCCAAACTCAGTATGGGACAAAGAAACAAAAGTAGGAATTACCAATACGTGGAAAGAGTCTAGGAAGGATGAGCTGCTACAGAATCAGCTACCCTGTCTTTAGCACCCTGGCAAGATCCAGGAATCCTAGATACCTTCATTCCTTTCCCAAAGTTTCCAGCATCTCTCACTATCTTGGCAAGAGCCATTGTAATTTCTTACCTTCAAATTCAAAGCTGCCAAGCGTTCGGAGGGCAAGAGTGATGCTGCCCACATCGCTGGCCTCAGGGAGGGTCGTGAGGCCAGGAGAGGCCAGCTGATGGGCCAGGCCCTTGGGCATGCCTGGGTGGCGGAGGGGTTTGTGCATAAGGACCAGGGACAGCATTTTCAGTAGCCCATCTTGAATGTCCTTCTTTAGCTGTGGAATCTGACGGCTCAGGTCGTAGAGCACTGCAGTGAGGGCAGGGCTGAGGGGAAGGAAACAAGTCACATAAGGGCTGGGCACATGACACTCAGTCTGTTCTTGGGAAGAAACAGCTTTCTCTCCCAGCAAGGGGATCAGGCCTCTGTTCTTCAGAGTAGAAAGGATATTATAAAATAAGAATAAAAGTGTAAACTCTCTTGGCTTAGTCTCAGGTCTCCAAACAATCTATGAGTTTCTGGTTCTTGCCACAGAAGACTTGCTCACTATAATTCAGCCACTACAGAAGACCAAGTCTTAACAAACACTCTGGGAAGCAGATTAAGAACACTGTCCTTATTTTACAGATGAAGAGAACTTAGTTTAGGAAGCTTAAGCAACTTGCTCAATAATAATATACACAATATTTGCAAATATTTATTGAGTACTTCCTATATGCCAGGCGTGGTGCTAAGAGTGACTATACCATGAACCCACAGCAATCCTAGGCAATAAGAATTACTACTGCACCCACTTTTCAGATTAAAAAAAAAAATGAGGCCAGGCGCGGTGGCTCACACCTGTAATCTCAGCACTTTGGGAGCCGAGGTGGGCGGATCACAAGGTCAGGAGATCGAGACCATCCTGGCTAACACAGTGAAACCCCAACTCCACTAAAAATACAAAGAATTAGCCAGGCGTGGTGGCAGGCGCCTGTAGTCCCAGCTACTAGGAAGGCTGAGGCAGGAGAATGGCGTGAACCCGGGAGGCGGAGCTTGCAGTGAGCCAAGACTGGGCCACTGCACTCCAGCCTGGGCGACAGAGCGAGACCCCTTCTCAAAAAAAAAAAAAAAAAAAAAAAAATGAGGCTCGGGGAAATTAAATAACTTAGTCAAGATCATATAGAAAGCTAGTGATGAAACTAGGATTCAGTACTAGCCTGTGTGTTTAGTCTAAACTATCCTGTCCATCCAATTGAATGTGCAAACAACCATGCCTCACTCTTTTAACATTCCCAACACTGGGGGCCAAGCCTCACACTGATACAGGGCAAGCTCAGGTTTCTGACACCCACCTTAGTCCCACTGCCAGCATGGGCTCCAGCAGCTCCTTGATATCCTGCTGGATGCCTGGCCCCATTGCTCGAGCCAGCATGCTGATGCAAGTGAAGACTGTGGCGTCCACCTGCATTGCCTTCTGCCTCCTGTAGAGAAATGGAGAGTGGCTAGTTGAGACATAATGACATTCTTTAATGTCCCACCTCAAAATCACCTTGGGGCAAGGAGAGCAGGTTACTCAGGCAGGGCTACCACAGATGGGTATGCAAATTGTCCAGAGCACAGTTCAAAGGGACCCATCACATCACAATTACTGTAGATTTGTACATTTCTACAACAATCCAGCAGATGGCAGTAAAGTGTCTTAAGGAAGGGGCCTTTTTTCTGAATTCACACAGCTATACCATATAGGTTATTGTGGTGCTCACCGAGATAATTATGTAGGAAGAGAGCTGAACAATGTGTTCATCAGGGACAAGAAGGCAGTACACAGCCATCATATGGAAAGAAATTCTTCTATGATGAGAATGCTGGGCTTTAGAATGGGGCCAGGCACAGTGACTCACGCCTGTAATCCCAGCACTCTGGGAGGCGGAGGTGGGTGGATCACCTGAGGTCAGGAGTTCGAGACCAGCCAGGCCAACATGGCGAAACCCTGCCTCTACTAAAAATACAAAAATTAGCTGGGCGTGCTGGCACACGCCTGTAGTCCCAGCTACTTGGGAGGCTAAGGTGGGTGGATCACTTGAGGCCAGGAGTTTGAGACCAGCCCGGCCAAAATGGTGAAAACCTGTGTCTACAAAAAAATACAATTACTAGCTTGGCATAGTGGCACGTGCCTGTAATCCCAGCTACTCAGGAGGCTGAGGCAGGAGAATCGCTTGAACCTGAGAGGAGGAGGTTGCAGTGACCCAAGACCGTGCCACTGCACTCTGGCCTGGGCAACCAAAGTAAGACTCCATCTCAAAAAAAAAAAAAAAAAAGAATGAGTGGGGCGTATTAATTCACCACAGCAATCTTCGCTAATAAACAGGGAAGTATAAAGACAACCTGAGACAAAGGATGATGAACACTGACCCCCTCGCCTTAGCGAAGACACCCCGGTCTCTCCATCTGGCAGGATGCTGAGGGGTTTTCTCATATTTTATTCGCCAGGAGGTTTAAAGAGGTGGAATAACTTATTCAACTTCAGCGATGAGGAAAAAGATGACCCTTAGGTCCCTTCAGTTCCAGTCGAGGATTCCTCTCTTTAGGTCTTATATCAAAATAAGACTTTTAAAAGCCAGAGAAAAAAGCAAAACTAGCAGATTCCCAGTAAATAATAACACTGAAAACAGCATTGGCATCTCACATGTTCTCAGGGTATTCAACCTCCCCAAATATTTCATATATGTTATTTCATTTGGAAAAGCTTAGAATTCAACTAAGGAAGGGCTGTTCTTCATATGATTTGCTATACCCTGGAGTTTAATGATGCAAAAAATGGGCGTAAGCTCCGTGGATCTGAGATAGAGCGTCCTTCCTCTCCAACCAAATGGAGTGGAAGGTGAAATCATAACAGAGGTGCTTACTTATGGGCGAAGTCCTTTGGGGGCAGGGCCGCTCGGATGATGTCCAGCACGCGAGGCAAATAGACCTTAAACTCAGACCTCACAGCCACGGAAAGTAACCCCAGGGCTTGGAAGGCCGCTGTACGTTCCTTCTCCTTCTTGACACAGCTTAGGACATGGTTCATGGTATCTTGGAGATACTGGGTATCTGAGCACAGAAAAGACAAAGTAGATAGCTCCAGGTCAGGGTTAGGGTCTACATATCAACAGTCAAAGGTCCTATAAAGCAATTCAGTTTAAGAATAAATTAAGAAAGTGGCCAGGCACAGTGGCTCACGCCTGTAATCCCAACACTTTGGGAGGCCAAGGAGAGAGGAGTGTTTGAGGCCAGGAGTTCGAAACAGCCTGGGCAACACAGTGAGACCCTGTCTCTACAAAAATAAAAATTAGCCAGGTGTGGTGGTGCATGCCTGTAATCCCAGCTACTCGGGAGGCTGAGGCAGGAGGATCACTTGAGCCCAGATGGTTGAGGCTGCAGAAAGGTGTGATCGTGTGCAGCACTGCACTCAAGCCTGAGTGACAAAGAGCCTGTCTCAAAAAAAAAAAAAAAAAAACCCAAAAAACGTAAAAGGTTGCCAAAACAATATCACGGAATTGTCTCCATTACTGTTACATTTTCACTCAAGAATTACATGCTCTTGCTGAAGAAATATATGTCAAACCTTGTTTAAAAACAGAAGATCATCTAAACAATTTTACATTATAATGAAATTTGAAGTACAGTCATGGGCCGGGTGCAGTGTCTCACACATGTAATCCCAGCACTTTGGGAGGCTGAGGAAGATCACTTGAGTCCAGGAGTTTGAGGCTGCACTGAGCCAAGAGCCATGCACTCCAGCCTGGGCAACAGAATAAGACCCTGTCTCAGGTGCAGTGGCTCATGCCTATAATCCCAGCACTTTGGGACACCAAGGCAGGCGGATCACCTGAGGTCAGGAGTTTGAGACCAGCCTGACCAACATAAAGAAACCCCATCTCTACTAAAAATACAAAATTAGCCGGACATAAGGGTGCATGCCTGTAATCCTAGCTACTTGGGAGACTGAGGCAGGAGAATCGCTTGAACCCGGGAGGCGGAGGTTGCAGTGAGCCGAGATCACGCCATTCCACTCCAGCCTGGGCAACAAGAGCAAAACTACATCTCATTAAAAAAAAAAAAAAAAAAAAAAAGACCCCATCTCAAACTAATAAAAAACCAGTACAGGGTCGGGCGCAGTGGCTCATGCCTGTAATCCCAACACTTTGGGAGGCCGAGGCGGGTGGACTGCCTGAGCTCAGGAGTTTGAGACCAGCCTGCACAACATGATGAAACCCCGTCTCTACTGAAATACAAAAAATTAGCCGGGCATGGTAGTGCGCCTGTAATCCCAGCTACTCGGGAGGCTGACGCAGGAGAATCACTTGAACCCGGGAGGCAGAGGTTGCAGTGAGCCAAGATCGTGCCATTGCACTCCAGCTTGGGCAACAGAGCAAGACTCTGTCTCAGAAAAACAAACAAACAAACAAAAAAACAGTACAGTCGTGTGCCACTTAACAACGTTTGGGTTAACAATGGACCAGGTATATGATGGTGGTCCCATAAGATTATAATACAGTATATTTTTACATATCTTTTCTATGTCTATGTTTAGATACACAAACATTTACCACTGTTTTACAGTTGCCTAGAGTATTCATTACAGTAACATGCTGTACAAGTTGTAGCCCAGGAGCAATAGGCTACACCACAGAGCTAGGTGTAGAGTAGGCTATACCATCTGGGTTTATGTAAATACATTCTATGATGTTCACACAAGGACAAATTCTCCTAAGACGCATTTCTCAGAATGTATCCCCATCGTTAAGCAATATATGACTGTAATACTGAGCACTGTTTGCAATAAACAGGCCATTCCATTCAGCATAGGCCTGGAAATCATTTTGCTATTACCTAGAGATTTTTATGACAGTTATATTTAATAGAAGAAGATTTAGTCTATAATTTGGAAAGCCACATGTATATTTTCATTAAGTTCACATAAGCCAGTGTGCATGGGTAGGTGATTCTCATACAATCCAAGCTAAAGTGTTATTTCTCCTCTGAAGGCTGGAATTTCCTGATTCTTGCTTCTTGTCTATTTATTTCTTCTCTTTCATTGATGTTGGTCCCAAGTCCAGGCACCAGTAGTACACATAAAATAGGAGAGAAGGGAAAACCACACATCCCTTAGGAAGTGAGGGGTACTGAAAGCTACCAGAACCACATTTAGACAATGAATTAGACTTCTAAAATAGCACATGCTATGACTGCATTTACTCTGAGAAATGTTTTCTCCCATGGCTCTTGTGGTCAAATGACAATGAGGCATGCTGGGGCTTGAAGACAGGTGACCAAGGAGATACAACCCTAAAATTAGAGTGGGTCAACAAGAAAAACTAAGGGGATAGCATTTTGGCAGGAAACGGAGTAAAATCAAGAGTATAATTTCTTGGCAAGGCGCCACAGCTCATGTCTGTAATCCCAAGCACTTTGGGAGGCCAAGGCAGGAGAATTGCTTGAGCCCAGGAGTTCAAGACCAGCCTGGGCAACACAGTGAGATCCCATCTCTACAAAAAATAAATTTAAAAAATTAGCCAGGAGTGGAGACTCATGCCTGTGGTCCTACCTACTTGGGAGGCTGAGGTGAGAGGATCGCTTGAGCTCAGTAGGTCATGGCTGCAGCGAGCTGAGATCGCATTACTGCACTTCAGCCTGGGTGACACAGCAAGACCCTGTCTCAAAAAAAACCCCAAGAGAGTATAATTTTCTTTCCTGGATTTAGCATCCTGAGATTAGAAATCTGACTGTAGAGATTCTAGTCCAGTCTTGGAGTATTTTTTTATATTTCTAAAGCTTATAATATTGAGAAGTTTAAGCAATAACTTCCAAACTGCAAGCTTTAAACAAATAGTACTTATGCAATGAAGCAAATACTTATACGGTGTGCCCAGGCTGAATGTCACTGGCATATTTTAGCATATTTAATAAAACAACCTTGACTAACCTTAAAAAAGAGAGCAACAACAATAACAAACACCCACATCAAAAGAAGAAATCTAGGGCCTTCTGAGCCTTTGTATCCTGCTGCTAGGCAGCCTTCTGAACTTACAAGGGTAACTTACAAGGGTAATGTGCCAGACTTTGATCAAATTTGGCCTAGTTATTAGTTCCTTTTGAACCACAGACTTTCAATCCAAGATCATTTAAAGCTCTACTGAACAGCAGCCTGTCTGGTCATTAAAAAAGAGAAAAGCTGCTGGGTGCCAGGCCAGAACAATAGAAACTAACAAAATACGGGTGATTTTCCTTCTGTTATTTCTCTCTGGTTCAGTAGTTTTATGTGGCGAATTGTCATGTCCTAACCCAACACGTTCTACTTCTTTCGAACAGTGTGTTTAACATCTGACCAGCTACATTTCTCCTGTGGTTTATCTGGGCTGGGTGGCATGAAGTGAGTCTGTGTGCTAGGGAATAGGGTCTGCTGAGGGCCAGGCTGGCCTTTTGCTTATGTTCCTGGCTCTCAATGGGTCCTGAATGCTTCACTAAGCACAGGCAATGAGCACCACGGTAAAGTGGGAAGAGATGTTCAAGACTGGGTGCCTACACTCAGCAAGTAGAGAGGTAAGACAAGGACATTAAGTATGAACAGGCAACTGGAGCATTATAAATTTTACCTCTACCCTATTTCCAAAACATATTTGAAGTAGCTTGAGGAGGCTGTAATAATATATAATGGTTTCCACTTATTAGGGCTCTGTGCCAGGCACTATAGTAGATGCTTAGACATAAATGCTGCTCATCTTGGGAGGCAGAGATTGTTATTCTGATTTTACAAGTCAGGAAGCTGAGGCCCAGGTAGGTCAAATAATCTGTCCAAAACCTCGTGGTTAAGGGCGGAGGTGGGGTTCATCTCAGGTCTGATGCCAAACCTTTCCACAGCTGAGGGCTATGATGGAAGAAGGAAAGGACATTTACAGCTGGAGCAATCTAGGAAGGCTTCGTTGAGAAGTTGGACTCTGAGTTGGGCCAGCTTCAGGTGCCAGGGATTGATGCTGCCTGCAAGTGGTGAGGCAGCTTGGTGACCACCTCAGGGACAGAAGCAGGACGATCCCCAAACCCTCCCTGACTCACAAAGCTTTGACGTAGATGCTGCACAGTAGCTACATCAAAACGGCCCTTCCTTTGGTCTCTTTTAAGTCTGCTTGTGAACTTGTTGGCATCCATACATGAAAATTTGCTTGGCCATAGAACTGCCTCTCTGTTCTGACTGTTCCTGTGTCTGCTGCCTCTGACATTAGAAAACCTGAACTAAATAGCATTGAAATTGGACATGAGACAAAGAAATCAGAGATTTGTTGGCGTTGCTTCAAAGGAAAAGATAGTTGGCTTTTCTGGAATCACCTGTTCCCTGTTTACCCTGAGATGGGTAATGATGTCTTCCATGGACATCCTCACCTGTGAAGGCAGAAGGTCGGAATGCAGCCAAGCGGGGCAACAAATTAAGGATTGTCATTTGGATCAGCGAGTTCTTGCTATTCCTGCATTTCAGCACCCACTGGCACACCTGAGAGAGGAAGGATAAAGGGTTGGCAGGGGAAAAGTGAGGTGTGGAGCTTAGGAAAAGAGGGAAAGGGCCTCTCACCACTTACCTGATCAAATTTCTCCTCCATCAAGTCTCTGCAACACCGGCTCTCCACCAGGGTGGACTTAGCTGGACTGGGGGAGGTCCCAAATCCCATGAGGCCTTGGTGAGAGCTGTACCCCAGCAGCCCCACCAAGGCATTTGACTGCTGGGGCTGTACAGCCTGGAAACTGGTGAAGGGGGTAATGTGACGAGGTTTTGTTCCGAAGCCCATGAGATCTTTGCAGTACTTGTCGTGTACCAGCTGCTGCTGTGTGATTTCTTCCATTTCTTCTCTCAGACGCTATATATATGAGGAGGAAAAAAATCATCTTTACTTATGACTGGCATTCAAACTGGGCACTGTGGATTCTACAGACAATTACACTTGCCTAATCCCGAAACGCAACTACTTCCAAAGTGAAGGGTGGCCACTCTTCATGTTTAGGGTTACAATTTCCCCAGAACCTTGCAAGGGACCTGATTTTGTTCTAAGTTAGGCAGAAGAGCACCACCTATTGAACAATAAAGCAGCAGCAGAGGGCTGCCTTGCCAAGGGTTCTCACCTCCCAGGACTCCTCACTTGGTTTGGAAGGGCTGACTTGCATACTGCTGTGACTACTGACCTAGGCCACTGCAATGAGGCTTGCAAAGGTGATGGGAGCTCCCCTGCCAGCATCCTGTTAAGGACTGTCTGATCTCTTTCTTCTCCCTAGAAACCCAGGTAAAAACTTATGCAGGCCGGGCGTGGTGGCTCATGCCTGTAATTCCGGTACTTTGGGAGGCCAAGGCGGGCGGATCACCTGAGGTCAGGAGTTCAAGCCCAGCCTGGCCAACATGGTGAAACCCCGTCCCTACTAAAAATACAAAAAATTAGCTGGGCGTGGTGGTGGGCACCTATAGTCCTGGCTACTCGGGGGCTGAGGCAGGAGAATCACTTGAACCCAGCAGGCAGAGGTTGCAGTGAGCCAAGATCGCACCACTGCACTCTAGCCTGGGCGACAAGAGGGAAATCTGTCTCAAAAAAACAAAAAACAAAAACTTAACCAAATAATTTTCTCAGAATCCTAGGATTCCACAGGTAGTATGGAATAAGCTGACTGAGAACTCATGTCTATTACCTTTACAATGGGCTGCTTAATCACTCATCCTGAGTCAGGCGCAAGGGCTCACGCCTGTAATCCCAGCACTTTGGGAGGCCTAGGTGGGCAGATCATGAGGTCAGGAGTTCGAGACCAGTCTGACCAACATGGTGAAAACCCATTTCTACCAAAAATACAAAAATTAGCTGGGTGTGGTGGCACATGCCTGTACTCCCAGCTACTCGGGAGGCTGAGGCAGGAGAATTGCTTGAACCCAGGAGACGGAGGTTGCAGTGAGCCGAGATCACACCAACTGTACTCCAGCCTGGGCAGCAGAGCAAGACTTGGTTTTGGGGGCCAGGGGAGGGGGGTTGGGGACTACTCATCCTCCAAGACTCCAAATTGAGAAGGAGATACAAGTTTTCCAAACTTCTAAACTTTTCTTGACACACATATTTTCACTTTTCAGAAAATCTTGTCCTCTCCTCTTGTCAAAGTCACCAGTGAGTCTTTTTTTTTTTTTGAAACTAAAACACTCCATCTTTATTTACTTATTTATTTATTTATTTATTTTTTATTGATCATTCTTGGGTGTTTCTCGAAGAGGGGGATTTGGCAGGGTCATGGGACAATAGTGGAAGGAAGGTCAGCAGATAAACAAGTGAACAAAGGTCTCTGGTTTTCCTAGGCAGAGGACCCTGAGGCCTTCCGCAGTGTTTGTGTCCCTGGGTACTTGAGATTAGGGAGTGGTGATGACTCTTAGCGAGCATGCTGCCTTCAAGCATCTGTTTAACAAAGCACATCTTGCACCGCCCTTAATCCATTTAACCCTGAGTGGACACAGCACATGTTTCAGAGAGCACAGGGTTGGGGGTAAGGTCATATATCAACAGGATCCCAAGGCAGAAGAATTTTTCTTAGTACAGAACAAAATGAAAAGTCTCCCATGTCTACTTCTTTCTACACAGACACGGCAACCATCCAATTTCTCAATCTTTTCCCCACCTTTCCCCCCTTTCTATTCCACAAAACCGCCACTGTCATCATGGCCCGTTCTCAATGAGCCGCTGGGCACACCTCCCAGACGGGGTGGTGGCCGGGCAGAGGGGCTCCTCACTTCCCAGCAGGGGCGGCCGGGCAGAGGTGCCCCTCACCTCCCAGACGGGGTGGCTGGCCGGGCGGGGGGCTGACCCCCCCACCTCCCTCCCAGACAGGGCGGCTGGCCGGGCAGAGGGGCTCCTCACTTCCCAGTAGGGGCGGCCGGGCAGAGGCGCCCCTCACCTCCCGGATGGGGCAGCTGGCCGGGCGGGGGGCTGACCCCCTCACCTCCCTCCCGGACGGGGCGGCTGGCCAGGCAGGGGGCTGACCCCCCCACCTCCCTCCTGGATGGGGCGGCTGGCCGGGCAGAGGGGCTCCTCACTTCCCAGTAGGGGCGGCCAGGCAGAGGCGCCCCTCACCTCCCGGATGGGGCAGCTGGCCGGGCGGGGGGCTGACCCCCTCACCTCCCTCCCAGACGGGGCGGCTGGCCAGGCAGGGGGCTGACCCCCCCACCTCCCTCCTGGATGGGGCGGCTGGCCGGGCAGAGGGGCTCCTCACTTCCCAGTAGGGGCGGCCGGGCAGAGGCGCCCCTCAACCAGTGAGTCTTAAGCTGCTAAATCCAATGGTCAATTCTTAGTCCTCATCTTATTTGACTTATCTGCAGCATTTCATCCAACTGATACTTCCACCTCCTTGATGCCCTTTCTTCACCTGGCTTCTCAGACTCTAAACTCTCCTGGCTCTCCTCCTCCCTCCCTGGCTGTTCCTTCCCCATCTGCCTTGGTCCTCTTCATCTCCCGACCTCAGGTTTGCAGACTCCATCTCTTCTCCAACTGTACTAGTTCCCTTGTGCTTCTCACCCAGTCTCATGATGAAATAACATCTATACGCTGACAATGCCCAAATCCATCCCCCTTGCCCAGCTCTCTCCCCAGAACTATTCAGTATCTCCACTCAGGTGCCCAACAGGTCTCTAAGTTAACAGGTTCAAAACCAAACTCCCAGCCTTCTCCCGCAAGCCTGCTGCTCCCATTTCAGTCTTCCCACTGCAGTGAATGGCAACTTCATCCTCCTAATACTCAGGCCAAACACCTTGACACTTCTTTCTCTCCATCTACCTCCAAACCATCAGCAAATCCCAAATTCAGAATCCAGTTGCTTCTTGCAACTCCATAGCTCCCACTGTGGTCTGAGCCACAAATATCCCCCACTAAGACCGTGGCAATTCCCTCCTAACTGGATTCCTGGCTTTAGTCCTTGACCCTCTAACAATCCATTCTCAACACAATGGCAAGAGTGATCCTTTTGAAATATGAGTTAAATGTCACTCCACTGCTCAAAGCCCACTTATAGCTTCCCGCTTCCCACACAAAGGCCCTATGTGATATGCCCCCTCCTTCCCTTAGGTGTTCCTCTGACCCCATATCCCCACACACCTCTCCTGCTCACTCTGCTCAGCCATGGTAGGGGAGCTGCTACTGCAGTATTTGCTGCTCCTCTAATATACCAGCACGCTCCTGCCTCAGGGACCACTGCCTAGAATGCTCTTCCCCAGATACCTGTAGGGCTTTTTTCTAACCTCCTTCATGGCTGTGCTCAAATGGCACCGTGTTTTAAAATGTAATCCTTAATCCAGGTGAGCATACTCTATTCCCCTTCCTTGCCCTACTTTTCTCCATAGCTCTTATAACCATATGATATGTAATAGGTTTTTACTTGTATATTATCCATCTTCCTTTATAAGAATGGAATCTATTTTGTTCACTGCTGGATTATGCTAGCTCTTAGGACACAGTGTAGCTGGCATATACTAGGTGCTCAATTAATATGTGTTGAATGAATGAACAAATTACGAAATTTTAATACCTTGTATTTAGATAGTTTCTTTCTTTTTCTTTTTTTTTTTTTTAGTGACAAGGTCTCACCATGTTGCCCAGGCTGGTCTCAAACTCCTGAGCTCAAACTCCCACCTCGGTCTCCCAGAATGCTTGGATTGGATTACAGGCATGAGCCACCATGCCCAGCCTTGGATAGTTTCTTATAATTTACAAACCACCTGCACAAGAACTATTTCAATGAAATCTGACAACCACTCTATGAGCTAGGTGATACTGTCCTGTTTTAATGGGAGGAAACAAAGATCTCAGAGCTGCCTAGATTACAGTGGAAAACATCATGTTAAACTCAGGAGGTAAAATCTGAAGGTTACCATTTATAGAATGCCCACTATGTATTAGGTGCTGTGCTGGACACTTCACACACATAGTCGTCCCCTTAGTATCCATGGGGGTTGGTTCCATGACCCACTGCGATACCAAAATCTGCAGATGCTCAAGTCCCTCCGATAAAGTAGCATAGTATTTGCATATAACCTATGTATAGCCTCCCACATACTTTAAATCATCTCTATGTTAGTTATAATACCTTATACAAAGTAAATGCTATGTAAATATTTGTTGCACTGTATTTTTAAAAATTTGTATTATGTTTAAATTGTTTTATTGTTTTTTCCTTGATTTTTTTTTCTTTTTAAAAAGTTAAAAAAATTTTTTTGTAGAGACATGGTCTCACCGTCTTTTTCCCAGGCTGGTCACGAACTCCTGGGATCAAGTGATCTACCCACTTCAGCCTCCCAAAGTGCTGAAATTACAGGTGTGGGCCACTGCACCCAGCCCTGGGTATTTGTGAACCATGACTAGTTGAATCCAGATGTAGAACTCATGGATATAGAGAGCCAACATCATATAGAAACCGCACAAGAGCCCAATGAGGTAGGTAAGAGCCCCTGTCCAAAGGGAGAAAAATGAGGCTAAACAGGTAACTTGCCTGAGTCGCACAGTCATCAGAGCGGTGGGGATCTGAAGCCAGACTCCTCCTGCTTCTGCACACTGCTGCATGCGCTGCTCCCACATCTGGGCATGGCTATTATCTAACAAGCACTGTGTCTATTATAAGCAGGAATCCCCTGGGTAAAATTTCACAGCTCATTTTCTACAGCCAGTCTCACAGATGGAGCTTTACCTCCCAAATATATCCTGAATCAACTACTTCTCAGTATCTGTGCCACCACTCCTAGTCAAAGCCACCACTGTCACTCACCCAGACTACCGTAATAGCTTCGTCTGGCAGCCGTGAGAATGCAACCTCCAACTACAAGGCGCATAACCAAGGGCCCCAGCTGCTGCTCTGAAACCCATCACTAAGTTTGTGCCAACGTCACCCATTGCTCCCAGCCAGTGACAGAACACAAGTAGGGATGCTAAGGCTATCCTGCTCTTGGGAGACACAGACCTCTCTGACGGCCAACTTTGGCTTGAGGACCCCGCGGTGGCCCTGCAGAGTAGGCTAGAACACTTCTATCCGTATTTTACCCTCTTGCTTACTCAGGGTCAGATGTGCATTGTGGTCCGATGCTTCTCCCAGCTCCCTCCCCATTTTCTCTTGAAGGCTGTTTCCCTAATAAAATCCATGCACTTTTAAATCCACCTTCTCAAGCCAACACATCTCCTAATTGGTCTCCCTGCTTTCATTCCTGCCTTTCCCCACATTTTTTCCTATAAGCAGTCAGTGATTGTTAGAAACGCATGACATCACATTATTCGCCTGTGTGCATACTTCCAATGTTTACCCCTGCGAAAGCTCGTGTTTACTGTGAACCGTGGGCCTATTAATTTGGCCCCTCCTTCCCTCTCCCTTGCTCCCGGTACACCAGCCATACTTCCCTTTCTTCTGTTTCATCAATGTCTCACACTCTTCCACCTCAAAGCCTCAGCCTGGAACACAGTCCCCCGGCCTGCTGCAAGGTAGCTCCTTCGTGTCATGTGGACCCTCGTCAAATAACACCACCTCAGGGAGGGCCTTCCTTGACCCTCCACTCACCCCCTCCCCATCACTCTCTATTCTATTCTGGTTTGACTTTCTTCATAGAACTTGCTGCTATCTGAAATTATCTTATTTACTTATTTATTATGTTTCCTGCCACAAAATGTCAGCTCCATGAGGACATGGATCTCGCCTTGCCTCGCTCACAGAATGGTACACAGGGAGCCTGGACTCCCCTCTGCGGTGGCTTCTCACCTCTCCCTCCATGCTGCTGATTCGGACCAGCTCGTTAAGGATCAGCAAGGCTCCATGGATCCGATCATCCCGATTCATGCCCTTCTCTTTGGCCAAGGTCTCATCAAATCCCTTCTCTGCTTCTTCAAATGTGTGCTATGTAGAGAGACAGGGTGCCTTCATTAGAGACAGAGTACAAACCCAGAAAGAATATAGGCCCATCCCATCTACACTGGGGGTTCTGAGGTGCTACCACGCCTGCTCAGTGCCTTGTGCCAGTCATCAACAAAACTAACTGATCAATCTCTTTTATTTAATTCAGCTTCAATTTTTTTTTTTGAGATGGAGTCTTGCTCTATTGCCCAGGCTGGAGTGCAGTGGCGCAATCTCGGCTCTCCACAACCTCCACCTCCTGGGTTCAAGTGATTCTCCTGCCTCAGCCCCCTGAGTAGCTGAGATTACAGGCACACACTACCACGCCTGGCTAATTTTTGTATTTTTAGTAGAGACAGGGCTTCACCATGTTAACCAGGCTGGTCTCAAACTCCTGACCTCAAGTGATCCACCCATCTCAGCCTCCCAAAGTGCTGTGATTACAGGTGTAAGCCACCACGCCCGGCCCCAGCTTCAATTCTCATAATAAGCCTTTGAGGAAGATACCATCATCATCCCTATTTAACAGCTAAAAACACAGGCTCAAAGAATTTAAGTGACTTGTCCAAGATCACACAGCAAAGGCAAGACTGGAACCCGCGTCTCCCAATCCCATGTTCAGAGCTCTTTTTCTAATATAAGACTCACTGATAAGTTCCCGCTGCAGCAGTAATCAGCACAGGCCTCATTATACTAGAGCAGAGAGAAATGGCACTTTCTAAATTAGTATCATTTGTATCTCACTGATTTTGAGACACCTATTTTTCCGTATTTTAACATCTCTGAAAAGACATGTCTTTTTTTTTTTTTTGAGACAGAGTCTCACTCTGTTGTCAAGTCTGGAGTGCAGTGGCGTGATCATGACTCACTGCAGCCTTGATCTCTTGGGCTCAAGCAATTCTCCCGCCTCAGCCTCCCAAATAGCTGGGACCACAGGCGTGTAACACCAGGCCCAGCTAATTTTTTTATTTTTTGTAGAGACGGGATCCCACATGCTGCCCAGGCTGGTCTCAAACTCCTGAGCTCAAGCAATCCTCCTGCCTTGGCCTCCCAAAATGTTGGGATTACAGGCGTGAGCATCCAGCTGAGATGTCTTATAATTAATTATTAATAAGAAGAAGGTACAAAGTCGGCCGGGCACAGTGGCTCATGCCTGTAATCCCAGCACTTTGGGAGGTCAAGGCAGGTGGATCATGAGGTCAAGAGATCAAGACCATCCTGGCCAATATGGTGAAACCCTGTCTCTACTAAAAACACAAAAATTGGCTGGGCGTGATGGTACATGCCTGTAGTCCCAGCTACTCGGGAGGCTGAGGCAGGAGAATCACTTGAACCCAGGAGGCAGAGGCTACAGTGAGACAAAATCACACCACTAAACTCCAGCTTGGTGACAGAACAAGACTCCATCTCCAAAAAAAAAAAAAAAAAGAAAGAGGAATCAAGTCACAGTTTAATTGGCATATTTGCATTCTTAGTCATACATAAAATAATGTATAGAGTAATGGTATGGCTATCAACAGATGTTTGCTTTAATAAAATGCAATAAAGTAACTATTGATTCATACTGAGCATAAAAAATTCATTGGAGGCCAGGCGCGGTAGCTCATGTCTGTAATCCCAGCACTTTGGGAGGCCAAGGCAGGTGGATCACCTAAGGTCAGGAATTCGAGACCAGCCTGGCCAACATGGCAAAACCCTGTCTCTATTACAAAAATTAGCTGGGCGTGGTGGCACACGCCTGTAGTCCTAGCTATTTGGGAGGCTAAGGTGGGAGAAAATCGCTTGAACCCAAGAGGCGGAGGTTGCAGTGAGCCGAGATTGCGCCACTGCACTCCAGCCTGGGCGACAAAGCAAGACTCCATCACAAAAAAAAAAAAAAAAAAAAAAAATTCATTTGAGAGCAAACCAAAACGTGATTCTTGCTCCATGGCAAGGGCTTGTGGCTGCCCTTTAGGCCAGGTGATTCTCTACGTAGATGTGCTTTGCTAGTGGTGGGAATGGAGCCATCTCCTCACCCTGTACCACTGAGGCTTCTGCATCTCCTTCGGCTCACGCTGGGTTGTGAGAATCAGACAGGCACGAAGGGCGGCTACAGCTCCCTCACGGATGGCCTGTTTGGGGTCCCACACGGCCACAAAAATGTTGTCAAAGAAGGGTTGCACTTGCTGGAAGAAGAAGGTAGGGACGCTGATGGCCAGCTCACGGAGAACCAGGACCTGGAGAAAAAAGCAAACCGAGAACTCTCGTTGGTACCAGAGTTTTGTTCTCTCAGGAGTACAGTCTCTTGTCATCTTAGAGCCATACACACTAGGAACAGAGAAGGCTTGCTCACTCTTCTAGCTAGGAAATTCTGAGGACAGAGGAAGGAAAGCAAAATTGATTAAACATCTCAGTGCTCATTATCCTAGGTTGTTTACAAACACAGAATGCTTGTAATGTTTGAACATAAGTTCTGGAAGTGCAGATGTGTTTTATGTTTTCTTTACCACTATACTAACAGCCTAGAACTCTACCTGGAATACAGTAGGTATGTAGTAAATATTTACTGAATGGATAATCCTGTTTAATGTTTAATCTTATTGTTATTTTTATTTGACAGAGGAAGAAACTGAAGGTCAGAAGCTGCCCCAGGTTACAGTTAGGTAGGAAGTTGCAAAGCCAAGACTTGAGCCAGGGTCCAAGTGTGTGTCCTTCTCCTGGTACCGTGCCCCCTCCTCACAGTACTGCCTCTTCCGAAGGGCAGCAGACTGGAAAGCATGCAGCTGATGCTTCTGATCCCCACCACACCACGCTAGATTCCCTCTTAAGGACGGACTCTACCCCATCTCACAGCCTGGAATCCTAGCTCTTCTAACCAGCTTTTTTAAGGAATGAGCCTCAGAAGGAAGCAAAAGACCCCCCCATGACACCATCGTTCCCCATGCCTGGCTGTGCTCCTCCCTGTAGACACTCACAGCTGCATGTCTCCGGCCCTCATTGCGGTCAGCACCCAGCCATTCCAGGGCTCGCTTCACCTCAAATTCCACGTACTCAGCGGTAAAAGTGTCCCCTGCCATGGCAAGACGGCCAATGGCCTTGGATGCCATTTCCATGACAACTGGGTCACTGGAGGGGAGGAGGTTCCGAAGATAGTTGGCAAATCTGCCAATTCGGGTGGCATTCCCACCTTCCACTCCTATGAGGCTAGCTGCAAAAGAGAGGAAGGCAAAAGGTGATGATGGGGCGTATGCTGGCCAGGAAAGTACGCAGACTTCAACTAAAAGCTGGCAAGTGCCGGCCAGGCACGGTGGCTCAGGTCTGTAATCCTAGCACTTTGGGAGGCTGAGGCGGGCGGATTGCCTGAGCTCAGGAGTTTGAGACCAGCCTGGGCAACATGGTGAAATCCCGTCTCTACTAAGATACAAAAAAAAAAAAAAAAAAAAGAAAACAAAAAAATTAGCCAGGCGTGGTGGCACACGCCTGTAATCCCAGCTACTTGGGAGGCTGAGGCAGGAGAATTGCTTGGACCTGGGAGGCAGAGGTTGCAGTAAGCCGAGACTGCACCATTGCACTCCAGCCTGGGCGACAGAGTGAGACTCTGTCTCAGAGAAAAAAAAAAAAAAAAAAAAAATCTGGCGAGTGATCCCTCCATTCTACTTTGAGTACATTTCTAGATGGCAAGGACAGACACAATTTTCATTTTAACCCAGATATTTAATACTTGTGCCAGAAATATTTACATAAAGCAAAATAATCTCATGCTAGTATAATTTTCTCCCCTACCCCCCAAAAAGGGAAAACAACTGGGACTGGATAATAATTCACAGGACTGATGACCAGTCCTTAGAAGTTAAAAATGACCTGCCTGGCCAGTTGTGGTGGCTCACACCTGCAATCCCAGCACTCTGGGAGGCCGAGGTGGGCAGATCACTTGAGGTCAGGAGTTGGAGACCAGCCTGGCCAACATGGTGAAACCCTGTCTCTACTGAAAATACAAACATTAGCTGGGCATGGTGGCAGGTGCCTGTAATCCCAGCTACTCGGGAGGCTGAGGCACGAGAATCGCTTGAACCCAGGAGGCAGAGGTTGCAGCAAGCCAAGATTGCACCACTGAACTCCAGCCCCGGCAACAGAGTGAGACTCCATCTCAAAAAAAAAAAAAAAGACCTGCCTTTTATTAACTATACCGATTCCACTTTTCCATTCGTGAGCCCCACTATGCGAAACCCTGCTCTACTGAGGAAGCAGAGCCCACAAAAGGCAATATGAAGGAGTGGAAAGAAAGCTGGCTTCTAGTCTCAGCTCTGGTAAACTGTCTGAAAAGTCACTCGATGGTTCCGAGACTCCACTTCCACATCTAAAAATACGTTTTTCCTGTGGCCCAGGGCTGCTGCTAGAATTAAAAGCCACGGGCTTCTTAAATTTCATTAAGCAAATATGAACTAGTATCCAGTAAGTGGCAGACACAGGGTGCAGTGGGCACAAAGGTGAGTGTGTTGTTTTTGTGACCAGAGACTCTGTCCTTACCTATGGCCAAGATGCCACCTTTCCTCTCATTGGCATCTGAGCTGGAAACCAATTCAAAAATGTGATGGTTCAGTTGGTCATAGAAGCGAGTAGACTCCTCTTGACTCATCTGCAAAAGAAGATATAATCAGAACAATTTCTAATAATTCTCTAACTGTGGTGGTGGGAGTGGGCTGGCATCTAAAGATTAGATCCTGAGAGGCAGGAGGTATAGTTCAAACCAAAGAAGACAAGTTACTGCCCATTTCTATAGGATTACACTGTAGAGTACCTGAACTTGCAATCATCTGATTATTTAACAAATATTTATTAGGTATCTTCTCTGTGGCAGAAAATGTCCTGTCCTAGGTTCTTTCTAGTACCAGGGATAAAAGGAGAAACAAGATACTGTCTCTGACCTCAAGTCTGGTCTCTATTTAGAAAGCCCCTAGCTCTCAACTCTCCAAACCCATCCCAATCACTGTTATCAGACAGAAAGCATTTGAGGGTGTGGTATGTGGTAAGGAAAAAATAAAAAGTTAAAAGAAACAGCTAAGTCTATTCTGGCCCCTAAAATGTGACCACAAACAAGAAAAATGCTACAAAAATGTGCAACTGCTGCAAAAGAACCTGCATGTTTTATGGATGTGACAGGTTGGGTGCCTTTATAAAATAATCTCTGTTTTCCAAATCCTCACTTAGCTGTACAAAAAAAAATGTAAACCAGTGATGGTACATTTAGCCCACACATCCCACAATGACTGGCCCCAGATCCCAGAAGCACCTCTCGGAGTTCCATAGTGACATAGTGCTGGAGCTCCTTGGCGGCTTTGGCCCTGGTTTCCTCATTCCGGCTCTTTAGGCCACTGGCAAACTGCTGCAGGACGCTCACATTGCTAGATGTGGTGGCAGCGGTGGTGGCGGCGGCAGGTCCGGTTCCAAGCATCTTGCCCTGAGGTTCTTTAGAGAGAAGTTTCCTTTAATATTCTGGATAAGAAAGTATGATGATAAATTTACTTATGGCCCTGGTCACCCAACACAGATCTCCCCCTAGCCCTTGTCAGGCAGGGGATTCTAAAAAGGTTGAGAGATCTGATTGAGGAACATTTAGAAAGCCTAGATTCATTAAACAATGACTGATGTTTAAAAGAGGCAGTGTAGTAGGGAGGTTAAATTGTGGGCTATCGGCCTAGCCTACTTGGGTTTGAATCCTTGGGTTATATACCTTGAGCAGTTTGGGAGGCTGAGCCTGGAGGACCACCTGAGGTCAGGAATTCAAGACCAGCCTGCCCAACATGGTGAAAACCCATCTCTATGAAAAATACAAAAATTAGCTGGGCGTGGTGGCATGTGTCACCCAGGAGGCTGAGGCAGGAGAATCCCTTGAACCTGGGAGGTGGAGGTTGCAGTGAGCCGAGATCCTGCCACTGCACTGTCTCAAAACAAAAACAAACGAAAACAAAAACAAGGTTATATATCTCAAGAAAGACACTCAAAATGTGTTTCTTCAACTACAATAGGAAGATAATAGTACCTAGTTCATGGGTTGATGTGAGAACTAAATGACTTAATACATGTCAAAAAGTGTTTAAAACAGTGCAGGGCATATACTAAGTTCTTAATAATTGTTAGCTATTATTATTACTACTACTACTACTATGTACATGGCAAAATGCCAGGTAACAAATGTCAGGAGGTAGGGAAAGAATTAAAAATGACTAAGACTGCCCCTTTCCTCAAGTTCAGTCTAAAAAGAGAGATTATTATTCTACAGCAGCACTATCTAATGGAAATTTAGGCCGGGCACAGTGGCTCATGCCTGTAATCCCGGCACTTTGGGAGCCCAAGGTGGGCAGATCACCTGAGGTCAGGAGTTTGAGACCAGCCTGGGCAATATGGTGAAACCCCGTCTCTACTAAAAATACAAAATTAGCCAGGCGTGGCAGTGCGTGCCTGTAACCCCAGCTACTTGGGAGGTTGAGGCAGGAGAATCACTTGAACCCAGGAGGCGGAGGTTGCAGTGAGCTGAGATTGGGCCATTGCACTACAGCCTGGGCAACAAGAGCAAAACTCCATCTCAATTAAAAAAAAAAAAAAAAAAAGAGGAAATACAATGATCCACAAATGTAATTTTAAGGCTGCTCGTAGCCATATTTTAAAAGGTAAAAAGAAACAGGTGAAATTAATTACTTAAACCAATATATCCAAAATATCATTTCAACATGTTATCAATATTTAAAAAATTGATATAGTGTCCATTCTTTTTTTTTTAGCGAGTCTTCAAAATCTAATGTGCATTTTACACTTATAACAATGTCAATTTGGACTAGTCTTTTTTTTTTTTTTTTTTGAGACAGAGTCTCGCTCTGTCACCCAGGCTGGAGTGCAGTGGCATGATCTCGGCTCACTGCAACATCCACCTCCCGGGTTCAAATGATTCTCCTGCCTCAGCTTCCCGAGTAGCTGGGACTACAGATGTGCAGCACCACGCCTGGCTAATTTTTGTGTATTTTTAGTAGAGATGGGGTTTTATTATGTTGGCCAGGCTGGTCTCAAATTCCTGACCTCAGGTGATCTGCCCGCCTTGGCCTCCCAAAGTGCTGGGATTACAGGTGTGAGCCACCATGCCCGGCCTGGACTAGTCACATTTCAAGTGCTCCACAGCCACATGTGGCTGGTGGTTCTTGTACTGAACAATGCAGCTCTACAGGGGACTAGCACTTCAAATGTAAGCTAAAAGAAAGTAATTAGTTCCTGGCCAGGTTTGGGAGGCCGAGGCGGGCGGATCACGAGGTCAGGAAATCGAGACCATCCTGGCCAACACGGTGAAATCCCGCCTCTACTAAAAATACAAAAAAAAAAAAAAAAAATTAGCCGTATGGTGGCGGGCGCCTGTAGTCCCAGCTACTCGGGAGGCTGAGGCAGGAGAATGGCGGGAACCCGGGAGGCGGAGCTTGCAGTGAGCAGAGATCGAGCCACTGCACTCCAGCCTGGGCGACAGAGCGAAACTCTGTCTCAAAACAAAACAAAACAAAACAAAAAACACCAATTAGTTCCTGAGCTCATTCCCTCATTCCTCAATTATGCCCACACTGCCATGGGTGTAACATACACCTATCCCAAGTATGTTCAGCTTACGCTACAAAACCCATTTCTCAAAATTCTTATTTTTGAAAGAATTTGTAAGGCACAGAGGAAAAACCTGGGAATAATTGGTTTTGTAAAGCTTTCAAATACTCCACTGCCAAGAAGAAGACTGCAGAAAGAAATGTCATCCTTTAGGGGAGAAGAAACTTAAGAATCCCTACTAAGAAAACTACTCCAGTTTGTGTGTTATGTGTGTGCGTCCGAAAGGGGGGAAGGAGGCTGGCAAGGGATTTCTGTTCTCAGGAAAGAACCAGTGTATCTTTATATGATCTGAGGCCCACAGGCCATCTGCTCCAGACTGAATTCAATTAAACTTAGGATATCTGAAGTCAAATGTCCTAAGGGTGTTGATAGGGCTTAAGGAAGTTAAGATTGGATGGGGGAAACAGGGATGGGGCTGGGGGAGAGGGAGAGAAGATGTACCCCAACGATGTAACCAAGCTCAGTTTCGGGGACTGGATCTCTGAGAGGTGTCCACAGTGGAGGACAAGGGGCTGACACGGACGCTGGTGTTCCCTGGGGCAGAGATACACAATTTTTATACGTGGCTCAAAAGAAAGGGTGGCTGTGACAGGCAAAAGACCCAAAGGGCAATACCAGAGCTGATGGGCCGGCCTTCGGGCGGACGTACCGCGGGCCGAAGGGTCCAGGGGTCTCTTGGGGGTCCCGGGGAGGTGGGCGTTGCCTCGAGGGGTGGGAGTCAAAGCCTCAGACGGTGCCCAGGTCGTGGGGCGGGCAATGTGGGGACCCCACGTCCCAGACGGGCGGCTTCCCCTGGCCCCCCCACGGGCAGGCTGGCCGTGGGTCTGGACATTACGCCGCCCTAGAGGGGTCGTGCCAGGCCCTAGACTCACCGCGCGGCTTCGGCCAAGGCCTCAGCTGCCGCCGCCAGCACCGGCACCTCCGCTTCAGGCCCCCTGCCCCACCGCCCGCCTTCCCCGCTGTCCTCTAAGCCGGGAGCGAGGGAAGGAGGGTTCCCAGCCCTGAGGACCAATCGACAGGTATAGGGAGAAGATGGACTGAAAAACAGGCCAATAGTAATGAAGAAGAAGTGAAGCTTCAGGACCCGGCTTCTCCAGGGGGCGGGGACTGTTCAAATAGACAAACCACGCGGCCAGTGGCAGGTGAAAACAGGCTTGGGTCCACTCGGGAGAACCAATCGGTCGTGAGTTCACCTCAGTCACTTCCACTCACACATCCGGTACGGCGCTGCTAGGATTCCCTTCTGCATCCGGGCTGTGAACTCAAGGAGTCCGCTGTCTGGGAATCTCCGGATCGCAGCGAGAGCGGCTAGCAGAGGTTCGCGACCCCTCCCGGTGTAATTCTGAGAGGAGAATGTGAGCGATGCCGGTGCCCAGGAATTACTGCGTCAAAAGACGTTTCGGGCTAGCGCTCTTTATGGATCCTGTGATTTCTCTTTTGTTACAATTAATAAGCATTTGAAAATGTTTTTAATTAGATTCTCTAACTTTCCCAAAATTATCCAACTCAGGATCACTCCAGAGAAACCATAGCCAAGTTTTAACCAAAAGAGCTAGTCATAAATAAAAATTTTCAAAGCAACATTATTTTTTTAAAAATCCTTTCAAAAAATCAATAGCTGGCCCGGCGCGGTGGCTCACGCCCTTAATTCCAGCACTTTGGGAGCCCGAGGCAGGCGGATCACCGTAGGTCAGGAGTCGAGACCAGCCTGGTCAACATGGTGAAATTCCCCCACCCGCACCCCCCCGTCTCTACTGAAAATACAAAAATTAGCTGGGCATGGTGGCTCACGCCTGTAATCCCAGGTACTCGGGAGGCTGAGGCACGAGTATCGCCTGAACCCGGGAGGTGAAGGTTGCATGCACCGAGATCGTGCCACTGCACTCTAGCCTGGGCAACAGAGCAAGCTCCGTCTCAATACATACATACATACATACATACATACATACATACACACACACACACACACACACACACACACACACCCCAAAGAAAATAAATAGCTGCTGGTCACGGTGGCCCACGCCTGTAATCCCAGCACTTTGGGAGGCCAAAGCAGGAGGATCGCTTGAGGCCAGGAGTTCCAGACCAGCCTGGGCAACATAGCGAGACGATGTCTCTACAGATTAAAAAAAAAAAAAATCAACAGCAAAAGTGGATTTGACTACATTTTTTTTTTAATCACAGTGCTATTTGTCATAGTAAACACTGAAAATTCCTAAATATTTCAGAGTAGGAGTCCAATAAAATATGATGCATTCGTCTGGGCGCGGTGGCTCACACCTGTAATCCCAGCACTTTGGGAGGCCGAGGCGGGCGGATCATGAGGTCAGGAGTTTGAGACCAGCTTGACCAACATAGTGAAACCCCATCTTTACTAAAAATACAAAAAAAAAAAAAAAAAAAAAAGGTAGGCGTGGTGGCAGGTGCCTGTAATGCCAGCTACTCAGGAGGCTGAGATAGGAGAATCACTTGAAGCCAGCAGGCGGAGGTTGCAGTGAGCCGAGATCACGCCACTGCACTCCAGCCCGGGTGACAGTGCGAGACTCCATCTCAAAAAAAAAAAAAAAAAAAAAAAAAAAGATGCATTCATAATAAGAAAAATACGTAGCCATTAATAATTATAATTTAGAGCCTAGCATGGTGGCTCATCCCTGGAATCCCAGCACTTTGGGAGGCCGAGGCAGGATTGCTTGAGGCCAGGAGTTCCAGACCAGCCTGAGCAACATAGTGAGACCCTCGTCTTTACAAAAGAAATTTAAAAATTAGCTGTGTGTGGTAGCACATGCCTGTAGTCCCAGCTACTTGGAAGGCTGAGGCAGGAGAATCACTTGAGTCTATGACTTCAAGGTTGCAGTCATCTGTGATCTCCACTGCACTGCAGCCTGGGCAGCAGAGAAAGATCCTGTCTCAAATAATAATAATAACAATAAATAGTGGTAATTAGATGAATATTTGCTAAGAAGGAAAAGGTTCACAACTAGTTTAAAAATTACAAGTTATGCAACAATGTAAGTATAATACAACCATTTACAAAAATATTTATGCATTTCTTATATGTCTCTGTTTACATGGGGGAAATGTGCACAACTAAGATGTAATTTGGGAAAGACACACTTTTTTTCTTTATACATTATCAATTACTTATGTAATAAAAACAAGTGAAGGTAGAAGAAATGAGTTTTCAGAAGGTCTAAACTGCCAAATTAAAGATAGTTGGGCTGGGTGCGGTGGCTCACACCTGTAATCCCAGCACTTTGGGAGGCCAAAGCAGGAAGATTGCATGAGCCCAGGCATTTGAGACCAGCCTCGGCAACATAGTGAGACTCCATCTCAAATAAATAAATAAATAAATAAATAAATAAATAAATAAAGATGGCAATGTTCTGTGGCTAACAAAATGCTTTGTTTGGCAGGTTTTGTTGTTGTTGTTGTTGTTGTTGTTGTTAATATCTATGATATTGGCCAGGCACAGTGACCCAACACTTTGGGAGGCTGAGGCAGGTGGATTGTTTGAGCCCAGGAGTTTGAGACCAACCTGGGCAACATGGTGAAACCCCATCTCTACAAAAAATGCAAAAAATTAGTTGGTGTGGTGGCATGCACCTGTGGTCCCAGCTACTTAAGAGGTTGAGGTGGGAGGATCACTTGAGCCCAGGAGGTCAAGGCTGCAGTGAGCTGTGATCTCACCACTGCACCACTGCATTCCATCCTGAGTTGACAGAGTGAGACCCTGTCTCAAAAAAAAAAAATTATATATATATATATAAAAAATTGCTCCTTTTTTTTTTTTTTTTTTTGAGACAGACTCTTACTCTGTCACCCAGGCTGGAGTGCAGGGGAGCCATCTCACCTCACTGCAACCTCTGCCTCCCAGGTTTAAGCGATTCTCTTGCCTCAGCCTCTCGAGTAATAATGGCTACTTTAGATTTAGCCTCTTTTCATTGCTCCTGTGAGATAACTGTTCCTCTAAATTTTACATTTTCACTGATGTTCAATTTTTTTTTTTTTTTTAGATGGAGTCTCGTTCTGTTACCCAGGCAGGAGTGCAGTGGCGCAATCTCAGCTCATTACAACCACCGCCTCCTGGGTTCAAGTGATTCTCGTGCCTCAGCCTCCTGAGTAGCTGGGATTACAGGCACCTGCCACCACACCCAGCTAATTTTTGTATTTTTAGTAGAGACAGGGTTTCGCCATGTTGGCCAGGCTGGTCTTGAACTCCTGACCTCAGGTGATCCACCTGCCTCAGCCTCCCAAAGTGCTGGGATTACAGGCGTGAGCCATTGCGCCTGGCCCAACATCTATATTTTTATCATTAAAAGCTTCTAATATGCAATATAGTCACTATTCAAATCTCAAAATAAACAAGTTACATTTATCATGAAAAGTCTTGCTCCACCCTTGCCCCTTGACTATGTATTTTCTCAGTTTCTTATGCATCCCTAGATTTTCTGTCTGCAAAAACAAGCAAATATATATGTATGTATATTCCTTTTTTTTTTTTTTTTTTGAGACAGAGTCTCACTCTGTCGCCCAGGCTGGAGTGCAGTGGCATGATCTTGGCTCACTGCAACCTCTGCCTCCCAGGTTAAAGTGATTCTCCTGCCTCAGCTTCCCCAGTAGCTGGGATTACATGTCTGCGCCATCATGCCTGGCTAATTTTTTTATTTTTAGTAGAGACAAGGTTTCACCACATTGGCCAAGCTGGTCTCAAACTCCTGACCTCAGTTGATCCGCTTGCCTCAGCCTCCCAAAATGCTAGGATTACAGGCACGAGCCACCATGCCCAGCCCATACATATATTTTTATTTTCCCCATTTGTTATACTATACGCACTATTTTGCATTTTTAAAATTTTACTGTATCTTGTAGATCTTTCTCTTGTAGTTCCAACAGGATTCTATGCCTGCTGCACAGCAGCAGACCAATGCAATGAGACAGCAGAGCCTGCAGCAGAGAAAGAGTTTAGTGATCGCAGGGCAGCCAACTGAGGAGATGGGAGTGTTACCAGCGCTGAATTTACATGGTCTGCAGCAAGCTCAGTTCTTGCCTCCTCAGAAGAAAGAATTCAACTGAGGGGCATAAGGCAGAGTGAGAGACTGAGGCAAGTTTTAGAACAGGAGCGAAAGTTTATTAAAGAGCTTTAGAGCAGGAATGAAAGGAAGTAAAGGACACTTGGAAGAGAACCAAGCAGTTGACCTGAGAGATCAAGTGCGCTGTTTGACCTTGACTCGGGGTTGGCATACTTCCAGGGTCTTGCATCCCTTCTCCCCTGATTCTTCCCTTGGGGTGGGCTGTCCACATGCATGGTGGCCTGTCAGCACTTGGGTAGGGGCGCATGTGCAGTGTGTTTACTGGAGTTGTGGGCATGCTCACTCAAGGTGTGTTTCCCTTACCAGTCCAGTGTTCCTAGAGGAAGATCATCCGTGATTTTGCCTCTTAGTGATCATCTGCGATTTTGCCTCTTAGTGATCATCTGCGATTTTGCCTCTTAGTGCCCATGCTTGAGCCTACTCGCCCAGCTCCTGAGATCTTATGGGAAGCTGCTGATCACCAGTTTCAGGTGTTTCTATCTTTTGGGAGACCGCCTTTCTCTGGCACCAGCTGCAATCAATTATTATTTTAGCGAGATAGCTTAACAACTGCCTGACCATCACCCAATGGTTGCTTCACATTCCTGGGGTTAGGGGGTGGGGGCCTCTCCTGCTCTGCTCATGCCTGACTAGCTATCTACTGTAACAGGAGGAGACCTTCAAATCCATCTCCCCAAGGAATTCTGAGCTGGGTTTTTTTTTGTTTGTTTGTTTTGTTTTTTCTTGAGACAGAGTTTCGCTCTATTGCCCAGGCTGGAGTGCAGTGGCAGGATCTCAGCTCACTGCCACCTCTGCCTCCCAGGTTCAAGCAATTCTTGTGCCTCAGCCTTTTGAGTAGCTGGGATTATAGGTGCGTGCCACCATACCCGGCTAATTTTTGTATTTCTAGTAGAGACACGGTTTCACCGTGTTGGTCAGGCTGGTCTCAAACTCCTGACCTCTTGATCTGCCCACCTCGGCCTCCCAAAGTGCTGGGATTACAGGAGTGAGCCACCGTACCCGGCCTGAGCTGGGGTTTTTAAGGGGATTGTAGAGGGGGAGAGGCTGGAAATTTGGTATCGTTTATGGGTTGGGGTAAAGGGGGTGAAATCATCAGGATGTAGAAACTGCATTCTTTGGTGAGTTAGCTCCCTGTGGGGTCTTTCACAATGGCTGTCATCGGTAGTTTCACTGATATGCAGGACCTGAAAGAATACCTCAGGTGGAAAACAATGTTTCGCAAGCTTAAGTTGTCTGATGACAGGGTCCGCATGATTCTGGGACAGTAGGCAGCGAACAACTATGAGGAAATGGCTCAGAGTTCAACATGACCTCATGATGAATGCTGAATGTGCTGCAAGCTTTGTTTGTTTTCATTTCTCTCCCTCCCTTCCTCCCTGATTTATTTTATTTTATTTTGAGATGGAGTCTCACTTGGAGTGCAGTGGTGTGATCTCAGTTCACCGCAACCTCCACCTCCCGGGTTCAAGCGATTCTCCTGCCTCAGCCTCCCGAGTGGCTGGGATTACAGGTGTGCGCCACCATGCCAGCTAATTTTTGTACTTTTTTTTTTTTTTGAGACCAAGTCTCGCTCTGTAGCCCAGGCTAGAGTGCAGTGGCGTGATCTCAGCTCACTGCAACCTCCGCCTCCCGGGTTCAAGCAATTCTCCTGCCTCAGCCTCCAGAGTAGCTGGGATTACAGGTGTGCACCTCGGCAGAGTAGCTGGGATTATAGGCACACCCCACTGTACCCGGCTAATTTTTTGTATTTTTAGTAAAGACAAGGTTTCACCATGTTGGCCAGGCTGGTCTTGAACTCCCGACCTCAGGTAATCTGCCTGCCTCAGCCTCGCAAAGTGCTAGGATTACAGGTGTGAGCCACTGTGTCCAGCCTAATTTTTGTATTTTTAGTAGAGACGGGGTTTCACAATGTTGGCCAGGCTGGTCTCGAACTCCTGACCTCAAGTGATCAGCCTGCCTTGGCCTCCCAAAGTGCTGGGATTACAGGCATGAGCCACCGCACCCGGCCCCTGATTAATTTTATAAAGTTTGTTGGGACGGTTTCATTTCCATCTTGGTACACAGAGTTTCTTGTCCTTTTGTTGTTGCTACAGCTGCATAGTGTTCCATCACATGGCTGTGCCATAGTTCATTTTCCAGTCCTCTGTGAATGGACATTTGTGTTATGTCCAAATTTGTGCTATTACAAATACTGCAGTGAATGCCTTTGTACGTATATCATTTTCTTCCCTGACAGCTGTATCAAGATAAATTCCCAGAAATGGGATTACAGGGTTAGACAGTTTTGTTGAATCTTGTCAAGTTGATCTCTATAAGGGAGGTACCAATTTTTACTCCCATCAGCCATATAGGAGATTTTTGCCACCCTGAGATATGATAAAGCCCTGTTTTCTAATTAATAATCAAAGATGATTTTATAGCAACAGTAATAAGTGTGTTTGTCGGTTTCTTTTCTGTTTACAAAGAACTTTCTTTTTTTATTGTATTTTTGCAAGTCTTTTTATTTTATTATTATACTTTAAGTTCTAGGGTACATGTGCACAACGTGCAGATTTGTTACATAGGTATACATGTGCCATGTTGGTTTGCTGCACCCATCAACTTGTCATTTACATTAGGTATTTCTCCTAACGCTATCCCTCCCCCAGCCCCCCAACCCCCAACAGGCCCCGGTGTGTGATGTTCCCCTCCCCGTGTCCATGTGTTCTCATTGTTCAACTGCCACTACAAAGAACTTTCTTATGCATTACACTAAAATAATAGCTAATATTTATTGAGCACTTACAGTGTATCAGGGATTTTGGTGGACATTATAGAGTACTTGTTAAAAGCAGCTTGGAGTCAAGTCAAACTAACTGAATCTGAAATTTGGCTGCAACACTTCGTACCTATTTCCTTATGTGTAAAACTGGAAGGATTATAGTCCCTTCATTGGTAGGCAGTATTGTGGGGGTTAAACGCTAATACCACACGTAAAGTACCTAAAAGAGGTACTTGGCCCGGCATGGTGGCTCACGCCTGTAATCCCAGCACTTTGGGAGGCCAAGGCAGGTGGATCACCTGAGGTCAGGAGTTCGAGATCAGCTTGGTAAAACCCTATCTCTACTAAAAATATAAAAATTAGCTGAGCATGGTGGCAGACGCCTGTAGTCCCAGTTACTCAGGAGGCTGAGGCGGAGAATCACTTGAACCTGGGAGGTGGAGGTTACAGTGAGCCGAGATCGCACCACTGCACTCCAGCCTGGGCGACAGAGCAAGACTCCGTCTCAAAAGCAAACAAAGTATATGGCTAATGTGAAAAGTCAATAAATGCTGTTTACTATTATTCCTGAGCATTTCTATGAGGCAGGTTGTATTGTTCCCACCTTATATATAAGTAAGCCAAAGAACAGAGATATTGGGACATGGAATTGGTAAGTGATAGAGCCAGGATTTTAATATATCTGCTGATATATTGTCTGATTTGACATTGTATGACTCATGGGTTTGGCCAGCATAGAAAGCTTTGTGTTGAGTGGTGAAGTTGTAATGTTCAACAACCAGATTGGGGGTAAGTGGAAGCAGACATGTACAGAGCTAGCTTCACAGCTGCGTCATGCTCTGTTTTGCAATTGTTAATGATTTTGAACAACAGGCCCCACTTATTTTTTTTATTTTTTAAATTAATTAATTATTTTTTTTGAGATGGAGTTTTGCTCTTATTGTCCAGGCTGGAGTGCAATGGCAGGATCTCGGCTCACCGCAACCTCCACCTCCCGGGTTCAAGTGATTCTCCTGCCTCAGCCTCCTGAGTAGCTGGGATTACAGGCATGCGCCACCACTCCCGGCTGATTTTGTATTTTTAGTAGAGACGGGGTTTCTCCATGTTGGTCAGGCTGGTCTTGAACTCCCGACCTCAGGTCATCTGACCACCTTGGCCTCCCAAAGTGCTGGAATTACAGGCGTGAGCCACCGTGCCTGGTCTGGCCCCACTTATTTATTGATTTTATTTTATTTTTTTGAGATAGGATCTCACTCTATTACCCAGGCTGGAGTGCAGGGGCACAATCATGACTCACTGCAGCCTCAACTTCCCAGGCTCAGGTGATTCTTCCGCCTCAGCCTCCCAAGTAGCTGGGACCACGGGTGCACGCTGCCACACCTGGCTAATTTTTTTACTTTTTCTTTCTTTCTTTTTTTTTTTGAGACGGAGTCTTGCTCTGTCGCCCAGGCTGGAGTGCAGTGGCACGATCTCGGCTCACTGCAAGCTCCGCCTCTGGGGTTCATGCCATTCTCTTGCCTCAGCCTCCCAAGTAGCTGGGACTACAGGTGCCTGCCACCACGCCTGGCTAATTTTTTTTGTATTTTTAGTAGACATGGTGTTTCACCATGTTAGCCAGAATGGTCTTATCTCCTGACCCCATGATCTGCCTGCCTCGGCCTTCCAAAGTGCTGGGATTACAGGCGTGGGCCACTGCACCTGGCCCACACCTGGCTAATTCTTCGATTTTCACCGTGTGGTCCAGGCTGGTCTTGAGCTCCTGGGCTCAAGCAATCCACCTGCCTTGCCCTCCCAAAGTGTTGGGATTACAGGTGTGAGCCACCACATCTGGTCTTTTTAATTTTTTAGAGCAGAGATCTCACTATGTTGCCCAGGCTGGTCTCTAACCTGAGCTCAAGAGATCCTCCTGCCGGGTGCGGTGGCTCACACCTGTAATCCCAGTACTTTGGGAGGCTGAGGTAGGTGGATCACGAGGTCAGGAGATAGAGACCATCCTGGCTGACATGGTAAAACCTTGTCTCTACTAAAAATACAAAATAATTAGCTGGGCGTGGTGGCGGGCACCTGCAGTCACAGCTACTCGGGAGGCTGAGGCAGGAGAATGGCGTGAACCCTGGAGGCGGAGCTTGCAGTGAGCCGAGATTGTGTCACTGCACCCCAGCCTGGGCAACAGAGCAAGACTCCGTCTCAAAAAAACCTCCTGAGTAGCTGGGACTACAGGCACACATTATCATCCCCAGCTCCACCTCTTTAGTTTGCACTGGGTACCACAAATTATGTAGTCAGTCCTGTGTGCATGTATGTTGCATGTGTATTATAATTTCACTGATGTAAATGATGTGTAGCATACAGTTTACAAATACTAAAATATACAGTACAGGACTCTATTGTAAACTCCATATAGCCAGTTCTCACAGTATGCTTTCTTTGATGTTGTGTAGCTTCCCTATGGTCCCAACTGATCAATGAGCATAGTTCAGACATGAATGTTGGTTGATATTTTATGTTAGGAGTAAGAGGAAAGTGAAACAATCAAAAGAGATATGTCAGAACTTCACTAGTTTGTCAAGGCTACGAGCGACTTATTTGTTCAACTGGATAATAATTTGCCAATGCCGAACGAATATTTCCTCAAAGTTTTGGTGCATTCACTTACACACTTTTTTTCTCTCTTTTTTTCTTTTTTGAGACGGAGTCTCGCTCTACTGCCCAGGCTGGAGTGCAGTGGCGTGATCTTGGCTCACTGCAGCCTCTGCCTCCAGGGTTCAAGCAATTCTCCTGCCTCAGCCTCCCGAGTAGCTGTGATTATAGGAATGCACCACCACCCCCGGCTAATTTTTTTTTTTTTTTTTTGAGATGGAGTCTCACTCTGTTGCCCAGGCTGGAGCCCAGTGGCATGATCTTGGCTCACTGCAACCTCCATCTCCCGGGTTCAAGCAATTCTCCTGCCCCAGCCTCCCGAGTAGCTGGGATTACAGGTGCCTGCCACCACGCGCGGCTAATTTTTGTATTTTTAGTAGAGACAGGGTTTCGCTATGTTGGCCAGGCTGATGTCGAACTCCTGACATCAAGTGATCTGCCCGCCTCGCCTCCCAAAGTGCTGGGATTACAGGCGTGAGCCACCGCACCCTCCAACACTTTTAAGTTTAACCAGTAATATGAACATTTTCTCCGCCACTTTCTTAAGTCTAGACGACTTAGCAGTTATTAAGCATTTGCTGATTTGCGTGGTGTAAATTCTCCCACCATGGGCAGATTTCAAGCTGCTGAAGGATGTCACTGAATGAAAAGCTGATAAGAGGTGAGCAGTAGCACATCATAGAGTATTTCCACGGTGCAGATATGATAGACGTCAGAATGTATGCACACAGCAGGCGCTCAATAAATGCTTGTAGCATGAATAAATTAATGAATCCTACTTCGTGAATGAAAGTGCGCCCGGTAAGTCCTAAAGCAACACGCCTTCGAGTTCTTATGATGCTAAGAGAGGCTGATTGCAGTTAGTCTGGAAGTAGCTGCGGGGCGCAGTGCAGGCAGGAAAAGGGCTGGATGCCGGGTCACCGCCCGGCCCCAGCTCCTGGCCCGTCCCCGCTCCCGGTCCATTCCCGCCCCGGCCCCGCCCCTTCCCGCCCCACCACCGGTCTGGCCCCGCCCCTCAGCCCCGCCCCACCCCTCACCGCCCTTCTCCCCGCCTCTGACCCCTCCCTTCCCCGCCTCTGACCCCGCCCCTCCTCTGACTCGGCCCTGCCCGCCCCGCCTCTGACCAGGCCCCCGCCCCCAAGCCCTCACCGCCCTTCTCCCCGTCTCTGGCTTGGCCCCGCCCCCTCCCGCCCTCCAGCCCACCCTCCGGTCCGGCCCGCGCCGCCGGCACCTGTTTCCGGGCGGGCCTCCAGAGGCCGGCGCACAAGATGGCGGCCCTGGCGGCCTAAAGAAGGCGACCGCGGCTCAGCCGTGGGCTCTAACGCGGGGCTGGGGGCCGGAGACAGACTTCGCCCAGGTGACGGGTAGTAGGGGCGGCGCCGCTGGGCTTCGTGGGGTGTAAGACCCACTTGCTGTTGCCCCCGGACCTTGCCGCCACACCAGCCCTGTCCTGGGGCGGAACCGAAGGAAGGTCGGGCCCGGCTGCCCCGCCCCGTCCTTCCTCTTTCCCGGGCGGTCACTTTGCGTGGCTCACTTTTAGAGTTTACTTCAACCACGTGGAGCTTCCATGGCGGCCTCTCAGGTCCTGGGGCAGAAGATTAACATCCTGTCGGGAGAGACTGTCAAAGCTGGGGACAGGGACCCTCTGGGGAACGACTGTCCCGAGCAAGATAGGCTCCCCCAGCGCTCCTGGAGGCAGAAGTGTGCCTCCTACGTGTTGGCCCTGAGGCCCTGGAGCTTCAGTGCCTCACTCACACCGGTGGCCCTGGGCAGTGCCCTTGCCTACAGATCCCACGGTGTCCTGGATCCCAGGCTCTTGGTGGGTTGTGCCGTGGCTGTCCTGGCTGTGCACGGGGCCGGTAATTTGGTCAACACTTACTATGACTTTTCCAAGGGCATTGACCACAAAAAGAGTGATGACAGGACACTTGTGGACCGAATCTTGGAGCCGCAGGATGTCGTCCGGTTCGGAGTCTTCCTCTACACGTTGGGCTGCGTCTGTGCCGCTTGCCTCTACTACCTGTCCCCTCTGAAACTGGAGCACTTGGCTCTTATCTACTTTGGAGGCCTGTCTGGCTCCTTTCTCTACACAGGAGGTAAGATTTGGCCCGTCCTGTGTGCTGCAGGTCTTAGTCGCGTCCACTGGAAACCGCTGCTTTGTAAAGGAGTTACAGGGATGTCAAAGGTGGCTTTCTAATTTAAGCCGCTTTAATTGAAGTCTATAATTGTGGGTGATGTGAATTTTTTGGAACAGTGATTTGAGAAGATCCTGGTTTGACTTATGGACGTAGGGCATGACTGAAAATTTTATATGGACATTTATTTTTATTTATTTATTTTTTATTTATTTTTGAGACGGAGTCTCGCTCTGTCGCCCAGGCTGGAGTGCAGTCGTGCGATCTCGGCCCACTGCAGCCTCTGCCTCCCGTGTTCAAGCGATTCTCCTGCCTCAGCCTCCCGAGTAGCTGGGACTACAGGTGCACGCCACCACGCCTGGCTGATTTTTGTATTTTTATTAGAGACGGGGTGTCACCATGTTGGCCAGGATGGTCTCGATTTCCTGACCTCGTGATCCACCCGCCTCAGCCTCCCAAAGTGCTAAGATTACAGGCGTGAGCCACCGCGCCCCGTCAGGACATTTTTTAATTTTTTTTATTTTTTTTGAGACAGAGTCTCGCTCTGTTGCCCAGGCAAGGGTGCAGTGGCACCATCTCGGCTCACTGCAACCTCTGTCTCCCGGCTTCAAGCGATTCTTCTGCCTCAGCTCCCCGAGTAGCTGGGAGTACAGGCATGTGCCACCACGCCTGGCTAATTTTTGTATTTTTAGTAGAGACAAGGTTTCACCATGTTGGCCAGGCTGGTCTCGAACTCCTGACCTCATGACCTGCCTGCCTTGCCCTCCCAAAGTGCTGGGATTACAGGCGTGAGCCACCATGCCCGGCCTATATGGACATTTTTTCTGTCTCTTTTTTTTTTTTTTAATCACTCATACTTTATAATGCCACAGTTTCAAATATTAGAATTAAATCTGAAGAGTTCAAAATGATATACATAATTACTTCTATCTAGTTTGCTAGGTGACTTCTTGCAAGAGGCTGATTAAGGTAGTGATGGGCAGGTGGGTAAGCCCTATTTATTGAGCACCTATTATGTGCCAGGCACTGTTCTGTGTGAACACAGCAGTCACAGATCCCTGCCCTTGTGAAACTTACGTATTATCATGAAAAGAGACAGAAAGTAAAAATAGAAAATTATAGTTAGGGTGACCAATATCCTGGTTTGCTCAGGACTAAGGTGACAGGACTAAGTCGGATGTGCGACTTCTGGAGCTAAAACCAGAAAAGTTCCTGGTAAGTCAGGTTGAATTGATCACCCTGATTATAGTATATGAAAGATGATAAGTGCTATGGGAAAAAAAAGTAGAGCAAAGAATGGGACACAGATTACTATTTTAAGTAGTTTGATCAGGGTAGGCTTCATCAAAAAGGTAACATTTGGCTGAGTGCAGTGGCTCATGTCTGTAATCCCAGCCCTTTGGGAGGCTGAAGCGAGAGAATCGCTTGAGGCCAGGAGTTAAACACCAGCCTGGGCAACATAGACCCCTGTCTGTATAAAATATTAAATAAAAAATATTAGCTGGGCATGGTGGTGCTTGCCTGTGGTCCCAGCTACTTTGGAGGCTGAGGTGGGAGAATTGCTTGAGCCCAGGGGTCAAGGCTGCAGTGAGTCCTGATCACACCACTGCACTCCAGCCTGGGCGACAGAGTGAGACCATGCCTCAGAAAGGTAGTATTTGAGTTGAGTTACATTGAAGGAGGTAAGAGGTGAGGGAGTTGGCCAAGCAGATATCTGAGAGAGGAGCATTTCAGGAAAAGCAACAGCAAGTGCCATAGGCCTTCAGGCAGGAATGTGTCCAAAGAGCTTACAGAGCAGCAAGGAGTCCAGTGTGTGAATGAAGGAGAGAGTAAAGGGAGGTAAAGTAAGAGAAGTATGTTTGGGGAGGGTAAGGAGGCACACACACGGATTATATAGACCTTGTAGGCCACTGGTCTTGGCTCTGGAATGGAGGAGCCACTGCAGGACTTTGAGCAAGGGAGTGATGTAATATAATGTTTTAAAAGAATTGCTCTGGGTAAGGTATTGAGAATGGATCAAGGGGAGTGAGGCAAGGGTAGAGGCAGGAAGACCAAGTAGGAAGCTCTTGAATAATCCAGGCAAGCGATGTTTGGTGGCTTGTATCTAGCAGGTGGTAGTGGAAGAGGTAAGTAGCCAGATTCTAAATATGCTTTGAAGGTAGACAGGGTTTGCTGATGGATTGGATGTGAGGTAAAGAGAAACAGAGGAATTAAGCATAACTCAAAGGTTTTTTTTTTCTTGGACACATTCCATATTTTATTTACATTTTCAGACTAACTTTGGGCTGGGTGCTGTGCCTCATGCCTGTAATCTCAGCACTTCGGGAGGCCAAGGCAGGTGGATCACTTGAGATCAGGAGTTCCAGACCAGCCTGGCCAAACATGGTGAAACCTTGTCTCTACTAAAAATACAAAAATTAGCCAGGCGTGGTGGCATGTGCCTGTAGTCCTAGCTACTCGGGAGGCTGAGGCAGGAGGATTGCTTGAGCCCAGTAGGTGGAGGTTGCAGTGAGCTGAGATCATGCCACTGCATTCCAGCCTGGGCAACAGAGAGAGGCTCCATCTCAAAAAAAAAAAAAAAAAAAGACCAACTTTAGTTTCAAAATTATATATCCATATATGTATCCCTTTTTTGTTGATGTCACTTAACCTTAAGTGCATAGTTTGTTAAAAAAAAAAAAAAAAAAACTGTAAGCAAATATTTACCATGTCTGTTACATGTAACACACATGAAAGCTTTTAACAGAAATTCATCAACTCCCCCCCAACATTTTTTATTATAAGATAGGTATCAAAACAATCCTGAACATATTTTTCATACTACTAGTAGTCAGCACCCACACCACTTCAAAAATTAACACATTTGTGCTGGATGTGGTAGTTTTTACCCATAATCCCAACACTCTGGGAGGCTGAGGCAGGCAAATCACCTGAGTTCAGGAGTTTGAGACCAGCCTGGCCAGCATGGTGAAACCCCACCTCTACTAAAAATACAAAAATAAGCTGGGCATGGTGGTGCATGCCTGTAGTCCCAGCTACTTGGGAGGCTGAGGTAGGAGAATCGCTTGAACCTGGGAGGTTGTAGTGAGCCAAGATCTCATCACTGCACTCCAGCCTGGGCAACAGAACAAGACTCCATCTCAAAAAAATAAAAAAAATTAAAAAATCAACACATTTGTGACAGTGTTCATTGTACCTGCTACTTTTTTTTTTTTTTTTAATTTGACGGAGTCTTGCTCTGTCACCTAGGCTGGGGTACAGTGGTGCGATCTTGGCTTACCACAATCTCCGCCTCCCAGGTTCAAGTGTAATCCCAGTAGCTGGGATTACAGGTGCCCGCCTGGCTAATTTTTGTATTTTTAGTGGAGACGGGGTTTCACCATGTTGGCCAGGCTGGTCTCTTAACTCCTTACCTCAAGTGATCAACCCTCCTTGGCCTCCCAAAGTGCTGGGATTACAGGCGTGAGCCACTATGCCTGGCCAATACCTGCTACTTTTTAAACAATTTCAACTGCAGCTCTCTTTCACTAAGCAAGATGGATAAAGCATGCCATTTCTGTTTTCTTTTTTCTTGAGACAGAATTTTGCTCTTGTTGCCCAGGCTGGAGTGCAATGGCACAATCTCAGCTCACCGCAACCTCCACCTCCGGGGTTCAAGCAGTTCTCCTGCCTCCGCCTCCCAAGTAGCTGGGATTACAGGCATGGGCCACCACGCCCTGCTAATTTTGTATTTTTAGTAGAGACAGGGTTTCTCCATGTTGGTCAGGCTGGTCTCGAACTCCTGACCTCAGGTGATCTGCCTACCTTGGCCTCCTAAAGTGCTGGCATTAAAGGTGTGAGCCACCTCGCCTGGCCTCTGTTTTCTTTTTCCTTTCCTTTTTTGTTTGAGATGGGGGTCTTACTCTGTCACTCAGGCTAGAGTGCAGTGGTGCGATCTCAGCTCACTGCAACTTCTGCCTCCCGGGATCAAGCGATCATCCTACCTCAGTCTCCTAAGTAGCTGGGACTACAGGCGCATGCTACCACGCCTGGTTAATTTTTGGATTTTTTGTAGGGACGGACTTTCACCATGTTGGCCAGGCTGGTCTTGAACTCCTGGCCTCAAGTGATCTGCTCGCCTGAGCCTCCCAAAGTGCTGGGATTACAGATGTGAGCCACTGTGCCCAGCCCTGTTTTCTTTATTGAGATTTTTAGTCTTTAGAAACACACATGCTTCCACTGCCATCTGACACTTCTTACCACGCTTTCATCTTGTAAACCTGAATTATATTTCGAGTACTCCAAGTTTGTGTTTAAATGACAGTACCTTAACAAGAGAAAAAAATTGGGTTGCATTTTTCCTGTTACCTGAAAACATAATGGGTGTACATATATTAAATATATTCTTACAAATGTCCAGGTCATGTTTACCAGCCGGAGTTCTTTTATTTAACGTGTGGGTATTCTGCATTGTGATATTTAATCAAGACATTAACACGAGTAGAAGGTTGTTGATATAAGACAAGTTTGAGATCCACTAAAATTAATTGTCGTATGTTTGTCCTTCCAGTGGCTGTGGAAGCTTCATATTTTCTTTGGACATCATTAGACGTCTTAGCTCCTGAAGTACAACTTTAATGCTATATGAATTTTGTCATTTTGCTAACACTGGTGTGCTGCGGTCATCCACCATCCCACTGGAGTTATTTATTCCATTCATATTAATTCTTGTTACAAATCTAACTGATGGGGGAGCTTCTGGGTATTTGGGTCCACTATCTATTTTCAGGCTATATATTCTTTTTTTTTTTTTTTGAGACAGAGGCTCGCGCTGTGGCCCACACGGGAGCGCAATGGCGTGATCTCGGCTCACTGCAACCTCTGCTTCCTAGGTTCATGTGATTCTCCTGCCTCAGCTTCCCGAGTAGCTGGGATTACAGGTGCACACCACCACACTCAGCTAATTTTTTGTATTTTTAGTAGAGATGAGGTTTCACTATGTTGGGCAGACTAGTCTCAAACTCCTGACCTCGTGATCTGCCCTCCTTGGCCTCCCAAAGTTCTGGGATTATAGGCGTGAACTGCCATGCCCGGCTTATATTCTCTTTTCATAATTTGTCCTTGGTGGCCCAATAATCATGCCTGTCCACCTTGTAAATGTCATATCTTCATCATCTTTAAGGCCCCAGTTAATCGTACCATTGCCTATCAATAGCTGCATAAGCATAACTCAAAGGTTTTGACCTGAGAACTGGAAGATACCATCTGGAGTGATGTCATCATGTGAGAAGGGCAAGGCTGGGGATAGAACAAGTTTTGGGGGAAAAGCAAGAGATTGACTTTGTGGTTTTTTGTTTTGTTTTTTGTTTGTTTTGAGACAGAGTCTCACTCCGTCTCCCAGGCTAGAGTACAGTGGCATGATCTCAGCTCACTGCAGCCTCCGCCTCCCGGGTTCAAGTGATTCTCAGCCTCCCAAGTAGCTGGGATTACAGGCGTCCGCCACCATGCCTGGCTAATTTTGTATTTTTAGCAGAGACGGTGTTTCACCATGTTGTCCAGACTGGTCTCGAACTCCTGACCTCAGGTGATCCACCCACCTTGGCCTACCAAAGTGCTGGGATTACAGGCATGAGCCACTGCGCCTGGCCAACTTTGGACATCTTAATGTCTATTAAATCTCCTAACAAAGATGTCAAATGGGTAGTTCAAGTTCAGAGAAGCCTGGGCTAGAGATTACATATCTGGGAGTCATTGGTCTATAGATAAAGTTGTAGGACTGGGTGAGGTCATCAAGGGAGGGAGTGTTGGTAGAAAAGTCAGTCCTGGTCTGAGCCCTGGGACACTCCCACATTAGAGGTGGGGGAAGAAAAGGCACAGGTAAAGGGGATGTGAGCAAGCATCCAGAGGAGTAAGAGGAAAATCAAAAGGCTGTAGTGGCCTGGCAGCTAATTATAAAAAGTTCAGTGAAGGAAATCAATGAGGTGGTGTAATAGAAAGTACAAGGTGGTGGTGAAGGGAAGAGGCTGTCTTTGTGAAAGTGACGTTTAAACTAGGACTTGAAGACGGAAGGATAAGGAGCTGGCCACGGGGTGGAATTGGAGTCTGATTGTGATGCTGAGTCCTCCAAGGCTGAAGGACCACTAAGTGCAAATGTGGTGGGTGGGAGAGAGTGTGACATTGGCTAGGATCTACTGAAAGGTCTGTGTGAGCCAGAGGGGGCATGAGACACAGTTGGTGAGTTAGGCAGGGTCTCTGTCATGGCGATCTTAACGAGTCCTACTCCCCAACCTCCAGGGCTCAGTCCTTGCGCCTCTTTTCTCTATCTCCATGTACTCCCTTGGTGATTTAGCTCATGGCTTCAGATGCCATCTGTTAAGCTAGTGACTCTTAAACTCCAGACTCATATCCAACTTCTTGCTCAGCAACTTCTCCTAGAACTGTCTCATAAACATCTCAAGCTTAACATGTCTGAGACCAAATTCTGATCTTCTCCCCAAGGAAACCTGCTTCGCCCACAGCTTTTTCCCCATTTTGCTCAATGGCAGCTTCATCCTAGTTCTTCAGGCCAAAAGCTGTGGGCATCGTCCTTGACTCCCACGTCTCACATCCAGTTCATCAGCAAATTCTGTTGACTCTCCTTTCAAAATGCATGTAGGATCTGACCACTTCTTACCGTGTCCAGCCACCACTGTGATCATCTGTCCCTGGATTTTTGCGGCAGGCTCCCAGCTGGTCTCTTTACCTCTGTTCTGGTCCCATTCAGGCTGTTCCCACTCAGCCACCAGAGTAATTCTGTTAAAATATAGGGCAGCCCTGTCAGTCCTGCTTAGAACTCTTCAGTGACTCTCATCTTGCTCAGAGTAAAGGCCAGGGTCTTTACAGTGACTCCCTAGGGCCCTACATTCTTTGCCCACCTTTTGACCTTCCCCCAGTTCTCTGACCCACCCTCCTCCTTTCTTCCTGTTCATCCTGGGCCAGCCACACTGCCCTTTCTAGTCCAGGAGCACGCACAGCCCCTCCTGCCCCTCCCTCAGGTCCTTTGTAGATGCAGCTTCCTCTGTTTGAAATGCTTTTCCTGCTTCTAACCATGTGGTTCACTTTCTCACTTCCTTCACCTATTTGCCCAAATGTCAGCTGCTCAGTGAGGCCTTGCTTTCTACCTTGTTTAAAATTACACACCCACTCCGTGCCCCCACCTGATACTCCCCCTGCTGCTCTTCTCTGCATTAGTTTTCCTCATAGCACATGTTACCTTCTAATGTGCCATATAAAGTACTTAATTGGTTAATTATCTTCCCCCTTCGACTGCGAGCTCTCTCCCTGCAGTCAGGGATTTCTGTCTCTGGTATTAGCTGAACCCCTAGCACCCAGAGCAGTGCCTGGCATGTAATATTACTTAGTAAATATCCAGTGAACAAATGGGAAGGCATTGAAATATATTGAGCAGAGTAGTGACATAATCTGGTTTAAGATTTTTTAAACATTGACTTTTATTGACATATAATTGACACACAGTGAAATGCACAGATTTTTAGTGTTGCAGCTTGATGAATTTTGATAAATGTATACAGTTGCATAACCCACACCCCTGTCATCATCCAGAACACTTCCATCACCCCCAAAAGCTTCCTAGTGCTTCTTGCCTGTCAATCCCACACTCCCTGCCCCCATCCAGAGACAGGAAAAGAACCACTGTTCTGATTCCTCTCACAGAGATTAGTTTTGCCTGGTCATATAAATGGAACCTTTCACTATGAACTATCTATGTATGTATGTATGTGTATTTATTTCAGTCTGAGCTCTCATCTGGCTTCTTTTGCTCAGCGTGATGTTTTTGAGATTCATTGTTTTGTTGTGTGTATCAATAGTTCCTTTTTTTGCTGACTAGCATTCCATTGTAACATACCACAACTTCTTTTTATCCATTCTCCTTTTCAGGGACATTTGGATTGCTTCTATATTTTGGCTATTACGTCTGAACATTCATGTTCAAGTCTTTTTGTGGATATTTGTTTTCATTTTTCTTGGGTAAATGCCCAGGAGTGGAATTGCTGGGTCACAGGGCAGATGATGTTTAATTTTATGAGAAACTGCCAAACTGTTTTCTGAAGTGGTTGTACTTCTTTACACTCCCACCAGCAAGTGTTCCAGTTGCTCTGCGTCTTGCCAACTTTTTGATTTACGTCTTAACAGATTCATTCTGGCTGCCGTGTGGAGAACCGGCCCAGTATTTCACTGTGTAAGCTCATTCAGAAAATGGGGTTGGGAGAGGAGGAATGCCTAAAAGGAAATTCCCAGATGGGCCACGTCTCTGAATCAGGTAGAGCACATGAGCCTTGGGCCATGTATCAAATGCTAGGAAACGGCTTTCTCCCCAAGGGCTCTACTGTTTTCTTGTGTCAGATAACCAGATCTTTTTCCTCCCCAGAGTGGGTTGCTCTTGGTTTTGGGGTGGGGACAGAGATCTCTGCTCAACCTTGCTTACATCACTTTTTTTTTTTTTTTTTTTTTTTAAAGACAGAGTTTAGCTCTTGTTGACCAGGCTGGAGTACAATGGTGCGACCTCTGCTCACTGCAACCTCTGCCTCCTGGTTCAAGCGATTCTCCTGCCTCAGCCTCCCGAGTAGCTGGGATTACAGGCATGCACCACCATGCCCGGCTAATTTTTTTTTGTATTTTTAGTAGAGATGGGGTTTCTCCATATTGGTCAGGCTGGTCTTGACCTCCCGACCTCAGTTGATCCACCCGCTGTGGCCTCCCAAAGTGCTGGAATTACAGCGTGAGCCACTGTGCCTGGCCTTTTTTTTTTCTTGAGACGGAGTTTTGCTCTTGTTGCCTAGGCTGGAGCGCAATGGCGCGATCTCTGCTCACCACATCCTCTGCCTCCAGGGTTCAAGCGATTCTTCTGCCTCAGCCTCCCGAGTAGCTGGGATTACAGGCATGCGCCACTATACCCGGCTAATTTTTTGTATTTTTAGTGGAGATGGGGTTTCTCCATGTTGGTCAGGCTGGTCTCGAACTCCTGACCTCAGGTGATCCACCTGCCTCAGCCTCCCAAAGTGCTGGGATTACAGGCGTGAGCCACCATACCTGGCCGCTTACATTGCTTTTTGCCAAGTGATCTAAGGAGGTGTTCTTGGAGACTCCAGCCAAAGGTCAAGGCTATAGTGCTGTTGCATTTTCTTTCACAGCCAGACCAGTGGCGTCACTTGGGGAGCTGAGAAAACAAGCACAACAAGAGTGGGCAGCTGTAGAGGAACTGGCTAGGTCTGTGCTGGGAGTATTCCTGCCCAGCATCATCTTTGGGCGGGTGTAGTCCCTTAAATGTGTGTGATAATGCAAGAGACGTCAATTTACTAATTCTGAACTGGAGCTCGTGCTCTGCTTGAGGGAACTTCCTCCTGGAGGGTATGTCCTCATACAACCAAATTATTTATGAAAACATGGCTTGGTATAAAAATTATCCAAATAGAAGGAAAAAAATATGGCTTGAGGGTGCAGAATTAGCTTGCTGAATGTTGAAGAGTGTCAGTGGCCATGCCTTAATGCCCTTCCCTGGAGATACTTTGTTCTGAAGAACTAAGGGTGTGTATTTAGCACCAAGGGACCCCAGCTGCTGATGTGAAGGTGAACTTGGACTGGATCTTGTTCCTTAGCTCCTGTCATTTTATTTCATTTTGATTCCTGTGGCTAGTGGGAACTTCTGTCATTTTAGACTGGTTAAAATGCCTAACCAGAGCTTTATTTTCTGATCTTGAGTCCACATCTTGTAGCTTGGTTAGAACTGGAGTTTGCTAAGCTTCTGTAGCAATAATTGCATGGGTCACCTCCCTCAGTGGGCAGCTTCACTCATTCCATACTGCTTTACCTGTTTCAGTCTGAGTGGGAGATCTTTCCTGACCTTGATCCCAAATTCCAGGTGCTTGTTACTGTAGCTCTGTGTTCAGTTCAGCCCTTGTGCCAAGTATTGGGGAGTGAGCTGTGACCAAGCCAGACACATGACCTGCCCTCATGGAACTTACAGTTTAGTGAGAAAGGTGGAGATTAATTAGAAGCATGATGAAGTTTATGAACATGGCAGGCATATTGCCAGGGGGGCATATTGCCATGGGAGCATATTGCAAGGGGATCAAATGTGGCTTAGGGGTGAGAGGAGGTGGTCCTGGGGAATGGTCTTTAAAGTCTTAAAGGGTGAGTAGAGTTAGCCAGGCCAAGGGAAGGGTGTCTGAAGGCTCTGACGGATTGGAAGAAGTCTGTGTGAAGAGGGGAGGAGAGCTCAAGGTGAGGCAGGAGAGGTAGGGCTGGGCCACAGGTGAGCGAGGTTAAAGATCTGGGACTTTTATCCCCAGGATGAGTGGTTGATAAGGGTTTAAGTGTATGTTGGGGAAGGGGGTGGTCAGATTCCTTTATTTATTTATTTACTAATTTTTTTGAGACAGAGTCTCGCTCTGTCTGCCAGGCTGGAGTGCAGTAGCATGATCTTGGCTTACTGCAACCTCTGCCTCCCAGGCTCAAGCATTTCCCCTGCCTCAGCCTCCCGAGTAGCTGGGATTACAGGCGTGTGCCACCACGCTTGGCTAATTTTTGTATTTTTAGTAGAGATGGGGTTTCATCCTGTTGGCCAGGCTGATCTGGAAGTCCTGACCTCAGGTAATCTGCCCACCTTGGCCTCCCAGAGTGCTGGGATTACAGGTGTGAGCCACTTTGCCCACCCAGCCAGATTCCTATTTTTAAAGATTCACTCTAACGCCTTTTTAGAGATTAGATTAGGGATGGAGAGGGGGAGGGGTTATGAGAGGGGAAGCTGATAGACCAGTTTGGAGGATGTTGCAGTATCCCAGGCATAAGATGACCATGAGGTAGATTTGGTAAGGGGGATGGAGGGTGGCCCCGGGGATGGAGAGAATGGATAATTTTGAAGGAAGTGGGTTAGACAGGCTTTGAAGTAGATGAGCAGGACAGAAACAGGAGGTAGGGGTGGTTTAGTTTTAATCTCATGGGAGACAGAGGAGGGAAGCAGCATTATAACTCTCCTGTCCTTGCTGTTTTGCTTATCGCAGGGGTGCAGGTTTAAGGACCCCGAAATTTCACTGAAATTCACTGGGGGTTTTTAAAACCAGAAGATGCCTTGAGATTGTAGGGGAAGGAGGTGGAAAAGTAGAAGGCCGGAGTGGCTATTCTGTGAGGGATTGATCTCACGGGGTCTTGCAGGGGTTGGTGAAGGGTGAAAGACAGCAAAGAACTGGATTCTAAGACCTTTAGATCCTTCCTGGGCTCTCCCATTGAACTAAGAGTATAGTGGGTGCCCAGTGTGCTATGTTGCAGAGCTCTGTTGGGGGACAGTAGGAAGGGAAACTTGGGTATGAACCTGGGAAGAGGGACTTGAGGCCTCACTGGGCATTCTCTCTGCACCTGTGGCATTGGAGAAGAAATCAGAATTTGCTCTGTGGGGTTAAGGGACGAAATGAGTGCCCACCTGCACAGTCTAAGGATTTACCATTTTCAGCCAGAAGTGGCCTGCCTCTTCACTGGTGAACAGTCCCTAAATTTCCAGCCTTGGTCTCACACCAACTCTCTGGATTTTCTGGCCGCAGGAATTGGATTCAAATACGTGGCTCTGGGAGACCTCATCATCCTCATCACTTTTGGCCCGCTGGCTGTGATGTTCGCCTACGCCATCCAGGTGGGGTCCCTGGCCATCTTCCCACTGGTCTATGCCATCCCCCTCGCCCTTAGCACCGAGGCCATTCTCCATTCCAACAACACCAGGGACATGGAGTCCGACCGGGAGGCTGGTATCGTCACGCTGGCCATCCTCATCGGCCCCACGTTCTCCTACATTCTCTACAACACGCTGCTCTTCCTGCCCTACCTGGTCTTCAGCATCCTGGCCACACACTGCACCATCAGCCTGGCACTCCCCCTGCTTACCATTCCCATGGCCTTCTCCCTTGAGAGACAGTTCCGAAGCCAGGCCTTCAACAAACTGCCCCAGAGGACTGCCAAGCTCAACCTCCTGCTGGGACTTTTCTACGTCTTTGGCATCATTCTGGCACCAGCAGGCAGTCTGCCCAAAATTTAAGGGGACAAGTAGCTCCCCCCACGACATGTCTCCCTTTCTTAGAATATATTAAAGTCAGAGTCTCTGAGGAAGGAATGTGATTTGGCAGTCAGGGTACTAAGCATGGGTGGGAACTCCTGCCTTTTAAAAATTGTTTTTGTGTTTTAAAGATAATATGTTGTTTTTCTGTTTTTTGTTTTTTCCATTTTATGGGGAATTTAAAAACCATTCTTGTATCAGAAGGTGAATTAGGCGCATGGTCCTTGTTTTATTAATAATTTCCACTAGAGGGTGTTCTCAGGTCACTTAGCAGTGAAGTGGACTTAGTTCCTCCTTGTTCTGTACAAAATGTCTCCAGACTTTGTAAAGGAGCTGCCCAGTTTGGCCTCCTGTCCCGAAAAGACCCTAATAACTAGGCAGAGTGTTGTCCTGCTTTCTTCGTCTCGTAGGATGTGCTATGATTGGTGCCAGGCCTCACTAACACAGGGGCTACCTGTCTCTTATTCTCAGCACCCGTGTCCTGAGATACGCTGCCTGAGACAGAGAGAGTCCCTCATTAACAGCCTGTGTGGCTGTCAGCTTTTTGCCTAAATTGTGATTCAGATGCTTTTGTTCTCTCTCCTTTCACTTATTGCCACAGTTGAGGAAAAGTGTCAGATTACCCTGCAGCAAGACAAGCCAAGGACTGGGAGGGAAAAAAAAACCACTCTGGAGGCAACTGAGAAAATCACTGCTTTTGGATAGGAATCAGTAGGGTGGCTGCTTTCCCTTTGTTGAATCTACTAGAGTGACAGGAAGGACTCCCAGCCCTTTCAGTAACTATCAGGAGCCCTGAAACGGTAGAGGCACTGCCATCCTTGTGGGATACTCAAAGCCCACAGGGCTTTTCCCTCCCTGTTGCATCTTCTGATGCTCCCCACACCCACCCTCTACCTCTCCACCTCTGTGGTGTTCCCATTTGTGTGTTTCCCATCTGTGGAGCCAGACTGTTTGAGCAATAGCTTAGCAGCGAGTCAGGGACAGCTGCCACTTTCCACAGAGTCACAGGATGGGCAGAGCAGGGACCCAGGGAATGAATAGCCAGTGGACAAACAGTCTTGAGCTCTGTTCAGCCAGAGCGATGGGCCCTGCCAGTGAAGGGGCTGTGTCTTCATCCTTGAAGACAGATGTGCAATATTGACCCTGCCTCTCCCCAGGGCTTTGTGGAAAGATAGTTGAGGGCTTCAGTGAGATCACACTCAGAGTGGGGCAATTCCAGCATTTATCCTGGCTGCGTTTCATTGCATTGTCTGTGAAGTATAATTTCTGGGCCAGAATTGCTCAGTTGCATTTGATCCAGGACTATAGATTGGAAATGGTCATCATTGTTTTCTGTTGTGATTATAGCCATTCTAGTAGGCATTTAAGGTCATGGCCTGCAGAAAATGATGTGAGAACTAGTTCTTAATCTTTCAGATCAAGCTAATTATGATATGGAACCTTGAGTTCGAATTGATTGGTTTACTTGGAAAAAAACATGTTTGAAAATTGCAAAAGTTCCGCCGGGCACGGTGGCTCACGCCTGTAATCCCAGCACTTTGGGAGGCCGAGACAGGCGGATCACGAGGTCAGGAGATTGAGACCATCTTGGCTAACACGGTGAAACCCCGTTTCTACTAAAAATACAAAAAATTAGCCAGGCGTGTTGGCGGGCGCCTGTAGTCCCAGCTACCTGGGATGCTGAGGCAGGAGCATGGCGTGAACCCAGGAGGCGGAACTTGCAGTGAGCTGAGATCACACCACTGCACTCCAACCTGGGGGACACAGCAAGACTCCGTCTCAAAAAAAAAAAAAGAAAAAGAAAATTGCAAAAGTTCCTCTAAAGTTAAATCAAAGGTGGTTTGTCTAGCAGAGAGCCAGAATCTTCTAATAGTGGGCAGAGCCCAGAGACAAGGGGAAGAAAGATGACCTTCTCCCCAGTCCTTCCCAGCACCATTTTTGTTTCATACCAGGCTTGTGGCATTTTGGTGCTCACAGGGGTTTTGCCTTCTGACCTCTCCTTGGAGTAGGCCATTCTCATGCAGGGCTCACCCTGAGGCAGGAGGACCAAGGGCTCCCTGCGTCCACGGACCACGTATGCCTTGGTGGTCACTCCCATCGGGGCTGTCAGTTCTGCACTGTGCCCTGGTGCGGATTTTAATGCATATTTTTATATATAAATGTTTCCAAAGGCCAAATTTGTTGCCAGGTTTTATACGCAGGTCACCATAATTTGTATTATGTTCCCTGAGTCAGTGAAGGTTTTCTTTAGACTTCTTAATTAAAAAGAGAAGAAAGAAAATGTTCACCAATGGTCTGGCTTCTGGTTTTTGCTTTCCTCACACTTACTGTCTGATTGTGAACTCTGATTTGTAAATCTCAGGGAGACCAAGGCAGTGACATTGGACATTCAGGCTGTGCAGAGGGGCACCTGGTCTTTGGTGATGAGTTTGGGTAGGGTTTGACCAGATTCGACGGGTCTTTAGAAAAGGCAGCAGGGACTGGGCATGGTGGCTCATGCCTGTAATCACAGTAATTTGTGAGGCCAAGGTGAGAGGATTGCTTGAGCCCAGGAGTTTGAGACCAGCCTAAGTAACGTAGTAAGACCCCATCTCTACAAAAAAAATTTTAAAAAGTTAGCTGGGCGTGGTGGTGCATGCCTGTAGTCTCAGCTACTCAGGAGGCTGAGGTGGAAGGATCGCTTGAACCTAGCAAGTCGAGGCTGCAGTGAGCTATGATCACGCCACTGCACATCCGCCTGGGCGACAGAGCGAGACCCTGTCTCAAAAAAAAAAAAAAAAAAGCGTTGAGGGCTGCATGTAGCTACAGTGGATTTGCCAAGAGCCAGTCAGCAGTCAGGCCAGATGAACCTCGTTTCATTTTTCTTTTTCTTGATAGGGTCACTGTGCTGCTAGATGGAGAACATGAGGTAGATTGAGTACATGTGGGTTTCAGCTAGGCATTGGACAATATATCCTATGAACAAGGCAGAGAGACGTGGGATGGATAACAGTGGAGTTAGATAAATTCCTGAGAGACTGAGCAGGCGGTGGGAGAGAGCTAACTGATCAGCATGTCAGTGGCAGCTGGGAAGGAGCCCTTAGTAGCAGTTGGAGCCCTGTCCTCTGCCCTTTGCTCAGCTGGATTCAACACCTGTTGTTAATGACGCGGATGAGGCAGCCAAAATGAAAGGTTTCATGAACCTTGGAGGAAGAGCTTACAAAATGACAATTAGGAGCCTCATAAATCAAAAGGCTGCTTTGATGGGTCAAAAGAAAAATGTAGTGTGAATAAATACAAAGCAATACACTAAGGTCCCAAAATCAACAGCATAAACATCAGAGAGGGGGAGAGCCATGATGTGACAGCCATGGAGATATGGGGGTATGAGTTTTCTCAGTGACTGGAATCTGACATCACTTGTCTTTATTTATTTATTTATTTTTTTTTTTGAGACCATGTCTCAGTGTCGCCTGGGCTAGAATGGAGTGGTGTGATCTCGGCTCACTGCAACCTCTGCCTCCCGGATTCAAAGCCATTCTCCTGCCTCAGCCTCCCCAGTAGCTGGGATTACAGGCACGCACCACCACACCTAGCTAATTTTTGTATATATATGTTTTATATATATCTCACTCTGTCGCACGGGCTAGAGTGCAGTGGCGCAATCTCGGCTCACTGCAACCTCTGCCTCCTGGGTTCAAGTGATTCTCCCACCTTAGCCTCCTGAGTAGCTGGCATTACAGGCACCCGCCACTATGCCCAGCTAATTTTTTGTATTTTTAGTAGAGAAGGGGTTTCACCATGTTGGCCAGGCTGGTCTCGAACTCCTGACCTTGAGATTCACCCGCCTTGGCCTCCCAAAGTGCTGGGATTACAGGCGTGAGCCACCGCACCTGGCATAATTTTTGTATTTTTAGTAGAGACGGGGTTTTACCATGTTGGCCAGGCTGGTCTCGAAATCCTGACCTCAGGCTATCTACCCATCTGGGCCTCCCAAAGTGCTGAGATTACAGGCGTGAGCCCCCGTGCCTGGCTGCCTTTATTTCTTGGAGTCAGATTTATTCTGCTCCCCAGTCAGGTGGCTGAAAATTCAATGTCAGCTACCTCTTGAGCACCCTCCCAAATGTCTGGGATCACCCAGAACTCCTGGCCTCTGTGGGGCCAGAGCCAGGGATTTTTGCTTACCATCTGTAAGGTCACCTCTCTGCTACTGGATGCTGGGGTTTGGCCCTGGAATCTGCCCTTGTCTTGGACACTGCTCCTCTAGAAGGGTTCATAAAGCCCCTTCCTGGTGACAAGTGCCAGTGGGGCACAGATCCTGCTACTCCAGTCACATTTCTGCCCAGTCTTGGAGCACTACCACTCTACCTATGATAATGCCCCATCCACCTCCCCTACTCAAAGCATTTCCCTTCTTCTCTACGCTTTGCAGGACCTTTGTGCTGAATCCCACTCAGGGCACCTTTGGAAGCTTGGTGCTGACTTCTGGAGTCGGGTGGGAAAAGATATGAATATGTCCTATGTTGTCTTACTAACGCTTCCGTTACTCCTGTATTAAAACCACCAGGCCAGGTGCGGTGGCTTACGCCTGTAATCCCAGCACTTTGGGAGACCGAGATGGGTGGATCACTTGAGGTCAGGAATTCAAGACCAGCCTGGCCAACATGGTGAAACCCTGTCTTTACAAAGAAATATAAAAATTAGCACCTGTAATCCCAGCTACTTGGGAGGCTGAGGTGGCAGAATCTCTTGAACCCAGGAAGCGGAGGTTGCAGTGAGCCGAGATCACGCCACTGCACTCCAGCCTGGACAACAGAGCAAGACTGTGTCTCCTAAATAAACAAATAAATAAAATAACCAACACCTGAGCCTTTGACCTGGGCCAAAGCTTAGTCTGAGGCAGTAATGAGCTCCAACTTCCATGCAGATTAATATGATCTGAGCTAGAATTTAATATGATCTGAGCTAGAATTAACAGGAGAATTAGCGTCCAGAATAAGGAAGGCAGAAATTCTGCCCATCCCTGTCATTCTTCTCATGCTGGGCTGGGGCCAGTCCTGGCACTTTCTTGCCTTCTTTCTTTTCTCTAGATATTAATAGAATCAGTGTGGTGAGAGATCAAGAACATGCTGTGGATATAATATACTTGGATTTCAGCAAGGCATTTGACAACATGCTATGAAATATGGAATGGGGCCAATCACAGTGGCTCATGCCTGTTATCCCAGCACTTTGGGAGGTCAAGGTGGGTGGATCACTTGAGTTCAGGAGTTCTAGGCCAGCCTGGCCAATATGGCAAAACCCTGTCTCTACAAAAATATAAAAATTAGCTGGGCGTGGTGGTGCACACCTGTAATCCCAGCGACTCGGGAGGCTGAGGCAGGAGAACCACCTGAACCCGGGAGGCAGAGATTGCAGTCAGCTAAGATCATGCCACTGCACTCCAGCCTGGGTGATGGAGCGAGACTTCATCTCAAAAAAAAAAAAAAAAAAAGAAATATGGAATGGATGAAAAGACAATTACAGGAGCTTGCTTTGTATATGCATGTGTGTGCACGTGTGTGTGTTTGCATTGGTAACGGCTGCAGTAGAGATTTCCATTTCTCAGTATAAGAACCACACTTTGAAGATGTTATCAACAAAGTGGATCTTGTCCTGAATGCGGTTGGCAGATGGGTGGGGGCACATAAAGCCATGTCAGCCTGGAAAGAAGAGTCACAAGAAGGCTGTCTTCGGGAAGACGGGTTGGACTTGTTTTTTTTTTAAACTTTTTTTTGCGTGTGGCTTCAAAGGGTAAAACTAGGACTAATGGGTAGAAGTTATATGTCCCCAAGTTGAAGCTCTTAGCTCAGGAAGGTTTCTTTCATTCTTTCTTTTTTCTTTTTTTTTTTGAGACGGAGTTTCGCTCTTGTCGCCCAGGCTGGAGTGCAATGGTGCGATCTCAGCTCGCTGCAACCTCTGCCTCCAGGGTTCAAGCGATTCTCCTGCCTCAGCCTCCTGAGTAGCTGGGATTAACAGGTGTGTGCCACCATGCCCAGCTAATTTTTGTGTTTTTAGTATAGATGGGGTTTCACCATGTTGGCCAGGCTGGTTTTGAACTCCTGACCTCAGGTGATCCACCTGCCTCGGCCTCCCAAAGTACTGGGATTACAGGCTTGAGCCACCACACCTGGCCAGATCAGGAAGGTTTCTTAGCCATTAGAGGAATCAGCGAGGGGGATGTTCAGAATGTCTCAGTTGGGGGTGAGTTTCTTGTGACTAGAGGCATTCAAGCGAAAAGATGATTCCTCGTCAGGAACATGGGTGTGAAGAGTCGCATCAGAGAGGCGTTGGATGAGAAGACCTCTAAGGGTCTTTCAATCCTGTGATACAGTTCTGTTATTACGGGATAGTCTTTCAGACCTGCCCCAGGGGTTGGGAGGACAGAGTACAAGAGCCGTGTTGACATTTCTTTTTGATGTCAGACTGTTGACTGTCTAGCCATCTTAACAGGAACAGCTGTGATTGATATTCTTTTTTTAAAAGATTTTATGTATACACACACACACACACACACACACACACTCACTCACAGAGTTGATTTCACCTCGAAAGCCCTTGAAGTGAGAGGGATGACAGCTCCTCTCCTCTGAGCCCTGCGGACCACTCTGCTGCTAATGGACTGTCAGCCTCTTTCATTATGGGCTCCAGACTGTGCAGGCTGGTGTAAAAGGAGTGCCTCTGGCAAGAACCTGGCACTTGGGTTCCAGCCAGTTGACATTTGTGATCTGCCCTTCTTCAAACTGGGACAGCCCTCCCACTGTGAGTGACTAAGCTAGGATGGCAAATGGTGGTATAAACCAAGTTGGGTTCCTGCCTGAGGAGGGGGCAAAGGCTGAGTCTGAGCTCATCAGGAGGCTTGCAAACAGCTTCCTGGGGTCAGGGAAAGGCTGTAATTGCAAGGCACAGACTCACTTCAGAAGATGCTGGAGCTCTGGGAGGAACAGTGAGGGCTTTGATCACATGCTCCCAACCAGGCTGAGTGGGGCATCACAAGTTGGTATGGGCCCTTCTATGATGTTAAGGGATCCCAAGGGGCAGGGCTCTGTGTGGTGTGATTCAAGGGGTCCTCCAAATTCCGCACTCCCACGGTCCTGCCATATCCTGGCCCCTGTCTCCCCCAGCTTGGCTTAGAATTGCCTCCCATTAGGATCACAAATGGGTTTAACAGGGAAGACAAAAGCATAGCATGTGTTACTCACCTATTATTTTGCCAACATGTTTATTGTCAATTTCTCCCAGTAAGTGGTAGGACTAGAGTATAAGGACCATGTTTTCTTTTCCAGCCCATCTCAGCACTAGCACAGTGCATGGTGCAACAGAGCAGGCAGTCAGTAACTGGTTGTTGAATGACTGAGTTACATGGGAAGGGCTGGGCCCTCTAGGGCTGACTGACAGGTGTGAGAGTTTGGACCACTGCATCACATCAGCTGTCAGCAAGGACAGGTGAGTTCCACTTGGGGTTGGGAGTAGAGGAGAACCATGGCAGTAACTTATTATTATTATTATTTTGAGATGGAGTTTTGCTCTTGTCACCCAGACTGGAGTGCAATGGCACGATCTCGGCTCACTGCAACCTCTGCCTCCTGAGTTCAAGCGATTCTCCTGCCTCAGCCTCCCAAGCAGCTGGGATTACAGGCACCCACCACCATGCCCAGCTAAGTTTTGTATTTGTAGTAGAAACGGGATTTCACCATGTTGGCCAGGCTGGTTTCGAACTGATCTCAGGTGATCCACCTGCCTCAGCCTCCCAAAGTGCTTGGATTACAGGCATGAGCCACTGTGCCTGGCCCCATGGCAGTAACTCTTAAGAGCTTTTAAGATCCAGCTCATATTCCTGGCACGTAGAAGTCTCTAAATAAATAAGCGTTGGATGACTGGCCGAGGGAATGGCAGTAATAAAGCTATCATTTGTTGAATGCTCACTATGGACCAGGCACTGTTCTGATGCTTAAATGCATTCTTTTAGTGCTCATAACAACCCCACGAATTGGATATTAAGGTCTCTTTTTCATAAGAGAGGAAACTGAGGTTCAGGGAGATTATTAAACTTGTCTAGGGTCATCTGGCTAGTAAGTGATAGAACCATGATTCAAATCTTGCTCTAATTCAGTGCAAGTTCTTTTATTATTATTATTTTTAATTAAAAAAATTGAGACAGGGTCTCATTATGTTGGCCAGGCTGGTCTCAAACTCCTGGCCTCAAGCAGTCCTACCTTGGCCTCCCAAAGTGTTGGGACTACAGGTGTGAGCCACCACACCCAGCCTTCACTACAAACTGCCCCTCATCTCTCTTCTTGCCCTGCAGTTCCTTGCTTGTAAGGGACTCAATCCATTGGTCTGCCCTTAGCCGCTCCCAAGTGTGTGAGTGATGGGGCCAGCTATAGGCCTACAGAGGTGGCCCATGTGCCAGTGCCACGGAGGTGGTTCCCGTCAGGGTGGGATGGCTGCTTCCTGGCTGGTGGCATTCCTACCAACACCCCCAGGGGCCAGCTCTGTGGGGATAGTAACTAAGCTTGTTGGTCTAACCTACTCTGGCTGGTTGGGCGAAAGTTACAAGTCAAAGTCTGCCCATCCCCAGATAATGGAGAGTGGCTCCTGCCTACCCACGATGATGGAGGCGAAGGCGAAGGTTCAGTCTCAGGTTAAATTTATGCTCCTGTCCCCTCATCTGTCTGTCCTCATTCGTCTCGTCTCTTCCAGTCCTCATCTAGCCACTGAAGCAGAGTGCCCACATCAGGAGCATGGGAGCAGCCAGTGCTCAAGCTCCCAGAAACTGCCTAGTGACCTGCCTTCTAGACCTGCCTCCTGAGAATGGGGCTGGCCACCTTCGAGGAGAGGGAAGTGAGCCCCTTCCTGCCTCGGGGTGGGCAGCACCTGGAGCTGACAGTTGTATGCATGTTCAGGACACAGGATACTCAACTCTTCGGGTTCAGTGTGCTGTGTGGAGGGAGAGGAGGTTGACACACGTGAACCATAGAATAAACAACGACCACAGAACATCAAGGTAGAGATGGGGCTGCTGGGTATCAGGAAGGCTTCCAGGAAGAGGTGACAATGAGCGGCGATCAAGGTTTCTAGGAAGAGGTGGCCATGAGAGGTGACTGTTCCATGGAAACCGAGGTGCTGATGGACAGCTCAATTCCCCCAGCTGGAGAAAGCCCCCCTGTTGCTGCCTGAGAGAGTAAGACTCGAAGTTTTCCTTAATCAGCCTCTTTTGGCTGTGCAGCCAGACGACTGGAGCATTGAGGCAGGTGTGCCAAGGGCACTCTGACCACTGCCAAGGTCAAAGCCTTCTGCAGAATGAAAACTCCGACACATCCTTGCTGAGAAACAAACAAGAGAGAATGGCGGGGTGTTTAATCATCCACAGCTGCCAATACCTAATCAAGATGAATGGCCTGGAGAGACAAGGCCAGGGAAAGCATCCCATGAAGCAGGAGCGCTGAGCCCAAGTCTCCTGCGAGTCAGGGGAGCCCCTCAGCCCTGGGCCACATTGAGGCCAAGGGAATACCAGGTGGGAGGCCCTCAGATTCAGGGGAAGTGCTGAGGGGGTCAGAAGTCACCATGGTCACCAATGAGGGCCTTCCAGCTGACACTTGCCTTGGCCAAAGACCTTTACTGAGAGCCTGCTCTGTCCCAGGAGGCAAGATAAACGAGGCACACCCCTGCCCTTTGAGGACACACAGTGAACTAATAGCAAAAGCTACATACATACATTATCCTGCCACCTCAAGTGTCAACATAGACACTTGCCCCTAGAGATTCTTAAAGCCCCTCTGAAGGACAGGCCACTCACAGCCATGTGTGAGACATAGAGGCATAAAAGCTGTGGGGGAATGAGGGCAGAAGAGATGAACTTCTCCATGCCCCATTGTTCCAGACTGCGATCAATTCACTATCTATGACTAGATCTCCTCTGGTGCCATCTGCAGGTGGCTGCAAGACCAGTCAATTTATTGAACAAGTATTATGTTACAGGCACTTGCTAAGCTCTGGGAGGTATCATGGTAAATGAGACCTTATCCCTGTCCTCAGGAAACTTACACTCTCCAGAGGACAGACAGACAAACAGGCACACCTTATATCACTCCTGGAGCTTGACTGGTGAAGTGGAAAGAGTTTGGGCTTTCGAGTCTGGCAGCACTGGGTGGATAGAAGTCCAGGCTCGATCACTCACCCCCGGGATACCCTCAGACAAGCTACATAACCTCTTTGAGCTTCCGGTGCCTCCTCTGCAAAGGAGGATGATAGGATTTGCCCTGTAGGGTAATTTTGGGTTTAAGTGAGGTAGTGCTCACAGGGTACTTAGCATGTGCCTGGTATGTAGTAGGCACTTCATAAAGTGAGTTCCCCCTGTCCCCCCCTTTGTTTTGAGACAGGGTCTCACGCTGTAGCCCAGGGTGGAGTGCAGTAGCACAATCATGGCTTACTGCAGCCTCAACGTCCCTGGGCTCAGGTGATCCTCCCACCTCAGCCTCCAGAGTAGCTTGGACTACAGGCTTGCACCACCATGCCCTTTTATAGAGACAAGATTTCACCATGTTGCCCAGGCTGGTCTCCAGCTCTTAGGCTAAAGCAATCCGCCCGCCTCAGCCTCCCAAAGTGCTGGGATTACAAGCCTGAGCCACTGCTTCCAGCCCCCTTTCCTTTCTTACGGATGACTATTTTAGAATGTTGTTTTTTGTGTAATCTCAGACTTTCCTACCAAAGGCAGATGGCCCATGGCTGAGGGTCCATGTTCTTCCCAGTACTCAGCACAGTGCCTGGTACATTCATTCATTCATTCAACAAACATGTATTGAACACCTGATAAGTACCAGGAACTGTATTAAAACTCAGACCAGATCTCTATGCTCCCAGAGCTTACATGATAGTAAGGGAGATAGAAAAGAAACAACTATTCATTGTGAAACTCTCTGCTGTGGTTTGAATGTTGTGTCCTCCCAGATTCATGTTGAATCCTAATGTTGAATCCTATGTTGAAGCCTAATCCCCAACATGATTGTATTAGGAGGTGGCAACTATGGGAGGTGATTAGGTCACGAGAGTAGAGTCCTCATGGGTAGAGTATTAGTGCCCTGATCAAAGAGACCCCAGGGAGCTGCCTTGCTCCTTCCTCCATGGGAGGACACAGCTGGAAGGCACTATCTATGAACCAGAAAGTGGCCTTCACCAAACCAAATCTGCCTTGGTTTTGGACTTCTCAGCCCCCAGACCTGTGAGACATTTCTGTTGTGTATAAGCCATCTAGTTTAATGGTATTTTGCTATAGTAGCCTGAATAGTAGCCTGAATGGCACTCTGTGTATGGGGGTGGGGGTGTCCATTTGGTGATTCCGAGGGGCTCTGCCCTGGCACCAGGATAAGTTCCATGCAGAAACCAAAGGATGACCCATTTGCAGCCCTTCTGTCAGGAGAGCCAAGCCTGGTTGTGCTGAGATCAAAATCCTGGTGGGGTGACTGAAAAAGTTGGGGTCTTGGCCTTGGGGTCAAAGATTGTCAAGGTGACTTCTCATTCGAATGCTTCACAGCCCTGGAGGCTTGACAGTTGAGAATGTGCTGAAGAAGTCCTGGATGGAGAGATAGGTGGTCTTACATGTGGCTGTGAGTGGCCTGTCCTTCAGAGAGGCTTTAGGAATCTCTAGGTACAAGGGAAAGATAACATCCCCTTGGGCTGCAGTCCAGGTTCATTCAACAAGGGAAGAAAACTGGAAAACATCTGATGTCTGTTTTACCAGAGTTGTTACTATTACTTTTACTATTATTGTTTTTTTGTTTTGTTTTGTTTTGTTTTTTTTGAGACGAAGTTTTGCTCTTGTTGCCCAGGCTGAAGTGCAGTGGCACGATCTCGGCTCACTGCCACCTCCATCTTCTGGGTTCAAGCGATTATCCTGCCTCAGCCTCCCGAATAGCTGGGATTACAGCATGCACCACCATGCCCAGCTAATTTTGTATTTTTAGTAGAGAAGGGTTTCACCATGTTGGTCAGGCTGGTCTCAAACTCCTGACCTCAAGTGATCCACCCACTTTGGCCTCCCAAAGTGTTGGGATTACAGGCATGAGCCATTGCTCCCCACCAGAGTTGTTATTATGTTTTAAAAAATTGGGCCAGACACAGTGGCTTATGCCTGTAATCCCAGCACTTTGGGAGGCCGAGGCAGGTGAATCACCTGAGGTCAAGTGTTTGAGACCAGCCTGGCCAACGTGGCAAAAACCCATCTCTACTAAAAATACAAAAATTAGCCGGGCATGGTGGCACATATTGTAATCCCAGCTACTCCGGAGGCTGAGGCAGGAGAATCACTTAAACCTGGGAGGTGGAGGTTGCAGTGAGCTGAGATTGTGCCATTGCACTCCAGCCTGGGTGACAGAGTGAGACCCTGTCTCCAAAAATAAATAAATAAATAAATAAAAGTTTCCCATGTGCATGTGTGCACATATGTGTGTACACTTATGGACATTTGGGGACACCTCCTGCACCCCGCAGTGGTGCAGTTATTATCCTGGGTATTCAGTAGGTGCTGAACGTGAAGGGAACCCAATGCAGTGAGCGACACCTGGTAAAGCCATCTCAATGTCTGGACAAGCAGTCTCCATGCAGCTCCAAGGAGGATAAGGGGAAACCACAGAGGGCTGTGAGCAGAGGGTTGCTCAGAGCCCCTCCTGACGGAGGTGAGGAGGAGGTGGAGCCATTCGTTATCCTGCCAGCTTGGCACAGAGGCTGGGTGCAGGGGCTGGGTGGCTGTGCTGAGAAGAGCCATTCCATTTCCAAGAAGGAACAGGGAGGGGATGGTGAGGAGCGAAGATAACCAAGTCAGTCAAGCAGGGCAGAGCACGGTGTAATCCGTGCCCTAGGCCATCACAGTGGCTGCAGCCAATCTCACTGCATGAGAGGTGGGAGAAGATGGGCTTCCCCAGGAGAAGCCCTGCCCTGGAAACCCCACTGCCTGCCCTGGGTCATCCTTGATACTCATTCCCTTGTTTCTCTCAGTGGCGGGCATGACAGCAGCATGTCAAGGCCGCCTAACCACAGTCACAGTGAGAGCCACCAGACGCTGGATCCGGGCAGCAACTTGGAGTTCACTGAAGCTTTCTCCGTGCTTTTCTCACGCTGGCCTCCCTATGGCCCTGAGAGGTGCATGCTCGGCTTGTTTCATGGGCTGAGTGGTTCAGTGACTTGCTCGGGATCACAGCCACCGCACAGGAGCACCACACATGGCCTGGACTGGTTCTCTTCCAACTCTAAAAGCAGCACTCATTTGGTTAACAGTCTTTTTCATTTTCAACACTTCTTTCTTTTGAAGGGGGGAGCAAAGCGTGATCGGTTGCCTTTTATAAATCTCGTTTTCAATTTCAATCTCTTTTAAAATGTTGAAAGAGTCACAGCTGCCTCTTTTGTTATTGTCTTCATCTCCCACCCTCTTTCCCGCCTCTCCTCCTTGCCTTTCCTTCCCTTAACCCTTCCCATGGCTCCTCTGAGCTGCCCAGGCATGTGGCCAGCTTGTCATGCTGGTGGCCTTGGATGTTGGAGAAGAGGGGGAAGAGGTAGGATTGAGGGGCTCCATCAGAGACAGGGTCTCAGGGGTCTTCACAGTTTGATGGATTTTTTTTTTTTTTTTTTTTTTGAGACAGAGTCTCTCTGTTGCCCAAGCTGGAGTGCAGTGGCACGATCTCAGCTCACTGCAACCTCTGCCTCCCAGGTTTAAGTGATTCTCCTGCCTCAGCCTCCCGAGTAGCTGGGACTACAGGTGCATGCCACCACGCCCAGCTAATTTTTATATTTTTAGTAGAGACAGGGTTTCACCATGTTGGCCAGGCTGGTCTCAAACTCCTGGCCTCAGGTGATCCACCCGTCTTGGCCTCCCAAAGTACTGGGATTACAGGCATGAGCCACCATGCCCGGCCTAATTTTTGTAGAGACAGAGTCTTGCCATGTTGCCCAGCCGGGAGTCAAATAGCAGGAAGGCTCTGCTCCAAACAATGCTTGGTTTTCCATTGAAGACATCTAATAACTTTTACAATTTTTTTTTTTTTTTGAGACACAGTCTCCCTCTGTCACCCAGGCTGGAGTGCAGTGGTGTGATCTTGGCTCACTGCAACCTCTGCCTTCTGGGTTCAAGTGATTCTTGTGCCACAGCCTCCTGAGTAGCTGGGATTACAGGCGCCCACCACCATGCCTGGCTAATTTTTGTATTTTTAGTAAGACAGGGTTTCACCATGTTGGCAAGGCTGGTCTCGAACTCCTGACCTCAAGTGATCCACCAGCCTTGGCCTCTCAAAGTGCTGGGATTACAGGCATGAGCCACTGCGCCCAGCCAAAAAAAAATTTTTGTTTATTCAAAATTTCTGTCTTTTTTTTTGAGACAGGGTCTCACTCTGTGGCCCAGGCTGGAGTGCAGTGGCAAGATCACCGCTCACTGAGGCCTCGGCCTCCCAGGCTCAGGTGATCCTCCCACCTCAGCCTCCCGAGTAGCTGGTACTACAGGCATGCACCACCACACCCAGCTAATTTTTGTATTTTTAGTAGACACGGGGTTTTACCATGTTGACCAGGCTGGTCTCGAACTCCTGACCTCAAGTGATCCACCTGCCTCGGCCTCCCAAAATGATGGGGTTACAGACGTGAGCCACCATGCCTGGTGAATGGATGGTTGATTCTATTTGCTTTGTGCAGTCTGACTGATGTAAATCATCTCAGCCATGTCTGGGTGTTGGAGTCAGATTTAGGCACGAGTGGCCTCCAGGTCACCTGCAGAAACACACACGGCCGTGGCTCACCCCCTTGCTCCCAGTCACTCTGCGTCTGAGCCAACTTAGGATCGTATATGTGTGTTCTCACACTTGAGACTCTTTTTTTAAATTTTTTATTTATTTTTTGAGACGGAGTCTCACTCTGTCACCCAGGCTGGAGTGCAGTGAGTGGCGTGATCTTGGCTCACTGCAAGCTCCGCCTTCCGGGTTCACACCATTCTCCTGCCTCAGCCTCCCAAGTAGCTGGGACTACAGGCGCCCGCCACCACGCCCGGCTAATTTTTTTGTATTTTTTAAATAGAGACAGGGTTTCACCATGTTAGCCAGGATGGTCTCGCTCTCCTGACCTCATGATCCGCCCGCCTCGGCCTCCCAAAGTGCTGGGATTACAGGCTTGAGCCACTGCGCCCGGCCACACTTGAGACTCTTAACAATTCCATGACTGAGGTATGATAGCTCCCATTTTATAGATGAGGAAACTGAGGCTCCTTCAGCAAGTTAAACACCTTGCTCTCAATGTCCCCAAACAGACCCAGCAGCCCAAGGTCTCAGAGCTGATGGCAGAGCTGGGATGAGAAGCCAAGTCCTTTGACTTCTAACCCAGTGCTTTTCCCGCCATGCTCTGTGTCCCATCCTTGGTCCTAATCTTGAGACGGCAGGACTAAGATTGGAGGACTTGTGGCTTCCAGGTTCCTCCTGAAAGCCACCAGAGATTTAAAAAAAAAAAAAAAAAGAGTGAGAGGTTAGCCTGATCCAGCGAGAGCAGCGATGGCTCCCCGGGTGAGGATACATGCCAGCGAGTGAGGAGCTGCTGACTGGGGGGTGATCTCCCTGATAAATGATGGAGTGCCAGTTGCTTCTGCAGCTGCAGGGCTGCATCTGGGCCCCAGTGCTGATGCACGCTCCGCCTCCAGATCCGCATTGTCACCAGCTTGTTGGAAAAACAGATGTTATTGTCCTCTGTTCCTGTCCCTTTGTCCCTAATAGGCACTTAAGCGCAGGAGGGGGAAAAAGAAACGGAGACAGAATCGTGTAACTATTTCAGGCTCTTTCCAGAAGCATGCACTTCTGTGGGACTTGGGGTCTGGGATAGAATGGGTGCAGGGAAGCACCCCCTGCCCCCTGCCCCAGTGTTTCTGGGACAGCCCTGGGGAGTAGCTGCTTGTTGGTCCAAGGCAGTGGGTGCTGAGGACTAGTTCTTGGAGGAGACGCCTTCCTTCTCTCTTAGATCTGCACCTGGAGTGGGCCCTAAGCTGACATTTCAAAGAAGGAATGCTGGGGACCTCTGGTCTTCTGCCTGGACTCCCAGAGTTTGGAAGATTGGATGAGGTCAAGGGCTGATGAGATCGAGGTCTTTTGTTCCATTCTTGTTTGGGCTTCATCCATCCATCCATCCATCCATCCATCCATCCATCCATCCATCCATCCTTCCATCCATCCATCCAGTGATTTGCTAAACACATTCTTTTTTTTTTTTTTGAGACAAGGTCTTGCTCCCAGACAGGGGTGGCAGTGGCATAGTCACAGCTCACTGCAGCCTCCAGGGCTCAAGCAACCCTCCTGCCTCAGCCTCCCGAGTAGCTGGGACCACAGGTACATGCCACCATGCCTGGCTAATTTTTTGATTTCTTGTAGGGACGGGGTCTCACTATGTTGCCCAGGCGTAAGCACATCCCTAAGGGCATAACCCTACCCCTGACAGCAGCATACTGGTTTGCAGGTGAAAACTTTTCATGGAAAGGACAATACATTCTCTTCCATCAGGTCAGCCATAGCTATGATTTAATGGGAGCTCTGAGGCTCTCCTGCACCTAAATAGCTCTGCATCAACCTGCCTCTGTACCTCAGATTCCACCATTAGTCAGTCCTCTGAATGAAGGCCTTATATTTCTCAAAGGTCCTTGCTAAAATACGAGCACATAACTGAGGAGATTCTCATTGAGGAAAAAAAATCTGCTTGCCACCATGGAGAACAAGAGGATCAGGGCCTAAAATGAGTGCTACACAAGATGGGGACATTTTGATCAGGGAAAGATGAGAAGAGGGATGTCCATTCTGTGGGCTGCTGTCCTGGGAGGGAGGACCTGAGGAGCTGTATGAGAGAATTAGGAATTTAGGGGAAGCAGTTCTTTTTTTTTTTTTTTTTCCAAGATGGAGTCTTGCTCTCTCGCCCGGGCTGGAGTGCAGTGGTGCGATCTCAGCTCACTGCAACCTCTGCCTCCCGGGTTCAAGCAATTCTCCTGCGTCAGCCTCCTGAGTAGCTGGGATTACAGGCGTGTGCCACCACGCTTGGCTAATTTTTCTATTTTTAGTAGAGACAGTATTTCGCCATGTTGGCCAGGCTGGTCTCGAACTCTTGTCCTCAAGTGATCCGCCTGTCTTGGCCTCCTAAATTGCTGGGATTACAGGTACGAGCCAGCGCACCCGGTCTAGGGGGAACAGTTCAGAGAGGGACCTGTCTGCATGCATCATTGGTTGCCCTATTCTGCTTTGAGACCAGCTGTGTAAGTACAGACTCCTAAAGAGCTATCTCAGCCTTCCTTGTCCTTGCTGGAATCAGAGATGCTTTTTTTTATTTTTTATTTTTATTTTTATTTATTTATTTATTTTTTTGAGACAGGGTCTTGCACTGTTGCCCAGGCTGGAGTGCCGTGGTGGTGCAATCATAGCTCACTGCAGTCTCGAATTCTTGGGCTCAATGGATCCTCCTGCCCCAGTCTCCTGAGTACCTGGGACTAAAGGTGTGCACACCTCGCCTAATTTTTAAAAAATGTTTTGTAGAGATGGGGGTTTTGTTATGTTGCCTAGGCTGATCTTCAACTCCTGGGCTTAAGTGATCCTTCTGCGTTGGCCTCCCAAAGTGCTGGGATTATGGGCATGAGCCACTTCGTCCAGGTGGGATGCATTTTTATGTTCTATTGACCCTCAAAATGGGAAAGCTCAGAGATTGGGCCACCTCTGTCCCCATAGGTACCTCCCTCCACATTTCATTGGGATATGAGGGACAGAAATGGGGTGGAGGCGGAGGCCCTAGCACCCCATCCATCTCCCATGTTCCTGCTGCCTTACCACACCCTGCGCCCTGCTCTGCGGCTTCTAGATGGTAAGAGTGGACAGAGCATTTGAGGGCTCAGTCCTGCCATCCAGGATGCTGGCAATGGCTAGTGGGGACTCAACAAAGGGCATTGGTAACTGTATCAGTCATGAATTGCTGTATGGCAAACCACCCCAAGACTTAGTGGCTTAGAACAAATTTCTGTTTGCTCATGGTCCCGTGGGTGGCCAATTTGGGCTGGGCTCTCCTGGACTTATTCGTGTGGCTGCAGTTGGCTGGTGGCTGGGATGGCAGGAGGGTCTAAAGCCAGCCTCACACATGTGTCTCTGTGCCTGTCTCCCCCAACAGCTGGAACTGGGGGACTGATTGCAGGTGAGCTCAGGCCCCTAACCAGGGGCTTTTTCTTTTTTTCTTTTTTTGAGATGGAGTCTCACTCTGTGGCCCAGGCTGGAGTACAGTGGTGCAATCTCGGCTCATTTCAAACTCTGCCTCCCGGGTTCACACCATTCTCCTGCCTCAGCCTCCAGAGTAGCTGGGACTACAGGCACCCACCACCACGCCTGGCTAATTTTTTTGTATTTTTAGTAGAGATGGGGTTTCACTGTGCTAGCCAGGATGGTCTCGATCTTCTGACCTTGTGATCCGCCTGCCTCGGCCTCCCAAAGTGCTGGGATTACAGGGGTGAGCCACTGTGCCCGGCACCAGGGGCTTTTCAAAAGCAGAGAGTGCCCCGGCCCACCTGGACAATTTTGATAAAAGAAGAGAAAACGTCACTGAGAGGGTGTGGGAAGGACCCTCTTCTGCCATCCCCCTCACCTGATGAGTATTAGGGAGCTAATTACCTGGGAGGTGCTACCAGGCAGAGATGCTCTTCATAACCTCTTACTGCTTAACATTCAGAACCTGTTTCACCTTCCTGTTGCAGAACTTCTGAAAAAGTCACCTAATAAAGCACATTAGAATTAATCTTTTTTTTATGTTCGATGCTTTATTCTGCAAGATCCACAAAATCATATTTTAAGAGAACCAGATACTATGGAGAAAAATGTTATTTTAAAGCTAAAAGTATTAAATATACATAGTGTACTGTACAGTTGAGTGCAACTCAAGATATAATTTTGATATACTTTTTTTTTTAATTGATCATTCTTGGGTGTTTCTCGCATAGGGGGATTTGGCAGGGTCATACGACAATAGTGGAGGGAAGGTCAGCAGATAAACAAGTGAACAAAGGTCTCTGGTTTTCCTAGGCAGAGGACCCTGCGGCCTACCGCAGTGTTTGTGTCCCTGGGTACTTGAGATTAGGGAGTGGTGATGACTCTTAGCGAGCATGCTGCCTTCAAGCGTCTGTTTAACAAAGCACATTTTGCACCGCCCTTAATCCATTTAACCCTGAGTAGACACAGCACATGTTTCAGAGAGCACCGGGTTGGGGGTAAGGTCACAGATCAACAGCATCCCAAGGTAGAAGAATTTTTCTTAGTACAGAACAAAATGGAGTCTCCCATGTCTACTTCTTTCTACACAGACACAGCAACAATCTGATTTCTCTATCTTTTCCCCACATTTCCCCCTTCTCTATTCGACAAAACCGCCATCGTCATCATGGCCCGTTCTCAATGAGCTGTTGGGTACACCTCCCAGATGGGGTGTCGGCCGGGCAGAGGGGCTCCTCACTTCCCAGAAGGGGCGGCCGGGCTGAGGCGCCCCCCACCTCCCGGACGGGGGCTGCCACCCACCTCCCTCCCGGACAGGGCGGCTGGCCGGGCGGGGGCTGTCCCCCACCTCCCGGACGGGGCAGCTGCCGGGCGGAGACGCTCCTCACTTCCCAGATGGGGTGGCTGGCGGGCGGAGGGGCTCCTCACTTCTCAGACAGGGCGGCTGCCGGGCGGAGGGGCTCCTCACTTCTCAGACGGGGTGGCCGGGCAGAGACGCTCCTCACCTCCCAGACGGGGTCGCGGCCGGGCAGAGGCGCTCCTCACATCCCAGACGGGGCGGCGGGGCAGAGGCACTCCCCACATCTCAGACGATGGGCGGCAGGGCAGAGACGCTCCTCACTTCCTAGACGGGATGGCGGCCGGGAAGAGGCGCTCCTCACTTAGACTGGGTGGCCAGGCAGAGGGGCTCCTCACATCCCAGACGATGGGTGGCCAGGCAGAGACGCTCCTCACTTCCCGGACGGGGTGGCGGCTGGGCAGAGGCTGCAATCTCGGCACTTTGGGAGGCCAAGGCAGGCAGCTGGGAGGTGAAGGTTGTAGCTAGCCGAGATCACGCCACTGCACTCCAGCCTGGGCAACATTGAGCACTGAGTGCACGAGACTCCATCTGCAATCCCGGCACCTCGGGAGGCCGAGGATGGCGGATCACTCGCGGTTTGGAGCTGGAGACCAGCCCGGCCAACACAGCGAAACCCCATCTCCACCAAAAAAATACGAAAACCAGTCAGGCATGGCGGCGTGCGCCTGCAATCACAGGCACTCGGCAGGCTGAGGCAGGAGAATCAGGCAGGGAGGTTGCAGTGAGCCGAGATGGCAGCAGTACAGTCCAGCTTCGGCTCGGCATCAGAGGGAGACCGTGGAAAGAGAGGGAGAGGGAGACCATGGAAAGAGAGGGAGAGGGAGAGGGAGAGCTAGAATTAATCTTAAAAGGTTTCCGTAAAGATGATGATGATGATTATCTAGGGATAATTCCAGGTGGGCGCACAGGCTTACTGAATGCTGGCACAGAGGGGTGGGGGAGGGGTCGCCCCTCCAAGCAATGCCCCCAGCCCCTGTGGGCCACACACATTTTCCTGCTCCAAGAGTGTCCCCAAAAGCTCCCCCCACTCCCTGTCCTCACTGCATCCCAGCTCTTCTGCGTTCTCGTCACAAAGTCTTGCTTCCCTCTGGTGGCCCTTTTCCCCTCCCCCAACTCTTCCACCCACCTGCCCACCCCTGCTCCTGTGCTCGGATCTGGTGTGGCAATAGAGGTGTGCTCTGGACCAAAGGGCTTTGCCCTGAGGATGCAACACAAAGACTTAGGCTGGGGAGGAGCCATGAGAAGTTGGAAGGCTATATCCTTGCCTCCGAACAGGGATTCCTGATTCAATAGCTCAGAAGGCAGTGACTGCCTACCTCTGGGACTTGGGCCATGGGCTTTTAAAAGCCTGTTCCCCATGCTTACACAATCCTGCAGAACTAATCTATGGTGTCAGAAGGCAGGACAGAAGTTGCCCTTGTTGGGGTGGGGGTAGGGGTCTGTTTAAACAGATGTATTCACTTTGTGAAGATTCATTGAATTACACACTTAATTGTGCACCCTTCTGAATGTATGTTACACCTCAAGGAAAAGTTTACCGCCAAAGCCCTTATGAAGTAGATTTGTGACTTCCATAATATTGAAATTAAATTATCTCTGATAGGATGGGATGACACAGTAGAAAGCAGCGGATAATCCACAGTTGTTTTCTACTTGGACTCGGAACTAGAACATTCCGCACAATATACACGTTTGTGAAAGATTCGCTTTTGTAATTGTGCATGTTCCTGCTAATTTTAACATTGGTAAGAGCACGCAAGAGCATGCACTTGCTAATTTCTAAACAGTAGTACTCAACTTCAGGTGAGATGGTCCAGAAGCATTCAGGTGGCAGGAAGTCACACTGAGACAGGATTAAGAATTTGGCACAGATCGCTGGCCAGATGGGGAGACTCACACCTATAATCCCAGTACTTTGGGAGGCCAAGGTGGGTAGATCACTTGAGGTCAGGAGTTCGAGACCAGCCTGGCCAACATGGTGAAACCCCACCTGTACTAGAAATACAAAAAGTTAGCTGAGCGTGGTGGCACGTGCCTGTAGTCCCAGCTACTTGGGAGGCTGAGGCAGGAGAATCGCTTGAACACAGGAGGTGGAGGTTGCAGTGAGCCAAGTTTGAGCCACTGCACTCCAGCCTGGGCTGGGTGACAGAGCGAGACTCTGTCTCAGAAAAAAAAAAAAAAAAAGAGAGAATTTGGCACAGATTCCCTCTTCCCTCTGCCTCCTGTCCCTTAGCTCAGCATTGGATGTGGTTGTTGTTCAGGTCTCAGGAATGCACATTTATCTCCTGCTTGGATGGGTCCCAAGGTCTTGAAGAATAAGAACCATCATCTCTTGGTGTGAAGGGTTGAAAAGAAACTGCCCATTGGAGGAGGGCCCCATAACCTGATCCCAGATTGGTCTCTGTTGTGTCCTGTTTGCAATAAGTCCCCCATCCCTGTGGCACACCCCTCTGTCATGTGCCTTTGGCTCATTCTTCTCATCAGAAGGTGGGGTCTCTTTCCCCACCCCTTGAATCTGGATCAGTCTTTTGGCTTACTTTGACCAGAAGGATCTGGTGAAAAGTGATGCCAGGAGTCTGGTCCAGCTTCCTGAAGGATGAGATGCCACTCAAAGCAGAGAAGGGCCATCCCAGCTGAAGTCCCTAGACCATCCGGCCGATAACCAGCACCAACCACCAGATGTGTGTGTGAGGCTGGCTTTAGACCCTCCAGGTATCCCAGCCGCCAGCCAACTGCAGCCACCCGAGTGAGCCCAGGATCCCAGCCCAAATTGGCCACCCAGAGGACTGTGAGCAAATAGACACTATTGTTCTAAGCCACTAAGTCTTGGGGTGGTTTGTCGCACAGCAATTCATAACTGATACAGTTACCCACACCCTTTGCTGAGCCCCTGCTGGCCAGCGCCAGCATCCTAGGGGCGGGACTAAGCCTTCAATCTGGAAGCAACTTTCTTCCCAGGATTTGTTTCTTCACTCATCCCCACCAGTTTCCAGGGCTGACACGCCAGTGCTCATTGCTCTTTATTAGTTTAATATATATTGAAACCTCCAAATAGATGCTGGGGCCCAGGTGGAACAGATGAAATGTGACTAAGTTCTGGGAGATGATTGATAATGAGTAGGGACTGGAAAATCAATTGTGTTAATTCCTGGTCTGTCACTGGGACCAAGAATTAATGAGAAAATCTGTCTAACTTAATGGTATTTACACATTATACACAGTGTGATAAAATTGTCTGCAGGTGCTGCCTGGCATTTCAATTATACGAGGCCTGTACCGCCCAAGGGGCAGGCAGGTCTCAGCTGTCCAGGACCTGGGCTGGACATATACAGACTCGCTGGAGTCCCCCAATGACCACACCAACTTCTGAGCAGGTCGCAGGTCACAGGTCCCAGGCCCCTGCATGGACCCTGTTGGCATGGCTGGTCCTTGCTGAGTGTGGATCATCCAACTGGCAGCATCCCAGGGTTTTGCTAGAGGGCACATTTTGGGCCTGCTTTGAGGATAACCACTCCAGAAGCCATGTGGGCAGTTGGACACAAGATCAAGCCAGGAAGGGCTTGATCTTATGTGTTGGCAGAGTCCATGGCTTGAGACACAGATAGTCCTCTTTACCCCCCACCCCTTCCCCAAGAGATGGTCAGCACCAGCTCTGCCCCATATCACACCCATCACTTGGAAGGCTGCCTTGAAAAGTGTCGGGGAAACTGATGAAAGAGCCTGCTTCAGGGGCTGAGTGCGTGCTTCCCTGAAACTCTGTAGACCAGGGCTCCTCCTGCTGATGTGGTTTGGCTGGGTCCCCACCCAAATCTCATCTTGAATTGTAGTTCCCATCAGCCCCACGGGAGGGACCTGGTGGGAGGTAATTGAATCATGGGAACGGTTTCCCCCATGCTATTCTCGTGATTGTGATGTAAGTTCTCATGAGATCTGATGGTTTTATAAGGGGCTTCCCCCTTCGCTCGGCTCCCATTTTTCTCCTTGCCACCATGTGAAGAAAGATGTGTTTGCTTCTCCTTCCGCCATGATTGTACGTTTTCTAAGGCCTCCCCAGCCCTGCCGAACTATGAGTCAATTAAACACCTTTCCTTTATAATTTACTCAGTCTTGGGTATTTCTTCATAGCAGCGTGAGAAGGGACTAATACACCTGCCTAGGGCTGCCCACGGGAGGTGGCATGACAGCCAGCCTCCAAGATGGCCCAGCTCCTGACAATACTGCTACTACTACTACTAATCCCCAGCTCCTGATACATCCTTCATGGTCTTCTCTTATATTGAATAGGGCTGGTCTGAGTATCCAATAAGATATCGCTTTGGCCTGGTTCTCTCTTGTATCACCCACTCTGGGGAGTGCCACCACGTGGGGAGGCCAAGGTAGGGAGGACCCCAGGCCTCCTGCTAACAGCCAGCACCATGTGAGTGCCATCTTGGAGGCGGGTCCTCCAGCCCTAGTAAGACCCCTGATGACAGCGACCTCAGGAGACACCCTGAGCTCAGCTGCTCCTGGACTCCTGACCCACAGAAACTGGAATAGGGATGGAGATGTTTATTGTTGTCTTAAGCTGCTAAGTTTGAGGGTAGCTCACTAATCCAGGTGGGGAGGGAGATGGGTGGGCAGACCCAGGGTTCGTTCACCCTGTAGTGTGGCATTCATGGAATGCCTCCATTGCTCTGCCCTCCACGTCCACTCTGATTTTTATTCCAGTGAAATCCACTTCTGTGTTTTGCCACCTCCCAAGTCCACCCTGCCCTTCCCACCTCCCTGCCCCTTCCCACCTCCCTGCCCCTTCCCACCTCCCTGCCCCTTCCCACCTCCCTGCCCCTTGCTGCTTTCTTTGCCAGGAATGCCCTTTCTGCTCCTCCTCCTTCTCTTCTTCATTCCTAAGATGAACTCCTACTCAGCCTTCAAAACCCAGCTCAAATGCGCCCTCATCTGTGAAGGCTTTTCCAGTCTCTCTCGGGCAGTTTTTGTCACCTTCTTTGGCACCCCCGTGATACTCTGTTCCTCAATGGATAGCTGAGGAGGGTGAGCGATCATGATTGGTCCACTGAGCTCTGGCATTTAGAAATTGAATTTCATTAATTACAACTCTGCCCTTCTCTGTTCATTGGCACCCAGAGGAGGCTCCAGGTAAGGGTGTTAAATGAATGAATGAATGAATGAGTGTGCAAGCAGAATGGCCACCTTGGGGAGAAAGGGAGGAAACTTGTGAGGCCTGCATGGCGGGAGGAGGGCAGAGCTTGGCCTGAGTGAGGGCCAGGCTGCTTCTTGGCCTGTGTCTGTGAGTTCCAGGGCTGTTCATTCTAACACCATCAAGGGTGCTCTTCTCTCCAAACGCCCCAGAGCTTTCCTGACTCAGGGGACCAGGCATACCTGGGAAGCCCTTTGTGTCGGTGTGTCCCCGTCATCCTCTGTTTTTTTATGTTGTCTTGTTTTGAGGCAGAGTCTTGCTCTGTTGCCCAGGCTGGAGTGCAGTGGCTTAGTCACGGCTCACTGCAGCCTTGACCTCCTGGGCACAAGCAATCCTCCCACCTCAGCCTCCTGAGTAGCTGGGACCACAGGCATGTGCCACCACATCCTGCTAATTTTTAATGTTTTTAGTAGAGACAGGGTCTTGTTATGTTGCTCAGGCTGGTCTTGAACTCCCGGCCTCAAGTGATCCTCCCAACTCAGCCTCCCTAAGTGCTAGGATTACAGGCATGAACCATCCTGCCACCCTGTCACTCTCTTTCCCTAAACCTTGCCCTCCCTTGCCCACTGCTTTCCATGCCTGTCAGACAGCCCTCCAGAGTCCCTTCCCCTTATTCCCGACCTGGAGGGCAGATGAGCCGCAGCCAGACAAATCTGATTTCTCAAGCAGGTTTAAAGGGCTTTTCCCAGAGACCCTGAGCTCATTTCTCCTTTCTGTGTCTCCGAAGTGCCAAGGCAGCAATTTGGATCTCAAACGCCCCGATAGGGGTGCAGCCAAGTTCTTTATTGCACACAATGAATTTGTTATGTGGGGATTCTTTGGCCTAAAGGATGGCTTAAAGTCCTGATGTCCCACTGTGTCCCAGCGTGGCCAGTGCTGAGGGGCAGGAGAGCTGCCTTGCTTGCCTGTCTTCTGAGAGGATGGTTGTGTACACCTGAGGTCAGAGACAGATCACCTGTGGACTCCAGTCCTGCTGCTGGCTGCTCCTGTTTATTGAGAGCTTTGCAGGCCCAGAGAAACCCAGTCATTTATCTACAGTCCCACAGCAGGAAGCTGCAGGGCTGAGATTTGCTCCCAGTCCTGTCTGACCTCAAAAACCCCTGCTCTTGATCGTGAGGCCACACTCCCTCAGCCTGGTGAGCCTGTGGGCCCAGCTGCTCTAGGGGTAACGCACCACCTCCCAGCCCCTAGTTCACCCAGGGGCCTTATAAGATGCAGCAGGACTGAGCCAGAAGCCGAAGGGAATGACAGCCTGGGGCTGAGGTTCCTGGGTCCCTGACACTCACAAACTGCTCCAGCTCTCAGAAGCCAATCAGAGGCTCCGTAGTTTCCTGCTCGGCTGAATTCTCCTCCCTGGAGGCAGAGAAAGGAGGTGCTTTGCCATCTCTGGTTGTGGGGCTTTATCTCTGGAAACTCTGCAGTGCGTGTGAAAACCTGTGAACCAAAGAACGAGGAAGAAAGATTAAAGAGGGAAAGGATTAAGATCTACAGGGCCTCCCATGCTCTGCACAGCCGCTCTCAGAAGCTGCTCTGCGATCTCTCTATTAGATGACCGACAGCTGCCAGCTCTGGAGGTGAGAAGGGCTGAGCCCCTCACCCCAGCCAGGAGCCACTGAGAAAGCAGCATAGTCAGGACAAAAAGACAGGAAGGGCGGGGGCGGGGGTGTGGGGGTGTTGGGAGGTGGCAGAACACAGAAGTGGATTTCACTGGAATAAAAGGGCAGATGGGAGGGCAGAGCCATGGATGTGTTCCATGAGTGCCACGCTGCAGGGTGAAGGGACCCTGGCCCTCCCATCTGTCTCCCTTCCCACCTGGATTAGTGAGCTACCCCAAACTTAGCAGCTTAAGACAACAATAAACATCTCTATATTGCAGTTTCTGTGGGTCAGGAACCTGTGGGCAGCTGAGTTCAGGGTCTCTCCTGAGGTCACCGTCGTCAGGGGTCTTGCTGGGGCTGGAGGACCCACCTCCAAGATAGAACTCACATGGTGCTAGGCTCCTTCAGCACAGGCCTCCCCACGTGTTGGCACTCCCCAGAGTGGGTGATACAGAAGAGAAAGAACCAGGCCAAAGCCGCCATGGTTGTTCTTTTTTTTGTTTGTTTGTTTTTTGAGATAGGGTCTCACTCTGTCACCCAGGCTGGAGTGCAGTGGTGGGATCATAGCCCACTGCAGCCTCGAACTCTTGGGCTCAAGCATTCCTTCCACCTCAGCCTCCCAAGTAGCTGGGACTATAGGCGGGCGCCACCACACCTAGCTCATTTTTAGTTTTTTCTTTGGTAGAGATGGGGGGGTCTCACTATGTTACCCAGGCTGGTCTCGAACTGACCTCAAGTGATCCTCCTACCTCAACCTCCCAAAGTGCTGGGATTACAGGCATAAGGCCACTGTGCCCAGCCCCCTACCATGGTTTTTTTATGAACCGGTCTCAGAAGTCTCATACCATCCTTAAGGTCACCCATTATTGTTCCCAGCTTCCCCTGCACTCCAGACAATCACTGCTGACAGCCAGGCTGCCAGGGGTTCCTGCAGTGGCTGTGTCTGATGCCAACATGGCCAGCCCCTAAAGGTTGTGATATCTGTGTCCCCAGGACCCCTTTTCAGATATCATGATGGGCAACATCAGTCTAGGAAGGTAGACCCTCCAAACTGTGCACCATCCCACACCCTTCACCCACCTCCACCCTCTCCTTGTTGCCCCGCTTATAGCCACATCTTCCATCTCCAAAGAAGATGCTCTCAGCAGTGACTGGAGCATGGGGAGGCTGGAAACAGTAGGGGTCCACTTTTATGGAGTGCTTGCTATGTGTGAAGTTGGTACTGAGCACGGCAAAAGTACTAACTCCTTACAGCCTCTCTGCAGGATAGGTGCCTCCCATTTTATAGATGGGGAAACTGAGGCACAGGGAGGGTAAGCGGCTTGCTGAAGACACACAGCTCTCAAGTGGCAGAGCTAGGAACTGAACCCTAGTACTCTGCCTCCAGAGCCCATGCTGTTAACCTTATATTTATAGCATTTGTGACATTAGGCAACATTTCCTTTCCGCAAGAGAGCCGCATTCATCAGGCAGGGATTGGAGTTCAGGGTACAGCAAGAAAGACACAGGTTAGATACCTGGAGGGCTTTCCAGGCCACAGGTCATGAGGCCTCAGTGCAACTTTGTCCCCTGAGGATGTTCAGAAAATGAGGTCTTCCCAGGCTGCATTGAGCACAGCCAATGGCTAAGGGGCGGTGGTCATTGTTTTTAAATTAAAAATTGTGATAATTTATACATAACACAAAATGTTCCATTTTAATCTTTTTCTTTTTTCTTTTTTTTGAGATAGGGTCTTGCTCTGTCACCCAGGCTTGAGTGCAGTGGCGTGATCTTGGCTCACTGCAACCTCCGCCTCCCAGGTTCAAGCGATTCTCCTGCCTCAGCCTCCTGAGTAGCTGGGATTACAGGTGTGTACCACCACGCCCAGCTAATTTTTGTATTTTTAGCAGAGATGGGGTTTCACCATGTTGGCCAGGCTGGTCTCGAACTCCTGACCTCAAGTGATCTGCCCGCCTCGGCCTCCCAAAGTGCTGGGATTACAGGCATGAGCCACCACACCTGGCCCAATGTAACCATGTTTCAGTGTACCATGCAGTGGCATTAAGTACCTTCACATTGTTGTGTAGCTGTCACCACTGTCCATCTTCACAACTCTTTCATATGGTCTTTTCTGGAAGTGTCTGCTGGCCCCAAGGCCTTTGGCCAGCCTGGACTCCCTTCCTCCCTGCCTCCCTGAACGTGGATGGGTCTGCTGGCAGGGGCAGGACGAGCACACGGAGGGAGGAAGAAGGCGCAGCACAGACTTTCCTCTTCAGAAGGGAGGTATTAAAATGATCCACTTTTGAGGCTCACTGTCTGCTTCAAAGACCCACGGCAGCTCTGCGGAGGACGAGCCGTAGCAACCGTGTGAGAGGGTTTATCAATAGTACCTGGAGCTCAGTAACTCATAAACCTTTCATTAGTTTTACATCGATGATGGCCCAAGTCCTAGGAAGTAGATTTAGGCTGGAAGATGGATGTCTCCATAAATCATCATCTCAGCAAATTAGGGAGTTGGAGGGAGCCTTTTTATCGGATTTCCCAGCAGCTCACTTGGGAAGCTCTGCTTCTTTGCTCCCATTCTGAGCTGATGCCAGATTCTGAGCCTCACGTGCTTGGATGGAAAATGCAGTCAGCGGCTCAGAGAAGGGCCTGCCCAGGACTAGGAGGAAGAGAGCACCACACTGCTCTCCCTGTTCTTGGGTTCCTCCAGGCCCGGCTGCTGATTTTATGGCCTTATCTGCCCATCTGGTTATCTACAGAGGGAGCAGCTTTCTAGAAGGCATTTCTTCGAGAGAAAGAAACGGAGACAGCAGCAGCAGCAGCAGCACAGGCAGAGCAGTTTTAAGATCTCTCACCAGGCCAGGCACGGAGGCTTATGCCTGTAATCCCAGCACTTTGGGAGGCTGAGGCAGGCGGATCACTTGAGGTCAGGAGTTCGAGACCAGCCTGGCCAACATGGTGAAACCCCATCTCTACTAAAAATACAAAAATTAGCCAGGTGTGGTGATGTGTGCCTGTAATCCCAGCTACTTAGGAGGCTGAGGCAGGAGAATCACTTGAACCCAGGAGGTGGAGGTTGCAGTGAGTGGAGATCGCGCCACTGCACTCCAGCCTGGTCGACAGAGCAAGACTCTGTCTCAAAAAAAAAAAAAAAAAAAAAGATATCTCAGCAGACATGAGAAAAAACAAGAGGGGAGCTTCTGTTTGCTAATGAGAACAATAATAATAATAATAACAGCACTCTTGGTGCCTGCCACATAGCCCATTGTCAGTATGGATCAGCTGTTATTTTGAATCTTTCTTATCTGCCACATGCTTTATTAAGGATTTATCTTTACGTTATTATTATCATCACCCTCTCATTTTACAGATAAGAAAGCTGAGGTCTGAGAGGTTAAGTGATGTGTCTCTGAGATCAGCCCAGGAGCAGCCTCTTATTGACTTGACCTTCCTACCCTGCCTTCCCCTCTGAGTCTGTTTCTTCCCATCTCTGAAATAGAGAATCAACTTCAGTGCTCCCCATTCCTCAGAAATGAAGCTGGAGAGGAGTCAGCCGGGAAGCACTAAGCCTAGAGCTCCTGGGGAAGAAGATGCGCCTGCTCGAAGGGCAGGGAAGGCTGTTCATTTCAGGACGACGTCCACAGCTTCTATTTCATGGAGCCATCTCAAAGGCAGGGAAGGCTGTCCATTTCAGGACGATGTCCACATCGATGGCCTTGGCAGATGTTGCTTATTCCCATTTTACAGATGAGGAAATTGATCCCTTGCCTCTGCCTCCCCGAGTTTCAGTCCCACAGCTAGTAAATGGTCCAGGCTGGCTGGAACCAGGTCCTGACTAGTGCTGTGGTGTCAGAGGCCAGTGGGCAGTTCAGCTAGTGCCGCCAGGCTCTCCGAAGGCCATGTCTCCAGACAGGATGTCAGGGCATGGGTCCCTGCTGCTCCCTTCCCCCTGGGCAGGGGTCCTCTCAGGTGGCTCCCCTCTGCTTTGCTCTGCAGCCCCAGCCTCAGGTGCTCCTATGCCAGCTTCTCCTGCCCACCCTTTCTGTTCCCCAGGGCTGCCCTAAATGCTCAGACAGACTAATTACAAGCACGGGCAGAGAACTGGGCTGCTGATTTGGCAGGTGGGGCTTTAGGACTCAGTGATGCTCACCAGCGCCGGCAGGCTCCCTGACACATCAAAGACTTTTCCATTTCCTTTCCTCTCTCCTTCTCTTGCCCCTGGAGGATGAGCCAGCCTGCCAGCGAGTGAGCAAGTGAGCCAGAGGTGAGCTGCTGAAGTCTGTGCGGCATGCTGGCTGTGGAATGAGAGGGCTCTGAGCAAGCCATGTCCCAAGAGAACTTTTACTCAGGAATAATATGCATGAGGATTTATTTCCTCATTGCTGGGCTTCCAGCTGAAGTACAGGCACGTCTCTGCTTGGCTCCGGCAGGGGAACTCGGCTCAAAGGTTTCAACAAAGCAGCCAAAGATTCCGATTCAATGAACACTGAGCACATTCTGTATGGGAGGCTCCGTGCCGATAGCTCTGCCCACTCATCCCATTTAACTTCCTTTACTTTTTTTTTTTTTTTTTGATACTGGGCCTCCCTGTGTCATCCAGGCTGGAGTGCAGTGGCATGATCATGGCTCACTGCAGCCTCAAACTCCTGGACTCAAGCAATCCTCCCGCCTCAGCCTCTCTCCTGAGTAGCTGGGACTACAGGCACAAGCCCCCATGCCTGGCGAATTTTCAAGCTTTTTGTAGAGATGGAGTCTCACTATGTTGCCCAAGCCAAGTCTCAAACTCCTGGCCTCAAGTCATCCTTCTGCCTTGGATTCCCAAAGTGCTGGAACTACAGATGTGAGCCACTGCACCCGATGGCCCCATTTAGCTTTATTTATTTATTTATTTATTTATTTGAGATGGAGTCTTGCTCTGTTGCCCAGGCTGGAGTGCTGTGGCACAATCTTGGCTCGCTGCAACCTCTGCCTCCCGGGTTTAAGTGATTCTCCTGCCTCAGCCTTCTGAGTAGCTGGGATTACAGGCACCCTCCACCATGCCCAGCTAATTTTTATATTTTTAGTAGAGATGGGGTTTCACCATGTTGGCCAGGCTGGTCTCGAACTCCTGACCTCAAGTGATCCAACTGCCTCGGCCTCCCAAAGTGTTGGGATTACAGGCATCAGCCACCACGCCTGGCCCCCATTTAGCTTTCATAACAACCTTTTGAGTTCAGAATACTTATTCCCATTTTACAGATAAGGAAAGTGATTTCTTCAAGAGTCCACAGTTAGTAATAACACTCCAAGTGGGTATTTACTTACTACATTAACTTGCCACTTGCCAGGTACTACTCAACATTATACATATTAACTCATTCCCTCAACAACCAATGAAGTCAATACTGCTATTACCCTCATTTTGCAGGTGAGGAAACAGGCCCACTGGGATTAAGTAAATGCCCCAGGTTATAGGGGCCGTAGATGGTGGATCTGGGATTCCATTCCAGGCCAGCAGGCTCCAGGGACTATGTGGCAGGACTAGAAATAAGGTCCTGTTCTTTGGATTCGAGCCCAGTTCCTGTAAACCATAACGTTACTGTTGGTTCGTCATGCCCATGAAAGGGATGGGTTTGGAAGGACCTCAGGGTCTCAGGAACTGTAAGGTCAAGACTTGGTTGTGCGCCTTGATCAGGACATGTCATCAGTGGGAAGTTATAGAAACCCAACGTTAGTAGCTGAAGCAGAAAAGGGAATTTATTGGCTCATATGACAGGAAGCCCAGGCGTGGATATAGGGATTTTTTTTTTTTTTTTTGAGACAGAGTTTTGCTCTGTTGCCCAGGCTGGAGTGCAGTGGTGCAATCTCTGCTCACTGCAGGCTCCGCCTCCCGGGTTCACGCCATTCTCCTGCCTCAGCCTCCCGAGTACCTGGGACTACAGGCGCCCGCCACCACACCCGGCTAATTTTTTGGATTTTTAGTAGAGACGGGGTTTCACCGTGTTAGCCAGGATGGTCTCTATCTTCTGACCTCGTGATCCACCCACCTCGGCCTCCCAAAGTGCTGGGATTACAGGCGTGAGCCACTGCGCCCGGCTGGATATAGGGACTGAATGATACTCTGAGGACTCCATCTGTCTGTCTCTCTCTCTCAGCCTCATACACCCACAGTTCTGTCTTCATGGAAGGGAAGGTGGGGTCCATGTATGTTGGTAGTCTGGGCACTGCTCAAAGGCCCCAGCAAAGGGCCAGGTGGGAGCTGAAATACATTCAATGCTCTGCTTACAAAGCTCTGTGTCCTGGTATAAGGCAGCATTGCCCCAGAGGGACATTTTTCCTAATTCATCTGCCTGGGGGAGTCACCTATTGCTAATACACATAAGATGCCGTGTAAGCTAGTGGTAACCCTGACACCTTCTCCTGGCCACCAAGACCAGCCCCACACCAGCACCCTCATCCCTCACTCGGCAACTCCATCAGACTCACCTGCTCAATCAGCACGTATTTATGGAGCCCCTACCTATAGAGTACTGCTGGCAAAACTCCCTGCCCTCCTGCAACTTACGTTCTACTGAAGGATGGGATTGGCTTTGCTTGGGTCACATGTGCACATTTAGACCAATCACTGTTACCAAAGGAACGAGAGCCCGCCCTCCTGCAACTTACATCCTACGGAAGGATGGGATTGGCTTTGCTTCGGTCACATGTACACACTTAGCCCAATCACTGTTACCAAAGGAACGACAGCACGCTGTGGTTGATCCCGCTGAGCCAGATGCCCTCCCTTTTGGAGAGACGCGGCACTTGCTTGACAGCCTCACCAGGACTACACAAATGGGGGTGGTTTCTCAAGAAATAGGAGGGCTGGGCCGCAGAAATAGCTGACATCCACCCAACTTTGGGGTTCTGGGACAATCATAGTCCTTCCTTTCCTTATTTCTTTATTCCTCCCTAATGACTTTCCCACCGGCATTAGGAAGACCCTGGGCCCTGATACTCTGAGAACTGGGGGGTTGGGGGAGACAGGGTTTCCCAGAAGGGCTCAGCCATTGGCTTATCACAGGTGAAAATTCCCCATAGTCCTTCTCGGAGAGAAGGGTCAGGGGTCAGGGCTGTTTACCCATCAATGTGATTGTGATGTGACTCTCAGTTTTGGGAAGAGGAAAAATGAGGGGGATGGGGGTGCATCGGTGGGGAATCCAAGTCAGAGAGCAGGGACTGAGTGGGGGCTCTGGTTCCATTGTTGATGGGTTGGTGGGGAGGGCTGGTTGGGTACCCAAAGCATTGAAAAGCATTTGTTATATGCCAGGAGCTTCACCCACTTCATCTCATTTAGGCCCCACACCTGCCAGGTAGGTGTCATTATCCCATTTTATTGGTGAAGAAACTGAGGCTCAAAGTGTTGAAGAAACAGAAAGATGCTGACTCACCTGTGCTAGTCCCAAAGGCTCTGCATGGAGTCCACGGTGCCCTGAGCCACAGAGGCATGCCCCAAGCAGAGTGCCTGCCCCATGCCACCTCTCACACGCCCAGCAAGGGGCCTCACAGGGACCGTTTCCACCTCCTGATCCCTGGCCCACTCGCCCCTAGAGATCCAGCAAGCCCTCCTACAGCCTCACCTGTACCAGGTCCCCTGCTCCCACTCCCTGTGGAAGCACTCCACTCCCACTCCGGCGGCCTGTTCCAGTTTCCGGAGCACTTGCATGCATTCTTACCATCAAAGAGTGAATCCCACCCACTCTCTGAGGCCACTTCATCATCCCTGACACCTGCCTGCCCACCGCGGGCACAAGGTCAACCTTGAGCAGACCCTCGGGGCCTGTCTGCCACTAGAGGGAGCTCCCAGTGTGGCCATATATGCCTTCTGGGATGCCGAGGGGCTGGGGCCCAGGCAGAGGGACCCGTCCTGGGGATGCCCTGCCAAGGGGCGTTCAGAGGCAGAGCTCTCGTGACAGGTTGATCTTCCCCTCCACTCCCCAAAGACCCAGGAGGCTCTGGTTTGTGAGATCAGCATCTTCATTATTAAAGCACAGGTGCCAGGAGATTCAAGGTGCCTGGAAGAGGACCTTTGGCATCCAGGGGCATGGGCTCCGGATCCACCTTCCCTCCTCTGCCCATGCCTGCAGCTCACAGCCCACTGGAAGTCAGAGGAGAGCAGGTGCCACTCACAGCAGGCCGGCAGCTGGCTTCCTGCTCCTTATTTATTGATTTACTGACTCACTCATTCAACAAATCTTTATTGAGCACCTTCTATATGCCAAGCATTGGGCTCAGCCTTGGGACTACCATGGTGAGCCCATAGCCCCTGTCCTCATGTAGCGTTCAGTCTTGTGGAGGCAGAGATGCATAAACCAGCTGTAATATTGTGTACTAAATTCTACATGGCCAGGTGTGGTGATACACACTTGTAACCCCAGCACTTTGGGAGGCCAAAGCAAGAGGATTACTTGAGGCCAGGAGTTCAAGACCAACCTGAGCAACATAGCAAGACCCCATCTCTACAAAAATTAAAAAATTAGCCAGGCATGGTGGTGGACTGGTTAGTCCACCTGGTTAGTCCACCTGGACTGGTTAATCCTCCTGGTTAGTCAGGAGGCTGAGGCAGGAGGATCGCTTGAGCCCAGGAGTTTAAGTTTGCGGTGAGCCATGATGGTGCCACTGCACTGCAGCCTGGGTGACAAAGTGAGACCCTGCCTCAAAAAACAAAACAAGGCCGGGTGTGGTGGTTCACACCTGTAATCCCAGCACTTTGGCAGGCTGAGGCGGATGGATCATTTGAGGTCAGGAGTTTAAGACCAGCCTGGCCAACATGGTGAAACCCTGTCTCTACTAAAAAATACGAAAATTAGCCTGGTGTGGTGGTACGCTCCTGTAATCTCAGCTACTTGGGAGGCTGAGGCAGGAGAATCCCTTGAACCTGGGAGGCAGAGGTTGCAGTGAGCTGAGATCACGTCACTGCACTCTAGCCTGGCTGATGGAGTGAGACTCCATCTTAAAAAAACAAAAAAAACCCAAAACCAAAAAACAAAACAAAACAAACACCTCAGTAAATTCTACAACAGGTATAAGCCTGGGAGACTCCAGGTGCAAAAGAGGATGTACTTAACCTCTACCTGGGGGGGACTGGAAGGCTTTCTGGGGGGATGGCATCTAACCTGAGACCTGAGGAGTTAGCCAGGCAACGTGAAGCATTCCAGGCAGAGTGATCAGTTTGTACAAATGCCTGGAGGTGAGAGAGCATTAGCCTCTCTCTCTCTTCACTTTTCCAGCACTCCTGTGACTGTGCACTCTTCTGGATGCTGGACTGACTGTGTCACCAAACAAGACAGGCAAGCTCCCTGCTTCGTGGTGCTCACATGCTAGGGAATGTGGCCATTCAGGTGACCCAAAGATGTATTGAAGCTGGAGGGAGACATGTGGAAGGGGCAGTGGCCCCTGCCCTGCCCAGAGCACCCAGGCCCCATCCTCCATCCTTCTGCTGAGCCTGGCAGCTAGCCCCAAGCCCTCCTGCACCAGCCAGCTGTGGGGAGATCACCCAGGCCATGGCAGGAGCCTGTGCCAATGTTTTAATAGCCAGGCTGAAGGCCTGCTGGGCAGCTCTGCTAATTACAGTGATTAATGTGTTTAAATTCCTTAGAAAGAGTAATGTGTCATCACTCTGTTGTCACAGCCCAGCTCCAGAGTCTGCTTCCCCCCCTCTCCCCGCACAGGTGTCCCCCAAGCTCCTGCAGGCTCCCCACTGTGGCCCAGCCGCCCTTGAGCCCAGACACCTGGCCCTCCCATTCCCATGCCTGTCTGGAGCCTGACTACTGTCTCTGCCCCGGTGGTGCAGGAAGGAGCTCTCTTATCCATTCCCACTGCTAGAGAACTGTGCAGCCGCAGTGGTCAGGGAAGGTGGACCCTCTCATCCCCCAAGTCACTTCTGCACGGGGCAGAGAGAGCCCCTGATCTCTAGCTCCCCTCATCCCTCCCCGCAGCCCCACTTCGTCCCCATGTGGCACACACCTCTAGCTGAAGTCATTTTTTTTGTTTTTGTTTTTGTTTTTGTTTTTGAGATGGAGTCTCGATCTGTCACCCAGGCTGGAGTGCAGTGGTGCGATCTCGGCTCACTGCAAACTCCGCCTCCTGGGTTCATGCCATTCTCCTGCCTCAGCCTCCCGAGTAGCTGAGACTACAGGCGCCAACCACCACGCCCGGCTAATTTTTGTATTTTTAGTAAAGACGGGGTTTCACCATGTTAGCCAGGATGGTCTCAACCTCCTGACCTCGTGATCCGCCCGTCTCGCCCTCCCAAAGTGCTGGGATTACAGGTGTGAACCACCGCGCCCGGCCTAGCTGAAGTCATTTTATGTGGCTTCCTGTTTCACGGCCACCTTCTGGCTCTGGAGTGGGACAGGGACCTTTCCAGGTGCTCTGTTTGTTGAATGGAGGAATGAATGAAAGGGTCAAATCCCCACTCTGTGTGCCTCCATCCTTATAACAGGATAAGTTTGGATCTGGTGCTTTTCTCCTCCAACTCTCATGTGTCTCCCTTGCTAGCTCCCCTCCCAGGTAATGTCTATAGGGGACAGGTGGCCCAGTGTCTTCCTCCTACAACTAGAGAAATGTAAGACCACACCACACAGAGTTGAGGCCTGATTATCTGAATCCATTGCTATGTTAGCTGGAGCAGGGATATCAAGACCAGTATGCTTCTGTGTGTGTGAGACGGAGTCTCGCTCTGTCGCCCAGGCTGGAGTGCAGTGGCACCTTCTTGGCTCACTGCAACCTCCGCCTCCCGGGTTCGAGCAATTCTCCCATCTCAGCCTCCCAAATAGCTGGGACTATAGGTGAGCGCCACCACGCCTGGCTAATTTTTGGATTTTTAGTAGAGATAGGGTTTGGCCATGTTGGTCAGGCTGATCTCGAACTCCTGACCTCAGGTGATCTGCCTGCCTTGGCCTCCCAAAGTTCTGGGACAGGTGTGAGCCATCGAGCCCTGCCAAGACCAGCACACTCCTGCCCCAGCGGCCAGAGGAGCCGGGTCTTGACTTCTATGGGATAGCTTCAAGCCTCCAACTTGAGCTTCCTTTGACTGCTGTCATTTTCCTGGTGTCCCCAGGGAAGGCAGAACTTCCTCATGCCTGGCAGTCTTCTCCTGACGTCTAACCTGACTCTCCCTTTGCACCCACTCTGATGTCCATCAGTGGAATTGGGTGGGGGGCCTGAGGGAGAGGGGCCTTTTCTCAGGGGCAATCTAAGAACTTTGTTCCACCTGCCAGGCCCAGCCTGGGCCATCTCCAGGCCCTCTGGTCCCTCCTGGCACTGGGACTGCCTCATTGCCTAGGAAGGTGTGTTTGTTTTGCTTGGTTATTCACTGCCACGCTTGCCCCAGTAGGCAGCCAGCTGGCAGGAAGCCCCTGGGAGCCCTTCTCTCACCTGTGCCTGGCACAGCTGGGGCTGGGTCAGGGCAGGGTTAGGTGGGGTAGGCTGTGTCTTCACTTACTCTGAGGGGGTAAGAGATGTCACCTGCCAGTCCTTCAGCCCAATTAGGACAGGACAAGGACAATGCAGAGAGAGGGATTGCAGCCACACTGAAAACCAAAACACACCTCGGAAGGGATGCAAGTTAGAGAACCTGAATGCCACCCTAGGAACCACAGCCCCCGCCTTGCCATTAGATGTCTGTGACTGAGGCTGGTCGCATCTTGCTCGGCCTCAGTTCCTCCGCCTGTAATGTGAGAAGGGAAAAACAGGAGGATCCCTTGAGCCCAGGAGTTCAAGGTTGCAGTGAGCTGTGATCACGTCACTATACTACAGCCTGGGTGACAGAGTGAGACCCTGTCTCAAAAACAAACAAACAAAACAAAAAACCTAAATAAATTCTACAACAGGTATAAGCCTGGGAGACTCCAGGTGCAAGAAAAGGATGTACTTAACCTCTACCTGGGGGGACAGGAAGGCTTCCTGGGGGGTGGCAGCTAACCTGGGACCTGAAGGATCTGAGGAATTAGCCAGGCAAAGTGAAAAGTGTTGCAGGCAGAGCGATCAATTTGTACAAATGCCTGGAGGTGTTTGATGAGCTGAAAACTAAGGTCTCTTCTAGTTCTGGGATTCAACACAGGCAGTTCCTGCCCCAAGACACAGCTGAGAATGGAGCAGGGTAGATCTTTGACCCCTCAGGGTGGCCCGGCACTTCCCGGAGGCGCTGGGACCCGGCACCTAATGACCGCTGCCCCCACACAGGAGAACTGTTGGGTCTCTGAAGGCCAGGCAGGAGGCCAGATTGGTAATTGACTCCTGCCGTAGGGGAGCTGGCCCGGCTTCATCAGTATGCAGGGCCTGTGCAGAGTGCTTAAGAAAAACTTATTAATTTCCCTTCCACAAAGACTGAGAGTTTGACGGTAATCACAGTATCAAGTCGTAATAATAATAAAAAAAATCCCTCCATTGAAAATCACAGTTGGGACTCTGGAGAGTTCAACAGGAAAAGATTGTATTAAGATAAAGGAGATTATAACAGGGCGGACATTAAAGGTTGTCATTGTCGGGTAAATCACATCAGGGAGGCCCCAGGACTGCTGTATCCCAGGGAGGGAGTGAGGACCCCGTCACTGACCTGGCAACCCCACTCCCTCCGCCTCCCGCCCACCCTGGAACTCTGCCTCCTCCTGCCCTCGAAGGCTAAGATACACAGGTGGCTCCGGAGCAAACTTGGGAATCAGATGTCCCGGCCTGAGGACCCTCATTATGGGCAGAGGGTGGAGCACTGTACAGGTTCTGGAGGACAGAGATCTCTGCTCTAGGTTAGGCTGTTACAGTCTAGCCTGACAGTGGTCTTCAGAATATGTGCCCAGTCATGCAGGGGCCTGGGGGTGGGGCGGTGTTTCTGGGTCACCTGTCCTATTGGCATTTTCCTGGTAAGGATGAGAAAGGAGGATGAGCTTGCGGAAAGGAGGTGATGGGGCTGGGCGTGGTGGCTCATGTCTGTAATCCAAGCACTTTGGAAGACCGAGGTGGGCGGATCACTTGTGGCCAGGAGTTCGAGACCAGCCTGGCCAACATGGCAGAACCCTGTCTCTATAAAAAAATTAAAAAATTAGCCGGGTGTGGTGGTGTGCACCTGTAGTCCCAACTACTTGGGAGGCTGAGGCAGGAGAATCCCTTGAACCTGGGAGGCTGAAGTTGCAGTGAGCCAAGACTGCGTCACTGCACTCCAGCTTGGGCTGCAGAGCGAGACTCTCTTTCAAAAAAAAAAAAAAAAAAAACGGGTGAGAATACCAGGGCCTCTGGACACTGCCCTCCCCTGCCCCTTGGATATAGGCTGAATCAGAAAGGGTGTCCCAACCTGTCAACGGGGAGTCCCAATCCCAGTGGAAAAGCCTGAAGAATTCTAGTGAGATATTACCAAGATGAGGCTATACTTGCTCAGGTGCCAGGTGACCACTGCCCCCGGGGCTGGGGCTGGGTGCAGTGCAGGGCCAAGCTGGGGTTGGTGATCCTTCTCTTGGACATCTTCACTTGGGCCAAATGAGAGGGTTCTCTGAGTCTAAAGATGCAGTTGGATCTGAAAGTTATACTAGACTTGGGACGAGAAGCTACAAGCTGTTAACGACTGGGGCGGGGGCCACATGGAAGAAAGGAGTTAATCATGGGCTTCTCTGGTCATTACCAAGGGGCCCTATAATGTGGAGGCTTTGAGTCCTGGCTCAAAATGTTTTAGCTCTGCATCCTTGGGCAGGTTACTTAACCTCTCTGTGCATCAACTTTTTTATCTATAGAATGGTGGTTATAGCATCCACTTAATGCTGTGATGAGGATTCAATGTATGATTATAGTGAAGAATTATAAATAATAAAGGCCTGCTTTTATCTCTTAATTGCCCTTGCCTGAGGTCACACAGTCAGTAGGTGGCCAAGACCATCTCCTGCCCATCACCTACTTTTTTTTTTTTTTTTTTTTTAGACAGAGTCTCGCTCTGTCGCCCAGCCTGGAATGCATGGGGGTGATCTCGGCTCACTGCAAACTCCACCTCCCGGGTTCAAGTGATTCTTCTGCCTCAGCCTCCCAAGTAGCTGGGACTACAGGCGTGTGCCACCACCAAATTAGAAGGAATGCTAATTTCAGAGGGAGAGATACATTCTGGGAAGGAGAACTTACAGAACGCCCAGCTAATTTTTGTATTTTTAGTAGAGACGGGGTTTCACCATGTTGGCCAGGCTGGTCTTGAACTCTTGATCTCAAGTGATCTGCCCACCTGGGCCTCCCAAAGTGCTGGGATTACAGGCGTGAGCCACCGCACTCGGCCTCATCACCTCCTTTCTGCAAGCTTCTCCTTGGGGAGTGCAGTGTAGCGGCCAAGGGCTTGGGCTTTGGACCCAGAGTGCCTGGGGTTCACATCCTGGCTTTTGCTTGGGCCAGGGACTTCAGTTCTCATACTCAGCTTTCTCCTTTAGGAAAGGTGAAAGTCACCCTCCTAAGGTCAAGGTGATGCTGCTGGTGCAGCGAGTAGCTCAGAAAGGGGCAGCTGAGGCAGGCAGCTTTCCCTGGGGTCTCTGGCCCTAAGCACCCCCACCTGTGGCCGTTAGGCCCAGTGGGACAGTGCTTCCTCCCCCTGGCCCTCCAGGTGGCATCCGGCCCTCTGCGGCTGCAAGCCATGGGCACCAAGGACGGTTCTGAAGTCGCCCTGAGTTTATGAGGCTGAGCGGAGAGGACCAGGCGTGTTAAGTGTAATGGGGTTGTGTGAGATTAATGTGAGGCCGGGTGAAGCAGCTAAGGCAAGTCATTTTGGCAGTTAATACGTACGTTTAAGGAACGATTTGAGAGTGCGAAAACATTTAAAAGGAATGCTAATTTCAGAGGGAGAGATACATTCTGGGAAGGAGAACTTGCAGAGGACAGAGCTGGGGTGGAGCCAGGATGGAGGTGCCAGGTGACCCTGCTCAGAATTCAGCCCCCTACAGAGTTTGTTCAGGTCCTCCCAGGGCCTCTCTGTGCCCACCTGTCTCCAGGAGCACAGGCCTCTTGGAAGAACCGAAGCGGGCACTGAGTGGGAAGAGCTGGGCTGGAACCTTGTGGAAGCAGGGTCCTTGTCTGCCCGCATTATGGAGCACAGGGAGTGGAGAGGGTGCAGCTCAGGGGGCTTTGTGAAAAGGGTATTGCTTGAACTGAGCTTTGAAAATGGGTTGGGAGGAGAGGGTGGAAGCATGTGGATTTGGACTTTTCATCCAGGAGAGAAAGGTGCTCCGTGACTGAGCCTGTGATCCGGGTAGGATAGGGCGGCCCATATAATAGGGGAGACTCAGCTTCTTCAGGCCTGCGTGCAGGCTTCACTAGGGTCCTGGAGAGCAGGAGGCCGGGAAGAGCAGCCTCCTCCTCCTCAGGGAGCTCTCCCTCTCCTGGACCCTCCGGATGGGAAAGGTGGAGTCTCTCTGCTCTAAAGTGCTTTTTTTTTTTTTGAGACAGGGTCTCGCTGTGTCTCCCAGGCTGGAGTGCAGTGGCACAATCACAGCTCACTGCATCTTCGCAGCTTCGACTTCCCGGGCTCAGTTGATCCTCCTGCCTTAGCCTCTCAAGTAGCTGGGACTACAGGTATACACCACCACGCCCGGCGAATTTTTGTATTTTTTTGTAGAGATGGGGTTTTGCCATGTTACCCAGGCTGGTCTCGATCTCCTGGACTCAAGTGATCCGCCTGCCTTGGTCTCCCAAAGTGCTGGGATTACAGGCGTGAACCACCGCGCCCAGCCCCACATGCTCCTTGATGGCACAAGCCTCCTCAGCCCTGCTAGTGAGATTGGAGGCAGGCCCTTCCTTCCTGGAGTTTGATCTTTCAGCACCAGAAAGTGTGTGACCCGGGAATCTCCTGGGAACCCCTCGGCTCTAAGACCTCAGCCCTCCCATCCACTGATCCAGCCTAAAAGTGGAATGAGCTGATCCTCAGCTTGCCCGTCCCATCTCCACTAGAGGCCCAAGAGCCAAGGAGTTAGTGCCGTCACAGCTGGCTGCGATGAAGGCCTTTACAAGTGCCCGGTGTGGTTATTAATAATGTCTCCCGGCTCTGAATGCCTCTTTAATTCCTCTGCTTAAACCACTCTGGAATCCATAACACTTGCCCCTTAGCCTGTGGTTATTCCGCTCCCTTAATGGCCTTTTATGGAGGGACCTTATTGAAAGCTTTTCCCCACCGTGAGTAAATCATGTCCTCTGGGTCATCCTTGCCTGCAATTTTATTAACTTCTTATGAGAAGTCAGAGGGACCAGAGGCAGGCCAATGTTTCCTCCGTGTTCTGTCCTGCCCGGGCCCGGCACTGTCCCTTTCCTGGCTGGGATCTCAGAGGAAGAGATGGCTGGGGACGTTGGAGATCAATAATGTTTGGAATGTCTCAACCCAGTGCCCCTGACTCCTTCACTCTCATCTGTCAATCCTTCCAGGTGGGTAGGAGCTGGGAGACCAGGCACTGTGAATGGGAGAAGCAGGGGACACTGGGAAGCAGGGACAAGTGCCAGGAGGGACAGGATACACATCAGTTACCTGATTCACTGGTTACCTGGTGCCTCAGCTACCTGGTTCATTGGCTGGTTACCTGGTGCATTGCTTATCTGGTGCATCAGTTACCTGGTGCATTGGTTACCTTGTGCATTGGTTACCTGGGGCGTTGATTACCTGGTGCACCAGTTACTTGACTCACAGGTTACCTGGTGCATTGGTTAACTGGTGTATAGGTTAACTGCTGCATCAGTTACCTGATTCATTACTTACCTGGGGCATTGGTGCACAGGTTGATTACCTGGTTCATCAGTGATGTGGCAAGCACCAGATTTGCTAGCAGGAAGTGGGAGACTGAACCAGAGCCAGACACTGGCGCCAAAAACTGGGAACTGGAAAAGGCCAAGGACCACGCTAATGTGAGACAATAACCGAGGAAGCTGTGTTCAGGGGAAAGGGAGCGTATGGAAACCCTTTTCTTTTCCCTAGAACTAGAAAACCTAGAGCTGCTCTAAAAAATATAAATATAAATTTTTAAAAAAGGCAATTGAGACCCTAGGAAATGGAGATGCCTGGAAAAAAACCCAGGAGGTTCCCCCTGGACATCTGGGAATGAAAGGGTTTGTGGCTTTGGAATGGCTTTCAAGGGGCCCATGTGCCTCTCTCCTGGCCCAGGAGAAAGAGGGGAGGGGCGCAGGGGAAATAATGGGAGAGGTGGAAGAGGGCGCTGGGGCTGGGGACTGGGTGTCCCTGGGGAGTGGGACAGGACTTCTTTTTTTTTTTTTTTTGAGAAGGAATCTCGCTCTGTTGCCCAGGCTGGAGTGCAGTGATGCCATCTTGGCTCACTGCAAACTCTGCCTCCTGGGTTCATGCCATTCTCTTGCCTCAGCCTCCCCAGCAGCTGGGACTACAGGTGCCCGCCGCCACGCCCGGCTAATTTTTGTATTTTTAGTAGAGACGGGGTTTTACCGTGTTAGCCAGGATGGTCTTGATCTTCTGACATTGTGATCCGCCCACCTCGGCCTCCCAAAGTGCTAGGATTACAGGCGTGAGCCACCATGCCCGGCTGGGATGGGACTTCTTAAGGGAGCATAAACCCATCTCTGCTGTCTGCTCCCTGGGCCATAGGCAGGGGCATTCCCCAGAGAAGGACCATGTCAGATTGACATTCAGCTGCCCCCTCTTACGCCAACTCTCAACTTCCCCGCAACCGCTAGCTCCTCCCTCTGGCCTAAGAGAAAGTCAGGACAGCCACCCGGCCCAGCTTCGGAGCTCCGCTGAACTTCTCCCCACAGAGAGTGTTAGAAATCATCTCTATGACTACAGCAGAAGGGAGGCTGGGGCAGGGGCGGCCACGGGTGGGGCTGGATCCCAAACCTGGAGGGGCCAGTGTCTTCAGCCATCCCCAGGAAGGGTCATAGAGGGGTTTCCAGCCCTGACCGACCACTGGCAGCAGAGGTTTTGCAAATTCTACCTGGAGCCTAGGAAGGTGGGTTGGCATGAGCAGCTCTGTGAGGATCCCCTGTCCCTGGTGTCACCATCTGGGCCAGCCAGGTCATTGGAGGAGGGTCTGGTGAGTCTCCTCTCCTCCCACTCCAGGAAGTAGAGTGAGCACCAGACCTGAAGTCAGGAATTGGGCTATTCCCACCTCTCACCAAGAGGCTGCAGTCCTGGCCAGGCATGGGGTAATCCCAGCACTTTGGGAGGCCGGGGCAGGCAGATCACTTGAGGTCAGGAGTTCGAGACCAGCCTGGCCAACATGGGGAAACCCCGTCTCTAAAAAAATACAAAAAAGAAAAAAAAATTAGCCAGCCGTGGTGGCGGGCACCTGTAATCCCAGCTCCTTGGGAGGCTGAAGCAGGAGAATCCCTTGAACCCAGGAGGCAGAGATTGTAGTGAGCCGGGGTCACGCCACTGCCCTCCAGCCTGGGTGACAGACTACATCTCAAATAAACTAAAAAAAAAGAGAGAGAGAGAGGTTGCAGTCCTGATTCTGACCTTTGGCAGGGGAAATAGCTGGCTCTGGCTGCCCCAGCCCCTCCTCCGTTCAGCTCCGGGCTTGGAGCTGAAAGCCAGTTGATGCCCTCCCCTCTCCCTGCTTCCCCGAGCCGCTGGCAGGCACTGGTACTTCCCCTGTGCCAGGCTCTGCGTCAAGAGCTTTACACGTATTATCTCATTTAATCCTCTCGCCCACCCAGACTACATAGTCTCTCCTCAATGACTACCTTCCATTCATTCGCCCTGTTCTTCGCTTCCTAGCCCTGATGACAAATCATGATACGCTTTTGCTTGTTTACTTGTTGTCTGTCTTCCCACTTAGACTGTAAATTCCTTTTGTTCTCTGCAGCATCCCGAGCACTTGTAGAAGGCCTGGCTCACTACATTTTTTCTTTTTAAATAAATGAGGGACTTAATCAAGTGACTAGGCTCAGAGTCATTTTCTCGAGATCACCCAGCTTGTGTCTGTAGAGCTGGAATCCACACCCATGTTGCTGAGGGAACCTGCTCCCCTGTGATGACAGGAGCTGCTGGGAGGAGTTTGAGTTTCAGGCCCAGCACAGAAGCCAAGAATAACTGAAACCCCAGTGCCTTTACATTCACCTCTGCACAATGAATCGAGCTTCCCAGTGGTGCTGGGAGCAGAGCCGGATTCTCCCCTAAACTGGAGGCTGGCCATCGGACACCCTTCCTGGCCTGAACTCTCTTTCCTTCCCTGCAGGGAACCCCAGCCATGGCTGCATGCTCTGGCTGGGAGTAACAGAGAGCCTCAGGCTGGGGAGGCAGAGGGACAGCAGAGCACACGCCCCCAGATGGATGTAGAGGATATGGGAATAAAGACCATGTTCCTCACCCCTGTCTGGAAACGGGGAAGCGGGAGAGGCACAGCTCATCTGCCGGCACTGTCAGCTTGGCCTGCGGAATAGACCCTAAGTCCAATGACTTCATCCCCATCACCACCCACCGCTCCATTCCCCTCGCCTCACAGCTGCATGACCGAAGGATCCTCTCCCTCCCACTCAACTCCTACCATCTATTTTCCACCCAGCAGCCAGAGTGGTTTTTAAAAGAACAAACTAGGCTGGACGTGGTGGCTCACGCCTGTGATCCCAACACTTTAGGAGGCTGAGTCAGGAGGACTGCTTGAGGCCAGGAGTTTCAAGACAAGCCTGGGCAAAACAGCAAGACCCTGTTTCTAAAAAAAAAGAAAAAATTATCTGGGCTTGGTAGTGCACTTGTGTAGTCCCAGCTACTTGGTAGGCTGAGGTGGGAGGATGATTTGAGACCAAGAGGTGGAGGCTGCAGCGAGCTGTGATCACGCCACTGCACTCCAGCCTGGGCAATAGAGCGAGACCCTGTCTCAAAACAATAAAAATAAAAGAACAAACCAGATTATGTTGTTGCTGGCTTAAAACTTTGAATAGCTTCCTATTCTACTTACAAAATAATCCAGGCCGGGCACGGTGGCTCATGCCTGTAATCCCAGCACTTTGGGAGGCCAATGTGTGTGGATTGCTTAAGCCCAGGAGTTGAAGACCGGTCTGGGCAACATGGCGAAACCCTGTCTCTACAAAAAATACAAAGATTAGCTGAGCATGGTGGCACGTGCCTATAGTCCCAGCTAGTAGGGAGGTGGACATAAGAGGATCCCTTGAGCCCAGTAGGCCAAGGCTGCAGTGAGCCATGATCAGGCCATTGGACTCCAGCCTGGGTGACAGAGTGAGACCCTGCCTGTGTCAAAAAAAAAAAAAAAAAAAAAAAAAGGCTGGGCTCGGTGGCTCACACCTGTAATCCCAGTGCTTTGGGAGGCCGAGGCGGGGGATCACTTGAGGTCAGGAGTTTGAGACCAGCCTGGCCAACATGGGGAAACCCCATCTCTACTAAAAATACAAAAAATTAGCAGGGTGTGGTGATGCGCGTCTGTAATCCCAGCTACACAGGAGGCTGAGGCAGGAGAATCACTTGAACCCAGGAGGTAGAGGTTGCAGTGAGCCGAGATTGTGCCACTGCACTCCAGCCTGGGTGACAGAGCGAGACTCCATCTTGGAAAAAAAAAGACAAAAAATCCAAGCTTCTCTTTGTGTCCCATGCCTGACCTAACCTTCTCTTCTTTCTCCAGCCTCTTCTCACCCCAAGATCTCCTCCACTGCCCTACCACACTGACCCTTTCTGCCCCTGTACCGCCAGAACTCGGTCTCTCTCCACACCTTTGCCCTTCCATTCTCTCTGCCTGGCATGCTCTCGTCTCAGATCTAAGGGCTGACTGCTTCTTATCATTCAGGTCTCAGCACAGATGTCACCTCTGTGCAGAGCCTTCTCCTGACCACCCCCCAACCCAGCACATCCTATCTCCTTTTCCTGTTTTATTGCTTCATTGCATTTGACATTGTGAGTCTAAAATCTAAGATTTTGTCATTTATTTATAGTTTATTCTTTTCATATCTGTCTCCCCCACTGGAATGTCAGTTAGCTCCATGAGGGCAGGGACTGTGTCTGGTCATTGCTCTGACTCTGGGGCCCTGAACAGTGTGCGCCTCATAATAGGTGTTCAATAAATGTTTGCTGAATGCATGAATGCATGAACATTTCATGTTGGAGGGAGGCTTGCTTGGGGCATCCCTGCTGGGCAGCTTAGCTCCTTCCTGCCCCAGGACCTTGCTATGCCAACACTAGAAGGTGAGGAGGGGGGCAGGGAGGGAAGTGGGGATGAGGTCAGAGCTCCCAGCCTGAGTGCCACTCCTCGGGTGCTGAGCCGTGGGGGGTGACGGCCGCTCTGAGGGAGATGGATGACCTGTACTGGGTGGCTGCCCCGGGAAGCTGCTTCCTATTAATAACAGCAGTAGCACTGCCAGGAGGGGAAGGGGAGGGAGGCAGAGGCAGCGGAGATGGGATAATGCCCCTCACCCCTCACCAAGCCAGGAAAATGGCATCATATTTTCTAGAAGACAAGAATGCCACTTTTAAAGAAAATTAGGCCAGGCGTGGTGGCTCACGCCTGTAATCCCAGCACTTTGGGAGGCCGAGGCGGGCGGATCACCAGGTCAGGAGATCGAGACCATCCTGGTGAACACGATGAAACCCCGCCTCTACTAAAAAAAAAATACAAAAAATTAGCCGGGCATGGTGGTGGGCGTCTGTAGTCCCAGCTACTTGGGAGGCTGAGGCAGGAGAATGGCGTGAACCCTGGAGGCAGAGCTTGCAGTGAGCCGAGATCGCGCCACTGCATTCTAGCCTGGGCGACAGAGCGAAACTCTGTCTCAAAAAAAAAAAAAAAAAAAAAAAAAATTAGGCCTCGTTTGTAAATGGGTCTCTGTCTGCTCTGCGGCCCTCCCTGTGGACAACCCCTCCGTGCATGGAGGCTTCTTCCCCAGCTGGGTGGACCCTACAGGCAGCCAGAGGGATGTCCCCCTCTTACCCCTCCCCTTGACTGGGCCAGCCCCAAACAGAGGCCGTGGCTGAGAGGGAAGTGTCTGTACCCTGAGGCTGGGGAGGGTGAACTTTGTCCAAACTCCTCTGACTCCTTTCTCCGAGGGTGGTTATTGGGAAACAGGAGGGAAGGTGAGTATGGGAGGGAGGAGGAGGAGAAGCAGAGGGAGAACAGAGATGGTGCAGGCTGCTTGGTGGCAGACCGGGGCATGGGCAGGAAGGCCCAATCTGGTCCCACCAGATACCTGGCTTTGCCCTCGTCCTGGGGCAGGCAGGGGGCATTGAGGAGCTGGCAGAACTGTGGACAGAAGGAGAGCGGAGCCGCTTTCTCTCCCAGCGAGAAAAGAGCCCAGTCACTGTCATTTTCAGGGGAAGCAACATGCCACACCCCCCGAAACACCTCTGTCCCCAGCACAGTAGCTCCCGATGGCTGCCCGGTGAGGATGCTGCGGACAGGTCCCGCTGTCCCCCCAGGCTCTGGCATGCTCCCCCCAACCAAGATGCCCCAGCAGGGCCCCTAGTGGCCCAGGTCTGTGGCCATCCTGGTTCCTGTCTCCACTGTCTATCTGGAGCCCCTCTCCAAGCCTCCATCCCCCACCAGCCCCCTCCCCGCCTCACCAGGCCACAGCCCCAGCTTGGTCTCCATCTTCTCACCCAGCCCTGCCTCTCACTGGGCCTCACTGCCGCCTAGCCCTGTCCCTTCTTTGAGCCCTGATCCTCAGCCCTGAGTCCTCTGGCCCCGGACACGTTATACTTCCATGACCAAGGGTCTTTGTAAATTCTTCAGGCGCTCTCCAGAAGCCCCAGTCCCCTCATACTCACAGCTCTGAACACAGCCCAGCCCTGTCCCTAAAACCCAGACAGGACCCGCATGTGCCGTGACCTCCCACTCTCCAGTGTGGCCCCTAAGAACTCAGGGTCGGGCTTGGCATTAGCCTGGAGGCCCGGAGCCTGCTCATTCAGTCCTGAGCTGACAGAGAATGTCATTAGCAGGTTCCTAACTGGGCCACACCTCCTGGGCTGTCAGGACGGCTTGTGCCAGAGAAACATCACACTCCGTATATCTCACTCCTTGGGGTGGTGGCACTTGGTGGTGCCGGGGACTCCCACATGTACTTGTGAGAAGTCTCAGTTCCCCATCTCCTTCTAGCCACCTCTCTGTCACATCCCTCTGCTGGGTTGTGGAGGGGTGGGGTATGTCTCGGGGTGTCCCTGTGTGGCCTCAGGCATCATTTGTAGCTCTCCTGTGGGTTGAGGTTTCTTCTCGGGGCTCATTCACCCCGGCTCCCATAACCCTAACCCACCATTTCCTAAGCAATAACCCCGTATCAAGCACTGGGCTAAGCAGGATCTTCATGACTTCACTAGGTGGGACCTGTCACTATTTTCGTGCTCAGCAGAGGAAATGGAGGTTCAGAGTTGTCAAGCCACTTGCCTAAGGTCACAGAGCTAAACCCTGGTGGAGCTGTGATTAGGCTATAGGTCTGGGTGGCTCCTGCCTGACTTCCTGGGGCTCAAGTTACCCCATATCAAACTGGGAGACCCTGTGTGGTCATTTCTTGGTACCAGAGTCTGGGTGAGGGGCACAGGCAGGGAAGCTGGGTCTGGAACAGTCTGTCAGGTTGGACACTGTGATCTCCTCCCATTGAAGCAGGAGGAGGTGCAGCCACAGGCCGTTAAGTGATTGTTTATTCAAAATGAAAGGAAATCTCCCGAACAAAGCAAGAAACTCAGAGAGAGAAGCGCAGGGCCTGGGTGGGAAAGAAGAAATTATCCTGTCACTGCCCTTCCCCACAAAGCAGGCATAGCTAGAGCTGTCCTAGCCAGCACCAGAGTGGGCCCCTGGCCAGGCGCAATGGCTCACGCCTGTAATCCTAGCGCTTCGGGAGGCCAAGGAGGATCACTTAAGGCCAGGAGTTTGAGACCAGCCTGGGAAACTTGGTGAAACGCCCCGTTTCTACAAAAAGTAGCCAGGTGCCTATAGCCCCAGCTACTCGGGAGGCTGAGGTGGAAGGATCACTTGAGCCCAGGAGTTCAAGGCCATAGTGAGCTATGATCATGCCACTGTACTCCAGCCTAGGCAGCAGAGTGATACCATATCTCAAAACAAAACAAAACAAAACAAAACAAAACAAAACAAAACAAAACAAAACAAAGCAAAAACCCAACAACAAAACAGCAGGCCCCAAGGAAGCCTGTGGCAGGGGCCTGAGGGGTGGTGCAGGTAGGGTTGGTGGGGTTTTCCTGGGTCATGCCTCTAACTAGATAATAATGATGCCTGCCTCGTTGCGGTGCGGTGGGAATACAATGTGCCTATAGTATATATGTAGCGCATACTGTATATGCAGTGTATACAGTGCACATATAGTGCATTTACAGTGTACATCTCGTGCATATATGGTGTATATGTAGCATATATATAGTGCACATGTGCTCTGTAGTGTATATATCGTGCATATGTAGTGTACGCGTAGTGAATATACAGCACATATATAGTACATATGTGGTGCACATGTAGTGTGCATATATGGTACACAGTGCACATAGTGTATATGAAACATATACGTGAAACATATATACACGTGCACTACATTACACGTGTGAATTACATTACACATCTATCATATATGTGGCGTACATGTAGTGGACGTATAGTGCATATGTAGTATATGAATATGTAGTGAATATATAGTGCATATAGAGTACCTATGCAGTGCATATACATGCACTCTATATAACTATACGTGCATTTACACATACACTATATGTGCACTATATATTCACTACATAGGCAATCTATATGCACTGTATATTCACATATATACACTATATGTGCATTACATGTACACTACATTACACTACACCACATTACATTACACACGTGCATTACATTACACATATATATGGTCTATGTGGTGTACATGTAGTGCACATATAGTGTATATATAGTGCATATGTATATATAGTATATATACTATATATACATAGTGCATATGTAGTTTATATGTAGTGAGTAAACTGCATATATAGTACATATGTAATGCATATATATAGTGCATGTATAGTACCTATATCGTACATGTGGTGGACATGTAGGGCACATATGGCATATATAGCGTGTATATATAGTGCACGTGTGGCGCATATGTGGTGCATACACTGCATATGTAGTATATATACATACAGTGCTCAGGGACGATGCACCTCCTGCCTGGGTTCCAGGGGCAGGCACTGCCATCTCCTCTCAGGCCCCCAGGGGGCGCACCTCCCCCCGGCTGGACGTGTTCGGGCAGCGGCTTCCCTTCAGACCCCATGCAAGCAGGTGCTTTTTATTTAGACTGATTTATTATTGAAACAACTTGAATCAGCTTCAAAGTAAGTTAAATGAGAAGAGATCTTCACCCCTAGTCTCATAAATCAAGGGGCATTCAAAGAAAAGGGAAAACAAATCACACAAGCCTGGAAACAGATGGGCTTTCGTGGCCTTGTATTTCTGGCCTCTCTCCTAGGGCGCGCTGGGAACCAGTCTTTCTTTCCTTCCTTCACCTGAAGAGCCTGGGTCGAAAGCTGTGCTCCTTTCCCCCCTCCTCCCCCTCTTTCACCTCCTCCCCCTCCTCCCTCTCCTCCCCCTCCTTCCCCTCCCCTCCTCCTCCCCTACCTCCTCCTCCTCCCCCTCCTCCCTCTCCTCCCCCTCCTTCCCCTCCCCTCCTCCTCCCCTACCTCCTCCTCCTCCTCCCTCTCCTCCCCCTCCTTCCCCTCCCCTCCTCCTCCTCCTCCCCCTCCTCCCTCTCCTCCTCCCCCTCCTCCCTCTCCTCCTCCCCCTCCTCCCTCTCCTCCTCCTCCTTCCCCTCCCCTCCTCCTCCTTCCCCTCCCCTCCTCCTCCCCTACCTCCTCCTCCCCCTTCTCCTCTTCTCCTCCCCCTTCTCCTCCTTCTCCCCCCCTTCTCCTCCTTCTCCCCCCCTTCTCCTCCTTCTCCCCCCCTTCTCCTCCTTCTCCCCCCCTTCTCCTCCTTCTCCCCCCCTTCTCCTCCTTCTCCCCCCCTTCTCCTCCTTCTCCCCCCCTTCTCCTCCTTCTCCCCCCCTTCTCCTCCTTCTCCCTTCCTCCTCCTCCCTCTCCCCCTCTTTCACCTCCCCCTTCTCCTCTTCCTCCTCCTCGTCCTCCCTTCCACGGTCACCAGGGAGAGGCTGGTGTCCCCATAGCGAGGGCTGGATTTAAGTCGAGACAAATTATCCTTCTCCCTTACGCAGTGCACATGCCCAGAGCCCCTTTCTAGCCTCAGGGCTCCTGGTGCCCTGTGGGGCAGGGGAATGTCTCCCGGCAGTGTGGTTTGGGGTTGGGAGTTGGAGGGACTGTGGTTCCTGGATGACTGTGGAGAGATGTGAATTTGGGAGTCTGGTTGTGAGGCCATCTGAGGCTGCCCAGTGTGTGGCTGTCGTGCTTTGTGTCCCTGTGTGTATGTCCTTGTGTGTATGTGTGTCCCCTTGTGTGTCCCCGTGTATGTGTGTGTCCCCGTATGTCTGTGTGTGTATGTGTGTGTGTCCCCGTGTGGGTATGCGTGTGTGTATGTGTGTGTCTCCGTGTGTGTGTGTATGCACACAAAAGCAGCTGAGCATTCCTCAGGCCTGGCCTGGAATTTCAGATCCACTCTGGATGAAAGGAGCTGCTGGCTGCCTCTTCTGTTCCCCTAACTATGGGCACTGCCTTTTCCTTATGCCAAGCTGCCCGCAGCTGAGAGCAATGCAGGGTCTCCCTCTCTGCACAGCAAATTCTGGCTGGGGACTCCACTCTCCTGCTCCACAGGCCACCTGGACGCACTGCCCAGGGCCAAGGGAGGGACACCTGCAGCGGATGGACATCAAAAACTAAGGTCAATGGCCAGGTGCAGTGGCTCATGCCTGTAATCCCAGCACTTAGGGAGGCTGAGGCAGGAGGATCACCTGAGGTCAGGAGTTCAAGACCAGCCTGGCCAACACGGTGAAACCCGTCTCTACTAAAAATGCAAAAATTAGCCAGGTGTGGTGGTGGACACCTGTAATCCCAGCTACTCAGGAGGCTGAGGCAGGAGAATCACTTGAACCTGAGAGGTGGAGGTTGCAGTGAGCCGAGACTGAGCCACTACACTCCAGCCTGGGTGAGAGGGAGAGACTCTGTCTCAAAAAAAAAAAAAAAAAAAGAAACTAAGGTCAATTGCCAATGAACAATGAGACAGAGTGGGGGTGAGACGGGAGGACACACCAGGAGGGGTGCAGGAAATGCCAGAGGCAAGAGACAGATGGGACCAAGGGCCAGAGAGCCTGCTCCAGTGGCTCCTCGGAGTGAGATGGGTCAGAGAGGGAGGCAGGAGACCAGAAAATACCAAGAAAGAAAAATCTAAGGCAAGGGAGACCAAGAAACAAAGAAGAAGGAGTCAGACGTGCAGCTGCAGGGACAAAGACACATAAACCGGGGGTGAGAGAGACAGAGCGAGAGTCGCCTCCAGCTGGGGCTGGGTGGGGAACTTGGTTCCCACCAGGGTTGTGGACTTGGGAGCTTGCTTGCGGGGAGGAGGGCTAATTGGCGATTTCATCCAGGTCCTCCAGAACATCTGCAGAAAAACAAACCCGCTAAACATCTCTCACCGTCTGTCATCTTCATTTTGCTTTTGTCTTCAGAATAAAGAGAATCTGAAACTCCCTAGGAGAAGCAGCGCCAGCAGTTCTCAGGCTGTCTCCCGTTCTGCTCCTTCTTCATGCTTTTCCGGTTGGAGTCTTTGTTCCGCAGCTTCTTGCCCTGGTTCAGGCTGGCGGCTGCTCTGACCCGGCGTGCTGGGGTCTCCACCCCCATCTCTGTCACACTGTGGTCTGGAGTGTCTGGGTCTCTTGCTCCCCTCCCCCTCCCCCCAGGCTCAGCCTGAGCCACCCCCACCCGCCTTGGCCCACGGGACCGCTGCTGATCCTTGCTACTCCCAGCTGTCTCCGTGGCTCAGCCTGCAGATTGACAGGGCCCATAAATCACCGTGGCAAGGCAGGGCCCTGGGAAAGGAACACGGGGCCAGGTGCTGACAGGGCTGGCCTTGGGAGCTGGGGCTCTTGGGTTTCTGGTGAATCGCTGGGGCGTGGAGCCTGTGGCTTCTCTCCCAGCTAAATGGAGCATTTTGGTTGCAGTGCCTGTGTCTCCTGCCGATTTTCTCCAGCTCCCTGGAAGGTGGGACAAGAAGAAATAGGTTGAATGTGAAGCAAGTGGGATTCGGGTTAGACTGAAAAGAAGAATTTGCAGTGATGAGGCTTAACTTTGGAAAGAGGAAACACTGGGATGGGAAATGGTGAAACCCCTTGGCAAGGAGTTGGTAAAATCTGGATGGATTCTGTCTGATGATTTATAGTGCTGCCTGGAGACAGGAGAATGAAACATATGATCCACTCGACACAGAAGCCTTTGCTTTGTTTGAGGGGAGCCCGGGGGCCAGGAGAGCAAAGAAGTTACCAGTGGGGGCTTGGGGAACATGCAGCTCCCCTCCTGACCTGCTGTGTGATCCTGAGCAAGTGACTCAACCTGGCTGGTCTCTATCTGTAAAATGGGGATAATCCCACTTTGTAGAGTTACCATGAAGCTTAAAGGGCAGTGTATGCAAAGGGCTCTGCACAGTGCTTGGCACAGAGAACTTTTAATAAAGCACAGTTATAGGCCAGGCATGGTGGCTCATGCCTGTAATCCCAGCACTTTGGGAGGCAGAGTTGGGTGGATCATCTGAGGTCAGGAGTTCAAGACCAGCCTGGCCAACATGGAGAAACCCCGTCTCTACTAAAAATACATTAGCTGGGTATGTTGGCACATGCCTGTAATCCTAGCTACTCGGGAGGCTGAGGCAGGAGAATCTCTTGAATCCGGGAGGTGGAGGTTGCAGTGAGCCATCATCACATCATTGCTCTCCAGCCTAGGCGAGAGTAAGACTCTGTCTCAAAAAAAAAAGAAAAAGCAGTTATTATTATTGGGCAAGATACTCAGCCTTTCTAAGCCTCAGTATCTTAATTCATAAAATCCTAACCCTCACTTAATCATTCAACACACACCTGGAGAGCACCAATCATGTGCCAGACCCCATCCCAGGCTCTGGGGATGTAGCAGTTCACATAACAGACAAAATTCCTATCCTTACAGAACTAACATTCTAATTAGAGGGAAGGGAGAGAGACAAACAAGAAACAAATAGATGTGCTATGAGAAAATAAAGCCGAATAAGGGGCATAAAGAGTGATAGCTGGTGCAGTGGCTCACGCCAGTGCTTTGGGAGTCCAAGGCAGGAGGATCGCTTGAGGCCATGAGTTTAAGACCAGGCTGGGTAACATAGTGAGATCCTGTCTCTACAAAAAATTAAAAACTTAGCTGGGCATGGTGGTGTGTGGCTGTAGTCCCAGCTACTTGGGAGGCTGAGACAGGGGGATTGCGTGAGCCCAGCAACTCAAGGTTGCAGTGAGCCGTGATTGCACCATTGCACCCCAGCCTGGGCAACTTAGAGTGAGACTCCATCTCTTTTTTTAAAAAAGTGAGAGATAGAAGAGGCTATTTAATATAAGGTGTCCAGACAGGCTGCTCTGATAATATTTCAGCAGAAACTTTCAGGAAGTGAAGGAGTGAGCTGATAGGGGATATAAGGGTGGAGCATGCAGGCAGTGGGAACAGTGATTGCAAAGGCCCTGAGGCAGGTGAGTGTGGTTGGATTGGAGCCCAGGTGGGGAGAGTGGGAGGAGAAGCCATTGAAGAGGAAACACATAGTTCGTTGTAAAGGCTTATCTATTGGCCCACGCGGCACTCTTGCAGAATTTTGCTAGTGGAGTTCACCTGCCCTGGGAGGCCCTTTGTTTCCAGCATCCTGGGTGAACTGGATCTCCTGCCACTCCTACCTGTTCAGGACCTAGAGAACAGCAAGCCCGAGGCTCCATCTCCTGTTTACCGCTGGCTGTTCTGCTCTGCTTCTGATCCATGGCATGCAGCCATGACTTTATAACCTACAAAATCCTTTATTGCCGTAAGTGGAGAGGAGTTTCATGCATGCAAACTTGTCCCAACCTGGCAGCTTCATCTTCATTTTGTAAATGTTGCAATGAAACTCCAGGAGGTTCTGTGCTTGCTGGAGGCGTATGGGCCATATGGTGTGGAGGAAGGGCTGTAGTTGACCACTCCTTTATAAGCAGCTTTGTAAATGTATATATTTCAAGATGACACACACATACACACACCCCAGTCCCAGAGTGACACAATCATAGGGCCATTGCCAGAGCAATCATGAGTACCGAAAAAGTGAACACATGGCCTCTGCACACCAGGTCCCAGGCCGCAGCTGTGGCAGACATCCCTAATCAATCACAGGACTCCTTCATGCTGAGCTCAGATGCAACCTCAGAATCCTGGAAAGCCCATATGGGGTTGATTTATAAAAGGAAGCATTGGCCATTTTTGCTGCAGGGGCAAGCTGTCCTGGGGGGCCTTTCCTGGGGGATAGGGAACAGCATTGGCCTAATCTCGGGTCTTGGAACCCTGTTCTTGAACCCTTGGCAGCATTCTCTGCCGGATTTATAAAGTGACTGCAGCTCTGGAACATGAGACAAAATCAGTGCAGCCTCAGAGAGCGCTGTCTCGAAATTGGCTTTCCAGCGAGCGGCTGGGTCTCCTACTCACCCCACAGGTGGGGCTGTTTGAGTCCCTGGTAGGATTTGTTCCAGCTGCCAGACATGGATTAGGCTTTTGACTGTTGAACCCAGACAAGGGGACCAGCTGTTTAATGAGCTGGAGGAGGAAGTGGCTCCTGAAAGCAAGTCCTTTTCTTGGCTCAGGCATGCAGATCAGACATGGAACCAGGAAAGCTGCCTCGCCAAGCTTGGTAACCAGAGGGAAATGAATGATAGTGATCTGACAGGGAAGGATAAGGACAGGGGAGAAGAGGGGAGGTGGGGAGAGGAGCAGGAGGGGAGGAGCCAGGAGGGAAATCATGGACCAGCCTTTGCCTAGACCCCAGGGCTCTGCTGCAGGCTCCACTCCTCTTGGATTCTTTTGCTATCAGAATCATTGTGCCTTGGATCCTGGAGATCCCGAGGCATGTAGATGATCTAGGGGTAGGCTAGATACAGATTTACATTGATACCTGGAGACAGGATAACCTGGGTTCAAATTCCTGTTCCTCATTGACTTGCCTCCGTTTCCTCATCTACAAAATGGGCTTCGTGTTTCCATGAGCAGGGGCGTAATGCTGTCAGACTTCCCCACCCTGTCACATTGTGCCATTCAGCTTCTGGTAGATGTTCAAACTGCCATTTGGACCTTTATCCATGGGATTTCAGTGTCTCTCTCTTGATTGGATCTGAACCTGGTGGAGGAGGTGGTGGGTTTATTCATTAGAACCCACTGAACATTAATGGCACCCACCCACGTGTTTGATGTGACGATGAAGCAGGTGAAGGTATGTTTGTAGCTGCTTGTATGCTCCATGTCTAGATATATAGCTAATCCATACCTATGCATATCTATACCTATCAATACACACTGGGGCCCAGCACAGATCGGTGCTTAGTTTGTTTGCTTTTTGAGACAGTGTCTTGCTCTGTTGCCCAGGCTGGAGTGCAGCGGCATGATCTTGGCTCACTGCAACCTCCACCTCCCAGGTTCAAGCAATTCTCATGCCTCAGCTTCCTGAGTAGCTGGGATTGCAGGTGCCTGACACCAGGCCTGGCTTGTTTTTTTTTTTTTTTAGTAGAGACAGGGCTTCACCATGTTGCCAGGTTGGTCTCGAACTCCTGGCCTCAAGCAATCCACCCACCTCAGCCTCCCAAAGTGCTGGGATTACAGGTGTGAGCCACTGCACCCGGCCAGATTGGTGCTTAGTTTAATTTCAGCTGGCGAGTCCTTCCCGTCCAGCCTCCTCCTAATGTGCCATTGTGGGGAGAGGGCAGGGAGGGTCTGAGAGCAGCCTCATGCCTTCCTGGAAGAGTGGGCCTGCCCTGGGGCCTGGAAAGCAGGGATGCGGTGGCAGCTCCCCAGGCAGCTTCCTGCTCCTCAGCTGAGATTTGGAATGAGTGATCCCCTCCCTGCGCAAACCCAGGTAGTCCTCAGGGAGGCAGGTGAGGGGAAGGTTTCAACCCCGCTTCTGCCACCAACAGCAAGGGGTGACCTGGGGGAAGTGAGTAGGTTCGGCCTGGGCTTGGGGCTCCGAGGAGATGGGTGGCAGGGCACAGCCTCCTAGAAGGTCAGGGAAGCAGGGCTAGCTCCAGTCACTGTCCCAACTGTCACCTAGTTTATGGAGAACTGCTCTGTGCCAGGCCCAGTGCTGAATAAGACACGCACGGTCCTGGCTCTCAGGCGGTTGATATTAACATGCTATCCTTCATGAAAATCGTGAGAGTGCTGTCGGCCACAGTTCCACAGAGAAGCCGTTGGGGCCACATGCATTTCAGATTTCAAAATCGTTTTCAGATTTTATAAATGTAATGTTCCCTATATTACGGACAACTCCAACATATTCATATTTCTGTAGTGAAATACATATGAATAGTGGGATACAGACTGTTAAGTATCTCTAAGGTCAGTTCAGTTTAGGTTTTGCTGCCAAATGAGTTTTGAAAAGCTTTTTGGTCTCAGAGCTTTGGGGATGTTGGAATGGCAGAGGAGGGATGAGGGACTGACCACTTCCCGAGCTCTGAGAAGCACTGGGCCGAGCACTTTCACTGGCTGAATACATTAAACGCTCACAACAGCCCTGTGAGGTCCGTTCTATTTTTGTCATTCTGACTGTACAGAAGAGGAGATCCAGGCACAGAGAGGTTAAGTAATTCACCGAAGTTCACACAGCTAGTAAGAGGCAGAGCTTGGATTCAAACCCCTCAGGGGCCAAAGCCTGCCAAGGTCACATAGTTTACAATCCAATGTATGGTGGGCAGGTTGGGGAGGTGGGGGGAGCACTAGCACAAAGATGGTTACAATACAGTGGAAGAAGTGCCAGAACTGGGGGGTCCAGGTCCCTGAAGCCCAGAGGCAGGGGCCCAACTCAGCTTAACGGTTGGGGAAGATGCCCTAGGGGAGCTGGCAGCTTCCCCAACCCCGAGGGCACCAGCCAGGTAACAGCGGGGAAGGGAAAAGTGTTTCAAGTGAAGGAAATAGCATAAACAGCAAGAACAAAGGCCTAGAGGAGAGAGAGAGCAAAATGGGGGTGCAGCCTGGAATGGGAGGCCACGGGGAAGGAGGTGGGGGCTTGGAGGGTAAGCTGGGACCAGCCTCACAGGACCTGCGGGGCCACACTGTGTCCTCCTGACTCATCTACTCCCTGACCCCTCACACCACCCTGGGGAATCCCATGATGGGAGGAGGTCAGACCTTCCTGCCTTCTGTCCAGGAAGAGGGATCTGAGGAACAGGACTGTTTCCCATGCATGAGATCCTGAGTCCACAACCCCAACCGAGCTCCCCTTCAAAGGTGGTGGGCAGGGGAGCAGGGGACTCGGAGACACACAGGGAGGGAAGGAGTATTTTTTTTTCTTTCTTTTTGAGACAGAGTCTCACTCTGTCACCCAGGCTGGAGCACAGGGGCACGATCTTGCAACCTCTGCCTCCCGGGTTCAAGCGATTCTCATGCCTCATCCTCCCAAGTAGCTGGGATTACAGCATGCACCCCCACAACTGGCTCATTTTTGTACTATTAGTGGAGACAAGCTTTCGCCATGTTGGTCAGTCTGGTCTCGAACTCCTGACCTCAAGTGATCCACCCACCTTGGGCTCCCAAAATGTTAGGATGACAGGCGTGAGCCACTGCTCTTGGCCGGGAAGGATTCTTTATCTTTGACTAGGAGTGCTTGATGAAACACCAGGGCTGGGGAAGGGGTGGGAGGATGAGAAGTGGACCAGTCCTTGCAGTGTCAGGACTCCCTCCCTGGGGGGCCATCTCCTCCCTCCCTAACAGGCTGGGTGCTCGGCTCCAGCCACTGCCAGGCGAGCAAACCCTCTGAGTGCCGAGGATGCACAAGCTGCCTCTCTCCTGGAGACGAGCCCTTGCCTGACAGATGAAATCTTTATTATGGTGATTTTTATTTGGGGGCGTGTGAGTGCGTGCACATCTGGGGCCCAGGCGGCAGCCGAAATTCCCACAAACGTGGCTCATGAATATTCCACAGTGTTGCCTACCGCACTTTGCAGCCATCGATTATTTATATGTGAAATAACGAAAGCTTCATAAATAATGGAACTGCCTGTGTCCCAGCTGCGTCTCCCGCGTCCCTCTGCCTGGCCCAGGTGAGGGGATGGGCTCTGCAGGGAACTGGCATCCGAGCAGGGAGTGGCCTTGACGTTCAAAAACTACTTTCTCCAGCAGAATCCACATCCTTCATAGGAAGGAGGACTGCGTGGCACGGGAATGTGTATGTGTGTGCACACTGTATGCACATATTGCGTGTACTCACTTTCCCACCCAGGGAGGGGCCAGAACAGGCAGGGCTGGGCCGCTGGGGTTGTTTATACTGTAGACTCTGCAGTGTAGACTCTGTGCAGATGGGCACAGAGAAAAACCTTGTGTTAGATTACTGATGAGCTGGGAAAACAGCAGACATTTCTTTGTTCAATTCAATTTGAACCTCACCACTGTTGACTTGGAGTCGGCCAGTGTCTGATTCAGGAGAGGAAAATGGCGTTATGAAGTTCTCCCCTGTGTCACCCCTTTATTCATTTATTTATTTATTTATTTATTTATTTATTTATTTATTTAGAGACAGAGTCTCACTCTGTTGCCCAGGCTGGAGTACAGTGGTGTGATCTTGGCTCACTGCAACCTCCGCCACCTGGGTTCAAGTGATTCTCCTGCCTCAGCCTCCTGAGTAGCTGGGATTACAGGCACGCACCAACACACCTGGCTAATTTTTTATATTTTTAGTAGAGATGGGGTTTCACCATGTTGGCCAGGCTGGTCTCGAACTCCTGACCTCGTGATCTGCCTGCCTCGGCCTCCCAAATCACGCCCAGCCGAGTGTTACCCCTTTAGACACAGAGCATGTCTTAAAGGGACAGAGAAAGCCTCCAATCAGCCTTGTCCCCCAAATCCTGCACTACACAAACTGCTTCCAAGTCTTCAGGGCAAATGTTTGGGGTTCAGGGGAGGTGAATTCATGGCAGATGAGCAGGTGTGCCCATGCAGAGTGGAAGCCTGGGATTGAAGGTGAAGACCTGTGTGCCCAATTCCTCACCACCCACCAGACATTTGACAATAGCTTCTTCCTCTGAGCAACTTCCATTTCTCAGTCTTTCACCTCCATCGTCTCCAGTCTGTACAACCACCTTTAAGGCAGGTGCAATTAAAATACCGCTTTGCAGAGATGGTTAGCGCAGTTAAATAATTTGTCCAAAGTTGCAGAGCTTGATAAGTAGGAGAGCCTGAGCCTGTCCAGTTTTCCCCTTTCCACTGTTTTCTTCCTTCCTCCCTCCCTCCCTCCTTCTCTCTCTCCCTCCTTCCCTCCCTCCCTCTCTTTCTCTCCCTTTCTCCTTCCTTCCTTCTCTCCTTCCTTCCTTCCCTCCCTCCCTTTCTCTCTCTTTCTCCTTCCTTCCTTTCTTCCCTCCCTGCCCCTCCCTCCCTCCCTCCCTCCCTCCCTTCCTTCCTTCCTTCCTCTCTTTCTCTCTTTCTTTCTTTCTCAGACAACTCTCACTCTGTCACCCAGGCTGGAGTGCAGTGGCGCAATGTTGGCTCCCTGCAACCTCTACCTCCCAGGTTCAAGCAATTCTTGTGCCTCAGCTTCCCGAGTAGCTGGGACTACAGATGTGTGTCACCATGCCCAGCTAATTTTTGTATTTTTAGTAGAGATGGGTTTTCACCATGTTGGCCAGGTTGGTCTCAAACTCTTGACCTCAAGTGATCCACCTGCCTCGGCCTCCCAAATTGCAGGGATTACAGGCGTGAGCCACTGCTCCCGGCCCACTGTTTTCCAATTAAGGCCTTGCCTATTGTCTGGCCAGCACTGGACCAGGGCAAGGACATCTACATCCTCAAGCAGTGCACATTTTCTCTGTGACTGCTGAAAGGGGGAAGTGTGTGGACTATACATTGATTGGGACATTGAATTATTTGTATGAAGTACAAGTTGGGTAAAATACAAAAACTAAGTGTGACGAATGTTCTTATCCCTGGTTGAATCACTAGGGGAGCTTTTTGAAAAATGGTTTTGAATTAAACTTTATTTTGAGATAATTATAGATACACATACAATTGTAGAAAATAATACAGACAGATCCCATGTACCCTTTACCCAGCTTTTCCCAATGTTAACAGTGTGCAAAACTGTAGTATAATATTATGCCAGTAAGCAGACGTTAATATAACACGCTATGCTGGGCGCGGTGGCTCATGCCTGTAGTCTCAGCACTTTGGGAGGCCAAGGCGGACAGACTGCTTGTAGGCCAGGAGTTCTGGACCAGACTGGGCAACATGGTGAAGCCCCGTCTCTACAAAAATAATAAAAATTAGCCAGATGTGGTGGCTGTAGTCCCAGCTACTAGGGAGGCTAAAGTGGGAGGATCACTTGAGCCTGGGAGGTCAATTCTGCAGTGAGCTGAGATCATATCACTGCATTCCAGCTTGGACACCAGAGTGAGACTCTCTATGTATGTATGTATGTATCTGTCTATCTATCTATCTATCTCTATGTATCTATGTATCTAAAATCCACTGATCTTATTCAGATATCAGCAGTTTCCTATCATGCTAATTTGTGTGTTTATGCATTTTGATTACATGTGTAGGTTTGTGTATCAAGATACAGAGAAGTCCCATTGGCATGAGGGCCTCTTATGTTGCCCTTTTATAACCATATCCACCTACTCCCCCTCCCCCTCTCTACCCCAACCCCATCCCTGACCCTTGGCAACCATTCATCTGTTCTCTCTATAATTTTGTCATTTTGAGAATGTTCTATAAACGGAGTCATACAGCATGTAACCTTTCAAGATTGGCTTTTTTTTTTCACTCACTCAGCATCGTTCCCTTAAAATTCATCCTAATTGGAATGTGTATCAGTAGTTTGTTCCTTTGTATTGTTGGGTAGTATTCTACGGTATGGGTGCAACACGGTTTAACTCATTGAAGGATAACTGGGTCATTTTCAGTTTTGACTGTTACAAATAAAGCTGCTGCTGGGGTGCCTTTAAAACACTCAGACTGGAGGATCTGACTCAAACAAGAGTGGGTCGAGGGTAAGCCCTGGAAATGTATAAAAGTTTGTGCCATCACTGACCAGGGTAAGGCATGAATGCAGAGCTTGGGGAGTAAATAAAGTTTAGACTTGATCCTCACCACACCCGTAAAGTGTAAAACAAAGATATATATGTAGTCAAAGATATGTGCCTTGTATGGACAGCTTGAGTTCTCTGAGGTTACTTCTATCTTTGTCTGTAATAGAAAAGGCAATATGTGGCTGGATGCGGTGGCTCACGTCTGTAATCCCAGCAATTTGAGAGGCTGAGGCGGGTGGATCACCTGAGGCCAGGAGTTTGAGACCAGCCTGGGCAATATGGTGAAACCCCATCTCTACTAAAAATACAAAATTAGCTAGGCAAGGTGGCTTACGCCTGTAATCCCAGCTACTTGGGAGGCTGAGGCAGGAGAATTGCTTGAACCTGGTAGGTGGAGGTTGCAGTGAGCTGAGATTGTGCCACTGCACTCCAGCCTGGGCAGCAGAACAAGACTGTCTCTGAGCTGAGATTGTGCCACTGCACTCCAGCCTGGGCAGCAGAACAAGACTGTCTCCAAAAAAAAAAAAAAAAAAGAAGGAAAAAAAAAAAAACAGAAAAAAAAGGCAATATGTGTTTGGGGAGAAAGTTCTGGTCTGGGGTTTTGGAGGATTTGTGTTGAACTCTTTCTCTTTGTACCCTTGATTTCTTGCCTCATGACGGGCCTCAGTTTGTCCATCTGCAAACTGGGAGCTGATTTTACTTCTGTAGATATTTATGATAGAGGAAAGCAATTGTGGCTGTGGTCCTGGGATTCCTCCAGTGCAGACACCTGGGTTCATCTGAAGGCAGGGAAGGAGCTCCTGCCTCAGTTCCTGCCCGTGAGTTGGAAGGGCTGGGAGCATCCTCAGGGCAGCTGGTCCCTGCTGCAAGTCTCCCTCAGCAGCCCATGCAGCTGACATTGCCCAGATGTGACATTGTCACTTGCAGCTCAGGACAGAGGATCGGTCCCTGGGAGAAAAGACAACTTCAGGGCGAACTAATGAGGCCAAACCACACACCACTTCCTCCCTGCATCCCAGCCCTCCTCCTGCCTCACTGATAGCCCCTCATCCTGCTTCTCTCACTCCCCTCGGCTCTCCCTCCGGAAGGAAAGCCGGACCCCCTCTCTGCTTCCAGACCAAGGCTGGAATTATTTAATGCCAAATCAGTAAAAGCGTCAGCAGCTTGCAGCTTAACTGCTAAGAGGAATGATTCATAACCCCATGCCAGGCACCGAGCACTTCCTTCCCATCGCCTCGGCCCACCCTGCGCGAGAGAGGAGATAAATTACTGTCATTGCTTTTTATGGCACATATAATCGGGTGGCAACATGGAGACTCGACTCATCTCAAAGTCATTTACAATGAATTATTCATTTGGCTGAAAAAAGTCTTCAATTGGAGGGGGAAATAGCCTCTCGACTCCCTGGCTTCGGGCTGCCCTGTTGGTAGGTGGGGAGGTAATCCTGGGCCTGGGAGATCCAAGTTCCCCTCGGTAACTTCTGGACCTCAGAATCCGATAGCATGGGCAAGAGGGTAGGGGTAGGAGTCTGAGCTGCAGGAACTCACTTACCTAACGTGCTTCTGGAAAATACTGCTGGGGTCCTGGAGTATCTATCCCTCCGACTGGCATACTCAGAGGAAACCACAGATCCTTGTTCACATCAGGTAACCCCTCCCTTCCTCCCTCCCTCTCCTTTCTTTCTTTCTATAAACATTTCTTTCCCCTAAGACAGAATCTCACTCTGTCACCCAGTTTGGAGTGCAGCGGGGCGATCTCAGCTCATTGCAACCTCCGCCTCCTGGGTTCAAGTGATTCTTGTGCCTCAGCCTCCCAAGTAGTTGGGATTACAGGCTCCCCAGTAGCTGGGATTACAGGCACCACCATGCTCCACTAATTTTCTGTATTTTTAGTAAAGATGAGATTTCATCATATTGGCCAGTCTCGTCTTGAACTCCAGGCCTCATGTGGTCTGCCCGCCTTGGCCTCCCAAAGTGCTGGGATTACAGGCGTGGGCCACCATGCCTGGCCTCTATAAACATTTGTTATCTACTAATATGTGCATATCAGTCAGGATATGGCACCTTACGCTGCAGTAACAAGCATCCCCCTAATTTCAGAGGTGTAAGAGCACAAGGTATATTTCTCAGGCAACTCATCACACAGGTCTTTGTCGTTCTCACTCTGGGAGGCGGCTGGTGGAGCAGCCACTATCTTGCTGGTTGCTGCCACAAGCATATCCTCTGAAAACATACACTCAGAAAGGACACATGTTGCTTCTGTTTCCATTTCATGAGCCAAAGCAAGTCTCACGGCCACACCAAACTTCAAATGGGCAGGAAAGTGCCGCCTGACCTTATGCCCTGCAGGAGGAGAAAAAGGAACATCTGTGAACGCCCCTGATGCTTATTTCACAGGGGCTGTGTCAGGCCTTGGAAAGTAACAATGAAAGGGACCTAGTCTTTTTTCTTGATGGTCTAGTGCAAGGGGCAGATGGAAAAGACAGATGCACAGAAACGGATGATCCAGGGGGCTCCGCTCCAGGAAAGAGGCCTTCCTGGAACTCCCAGGAGGAAGGGCGATGTGGGATCTGGCCTCAAGGGACCTGATCTTGGAACTTTTTGGTCATGGGCAAGTGAATTCATGTCTTTGAGCCTCAGTTTCTTCCTCCTTCATGTGGGGGTGATGAAGGTGAGACAGTAGCACCCCACTCATTGGGTGGTTGTGAGAAATGCGTGAAATGTCTGTCGAAGCCTTTGGAAGGTGAGTCATTGGCATGGTTTGCTATGAATTCATTTACACTTGTTTTTAGAATAACAACGCTAAGTTGCTTCTCGCAGGGACATTCAGTTCCTGAGGTTGGCCCCTGCCAACTATGCTTCTGAATCAGGGTTCAGCCTGGTAGGCCTGGCTGGCTGGGGGCTCCCCAAGGGGCAGCTCCAGCTTTATGAAAATAGCAATTTCCCTGGAGAACTCAAGTGTGGACTGGGGGCAGTGCCCCTTCCTGGTAGGAGGGGCTTTGGGCTGGAGGGTGGCCTAAGCATGGTGAGTGTGGAGCTCACCTAGAGGCCTCATCTGTGGGTGAGGTCCCAAGTCCTATCCCCAGCTCCCTCTGAGCCGCAGCCCCCATGGCATTCATTCATTTATCCAACACATATTGATTGAGTGCTGGCACTCGCAGGCATTGCGCTGGGGCTGAGGACACAGCAGATGAACAGGACAGACCAGCTTCTATTCTCATGGTGCTTGCATGGCAGTGGGAGAACAGGTCATTTTTGTGGTTGACACTGTTGGTTGACCAAATGCCCCGGGATCCCTTTGCTCATTTCTGTGAGTTTGTCCCTCTGTTTCTGTGTGCTTTTTTCTTTTTTGAGTTGGAGTCTCGCTCTGTTGCTCAGGCTGGAGTGCAATGGCGCGATCTGGGCCCACTGCAACCTCTGCCTTCCGGGTTCAAGTGATTCTCCTGCCTCAGCCTCCTGAGTAGCTGGGATTATAGGCGTGCACCACCACACCCAGCTAATTTTTGTATTTTTGGTAGAGACGGGGTTTCACCATGTTGGCCAGGCTGGTCCCAAACTCCTGATCTCAGGTGACCCACCTGCCTCGGCCTCCCAAAGTTCTGGGATTACAGGCGTCAGCCACCGCGCTCGGCCTTGTGTGATTTGTTTCTGAGAGCCAGCCTGCACCTGTGACTCTCTTTAGAGGACTGCCCCGGGCTATGAGAGCTGGTGTGCCCAATGCATACAGAGATCAGGAAGTGTGCTGAGAGTTCATGTTTCCCCAGAGGCAGCCCTTAGCTCAGGACTGATGAGTGTTGGAGAATGGAAGTCCTGCTCCCTCGCCTTGAGTTGGGACATCCCTTAAGATGTCATTTCTACTCTAGGGCCTCCCATAGGGCCAGGCTAAGGCTGAGGCTTTGCTCGAAATTGCCCCCCTGGTTAGCTTCCTCCCTTCTCTGTCCTGCCCCCTTATCAGTTTCTTCTGGGAGCACCTTCTTGAATCATCAGCACACAGATCCTCATAGCAGGGTTTGCTTCTGGGGAGCCTCACTTACAACACTTATCTGAAACCCACCCCTTCCTTCCTCAGTGGGCAGAGCCTCTGTTTTGTTCTCAGCTCTTTCTCCTCTCCACAGGACTCAGCACGAGTACTGTTGGTCTGACTGGTCCCACTCGATTTGCCCTGAATTGCGTTAGCTGGGAACAGGTGACTCAGATGTGGCCAAGGACACAGGATGGGATATCTGTGGGGCGGCTTCTGGGAATCGTTTTCTTTTTCTTTTCTTTTTTCCTTAAGGCAGAGTCTGGTTCTGTCGCCCAGAGAGCAGTAACACGATCTCAGCTCACTGCAACCTCTGCCTCCCGGGTTCAAGCAATTTTCATGCCTCAGGCTCCTGAGTAGCTGGAGTTACAGGCACGTGCTACCATGCCTGGCTAATGTTTTGTATTTTTAGTAGAGACAGGGTTTCACCATGTTGGCTGGGCTGGTCTTGAACTCCCTACCTCAAGCGATCTGCTCACCTCAGACTCCCAAAATGCTGGGATTACAGGTGTGAGCCACCACACTGGCTTGGGAATGGTTTTCTTAAAACAATAGGCAGAGGATGAATCCACTTCCCCCACTGGACACACAGCCACATGCAATGGCAGGAACCTTGGCCAGTGCACTGAGGAAGCTGACACACCAAGGATGGTGTGGTGAAGGCACCTGTGCTCCACACGATGCCCGGGAGGCTCAGATTGCCAGCCTGGAGCCCCACACCTCAGAATGCCTTGTTCTGTGAAATGAGAAATCCCCTATTTGGCAAAGCCATTTTGAGTCTGGTCTGCTGTTATTTGCAACCAAAAATATCCCAGTGGATATGATTTTATTTATTTATTTTATTTTATTTTATTTTTGAGACGGAGTCTTGCTGTGTCACCTAGGCTGGAGTGCAATGAGGCAGTCTCCACCTCCCGGGTTCAAATGATTCTCCTGCCTCAGCCTCCTGAGTAGCTGGGATTACAGACATCTGCCACCACGCACAGCTAATTTTTGTATTTTTAGTAGAGATAGGGCTTCACCATGTTGGCCAGGCTGGTCTCAAACTCCTTACCTCAGGTGATCCGCCTGCCTCGGCCTCCCAAAGTGCTGGGATTACAGGCTTGAGCCACCACGCCCAGCTTGACACAGTGGATATGATTTTAGATAGTGATAAGTTGCCATGAAAGATGGGTTCCTTCCAGGTCTCTGTTTAGTTTGGCAGGTGGGTCCCATTGGGCTTCCCTCATGTACTAGGTTTGCAATAAATTATACGGTGTCATATGGCATGGGGTAAGGAATAGGCTTTATTGGGGAAACAGAAAACTAACAAGGCAGAGTCAATAAGCAAAACAAATTGAAGGTATGGGGTCAGATAACAGTGGGGAGGACTTCAGGTGCCCTGGGAATGTAACCTCACATTATTTATCCCTCATGTCTCCTGAAACATCTTTTCTGTTTGTTTGCTCTTTTGGTCTCTATAAATCTTGTTTCCTTCTTTGCTATGGCCATCAGGAAGCTCAGAGTTAATTTGTGGCACCTCTCATTTACTGTTAGTACCTTATAGTGTGTAAGTTCGTATTGTCCCTTTAGCCTGACATTATCTTATTTTTCCTTTGCTCCAAGTTCCTCATCCATCTGTTTTTATTCTGTTGGGCTCTGCCTATTTCTGTAAGTTCCATCAGTTATTCTTCAGAGTGAAGCAGGATATGCCTGAATCCATCCATCCATCCCCTGAAGCTGTACTTAGAACCTCCCTGAGGATGGTGACTGCTAAGTGGCTCCGAAGAGCCTCCCCAGGCATCTGGCAGGCGGGGGAAAAGCTGAGAAAGGCCTCTTTCTCTGTAGCTTCAAGGAGGTATTTATTGGCTGTCTTTCAGGCACATTTTAGCTGTCATCCAACATTCTCAACCTTAGTCCCCTTCTCTGGGCTAAGGGGAGAATGATGGTCCTACCCCAGTCTCCCAGATGCCAGGTCTGGGAAAGGGAGTGGAAAATCCTTTGAAATTCCCAATAAATAAATAAAAATAATGTGGAGGGCTCATCACCATGGAGACCAAAGGCTTGTTTGGTCGTCATGGTGACCCTGGGATAGGCTGTCTGCCCAAAATGATCAGCATCACTAGGAAAGAAGGGCCAAGAGGTGGAGAGACAGGACCGCATGCCACAGGGTGAGAGCCAGGCGCCGGCAGATTTCTCGAGGCAGGTCGAGAACAAGAGTGGGATGATATGGAGGTGTGGGAGATCAAAGGGGAGAGCACACTATCTTCTAGAACTTTCTTCCCGCCACTCTGCCCCCTCTTTCATCCACCTGATTCCTTCTGGGCCCCGTGCCCCCCGGGCTGGGAGGGGAACCTGGCCTACTCCTTGGCAGTGCTGCCAGGGAGTCTCCATGACAACCCCAGCCCCCACCTGTGGGAGTGGAGCCCTCGGCTAGGGCCTCAAGGGAGTTGCCTGGGTAACCGGGCTCCCTTGCCCCACTTCCCCGCCAACCAAACCTCCTCGGCCCCTCCCCCTCTTTGCGATGGGAGGGTGAGAGGATGGGGTCACCATGGAGACCCAGCTTCCCTCCCGCTGCCCCCTTTCCAGAGCAGCTGTCACAGGATGATGGTCGGGAGGAGACCTGGGAACAAGGGTGTCTGCTGGCGAGGAGACAAATGACCAAGACCCTCTCTCTGGCGGAGGAAGAGCATCCTGGCTCTTTAAGAAGTGACACTTCTTGGGATGTTTGGGGTGTTGAGTGCAACTCCCCTCAGCCACCCCCTGCTGGAAGTCCTGGGCTCAGTGGAGTGGGCCTGGGCAATGAGTTCTGGACGGGGGACCTTCTCCCTCCCTGCCTGGCTCTTCCCCTGCAGAGGAGCTGTGGCTCATTCAGCAACGGAGAACACTCAGGTGGTTAACGAGCATTTATTTCCCAAACGAGGAGACAGTTACATGACTAGTTATTTTATCTTGCTAATGAAAATACATAAAAAACAAAATGGCCAATTAGCAAGGCCATTTGTTCCCAGGTCTTGGCTGTTTCTTTCTGGAGAGGGAAGCCATTCTCTGGGTTGGGGCTGGCCCCTCAGTCAACTGTGGTGGCCTCTGAGGCCCCTTCCCCTCACTCCTGCCCTTGTGGTCCCTGGTACCCTTGCCTTTGATTTCTGATGTGTGCTGCCAGCAGCCAGGAAACCCCTGCCGGTGTTCCCTGCCAACCCCCCTCTGTAGCCTTCTCATTTCTTTCTTTCTTTCTTTCTTTTTCTTTTCTTTTTTTTTTTTTGGAGATGGAGTCTTGCTTTGTTGCTCACCAGGCTGGAGTGCAGTGGCGTGATCTCGGCTCACCGCAACCTCCGCCTCCCAGGTTCAAGTGATTCTCCTGCCTCAGCCTCCCGAGTAGCTGGGATTACAGGCATGCACCACCACACCCAGCTAATTTTTGTATTTTTAGTAGAGATGGGGCTTCACCATGTTGTCCAGGCTGGTCTTGAACTCCTGACCTCAAGTGATCCCCCCCACTCCCCGCCTCGGTCTCCCAAAGTGCTGGGATTACAGGCATGAGCCACCGCTCCCAGTAGCTTCTCATGTCTTTCCTTCAGCTGGCTAGACACCGCTGGGTTCTCTCTTCCTTTCCTCACCACCTCCTTCTCTAGCTTCTAATAAAATACTTCATTTTCTTTGCTCTGCTCCCAACCAGACTTCCTCACTGTCGCCACCCTCATTTCTTTCTTTCTTTCTTTTTTTTTTTTTGAGACAGAGTCTTACTCTGTTGCCCAGGATGGAGTGCTAGAGTGCAGTGGTGCAATCTCAGCTCACTGCAACCTCCATCTCTCAGGTTCAAGTGATTCTCCTGCCTCAGCCTCCCGAGTAGCTGGGATTATAGGCACGTACCACCACACTCAGCTAATTTTTGTATTTTTAGTAGAGACGGGGTTTCACCATGTTAGCCAGGCTGGTCTCGAACTCCTGACCTCAAGTGAACCACCCACCTCAGCCTCCCTAAGTGCCGGGATTACAAGCATGAGCCACTGCGCCAGGCCCCCACCTCATTTCAACGTCAGTTTGAATTCTTCCTCTTCCAAGAAGTTTGCTCGATAGAACAGACTAGGCCTGCTAAGAATGTTTACTTGCTCCCCATTCAGCCACGTTTCCAGGAAACCGCCTCCTGAGCCTTTCGCTGTCTGGAGAATCTGGAGGCCTCCACCCCCTATCCCTGCAAATAGAAATGCGGGGTTTGGGCTCCGGTTCTAGTGGCCTTGGTTTCTGCCTTGAGCCTGGAGCTCTCACAGATTCTGACAGCACCTCGGCCACTGTGGGTGCTCAGGGGATTCGTGGAGCTGTCAGGCCTTCTCTGTGGCCGGCGAGATCTCCTGCCGCTTGTAGAGAAATGGGATTGATACATTACATATTTATGACCTGTTGAATTCAAGGGAGACAGGCAGGAGAGGAGAGAAAAGGCAGCCAGGGAAGGGGTGCTGAAAAGGGATCCCCGGCTGTCCCCGGCAAGCTTGGTGACCAGTGAGCTGGACTCAAAATTGTAGTTTGACTGATCACCTGCAAACACAAGGAAGCTATGTCCCTGGGAGCTGGCAGGGAGGGTGCAGGGTGGCACCTAGCAGCAAAAGAAAACAAAATAAACCTGTTATAATTTGCATCGCTGCGGAAAGCAGGGCACATGCAGGCGAAGGGGAGGAGCCACTGTGGGAGGGGGGCAACCACGATGGGGGCTCTGTGAGTGTAAACTAGAGAACCCAGAAAGACACACAGTCCCTGGGAACCTGGAAGCTACCGTGTTCCTGCTGCACCCTTACGTGTGTACTTTGCAAGGTGGGTACCACCATCCCCATGTTATGGATAGATAAATCAAGGCTCAGGGAAAAGGCAGTATGTCCTTCCAGTATGTCCACTGGAAGGCTGTAAGCCAGAGGGGTTAAGAGTTTGGAATCCAGAGGCGCTCACTCTGCTTAGCTTTGAGTTTCTGCCTAGAGACTTTCCGGCCATGTGACATTGAGCACCCAGTCTCAACTTCAGTCTTCTTGTCTTCTTATCATAAACTTGGTTACGCTTACTGGGAGGGCTGCTGGAAGAGTTATTAATAAATGAAAAAATGTACATCATTTTTCATGGCACTTTGCACATAATAAGAGCTCAAAAATGGTAACTATACAGCCGGGCACAGTGGCTCATGCTTGTAGTCCCAGCACTTTGGGAGGCCGAGGCAGGCAGATCAATTGAGGTCAGGAGTTTGAGACCAGCCTGGCCAACATGGTGAAATCCCATCTCTACAAAAAATACAAAAATTAGCCTGGCGTTGTGACGTGCACCTGTAGTTCCATCTATTCGGGAGGCTGAGTTGGGAGGATAGTTTGAACCTGGGAGGTGGAAGTTGTGGTGAGCCAAGATCACGCCATTGCATTCCAGCCTGGGTGATAGAGTGAGACTCCGTCTCAAAAAAAAAAAAATATTATCATGGTGCATCTCCTGGGCAGACCTCATTCCATCCATCCATCCATCAATTAATTTAACCATCAAACTTTGATTGCCAAGTACATGGTACACAGGTGATGAAGGCACAGTCCTCGCAAGAAGAGGCTTGCAAACTAGTAAAAGAGACAGACACACAGACACATAATCAAATATGCAAGAACGGTGAGAGAGGTTTGAACAGAGCCTGTGGCAGGGGTGGGGATGGCTGATTCTCCTTGCAGATGGGTCAGGGGCTGCAGAGCTGATCCTCCAAACGTGAGGGATGGGAGTTTCCTCTGAGCTGGGAAATGTGTGGCCGAGCTCACCTTCCTTCCTTGGCCTCCCTCCTCCATCTGTTCCAAGCAGCCCTTTGGATAATGAGCTGGATGGTCAATGATGGCAGCAGCTAATTTTCCTGTTCACAGACTGCAGTACCATGTGGCCTGGCCCAGCTTCAGTGGGTGTGCTGCAGGCACCAGATGTCTCTTAACGTCTTCTCAGTTCAAGATTGATGAAGAGGGGCAGGGGTCCCCAAAAGACTGCCCTCCTCTCTCCACCTCCTGCGTTGTGGCCTGCCCTCCGAAATGCTTTGAATGCTTTGGTTCATTGCCATGAGCAGGCTCAATTGCCTACCAGCGTGAGGACTGGAGTTTATGAACCCCAAACCCGAACACTTGGTCTAGTGTGTCCTTTGGCAATAGAGCAGAATACCAGGATTGCCATGAAATTGCAAACAGATGGGAGGGAGGGGATACCTGTGTGGTATGGTTGAAGGGATTGAATGACATGGGCCCCCAGCAACAGCAACAACACCCACCGCCGCCCCCACACACATGCTCCCTGCTCCCCACTCAGTTCCTGATACCTGGGGTTTCACAGTCCTTCCTTTGTCTAGAGTTTATTCCTATAGTCATGCCTCTGTGCCTATGTCCAACAAATTTATGGAGCCCTCCAGAATGCCAAGCCTCGTGCTAGGCATGGAGGACCTGAAAATGAACAAAACCCAGCTCCTGCTCGTGGTCACAAAACTCACCCTCAGCTGGGGAAAGAAAACTCACAAACAGTTGAACAAACCCAACAAGGCTTGGAGTGAAGCACCATTTACAGGGTGCTGGGGCGCTGGCGAGGGCTGCCTAAACTTGCTGAGGGCCAACCTCGAGGAGAGGGGAGGACAGGGAAGGCTTCCTGGAGGAGGTGACTCCTCAGCTGGATGTTGAAGCTTGAGAAGGAGCCAGCTAAGCGAAAGGGGCTGGGGTGACAGAGGAGGGGTTTCAATGTAAGGTGGCCCCTGGCACAGGTGCTGTAATGTGCCCATGGTTTTCTCAGCTGGTGCTCCCTGGTGTGGGTGTCATGGAAACTCTCCCGAAGGCACGTGGAGGTGAAGCAGGGGATGGCCTGGGAGAGCCGGGAGCCCTGTGCAGCATAAAGGATGTGAGGGTGTTACTGGAAAGGGGTCCCAATCCAGACCCCAAGAGAGAGTTCTTGGATCTCATGCAAGAAAGAGTTGAGGGCAAGTCCATAAAGTAAAAGCAAGTTTATTAAGAAAGTAAAGGAATAAAATAATGGCTATTCTATAGGCAGAGCAGCCCCAAGGGCAGCTGGTTGCCCATTTTTATGACTATTTCTTGATTACATGCTAAACAAGGGGTGGATTATTCATGCCTCCCTTTTAGACCATATAGGGTAACTTTCTGATGTTGCCATGGCATTTGCAAACTGTCATGGCGCTGTTGGGAGTGGAGCAGTGAGGATGACCAGAGGCCACTCACGTTGCCATCTTGGTTTTGGTGGGTTTTGACTGACAGGCTTCTTTACTGCAAGCTGTTTTATCAGCAAGGTCTTTATGACCTGTGTCTTGTGCCGACCTTTGATCTCACCCTGTGACTTAGAATGCCTTAACCATCTGGGAATGCAGCCCAGTAGGTGTCAGCCTTATTTCACCCACCTCCTATTCAAGATGGAGTTGCTCTGGTTCAAACGCCTCTGACAGTAGGAGCTAAAGGTGAACTGAGGGCAACCTCCCTGGGCTTCAGCAGGAAGGGACAACACTGGGAAGGGAGAAGGAAAGGAAGCTGCCACCACAAAGCACAGACCTCGTACTTTGTGCTGGATTTGACCCTTTGTGCCTGTAGGACAATGCCAGGCTATTTTACTTTTGCCCCTTTCTTGGGGTCACTTCTCATCAGTTCCCTTCTGTGGCTGGTTAGTGCCCTGCGCAGGGCCTGGGGCTTCTATTTCTTCTATTTTTACTAGAGCAGCTTATTCAGGCTCTGCACATAGGAGGGGCTTAATGAAGGGTGCCTTCGGTTGAGACACAGGGATCTAGTCGGGGTTTCCAGAAAATCTGCCTGGGCACTCACACTTCTCTAAAATGTCCTCTTGGCCCCGGGAGCCAGGGGGTTGTAGTGGGAATCTGGGGCCCTCGGTCCTAAGCATGGAAGCTTGGGTAAGCCTGAGAACCTTTCTGGGTCAAGGCTTCCTCATCTGTGAGCCTGGGGTGGGGCATTTGGCAGCTCTTTGAAGCGGGATACTTTGTAGGTACCTCCTCACCCCACCCCTTTTCTCACGATGTCAGCTCATCTGCAATGCCCTGTCTTGGGTTTTCGTTGGCCACCAGTGCCATTGTGGGAAGGTGTGACTTGGGGACACCCACTGGATCAGCAAGCATTTATTTATTTATTTTCGAGATGGAATTTTGCTCTTGTCACCCAGGCTGGAGTGCAATAGCGTGATCTCGGCTCACTACAATCTCGGCCTCCTGGGTTCAAGTGATTCTCCTGCTTCAGCCTCCCCAGTAGCTGGAATTACAGGCATGCACCATCAGGCCCAGCTAATTTTTGTATTTTTAGTAGAGATAGGGTTTCACCATGTTGACCAGGCTGGTCTCGAACTCCTGACCTCAGGTGATCTGCCCGCCTTGGCCTCCCAAAGTGCTGGGATTACAGGCATAAGCCACCGCGCCAGGCCAGTAAGCATTTCTTTAGTTAGTTTTTCAAGCCACAGGAAGCCTGATCTTGTGCATTCAGCTACTGCCCTCAGTCTCTGTGTATATTGTGGCTATTACAGACACTATTAGCATCGATCGATCAGCCCAGTGTGGCCACCCAGCTCTGCTAGAGGAAGGATTCTTGGCTTCCATAGACCCAGCAGGGACCCACTCTCTAGTGTGTGCAGGGGGAGGGAAGAAAGGGAAGGAGAGGGGCAGGGAACGCTTGAGGGAGTGAAGAAGTGGATGACTATGGGCTATGCTGCTTAATAAATCCGCTGCCAGACTTCAGCCTTCATCCCACGAAGGCCTGTCTCTCACATTATATGTTCAGTGTGGTTTAGAGGGGATGGGGCTGCTCTGTCCAGCATAAAGGCCAAAGACCCAGACCCTTGGGGGCTCCATCATCCTGTGGCTGCAGCACCTGGAAATGAGACTCCCCGGGTCACTGCAGCAGGGATGAGAGAAGGGAAGGCCACACACTGGCTTCCTCGTGTTTCAGCTGGAAGTGAAAGTCACTCCTGTTACTTTTTTTTTTTTTTGAGACAGAGTCTCACTCTGTCACCCAGGCTGGAGTGCAGTGGTGCAATCTCGCTCACTGCAACCTCCACCTACCTGGTTCAAGCGATTATCCTGCCACAGCCCCCTGAGTAGCTCGGATGGCAGGCATGCACCACCATGCCCAACTAGGTTTTTTGTGTGTGTGTTTTTAGTAGAGACAGGGTTTCTCCATGTTGGCCAGGCTGGTCTTGAACTCCTGACCTCAGGCGATCTGCCCACCTCAGCCTCCCAAAGTGCTGGGATTACAGGCGTGAGCTACCGCACCCAGTCTTCTCCTGTTATTTTCACTTGCAGCCTTTTGGCCAGACAAGTCACATGGCCCTGAGGCGGGTGCTGGAAAACGTGGAGGAGGGGTGGCTTTGGTCGCTGGACACAAATCTCTGCCATGGTGATTGACGGAGGCTGTGAAAGGACAATCTGAGTGAAGTGGTCTCCTCTCCTATGAGAATTCTGTGATTCTCTGTGAGAAAGAGAGACCCAACTTGTGGCCTTGAACCCAACCTGTGGCCTGGAGCCAAGACTGGACCAGGCCCAGTCCGATCCTGGCCAGACCCTGGAGAGGCACAGCTGATCCACAGATCCGTGAGAAAGAAAATGAATACAGAGGTTATAAGCCACTGAGATTTTGAGATTGTTTGTTATGGATTAAAAAAAAGAAACCCGAAAGCCGGGCACGGTGGCTCACACCTGTAATCCCAGCACTTTGGGAGGCTGAGGTGGGCAGATGACCTGAGGTCAGGAGTTCGACACCAGCCTGACCAATATGATGAAACCCCACCTCTACTAAAAATACAAAAATTATCCGGACGTGGTGGCATGCACCTGTAATCCCAGCTACTCAGGAGGCTGAGGCAGGAGAATCACTTGAACCTGGGAGGTGGAGGTTACAGTGAGCCGAGATCACGCCATTGTACTCCAGCCTGGGCAACAAGAGCGAAACTCCATCTCAAAAAAAAAAAAAAAACACCCAAAAACTGACCAATAATCTATGAGTTGAGATACTATTGTTATCCCACACTTTTATCAGCGAGTCAGTTTAGGCATGGAGAGGTTAAGTGACTTGCCCAAGGTCACACAGCTGGTGAGTGCTATATCCAGGACACAAACCCAGGCAGTCTGCCTCCAGCGTTCATGCTTACAACTGGTTCTTATATGAGCAGAGTTCTTCACCATTCATTGATCCAGTGATTTAATGAATTCATTCTTCGGCTTGTTAGTTCATCAAACATTTATACGAAGTAGTTTCCCCCATTAATTTCTCTCATAATGTCCCCATCTTTTTCTTCTTAGCATTTATCAATGGTTGTCATGTCTAGGAATCTATTTCTATGCTGATGGATCCGCCCTCTGGTTAGAGTTTATGCTCTAGGAGGGCAGGGACCGTATCGTTTTTGTTCCCACAGTATATCCATCAGTAGCAGTCCATAACTGCTTGTTGAATAAAACAGAGTTAGTTGTTAAATGCCAGCCCTGGCTACATATTGGGAACACAGCAATAAGGCATGTTATCTGTCTGGAGGGCGGGTGGAGGAGCGGACAGGCATCTGATCCCCAAACATCATGCTAAGGAGCTTGGCCTTTACCTGCAGGGCATGGGGAGCGGTCAGTTGCAGGTTCCTGGATGTGTCTGAGCTGACACCACAGGCACTTTTTTTAGGTTGTGTAAAGAGTATTTATACTTCGGAAAAGGGTGCCGGCAAAAGTCCTGTCCAGCTCTGAGACTTGCCGATTGCTCTGAGTAGGGTGCCCAGAGCAGGAGGCAGACAGAAGTGGAGAAGGAACTGGGTGGCTGTAGCAGAATTTATGTGAGCTGGGGCAGAGGCGGGGGTCATTGGCAGCAAAGGGAAGAAGCCAGTAGGGCAGATATTGAAAAGAAAGACGACATGAGCCTACCGAAAAAGTAGGAGGTGCGAAGGAGAGAGGGCTGCGCCAGAGGGGCATCCAAATTTAAGCAAGAGGTTGCCCGGAATGCCCCGAGCACCGCATCTGGCCCAGGGCAGGGGAATTGCTCAATACATGGTCATTGTTGTTGGGGTTGTGGATGATTCAGTGGAAGACTGTAGCTGCTGAGGTCTGGACATGAGGATCGGGATTCAACAGCAAATGACTGGAGTGTGCATTTCAGAGCTCTGGACTGGGAAGGAGGTGGCGTGGGTCTAACTACTGGAAGATCAGTAGATGCATCGCTGTCATCTAGCTATTTATTTTATTTTATTTTATTTATTTATTCATTTATTTTGAGATGGAGTCTCACTCTGTCGCCCAGGCTGGAGTGCAGTGGCTCAATCTCGGCTCACTGCAACCTCCGCCTCCCAGGTTCACACCATTCTCCTGCCTCAGCCTCCCGAGTAGCTGGGACTACAGGCGCCCGCCACCACGCCCAGCTAATTTTTTGTATTTTTAGAAGAGACGGGGTTTCACCGTGTTAGCCAGGATGGTCTCGATCTCCTGACCTTGTGATCTGCCCTCCTCGGCCTCCCAAAGTGCTGGGATTACAGGCCTGAGCCACCGCACCTGGCTTATTTTATTTTATTGTGACAAAATATACATAGCATAAAATTTACCATTTTAACCATTCTTAAGTGTACAATTCAGTGGCGTTTAATACATACACACTGTCGTGCAGCCATCACCACCATCCAGTTCCAGAACTTTTTCATCACCAGACAGAAACTCCATTCCTCTTAAGCAATCACCGCTCATTACCGGGTGGAATTGATGGGTAACTATGTTTTGCCATCAGTTTGCTGTGTGCGTTTGGTGAAGTCACTTCCACTCTCAGAAGCTAGTTCTTTCCTTATAACTTTAAAATGGAGGTTTCTTTTGATTTTGCTAGGCTGAAAAAGCTAGGTGGTCGGATGATGTCTCTGAAAGATAAAAACGTTGAGTGCGTGTGGAGGGCCGAGGAGTCAGCCTGAGGGGGTGGGGGGAGAGGAATGGTGACAAAAGAGGAGCTGGCAAAGGAAACAGATGAAGAGTGGGGTGAGGAGGAAGAACATCTTCTTTGGGATTGGGAGAAAGGTTAGGAAAAGGGGGAAGAAGAGAAAAAGAAGAGGCTGACACAAAGGAATGCTCAAAACCAGGCTGTTAATGTGATTTCATGAGATGAGGTTGGGATTCAGCATAAAATCCAGGGTGAGAGCCAGTGGCCTCAACCTCTCCGGAGCAGGAATCATGTGGCAGGAGCGGAGGGCACCAGCTGCCTGTGAGGGCAGGCTGGGGACTGGACAGGAGGCTGGGACAGATGTAGCTGGGTGTGCCAGGGTCAAATTAGGAGAAATAAAAGGACTGCTAAGCTAGTCTGTCATTATTGAACTCACGGTAAAGAAAATGTATTTCTTTTCTTTTTTTTTTTTTTTTTGACACAGAGTCTCTCTCTGTCTTCCAGGTTGGAGTGCAGTGGCGTGATCTCGGCTCATTGCAACCTCTGCCTCCCGGGTTCAAGTGATTCTCCTGCCTCAGTCTCCCGAGTAGCTGGGATTACAGGCGTGTATCACCATGACTGGATAATTTTTGTATTTTTAGTAGAGATGGGGTTTCACCATGTTGGCCAGGCTGGTCTTGAACTCCTGACCTCAGGTGATCTGCCCACTTTGGTCTCCCAAAGTGCTGGGATTATAGGTGTGAGCCACTGAGCCTGGCCACTTTTTCTTTTTTTTTTTTTGAGATGGGGTCTGGCTCTGTCACCTAGGCTGGAGTGCAGTGGCATGCTCTTGGCTCACTGCAACCTCTGCCCCCCAGGCTCAAGCGATCTTCCCACCTCAGCCTTCCAAGTAGTTGGGACTACTGGTGTGCACCACCATGCCCAGCTAATTTTTTTTTTAATTTTTGGTAGAGATGGGGGTTCACCCTGTTGCCCAGGCTGTTCTCAAACTCCTGGGCTAAGAGATCTGCCGGCCTTGGCCTCCCAAAGTGCTGGGATTATAGGTGTGAGCCATCGTGCCCAGCAAGAAAACGTATGTCAAAGGGAAATTGACATGGTAACGAATGTGTATACTGCTTTATTTACACACACCCTATCTGGTTCCACATGAAATTTACAGGTTTGTTTTATTTTTATTTTTGAGACAGAGTCTCACTCTCATCACCAGGCTGGAGTGCAATGGTGCAATCTTGGCTCACTGCAACCTCCAACTCCCGGTTCAAGCAATTCTCCTACCTCAGCCTCCTGAGTAGCTGGGATTACAGGCACGTGCCACCATACCCAGCTAATTTTTGTTTGGCATCAGTTAATGAATGCTTACATTTTGGGTTGAGAAAAGATCAATGTAAATAGGTAGCATGCAATAACCCTCTTTTGTGAATGTGTTTAATAACAGCTTTTATTTCTTGAGCAGCTCTTCTGCAGCTGACCTGGTGATAGCTCAATTACACTTCCCACCAACCTGAATAGGGTTGGTTGTCTTTTTTTTTTTTTTTGGTCACTCTTTATATATTATCCCTTTTTACAGATGAGAAAATGGAGTCTTGGAAGGCAAAGTGACACCATGCTGGAAGAAGAGCAGAGAGGAATTGGAACCCACTCAGGACCTTGGAAATCTTCATCTTTCTGGAAGGGCCAACCAGGCATTCATCCTTGGCCTCCACTGGCTCCTTCTCTGTCTCCAAAGATTTTAAATAACGTGGCAGGCAAGGCTGCCTGAAGGCTGGGGACAAGCGATGGTCCCTGGGCTCCTCCCCAGAGCTCGACTTCTCCTACACTGGAGCTGTCTCCACAGGCCCCCCTGTGTACAGTGCAGGATTGGAAGGAGCACTGGACGGGGAGTCAGTGGAGCAGATGTGAGTAGCAGCCCCAGGCCTGCCTGCTGGGTGATCCTGACCCAGGCGGTTGCATTTTCTGATCCTCAACAGGCTCGTTGTGAATGGATGCTGATACCTCCCTGGCAGGGCTGCTGCAGGGATCAGGCCAGACTTGAATGTGAAAGGGCTCTGAATAGCCGAGTCCAGGGTGGGTGAGGGAAGGTAGCATCGGCAACCTGCGGGTGGGCCCTGGCCACACTGACAGAGGAATTGTCTCCCTGTTATCCTGCTCACTCTCTGTGGGGTTTTCAGAGGAAGCAGAGTCCCTCAGCTTCAAGCCAGATCTGGGCTTCCAAAGACCCACGAGGGAGGCCCAAGGAGGGAAGGTTATGGGAGGATTCTGGAGAAGAGGGTGCAGGGGGCAAAGCCTCTGCCAAGCAGCTCCTCCCCTGTGCCTGCGTGTGTGTGGATGGGTGCGTGGAGTGTGTGGTGTGTGTGTGGATGTGTGTGTGTGTATGAATGTGTGTGTATGTGTGTGTGTGGTGTGTGTGTATGAATGAGTGTGGTGTGTGTGTATGGGTGTGGTGTGTATGGATGTGTGTGTGGTGTGTGGATTTGTGTGTGTGTGGATGGATGTGTGTGGTGTGTGTGTATGTGTGTGTGGTGTGTGTATGAGTGTGGTGTGCATGTGGATGGATGTGTGTGTGAATGTGTGTGTGGTGTGTGTGTGAATGAGTGTGGTGTGTGTAGAGTGAGTGGTGTGTGTAGAGTGAGTGGTGTGTGTGTAGTGTGTGCGTGTGGATGGGTGCGGTGTGTATGTATGGATGGGTGTGTGTGGTGTGTGTGGATGGGTGTATGTGGTGTGTGTGGTCTGCATGTGGTGTGTGTGTATGAGTGTGATGTGTGTGGTGTGTGTGTGGTCTGTGTGTGGTGTGTGTGTATGAATGTGTTGTGTGTGGTGTGTGTGTGGATAGGTGTGGTGTGTATGTATGAATGGGTGTGTGTGGATGGGTGTAGTGTGTATGGATGGGTGTGTGTGGTGTGTATGGTGTGTGTGTGGATAGGTGTGTGTGGTGTGTGTGGATGTGTGTTTGGTGTGTTTGTGTGGTGTGTGTGGTGTGTGTATGATGTGTGTGATGTGTGTATGATGTGTGTGGTGTGTGTGGCATGTGTGTGTTGTGTGTGCAGATGAGCGTGTGGGCTGTGTGTGGTGTGTGCGTGTGTGAATGAGCGTGCAGGCTGTGTGTGGATGGGTACGTATGGTGTGTGTGTGTATGTGTGTTTGGTGTGTTTGTGTGGTGTGTGTAATGTGTGTATGGTTTGTGTGGTGTATGTGTGGTGTGTGTGTGTATGGACGTGTGTGGATGGGTATGTATGGTGTGTGTGTGGATGAGCATGTGTGGTGTGTGTGTGAATGAGCGTGTGGGCTGTGTGTGGATGGGTACGTATGGTGTGTGTGGTGTGTGTGTGGCGTGTGTGTGGTGTGTGTGTATGGACGTGTGTGGATGGGTATGTATAGTGTGTGTGGTGTGTGGTGTGTTGTGTGGTGTGTGTGTGTGTATGAGCGTGTGTGGTGTGGGTGTGTGTGTGAGCATGTGGGCTGCGTGTGGGAGTGTGGATGAGCAGGTGGCCTGTGTGTGGATGGGTATGTATAGTGTGTGTGGTGTGTGGATGAGTGTATGTGGTGTGTTGTGTGGTGTGTGTGGTATGTGGATGGATGTGTGTGGTGTGTTGTGTGCTGTGTGGTGTGTGGATGGATGTGTGTGGTGTGTTTGTTGTGTGGTGTGTGGATGGGTGTGTGTGTTGTGTGGATAGGTGTGTGTTGTGTGGTGTGTGTCTTGTGTGTGTGGTGTGTGGATGGGCATGTGTGGTGTGTGTGGTGTGTTGTGTGTGTTGTGTGGATGGGTGTGTGTGGTGTGTTGTGTGTTGTGTGGTGTGTTGTGTGCTGTGTGGATGGGTGTGTGTGGTGTGGTGTGTGGTGTAGTGTGTGGTGTGTGTGTGGTGTGTGGTGTGTGTGGTGTGTTGTGTGCTGTGTTGTGTGCTGTGTGGATGGGTGTGTGTGGTGTGAGTGGTGTGTGGTGTGGTGTGTGTGGTGTGTTGTGTGTTGTGTGGTGTGTGGATGGGTGTGTGTTGTGTGTTGTGTTGTGTGTGTTGTGTGGATGGGTGTGTGTTGTGTGTTGTGTTGTGTGTTGTGTGCTGTGTGGATCGGTGTGTGTGGTGTAGTCTGTGGTGTGTTGTGTGTTGTGTGGTGTGTGTGGTGTGTGGGTGTGTGTGGTGTGTTATGTGTTGTGTGGTGTGTTGTGTGCTGTGTGGATGGGTGTGTGTGGGGTGGTGTGTGGTGTAGTGTGTGGTGTGTGTGTGGTGTGTGGTGTGTGATGTGTGGTGTGTGTGGTGTGTTGTGTGGTGTGTTGTGTGCTGTGTGGATGGGTGTGTGTGGTGTGGTGAGTGGTGTGTGGTGTGGTGTGTGGTGTGTGTGGTGTGTTGTGTGGTGTGTGGATGGGTGTGTGTGGTGTGTTGTGTGTTGTGTGGTGTGTTGTGTGCTGTGTGGATGGGTGTGTGTGGTGTGTTGTGTGTTGTGTGGTGTGTTGTGTGCTGTGTGGATGGGTGTGTGGTGTGGTGAGTGGTGTGTGGTGTGGTGTGTGTGGTGTGTTGTGTGGTGTGTGGTGTGTGGATGGGTGTGTGTGGTGTGTTGTGTGTTGTGTGGTGTGTGTGGTGTGTTGTGTGGTGTGTTGTGTGGTGTATGGTGTGGTGTGTGGATGGGTGTGTGTGGTATGCGTGGTGTGTGGTGTGTGTGGTGTGTGGTGTGGTGAGTGGTGTGTGGTGTGTGGTGTGTGTGGGAGTGCTCTCTGGCCAGGTGCAATCTCCTTCCTGTTCAGCTCCTGGGGCTGCTGCTACTCTTAGTTCAAAAGACTTTTTATCCCTGGCAAGGACAATTATTGGGGTCACGGTGACCTGCCTGTTTCAGCGCCTGCTTGGGCTTGTTTCGTTTGGCCTAAGACAAAAGCTTGAACTCTGGAACTGCCCAGAGGGGCGAGGGGTGCAAATTCCCTCTGCCTGACTTAACTGCCTGACCTAACTGCAGTGTTCACAGGACTGACTCATTGTCCCCCCGGGTCAGGACAGGAGTGACATTCAAAAGAACTCATAAGCAGTTTGGCCAGGTACTGATCACTCCGAATGGATTCTGTGCTTGAGGAATCCACCAAAGGCCTTTTTGGTTTATTTTCCCAGAAGCCCATCAGTCACCATCTGGGGAGGACAAGGAGGGAGCAGGGCTGATCCAAGGAGCTCTGGGGCAGATGGACTGTCCCTGTCACGGCTTCTTTTACTGGTAGTAATGACTCCCACTGGTTGAGTATGCAGGCGCCACTTTGCTCCATGCCAGGTACCATCCATGCCTGCACTTTCTTTTTCTTTTTCTTTTTTGAGATGGAGTCCCGCTGTGTTGCCCAGGCTAGAGTGCAGTGGCGCGATCTTGACTCACAGCAACCTCCACCTCCTGGGTTCAAGTGATGCTCCTGCCTCAGTCTCCTGAGTAGCTCGGATTACAGGCATGCGCCACCATGCCCGGCTAATTTTTGTATTTTTAATAGAGATGGGTTTCACCGTGTTGGTCAGGATGGTCTCGAACTGCCGACCTCATGATCCGCCCACCTTGGCCTTCCAAAGTGCTGGGATTACAGGCGTGAGCCACCGCACTTGGCCCATGCCAGCACTTTCTAGGTATAATCTCACTTGATCCCATCTGGCCCTTTGAGGCAGGCTATATGAGCATGCCCATTTTGCAAATCAGGGAGCTGAGCCTGAGGAGCCGGGGTCCTTGCCCAGTCACACAGCCAGTAACAGCAAGAGTTCTGATTTACCCCTAGCTGGTCTGGATTCTCTTGGTCCCCTTATACACCTGTTCCCTGCTGGGGGAAGTCAGCTGGGGGCGTGGAGACTGCCTTGGAAGGTGGCTGCTGCAGCCCCCCAGACCTCTGGCAATAGAATTCCCTGTAATTCAGTTATAAATCATGTTCCTAACTAAGCCAGCTCTGAAGGTCACCGGTAATCAAACTGTCAGCAGGCCATCTTCAGCGGCTGCCGTGGTCAGGGCCCTGAGCCAGGAGAGCCCAGGGAATCAAGCTTCCTGCCCGCACCTTTACAAGTGGGTAAGAGGCTGGAAATGGGAACAGGTTAAGAGGGCTTGGGGCTGGGGCCGAGTGACAGCTGCACTTCTGACTTCAAGATAATGAGGAGGAGAGAAGCTCCAGCCTCGCTTCTGAGCTATCTCGGTCCTTCCTGCTGTTGGTAGCATTGAACCTCCTGATCCGTGGAAGGTGGCTGCTTGCAAAGTTCTGATGACATCACGTGGATGTGTGTTGGCCGGGTATTCCCTGGGGAATGAGCTTAGCGCAGAAGCAGAAGAGTTGCATTTTCTAAACCACCTGCTAAGTGCCAGGTGCGTACACATCATCCTGTGTCATCCCTAAGCTTGTCCCATGTGGTAGCAAGTTCCTCTTATTATCTCCATCTCCTGGAGGCTCAGATTGGCAAAGGGGACAGAGCTTGCAAGCATTCAGGTTGGCATTCAGGCTTACATCTGGGTTTTTTCCTTTTAATTCTTTTTTTTTTTTTTTTTTTTGAGACAGAGTCTCACTCTGTTGTCCAGGCTGGAGTGCAGTGGCGCGATCTCGGCTCACAGCAACCTCTGCCTCCCGGGTTGAATTATCCTGCCTCAGCCTCCCGAGTAGCTAGGATTACAGGCATGTGCCACCACATCCGGCTAATTTTTGTATTTTTAGTAGAGACGGGGTTTCACCTTGTTGGCCAGCCTGGTCTCGAACTCCTGACCTCAAGTGATCTGCCCACCTCGGCCTCCCAAAGTGCTGGGATTACAGGCATAAGCCACTGCACCTGGCCTTGACTCTTAACAGTATTTTCCAATTTTGACATTTTGAAATAATGCTGGGAAATGCTGGTTAAACCAAGAGAAACAAGATTCCTGTCCGCATGACTTTTCAGAGCCTTTAATAAATTGGATCACGATTCTTCGTGCACAGAGAGATGGGATGCCAGGGTGGAGGCCTTGGAGGCTCTGGCAGGGAGGAGATTAGTACTCCATTCCTACCCCAGTTCTGCAGGGGAGCATGGCTGGCTTGCTCTTGAAGCCCTGGCCCCCCTCATCTGGATGCAGCCTACAGTGGGGTGAGCTGAGGCCTGGCTCCACACACCTCACAGGAACTCCTAGATGAAGGGAGGCTATCAGGTACCCCTGATCTCTTTCCTGAGCTGTTAAGGACTCGCTGGCTCACTCGGGGCAGGTGAATCCCGCTAACCCACCAACTGGCTTCACCTCTCCCTTCCACGGAGTAGTAGTAGCCTCCACCTCCCAGGTCCGTCTGTGCACTTGAACCCCTGGATTTCAGGCCCGGTGTTCCTCAGAGATGGCTGCTCCTTATGTGCCCTGGGCCTGGGCTGATAAACCAGAACCCATGGGCACCTCCCAACTCACTCCCTTTTGCTACCAACTAAATTAGCTCCTGTGGGCCTTCCTCCACCCCTAGCCCAAGAACAAACAGCAAATTAATGAAACAGATGGGCTCTGTCTGCTCTGCTGGCTCTCAGCACTCCCATATTCAGGGCAGGGCTGAGACTGGACTAAATCATTTCTCCTTTGCTCCTGGGCACACAGCTAGACTACATTGCCAGCCTCCCTTGTAGACAGCGACCTTGGGCCACTTGGCTGAGTTCTGGCCAGTGGAATGTGGGTAGAAGTGATGACTGGCGTGCCCGCACCTGGCCTGTGACACCTCCCACGCAACATCCCGTCTGCCGCCCTGTTTTCTGCCAGCCGAATGAAGAGGATCCAACAGAGAACTCCGAGGCCCTAGGAGACTGGGGAGGACAAGTTGGAAGGAAGCTTTATTTGTCATTTTATTAAAATTATTATTATTATTATTTCAAGACAGGGTCCTGCACTGTTGCCCAGGCTGGAGTGCAGTGGTACAATTATAGTTCGTTGTAACCCCTGACTCCTGGGCTCAAGTGATCCTCCGGCTTCAGCCTCTTGAGTAGCTGGGACTATAGGTGCATGCCACCACATCTAGCTAATTTAAAAAATACCTTGTAGAGTGAGCATCTCCCTATGTTGCCCAGGCTGGTCTCAATCCTGGCCTCAAGGATCCTCCTGCTTCAGCCTCCAGAGTGCTGGGATGACAGGTGTGAGCCACCACACCCAGCCTGGAAGGAATCTTTAGAGAGTGAAAGACCTGGGTGGAAATCGCAGCTCAACCCCTCAAAGCTGTGTGATCCTGGGCAGGTCACTTACCTCTCTGAGCTCAGTTTCCTCGTCTATAGATGGAGGATAATGATAGCGCCATCCTTGTAAGGTTGTTTTGAGAATCAAATAGGATTCTTTGATTTGAAACAGCTCTGAAAGTTCATCTGAGCCCCAGGGCTCCCTGCAATATTGTCTGGGGCCTTTGTAGCCACCGCATCATAGTTCAATTTCTCCCTCTGTCTAATTCTGCTCTTTTTCTCCTTTTCAGAAATCCCTACCTCTGAGTTCTGATGGAAGGCAGTTAGTATTGGAAGAGGTCATGGGAAGCAGATTTTTCAATGGGATTTTTGAGTTGCATTACTTGCTGGGTCCAGCAATGAGGCCCCCATCCCTGGGGGTAGGGGTCTGTTGTGCTATAGCAGGGCAGTTGTTAAAACTCTCAGTCATGGTGAACTGGGATGGAAAATCCACAGAAGGGAATGCATTGGCAGATATATCTCAGCCATTTGAGAGATTTGGGGGAAGTAATCATTATAAAAACTGTGGAGTCAGATAGTGATTGCTGGCCAGGCACGGTGGCTCACCCCAGTCAGATAGTGATTGCTGGCCAGGCACGGTGGCTCACCCCTCTGTAATTCCAGCACTTTGTGAGGCTACGATGGGAGGATCATTTGAGGGCAGAAGTTCAAGACCAGCCTGGGCAACCTAGCAAGATCCTGCCTCTACAAAAAAACGCGACCCAACCCAAACCAACCAAACAAATGAAAAACCAGTCAAGAATGTCGGAAGACATTTCTGTTGTCATAATAGTGGGGGAGGGGGATGGCATGGCTATTGGTACCCAGGAGGTAGAGGTCAGGGATGCTGTTACAAATCCTATGATGCGACTGGGCGCAGTGGCTCACGCCCGTAATCCCAACACTTTGGGAGGCCGAGGCAAGCAGATCACCTGAGGTCAGGAGTTCGAGACCAGCCTGGCCAACATGGCTAAACCCCATCTCTACTAAAAATACAAAAATTAACTGGGCATAGTGGCGGGTGCCTGTCATCCCAGCACTTTGGGAGACCAAGCTGGGTGGATCACCTGAGGTCAGGAGTTGGAGACCAGCCTGGCCAACATGGTGAAACCCCATCTCTACCAAAAATACAAAAATTAGCTGGGCATGGTGGCGGGTGCCTGTAATCCCAGCTACTCAGGAGGCTGAGGCAGGGAGAATCACTTGAACCCGGGAAGCAGAGGTTGCAGTGAGCTAAGACTGTGCCACTGCACTCCAGCCTGGATGACAAAGGGAAACGCTGTCTCAAAAAAAAAAAAAAAAAAAAAATCCTACAGCTCCTACGACAAAGAATTATGTGGCCCAAAATGTGAATGGTGCCAAGGTGGTGGCGTGCATCTGTAGTCCCAGCTACTTGGGAGGCTGAGGAAAGAGGATCACTTGAGCCCAAGAAGTCAAGTTTGCAATGGGTGGTGAGCATACCACTGCACTCCAGCCTGAGTGACAGAGCAAGACCCTGTCTCAAAAAATGAAAGTAAAAAAGGGAAAAAAAACCAGATAGTGATTGCTGGGGGCCTTCAGTGCATTGGAAGAAGACCATGTAAAGCTGGGGTGATTAATCACCGATTTAAGTGAGGTGTGAGGTCCAGAGGCCCTCCTTGGCAGCATATATCAAGAGACTCTCATCTTCTGCAGCTCGCGGACAGAAAAACCTGAGGATCGGGCCCAGAACTTAATTATAAGTGGAGCTACAGAGAAGGCTGAATTCTCGACTCTGGCAAGTCTGCTAGTCCAAGGTCAGAGCCTTGACTGGAAAGAGGGATGCTCATTTATGACACACGGATGGGGACATCTGGGTTGTTGCACTTGAAAATCTTGAATGCCTAAATTCTCTGAAACCCTCTGGGCCTGCAGGGTGGTTCACTCCTTGTTAAAGGCAAGCAAAATCCTCCCTTGCTTGAAGCTGATGCAGAGTCCTCTGGCTTGCCAGACTATCTGTGCTGCCTCCTTTTCTGTCCCCCAGACCAGTATCTTCAGTCAAGTTACAACAGAATTCAGTTATACCAAGAGAATAAAGGGATGACAGAGAGGCTGCAGGACCCAGCCAACGTTCACTGGCAGACATCAGAAGAGGATGAATGGGACTGGATCACGAGGGTGCTGGGATCAAAGGCAATGGAGGAGGGAGTCGGGTAGGGAGAGTTCAGCAACGTGGGAGCCACCTCCAAGGATACAGGATTTAACCGCCTGGCAAGGACCCCAGGAGATGGTGCTAACTCACTGTTAGGATGGCTCTTGGAAGCTTGGAAAAAGCAAGGGCTCATACTAGGTGAACTAGAAGTGCCAGAACTGCTGTGGCAGATGGTGGAAGACGGGATCAAAAGACTCAGAGAAGCTGGGCGAGGTGGCTCATGCCTATAATCTCAGCACTTTGGGAAGCAGAGGTGGGAGAATCACTTGAGCCCAGGAGTTTGAGACCAGCCTGGGCAACATGGCGAGACCCCCGTCTCTACAAAAAATAATTAGTTGTGCATTGTAGCATGCACCTGTAGTCCTAGCTACTAGGGAGGCTGAAGTGGGAGGATAGCTTGAGCCCTGGAGATGGAGGTTGCAGTGAGTGCAGTGAGGTGATATCACGCCACTGGGCTACAGAGCAAGCCTCTGTTAAAAAAAAAAAAAAAAGCCTTAGGGAAGTGGGTGTGCTAGGATGGATAACTACATAAAGCCAGAAAAGTGACTTGCTAACTGTGTTCTTTGGGAAAGCCTAGAGGACTGCCCATTTACCACGCACGGGGGAGAGGGCTGAGGACATGGTTGTAGCGCTCAAGGGTGCTGTTCTCTGTAAACCAAGGCTGACAGGAGGAGGTGCTGTGACAGACCGGGCTCCCTGAGAGCAATAAGGAAGATGGGATCCTGAAAGAATACAGGCTCAGTGGTGGAACTTAAACGTCACAGGCAAGGTGGGCAGAATTATCGTAATGAGCAGCAAGGCCAGAGTGGCAAGCAGGGAGCCTGCAGAGAGCTATAGAAATGGCTCCTAGAACATGGTGTTCCCAGGGGCAAGATAGACAGGCAGCCAAAAAGAGTACTAAGTAATTTTTTTTTGAGATGGAGTTTCACTCTTGTTGCCCAGGCTGGAGTGCAATGATGCCATCTTGGCTCACTGCAACCTCCACCTCCCAAGTTCAAGCAATTCTCCTGCCTCAGCCCCTTGAGCAGCTGGGATTACAGGCTTGTGCCACCACCCCCGGCTAATTTAATATTTTTAGTAGAGATGGGGTTTCTCCATGTTGGTCAGGCTAGTCTCTAACTCTCGACCTCAGGTGATCCACCCGCCTCAGCCTCCGAAAGTGCTGGGATTACAGGCGTGAGCCACTGCGCCTGGCAAGTATTATGTAATTTACACAGCCAAAAGAATTCAAGGATGGCTGAAGCTGCTGCCCCGGCAAAAGTCCACAATCCCTTACTGAGCTAGAGTTCAGGCCCAGAACCCATTTAATGAAGGAGAGACTTGATCCCCAAGAAGCAGTAGCCTGCAACACACGGCAAATGTACATGGTAATGGTTACCCCATTCCTCTTCAAAAGAACCTGCAGCCATTTGTTTGAGTTACTGTACCCTGGTGAAAGGAACAACCAGACATTTCTAAGATTACTGGCTACAGGATTCAAGGGTTCAAGAAGGGCCGGCACGGTGACTCACACCTGTAATCCCAGCACTTTGGGAGGCTGAGGCAGATGGATCACGAGGTCAGGAGATCGAGACCATCCTGGCTAACATGGTGAAACCCCATCTCTACTAAAAATACAAAAAAATTAGCCAGGTGTGGTGGCTCACGCCTGTAATCCCAGCACTTTGGGAGGCCGAGGCAGACAGATCACGAGGTCAGGAGATGGAGACCATCCTGGCTAACATGGTGAAACCCTGTCTCTACTAAAAATACAAAAAATTAGCCGGGCATGGTGGTGGGCGCCTGTAGTCCCAGCTACTCAGGAGGCTGAAGCAGGAGAATGGTGTGAATCCGGGAGGTGGAGCTTGCAGTGAGCCAAGATCGCACCACTGCACTCCAGCCTGGGCAACAGAGTGAGACTCCGTGTCAAAAAACAAAAAACAAAAAGGGTTCAACATGACGTGTTGATATGTAGGGATCCGAAGTGTCATCATCACCTCCTGTTAGGGTAGGAGCAGATGGGACCCAGAATATCAATAGAATCCTGGTCTGAGCTTTGACCACAGTAGATACACTGAATCCATGAACCCACCCAGTTCCCTAGTTCCAGAATTTGTAATTGGGATGGGCACACATGATTGGCAGAATTCATACTCTCTTCCTTGCCCTTTGGTCTAAAAGCTATGTGGTGAAGCCCAGATGGAAGTCTCTGAAACTATCCCCCATCCTGATCAAGTAACAAACAAAACAAACAAACCCAGCATTACCGTTTAGGGGAAATGGCAAAAATTAGCATCACTTTTAAAGACCCAAGATGCATGAGTGGTGATCCTCATCCCATCCTTATCCAATTCACTAGCTTGGTCCCTACAACAACATAACAACAAAGAAATTCAGATGAATTCTAGCAGATGAGAGTGGACTTTCTTTTTTTCTTTTCTTTTTCTTTTTTTTTTCTTTTGAGACAGAGTCTCGCTTTGTCACCCAGGCTGGAATGCAGTGGCACCATTTCTGCTCACTGCAACCTCTGGCTCCAGGGTTCGAGTGATTCTCCTGCCTCAGCCTTCTGAGTAGCTGGGACTACAAGCATGTGCCACCATGCCCAGCTAATTTTTGTATTTTTAGTAGAGACAAGGTTTTGCCGGGTTGACCAGACTGGTCTCGAACTCCTGATCCCAAGTGATCTGCCCACCTCAGCCTCCCAAGGTGCTGGGATTACAGGTGTGAGCCACCGCGCTGGGCCGAGAGTAGACTTTCATCAGTACAACCAAGCAGTAGTCTCACCTGCAGCTGCGGTGCTACATAGAGTGTCTCTGCTAGGGTAGATTAACAGCCTTAGGTACACAGTGTGTGGCTGTTGATCTGGCAAGTGGCTTCTTGTTCCATTTCTAGTAGGAGGGGTAGTTGGAAGCAGTTTGCAATCCCGTAGGATGGAGAACAGCATTCACCTACAGTTCTGCCTACGTGTGTGCTAACATGGCCACTCTCTGTCATAAAATAGTATGAAACTGGTTCTCCACTGGGCCACTTGGCAATGTCTGGAGACATTTCTGATTGACATAACTGGGAGGGGACATGCTATTGGCATCTAGTGGGTAGAGGTCAGAGATACTGCTAAACATCTTCCAATGCATGGGACAGCCCCTACAACAAAGAATTATCTGGTCCAAAGTGTGAATAGTGCCAAGGTGGAGAAACTTTAGACTACAGGGATCCAGAACATCCCATCATTCCACAGAACATCACACTGATCCATTATTATTATTATTATTGAGACAGGCTCTCTTTTTTACCCAGGCTGGAGTGCAGTGGTGTGAACACAGCTCAGTGCAGCCTTGACCTTCTGGGCTCAAGCAATCCTCCCACCTCAGCCTCCTGAGGGACTATAGGCGTGTGCCATCATGCTGGGCTAATTTTTTATTTTTTGTAGAGACAGGGTCTTGCTATGTTGTCCAGGCTGGTCTCAAACTCCTGGGCTCAAGCAATCCTTTCACTTCGCCTCCCAAAGTGTTAGGATTACAGGCATGAGCCACTGCGCCCAGTCCACACTGGTCCGTGATATCAATAAGACACATTGGCCCATTATATCACGTTAATTAGTCTGGATGGGCAAGAAGTGGCAAGTGATTTGGAAGCCTTGATAAGACAGACATGCTTCGGAAGGTGGGGACTCCCTATCAGTGAAATTTTTAGTACAGTGGTTTGGTTTGGGGCACGCCAGGACATCCCCTCCAAAGGAAACCACAAGTTGTTGCATCTTGCACCTCCCACACATCAGAAGGAAACAAAACATCTTATAGGCCTTTTTTGGGTTCTTTAAGCAATATATTCCACACTTGACAAATACTGCTGCAACCCATTTTGCCAAGTGCTAAGGATGGCTGCCAGCACTGAGAGGGGCCCAAGGCAGGAGAGGGTTCTGCAGCAGCTCCAGGCTGTGGTACAAGCAAATCCCACGTCTGGAGTCATGTGACCCAGCAGACGTTGATAACAGACATATCTGTGGTGAGAAAAGACGCTACGAGTTTATGGCAAGTCCCAATAGGAGAATAACAACATAGATCCCTAGAGTTCTGGAACAAGGCCATGCCATCTGTAGTGGAAAATCATGCATTATTCGAAAAATAGCTTTAGTGTGCTTCTGGGTCTTGATAGCAGTGGAGCGTCTGCTCAGCCTGGTACAGACGGCTTCGACATGACACCCTGTGAGCATGGAGAGTCATCCCCCAGAACACAGAGCACACCCCAAATGAATGACCATACTATTCTATGGTGTTGTGTCTGCAGTAGGTAAAACACGTGGTCTGGAAGCTAAGGGGTGAAAGTAACAGAGCCATCACTCACTGTCATCCTCAGTGACTCATTTAGGAAATTCATTTCCTGAGCCTGCAACTTTAAGCTTTGTGTGTCTGAAGATCTGCTCTGGTTTCCAGATGGGGAACGCTTCACCAGGGTATAGAGTAAGAGCTCCCCTAAACTTTAACCCACATCTGCCACCTGGTCATTTCAGATTCCTTGGACCAAAAGGCCATGGGACGAGGGAAGGAGTCACTGTACCGGCAGGAATTACTGTCCCTGAGCAACTGGCAGGAGAAGGTAGGATTGCTGTTACACAATGAAGGCAGGGAAGATCAGTTTTGGTACCCACGTGATCTGTTGGGCTGTCTTTTGTTATCCCTTGCCCATTTTTGACAGTAAATGGGTAAGTGTGGCAGCCATGAGCTGGGAAGGGCACAGTGACCAGGGAGGGGCCAGACCCGTGAGGGATGAGGGTCTGGGTCATCCCACGAGGTGAACTCTAGATCAGCAGAGATGCTCGCCGAGGTTGAGGGGAATCTAAGATGGACAGTAGAGGAGGGAGAGAGTGGGTACCAGTTGCAGCTTCAGGACCAGCTGTAGTGGCAAAGAAACTGTAGTGCAACCAACTAGCCATCTTCTTTTAGATTTTTTTCAGGGAAAGAGACCACCTAGAATCCTGAAAGAATGGTCCGTAGATGGACAGACTCACTCTGTGAAGCAGGTGGATCTCAGTGGAACGAGGGGTGGCCGTAGTGAATGCTGCGGTGCCCCACGCAAATCTACTGAGGACCAAGGTGCTCATTCCCTTGCCACTGGGAGTGCTGGCTGCTGATGGCTCACGGCGAAGTCCCTCCTCCAGAATTGCCCTCTGCCAAAGGGAGTTTTCTCACCCAAGATTATGCCCCCTCCTCAAGTGCAGCCCAGATCCAATGGCTGGTCCAGGCAAGGGCACAAAGTTCTGACTCCTTTACCTTGATTTGGGACAGCTTCATAGGGTCGGTCCAGCTCCAGATCTCCCTGCAGGATCGGCGGAGGCCTCCACTGCAGCTGCATCACAGTCCAGCATCTCCCTCTGCCTAATCGTGCTTCCCCCCAGCCCCCTAACGTTGCTGCGAATGAGTTCTCCGCGGTAAGCCTCCTGTATGCAAAGCTGTGCCTCAGAGTTTGTCTGCTGGGGAAGCTGACCTAAGTCACTGAAGATGGTGAGGCATAGGGGTTGTTTTTGTTCCTGGCTGTATTAGTCAGGGTTCTCCAGAGAAACAGAACCAACAGATGCAGACAAACAGAGAGACGTTCACTGTGAGGGATTGGCTCAGTGGAGGCTGATTATGGAGGCTGAGAAGTCCCATGATCTGCTGTCTGCCAGCTGGAGGTCCAGGCAAGCCAGTGGTGTCGTTCCAGTCCAGACCCAAAGTCCTGGTCTGAGTCCGAAGGTCCGAGAGCCAGGAGCGTAGATATCAGTGGGCAGGAAGAGCTGGATGTCCCAGCTCTGGCAGAGAGCAAACTGGCCCTTCCTCCAGCTTTTGGCTCTGTCTGGGCCCTCAATGGAATGGCCAGTGCCCACCCACATGGGTGAGGGTGGTCTTTTTTAGTCATCCACGGATTCAAATGCTGATCTTGGCCTGGTGCAGTGGCTTATGCCTGTAATCCCAGCACTTTGGGAGGCTGAGGCAGGTGGATCACCTGAGGCCAGGAGTTCAAGACCAACCTGGCCAACATGGTGAAATTCCATCTCTACTAAAAAAAAAAAAAAGAAAAAAAAATTAGCCAGGCATGATGGCAGATGCCTTTAGTTCCAGCTACTTGGGAGGCTGAGGCAGGAGGATGCTTGAACCCAGGAGGTGGAGGTTGCAGTGAGCCGAGATTGCGCCACTGCTCTCTAGCTTGGGTGACAGAGCAAGACTGTCTCAAGACAAAAACAGAAACAAAAACAAATGCTGATCTCTTCTGGAAACACCCTCACAGACACACCCCAAAGTCAGGTTCTATCAGCTATCAAGTTGATGCATGAAATTAAGCATCACATCTGCCCAGTGGTTTAGCGCAAGGGAAGCCACACGGGCTAAACTTTATAGCGATGGCTCTCTCTGCTCCTTTTTTTTCTTGCTCTGTAACCCAGGCTGGAGTGCAGTGGCATGATCTTGGCTCACTGCAACCTCCACCTCCCGGGTTCAAGCAATTCTCATGCCTCAGCCTCCCGAGTAGCTGGGATTACAGGTGTGCGCCACCATGCCCAGCTAATTTTTGTATTTTTAGTAGAACCGAGGTTTCACCGTATTGTCCAGGCTGGTCTTGAACTCCTGAACTCAGGCAATCTGCCTGCCTTGGCTTTCCAAAGGTCTGGGATTACCGTCATGAGCCACGGCACCTGGCCTCTGCTCCCCTTTTTATGCCAGACCCGGAGAGGCCAACAGTTAGCTCTGGGGCTGCTGGCCTTCTGTGTGTCCTCTCCTGTGGATTTTAGAAATGAGCATAGAATTCTAAAGGGATGAGTTGAGAGGAGGAACAGGAACCCAGGATGAAAACTACAGCTCAAGTGGGCAGGCAGGGAAGTGAGGGATGACAATTCACAGCACATCCATTTACACCCCAATTACAGGCATCCAGGCCTTCAAAGCAGCGACATCAGGAAAGCCGGTTGTGAAAGGATTCACCCTGGGACTCATCTGCAAGGGTGGCTTCTAGCTCATTTAATATACATTTGAATAATACAATAATAGGAATGGGTGTGTAGATGGCCGGGGGTGCTGGCACCATTCCCTTAATGATGCTCACGGGAACTCTATGAGGATGGAGTGATCATAATCTCCATCTTACACAAGGGGAAACTGAGGCTCAGAGAGGTTAAGCGACGGACCACAGTCACACACGAAATTGCAGAATTGAGTGTCAGACCCAAGTCTGCTGTACCCAAAGGCAATCGCAGTGGTCATTTAGGAGCCCTGCTGTTTTGAGACCCCACAGAGAAAGTGTGGGTGTTCCGTGTTCCTCTTACTGATTTATTTATTTTACGTTGTCTTCTGGGCATGTGCTGTTCCTGCCTGAAGTCCAGTCTGTGGGGCTGGTGAGAGGGCCATGAAGGAGATTTCTGGATGAGGTCCTGGTCCCCCTGCCTCCCTCTGGCCCCCTGTCTCTGGGTCTGTTCCCCTCCCATGCTCTCGCTTGTTCAGACCTGGCTGTTAGATTCAGTATGTGGCCTCAGGAAGTCCCCAGCCTCCTGCTTCACGACACTGTCTTGGTGCTGAGAGCTTGAAGGGCTCCCACTCTGATAATAACTTCCAAATGGACTCTCACGTCAGCCCAGTCTAGGGGTTTGGAGTCAACGGCTTTTTCACAGTGTGACTTTGGGCAGAGAACGCAACCTCTCTGAGCTCAGTTTTCACTTGCAAAATGGGTGTAACAACATCTTCCCCTAGAGATTACGTATTCAGTTAGAGGACACATGAAAGCGTTCCAGAGTGTTCCTCTCGCGCCTCTGTCTTTCTCTCTGTTCTCAGCTTCTCTCACCTTCCTCAGAAGTCCCCAGACTGAAGTGAGCTTTATTTACATTTCAGAAGAAACACCAGACTCTGGGTCTAGATATCATCTCTTCCCAGTTTCCCAGGAGCGTAGCCTGGGGCCCTCCTGTCTGGCAGCCTCTGCGCCCTGGCTGTGTGGCTGAGCTGCCTCTCCCTACCCTCTCTCCCTTCCTCCTCTTCACCTCTGCCCTCTCCGTCTCTCCCCGGCTCTCCCAGGCCTCAGCCCTCTGCTGCTGTTTGCCAGTTTCCTCCTGGTTTCCAGCACACATCGTCGTTGCTACTTTTGATTACATTCCCAGTCTCCTTTCAAGTTTATTTCCCTTAGGTCTTCTGACTTGCTTGGAGCCAGGAGGGAGCAGAGGTGGCTTGAACCTCTGGGGAAGGCTGGTGAGTTGGGGGATGATGGAGGAGGTGGGGGAGAGGGGCCATTCCCACTTCCCACTTTGGGAGGAGGCACTCCAGTACCTTCCTGATGTCCTGTCCAATATTCACATTCTGGAGCGGGGGGCGCTGAGTGCTGAGCTAAGCCATTGTCTCAGATGTTCATGCTCCAACTCCTGCCCAGCCCCTACCATCGCCATCTCTTTAATCCCCTCCCAGTCCCACCATCGCTGTCTCTTTAGCCCCTCCCAGCTTCACCATCTCTGTCTCTTTTTTTTTTTTTTGAGATGGAGTCTTGCTCTGTCACCCAGGCTGGAGTGTGGTGGTGTGATCTTGGCTCACTGCAACCTCTGCTTCCCAGGTTCAAGCGATTCTCCTGCCTCAGCCTCCCAAGTAGCTGGGATTACAGGTGTGTGCCAGCATGCCCAGCTGTCTTGTATTTTTTGTAGAGACAGAGTTTCACCATGTTGGTTAGGCTGGTCTCAAACTCCTGACCTCAGGTGATCCACCTGCCATGGCCTTCCAAAGTTCTGGGACTACAGGCATGAGCCACCTCGCCTGGCCCATCTCCATCTCCTTAGTCCCCTCCCAGCCCTGAGGGTGTGTCCTCAGGTCCAGCCCCCACTCTGTCTGTCTGGGTAGTTGCGTAGCCTTCGGCAGCTCGGGCAGCCTCTGATGATGAAACACTCTTCGTCAGAGTTGGGAAGCATCTTAAAAGGCCCCGATCAGGCAGCATCTTCACTTTAAAAACAATATCATTTTTATTTCAATAGGTTTAGGGGTATAAATGGTTTTTGGTTACATGGATGAGAGTGGTAAAGTCTGGGCTTTTGGTGTATCTGTCACCTGAATAGTGTACACTGCACCCAACAGGTAATTTCTCATCCCTACCCCACGTCCCCTTCCCCCTTCTGAGTCTGCAGTGTCTGTGTTGCCACTCTGTAGCATTTCAGCTTCATGGCTGTGGACTTGGCGCTGGCTCATCAGCCATCCTGAATCTCACGTTCTTTAGAGCCCCTCTGATGGGGCACATTCATAAGTGTTAGAGATGATGTATTCAAAGTGCAGGGTTAGTACCCCCAAAATAGTAGCTATTATTATTACTGATAGTGGAATGGAGTCCTTGTGTTTTCTTTTCTTCTCTTTTCTCTCTCTCTCTCTTTTTTTTTTTTTTTTGAGACAGAGTTTTGCTCTTTCACCCAGGCTGGCGTGCAGTGGCGTGATTTCGGCTCACTGCAACCTTCGCCTCCCAGGTTCAGGCAACTGTCCTGCCTCAGCCTCTCGAGTAGCTGGGACTACAGGCATGCACCATCAAGCCAGGCTAATTTTTATATTTTTAGTAGAGACCGGGTTTCACAATGTTGCCCAGGTTGGTCTCAAACTCCTGACCTCAGATGATCCACCTTCCTTGGCCTCCCAAAGTGCTGGGATTACAGGTGTGAGCCATCATGCCCAGCCGCCTTGTGTTTTCTTTTCTTTCCTTTGTTTTTTTTTTTGAGATGGAGTCTCACTCTGTCGCCCAGGCTGGATTGCAGTGGCGTGATCTCAGGCTCACTGCAAGCTCTGCCTCCCAGGTTCACACCATTCTTCTGCCTCAGCCTCCCGAGTAGCTGCGACTACAGGCACCCGCCACCATGCCCAGCTAATTTTTTGTATTTTTATTAGAGACGGGGTTTCACCATGTTCGCCAGGATGGTCTTGATCTCCTGACCTCATGATCCACCTGCCTCGGCCTTCCAAAGTGCTGGGATTACAGGCGTGAGCCACCGCACCCAGCCTTGTGTTTTCTAAAAGAGTAAGGTTTAGAGTATGGAAGACTGTGGGCTGGGTGCAGTGGCTCACGCCTGTAATCCCAACACTTTGGGAGGCCAAGGTGGGCAGATCACTTGAGGCCAGGAGTTCAAGACCAGCCTGGCCAGCACAGCGAAACCCCATCTCTACTAAAAATACAAAAATTAGCCTGGCATGGTGGTGCATGCCTGTAGTCCCAGCTACTCGGGAGGCTGAGGCAGGAGAATCACTTGAACTTGGGAGGCAAATGTTGCAGTGAGCCAAGATCATGCCACTGCACTCCAGCCTGGGTGACATAGCAAGACTCCGTCTCAAAACCAAACCGAACCAAACAAAAAAGACTAAAATGTGGCTACACCAAGAGGAATTTGGGTTCCAAAGTTATGCAAGTGCCTTCTTTGTTTAGCCAGTTGTGCTGGTCCTTGGAACACAGGCAGAAGGAGATTTCAAAGAGCTAGTGAAATCCCAGGGCAGAGGAGAAGAACAAGCGGAGGGGAAGAGAGGAGAAAGAAGGGCGGAGGGAGCCCAGTAGGAAGAGTCCAGCCACGTGGTGGTGGGCTACAACTGGGTGAGCAATGAGACCAAGGTATTTTCAAGAAGAGGATGCCAAATGCTGCATTTTCTACAATGTCAAACTCCTCCATCTCCAAACCGTCAGAGAAGTTGCTCCTCACCATGAAGTGCCCTGGGGGCTTTCAGTTTCCCCTGTCGAGAGCCAGGAGAGGAATCTCATGCAGAACAGAGCAAAGCAGAAAAAAACGAGGTGCGTAGAAAAAATGAAAGAGGCCCCCGTCTTTTGCCACTGACATGCCCCCACAAAACTGCCAGGAATATTGAATCATTTGACTCCTTTTTTAAAGAGTCTTTTCCTCTTTTATTTTGAGATTTTGAACATTTCAAACCTCAGAAAAGTTGAAAGAGCAGTCCATCAAACATCTGTGTATCCTGCACGTGGGTGCACCCATTGTGAACGTTGGCCACTTTTACTTTCTCTCTTTCTTTCCTTTCTTCTGATTATCTGGAAGTGAATTGCAGACATCTGATTCTCCATCCCTAAATAATCAGCACATGTCTTCTATGAGCAAGGATCTTCTCCTCCATAACCATAATGATATAATTATCATACCCAAGGACCTAACACGGATGTAATAATGTTATCTAATGTTCTGCTCATATTCACATTTCCCCAATTGTTCTAAAAATGTCAGTTATAGCTGGTTTTCTCCCATTCAGGAGCCACTTAAGGATCGCGCATTGCATTTAATTGTCATGTCTCTTTAGTCTCCTTTCATCTAGTCTTTTGGTCTTTCTTGTAATTGACATTTTTGAAGAGTCCATATCAGATGTCTTGTAAAACGCCCAGCAACCTGAATGTCTGATTGTTTCCTCATGATTCGATTCAGACCTTACATTTTTGGTGAGAATATTAAATAGAAGATGTCTTGCACTTCTCATTACATTACCCAAGGAGGCATGTAATGTCAGCTTGTCCTATTTCTGGTGACCCTACATTTGATCACGTGGTGTCTGCTAGATTTCTCCTTTGAAGGTATCTTTTCCCTTTTGTAATGAATAAGTAATCTGTGGTGATATTGTTAGACTTGTGAACATATTACTGCATCCATTGATGATCCTTGCCTGGATCACTTGTTACACCGGGAATTGCAAAACTCATTTGCCTCTGGGAGGGCCAGAGCGTCTGCTGGCACGTGGCTTACATGCATGGCCATGTAAGCTCCTCCATGTACTGGCCCAGGTAGGTGGTTTCCTGAATGTGACAGCCAAGTGTCTCCAACGGCCTGTCTTAGCCCCTTCTGATCAGTCTTGCTTTTTGATGTCCTTGACAGAGGAACTGGCTTCTCTGGCCAGAAAGCTGGTCTTTTACCACCTGGAGAAACTTGGATCCGTGGGAGAGCTCAGTTGAATGGCTGCTAGTTCACTAGTTCAGCCACTGGTGGCTGGGAGTGTGTGTGTGTGTGCGCGTGTGTGCGCGCACATGCAGGCACACATACACTGGGTGGGAGGGGCATCTGGGTACTTGGAACCCAGAGGCACATATCCGCTCTGTGCCCAGGAGCTGCAGGGTGCTGGGCTCTAGCCTTGGTTTCCATGGCAATGGGCAATCTCCTTCTTCATTCTGCTCCTCTCTGAACCAGCTGACAGCAATGGGGCTTTGGGGCAGAGACACAAGACGGGGAGCGGGCTTCACCAGACCCTCCGTGAATATCTTGGAGATGAGAAGTCTGAGCAACTGCTCCCCTCACCGTACTACAGAATGACTTTTCCAGGGACTCTGGTGCCCCCCACCTACCGCAGAATGTACTCTTCCATCAGCAAGGTCTATGACAACATCAAGGTGGCAGCGGGGCCCAGCTTCTTCCTTGTGAATTCCACTGAATCTGTTAAACAGATTCAGATCTGTAGTTTCTTGATCTGCTGCCTACATTGTCTTGATCTATTTGCATATATTATCTGTCTTGCAACACCTTTTTGAGGCGGGTGTTATTATTATTCCCATTTTATAGGTATAGAAACTGAAGCTCCTTGGGTCACGTGGATAGTAAAGGGTGAGGCCAGAACTCAAACTCAAGGTAACAGTGTGGTATAACATATAAGAGTGTGAGCTGCAAAGACAGGCTGGCGCCGGTTTCAAATCCTGACTCTTTCACTTATTAGCAGGGTGATTTTGGCAAAGATAGAGACTCCCAGGTGGCTGAGGTGGGGCCTCTCCAGGGCCCAAGATCTGCTCTCAGACTTATACGTTTAGACGCTTCATGTTCTCAGTGTCCCCAAAGCTCTCAAGGGGACTTACACCAACAAAAGTCCCCAGAGGAGTGTGTCCATGTGGCTAATTTCTGGCCAGTGAAAAGTAAGTGTAAGTGATACACTGAACTTCTAGAGAGTTAGTTTGTTTGTTTGTTTATTTATTTATTTATTTATTTATTTATTTATTTATTTATAATTTTTGAGATGGAGTCTCACTCTGTTGCCCAGGCTGGAATGCAGTGGTGTGATCTCAGCTCATTGCAACCTCCGTCTCCCAGGTTCAAGCGATTCTCCTGCCTCAGCCTCCTGAGTAGCTGGGACTACAGGCGTGTGCCACCACGCCCAGCTAATTTTTGTACTTTTACTAGAGATGGGGTTTCGCCATGTTGGCCAGGCTGTTCTTGAACTCCTGACCTCAGGTGATCCACCCGCCTTGGCCTCCCAAAGTGTTGGGATTACATGTGTGAGCCACCGCGACTGGCCAGGAGTCTTTAAAAGAAAGGAGCTGTCCCTTTTGTCTCTTCTCTCCCTTCCTCCTTCCTGCTGTTTAGAATGTAGTTGTGATGGATGGAGCACCAGCAGCCATCTTGAATAAGAGGTGATCTTGAGGATGGTGGAGCAGACATAGAAATGTGCTGGGTCCCTGATGACTTCATAGAAAGACCTCGCCAGCCCTGAACTGCCTAGATCTGGACTTTTTTGTCTAAGAGTCTCAACCCTTATGTAGTTGAGCTGCTAGTTTACAGGGAGCTGATGCTTGCTGCTGAAGGTGATCCTGCATGATACATCGAGTGATCAATTTACAGTGAGAAAAAAGCTCTTCCAATGACCCTGATTTCTACTCACTCACCATCTAGGACACCTGGACTGAGGATTCACCAGAGGTCATGGCTGAGTGTGGAGCGGGCATGGTCATGCTCTGGGAGGTGTTGACTCCAGGCAGGGATGAGCCTGGTGTGCAAGCCCTACCCACAGCCTGATGCTCATGCTGGCAGACCCAGTGCCCCTCCTTCTCTCCAGGTCAGCACAGGTCGAACACTCTATGTATAACAGGCAGGGCATAGCACCACTGGTTAGATTTGGCTCTCCAACCCTATGGAGACACTTTCAGATGTGTCCCTCAGCCTGAAAGCCACACTGCCCTCCTGATCGGATGCAGGACACACCTGGCCCCCTTTCTTTCTGGCAACAGTGACCCACCATCTCTAAGGAGGGTGCACCTGCCTGCTCTCATATGCCAGCCAATTCTGCTGACGTTGAAGGGTGACATGCCCTGTCCCCAGACCCTGGGTCCTGTGGATGGTGGGGCAGATGGGCTGCTCCCTTTTGGGCCCTCTGCCCAGCAGGCCCAGCCTATCCTGGCTCCCTTTTTCAACTCTGGCTGCTCTTCCCTTGGCTCAGGTCATGGAGTTGTGATCACAGAACTCCAGCCCCAAAGTTGCAATTCTTTCCTCCACTTTTTTGGCTCTGGTTTTCCCAGGTACGTGTGAGAAGAGAAGCTCAATGTCATATTTTGGTAATGTCAGCTCAGGAATTATATGGGCATTGGAAGGGATGCCATCAGTGTGAAGGTGAACTTTTCCACACTGCAAAAATTCAGGGCCAGGCACAGTGGCTGACTCCTATAATCCTAGCACTTTGGGAGGCTGAGGCAGGAGGATTGCTTGAGCCTGGGAGTTCAAGACCAGCCAGGGCAACATAGGGAGACCCCCCTATCACTACAAAAAATAATAATAATTAGCCAGACGTTGTGGTGCACACCTGTAGTCCCAGGTACTTGGGAGGCTGAGGTGAGAGGATCATTTGAGCCTGGGATGTTGAGGCTATAGTGAGCTGAGATTGCGCCAGTGCACTCCAGCCTTGGTGACAGAGCCAGACTCTGTTTCAAAAAAAAAAAAAAAATTGGACTTTACCCATCCACCCATCCATTTGTCTACCCAAAACCCATCTATAGTAGTCTCTCCTTATCTGTGGAGGACACGTTCCAAGACCTCAGTGGACACCTGAAACCTCTGATAACACTGAGCCAGTTACACACACACACACACAATATGTTTTTTCCTAGACCTGTGTACTTATGATAAAGTTGAATTTATCAATTAGACACAGTAAGAGATTAACAACAACTGATAAAAAATAGAACAATTAAACAATATACCATAATAAAAGTTATGTGAATGTGCTCTCTGTCTCTCAGAATATCCTATTATACTGTATCACACGTAACTGTAATCTCAGAAAGCGAAACCACAGATGGATAAGGGGCGATTGCTGTATTCCAGGAACTCTGCTAGGCATTGGAGATAAAGAAACGAATAAGAGATATTTCCTTTGCTCAAGAAGCCATGGATAAGGGGCGATTGCTTTATTCCAGGAACTCTGCTAGGCATTGGAGATAAAGAAACGAATAAGAGATATTTCCTTTGCTCAAGAAGCCATGGGTAAACGGCAGTTACACCCCAGGGCCATACGTGCTGTGAGAGGGAAGAGGCCAGCGGTCTGTGGGAGCTTAGGAAGGGCGGCTCCCCCAACCTGGGACAAGAGTGGCGTGGAAACCTTCCAGCTAGAGGCAGTTTTTCAGCTGAGACCTGAAGGGTGAGTGGGAGCTATTGGTGGAGTGTGCCGAGAGGAAGGGAGAGATACCTGGAGAGGGAGAAACAGTACGAGAGCCTGGAGGCCAGAGCATGGGATGTTCGCAGTGCTGCAGGTAGCTGGGTATGGCTGTGGCGTCAAAGGCGGGCAACGGGATGCCACGAGGGGAGGGGTGGGCGAGACCCATGGGGCTGATCTACCTGAGATGCTAATGGCGTCTCCCCTCTGAAAGTTTCATGTGTTTTTGGTTTGCTCAAGGAGGCTGGGAAAAGAAAACAATTCCTTACCATGTGACCCCAGCAGCCCAGAGAGGGTGAGCGCCTGACAAAAGCCCCACAGCCATTCTTCAGTAGGTCTCTGACTTCCAGCCCAGTCTTTGCCCCAGGCCTGGCTTGCCCTTGAAACTACCCAACGATCTGAGAGCTCCCCCCAGCCTGTCCCACTGGAGGAAGCAGTAGGGGCCATGTGCCCACTCCCTGGGCACCCTGTAACTCAGCTCAGCCTCTCTCCCTCGGCTCCCTCGGCTCCGTCGGCCATGCCTTTGATGAGGAGGTCCGGCTGCTTAGTCACTGGGGCCAGCACAGGCAGCCCCTCGCTGTGGAGCGTCCCTCCAGTGGAGCACAACATTTCCTCCAGGTCTCTGGGGCATGCTCCCCGACTCCCCTAGAAGGCTCCAGCAGGGTTTGGCGCTGGTCAGGAGGTCCAGGAGGGCTGGCTGCATCTTGTATTTGAGTTGCACGTTTTGTTTGTGTATGTACGTTGCATAGTGCACGTGGCACGGGTTTGCTGGGTGTGTAGTATGAGGGGTGGATTGTGTGTTGCTCATGTGTGGTTTGTGTATGTGTGAACTGGGTGGTTTGTAGGTCTTACAGGGCGCATGCGTGCTCCACCCTTTATTCGTTCAGGCTGCAGGAAAGCCAGCCTCTGGGGCCCGCTCTGCTCAGGCCGGGATTGGACCTAGCGTTTGGGGAAGTATGAGCTGCCCACCCTTTCAGCAGAGCCCTTGGTGGGCAAAATGGCCATTATGGTTGACTCTGTGGGGCCAGTTCAGGGGACCCAAGGCCTGATGACCAGTTTCCAGTGGGGCGTTATTCCACTCAGGCGGGTCAAGGGAGAGGGCAGGAGAAAGAGGAGAGGGAGCTGGGCGGGGGCGAGCATGGGGCCCCCTAGGGAAGGGCAGGGATGGCAAGAGGTGAAACAGCTTGGGCATCGCTGGCCCGGGAATTCACCTCCTAACTCCTCAGCTCCTTCAAGTCTTTGTGCAAATGTCACCTTCTCAAAGAGGCCTCCCCTCCCCTCCTGATTCAAGATCACAACTTCGCACCTCACTTCCACCCTCCTAACTCTCCCCTGCTTTGTCTTCTTTTTGCTGACATAGTCTGTGCCCTCTTCTAACCACCGTATAATTTACTCATTTATTATGTGATTCTTTATTGTCTGTCTCCTCTCACCCCACCCCAACACTGGGATTATTTTGTCGGTTTTGTTCACAGACAGATCCCACATGCCTGCGGTGACCGCTTCGTGGGCACTCAAGAAATATTTGTGGGGCCGGGTGTGGCGGCTCACACCTGTAATCCCAGCACTTTGGGAGGCTGGGGCGAGCGGATCACCTGAGGTCAGGAGTTCGAGACCAGCCTGGCCAACATGGCAAAACCCTGTCTCTACTAAAAATAGAAAAATTAGCCAGGCGTGGTGGCAAGTGCCTGTAATCCCAGCTACTCAGCAGGCTGAGGCAGGAGAATTGCTTGAACCTGGGAGGTGGAGGTTACAGTGAGCCAAGATCATGCCATTGCACTCCAGCCTGGGCGACAGAGCGAAACTCTGTCTCAAAAAAAGCGAAATATTTGCGGATTGAATGCACGCGTGAATGAACAGTGTCTGCCCCTGGGAGGGTGGGCTCGGGTCTGGGGTGCTCCAAGTGTGTCCCTGAGCATCTCCTTGGACCGTGGGAGCGGGGCATCCCAGCCTGAGCTTGGGACAGCTGGTGGGCAGCAGGTGGTGAAGCGGGCGGGGGCTGCCACTCCATGTCCCCTGGCACGGACCCACCTTCCACTGCCTCAGATGCCATGCCCGACTGGACACTGGCTGGTATCCTCTTCCCCAGGCCAGCCCTGGACCCAGCGGGCAGCATCTTGGCATCCTCCTTCCTGGCCCTGGAGGGTGTGAAGCCAGCTCTGGGCTTCCCGGGAAGTGTGTGCCTGTCCCCTTCCTCTTGCAGCCAACCCTGCTCCAGTGCCCCCTCCTCTGAGGCTTGTCTGGGTTAAACTGCCCGGAGGGGTCTCTGTCCCAGCTGCACAGCCTCTGGGGAAACCTCTCAGAAGCTTCTGGAGAGGCCCAGCGGCTGTGGTGGGTATGATGAGACCTTTTTCCAGGGCTCCTGCCCAGCGGCGGCAACAGGAACCTTCCTTCCCAACACAGCCACATGGTGTCCTCCTGACAGGCGGGGGAGGGACAGATGGTTCCCTATGTACCGGCATCCTCTGTCTTGTGTCTCAGGGGGTGCCTTCGCTGGCCAGGGCCTGCACTTTCCAGTGTCCTGGGAGTGTGGATCAGGGACTCTGGAGGCTTCCTTCCCAGGGCTGGTTCCCAATTGGCTTCCCAAATGTCACAGATCCAGACTAAGCGTCTTCACCCTCACCCCCGTCTCATCAGGCCCAGGGAAGGGTGTCCCGATGGCCCAGGGGCTCAGCTCTAAAGCCCTGGGGTTGTCCTTGACACCTGTCTCTCTCACACGCTGTCTTTCAAGGAATCCTGGAGGCTCTACCTTCAAATAATCAGAATCCAACAACTTCTTCCCCGCGCTGTTGCCTCTTCCTGGTCAGAGATGCCGCTGACTCTACCGGGAGCAATGCCCTGGTCTCCTAACTGGTCTCCTGCCTCCACACTTGCCCCCTCCGGTCTGTTAAGTCCACGTCCTGTTCTGGATGTTTCATATAAATGGAATCACACAATCAGTGGTACTGTGTGACTAGTTTATTTCCTGAGTGCTACATTTTACAACTCCGTGATGTTATTATTTGGTTGGAGCAAAAGTTATTGCAGTTTTGGCCATTGCTTTTAATGGCAAACCCGCAAGAACGTTTGCATCAACCTAAATAAGTAAGCAATGGTTAAACCATACATTCTCAAATGTATTAGAAAGGAATAATAGTAAATATTTGGAAGACAGTCAGTGGGGCAGGATGCGAGGTAAGAAGAGTGACTGTAGGTCAGGAGTCAGGGGCGTCGGGTTCTAGTCCTGATTCTGTCTTTAGCCATGCAACCAAGTGAGCACAGCAACCTCTCTGGGGACACTAACACATTTGTTCAAGCCGCCCAGCAACTAATGGAAAGAGATTACAGCTAGGACTCTCCTATAAGACTGACAACAGCATGCCTGGGGCAGGCCTGCAACTGAGCGCCAGGAGGCAGCCTGGGGACTTCTGCTGCCATCTACCCCAAAGTATCTCTGGTCTCCCTGGCTAGGTATTTTTTTTTTTTTTTTTTTTTTGAGACGGAGTCTCACTGTGTAGCCCACGCTGGAGTGCAATGGCATGAACTTGGCTCGCTGCAACCTCTGCCTCCTAGGTTCAAGTGATTCTCCTGCCTCAGCTTCCCGAGTAGCTGGAATTACAGGCACCTGCCACCTTGCCTGGCTAATTTTTGTATTTTTAGTAGAGTAGGAGTTTTGCCATGTTGTCCAGACTGGTCTCCAACTCCTGACCTCGGGTGATCTGCCCGCCTCAGCCTCCCAAAGTGCTGGGATTACAGGCGTCAGCCACACTGCCCAGCTGGCTAGGTCTTTAAGAATTGAGGGGAAGTTTTGGGAGGCCAAGGCGGGTGGATCACTTGAGGTCAGGAGTTCGAGACCAGCCTGGACAACAGGGGAAACTCTGTCTCTACTAAAAATACAAAAATTAGCTGGGCATGGTGGCTGTAATCCCAGCTACTTGGGAGGCTGAGGCAGGAGAATCGCTTAAACCTGGGAGGCGGAGGTTGCAGTGAGCCGAGATGGCGCCACTGCACTCCAGCCTCAGTAACAGAGCGAGACTGCATCTTAAAACAAACAAACAAACAACAACAAAAAAAAAAACAGCCAAAAGGAATTGAGGGAAGTCATGGCGAGAAGCATCGATTGGGTTCCTGAAAGCCCCAGTTCACATTCCAGCTCGCTCCTTACCAGCTGCATGCCTAACCTCCATGAACCTCAGTCCCCTCATCTGTAAAATGGGCTAATGCACGCATCTCCATCCTAGGGCTGCTGAAACAAAACGTGATAAAGCACATGGCAGGCTCCCAGTAAGTGCTTGACAAACCAACTATGTTCTCTCTCTTTTTTTTTTCCCTTTGAGACAGTCTTGCTCTGTCACCCAGTGGCATGATCTTGGCTCACTGCAACCTCTGTCTCCCGGGTTCAAGTGATTCTTCTGCCTCAGCCTCCTGAGTAGCTGAGATTACAGGCTCATGCCACCACACCTGGCTAATTTTTGTATTTTTTTTTAATAGTGATGGGGTTTCACCATGTTGGCCAGGCTGGTCTTGAACTCCTGACCTCAGGTGATCTGCCCCCCTTGGCTTCCCAAACTACTGGGATTACAGGCATGCCCCGCCCATGTTCTCTCTTGAGGCAAGAAGTCTTTGTCTGAATGAAGACAGGAAGGCTGGAGGAGAGGCAAGTTCAAAGGCTGAGGCCTTTCAGCCCTGAGGCTGCCCAGGTGGTGTTGAAGACAGGGCACCGGTGTGGGGTGGCAAAGCAGGAACAACTTTTTGCTTATCCTTTCCGGTTTGGACCACAGTGGTTCCCTGCTGGACTGTCTATTTCAGTGGTGGAAGCCTGCGCTGAGATTTATCGTCCTGTTCCTGCTGCCTGCAGACCGTGGGAAGGTAAAAAATGTCCTTTTTCAGGCAATAAAATAGAAAATGGAATCCAATTTCTCTCCAGGGTAAGAATCATTATGTTTCACAATGATTGTAAAGTGTGCAGCAGTGAGGAGTGGGGTGGCTGCTGGAGCCTGGGTGAGGAGGGGGAGGGGGTAGTGCCTGCAAGGTGGCCGTCGACAGTCACCAAAGTGGGCCTGGAAGGAGCCCAGGAGGCAGGGATGCCACCCCATCTGATGCCTGGGTACCCGCAAGGGTTCCATGTGGCTTCAATGCACATTTATCAAGCACCTGTGCTGGACAGGGAGAGGTGGGACGGCCACTCTGCTTGCTGCTCCTGGCATGTTGGACAGAGATGAATAAACATGTGTTCAGGTAAATGAAATTGAATTGAGTGTTAAGGAATTTGGATCTTATCCAGGGTACCAAGAAACCAAGATTTAAGAATTTAAGGTTGTGTGTGTGCGTGTGTGTGTGTGTGTGCTTACATTTTTTGAAATATAACTTATAAAGTGCACACATCTTAAGTGTCTAGTTTAATAATTTTTTTCACATGGAGGCACCATGTCCACCACACGGTGAGCTACAGAACATTTATAGCACTCCAGAAAGTTCCCTCGTGCCCCTTGCTTATAGATACTCCCCACAATAATCACTGTTGACTCATTCTCGCTTCTTGAACTTCATGTAATTGGAGTCATCCATTAAGCACACTTCTGAGTTTTCCCTTCTCTTGCTCATCACTATCAGCAAAGTCTACCCACATTGTTGTGTGTAGCAGGAGCAGTTCACTGTTTTTCATCGCTGCTTATTGTTCCATGTTATATCACAATTTTTGGATCTTCAATGCTGTTGATGGACATTATGATTTGGGGCTTTGCCTAGTAAAGCTACAGAGAATGTTCTTGTGTGTCTTTCACTGGACCTAATGAAGAGTTTTAAGTAGAGTAGGGACATATTAGATCAGTTTTTTTTTTTTTTAAACAGAGTTGCTCTGTCGCCCAGGCTGGAGTACAATGGCACGATCTCGGCTCGCTGCAACTTCCACCTCCTGGGCTCAAGCAATTCTTGTGCCTCAGCCTCCCAAGTAGGTGGAACTACAGGTGCACACCACCATGCCCAGCTAAGTTTTGTATTTTTAGTAGAGACGGAGTTTTACCACGTTGGCCAGGCTGGTCTTGAACTCCTGACCTCAAGTGATCCGCCTGCCTTGGCCTCTCAAAGTGCTGGGATTACAGGAGTGAGTCGCCACACCCAGCCTAGATCGGATTTTAAAAAAAACTTTTGTTTCTTTAACTTTATTTTTTTCTGAGTGATTTTAGGTTCACAGAAAAGTTAAGAAGGTACAGAGACTTCCCATATACCCTCTGCCCCTATGCATTCATAGCCTCCCCAGTTACCAACACCCCCATCAGAGTGGTGCATTTGTTACAATCGATGGGCCTCTCTGGACTCATCATATTCACCCAAAGTCCATGGTTTACAGTAGGGCTCCTTCCTGGTGTTGTACATTCTGTGGGTTTGGACAAGTGTATAATGACCTGTATCTACTATTAGAGCATCACCCAGAGTAGTTTCACTGTCCCCCAGATCCTCTGTGCTCTGCCTATTCATTTTTTCCCCACCAAATCCCTAGCAATTGCTGATCTTCTTGTCTCCATAGTTTTCCCTTTTCTACAATGTCAGCTAGTTGGAGTCATACAGGGTGCATCCCTTTCCGATTGGCTTCTTTCAACTTAGTTATACACAGTTAAGACTCCTCCATGTATTTTCATGACTTGATAGCTCAATTCTTTCTTTCTTTTTTTTTTTTTTAATTTTTGAGATGGAGTCTCACTCCGTCACCCAGGCTGGAGTGCAGTGGTGTGATCTCGGCTCACTGCAACCTCTACCTCCTGGGTTCAAGCGATTCTCTTGTTTCAGCCTCCCAAGTAGCTGGGATGAGAGGCGTGCACCACCATGCCTGGCTAATTTTTGTATTTTTAGTGGAGATGGGGTTTCACCATTTGGCCAGGCTGGTCTCGAACCCCTGACCTCAGGCGATCCACCCACCTCGGCCTCCCAAAGTGCTGTGATTACAGGCATGAGCCACCACGCCTGGCCTGTATATAACACTGAATAATATTCCATTGTCTGATGTACTACAGTTTATTCATCCATTCACCCGCTGAAGGGACATTTTTGTTGCTTCCCAAGTTTTGGCAATTATGAATAAAGCGGCTATAAACATCCGTGTGCAGATTTTCATGCAGTCATAAATTTTCAATTCATTTGGGTGAATACCAAGGATCATGTGGTAAGAGTATGTTGAGTTTTGTCAGAAACCACCAAACCGGCCTGCAAGGTGGCTGTACCATTGTGCATTCCCACCCAGCAGGGAAGGAGTGTTCCTGTTGCTCCACATCCTCACCAGCATTTGATGTTGTCAGTGTTCTGGATTTTGGCCATTCTAGTAGGTGTGCAGTAGAATCTCATTTTTGTTTCATTGCTCTAGCTTTTTATTTTGAATTATTTCAAACCTATTGAAAAGTTAAGACAGTAATATCATGATGGTAAATTGCCTGCTTTCACCACTTTGCCTCCCTTTTACCCACCCCTTTGGAAGTGCCTTCCCACACTGACTCCGGGCTTGGTCAAGTGACTTGCTTTGACCAATGGGACAGCAACTCAACTGATGCAAGTGGCAGCTTTATAAAGTGTGTTGTGCATTGCTTTTCCCTCTTCCTCTTTTGGATCTCTGCCACTGCCATGAGGACACTCCCAGGCCCGCCTGCCTGAGGGATGTAGAGATCTATGGAGGAGAGGTTCATCATACAAGCCATGGGATCCCTAGATGAGTCAGGCTCCAGTGCACCCACTGGAGGATGACAGACCCTTAAGCAAGCCCTGCCCAGGTTGGTGGAATTGCCTGGCCAGCAACCAGGGGGCTTGCAGGAAATCATAAATAGCTGTTGTTTTAAGCTTGGGGATGATCCCAGTACTTTGGGAGGCTGAGGCAGGCAGATCGCTTGAGGTCAGGAGTTCGAGACCAGCCTGGCCAACATTGTGAAACCCCATCTCTACTAAAAATACAAAAAATGAGCCGGGCGTGGTGGCTCATGCCTGTAATCCTAGCTACTCGGGAGGCTGAAGCAGGAGAATCCCTTGAACCCGGGAGACAGAGGTTGCAGTTAGCCAAGATTGTGCCAATGCACTCCAGCCTGGGCGACAGAGCGAGACTCCGTCTCAAAAAAAAAAAGAAAGAAAAAGAAAACAAACCAAAAAAAACAAAAAGTAAAAAAAAAAAACACACAACTGTTACAACAATAAACACACATCTATTCTTTACCTAGTATTAACACTTTTCCACATTTGCCTTATTTTTGTTATTTATTATTATTATTTTTTGAGACAGGGTTGTACTTTGTTACCCAGGCTGGAGTGCAGTGGGGGCAATCATGGCTCACTACAGCCTTGACATCCTGGGGTGAAGTGATCCTCCCACCTCAGCCTCCCGAGTACGTGGGACTACAGGTGCAAGCCACCATGCCTGGCTAATTTTTGTATTTTTTGTAGAGACAAGGTCTCGCCATGTTGCCCAGGATGGTTTCAAATTCCTGGGCTCAAGCAATCCGCCCGCCTTGGCCTCCCAAAGTGCTGGGATTACAGGCATGAGCCACCGTGTCTTTCCCTCATTTGCCTTATTGCTCTTTTTATATTTCTTTCCTTGAAACATTTAAAACTTGCCAGCATCATCACATTTTTATCCTACATACTTTAGCATCTGTCTCTTAAGGACATCCTCCTACGTAACCATAACACCATGATTGCATTCAAGACAGTTAATGGTGTTACAATAATATCATCTAATATTGAGTTTATATTCGAATTTCCCCAAGCACCCAAAAACGTCCTTTATAGCTGCTTTATTTATTGTTTTAGATCCAGAATCTAATTAGGATCATTCCAGGACATTGCCCGCTTCCACAGTCCTGTTCCTGCATACAGATATTTGTTGGCCCATCCTGGTGTCCGGCCAAGAGCACCGAGTCAGGGCAGCATGAAGAAGGTGGGCTGGGGAACCACACTGTCTGGGTTCTAATCCCTGCATTGCCACTTCCCAGCTGTGTGACCCTGGGAGCTTTCCTTTCCCTTCCTGTGCCTTGGGTACCTCATTTATCTGCAAAACAAGCATCATCCACCTCGCAGGGTTATCGTAAGCATCCAGTGAAGTATCACACACAACATGCTCAGAACAGAGCTGCCTATATTGTAGGTCACTGTGCGTACTTTAGTGATTTTTGTCATGAGACAATTATTACTCTTTTTGTTTGTTGATCAAAGTATTTATTGCATAGACCTTTCCAAGCAGTGCTGTTTCATTGGGAAAACTGCCAGGGTTTAGATTCCTGCTCTGATAATCCCCATTTAGATTGAAGGGGGTTGCATTGTTTCTTTCCTTTCCTTTCTTTCTTTCTTTCTTTCTTTCTTTCTTTCTTTCTTTCTTTCTTTCTTTCTTTCTTTCTTTCTTTCTTTCTTTCTTTCTTTCTTCTTTTTTAGGACAGAGTCTTGCTCTGTCACCCAGGCTGGAGTGCAGTGGTGCGATATCGGCTCACTGCAACCTCTGCATCCCGGGTTCAAGCGATTCTCCTGCCTCAGCCTCCCCAGTAGCTGGGATTACAGGCGTGCGCCACTACGCCCGGCTAATTTTTGTATTTTTAGTAGAGACAGGGTTCCACTATGTTGGCCAGGCTGGTCTTGAACTCCTGGCCTCAAGTGATCCACCTGCTCTGACCTCCCTAAGTATGGGGATTACAGGCGTGAGCCACCACACCCAGCCGGCTGCATGGTTTTGAGGAAGAGTACTGGAGTGGAAGTCAGGAAACTTGGACCCCAGTCCCCTTTTCACCTCTGACTTGCTGTGTGACCTTGGATGTGCCGTTCACTCTCTGGTCCTGATTTCCCCCCTCCTTCCCTTCCTTTCTTCCCCCTCCTTTCTTCTTTCAATTGCATTGACTGAAGGTTTTTTTCCCCGACTTGTTCTATTTTTTCCCTATTAATTTGGAAGTGATAATACATGCTATTTCTATTCTCTTGTAATTACCCTAGAAAATTTAACATGCATATTTAGGTTATAATTGACATCTATGATTTCTGTCTTTACTCTCCTCCCACACAATTCCAGGACCTTAAAATGCTTTCTTTCTGGTCACGTCCCTTCCAACTCTTGCCACCATTGCCCTGTATTTTTCTTCTCACTTGTCGTTTGCTTTAACCTCATAAATTAAACTTTTTCCTTTTTTTTTTTTTTTTTTTTTTTTTTTTGAGACGGAGTTTTGCTCTTGTTGCCCAGGCTGGAGTGCAATGGTGCAATCTTGGCTCACCGCAACCTCCGCCTCCTGGGTTCAAGCGATTCTCCTGCCTCAGCCTCCCGAGTAGCTGGGATTGCAGACATGCGCCACCATGCCCTGCTAATTTTGTATTTTTTTTAGTAGAGATGGGGTTTCTTCATGTTGGTCAGGCTGGTCTCGAACTCCTGACCTCAGGTGATCCTCTCGCCTCAGCCTTTCAAAGTTCTGGGATTACAGGCATGAGCCACTGCGCCCAGCCAAATTAAACATTTTATATAGTCCATATTTGTTTAAGTTTACCTACGTTTAACACTGTTCTTACCTACATTTACCCTTTTTTTTTTTTTTTTTTTTTTTTTTTTTTTTTGAGACAGAGTCTCGCTCTGTCACCCAGGCTGGAGTACAGTGGTGCAGTCATGGCTTACTGCAGCCTTGATCTATTGGGCTCAAGTGATCCTCCCACCTCAGCCTTCTGAGTAGCTAGGACTACAGGCGCACACCACTACGACAAAGTTTTTGTAATTTTGGAGAGACAGGGTCTTCCTAGGTTGCCCAGGCTGGTCTCAAACTCCTGGGCTCAAGCAATCCTCCCGCCTTGGCCTCCCAAAGTGCTGGGATTACAACAGGCGTAAGCCACCACACCTGGACTACCTACCATTTTTTTTGTTCACTATTCTTTCTTGCATCTTCCTTTTTCCTGAAGTTTATTCTTTAAAAGTTCCTTTAGGGAGGGTCTTGGTTGTAAACTCTGACAGTTTTTGTTTGTCTAATAATATCTTTATTTTGCTCTCATGCTTGAAAAAATTTCAGAAGAGATAGAATTCCCAGGTGACAGTTATTTTCTCTCTACTGTCTCCTGGCTCCCAGAGTTTCTCTGAGAACTCTGCTATCCGTCTATTTGATGTTCCTTTTTAGGTAATCTCTCTTTTATCTTTGGCTGCTTTGAAGGTTTTCTCTTTGTCTATGATGTTCCATGGTTTTGCTATGGTGTTTTTAGGTGGAGATCTCTTTTAATTTATCCTGCTTGAGATTCATTGAGCTTTCTGAAGTTTGGAGTAATAGTTCTGGAAAATTCTCAGCTATCTTCTCTTTGAATTTGACTCTCCACTGTTACCTCTGATATCTCCTTCTGGAACTCTGATTAGACACATACTCGATCTTCTCATTTCATCCCCACCTCTCTTAATCTCTCTTTTATATCTGCCATTTGTTTGTCTCCCTCTGCTACCTTCTGAGAAATGTATTTATTTTTTATTTTTTGAGACAGAGTTTCACTCTGTTGCCCAGGCTGAAGTGCAGTGGCATGATCTCAGCTCACTGCAACCTCCATCTCTTGGGTTCAAGTGATTCTTCTGCCTCAGCCTCCTGAGTAGCTAGGACTACAGGCGTGTGCCACCACGCACAGCTACTTTTTTCGTACTTTTCATAGAGACAGGGGCCTGGGGAGTGTGGTTTTGCCATGTGGCCAGGCTGGTTTTGAACTCCTGGCCTCAAGTGATCCGCCCACCTCGACCTCCCACAGGGCTGGAATTACAGGCGTGAGCCACTGTGCCAGGCAAGAAATGTATTTTTATGTCTTTTCCAGTTCACTAATTCTCTCCTCAGCTGTCTCATCTTCTGTTTCATTCATGAAGTTTCTACTTTCAGTTATTAAACTTCTCATCTCTAGATATTTTACTGGACTCTTTTTCAAATCAATCTGGTAATTTTTCATAATCTCATTTTCCTTTGTCATACTTTTGCTATCCACTTTTACGTTTTAAAATCCTTGCATGTTTATTTTATATGCAATGTCTGATAATTCAACATTTGCCACCTGTGCATGTCTGGTTTGCAGTTGCTGTTTTTGGTGGCCCCTGCTCACAGTAGCTTGTTTCCTGTGTGTTTTGACTTTTTCTCTACTGTGCACTTTCTTGGAACTTGTTTTCTACAGGAATTCATGGAGGCCTGGCCTTAGGGCTATTTCTTCAGAGAAGATTGGTGTATATTTCTGCCAGGTGCTGCTGTTAACGGTGGGCTGATTTTCTGCTTGTGGTTTTTTAGGCCGCATAAGTAGAATGAATTCTGGCCCCACGCCCACATAAGGGCAAGCTGGTGGTTAAGATTCTCAGGAAGGAAGACTTTTTCTTTTTTTTTTTTTTTCTGGTTTTTATTTTTCTCTTCCCACCAGAGCCAAAGCAGGCTTTTCTAGTTCATGTTTGGAAGACCTTGCTTTATGTGTGGTTGGTGATATGGTTTGGCTCTCTGTCCCCACCCAAATCTTATCCTGTAGCTCTCATAATCCCCACAAGTTGTGGGAGGGAGCCAGCAGGAGATGATTGAATCAGGGGGCGTGTCTTTCCCGTGCTGTTCTGGTGATAGTGAATGGGTCTCACGAGATCTGACGGTTTTTAAAAACGGGAGTTTCCCTGCACAAGCTCTCCTTTTGCCTGCTGCCATCCACGAAAAATGTGACTTGGTCCTCCTTCCGCCATGATTGTAAGGCCTCCCAGCCATGTGGAACTGTAAGTCTGATAAACCTCTTTCTTTTGTAAATTGCCCAGTTTCGGGCATGTCTTTGTCAGCAGCATGAAAACGGACTAATACAGTTGGCAAATTTCATCTCCCACCTTGCCCAGTCCGGCTTTGTTTCTTGCTGTTATAACACAGAGCATCAAAGGCCAGGCTTTCGGCTGACCAGATGCCCCCGTGGAAGTGCTGGCTTCAGTGCCAGCTCACTCACTTCTCTGGAGTTGCATTCTTGCAACTTTGAAGGTTTTCTTTACTTTCCCACAAACCTATCCATGCATTAAAAAGCATTTTAAATACTGCATCCAGCAATTTCAGATGTCCTGTATTGGGAAAGTATCTCCAGAACTTAGCCATAGGGCCCAGTTTTATTTATCCTTCATTCATTCACTTACTCATGTCACAAACACTTCCTTGAGTACCTACTAGGGGCCAAGTCCTGGATTAGCCAAAGAGGATGTAGAGATCCATTAAGACACGGTCCCCCTTGGGGAGCTCAACATGAAGGCCCTTAAAATGTGACTCGATGGTGTTGGCAGAAATAATTCAAATTATAGGCACACCTCATTTTATTGCACTTAGCTTTCTTGGGTTTTGCAGATATTGCCTTTTATTTTTATTTTTATTATTTTATTTTATTTTTTTAACAAATGGAAGGCTTCTGGCAACCCTGCGTTGAGCAAGTCTATTGGCGCCATTTTTTCCAACAGCATGAGCTCAGTTCACGTCTCTCCATAACCTTCACAATCTTTGAAACTTTTTCATTATTATTATCTCTGTTATGGTGATCTGCGATCTTTGACATTACTATTGTAATTGTTTTGGGGTGCCACAAACTGTGCCCATAGAAGATGGCAAACTTAATAAATGTTGTGTGTGTTCCCAGTGCCCCCTTCTCTCTCTCTTCAGGCCTCCTGATTCTCAGAGACACAATAATATTGCAATTAGGCCAATTAATAGTCCTACAGTGGCCTCTAAGTATTCAAGTGAAAGGAAGAGTCACATGTCTCCAACTTTACCTCAAAAGCTAGAAATGATTAAGCTTAGTGAGGAAGGCATATTGAAAGCCAAGAGAGGCCAAAAGTTAGACCTCTTGCCCCAAACAGTCAGCCAGGATGTGAGTGCAAAGGAAAAGTTCTTGAAAAATATTAAAAGTAATACTCTAGTGAACACACAAATCATAAGAAAGCAAAACAGCCTTATTGCTGATACAGAGAAAGTGCTCATGGTCTGGATAGAAGATCAAACCAGCCACAGCCTTCCCTTAAGCCAAAGCCTAATCCAGAGCTGGGACATAACTCCCTTCAATTCTATGAAGGCTGAGAGAGGTGGGGAAGCTGCAGAAGAAAAGTTGGAAGCTATCAGAGGTTGGTTCATGAGGTTTAAGGAAAGAAGACCTCTCCATAACATAAAAGTGCAAGGCGAAGCAGCGAGTCCTGATGGGGAAGCTGCAGCAAGTTATGCAGGAGATCCAGCTAAGATTCTTTTTTTTTTTTTCACGGCAAAGATGCCATAGCATTTTATTACCATTACAAAAGTCAACCAATGATATTTTCATTGAAATATCTGCACTGAATGATGATTCCACATATGAGGCAAAGAGGGATGTCTTTGGAGAAGGCACTTAAGGTAGGACATTAGCAAATCATACCAGTTGGCTAAAACAAAAAATGAGTTGTTTATACCTGGCCGGAGGCCTGTTAGGGCTGTTGCTTCTCACTGTGGCCTGACTAAAAACCGGTGGCATTAAGAAAGTGTCCGCATTTCCCACAGTCTGTGGGTGCCCCAGTGGAGTGGTGCTGCTCTCAAAAGCTCTGTGTCCCTAAACACATGCTTCCTCACGAGATCAGTTTCCCCAAGTGCTAATTCCAAAAATAGACTCAGAGCTGGCAGAAATTGTTCAGGAAGCTTCTTGAAAGCCCTCTCCATTTCTCAGTCTGACTTTCAGCTGTCCCAGCTACTGTAAGCAGCTTCGGCTTCCCAAGGTCACTAGCAACTTCTGCTTATGCTAATATCCTTGGTTTTACATGGCACTGGTTGTGACTGGCTGTTAGACTAGTCGCCCACCAATTAAGTGCACCTCTATTTCACACCCTTTTCTTGAATCTGGGCTGGGCTTCCAGTTAAGATCCTTGATGACTCTAAACTTGATGATCCTTGGATACACTAAACAACAGATTTTCAGTGCAGACGAAACAGCCTTCTATTGGAAGAAAGATGGCATCTAGGAATTTTTCCTAGCTAGAGAGGAGGTCAATGCCTGGCTTCAAGGCTGGCTCTATTTTTAGGGGCCAATGCAGCTGATGGCTTTAATAGAAGCCAATGTTTATTTACCATTCTGAGAATCCTAGAGCTCTTAAGAATTATGCTAAGTAGGCCGGGTGCAGTGCCTCATGCCTGTAATCCCAGCACGTTGGGAGCCCAAAGTGGGCAGATCACCTGAGGTTGGGAATTCGAGACCAGCCTGACCAACAAGGAGAAACCCTGTCTCTACTAAAAATACAAAATTAGACAGGTAAGGTGGTGCGTGCCTGTAATCCCAGCTACTTGGGAGGCTGAGGCAAGAGGATTGCTTGAACCCGGGAGGCGGAGGTTGCAGTGAGCCAAGATCGTGCCATTGCACTCTGTGCTGGGTAACATGAGCAAAACTCCATCTTAAAAAAAAAAAAATTATGCTAAATCTACTCTGCTTGTGCACTATAAATGGAACAACAAAGTCTGGATGGTAGCACATCTGTTTACAGCATGGTTTACTGAATATTTTAAGCCCATTTTTAAGACCTACTGCTCAGAAAAAAAGATTCCTTTCAAAATATTACCACTGATGGACAAGGCACCTGGTCACCCAAGAGGTCTGACGGAGTTGTGCAAGGAGATTAATGTTTTCATGCCTGCGAACACAACATCCATTCTGCAGCAAACTAGCATCAAGGAGGAATTTTCACTTTCAAGTCTTATAATTTAAGAAATGCACTTTGTAACACTAAAGCTGCCATAGATTGTGATTCCTCTGATGGATCTGGGCAAAGTAAATTGAAAAACTTCTGGAAAGGATTCACCATGCTACTTTCTATCAAGAACATTTGTGATTAATGGGAGGAGGTAAAAATATCCACATTAACAGGAGTTTGAAAGAAGTTGATTCCAACCCTCATGGATGACTTTGAGGGGTTCAAGACTTCAGTGGAGGAAGTAACTGCCGATGCGGTGGAAATAGCAAGGGAACTAGAATTAGAAGCAGAGCCTGAAGATGTGACTGAATTGCTGCAATCTTATGATCAAACTTGAACAGATGAGGAGTTGCTTCTTATGGCTGAGCCAAGAAAGTGTTTTCTTGAGATTGAATCTACTCCTGGTGAAGATGCTGCGAACATTGAACTGTGAACTGTGAACATTGCTGAAATGACAACAAAGGATTTAGAATATTACATAAACTTAGTTGATAAAGCAGCAGCAGCGTTTTCAATGTTGAAAGAAGTTCTATGGGAAAAATGCTGTCAAACAGTATCACATGTTACAGAGAAAATCTTTCATGAAAAGAAGAGTCAATCAATGTGCAAACTTCATTGTTGTCTTATTTTAAGGAATTGCCACAGACATCCCAACCTTCAGCAACCACCACCCTGATTGGTCAACAGCTATCAACATCCAGGCAAGACCCTTCACCAGCAAAAAGATGATGACTCAGTGAAGGCTCAGATGATTGGTAGCACTTTTTAGCAATAAAATATCTTAAAGTTAAGGTCTGTACATTTTTTTTTGGACATAATTCTGTTGCACACTTAAGAGACTACAGTATAGTGTAAATGTAACTTGTACATGCACTGGGAAACCAAGAAATTTATACGACTTGCTTTATTGCAATACTTGCTTGGTTGCAGTCGTCTGAAACTGAACCCACAATATCTCCAAGGTGTGTCTGTACACAAACACAACAACTGCTGCCATTTACTGAGGTTCTCTGCTGTGCCAGGCACTGTGCCCAGTACTCTGCATGTATCATCTTATTGACTGCTCTCGCCAACCCCATGAAGGGGCAGTAGTATTAACCCACAATGAAGAAACTGAGGCATGGAGAGGTTAATAACCTACCCTAGGATGCATAGTTGCAAGATGGCAGAACCATAATTGGAAAGTAGGCCATCTGGCTTAGGACTGGGATCTTGGCCTCTTTGCGAAGGGATTGCCCCCCCACCCCCACCATCCTTTCCACCCTCCTGCCTTGAATACAACTCCCCCCAGCCCTGCCTGATCTTTAACTCCCCCTCAACCACCTGGCCCATCAGTGACCTCCTAGCCCTGCCATGAAATCTGGGCCAGCCCCATGCTGGGGCATGGCTCCCAGCCTGTCCTTAGAAAGACATCCTCCCTGCCAAAAAGCAGCTCAATGAAGAGGACATGGTGAGAGCAGCCCCATTAATATTCCTTCCTTCTGTCATTTTGGCAGGAAACAGTGAGATCCTGGAGAGGCGGGGAAGAGGGAGGCGGCAGTGAGTGTGGGGCTGTATACCTGGCAAGAGGAGACGTCTTGTGGCATCATTCATGAGGGTGGGTTTAATCCTGGCAGAGGGATCAGGATGGGTGGAGGGATGGGAGGCATCTTCAGAAGGGAGCCCCAAAGGATGGGGAGGGATGGCCTGGAATAGATAAAGGGTGAGAAGCCTGGGTGCCCCCTACCCAGGAAGGCAGAAGCAAGGCCACCTCCCTATGATAGTCTTTACAACCAGCCCGACCAGTCATGTGTTGTATAAGTGCACACGCACACATACACGCACACACACACACACTGCTGTGCACTCCCTGAGGAGGGTCCAGTGCGGTCTGAGCCATGTCTTTGTCCCCAGCACACTTAGCTCAGAGCCTGGCCCTCAATCATGAATATGTGCTGAACAGATCCTGGCTATATGTATTTTAAAATTTTTTAAATTATAGTCATGCTTTGCTAATGACAGCGTCAGAGGCTGATAAATGCATCATTAGGTGATTTCGTCCTTGTGTGAACGTCATAGCGTGTATTTACACACACCTAGATGGCATAGCCTATTCCACACCTAGGCTCTATGGTAGAGCCCGTTGCTCCTAGGCTGCAAACCTGCACAGTGTGTGTGTCCCAAATGCTCTCGGCAGCTGCTAACACCATAGTATTCGTGTATCACAACATATGTGAACATAAGAAAGGCACAGTAAATATATTGTATTATCATCCTACGGGACCACCGTCATCTATGTGGCCGTCGTGGGCCAACACATTGGTGTGAAGCACATGGCCGACCACGTGTTGTATCTGAATCTAGGTCAACCCACTGTGCGATTAAACACCAAAGTAGGGTATTATGGAGAAAAAGTGAAATTCTCTCCCTCCTTTATCCCACCGCTTTCTCTGCTCCCCACCAAGGTAAACACTGTTAGCAGTTTGGCAGCCTCCTCCTTCCGCAGGGTTTCCAGAAGGCATGAATCTGTAATCTCACGAAGCGGGCACCACACACACACACACACACACACACACGCTTTGGGACCCACCACCCTTCCTTTATTTTCCCCTCCTCCATTTCCTCCCTCCCCCAGCCCCCTCCGCCGCTGCCATGGCCCTGGTGCTGGACTCAGCAGGGATTCACAGCAGGACAGCAGAGGCTGTCCTCGCCCTTCCCAGTATTCCTCCTCTGCTGAGAGGGAGGGACATGGGCATGGATAGGGGAGGGTGGCAGTAGGTGGAGGTTCCCCAGGAGGTGTCCCTTAAGGGTAGGGAGAGAAATTGGAAGACCCAAGATTGGCTGCATTTCTAGCTGAGACTCTTTCGTGATAGCTCTCCCTCCTCCCTCCTCCCTCTTTCCTCCTCCCTCCTCCCTCTTTCCTCCTCCCTCCTCCCTCTTTCCTCCTCCCTCCTCCCTCTTTCCTCCTCCCTCCTCCCTCTTTCCTCCTCCCTCCTTCTCCCCCTTCTCCTCCTCCCCCTCCTCTCCTTCTCCTCCTCAACTGGAGCCCAGCCTTGTATCTCTTGCTCCAATGTGGAGCCTTGCATGGAGGTCTCGGCTTGCTCTGAAAGCTTGTCATGTCTGTGTTTAATGAAGTTTAATTATCTTCCAAGATTCAATGAATAATTATAAATCTTTTCAAGATGCAATCACACGGGTTCATGCTTCATTAACAGTGGAAAATCAATTGTAATTCGCGTAATTCCTTTCTTCTGGAGATCAGTCTGTTTGTACATGCGCTCCCCTCCTCACCCTGCTTTGTCTGCCCCAAGGAGTACAAAGGATGCCTGGCTTTTTCCTCCAGAATTGACGAGCCTTGTCAGGAGCAGGGAGGAGAGCGAGGCCCAGCTGGAGCAGGTGGGGGAGGGGAGGGAGAGAAAAATGGTCCCAGGGGAATAGGCCTGGGGAGATATTTCTGGGAGGCAGAGCTGGGGGATGAGGGATTGGAGAGCAGAGGGGAGGAGTCTACAAGGCTATGAGGAGGCAGAGTGTTTCTTAACTTTTTAGGGGGGTCCCAGACCCCTTTAAAAACCTGTTGAGGCCAGACACAGTGGTTCACACCTGTAATCCCAGCACTTTAGGAGGCCGAGTACGGGTTATTTGAGGTTGGGAGTTCAAGACCAGCCTGGCCAACATGGTGAAACCCTGTCTCTATTAAAAATACAAAAATTAGCCGGGTGTAGTGGCACACACCTGTAATCCCAGCTACTCAGGAGGCTGAGGCAGGAGAATCGCTTGAACCCAGGAGGCAGAGGTTGCAGTGAGCCGAGATGGCACCACTGCATTCCAACCTGGGTGACAGAGCAAGACTCCGTTTCAAAAAAAAAAGTCTGTTTAAACTATTGACGCCCCCAGAAAAATGATATTCTGAGAATGTCACCTTGCTTTTAGGGTGTTACATCCTGAGGTCCTTTCCAGCTGCTCTGACCTCCTAGGGGTCGCAGATAACTGTGAGAATACGAGGCTGCTTCTTACTAATGTTGGACATTCTTTTAGCTCCAAGAAATCCAGAGCCCCTGCTGGGAGCTGGGTGCCATCTGCGGCCCAGCTCCAAGAGAAACTGCCTCGCTTTTCTCCAAACCACAGACGACAGCCCTGGGCCAGGGCAGCTGTGCCCGAGCCTCGTCTTCTCTGAGATGTCTGCCGCCAACAGCTCCACTGACCGGCACAGCCTCGTTGCAGACAACACGTAGCTTTCTCTCAAAGGTGGCAAGTTGCCCGCGTCTGCACAGCAGAGGAGAGTGGGGCTCTGTAAGGGACTTCAGGGGCCACAAAGATATGGGGAAGTCCTTATCCAATTAGCCAGACCACTGGAGGGAGTGGAGGAAAGAAAGCTGTTCTGCAGATATCTGGACTCTTCAAAGTGAACAGAGGATGAGGACTTCTGACCTCTTGCTGCGGGCGGTTTCTTCCCTGAACTTCAGTCCTCAGCCTCTAAGCTGCGCCGTCTAATGGAACTTTCTGTCCAGTGTAGTAGCCACCGGCCATATGTGACTATTTCAATTTAAGTTAATATCAAAGAAAATTAAAAATTCAGTTGCTCGGCTGCATTAGCCACATTTCAAGTGCTCAAGAGCCACACGTGGCCTGTGGCTGGTGTATTGGACAACACAGACATAGAACAGAATCATCATTAAAGAAAATTCGACAGACGATGCAGGTCTAGGGTCTGTAGTGCATGTCTGCAATCCATCAGATCTCATGAGCTGCCCCTAGACTTGGATTAAGTATTAGTTTCCTATGGCTGCTATAACAAATCACCCCAAACTTAGTGGCTTAAAGCAACACAAATGTATTTCCTTATGGTTTTGAAGGTCAGAAGCCTGACATGGATTTCACTGGGCTAAAATCAAGGTGTTGGCACAGCTGCACACCTTTCTGGAGGCTCTAGGGGAAAATCTGTTTCCTTCCTTTCTCCAGCTTCTAGAGGCCACTGGAATCCCTGGAATCATTCCTCTTTGTCCATCTTCAAAGCCGGGAAGACCATATCTATCTCCACAGAAGTAAGAAGTTCTCCTTTTTAAGGACTTGGATGATTAGACTGGATCCGCCCAGGCCATCCAGAATAATCTCCCCATCTCAGTCCTTAATTCACTCACATCTGCAAAAACTCTTTCCATGGAAGGTCATCTAGTCACCATTCCAGGAATAAGATGTGGACATCTTTTGGGACATTGTTCTGCCTACCACAGGTCCCAAACTTTTTTGTTTTCCAGTTGTGGATCCTGAGATCCAGAGAGGAGAAGAGGCTTTTCCAAGTCACACAAGGTGTAACGGGTACTGCAGTCTCCACCCAGGTTCCCTCTTCCAGGGCATGCACCCACCCCTAGCTGCTGGAATTAGAAGCTGCTGATAGCTCAAAACTGTGACCCTCACAGAGCATTGCCTTTGGCCTATTGACCTGTCTTGATCAATGTCACACCCTACCCCACCCCTCCCTGCAGGCCCCCTGACAATGACAGATGTGACTATACAAACGTCTGTTCCCTTGCCTCTATTTGGGACCTCTGTAGCAACCAGTCCAGGTCCAGAGCCCTTCATGGGATCAGCTCAGATCTTAGGGGCAATGATTGAGGATCGGCTTCTCCCTCTGGCCAGTCCTGCAGTGATCTCGGATCAGTTTCCCTCTGGCCAGTCCTGCTGTGCTCGCTACCCTTCAGGTGTGTCTCCTGGAAGCCTCCCCAGTCACCCATCTGCAGCAGCCCAGGGGACAAAGCTCCAGCTCCTCCCCTTGGTCCATAGCACCTTTTATGATCTGGCCCCTGCTGGCCCCTCAGCCGCAGCAACTCACATGCTCCCCGTGCTCCAGCCTAAACAAGTCACTTTCAGTTTCCCAAATGTCCCAGACTTTCTCTGGCCTCCAAGCCTTTGCCCATGCTGGTCCTGCTGTTTGAAATGCCCTTCATCTCCTGGCCAACTCCTCCTCACTCTTTAGGACTCAGCTCAAATGTCACCTCTTCCTGGAAGTCTTCCCTCAACTTCCTCATCCCATCCCAGTTTCCAGGTGGATCCTCTCCGCTGAGCCTCCATGGCTCCCTGGGCCCACTGCTTTGCAGCTCTCACCAAGGTCTACAGAGTGCTCTGAGATTGGAGCTGTGTCTTATTCCTTTCTGTATCTTAAGACACAGCATCTTGCCAAGAGTGGGGACTCACTAAGTGTTTATTGATTGACTGTGAACTCAGCTGGCCCCTATTATCCCTATTTACAGAGGAAGTTGAGAAGGTAGTGAGACCTGGGACACTGAGGCCCATCCTGGGGACTCATTTCCCGAGCAAAGACATCCTGGCAGCTCCCCAGACTCCAAAAGGCCAGGAACTGCCGACAGCTGCTTGACATCTGAGCTGCAAGTCCTGCCTAATGAATGATTCCTCTTCCACACATATGTTTCTGGTAATCAACTGGCTCGTCATTAGCCCACAGCAGCAGTTGTCTCAACTTCAAATGAAATGTAAATGTAATTGTTTTCTTTAGGCCTGGTGGGATCAGACTCCTCTTCTCAGGAGGAGGCCCGTCCCCCTCTCCCAGGCTGCCAAGACTCAGGACTGCAGGGCCTGCTAGTGCCCTGGAAGGAGGCTGGACTGGAGCTCCCAGAAGTGACATAAGCCCCCTCTGCTCACCCAGTGTTTGGCTTGTTTCTCCTAACTAGCACTGCAGTCTACTTGCCACCCTCGTATGCAGTTCAGTTGCGAGTACGCTCAAGTAATGTGCCACTGATAATCATTGATGTACCAACCGTTGTGAGTAATTTGCTTAAAAAATATACAGCCGAGTGCGGTGGCTCATGCCTGTAATTCTAGCACTTTGGGAGGCTGAGGCAGGTGGATCACTTGAGGCCAGGAGTTTGAGACCAGCCTAGCAAACATGGTGAAACCCTGTCTCTACTAAAAACACAAACAAATTAGGTGGGCGTGGTGGTGCACACATGTAATCCCAGCTACTCGGGAGGTTGAGGCAGGAGAATCGCTTGAACCTGGGAGGTGGAGGTTGCAGTGAGCCGAGATGGCATCACTGCATTCCAGCCTGGGCCACAGAGCAAGACTCTGTCTCAAAAGAAAAAAAAAGAAGAAAGAAAAGAAAATCAAGTAGAGTAGATTTAATGTTCTCTGTCTAATAAGGTCACTGTCACTCATCCCACATGCTTCCTTGTAGGGAAGAGGCCGGGGGGCATTATATCTGGGAACAGTGTGGCCTCCAGGGCTGTCTCACTGCCGCAGCAGCAGCCCGAGGGTCATTAGCAGTCAGGGCAATTGTGAGTGATTGTGGGGTGTGTGCATTGCAATTTTATAGCTACACTCATTTCCTTTTACATGCTGGATTTTATTAAACTCTGGATGAGCCTGGATGGGGGAATTATTGAACTGCTTGTAATGAGGATAATTAACCCCTCCAGAGCACTTTCCCCCATTGCAGGTACCATGTTCAGAGCTCTATGTGCATGATGATTGTCTTAATCTTTTTATGAGCCCATGAAGTAGGTTCCATTATTGTCCTCATTTTAGAGAAGAAAATTGAAGCTCAGAGAAGTCAAGAAATGTGCTCAAGGTCACCCAGCTGCTGGGTGGCAGAATAAGGATTTGCCCCTCAGTTTATCTGGGTCCAGAGCTTGCTTTTAAAAATTCTTGCAAGACATACACTGAGTTGCCTCACATTTGCCCATTGACCCACCATCTGTGAGTCGGCCCTGTGCTGGGTGCTCGGGAGCATCAAAAGACAGGTCCTGGGAGCCAGGCCTGGGACCCCAGGGCTCCTGCTCCCCCAAAGCCAGGTTGCTATCCGCCTATGTCCTTGTCCCATCCTCTCCCTACTAGAGGACAGTGATTCTCTCCTCTTGCACTCTCTGGCATCATCAATTTTCCCTCTCTCCTGGGTCATTTCCAATGCCATAAGCATGCTATGATTTTTCCCCATCTTAAGAAAATAACCTTCTCTCAACCATGCTCCTCTCCTCTATGCTACACCATTTCTCTTTCCCTTTACAGGGAAGAGTTCTGACTTGCTGTCTCCAATTCCTTTCCCCCCAGTCTCTCCTGAATCCACCCAATCAGGCTTTACCTGCATTGCTCCATCAAAACTGCCCTTGTCAAGGTCACTGATGCCCTCTTCATTGCTCTGTTCCATGCTGGACCCTTGGTCCTCTTTGTCCTTGTCCCATCGACTGCCTTTGACTCTCGTCATTGTCTCCTCCTTGAACCTGTTCTTCCTGAGGCTTCCAGGACACTGGCTCCTGGCTTCTCCTCCTGTCTCTCTCTGGTTGCTCCCTCTCCGCCCCCCTGCTCAACAATCTGACTTTTTTTTTTTTCTTTATTATACTTTAAGTTCTAGGGTACATGTGTACAATGTGCAGATTTGATACATATGTATACATGTGCCATGTTGGTGTGCTGCACCCATTAACTCGTCATTTACATTAGGTATATCTCCCAATGCTATCTCTCCCCCAGCCCCCCACCCCACAACAGGCCCCAGTGTGTGATGTTCCCTGCCCTATGTCCAAGTGTTCTCATTGTTCAATTCCCACCTATAAGTGAGAACATGTGGTGTTTGGTTTTCTGTCCTTGTGATAGTTTGCTGAGAATGATGGTTTCCAGCTTCATCCATGTCCCTGCAAAGGACATGAACGCATCCTTTTTATGGCTGCACAGTATTCTGTGGTGTATATGTGCCACATTTTCTTAATCCTTTTATCATTGATGGACATTTGAGTTGCTTCCAAGTCTCTGCTATTGTGAATAGTGCCGCAATAAACATACGTGTGCATGTGTCTTTATAGTAGCATGACTTATAATCCTTTGGGAATATAGCCAGTAATGGGATTGCTGGATCAAATGGTATTCCTAGTTCTAGATCCTTGAGGAATCGTCACACTGTCTTCCACGATGGTGGAACTGATTTACAATCCCACCAACAGTGTAAAAGCGTTCCTATTTCTCCACATCCTCTCCAGCATCTGTTGTTTCCTGACTTTTTAATGATCGCCATTCTAACTGGCGTGAGATGGTATCTCACTGTGGTTTTGATTTGCATTTCTCTGATGACCAGTGATGATGAGCATTTTTTCATGTGTCTGTTGCCTGCATAAATGTCTTCTTTTGAGAAGTGTCTGTTCATATCCTTTGCCCACTTTTTGATGGGGTTGTTTTTTCTTGTACATTTGTTTGAGTTCTTTGTAGATTCTGGATATTAGCCCTTTGTCAGATGAGTAGATTGCAAAAATTTTCTCCCATTCTGTAGGTTGCCCATTCACTCTGATGGTAGTTTCTTTTGCTGTGCAGAAGCTCTTTAGTTTAATTGGATCCCCTTTGTCTATTTTGGCTTTTGTTGACATTGCTTTTGGTGTTTTAGTCATGAAGTCCTTGCCCATGCCTATGTCCTGAATGGTATTGCCTAGGTTTTCTTCTAGGGTTTTTATGGTTTTAGGTCTAATATTTAAGTCTTTAATCCATCTTGAATTAATTTTTGTATAAGGTGTAAGAAAGGGATCCAGTTTCAGCTTTCTACATACGGCTAACCAGTTTTCCCAGCACCATTTATTAAACAGGGAATCCTTTCCTCATTTCTTGTTTTTGTCAGGTTTGTCAAAGATCAGATGGTTAACAACCTGACTTCTAAGTGTTTAGTGCCCTGGGCTCAGTGCTTGGAACTTCTGTTCTCTATCTACACTCACTCCCTAAATAATCTCAGCCAAGCTCATAGCTTCAAACACCATCCAAATGCTGATACTCCCTGAATGCCTGCTTACAGTCCCAGTGTGCCTCCTGAACTCCAGACTTACACCTCCAGCTGCCTACACCACATCTCCACTTGGTGGATTAAAGACATCTCAAAGCTAGCATACACAAAACTGAGCTTCTGAGCTTTCCCCCAAACCCTCTCCAACCTCTTCTTCTCCCACCTGGGTATGGCAACCGCATGCTTCCAGTTGCCCAGGCCAAAAGTCATTCTTGAACCCCCTCAGTACATCATCCTCTGCATCCAATCCACCAGCACATCCTGTCTGCTCTACTTTCTTTCTTTCTTTTTTTTTTTTTGAGATGGAGTCTCGCTCTGTCCCCCAGGCTGGAGTGCAGTGGTATGATCTTGGCTCACTGAAAACTCCGCCTCCTGGGTTCAAACAATTCTCCTGCCTCAGCTTTCCAAGTAGCTGAGACTACAGGTGCGTGCCACCGTACCTGGCTAATTTTTCTATTTTTAGTAGAGACAGGGTTTCACCCTTTTGGCCAGGCTGGCCTCGAACTCCTGACCTCAGGTGATCCGCCCGCCTCGGCCTCCCAAAGTGCTGGGATTCTAGGCGTGAGCCACCCTGCCTGGCCTCTACTTTCAAAATATATCCAGGATCTGGTCAGTTCTTTCCACCTCCAGGGTTACAACCCTCTGACCCTCTGAAGGCAATCACTGCCTAACTGGTCTCTCTGCTTCTGCCCTGGCTCCTTCACTGTATTTTCCATCCAACAGCCAGAGGAATCCTATAAAACATAAATCAAATCATGTGACTTCTCTCCTAAAAACCCTCAAATGGCTTCTCATCTCTCTTAAAATAAAAGCCAGAGTTTTATTACCACCTGTGAGGTTTCATATGATCTAGCCTCTCCCTTTGTCTCTGACTGTGCGGCCTTCCACTTTCCTTATTTGCTCCGTGCCTGCTTCCTTGCCACTCCTCCGACGCCCTAGGCATGCCCCTGCCCCAGGGCCTTGGCACTTGCTGCTCCGCCTGCCTGAGCTATTCTGTTTGCCCAGAAATCTATTCAGCCCCAGTTCCCTCCCTTTCTCAGATCTTTACTCAAATGTCCCTCTTCAGTGAAGCCTTTCCTTGCCTCCTTCTAAAATGTCAACCCCAGACCAGGCGTGGTGGCTCACACCTGTAATCTCAGCACTTTGGGAGGCCGAGGCTGGCAGATCACTTGAGGTCAGGAGTTCGAGAGCAGCCTCGTCAATATAGTGAAACCCTGTCTCTACTAAAAATATAAAAATTACCTGGGTATGGTGGCACACGCCTGTAATCCCAGCTACTTGGGAGGCTGAGGCAGGAGAATCACTTGAACCCGGGAGGTGGAGGTTGCGGTGAGCCGAGATCCCACCACTGCACTCCAGCCTGGGTGACAGAGTGAGATTCTGTCTCAAAAAAAAAAGTCACCTGCCTTCCTCACTCCTTCCTCCCACCCCTCTGCCATGCTGTGTTTTGTTCTGTCTCGCGTGTTTCACTAACTCAATACACATTTCATTTATTTGTGAATTTATTTTCTGAGAATCCCACTGGAATGTCAGCTCATGAAACTGAGGACTGTGAGCTTTTTTTTCATCGCTGTGTCCCAAGTCCATGGTGCATAAAGTTCAGCAAATATTTGTTGAATGAATGAGTAAATGAATCCCTTCTCCTATCCAGCATGAAGAGATCCAAGTTATCCACAACATCCATGCCACCCAGGGGTGGGAGGCGAGGTGCTGAAGAGCCCCCCAAGACAGCAAGTGGGCCCTGAATGGAAAGGGATTCTCCATTTTCCCAGGGAGAACTCAAATGTCTATTTTCCTGTGCCACTGGAAAACATAGTTATGTATTAGTTTAATTGTGTGTCTATTAAATACCATATATCTAAAATAAGGGGTGCTAATTTAGAAACATGAATTTTTCCATTTAATGCATTTCATGAAATTATTTTGCTCAAACCCCTTTCTGGGGCCTTCCCCACTGGATCTTGGGAGTCAGTAGACCCCTGTTTCTAGGGATCTGAGACTCAGTGCCTTTTGAGTCCTGTGTGTTGCTGTCACTGGGAATTTCAACCCAAGTTACAGCTTCCTGTCCGCTTCAGAATAAGAAAGGTATGTTTTCTATTCATCCACTGGGTATGTGTGACACTCGCCTCAGCTGAGACACACACTGCTGGCACGGTGCTCTGTAAATAGGGTGACCATCTGTCCTGGCTTGCCCGGGACTGAGGGGAGTACTGGGACTTTCAGTCCCGAGAAAACCCAAGTTCATCCCTCTGTCCATAGCGGGCTTGTTCCCAGCCACGTCCTTGCAGTTCTGAGGCCACACACCCAGGAACAGTGAATATACTTGGGTCGATATTCCTTCCTGCATTTTATAAGCTGATCCACCAGGGAACTCCAGAAGGTCTCAAGTTAGCTTTGATTGAGGCTAATGTGTTTTCCTACACAGTGTTACGTGGTGTGAGCTACATAATCGACAAAGGACTCCAAAAAGAGAGGCTTTGTTAGGACCCTAATATAACCCTGTAAACCAAAAATAAAATCCCAAGGTCCCCCACTGACTGAACAGACCCCCTCTTGGCCAAGGGAACCCCAGAAAAACCTTAAAACTGAGTTATTGGCCATGATGGAACAGGAGGTTGGTCATGCCTCATTATACCTCCTTCCCTTATGTGGTTTAGATACTGACCAGCATTAAGGTTAAAATGGAAATGATAAGACTGACAGGACAGACTCTTTGTGGCAATAAGATGCTAAATTATAAATAAGACCTAAAGCCATGCCAGACAGGGGTTAAATCGTGTACCCCTGCACTTAAAAAATAAACTATAGGGCCGGGTGCGGTGGCTCACGCCTGTAATCCCAGCACTTTGGGAGGCCAAACTGGGTGGATCACCTGAGCTCAGGAGTTCAAGACCGGCCTGGCCAATGTGATGAAACTCTGTCTCTACCAAAAATACAAAAATTAGCTGAGCGTGGTGGCAGGCACCTGTAATCCCAGCTACTTGGGAGGCTGAGACAGGAGAATCACTTGAACCCGGGAGGCGGAGGTTCCAGTGAGCTGAGTTCACACCATTGCACTCCAGCGTGGGCAACAAGAGCAAAACTCCATCTCAAAAACAAACAAAAACAAACAGACAAACAAACAAACAAACAAACAAAAAACTGTATTCTGACTGCCACAAGGTTTTTTTTTTTTTTTTTTTACAGCTAAACAAGCACTGGCCTCAAGATAAATACTATTAAGACAATTACAACTCACCCAGCTCGCAGACACTATCTAAGCCCCTATTCCTCCAGCCATAACTGCAGCTTTCATAGGACAAGAGACTGATTACAATAACTTTCTCCTGATAGAAAGACCACCCTCCACAGACCGGTTCTGGCTGGTTTACAGAGGCTGTACACTTGAGTGCCTTCATGTCCTAAAAAGACCTTTCAACATATAGGGCCTAATTATAATACATTTAAATGTTAAGTCTCTACCCCAAAGTGAACATGGGTCATACGTAACATACATGTTTATTCAATATACATGTGTCAGGACCACCTTCATAAATACTCATAGCTCTTCCTGTAACCTGTTAAATATGCATGTTTCGCCAACCCCTTCAGCATAAAGCTTCCACCGGAACCCCTCTGATGGAGTTTGGATATTTGTCCCTGCTCCAATCTTGTGTTGAAATGTAATCCCCAGCGTTGGAGCGGGGGCCTGGTGGGAGGTTTTTGGATCATGGGGTTGAATCCTTCATGAATGGCTTGGGCCATCCCCTCGGTGATGAGTGAGCTCTTGCTCTGAGTTCACACATGATCTGGTCATTTAAAAGTGCACTCCCCTGCTCCTGCTTTCGCCATGGGACATGCTTGCTCCCACTTCACCTTCCACCATGAGTCAAAGCTCCCTAAGGCCTCCCGAGAAGCTGAGTGATGTCAGCGCTATGCTTGTACAGCCTGCAGAACCATGGACCAATGAAACCTTGCTTGTTTCTTTATAAATTACCCCGTTTCAGGTATTTCATTATAGCAATGTAAGAATGGCCTAATGCACCCTCTCTTTCAAAGTGACCATCAATGGCCTTTATTGGAGGCACCTTCCCGGCCTTTGGAATGACCACCTTGCAGGCTGTTACTCCTTATAGAAAATAAACCCTCCTTTTTAAAATTCATATATGTATTTAAGTTCACAACCCTATAGCCAGGCCAAGGGCTCAAACCCCTCCTAGTTTATTATAAATAAAGCATGGGGGTCAGGTGCAGTGGCTCATGCCTATAATCCCAGCGCTTTGGGAGGCTGAGGCAGGCAGATCACTTGAAGTCAGGAATTTGATACCAGTCTCGCCAACATGGTGAAACCCCGTCTCTACTAAAAATACAAAAATTAGCCAGGCATGGTGGTGCACGCCCATAGTCCCAGCTACTCGGGAGGCTAAGGTGGGAGGATCACCTGAACCCAGGAGAAGGAGGTTGCAGTGAGCTGAGATTATGTCACTGTACTCCAGCCTGGGTGACAGAGTGAGACACCGTCCCCCACCCCACCAAAAAAAAAAAAAAAAAAAAAGAAAGAAATAAAGCATGGGATTGCACAGGAAAATAGAAAATATCATTCTGGTTTAACGTTGGTTAAATGTTGGGTGGTGTGTTAAGGGGATTTGCTGGGGGTGTAGTTGTCTGGGTCTCCTGATAGGTCAGGGTGAAAACAGGACTCGGAGGAGTAATCACAGTAGAAGGAGAGTTAAGCCTCAGACATCTTTGCTTGTGTACTATGGATGAAATGGGATTTTGCAGAATCTGATGAGATTCCTGAGGGTGTGTTGGATCCTGTTTCATGGAGAAATAGAAGGTGAACAGCTACTAGGGCAGCGATGATAAAAGGGAAAATGAAGTGGAAGGTGATGAATCATGGAAGGGGGGTTTGTCAACTGAAAATCTGCCCCAGATTCATTCCACCAAGTTAGTACCAGTGCATGGGGAGCTGATCATAGGTTTGTGATTACTGTTGTCCCTCACAAAGATATTTGTCCTCATGATAGGATGTAACCTGTACATGCTGTTGCCATTACTGCCAATAGTAGAATAATACCAACGTTTCAGGTTGGTAGAACCTAGAAAGGTCTAGGACCTATACTATAAGCCTCGTCCTACGTGGGTGTATTAGTCCGTTTTCACACTGCTGATAAAGACATACCCAAGACTGGGTAATTTATAAAGAAAAAAAGGATTAATGGACTCACAGTTCCACATGGCTGGGGAGGCCTCACAATCATGGCAGAAGGTGAAAAGGCACGTCTTACACGGCAGCAGATAATAGAGAAAATGAGAATCAAGTGAAAGGGGAAACCCCTTATAAAACCATCAGATCTCATGAGACTTATTCACTACCATGAGAACAGTATGGGGGAAACTGCCCCCATGATTCAATTATCTCCCACTGGGTCTCTCCCACAGCACATAAGAATTATGGGAGCTGCAATTCAAGATGAGATTTGAGTGGAGACACAGCCAAACCATATCAGTGGGCCTTCTTAGGGTTGTTGTGAGGCTTAAATAGCAGGAGTCCCCTCCCCCAACTCTCACTACCTTCACCACCCCCACCCTTCCAGTGGGACTGAAGAGTAAATTGCTGCTTGTCTTCAGACCCTCCCCCTGAGGGGCAAGAATAGCAGCTTGATATGGTTTGGATCAGTGTTCCCACCCAAATCTCATGGTGAATTGTAATCCCCAATGTTGGAGGTGGTTTCTGGTGGGAGGTGATTGGATCATGGGGGCGGAGTTCTCATGAATGGTTTAGTACCATCCTGGGTACTGTATAGTGATTTCTCACGAGATCTGGTTGTTTGAAAGTGTGTAGCTTTCAACACATTTCTTTCTCTCTCTTCCTCTTGTTTCTGCCCTGTAAGATGTGCCTACCTCCTTTTGCCTTCCACTATGATTGTAAGTTCCCTGAGGCCTCCCTAGAAGCAGAAGCTGCTATGCTTCCTATACAGCCTGCAGAACCATAAGCCAATTCAGCCTCTTTATAAATTACCCAGATTCAGATATTTCTTCATTCATAGCAGTGCAAGAATGGACTAGTACACAGCTACTCTGTGCCAAGCTGTGAATATGATCTGTGGTCCTTATCATGACTCATTTCCATTTTACAGATGGGAAGACTGAGGCTCCGAGAGGGTAAGGAGTGACTTGCCCAAGGCCATGCATCTAGGTGCTATGCATTCGGTGTGGAGCTCAAGTTCAGAGGCTATCCCTCACGCCCACCCCACCCCATCCCCAGCCCATCGCATTGTATGGGTGACTCAGGGCTTGTCTGGGTTTACCCTCCAGCGAAAACAAAGGAAATGGTTTATCCAAGGGTTTGGTCCCCCATTCCTGGTGCCATGGCCCATGACCTGGCCTCAAACCTTTGGCCTTGCTGACCCAGTCCCCAGGGCCCCAGCCCCGGGAGGTGGCTACAGACAAGGTACAGGCAGTGGAGCAAGTGTGTGTGTGTGTGTGTGTGTGTGTTTTAAGTTCATCTTCCAGGGTCCTGTCCCCCAGACCTGAAGCTTTCATTGTGAATACAACACAGAAAATTTAACTAAATTAATTAAGTTATAAATTTCTGCAACCATTTATACCCACAGGGAAATGTGGTCCTCTCTGCTGTGGGAGAGACCCAGGGTGCAGAGCCTGGACCAGCAGACTCACGGAGGCAGGAACCAGGACCTGGGAACACAGGTGTGCCTTTCCTGCCTGTCTGCAAGCATTTCATGAGCACCTGCTATGTGCAGGGAGGGTGCAGGGTGTTGAGGAAGTGGTGGCCGGCAAAGCACTGATCCCAAGCAGAAAGTGAAGCTGGGGCATTAGGACTCACCCCAGGATACTGTTTTCCATGTCTCTCCCTGCATCTCTTCCTGCTTTTCAAATCCTAGCTCTGGCAACACCTCCTCAGGAAGCCCTCCCTGACTGGCCCAGCTCACCCCACCTCTTCCTGTTGTCCCTATCACACAGCTGAGCAATGGGGCAGAGACAGATGGGCTCCTTGAGGGTGGGGGCAGAGTCTCTTTACCCCAGAAGCATGTAGCCCTATGTCTCTGATTTCGACAAATTAGAGAATCAAAGAATGCCCCTGACAGAGGGAAAAACTGAAGGTCAGAGAGGGGCAGTAACTTGCTAGAGGCCACACAGCAGTTTAGTGCAGAACCAGGACTAAAATGCTTCTCTGCCAAGTCCTTTCCCCTAATTATCATAATACCCCACATGTCCTGAGCTTTTTTTTTTTTAATGTGTCTGGCCCCGTATTAATTACTTAAGACAGATGAACCCATCTAGCTTGTCTCCAGCCCCTCAAGGAAGGCACTAATACTATCATCCCATCTCCACTGATAAATGCACTACCTGGGGCCTGGATAAGTGACAGAATGTGCCTGAAGATCCTTCCCTGTCAGTAAATGATGGAGTCAAGATTCCAGCCCAGGTGAATCACCTCAAATCCACCCTCTTCACCACTGCATCATATTCAAAGCTCACCTGGGGATCCTGATAGGCTTCGGGGGGCTGTGAACCACCTGGACTTGTGTATATGTGCATTTTTCAGGGGAGAGAATCTAGAGTTTTTATCAGATTATCAAAAGGGTCTTGGCTGGGTGCGGTCGCTCACGCCTGTAATGCCAGCATTTTGGGAGGGCGAGGCTGGTTTGGATCACCTGTGGTCAGGAGTTTAAGGCCAGCCTGGCCAACATAGTGAAACTCTGTCTTTACTAAAAACACAAAAAATTAACTGGGCATGGTGGTGCGCACCTGTAGTCCCAGCTACTCTGGAGGCTGAGGCAGGAGAATCTCTCGAGCTGAGATCACACCACTGCACTCCAACCTGGGTGAAAGAACAAGACTCTGTCTCAAAAAAAAAAGGGGGGGCCTAAAGCTTCCAAAACGATGGCTCACTGCTGTTTATGAAATTAATGAGATGGTTAATTATGAGGATGGAGCTGCAGGTGAGCTTAGTGAGGGTGTGTGTGTCTGTGTGTGCATGTGCGTGTGTGTGTGTGTACGTTAAGAACAAGCTGGGATGAAGGAGTTGGGGCGGTGTCCACGATCTCCATTTTTATGCCCTGCCCCGTGACATTCCCACCTGATGTGCTCTGCCCCCCAGCAGTAGCCATGGTCATCTCAAGACCCAGCTGGGCCCACGCGTGTGCTCCCCCATGCAGAAGGCTGGACTCACCGCCCGCTTTTATGCCATGTTCCATTTCTCTTCTGCCCATCGGCTGGGCCTCCCCAGGGCCCGATCTCCACGGTTGTTTTATGGAAGGTGTCAGCTCCCTGCTCCAGTCTCTGGCCTGATGTGGTTATTAGGAACAGCTACAAGAAGAGACAAAACACAGGCAAGAAGGCGGAGGGCGAGGGTCCCTGAGGCAGCTGCCCAGAACGTGTAAAGCCTCATTCCTTGTGTCACTGGAGCAAACTCTCCGCTCCTGCCATCGCTTCTTATTTAGGACTGCATAATCATTAGGATGCGTATTTGGAAACAATTAAAAATGATCTGCCAACATGTGGCTAAGTTTGCTCAGGCCACCTTGATAACATTAATCAGGAGAAAGGGGAGAAGGTGGCGGGATAGGGCGCATGTGAATGATCGAGGCCCAGGTGGCTCCTGGCTTGGCTGCGGGTCTTTATCCCCGGCTTCTTACTGGCCTGGGCCTGGTGGCGGTAGAGATGGTTTGGGCCAGCAGCCACAGTCCTGGGAATCGGTTTGCAAGGTGGGCTGGGCCTCACCTGCTCTGTCTGAGGCCACATGCCCATACCCCCAGGCTACCGAAGACTTGAGTCCCAAGTGCTTGGAGTAGACACCCCTCTACCCACCCTTGGCCAGCTCCTCTGCTTTGGAACAGCCATGCAGGCTTCCTTCTGCTCCAGGAGGTAACTTACAGGACATGTGAGTTACAAGTGTGAATTTGTGCTTTGTGAACCACAGAGGTCCTGGGTTGGGGTCCTAGCCCTGCCTCCTATTGCTGGGTGACCTAGGCTGAGTTTCTCTCCTTCCTTTTCCACCACCCTCCCTCTACTCCAGCCACAGGAGAGTTGCAGCTTTGGCCTTAGATGGAACTGGTTCAACGTATTTTTTTTTTTTTTTCCTGAGACAGAGTCTCACTCTGTCACCCAGGCTGGAGTGCAGTGGTGTGATCTTGGCTCACTGCAACCTCCGCCTCCCGGGTTCAAGTGATTCTCCTGCCTCAGCCTCCCAAGTAGCTGGGACTATAGGCATGCACCACCATACCCGGCTAATTTTGGTATTTCTTTTTTAGTAGAGACTGGGTTTTTCCACGTTGGCCAGGCTGGTCTCGAACTCTTGACCTCAAGTGATCTGCCCACCTCAGCCTGTGGTGGGATTACAGGTGTGAGCCACCACGTCTGGCTCAGCGCTGATTCAAATTCTAGCATTTCTCCTCACCAGCGCTACGATTTTGAGCAAGCCTCAGTTTCTCCATCTGCAAAATGGGGATAACACTACCTACCGTCTATCATTCTAATGAGGATGAAAAGGGAAAAACGCATAGAAAGCGCTTAGCAAGGTGCCGGGGCCATGCATGTTCCTGGAACGTTGTAAACAATCCCTACGCTCTATGTTGTGAGTAGCCACCCGACCACTTGTCAGTCCCTTCATGCAAACAACCTGGTAGCTTGCAGTTCCTGCTCCATGCTCTGTCCTGGGCAATGAGCTGTGAAAGGCAGGGACCAGGTCCTGGGGGCATTTTGTGTCCCCCACAGCGCCTACCCCATGCTCCGCTTCAACACTCGATACCGACTCATCAGATGCTTGTCTGGATTCCTGAAGTTGCCTCCCAACCCTTCTCCTGCTCCTCCGACCTTCCTCCCCACAGCTGGACAGGACACAGCAGCCGGGGACTCTTGGTAAAACACACATCGGCTCACGACTTCCCTCTGCTTGAAACCTCCTGCGCATTCCCATCTCCGAGTGAAAGTTCCAGCCGTGCTATGGCCTCTGTAGGAGACGTGGTGGCTTCAAACAACAGAATGTATCCTCTCCCAGTTTCGGAGCCCAGAGGTCCAAAATCAAGGTGTCAGTGAGGTAGGTTAGATAGGTAGTGTGGTCACAGCCCCCCTTAGAGGGGAACAAACTTGCCAAAGAGATGGAGAGAACAAACTGCCCAACAGTGCATCAGCTGTATCCTGGGCTCGTGGTTAGGACATCCTGAGGCAAGGAAGGAGAGGAGCAGCGGGGGAAATCTTCACATTCACACAAGCCCAGAAACCCATGATTAGTGTCCTTGGGCCGACCTGTGCTCATGGTTTTTTTTTTTTTTTTTTTTTTTTTGAGACAGAGTTTCACTCTGTCACCCAGGCTAGAGTGCAGTGGTGTGATCTCAGCTCACTGCAAACTCTGCCTCCCGGGTTCAAGTGATTCTCCTGCCTCAGCCTCCCAAGTAGCTGGGACTATAGGCACCTGCCACCTCACCAGCTAATTTTTGTATATTTAGTAGAAATGGGGTTTCACCATGTTGGCCACGCTGGTCTCGAACTCCTGGATTCAAGTGATCCACCCACCTCAGCCTCCCAAAGTGCTGAGATTACAGGCATTGAGCCACCGTGCCTGGCCCCTATGCTCATTTTAATAGCAAAAAGCACACACCTGGATGGAGTTGTTTTCTTTCTTTCTTTCTTTATTTCTTTCTTTTTTTTTTTTGAGATGGATTTTCCCTCTGTGGCCCAGGCTAGAGTGCAATGGTGCAATCTCGGTTCACTGCTGCAACCTCCACCTCCTGGGTTCAAGCAATTCTGCTACCTCAGCCTCCTGAGTAGCTGGGATTACAGGTGCCCACCACCACGCCTGGCTAATTTTTGTATTTTTAATAGAGACAGGGTTTCATCACATTAGCCAGGCTGGTCTCAAACTCCTGCCCTCAGGTGATCCACCCACCTCAGCCTCCCAAAGTGCTGAGATTACAGGCATGAGCCACCGCGCCTGGCCCCTGTGCTCATTTTAATAGCAAAAAGCACACCGCTGGATGGAGTTGTTTTCTTTCTTTCTTTCTTTCTTTCTTTCTTTCTTTCTTTCTTTCTTTCTTTCTTTCTTTCTTTCTTTCTTTTTTTTGAGATGGATTCTCCCTCTGTGGCCCAGGCTAGAGTGCAATGGTGCAATCTCGGTTCACTGCTGCAACCTCCACCTCCTGGGTTCAAGCAATTCTGCTACCTCAGCCTCCTGAGTAGCTGGGATTACAGATGCCCGCCACCACGCCTGGCTAATTTTTGTATTTTTAATAGAGACAGGGTTTCACCACGTTATCCAGGCTGGTCTTGAACTCCTGCCCTCAGGTGATCCACCCGCCTCGGCCTCCCAAAGTGCTGAGATTACAGGCATGAGTCACTGTGCCCGGCCCTGGATGGAGATTTAAGATGCGAATGAGACATGCCGTGTATGTGCTAGCATGCATGTCAGTAGGGCATGCGCCTCCAGGGGTCACCCAGAACGTGCCTAACAGCAAAGCCCGTTCCCGCTGCTTCAGGAATAATCACGTAAGACTCCCATGAAAGGACTTTCTCCAGTGTCACCAGGGCTGTCTCGCTCCCCAGCAGCCCACTCTCACCCAGCTCTGAGTGCACTTTCACTTTACAATAAACTTTTCCCACTTACTTTCTTCTCTTGTCCTTTTTTTCTTTTCTTTTTCTTTTTTTTTGAGACGGGGTCTCGTTCTGTCACCCAGGCTGGAGTGCAGTGGCATGAGGTGTGATCATGGCGTGACGTCAAGTGATCCTCCCACCTCAGCCTCCCTAGTTGCTGGGACTACATTCATGCACCCCCGCACCCAGCTAATTTTTGTATTTTTTGTAGAGACAGGGTTTTGCCATGTTGCCCAGGCTGGTCTCGAACTCCTGGGCCCAAGCAATCTGCCTGCCTCGGCCTCTCAAAGTGCTGGGATTACAGGCATGAGCCACTGCCTACTTTTATTTTGGACTTGCTCTCAAATGAAGTCAGGAGCCTGAACGGGCCCTTGGCATCAGCAGGGCTGCACCCTCTCCATAGGGGAGGATCCTTCCTGGCCTCCTCCCACTCCTGGTAGCTGTCGTGCTCCTGGGCTTGTGGCTGCATCATGCTCTCTGTGCTCACATGGCTGTCCCCTCGGTGCGCCTGTGCCTTCTCTTTATTCTGCCTCTGATCTCCCTCTGCCTCTCTCTGTTAAGGACGTTTGTCATTGGGCTTAGGCCCACTCAGGTCATCCAGGATGATCTCATCTTAGAATCCTTAATTTAATCACACTTGCAAAGACTCTTTTTCCCAATAAGGTCACAGTAATTGGTTCTGAGGATGAGGACCTGGACATATCATTTGGGAGCCGCTGTTCAGCCCACAACAGCCTGGTAGAAGTTCCACCCCTTCCCACCTCCTTTCTCCCCCTTGTGCGCTCCAGCCAAAGTAGTCTCCATGCAGTTCCCTAAACAATACCACCTCAGGGTGCCTTCAGATAAACCCATAGCCCATGTCCTTATTTCTTTCGAGTCTTTGCTCCTATATCACCTGTCCAGTGAGGACTTCTTAGCCACCCTACTGAACTCCATGGAACACCCGATTGCAACTCCTCTTCCTTTCCTGCTTTATTTTTCTCCACAGCATCTACTGCCTTTAACATCTATCATTTTACTTATTGCTTTTTATTTAGGTATTTTTTTGAGACAGGGTCTCACTCTGTCACCCAGGCTGGAGCGCAGTGGCGCGGATCTCGGCTCACTGCAGCCTCGACATCCCGGGCTCAAGCGATTTTCTCACCTCAGCCTCCTAAGTAGCTGGGATTTAGGAGTAGTAGGTGCATACCGCCATGCTTGGCTAGTTTTTGTACTTTTTTGTAGAGACAGAGTCTTTCCATGTTGCCCAGGATGGTCTCAAACTCCTGAGCTCAAGCTATCTGCCCACCTCAGCTTCCCAAAGTGCTGGGACTTATAAGCGTGAACCATTGTGCTCAGCCCATTTTACTTATGTGTTTATCATTGCCCACCAAGAATGAACCTCCATGCAGGCAGGGACTTTGTTTTGTTCATTGATCTATTATCCTCTGCCTCTAAAATTGTGCCTAACACAGTAGGTGCTCAAAATCCACTTGCCGACTACACGAGTAAATGGGCAAAGCACTGTGCTATGCTGGGAATAGAGCAGTGGCCAACTGAATGCGCCCCCTGCACCCTCAGAACTTACCTGGTAGGGAGGCAGTTGGAATCTCAATGTCTGCCTTGCTGTCCTCTCCTTCAGAGGAGATGATCAATGGAGAAGACCACGCATTGTCCGAGGGCAGGGAGATGAGTTTCCGTCATCTTGAGCAAGAACTATTGGGAGCACCTCCTGTGTGCCAGGCCGGAAGCCAGCAGGTAAATGAGATGGGACCCAGGAGGGCCACTGTCCTGTCTGCCTTGCTCCTCACTGTAGCCCTAGCACCCAGTGCATCTTAGGTGCTCAGCAGAGATGTCTTGAATGAATGAGTCACTTCTGCCCTAAATATGAGACGATGCATGGGATAAATCAAGGTGAGCGCCCAGTACTGGCCCAGAATCGAAGTCCTCGGTCTGTAACAAGAGTGTGCTGCACAAAGGGGTCCCTCGCCTAGGTACGAGGTGACACACAGGGACACCATCAATGTGTCTCAGCAGCAAACCCTCCTGAGAAGCAGCTGTTCCACCAGCTGATGTTGCCCCGTTGGCTTTGCGGACCCCTGGGCCAGTATCCCAGGCTGCTGTGGAGGGGCCCTCTGGCTGGCGGTGGGCCTCCCCCTGAGGGAGGCCTTAGAACTCTCCGGTGGAGGGAGCAATTCTCCGCTCATGATCGCTGGGATGCTGAGCCTAGAACAACGGACTGAAGGGCATGTCACCCATTAAGGGCTGAACCTCTCACCCAGGAAATCACAAATCACTGCCTCATCTGTTGTCCCCTCTGCCACCTGCAGTTCCAACCTGGCCCTGCTGCTGGCTGCCAGCTGCACCCAGCTCCCCAGGGGCTGTCTTTAGCAGCTCATAGAGGCTGCTCGGAGCCTGTTCCAGCCTGTAAGGGAGAAGAGAGCAGGTGGCTGGGGCCTGGCCATGGTGTTCCCAAGGCTGCTTGCAGAGCACACTTTCTCCGTCCTCTTCCAGGCCCATGCCTGACATCAGTGCCCACGAAGAGTGACACAGGCCCATTCACCTGCAGCACCTGGGACCAGAGATCTAGGGCCAGGCCAGGCTCCCACTCCTGGGGGACAACTGGGCAGGGGATCCCAGTCAGCTCTTTGCTCTCAGACACCCTCAGGCTTGGAGTCTGTCTGGGGAAAGAAAGCTGACATCTGCATCTGGCTTCTTAGCAGCAGGTAGGGCCCGGGCCTCACAGGCAGCTTCCCCGCCACTGTCTCCCATCGTCCGTCCTACCCAAGGCAGGCCAGGCTCCGTGTCTCCCACAGGCAGGATGTGAAGGACAAGCTTCCCGCCTGCCCGCTGCAGCCTGGCAGGCTTGTCAAAGGCAGTAATTGTCGGGAGAAATTTGCCAGTGGAGTGAAATAAAGAGTCTTGAAGGCATAAAGCATCGGAGCCGCCGATAAGAAGCTGTTTTATATACACTTTCTTTCCCTGGGGTGGAACCAGAACACAGAGACTTTTTTTTCGGGTCATTTGAGCCAATGCTTTTATGCCCCAAGAAGGCCAGTTTGGGTGTGAGGGAGATTAATGGTGGAACAGCCAGCCACCACGGAAGCCTTGTGGGTGTGGGGGGGTGTCTGTCTGCCCAGGGCCCCCATGGTGGCCGGAGGGTTTCCTGCCCTCTTTGCCTGCCTCTGAGAGCACCCTCAGAGCTACCCGAAGCCCGGAGCCCTCTGGTCCCCAGCTGCCCTGCTGCACCATTTCCTGTGATCATCTCCACCCACCCAGCTCCAGAACTAGGGGCTGGGCCAGGCAGGTCCAGGGGCTTCACTTCTGCTTCCCCTAGTAGGGTACGAGGGAAGATGAATGGATTCCCTACTGCGCCCTGTAGTTCCCCATCTTTTCCACCTTGAGGGCCCCTCTCCTTTTATATAATTTGGTTTAGGTGACGCAGGTTCATGGTGGAATTATTATCATCATTATTTTTTGAGATGGAGTCTCGCTCTGTAGCCCAGGCCGGAGCGCAGTGGCACAATCTCGGCTCACTGCAAACTCCGCTTCCCAGGTTCAAGTGATTCTCCTGCCTTAGCCTCCTGAGTAGCTGAGATTACAGGTGCCTGCCACCACACCTGGCTAATTTTTGTATTTTTAGTAGACATGGGGTTTTGCCATATTGGCCAGGCTAGTCTTGAACTCCTGACCTTCAGGGATCTGCCTGTCTCGGCTTCCCAAAGTGCTCGGATTACAGGTGTGAGCCACTGTGCCCGGCCCATGGTGGAACATTGAGAAAAGGTATGAGCACAAAGGAAAAAAATTAAAATTGCTATAAACCTTTTCACTATTGTGGGCTGTGGTTTTCCTGGGCTTTCTTCCTATATCTTTACAAACACGGGCTTTGCCATACCTGTTTCTTTGTGAGCTGCTCCTGCCCACCGCCTAACACGGTGATGAGCATCATCTGTGAAGCCTCCTCCATTCGGCGTCCATCTGGTCCATGGGGCCCCACATGACATTAGCTGTGCTTTCTCATTCATTGATTGAGAACATTCAATATGACGGCAGCGACTATGAATCCAGCCAACATGCATACATCAACTTTGCCTTCGTGAATCACAACAGCATCTTAATGCCCTTGAAAATGCTCTTACGTAGATGAGCGAGGCACATTATTTAATTCATCTGTAGGCAATCGTGACTGTGTGTGTAGTAGACCCCTTGTAATCAGTTGGTCACCTCTTGGGCTCCGTGGACACCTTGGGTTGAGAGAAGCTGGAGAAAGTGCCCAGTGTGTGTGGTGGGGTTTGGGAAGGGATGGGCTTGGACCTGCAGAGTGGCCCACATATAGATGGGTTCACTTGAAACGTGATTTGTGGTTTGCTGTTATTTGCTTCCAAATTCCCTCTTCTCCTAGTCTGAGTTCCTTGGGGGAAGGTGGTGTTTCTGGACCTCTCTCCCAGCCCCATTCCTCTCCACTCCAGGAATGGCCTGGGGCAGGTAACCTACTAACCAACCCCTGGTGATCCACCCCCTTCAACATCAGCATAGACAGCTGGCTGGACAGTCAGGGAGGGAGATGCAAGACAGGGCAGTTTGGTGGGTGAGAGAGTTGAAAAGGCTGTGGGCATGGAGGACCTAGGAGGGTCGGCTAGGTGGGGCACTACAGCGGGGGCCAGAGGACAGCCTTCGAAATGGAAGGAGGAGAATCCCCAGGTAGAAATTTCCAGAAGTGGAGGTGGGAAGACACTGAGATCCAGCCTTTTTCAGGGTTTGACCAGTAGCCAGCAAGAATATAGAGTCTCCACGCTGGGCTCAGAAACTCCTTAACTCCTCCCTAGGGAAAGAAGTCTCCTCTGTCAGGCCCACAGCAGAGAGTGATCCAGCTGCTGCTGAAGATCTTTCTAGAACAAATCAGACCCCACCACTCCCCTCCAATGGCTTCCATTGCTCCTAGACTCAAATAAACTCCTAATGACAGTTCATGGGACCCAACAGATTCAGCCCCTGCCTGCCTCTTCCACCTTACTCTGTATCTCTTCTCCTCCCCTATATCCCAGCCCCAGGGACCTCTTTGCTGTCCCTCAAACCCTCGAACCCTGAGCCCTGTCCTGCCCCAGGCCCATTGCACCAGCTGTTCAAACCTCTGTCAAGAACACTCTTTCTGGCCAGGCATGGTGGCTTACTCCTGTAATCACAGCAATTTGGGAGGCCAAGGCGGGTGGATCACTTGAGGTCAGATGTTCAATACCAGCCTGGCCAACATGGTGAAGCCCCATCTCTACTAAAAATACAAAAATTAACTGGGTGCAGTGGTGCGTGCCTGTAATCCCAGCTACTCAGGAGGCTGAGGCACAAGAATTGCTTGAGCCTGGAAGGCAGAGGTTGCAGTGAGCTGAAATCGCGCCACTGCACTCCTGCCTGTGTGACAGAGAAAGATTCTTCCCCTTCAAAAAAAGAATGCTCTTTCCCTAGACCTCTGCGTGACCACTTCCTTCTCATTTTTGGGATACCTCCTTATACGCCACTTCCTTGTGTTTAGGCCGGTCCTGTCCACCATGGTAGAGCAGCCAGCCTGTCCTTTCTTCTCAGCTCACTCTACTTTCACTGTCTGTGCCACTATTTATTAAAAACCATTTGGTTTTTAACTTGTTTACACATTGATCATCCATCTCTTTCTCTACTATAAGATCCACAAGAACTGCTGGAGCCGTAGCACAGTGTCCAGAATATAGTAGGTGCTGAATAAATACCTGTGGAATGAATGGATAAACATGTGAGGCAGCCCATTGTGCTTTGGGAAACTTGTTTGTTGGAACAGACATAGATGGGAGGGAGAGGCGTCATTTCAAGTGCTGGGGCCACTTGATTGGTAGGGGCTGCCTAGAGCACTAGGCTGAAAAAGGGTTTGAGGTCACAGTTGGCCTCTGTGAGAGAGAGGACTGTGATCAATTAGTAATGCCTGCCACGGGCATACAGTCAGGAACAATGGCACATGTGCCACATATCTGACACATCAGGATTAGACTGGAAGCCCCCTGGAAAGAAAGTACAGCCTTCTTATTCTTCTTTGTGGCACCCTAGCAGCGGGCATGAGCTAGGTGCTTGGCCATGACTGAGGCTGGCTGATTGGCCAACTGAGACTTACTCAACTTTGAGGCCTGGGCTCCTGAAGAGACAGGAGAAAACATCTAAGCCAGTGGTTTTCAATTTTTAAAAAAACCTGCAGTGTTCTTTCTTCAAAGGACATTTTACATGAAGCTCAAGATATTAGCAGATGAAAGCAAAGCTACTCTGGCTGAAGCTGGGTTTGGGGCCCAGAGCCCTGCCTGCCTGCCCCACCCCTGCCCAAACAAAGCCATCTCTGAGATACCTTCAAGGAACCTGATGGCTTCCCAGAGCCCAGTCTGAGAACCACGGATGAGGAAACCAAGATCCAGAGAGGGGAAATGACTAACCCAAGGTCACACTGCAACTAGAACTGAAAATAGAGTGGCTTTTCCAGACTCCCAGCTTAGTGCTCTTTCTACCACATCTCCGGGGTCTCACCCAGGGCAGGTGGCCTCAGCTCTGGGCTGGGCTTTGGGGCCAAGAAAGGACATCCCCCACCTCCTTGGGGCTCGGTAGTCACCTGGCCAGCCATCTCTCCCCAGACCCTGAGACAGAGAGCACCTGCCCCTCCCAGCACGGCCCCAGCCGGGGTGGTGGGCATCTGCTTTGTTGATCTTGCTCCCAGAGCCCTGGGGTGTGTTGGAAAACAGCTCTCTCTCCCCGACAGTGCTTTATTAATTAAAGCATTTCCCCTCTTTGGTAGCAGCTGCTTCGAAAGAGATCAGTGAATGTTTAATTCATTGGTTCCGAGCTGCTCCCCCAAACTCCCCCCAACACCTCCTTCCTTCAAAGTGCTTTCATGGGAAACCCTCCCAGCACGAGGGCTGTTTCCCTGCTTTTCCGCAGAGCTGCCAAGCTGCCTCTCCCGCCACGCTCCTCCTCAGCTAGCTGAAAATGATTTGTTATTCAGCTCAAGAAATCTATAAGGAACGAGCAAGGCTGGGTGCAAGCCCAGGTTCCCCTCCTTGAGATAGTTTAAAAGGCTGTGATTTGTCAAATTACTACATGAGTATTTAACGATCATCTTCCTTGGCCGCTTAGAGGCAAAAAATGAGGCCATTGATTACCAACGATTCTGATTAGAGGCTGTGGCTCCCCAAGGTGTGTGTGTGTGGGGGGGCGGGTGCTGCCGGCATGAGGGCATCTCTGGGAGGGAACCTCCATCTTCTCACAGCTGTGGTCAGCAGAATAGAAGGGCCCTGTTACCCTGGGCCAAGCTGTGGGCTCATCTCCAGCAGGGTCGCATGGGGCCAGTGAAGGGGTGATCACTTTCTGTGGGAGCTTGCAGACCACACTGGGTTTGTCTGCACACCTGTACGCACGCTGGGGTTCCCATCCCCACCTCAACTTTGTGAGCTCTTGAAAGATCCAGTTTGAGTTGGGTGGCTGGGTCTGCAGAAACCCTGTCAAGACTGGGACACGTGAGCCCATTTTCTACTGCCTATGTGAGCTCTGCTGCGTAAACTTGAGGATGGGGAGAGACCCGGTCCATAGGAGCCACGTTCAGCCCTTCCCACCTTTTGATCCTCCTTGGACCCCACTACCCCCAATTCATGGTGTTCCCTTGAACTATGCCTTCCATGGGTATGTCCCAGGATTATGTCCAATTCCTCTTTCTCTACCGCCCATTGTGGAATGTGTACAGTAGTGACACCGTAATGTCAACCAACTTTATAACCAGAAGCAAATCCCATGCAACTCTAACCCTAACAACCCTAACCCTAACCCTAACAACCCTAACCTTAACCCTAACCCTAACAACCCTAACCCTAACCCTAACAACCCTAACCTTTAACCCTAACAACCCTAACCCTAACCCTAACCCTAAGTTTAGGGTTACCATGGGCAGACCACCTGGGGCATACCTCACCATGGATGGGGACAAAACAGGGGCCTCAACCCTGGGGTTGGGACCCACTGAATCAGTTGGGGGAGCTCCATGGTCCCACCACATGGACTCCGCAGTCAGTACATTCCATCTACCCACTGGCCTGGTCATCCCACCAAGCAGAAAACCCGGTCGGTGGCCCTGCCACACCCAAAACCTTGGAAGGTATTCATGAGAATCTTAGAAAAGGTAGTAAGAGGAAGCAGTATCCACTGGGCACTTAGCATACGTAGTTGCTGTGCACAGCGGGTGACAGTCATTAGCTCACTGAGTCTTTGCCCAACCCTGGGAGGCAGGTGCTACTTGGTGGCTGAGTGAACTCAGGCAGGTTGAGACTTTGTAACTGCTCAGCCACTCAGGATAGGGAGGCAAGCCTGGATTGGCACCCATGTCTGTCTGACCCCACGCAGGGCTGCTAACAAGGATTGCTTCATCAGACCTGGCAGGGCAGCTTCATGCCAACACCAGCCACACAGGGTGGGATGCAAGCTTGTCATTCTGGGCAGCATCAGGCTGCGTAAGGGCACAGTTCCGGGATCAGGCAGATTGGGTTCAGATCCTGGGCCCGACGCCTAACAACAGCCATGTGGCCCTGTGCCAGTTACTAAACCGCTTTCTGCCTCAGTTTCCTCCACTGTCAAATAAAGATACCGCCAGGGCTCACCACCTAAGGTCACCATGAAGATTCCTTTACTCAGGCAATACATATTCAGCAAGTGCCCAATATGTTCTAGAAGGATCCGTGCCTTGGCCTGGTGGTGGGAGGTGAACAACATGCATATTAAGTAAGTGGACGATGAGATGGGTTAAAAGGGAGAGCGGAAGAGGGCAGAACTAGGATTCCAAATGCTGGAGGCAGGGCAGGGTCGTGTGTGTGTGTGTGTGTGTGCACACGCACACGGGCGTCTGCCTGTCCTGTTCACTGGGGATGGAGCAGCCATGTCCCAGAATCAAAGCAGGGAGGTCAGGCCACAGGGAGAAGGAGAGAGCCAGCCCAGTGGGTCAAGCAGACATCCATGGAAAGAGTGGCCCGGCCAGAGGGAACAGCCAGTGCAAAGCCTGAAGGAGCATGCCCCGGGTGTTTGAGGTCAGCGTGGCTGGAGCAGAGAGCGTGAGAGCATCCCATGAAATAAGCAAACCAGGGAACGTCAGGGGTCTTCGTAAGGACCTTGGCTTTACTCTGAGTGGAACTGAGGCGACGAGCCTAGGTGAAGTGCTGCGTGCAGCGCCTGGCACAAGGAGTGCTGGTAAATATTAGTTACTCTTTATTAATCCTTTTCAATAATTCTCTTTTGTGTAAAGGGACCGGGTGAGATGCCAGTGCAGCCTTGCAGAGAAGTTCCCCTCTTGCTCCTGGAAGCAAATCGACCAATTTAGAGGCTTGTCCCATTGTGTGGGAGTTTATTTTCCTGTTCTTGGAATAGAGAGTGGCTTCTTGGTTCAGCTTCCCACTGACAACAAGTGGATTTAATAAAGTGAGGGCTCTCCGCACTGGGCAGGAGAGGTGGGTGAGCAAGGAGGAGGAGGGAAGGGGGAAGGAGAGGAGGAGAAGAAGGAAGGAGATGAGGAGAAGGGAGGAGAGGAGAAAGAGGGAAGAAAGAGGCAGAGGAAGAGAAAGAGGAAGAGAGGAGACAGGAGGAGGGAGGAGGAGGAAAATGAGGGAGGAGGAGAGGGAAGGAGGAGTGGGGAAGGGAGAAGAGGAAGCGCCACAGAAGAGCTGAGATGTCACGCAGCTCCCTCAGCTTGGGGATCCCCACATGGCTCCCTCCCTGTGGGGCTCTGCATGAGTTTCAAAGAGGTGGTTATTTTGGGTGGCAGCGTGATTGGGAGCTTGGAAAGCAGGAAATTGAGTGGTGATTAAGGTTGTAATAAGTTGACAACATCAAATATCATTACTCTGAGAACATGCAAATGATCACGTCTTTACTCGGGATTTGCCATGCAAATACCAATTAACTGGGAATGTATTTGCCTTGATATGGGGAGGCTGGTTCTCCTTCCAATGCCCCCCTACTGTCCCCACAAGAGAGTAAACAAACAGAAGGGGCATCGTGGCAGCATGGAGGAAGGGGGCCACAGTGAATGTCACCAGCAGAGGAGAATGAAGAGCCAGGGGCCCCACCTAGCCAGGGTCGGGTGACTGCTGGCCTTGTGGAAGGCTGCCAGAAACTCTGGCCTAGAAGTCCCCTGTCCCAGGCTCTGCCTTCCACGCTGGTCTCTGGGGCTGATAGGAGCCCCTGGAGCTTCTTGTCTCTGCCCCAGGCCATGTCCCTGCTGCATGCCAACCTGTGTGGCTTTTGTAGCCGAGCTCACTTTCTGCAGCTTGGAGGCACGTAGCTGATGAAGCCCCATGGAGGAGGAATCTGGAATGAGACACGTGGCAGTTCTGAGGCCATGGCCCAAGGGTCCTCACACTACTATGTCTTGGGGACCCTCTGAAAGGTCCTGGACAAATGGTAGGGAGGCCGTGGACAGGAGCCCCGACATTTCCTTCTCCTGGCCAGAGATTTGCCACTGCTTCTGCTCCCCACATACCTTGCACAAAGAAGCACCATTGCCTATACTGCGATGGATGTGGCATGCTGCCTGCCCTCAGGAGCTTCCAGTCTCATTTGTTAAGCAGAAGTAACAGTGGCCAGAGACAGCAGATGATAGGTGTGAGCTGAGTGGTACCCACCGGAATGGCCTAGGCTGCTGGAGGGATGAACTTGCTTTTTGCTCTGGTTGTATAAGGTGGTACAAGAGTTTGGCTGAGCCCTTAGTGGGGAGTGCGAAAAAGGGAGAGGTGGAGGGAGGGAGCTCTCAGTGGGAAGAATGGCAAAGGCAAGATTTGGAGGTTAGGGAATTCATGCTGTGCTCTAGGGCCAATGAGTCCCACATCCATTCATCCTATCCAACCACCCAGCTATCCAGTCCTAATCTACCCAAACCAACACACCAACCCCTTTACCCAACCACCTTCCCACATACCACCCAACCCACCCATCCAAGCCACCAGCCTAACCCAACCCCACATCTGTCATCAACCCACCAGCTCACCTCACCAGCACGAGCCAGCTCTTCCACCCACCACCCAACCCACCAGCCCAGGGGAAGAGCATGAACTCCGGGGTAGACGGCTGGGGTTCAATTCTTGACTCTGTCACTTTCTGCTGTGGAGTCTTAGGCAACTTTCTTAACATTTCTGTGTCTCAGAGTTGTTGTCTTTGAAATGAGGGTGATGATCATATGTGAGTTATTGTAAGGAGCTGATGGCATCTTGGGCCAACGCACAGCATCCCAGGCACAGCATCTGGGAGGTAGCGAGTACTCACTCTACAGTCGCACTTGCTGTGTAGCTTGATGTGATTTATTTCAAAGCCGGTGGGGCCCATTAGGGAGGGGAGCACTGGGGCTGAAGCTGAGCTGGAGAAAGTTAAGCCATAGGGAACTTTAAAAAGGTTAAGCAGAAGGATCAGATCCCTGGGCTGGGGGCCCACCAGGCCATTTGTCTGGGCCCAAATCTGGTAGGGGGGAGATGGATACCTGGAGGCTCTCCCATCATCCCACCCCTCCTGGTGGGCCTCCTTGGGAAGCTGGGCATCCAGCGTTTGTCAGCCAGGAACTCGTTCTCATATCTAAACTTCTCCCTTGTATCTAAACATTTTGCTGATGGGCACAGCCCCAGCCAACCAGCCTGGGCAGGGCAGCGGGGAGCAGCCCCGCTCAAGTCTGTAGATCTTTCTTCCCTCTCTGAGACCCCAGCTGGCCCAACCCTCTTCCACCCCATATCCCACCAGGCTCCTGCAGACGGAAAGGAAGGTTTCCTGCAGCCCATATCCAGCCAGAAGCCTCCAGTGGCTCCCATCTAGCTGCCTCAAGAAATGCTTTTGATCATCTAAATCCAGGTTGTATTAATTCACCAAATCCCTTAAATTCCCAGAGATTTTCTCTGATGTCTGAAGGAAGTCCCTTCCCCGGCTCCTTGGGCGTCTTCCTCTGAGGCTTCCCAGCATCCTCCTGGCTCTGCGGCCACTCAGGCCAAGGAAGGTCGATGACTGGAGAGGAGCTTCCCTGGGGTAGGAACCAGGCAGCCATGGCTGCCTGGTTTAGGGATTATAGTGCCCACCCCACAGCTCCTGGACGGGTGGGGGCTGACCCTGTGGGTTATTAGCCCCGGACTGCCTGGCTGGCAGAGCTATTACAAGGCACAGTGCAATTTCATGCCCTGTTTCCTCCTTCCTTGGTCTGCAGTTTCTGCTCTATTTGTCCAAAATGAACAGAGATGAAGTGGAATGAATTACAGTCTCTCCTTCTCCTCTCTGCTGTCTTCCTTCCCTTCCTCTCTCTGCCTCCTTGGTACTCCTAGCCAGTCCCTCGGCCCCCGCTCCCTCTCCTCTGCTCAATCTTCTTTTCCTCATGCTCCCTCCCTCCTGGATCGGTTAAAATCCATGACTCTGCCCCGCACTCTCCCACTCACTCATGGAACCACTCAGCAAACATTCACTGAGCCACACATCAGGGTCCCTGCCATCCCCTTTGCCATCCCACCTGCCTGGGCAGAGGGCTGCCTGGGCCCACGTCAGGCCATGAGGGTGCTGATGTCTCCAGGAGCCCCCATATGCCCCACTGACTCCCCTGAAAGGTGGGGGTGACACTCTCTCTAGCTCTGAGTGCCGCATCCCTATGTCAACTCTGATAGTCATGGCTGGACAGCTGGCCCTAGGGTACCCTAGGTATGCCGGGGTCACTGCCAGCCAAAGCCTGGCCTCCAGTGCTAACCACCAGTCAGGGGCTAGCGCTGGCCCCCAACCACAGCCTCTCAAGCCCTTGGAGTAGATGCATCTGGGGGGTTGGCCCAGCCCAGCCCATCCTCTCTGCGAACTGTGCCGTCACCTGAGTGCTAAGTCCCTCAGGAGGGTGTGCTTTGCCCGGCCTCGGAGGTGAGCCAGATCAGGAGTGTGTGTACCAGTCCAGGCAGGCCCCACAGCCTCCTTACAGAGGTGGGCAGTCAGGCCCTGGGAGGTTCTGCTCTGTCTCTGAAGGGCAGACTGGGGTGAACTGGGGTGCGGTGCAAAGCTGAGGCTTTGGTGACCTCATCTGACTCTCAGCTTGAGACAAAGGGCAGGCTAGTGGGTGGAGAGAAGGCACAAAACTGAGTGGGCAACGGGTCAGAGGAGAGGGATGCTCTGCGAGCTGAGGGGCAGGAGAGCACGAGACAGAGAGGGAGGGAGACAGAGAGTCAGAGAGACAGACAGAGACAGAGAGTCAGAGACAGAGAGAGTCAAAGAGTCAGAGATAGTCAGAGAGACAGAGACAGAGAGACAGAGAGTCAGAGACAGAGAGAGAGCCAAATAGAGACAGAGAGACAGAGAGTCAGAGATAGACACAGAGTCAGAGAGACAGAGAGTCAGAGAGACAGAGTCAGAGGGACAGAGATAAGAGACAGAGGGTCAGAGAGACAGAGTCAGAGATAGAGACAGACAGAGAGACAGAGACAGAGAGACGCAGAGTCAGAAACAGAGAGACAGAGTCAGAGAGAGACAGAGAGTCAGAGAGTCAGAGACAGAGACAGAGAGAGACATAGAGACTGACAGACAGAAGGAGCATGAGGGCCCAGTGACGGGGACCAGGAGAGACAGGCTGACAACACAGAGAGATTTACATAAAAGGCAGAACTACAGAACTGGGGACAAGGGGTGGGTGGGTTCATCCTGCTGTTCTGCCATTCAGTCCCCACCCCCTACCTCCACTCCTGCCCTTGGTCCCATGAGGCACCTTTATTTTTTTATTTTTATTATTATTTTTTTAAATTTTTTTAATTTTTAATTTTTTAATTTTTTATTTTTTTATTGATCATTCTTGGGTGTTTCTCCCAGAGGGGGATTTGGCAGGGTCATAGGACAATAGTGGAGGGAAGGTCAGCAGATAAACAAGTGAACAAAGGTCTCCGGTTTTCCTAGGCAGAGGACCCTGCGGCCTTCCGCAGTGTCCGTGTCCCTGGGCACCCGAGATTAGGGAGTGGTGATGACTCCCAACGAGCATGCTGCCTTCAAGCATCTGTTCAACAAAGCACATCTTGCACCGCCCCCAATCCATCCAACCCTGAGTGGACACAGCACATGTTTCAGAGAGCACAGGGTTGGGGGCAAGGTCACAGATCAACAGGATCCCAAGGCAGAAGAACTTTTCTTAGTACAGAACAAAATGAAAAGTCTCCCATGTCTACTTCTTTCCACACAGACACTGCAACCATCCGACTTCTCAATCTTTTCCCCACCTTTCCCCGCCTTCTATTCCACAAACCCGCCATTGTCATCATGGCCCGTTCTCAATGAGTTGTTGGGTACACCTCCCAGACAGGGTGGTGGCCGGGCAGAGGGGCTCCTCACTTCCCAGTAGGGGCGGCCGGGCAGAGGCGCCCCTCACCCCATGAGGCACCTTTAAAACTGCCTAATAAATTCTCCTTTTGCACAGGTGGGCACAGGTGGGTTTCTGTCCCTGGCAACCACAGGTATCTTGCTGTGAATCTGATTCCTTTGAGCCTGTATGGGGCAAGCAGCACAGCCCCTGCTCCTGGGACCCCTCCTGTCCTCTTGTCCCGAGCTCCTCTCTCCACCACCTCTCACACTCCCTCTCTCACCCCCACCCCAGCTCAGCCTCTCCTCCGCTACCCTGGCATTTCTTGGGTTCGCATGACGCCTTTATTCTTCTGACTTGAGCTCAGCAGATCCTGTCCGGCATGTGCTGAGCACCTGCACCATGCCGAATGCTGGGCCTGGGGTTTAATTCATTCCTTCCAGCACCTCTGTGATGCTGGCACCATTTCTGTCACTTACAGATTAGGAAAACAGGCTCAGAAAGGTTAACTTGCCTGAGCTCATACAGCTGGCAAAGGAGAAGCAGGGATTTGCTTCCTGTTCTCACTCTAACTCCAGAGCTTTTCTCTGCTGCACTCAAACCCCTTCCATAGATGGCACATTGTGCTGGACCCCACAGAGCCCCTTTCTTAGGAGAGTGTTGGGTGACCTTCCATCTGAGTGGCCTCAGCCCTGGGTGAAGTGGTCAAGCAGATGCATTTGTCCAGATGAGCAGTTTAGGCAGCCACAGGACCTTTCCAGGGTCACCCAACAGCTGCCCCCATCCAAGGGCCATGGCTCTCACTTCATGGAGGTAGGGAGGCTTTGGCATGATGGCGGTGGTGGTGGCAAGTTAGGGGCAGAATAACCCTTGAAAATGCCCGCAAGACTCAAGACTCCTCACCCCGCCCCTCTCTCCAGGTGGCCTCTGGTGGGGAGGCTCCATTTCTGGAGCCTTTTTGGTGTTGGCCAAGATCCATGCCAAGGAGGTTAGTAATGGGCAGGACAGGGGAATATAGGTGCCACTCCTCCCCCAGGCATGCCCCTTCTCCTAGATCAAGAGCTAGTGTCCTTCTGGGGCTCCTGGGTCCTAGTTCTTAGCTCTGCAGTTCCAACCTTCTTTATTTCTAATCTTTCCAAATTCCGAACCAGGAGCTGCACCCTCCACTGCCTTTGGGGCCCAGACAGCTGCAGCAAATGGGCAAAGTGGGCTGGGTGTGGTACAATAGGGAGTGGTGAGGACTGTGGTAAGCTGGAGGTGAATGCCTGTCTCCAGGGGATAGCTGCTACTCAGCCCAGCCCACTGATACCCCATGGGACTGTGACCCAGCATGGCCTCAGGTCCCTGTTGTTCAAGAGAAATTATAAATCTAGGTTTATACACATCTATTTTTTGTTGTTTTTTAAATGGCTTGCAGGCCAACTTTTAAATTTTTATTTATTATTTATTTATTTATTTTGGCGAAGTTTTGTTCTTGTAGCCTAGGCTGGAGTGCAAAGGTGTGATCTTGGCTCACTGCAATCTCCACCTCCCGGATTCAAGTGATTCTCCTGCCTCATCCTCCCGAGTAGCCGGGATTACAGGCGCCCACCACAACATCTGGCTAATTTTTGTATTTTTAGTAGAGATGGGGTTTCACCATGTTGGCCAGGCTGGTCTTGAACTCCTGGCCTCAAATGATCCGCCTGCCTCGGCCTCCCAAAGTGCTGGGATTGCAGACATGAGCCACTACGCCTGGCCTGGCCAATATTTTAAAACAGGTATGTGGGCCAGGTTGGGGCCACAGGCTGCCCATTTGTAATCATTGTTCTAAATGCCCCGAGTTCTAAGTGCTCCAGAACTCTCCAGAATGCTAAACTCTCCCTGCTGCACATCACCATTGAGGATGGATAGATCCCATTTGCTGGGCTAAAACTGTTTCCAAACCACTGCCTTCGACAGAAGGGGTAGTAATTACACTCTGACATTAATATTTAAACCACAAACAGAGTTAGCGTACTAATACTGTCCCCGAAGGCTTCGGACTCGGTTAGGTTTTATCCTTGTGAGACCTAATTATTGTCAGCAATGAATCCTGTAAGACTGCAGGATTAAGGCCAGGGAAGAGGATGTAGGCAGATCCCTGGGGCCAGTGGCATATGGGGCCTGGACACAGGGTGGCCTGAGGGCTGGGGGCCATGCCCCCTGGTCAACGTGGGCCATCTGAGAGGCCACTGAGACAGCCAATGGTTTGCTGTGCCTCCCAACCGTCCCCAGAATTAGGGATTTTGCTCCTAAGACGTGCCCCATGAGGACTGAGGCATCCATGCCTCATCGGCAGGAAGTTCACAACAGTCTCTGATCTTTGATCCCTTGACCCAACCTCATGAGAGATCCTCCCAATTCAGGAGAGATCTCAAGAGAGAAATTGGCAGTCTGTGCTTCTGTGCTTGTCCTGGAAAACAAAAAGGGTTGTGTTGGGGTTGCGGGGTGGAGCAAAAAGGGCTGGTGTGTGGTGTGCAGAGGTGACTGGAGCGGGCTTCTCAGAGACTAGTTCTAGAAGCTTCCCCAGCTTCTGCTGGATTGGTGGATTACGTTGGACTGACGAGGCTTCTGCCTTGCTCGCTGTGATTGTGGCTGGCCCCACAGCTGAGGCTCACAGCTGTGTGGCTGTAATAAGCAAGGAGACCCATGAAAAACCATCTAGAAACTTCCATCCCCATCTGCAGTTGGGTTTGGCCTTGAGAAAGTGGTCTGGGTGGGGAGGAAGGAAAAACTAAATAACACTAGAAGCAGAATTCAGGTTTCTGGTTTTCGCTCCCTTGTAGAAAAGGGGCTGGGAGCTGAGGTTTAGAGCCAAGGAGGCCTGGGTTCAAATCCCAGCTCTGCCCTTTATCACCCGTGTGGCCTTGGCGAGTCAGCTTTGCCAGACGTCGTTTCTTCCTCTGTAAGAGGGGATCATTTCGGGGGTGCAGGGCTTGAGGGAGGGTGAAGTGAGAACATGTAAATATAGAGTCTGGCATACCGCGAGAGCTTGGCAGGTGGTGGCTGCTAAGTTTATTTCATTGCCAGTTGGCTCTCCGAGGGGCTCACAGTCTGCCGAGGACACCTGCCTGGGAGCAGAGCAGGTGGACGGGGCCCATCCCCATCACAGCACACAGCCCTATCAGCCACCCTGTCCCAGGTCTCACCCCACAATGTCCTGACCGTCTCCCCAGGACTCTCCCTCCCTAGGCCTTACTTCCAGACCTGCAATGCCCCCCGCTCCCGCCTTGCCTTGGAGAATGGCAGGCTGTGAATTTTCTCAGTTTATCTCAGGGAAAGAAAGCCCCAAGATAAATACCCTTGGACGAATCTGCTAGAGGAACGAATGAGGCCATAACTCAGCCAGGGCCTCCGTGGCAGACAGAGGATCCCTGGGCTGCAGGCCTGCGGTGTTGGGGTGGCTGGGGGGCTGAGAAACCTGAGGGCTAACTGGTGAGGGGCCTGAGCCTCTTCCCAGCCTGGTCTTCTAGCTTGGGGACAAGAGTCAGAGAGCTTTCAGGGATCCATGTCACTGAGGACAGCAGATGTGGTGTCACCTGCTTGCTCCCCTCAAACCCGGGGAGAAGCTGGGGGAAGCGGAGCCTGGCTCAGCTCCTTAGCCCCTCTGCCCTCTCTCCAAAGCTGTTATCTGCCCCCAAAGCACCAAGGGGGAGGTGTGCGCCCGTAGCAACCTCATTGGAGGGTGATTCGATGTACCTCTTGGGACTAAAAAGGCACACACTCCCTTTGATCCAGCACGTCCTCTCCAAGAAGCCCGCCCTGCAGAGACCCTCACCCGTGTGCGGAGAGCCACGTGCCTGAACGCAGCATCTCTCACAAGAGCAGGGGGACTGGAGGTGACATGATGCCCGTGGACAGGGACTGTCACGCCGCAGGGAAATGAAGTTGAAGGAGTGAGGCGGCCTCACTTGTGCAGGAGGGAAAAATCACCTTGATCCTCTGCTACGGGAAAGAGACAAGGGGGACTGAAGGGCACACGGGGACCCGGGCAGAGCGGAGGCAGTATTGCAGAAGGACAGATACTGTCTGATTCCATTCTTATGAGGTCCTAGAGGAGTCAAGTTCACAGAGACAGACAGAGACAGTGGGTGCCAGGGGCTGGGGGAGGGAATAGAGAGTGAGTGTTCAATGGGGAGAGGGTTTCAGTTTGGAAAGATGAGAAAATTCTGGTGGTGGATGACAGCGAAGGTTGCCCAACGGTGTGAATGTTCTCGATGCCACTGAACTGTATGCTGAAAAATGGTTAAAGCAGTAAATTTTATGTTACATCTAATTTACCACAGTAGAAAGAAGAAGGGAGACAGGGGCAGGGTTCGCGGGAAGATCACTTATCTGCTTTCTTTTATACTGCTTGAGTTTTAAAAAATCATATACATCTATTACAAAGGACATAGTTACATCACGGAGACCCCTCTTCTGCCCCCACACACCTCACCCAGGTTTGGGGTGCTGGAAGATGCAGACAGGTCAGTGTTCCAGGGGTGGGTTTGGCATGGCGCTGCTGTTTCCGGGTCTCGAGACATTTGCTGTGTGAGTCGAGGGAGAGCTAGGGTGTCTCTGGTCTTCTCTGGGTTTCAGTCAACATCCCATCCATGCAGAGAGGAGGCTGTATCCAGTCCTGCCCTCACTGGTCTCTGGCTTTCAGACCTCAGTTAGGGGCCTCCAGGGCACAGCTGAGCAGGCCAAGTATCTAAGGACAGCAGCTTGGCTGGGCACAGTACCCTCAGCAGGGCTGGGTGAGCTACCCCTGCATTTCAGGTGGGCAGCAGCCCTCGGGCGGCTGCTTTAATGAGGAGCGGGCACAGCCAGAGCCATCTGGTGCAGCCTCTGCCAGTGCCTGTTCCCGGCGAGCTGGCCGCTCCTGCCCTCTGAGCACGCCCCAGCTCCTGCCACCCTCACCTGCCCCCATCCCCTACAGCAGAGGCTGTGCTGGAAGTGAGTCTCTCTGCTTTCCAAAGTGGCAACTTTCACTGTTAGCCTCGCGGGGGCTCCTCAGGGCTGGTCAAGGCTATTACCAGCATATGTGGCACCTTTGAGCAAAGTAGGAGCAGATGAATTCCATGGACCTGGTGTTGCGGGGGGACGAGTTTCCTCCATTGTATAGATGGGGTGACTGGAGCCCTGGGAGTGAAGCCATTTGTCCTATGTGGCCCAGCTCTGGAGCAATGATGAGCAGAGACTGGGCTCTGCACCCTCCCAGCCAGGACAAGCCTCTGCTGGACAGTGACTGAGTGGGTAGAGCAAAGAGGCTAGGGGACCAGGGCAGACCATGGCACTGTCCCAGGAGAGTCCGAGAGCCTGGGCTGGGGCTGGGGCTGGGGAAGCGGGAGGGTGGTGTAGGTGAGGAAAGATCTAAAAGACACGGCCGGGCACAGTGGCTCACGCCTATAATCCCGGTACTTTGGGAGGCTGAGGCGGGCGGATCACCAGAGGTCAGGAGTTCGAGACCAGCCTGGCCAACATGGTGAAACCCCATCTGTACTAAAAATACAAAAATTAGCCAGATGTGGTGGCGGGTGCCTGTAATCCCAGCTACTCAGGAGGCTGAGGCAGGAGGATCGCTTGAACCTGGGAGATGAGGTTGCAGTGAGCTGAGATCATGCCACTGCACTCCAGTCTGGACAAAAGAGTGAGACTCCAACTCAAAAAAATAAAATAAATAAAAATAAAACAAACAAAAAAAAGACTCATCACCAGGTGAGAGAAGAAGGCCGGGAGTTTTAGGTGCTGTGAGAAGGGCCCCCCTAGGTGATGGGGAGCCAGCTCTGGAGCCAGGTGGGCCTGGGTACAAATCCCCAGCTCTGCCTCACAGGGAGGCTCCTCTCTGAGCCTCAATTTCCTTCTCTGCAAACTGGCAGCAAAGTCACACCTACCAGTTCAGCGGTGTGAGAGTGAAAGGACAGGATTGTCCAAAGCACCTGGCACCGTGCCTGTTCACCCTTCGGCCTGTGCGTGCTTGGGGAGGGGAGCTGTTATTACTACTGCTGTTGTTAACCTTGACAATGGGTGTTTCCATCTTGAACACCTGGAAGATTGTTTTTGGGAGGCGCATTTGGAGAAAAAGGGAGCACAGAAGCGAAGAGTTGGCTGTACTGGGGCTGGGGCTGGGCAGGGGTAACTGTAGAGCAGAAGCAGGCTGGGAGGAGGATGATGAATTTGGCTCTGGACTCAAGAGCAGGAGCTAAAAAAATGGGACACAGGAACCCCACCCTCCTGGAGTGCCCACCGTTGGTCTTCCCAGCTGCCCCCCTCCCCCAACCCTGCCATCACCTCGCCCCAATTTGCTCCCTTCCTTCCTGGGACTCATTCATTCCTAGGACACCTGCTTAGCATTCCCTGGGAAGGGTTTAAATTGGAGCAAGAATTAATTGCAAGGGAGAAATGCTGCCCCATGGGCTGCAGGGAGGAGCTGGCTTTGGGACAAGCTGATGGTTGAGTGTGGACACTGTGCTTGGGATTCACCAAGCACCTGGCTGCCTTTCACCTCCACATGTTCCAACTCAATTGCAACAGAGAGAAAATCGAGGCCCAGAAAGACAGGGGACCTGGCTCGACGGGGAATGAAGAACCACAGTCAGCCCAAGCCCCATGAGCAAAGCAAGTGCATCGTGGGCTGACGGAGGAGAAGCGAGCCCTATCCAGGTGGCTCAAACCGTGAGTCCTGAGCACCTCTTGTCATTTCTCTGCAACGATGAGATTTTCAGTGATTGGGACACGTGTCTTGGGTGCTGCTGACCAAATCCTCATGAAAAAGGGAAGGGTTACACGGTGAACTCCACTAACATCTCAGACTCTGTGTTGAATGGACCCATGAATTAAACTGAATCCCAGAAAATAGTTGAGGGCTCGGGTGCAAAATGTCACACTGGTAGGTGTGACATTGCCTGAAAATCTGAGCATAGCTGACGCTTGCTGAGCGCTTGCTGCGTGCCTGGCCCCTGCGGGACTTCATGTGGAGGAATCATCCTCCCTGAACATGAAGGCATCACAGGCTCAGGCAAGCAATGGGCAGGCCCGAGTTCCAGTCTCCGCTCTGTCACCTGTAGCAAGGCCCAGGACAGGTCATTCTGCATGGAGTTGGTGGCCTCATCATCACCAGCCTCATTTCCAGCCAGGGAAACTGAGGCTCTGAGGAGCTGATGGCTTGTCCAAAGGGCCACATCAGTGGGAAAGCTGGAACTTGAACCCTGGTTCATCTGACTCCAGAGGCTGAAGACAGCTGGTGATGTCTTTGGCAGAATACAAAGGGTAGGGTGGTCCCTGAGTCAGAGCCAAATTCATCACTGTATTCCCAACCTGCCCCTGCCCCACCGTCACCTCTGCCCCAGCCCAGCCCCCAGCCAGCCTCTGTACTTCCCCTGATGTGGAACAAGCTTTGATCTGGGAGACAGCCAGTCACCCCAGGCTCCAGTTCAGGCTGCAACCATGACATTGTGCAAGCTGCTCCCCTTTTATGGCCTCAGTCTTCTCACCTGGGAAGTGGGGATCTGCCCTCTACTCAACTGGGATGATAGCAGTGAGCACTATGGAAGGAAAATGATTGAAAGACACCACCAGCCACTGTCAATGGCTGAGAGACTCAAAGTCAAGGCCGTGGGTGATGGGAGGGGAGAGGGACCCACGGACATTCCTCCGCCTTACGAGTAGCTCTCAGCTCTGCACACAAGGAGGGGAGCTGGGATGCAGACCATGCCTGGACAGCCCATCATTTCAGCTGAGCCTTAGGATGCATTCTGCTGTCATTTTTAACACCTGAGTTACTCCAAATTCTACAGGCTCAGGAGCCTGCCTTCCATGAACCAGTCATGGGAGAAATTGGAACAGGAACAGGCTGGGGAGGTCAATGCAGGCCCACCTAGTGTGCCGGGGAGGGGCTCAGTGGACCTAAAGGGAGGAATATGGGGCTCAGCTCCCGTTTGGCCTCAAATTTCACTGGGCAAGTCCCTTCCCCTCTCTGCTGTCCTGGGTCTATGCCAAGGGCTCTCTCTGTCTGCTCTGTCCAGCCTGGGCACGTACCCTGACCGAGCCTGCGTACAGCGGGCTCCATGCCGCCTAGCTCACGGCTGCAACCCCTATACCTGGTGCTCCGTAAAGTCCCATCCTCTCTTTGTCTCTTGTCTTCCCCCTCTCCTCCCCACTTCCCCGTCCCATCACGCGCTTCCCACCTGGCCCCGGGCTCATCTGCACCCTCATGTGGTCCCAGCAGAGAAGACGAGGCACCGTGCTTCTCAGGACTCCATCCTCGGCAGGCTGAGCCGTGCAAGCCGGATGGTGACAGCGGGAGGACCAGACGACCTTACCCAGAGCCTCGCAGGCTGCAGAGCTTTAATTTATTTAATCAATTCTGGTCCCCAGGCTGGGGAAGGAAAACGGCAGGATATTAAATCTGTCGCTCTCACCAATCTGTCATAGGGCTGTCAGCGCACATTGATTCTCCTCCTCCCGCCTTTATTAACTATCTCCTCCGGGGGCTGCCGGCTCCGCCAGTCCCAGCCTGGACCCTGCCCTCGAGCAGGAAGCAGATTGCAGGTGGAAAGAAGAGGAGGGGAGTTGGGGGTGGGGCATGAAGCCCTTATGAGGGACAATTATAAGAAGAAAACGTTTAGAGTTGGGAGGCAGGGACCCTGAAGAGCGTTTGTAATCCAAACTCTTTAGTTTCCAGATGGGGAAACTGAGTCCAGAGAGCAGAGGGGATGCCTCAGTAGCACAGCCTGTTGGGGACAAGGTTGAAACTAGACTCCAAGACTCCTGATGCCCAGGCCAGAGTTATTTTTATCCATGTAATCAACATGTTTTCCTCGAGTGACTATTTAGAGGCGATAGTGGTGATTGTCCATCGTCTTACCATTGCTCTAACAATGACCACAAGCTTCGTGTTTTAAAACAACACACATTTACTACCCTACAGTTCTGGGGGTGAGAAGTGTGAAATGGGTCTCACTCCAACTGAAGTCAAGGTGTGAGCAGGGCCGTGTTCCTTCCTGCAGGCTCCAGGGGACAATTGATCTCTGTGCCTTTCCCAGTCTCTAGAGGCTGCCGCATTCTTCAGCCACAGTCCCCTTCCATGTTCAAAGCCAGCAACACCAGTCGGGTTGCTCACACCACATCATTCTGACACGGACTCTCCTGCCTCCCTCTTCCACTTACATTCCCCTTGTGATGACACTAGGCCACCCAGATAATCTCTCCATTTCAAGGTCAGTCACTGGATCAGCAACCTTCATTCCATCCGCAACCTGGATCCCCCCCTTCCCACGCAAGGCACCACATTCACAGGTTCTGGAGGTTTGAACATGGACCTCTTTGGGGGGCCGTTATTCTGCTGGCCCTGGGAGCATTCCCATGGATCATGCACGGGAGCAGGCATCTCACTTCCCACTCACAACAACTCAAGGAAATCAGTACTAGCTTACTCCATTATATAGAGGGGGAAACTGAGGCCCAGGGAGGTCCAGGCTTGCTGAAGCCAGTGGTGGAGCTTGGAGTCAGACTCAGGCCCAGTTCAGCTCAGAGACCAAGCTCCTCTGCTCGGCTGCACTGGGCGGTGGTGGGGCAGGGGTGTCCCCATGTGCAGCCATCGGGGAGGGGCAGCCCGAATCACCTGCTGTGGATCCAGGGAAGACGGATGACAGCTTGCAAGAGGTCTGTCCCCTGCCTCGCCCCAAGGAGCAAGGTGAAGGAGCCATGCTTTTATAAAGGGAGGAAATTGGACAGCCCCCAGATGTGGGGAGATACTATCTGCTCTAAATAATTGTGCACCCCACCCCGCCACCCTCTCCCTAGCCCATTTGCCCTCATACGATTTATTTGCTCATAAAATTGAAGGCCTTCTTTTCTGGCACCATTTTCTGTTCTGCTTAGACAAATATTTAGCAGCCAGGCCTGACCTTAATTTCCTTAAATATCAGAGGCCCTGGAAGCTGAAGAGCCTGCCCAGTGGGTGAGGACACGGTGCACCTGGGGTGCGGAGGATGGCTGGGACGCTGCTACCCTTCCCTTGGTGAGACCTACCTCTCCCCAGGACCTACCAAGTGGCCCTGCAAACTGTCGGGTCTCCCCTCTGCTGAGGGTGTAACAAGAGGTAGGGTGCAGATGGCAGGATTCCAGTGACTCAGTGCCCAACGGAGCTGCATGCTGGCCAGGGCCTCTCTGCTGGGGGTGATGGGCTGAGCAGTGATGGAGCCTCCCCCCGTCTCTCAGGGCTCCCTCCCTTGTAGGGTGTGGACTGGGCTGCATATGGAGGGAAGGCAGAGGCAGGAGTGGCAGGGGTGCGGGTCGTGTGGGGGCTGCCGGGGCTGCTGACTCTGTCATTGGCTCTGTCTCCCACGTGGTCATTCGTGAACTCATTTCATTCATTGCTTCATTGAGAAACATTCAGTCTCGTGCTAGCCTAGGGATCGGAAATAAAGTCCACAGCTGCCTTGCAGGAGCTGTGTCCTGGAAATTGGCCAGCGAGAGGAGGGGCATAGAGTCTTGGGCAAAGGCTGGGGTAGAGGAGATAGAGATCGGGACTGTCCTCATAAAAGAGTGACGAAGATGAGTTTTGGAGCCTGAGTGAAGTAAGCTCCCTGCAAAAGACTGGGTATCTGGAGGAAGCAGGACAGGCCATCCTAGGGGTGCTGCTGGGAAGAGGAATGGTTGGTGTCTTCAGGAGGCAGGGACCCTTGGGTTCTATTCTCAGATCCTGCCTCTGAAGTCAGCTCCAAAGTTCTTGGCTATCCTATCTGTCCCCTGCCCCTGCCCGTCCCTGCATTTTGTCCTCCCTGTTTGTGTAAGTGGGGCCACTGCCATTTTCCCAGCCACTCAATTGGAAACCACCATTTTCTCAGACTAATACCAGCTACTGCCCTCAAGGCTTTAAGAACATAACCTCATCTCATTCGCACCGCAGCCTAGGAAGTAGGCACGTGAGTTATCTCCATTTTGTGGAAACGGAGGTCTAGAGACATCATCACTCCTCCAGGGTCACCCAGCCAGCATGTTGTAAAGCTGAGAGTTTGCAAAGAAGACAGGAACAGGGAGAAGACATTCCTGGCAGGGCACAGCCTGTGCGAAGTCCCAGAGGGGAGGGAGAGCGTGGCACAGGACAGTGGGTGGTGGGTGCAGCTGGGTGTGCCAGCGAGAGTCGGGGGAGAGGCGTGGTTGTGATTGGATCTCAAGTGTTTTAGAAGTGGCAACATTTCCTGGGTGTTAGGTTCCAAACCACCTTCACATCTGTCATCTTATTTGATCCTGTTCAGTTGCTGTTGCAGTAAGCAGCTCAGAGAGGTGAAGAGGTGCCCGAGGATGCATAGCTAGGAAGTGGCAGAGCTGGGCCCCAGCCCTGCTGTCACGTCCCCAGCACCTTTGGGGGATGGCCAAGACCACCAGGGCACTCTCTAGGGAACGGGGTTGGACCAGGACCCCTTTGATGGGGAAGGGATGGAAGAAGGGAGAGTGGGGGCCAGGGCTCCTGTCTTGTTTTGCCCCAAGATGCAGACTGGAGCCGCCACACTCAGCCCTCAACACTGTGACCTTGGACTTGTCCTCCCGTCCTCTGGGCCTCTGTCTCCCTGTCTGTAAAATGACAATCTCCTACTCACACTCCAAATCTCTGTTACGGCAGCATCTCCTCCAGGAAGACCCCCTAGCCTCTGCCTCCGCATCACCTCCTCCAGGAAGCCACCATGGCCTCTCCAACCGCATCGCATGCCTTTACTAAATGCTCTTAGTGCTCCGGACTGCCATACCCTATATCCCTCACCTCACAGCGTGACTCTGTGTAATATCTTCCTAGGTCTGGATCTCGATTTGGGACCTGCCCACATTTTAGCTACTTGTCTCTGAGCCTCAATTTTCTCATCAATAAAATGGGGAAGTAACAGTGCCTACCTCATATTTCTGTTATGACGATCCAATCAGAGAGCTCATGAATAGCAGAGTGCTGGGCAGCAAATAAGCCATCAGGAAATGTTAATAGTTTCTTAAGAGTCAAATTGTGTCCCCCAAAAAGATATGCTGGTGTCCTAACTTCCCAGGACCTGAGAATGTGACCTTACTTAGAAACAGGGTCTTTGGGCCAGGATCGGTGGCTCACACCTGTAATTCCAGCACTTTGGGAGGCCGAGACGGGTGGATCACTTAAGATCAGGGTTCAATACCAGCCTGGCCAACATGGTGAAACCCTGTCTCTACTAAAATTACAAAAATTAGCCAGGTGTGGTGGTGTATGTCTGTAATCCCAGCTACTACTTAGGAGGCTGAGGCAGGAGAATCACTTGAACCTGGGAGGCAGAGATCGCAGTGAGCCGAGATCGCGCCACTGCACTCCAGTCTCCATTGGATGAATCCAATGACTGTTGTCTTCATAAGAGAGAAATCTGGACACAGACGTAGACAGATGGAGAACAGCACGTGATGATGTGACAGAGATTGGAGTGACGCATCTACAAGCCGGGGACCCCGCGATTGCCACCACCAGAAGCTGGAGACACTCCTGGAACGGAATTTCCCTCAGGGCCTCCAGAAGGAGGCAACCCTGCCCATACCTTGACTTTGGACTTGTAGCTTACAGAACAGTAATAGAATAAATTTCTGTTGTCTACTGTTTGTGTTAACTTGTTCCAGCAGCCCTAAGAAATGAATACACTGTTATTTCAACGCAGCAAAGCAAGCGCGGTTCTGGGTATACAGTGGTGCCCAATAAGCTCCACTCCCTCATTGCTGACCCTCTGCCTTCACTATCCTCCACCCCCACTCCCCTCCCCACTGGCTTCTCAGGCCAGGTCAGTCTGGGCTGGGGGGCACCTGCTGGGCCAGGCAGGCAGAGCAGTTCCTGTGCCCTGCCTGAGGCCTGGGGCACCTCATTACCAGGCAGAATGTACCTCGATTTCACCCATGACTGGCACTGAAAAGCAGCCCTGGCTGGTGTCATGGATGGGCCAGAAGCTGCTCCGGGCGCCTCCTGCCCCCTCCTGGGCCTGGCAAATCTCTGAAGCACCCAGAAGCTGGCAGGCAGCACGCTCCACAGCTGAGCCACACAGATAAACCTCAACAGGCGCTGGGCTGTTCGGTCCTGGAGCAAACATCAGGAAATTAATAGGCCTTTCTGTGGGCAGCGCCTGGCCTGGCCCCCACTTCCCCCTCACTCCCGCCTGCCCCCCTTCCCTCATCCCAGGCTTTGTTTCCTTTTTCCCTTTGTTTCCTGTTTGCGATAAACATGATTCATGCCAGTCCAGCCGGGCCCCGTCACCAGCTCAAGGCCAGCCGTATTTCTCAGCAATGAGCCCCGAGCTGGCTGCAGTGAGGATCTGGGCTGTGGACACAGGCGTGAGGAAGGGGCACTGTGGGCAGAGACAGGGCTGATGTGGGGGCGCCAGCAGGGAGCAGGGTGCCGGGTCTCTGTGAAGTGCCGCTGAGCACTGGGCACTGAGGGGAACTCAGAGAAGCCACCATGGCCAGACCCTCCCTATCTGGGCACAGCTGTGCCCACCCTTCCTACATGGACATAGCTTCCTGAGGCTGCTGTAACAAAGTGTCACACACCAGGCGGCTTAGAGCAACAGATATGTATTCTCTCGCAGGTCCGGAAGCCAAAAGTCCAAGCTCAAGGTGTCAGCAGGGCCATTCTGTCTCTGAAGGCCCAAGGGAAAGCTCCCTCTGGCCTCTTCCAGCTCCTGGTGGCAGCGGCCACCCTTGGCATTCCATGCCTGTGTGGCTCCAGCCTCCGCCTCTGTCTTCACACAGCCTTCTCTTCCCTGCGTCCCTCCCCTTCTTGTAAGGACACCAGTCATGTTAGGACCTAATCTTAACCAATGTTAAGTAAGACCTAATCTTAACTAATGACATCTGCAACGATCCCATTTCCAAATAAAGGTCACATTCACAGGTAATGGGGGTCAGGAGTTCAATACATTTCTTTTTGGGGACAGAATGCAATGCATCCCAGCTGCTGAGGCTCCTGGTGGCATCTCTCATCACCACCTGTCACACCTCAGCCATCCAGCCATCCTGGGCACCTGCAGCTTCCTAGTTGTGCCTGGCTCTTCCTGGTCTCTGGGCCTCCGTCTGTGCTGTCATCCTCCCTGGATGCCTGACCCTACCATTGTCCAGTTGGTGTACGACCCCTCATCTATCAAGATTAAGCTTTGCTGGCTGGGCGCGGTGGCTCATGCCTGTGATCCCAGCACTTTGTGAGGCTGAGGCGGTGGATCACCTGAGGTCAGGAGTTAGAGACCAGCCTGGCCAACATGGCAAAACCCTATCTCTACTAAAAATACAAAAATTAGCCAGGCGTGGTGGCAGGTGCCTGTAATCCCAGCTACTCAGGTGGCTGAGGCATGAGAATTGCTTGAACCCAGGAGGGGGAGGTTGCGGTGAGCCGAGATCACACCACTGCACTCCAGCCTGGGCAACAGAGCGAGATTCTATCTCAAAAAAAAGAAAAAAAAAAGATTAAGCTTTGCCGTCTCTCCTGGGAGCTGTCACTGACCCCTGGCCTCCAGGCCCCTAAATGCCCCGTGCTCACCTGCACTGCAGCTCACACCTGCACAAGGGTCTTTACCCATTTCCCATGCCTCCCCAGGCCCTGAGCACATGAGCTCCAGGCAGGCAGGGTCCATGGCTCCCCTCTGCCTCCCCAGCATGGGATGCACATACGTGCCCAGTAAATGAATTCTCGAATGAAGAATAATTGAGCACTTCCTGTGTCCCCATGCCAGCCACTGTTCTAAACCCTTTACCTGCCTTAACTCATTTAATCCCAATATTAATCCTACCAAGTGGGTGCCATTGTTAATTCCATTTTACAGATGAACAAACCGAGCTCGGAGTGGTTAGGCAACTTGTCCAAGGTCTAGTGATTGATAAACTGTAGAGGCTGTGATTTGAATCTGGCAGCGTGAAGGATTCCTCAAAGGGCCACGCACTGAGGGGCAGAGAGAGCTTCCCTAGTGTCTGGGATCCATGCTCCAGGGCCCAAAGGGAGGCTCAGAGCGTCGGTGCTGTGGGAAGCCAGGGTCTAGAGATGTGGCCCTGGACTAAGGAGATGGCGTGGTCTTGCATGTCACCATGCTGGGGCCCTTCATCTTATCCCTGAGACTGTAACCTCCCTGGGGGCAGGGGAGGACCATGATTCCCCCTGCATCTATCTCCCCACCCAGTTCTGGCAGAGCCCTGCCCATAGTAGGCAGAGCCTGGCATCTCCAGGTAGGAATCCTAACCCTGGTTCTGCTGCAAGCTGTGTGATCTAGGAGTCACTTCTCTCTGGACCTCTGGGTTCTTCTCTGTCACTCTAGAGTAGCCATCAGTGGGGCTCAAGAGGAGACAGCCTAAAAATCTCTAACTCAGCACGGGAAGGAGGAAAGCTCGGCTTTGGGGTTGGACCAACTGGTCTTTGAGTTCCAATGCTGTGTGACCTTGGCCCAGAACTCTCTGGGCTCTCTTTTTCTCATGTATAAGATGGGGCAGACAATGAAGGATACTATGCCAGACAAGTGGGGAGCAAGTCCAAAAAGCCAGCAGGCAGTCGCTAGTAGCCACGATACCTCCTGGCCTCTTCCTCCCATGGTGCTCAATACTGTCCTCCATGGGATGATGGGCGCAGTGCTCCTCATTTCCTTTGCATGTAACTCACTTACTTAAATTTTAACTTTTTTTTTTAAAGAAATGAAGGAAAACACAGTTAAACAGCCATTTAGAATCATGACTCCATAATCCAGGAATTCTCTTTCCGACACAATCTGTTCAACAATTATTTTGTGAAGTGGGAGGGAGAGCACCACACTAAGTATGGTGTGCAGATTCCCCTGGGAGGGTGAAAATGCAGCTCCTCCAGATTGCTTCTCTCCCCAGAAATGTCAGTGTGTGTCCCAGTTTGGAAATATAACGTATCGAGTTTTGCTGTGCTCCAGGGGAGGGGTTCCTGCCTGCCAAGTCAGCGGCTAGTGGGGATGGGGTGAGGGCAGCCACGTTGGGAAGAAGGCTTTGGTTTTCTGCTGTTAAAATATCTCGTTGTCCTCTGGGGCCAGCCATGTTCCAGGGCCTGGAATTGGGCTGTGTCATTCACCCGATGGCCTTGGGAAGAGCTGGGCTTAGGGTCAAGCTCCAGCTTTTTCACCTGCTGGCTACATGGCTTCAGGAAAGTCTCTTAGTCTCCCAAGCTGGACCTTTGTCGAGGAGGAACTGGATTCCTGTAGAGGAGGGAGACAAAGGCACAGAAGCCCATTTTCTAAGCTCCCTGGAAGGACTGGTATAAGGTTTCTCCCACAGGACTTTGTATACAACAGGCGTTCAACCCATGCTCTCCTCTCTCAGGGCCAGGTGCTTTGTGGATATGCAATGTACTCAGCCCCACAGGGCTCAGCACACAGTAGGTGCTCAAGTGGAGAAAGTGGATTCTCCTTTCTCAGGGCCCAGTGCCAGGGGTATGAAATACACATCCCTTCCCCAAACAGGGCTCAGCACATAGTAGTACATGCTCAGGTGGAGAAACTGGATTCTCCTCTCTCAGGGCCAGTGCAGGGGGTATGTGATACACACCCCCTCACAGGGCTCAGCACACAGTAGGTGCTCTATGCACTTCTTTCGCTCAAGGTTTGGCACGCCGTCGGTGCTGGATGCATGTTCCCCTCTCGCAGGGCTCGATACATAGTTATGTTCAATACATACCAGCATCCTTCCCCTGCTCATTCCCCTCTGAGAGCAGAGACTGCGTCTTTCCTGGATGCCCCACTGCACTGCACTTGTGGCTGAATGCACAGCACGGGTACAGTTCATATAGACAGAACGGACCCTCCTCCTTCCCAGCTGGGGTGAGCACAGTGAATGAAGACCATGTAGGCACGCGGAGAGAGGACAGCTGCTCCACATCCGTGAACTGGACCCGATGTGTGAACACAGTCACAGTCCCGGCGCCCCTTCCCCAGCCCTCTGGGATCATTTTGTTTTGTTTTGTTTTGAGACGAAGTCTCACTCTGTCCAGCCGAGGCTGGAGTGCAGTGGCGTGATCTCTGCTCACTGTAACATCTGCCTCCTGCGTTCAAGCGATTCTCCTGCCTCAGCCTCCCGAGTAGTTGGGGTTATAGGTGCCCGGCACCACGCTCAGCTAATTTTTGTATTTTTAGTAGAGACAGGGTTTTGCCATGTTGGCCAGGCTGGTCTGAAACTCCTGATCTCAGGTGATCCACCTGCCTTGGCCTCACAAAGTGCTGGGATTACAGGCATGATGGGGTCAATACTCTGACTGCAGTCACTGCCTGGCTAACCTGCTTGTGGGCTCCTTGCTGGTGATCGCAGGTATGCAGCCACCACCTGCCTCTCTCTCCCTCCCCGCCACTTTCCTGGGAAGCAACCAGGCCAGACAGGCTGTGCAGGGCACCCTGGCAGCTTCCAGGCTCCATATTTCTCAATCTGTGCCAGGACCAGGGCTGGACTCTGTGTGATGGAGGATTGGCCAGAAGTCAGCCAATATGCCTTTCAAAGGAAGCACAGGAGGCACCATGACCCGGAGGGTGCTGGAGCCCATGAGGACACCTCACACCCTCCCCCCCACTAGGAGTCTGGGTGCTTCATCCAATCTCACTTGTCTTGAGCACTATCTCTGCCACACTCAGAGCTTGGTGCTAGGGATCCTGATGATCCCTGATCTCCAGGAACCGCAGTCCCCTGGGGGAGGTGGATTATAACAGAGATGTCACAATGCAGGTAGGAAGTGCTTCTGTCTCCAAGGAAGCTCCGATGTCCCTGCCTGGAGTCATCGGCGGAGCTTCAGGAGAAGGTAATATTTGAGTTGAGCCTTGGTGGCTGCTGAAGATTACTCCAGAGGAGGAGGTGAAGAAGAGGACATCAAGTAGTGAGAAAGTGTACCGAGAAAGGCTCTTGGGTCAATCCAGGGAGCAGTGGGAAGCGGTGCTGTGATGGATTAGCCATGTCTGCCATGGGAGCACCCTGGGAGGGAGGCACCCCTGATCTGGTTGCCCATGTCCCCCTCATTTTACACATGGAGAAAGCCCAGAGAGGGTGAATCATTTGCCCAAGGACACACAGAGTGAGGGAGAGAAGCCAGATCTCCTTTCCCAACCCAGGGCTCTTTCTGTGATACCAGAGGTTCTCAAATCTGAGCGTGCACCAGAATCACCCGCAGGCCCTGTTAAAACACAGACACTGGGTCCCATGTCTGATTCAGAGGTGCTGATTCAGAAACCTGCATTTCTTTCTTTTGTGTTTTTCTTTTGATATAGGGTCTTGCTCTGTCACCCAGTCTAGAGTGCAGTGGCACAAACGCAGCTCACTGCAGCCTCAACCTCCTGGGCTCAAATGATTTTCCCGCCTCAGCCTCCCAAGTAGCTGAGAACACAGGTGCATGTCACCACAGCCAGCTAATTTTTTTTTTTGTATGGACGGGGGTTTTGCCATGTTGCTGGTCTCAAACTCCTGGCCTCAAGTGATCCTTCCACCTCAGTCTCCTAAAGTGTTGGGATTACAGGTGTGAGCCACATGCCTAGCCTAGAAGTCTGCATTTCTATTAAGCTCCGAGGTGATGCTGCTGCTGATGGTCTGGGGACCTCACTTTGAGAACTGCTGCTGTACTTCAACCTGCTGGGAGTAGAGGGCCTCAATTTTCTTTTCTGAAAAATGGGGATAACCATTTACCCTCCTGAGCTCCTAGGGGTGTATAAGGGCTTATGAGGCAAAGTTTGGGAATATACTCTGTGAAGTTAAAGCAGTGGTCCTCACCTTGGCTCATACCTGCTTCACTTTAAAATCCTGATGCTCAGGCGGTAGCTCAGACCAATTAAACCAGAATCTCTGGGGGTACATCTAGGCTTCAGTGTTTTCTAAACTGCCCAGGGTGATTCTAACATGCAGCCCAACTTGAGAAACAGTGGAGGATCATGTTAAAAATGCAGATTCAGCCGGGCGCAGTGGCTCATGCCTGTAATCCCAGAACATTGGGAGGCTGAGGCAGGTGGATCACCTGAGGTCGGAAGTTCGAGACCGGCCTGACCAACATGGAGAAACGCTGTCTCTACTAAAAATACAAAAATTAGCCGGGTATGGTAGTGCATGCCTGTAATCCCAGCTACTCAGGAGGCTGAAGCAGGAGAATCAATTGAACCTGGGAGGTGGAGGTTGTGGTGAGCTGAGATTGCGCCATTGCACTCCAGCCTGGGCAACAAGAGGGAAACTCCATCTCAACAAGAAAGAAAGAAAGAAAGAAAGAAAGAAAGAAAGAAAGAAAGAAAGAAAGAAAGAAAGAAAGAAAGAAAGAAAGAAAGAAAGAGAAAGAAAGAGAGAGAGAGAAAGAAGGAAAGAAACAAAGAAAGAAAGAGAAAGAAAGAAAGAAGGACAGAAAAAAAAGAAAGAGAAAGAAAGAAGGAAAGAAAAGAAAAGAATGCAGATTCACATTCAGCAGGTCTGGGACAGACCCTGGAACCTGCATTTTTGACAAATGTCTATAGGCCAATTCTGCTGGTCCATGGACCATGCTTTGAGAAGCAAGGTCCCAGAGGAGAGAAAGAAGCTGCTGGTATCATTGTCAGTACTCGGCACATTTTGAGATTTTTTTTTTTTAAAGAACTGGGGTCTTGCTACTTTGCCCAGGCTGGACTTGAACTCCTGGGCTCAAGCGATTCTCCCATCTCCAAATAGCTGAGATTACAGGCAAATCCACCCGCCCCCGCCCCGCTGCCCTGTGCCCAGCTCAAGATGCTTCAACTAGGCATTAAGTGTTCATTCTCGTATTGCAAACCCTCCTTCCTGTTCCCAGTGTTCCCAACATGCTTCGCTGACTGCAGTATTGCCACCCTTTCTCAGCCCTGACTGGGGGACCTGGGGACCACTCTGAAGTTCACTGTACAAGCGCAGCCCCTGCAGGCCCCAAGCTGCTTGTCAGACAGGAGCCAAGCACACCATCCGCCACTGCTCATTTCCCTCATCTCCATTCTGATCTTTAGCAAATAGCGTCAGATATGATGGATTTTTTTTTGTTTGCAAACCCAGCCTTGAGGCTGGAAATTGACATCTCCTTTTCTCCTGATGCATCCTTTGCATCACACTGTCTTTTTGCCCATGATTCCTCCTTGTCAGTGCCCCCCCAAGTTATTTCAGCCAATTCATGCATTCATTGAGCACCTACTATGTGCAAGGGGGATGACAGTGTGCTCTGTGACTGTGAGCAAGTCTGTTACTCACCCCAGCTGAGCAGCATGTGGGTCGGGACCTTGTTTAATCACCTTAGTGTCCAGCACAGTGGCTGGAAAGTTAGTGAGTGCTCAACAATACTTGCTAAATAAATGCTGTTGAAGGAAGTCATGAGCTTAAAGAGATTTGGTTTCTTTGCTTGTAGAATAGGGAGTAGAGCAAAGGCCTATTTCATGTGTTTAGTGAGGCATACCATTATTGGAGAGGGCTCCAAGTTACGCAAGTAGCAAGTCATTGGAGAAACTGGAATTAGAACCCACGTCTGTTACATTCAGGAACCTCCATTCAAGGCAAAAAAGTCCTTTGCCTTGTGAGGCAGAGTGGCTAGGTCAGCAGTACTGCTGGGTCTGGGAGCTGAAGCCAAGCAGGAAGCTCTGTGGGCTGGTTGGAAACAGAGCCAGTGGCAGCCCCAGCCCTGGCAGAGGAAAGTGGTCCAGGAGCCAGGTCAGTCATTGGCACCTTCAAAGATTGCCTGTGCAGGTGGAAAAACCAGACCAAGGTAGGAGCCTTCATTCTCTTTCCTGGAATATCTGCTCAGAAAAGTCAGCCAGCAGGAGCCGGTGATGATGCCAAGCTGGAGGTTGGCTTGCTGGGACCAGTGCTTGGCTCAGAGGAGTCTGGTTTGGGGCAGCCTTCCCTGCTGGCCAAATGCAACCCTGCGGAGGGGCGACCTCACTGCCCACTTCTCTCTCAGCGCTGCCCTTGTGCTTCCCAGTCCCCTGCTTGCAGGAGTCTCTCCTACCAACATTGGCCAGTGTCCCAGACCAGCTTAGACCCCATCTCCTCCTTGGATGAGAGGGTGGCATCTAGGAACACAACCATGGAGGGCCGCAAGTAGGTGCCATGGCCCAGACAAGAAGCTGGGATTATGAATCTCACTGTATCCGGCTCATCTAGGCTGATCTGCAGTCAAGGGCCTGGCCCTGCTGGACTTCCTGGTCCAGGACAAATGTGCCGGCACTAGTGGGGGTACATAAAGGCATGTGGTTCTTCCTTGTCTCCACACTCATAGCTTTGGGCCCCTCCGCTTGTTCCCTGAGTCAGGCTTAATCTCTAAGAAATTCCAACTCTGAGAGTCAACACATTTATGATTCTAAGCATCCTCGGCTCTAGGAATCTAAAATTTTATTATTAAAGGATTCTAAGTTTAGTTGTAAGAAACAGAAAATATGTTCTGCCTGGTCTCATAGTCATAGAAAAGTCCAAAACTAGAATTAGGACTTCAGGTATAGCTTGATCCAGGAGTTCAAGTCATGCCTCCCTGTCCTTCAGTTCATGGTTATTTTATTCTTGGCATTGATGTTGTGGCATGATGGCTGCTGGTAACACAAAGCCTATACCCTCTCAGGTTCAAGTCCTGCAGGAAAAATGGTCTCTTCCCCAGCAATTTCACAAAAAGTTCACAACTGAGTTCTCATTGGCCTGGATTTGCCATGAGTCTATCCCTGAACCCATCACTGCGGTCAAGGGGATGATGGGATATTCTGATTGGCTTAGGCCTGAGTCACGTGTGCATGCACCCCACCCAAATCACACGGCCTGAAGCAGGAGGGTAGTTCTTTGGAAATTGAGGGGCTGCTATTAGAAGAAAGGTGAACAGATGCAGGAAGGCAAACATAAAAACTGCATCCTGACATTCTGAGGCTATAGAGAGCAGTGATCCTATGAGAACTTGACTCAAAGCTCTGAGGGATTCCTAAAGTTAATCTCTCAGATTTGGGACAATGGACAGTGTTGGAAGCTGGGGATGAGGGGAGATCTGCTTCACTGCCCTTCCAGAGTTAAACAGACCACGTGCCCTTCACTCTTCCTTTATACCCAACTCTTGGAGCCCGAGTGTCCTCTTTACCTTCCTTCTCTGTTGTCATCTTGCAGTCAGCATGGCTAAGTTTCAGATGGGGATGGTGGGGAGTGAGCCACAGTCTCTGCAAGTAGTGGCTGCAGGGAAGGGAACTGGGGGGATTTGTCTAGTGGCTTTCGGGGACAGCCAGCTGTCAATCAAATCTGTAAGAAAGAAAGTGGAGGCATAAATGCAGCATAGAAGACTGAATTATTGGGCTCCATTCTTCACTCTCCTGGAGTAGTATTTCACATTCACATCCTTGCCAAGGCCACAGAGTGAGCCGAGTCTACTTCCTCACCACTTGACTCTGGGCTTGGTCAGGTGTCTTGCTTTGGACAATGAGATGGTAGCAGGTATAATGAGGGTAGAACCTTGAGATGTGTTGGCGTGGTTCTGCTTGCCCTCTCATTCTCCTGCTGTAGCCAGAAAAGGAACTTGACCAGGGTAGCCTTGGCCCCTAATATGACAAGTGGAGCAGACTTGAGCTACCTACAGCCTGAAGCAGAGCTCCCTGCTAGCTTCTAGACCTGTGAGCAAATTATTGGTGTTAATTGTTAAATGCTGCTGAGATTCAGAAGCACAGCCTGTTGTGGCAATAGCTGATGAGGAGGATTAGAGGTTCTGGTATGGATCAGCCCAGCCCTGAAACTGGGACTTTGGGAGCCCTGCAGGATTAGGAGATGGAAGCCTAGGTTCAGCCATCCCCCAGGAAGCACCATATGATCATGAGAGAGTCGTTCCTCCATTGTCCCATCTCTAAAATGAGAAGAATATGGTCTGACCCCAGCTTCAGACCTATGAGCCAGGTCCTGGAGTAGATGGTCCTGGCTCTGCTGCTTATGATCTGCCTCCCCCGTACCCCAGCCCTGGCCTGGGAAGTGGCCCCCCTAGAGAGTCATCATGCACCCTCACGCTTAGACAACAGACTGTATATAGAAAACACGTCAGCCTATGATAAATGCAGAAATAGATGTGTGAAATTGTTCCAGGAGCAAAGAGGAGAGAGAATTGAAGGCTCTTTGGGGGAAAGAGTAGGGTAGGGCTGGGGGTGGCTTCCCCGTGGAAGGGATGTGCTGGGCCCTAAGGATGAGTAATATTCCCACTGGTAGGGAAGAAGGGAAGGAGCACTCCAGGTAGAGGGAGTGGTGTGGGGAAGGGCTGGGAGGCAGGAAGGAGCCGGCATGTTTGAGCAACAATCAAGCCAGGCGGGTCGGGGCTGCTGGGGGTGTGGACAGGGACTGCCAATTAATGGGGTTAGAGAGACGTCATTGAGGAGGAGCAGACCTTGAGTGCCATGTTCAATGTCAGGGCTGTGTCTGTCCCTCAGGCAGTGGGGTGGGGGACATGCAGTGCTTGGAGCAACAGACACTCCCCAAGTGACCGGCAGGAGTGGCCGGAGTGTCTTAGGTCTCCTATGAGCCCAGTGGGGAGCAAGACTTGAATTTGGGGTTTCTACAGGCACCCATGCCGTGGGAACCTTGCAAAGTGAGCAAGTTTCAAGCGTAGGAAGCCCCAAGGCACTCAGCTGGAGTTAAGGAGGAGTGTGTTTTAGAAATAAACAATTCAGTAAGAAAGGGCAAGCTTCCAGCTGAGGCAGGTACAAGAGAAAGCATGAGAGTGGGAAGAGGAGCTCACCTGGGTTGTGGCGTTGGAGGAGACTGGCTGAGCCACAGGTGGGACCCATGAACCTTAGAGACATGAGGCTGCAGCGGGAAACCCTTAGGCCTGGGAACCAGTCAGACCCCAGTTCAAAGGGCTTTGCCATTTACTAGCTGTGTGACCTTGGACTTATGACTTAACCTCACTTTCCAAGATTATTGTGGAGACAAAACAATAATATGGCTGGGCTGGGTGCAGTGGCTCATGCCTGTAATCCCAGCACTTTGGGAGGCCGAGGCAGGTGGATCACTTGAGGTCAGGAGTTCAAGACCAGCCTGGCCAACATGTCAAAACCCCATCTCTACTAGAATTACAAAAATTAGCCAGGTATGGTGGCGGGTACCTGTAATCCCAGCTACTTGGGAGGCTGAGGCAGGAGAATTGGTTGAACCCAGAAGATGGGGGTTGCAGTAGGCCAAGATTGTGCCATTGCACTCCATCCTCAGTGACAGAGTAAGACTCCATCTCAAAATAATAAAATAATAATAATAATAATAATACAGCTGAGGCCAGGTGTGGTCTCATACCTGTAATCCCAATGTTTTGGAAAGCTGAGGTGGGAGGATTACTTGAGCCCAGGAATTTGAGGTTGCAGTGAGCTATGAAGGCACCACTGTACTCCAGCCTGGACCAAAGAACAAGACTCTGTCTCTAAAAATATAATAATAATAATAATAATGATAATGATAATGATAACGGCTGACATTCACTGAGCACTTCTTATGTCTGGGCATCGATCTCACAACTTTCCAGGCACCCCCTAACTTCTTAGCACAGCATCGAGATGTAGGCACTTCTATTAGCCCCTTTTACAATGAGGAAATTGATGCACAGAAAGGTTAGGTGACTTGTCCAAAGTCACACAGCTAGTAAGCGATGGAGCTGGGATTTGAACCCAGATCATTGGGTTTCCAGGGCTTGTGCTCTGAACCTACATGCTCTATATATGATATGGCAATTTGCACATCACACAAAGGGCACATAGAAAAATGTTGGCTATTACCTTGTAATCTAAATCCTACCAAATATTTGGCAGAGGAAACAACTCCTAGGAAATGAGTCTTCAGGGGCCTCCACGGGCTGGAAGGAATATGTTTTTCCAAGTTATTTAGATCCACAATGAGATGGAGTAGGGCAATGACATTACCTGGGGACAGCTACGTGCTGGTCACACTATACACACAGACTTATTTGATCCTCACAGCTGCTCTTTGAGGCAGGTGTTGTCTCCATTTTACAGGTGAGGACACTGAGGCTCAGAGAGTTGAGGCGACTTGGCCAACATCACCCAGCCAGTAAGTGACACAGCTATGAATAGACTGAAGTATGTCTGTCCACAAACTCCATATTCTGAGCCACCTGCTCTGCGCGCCCCTTTGATTGGATTAAAAATGATGACAACCACAACATCCTTGGGGACAGGGGAAGTCCTCTGAACTTAGGTCCCACATGTGATGGTCTGGTTCCACTTTCCTGAGTCAGTGGAATGTTGACCATCAGCTGACCCCTGGCTGTGTGTACACACATTGGGAAGCAGAGGTTGAGAAGGAACAGAGAATGAAGCACACTAGGGGTGGGGATGAAATCAGCTTAGAGTTTTAAATAAAAATTAAAAGAAAAAAAGGCGTCTGCCAAACAACACATCCAAGATCAAAAGAGAATGGATGGCACCATCTCTGGTCTTTTTGCCCCATGTGTGATGAAGTGCTACTGTCCCCCAAAGAGCAAAGGAGCAGGAGAGTGTGGGATCGAAGTCAGCTGGGCTATACAAACCCTGACCTCTCTGACCTATATTTTCCTCATCTGTGAAAGAGAGATGATTATTCTCCAAGGGTTGTTATGAAGATTAAAGAAGATGGTACAGGCCTTGTCACACAGTAAGTACTCAGTAAATGTTTACTGTCATCATTATCAAAGCAAGGAATGATTGTAAAGGAAAGAAGGCAGGGAGTTTTGGAGTGTGGGAGAGAGACAGGAAAGAAGACAAGGAGAAGGAAGAGGAGAAGGGGTGGAGGAGGAGGAAAAAGAGAAGGAGGAGGAGGATTAGAGGAGGAGGAGGAGGAGTAGATGAGGAGGACTTGCTGCCAGCCCAGCTCTCCAAGCACAGCCAGCTGTGCTGTCCTGGCCTGGGCTGCTCCCCATGTGGCCATTTAGGCCACTCATGCATTCCTTCTGCATCCTGCTGCCAGATGTGGCCCTAGATGCCAGCAAGAACAGCTGTCCTTTGTCGTGCCCAGCTGCAAAATGAGAATGCAGGGATGTTGGGAAGGGCGCAGAGGCTTGGAGGGGTGGCCAAAAGGACAGTACTGTCAGGAGGAAACCACACCACCATGCTCACCCGCCCTGGGCCTCAGTCTCCCCATTTGTGAAATGATAGGCTAGGCAATGACTTGGCATTTTGTGCCAGGTGATGCCAATCCCACGGTGTGTTTTTTACAGCTAGTGGCCCTGGCCCCTGCATCTTGTCCTGGAAGTATAGGCATGACTCGGCCCTCCTGGGTCCTGGAAACTACCCTGCCAGTTTGCAGGATGGCATGACTCTGCTGGTTTCCAGGGAAGAATCTCATCAAATGAAGCCATTCTCAAGTTGGAATGTGAGCTCTGCCTTAGAAAGTTTCCCTTGGTAGATTGGGCTCAGAGAGAGGCTGTGACTTCCCTAAGGATGAACAGGGAGATGAGTTTAGTTGTGATTAGACTTAGGGTGAGACCTCAGTGCCACAGTAGGGAGTGCTGAGAGTGGGCACCCAACAGGGACTTAGTTCCATGGAGAGCAGAAGAGTAGAGCAGATAAACAGTATCTACCGCATCAGCAACGTTGGGTTCAAATCCTCTCCATTACTGTGACCCTTACCATCTCTTTCAACCTCTCTGACCCTCAGTTTTTCCAACTGTAAAATGGGAAGAATAATGTCATATAGAACTTGGGCTATAGTCAAACTGCCTGGGTGGGTTTGACTGGGTTGCTACCTGCTGTAGCAACTTACTACTCTCTGTACCTCAATTTCCTCATTTGGAAATGAGGATGATAAGAGGACTTGCTTCATGGGGTGGTTGTGAGTTTGAATGAAATAATACATACATAGGATCTGGCAATCAAGAAATGGCAGCCATTAATGATTATTGTTGCTGATGTTGTTAGTAGCATCCCTTGCTGCATAAAAAAGTATTTTAACTGCCAGGACACTGATGATCTGCCTACCAGCCCTACATGTCAGTTCAGGGGTCCTGGCACTGAACAGGCTCCGCCCTGCCTACACTGAAAGTGCCGGAATAGGAGCTGGCACTGAGGCAGCCCATCAGAGCTGCACAGATTCCTGACTGGGAAGATGCCAGAAAAGCTCTTTCTTGCTGTCACTGCTGAGGCTCAGATGGGATTTGGTGGCCAGGGTTAAAGCTGACCTGGCTCCTGGCACCAGTGGGCCAGCCAGGCTGACTGGGGTGGTCAAAGGCACTGGCCAACTTGTGCCAGGAAACCAAAGCCAGAGAGACAGAGGAGCAGGGCAGAGTGGGGAGGTGGGGCTGGGATTCTGTGCTGAGTCACGAAGAGCCCGTACACAGGTAGGTGCACCAGGAACCTTAGATATTCCTAGGAGGGGGCACAGAGGAAGACCCCTACCCTCTAAAGGTTTAAGCAACCCCACTGGGCACTCAAAAGTCAGGTGTGGCCTGGTGTGGTGGCTCATGACTGTACTCCTAGCACTTTGGGAGGCCAAGGTCTCTAAAACTCTGTCTCTAAAAATATAATAATAATAATAATAATAATGGCTGACATTTACTGAGCACTTCTTATGTCTGGGCATCGATCTTTGGAAGGCCGAGGTGGAACATTGCTTGAGCTCAGGAGTTTGAGACCAGCCTGGGCAACATGGCAAAACCCCATCTCTACGGAAAAAAAAAATTAGTTGGGCATGGTGGCCCATGCCTGTAGCCCTAGCTACTCAGGAGGCTGAGAAAATTACCTAAGCCCAGGAAGATCAAGGCTGCTGTGAGTCGTGATCACACCACTGCACCCCAGCCTGGGTGACAGAGAGAGACCCCATAAAAAAAAAAGCCAGTTGTAACTGCTATTCTTGAACCTGGACCTGCTCAACATCACTCACCCTGAACATCATACTGCCTCCGAGTACTCAACTCGGGGCTGAGTTCTTGCCCCTCATCCCTTCGCCCTCATCTCCACCACAGCTGCCAGCGGCCACTGTCCATGGTTCTGAAACACCCCAGGGACAAGGCCTGTGCTGGGACTTCTACTCAGCCTTTCCCAGGAGTTCCGAACAAGATGATGACTTTTATTTTCTGTTTTGATAAAAGATATGTGGTTTCTTTTACCACCGCAGAACCAACAAATGTGTGACTGTGGCTTAACTATTTCTGTGCCTGCCTTCACACACTTTTGGCGGTTCCATCACATTGACCACTGCTGCCGTTTACCTCCTTGGAAAATCGGGGATTGCATATTCCCTTTGGCCTCCTACCCAGTCTGAACTCATTCTGTCTTCCCATATTCTCCTGGAAGATCACAGTCAGAGGGGCCCTGGAGCACATCTAGCTCATGTACTCATCTGTCAAATAGAAACAAGAGGCCAAAGATGGAAGGTCACCAAGACCACAGAGCATGTTAGAGCAAATCTAGGGTCAGCATCCTGGCCTCCTAACTGCCCATCTGCCTTGTTCCCCATCACCCTATACTTCTCTGGGGGTCAGGAGATCTCCTTCTGGAGCTTTTTCTGGATCGAACACAAGCACAGCCATTTATTCCAGCCCACTCTGTACCATTCACTGTACTGCTATGTGCCTCTGCAAAGCAAGTCCCTTAATCCTCCTCCATGGGAAGGGGTGGCCACTGCCCCCAGTTTACAGGTCAGGACATGAGCTCAGAGATGCAAAGGGCTTCTCCAGAAACCACAAAGCTGGTATGTGACTGAGCTGGGATTAAAACTAGAACTTTTTGGGTATTTATGACCTCCTTTCAGGCCGGTTCTATGAATAAGAACCCTCAGGGTATCCATGTAAAACCCTCAACCTGGAGGTTATAATCTCTCCCCAACAACGGGACTGTCTTTGGCTAATGTCACACTGTCCAGATCTTTGGCAGGATCCTGCTCTTCCCTGCCAATGCCTTGGCTCTGCTATGCTAATAGCCCCTCGGGTCTAACCCCTCCAATGACTTTTCCTCTTGAAGAACTCAGCAATATTTAGTCTTCTCCAGATGTTGGGGTCAGAGCAAAGACCCCTAGAAATGTGGATGGGGGACAAGGGGGCCGTCTTGTTGGAAGAGGACTATGCGACAGCGTGAATATTGATGAAGCTGTAATTGGCTCCCTCTCTCAGAGCCTGGGTGTCTGCAGGCCCAGGCGCTGGGGCTAATTGTTGCAGGCAATTAATAACTTGGATTGTACTCACTCTGGCACAGGATGCCTGCTCTCTTGGAGGAGGCAGGCAAGGCTGAGAAAGGAGTGCTAGGCCTGGCTGTTTGCAGAATTCTGGGGGAGGCAGGAGGGGAGAGCTGCCATCTGTCCAGCCTCCCCCAGGCCGTGTCTGCAGTACCCCTGCCCTAAGCCTAGCCCTGTCAGCCTTCCTCAGGCCCTTCTTCAGAGCTCTCTGTTCTCTTTAATTATGAGACCCTGTAATGTTTTCCCCATCCATAAGCTCACGCTCGTCTCCTGAACAGAGCCTCAGGGAGGAAGGCGCTGGGGAGAGGAAGGATGGTGTTTCTGGAAGCTGGGAGAACTGGAGTCCAACCCAAGCTCTTCCACTAAGTTTCTATGTGACTTGGAGTCAGAAATTCATTCACCAGGAACTTGGGCAAGCTCCTTGAGTTCTTTTGTGTCTATTATGTCACATGAAGTGCAATCAACCCTGAAAATAATGGAAACAGGGATTAATCATCCTATTATCACTTCCTATATATAGTTATAACTATATCTAGAACTAATTATCAAATGGCTACCTATAAATCTGTGTTCTACTTTAGCTGAAGAGACTATTAAGCAGGAATATTTTTGGCAGTGGTCATTATGACTCCCACTTTGCAGATGAGGAAACTAAGTCTCAGAGAAATGCAGTGACTTGCCCAAGGTCATACTAATAAAAGACACACATAAAAATCAAACCCAGTTTCCTAAATCTAGAGCTCTTTCCAGCATACCCCAGCCTACCTGACTCTGCCCAGTGGCTTCCTGGAGAAGGTGAGATTGGGGCTGGGGGCCAAGAGCGCCAAAGTCAATGCCTTAGCAGATTGAAGAGGGGATTACTTATAAATCCATTTATTCTATTCCCTGGTGCTGGGACAGGGCCTTAATACCATATTTTAAAAGATAAACACTCCCAACCCTCCCCATATGCTCAACCCTCAGCTGCTCACCCATCTGGTGGGAGGACTTGATTTGCATACAACCCCCCTTCACGGGGCGGTGTGGAGGGGTGTCACAAAAAGTGAGATGTGTTATGGTCAGCACTTGCCAAGTAAGCGGTTAACAATATGATGAAGAAACTGCTAATGTGTATTTAGTGCTTAATGTGTGCCACAAACTGTGCTAAATGCAATTTTTGCACAGAGATGATCTCATTTATAACTATAACCACTGCAATGAGACAGATATTCTTACCATCCCCACTTTATAGATGAGACAACTGGGGCTCAGCAAGGTGAAGTGACTTTCCCAAGGTCACGCAGCTGGTAAGGGGCAGAACAGAAATATGGCTTTACTGGGAGAGGTAGAATCAGAAGCTCAGCTCAGAGGCTCTGCTTCAGACCTAGTTGGAGAGAAAATAGAAGTAGAAATAAAGGGATAGGAAGAGAGGACAAAGCAGCCCTTTATAGCTCATATCCCTTGCAAAGAAGGCTTTTCAATTAGTTGTGAAGACAGAGTATAAGGGAAGCAGCTTATCGGCACCATGAGGCATTTAAATCAGACCCGGGAAGAACTTCCACCAGACAGCACTGGAACAAGGAGCCAGAGGGGACACAGAATCTTATTCTCTGCAGCCTTTCAGCTGGGTGGATCATTATCCACCAGAGTCATCTTTACTACTCACCTGGAGGTACAGGAGGCTTCAGGGAAGTACCCTGTGGCTGGGCAGGGATGTGTGAGGCCAGCATCCCCAGGCCCCTGTAGTAAACAGGCTTCCTGCAAGCAGGCGCAGGCAGGGGAAGGGGAGGAAACCTGGGGATGAACCCCAGGAGGAGGATTCTCATGACTTTCCACACCCGCACCAGCTCCACTGCCACCACCGGTTCCCCTTTATGGCAGGCATATTTCAAAGGCCTGGTTCCATTTGCATTTTTAAAACCTCACTGATGGCCTGGGAAAATTGCATCCTTCCAGTGTTCCTGGATACCACACTGTGCACCTCCTCTCCCCCTCCACAGGCCTCTGCCTCTGCACCCTCCCTTCATAGAAAATCCCCCACCAAGGGCAGAGCAAGCCCAGCCCCACTGGAGATCCTCTGGAAGTCTCCAGAGGCCAGAGAGGGTTCTGAGGAGAGTATGGCCAAGGTGGCCACAGCTATGGCCAGCTAGGCAACATGAAGCAGGACCCCTTTGAAGGTGGTGAGAATTTCATCAAGGACCTATATCAAACCCACTAAATCTATTTCCCAGCAGAGTGGCAGCTGTATCCCCAGGCATGGACTGAGGGTGGCACAGCACCGTGGGGCACACCAATGGGATGGCCAGTGGATTTGTCAGACTGAGAGGAACAGTGCTGGAGCCTTGGAGAACTTTGAGGAGGCTCCTAGAAGCAGCCTTAAAACAAACGGAAAATAATCAAGCCATTCTCCCAGCCAAGAAAACCCTTTGCTCTCAGCTGGGCTTGGGAACACACTTTGTGTCTCTCTATTGCTCCCTTAAAAACAAATCTATTCCTTGTTCTCCCTCCTCCCACCCTCTCACATGGCTCCTCATCCTCTGCCCTCCCTCTAGGATATGGCAAATGGGACTAGAAGTTTGCAGGGTGGTGCCAAGTCTGGTCCTCTGTACTCATATCAGATTTGGCCTCTGGTCCTGGGACAGCAATTTTCACACCCTCTACTTCTCGGGAGAGATCTCCTGTCTCTTTCTCCCCTTACAGCTCACAGTGGCACCCTTCACCCCAGGAACTGCCCCCAACTCTAATGTCTTTAAGGCCAGAGGGAGCCATTGGGAGTCTTCTGACAGACTTGGCCAACCTGGCAATGGCTCTCTTGAGACCTTGAGCACATGGGGAGTGAATGCCAGGGCAGGGACACTGGCTCGGGCCATTTGCTTCTGCATAGATAAGCTCTCAGGGCACCCAGAGTCATAAATACCAATGTGTCTAGTTGACAGCCAGTCAGTGGGTACAGCTTCCAGCCAGGGACTGTACAGCCGAGAGACAGAGCAGGAACAGCAGGTGAACAGCACAGGAGATCCACTCAGCACCCTGACGTTTAGAGGTGCGTCTCACCCAGTTTTCCTCTTTTAAAAATAAGGGCTGGGGATGGGGAGGGGCTGCTGTGGGTTCAGCATCAGTGTGTTGGCTGGCCGGGTTTGTTATATTTCATTCATAACTCTCCCATATTCTTCTCTCTCCCATAAGCCGGAAACCTCCTGAAGGCAAGGATTGTGTCTCACCATTGCCCTATCTTCCCAGGTCCTTGGTCGGCACACACCCAGGACAAATGACAAGCTCATGGCTCACCCTCACACAGCATGGCAATGGCCTCCCTCCTTTCTGGCTTCCGTCACTGACATCCCTCCACCCTGCAGCTGGGGGCTGGCAGCTGGCCCCCTTTTGAGGGGTCCCACTTCACTCTCCCTGGGCAACACCAATGCCAATGCTCTCTGAGCCCTGATGGAGAGAAATGGGCCAGGGTACTGGCCTGCCCCCCCTCCCCAGGCTCTTTCTTCTTGTGGCCCTTTGGCTAGGGGTGTTAGGCAGGTCATGTGCTAGAGCTGGAGGGATGCCCGGTCCCAGGGGCTGGTATGGCTCCGGGTTCTGGTGCCAGAGGGGTAAATGAAGAACAAACGAGGAAGGGACGGCGCCAGGAGCCTGGGCTTGGCAGCTCCCTCCGGAGGGCGCCCGGGGATGCCTGCGAGTGTCCAGGAGGCTGGTGACCTGCCAAGGCTGGGCGGGCTGGCTGGAGAGGAGCGGGAGCGCGGGCCCGGGAGAGACTTGGGTATCAGGAAACTCGGAGGCGGGGCTGGGGGGTGGTGCCTGGCCCGGACCGTCTGCAGGGGCGGGGACCGACCCCCAGGGGTCGCTGCGCCTCGCGCTTCCCCCGCCCGCGGGCGCCAGGGCCGGGCTGAACCACCGCGCGGATCGGCAGGGGGAGCGGCGGCGAAGACAGCGCCAGACAGCGGGTCCCAGAGACCGCAGCGCGCGGCGTGGCGCAGGGTCTCGCCGGCCACTGACTCAAGGCGCGGCGGCGCGGAGCCCGAGAGGCGCCAGGGACTGGGCGGCAGCGCGGCTCCGGAGCCTGGCTCGGACACCCCCGCGACCCGTGGTAGGAGCCCGGACCCAAACAAAGGCGGGCGGCGAATAAAAGGCGGCGGCGGCGCGGAGTGCTCGGGTTGCGAGCTGAGGACTGGGATTCGCGCGCAGCTTCCCGCGGTCTGCTTGCCCTGGAGCGGAGGGGGAGCCCCAGCCTCCTGCGGCTCCGAGAAGCTTCCCCCTGCGACTTCCGCGAGGAGACGAGTCTGCGCAGCGTGGTGGCCGCCGCCCCCCGACCCTCTGCGCACTCCCTCCCGCGCCGGCGGCTCAGCCTAGCCCCGTTCGGCCGGCCGAGGTGAGTGCACGGCCGCGGGGCGCCATCCGGGCTTGGTCTCGGGGCTGGGGGATGCATTGCTAGGAGGAGGGGGAAGTCCTCCGCGCCGTCCGCACCCCGACCTGCGTGGCGCCGCGCGCGAAGTTCTCTCGCTCTCCAGCCAGCCCGGGATGCGGGCCTCGGAGCCCCCCGGGAAAGACGGTCAGGGGTGGACAGAACCCAAGCTTGCCCTCTGCGACCGGGCCCCAGCTCCGCACCATCTCCCCGCGGGACTGCAGCATTCTTGGTCGGCCAAGGGGAGTTGGATGTTGGATGTCCAGGAACGGCAAGGCTTCCGACCTTTGGCCCCTGCTTGTCCCCTCTGAGGGATATCTGGGTCCATAAAAGTTGAGCGTCAGTCTGAAGCCGCCCTTGGATCGGGCTCTCGCCCATGCTAGAGCGGAGGGAGGGGACAGAGTAAGGCTAATGACCCCCTCCACCCACCCCCTACCTAGCGTACTCGTGCTCTCGGAGGGACATTTCCCCGATTAACCTGGCTGCAGGTCCGGCCGGGGAGGGCGCGTGGGGGCTTGGGGCGGGCCGGGCCAGCGATGGATCCGCGCGCGCGAGGGTCCCCAGGCTCTGCCGAGAACGCGAACGAGGGTGGAGGTGGAGTGGGCAGCCGGGCAGTGGCGGCGCTGAGGGTCGGGAAAGATTCCCAGCGCAAGGGGCGCCGAGTCCCGGGAGCCAACCCCACCGCCGGGAGAACTTTTCCCAACTCCCTGGGGAGGCCGGCAGCAGGGCTGGGAAGGCGCCTCCTTGGGGGCTTCTCTTCTCGGCCTCTGCTCCACGGCCGGCGCCAGCTTCCCGCTGTCCCCCACTCACTGCGAGACTGCGCGCAGGTCTCCGTCAGCCCACTCCCCGGGTCAGCACCGCGGACAGCGCCTCGCGGCCGCCCTAGAAACTCAGAAACCCGCGCACACCCACAGTCCACGCGCACACTCACACCCATCCATGCGCACACACATATCTACAGACCACTGGAAAACAGTCCACACACATACACTCGCGCAAGTACACACCCACCCACAATCCTCAGGCGCACACAATCCACGCAGACCCACGGTTCACACGCACGTGGGCAGACAGATCTCACAAGCACACACGTTCGTGGACCTGGGCAGCATCTTCGCCCCCGCTCCGCACTCGAGGTTGCTGTCTCCGGACTCACTGACTAAGCCCCAGATTCCAGAGCCCACCACCTGGTGTTCCCACCGATGCCCAGTGACTCACAAAGCCACTCAGACTCCCAAGCACAGACACACTTCCACCCCCAGCGCGCGCGTGCACACACACACACACACACAGTGTCCTGCTCCTATGGGCGAAGCATGGGGATTTAGAGCAAACACCCCCTCCCCACCTCCTACTACTACACCTGCCAGGGGACCAGGGGATCTTCTGGAGGGAGGGAGGAGGCTGTGGCTCGGTGGAAGCTCCAGGCAGAAGCCCAGCCTGGACAGGTGCCTTACAGAATCTCCATTTTCAGCCCAGGGTCCATTTTGCTTGGCTCTGTACCTCAATACTCACTCCTCTTTCTCTAACCTTAGTCCAGACACACACATGTACAATCAGGGTCCGCATTCTTTGCTTGTACCCTCTGTTTCCCTGCTCTGTTCCCTCCCCCAGGTTTCTCTCTCTCTCTCTCTCTCTCACACACACACACACTCACATACTCACATGCACCCTCTTTTTTTGGTCTTTCCAGTCATCCTTCCCCACTGTCTTCACTTCTCTCCCCAACTTTCCTTAGGCTGGGTCTGACCCAGTCTTTGCTGGGATGTGGGCACAGCTGACCCTTAGGGGGAGCTGACTCCATTCTCTCAGACTTGCCTTCTTCACTGCAGGTTCCATGTCCCCGTTACTCTCTCTTTGGAAATCTGACGGCCCTCCACCGTGGCCTCAGCAGCTTCTGTTCCCCTCCCCAGGAAGTTTTCTAGGGCCGGATGCCACAGAGCCCCAGTGATCTCTCCAAGGGGCCAAGAACTTTGGGTGGAGCATTCTGGAACCCCCCTCCAGATTTGGCTAGCCATGAGATCTGGTAGCCATGACCTGGCTTGCCCTTTGACACCTCTCCTGCTGTTGTCCTTCAAATCCAGAAACTGGTTGAAAGAAGAATAGTCCCAGCATGGTGTGGTGGAAGGAGCACTGGACTGGAAGTGAGGGGACCTGGATCCTAGTCCGAGCTTAACCACAGACTCCCAGTTTGCCCTTGGGCAAACTACTTCCCTTCTCTGAGCTTCAGGTTTCCCGTCTGTTAAAGGACTGCCTGAGGTGACCTGTAGGGTCACTTTCTGGCCCTAATAATCTGGAACATTGACTCTCTAGTGAGTCTCTTGAGTGTGGGTGGGATTGAAAATTGTGATTCTAACCCCAAAGATTACCCTACCTTTCCCCTTCCTTAGAGCACCCACCACTAGTGAAGTCATCCTGTTCCCTGAGTGAGGGATGTTTAGATGATTTCCTTAATAGGACCAGAGATGTCAAGTAATTTTCTTGAGGTCATACTGCTGAAGTGCAATCTTCATTGGGGCAGGCATTACTTCTACTGTCTATATATCCTCTGCATATACCACCGGTTCTGCTGGTAGATGTGTGGTGAATGAATGAATGAATGGACGAATGAATGAATAGAAGATTTAAACCTGGATCTCATGATCGCCAGGTCCTTGGATGGCTTAAGCCCCTTTCTCTGCTAGTATAGACATACTTCCCTCGTCTCCCCATCCTCCCCACCCCCTATTCCCCTAGTCATCAAAGGCGGTGGATGGAATTGTCTGAGTTAAGGTCCTTCCTCCCAAGTGGCAGACACTGGGCTGGTTGTAAATGGCCACAGAGAAGGGAACAGCTGAGAGCAGCTTTAGAGGTCCTGCCCAGTGAGTAGGGGCTTTGCAATCAGCCTCATGTCCTTGGACCCAAGCAAGTAGACTGCCCATGGGCAGTTGGTTGCTGGCCAGGCTCTGATGCCAAGAGGGAAGATGGCCATCACCACCATGTGGCTAAGCAGCCTCTTTTCATAGCCCTATGAGCTGGGGATGGCAAAAATAGCCTTCACAGATGAGCCAAATGAGATGCTGAGCAAGGAGGTGGTGTCCCTAAGGGCCATCAGTCAGCCCACTGCCAGCAATAAAAGTAGGCACCCCAAAATGGTGGGGTGGTAGTAGTGATGGTTGACAATAACAATACTATAGGTGTTGATAATGATGTTAGCATTGTTAAAATCGAGAGCTCAGTGATTAGCCTTTTTGGTTCCCTTCCCCCTCTTTGAAATGGTTTCCCCACCTGAACCCCTCTTATACTCCTCCCCACACCCAAATGTGGAGAAACGGAGGGCTGGGACAGTGAGGCAGGGGTGTGGGATTGTCCATCAGTCCTAGCCAAGGAAGAGGGCTTGTCGTTTGAAATCGTCTTCTTCTCTGTCTGCCCTCCCCCTACCCAAGCATGGTGTCTTGCCAAAGGAGCTGGGAGAGGTGTCAAAGTCTGTCAAAACACCCTTCCAAGCTAGATTCCAAAGCATCGAAGCCCAGGGAAAATAAATAAAGAGAGCAGTGTCGGCCCAAAATAGAAACATGCTCCAACTCACAAATATGTATGTTTTCCAAAAGTCGCATTTCACGGGCAGACAGTGCGGCTCACGCTGCAGCTGCCCAACAAAGGCCGGAGGCATGGATGCTGCGGGACCAGTCCAGGGATGGCGGCAGAGCCTCCCCCAGTGAGCTCACTCTCTGCCTGGCCGCTGGGAGACCAGACAGCCGCACTCCACTCTGCACCAGCTGGAAGGTACACGGGCGGGAGGATTGCGAGGAATATGTGTCTGTGTGTTGTCAAAGCTCTTTGGAAACAGGCACCAGACATGGATGATGGCCTCAGGTCCTCCGCCTTATGATGGGAGGCTGGTGATAACAATACCAACCAATCATAGCTGCCATGTGTTAAATACCTACTATGTGCCAGGTGCTAAGCATTTACGTGGACTGTCTCACTTAAGCCTTGCCACCATCTCATGTCACATGAATTGTCATCCTCATTTAATGTGTGGGAAAAACAAAGTTCAGAGAAGTGAAGAGACTTGCCCAAGGTCACACAGCGAGAAGAGGCCAAGCTGGGATCAGATTTTGATCTGAATGAAGCAAAAACCCCCATTTTGCCAACTACCCTGTGTTGTTTTGGTTACTGTCATTCAATAAATATTTTCTTGTCGAGAAACCTGTTTATATGATGGGTTTCAAAAGAATGTAAATTCCTCTGCCAGACAGGCCAGAAGTGAAGGGCAGTACCCTCACCTGCGTTTATCAGTCAGTGGCCTGGGCTGGGTACTCAAGGTTTCTGAGCCATGGCTGGGCCGGAGCTGAGTCCCCGTGAGAGTCTGGAATGGGACTCAAGCTGTGAACCTTGGAGTGTGAAAGACAACTTAACTCTGTAAGAGGTCAAGGATATGAGAAGCCTCTGCAGATGGGGAAGTTACTTCAGAGAGGGCAAGTGAGTTGCCCAGCATCACACAGCATGTTGGTAGCAGAGCCTGAGTCTCAGAATCCCAGGCCAGGGATCTTCCCAGGCAGCCGGACTGGCTTCCTTGGGTGTGTGGGAATTGTCCAAACCACACCAGGGAAGGGGACCTAACTGATGCAGCCAGTAAACCTAACAACTTCCTTCCAAGTGCAGAGGTGAAATGCTGCTTGCTGTCATCGCTCCAGTCCTCTCCGCTGCACCCCCTCTGACATTAGCCACATGCCAGGCAGTGTGCTAAATGCTTCATGGACCTTAACTGATGTAATCCCCATAACCACTCAAGAGGGAGGTGCTCTGATTCCATTTCACAATGGAAGGGCCTGAGGCTAGAGAGGTCAAGTCACCCGCTCAAGGTCACACTGCTGGTGAGGAGGCAGGTGGAGCCCAGCAGAGCCCCGCTGGCTGGTTCTCTCTGGGGGTGAAGAAGGCGAAGGTTTGGAACTAATGCCAAGGGGGCGGAGGAGCTGATGGGCAGCGGCAGGCTCTTTATATTACACCTCCAGGCTGGTCACGCTTGCTGGCATGTGTACCAGCAGAGGCTGTGTGTCTGCCAAAACCTGGAAGGAAGAACCCGGTGCAGCATCCTGGGGCCATCCCCTGAGGGCATTAGTGAAGTGTAAGGTCTGGGTATGTTTCTCCCTGAACTCAGGGGAGAGAAGATGCTGAAGAGGGTCTCGTCTGCAGAACTCCCGGCATGCCCTTGATCTTGGCAATTTACTTCCTCCCATCCATTCCTCCCTCTGAGCAAACCAGATGGGGAACCTGCCAGTTTGGAAAAGGCTGTTGGGTGGCAGGTTATGGTGTTTCTGTATACAGTGAGCTTGACCTGGGAACAAGGGGGTGGTAAGGACAGTGGGAAGGATTGGCATGGATTTAGATTCTAGCAGGTACCATTTACAGGGGCACTTCTTGGAACCACAGAGTGATGTCCTGGGAGATAGTGTCCAGGGACCTCAACCTCCTTTGCCAGAAAAGGCCTTCTCCATTATTTCCCATCTCACAAGCATCTGCCTGAGCAGTCCTACTGTGTGCCAGGTGTGGGCTTGTAGAAGTGTTAGGTTGGTGCAAAAGTATAATTGTGATTTTTGCCATTGAAAGTAATGGCAAAACCCCTGATTCCTTTTGCACCAACCTAATGGAAAGGTCTCTGTCTCTGTCCCTGTAGAGCTCATCAGAGTCCCCATTCCCACCCCCCAGGACCTCTAGCTGAAGGAGCAGAGGTGATAGATGATTAATGGTGTCTCAGCCAGGCCCCCCACCACAGTAGAAGAGGGACCCAGCTGTCCCCTGGGGCTGAGACGGCATGATCCAGTCAAGTGGTCTCTCCAGGGTCAGGAGGAAGGTTTCCTGTAGGTGTTGCCCCCAGTGCAACTAGACTGTCCATGAGCTTGATGTCTTGGTAGGAGGAGGGTGCAGTGGAGAAGGCTCACTCCGCCCAGCCATCTGCTCGGGGCGTCCAGCACATACACTGGCACCTGGATGATGTGTCCTTTGCCAAGCCTTGTTAATAGAGGAGACGTGACTGCCAGCTGGAAGCCACTCCTGTCGTGAAGGAGGATGTGGTGATCTTCTTGTCTCTGGGGAAGGCAGCTTCAACGGGGGTCAGGGTGGGGAAGGTTGTGGCAAATTGGTGTTCCTGGGAGGTTTGGGAAAAGTATGTGTCCCCCACACCCTGCAACTGCATTGACCTTTGCAGTGTCCTGGGAGATCTCTCTGTTCTTCGTTGGGGAGCTCTGCAGGGCAATCACCCCGATGATAATGATCATGATAATAACAGTCAACATATTTTGAATGTTTACTACCTGCCGGGCCCTGGCTTAGAACTTTACAGATATGATCTCATTTCATCCTCATACCTGCTCAGCAAGGGGGATAGCACTGTTATCTCCATGTTAAGGATGAGAAATGTGAAGTGCAGAGAGTCTAAGCAGCTTACTAATAAGCAGTGGAGATGGGACCCAGCTGCCATGCGCACAAGGACTGAGCCCCACACTCTGGCCTTTACTTTCACTTGATTTGGGCCTTTGAGGATGAGTATGATTGAAGCCAAAGTACCTTATGAGTCCTTCAGTAATCTGGGTAATTGTGCATAGGGACTCGGGCTCTGTGTTCTGATGGATAGGGTGATGTGGGCTGACCATTTGCTTCTCGACTGCTAAGCCACCGAACAGATCACTTTTTGAATGTCCAGATGTGGGCAGCATCTGGCAGAGTGGCAGGACGTTGCTGGCTTTCATCCAGATGTTTCCCCCTTTTCCTTCCATGTAGACACAGCTGAGACTTGCACCCCTCTGGACATGATCGTGTGTGGGGACGCCCAGGTTGAAAAGTATTTGTTGGTTTTAAGGCATCATCTTGTGACTTCACAAAGGCAGGATGCTGGTTTTTGTTCCTCCCTGCAATCCAGGCCTGGGAGACATTAGAGAGGAATCAGGCTTTGGAGAAGTGTCAGCAGCCGGAAGAGAACCCCCGCCCCCTTCCCTTTTTTAGCCGGGGAAGCTGGGAAAAGGCTGGCTGAGAGTGTGCATTACAAGCTAGTAGCTGCTGTGGGTTCCCTCCAAGGGTTTCTGACTTTCCGACCTGGTGCTCCAGAGACTTACAGCAGATGATCCCAGAGTAACAGAGCCAGGAATCTGCAATGAACAGGGACATGTCAGCCAACTGGCGTTCTTGGGAGTTAATGAACATGCGAATAGATCTGGGGTGAAAAGGTTCATGGAGCCTTCAGGAGGAAAGGAGTTGAAGACATCACTAAGTTAAGATTATGATTTTTTTTTTTAAGATAAGCTCTCTGTCATCCAGGCTGGAGTGCAGTGCTGCAATCACAGCTCACTGCAGCCTCAAATGCCTGAGCTCAAGCAATCCTCCCCTGTCAGCCTCCTGAGTAATTGGGACTACGGGTGCGCATGACCACGCGCCGGGTAAGTTTTTTACTTTTAGTAGAGACAAGGTCTCCCTATGTTGCCCAGGCTGGTCTTGAACTCCTGGGCTCAAGTGATCTGCCTGCCTTGGCCTCCCACTGTGCTGGGGTGGCAGGTGTTAGCCACCACACCCAGCCAGATTATGATGATTTAACAGAAAGTCCTTATTTTATATAGCAAGCACCAATAAGTGAATGAAGTTAGAATGAGTGAATGAATTGGTAAATGTATGAATTGGGGAATGGGGCTGAGGGACTTTGACAGTCAGGGCTTTGATTTGGCAGGGCCTGACCCCAAGTATGGACAAAGGGAAGGGTCCTTCTCTTGTCCTCATCCCCCCAGTCTTGAAAGAATGTCCCCCACCCCAGGAAAAGCTGAGGAGCCACCCTGCTCGGCAGCAGAGTGCCCTGAGTCGGAGGAGCCTGGGGAGGGGGAGAGGGAGCTTTGGCTCTGGATTGGAGAGAGTCCTGGATGTCCTCCCTTCCTGAGGGGACATGGAGAACGGGCAGCTACATGGAGAATGGGCAGCTGAGCCCAGCTCTGGGGTAATGGGGCGGCTGCCACCGCTACCCCTGCTCAGAAGTTGCTCTGAGGCTCAGCAGGTGCGCTTGGAGGTGATTGCTTCGGGAAAAGGAGGCTTCTGCCTTCCCTGCCACCACCTTGCCTGGGACAGCACTTGAATAGGAATCAATTTGCATCATTCCCGCTGTCACCAGCCTAAAAGACTAAGTAGCTTAAGTAGCTTATTTCTCCCTCTGCAGACCTACTCTCAGAGCATTCCCAGGCTTCACCTCCTCCAGCTGCTTCCCCCGTCCTGGAGTAATGAGGGGCCCAGAACACCCTTGGCTCAGGTTCAGTAGAGAGACTGACTCCCTGAGCGTTGCCCTCTCACTGCCTGCCCCACCCTCATCCCATTCTGCAGGACCCTCTGGTCTTGGGGTGTCTCTGGCTTCTGGCTATGGCATGGATTGGAACCCAGGAGGCTGAAAGCGGATGGAAGCTGCTGCCTCAGGACCCCAAGGACCCTACAACACTTTTGACCTTCTCAACTGGTTCCCCAGCCCTAAATTACCCCATCCTCTCTCCTGTGTCACACTTCTGTGTCCTGGCCCTCTATCATGGAATAGACGGAGCCCCGTTATCATGGAATAACTGGTGCGTGGGGAGGGGCGTTCCCATTAAACTTTGGATAACACTCCACCATTGAGCAGGGTGGGGGTGTGAGGGAAGCAGTCTGAGATTTTTGAGCCCAGGTAGCTTCGCTGGGTCTCTCCTGGCCTTTGGGGCTGGGAGCAGCAGTTCTTAGTTCCTGGGGCCCTGAGCCTCCCAAGCATTTTATGAGAAAGGCAGCAGAGTTGGAGGGGGTCAGTACTTGAGGGGCCACTTTCCATCCCCAGCCCTAGAGGCTGAGCACCAACCCCCGACTCCTGTCTCCATAGGCAGCTGCATCATTGTGGAGGGGGTGCTGAGGCTGAGACCAGTGTCAGACTCCCCCCACCCCAGAGCAAGGGCCTCTGTGCTGGTCCCAGGAGCTGAGGGGTACTGAGCCCATCTCCTGGATGGACACCTGCTCCCCACTATCCATGCCTGAGCTGTCACTCAACAAGGGAGCCAGGAAGCCTTCCCTGGAGCCACTGACCTGGGTGGGCACCGAAGGTGAGATTCCACCTGGGCACCCGTGATGGGGAACTTGAAGGTCAGTCTCTCATGTCTCCACCCTCCTCCCTTCCGTGGGACCCACAGTCCAGCCAGCGCTGTACCTAAGCTGTGACCAGAACGGCTGAGGGCAGATGCTCTGTGTGTGTGTGTGTGTGTGTGTGTGTTTGCAGACACGTGCATGTATGCATGCACAGACACCCAAGTGGGGGTTGGGAGGACTGATTCTAGGACCCTGAGATTTTCAAACATGTAAGACTCAAATAAAATCTACCACAGTGAGAAGGGTACTGAGCTCATCAGAAATCAGGTTCAAATAAGTCCCTTCACTTCCTTAGCCTCAGTTTTCTTGTCTGCAAATTGGAAATAATTCCTAGGAGGAGAAAACCTACGCAAAAATGACCTGGAAGCTGGAATTTGCTGCATGGATGCAACATGATTCAGTCCCACTGCCTCCCCCGCGATGAGAGGATTGAGGATGGGAAGAGAAAGGGCTCTGGCTCAGGAACACAAGGGCAGCCTCCACCATCTCCTCACTGTGCCCCTTTCATCTGCTGCTGGTCTCCTCAGCCCTTCACAGGCCCAGGCAGCAGGGGATGGGGGAGCCCCAAGTTCTCAGAGGGAAAGAGATTTGCCCTAAGGTTCTCTGTTCCTTCCCAGGCAGTGAGGCTGCGGGTACAGCCCTCTCCCAGAGCTCCATCCCGAGTGCCTCATGGCGGCCCCTCAGCAGGTTTGAGCACGTTTAGCTTCTGATGTATCCTCCAGCTTCTCTTTGGGGGCTATGGGGCAAAGAAGAGTTTTGCAACATCTCTGGACCCACAGATTGTGGTCTGGGCGTGCTGGGGCTGTAGGAGGGATTGCAGTCTCCCAAGCCTTCCGCAGAGCTAGGAACTGGCAGGTGACCACCTGCTGTGTCCCAGCAAAGCTGATGGCACCCAGTACATGGCTATTGGCTATTCAGCTGTTCTTGCCACTTGGCCAGGCCCCTGTGCGTGCTCCCCTCCAAAGACAGCAGGATCCCTGCATGCTGCCCCCTCCAGTTATTCTGCAGAGAGGTGACGGGGAGCCTCTCCCAGCATCCAGCTCCCCTTGCTCTGCCTCAGTCTGATTCTCTGACTGCGAATCAGAGGCAGAAGATTTAGAGAGCATCTCTTCCCGCTCCCCATCTGGCAGACGGAGAAACTACCTATCCAGAGATGTTAAGTGACTTGTTCTAGGTCACACAGGCGAGTGGCCAGGCAGGTTCCAACCCCAAGTCCTTGGGGCCACTTCTGCTGCCCCAGGCACAGATCCCCTGCTTCCTCCACCTCCCTTGCCCCCAAGCTTGAACTTGCAGCAAGATCCCAAGATGAGATGCTGAGAGAATTGTTTTACATATTTGTTAATCATGTCTCAGAATGAAAAGGGCCCTGAGCTCATCAGCCAGGAAGAAATCCAATTTGGCTTTTATGGCCGTAGTTATTGGTCATACATCATTGGGATCTTTTTATTTTTTATTAACCCAGCAGTCTAGGGGCTGGGGTGCTGGACTGGCTGCTGGGCCCAGAGGTTCCTCTGTACTTGGCAGCTGTGATCTCCAGCCTCATACACCCAGGACTTGGGACTGAGGGTGGGAGAGATGTCGGGGGTGGGGGCGGTCTGGACGGATTGGCCAAGGCCTGCAGTGAGAGTTTCCAGGAACCTGCTGACCCGTCAGGCCAGGGGCATCTGGGAACCTGGTCATATTTCACAGGTTCTGTAAGTGTTGCTGGGGTTTTTTGTTTTTGTTTTTGTTTTTGGGATGATGTTTCGCTCTTGTTGCCCAGGCTAGAGTGCAGTGGCATGATCTTGGCTCACTGCAACCTCTGCCTCCTGGGTACAAGCAATTCTCCTGCCTCGGCCTCCCAAGTAGCTGGGATTACAGGCACCTGCCACCATGCCTGGCTAATTTTTTGTATTTTTAGTAGAAACGGGGTTTCACCATGTTGGCCAGGCTGATCTCAAACTCCTGACCTCGGGTGATCTGCCTGTGTTGGCCTCCCAAAGTGCTGGGATTACAGGCGTGAGCCACCGTGACCGGCCATGTTGCTGATTTTATTAAGCTTCCATTGTCTTTTCCTCATTGATGCCAAGGCTGCTTTGTGGGCTCCAGGATCCAGTGCTGATGGGTCTTGGAGGTGAGGCCTGAGTTGTGCAGGCAGGGGCAGGAGGTGGCCAGAGAGGGTTAGTCGGGTGGAATTCCTTTTGGCATCAGGGCACGGTGGCTAAAAGGATGGGCTCTGACATTACCTCCAGAGGCTCCAATCCAGCCCAGCTCTGTAAGCAGCCTTGTAGGGTGGGGGTTGGATCAGACGTGATATAAATAAATAAAGCACCTCCCATGTGCCAGACACACAGTAGTACTCAATGGATGGTAAATTCCCCACCCAGTCCCCTTTTAAGGGGCCTGGCAGATAGTAAGCCCTTGGACTTCTAGTTCCTTTTACTGTCTGGCCCTACCAAGAAGAGCTATTTGGCAGATCTGGGTGTGCTGTTTGTATCCCCCTGTCTGGCTGGCCCAAATGCCATCATTTCTTCCCTCCCCATGGATGGAGGAAAAGACACCCTGAGGAGTGAGCCTTGGCTAGAGATACAGCAGCCTGAGTCCATACCCCGGACCCCCAGGGACACATGTGAGCCACGGTGGAGGGGTGTGGGGAGGCCAAGGCTAAATCAGTTGCTGGAGGGAGCCACTGGGAACAGGGGAGGATGACCAGGGCAGCAAGGGTTTTCCAAGAATGCTTCTGGACCACCTGTATCAGAATCACCTGGGGAGGTGGTTTAAATACAGATTCCAGGTTGGGCACGGTGGCTGACACCTACTGTAATTCCAACAGTTTGGGAGACTGGGGCAGAAAGATTGCTTGAGTTTGAGATCAGCCTGGGCAACCTAGCAAAACGCCATCTTTACAAAAAATTAAAAACAAAAAACAAAAACAGCCAGGTGTGGTGGCATGCACCTGTAGTCTCAGCTACTTGGGAGGCTGAGGGGGAGGACCACTCGAGCCCGGGAGGTCGAGGCTGCAGTGAACCATCATAGTGTCACTGCACTCCAGCCTGGGTGACAGAGTGAGACCCCATCTCAAAACAAACAAAACAAAACAAAACCCGGATTCCTGGGCCCCACCTCCTCTGACCTGGAATCTGACCTAGAGTTTGCACTTTAACGAGTATGCCTAGTGACTCCGATTCACGTAAAAGTCCAAGGATCTTTGGGGCAGAGAATAAAGGAGTCCGCTCCAGTTGACTTGAGGACCTGCCTACAGCAGGGGCCAGTCCTGGGCTCTGGCTGGCTAAGAAGTTAATAATCGTACTAGCTGCTCTGGTTCAGCAGGGGAGCAGTATCACCATCCCCATTTTACAGATTTCCCTCTTGGTGTTAGGGGGTCGGGTTCTGTCCCACTGAGCCCACTAGAGAGGGGACACAGAACAGGGAAAGTGATAGTGGCTGTTGTGCCCATGAACGCTGGATCCCTCTGGTGTTGGCTGGGACGTTTCCTCAGGTGATATATTGACCCGGGCAAAGCTTGTTTGCCTGATAAATATTGAGCCATTGGGTTTTTCGAGTCAGCGCCCACAGTTTCCTCACCAGCTGTCAGCCCCAGGAGGCCAGTCATCCTTCATCCACTCCATCTGTGCAGCCTGACCTTCTCTGAGAAATGGGGGGCTTGGACAGGCTCGCCACAGAGCCCCCACCCGATTCCTCTCCCCACCCCCACCTGGGCTTCTAATAATAAGCCCAGATTTTCTTTGCAGAGAGGAATGGTCATTTGTACCCCCTCTGAATTTCCGGCTGGCAAATTGAGCCAACAAAGATCGTGTTTCTTAGGGGACAGCAGGGGTGATGGGGAGTAGAGGTAGGTGCTTGCTTCAGCTGCAGCCACAAAGCCAGGTTTCCCTGGGGCTGGGGCAGGAGATATGGGGTGATAGATTCAGGATCTTCTTGCTGGGGAAAGAGCTCAGACAAGTGTGGAAAGTCACTCAGCCATACCCCTTCCTCTGTGGATCTGGAAGGCATTCCCTGGCTCTGTTGCCATGTTCATTTGAGATTCTAGGTAGGACTTGGAACCTCTTCAGAGAAGACTCTGGGAGGGCCCTAGGATCCAGCTGCTAGGATGGGGCTCCCTGCTTCACTCCTACTTTCTCTCTGGGATGCTTCACGGCCCCATTGTATTAGGGTTCTCCAGAGGAAAATAACCAATAGCATATATATATCAGAGAGAGATTTATTAGAAGGAATTGGCTTATGTGATTATGGAGGCTGAGAAGCCCCAAGATCTGCAGGCAGCAAGCTGGAGACCCAGGAGAGCTGATGGTATAGTTGCAGTTTGAGACTGAAGGCCTGAGAACCAGGAGGGCCAATGGTGTAAGTTCTAGTCTGATAGCTGGCAGGCTGAAGACCCAAGAAGAGCTGATATTTCAGCTTGAGTCCAAAGGCCAGAAAAGACCAATGTCCAAGCTCTAGCAGTCAACAAAAACAATTCCCTCTTAGCCTTTTCATTCTATTCAGATCTTCAACTGATTGGTTGAGGCCCACCCTCATTAGTGAGCACCATCTGCTTTACTCTGTGTACTGATGCTAATCTTATCTGGAGGCTGGGCTTGGTGGCTCACTCCTGTAATCCTAGCACTTTGGGAGACTGAGGTGGGCGGATCACTTGAAGTAGGAGTTCAAGACCAGCCTGGCCAACATGGCGAAACCCCGTCTCTACTAAAAATACAAAAATTAGCCAGGCATGGTGGCATGCACCTGTAATCCCAGCTACTTGGGAGGCTGAGACAGGAGAATCATTTGAACCTCAGAGGTGGAGGTTGCAGTGAGCTGAGATCATGCCACCACACTCAAGCCTAGGCGACAGAGCAAGACTCCATCTCAAAAAAAAAAAAATCTTATCTGGAAACACACTCTCTCTCTCACACACACACCCAGAATCATGTTTGGCCAAATATCTGGGCACCCCATAGTCCAGTCAAGTTGACACATAGAATTAACCATCACACCCATGACCCATTGAAGGGAAAGCCAAGCTTCTGAGGTTGGTGGGAGACTTCCTTTACATCATGCCCTGAGTTGCCACCTGCTGAAAGCAGAATTGCCAGGCCCCGAGTGATCTGTGGTCTTATGGGGATGGTGCAAACTTGCTAAAAGGCAATGGGTTTCTTCAACAAGTACTGACATATCAGCTCTCAAAGAGCTCATAGGCTACCTGGTATGGCCAAAAGAGCCTGGGCTTTAGGATCAATAGACCTGAGGTTCAAACTCCAGTTCTGCCCCTTAGTAGCTGTGTGACCACCAGGGAGTCACTTAACCTCTCTGATTCTGATTTTGCTTCTGTAAAAAGTGAATGCTCATAATGCCTTCCCTAGCGTCCTTGCAGGGCTGATGTGAGGATGACAGAGGATGGATAAGGAGTACTGGCGCGTGGTAGATGCAGAGTTAATTATTATGATGGTCTTAATGGGTGTCAGAGTTTCTGCATTGAACTAGCTGGGCTTTTGACTTCACTCCATGTGTGTGATTTTGCCCCAATTTCACCACCACATCTCCAGTGCCTCTCCAGCCTCCTGGCCTAGGTGGAGTGTCCAGGTCTCGGGGAAAGGTTTGGGATTCTTATGACTGGCACATAGCCAGGACATCCGGAGAGCGGTGGATTCTCAGAAGACGGAGTATCAGGACGTAGGACAGTGATGCCTGGGAGGCACCAAGGCCTCCTCTTTTCTTTCCTCCCTTCTCTGGAGCTGTTCAACTCAAAATAACTCATTTTGAGCCTCTATCCAAAACTCTCGACCCAAGGGTAAGAGAATCAAAGACCTCAAGATGTTCAAGGACCAGAGCTGAACCAGGGAAGGCAAAACATCCTGAGCCAGGAAGAAAAAGCTGATTAGCTCCTAATTGCCGTTAAATTGTATATACATATACGTAGTTTAAGTCAAATCTCCATGTCTAATGTGATTTTTTGATTACATTTTAATAGTCTGGCTGGTATGGGGGAGTGGAGAAGGAAGGGTTCTGTCATCCTTTGCCAGAGGAGGGAAGTTATAAACAGGACCACAGGGAGGCTCTGGCATGGGTTCACATCCCTGGGAGCCCCATCTGCTCTGGAGAGGAGTGAGGCCTGGCAGGGGCCTGGGGGTGTTTTTGAGGCAACACCACCTCCCACCAAAGCCCCATTCTGTCCAAATGGGGAAGTCCATCTGGCCTGTGACTTGAAGATTGGCTTTTCTCTTCAACTTCAAAAATGGCTCTCCCAACTGGGTGTGGCGGCTCACACCTGTAATCTCAACACTTTGGGAGGCCAAGGCGGGCAGATCGCTTGTCAGGAGTTCGAGACCAGCCTGGCCAACATGGTGAAACCCTATCTCTACTAAAAAATACAAAAGTTAGCCAGGCGTGGTGGTGCATGCCTGTAGTCCCAGCTACTCAGGAGGCTGAGGCACGAGAATCGCTTGAACCCGGGAGGTGGAGGTTGCAGTGAGCTGAGATCGCACCATTGCACTCCAGCCTGGGTGACAGAGCGAGACTCTGTCTCAAAAAACAAAACAAAACAAAAACAAAAATAGCTCTCCTATTTTGGCATTTTGAGTCCAGAAGCCATCTCACCCCAGGTCTGGTTGTTTCCTGGGGCTGCCAAAAACTGCCCCCAGAATCTGGGGATGGAGTAGAGTGAAAACTTCATCCAGGAATCCTGGTCCTGCCACTGATAAGATGATCTTGGGTTAGTCCCTTCTCCTTGACTTGACCTGGGGTCTCAGTTTCCCCATGTGTAAAATGAAGGCATTGGACAAGGTATACTCAGGTCTCTTCTGGGTCCAGTGGGCCATTAGCTACTTCCTGCTCATTGAACGATCCCTCTCCCCATCTCAGGGGAATAGGTGATTCCACACTCACCCACAGGGCATTTGCCAGCTCCCCCTGTCCAAGGTCCTTCTGCTTTCTCACTGGGCGCTGTCCTGCTACAACCTAAGCCAACTCTCCTTGGTTTCTCTCCTCGGAGGGCAGAGCCCTCCTCCCCTGCCTATTACAGTAATTCCTCAAAGAGTTGAAGGCTGTTAGCAAAATCCCTTCCCCACACATACACACATATTCTATTTTTAAATAACATTTATTTCTGATTCTAAAAGTAAGGATATACCTGATCATTGCAGAAAAATTAGAAACAGACAAGTACAAAGGAGAAAATAAAAATCACCCATAATCCTCCCAAACAGGTTACTGCTATTAATGGGTTTTTAAATGCATATAGATGTGCGTTTTTTTTTTCTGTTATAAAGCTGGGATTTGACTGCAGATATGGCTTTGGATTTCCACAAGCCTGGGCTTGAAAGTGGGTGAAGTCTTTCCTTATGAGGCTCCCTAGGGCCTGTTCTCTTTTAAGCAGCTGCCTCGGTTGCCTTTCCCAAGAGGAGGATGGTTGGTTTCGTGGATATGCGTCCACCTTGATTCATGGGCCCCGGCAAGGCCCAGAGTTTAATTTTTGACTACCTCTGAGTGTGCCTGTATGTGTGAGAGAGAGACAGAGACAGAGGCAGAGAGAAAGGGCATTGGTCACTGAGAAGAACATTCCCAGGGCCCAGAAAGGCCTGATCACAGCCCCTACTCTACCCCACCTCACTCCACCCCCATGGCCACAGTCCTCCTAGTCCTACTCCGGGCTTTGTCTGAATCAATGACAGCTACTGCAGGAACCACCTTGGTTCCTTTCCACGGAGCAGCTGGAGCTCCTTGCTAAGCTAATCAATTCCCATCATTTGAGGAAGGAAAACAAATTTACAATTTGCTGCCCATCCTACCAGCTGTGGAGGGGCCTGCGGAGGGAGGTGCTGGCTGAGGCATTCGTGTTCCACCCTTACCAGCCCAGCCTCAGTTTGGTGCGAGGGACTCTCAGACGGCTACTGCCCTACTCGGGCTGCAGACTGGGAGGTGGGAAGGGCTAGCTGGGGTTTCTTGGAGACTCCAGGGGTGGCACAGCTGGAAGGACCTGGGCTTTTACCATCCCGCTCTGAGATAGGGGAGACAGAGCCCCAAGAAGGGCAGGACATACCCAGGGCCACCCAGAAAGCTGGTGGCTGGGCCAGGCCTGGAGACACGTGGGTTGACCACCAGTCTGGTGTGATTCCCTTGTGGCACTTTTCATGTTGGGGGCAGACTGAGAAGGCAGGCACGGGGTGGGGAGGGTGCATGATAGACCAAGAACTCATCAAATCCACTTACTGCCTTGTCCATTTCACACTCTTCCAGATCCTTCCCAATCCGGAGGAAGCTATATCCCCTGCCTATGCTTATGTGGCTTGGAATCTGACTGCCCTTTCTGTCCAGGGGAAAGTTCTTTTTTTAAAAAAAATTAAAATTTTAAAAAATTTTTCCATAGGTTATTGGGGTACAGGTGGTACTTGGTTACATAAGTTCTTTAGTGGTGATTTGTGAGATTTTGGTGTACCCATCACCCAAGCAGTATACACTGCACCCTATTTGTAGTCTTTTATCCCTTGCCCCCTCACCCTTCCCCCCAAGTCCCCAAAATCCATTGTATCATTCTTTTTTTTAGACGGAGTCTTGCTCTGTCGTCGCCCAGGCTGGAGTGCAGTGGTGCGATCTGGGCTCACTGCAAGCTCCGCCTCCCAGGTTCAGGCCATTCTCCTGCCTCAGCCTCCCGAGTAGCTGGGACTACAGGCGCCTGCAACCACGCCCAGCTAATTTTTTGTATTTTTAGTAGAGACGGGGTTTCACTGTGTCAGCCAGGACGGTCTTGATCTCCTGACCTCGTGATCCGCCCACCTCGGCCTCCCAGAGTGCCGGGATTACAGGCATGAGCCACCGCACCCGGCCCATTGTATCATTCTTATGCTTTTGCGTCCTCATAGCTTAGCTCCCACGTATCAGTGAGAACATACGATGCTTGGTTTTCCATTTCTGAGTTACTTCACTCAGAATAATAGTCTCTAATCTCATCCAGGTTGCTGTGAATGCTGTTAATTCATTTGTCCAGGGGAAAGTTCTATTGAATACCTAACCCAAGTTCATCGGAGACTCCTTTTCCTTCTTTGTCTCAACAAATATCTGACTGCCCCCCTCCCCAAGGTGTTTTAGGCCACGAGAAGCCAGCAGGGAATATGACAGCCAAGTAAGTCCCTGCTCCCTTAAAGCTCACATCTACTCGCCTGTGGGGCTCTCACTGGGAGGTGGAGTGGCTGGGCCCAATTTTCTGGTCACTTAAATCCAGCAAATGCTGTCTGCAGGGCATGGAGCCACACATACAGAACAAGGCTTCACTGCAATTGTTCCAGTTGCTATTGCTATGTAACAAAACATCCCAGAGTGCAGAGATGTATAATAACTATCGTGCATTCCGCGGGTCAGGACAGGGCACAGGAGAGGATGGCTGAGCTCTACTCTGTGGTATCTGGGCCTCGGCTGGAAAGACTTCAAGGCTAGTGGTTACTCAATGACCGGGGGCTGGAATTGTCTGCAGCAGCGTCGCTCACATGCTCACATCACATGGTGGTTGATGCTGGCTGTCAGGTTGGTTGTCAGCAGGAAGTCCTACGAGTGATCTCTCCGCATGGGCTAGTTTGGACATTCTCGTAACACAGTGGCTGATCCCAAGGATGAGCGTCCGAAGAGAGCCAGAAGGAAGCTGCATCTTCCTTTATTTCCTAATGCCTGCATTCCTTCCCCTTGAATCTGGGTGGGCTGGTGATTTTGGCAGCCTTGCCTGCTTGATGGGAGGAGTGTCAAAGTCACATCATGAGATAAGCATGTGAGATGGCAGATATTGTTGCAGCCATCTTTGGAAAACACAGCCAGCTACATGTATCTGTTAGGGGTTCCAGCCTTTGGAGGGAAGTAGCATATGAAAGAATAGTAGCTGTCATTTCCCAAGCACTTATACCTACCAGGCACCGTACTCAGTCTGTTGTGTACGCCATCCTTCTGACAGTTTCTGCGGTGAATACTGTTATACCCGTTCTGCAGATGGGGAGACTGAAGCTCATCAAAGTTACACTGCCTGCCCTAAATCTTACAATTGGGATTTGCACCCAAGTCTGTCTGCCTCCAAAGCCATAGCTCTTAACACGCTGCTACACTGCCTCTCCCTCCCTTCCCCAAAGCCATAGCTCTTAACACGCTGCTACACTGCCTCTCCCTCCCTTCCCCGCAGTAATTTTTACCAGGCAAAATCTAGTGAGGATGGCGAGAAGCTTAGACAGGAAGCTGGGGGGTTCAGATCTGGGAAAGCTTCTTGGAAGAGGTAACGCTTGAGCAAGGACTTGCATGATGAATTCAATGTGGACCCCTAGGGGACGGGGATGGCATTCCTGGTGGAATAGCAATGGGATCAAGGGGCCTTCAGATCACCCAAGGAGTGTTGCTGTGACCCAGAATCCTGGCCTTTGACCCCCTGCAACACAACACACTGTAAACTGTACTCCCCACAAGGCAGGCTGAGGCACGGGCAGGATGGATGGGTTTAGTTCCCAGAAAACTGCAAACACGGCCCCTCCCCTCTCCACCTTATTCCCATCAGCTTTCTTCTTCTAAGGCCAAGAATCAGGCAGAGGCTCCCACACTCACCTCCACATGCAGACTTGGTTTTTCCCTTTGGAGATGGGGTGAGTCTGAGCTGCCTCCAGTGCGAATACAAATCGGGACTCAGAGCAGTTACCATCCCCTCGGCAAGCTGGCAGGCTCGTGTTAGGGCGTTGCAAATGGGAAGTTCAATTATTTCATTAATACGAATCTTGCATATTACAGGAGCAATTCCCACCCCTTCCAGGCCTCTCTCTTGCAAGTCTTCTGCTGCGCACCCCTCCTCTCCCCCACATCCTCAGTCATTCTTCCTTTCTGTTTCTTCTTTTGTTTCCCTATTTGCATCTCAGTCTCTCCCTCATCCCCCACCATTCCACTCTCCCTTCGGTCTCTCTCCTCTTTTCCTCTGTCTCTGTCTCTGTTTCCCTCCTTCCGTCACCTCCTCTTGCTTACTTTCTCTGGACTGACGACAGCCTCTCTTCCTGGACAGATCATCTAATTGAAATGGAGCACTCCAAAGAATGTTAATAGGAAAGGCAGCATTAATTAGCTAGCGCTAGCACAATTAGCTTCCTCCTCTTACCGCCTAGCATCTAACTGGATAATGAGTCTCTCTCTGTCCAGAGGGCAGGCAGGACAAAGGGGATAGGGCATGCCGGGGATGCCGGAAAGCCTCCTCTCTTTGGCCCACCCCGCTGGAGTCCTTGGGCTGCCCAGCCCTGCCCTCTCCTGCCAGGCCCTCCTGCTGCTGCGCTCAAGTCTCTGGGAGGCAGATGCCTGGCCCCTGCCCATGCCCAAAGGTTTGATGTTGCTGGAGCTGCATATTAAGTGGCCCGAGGCTGACAAACAGTGCTGCAGCTGCAGCACCCCATAGAAGGGGTGGGAAGCTACTGAGGGTTCTCCAGGAGAGCCGTGACAGGCACCTAGCCCTGGCACAGTTCCTGGGCAATGGCTGAGCATGTTACAGTCCCCAGCCGGGAGCAGGGAAATCTGCTTACGTGACTGATAACTAACATACTACACAGACTGCAGAGTACTTCCACCTTTGACTCCACAGTCGTACGAGGCAGCAATGGCCACTTCTATTTTATAGATGAGGACTCTGAAGTTCAGGGAGGCTCACTGCCTTGCTGATACTCATACTGCCAGGATCCAAATCAGGGTCTGCCTGATTCCAAAGATCATGCTCTTTCCCTTGCACCCTGATACTTCCTAGAGGTACTTTACAGCTGCTCATTAAATGAGAGTGGTTGCAGTGGAGTTACATCTTACATTGGCCTTGAGTTCTAAAGTCAGAGGATGCAGCAAGCATTAGAAAATTGTGTAGTCAGATTTTTTTAAAAATCCCTCACCCCAGGAGAAACATCTTTTCTGTTTGCAATTGTTCTGCGATTTTCCTTTTTTCTGTGGCCTCAAAAGCCAAGACCCAAAAGGGAGAAGTGATGGGCAAATAACAGGAATTTTCTTTGTATTTTTTACCGGTGGTTTAATTCAGTTGTGTTGATGCATGCTTGATGCAATTCCATTGCAGTATTAGTATTTGGTTATGAGTGGACAGGGTTGGTACCTAGGGTTGGGCGAACTGCATCACAGGGCACCTTCCCCTCACTGTCTCTCTAGCCTGCTGACCCTCTCCCTCTCCTGCAGACTATGGACACGGAGGATGACCCCTTGCTGCAGGATGTGTGGCTAGAGGAGGAGCAGGAGGAGGAAGAAGCAACGGGTGAAACCTTTTTAGGGGCCCAGAAGCCAGGGCCCCAACCTGGGGCAGGGGGACAGTGTTGCTGGCGGCACTGGCCCCTGGCTTCCCGACCCCCAGCCTCGGGCTTCTGGAGTACCCTGGGCTGGGCCTTCACCAATCCGTGCTGTGCTGGGCTGGTGCTCTTCCTGGGCTGCAGCATCCCCATGGCCCTGTCAGCCTTCATGTTCCTTTACTACCCACCGCTGGACATTGACATCTCCTACAACGCCTTTGAGATCCGCAACCACGAGGCCTCACAGCGTTTCGACGCTCTCGCTCTGGCGCTCAAGTCCCAGTTTGGATCCTGGGGGCGGAACCGGCGCGATTTGGCCGACTTCACCTCCGAGACGCTTCAGCGCCTTATCTCAGAGCAGCTGCAGCAGCTGCATCTCGGCAACCGCTCGCGGCAAGCCTCCCGAGCCCCCCGCGTCATCCCCGCGGCCTCACTCGGCGGCCCAGGCCCCTACCGGGACACTTCCGCGGCTCAAAAGCCCACAGCCAATCGGAGCGGGCGACTTCGGCGTGAGACCCCGCCCCTGGAGGATCTGGCAGCCAACCAGAGTGAAGACCCGCGAAACCAGCTGCTGAGCAAGAATGGGCGGTACCAGCCCAGCATCCCGCCCCACGCGGCAGTCGCGGCCAATCAGAGCCGTGCCCGCCGAGGCGCCTCGCGCTGGGACTACTCGCGCGCCTATGTGAGTGCCAACACTCAGACGCACGCGCACTGGCGCATCGAGCTCATATTCCTGGCGCGCGGCGACGCGGAGCGCAACATTTTCACCAGTGAGCGCCTGGTCACGATCCATGAGATCGAGCGCAAGATCATGGACCACCCAGGCTTCCGGGAGTTCTGCTGGAAGCCGCACGAGGTGCTCAAGGACCTGCCGCTGGGCTCCTACTCCTACTGCTCGCCCCCCAGCTCGCTCATGACCTACTTTTTTCCCACCGAGAGGGGCGGCAAGATCTACTATGACGGCATGGGCCAGGACCTGGCGGACATCCGGGGTGAGCCGCCGGGATGCTGGGACGGGGCATAGGTCCAGGTTTCATACAGCTCTTTATGGAGATTTGGCCCAGGCCAGGCCCAGGCCCAGGCCCAGTCAGTCTGGAACTGAGTCCTGGGCATGGCCGGAGGGCAAGGTGAAAAGGGCTGGGCTCAGGTGTGAGATGAGCGTAAGAGGGAACTGAAGAGGGAAGCTTGGACGCAGACCCAGGTGAAGGATGGTGGGGGGTTCTGCTGTGGTCAGAGGTAGAGAAATCGTGGGGTGGGGCTCGGGTGTGAGGCTGGTTAAGAAAAGGGCCAGAATGTGGTTATACAGAACCAGAAATCTGGCCATAGGAAGACAGGAGAAATGATTGGGGTTGAAGAAGACTGAGATAGGGTTCGTTTTAGGTAAATTAGGGATGGGGCTTGAGGAAGGGTGGGGCAGGGTCAGAGAGAGGTTGTGGGGCCTGGGGTGGAGTTTTGGTGGATATGGACAGGGGGAATCCTGGAAGGCAGGGCTGCAATGAGACTGGATGACCTTGAGGGAGGGTTGGTGGGAGCTGACCGGCTGAACTCTTGGGGCCCCCACCCCTGTCCTTGCAGGCTCCCTGGAGCTGGCCATGACTCACCCTGAGTTCTACTGGTATGTGGATGAGGGCCTCTCTGCAGACAATCTGAAGAGCTCCCTCCTGCGCAGTGAGATCCTGTTTGGAGCACCCCTGCCCAACTACTACTCAGTAGATGACCGCTGGGAGGAACAACGGGCTAAGTTTCAGAGCTTCGTGGTCACCTACGTGGCCATGCTGGCCAAGCAATCTACCAGGTAGGAAGTCCAGCTGCATCCTGTGTGTGCATGCCCATTTTTGATTTCCAATTGCCTCTTACTCTTAAACCCCATATCCCTTTCCCTATAATCTTTTCCTTTGGAAGTCTTTCTTTCCAAATTGGGGCAGAACCAAGTACATCCTTGCAGTCTCTCTGACAAATGGAAGTACGCTTTGCTTGATCAGTGCTAATAGTTGGTGAACATGACAGCTTCGGGCCAGGTAGGAAATCCTAGACTCTGCCCTGGAGGTCTTGGGTAGTGATTTTTCTCCTGAGATGGTGCTCGAGGTCTTTCTGGAAAGAGTATTGGCCAGGGAATAAGGAGTTCCTCACTGTATTAGTCAGGGTTCTCAAGAGAGATGGAACCAGTAGGATAGATAGAGAGAGGGATATGTGAGAGGAGATTTATTAGAGGAATTGGCTCATGCAATTATGAAGGCTAAGTCCCATGACATACCATCTGCAAGATGCTGCAAGACCTTTGGATGCTGGTAGTCTAGCTCAGTCCAAATTTGAAGGCCTCAGAACTAGGGAAACTAATGGTGTAATTCTTTGTTCAAGACCAAAGGCCTGAGAACCCCAGGGACTGCTGGCATAAGTCCTGGAGTCCGAAGGCCAGAGAGCCTAGAGTTTTGATGGCCAGGGGCAGGAGAAGAGTGTCCCAGCTCCAGGGGGGAAAAAGAGAGAGGAAATCACCTTTCTGCCCTTTCATTCTATCCTGGCCCCCAGCCAGTTGCCCACCCCAGCCACTGAGATGCCAGTCTCCTCTGGGAAAACCCACACAGACACACCCAGAGGCAATGCTTTATGAGTTCTCTCCATATTCCTTAATCCAACCACATTGACACCTAAAATTAACCACACTTCCTGCCTCTAATACCCAGGGAGGTAATGGGCAAGTCACGTCACTTCTCTGGGTGTCAGTGTTCCTATCGTTAAAATGGAGAACACGATTCTGGCTGCCCTCTGGAGTCACTAAGAGATGAGCTAACAGATGTGACGGTGCTTTGGGGTGGAAGGTGCTTTGGGATGGTGTGCCCAGGAGTACAACTGGGTCCCTCCCTACCAGAACAGAGCAGCAGTCCTTCTGGGCAGTAACTGTAGTGCTTTCCCAGTCCCCCACCCTGATAGGCCAGTCCCAGGCACAGGAGGAATCATCTGCCTGAAACACCCTCATTCCTTCCACTGCTTATCCTTTATATTGAGCAACTGCTGGAATAATCAGAGCTAATGTTTATTGAGCACTTACACTGTGCCACACACTGTTCGAAACCCTTTATACATACCAGCTCATTTAATTCTCACACCAACCCAATGAGGTGAGTGCTGTTATGATTATCTCCATTTTATAGTTGAGGAAACTGAGACATGGCAATTAGGTAAGTTGTCCACAATTTTAAAGCTCATCAGTGGTGGAATGAGATTCAAATCCAGACCCTCACCCTTTGTGTTTTTGTGCCAGTTACTGCACTGGGAGCCTTCTCCCTGCCTTATTTCTTTGTCAGGCAAGCTCCTATTCATCTATTAAGATCCAGCTTGGGCAACATTGCCCAGAGGCTGGACTAAATGCCCACTACCTGCTATGGTTTGGATATGCTTTGTCCCCCGCAAAACTCAGTGCAGCTGTGTTGAGAGGTGGGGCCTAGTGGAAGACGTTTGGGTCATGGGGGTGGATCCTTCATAAATAGATTAATGCCATCTTGTGGGAGTGAGCTAGTTCTCACTCTTGCAGGAATGGATTAGTTCCTGAGAGAGCAGGTTGTTATAAAGCGAGGTTCCTCCTCTTTTTTGGTCCCTTTTGCCTGTTCCCCCTTTGACCTTCCTTCGTGTTATGATGCAGCACAAAAGCCTTCACCAGAAGCCAGTGCCATGCTGTTGAACTTCCCAGCCTGCAGAACCATGAACTAAATAAACCTCTTTTCTTTATAAATTACCCAGTCTCAGGTATTCTGTTATAGCAACATAAATCAGACTGAGACACTACCTGTTTCCACAGTCCCCTTTCTTCTCCTTAAGGGAGGCAGGAAAGAGCATACACAGACTTTGGAGTCAGATATATCTTGGGTCCGATCCCAGTTATTCAAATTATTGTGAGTTTTAGTGAGCTATTTCACCCCTCTGAGCTACAGTTTTATCACAGTGCTTCTCACTCTGTCTTTTAATTGTAACTCACAGTACATTCCTCCAGTCAACAACATCGGCATCACCTAGGGGCTTGTTAGAAATGCAGAAGCTCAAGTTCTGTCCCAGACCTGCAGTATTTTCAGGTGATTTGTTTGCACATTTAAGTTTGAGAGAGGTCTGGTTTAATTATCTGTCTCTACAGAATGTGAGTTTGTTGAAGACTGGGATTGTTGCTGGTTCAGTTTCTATGGGCCAAGCCCAGCACAAGGCCAGTTACCCATTAGTAAGGATTTTTGTCAGGGGAGTGAATGAATAAATGAATGGAGATGCCTCAAGGTAAGGTACTTGGCTGGGTTGGGAAACTGAGAGGTGATGACTATAGAAGGACTTTCACGATTTTAGGTACCAGTATTAACTCTGCCCAGATGTTTAGCTGCTGAGACAAATCCCTTGCCCTTAGGGAAAAAGCCACTCTTTTCTGTTTTCTCCCATTAGAGCGTCACAGCAGTGGTGACAATCCTGTAGACTTGACTTAAGCACTTTTGGATGAACAACATTCTTAAAATTACTCTATTATTGGTTACCCAAGAGATGGCAACATGTACCTTGACTTATAACAGAATAATATAAATGATCACTTTTATTGCTTTTAGTACTGGAATCTTAGAATGTGCTCACTGCATTTATTGAGCTTCAAGTTTTTGCATTTATGTTGCATGCATTTTAATTCTTAATACATTTAAGCCCCATAAGACATGACATCATTATTTTACAGAGTCTGTGTTCATTTATATTTATTCACATATTTACCGTTTCTGTTGGTGTTCAATACTTTGTATAATTTCATGTTTCCCTCTGGGATCATTTTCCTTGTGTCTAAAGAATTCTTTAGCATTTCTTTCAGTACAGTTGTGCTGGTGATAAATTCTCTGTTTTGTTTGCCTAGTAGACATCTTTATTTTACTTTCATTTTTGAAGCATATTTTTGCTGGTATAGAATTATAAATTGGCACTTATTTTCTTTTAATACTTTACCTGAAGATGTCACTCCATTGTCTTCTGACTTCCATCATTTCTGTGGAAAAGTAGGCTGTAAATCTTTTTTGTTGTGCCATTAAAAATTCTCTTTTTTCTGCTTTTAAGATTTCTTTGTCTTTGTTTTCACCAGTCTTACTGTGACGTATCTTAGTGTGTTTTCTTTGTGTTTGTTCTGTTCGGGGACACAGAGCTTCTTGAAGCTGTAGGTTAATGACCATAATCAGTTTTAAGAATGTCCTAACTATTATCTCTTCAGATTTGCTTCTATCTTGTCTCTGTTTCCTCTTTTTTGCACTCTGATTACACAAATGTTAGATCTTTTCACTGAGCCCCATATGTTTTCAATGCTTTTTTTCTGGGTTTTTTTTTTAATTTTTTTTTCTATGCTTTGGTTTAGATATTCTAATTCACTGATCCTGCTTTCTATTTGTTGTCTCTAATCTGCCATTTAATATCTATTGAGTTTTTAATGTTATTGTTCTGTTTTTCCTTTTTGAGAATTTCCATTTGAATCTCTTATAGATCTAAATCACTGGTGCAGTTATTTTATTCATCATTTAGTTAATTTTGTCCACATTTTCCTCTCTGTTCTTAAACATATTAATTATAGTGTTTTAAAATTCTTACCAACTTTTAATATATGGATACCCTGCAGATTTGTTTCTGTAGTCTGTTCTTTCACTTGGTTTGGGATCATGTGTTCCTGCCTGTGTGTATACCTGGTAATTTTTATGTTTTTATTTTTATCTTTTTGAGACAAGGTGTCACTCTGTCATTAAGGCTGAAGTGCAGTGGCATGGTCATAGCTCACTGCAGCCTGAAACTCCTGGGCTCAGGTAATCCTCCCATCTCAGCCTCCTGAGTAGCTAGGTCTACAGGCATGTGCCACCATACCCAGCTAGTTTTTTGTTTTTGTTTTTGTTTTGAGACAGCGTTTCACTATGTTGCCCACACTGGTCTCAAACTCCTGGCCTCAAGTGGTCCTCCCACCTTGGCCTCTCAAAGTGTGACTTTTATTAAGTGATGAACATTATGTGAAAAAAAACACACACAGAGAGGTCCAGATGATGTTATTTCCTCCAGAGAAAATTTATCCTTCACTTCAGAAGGCACATAGAGTCATGGCTGATCACCTTAAACAGGCAGTGACCACACTGAGAGTTGAGGATGGTTTGCAATCCTGGAAAGTCTCAGTCTACCTCTAGTTTGCCCTAGATTCTCTAGGATTTTCAACTGAGAGCTTGGTGTATTCTGCAGAGTCCTTTCCCCTGATAGGTTCCAAACTCTAATCTTTTATCTCTCAAAAGCTGCTAAAAAAATCACAACAAAGACAAAAATTCCACTCTGCTTTTTCCGAGGCTTTCTGCTTAGGTTTTTTTGGCTTCAGGCCCCACACAGCCCCAGACTTCTGCAGAAGTGCTGAGGGAAAACCTGGCCATGTGTTCTGCTGATCTGCAAGTGTCTGCCCAAAGCTCTGCTAGCTTATCTGACTCCCAGCCAAGTTTTTCAGCCTTCTGCCCATGTTTAGAATCAGCAAATGCCTCCAGGGTAAAAATGGCTGTAGAAGGGCAGCTTACCTTTCCTAGGTTCTTTCCTTTCTGGAGTCTTAGCCCTCTAATTCGATTACTTCAGCAACTCTCTACTGTCATCACAGATAGTTTCTGAATTTTAGCAGACATTTTAGTAGTTTTAGGTAAGGATACTGGTCTTCCATGAGCTATTTCTTTCAACTTGAGAGTAAAAGTATGGGCCTATGTCTTTTTATAATCAGCATCTAGCACAGGACCCAGAATCTAGAAGATACTCTATAAATGCTTTTCAAATTAATGTGTGAATGAATAAATGATTGATTTTCTACTCTAACGAAAGGATAGTTAACCTATTTAATTCAACAAAGTAGATAATCCAGAGATCCTTTCAACTTGGCTTTTTAAAGTCCTGTTTACATTTTTAACAACTTTATTGAGGCATAATTGACATACAACCAACTTCACATACTTTACAATTTGATTAGTTTTGACGTGTGTATACACTGGGAAACCCTCACCACCATCAAGACAGTGAACACTAGCAGGGTACCGTAGTTCATGCCTATAATCCCAGCTACTTGGAAGGCTGAGGCAGGAGGATCCTTGAGGCCAGGAGGTTAAGACCAACCGGGGAAACAGCAAGACCCTCTCTGTAAAAACACACAAAAATTAGCCAGGCGTGGTGACACATGCCTGTAGTCCTTGCTACTTTGGAGGCTGAGGTTGGAGGATCCCTTGAGCTGAGGAGTTCAAGGCTGCAGTGAACTATGATTGTGCTACTGCACTGTAGCCTGGGTGGCAGAGCGAGACCCTGTCTCTTAAAAAAAAAAAAAAAGAATTGTCAAATTTGTTGGTATAAAATAATTTATAATATTTCCCTATTATCTTTTTAATGTTTGTAGAAATTGTAGTGATGTCACCTTCCGTGTGTCTTCTTTTTTTTCATGATCAGTCTGGCTAGAAGCTTACCAGTTTTATTGATCTCAAAGAACTAGCTTTTGGTTTCATTGATTTTCTTTTTTAAGAATTAGATTTATTTATTTTTATTTTTAATTTTCATGAGCACATAGTAGGTGTATATATTTATGGGGTACATGAGATGTTTCGATAGAGGCCTGCAATGTGAGGTAAGCACATCAATGGGGAATGGGCTTTCCATCCCCTCAAGCATTTATCCTTTGAGTTACAGACAATCCAATTACACTCTTATTTTAAAATGTACAATTAACTTATTATTGACTGTAGTTACCCTATTGTGCTACCCATTTCAATGATTTTCTCCATTGCTTTTCTGTTTTCTATTTCCTTGATTTCTGCTCTGATCTTTATTATTTTCTTTCTTTGGTTTATGTTACATTTCATTTTCTCTTGTACTACTTTCTTAAAGTAGAAGCTAAGGCCATCGATTTGAAACTTTTCTTTCCTAATAGAGGTGTTTAATGCTATAAAATTCCCCTTAAGTATGACTATTTTAGCACATTTCAAATTTTTGATGTGTTGTTTTCATTTTCATTCAGTTCAAAATACTTTCTATTTTTCCTTTTGATCTCTTCTTTGACCCATGTATAACTTAAAAGTGTGTTATTTAGTTTTCGAATATTTGGGAATTTTTCAGGCTTTTTGTTGCTGATTTTTAATTTAATTTCATGATGGTTAGAGAACATATTTTGTGTAATATAAGTTCTTTTAAATTTATTGAGTCTTGTTTTATGGTTCAGTACGTGGTCTTTCTTGCTGAATGTTCCCTGTATACTTGAAAAAAAAAAAAGTTCTGTTTTTGCATGAAATGTTCTATAAGTCTCAATTAGATCAAGTTCATTGATTGTGTTGTTCATGGTCTTCTATATCCTTACTGATTTTCTGTCTAATTTTTCTAGCAATATTGAGAGAGAGAGAGCTTGAAATATCTATCTACAATCGGGGAGTTGTCTATTTCTTTTTTCAGTTCTGTTTTTACTTCATGTATTTTAAAGCTCTGTTATTAGCTATAAAAACATTTAGGATTGTAGTTTCGATGATCATTTTGAAATTTTCTTCTTTGCCCCTAGTTATATTCTTTCCTCTGAAATTTACTTTATTTTTTATTAATATAACCAATCCAGCTTCTTTTTTGGTTCATGTTAGCATGGTATATCATTTTCTATCCCTTTGCTTTTATCCTATTCGTGTCTTTATATTTAAAGTGGGTTTCTTGTAGTCAGCTAGGTCTTGACTTTTTTAAAGGTCTCCGGGTGGCTCACGCCTGTAATCCTAGCACTTTGGGAGGCCGAGGCAGGTGAATCCCAAGGTCAGGAAATTGAGACCAACATGGCTAACATGGTGAAACCCCATCTCTACTAAAAAATACAAAAAATTAGCTGGGCGTGGTGGTGGGTGCCTGTAGTCCAAGCTGTTGGGGAGGCTGAGGCAGGAGAATGGCGTGAAGCCGGGAGGCGGAGCTTTTAGTGAGCTGAGATCGTGCCACTGCACTCCAGCTTGGGTGACAGAGTGAGACTCCGTCTCAAAAAATAAATAAATAAATAAATAAAGGTCTCTGATACTTTCTGCCTTTTACTTGGGGTCTTTAAGCCATTTACAGTTAATGCAATTATTAATATGGTTAGACTTAAGTATATTTTATTCTATTTCTCCCATATGCTTCTTGTTTCCCCTTTCCTGTATTTTGCCTCTTTTGAACTATTGAATGTTTTTTATGATTCTATTTTATCTCCTTTGTTGGCTTTTATTTTGTAACTCTTTTAGTAGTTGCTTTAGGGTTTATAGTATACATCTTTAAATTATTACAGTGTATCTTCAAATGATATTGTATCATTTCATATGTAGTATAAGAGCTTTACAATAATATACTACTATTTCTTCCCTCCTAGCCTTTATGTTATTGTGGTTATGCATTTTATTTTAATGTATATTATAAACCCCACCCTACATTATTTTTGTTTAAACTGTCAATTATCTTTTAAAGAGATTTAAATAAATAAGAAAATTGTATGTATTTATTTATGTCATTACCATTTTCAGTGTTTTTTGTTTCTTTGTATAGACCCATATTTCCCTATTTCCATCTGTTACCATTTTCCTTCTTCCTGAGGACTTCCTTTAACATCTCTTATAGGCCGAGCACAGTGGCTAACACCTGTAATCCCACTTTTGGAGGCCAAAGTGGGAGGATTGCTTGAGGCCAGGAGTTCAAGACCAGCCTGGGCAACATAACGAGACCCCCATCTGTATTAGTTCCTTTTCACAGTGCTGATAAAGACATACCTGAAACTCGGAGAGAAAAAAAAAGAGATTTAGTTGGACTTACAGTTCCACATGGCTGGGGAGGACTCAGAATCATGGCAGAAGGCAAAAGGTACTTCTTAGATGGCGACAGCAAGAGAAAATGAGGAAAAAGCAAAAGCAGAAACACCTGATAAACCCTTCAGATCTTGTGAGACTTATTCACTACCATGAGAATAGCATGGTAAAGACCAGCCCCCATGATTCAATTACCTCCTCTTGGGTCCCTCCCACAACACATGGGAATTCTGGGAGATGCAATTCAAGTTGAGATTTAGGTGAGGACACAGCCAAACCATATCATTCCACCCTGGCCCCTCCAATTCTCATGTCCTCACATTTTAAAACCAATCATGCCTTCCCAACATCCTCCAAAGTCTTAACTCATTTCAGCATTAACCCAAAAGTCCACAGTCCAAAGTCTCATCTGAGAAAAGGCAAGTCCCTTCCGCCTATAAGCCTACAAAATCAGAAGCAAGCTAGTTACTTCCTAGATACAATGGGGGTACCGGTATTCGTTAAATACAACCATTCCAAATGGGAGAAATTGGCCAAAACAAAGGGGTTACAGGGCCCATGCAAGTTCGAAATCCAGCGGGGCAGTCAAATTTTAAAGCTCCAGAATGATCTCCATTGACTCCAGGTCTCACATCCTCACATCCAGGTCACACGGATGCAAGAGATGGGTTTCCATGGTCTTGGGCAGCTCTGCCCCTGTGGCTTTACAGTGTACAGCCTCCTTCCTAGGTGCTTTCATGGGCTGGCATTGAGTGTCTGCAGCTTTTCCAGGCACATGGTGCAAGCTGTCAGTGGATCTACAATTCTGGAGTCTGGAGGACAGTGACCCTCTTCTCACAGCTCCACTAGGCAGTGGCCCAGTAGGGACTCTGTGTGGGGACTCTGACCCCACATTTCCCTTCCGTACTCCCCTAGCAGAGGTTCTCCATCAGGGCTTCACCCCTGCAGCAAACTTTTGTCTGGGCATTCAGGCGTTTCCATATATCTTCTGAAATGTAGGTGGAGGTTCCCAAATCTCAATTCTTGACTTCTTTGCACCCACAGGCTCAACACCACGTGGAAGCTGCCATAGCTTGGGGCTTCCACCCTCTGAAGCCACAGCCTGAGCTGTACATTGGCCCCTTTCAGCCACAGCTGGAGCGGCTGGGACACAGGGTACCAAGTCCCTAGGCTGCACACAGCATGGGGACCCTGGGCCTGACCCACGAAACCAATTCTTCCTCCTGGGCCTTCAGGCCTGTGATGGGAGGGGCTGCCATGAAATTCTCTTAAATTCTCCATTGCAGAGAATGTTAATCCCCATGGTCTTGGGGATTAACATTAGGCTCCTTGCTACTTATGCAAATTTCTGCAGCTGGCTTGAATTTCTCCCCAGAAAATGGGTTTTTATTTTCCATTGCATTGTCAGGCTGCAAATTTTCCAAACTTTTATGCTCTACTTCCCTTATAAAACTGAATGCCTTTAACAGCACCCAAGTCACCTCTCGAATGCTTTGCTGCTTAGAAATTTATTCTGCCAGATACCCTAAATCATCTCTCTCAAGTTCAAAGTTCCACAGATCTCTAGGGCAGTAGCAAAATGCCACCAGTCTCTTTGCTAAAACATAACAAGAGTCACCTTTGCTCCAGTTCCCAACAAATTCCTCATCTCCATCTGAGACCACCTCAGCCTGAATTTTATTGTCCATACCACTATCAGCATTTTGCACAAAGCCATTCAACAAGTCTCTAGGAAGTTCCAAACTTTCCCACATTTTCCTGTCTTCTTTTGAGCCCTTCAAACTGTTCCAATCTCTGCCTGTTACCCAGTTCCAAAGTTGCTTCCACATTTTCAGGTATCTTTTCAGCAGAGCCCCACTCTACTGGTACCAATTTACTGTATTAGTCCATTTTCATGCTGCTGATAAAGACATAACTGAAACTGAGAACAAAAAGAGGTTTAATCGAACTTACAGTTCCACATGGCTGGGGAGGACTCAGAATCATGGCAGGAGGCAAAAGGCACTTCTTACATGGGGACGGCAAGAGAAAATGAGGAAAAAGCAAAAGTGGAAACCCCTGATAAACCCATCAGATCTCGTGAGACTTATTCACTATCATGAATAAGTCTAGCACGGGAAAGACTGGCCCCCATGATTCAATTACCTCCCCCTGGGTCCCTCCCACAACACATGGGAATTCTGGGAGATACAAGTCAAGTTGAGATTTGGGTGGGGACACAGCCAAAGCCTATCACCATCTCTACTAAAAAATAAAAAAATTGGCCAGGCATGGTGGCATGCATCTGTAGTCTAGCTACTCAGGAGGCTGAGGTGGAAGGATTGTTTGAGCCCAGGAGTTAGAGGCCATAGTGAGCTATGATCATGCCATTGCAGTCAAGCCTGGGTGACAAAGTGAGACCCTGGCTCAAAAAATAAATAAATAAATAAATAAAATCTCTTTTAGTGCAAGTATACTGGATATGAATTATTTCAGTTTTTGTCCATCTAAAAAAGTTTTCTATTTTGCCTTTGTTTTTTAAATGTATTTTTGCTGGGTATAGAATTCTGGGCTGACTGTTTTCCCCACTGTCTGCAAAGGATGTTGATCCCCTGCCTTCTCACGTACCCTGTTTTTAATGGGAAGTCTGCTGTCAGCCTTGTCTTTGTTCCTGTGTGTCTTTTTCTCAGGCTGCTTTTTAAGATTTTCTTTTGGTCACTATTTTTGAGCAATTTGGTTATGATGTGCATTGCAGTTTTTTTGTGCTGGGGCTTCATTGCTGAAGCTTCCTGTATCAGTGGGTTTATAGTTTTCATCAAGTTTGGAAATTTTTCAGCCTCCTTTGGGGAGTCCAGTATCTCATATTTTAGGCTGCACTGAGGACTGGAAACTCTCAAAGCACTAAGCCAGGATAAGCATAGGACTCATTTTGTTTCTCATCTCTCAGGGATCGTCATCCTTGGTTGCCTTGTTTCATACATTTTTGTTAGTTCCAGTGAGAAGATAAATATGGACTCCATCTTGTTACTCCATCTTGGCCAGAAGCAGATGTCACTTATGTTTGTATTTTAAGACACAGTTTGACCAGCCTGGTTATGTTTTTTTTTTTTTAATTAAAAATAACTTGTGTTAAGGACACATTGAATAGCAGTGTAAAACTGGATATCTAGCAGCCAGTTTGAATTTAGAACTTGGCCATAGATATGGAGAATTGGAAGATGACATAGAAGCTGATTATAATTGATCACGATCTGCTTAGAGCAGTGGTTCTCAACCTTGACCCTACATTTGAATCACCTGAGAGAGTTAAAGAGCACTGATGATTCAGACCCACCCCAGCAGTTCTGATCTAATTTGTCTGGAGCCTGGCCTGGACATCAGGATTATTGGAAGCCCCCAGGTGATTTTGATATCCAACCAAGGTAGAGTCACAGGTGAAGTGGAGAGCTCCTGATACTCCTCTACGTGTTCACATGTTCACAGCCATCTCTAATCCTCTTCCTGTCATTCTTTTCTCCACATCCTCCCTTCCCCCAGCAAAGTCCAGGTTCTCTATGGGGGGACAGACCTGTTTGACTATGAAGTGCGCAGGACGTTCAACAACGACATGCTCCTGGCCTTCATCAGCAGCAGCTGCATTGCTGCCCTGGTCTACGTCCTCACCTCCTGCTCAGGTAGGGCTTCTCTCAAGCCAGCCACCTCCTCCCCTCCCAGGGTGCTCCTGTCTGCCCAGAGCCTGCCTTCTCAAGAATGCTGCAATACTCTTGAGCCCAGTATGTCAGAGCTGGGGACACAGGGATATGCACAGAAATCATCTTCCAACCCCAAGCAGGCAGACTGAGGCCTGGAGGCAGGTTGGGCTGTACCAGCCCGGGTCACACCCTCTACCCTGGGCCCCTGCACAGCTGGACCTTTTGCCTGTTGACCATCTTTCTCCTATTGATAGCCTTGTGCTGGGGAGTCTGGGGTATTGTATTCCTTTGTGGATTACTTTGTAGCCTATTTTGGAGTCCCAAGTCAACTGCCATCTGCCCCCCGATCACTTTTTCACCTCCGTGTGCCCCTGGATACTAGCTGCTGCTTACTCCTGTCTGTATACAGTAGGCACACTCTACTGCCCAAGCAGACAAGACAATGGTAATACTTTCCAAAATGGAAAAGACATTCATTCGTTCATACAACAGATATTTACTGGGCACCAAACTATATGCTAGATGCTGTAAGGTGCCAGGGATCCAGACACAGTTCCTACCCCCAGGTAATATGTAATGTTCATAAGGCTCTTGAGGTAAGGTCTGCAAAGAGGACAATCTGCCACTTGGGCCTCCTGCCTGGTGCCCTTTTTGGGCGTGGAAAACTGAGAATTGGCCCTGTGCCTGTGCTGGGAACAGACAGAGTGGTGAATGGTGACCAGGGTTGGGGAGAAGAGACAGGACCCAGCTGAGGTCAGGGACTCTAGTGGGGTTTGTGTCCCATGAGGGTCCCCCCACCGTCTCCCTGGTGCCTCTTACCCTGCCCAGTGTTCCTGTCCTTCTTCGGGATTGCCAGCATTGGTCTCAGCTGCCTGGTGGCCCTCTTCCTGTACCACGTGGTCTTTGGTATCCAGTACTTGGGCATCCTGAATGGGGTGGCCGCCTTCGTGATCGTGGGCATTGGTGAGTCGCCTCTGTTGCCATGGCAGTGCGCCTCTCACATGGGAAGTCTGCCCCATCCCCTTTCTCCCTGGATACAAAGCCTGGCTTCGCTGGGGGCTCTACACAGCGCCCGCTGAGGCCTAGAGCCTTGGAGTGCAGGGTTAGAATGTGGGTGTTGGGCGGATCCTTGGCATAGGGTGAGTGGAGAGAGCAGGAAGGTTTGCTGGTTGGAGGTGAGGATAGTGGGAAAGGCCCAGGAAGTGTGGGAAGGAGGTCAGGATGTGGGGGAAGGCGCCTAGCTCTGGGTGAGGTTGGGGCCAAGGAGTGTGGTGGGTGGGGCTTGAACTCTCCGTGGGAGGAGCCAATCAGAGGGGTCTCTCCAAACTCTAAGCTCAGAAGCAGGACTCCTGCAGCCTGACCTCCCAGGAGGCCACTCACACTTGGTCTAGGGCCAGGTTGGGCCTGATCCTGGAGACAGCAGAATAATCCTGAGCCTGGCTGGGGACTCCCTCCCACAGGTGTGGACGATGTCTTTGTGTTCATCAACACCTACCGCCAGGCCACCCACCTGGAAGACCCACAGCTGCGCATGATCCACACCGTCCAAACTGCAGGCAAGGCCACCTTCTTCACCTCCCTGACCACAGCCGCCGCCTACGCAGCTAACGTCTTCTCCCAGGTGCGGACCTGTCCTCCATTCCTGTCCTGGCCTCCCACACGCTCATGCATACCTAGCCGCTGGTCTCTGCCCTTCCCACCACCGCTTGAGTGGCCATATAGCCTTCACCTCAAGGTACTTGCCCTGGCTCTAGAGTTCATTTTTGTCACGAATCACCCATTACCCAAACTTAACAAGTGGGAATATTATAATAATCCAGACAGCATGTATTAGGGATCCTCCGTAGTAGTAATCCAGCCTCCACCCTGGAGGACATTTGGCAGTTTCCAAAGCTCTTTCTCGTTTAATCTTCATTACCATGGTAATTGACAAAGGTACAATTACCATCCTATTTTCCAAAAAAGAAACTTGGCCCCTGAGAGGTAAAGTGACTTCCTCAGGATCACACAGCAGATAAGTGAGAAGCCTGACCAAGTCCATAGCGATTCCCCTTCTGCCTGCTTCTGGCTGCATTTTCCTCCCTTGTGCTGACTTCCTCTTGCTGCCTCTGAGTGGGGCTTAGGAGAAGGCATTGAGCCCAGGCTGGGTCCTTGGTACAGAAAGACAGTGAATTGGCCCAAGTCTTTGAGAAACTTTACGACCTGGGCTGAGTAGCCCCTCTGGAAACCAGTAGATGCTTTAGGATTATCCAGGTCCTTCTAGAGAATCACTTCTAGAAGGTAGGCAGAGCTGGGTTCAGCTTCTGCTGTGTGACCTTGGGCAGGCTGTGTGACCTCTCTGAGCCTCGCTTTCGTCATTTGTGGATTATCCAGGGACTGAGATGCGAGGATGATTGTGAAAGTGTTTTACAGAGTGCAGGCTGCTCTGTTGGTGGTTACAGCTTCCTTCCAACTAGCACCTCCCTGTGTGGTCCCTGTCATACTTCTGGAACACACCCATTGCTCCTAGTCCCCAGGGTCCCTGCCTCCATCATGTGGCAGCATTCTCTCCCTCCCCCTCACTAGCACATGGCTTGGTCTAACGGGATGTGTCTTCCTCTGTCCCCCATTCATTCGCGTAATGACAGCTACTGACCACTGCCTCTGTGCCAGGCACTGTTCTGGGCAGTGGACTGCAGATAGACAAGAGCCTCCACTTGAGGTGGGAACCCTTCCCGTGCTGCTGTGTCCCCTGACACCAGCCCTTGGCTCCTGGTGTCCTGTGAGGCTGGTGGCTGGCATTCTGGCAGCCTGGGCCTCCTCCTACTGCCTCAACCTGGGTCAGATCTGGGGTCCTGAGTGTCTCTGGCTGCAGGGGGCACCCAGGCCCCCTGACTGCAGGTCCAACCAGTCCCACATCCCTCTCTTCCTTTCCATCACCAGATCCCAGCCGTCCACGACTTTGGCCTGTTCATGTCTCTCATCGTGTCCTGCTGCTGGCTGGCCGTGCTTGTCACCATGCCTGCAGCCCTGGGCCTCTGGAGCCTCTACCTGGCACCGCTGGAGAACTCCTGCCAGACCAGGTAAGTCGGGCGGGGCCTCCACCCACAGCAGGGTATCCACAACAGGCCTCTGTGAGCCACTCAGTGCAGCAACCTCTCTTCCAAAAGCCTTCTGTATGCCCAGTCCTTTGCTAGGCAGGGAACAGGGAAGGAGAAGATGCTTCCATCCAATAACTGCAATTTGGGATCACCAGTGTCACCAGGAAGTGAGCAAAGCACTTTTGTCCAAGATCTTATGACATCACCATTCACTTCCCAAAGAACCCTGGGAGCTGGGTTCTCTTGCTGTGCCCATTTTACAGATAGAAAACAATGACTCAGGGAGGTTGGGCAGCTTTTTCAAGGTCACCTATTTAGTAGGCAGTAGAGCCTGGATTTAAACCCAAGAACTCTGCCTCCAGATCCCACGCTCTTAGCCACCATGTTAAGTGTCCTCAGGTTCTCATCTTTAGATGTAGTGAGACGTGCGCAGAGTTGAACGGGTCAGTTCAGAGTTGCTGCTGGAGGTTTAGGGGGAAAGACCTTGTGGGCCTGGTGGTTGGGAAGATGGAGGTGGATGGTGGTGGAGTTGAATCAGGCCTGGGTGGCTGCCTGGGGTTGGGAGGATGGAGGGTCTCTGGGCTTGGAACAGGGCCCACTCATTGTGATAAAGGCCTTGGTCAGTCGTGTTCAGGGACCCATGACAATGTCCACTTGCCCATGGTGAGCCCCAGAGGGGCTGGAGGGAGAGAAGGGCCCAGCGAGGAACTTAGACTTGGGCCTGAGATGGACTCCTCAGCTCTCCCCACTCACATCTTCACCCTTCAGGACCCCGCTGTGGTGGTGCAGGTTGGCACTGCACACAGGTGCCCTGGCGGAGGCACTGCTCTGTGTACCATGGGCGCTCAGATTTGACTGTTTTCCGTGACAGTTTCATGATATAGAAGCAGCGTCATGGGGAAAGGGCGCCTTTTCTGATCTCTACAGAGATGCAAAATAAGCCCCACGTCTGCCGCTGCCACCTGGGGCTGTCTCCCCAGTGGTCCTATTGGGCACAGTCGTCTTCCCAGTCAGTCAGCTGTGGGCTTCAAGCCCAGCCTCCTCCCTCGGCAGCCGTGAAACCCTGGACAGGTGACTTCACCTCTGCATCTCAGTTTCCTTTTCTGTGAAATGGTTGTGATGTCAGCAGCACTGTGATACCTGGGTTCATCTGTGTGTGAGTCCCATGAGGATTAAGTGAGATAATCCACGCAGGGCTCCCAGCTCACTGCTGGCACGTGGCAGTGGTATTAGCCACACACACAGCGCTCGTATCAGCCGTGAGGATTATTCTGGTGCCCAGTCCCTAGGGTGGGCTGTGTCTCTCATGTGTTCACTCCAGCTGAGACCTCGGCCACGCAGCTACACCCTCAGCCCAGCCCTGTTCCCTCCTCCTGGCTCCCCTGAGTATTAAGTTGGTGGCAGAGCCCCTGGGCCACACAGCAGCAGAGGAATGAGTCCCCTGATTTGACCACCTTAGTGCCCGGGCCACTATGTGTTGTCATCCCCTCTTCCTGGGTAATGTTTGCTGTCACCATTTGTCTCTCTGGAGGAAGACTGGCACCTGAGGGCCCTGGGGTAGATGGTACTAGAAAGAAACCAGGTGACCAGCTCCCAGAAGTCTGGGGTGCTCATCCTTTGTGTGATGTCAGCAGCACTGTGATACCTGGGTTCACCTGATCCTCAGGGCCCTGCCCCACCCTCCCTGGGTACCCAGGACCCTCTCGTTCACCCCTGTCCCCTACTCTATACACAGCTGCCACCAGAATTGCAGCCGGAAGAGCTCCCTGCACTTCCCCGGAGACGTGTTTGCTGCTCCCGAGCAGGTTGGAGGCAGCCCCACCCAGGGCCCCATACCCTACCTGGATGATGACATCCCCTTGCTGGAGGTCGAGGAAGAGCCAGGTGAGAGCTGGCACAGGCCTGCCCTACTGACCCCAGTGAGACCCAGCGCTGCCTCTGCCAGGGGAGTAACACTTGACAAGTTGGTCCTGAGGCTGGGGGCTGGACAAGATGGCCTGCAGGCTTCCTCACCAGGCATCTGGGCTTCCCTGGAAGCGAGCATGGACCACAGTGGGCTTTGACTCAGGCTCTGACGGGCCACCGCTCTGCCCTGGCAGTGTCACTGGAGCTGGGAGATGTGTCCCTGGTGTCTGTGTCCCCCGAGGGTCTGCAGCCAGCCTCCAACACGGGCAGCCGTGGCCACCTCATTGTGCAGCTGCAGGAGCTGCTGCACCACTGGGTCCTGTGGTCAGCCGTCAAGAGCCGCTGGGTGATCGTGGGTAAGTGGGCCCTCTGGCCCTGCCCCCTGTCTCACAGCTCCACCCCCGAAACACACAGGAACTGGGAGCCCACCCCCTCTCGCAGATGCCCCAGCTTCAGAGGCCTGGGCTGGGGTCTCTCCCTCTCTGACCCCCCCTCCTTCCTGTGCAGAATGAAGCTGGTCATGGCGGCTGTTGCTCATTGGCCCCTGCTGTGTGCCAGCCACTCACACTGGGCAGTAGCACAGAGCGTGCCACGCATGGGCCCTGGAGTTAGACCCACTTGAGTCTGAGTCCCAGTTTGGCCGCGTCCTAGCTGTGTGAATTTGGCTATTCCAGTCCGTTTAGCACTCAGTTCCTATTCTGTAATTGAGGATGAGAACGGTGGCTAGGAAGGCAGCTGTAAGTGGAGAGTATGTATAAAGACCTCAGCCCAGCGCATGGCATGCGGTAAGTGCTCAGTGAATGTCAAGTGCTATTATCATTGTCATCTTCGACAGTATTTCAGAGTTGTGTGAGATCAAGTAGTGCACCAGCTCTTCATAAACTATGAGGTGCTCTGAGGTGGTGGCCGCCTCTTGTCCAGGAGTATTAGATTATAGCTTATAGTCAAACCCCAGGGGACACCACAAAGCAACTGATCCCTGGCCCTGTAGGACCATCCCCAGCAAGCTTTGCCCACGGGCTGGCATGCAGGGCCTTCCCCCTCACCCTTAGGACACCCGCCCCCCAACAACCAGAGCAGTTGTCTCCCGGCACTTTGGAGCCCCACTGGGAATAGACCAGCTGGGCCCAGCCCCACCTGGTATAGCGCCCTTTCCTCACAGGGCTGTTCGTCTCCATCCTCATCTTATCCCTGGTGTTCGCCAGCCGGCTCCGCCCCGCCAGCCGGGCCCCGCTACTCTTCCGGCCTGATACCAACATCCAGGTGCTGCTGGACCTCAAGTACAACCTGAGCGCCGAGGGCATCTCCTGCATCACCTGTTCAGGTGAGGCTTCTAGCCAGGCCATCCCTGGCCCGCTCAGGTGTCCAGGTCCCAAAGACTGTTGGTCTGAGAGATGCAGGATCCAGGGTCCCCATCAATGCCAGACCTCAGGCAAATCCCACTCCCCTCTGAGCCCCCATGTTCCCACAGTTCATTCAACAGATGCCTGCTGGGTGCTGGCTCTGGGGAGGTACTGTGGGCGGGAGGCATAGGCTTCCCAAGCTCAGGGAGTTCACATTCCAGCTCTAGGGACCGGTCACTGTAATAGTAGATCTGAGCTTTGGTGGAGGAAGAATAGGGTGTCTTAGAGGCCCACGTCATGGAAGGCTTCCTGGAGGAAGTAACGTCTAGGCCAGAACTCACAAGAATTGGGAGGAGTTAGCCAGGCTGGGAGGGGAGAGGAGGAAAGCAGAGGGGTTAACCAGGTGGGGAGGGGAAAGGAGGGAAGGGGTGGGGTTAGCCAGGCTGGGAGGAGAAAGGAGGGAAGAGGAGGGGTTAGCCAGGTGAGGAGGGGAGCCCAGCCAGGACCCCAGCCAGGACCCAGCCAGAGCCCAGCCAGGACCCAGCCAGAGCCCAGCCAGGACCCCAGCCAGAGCCCAGCCAGAGCCCAGCCAGGACCCCAGCCAGAGCCCAGCCAGAGCCCAGCCAGGACCCAGCCAGGACCCTAGCCGGGACCCAGCCAGAGCCCAGCCCCTACTCCCTGTGCCTCTTCCTCTGGGAACTGCCTCTTGGAGGGACCCCTTCAGAGTACAGCAGAGTGCTTCGGCTTTACAAAGGGCAGGCGAGGCCAGAACCCAACGGGGCTGCGAGTCCCTCCCTGGGCAGGTCCTTTTACCTCTGCTTTCCACTCCATCAGGTGGGGTTCATGGGAACAGCCTCAGGATGGCTGTGAGGATTAAAACTTTGAAGTTGTAGTTCTCTCATTTCTAATTTAAAAAACCCAAAGAAAGGGCTAACACACAACACTTGAGGCAAAACAGGAATATATGTCTCCCACCCATGTCTGCCAGCTGATGACCTTGGGTCACTCTAACAGTCACTCCTGTTAATTGGATGCAGAGGATGTGATGTCCCACCCCCGAGGGAAGTGTGGCATCATCTCCACCCGACAGAGGCGGCAGAGTGGCACAGAGAGGGTGAGCACGGGGGCAGAGTGGCACAGAGAGGGCGAGCGGGGGCAGAGTGGCACAGAGACAGCAAGCAGGGGGCAGAGTGGCACAGAGAGGGCGAGCAGGGGGCAGAGTGGCACAGAGAGGGTGATCAGGGGGCAGAGTGGCACAGAGAGGGGGAGCAGGGGGCAGAGTGGCACAGAGACAGCGAGCAGGGGGCAGAGTGGCACAGAGACGGCGAGCAGGGAGCAGAGTGGCACAAAGACAGCAAGCAGGGGGCAGAGTGGCACAGAGACTGCAAGCAGGGGGCAGAGTGGCACAGAGAGGGCGAGCAGGGAGCGTTTCAGTGTTTTTCTCTGGGCAGGCTGATGGTGCCTTTCTCTGGGCCTAAAATTCCTATAAATTTGGTATTTGATTTTTTAAAAGTTCTTTCTAGTTTCTTTCTGACCCCTGACACCCACCCCCTCCAGTCCCTGGGCCCCAGTTCCTGAGACTGTCTCAGATCCCAGCCTCTTCCCTCTGCCCATCGGGCCCAGGCCGGGATGTCCTGCTGTCCTGCTGTCCTTGACATGGCGCTGGGGGGCAGGTCTGTTCCAGGAGAAGCCCCACAGCCTGCAGAACAACATCCGGACGTCCCTGGAGAAGAAGAGGCGAGGCTCAGGGGTCCCCTGGGCCAGCCGGCCTGAGGCCACCCTGCAGGGTGAGCACTGGGGGTGGAGGGTGGGGAAATCCTCCCTGGTGCTAGGGTTGAGGGCCCTGTAAGGAGAGCAGATAAAATTCCTTCTGGATTCTCCTTCAAGAAGGAGAGTGTGTGTTCCTGGTCACTGCAGAGGAGCTGGGGATGGGGGGTGAATTTGGGGCCCTCACCTCCCATCCCGCCAGGACAGTAGGCTCCCGCGACACCCTGGTCTGTGGTGCCCCCAGAGCCTCCCTGTGCACCAAAGCCACCCTGAGTGTCCAGGGGCAGAGGTGGGCATCCTGGGCCCTGAACACTGGCTTGTCCCTGCTGGAGTCTCCCTCAGAGGTGGGTGCTGGGTCAAGTGTACTGGGGGAATGAATGCCCCATCAGGCAGCTGTGTCTGTCCCTGTCACCCTACGGCACTGTTGCCACCTCTATCCTACTACTGTCACTCCCAGCACCAGCCCTGTGCCAACACTAGCACATTTTCAGCAGGATGTCCTCCATCACTGTCACCTCCGCTATCTAGGCCACCCCATCCCAGTGACGACCACCTCCCCCACCATCCCTACCACCCCATCCAGTGCCCACGACCTCCCCCACCATCCCTCCTACCCCATCCCTGTGCCCACCATCCCTGCCACCCCATCCCAGTGACTACCACCTCCCCCACCATCCCTGCCACCCCATCCCTGTGCCTACTATCGATACCCCACCATCCCTGCCACCCCATCCCTGTGCCTACCATCTCCCCCATCATCCCTGCCACCCCATCCCTGTGCCCACTATCTCCCCCACCATCTCTGCCACCCCATCCCTGTGCCTATCTCCCCCACCATCTCTGCCACCCCATCCCCATGCCCGCTATCTCCCCCACCATCCCTGCCACCCCATCTCTGTGCCCACTATCTCCCTCACCACCTCCCCCACCATCCCTGCCACCCCATCCTGTGCCCACCACCTCCCCCACTATTATTGCCATGGACCTGGTCCAGTAGAGAGGGGCACAGCCAGCATTTTGAGATGAGCCCAAGGCCAGGACTGAGCTCGTTAGTCGACAGAGCTGAGGGTGGGCTGCTCCACGGTCAGGAGAAGCCAGTCGAGGTCAAGTCCACCCCTCTTTCATCCCTTATTTGTCCGTAGATTTCCCAGGCACCGTGTACATCTCTAAAGTGAAGAGTCAAGGCCACCCCGCTGTCTATAGGCTCTCCTTCAATGCCAGCCTGCCTGCTCCTTGGCAGGCTGTGTTGCCCGGGGATGGAGAGGTGCCGTCCTTCCAGGTGAGCCTGGGCTGTCGTGAAGTGAGCCGCCACCACTGTGGGTGGTGGGGGGCTCTCAGGGCCACACTGGTGGGCAGCCCTGGCCACATAGGGAGGGAGAAGCAGCTTTGAGGATGAAGACCCCCCTCCCCTAAACCAGCCATGTCTGTGACAGGGACCTGCCGAGTGGTAGCAGCGTGGGCTTCTGAGTCAGCCAGGCCTGGATTCAAATCCTGGCTCTGCCATTTATTAACTGTGTGTCTTTGGGCAGATTACTTACTCTCTGAGCCTCAGTTTCCTCATCTGTGACATGGGGATGCAACAAGCACCAGCCAGCATTGTTGGAGGGGTGTGAGGTGAGGCCTGTGCCGTGCAGAACGCCTGGGTGCAGTCCCTCCTCAGGCAGTGGCGGCCAGGAATCTTGCTGTCCTTGGTAGCTGCTCCAGCGCTGCAGAAAGGAGTCCCCGAGCCCAGACTTGAGTTTTCCCCTTCATGGGAGTCATTTGTGTTTCTTTTCTTTTTCTTTTTTTGGGGGGTGGGGGGAGGACAGGGGCTTGCTCCGTCACCCAGGCTGGAGTGCAGTGGCATGATCATAGCTCATTGCAGCCTCGACCTCCTGGGCTCAAGCGATCCTCTCTCTTCAGCCTCCTGAGTAGCTGTGACCACAGGCACACACCACCACGCCAGCTAATTTTATCTTTTATTTTTTGTAGAGACAGGGTCTCTCTGTGTAGCCCAGGCTCATTTGTGTTTCTTTAACGTGGTACGCACCCTCCATGGTGACAGGGAGACGCGCCAATTCATTTGTTCAGGATTTATATTTCCATTTGGAAGATGAGGTCTCTGAGGCTTTTCCTGCCTCTAAGCCTCTGCACGTGCAGTTCCCACTGCCTGAAAAGCTTTTCCTTCAGCTTCGTGCGTGGCTGACTCCTTGGTGCTCGTTCAGGTCTCGACACGCCTGTTGGTCCCCACAGAGCCCTGCCCCGGCGCCGTTCTCGCCTTGCCCTCCTCTCCCTGCCATTTATCCTGTCTTATCTTCCTTATTCTCGGAAGCCATCATCATTGCCAGCTCCAAGAGGTCAGGGACCGTGCCCCTCAGAGCTTGGCACACTGCCTGGCATGGGACAGACACTCAGTGAATGATTGTTGAAGGAAGAAACAAGGCTCAGAGAGGGAGGAAGGGATTTGCCCAAGTGCTGAACTCAAACCCAGGCCTCCCAAGCCTCTGCCCAGGGCTCTGTCCCCAACTCCGAGGACTGGGACAGGGTGAACTATGCCGAGGAGGGAGGGGACGGAGCCTGAGGCTGGCCCAGGCTGAGGCAGCCCCCCCGAGTCATGTGTCTTGTCTCTGTCAACCCACTGCTTAGGTGTATAGAGCGCCTTTTGGTAACTTCACCAAGAAGCTGACCGCTTGTATGTCTACAGTAGGGCTGCTCCAGGCGGCGAGCCCCTCCCGCAAGTGGATGCTGACGACCTTGGCCTGTGATGCCAAGCGGGGCTGGAAGTTTGACTTCAGCTTCTACGTGGCCACCAAGGAGCAGCAGCACACCCGGTAACAGAGCCTGGCAGACAAGCCGGTGCCCATCAGCCCGGCTGCTTCTTTGCCCTTTTCTCTCTTTTCTCTCTCTTTTCACATGAGGGATGCCAGCAGGCCCCCTCACTTTTTTTTTTCTTACTCTGTTGCCCGGGCTGGAGTGCAGTGGCACAATCTTGGCTCACTGTAACCTCTGCCTCCCAGGTTCAAGTGATTCTCCTGCCTCATCCTCCTGAGTAGCTGGGATTACAGGCATGCACCACCACTGGTACCTGCTTAATTTTTGTATTTTTAGTAGAGATGGGGTTTTGCCATGTTGGCCAGGCTGGTCTTAAACTCCTGAGCTCAGGTGATTCACCTGCCTTGGCCTCCCAAAGTGCTGGGATTACAAGCGTGAGCCACTGCACCCAGCCCTGAGGGATGCCAGCAGACTCCTTTAAGAAACTGCTGGCCAGGTGCGGTGGCTCATGCCTCTAATCCCACCTTGGGAGGCCGAGGTGGGCGGATCACGAGGTCAGCTGATAGAGACCATCCTGGCTAACACGGTGAAACTCCTTCTCTACTAAAAATACAAAAAATTAGCCGGGCATGGTGGCATGCACCTGTAGTCCCAGCTACTCAGGAGGCTGAGGCAGGAGAATCACTTGAACCCAGAGGCAGAGGTTGCAGTGAGCCGAGATCGCGCCTCTGCACTCCAGCCTGGGCAACAGAGCGAGACTCCGTCTCAAAAAAAAAAAAAAAAAAAGAGAAAAAGAAACTGCTGTCCATTTCCACCTACCTGCTCAGATGGGTCTCTGCCCAGGGCTGGGGAGTGGAGAACATTGGCAAAGAGACGGGCCCGGGAGCTGCTCCCCACCTTGATAGCTCCTCAGGGGTTGCAGTGGCCACCTGGCTGTCCCTCTGGCATACCAGGCCCCTTTCCATCTCAGGCCCTTTGCATTTACTGCTCTCTGTGCCTAGAATGCTTTCCCCAGGTCCTCAAGTGCGAGACAACTTCTCAAGATTCAAGTCCCTGTCCAAAAGTCATCTCTTGGGAGAGGCTGTCCCTCTCCAAGTGCCACATCCAGCCTCTCTCCATACATCACCCACTGCTCTCCTGGCCCCATTGCCACCTGCCACCATGCTGACCTGCAGTGTTACCTGTCTTCCCACAGGAGCACACAGGCATCCTGTGGTAGCACCTTGGCCATCTCATTTGGTGCCGCCTCCCCAGCACCTGTCACGGTGTCTGGGGTAGTAGGTACAAATAAGTACTTGCTGAATGAATGAATGAGTACACTCCACACTTCCTGGACAAGGCACTCACCCACACTCTAAATATATCATTAATTCAGAAAATGTTTATTTAATGCCCCCGCCCCTTCCACTGGAAGGAGAGCGAGGGGAGGGCCCCTGTCGCATTCACTTGCCACAGGCCCAGTCCCTGCTAGCACCCAGTGTGAAGTCGGGTCCCCACTACATGCCGAGTCAGAGGCTGCATTCTGTGCTCTCGGGATCTCCACGCCATCCAGGGGCACCTTTTCTGGGGTTTCATTCCCCATGTTGTAAACACAGCCCAGCATCCATTTATCTATGGAGGCCATATTAGCCAAAGGTCTCCTCTCTCCGCCGTTCACTGATTTAACAAACTGTGGGCTTCAACTGTGCCGGCACTGTGCTAGGGATATGGTAGTGACAAAGACAGATGTGACTCCTGCCCTCGGGCTGTCTAGCGGGAGACAGGCCGCTAACAAGTAAACAGCGATATCATTCCAAACTATGATACGTGCTCTTGAAAGAAATAGCCCCACTGTCATTGTGGAGAACAGTGGTACAAGGCCATGCTCGGTGACACACAGGGACTGTGGTCTCTGACAGAACTCGGTGATACGCGGGGACTGTGGTCTCTGACAGGACTCGGTGACACACAGGGACTGTGGTCTCTGACAGAACTTGGTGATGCACGGGGACTGTGGTCTCCGATGGGGCTCAGTGACACATGGAGACTGGTCTCTGACGGGGCTAGCTTTGGAGTGTCAAACACCCACAGGAGCCTGAACTCTGCATGGGGCTGAGGGCTGCAGCTTGGAGGCCAGGGAATGGCAGGACAGCCACCCACTGGGTCCTTTCCAGCCTGGGACCCTGACTTGGGGGTGGGGGCCCCTCTGCCTGTCCTCCCCTGAGCCCCAGGCTGGGCTCACTCTGCACAGACACATCAGTGGGCCAGGGGTCAGGCAGGCTGCCTGGATGAGCTGGAAACATTCTAGAAAGAACTTTGAGCTGCACTGGGTCTAGTGGTTAGCCAGCTGTTGACACTGGAGCCCTTCCTTCCTATAGAATCTAGAGACTCCCTAACTGTTGGGGTTGAGGCAAGGCTGGGGGCTTCTGAGCGAGGACCACTAGGGTTGGCCCTGGGGTCCCTCCTGAACCCTCGTACCCCCGGGGGACAGTTTGAAAGCTGCTGGTCTTCTCCACCCTTCATGACTCCTATGGGGAGACTGAGACCCAGAGGGGCAGGGCCTTTACTAGGTTCCCATAGTCAGCCTTGGCAGGGGCGGGGATAGAACAGCCTCCAGACCCCCAGCCCAGGGCACTTCCCCCAGCCCTCAACCTGAGAACAAATCCCCATGCTGGGGCAGAGCCCGAGTCCAGACCCCATGACACCCCAGCCCCAGTCCCAACCCTGGCCTGCTGGCGTCAGCTCCCCTGACTCCTCCTAGCCTTTCCGGCCTCAGCCCGGCCTCCGTTCCCTCCACAGGAAGCTGTACTTCGCCCAGTCCCACAAGCCCCCCTTCCACGGGCGCGTATGCATGGCACCCCCTGGCTGCCTGCTTAGCTCCAGCCCCGATGGGCCTACCAAAGGCTTCTTCTTCGTGCCTAGTGAGAAAGGTACGGCAAGGGCACACAGGTGGGGACCTCAGGAGCTGAGACCTCGGGGCTCAGGAGCTGGACCCTGCCTTCCCTTACAGCTGTGACTCCCTGTTCGCAGTGCCCAAGGCCCATCTCTCAGCCACCTTTGGCTTCAACCCCTGCGTGAACACGGGCTGCGGGAAGCCGGCGGTGCGGCCACTAGTGGATACCGGGGCCATGGTCTTTGTGGTCTTCGGCATTATTGGCGTCAACCGCACTCGGCAGGTGGACAACCACGTCATTGGAGACCCGGTACGGGGCATGCGTTGGGCAGATGCCGAGGGCCCCAGCTGCAACAGTCTTGCAAATAAGCACCTGTCCAGGGAACCATGTCCAGCTCCTCACACCCCCTCTTGGCTCCTCAATGGCTCCTCTAACCCAGACAGAACCCCGATGGGCCCCTGGGGGTCCGGTTTTTCTTGAGGACTCAACGGCGTTGACCTCTTAGATTCACCCAGGAATCTGGGTTTAGGGCCCAAGCTGGATGCCTGTGAGGGACTGGAATGGAGAGAGGGCAATCCAGGTGGACACCTCTGTGCCTTCCTCCTTGCCCTCCCCCTTCCTCTGAGCTCGGCCGTGGCTTTCTCTCTGAGGCCTCCCTCCCTCACATGCACTCCTGTCCAATGTGGGGCTCTTCAGTTTTTGAAAGCACTGGTTGAGCCGGGACTGTTCTGGGCACGTAGTGGGTGCTAAAGATTCCTAGAAGGAAGGACAGGTGGGTGTCCTTTGCCTTTATTAGTCACAGCCCAGCGAGGTACACGGGAATGGCAGCCATGGAGTAAGTCGGGGGCAAGGTGGAGTCGGAGGAGATCTGTGTGTTCAGTCCACACTGGGTGTCTGCAGGCGCTCGGAGCAGGGGTGGGAGGACCAGGCAGGTTCTGCAGGACAGTGAGGATGTGGCTGTCTGGGAGGGTGGGGAGAAAAGCAAGAAGTCCAGGTGAGAAGGTGGTGAGGGAAGGGGAGGAGGTGAAACAGAAGGTCCTGTGTGGGGTGGGCAGTGATGGGAGCAGAAGACGCTGGCGGGGGCAGGGCAGAGGGTTAGGGTGGAGCAGTGGGTGAGCAGTTGCAGGCTGCCAACATGAGGGTGACAGGTAGCAGGAAGCTGCTGGAGGTTCTGCCCCAGGGTTGGGGGTGAGCACCCAGGACTGAGTCCCCGTCTCACTGAGCGGCCCGGGCCGGCTTGTGTCTCCTTGGGAAAGGGTAGTGTTGTCTACGACAGCAGCTTTGACCTCTTCAAGGAAATTGGGCACCTGTGTCGCCTCTGCAAGGCCATCGCAGCCAACTCCGAGCTGGTGAAGCCGGGTGGGGCCCAGTGCCTGCCTTCAGGTGCGTGGGGTGTGGGGAGCTGGTTCCTCCAAGGGAGGATGGACTGACTGGGGAGGCACAGAGGCCGTGGTCCAAGGTAGACAGCCCGAAGGACAGTGTCTGGCATGTGGGGGTCTTTTGCAGATGTGTATCTGTGCTGAGCATGTCCACACCAGGGTGGGGTGTGTGCCGGCAGTCGAGGGTTTTTGGATGTGAGCAGGCTTGTGTGTGAACAGGACTGGTGCAGAGGTGCATGTGTGTGGGATGGGGGCACATCTGCAGGAGTAGCTTTTCCAAAATTAGGGGGCAGGGCCAGGGGCTGGCCCCACAGCCAATGTGGATGAGGTCACCGCCGGGGTGTCCCTGGGAGGGGCCCACAGGTCATGTTCCACCCTGATGGCAAATGCATGTTGTAGGTTTCCCAATGCCGTTGCCAATGGTTACAAGCACTCTAAGCCTCAGAGGTATGTGAGTGCGTGGGCACAGGTGTGATGCAGGGGGACAGGCTCTTCCAGGGCCACCACCCACTCCCTTTCTTGCCTCTCCCCGCAGGCTACAGCATCTCCTCCTTCCTACAGATGTTGCACCCTGAGTGCAAGGAGCTGCCCGAGCCCAACCTGCTCCCGGGGCAGCTGTCCCACGGGGCAGTGGGCGTCAGGGAGGGCCGCGTGCAGTGGATCTCCATGGCTTTCGAGTCGGTGAGCCCAGGCAGCTTCGCTGGGTGCCATGCTGCGTACTTACCCGGGGTGTGCCACCTCTGATCCCAGCCCTCTTCCCAGATCGGGGGGGAGATGCTGAGGCCCAGAGAGGTGGAGTGACTTGCCTGAGGTCACATAGTTAGTGGGTGTCAGTGTCGAGTGTGAAACCAGACCGCCTAACTGCAGAGCTCTGCCCTTTCTTCCCCATGGGCGGCCTGCCAGTTCCCTTCCACCCACCTTTCCCCTTCCCTCCCTCTCCACCAACTGGGGGTCCACGGTATTTTTTAGTCTCTGGTCTGTAGGGGCCGGTGGAAGTCCAGGATGCCCCCCTCTGCCACTGTGGGAGGCCAGGTTGGGGCCCCAGACCCTGGCAGCCTCCCTCAGGGTGGCCAGGAGTCCGGCCATCCCCCGTACCTCCCTGCTGCCTGTCACCCCTGGATGCTCGCTGGGCTCTGCCCAAGGAGGCATAGGCACACATGTGTGCACATACCCACACATGCACACACTCCTGACCTGGGCACTGTGGGGACTCTCGGCCCTGGCACGTGGCTCTCCCAAGCTTGGCAAGTCTGTCCCTGCTGCCTCCGTGCAGAGACCTGGGCTCAATCCTTGCTGGGATCCTGGTGTGCTCTGTGTCCCTGAGCAAGTTACTCGTCCCCTCTGGCCTCATCTGTAGAAGAGCCCCTCTGGCAGGTGTGGAGATAAGAACACATGGGAAAGTCTGGGGACTAAGAATCAATGTGACGGCTTAACTGGGGAGGTGATTCTCCTCTGGCCCCCCACCCTGACTTCCTTCCCACTATTTATTTGTGTTACTCATTGCACAACCAACGAAACCAGCCACCAACCAGGAGGGCCTCAGAGCCCTCAGCGAGCCCCCAGGCAAATGCAGACACCAGTTCAAAGCCCCAGATGGATCTTTTTTAGGTTATGTTTTTTTTGCTGTGGTAAAATATACATAAGGTAAAATTGACCATCTTAACCGGTTTTTTTGTTTGTTTGTTTGTTTGTTTTGAGTCAGAGTCTCTGTCACCCAGGCTGAAGTGCAGTGGCACGATCTTGGCTCACTGCAACCTCCACCTCCCGGGTTCAAGCACTTCTCCCACCTCAGCCTCCCCAGTAGCTGGGACTACAGGTGCACACCATCACACCTAGCTAATTTTTTTTATTTTTATTTTTTGGTAGAGACGGGGTTTCACCATATTGGCCAGGCGGGTCTCGAACTCCTGACCTCAGGTGATCTGCCTGCCTCAGCCTCCCAAAGTGCGGGGATTATAGGCGTGAGCCACTGTTCCCAGCCGGTGACTGGTTCATTTTACTCAGTGCAAGGTTCACCATGTTGCAGCAAGTGTCAGAACTCACCTCCCTCTGCAGGCTGAAGCCCCAGGCTGAAGCCCCAGGCAGTTCCAGGGAGGAGAGAAGTCCCCACTCAGGCTCACCACACGGCAAGGCGCCCGCTTCCAAGCTGACCCCACCAGCACTCAGACACGCACGCACCCACGCACACACACACGCAGACCTACTATGAACTGGCTTGTGCTCAGCAAGAGCAGAATTGATGAGCAGATACCTTAAGAATCTTTTAGAGCAGGGCGAGTGCCTATTTCTCTCATTCATCATCCATGAGCACCTCTCGGGGCTGGGCACTGTGGGCCAGCCAGGCTGCTCCTGCCCTTGCAATTCACAGTCCCACCTGCCAGGGCCAGGCAGGTTGCCAGGCAGTGACAAGAGCAGGGGAAACACTGAGGGTTTGGAGACACTAAGGAGGCCCACCTTGGGGCATCAAGGAAGGCTTCCTGGAGGAGATGGAACCCCAGAAAGCCCTGAAGGATGAGCAGGAACTGGCTGAGCAGGCAGAGGGAACAGCATGCACTCTGTGTGGATAGGAGAGCATGGGGGGCCCTGGGAGCTGAAAGGAGTTCTGGTGGACAGGGACTGTGGTTGCATGTGGACCAGTGCTGCTGTCACAACCACATGATGCCTCCAGAAGCTGGTGGGGACTCATTTTGGATTGAATCGTTGTTCACACCCTCCCCAACACACGCAGCACTCCATTGGTGGCCGCAGAGCAGACCAGCCATGCCTGGGAAGGGCAGGTGGGCCACAGCCCCTGCCTGTCTCACCAGCTCACGTCTCTCCCCACAGACCACGTACAAGGGCAAATCCTCCTTCCAGACCTACTCGGACTACCTGCGCTGGGAGAGCTTCCTCCAGCAGCAGCTGCAGGCCTTGCCGGAGGGCTCAGTCCTGCGCCGGGGCTTCCAGACCTGCGAGCACTGGAAGCAGATATTCATGGAAATCGTAGGCAAGCGGCAGCCTCGACCCTCCATCCTGGGTGGGCAGGAGGCAGAGGGACCTGGGGCCGGGAGGGCACAGAGCGGCCTGAGTCACACTCTCCATCCTGGCCAAGAGCCCTGAGGAAACCGGGTGGCACGGTGGCTGGGACATTGATCAGAGGCTGGAGTTTGGGTCCTCTCCTGTCGGGGGCATCTGGCCACGTTCTCTGATCTGGACTTTGGCCACCTAAAAAGTAACAGTCATGACCATGATGGCAGCTGCCAGTTACCAGCCCCTCCTAGGTGCCTAGGCTCCGGGCTGAGGGCCTGCCTGACCTGTGTTCTCTTCAACTCCAAACAAGGCCGGTAGGGTAGGTCCTGTTATGACCCCATTTTACAGACTGGGAATCGGAGTCCCAGAGAGGTCAAGGACTCACCCCAGCAGCACAGCTTGCTGCGACCGCCCACACAGCAGCGCACTGAGGCCCTGTCCTCCCTTGCAGGGGTGCAGAGCGCCCTGTGCGGCCTGGTGCTATCCCTGCTCATCTGCGTGGCCGCGGTGGCTGTGTTCACTACCCACATCCTGCTCCTGCTGCCCGTGCTCCTCAGCATCTTGGGTACGTAGGCGAGGGGCTGGCGGGCACCCGGCTGGTAGGGACGGGAACAGGCAGTCTCCCCGGTGACCCCAGGTAGCCTCCAGGCCTCTGAACCCTTCACTGTCACATCTCAGTGGAGGCTCATAGGACTGTCTCTCCTGCATGTCTGTGCTCCTGAGCAGAGCCGGGGTACCCAGGTAGTAGCCCTCAGCTCAGTGATGTGTTGCTGCACCTGTCCCCTCCCTCAGGGGTCCCCTCGGTGTGCCTTGTCTCTCCTGTCACCTGAGGGTGGGGGCTGGACTCCAGACCTCCCTGTTCCCCTGAGGCCTCCAGGGCGGGGGATCCGAGCTGCCTCCCCTGCTGTCTCCTTGCAGGCATCGTGTGCCTGGTGGTGACCATCATGTACTGGAGCGGCTGGGAGATGGGGGCTGTGGAAGCCATCTCCCTGTCCATCCTTGTTGGCTCCTCCGTGGATTACTGCGTCCACCTGGTCGAGGGCTACCTGCTGGCTGGAGAGAACCTGCCCCCCCACCAGGCCGAGGTGTGCACCCTGCCCGCCTTACCCACTTCCCACCACATTGGGTCTTCTCCCACCTGGGTGCAGCTGAGGGACCCTCAAGGGCAGCTGAACATCCCAGCACCAGGACCCCCATGCAGGCTGTGTTCTAGAAACTAAGGTTTCCCAAAGCTGATCCCCAAGCCCCAGGGACTCAAGTTCTAAGGTCCACACCTCCCAGCCTCAGTCTTCCCAAGTGAACAATGAGAGGGTTGGACAGACGCAGGATTCCAAGGGGGCCCTCCTGCTTCACGCTGCCCCAAGTCCATGGCTCATTCTCCTTCCAGCCATGACCCAGAGGCCGCAAGTCTGCTCCAGCCCCTGGTGGCTTGGTGAGGACATGTTCACATACTCAGTGCCAAAACCGGCTCTGGGCCTAGTAACGATTTTTTTCTTTAGTTTGGAATTGCGTTGGTGTGAAAACATTCACAAATGTGTAAAGATCAAAGCAGTTACACAGGACCTACTGTGCAGACCCTCGCGTCCTGTTGCCATAGCAACACCTACCTGGTTCCTACCCTCCCAACCCTGGGAGGCCACTTGCAGCTCTCATCCCAGTAACAGAGCAGGAACCTGGCGTGGGGTGGGGGTGCGTGATTCCCCAGGTGCTGGCCAGAGGGGTCCCGCAGGCAGGCTGGGCTCCCAGCTCTCCTCTTGCCCCCAGGACGCCCGAACGCAGCGCCAGTGGCGTACGCTGGAGGCCGTGCGGCACGTGGGCGTGGCCATCGTCTCCAGTGCCCTCACCACAGTCATCGCCACAGTGCCCCTCTTCTTCTGCATCATCGCCCCATTTGCCAAGTTCGGCAAGATTGTGGCACTCAACACGGGCGTGTCCATCCTCTACACGCTGACCGTCAGCACCGCCCTGCTGGGCATCATGGCGCCCAGCTCTTTCACTCGGACCCGGACTTCCTTCCTCAAGGCCCTGGGTGCCGTGCTGCTGGCAGGGGCCCTGGGGCTGGGTGCCTGCCTCGTGCTCCTGCAGAGCGGCTATAAGATTCCCCTGCCCGCAGGGGCCTCCCTATAGCCCGGGACGGGCTCTGGACACTTGCACCTTTGGTCCCGTGGGTGGGGGACAGGAGCTGCTTCCCAGCTCGGCTTCAGCTAGCTGTGTCCCCAGGCCTGGGCCCAGGGTGCCCTGCGGGCCAGCGTGGAGGCTGACACCCACACAGATGGTGTGGACCATGCTGCCTTGCGGAGCTGGGAGTTGGAGACAGCCGCCACCCCACAGGCCGGGCTACTGGCAGCCACACTCGGCTTTTTGCCCAGTGGCAGAAGAGACCAGCCCTCCTCCCATGCCCGGTCACCATGGGGGTCAGGTTATTTTTGTAGGGGGTCTCCCTCTCACACTGCCTCAGTGCTCACAACCTTCCAGTGTGGATGTTACAGGGTGGCCCCCATTCTACCGATGTGAAAACCGAGGCGCCAGGACACAGTGGCTGCCCTGTCGCTGGATCAGTAGCAGAGCCAGAGCTGCCTCCGAGCTCCATGCCGCCCTCGGGAATCATACAGGAAGAGCACAGTGGATCCAGGGTGGGGGCCTCTCACCCCCTACCCCCGCCCCCCCGCAACCCTCCCCTTCAGCTTTACGGCGGCCAGTGCTGAATGGCCCTGTGGCCCTCCCTGGGCCTTTTGGTCTTGGCCAGAGAAGACAGAAGGCCCCGGCTTGGGCTTCTGCATGTCCTACCCCTGACCCCAGCCTCAAGGGGCCCCTCAAAGGCCCTCTCTGGGGGCTCTGGGGCTCAGCACAGCTTTCCTCATGGATCTAAGCCCCCGTCTTTCCCACCTGACTCTGAGTGGATGTTTTGGGAGATGGCCCCTGTGGGGAGGAGCTGCCGTGCCTGCCGCCTGCTCACGGCAGAAGGTTGCTATTAAAATGACATAGGATTGCAGACTGCTGCTGTTAATACGAGCATTTTAAGCACCACTGTCTCTACCGCTTTTCTCAAGTTGAAGTGACCTTGCGCGCTGCCCAGCCTGAACCTGGCGCAAAGGCTGGGGCTGGCGCCAGAGGGAGAGGTGGGTGGGCTGGAGGGTGACCGACCCTCCTGGAACAGGTCACAGGGCACTCTGGGGGAGGTGGGGTTCAAGAGATGCTTCTCTCTTTAAGGGGTCCAACTGGCTCCACAGAGGGGGCATTTTGAGGATGCCTTTGGTGTGCCAAGTATTGTGCTGGGCACTGAGCTCTTTCCCTGGGGACAGACATTGCCACCAGGCTTTATGAGTGTGGACTCAGATTGAGCTGGAATGAATTCCTGAGGGTGGGAAAGACATCAAAGGGGGTTTCCAGGCCAGCCCTCCTGGCCTTCTGTAAATATTAACTGGGGGCCTGGGGATGCAAGACAGACATACACCATTGTGTCCTCCACTTAGCAAGTGTTTGTTGAGGGACTGTCAGACCTTGGCCCACCATGCATAGTGAAGAAAGACATCAAACAAGCAATGAGTGAGCCTAGCAGGCGGCACTGACTGTGCCAGAGGCTCTCCTCAGAGTTTGTGTCCGTGTCCCGGGGCTGCCATGAAAAAGCTCCACGCACTGTGTGACTTCCACAACAGAAGTTTAGTCTCACAGTTCCGGAGGCTGGATGTCCAAAAGCAAGGTGTTGGCAGCGTTGCTTCCTCCTGCAGGCTTTCAGGGAGTCCGTCTCCTGCTTTTCTGGCTTCTGCTGGTTGGTAGCAAACCAGCCTTCCTGTTCCTTGTCTCCAAGAGGCGTCACTCCAGCTTCTGCCTCTGTCCTCACGTGACTTCCTTAGTCTGTTTCTCTGTTTAGGTCACCTTCTTTCTTTCTAAGAGGGGCACCAGGCATACTGGATTAGGCCCCACCTTAATTACTTCATTTTAACTTGGTCATCTACAAAGAGCCTATTTCCAAATCTCGTATTCACAGGTATCCAGGAGTTAGGACTTCAACATCTTTCCAGGGACACAGCAGGGTTCCCATGTGTGAGCTCACTTGTTAACCATAAGGAATAGGTGTTGTCACACCCATTTTGCACACGGGGCAGCCAAGGAACTGAGATTGACTTGCTTGGATCACGCAGCTACTGAATGGTGGAGCCAGGTGCCGAGCCCCACCAGCCTGCCCCCAGGGTGTTTCCTCAGCCATTAAGATTCACAGCCTCTCAATACAGTCTAACAAAGGCTGATGGTGGTTACAGGGTTGTCTGAGGTTGGTGGTCAGATCAAGAGGCCTGTTCTTAGAAAATCTGGAATGATAACCCTTGTGTTTGTACAATGCTTCATACCTGAGCATCTTCCCATCCAACATCTGGAAAACCTGGACCCTTGGAGGCCCAGCCAAGAGCGCGGTGGCTGAGGGGAAGGACCATGGCCCGAAGCACACAGCCCTGAAGGGCCTGATCAGGGCACAGGCTGGGCTCTGACCTGGGACCCACTGGCGGCGGTCCCCAGATGTGCAGGAGGCCACATCTGCAGGGTCAGTCCTCGTCCGAGTGACCACCCATGCAGGGGAAATGGGGCAGGCTGGTGGGAGGAGGCCCGGTAGGAGCAGAGGGGAGGGGAGGGGCTGGCAAATTGACAGGATGCCCCAGAAGGTGCTTAGAAAAAGGATCTACATCTCCAAGTGCTTGTCCTGAGACCTTCCCAAAAGCTTAGTTTTAATATGGAGATAGAATCATTTGCATATCATTTGCATGCAGTTCAAATAATGCCCATTTGGCCAGGCGCAGTGGCTTGAGCCTATAATCCCAGCACTCTGGGAGGCCGAGGCAGGTGGATCACACGAAGTGAAGAGTCCAAAACCAACCTGGTCAACGTGGCAAATCCCCGTCTCTACTAAAAATAACAAAAATTAGCCGGGCATGGTGGTACACATTTGTAATCCCAGCTAGTTGGGAGACTGAGGCACAAGAATCACTTGAACCTGGAAGGTGGAGATTGCAGCGAGCCGAGACTAGGCCTGGGAGACAGAGCGAGACTGTCTCAAATAAATAAATTAATTAATTAATTAATAATAATAATAATAATAATGCCCGTTTGTAAAGAAACCCTCACCTCGCCCATCTCCTTTTGTGGTACAGCTCTTCTTCCTTCCCCTGGCCTCTGTCTTTTCAGCATGTTGTGGGGGTTTTGGGCAGGCAGGTCCACGGTGGAGGAGCCAGGCCCTATGTCACTGTCATCTCCCCCAGGGTGGCGAGGGCTCCGTGGCACATGTACACCTCTGATGTAACCCTCATGCTCCTGTGAGTGGAGTTCCCATTTCACATATGAGCACTCAGAGGCCCAGAGAGGGGAAAGAGCACACACCCAGCATGCTGCCAGGCAGCTTCCCTCCCCGCCGGCCTCTGGCCAGGGTCACCCCTGGGGATGGCATTCTCAACTTCAGGTCTGCGTCTCATCAAAGCTGACCTGTCTGGCCCTCGTCTGGCCCTGTTTGGTGCCTGACCTGTCCAGCTCTCAGTGGGTGGTAGTTCCTCCAGGAGCGGGGCCACGGCCAGGCTGGGGAAAGGCTGTGAGTGTTTGGGAGTTTCCGAGAACTCTGGCCACACAACCAGTTGCCTACTTACCTCCAAATAGATCCCCCTTCATCTTGTTTGTGAATACTGGCGCCACAGGGTCCCAGAGGCACTAACTCCCACGAAAAGAACCTTGACCTTCCTTTGCCACTGATGCACAGCTCATGGTCTTAATGAGCTTTGCTGAGCGTTAATGAGATGCTCTTTGTTAGCTCAGGCACAGCAGGTAGCCCGAGGTCTATGAGGATGTGCAGACATTTAGCGTGCCAAGGTGGCAGCGCATGGCACAGAGGAGGGGCTAAGGGCATGAGGAGAGTGAGAGGAGAGGGACCCCTACCCCCTGCCAAGGTTCCCTGAGCCCCCGCTTCTCTCTCCTTCCCCTTGGAGACCAGGAGGTATCAATGTGTGCTTGTGTGTATGGAGCGCCTGCCTTGCCTGGACAAGAATCTGTGCATTCTCGGGAATCTTTAGAGCACTGGTCAGAGGGAATGCTTTTACCCTATTTCACTGCTAAGCAACTGAAGCCCAGAGACATGAGCTGTGCCCAGGTCCACCCCACCAGCTGACAAGGGGCCTTGAGGAAGGGCAAGGCTGTGCCGACTCCCATGTCCACCCAAGGAAGCTGGACTTTACCCTGGAGGGAATGGAAATTACAATGAAAGGTTTTTAACAACAGAAGACCATTTTATGTTTATCCATTTGGTAAGGATCTACAAGGTTGATAGCACGCTGCTGGCCGGGCTAAGGGGACACGGGCTGCCACGCATTGCTGGTGGGCATGTAACAGATTCCACTGAAGTGGAGGGTAATTTGGCAGTCACTATCAAAATTACAATCTCACAGTTCTTTTGATTGAGCAATCTTGCTTCTGAGAATCTATCCTGCAGCTAAACTTCCTACGCTGGCCAAGTGTAGAAGTTATTCACTAGAGGCTTGTCCGGTGCAGCAAAGGGCTGTGAGCCCCCCACATCCATTGGCACAGGGGCGATGGAACATTCTGTAGCCATATTAAGAACAAGGAAGCATTCTATGTAACAACATGAAAAAAAAATTGCCAAGAGATATTACTACAGAAATGTATTATCTAGATGATATTTTGTAAGCAGGGGAGAGACGTGGCTGTCATTTGCTCCTTAGAAAGCTCTGTCTGGCTGCAGGGCTGAGGGTGGAGGGGAGGCAGAGAGAGCAGGGAGGAAGGAGAGAAGGAGCTCACCCTGTTCAGAAGGCATCGGCAAATGTCAACTGACTTGCTCTGCCCTGGAGGCATCGCCAGGAGATGCTGGCACCAGCGCCAGCCACCCTCCCTGCCTTCCCTGAGTAAGGACGTGGCAGGACTGCCCTGGCCTGCTCCAGAGCCAGAATCCCAGTCAGAGGCTTTGGAGCATTGAGCAGCATGACATTGCCTGATGCTGCTCCCTTGCCCACTCTTGTAGTTGAGCAGAGGGGATGCTTGGGAGGGGACCACACAGGGTAACAGAAAGAGGCCGGAGTTCGGATACAGCCATCCTGCGGTGCAGTCACGGAACCCTTCCTCACCCTGCCTCTGTCAACTGTGTGAATGTAGGCAAGTCACATTCCCCATCTTAACCTGTTTGCCCATCCATTCAATAGAGTAATTAATACCCATCGTGCGTGATCGTGTTTTAATAAGATGATGTTTGCCAAGGGCTTGGCACAGTGATACCTCTAAAACCATCATCCCGACACCATCGTTGTTATGAAACAGATTTCTCCCAACTCAGGACAGCATTTATGCACTTGGAATTGCAAAGCACTTCGATAAATAGGAACTATTCTGTCCCTGGCTGGTCCCTCTCCAACTGCTGGTGGTATATGTTTTCTTCTCCTATTGATGTGGGGCCCAGCCATGTGATTTTTGTTGTCCCTGGGGATCTTGTCAAGAGCGAGGCCAGTGCAGGCTTGTAGTTCCTGTCCAAGGGGACCTCCCTGTGCTTCTGTGCCTCCCTGGGAAGAGCAAGCACCAGCTAGCCCACTGGTGCCAGCAGGTTGAGAGACACATGGAACTCACTTCAGCCAACGTGTGGCCTGGAGCCAGGTTGCGCTGGTCCTTGCATAGGTCAACTGACTCCCAGCTGACACCAACAAGTAACCGTCATGCAAAGCCATGGAGTGTGAGGGGTTTGTTTCTCAGCTTTACTGCAGCAATAATTGCCTGAAGCATTGCCTGTTGCCTCCAGAATCAAATTGAAGTTACTTCACCCAGCCTTCCAGGTCCATTAGGGTCTCAATGACTTCTGTGTTTTTATCTCATGTCACTGCCTCCACGTTGCACCTCAGGCCTCAGCCGAACCAACTTTTCAGTTCCTCAGTTGTGCCGAGCTGTGGCTCCATCGCTGCCTAAACACTCCTCCTGCACCTGCTACACCTCCATAGCCTCCCCTTCTCCTTCAGGATGCAGCTTCCTCCAGGAAGCCTTCATTGGTGCCCAAGTCTGGGTTCGTCGTCCTGGTATATGAACACACAGCGCTGTACTTCCTCTGCCCTGTGTTGTTCATGACCTGGTACTTGGCTCTGTCCCCGCACTGGGGGGAGAAGTCATGAAGTCTCCATGAAGACAAAGACTGGGTATCCCCAGTTCCTGGCGTATAGTCTATTCATCATAAATATCCATTAACTGGACACATTTTCTATCCCTTCAAGCCTCAATCTGCCTTTCTGTAAAATGGGAACAATCTCATCAAAACTGGGGCAGAGCAGTGTCCTGGCCTGTCCTTGCTGCAGCGGGAGGAGCCAGCACCACACCTTTCACTCTCCAGCCGCCTCTGCCCACCCATCCCTGCTTCCCATCCTCCTCCTGCCTCTTCTCCAAGGAACTCCAGGTGAAGATGCGGATTGTCAGCAGAAGATGAATGCCCAGGTCTACCTGACGGGACGCTGCTTGTACTTACCTGGTTTGCATGGGGAGGAGAGAAGAGCTTCCTCCGGGGCTGTCCCCAGTCACTCCACTCTGCCTGCCCGAACACCTTCAGGGTTGATCTGCCTTGCCTCGTTGGTGAGGACAGGCAGAAGCCAGGGCGCCAGGGAAAGAGGGTGGGAGGGAGGGAAGCTGAGCTGTAACCGAGTCCCTTCCACAGGCCTCCTCTCCACCTAAGCTCACTTCCTCCCCAATACCCACCCCGCGAAAAAGGTGCACCCCCATTTCTCAGAGAGGAAAGTGACCCAGCCACCTTCATCGAGTGGTGGGATTGGAACCCAGGCCAGCTGACTTCAAGGACAGTTTGCACTACATATGAATGCCTCACAGGGAGCAATGGCTCGGAGGGCCTCAGTGAGGCAGGCAGCATCAGAGGAGAGAGAGGGCATCTGTGACACTATTACAATAAGAAGAGAGACTATGTACCTCACAAGAGGCTGGCTCGTTCAGAACCTCACCAGCTCCTCACAACTTTGCGAGGCAGGCATGTTACCACCCCATTCTACAGATGAGAAAACCGAGGCTTAGCAAGGTGGAGTGACTTCTCCCAGGGGCTCACAGCAAATGATGAAGCTGAGGCAAGACTCTTCCCATCTCGTCCCCTGGATCACTGACTTCCAGAGGTCCTACCCAGGGGATCCCTTGTCCCAGGGACACTTTGGCAGAACCTGATACCTTGGGACATATCCTGTCCCTCTGGTGTGGTGATGAGACCATCAGCCTCCCTACATTCTACCCATAGCTGTGTGACCTGTACAAGCCTCCTGATCTCTCTGAGCCTCTGAGTATCAATGATCTCTTGCTGCCTAACAAACCACTTCAACATCTAGTGGCTTAAGACAGCCATGTATTTAGCTCGTGATTCTGTCACAAAAGTAGCTGGGCTCATCTGGGAGGTTCTGGCCCTGGCAGGGCTCCCTGGTGTGTCCGCAGTCAGCTGTTCTGCAGTCAGCTGTTCTGCAGTCAGCTGTAGGTTCACTGGTGGTTCTGCTTTGGGGACTTAGCTGGCTGTCAGGCTGGAGGCAGGGGTCACAGGGTCATCATATGCCACTCACCACCCAGCAAATTAGCTTGGGCTTGTTCACAGGGCAATGCCAGGGTTCCTGGAGAATGAGTGGAAAGGCCCATGGCCTTCTGTTATGGGCTGAATTTTATTTCCCCAAAAAAGCGTGTTGGGCCGGGCGTGATGGCTCACACCTGTAATCCCAGCATTTTGGGAGGCCGAGGCGGGTGGATTGCTTGAGGTCAGGAGTTCAAGACCAGTCTGACCAACATGGTGAAACCCTGTCTCTACTAAAAATAAAAATAAAAATAAAAATAAAAATGGCGTGGTGGCAGGCACCTGTAATCCCAGCTACTCGGGAAGCTGAGGCAGGAGAATCACTTGAACCTGGGAGGCAGAGGTTGCAGTGAGCCAAGATCACACCATTGTACTCCAGCCTGGGTGACAGAGATAGACTACATCTAAAAAAAAAAAAAAAGAAAAAAAAAAAAAGCATGTTGAAGTTCTAACCCCCAGTATCTCAGGATGTGATCTTATTTGGAAACAGGGTCTTTACAGATTGAACCAAGTTAAGATGAGCTCATTAGCATGGGCCTTCATCCCAGCATGACTGGGATTATCCACTGAATTGTGTCACTCCACTGCAAAATTTGTATCTTGATGCCCTAATCCCCAGAACATCAGAATATGACTGTATTTAGAATAAGGTTCTTAAAGGGGTGATGAAGTTAAAACAAGGCCATTCAGATGGGCTGCAATCCAATCTGACTGCTGTCCTTATGAGAAGAGAAGATTAGGACACCCAGAGAGACACTAGTGGCCTGTAAGCGTGGACTGACAGCCACGTGCACAGGCGGCAAGAGGGTGGCTGTGTGCAAGCCCAGGAGAGAGGCCCAGGAGAAACCAACGCTGCCCACACCTTGATCTTGGACTTCCAGCCTCCAGAACTGTGGGAGAAAACCTTTCTGGGTTGTTTAAGCCCCTAGTCTGTGGCACATGTTATGCCAGCCCCAGCAAACTAACACAGCTGGTATCCTGATAAAAAGAGGGAATTTGGGCACAGACACAGCTGAAGGAAGATGAGGTGAAGACACTGGGACAAAATGCCACGTAAGGATGGAGAATAGGTTGATGCACCCACAAGCCAGGGACAGCCAGCAGAGCGTCAGAGGCTACGGAGAAGCAAGGAGGGAATCCTGCCCCACCAGGTTTCAGAGGGACATGGAACCTATCAGCACCTTGGTTTCAGAGTCTAGCATCCGGGACTGTAAGATGAGACATTTCTGTTGTTTAAGCCACCTGGTTATGCTACGGAGTTATGGCAGCCTTCAGGAACTAGCACCCTCCCCAGGCCTGGCATCAGAGCTGGCACAACATCACTTCTGCCGCCTTTGGCTGTCAAGGTGAGTCCCGGGTCAGCCCAAGTTCAAATGGTGGAGGAATAGGCTCTACCTCTTAACGGGAGGAAATTTGAAATGATATTACAAAGGCGTGGGGACACAGGAAGGGGAATTTGTGCAAACAATCAACCACTCACCATTACTTCATCCATCAGAAAGGACCAAAGATGCACCTAACTCAGTGTTCCGGTAAGGATTCAATATGGCAAGGTTGGGAGGCACTTGGCACAGAGCAAAGGCTCCATAAAAGTAATTGATGATTTAGCAACATAGCTATTTTTGAGGGCAGGGTCCTTGCTCATGTTTGACCTCCAGTTTTATTACAATGCCTGGCATGGAACAGAGGCTCAGGAAGAATCTTACAAATTCGAGCCGGTTTGGTATCGAGAGTCCCTGCATGCCGCAAGGGCCGACCCAGTGCCGCCTCATATCTGAAGCTGCCCAGTCCACCACATCAAAGCTGCTGCTGAAGCCAACAACCTTGTTCCCATGGCAGTGGCTGCAAAGAACATACAGGCCTGTTAGCCACTCCGAGCTCACTCATCCTGGGAAGCTGCCTCTGGGGCACATGTTCCTGTCTCCTGGTCCAGACAGAGGAAGTGACCCACAGAGAAAAGGGCACAGCCACCTCCCACTCTGAGCCAAGCAGAGCCTCGGAGACAGGTCGCCTCCTCCAGGCTCCCTCCTCTGCTCCACCCTCCTCCCTGAGCTGTCACTGATGCATAGGTGGGTCACAGGTGTGCAAGCTCTTTGCAGCATCCTTCCTGCCCTAATTACTTCAAACACCAAAGACTTTTGAGTAGCTAAAGATCACAAGCTCAGACCACAAGACAGGTGATCAAACCTTTTTTTTACAAAAAGGGAGAAGGCATGAGTTGAGGGGAGAGGAAGGACACACACGCTCACATTTGCCAACCCAAAAATGCAATTTATAAAATGAAAATCTGGTGTCACGTTCAATTAAATTAACAATTTGTAGATAATTCACAATGCTCATACCATTAAGCAAATGCACTTTAAATTGATTTCAAATTAGCGGGCTAATGATTCCCCCCAAGTCCAGTCTCCGCCAGCCCCCAGTGCAGTGTTTTTAATAAGAGGTAGGTGTGCAGTAGCAGCCTGTTTATTCCATAATTGAAGCCGTAATTGAACCTGAGGTCATAGCCAAGGGCCCTATTGATCTGCATAGAGAGGAAAAGTGCTGACAGTGACCATCATCAGGCCAGAGGGGCTGGTGGGCCATGGGAGGCTCCTGCAGTTGTGTTGCATTTTGAGCTCATTTCCTGTATGACCTGAAGGTGGCTGTGATGGCTAACGAGGGAGCTAAATAACCTTGAGACACGCAGAACTCTGATTCCCAGTCCTGCAGATTGTACTCAGAACTGCCCTAAAAGCATGTCAAAGATCTATGTGATCCTCTAATATTCCTAGGGCCCCAGAATGAACTCTCTGTACCTTCTCTTTGCTTACCATGCCTGCCTGGCCTCTAAGTCTCCAGGACAAGGAAATCCAAGCCAAAGTACACCACAAATGTGTACTCTCCCTCCTCATCCTAAGTTTGGAGTCCTTTAACCCTCAGCCAAAAGCTCTCTTGACCCCAACTCAGAAAGGCAGGGTGAAAGGTCTACGGTCCTGTTGGCATAGCCCTGATTGCTCCCATCTCTCAAAGCATAAAACATTACCCATCTTTACTGCTGCCTCTACAAGGGCTACGAGAAACTTTAGCTCCATCTGAGGAGGACACAGGAGCCTCATTTTATTCTACACCAGCTACTTTGGCTGTTCTGAATTGAGCGCTCTTTTCTCCAAAGAGTATAGCAGAGAAGAGGAAGTGGGAGGAGAAGATGACAGGGATAAAGAGAGGTCCAGGGATAAGAAGCAAGGAGGATGACAGACCTGGTGTTCAAAAGGACAGAGAGTGGTTGGGCAGGGTGGCTCATACCTGTAATCCAAGCACTTTGGGAGCCTGAAGCAGGAGGATCATTTGAGCCCAGGAATTCAAGGCTACAGTTAGCTATGATTGCATCCCTATACTCTGGCCTGGGTGATGGGTGACAGAGCGAGATCCCATCTAAAAAAAGAAAAAGGACAGTGAGAGACAGAGACAAAGGGACAGAGACATGCAGAGAGACAGATACAGAGAAATAGAGACAGAAATAAAGACAGAGGCAGAGAGAGAGAGAGACAAAGACAGAGAGACAGAGAGCTAGAAACAGACAGGCAGAGATACAGACAGAGAGAGGCAGACACACACACAGATTGATTTTACAGAGGAGTCCGTGTGTGATTAGAAATCTTGTGACCCCAGCATCAGAGAGGATAGCAGCAGGATGAGGCAAACTCAGCACTGGGTGCTGTAATGAACGGATCAATGTCTAGGACAGTCTATAAAGTACTCCATGTGTGCCCCTGAGATTGTTGAGCTGTCTATAAAACAGTCCCAGTTTGACAGTTTGAGCCTAAAGTTATCTAAACACTATACACAAACTGGGAGTAGATATGTTGCCCCAAATCTCATAGAATCTAAGGAAAATGTGAGGAGGGAGAACAAAGGAGGAGTTTGCTCTTTTCCCTGCTAATTGCCCACTCCTCTTCTTGGAGCAAAGAGCTCCTTGCAGATTGATTTGTTTTGTTTGTTTGTTTGTTTTTGAGATGGAGTCTGGCTCTGTCACCCAGGCTGGAGTGCAGTGGCACGATCTCGGCTCACTGCAAGCTCTGCCTCCCGGGTTCACGCCATTCTCCTGCCTCAGCCTCCCGAGTAGCTGGGACTACAGGTGCCCGCCACCATGCCCAGCTAATTTTTTTTTATTTTTTATTTTTAGTAGAGACAGAGTTTCACTGTGTTAGCCAGGATGGTCTCGATCTCCTGACCTTGTGATCTGCCCACCTTGGCCTCCCAAAGTGCTGAGATTATAGGCATGAGCCACCGCGCCTGGCTGATTTTTTTTTTTTTTTTTTGAGACAGGGTCTCACTCTGTTGCCCAGACTGGAGTGCAGTGGCATGATCTTGGCTCACTGCAGTCTTGACCTCCTCAGCTCAAGTGATCCTCCCACCTCAGCCTCCTGAGTAGCTGGGACAACAGGCATGTGCCACCATATCCAACTAATTTTTAAAATTTATTGTAGAGGTGGGGTCTCCCTATATTGTCCAGGCTGGTCTTGAACTCCTGGGCTCAAGCAATCCTCCAGCCTCCCAAAGTGCTGGGATTACAGGCGTGAGTCATTGCGCTCAGCCTCCTTGCAGATTTTTAATTGTCCTTTGCCTATCCGGAGCTCTAGGACTCATCTAGGGTTCTGGGGATGAAGACCACACTCCTGGCTCTCCTTGGCTGGAGTCTTCTCTCAGGCACATTCTAGCCTGAGGTGTGGAAGAAGAAAAGCAGGTGATTTATTCTAAACTCTACACCATCTCATTCAGATTCCATTACAGGAGTCAGTCATGGTAATAGCCAAAGAGAAGAAAGATGTGAGAGGAGAATAGTTTCCAGGGAGGGATTAGTAGGGAATAGTCATCTAATCAATATTGATCAATAGAGTGACCTAGAAAACTCTAAGGCCACAACTATTGAAACAGAGCCTCCCCCTAGAACATCTCCACTGATCAAGAGAAGACAGAAAGGTTAAAATCAGAAAGGAGAAATTAATTTTTTTCAAGCAATGGCTGTAGACTGATACAACCACTTTGAAAACATAGGTATATGCCACGACCCAGCAATTTCACTCCTGGGTATGTATTCAACAAAAACAAGTGCTCTGTTCATCAAGAGACACGCACAAAAGTGTTCAAAGCTTCATTCATCATAGACTCAAACTGGGAATAACCCAAATATTCATCAACAGTAGAATGGATAGATAAAATGTGATTTATTCACACAAAAGAATATTAAACAGCAGAGAAAAAGAATGAACTGCTGATACACAGCAGCATGGATGAATCTGAAGACATAATGTTGAATGAAAGAAGTCAAACTTAGAAGACTGCATATGGAATAATCCCATTTACATGAAGTTTGAGAACAGGAAAAACTAATCTATGGTGACAGATATAAGAAAAGTAGTTATCTTTGGTGGAAAATGCTTCCTGTTAGGTAGCACAAGGCAGGAGGCATGCTGGAAATGTTATGTGTTTATATCTGGATAGTGGTTACACGCACACACGCATACACACAAATTCTTTTCTTTTTTTTTGAGACAGAGTCTCACTCTGTCACCAAGGCCGGAGTGCAGTGGCGTGATCTCGGCTCACTGAAAGCTCCGCCTCCCAGGTTCACACCATTCTCCTGCCTCAGCCTCCCGAGTAGCTGGGACTACAGGCACCTGCCACCACGCCCGGCTAATTTTTTGTATTTTTAGTAGAGATGGGGTTTCACCGTGTTAGCCAGGATGGTCTCGATCTCCTGACCTTGTGATCCGCCCGCCTCGGCCTCCCAAAGTGCTGGGATTACAGGCGTGAGCCACCGTGCCCGGCCCACAAATTCTTTAAGCTGTGCACTTAAGATTTGTGTACTTTATATGTTATATCTCAAATTTTTAAAAAAATTTTATGAGAGGGAGTCTCACTCTGTCACCCAGGCTGGAGTGCAGTGGCAATCTCAGCTCACTGCAGCCTCCACCTCCTGGGTTCAAGGGATTCTCCTGCCTCAGCCTTCCGAGTAGCTGGGACTGCAGGTGCGCACCACCAGGCCCGGCTATTTTTGTAATTTTACTAGAGACAGGGTTTCACCATGTTGGCCAGGCTGGTCTTGAACTCCTGGCCTCAGGTGATTCACCTGCCTCAGCCTCCCAAAGTGCTGGGATTACAGGCGTGAGCCACGGCGCCCAGCCAACAAATATTTTTAAATGGTCACCCTGTCCCTACAAAATCTAAGTCATTATCTGTCACTTACTTCTTGTGGGCCACAAGATTTACAGAGCTTATTCCTTCCTTCCATCTTGAGGTAAATGGAAACATAGCTGCCCATTGGACACATGGACTCCTGCAGAGGTACCACTGCAGACTAGGCAATCTAAGGCTGAACTGGCAGGTGTCATACTAAGAGGAGATGGTGAACGGAGATCTGTAGACTTTCTGCCCTTCCTCATGGCATTACTGATGGGTTCACAACACCTGAGGCTGGACACACCCCATGGAGCTGCCAAAAGGGCTTAGAATCCCATAGCCCCTCTCCCTAGAGCAGAACAGAACGGCTGTAGCAGTAGCACCTGGATGAGTTTCAAGAGATTCCAAATGAGGATGGAATTATAGTCCAGCCTTGTGATTTCCAGCAGCTATCATTGCAGCGTGACCCAGCAATGGCAGGACGCAGTGACCACGCACTTCTGGGCAGCTCCATGAGAGCGAGGAGAAGGTGAAGGGGAGGGAGTTCCAGCACCTCGGACAGAGGTGTCCCCCTCCCGAAGCCCAGGCGTCCGGCCGATTCAATTGTTTCAGCACCAGGGACAGGGACTCACACATTAAATGGCTATGGAAATAGACTGGGTTGAAAAAAAAAAAAAAGTACTTGAGGAGAGCAGTCTTCCCACGATTTGCTATTTACACACAACGCTACTGCTTCCAGCTTTGTATAACAAATTCAATTTTGACAGCATTAAAAATGTATGTGTGATGAGAAGATTGGTTTGGAAAACACCCAACATTTACCTCCCTTCTACTGCCACCTCCTTCTTCCAATCCAGGTGCTTCCCAAAGGACCCACACTTCAAGGAATGCCCAGGTAAATGGGGTTTCTCATAGTTAGAGTTGTCAGCCCAGCACATGGGTAGAAGAACAGAACCCCTGGGACCCACCTTATTTTCTGAAACATAGACACAAAAAGTCTTTCCTCTCTAAGAGGGTGAAGAGAAGCTATTTTAAAATCTCTCCTTTAAAATCTGTGCCACCATCAATTAACTAATTCATTCAACTACTATTTGCTTAAAACCTACTCTGCAGAAGGAGCTGGAATTATAAGAATGAGCCAAATAAATCCTCTGCTCTCACGGAGTTTACATTCTAGTGGGAGGGGAAGACCATGAACAATAAACATCCTTAACTAGGATAATTTCAGTTTGTTCTAGGTGCTGTGAAGAAAATTAGCAGAGTGATGGGCTCTATGGTGATTGAGTGAGAATTACTTTAGCTAGGATGGTAAGGGAAGGCCTCTCTGAGGAGGCGATGTTTGAGTTGACTTGACCAATGAGAAGGAGCCAGATTTGTGAAGATCTAGCAGAAATGCATCCTGCAAAAGGGGCAGCAACCGCAGTGGCACTGAGATGGAAAGAAATGTGGCATCAGAAGATGGGAAGGGCCAGGCATGGTGGCTCAAACCTGTAATCCCAGCACTTTGGGAGGTCGAGGTGGGAGAATTGCTTGAGCCCAGGAGATTGAGATCACCCTGGAAAATATAGGGAGACTCCATCTCCACACACAAAAAAATAAAATTAGCTGGGTGTGGTGGTGCACACCTGCAGTTCCAGCTACTCAGAAGGCTAACATGGGAGGGTTGCTTGAGCCTGGGAGGTTGAGGCTGTAGTGAGCTGTGATTGTGCCACTGTACTCCAGCCTGGGCAAGAGAGAAAGACCCTGTCTCAAAAAAAAAAAAAAAAGATGGGAAGGAGGCCAGTATGGATGGAATGTAGTGAATGAAGGGAAGATGGAAGGGAAATAAAGTTGGAGAAGTGGGAGGGGTCCTTGTAGGTTATATAAGGTGTTTGGGTCTTAAGCATGGGGGTGATATGATTTGATTTATGTTTAAAACAAAAATAACCATCACAGCAGTTTAAAAAGCTTTGACTGGGCCATGGGGTGCTGAAGCATCTGGTCAAACCTTAGTCTGGATGCTTCTGAATGAGATTAACATTTGAATCAGTAGACTGGGTACAGCAGATGGCCCTCCTTAATGTGGATGGATACCATCCAATCGAAGTTCTGAATAGAACAAAAGGCTGCCCTCCCCACAAATAGGAGGAAGTTCCTCCCGCCTGATTGCCTTTCAGCTGGAACATAAGTTCTTTCTTGCTTTTGGACTTGAACTGAAATGGCTCCTCCTAGGTGTCGAGCCTACCAGCCCTCAGGTTGGAACTATACCATTGGCTGTCCTGGTTCTCAGATCTTTGGACTTGAACTGGAACTACACCATCAGCTCTCCTGGATCTCCAGCTTGCTAACTGTAAATCTTAGGACCAGTCAGCCTCCATAATCACACAGATAAACTCCTTATAATAAATTTATATATATATATATCCATAAATCAAAGATATGTGTATATATGTCCTATTGGTTCCGTTTCTCTGGAGAACCCTGACTAATAGAACTGCTCTGTGGAGAAGAGACTAGGGAGGCAGGAGGGGACGCTGGGAGACCAGTTTAGGCTGTTACAATGCTCCACTGAGATTATGGTGATGATAACCTCTCCTTGTCTCCCATCAGGAGCAATTTTTTCTCCAAAATTAAGGATGCACTTTCTCAAGTCAACCATGCTCCTTTCCTCTGGTGTCTCTCATGACACCAGATGTAATGCGATGTGAGATATGGTGAGAGAAGTTGAGTAGGGTCACATACGATGGTTTAGTTATTTATTGTTGAAAGAATTAATGAGTGGTAGCTTTGGAACCACCTGGCTCATCTAGAAATAGAATATATTGCCACTTCTATGCTGGTTCTTCTCAAACCCTTTTAACTCATGGGCTACCAGTTGGGGAGGGAGGGCTGGCAGAGTGCTTAATCCACTCTTATCATCTAAGAAGCAAACCTCACCACAGCCAAGGAAGTCTGGGCTCATGCTGATGGGAGGCCAACAGGGAGACCATACACAATCAGTTATGCAGTGAACAAAAGCATCAATATACATGATAATTAAAGTATTAATAAAACAAGGGTATCACTTCCCAGACCACCCAGAGGACCCAAAGAGACCATCAGTGCATGGCAGGCAAGCCTATGAGACTCAGTGATGGAGGGCGGCAGGTGAGCTCCCAAATTGGGGCTTAGCCCAGGAGGGTTCTTGGCTTTGCCCAGGAAAGAATTAAAGGTCAGGCTGGTGTTGTTGGACAGCAACTTCTATTGAAGTGGCAGTGCCCAGCAGCAGCAGAGGCACTGCTCCTTGCAGAGCAGGGCTACCCCAGAGGCAGTGTGCCCACAGTAGAAGCTCAGAGGTACTTCTGCAGCCATATTTACACATACTTTTTATTATATGCAAATTAAGGGGCAGATTGTGCAGACATTTCTAGAAAAGGTGTGGTAACTTCTGGGTCATCAAGTCATTGCCATGGAAAGGGGTGGTAACTTCTGGGTGTCACGATAGCAACAGCACACTGACACAGCACACTGGTGGGCGTGTCTTATGGGGAGGTGCTCCCTCCTGTCCCTGTTTTAGCTAGTCCTCAATCCAAGCCTGGCCTCTGGAGTTGAGTCCTGCCTTCTACTTCATCACCAGCCACAGGTGCCTTGGGGATCTGCACCAGATATGACTGCCAGGAAGGAAGCAAACTGAACAATGAAGGGAAAACAAGGATCACATGGCTTAGCGTCAGGGCTCCTTCTCCCTCACTAATTCATTCGAGGATACCAGGCAACTGCCTTCCTGTCCCTGGGCCTTATTCTTCTCAATTGTAAAACCAGGGGGTTGGTTTGAATTCCATGATCCTTCAGCTCCAACAGTCTGGAAGTCTGTCAGTGGCCCTAGCACCTGTACTTTCCACATTGCTTTTGCTTCCACACCTGAGTATCCCCACTGGTGCTCCTAAAACTGCCAGTAAGTATGAAAAGCCTGTATTGTTGTGCCCATTTTTCAGGATGAGACCTCAAGGTCACATGGGACTATTCACAAACTTACAAACTGCCTGAGCTGGCGAGAATAAAGATACCATTACAACTCCACCAGGTAAACCCTTCCTTTCCCAGAGGGGACTACCAACAGCTCATTCTGCAGGGCCTTCCTCATTTCACTCCCCAGATATCCCCTTCCATTCCTCCCAGCCCCCTTCTGTTCCTTTCCTGTGAACTCTGGCTATTGTCAAGAGGTGTGCGGGGCTATGGAGATGCCTGTGCACCACACACACTCTCCGTATGTATCGCTATTTTAGTTTTAAGACCACTGTCAAACTTCACCATTGAGGTCCTTCCACTGGGCTTGTAATTGGAATCTGTCAGTTCATTAACATGAGGAAGGGGGGGAGGACACTCTGGGCTTTATCCACCCGTCCTCATTTAGTAGGTGTTCCCTTTGCAGCTCCTGGGCCTTGGAGGAAACTGTGTCCTGCTGTGTGTGCCTGTTTGTTAAGGAAATTACCATTTGCCCATACATATAAATCTACAACACAGCCTCTTATCATTTCCGATTGTTCCACAGGCAACACTGAGAAGCCTGGGCAGAGTTGAGGCTATTTTGGAGACGCCGACACCTCTTTGTGCTACCATCAAAGGAGTCTTAGCCACCCAAAAAGCTCGTGGAACAGCTTCCAGTCCTCATGAGTTCACTGTGTCCTCAGCACTGCTGTCAGGGATTCACATCCATCACCTCGTTCAATCCTCAAATAACACCAATCTCCATATTTTATATGAGAACACTGAGATTTAAGTGGCTTGCTCAGTATCACAGGAATGGGAAGCAGACACCCTTAATTACCCAACTTCTACATCATCTCCATGATTCTTGCAATCTTTGGCAAATAAGATCATCATGGGAGGAGAGGAAGAGATAGGGGTCACGTGCTTCATGGGGGTGGGAACTCCCCAAAGCATCTCTCACTATTTCTTCCCTGAAGATATTCTGCCTTCCCTCTGGAGGAAATTTCTCCTCCATAGAATGAGTCTTGGGGCTCCAAATCTTGGTTCTTTCACTACCTTTGTGGTCTAATTGGTCTAATCATCCCCCTGTCCCCTAGTCTGTTGGTAAGAATTCTCTTTTATGCCAGAAACATAAAAATCCTGGGCAGGACCACGTTAGGGACATGATGCTACCCAGAGGCTCAAGCAATGTGGTCAACCCCTGCCTGTCTCTCTCTAACTCCCAGCTCTGCATGTGTCTGCTTGGAATCATTCTATAGGCAGGCTCGCCCTAGCTGGCAGCCGAGAGGATCCCCAGCAGGCCCAGACATGTATCCTCCCAGAAAATTCCTCCCCCAAATCCATAGACCAACACCAGGAAAAATTCAAATGGTTCTGCTTGGGTCACATATCTAACCCTGAACATTTCACTGTGACAGATGGATGGGGTAATCTGATGAACCAGTGTAGACCAGGTGACCATTCCTGGAGGGGGACAGGGAACACTATAATAGGCAACCATGCCAAGACCACCAAAGGTATATGTATTTTTCAAAGATGGACCCCACAATATTTCCCATCCCAAATGCTTTTCTTCCTTGTTTCATTGGCATTGCAGAACAGTTCTCTGGGTGGCTGTGGACTGACCCAGCCCTCCTTCCTTGTAGAATAACTGAAGAATCCATTGGGAATGCAATATCCTGAGATAAGGCTACTCTATAGAACTGCCTGAAACAGCTTGGGTCTTGTTCCAGTCCTTCCTAGGAAATGTAACATCTTGAGTTAGGGAGGAAATGCCTGGAACAGCCCATGCTTGGTTCCTTTCTCCCCAGGAAGCAAGATGCCCTTCCAAGCTTTAGCCCAGTGAGTCTCACTGTCCTGATATATATAATAACCCAGGGTGGGCTGCCATTTGGAGTCACTCAGCTGTGGTATAGGTAGGGCATGTGCACTTGAGGCACATCTGCCTCGGGCAGCTTTCTTGAGCCTTGGGAAACCAGCTCACAATGGATCCCAGTCTTCTGTCTGTGAGTAATAAATCTGCTTCATATACCTTGTGGTGTGTGGGGGAGTTCTGTCTCTCCAGACTCCGACAAGTTGGTAACCAGTGCAAAAGGAACCTGCTTTACATGCTCCTCCCATCTCATAGTTAAATTTATACCCTTTTTCCTTGAAATTGGGTGGATCTTTTTGTCTTCCTCAACCAATAGAATATGGCAAAAGTAACATTCCCCTCATTTCTGGGCCCAGCCTCAGAAACTTGCAGCTTTCACTTTTTACCTTTTGAGACACTCAAAAGTTGCCCCAAAACCTCCTGAATAAGGACTCAGTCATCATGTAAGCAGAGACAAGCTGTCCCTGCTGTGCCCTTTCCCAGTTTCTGAGCCACAGAAATTGTGAGCATAACGGATTGGTTGTTTTAAGCCACTCAGTTTTGGGTAACGTGTTATGTAGCAGAAGATAACTGGAAGAGTGTGTGTGTGTGTATGTGTGTGTGTGTGTCTGAAGGATAGTTTCCCATAGAATCAAAAGGAGGATGGGGAAGCACACTAGGCAAACAGGCACTGGGTCTTACACCTGAAGAACCTATGGTGCCCGCTATTTTGAAATGTACCAACTTTCATTACTAGGAGGAGTGATTGTGCCATCCAGGCAATGCAGAAGTAGGTATGTTCCAGGTACGGAGCCTCACTTGCCCAGTTGGCTTGCCAGAGCATTAGAGCATTTATCAGGTTCTTCTGCATATGCCCTCTTCTTCTTTTATCCAGTGAGTTGGCTGCTCCTCCAAGTTAGGTCTCCATTCTACCCAAGTCCAGGGGCCACTCGTCACCTAGGCTTCCTGGTAAGTGGTGCCCCTTGAGCTGAGCTGTGCCATGTCCATGGCATTGGCCTAAGGTCCCCATGCCTTTCGCCTGCCAGACCCACCCCAGCCATTCTGGCAGCCCCTCCCTGGGCTCTTCTCCACTCCCTGCTCCCCTGTAGCCTCCTGGACCCTGACCCAGAAATACTCTGAACTCTGCTCCTCTTTTCTAGGCTGTTCCTTCCTTCCAGGCTCTCCAAAGCTGCCCTTCCTCTGAAGTCTTTCCTCCTTTCCGAATGCTTAGGTTCTCAAGAAGGATCCAGTTTCTCCATCCTCCTTTTCCCAGATCATCAATCCACAGGAAGAAATGAAGATCCTCCTAGGCAGGTGGCACAGCACTGCGGGTAAGACAGTCCACGTCAGACCGCCTGGCTCAAACTCCCAGCTTTGCCACCTGCCAGCTGCGTGTCCTTCAGCACTTTTGCCAATCTCCTATTGTCTCATTGTCCTGTCTGTAAAAGAGAGATAACCATACAGGCTGCCTTGTGAGGTTGTTAGGATTAAACGAGATAACCCATGTAAAGAACTCAGCACTTCACTCGTGTTAAGTCAAATGAGACAAAGGTTCTCAAACTCCTTGTTTAAATAAGAATTCTAATAGAGACCTGGGGTTTTTTTTTTTTTCCACCTCATTCCTGCAGAGAGAAGGCAGTGCCCATCCCCTCTGGTTTTACAAAGACTACTCACAAGTATGTATACCTTTCAGAAAACAGGAATGTCCATTTAAATACTATTACCAGAGTAATCAATTATTAAGTAAGACAATCAAACAGAATTATGGAGTTTTTTAAGGAGTAAAAGGTATTTACCATTGATCATTGCAACTGTTCTGAAGTCTCCAAAACTCTTGTTCAAAATAATATTTGCAAGGATGGATTTTTTGATGCAGACCAGAATGTGGTTTCCTGTAGCTGCAAGGAGAGTGGAGATGTTTTTTAACTTTCTTATCTTGCTGAGATTTCTTTCTCCAGCAGTTTTTAAGGATCCATGGTTTTAAGACCAAATATTGAAATTCTATTAGTCACCACTGAGGGGGGAAAAAGCAGCCTGAGGAGGCCAAAACCTAGCATGTAAAGGAGGAAAAGGCAGAAGAGTTGCTGAGTGAAATGTGGGGTGTTTCATCATTTCTGTTTCTACCTAGTGAATAATAACATTCGGTACCTGTTAGGTGTTGTTTTTGTCTTTGTTCTTATGGCACATAACCCGACTAAAACCCGGGTCCACACAGTGTCACATGAAGACGCATGGTCCAGCCACCAAAAAGTTAATGAAAATTATTTCAAAGTCTTCCACTGCATCTCTCAAACCTTTGGAGGCAGGCGCACAGTCGGAGGAACTTCCCCATTGCCTCGTCCTCTCCCACCCGCCTCCCTCTCACTTTGCAGAGTCCTCTAGTACCTCCTTCCTCCAAAACCCCCCTAGCCCCGCCTTCATCTCAGCCCTAGATTTTCCTATTACTCCCCCTATTCTACATCGCAGAGAGCCAAAGAGCCAGACTCATCTCAACATGAGGGTACTCCCTGGAGGTGGGTGGGGGACTGGGGGGTCTGGAAGAACTGAATAGGCCATGCCAGAGCTCTCTTTAGCAAGCAGGGGAAGGGACAGGCTGGGGACACTCCCAGATGAATCCTTTTTGTCCTGTCAGACCCTCATCAGTGTGACAAGGACACTCGGTGGCCTTCATCCCCTTTCTTCCTGGCAGCGTCAGCATCTCCACTTTGACATTTACATTGCCCAACCCCAGCCCACTCAGGGCTGCAGCCAGTCACAGAGTTGGGGGAGTTGGTGCAGAAGAAAGAAGCTTTTTGCTCCTCCCAGCCTGGGCTATCAACAGCACCAGGAAAACAGCCCAAAGATGCTTCCCCTCTCAATCCACAGTCTTGCTGCCAGCCCTACTACCAACTCCCAGGGCAAACTGGAATGAGTCCTTGGAGCCTGCACTTCCTCACCTGCCTGCCCTGTCTGGCTCAGATCCATGGGAGGCTCCAACAAGGTAATAATTCGGAAGTCTCTCTTCTCCTTTCCTGAATGAGAGATCTCCTTCCCTGCTACCTACATGCTCCCAACATGCCCACCATTCAGCTTTCTCCTTTGGTTTAAGAAATTGCCTCTGAAATGTTCCCTGAGAGCTGCAAGCCTTTAGCACTGACTGTGAGCTTCTTGACCACAGGGACCTTGTCTAGCACATAGTAGGTGCTCAATAAATATTGGTCAATGAATAGATTAGTGTCCATGATGCAAGCACGTAGATTAGTTCAGACCATGTTGCTAGCTGACACCTGGCAGAGAGTAAGCTTTTGAAGGAACAGGATGCAGAGATTACTCATTCATCCAGTTAGTAATACTAGTTAAACCTTCATGTTAGGACTTGTACCAGGCACTGGGGTGCAGGAGAATAGGGCATGAACTGTCCCTATCCCTGTATGGTTGAAAGAAGCTGCCTCAGTTTGACAATCAGGACATCCCTTGCCCCCCCTCCCCAGAACGGAACTCATCCAGCCCCCTGGGCTTCTTCCCTAGAGAACTAGCTCTCTCCAGGCCCCCCACTGTACCCCACCCCATCTTATCTCTTCAGTCATCCCCCAACCCCCACCCCAGAGGTGCAGCGATAAGCTCACACAAGGAGGGAAGACCAGAGGTGAGGAGGCGGGAGTCACTGAGAACAGCCATTATCAGTTTAGACAAGTGCCAGGGCCTCCAGCCCCAGCTGGAGCACCGCCCACAGCCCCAGCTACCAATTTGCCAGGATGCTAAAGCCTCATCCATATTTCATTTCAGACACTGGGCTCCCTCAGCTGCCACCGCTCCCTTCTGTGGACCCATTTGACACCTCTCTGCCTCAAACAAGACCCCAAACCAGAGGGGACACGCAGGCTCTGAGCTGCCAGTCCCTTCACCCAAAAGTGCACACACACACACACACACACACACACATATACCACATTCTATGATGAGTTCAGACCCCTCTCTGAGCCCAAGACCCCACCCTCCCCTCCCTCTGTGGCACCAGAAGAGCTACTCACCCCCCTCACCAGGGCGGGGACCCCACTCTTTCATGCCTCCCGCTTGGGCATCCTCACCTCCCCCAGGGACCTGGTCCTTGTGCCTGACACAAATCTGAGGATGTCAGCAAATCCGCATGGGGTGGGGGAGGCCATCTTGAATCCCTGCAGGCAGATCTGGGACAAGATCAGGGAATTTCAAGCATGAAAAGATCTCCTTCAGAGATAAAGGAGTTACTATTCATCGTCTCCTTCCAAAGGTGGAGTGATAGGCATTTGCCTTTCCCCCTCCTTGCAAAACCAACTGGAAACTAAAGCAGCCGGAGGGCTTGGCGGGACCCTACAATCTATGGAAACTGCAGGATTTTATTAGCTTGGCTGTAGATAGGCAGGGGAACCAGGGCAGCGAACTCAACTGTGGGGAGACAGGTGGGGCAGAGGGTGGGGGGCTCACCCTACTTCTATCTGAGCACACAGCCCAACTGGGGCTTCAGCAGCAGGGGATGGGAGGGGACCATGAAGCTCTCGGACACAGGGACAGGATCTGGGGGAACAGGGGGATCGGGGAGCCATGTTCTATTTCAGCTCTACTCTGGAGACTTAGACAAGGCCCTTCTCCTTGGCTTTCATTCATGCAGCTGTAATATGATGGAATTGGATTAGATCAGTCAGTTTTCAAACTTCTGAAATCATGGGACCCTCTGTATAAACAGTCTTCAGTGGAAGTTCCATATGTGAAATGGGTCTGGAAGGTGGTGGCTGGGAGGATCCAAAGTTCTGCCCATTGGCCCTGCAGAGACCCCTGAGGAACAGTGTGCAAACCTCTGGCCTTGACGGTCTCAGGGCTCTGCTGTCCCCGGATTTTCCAGGTGAGAGCAGGCAACGTCCCGCTCCAGAGCAGGTGGGGAGAAACAGGGTGGGCTTCTGGGCGGCCCTTGAAGCAAGCAGCAGGCAGCACTGGAGAGACTCAGTAGAGCATCCCAGACTGCAGGAGGTGCAAAGACCCAGAGGCAGGAACACAGGAGTCCTGGGAGAAGGCCACGGGAGGGCCCCAGCTGGCACAGGGAAGCCCTCTTGGGGATTGAGGAGTCGCCATCAGATGGGCATGGGGAGAGCTGAAGGAGTTGGCTTTGGGAGAATCTTGCTGACTCAGACTGTCCTGTTGCCCCCACCCAAACACTTGGCAGAACCCCTCCCCAGTGTTCCTTCTAGAGTCCCCAGACCTGCGAAATTCCCTCTGCAGGCAGAGGTCAGCTCCAGCACCTCCCTAGAAAGTTGTATATGGCCTGGGTCATCTTCCTTGGGGTGACTGCCCTCCCTCACAGGCTGTGCCAACCTCTGTGTCCCTCCGATTCCCCTCTGTGTCTCTGCATTCCTGGAGAGAGTCACCCTGAGACGGAAAATCCAGGGCTGGGGGTGGCTCTAGTTGGAGGCTTGTCATGGCCTCTCTGGGACCTCTGAGATTTGAGTAATGGGACTTGCCAGGGGAGACACACTGCTAAACCTGCCTCCCTCCTGTCCTCAAAAGTGAGCCCTAAATGGGGAAAGAAGGGCCTCTTCAAGCAATGCAGGGACAGTTGGATACTTGTGAGCAAAAGAAAAGAGTAGAGGCCAGGCATGGTGGCTTATGCCTGTAATCCCACCACTTGGGGAGGCCATGGTAGGAGGATTGCTTGGGCCCATGAGTTCAAGACCAGCCCAGGCAACATGGCAAGACCCTGTCTCTACAGAGAAAGAAAGAAAGAGAGAAAGAGAGAAAGAGAGAGAAAGAAAGAAAGGAGAAAAGAAAAGAAAGCCAGCATGATGGTGTGCACCTTCAGTCCTAGCTGAGGCAGGAGGATCATTTGAGCCCAGGAGTTAGAGTTTGCAGTGATCTATGATCATACCACACTGTACTCCAGCCTAGGTGACAGATTGAGACTCTGTCTCTAAAAAAAATTTAAAAATAAAGGCATGAGATCCTTCTTCACACTGTACACAAACATTAACTCCAAATGACTCATAGGCCTAACTGTAAGAACTAAAATTATAAAAGTATTAGAAGAAAACATAGCAGTAAATCTTCATGACCTTGGGTTAGGCAAAGCCTTCTCAGATACAACACCAAAAGCAAAAGTAACAAAATAAAAAAAACAGATAAATTGGACTTTAACAAAATTTAAAACTTCTGAACTTCTGCCTGGGGGTGGTGGCTCACGCCTGAAATCCCAGCACTTTGGGAGGCGAGGCAGGTGGATCACCTGAGGTCAAGAGTTCGACACCAGCCTGGCCAACATGCTGAAACCTTATCTCTACAAAAATTAGCTGGGCGTGGTGGTGCTCGCCTGTAGTCCCAGCTGCTCAGGAGGTTGGGGCAAGAGAATCGTTTGAACCCGGGAGGCGGAGGTTGCAGTAAGCTGAGATGGCACCATTGCACTCCAGCCTGGGCAACAGAGCGAGATTCCATCTCAAAAAACAAAAACAAAAACAAAAAAACCTTCTGAACTTCTAAGAACACTGTCAAGGAAGTAAAAAGACAATGTGCAACATGGGAGAAAACATTTGTGAATCATGTATCTGATAAGAGACTTGTATCCATGGCGTAGCAATGAGGGGAGAGGATTTGAATCCTATCCTCCTCCTACAGGCCATGTGACCTGGGGAAGTTATGCAAACTTGCTGGGCCTCAGTGTTCTCATCTGTAAAATGGGAGTGGAAATAAAAGGCCCCACGTCACAAAGTGCTGTGAGGATGAAAGGGGGGAATGTAAGATAACGCTTGGCCCAAGGTAAAGTGCGCCTTAAATGTGGTCGAGTACCTACTGTGCGCCAGGCCTCAAAGGGCTCCAAGCCTAACAGAGAGACGCAGTGTAAAGGGCCCATCCCACCCCGAATGGAGTGACATCGGGGCTCCTTAAAAGCACAGCAACCCCAAGCTCCAAGTGAGGAGGGGGCAATCCTGGGGTGCTGCCCAGAAAAGAGGGCTTCTGAAGAAGCTTTGGGTGTGTCCCCGGCCTAGACCAGTGGTCCCCAAAGCATTTTGACAATCTAATCAGATGGGAGTCCCACCCAACCCACTGAGTCCCAATCTTTAGCCTCAGGAGCCTGGGAATCTGCATTTTCCAAAAGGTCCTCTGTTGAGTCTAGCCATGAACCAGGCTTACACACGGCTGGGAGGCTGGGGGACAGGGACAAGGAAGGTGGGGCAGGGACCCACTGAGGCTTCCAAAGCAATAAGCAATGGCATCTGAGGGCACAGGCTGTCTAAGGAGAGCCCCTGCCATCCCTCTGCCCCTTGGGCCTTTGTGTCCCCAGCAGGGAGAGCACATACAGGGACTCACAGTCTCTGTCCCTGCCAGCCAGCGGGGCTGATGCTGGCCGGCCGTTATCTGCCTCCCTGAGGTTTCTTTGCTGTAGAGAGGCAGCTCTGCGAGCTCCTTGGAGGGCCCCCCTGGAGCACTGGAGTGTCTGTTTACAGTTCATTAGCTACTTGACAGAGAGGCTCTGAGATGGAGAGACATAAAGAGGAAGTGTCAGGGCTGGGGCCCCGCAGATCCGTCAGAAATGAAGATAAAGCTGCTTGCAGATGAGGAGGTCTGACAGTGGCGACAGCTGGGCGCCAGGCCTTGCAGGTGGCCGGTGAATGCAGCTCAGCCAGCCTTCCAGACTCGTTGCCCCAGGCCTGCCCAGTTGGCCTGAGATCCCACGCCGGGCCTCCACCAGTTTCCCTGCTGCTGGCTGCCAGCTCTGATGACTACTCTTGTCCCAGAAACAACCATGAGGTCCAGCAACAGGGGACTGGCTAGGGAAACGACCTGGCACTCCCTCTGTGGGATATTTTCCAGCCATTCAAGATGCTATTTATAAAGACTTGGGCATTACATGAGGAAATACTTATATGCCATAGGAGAAAGTGGAAAAAAGCAAGACACAAAATTATATCAACAGTATCAGGCTAGGTGCGGTGGCTCACGTCTGTAATCCTAGCACTTTGGGAGCCCAAGGAGGGAGGATTGCTTGAGCCTAGGAGTTCAAGACCAGCCTGGGCAACATAGTGAGACCCTGTCTCTACAAAAAAATCAAAAAATTAGCTGGACATGGCGGTGCATGCCTGTGGTCCCAGCTACTTAGGAGGCTGAGGTAGGAGGATTGCTTGAGCCCAGAAAGTCAAGGCTGCCCTGAGCTGTGAGGTGCACTGCGGTAGGAGGCAGGGCTCAACTCCGGAGGTGGGGCTCAGACATTGGACCAAATTGAGGATTGGCTAAAACAGGACGATGACAGGTGAAAGCAACTTTTCATAAGACATGCCACCAGTGTGCGATGTCAGTTTACTGTTGCTATGGAAACACCTGGAGTTACCGCCCCTTTCCATGGCAATGACCTAGTGACCCAAAAGTTACTATCCCTTACCTAGAAATTTTTGCATAAACTTCCCCTTAATCTGCATGTAATTAGAAATGAATATAAATATAACTGCAAAACTGCCCTGAGCTGCTACTCTCTGCCTGCAGGGAAGCCCTGCTCTGCAGGAGCAGTCACAGAGCTGTAGGACTGCCATTTCAATAAAGCTGTTTCCTTCTACTCTACCACCGGCTTGTCCTTGATTTCTTTCCTGGGAAAAGCCAAGAACCCTCATGGACTCAGCCCCACTTTGGGGCTCGCCTGCCCTGCATCAGTGCCACTGCACTCCAGCATGGGTGACCACAGTGAGACCCCATATCAAAAAAAAAAAAAACCCACCAGTTTGAACCCAGTGAAATGAAAATAACTCATAGAGAAAAAAAAAACACCACCTGGAAGGAAAGATAACCCAAAATGTTGATGGTTGCCCCTGGGTGGTAGAAACAAGAGTGATCTCTTTCTCTACTTTCTTCTTTTCTACAGTTCCCAAATTTTGCATACTGAACACGTCTGCTATTATAATAGCAGCAACAAAGTCTATTTTAAAAATAAATAGACTTTAAGTCTATTTATCATCTGAGCTCGTTGCCTCCTGCACCCACAGGGCAAGGGCAGGCCTGGGGTGAGAACATGGGCTCACCAGTTCCAGCTTTCCCCACCTGGCCTCCTTGAGGCCCAAGCCCACATTTTCTGCCCTGAGCTGGGGGTCTGAGCCATTAGTCACCCGGATCTTTCAGGGGTATCCGAGGGAGTTTCCACACTCACCCCTCCAGCCACAATTTGGAGGAAAGGGGAGCTTCCTGAGAGCTGGGCAGCCCCTCGCAGCCCACCCCCTCACATCCAAGAACGAGCCTCCAGTACCCCATGTTCACAAATGCAGCGGAGCCTGCCGGAGGATCACGCAGGGTGGCGGAGCATCTGTCCTTCAGCCCTGAGACCCAGAGATGAAAAAGCAAGAGACAGAACTCAGATCTGAGTTTTCAAAAACAGAAGTTGGGTTGGGGGGACTGGGGTGTCTAGGGAGGCTGCTACAGAGGTTTTCAGCAAGTCCTTGATGATGACAGCAAGAACCACATCACTGGGCCCATTTTGTGGGCTGTAGTGGGTGGAACGGTGGCTCCCCAAAAGATGTGGCCACCCAGAGCCTGTGGCTGTAAATTTATTTGGGAAAATGGTCTTTGCAAACATAATTAAATTAAGGATCTCAAGATGAGATCCTGGATTACTTGGGTGGTTCCTACATCCAATGATACCTGTCCTTGTAAGTAACAGAAGAGAGACACAGAGGTGAAAGTGATATGAAGATGGAGGCACAGACGGGAGTGAAGTGTTCACAAGTCAAGGAATACCAAGCGGTTCTGGCAGCCACCAGAAGCTGCGGGAGAGGCACGGATCAGATTCTCCCTCAGCCTCCATAAGGAGCCAACACGGTGGTACCTTGATTTCCAACTTCCGGTCTCCAGAACTGTAAGAGAATAAATTTCCACTGTTCTCAGCCATCTGGTTGGTGGTGATTTGTTACGGCAGCCCTGGGAAAGGAATCCACAGCTAAGCCCTGTGCACCACTTTGTCTAATGAGATAGGCTCTTTCATCATCCCCATCTTACAGACAGCGAAAATGAGGTCCAGAGAGGGTAAGTAACTTTCCCAAGGCTACACAGCAGTGATCATGAGGCTGCACCTGGGACCCAGGTCTGCCATCCTTAAGAGCGAGTAGTGGTGCCAGAGATCACGCTAACAGTTTTACACTCATGGTCCCCAGCTCTGGACTCAGGCTCTAGCTCCATCACTTATGGACCACGTGACCCCCACACAAGTTACTTAACATCCCCAAGCCTCAGTTCCTTCACTTACAAATCAGAGAGAACATCAGAAACTACCAGTGGGGTTGTCTTGAGGATTTGAGATCTCGTGTCAAGCTGCGCACCAGGGAGCCTCCCCAGATTAGGGACACCCTCTGTACCCCATCTGCTCTCAAGCCACCCTGTAATGGCAGACAGGAGCCCAGCCTCCCTCCGCCAGCACAGTGCAGACACTTGCAGCTTCCAGCAGGCCACGGCAGCGCCAGCTCTAACAGCAACCACAAATTAGACTCGTAAATTAGGGTTTGGCTAATTGTGACTTTATGGACTAGTAGTAGACGCTCCTTTAAAAACCCTGTCTGTAAACACACAGCGGCCCTGCTGAGCGAGTGCCTAGTTGTATAAAATCTCTTTTAGGCAGAAATATATGGGCTGTGCTAGCTGACTCTCCGGGACGGCATCTCATTCGTTATGTTTTTTTCTCCTCCTCGTGCTAAATGGTGCCGCGTGAAGCTAATCCACCAACGAGGTTGCCTCTCGCTTCACCCCATAAATCCTTGTCTTGCAGTTGCCCTGGGCACAGCCACCTGCCTGTGGCACAGTGACATGGTAACAACTGGGTGTCACCCCACTTTTCAAAAAGCTTAAGGCCTTGTCCTCCTGGGGTCAGGGGGCACCTGGACAGTGGGGAGCATGAAAGAAAAAGAACTCCGACCCGGAAGGTGAGACCTCAGATTCTCTTCAGAACAAGCCCCACATCCCCCATTCCCCATCCTCACCTGGCGAGACTAGCACTGGGCTGGAGGGTTCAACTGTAGCACATGCATATTTGACAAGGTGGATGGGAGGTGGCAGGGAGGGCTGAGGGAAGGACATTACCCCTACCCTACCCTTCTGCAAGACAAAGAGCTCTGGCTTTGAGCTCAAACTGCCCTAGGCTTGTAGAGCACTGACTAATGGCACCAGGCACTTAGCTCACCTGGCCGTCCTCACATAAACCTATGCAGGAGGTACTGAGCTCATCCCCATTCTGCAGATGAGAAGACTGAGGCACAAAGCAGTTATGAAATCTGTGCAGGGTCAGCTGGTAAGCTGGGGAGATGGGATCCAACCCCCATGTCCTTATCCCCCATGTCCTTATCCAAGCTCCAACCCCCATGTCCTTATCCACCATGACGTTTCATCTATTAGACCTCTACACGGCAAGTTAATCATCCTGAGCATCTGTGCACCAAATCCGGCCCACCGCCTGTTTTTATAAATAAAGTTTTATTGGAACATGGTCATGTCCATTTGTTTACACATTGTCTATGGCACCTTTTCATGTGACAAGGACAGAGTTGAGTAGTTGCAACAGAGACTATACAGCCTGCCAAGCCTAAGCTGTTTAACTTTATGCTCTTTACAGAAAAAGTCTGCTAACCCTTGATCCTGAACCTTGTTTTCTCATCTGCTCAATGACAGCAGTGGCGAGGCTTGCTCTTGAGGCTGTCGGGCAGATGAAATGAGATCACTTGCACACAGGTGCAGTGAGCGCCCAAACATAGCCAGCCTCAATAAGCATTATGCCTTTTTTTTCCTTTTCTTTTTCTTTTGAGATGGAGTCTCGCTCTGTCACCCAGGCTGGAATGCAGTGGTGCGATCTTGGCTCACTGCAACCTCCACCTCCTGGGTTCAAGTGATTCTCCTGCCTCAGCTGCCTGAGTAGCTGGGACTACAGGCACCTGCCACCAAGCCTGGATAATTTTTTTGTATTTTTAGTAGAGACGGGGTTTCACCATATTAGCCAGGATGGTCTTGATCTCCTGACCTCGTGATCCACCTGCCTCAGCCTCCCAAAGTGCTGGGATTACAGGCGTGAGCCACCGCGCCTGGCCGATGTTACACCTTTTCTTTTCCCACTTGTCTTCATCTCCCGCTCCCATACACATGCATCCTTGACTGCCACTGCCCCCATCACAACATATTCACTGGGCACCAAAGGCACATAGCAGGAGAGGCTGATCTGGATTTAGGGACTCCAAGCTGTTAGGAAATCAAAAGAAGAGATTCTACTGTCCCTGCTTCTGCCTGCGCCAGCAGGCCAGTTATGTTGAGTCCTGGCCTCAGCACTAAAGTCCTCACTTTTTTTTTTTTTTTCCTTGAGATGGAGTTTCCCTCTTGTCCCCAACGCTGGAGTGCAGTGGTGTGATCTTGGCTCACTGCAACCTCCACCTCCGGGGTTCAAGAGATTCTCCTGCCTCAGCCTCCCTAGTAGCTGGGATTACAGGCACACACCACCACGCCCAGCTAATTTTTGTATTTTTAGTAGAGATGGGGTTTTACCATGTTGGCCAGGCTGGCCTCGGACTCCTGACCTCAAGTGATCCGCCTGCCGCAGCCTCCCGAAGGGCTAGGATTACAGGCATGAGCCACTGCGCCTGGCCGGAAAAGGCGTCATTTTAAGAATAGAAAGATATTTTTAAAAAGGAATTTTGTTATTGCAACTCAACCACAGAATGAGTTAAGTCTCCACATGCAGCCACATACACTCGAGAAAAGTCACTAAATAAACAGTCCTTAATTTGTATAGGATCAAGCCCTGACCCATTTTTGGGTCTTGCCATTGTAAATAGCCTCTTGATGGTTGTCTATGTATCACCGACCCAGTTTTCTTCCCTGTGTACCAAAGGTTGGACTCCCTTCAGCCCCAGCAGATGCTCAGTTTATTTAAATTACTTCATTTACATATTTGAACATTTGAATTACATTTTGTTTATAACTATTGTCAGTTAATAAATATATGGTGCATGGAGGTTGTCATATATAGCTACGTAGGCTGTGCATTGCACAAATCTAGAAGACACTGATCACACTTTGTGTTCATAGATTTGTATATGAATTAGGATGACTATCTATGACTATCAGATGACAATAGAATATTTTGAGGAAGAGGCTCCGTTTTTGGATTTGCACAGAGGACCGTGAACTGGGTTCTGAGGAAAGAGCTGCAAACACAAAACCTGGAGTCACTGTCCTCATGGAGTTCATAGTCTAGTAAGAAAATAAGATGAAGGAGCGGCAATAACAAGAGGGATGATGAGAGGACAGGGAGCTGGGGGTGTTCTGGGGACTCTGGGCGTGGCATGAGTGGGAGTCAGCTGGGTGGTGGGGCTGGAGGGAGAGAGGGCAGAATTGGGGGATGTTCTAGGCCAGGCAGCAGTGAGGGAATGGATGCCTTCTCTCTAAAGAACGGTCCTGGCTGACTCACTTCTTAGTTGTCCGCCTCCTCAGAGGAGCGGGCTGTACTTTCTCCTGGACTTCCCCAGGAGCAGGGGTTTTGTGTCACACCTAATAAAGGAAGAAGGCAGAACATTCTGGCTCGTTCAGTGGTAACGGCCTGCGTGCCGGAACACGGCCGATGGATAAGTACACTTTGTGTTTAGGCACCCGGTGACCCGGAACACACCGTACCCGGGAGAAAGCACAGGAGCCAGTGTGGCTTAGCAGGTGGCTCAGCCACACAGCGAGCATCAGCGGAACCAGAGAGGGCCCAGGAGCTTGCTGAGCTGCTGCCCCTGGCAGGAACCAGGGCAGGGCCCCAGGACTCAGCCCCATCTTGTCCTGGCCTTGTCCTTGGTTTCTGTCACTTTGGGCTCTTCCCAGCAGAGAAGCAGGCAAGGCCAGAGTAGTACTTATGAGCAGAGGTTGCCTGTGTTTGAATCCCATCTCTGCCATCTCTGAGCTGTGTGACCCTGGGCAAGTTACTAAACCTCTCTGAGCCTCTGTTTCCTAGCAAATGGCATAATAAGAGAAGCTAGCTCATAGGATCGTTCATTCATTCAATACTTATTAGTGGAGTTTCTTCTGGAAGCAGGCAGCAGGACCCTGCCCTCAGGAAACTCACATGCAGGCATCCCGTGAAAATCCAGTAAGAAAATCTGTATTCAGGGCACAGCACAGAGCCTGGCTCCTGGGAGGGCTCGTGACAATCTGCTCAGCCACCTTCCTCTGCTGTCAGTGTGCTGTCCAGACAGAGGCAGAAGCAGCAGCAAATTTGTGGGTGGTCAGGGTGAGCGGAAATGAAGTTCCAGTAAATCATGGACGTAAGGCACAGAGCTCAGCTGTCCTGTGCAGGGAACCTGAGGGGCCACAGGTAGGGCTGAGAGATTTCAGGGCTTCCACTCCTGATGGGGTGGAGACGATTCACTCACCACTCCATCACCAAGGTGTCAGGATAATTTATTGGGATACTGACCTGTGTATGTGCGGTCTTTACACATGCACACAACACACACACACACACCAGGTAGCTGGGTTTAATTTTCCCTTGCCTGGGGTGGGGAGTGGTTTGCAGGGGGAGAAGACAGAAGCCCTCACACTTTGGGGAAATCTTCAACCCCCTGGAGAGATGCTATCTGAGAAAATGGGAGCCAGGGCCTTTGGAGCCAAGAGAATGGGAGGAGCAGGAAGGAGCAGAAGCTCTGCAGAGAGAAAGGGGATGAGGTACCCCGAAACCACTCACTCCTGCATGCTCCGCCCTCGTGCTGGGAAAAGGCTCCACCCTGAGCCGGAGGTCACAGCCGACTCGAGCGGGCCCATTGTGCCGTTGCAGCCCCTTGACTGCAGTGGACCGTGGGTTTCAGTGGCAGCTACCGGACCCGGAGGACCTGGAAGGACGGGAGGCTGAGCTGCACAGCGCCGCCCCAGGGGGAGAGCCTGTTTGAAGCCAACACAGAAGCTGCCAGCCAGTGCAGAGAGAACTGGGCACTGGAAGCGAGGTGCACCCCTAGTTCCGCTGCAGGAACCAATGTGCTTCCTTTTCCGCGTAAGCCACACTGAGTGGGGTTTTCTCACCAGGATTGGTAGCAGCCGCCTGGAGCACTATGTTGGCGAGGATTCTGGGGTTGGGGGAGGACTGCCACACACAATTTTCTGGGTCTGCCACATACATGTCCCCTACTGGCTACCCTGACCCAGAGGCACCAGGCAGAAGCAATCAGCCCATGGGCACCACCAAAAATGACCCAAGAGTTGGAGAAGTGGCCAGTGCTGACTCTCTAGGCAGCAGAGTGCAATGGTTTAGCTCACATGCTCCAGAAGCAGACTCTGTGGGTTCAAATCCCAGCTCCGCCACTTATCAGCTATGGAAGCCTGGACAATTTACTGTATCTCCTTCTGCCTTAGTTTCCCCATTTGTAGCACAGAGGTGATGAAAAGTGCCTATCTGGTGGGGTTTTTGGAGAGAAACACATAGTGTGTCTCCAGTAAGTGTGAATTCATAAGGGTTAAATTCATGTGTATAGTGCTAGTTGCATTTCTAGGCTATCAGCTCCTGCTTTTCTCCCATACAAATGCATGCACACCTGCACACACACATGCACACTTGCACACATACACACATACTCAATCTCTTCCTTGCCAGCCCCACAATCATGTGAGCCAATCCTTAAAATAAATTTCTCTTTCTCTATGTATATACACATATATGGTACACATATGTACAGATATATACACACACAAACACACACACACACATAGATAGATGGATAGCTATAACTATAGATATATCTTACTGATTCTGTTTCTCTGGAGATTCCTAATTAATACAGATACCTACCAAGTTTTCTGGAGCCCTCTTTGACAAAGGGGGGGTGGTCTCAGATATCACAGCTCAGACCTGTGCATCAGCCATTAGACGTGTCAGATGGGACGGCCCAGCATGTGTCTAAAGCAGTGATTCATCCCTTGAAAAGCCCAAAGCCGCCTCTTCAGAAACAGTGAAGAATTGCCTGGAGGCCGTGGCCATGTCTCGGAATAGACTTGGCATTTACTACCCATGCTTTCAGAACCACGAGTGGCACTTGTAGGGTCAGCTCCTGAAAGCTCCATTCAGCTGGATGCAGGTGGCCACAGCAGACACCATATTTGCCCAGGAGCTAAGCCAGGGCCATGTAGAATCAAAAAGATCTTTAAAAACAGCGCCCCCTGCAATGCGGGTTAATGTGGTGGCTTTGGTTCCTGCGGAGGCGAAGGGAAATGACAAGCTTGAAAAGATTAGGAGGCTGCAGGTAGGCAAGAGTTGGGAGGAAACAGCTTTCTTCTGCAAGCACCGCAGCAAAGCTCCTCCCCTGGGAACATTCGGCAGCTCTGGCCAAGGCAGGAAGTATGACCTTGCTTGCCCTGGTCACCTCCAATTTAGCGCTTTCTTATATACCAAGGGACCAGGGGTCTCTGGACCCACTCAGACCTGAGATGCTCTAGATGTTCAGCTGGGCATGTCTCCCAAGTAAAAAGCAAAGAGCAAATCAATTGCGCTATCCGTGTAGGGTAGGGGGTTCCATTTTTCTCTACTTCCAACATTTGTTTAAAGTTTCTTTGCATTACTTTAAAAATAATCAGAGCTAACACTTACACAGTCCTCACCACACACCAGGCACTTTGCAAATATTAATCCTTGAAATCCTCACAACCAATCTCTGTGGGCCCAGTCCAGGTAGAGCCGAGGCTCAGAGGGGTTGAACAATTTGCCCAGGGTCACACAGCCAAGAAGTGAGTCTGGCTACAGAGTCCGTGCCCCCGATCACTACTCCACACTGCCTTGCAAAAATGTGACGACTGCTCTTTGGGCTTTTCAAGGGATGAATCACTGCTTTAGACACATGCTGGGCCGTCCCATCCGACACGTCTAATGGCTGATGCACAGGTCTGAGCTGTGATATCTGAGACCCTCCCTCATCAAAGAGGGCTCCAGAACACTTGGTAGGTATCTGTATTAATTAGGGATCTCCAGAGAAACAGAGTCAGTAAGATAAACCCATAGTTATAGCTAGCTAGCTATCTCTGTGTATGTGTGTGTGTATATATATATCTGTACATATGTGTACCATATATGTGTATATACATAGAGAGAGAGAGAGAGAGATTTATTTTAAGGATTGGCTCACATAATTGTGGGGCTGGCAAGTCGGAAATTCCCAGCACAGCCTGGAGATTCAGGTAAGAGTTGATGTTGCCATCTGGAGTTTGAAATCTGCGGGGCAGGCCAGCAGGCCAGAAACTCAGGCAGGGTTTCTGTGTTGCAGCTGAGGCAGAATTGCTTCTTCTGCAGGAAACTTCAGTCTCTGTTCTTGAGGCCTTCCATTGATTAGACGAGGCCCACCCTCATTGTGGAGGGTCATCTGCTTTCCTCAAGGTCAACTGGTTGTAAATGTGAACCACATCTCAAAAATACCCCCACCGCAGCGTCCATCTAGAGGAGTGTTTGACCAAACAGCTGGGCGCTGTGGCCTAGCCAAGGTGACGCAGGACATGAACCACCACAAGATCCAGGCAGGCACGTGAATTCTAAAGGAAAGATGCTTTGCCGGGAAGTCAGGGAGCTGTGGCCAGCTCTGCCATTGACTCTTTCCCAAAGCACTGGTCAGCTGATCTGGTGCGTCCTGGGGACCCCCCCTCACCTCCTTAGGATGACAGTGCATCAAAGGGGACAGAGGAAGAAACAGACAAAGAAGCCGGCTCCATCCTGGGCAGGACTGGTCCTTCTCCCATCCTGAGCCCTTCTGTATGCAGGACAGACGACCAATGTCTCCGGAGCTGGATTCCAGAAGGTGCCCACCACCATTCTGGCGTTTGGCAGGAGCAAAGCCAGGACACACCTGCCCAGTGCAAAGATCCTGAAACAAATGACACCCAACTGACCCCACAGCAGTGGGGGGGCAAGCTGATTGACAAAAGCTAAGTTTATCTATGTCTTTTCAGCTCAGAAACCATAAAAAGCCAACTTCAAGTTCAGACGGCTCCTAGTAGATCCCAGAACCATCCAAGCCCCATCCAAGATCATCATTTTGGTTTCTTTCTTCGCATGGTTGAGGAACAGGCGGGGCTACTTCTGCCCGAAGGCCACGGCCCAAGCCTCCAGGCCTCTCTGACTGTCAAGGTTGAATCATGTCCCTGTCCCTCAAATTTATATGTTGAAGTTCTAACCCCCAGTACCTACAGAGTGTGTCCTTATTTGGAGATGAGGTCTTTATAGAGGCAACTAAGTTAAAATGAGGTCTTAAATTAAGGTAGACACTAACCAAATATGACGAGTGTCCTTATAAATAAGGGAAATTTAGCCAGGCACATTGGCTCACATCTGTAATCCTAGCACTTTGAGAGGCCAAGGTAGGAGGATCACTTGAGCCCAGGAGTTCGAGACCAGCCTGGGCAACACAGCTGGATCCCATCTCTACAAAAAATTTAAAAATTAGCTGGGCATGGTGGTGCACACCTGTAGTCTCAGCTACTCAGGAACCTGAGGTAGGAGGATGGATTGAGCCTGGGAGGTCAAGGTTGCAGTGAGCCATGACCACACCATTGCACTCTAGCCTGGATGACAGAGTAAGTCCCTGTCTCAAAAAAAGATGGGGGGGTTTAGACACAGACACACAGAGAGGGAAGACAATAGGAAGAGGCACAGGAAGAAAATGGCCATCTGCAAGCGCAGGAGAGAGGCCTGAAACAGACCCCTCCCTCGTAGCCCTCAGAAGGAACCCTCCCTCTGATGCCTTGATTGCTTTTACTTTCTTCTTTTTTTTTTTTTTTGAGATAAAATCTCGCTCTGTCATCCAGGCTGGAGTGCAGTGGCATAATCTTGGCTCACTGTAACCTCTGCTCACTGCAACCTCCACCTCCCGGGTTCAGCAATTCTCCCGCCTCAGCCTCCCGAGTAGCTGGGACTCTAGGCATGCACCATCACAGCTGGCTAATTTTTGTATTTTTAGTAGAGACGGGGTTTCGCCATGTTGGCCAGGCTGGTGAACTCCTGGCCTCAAGTGATCCGCCCACCTCGGCCTCCCAAAGTGCTGGGATTACAAGCATGAGCCACTGCGCCTGGCCCTGACACCTTGACTTTGGACTTCTGGCCTCCAGAACTGTGAGATGGGAATCTTTGCTGTTGAAGCCGCATAGTCTGGGGTGCTTTGTTGTGGCAGCCCCGCGACACTAATTCAATGCAAGGACCACGGACCCAAACAGCAGCCTTCCTGATTCAGCCTCCGATCGTGGGCAGCCCGGGCACAGGCCACTTCTTCTCCCTCCTTCCCCCTTCCCACAGCCCTTGCCTTGGAAAGAAAGTCCTCTTCTTCCACCTCCCAAAAGTGGGTTTAAAAAGAAAAAGTTCTTTTTCCATCTCAGACCCCAGAACCTGTGGAAAGGGGATTGGGGGTTTCAGGAAAGCAGAGAAAAGGGGCCTGCACCATGTGGCAGGGGCCCTTCACCCATCATCTCACCAGAGGCCAAGGGTAGTGAGGGAGAGCAGGAAAGTGGGCGGTTTCTGGAGCTGGATGGCCTGGGTGTGAGTCCTGCCTGAGTATTCACGTGCTCTGTGACCTTGGGCAAGCTACTTAACCTCTCTGTGCCTCAGTTTTCTCATCTTTAAAGTGGGGCTAATCATCATACCTGCCTGTATTAGTCAGGGTTCTCTAGAGGGACAGAACTCATGGAATAGATATATATATAAAGGAGGGTTTATTAAGTATTAACTCACACGATCACACAGTCCTACAATAGGCTGTCTACAGGCTGAGGAGCAAGGAGAACCAGTCCAAGTTCCAAAACTGAAGAACTTAGAGTCCGATATTCAAGGGCAGAAAGCATCCAGCACGGGAGAAGATGTAGGCTGGGAGGCTAGGCCAGTCTCTCCTTTCACGTTTTTCTGCCTGCTTATATTTTAGCCTCGCTGGCAGCTGATTAGATGGTGCCCACCCAGATTAAGGGTGGGTCTGCCTTTCCCAGCCCACTGACTCAAATGTGAATCTCCTTTGGCAACACCTTCACAGACACACCCAGGATCCATACTTTGTATCCTTCAATCCAATCAAGTTGACACTCAGTGTTAACCATCATACTGCCCAGAGGGCTGCCGTGAAGATTAAATGAGTTAAGGTGCATAAAGCACTTAAGCAGCATATCTGGTACAGGTGGCCTGTGACAGACGTCGGCTGTTATTATTATCCCCATGACAACACGTGGGGAAGAGGCTGGTTGTCTGTTTTCCTGATGCGGAGCTAGGCCCAGAGAGTTAAACATGCATTTAGGAAAGTGGCCGAGTGATTGGGGCCCGGGCTGTCTTACCAGCCACCTGCACATTCCCTGCTTCACCGGAGCAGCCCCGACCTGTCCCCAACCCACAGCTTCCACAACCTGCCCCGTCTCAGTCCAAACCCCTATGTCAGCCTGACTGCTCTTTCACATCCCTCAACCAGCCCAATAGCAAGTCCCCTCAGCGCTGCCTTCTACATCCAGAACCTGTGGTTCCTTGTCTCCTCCCAGCACCTGCTGGCCCAAGCCTGGAGTGCCACCGGGTCTCCCTGCCAGGATCCAGCCTCTGCCCTTCCGGCCCCTGCAGCCTCTTCTCCAGAAGCAGCAGCTGGAGGATTCTGTTAAATCCTAAATCAGATTGTGCTCCCAGGCCGGGCGCAGTGGCTCATGCCACTTTGAAAGGCCAAGGTGGGAGGATCACTTGAGCCTGAGAGTTCAAGACCAACCTGGGTAACATAGTGAGACTCCAGCCGGGAGCAGTGGCTCACGCCTGTAATCCCAGTGCTCTGGGAGGCCGAGGCGGGTGGATCACCTGAAGGTCAGGAGTTCGAGACCAGCCTGGCCAACATGGTGAAACCCTGTCTCTACTAAAATTACAAAAAATTATCCGGGTATGGTGGGGGCGCCTGTAATCTCAGCTACTTGGGAGGCTGAGGCAGGAGAATCGCTTGAATCCGGGAGCCAGAGGTTGCAGTGAGCTGAGATCGTGCCATTGCACTCCGGCCTGGACAACAAGAGCGAAACTTCATCTCAAACAAAACAAAACAAAACACAGTGAGACTCCATCTCTACAAAAAATAGAAAAATTTGCCAGGTATGGTGGTGTGCGCTTATAGTCCTAGCTACTCAGGAGGCTGAAGCTGGAGGATCACTTGAGTCTGGGAGGCTGAGGCTGCTGTGAGCCGTGATTGTGCCACTGCACTCCAGCCTGGGTTACAGAGCAAGACCTTGTCTCTGTCTCTCTCTCTCCACACACACACACACACACACACACACCACACACAAGATTGCACCCCTGCTGTGCTTGGACCCTTCCAATGGCTCTCTTCTGACTTAAGGCATTGACCCCAAGGTCCTGCATCCTCTGGCACTGGTCACTCGTTCACCTGCTCCAGTGAGTTCCTCAAACTCACTGCCCTGCTCCATCGCGTCTACCTCAGATGCTCTCCCTCCACAGACCCACAGGGCTCACACCCACCCCTGCTGCTGGTCTTCTTGTTCACAGGCCACCTCCTCAGAGAGCCTTCACGGACCACACTGTTTAAAATTGCAAATCCCCCCAACCAGCCCCACTCCCCACTTTACCTCATCACCATCCCACAAGCCATAGTTATTAGTAACCATTTACCTATTTATCTTGTTCTACTTGATTTTTTTCCACTAGAATCTAAGTCCCAGGAGGCAAGAATACTTGCCTGCTATATTCCCAGTGCCTTAAAACTGGGCGTGGAGCATAGCAGGTGCTCAGTGAATGTTTATTGAATGAGAGAATGACCTGGTGGAGCTTAGACAGTGAGAAGCTGAGTTCAGCACTCAGTCCCTCCCCTCCTCTCCCCCTGGACAATGTCAGTAATGCACACAGCTGCCCGCGGTGGGAGCTCAGTTAGTGGCTGTGGGATCTGGATCTCCCTGTCTTTTATTTGGTAGCTGTTTAGAACATCATTTCTGGGCCCTTTCCATCTGTCGCTAAGTGACTGTGTTGATTTTCCTGTGTTGATTCCCTCCGGTGGAGAGAGAGCCCAGTCCCCACACAGAGCCATGTTCAGGGGTGGAGAATGGCTGTGTGTCACTGCTGGAACTAGCGAATGGCCGTTCACATCCAACACGTGCCCAAAGAGAGTCAGGATGAAAGAGGACGGCCAGGAGAGAGAGCAGAAAAAGAAGATAAAGCCTTTGGAACTCATTTTCATTGCACCTACACCACAGCCAGAGTAATCGAAATGGAAGGTTAAAAAAAAATCACCCACAGTCCTGATTCTCAACAAATCATGCTGTGACACTTTTACCTGTGATTAGAGGCCTTCGGCAGAGGGCACAGTCAGAGGCTGCTGGGACACAGAACAGGGACGGGGTTCCAGAGCCCCTCCCAGGGTTCCCAGGTTCACTGCCGACTCCACCGGATGAGCCAGAATAGAAGCTGAGCCCACTTTGGCTTAGGTCCCTGCCTGGTACGGTGGCTCACACCTGTAATCTCAGCACTTTGGGAGGCCGATGTAGGCAGATCACTTGAGGTCAGGAGTTCGAGACCAGCCTGGCCAATATGGTAAAATCCTGTCTCTACTAAAATTACAAAAATTAGCCAGGCATGGTGGTGCAGGCCTCCCAGATACTCCAGAGGCTGAGGTGGGAGGATCGCTGGAATCTGGGAGGCGGAGGTTGCAGTGAGCCGTGGTCGCGCCATTGGATTCCAGCCTGGGAGACAGAGTGAGACCCTGTCTCAAAAAACAACAAAAACAACAACTTAGGTTCCATCTGGAAAATGGAACGGAGTATGCAGGGCTACTGGGGAGTGGGGTTAGAGGGAGGCAAAGTGGGGAGTGGTTAGAAGCGAAGGCTTTGACACCAGGCAGCTGGGAGTGGACCTCATGCCCACCCTTTCCTGGCTATGTGAACCTAGGCAAATAACTTCATCTCTTGAGCCTCAGTTTCAGCCTCTGCAAAATGGTCAGGTACTCATCTCACAGTGTTTTTGTGGAGATTAAGTAATATAATACTTATATATTTATACTTACATATTTAGATATACATAAATATATATTTATATATTACATATATATCATTTTGCATATACAGTAAGCCGTCTGTCAATAACCGCTATTACTACTGCTACTATTATTCCATAGAAGGAAATAACAAATGAAGAGGTAAAGAAAATCAAGAATGAAAATACTTTTCTTCTCCTGTGCTTGACTGAGATTTTTGAACCCAATAGACAGAGGAGGGAATGCCTTTAGAATATATCATTCAAAGCACAAGAAATGGTTGTTTTCCAACCAAAACCCCCAGAAAAGTATTCTAAGAAATCTCACATACACATATTTGCTTTAATCAAAATCCAACTAATGTGATTACCAAGCCCCCAGGGCTGCTCCCGGTTCATTTCCCCTCTGCAGGGCTTCCCAGGCAGAATTCCCACCTCAGAGCCCAAAATCCCGCCAAGTGGGGAACCGACAGCTCAGAAAACTGCAAGAATCCTGTGATTTAAAGAAATGCACAGCACGGAAGCTAAGTAAGCTCCTGGATTCTCTCTGCCTCCCACTTCTTCCCCAGGTGGCTCCTCGAAGGAGCACAGTCGTGTGTCAGGAAGCAAGAGGTGCACAGTGCAGAAGCACAGGCTCTGGGTCAGGTTCCCTGGGTCCAAAGCCCAGCCTCCTCCCCTCCTGGAGGCGACCCTGAGCCAATATTTTGACCTCTTCAAGCCTCAGTTTCCCCATCCGCAAATGGGGGTCATCAGAGTCTCTGCTTCCTGAGCTGCTGGTGGTGATGAAGGAGATGGCGTGTGCAAATCACACAGCAAGACACTCTCACAGGGAATGCCACATGCACCCTCTGAGCCCACTGACACTCACTGTTACTAGTCTGTCTTCACACTGCTGTAAAGACATAGCCGAGAATGGGTAATTTATCAGGAAAAGAGGTTTAATTGACTCACAGTTCTGCATGGCTGAGGAGGCCTCAGGAAACTTACAATCACGGCGGAAGGAGAAGGGGAAGCGAGGCACCCTCTTCACAGGGCAGCGCGAAGGAGAAGTGCCGAGTGAAGCAGGAAGAGCCCCTTATGAAACCATTAGATCTCGTGAGAACTCACTCACTATCACGAGAACAGCATGGGGGAAACAAGCCCCGTGATTCAGTTACCTCCACCTGGTCTCTCCCTTGACACGCGCAGATTATGGGTATTATGGTGATTACAATTCAAGATGAGATTTGGGTTGGGACACAAAGCCTAACCATATCACTCACCCTCCCTGCACAGCCAGTGGCTTCCCGCTGCAAGCCTCTGTGGGTCCTTGGCCAGAGACCTCAGTGCAACAGGCCTTTCAGCACTCTCGTAGGAATGAAGAAGGGTTGGTGGATATATACCCAGCCTCTTTGCTCCTCACCTGGGCAACATGAAGTCTGTTCTATCAATTCTCCCAGGAGTTCCCAGGAGAGTGAGCCCCAGTTGCCCACAACAGTCATTCTGCCCATCTATATCCCCTGTATTGGCTTCCTTCCCTCACCCTCTCCAACTTCATTTCTTCCAACCAGTGTTCCTGGGATCACCTTCCAAGTAAACTATTTGCACTCATGTCACATTTCCAGGCCTGCTCCTGAGGAAAACAACCTAAGACAGTGCTCAATGTCAGCGATTAATAAAAATAGGAATACTTATGATGCAGTAGCCTCTTGAGTCTGAGCTCCCAGCAGAGCATCTAGTTTATGTCCAGTCCGAAGCTCAAGAGAAGCCAGGCATGGTGGTGCACCCCCATGGTCCCAGCTACTCAGGAGGCTGAGGTGGGAGGATCACTTGAGCCCAGGACTCTGAGGCCAGCCTGGGCAACACAGTGAGACCCCATCTCTAAAAAATAAAAATAACGCTCCAGAGGTGAAGGTGGCAACTAAGGATTACCTACAGAGACAAGAAAAGACTTTTTTTGTTGTTTGGTTCTTGTTTTCCAAAGATTTCTAGAAGCAGAAATGAGTTGGCCAGACCCTGTTGGAGGTGGAAACAAAACCTGTTTTAGAGTGAACCAAAGTACCCCCTGAAGGTATTGTATTGCAGCAGATCTTTCTAACGAGATGTGTAGTAAACTTTTCCTCAATCTGCAGGTGGATGTGCTTCCTAAGAAGTACCGCCTTGCCCTGTTCCAGGTCTGTCTTGTGCTCCCAGGAAACTGCAGGAAGACAATTCACGCTGATTCTTTAAGACAGGGCTTTCTCTTTGGTTCTCAATTGTGAAATCTTGACTGTACTGAATGTGAACAATTTTCCCTTAAGGCCAAGTTCTGAGGATGGCCCCTCCACATCTAGTTGCAAATCGTAACTAGAAGTGTTATTTCTCATTTGTTTATTTATCACATATTTATCTGGGGCCAAGGACGGGAGAGACACAGTTATTGAGGTAGGAGGCAGAGCTCCAACATTGGACCAAATTGAGGACTAGCTGAAACAGGGTGAAGGTAGAAGCAGCTTTCCATAAGACACGCCCACCCGTGTGCCCTGTCAGTTTACCATTGCCATGGCAACACCTGGGCGTTACCACCTTTTTCCATGGCAATGACCCAATGACCCAAAAATTACTAGCCCTTCCCTAGAATTTTCTGCATAAACCACCCCTTAATCTGCATATAATTAGATGTGGGTATAAGTATGACTGCAAAACTGCCCCGACTTGCTACTCTCTGCCTACAGGGCAGCCCTGCTCTGTGGGAGCAGTCATAGAGCTGTAACACTGCCGCTTCAATAAAGCTGTTTTCTTCTACCACTGGCTTGCCCTTGAATTCTTTCCTGAACAAAGCCAAGAACCTTCATGGGCTAAGCCCCACTTTGGGGCTTTGCCTGCATTATTATGAAGGCTTTTAAAATGGGTGTCTGGCAGAAGGAGATTTTAGACGTTAGTTTCACTCAAATGTACTAGGGAATGTTGGGGAGGAAAAGAAGGAGGCTGGACAGACAGCTGGGGGCACAGACATTTGGAGGCCAAGTGAGGAAGAGGAAACCTGTGCCAGCCAACAGGGTGGAAGAATTACCAGTGAAGTCAAAGGAGGAGGACATCAAAGTGGTGGAGATGGGTTGGGGAAATTTTTCACTATCAAATTGGAAAAAGTTCTAATAACAATCCACAGTGTTGTTGAAGACATAAGGTAAGGAAATAAGCCCTTTTTTTTTTTTGGAGACAGAGTCTCGCTCTGTCACCCAGGCTGGAGTGCAGTGGTGTGATCTTGACTCACAGCAACCTCTGCCTCCCAGGTTCAAGCGATTCTTCTGCCTCAGCTTCTTGAGTAGCTGGGACTACAGGCACATGCCACCATGCCTGGCTAAATTTTGTATTTTTAGTAGAGACGGGGTTTCACCATATTGGCCAGGCTGGTCTCAAACTCCTGACCTTGTGATCCACCCGCCTCAGCTTCCCAAAGTGCTGGGACTACAGGTACGAGCCACTGTGCCCGGCTGAAATAAGCACTTTCTAACACGACTGGTGGGAGTATAATTTGACATAATTTTTTGGAAGGCAATTTAGTAATGTGTATCCAAAGCCTTTAAAATACATACACCCTTTCTGAGCAATTTTACTCTCAGTCTTTTATCATTAGATTTCACTTCTTTTTTGTCATTTTGTGTCTAACAGGGAAAATTGGGAATAATGTAAATATTAATAGATTCTAAAAAATACCAACAATAAGCATTTGGTTAAATAAATTAGGGGTTTTTAAAATCCAGACTGTGAAATATCAGGAAGGTGTTAAAATTGATGGTGAGAATGTTTGTAGACATGAGAAAAGATTCAACGATATATCAAGTAGAAAAGCAACTCATATAATCATAGGTTGAGTAGGATCTCAAATTTCTTTCCAGTCATTAATATATATTTATTAAAGTCTATGAGAACTAAAACACAGTATCAAAGAGGATCTTCTTGGTGATAGATGGTGAGGGTGTCTGTGGGGTGGGGCATCAGCTTCCAAGGGGTTCCTAGTGCTGCCTTCACATCATGCCCACCCCAATTGTGTCAACGTCTCCCAACTCTCTCCTAACACACCTTCCCTATTGCAGAGATTGGGAAACCCAGAGCAAAAACACTATATTTCCCAGGCTCCCTTGCAGCTCAGTAGCCTCAGTAATCTTGCAAGTTTAAAAATACTGCTACGGACTAAATTTTATTCCCCCAAAATTCACATATTAAAACCCTAACCCCCAGTGTGATGCTATTGGAAATGAGGCCTTTGGGAGGTTTAGATAAGGCCATGAGTGGGGGACCCTCATGATGGGATTAGTGCCCTTATAATAAGAGATACCAGAGACAAAGGGAGAAGGTGGCTGTCTGCAAACCATGAAGGGAGCCCTCACCAGGAACGAAATCAGCAGTCACCTTGATCTTGGACTTCCCAGCCTCCAGAATTGTGAGAGATAAATGTCTGTTGTTTAAACCACCCTCTCTATGGTAGCCCAAGTAAACTAATATAAATACCATGTCTGTGTTTTATGTGGCAAGCCAGTCTTCTGATGTCTGATTATCTTCCACTGCTTAAAGGTAAACTTCTTTTATAAATGCTATGACCTCCTCCTTTTACACAGGGCTAGGCTACTTTGGCTATTTCTGTCTGGTTGCTCACAGCCCCACTTACAGGGGGTTCCAGTGACCTGGAGTTGAGTGGCAGGGTTCAGGGCCCCAATTTTGCTGGTGTAAATGGTGGCAGCTGCATCCTAATTTGGCAGCGCGTTCAGGGCAGTGTGATTGGGAGTCTGTAGCTGTAAGAGCAGCCTCCTGATTTCACAAGTGGCTTCCTGACCACAGAGGAGATGACCTCCCTTTTGGTGGCCAGTTCTGCCATGTGACTGAAGGGCTCAATCCTCAAAGCTCAAGTGGAAGTTTGGGCCTTTAGCCCCCAGTGATTCTGTAGATCACTGAAGACTCTGCAAAATAGCCCTTCTCTGCTCTAAAACTGACCCTAGTGTCCTTGTCTTGTTTCCCTGGCACAGGGGATGTGGAGGTGGGATCACCCTTCTTCTCTGCTCTGTTTTTATTGCACAAAATTCAAACCCAGCTTCCTTTGGGACTTCCCTCTTCATCCTCAAAAATCCCAACAGTGACTATTCCTGTCTCTGGGCTCCAGCCATAATTAACCCTCTTGCAAAGCGAGCCCTCTACCTGACCAGGATGGGTTGGCTACAAGGAGGGATGGGTCTGGCGAGGGAGTGCAGACAAAGTCACAAAGATCCTATTTCAAAAATCTAGAACACCAGCCTGGTGGCTTGAGCTTGTAGTCCAAGCTACTTAGGAGGCTGGGGCAGGAGAAATTTGAGACCAGCCTGGGCAACATAGTGAGATAGGGAGACCCCCAGATCACCATATCTGAGTTTTTCTGATATTTAGAAATGGTCATGTATTGCTGATACACAAAAGAAGTTTCTGAAGTAAAGATTTAACATGTGAAGGTGAGACAAGGGACAGCTGTGCCAGCTACAGAATAAATTCTAGGCATCCACTCCCTGAAAAAGAGGTGGTTGGGTTTGGCTGTTGGGTCCTTGGTGAGTCCTCCAGGTATGTGCTGTCCCATACCATGGTCACTTGGCCACATGTGGCTACTGAGCACTTAAAATGTGGCTAATTCGTATAGACATGTGCTATAAATGCAAAATACACATCAGATTTTAAAGACTGTACAAAAAAAAGAAAGTGAAATATCTCATTAATAATGTTTATGTTGATTACATGTTACATGTTGAATTGATGATAGTTTGGCTATATTGGGTTAAATGAAATATGTTATTAAAATTCATTTCACCTGTTCCTTTTCCAGTTTTGAATGTGGCTAGTAGAAAATGTTAAATTCCATATGTGGCTCACATCCTATTTCTACCATCTGTGCTACCCAAGAGCATCCCAGGGACCGGGGAGGAACAAGAGCCCCAGCTTAAGATCAGGGAATGAATATCTTAAAAGCAGACAAAGATGGGGTGGAGGGGGAGCATGGAGAAGGCAGTTTTTTTTTTTTCAGAAAATTGACAGTAAATTCATAAAAGAACATGGACAAATACCTAGAAGAGGAGAGAGGATCCAAGATGAGGAAATCTAAGAATATGGGCTGAAAATTTGAGCGCAAGAGAGGGGAGAGCAAATATATTTGAGAGGAAGAATATACTGAGCCAGTCCCAAAATAGGGGATGGAAGATGGGGGCAGACATTAAAATTCCTACCGAGGAAGAACATTTATGGGCATTATTCTCTTAACTGAAACGGCAGTCTAAAACAGTACAATGCAAGACAATATGTTACGTGTTGTAATATACCCTTAGAAAAAGGCTGGGAGTAAATTGCCAAAAGCATTAGCAGTCTGTGCGCGGTAGGATTACTATATTCCCTCGTGTGGGTTTTTCTGTGTCTGTCTTCCAACTCTCCTTCACTGCACAGGTATTGATCATGTAATTAGGAAAACAAATAAAAATTTTTAAGACTCCAAGAGGCCCGGGAAGCTTCTGCATCAGAGAAGGGCACACAGAAAGCAATTGTTCTGCATTCCTGGGGGTTACCCCAGACCCCACCCTAGGCTTATGGAATCTGAATCTTGGAGTAGGGGCTCCCCATTGGCTTTGAAGGAAACCCATTCAGGAAGCTGGCTCAGAGCTTCATCAACCTGCCTGGAGTACAATAAGGCTTTGTAATACAGACATGGGCCTTGGGTCCATCATTCTCTTAGCTCAATGGCCCCTCCCGGGTTGCTGGCTCAGCAGCCAGTTCTTGGGCAGCAGCTGAAATGCCTGGGAGGGTTGCTGGGATTAAATCCAATCCCGAGAAACCGAGAGCCCCTCAACCAGGGCTGAGGCTGAGAGAACGGGGTGCATGACCACCTTGCCAGAGACTGCAGGTGCCTCAGAACTGCCTGTTGCTTTCAAGTCCTCATGACCTCTGGCCTTTAATCCCCTGCTTCTTGGCAGGGACTTATTTGGATTGCTATGTCCTATGTTGAGTTCAGGATGAAATGAGTCTACAGAGAATTTAGGGAGCACTGAAGATGCGACTAGTGCTGGGGAGACAGTGGACATGCCCCATCCCATTTAATCTTCCTGCCGTCCCTGTAGACGACATCTATTACCATTCCATCTTACAGTTGAGGAAACTGAGACTCAGAGAGTTAATTGCCCAAGGAAATTAAGGCCCCAGGCTGATAGCTAAGCAACAAAGTTGAGCTTGAACCTAAGTGTGTTCACTGCACAGCCTGCCCTAAGCCTTCTTGTTTACCTGCCTTGGCCATCGGTGTACACATTTGAGAGTCACATGGATGCAGGGTTTGGACTGGAGGGAAGAGCAGAATTTAGTCTGTGTGCCTCTTTCCATCCCCCATGAGAAAGATGGGGAGAGCCTGGGGTGGCCTCTTAAAGGGAGAGGCTCAGGGGAGGTCCTTTTAAGGAAAAGACTCCTGAGAGGGGCTCAGAAGTTACTGTGCTTAATACAGCATCATTTTTAACTTGTTGGAACTCACCAGATGAATTACAAAATAAAGCCCCAAATGACAGAATAATGAGGAATTCATTTGAAATGTAAAATAAATAGATAAATCTCCAGTGAGAAGGCAGAATAAATGGTATTTGGATGACATTTGGTGATTAAATTAAACAGTAATGAACCCATGAATAATGTGCCCTGGGATGGCCAGGGAGGAATAGTTTGTTCCCCAAAGCACGGGACTTCGAGCCCCAGCTGTTCTCAGTTCTCAAGTTTAGGAGCCTCGATGGGGGTCATGAACTCCAGGGGTCGGAGGTGGGCAATCGCCCCATCCACCCCACCAGAGGCTCAGGCTGGAGAGCAGGAACAGCCTTGTGCTTCGGAGAGTCAAGTCCAGGTCTATCAGTGCTGGAGAACCCTCGAGATCATCTAGTCGATTTTCCTTATTTTGTACATTGGGAAATTCAGTGCCAGAAAGGTCAACAGAGTTGCCCGAGGGTGACCATCAGAGCCAAGACTGAGACCCAGGTCTTCTGACTCCCAACACAGAGACCTGGCTGCTAAATGACATCTTCTCTTTAGCCCTGGAGAAGCTGGTCTCCAGAGATGACCCCCCAATGAACCACACCTCTGATATTCACACCTTTTGTGGTCCCCTCCCCTTATCAGGACAGGGGAGACTGCGACTTGCTTTTGGCCAACAGGATGTGATGGAAGTGATGCTGTGTGACTTTCAAGGCTAGGGCACAGGGAACCTTATCATTTCCACCTAGGAATCTTGGAACACTAGCTCTAGGGAAAGCCAGTCTCCATGTAAGATGTCCAGCTATCCCCCATGCTGTGAGGAAGCCCAAAATAGCAGAGATTCCTGGGAGGCCCCCAGCTGTTCTAGTTATCTCAAAAGAGGAGCCAGACATGCACATAACGAAGCTGTCTTGGACCTCCACCCTGCTGAGTTTTCGGATGGTTAAGCCCCAGCCACCATCTGGCTATAAGCACATGAGAGATCCTGATATGGTTTGGATCTATGTCCCTACCAAATCTCATGTTGAATTGTAATCCCCAATGTTGGAGCTGGGGCCTGGTGGGTAATTGGATCACAGAGGTGGAGTTCTCATGAATGGCTTAACGTCATTTCCCTGGGTCCTACTCTCATGATAGTGAGTTCTTGTAAGATATGCTTGTTTAAAAAATGTGTAGCACCTTCCCTCTCTCTCTCTCTTCCTCCTGCTCCGGCCATGTAAGACATACCTGCTCCCCCCTCCGCCTTCTACCATGATTGTAGGTTTCCTGAGGCCTCCCCAGAAGCTGAGCAGATGCCAGCATCATGCTTTCTGTACAGCCAGCAGAACCGTGTGTCAATTAAACCGCTTTTCTTTATAAATTACCAGTCTCAGGTATTTCTTTATAGTAATCCAAGAACAGACTAATACAGACCCCAAGAGAGAGCCACCCAGTTGAGTCTAGTCATCCCACAGAAATGTAAGAGTCAATAACACATTGTTGCTGTAAACTACTAAGTTTTGGGCTGGTTTGTTACACAGCAATTGGTCATCAGAATATAACTGACTTTCTAAAGAAGGAAAGCTACAGCAGCTGGAGACCAGGGTCCTCAGGTCCCTCCTTCCAGGTTAAATGTTCGTTAAACTTGAACTCTAGATCTTCCATGAGAACCATCACTCCAAGGTCCAAGGGAGGCTGTCAGAGGTCCTGGTGAACCTAACCCTTTGGTTTGTTTATTTTATTATTATTATATATATTTTTCTGAGATTGAGTTTCACCCTTGTTGCCCAGGCTGGAGTGCAATGGTGCGATCTCAGCTCACTGCAACCTCTGCCTCCCAGATTCAAGTGATTCTCCTGCCTCAGCCTCCTGAGTAGCTGGGATTATAGGCACACACCACCACACCCAGCTAATTTTTTTGTATTTTTTAGTAGAGACGGGGTTTCTCCACGTTGGTCAGGCTGGTCTCAAACTCCTGACCTCAGATGATGCGCCTGCCTCGGCCTCCCAAAGTGCTGGGATTATAGGCATGAGCCACTGCACCCGGCCTGGTTTGTTTATTTATTCAGCAAATGTGAATTAAGTTCTGCCATGTGAGCAGTTAAGACAAAGCTGTGAGAGAAACAGAAATTGATTTTGCTCTCCTGGGACTGACAGTTCCACAGGAGAAACAGACACCAATCAAGTGACCCTGAGGGTCAAGTTACAGAGAAGGGAAAAGTGGTGCAGCCCCCCTCCACTGCCCCCCACCCCCCCCCACAGACACACATCCACCCAGCCCTGCTTATCAGGAAGGAGGTGATGTGCAAGAAGTCACCTGGAGTGCCTTATCTAAGGCCCCTTTGGGGCAAGAGTATTAAATCAGAAAACTGCTCAGAAGTTACTCATCATAAGTGGGGGTGCATCCTGCCCAATAAATGGTGGCTAGACATTTGTTTATTTACAGTGGCTCATGCTTGTAATCCCAGTGACTCAGGAAGCTGAGGTGGGAGAATCACTTGAGGCCAGGAGTTCTAGACCAGCCTGGGCAACATAGCAAAACCCTGTTTAAAAAAAAATTTAAAACTTAACTGGCATGGTGGTGTGCACCTGTAGTCCCAGCTACTCAAGAGGCTGAGGCAGGAGGATTGCTTGAGCCAGGGAGTTCAAGGCTGCAGTGAGCTGTGATCATGCCACTGCACTCCAGCCTGAAAGACAGAACAAGACTCTAACTCTAAATACGTAAATGAGTAAATAAATGGAGGCTGTTGTTTTTCTTTTATTAGCATTATTATTAATGAAAGAGGAGCTGCTTTAAAACCTTCTTCTATTTCTTTCCAAATTAATGGAATCTTTATTGCGAATCTTCTCGCTGCCTGTTTTGTGAGCTGGTGCAAACGATGCTGTCAAAGCCCTTGAAATGTAATGTCTTAAATTTTCCTCCTCTCAATTTTCTTCCAATGATGCTTCTTCCAGTCTTCTTAGCTCCACTAGTGGCTCCAGCACCCATGGCTTAGGGGACACAAGGAGCTGAGAGAAGGGATGTGGCTGGGAGTTAATGGGGTATGGGAAGGGTCAACTTCCAAGCTAAGGAGGACTGGTGGACATCTCGTATCTACAGCCCTTCAGGGTCCCTGGCAGCACCCACATCCCCCAGGCTGGAGGTGGGTCAGCTTCCTGATAGATCCAGGAGGCTAATTTCTCACTAGGAAGTCAATCAAGACTTCATTTCTCATTTTGCCACAGGCGGCGGCCAGATGGATGTATTGGGCATTGGTCGCTGTGCCGTTGGCGGCTGGGGCATCTCCAGGACGTCTACGCTGGGGTTCAGGTGAGTGGGTGTTTACACCCAATCTGTCTTCACCTTGAAACTTACACTTGGAAGATGAGTATGACCTTTCTGAGGCCCTCCTGATCCTCCATAGTCAACCTTCTGTGACTTCCTCCAGTGACAGATGCTCTTGGTCCTGTACCATGTCCCTCAGCACTCACCTCCACACACCAAAGCTGCTGGCTGCAAATACCTCCAATTCACTCCCCATGTCCCAGGAAGCAAGGGCACCCCCTGACATGGTGGCCACTCCAGCCTCACCCCGGGCACAGCTTCCGCAAGGACGCTTTGGTGGATTGATGAAGGTAGGGTAAAACTTGAACTCTAGATCTTCCATGTAGACCACCCCAAACTTATCAACAGCAAGATTTACTCAACCTCATGAATATGACCCCCAAAGCTCAGAAACCAGGGCCAATGAGGAGGCCACCTCCCTGTTGGTTCACTCATTGAAGGCATATTTACACAGCACCTAATATGTGCCAGGCAATGTGATGGATACTAGGAATACAGCAGTGAACAAAACAGCCTCACGCCCTGATCTCCCAGAGGCAAGGCCTTAGAAGGTGAGTGTGGCTCACCCCTCCCCTCTCCTTCTCCTGGGCATGCCAGAAAACTACATTTCCCAGCTCCCCTTGCAGCCAGGGTGGGGCCATCTACCTGGATTCTAGCCAATGAGGTGCAGGTGGAAGTGGGCACCACTTCTGGGTCTGACCATAAAACCCCTATAATTTCATCTATACTTTCTCTTCCTCTCTTACACTGACTTCAAGGGCACAAATTTCAGATGGGCAGCATCACACAGCAGGATAAGCCTGGATCCTGTACTTCCTGCCTGGAAGAGGGCAGCCAACTGGCATTGACCAATCTACATGAGACTGCAGCTAGAGTAAGAAACATAGCTCCCTCATGTTAAGCCACTGCTGACTAATGAAATAGGCTGGTGACTGAGTGTGGGAAAGTGTATTTTCCAAAGATGGTCAACAATACTGGCCAGGTGTGTAACTCACACCTGTAATCCCAGCACTTTGGGAGGCCACGGTGGGCAGATCTCTTGAGGTCAGGAGTTTGAGACCAGCCTGGCCAACATGGTGAAACCCCATCTCTACTAAAAATACAAAAATTAGCTGGGCATGGTGGCGCGTGCCTATAATCCCAGCTACTCAGGAGGCTGAGGCAGGAAAATCGCTGGAACCCGGTAGGCAGAGGTTGCAGTGAGCCAAGATCACACTACTGCACTCCAGCCTGGGCCACAGAGTGAGACTCCATCTCAAGAAAAAAAAAGCCACACACAAAAAAAATACGTCCCATGCTACATGTTCTGATACTCTCATTGAGTAAGGGTTCTATGTCTCCTCCCTTGAATCTGAAGAAACTGTGTGACTGCTTCAATAGAAATGATGTTATGTGGCTTCTAAATCTAGGTCATAAAGGGTGAGACAGCCTGTGGAGACAAAAGTGACTCTACCTTGGATACTAATCTGCCGTGCTGACTTCTGATTAGCCCAAGTCCCATGAATGCCTCCTGATCCTACTTTGTTTACTGTCCCTAGTGTAAGAAAAAATCAACCATGATGCTATCACTTACATGGTGAGCTGTGATACATATAGCACTCTCACCTGTTCTGGCGGATTGCCTTTAATTGTCTTGCTAGAGCACATACCCCCTTTCCCTGTGGTATATAAGCCTCAGATCTGAGGAGTGACAGCACAGAGGTCTACCTGTCTTGTGGCTGCCCAAGATCATGCTTCTGTCTATAAGTTGCCCAATAAATCACCCTTTACTGGCAAACTAGATTTGTCTGCCTTATTCTTAGGTTTCTTGGCTCCTTCTGCATTTGGGGGCTATTTTTTTTTTTTTTTTTTTTTTTTCGTATATGGCCCTTCCAAAGAACACGGCCTCTATTCACTTCTCTTGGAATGCTCACTCTTAGAATCCAGCCACCATGCTGTGAGGAAGCCTAAGCAGCCCATGGAGAAACTGACATGGAAAGAAGACAAGGCCCTTGGCCCATGGCCTCAGCCAAGCTCTCAGCTGAGCCAGCACCAACATACCAGGCAGGTGAGTAGCCCATTTTGAAAGTGGGTGCCCCAGTCCCAATGCAGGCTGCCCTGCTAATGCCACACAGAGCACCCAAATTGAATAAAATAAATGATGTTGTTTTAAGCCACTGAGATTTGGGGTGATCTGTCATGCAAGCAATATAATGGGGACACAGGCCCTGGAGATCTCCCCACCACACCACCTAAATACTCACAAAAAGTTGCAGAGTTCTTAAAATAATAAAAGTTATCATTTATTGAATTGTTACTATATGTCAAACACTGTGCCATGTGTTGTATGTGTATTTTCTGACTTAATCCTCCCAACAACCCCATGAGGTAGAAGCTATTATCATCCTCACCTTACAGAGGAGGAAACAGACTGTAAGTTCTGTAATCTGCCCACTGTTGATGATGGGGGATGCAGGACCTAAATCCAGGACCTCCTGACTTGACTCCAGAGCCTGCTCCTTGGCAGCTGCCCCACCTAACACCAAATACAGGTTAAAACAACAACAACAACAACAACAGAGCGGATTCTCCGAGACGTTCCTAATTTCATACCATTGCATTCTTTTTAATACAGGCAATTTTAAATTTTAAACTTATTTAACTTTACACTTAAAATATTTTCCATGAATCAGTATCAAATACTGTAGCATCCAGCCTAGCAGTTCTCTGGAGATAGGCTGCATTTGAATCCTGGCCGTGCTACTCACTAGCTGTGTGATGTGAACCTCCCTGTGCCTCAGTTTCCCCATCTGTACAATGGAGATGATCAGTGCCTATCGCACAGGTTGTGGTGGAATGAAATGAATTCGTAGTACCCGCAAGGCTCTTGGAATTGGCCTGTTAGCAATTATTCAACAGATGTTAGATAGTTTCCATTTGTTCCCAGGGGAACGTGGTCTCAGCACAGGCAGGATCAGCTTGGTCATGGTGGAAGCCACAGGTGGAATCTGTTACCAGCACTTCCTTTCTATCATTCAAAGACCAGGCTGCCAGTCCTGGCTCTCCCCTTCCAGGCTGTGCCATCCTGGGTGCCTCACCTGTCTGAGCCTCAGACCGTTCCCAGGTGGGTCGTGAGTGTCACCACCGGCCTCCCTCCCAGGGTGTGAGAAAGTGCTGAGAACTACAAACTGGGGAGAGTCACAGCAGCAGGAGGCTCTGCTCCTGGCCTCCTAGCCTCCTGGGTGAAGGCTAAGCAACTTAAGAGTCTGAGGAGGCGAGACGGAGGGGCAGGTGGTGACAGGAACAGGAAAGGGGCGGGCAGAAGGCAGAGTCCATGGGGGGCTCCCTGGACTCCCATAGGCATCTGAAATTCCAAAACCTTTTCTTGCCCCACACTTCTGCAAGCAGAACGAGCCTTGCCAGCTCTGGGCTTCCAGAGCAGGGGTTTTGCAGGAGAGTGAGAGGTTTTCCAGTGCCAGGGGGCCCTGAAAGCAACAGCCACCTCCAGAGGCAGCCCAAGGAGAGGCAGTGGTCAAGGCCCCCCGGTGAGTGACAGGGCTCTGAGCTCAGTCACAGGCAGAACAAGCAGGGTGGTCAGCCAGGTGAGGGTTCAAATCCCACCTCTGACTCTTCCTAAATGTGTGACCTTGGGAACGCCACCAACCTCTACAAGCCTCAGTTTCCACCTCCGTAAAATGGAGTTAGTAACAGTTCATCACGAGATGATAGAAGTGTCAGCTTTATTATTACTGCCGTCGTTGCTGCTGTTAGCATAATTCTTCTAAAGGGAAGGCGGCTCTGTCTCTGGTTGTGACTCTCGTCACTCAGAACGGCTGTCTCTCCCAAGCCAGCAACTGCAGTGACTTGTGTCCAGCTTCCCCCAGGATTTCTGGCCTGGGCAGGATGGAGGGGAGGCCAACTGCAGAGGGAGAGCCAGAGGACGGAGGCCCCTGGACAGGTGTGGCCAGGAGGAAATGGAGACATGAGTTTGCACAACATTTTCAAAGGGTCACAGTTACCAGGAAACAAAATAACTGTTTCTTCTGGGAAGCTGGGAGGCCCTTGTCCCCCACCCCTTCCACAAGCATCCCTCCCTGTGTCCCTTCTGGCCCAACATCTGATCCAAATCCCTCCAGCCAAATCCAGCTTTGGAAAACAGGCTGGGAGAAGGGAACCAGGCCTCTGCCTCGGCCCTCCCACTGCCCTGCAGGCTTCTCCACTGAGACACGGAGCCGACGGCAGCCTCAGTTTCCCCAAAATTCCCCTCAGTGGTTGCTGGGGAAGGGAGAGGAGCCAAGAGTGGGGAGTGTGAAGCCTCTGACTTTAGATCTGCCTCCACCCTCTGAAGTCGACATTACAAAACTCAGGATGCTGCTCCTGTGCCCTGCCCCCTCTAGGCAGGAATGTCGTGAAGCTAAAATAACATAATCAGGGCAAAAGCTTTCCAGAGTAGAGGCGTTTCAGCACTCAGGCAGTGTAGCCGGAGACGCCTCCCGTGATTGTGGATAACAGCCCCATCAAGACGGCACGCTATTACTCAGCGCCATCATCAAGCAACTTTGTGTCTCTGAGCTTAACTCACGCCCCACCCCCAATGAGAGGATGGGCCCTGGGGAGGCTGAGAGTCCTGCCTGCCTCTCCTGTTCTCTTTCCCTACAAGAGGCTCTTGACCTCTTTACTCAGTGGCTCTTCTTGAACCTAGAAATTATGGAAAAAGAAAAAATGCTCCTGCTAGTGAATTTTCAAACCTCCATCTCTAGCCGCTTAGTCAAGGGAATGCACTTCGCCTTAGAGTGAAAAATAGGAAGCCCCTCACCTACTCCCATCAGCCTCCAAGTGTGTCTGCCCTGAGCACCACACGGATAGACATCTTTGTCCCGGCCCCAGGGCCTTTGCACATGCTGTTCCTGCTGCCAAGATAACCACAGCACTGACCCTCACGCAAGTCTCCATTCAAATGTCCTCTTCTTAAGGAGGCTCCTCTAACCTCCCTCTAAGGAGCATCCCTAGGCTCTTTATCTCCTTATCTTGCTTAATTTTTGTTCCTAGTTCTTGTCATTGTTCTTCATTAGGTTACATATTTGTTGGCTTGGTTCTGTCCTGCCTCACCCACTGAAATCTAAGTTGCAGGAACATCGCCTCACTCACGGCCGTATTTCCAGCCGCTAGAACAAAACAAGGCACAGAATAAGTGCTCAGCAAACACTTTTAAATGGACAAGTGAAATCAATATTTATGCCTTTATTCATTCCTCAACTATTTATTGAGTGGCTTCTGCCCCAGAGCCCAGGGGGTATAATAATAATAAGCCCCCGTCCTGCCCTCAGGGAGCTCACAGTCCAATGGGAAGCACAGGAGTGAGCAAGGGAGCATGAGGATGACACCAGGCGGTGAGGCTCTGTGTATCCAGTGATACTCACACCTCCAGCCTTGCCATCTCTCTTCAGCTCCAGGCTCAGATATGCAGATGCCTGCTTGAAATGCTCACTAAAACGGGAATTCAAAACAGGAATTTCAATTTCCTTCTGCACCCACCCCTCCCTTCCCGTTCCCCGTCTCAGCTGCTCAGGCATCATCCTCTTTGTCCCACCCTCTGTGTCCAACTGGCAAATTCCATTGGCTCCATTTCCAAAATACGTCCCAGTTCTCACTGTTTCCTAACACACCTTGGCCCACCATTCCTTCTCCAAGTCAACTCCCTAAATGCTTCCAGCTCTACCGCCCACCAGCAGCCAGAGGGATCCTTCTATTATGTTATTTATTGATTTATTGATAAATTAAATATTGATATTGCCACCCAGGCTGGAGTACAGTGGCTCAATCACAGCTCACTGCAGCCCCAACCTCCCAGGCTCAAGTGATCCTCCCACCTCAGCCTCCCAAGTAGCTAGGACTACAGATGTGCGCCACTGCATCCGGCTAATTTTAAGATTTTTTGTAGAGATGGGGTCTTGCTATGTTGCCCGGGCTAGTCTCAAACTCCTGGGCTCAAGCTATGCTCCTGCCTCAACCTCCCAAAGTGCCGAGATTAGCCACTGTGCATGGCCAGGATCCTTTTATTTTATTTTATTTTATTTTATTTTATTTTATTTTATTTTATTTTTGAGATGGTGTCTTGCTCTGTTGCTCAGGCTGGAGTGCAGTGCCGCGATCTCAACTCACTGCAACCTCCGCCTCCCGGGTTCAAGCGATTCTCCTGCCCCAGCCTCCCGAGTAGCTGAGATTACAGGCATGTATCTCAGCCTGTAATCACCATGCCTGGCTACTTTTTGTATTTTTAGTTGAGACGGGGTTTCTCCATGATGGCCAGGCTGGTTTCGAACTCCTGACCTCAGGTGATCCACCTGCCTCGGCCTCCCAAAGTGCTGGGATTACAGGCCTGAGCCACCACACTGGCCAGAATCCTTTTAAAATATAAATCAGATGATGTTACCTTTGCTTCCAACACCTCCCGCTGAATTCTGGAGAAAATTCGAGCTCCACCTGCTGATTTCTCTGACATCACCCCAGGCATTGTACCTCAGCCACCACCCTCACTTCACACTGGCTGTCCTGTCACTTCCTAAACACGCCATCTTTGCTGCCTCTACCTCGGGGCCTTTGCATTTGCTAGTTCTCCTGTTCAGAAAACGTCCTTCAGCTCCTTGAAAAGCCAGCTCTGTCTCATCATTCAGCTCTCAGAACAAATACCCTTTTCTTAGAGAGGGCTCCCTGGACCACTGGACCCCTCTCACCCCACTCCCAGTCACTTCCATCCCAATACTGACCACATCATGCTAACTGGACACCACTGAGACACTCAGCTCACCTGTGTGTCTAGAAAGTGTGTGTCTCTGCCATTCAGCTGGGGGGTAAACTCAGGGCAGAGCAAGCCATGTGGTGGGGAGGTCTGTAGAAGGAAGACAGTGGGTCCTGCTGGGCTGTGTTGAGTCTGAGGGCCCTGGGGTTGGCCAGGTGGGGATGCCCAAAGGACTTGGGACTCAGGAGGGTGTTGGGAGTTGGATGTGGGAATCTATTCTTTTTCTTTCTTTTTTTTTTGAGATGGAGTCTCAATGCTGTTGCCCAGGCTGGAGTGCGGTGGTGTGATCTCAGCTCACTGCAACCTCCACCTGCTGGGTTCAATCGACTCTCCTGCCTCAGCCTCCTGAGTAGCTGGGATTACAGGCGTGTGCCACCACGCCAGACTAATTTTTGTATTTTTTAGTAGAGATGGGGTTTTGCCATGTTGGCCAGGCTGGTCTCAAATTCCCGACCTCAAGTGAACTGCCTGCCTTGCCTCCCAAAATGCTGGGATTACAGGCATGAACCATCACGCCCAGCCAGATGTGGGAATCTTAATACGCTCCCTGAGAAGGGGCTGAAGAATGAGAAGAGGAAGTAGATTCACACAAGAGGAGCTGGCAGCTTCAGCACGTTCTGAGCAAGCAGTGGGGAGGCCTAAAGAGAAGGGCTGTGGCCAGGCACAGTGGCTGAGGCAGGAGGATAGCTTGAGGCCAGGAGTTCGAGACCAGCTTGGGCAACAAAGAGAGACTTCATCTCAAAAAGAAAAAAAAGAGAGAGAGAGAGAGAAAGGGAGGGTCAGATAGGCCAAGGGGAGCAGACCCTGTGCCTTGGGGAACCTACCCAGATGGTCCTTGCAGAGGAAGATGGGGAGGGAGCCACAGAAACAGGACCCCCGTCACACGGCCTCCTGGGAGCGCATCCCTTTCCCTTCTTCCGACAGGTCTGAAATGCCACTCAGGACCACAGCTGGGGCCCAAGCCCAAGCCACTGTCTCTGCCTGACCACTCTGCAGGGACAGCCCCACCAAGCCCTGGGCCATCGACCTGCCTGCCCCTCTGGCTCTTCCAACAGCCCCTGACAATCAATGACACTGAATCCTGTCAATAGGACAGGGCCAGGGGTCTAAGGCGGAGAAATAATCACAGTCTTGTTGCTGCCAACATTGCAGGGACAGATTTTCATTAACCCAGTGGGCCTCTCCCGAAGCCTCTCCACGTGGTCTCCACCCACAGGCCTCTAACTCTTCATCCCTCCTTGTCCCCAGCTCCCTGCTTGCAAGAGTGGAACTGGTGAGCACACTGGGCTGGTGTTAGGGCTGGGCATGGAGACCTCCAGGGGCTGATAGTCCTGCAGGAAACAGCCTTGCGGGAGGCAGCTGAGCCCTCTCCGCCAGCATCAGGCCCAGTTCTGGGGAACCAGGGGGCCCAGAGGGGAAGGTGGCCTTCCAAGGATGGAGTCTCAGGAGGATTCTGGGGTCCCACAGTGTTGAAGGCCAAAGTGTCAGCAGGGGCAGCATCACCTAGTGGTTGGGGGCTCGGGCCCTGGAGACCCTGGCCTGCCTTCAGATCCCTGCTCTGCTACTTTCAAGCTGCATGGCCTTAGGCCAGTGGCCTGAGCCTCAGCTTCCTCACCTATAAAATGGGGACAATAACAGTACCTATCTTCAGAGGGCTGTGGGGAGGGTTAAATAAGATAATGCAGGTCAAATGCTCAGCACAGTGCCTGGCACCTAGTAAGTGCTCAAGAAATCTCGGTGTTCATTTGATTTCATCTTTGAATTCAAATGAGGCAAAGGAATGAGGCAGAGGGCCACACGTTTCCTTGGTGAATAATCTCCATACAATTTCATTTCCTTCCAGATTGTCTGACTCAGGGGAGACTGTGCTCAGCATTGTCTAGAATGTTCTTCGATATCAGCTGGTCAAAGCGAAAACACATTGCTGCTCCCTGCAGCCTCTCACCCAGAAAAGGTATGGCCAGGCACCCAGGTGCCCAGGCCCCCTGCCCTGGAAGCCCCACCCCTTGGCAACTCCACCCCAGGGAGCAGGGCCTTCACCCAGCAAAGGAGCCAATCAGGAGACTCCTGGCAACATTCAGGGACTCTGGGTCCCCTGGCTCCACTCTTTGATCAGAGTCGGGAGGGGACTGAGGGTGGGCATGGGGGCGACATGGAACCAGAGCTGGGCCAGTTACCAGCAGCAGGTGCCACTGCAAGCCTGGGCTTCCGGGGACTCCCAGGACCCTGGGAGAGGGAGGGGTCCTGGAGGGTGGTATTTGTAACGGCTTGCACCAGGAGCTACATGCTCTTGTTTGCTATTTCTCCAGATGGAGTGGTTCCTGTGTGACAAATCACAGATGTAATTGCATCTCTCTTGGATGGGCAGGTGGGTGCCTCCTGCAGAGAAGGTCCAGGTCCCAGGAAATGGAAGCCAGGGAGCTGCTGCCTGCCCTCAGGGTGGGTACAGCGCACCACTGCTCCATTTTGCAGATAAGAAAACAGACTCAGAGAGGTTGAATGCCTTGCCCAAGGTCACACATTCGTTAAATGTGGAAGGAAGGGTCTGAAGCCTAGGTTTCTGGCTCCAAGTCCAGACCTCTCTCAGGGGTAGGGGAAGTGATGGAGAGACAGTCTCTTGGGGAAATGATTAGAGGTCACCTGCTTTTTGGCCACCACAGGGGCTGGGTCCCTTGGTCTCCCCAGTGGAAGGCCCTGCAGTGGGAAGTGGAAACAGACGGGGGAGGTGAGATGACATGGTGGGAACCAGGGGATCAGGATGGGGTTCTGGCCTTGCTTTGATCCTAGCTCCCTGTGTGACCTTGGACAGATCCCTTCCCCTCTCTGGACCTCATTCTTTTCAGCTGTAAAATGAAGAGGTTTCCATCTTCAAGCTGCCCTTTCTTGCTCTCAGACTTCAAAGGGATGATCCAGTCCTCTCAGATGTCACGTGAAAGAATTGAGGCTCAGAGAAGGGCAGGGTCTCACCCAAGGTCACACAGCTCTTCATGGAAGAACCAGACAAAGATCTGGCGCTGGACTGGAGATGGCCCACCAGTCCAGTCATAGGTGTCCTTTCATGGGCTAGTTCCAAGTCACCTCTGCCCAGCTGAGCCGGGCCAAACCCAACCTTTGAGACTCTCCCAAGACCTCACTTTCCCCTAGTCAAGCCCCATGGCTTTAATCCCAATATTGTCTATGCTGTGGGCTTGCAGCTTGGTTCCAAGGAGTTTTTTTTTTTTTTAATGAGGAGATGGCAGAGGGACCACGATGACTGAATGAAAGGGGCAGGAGGGGCTGCCGCCGGCTTCTTCCCGGCTTCCTCCTGGCTCCTCCTCTGAGCCCCTCTCTCAGCCATGGTGAGGGGTTCCTGCCAGGGACAGTGAAGGTGTCAGAAAGGCTCTGACTGAGACTTCACAGAAGCCAACGACAGGCCCTAGACCTGGGCCAGGCCCAACACAAAACGACTTTTAAAGCCCTCCCCAGTATCAAAGCAAACAACGTCCAGTAACAGCCCACACTCAATAGAACATATTTGCCAACAATTTTTAAAGGGGTTTTTATGATTTTGCTTTTGGAATTGCCTGGCTACCAGGCACTGATTTAATTGGCAGTTGGCTATGCTTTCTCATCCATTCTCTTGTCTACTTGGGAATTCTTACCAAGTGAGAAAATGTAGCTGACAAATTGCTTTCACGCATAATGACACATTTATGAATACCTAATGTGGTAATTAATGCAGTTGACCTAATGTTACATTTTGTAGACATTTAACATTTATTAATTTCGATTTCACAGTTTTCTTTTCCCATTTGGTAGCCAATAAATATTTTAAGGTCTCAGATATTTTTGCAGGATCTTTAAAAGCTCATACACCCAAAGTCCTAGAGTGACCTGGAATAAGGAACTTCTCTGGGCCTCAGCTTCCCTGTCCTGCTCTCCAGCCCCAGGAAGGACTCTTTAGAACCACACTTGGTCAGTCCAAGGCCAAGGCCAATAGGAGCTGCCAGCAATGCCCACAATGGAGAGAAGCGCAGAACCACACGAAGACAGAAACAAAAACCTTCCTCTCACCCATCAAGAGCAAAGCAATAAAAAATGTTATTTTGCCAGTCGGTTGAATTTCATTTGTGTGGTTTGGAGTGTATTTCCTAGTTAATGAACCTGCCACATTTATGACCTCCCTTCTTCAATTCAATAGAGAGGAATGGGGAAAAGAAACGGGGAAAAGCTGCAATATTTCCCCCACGCAGCCGGCAGCTGACAGCTGCAGGTCTGGGCAGGGCAGTGCTGCACAGCTGTGGACCCAACAGCCCGGTCAAGGACAAGCCTGCCAGGAAAGCGTTTGCACCTGCAGCATAAGTGTTCTGGGTTTGCTCGGGGAGAATCCTCAGCAGACGGGTGTGCGCTCCCCTCCAGGTATTTTGACTGGGTAAAGGTGACTGGGACTGCCTTTCTCTGCCAGGCAGGCTCTGAGGTTAACAACTGACCAGAGCCCTCTACCTAGTTGAGTAGGTTTGGGAGAAAAGGCCAGAGAGACAGGGACACACTCATGGGAAGAGGAGAAGAGGGGAAACCCGTGGCAGATGTGATTATCCATGAGGTGGCATAGGGGTTGGGTCCTGAATTTTCCATGGCAGGGGGGGACCAGTGGTTCCAGCCACACACACACTTCCCTCTCCTTCCCCGAACCCAGTACTGCTCCCTGGGCTATTTAAGAGGCTGGGTGGGTTGTGCATCGTGGCTCATACCTGTAATCCTAGCACTTTTAGAGGCCAAGGCTGGAGGATCGCTTCAGCCCAGGCATTCTAGACCAACCTGGGCAACATGGTGAGACCCCATCTTTACAAAATAAAAATTTAAAAATTAGCCAGGCATGATGGGCCGTGCCTGTAGTCTCAGAACTTTGGGAGGCAGAAGTGGGAGGATCACTTGAGCCCAAGAGGTCAAAGCTGCAATGATCTGTGTTTATGTCACTGCACTCCAGCCTGGGTGACAGAGTGAGACCCTGTCTCAAAATAAATAAATAAATAAATAAATAAATAAATAAATAAATAAATAAATAAAAAAGGCTGGGCCACCTTCCAGGGAGGAGCCCAAGGCCTCACCCTCTGGGGAGGAAGACCTCGGCTGGGGAGCCCACCATCACCCAAGCTGGAGACATTCCCAACCACACTGGCCACGGACGATAAAGGCACCAACTGGGGTGACTTTGCAAGGCCACCACGAGCATGGGCTTTGGCAAGGAAGAACCTGTCCAAGCTGGAAGAATCTCTTTTCCTCTCTGAGCTCTGCCTCCATAGCTCCCGCCCCCCTCTGGCCTTCACTGCAGGCCTGGCTGAACTGCACAGGAGTGGATTGTGTCTTCCTCCACTTATTCACACGCACTTCGCATCTGCTGTGTACAGACACTGGGCTAGACACTGGGTGGAAGGGAGATGGCCGTGAACAAGGCACACAACAGCCCCGTGCCGCTGGAATTCACAATCCTCCTGGAGAAACAGACAAGTACAGCAGTCACAAGAGATTAAGCCACGATCTGATGGGGGAAATTCAGAGCGGGGATGACTCCCCAGGCGGAATGTTTAGAGAAGACTTCCTGGAAGAGGGGCAGCTCAGCTGGGAAGGAGGGAGGGGACTCCCAGAGGGAGCCTGGAGCCAGGATGGTCCGTTCAGCTCCACCAGAGTCAGAGCCCCGAGGCCTGCCTCCAACAGCAGCAGCAGCAGCACCCACATAGTCACTGGGGATGGGGAGGGGCACCCGTGGAGTCGGTCTAAGTCCCAATTTCAGGCTTCCAGGGCCTCAAATCTTCCACTTTCCAGAGCAGCATGAGAAACTGAAAACAGCCCTGCCTGGCCCTCCCAGGGGATTTGCATTTTAAGAGGGATCTGAGCCTGGAACAGAAAGATCCGCCCCCTGTGTCAGCCCCTGCTCCTCATTCTCCATCCCAGCCAGCCTCGGCCTCAGGCACCCTCTCCCTTCCCACCTCTAGTCTCCAGCCCCAGACCCAGGCACACATCTTGTGGGGTGACCCACACTGGGGCTCCCGTTTCCCCGATTAGCCTGGGGAACACTGAGTCTTAAACAACAACTCCCACTCTTGGCTGGGTCCAGCCCTGAGCTCAGTGTCCCCACCATGTGATGGGGGAAGGGGGAACTCCGGGCCCTCCAGGGCCCAGCTCTCCCATAGGATGGTGGTAGGGAGGGGAATTGGGAAAGGAGAAATGATGGATTACTACATCCTCCGACCTGCTAAGACATTCACATTTCAAGAGGGGTGTCTAGAGACAGTGCCTTAAACCTTAGGAGAAGGGTCAGAGGTGAAGTCGAGGAAACTGAGGCCCAGAGAGCTTGGGGAACCGGCCACGGTTGGGTTGCAGAACTAGTAGGCATCCCTGCCCTGGCCTACATCCAAATCTGCCTGGTTCAAAAGTTTATGCAGTTAACCACTAGACCATCAGGCCACAAAAAACCCAAACACCTGCCTAACAAGGTCAAGCAGGTCAGGAGGTGAGCGGACTGTGAGTGGTAGGCAGCACCAGGAGCTGGCACACACAGGTGCCATCTGCAGAGACAACCAAAGTCCAGTTGCTGTCGATGGCTGCCCCGTGGAAATGCAGGCCCCCATGTTATGAGACCAGCTGATTTTTCCAGAAAGCAGGAATTCAGATTTTTATATGAAATACTCTGGTTTGTAAAAGCTATCTAATGAAAACGCATTTAATTAGATGCTGTGTAGGTCAAATAAGACATACTTACCCCCAGTCTGCATAAATTCATTCAATAAATATTTAATGAGCACCTATTATGTGACAGGTAGGGTGACCAAATAGTCCCCATGTGCCCAAGACTGTCCCAGTTTTAAGACTGAAAGTCTCAGCCAGGCACAGTGGCTCATGCCTGTAATCCTAGCACTTTGGGAGGCCAAGGCGGGAGGATCACCTGAGGTCAGGAGTTTGAACCCAGCCTGGCCAAAATGGTGAAACCCCATCTCTACTAAAAATACAAAAAATTAGCCAGGCGTGGTGGCACGTGCCTATGGTCCCAGCTACTCAGCAGCCTGAGGCAGCAGAATCATTTGAACCTGGGAGGTGGAGGTTACAGTGAGCCAAGATGTACCACTGCATTACAGCCTGGGTGACACAATGAGACTCTGTCTCCAAAAAAAAAAAAAATGAAAGTCTCACATCCTGGGAACCACCTCAGTTCCTTAGCAAGGTACCGTGCTAAGCTTTGGTGCTATGGTGGGGTGGGAAATAGAGAATAAGACAAAGTCCCCACCCTCGAGGAGCTTACACAATGGTAAACACATACCCAGGGTAAGGCACAGAAAATAACACAGGGCAAAGGATAGATTCAATGGTGACTTGGGGAGCAGAGTGGCCGCTTTGGCCAGTGCAATCAAGGAGGACCATTCTGAGGAGGTGACATTTATTTAAGATGAATTCTGAATAAGAAGACGGTCAAGAAAATCTCTACAGTAACAAAGATACTCTGGTGAAAATATGAAAAGATGTTTGCACAAGTTTATTCACGGCAGCTCCACCCATAAAAGCAAGACTGGAAACAACCCAAGGATGATTAATATCGGAGTGGTTGAATAAGTGATAGCACAGGCCCATGAAGGAGGAGAGCTACACAGCTGTAGACAGGAGTGAGGGAATCTGTGTAAACTGCTGTGCAGGGATAGGGTCTCACTCTGTCACCCAGGCTGGAGTGCAGTGGTGCGATCATAGCACTAACCTCTAACTCCTGTGTTCAAGTGATTCTCTGGCCTCAGCCTCCCAAGTAGCTAGGACTACAGGTGTGCACCACCATGTCTGGTTGACTTTTTCTTTTTCTTTCTTTTTTTTTTTTTGAGATGGAGTCTCACTCTTGTTGCCCAGGCTAGAGTGCCATGGCGCAATCTCGGCTCACTGCAACCTCTGCCTCCCAGGTTCAAGCAATTCTTCTGCCTCAGCCTCCCCAATAGCTGCAATTACAGACATGTGCCACCACGCCTGGATAATTTTTGTGTATTTTTAGAAGAGACGGAGTTCCACCATGTTGGCCAGGCCGGTCTTGAACTCCTGACCTCAGGTGATCCACCTGCCTCAGCCTCCCAAAGTGCTGGGATTACAGGTGTGAGCCACTGTGCCTGGCCAGAATTTTTTTGTTTTCAGTAGATACAGTGTCTCACTTTGTTGCCCAGGCTGCTCTCAAATTCCTAGACTCAAGTGATCCTCCCATCAGCCTCCCAAAGTGCTGGGATTACAGGTATGAGCCGCCACACCCAGCTGTGCTTATATTTTTAAAAAGTAAGCATAGGAAGGGCACAGTTCAAATCTTTGATCACATCAGGCCTGCTAACATCCCACTGACCCAAACAAGCCCAAAGTCAATGGACAAGGATGTACTTTATGCTCACTGGGTGGCCCCAACCTGTGTGGACGTTTACACAGATCAATGAAGAATGGACTCAGTCTACCACAAAGAAGGGGTGCTGGATTAGGACAGGGTTTCTCAGGGGTTCTCAGCCTTGGAGATAGTGACATCTGGGCTCGGCAACTGCTGGGCGTGTGGGACTACCCTGTGTGTCATAGGATGTTTGGGAGCAACTCTGGCCTCTGCCCACCAGATGTCAGTAGGATCTCCCCAGTCCAAAAATGTCTCCAGTCATGGCCAAATCTCTCTTGGGGGCAAAACCACCCCCACTGGACCACTGGATCCAATACCACCATTATACATGCCCTTATGAGTTAAAGCATCTATGCTATGCTCATCAGTGGCTGGTTAAACTCACAAAAAGAGAAAGTATGTCATTGTGAGCCTCCCAAAGAAAGCACACTGCATTGCTGCACGCCTGTAATCCCAGCTACTCGGGAGGCTGAGGCAGCGGAATCACTTGAACCCGGGAGGCGGAGCTTGCAGTGAGCCGAGATGGCGCCACTGCACTCCAGCCTGGTGACAGAGCAAGACTCCGTCTCAAAAATAAATAAATAAATAAAATAAAAAAGAAAGCACACTGCATTACCTTTGACATATTCTTGCTCAATATCTCACCTGACTGTGATCAAGCCTCTAGACCTAACTGCCATTTTGCAGGAGCAAAAGGGACAGGAGAACATATTAAATGACACATTGAAGATACGATCAGCAAAGTCCAGACAGCAGGAACTCTAAAGTATATGCAACTCAGTTTCTTCACCATGTCAATTGCAAGGACAGAGAGAGAGAGAAAAAATATATATATGAAGGGTTAACTTACAGAACAAACAAGGCAGAAGCATAAAATAAAAGAACATTTACCTGCATTAAAAAGCCACCTAATTCTGGAGACAGGCAGAAACCCACAGCGTTCCAAGTAAAAGTTCCATAAAAATAAATTGAAACCTTGCATTTAAAAAATGTATGGGCCAATGGGGAAAATTGGAACACTGACTAGATTTGGATGATATTAACAGAATAAGGTTTATTTCTTAGGTTTGATAAGAGCATAGCGATTATGTTTTGAGGAAGGGCATTTTTTTAGAGATAATGCTAAAATATCAACAGAATAAATGACACGATGTTTGGTTTTTGCTTCAACACGATACATTGGGGAGAGGGGTTCATTATTCGATTGTGTTTCTACTGTCTCTGAAAGTTTTCCGTAATAAAAAGTAAAAACAAACAAAATAGGATGGGAGTGAGTGTTCCAGACACAGGCTTCAGAGGCCACTGCCAAGGTCCTGAAGCTGCAGTGAGTCTGACCAGCTCGAGGGTAAGCCAGGCCAGAGCAGCTGAAACCCAGGAGATGACCAGGAGAAAAGCAGACTGAGCTCAGACACAGGAGGGGCCTGCCTTGCAGAGCCTTGGGGCCAGCAGAGGGGCATGGGGTTTGCTCTCATTGCCAGAGGAGCCATTAGAGAATTGTGGGAAGGGACATGGTAGAACCTGATCCTGCCTTTAAAAGAGCCTTTTGGTTGGGCACGGTGGCTCATGCCTGTAATCCCAGCACTTTGGGAGGTTGAGGTGGGAGGGTCGTTTGAGCCCAGGAATTTGAGACCAGCCAGAGCTACATAACAAGACCCCATCTCTATAAAAATTTTAAAAATTGGCCAGGCATGGTGGAGCATGCCTGTAGTTTCGGCTATGCAGGAGGATGACTTGAGCCCAGGAGTCCAAGGCTGGAGTGAGCTATGATTGTGCCACTGCACTCCAGCCTAGGTGACAGGGCAAGACCCTGTCTCAAAACAAAACAAAAAAGAACCTTTTGATTAACAGCATGTGGTATGTCCATGCAATGAAATAGTACTCAGCCATCAAAAGAAATGAAGTTCTGATGCACGTTGCAATATGGGCGAACCCTGGAAGCACCATGATAGATGAAAGCAGCCAGTCACTCAAGGCCACGTCGTGCGTGACTCCACTTAAATGAAATACCCAGAATTGGCAAATCCATGAAGACAGCAGCTTAGTGGTTGCCAAGTGCTGGGAGAGGGGAGAATGGGACCAAGTGCTAATGGTACAGGGCTTCTTTCTGGGGGGATGGAAATGTTCTGGAATCAGATAGCAGTGATGATCGTACAACATAGTGACTATACTAAAAATGGCTGAAGTGTTCCCTTTAAAATGGTGAATTTTAAGCCGGGCACGGTGGCTCATGCCTGTAATCCCAGCAATTTGGGAAGCCAAAGTGGGTGGATCACCTGAGGTCAGGAGTTTGAGAGCAGCCTGACCAACATGGTGAAACCTTGTCTCTGCTAAAAATACAAAAATTAGCCAGGTGTGGTGGCATGCGCCTGTAGTCCCAGCTACTCAGGAGGCTGAGACAGAATTGCTTGAACCCGGGAGATGGAGGTTGCAGTGAGCTGAGATCGAGCTACTGCACTCCTGCCTGGGAGACAGAGCAAGACTCCATCTCCAAAAAAAAAAAAAAAGGTCAATTTTATGTTATAGGAACTATGTTTCAATAAAAACATTTTTTTTTAGGCCAGGTGCAGTGGCTCACGCTTGTAATCCCAGTACTTTGGGAGGCTGAGGTGGGTGGATCACTTGAGGTCAGGCCTTCAAGACCAGCCTGGCCAACATGATGAAACCTCGTCTCTACTAAAAATACAAAAATTAGACTGGCGTGGTGGTGGGCACCTAGCTACTCGGGAGGCTGAGGCAGGAGAATCGCTTGAACCCAGGCAGTGGAGGTTGCAGTGAGCTGAGATCACGCCATTGCACTCCACCCTGGGTGAAAGAGTGAGACTCCATCTCAAAAAAAACAAACAAACAAAAAACAAGCTTTTTTTTTTTTTTTTTTTTTTTTTTTTTTTTTTTTTTTTAGTGGATGCAGGGAAAGGATCCTTTTGGCTGCTCCATGGAGAATCAGCAACTAACTAGCCGGGAGCCTGGAATCATGAAGCACAGCAGGAAGTGCTGCGGGCACCCGTGCAAAAGACCAAGCAGCAGTGATGGGAGGCACCCAGTCAGCTCCCCCACGGGGCTTCATGGGGTGGAGGGAAAGAAGGAACAGGGAGGACCCCAGGCCTGAGCCTGTGGGTGGAAGTTGCCACTACTGGTCAAGAGGGAGCAGACTAGGCTTGGGCCGGAACAGCTTCTGCTTCACGTTTGTTAGATTCCACGTGTTGGGGTGGTCATTAGGGCGGTTCTCCTCCAGGCACTTGTAAGCTAGAGGGATGTGCAAGCGGGGTGGAGCAGGTATTTGATTGCTGGTCCCAGAGGTGCTGGAACTCCCCGCACCAGGGTGGCCAACAACATTCAAGGTAGTGGCTGCCCCACCAGCCTGAGTCCTGGATGGAGAAGACACAAGCAAAGCCCCCTATGGCTCAGGACAGCTGTCAGCAGGTGAGGAACACGCCTTTGTTGTTGCGAGCCCCTGCAATCTCAAGGTGGTTGCGGTTGTGAGAGGTGACAGCATGCTGGCAGTCCTCACAGCCCTCGCTCGCTTGCTCTGGGCGCCTCCTCTGCCTGGACTCCCACTTTGGCGGCACTTGAGGAGCCCTTCAACCCACCGCTGCACTGTGGGAGCCCCTTTCTGGGCTGGCCAAGGCTGGAGCTGGCTCCCTCAGCTTGCAGGGAGGTGTGGAGGGAGAGGCGCGAGCGGGAACCCGGGCTGCGCGTGGCGCTTGCGGACCAGCTGGAGTTCCGGGTGGGCATGGGCTTGGCGGGCCCCGCACTCGGAGCAGCAGGCCGGCCCTGCCGGCCCCGGGCAATGAGGGGCTTAGCACCCGGGCCAGCAGCTGTGGAGGGTGTACTGGGTCCCCCAGCAGTGCCAGCCCATCGGTGCTGAGCTCGATTTCTTGCCTGGCCTTAGCTGCCTTCCCGTGGGGCAGGGCTCGGGACCTGCAGCCCGCCATGCCTGAGCCTTCCCCCGCCTCCGTGGGTTCCTGTGCAGCCCGAGCCTCCCCCACAGGCACCACCCCCTGCTCCATGGCGCCCAGTCCCATCGACCACCCAAGGGCTGAGGAGTGCGAGTGCATGGTGCGGGACTGGCAGGCAGCTCCACCTGCAGCCCCGGTGCGGGACCCACTGGGTGTAGCCAGCTGGGCTCCTGAGTCTGGTGGGGAGGAGGAGAACCTTTGTGTCTAGCTCAGGGATTGTAAATACACCAATCAGCATCCTGTGTCTAGCTCAGGGTTTGTGAATGCACCAATCGACACTCTGTATCTAGCTACTCTGGTGGGGCCTTGGAGAACCTTTGTGTGGACACTCTGTATCTAGCTAATCTGGTGGGGACGTGGAGAACCTTTATGTCTAGCTCAGGGATTGTAAACGCACCAATCAGTGCCCTGTCAAAACAGACCACTAGGCTCTACCAATCAGCAGGATGTGGGTGGGGCCAGATAAGAGAATAAAAGCAGGCTGCCCAAGCCAGCGGTGGCAACCTGCTCGGGTCCCCTTCCACACTGTGGAAGCTTTGTTCTTTCGCTCTTTGTAATGAATCTTGCTACTGCTTACTTTTTGGGTCCACACTGCTTTTATGAGCTGTATCACTCACCGCGAAGGTCTGCAGCTTCACTCCTGAGCCAGCGAGCCCACGAGCCCACCGGGAGGAACAAACAACTCCAGACGTGCTGCCTTAAGAGCTGTGACACTCACTGCGAAGGTGTGCAGCTTCACTCCTGAACCAGGGAGACCACGAACCCACCAGAAGGAAGAAACTCCGAACACATCCGAACATCAGAAGGAAAAAACTCCAGACGCGCCACCTTAAGAGCTGTAACACTCACCGCGAGGGTCCGCGGCTTCATTCTTGAAGTCAGTGAGACCAAGAACCCACCAATTCCGGACACAGTTGTTGTCACAGCCCGGCCTGCCCCAACCTGCCTCATAGGAAGCATCGGAGACACTCCACCAGCTTCCCCCATGGCTTCCTATTCCTGGGGCCAAGGCAGCGTCTGGTACAGAGCTGAGGCAGGGAAGAGATATCCTTGGAGCCAACATACATGTGTTTAGCCTGGATCCTCTGTGCCTGAGCAACTCAGGGTGGGTACATAGGAGAGGCCCAAAAGGTGTGGCCTGCAGTCAAGCGGGGGGTACCAGAGCAGACTCGGGGAAAGGGGATTGAAATCAGGTGGAAAAGTGAAAGCAATTTTTAAGGAAAAGCAAATATCAGGGCTTAATCAAGTGCTAAATTGAATATAATCAACTGCCACAGAGGGTTGACAGCTGTGGACACAGCCAGTCCAAGCGGCTGAACAGCAGGGTGGCCTGGGCCCTCAGGAAGGTAGCCCTGTGTGTTTCAGGGCACAGGAAACGCAGCAGCGCAGGGCAAAGGCACTGATGGGAGGACCTGAGGGACCCAGGAGGGGAGCAGGACACCCTTGAAAGAGCTACCCAGGTTCCCTGGGGTCTTCTGTGAGCCTGGTCCCTGCAGGGGACCCTGAGGGACCCCCAGGAAGATGAATCCATTGTTCTAGTGTTTTTACCCCTGTGCCGCCTCATCTTTGGGGTAAGACCTTGGCTCTAGAAGGCCCCTGTTATGATGCACACTTCCTACCAAGAGGGAGAGTGTGCAGGCAATAGATTAGCCGCCCCCCAACACCCCCAAGAGACCGGAACCCTGAAGAACGTGGGGTGACGGGCACCACTGTGAGGGGCATGATGCCACCACAGACCAAACATAAGCCTGCGCCTCCAGCCCAAAGGAGACCTGCGTTCTTGGCACCAGCCCCTCCGCACTCCCACTCCTACCCCTCACTCCCACCCTCCCCCTCATTCCCACCCTCCTCCTCACTCCCACCCTCTCCTCCCATGGCTGTTTGAAGTCAGTCACACACAGGCCAAAGCTACTTTGAGAATCACACTGTGTGTGACTTATACCCTCTCATGACCCACCCTTGAGGCTCTACTTCTGGGAAATCAGCCAGGTCCCTGACCCAGCAGCTCTGAAGACCAGGGAGAGAGGAGGCACCTGGCCGGTCATGGGGCATTTAACACCAGCGCTTGGCATAGGGATGGCCTGGGAGGCTCTGCCTTCCTGAGGAACAGAAGAGACCCAATCCTAGCCCTGGGCTCTGACCCTCCAGTGGAAATTGTTGCCAAGAGAAAATCTCAACCCATCACTTCCTAGCTGCAAGATGCTGGGAAAATTACTGCATCTTTCTGAAGCACAGTGTTTCTATCTTAAAAAATGGGGATTAAAAAATACATACAAGCACCTAAAGAGGAGAATCCATGTCAAGTGTTTGGAATACTGCCTGGCACATCATGAGTCTTCGTTGCATGTTGTTGTTATTGCTGCCGTTATTATAATTATTATTAAAGTCTAAGAGAAGCTGGCCTCTCCTCTCGCCAGACTCTGCCTGGATAACTTCATAGCAGCTTCTGGCTGGAGCAAGCTGACTGTTTGGAAACAGACAGAGACAGGTTCAATCCCAGCGATGCTATTACTAATTAAATGACCTTGAATGACCTTGGGGACGTTGCTTAAATTCTGCATGCCTCAGTTCCCCACTTATGAAATCAGCATAGTAACGGTACCTATCTTCCAGAATTACCTGGCTCAAAGGAAGTGTTGACTGTTGAATTAAATGAATAAAGAAATGAATGCTGGTATGCCAGTCAGGGGCTTTTGGTCACGAGCCACAAAAGCCCAACCAAGCTAGTTCAAGGGGAAGGGCATCTAGCAGCTCTGGTAATGGAAAAGGCTAGGTGTGATAGCACTGGCTTCAGACACAGCTGAATCCAGGTACTAAAGCATATCCTTTGACCTCTTAGTGTTCTCTCTCTGTCTCTGTCTCTTCTGCACACAGCTTCTTCCACGTGGCAGGGGCAGGGTGAGGCCACAGACAGCTCCAGCTCACATCAACCCAGCTAATGGCTTCACAGGAAAGAGGGAAGCAAAATCCCAGAGAAGTCTGATTGGCCCGGCCTGGATCTCATGGCTGTGTAAGTAGGGAGGGCTGCAGGGATGCAACGGTCCCCACAGCCAAATAGAGTGACAGGGGGATGTCTCTCCAGAGGACGGGGTTCTGTTACCAGAAGGGGAAGAAATGAGACTGGGCAGGTACAAACGGTATGGCTATGTCAGGGGTTCCCAGCAGAGTGCCTGGGCAGCTAGCCAGGGCGAGGCCACAGCACGTAAGCACAGAGGAGAGAGAAGAAGAGAGGGGAAGGAAGTAGAGGGGGAATAAGGGAAAGGGGTAGGGCCTGGACCACCTGGGCTAAACCTCTGAGCTAAGCATCTATATGGCCCCCAAAACACAGACACCCACTGTGTAACAACCACCCTGTTTGTGTGAGGCCAACCCCACGATAGCCCCAAACCCTCCTGCCAAGAGGTAACCCATGCCTCTTGCCACAGCAATTGGTTTAGATAAACCAGCTCTGAGCTGATCAGTTTGTGCCATTCCTCTGGCCATACATCTTGGCTCTGAAGTAGGGGGGCCAGTCAGCCCTCCTTCAGGCTGAGGACTTTTGCTAGGATTCTAGGACACAGACATCTCTCTCCTTTTGAACTAGGAGGTGTGGCTGGAACTATGCAGCCCTTCTGCCACCATGAGGGAAGCCCTCTTCTCATCAAAACTAACATCAGAATTAGAAAAGACTGGAGAGATGGGAAAATAATTGGGCCTTGTTGATACCAGCTGCTGAGTCAAATAACCCTGGAGGCTGCCTTAGCCCTGCACTCCCAGTGACACCTGCTGATAAAGCCCTGGTGTGGTTGAAGCCACTTTGAGCTGAGTTTTTCTATTACATTTCTGCAGGGGCAGTGGAAAAGCTGAGGGAACTGGAGAACAGCTGTTGTCCTCTCCCTGCGCACATCTGTTCTGCCTCATGCCAAAGGGAGACAATGGCTAAAGGGGGCCCGTATTGGTCACGCCCTGCAGAGAAACAGAACACACAGGTTGTGTATGCATGTATAGCTAGGTAGGGAGACAGAGAGTGGGGAGAGAGAGAGGTTCGAGAAATTGGCTCATGTGATTACAGAGGCTGGCAAGTCCAAAATTTGCAGGGTGGGTGATACGGTTTGGCTGTGTCCCCCCCCACCCAAATCTCATCTTGAATTGTAGCTCCTATAATTCCCACGTGTCATGGGAGGGACCCCATGGGAGGTAATTGACTCATGGGGCTAAGTCTTTCCCATGCTGTTCTCATGATAGTGAATAAGTCTCAGGAGATCTGATGGTTTTATAAAAGGGAGTTCCCTGCCCAAGCTCCCTCTTGCCTGCTGCCATGGAAGACGCGCCTTTTCTCCTTTGCCTTCCACCGTGATTGTGAGGCCTCCCCAGCCTCGTGGAACTGTCAGTCCATTAAACCTCTTTTTCTTTGTAAATGACCCAGTCTCAGGTATGTCTTTATTAGTAGTGTGAGAACAGACGAATACAGTGGGCCAGCAGGTTGGAGACCCAGAGAGGAGCCGATGCTGCAGCTCGAGTCCCAAGGTTTCTGCTGCAGAATTACCCCTTCTTCAAGGGAGGTCAGGTTTTGGTCTTATTCAGGGCTTCAACTGATTGGATGAGGCCCACCCACATTATGGAGGGCCACCTGCTTTCCTCAAAGTCCACTGATTTGAATGTTAAGCTCATCCAAGAACACCTCACAAAAAGATCCAGAATAAGGTTTGGCCACATATCTGGGCACCATGGCCCAGTCAGGCTGACACATCAAATTAACCATCACTGGGTCCCCAGATGCATCTTGTTCGACCTCCTCATGCAGAGATAAAGAAGCAGAGGTCCAGAGAGGCCCAGTGGTCTGTCCAAGGTCACAGGGCAATGTAGCAGCAAAGCCTCACTGCCTCCATCCTGACTCCCAGGCCAGGGGTCTCTGGACAGTCCCCTTTCTCCTGTATGGCTCATGGAAACCCAGGGACCAGAGGAGACAGACCAGGACAGGAGCCACAGGCGACAGGCCTGAGTCATTGGCCTGAGAGAACAAATTCAGGTTGGCATGCAATTTGCATATTATTTCCATGTTGTTCCCTAAAGTTCAAAATCTACAGAAATTCCCCAGTTCTGCTTCTTTTCTTATGGCCTCCTGGTTTCAGCTGCATCTGTTTGGAAGGACCCCAGAAGGCACTGGTTCTTTGGGTGGATCACCTGCCCCCTGCCCTCTCCTGACGCTGGCCCTGAGACTGCAAGGACCACCAGGGCAGGAAGCCCTTTCTTCGACCTGATCCGGGTTCTCCACGGTGTCGACGCACCACTGCCCACGTGGGTGTCGCTTTCAGGTGGTGCACGTGTGGACATTTTTTAATAGTCATGTATTCATTTTTATATTGCTCTGAATTTATGACTGGGGATGCTGGTTTCCTATTTATGGTGGTGATATAAAGTTTCCCTTTAAATGAAATTTCAGTTTTTTAAAAGTGAGTCAATGAAAATAAAAATAGTAAGTAAATAATAGAACAGGCAGTATGTCGATATGGCCAAAACAGAGATGAAATGACTGAGGGTTTTAGGAATGCTGGACTGATGGAAATGTCTCCTGCTACCATGTCAGCGCAGTGCCCAATTCCACTTGACCTGTCGTCAGTGGAGGGGGTCTTATGTGTTGGGAAGAAGTGCCTCACTAGCTTTGAGACACCTGAGGCACCATGGTGTGCCCAGCCACCTTGACCCAGAACCCTGTAGTCCCAGGAAAAGGTCTGGCACTAGTTCTTGCAACCCAGCGTCTATCCACAGAGCATCTCACCAGGACCCTCTTCCTCCCATGCCTCCCAGAAGGGGAGTTGTGTTTCCCCACCTAGACCACCCACCAACATGGAAACAAGCCATTTCTCCATGCATAAAAGCCTGCAATGTAATTAACATCCCCTCCATTTAACCGGACTATAATACTCTCACTGTTAATAAGCTAGCTAAGAGCTCCGCTTGAAATTAATAACTTGTAAATGACCCAAGAGCCCTGGTTTCATACCTTCTTTTTTTAAACAACAACAACAAAAAAAACCGCACAGAATTTAAATAGAAAAGCAATTTTCATTTATGAGCCAGTATCATTATTCATAACTGGAGAATTGTAAGGAGTAAAAGTCTCTTCCACTTAATTAGAATCTTGAACATCACAGGAAAAGAGGGGAGCCCATATCTAGCACCAGGGATGAGAAGGCAAGAAGCACAAATCAAAAGGAAAACATCACCCCATGTAGCTGCAGGTCCACACGGCCACGCAAGGAGCAGGACCCAGCAGCTGTGCATGGAATCCAGCGCTCGCAATCACGTCAGGGCTGAGGCCGGCAGGGGAGGAATATGCAGAGACGCCAGCGTGTCATATCCGTGTCCTCAAGACAGAAGCGATAACGTCTAATCTTAAACTACAAGGGAAGCCGGAAGGGAGAGAGCAGAGATAGTGGATGGAGAAGCAGAGGCGAGATTAGAGGCTCAGGAAGGAAGAGAGAGGATTTGAGGCAGGAGGGGAGAAAGAGGAAAGAGTGGTGCACTTTCTCCCACGCTGATGGCCCAGCCCTGTGGCCCAGCCTGGCCCCACCCTCCTCTAGCCACCAGACACTTGGCATATAGGATCTCATTTTTAGCCTCACAGTAATAACCTGCAAGCCTCACAAAATAATCTGTATTTCAGCCAGGCACAGTGGCTCACGCCTGTCATCCCAACACTTTGGGAGGCCGAGGCCGGGGGATCGCTTGAGCCCAGGAGTTCGAGACCAGCCTGAGCAACATGGCGAAACTCCATCTCTACTAAAAATACAAAAAGTTAGTCAGGCATGATGGTGCATGACTAATTTGTAGTCCCAGCTACTTGGGAGGCTGAGGAGGGAGGACTGCTTGAACCTGGGAGGTGGAGGTTACAGTGAGCTGAGACTGCGCCACTGTACTCCAGCCTGGGCAATACAGTGAGACCCCTGTCTCAAAATAATAATAATAATAACGATCATCATCATCCATATTTTAGTAAAAGTGAGAAAATAATGCTCAGAGAGATTGATGAACTTGCCCTGGGGTTGCCCAGCCAGTGAGTGACAGAGCTGGGAAGCAAACTCAAGTTTCTTTGACTGCGTGCCAGGCAGAGCACCTCGGCCACCAACGCTTTTTGTTTGCATGGCAGATTCTGCTGCGCTCGTTCTCCCCACTGCCCTCTGCTCCCTCAGCATCCTGGCGAAGTAGACATCACAATCACACACCACAGATTTGGAAGCTGAGGCTCAGACTAGCCAAAGGCAAGTCCTGGCCAAGGCCAAGGACTGAAACTGGAACACACGCCTTGAGACCAAAAGCCAGAGCTTGCCTCACTCTAGGGCACAAATATCAGGTAAGCTGATGGTTCACCCAAAGCACACCAAATTCTGCTGATCCCCAGGAGGAGGTGTCTGGGCCTGGGGATTTGCAGGTCGCTTGCTCCAGCGGTTCCCCAAGGATCCCCTGTCACCCACAGCCGCCTGGAGGGTTCAGAACCTACCTCCAACCCACCCTGGAAAGTGTGACATACCTAACCCAGTTCAACTCTATAAATAATGACACCAACAATAGCTGTCCTTTGTAGAGTCCTTCCCGTGGGCGGGGCAGCATGCTAAGCCTTCACCTGGAGTAACCCAGCAGACTCACTGGAATGAAGTAGATGCTTTTCTCCTCCTTTTAGAAGAGAGGAAACTGAGGCACAGGGAGGTCAGGCAACAAGGTCACATGGCTGGTCAGCAGCTCAGCCTCCACGGCCTGCCCATAACCCCAAGCAGGTACAGTCCTCACTAATACTAACAGCAACAACAATTGCTAAGTGCCCACTGAGGACCCCCTGAGGGAGGGGCTGTTAGCATCCCCCACTTGATAGGAGAGAAAACTGGAGCACAGAGGGGAGTGGCTGGCCCAGGGTCACACCATTGAGGGCAGAGCTGGGATTTGAATCCAGAAAGGGCAGCCCCAGGACTATGCTTTGAGCCGCCTCTGCTCATGGGGTGGCACGGGGGGTGCCCCAGGGCATCCTGTGGTTCTCTCCAGCTGTCCAGCAGAAGCGTTTCTGCCCCATTCTCCCCTCCCTTCCTGAGCTCTTGGTTTGCTACTCATCTGGCCTGATCAGCTGGGGGCCTGCCCTCTGGCACCTGCAAGCTGAGCCCCTCCTCCATCAAAGCTGCCTTCTCCCCCACCCTCACAGCACCCCTCTGTGTGGCCGTCTCTCCCGCGGAGCCCTCTCGACGGACTAAAGCAGACTCAGAAGGTCCAAGCTACAAACCCACTGGACAGGTGGGAAGACAGATGCCCCAAAGAGGATGACCTGACTTGCCCAAGGCCACAACCTGCTCCCCTCCCCCCTAGACTTAAGCAGCCTGCCCCACAGCCTCCGGTCCCCATCCCAAGCCAGCACGCACATCTCTTCCCCAAATCTCATCCCCAACAACAGCATGGAGTGAGACCTCCTGCCAGTGTCCCAGGAAGAGCTCTCAGCTCTGAGATGCTCCGCCAGCTGGCAGGGCCAGGTCCCCATAGAGGCCACCTGCTACGTGAGAACACAGGGCAGTCACCACCAGGAGGCTCTTGGGCCAGTCTGGCTCAGCAGCTACTGTCTCTTGCCAACTGTATGCAGGACACACCCTGTTAGCTTTAGGCTAGCAGAGCCAACAAGCCCAGATGCCTCAAAGAGCCAGTTCATTCATTGTCCCTTTCAAGGGACCAGATTTCTTAGGCCGTAGTTCCCGAGCACCAGGTTGTGAACCAGCTACAACGGAATCACTCCTCAAAAATAATAGCTTCCAGGGTCCCGCTCCCAAGAGAGTGTGATCCAACTGGTCCTGGGGAGGGTCTAGGAATCTGTATTTTAACAGCCCTGTTCCCACCCACGTCATCCTGGCAAGCAGGCTTCGGAACCTCTCTTTGCTCAGAGCAAGCACTTCACTCACAGAGGGTCAAACTTGGAGGCAGTTTAAAGACCTTCTAGTCTAGCCCACCCATTGTCCAGACAGGAACACTGAGGCTTAGGGGGCTTGTCCTGGGTCACAGAGTGACTCAGTGACAGTGCTATGACCCAAACCCCAGTGTCCCAACTCCTAGACCAGGAAGCGTGCACTTCTGTTAAGACATTTTGGGAAGATGGCAAGAAAGTCCTTCCAGCTCAGGGCAGGAAGTCGTGCTTGGCACAGAGCAAGACCTTTGTGGAAAATTGGTGGATGGGAATGAAGAACATTGAATTGGGGGCAGATAGTGCCTGTTTCTGCCTGTCTCTCCCCCATTCCATGAGGTCCTGGTAGGGCTTAGTCACAATGCTCTACAAAACATAGTCACGGGAACACACACACACTCATGCACATACAGACACACACAGACATACACACACACACACACACTTCGTGGGTGTGAGATCAGGCCAGGCTGCCCAGAATTCTAATCCCCCTGATCACACTGATTGGCTCAAGAGTGAACACCGTGGGTTGGGTGTGGTGGCTCACGCCTGTAATCCCAGAACTTTGGGAGGCCGAGACAGATGGATCATCTGAGGTCGGAAGTTTGAGACCAGCCTGGCCAATATGGTGAAACCCCGTCTCTACTAAAAATACAAAATTATCTTGGCATGGTAGCATGTGGCTGTAATCCCAGCTGCTCAGGAGGCTGAGGCAGGAGAATCGCTTGAACCCGGGAGGCGGAGGTTGTAGTGAGCTAAGATCATACCACTGCAATCCACCCTGGGCGACAGAGCAAGACTCTGTTTCAAAAAAAAAAAACACCTGACCCAAGAAGATCAGAGATTTGACACCTGAACCCAGCAAGGAAGATCTCTCTTCCTTTTGGGTAATGAGTTATAGGGATTCGGGGCTACCATTGGCCTTCTTCCCTAACACATGGAGAAAGGCTTTGTGAGAACATCTGAAGGGACACAGACTCCAGATATGCAAAACAGATGATGTCCTGACGATAGCATTTGGGCTCCTGGATCTAGCCTTTCCTGAAACTGGGAAATCCTGAGCACCCAGTTATGTGAGCCAATAAACTCACTTTTTGACTTAAGCTTGTTTAAGGTGGGGTTTTTGTCACTTGCAACCAAAACAGTGCTGACTAGGGTCCTGGGACACACCTGTCTGGGGGCAGAAAGCGGGAGGCAGAACATTTCATTGCCCTCAGCCCCTGTGATGGTCTAGGGAGGCCCTTGTCCATAAGGAAGGCATGGGATCTCGGGAGAAGCCATCTGAAGATCACAGGGGCATGTCCTGGACCGAGAGTCAAAACACCTGGGCTCTTTCACTCCCAAGCTGCGTGAACTTCGACCAGTCAACCAACCCCTCTTTATCAAGCATGCCTTTTATTTTCTGTGTTCTGATACTTTGACATCTGGGGCTTTGTGACCCTGGAGGGTTAAGAGCTGGTAAATTCTTAGAGATAGTAACCAACTTGCCCATGAGCCCATTTGCTTTGAAAATGCAAACCAACCAATCCAGAGTCTATACCCGCAACTACCTCCTTTATTGGCTCTCACACTTTGGACCACTATCCACCTGCCCTGATCACTCCAGGGTCATCTACCAGACAACTAGGGGCAGCCCTTGTGGCCCAGAATGCACTGAAATTATTCAAACTAGCCAACCCTAAGCCAGCTTGCTCTGCCTCATTCGTTCCTTCTCATGGAAACCACAATAAATGTTCTTGCCCACGATTTCCCCCTCCCTCTACCTCCTGACTGCCCCTATGTGCCCCCTCATGGCTGGACAAGCCCGCTCCTCTTGGGATCTGTGAGTGTAATAAGCTGTCTTTTTTTTTTTTTTTTTTTTTGAGGCGGAGTTTTGCTCCTGTCACCCAGGCTGGAGTGCAATGGCGCGATCTCGGCTCACTGCAACCTCCGCCTCCCAGGTTCAAGCGATTCTCCTGCCCCAGCCTCCCAAGTAGCTGGGATTACAGGAGCCCGCCACCATGCCCAGCTAATTTTTGTATTTTTAGTAGGGACGGGGTTTCACCATGTTGGCTAGGCTGGTCTCGAACTCCTGACCTCACGTGATCTGCCCGCCTCAGCCTCCCAAAGTGCTGGGATTACAGGCGTGAGCCACTGTGCCTGGCCACAGACTGTCTTTTCAATGGCAGCTGTCTGCTAATCTGTTGACCTCACCATATCTGGAATCAGACGTGATTGTGTAAAAGCCTTGAAATTACAGAGGGCTCTGCAGATGAGAGAGGGTGCATTCAAACCCAAAGACAGTCCTTCTAGAACACTACCATTAGATTGCCTTTGGAGCAGGTAGAACTGGAATTATCATCCTACTCTTCAGATGGGTAAACTGAGGCACAGCAAGGTTAAATGCCTTGCCCTAAGACTTGCAGCTCGTTTTCCAAAGATCCAGAACTGGAAGTCAAGACAGGAGAAGGTATAATCCAGGCCAGCTGGGGTTAACCAAGGAGTGTGTCTTGGAGGAGGTAGACAGGCGCACGCCACACACATGCACACCCTGTATGCACACACACCCATGCACACTGTCTCTTTCTGCCAGCCCTGGCTGAATTAAGAATGCATGTGCTGTAGAGGACCGGCTAGACAATTTTCCTGTCACTCCCGCTCCTAGTTTCTCCCACCTCGTCCTTGGACACAACTGGGAATCTCTTTAAGGCTCACAATTGGGCCCTTTCAACTGGCATTGTTTCCACGCCTCACCACGTGACTCCGCCTCTCCCCAAGCTTTTCAGTGGCCGCTCTCAGCCCAACGAAGCCTGACAAATCCTTCCTGCAAACGTGCATGTCTTGGGCTCAGAATAACCTACCAAAAGAAAATAAAACCCCCATGAAGTGAGTCCAGGTGACTCAAAGCGTTCTGTTGGCAGCAGCATTTCCGGCGTCTGCTTTCTCTCTGGATCACAAACATTTCTCATCTGCTGGAGCCATTCAAGCCAAGCCCACAGGCAGCCAAGGAAGCCCACGGCCCTGGAGACCCCAAACAACTGCACTGAAATGATTAGATGCTCCCCATCTTCCTGCCAGGAGTGTGTTGGGGGCCGGGGAAGGAAGACATCTGGTCTTTTGTACAAATAGAGAATAACAACAATCGTAGTAATTGTCAGTACAAAGTCATTGCCACTCACTATATGCCAGCCATTGTTCTGTTAATAGGCACTTTGCATTTCTTAGCTCATTTAGTCCTAACACCAAGTCAATAAGACAATTATTAATACTGTGCCCATTTTACAGATGGAGACACTTGCAAAGACTGAATCCATCTGACAACCCATGATCAACACCCTTACATGGCAATGATCAGTGGAGCAGAGAAATGGCTACCCCTTTAGGTGGGACGTGCGGTTCCAATTTGCCACAGTCCTCACCAGTCCCTGTTATATTACACCCTGTCTGTCTCACTCATTTAAGTCACTTGCTCTGCACCTATGGGTTTCTGAGTTGTCAACCTCTACACTATGCTGCCTCCTCCCTCATACTTCCTTCACTCTCATCTCCTTCTTCAGGAATCAGGATTTGGGGCCTGTAAATCTGCAGAAAGCTTGACCCTTCCCTTTCCTACAGACTGACTCCTCCAGGAAGCCTTCCCTGCTTAATCACCAACGCTGCCAATGTCTAAGCTGAAAGGATTATTTGAGGTCATTTGGTTCTAACCCGTCAGTTACAGATGAGGATACTGAGGCCTAGAGAGCTAGGAATGCTGCTGTCTGCCTGGTCCTACACCTAACGGTCATCAAGCCCTGTCCGCCAACAAGGTCAGCATGCCCCTTCCTACCTGTCGGGGAGGTAGGGCTGGGGTTGTTCCCGTGCCCATTTTATGGATGAAGGAACTTAGGCAAGATGCTGGGTCTCTCTTTGCAATGTCTGAGGCTGCTCTCACTTCCGAGGGCTCCCTGACCACGGGCCAAGGCTGTTTGGCCCTCCCAGTACTCCTGATGCTTCCATCAGTCCCTGAGCTCTAGGACCAGGTCTGGGCCCCTCACCTTTGCCTGGGCACAGGGCCTCAAGGAGCCCTAGCTTTGTGCTGCACCTAAGCCTCCTTGTCTGATATTCTGGCCCTTCGTTCCACCTCCTCCATTTCACATCTGGCCCAGCTACACTGTCCTTCCAGGTGTAGGTGGGGCCTGGATTCTGCTCATTTCCCAACAGAAGAAAGAGCATCCCAGAGAGGCTAAATGTGACCTAAGGTCACACAGGGACTCCTGACAAAGCTGGCAGCAGCACCTGACCCCAACCCCTGTCTTACCATGTTTTTTTCTCCACTCTGTGACCCATTCTCTCTGCTCAGGCCTCCCTCTGGGGACCCTGACCACCTGGGAGACATTCCCTTTTCTGAGTGGGCAGTAGAGTCTTAGACCCACCCCAGACAGTCATTTTTGTGGAACCTTTGATACACACACCCTGGCAGGACCCTTAGGGTCCCCTCCCTCCTACTTCCAGGACCTGCCTATCTCTGGATAACCCAAGACTGTCTGTACAGCTGTGCAGGTTGCACACTGCTCGCCCAGCACAGCCACATGCTGCAGTCCTAATTGTCGCTCACTAGGCATCCCCACACATCCTGCACAGTACAGCTGCCAAATGCAGGAAGGGTTGCAGCAGCCTGCCACTCCCGGGCACCAGTGAGCTTCTCCTTCTCCACTCTGCACCTCCTAACCCACCCACCACCACCTCTGAAGCAATCAGGAGGCCACCAGGACTGGCAGGAAAGGTCCCCTGAGTAGGGGAAATCTTGCTTGGCCATAATTAAACTCCACTGCTGTGCAGGCTGCAGACAAAACAGAACCCATAATGGGATTAGAATTGTAATAAATTAAAATCATAAATTCAATAAACGCCTTTTTGGCCCCCCTCTGGAAATGGCCAGCCCACAGCAACTGGCTTTGGTAGGCATAACGGAGGGGCCGTGGGAAGACAGGTCAGTGCAGACAGGCAGGCTGCAGTTTCAGCTGCTGGTCCCAGCTGACTGGGGCCAGGTCAGGGACCCTTCTCCAGAGCAGACTCCCCCAAGGACAGGCCATGACCACCAGTGGTGCTCCAGAACCCACTGTGGCTCCCTATCACCCCACCATTTAATCCAGCTTAGCCCTTCACCAACTTCCTGCCTTAGGATTTACTGACACACGCCTCCGCCATCCATCATTTGGGCATCCATTAAATGGCCATTGGCCTCAAATGTACAGGGTGGTGGAAGGCACGCATTTGACATGGGAAGGTTCTGAGTTTGAATCCCAGCTCCAGCACATGCGAGCAGTGAGACCTAGGATGGGTACGTGCATTCAGGTGTACTCCCCCCTCCCACCCTGAGAACACCTTTCACCCACCCTTGTACTCATCCTCTCATTTTGCCTGTAATTTATTGAGTTCCTACTGTGTGCTGGACTCTGTGTCAATCAGTGGGGAAAACAGCAGCAAGACAGGCAAGGTCACGGGGCTGGCATTCCAACAGGGGACACAGCAGCAGGCAAGATCACGAATCATGAGTTATCACTGCAGAGGGGCCACAAATCAGAGGTCCAGGAGACCAACTGTGGGGAAGGGGGAACATGAAGGGAGAAGATTTCTTTTTTTTTTTTTTTTTTGAGACATAGTTTCGCTCTTGTCCCCCAGGCTGGAGTGCAGTGGCGCAATCTCAACTCACTGCAACCTCTGCCTCCCGGGTTCTAGCGATTCTCCTGCCTCAGCCTCCCGAGTAGCTGGGATTACAGGTGCCCAGCTCATTTTTGTATTTTTGGTAGAGACAGGGTTTCACCATGTTGACCAGGCTGGTCCCAAACTCCTGACCTCATGTGATCTGCCCACCTTGGCCTCCCAAAGTACTGGGATTATAGGCGTGAACCACTGTGTCTGACCAGAGAGAAGATTTTTGTGGAGCACTGAAGCTTGAGCTGAAGTCTGAGGGTTAAGCTAAGAGAAGAGAATGGAGGAGACATGGAGCACTCTCAACACAGATGAGAGCATGTGCAAAGGCCCTGGGGTGGGAGCAGCAGAGGATCCTAGGTTGTGGTTTGCGGGTTTTTTGAGACGAGGTCTCACTCTACCCAGGCTGAAGTGCAGTGGCACGATCATGGCTCACTGCAGCCTTGACCTCCCAGTCTCAAGAGATCCTCCCACCTCAGCCTCCTGAGTAGCTGGGACTACAAGCGTGCACTGCTACACCTGGCTACATTTTTAAAAAATTTTTTGTAGATTGGGGTCTCACTATATTGTCCAGGCTGGTCTTGAGCTCCTGAGCCCAAGCGACCCTCTTGCCTCGGCCTCCCAAAGTGCTGAGATTATAGGCATGAGCCACCACACCCCACTGGACTTTTTTAAAAGAATGTAAAATTAGGCATGAAAGTTCATGCTTCTTTAGAAGGAAAAAGTGTTACAAATTACATTTAAAATACATTTTAAAATATATTTTCATTAACTGCTCAACACACTTATATTTTTTTCTTACATTTTTGGCTGCATGTTCTTTTTGGATTCCCCCTTTAACTGTCAAGATTTTGTAATATCATTTTCTAGAGAAAAGATAGATAATTCCTCCAGCATGGCTGAGTGAAATATACACATACAAATTAGCCAGGTGTGATGGCACACTCCTGTGATCCCAGCTATTAATATTATACTTGAGAGGCTGAGGTGGGAAGATCATTTGGGCATGAGAGATCAAGGCTGCAGTGAGCCATGACTGTGCCACTGCACTCCAGCCTGGGCAACAAAGCAAGATCCTGTCGCAAAAAAAGAAAATATATATATACATACATTCATATACACAGACACATATGTGTATATATACATACATATATAATAAATGTATTTTGTTATGTAGGATGCACAAAACATGTGTCTTAACACACACACACACACACACACACACACACATTTATTGTCTGTAGAGCTGCGACAGGTTTGTGCCTTACTGTGGCTGGCAGAATAATAGCCCCCCAAAACTGTCTATGCCCCAATCCCCTGTGACTATATTAGGTTACATGGCAAAGGGAGTTGAAGCTGCTCATCAGCTGACTTTAAAATAGGGAGATTATCCTGGATGAGCCAGGTGGGCCCAAAGTCATCATAGGGTCCTTAAAAGTGGAAGAGGGTGGCTGGGTGCGGTGGCTGACGCCTGTAATCCCAGCACTTTGGGAGGCCAAGGCAGGCGGATCACTTGAGGCCAGGAGTTTGAGGCTGGCCAATATAGCAAAACCTCATCTCTACTAAAAATACAAAAATTAGCTGGGCATGGTGGCTCACACCTGTAATCCCAGCTACTCAGGAGGCCGAGGCATAAGAATTGCTTGAACCTGGGAGGTGGAGGATACAGTGAGCCGAGATCCTGCCACTGCACTCCAGCCTGAGCAACAGAGCGAGACTCTGTCTCAAAAAAACAAAACAAAAAAAAAGCGGAAGAGATAAGAGGGAGAATCAGAGACAGAGCAGTGTGAGAAGGACCCAGTTCAACATAGATGAGGGTTGGGGCCGCACACCAAGGAATGCGGGCAGCCTCTGGAAGCTGGAAAATGCATGGACGTGAATTTCCTTTTAAAGCCTCCGGAAGGGAATGCAGCCAGGCTGACACCTTGATTTTGGCCCAGGGAGACCCACTTTGGACTTCTGACCTGCAGAGCTGTGAATTAAGCCATTTGTGTTGCCGAAGCCACTGCATTTGTGACTGTTTGTTACAGAGGCTGTCAGAAACGAACGCACCTCCAAATGCAGGCATTCCGATCAATCCCGTTTCATCTGATCACTTTGCGGAGGCGGGAAGTCTGAGTGGACAGAGACAATAGTATGGTCGGTCTTCATGGACTGCAGTTCACATCATCTACATCTGCAAATTTTACAAACACACATAAGCGTGTGGACATGATGCTAAGGCCCCTCTCAGGGCCTCGGAGGGGATCTGTGCAATAGAAGGCCCCAAGCCCTGAGAGCCATCGGTGTTTGGCAACTCCGCATTAGTCTCATTCAAATAACTCAAAGCAGATGCGGTGTTGGGGCCACAGAGAGCCTGGAAGAGGAGCTGGTGCCAGTCCAGCCGGGGCTTCGTGGCTCAAAGCAGGGGCCTGACCTCGTCCTATTCCCCAGTGGTGCTGGCGTCAGACCCCAGTGGCTGTCGGGTGGTGGACGGGCTGGAGGAGAAGGGGTGGACGCCGGGCAGATCACTGCAGGAGACCCCTTCAGGATGTGGTGGAGGAGATGGTGGGGTGGAGGTGAGGGTGAGGAAGGGAAGCAGGGGAACCGCTTAGCAGGGAGCAGCCCCAAGAGTTTCTGCCAGGTGGGAGGTGGGCTTGGGGAGGAGCAATGTCAGAGCTGACTCCAAGACTCTGGCTGAGAGTTGGGAAGATCCCAAGGGGTGGGGTGGGCGGGGGCTGTGACAAAGAAGAGGGCACCCGTGTGCTCACCTCCCCTTCCCACCTCCAGCCTGCAGGACAGAAAAAAGCAAGTCTTTCCTCACTTCCCTGCACCTGCCAAACCACCATGTTGGGACAACACCAGACCAAAGACCCTTCCCCACCCAGTGTTACCAGTAAGGCTGAGAGCTTCAGCTCAGGAGGGGTCTGCAAAAAACAGACAGAAACAGAAACAAACAGGTTTCTTTCCTCTTTGACTAGGCTCTCTGGGCTTCTCAGGTTCCTACAGGACCCCACCCATTCCCAAGCCTTGTGCTCTCCCCCACCTCTGCAGCCCCCCACGCCTAGCCCTCTGGGGGTCTCCATCCCTCCCATCCCAACGCCCAAGCCAAGCCCAGAGTCATTGTGAGCACTTATTAAGCCACTAATTAATTGAATTTTTCCCCCTCATTGCATGCTGTTAATTAGTTTCTTGTAGTAACAGAGACTATTATTCTTGGAAGTAATAACTTGGTCCGGGAGGCAGTTTTAATGCTACTTATAATTACCAGAGGAGGCAGAGTCTTGGGCTTAGGTAGGCGGAGCTAATCCAGCACAAGAAAAGAGGAAAGTCAACATGGTTCTTCCTTGTCTAAAAGATGTCTTTTATTTTGCCTTACTATTGTTCTGTATTTTCTAAATTTTCTGCAATGGAAAGCATTTTTTTTTTTTTTTTTTGAGACGGAGTGTCGCTTTTACGCCCAGGCTAGAGTGAAATGGAGCGATCTCGGCTCACTGCAACCTCCACCCCCCAGGTTCAAGCGATTTCTCCTGCCTCAGCCTCATGAGTAGCTGGGATTACAGGCATTCGCCACCACACCCGGCTAATTTTTGTATTTTTAAGAGAGACAGGGTTTCGCTATGTTGGTCAGGCTGGTCTGGAACTCCTGACCTCAGGTGATCTACCCACCTCAGCCTCCCAAAGTGCTGGGATTACAGATGTGAGCCACCTTACCCGGCCGGAAAGCATTATTTTTATAACATGAAAAGTAAGTTTTTTTAAAGACAGGAAAGCTTTAGAGTGGCTGTGAAATTGTCCCTGGGAGAAAGGAGCTACAGAGGGCTGGGGTAGGGCCCAGTGGGGAGTGGATGCCATTTCCTTCTGCAGCTTCTGTTCCAGGCTGTCCTTTCTGTCCTCTCCCTGTGGCCCCATGGCCAGTAAGCACCAAAACCAGCGTGCAGAATCAGGGCTCTGACTCCAAGTTCAGAGACCTAACCCTGGCCTCAAACCCCCTCACCTGGCATCTGATAGGCAGGTGTATTAGGGAGAAATCAGCCAGGGGTAAAGTCTTCCCAGATCAAGCACCAGAAAGCCACAGGGAGGAGAGGATGAACAAGAAGCATCAGAAGTTGCAAATTGCCTGTAATCCCAGCTCTTTGGGAGGCCAAAGTAGGCGGATCACCTGAGGTCAGGAGTTCAAGACTAGCCTGGGCAACATGACAAAACCACATCTCTACTACAAATACAAAAATTAGCCAGGCATGGTGGCACACACCTGTAATCCCAGCTACTCAGGAGGCTGAAGCACAAGAATCACTTGAACCCAGAAGGTGGAGGTTGTGGTGAGCTGAGATCACACCACTGCATGCCAGCCTGGGTGACACAGTGAGACTCCGTCTCAAAAAAGAAAAGAGCTAAGCCTCTCTTGCCTCAGTTTTCCACTCATGGACGTTGTAGTCTAGTGAAAGAAATAGACAAAGAGGTACGTCAACAGAAAATAAACTAAAAGAGAACTGTAGGGCAGAGAAACATACCATAGATAGGATGCTCAGGGTCGCCGGGCGTAGTGGCTCACACCTGTAATCCCAGCACTTTGGGAGGCTGAGGCGGGTGAGTCACAAGGTCAGGAGATTGAGACCATCCTGGCTAACACAGGTGAAACCCCATCTCTATTAAAAATACAAAAAAATTAGCCAGGTGTGGTGGCGGGCACCTGTAGTCCCAGCTACTCTGGAGGCTGAGGCAGGAGAATGGCATGAACCCGGGAGGTGGAGTTTGCAGTGAGCCGAGATCACGCCACTGCACTCCAGCTTGGGCTACAGAGCAAGACTCCGTCTCAAAAATAAATAAATAAATAAAAGATAGGATGGTCAGGGTCTCCTTGAGGGCATGATGTTTAAGCTGAGATCAGAAGAATGAGCGAAGAAAAAAAAAGACACCAGCATAGAAAAAATGCATCCTAGAGGACACGTATGTGTTTATCTCTTGTGGGGGGGTTGTTCAGTGCACTGCCCCCTGACTAGATTCCTGCCATGTTCTCAGAGCCCAGTGAAAAGCTATCACTCACACCAATAAAAGCACCTATTAACCTTGAGTGAGACCTCAATTAGCAGCAAGGCCTTAGCTCCACCATCAACCTGGGTATGGGAGGGAAGGGTGGCAGGGCACCACACCCGACTGTTAAAGCCACCTGTGATGTTAAAAAGTGGCCATGCAGGGGTTGAAAACTCTTAACTCTCCAATGGGAATTCATGTTACTATTCCTCAGTTCTTCCACAACAAGCAACCGCTTCCCAGCAGCAGAGACATCTTTTGCTGCTCCAATGTGACAGCCATCCTCTGCTGCTGCTCCAGAGAAGAGCATCAGTCAAAGCATCTGGGTGCAGTGGTGCACTGGTCCATGCTGAGATAGCCCTGCAAAGAGGAAACCCCCTGATTGACAGCACCTGCCCATTCCCATTGGTATAAATACTCCCACTGCGGTCAATTTCACAGCACCTGCCCATTCCCATGGTATAAATACTCCCACTACGGTCAATTTCACAGCACCTGCCCATTCCCATGGTATAAATACTCCCACTGCGGTCAATTTCACAGCACCTGCCCATTCCCATGGTATAAATACTCCCATTGCGGTCAATTTCACAGCACCTGCCCATTCCCATGGTATAAATACTCCCACTGCGGTCAATTTCACACCACCAACCTGAAGTCATCAAAGGCCAAGTTGGGAAGAGAGGCATACTGTTATAGCCCACTGCAGCACGCTGCCGCTGTGGCGTGACCCTGGGCACATCTCCTCCTCTGTACAATGGGGGTTAAATGGGATAACGTAAGTAGCCTTGGTGAAGGGCCGGACAAGAGTTGGGGTTGAAAAAGCAAGAGTTTCCTTCTCCCACCCAGGAGAAGGAAACTCCTCTGCTTTTGCAGAGGAGTCCTGGGACAATGTTGGGAAATATCACTGCAGCATTAAGGGACTGAGTTATCTTGCTCAACCATCTGGGCCAATGTGGGATGGGGTGGGGACGGGAGTGGGAGAGGGGGCAGGACAGGGAATGTAGAGATCTATTCCCGCCCCCAGCCAGAGCTCATAACAGTCTTGCCTGCTGGGTGGGAGCAGAAAGATGGAAAAGGAAACACCACTTATGCTCCCAAGGACAAGACCCGGCTTGGCTGGTTCGCCCCTGTATACCCAGCCCCCAGCCCAGTGTGCAGCAGGAAGCAGCAGATGTTCAATAAATGTTTCCCAGATGAATGAGGGAATGAATGAATCATGGAGTTCTCCCCAAATAGAGGGTGACTGCCTCCTCCCCTCTCTCAGCTTCCCCAGCGCAGCACCCTGACAGGCAGCCTGAATCGTGAGCTGGGCTCTGGAATGGATTGCCAGGCAAGCTGCCCCCTGGGACCCTGGAAAGTCTCTCCGGGCCTTCGGACAGGCCTGCGGTGCTGTGTGAGAGCAGGTTAGAGACAGCCCCGTGATTCATGGCAGCAAATGCCTGGGAAATAAATATCACACTGCCCTAGCCCTTCCCATCTCAGCCTCTAATATCCTTTCTGAGGGAAGAGACCTGATTATTCAGGGCCCGTGGTGACAGCTAACAAGTAAATCAGTGCCCTGGAGATTGCTCCCTGGGGAAATTGGCTGTGGCTTCTGGTGATGGCCACTTCACAGGGGCTGTATGGGAGGAGGAGGGGTCACATTGGGGCAGGAGTAGGGGCAGAGGTACGTGTAGAGAGACTCCCTGCCCCTTGTCCTGCTTCCCATGAAGCTCACCAGATGGGGAGTACCCCTCACCCCACCCCAGGGTGGTCATTGTGAATAGGAATGTCCCTTGCTTCCACCCCAGCCCTATGCTGTCAGGGGCCTTCCTGGGACAGTGCCAGCTTGCAGGTCAAACAGGCAGAGGCACAATTCAAAGTGGGCATCATATGGTCTTCTGGGCATGAGTCCTCCAGAGCCTGCCTCCCAGGCCCTAAATCCTGGACCCAAATCCACCCATGTAGGCTGGGGTGGATGGGAACCAAATTCACCAACAACAGTTTTCTGAGATCACATCCCCATTCCCAAGGTGAACACCTAATTCTTTTGTTTGCCTGTTTGTCTTTAGACAGGGTCTCCCTCTGTCATAGGCTGGAGTGCAGCAGCACAAACTTGGCTCACTGCCGCCTCAACCTCCTGGGCTCGAGCAATCCTCCCACCTCAGCCTCCCAAGTAGCTAGGACCGCAGGCGTGTACCTCCATGCTCAGCTTTTTTTTTTTTTTTTTTTTTTTTTTTGTAGAGAAGGGGTTGAACCGTGTTCCCCAGGCTAGTCTCAAACTCCTATGCTGAAGCGATCATCCCGCCTTGGCCTCCCAAAGTGCTAAGATTACAGGCATGAGCCACCATGCTCGGCCTCCTAATTCTTTTATGTGCCTGGCACATATTAGCCCCTCAATAAATACTTGCTGAATGAATAGATGAATAAATAAAGGCATGAAGAAACGGTTACAAACAGAACAGGCACGGGCGTGCATTTTTCATCTGTTTCTCTGGCTCGTTATGTTCCTAATCTTTCCAAGAATGCACCAGCACTTTTCATCATGGCAGCAATAGAATTCACTGGGTCACACTAATTTCTACTCTCTTGCTTCAAGCACTGCTTGGGCTTGGGACTTTTTCTTCCTCCAACTGTCAAGATGACACTACCCTGAAATCCTCTTGCTAGCTCCAGATGGTGGGCATCACATGCAAGATGACTCCTGTGCCTGCTGACCTCCAGGACAGTAGAAAGTCTTTCTGCATCCCCAGCAGGCCCCACACGACAGCCCTCATGGTCAGAATTCCAGATGCTGCGGTTGGCAAGGGGACACTCTGGGGGGAAGGGAGCCATCTCTGTTGCCTTAAAACCTCATGGAAGAGTGAAGCTCAGGGGACTGGTGCCTACAGGGCTTTGCAGAGAAAGTAAACATGAACTTGGTAAGAGTTAAGGGCCCAGTTCTAAGTTCTCCCCAAGGTCAGCAGGATACAGCAGCACCAATCCCGCTGCCTGCCACTCTGGCAAGTCTTTCTCCTAATTATATCTGAATTATGCAAATCAATACCAATGTCAGTATATGATTTCCTCTAACAAGTTGAGAACATGCAAGAAGTGAAGACCTGGGGAGACGGAAACCGTCTAATTAGGAGCGAGTTTCTGTGTTTTTCTTTTGGTTGAGGGAATAAATGGCTGCATGACAACCCCAGAGAAGACCAGGTCAAGGATGGAGCAGGACAGAGAGTGGAAAGAACACGAAGATGGGCTGTGGGCAGGGGCAGGGAGATTGGGGCCATGCTGACAGCGTGATGGGTGCAGCATCAGATGCAGAGCAAAAATGTGATCTTGGCAGCTCTCTTTCCACTAAGCAGTTAAAAATGCCCCAACACTGGAAGTTGGGGGCCCAGTAACACTGAGGAGGCACAGACTGTTACTGAGGACATGGGCTCAGAGAGAGAGAGAAAGTGGAAGGAACGAAGGAAGGAAGAAAGAAAGAAAGAGAAAGAAAGAAAGAAAGAGAAAGGGAGGAAGGGGAAGGGAAGGGGAGAGGGAGGGGAGGGAGGGAAGGAGGGAGGGAAGAAGGAAGGAAAAAGAAAAAGTAGGCCAAGTGTGGTGGCTCACACCTGTAATCCCAGCACTTTGGGAGGCTGAGGTGGGAGGATCACCTTAGGTCAGGAGTTTAAAACCAGCCTGGCCAACATGGCGAAACCTCATCAAAAATTAGCTGGGCGTGGTGGTGCAAGCCTGTAATCCCAGCCATTCAGGAGGCCGAGGCAGGAGAATCGCTTGAACCTGGGAGGCAGAGGTTGCAGTGAGCCAAGACTACTTCATTGCACTCCAGCCTTGGTGACAGAGGGAGACTCCATCTCAAAAAAAAAACCAAAAAAACAAAACAAAACAAACAAAAACAAAAACAGAAGGGAGCAAGGGAGGGAGGGAGCGTGGGAAGGAGGAAGGGAGGGAGGGAGGAAGGAAGGAAGGAAGGAAGGAAGGAAGGAAGGAAGGAAGGAAGGAAGGAAAAGGAAGTTACAGCTGTCTCATGCTGGGCCTTTGCTGTGTGCCTCTACTAAGCACTGCACCTCCACGATCTCATTTAATCCTCAACACTCTGAGTTAGGTATGATTAGGACCCCATTTCAGAGATGAAGACAGTGAGGGCAGGAGGTGAAATGTTTGCTATTTACATAGGCTGTAAGTAGCAAAGCTGGGGCACAAACCATGGTATCCAACTGCACCTCACTGCCCCATTAAGTGCAATTGGGGGATTACAGACAGACAGAGCACAGAGCCGGCAGGGAGTTGTCTATGGTGGAGAGGGGGAGAGGGGATAAAGACCCCCTGCTTTAAGCTCTGGGGGTCTTGGCAAAAGGATCCCCCCTCTTGAAAGCCTCTAGTGCATGAAAGAAGCACCAGGGCCTGAGGTCCAGGAACGGGAAGTTCATCTGAGTGGGGGTTAGCTTAGCTCCCTTTGGATCACTTTGTTATGGCATCTCCTCCCCCAGTAGGGATAGAACACACCCGATGAGCCCTTTATGTGTTCAATGAACAAACATTCTCCAAGCAGAGGGCCCTGAATGTGGCATTATAGCATAGTGGTTAAGAAGCTGGAATCTGGAGACAGGCTACCTCCGTCCACTCCCAGCTCTGCCACTGGTAGCCATTTGGCTTGTGACAAGTCACCCTCCATGCCTCAGCTTCTTCATCTCAAAAATGGGACTAGGCTGGTTGTGGTGGCTCATGCTTGTAATCCCAGCACTTTGGGAGGCTGCGGCAGGCAGATCACTTGAGGTCAGGAGTTCGAGACCAGCCTGGCCAACACGGCAAAACCCCATCTCTACTAAAAATACAAAAATTATAACCGGGCATCATGGTGCACACCTGTAATCCCAGCTACTCGGGAGGCTGAGGCAGGAGAATCTCTTGAACCCAGGAGGGGGAGATTGCAGTAAGCCAAGATCTCACCATTGCTCTCCAGCCTAGGTGACAGAGTGAGACTCCATTTTTTTTTTTTTTTTTTTACTTTTTGAGACAGAGTCTTGCTCTGTTTATTTTACTTTTTGAGACAGAGTCTCACTCTGTTGCCCAGGCTGGAGTGCAGTGGCACCATCCCGGCTCACTGCAACCTCCACTTCCCAAGTTCAAGTGATCCTCCTTCCTCAGCCTCCCGAGTAGCTGAGATTACAGGCGCATGTCACCAAGCCAAGCTAATTTTTGTATTTTTAGTAGAGATGGGGTTTCACCATGTTGACCAGGCTGGTCTCGAACTCCCCACCTCAAGTGATCCATCCACCTCAGCCTCCCAAAGTGCTGAGATTACAGGCATGAGTCACCATGCCCGGCCGAGACTCCATTTAAAAAAAAAGGGGGGGACTAATATTAAGTCCCATGTATGGTTCATGAAAAAAATATTTTGATGGGACTAATGATAGTGCCTGCTACATAGCAGGTGCTCAATAAATGTTAGCTATTGTCATTGTTCAGGGCAGAGCACTGGGTCTCAGAACAAGGCACTATCACTGTCCTTAAGGGGCTCACAGCATACAGAGACTGGCGAATAGACAACCCCATGTTAAGTCAGCTATGAAGGTGAGCAAGGGGCCATGGGAGAAAAGGAAACTTAACCTGGCCTGGATCAGTGCTTTGGGGAGGCATAGGGTACTCAAGGAAGGCTTCCTGGAAGTGGTGACATGACGGCTGAATCATGAATGATACACTGTGCTCACCAGGTGGATAAGAAAAGCAATGGCTGTCCAGGCAGAGGGCTCAGCTCATGCAAAGGCCTGGAGGCATTCAGGATGTCTGCAGCCGCCAGTGGCAGGCACCAAACCTGGAGAGGGAGGCAGGGCCTTGCCTTCCAAAGGCCTTGAATGCCAGACTAAGAGATTAGGATTTCATTCCAGAAGTGCCAGGGAGACCCTGAAGTGAGACAGGATAAGCTTCACCCTTTGGAATGGTTGCCCTGAAGCTGAGTGGAGGATGGCACAGAGGCGTGGAGGGGGTGAGGCAGGAGGCGGAGTCCCAGAGCCCAAGCCCCTAACTCCCAGCTCCCAGCCATGCTCCCTCTGTGAGGGCAGTGGTGGGAGCCGGAGCTCAGCAGGACCAGAGAAGTTATTAATCGCTTCACGACATTGCAGGCCATGGTCCATTTGCTGCTTTTCCCGGTCTGTTTTGAAACTGTGAAATGAGCCCCAGTCTTCAAGGCGCCTGTAATAACCATCCTGATTCTGATATTTAAATTACAGATGGCATTTTCAATTAAACAGGCACTCTCAGCAGGTTTAATTTAGCTATCAGTTCTGGTCTGTTCTTTAAGTGCTTAAAAAAGAAAGGCCAGTGAATTCTAGGTCTCCTTCCAGGAGGAGGGAGGAGGGAGAGTCTTTGAGATATGACACCACCTCTCATCTTCCAGCTCCCATGGGGTCTCACACAGCCTCCTGTAAACAGTCACACTCCACTGAATTCACCCTCGTGCACACCCAGAAGCACTCACAAAACCACACACAAATGCAAATGCAGCCTTCCAGCCACAAATGCCAGCAGCTCTGGGGGCCATGGCTGCCACAAGTGTTTGAAGGCTGTGCCTCTCCCATCAGATTAGAGAGACAGTAAGATGGAGATGCTGGAGCCAGATGAACTTGGACGGAAGTCCATGCTCTACCGCTAACTAGCTGTGTGACCTGGGCAGCCTATTCAGCCTTGCTGAGCCTCCGTTCTCTCCCTCGTAAAATAAGAATAAAGAGGAGGCCGGCCGGGCTCTGGGGCTCCCATCTGTAATCCCAGCACTTTGGGAGGCTGAGGCGGGCGGATCACGAGGTCAGGAGATCAAGACCACGGTGAAACCCCATCTCTACTAAAAATACAAAAACTTAGCTGGGCGTGGTGGCGGGCACCTGTAGTCCCAGCTACTCGGGAGGCTGAGGCAGGAGAATGGCGTGAACCCGGGAGGCGGAGCTTGCAGTGAGCCGAGATCGCACCACTGCACCCAGCCTGGGCAATAAAATAAAGAGGAGGTCAAGTTGAGCTAATGTATTAAAGTGTCCATCACCAGCGCTGGCTGATAGAAGGGCTAATAATCCTTGTGCCTCCCCTCTCTCCTTCCCTGAGGGCAGGGACTGGGTCGCCCTGTCCACTTGGGGCTTTTTTTTTTTTTGAGACGGAGTCTCGCTCTGTCGCCCAGGCTGGAGTGCAGTGGAACGATCTCGGCTCACTGCAAGCTCCACCTCCCAGGTTCACGGCATTCTTCTGCCTCAGCCTCCCGAGTAGCTGGGACTACAGGCGCCTGCCACCACGCCCGGCTAATTTTTTTGTGTTTTTAATAGAGACAGGGTTTCACCGTGTTAGCCAGGATGGTCTCGATCTCCCGACCTCGTGATCTGCCCCCCTCGGCCTCCCAAAGTGCTGGGATTACAGGCGTGAGCCACCGCGCCCGGCCAGGGCTCTTTCCTTCAGGATCCACACTCCTCACAGCTCAGGTCTCTGGGTCTCAGAGGCTGGCAGGGCGCTGTCCGCGGTGCTGAAGCGCCTCTCTCTAGGTCCGGGTTCCACATGGTTTCCCTTCCATCCTCCAGCCTGGTTGGCGGGCTGTGAAAATTCTCCCCACCCTAAGGCAGCTGCTGCAGGTGATCTGAATGGCACAGGACCAGATCTTTCCCTAAAGGTCTGCCTCCCCACATCCCAAAGTGACTAAAACTCAGGGCTGGGGTGCAAAGTCACTCAAAGGAAAAGCATCACTGGTCCCCAACCGCCAGACCCTGTGGACACAGGAAACACCCGGCTTCAGCTAAGCAAAAGTGCAGCTGCTGGACTCTGGCAAGTTTTGTCTGCGGTGTCTGTTGTGCCAGGTAGATCCCTGCTTTTCTTGTGGGTTCTGGACAGGGTATGGATGGGCTGTCTTCTCTGGCCACAATGTGTGCTGACTTCCAGTATTTGAGGGAGATGCTGGCTTTGGAGAAACCTCATATGGCTGCGTAGTGTGTATTTGCATGGACTGCCTGTCCCTTCACAGCCAGACCAACATTTTCTCAGGTGGAATTAGCACTGATGGGGGAGAAGACAGGGATTATCACCTCGACATTATAGTCTAGCTCACCAAGGCCCAGAGAAAACCAGAAATCCACCCAAGGGGTCAGGTCAGGCCTAGAGCTCCAGTCTACCCTCAAAGCTAACTGACTGGGTAAATGTTCTCCCAAAGACATTAGAAATTGAGGAATGGGGTCAGGCTGCAGCCCAGAATCTGGTGAAAACAGTATCTCCCAGTCTGTAAGTTTGCAGTGGTGTGCGCCTATAGTCCCAGCTACTCAGGAGGCTGAGGCAGGAGAATTGCTTGAACCTGGGAGGCAGAGGTTGCAGTGAGCAGAGATAGCACCACTGCACTCCAGCCTGGGTGACAGAGCAAGACTCTGTCTAAAAGAAAAAAAAAAGGCAATTGCAATATCATGACATGACTTTATATCAGGGGAAAATAAAACAGATATGCAGTGTTCTCACAGTAGGGACTATAGAGATAATAAAGCTTGGCAAGATCATCTTGGCCATTGGGGATCTTTCCTACATGAGGAGAATGGGGGTAACACAGAGTGAGCAGTGCATCTGTGGGGTGAGCCAGTGAGCGCTTCTCAGCTTGGGGCACAGAGCCCCCCATTGCACCCTCCCCGGCCCCCAGCTCCTCTCTCACTGGCCAGACCTCCAGCCCCTCTAGAACCAAAGCCTGGACCAGACACAGCCACCTCCCTCCCTGGAAACTCCCTTGGCCCCAGCTCATTAGCCCTGAAAAACCTGCCCAAATCCAGGGGGAGGTTTTTCAGCTGAAATATCTCCCTCTTGGGCTAGCCTTTTCCTCTCTTCCCCACATCATTAGTGAAATTGCAGACTCTGCAGCTCCCAGGGTGTGTGGAGTGAGGAATGCCTCCCCTTCCCTGGGGACTCCTGGCCAGGCAGAGGGCCGATGCCTGATACCTGGCCTGGAGATGGGAGTAGAGGCAGTGAGAGGCCATGAGGGAGGCAGAGGAAGTCCAGGGAGGGCCCCTCACACCCTGCCCAGGAGGATGTGGCAGCCCCCTTAGTGGAAACAGAAGGAGTCACTGTCAGCAGAGCTGTGGCTGGCTGAGCACTTGCCCTGTGGCAAGCACCATGGTGAATTCTTCCATGTCGAGACCTGTGAGGAATGGGGCTCTGTGTTAGGTTTTTGACCCAGCACCCTCTGCACTCTTCTGTCAGCCACATGGTTCTCACTGGGTGACTCCACCCCAAGCCTTGCCCACCAGGGCACCAGCCCTCTAGCCACAGCAACTAGCTCAGAGGTGGGCGCGTGAACCCATTGAACTTGATGCTGGAAGGACATAGGCCTGGGGGGCTGCCGACCCCTTCTGGAGTGAGCCTGCTTGGGAGGAAGCCACACAGAGCTGAGAGACAGAGAAAAGCCGAGTTCTGAATACACTGTTGGGGCCTCTGGATCCAGCTGTACCTGAAAGGACACTGCCAGAAATCCACACGGAGCTTCTCATCCATGTGAGCCACAACCTTTGCTTTTGGATTAAAACACTTGGAATTGCATTTCTGCCCTTTGTATCTGACAGAGTAGCAAACACTACAAGGACTGTGGTTAACGCTGTTTTCTGAGTCAGGAAACGGAGGCCTAGAGAGGGGAAGCTACTTGCCCCAGGTCATACAGCTATGGACATGAAGAACCAGTGCTCCAGACAGGAAAGCTCCCAACTCCAACTTGCTCAACCTGGGGTTCCCTGGGAGGGCGGGGGACATTTTCAGCAGGACCCAGAGGACAGGGACATAAAGGTAACAGGTTGCTATGGTTACCAGCTCACTGTGTGGCCTCAGGCAAGCAACCTCACTTCTCTGAGCCTCAGGCTGGGAACAAAAACATCTCGCCCCTGCAGAGTGCTGGGGGTCCCTGGGGCAGAAAGCATGGCTACCTCTTGCCCCCGAACCCAGAGAACTATAAGTGGGGGGCTTCCTCAACCCCAACTAACAGAAGACCCAGTGGCTGTCAGACACACCCCACAAGCACACACACTCCACTTGGTTTTAAATGTCTCTCAAAGACCAAATTCAATTTGGTAGAACTCTGCCAGCTCTGCAGTGCAGAATTCATCGGATGAGGTGCCTGCTTTTCGGGGAATAATTCATTTTTCCTGTGTCGGAGAGGAAAGTAATTGATCCAAGGGGTTGATGCCTCCTCCCTCCTGCTCTCCCTCCCCGGGACGGTCTGATTCCAAATGCAGACCCGAGACTGTTAGGTCAAAGTCGCAGCAATAAATAGGAGCGAGGACTTCTGCTTTAATATATTGGATTATTCCACTTCGTGGTGACGAAAAAGAAGATTTAATTCCCCAAGAAATGCCAGCGGAGAAAATCATTTTCCCTGCCGGCTTCCCCCTTCCTTTTTTTTTTTTTTTTTTTTTTAGTTTTCTTTTTTTCAAGGACATCTTTGTCTTTCTGCAGCTTTGAGGGCCTCTCTACACCCTGCCCCACTGGAGACCTCCCCACACACGCCCACAGCACCTGGGGGCCTGTTTTTCTGTCCTAGAACATATTCAGGATGCTTTCCTCCCACCCCTCTCAATCATAGGTCCCTGAGCACAGAGATTTCTATTCGAATCCAGATGCCACTACAGTGCTTAGCACATTGATAAATTATGACAATAAGCCCCAGGAAAAGGCCAGTTAGTACTGCAGCTCCCAGTGACAGCCCAGGAAGCTACAAGCTGGCTAGGGAAGTAATTCACCCTCCTACCATCACTTGGGTCAAGAGTCCATGGACCGCCTCCTCCAGGAAACCTTCCTGATCAAGGTCTATGTTAGATGTCCCTCCTCTAAAATTCAGTAGGCTTCCCCTCACCACCCTTTTACTATTATTAGACTATAGTTGCCAGACTTGTCCATTTTATTTAACAAACTTGTATGTAGCACCTTTTATGTGCAGGCCTTGATCTAAGTGTCTTACCTATATTAATTCATTTGATTCTCATAACAATCCTATCAGGTAAGTAACAAAATCATCCCCATTTTACAGATGTGGAAACTGAGGCACTAACTGGTCACACACCTGGGGAGGGTCAGAACTGGGAACCCAGATCCTTCTCTCCCTCTAGTCTGTGAGCTCCTAGAGGACAAGGACCTCATTGGTTCACTGTTGTATCCTCAAAGCATAACAAGGTGCTGACACGCAGAAGGTGCTGAGTAAATGCTTAAGTGACCAGGCACAGTGGCTCACACCTGTAATCCCGACACTTTGGGAGGTTGAGGCGGGCGGATCACTTGAGGTCGGGAGTTCAAGACCAGCCTGACCAACATGGTGAAACCCCATCTCTACTAAAAATACAAAAAACAGCCAGGTGTGGTGGTGCACACCTGTAATCCCAGCTACTCGGAGGCTGAGGTAGGTGAATCACCTGAATCTGGGAGGTAGAGGTTACAGTGAGCCAAGACCATGCCACTGCACTCCAGCCAGGGAAACAGAGCGAGATTTCATCTCAAAAAAAAAAAAAAAAAAAAAAAAAAAAAAAAAAAAAGCTTAAGTGGTAAATCCTTCCACATATGAACCAAAGATCAATTCCTGAGGCTGAGTCTAAGTGTGTGATTTGCGGGACACAGAAAACGCCACCAGTTCCAACTGAACCCGGAAGCCCACGGCCTCCACCACAATTCCTGTCTGCACAGAGGACTAGAATCCCTCCGCAAGAATCACTTCACCCAGGAAAGCCTGCAGGTGGTGGCAGGGGGCGAGGAGAGGCAGCTCTGGAGGGGATTCCAGCCATGCAAAGCCCTTGCTGTGTGACCTGGGGCGAGAATGCACGTCTCTGGGCCTCCGTTTCATCTCAGCCTCTGAAACGGGAATAACAGCACACAGATATGCTTGGAGGATTAAATAAAACCATACACAAGTGATGTTTTGAACACACCTATCACATGGTGAGTGCTCAGCGTGTGCTGAGATAGCATAGATTGTAAAACTGGACTTTGAAGCTACTTTTGCCATGCTCAGAAAATAAAAAAAATAAAAAATAAATAAAAAAAAAACCTCATCAATCCGAGTAAATGAAGCAAACTTAGATCTGGATGGGAGGGTAGAGTTTTCTTCACAGTAGTAGTGAGGTGGGTGAGTTGCCAAGAATTACCAAGAAGAATTTCACAAATCACACACAATCCATTTACTTCTGGGAGTTATCAGGATGTGGGAGAGTCTGAAACGGAACTTACTGGACCAGAAATAGCATTTGATGAGCGTTTCATTCATCCGGCCAGCACACACTGAATCCCTTCCATGTGCACGAAGCAATGAGCAGATGAGGAAAGGGCTCAAGCTTTGGGGGCCATGGTGACAGAAGCCCCGTCCCAGCCAACTCTGCAGCCTACAGCTTGGTGACCTCGACCAAGGGCCCCACCTCTCTGAGCCTCAGTTTCCTCTTCGATAAATTTTGTGATGACAAAATAAAGCCTCCCGAGGAGGCTGCTGTAGGCAGTCGATGAGATAATGCAGCAGTAGACCAACAAATGTTGGTTCCCTCACCTTTCAGCAATGGCCCACAGCAGTCAGGCCGCTCCATTCAGCTTCACTGTCTTGTTCCAAGAATCTAGTGGGTGCAGGAACTGGAGGCACATTAGTGCCTGGGAGTATCAAACCAGGTTGGCAGGTGAGGATCGTAGGTTCCATTTGTGTGGTTGAGGACAAGGGGCAAAGCCAGGTGAAGCCCAAGTGTTTCTGTCTCTAATTATTTTTATTTTTATTTTAGAGAAAATCTCACTGCCACCCAGGCTGGAGTGCAGTGGTGCGATCTCTGCTCACTGCAACCTCCATCTCCCAGGTTCAAGCGATTCTCATGCCTCAGCCTCCCAAGTAGCTGGGACTACAGGCGTGTGCCACCAGGCTCAGCTAATTGTTTTGTATTTTTGGTAGAGACGGGGTTTCACCATGTTGCCCAGGCTGATCTGGAACTCCTGGCCTCAAGCCATCCACCCGCCTCAGCCTCCCAAAGTGCTGGGATTACAGGCGTGAGCCACTGCGCCTGGCCATGTTTCTGTCTCTAAACCCAAGCTGTTAACACTGGACAAATGGCCTCCCTGATTCCTAGGAGAGGAAGGGAGGAAAAAAAGCAGAGTGGGGAGGAAGCCAGAGACCCCTGAATGCAGCTTCATTCATCAAAGGTGACTGCAGAAAGGCAGGGGAAGGTCCCAGGGGGCCTCGGATGGACATGGTCAGGTGGCTGGGAACTTCCACAGCGTTCCCCTCCATGACTTAGAAACATCACCTCTGTGAGTGATTCCAAGCTCTTTGCACCCTCCTCCTTGGTGCCAGCCCCCTCCTTCATTCTGGCAGTTCTCCCTAACATCTACCTGCAATATTTCCTGCTGCATGACCAGCAGACCCCAGTGGCAACCCTAGCGAATGGCCCCCAGCCCTGTTCCATCCTGTCTGCTGAGCTCCTAGCAAGCAGCTCCTGGCTCCAGGCGGTAATCCTACTGACGATTAATTGGCTTTTGTTGGAGGAGAATGAATACCATCTCATCTTAATCTTCTTCATTATTCTCCTTGTTCAGCAGAGTCAACACAAGATTAGGTTTAATTTACGGTGGTGGGAAATAGCAAAGTCATTATGCACCAGGAACTCAGGATTGGATCTGTCTGGGTGTTCTGTGTTCACTGCAGGCCTGGCATCATCAAGCAGGCCCAGGGCTCTGCCGAGGTGGGGATGGACTTGGGGGGGGTTCTAGACTCCCAGACCTACTTGGAGCTAGATCCCAGGATACCACCAGCCCTCCCTAGTTGGGAGGGGCCCAGCTCTGGAGGGGAGTCCAGCCATCCAAAGCCCTTGCTATGTGGCCTGGGGTGAGACCCAGGGGCCTCCCAGGCCTTGGAGACCTAGCCTCCTAAATGTTTCTCATACAGCCTCTGGGGTCAGAGCAGCGCCAAATCCCAGCCCCTGAAGAGCCAGGCTCAGCCCCAAGCAATGGGAAGAGACCAGGATTTGGATTCAAATTCGACTTTTCCTCCGCAGAGAAATGGGCAGGACAGACACAGCTTGGGGACAGCCTTGACAATGCTGACACCTAGTGGTTCTTGGAGGAACTGGCCCTTCCCTCCCTCTATGTGCACAACTGAATATACCATGTCCACAACTGAATACACCGCGTACACAAAAATCCAGATTTTTAAGGTAAAGAAACCAGAGGCCAGGTGCAGTGGCTCATGCCTGTAATCCCAACACTCTGGGAGGCCAAAGTGGGCGGACCACAAGGTCAAGAGTTCGAGACCAGCCTGACCAACACGGTGAAACCCCGTCTCCACTAAAAATACAAAAATTAGCTGGGCGTGGTGGCGCACGCCTGTAGTCCCAGCTACTCGGGAGGCTGAGGCAGGAGAATCGTTTGAACCCGGGAGGTAGAGATGCATTGAGCAGAGTCGCACCACTGCACTCCAGCCTGGCAACAGAGCGAGACTCCGTCTCAAAAAAAGAAAAAGAAATCAGAAAGGGGAAGAGGGACTTTTCCATTACCAAATTGTTAAACATATGTTTCCACTGAGAAATCTAAGAGGAAATTCATTTTACCTTCCCTGACCACTTAGCCAAAATAGCCCCCAAACACCTAGCATCCCTCCTACTGCCTGGGGTAATGGTACGCACAGACACTCTGGAGCCGTGTCCTCGTCATCTCCAACTCTTTCTGCTCTTCCTCACCTGGGAGCCCCCAGCTTCTGTCCTTGCTCTGTCCCCCAGCATGTGGCCCCTTCTGACTCTGTACCCCAGCAAAGTCATTAAAACTTAAGCTGGTGAGGCAGGAGAATCGCTTGAACCTGGGAGGCGGAGGTTTCAGTGAACTGAGATTGCGCCATTGCACTCCAGCCTGGACGACAGAGCGAGACTCCATCTCAAAAAAAAAAAAAACAGCAACACAACCCACAACTCCCCTCTTTCCCTCCTGCGGACTGAAAATGTTTGCTTGGCTCTGTGAAAATAATGTTAATTAAAAGTCTATATACACATATAAAATGTCAATTTAAAGAAAAAAAGACTTAAGCTGGAAAGCCAGCTTCAACTCCTTATTCATTGCATGACCCTGGCAAGCTACCCTGCATCTCTGAGTCTTAGCTCTTTTATCTAAGGGGGCCACTGCACAGATTAAATGAGCCTGTGCACTGAGCTCATGAACTGGTGCTCTAGGTCCTCAGCAAATGCCTGTCATCGCCATCATTGCTGCCATCAGCATCATCACCATCGTCATCATCCTGATCATCCTGCTACTCTTGGGAAATTTGGTTTCATCAAACAAGATTGTCAGCAGCTGATGTCTAAACCCCCATCCCTAGCTCCTGCTGAACAGAGCAAAGGTTTTTCCTTAATGGAAACGATATCATATCTGCTTCCTAGAGCATTTATATCTTATAGGGCAGAGCACATAGTAGGTCCTCAGGAAACTCTCTGGGTCACCTTCCTACATCTCCAAGCTCACGTCAGATCACCTCCTCACTTGCTCACTGCTCCAGCCATGCCGGCTGCCTTTCTGACCTGTGAATAAGTTCATTCCCACGTCGGAGCCTTTGGCTGCCTCTGCCTGCCTCTGCAGTGCTCTTTCCCCAGAGCCGTATGGCTGGTTTCTCGTCATCATGTGATTCAAGTGTCACTTCCAGCCAGGTGCCGTGGCTCATGCCTGCAATCCCAACACTTTGGGAGGCCAAGGCAGGTGGATCACTTGAGGCCAGGAGTTCAAGACCAGCCTGGCCAACATGGTGAGACCTTGTCTCTATTAAAAAAAAAAAAAAATTAGCTGGGCATGGTGGTGCACGCCTGTAATCCCAGCTACTCGGGAGGCCGAGACACAAGAATCGCTTGAATGCGGAAAGTGGAGTTTGCAGTAAGCTGAGATAGCACCATTGCACTCCAGCCTGGGCAACAGAGTGAGACTCCATCTCAAAAAAAAAAAAAAAAAAAAAAAAAGTCACTTCTTCAGACAGGTCCTCCCTGATCACCCCAACCAAAGTAGCACTCCTGCCCTCACTCTCTACTCTACAGAGGCCAAGTGCCTAAGTGGCTGAGTAGAATTCCAGTTCCGGCCTGGCATGATGGCTCATGCCTGTAATCCTAGCGCTGTGGGAGGCCAAGTCAGGTGGATCACTTGAGGTCAGGAGTTCAAAACCAGTCTGACCAACATGGTAAAACCCCATCTCTATTAAAAATACAAAAAAAAGGTTAGCCAGGTGTGGTGGCGGGTGCCTGTAATCCCAGCTACTCAGGAGGCTGAGGCAGGAGAATTGCTTGAACCCGGGAGGCAGAGGTTGCAGTGAGCTGAGATCACGCCTCTGCACTCCAGCCTGGGAGACAAAGCGAGACTCCGTATCAAAAAAAAAAGTTCCATCACTTCTTAGCAGTATGGCCTAAGGCAAGTTGCTTAATCTCTCTGTGCTTCAATTTTATTTTTATTTTCTTTCTTTCTTTTTTTTTTTTTTTTTTTTTGAGACTGAGTTTGGCTCTTCTTACCCAGGCTAATTTTTGTGTATTTTTAGTAGAGACGGGGTTTCACCATGTTGGTCAGGCTGGTCTCGAACTCTTGACCTCTGGTGATCCACCCACCTTGGCCTCCCAAAGTGCTGGGATTACAGGTGTGAACCACTGCACCTGGCCCAATTTTCTCATCTGTAAAAATGGAAGTAATCACAGTTTCCACTTCGTGAGGTTATTATGACAAATTAATATAGATAAAGCTTTTAGAGTAGTGCCTGGCTTATTGATGAAGGGCTATCTCATGTGGGTAATTATCTTGTTCACTCATTTAGTTGCTTGTGTTATGTTTCTCCATCTAGACTGTATATTCCAAGAGACCAGAGACTTTGTTTGTTTTGTCCCTACCTTACATATAGTAGGTGCTCAATAAATATCAAATGATTAGGAAGAACTGGCCAGGCACGGTGGCTCACGTCTACAATCCCAGCACTTTGGGAGGCCGAGGCAGGAGGATTGCTTGAGGTCAGGAGTTTGTGACCTGCCTGACCAACATGGCAAGACCCTATCTCTACAAAAAATAAAAATTAGTCTGGTGTGGTGGCACGTGCCTGCAATCCCAGCTACTCAGGAGGCTGAGGTGGAAGGATCGCTTGAGCCCAGAAAATTGAGGCTGCAGTGAGCCATGATCACACCACTGCACTCCAGCCTGGGTGACAGAGTGAGACCGTGTCTCTAAAATTTTTTTTTAATTTTTAAATAAAAAATAGGATCATAGGAGACATGAAAGCCCTATCTGCTGTCTCTCGCTTCAACTGTCCCCACTGTCCTAGAGACAGCCCTGGGGTGCCCCCTGCTGGACGCCACACAGGTTTTTCCTTACAGGCAGCTGGTATATGCCATCCTATAACATTTACACATGGGTCCAGCTCTGTCCTCCAGGGTAGGGGACAGTAATGCTGAGAGGAGTTAAGAGCACTCACTTCAGAGCCAGATGTGCCTGGATGGGAGCTTCTGCTTCTCCAGTTACTCTGTGTCACTTGCCAGGAAACCGTAAAAGGGATGACCATGCCCTCTCCCCTGTCCCACTTGACTGGACTGTAGGGTGGTGTGATAGGAAGTGCCCTATGCCCAGTGAGCCTTCTGGCCCGCCTCACACAGCCCTTTGAAGGCTGAGAAGCAGTTGTCCTATCTTCCTGACCTAAACACCACTGGTGTATCCGATGTCCCTCTAGTGACAGCAAGAGTGAGCCTGAGGCCCCTCCGGTCTCCTCTGAGGGCCCAATGCTCTGGGGAGAGACCACAGCAGGCTCAGAGCCTCTGGGCTTCTGGGCAGGGCTTCTGGCTCCTTCCTCAGGCTCTTGGCTGCAGGTGGCCTTCTGGTCTTGCACCTTCCTCCGACCCATCTCCCTGCCTTCCTGGCTGCCCTGCTTTCCCTGTCCCCGGTCAGTCCGGTCTGTCGTGAGCCCAGAGGCCTCTCCTGCCTCACTCTGCGCCTGTTCCCGCCCTTGGCTTTGGTTGCTGGCCACAGACACTGCAACTCCTATACCTGCATCGGCAGCCCAGGGCCCCACACTCTTTATGGGCCTCTTTCCCGAATGTCCCATGGGCACCTGAAACTCAGGGGCGCTCCCCTCCACCTGCAGCACATTCCACACCCCCCACATTCCTATGCTGACCTCCAGTCCTTGAAGGGCCAGGCCCTACTTGGCCTCCTGGCCCCTCACACCCACGACCTGTCTCCATCTTCAGTTTCCTCCCATAGCCCAGTGCGGGCTCCGGTCCTTTCTCCACTCACCCCATCTCCTCTTAACCTGGCTCCCCACATGCCCACCCTTAGTCTCCCACCCCTAAGCATGGGAGCTCATGGGGTGAGCCTGTTCCTCCATAGCCCTTCATCAAGCTGGACCCTGAGGGCAAGGCATCAGTTCCTTTGTCTGATTGGCAGCTCGGGTGAACATGGACTGTGCCTTCCCCAGCAGACTGAAATCCCCCAGACAGGACGGAGGGCATCCTTGTGGAAGAGGCTATGCCTCTCCCTTGAAACTGAGAGTTTTCTGAAGTCAAGGTTTTGTCGCCCTTGTCAGACTGAGGATGCCCCCAGAGCAGGGGCTGCATCTCCACCACTGCACTGGAGGGCCCACGACACTGGATCCCCCTCCCCTGGGGTCCCACCCTTCATGTGGCCAGGCTGCTGATTCTTCCTGGGAAGGAGTCTCTTATTCCCCACCGTAACTTCAGGGCCCCCACACATGACCTGGCCTGGGGTTGGGGCTCTGGGAATTGTAAATAAATGAACTAGTGAATGAATAAACAATTGCAGGCAGGCCCCAGCTTGAACCCTGCAATCCCACCAGAACAGCAGGTAGCATCAGGGTTCAGAACCGAGGCAAAGCTGGAGACTCTCGGTGATTTTACTGGTCTCCATTTCAGGAGAGGAGGGCAGAGGGTTCCAGGCCCTTCAAATGCCCACCCCTAGGACCAGCAGCTGACAGTCGGCCGGAAGGAGCGTGCCGGAGCACAGAGTCTGGCACAATACCCTCCCCACCTCCCCTCCCCCAGGCCAAAGCCTGGGCCAACCTCTGGGCCAGGTTTGGAAAAGGGCCAATGAGACCAGATGCTAATGACTCCAGGGGGTGGGCACGAACTAAGAGAAACCCCAAACCAATCCTTTTTGTGCTTCCCCATCCCCACCTCCCATCCCCTACCCCAGGCCCCTCACCTCCATCCCTGGGCCCAAGAGAACTGGTACCCTAGACCCTAGCACAGTCCACACCCACCCCAGTTGCCAATCAGACAAAGGAACTGACACCTTGCCCTAGGGGCCCAGCTTGATGAAGGGCTGTGGAGGTTTGGGGAAGGTGAGGACGCTATGGACTAAGTTAAGGCCTATCTACTCCCAGCCTCTACCCTTCCAAGCAGCTGGGGGAGGGTGGAAGCAGGGCCGCTCAGGGCTCTACCCACATGCTGCTATTGGTCACCCGGGCCCTGAGAACTGGTACACCCCCAACCCCACTCTGCCTTTAGTAAAGGATGGGGGGTCATAGCAAGGCCTAGGATACTCACTGGACCAAGAGAGGCCTGGAGGGCAGCCCCCCCGCCAACATGCCCTATTCTGGCCTCTGGGCAGCTTGGGTGTCGGTCAGGCGCCAGGCTCAGCTCAACCTTCCTTGGTCTCACAATCCCAGCTTTGTCCTGCCTGGCAAGGCCGGGCCCAGCTGACTCCATACTGGCCCAAGGTCCGCTGGAAACCAGAGCAGCTGGAGCCCTACCAAGTATTTTTCCAGGCTATGCCGGGGGCCCTCAGGAGACAGAAAAGGATGGGAAGGGAGCAGTGTTTATCCATTTGTTCATTCATTCCTTCCTTGGACAAATAATATTTATTGAGAGCCCACTTTGTGGCAGGCACTGTGCTAGGTGCAGGGGATTCAGCAGTGGGTCCAGTCCAAGCTCACGCCCTCACGGATCTACATTCTAGAAGCCGGCTACCTAAGCAAACCTATGCCAACAAAACTTCTCTCTCCCTGCTCAGGGGCTGGGATCGGAGCAAGGGATGGCAGGAGGATGTGTGGCTTGGGGAAGGTGAGGACGCTATGGACTAAGTTAAGGCCTATCTACCCTCGACCTTTGCCCCTCCAGGCAGCTGGGGGAGAGTGGAGGCAGGGTCGCTCAGGGTTCTACCCACACGCTGCTGTTGGTCACCCGGGCCCCGAACCAGCCCTTCCAGTAGACGGAGTCCTGCCCCCCGTGCTGGAAGCGGACGAAGCGGACGCCCGGCCCGTAGTCGGTGAAGGTGTGGGAGATCTGGGGGTGGAGGTAGCAAGAGTCAGCCTCGGAGGTCCTGAGGCCTCTCCTGCCGCCCCACCCCGGTACACCGCCCCACCCCGGTACACCGACCGACCTGCAGCTCCCCCACTCGGTTCCTCCGCGGTATTCAGAGCTCTCTCCACCACCCGGTGACTATCTCAGCCCAGCCCAGCCCAGGAGCGCTGTGGGCGGGGTCTCCTCGAGCCACGCCCCTCACGTCCGTGCCCCACCCCTCCGCCCTGGGTCCCCCAGGCTCACCTCCATCCAGCCCCCGCCGTCACTGTCTTGGGGCACTGCCACCTGCCCGCTGCTGAACTCAGCCAGCACGTTCTCGTGCTCGGACAGTAGCTTAACGGTGAGCTCGTAGAGGCAACCAGCGTCGCTGCGGCCCGAGTACCTGCTCAGAGGGAGGGAGCGAGGTGGGGGGCGGGAGGTGGGGTGGGGGCATGGCCTCAGCCCTGCTGAACACGTCCTGGGGATGGGGATTTCCACAAAAGTCCTCCTGTGCGCCCAACATCCCTGTCAGCCAGCACTGCCAGTGTTCCCAGTTTACAGATAAGGGAAACGAGGCCAGCAAGAGAAAGTGACAGCCCACGAGCGAAACACAAGGACTACATTCCAAGTTGGCCAGACCCCAGCTTGGGGCCAAAGCCAGTCCACAGAGTGGCCTTTGTTTTGGACCGCAGACTGATTTTGAAATATATACATTACATATATACAAACATATATATGTGCATATATTTGCCAACATTTAAAACTCAGGAGGGGAGGTGGGTTTCCAGGTTCTCCTGCAAACACGGAAGTTGTCAACCTTTGCAGACCCGTGGCCCACGTGGCCTCAACCCCTGCAGTGGGGAGGCAGCACCCCCAGGCGGGGGGTTCCCCAGCTGGCTCTCCCCTCTGCCTTACCCCGTTCCTCCCAGCCCCATGCCACCCCAGGACCCTCTCACCAGTCCTTCACCACGATGGCCGGCTGAGTCGTGTCCAGCAGCTCCTCCCAGTAGCCCTCAGCCTGCAGGTCAATCACCTGTGCTTTGCGACACCACCTGGGAGAACTGGAGTTAGGACAGAGCGAACACTCCCCCCTTCCCACCTCCTCCACCCCCTTCTCCTTACTCAAAGGAGGAGGCGAAGTACTTCTTGACGCTCTCATCGTGGGTGAACTCCACCCCACTGTCTCCAGGCAGCTCCTCCACCCTCCAGCCGTCCCCACCATGCTCCACGTCACACCAGCCTTCCAAGTCCTCTGTAGGGACACGACAGCCCCACCCTGGTCACTCAGTCCCTGCTAAGGCTGGCTCTTGCCACTATGTGGTGGGGGGCAGGGCAAAGGTGGCACTTGGTGTCTTGGTGGGCAGATGATGAATGAGAGGGTGGACCAGTGGGCACTTTCTAAATCTGCCTCCCGGGAGGTATGTCCCGCATCCCGCCCTGCCCCAGCTGGCTGAGGGTGGGAGGACCCGGGAGACCCCAGGGCACAGGTGGCCAGAGAGCTACAGTAATAGACAGCCTTGGGGCTACCCAGTGCTGGCACTGAGCCAGGCGCTTAATCCCATTTCTCCCTCAAAGCCAGCCGGCGCCGTTTCGGCCCATTTCGCAGCAGGGGAAGCTGAGCTCGCCCAGCGAGGGCCTCTCACCTTCCCCACACGGGTTACGCAGAAGGTTGCGGCGCCGCTTGCTCAGGAAGTAGAACTGCTGCCAGTGGTCGCGCTCCTCCTCCACGCCGCCCTCGGGCACCAGCCCCTCCTGCTGGCACTTGAGCAGCCACAGCGGGGCGCCGTCCACCAGCTCCTTCCAGCGCAGGCACACCAGGCGGCAGGCCTGCACCAGCTCGGCGGCCGGCAGTGCGGCCAGCACGCGCAGCAGCAGCGGCTCGGGCAGCTCGTCCAGGTACGCGGCGGCCGCCGCCTCCTCCTCCTCCTGGTCCTCCAGCCGCTCCTCCTCAGCACTCGCCTCCTCTGGCTGCTCCTCCGGGCTTGCCTCCTCGGGCTGGCCCACGCTCTCTGCAGGCAGGGATGGGTGGGGGGCTGTGATTCCTCCACCCTGTACTCCTCCAGGCCCCAGGACTGCAATGTGCCCGTATCTTCCCCCACCCACCGTGGGACAATCCACAGCTGGGGCGGGAGATTCTGTGACTCCATACTGGTGCCCAAGAACGAGGGCCACAAGGCCACAGACCAACCCCGGATCAGCCCCTAAGTCCAAAGAGGTGCCTCAGAGGCCTATTTCCTCTGCTGGACCAGTAAGCCCCACGCCTGGGCAGATGGCAGCAAGGATCATATTATTATTATTAATGACATCCATCTATAGCACTGTACAATGCTTCACACAGGAATTTCTTTCTTCCTCCCAACCACCCTCTGAGATTCCTGCTCCCCTCACCTCCTCAGGAAGGCTTCCGGGACTTCCCCCATGACACCCTCTCACAGCCCTTCCTAGCTTTTGTCCTGGGGTGTGATCCTGTGATAAACGCCTGTCTCTGGACCATACGGAGCCTTATAAGGGCCAGAACATGGTCTGGAAAACACACAGCTTCATGCCCTGTGCCTGGCATCTGGCACTTTCCTGGTCTGTTGTCAGGAACTCATGTTTTGGGGGCACTCATCAAGTGTTAGGCACCGTCCAAAGCATTTCAACTTCATTTACTCTTTAAATCCTCATACCATTTCTTTGAGGTTGCTCTTATTGCTGTTCTTATTTCATTGATGAGGAAACTGAGGCACAGAGAGGTGAAACGGCCCAGGATCACACGGCTAATCAGTGGTTGGAGCCTGGATTTGAACCCAGACAGCCTGGCTCCAGAGCCATCTTAAACCACCACAGCCTCCACAAAATAATTCACTGAATTAGTAGGCAGTGTTAGGATTTTGACTTTTTTTTTTTTTGAGATGGAGTCTCGCTTGCTCTGTCACTGCTCCATCTCAGCTCACTGCAACCTCTGCCTCCCAGGTAGCTGGAAGCTGAGAAGCGATTCTTCTGCCTCAGCCTCCCAAGTACTGGGATGACAGGCATGTGCCACCACGCCTGGCTAATTTTTGTATTTTTAGTAGAGGCGGGGTTTCACCATGTTGGCATGGCTGGTCTCAAACTCCTGACCTCAGGTGATCCACCCGCCTCGGCCTCCCAAAGTGCTGGGATTAAAGGCGTCAGCCACCACGCCCGGCTGACTTTTCTTTTTAAAGATAGGGTCTCACTCTGTTGCTCAGGCTGACCTCCAACTCCTGGACTCAAGCAATCTTCCTGCCTCGGCCTCCTAAAGTTCTGGGATTAGTCATTCTCCACTACACCCAGGCCAGGATTTTGACTTTGCAGGTGCAAATGCTCAGGCTCAGGGATGAAGTGACTTGTTGAAGGACACACTGCCAGTATTTAGGGAAGGGGACATGGGACCTGGGGCCTTCAGGGGCTGGAGAACAGAGCCTGGAGACCCAGCTGTCCCCAGCTATTGTGTGACTTGGGGATGAGGAGGGACTTATTAAAAGAAACTGTATCAAGCAAGGAGATGACATAGGGGCTTGGGAAAGGAAACTTTCTCCACCTCCTTTTCCCATCCGTGGCCCTCAGTTTTCTCATCTATAAAATGGGGGTAATCGTTGTGCCAGGCCATACAAGCAGGACAGATGTCCAAATCCCCTGAGGAGGGGGACAAGGGCATTCTGAATTGTAAGGAGGCAGGCAGATGTCACCGCAGCAGCCAGACTGTCTCTTGCATCCCAGTCGGCTTCAGCTGGGCCATCACAGCCTTGAGTAAGTGGACACCGAGTGCCCCAGATGCCTGGACGAGGGAGAGCCAGTGAGGAGGAGATGGGGCCACTCTGGGTGATCAGGAAGACTACAGCTCTGACCTACGGATGGGGAGTTCCCGTGGGCTAGGCCCTGGAGAGCCAAGGCGGTGGTGGGAACAGGCCAGGCACTGGGGAAGGGGACAGGTGGCAGGACTCAGACCCAAGTCTCCAGGCCCACCAGCCCCTAACCTCCTCATATGCAGCCTCTCCTCCCTGCCCAACCCACAGTCAGGCCCTTGAGAGCTTTCACAGAGCCCAGAGCACACAGTGAGTCCTCAGTCAATCTTACTGAGTGAACCTCATTGAACACAGCACTTCTCCTTCCTTATTAGCATTTTTTTGGCCACATCTTTATGATGTGGGGATTTACACCGGCCCCTTTGGCAAAGAGGAAACTGAGGCCAAAAAAGGCTTAACAGCTTCTCCCAGACCACATCGCAGAACAGCAGGAAGACAGAGGAAAATGCCAGGCCCTGAAGTCACATCGCCTGCCCAGGCGGATGCCCACAGCTCTCTGGGGAGCTAGGCCCAGTGTCCTCACCTCTCCAGCCCTCCCTCCGGCCCTGGCCCCATCGGACACCTGATGCTCCCCGAAAGGTGCACCTCACCCAGTCCCCTCTTCTGGCCCCGGGGCCTGGCACTCGAGGCCCCAGATCCAATTACAGCTCCCCCCACCCTCTCTCTTACACACACAACTCCCCACATTGTTGCCGGCGGAAAGTTATCTGGCCCCTGGAAGCTGCCTGCCTGCGAGGCTGATTCACTCACCTGGAGTGGGCCCCAGAGTCCAGGGAATAGCTCAGCCCTGGGAAAAAGCAGGAGCCAGTTCTGGAGCCCTACAGAGGGTGTGGCCAGAAGGCCGTGGATTGGGAGCAAGGGCTGCAGGAGCTGGAATTTTCAGGGCTGGAGGCGGGGGAATGGGGGGTGAGGGGGGGCCTGAGCTTTCATCAGTCTGTTTGCCACCGCCTAACCCAAGCAATGCCCATCCCCAGCTGGACCTGATGAGGAAAGAGTGAGGGCTGTCTGCAGGCAGGTCTTGTTTCCATCCTGACTCAGCAGGCAAGCCCTGCAGGCCCCGCAGGGAGTTGGAGGGATGGGGGTGAGGGGTCTTGGGTGCCAGAGAGGATGACTGGGCAGCCTGGGAAGGCCCTGAGCACCAGCCAAAGCTGCCCCCAACGCTCCCTCACTGCTAGTCGGGTCCCCACTGGGCATCTCACTACCCCGGGGAGGGGCAGCCCCTCCAGACAAGGGAGCTCAGGAGGAAGGCAGGAATAGGTGAGGCCAGGCCTGGGACCCCAAGGAACCCACGGGGATTCAGACGGTCCAAGGCCCAGAGCTGGAAGAGCTGATGAAAGAAAAGGCTCGCAGCCTCCCTCCCAGACGCATCCCAGGCCCCCGCCAGACAGACCCTCAGGAAGCTGGGAGGCGGGAATGTGGGGGTCCTCTGGTGCTACTTCCTGGCTAAATGGGACCCAGGAGTTCTCTCTCCTTGCCAGTCGCCTCTCAAGGCCTCCCGCCAGACCAAGATAGCAGAGAGACGTGCTCTTTGGAGACCGCCTCTAGGACTTCGCTGGCGTGAAAGTTTGCCGCGCCAGGTCTCCGGGTCCCCTCGCTCTCTGACGCCCCTCTGTGCAGCGCTCGCCCGCCGACCCCATCTCCCCTCCCCGCCGCAGCGAGCGGTCCAGGCGGCGGCTACCTGGGTCACCGTCTCCGTCCATCGCTGCGGAGGGCGGTCGCGAGAGAAGGAGGAGCCGGAGCGCTGCGGGCTGCGCGAGTCCCGGGGCGGCGAGTCCCGGCGCTGTCCGCGTCTGTGTCGGTCCCGGCGACCGCGCCTCTTAAAGGCCCCCGACCCGACCCGCCCCGCCCCGCCTCTGGCCCCGCGCCCGGCCGCCCCGCAGTCCCAGCAGTCTGCTCGAGGCCCGGGGCTGCGGGTTCCTCAGCGGACCGAGGAGGCTGGGAAAGGTCAGGAGTCGTTTTTTTTCCAGCTGGGGAGGGGTCCGATTTGGGGCATCTCGCAGCTCGCTCCTGGGGGACTGCTGGGAGGAGGCGGCTAGGGGAGGCACGGAGAGGCTGGGTCAGGCCGAGGGTGCGGGGCGGGTGGCCCAGGCGGAGTCGGGGTATAGGAGGTGCCTTCCGCCCCACCCCCCACACCAGGTAATTTTCCTACGACGCGGTGGGGGTGCGTCCCTGGCCCAGCGCTGCGCGGGGCGGGGCGCGGGGCGCGGGGGCGGGGCCTGGCGGGCCGGGGCGGGGCCTCGCTTCCCAGGCAAGCGCAGGTCCAGGCGGTGCAGCTTGGGCGGCCCAGCGGATCGTGCCGCGGCGGCCGAGCGCAGGTGACCGGCAGGAGGGGGCGCGGGGGGCGCTGGGGAGGGGGCGCGGCTGGGCGGGGGCTGCCGGGAAGGCTCCTGGGTTCCGGGTCGCGCCGCAGTTGCCGAGGGAGGCCTGGCACCGACTAGGCCCAGGCCGCCGAGCTTGCCCGGGCTGCGCTGCGCGGCTGCGAACGGGGGCTGGGGTCGCCATCGATGTACAGGGGTCCGAGCCCAGACTTTGGGGGGCATTTTAAGGCACAGCGTGGGAAGGGGAGGCTGCAGGCGCGCTGGCGGACTTGGGGCTGGCGGAGCCCAGCCGCGGGGCTGGGGGTGGGGGTGGGGAGATAGGAAGGGCCCTTCCCTGTCGCCCACCCTCTTGCCACTCCCACCTAGGCAGGAGATCATGTCCTCTGAGATCTTGAGAAGGTGGCTGGAGCCCTTTGGACCTCCGCGGGAGGCAGTGATAATTAGCCTCCTCCTCCCATCATGTTCTGAGGATGGGAGAGAGGATGGTGACGGCACCGGAGGCCTGGGGTGCTCTGCCCGGCTGCGCATTATATCCCCATTAAAGACTGGCCTACTGAAAAAGGCTGGCCCTGGAATCAAAGAAGATCCGGGCTCCTTCCCCCTCTGCCCTTATTTTTGACCTTGGGCAGTGCCTTCCACCTCTATTGTGAGAGGCCAGAGAAAAAAAATCAGAGCTCACCTTTTATTAAAGTACCTGATGTGTCCCAAGCTCCTTGGACCGCCCCAGTGACCCCTGGAGGTAAGGCATCCATTTACAGAGAAGGAAACAGGCTGGGAGAGGCACCATGCTCTCCCGAGATAAATGGCAGAGCAGGGATGAGGCCTGCAGCATAGCTTTTCAACAGCTACAGGAGGGTGTCCAGAAGCCACAAGCCATGGCTGTGGGGAACATCAACGAGCTGCCCGAGAACATCCTGCTGGAGCTGTTCACGCACGTGCCCGCCCGCCAGCTGCTGCTGAACTGCCGCCTGGTCTGCAGCCTCTGGCGGGACCTCATCGACCTCGTGACCCTCTGGAAACGCAAGTGCCTGCGAGAGGGCTTCATCACCGAGGACTGGGACCAGCCCGTGGCCGACTGGAAGATCTTCTACTTCTTACGGAGCCTGCACAGGAACCTCCTGCACAACCCGTGCGCTGAAGGTGGGGTACAGGCCGGGTCTGGCATGCCTCCAGTACACAGTCATGACACCAGGAACATGTATTGAGCACTTAGTGTGAGCCGGGTACTTTGGATGGTTTAACACCTTTACTTCTCTCACAGTAACCCAAAGAGGTAGCTACTGTTAGTGCACACATTTTTCAGATGGGCAAACTGAGGCCAAGAGTGGTGTTTCTTATTCTTACTATACTCTCTTTTTTTTTTTTTTTTTTTTTTTTGAGACGGAGTTTCACTCTGTCACCCAGGCTGGAGTACAGTGACACAATCTTGGCTCACTGTAACCTCCACCTCCCAAGTTCAGCCTCCCAAGTAGCTGGGATTACAGGCATGTGCCACCACACCTGGCTAATTTTTTTTTTTTTTAAGGTGGAGTCTCGCTCTGTTGCCCAAGCTGGAGTGCAATGGTGCGATCTTGGCTCACTGCAACCTCCACCTCCTGGGTTCAAGCGATTCTCCTGCCTCAGCCTCCCGAGTAGCTGGGATTACCGGTGCCCGCCACCACGCCCAGCTAATTTTTTGTATTTTTAATAGAGACACAGTTTCACCATGTTGGCCAGGCTGGTCTCAAACTCCTGGCCTCAAGTGATCCACCCACCTTGGCCTCCCAAAGTGCTAGGATTACACGCATGAGCCACCACGCCCGGCCTCTTATTCTACTCTTAAGATTATTTCCCCAGTGACCTTTCCTAGGCAAGGGAATGTTGGCCAGCTGAGACTAATTCCGCTCAAGACACAAGGCCAGGAAGTCAGAGCCATATTTTGCTGGCCTAGTTTCTAGGCTCCAGGGTTGGGCCTACTGACATGGTCCCAGAGGGCCAAAAGGGTTTTGCTTGTGGAAGAATGGGAGATCCAGTCGTCTTCTCAGTATGTTACAACAACAGGTAAAGCAAGGCTTCCACTGATCCTTGCTTGCTGTGTTGTTGGGTTGACACTGGGATGGCATGGGAACCTCATTTTCCACAACTTGACCAAATTCTGGAGCAAAATGATAATAAAACCACTCCTACAAGCTGTCCATGAGCCAAATCTGGCTGAGGCATTAATAATTGTTCTAATAATTGTTTTTACATTTTAAAAGTGTTATAAAAAGAAGAAGAAACAACAAAAAACTATACAATAGAGATAGTTTATGGCCCACAAGTCCTAAAATATTTTCGCACTTTGCCAAAAAAGCTTCCCAGCCCCTATTCTTAACTCCAGTTTACAGAGGAGACAACTGAGGCTCAGAGAGGAAAAGCAACTGGCCTGAGGTCACACAGCTGAGTACTGGTAGAGCTGGGACTAGACCCAGGTCTGTCTGGCCCACATCAGAGCTTTCTCCATCACAGAAGGCAGCTGGGCTGGGTGCAGTGGCTCACACCTGTAGTCCCAGCACTTTGGGAGGCCAAGGTGGGTGGATCATCTGAGGTCAGGAGATCGAGACCAGCTTGGCCAACATGGCGAAACACCGTCTCTACAAAAAAATACAAACATTAACCAGGTGTGGTGGCATGCACCTGTAATCCCAGCTACTCGGGAGGCTGAAGCAGGAGAATCACTGGAACCCAGGAGGCAGAGGTTACAGTGAGCTGAGATCGAGCCATTGCACTCCAGCCTGGGTGACGAGCGAAACCCTATCTCAAAAAACAAAAACAAAAAAAGTTTTTGTGTTTTTAAGGGGTTATAGGAAAAGAAACAACAACAACAAAAAACTATACAATAGAGATAGTATGTGGGCCACAAGTCCTAAAACATTTTGGCACTTTGCCAAAAATGCTTCTCAGCCCCTATTCTTACTCCAGTTTACAGAGGAGACAACCAAGGGTCAGAGAGGAAAAGCAACTGGTCCAAGGTCAGACAACCGAGTACTGGTACAGCTGGGACTAGACCCAGGTCTGTCTGGCCCACATCAGAGCGTTCTCCATCACAGAAGAGGTCTGGTCATTCCCATCACCATGTGTCTCAGGGCCCCCAGTGAAGTCACCTCCCTGTGCCTGCAACACAGGAAGCACCTAATACGCGGTGGGCACTGTGATCTGCAGCGTCCCACAGCACAGGGCTTGAGGGCAGCCGCCAAGATGTGGGCAGAGGAGTGGGGAGGAAGGGGCATTTGGGAGAAGGCGGCCACTGAGGGACTTCCCTTCAGTGTGAACTCTGCTTTTCCATCAGAGGGGTTCGAGTTCTGGAGCCTGGATGTGAATGGAGGCGATGAGTGGAAGGTGGAGGATCTCTCTCGAGACCAGAGGAAGGAATTCCCCAATGACCAGGTCAAGAAATACTTCGTTACTTCATATTAGTAAGATCCGGGGACTTGGGGTAGGGGAAAGCCCAAATCAATTTACCCTGGGGTCTCTCCCACCCTGGAAGGGGCAGTCCTAGCCCCTCACTGCCCTAGTGGTGAGCCCAGCCCCTCCCACCCCTCTGCCTGCCCCCAGCACCTGCCTCAAGTCCCAGGTGGTGGACCTCAAGGCCGAAGGGTATTGGGAGGAGCTGATGGATACCACACGGCCGGACATCGAGGTCAAGGACTGGTGAGTGCCTGGGGCGAGGGTCTGGGGTGGGGCATGCCAATCAGGCACCCCACCCCCGCCCTGCCCCCAATCTCCGAGGCCCTGATGGGCCCTCCCTCTCCCTGCAGGTTCGCAGCCAGGCCAGATTGCGGGTCCAAGTACCAGCTGTGCGTTCAGCTCCTGTCGTCCGCACACGCGCCTCTGGGGACCTTCCAGCCAGACCCGGCGACCATCCAGCAGAAGAGCGATGCCAAGTGGAGGGAGGTGCGTGGGCCTGGGGGACGGGGGCAGAGGTAGATCGTCCAAGGCTGAGACTGTGGTCAGACGGGGCCTAGGTTCAGATCCAAGCTCTGCACCTTCTCACCTGTGCTTCCAATGCTCTGAGCTTCACTCGCTGTTTCTGTAAAATGGGTATATAGTGTTTCCCTCATAGAGCTCTGAAAGAAATCAGTGAAATGATGCTGGCAAAGCCAGGGCCAAAAAATATTCCAAAAGGTTGGCAGGGCATAGTGGCTCACACCTGTAATCCCAGCACTTTGGGAGGCCCAGGTAGGCAGATCACCTGAGGTTGGGAGTTCGAGACCAGCCTGACCAACATGGAGAAACCCCGTCTTTACTAAAAATACAAAATTACCCAGGCATGGTGGCGCATGCCAGCTACTTGGGAGGCTGAGGCAGAAGAATCGCTTGAATCCAGGAGGCGGAGGTTGCAGTGAGCCGAGATCACGCCATTGCACTCCAGCCTGGGCAACAAGAGCGAAACTCCATCTCAAAAAAAAAAAAAGAAAAAAAAATTCCAAAAGGTTGACTGACTGTTACTAATTACTAGTATTGATTACTACTGTTTTCTAGACTGGGGTCAGCAAATATTTGTTTGTTTGTTTGTTTTAATTTACTTAACATATTTTTAGGGACAGGGTCTCTGTCACCCAGGCTGGCGCATTCATAGCTCACTGCAGACTCAAACTCTTAGGCTCAAGTCATCCTCCTGCCTCAGCATCCTGAGTAGCTGGGAGTACAGGTGTGCACCACCACTAATTAAAAAAAAAATGTTTTTTTGTAGAGATGGAGTTTTGCTTTGTTGCCCAGGCTGGTCTCGCACTCCTGGCCTCAAGTCATCCTTCTGCCTCAGCCTCCCAAAGTGCTGGAACTACAGGCATGAGCCACTGTGCCCAGCCCTAGCAAATGTTTTCTTAAAATGGCAGATACGAATATTTTAGGCTTTGCAGGTCACATTGTCTCTGTCACAATTACTCAACTCTCCAACTTTGCTGTTGTGTGAAAACAGCTCTAGACAATATGTAAACGAATGGACATGGCTATGTTCCAGTAAAACTTTATTTATAAAAACAGGCAGTGGGCCTGCAGGCCATCGTTTGCCAACCCCAGCCCTGTCCAATAGAACTTTCTGTAGTGATAGAAATGGTCTGTGTCTATGCTATCCATAAGGTAGCCAGTAGCTACATGTGACCACTGAAGTTAGTAAGAGCCAGTTCCTAGTACAACTGAGTACCTGAATTTTTTATTTCATCTAATTTTACTTAATTTTTTTTTTTTTTTTTGAGACGGAGTCTCGCTCTGTCACCCAGGTTGGAGTGCAGTGACGCGATCTCAGCTCACCACAACCTCTGCCTCCCGGGTTCAAACGATTCTCCTGCCTCAGCCTCCTGAGTAGCTGAGATTACAGGCATGCGCCACCACGCCCAGCTAATTTTGTATTTTTAGTAGAGATGGGGTTTCTCCATGTTGGTCAGGCTGGTCTCCATCTCCCGACCTCAGGTGATCCACCCGCCTCGGCCTCCCAAAGTTCTGGGATTACAGGCATGAGCCACCATGCCGGGCACTTTTACTTAATTTTAACCTAAATAATACATGTGCCCCGTGATGAGTATATTGGACATCCTTTGGCAGCTTGCAGTTTCTTTCCATTCCTTTGGGCTGAATGATAATCCTGTGGAGTAGACCAGCAGGATTTTGCTCCGTTTTATAGATGAGGAAACTGAAGCACAGAGAAAGGAATTGGTCTGTCCCAAATCACAGAGTTCAAACAAGAACTCCACTGATTTCTAGCTGGCACCAAGAACTCAGCCCCTTCCTTGTTCCCCTGCCCCCCTCAGGCAGTGCCACACTCAGAGTCTGCTCCCACCCTTTTTTTTTAAGGCTCATCTTCTTTTATTTCTTTTGTTTTTTAGAGACACGGTCTCACTCTGTTGCCCAGGCTGGAGCGCAGTGACATGATCACAGCTCACTGCAGTCTTGAACTCCTCCTTTAGCCTGTACTCCTGCCTCAGCCTGCCTAGAACTACAGGCACACACCACCATGCCTGGCTAATTTTTTTTTTCTTGTAGAGATGGTATCTCACTATCTCTGGTTTGTGACAAGACTAGTTGCAAACTCCTGGGCTCAAACAACCCTCCCACCTCAGCCTCCCAAAGTACTGGGATTCCTGGTGTGAGCCGCCACACCCAGCCTGAGTCAGCTCCCTTGACCTTTCTCCCCCCTCTACCTGCCCTGCCAGGTCTCCCACACATTCTCCAACTACCCGCCCGGCGTCCGCTACATCTGGTTTCAGCACGGCGGCGTGGACACTCATTACTGGGCCGGCTGGTACGGCCCGAGGGTCACCAACAGCAGCATCACCATCGGGCCCCCGCTGCCCTGACACCCCCTGAGCCCCCATCTGCTGAACCCTGACTGGTAAACAACTGCTGTCAGAAAAGGGCTGGGCTTGGGAAGGGGAGGTGGAGGCCAGGCGTCCCCAGACCTCTAACCCTTGCCCCTAGCCGCCTCTTCTTTGTGGAGCCTCTCAGTGTGGGCAGCCCTCACATGCTGGGATCGGGCCAGCTCTCCCCGAAAGGTCTTGACCTGAATGATGGCCGGGGAAGCCTGCGTGTGCCCCTTTCAGAGACGGAGCACCTGAGATGTGGGAGGTGCAGCATGTTCCCCTGGGCCCCTCAGAAAGTCAAGCTTGGAGGCCAGCCTGGATCTGTCTCTCCCTTCCCCTCCTGGGACCATTCTACCTGTGTTCTTTGACCCTCGGAGCAGGGACAGGCAAGACAACTGGCAAGCTTGCAGCTGCCCTGATGGTGCAGGTGCAGGGAGGTGACCATGTAACTCTGACCAATCTGGGAAGTGGAGGGTGGGCTCATGGGCCGTGCTCTGCCCCTGTCTGCTGCTCCCAGTCTCTCGCTCTGCCTGCCTGCTCAGAAGAGGTGGCTTTGGCCCAGAGGCTCAGGCCAGGACTGAGATGGGCAGACCCAGGGCGGGGTGGGGTCCAGGTCGGGTGTGGACTGTCCTCACTGTCAGTGGAGCCCCAGAAGCTAGATGGGTACCAGGTGGGGTCAGGTTCCCAGAGGACTGAGGGAGTCCTGCACAGGATGTCCCAGGGTAGGTGGGGAGCAGGATTGGGACCTGCTCTGACAGCTGGACACGTGAGCCCTGGATGAGTGTGGTAGGGGGTTTGAAGGATCCCCTGTCCACCTCCCAAATCCAGGCCAGGCCCCCTCTGGCTTGGAGAGCATTCCAAGACCCCACCCCACCCCTAGAACTGCCATTCCCAAGACCTCTGTCTCCCAGCCAGCCACCCTTGGAACTTGCCTCTTGTCCTGCTGGAAGGACAGCAGTGTTCTCCTGACTTCGCCCTACTGCATGCAGCCAAATAAAAGGTGTGCCCAGTCTAACCTGTGCCCTGTGGTTTCTGGAAGGAAAGGCAGACTTTAGGTGGTCCTGCCTGGACCTGCAGATGGTACAATGGCATGGCTTCTGTCTAAGGTACAGAGGGGTTGGCATTTCAGGAACCAGGCCATCACAGAAACAGGTTCATGGGCAGACCCCTCAGTGAGCTGCAGGTATCTCACCTGGCAGCCGTCCAGTACTGCTGGCTTCCTCTGGAGGCCCAGCCACAGGCTGGGGTTGGGGTGTGTGGACATCTCTGGGCAGCCCTTGAGTCCACCTTGTGCCAGATCAGCAGTGCCACCCAGGCTCTGCCTCCTGGTGTTACTCTTTGCCAACAGCTTTACGGACATTGGATGAAGCCGAAACATTTAGAATGGTGCCTGGCACACCGTTGGTGCGTGATATGTTTAAGCTTTGTGTCCCAACCCACATCTCATCTTGAATGGTAATCCTGGGTGTTTAGGGAGAGACCTGGTGGGAAGTGATTGGATTATGGGAGCGGTTTTCCCCCATGCTGTTCTCATGATAGTGAGTGAGTTCTCACGAGATCTGATGGTTTTACAAGTGACGGTTTCCCCGCTCCCTCCCGCCGCCATGTGAAGAAGGTCGTTGCTTCCCCCTCACCTTCCACCACCATGATTGTAAGTTTCTTTTTTCTTTTCTTTTCTTTTTTTTTTTTTTGAAATGGAGTCTCGCTCTGTCGCCCAGGCTGGAGTGCAGTGGCGCAATCTCGGCTCACTGCAAGCTCTGCCTCCCAGGTTCACACCATTCACCTGCCTCAGCCTCTGGAGTAGCTGAGACTACAGGCGCCCACCACCATGCCCGGCTAATTTTTTTTGTATTTTTAGTAGAGACGGAGTTTCACCATGTTGGCCAGGGTGGTCTCAATCTCCTGACCTCGTGATCCGCCCACCTCGACCTCCCAAAGTGCTGAGATTACAGGCGTGAGTCACCGCGCCCAGCGATTGTTTCTTGAGGCTTCCCCAGCCATATGGAACTATAAGTCAATTAAACCTCTTTCCTTTTATAAATCACCCAGTCGCGGCTATTTCTTTATAGCAGTGTGAACATGGACTAATCCAGTGCTCAATAAGTACTCCTCACATTTAGCTATCTCAGTCAAGGGTGAGCTAGATAAGGGCTTTGGCCAGGGCAGGATCACCACCCACCAGCCCATGGCAAACTGCAAAAGGACGGCCTTCCACAGAGAACATGTAGCCCTCACTGCAATTAATGTGTCCTGGGCCAGTCCCCTTGTGCAGTGCACAGCCTGCACAACCCTTGGTGGTTGCCTGAACAAGGTGCTTGCTAAATATTTGTTGACTGATGGAAGAAATTCATGAACTTAATCCTGATAAAAAACCTCAGAGGTTTTTTATTTTTTGAGACAAGGTCTGGCTCTGTCGCCCAGGCTGCAGTGCAGTGGTACAGTCTCCACTCACTGCAGCCTCCCAGGTTCAAGCGATTCTCCCACCTCAGCCTCCGGAGGAGCTGGGATTATAGACGTGTGCCACCACGCCCGGCTAATTTTTGTATATTTAGTAGAGACAGGGTTTTTGCCATGTTGGCCAGGCTGGTCTCGAACTCCGGACCTCAAGCGATCCTCCCCACCTCGGCCTCCCAAAGTGCTGGCATCACAGGCGTTAGCCACCTCCCAGCCCCTCAGGTTTTTTACCTTTGAGTCTATGAAGCCTGCGGAGGTCACGCCCTAGGGAAAGAAGGAGCCCACTGGGTGTCAGCTCCTGCCTCTAGGGAGGGGACCGCGGGTCAAAGGTGGAGCCCTGGGCCGCATAAGGAAGGAACTAGTGCGGAGGTCCAGGGAGCGGCCGCGCGTTCGGGAGCTTCTGCCCTGCGGAGGAGGCGGGTGCAGGTGTGGGTGCTGAGCCGCCCGCCGCCTGGAGGGGGAGACAGCTTCAGGACACGCAGGCCGCAGCGAGGGCCCGGGCCCTGGGGATCCCAGGTTCGTCTTCCCGCGGTGAGGGTTAGGGGCCGGGCCGAGAGGGACGGCAGCGGGGTCCGGGGCGGGGGTGGGGACCGAGCGCAGCGAGTGACGCGGCGGCGGGGCCGGGCGGGGCCCAGCGACGACGACGCCGAGGCCGTAGGCTCGGGCCGACCCGGAGCTCCGCCGCTGCGCCCAGGTCGCGTCCCCGGGGGGACGGGCGGCGGGCGAGTGGGGAGCCGGGGTCTCCGGCGCCTGGGCGTTCACGGAGCCTGCGGGCGCTGGTCCGGGCGGCCAGGGGTGGGGGGCGCGCGGGCGGCTGGGCCCGGACTTCGACTGGGGGCCTGGCCCCGGGGCCACCCAGGCGGAGGCTCTGCGGCCGCCTCCACCCCGGCCACATCCCGAGGCCGGCGCCGGGTTCGGAGAACTGTCAAGGGACCTCCAGGCCCCCACACGCCTGCGATATCCGGCGCTTGCCTTTCCCCAGCCACAGTTTCTGTTTCCGAGAAACCGGTGAAGTAACAATGCCACTAGAGCTTGCTGGGAGGGTGGGTGCGGAGAAGGCGAGCATGAGACGCCGGGCCGGGCAGTTGGGGACCCCGATCGGTGTGAGAGGGCTTCCTAGGGCTGGCATGGACTTCGCCACCACAAAATGCCCCGGGCCGGGGCGGGGAAGGGGCGCAAGAAAATGCGGACTGGGCCAGAGACCAGACTTCGGTCACCACGGTGGGAAGCTATTGGTGCCTAGATGCCTCTAGCTTGGAGCCCAGTGACTTTTATTTGGTCTAGAGTCTAGCAGTGCCTTTAGAAGTTGGCAGCATTTATTTATTTATTTATTTATTTATTTATTTATTTATTTATTTATGGCAGAGTCTTGCTCTGTCACCCAGGCTGGAGTGCAGTGGCATGATCACGGCTCACTGCAGCCTTGACTTCCTGGGCTCAAGCGATCCTCCTGCCTCAGCCTCCTGCGTAGCTGGGACTACAGGCACGGGCCACCATGCCTAGCTAATTTTTTTTTTTTTTGAGACGGAGTGTCGCTCTGTCGCCCAGGCTGGAGTGCAGTGGCGCGATCTCGGCTCACTGCAAGCTCCGCCTCCCGGGTTCAGGCCGTTCTCCTGCCTCAGCCTCCCGAGTAGCTGGGACTACAGGCACCTGCCTCCCGAGTAGCTGGGACTACAGGCACCTGCAACCATGCCCGGCTAATTTTTTGTATTTTTAGTAGAGACGGAGTTTCACTGTGTTAGCCAGGACGGTCTCGATCTCCTAACCTCGTGATCCGCCCACATCGGCCTCCCAAAGTGCTGGGATTACAGGCGTGAGCCACCGTGCCCGGCCTTTTTTTTTTTTTTTTTTTTTTTTTTTTTTTTTGAGACAGATTCTCACTCTGTCGCCCAGGCTGGAGTGCAGTGGCACGATCTCGGCTCACTGCAACCTCCGCTTCCCGGGTTCAAGCGATTCTCCTGCCTCACCCTCCCGAGTAGCTGGGACTACAGGCGTCCGCCACCACGCCCAGCTAATTTTTGTATTTTTAGTAGAGACGGGGTTTCGCCATATTGGCCAGGCTGGTCTCAAACTCCTGATCTTGTGATCCGCCCGCCTCAGCCTACCAAAGTGCTGGGAATACAGGCCTGAGTCCGCGCGTCCGACCTAATTTCTTTTTTTCTAGAGACAGAGTCTCACTATGTTGCCCAGACTACAAGCATTTTTAATTGACAAGTTTTACATATTTTTTCAAATGCTTACAGTTGCTTCTCAGAACTTAGAAGACTTGGCCACATTGGGTTTTTTGTTATTTTTTTTTTCCATCAAAGCATTTTTCTTTTCTCTTTTTTTTTTTTTTTGAGACAGTTTTGCTCTGTTGCCCAGGCTGGAGTGCCATGGAGCAATCATGGCTCACTCTGCTCCAGCAGGCTCCTTCTTTCCCTAGAGTGTGACCTCGGCAGGCCTCATGGACTGTAAGGTAGAAAAATCTGAGGGGCCGGGTTCGGTGGCTCACGCCTGTGAGCTACTGCAGCCTTGACCTCCTGCGCTCAGAAGATCCTGACGCCATAGCCTCCCAAGTAGCTAGGACCACAGGCACTCGCCACTATGCCTGGCGAATTTTTTCACTATTTATAGAGACGGGGCCTCCCTGTGTTGCCAAGGTTGCAAAGCCTTTTTTCTTTTCTTTTCTTTTCTTTTTTTGAGACAGTGCCTTGCACTGTCACCCAGGCTGGAGTGCAGTGGTGCAATCTCAGCTCACCACAACCTCCGCCTCCCAGGTTCACAAGATTCTCCTGCCTCAGCCTCCTGAGTAGCTGAGATTACAGGCGCACACCACCACGCCTGGCTAATTTTTTTGTATTTTTAGTAGAGATGGGGTTTCACTGTGTTGGCCAGGCTGGTCTCGAACTTCTGACCTTGTGATCCGCACCCCTCGGCCTCCCAAAGGGCTGGGGTTACAGGCTTGAGCCACCGCACCCGGCCTGCAAAGCATTTTTCACGAGGCACAAGTACCTCACCTGTTTTCTCTGCCATGTAAAGTGTTCCTCCCTGGGCAGGAGCGAGCATGCACCCACCCTCCTGTTTTCTGAGATGGGAGCCTTCAGAAGACCATGAACTGCTGCTTTGGCCAAGCCTCTATGGAAAATCAGAAGAGGCCACAGCAAAAGGCTGGGTACAGTGGCTCACGCCTGTAATCCCAGCACTTCGGGAGGCCAAGGCGGGTGGATCACCTGAGGTCAGGAGTTCAAAACCAGCCTGGCCAACATGGTGAAACCCTGTCTCTACTAAAAATACAAAAATTAGCTGGGTGTGGTGGCAGGCACCTGTAATCACAGTTACTTGGGAGGCTGAGGCTGGAGAATTGCTTGAACCCAGGAGGTGGAGATTGCAGTGAGCCGAGATCACGCCATTGCACTCCAGCCTGGGCAACAAGAGTGAAACTGTCTCGGGGTGGGGGGGAAGGAAAAAAAAAAAGAGGCCAGCAAGGTTCTGTGTCCCTGCTTGTAGGTGGAGAACATTCTCTCCTCATGTGTAAGCAGATGAGGCCCACCCGAGTGACAGTGCAGAGCCCTGGCTGCCGGCCAACCCCCACCTACCTGGGGCAAGTACCTGGGATCCCCTTAAGAGGACTAACCAGGTGCCCCCAGGTAACAGATTCAGGCCAGGGCTGTGGCACTGCTTGAAGTTTTCCAGAACCCGTGTGCAGTGCAGAGGTACAGGGAGGACAGTGTTGAGAGCAGGTTTGTGCTGACAGCAATGCTGACTGAAGCTCTGTGCTTCACTTGGTCCTCCTGGCCCTTCCAGGGTCGGGACAGTTACCCCCTCCTTTTCACAGCTTCCCAACTGGTCGCTGCAGACCAGGATTCAAACCCAGGCAGTCTTCTCAGCCACCCTCCATCTGATTTTTTTTTTCCGGCCATCTCCAAGTGGATTCTGGCCTGACACCAAAGACAGCTCAGGCGGGTGCCGTGGGGGCTTCCCATGGGGTTGTTTTATCACATGTGACTTCCAGGCCAAGGTAAGCTTCTGGAGATAGGAAGGTGGTTTCTCAGCACTAGCCCACCACTAAATGAACATTAATGAGTCTGGGATGTAAAACTGATTTTATATTCTGGCCGGGTACAGTGGCTCACGCCTATAATCCCAGCACTCTGGGAGGCCGAGGCGGGCTGATCATGGGGTCAGGAGATTGAGACCATCCTGGCTAACACGATGAAACCCCGTCTCTACTAAAAATACAAAAAATTAGCTGGGCATGGTGGCATGCGCCTATAGTCCCAGCTACTCGGGAGGCTGAGGCAGGAGAATCGCTTGAACCCTGGAGGTGGAGGTTGCAGTGAGCCGAGATTGCACCACTGCACTCCAGCCTGGGTGACAGAGCAAGACTCTGTCTCAAAAAAAAAAAAATTTTATATTCTAACAGTGAATCCAGAGCATTAAAATAACGATCACCAAAACCCTCACAGAACTTTGCAGACAAGTGTGGCCTCCACAAAATCTTACAGTCCACCCAACCCACTGGCTTTAAAATTAAGCAATTTTTTTTAAATTGGGGAGGGGCCTTTTAAAAAATGTGTCTCTAAAGACCTTACTATTTGTATTGCACTCTTCTGAATGTGTGTCCCATGACTACTCTTTCCACTGAGGGGCTACTGTTTACTGGAAGGACCCTCAGCCTCAGAAATGCTCTTTTGTGGGTTTTTTTTTTTTTTTTTAGCCAGAGTCTTGCTTGGTTGCCCGGGCAGGGGTGCAGTGGCGCCATCATAGGTCACTGTAGCCTTGAATTCCCAGGCTCAAGGGATCCTCTGCCTCAGCCTCCCAAGTACCTGGGACTCCAGGCGTGTGCCACCACACCTGGCTAATGCAGGGTTGGAGAGGAGTCCCTGGCCTGGTTCCCTGGGGACCTGAGGGCCCACCTCCCTGGTCAGGCTCATAACTGCTGTTGCCCCCACAGGCCATGGATGCTCCCCACTCCAAAGCAGCCCTGGACAGCATTAACGAGCTGCCCGAGAACATCCTGCTGGAGCTGTTCACGCACGTGCCCGCCCGCCAGCTGCTGCTGAACTGCCGCCTGGTCTGCAGCCTCTGGCGGGACCTCATCGACCTCATGACCCTCTGGAAACGCAAGTGCCTGCGAGAGGGCTTCATCACCAAGGACTGGGACCAGCCCGTGGCCGACTGGAAGATCTTCTACTTCCTACGGAGCCTGCATAGGAACCTCCTGCGCAACCCGTGTGCTGAAGGTGGCATGGGGGCAGGGTGGAGGCTGCCACCGGGCTCGTTCCTTCTCATCCTTGGGCCTTGGCACTTGCAATTCCCACACTACCTGGAATATTCTCTAACCCTAAACACCCACCTCACTTCCTTGGTTCCTTCTCATTCTTCAGGTCTCAGTTCAGAGACCTGCCCTGTGCTCCCAAACTAAAAACAGCCCTCTCCACCTCTAGCATAGCACCCCCCTTTCATGCCCTGTAACACTTTTCACAAGGCGCGGTGGCTCACGCCTGTAATCCCGGCACTTTGGGAGGCCGAGATGGGTGGATCACCTGAGGTCAGGAGTTAGAGACCAGCCTGGTCAAAATGGCAAAGCCCTGTCTCTACTAAAAACACACAAAGTTGGGCATGCTGGCCCACGCCTACAATTCCCAGCTACTTGGGAGGCTGAGGCAGGAGAATCACTTGAACCTGGGAGGCAGAGGTTGCGGTGAGCCGAGATGGCTCCATTGCACTCCAGCCTGGGTGACAAGAGTGAAACTTTTAGTCTCCAAAAAAAAAAAAAAATTTTTTTCAGAATTTCCTTATTTTTTTCTGCTACAAACTTCAAGCTCCAGGGGCCAAATGGACCTTGTTTGCCACACTATAGCATCCACAGTGACACCTTCACATATACACACACACACATATGTATACATATACGTATATACACGTGTATACATATATACACGTGTATATATACACATGTATACATATATGTATGTATATATACATATGTACACATATATACATGTATATATACATATGTATACATATATGTGTATACATATACATACACACACACACACACACACACGTAGTTGGGATTACAGGTGCCCACCACCATGCCCAGCTAATTTTTGTATTTTTAGTAGAGATGAGGTTTTGCCATGTTGGCCAGGCTGGTCTCGAACTCCTGACCTCAGGTGATCTGCCTGCCTCGGCCTCCCAAAGTGCTGGGATTACAGGCGTGAGCCACCACACCTGGCCTATTTGTTTTATTTTTAAATTATTTTTTCAGAGACAGGGTCTTACTCTGTTCCCCAAGCTGCAGTGCAATGGCACAATCTTGGCTCACTGCAACCTCCATCACATATACATATATTATATATATACATATATATACACATATGTGTGTGTGTATATACATATATATATATATATATATATTTTTTTTTTTTTTTTTTTTTTTTTTTTAATTAAAGACAGGGTCTAACCATGTTGCCCAGACTGGTCTCGAACTCCTGAGCGCAAATGATCCGCCCACCTCAGCCTTTCAAAGTGCTGGGATTATAGGCATGAGCCACCATCCATCCCGAACACACCATACTTCTTGTTGGGGCTCCAGCAGCAACTGATTTTGAGACCTGGTTTGTGTACTTAGAATCCCCTTGCTATCTCTGTACTCTCTTCATCCTCATTAGGATCCTGGGAGATTGGCTGGGCGCGGTGGCTCATACCTGTAATCCCAGCACTTTGGGAGGCTGGGATGGGCGATTACTTGAGGTCAGGTGTTCAAGACCAGCCTGGACAACATGGTGAAACTCCATCTCTACAAAAATACAAAAAAATTAGCCAGGCATGGTGGCAGGCACCTGTGATCTCAGCTCGTCGGGAGGCTGAAGCAGGAGAATCGCTTGAACCCAGATGGAGGTTGCAGTGAGCCAAGATTATGCCACTTCACTCCAGCCTGGGGAACAGAGTGAGACTCTGTCTCTGAAAAAATAATTTAAAAATAAAATAAATAGGCCAGGTGCGGTGGCTCACGCCTGTAATCCCAGCACTTTGGGAGGCCGAGGCAGGCAGATCACCTGAGGTCAGGAGTTCGAGACCAGCCTGGCCAACATGGCAAAACCTCATCTCTACTAAAAGTACAAAAATTAGCCACGCATGGTGGTGGGCGCCTGTAATCCCAACTACTTGGGAGGCTGAGGCAGGAGCACCGCTTGAACCTGTGAGGTGGAGGTTGCAGTGAGCTGAGATGGCGCCACTGCACTCCAGCAGGCTGGGTGACAGAGCAAGACTCTGTCACACACAAACACACACACACACACACACACACACACACAAAAGGAACCTGGGAGATGCCAAGACAATTAGGGTGGACTCCATTGTATAGATGGGGAGCTTTGGGCCCAAGATGAGTGACTTCCCCAAAGACACAAAACTGCCCAGCTTCCAGGGTTTGGTCCTGACAGATAAAGGCCTCAAACTCCCCCCGCCCCAAATCCCAGAGCCCCCATAGACAGCGCCCGACACTCAGTCCCTCTGCCTGCCCTAGATTCCATTCAGAAGCTGCCCGGCTAAGCTGCCTGCTTGGCATAACACCGCCTGACAGAGCTGGCCTTACAGCCTGGCCTGCCTGGGGCTGGCAGTGCTCAGTCAAGCCTTGCTGGGGTACCCCCAGGTCTGTGCTCAGCACCAGCCCAGCTCCTGGATTTCTGTATTACTCCCCTGGTTCTCTACTGGGGACCCCAGAGCACCTGGAGAATAGCGGGCTCCTGGAGGGGGAGCAAGCGAGCCATTTGAAAAGTGCCCCGGTGGGCCGGGGGCGGTGGCTCACGCCTGTAATCCCAGCACTTTGGGAGGCTGAGGCGGGTGGATGACGAGGTCAGGAGATCGAGACCATCCTGGCCAACAAGGTGAAACCCCGTCTCTACTAAAAATGTAAAAAAATTAGCTGGGCGTGGTGGCAGGCACCTGTAGTCCCAGCTACTTGGGAGGCTGAGGCAGGAGAATAGCGTGAACCTGGGAGGCGGAGCTTGCAGTGAGCCAAGATTGCGCCACTGCACTCCAGCCTGGGCAACAGAGCAAGACTCTGTCTCAAAAAAAAAAAAAAAGTGCCCTGGTGATTGCCTGGGCAGCGCCAGTAGAGAAGCGCCATTGTCTTCTAAGGTCCTCTAAGTTCAGTGTGAAGAGGGTGATTGCTCCCCTGCACCCACCAGGCCCACCTAATGGAGGCCCACCCATGAATGTTACCACAGCGCCCAGCCCAAAGGGTACCTGTTCCTCCACTTGGCACTCTTGCCCTGGGCAGAGGCCATCTGAGCCCTATGGGAATCTTGGTCCCCATGACCCACCGACAAACCCACAAACCCGTCCTCTAGGGCCTCCAACCTGGGTTATGTAGTTAACCAAGGGCCTCTCCCTCCTGGACATCTGGGGTGCCATCTGGGTCAAGTAAGCAGTCTGTGTTGGGATGAACACGTTAGCCTTTTTTAAAAAATTATTTTACTTATTAAAAAAAAAAGGGGGGGGTGTCGCTATGTTCCCCAGGCTGGTCTTGAACTCCTGGGTTCAAGCAATCCACCTGCCTTGGCCTCCCAAAGTGCTGGGATTACAGGCGCAAGCCACCGTGCCCAGCCTCACATTAGTCTTTGAGGACAGTACTCTCACAGGCCTCTAGTAATGTAATTTTTTGAGAACTGATACTTGGGTATTTCCCAGAGTTCCACCGCAACATGGAAGTGAGGAAGGGGTTGGTTTAGAATTTCTGGTAACACGCATTCTTTTCTCCAGCTGCGTGTTAGGAGTGAGGCCAGTTTCGGACTGAGTGGGAGGGACAGAGTCAGATCAGAGCTGATATGGTGAGGACAGTTGGGAATGTGTTGGAGGGGTGCTTTGTAGGGGTGCTCCAAGGTGCAGTTGGGGTACACTTGGGCTGGTGGGGTACCTTGGCTGCACAATGCCCTTGAGAAGAAACAAGCTGGTTAACCCTTTGGTGTCCACAGCCCCAGAGACCTGAGCATGAGCAAGTCCTGCCTCCCAAGAGGGTCACTAACGCCAACCACCCTCCCTCCCGCCCTCCTGGGACTAGGTGGGGAGGGCTGGACTTTGGATTTACACAGGGGGTCTCACCTCGGCTTCTGTTCTTCCTAGAGGATATGTTTGCATGGCAAATCGATTTCAATGGTGGGGACCGCTGGAAGGTGGAGAGCCTCCCTGGAGCCCACGGGACAGATTTTCCTGACCCCAAAGTCAAGAAGTATTTTGTCACATCCTACGAGTAAGGCAAACTGAACCTACCAGGCTTGCGTGGAGGGGACAGAGGGTCAGGACACCTTTGCCAAGTCTCAGGCAAAGTCTTCCTAAGGGAAGTCCTCTCTGCGAAGCTCGAGGGAGGTGGCCCCAAAACTTGCCCAGAGTCACTGCTTCCTGGAATCACTCAGTGCTGTTGTGTTGATGGACAGTGGGGGTGGGGATCACTGAAGCAGGCCAGGAGTCCATTGGGCGGTTAAGATAAGCCAGGGCTATCTACAGGCATCCGTCCCTAAGCTAGGAACTTGAGTTTACAAAAGTGCCCTGGAACAATGGGCCTTTGGACTGGGATCAAATGCCGCCCAGGCACAAGTGGGTCAAACTCCCTCCTGCACTGGAGGAAAAGCCAGAGTCAGCCCCAGCCAGTGCCTGTCCCGCAGCGGCCAAGGGGTACCCTAGGTCCCCAAACCACCTCCCTGGGCTCACAGGGGCTGCCAAGGCCTGGGTGAGGGGGGGCCATGCAGAGCACACCCAGGTACGCAAGCCCCCAACTCTGCTCCCCAGAATGTGCCTCAAGTCCCAGCTGGTGGACCTTGTAGCCGAGGGCTACTGGGAGGAGCTACTAGACACATTCCGGCCGGACATCGTGGTTAAGGACTGGTGAGTAGGGTCCATGGCCTGTGTCCCCACACTCTACATGCTCCTCTTACTGCGCTGCATGTACGTGAGACAACCCATAGCAAGTGCCCACTCTGCACAGCAGTGTCCTGGAGCCAGGTAGCCCCGGCCTCCGCCCCTGCTCTGCACCCACACCCTGCGGCACCTCCTGGCCTCCCCACCACCCTGTGACGTAGTCAGCAGGACACAGTAGCCCCAGTGTGCAGGTGAGGAGGCTGAGGCCCCCAGGTGCGCTGTCATGGACAGGCACTTTTTTTTTTTTTGAGACGGAGTCTCGCTCTGTCACCCAGGCTGGAGTGCAGTGGCATGATCTTGGCTCACTGCAACCTCCGCCTCCCATGTTCAAGCGATTCTCCTGCCTCAGCATCCTGAGTAGCTGGGATTACAGGTGCCCACCACTACACCCGGTTATTTTTTTTTTTATATATTTTTAATACAGACGGCGTCTTACCATGCTGGTCAGGCTGGTTTCAAACTCCTGACCTCAAGTGATCCACCCACCTCGGCCTCCCAAAGTGCTGGGATTACAGGTGTGAGCCACTGTGCCCAGCCGACACTGACAGGCACTTGGGCAACAGAGGACCTCAGCCCTCTCTGGACTGGGTGGGAACCCCCAGGTCCCCTGACCTACCTGCCTCCCCTGCCCCTTTCCCTATTCATCCCATGACTCTTTTTGGAGCTCCTACTCTGTGCACAGGATTGTGCCAGGCTCTGGCTTGGCCGGTGGCAGAAGCAGGACCCCAGTTCTAGGCAGGCCCCAGGGCTGCCACTCTGAGGATAAAGCGGTGAGGATGGAGGGGTATGCAGAGCTGCAGGGGGGAGAGGTGGCTGGGCTGAGCAGAGGGTGAGCTTTGTGCCAGCCCCATTACACAGGCCACCCCCTTGACTCTCCCACTGAATCCACAGCCTGGTCCATTGTAAGTACAGGTGACATGGCTTGGACAGACCAGGCCTCTCTGGAGGGGTCTTTTGATTTTTGAGGTCGTATCTTTAGTAGGATGCCCAAAAGGGTCCCTCTTCTCAGATGGGGTAACGGAGGCCAGCATGGACAGACAGCTTATCCCCGGGCCACAGTGGGGCATAGGGAGCGCTGAAGCCAGCTGGGCCTTGCAGGCAGAGCAGTGTCAGCTGATGGGAGATGAAGCTCCGAGCTCCAATGTGTAGGTCCCACCTGCCCCCACCCCTGGGGCCAGCTCTCGGTGGCTTGGACACAGGGCTCTCAACCCCTCCACCAGGTTTGCTGCCAGAGCCGACTGTGGCTGCACCTACCAACTCAAAGTGCAGCTGGCCTCGGCTGACTACTTCGTGTTGGCCTCCTTTGAGCCCCCACCTGTGACCATCCAACAGTGGAACAATGCCACATGGACAGAGGTGAGGCCTCACCCACTTGCTGTCTCTACCCACTCCTCCCAGGGCCAGGATGGCAGGAAGCAAAGGGCAGCCTCAGGGCCCAGGGTGCCCCTGCTCTCTGGCCTGGAGCTGTTGCCTTCCAGCCTGGGCAGCTCTCTTAGAGGACCTGGCTCCTGCCTTCCCCTCCCCCGTCCCGGTGGTCACTTCCTCTCCCTTCCTCCCGACAGGTCTCCTACACCTTCTCAGACTACCCCCGGGGTGTCCGCTACATCCTCTTCCAGCATGGGGGCAGGGACACCCAGTACTGGGCAGGCTGGTATGGGCCCCGAGTCACCAACAGCAGCATCGTCGTCAGTCCCAAGATGACCAGGAACCAGGCCTCCTCCGAGGCTCAGCCTGGGCAGAAGCATGGACAGGAGGAGGCTGCCCAATCGCCCTACCGAGCTGTTGTCCAGATTTTCTGACAGCTGTCCATCCTGTGTCTGGGTCAGCCAGAGGTTCCTCCAGGCAGGAGCTGAGCATGGGGTGGGCAGTGAGGTCCCTGTACCAGCGACTCCTGCCCCGGTTCAACCCTACCAGCTTGTGGAAACTTACTGTCACATAGCTCTGACGTTTTGTTGTAATAAATGTTTTCAGGCCGGGCACCGTGGCTCACGCCTGTAATCCCAGCACTTTGGGAGACCGAGGCAGGTGGATCACGAGGTCAGGAGATAGAGACCATCCTGGCCAACACGGTGAAACCCTGTCTCTACTAAAAATACAAAAAATTAGCCGGGCGTGGTGGCGGGCGCCTGTAGTCCCAGCTACTCGGGAGGCTGATGCAGAAGAATGGCGTGAACCCGGAAGGCGGAGCTTGCAGTGAGCCGAGATCACGCCACTGCACTCCAGCCTGGGTGACAGAGCGAGACTCTGGCTCATAAAATAATAATAATAATAAATAAATAAATAATAAATGTTTTCAGTAAAACCACCCTGGGGTTGGTTTTAGGAGTGGGGAGAGGGGGTCCCTGGCATTTTGGTGGAGAAGCAGCCCCTCCCCCAGGTTACCCTGGCCATACCTGTCCCTCCCACTCCAGTTAATGACGGCTCAGCTCAGCCCAGCCCTTGGGGCCCCTTTATTGAAACAACTCACAGCACAGTATTTGAGACAGACAGTGTTGGCCGGCGGAACCCCAGGAGGCTGAGAAGTCGAGGTTGCGGCATCCTTCACTGCCCTCCTGGGGGAGGCATCCTCCAAGCAGACCTGAGCGGCCCCGGGCTGGGGCAGGCGATCCACACACAGAGGCGATAAGAGCACTTGGAATCAGGGCAGCCATGCAGCACTGCCCTAGGCAGGGATCCCCCAAAGTCTGACAGTTTGGGCATCAGTGGGGTGGCAGGTGCCCCCTCAGCTGCCTTTATGAGCGCGCTCTTCCACGTAAAGCTGCATCTGACGGACACAAGCAAACAGCCACAGTCAGCAAGACAGCCAGGGCATCCCTGCTGGAGGACACAGAAGCCCCTGGTGGGCAGACCTCCACCACGGGTGGGGCCTCATGGCCATAGCCAAGGTGGAGAAGAGTAGAGACGGGAGGAGCCCTCCACCAGGCATTCCCTCGTTCTCTCCCGCAAGCCCTCTAGTAAGGCCTCAGCACCGGGCCTCACTTCGTAAGCAGCCCCTAAATAAAGCTTCCCGGGTCCCCACGAAGCTCACCTTTAAAATGTCCGACGTCATGGTTTTTAGTGGTATCAGCCGGGGGTCATGCATGTGGACATCCTGCTCATCCGCCAGGATCCAGGGGAAATCCTAGGGAGGAGACAAAGGTCAGGGGGGTGACAGGGCTGGGCCCTGGCCTGCCCTCACTTTGCTGTCCCTCCCACTCCAGACCAGGGGCCTCCAACCTGAGCCTCAGAATCACTAGGAAGCTGTTGGTGATGCAGACCCCAGGACCCCCCCGATCCCCCACAGAGGCCAAGTCCATAGAACCCAAGTGACGAACAGGCTCCAGGCACCAACGCTGAACCTGGTGGGCTAGGACCCCTCCCTGGAGAGCCCCCACTTCAGAAGAGCCAGGATGAGCTGGGGGCCCCAGTAGGTGGCTCCACCTGGGCTCCTCACTGCCCCAAGTGCCCAGATGGAGCAGTGGCCAGGCCTGAGGACCTGCTGGGTGCCAGGTGCTGCTGCACCAATGTAATGGGTGGCTGGCCACAGGCAGTGCCCCTGCCCGCCTGGAACTGCGACATCACATTTCTAGAGCCTGCGCCCAGACCCAGACCCGTCTCATCTCACCTTGATGACCTGGATCTTCTCCATGTTGCGAGTGGCGGCTTCTCTCGTGTGCACCAGGACTGTGAAGGTACAGCCTGGAGAGGCAAGAGGTTGGTGGAGGCTCCCCCACCGCCCTGGTGCCAGCCACTGGGCCCAGCCTCTTCCCACTTCCCTTGCTGGCTCAGCAGCACCCCCAGAGCAGATGGCAAAGCAAGTGCTAAGAAAAGCCCCAGTCAATAGGGAGATGGAAGCCAGGTAGAATCAATCAGGGAAGCTTCCCAGAGGAGGTGGACTCTCAGGGTTAGGAAGAGATGAGTCTCAGAACAGCCAAACATGGACCTGGGAACACAGCCCAACCCGAGATAACCATGGAAACGCCAAGGGAAGAGAGGGTGGGGAGTGGACACACCTGGGGGGTTGTGGTCCAGGACGGCATCGCACACACTGATCTTCAGGATGAAGGCCCGGAGCAGCTGCTCCACATGAGACAGCAGCGAGTCTGAGCTGGGAGCGAGAGGAGGTGTTCCCATCATACTGGCGCCCTCCCCTCCACCACAGGCATCAAGCCTGGATGCAGACCTGGGGTACAGGACCCCCTCCAGTGCCTGTGAGAGTGCTGCATGCCTGGGACCCAGCTCCCTATCCGGTCCACACAATTAAACCAGCAAGGGAGTTTAAAAGAAATGCCCAGCCCCACCCCAGACAAAGTCAGAATTTGGCAGGGGACAGGGGAGGTAGGGGCAGCCTGAGGAGGCCTCCCTAGGTGGTTTTAATGTGCAGCCAGGCCCAAGAACCAGGACACCAAGCCAGGAGGGGAAAGGGCTTGCCTAAGGCCACACAGCCCGTGGGGACAGGTTGGTGCCAGATTCCAGTGCCCTAACCTCACCATTGGAAGCATGCAGTTGACCAACTAACGCATGTGCCAGAGGTCAACTTCGAGTTGACTGGACACTTGCCTGGGGAGTCAGAAAACTGCTTCTGTGTCCTGGGCTCTGCCCCCACCCAGGTGACCCTGGGTAGCTCATGTCATCTCTCTGGAACCATCTCAGCTGCTCACAGGCTGTCCCCTTGTCATGCTGGTGCTTCTTGCCCTTTCTCCTCCCAGGCCTTTACCAAGGTATTCAAGGGCCGCCTTAAAGGGGTGGGTGTGTTGCCAGAGACACACCTGATGCCAGCTAGTGGGCGAGGGGCAGGGGCAGCCCACCTGATGGACAGCAGTGGAGGCTGGGTGATCTCAAAGACGAATTTCTCCACTGGGCGGTGCTCTTTATCCAAAATCACCACCACCACTTTCTCCACATCATTCTGCAAAGAGAGGAACCCCTACTGCAGAGCCAGGCACCCCACCCCCACTCCACCACCCCGCCTCCACCCCCTTGCCCAAGGAAGGAGGGGAAACGGCCCACTCACAGCCCTGCTCAGCTGCTAGGCTGGGGGTCCCCAAGAGGCCAGAGAGCGGGTTTGAGAAGCTGGCACCCTCCAGCATGAGTGGTGTAGACTGAGAGAATGCCCGGGCCCCATAGGGAAGGTCCCAGGAAGTCTGAGATCAGGACTAGATGGGGAAGAAACCCTGAGGGGCTCAGTTCAGACAGAACGTTTAGCGTGGAGAAGAGGGGACGGATGTGAGAAGAACCCCGAACCCTCTGGGGCAGCCCCTACTTAGAGCAAGCTCCAACCCGGGCTCCCAGGCCCAAGGCACTCTGAACATGGCCCACATGCCTTGGGGCCTGCCCCTGGGTTGGGATGGTCTCCAGAGTGCAGGGAACAGGCTTCTGGGTATTGGAGCCATGAAGACCCCACAGAGTCCTAGCATCACCCCATCCCAGAGTTGGACTGTGAGCACACAGGGACAGGGGTGAGCATGGGGTGAGATGGCTGGGGAGCCCAGTGCACCCTCACCTTCTCCAGGAGTGGCTTGACGCAGTGCAGCGTGTCCTGGATATACTGATTCAGCTCCGGGTGGCAGGACATCTGCACACAACACCATGTGGCCCGTGAGGCCGAAAGCACAGAATGGGGAAACCACCCAACACAACCAGGAGCCTAAGGCCCCATCTGCCTTCAGTCAGAGGCCCAGCAGCTCTCCAGGGCTCCCTACCCAGGAGACCCCACTTTCCCTCAAGAGGCTAAGAACTGGCCGGGCATGGTGGCTCACGCCTGTAATCTCAGCACTTTGGGAGGCCGAGGCAGGTGGATCACAAGGTCAGGTGTTCGAGACCAGCCTGGCCAATATGGTGAAACCCCATCTCTACTAAAAATACAAAAATTAGCCAGGCATGGTGGCAGGCACCTTAGTCCCAGCTACTTGGGAGGCTGAGGCAGAAGAATCGCTTGAACCCAGGAGGCGGAGGTTGCAGTGAGCAGAGATCACGCCACTGCACTGCAGCATGGGCAACAGAGCGAGACTCCATCTCAAAAAAAAAAAAAAAGAGGCTAAGAACTGTGAACTTATCCATAGAGAAAGAAGTTAGAAGATAAGAACTCAGGCTGGGCACAGTGGCTCACTCCTCTAATCCCAGCACTTTGAGAGGATGAGGTGGGTGGATCACCTGAGGTCAGGAGTTTGAGACCAGCCTGGCCAAAATGGCAACCATCTCTACTAAAAAATACAAAAATTGGCCAGGTGAGGTGGCACCTGTAATCCCAGCTACTTGGGAGGCTGAGGCAGGAGAATCACTTGAACCTGGGAGGCGGAGGTTGCAGTGAGCTGAGATCAAGCCACTGCACTCCAGCTTGGGCAAGAAAGCAAGACTCCATCTCAAAGGAAAAAAAAGATAAGAACTCAATCCCAATATGAGCATTTAATATACCATTAGGGGTTCTTAATGTGGGGTCCATGGACTCCTCCAGAGTCTGAAAAGTCCCTAAAGTTGTATCTTTGTGCACTTGGGCATTTTTCCAGAAAAAGGATCCAGGAAAATGTAATCAGATGTCAAAAGTTAAGAACTAAGGAACTGTGTGGCCTCAGGCAAATTCCTTAACTTCTCTGGGCTTCAATCACTTCATCATAAAGAAGAAGTGAGTAAATGTCAATTGTTTTTTCCTTTCCCCTCTAAAGGTGACCTTCAACTTACTATGGGTTTATGTTTGGATAAACCCATCAAATATCACCAGCGGAAAATGCAGTTAATGCACATAACATACAGAACATCATAGCTCAGCCAGGCCTACCTAAACACACTCAAAACACATTAGCCCACAGTTGGGCAACATTATCTAACACAAAACCTGTTTCATAATAAAGTGCTCACGTCTGTAATCCCAGCACTTTGGGAGGCCAAGGCAGGCGGATCACCGGAGGTCAGGAGATCGAGACCAGCCTGGCCAACACAGCAAAACCTTGTCTCTACTAAAAATACAAAAATTAGCCAGGTGTGGTGGCACACGCCTGTAATCCCAGCTACTCGGGAGGCTGAGGCAGGAGAATCACTTGAACCCAGGAGGTGGAGGTTGCAGTGAGCCAAGATCACGCCACTGCACTCCAGCCAGCGTGACAGAGTGAGACTCAGTCTCAAAAAATAAAGTAAAATAAAATATAAAATAAAAAATAAAGTGCTGACTACCTCACGTAATGTCTTGAATACCATACTGGAAGTGAGAAAACAATGGTGGTGTGGGGACTTGAAGCGGGGACCACCTGGATGTCCTTTAAGCTTCTACCACTTATTCTCATGTTTCCTGAGTGCCTTCCAGAGACAGGCACTTCTAGGGACTGGAGCTACAGTGCGATGCACACTGCTTCGTCTGCCTTTTAGCCTTAACCCATTGAGTTTAGGATAAATGGTAGGGAGAAGGTTTGGAGGTTTTTGGAAATACCCTCCTCACACCAAGGTTCACCAGCTTCACGAGCTCCTTCAAAGTGCCACCATGCCCCCAGGGTAACTTTTTTTTTTTTGAGACATAGTCTTGCTCTGTCGCCCAGGCTGGAGTGCAGTGGCACGATCTGGACTCACTGCAACCTCTGCATCCCGGGTTCAAGTGATTCTCCTGCCTCAGCCTCCCTAGTAACGGGGATTACAGGCGCGTACCACCACACCAGGCTAATTTTTGTATTTTTAGTAGAGACAGGATCTCATCATGTTGGTCAGGCTGGTTTCTTGAACTCCTGACCTCGTGATTCGCCCGCCTCAGCCTCCCAAAGTGCTGGGATTACAGGTGTGAGCCACCATGCCCGGCCACCCCTGGGGTAACTCTTATCAGGTCTGGTCCCTAACTTCTGGCAAGGGGAACTCCCTTCTGAGGGGTGGGTAGGCATCACCACTTTGGAACTGGAAGGCATGGGCAGGGCCCTGCGGAATGAGGTGGCTTGGCCCGAAGTGGAAGAGGTTTTTTTTTTGAGACGGAGTTTCGCTCTTGTCACCCAGGCTGGAATGCAGTGGCACAATTTCGGCTCACTGCAACCTCCGCCTCCTGGGTTCAAGGGATTCTCCTGCCTCAGCCTCCTGAGTAGCTGGGATTACAGGCGTTGGCCACCACGCCCGGCTAATTTTTGTATTTTTAGTAGAGACGGGGTTTCACCATATTTGTCAGGCTGGTCTCGAACTCCTGACCTCAGGTGATCCGCCTGCCTCGGCCTCCCAAAGTGCTAGGATTACAGGCGTGAGCCACCACGCCTGACCAAAGAGTTTTTAAAAGTCCACCCTGTACCCACTCTGTGGTTCTGGGACGTGCCTCACCTGGACCGGCACGTTGTACTTCTTGCGTTTCTGGAAGATGCCCACGGGGTAGACCTCGCGCACGTAGAGGATGAGATGCACAGCCACCTCCAGGAACTCGCAGAGTACATCGGCCACCACTGCAGGGGTGCACAAGGTCGGTGGCTCGAGGAAGCCCGCCGGCCCAGACGCCCCCGCCCCCGGGCCCGCAGGTCCAGCCTCCCTACCTTGGCCAAAGTTGAGGTCTTGTCGTGTGAGCGTGGTCATCCTTCCCGCTACCTGAGTGTTGGGGCAAGGGCAGAGGGTAGTTCCAGAGACCCAGGAGCCCAGAACCCGCTCGCTTCCACCGTCTCTTCCCTCCCCACAGTCTGTGGGAACTGGGGCAGGACCTCCCACTTCGCACAGGCTCAGGGCAGCTGGAAGAACCTCCACCCCCACGCTGGCGTCCGTGCTTGGGGGCATCAGCCTCTATCCACTGGCCGCCCGCGCCCCCTCGCCCCGCTGTCTCGCGGGGTGGAAAGACCACAGCTGTGCCCCCGAAAAGGGCAGGGCCGCGGACGCAGAGGGAAACAGCGGGATGCCCAGGGCCGGGAGCGCAAAGCGGAACATGCGGAAAGCGAAGCTGGGTTGGAATAAGACTCCGCCCCCTGCTACGCCGGATCCCTCCCGGCGGGAATCCCGCCCCCTCTCCCCTCCCCCAGTACCGGCTCTGCGCTCGGTTCCCGCCCGAGATCGGGCCCGGCCCCGCCGCGGGGAGCCACCGACCGGACCGATCGCGCCTCCCGCTCAACCCGGGGCCTCGGCGCCGCTCGGTGACGTTCACGGCGCTCCGGTGGGTCCTAGCGCCCGCCCCGCCCAGGCCACGCCCATTCCCGCACCGCCCAAACCGGGCCTCGCAGAGGGCGGTTCCGCCTGCGGGGGCGGGGCTCCGAGGGGCGGGGGCCGGGCCTCGGCGTCCGGGAGGGGCTGAGACCCGCCGCGCCACCTCCCTTCAACTTCGGGTGGGCGCGAAGAAAACACAACGTTGATCTCCACGTTCCATTGGATCGCTACATATCTTCCCCCGAGGGCATTTCTCTCGCTTTAGCAGGCGCCGGAAGAGGGCTGGGGAGGGCCGGGGGAGCGCGCAGCTGGGGACTAACGGCAGCCACATCTGAGCTAGCCCGAGTCACCATCCCTGCAGCTGCCCACGCAAAAGCGAATCCTCTGGCTCGGGGGCGGGAACAGGGGAGGACAGGGTTGTACCGGTTGTCAAGGCCCGGGTGAAATTTTAAAAATAAAAAAAAGAGGGCGTGCACCGGCGTCGCCCCTGCTCCGCCCCCACCGGGTACCTAAATGCAGCCTGGCCTGACCGCCCAAGAGGATGAACCCTCCCCGCCCTACGCTTCATAACAATAGCTGACCTTTATGGAGCTCCAGCCGAGTGCTGGGCACTGGGCTAAGTGTGTCCGTGGATTATCTCAGTCCTGGGAGTAACTCCATGAGGCAGTTACTGTGACTGTTCTCTTTATACAGATAAGTCAAGCGAGGTGCAGAAGGGTGAATAACCTGCCCGAGTCTCCCAGCTGGTGGGGTGGGCGATGGCCGAGGTGCCTCCTGCCACTACATTTTACTGCTCCCAAGTCCCCCAGGGGCGTGGACTCGGTCTGGAAGTCCTGAAAGGGCCCTCAGAGATGATATTATTAAAATAATAAAAAATAATGACTAACATCGAGCACTTCTTATGTGTCAAACACTGATTCCGTTAATTCTCTCATTAACCCTAGCAGCTAAGTCTCCATTTTATAGCCCCACTTTACGGATGGTTAAACAGGCCCAGAAACGTTCTCTAATTCGCCAAAATCACACAGTGGGAATACAAACCCAGCTCTGATGCCTCTTCTGACACCAGGGCTTCCACTTATTTACAGCCCCCTTATTTTACAAGTGAGAAAACTAAGATCTGAGAAGCAGCTACGGAGTTAGTGGGCAACAAGTCAGGACCAGAAGCCAAGAGGACTTTGTCTGTGACCTCCAGGGACGTAAGAGCTTGTTAGTCCCATCCGTCTGTTTGGACACAGATCTAGCCAGACTTGTTTATCGTTTACAGCTCATTATAGAAGACCTGGATCCCTCCCCCCGCCCCCTGATGCCTTCAAACCTGCATTTCCAGACTTCTAATGGGGAGAGAAAAAGTAACCTGTAAGTAACCCATTAAGCTAGGAATGTCAGCAAAACATTTCTTCAAATGCAGTCCTAGGAAATCTGCATCAGAATCCCCCAGGAGCCCATTAATCACAGCTGCCCTGCTGCCTAGAGCAACCTGATCGAGGTGGGGTGCACAGCAGGGCACTGGCCCTTTAACAAGCTCCCCAGGGGCCCGGATGCCCAGCAAAGTGTGGGAATCACCACAGAGGTTTGGACTGTTCCCAGAGAATATCTTCATTTTGTAAAAATGCGATGCATTTTGTAAAATTGTGATGTAAAATCATCCATCCAAAGGGATGGATGATTTTGTTTTAGGAACTGGTGCACTTGGCAGCACATTCTGGGCACAGCAACCCTTCTCAAGATATGGGGATCCTGCCCACATCATGCCATTTCCACACAGAGCTGGCCAAGCAGCTCACTGGCTTATACACAGAGTTCCGTGGCTCCTTGAGACTGACTCATTGCAGAACTTGGGAAAAGCAAGGGTCTTTCCTTTCCCTCTCTGGAGGCTGCTTAAGCAGCTTTTGCATTGGTGACAGGCAGTGGCAGTCATAGGGGGCAACTCCTTGCAAAGGAGCCCTTCAGACTGGGGCCTGGGGTGGGGAAACTGAGAGCCAAGTGACTCCTGTGGGATGGCCTTCAGGACACAGTGTGAGGGGCATTGGGGCTCAAGTCAGGCCCTCTCTCCATGGGCTCCCAGCCCCAGCCCTCTGCCCTGAGAAACAATACAAGCCACCCGTAGAACTCCTGACACACAGAGCTAAGAACGTCAGAAAAACCTTGGAGGACATAAACTCAACCCTCATTTTTCCTTGGGGAAACTGAGGTCCCAACAGCTTTTGACACTGGAGTACCCACCCTGTCAACTAGAAACCTGTGGATAAAAATATCTGGGTTTGCAAATATCGTATGTTCTCACTTGTAAGTGGGAGTTAACCTATGAGGATGCAAAGGCATAGGAATGATATATTGGACTTTGGGGACTCTGGGGGAAGGAAGGGTGGGAAGGTGAGGGAAGGGTGGGAAGGTGAGGGACAAAAGACTACATACTGGGTACAGTGTACACTGCTGAGGTGACGGATGCACCAAAATCTCAGCAGTCACCACTAAATAACTTACCCATGTAACCAAAAATTATTGCAATTAAAAAAAAAAAGTCAGCTGGGCGCGGTGGGTGGCTCACGCCTGTAATCCCAGCACTTTGGGAGGCTGACGCTGGTGGATCACCTGAGGTCAGGAGTTTGAGATCAACCTGACCAACATGGAGAAACCCCATCTCTACTAAAAATACAAAATTAGCCAGGTGTGGTGGCGCATGCCTGTAATCCCAGCTACTCGGGAGGCTGAGGCAGGACAGTCGCTTGAACCCGGCAGGCGGAGGTCGTGGTGAGCCGATCGCACCATTGCACTCCAGCCTGGGCAACAAGAGCGAAAACTCCATCTCAAAAAAACAAAAAAAGTCTGGGTTTGGGGCCTTGGGTTCAGATCCAATCACAAACAGAAGGAAGGTGGGTTAGGAAGCAGATGGGGAGGGATTCAAACCCATCTGACCCGAAACCCCCAAAAGGCTTCAGTCTCATTAGTGAAATGAACAGGCCAGACAGATGTTCTCTAAACCTCTGATGGCCTCAGGTTCCACGGGGGCGGGGGCAGGGGCAGGGGGCCGAGTCAGCATGGGCCCATCCGGGGAGCTCTGCCAACACTCCATCCATGCGCTCTTCAGCATCTGGTTTTGCATATCTTAATCGCATCAGCATGATGGATGGTTGCGGGATCCAGATTACATTATGGGGTTAATTTATTACATTTTTGAACATCCGTCTGCTGGGAGACTGTTGTTCAAAGTTATTTGCATATTTTTCACCATAATGACAATATGTAGGAGGGCGGCTGAGAAGGAAGGATGGGTGTTTAGGGGGAGCAAGAGTTTATTTGCCAACTAGAGCAGGTCCCTGAGGATCTCTGATGGGGACGGAGGGAAAATCACTCCCAAGAGACATTGAAATGGAAACTGAGAAGGTGAGCTGTGAGCACCAGCCCAGCAAAGAGGAAGACCTGCACGGGCAGAGGAGGACTGCTGGGGTTTACGGAACAAACCCACAGTGAGTGAACCGGGCAATGAAGTTTCCAGACCCCAGAGAGGATTCCAAGACCCCTCCCATCCCCACCAGGCTGATGGCAGAATGAATCAGCTCTCCCACCCTGCCTAAGGTTCCCAGGACACCAATCACATGGGTATGGGGGACATACAGAGTGAGACACACATAGCCTGGTGACAATCTCCTGATATCCTGACGCTCAGGGGCCCATCCAGTTGCAATGCTCCTGGGCAGGGACCCAGCCCTCATTCATTATTTCAATACAGTGCCTGGCCAAATTCAGGTTCTCTCTCTCTCTTTTTTTTTTCCCCAGAGACAGGTTCTCTCCTTGTCACCCAGGCTAGAGTGCAGTGGGGCAATCATAGCTCACTGCAGCCTGAAACTCCTGGGCTCAAGGGATCCTCCTACCTCAGCCTCCTGAGTAGCTAGGATTACAGGTGTGCACCACCACACCTGGCTGATTTTTCAAATTTTTTGCAGAGGCAGGGTCTCCCCATGTTGCCTAGGCTGGTCTCAAACTCCTGGGCTCAAGTGATCCTCCTGCCTCTCACCCTCCCAAAATGCTGGGATTACAGGCTTGAGCCACCATGCCCAGCCCGAATTCAGGTTCTCAGCAAATGTGTGTCAAATGAGTGAATGAAAGAATGAATGACAGAGGAATGAAATGATGGTGGACAGTGGCTCATTACCACTTGCCTGACTTGAATCCCGACTGAGTCTGGATGAGGAGCAAAACACGTCGACTTCAGTGCCTGGGCTATGGGTGGCGCTATGCAGAGAAAAGCTATTTTCAAAAACAAAAGCAAGGGCTGTGGCATGTTCCCTATGGTGTCCCCAGCACCCACTGGGCCTGCTCATGTGTCCAACTTGCTGCTTCTCTCCCCAGCACTGCCCCTTAAACAGCTGCGAGGCCCTTCTTTCTCTGAACCTCAGTTTGCTCATCTGTAAAATGGCATAATGGTAGTTCTAATTTCATAGGATTGACAAAGAGCAAATGTTTATGTCCATGTTCATGTTTATAAAAAATATAAAGTGCACAATGCCAGGCATGGTGGCTCACGCCTATAATCCCAGCTTTTTGGGAGGCCAAGGTGGACGGACCACTTGAGCTCAGGAGTTCGAGACCAGCCTGGGCAACATGGCAAAAACTCTACAAAAAATATAAAAATTAGCTGAGCATGGTGGCGTGCACCTGTAGTCCCAGCTACTTAGGGGGCTGAGGTGGGAGGATCACTTGAGCCCGGGAAATCAACGCTGCAGTGAGCCAAGTTTGTACCGCTGCACTCCAACCTGGGTGATAAAGTGAGACCGTGTCTCAAAAAATAAACAAATAAATAAAGTGCACAATGCCTGGCACATAAATGCTCAATTAATGACTGTTATGACAATGATATTAAGGTCTATATACACTATTTAAGCCCCCAGAACAAACCCTCTGGACAAGCTGTCACACTTTTCAAAACCCCATCCAAACCATCCTTAGTGGCATCCCCATAGCTCCATTTCCATTTCCCAAGGCAGCAGGCAACTCCCAAGGTGCCCTAGGGAGGACACGCATCATCACGGAACAAGATGCCTAAAGACAAGGACTTCCTGCTGACAGCTCCTCTCCGCTCTCATCTGCCTTCTGGTGTGAGGCCTGACTTGGACAGCTGTCCCAGATCCCGGGGTTCACTGCTGACCTGAGATGGCTTCCGACACTTCAGCCAGAGCAAAGCCCTCACCCGCCATTCCCTCCGTGGGGTTCTACTGATTCCCAGTGTTGCTGACCCCTCAGTGGTCAGGGGGACCTTACTGATCATCTGCTCTTTTTTCACAGAGACAGGGTCTCGCTGTGTTACCCAGGCTGGTCTTGAACATTTGGCCTCCAGAGTTCCTGCTTCAGCCTCCCAAAGCTCTGGGATTACTGGCATGAGCCACCGCACCTAGCTAATTTTTTTGTACTTTTAGTACAGACAGGGTTTCGCCATGTTGGCCAGGCTGGCCTCGAACTCCTGACCCCAAGTGATGTGCCCGCCTCCGCCTGCCAAAGTGTTGGGATTACAGGCTTGAGCCACTGTGCCCGGCCCAGAGACACTAAATGCCTTACACAACATCAGGAGTGTCCAGATATATTCAGAAGCCATCCTGGGCCACAAGGTAAGAACTTTTGATCCAGCTCAACTGCCACTTTAAAAAAAAAAAAAAAAAACACTTCTCTGTGGAGATATAATTCACAAACCATAAAGTTCACATTTTCCCTGGGTACAATTCAGTGATTTTTAGTATAGTTGCAATGTTGTACATCGCTACTCTCTAATTCGGAACATTTTCATCACTCCTGATGTCTTGAGAAGGGTTGTTCATGCCCAAAGTGTGTTGCCAGGCACATCAGTTCCAAAACCATTAATCTACTTTCTGTTCTATGGATTGTCCAATTTTTTTATTTTTTAATTTTATTTTTTGGAGACAGGGTCTCACTCTGTCATCTAGGCTGGAGTGCAGTGACGCAATCACAGCTCACTGAAGCCTCAACCTCCTGGGCTCAAGCAATCCTCCCACCTCAGCCTCCCCAATAGCTGGGGCTACAGGTGTGCACCATCACACCCAGCTAATTTTTATTTCATTTATTTCTTTTTTGAGACGGAGTCTCTCTCTGTCACCCAGGCTGGAGTGCGGTGGTGCAATCTCGGCTCAATGAAATCTCCGCCTCCCCGGTTCAAGCGATTCTCCTGCCTCAGCCTCCCGAGTAGCTGGGACTACAGGCGACCTCCATCATGCTTGGCTAATTTTTAAATTTTTAGTAGAGATGAGGTTTTGCCATATTGGCCAGGCTGGTCTCGAACTCCTGACCTCAGGTGACCCACCCACCTTGGCCTCCCAAAGTGTTGGGATGACAGGCATGAGCCACCACGCCCAGACTAATTTTTAAAATTTTCTGTAGAGAAGGGGTCTCACTATGTTGCCAGGCTGGTCTCCAACTCCTGGCTTCAAGAGGTCCTCCTGCCTCACCCTCTCAAAATGCTAGGATTACAGGCATGAGCCACTGCGCCTGACCTGGACTTGCCAATACGGAACATTTCATATAAATGTAATTGTACAAAATATGGTCTTTTATGTCTGGCTTGTTCCACTTAGCATAATGTTTTCAAGATTCATCCAGGTCGAATCATATATTGATACTTCATTCCTTCGTAGAACCAAAATACTCCCGTGTATGGATAGACCACATCTGCTTATCCAGTCATCAGTTGATGAATATTGGAGCCTGCTTTGGCCCCTCAAGTACCTCATTTTACAGACAAGGAAACTGAGGCCCTAAAGTCATCATAACCTGGATGGGATAGGAGTCCAGGCCTCTCCTAACATCCACCTTTTCATATTGTGTCACCCCAGCTCCAAGCACATCGGAAGATCACCCAGCCAGGGGACAGCCACAGTAGCAGCATTTGAACCAGAGACTCCAAGGTTTTTCTCCTGGCTCATGAATGCTGGCCCACAGCTCTATCCTTGGCGACGCAAATCATGCTGGCTGCACACTGCCCCCTCTCCCAAGCCCAGGTGACCATCATCTCTTCTCTGCCACAGTCCTTAGCTGGTCTCTTGCTTTCACCCTTGTCCCACTGCAAACTACTCCCAACCTTAGGAATCAGCACACGCGGCCGGGCACGGTGGCTCACACCTGTAATCCCAGCACTTTGGGAGGCCGAGGCTGGCGAATCACCTGAGGTCAGGATATTGAGACCATCCTGGCTAACATGGGGAAACTCTGTCTCTACTAAAAATACAAAAAATTAGCCAGGCGTGGTGGCATGCACCTGTAGTCACAGCTACTCGGGAAGCTGAGGCAGGCGAATCGCTTGAACTTGGGAGGCAGAGGTTGCAGTGAGCCAAGATCGCGCCACTGCACTCCAGCCTGGACAACAGAGCAAGACTCCATCTCAAAAAAAAAAAAAGAAAAAGGAATCAGCAAACCTGCTAAAAACCTAAGTCGGATCATGTCTCTGCTCTGCTCATGGTCCCTCTAAACAGCCCAAGTCCTCCCCGTGGCCTTTGCAGGCTCACATTGTTAGAGTTGTCTGAACCAGAACAACCCCATCTTGAGTAGGGGCTGGGTCAAATGAGGTTGAGACTTACTGGGCCATATTCCCAGATGGCTAAGGCATTCTAAGTCACAGTATGAGACAGGAGATCAGCACAAGATACAGGTCATAAAGACCTTGCTGATAAAACAGTTTGCAGTAAGGAAGCCTGTCAAAACCCACCAAAACCAAGATGGCCACGAGAGCAACCTCTGGTCGTCCTCACTGCTCCACTCCCACCAGCGCCATGGCAGTTTACAAATGCCATGGCAACATCAGGACGTTACCCTATACGGTCTAAAAAGGGGAAGCAAAGGCCAGGCACACTGGCTTACCTCTGTAACCCTAGCACTTTGGGAGGCCAAGGCAGGCAGATTGCCTGAGGTCAGGAGTTCGAGACCGGCCTGGGCAACATGGCGAAACCCTGTCTCTACTAAAAATACAAAAAATTAGCTGAGCATGGCGGTGTGTGCCTGTAACCCCAGCTAACTGGGAGGCTGAGGCATGAGAATCGCTTGAACCTGGGAGGCAGAGGTTGCAGTGAGCCGAGATCGTGCCACTATACAAGCCTGGGCAACAAAGTGAGACTGTCTCAAAAAAAAAAAAAAAAAAAAAGGCTGGGTGCTGTAGCTTGAGGCTGTAATCCCAGCACTTTGGGAGGCTGAGACAGGTGGATCACCTGAGGTCAGGAGTTCAAGACCGGCCTGGCCAACATGGTGAAACCCCATCTCTACTAAAAACACAAAGTTAGCCGGGCATGGTGGTGCGCACCTGTAATCCCAGCTACTCGGGAGGCTGAGGCAGGAGAATTGCTTGAACCCGGGAGGTGGAGGTTGCAGTGAGCTGAGATTGTGCCACTGCACTCCAGCCTGGGTGAGAGCAAGACTCCCTCTCAAAAAGAAAAACAAAAGGCGGGGGGAGGGGGGAAGCATGAATAATCCACCCTTTGTTTAGCACATCATCAGGAAATAACCATAAAAATGGGCAACCAGCAACCCTTGGTGCTGTGCTGTCTATGGAGTAGTCATTCTTTTTATTCCTCTACTGTCTTAATAAACTTTTTACTCTATGGACTCGCCCTGAATTATTTCTTGTGCGAGATCCAAGAACCCTCTCCTGAGGTCTGGGTCAGGACCCCTTTCCTGTAACAACATGGTCCTATCCCAGCTCCCTGTCTGATGTCACCTCACTCTGTTCCAGCCTGACTCTTCTCCGCCAAACACACCAAGCACACTCCCGCTCCAGGACCTTTGCAGTAGCTCTTCTGCTTGCAAGTCTTCTCCCCACAACCACGTGGCTCATTACTTCCTTTTCTTTGCCAAAAGAACTGCCCCAGCAAAGAGGCCTTTCCTAACAACTTTATGTAAAACAACACCTCGTCCCTTCATGCTTTGTCTGTAATGTGCTTTACTTTTCTTCATAGCACTAATCACCACCTGACATCATTTATATTTATTTGTTCACTTATCTTCTGTCTCCTTCACTAGAATCTGAGCTCCATGGGGGCAGGGATTCTTGTCCATGTTGTTTACTACTGTACCTCCGGTGCCGGCACATAGTAGGTGTTCAACAGGTATTTATGGGATGGATGACTCAAACCTTTCGGTGAATAAACAGTTCAGTGTTCTCATCAATCCATCCTGGTGCCCACCAAGCTAATAATATCACGGTAACAATGGCAGCTAATTTTACAGGAGCATTTCCTATGGGCCAGACCTTAGAAACGTTATCTCCTTACACAGGGCACTGCATTCAAGCCTAGAACACTGAAATTAGGTATAATCATGAGCTCAGAGGTCAGGCGACTTGCTCGAGGTCATAGGGGATGGCATCAGAAGAGGAGCACAGACATTTAGCCTGACGGCAGAACTGTGTTCTTAAACCTCAAAGTCATAATTTGCCACACGCTGGAGAAAGAAAACAGTCGAAACGGAAGCCACCTGGCGAGCTCAGGGCGCCAGGTGGGCGCGCTGCTTCCCACATATGGGAGTCCGGCCCCATCGCTCTTTGATCTTTGCAGCGTCCGTGGCCCCACCGACCCCGTCGTGAGTTATGGGAGGCACGGGACCCATAACCCAGCATTCTCAGACTCCCAGGGTCGTCAGGACACGGCGCCCCGCGCGGTGATGGATGAGCCGGCCCCAGCGCTGGCTTTGTCCGGGTTGGGCCGGTCTGAGAAGCTTCAGGCCGGCTTTGGACGGGGCGTGGCGAGAGCCGCGCCGCGTGTGTGTGTGTGTGTGTGTGTGTGTGTGTGTGTGTGTATTGGGGCGGTTGTCTTTCTCCCTTCCCTACCGGGAAAGAGGGCACAGGTGCGCCGTCAGCGCCCCAGGTGAGCTGGTAGCACTTTGAAGACCCTTTGTACCCCCACATCCAGGAGCGACCTCTCGGAGAACCCCGCCTGCCCACTCTGCGCACTTTCTGCGGCTACAAAGGCCCCGCCGTTCCCCGTCCCGCCTCCCCCGCCCTGGGCATTTCTTCCATCCCTTTTGACAGTCTAGGCGGAATAATCCTTTTGCGGCCCCGGGCCCCTGCCCGGACAGACGCGGCCGCAGCTGAGCGCGCAGCCTCGCTCCATTGTTGGGGTCCACCGAGGACCGCCCGCCGCGGCCCTTTGTCGCCCGCCCTGCGCGGGGCCGCTCCTGATGCGCCACAACTGCCGGAGCCCCTCCCGTCCCACGCGCCCTGGGCCGCGCCGAGGCGGCTCTTACGCACCGGGAGGAGTGGGCCTGCCTCGCCCGGTGCCCGCACGGCTGCTGGGCTGCGCCCGCCTTTGTCTGCCTCCTTTGTCTGCCCCGCGCCCTCGCGGCGGCGGCGCCTAGGCCTCTGGGGAGCTGGCCCAGAACTCAGAGCGCAGCTGGCGAGGGCGCGCTGGCCGGGAGCGCGCGGGGCCCAGCCCCGGGGCTGCCCCTCGGCTGGGGGCAGTCGAGACCGCCACCCGCCGCCCCTCCTCTGTCCCCTCCCCGCGCTCCCGCCCCCTTCCCTCCTGCCCGCCCACTCCCCCTTCCTTCCAGTCCCGCTCAGCCTGGGCACATCCTCCGGCTGCCCGCGCACCTCTCCACGCCGGCCCCGTTCCGCGGCTCGCCCTCAGCTGCGCTCGGCTCCCGCGGGCGCTCGGCCCCGAGCCCCTCCGCCCCCTCCCCGCCGGCCGGACAGGTAAGGCACGGCCTCGGCCCGCCCCTGGCTCCGCCCTTCCCGCCCCACCTGGCTGCGAGCCCGGACAAAGGTGGGCTACCTGGCGCGCCCAGGGGCGGGGTGCGCGGGGTCCCGAGGCTGGAAGTGAGGATGCTGCCTCCTTCCCAGCCCTCGGACCCGTCTATCCGCGAGTCCTTCCGCCGCCTCCTCTCCTCGCCGCGTCTGCCCACGGACCCTGGCTCTGCTCCCGGGCTCCCCATCCGTCCACCTGCCGCTGGACGCCCACTTTTCCACGCTCTGACACTCGGCCTCGCGCGCGCCCTCGCCGCCTTCTGGGGTCCCGGCTCGCACCTACTCTCCTCGGCACTAGCCTTCTCTCTTCCGGACCCAGTCTCCCTTTGTCTCTCTGTCTCTGAGTCTCCGGGTGGTCTCTCAGGCGGGGGGCCCCAGTCCGCCACCGCTGGAAGAAGTCTTCGAAGACTCCCTGAGCCCCGGGCAGAGCTGGCGGGCGTGCCCTCCAGCCCCTTTCGAGGCCGCCCAGGAGGCTGGGGTGTGTGGCCGGGGTCGCTGAGTGCGCCCGGAACCAGCACCGCCGGTGGCCCCGCGCCGTCCCATCTGTGCCCAGGAAGGTACTCAGCCTGGCTCCCCCGACGGCGCTGGTCTTTCGCCTGTGATCTCCCGCCTGTGGTCTCCCGCTCTGTCCCTCCTGCTCCCCACCGCCGGCTTTTGGCTTTTCTCCGTCCGCTCGTCAAGGGTCTCAGCCGCCTTCGGGGCCGGGGTATGAGATGAGAGAGGGCTGGGGTTTCCCGCCAAGTCTTTCTTGCTTTCCTCAGCTGGGTGCTCCCTGGGCCATCCTCTCCGCCCGGTGGTCTCCCCTGCCCTATATGCTCCCTCCACGCTGCCCACGTCCCAGCCCAGTGACACACCGGTGTCTGGAACCGGTTCAGTACCATGCATCTGGAGTCGGGTACACTGGGGCTCTGGGAGTGATCTTGGACAAAGGAATGCACCTCTCTGAGCCTCAGTGTTCCTGTCACAAAACAGGGATGGTGCTAGTCCCTACCTATAGGGATGTGTTTGGAAATTGTGGGGTGCCGCTTGGTGCTGGTTCACACACCCTGTGGAGGAAGGGAGGGGAGGGGAGGGGAGTCTACAGACCTGGGATAGGGTGGGGACAGGGGGCTCCACAGAAATGGATCTGAAAGTCAAGGCTTAGAGACACTTCAGAGTAACCCCCCCCCCCCCACCACAGCCTCTTCCCCCATCACACTTCCTGTCACCTTCACCTCCTCGTGCCCATACAGGCGTCCACACCCTTGCAAGCACTCTTCTCTTTCTCTCTCTCCTCCTCTTTGCTTGTCCTAAAATCAGCTAAAACAATCAGGGCCAATGGGTCACTTTTTTTCAAAATGAGATCAGTGTGGCCGAGCTGGTGTTGCCAACAACTGGTCACCCATCAGAAGGCGTCCGGTGACTCACCCCCAATTCTGAACCTCAGTCTTGGCTTGATGCCTTTAATAGCGGCACCAGCTCACAGGCCACTTCCTTTCCTCTGAGGGGATTGTCTTGCTGGCTCCTGGACCTGCTGTGTGCTTGCCCAAGCCCCCTGACCACTGTCTAGGTGGTCATAACATGTGACACACCACTCCAGGAGTCTGGCAGTGACGTGGCCTGAGTGTCTTAATGAGGGTGACTTCAGAAGAGGGAAACCTCCCAGCTGGCAGGTTCCAGGCTCCCCTGGCTGAGTTCTTGTTTCAGCCACAGCCAGGGCTGGCAACTGGAACCTTTCTCTTTAGAGGCAAGAACGGCCGGATATCCCCACGACATCCCCCATCCAGGCTCCTGCTCGAAATCCGACCTGGCAGACAGGCCCTAGTTTGGTGAACCCGGCCCTTCATACCATCTCTACCCCCTGCCTTCTGCAGCAAAGCCAGCTCAGAGGCTCAGGAACCTTGCTCAGGTCCTCTCTGCTCCCTCCGCTGCCTTCCTCCTCACTATTCAATTCATCGCCCTCCCAGTCCATAGTCCTCAGTGGCTCCCTGTGGCCACTCAGTTAACTACAGAGACCTCAGCCCAGCCTAGCCCTGTCCTGCCTGCCTCCCAGCATTGTCCCCTCTGCGTCCCAGGTTGCAGCCACGATGGAGAACTGACCATCTCCACAGCCTGCCCTCCTCTGAGCGTTTGCTAGGGCTCTTTCTGCCCTGCCCTGTGTTTGATCTCAGCCCTCAGTCTTTGCTGACCAAGGAGGTCTGATGTCCTCTCCTGTGGGAAGCACCCCGGCACTCCCTTGCCTCCCTATCTCTTGTGAACTGCACGGCATAATCCCTATCTGGGAGGGGTCTGCTCCTCCCTAGGTGGGGGCTGGGTCTCCTTCTGCTTGTGGTCCCAGTGCCTGGCATGCAGTAGGGGCTCTGTGCACACCTGTTATATTGAATGTGATTCCTGGTCAAAGGCACAGGAATGAACTGAAAACTGCAAGCCCCAGTGTCTTGCTGAGTTCTGCTGGGTCCTGCTGGCGGGGCCAGGGCGGAGCTGGCCCTCTGGCTGGGGAGGTTGGAGGGGGAGCAAGCTGCCCGGAAACCCCTGTGATACTGAGGCCCTGTATCACTCTGGAAAATGAGGGTGGTCTCTGTGCCTGTTATAGGGGTAGAAACTGAGACCAGAGAAGGAAGTGGCTCACCCCAGCCGTGCAGATTGGGTTTGAAGCCCAGCTGATCACTTAGCAGCTGTGGGACCCAGAGGGAGTTCCTTCACGTGTGTCGGCCAGGAATGTGATGGAGCAGGGACTTGCATCCCAGCCTCCCCGAACTTCCCTCAGAGGCATGAGCATGTTCCTGGGGGGCAGGTCATAGGAGCACCCCTGTTCTGGCCCAGTGGGTTGGAGCTGCCTCCCTCTTGCTCCGCTGGCCCTCTCTGCATGCCCTACTCCAGCCTTCCTTCTCAGGGGTTAGTCGCTGTGGCCAGTGGTCCCCAAGAAGAAGAAGGTTGTGGGAGGATGGCTGAATCCTTGCCAGTAGAGGCTCTGCCACCCCAGGTTCCAGCTTGACAACGTCCCATGCCCCAACACCATGACCCGCCCATGCCCCAACACCAAGACTTCTCTTGATGGGATGGGGTTGAAGGGGTGGTTATGAGGGATGAGGCTCCTGCTAGAACCCAGAGCAACTGGAAGGAGCTCACTGCAGGATGTAATGGTTTTCAGGTGTACCAGGCTCTGGGTCAGGTCCCAGCTCATGCCACCTTCCCTGGGACTCACAGCAGCTGCACTGGTGTTGGTTACTGGATGGCAGCATGAGGAGCAGTCTCGGCCAGGAATGTGATGGAGCAGGGATGATGAGTCTGAGGAGTCAGACAGCTGTGGGTTCGAATCCCAGCTCTATCACTTGCTCTACTAGGCAACCTTGGGCAAGTCCCTTGGTCATTGTCTTAATGTTCCTACACAGCCATTGTTGCTATTACCATCTGAAAAATATTATCCACTTCAGGCCAGGTGCAGTGGCTTATGCCTATAATCCCAGCACTTTTGAGAGGCCGAGGCAGCTAGCTCACTTGAGGCCAGGGGTTCGAGACCAGCCTGGCCAACATGGTGCAACCCTATCTCTACTAAAAAAAAAAAAAAAATACAAAAATTAGCTGGGAAGTGTGGTGCACGCCTATAATCCCAGCTACTTGGGAGGCTGAGGTAGTAGAATCACTTGAACCCAGGAGGCACAGGTTGCAGTGAGCAGAGGCTGCAGTGAGCTGAGATTGCACCACTGCACTCCAGCCTGGGCAACAGAGTGAGATTCTGTCTCAAAAAAAAAAAAAAAAATATATATATATATATATATATATATATATATACTTCAAAGGGTCAAGTTAAATAATGCCTATAAAGCTCTGGGCCTAGAACCTAGAACAGTAGATGATACCCAAACAAACACACAGAGCTAAATGGTCTAGGTACCAAGATAATGAAGTTTGAGGAATATGGAGGCTGAGGGTTGCTTCCCCCACCCACAAATTGCCTAGGAGAGGAGGAAGAGGGGCCACAAGTACCTATAATCTAGCAGGAGGTAGGACTCGAGTTCAGCAGGTGAGCGGGGAATGCTGGAAGCTGGAGGCCTTTGAATGGGTGGGGCCTCTGATGAACTCCCGCAAAGCCCCTGTACAGGTTTTTTAAGGTGTGAGGTCTGGGGTGGGTTGAAAATCCCAAGGCTGCTGTCGGAAACAATAAAAGCAGATGGAGCCGCCCCTGCAGGGAAGCCAAACCTCATTTGCCAGGACAATGGTCCCCTCCAGGCTGGCCTAGGACAGTCCTGCCCTGCCATTGATCACCCCACTGAGGACAGAGGACGCAGCCACCTGCGCCTGCCCCTTTGCACACCCAGGCACAGATGCACAAATGCTTCCAGGAAACTCCCTGGCCCCCACCACACCCACGCCTGCCACCTTACTCCCTCTGTCTCCCCTTCCCATAGTAACAACTACTGTTTATTTCACCCTTTCTGTGTCCCATTTACTTTATAAACATTTACTCCCCAGCCGGGTGCGGTGGCTCACGCCTGTAATCCCAGCACTTTGGGAGACAGAGGCAGGCGGATCATGAGGTCAGGAGTTCGAGACCAGCCTGGCCAAGGTGGTGAAACCCCGTCTCTACTAAAAATACAAAAATTAGCCGGGCATGGTGGTGGGAGCCTGTAATCCCAGTTACTCGGAAGGCTGAGGCAGGAGAATCGCTTGAACCTGGGAGGCAGAGGTTGCAGTTAGCTGAGATTGTGCCATCGCACTCCAGCCTGGGCAACAAGAGCAAAAATCTGTCTCAAAAAAACCAAAACAAAAAACACTTTGGGAGGCCAAAGCGAGCAGGTCACGAGGTCAAGAGATCGAGAACATCCTAATCAACACGGTGAAACTCTGTCTGTACTAAAAATGCAAAAATTAGCCGGGCGTGGTGGTGTGCACCTGTAGTCCCAGCTACTCGGGAGGCTGAGGCAGAAGAATTGCTTGAACCCAGGAGGCAATGAGCCTCCTGGTTTCAGTGAGCCAAGATCGTGCCACTGCACTCCAGCCTGGTGACAGAGCGAGACTCTGTCTCAAAAAACAAAAACAAAACAAATCAAAATAGCCAGGCATGGTGGTGCATGCCTGTAATCCCAGCTGCTTGGGAGGCTAAGGCAGAAGAATCACTTGAGCCCGGGAGGCAGAGGTTGCAGTGAGCCGAGATCGTGCCATTGCACTCCAGCCTGGGCAACAGAACGAGATTCCATCTTAATAATTTAAAAAAAAAAACAACTTTTACTCCCCAATCCTCATGACAGCTAACATTTTACAAGAGAGGAAACTGGGGCCCAGAGAGGTTAAGAAACTTGCACAGATTGTCTAGCTCCTTCTGCTTTGCTCAGTGAGGGCCCTCCCATGGGTCAGCTTGGTGGGTTTGGGCTGACATCTGTGAGCTGGAATCGGTAGTAGTGATGTCTGGGCCTCCACCTCTCATTAATGAGACCTGTGGCCTCTCACCCGGACTGTCTCCCTTATCAATGGGGACACCTGGAGGCAAGGACTGTGTCTTTGCTGGCAGAACAGCAGCTCCATGTTCTGGGACCCTCCCAAGGCCAGAGTTGTGCCTCTCCTATCAGATTGGCAAATTCCTGAGGACAGCAACTGTATCTACCCTGCTAGTTGGGAGGCTTCCCCAGGGCAGGGGCTGCTTCTGGCTTAGATTGAAAGCACTCTGCAGCCATGGGCTGGGTCCCCTAATAGTCATAGAGTCCTCTAAGGCATGACCTGGTTCCCTCCTATCCCAATGAGCCAGGACTATGTGTCCGCCCTCAGACTGGTGGTTTCCAGGAGCAGAAGCCAGGTCTCTCCCTTCAGACTGGAGCAGGTGCCCTTGTCTGGCATCCTGGTTCTGCACACAGAGGGGCTCAGCTAGTGGCTGACCACCGGGTTTCACTCTCCCCTGCGATCTCCATCGCAAGGAGGCAGCAGTCCCCAGCAGAGCAAAAGGCAGAGCTCTGTGCCTGAGAAAGACCCGTGGAGGGGTAGGTGGGGCTCTGGCTGCTCTGAGGCCTAGGGGTTGCTGAGACGCCCCTTCCTATTGGCCAGGTGGCACTTTGGGGGATACAGAGCCACAAGGAGGCAGGGAGATGGGTAGGGACTAGTCCAGGATGATCAACGCACCAGTATGCCAGTGAACACCCAGCAGGGCAGCTGCTGTGAATCTCACCCGCCCCATCCTCTATGCCACCTGCACTGCCAGGCTCCATCCATACCCGGAACACCACCACCACCCACCCACACACACAAACCACACAGAAGCACTGACTTCCTAAGTAGTCAAGTCTCATGGCAGCCTAATAATCCCATTTCACAGACAAGGGAATAGACTCATGAAGGGAGGAGATGTTGGGAGGGATCAGGAGGGGGGTTAGAACACTCTCGTTCCAAATTACCTTGGGAAGAGCTCAGCCCAGGAATTAATTTAGAATCCATACAGTTGTTCCCCAACTCTCATGTAGGATATGACTGTTTTGACTGAACAAGAAAATTACCCACTTTCCAGCCCTAGGGGTGTCAGCTCCACCTAAACAAGACAGAAGTCTGCTCCTAGGGGGCCGGGGCTCCAGGAAGCCCTAACTAGATCTGGGGCTGACTGCAGAGTGGCCACACTCTGCTAAGAGCAGATGGGCTTGGGGACTGCACTGCCCATCTCCAATTCCTGCCATTTCAGGAAGTGTCCATGTGAGTGATGAGGAGTAGCCAGAGGGAAAAGTTGGGCAGATCAATCTCAAGTTAAAGCAATTGCTGGGCCCGGGACTCATGCCTGTAATTCCAGAACTTTGGGAGGCCAAGGTGGGAGGATCACTTGAGGCCAGAAGTTCGAGACCAACCTGGGCAACATAGGGAGAGACCTCATCTCAACTAAAAATAAGAAAAAATTAGCCTGGCATGATGGTTTGTGGCTGTTGTCCCAGCTACTTAGGAGGCTGAGGCAGGAAGGTCGCTTGAGCCGGAGAGGTTGAGGCTACAGTGAGCTATGATGGTACAACTGTACTCCAGCCTGTAGGGCAGAGCAAGACTCTGTCTACAAACAAACAAAAAAGCAATCGTAAAATCTTCCTGGAACTACAGAGACATAAAACCTGAGATGATTCCTGCATTCAACAAAATCTCCTGAATCTGGGTATACAATTCCTCCCCACAGAGCTCCTAGGTTGGGAGTATCCGGAAGGGAAGAAGATTTTGCCCCTAGCTCCTGGAGGCTCAGTCCACACCCTACTGAATATTGTCTGTCACCCCTCCCCATAGGGGTCTGACAGTTGAACAGACAGACAGATGGAGGAGTCTTATCGTCATGGATCATAAATTCTCAGGCTCCCTTGGCAGACAGGGCCTTTGGGACCACCTAATCCAATGGCCCAGTGGTCCTCCTCCCCTACTCCCTGCCAAAAAGAAATGTTTTGAGTAGTGCAAATCTTTTCCCAAATGAAATTCGATCCATAATCCCAATACATAAAATCAACAAAACAGTGTTTTATAAGCAATGTAGCACTCCACCACCACCAAGAATGCCTTTCCCCAAATCAAAAATGTTTCTATTTTATGCAGACACAACACACCTTTAAGCCCTACTTGCGATCAGACTAACTCTCTTTGGCTTCTCCCACCTAGATTCTGTGCGACCACTGCTTTGCCCCAGTTTATAATAATTACTTATTTTAATTTTTGTTAAAAAATTTTTTTTTTAGAGACAGGGACTTACTATGTTGTCCAGACTGAATTCAAACTCCTGGGCTCAAGGGATCCTCCTGCCTCAGCCTCCCAAGTAGCCAGGACTAATATTTACTTATTTTAAAGCAAACCGCCGGGCGCAGTGGCTCAAGCCAGGCATGGTGCTCACACCTGTAATCCCAGCACTTTGGGAGGTCAAGGTGGGTGGATCACCTGAGGTCAGGAGTTCGAGACCAGCCTGGCCAACATAGTGAAACCCCGTCTCTACTAAAAATACAAGAATTAGCTGGGCGTGGTGGTGCGTGCCTGTAATCCCAGCTACTTGGGAGGCTGAGGCAGGAGAATCGTTTGAACCTAGAAGGTGGAGATTGAAGTGAGCCGAGATGGTGCCACTGCACTCCAGCCCGGGCGACACAGCGAGACTCACTCTCAATAAATAAATAAATAAAGTAAATCCAGGTGTAGTGGCTCACACCTGTAATCCCAGCACTTTGGGAGGCCAAGGTGGGTGGATCACGAGGTCAGGAGTTCAAGACCAGCCTGGCCAACATGGTGAAATCCTGTCTCTACTAAAAACACAAAAATTAGCTGGGCGTGGTGGCAGCGCCTGTAATCCCTCAGGAGACTGAGGCAGGAGAATTGCTTGAACACTGGAGACGGAGGTTGCAGTGAGCCGAGATTGTGCCACTGCACTCCAGCCTGGGTGACACAGCGAGACTCTGTTTCAAAATAAATAAATAAATATAAATAAAGTAAACCAATGAGAAAAAAAGAAGCTGTTCTCCATGATAGAAAATGATGTAATGGATATCAGTTACACTCATGGACGTGAGGCTGCGCTTCTAACTAGCTTTGATTATTCACGTTCAGAAAATCCTGGAGCATGCAATTAAGTAGCTGCAAATGGCAGCGAGTCTTTGAAACTGCTCACCTTATATCCCTGGAATACTCTTCAGTGAACCAGAAGCCCAAGTTATGATGGGGCCGTGCCCATGTTCAAATTGGGTAGAGAATGTATTCGAGAGTGTCTGTTATTTTTACTGCAGTTTTCAAAATAATTTTAAAAATATATTTTTAAAGTGAAGCTAGAATCAGATGCTTACAGAACCCCTGAAACATTCCTGCCAAATACAGTCGCACGAATTTGTCGCTTTGGCACATGAGTAGATTCGGGGTAAGGGAGGGAGGCTGATGGGCTCCGGTTCTCCCAGTGGGGGGTTGTCTGCTTCACATCATAATCCTTCCGCACCATCTGAGCATCACTGATATCCCTGACCCAGGATTCCCATGGGACCCGCCTTGGCCAGCCATGACTTGCTCCCCCCAACCCACTATGCAACAGGAAGGCCGATCAGCGCCGCAGGAATGCTGGTCCGACAGCTGTCCCGAGAAGCCTGGTGGCCGAGCTCCACAGTTGTCCCTCAGGCAGGCGGGGCAGGATCCCCCGAGTCTCCTGGCCCCCAAATGCAAGGCTGTTGTGGGGGAGGGGCTCAGGAATCAAAGCTGACTCCAGGCTCGATTCATCGCCTTCGTTTGCATACGGCGATGCTGACAGCTCTCCAACTCTCCCCTATAATGGGGGACAGGATGGGGGCTTGAGATAAGCCCCTTCCCCTCCCTGGTTAGTGTCTGTTTCCCAGCTGCTGGTGGCTCCTGGGCCCTGACTGCACTCAAGGAGGAAGATGCCTCTTACCGCGAGGATGAGCGGCTGCTTGAGGGAGGCAGGTGGCCCCACGGGCAATGGGGACAAGAACCATGTCCTGTGTGCACCGGGTGCCAGGAGAACCCCGGCCTTGAGATGGGCTTTGCCACTTGCTAGTTGTGCCATCTTGGATTTGTGGCTTACAACCCCCTCACCCCCAGAGCCTCGGTTTCATCATTTTAAAACCATGGAAAAGTCTCCCTGATGTACAGCGCAGTTGAGAGGAAAAATGAGATGTGGATGAAAGAAGGAAACGCGGAAAGGCCTGGGCTTCACAGCTGCTCCGGGACAGCAGCTCCTACAATTACGATTGCTTTTGTTTTAATTTGTTTTGTTTTTAATGATTCGCTATCAGACCTCAGTTGTGAAAGGGGCCGGCTGTGGGTTGTGGATGTTCCTGCCATCCCTCAGCAACTCTGGTCCAGGGCTACTCCGGGCTGCTGACCGTGCCCGGCTGGAAGGAGCAGACCCTGGGCCAGAAGCGCAGGCTTTGTGAGCAACCCGGGCCGGGCAGAAACGCCCCGGGCTGCGGGGAGGCGGAGGGGGCTGCCTCCTCCTTCCGCCTGGTTGCCTGGTGCTTTGTGACACAGCCTCCAACTGGCTTTCAGAGTGACAGAAATGGATTGGAGCCCTTGGTCGCTGTGGATCCTTGGCACGACTTCTGTAGCAGCCCACGTTTCCTCGGGGGCTCCCTGCCAGGCTGGCATCTCAGTTGCTGGGCTGTGCCAAGAGCTGTGTACAAATCCTTGGGCTTGGAGAGAGGGGCCCGTGTAGTCTTCCCCCAGCCCCTCCTCCAGCTGACACACACTGTTGCACACAGTCCACACCCATGCTCACAAACATGCTTGTGCACACACATACGCTCACACATGCTCACAACACACATGCTCTCACACACACACGAGTTCACACACATGCTCACACTCATACGTACACACCCACACACATATTCACGCTCACACATGCTGACAACACACATGCTCACACATACACACATGCTCACACACACCCACACATATGCTCACAACACATACACGCTCTCACACACACATGCACATACACACCCATACCCATACATATTCACACTCACATGCTCACAGCACACACACACACGCTCACGCACATGCTAACACTCCCACACATACACTCACAACACACACACCTACACACCCACACATTCACGCTTACACATCATCACACACACGCTCACACATGTTCACACACACATGCTAACACTCCTACACACAACACACATACATACCTACACACCCACACATATTCATGCTCTCACATGATCATAGTATACACACACGTGCACTCACACATGCTCCACACACACATGCTAACACTCCCACACACTCACTACACACCTACACACCCATACATATTCACGCTTACACATGATCATAGTACACGCACACACATGCTCACACATGCTCCACACACACGTCACGCTCACACATACATGCCAGATGCTCACACACACACACACACTCACACATCCTGGGGATTTGTTTATGATCTTCTGCCGAGGTATGAATTCTTTTTTTTTTTTTTTCTTTTGAGTCTCTCTCTGTTGCCCAGGTTGGAGTGCAGAGGCACAATCTTGGCTCACTGCAACTTCCGCCTCCAAGTTTCAAGCAATTCTCCTGCCTCAGCCTCCTGAGTAGCTGGGATTACAGGCGCATGCCATCATGCACGTCTAATTTTTGTATTTTTAGTAGAGGCGGGGCTTCACCATGCTGGCCAGGCTGGCCTCAAACTCCTGACCTCAGGTGATCCTCCCACCTTGGCCTCCCAAAGTGCTGGGATTACAGGCATGAGCAACTGTGCCCGGCCTGATACATAAATTGGATTGTGCTCAATCCACTTCTGTTCTGATCCATGGCTACCAGCGCCTATTATGTGCAGGGCCCTGGAGGGGCCGCAGAGCAGAAGGGAGACTGGGCAGAGTCCTTTATGAGCTTCCAGTCTAGCCAGGGGCTTTAAAAAACCTGACGGTCCCAGCACAAAATGACAAACGAGGTCTTCAAGAGCAGGACAAAGGCATGTGGGAGCACCAAGCGGAGAGCACATGGAGTCAGGGGACTGAACAAGGCTTCCTGGAGGAAGGGACATTTGGGTTGAGTCCCAAAGGATGGGCAGGACGTGGACGGAGAGAGATGAGGGAGGGGGGGAGAGGTTCCATGCAGAGGGGACAGGCAAAGTGAGAACAGCCAGCCAGAAAGCAGGGGTGTGTTTGGGGCCCAGGGAGCAGTCTCTGTTGCCTGTGAAGGGGAGAAAGTAGAAGTTGGAGCTGCAAAGCTTGGTTGGGGCCACATTACACAAGGTCTTCAGTGCCAAAGTAAGGAGTCTGTGGTTACATGGGAAGGCAATAGGGAGCCATAGACAGTTTTGAGCAGATAAGGGTCACAACCCGAGTAGCCATACCACCAGTATATGCTGGGTCTGGGGAGAGGATGGAGCCCCCTTGGATGGACCCCCATGGGTGCTCTGGCACTGTGCACTGAAATCCCACTTCCTCTGTCCCAGGCTGGCTGCGTGGGTGATATGTGGTGCTTGAAGGGTGGGAGGGAACAAAGATGGCATTCAGACTGGGGTTCCACTGGCCCTGAAGCAGGATGGGTACTGTGAACGGCCCCACAGCCAAGTAGGGTCTTGGCAACGGAGCTTGGGAAGGTGGCAGTCTGGGTGGGATCATGCTGCTTGGGGGTGTTGGAGTGGGGCAGGAGTGGGAGTTCATCTCCTGGCTCTGCAGGGAAGGAGCTGTCCTCCAAGACCAGCACCTAGGCTGCTCACCAGGCTCAGAGGCGGCTCTGAGGTTTACTGACAGCCTTGTGTGTCCCCGGGGACAGCAGACTAGCTGAGAAGCTGCCCACCTCTCTACTGAGCCTCCTCTGCTCTCTTGCCCGCACTGTCTGGGTTTTCTACCTCATTCCCCTCAACCCCCAGGACAAGGAGGAGGTGGTGATTCCTTTCATTGGCCAACGTCCCAAGGTTGCCCTGTCCCTAGGACGCTCTTTGGGCTTCTCCCAGGCTGTCATGTCCCTGCAGGACAGAAAGGCAGGGCTGGGTCTCGGACATGGACGGGATCCCATATGCGCTTGGCCTTTCCAGTCACAAGGAGAGCAGGGGGTGAAGTCTGGCAGTGGTCAGGCTAAATGCCAGCCCAGAGAGCAGCCCCGCTCCACTGGCCCCGAAGCAGGATTGAGGTTCCCTCTGCGCCGAACAATGCTTGAGTGACAGGCCTTTAAAATGGGCCCCTCCTCCCCCTGGGCTGCCTCAGGAACCAGGGACACAGGTCCCGCTTGCTGAGCTCTGGCCTCAAGAGCACTTGTTAGGGAAGGGCTGGAGGCAAGGCCAGTGGGACAGAGCCTTCCGTTGCTGGTGACGTGACCAGGACAGTAGCAGGGACTGTGGTGCAGGGTCTGTGGCCTTAGGAATGGATGCAGGTGTGATGGGAGACAGGGTTGTCACAACAAGCCTGTCCCAGGGTCCCACGCACGTCACCAAGGCTCACCTAGTATCTTCAGCCAGATCCCCGGGATAGGGGACAAGATGGAAAGTGACGGCCACCTCCTTGTCTCCATCCACAGTTCTAGGAAGAGCTGAGCTGTGGACAGTGGGGGCCAGGGCCCAGGATCCCAGGGGACCAGGACATGCCAGGCTGGGATGGAGGCAGAACTGGGTGAAGCCACCACAGACCCTGCGAGGCTGGAGAAGGTGTTTCCCCCCTCCCCTCCACGAGTGCGTGGTCAGAGCTTCGAGGGCACAGCAGTTTCCCTGCCCTACCACCCTCCCTCGGGGTCGGGGCTAAGGTGACACTGGGGTGGGCCAGCCAGCATGGGGGCCGCAGGGAGAGGCGCCGGGAAGCAGGGAAACATCACAGGCCCACCAACCTTTTCTCAGCCCGGGACAATTATATGGCCACAAATCACAAAGAAACGGTGGCGTAAGCACCCTTGCCAGCCTAGTGGAATACTCGGGAGGCCATAAAAATTCAATTAGCCTGGCTAACCTAGTGCCCAGCTCCAGGATACAGTGAGGTTGGTACAATGGAGAGGGGTGCGTGGAGGAGCAGCTGCGGGTGGTGCATGGGGGCAGGAGGTCTCCAGAGTCTGACAGTCGCCCCCACCACCCCCTGAGCTGCAGCTTCTCCCTCCAGTGTGGAGGGAGGGCACTGGGTCCCCTGAGGGGGATGTCCTGAGGCTAGGTCGGGTTGGCTCAGTCTACCCTGCAGGGGTCAGAGCCAAGTCTGCAAAGCTGTTCCCAAAGCCCCTCCCCCAGGGGAAGGGACAGTGTCAGAACATTCTGGGGCCTCAGAGCTCATCATGAGAGGAGAAGAGAAAGGCAGAGCTGGGCCATCCTGGGACAGCCACACGGGGTTCAGGGCTCAGGGACAGGAATGACACAGTGCCACTTACTAGGTGTGACTTAACCTCTCTGAGCCTTAATTGCCACTTCAGAAAAATGGGGAAAATAACAGGAGCCATTTCAGAGAGCTCTTGAAAGGGCGAAGTGACATGAATTCACACAAAGCACTTAACGTGGGTCCTGCCTACAGCGTGCGCTCAAACGCTATTATTCCATTTGTATGGAATTAGGCTCCGAGTCAAGTCTCAGGGGCCAGAGGCATATTTCTGAGCTCTGAGGGACTCGGTTCCTTCTAGGGGACTTGGTAAGGGGCAGAGGTTTGTGCAGAGAAAGGAATTCTGGACTAATCTGGAACTTGAATGCTGCTGAAACGATTTAAGCCGGGGGTTCTCAGCCTCCGTACTGTTGTTTTTCTGGGCCGGATGATTCTTGGTTTGGGGGGCTGTCCTGTGCATTGTTGGGCGTTTAGCAGCATCCACGGGCTCCAACCTCTACCTGCCAGTAGCACTCCCCAGTTTTGACAACTAAAATATGTCTTCAGGCATTGCCAAATGTCACTGGGAGCAAAATCTCCCTCTATGGCTGTTGAGAAAAACTGGGCTTTAATCATTTGAGTGAGGGGCAGCAGAGAGAGGCCTGGGGCTGCGCATTCATGGTGTTGCTCTTCTTGCAGGGAGGAGCCAATGGCTGGGCCTGCCATCCACACCGCCCCCATGCTGTTCCTCGTCCTCCTGCTGCCCCTGGAGCTGAGCCTGGCAGGCGCCCTTGCACCTGGGACCCCTGCCCGGAACCTCCCTGAGAATCACATTGACCTCCCAGGCCCAGCGCTGTGGACACCTCAGGCCAGCCACCACCGCCGGCGGGGCCCGGGCAAGAAGGAGTGGGGCCCAGGCCTGCCCAGCCAGGCCCAGGATGGGGCTGTGGTCACCGCCACCAGGCAGGCCTCCAGGCTGCCAGAGGCTGAGGGGCTGCTGCCTGAGCAGAGTCCTGCAGGCCTGCTGCAGGACAAGGACCTGCTCCTGGGGCTGGCATTGCCCTACCCCGAGAAGGAGAACCGACCTCCAGGTTGGGAGAGGACCAGGAAACGCAGCAGGGAGCACAAGAGACGCAGGGACAGGTTGAGGCTGCACCGAGGTAGCTGGAGGGCTGCGAGGGGTGGGGATGGGGGTGATTCCTGCCATGGACTGAGGGGAGCAGGAGAGGATGCAGGCAAGGGTCAGGGGCGTGAGGTCCAGAGGAGAGGAGGGGTCTCACTGAAGCCAGAGGGACCTGGTAAGGGGAGGAGGCTGGGAGAGGCCTGGGGTTGGGGCATGGGAAGAGGAGAGGGATGTGTTGCAATAGAATCTGTCTTATCGCGGCCCGGTGCCGTGGCTCACGCTTGTAATCCCAGCACTTTGGGAGGCCGAGGCGGGCGGATCATGAGATCAGGAGATCGAGACCACGGTGAAACCCCGTCTCTACTAAAAATACAAAAAATTAGCCGGGCGTGGTGGTGGGCGCCTGTAGTCCCAGCTACTTGGAAGGCTGAGGCAGGAGAATGGTGTGAACCCAGGAGGCGGAGCTTGCAGTGAGCTGAGATGGCGCCACTGCACTCCAGCCTGGGTGACAGAGCGAGACTCCGTCTCAAAAAATAATAATAATAATCTGTCTTATCAACAGATCATCCTCCTGAATCAGGAAGTTCTACCTTGTATCTGACCTAAATTTCTCCTACTTTAAGTTCTGAGTAGAAATGGAACAGTTCAGCGCCCTCCAAGCACATTTCTTACTCGACTCTGACGCATCCGGTAGGAGCTAAGAGCCTAGACTCTGAAGCCAGGTCTGCCCGAGATCAGGTCCTGCCTCCACCACTAGGGTGTGGCCCTGGGCAAGTTCTCTTTCTGTGCCTCGGTTTTCCCCTCTGTAAAGCAAGGAGACTGGTCCCATCCCATCTACCCTCAGTGTCGTTGCAGAGACTTGGTTAGTGGGGCGCTTGGAGCTCAGCTGGCAGGGCCATGAGCAGTCATTGTTCTGGTTAACCTCAGCCCCCTGCTGAGGCCAACTCAGTGTCCTCCAGCCTGGACGCAGGTGACTCCAGGAGAGGCATCGCTTGCCTACCGCTCCTGCCTCTGCCCTATTTGTCTCAGTGCTCCCCTAGCCCTTCCCACCTTCCTTAACGTTTCCCCCACATCCCCTGGGAGCTAGCTAGCCCCCTGCTGGCCCAGGCTTCCCCCTCCCCGTGCCCATTCAGTCTCAGAGCAGACATGTCCCCTCAGCTCCAGTCAGGTGGCTCCTCCCAGCCTTGCCTGGCCCTAAGCCAGGGAACTTGGCTTCTAAGCTTTCCATGTGACCCGACTGCCTCTAGGGACATGCCGAGTGCCACAAATGCAGTGGTGACAGCAGGGTTCTTTGGCAGGAAGGCAATGGAGCTTCAACACCCCTTCTTGTGCAAACAGCTGAGGCTGGCTTCCCTGTGAGGCCTGAGAACCCCCCAAGAGGGCAGAGGTCAGTCAGGGTCCCCCGGCTTCGACTTTCAGCCTCCCACTCCTGGAGTTACCTGTGTCAGCTTTCAGGGGAGGATGCTGGGACCTTTGAGGACAGCTAAAGGGCACACGTGGGGTGTGGACCCGTCCTGCTGGGCTCCCACTCCGCCAGCTCCAGGGCTGCAGCCAGGCCTCCTGGGAGAGTTGATATGGTGAGGAGGAGGTGGGGAACGGAGAAGGTTTGCGGGCTAGGCCCTGCTCTGCTAATGACTGGCTGTGAAACCTCAGGCCAGGCTGGGCGTGGTGGCTCACACCTGTAATCCCAGCACTTTGGGAGGCTGGGCAGGCAGATCACTTGAGATCAGGAGTTGGAGACCAACCTGGGCAACATGGAGAAACCCCATCTCTATCAAAAATACAAAAATTAGCCAGGGGTGGTGGCGCATGCCTGTAATCCCAGTTACTCAGGAGGCTGAGGTGGGAGAATCACTTGAACCCTGGAGGCAGAGGTTGCAGTGAGCCAAGATTGAGCCCCTGCACTCCAGCCCTGCTGGAGCTGAATCCAGACCCTGCTACTCATGAGCTGTGCATCCTTGCGTGAGTCACCTAACCTCTCTGTGCTTCAGTTTCCTTCCCTGTAGATGAGACTGAAGGAGCACCCACTTCCCAGAGCTCTTGCAGTAGTTAGACGAAATAACGCTTGTGACACAACTCCTCTGGGACCCAGCACACAGCAGGTGCTCCATTAATGGGGTGATGACTAATTGTCACCACACAGGATGCACTCACTTGTGTGTGATAAGCAGTGATTCCCACCTCCCAGCTTCCTCAAAGGCCACTGCAATGATTCTCAGCCTCATGACATTTCTCCCTACTCAAACTTCACCTCCTCCAGGAAGCCTTCCATGGTTAATCCTACTAGTTCCTATTTGTTATACTTACATATCTGGCTGCGCCCAGCCAATCTGGACTTGGACTTGCTGGAATGTTGCTTTACAGGGAGAATCCTTGGACTGTCTCCCCAGCGACACTGCAAGTTCTTCCAAGACATTTTCCTCCGAGTTCCCATCCCCCAACCTCCCAAGAAGGGTAGGAAGCAGGAATGGGGGCTGAACCAAGGGCTTGTCACACAGTGCCTGCTGCCTCCTAGTTTGCAGCATAAATTGTGGGTTCTACTGTAGACTGCCACGAGGTGGCAAGCAGATATAGCCCCTGTGCTCCCCACCCTGTGTCTCAGGCCGAGCCTTGGTCCGAGGTCCCAGCTCCCTGATGAAGAAGGCAGAGCTCTCCGAAGCCCAGGTGCTGGATGCAGCCATGGAGGAATCCTCCACCAGCCTGGCTCCCACCATGTTCTTTCTCACCACCTTTGAGGCAGCACCTGCCACAGAAGAGTCCCTGATCCTGCCCGTCACCTCCCTGCGGCCCCAGGTAAGGGGTCCCCAAACAGCCTCGGATCTGGAAGGGTCCTTGAGCCCATGTCATGGAAAGCCCTCTTAATACATGTAGGGAGACTGAGGCACGGGGGCAGGAGGCCACAGAGCTTACTTAGATTGAAACCAGATCTCCTGCTGCCCATCCAGTCTAGCTCCAGCCCTGGTGGGTGCTCCATCCTGACAAGGGTCTGCCACTGTCCAGGGCAAAGTGCTCCCGGGGGCCCACTCTGGGGACAGCCAAGGAGGCAAGCGGTAGCTCAGCATGCTGGTGTCTGCATGGAGAGCAGCAAGGCCTGGGGAGGAGCTTTCTGTGTACAGAGGAGCATGAAGCATAATAATGGTGATTTTTAAAACTGTGTCGTCAAGACCCAGAATTAATAAGCATTAGCTAACACTTGGACCCATCTGCATCAGATCTTTAAAAAAGATATGTGGGCTGGGTGCGGTGGCTCATGCCTGTAATCCCAGCACTTAGGGAGGCCGAGGTGGGCAGATCACGAGGTCAGGAGTTCGAGACCAGCCTGGCCAACATAGTGAAACCCCATCTCTACTAAAAATACAAAAATTAGCTGAGCGTGGTGGCGCATGCCTGTAGTCCCAGCTACTCGGGAGGCTGAGGCAGGAGAATCGCTTGAACTTGGGAGGCGGAGGCTGCAGCGTGTCAAGATCGCCCCACTGCACACCAGCCCGGGTGACAGTGTGAGACTTTGTCTCAAAAAAAAAAAAAAAAAGATATGTGGGGCGGGCATGTTGGCTCAAGCCTGTAATTCTAACACCTTAGAAGGCCAAGGCACGAGGGTCACTTGAGCCCAGGAGTTTGAGATTATCCTGGGCAACATAGTGAGACCCTGTGTCTACAAAACTTTTTTTTAAAATTAGAGAGGCATGAGGGCATGTGCCTGTAGTACCAGCTACTTGGGAGGCTGAGGCAGAAGGATCGCTTGAACCCAGGAGGTCAGGGCTGCAGTGAGCCATGATTGCACCACTGCACTCCAGCCTGGGCGACAGAGTGAGACCCTGTCTCAAGGGAAAAAAAAAATGTGGAGAGAAAGTAAGCGAGCAAATGTGGCAAAAACACTACCCACTGGTGATTCTTGAAGAGGGGTATATAGGAGCTGACCGCATCATTCTTGCACCTCTTCTGTGGCTTTTAAAGGTTTTCAGGCCGGGCGCGGTGGCTCATGCCTGTAATCCCAGCACTTTGGGAGGCCAAGGCGGGCACAAGGTCAGGAAATCAAGACCATCCTGGCTAACATGGTGAAACCCCATCTCTACTAAAAATACAAAAAAAAAAAAAAATAGCCGGGCGTAGTGGCAGGCACCTGTAGTTCCAGCTACTTGGGCGGCTGAAGCAGAGAATTGCTTGAACCCGGGAGGCAGAGCTTGCAGTGAGCCAAGATCACGCCACTGCACTCCAGCCTGGGCGACAGAGTGAGACTCCATCTCAAAAAAAAAAAAAAAAAAAAGGTTTTCAAACTAAAATTATTTAAAAGGATCAATAATATATATGTATAAAAAATACATAAAAAAGAAATAGGCCAGGTGCAGTGGGTGGCTCACGCCTGTAATCCCAGCACTTTGGGAGACCGATGCGAATAGATCACCTGAGGTCAGGAGTTCGAGACCAGCCTGGCCAACATGGTGAAAACCCGTCTCTACAAAAATACAAAAGAAATAAAGCTTTTTTAGCAGCAGATCTTTCTTATCCTTTTTTGGGGTCTTGCACCCCCTTGAGATTGTGATAAAAGCTGCAGACCATTTCCCAGGAATACATGGTTATCCGTCTTATCATCCAAGGCCCCCTGCAGGCCAGCCTAGAAGGTGCGGTTCCTGCCCATGCCCTAGTGCTCGCACATGCCCATGTGTAGATCCAGCTATTGCTGAGGACCTCTAGCCCTCTGCATTCCTGGGGCCACTGGCCCAGGCTGTGAGTGGGACTGAGCCCTGGTTGTGGCCTTAATGGTGCCACGGATTGCTGGTAACCTCTGCAGAGAGAGGAAGGGATGGGAAAGTCCAGTGAGTGGCTGGGCTACTTCCAACACCCTCCTCGTGGGCTTAAAGACCCTGGGCAAGCAAGGTTGCCTTCCCAGCCTGCAGGTGGTCTCTGCCCCTCCTCAGAGGGCCTGGTAGGTAACTCACCTGTGTGTGTCTGCATGGTCCTTCTTGAGTAATGGCTGCACAGGAAGGAAATTACCTAGTGGCCACTGGAACAAGAGCCTCCGGCAGCCATCTTTATGTCCTCGGGCTGAGACTCCAGGCTGCCCAGCAGAGGATAAGGTGGCCTCTGAGAAGCCTCTTTTTTGCCCTCTGACCTTGGGACTCCACACTCCTGCTTCCATGGATTTGAAGGTTCCAACATCCCCCTTCTCCACGGTCTCCAGCAGGCACAGCCCAGGTCTGACGGGGAGGTGATGCCCACGCTGGACATGGCCTTGTTCGACTGGACCGATTATGAAGACTTAAAACCTGATGGTTGGCCCTCTGCAAAGAAGAAAGGTATGCCCACCTACCCCACTACCTTCCATGCCTGGGTGCCCTGCCCTCCCGCACCATCTGTTGAGGTGGGGGCCCCAGTGAGCCCTGTCTGATCTTCAGATGTCCAAAGGTGGGATGTGGGGAGAGGGGGAGCATGGAGCCTAACCTGGAAACACCACTTGGAATGGAGAATGCTGTCAAATGCTTATCACGTGCCACACACTTCCATGTTTCCACTCATGTTACCCTGAGGGAAAATACCTGTTAGGTCCATAGTACTGTTGATCCCATTTTAGAGAAGAGAAAACCGAGGCAGAGACAGAGGGGTACAGTGCCTTGTCCAAGCCATGCTGTAGGGTGGTGGTATGGGCATTCCAACATCTGAGTCCCTGTGCTTAACCTCTGCTCTGCTGGGCCCCAGCTTCTGACGACAGATCTTCTTATCCCCAGAGAAACACCGCGGTAAACTCTCCAGTGATGGTAACGAAACATCACCAGCCGAAGGGGAACCATGCGACCATCACCAAGACTGCCTGCCAGGTACCAGCCAGCACCCACATTCAAGGCACCAGGCTGGGTGCTGGGAGGGAACCTGGGTGGGAGTGGGGGTTCCCACATGTGCAGGACCTGAGAATCCTTGACCCTTCATGGATGATAAATAATAACAACAGCTGCCACTTTCCTGAGAGTTGCTGTCAGACATCCATTCATTTCATACATTATTCACAGCCAGGCACGGTGGCTCACACCTGTAATCCCAGCACTATGGGAGGCTGAGGCGGGTGGAACACCTGAGGTCAGGAGTTTGAGACCATCCTGGCCAACATGGCGAAACCCCATCGCTACTAAAAATATAAAAATTATCCGGGCATGGTGGAACATGCCTGTAATCCCAGCTACTCGGGAGGATGAGACAGGAGAATCAATCGCTTGAACCTGCAAGGCAGAGTTTGCAGTGAGCTGGGATCATGCAACTGCACTCCAGCCTGGGCGAAAAGAGGGAAACTCCATCTCAAAAAAAAAAAAATACCCTGGGCATGGTGGCTCATGCCTGTAATCCCAGCACTTTGGGAGGCCGAGGCAGGCGGATCACGAGGTCAGGAGTTTGAGACCAGCCTAACCAACATGGTGAAACCCCGTCTCTACTAAAAATACAAAAATGAGCTGGGCATGGTGGTGTGCGCCTGTAATCTCAGCTACTTGGGAGGCTGAGGCGGGAACATTGCTTGAACCCGGGAGGCGGAGTTTGTGGTGAGCTGAGATCGTGCCATTGCACTCCAGCCTGGGCAATAAGAGTGAAATTCCGTCTCAAAAAAAAATACATTACTCACAACAACGCAGTTTTCAAGCCAGGTGATTGAGCCCCAGAGAGGCTGTCTTGCCCAAGGTCACACGGTTAAGAAGTGGCTCCAACCTGGCCTGGCTGGAAAGCCTCTTCACCACAGCCCCATGCTGCCTTAAATCGGGATGATCCTCTCTTGCCCTCTTCCTCCTGACACCAGGCAGGGCTTAATGCTGTCCTTGTCCCATCACAACACTGCCAGGCATTCTGGAGATGCTTTTGGTGACATCCTCACTGTTCGGCAGCCGTCTCCATGGAGACAGTCTAAAAACAAGAAGCCGGACGTTGTAACTAATGTCCTAAACCCTGGGGGCCCTTGGGGGTCTGTCGGACCTTCCAGGAAGCAGATACTGAGGTAAGTTAGAAGTGTGAGGCCGGGTGCAGTGGCTCACACCTGTAATCCCAGCACTATGGGAGGCCGAGGCGGGAGGATCCCGTGAGCCCAGGAGTTCAGGACCAGCCTGGGCAACACGGGAAGATTCCATCTCCAAAAATAGTAATAATTTTAAAAAATAACCAGGCTTGGCTGGGTGCGGTGGCTCACGCCTATAATCCCAGCCCTTTGGGAGGCCGAGGTGGGTGGATCACAAGGTCAGGAGTTCAAGACCAGCCTGGCCAAGAAGGTGAAACCCCATCTCTACTAAAAATACAAAAATTAGCCGGGCATGGTGGCAGGTGCCTGTAATCCTAGCTACTCAGGAGGCTGAGGCAAAGAATTGCTTGAACCTGGGAGGTGGAGGTTGCAGTGACCCGAGATTGCACGACTGCACTCTGACAGAGCGAGACTCTGTCTCAAAATAAAACAAAAATAAAAAAATAAAAAATTAACCAACCAGGCTTGGTGGTGTGCGCCTGTGGTTCCAGGTATTCAGGAGGCTAAGGCAGGAGGATCACCTGAGCCTCGGGGGTCAAGGCTGCAGCGAGATATGATCGCACCACTGTACTCCAGCTTGGGTGACAGAGCAAGACCCTGTCTCAACAAAACAAAACAAAAAGTGCAACAGATTTATTTTGGGGTGGGCTAGGGGTGGGAAACACTTGTGAATGATGAAAGGTGGAGGAAGCATGGAGGAAGCTTCAGACATCATGCACCGGATGGGCGCTCCAGTACAGAGGTGGCCTGTTAGACGAGGCCCGTGCTGAGCAGAAATGGCTGGGCCCCAGAACCCCCATGCCTGTCATTGGCAGGGGCTGCTGGGAACAGCCTGCCATGGGCCAAGGTGGCCCTGAAGCTGTACCAGCTGGAGGCCGCCAGCAAGCGCTTTCCCCAAGAGAGATCTGAGCGGCACACCTCCACGGCACCACGATTGTTAGATCAGTGACCAGAATATTCTACAAAACAGCAACCAAACCAGCAATTAGCATTGTATAAGGCAAACCACCAGCTCCCTGACAGGCTGCTTCATTCCCAAACCATTGTTTTCACCCTGGGCACAAAGAAAAGGCCCGCATTTGGGCCGACTGGACAGTCGCTCTGGGAGCCGGCTCCATGGCAGGTGCCCAGGACTTCAGTTTCCCCATCTGTCAAAAGAGGACATTGGTGTTGGGGATCCTGAGGCCCCTCCCAGCTCTGAGCTGACTCCACACCTGGCAGCCCCCAGCTGTTCTACTGGCTCTGTCTGGGAGGAGACCTCACACCACCTTCGCTCTTCCCATGATCAATCAGTTCCCTATCTGAGGCAGCTGGGGTCTCTGCCACCGATCCTTGGGGGCCTCGGCCATGACATCTCTCTGTGGTTCCACTCAGGAGCCTTGCACACCAGGTGGCCCACCCCGCCAGGGCACGGCCTGCCACAGAGATGATGGATCTCTTGTCCAGTGGGACCGAGTGCAGGGCTGCGGGGAGGGGCGGCTCAGCTTGGCTGACTGCGTGTGCTCTCTGTGTTGGCAGGGACTTGCTGCGACCTGCGGGAGCATCTCTGCACACCCCACAACCGAGGCCTCAACAACAAATGCTTCGATGACTGCATGTGTGTGGAAGGTGGGTCCAGACTCCTTTGCGGGGGGCTCCCCATGCTCTGAGAACCACAAAGCCTCCCTTTCTCGAAGCTGCTTCTGCACCGAGTGGGGGACAAGCTTTCCTGGCAGAGGGTGGATCATGGGCCTGCGGCGGGGGTGTAGGTGGGAGAATCCCTCGGGAGCCGAAGACGTGAGCAAGAACAGCTTTATCAGTGCCTTCCCAATCTGTGAACTCATTTAGTACTGATTCTTGGCATCATTTCTGAGATTTGCTTTTCTCAACTTTTGAAATACAAGCTGGCGCAATCTCCCACTATCTGGAAGAGAAGGGAGGAGATAGGAGCACATCTCTTTAAATTAGATCCAGCCTCAGAAGGCTGCCGCTTTCACACCAGAATTCTATCCCAGCGGAGGCATTGAAGTGTGATAATGGGGTGGGGGTGGGTTTCCCAGCATGTCCCAGGGAAGGATGCACTTGCCCAGCTGCCTCTTTAACTCCTCCGTGCCCCCACCTCGCCTAGGTGTGCTGGGCTCTGTGCTGAGCACTTTTCTACTGAAATCCCCATGACCACCCCTAGAAAGGGGCTATGATGATCCCCACCATACAAATAAGCCAACTGGGGCACAGAAAGCTTAATGATGCCCAAACTTACACAGCCAGGAAAGTGGGGGGAATAGTTTCAGGTTTTTGTTTTGTTTTGACAGGTTTTACTCTGTCACCCAGGCTGGAGTGCAGCAGTGCAGTTTTGGCTCACTGCAACCTCTGCTTCCCAGGCTTAGGTGATCCTCCCATCCCAGCCCTGCAGGTAGCTCTGACTACAGGCGCATGCCACCAGCCCAGCTAATTTTTGTATTTCTGGTAGAGGCAGAGTTTTGCCATGTTCCCTAGGCTGGTCTCAAACTCCTGACCTCAAGCAATCCACCTGCCTTGGCCTCCCAAAGTTCTGGGATTACAGGCATGAGCCACCACACCCAGCCAGTTTCAATTTTGTATTCTGCAAAGTTTCAAATATATACTAAAGTAGTTAGAATAGTCTAATGAACGCCCATTTCTCATCACTCTGCTTCAGTAAATACCAACTCACGGCCAATCTGTGTCTATCATCTCTCACACGCTTTCCTTATTCCGACATGATTTCTAAGCAACTCCTGGGAGCTTACAGGTATTTCACCTGTGAATATTTTAGTGTGTACCTCTGAAAGACAAGTACTCTTTTAAAAACAAAATGCCAAACATGAACGATAATTAATCAGTTCCATCCAATATCAAATCAGCATTCACACATCTCCTGGATGGGGGAATTGGGGCTCAGCCCCTCTGTGGACCTGAGATACATGCCCCGTTTTGCTCATATTAGCCTCAGAGAGTTATCTACCATGATCGTGCCACTGCACTCCAGCCTGGATGATGGAGCGAGACCCTGTCTTAAAAATGATAATAATAAATCTTTTTCTTCCCAGTTTTTAAAATTGTGGACTTTTAAATTTAATTTAATTATTTTTTGAGACAGGGTTTCACTCTGTCACCCAGGCTGGAGTGCAGTGGCGCAATCCCAGCTCTCTGTAGCTTTAACTCCCGGGCTCAAGGGATCCTCCCGCCTCGGCAATAAAGCTATGTAGTTCTGATTATTCACTCATCTAATCAGTTAAATATTTAGGGAGCACCTACTGTGTATCAGACATTGCTCTGGACACTGGGGGGTTCAGTAGTGAAAAGAACCAGCAAGTTCTGTGCCCATGAATTACATTCTAGTGATATGAGCAGACAACAATCAAATACATAGATAGTATGTCTTTAGAAAATAATAAGGGCTATGGCCGAGCATGGTGGCTCATGCCTGTAATCCTAGCACTTTGGGAGGCCGAGGCAGGAGGATCACTTGAGGTCAGGAGTGAGACCAGCCTGGCCAACATGGTGAAACCCTGTCTCTACTAAAAATACAAAAATTAGATGGGCATGGTGGCACTTGCCTGTAATTCCAGCTACTCAGGAGCCTGAGGCATGAGAATCGCTTGAACCCGGGAGGCGGAGATTGCAGTGAGCCGAGATCCTGCCATTGCACTCCAGCCTGGGTGACTGAGTGAGACTCTGTCTCAAAAAGAAAAAAAAAGTAAGTAATAAGGGCTATAAAGATAATAATGTGATAATGAGTCCTACAGTTGTTTTAGAAAGGGTAGACAGAAGTGGGCATTGGAGGCCAGGGGGGTGGTTCATGCCTGTAATCCTAGCACTTTGGGAGGCCGAGGCAGGCAGATCATGAGGTCAGGAGTTTGAGACCAGCCTGGCCAACATGGTGAAATCCCATCTCTACTAAAAATACAAAAATTAGCCAGGTGTGGTGACGCGCACCTGTAATCCCAGCTACTCAGGAGGCTGAGGCAGGAGAATCTCTTGAAACCAGGAGGCGGAGGTTGCAGTGAGCTGAGATCGTGCCTCTGCACTCCAGCCTGGGCAACAGAGAGAGACTCCGTCTCAAAAAAAAAAAAAAAAAGAAAGGGTAGACAGAAGTGGGCATTGGAGGCCAGGTGGGGTGGTTCATGCCTGTAATCCCAGCATTTTGGGAGGCCAAGGCAGGTGGATCCTTGAGCCCAGGAGTTGGAGACCAGCCTTGGCAAGGTAGAGAGACACTGTCTCTACCAAAAATACAAAAAAAAAAAAATTAGCCGGGTGTGGTGGCGCACACCCATAGTACCAGCTACTTGGGAGGCTGAAGTGGGGAGGATCACTTGAGCCCAGGAGGCAGAGATTGCAGTGAGCCGAGATCTTGCCATGCCACTGCACTCCAGTCCAGGCAACAGAGCAAGACCCTGTCTCAAAAAAAAAAAAAAAAAAAAAAAAGGGAGGCCTGGCATGGTGGCTCATGCCTGTAATCCCGTCACTTTGGGAGGCCGAGGCAGGCAGATCACTTGAGGCCAGGAGTTCAAGACCAGCCTGGCCAACATGGTGAAACCCCATCTCTGCTAAAAAAAAAAATACAAAATTAGCTGGGTGTGGTGGCGCATGCCTGTAATCCCAGCTACTCGAGAGGCTGAGGCAGGAGCATCACTTGAACCCAGGAGGCAGAGGTTGCATGAGCCAAGATGGTGCCGCTGCACTCCAGCCTGGGTGACAAGAGCAAAACTCCATCTCAAAAAAAAAAAAAAAAAAAAAAGCAATGGCTCTCCATAGGATGTTTTACAGGGAAGGGCAGAATTTGAGCCACTTAAAAAAAAATTAATAACCTTTTTCCTTTCCAATTTTCAAAATTATAGACTTTTTAATTGAATGTATCTGTGTATTTTATTTTTTAATTTTTTTGAGACAGAGTCTCACTCTGTTACCCAGGCTGAACTACAGTGGTGCAACCAAGGCTCACTGCAGCCTGGAACTCCTGGGCTCAAAGGATCCTCTCATGTTAGCCCCTCCTTCCTGTAGTTGGGACTACAGGTGTATGCCACAATGCCTGGCTAATTTTTACATTTTTTGTAGAGATAGGGTCTCCCTATGTTGCTTAGGCTGGTCTGGAACTACTGGGCTCAAGCGATCCTCCCACCTCAGCCTCCCAAAGTGCTGGGATTACGGGTGTGAGCCACCGTACCCTGTGGACTTTATTTTTAGAGCAGTTTTCTAGAAAAATTTCACAGAATGTCGTTCTCATATACCTGCTTTGCCCCTGCATGCAGTTTCTCCTATTAATAACATCTTGCAATCATGTGGTAGATTTGTTTGTTTGTTTGTTTTCTGAGAGGGAGTCTAGCTCTGTCGCCCCAGCTGGAGTGCAGTGGCATGATCTTGGCTCACTGCAAGCTCCACCTCCCGGGTTCATGTGATTCTCCTGCCTCAGCCTCCCAAGTAACGGGGATTACAGGCACCCACCACCATGCCTGGGTAGTTTTTGTATTTTTTTAAGTAGAGACGGGGTTTCACCATGTTGGCCAGGCTGGTCTCAAACTCCTGACTTCAAGTGATCCACCTGCCTCGGCCTTACAAAGCGCTGGGATTATAGGCGTGAGCCACCGTGCCCGGCCTCTCTTGGTACATTTGTTGCTTGACAAACCAATAGTGATGTATTATTATTACTAACTGAAGTCAACGTAAGTTTTAGTTCACTGTGCGGTGCATTCTGTGGGTTTTGACAAATGCATGCCATGTCCCACCATTACGTGTCACACAGAATATGTTCACCGCCCTGAGTCTTCTCCGTTCTCCTTCCGTGTTCATTCCTCCCCTCTTCTGGGTTCGTGTCTTTTAAGCTCACTGGGGCTGCCGTGAGGAAGCTGGGTTGTAGGGCAGAATAAAGAAGGCAGGAGGGAGCTGGCTGGCCCCGAGCGTGCAGGGGAAGGAAGGGGATGGCACGGGCCCTTCGCGCCTCTGACCCCCCTTGCCTCCACTCGCCCAGGGCTGCGCTGCTATGCCAAATTCCACCGGAACCGCAGGGTTACACGGAGGAAAGGGCGCTGTGTGGAGCCCGAGACGGCCAACGGCGACCAGGGATCCTTCATCAACGTCTAGCGGCCCCGCGGGACTGGGGACTGAGCCCGGGAGGTTTGCACAAGCCGGGCGATTTGTTTGTAACTAGCAGTGGGAGATCAAGTTGGGGAACAGATGGCTAAGGCTGCAGACTCAGGCCCAGGACACTCAACCCCAGGAGGGGAGCCGCTCGGCGAATGAGCTGGGTGGGTGCCCAGGAGCCGGCCCGCAGCACCTGCACACACGAAGTCCAGACCCACGCAGCCTCCATCCCGCGTGTCTTGCTCTCCGCGATGGCAATGCCGAGAGTGCCCTCTACTGTCCGACTCCAGCACTGCAACAGCTTCAAGTTCAAAACCAAGAGGCGTTTTTGAGAGTGGAAAAGAAATTTAAACTTCCCGAAAGAAGGTCCACCATCAGGAGATGAATATGGAACATCTCCTATGTACCAGGCACTGTGCTAAGTGCTGGAATACATCATCTCATTGAATTATCACAACGACCTTTTCAAGTAGGCATTATCACCATGCGACAGGTTGAGGACCGTGAGGCACGCTGGAGTTATTTGACTCGACTTGCCCAGGGTCCCAGGTCAGTGCTCCTCAAACCTGAACATGCTAAGAGTCACCTGGAGGTCCAGTTAAAAATGTACATCTGGCCGGGCGCGGCGGCTCACGCTTGTAATCCCAGCACTTTGGGAGGCCAAGGCGGGTGGCTCACCTGAGGTCAGGAGTTCGAGACCAGCCTGGCCAACATGGGGAAACCCCCGTCTCTATTAAAAATACAAAAATTAGGCCGGGCGTGGTGGTGCACACCTGTAATCCCAGCTACTCGGAGGCTGAGGCACCAGAATCGCTTGAACTTGGGAGGCAGAGGTTGCAGTGAGCAGAGATCGTGCCACTGCACCCCAGCCTGGGGGACAAGAGTGAAACTCCATCTCAAAAAAAAAAAAAAAAAAAAAAAAAAGCACATCTGACTCAGTGGGCTCTGTGCTCTAACAAGCTCCCAGGGAACGCGAGGCTGCTGGCCCAGGGACCCACTGAGAGGTCCTAGGAAGTACATGGCAGAGCAAGGACATGAACCTGGGCCAAGGCTGTCCAGCTCCAAGGCCCACGTTCTTGCTGCTCCACAGCCAAGAATTTCTTCCAGATTCTCTAAGGCTTTTGGCAAGAGAGGCTTACACCCTGGTATTCCCTTCCTCTGTGGCTGGAATAACTTGACTGTTCTCTGCCTTCCCTGGATAAAGGTGTATCATGTTTAAAAACAAAACAAAATACAACTTAAGCACATACTTGCTTGCAGGAATAAGTTGGGCAGGTTGATCCCTGTGGTCTGGTAGCTGATATCCTGGGATAAGAAATGTTTGGGGAAAAGAATCATGTTGGCCTTTATGTCCCTGTGGTCCTGATCATCCAGTCCTGGACAGGCACTTTACAGTTTTCTGGAGCGCTTCCACCCCAGGGGTTCTGATGCAAGCATGGAATCCAAAAAAACCCCACACATATTGCCCATGTTTACCCACTTTGCATAGTGTTTAGTGATTTCCAGGACCACAAAACCATCCCTGGAACCCCACCCCACATTTTTGCAGCAGAGCCCACTGGGAAGTTGAGGCTCGCCTGAAATTGAGGTGCTATCTGAAGCTAACTGCCCCTAACAGGCCAGACTCACAATGCCCACCCAGAACATCTGTCCCAGCAGATCTGGCTTCAGGGGTCACTTCAGGAGAACCATTTAAATCCCCCCACTTGGCATCTCACTCCTGGCCAACCCTCTGTTCCAGGGCGAACCAGGTTGCAAATGACAAAAGACTTTCCTGGCCAAATTCCTCACTGGCCTGGATCATACCCATAAGATGCCAGAGATGTTTACTGCATTGGAAAAATCAGTCGGGGTCAGGGGTCAGGCACCAAGGAAAGCAGGCAGATCTAGAAGAAACTAAATATGCTTGTTCTCTCCCTATCCAAGTTTGATGGGCATGGGAACCTTGTGGGGAGGGAGCGGGGAGGGCAGGGGAACTGGGAGATCAAAGCAGGCTAGCTGAAAGGCAGATATGGCTAGACGCAATGGCTCATGCCTGTAATCCCAGCACTTTGGGAGGCTGAGGTGGGCGGACCACCTCAGGTCAGGAGTTCGAGACCAGCCTGGCCAACATGGCAAAACCCTGTCTCTACCAAATATACAAAAATTAAGGCTGGGCACGAGGGCTCACGCCTGACATCCCAGCACTCTGAGAGGCCGAGGTAGGCAGATCACTTGAAGTAAGGCATTCGAGACCAGCCTGACCAACATGGTGAAACCCCATCTCTACTAAAAATACAAAAATAAGCCAGGCATGGTGGCAGGTGCCTGTAATCCCAGCTACTCAGGAGGCTCAGGCAGGAGAATCACTTGAACCCAGGAGGCGGAGGTTGCGGTGAGCCGAGATTACGCCATTGCACTCCAGCCTGGGCGACAGAGTGAGACTCCAAAAATATAAAACACTTAAAAATTTAAAAAGGCGGATCTGCCAGCAGCTTCGTACTTGAGACCAGACAACCCACATGCTGTGTGTGCCTCACATTAAGTGGTGACTTGGGACTGTGCTGGCTCTATGGGGCTAGAACCCTAAGGAGTACCGCAGGAAGAAAGCCCAGCATTACTATGGCTGGGGGACAGCTGTTAGATGGTCCTAGGACATCAGCCATGGAGAACACAGAGGGTCAGGACAAAGCTAAAAGGCCCATAGAACTGCCACTGGTTGCCAGGGTAGTTCCATGGTTGGAAATTCAAGGCCCATCTCTTTGCCCTAGCTATCTCTATTTGACATTTCCAAAGAGGGATGGGTGGATGGAACCTCTTAACTCCAGAGCTGGGAATCCCAAAGCCCTCTCAAGTGTCTAACCAACCTCTCTGCCAGGAAGTTCTTCCTTAGGTCTATCTTAAATTTATTTTGCTCATACAGAAGCCAATTTCCTCTAATCCAGGGTTTAGCAAACTTTTACTGTGAGGGGCCAAATAAACATTTTAGGATTTGCAAGCCATCTGATCTCCACCAGCTACTCAGCTCTGCCGTTGCTCGAAGCAGCCACAGACAGTGTGTAAATGAATTCATGGCTATGCTCCAGGAAAACTATTTATGGACACACATGTGAATTCCGTATACTTTTCACATGTCACAAAATATTATTCTCTCTTTCTTTCTTTTTTTTTTTGGAGATGGAGTTTTGCTCTGCTGCCCAGGCTGGAATGCAGTGGCTCAGTCTCAGCTCACTGCAACCTCTTCATCCCAGGTTCAAGCAATTCTCCTGCCTCAGCCTCCCAAGTAGCTGTGATTACAGGCATGTGCCACCACACCTGGTTAATTTTTGTATTTTTAATAGAGATAAGGTTTTACCATGTTGGCCAGGCTGGTCTCAAACTTCTGACCTCAGGTGATCCGCCCGCCTCAGCCTCCCAAAATGCTGGGATTACAGGTGTGAGCCACCGCACCTGGCCATAAAATATTATTAGTTTAATTTTCTAAAACCATTTAAAAGTGCAAAAATTGCTCTTAGCTTGCCAACTGCGCAAAAACAGGCAGTGGGGCAGATTTGGCCTGAGGGCCACGGTTTGCCAACCCCTGCTCAAGCCTGCTCACTCTCAACGGTGGCTGCACGTTGCAATAATCCAGGAACATTCACAGGCCTGGGGCCCACCCACAAAGCTTCTGTTTTGTTTGGTCTGGGCTTCATAGTTTTTCTCCCAGGTAACTTCAGGTACAGCTGGGGCTGAGAGTCTCTGCTCTCCCCTTCCATCTGTAGCAGTGTGGCTGGTGTTAAATCCACCTATTCCACCTCTCACAGCTTTGGCAACCTTAGGAAAGTTTCTTAAGGTCTCTGTGCCTTGATTTTTTCATCTGTAAAATGGGAATAATAACTCTCCCTTCATAGGGTTGTTGTGAGTAGTGAATGCATACTTCTTTTTTTTTTTTTTTTTCTTTTGAGACAGAGTTTCACTCTTGTTGCCCAGGCTGGAGTGCAGTGGCGCGATCTCGGCTCACTGCGACCTCTGCCTCCTGGGTACAAGTGATTCTCCCGCCTCAGCCTCTCGAGTACCTGGGATTATAGGCAAGCATCACCACGCCCAGTTACTGTTTGTATTTTTAGTAGAGATGGGGTTTCACCATGTTGGCCAGGCTGGTCTCAAACTCCTGACCTCAGGTGATCCACCCGTCTCAGCCTCCCAAAGTGCTGGGATTACAGGCATGAGCCAGCATGCCTGGCCTGTGAATGCAGAATTCTTTTTTTTTTTTTTTTTTTTTTTTGAGCAACAAGGCTGTTTATTTCAACTGGGTGCAGGCGGGCTGAGTCCGAAAAGAGAGTCAGCAAAAATGCAGAATTCTTATAAGGTGTTTAGAACAGTGCCTAGCACCTAATAAACCTCCAGTGTTAGCTAATTTGTTATTCTAGGAGAATTTTAGATGTCGGTTCTTTGACAATGACCCATCACATACTCTGAGATCATTTCTAAGTCACCATTCAAGCTCCTTCCCCAAAGTGTGTTCCATAGAACACTGGGACCATGAGATGCTCCATTAGAAAGGGTCAGGGTACGGTTCCATGGTCAGAGAGGTTTGGAAAACTGTTCTGGCCTCAGCCCTTGGCAGCATGTGCAGATTCCAGGCACCGAGGCAGGGCTGGAGGAGTAAGTGGCTTTGCAATAAAATGGGTGCTGGAGTCTAAAATGATACCCTGGGTGGAGTGGGGGAGCTGAGCAGGAGGCCAGGTGGCAACCAGTAGCTGCTGGGCCCGTGGCCTGAACCCTCCTGCACTCCTCCAGCTGGAGTCTCACCGCGGATCCCAGGAATACCTGCTGTTCCCACAGGGCTGCCTTTCTGTGGTTTGTCTGGAGACACCAAGAGTGGTTTCCATGCCTGCTGGGAATAGGCTGAGCATGCAATGACATGAGGGCCAAGGCTTGTGGGAAAATGACAGCTTCACAGCCCCTTGAGGAGTGACCAAGCCACAAAGTAAATCCTAAAGCCACAACCCCTTCTACCACTGAGCTGCTGGAGGTGGGTCCTTATTTCAAGCCATATTCAACCCACCCAACAAAACCTAACATTGAGGTGGTGGGCACACGGCCCCTGCCTTGGGGCTCACTCTGCAGCTGGAGAGACAGCATACCTGAAACCTGCAAGGAACAGGTTTATAAAACAACAGAACAGCCAGGAAAATGGTGCTAGGACAGACAGTGGAGAGGCCAGAGAAGCAAACCATTGTGGCTCCTCACTGGCGGTTTCACGGGGTTGGACTGAGCCCTGTCACCTCTGTGATAGTCTTCACTCTGACAGGCAATGGTGACTGTGTGTGTTTCCTGGGGAGGAGGTTAGCAGGAACGGTTGCCTTTCCTGGGAAGGGCGGTTTGCAGAACCAGGGCTTTATATTGCAGGGAGTGTATTTTCTGAATTCTAAGTCAGAACAAGCGGTCTGATACAGGATCCATGGCTGGGTCACTTCCGGGTGCAAGAGGCTTTCTAGACCTTAGACACTCAAGATTACGGTCCCGGGCCAGTAACAGCACCTGGGAGCTTGGTAGAAATGCAGAATCTTAGCCTAGGCAACATAGGGAGACCTCATCTCTGCAAAAAATAACAAAATTAGCCGGGCATGGTGGTGCACACCTGTAGTCCCAGCTATTCTCCAGGCTGAGGTGGGAGGATCGCTTGAGCCCAAGAGGTTGAGGCTGCAGTGAGCCATGATCGCACCACTGCACTCCAGCTTAGGCAATACAGCGAGACCTTGTCTCAAAAAAAGACAAAAAAAAACAAAAAGAAATGCAGATTCTTGGGCCCCACCACCCCACGCCTACTGAGCCAGAATCTCTGGGGGTGGGGCCCAGCCATTTGGCTTTTCACAAGTTCTCCAGGTCATTCTTGGGCACGATCAAATTTGAGAATCACAGGTCTAGGATACAACGGGGAAAACAGAAATGTGGGGTGGTCAGGGACATTCGGATAATTCGGGCTATTTGTATTCAGGTGTGAGTTGGCAAATCCGAGACCTGTTTTGCGTAGCTAATTACCAGCAATGACAAACTCCCAGGCTCTGAGGCCCAGCCTCCTGGGCTGCAACTGGTCTTTATTTTTGGAGGCAATGAAGGGAGCATCTCGGCCTGGGACCCTCAGTGTAGGGTTTTCTGACTCTTAGGCAACTTCCTAGGGTGCTGTACTTCCTTTTTAAAGTTGGGGAGCGGCAGGGGGAGGGGGAAGTGCCACGCCCTTGTAGTTTCATGATGTCATGTTGCATGTGCTCTTGAGCTGTAAATAAAGAGACGATGGTTGAAAAGCCCACCTGGTGTCTCTCTTTGTTCCTCCAGGAGACGGTCTGTCTGTGCTGGTAGTGAGCTCTACAGGGGCATTTGGAGGGGATCCTAAGCCTGGTATTCCACCTATGACTTCTCAACACACTGGATTGAGCATTTGCCCTGAGCTAAGCAGCAAACAAGGCAGACAGGACCCCTGCCCTCGCCTGGTCCTCATCATAATCCCTCAGCCAGACCTCCTGACTGCGAGTCTCAGATTTTTTTGTTTTCTTTTTTTTTTTTTTAGACAGAGTCTTGCTCTGTCACCCACGCTGGAGTAAAGTGGCACGGTCTCGGCTCACTGCAACTTCTGCCCCCCAGGTTCAAGCAATTTTCCTGCTTCAGCCTCCCGAGTAGCTGGGATTACAAACGTGTGCCACCACGCCAGGCTACTTTTTGTATTTTTAGTAGAGACGGGATTTCACCATGTTGGCCAGGCTGGTCTCAAACTCCTGACCTCAAGTGATCCACCCACCTTGGCCTCCCAAAGTGCTGGGATTACAGGCGTGAGCCACCGCACCTGGCCGGAGTCCCAGATTTTTATCTCCCTACCCATTTTAGGGTTGGGGCCGCTGAGGTCCCAAAGAGATTCTGAGGCGGGTTGCAGCAGGCCGGTCCCCAGCAGCTTCCTTCCGAGCCAAGGTGGCCGAGTGCAGAGAAGAGCAGAAGCGGGACTCCTGCAAGATAAGAAAGGACAAGGCAGCTCAACGGAAGCCAGGGCTGGGGCAGGGTCAGTTGCCATCTTGGGAAAGGGCGTGAACTGGTGAGGGGGTGGCCTGGCTTGGCACCAGGAAGGACATCTCTTATCGTGGTGGCAGTTCCAGCCAGTGCCGCCCAGCTCTGCTGACCAGGGCTTCCTCGGGCAGGCTGTTATGTCTCCCCGTGACCTTGGTCCTAAAGCCAAGGTGGGGCCCAGACACCCCTGGGGGCCGTGGTGACCACAGAGATGGGGCGCCCTGAGGGCCTGGTGTCCATATCTGCAGAGATGTCTCTGCCTAGCCAGGACAGGGAAAATCAGGCTTCCCAAATCCAGGGTTTCCTAAAACATGGGTCCTCGGACCCCCAGCATCAGAATCCTGTGGACAGCAAGCCCAGGTTTCTGAGCCCCACCTGGGCCTCTGACTCAGAATTCCAGGCATGGGCTTGGGAATCTGCACAACTGAAACTCAAGTCTGAGAGCTGCTGCACCAAATCTTCTGAGAACTCACAGTCCTCCCCACACAGCCCCAGGTGGCTGGAGGAGCTCCCACGGGGGATGGTTCTGAGGAGCTGAGCCCAGAAGGCCTGTCCCCCTCCAAGAGACTTTGCAAGTCATACCCTCTCTGCCCACTACTCAACTCTGCCATCATCGTATGAAAGCAGCCATGGATCACACAGAAACAGATGCATGCAAATGAGTGAGCACAGCAGCGTTCCAATAAAACTTTATTTACACAAAAGGGCAGCGGGCCGGATTTGGTCCAGGAGCTGTAGCTTGCTGACCCCAGTCTGTACTACTGACCCCTGGGTCAAAGGTTACAGAAAGGCATGCTGGCCATCTAAAAGCCAAACCCCTCTGTCCTGGGATGTCCACTGGAACCCATTTCTACTAATAAAGGTCAGAACAGTGCTGAGATAAGGGGTTAGGGCCAGTCAAGCCCAAGGCCACAGGATGTCAGCTCTCAGTGCCAGCAGCCTGGGTGCAGCCCTTGGTGGACGGCAGGTGGCTGCACTGGGGTGGATCAGTCAGGGTTCTCCAGAGAAACAGAAACAATTGGATATTTATATTTATATATCTTAAAATAGCTATGTATTTATATATCTCATGTGTCTGTGTGTGTGTGTGTGTGTGTGTGTGTATACACACAGTCATGTGCCATATAAACATTTCAGTCAACGACAGACCATACATACAACAGTGGTCTCCTAAGATTGTTTTGTTTTGTTTTTGAGACAGAATCTGGCTTTACGTCTAGGTTGCACACAGTCATGACACTATGTCTAGTGGCACAATCATGGTTCATTGCAGCCTCAAACTCCTGGGCTCAAATGATCCTCCTGCCTCGGCCTCCGAAGTTTTGTATTATTAATGCAATAATAATTATTGTATTATAAATACAGTAGTTAGCCTGGTTAATTATTGTATTTTTTGTAGAGATGGGGTCTCGCTATGTTGCCCAGGCTGGTCTCAAACTCCTGGCTTCAGTGATCCTCTGCCTCAGTCTCCCAAAGTGCTGGGATTACAGGCATGAGCCACCATGCCTGTAATGAGCCACCATGCCATAAGATTCTAATACCATACTTTTACTGTACCTTTTCTATGTCTAGATATGTTTACATACACAAATACTCATCATTGTGTCACAGTTGTCTGCAGTATTCAGTACAGTAACATACTGTGCAAGTCTGTGGCCCAGGAGCAACAGGCTATCTCAGAGAGCCTAGGTGTGTGGGAGGCTTCACCATCTAGGTTTGTGTGAGTACACACTATGATGTTTGCAGTGTGTAATGCTATGATGTTTGCCCATCAATGAAATTGTCTAATGACACATTTCTCAGGATGTATTCCTGCTGTTAAGCAATGCATGACTGTATATAAAGAGATTTATTTTATGGAATTGGCTCCCATGATTGTAGGGGCTGGCAAGTCTGTAATTAGTAGGACAGGCAGGCAGGCCAGAAACTCAGGCAGGAGTTAATGCTGCAGTCTTGAGGCTGAATTTCTTCTCCCAAGACCTCAGTTTTTGTTCTTAAGGCCTTCAACTGATAGGATGAGGCCCACCACATTCTCAGGGGTACCCTCCTTTCCTTCAAGCCAACTGACTGCAGATGCCCTCACACACACCTACATTCTTTTTTGACTGAAACCTTGGGTACTAGAACTTGCCCAAGCTGACACATGAAATTGACCATCATGGAGCTTTCTGGAGCTCAGCTCCCCAGCTCAGATCCCGGTGACTGGACGTGCGACAGAGTTGACTGTGGCGGGTCATGAAGCTCTGGGCTTCCTCACTCTGTTTGGCAGCTTGAGCCTCAGTGTAGCGGTGGCCAACCCTGGTCATGAACATGGACACACATGTTGTGGTGGGCCCAGACCAGTGTCTACCCAGTGTTAGGACATGAAATTGCAATTTGGGGTGGGATGGGGTGGGGAGGGATCGGGTGAGGAGCGATATGAATGGATGCCTGACTGGGTCAGCAAATGACAAAACAGAGCTGCCCCTGTCCCTTCCTCACACCTCCCCCAACACACGATGGCATATCCTGAAACTCACACGTTTGCACTGGGGAACCGCAGTCAGGAGCCTGGGCTCTGTCCCTGCTGGCGATTAGGCACTGCGGCAAGGGCACAATTGGACGGCGCTATATGCTGTGGTCTTGAACTGGCACTGTGCATCCCGACCTTGACCTGTGTCAGCGCCTGGCACAGAGCAGAATACCTGTGTACAGAGGGAACACCTTCCTCCAGACACAGCCCTGGCCTCCATTGACGGCGTGAGGCGCCCCTCCTCTTGCGTAACTGGGAATTGTTAGACCTTCTTTTGCCAAGCATGAAAATGGAAGCACAAAGGAATTAAGGCCACTTGCCCAAAGTGGTGCTGGAGAGGCCTCCCCCAGGTCTGCCTGACTCCAAAACCTGATCATGTCCATGACCCCGTGTTGCCTCTCAAATACCTGAAGTTTACTGAGCACCTACTAGGAGCTGATCACTGATCTCACCCCTACTCCCACCTCACAGGCACTGTGCCACTCATTTAGGACCCATCGAGGCCGCTGTCAGGCAGGGGGCTGCCAGGACCGAAGTTGGATTCACCTTCAGGCCGGCTTCCCAGAGAGGAAGAGGGCTGGATTCCTTCCAGAGAGCCAGTGGAAGCACCCTCCCCTCCCCCACCCACTTCCTCGTTCTTCTCTTCTCTCTCCCTGTGGCCACTGGCCCCCTGCAAGGAAGATGAGACCTCGAAGAACCTGCAGCAGAGTCAGACGTGAAAGCCACCGCCAGTGAGGCCTGAAAACAGTGAAAGCAAACACCGAAGATAAACCCCATGGCAGATAGGCGTCTCGGGCCGTCGGGCTCAGTGGCCACAACAGGCCTCATGTGTGTATCTGAGCCATCACTCAGATTCAGCCAGAGCCCTCCAACGCCTCCCTTGGAATTCCAGCAGCATCCACGTGGAAAGATGGGAGAACGAAGAGAGGAGGAGGAAGCAGCCTGAAGTTATGACACAACCAGGACAGGCCATGGGAGGCGGGAGGCGAGCAGCACACATTGAAGCTCGCTCCGTGCAGGGCCTGGGCCAGGGGCTGGAGTTGAGCTCTGAACAAGATGCTCAGAGTTGAGGAAAGCACGTGAGCATGCACATGCACACACACACACACCCACACATACATGCACACGCACACACACACCCGCACGTGCACACACACGCACCCGCACATGCAGACACCCACACCCACACACATGCACACCCATGCACATGCCCATGCACACCTACACACATGCACACACACACACCCCGCACATGCACACCCATGCACATGCCCATGCACACCTACACACATGCACACACACACCCGCACATGCACACACACGCACCCGCACATGCAGACACCCACACCCACACACATGCACACCCATGCACATGCCCATGCACACCTACACACATGCACACACACACACCCGCCCATGCACACCCAGGCACATGCCCATGCACACCTACACACATGCACACACACACCCGCACATGCACACACACGCACCCGCACATGCAGACACCCACACCCACACACATGCACACCCATGCACATGCCCATGCACACCTACACACATGCACGCACACACACCCGCCCATGCACACCCATGCACATGCCCATGCACACCTACACACATGCACACACACACCCGCACATGCACACACACGCACCCACACATGCAGACACCCACACACATGCACACCCATGCACATGCCCATGCACACCTACACACATGCACGCACACACACCCCCGCACATGTGCGCGCACACGCACACAATAAAATAAGAGGATTGCTGCTGTATGCAGCAGGGGTTGAAGGAAATACCATAGGTCAGAATTTGAGAGTAGCTGAAGTGCCTCTCCTTCCTCTTGGGCAATAGCCTCTTACTTCCGCTTGTGTTCTGGGTGGTTTCTAACACAGCCACAGCTTCCTGGACTCCAACAGGGCACAGGCAATTTCCTTTTCTGCCTTTTCTACAATCACCAAGGGTTCCACAGGGCATTCTGATGGGTTCTCTGAGCACAAGGGTCTCTGGAGGGACAGGGCACTATTGCCACATGTCTGGGAAGGCCTGGCGGGGATCATTCTTAACCGGCAGTAATTTTCATAGGACCCTGATGAGGTGGCAGAGCAGCCGGAACATCAGGCATGATTTCCTGTGTTTTAAAGCTCAAGGAGTATTTATGGAGGCTGGCTGGAGTCCATAAGTGTCAGCAAGGGATGCCGCTGTAAGATTGAATTCTGTGCCATCGGGACAAATCGTTCAGAGTCAGCCCTCATTAGTTTTAAGTAGTCACAGAAACAAATGTCCCCTCTGGCCGGGCACGGTGGCTCATGCTTGTAATCCCAGCACTTTAGGAGGCCAAGGCAGGTGGATCATGAGGTCAGGAGTTCGAGACCAGCCTGGCCAACACAGTAAAACCCCGTCTCTACTAAAAATACAAAAATTAGCTGAGTGTGGTGGCACGTGGCTGTAGTCCCAGCTACTTGGGAGGTTGAGGCAGGAGAATTGCTTGAACCCGGCAGGTGCAGGCTGCAGCGAGCCAAGATCGCCCCACTGCACACTAGCCCGGGCGACAGTGTGAGAGTTCATCTCAAGAAGAAAAAAAAAAAGCAAAATTAGCTGGGCATGGTGGTGTGAGCCTGTAATACCAGCTACTTGGGAGGCTGAGATGGGAGGATCACTTGAGCCCAGGAGTTGGAGGCTGCAGTGAGCCAAGGTTGCACCACTGTACTCCAGTCTGGGTGACAGAGCACCTAGAGGGCCCTGTCTCAAAAAAAGAAAATAAAATGCATTTAATACACCTAACCTACTGAACATCATAGCTTAGTCTAGCCTACTTTAAACATGCTCAGAACACTTGCATTAGCCTACAGTTGTGCAAAATCATGAAAAACAAGCCTATTTCATAATAAAGTGCTGAAAACCCTATGGAATTTATTGAACACTATACTGCAAGTGAAAAACAGAACGGTTATACTGGGGACTGGAAATATGGTTTCTACTGAACGCAGATCGCTTTCGCACTGTTGGAAAGTAGACAAATCATGTCAGACCATTGTAAGTTGGGGAGTGTCTGTACTCACTCAATACATGACCCCAAGCCTTGTGGAATGCCACGTGGGGGTCTATTATGTCCTTCCATAGCCAAGAATAGGTCGTGGCAGGAACTCTGGTTCCTTTGAGGATACGGACAGTTTCACTTTCTTTTGTTTCTCCGTGCTTCCCACCTCCCCCCATCCCCCCAACCCCACCAGCCTGCCAAGCCCGCCCAGCCAGCTGGGTGTTCTCGTGCTCTCCTCCCTCCGCCTCTGGCCCCAGCTGGTGGAGATGAATACAGTGTCAGTGTCTGAGCCACAGGGACATTCCACAGGCCTAGCCTTGTGATGCCTTCCGATCCTTGTCTTCTCCTCCTTGCTTCGCTCTATCCTTCGCATTTCAGCCCTGGCCGGATTTTTCTGCTGTGTGGTTACACGTCAGGGTCCTGGAGCCAGGCTTCCTGGGTCCCACTGCAGTTCCAGCAGCAATTAGTGCTGTGCCTGCGGCAAGCAGCTTCACTTCTGTTGATTTCAGTTGCCTAAGTGTAAACAGGAATAAGAACAGCGCGTGCCATAGTGTTGTTTTGAGCATTTACTATGAAGAATTTTCTTTTTTTTTTTTTTTTTTGAGACAGGGTCTCGCTCCGTCTCTCAGTCTCTCAGGCTAGAGTGCAATGGCAGGATCTCGGCTCACTGCAATCTCTACCTCCTGGGTTCAAGCGATTCTCATGCCTCAGCCTCCCGAGTAGCTGGGATTACAGGCATGTGCCATCATGCCCGGCTAATTTTTGTATTTTTAATAGAGACAGGGTTTCACCATGTTGGCCAGGCCGGTCTCGAACCCCTGACCTCAGGTGTTCCATCCGCCTTGGCCTCCCAAAGTGCTAGGATTATAGGTGTGAGCCACCGTGCCCGGCCCACTGTGAAGCCCTTTCACACTGTCTGCCACACGACAACTACTGTTGGGGCTCAGAAAATGTCACCCCAATATCTGGTGCTTTGGCATGCTAAGTACTATGAACTACAGAAGACTGGAGGCCTCAAAAGCAAGGTCTCTGTGACCCCCTCCTGACCTCCTGTCTCCAGCCCCTCCTTCTCCCGTGAGGCAGTCACAGAACAAGAATTCCTCCTTTGGCAGGGGATGAGGTGACTGAAGTCTGTAATCCCAGCACTTTGGGAGGCCGAGGCAGGTGGATCGCTTGAGCCCAGGAGTTTGAGACCGGCCTGGGCAACATGGCAAGCCCTGTCTCTATAAAAAAAAAAATACAAAAATTAGCCAGTCATGGTGGTAGGTGCTTCTAATCCCAGCTATTCAGGAGGCTGAAGTGGGAGGATCACCTGAGCCCAGGAGGTTGAGGCCGCAGTGAGCCATGATCACACCATTGCACTCCAGCCTGGGTAACACAGCAAGACCTTGTCTCAAGAAAAAAAAAAAAAAATCCTCCTTCTCCAAGGTGGGTCACAGAAACTAGAACCCGTGTCTCCAAAGTAGCCATAAAACCTAGAAAGGTGGCTCTCTCCCTTCTCTCTTTAAAGACCTCATTACAGAGGGGTTCTACCCCATACCCAGGAGGAAGGAATGCTGCATGGAGAGCCCAAGAAGAATCTGGACAAGACTTGTTCATTTTCTTTTTATCCAATTGCATTGCTACAGGGCTGTTCATTCTTCCTTGAAACTAAGCACAAAAATGGACAGATTTCCCAGGGCCTTTGAGTCTTCATCTCTGAAGCCTCCCATGTCACATGAAGCTTTGCTTAACTAAACTTGGTATGCTTTTCTCTTGTTAAGCAGTCTTTTTTTTACAGGAGTGTCAGCTGTGATCTTTATGATGGGTGAGGAAAGGTATCACACCCTTCCGCCCCTACAGGGTCCTGTAAATGTCAGCTCAGTAAATGTCAGCTCTAATCCTAGCAGTTGTTTTGCGTTGTTTTTTTTTTTTTTTTTTTTTTGACATGGAATCTCACTCTGTTGCCCAGGCTAGAGTGCAGTGGCAGGATCTCGGCTCACTCCAACCTCCACCTCCCAGGTTCAAGCAATTCTCCTGCCTCAGCCTCCCAAGTAGCTGGGACCACAGGTGCACACCCCCATGCCTGGCTAATTTTTGTATTTTTAGTAGAGACAGGGTTTCATCATGGTGGCCAAAATGATCTCGAACTCCTGACCTCAAGTGATCCACTGGCCTCAGCCTCCCAAAGTGTTAGGATTACAGGCTTGAGCCACCGTGCCCGGCCTGTTTTTCATTTTCTCCTTACAAAGTGATCACAACTTTATTATATACCTAAAGGCTTGGATTAAATCCCTCTAGAATCTGGAGTGTATGGAAAATATTTTTTAGAAGGAAATTGATCAGGCTGCGCACCGTGGCTCACGCCTGAAATCCCAGCACTTTGGGAGGCCGAGGCGGGCAGATCACCTGAGGTCAGGAGTTTGAGACCAGACTGGCCAACATGGCAAAACCCTATCGCTACTAAAAATACAAAAATCAGCCGGGCATGTTGGCACCCACCTGTAGTCTCAGCCACTCAGGAGGCTGAGGCAGGAGAATCACTTAAACCCGGGAGACGGAGGTTGCAGTGAGCTGAGATCGCGCCACTGCACTCCAGCCTGGGTGACAGAGCCAGACTCCATCTCAAAAAAAAAAAGATAATAATAACATAATATTCTAATATTGACTGCTTACTGAGAAATTACTCTCTTCTAAGTACTTTACTAATAACAATAATTAATTACCAATAATGAACTACTACTAATAATAGCAACCAGTCCTAAATCAAACTGGATGTAGCCATTTGGCTGGTCTCTAATTTACCCCCAGACTGGGGGGATCTGTGCCTCCTAAGAGGGCATTAAGTTAGGCCTGTGGGCCCTGCAGCCCTGCAAAACTCTCCTCATCCATCCAGAGAAACCCTTTCTTTGCATCTGGAGAGACTATGGGTCTTGGTATTATCTAAGGACTCACCCAGGCAGTTTTGTAGGTTCCCACCTGGTTTCCCCCATCCTAGGAATAAGACCAAGTGCTCCGGTGTACCCTGAAGGTTTCCATACCTAGGTGACACTAAACAAAAGCTGGTGTTCTCTAAAGGAAAGTTGATGTTAGGAAGGGACCTGGAGGTAGAGCGGATTAATGTTCTTGTTGCGGTGGGGGGATGTGGTGGTCAACAATCTTTAAGGGAGGTGCCAGGTGAGGCAGGAGACAGCCCTTTCTTTCCTCATGTACAATTGGGGGAGGAATTTCTTATGGTTTTTCAGCTAGAGTTTTCTAAAACTTTTGGTATGCTGATTAAAGTGGGCTCCCACCAATTTGGCTCCTCAGGTGTTGCTTTTTGTTTGTTTTTCCCAGACAAGGTCTCACCCTGTCGTCCAGGCTGGAGTGTAGTGGCGTGATCTCGGCTCACTGCAGCCTCCCTGGTTCAAGCAATTCTCGTGCCTCAGCCTCCTGAGTAGCTGGGACTGCAGGTGCACACCACCATGCCCTGCTAATTTTGGTATTTTTAGTAGAGACGGGGTTTCACCATGTTGGCCAGGCTGGTCTCGAACTCCTGAGTTCAGGTGATCCACCCTCCTTGGCCTCCCAAAGTGCTGGGATAACATGGGTGAGCCACTGCGCCCAGCCTCATCTTGTGTTGGTAATAACAATAGCTTGTGTGTCCTGCCCATTTACTAAGTGCCGGGCACTGTTCTCTCCTAGAACAAACCGTAGTTAGACTCCTCTGAGTCCTCATCTTGACTAGGCCTCGACCTTGGACCTCTGTGTCTTCCTGTCCTTGCTGGGCCTGAGCCTGCATAATAAACCAGTTTCAGCAAGAGTCCTGCTAAGTTAGCAAGAACTCCCCCATCCTTGATGTCTCCTCCTAGGAATCTTCCATTCCTGCTCCCTCATTCTGCTCTGGCTATAAATCCCTCCTTGGTCCTTGCTGTATTCGGTGTTGAGCCCAAACTCTCACTCCATGGCAATAACCCTACAGCAAGTCTTGAACAGTACTGGTTTAACAACAGTCCCGATAACGTTTTCTTTAACAACAGCAGTTAGCTCATTTAATCCTCATAAGGATCATATGAGGTAGGTAGCCTAAATAGCCCATTTACACAGGGAAGTGGGAAGGAGAGAGGGTGCCCCCAAGGATGAGACACAAGCTGTTGCCACATCAGCACTTTGCGCCTGGACGGTCCCCCAGTTGTCCTGGCTGCAGGCAGTCCGAACAGTCCGCTTCCTGGAATATTAGCCAGGCAGGATACGCCCTGGGCGACAGAAACTCCAACTTTCGCCAGCGGCCCCCAGGTACTGCCTGGGCGGTGGCGGGAGTCTGGAGCTTGGCTGAAGGCGCGAGCTGCCGACGCCGTCTCCTAGCAACCAAGCGGCGGTCACGTGACCCGCTCCAGCCCGTTTCACGTGGTCTTGAGCTGCGCTGGGGTTGGAGTGGCCGCAACGGGCGGGGCGGGGCCGGGCAAGTTTGTTCCCCGAGTTCGGAGCCTAGGAGCCCCCGGCGGCTGCGGCGCAGGTGCCCTCGGCCTGAGTCGGGATGGAGCTGCCTGCTGTGAACCTGAAGGTGGCGACGGGCTGGGGGGAGGGTCCCCTTTGCGGGAGGAAGTGGGACATTTGCATTTTCCCGGAAGGTGGGAGGAAGGACCGGAGTTTTGGGGAAAGAGGGATGATAGGGAGGAAGGGAAGGTACAGACCCCACGCAAGAAGGAGATGGGCAGGCAGGCCACAGCAGGGAGAGTGATCCAGGCACAGGCCAGCAGGGCGACACAGAGGGGCCGTTGGAGGTGGCAGCGGAGGGCAAGGGCCGCCCCCTCCCGGACTCAGACCCTCCAGCGGGCAGCGCCGGTCCCAGCATTGCTGTTGCCTGCACGCCCAGAATTCCCCTGGAGGAGGAGGAAGGTGCGCGGGAGGGGCTTGTAGGCGGCTCACCTCCCCCGCGCGGGGTCAGGGACTGACTGGGCTTGCCCCCCGGGTCCCAGCACCGTTTCAGGAGCCTCCTTGTTTGCTAAGTCGGGTTAAGGAAATCAGATGTTCCCAAGCAGTTGGTTTTATAAAGTTTACACATCCAGCGCCCTTCTTTCATAATCAAGAAGCGCGAACTCCAACAGAAATTACTTAAAAGCAGAAAACCCCAACTTTGTGCACTGGGGAAAAAGCTGCAGGGCTTCCTGTGGTGTCTTCATTTCCCGAGCCGTGAGCTCAGTCCGGGTCTGGGTGCCAGCGGCTGTTCTTTTTCTCCCCGCCCAGCCCCGCCGCCCACGTGTCTGGGCTCCATTTGCATTAGAGGGGCTAGGGGCTTTAGCTTTGGTCAGGAAGGTGTGGACCTTGGACCAAACCGGCCATTTTGGGTCTTAGTGCAGCCTCCTTTGAGGCAATATCCAGGAATGTCCTCTTACTCATGAATGACAAAGCATTTAACTCCCTGTTGGTGTCTGGGACTAAAGGAACCTGAGAAATAGATGGTTACAAAACAATGGCTTAATACACTTTATTATTACACAACATCTGTGCTATGACTTGCTATAGGCATGTTTCCCTTCTTAATCATACTTGCTTCAGCAAACCTTCCTGAAGCTTCCAGTCAAAGGTGGTGGGGAGACATGGCTGGAGCAAGGGAATGGGCTTGGATGGCACGTTCAGCTGGGAAGAAATTTACGTGACAGCAGCCGAGGTTTGTTGGTATCAATATGAACTCTATTCCAGGCAATGTGGGGTTAACACCAACTGCCTTTTCTCTGATGAGGGATTTGCTTAAAATAATTGCTGACAGAGGATCAGGTGAGGGCAGTGGGAGGGACAGAGCTCTAATTTATGGGCTTCTGTGGTGTGCCAGGTTATTTAATCAAGGCAGCCTTATGAGAAAGCTGATATGGTCATCTTTTTACAGATGAGCAAACTTCAGCTTAGACTGGGTAAATTGCCAAGGTCCCACAGGGAGTAAGTGGCAGTATCAGGATTTGAACCCATAGGGATCAGACTCCAGGGCCAGGTCCTTTCTGGGGTACCAGCTTAGGGCTGACTTTAACGTTGGCTGTTTCTGTCCTTTGGGAGGGCTTAGTCTCGTTGGGGCTTTTTTTGAGCAACTTTTTGGGCCTGACAGGCTAAGAGCATCCACAGGTATGAGCAATGCTGGCTTTCGGTACCCAGGATGAAAAGGCTGGTCCTCTCCTTGACTTGGCAAACGAGACCCCAGTCTCCAAGGGTGTTAGCCGCTACCAGTCAGAGACAACGAAGTGCTGGAAGGCCCTGAGGGGTCAGGGTTGTCAGGTCGTGTACAGGAGATCCAGGTGAATTTGAATTTCAGATCAACAACGAACCGTTTTTTAGTATAAGTAAGTCTCAGGCAATATGTGGGACATATTAACAAATTATTCATGATCTGATATTGGAAATTAACTGGGTGTTCTGTATTTTTGTTTGCTGGATCTGGCCACCCTGTGGAGGGCAGCTGTTGACTCCTTGCTTGTAGGCACTTAGGGGATGTTCTGAGTTCAGAGCCCTTCAGGAGGTGGGGAACTGCTCCCTGTGGCCTGCACTCCCTCCCCACTCCCTCGTTTTGTATATTCCTTGGGCAAGGGCTGAGTGCCTGCTTCTGCCCAGCTCAGCCGGATTGGGCAGTGGTGCCAGGTGAGAAGAAACAACTGCCCCAGGCCCTTTGCACAAAGGGCAGCTCCTGACCAAGCCCTGTCCATGTCTCTTGAAGCTAGGTCCTGAGCTGCAAGAATGACATTGTGATGAGCTTAGAAAGGACTGGACTTGGGTACAGAGGTCTTGTGGGAAGAAGACCTTGGGAGGAGGATCTGGCGGTCTGGGAGGTAGTCGTGTAGCATTTGGGTTAAGAACTCAGTAATGAGGACTGCTGGGATGGAGGGCTGAACTCCTGACAGGCACTGTGTGGAGCGCTTCCCACACCTCTCCACCTCCCTGTACCACTGGATCCACACAACAACACTGAATCAGGCAGTATTGCCCTTCTCTGCAGAAGAGCCAACAGCTGTTCTGAGAGGTCAGGTGACTTGCCTAAGGTCACTAGGTTCTAAAGTCATGGAGCCAGGATCAGATCCACCTGTTCGCCTCCAGTACCCACGAAGTTAACCGCTGCACAACTCTGCCTCCCATCCTTGGCAGCCCTGACTGGTGTCCCTGGGCCCCGGCCACCCTGGGGGATCTCACTAGCATGTGTAACAGGCCACCAAGTGTTTGCACAGGACTGGTAGGAGTATATTCCATTTCTGGGAAGTCCTACCCCGCCATGGGTCCTCTAGTGGCAAACAAAGGGTTTAAGTCTTGGTCTGCATGCCCTGCTGGTTTCTCTTCAGCCTTTCCTTCTCCAGGTTAGACTTCCTCATTTCCATCTGCCCTCTACGGCTCTTCGAGATCCTGACGGTGTAGCACAGTGGACAGAGCACAGGCTTTGGGGGCAGGCAGGTCTGCATTCAAGGTCTTGAGTAGGTTTCTGTGTGACCTTGAGTAGGTTTCTGAACTCTCTCAGTATCTATTTCTTCATTGTAAAAAGAAGTTAAGTACAGTCCCTACCTCCTAGGATGATGGATCCATGGTCCAGGACGTAGTCTAGAATTAGGGTTACAAATTCAGGCTGGGCCAGGCGTGGTGGCTCACACCTGTAATCCTAGCACTTTGGGAGACCCGGGCAGGTGGATCATTTGAGGTCAGGAGTTCGAGACCAGCCTGGCCAACATGATGTAACCCCACCTCTACTAAAAATACAAAAATTAGCTGGGTGTGGTGGTGCTCGCCTGTAGTCCCAGCTATTCAGGAGGTTGAGGCACCGAGGATCACTTGAACACGGGAGGCAGAGGTTGCAGTGAGCCGAGATCGCACCACTGCACTCCAGCCTGGGCGACAGAGCAAGACTCTGTCTCAAAAAAACAAACAAAAACTCTGGCTGGATAGATTGATTCTGACATTTGTGTCTGGGCTCTGTTGTTTGTAAGCTTTATGAATTGGGCCAATTTACTTAATCTCTCAGAGCCTCAGTTCTACCCCATACAGTTACACGGATGACATGAGTTAGGGGCAGTGCAGTGTAGATGCATGGCAGGCAGGTGCTTGTCAGTAGCAGGAGTTGCTGCTGTCGTTGATGATGCAGGATCCCTGCCCCACATAGGTATTTAACAGTTAGTAAACAGATACTTACAGTGACCGTCCAGATAGATGCTTGTCTCTGGCAGTTGAGGCACCCCCGTGGGACAAATGGGTACTGCCTCCGTTTCGCAGAAAGGAGCCTGAGGCCTTGGCGCCTGGACCAGCACCCAGGTTTCCTGTTCCAGCATAGCATCCTGGGACCCTCTGCTGCCTTGGCCCATTGACCCCGGTCTGGGAAAGAGCTGGGCGGCCTCCCCTGGGCTGAGCACTGTAGTGAGAGTCCAGGGGCTCAGGTCCGTCCTTCCTGCCCAGCTGGGAAAGGTCCTGGCCCTGCCACCCGTTTAGCTCAGGTTCCTCCCCTGCTTCCAGCTCCTCTTTCAGGCCATACCTGAGAATCCTGTGTCTCTTTGGCTACCAGGAAGCTCCCCCAGGGCCAAAAGACAGTGGTTTTGTCCTGACAGTTACTGGCCCCTCTTTCCCTGGGCTGCCAGGAAGTGCAGGGCCCGTTTGGCTCAGTTTCTCCCTGGAGCCTTCCTGCACATTAAGGCCTCTCTGGGTGTCCTCCTGTTACACAGATGAAGAAACTGAGGCAGGGGAGGCTTAGGCTTCCGGACGTTTCTTTTCCCAGGGGCTTAAGAGGAGCAAATGGTGCTAACTTTGTTCATATTTATCAAACCAAAGTGACATCACGCAGAGGAGACTGTGTGCGCTAAGGATCTGCAGTATTTCCAGGTTACGTTGTTTTCTTCCCTAACAGAGATGGCAGAGGTGTGGACCCAGCTGGGTGCTCACTCTGTATTACAGGCCCTTCCAGCGCTAGGAAAAGCCTTTACCTCATAGGTTGTAAGCATGACCCTTAGGGTATCCTGCGGATCAGAGGCCCCCCTGGGACTCAGCCTTTCATGCTAACTGCCATTCTTTCCGGAATAATCCAGGGCTCTGCAGGGCCCATTTATTAAAGACCTACTCTGTGTACAGTCTAGGCATAGGAGCGAGAGCATTGAAAATGAAGATCATTTCCAAAACAAGCCCAGAGTGGGAAGAGTTAGGTGTCGATTTTGGGGAGGAAAGGGGTGATGGGAGCTACCTTCCCTCTGTCTCTTTCCTCGGTGTCTTCTTTAAAAGCTGGATGTTGGGACCACTGTGGCTGACTCTGCGGTGTGGCCCTGAGCAAGTTCCTTCCTGTCTGTGGTCCAGGGTTTACTATCAGATGGAGGGGACAGTGGTTAGCTCTGAAGATAAAGATCAGAATCGTCCTCATGCCCAGCCCTGCCTGCCCCCAACTTCCTGTCCCTCCCTCCTCCACTCCCCTCACCTTCCACTCCAGCCACACTGGCTTCTGTTCAGTTTCCAGAAAGTTCTATGCCCCCCTTCTGCCACAGAGCCTTTGTGAGTGCCGCCCCTCCTGCTCAAAATGCTCTTCTTCCCCCTCAGCCTTCCCCATCCCTTCCTCAGAGAAGCCCCTGACCACCCCACCCTCCCAGCCTCCCTGCTGTTCAATCAGGTGCCCTTTCCCTTGCTTTCCTTCAGGATGCTTTCCTTCAATCAGGTGCTTTCCTTCGGGATGAGGGTTCACTGCACCTCCATTCCTAGGGCAGAGTACCTGGTTAGCGAGGTCAGTACTGAGAGCTCAGCTCCGAATCTGCTCTGCACACCTCTGACTCCCCAGGGTGGATGAAAAGCAGGTGCCAGTGATGCTGGGTGACACTAAATGTTTAAGAAACTTAACACCGTTTATCACTTCAGGCCCCTGGGGATTGAAATCCATGGAAGACTACACCTCTCCTGCCTCAGTTTCCCCATCTTTGTAATGGGGAGAGGCCTAATGGCTGGACAGCACAGCCTGGGTTTGAGTCCTGGCTCTGCCACTGGCCTGCTCTGTGACCTTGGGCAAGTTACTTCCTTCTGAGCCTCAGTTTTCTCAGCTGTAAAATGGGGATAATAAGACCTCAGAGGATTGTAAGGATTTAGTGCATTTATATACAGAAAGCACTTAGAATGGCACCTAGCACATAGGAAGCGCTCAATAGTAGACGAAGGTAGGTGAGGTGATGGCGAAGATTCCTTCTAGAGCTAGACTTCTGTAACACACTACTCAGCCTGGTCAGAGTCTCGAGATCTTAAAGTTGGGTGCATCGGTCCTTACAGAATTATTTTCCTAGTCTCTTGGAGCTGGGAAAGGAATTTCTTTTGGGCCACAGAGCCAGGCCCCTTGTGGTTCACTCTGGCCTTGGGCCCTGGAGGTAAAGGTGAAGTATGTCAGCCACCAGCTCTGGATTCCATCTGCCCCCATGTGTGGACCTTTCTCACAAGCCCAAACAGTTCCCAGGTGAAGGCCTGCGCCCCCAGTGGGGAGGTTGGGTGCGCTGGTTTTGGAGGCGAGTTTGAAATTTAATTCCAGTTTTGCCACTTGCTACCTGTGGAGTCTTGATCAACATAATTTATCTCTGAGTCTGGTTTTCTCATCTGTGAAATGGGAATACTAGTACCAGAGGCTGCTGTGAGGTCCAGATAAGGTCATGTGAGACGGTTGGCATAGGGCCTGGCACATAGTTGGTGTGTGGTCAAAAGTAACTCTTCTAGAAATGCTTTTTCCTCCTCTGCCAGAGTGAGTTTGTCTTTCTTTCTTTTCTTTCCTTTCTTTCCCTTCTTTCCCTTCCTTCGTTCCTTCCTTCCTTCCTTCTTTCCTTCCTTTTCTTTCTTTCGTCTTTCTCTCTTTCTTCTCTTTCTCTCTTTCTTTCTTTCTTTCCTTCGTTTCTCTTTCTGGCAGGATCTTGCTCCGTCCCCCAGGCTGTAGTGCAGTGGCATGATCTTGGCTCACTGTACACTTGACCTCACTGGCTCAAGTGATTCTCCCACCTCAGCCTCCCAAGTAGCTGGGGCTATAGGTGTACTCCACCATGCCTGGCTAATTTTTTGATTTTTTGTAGAGATAGGATCTTACTTTGTTGGCCAGGTTGTTCTCGAACTCCTGGGCTCAAGCAGTCTTCTCCCTCCACCTCCTAAAGTGTTGGGATTACAGGCGTGAGCCACCAGACCTGGCCCACAGTTCTTTTTTGCAGGTGGTGAGGGCTCCTTCTGCCCTTCCACCCAGGCCAGAAACCCCGGCCTTCTTCGCAAACCTTGCCCGTGTCTGCGCCAGGACACTGCCTCTGCCCCAGGCATGTGGCATCTCTCCCTTCCAGCCTGACCCCTCAATCCCTTGAGTAAACTTCTAGGGCCCTCATTGACCACCAGGCCCGTTGAAGCTCCCAATTTGGGGCTCCTGGCCTCCCAAAGTATCTGTGCCACCCCACCCCGACCTCAGTTATCTCCATGCCCACCGCCACCCATGCAGGGCCTGGGGCTTGGCCCCACTTTGCCTGGCCGAGCCCCGCTCCTACATTGTGCTCAGCCTGGGTCCCTTCCCTCTGGAAGCTCTTTCTGCAGCTGCCTGCCCTCCCGAGGCATCTGTCTTTTTTTTTCTTTTTTTTTTTTTTGAGATGGAGTCTCACTCTGTCACCCAAGCTGGAGTGCTGTGGCCCAATCTGGGCTCACTGCAACCTCTGCCTCCCAGGTTCAAGTAATTTTCGTGCCTTAACTTCCGGAGTAGCTGGGATTACAGGTGCCCACCACCATGCCCAGCTAATTTTGGTCTTTTTAGTAGAGACAGGGTTTCACCATGTTAGCCAGGCTGGTCTCGAACTCCTGACCTCAAGTGATCCACCTGCCTTGGCCTCCCAAAGTGCTGGGATTACAGGCGTGAGCCACCGCGCCCAGCCCATCTGCCCTTTTTCTTTCTTTTCTTTTTTTTTTTTTTGAGGCGGAGTTTTGTTCTTGTCCAGGCTGGAGTACAATGGCGCAATCTCGGCTCACTGCAACCTCTGCCTCCTGGGTTCAAGCGATTCTCCTGCCTCAGCCTCCTGAGTAGCTGGGATTACAGGCATGTGCCACTATGCCCGGCTAATTTTGTATTTTTAGTAGAAATGGGGTTTCTCCATGCTGGTCAGGCTGATCTCGAACTCTCGACCTCAGGTGATCTGCCCACCTCAGCCTCCCAAAGTTCTGGGATTACAGGCGTGAGCCACTGTGCCCAGCCTCCATCTGCCCTTTTTCTATGTGCTTTCCAGTCAGGGCCTTGTTGATGTCCCGGAGTAGAGACCAGTTCCAGGAGAGGAGGCTGTTATTTTAAGGACACAGAGGACATTAAAAAGGGTAAAATATTGTAGCCGGGTGCAGTGGCTCCTGCCTGTAATCCCAGCACTTTGGGAGACCAAGGTGGGTAGATTGCTTGAGCCCAGGAATTTGAGACTAGCCTGGTTAACATAGGGAGACCTTGTCTCTACAAAAAAACAAAAATTAGCTGGGCGTGGTGGTACACACCTGTAGTCCCAGCTACTGGGGAGGCTGAAGCAGGAGGATCACTTAAGCCCAGGAGTTTGAGGCTGCAGTGAGCTGTGATGGCGCCACTGAACTCCAGCCTGACCCACAGAGCAAGACCCTGTCTCCAAATTTAAAAAGAAAAAAGTAGAATATTGCAGAAATCCAGAAAAATAGCCAGGGGGATTTTGTTGTTGTTTTTCCTTACCATAAGGCATACCAAGCTCTCTCCCTGTAGAAAAGTCTCAGTGGTGTCCCTCGTTGCACTTGGCATGAAGCCCACGCTCCTTCCCGAGGCCCTCAGGCCCCCGTACCTGTCCCCAGCTACCCTCCCTTTGCCCGCTCTCTCCAGCCACAACAGCTGCTTTCCCCTCTGCCCCCCACAGTGCGCCAGCTCCAGTGTCCCAAGAAATCACCCTCACGTGAGTCCCCACCGCTCCGCTTCCCATCGAGGCCTCTTCTGATTTCAGAGCAGATTCCCTGCATTCCACAAAGGAGCCTCCCACCCTTGTGTTACAGGAAAGGGGTCCCGATCGAGACCCCAAGAGAGGGTTCTTGGATCTCGCACAAGGAAGAATTCAGGGCGAGTCCATAGAGTAAAGTGAAAGCAAGTTTATTAAGAAAGTAAAGGAATAAAAGAATGGCTACTCCATAGGCAGAGCATCCCTGAGGGCTGCTGGTTGCCCTTTTTTAAAAACTTAATTAATTAATTTATTTACTTATTTTTGAGATGGAGTTTCTCTCATCGCCCAGGCTGGAGTGCAATGGCACGATCTCGGCTCCCTGCAACCTCCACCTCCCAGGTTCAAGCAATTCTCCTGTCTCAGCCTCCTGAGTAGCTGGGATTACAGGCACACACCACCATGCCCGGCTAATTTTTGTATTTTTAGTAGAGACAGGGTTTCACCATGTTGGCCAGGCTGGTCCTGAACTCCTGACCTCAGGTGATTCTCCCACCTCTGCCTCCCAAAATGCTGGGATTACAGGTGTGATCCACCGCGCCCAGCCTGGTTGCCCATTTTTGTAGTTATTTCTTGATAGTATGCTAACCAAGGGGTGGATTATTCATGCCTCCCCTTTTTAGACAATATAGGGTAACTTTCTGACGTTGCCATGGCATTTGTAAACTGTCACAGTGCTGGTGGGAGTGTAGCAGTGAGGACAACCAGAGGTTACTCTCGTGGCCATCTTGATTTGGGTGGGTTTTAGCCGGCTTCTTTACTGTAACCCGTTTTGTCAGCAAGGTCTTTATGACCTGTACCTTGTGCTGACCTCCTGTCTCATCCTGTGACTTAGAATGCCTTAACCATCTGGGATTGCAGCCCACTAGGTTTCAGCCTTATTTTACCCAGCTCCTATTCAAGATGGAATTGCTCTGGTTCATACGCCTCTGACGCTTGGAAGGGGTGTGTGTGTCAGCTGCCCCATGGGAGGGGTGAAGGCATGAAGCGGCCCCTCCCTGGCCTGGCCTGCTTTCTTCCTCCTCCTTCACTCCTGGGCCACCTGCAGTTGCTGGTGTGCCTTTTCAACAGACATTACCGAGGCCCTCAGAGGTGCCAGGCGCAGGGGCGTCCTGTGTTTTCTGCACCCGACACTTTCCTGCCTCTGTGGTGGTCATGTTCACAGACCTCTTCTCTCCCCCTTGTTGTGCCACAGGTGATTCTCCTAGGTCACTGGCTGCTGACAACCTGGTAAGTGACTCTGTGGGGATCTGTGTGTCTCCTGCGGTCTCAGGGTCTGTGTCAGCCGGGTCAGGTCCTGGTTCTGCCGTGTTTTAACCAGGTCACTGTGGGCCAGACAGCTCTGCCTCTCCGGGTCTTGATTTCCGTCTGTACAATAGGCATAAGGATTGCACACCCTGCAGGAGCTGGGAGGGAGACATGGAAGTGCTCATCAGGGCTCCCCAGGGCCTGCCCCACAGTGAGGCCTCAGCACTGCAGCTTGATTTTCACCTTTACCATCTCTTTTAATCTGTTGAGCTTCTGGAGACATTTCTCTGCCAAACCAAGACTGGAAACGATTGAGCTCACCTGTGCACTTTGCAAACTTCGAAGTGCAGCGCACAGGGCAACAGCTGTGAGTAATGTGAATTGTAACCATCATGATTCACGACCTTGAGAAGCAGGGCCAAAATACAGATTTCTTAGTCACACTTCCCCAAGATTCTGAGTTGGTGATTCTGGGCTGGGACCCAGGCACCTGCTTTCTTAAAAGCAAAAGATAAGATGGTTTATTCAAAGACCTATTGAACCAAATGGCACTCCACACCTGCCTTGCACATGTCTTCTGCATGTTACACTTTAGTGAATGTCCTATAAATCTAGGAAGCGCCCGCTGCATGCAGGGGAAGGCAAGGCCCAGTGGGTTTGGTAATAAACGAGGTAGACTCAGTCCCTGTCCCCCTGAGTCTTCCTTGCAGCACAGCAGGGTGAGCAAGAGCATGGCCTCTCCAGCCAGACTCCAAATCCCAGCCCCACTGCTCAGCAACTGTGTGACCTTGGGCAAGTTACTTAACCTCATTGTGTCTCAGTTTCCTCATCTCTAAAGTGAGGGTAACAATAATACTTCCTTCCTATGGTTATTAACATAAATGTACATGAATGAGTTAATTTAAAACAGAACCATGTTAGGTACTAGCAAGTGATCTGTGTTCACTATGATTTTGATTGGATTGACAAGTCAACAATGTCAGTATCAATACCCTAAAAATAGAATAGGGCGGGCCTTGTGTTAGGAAAGTGACGAACTTGTACTTAGCACCGGTGGGCGAGGGAAGGAGTCTCAGGGTGAACATTCGAGTCTCAGGGTGAATGACAAAAGGAGGGCCAGGTGTCAGGGTAGAGGGCGCCTGCCGCACAGGGCAGTGGCTGGGAGGTCAGTAGGGCGAGGCCGTGTCCGGGATCCCACAGGCCCCTTAGGCCCTGGTGAAGAGTCTGCATTTTATTCCAAATGGGACAGAAAACTGTTGGAGGATTTTTAGCAGAGGAGTGACAGCATCTGACTACATTACCAGTTGCTGTTTAGAGAACAGAGTGGCAGTCAGGACGCTGGCACAGGGTGGCTGAGGCTGTCATCTGCCAGGAGAGGGAGGTGCTTTGGATCTACAGGGACACAGCCAGATCCAGGGTCTGGGTGGGAGGCGGAGCCCATGGGATTTGCTGGCACACAGCCGGGTGGCCTCGAAGACTATGGTATGTTCTGGGAGGAGGCCCTGAGACCCCGGAGCAGGAGGGAGGTGACCTGCGGGGTGGTGGCCGCCTGACGGGACTGAGCTACCTCTTCCTACAGGGGCTGCATTGTATTCTCAGGCTCCTATGCCTGGGCCAACTTCACCATCCTGGCCTTGGGCGTGTGGGCTGTGGCTCAGCGGGACTCCATCGATGCCATAAGCATGGTGAGCCAGGGTCGGGGAGAGGCGGCAGGGCTGGGGGCCGCAGCACAGGGCAAGACATAGCCTGGCTCTGCTACCCCGTCCCATCCCAATCTTCCCCCTCTTCCTTGGGCCACCACTTCCCATTGTCTAAAGCCTGTTCATCAGCCTCCTGGGCTCCGGCCCATGCCTGTCTTCAGGAGCCCAGCCTGCTGCTCTTCTTGTCTGGCATAGAGAACCCCAAGTCTGCCATTATCTCCCTGAGGAAAGCCATGGGGTGGGTCCCACCAGTGCCTCGGATTAGCCACTTCGCAAGAGCAGTGGAACATCCCCTGTAACCTCCCTCTGCGGCTCTCTTTTAGGGGAGGGGATATGGCTGGGAGACCTGGTCAAGAGGGCATTCCACTACTTTAGGAAGTAGAGGTGACCCTGCCCCACTGAAACCTCCCACAGGGGGAGCTTCTCAGCACCCACGGGGCCCCGTGGGGCAGTGAGCACTCCCGCACGGGCTCTTCAAGCCGAGGCCAGGGCCTCAGGATGACTGAGAAGAGATTTTCTTTGTGTTGGAGAAGGACTGGGTGAACTCCAAGGAACCTTCCTCTATGGAGGTTCTAGAGCCAGGTCTTGTGCCCATCATGGCCTTGGAGATGACGGGAAATGGGTGGGGAGGGAGGCTCTGGTGTAACCGAGACCTGGGCCCCCGGCATCCCTGCCCCCAGACTGCAGTCTCAGCCAGCGGCTCCCCAACGGGGCCCTGCCTGCTTGCTTGATCCATTTTCCCGCAAGCCCCAAGGACACAGCAGGGCATGAAACAGCTTCCCATCCGGTGTATGGTGGGGGAGCCACGGAGCGTGCTGGGGGTGTTGTGCTCATCAGTGTGGTGTGTCTTGCAGTTTCTGGGTGGCTTGCTGGCCACCATCTTCCTGGACATCGTGCACATCAGCATCTTCTACCCGCGGGTCAGCCTCACGGACACGGGCCGCTTTGGCGTGGGCATGGCCATCCTCAGCTTGCTGCTCAAGCCGCTCTCCTGCTGCTTCGTCTACCACATGTACCGGGAGCGCGGGGGTGAGCTCCTGGTCCACGCTGGTGAGGCCACCACCTCCAGCCAGCTCCTCACCGCTCCCGTCTCTCCCTTGCCTGGCCTCCAGCCTCTCCCTCAGTGAGCCAGCCTTGCCCCATGGGGCCAGGGCTGAAGGTGCAGGGAGAGTGTGGCATGGGCGCTCTGTACCAGGCTGGACAGGTCCAAGCTCCTAGTCTCTGCTGCAGGAGCCCAGGGGTCCCCTGGTTGTCCTGGTCTGCCGTGACCTTCTTCTGCTGTGAAGCTGAGGCTGGGCCCTTCTCTCAGCCCAGAACACAGGCACAGCTGGGGGTACCATTTAGTTCCCAGGGGCAGCCCTGGGCTGTCTCCATCCTGAGAGCCACGGGCACCTACAGGTCTCCTCTCTGTTCTCACCGGGGCCCATCACTGGAACCCCATTTCCGGCCACATGGGGTCTTCCCTCTCCTGCTGCAGAGACTGCTAGGTGGCCAGGGCAGAGCCCGTGCCAGTGTAGGCTGTGGGAGCCTCAGTGAAGATAGCCCTGAACAGGGAGGGGGCACTTTCCCTGCCTACCAGCCCCTCCCCACTCACCCAGCCTTACACCTGCCCTCTCCCACGCCCTCTCTGAACTCCTGTACTCCTTCTCCTGGTGGCTGAGCCATTTGCCTGCTCTCTGACACCTCTCTCTCTCTTCCTTTCTCTCTCTCTTTGAGAGGAGTGGAGGGAGGTGGTAGGGTGTGGCCTTCTGCCTTTCACTCCTGAGATGAGATGCCCCACGTGGCCTGTGACTGCCACCAGCTGGTTGAGGGTGGGAATGGCCTGGGGCTGCCCACAGTGGCTGACCTCAGCACTGCCTGGGCCTGCCCCCAGGCGAGGGGTGCCAGAATGTTTCTCCCATTGGACAGATGAGGAAACTGAGGCCCACATCCTTTGGGACTTGTTCAGGGTCCCGGGATGAATGTACAGAGTAGGGGATGGGAGTGAGGCATGTGGCGTACTCGGAGCCCTACGGCCCTGCCTTGGACCCAGCCCCAGCCTCCGAGGCCATCTGGATATGGTAATGTGGTGTCCTTGTACCTGGGAGGGGAGCTGGAGAGGAGTGCGTGGGCCCGGGGCTGATGTCCCTCTGCCCAGGTTCCTAAGCACGTGCTGCCTGGGGAAGCCCATGGCACAGGGGCCAGGAGCCTGGCTTTGGACTCGGCTGCCTAGGCGTGGGTCCCAGCATCATCAGCTTTGAGCTGTGTGATCTCGGGCAAGTCACTTCATCCCTTTGACCCACAGTTTCCTCATCTGTAAAGTGGGGACAATAAAAATACCCGTCGCACAGGGATACGGCAGGATTGAATGAATAATACATGCTAAAGGTTTAGGGCCTGGGGCTGCTGCCTCTGTCTCTGTGCATGGTGTCAGGATGCCCAGCCCGAGGGTGGCGGGGGTGGATCTTGGGTTGGACTCAGCTGAACATCCCGAGTTCTCACCCTTCATTTTTCTTTCCCACCATGTCGCCTGTCACCTAGGTTTCCTTGGGTCTTCTCAGGACCGTAGTGCCTACCAGACGATTGACTCAGCAGAGGCGCCCGCAGATCCCTTTGCAGTCCCAGAGGGCAGGAGTCAAGATGCCCGAGGGTACTGAAGCCAGCCACGCTGCACCCGGCCCTGCCCCGGGCCTTCCTCGTGCCTGGGAGGTCGTTCTAGGGATGCTCCTGACCTCCGTCTCTTGGATCTAAGATGGAATGTGTCCCCAGCTCAGGGATTGCCTGAACCAAGAGGCCAGGAGCCCCCATGGGCCGCCCAGTACCATGCACACTCCTGTCCCGAACTCCCTGAGGCCTCCCCTCCCTTCAGGGCACCCACTGGTTCCCAGGCTGGAACCAGGGTCTCTCTTTACCTCCTACCCCATGGTGGCACCACAGAGGCCCTCAGCCGAGTCCTGCCTGAGTGTTGCAAGCTCAGGCCTTTAAGGACTGCTGATGCCCCCTCAGGCGTCCCGCAAGTTTGCTGGGCTTTGGTGGAAGCCCTGAGAACTTCAGGTCCTGCTCAGCCCGAGGAGCAGTCTGGCATGGGAGTGAGTCCTTCTCACTGCCTGGTCACTTGGTGCCTAGGGATGCAGGGCTGGAGGCCAGAGGTGTCAGCAACACTGTGACCCACCACAACCTCCAGCCTCCCTTTTCAGAGCACAGCATTAAAGTTTGGGGAATTCTGTAGATGGGCTGTGTTTTGAGCCACCTTCAATCTCCTGGCTGGGCTGGGGCCTGGCCTTGTTCCTGGGAAGATGTCTCCTGCCAGTTCCCAGGTGGAGCCTGTGCTGTGCTGCCCCATTCTGTCATGGCAGGAGGAAACAGGCATGTGCGTTGGCTGAGCTGGGCTTGAGCCTGGCTCTGGCCTAGCAGAGGCTATAGGAGAGAGAGACACTGGTGGGTGTGGTGCGTGGGCATCTGTTTCTCTGAACCAGATGACCCAGGCACTCTTTGGAATCCTGCTCTGCCACTTACTAGCTGCATGCCTTCAGTGTCTTCTAGAAAGGGTTGGTGCCTGCTCCAGGTGTGAAGTGCCTGGCGTGAGGAGGGCTCCCTAAGTGATGGTGAACTTGTTAGCAGTGGACCTGCTCCTCGGGCCAGTGACGATGCTAGGTTAGGAGGCAGGGGCGACCTCTTCCTGGTGGCCCCTGTGTCTGGTCACAGCTGACTTGGGCTGACACCTCCAGAAGTTCCCCAGGGCCTCGGCCCACCCCACGGACAGGTCTAGCTATTCACAGCTTGCTCTTCTGCCCCCTGGGCACCAAGTGCCAGGGCTTTCCCAGGCCATCCTGGCTTGTCCCTGGCACAGGGTCAAGGCCTAGTGCACAACTCCCATTATTCTCTTGCGTCCATCTGTCAATCAAAAGAGGCTCAGTACCTGCCTGGTGCCGAGCGGGCTTGGGGCTGCAGTGGTGACCTTGGGAGCCTGCTCTCAACCTAGCAGTCTTCCCACCTGGAGGATTACAGACAGAGGCAAGAGCCCCGAAAGAAGAGGACATGGGCCTCTGGGTCAGGGAGGAAGGCTGCTGTGGGGAAGGGGCTGTGCTCCAGGCAGAGGGCTGCTGAGCAGCTGCAGTTGTGAGAAACTGGAAACAGCCTCGCTGTCAGGAGACGGACCAGTAAGCCATGGTCCATTCATTACAGGGAGTATGGACCAGGAAGCCACAGTCTATTCATTGTAGGGAGTATGGACCAGGAAGCCACAGTCTTCATTGTAGGGAGTATGGACCAGTAAGCCACGGTCCATTCATTATAGGGAGTACGGACCAGTAAGCCACGGTCCATTCATCGTATGGAGCACAGTGCAGCAGTTACAGCTGTTAAACCAGACCTATTTCCACCAACGTTGGCCCCCCGCAAATGTGAACAAAGCAGATTGCAGAATGGCATTGGGATGAATTTTCAGACCTCACAGCAATGCCATATGTTGTTCCTGGGTGTATGTGCGGTAAAATAGAAAAGCATGGACTAGAAGGACACCTGTCAGGTTCATGACCGTAGCCACCCTGGGTGGAGGAGGAGCGTGACCCGAGGGGAATGGGACTAAGACCCAAGTCCGTTTATCTTGTGTATACAGCATCCCGGCCCCGGGAAGGCTTGTGTACCTGCGTCGTGAACGTGTCAGATTCCCAAAGGGAATGAAAAGCCAGGGCAGGGGCTTGGCCCAGGCAGTGGGGGCAGATGATGCAGCCTGGGCCACGCACAGGGGAGTGTATCCAGACACCTCAGTCCCTCATCGTCCCAGACCCCCAGGTCGAACCGGCTCTTTGCGGGAGAGGACAGAGGAAAGCTCCTGTCTCGGAGTGTACCCCAGAAGCAGAGCCTGTGATGAAATCAAGGGCGCCAGGCTTTCCAGTCATTGGCCAGGAGCTGCTCAGGGAGTGGGAGAGGGTGGCTTAGATTTGCAGGCACTGTGCCACCCCCCGACCGTGCAGGCAGTCGGGAGCCAGAGGGCCATCAGAGGCAGACAGAAACGGTGGAGGAGGCAACCGTGTGGCTGCCCCTTCCACACAGCGGCCTTAACAGGGAGAGCTTCTAACATACAGCAAGCGCCCCAGAGCCCACTGTGAGTGAGGCCGTGTTCCAGAGGCAGGGGATGCCAGGGTGCGGGAAAAGTCACCCAGGGGCATTCCATTTAGCATGAGAGGTTCTTAGTGACAGCTAACAAGGCCTGAGGCAGAGAGTGGCTGAGCAGAGGGTGGGAGAGGGAGAGAAGAAGACAATGAGGTCAGAAGGTGGCTGGGGTCAGATGTGCAGGCTTAGCAAGTCATTCTGAGGACTCCAGTTCTGGCTGAATGAGATGGGAGCCCCTGGAGGGTGTTGGTCAGAGCCGGGCAAGGTCTGCCTTATATCCTTTTTTTTTTTTTTTTTTTTTTTTTTGAGACGGAGTCTCGCTCTGTCGCCCAGGCTGGAGTGCAGTGACGCGATCTCAGCTCACCACGACCTCTGCCTCCCAGGTTCAAACGATTCTCCTGCCTCAGCTTCCTGAGTAGCTGGGATTACAGGCATGCGCCACCACGCCCAGCTAATTTTGTATTTTTAGTAGAGATGGGGTTTCTCCATGTTGGTCAGGATGGTCTTGATCTCCTGACCTCGTGATCCACCTGCCTCGGCCTCCCAAAGTGCTGGGATTACAGGCGTGAGCCACTGCGCCTGGCGTTTTGTTTTCTCTTGTTGCCCAGGCTGGCGTGCAATGGTGCAATCTTGGCTCACTGCAGCCAGGTTCAAGCGATTCTCCTGCCTCAGCCTTCCAAATAGCTGGGATAACAGGTGCCTGCCAACATGCCCAGCTAATTTTTGTATTTTTAGTAGAGATGGGGTTCACCATGTTGGCCAGGCTGCTCTTGGACTCCTAGCCTCAAGTGATCTGCCCACCTTGGCTTCCCAAAGTGCTGGGATTACAGGCATGAGCCACTGCACCTGGCTTGCATTCTAAAAGGACCATGTTGGTGGCTTGGATGGGGGCAGTGGTGGGGGTGGTGACAAGTGGTCAACTCTTGGACACTCTCTGAAGGCAAAGCAGCAGGACCTGTGATGGGCTGGATAGAGGATGCAGAGACAAGCCCGGGACTGTGAGGTGTGGGCCTGACTGGAAGGCTGGAGCTGCCGCTAGCCAGGAGGGAGGACGTGGGAGGGCAGGTCCAGGATGAGGGCAGGTCCAGGATAAGCCCAGGACTTCAGCCATGGACGGGCTGCACTGTGCTAACGAGGCTTTCCAACTAGACATTCTCACCACTGTGCAACTTTTAAAAGGCCCATGTCTGTAGGGACTTGGAAGTAGGGCACCCTGCAGGTTTATATAGTGTCTGACATTCTTGAGGCTGTCAACCACAGGAAGCAAATTCCTCTTGCCTCTGGTCTCCTGCTGGAGAGGGCTTGTATCAGTCTGTTCTCATGCTGCTAATAAAGACATACAAGACGGGGTAATTTATAAAGGAAAGAGGTTTAATGGACTCAAAGTTCCACATGGCTGGGAAGGCCTCACCATTACGGGGGAAGGTGAATGAGGGGCAAAATCACGTCTTACATGGAGGCAGGCAAGAGATAGAGCCCTTGCAGAGGAACTCCCATTTATAAAGCCATCAGATCTCATGAGACTTATTCACCATCACCAGAACAGTATGGGAAACCATCCCCATGATTCGAGTATCTCTACCTGGCCCCGGTCTTGACACATGGGGATTATTACAATTCAAGGTGAGCTTTGGGTGGGGACACAGCCAAACCATATCAGGACTGAAGTCACACTTGTCCAGTTTGCAAATCTATTTCTTGTTTTCACAAAGCTGAGCCTTCCACATGAGGAAGCCAGAGAAATTGCCCCACGGGAGGTCACTGCCTTCTCCTGTTGGCCAGAACTGGACCAGAGCTGCAGTACCTACAGGGCCCCACCTCAGGCCGGTTCTCAGAGTCTCCGGAATGGCCTGGAAATGCCAACTCTCACACTGTGTCTCTAAACGGGCTCTGGAGTCAGTGAGCCTTGGTTTAAATCCCCTATGCACTCTGTAACTGGCTGTGTTAAGAGACACTATCTCTTAACCTCACTGTGCCTCAGCTTCCTCATCTGAAAATGGGGACAATAATAGTGCCTGACTCGGGTATTAGTGAGGACTGAAAATGGTGCAACATCAGTGTTTAATAAATGTTAGATCTCATTATCTGTACAACTGTGTAATCATTTAGAGAGGGAAGGAGTCCAGGTGGCCTGTGACTGGTACCAGCCGGTCGAGGGCAGGAGTGACCTGGGGCCTCCCGCCCTGGCTGACCTCATTGCTGCCAGACCTGTCCCCAGGTGAGGGGCACCAGAACATTTCTCCCATTGGACAGACAAGGAAGCTGAGGCCTGCAGCCCCTGGGACTTGTTCAGGGTCCCAGGATGAATGTACAGAGGAGGGGATGGGTGTTAGGAGTGTGGGGTACTTGGGGCCCTACGGCCCTGCCTTGGACCCAGCCCCAGCCTCCGAGGCTGTCTGGATACAGTAATGTCGTGCCCTTGTGCCTGGGAGGGGAGATGGAGAGGAGTGCGTGGGCCTGGGGCTGGTGTCCCTCTGATCAGCTTCTATGGGGAAGGCCATGGCACAGTGGCCTGGAGCCTGGCTTTGGGCTGGGCTGCCTAGGCATGGATCCCAGCATCATCAGCTTTGAGCTGTGTGATCTCGGGCAAGTCAATTCATCTCTTTGACTCAATGCTATGAACATTTCTTGAGTGCTTTCTACAAGTTTTCAAAAGATTGGAAAATTTTTCAGGAAGTAAAACAGATTTTCCTCACTAGCAACAGAACTCGGGACCCAGTTCTCCAGGTGGTCAGGTGCTTTTGTGCACACGTCTAAGTCAGAAACTATCTACAGAGTCAACAGGTTGTCATAAAACATTGTCATATCTGAGATGAAAATTCAGTATCACAAATTTGAACTTGAAGGAAACTTAGACCTCCCCTAGCCCAGTGGTTTTAAAAATATTTTATTTCAAGGCCAGGCACAGTGGCTCATGCCTGTAATCCCAGCACTTTGGGAGGCTGAGTTGGGAGGATCACCTGGGGTCAGGAGTTCGAGAACAGCCTGGTCAACATGGCGAAACCACGTCTTTACTAAAAGTACAAAGACTAGCCAGGCGTGGTGGCTCATGCCTGTGGTCCTAGCTACTTGGGAGGCTGAGGTGGGAGAATCACTTGAACATGAGAGGCAGAGGTTGCAGTGAGCTGAGACTGCGTCACTGCACTCCAGCCTGGGCGACAGAGTGAGACTGTCTCAAAAAAAATTATTTCAAATCCCTTGTTTAAAAGAAATATTCAATATATAAGAGGCAGCAGGTCTGATCAAGTACCCTCTCATCAGTACCAGGGAACCCAGGGATCCCCAGAGCACAACGTGAAAGCTGATCTCCTAGTTCCTAAATCTCCTAGACACAGGCCCAGAAGGTACAGCCTTGGACAAGGGCACACGGAGACTTGATTTCAGAGCTGGAATGTGGCAATGCAGAGATCAGGATTGCCAGTGGAGTTTTAAAAGAATGAAACAGAAGTATAAATGAAAAACACGTGATTGAAATCAGAAACTCAATGCCTAGGTTAATTCATAGAATAGATTCATCTGAAGAGAGAAATGGTAGCCTGGGAGATAGATTTGAAGAAATCACCCAGAATGCAGTAGAAAGAGACAGAAAATACAAAAAAGAAGTTAAGACACAGGTCGGGCATGGTGGCTCATGCCTGTAATCCCAGCACTTTGGGAGGCCCAGGTGAGCAGATCACGAGGTCAGAAGTTTGAGACCAGCCTGGCCAAAATGGTGAAACCCCGTCTCTACTAAAAATACAGAAATTAGCTGGGCATGGTGGCGGATGCCTGTAATCCCAGCACTTTGGGAGGCCCAGGTGAGCAGATCACGAGGTCAGAAGTTCGAGACCAGCCTGGCCAAAATGGTGAAACCCCGTCTCTACTAAAAATACAGAAATTAGCTGGGCATGGTGGCAGATGCCTGTAATCCCAGCTACTCGGGAGGCTGAGGCAGAAGAATTGCTTGAACCTGGGAGGTGGAGGTTACAGTGAGCCGAGATCACACCACTGCACTCCAGCCTGGGTGATAGAGCAAGATTCCATCTCGGGGGGGGGGGGGGGCGGGGAAAAAGAAGACACAAAGGATAGAGTGAGAAGGAGCAATATAAATATAGCCAGAGTTCCTGAAGGAGATGATGAGAGAGAAGCAACATTCAAAGAAATCATGTCAGAATATTTTCCAAAATGGAAAGACAGCAAAGCTCAGGTTCAAGAAGCGAAACAATTCCCAAACGGGATAAATAAAAAGAGGTCGGGCACAGAGGCTCACACCTGTAATCCCAGCACTTTGGGAGGCCAAGGTGGGTAGATCACTTGAGCCCAGGAGTTGGAGACCAGCCTGGCAACATGCCGAAACCCCATCTCTACAAAAGACACAAAAATTAGCCGGGAGTAGTGCCTGTAGGCCCAGCTACTCAGGAGGCTGAGGTGGGAGGATCACCTGAGCCCAGGGAGTTCGAGACTGCAGTGAGCCGTGATGGCACCACTGCAACCCAGCCAGGCTGGATGACAGTCATTCTAACAGAACATGGTTCATTCACTTCTATACCTTCAACACCTAGAACAATGCTGGCACCCATGGCACCCAGTTAATGCTTTGTAAAAGTTGTAGAATGAATGAATGAATGAAAACTACAGAACACCAAAGACAAAAATTAAGCTCCCAAAAGCAGCCAGATAGAAAAGGTATTGTCTCAAAAAGATTGACAATTACTGGCAGCTGATGTCTCAACAGCAACAATAGAAGTCAGAAGACAGTGGAATGATACCTTCAAAGTGGTGAGAAAAATAACCGTCAACCTAAAATTATGCACCTGTGGTCATCTTTCAGGGATGAGGGTAAAATAAAGATACTGAGAAAAATACAGTTGAGTTTATCACCCATAGATCTTTGATATAGAAACATCTGAAGAATCTTTTGATGGCACATGGAATTTTTCTCAGAAGGAAGATCTGAGATGCACAAAGGAAATAGTAATTTTGACCTAAAAGGAGATTAAATACTGGCAATTAACTTTAGTTTTTGTTAAATATACATATTAAAATATCTTGGAGCCAGGCACAGTGGCTCACACCTGTAATCCCAGCACTTTCGGAGACCGAGGTGGGCAGATCTCCTGAGGTCAGGAGTTCAAGACCAGACTGGCCAACATGGCAAAGCCCGGTTTCTACTAAAAGTACAAAAATTATGTACAGACGCATGGTGGCAGGTGTCTGTAATCCCAGCTACTAGGGAGGCTGAGGCATGAGAATTGCTTGAACCCAGGAGGCAGAAGTTTCAGTGAGCCAAGATCGCACCACTGCACTCCAGCCTGGGGGATAGAGCAAGACTCTGTCTCTAAATATACGTGTGTGTGTGTGTGTGTGTGTGTGTGTGTGTGTGTGTGTAGGATAACCACAGAAAGAATAGATATGAAATGTGCAGTTTCCAAGCCAGTGAGGAGCAGGGGGGACCTGAAGAAAAAGAAAACCTTGATCAATTCTTAAAAATGCAAGAAAGGAGGCCAGGTGCAGTGGCTCACGCCTGTAATCCCAGGACTTTGGGAGGCCGAGACAGGCGGATCACGAGGTCAGGAGATCGAGACCATCCTGGCTAACACGGTGAAACCCCGTCTCTACTAAAAAATACAAAAAAAATTAGCCGGGTGTGGTGGTGGGCGCCTGTAGTCCCAGCTACTCGGGAGGCTGAGGTGGGAGAATGACGTGAACCCGGGAGGCGGAGCTTGCGCCAAGATGGCGCCACTGCACTCCAGCCTGGGCGACAGAGCGAGACTCCATCTCCAAAAAAGAAAAAAAAAATGCAAGAAAGGAGAAATATGAAAACTCTGGCTACTAGCAAGCACAAAAATAAGATAGAATAAATATGTCAAAATCATACATTTGTAAAGAATTAAACTCAAGATACATTGTCAGATCAGATTTTTTAAAATTCCAGCTATATTGTGTTTACAAATGACAAACCTAAAATTATGGCCATGGGAAGGCTGAAGGTAGAAGGACGAAAAAGTTATACCAGGCAAATAGGGACCAAAGTGGAACTGGTGGTGCTAAATTAATATCCCACAAATTTGACTTTAAGGCAAAAAATATTACTACAGATTAAAGAGAGTCAAAACCTAAAGAACAGGCCAGGTGCGGTGGCTCACGCCTGTAATCTCAGCACTTTGGGAGGCCAAGGCAGGTGGATCACCTGGGGTCAGGAGTTCAAGACCAGCCTGGCCAACATGGTGAAACCCTGTCTCTATGAAAAATAAAAAAAATTAGCTGGGTATGGTGGTGCACACCTGTAATCGCAGCTACTTGGGAGACTGAGGCAGGAGAATCACTTGAACCCAGGAGGTGGAGGTTCCAGTGAGCCAAGGTTGCACCACTGCACTTCAGCCTGGGCAACGAGAGTGAAACTCCTTCTCAAAAAATAAATAGGCTGGGTGCAGTGGCTCATGCCTGTAATCCCAGCACTTTGGGAGGCCGAGGTGGGCGAATCACCTGAGGTCGAGAGTTCGAGACCAGCCTGACCAACTGGAGAAACCCCGTCTCTACTAAAAATACGAAATTAGCCGGGCGTGGTGGCACATGCCTATAATCCCAGCTACTATGGAGGTTGAGGCAGGAGAATCGCTTGAACCTGGGAGGTGGAGGTTGCGGTGAGCCAAGATCACGCCATTGCACTCGAGCCTGGGCAACAAGAGCGAAACTCCGTCTCAAATAAATAAATAAACAAACAAACAATAAAATAAAATAAATAAACCTAAAGAACAAAAGCTTCCATCCACCAGGTTTAGGAGGAAAGATTAGACACACAGACCTATGAAGGGAGCAGTAATCACCCCCTCCTTCTTCAAGAATTGCTTTAGCATTTAAAAAGTTCTTTGGCATTTATTTGTTAAACATCTGACCCTCACATCAAGCCAGAGAGGTAGGGGAGGGAGGTGTTACCACCCCCACCACTTTTGTTTTGTTTTGTTTTGTTTGAGACAGTTTCACTCTTGTCACCCAGGCTGGAGTGCAGTGGCGCAATCTTGGCTCACTGCAAACTCTGCCTCCCGGGTTCAAGAGATTCTCCTACCTCAGCCTCCCCAGTAGCTGGGACTACAGGCACGCACCACCACTACCAAGCTAATTTTTATATTTTTAGTAGAGACGGGGTTTCGCCATGTTGGCCAGGCTGGTCTGGAACTCCTGACCTCAAGTGATCCACCCACCTTGGCCTCCCAAAGTACTGGGATTACAGGCGTGAGCCACTGCATCCGGCCTAACCATCCCCCTTTTACATATGAGGAACCTTAGGTTTAGAGAGGTTAGGGACTTGCCTAAGATCACACAGCAGCAGAAGGATTTTTTTTTTTTGAGACAGGGTCTCACTCTGTTGCCCAGGCTGGAGTGCAGTGACATGATCGTAGCTCACTGAAGCCTTGAACTCCTGGGCTCAAGCAATCTTACTGCCTCAGCCTCCCAAGTAGGTGGGACCACAGGTGTGCACCACCACACCCGGATGATTTTTGTATTTTTTTTCGTAGTGATGAGGTCTTGCAATGTTGCCCAGGCTGGTCTTGAATTCCTGGGCTTATGAGATCCTCCCACCTCAGCCTGCCCAAGTGCTGGGATTGCAGGTGTGAGCCACTGCGCCTGGCCAGCAGAAGGAGTTCATCACAGGTTTTCTGACTGAGTGCTCTTTCCTCTCCCAGCAGGTGCTTAGAAAGGAGAAAACATACAGTCTGGACAGAGGAAGGAATGGGATGGCTGGGCACGGTGGGGAACAATGTGGGCAAAGGTTTGGGAGGTGGAAAGTGGACGGACCTTTGCAGCCTTGAAGGAAGTGTGATCGAGCTAGGCTGACGGCACGGCAAAGCTTGGGTACTAAGGTGGAGTCCAGCCAGTTTCTGAGGTGCCTGAAGGCTGGGAGAGTTTTTCTTTCTTTTTTTCTTTTTTGAAACAGAATCTCACTCTGTCACCCAGGCTGGAGGGTAGTGGCATGATCACCACTCACTGCAACCTCCACCTCCCAGGTCCAAGCAATTCTCCTGCCTCAGCCTCCTGAATAGCTGGGATTACAGGTGCACACCATCACACCAGCTACTTTTTGTATTTTTAATAGAGATGGGATTTTGCCATGTTGGCCAGGCTGGTCTTGAACTCCTGACCTCAAGTGATCCGGCTGCCTCGGCCTCCCAAAGTGCTGGGATTACAGGCATGAGCCACCACATCCAGCCTTTTCTTTTCTTTTCTTTTCTTTTTTTTTGAGACAGAGTCTTGGTCTGTTGCTCAGGCTGGAGTGCAATGGCAGGATCTTGGCTCTCTGCAACCCTTGCCTCCCAGGTTCAAGTGATTCTCCTGCCTCAGCCTCCTGAGTAGCTGGGATTACAGGTGCCCGCCACCATGCCCGGCTAATTTTTGTATTTTTAGTAGAGACAGGGTTTCACCATGTTGGCCAGGCTGGTCTTGAACTCCTGATCTTGTGATCCGTCTGCCTCAGTCTCCCAAAGTGCTGGGATTACAGGTGTGAGCCACTGTGCCTGGCCTTTCTTTCTTTCTTTCTTTTAACAAGAAATTTGTTATAGTTTTATTTTCCTTTGCATTTGCAAAATACTTAGGACCAACATGAAAAAGAAATACCTTCTATGGGGAAAAAAATGGCATTAAAAAGGAAGATGGGAAGGCTGAAAGGGATTTGTGCCTTAGTTGCAAGGAGCTGCAGCATCTCTGGTCCAAGGAATCAAAAAGATATTGGGAAGATATAACAGGAGGAAGAAGAATGTGAATTTACTGAGGGAGAGGGCCCCAAAGTGGGCCTTGAGGGGGAACTGGAGGCCACGGAGTGGGTCTGGGTGGAGGGAGAGTCCCCCCTGGAAGCCATAGGGTGGGTGTTGGGGAGGGCCAGTGTATCCATGAGGCAGCATCGGTGGAGGAGGTCCACACATACCATGGAGGCACAGGACATGGGTGACCCATGGGAGATCCAGACCGCGACCCCTTGGGGGACATGCTCATTGGAGGAGGTCCAGGATGAGGCATTCCAGGTGGTGATCAGGGTGGTGGCTGCCCCCCAGATCCTGGGGGCCCATCACGGGGGTGTCCTCAGCCATGAGGGCCATGGTGTGCCAGCTGCATCTGAGACATCCCTGGATGGGACATCGCACCTATTGGGAACGGGTGAGGATGTGAGTGTCCATGACCCGGATGTCCTGCCCCTGGGGTTCCTACCAGTGGGAGCCGGGGGCATGTCCTGCAGCCCCAAGAGGCATAGGTGGTGGGGACATGGCTGGGGGTATCCCGGATGTGGGGGGGCTCCAGGAGGCAGCTCTAGGTGCGGGAAGGAGCCAAGAGGAGGCACGCCTGGTGGAGGAAGCCCAGACCCCAATGATGCTGCCACAGGATTCGGGGCAGAGGGTGGAGGAGGTTCCCGGGGACCTGATGGCCAAGAGAATGTCGCTCATCTTGCACGTGCAAAAGTTGCCCTGGGACCACGTGCCTTGCCTGCGGAGGACCCCGCAAAACCTGTACCAGGACGTCGGTGGCCACGCCCACGGCTCAGGGCTGGGCGGGGCCAAGCGCGGGGCAGCACGCTCTGCTCTCCGACGTCCCCTCCCGCCCGCGACCTGCCGACCTGCGGGGATCGTTAGCGGTCCCAGCCCCCGTCTAGATTCAAATCCGACTGGGTGAAGGAGGACCCGAGGAGGACCCACGCACGTGAGGGCAGATCCATGAGGGCAGGAAACTGACCTCCGACTCTTTTGGTGGCAAGAGGAGGGAGGCTGTGAGCCCCCTTAAGTGGACAGGGGTGGGGGTGGAGTGGGAGGGGGGAGTCTGAGGGAGGGGGCCGAGGAGCGGAGAAATGGACCGAAGAGCTCCGGCGTGAGGGGCAGGGGTGCAGGAAGGTCTCCTGTGGATTGAGCGGCCTCAAGTCAACTTGGGCAAGAGGGGATGGTGGGGTGTTCTTGGTTAGGAGTCTGCGCTGTGGAGCCAGCCCTGGGGTGCTCCCTCTGAGGCCTTGGGTGGGACAGGCCCTTCTAAGCTCCTGTGCTCATTTCTAAAACAGGGAACCTAAGTCCCAGGGCTGCAGTGCAGATTAAATGGCAGGACGCCTGCTGAAGGCTGCAAGGTGCCTAGCACGGTTGTCATTTATTCAATGCGCATTTACAAGCCCCTGCTGGGGGTCAGGCATTGTTCTATGGGCTGCAAATCCAGCAGGGAAACAAACAAACAAAAAAACCAGCCTGCCCTCGTGTGGCTCCTAGGCCACTGGAGGGAGAAATACACTAATTTCTTCACTATGTTAGGTGGCCGCAAGTGCAGGGCAAAGAGAGTGAGGAGAGGCCAGGTTGCTGCAGTTGGAGAGACAGTGGGCAGGGAGGGCTCACTGTGATGAGGGAGGCAAGACTTGAAGGCAGAGAGGACAGCAGCACAAAGGCGCTGAGGTGAGGTCGTGTGTGCCATTTGGAGGAGCAGCCAGGGGGCTGGTGTGTGTGGAGGACAGTGGGCAAGGGGAAGAGGAATTGGGGAGGACCATAACTGGCAGGCAGATTTTAAAGACTTTGCGGGGCTGGGTGTGGTGGCTCACACCTGTAATCCCAGCACTTTGGGAGGCCGAGACGGGCCAATCACCTGAGGTCAGGAGTTCGAGACCATCCTGGCCATCATGGTGAAACCCTGTCTCTACCAAAAAATCCAAAAATTAGTCTGGCGTGGTGGCATGTGCCTGTGGTTCCAGCTTGTTAGAGGCTGAGGCGGGAGGATCCCTTGAGCCCAGGGAGGCAGGCAGAGGTTGCAGTGAGCCGGGATCACACCATTGTACCAGCCTGGGTGGCAAAGTGAGACTCCGGCTCAAAAAAAAAAAAAAAAAAGGTTTTGCAGCCTAAGGTATCTTGCAGCTATTGAGCTCTGCTATTGCAGCTGGAAAGCAGACAGTCTGTAAACAAATGGGCTTTGTTTCAATATAACTTTATTCACATAATAGACCACTGGCCCAGGCAGTAATTTGCTAACCTCTGGCCTACAGCCTTGAAGGCTCACGGGGCACTGAGGGGGCTGGAGAGCTTCTGTGGCATTAGAGTTGAGGCAGGGCATGATTTGATTTCAGTGTTTACAGGATCACCCTGCCGCCGCATGAAGAGGAGGCTGTCGGGCGTGAGGACGAGGGCAGAATAAGGGTGACCAGTTGGGAGGTGGCAGGTGAGGGCCACTCCGGCCAGTGCTCCAGGGGTCAGATCCTGGATGCGTGTGGGAGGCAGAGCCTGTCAGAGCAGCCACTGGTGTGAGGGAGAAGGGGAATCGGGGTGGCTCCAGGATTTTTGTTTGAGCCACCAGAAGGCCGGAGCTGCCATCCGTGGAAAAGGGGGGCACCGAGATGGGAGAGAGCTGGTTGCGGGGACGGCTGGAGTTCAGTTTTGGACATATTAATGCTGAGATGCCTGTTAGACATCCGGGTAGGCGTGGAGGAGGTCGCTGGACCTGCATGTTCCGACCTGTATGCAGATCAGCCGAGAGGTCTGGGGGGCAGGATGGGGCAGCATTTGACCTGGACACTTAATATGGAAAGGGGGATGATAAGTAGGGCAGGGAGAGGAGCCCCTGAGAGACCAGAACAGTGAGGGGCAGGCCCCAGGCAGCTGGGACCAGGCCAAGAGCAGCCAGGAGTACTGCTAAAGGGAGGAGGTAGTGATCAGAATGGGGTGGGGTTGAATGAGAGCCAGGGCAACCTGTCCTCTCCCCGCAGGGCCCATCTGATTAAACAGACCAGGCCACTCACTGTGGAGTGGACCAAGGATACTCCTGTCCCTGAGCCCATGGAGCTAAGGTCTGATGCCAGCCACAAGGAGAATGTGTCCCCAAAGCCTGCAGTGCTCCCGAAGCCAGGCAAGAGGCTTAGTGGGCCTGGATGGGCGGTTACAGGAGCAGGGCCCCCTCTAGGTATTGGCCCAGAGCCCCCCTCCCAGGCAGGCCAGCCTATAGGGCCTGGCTAATTCCAGAGATCAGCCACCCACGGTCGGCTGGACATAGGACAGAGTCTTCCCAGCCTGGGGCCTAAGGAGGGGGGTCTTGGGAGAGTGAGGTCAGGAAGAGGCCTGGCTGGTGCCCCTGGCTAAGATGGGGCCCCCACAGCTCGGTCCTGGGGACATCCCTTCTCAGGCTGCTGAGGCTTTAAGAAAGCCACAGAGGGCTGGGCGTGGTGGCTCACGCTTGTAATCCCAGAACTTTGAGAGGCCAAGGTGGGTGGATCACCTGAGGTCAAGAGTTCAAGACCAGCCTGGCCAACGTGGTGAAACCGCGTCTCTACAAAAATACAAAAATTAGCCAGGCATGATGGCGGGTGCCTGTAATCCCAGCTACTCAGGAGGCTGCGGCAGGAGAATCACTTGTACCCAGGAGGTGGAGGTTGTAGTGAGCCGAGATGGCACCACTGTGCTCTAGCCTGGGCCACAGAGCAAGACTCTATCTCAAAAAAAAAAAAAAAAAAAGAAAAAAAGAAAGCCACAGAGCTGGGCCAGCCAAGAAGGGGAGCAGCCCAAGAACAAATGTAGATTCTTGAATTCACATCCCAGTTTCTTCGTGTTCCAGCTGTGTGACCATGAGGCAAGTTGCTTGACCTCTCTGAGCTTTAGTTCCCATCCACAAAGGCAGTAACTTTTATGGCCCACTCTACCTGCCAGGCCCTGCGCCCAGAACCTCCCGGTACCTCATCCATCCCCACAAGGACTCTGTGCCTGTGGAGTGGGCTTGGGGGCTGGGGAGGAGCTCCAAGTCCCCTCTCCATGTTCCCAGAGCAGCTTACCTTTAGCCGTTGCACTATGGAGTCCTGCTTTCACCCCAGCCCGCTGCCCCCACCACCTCTTTGCTCAAGCCAGAAATCAAGGAGTCCCCCTTGATTCTTTTCTTTTTTTCCCCTTTATTACCTGACTCTTCCAAGCCCGCTGGCTCCATCTCTGAAGTTTATCTGAATCTTCTCTTTACCCACCTGCTACCCCGATCCCAACCACCGTCATCTCTCTCCTGGGACCCCCTCAACAGCCTCCTAAATATCTCTCTGCTTCCCTCTGTCCAGCTCCAAGACCCCCCTACTCCAAGAGCCCCAGGGGCTGCCCATGGCTTCACCCAGGGAGACAGAGCTGGCAGCAGACCCTGGAAGTCTGAGCTCCCTCCCGCTGCTGGGGCCCCGTCCCCTCCCTGGCTCCGAGGCCTGGACAGCTTCGCCTGTCCCACCTGAGTGCCAGCCACCCAAGTCATGGCTGTCTCTCCTCTCTTTAGAGCAACGAAGATTCCAGAGGAGCGTGGGCATCGGCCTGAGTGGTAGACATGACCAGTGGGTGCCCGGGTGCCAGGTGGAGAGGGGAGGGCCTGCTGCCACACCCTCCCCAGGGGCAGTGCTAGACCAGGAGCCCTGCCGAGTCCAGACCAACCTGGCCAGCCCTGGTCCCCGCCTGGGCCTAGCTCTGAAGGACACGACTGGCCAACTGGTCAATTCAAGCTTCTGGCAACAGAGCAACCTGCAGTCCCTGGCCAGGAGGCGCCAAGGGAAGGCCCGAGAGTTTGCCATCCAGCAGAGCAACCTGAGCATCAACGAGACCAGCAGCTCCCACCTGTGCCCAGAGCCTGGGGGGAGCTTTGGGCCCCGCAAGCTGCCCTGGGGTCCTCTCCTATCCCAAGAGCCACTGGCTCGCCCATCTCCCTGCCTGAGGCAGTCCAGGCTGCTGGCCCCAGGCATCCCTAGCGGGGACTTCAGGCCCACTGAAGCCTTTGCCCCTCTCGATGGGCACACACAGCCAGGCCTCAGATCCTGGGGTGGTCTGGGGAGCTGGAGGTCCAGGCTGGTGGGGGAACCTCTCACCCTGGAGGACCTGGCTGTCCCCAGTCAGAACCAGACTCAGGCCCCATCCCATGCTGCCGTCCACCAGCTGCTGGCTTCTGTACATTGCCTGGCGCAGGAGGCAGCCCGACTCAGGTGCCAGGCACCCCAGGAACCCCCCGGTGCTGTGCAGCAGGACCTCTGGACCAGCAGCGGCCAGCCATTCTCCGCCCACCCCCAGCCCAGCCAGCCTGTCCTTGCTTCCTCGGATGGGAGGAGGAGACGCCTTCGAGGCCACAGGGAAACTGCGGCTTTCTTGGAGACCCCGGCTAGTCTCTCAGACTCTTGGGCACAAAGCAAGCTAATGTCACCTGAGACCACTTTGGGGACACGGACCAAGGATTCCCTTAATCCTGAGCAGGGGCTCCCTCCTGCCCACCCCCTAGGGTCAGGGGACAGCTGCTCCCCCTGGTCTCAAGATGGCAGGGCACAGAGGGGTGACTCCAGTCTCCCTCGAGGGGTGGGAAGCAGGGGGACCGACCCCTGTTCCTCAGCCTTCTCCAACACAGCCTGGGGAGTCTCACCCAAGCAGAAAGGAGAGGAGGGGGCCCCGAGGGAGCGGGTCCACAGGGAGGAGGAGAGGACAGCTTTCCATCTGTCAGACACAGTCCCAGCGAGCAGTGCGTCGAAGGTAGAGGCCCGGGGAGGCTGGAGGTGGGGTAGGGGGTGGGAGGTGTTGCTCCAGGGCAGGGAGGCTTGGCAGGGGGTGCCCTGTTCTGCCTGCTGCTTGGCCTGAGAACTGTGTTATGTACTCTTGCTTTCCCAGAACAAGGCACAAAACATCACAGCCCCGGAGTCTGAGGCAATCTGGTGAGGCCATGGCTGGGTGGGGACAGGGGTTGGAGTTGGGGGACACATGCTCAGGACTCCGCTCCCATTTGCCTGTGCAAATGGAGATGAGGGCCTGATGGAGAGGAGGCAGGGTTTCAAGGAAGAGGAACTTACTACCTGTCCCTGCTGGGGAATGAAGGGAGCCTCCAGGGCCCCAGGGACAAGAAGGAAGGGACTGATGCTCATGGGTTTGGGACACTGAGTGTCCTGAACTTCCAAGGCCACCCTGGGTTTTTGGCAAACAGGGCAATCTCTGGCTGGATGCGGTGGCTCATGCCTGTAATCTCAACACTTCGGGAGACTGAGGCAGGCAGATTGCTTGAGCTCAGGGGTTCAAGACCAGCCTGAGCAACATGGCAAAACCCCGTCTCTACAAAAAAAATTACAAAAATCAGCCGGGTGGGGTGGTGCATGTCTGTAGTCTCAGCTATGCGGGAGGCTGAGGTGGGAGGATCACTTGAGCCCAGGAGGTCGAGGCTGCAGTGAACCATTATCATGTCACTGCACTCCAGCCTGGGTGACAGAGCAAGACTCTGTCTCAAAATTGTATGTATATAAAAGAAATAAAGAGGGCATTCTCCCACCCCCAGGGCCTTGCTTGTGTGGGGTTTCCAAGTCCAGCCATCAGTAAGAGGGAAGTTCTTCCAGTCTGCAGTGTGATACTCCTGTTGTGGCGTGGTTCATCACCCTACTGATTGCTGGAAAGGCATCTCAGAGGGTATCCAGCCACTGGGCTGTCCCTGGGGATAGGAGGGCAGTCCACACCCTGATCAGCCCTGGTCTGTCCCCAGCTGGCAGCTGTTGTCCAGATGTTTTCGATCCTGGAGGCACTTGGTGAAGAGGCAGCGGGAGCCAGCGGCGGCGGCAGTGGCATTGGGCCGCTGGCAGCTGTTGCGAAAGGGCCTTCAGGCCCTGTGGCTCTGGGAGGCTCAGCTGGAGGCAGCATGGGGGCAGTACACAAAGGTTCTGCTGGTCCGGAGCTTCCGAGAGGTCAGCGGTCTCCAGGTTGGGCCAGGGGGCTGTGTGAAGCAGTGGTGTGTCTGGGGAGGAGACTCAGTCTACGGAGAGGACACCCACTGGGCATAGGTTGCACCTCATGAATGATCAGCAGTAAAGGGTGTAGTTGTGAGTCCACACACCTGAATCAGCTCTGCCTGAGTTCAAATCCTCCCCCTCTACCACTTTCTAGCTGCGTGACCTTGGGCAAGTTACCTAACCTCTCTGTGCCCCAGTCTCTTTCTCTCTAAAATGGGATGATGATGATAATAGAACATACCTCTCTCAGGGTCGTTGTGAGATTAAATTAATAAGGGACTCAGAACTCTGCCTAGCATATAGCAAGCTAGTAGATAAGTGGTTGCTATTTTTTATTAGAGGTTTGCCAGCCAGGGCTGGGAGGGAGCATCTGTGTCCTTCCCTCCTTGGGAAAGGGGTGCTCTGAGAGGGTCCAGTCGCAGCTTTCATCTTTTAAGGAAAGCGTTGCCTCTTGGGATGCATCGCTCTATATTTGTTCATTCATTCATTCCTTCATTCCCAAAGAAGGAATGAATAGGCAGAGTAATGGTTAAGACCACAGGCTGTGGAATCTGATAGGCATGTGTTACTCCTGTCCCCGCCCCTGCCTGGTGTTCCCTTGGGAGGCAGATTCAAGGCCAACATCTCCTTTCCCCTTCTCTCTTGAGCCAGTGGAGAAACCTGGCTTTACAGCAGAAACAAGTGCAGCCCCACATGCAGGCTGGGCCAGGGTCCCCGCCCTCCAGGAGAGCCCAGGGCAAAGGCCTCTCCTTGGGAAGAAGCACAGTGGTGGACCCCGCCCAGAGAAGCAGGCTGGAACACACCAGGTTGGTCAGTGTTGCCTAGGAAGCCGGTGGCCTTCCTTCCCCAACTTCCTGCCTTGCCCCCACTACTTCCTCATCCCCACAAAAGAATGGGAATGAAATAAGCAGATGTGGGCAAAGATTTATGCAAAAAAGATGTCCATCATGGCATCATTTATAATTGTAAAAACTTCAAAACAGCCAGGCACGGTGGCTCACACCTATAATCCCAACACTTTGGGAGGCCTCGGCCAGGAGTTAGACACCAACCTGGGCAACATAGCGAGACCCCATCTCTAGCAAAAAAATGTAAACATTTAGCCAGGCATGGGGGCATGCTTGTAGTCCCAGCTACTCTAGAGACTGAGGCAGGAGGATCACTTGAGGCCAGGAAATCAAGGCTGCAGTGAGCTATGATCATGCCACTGCACTCCAGCCTGGGCAACAGGGCAAGACCCTGTCTCAAAAAAATAAACTGAAAAGCAGCCTAAATGCTCAACAGTGAGTGAGGAAATGATGGTTTGACCATGTGATGAACAATTAGCAACCATCCAATATGATGTTTAGGAAGATTTTTTTTTTTTTTTTTTTGAGATGGAGTCTCGCTCTGTCGCCCAGGCTGGAGTGCAGTGGCGCGATCTCAGCTCACTGCAAGCTCCGCCTCCCAGGTTCATGCTGTTCTCCTGCCTCAGCCTCCCGAGTAGCTGGGACTACAGGGACCCGCCACCTCGCCAGGCTAATTTTTTGTATTTTTAGTAGAGATGGGGTTTCACCGTATTAGCCAGGATGGTCTCGATCTCCTGACCTCGTGATCCGCCCGCCTCAGCCTCCCAAAGAGCTGGGATTACAGGCATGAGCCAGCCACCGCGCCTGGCCAGGAAGATTTTTTACTGGTTATGTTTCCAATCATAGCAGTAATGCATGCTCAATTTGAAAAATATTACAAATAGTTGGAAGTATATTAATTAACTTGAAAGCTTCATCCTTTCATAGCCCCCTCCCTGGAAGTATTTTTGTGAATATTTGCATAGCATTTTTAAAAAAACAAGGGAAAATGGTGTGGCAATGTTAAATTTTTCTTAAAGGAGCATAAAAATGTATCCAAAATATTTTTCCCAACCACATAGTTGCATAGAAACCACATGGTGCATAGAAAAAGGACCGGAAAGAAAAAAAAGAAACCTGAAAATGTGCAATGTGAAAATCCCTAACACTGCTGAATTGTACACTTAAAAATGGTTACAATGGTAAACTTTCTGACGTGTATTTTACCACAATTAAGGAGTAAAAGATATTTCATTTAAAAATGCTAAAATGGAAACTATGCTTATCTCTGGGACAGTGGGATTAAACTCGGTTATATTTTTCTTTTTTTTTCTTTTTTCTTTTTTTTCGAGTCAGAGTATCGCTCTGTTGCCCAGGCTGGAGTGTGTGGAACAATCTGGCTCACTGCAACCTCTGCCTCCTGGGTTCAAGCGATTCTCCCGCCTCAGCCTCCCAAGTAGCTGGGATTACAGGCACACACCACCACGCCTGGCTGATTTTTTTTTTTTTTGTATTTTTAGTAGAGATGGGGTTTCGCCATGTTGGTCAGGCTGGTCTCAAACTCCTGGCCTCAAATGATCTGCCTGCCTCAACCTACCAAAGTGCTGGGATTATAGGTGTGAGCCACTGCGCCCGGCCTCTGGTTATTTTTTTCTTTATTTCCCCAATTTTCTACTACAGTTGGGTATTTTTTTTTTTTTTTTTTTGAAACAGAGCCTTGCTCTGTCACCCAGGCTGGAGTACAGTAGTGCGATCTCTGCTCACTGCCACCTGTGCTTCCCAGGCTCAAGCAATTCTCATGCCTCAGCCTCCTGAGTAGCTGGGACTACAAGTGTGTGCCACCACACTGGCTAATTTGTGTGTGTGTGTGTGTGTGTATATCACCTCTGGCAGTGTGTGTGTGTATATGTGTGTGTGTGTGTATATATATATATATATATATATATATTTTTTTTTTTTTTTGTAGTAGAGACGGAGTTTCACTATGTCGGCCAGGCTGGTCTCAAACTCCTGGCTTCAAGTGATCTGCCCGTCTCAGCCTCCTAAAGTCCTGGGATTACAGGTGTGAGCCACCATGCCTGGCCATGTTCTTATTTTTAAATTGAACAAATGTATTTAAATAATTATTTAAATGATATTTATTTTAATACGTTTGTTGTTTTAAAAAAATCCAAATAGTATTAAAGAGAATAAATCAAGAGCAGAACCTCCCCCCAGCAAAAGCTTTTAAATCCGACATAAAATAAACTGTCCAGAAGAGGGTAGGAGGACTCAGCGCCCCCTGCTCCCAAGGGCAGACCGCACCTGCCTGGGGTGGGGCGGACAGGTTGGGACCGTGTGCCCTTCCTCCCGGGTCATCAGCTTCTCTCTGGGCAACTTTGCTTTTAGTCCAGGAAGTCTGAGGGAGGAGGAGAGAGCTCAGTGGCTTCTGTCACATCCTAGGCAGAGAACAGACAGCAGACACGAGAGAGTCCAGATCCTGCAGGCCCTGCAACTGGCTGGTGAGACGTGGGGTGCTGGGAAAGCAGGGAGATGGAGCCTGGCCACGCAGGGCCTGAGCTCCGCACTGGGCAGGGGCGGGGGACCCTGGGCGAATGAATGTTTATTGTGCATCTGCTTTGGCACATTCCCAGAGACAATCTCATTTGAGCCTCACAGTGACCTCCAAGAGGAACTGTGCCCATTTTACGGATGGGGAACTGAGGCACAGATAAGTTAAGCGACTTGTTTGAGGACACACAGCATGAGAGGAGCACGGCCTGCATTTCTGGGCTGATACGCTGATGCAGGCCCACACCAGAGGCTGGAGTATTGGAGCTAGACTTCACTTACTCAGAGATGGGGGGTGCCCTGCGACAGGCACCCCACATGTCAGGGGCCCCTCCTGGCTCAGATCCTCCCATCTGCTTACTCTCTCTTTTCTCTCCCTCCTCCCTCTCTCCTTAGTGTTCTTCCTGTGGTGCCAACAGAAGAAACGGGCCAGACAGGAGAGGGAGACTCTGCGGAAGGACACCAGGGCCACACAGAGGACAGGGAGCTTCCCCCAGGCCTGGCACTCTACTGTTGCAGGTGTAGCTTGGGTGGCCCCACTGAGCCCCCAGCACCAGAGAGCTAGGCTGTGCAGGTAGGATGCCCTTCCCTTTTTTTTGAGATGAGGTCTCACTCTGTCACCTAGGCTGAAGTACAGTGGCACCATCTTGCTCACTGCACCCTCCACCTCCCTGGCTCAAGCAATCCTCCCACCTCAGCCTCTGAAGTAGCTGGGACCATAAGCATGCGCCACCACGCACAGCTAATTTTTTGTATTTTTGATAGAGACAGGGTTCCACCATGTTGCCCAGGCTGGTCTCGAACTCCTGAACTCAAGTGATCTGCCCACCTTGGCCTCCAGAAGTGCTGGGATTACAGGCATGAGCCAGCATGCCTGGCCCCCACTTCCCTTTAAGTCAGCTCTTGACTCCTAGTATTGAGAGGCAAGGATGCAAATAGGAAATGAAAGCAGCCATCGACTGAGCATGCCTAGAACATGCTAGCCCGCCCCACTGGCTGGGATTTGGATATAAGCAAAGCTTAGTCCCGGCCTCCCACCTCTGCCCATCATCACAGTGGAACCCATGGCTGGTGGGGGAACAGACAGGAAACTAGCAGTCCCAAGGGTGTATGTGAATACCACCTGGCTTAAGTGTTGTGAAGAGAAGGAACACAGATCTATGAGTTTCTTTTTTTGCTCCCTGGTAGTTAACTTTTTATTATGGGGCATTATTATATTATTATTATTATTATTATTATTATTATTATTTGAGACGGAGTCTCGCTCTGTCACCCAGGCTAGAGTGCAGTGGCACGATCTCGGCTCACTGCAACCTCCACCTCCTGGGCTCAAGCGATTCTCCTGCCTCACCTCCCAAGTACCTGGGACTACAGGCACATGCCACCACGCCCGGCTAATTTTTTTTGTATTTTTAGCAGAGTCGGGGTTTCACCATATTGGTCAGGCTGGTCCTGACCTCAGGTGATCCACCCACCTCGGCCTCCCAAAGTGCTGGGATTACAGGCATGAGCCACCGCACCCAGCCTGTGGGGCATTTTTCTTACTCAAAAGTAGAGCAGATAGGATAATAAACCCCAGCGCACCAATCACCCAGCTTCAACAAAATCAGCCTCTCTTGAAGCTTGTTTCATGTGTACTCCAAATACATCCCCCGCTCCAAATTATTTTGAGGCAAATCCCATGCATTATACCATTTCGTCCATAAATATTTTTATATGCCTCTCTAAAAGATAAGGACTCTTTAGAAACGTAACCACTGGCCAGGCGCGGTGGCTCATGCCTGTAATCCCAGCACTTTGGGAGGCCGAGGCAGGTGGATCACTTGAGGTCAGGAGTTCGAGACCAGCCTGGACAACATGGTGAAACCCCGTCTCTACTAAAAATACAAAAATTTGTCGAGCATGATGGTGAACACCTGTAATCCCAGCTACTCAGGAAGCTGAGGCACGAGAATTGCTTGAACCCCGGGAGGCAGAGGTTGCAGTGAGCCGAGATCGTGCCACTGCACTCCAGCCTAGGCGACAGAGTGAGACTCCATCTCAGAAATAAGTAAATAAATAAATAATAAAAACATAACCACAATACCACTCTCACAACTAAAAAATAATGAAACAACTGTTCCTTAATACTCATGAATATCTGGCCAGTATTCACATTTGCAAGTATATATTGTATTAGAGTTTGCAATGAGGTCCATGTATGGCAGTTGGTTGATAAGTCATTCAAGTCTTTTTATTTTTAATTAAAAAAAAATTAGAGACAGGGTCTTACTGTGTCACCCAGGCTGGAGTGCAGTGGTGCAATCATGTCTCACTGTAGCCTCAAATTCCTAGGCTCAAGGGATCCTCTCACCTCTACCTCCAAGTAGCTGGGACTATAGGTGCGTACCACCACACCTGGCTAATTTTTAAATTTTTTGTAGAGATTTAATTTTTTGCCATGTTGCTCAGGCTGGCCTCGAACTCCTGGACTCAAGCAATTCGCCCACCTTGACCTCCCAAAGTGCTGAGATTACAGGTGTGAGCTACCATGCCTGGCGAATTTTTAAAAATTTTGGTAGAGACAGAGTCCCACTGGTGAGCCATGATCGCACCACTGCACTCCAGCCTGGGCTCAAGCAATCCTCCCTCCTCGGCTTCCCTGAGTGCTGGGATTACAGGTGTGAGCCACCACGCCCGGCCTGTTAAAATCTTTGTAAACTATAGGCTCCCCTTCATTTTTTTGTTTGCATGTTATTTGTTGAAGAAATCAACTTGCTTGCCTGCTAGTTTCCCACTGTCTGCATTTTGCTGACTACATCCCCCTGGTGAAGTTTTCTGTGAGAATTTTTAGTGCAGGAAGCTGACCTAGACCAAGGTTCAGTGGTGATGTGAAGGATGAAGAGTTGCCTGGTGGAGGAAGATCAGAGAAGGGTAGAGTGTTCAGAGGCCTCTGGCCAGGAGTGTAAGATCCTGAGGCGTAGCAGAGCCGAACTGGACCCTTGTTAGTACAGGGTAGGGGGGCTGAGGGTAGTTGAAGATGAGATTGGAAAAATCTGTGGGGGCCAGATCAGCACCTTGTTGGCTGTGGGGAGGGGTTGAAATTTGATGGTAGAGCAAGGAGGCTACCGCTGGAGGATTAGCAGGTGACTCTGATGATTTGATTTGAGATTGGAAAAACACCACTGGGTTACTGAATAGGAAATGACTGGAGGAGGCCGAAAGTGGATGCAGGGAGGCCAGGTCAGAGGCTGCTGAGGCCACCACGCTGCCAGAGGTGATAGTGTCATGGCCTGAGCAGGTGACATGCAATGCATCTTCAAAGCAGCCCCATTTTACAGATGAGAAAACGGAGGCTTGGCCAGACGCGGTGGCTCAAGCCTGTAATCCCAGCACTTTGGGAGGCCAAGGCGGCTGGATCACTTGAGGTCAGGAGTTCAAGACCAGCCTGGCCAACATGGAGAAACCCCATCTCTACTAAAAATACAAAAAGAATTAGCCGGGCATGGTGGTGCATGCTTGTAGTCCCAGCTACTTGGGAGGCTGATGCAGGAGAATCTCTTGAACCTAGGAGGTGGAAGTTGCAGTGACCAGAGATCGCACCATTGCACTCCAGCCTGGGCAAAAGAGTGAAACTCCGTCTACAAACAACAACAACAAAACACGGAGGCTCAGAGAGATGAAGTGGCTTGCCCAAAGCCTGGGTAGTGTGTCTGGCAACGGCAGGCAGCTGGAGCCGCAGTCATCAGATCTTGCAATTGACATGGGTACTTTCCCTCTGTTCTCCCAGGTGCTTCGGGGCGTGGCAGCAGTTCGTGCAAAGAGGGTCCCAGTACCAAGACCACCTGGCTGACCGCCGGACGGGGACCCTGAGGAAATGCCTGGAACAGTGGGTGCGGATGAAGCAGCTCCGGGAATCAGATGGGGCAAAGGTGACCCAGTTGTCCCTCTGCCGGCAGAAACCAGGTGAGCTAGTGTTGGCTTCCGCCCCAGCAAACCGTGTCACTTAAGCCCCTTCTTCAGTGGTCCCCAGTTGAATATGTGAATTCCTGTGGGAGGTGATAGAACTGGGGCTTTCTAGGAGGGCAGCCTGTAGGCCTGGGAGGGTGCAGGAGGGGTCCCAGAGTGGGCAGGCCCCGGCTGAGCCACATCCCTATGTCCCATTATGAGCTGCTGTGGGTGAGAGACTTAGTTCTGCTCCTCCCACTGCAGGCTCTCTCGGTGCTGGTATCCCAGATCCTGCCCAGAAGGGATGTGGGCCCTTCTCTTGGGAAGCTCCTGGTGTGATGGGGGACACACAGCCCTAATCCCCACCCCAAAACTTAACTAGGGGCCTGGTGTAGTGGCTCACGCCTGTAATCCCACACTTTGGGAGGCCGAGGAGAGTGGATCACCTGAGGTCAGGAGTTCCAGACCAGCCTGGCCAACATGGTGAAACCCTGTGTCTACTAAAAATACAAAACTCAGCCGGGTATGGTGGCACATGCCTGTAATTCCAGCTACTCGGGAGGCTGAGGCACAAGGATCGCTTGAACCCAGGAGGCTGAGGTTGCAGTGAGCTGAGATCATGCCATTGCATTCCAGCCTGGGCGACAAGGGCAAAACTCTGTCTCAAAAAAATAAAAAATAAAAAATAAAAAACACTTAACTGGGGAAGATGGGATCTTTGAGGTGACCTGGAGGGGAGGGCTTGGAAGCGGTGGGACGGGACAAGAGGGGAGAGCTCCCAAGAGGGGCCCGAGGCAGCAGCTATCAATGGCTGTGGGCAGAGTGAGGTCAGTGGGGAGGCAGCTGACTGGACTCTTGACGGTTTCTCAGGACGTGAGGCTGTCTACACCGCAGGCCCTGGAGCCTGTGGCCTGGGTGCAGTGGGCCAGGCCCAGAGGCTGCAGGAGCAAGGCCGGGGCTCCCTGCAGGATGCCTGCCGGACACTGGCCCTCTGCTGGGCGCTGCTGCTGTGGAAGATGCGGCTTTTCCAGCGCCAGTGGGCCAAGTAGGTGTCCTCGAGCTTGTGACCTGGGGTTGGGCCTGGGGGCTGTGGGGTGGGCACGTGAGCAGTGCTCAGCGCCAGGAGGAATGCGGGAGGAATATCCCATAGGGCAGTAACTGCATCCCACTCCTCCCTGTGGCCCTGCACAGGGCCTGGCACACTGCGGTGCCCAGCCGATGTCAGGCCCTGGGAGGTGGCCTAGGGACACTGGAACAGTGATTGAGCAGAGGGCCACTGGGGGCCAGGGGGCTGCCAGAGACACAGACATGGAGCTCTACAGGGGTGGCCGGAACCCTAGTGAATGCCCGTCTCTCTGCCAAGTGTAAGTCCCTGATGGCAGGAACCATGTCTGTCTGGCTGTCACCGCTGGCTCCCAGCTCCCTGCAGGTGCCTGGCATGTTGCAGGCACAGAATAAATACTGTAAAGGAACAAGGGCAGGAGCCAGGTATCAAGCTTTTATCTCCTCTCCCATTGGCCTCATTACACAACTAGAGAAACTGAGGCTCAGAGGGCTGGAGCAGCTTGCTGTAAATCCCAGTGGGAGTCAGGAGCAAGAAGGTCCTGTGTTGAGACCTGGGTGCTGCCCCCACACAAGATGGTCACTGCTGGAATTCGGAGCCCAGACGAAGGCTGTAGGTGAGGGGAGGGTGGCGATCAGGAGAAGCCAGCTTCCCGGAGGGGATGTCAGGAGGAATGGAAGCGAGCAGTTGCAGGGTTAAGAATTCTGTCCTTGGCTGGGCGTGGTGGCTCACACCTGTAATCCCAGCACTTTAAGAGGCCGAGGCCAGTGGATCACCTGAGGTCAAGAGTTTGAGACCAGCCTGGTCAACACGGCGAAACCCCATCTCTATTAAAAATACAAAAGTTAGCCAGGCGTGGTGGTGCTCGCCTGTAATCCCAGCTACTTGAGAGGCTGAGGCAGAAGAATGGCTTGAACCTAGGAGGCAGAGGTTGCAGTGAGCCAAGATCATGCCACTGCACCCTAGACGACAGAGCGAGAATCCATTTCAAAAAAAAAAAAAAGGAATTCTGTCTTTGAAAGCCATACACCCACGTGGTCCACTTGGACCCTCAGCCTCTTTCAGTGTACCCCTGCAACTTCAGGGGAATTCAGTTCACCGTGACCTTTCAGAATATGGGGGCACTGCTCACATGCCTGCCCCACAACCCCCAGGCCCTCCCTCTCCAGCTCATCCTCTGGCCTTTGGACTTCAGGGCACAGTTCATATCTCCTGGCAGCTCTCCTGGGGCACCCTCCTGGGCCTAGATGAGTCCCAGGTCTGCTGCTATTTGGAGTTTGGGGAAATGATCTTCCCCCGGGCTCAGCTTTCTTATCTTTATAAGTGAGTGCAGGCAGCAGTACTGGTGTGGTTGTAGGGGTGGCCTCTGGAGTCTGGGATCCCTGGGCCTGGGGACCAGCTCCACCTCTGATCAGCTGCATGGGCTCCCAGCCACCCCGGGAGCATGATGAGGCCAGCCAGTGAAGCAGGTGGAGCACTAGCTCGGTTAGCCAGACGTGGTGGCACGCACCTGTAATCCCAGCTGCTCGGGAGGCTGAGGCGGGAGAATCGCTTCAACCCAGGAGGCAGAGGTTGCAGTGAGCTAAGATTGTCCCACTGCACTCCAGCCTGGGTCACAGAGCCAGACCCTGTCTCAAAAAAAAAAAAAAAAAAAAAAGCATCAGCCCAGTCAGCCCAGTCTCAGCTGCTCACTGAGGTCACTCAGAGAACCCCAGAAAAAGTCTGGAAGCCCAGGCTGTACCCTGACCATTAAGTCAGAATCTAGCAGAATCTAGGGTGGGACCCTGGTGGGCATCGGTATCTCTTGAAGCCCCCAGTGATCCCAGCATGCAGCCGCTGTGGGGGGCAACAGCGTGGAACGCTAGCCCAGCGTCTGGCCTGTGGCGAGCACCCTTTCAGCCCATCTCTTTCACAGCGGCCAGGGTAGGGTAGCCCCTGCTTGGCCACCCTGCACAGCCTGAGGGTGAGGCTGGGTGGGGCACTCACCTGCCCCTTCTCTAGCTCCTTCTTCCAGGGCCTGCAGCAGCGGATGCTGCAGCGCAGCCTGAGATGGTGGCACTTGAGGGCATTGGGCCCAGATGCCACATCAAGCTGCACCAAGACCCCCTCGGCTCTGGAGCCACTGGGCAGCAGCACACTCCAAGACTCTCTGGAGAAGGTGAGAGGTAGGAGGGTGGGGAGGGGCTGGGGCAGGTAGGGGTGGATGGGTGGAGATTGTGGGAAGGGGACAGGGTAGGGGACCAAGGACTCCACATCTCCTTCCCCAGGTTCCCAGGGCCCCCACCCTCCCGGATACTCTCCAGGGGAGCCTTCTGTGGGCAGCTGGGCAGCGGCAGCAGGGGCAGTGCCTTCTGCTCTGGCAGGCACGGGCCCAGCAGTTCCAGGGCACAGCCAGGTGGTACCAGCATACCCGCCAGAGGCGGTAGGGATCCCTCCCCATCCGCCCGCCACTCTATGGACTTACTGTTTCCCGGCCCCTTCTCCCATCCACCCTTGGCCTTCACAGCAGCAGCCCCTTGGGGTCTGCACCTCAGGGGGCTTCAGTTCCTCCTGTCTTCCTGCCCCGTCCTACTGAGAGGGTGTCGGGGAGTGGTGAGGCACTCTGCAGAGTCACTGTTCCTCTTGGAGATTTCGCAGCTGAGGTTCCTTCATTTATTCATTTATAGCACAATGCATCAGAGTTGGTCTCCCTGGGTTCTAATCCCAGCTTTGCCCCTCACTGGCTGTGTGATCTTGGGCAAGTTGCATAACTTCTCTGTGCCCTATTTGCCTATCTGTAAAATGGGGTTAATAGTACTCGCTCCAGTGGGGCAATGGCGAGGCACGGCACATACATTCCCCAATGCCGTGTGTGGCACGTTGTGAGTGCTCAGTCCATAGCAATGTTTATGGCTAGTGGTTGAGCACAGGACTTGGCAGTGGGGGTCTAGAATCCCACCCTATCCCCACCACTCATCATCGTGACCCTGGGAGAGGTGCTTGGCCCCTCCAGTCCCCAGCAACCCACCCTCCCATAATGGAAACAGAAGAGTCACCCAGAGCCTCCTGCTGCTGGGGAGAGGAAGAGAAAGGAGGGCGGGGCAGGGCTGGCCTGGGATTTGGGGGACAGTGGCCATCCTCAGGGTGGACCCTCCCTTTCCCAGCATCTTCCTCAGCTGGAGCCGCTGGAGAGAGCTGGCTTCCCACCGGGCCTGGGATCGGACCTGCAGGGCTGTGCTGGGCCTGTGGCGTCAGCGGCTGCTGCAGTCACGGCTGGTGAAGCGGTGGGCCCAGGAGCGGGGCTGGTGGCTGGCACGAGATGCCCTATGCCACTGGCACTCCTGTTGGCAGGGTGAGTGGAGACTTGGTCGGGGGCACTGTGGGTGAGGGCAGGGCCAGGGTCTGTCTGAGACCCAGACTGCAGCCCTGGCCAACGACTTGACTGTAACCTCATGGGAGAACTTGAGGCAGAGGCTAAGCTACATCTGGACTCCTGACCCATAGAAACTGTGAGATAACAAACATCTGTGGTTTAAAACTAATAAGTACTTGGGTAATTTGTTACACAGCCATAGCTAACAAATGCAATTGATCAGAGAGGTCTGCTGAGCTGTGACACTAACCTAGCTGGGTTCAAAGAAAACAGGCTGACCAACTCTTACACATTGTGCTATGAATGAGCAAATGAATAGACCTCAGCTGTGAAATTTCCGAGAGGGACAGTGACTCTGCAGAGTGCCTCACCACCCGCCATACCCTCCCATCCCCTAGCAAAGTCTGGTGATGAGACCCCCACAGGGCACACCCAGGAGTCAGGTGGCAGAGCAGAACCTGGGGGCTTGGACTCTGTAGTCTTGAGTTTGAATCCCTGCTCTTCCATACCCTGACTGTGTGAAACTTAAACAACCTAGTTAACCTCCCTGAGTCTCAGCTTACACATCTGTAAAATGGGGATAATGTAGTCCCTACGTCATCACCTTTATCTTCATCCTTATCCTCACCTGGCCTCTAGGAGTCACTGGTCTGAGCCCTGAGTTGGGAGAGAAGTGGGCAGAGTCATGGTGCCCTTAGGGGCCAGCAGAGTTAGTCAGGGAGGGTCCCAGGAGGAGGTGAGAAGGGCTCAGCGGGCAGAGCAGTGGCGAGAGAAGTTGAGGCGTGGGAAGGGGTCAGCAAAATAGGGCAGTGGGAAGGACTGGATTTGCAGAGCTGGCTGAGGGTGCAGTGTGTTAGAAGCCCTGAGGAATGTGGCCAGTGAAGGGAGGAGGGATGGTCCCAAGGCAGGCTTGCTCTCTGGGTCTTGGCCTCTGGGCAAAAAGAGCTGTTGCATGGCCCAACCAGTCTTTTTTTTTTTTTTTTTTTGAGACGATCTCGCTGTGTTGCCCAGGCATGCAGTGGTGCGATCTTGGCTCACTGCAACCTCCACCCTCTGGGTTCAAGCAATTCTCCTGCCTCAGCTCCCCTCGTAGCTGGGATTACAGGCGCCTGCCACCACGCCTGGCTAATTTTTGTATTTTTAGTGGAGACGGGGTTTCACCATGTTGGCCAGGCTGGTCTCGAACTCCTGATCTCAAGTGATCAACCCGCCTCGGCTTCCAAAGTGCTGGGATTACAAGCGTGAGCCACCGCACCCGGCCCCAACCAGTCTTTTTATAACCTGATATCAGAAGTGACATCCCATTGCTTCTGCCAAATTCTGTCTGTTAGAAGCTAATTAAACCCAGCCCGTATTCAAGGCGGGGCATTGCCCAGGACACGAACACAGGATGCTGTCTTGGAGGCTGCCCACTACACCGACATATCGCATTCATGAGCTGGCAGGCAGGGCTGTGGTGGTTCTAGAAAGTCATGTCCTGTCCGCTGGAGACAGCTGCTTATGCAGCCCAATCATTCCCCGGCAGGAACACTGAGCCAGTGTTTCCAGAACTTCTAGTTTTTACAGAAAAATTGAAAATTAGATTTTTGGGCCGGGTGCAGTGGCTCACGCCTGTAATCTCAGCAATTTGGGAGGCCCAGACTGGCGGATCACGAGGTCAGGAGATCGAGACCATCTTGGCTAACATGGTGAAACCCCGTCTCTACTAAAAATACATAAAATTAGCCAGGCGTGGTAGTGTGCGCCTGTAGTCCCAGCTACTCGGGAGGCTGAGGCAGGAGAACGGCATGAACCCAGGAGGCAGAGGTTGCAGTGAGCTGAGATCGGGCCACTGCACTCCAGCCTGGGCGACGGAGTGAGACTCCGTCTCAAAAAAAAAAAAAATAGAAAATTAGATTTTTACCTGAATTCTCCAGATTTGAAAACACTGTGGCAAAATTAACAAACAAAAACAAACCCAACAACTCTATGAGCTGGGCTGGCCTGGTCACCAGCAGGACACCCATAATAGAGGCTTTTTAACCCAGACAGTCAGGGTAGCCTCCTCTGTTCCCACCTGGTAGGGGGCGAAGGGCTGGCTGCGTAGAGGCCCATGGGAAGAGGCTGGGGTGAGCACCCAGTGGCTCTTCAGCATCTCTCTGGCCCCAGGGCAGCAGTTCCTGCATGAAAAGTGCCAGACATGGGTGCAGGTCCACCTCCAGGGCCTGCAGAAGGTGGTGTTCCGGAGCTGGCAGCAGGCAGCAGCTCATCAGAGACGCACAGTGACCCGGCCAGAGCAGCTGCTACTGCAGAGGTGGGTGGGCCTGGGGGTGGGAGGGTGTTGGTCCTCCCCACCCAAGGAATAGCAAGGAGAGCACCCAGGGGGTGGGAAGCTCAGACGGTGGCCCAGATAGGAGGCCTGTGGCCTGGGAAAAAAGGGGCATGAAGGGAGATCCTAGCCTGGAAACAGAGGGCCATGACCACTGACACCTTATTATTTATTTTGGGAGTGGTGGCAAACCCCACCCCTAACCTGTGGCCCCAACAAGCCCCGGGAGTCCAGCTCCTGGCCAGGTCAGTTCTTTGGTTTTAGAGGATATGATTAAGATGGGAGAAATCAGCTGGGAACAGTGGATCATACCTATAATCCCAGCACTTTGGGAGGCCAAGGAAGATGGATCACTTGAGGTCAGGAGTTCGAGACCAGCCTGGCCAACATGGTGAAACCCCATCTTTACTAAAAATATGAAAAATTAGACGGGCATGGTGGCAGGTGCCTGTAGTCCCAGCTACTTGGGCTCAGGCAGGAGAATCACTTGAATCCGGGAGGCAGAGGTTGCAGTGAGCCGAGATTGCACCACTGCACTCCAGCCTGGGCGACAGTGTGAGACTCCATCTCAAAAAAAAAAAAAAAAAGGAGAAGGAGAAATCCACTCCTCAGAAATCTACCATAACGCCCATTGTGAGGAGTTACAGCAAGGAGAATTCTGCTGTACACCGTCGCTAAGAGAAGAGAGTGAAATCTTCATTTAAGTAAAGATGTTCTGGTGGAACATGTATACAGTTCATGAATGCATATTGTAAAACCAAGCAGAGGACACAGAATGGCTCCTCCCACAGTTCAGTACAAATTTGCGAATGTTCAGTGTCCCCATAGGGGCAGTGAACTGTTGGCTACAGAATGGCTGACGTCTGTGCTTTTGCATCTGAGGGTGTAGATGGTTATTTTGTTTGTTTGTTTGTTTTTTGAGACAGAGTTTCGCTCTTGTTGCCCAGGTTGGAGTGCAATGGCGCGATCTCGGCTTACCACAACCTCCGCCTCCCGGGTTCAAGTGATTCTCCTGCCTCAGCCTCCCGAGTAGCTGGGATTTCAGGCATGTGGCACCACACCTGGCTAATTTTGTATTTTTAGTAGAGACGGGGTTTCTCCATGTTGGTCAGGCTGGTCTCGAACTCCCGACCTCAGGTGATCCGCCCGCCTCTGCCTCCCAAAATGCTGGGATTACAGGTGTGAGCCACTGTGCCTGGCCGTAGATGGTTTTTTTTCTTGGCTTCTCAGTGAGTGAGAGATGGTGTTCCTCTCCCTCACCAACCACCTGGGCATGTGATGGGAGGCAGGGCATGGCTGATGTGGGACTTGAACCCATACTGCTGGTTCCCATCCCCTCGCAGGGCAGCCCCTGCCCTCTGAGGCTGAGGTTGCAAGATGGAAAGCCAGTGCTTTCACCTGTTACTGGTCGTTTACTGTTTTGTGGGAGATTTGCAGGTGTAACTTTGAATAAATGTGACTTTTGACTCTGAGAACGAGACAAGCCCTCCCATGCATCTGTTTTTGTTTTGTTTCGTTTTGTTTTTTTGAGTTGGAGTTTCACTCTTGTCACCCAGGCTGGAGTGCACTTGCACGATCTCGGCTTACTGCAACCTCTGCCTCCTGGGTTCAGGCAATTCTTCCACCTCAGACTCCCAAGTAGCTGGGATTACAGGTGCCCACGACCAGGCCTGGCTAATTTTTGTATTTTTAATAGAGACGGGGTTTCACCACGTTGGTCAGGCTGGTCTCAAACTGACTTCAGGTGATCCACTCACCTTGGCTTCCCAAAGTGCTGGGATTACAAGCATGAGCCACCACACCTGGCCCAATGTGTCTGTTTTGCAGCTACTTCCAGGCCTGGTGTGAGGTTGTAAGAGACACGGGGGTGCTCCGGGCCCAGCATCAAGCCTTTCAGGATGGCCTGAGGAGAAGAGCACTGGGGGCCGTGTTTGCCACATGGCGGGAAGCCCAGGAAGTGGCAGCCGGGGCACAGGAGCAGCGTGTGGCCCAGGCCTCCCTTGCCCGCTGGAGAAGCTGCGGGCAGCAAGGCCAGGAAGATGGGCAGCAGAAGAAGGCCCGGGCCCCACAGGCCTTCCCAGCATGGCCGGTGGCCCCGGGCATGCACCATGAGGCCCAGCAGCAGGCAGGAGAGAGCGCTGGGGCCCAGGCAGCCCAGTGCTGGACTTGGTGCTGGGCTCTGTGGGTGCGTGAGTCCTGTCGGGGCCAGGTCAGCCGAGCCCATGCTTCCTGGAAGCCGCGAGCCTGGTGAGTGCTGTGGTCTAAGTGCAGCCCCACTCTGTGCTTCCAGCTCAGGCCTCGAGCCTGTTTTTGGCAGGGGTAGAGAGTAATTTGTGGCTGGGTGGCAGGGCAAAGGCTCAAGAGGGTGGTTGGGGGTGACAGGGAGAGGCCGCCCTGGCCATCTAGTCCTGGGCCACATCCTGGCACCGCCTCTTGCTGTGTGTCCCCTCCTTGGGGAAGTCTCCAATGGTCATGCCTTGCAGTCACCAGCACAGCCAGCCACTCAGCAAGCGCCATAAACGCGCTCTTGCCAGGGAAGGGGAGGCAAAGTGGCACTGGCAGGACTGTCCCCTCTCTGCCCCTAAACAGGATGCTTGTCCCTGTCTGTGATTTTCTCCTTCCAGGTCGCTCTCCATCCTGTTTACCCAGATTCTCCCTCCAGAAAAGGGAGTGTGGGAGGTGGGTGGGCCCCAGCCTGGGGCTGGGCCCGGAGGGCCCCCTCCCGCAGGGCACTGGTGGGGGGGCTCCCTGCAGAGAGTCCTGGCCTTGATGGCCCAGGCTGCAGACTCCTCCCTCTCCCGCAGGGTCCTAGAGGCCTCGGCGCAGTCGGCGGTGCGCGGCGGTGTCCAGCGAGCCATCCTCACCCAGCTCCAGCCGGCTGAGCTCAGGCGCTTCCTGCGGACAGCGCAGCTCAGGGTGCGGCTGGGACTGCCAGGGGCCGGCAAGGTACGCCCCAAGCCCCAGACTGACCTCACGCTCTGGCCCCGGATGGCCAGCAGGGGGAGCCTGCTGCTGGACGCCCCAGCCCCTTGGAAACAGGTGAAGGGAGCCTAGGCAGGGCGGGAGGTCCAAAAATGACCCTCGGACCACCGGCCTTAGAATCAGCTTGATTCAGCCCGTGGTGGCAGCATGGCTGGATGCCTCCCCAGGGGCCCAGCAACCTCGTATGCACCACCTCTCCCCAGTTCTCAGTCAGCCTCTGACAAGCAACTCTGAATCCATCAGCAAAGATGAACCTGGCACCTCTCGAGTGCCAGGCCACTGCAGGTCCGGCCGCAAAGACCAGCATGTTGGGTCACAGCCTGTTAGGGAGACATTGAAATGCATGCTTTCTCACGGTGCAGTTGAGGATCAGAATAGGTACACGAGGACAGTAGCATTTTTTTGTCAAGTTTTTTTGTTTATTTTTGAGACAGAGTCTGGCTCAATTGCCCAGGCTGAAGCAGAGGAGTGATCTCAGCTCACTGCAACCTCTGCCTCCCGGGTTCAAGTGATCCTCCCGCCTCAGCTTCCTGAGTAGCTGGGACTACAGGTGCACGCCACCACGCCTGGCTAATTTTTGTGTTTTTAGTAGACGGGGTTTCACCATATTGCCCAAGCTGGTCTCGAACTCCTGAACTCAAGTGATCCTCCCACCTCGACTTCCCAAAGTGCTGGGATTACAGGTGTGAGCCACCGTGCCAGGCCAAGTTTTTTTTTTTTTCTTATTGGAAAAGTGAAATATGCTTATTACAGAAACCTCAGAAAATATAAAGTAGAAAAATACCAAAATTTCTTTCATAATTCTCTCTACCCAAAGGCATCGGTCAGTCCCTCTCCAGACCAGAAGCAGTTAGTTCTGACACCAACAAATGGTGATAAGAGGTTGATAGCCTAGCAAGGGGGAAGAAGCCACCACCAAACCAAACACAAAAAATGACACTGCACAGCAGTCTGGGGACATGTCCTTGAAGGACACAGCCCCAAAGATACTGGCAGGTGAGGTAGTGTCCCTAAGATCAACAGGCATCATCATGAATCCTATTTCAGAATGCCACAAAGAATACATTTTAGAGAAGATTCTAAGAGAAAAAGCTAAGGTGATTTTTTTTTCAAGTCGTTTTTTGTTCTCAGACAGTGTCTCACTCTGTCGCCCAGGCCAGAGTGCAGTGGTGCGATCACAGCTCACTGCAGCCTCAACCTCCAGGGCTCAAACGATCCTCCCACCTCAGCCACCTCAGTAGCTGAGACTACAGGCGTGTGCCACCACACCCGGCTAATTTTTTTTTTTTTTTTTTTTTTTTTTGTAGAAATGGGATCTCACTATGTTGCCAGGGCTTGTCTCAAACTCCTGGGCTCAAGCGATCTACCTGCCTTGGCCTCCCAAAGCATTGGGCAGGCCCATTACGCCATGAGCCACCACACCTGCTGGTTTTTGTTTTTTAAATGGAATTGAAAGGAACTAGCCTTGGCTAGTTGCAGAATTCACACATATGGGGCTATGGCAACAGCAGATTCTGGAGTCTCAGGGTCTTTTCTTTCTAGATAAGTTACAGGGCAATTGCTTTTCAGAGTACTTTTACATTTCTATTCCATTCTTGTCAGTAAAGACAAGGATCCCATAAGCTGATGGAGAAACTGAGGCCTCTAGAAACTAAACGCTGGGAATGGCACCCAGGGTGCTGAATTCCAGGGTCTCCTCTTTTCTGCCACAGGCACACATGCCCCAGCAGCCCCTTTGGAGAGCCCCCTCTCTATAGAGTACTAGCCGGGGGCTCAGACTCTGGAGTCAGACGGCTTCCGAGGGATGAGGCCTCAGACAAGTAACTCAGCTTTGAAATGTTTTCAGTGGGGAGAGAAATAGCCCCCTCCCAGGGCTGTGCTCCGGGCACTGACTGAGGGCTAACTATTATGGACCCACCCCATTGTTGGAATGTCTTCAGCCACATGAGGGAATGGGTGGAAGAAGAGGCCGGGATGTGTCCTGCCAGCTAGAGCAGCGAAGAAATCCCAGCGGGGCCCCAGGAAGTCCAAGCCCATGGGGTTCAGGTGCTCCTCTCTGGCTATTCCTTCAGACCTGCAGCTGCTGGACACAGGCCACAGAGCTGGTGCCTCCCGCGCCATCACTGCAGTGCAGCCCGGGTGGACGGAGGAAGCCAAGGGGAACGGCCTGGGCTCAGAGTAAGGAGACCTTGCCCCGGGGGACAAACGGTGTCTGAAGTGTAGGGGTGAAGCGGTCTCCAGTCCTCAGGGGCCTGGAAATCAGCTCCTTGGGACACGGTCTTCTGTGTATTGACCATTCTCCCCATCCATTCCCTCTTCGGAATGTTTCAGCTGTTCTGAGAAAACACTTTGCATTCCTGCCCCGCCCCTGTGATTTCTCTTTGGGCGGCAGCCGGGAGAGGCTGGAGGCCTGGGGAGATGGGGGCAGGGCACAAGGCTGAGCTCAGCACCTTCCTCCACCCTCCTCACTGTACTCAACTCCTAGGCGGGCACTAAGAGCAGCTGCCTTCCTGGACCCACCTTAACCTCTTGCGACTCAACTCCCCTTTGCAGGGTGCAGGGAACATTCCCTCTGCCCTGCCTTCCAGCTCTGGCCACAGTGGCCTGGACAGAGTAGCTGGGTCCCAGGCCTGCCCCTGTGGATGAGGGACCAGGGACCAAGAGCGCACTCCAGCCCTGAGCCCAGAGCCTGCAAAGCCCAAAGCGAGGCCCATAAATGGAGGCTACGGTAAGAGGAGCTGCGTGTGCAGTTTGGTGGGTCCGAGGGATGGGGGCAAGGGCTGAAGGGCTTGCCTGAGCCATGGCTACAGCTGGGCCCTCTCTGGCCAGTGCTAGTTCCTGCAGGATCCTGGAAAAGCAGGCCCAGGCCCATGGCTCTGCCCTCCTTCTGGCCCTGAAGGGTCACGATGCTCTTGGCCATCAGGAGGAAGTACCTGCAGCGCCGGTGCCTCGAGGCACTGCTTCACGGGCTGCGGGGTTCCCAGCAGGCCAGGTGCCTGGCAGTGGCATGGCAGCACTGGGTGGATGCCCAAGGGGCAGAGCAGCTGGTGTGGACCCTGGTGAGTGGGCGCACCCCTCTCCACACTGACCATCTCCCATTTCACCTCATACTTAACCCAAACCCCTCTCAAAAGTATGGCCCTTGGACCTACTGACTCCAAAACCTTGGGGGACAGGCCCAGGAATCTGCATTCTTAATACTCCTCAGATGGCACCCCCTTGCCATAGCCCTTTCACTCTGGTGCAACAGTGTTGGGGGAGAAAGGCAGAAGGGCTGGGGACTGCGGGGGAGCGTGAGCACAAGAGGCCTTCTCTGCCAACTGTCCCCAAAGCTCAGGGAGTGGCACCTGAGATGGGCCTGGCAGACGTGGTGGCAGCGGATCCTGCGACTGCGAGTGGCTCAGCAGTTACAGCAGCAGGAAGATGGGTGGGTCCTTTCCCAGGTACTGCCCTCTTCCCTGCATTCCACTCAGCCAGCCTTCCAGAAGTCTGTGCCACAGCCGCGCACCGCGGAGCTTTCCCTGCTTGCCAGCCCCGGGGCCCCTTCGTTTTCAGGGGAGGGGGTCAGTTCCATTACAGAACACACAGGCTGGATGCTGGAGCCCTTGATTTGATTTGTGGCCCCAGCTCAGGCCAGGCCCACCCGGTCCATCAGTTTGGGAAGAAGGTGTGGCATGAGGCATGGCTGCCACTCACACTAGCCCATGGAGGGCCTGGGTCCTGAGCGCCCCCTCCCTCATTTGCTCTGCTCTGAGTACAGCTTCCCAGCTCACCATCAGATCTATTCTGAGCTTGTGCATTTGGCCTGGGCAAGACTGGCTGGCTGCTTGGGGCAGAGGGAGGGGCCCTGGGGACAAAAGGAGCTGGGTACAGGGGTTGCTCTAGCAGGCACAGCACAGACCCCGGAGAAAGCCCACAACAATAGCATTTCCTCTTCTCCCTGGTTCCAGGCCTTGAAGAAGTGGCACCAACGCCTGGCAGCCAGGAGCCCAAGGAGAGGAGCTGCCAGTAGCCCGAGACCCTGGAGCAAGCCAGGACCCAAGGGCCCCGAGAGTGGACAGGAAGCCGCCGGAGCACCGCGGGGTTGGGGGCTTGGGGCACAGCATGGGGCCCAGCTGCAGCTGTGACTTGTTCTCATAGAATAAAAAGCAGAACTGAACTTAACTTAGCCTTCCCAGGGAAGGAACCATGCCCCACACATCCAGGGAGTGATGACAGAGGGGACAGCTTGAAGAGCTCTGAAGGACAATAAAACCCACTCCTCAGTCCTAGCTGCTGCTTTCAGTCTCTCCTAGCGGCTGCCCCTCTGCCCCAGCCAGTGAGGCCAGGAAGGGAGTAAAGAGGACATCCCACAATTGCGTCCACCCCCTTGGCCATCAGGCTGCTCTTCCACGACACAAAACAGCCCATCTGCACCTGCCAGTCACTGCCCCCAGGCCATGGGGCTTGCAGGTGACTCGTGGGGAGCCAGGCCAGGCAGATAACCTCTGGGACAGGACGAGGGGATGAGGAAGGCAGCTGGCAGGACAAGGGCCTACCTGAAAAATACACCAGGAAGCTGGGCTGCTGCACAGGCCCAGGCAGATCTGGGGCCCCTGTGCTGGCAAATCTCATCTTGGCCTCTGACAGGGAACGGGGTAGCATCAGGCCTCCACAGCCAGGCAAAAGGGGAAGACCACGAGCCCCACCAAGCACAAGGGTTCAGACTGCCTTCAACCCTTAAGGGGCACTTTTTCTCTCAAGGCTCAGAATAGACAACTGTGCCAAAAAGCAGCATGGTAGGTGTCAGCCCAATGCCCATCTAGGGGGCTGGTGCCGTGGACGGCTAAGTGGGCAGGCAGGGCAGTGGTGTGCCCCTTCAGTCACAAGTAGGTGGGGCCCAGCTGCCCACCTCTAGGAGGTGGAAGGGTACAGCACTTTGCCACATCTCTTCTACGATGCCACCAGTGCCTGATGCCCTTGCGTGTTTTGCCTGTACTGCATGGGCTCCAAGTGTAAGTTCACTGGGAGTCCCAGGCTGGCTCTGGAGGCTGCCGTGGTTCGAGGGCTTAGTTGGCAACAACCACTCTCCTCGCCTTCTCAGGAGGTGCCACCCACTGTGGTCCTCTGCAGGACGGAAGTGCTCCCCACCAAAAGAGCACAGACTCCTGGCTAGAGCAGAGAGTACTAGGTTCCCATGTGGGGCCGACTCAGGTCCAGGAAGAGCCTGGAAGCCTCACTCCAGTCTAGCTGCCATCGTCAGGTGGGGGAGTGGAGGCCGGGGTGGGGGAGACACGAAGGAGAGTGGGGTTCCCAAGAGAAGCAGCACTGTGGAGGAGGAAGGCGGGACAGGAGTGGCTCCAACGCAGGGCGTCAGGACGCAGGGTCATGGAGCCTCCGTCTCTCTCGCATTCTGGGTGGGCCTGTTGACAAGCTCCAGTGTGTCTTCCACCACCTGCCAGAGGCAGTTGTCCAGTGGGAAGTCATTGTCCACCAGGTTGACCAGGAAGTAGTTGTCGTGGATGTACTGGATGATGGTGCGGGACGGGGACTCCTCCTCATACAGCTTTCCCCACCGCTCAATCCACAGGGCAAAGGCCTCGTCCTACACACACATACCCCCGCACACATGCACACACACACAGAGGCAAGATTAACAGGGCTCTCCAAGGGCTCTGCTCAACAGGACATTTCCCGGAATAGAACAAGGCCCAATGCCAGTATCACTTCCCACCCCTGCCCAGAAATAAACACCCTGCGTCAGCAGTGACACGGGTGAGTCAGAGCTGGGTGTGCCCTGAAGGCTGGGTCCAGTGTGGCCTTCAGCACACGCTTGGGACTTGGTCCCAATCCCTCCCCACGGTTTTCCAGGTGGGTGGGGCAAGCTTGCCCCCGGCTCCTTTACCTTCCAGAACATGAAGCTGACGGGATCCACTACGGTGGGCTGGATGATCTCTCGCCCAGGGAAGATGCCCCAAGTGACAGCATTCGGCTGCAGTTCAGGGGCATTGGTGATGTTTTCACCCTGAGGGGATGTGGGGTGGGGGTAAGACCTGGGCCAAGGACAACTGGAGTCCCACTGCCTGGACAGCCTTGACTCAATGGGGCTGTCTGGGCTCAATACCCTTGGCCTGCGCCTCCACTCCCAGCCTCCACTCTCCCTGCGCCTCCACTCCCCTCTCCCTGTGCCTCCGCTCCTGGCCTCCTCTGCCTGCATCTGTGAATGATATCTCTCCCCACACAAGCCTGAACCTAGAGGCATCCTGACCACTTCCCCTCTCCTCCTTGAGCACCCCCTGCTCACTCTCTGATCCACTCCCTCTTGTCTAGCCCACCTCCAGGACTGTGTTTGGCTTGGGTCACTCCAGGGGTCTCTTTGCTGGCCTCCCCGGCTCTAGCCGTCCCCAATCTCTCTCATCCGTATGACTATCCACTGTGATTTGCCTAAAATAACAAGCCACCCCACTGCTGGAGAAAGGCTTCCCTTGCATTGAGGGAAAACTCAAATTCCAGCAGGACAACCATGATCTCTGCGGGCCTGGCCCCTGCTTAACACTCCCGCCGCCTCCTGCTCATGTTCTTGGTTTCCCCAGATGGTGCAGCTCACTGCCTCTGCCTGTCCTCTGCCCTGTCCCAGGAATACCCTTCTCTCCTGTTGGCCAACTCCTCTTTGTCCTCAGTGATTCCCACAGATGACCCTCTGAGAAGCCTTCCCTGGCCTCCCAGGTGAGATATCCCTCCTCTGGACCCAACAGCATCCTCTCCTGAACTTGATTTTCCCACTTACACTGGCTGGTGGTCACACATTGATCTGCCTCCCTCACTCTAGGCTGGGAGCTCCTTAAGAGCAGGGACCCAGTTCTGCCTGTATCTCTCTGTCTTGCACAATGCCTAGCCCAGGCTAGGTGCTGGGTGTTTGCTGAACGAAGGGCCTGGTACTCTGTGGGAACCCTGGGGCCTGGCCTACCTTCACATTGACAAGGTGGTAATTAACCCGGAGCTCGTACTTCTTCAGCACTTGCAGAAGCGCTTCCGCTGTCTCGCGGGAAGTGAAAAACTCTAAGTAGGCCTGTGGGAGAGACAGGTGCCTGTCACCAACCCCAGCCCTGCCAGATGCCCTTTCGTAGACACCTAAGGTATCAGGACTACTGGCAGCCATGTGGGCGGAATAATGAACTGTGGCGTTGGCACGTCCATAAGCAAAGGGTGAGTGGGGATGTGAGTTTCTCAGTCTGGACAGGTCTGAGGGCTATCGGCCACCCCTCTCCCAATCAGTCAGGGAAGACTCCACGAAGAAGCCATTTCTGAACAGCAGCAACTGGTTTGACAGGCCGAGTCATGGGAGAGAGGCCCCACACATTCCATCCTCCCCAGTGCAAGGTGACAATGACATTGACATCTCCTCTAGAACCAGTGCCTATCAGGGATTAAGCTGGGTTTACTCAAACTCATTTGCTAGAATGCTGATAATACTGGAGGCTGGGCACAGTGATCCCCACGTGAGGAAAGTGGGTTCAGGGAAGTTGAGCACGTTGGCTACTCTGACAGTAAACAGTAGAGCTGGTCCTTAAACTCAGGTCTTTCTGCTCCAGGGCCCGTGGGCCTTAGATCAGAACATAATGTTAACTCCAGCAGCCCTGGGAGAAAGGTGTCAACTCAGGATAGTAACAGCAGCTGCCTTTCAGGGAGTGCTTCCTGCTCTTACCATGTGCCAAGCACGTTACATGCTTTGTTAGGTTTCATGCCCAGAACACAAGCTACATCCCATTTTACAGACGAGAAAACCAGGCTCAGAGAGGTCGAGTGACCTGCCTCCATAGGTCTGATTTCTATCTTTTTTTTTTTTTTTTTGAGATGGAGTCTTGCTCTGTCGCCCAGGCTGGAGTGCAGTGGCATGATCTCAGCTCACTGCAACCTCCGTCTCCCGGGTTCAAGCGATTCTCCTGCCTCAGCCTCCCAAGTAGCTGCAACTACAGGTGCCCGCCACCACACCCGGCTAACTGTTGTATTTTTAGTAGAGATGGGGTTTCATCATGTTTGTCAGGCTGGTCTCGAACTCCTGACCTTGTGATCTGCCCACCTTGGCCTCCTAAAGTGCTGGGATTACAGGCATGAGCCACCAAGCCCAACCAATCTTTTTTTTTTTTTTTTTGAGACAGGGTCTCACTTTGTGGGCCAGGCTGGAGTGCAGAGGCACAAATATGGCTTACTGGAGCCTCAACCTCTCAGACTCAAGCGATCCTCTCACCCCAGCCCCCTAAGTACCTGGGACTACAGGTGTGCACTACCATGCCTCGGTCATTTTTGTATTTTTTGTAGAGAACGGGTTTCACCATGTTGCCCAGGCTGGTCTTGAACTCCTGGGCTCAAGTGATCCACCCGCCTTGGCCTCCCAAAGTGCTGGCCGGGCTCCGTGCCCAGCCAGGTCTATCTGACTTAAAGCATGAGCTCCCATCCGCTCCAATCCATGCTCATTCAAAATTTAAGAGCCCAGGAGAGGCAGGCTGCTCTGCCCTAAGCTCTGGGGAACCCACGGGTGCCGGTCAAGAGAGGGGGGCACCCCGTGCCTCCCTACCACACCTTCTGGAAGACATAGCCCCCGCTGGGGCCCCAGCCCACGATGGGGTCAGAGGACGGCTTCCCGTTGATGTTGGGCTGTGAGTTGATGGTGAGGATGCCCTGGCGGTTCACCCGCAGCAGCTCCTCCTTCAGCAGGCTGGTCTCGGCCGCCAGGGGCTCATCGTTCCAGGGCAGGCAAGTCACCTGGGAGAGACGGTGAGCTGGCTGGGGCGACCATCAGGTTTGGCACCCTGAGTCCCTCTCACAGCCCCCAACAAAGACCCAGCCTGTCTTTGCCTCCCTAAGCCCTTCCAGGTGGAGGTCTCCCAACTTACCCTTCTCCCTTTGCCATGTCCACAGCATGGAGGGGAGGGCACAGGATGGGGAAGTCACAGCCCCGCAGCCTGGCCTGCAGCTGGGGTCAGGCCAGGGGCAGGGGATGAACCAGGGTCCCCACTCCAGCATCACTCACTTTGTGACCATTCCGGTTTGGTTCTCCCGAGAGGTAAAGAACAAAGACTTCAAAGACACTTTCTTCACTGGTCAGCTCCTCCCCCCACATCTTCAGCAGCTCCTCCTTGGGGGACTTGCTCTTCAGGTAGAAGAGGTAGTAGTCCTTCAGCTCCCCAAAGGCAGGGGAAGAGGAATTGCCCCTGGCAGAGGGGTGCCCAGAGGTCAGGGCACACTCCTGACAGAGGGCAGTGCCACCACATGCCCAGGAGGCCATTCCTGTAAATTCTGCCCCTGACTCCTCCCAGGTCAACCACAAGCATGCAAACTTCTTCTGCCCTCCCCGTCCCAAGAACAAAGATGTATTTGCAAGGAAGGTCTGCAGGCCCTCACCAGCGGCCGTTAGGGAACTCGTCCCACTCCTGGGTACGGTAGATGTAACTCTTTGGTCTGGAGGCCCAGAAGATGGGACGTACATCTTCCTCTCGGCGCTTGGGGTGGGCGCTGAGAGCCCAGGGTAGGGGACGCCTGGGTGAGGATGGGGACAGAGAATTGAGACAAGGGATTGGCTAGAGGGAGCCGGAAGCAGGGGAGCACCACTGAGGCTGGGTTCTTCCATCTGATGCCCTCTGAGACTGGAGCCTTCGATGTGCCCAGCTAGCCATGGCACAGACATCCATCTGTACCACCGTGGGGAGCCAGCACTGCAGCCAGGGCTGCTCTTGGACCCTCCTCTGGGGATCTCTGGGCCACTGCCCTCACCTGGGGTCCTCAGTCCACATCCCCAGGCGCTTCAGCACCTCTGTGGTAGCCATCTCGCGGTTGAGGGTGTAGAAGTGGAGGCCTGGCACCAAGCCACTGGCCAGAAGCTCCTGGCACAGGCTCACGGCCAGCTCGATGCCATAGTTGCGGATGGCAGCATCGTTGTCTTTGATTGGCTCAATCACATCCTTGATCTCCTGTGGCACCTCCAGCTTGGACAGCTTCACAAGCTGCCGAAGGGAGTGGTAGCCCTGTCCAAGACATGAGGGGCTGTGGCGGCTGCTGGCCAGCCCGTCTCCCACCCTAAATACTTCTCCCCCTTCCATCCTCCATGCCAACCACAGTGTCAGGCAGAGGGACCCACGAAAGTCTGATCATATTCCAGGAGCACACCTGGGCTTGGCCTGCCGTTTTCTCCTCTTTTTTCTGTTTTTAGAGACTGAGTCTCGCTGCTCTCAAACGCCAGGGCTCAAGCCATCCTCCTGCCTCAGCTTCTCAAGTAGCCGGGACTACAGGCACGTGCCACTATGCCCAGCCTTCCCACTTTTTACAGAGTAGAGCAGCTGCCCTAAGCATTCCAGCCTTGGGTTGAGCCAGCCTTTTAGCCCTAGATGTGTCTGTTGGTAACATGGTGTCATCTAACCCAGCTGTTCCCATGCTGCACTGATCATCCGAATCACCTGCCAAGCTCAAGAAGTAAAACACACATTCCGAGGACCTCCCTCAGATTTACTGAGTGAGAACCTCCAGGGGTGGGACCTGGAGATCCATTTTTTGAAAAAGCTTATCAAGTGGTTCTGATGACAGCCACCTTTGGGAAACACTGATTTAAGCAGGATTTGTAATGAGCATTAGAATCCCTTTTGGTGATGCTTGTCGGCCAAAGTACAACAAACCCCTCAACAGACACTGTTGCTGGGTTTTGGGGGGAAAATTAGAGGTAACCAAAATGGGGTGGCCAAGCAACGCTGTGCAAGTTCTGGACCTGAGAGGAGATCTGGGAAGAACCCAGCGAACTCAGCACTCCACCCAGAGCCCCCAGCCTGTGCGAGGACGGTGCGGTGAGAGTGGGGTGGAGGGAGCTTATGGGCTCTCCTGGGCCCCTCACCTGGATGGGAAAGATCCCGGGGACGATGGGGCAAGTGATGCCCATGTCGGTGCATGCCTTCACAAAGCGGAAGAATGTGTCAGCCTCAAAGAAAAGCTGCGTGATGATGAAATCGGCTCCCGCAGACACCTTCTCCTTCAAGTGCTTCAGGTCAGCCTCAAAGCTCCCTGCTTCGGGGTGGCCTTTGGGGTAACCTGCCAATAGGGATGACAGTCGGGAGAGGCTGGCCTCCACCTGTTCAAGGCGAGGGATGAAGAGACCACAGGGACTGGGCAGAGAGAGTCCTCTGCTTTGGGGGCTCCGATCTTGCACCTTCCAACAGCACAGCACGGCCTGAACTAAAACAGTGAGTGGCTGGGCTCATGACTGATACGCTTCTGACCCCAGAGATGACTCTCAGGGGAGGTGGCTCAGAGCCCAGTTCCAAGAGTGGGGGTGGATTGCTCCAAACTCCCACACTGTCCTGCCTTGAGCAGCCAAGCAAATCAGGCCTGCACTTGGTGGCCATGGAAAAGAGAAAATGCTACAGTTAGCACTGGCTGGGCAGCATCTGGGGTACTAAGCTTGACTTTTCTCTAGGCACCGGATTAAACATTGTTATTAATGTAACATTGAAATTACTCAGGGGTCCAAGATAGTGAAAAGCTAAAAACCAAGTTACACAAGGAAGAACTGAAGAAAGTGATGTTTTCTTCAAAGAAAATAATGGATGGCAGGGTGCGGTGGCTCATGTCTGTAATCCCAGCACTTTGGGAGGCCAAGGCAGGAGGATGACCTGAGGTCAGGAGTTCGAGACCAGCCTGGCCAACATGGTGAAACCCCGTCTCTACCAAAAATACAAAAATTAGCCAGGTGTGGTGGTGTATGCCTTTAATAGCTACTCAGGAGGCTGAGTCAGGAAAATTGCTTGAACCCACGAGACAGAGGTTGCAGTGAGCCGAGATCGTACCATTGCACTCTAACCTGGGCAACGAGAGCGAAACTCCGTCTCAAAAAAAAAAAAAAAAAAGAATGAAAAGAATACAGAAACTCCTTTCAAATGTCCAAAGGTCTGTCCTGGGGAAAAAGGATCCACCATAGGTGAGTTTGTTTGTTTTGTTTTGTTTCAGAGACAGGGTCTTGCTCTGTCACCCAGGCTAGAGTGCAGTGGTGCAATCATGGCTCACTGCAGCCTTGAACTCCCGGGCACAAGTGATCTCCCACTTCAGTCTCCTGAGTAGCTTGGACTACAGATGCAAGCCACCACATCTGGCTAATTAAAAAAAATTTTTTTAATTAATTATTTATTTTTTAGAGATGGGGTCTTGCTATCTTGCCCAGGTTTGTCTGGAACTTCTGGGCTCAAGCAATCCTCCCACCTTGGCCTCCCAAAGTGCTGAGATTACAGGCATGAGCCACTGTACCCAGCCCCCTAGTGAAGTTCTTTATTAGTCATATTCTGTGTTGTTTCTAATGGCAGAACCAGCATCCGGTTCAGAGAGCTGGCTAGAGTACTAGAAGCCACCCACAAAACAATGAGCTCCTGGAGTCTGAAAACACAGGGGCAGTGGATGCCGAAGACGAGATTCCAGAATTGCTTAGGAGGTGGGATCAGATGTCCCATAGGCTCCTTACTGGCTCTGTGAACTCTCTGACCCCTTTCCTCAATGACTAAACTTACTAGCAGCCTTGCTCGGTCAGGCAAGCAGGATGACCATAGGCCTTCATGAAACTACATGGAGTGCTGGTTTCATCAGCCCAAGCCCAGGGCAGGACTCTGAGCCAGGCGGAAAGCCAAGCTGCTTTGCTCTGATAAGGCAGTTCCCTTCTTAAGAAACCCAGAGTCATCAAAAATGAATTTAAAAACTATTGTTTCAAGGGGTAAGGGAGTGGGGGATAAAGCAATGGGGCTTCACACTTGCAATAACAAAGCTATTTTCCCAGTAGAAATTTCAGAAACAACAAGGCTTTTTAATAGCTGAAAACTATAGCTACAATACCTAAATATCACCGAACAAATCTAGCATTTGATTACGTATAGATTTTGCCATTTACTCTATTTTTCTATCATGAACAGCTGAGGGTTTTCTTTTTTAAAATGTTTTTATTTTTTGTAGAGACACGGTCTCACTATGTTGCCCAGGCTGGTCTTGATCTCCTGCCTCAGTCTCCCAAAGCTCTGGGATTACAGGCATGAGCTACCATGCCCAACAGGTTGGTGTTTTCTAATCCACTGATCTTCATTACCCACTTGATAAGCAAAGTAAGAAACCATTCAGCAACTGTGAGCTCACAGCTTCACTAGTTTCCAATCATTATCACCTAACGCCCATCACGGGTGCACATTCCCCCAGTAACTGACTATATAATGGCTGATACAAGCGATGACAATTTAACAGTTGGAAATGTCTGTTCTCTGACTCCTAATCAGCGCTTCCCAGACTTAGCACCTAAACACCCCTGTTGACAGAATGGACATGTCCATCGGGGGTTAGGGACAAGGCCAAAGTCACTCACAACATGTAATTTTCTTGAAGCCACGTGGTTTTTTTTGGGTTTGTTTTGTTTTTTTTGAGACGGAGTCTGGCTCTGTTGCCGAGGCTACAGTGCATTGGTGCGATCTCGGCTCACTGCAAGCTCCGCCTCCTGGGTTCAAGCGATTCTCCTGCCTCAGCCTACCAAGTAGCTGGGACTACAGGCACGCGCCACCACGCCCGGCTAATTTTTGTATTTTTAGTAGAGACGGGGTTTCACTATGTTGGACAGGATGGTCTCAAACTCCTGATCTCATGATCCGCCCGCCTTGGCCTCCCAAAGTGCTGGGATTATAGGCTTCAGCCACCGCACCTGGCCTTTTTTTTTTTTTAGTTCATATCACTTTAGATGCTACTCCATAACATAGCCATGTTTAGTTTAAAAATGGTAGGATTTCTCCCAGAATATTGGCAAAAAAACTGTCATCCCAGAAAATGTGCCAATCCCGGGACTTCCTGTCCCTGGTGCACACTGTCTTGCCATACCTGAGCCCTGTCTGAGACGCTGAGGGCTCAATGCCAGCCTTCAGCTTCAAGGGTGGAAGAGAAGTCCAACCCACCCATTTCTGTTGGGGGAACCTGGTCTTGTGGCTGTGGCCAATGGTGATTCTCTCTCCTGGGAATTTGGAACGGAGGCCTGTCCATTAGCCTGGGGAACTGGCTGGAACTGACACTCTGCACACTCAGGAGCAGGCCAAGTGTGTGGAAAAGCATGGGTATCAGGTCTCCCAGATGAAGCACAGATGTGCAGTGGGAAGCGGAGATGGGGGACCCTGTGGCCCCAGAGGGAATGAGGGAGGGCCTTGCTTTTTGACCTCTTCCAGTGCCTCGTGAGGTCTGAGGCCATCTCCTGACCTTGGGTTCCCTGCCCTCTGGAATCCTGTAAGTAAATATCCCTCTTTTGTGGGGTGTTGTTTTTTTTTTTTTTTTGAGATGGAGTCTTGCTCTGTCACTGAGGCTGGAGTGCAGTGGCACCATCTCGGCTCACTGCAACCTCCGCCTCTTGGGTCCAAGAGATTCTCCTGGCTTAGCCTCCTGAGTAGCTGGGACTACAGCCGTGCACCACCACACCTGGCTAATTTTTGTATTTTTAGTAGAGACGGGGTTTCGCTATGTTGGCCAGGCAGGTCTCGAACTCCTGACCTCAGGTGATCTGCCTGCCTCGGCCTCCCAAAGTGTTGGGGTTACAGGCGTGAGCCACTGCGCCCAGACCCCTCTTTCGTTTTAAAGAAAAGAATAAGGCCAAGCAGGCTAAGGGCACGGCCAGGCAGAGGAACAAAAAGCTAGGGGTCGATGGTGGCAGGCCCAGGAGGGGAGTGGGTGATACAAAAGGAGCAAGGACACGGTGCAGTTCACCTCTGCATGTCCTTCATCCAGCATGGACCCATGAGTGCCCCTGATCACTGTGTCCTGAACCGAACACCGACAGGCTCTCTGGGCATCTCAGCCTCCCCAGCTCCATCCCCGCCACCAGGATGATCCAGCCACTCACCTGCCACACAGATGTCAAAGTAGTCACCAAACTCACTTCGGATGTGCTTCACCAGGTCCACTGCGTAGTTGAAGCCTCCCTCCTCCTCTTCCCACTGGTCACCTATTGGGTCTGCAGGGTTGGTGGAGGTCATAGTCACTGGGTCTCACCCAACCTCCAGAGACCCTTTCTGTTCCCTCTACCTAGCCCCGACACCCAGGACTGCGAGTCCCTGGAAGGCAGAAACTTCATATTATTTAGGTTTGGTTCGTCTCTTTCTAGCACTTGGTAAGACAGCAGGAGGGAAAAAAGCAGCCCACCAGTTCAATATTCACTGCATGCTGACCCTGTGCTGGCGGTGGAGAATAGGAGACCACCGCTGCTCCTCACTGTGCCTGGAGGATTGGAGAGCCCTTCCCTACTTCTACCTGGGCACGCCTGCCACCCTCTCCCATCCCACGGCCTTGGGGCTCCTGCCTCCTGGGAGAATTTTCTACTCATCTCAAGTGAAGGGATCTTGTGGTGGGAAGCATGAGGCCATAGGATCCCACCCATCAGGCTCCCTCTTCCCACTCTTAGGTGGCCTGACAACAGCAGGCACCAGAGGCCTAACCGGCTATTCTCACTCCTGGATACTCTGTTGCTCTGTGATTGGGCCAAGTGCTGGGTGCAGCCAGCAATCAATGCAGTGGTGTAGGCAAGGCAGAGGGTTATCAGGCCGCGACTGCAATCCCGACGGAACTCCTATGTCGAGGTCAAGAGGTGGGAGAGGTGGCTGCCTGTGTGTGGTGCCCAGGATGACTCACTACCCACAATGCCTACTGACAATACCGGCGGGGATGGGATCCTGCGGATCCTTAGCGTGGGGCCCAGGAAGAAGTAAAGGACCATTTCAGGAACCAAGTTCAGGCTACCAAGTGGCCTCCGGGAAAGCCAGAACCCAGAGTGTAGGGGAGTGCTGGCTCCACACCTCCCCGCAGCGCCATGATGTTCTTCAGGCCCAGCTGCTTAGCTTTGTGCAGGTGGCCCGTGATCTCCTCCAGGCGCTGACGGCAGCAGGTCATGTGCAGGATGGTCTCCAGGCCACAGTAGTTCACAGCGGTGCTGGCGATCATCATGGAGGAGGTCTCCTTGTCTGAGCCAGGGTCACCTGCTGGGTGCCAGGTCACGTCTATGTAGAGGGGGCCGCCTGCTGCCATCCGGTCAAACCTGTAGGGGGTTTGTTTCTGAAGAGAGGTTCCAGGAGAAATACCATCCGTCACTGCCTTCCCATGGGGCCCGGGAGTTAGAGAAGCATCAATGAAGGTTGGAGACAGACCAATCAGCGTTCATATCCTGGCTTTGCTACTTATAGCTGTGTGATCTTGGGTACATTACTTAATCTCTGTGAGTTCTGTTTCATTATTTATAAGACACGGCAGATAGTAGTACCCACTTCCTAATAACACTACGATGCTGGGCGTGGTGGCTCACGCCTGTAATCCCAGCACTTCAGGAGGCTGAAGTGAGTGGATCACTTGAGGTCAGGAGTTCCAGACCGCCTGGCCAACATAGTGAAACCTCATCTCTACTAAAAATACAAAAATTAGCTGGGTGTGGTGGTGGGCGCCTGTAATCCCAGCTACTTGAGAGGCTGAGGCAGGAGAATTGCTTGAGTTGGGAGGCAGAGGTTGCAATGAGCCAAGATCACACCACTGCACTCCAGCCTGGGCCACAGAATGAGACTCTGTCTCAAAAAAAAAAAAAAAAAAAAAAAGCAACAACAACAACAAAAAACCATAACACTAGGAGAATATGACGGCAGCTGGTTCCACGGAACTTAGAACAGTGCCTGGTGTACAAACCGAATACTCAGTATATGTGAGGTGCCGTTATGATCACTATTACAGAGGTAAGACACAACAACAGCGCTATCATTTTGTGTGAGAGCAGCACTTCAGACTTTTCACAGCGCTTGCCTGTTTATTATCTCAGGTGAGTTAAGACATCATGGTTGAGAGTTAGGGGAATCCTAACTGTGGCAAGCACAGCCTCGCTGTAGGAACAGTTAGAAAGAGGGTCAGCAGACTCACTTTCTTTCATGCCACCCCCCAAGCCCTGTGCAGCAGCTTACAGTTGTGCAGACCAAGGCCAAGTTCCGAAACGAGACTCAAAAAAAAGCCTGGATGTGCACGAGTACTTGTGTTACAAGCTATCAACGGTGTATTTAAACATCCTTGTGCATTTAAACTTCAAAAACTTGGGAGTGACACGTGAGACGTGCATACAGTAAAAGGCATAAACTTAAAAAAAAAAACTGCAATTCATGAAGTGCTAATGTAATTCAGTTGGCATTTCTAGAGTTCAAGAAGCATAATCCAAATTTCTAACTTGCTGAAAACAATCTCACTGCTTTGTGACTTCGTAAACTGCACTCGTGATCCAGCCCCCAAGTTCCCTCAAAGAATACAGTGTGAGAATCAACATTTTTAACCCATTGAAGAGTGTGTCTAAAATACCTTGACACTGTGGAGGGACTTTTACAGGCAACGGAGAAGTTGCAGATCAGATGACCCACTCTGCCTTCTCCTTCCCGCCCCCTCCGGCTGCTGTTTTCTGCCGGGTTAAAGGGCAGCCCAGCCTCAGGGCTGACAGTTCGCTCCCCAGGCACCACCACTCCCCCCTCCCACCTTAACCTTGCATGAGTTTACCTTGAGATGAGATTGACAGCTCCCTCAGCAGTTCGAGGAGGGAAGAATTCCAGGGAGAACCACTTGTCACCAGATTCCAATCGCCGCCTCATCTTCTCCCGGAGTCTCTCATGCCGCTCGGGGTCCAGGCCCGGGGTGGAACATCTCGAACTATTTTTGGAGCTCTCACTGCCACTGCTGGCACTGCCCTCCAAGCAGGGGTTGAGGCTGCTGTTTCCTCTGGCTTCGTTCACCATGGCTGGGTTCCTACTGCACAGGGTGGGGCAGGGAGCATCAGGGGGCAGGCAGCCACACCCCCGACACATCAAGACACCTGAGTGGCAGGTTCAAGCCGGAGGCGCTGTATTTCCACACAGGAAGAAGGCCAAAAAAGGTGACACTGCCCCCTCCCAGTGGCTCCATGCTCCTCAGCTATGGCTGTCGGGGCCGCCTCACTCAAAGCCTTGCCCTCCGCTGCTGCCAGGCTCCTTGCATGCAAGGCAGCCCCCACCCGGCACTGCAACATGCTCCTCGGTGACAGCTACCTGATGGAAGGTGGCACAGAGGACCTCACGCTGCCGACCTGCGAGGCCCATATTCCTAGCGAGGGGCAGTAGTGCCCAGCTGGGAGGACCCTGGCTTTTCGATGGTCCATCTCTGTCAGCTCAGGCCCAGAGTGCGTGGGGAGGGAACAGAGGCACCTTCCCCAGCAGGTGTGTTCAACTGGGCGGAGCTGCGACAAAGGAAGAGGCTTGAGCTCCAGCCAGCACAAGGGGGCGGGGGCAAGGCTTCCAGGCGAGGAGGGAGGGCTGAGGCTCTAGTAAGGGGAGGCGGATGGAAGGAGGGGGACTCAGGGGCAGAGACTGCAGGGGTTGGTGGAGATGAGGCCAACAGGCGTTCAGGGATACCAGATCACCCTCCAGAGAAGGAACAGCTCACTCTGGCTGGCTCTGCCTGGAACATCTGTTACTTGAAACAGTTCGTGCACAGGATGGAAGGGGTGAGGGCTTGACTATGCAGCCAGATTTCTCCTGAATTCATGCTACTCCAAAAAGACCGTGTTGTGGGTTAGAACTTGATGCTGGCCATGTTCCAAAAATAGCCAGACCCAAGTTCAGTAAGGGCACGAATTTCTCAGAGCAAAAGCTGCCCCATCTGTGCTTGCCTTGCAGGCTGCTCTACTTACACATCACAGAATTCAATTCAGATCATCACAGTGACCCAGCTACTGGGAAGGCTGAGGCAGAAGGATTGCCTGAGCCCAGGAGTTCAAGGCCAGCCTGGGCAACATAGCGAGACTCCATCTCTTAAAAAAACAAAAAACACACCTGTAATCCCAGCACTTTGGGAGGCCGAGGTGGGTGGATCACCTGAGGCCAGGAGTTTGAGACCAGCCTGGCCAACATGGTGAAATCCCGACTCTACTAAAAATATAAAAATTAGCCAGGTTTGGTGGCGGGCGCCTGTAATCCCAGCTACTCTGGAGGCTGAGGCAGGAGAATCGCTTGAACCCGGAAGGCAGAGGTTGCAGTGAACCAAGATTGTGCCATAGCACTCCAGCCTGGGCGACAAAAGCAAAACTCCATCTCAAAAAAAAAAAAACAAAAACAAAAAACAGAAACAAGTAATCAGAGCCACCAGGGCACAGACAGGCCAACAGAGGGCATAGGGCCATCTGGCAGTCTGGTTAAGAAAATAAGACAAACACTTAAAAACAAACAAAACACTTGCACAGCAATAGGCAAACACACAGTAGTGAATGGGTGTGTGGTGACATGGCACAACAGAGGAAAGCCCAGGTGAGGTTCATTTCTTTCAGACTGTCCACCACTAACCCTGTGTACCTAACCATTTGGGGTCTTAGACTCTTTTGACAATCTGATTAAATGCACTGCTCCCTTCCCCTGAAATACACACACAGGTGCACAGACTACACGGGGATACATCCAAAGACAAGGAGTTGATTCCAGACTAAGAACCCTGAGCCAAAGCTTTCTCCCTCTAGGGCTGCTTTCTTTCATTCTGACCTCAAACTCCAGATTCTCAGTGGGGATGGCTGTGGGGAGTGAGGAACGGGGGCGGGGGGGAGGAGTAACAGCAAGAGCAGCCAGTTGGCTTTCCTCCAGCGTTTAAGGGCGCACCTCGTTAATTGCTTGCTGGAACAGAACCTAGAGTAGGAGGAAGCTGAACCACCTGTAAATCCTCTGATTTTCAAAGACTTATTGCATTCCTAGTATATGCCAGGCATGTGCCATATTTGTAAGCCAACTCCCACGATTTATCCGTTATCAGCTGGACTCCCATAGCACCCTGGGTTGTAATTGTGGGTGAAAAGGCCTGTCTCCTTTCTCTTTCCCCAGTTCCCTGAGACCAGGACCGGTGTCCTGCCTGGGGTATCCCCAGAGTTTGGCACACGGTGATAGCCAACATTCACTGAGCGCCAAAGGGCCAGGTGCTGCCACTCTCTCAAAATAAGCCTCTGCCATTTACTGAACAACTAGTCTGCGCCAAGCACTGGGATACTAAGCCTACGACTCCCAGAAAGGTCCCGGCGGACCCCCGTGCGCAGCGGGACGCAGTGGGCGCCAGGGACCGCAGTGCCCCGGGCCCAGCGCTCTTCTCCAGGTGCTCCCCGGGGAGGCAGGTTTAAAAGGCAGGAGCCGGAAGCCGTCTCGGCGCCCAGGTGGCCGAGAATCCAGTCACCAGGTCACTGAGTCACCGATGGGGGCGAGGACACGGGCCTGGGCCGGTCAGAGGGGCGGGATCGTCACCCCTGGCTCAGGGACCCCTCCGTCCAGGCAGGGAGCCAAAGTCAGTCTTCGCTTGAGGGTTGGCGGTCGCTGGAGGTGGTAGCCATTGGGAGTTACACTAATCCCGCGAAGGGTGCGCAGGGGAGGCGGCAGCCCCCACCCCAAGAAGAGAGGCAGGCCGGCCTCCAGCGCTCCCCGCCCACAAGCACGTCCTTGCCCCCGGGAGGTTGTTTGCCGGCTCCAGGATCTCCCTCCCGGCGACCCCGGCCTCGCCGTCACTCACCCTCCAGTCCCGGGTGACTCAGAACTCTCGGCCGCCGGCCGCACCACTGTGGCCGCTGCAGGGGCGGGGAACGCAGTGAAGGGGCGCGGCGCAGGTGTCAGGTTGCTGGAGAGGCGGGCCTACAGGGCGGAAATCACCGGCGCGGGTGACCGGAAGCCCCGCCCCCAACATGGCCGTGCCCACAGGTCTCGTTGGAGGCCGTGCCTTTATCGTCATGTGATGCGAGTCCTCGCCCCACCCGTCTGCAGCCACTCCCGGTCTCAGTCCCAGAGCTCGAGAGGGCCACGTGACCGTCCCGGGGCCAGTCACGTGAGGCGCAGATCCTGGCTGGGAGGGGGTCGCTAGAGGGGTCCAGAGTGGCAGTAAAAGAGGAAGATGGCGGGGTGCAGGGGGTCTCTGTGCTGCTGCTGCAGGTGGTGCTGCTGCTGCGGTGAGCGTGAGACCCGCACCCCCGAGGAGCTGGTAAGAAGCCGGCGGAGTCGGCCTGGGGAGGGGGCGGTTGCTAAGGGACTGAGAGAGGCGTTACCGGGGGTGGGGCCGGGCCAATCTGGGCCCGCAGGTGGCAGCGGGTGGGGCCTGGGGACCGCAGCCCGGGCTCTCGAAGCGTCTACCCTGCTTCACGTGCCTAAGTCTGGGGTCTTTTCTCATAACCCCTCCTGGAATCTGAGGGAGAATCCAGGCCAGCTCCAGTAAATCCCACCCATGTTTCCTTTTATTTCCATCTGAAAAGAGTTTGGAATGAAACAAGCGTTTTCAGAATGAGCTTCCTCACAGGACTTTGTGCTTATCATGCTGCTGTTTTAGCTTCTCCAGTCCTTTCTCACTCTATCCCTCACCCTTTCTGGGTCACTGACAGTCCAGCTTCCCCCTGCAAAGCATCCTGGGAAAACTTGAGTTGTGTTCCCAGAGTTGACAAGTCCTTTCTGATTTCAGATACGTCACACTGTCAAATGGAACCTGCATTTTTACCCCCCTCTTCAGCTGGCGTTGGACATCTTTGAGGTGTCCTGAAGAGGAGGGTGGTTATTTGGAGACTATCAGTGGAAATGAAGAGCTCAGCTGATGGCTGTAGATCCTCACCCACATGGTCCCTCACCCCCGAAAGGTTTTTTTTGAGGGCTGGTTCCTATTTGATAATGGCTCCAGATGATTTAGAAGGTAGCCACTGATTTCAGTAAATACTTCTGCCTCCTTCCACTCCTAACCACTAAAAAAGGCTCCCTCTGCTGATCTGTTTTTCTAGACCATCCTTGGAGAAACACAGGAGGAGGAGGATGAGATTCTTCCAAGGAAAGACTATGAGGTGAGCTCCTTTGATACTGCTTGGGCAACTAAAGTAGTGAGTGGCCTGGTCACTTCAGGCCGAAGCATTATGATTCCAACCAGAGATGCTCTTTGACCTTCTGGCCCAGGGAGTGAGTGGGTAAGAGAACTTCCTTCTAGGAAAGAGACTGTTTAGCAAGCCCTTTTCTCACCTTAACCCCAAAACAAGGTCTGGTGTTTTTACACGTTTATAAATCTGTGGCACCTTAACCTGGATAGAGTATGTATTTGCCATTAAACTGTTTGCTTTTACAGCTTACAGAGAGACTTAGAGTGAAAGGCACTGGCAGGCAGTATGTGCGCCTAACAGGTGTGTGCTCATAAACTGTTAAGGAGGCCTTGCTTCTCTTCTAGGAGAGCTTGCTTTTCAGATATTTTCTTGCTCAAGCAGCTTCTCTCTGACATGTTCTTGATTAAGTTCCAACTTTCATGTATGGGATTCTTAGAGTATGTGTTTTTAGTAAAGCCAACACTGCTGGGGTGAAACAACATGCGTGACTTTTTATCATTAAATTCTTAAACGGTATAAAGAAGGTAGAGAAAAGCCTATAACTCCATTCATTAAAAGATGACTGTTAACACCTTACTAAGTATCTTTCTACATCCTTACCCATGCTTTTATATACATGATACATGATTTTTTTAAGTAACAAAAATGAGATTCCACTAAATCATCTATTTTAATCTGTCCCACTCACCCCCTTTATTATACTTTTTGTATCATTAGGTAATTTTCCACAATCTTTTCTTTTTTTTGACAGAGTCTCACTCTTCCATAAATTCTTCATGCTGTAGAATTTAGTGTCAACGTTAGGATTTGTAGCACTTTTTTGTTTAACTTTTATTATGAAGGATTTCAACTATATGCAAAAACAATAATCTGTTGAAACCCCTTGTCCTCATCACACAGCTTCCACAGTGATTTAGCTCAAGCCCAGTCTTCTTTTGTCTGTGCTTTCGTTATCCACTTCTCCTTTCTCATATTATTATTATTTTTTATTGTGTGTGTGTGTTTGTGTGTGTGTGTGTGTGTGCGTGTATTTTAAAGTAAAGACAGTCTCCCTATGTTGCCCAGGCTGTTCTCGAACTCCTTGACACCAGCGATCCTCCCATGTCAGCCTCCCAAAGTTCTGGGATTACAGTCATGATCTACCATACCTGGCCGCCCTTCCCATGTTATTTTGAAAGAAATTCTGTACATCATATTATTTCACCCATAATTCTATATGCATCTCTAATGGATAAGGACTTTTAAAAAGCATAACCCAATACTATTACCACATCTAAAAAATTAGGAATTTCTCGATATCAAATATCTACTGTCCAGATTTTCCAGTTTTCTTGTAAATGTCATATGTATTTTAACTTTATTTGAATTAGGTTCCAAAAAAGGTCCTTTTTTATTTGTTTGATAAATCTGTTAAATCTCTTTTAATCTGTAGCTTCTTCCTTCATCTTTTTTTTTTTTTTGTAAGTTATTTGACAACATAATTAGGACCCTGGGATTTTCTACTGTCTAGATTTTGCCATTTGGAGCCGTTTGTATAGTTTAATATGCCACTCTGATGGGACTGCTTTGAATGAACCAAAAAGCACTATATCCACTGCTGTGTTTTCTTCTATTTCTTTTTTTTTCTTTTTTTAAAATTTGAGATGGAGTCTCACTCTTAGTGCCCAGGTTGGAGTGCAATGGCTCGATCTCAGCTCACTGCAACCTCCACCCCACCCTAGGTTCAAGCGGTTCTTCTGCCCCAGCCTCCCGATTAATTTTTGTATTTTTAGTAGAGATAGGGTTTCACCATGTTGGCCAGGCTGGTCTCGAACTCCTGACCTCAGGTGATACTGCTTCGGTCTCCCAAAGTGCTGGGATTACAGGTATGAGCCACTATACCTGGCCATTTTCTTCTGTTTCGTAAGTATTTGTTTTCTTGTACATAGTTGAGAAGTTTGCAGGAATTAGTATAAGATACTCCATATTGTTCTGTCACCTTGCACTCCCTCACTGAACCCTGTTACATCATCCTGACTGTATCACCAGGACTGAGACTGTCTCACAGCCTTCATCCTACTTCTAGGAGCTCACCAAGGCTTCCCCATTGACACCCAGGCTCCCTCACCCCTTCTACTAAATTGTACTTACATTTGTAATGCGCTTGCCTTCAACTGATATGCATATTCATGTAAATTTTTGTTGTTGTTGTCGTTGTTTGAGACAGAGTCTCACTCTGTCGCCCAGGCTGGAATGCAGTGGTACGGTCTCGGCTCACTGCAACCTCCACCCCCGCCTCTGAGTTCAAGCTGTTCTCCTATCTCAGCCTCCCAAGTAGCTGGGACTACATGCATACACCACCATGCCTGGCTAATTTTTGTATTTTTAGTAGAGATGGGGTTTCACCATGTTGGTCAGGCTGGTCTTGAACTCCTGACCTCAGGTGATCCACCCACCTCAGCCTCCCAAAGTACTGGGATTACAAGCGTGAGCCACCGCGCGTGGCCATATTCATGTACATTTCATGGGTTAATGTTCTTTTCATATTAGTCATTCATATTTCTCAACCATCTTCAAGAATGAGCTTCTTGAGAGCACTTGCTTTGTGTAAGAACAAATTCATTCAGGCACTTAAACAGAAAAGTCTGGATTTTATTTATTCAATAAATAAATCAACTTGACACAAAAAGTATAATAAAGAGGGGAGTGAGTGGGACAGGTTAAAATAGTTGATTTAGTGGAATCTCATTTTTGTTATTTAAAACACGTGTTAAAAGCATGTGTATAAAAACGTGGGTAAGGATGTAGAAGGATATTTAGTAAGGTGTTAATAGTCATATTTTAATGAATGGGGTTATAGGGTTTTCTCTACCTTGATAGTCAGTCAACTAGAAAACCCTTCTGTTGAATATCTTTCTAAAAAGTGCCCCTTCTTCTGTCTCAGGAAGAGTTCATTGCACATATTTGACTCTTTATTTGATAAATTTGGGGTCTTACAAAATGTTAGAATCCCATTTTGACATCCATTCTCATTATAGGTGGTTTGAAAAATGGTAACTTTCTGTGAGATGTGCCATTACAAACAGGAATGTTTTCATGCAGGTCACACAGTCTATTTATATTGTACCTTTGAATTAGAAAGAGGCACACTCAGAACGTAAGACTTAGAATTAAAGGCCTCCCCCACTGGCCATAGCAGCACCCCTAGCTCACAACCAGTTGAAGGTGGTTTTGGTGTGAACACTAAGATGCCCCTTCCTGGTTGAATTGGGGCTGGTTCAGCCCGCACCTCCCTCCCAGCCAGGTGCCATTTTGCTCGTAACCCCCTGTAACAGCCCTGCAAGACACAGATAACATTTTATTTTTTAAAAAAGTTGTTAGTCCCCTAAACCAAAGAGCAACATATACTGCAGAAATAAAAAGTTAGTCATAGCAAAGGAGAGGTAACAGTATCTGGTTATAATAATAGTTCATATATTCCATTGGTACATATTTACAAAGTGCCAAACTCAACTAATTTATTTAAAAAAAAAAAAAGAAAGGCGTGGCACAGTGGCTCATGCCTATATGCTCAGCACTTTGGGAGGCCAAGGCAGGAGGATCGCTTAAAGCCAGGAGTTCAAGACCATCCTGGGCAATAAAGTGAGACTTTGTTCCTACAAAAAAATTTGTTAAAAATTAGCAGGGGGCCGGGTGCAGTGGCCCACACCTGTTACCCCCACACTTTAGGAGGCTGAGGCAGGTGGGTCACTTGAGCCCAGGACTTCATACCAGCCTGGGCAACATGGCGAGACTCCATCTCAACAACAAATACAAAAAAATTAACCAGGTGTGGTGGCTAACCTGTGGTCCCACCTACTCAGGAGATCGAAGCAGGTGAATTGCTTGAGCCCAGGAGACGGAGGTTGCAGAGAGCTGTGATCACGCCACTGCACTCCAGCCTGGGTGACAGAGCGAGACCCTGACTAAAAAAAAAGGGATTCTGGTGTTCTAGCGTTGCGGTTGTTTCTAAATGCCCTTCCTAGCAGTTTTATTGCACTATAATTGGCATACTATTCAGTTCACCCATGTAGAGTGTACAATTCAATGGGGTTTTAAAAATTAGTATATTCACAGAGTTGTACAACCATTCCTACAGTCAATTTTTTTTTTTTTTTTCCGAGACGGAGTTTCGCTCTTGTTGCCCAGGCAAGAGTGCAATGTTGTGATCTCAGCTCACTGCAACCTCTGCCTCCTGGGTTCAAGAGATTCTCCTGCCTCAGCCTCCCAAGTAGCTGGGATTACAGGCGCCTGCCACCACACCCGGCTAATTTTGTATTTTTAGTAGAGACGAGGCTTCTCCATGTTGGTCAGGCTGGTCTTGAACTCCTGGCCTCGGGTGATCCGCCCGCCTCGGCCTCCCAAAGTGCTGGGATTACAGACGTGAGCCACCGCGCCCAGCTAATTCCTACAGTCAATTTTAGAATATTTTCATCACCAGAGAGGAAATCCTGCACTCATTAGCAGCCACTGCCTGTTCTCCTTGCCCCTGACTCCAGGCAACCACTGATCTCCTTTCTGTCTATTTGCCTATTCTAGATATCTAAAAACCTTCTAAATGTTTACGGAACCATATCATTATTAGATGGAACCATCAATGAAGTAATTGACCAGTAATTTCCATACATATTTTGGATGAAGGCAAGAGTATTGTTTCTCCTCTGCTCTCAGGCACCACTCGCGCAACACTGCGAACACCGATATGTGGAGGTTGTTTCCCCACTACTCAGTAGGCTGAGGTGGGAGGATGGCTTAAGCCCAGAAGTTGGAGGTTGCAGTGAACCGAGATTATGCCACTGCACTCCATGCTGGGTGACAGAGAAAGACCCCATCTCAAAAAAAAAAAGTAGTAGGTTGTCACCTGCATTTCTCAGCAGCTGGCAGTGAATTGAAGGTTCACAGGACTCCCTCCTTGAGTTTGGTTAATTTGCTAGAGCGGGTCAGAAAACACAGAAATGCTACTTACATTTGCTAGTTTATTAATAAAGGATATCATAAAGGATACAGAAGAACAGCCAGATGGAGAGATTCAAGGAACGTGGGAGGGGGCGCGGAGCTTCCATGCCCTCTCCAGGCACGCTACCCTCCAGGAACCTCCAAACGGTCAGCTGTCTGGAAGCTCTCTGAACCTTGTCATTTTGGAGTTTTATGGAAGCTTTTTTACGCAGTCATGATTGATTACATCACCAGCCCTTGGTGATCAGCTTAACCTTCAGCTTCGGTCTCCTCCCTGGAGGGATGGGTGTCCCACCCCGCTAATCCTGCCTTGGTCTTCCTGGTGACCAGCCCCTTTTCTGAAGCCATCTAAGGGCCCCCAGCCGCCACTCATCTCATTAACAAACAAAAGATACCCCGGCTCAAAAAAAAGAAAAAAGACAAAGTATGTTTGTGTGTGTGTGTGTGTGTATTGTTGGGGCTCAGAAAATGATACCTGGAAATATGGTGCTTTGATATGCTGAACTCTCCACCCTCACACTTTGTCTCTCCCAAAGCACAGGATGAGGCTCTTCTCTGCCGTTCCCTTATCTACCTAGAAACTGGACCTACCAGAGAGGAACACAGTTGTCTTTGATCCCTTTCCTGAAATGTCATTAACCAGGGAACGTTAAAACTCATCTTACAGAGGAGACTGAAGACCAAACAACATACCTAGAGCCCAGACAAACTGTCCCAACCGTTGTTTGTTCACCGTCCCATACAATTTCCAAAGAGAATCATTCACAAGATGATATCTGCTTCCCAGATCCATTCATTCCCCACTAAGAATTATTTCCTCCCACATCCCCATCTCCCCTTCCCCTGTGAAGAAGAGTATAGAAGCGTCTGTACCTCGCTGGCATTATTGGGTATCATTCTGCAGTTCCCCTGTGCAATGCATGTGAAATAAGTGGATGCCTTTGCTCCCATTAATCTGCCTTTTGTCGGTTCACTTTCAGCAGACCTTTAGAGAGTGAAAGGGGAAGCTTTTCCTCTTGGCCGCTACAATACATATGTAGGTGCATATATGTTTAATCACTTATGGATGAGTCTAGTTTCTAAAAGTACTTTTTTCCTCACTGTGTTTCTTTTCTGATCAGTAAAAAAGATTTTTTTTTTTTTTTTTGAGACAGAGTCTCACTCTGTCACCTAGGCTGGAGTGCAGTGGCACAATCTCGGCTCACTGCAGCCTCTGCCTCCTGGGTTCAAGCGATTCTCCTGCCTCAGCCACCCTAGTAGCTGGGATTACAAGTGTGTGCCACCACACCCACCTAATTTGTGTATTTTTGGTAGAGACGGGGTTTCACCATGTTGACCGGGCTGGTCTCAAACTCTTGGCCTCAAGTGATCCACCTATCTCGGCCTCCCAAACTGCTGGAATTACAGACGTGAGCCATCACGCCCAGCCGATCATTTTTTAAAATATAAAAAAGCACACCATTTGTGCCATGAGAATTTCAGACAACACCCAGAAACAAATACCTCCTTAAGCACTACCTCACGGATGTTTTCCCATTATGAATGCTGATGTACAAATAATCCTAATTTTGTTTAATCAAAAAGGGATATTATACTTTTAATTCTCCATCCTGCTTTATTTTTATTTTTTAATTGCATCTTGCTCTTTTGCTGAATAATTTTTGGACATTTTCCATATCTTTCTATATAGACTTAACTATAATCATTTTATTGATGTATAATCTACTATATTTGGATGTATAATTGATTTACTCAGTCACTTGTTGGTACTCCAGGACTCATAAAAAAAGAATTTGGACTATAGGTAGTCATATAGATAGAATAAATTGTCACTCATCACATGTGTTTGGCTGACGTGAAACTATTGTCTGGGAGTGTGGCTGCCACCCAGCCAATGTCCAGCTGATGTGGGTAGGAACAGGTTGTGGGAAGGAGAGCTGATGGCCGACCATTATTTTTCTTTGTTGCCAAACTGCTGCGTCTTTTTTTTTTTTTTTTTTTTTTTTTGAGAGTGTCTCGCTTTGTTGCCCAAGCTGGAGTGCAGTGGCATGATCTTGGCTCACTGCAACCTCCGCCTCCTAGGTTCAAGCAGCTCTCCTGCCCTAGCCTCCTGAGTAGCTGGGATTACAGGCGTGCTCCACCACTCCCAGCTAACTTGTATTTTTAGTAGAGATGGGGTTTCACCATCTTGCCTAGGCTGGTCTCGAACTTTTGGCCTCAAGTGATCCTCCTGCCTCAGCCTCCCAAAGTGCTGGGATTACAGATGTGAGCCACTGCGCCCAGCCCAGACTGCTGCTTCTCTAACAAGACAACTAAAATGATTTCCTCTGAATTGTTTCTCTAAATGTCTGTGGCATACCTGCAAGTTGCTTGCAGGATTTCTGTGTTTTGTGATGCATGTTGTAAAGGATGCTGCTTCAGATGTAGAAGTTTTAGGAGCCGAGAGCCAAGCTGAATCTGTGCCTCTTCCTAACATAAAGTGGAAGTTGGCCACGCCTGTAATCCCAGCACTTTGGGAGGCCGAGGAGGGCGGATCACGAGGTCAGGAGATTGAGACCATCCTGGCTAACATGGTGAAATCCCGTCTCTACTAAAAATACAGAAAAATTAGCCGGGCGTGTTGGCGGGCGCCTGTAGTCCCAGCTACTCAGGAGGCTGAGGCAGGAGAATGGTGTGAACCCGGGAGGCGGAGCTTGCAGTGAGCTGAGATTGTGCCACTGCGCTCCAGCCTGGGCGACAGAGTGAGACTCCATCTCAAAAAAAAAAAAAAAGTGGAAGTTGCTTTTAAAAATACCTTCCGTATTAGTTTGTCTTGTGACTAACCTCATTTCCATAGACACTAACTACAAAAGATAATTATAACTAATTGACATTCTAAATTAATTTGGTTCTGACTAACTGAAACTTTTGTTCATATCTAATGGAGTAAGTTTCATAAGGCTGATGATAGCTGAAGGTCTTTAAATATTTTGCCAAAACAGGAAGTTTAAAAATAGGTAATTTAAAACTTCTCCTAAAGCATGAAGTATGAACCTAAAGCAACACCACTCAAATTTTAATGTGCATCTGAGTCATCTGGGGCTGCAGGGCTGCAGGAGTCTAAGATTCTGCATTTTGTTTTTGTGTTTTTTTTTTTTTTTTTTTTTCTTGAGACGGAGTCTCGCTCTGTCGCCCAGGCTGGAGTGCAGTGGTGCGATCTCGGCTCACTGCAAGCTCCGCCTCCCGGGTTCACGCCATTCTCCTGCCTCAGCCTCCCGAGTAGCTGGGACTACAGGCGCCCGCTACCACGCCCGGCTAATTTTTTGTATTTTTTTTAGTAGAGACGGGGTTTCACCGTGTTAGCCAGGATGGTCTCGATCTCCTGACCTCGTGATCCGCCCGCCTCGGCCTCCCAAACTGCTGGGATTACAGGCGTGAGCCACCGCGCCCGGCCTTTGTGTTTGTTTTTGAAACGGAGTCTCGCTGTGTCACCCGGGCTGGAGTGCAGTGGTGCGATCTCGGTTCACCGCAACCTCCACCTCCCAGGTTCCAGTGATTCTCCTGCCTCAGCCTCCAAAGTAGCTGGGCCTACAGGTGCGCACCACCATGCCCGGCTAATTTTGTATTTTTAGTAGAGACAGGGTTTCACCATGTTGGCTAGACTGGTCTTGAACTCCTGACCTCAGGTGATCCACCTGCCTTGACCTCCCAAAGTGCTGGGATTATAGGCATGAGCCACCGCACCCAGCCAGATTCTGCATTTTGAACCAGCTCCTCCTGGGTGCTGCAGCTACCACTGCTCTGCCCATCCACACGTTGAGTAGCAGGAACCCAGAGGTTTGTCCCTTTGCAGGTCTTCTCACCTGACATGACCTTTTGACTCAACTTTGCCTCTTTTCAGAGTTTGGATTATGATCGCTGTATCAATGACCCTTACCTGGAAGTTTTGGAGACCATGGATAATAAGGTGGGTCTTACAATTTTTCATCTCTGGGGATCAAATCAGTCTTAACATGGCATTTTTTTTCTCTTCTAAAGGCCCCAGTAAACATCTTTACACCTTGTTTTTTGAACCTTTTCGTGCGATACAGGCAGACCTCACTTTATGCGCTTTGCTTTATTTCACCTCGCAGATACTGCAGGTTTTACAAACTGGAGGTTGGTGGCAACCCTGTGTTGAGCAAGGTGCCATTTTTCCAATAGCATGCATTTTGTTTGCATTTTTTAGCCATAAAGTATTTTTTAATTAAGTTAGGTACATTTTTGTAGGCATAATGCTATTACACACTTTATAGACTGCAGTATAGTGTAAACATCACTTTTATATGCATTGGGAAACCAAAACACTCGTGTGACTCACTTTATTGTGATATTTGCTTTATTGTGGTGGTCTGGAACCAAACCCATGCTATCTGCAAGGTAGGCCTATGTTGGCATTTATTCCCTAGGCCTTTATCCTGCCAACCAGAGTTCCCCCTGTCAGTGCACCTTGCCCAGCCTCTTAAGAGTCCATCATTTTTGCACTGTAAAGCACCTGAAATCCCAACATCATCTTTACTGTGCCTGCTCTCCACGTGGAATTTAGCTTAAAACTGGTTGGCCAAGATGTGTTTCTTCCCCTCTGCCACCATAACCCTGTAAACTGAATCATTCTTTTCCTGTGTGAACAGAAAGGTCGAAGGTATGAGGCGGTGAAGTGGATGGTGGTGTTTGCCATTGGAGTCTGCACTGGCCTGGTGAGGAGGCAGGGCCTGGAGGGATGGTGGGCCATAGGGCTGGAGGGGCTTACAGGGAAAGCCCTGGCCTGGTGAATAACATTGTCATTTGTCATTATAACATCTATAACATTATAATGCAATAACACTTGTCATTATAATCAAGAGTGCCTTTTCTTTTTTCCCTTTTTTTTTTTTAAATGAATAATCCTGGCACAGTTTTTCACACTTCCCCTGCTTTTGCTTTGTGAAATGAAAGCGAGACACATGACGATGGTGCTCTTGAAGCGCTCAAAGGTTTGGGCAGGACTTATCTTTTATGATATGATTATGGATCATAATCTATAATTTACCTAGTAAACTAGTTGTCTCCCTAATGGGTAGATAGTGCATTGGGTAGAGTAAATAATGGATGTTAAAGTTACTTTTTTTTTTCTTTTAATTTAAATAGAGACAGGGTCTCGCTTTGTCACCCTGGCTGGAGCACAGTGGCGTAATCATAGTTCACTGCAGCCTCGACCTTCTGGGCTTGGGTGACCCTCCTACCTCAGCCTCCCGAGTGGTTAGGACTCTAGGCAGGCATGAGATCGCTCTTTAGGGAAAAAGCAAAGTCATGGGTACGGAACTGTGAACATCATGCCCTTCACTTAGCACAGCGTGCCAGTGAACAGGGTGGCACACCATAGCTATTGATCTCATGCAGGGAGTTTATGGTGCTATCCTGGGCTCCTCCCCGTACGTCGTTAATGTTATCTAGAAGATAGAGCCAGCAGCTGTGAGTGAAGGCATATGCCCGTATGAACAGAGTTGGTGGAGGCAGCAACTTCACAGGTGAATCAAAGACAGGGCAAGGTTGGAAACATGGCCAAAGATGAGGATAGCAAAAAGTCTGGAACCAAAACTGCTGACTTCACATTGTTAAATATGAAGAAGAGAAGCTGGAAAAATCAGCATCAGTCAGAAAGATCCATGTCAAATCTGATTCCGGTCAGTACAGTGTTGGGATAGGGTATCTGTCCTCAGTAACAGCCTGTTGACCACCTTTATCTTGAACTGGCCACAAGCCTCCTACTTAATTTGACATGATATGCCTAGAAAACATACACATGTGTTCGGTATAATATAGCCACAGGGGCCAACCACAATTTTTATTTTCATGGCATGCATCAAATTTTTACTATAGTAAATCCACAAGTAAAGGAACATCTTACTAGGTAAGACTGATGGCATTCAGAAGCCCTCTTCAGTGATATTCTGATGGATACCATTTTGGGGAAACTTGGGTTGATTTATTGTTTTATTTAAATCTCAGGGTGGTGGGCCAGGGACGGTGGCTCACACCTGTAATCCCAGCATTTTGAGAGGCCGAGACAGGAGGACTGCTTGAGCCCAGGAGTTTGAGACCAGCCTGGGCAACGTAGGGAGACCCTGTCTCCTTAAAAATTAAAAAAAAAAAAAAAAAAATCTCAGGGTATTTATTTTGCTATATATGTTTCTGGTTGCAAATTTCTCTATAATCATAGTCCTTAGGCCTCTAGTTGTTAGTGTTTGTGCTACTTTTATAGCAAACTCTTTGGAGCTGCCACTTGTCAGTACTACAGGTTGAGTGTTCCTTATCAGAAAATCCAAAATGCTCCAAAATCCAAAACTTTTTGAATGCTGACACGATGCTCAGAGGAAATACTCATTGGCGCATTCAGATTTTGGATTTCAAATTTTTGGATTTGGGATGTTTAATCAGTATAATGTAGATATTCGAAAAAAAAATCTGAAATCCAAAACACTTCTGGTCCCAAGCATTTCAGATAAGTGTTACTCAAGCTGAAGCAACTTTACCTCCTACCTTTGTATTTTAGGAAGGCACACCTGCCTTTATGACATAGCACTCCCAACTCTTGTCCATTGATGTGTGGCCACTTTATGGCTTCAGTATCAAAAAGCCTCCAGGCATTGGCTTGAGGGAAGGCCAGAGTTAAAGGCAAGAAGCTTTGATCCTGAATCCATAAAATTAGAAGCCTTTCTAGTTCTCCTTTAAGCCCTGAGCACTTTGGAGAGTGGAATACTGGAATTTGGTTGTTTTCTCTACCCAGAGTAACTATGGACTATAAGATGGTTATAAGTCAAGCCTGGCACAGTGGGGTGTGCCTGTAATCCCAGCTACTTGGGAGGCTGAGGCAGGAGGATCTCTTAAACCCTGGAGTTCAAGGCCAGCTTAGGCAATACAGCAAGACCCCATCTCAAAAAAAGATGATTTCAAGTCAAAATAATGACTTACAAAATAGAACTTGCTAATAAGGAACATGCAAAAAGCACATACACCTAAATGAATGTTGTGTTTTAAAGCAAGCTTGTCCAACCCATGGCCCAACACAGATTCATACACCTTTTAAAAACATTTATGAGATTTTTCTGAGTTTTTCTTTTCTTAGCTCATCAGCTATCATTAGTGTATTTTATGTGTGGCCAAAGACAATTCTTCTTCCAGTGTGGTCCAGGGAAGCCAAAAGAGTAGACACCCCTGTGTCAGTAGTCTTTCTTGGTCTCACATCTTTTTCTGCACCTGCTTCCCTCTTTGTTTTCCGTTGCTTCACTCAACTTAGCTGTACCCTCTGCCTTTGTTCTTTGGAGGGGCAGTGGGACTGGGCTGGAGAAGGGATCTCCTCCTCCTGCGCTTTTCTGCTGTGCATTCACGTCCTGCTGGCTGGTGAGCAGCCTCCGTACGTGCAGTCGGGGAGGAGATGCCTTCAAGAGGAGCACACCTGTACTATACTTGTGCTACACTTGGAAATAAGGCTGTGTGACAGATCTCTTGCTCTTCACAGGTGGGTCTCTTTGTGGACTTTTTTGTGCGACTCTTCACCCAACTCAAGTTCGGAGTGGTACAGACATGTATCCTTTTCACGGTTCCTGGTGCTCGTGGACTTCAGTGGTCACCAAGATTCTTTCTTACATAGAAATGGGTTTAACAGTAAGCATGGTAATAGAAGGGCCGCTTATTAGCTATTCAGCTTTCATATTTTTAATGATCACTGAAGGACACAAAAGAAGGACTTTAATAAGCAAAGACATATACCTATGTTTGTGGTTGATAAGATTACAGATGCCGCAAAGATGCCTGTACTCCCTAATCTGTAAATTTAATGTAGTTCCAATCAAAATTCCAATAGAATTTGTTGTGGAACTCAGAAATTCTTTGTAAATTTGTGTAGACGAGTAAAGGGCCAAAAGCAGTCAGTATAGTTCTAAATGACAAGAAGGTGGACTTGACCCTGTCAGATATCAAGTCTTATAAAATTAACAAGTTTGGGGAGTTAGGAAAAAAAAGTCATAAAATTTAAGATACAGTCATTGAAGTTGGTCATATTGGTGCAGGAATACCTAGACAGCAGAAAATGATAGAGAAGCAGAAACTGGTCCTCACATACATGGAACTTTGGTGAATGACAGTTAATATTACAAATCAGTGAGGGAGTGATGAATGATTTAATAAAAGACGCTGTGTTATTTAATAAATAAAAGATACACATCTCTGTAGTCCCAGCTACTTAGGAGGTGAGCCCAGGAGTTTGAGGCTGTAATGCACCATGATTGTGCCTGGGCAGCATAGCAAGACCTTGTCTTAAAAAAAATGATGCTGGGACATGGGTGATACATATGGAAAAATAGTTATATTCCTATTTCGTGCTATAAATAAGATAAATTCCAGATGAAGATGTAAATATGCAAAACAAAACTTCAGGAGACTATATGTTGTCAAGAGTAGGGAATAATTTCTTAAAACTCCAGAAGGCACAGACTATAAGAAAAAACATCAATGGGGCCGGACACAGTGGCTCACGCCTGTAATCCCAGCATTTTGGGAGGCAGAGGCAGGCGGATCACAAGGTCAGGAGATTGAGACCATCCTGGCTAACACGGTGAAACCCCATCTCTACTAAAAATACAAAAAAATTAGCCGGGCGTGGCGGTGTGCGCCTGTAGTCCCAGATGCTGGGGAGGCTGAGGCAGGAGAATGGTGTGAACCTGGGAGGCGGAGCTTGCAGTGAGCCAAGATCGCGCCACTGCACTCCAGCCTGGGTGACAGAGCAAGACTCCGTCTCAAAAACAAACAAAAACATCAATGGCTGGGTGCAGTGGCTCATGCCTGTAATCTCAGGACTTTGGGAGGCTGAGGCAGGCAGATCACCTGAGGTCAGGAGTTCAAGACCAGCCTGGCTAACATGACAAAACCCCATCTCTACTAAAAGTACAAAAAATTAGCTGGGCATGGTGGTGGGTGCGTGTAATCCCAGCTACTTGGAAGGCTGAGGTGGGAGAATCGCTTGAACCCGAGAGACAGAGGCTGCAGTGAGCCGAGATCACGCCATTGCACTCCAGCCTGGGCAACGAGAGCAAAACTGTCTCAAAAAAAAAAAAGACAAAATCAATAAATTTGACCACATCAAAGTACATATTGTATTTATAAAGACAGAAACTCCAAATAACAACAATAAAACACCATAAATAAAGTGAAAACAAGTCCACAGCGTGAGAGAGGTTATTTACTATGCATTTAAGAGGCAGATAATTAGTATCCAGAATACAGGAAGAGGCTGGGCGTGGTGGCTGACGCCTGTAATCCCAGCACTTTGGGAGGCCGAGGCAGGCGGATCACTTGAGGTCAGGAGTTCAAGACCAGCCTGGCCAACATGGTGAAACCCTGTCTCTACTAAAAATACAAATTGAGCTGAGTGTGGTGGTGTGCACCTTTAGTCCAGATACTTGGGAGGCAGAGGCAGGAGAATCACTTGAACCCAGGAGGCGGAGGTTGCAGTGAGCCAAGATTGCAACACTGTACTCCAGCCTGGGTGACAGAGTGAGACTCTGATTCAGAACAAATAATACAGGAAGAACTCCTGCAACTCAATCAGAAAACAACAGATGGTCCAATAGAAGGAAAACGAGCAAAGGATGTGAACTGGAATTCTCAAAAGAGAAAAACTGGCCGGTAAACCTCTGGAAAAAGGAAGGTGCACATTCCTGTGACTCATACATTCCTCTTAGAAATTTGAACCGTAGACATGTACAAAGGTGGTAATTATAGCTTTATGATAGCAAAAAGCTGGAGTCACCAAATGGGAGAATGGAAAAATTATGGTACATTCATATGGTATCATTTTAGACATCATGTCATTTCTGTAGATTGTAAAATAAAAATTTTAGACAGAAGTGAAAGTGAACGAACCACAGAGTTGTGTGTATCAACATGGCTAATTCTCAAAGACTTAATGTTGAGAAAAAAAGAGCAAGTTACAGAATATACAAGTGCCGTGTACAACAGTGTGGACACTTTTGAAATACACAGAATAATTTCAGGTTAGTGGTTTCTCCCAGGGGAGAGAGGAAGGAAAACTGTTTTTTTTTTTTTTTTTTGGTTTTGTTTCTTAAACTGGTACTGAATGTTTTATTTTTTAAAAATACCTGGAGCATACATGGCATATTGTTGAGATTTGTTAAAGCTAAAGTTGTGAGGGTATGGGTATTCGTTACTTTTTGTAATGTTTGAAGTATTTCCTAATGTCAAAGGCATCTCAAACAATTTTTTTTTTTTTTTTAAGAGATGAGGCCTCACACTGTTGCCTAGGCTGGAATGCAGTGGTGCAATGACAGCTCACTGCAGCCTCAGCCTCCCAGGCTCAAGCAATCCTCCCACCTCAGCTTCTTGAGTAGCTGGGACCATAGGCATATACCTTTTGTACTTTTTGTAGCGACATGGTCTCACTACATTGCCCAGGCTGGCCTCCAACTCTTAGGCTCAAGTGATCCTCCTGCCTCCGCCTCCCATAGTGTTGGGATTACAGGCATGAGCCATTGCACCCAGTCATCTCAGGCAGTTTTTTAAAAATTTTTATATATGGAGAAAAAGTGCACTCAGCAGCCAGCATGATCCAAAGGAGAAGCAGCTGCACCCTCTCAAGTGATGACGGGGACACCCCTCGGCTAAGGAACAGTTTCCTTAACCCAGTTTCTGCAGCGGTGGAGGAGTGCAGCCAGAAAGGCTGCCTCGCTCTGTCTCTCCTTGAACTCCTGGGTTTTAACCTCACCTTTGTCTTCCTGGCAAGCCTCCTTGTTCTCATTGAGGTGAGGTGGTTTGGATTCACCTGCTCGCTTAGGAGGTTTTAGAGTCCCGCACTCCTTTTCCCCACCTCCTTCCAGAATGTCAGGAAACTGGGAATGCAGATTCCTGCAGAAAGTGGCCTCTTGTTCGCTAAAGGTAAAGGTTTCACCTCTGGTGAGATTAAAGAAGAAAGGCTTCCCAGGTGATGCTCACTCACAGGGAACTTGTACAGATTCTGGGGGGAGGAAAAAAGGGGGAAAGGGCTGAAAACAAAACTGTTGGGTGCCATGCGCACTACCTGGGTGACAGGATCATTCATGTCCCAAACCTCAGCATCATGCAATATACCCTCGTAACATACCTGTACATGCAATCCCTGAACCTAAAATAAAAGTGGAAATTATTTTTCTTTAAAAAATGCAAGTCTGGCCACTTTGGGAGGCCAAGGCGGGCAGATCACCTAAGGTCGGGAGTTCAAGACCATTCTGACCAGTGTGGAGAAATCCTGTCTCTAGTAAAAATACAAAATTAGCCGGTAAAAATACAAAATTAGCCGGGCGTGGTGGCGCATGCCTGTAATCCCAGCTACTCGGGTGACTGAGGCAGGGGAATTGCTGGAACCCAGAAGGCGGAGGTTGCAATGAGTGGAGATTGTGCCATTGCACTCCAGCCTGGGCAACAAGAGTGAAACTCTATCTCAAAAAAAAAAGAAAAAAAAGTGCAAGTCCTCCCATTGCCCCTCAGACCTCCTGAGTCAGATCCTCTGGAGTGGGGCCCAGCAGCTGTGGTTTAGCAAGCCCTCCAGGTGATGCTCACGCTGCTAATGAAGGTGGCCAGCTCTCCCTCTTCCGCTGCCCAGATTGTTGAGGGTAAGCCAGAGAACCAATGGATTTTGAGTTATGGGTGTGCCTGCTCTCCTCCATCAGCCGGTGGCAGCAGGTTCTGGGATACCCGAGGTCAAATGCTATCTGAATGGCGTGAAGGTGCCAGGAATCGTCCGTCTCCGGACCCTGCTCTGCAAGGTCCTTGGAGTGCTGTTCAGTGTGGCTGGAGGTAAGAAGGGTCCAACTTGTATCCTTCAAATACTCAAAGGGCAGAGGCAACAAGAAGCATGATGTATTTCAGTTATTAGATTTGGACTGCAGGGCCCAGCCTCAAACGGCTGATGTCTGCACTTTTTGTTGATGGGCTGTTTTTAAATGCAGACACTATTCGTATGTTACCATTCAGATACCTGACAAACACACTCTTCAGTTTTGGGATTTGGAATTTAGCTTGTGGAATTAGCTTTTGTCAAAATTAGCAAGCTTTTTGTGTCAACAGCCAGATAGTAAATATTTAAGGCTTTGTGGGCCAAGAATCAGAATGGAAGCTCTTATGTAGATGTTTATGTAACTATTTACATTTGTGCATTTAAGAACGTAAAAGCCAGTCTTAGTTCTCAGGCCATGTAAAACCAGGAGGGAGCTGGTGGTCTGGGCTCACAGGCTCTCATTTGCTGACACACAATTTAGAATGTAGAGTGTTTTCTCTTCTAGCAAGACTTGAAATGGAGCTTATTTGGTGGGAATTTGGCTCTTTCTCTTATAAAGTCTTAGGATCATCTCTGTTCAGTTGTCACGAGGAAGGTTTTTGTAGCCAAGGTCTCCTGACCCAGGGGCGTTTCTGCACTGACTGTTGGTCTTTCCTTTTTCACCCTGCCCAGGGCTCTTCGTGGGGAAGGAAGGCCCCATGATCCACAGTGGTTCAGTGGTGGGAGCTGGCCTCCCTCAGGTAAGATGGGCTGAGAGGGTGTGGGCCTCTGGGCAGGCCTAGTGGGAGGTCTGTGGTTACACTGGGCCAAATCCATTGGGACACCCTGACATCACATTGGAACCTGGTGCCATTCTGGCTTCACGTGTAAACCATGTGTCTATCTCTCAGGAAAGGGCATAACTTATACTTGGAAGTTTTAATGATGCCCTACCGAGCCCTAGGAGCAAAAATGAGACATAGAGAAAAACTGTGACGTGGCGGATGAAAGTCACTGGGTGCTTCCATAGCCATCACCAGGCGCCTCTATATAGGGTGGCTGGGTGGATCATCTCAGTGCTGCCAGATCCAAGAGGCTCAAAGCATCGACTGACATGGTTTTAGGCACAGTTCCATGCTGATTCTAGTTGGCGTGGTACAGTCATAATAACTGCTGCTAACTATGGTCTGTGTGCCAGACGCCATGTATACTAACTGCTTTCTCCTTATAGCCACCTTCAATGATTCGTTGTTATTATTACCCCCATCCTCAGATGGGGAAACTGAGGCTTAGAGAGGTTGAGGTACTAGCTCGAGACCTCAAAGCTCCCATTCTTGGGGGCTACTCCAGATCCCTGGCTGCTGTTGGAGAAGTCTCAGTTCCCTGTGAACTGTCACTCTTAGTCATTTCCCTCTCCAGTCCTGAGAAGAGGGAGTTATTGTGGTTGGGAGTCTCTGAGGTGAAGGAGGGAAGATTCTTTCGTCCAGAGCTCGTCTTTTGGTCTCTCTCCTACTACTGCCTTGAGCACCAGATCTGGCAGAAGTGAGCCAAGGGGTGGAAGGCCAGGCGTGGAGTGGGCATCAGTGTGCACCTTTGTGGGGCAGACAGAGGACAGGCTCTGGGCCCTTCTCTTCCTGGCGCTGCTGAGCAGAGCAGACTCGGTCTTCTGCAACAGCTTCCGCTTCCCCTTCCCTCAGCTCAGCCATTTGCCTTTATTCTTTCAGACTTGTTGACTCTGCACAAAATGGGATTTCAGAAGGTCCTAGAAACACGAGGGCAGGAAAAATAAGCTCCTCCCAAGGGTGGGGGGTAATCTCCTTTTTTCCCAAGTTTTTTTATTTTCATTTTTTGAGACGGAGTCTCACTCTGTTGCCCAGGCTGGAGTGCGATGGTGCCATCTCTGCTCACTACAGCCTCCGCCTCCTGGGTTCAAGCGATTCTCCTGGCTCAGCCTCCCGAGTAGCTGGGATTACAGGCATATGTCACCACGCCTGGCTAAATTTTGTATTTTTAGTAGAGACAGGGTTTTGCCACGTTGGCCAGGCTGGTCTCCAACTCCTGACCTTAGGTAATCAGCCGTCCGCCTCGGCCTCCCAAAGTGCTGGGATTACAGGCGTGAGCCATGAGCTACCACGCCCAGCCTCCTTTTTTCCCAAGTTGCTGTTCTGGACTTTCCTTCCTGCAGCACACTTACCCAGGTGTGCTCAAGCAGAGGGGCCTCCCCTGATGCCGTGGATTCCCATAGTTTCAGTCCTAGGCTGCCCCTGACCTGTGTTCTTTTTTTTTTTTCCATAATTACTGGGGTACAGGTAGTATTTGGTTATATGAGTAGGCTCTTTAGTGGCTCTCTTTTCTCTTGCTTTAGTTTCAGAGCATCTCCTTACGGAAGATCCAGTTTAACTTCCCCTATTTCCGAAGCGACAGGTATGGAAAGGTTAGAAATTGGTTTTTTTTTTGGAAACAACATGTTCATGCGCTGCGGGTCAGACTCGATACTTGCTCTAGCCTGGCAGTATCCCCTGCGGGGAAACCCGACTGTGGGAGAAGGGGGCGGGCTTTGAACTTTTCTTCTGGAAATAAGAAGCCAAAGCACCAGGCTGGCATCGTGACTTTTATTTTGTCATGCCATAAGGCCTAGAATCATCTCAGGCAAATGAAGATGGTCCCAGATTAAAAACCCAACCAAGAAAGGCCACAGACAGGCATATTCTTAGGAAGGCGTTTTGTATTCCCCAGTGATTCACTTGGTCAGCCACCCTCCTGGGTCAGAAGGTACTCTTAGTAGACTTCTTAGCCCTGTGTCAGATGTGTGTGTTACTGACCTGCCCGCCTCGTAAGGCTCTTTCAATCAGAGACTCAGTTTGACTGAGTCACGGACCACCTTCTTTTTGTATTCCTGCAAGTTCGGCACATACCTAGAAGGCACCTTGATGTTTTTACTGATGCCAGGGTTTTCTGGAAGGAAGATCCGGTGGGAACATGGTGCAGCAGTGATCGTGCCGATCTTTGATCTGCCCCCTGAGCTGGGGGCTGAGATTCTGAGATCACAGAAAACACAGAGGTCAGGGGCTCCTGTTCCCAGGCGGAGTAGCCGCCATGCTGAAAGGGACTCTGGTGCTAAGGTGTGTGGCTCTCGGGTGGACACACTCGCGGCAAAGGCTGCCTCACCAGTGACCTGCCCTTCCAGGATCCCTGCCTATTCATTCACAGGTGTGAGAAAATGTTCATGATAAGGAAGTCAGAAACCGCCTTTTGTGGGCTGAGGGCTCTTTATTGGATAACTCGTCTCTCTCCTCTCCTCAGAGACAAGAGAGACTTTGTATCAGCAGGAGCGGCTGCTGGAGTTGCTGCAGCTTTCGGGGCGCCAATCGGGGGTACCTTGTTCAGTCTAGAGGAGGGATCGTCCTTCTGGAACCAAGGGCTCACGTGGAAAGTGGTGAGGAGGACCTTCAGTGAAAGCGTTAACCACACCCCCCGAATTACACTGGGTGTCCCTTACTCGGTACATGGAATGGTAGTTTTGATGAGACTGGGGGGTCGACTGGATCAGAAACAGCTTTCCTCTTGTGCCCATAACCTCCACACTGGACTTTCTGTACTTCTCATATCAATACCCTCCCTAACCCCAAATCAAACCACTGTTACCTTTTTTTTTTTTTTTTTTTTTTTTTTTTTTGAGATGGAGTCTTGCTCTGTTGCCCAGGCTGGAGGGCAGTGACGCGATCTCGGCTTACTGCAGCCTCTGCCTCCTGGATTCAAGCGATTCTCCTGCCTCAGCCTTATGAGTAGCTGGAATTAGAGGCACGTGCCACCGCATCCAGCTAATTTTTGTATTTTTAGCAGAGATGGGGTTTCACCACGTTGGCAAGGCTGGTCTTGAACTCCTGACATCAGGTGATCCACCCGCCTTGGCTTCCCAAAGTGTTGGGATTACAGGCGTGAGCCACCACGCCTGGCCTTGTTATCCTTTCTTGATGAACCACCTGACATGAAAATGTGAAACTGGCTGTTGTCATAAAGCAGGAAGTGATGGGGCTTGGACTGGAGCCGGTCTCCTCCCTCAGAGCAGGCTGTCCTTCCCTTTGCATTGATCCTTCCTTTTGGTGCAAGGTCTGGTCTGTAAAGGCTGTAAATAGGCTCTCATAGTACAGTAGGCTGCTGGAACGGAAACTTCTTAAAGCCCAATCTAGAGTTGGTCATACCTGGGGTGTATCTACTGTAAGGGTCACTAGATCTCTGTACCCGGATGTGGATTCCGGAGGTCTCTGCATAGAGCAGTGGGTACCAGGAGGAAGGGTTGGGAGAGAGTAGGACATACCACTCCTGAACCTTCTTGTCTTTTGTCACCTCTCCCCTAGCTCTTTTGTTCCATGTCTGCCACCTTCACCCTCAACTTCTTCCGTTCTGGGATTCAGTTTGGAAGCTGGGGTTCCTTCCAGCTCCCTGGATTGCTGAACTTTGGCGAGTTTAAGGTATGTTTTGTCCTTTCCCCAAGGATTTTTAATTTGACCCATGAAAATTTCCTCTCAAGTGAAGGACCAGAGAGAAATGAGCAGAGGGCTAGGTACAACTTCCAGGGGCACATCTCGCCAATTAGCCTCTGCCGTGCGGGAAAGCAGCCCCACTCTTGCTTCTGTCTTCTCTTCTGTCTCTTCCGGTTCTCATGGCTGCTATGGTTTTTCTCTCCCTCTCCCTTTCCCCTTCTCTCAGTGCTCTGACTCTGATAAAAAATGTCATCTCTGGACAGCTATGGATTTGGGTTTCTTCGTCGTGATGGGGGTCATTGGGGGCCTCCTGGGAGCCACATTCAACTGTCTGAACAAGAGGCTTGCAAAGTACCGTATGCGAAACGTGCACCCGAAACCTAAGCTCGTCAGGTATCTGCACAGTCGCCTCCCCCCAGCCTGCTGCGGCTCCCTGAGCTTGGTGTGCGCCGCGCCATCTCTCCCGAGGAGCAGACCCTGCCTCCACGGCTTTGATTTCTCATCTAAGACTGAGAATCTAAACACGGCCATGCATCTTCCCTACTTGACAGGCCAAAGGGCTGAGCCAGCTTAATTGATGTCAGAGTTGCTGGTTGACTCCCTGCCTGTCCTGACTTGGCCACTCGGACACATGATAAGGTTAGAAGGGTCACCGTGGCCCTGCTGAGCAGCTTGCTCTCAGGAGGCTTCTCGCCCCAGGACTTATTATAATGGAAAGCCATTCATTCCTTGGAGAGAGATGATGTGGACGTAGCAGCCCACTTTAACTGTCCACTTTTTACAAACAAATTGCTGGAATACAGCAAATCACGGATCAGTTCTGCACACATGTTGACTGTCCAGGGGCTGCTGTGAATGCTGTTTGGAGAAATCGGGGCTGGGGGTAGGCAGGGTTATGTTTTGAATTCCTGAGACCAGAGCTTCTTTCTGTAGCGTTACAACAGCTGTGCTTTGCCTCCTAGAGTCTTAGAGAGCCTCCTTGTGTCTCTGGTAACCACCGTGGTGGTGTTTGTGGCCTCGATGGTGTTAGGAGAATGCCGACAGATGTCCTCTTCGAGTCAAATCGGTAATGACTCATTCCAGCTCCAGGTAACCCCAGTGCACCTGCTACCTTTATCCCATACCACGAGGAAGAATCCAGAAATGTATGACCTTCCTCTGTTGAGAACTAATAGATGTGTTGGGTTCATCCTTCCACACCCATTACCCGAGCATTGAGAGATATGGGAATCTGTAGTCGTCTTTTTACCTCAGAGAAAGTGCACACCACATGCCCTCTGTCTTTGCCACTTCTGTGAACAACCCTGGCGTCACAGAGGGGAACCTGGGAACAACCCTGGCATCACAGAGGGGAACCTGGGAACAACCCTGGCGTCACAGAGGGGAACCTGGGAACAACCCTGGCGTCACAGAGGGGAACTTGGGAACAACACTGGCATCACAGAGGGGAACCTGGGAACAACCCTGGCGTCACAGAGGGGAACCTGGGAGCAAGCCTGGCATCACAGAGGGCAACTCCTCTCTGTTGAACAACACTCATGGGAAACAGACACTTGGAAAGCTGACAGCAAGGTGCTTTCTGAGCCCCAGTTACTCTTCCACCTCCCCTTGCCTGAAGGGGCCACAGCCCAGAGGCTCAGCACCCACCTCATGGCCTCTGTGACTATGACAGTCACTCTTGAGAGGAAGAAATGTCTGTGTCAGGGTAAGGAGGCTTCTGTCTTCCCAGCATCCTCTGCCTCTTCCCGGCGTTGGGTCCTTTGTGGGTGCGCCACCCTCCTGCACTCCTCCTTTTCCCTTCTTGGAGGGCGCGATATTTTCCAGAGGCTTTCCCTGAGGAGTGGTCCCATGAGGTAGTCTGTGGAGCCTACTCCACGCTGTGTTCTTTCGGTCCAACCCGGAGGCTCTGAGAGCTACACCTATGGTTCAGTGAGTCAGCCAGATGTGTGATTCCAGCCCTTGGCTGCAGACAGGTGAGCATTCTCTAAGTGCAGTCGGCCATCCACATTTGTGGGTCCTGCATCCATGGAATTACGCAGGGTCAACCAACTGTGGAGCAAATATATTCAGGATGCAAAACATAAAAAAGAACAAGACAACAGTAAAAAATAATGCAAATAAAAAACAGTACAGTGTAACAATTATTTACATAGCATTTACATTGTATTAGGGTATTATAAATAATCTAGAGATGATTTAAAAGTATATAGGAGGACCTACATAGGTTATATGCAAATATACACCATTTTGTATCTGGGACTTGAGCATCCCTGGATGTTGGTATCCATCGGGATCCTGGACCCTATCCCTGGTGAATACTGAGGAACAACTGTACTCTTTTCTTGTTGCTTCTCTGTAACCACTTGAATCTCTCAGATCCCCATTGGGGCCCTTGTCTTGGAGGACAGCCTCTTCAGTGTCCCCAGTTACGTGTATATATTATATATATATATACACACACACTATATATATATATACACACACACACACACACACATATTATATATTTCTGTTTGTTTGTTTTGTTTTGTTTTTTTGAGACGGAGTCTTACTCTGTTACCCAGGCTGGAGTGCAGTGGCACGATCTTGGCCCACTGCAACTTCTGCCTCCCAAGTTCAAGTGATTCTCCTGCCTCAGCCTCCCGAGTAACTGGGATTACAGGCACCCACAACCATGCCCAGCTAATTTTGTATTTTTAGTAGAGACGGTGTTTCACCATGTTGGCCAGGCTGGTCTCGAACTCCTGACCTCAAGTGATCCACCCGTCTCGGCCTCCCAAATTGCTAGGATTACAGGTGTGAGTCACCACGCCCAGCCTGGTTTATATATATATATGTGTTTTTTTTGTTTTTTTTTTTTTTTTGGCAAAGTCTCACTCTGTTGCCCAAGCTGGAGTGGAGTGGCAAGATCTCGGCTCACTGCAAACTCCACCTCCTGGGTTCAAGCGATTCTCCTGCCTCAGCCTCCCAAGTAGCTGGGACTTTAGGCGCGCACCACCATGCCCAGATAATTTTTGTATTTCTAGTAGAGATGGAGTTTCACTATTTTGGCTGGGCTTGTTTTGAACTCCTGACCTCGTGATCCGCCCACTTCGGCCTCCCAAAGTGCTGGGATTGCAGGCGTGAGCCACCGTGTCCAGCTGGTTTATATATTTTTAAAGGGTTGAGGGAAAAAAAAGAATATGCCGCAGAGACTGTACGTCACTGGCAACTTCTAAAATATTTACTGTCTGGCTCTTTATGGAAAAGTTTGCCGACCCCTGTTACTAGTTATTCCCAAGCCTAGCTCATTACCAGACAGATACCTTGATGCGTGTGATTTAAAGCATACAAAAAACGATTCTATGGTCAAATGGGCTAGAAATTAAATATGCTTCTTTATCTTTTTAGAGACAGGATCTCACTCTGTCACCCAGGCTGGAGTACGGTGGTGTGATCATAGCTTATTGTAACCTCAAACTCCTGGGCTCAAGTGATCCTCCCATCTCAGCCTCCCAAGTAGCTGGGACTACAGGTGCATGCCACCACATCCAGCTTATTTTTATAGAGACAGTATCTCACTTTATTGCCCAGGCTGGTCTCGAACTTCTGGCCTAAAACGATCTCCTGTTTTAGGAGTGCTAGGATTATAGACGCAAGCCACAGCACCCAACCTAAATACGTTCCTTTAGTACAGAACTTCTAGGGCCTTATTCCCATAAGTCTTATAAATGTTTGGTGTCTGTATTGTGTACCAGATATTCCACTGAGTACTTTATATGATTTCATTTAATCCTTATCAGCACTGTGCTTGCTGGCCAGTAGCTGTGCCCCCATTTTACAGCTAAGGAAGCTGAGGCACAGTGTGGTCTTGACCAAAAACCTTCAGCTAGTCATATATAATGAGAGGGTAGGTGTTGTTAACCATTTTATAGGTGAGGAAACTCACAAAATGAAATATCCTTCTCAACGTCACTAGAGAGTGGCAGAGTTTAGAGACAAAGCCATCTGATTTTGGAGCCTGTGCTCAGCTTTTAGCAGACACACTGATTTCCAAGAATTGCTAGGATGTTTCTCAATGCAGTTGACCACAGGACTCTCTGGAAAGCCTTCAGGACTGAACTTCCTCCAGACAGTTTGGGAAACACTGCATGTGTCTATTATGAAGCCATCAGCTGAGCTTATCCCCCGTGCACTCCACAACGCTGAGGCTCTGCACATGGCTCACCAGTGCCAGGTGCTGCCAGTCAGCAGTGCCGTGCTGTTTCCACAGCAGCCTGCATACGTCTATATTGCCCAGCCCGTTTCACCTGGCGGGGTCACACAAACCACCCCCTGGTATTGTTAGCACGTCCACATAATGGCATCTCCACAGCTGTGTCATCCAGAAGAAACCCATAGCCTTGATTAACCTTTGTAATAAGACTCCCTATTTGCATGCACAGTGATAGGTGTGAAGTACAACCTTGTACCGTTGTACACTGTCAACTAGAAAATAAAACAGCACACTTGAAACACCCTTGCCCTCTAGCAAAGATCCCATCTTCCCACACAGAATGATGGCAAGAAAATGAGGTCTAAAATGTGTAGAAGTAGTAGAAGAAATAATCTCTTTTTCTGTTTGGGTTTTGTTCCCCAGATGGGGTTTAGAAGGAGAGGCAGCCTGGAGGACTGGGTCTGCTCTCCAGGCATTATGGAGGTGGGTTTTCTTTTGCAGCAAATTCAGGCGCTTTTTTTTTTTTTTGTAGCAAATTGCAGCAAAATCAAAGGCTTTTTTTATTTGGAACCAGAGTTGGGGCTTTCGGTCAAGTGGTGCCCTGGATTTTCCTCCCCAGATACCTGTCAACTCCCAGTCACTTGCTCTCACCTGCCTCATCTTCCCCCAGTCCTAGGGCTCTCAGGCCAGGCTTCTAGCAGCATCACTTAGAAAGTTAGCACCGGGAGAGGAAGCAGAACCAAATTCACGGTGAATCACGGCCATAGTGACATTTTCATCATGAGTGTGGATGAACAAAAGGCCCTCATCCCGATTCTTTCATCTGTGCATTCAGAATGTGAAGAATACACTTGCCCGCGTGGCTGCCATTGGTAGAGGTCAGTTTTTGGCCTGTTTGATTGATGGGGAAAGCTGTGCAGCCACCTGTTTTGGACCCGGCTGGAGACATCCCACTTGAAGACTCAAAGTCAGGTGTCCTTGTACTGATTTTCTGATTCCTTCTTCTTAGGTCACAGAAGATGTGAATTCAAGTATCAAGACATTTTTTTGTCCCAATGATACCTACAATGACATGGCCACACTCTTCTTCAACCCGCAGGAGTCTGCCATCCTCCAGCTCTTCCACCAGGATGGTGAGTGTCTGCACTGCAGCCCAATCGTGGGTGATTGGTGTCATCTCGGACACAGCCAGGCTTGCCCTTCATTCCAAGCAAGACCAGGACTTCTTTGTAACGCCCACCCAGACAAAAGATTGGTTTCTGCCTCCAATGTTGGAAGGGGAACTGGTATGGGGTGTGGTCGGGCCCGGTAGGTCTACTGGGCCTTGGCAGACATCCGGTAGTGGGACTCAGGTTGGCTCTTCCCTTGCAGGTACTTTCAGCCCCGTCACTCTGGCCTTGTTCTTCGTTCTCTATTTCTTGCTTGCATGTTGGACTTACGGCATTTCTGTTCCAAGTGGCCTTTTTGTGCCTTCTCTGCTGTGTGGAGCTGCTTTTGGACGTTTAGTTGCCAATGTCCTAAAAAGGTACTCTGTGTGCGTGTGTATGTGCATGTGTGTGCACGTGTGCGTGTGTACGCATGTGTGTGCGTGTGCGTGCGTTCATGTGTCTGTGCCCATGCATGCACATATGTGCATAGGCACAAGAGTATGAGCTGTAGGTCCTCCCCACAGCCTATCGGTGTGGTTCAAAGCCATGTTCTCGGTGTTTTCCTTCACTAGCTACATTGGATTGGGCCACATCTATTCGGGGACCTTTGCCCTGATTGGTGCAGCGGCTTTCTTGGGCGGGGTGGTCCGCATGACCATCAGCCTCACGGTCATCCTGATCGAGTCCACCAATGAGATCACCTACGGGCTCCCCATCATGGTCACACTGATGGTGAGCACACTCCCTCCAGGCCCCTGTCAGGCTCAGGGCCACGTCCGCCCCATAGGACCTATTTTTAGGTCTTTGCTTTGTGTTTCAGGTGGCCAAATGGACAGGGGACTTTTTCAATAAGGGCATTTATGATATCCACGTGGGCCTGCGAGGCGTGCCGCTTCTGGAATGGGAGACAGAGGTGGAAATGGACAAGTAAGGCCATGATTTTGCTCATGTCCTAGTTTCAGAATATATAAGCTCTGAGGCCTAAGGAATGTTGTTATTAGGGTAGGAAACAGTAACTCACTTTTCTTGGGCTGAAAGAAGCAACACACCCATTCCTGAGCATGTGTGAGAATATGGAGCAGCCCATGGGCTGGGGGCTGCGGGGGCAGGGCAGGGGACACAGGCACTTTGGGACTGCAGTGGGCAGGGCCTCTTCGTGGTGGTTTGACTCCCATGGCATTCTGGTTAGATATGAGGTGAGGTCTCTGGATCAAGTTCGTGATGTGATTGAATGTTTAAGGGTATGCCCAGCCCCAGGAGTGAGAATAGCCTGTTTCACATGTGCCCACCAGAATGCCCTACTGCCAGTCGAGATTGTTCTGGGCATAATCACCTCATAACCCACCTGCTAATCCACAGGTACCTGGGCTTCCTGTGTCTAGATAGCAGGCAAGGCCCTTACGGGCTAACACGGGGGCCAGCAAGCCGTTTCTGTGGAGGGCCAGACAGGAGTTTATTTTCAACTTTCCGGGCTGTATGGTCTCTGTCACGACTACTCAACTCTGTCATTGCAGCAGGAAAGCAGTAAGCGTGACGGACTTGATCGGTGGGCTACAGTTTGCTGTGCCCTGATCTAAAGGGGGACCCAAGTGCTGTGTTTATTTTATTATTATTGTTTTTCTTTTTTGGGACAGGATCTCACTCTGTCGCCTAGGCTGGAGTAGGGTGGCATGATTATAGCTCACTGCAACCTATGCCTCCCAGGCTCAAGCGATCCTCCCACCTCAGCCTCCTGAGTAGCTGGGATCACAGGCGCGTGCCACCACACCTGGCTAATTTTTAACATTTTTTTTATAGAAATGGGGTTTTGCTGTGTTGCCCAGGCTGGTTTTGAACTCCTGGGCTCAAGCAATCTGCTGGCCTCGGCCTCCCAAAGTGCTGGGATTACATGCGTGAGCCGCTGCGCCCAGCCCACCCATTTACCCAGTTGTGGTAAATGCTGTAGCACAATTAGCGGTTCAGGGGTAGTATGTGGAGCGTGCTGCAGGGCACCGAGGAGGGCGTGGCCAGCCCCTGGACCAGCAGCCAGGGCTTCCTGGTGAGGGGATGTTGCTGTTGAGCTGAGGGATGAGCCCGAGCCCATCAGCCTGGTACAGCAGGGAACGACATTCCAGGTGCGGGAACAGCATGTGTCGGGGGATAGAAGTACAAAGGAATGCATCGGGTTTGAGGGAGAGCTGGGGCAGTTCAGAAGAGCCCCCCACCCCGCCCGTGGTCTGAGCAGGGCTGGAGAGCCAGCACAGCTTGCTCCCAGGGGCCTGCGGGCTCTGTCACGAGGCTGGATGACTTGCCCTTCTCCCCCAGGCTGAGAGCCAGCGACATCATGGAGCCCAACCTGACCTACGTCTACCCGCACACCCGCATCCAGTCTCTGGTGAGCATCCTGCGCACCACGGTCCACCACGCCTTCCCGGTGGTCACAGAGAACCGCGGTAACGAGAAGGAGTTCATGAAGGGCAACCAGCTCATCAGCAACAACATCAAGTTCAAGGTAAAGAAAACGGCATGAGAGGAAAGGCAGGTGAGAGACAAGCGGTCCCGTCTCACACGGCTTAGTGCTTTGCCCACCCCTGGCTGGGGTGGACTTACCGGCTCTCAGGGGAAGTTGGCACTGTTCTCATCACACGCGACAGGGAGAGTAGATTTGACAGCAGGGGCAGCTTTATCAGGCCGTGAAGATGTGTGTGCGTTCTTGCCGCAATGAGCATGTGGACAGATCTGTTTTTCAAGTCAGCAGCTTTCATGGTTTGTTTACTGTGTGAGAGTATCAGGGAGAGTTCTAGAGATGCCAGCAACAGAAATGGACTTCGACCTCCTTAAGAAAGAGAAAGAAATCCACAGGAAAGCTCAGGACAGCTGGGAAAGCTGAAGGACCAGAACCATGTGCTGTGGGGAGCAGTGCAGGGTCTAGCAGACATCCCTTGGGTACCAGGAGGAAGGAGCACTGGCCCTGGGTTCCTCCTGATTCCGATTCAGAATCCAGGGAGAGGGGGTATCCTGTTGCCTCACTTGGGTCGTGTGCCACTCCTTGGCTTTGGGGGCAGGCACGTTGATTGACAATTCTATCAAGACAGGATGTAGGAGATGGCTTGTTCCCCTCTGGAGAATCAAGCTGCTCTTCCCAGATTAAAGGAAACCACAGAAGCTGCAGCCAGGTCCTAGGGTTCAGGCTCCTTTGAACCACCAGCCTGAGCCACTCTTTTGAACCTCAGCCCCTTTAAGTTCCTGCGTCCGGATATGCTTCTGACCCTCCCTGTCACCCAAATCCTTAAGCTCCATCAGTACTGCTATGTTCGTTTGCCCACGCGCAGTAGCCTGTGGCCTCCCCACCCACAGAAATCCAGCATCCTCACCCGGGCCGGCGAGCAGCGCAAACGGAGCCAGTCCATGAAGTCCTATCCGTCCAGCGAGCTACGGAACATGTGTGATGAGCACATCGCCTCTGAGGAGCCAGCCGAGAAGGAGGACCTCCTGCAGCAGATGCTGGAAAGGAGGTGAGAGCCTGGCGGGGCCCCCACTGCCCACAGGGCTACACGGCGGTGGGGTGAGCCCTTGGCTCAGATGTTGTGAGGTGGCTCCTGAGTTTCCTGGGAAAGTTGGATGGGGAGCGGGCTGGGAACATGGATCAGAAGCGCTCCCGCTGAGGGTATCCCAGGCAGCATCTGGTTTTTGTGTAACAGATACACTCCCTACCCCAACCTATACCCTGACCAGTCCCCAAGTGAAGACTGGACCATGGAGGAGCGGTTCCGCCCTCTGACCTTCCACGGCCTGATCCTTCGGTCGCAGCTTGTCACCCTGCTTGTCCGAGGAGTTTGTTACTCTGAAAGCCAGTCGGTAAGTCTCTCCGAGGCAGAAATCAGCCAGGCCAGGCCTGACGAAGCTCGAGGGGTTGGGCGCTGCCCGGCGGGCCGTGAACAGTGCCATAGGGAAAGCTGAATGCAAGGCGAGAAGTGCAGAGTGGACTTAGGGGAGGAGTCGCCACAGCCGGGTGGTGAGAAGCAACAGCGGTTTATTCCTTCATAGTTCAAGGCCAGAAGTACAAAATCCAGGTGTCACCAGGGCAGCGCTCCCTGGGTCTGGTGCTGTCCTTGCCCCTTCCTAGCTCATGGGAGTTGCCTGCAGACCTTGGTGCTCCTGACTGTGAACACAGCCCCCATCCTCGCCACTGTCATCACATGGCGTTCTCCTATGTATCTTCTCTCCTTTCCCTAAGGACGCTTGTCACCGGATTTGGGGCCCGCCCTAATCCAGCATGGGTTCATCTGAACTCGGTCACATCTGCAGAGACCTTGTTTCCAGAAAGGTCGCATTCATAGGTACTAGGGCTTAGGACTTGGCCATATCTTTTGGTGGGGGGAGACATTCACCCCCCGGCCACTTTACTTAGTGCTTTCTCACTTAAACTTCCAAATAAGCCATTTGCATCTCATGAATCAGGAAGAAAGGGAGTGCAGACAGATCAGGGGACTTGCCCAGGGTGCCACAGCTAGGACTTGGCCAAGGACTTGGTTTGACTGGAGAGCTCTCACTCTGGAGCGCTTGCTGCTGCTGCACCACCTGCCTCAGCAGCCTGGAGCTGGGCATATTCAGGCATCAAGGGGAGGGGCTCTAAGGTGACCCTGCTGGCCACTGCTGCCTGAGCACGGACAGTGTCTGGGTTGGAATTGCAGAGCGCCAGCCAGCCGCGCCTCTCCTATGCCGAGATGGCCGAGGACTACCCGCGGTACCCCGACATCCACGACCTGGACCTGACGCTGCTCAACCCGCGCATGATCGTGGTGAGAAGGGCTGCCCCGGCCTGTCCCATGCGGAGCTGCCTCTTCGTGCCGTTGGCGTCTCAGGCAGTCAGTGACACATGGTCTCTTTGCAGGATGTCACCCCATACATGAACCCTTCACCTTTCACCGTCTCGCCCAACACCCACGTCTCCCAAGTCTTCAACCTGTTCAGAACGATGGGCCTGCGCCACCTGCCCGTGGTGAACGCTGTGGGAGAGGTGAGCGAGGCCCCAGCCCTGCCCCCACCTTTGAGAGAGGATCCCCCAGCCAGGTGCTGTTTGTGCACCCAGGCTTCTCACCAGAAACATAGGCATCCCACCAGGAGGGGAGAGGGTGGCCCAACACTAGCGTTGAACCCTGCTCGGCTTCCGTGCACTCGGGACCCTTTCCCCTGCCTGCCAGCAGATGGCAGCAGCGTCCCACTGGCCGTCCTTTCCAGCCAGAGCCGCGCCTCTACCAGGCTGTGTCTTCCTCCTGAAATGTTGCTCTTCACTCCGTACCACTGGTGTTCCTTGGTTCTCCACCTGTGTGGGGATTTGCGCATTTGATGAGAGAATTTCAAGCAAAATACTTTGAGTTTTACAAAGATATAAAACACCTAGTAATTATTGCTGCAGACTTTCCTTTTTTTCTTCTTTTTAGAACTTCATTATTTTCTTATTACACAAATATTATTTTCTTATTACACAAATATTATTTCATTGTAGGAAAATACAAAAACACATATGAGCAAAAAACAAGCAAAAACCAAACCCTCGTCCCTACCCTGTCGCGGTAGCCCTGGTAACTTTTCAAGGCCACCCTCTCAGTCTTTTGTTGTTGTTGCTGTTGTTGTTGTTTTGAGACAGGGTCTCACTCTGTCACGCAGGCTGGAGTGCAGTGGCAAGATCTCGGCTCACTGCAGCCTCGACCTTCCAGGCTCAAGCAGTCCTCCCACCTCAGCCTCCTGAGTAGCTGGGACCACAGGCATGCACCACTATGCCCAGCTAGTTTTTGTATTTATGGTAGAGACAGGGTTTCGCCATGTTGCCCAGGCTGGTCTTGAACTCCTGAACTCAAGTGATTCACCTGCCTCGGCCTCCCAAAGTGCTGGGATTACAGGCGTCAGCCACTGCACCCGGCCTCAGTCTTTTCTTCTACGCGGCACAACCCTGGCATGCATAGTGCGTACTTACACAGGTTTTGTTGCAGTAGATTAACTTATGTCCCTTGAAATGTAATTGCCAACTACACTGACAGAGTCCTAACATAGTTTATGACGTGGCTTTGGAGTTCCCAACAACAGTGACACGTGGGAACCACTGTAACGACCTGTAACAAATGACTCCCATAGGTCACTTTGCAAGGTGGTGAGTATGAGGCGTGGCAGGGGTCATAATCTCAGGAGACTTCAAGGGCCCCACCGCTTGCACATCTGTGAAGCAGGCTGGTCATGATGGGAGCTGAGCGCTGAGCATGTGCCTTGTGGAAGGACATTTTAGTTCAGATGCCAGCTGGCCCAAGCCCTTTTTGGAGCTAACCTTGTCCCCTCGGCCTCCAATGTGTGAGCCCTCGTTATCTGTTTATCCCAATCAAGCTGTGTCTGGCTCTGCACTATCCAGGCCTCCACATTCTGTGACAAACTAACAGGGCCGGCTCCTGTCACTCCTGTTCTCGCCAGCGGGTTTTACCCTGAAGGTGACTCAGGCTTTCTTCTCTTTGCCCTAGATCGTGGGGATCATCACACGGCACAACCTCACCTATGAATTTCTGCAGGCCCGGCTGAGGCAGCACTACCAGACCATCTGACAGCCCAGCCCACCCTCTCCCGGTGCTGCCTGGGGAGGCAAATCATGCTCACTCCGGCGGGCACAGCTGGCTGGGGCTGTTCCGGGGCATGGAAGATTCCCAGTCACCCACTCACTCAGAAAGCCGGGAGTCATCGGACACCTTGCTGGTCAGAGGTCCTGGGGGTGGTTTTGAACCATCAGAGCTTGGACTTTTCTGACTTCCCCAGCAAGGATCTTCCCACTTCCTGCTCCCTGTGTTCCCACCCTCCAGTGTTGGCACAGGCCCACCCCTGGCTCCACCAGAGCCAGAAGCAGAGGTAGAATCAGGCGGGCCCCGGGCTGCACTCCGAGCAGTGTTCCTGGCCATCTTTGCTACTTTCCTAGAGAACCCGGCTGTTGCCTTAAATGTGTGAGAGGGACTTGGCCAAGGCAAAAGCTAGGGAGATGCCAGTGACAACATTCAGTTCATGACTAGATTTAGGAATTGGGCATTGAGAAAATTCTCCATATTTCAGAGAGGCCTTCCCTTATTTGGGACTCCTAACACGGTATCCTCGCTAGTTTGTTTTAAGGGAAACACTCTGCTCCTGGGTGTGAGCAGAGGCTCTGGTCTTGCCCTGTGGTTTGACTCTCCTTAGAACCACCACCCACCAGAAACACAAAGGATTAAAATCACACTAATAGCCCCTGGATGGTCAATCTGATAATAGGATCGGATTTACGTCTACCCTAATCCTTAACATTGCAGCTTTCTCTCCATCTGCAGATTATTCCCAGTCTCCCAGTAACACGTTTGTACCCAGATCCTTTTCATTTCCTTAAGTTTTGATCTACATCTTCCTGATGAAGCAGGCAGAGCTCAGAGGATCTTGGCATCACCCACCAAAGTTAGCTGAAAGCAGGGCACTCCTAGATAAAGCAGCTTCACTCAACTCTGGGGAATGCTACCATTTTTTTTCCAAGGTAGAAAGGAAGCACTTCTGAGCCAGTGACCACTGAAAGGTATGTGCTATGATAAAGCAGATGGCCTATTTGAGGAAGAGGCTGTCTGCCCTTCACAAACACCTCTCTCTCCCCTGCACTAGCTGTCCCAAGCTTACATACAGAGGCCCTTCAGGAGGGCCTCCTGTGCCGCAGGGAGGGTGCGTGAGGAAGATGCTTCCTGCCAGCACGTGCCTGAAGGTTTCACATGAAGCATGGGAAGCACACCCTGTTGTTCAGGGACGTCATTCTTCTCCAGGCTGGCCCGCCCCCTCTGACTAGGCACCCAAAGTGAGCATCTGGGCATTGGGCATTCGCGCTTATCTTCTCCCACCTTCTACATGGTATCAGTCCCAGCAGGCATACCTGGGGCAGACGTGCTTTGGCTCAAGATGGCCTTCATTTACGTTTAGTTTTTTTTAAAACCGTGGAGGTTGCCCACGGGCCTCGGCACCTGGCCCTGGCAGCACAGCTCTCTCAGGCCCAGCCCTGGGCGACCTCCTTGGCCAAGTCTGCCTTTCACCCTGGGGTGAGCATCAGTCCTGGCTCTGCTGGTCCAGATCTTGCGCTCAGCACACTCTAGGGAATAATTCCACTCCAGAGATGGGGCTGCTTCGAGGTCTTTTCTAGCTGATTGTGGCCCCTCCATTTTCCCCATTTTCTTATCTCCCTGACCAAAATTGCTTTGACTTCTAAATGTTTCTGCTTCCCAGAATGCACTCGACTTATGAAATGGGGATAATACTCCCAGGAAATAATGCAGGACATCACAAGGACCAAAAAGGCAATTCTTATTTAAATGTTACTGTTTGGCCAACTGCTGCTGTGTTTTATGGCAGTGTTCAGAGCTTGATCATGTTATTTCTTCCTTTTATTAAGAAGGAAGCCAATTGTCCAAGTCAGGAGAATGGTGTGATCACCTGTCACAGACACTTCGTCCCCTCTCCCCGCCCCTTCCCGGAGCTGGCAGAGCTAACGCCCTGCAGGAGGACCCCGGCCTCTCGAGGGCTGGATCAGCAGCCGCCTGCCCTGAGGCTGCCCCGGTGAATGTTATTGGAATTCATCCCTTGTGCACATCCTGTTGTGTTTAAGTCACCAGATATTTTGTTCCCATCAGTTTAGCCCAGAGATAGACAGTAGAATGCAAATACCTCCCTCCCCTAAACTGACTGGACGGCCGCCAAGGAGGCCCCAAACCCAGGCCCCATGCAAAGGCACGTGGTTTCCTTTTCTCTCTCTGCATCTGCGCTTTCCAGATAAGCCCAAAGACAGCAACTTCGCCACTCATGACAAATCAACTGTGAGCCTCGCTCCTTCCATTTCTGTCCATTAGAAACCAGCCTTTTCAGCATCTCACCCATTAGCAGCCCCATCACCCAGTGATCAGGCGCCTCAGTAAAGCAGATCCGTGGACCGGGAGCCTACGGGTGGCAAGAGGTGGTGGTTTGTGTTTCATCTCCAGCTTGGTGTTCCATGGCCCCTAGGCGAGGTGATCAGGGAGTGGGGCCAGTGGGCCCCCGGCCCTGGCTTTGGGACCTTGTGCTGAGGGATGATTTGCTCCTGACCTTGATTAACTTAACAGTTCCCAGCTGGAAGGGACACTTTCAGGACCCAGTCCACTGTATGGCATTTGTGATGCAGAATTATGCACTGACATGACCCTGGGTGACAGGAAAGCCTTTCCAGAGGCCCAAGGTGGCCTCGCCAGCCCTGCAGTATTGATGTGCAGTATTGCACCACAGCTCTGCGGACCTTGGCCATTGCCGCAGTCGCAGCTTCCTTTTTTCTGTTTGCACTGTTTGTTTGTATGATGTTAGCTAATTCCACTGTGTATATAAATTGTATTTTTTTTAATTTGTAAAATGCTATTTTTATTTGAACCTTTGGAACTTGGGAGTTCTCATTGTAACCCTAACATGTGAGAATAAAATGTCTTCTGTCTCCTCTGTCTCCTTTAGCCTTTTGTCTCCATGCTGCTTGCTTTCTTTCTTTCTTTCTTTTTTTGAGACAGAGTCTCGCTGTCACCCAGGCTGGAGTGCAGTGGTGCCATCTCGGCTCACTGCAAGCTCCGCCTCCCAGGTTCACGCCCTTCTCCTGCCTCAGCCTCCCGAGTAGCTGGGACTACAGGCGCCCACCACCATGCCCGGCTAATTTTTTGTATTTTTGGTAGAGATGGGGTTTCACCGTGTTAAGCCAGGATGGTCTCGATCTCCTGACCTCGTGATCCTACCCGCCTCGGCCTCCCAAACTGCTGGGATTACAGGCGTGAGCCACCACGCCCGGCCCTGCTGCTCTTTCTTTCAAGGGATACTTGCTTTTTATTTTACTCCCCCTCTTTCTGATGTGTGGAAATTACACTAGGACGTAGTTTTAGAGTCTCAGAGCTCTCTCTATGCAGCTGGGCAGCGGGGCTCTTCATTCTTGCGGGTCCACTTCTCTGTATTAGACAGTGACATTAATAAGAACAGATTTCATCCTGTGGATCTTAGCAGAGGTCACCGTTGTCTGTTTCTCCCTTCAGATGAACACTCTTCCTGATCCTCTCCTCTAGAATTCATTTCCTCCTGCTAGCAGCCACGTCCTGGAGGAGCAGCGGATGGGGAATCCATTCTGTTTCTTCCTAGTGTTTAGGAAGTTGCCCCACAAACAGATTGCCCCGATGTCCAACCAGAAGAAGTGAAACTGCTGCTGGGTCTGGAGAGGTGAAGACCCATGGCCAGCTTCTGTTGTTGCCATCTGCCATTGCTTTTTGTTCGCTTGCTTTTGGTTTTGCAAGAAGCGCGGCCTCTGTCTCTGATCTGCTTCAAATCATCATTCCATCAGTGAGAGAAGTGGCCGTTCCATCAGTGGTCGCAGCCAGTTCAGCTCCTGCATCCATCCGCAAGTGTTCTGAAAGTCCCAGGGGCATTTTCTGCCTTGTGTTTTTGTCATTTTTCAGTCAGTTCCATTCAATGAGAACTCCCTGTGTTACGGTGACACCTTGAGAATGGGCTACTTCCCCTCCTAGCAACCCGCAACACCATCCCAGACCTCAGGAGCCAGGTTTGGGCCAGTGCTGTCTCCTGTCGCACTTACTTTCATCCCTGTCATTCTCTACCCTCTGGTTTTCCTGGTATTTAAAGTCCAGATAGAGAAGATTTTGACTGGAGGTGGTTAGATGAGGCTCTCCCCCCACCTCCACCCCCTGCCATCAGTTCACTGGGAGCCTCCCCCTTTCCTCCGCAAGGAGCAAGTTACTACTTCATTTCCTCTTTTCCTAATTTCTGGACAAGACCAAGGCAATTTGACCAACATTTATGGGGCATCAACTCTGAGAGTGCCGAAGGGGCATTTGCCCTCAAAGAGCTTGCAGTCTAGGGACGTAGACACAAGCAATTGCACATAGGCAACTCGTGTTGTGTGCTATTATAACGGTTACATGTGCAACGCTGCCTACGAAGGGACTCATTGTTACTAGGCATGAGGTATCAGGAAAGAAGTAGTGTTCATATGAGCCTTAAGAAATCAGTACAATGTCCTTGGGAGGACCAGAGGAAGGACACCCCAGGTGGAAGGAACAGCAGAAATAAAGGCACAGCGGCATGTGTGGGTGTGGGGTGTTGGAGTGTCATAGAATCTGATGAGGTTGGGATCCATGGGGGTAACAGGTGGGAAAACAGTTTACTCTGTTTAAGGTGAACTTATTGCCTGGTGTTTTGTGCTCAGAGCAAATACCCTCTTCAGGAGCAGATACAAAAAGCCGGCATCTTCTCCAGCAGCTCTTATCTTAGTAAAATACAAGCCCAGGCCCTTCAGACCCAGATTAGGCAAAGACTATGGCTGTTTTCCAAATACTTGTTAGTACACAAAAGGCACATGAACTTGTAGTTTGTCTGCATGGCAAACCTTTCTTCACTTTGCTCAGTTTTTATTTTTTTGAGACAAGTCTCATTCTGTCACCCAGGCTGGAGTGCAGTGGCATGATACCAGCTCACTGCAGCCTCCACCTCCCAGGCTCAAGCCATCCTCCCACTTTGCCCTCCTGAATAGCTGGAACTACAGGTGCACATCATCACGCCTGGCTAATTTTTAAATTTTTTGTAGAGATGGGGTCTCACTCTATTGCTCAGGCTGGTCTTGAACTCCTGGGCTCAAGTGATTTGCCCACCTTGGCCTCCCAAAATGCTGGGATTACAGGAGTGAGCCACCACACCCGGCCTGCTCAGCTTTTAAATTCAACACTCTGCTTACTCTTTTCAAAACTAAAAGCACCATTAACTTAGCTGTAGAACCTAACTCTCTCGAAATGTACCAGAGAAAATCTAATTAATACTCTCATTTTCTGAATGTTCCCCCCTAAAAATAACAAAAACCCCACTAGGAGTGGAATTTGAGGCCTCCCCAACCACCCACCAAAAAAGGAGGGTGAAATGAAAGGAAGAAGAAAAACTCAGCATTCTTTCCTCTGACAAAGAGTAAAACGACAAGGAATATCGGCCTGAATTCTCTTCCCAAGAAGAAAGAAATCACACCAACGCAGGCATTTGTCTTCTGTCCATGGTGCTGAAGTTTATTCACTTTCAAACCACTTTCAGTAACAGGTGAGGTTCTACCTTAAAATTTAATGCATGGGGTGGGAGAGGCGAGGAAGCCACCATCAAACCACTTTATCTACAGTTAGCATAAGATGTGAGAAGTGTTGACAGGAAGCTGCAGCTTGGATGGGATGATCACAACTCCATGGCAACAAGATGACACGAATGCAGCAGAGACCCCAGGGGACAGGAGCCTCTTGCAGTCTGTCCCTAGGCCCAGCCCTGCTTGTCCTCCCTGGCTGTTATCTTCGGTACTACAAAGAGAACACAGACATATCTGGCTTGGTGACCTGGCTGTCCTGGAAAAGTCAGCTTCATGTATGAGCATGCCCATCCTCTGAACTTGATTACTGACCACCTGCTTCCCACCGGCCCCCACCCCAGCCTGATGACCCTCTGAGCTTCATGAATTGATAAGCAAGTTACTCATCAGAGTAAATGTCACTTAAGCCCTTCAGGATCTTGCAGTTCTGGGGAGGAATATGAACTGCTAATCAGCCATGCAAAGATAACTTGGCTCTATGAATATTTTAATTTCCCAGGGCTAGTGGCAGTTGCTTTTTTTTTTTTTTTTTTTTTTTGAGATGGAGTCTTGCTCTGTCACCCAGGCTGGAGTGCAGTGGCGCCATCTCTGCTCACTGCAAGCTCTGCCTCCCGGGTTCACGCCATTCTCCTGCCTCAGCCTCTGGAGTAGCTAGGACTTACAGGCGCCCGCCACCACGCCTGGCTAATTTTTTGTATTTTTAGTAGAGACGGGGTTTCACCGTGTTAGCCAGGATGGTCTCCATCTCCTGACCTCGTGATCCACCCGCCTTGGCCTCCCAAAGTGCTGGGATTACAGGCGTGAGCCACCGTGCCTGGCCTTTTTTTTTTTTTTTTTTTTGAGACAGTCTCGCTCTATCACCTAGGCTGGACTGCAGTGGCGCGATCTCTGCTCACTGCAACCTCTGCCTCCTGGGTTCAAGTGATTCTCCTGCCTCAGCCTCCCAAGTAGCTGAGACTACAGGTGCCCGCCACCACACCCAGCTAATTTTTGTATTTTTAGTAGAGATGGGGTTTCACCATGTTGGCCAGGATAGTCTTGATCTCTTGACCTCATGATCCGCCTGCCTCAGCCTCCCAAAGTGCTGGGATTACAGGCGTGAGCCACCGTGCCCAGCCCCCCCTTTTTTTTTTTTAAGCATTTTCTCAGCAGACTGTAGCTAAGGACAATAGATGGCATGTCCTGACACCCATGGGGCACTCAGGGTGTTGGGGCAGAAACTTGAGAGGGAATGAGCTTCTGCATTGGTCCCTTTCCTGCTGAAGGTGTCTCCCAGTAGTGTCCATCCCATCCCATTTCCATCCCCAGTTCCTCTTACCCGGAAGCTGTTACAGCCCAGTCCGCTCTGGGCTCCAATCCTGTCCATCCTGCCCCCGAAGCAGCTGGATCTCCGCAGGCTCCGAGGGGCAGTGAGCAGCGCCCTCAGCTTGCTTTTTAGGAGGGCAGATCGATCAGAGGAGTCCCAGGGGCCCCGCCCGAGGGCACCTCCATCTCTCTGGGCTGGGCTGACTTCCCCGGTCCAGGGAGGCACCTCAGGGAGGGGGCTGAGAGCAGCCCCCGCTTCTTCATTCGGCTCACTGAGCACTTGTGGGGGCACGACCTCATCTTCTAAAGGCATCTTTTCTTCCAAATGGTCCAGCAAATTCTTTACAAAAGGAAAATACAGGGAAAGGGATAAACCTCATTGACTTGGAGGAAATCAAGAGGAGTGAGCACAGCATCAGAAAGCCCCCTGGCCCCAGACTGCACCCGCTTTCCTGGCCCTACCTTGAAATCCATCAGGTCTGCGTTGGACACGGCATTGTACATGGGATTAGCTCTGGTCTGACCTAGGAGCTGGAATGCCAGTAAAAGGAGGAAGCTCACGGTGGTGGTGGAGAAGGAGCTCATGCTGGCGTCGTCAAGGAGCAATCCACTGCTTGCTGCTCTGTCTCTCCCCTCTGGTTCCTCTCTGGTTCCCCTCTCTTGGCCTACGTCTGTCCCTGTCTCCCAGCTGCCCAGTGCCTCCTCTTTTTATAGCCCCCCAGCTCTCCAAGCACGCAGGAGAGACAGAACCCTCCCCATTCTGTCACTTGCAGTGATAAAGCTGCCAAGTGAGAAGCCAGCAGGAGATGCCCTTTTAAAGTTATCATCCCGCAGGGCTTGTCACAGCCCCTCTCTGCCTTGGGCAGCCCCAACAGCCCCCCAGACCCTCAGCTGCAAGAGCCGCATTCTTACTGATTTGACTCAAGAGGCTCCCACTTCAAAGGTGTGAGAAGAGTAAAAAAGAGTCCTTGGTTATCTCACCGCCGTGCCTCAGGATTCTTTCTCCTCGACGCTGGTACCCATGCGGGGAAACAGAGGGTGACGCTTGGCTGGTGCCCAGCTCCCCTGGTTTGTTTGTGGCTCAGCTGTCAGGGCCTCCAAATAAGGGTGGAGAGGAGGAAATGGCAGGCAGCCAGCAGCCCGAGACAAATGGATCCAGATGCTCAAGCTGGCCTCACACCTGCCTCATCCGCCACGTGGGCAGACCTCTGGCCTCAGACAGGGCTGCCTTCACCCCTGGCAGTCCCTCTCCATGGTCAGGTGAAAGGAAGTTATTTTTTAGTATATAAAGTCAGCTGAGAACCAAATGTGATGAAGCTCCCAGGAATCCAACCCCCAAATAGAAATACCAAGAAAAGGCGGGGGAGCACAAGCATCCTCTCTCCAAAGCTCCTCCTCTTCCATGTCCCCTGCGACCCTCCTCCAGCATGCTGCGGGGACAGGCTTAGAGGACGCGGCTAATTTCATTTCTTCCGTTGCTGTTTATAGATGCTCAGACTCTTCGTGTCTGAAGTTTGTTAACATCCCCCTGCCCTTCCTGGGCTTGTGCCCATGGCAACTTGACCAATGGAGGGAGGGAGGTGGGGGTGAAGGAGGTATAGTCAGTTTCCCTCAATGCCTTCTACATCCTTCCCTGAGGATGTGGCAAGTGGCAAGTGACCGAGCCACCAAGGTCACAATTTCCCTGGCCCCCAAAAGAGAAATAACAGGTAGCAAGTCTGTCTATGTTTAATGAATGGCCTGTTTGCTAAGCACTGAACTCAGTGTTAGCCATTACCATTCAATGCAATGTATACTGGGGGAAAACTCTAAATTTGAAGGGCTGAGAGACCAGTACTGTAGCCCAAAACAAACCAGTTGCATACCTCTTCGCAGCCTTACTTTCCTTGTGTGTAAAATGAGAAAGAATGTTAAAAACCGGCTGGGTGCAGTGGCTCACACGTATAATCCCAGCACTTTGGGAGGCTAAGGTGGGTGGATCACCTGAGGCCAGGAGTTTGAGACCAGCCCTACCAACATGGCAAACCTCTGTCTCTACTAAAAATATAAAAATTAGCTGGGTGTGGTGGCACGTGCCTGTAATCCCCGCTACTAGGGAGGCTGAGGTAAAAGAATTGCTTGACCTTGGGAGGCGGAGGTTGTAGTGAACCAAGATCGCGCCACTGCACTCTAGCCTGGGCAACAGAGTGGGACTCGGTCTCAAAAAATAAATAAATAAATGAATGAATAAAGTAGAAATCTTCCCTGCCTACCTTGCAGGATTGTTGTGGAGCCCAAGTGAGCTGAGAACGTGTCAACACATAACAAGTGTGCAGTGCTGAGTCCCTGCAAGATGGCCATCATAGTTGTCTTTATTGATTGCTTGTAGCATGCCTAGCACTGTGCTGAGAACTTTATGGAAATGATTTTATTTTGATCACCATCCCCAGGTGGTAGATAGCATTGTCCTTGCTTACAAGGGAACAGAACTGAGCCCGAGAGGCTATGCCACTTGCCCAAGGCCACTAGGTGCCTAAGTGGCGGAACCAGGACTGGATCCCCAGGTCTGACGCTGATGTCTGTATCCTAGCCTATTTCACGTAGAGAGCTGCCACCTTACCTCTTAGCTGCATTCCCCAATTAAACCCCCATTCCCCATCTTTCAGATGCCCCAAGGGAGCTCCTTCACCTTCCCCATGCCCCTGGGGCTGTAGCTTTTTTGTGCACTTACCAAGTCTGTGTGTGTTGGCTGCTCTCCTGATCTATTTCTACACCGAATGTGTTTTAATCCACTCCTTAGAAGCTCAGAAAATGTGTGTTGAGTGAACAGCTCTGTCCTGGCTGGCCAGATCTGTCCCCAGGTGTGCTGACCTCATGACTGACCAGGTGAACAGGACGTTGTGCAGCCATAAGGTTGGAAATCAGGGCAGCAAGTGACTAGAGGTCACAAGAGGTATCCAGAGTGATATTATTCTAAGATAAAAGGGACCCTCTTTGGCAAGCCTTGGGGGTTGTCTGTAGGTGGGGATCTAATATTTCATGGGGTGGTTAGAAGCAGCCTGTAGGAGTGAGAGAGAAGAAAAGTAACAGGCACAGAAAGCCAGGCCCACCTCCATCCCCACCTCTTCCACGGCTGAAAAATCAAAAGCCTTTTATTTCCTTATCACTGGAAAGAAGTCATTTTAGTCATACAACGGGCGGAGCACTGCAAACGGGTGGGAGAATCCAGAATCCGGGTGTTGCCAGATTCCAGCCCAGAGTTTGGCTTCACGATTCTCTGGGGGTATGCCTTGGGCTGCTGCAGGGAGCCCCAGAGTGTGCAGTGTCACCTGCGTGCAGAGCTGGCACGAAATCCCCAACACATTCGTGGCATGATTCTGCGGGACCCAGATGGTCTAAAGCAGAAGCCCCAGTTGGGAAAAATTGGTTCATATTTAGGGATGATCGTTGCTGACTTTGAAAATGATGTTTTGTTTCTTTGGTTTAATATGGAGGTCACTAAGGGCTGAATACTGGGGACAGTTTCCCTAGAAAACGAAGCCCAAGGCAAAAGGTCAGTCGCTAAAGTTTTGTGGGGGTTCCTATTCAAAGGAAGCAAGAGTGAGGGGGAGTGAGAGGCTGTTTTAGTTAACTACTGCTGGGTAACAAGTCACCCCAGACTGGGCGTGGTGACTCACGCCTGTCATTCCAACACTTTGGGAGGATCATTTGAACCCAGGAGTTCAAGACCACCCTGGGCAACATGGCAAAAACCCATTTGTACTAAAAATACAAAAAATTAGCTGGGTGCAGTGGTGCGTGCCTGTCATCCCAGCTACCCTGGACACTGAGGTGGGAGAATCACCACAGCCCAAGAAGTTGAGGCTGCGGTGAGCCATGACCAAGCCACTGCACTCCAGCCTGGGTGACAGAGTGAGAACCTGTCTCAAAAAGAACAAAAGCCAGGCATGGTGGCTCACGCCTGTAATACTAGCCCTTTGGGAGGCTGAGGCAGGAAGATCCCTTGAGCTCAGGAGTTCCAGACAAGACTGAGCAACATAAGGAACCCTGTTTTTAATAAATAAATAAACAAACAAAAAACAAAACAAAATAAAAACCAAGTCACCCCAAACCTTAGCAACTTCACACAACGCACATCTATTATCTCATCACCTCTGTGCTCTGTGGATCAGGGATCTGGCCCTGCTTGGCCTGGGGCCCCTGGGCAATGAAGGTGTTGGCTGCGGATGCAGTCATCTCAAGGCTTGGCTGGGGGAGGATAGGCTTTCAGGCTCACTCCTGCAGCTGTTGGCAGAAGCCACAGGTTCTCGCTTGCTGGTGGCTGGTGGAAACATCAGTTTCTTGCCACGTGGGTCTCTCCATGGAGACGCAACTGTCTTCTATTAGGTCAGGCGAGAAAGAGAAGTTACGGAAGAAGCCACAGTCTCTTTGTTACCTAATCTCAGAAGTGACATCCCATTCTTCATGTTGTACTGTTCTGTGTCCCTTAGAAGCGAGTCTCTGGGTCTCTACTCACACTCTAAGGGAGGGGGTTACAGAGGGTATGAAGACCAGGAGGTTGGGGATCTTTGGGGGCCTTCTGAAAGCACTGCCCACACAAATAGAGAAGGAAGGAAAGCAAATGTAAGGTGACACTGGCTGAGAGCAGTGGCTCATGCCTGTAATCCCAGCACTTTGGGAGGCTGAGGTGGGTGGATCACTTGAGGTCAGGAGTTCGAGACCAGCCTGACCAACATGGTGAAACCCCGTCTCTACTAAAAATGCAAAAATTAGCCAGGCATGGTGGTGTGCACCTGTAGTCCCAGCTACTCGGGAGGCTGAGGCAGGAGAATCATGAAGGGCAGGGCTCTGCAGGAAGGTTGACTTATTTGGGAGTGTCTTAGTTTAAGTTCTCTTGAACCGGAGACAGGGATTCCAGTATTAGTGGCTGATCTTGGAGACAAACCCAAGAAATGTCAGTGGAGAGTGGGGAAGTGATACAGAAAAAGTAGAAGTCAGTGACCACCTCTAGCAGTAGGTGCTTAATCCTCCTCCCACAGAGAACTCCAAACAGGTTCTCTGTTTGGAGAACAGAGACACATGCCACCTATGACTCAAGGGAGCTGGGTGTTTGTTTTATTTTATTTTATTTTATTTTTGAAACAGAGTCTTGCTCTGTCACCCAGGCTGGAGTGAAGTGGTAATTTCAGCCTTGACTTCCCGGCTCAGTGATCCTCCCATTTCAGCCTCCCGAGTAGCTGGGACTACAGATGTTCACCACCATACCCGGCTAATTTTTTTTCTTTTATTTTTAGTAGAGACGAGGTCTCTCTTTGTTGCCTAGGCCGGTCTCGAACATCTGAACTCAATTTATCCTCCCACCTCAGCCTCCCAAAGTGCTGGGATTACAAGTGTAAGCTGCTGCACCAGGCGTGAGCTGGGTCTTTAAATGCCAACTCCTGGCCAGGTGCAGTGGCTCACACCTGTAATCCCAGCACTTTGGGAGGCTAAGGTAGGAGGATTGCTTGAGGCCGTGAGTTCAAAATCAGCCTTGCAAACATAGTGAGACTCTCCATCTCTACAGAAAAAAAAAAATTATTTTAATTAGCCAGACATGGCGGCATACTCCTGTAATCCCAGCTACTTGGGAGGCTGACGTGGGAGGATCGCTGGAGCCCAAGAGTTTGAGGTTATATTGAGCTATGATCATGCCACTGCACTCCAGCCTTGGTGACAGAGCAAGACTCTGTCTCTATTTAAAAAAAAAAAAAGCCAGCTCCTGTCAGATGTTGGTTGAGCACTGCTCAGGTCAATGTCAATTCCCCAGCACTTCCTGCCGGCCCCAAGGAGCTGAGTGGGCTGCGGCCGCCAGAGAAAGTTCTTAGGCAGAAAAGTGCGGTGCTGCTGGATGAAAGGATTGATGTGTGCTGGAGATCAGGGGCTACGGGCCTCTGCCGTGCCCGAAACGGGACAGCTAGAGGCAGGAGGGTGGGAGCCAGTGTCCAAGGGCAGATACTGAGTTTGGTTCTAGAAACGCTCAAGGCAGCTGTATGGGGCAGGCTCCAGACCCCAAGGGAAAAATGGATCACTCGGTGGAATAAGACTGATTATTTAAGCTAAGGCAGTGGATGAAAAATCCTAGAGAGAGGCTGAGATCTACAACATGAACAAAGACAAATGGCCAAGTTCATGTCATGGTTTAGACCCAGCTCTGCAGGAAGAGAAATGCATTTTTTTTCCTTGCCACAAATCATTCTCAGAAAGGCCAAAGCAGGTGGGGCACGGTGGCTCATGCCTGTAATCCCAGCACTTTGGGAGGCCGAGGAGGGCGGATCACGAGGTCAGGAGATGGAGACCATTCTGGCTAACGCACTGAAACCCCGTCTCTACTAAAAATACAAAAAAATTAGCCGGGCGTGGTGGCGCACACCTGTAGTCCCAGCTACTCAGGAGGCTGAGGCAGGAGAATCGCTTGAACCTGGGAGGCAGAGGTCGCAGTGAGCCGAGATTGCACCACTGCTCTCCAGCCTGGGCAACAGAGTGAGACTCCATCTCAAAAACAAAACAAAACAAAACAAAACAAAACACAACAACGAAGGGTCAAATCAGCCATAAGAGGGAGGGAGAGGGGCTCAGTGTTCCTCGAGACTATCCCAGGTGCAAAATCACTGACATGAGATGAAGCTTTCAGGCCCAACGTGGTCCTGACTTCTGTGACTTCAACACTGGAGACCTGAAAAAACCAGTTCACTATTGAAGCTTCTTGCAGCTCTGAAGCCATGGACTAAATCTCCTCAGTCTGTTTTCACCAACATGTCTTTCTGGAAAGATTAAAATAACAAGAGTCCGGGTGTGGTGGCTCGCGCCTGTAATCCCAGCACTTTGGGAAGCCGAGGCAGGCAGATCATTTGAGGTCAGGAGTTCAAGACCAGCCTGGCCAACACAGTGAAACCCCGTCTCCACTAAAAATACAAAAAGATTAGCCAAGTGTGGTGGTACACGCCTCTAGTCCCAGCTACTCAGGAGGCTGAAGCAGGACAATTGCTTGAACCCGGGAGGCAGAGGTTGCAGGGAGCCGAGGTTGTGCCACTGCACTCCAGCCTGGGCAGCAGAGCAAGACTCTGTCTCAAAAAATAATTAATAAATAAAAAATAAAATAAGATAACAAGCGTAAGGCTGGGCACAGTGGCTCACACCTGTAATCCCAGCACTTTGGGAGGCCAAGGTGTGAGGATTGCTTGAGCCCAGGAGCTTGAAACCAGCCTGGGCAACCTGGTGAAACCCCATCTCTACAAAAAATTAAAAGGAAAAAAAATTAGCCAGGCGTGGTGCATGAGCCTGTGGTCCCAGCTACTTGGAAGACTGAGGTGGGAGGATTGCTTGAGCCTGAGAGGTTGAGGCTGCAGTGAGCTGTATTCATGCCACTGCACTCCAGCCTGAGCAACAGAGAACTCTGTCTCAAAAAAAAAAAAAAAAAAAGAGGATGAGAGGCTCGCACGCCTCCAGCCCGGCCCCGGCCCCCCGGGACGGAGAGCCGAGCAGCCCCGGCTCTGGGCTACGGACTATGGGCGAATAGCTCTGATCGCCCGGCGAAGCATGCCGCCTGCCTTGGCCTCCCAAAGTGCCGAGATTGCAGCCTCTGCCCGGCCGCCACCCCGTCTGGGAAGTGAGGAGCATCTCTGCCTGGCCGCCCATCATCTGGGACGTGAGGAGCCCCTCTGCCTGGCTACCCAGTCTGGAAAGTGAGGAGCGTCTCTGCCCGGCCGCCATCCCATCTAGGAAGTGAGGAGCGCCTCTTCCCGGCCACCATCCCATCTAGGAAGTGAGGAGCGTCTCTGCCCAGCCGCCCATCGTCTGAGATGTGGGGAGCGCCTCTGCCCCGCCGCCCCGTCTGGGAAGTGAGGAGCGCCTCTACCCGGCCGCGACCCCGTCTGGGAGGTGAGGAGCGTCTCTGCCCAGCCGCCCCGTCTGAGAAGTGAGGAGACCCTCCGCCTGGCAACCACCCCATATGAGAAGTGAGGAGCCCCTCCGCCCGGCAGCCACCCCGTCTGGGAAGTGAGGAGCGTCTCTGCCCGGCAGCCACCCCATCCAGGAGGGAGGTGGGGGAGTCAGCCCCCCGCCCGGCCAGTCGCCCTGTCCGGGAGGGAGGTGGGGGGGGTCAGCCCCCCACCCGGCCAGCCGCCCCGTCCGGGAGGTGAGGGGCGCCTCTGCCCGGCCGCCCCTACTGGGAAGTGAGGAGCCCCTCTGCCTGGCCAGCCGCCCCGTCTGGGAGGGAGGTGGGGGGGTCAGCCCCCCACCCGGCCAGCCGCCCCGTCCGGGAGATGAGGGGCGCCTCTGCCCGGCCGCCCCTACTGGGAAGTGAGGAGCCCCTCTGCCTGGCCAGCCGCCCCGTCTGGGAGGGAGGTGGGGGGGTCAGCCCCCCGCCCGGCCAGCCGCCCGGTCCGGGAGATGAGGGGCGCCTCTGCCCGGCCGCCCCTACTGGGAAGTGAGGAGCCTCTCTGCCCGGCCACCGCCCCGTCTGGGAGGTGTACCCGGCAGCTCACTGGGAATGGGCCATGATGACTATGGCGGTTTTGCGGAAGAGAAGCGGGGGAAAGGCGGGGAAGGGATTGAGAGATCGGTTGGTTGCCATGTCTGTGTAGAGGGAGGTAGACACGGGAGACTTTTCATTTTGTTCTGTACTAGGAAAAATTCTTCTGCCTTGTGATCCTGTTGATTGGTGACCTTACCCCCAACTCTGTGCTCTCTGAAACATGTGCTGTGTCCACTCAGGGTTAAATGGATTAAGGGTGGTGCAAGATGTGCTTTGTTAAACAGATGCTTGAAGGCAGCATGCTCGTTAAGAGTCATCACCACTCCCTAATCTCAAGTACCCAGGGACACAAACACTACGGAAGGCCGCAGGGTCCTCTGCATAGGAAAACCAGAGACCTTTGTTCACTTGTTTATCTGCTGACCCTCCCTCCACTATTGTCCTATGACCCTGCCAAATCCCCCTCTGTGAGAAACACCCAAGAATGATCAATACAAATAAATAAATTTTAAAAAAAAAAGAAAAAAAAAAAAAAAGATAGAAAGAAAGAAAAAAAAGTGTCTATGGAGATAAATCATTTGGCAGCTTCTTTGGGAGACAAGGTTGGTAACGGGGAGTCAGGGAGGTTAAGGCCATGGCTACAGCTACGTGGGGAATGGTTAGGGAGGGCTGGTTTTAAGGGCATCTACATGCGGTGTGTGTACCACAAAGCTGCCTGCAAACACCAACTACGTGGACAGCTTCATGAGATGTCACTCACTGGGTACAGCAGGCGGCCCACTACCACTACCCAGCTCCAACTGTCACATTTGACTCCTTCGCAGGTCACTTTGGGGTCCTCTTTCCTTGCTTAGGGAAAGGACTCAAGTAACAGGATGTATGGTGTGTACAGCCTCCACCATCTGAGCCCCATTTATGGATGAGCCAGACTCATCTGCAGGAATTTGAAAGTGCCGGCTGGGTTTGGGGAGTATTTTGGGAGGGGTGTGTCCTCATCACCTGAGCAGAGGGGAAAGGCCACCAGCAGGCAGTGGCCCCAGATGTTGAACTGAGTGATGCCACCAGGAGGGGGACCTCCATCCCACCCACAAGCCTAATTCACTGGCTTCGCAAAAGCTGGGTGGGACAGTGGTTAGGGGTACGGGTCCTCGAATCTTGGCTCTGCCACTTGCTAACTACATGACATTGACAAGTTATATATCTCTGTGCCTTGGTTTCCCCATCTGTAAAAAGAGGGATGTAAGAGTTTTAACTCCAGGCCAGGCGCAGTGGCTCAAGCCTGTAATCCCAGCACTTTGGGAGGCCAAGGCGGGTGGATCACTTGAGGCCAGGAGTTCGAGACCAGCCTGGCCAACATGATGAAACCCCATCTCTACAAAAAATACAAAAATTAGCTGAGGGTGGTGGTGCATGCCTGTACTCCCAGCTACTCAGGAGGTTGAGGCGAGAGAATCGCTTGAACCCGGGAGTCAGAGGTTGCAGTGAGCCGAGATTGCACCACTGCACTTCAACCTGGATGACAGAGTGAGACCTGTCTCAAAAAAAAAAAAAAAAAAGAAATTTAACTCCTTCATTGTTGTGAGGTCTATATGACTGTGCCTGGTACATGAATGAGGCCTTTATGAATATTAACTATGCTAATTACTCATTGCTCTCCCCAGTTCGGAAACATTAGACATGATGACTCACAGTTGGTGGAAAAATAAGCTGCCCCTAAAACCTCTTTTTTATTTCTTTTATTCTCTTTTTTTGTTCGTTTGTTTTTTGAGACGGGGTCTCCCTCTGTCACCCAAGCTGGAGTACAGTGGCACAATCACAGCTCACTGCAGCCTCCCCCCTTCCAGGCTTAAGCAATCCTCCCACCTCAGCCTCCTGAGTAGCTGGGACCACAGGCATGCACCACTACACCCAGATAATTTTTTTCATTTTCATTTCTTGAAGATATGGGGGTCCCATTATGTTGCCCAGGTTGGTCTTGAACTCCTGGGCTCAAGCCGTCCTTCTGCCTCGGCCTTTCAAAGTGCTGGGATTACAGTGTGAGCCACCGTCCCTGGCCTAAAACCTCATTTTTGAACAATTTTTTTTTTTGAGATTATGGAGTTTCACTCTTGTTACCCAGGCTGGAGTGCAGTGGTGCAATCTTAGCTCACTGCAACCTCCACCTCTCAGATTCAAGCGATTCTCCTGCCTCAGCCTCCTGAATAGCTGGAATTATAGGCACACACCACCATGCCTGGCTAATTTTTGTATTTTTAGTAGAGAGGGGGTTTCACCATGTTGGCCAGGCTGGTCTCGAACTCCTGACCTCAGGTGATCCTCTGGCCTCGGCCTCCCAAAGTGCTGGGATTACAGGCGTGAGCCACCGCACCCAGTCTAAACAATCTTAATTGATGTCATTAGATATCCATAAATCCTCAGATGCACACTGGGTGAAAATGAAAAATAACACAAAGTTCCACCCTCTGGGTCCCTCTCATTCAAAGAAACATCTGATGAGAACATCAGAAAAGACTTAAGAATGAAGTTCAAGGGCAGGAGTGTGGGGCTCAAGAGTCAGAGAGCACAGGCTCAAAAGTCACCTGGATCTCCGCTCAGTTCCCAGCACCAGCGCTTAGTCGCTGTGTGCTCTTGGATAGGACGCTTGGTTTTCCAGGGTCTCAGTTTTCCCGGGTCTCAGTTTTCCCATTTGGAAAATGGACATAATAATAGTGGACCTCATGGTGCCTTACCCCTCAGCTGAGCTGGAATTATAAATGGCATTGTGAGAAAGCGAATGACATGAGGCCCTTCCCAGGAATCTGAAAGGAGAGGAACTCAGCACTGCGGAGGCCTGGATTGCAGGGTGTGTGGGAAGGGGACCCATAGGAGAGACAGCCTCCCCACTGGTTAAGGCAAAGAGAAGAGATGATGCAGCCCCAGGGGAGGGGCACCCTGGAAAGCTGGGCTGATTGCCAGACCCCTCTCACTTTGTGGGTTGGAGTTTTGAAGGCTCCTTTGCAGGATGACCCCAGGAATTGGAGTTTCAAAGCTGATATTTGGGGCAGGATGGAGGGCTCACCCCGGTATGGGAATGTAGATGAGCCACACCCACACACACTACCGCCAATCGCTGACATTTTAGCTGAGACCTGAAAGCAATAATCCCCAGGGAGAGTGCTTTAATGGTGGAATTCCAGGCAGAGCAAGGACGAGTGGAGAAAACGGCTGGATACGTGCCCTCAGGTTGCACACGTACTTCAGGGCCATTCCACACCTAGGAAGAAACTGCCCTGCTTTGAAAAGCAGTTTCTCCCAAGTGCCTCAAGTGCTTGAGATATTTAATAACATTTCAGAGCATTAAAAACTCTGAAAGAAAAGAAAGCCTGCTACCTCTGAGGCCACATCCTCATCCCACCATGAAGATGCCTTGAGATCACAGGGCTTTGTGGTTTTAGTTGGGTTGGTTTCTTTGAAATGAGGGATTATTTTTAATGCGCCAAGACAAATCAGTTTCAAAAGATAAAGCTTATAATGTTGACTTTATTTCACCGTGGAAATTTTGTGCTCAAAGGTAAGAAACCATCTTATATAAAACAATCAAATAAATACATAAAAACATTAAAAAAATGAGTCACTTCAAAGGCGGCCACAGGGTTGAGGAAAAAGCCCCTTGTGGAATCAGAAGCAGGTGTCTGCAGCCAGGACTTCCTCTTAATGCCGCCTCAGCACTGTCAGGGAAAGAGAGAGGGTGATGATGGTTAGGGTGGGAGATGGAGGCAGGGGCTGAGCTTCCCTCATCGTGTGCCACCCACCACCCTGTTAGTCATCAGACGTTTGAGGCTTAATGCAACTCTCTGAGCCTCAGTTTCCTCATCTGTAAATTGGGGATTATCATTGCTCTGGTGATCCTGCTCTCTGCCTTTGAGACTATAGACAGTTTAGAGGAAACCAGGAGGAAATGTTTGGTTCTCTTTCTGCACCACTAGGGGGCTGCCAAATGATAAACAGACCCCCAAAGGAGATTCTGCCCCTTTGATAAGAGGTAGGAGGTAGTGAGAAGGTATTGTGGGCATGGTAATGAAAGAAGCCCACATTTACTAATTCCACAAAGGCACCCCTTGGCCCTGAAGGCTGTTAACAAGAAGAAGTGATGTCCAGGTGACCTTTTCTCAAAGAGTGTGGTTCCCAGAGACAACAAACCCCAAAGTGACTCTAACAGTGTCACACACTGGAATGGGGGAAGGCGGCCGGGGTGGCAGGGGGTGCTCACCTTTGCAGCCCAGGCCACTGGAGGAGCTGATCCGGTCCATCTTCCTCCCAAAGCAGCCAGACCCTTGCACCATCTTGGGGCTTCGTGGTGCCCGCAGGGTGTAGAGGACCATTTTGCGGTGCCCACGGATGCCCTCGGTGGCTACCTCCTGGGCCTTCCAGACACCTGTGGGACGGGGGCTCTCCTGGAGGGGCTCCAGGGATGTCTGCTCCACCTGCAGCTCCGACAGTTTGCCCTGCAAATGGTTGCGCTGCTCCTGCAATGGATGGGGGAGTCCAAGCCTCAGGGACCCACCCCTGGGCTCACCAGCCCTTCATGGCACCCAAGTGAACCGACTGCCTTGGGTACAGGGTCAGGGCACCCAGTCTCTCCATTTTCTGATTCCTTTATCACTAATTCCAAAGGAAAGATGAGGGCCTCTTAGGACAGCAGGTGAGGACCCTTTCATTGCTGCTGTCCAATCCCCCTGAGCTGCCCTCCGCTCTCACCTGTAACCCGGACGTTTCCAAGTCCGAGGCTGAACCGGGGCTGCCCAGCGGGTGGGAACGAGCTCCCAGGAAAGCCAGGTGCAAGAAGAGCAGGAGCAGGAGCGCCCGGGAAGGTGCTGTCTGGGGATCCATGTCTCTGGAGGGACTGCGGAGGCTGCTGCTGCTGCTTCTGCTGCTGCTGCTGCTTCTGCTGCTGCTGCTGCGATGCGTCCGGGTTTGCTTCCCACCTGCCCTCAGCCTGCGGGGTGCTCCTCCTGGCTCCTCGGGACACCGTGGCCTTTTATCCTGGAGCTGAGTGTCGGGCCTGCCCTGCCATGCAGGGTTATCTCTGATTTATCAGCCACATTCCGGGCCTCTGAGATCAGGGCCCGGGAATGAGCCCCTCCGCGCCTGCGACGTGGGAGGTGGAGACCGGGCAAAGCCGACCTTGTATAGCAATGGGCCGGGTCGGGCCGGGGTCAGGAACGCGCTGGAGACACAGACAAGTCCCCGTCTCCCGCTTCTTCCTTTCCTGCAAATGTCCGGGTGTCCTAGGTTGGCGCTTTCTTCCTGCCTCCCCACCCCACCGTTGCTGGAAAAGGCAGGGAGAACCCCGGCTTTCCGAGGCCCGACGTGAGCGCGGGGAGCACGAGGTGACTCACAGCGAAAACAGCCCCGGCCAAGACCCCGCCACCCGCGGCGCCTCTCCCCTCCCCGCGCGAGTTCCCTGGCCCGCACGTAGCGCAGCACCTGCTCGCCGCTGTGCACCCTGCCTGCCTGCGGGTCCTCGGGGGCGCCCTAGCCGCTGTCCGTGGTGCTGATCACCCGGAGGGAACTTGGAGCAAACTCTCAAGAGCTGCTCTCTTCAACGGGATTTTCAGGCCAGAAAGACCTGCGTGGAGCAAGGACAAGAGACCTCCGAGACCTTTCCCTATGCTCTCACAACCCGCCATCCTATAGCCCTTACAGCAACGGGATGCTGATTCCCCAGTGGCAATTCATTAAAAGCCTGGGTATGACCAGGAACTCCTGGAATGCTGACCCTTCTTTCACTCCTTAAAGGGAAGAGCAGATTTCGCTGGAACTTTGAGAGATAGGGTCCAGTGATGACGAAGTCACCCAAGAATGCCTTATATGTGTGTCCTCCAGGTGTCAACACCTCCTCTCCCCCACCAAGCCAACACAGGATGGAAAACAAAAGGATAGGCTGGGCGTGGTGGTTCACGCCTGTAATCCCAGCACTTTGGGAGGCTGAGGCGGGCGGATCACGAGGTCAGGAGATCGAGACCACGGTGAAACCCCGTCTCTACTAAAATTACCAAAAATTAGCTGGGCATGGTGGCAGGCGCCTGTAGTCCCAGCTACTCGGGAGGCTGAGGAAGGAGAATCACTTGAACCCAGGAGATGGAGGTTGCAGTGAGCTGAGAACATGCCACTGCACTCCAGCCTGGGTGACAGAGAGAGAAAAAAGAAAGAAAGAAAGAAAGAAAGAAAGAAAGAAAGAAAGAAAGAAAGAAAACAAAAGGATGGCTGGAATGATGGTTATCTATTTGCTGGGATACCAGAGATATGGGGAGTTCCCCTCTCCCAGTGCCTCCTTCATCTGACCACCCATGATCTAATTCTCATTAGCAGGTGGCCTGGTCCTCCTGTCTGTGGTTAGAAGTGAGGCTTTGAAGAGAAATGCCCCTGGGAAGAGTCATAGCAGCTTAAATAACCCCCTAAAGCATATATGACTGATGTCACTCCCCTTCCAGAGAATTGGTGTCAACAAGCAGCAGGCTGGAGGAGTGGAGCTGTCTATGAGGGGAGAAGAGTTACAGCAGAGAAGGGCAGCAATAAGAAACTGGGACCTCTAAGCAGATCTTGCCTAAAAAATAGCATCTGCCCCTGAGGTGAGAAAAGCACGGTTATTATTCCTCACTTCAGAGGAGGAAATGGTGTTCATGAATTAATCTACTTTCCAAAAGTCACACAATTGACACATGATAAAGCCTGGATTCTAACCAGTCTGATTAGTCTAACCAGGCAGTCTGATTCCAGACCTGAAGCTCATAATCACTGCCAGGGTGATCACAAGGTGTTTCTACAAAAAGCAAGCTTAGGTGAATACCCTGTCATCTATGAAGGCTCTGGGAGCTGTGCTGTGGGGGATGTGCAAGTCTAGTGGTGACTGTGTGTGCAGGAGAAAGAATGGGAAGTGGCTCAGATGAGCATTTTGCAGATGAAATATAAATGGAGGTGGGTGGGTAAGGGCTGTGTAAAGACACCAGTGCTGGAAATGTTCTGGGGGGCTGGGGTAGTTTTGTGTGTGTGTGTGTGTGTGTGCACATGAGCATGCCACAGTAAGAGTATCAAAAGGCTAAGAGGAAGTTAAAGAGGTAAGAAAATTCAGCCAAGTGCAGAGGGGAGTCAGTGGGTGAGAGGCTGCTGAGGGTGCTGAGAGCCCCTCATGGTGGGTACCATGAGATAAAGGGTTCAGAGCAAGGCAGGATTCATCAACCAGCACCATCAAAAACTGACTCTGCATCTCACCAGAGCCTCACTTTGCTCTTTGGCAAAATGGACAGTCCTTGCAAGGACTAAAAGGAAAAAAAATGATGTCTGCAAAAGCCCGTGGCACTGTATAAAGGGCCAAATAATTAGTAGTACAAGAGAGTTGGTCTTTACACTGAAGGAGATTGTGATCTCACTGGGGAGACAAAGTGACCCCAAGTGAGACAATTAAGTGTCTAAGTGTCATACACTCTGACAGAGTTTCTATCTGTCCCCAGTGGAGGGGACTGTGGGAGAAGACTTGAGGAAGACACAGAACTAGACACATCCTCCAAGGCCTGCTGTCCAGGGAGGAGGATATGTTGTCAACCAACTCTCACACCAGATCAGCCCCATCAACATTTATCAAGGGCCTGTCATATGCTATGTGCTTTCCAAGTCTATTTAATGAAGCTAATCATAACACCTCTGTTGGAGCATTAATGTACAAGGATTAAATTTGATGATGTCTGTGGTAGGCTGAATAATAGTCCCCAAAAGATGTCCATATCCTAATCCCCAGAATCTGTGAATATACTACTTTACATGGTAAAAAGGACTTTGCAGGTGTGGTTAAGTTAAGGACCTCAAGGTCGAGAGATTCTCCTGGATTATTCAGGAAGGCTCAATGTCATCACAAGGGTCCTTATAAGAGGGAAGCCAGAGGATCAAAGTCAGAGGGACAAAATGTAAGGATGGCAACAGGTCAGAGAGGAGAGAAGAGACTACACTGCTGGCTTTGAAGATAGAGGAAGGGGCCATGAGCCAAGGAATGTAATCAGCTTCTAGAAGTTGGAAAGGGCAAAGAAATGGATTTTTCCCTAGAGCTTCCAGAAGGAATATGGGCCTGCCAATACCTTAGTTTTAGCCCAGTGAAACAGATTTCAGACTTCTGATGTCTGGAACTGTAAGAAAATAAAATCATGTTCTTTTAAGCCAACAAGCTTGTGAGACTTTGTTTCAGCAGCAATGGGAAATTAATAGAGTATATGTCAAATGCCAAGCATAGTATCTCTCCCATAGTAAGCCCTCAGCAAAGGTTGTTGTGGTAGAAGTATTGGTTCCCCACCACCATCCAACTCTAAGTGCTTAATCTGGCCACAGAGAAAGAAATAAGACGCTTAAGTCATTCAACAAACTTTCACCGAGACCCTGGGGTCACAGTAGCCCAGAGCCAAGACTGAAATCACAGTCTGGACTCAATTTCACATCAACTTCTTGCTACCTCTGTGTGTTGGGCAAGTTGCTTCCTCTCTCTCCTTGTTTTCTCATGGCTACCTCATAGGGTTGTTGTGAGCATAAAATGAGACTGTGCAGGTGAAAATCTAATATTTCTGCTGGAAGGTGGGGATACATAATGGACAAGAAAGTCCCTGCCATTGAGAAGCTTACAGTGCAGGAGGAAAGATGGGCACAATCACAGGCTCCCCAGGCTGCCACAGTGAGTGACAGATACAGTGGCAGCGAGTCCTGGATGCTCTGTGAGCACAGCAGGAGTGCGCAGTCGAGAAGGGAGTTTGTTGGAGAAGGTGGGGCTGGGCTAAGGCTTTGAAGGATAAGAATGAGTTAGCCACAAGAAGGAAGATGGAAGATGGGGCGGGCACTCTGGGCAGAGCAGATGCACAATCAGAGGCTAGAAGGGCTGGTTAATGGATCAGGTACCACCCCTATGCTCTCTGCAGAAGGAAGAAGCTGTGCAGAATACAAGGTTTGACTAGTCAGAGAGCAGGACTCCAGCTGCAAGATTTTTCTGTAGCTTCCCTCTGGCCTCAATCTCCAGTCTAGTCCTGGGCAGCCAAAGTGGATGGTATGAGAGCACTGGGCACCTGGGGGAAGCAAAGGAGGAAACAGAGGAGCACTGACCCAGGAGGCAGGAGGCAGGCTCGTCTCTGCCCGTGGCTGACTCACAGTGTGGCTCTGTTCCAGGGATTCTTTTTTTTTTTTTTTTTTTAATTTTTTTGAGATGCAGTCTTCCTCTGTCACCCAGGCTGGAATGCAGTGGTGCGATCTCAGCTCACTGCAACCTCCGCCTCCTGGGTTCAAGCAATTCTCCTGTCTCAGCCTCCCGAATAGCTGGGACTACAGGCACGTGCCACCACACCCAACTAATTTTTTATTTTTAGTAGAGATGGGGTTTCACCGTGTTGGCCAGGCTGGTCTCGAACTCCTGACCTCAGGTGATCCACCTGCCTCTGCCTCCCAAATTGCTGGGATTACAGATGTGAGTCACCGCGCCCGGCCTGTTCCGAGGATTCTGCTCGGTTTGCTTCTCTGTTCTAGGATGGTTTCCCTTTGTGTAGAGTGAAAGGATTAGACTAAGGTTTCTGCCAGGCACAAAAGCCCTAGCTGTAATAAGTCAACTCACCCTATATGTATACTATACACATTTTTTTTTGGAGACAGAGTCTCACTCTGTCACCCAGGCTGGAGTGCAGTGGGGCTACCTTGGCTCACTGCAGCCTTGACTCCCCCAGGCTAAAGCGATTCTCCTGCCTCAGCCCCCTGAGTAGCTGAGACTACAGGCATGCACCACCACACCTGGCTAACTTTTAGAAATTTTTCATATTTTTTGTAGAGACAGGGTTTCGCCATGTTGCCTGGGCTGGTCTTGAATTCCTAAGCTCAAGAGATCCTCCTGCCTTGGCCTCCCAAAGTGCTGTGATTACTGCTGTGAGCCACCACGCCTGGCCAGCTTACCCCATTTTATAGGTGAGTTTGCTAGCTCCCACTTCCCCAGTAGTGCCTCTGTCTTCTGTGACCCTTAGACTTCCTCCAAAAGCCAGAAACCACCTGCATAGGGCCATCAGGCCCTTCACAGCTGTGGCAGACATGCAGGTGTGCACACAAGTGTGTGTGTGTGTGTGTGTGTTAGGGGGTGCTTTGGAAACCAGCATGGGTCTGTAGACCTTCTCTGCTCTTGAAGTAAATCTCTAGACATGGTTAACAGAGGGAGGGCTGTGCTTGGCAGCTTGAAAGAAAATAATTACTAATTCCCACCACTCAGTCTGGTGTGGTGGTGCACACCTGTAATCCCAGCACTTTGGAAGGCCCAGGTGGGAGGATTGCTTGAACCCAGAAGTTGAAGGCCAGCCTGGGCAACATCATGAGACCCTGCCTCTACAAAAAAAAAAAAAAAGAAAGAAAGAAATTAATTAAATAAAATAAAAAATAGCCGGGTATGGTGGTGTCACCTATAGTCCTAGCTACCTGGAAGGCTGAAACGGGAGGATCACCTGAGCCCAGGAGCCCAGGATCACCCCACTACACTCCAGCCTGGGCGACAGAGTGAGACCTTGTCTTCAACAATAACAACAATAACAACAACAAAACCAAAAACTTCCAACCCTCCATGTCCAGCCTCACCAGCAATTTCTGAGCATAGAAATTACTGTGTGTTGCCAGGTAATATTCTCTCTCTCTCTCTCTGTCTCCCCCGCCCCCACTTCCTCCCTCCCTCCCTCCCCTTGCTTAGGAACAAGGGACTCTGAAAGGGTCACCTTATCCTTCCTACCACCTCCAGAAAGAACTGTGCTGCACCCATATTTTCCCCATCGCTGGCATTCTGGTGACAGCATTCAAGTCCCTGGATCCAGCAATGCCTGATGTCAATCTACTTTGGACTTTGCAGTTATGTGAGCCAATAAACCTGCCCCTTCGACCTCTTTTTCCCCAAAGCAACTTAAGTTAGATTTCTGTCACTTCCATTCTAAAGATTCTTAACTGACAGTCTCCAAAAGAAACTGCCTGCCTTTTTCTTAGAAATGTTTGAAAACAAGATATTTCAGCCCTCGATAACAGCCGGAGTCTCAGAGTCTTTGCAGACAAATGTCCTGAACATTGTCTGATTTAACTCTCTCCTTTTGTAATGCGAGTTAGTCCCCTTTGGTCAGACAAAAAGCAGAAAATGTGTTCAACAACCTTAAGGACCTGGAGAGAAAAATCAGAAGCCTGGCTTTCTTCACGTCTCTCAACAGCAGGGGCATGGCTCAGCAGGTGTGAGGCTGCCGGAGAAAGGATGAGAGGTCTGTCCCAGAATCTCACCCTATCACCCAGGCTGGAGTGCAGTGGTGCAATCTCGGCTCACTGCAACAAACCTCCACCTCCAGGGTTCAACAGAGTCTCATCCTCAGCCTCCTGAGTAGCTGGGATTACAGGCATGTGCCACCACACCCAGCTAATTTTTGTATTTTTAGTAGAGACAGGGTTTTGCCATATTGGCGAGGCTGGTCTCAAACTCCCGGCCTCAAGTGATCCGCCTGCCTCAGCCTCCCAAAGTGCTGGGATTACAGGTGTGAGCCACTGCACCCAGCTGAAAGCGTGGTCTTAAAATGAATGATGATGATGGGGAGTATTGGAGGAAAGGGGTCGGGGCATCTTCTTCCTGGTTAGTTTCTACAGGATCCATAATTTCCTCCTGTAGTTGTTTGCCAGGGCTGCAGTAACAAAGTACCACAGACAGGGGGCTTGAACAACAGATGTGTACTGTCTATCAGTTCTGGGGACTGGGAGTCCAAGATCAAGGTGTGGGTGGGGCTGGTTCTCCTGAGGCCTCTTTCTTTGGCTGCAGATGCCATCTCTTCCTGTGTCCTCCCGTGGTCTCCCTCTGTACATATCTGTGTCCTAACCTCCTCTTTTTTTTTTTTTTTTTTTTTCTGGATACAGAGTTTCACTCTTGTCGCCCAGGCTGGAGTGCAATGGCGCAATCTCGGCTCACTGCAACCTTCACCTCCCGGGTTCAAGCGATTCTCCTGCCTCAGCCTCCCGAGTAGCTGAGATCACAGGCGTGCACCACTACGCCCGGCTAATTTTTGTATTTTTAGTAGGGATAGGGTTTCTCCATGTTGGTCAGGCTGGTCTCAAACTCCCGACCTCAGGTGATCCACCCACCTCGGCCTCCCAAAGTGCTGGGATTACAGGCACGAGCCACTGTGCCTGGCCTCCTCTTCTTATAAGAACACCAGTCATATTGGATTAGGGCCCACCCTAATGACCACATTTCAAAGTATAGGTTGGTGCAAAAGTCATTGTGGTTTTGGCCATGAAATGTAATGGCAAACTGCAATGATTTTTGAACCAACCTGATAATTACCCCTTTAAAGGCCCTGTCTTCAAATATAGTCACATTCTGAGATACTGAGGTTAACTTTTTTTGAGATAGGATCTCACTCTGTTGCCCAGGCCGGAGGACAGTGGTGCAATCATGGTCCACTGCAGCCTTGACCTCCCAGGCTCAAGCAATCCTTCCACCTCAGCCTCCTGAGCCGCTGGACTACAGGCACACACCACCACGTCCAGCCAATTTTTAGATTTTTTGTAGAGACAGGGTCTCCCTATGTTGCCCAGGCTGGTCTCGAACTCCTGGGCTCAATCGTTCTTCTTGCCTCTGCCTCACAAAGTGCTAGAATTACAGGCGTGAGACACCACACCCAGCCAGATTTCAACATACGAATTTGGGGGGACACAGTTCAGTTCGGTTCATTACACCCCCTTACTCCCTCATTTCTGTTCATTGCCACATCTCCAAGGGCCACCACCACTCTCTATTGTTCTGATGATTTTCAATGTCCAACAAACCGCCCCAAACTTAGTGGCTTAAAAGAACAATCACTTGATTGTATCTCGTGGTCCTAGGGGTGGATGAGGCTCAGCTGCATGACTGTCACTTGGGGTCTTTCATGTGGTTGTTCAGATGGCGGCTGAGTCAGGAGTCACCTGAAGATTTCATCCATGCCTCTTACCTGGGCTGCAATGGCGAGGACAGCTGGAGGCTGGTCCATCGTGTCTGTCTCCATGCAGCCTCCTTGTGTGGCCAGCCTGAATTCCTCAGTGGTGATGGCCTTCCCCACAGCAAGTGGTCCAAAGTGGAAGCTGCCAGTCCTCTTCTAGGAACTGGCCCGGTGTCTCCTTCATCATTTTCTATTGGTTAAAACAGTCACAGGTGGCCAGACGCGGTGGCTCATGCCTGTCATCCCAGCACTTTGGGAGGCTGAGATGGCCAGATCACCTGAGGTCGGGAGTTCAAGACCAGCCTGAACAACATAGAGAAACCCCATCTCTACTAAAAATACAAAATTAGCTGGGCGTGGTGGTGCATGACTGTAATCCCAGCTACTTGGGAGGCTGAAGCAGGAGAATCGCTTGAACCTGGGAGGCGGAGGTTGTGATGAGCCAAGATCGCACCATTGCACTCCAGCCTGGGCAACAAGAGCAAAACTCCATCTCAAAAAAACCAAACCAAACCAAAAAAAAAAAAAACAGTCCCGGGGGCCGGGCACCATGGCTCATACCTATAGTCCCAGCATTTTGGGAAACCAAGGCAGGAGGATTGCTTGAGCCCAGGAGTTTGAGATCACCCTGGCCAGCATAGCCAGACACGATCTCCACGAAAAATAAAAACAAAAATATTAGCTGGTCATGGTGACCTGCGCCTGTAATCCCAGCTACTTGCAAGGCTGAGGTGGGAGGATCACCGGCACTCCAGCCTGGGCGACAGAGTGAGATCCCATAACAAAACAAAACAAAAATAGTCACAGGGAAACCCAGACATAAGAGAGTAGAGGAATGGATTCTGCCTCTCAGTGGGGAACTACATGCATCTATAGGAAAGGAGAGAATTGGTGGCCACCATCCTGAAGATGAACGACCTCATCCATTAATCAGATTCTCTCCCAGAGGCAATGCGTTATTGAGGCTGCTGGCTTTGAGCCATTCACTTCCAACTTTCTTTCTTGTAGCTGGCGCTGTGAGCCACTGAGTCCCAAACCTGTGTTTGGTATCTGGACGCTCAGTGCTGGCCTTTCCCTTTCTGAAGATGACTCTGTGTGTACTTTGTTTATTAACTCTGCTCCCTTCTCCCTCCTCTTGATACTGTGCCTTTTTTTTCTTTCTTTCTTTTTTTTTTTTTTTTTTTGACACAGGGTCTTGCTGTGTCCCCCAGGCTGGAGGGCAGTGGATCAATCATCTGCACACTGCAGTCTCCACTTCTTGGCCCCAAGTGATTCTCCCACCTCAGCCTCCCAAGTAGCTGGGACCACAGGCCTGTGCCACCACACCCAGCTAATTTTTTGGTATTTTTTGTAGTGACAGGGTTTCACCAGGTTGCCCGGGCTGGTCTCGAACTCCTGAACTCAAGCGATCCTCCCATCTCAGCCTCCCAAAGTGCTGGGATTACAGGCGTAAGCCACCACACCCGGCCTGTGTTGAGTCCTCTAAGCCTCCCTTGCCCTGTTGACCCTGCTCAATACCTACAGTGGCAGCAGGAGGTCTGCTGGAATTTGGTGGCTTTTTTCTACTTGCGGGTTATCTGAAGTTTATTGTGTTCTGTCTCCTAGTAATGTTGAAGGATTGAGTCATGGCTTCATTTGCATTCTTTGTTGACCTTATACATTTAGGTGAGGATGCATTCAAAGATTTTAACTCAGATGGGCACCATTAACCTTGCTAGTACACTTTAGCTGTATTAGCTCAGCCTTCAAAGCATCCCTAGGATAAATTATTACCCCCATTAGATGGATGAATATCCTTGATAGATGGTGGTTGCCTTTCGTGCTGGGAATCTTTAGTCGCCCGTGCAGACCCCTCTCCATCCTTCCCTCCCCTTTTCAACACTCATGAGGCTGACTTTTACGGCTTATGTTGGATTCAATGAATGGTGGTGAGCAGCAGAATATCAGCAGGAGAAAGAGAAGAGAGGGAGTCCAGGGTGTTTTTTTTCTGCCAGCTCTGACTTGCCGTGCCACCTAGCGTTGGCACCTACCACTTCCCCAGCTCTCTCTGTGTCAGGATCCTGCAGACTTAAGGGTGACAATCTGGCTGCTGCTGTTTTCCCTGGGCACAATTTCTAGTGGTTTCTGTATCTATGTGCCTTTATTTATTTTTATTTTTGATATTTTTTTAGACAGGGTCTCACTCTGTCACCCAGCTTGGAATGCAGTGGTGTGATCATGGCTCATTGCAGCCTCCAACTTCCTGGGCTCAGGTGATCCTCCTGCCTCAGCCTCTCAAGTAGTTGAATCCACAGGCATGCACCACCATACCTCACTGATTTTTAATTTTTTTTAGAGATGGGGTCTCACTGTGTTGCCCAGGCTGGTCTCAAACTCCCAGACTCAAGGGATCCTCCCATCTCAGCCTCCCAAGGTGCTAGGATAGCAGGCATGAGCTACTTCACCTGGCCTCTGAATGCCTTTATACACTATGCCTACATCTTTGTAAAGTCTTTATTAACGTTTCTTGAATTGTCCTAATGTGAGTGTGCTATTGGTTTTCGGCTAGGACCCTCACTGATACCTTTATCATCATCACCATCATCATGGCCATCAACATGACCTCCACCACATGTTTTCGAGCTTGAGCTTGGTGGCTGTTCCTCCCAGTTATACCTGCTGTGCCTGCCGTTTGGACAATTCTCATAGTTTGTCGGGGCAGGGCTGGTTGAGCTAAGCCCTCTGGGTTGGGGAGAAGGGAGCATCCCAGGCCTGAAAATGGGGCAGGAGGAAGCCAGGGTGGTCACAGGATGGCTCTGCTAGGGACTTATTTTAAGGTAGCTCTTGGGGGCCCGTCAACCACCCGCAGCCACTATCTCCTGCAAGGCTCCCAGGACATACAGTCTTGGGGAGTGAGGGTGCCTCACACATACCTTTCCACTGAGCTCTCCTTCCCAGCCTGGCTGCTCTGGCCTGCAGCACTGGAGCTGGGCCATCAGGCGCTCACATCTTCTTCCTGCTGGAGGGGCCGGAGTGGGCTCAGAGGCTCTAGATGCCTCTAGATGGCCATGGATCAGGGAGCAGCTGGGCAGCCTCCAGTTCTCCCCAGGACAGAACAGCCCCTGTGACCTGTGTCCTGACAGGGACAGGGAGGGCAGGCAGGGCCACTCAGAGGTGGCACCCAACAAGCTCTCTTTCCCTAGTCACTGCATTTATCCTTGGAAAGGCCCTAATTCACTCATTCATTCCACCAAGATTTACTGAATGCCTACTCTGCTCTAGATACTGAGGATACAGTAACGAACAAAAGAGATAACATCCCTGTCTTGGGGGAGCTTCTGTTCTAGTGGAGGGGAGATGAACAATAACCCAAATCACTAGAGTATTTTGTGTCTTAGAAGGTGACCATGCTGGCCAGGTGCAGTGGCTCACGCCTGTAATCCTAGCACTTTGGGAGACCGAGGCAGGTGGGTCACCTAAAGTCAGGAATTCGAGACCAGCCTGGCCAACATGGCAAAGCCCCGTCTCTACTAAAAATACAAAAATTAGCTGGGCGTGGTGGTGGGTGCCTGTAATCCCAGCTACTAGGGAGGCTGAGGCAGGAGAATCCTTGAACCTGGGAGGCGGAGGTTGCAGTGAGCCAAGATGGCACCACTGCACTCCAGCCTGGGGGACAGAGTAAGACAAAAAAAGGAGAAGGTGTCCATGCTTGCTAAGGAGGAAAATGAAGTAGAGTGAAGGGAGGGGCTGCTGGGAGTTGGGCTTTTAGCAGGAAGGTCAGGGAAGAGCTCACTACGGAGGTGTGTTGGAACAAAGACTTAGAAGATATTTAAGGGAAGAGGCCAGGCTTGGTGGCTCATGCCCGTAATCCCAGCACTTTGGGATCCCGAAGCTGGTGGATCACTTGAGCCCAGGAGCTCAAGGCCAGCCTGAGCAACATGGTGAAACCCCATCTGTACAAAAAATATAAAAGTTAGCTGGGGTGGTGGCGTGCCCTATAGTCCCAGCTACTTGGAAGGCTGAGACAGAAAAATCGCTTGAGCCCGAGAGATAGAGGTGGCAGCAGTGAGCCAAGATTGCACCCTTGCACTCCAACCTGGGTGACAAGAGTGAAACCCTGCCTAAAAATATATACATATATATATTTAAGGACACAGGCCAGGCACAGTGTCTCATGCCTGTAATCCCAGCACTTTGGGAAGCTAAGGCAGGAGGATCACTTGAGCCCAGCCTGGGTAACATAGCAGTGAGACCCTTATGTCTATAAAAATAAAAGAGAATTTAGAAGATATTTAATGGAACAGTGTTCCAGGAAGGAGGAACAGCCAGTGCAAAGGCCCTGCGTGTGTCTGAAACATACAAGAACCAGAAGGCAGTGTTGGGGAGTGAAGTGAGTGAGGAGAGACACGTAGGAAATGGGCTCAGAGAAGCCGTCAGGGTGCGACAAAGCACAGCCTTCCAGGTATGACTCGGAGTCACTTTACTCCAAGTCAGATGGGAGCCATGGAGTGTGTTGTTGTTTGTTTGTTTGTTTGTTTGTTTTTTCGAGATGGAGTCTCACTCTGTCGCCCAGGCTGGAGTGCTGTGGTGTGATCTCGGCTCACTGTAATCTCCGCCTCCTGGGTTCAAGCGATTCTCCTGCCTCAGCCTCCCAAGTAGCTAAGATTACAGGTGCCTGCCACCACGCCCCGCTAATTTTTATACTTTTAGTAGAGGCAGGGTTTCATTGTGTCGGCCAGGCTGGTCTTGAATTCCTGACCTCATGATCTGCCCACCTCAGCCCCGCAAAGTCCTGGGATTATAAGCATGAGCCACCGTGCCCGACCAGCCATGGAGTGTATTGAGCCAAGGAGAAATATGATCTGACTTTGATTAAGTGTGGCCATGCCTGTCTGGAGAGCTGGCCCCAATATCTGGCTTCTTCTGATTCTTTCCATCCCCTTCAGAGGTCTGCGTCCCAGCCCCAAGGGACTCCTCCTCCAAGCTTCTAAGTTTTAACAACTTCAGCCTCTTTCCTTCATTGCCCTTGTCCAAGAACGGTAGCTACTTCCTGCAGTTTCTCTGTCCGTGACACTTAGTGTTTTCTCTTTGCCTTTTCAAGTTTTCAATATCTAGTTAACACTTTTATATACTAAGTTCTCTCTGTTAGAATAACTGGCATGGTTCCTGTCTCCAAGTGGACCCTGGCTGCACTCTCAATGGTAGACATCCAACTGTGAATAAGACTTTGTCTCTAGGTCTCCCTCTGTCACCCAGGCTGGAGTGCAGTGGCGTGATCATGGCTCACAGCAGCCTCAAACCCCTGGGCTTATGCCATTCTCCCACCTCAGCTTCCCTAGCAGCTGGGACTACAGGTAGGTGCCACCACGTCTAGCTAATTTCTGTTTTGTTTTTTTTTGGTGGGGGGGTTGGGGGCAGGTAGAGATGGGGTCTCTATATTGCTCAGGCTGATCTCAAACTCCTGGCCTCAAATGATCCTCCCACCCCAGCCTCCCAAAGTGCTGGGATTACAGGTGTGAGCCATTGTGCCAGCCTCAAGCAATGATCTTGAAGTTGGTTGCAAGGAAAATGCCTTCCCTGCATTTGTTTCCCAGGGCTGCTATAACAAATGGCCACCAACTCGGCAGCTTCAAACAACAGAAAAGCATCTTTCATCATTCAGGAAGTCAGAAACCCAAAATCAAGATGCTGTCCAGGCCGAGCTGCTTCTGGGGCTATAGGGGAGATCTTTCCCGGCCCCTCTAGCTCCTGACAGCTTCAGGCGTTCCTCAGCTCATACATGCACCACTCCCATCTCTGACTCTGTCCTCACATGACCTTCTCTGCATCTCTGTGTCTCAAATGTCTCTCTCCCTTTCTTTTATAAGGACCCCTGTCACTGGGCTTAGGACCCACCCTAGATCTAGGATGATCTCTTCTCGAGATCTTTAATTTCATGACGTCTGCAATGACCTTTGTTCCACATAAGATCACACTCACAAGTTCCAGGAGCTGGGAAATGAATATATCTTTTTGGAGGCCACCTTTCAGTACATTCTTCGGTGGCTTGTCTGTTTCCCCCTCTGGGATGGAAGCTGCACAGGACATGTACTTGGAATGGCTGGTGCAGGACTGGACACATGGAAGGAGCCTCACCAAAGGTGTGTTGCCTGAGCAATGTTTACTATGTTTACATATTTTACATTTACATGTTTTAATCCATATTTTAACAATCTATGTACAGGTTTTTTTGCTTTGTGTTTTTTGAGACAGGGTCTTGCTCTGTCACCCAGGCTGGAGTGCAGTGGTGTGATCACAGCTCACTGCAGCCTTGACCTCCTGGGCTCAAGTGATCCTCCCCGCTCAGGCTCCCAAGTAGCTGGGACTACAGGCAAGCACCACCACACCTGGCTAATTTGGGGGGGATTTTTTTTTTTTTTTTTTTGTAGAGACGGGATTTCACCATGTTGCCCAGGCTGGTCTCAAACTCCTGAGCTCAAGTAATCCTCCCACCTTTGCCTCCCAAAGGGTTGGGATTACCGGCGTAAGCCCCGGTGCCTGGCCTGTACTGAGTCCTTTAAGCCTCCCTTGACCTGTTGACCCTGCTCATGACCTACAGAGGCAGCGGAGGTCTGCTGGTATTTGGTGGTTTTTTTCTACCTGCAGATTATTTGAAGTTTGTTGGGTTCTGTCACCTAGTAATGTTGAAGGAGTGAGTCACGGCTTCATTTGCATTCTTTGTTGAGTTTTTACATTTAGGTGAGGATGTGTGCAAAGATTTGAACTCAGGTGGTTGCCATTAACCTTGATAGTACACTTTAGCTATATTAACTCAGCCTTAGCAACAGCCCTAGGATAAATTATTATCCCCGTTAGATGGATGAATAGCCTTGATAGATAGCGGTTGCCTTTCGTGCTGGGAATCTTTAGTCGCCCCTGCAGACCCCTCTCCATCCTTCCCTCCCCTGCTCAGCACTTGTGAGGCTGCCTTTTATAGCTTATATTGGATCCAATGATTGTTAGGGGCAGCAAAATATCAGCAGGAGAAAGAGAAGAGAGGAAGCTCAGGGTGTTTTTTTCTGCCACACTGCAGTCCCCGAGGAGGGTCACACAGCGCACGTCCCAGCCGGGCATTGTTAACTTAAACTATGGTGTGAACGCCGCCGCCTCTCACTCATGGGTCACTGTGAACAGCAAACACATGGCACCTTGGATCCTGCAGACGCGCTGGCAGTGGAGAAAGGGAGGGAGCCAGCCACGCCTGGGGGTCACTCTCATGAATGGCATAGAGTGGGGGCCACACGTGAGGACAGGAAGCATGAATGGCCGTCCCAGAACATCCACATGAGGGTTATTAATAGAGCCGTCCCAGGAGAGGACGCACTGTGCTTGGGAGGGACAACCGAGGAACAGAGCAGGCTGGACCGTAAGAAGTCCTGTGACATGTGGGAAATGAGGGAGGCGCTGGCAGGCCACCAAAGGCCCTCTGGCTGCCTCTCTTCCCCGACCTTACTCCCCAGTGAAGGTGGCCACTGCCACTCGGGCTCTGCGTTCTAGGCCCTCCGAGGCTGGCTGCATCCTCCTGGGTGTGCTTGATGACCCAGGAGCCATGTCCCTCCATTTAAAGGGCTGTGCGGAGCCTGAGGGGCTGGGAACATAGGCAGGCCATGACTGGGAAATCAGACAGGGCCATTGTGAGTTGAATCATGTCCCCAAAATTCATGTCCACCCAGAGCCTCAGTGTGTGACCTTGTTTGGAAAAGAGATCTGTGCAGATATCATTTGTTGGGATGAGATCATACTGGATTAGGGTAGGTCCTGGTCCAATACGGCTGATGTCCTTGTAAGAAGAGGAGAGATGCAGACACAGACAGGCAGGCGGGAGGCCGAGTAAAAGCCGAGGCAGAGGCTGCAGCGATGCATGTACAAGCCAAGGAACACCCCTGATTCCCAGCAACCCTGGAGGCTGGGAGAGGCAAGGACGGCCCCTCCCTAGAGTCCTCAGGGAAGGCATGGCCCGGTCCACGGTCTCAGCCTGTTGGCCTCTGGAACCGTAAGGAGACCATTTCTGTTGTTTGAAGCCACCCACTTTGCGGTGCTTTCTTAGGACAGCCACAGTAAACGAACCCAGGCATCTTGTATTTGCAAAGGGTATTTGCTGTGGGCCTCACTGCATCCTTAGTTTTGCTTTAGGTCTTTGGGAGACTTGGCCTGTCCTGGGGCAGCCCCATGCAGCGGTGATGCAGAAGTCAGGAACTGCATTCGGCCTGCCTGGGTTCGAATGTCAGTCCGGCCTCCTCCTAGTGGTGGCAGATTGAATCTCCAAAGATGGCCACGAGCTGCCCCACCCCATGTGCTCCCACCATGGGACACCGACACTCCTCCCATCAGAAGCAGAGTCCACGTTCCCTCCTCTTGAATCTGGACGGGCCTGGGCCTGTGGCAGAAGTGACGCTCTGTGACTTCTCAGACTAGGTTATAGCATTGAAGTAGCTTCCACTTTCCTCACCAGAGCACTTGCCTGGGAGCCCTGGGGCAACCATGGTGTGAGGAAGCCCAAAGCCACCGCTGGAGAAGCCCTGAGACTCCATGAAGAGAAATGCCTGGCCAGTCCCCTCCTGTTCCGACTCCAGCCACTGTCTGACTGCAGTAGCATGAAAGACCCTGAGACAGAGCCACACAAAATCCCAAATTCTGGCCAGGCGCGGCAGCTCACGCTTGTAATCCCAGCACTTTGGGAGGCCAAGCGGGCAGATCTCTTGAGGTCAGGAGTTTGAGACCAGCCTGGTCAACATGGCAAAACCCCATCTCTACTAAAAATACAAAAAATTAGCCGAGTGTGGTGGTGGGCACCTGTAGTCCCAGCTACTGGGGAGGCTGAGGCAGGAGAATTGTTTGATCCTGGGAAGGCAGAGGTTGCAGTGACTCGAGATCGCGCCACTGCACTCCAGCCTGGGTGATAGGACAAAACTCCGTCTTAAAAAAAAAAAAAAAAAAATCCCAAATTCCTGACCCATGGAAACCAAGAGTGGGAATAAAATGATTGTTGTTTTAAGCCACCAAGTAATTTGGGGCTAATTTGTTACATAGCAACAGATAGTGAATACAGGGGAGTACCATGATTTCTGTTGTATAAATGAGGAAAATGAGGCATCCGTTCATCCATTCAACTATTTATTGAGTGCTTGCTGTGTGCCAAGCACTGTCTGAGCACTGGGATCACAGCAGAAACAAGGAAAACAGGACCCCTCATTTTTGGAGCACAAGATACAGACAGGCTTAGTAATGGCTGAACTTTAATCTAATCTAATCTAATCTTCAATTCTGTGATCCTAATGCCCAGGACTTTCTCACCCTACAAAGAAAGTCCTCTGAGGCTGAATTCTTGTCTCTCACCCCAGCTTCTTCCTCCAGTGGAGGTGAGAGAGAGAACTGAACCCTTCCCGTTGGAAGTTCAGCTCCATCCCCGGGGCGAAGAAGGCAGACAGTGTTTTCTGCCCCACGTTACCCTATTGTTGGGGGTTAGCATCAGGCACTTGGGCTCCCAGAGGAAGCTTTGAGGAGGGAGGAGAGTGGCGGGAATGTCCCAGGGTGTGAGCACTTGGGGAATAAAGCCAACCAAGAGCTTTTGCCTCGCTCCCCAGCACCTACTGTGCTTATCTTAATGGGATCACTTTTCTAGCATGATGTGAAGTAGCTTTGGACAGAACTCCAAACCTTAGAGAGATCATTTGAAAATACCATTTGGGCTGGGCGCCGTGGCTCACGCCCATGATGTCAGCACTTTGGGAGGCCGAGGCAGGTAGATCACTTGAGATCAGGAGTACGAGAGCAGCCAGGCCAACATGATGAAATCCCATCTCTACTAAAAATACAAAAATTAGCCAGGTGTGGTGGCGCACGCCTGTAGTCCCAGCTACTCAGGAGGCTGAGGCAGGAGAATGGCTTGAACCCAGGAGGCGGAGGTTGCAGTGAGCTGAGATGGCACCACTGCACTCCAGCCTGGGCAACAGAGCAAAACTCTGTCTCAAATACACACACACACACATATATATGCACATATATATGTGCGTGTGTGTTCATGTAAATATATATATGTGTGTGTGTTCATGTAAGTATATATGTGTGTGTGTGTGTGTGTATATATATATAAAATTGTTCATCATAAGTGACAGATGACTCCTGTTCTCGGGAGCCCATCAGCCATCAGTCTGTTTTTTTGTCTCTGACTGTGGGGTGAGGGTCATACTCAAGCCATTTATTCAAGAACCACATGACTCCCTGCTTGACTTAGATCCCAGTTCCAGCAGAGCTGTCTGCTGTGCTCTGAGAGCGAGCAGTTCCTTCTGTCTGGGTGAGTTTTTAAGTTCATGCCCACAGGCTGGTCCCCGTCACCAAGACAGGTCCGCTGTTCTCAGCCTCAAAAACAAACAAATGAACAAACAAGAATGAAGAGGACTATTTATTTATTTATTCCAGAGACAGCATTTTGCTCTGTCACCCAGGGTGGAGGGCAGTGGCATGATCACAGCTCACTGCAGCCTCAAACTCCTGGGCTCAAGTGATCCTCCCACCTCAGCCTCCTGAGTTGCCAGGACTACAGGCGTGCAACACCACAGCCCAGCTAACTTTTCTTTTTTTTTTTTTTTTGTAGAGATGGGGTCTCCCTATGTTGCCCAGGCTGGTCTTGACCTCCTGGGCTCAAGGGATCCTCCTGCCTCAGCCTCCCAATGTGCTGGGATAACAGGCATGAGCCACTGCACCCGGCCAAAGGGAGCTTTAAAAATCATCCAGAGCAACTTCCGCAGGCAGCTGCATAAGCTGCGATACCCACCGGACATCAGAGCCACCTTTGCGTTCACCCTGGGCTCTGCCTATACACTTGGCCGGCCACCCCAAGTCACCAAGGACAAGGGTCCTTCCCTCAGAACCCTGTCCCACAACCTGGTCAAAAACGCCAAGAAGACCATCAGGCACCAGCATGTCTCTCTTAAGAAGTACAACCCCCCAAGCTGGCAGCACCTGGGCCAGCTGCCCCCTGAAGACCAAGGGGACGAGATCTCAGTGTCAGAGGAGCTGGAGCCCAGCACGCTGACCCCGGCCGCAGCTCTGAAGCCCTCAGACCGCATGACCATCAGCAGCCTGGTGGAAGAGGCTTGCTGCCGCAACTAGCAGTGCCTCGGGCTGGGCACCCTGAGCAGCAGCCTGAGCTGGGCCAAAGCCCTTCCGCATTTCTCTGGACAACCGCATGTTGACCACCAACTGCTGCAGCTACCCGGGGCTGCTGATCGTGCCCCAGGGTGTCCAGGACAACGCCCTGCAGTGGGTGTCCCACTGCTACTACCAGAACCGCTTCCCTGTAATCTGCTGGTGCAGCGGGTGGTCCAAGGCAGTGCTGCTGCGCTCTGGGGCCTGCAGGGCAGAGGTGTCCTCGGCCTCTTCAAGGCCCAGAACACACCTTCTCCAGGCCAGTCCCAGGTGGACTCGAGTAGCCTGGAGCAGGAGAAGTACCTGCAGGCTGTGGTCAGTTCCATGCCCCACTATGCCGACGCGTCGGGACGCAACATGCTCACCGGCTTCTCCTCAGCCCACATGGGCAGTCACATTCCCAGCCCCAGAGCCAGGGTCATCACACTGTCCAACCCCATGGCGCCCTTGCCCTCCAGATGGACTGCACCCCGAAGTAAGTGGGGCAGTGTCCAGACCAGCGGGCGCAGCAGTGGGCTTGGCGCCAATATGGGCTCCTGGTTAGTTGGCAGAGACGTGCTGGCCCCACCCCAGGCAACAGGGCCCCCTCGCCCACCCGGGCTTCCTGCGGCTGCAGCGAGTAGCCCTCTACATCCTCGGGAACAAAGCCCAGCTCAAGGGTGTGCCGCCAGACCACCTGTAGCAGTGGGAGCTGGTGCCCATTGAGGTATTCGAGGAACAGCAGGTGAAGGCCAACTTCAAGAAGCTGCTGAAGGCATGTGTCCCGGGCTGCCCCGCTGCTGAGCCCAGCCCAGCCTCCTTCCTGTGCTTGCTGGAGGACTCGGAGCGGCTGACCCCAATCCACAAGCTGCTGCAGGTGTCAGTGCTGGTGGTGGAGCCCCTGGATTCAGACTCCTCTGTGCTGGTGGGCCTGGAGGATGGCTGGGACATCACCTCCCAGGTGGTATCCTTGGTGCAGCTGCTCTCAGACCCCTTCTATTGCATGCTGGAGGGCTTCTGCCTGCTAGTGGACAAGAAGTGGTTGTCCTTCAGTCATCCCTTCAGCCACGGTGGAGCCCACACCCTGGCTGGGCAGAGCAGCGGCTTCACAACCGGCCTTCCTGTAGTTCCTGGACTGCGTAACACCAGGTCCATCTGCAGTTCTCCATGGAGTTTGAGTTCAGCCAGTTCTACCTCAGGTTCCTCGGCTGCCACCATATGTCCCGCCATTTCGGACCTTCCTACTTGACTCTGACCCTGAGAGCATTGAGCTGGGGCTGCTGTATGAGGAGAAGGGGGAATGCAGGGGCCAGCTGCTGTGCAGGTCTTTGTGGGAGTGTGTGGACCGGCTGAGCAAGAGGACCCCCATGTTCTACAATTACATGCATGCACCCGAGGACACAGAGCTCCCGCAGCCCTACAGCAACGTGTCCAACCTGAAGGTGTGGGATTTCTACGCTGAGGAGATACTGGCCGAGGGCCCTCCCTATGACTGGGAACTGGCCCAGGGGCCCCCTGGGCCCCCGGAGGAAAAACGGTCTGACGGAGGTGCTCCCCAGTGCAGGCACCGCGTGGCGTGGCCCTGCTACGACAGCTGCCCCTGACCCCAGCCTGACGCTATCTCACTTCTCCTGGAGGAGCTGCAGAGGCTGGAGACAGAGCTGGGCTAATGCCCTCAGTGATGGAAGGACACCTGGGACCAGGTGAAGGCTGCACAGCGCCTGGAAGGCTGGCCAGACAGAAGTGGCACCCCTAGCTCCCTTCTAGTGTCCACTGCACCCTACCATCACCGTTCCTGGGTGTGTGACTGCCGGAGGGGCCCGTGGGCTCCACCCTGAGCCTCAGCCTGGACAGCGACCAGAGTAGTGGCTTGACAGCATCTGGCTCCTGCCAGGCTGCCCGCCACAGCACCAGCACCCTGTGCAGCCAGTTCGAGACAGCTGAGAGTGAGAACGGGTCCAACGAGGGCACTCTGTAGAAGAAGGAGGCCTTCATGAAGCCTTGGAAGGCCCGCTGGTTCATGTTGGACAAGACCAACACCAGCTGTGCTACTACAACCACGGCGTGGACACAGAGTGCAGGGGTGTCATCGACTGGCGGAGGTGGAGGCTGTGGCACTGGCACGCCCTAAGACCATGGATGAGAAGGGCTTCTTTGACGTGAAGACAACACTTTGCGTTTACAACATCTGTGCCCAGGATATGCCCTTGGCCCAGCAGTGGGTGGACGGGATCCAGAGCTGCCTGTCAGACACCTGAGCCTCCCGGCCCTGCCCAGCTGCTCTGCTTCCGGTCGTTACTGACCACTAGGGGTGGGCAGGGCCGCCCCAGCCATCTTTACTGCCCCAGCCTTCAGCAATATTGAGGCCCCGAGCCCCCAGCACATGGTGCATACAGCCCCCGCCCCTGATCCGCCCTGCCCCGCCCAGCTGGCCCTAACTTATTTTGGGGTCACAGCTGAGCACTGTCCCTGGAGGTGACCAAGGTACAGCCCGCAATGGGCCTGTAAATAGCCCAGCCCTGTCAGCGTGTGCTGGTCCAGCCAGCCGGCTGCAGGCGAGTTGTTTCTAGAACCAGAGTCTATATAAACAGAGAGCTAATGCCAAAAATAATAATAATAAATACATAAAGAAATCATCCAGAGCAAGACAAATCATCCAGAAATCACCTCCAGGGAAGTGAAGCACTTATTTCCGGACATTTGACCCTGCAGCCTGGTCCCTCTCTCCCTCCCTCCCCACTCCATCTTTCCCCCCTTCCATCTTCTGTGTTCAGATAAACACCAAGAGCCTTCAAAGAGCCCCCAGGAAATAAGTCAGTGTTTCTTGGGCACATATCAGCTGCCACGAATGGTTCTACACACTGAAGTCCATTATCTCAGTGACCGCGAGGACTGAATGAGCACAGCCTGGAGCTGAGTCAGTGTTCCATAAAAGTCAGCTCTTATTTTTATTATACTGGACACAGAAAGTCCAGATGCCTTCCCCAAAGCCCCTCCCGGTGGGTGGCAGTGGCCCAGGAAGTCTGGCACTAATGTCAGTGCTGTCACCTGCCACTCTGTCCTCGAGGGCCTCTGGGACATGCTGGGAAGGCAGGCTGTGAGCCAGATGTTGCTGAGCTGGGCCCTGAGACGCTGTCCCTTCAGTGACCTTTCCTGTCCAGGGCCCACAGCGAAAGCTAGACAGATGTGCTGCCCTTCGCCTCCGCTCCCCTCCCCTCCCCACCCCATTCTACTCTATGGGCTTTGGTGGGAAAAAAACCAAGGCCCCATCCCCTGAGGCCTAGGCCAGTGCAGACATAGACCTCGAACTCTGCCCAACATGGATGGCCTCTGCCCAGGTGTGGGAGAACAAAGGCAAGGAAAGGCTCAAGGAATGTTCCAGGCATCAGGAAGCCCGGCTTCCCCTTCAGGGCTGTCGAGTGCTCAGGTTTCTACGCCTCTCAGTCACCAACACTTTTGCACTGAGCAGCTACTATGTGCCAGGCACAAAGGGTAACTGGGCACACCTCTTTTCTTGGAATGGGTCAGAGATTGTCATCAAGGAGGTGATGTTTAAACTGAGCTCAGGGGAATAAGGAGGAGCCAGGGTTCGGGGAAGAGCATCCCAGCAGAGGACAGAGCCAAAGCCAGCACTTGAGGAGGCAGGGGTGGAAGGGATGTAGTGGTTTGAGGAGCCCTGGCAGGCCGGTGGGGCTGGAGAGGGAGGGTAGGGTGGGCTAATTAATGCCCTTGCAAAGACGTCCACTCCCTAATCCCTGCAACCTGGGAATCTCACCTTATATGCCAATAAACAGACTTTGCAGAGGTGACTAAACTTTTGCAGTGGTGACTAAATTAAGGCTCCGGAGATGGGGAGACCATCCTGGATTATGCAATGGACCCTAAATATGATCACAAGTGTTCTTATTATACAAGAGGGAGGCAGAGGGCGACACCACCACACACAGAAGCAGGGAAGGCAGTGTGACCACGGAGGCAGAGACTGGGGTGATGCGGCCACAAGCCAAGGAACACCTGGAGCCACCAGAGGCCGGCAGAGGCCAGGAAGTATTCCCCTGACAGCCTCCAGAGAGGGCGGCCCTGCCACACCTCGACTTCAGCCCGGTGATACTGATTTTAGACTTCTGGCCTCCGGAGCTATAAGATAATACATCTGTCTTGTTTTATGCCACCGCGTTGTTGGCAATTTGACACAGCAGCCGCAGGAAACTCACACAGATGCAGGAGGAGAGCTTCGAGACGGTTTAGGAAACTCACATGGAGGGCAGCTCGAGGAGAGCTCTGAGACAGCTTAGGAGGCAGCTGGGGAAAGGGGGAAGGGGCTGGATTTTGTTCTTAGTGCTTCTCCATCCCCCTCTCATTCACCTCCTCCTTTCTCCCCTCAAAGCTCCTCAGCCCTTTTAAAATAATTTCACTTGTTGCAGTAAGCAGGTGTCAGTTTTTGTGAAGGTATGAACACGTTTTAAAACCTTGCGGAAGGTCGAGGCTGCAGTGAGCTGTGATCGCACTACTGCACTCCAGCCTAGGCAACAGAGCAAGACCTTGTCTTTAAAAACAAAACAAAACAAACAAAAAAACAAATATATATATATATATATAAAACTCAGAGACATTTCCTTTAAAAATAAAATAAATAAAATCTCTGAAGGAGAAACAAGCTTCTGGGCCCATCTCCTCCTCCCTCTCCTCCCTGCCATCTCTCCTCTCCTCAAATGTCCCTGCAATGTGAACCCTGGCCTCGAGGCTGGGAGCAGGGAGGCCAAGGGAGGAAGCTGTACTCCGCCTAGCTCCTGGCTGTCAGCACCCATGGCTGGCAGGATTGCCACAAACTCTGGCGCTCTAAAGGCTGATAAAGCCCCACAGCCTGCACGTCTGGAGCCTGGGCCTCCAACCCTGATAAGCTGGACCTGTCAGCACCATGGCCACACCTGCTGTAGGCAGTGAGCGCCACCCGCCTCCCCTGGCCACTCCCACTCATGGCTTCCTGTTCCCTGTGCACAGCCGAGCCCTGGCCACCATGCCTAGGCCACCCCTCCCTGGATGAAGAACAAAGTGGAGTGGCCATGGGCAAGCAGATTTGCCCATTACATTTCATCTCTGCATCCCCCCAACCCCATCCCGCTCTTCAGCACCAGCGCTGGGGATCAGAAGACCTGGGAGATTCAGGATAGGGGTGCTGGAGCCCACCAGGCACACAGTTCCCTGAGGAAGTCACATGGGCCGATCACACGCAGAGCATGAAGTGCTGTCAGCAGCTCCAACACATTCCTGGGATTCTCCAGCCCACCCCATGTGGCCCTGAGGGGAGTGTGCAAGTGCATGGGGGCTGAGAGCCTGGGTCATTTGTCACGGCCAAGCAGGAAGCAAACTATGACAGTCTTTGCTCCAGCCGGGATCACCTGTGCCCACACGTGAGTGGGTACAATGTTCTCCATCCCTCGCCCAGGAAGTCATCGTTCATCAAGCCTGGGCTACTTCCCGTGGTGTGGAAAACCTCCACTCACCACAGCCCACCAAGCGGGCTCCAGGATGGACCCAGTCTGCCGGCCCTGGTAGGAGAGTTAGAAAGGCCTCTTGGAAAAGGTGGGCAGGCAGCCAGGGACAGGCACCCCTAAGAGATCCTCCAGGGCTCTTGCTGGTGAGGGACCCGCTCGCCCTTCTCGCCGTCCTGGGCTTAGTTTAGCAAACACCTGTTCACACCTACCATAAACTCACCACTGTTGGACGAAGGCGACCCCCAAATGTCCCTGCCCTCGAGGAATGTGTAGTCAAAACAGAGAAAGACCAAACATGTTTTGTCGGGTTTTTTGCTTTGTATTTTATTAATTACAAAGCCCAGATGTCACCAAGTTCCCCACCAAACCTCAGAAATCAATGGTAGAAAAATAACAAAGTAAGAAGCCCCAAGCCATGTAATACAAACCTGGGGGTTCAGGCTAGAGGGGTGAGGGGCAGGCAGCGGGGGTTTTTTTGTTTGTTTTTGCTTTTTTGGTGTTTGAGACGGAGTCTTGCTCTGTCGCCCAGGCTGGAGTGCAGTGGCGCCATCTTGGCTCACTGCAAGCTCTTCCTCCTGGGTTCACACCACTCTCCTGCCTCAGCCTCCCGAGTAGCTGGGACTACAGGCGCCCACCACCACGCCCGGCTAATTTTTCGTATTTTTAGTAGAGACGGGGTTTCACTGTGTTAGCCAGGATGGTCTCGATCTCCTGACCTTGTGATCCGCCTGCCTCAGCCTCCCAAAGCACTGGGATTACAGGCATGAGCCACTGCGCCGGGCCCTTTATTTTATTTTATTTTGAGAAAAAGTAACTCAAGCTTACTTTTCTCAAAAAGTAGTAGAAATCATGCCAGGCATGGCGGCTCACACCTGTAATCCCAGCACTTTGGGAAACTGAGGCCAGAGGATCGCGTGAGGCCAGGAGTTTGAGACCAGCCTGAGCAACATAGTGAAACCCCATCTCTAATAAAAAGACAAAAAATTAGCCGGACATGGTGGTGTGCACTTGTGGTCCCAGCTATTAGGAGACTGAGGCATGAGAATCGCTTAAACCGGGAGGCAGATGTTGTAGTGAGCTGAGATCATGCCACTGCATTCCAGTCTGGGTGACAGAGTGAGACTCTGTCTCAGAAAAAAAACCAAAAAACAAAAAACAAGAAAAACACACCCATATATGTATATATATATGGTTCTATATATCCTGTATATATAGAAGAGGACGCACAATTAAAGGTAACTCCCTCCCATCGAACTCCCAGTCCCTCAGCTCCCACCTACTCCCCTCCCAGGCATCGCTGATCAATTTCTTATGCCTCCTTCATGAATTTTCCTCTACAGCACAAGCACACGCAATGTTTTTGCATATTTGTACTACTTAAATTATTAAGTTATTTAATTACTAAATTGTCTTAGAGATAATTCCACATGAACATATTTAGACCTAATAGCATAACCATGTAACATAAATTCCAAACCAGGATGCGTTGGTATGACATGGGTTGTGTTAAAAAGCCCTGCAATGGATGTATGTAAACCAGAACTGCCCCAGACAAATGTGTCTTAGCAGGAGCTGGGAGAGAGCCAACCAAGCAAAGCTGATGCAGCCCCATTCAACTTAACACAGCTTTTCTGGGTGTGTTTTATTTTTATTTTTAATTTTTAATTTTTTAATTTAAAAAAATAGAAACGGAGTCTTGCCATGCTGCCCAGGCTGATCTCAAACTCCTGGACTCAAGCGATCCTCCCGCCTCGGCCTCCCAAAGTGCTGGGATTACAGGCATGAGCCACCGCACCTGTCTGTTTAACAAACCTAAGCATGTGACAGTGGGACCTGGGGTAGGGAGGGTCAGGCTCTGAGCCCCCACAGGCACTGAGCCATCTCTACTCATATCCAGGAGACAGTATGGGGGTTCTGAGGGGAACAACTATGCCAGGCTTTGGGGAAACATGTTCATCATTTTCCTGAGCACTTCCGTCTACCTTTGCTACGGAAACCCCAGCTCACCCTCCGAGCCTGATTCAAGGCCCATCTGCTTGTTGGCTTTGGTCTCGGAGAGGTGTCACGGAGTCAGGCTAAAGAGCAGGGCAGGACAGGGGACCTGCTGGGGCTGACCACTGAGCCACGGACAGCCCTGTGGGTGAGACCGGTGGACATTGTCCCCAAGCCCCATTCCAGCAGTGCACCCTCCCATGGTGTCATCCTCCTGGCGTCCTTTGGTAGACCAAGTCTCCTTTGCCCAGGTAGCCTGTCTGTGACAGCCACCTCCCTGCATTTCTAAGGCCCCATTGTCCAAGAGTGACCAGGGCACTTCCCTCTTGGTTTCCACCTCAACGAGGGCAATGTGTGTCTCTGAGCCCCGGCTTTGTGCCAAGCACTGGAGTTACAACAGCGGGCAGATTCCATGGAGCTGATGTTCTGATGGGGAGCACCAGCACACAGCAAAAAGGGCCCTACAAGAACAGATGGCAATAAGCCTGAGCCTAATGTCCTGGCCTGGGCAGGCCTCTCTAGGGAAGGGACATTTACATTGTCTCACATTACATTGAGTAAGTGGGACTCAGCTGGGCGAGGAGGAGAGGGTGTGAGCTTGGTGTGTTGGAAAACAGGAGAGATGGTCACGGCTCTAGGGCTTGGAGTGAGAGCTGGGCAGGGCTGGAATTTGTGGGGCCTTCTAGACGGTGATAAATTCAGACCCCATCCCAGGGCCATGAGCAGTCGCTAAGGGAATTTAAACAGGAGTATGGGGACAGGATCAAATTTGCCACCCTCCCTCCCCAGGGAAAACACCTTGGGCTGAGGGAAAGGCAAATGACGAAGACTTGGACTCTAGGCCGGGGCCCTGAGAGGAGGGAGAGGAGTCGCCTCCATCTCCGAGCAGCGGGACTAAGAGCCCTTTGGCGCCTCACCCCAGGAAGTCGGCTCTGTAAGGACTTTCCCAGCTTCCTCTGAGGCCAGAGGAGGAGACAAAGAAAGAAAGTCTTGGGCTGGGCACAGTGGCTCACATCTGTAATCCCAGTACTTTGGGAGGCCAAGGCACGCAGATCACTTGAGGTCAGGAGTTCGAGACCAGTCTGGCCAACATGGCGAAACCCCATCTCTACTAAAAAATCCAAAAAATTAGTGGGGTGTGGTGGCGCATGCCTATAATACCAACTACTCAGGAGGCTGAGGCAGAGAATCGCTTGAACCTGGGAGATGGGGGTTACAGTGAGCTGAGATCGTGCCACTGCACTCCAGCCTGGGAGACACAGCAAGACTCTGCCTAAAAAAAAAGAAAAAAAGAAAGTCTTGAGCTTCTCTGTCCCTGGGGGACAGCAGCCTAGGCCCATCTGGGCTGGGGATACCAGGCCCTTTCCTGGTTCATATTTCCCCCCATCCCGCCCTCAGCCTCCAGGAACACCAGCCTCCAAGCTGGCTGCTTCTTCTGCATCCCACCCCGTGACGCACATCCAGAATGGAGCCAAAAGCATAAGAAGCCAAAAGGACAGTCAAAAAAGGAAGGCAGCCTGGAAGGGCAGCAGCACCGGGAACATGAGGCTCTGTCCGCTCGCCCTTGCGCTGGCTCAGTGTAGACGGGAAGCGGTTGGAGCCAGCTCCAGCATTCTGCAGGTGGGGCTGGCGGGGGGAGAGGTGCCCATGCCCACCGGCCATTGGGCGGTCCCATGCGCCCTGCAGGCTGACCTCATTGTCCAGAATTGTGAGCGTGCTTCCTGGGGTCACATTCCGTGCTGAAGAGCCCCTCTTCAAGGCCTCGGTTGGCGCCAATGTCTTTTTAGGAACCAAGCCTCTAACTTTAGTGTCCCAGGCTTGACACCTTCTCAAAATAGCTCCCTGTTTTCTCTTGTGTCCCTGGCCCTTCCTTGGAGAAGGTGAACCCCCTGCATCCCCGTGATCTGAGTTGGTGAGCACAGGCCCAAGGCCTTGTATGGGTTTGGGTGTAGGGATCCACGCCCCTGCCATGTGTTTTGTGTGGCAGGACCCAGAGAACTCACCTCTGGGAGGGCAGCTCACAGCACCCACCATGGCAGGGGTCCTTCGAGAGCCCACTTCCGTCTCCTCCCTGGGGATCTGCCATGCTCAGGCATGGCACAAACGAAAGTGACTCAAATCCAGGTCCCCAACCCCTGGAAATCAAGGCTTCATAGCCGCAGCTCCACCTGTAGGAATCGTGGGTGAGCTGACACCTGCGCCCCGGGAGCTCCTCTCTTCCTTTGGCAGGTTCCATGCTGTTCAGGTACCAATCCTAACAATGGCCTTTCCTGAACATTTCAATGGTGCCAAGTGCATCTCTTGCGTAATTTTGTTTAATCCTCTCAGCCACCCTATGCGGTAGGTGCTATAATTGTCCCCAAGGTCATGGAGCTGCCAAGCGATGGAACCGGAATTTGGTGGGTTTTTTGTTTTTGTTTGTTTGTTTTTTGAGATGGGGTCTTGCTCTGTCACCCAGGATGCAGTACAGTGGCACGATCTCTGCTCACTGCAACCTCCGCCTCCCGGGTTCAAGAGATTGATTCTCCTGCCTCAGCCTCCCAAGTAGCTGGGATTACAGGCATGCACCAACATGCCTGGCTAATTTTTATATTTTCAGTAGAGATGGAGTTTCACCATGTTGGCCAGGCTGGTCTCAAACTCCTGACCTCAGGTGATCCATCTGCCTCGGCCTACCAAAGTACTGGGATTACAGGTGTGAGCCACCGTGCCCAGCCTAGAACTGGAATTCGAACACAGGAAATCGGGCTCCCAGCCCTCGGCCTCATGCTACTCATGGTGCTGCCACATAAACATTCTCCTTGCACCAGCCCTTTCTCCACTGCCTCTGTCACAGTCCCTTCCAGAGTGCTCTGCTCAGATTCTTCTAGGCATCCTAAGCGAGTAGAGCAGAGAGGTTGTGCCGCTTGCCTGAAGTCACACAGCAAACTAGGGGCAGATGAAGACACACAACTCCAGAGGGCTGAGATCCAGGAAGCATTCCTGGAAGGAGGCTAAAGCTTAGCCAAGAGGTGAGCAAAGACTGTGGTCCCAGGCAACAGCCAGGCAGTGTGTCGGGACCTGGCAGGGCTCATCTAGCAGTCTTTTCCCCAACAGATTCGTGTTCTCAGCGGCAGGAAAAGCCCTCTAAAGGTGCCACCAGCTGGCCGAGTGGCAGGTATCCAGGAAGCTTGATTCGACAGCTCCCAGGGACACTGGCCACTAGGACCCATATTTTTCTGGGAAAGAGACACACTGGAAAGGAGAAAAGCCAGGGTGGGGCCTTCCTGGGCCTCCTCCTGCTGCAGTCAGAGCCCAAACCCCACACCCAGGGGCTCCCTGGAGGGACTGTGAGTGGCCAGAGCTCCCTTCAGGGCCCGAGGTCTGGCTCCTCCGATGGGTTCATGCCCTGCAACCTGAGGGCCTGTCCCATTGATCACGATGGGGTGGGGAGGGTGAAGACAGAGACCGGCTGGTGCAGGTGATGGTGGGGAGACCAGGGCACTGGGCCCCATGGGGCTGGCTCACTCCACTCAGCCAGGGAAGAACACATTAGGGGCTTGGGAAACTCCTTCAAATCCCTAAATTGTCTAGGCTCATCCAAGCAGTTTTCGACTATCAGGACAGGAAAATGCAGTTTTTGTCTAAGTGAGTCACAGCCACTCTTCTGAGAGTGCCAGGTGGGTGGGTACACATGCAGGGCCAGAGGGCACACCAAGAAGAAGAGAGGGGTCAAGACTCAGCCAGAAGCAGGTGCCCAGCCTTGGAATGACCGGAGACAGTCATAATAACACTGGGCTTCCCACTTAAATTATGCCGAGGGCCGGGCACGGCGGCTCACACCTGTAATCCCAGCACTTTGGGAGTTGGGAGGATCACTTAAGCCCAGGAGTTAGAGACCAGCCTGGGCAACATACTGAGACCCCATCTCTATTACAAATAACAAAATGTAAACAAATTTTCTTTAAATAAAGAAACTATTGAAAATGGGGATGAGTGGAAACTGGGCAAAGGGGCTAGGGACAGGAGTGGGACTTCTCTGAGTATATGTTTTTACATAGTTTTGATCTTTGAGTCTTGCATTTTTCATTTTCAAAAAGGAAAAATCTTAGCCGGGTGTGGTGCTGCATGCCTGTAGTCCCAGCTACTTAGGGGGCTGAGGTGAAAGGATTGCTTGAGCCTGGGAGGTTGAGGCTGCCGTGAGCTGAGATTGTGCCACTGCACTCCAGCCTTGGTGACGGAACAAGACTCTGTCTCAAAAAAAGAAAAAGGAAAAATCAAACTATAAAGAAAAATGTATTATGACTTAAATGGGCCTTATCTCAGGAATGCAAATAATTAACATCCAAAAATCTAGCAATGGCCCAGGAGCAGTGGTTCACACCTGTAATCCCAGCACTTTGGAAGGCCAAGGTGGGTGGGTCACCTGAGGTCAGGAGTTTGCAACCAGCCTGGCCAACAGGACGAAACCCCATTTCTACTAAAAATAGAAAAACTAGCCAGGCATGGTGGTGCACACCTGTAATCCCAGCTACTCAGGAGGCTGAGGCACACGAAACGCTTGAACCCGGAGGCGGAGGTTACGGTGAGCTGAGATCGTGCCACTGCACTCCAGCCTGGGCAACAGAGTGAGACTCTGTCTCAAAAAAAAAAAAAAAATCTAGCAATGTAATTCACCATATTGCTGAATTCAAAGGAGAAAATTTATACAACTATCTCAATAGATTCTGAAGAGCATTTGATAAAAAAACTCAGCACAGAGAAACCTGATGATAGAAGGAAATTTCCCTAACATAATTAATACAGGCTGTATGTTAAAATCTTACACCAGGCCAGACGCGGTGACTCATGCCTGTAATCCCAGCACTTTGGGAGGCCGAGTCAGGCAGATCATGATGTCAGGAGATCGAGACCATCGTGGCCAACATGGTGAAACCTTGTCTCTACTAAAAACACAAAAATTAGCTGAGCATGGTGGCGTGTGCCTGTAATCCCAACTACTTGGGAGGCTGAGACAAGAGAATCACTTGAACCAGGGAGTTGGAGGTTGCAGTGAGCTGAGACCACGTCACTGCACTCCAGCCTGGCAACAGAGCGAGACTCCGCCAAAAAAAAAAAAAAAAAAAAAACTCACACCAAATATCACACATAACAACGCATTTTCCCTGATCAGGGAAAATGGGCCAGGCATGGTGGTTCACACCTGTAATCCCAACACTTTGGGCGGCTGAGACAGGAGGATCACTTGAGGCCAGAAGTTTGAGACCAGCCTGAGCAACATAGCAAGATTACAGCTCACAAAAATTAAAAATAAACAAATTAAGCCTGGCCAATATAATGAGACCTCGTTTCTAAAAAAATTTTTAAAAAATTAAAAATTAAAAATTAACTGGGCAACAGAGCAAGACCTCATCTCTAAAAACTAAAAATAAATTCAAAACATTCACAATGTTGTAATACCATCACTGCCATCCATTTCCAAAATTTTTCATCACCCCAAACAGAAACTCTATGCGTTACCCAATAACTCCTATTATCCCCTCTTCTAGATATTTTACCTAAGTACAGTCACGCAATCTATGCCTTTTTGTGGCTGGCTTCTTTCATGTAGCACACATCCTCAAATTTCATCTACAATGTAGTGTGTACCAGAATTTCTCTCCTTTTTATGGCTGAATAGTATTCCATTGTATGGGTAAACCACATTTTGTTTATCCACTCATCAGCGGATAGACACTGGGATTGTTGTCATCTTTGGGCTGTTATGAACAACGCTGCTATGAATGCTCATGTAGAGGCATCTGTTTGAGTCCCTGTTTGGAAATCTTTTTTTTTTTTTTTTTTTTTTGAGACGGAGTCTTGCTCTGTCCCCCAGGCTGGAGTGCAGTGGCATGATCTTGGCTCATTGCAACCTCTGCCTCCTGGGTTCAAGCGATTCTCCTGCCTCAGCCTCCCAAGTAACTAGGACTATAGGGGCCTACCATGCCCAGCTAATTTTTGTGTTTTTAGTAGAGACGGGGTTTCACCATGTTGGCCAGGCTGGTCTCGAACTCCTGACCTCAGGGTATCTGCCCGCCTTGGCCTCCCAAAGTGCTGGGATTACAGGCCTGAGCCACTGCGCCCGGCCCCAAGTTTCTTTTTACTAAAGAGATTTCCATCAGATTTTTTTCTAAAATAGAAATACAAAGTAAAAGTGCTTTGCTTTGTTGTGGCTGATGGTGATGAGGTTTAGGAAGTCTTTCTTCCTTCCCCACTTCCTCCTTCACTCCTCTCTCTCTCTCTCTCTCTCAGGTTAGGAGGTGAGGAAGCCTACTTATCCGTCTAGAAGATGAGCCAGTAGGGGGGGTGTCCTAGTTCAGGTGCTATGACAAAATACCTTAAACTGGATAATTTACAAACAGCAGAAAGTTATTTATTGCTCACAGTTCTGGAGGCTGGGAAGTCCAACATCAAGGCATCAGCAAATTTGCCGTCTAGTGAAGGCCTGTTCCTCATAGACGGTGCCTTCCCTGTGTCCCCACTTGATGGGAGGGTGAAAGGGACAAACTCGCTCCCTCAAACCCTTTTATAAGGACACTGATCCCATCCATGACCCAGCCACCTTCCAGAGGCCCCACTTATCAATACCATCACCTTGGAGATTACATTTCAGCCTGTGGATGTGTGAGTGGCCACGACATTCAGACCACAGCGGGAGGGACACGGAGGGTGCTGCTGGGGGATTGCATGGGAGGGGAGCCATATTTGTGGAGTTGGGGTTCAAAGCCCAGGAGGAGGGCCGTTCATGGGAGGAGGCAGAAGATGAGGCAGATGCGGTTGCAGGCGGGCTGGGAAGATGAGGGCGTCTGGCCTCTCAAGGAAGCCCCTGGGATGTCGTGGGCTGACACGGTGAGTTGCAGAGGGGGAAGCTGAAGGGAGAGAAGGATTAAAAGGGGTGTTTGTGTGTTTGTTTGTTTTTTGAGACGGAATTTTGCTCTTTCACCCAGGCTTGAGTGCAATGGTGCAATCTCGGCTCACTGCAACCTCCGCCTCCTGGGTTCAAGTGGTTCTCGTGCCTCAGCCTCCCAAGTAGCTGGGATTACAGGCACGCATCGACACACCAAGATAATTTTTGTATTTTTAGTAGAGACGGGGTTTCCCCATTTTGGCCAGGCTGGTCTCGAACTCCTGACCTCAGGTGATCCGCCTGCCTCCACCTCCCAAAGTGCTGGGATTACAGGCGTGAGCCACCGCACTCGGCCTAAAAAGGACATCTTGAGGTGGGAAATGGAGCCAATCAGAGAAACAGGTGAAGTGGAGGCCTGTATGGGAGGTTCTGTTGCTGTGGAATTTTTCCAGCACTTCAGCTGCTACAGGGCAGAGGCTGGAAAGACAGCCCTGGGATCTTCCCAGGTGAGAAGATGGAAGGAAAGAGGGGCCAGCAAAGGAGGGGCTGCAGGGGAGTGAGAGAATAGGGGTAGTGGGGGGGCCCAGGCTCCATGGACCACGATCACTGCGGGGAGGCACCTGCAGCGCTTCTCCTTCCCATCTGCAACCAGGAGCCAGCTACCGCCCCCTCCCCATCTCCTGCCCCTCCTCACCTGCTGTTTCCTTCCTCTCTCCCAAAGTGTTGGGATTACAGGCGTGAGCCACCGCACCCGGCCAGGAAACTTCCTCTCTGCCCTCGGTTTCTGTGAGGCTCCCAGTCCAGGTTTTCCTCCTGCCTCCCTCAATTTCTCTAATCTCTTTCATAGGCTCCTGCACTGTCCCCTCCTTTTATGCCACTATCCCCCAGGGACGTTCCCTGGCCTTTTCTCTCCTCATTTCACAGCCTTTCCCAGGCCTTCCCCTGCTCAGCCAGTAATCTGTCTCCCAAACTCCTCACTCTCCGTATTTCAGGCAGAACGGTTGCCAACAGAGGTTCTCAATGTGGCCTCCATCAGAATCACATGGAGGATGAGTTCAGACCCAGGAGGCTGGGCCCAATCCCCAGGCCTGCAGTAGGTCTGGAGTGGCTAGAATTTTTTTTTTTTTTTTTTTTTTTGGAGACACGCTCTCGTTATGTTGCCCAGGCTGGTCTCGAACCCCTAGTTCAGGCGATCAGCCCGCCTCAGCCACCCAAAGTGCTGGGATTACAAGGGTGAGCCACGGAGTCCAGCCAAGATAATTTTTTTTTTACTTTTTTTTTTTAAGTTCAAAAAAATTCTTTACTTATTAGGCTAATTGTGCAATTAAAAAAAAAAAAATTGCAAAAACCGCAATTACTTTTGCACCGATCTAATAGCTCGCGCACAGTAAGTAAAGCAGGTAAAGTCAGCCTTTTTCTTCTGGGACCAGACCCTGCTCTGCCCCCCGGTGGTGGCCTCAGGCGCAGCGCTAAAACGTATGAACCATTTAAGGTATTTCCTGAAAGTGGAGCGTGATTGGTAGGACTTTATTTGCATACCCACAATGCATTGCGCAGTAAATAATGTTCGTCCTTAAAATTATTTCCCCTTTTTCCTTCAACATATCTTTCTCGAAACCCAGATTGCTGTCCCAGAATTGTCTAAAGAAAAAGGCTGAAGTCAATAGCTCTTTTGGACGGAAAGAAAGTTACCATTAGCCTGTTGGGAGTAGCCGTTACCTGAGAACTGAGTGCCGACAGTTGAAGGCATACTCTGGTTTCTCTTCAGATCGTATAAATCTTTCGCCTTTTACTAAAGATTTCTGTGGAGAGGAACAACTCTGAGTCTGAAACCAATTTTTTGAGGCCTTGCTTATTTAGCGGGGCTTATCTTAAGCGTTTTTAAAAGCAGACGTAGTTCTACTGAATTGTGTATGGAAGTGTGTAAGGGGTGTTATAGAACAAACGCGGATTAAGGTTTTCCACCTCTTCGCTCTGCTAAGGTATAGTGGTATCAATTGCATTGGTTTTCTGGGCAGTTAAGGTTTATCCAGCTCTCCGCTTTGTTAAGGTATGTGATATCAGTTGCATTGTATTTCTGGACAGTTATAGCATTAAGATGTTGGGGTGGCTTACTGCTTTTAACCAAGAAGTAGGGTTTGTTGGTTGATTACACCAGTGGTTTTTAACCCCAGCCACTGACTGAGGGAGGCTTACCGACTCACAAGCGAGCATTAATGCCTGAGGTCCGCCTGCTGTCAGGGCAGCAAGGCCTCAGATTTTCCTAGGAGCGGGAACCCTATTGTGAACTGCGTATACGAGGTATCTAGGTGCGTGCACCTTTTAAGAATCTAATGGCTGATGACGAGGGGGACAGTTTCAACCTGGAACTGTCCGCACCCCCTACCCACCTTCCCCCGCCCTTCGAAAAACTGCCTTCCATGAACTGGGTCCCTTGTGCCAGAAAGGTTGGGGACCGCTGGACTATCCGATCAAATGAAGCAGGGACTCGGGGCGAGCTTCCCCGCTGCTCCCGCCGGCTTCTCCGTGTAGAATCGAAGAAGGCAGTCCCAAGGGCTCTTCTGGAGCGTGCCAGGCGCGCAGCTAGTCCTCCCCCGACCCAACCGGTTTGATGAAACGCAAGAGAAAGTGAATTTTCCAGCCACTCCCATTGGCCAGAATTCGTCTCAGCCGCAAGGGAGGCTGGGAAATGCAGTCATGCCTTCAGGTAGCTGTGAGCCCTGCTAGCGATGGGAGATTCTAGAGAGAGGTTGAATACTGGGGAGGAAAAACTAGCAGGGTCTGTCCCAGTAAAGGAGGGAGGAAATCCATCGCAAAAAATCCTGACCCCCAGGCCGGGCGCGGTGGCTCACGCCTGTAATCCCAGCACTTTGGGAGGCCGAGGCGGGCGGATCACCTGAGGTCAGGAGTTCGAGACTGGCCTGGCCAACATGGAGAAACCCCGTCTCTACTAAAAATACAAAAATTAGCCGGGCAGGAGGGCGCATGCCTGTAATCACAGCCACTCGGGAGGCTGAGGCAGTAGAATCGCTTGAACCTGGAAGGCGGAGGTTGCAGTGAACCGAGATCGCGCCACTGCACTCGAGCCTGAGCGACAGAGCGAGACTGTCTCAAAAAAAAAAAAAAAATCTACCCCAGGCTCAGGCCGTGAAGCAGCCGCCCACAGCCCCGCCATGCCCCGCGATGCCCCGCGATGCCCCGCGATGCCCCGCGATGCCCCGCGATGCGACTCAAAGCCCCATTCAAGCTACGTAGGAGGGTAAATTGTCCTTTTCCCCCGCCAGCTGCTCCTCTAGAAGCCAGCTCTGGTCCTTCAGACTCAAATACTAGGAAACAATGTTTTCTCTGAGTTGTGAGTGTGTTTTTTGTTTCAGAACAAATACGAACCGTCGTAATGGCTAAGTATACCTACTTTTAGAACGCTCAAGTAAGCCTTGCTAAAATGCAAGACCTCCAAAAAATTGGCTTAAAACTCAAGAGTTGTTTCTCTCCACGGAAATCTTTAGTAAAAGGCGAAAGATTTATGCGATATGAAGAGAAACTAGAGTAAAGGCATCGTGGGCGGCACTCAGTTCTCAGGTAATGGCTACTCCCAACAGGCTAATGGTAAATTTCTTTCTGCCCAAAAGAGCTATTGACTTCTGCCTTTTTCTTCAGACAATTCTGGAACAGCAATCTCAGTTTTGGGAAAGATAGATTGAAGGAAAAAGGGGCTCTAGTAATTTTAAAGACGAAAATTATTTGGTGCACAATGCATTGTGGGTATGCAAATAAAGTCTCAGCAATCAAGCTCCAATTTTGACAAACTGGTGAAGCCTTAGGGACTCCTCAAAAAAAGGTTTTCTGTTGCTTTTGTTTTGTCTTAAATTTTTGATTTTTAATGTTTGTGGGTACATAGCATGTGTATGTATGGGTTACATGACAAGAGAAAGGTTTTGTTTGTTTGAGATGGAGTCTTGCTCTTGTCACCCAGGCTGGAGTGCTGTGGTGCGATCTCAGCTCACTGCAACCTCCGCCTCCTGGGTTCAAGCGATTCTCCTGCCTCAGCCTCCCGAGTAGCTGGGATTACAGGTGTGGGCCACCATGCCCGGCTAATTTTTGTATTTTTAGTAGAGATGGGGTTTCACCATGTTGGCCAGGCTGGTCTCGAACTCCTGACCTAAGGTGATCTGCCTGCCTCGGCCTCCCAAAGTGCTGGGATTACAGGCGTGAGCTACTGCGCCCAGCCCCTGCGAATGCTGTGTAGTTGTCTCTTCCCATGGTTTTATTCTGAGAGGAGCCCCAGCCTTTCTCACGAGCTCACTTGCCCAGTGTTGCCATCTCCCAGGACAGCCACAGAGCAGTCACACTGGTCCCTGGCCCGGGTTTTCAGAGCTCTCCTCCACGTGTGTGTTAGGGTTCTCTAGAGGGACAGGACTAATAGGATCTACGTATATATGAGAGGGACTTTATTAAGGAGAATTGACTCACACGATCACAAGGTCAAGTCCCATGATAAGCCGCCTGCAAGTTGAGGATCAAGGAAGCCAGCAGTGGCTCAGTCCAGGTCCCAAAACCTCAAAAGTAGGGAAGCTGACAGTGCAGCCTTCAATCTGTGGCCGAAGGCCTGAGAGCCCCCAGCAAACCACTGGTGTAAGTCCAGGAGTCCAAAAGGTGAAGAACTTGGAGTCTGATGTTCAAGGGCAGGAAGCCTCCAGCACGGGAGAAAGATGAAGCCCGGAGGACCCGGCAAGTCGGCTTTTTCCACCTTCTTCTGCCTGCTTTTTCTAGCTGTGCTGGCAGCCGACTGGATGGTGCCCCCGACACTGTGAGTGGGTCTTCCTGTCCCAGTCCACTGACTCAAGTGTTAATCTATTCTGGCCACGTCCAGAAACATCCAGATACACCCAGAAACAATACTTTGCATCCTTCGATGCGATCAATTGACACTGTTTTTTTGTTTTGTTTTGTTTTGTTTTGAGATGAAGTTTCTCTCTGTCACCCAGGCTGGAGTGCAATGGCACGATCTCGGGTCACTGCAACGTCCGTCTCCTAGGTTCAAGCGATTCTCTTGCCTCAGCCTCCCAAGTAGCTGGGATTACAGGCAACCGCCACCACACTCGGCTAATGTTTTGTATTTTTAGCAGAGATGGGGTTTCACCATGTTGGCCAGGCTGGTCTCGAACTCCTGACGCTTACCATTAACCATCACAAGCTGTTAGCAGAGGTAATGATTAACACACCACTGGCTGGGGGTACATCCTGCAAGGGTGCCACCACCCAACTCCATGAGTGACCTCTCTTTGACCTTTAGCAAGTCACTGTTTTTCACCGGGTCTCAATTTGCACTTTGTAAAACATGGTGATAAAACCGTTCTTTGGTTTTCAGGGAAGCTGTAGATTGGCTAAAATTATGACAGTAATAAGGAGAGAAGAAGGGATACGTCCATGGGAGGAATGATGATCTCTAATGTCACTGTTGCCGTGAATTAGGGCCAGAGCCCACCCTTTGTCCCTAGAGGTCAGTGATGTGGGCGAAGAAATCCAATTCTTGGGTGGGTGCAGTGGCTCACACCTGTAATCCAACACTTTGGGAGGCCGAGGCGGAAGGATCGCTTGAGCCCAGGAGTTTGAGGCCAGCCCGGGCAACATGGCGAGGCCCCATCTCTACAGAACATTTTTTAAAAATTAGCCGGGTGTGGTAGCATGCACTTGTGGTCCCAGCTACTCAGGAGGCTGAGGTGGGAGGATCACTTGAGCCCAAGAGCTCGAGGCTGCAGTGAGCCATGATTGTACCACTGCACTGCAGCCTGGGAGACCCTGTTTCAAAATAAAGGCTCCCTGGCTTCCCTACACCCACCCACCTCTGTGCATTCATTCATTCACTCAGGCTCTCCACTGCTTAGCTTGGCTGACTCCCATCATCTTTCGGTTTCCAGATTGGAGGTTTCACCTTCCTCCAGGAAGACCTCCCTGACTTTCAAGGGGAGGTTAGATGTCCCTGCCCCATAGTCCCGCAGCCCTGACTGCAGTATCATCATCCACTTTCTCATCTATAGGGTCCAGCCCTCCGGGGTTTGGCGGGTGTTCTCCCCATGTGCGGAGACAGAGATAGTAAGAAATAAAGACACAAGACAAAGAGATAAATAGAAAACAGCTGGGCCCAGGGGACCACTACCACCAAAACACGAAGACCGGTAGTGGCCCCGAATGGCTGGGCGCGCTGATATTTATTGTATACAAGACAAGGGGGGCAGGCAGGGTAAGGAAGGTGGGTTGTCCAAGTGATTGATAAGGTCAAGCAAGTCACGTGATCATAGGACAGGGGTCCCTTTCCTTTTAGGTAGCCGAAGCAGAGAGGGAAGGCAGCATACGTCAGCGTTTTCTTCTGTGCACTTATCAGAAATTCGAACAAAGACTTTAAGATTTTCACTATTTCTTCTACCGCTATCTTCTAAGAACTTCAAAGAGGAACCAGGAGTACGGGAAGAGCATGAAAGTGGACAAGGAGCGTGACCATGGAAGCACAGCACCACAGGGAGGGGTTTAGGCCTCCGGATGACTGCGGGCAGGCCTGGATAATATCCAGCCTCCCACAAGAAGCTGGTGGAGCAGAGTGTTCCCTGACTCCTCCAAGGAAACGGAGACTCCCTTTCACGGTCTGCTAAGTAACGAGTGCCTTCCCAGGCACTGGCGTTACCACTTGACCAAGGAGCCCTCAAGCGGCCCTGATGCAGGCGTGACAGAGGGCTCACCTCTTGCCTTCTTGGTCACTTCTCACAATGTCCCTTCAGCACCTGTCCCTATACCCGCCGGTTATTCCTTGGTTATACAACAAAGAGTAATATTAAAAGTTAATGATTAATAATGTTTATACTAATGATTTATAATGTCCATCTCTATATCTAATTTGTATTATAACTATTCTCATTCTAACTATTTTATTATACTGAAACAGTTTGTGCCTTCAGTCTCTTGCCTCGGCACCTGGGTAATCCTCCGTCCACACTCGTCTGTCTCTCCTAAAGGCTGCATTCGCTGAGGTGTGTCTGTGTTGTTCCCCTTTGAGTTCCAGTCAAAAAAGATTCCTAGAGAGAATTCGCTCTCACGCCAGGGCTAAGCTCCTCCCACCAGGTTCATGAGCCTGGAAGTAAGTGCCGTCCACCAATGTCCTGCCTGCTCTTCAGAGGCTCCTCAAGCCTTCCCTGCCCAGAGAGATTCCTGGATGGAAAGGAAAAACGTCCCTGCCTGGCAGAAATTGATGCTGCTTCTGGAAATGTAGGGCAGGTGGCTGTTTCCAAAATGTGTCTGCCATCACTTGAGCTAGTAGTGGGAGCATCTAGTTTTGGAGCTGGACAGACTTGGGAACGCATCCCTGACTCCACAAATTATGTGACTTTGGCTTAATGACTTATCGTCTGGGAGCCTCACTTTCCTCATCTGTAAAACAGGACTGACACTCGCCTTGCAGGAATACTGGAGGTCTGTACTGCGCTGCCAACATCTATTCGCCCTCATCCGTGACAAGAGTACCCACAATTTCCTCTGGGAAGCTGCTCCTCTCCGATTAGTGTCTGTTCAGTGGTTGGAGGTTGACCCTACCCCAGCTCTGAGACGGCCTGGCCAGCCTATCCTAATTAGCATATCCCTTTCACCCTGGCTACAGTGATTGACTTAGGGCTGGGCTGTGCAGAGGTGAGCCTCAGCTTTTTGGGTAGGAACACCAGGACTTGGATTCCACTGGGTTTAATGCTAGGAGGGCATCAAGCTTGTGATAACTGTGGCCATTTTTGTTACCATAAGGGTAGCCAGTCTGAGGATGGAAGCCAATCTACAGGAAACAGAGCTAAGAGATACTAATGCATCCCTAAATCACTTGAGTCCTGGATCAAACCATTCCTGAAGCTCCTACTAAGCTACACTGTTATGTGAACCAATACTCTTCCTTTTGTTTAACCAGTTTTTGATTTTGTGGGTTTTTTTGTTTGTTTTTGTTTTGTTTTGATATAGGATCTTACTCTGTCACATAGGCTGGAGTACAGTGGTATGATCTTGGCTCACTGCAACCTCCACCTCCTGGGCTCAAGCGATCCTCCCACCTTAGCCTCCCAAGTAACTGGAATCACAGGTGCACGCCACCACCATGCTCAGCTAACTTTTAAAATTTTCTGTAGAGACAAGATCTCACTATATCACTCAGGCTGGTCTCGAAGTCTTGGGCTCAAGAGATCCTCCTGTCTCAGCCTCCCAAAGTGCTGGGATTATAGGTGTGAGCCACTGTGCTCAGTCAGAATCTGGTTACTCCTGCACCAAAAATACCCTAAGATTTATTTGGCCAGGCACGGTGGCTCACGCCTATAATCCCAGCAGTTTAGGAGGCTGAGGTGGGCGGATCGATTGAGCTCAGGAGTTTGAGACCAGCCTGGGCAACATGGTGAAACCCCGTCTCTACAAGATATATAAAAAAAATTAGCCAGGCTGAGTAGTCCCAGCTACTCAGGAGGCTGAGGTGGGAGGGTTGCTTGAGCCCATAAGGCTGAGGCCGCAGTGAGCTGTGATTGCACCACTGTACTCCAGCCTGGGCGACAGAGCGAGACCTTGTCTAAAAAAAAAAAAAAGCAGCATCCACGGTCCTATGACTCTCTGTATTCTTGGTTTGTTATCACCAGAGAAGAGTTCCATTTCTCCGCTGGAAGGATATGCCCGTATTGGTGTGTTCCAGCTGCTCTAACAATATACCATAGACCGGGCAGCTTCAAAACAGCAGAAATTGATTTCTCCCAGTTCCAGAGACTGAAGTTCGAAATCACGGTGCCAGCATGGTTGGGTTCTAGTGGAGCCCCTCTTTCGGTTGCAGACTGCTGTCTTCTCATTGCATTCTCATATGGCGAAAGAGGGTGAGGCAGCTCTGTGGGGCCCCCTTAGAAGGGCCCTAATCCCATTCATGAGGACTCTACCCTCATGACCTAAGAACCCCCCTAAAAGCCCCACCTCCTAATCCTATCACATTGGAAGTTAGGACATCAACACAGGGGCCTGGTATGATGGCTCACACGTGTCATCCCAGCACTCTGGGAGGCTGAGGCAGGTGGAATACTTGAGCTCAGGAGCTTGAAACCAGCCTGGGCAACATGGCAAAGCCCCATCTCTACAAAAAATACAAAAACTGGCCAGGTGTGGTAGTGCACACCTGCAGTCCCAGCTACTTGGGGAGCCGAGATAGGAGGATTGCCTGGGCCCAGGAGGTTGAGGCTGCAGTGAGCCATGTTCACGTCACTGCACTCCAGCCTGGGTGCACTCACAGTTCTCAAAAAAAAAAAAAATTTCAACGTAGAAATTTGAGGAGGGGACACAATTCAGCCCATGTCAGTGGCCACGGAGAATCCCACTTCCTCCTGGAAAAATCGTCCAGAGGAGCCACAGGCCTCTTGGTTAGTGCCTTAGCCTGGGTCTCCTACCCGGGGCTTGATCTTGTGGGGACCTTCTGTTTCAGTCCATGTCATGTTGCTATAACAGAATACCTGGGGCTGGGTAATTTATAAAGAAAAGAGGTTTTTTGTTTTTTTGTTTTTTTTTTTTTTTGAGGCGGAGTGTTGCTCTGTCGCCAGGCTGGAGTGCAGTGGCATGATCTTGGCTCACTGCAACCTCTGACTCCTTGATTCAAGCGATTCTTCTGCCTCGGTCTCCTGTGTAGCTGGGATACGGGCATGTGCCACCATACTCAGCTAATGTTTGTGTGGTTTTTTTTGCTTTGTTTTGTTTTGTTTTGAGACGGAGTCTTGCTCTGTTGCTCAGGCTGGAGTACAGTGGCGCAATCTTGGCTCACTGCAGGCTCCGCCTCCCGGGTTCACGCCATTCTCCTGCCTCAGCCTCCCGAGTAGCTGGGACTACAGGCGCCCGCCACCATGCCCGGCTAATTTTTTTGTATTTTTAGTAGAGATGCGGTTTCACTGTGTTAGCCAAGATGGTCTCGATCTCCTGACCTCATGATCCGCCCGCCTTGGCCTCCCAAAGTGCTGGGATTACAGGCATGAGCTACCGCGCCCGGCCAATTTTTGTATTTTTAGTAGAGACAGGGTTTCACCATGTTGGCCAGGATGGTCTCGATCTCCTGACCTCGTGATCCACCCGCCTTGGCCTCCCAAAGTGCTGGGATTACAGGCGTGAGCCACCATGCCCAGTCAAGAAAAGAGGTTTATTTACCTCACGGCTCTGCATGCTGAGAAGTTCGAGGGCATGGTGCCAGCATCTGCCTGGCCTCGTAGCATGGTGGAGAAGGTTGAAGGGGAAGCAGACACGTGTAAAGAAGCAAAACCCGAGGGGCTTCCTGGTTTTATAACAACCTGCTCTCTCGGGAACTAATCCATTCCCACAAGAGGAAGAACTCACTCACTCCTGAGAGAAGGCACCAAGCCATCCATGAGGGACCCACTCTCGTGACCCAAACACCTCCCACAAAGCCCCACCTCCCAACACTGCCACACTGAGGGCCAAATGTCAACAAACCATATCCAAACCGTAGCACCTTCTGAGGAGTCGAATAAAATGTGCCTCCGAATTGTCCACGCCAGGGACAGAAGAGGAGAGCTTGTGTCTACTGGCTCCATGTCCCACGGGTGAAGGGTGGCCCCAAACGGTGTTATCATTCACATGCTTCAAGGCTACATATGCCTGAGTGCCTCGCAGCTTCCTAAAGATGACAGAGGCTGATGTTGGGTGCTGCCAGGACACTCAGACCCATGCAGAGCTGGCTGTCGCCACAATGGCAGGAATCAAGGGGGCTGAGAGAGGCCGGGTGTGGTGGCTCAAGTCTGTAATCCCAGCACTTTGGGAGGCAGAGGTGGGTGGATCACCTGAGGTCAGGAGTTCAAGACCAGCCTGGCCAACATGGTAAAACCCCGTCTCTTCCAAAAATACAAAAATTAGCCAGGTGTGGTGGCACACGCCTGTAATCCCAGCTGCTCAGGAGGCTGAGTGAAGCAGGAGAATCGCTTGAACCTGGGAGGAGGAGGTTGCAGTGAGCTGAGACTGCCATACGGCCCTCCAGCCTGGACAACAGAATGAGACCCCGTCTCAAAAAAAAAAAAAAAAAAAAAAAAGAGGTGGTTGAGAGGATGTGAGATGGGACAGAGGTATGAGGTGCAGGTGGATTTTCAGGGAGTGAACACATTTCCAAACCAATGTCTCGGCTGTTGGGAAGCTTCAGATAGTATGCAATTAAATTTTCCACACCAGATTTCAGGCCCTGAAAAAGCAATTTGAAAAAGGCTCTCTGTGGCCGGGCGCGGTGGCTCACTCCTGTAATCCCAGCACTTTGGGAGGCCGAGGCGGGCAGATCACGAGGTCAGGAGATCAAGACCATCCTGGCTAACACGGTGAAACCCCGTCTCTACTAAAAATACAGAAAATTAGCCAGGCGTGGTGGCGGGCGCCTGCAGTCCCAGCTACTCAGGAGGCTGAGGCAGGTGAATGGCGTGAACCTGGGAGGTGGAGCTTGCAGTGAGCCGAGATCGTGCCACTTCACTCCAGCCTGGGCGACAGTGAGACCCTGTCTCAAAAAAAAAAAAAAGAAAAAAAAGAAAAAGGCTCTCTGTGCAGCCACAGCCTCCACTGGACCATGCAGATGGGACCCACCAGGGTTACGGCTTGGCCCGCTCCACCATGGACCACCAGCATCTCCTCTCTACCATGGTGGCCAGCTGGAAGCCCTGTGGACACTGAGCCATGCCACAGAAGCCATCAGACGCACACCATGGGGAGAAATGGCAGTGTGGGGATCCAAGCAAGCCTGCACCGGCATCGAGGCAGAGTTTGCACTCCAGTCACTCCATGGTCGCGTGGCCTTGGACAAATGATTCACTGTGTGAGGTCCAGGTTCCACATCTCTCAAACTGGGATCTTAACCCCCAGCAACCTCTTCGTCCCAAAAGGCCATGTTGATGTGAAATATCTAACACGTATGGTGAGCACTTAATGAGAGCTGTACTTTACAAACCTCAGTTTATTGACATTCTAATAATTCGATAGGTATTTCTCAGGCACCACATACAAAGGTTTGTTTTTTTGAGATGGAGTTTCGCTCTTGTTGCCCAGGCTGGAGTGCAATGGCGCGATCTCGGCTCACCACAACCTCCGCCTTCCAGGTTCAAGTGATTCTCCTGCCTCACCCTCCCAAGTAGCTGGGATTACAGGCATGCACCACCACGCCTGGATAATTTTGTATTTTTAGTGGAGACGGGGTTTCTCCATGTTGGTCAGGCTGGTCTCGAACTCCCGACCTCTGGTGATCTGCTCACCTCAGCCTCCCAAAGTGTTGGGATTACAGGCGTGAGCCACCACGCCCGGTCTTGTTTTACATTTATGGGAGCCTACAACATGCCCAGTTCCAAGTTCAAGAAGGAATGGGAGCTGCAGTTGTGGTCTAACAGCTTTCCGTTTAATGTCACACTGTAAATGACACCAATTGCACCCCAGGAGGTTCCCACTCTGTAATAGGTGAACCAGCCGGTGGCCCACGGCTGGAAGATCACATGTCAGAGCTCTGCACGAGCCGGGGGAGAAGGTGCTGCATGGACAGAAGTAAGTGGGTGACCAGTGCCACTAAGAGCAGAGCTTGAGTTTACTCTCATAACCATCAGCTGTGGGCCAGACATTTGGCTGCTTTGCAGGCAGACCAGGCTTCCCGGTGAGTCATGCTGCTTAAAATGCTGTCTGGGAACGCAGAGAAAGTCTAAACGCCAAGACGCTGAGGACAGCCCCGCAGGTGGACTGCCATGCCCGGCTCGGCCCCTTTTTGGTACCCAGAGTGGACCCTTCTCCCCACAGAGGGGAGGCATCCGATGGTGGCTTCAGCAGACAACCTGGAGAAGAACCACTCAGGGTTTGTCTTGCTGACGTCCTATAGCCAGCAAAACCCAGGGCAGGAGAACCCTGGCTCTTTAGGGCAGGTGGGGGAGAGGGCACCTTAGCAGGGAAGGAGCTAGGGTAATGCCAGAAGCAACCCACTCGGCAGGGCCACTCAGCAACCCCCTGGCGAGCAGAAAGGTGGCCAACAACACATCTTCTGGGCAGACTCCTTTGAAGAGAGGTAGAACATACCGGAAAGGAATAGCATTGTGACAGCGGGGCCGGGTGGGTGTCCTGCTTCTGACAGATCTAGTGCTGAGGGCAGACGTGGTGCATGTCTCCAGGTTTCAACCACACACAAACCGGTCGTGAAAGTTTGAAAGATATTTATTTAAAAACAGAACAAAAAAGCTTTGGTATTTCAAAACCTGACAATCATCAATCACTAGAAAGTTAAACACCTCCCCTGAAGCCCCAAAGTACAAAACCACAGATGTCCGCAGGCTCCTAAAAAAGGGCGTGCAAACCTGAGGATGACAGCACAACCCGCACCCTCCTACAGGTAGCAGCACAGCCACCCTGGGGGGCCCCGGCCCAGCCTCGGGACCGTGGGGCCTCCGAACGCCGAGACGGACATCACCGCCAACACTCACCATCTACAAAATCTCAACAAAAATAAATTAAAACTTCATTAAGAAAGAACACGTTAAATTAGGAAAAGGACACAACTTTTCCTAGACAAGAGTCTTTTCAAAAGACGATCTATTTCCTGGGACAGAAGAAAGGGGGAAAGCGGAAGGAGTGAGTTCCATTTCAAGTATTTGCCATACAGGTTCATTTTATTGAGTGGAAAGCTTACAAAAGGTCCACTGGCCCCTTCCCTCCCCACGTGACACTCATTCCTTCCAATGCAAACTCTGGTGTATCCACACTCACTTCTGCGTCACTGGTTTCCCCCAACAAGGCACAAAGGGCGGGTGCTTCCAAAGGATCCCTTGCTCCTGGCAGCGGGACTTTCAGTGCTGGGTGTCTTGTGCAAATGGTGGCTGAAAGCAGGACTGTTAGTTCACTCAGACACTGGGATCTTCCTGTTCAATTCATAAAACAAGTGTGATTACTGTTCACTGCCAACCCCAGTGGCCAGCTACAGAAATAGGCTACGGAGACAACCCTAGTGGCACCACACCCTGGCTCTGACCCAGCCTTGCAGAATTACCACGGACTCAGTGGCCTGGGCCCTTCTGGAGCTGAGTGTTCACTGGCTCCACTCTGGCACGGCCCAGCTTGAGCCTGAGTCAAGGAGAGATCGGTCAGTACCCCATGAAGGTAGTTTGGCTCATTTGCCCAACTGTGGGAGGAACCGAAGGTGCACTCAAGAGCGAGGGCAGAGAAGCCACCAAGCAGCAGGGAAAAGCAGCCGCCTGCCAAACAGACGGCAAAACCCACACGATGCACATTTGGCACCTGTCCTAGTGCAGCTAGTTCAGAGGCGGCTCACAAGGAAGGCCTCTGTGCGGTCCTTTTTGATCTGACTTTTGATCTTTCTTCGAACTTGAGGAACTCAGCCCTGTCTCCCACTCTTCTGCTCTTTCAGGTCAAGTTCTGCTTCCTTTTCCAAGTCCTGGTCTTGGGCCAGAAACTAGAAGCCGCAGGCATCCCTGTGGATGTGATGGGACACTTCCCATTTCTCCAGGGTGGGATCTGGGCTCTCTGACTACTTGGGGGCACAGACGCAGAGCCTAATATACCTCTCTACTGTCACTACAGTTTAAAAAGAGAAGATAAAGGAGAAAAGAAGAGAAGGGAGGGGAGGGGAGGACGGGGGATACGGGAGGAGAGAAGAGAAAGGGAAACAGCTCAGCTCTTTGGGAAACATTTTCTTCTACAACTGCTAACAAAGGCCTCCCCCTGGAATCCCTGCTGGTCTTTCTCCTGAGGAAGCACAGAAGGCCAGGCGGCAGGGCACAGTAGGCAGCCTCACCCCGCGACAGCAATGCTGATGCTAAGATGCTGCCCCGATGACAGTCTTGCAGCAATGATGGCCAAAATCACCGCTTCCAGGGGCAAACATGTCTCAGGAAACTTGAGGGCAATGCTTCTGTCCTGTGTCCTATGCTAACGAGATGGCCACTCTGGTCTGAGGCCTGGAGCAAGGGGCTGACCTCTGCATGCCATGAACAGGCACATGGGGGGAAGCTGGGGATCCCGCCAGCAGTTCAGACAGAGGCTTCAAGTCAATCTAGGGGCTTGTTGCAGTTATTTTTATTTTATTATTATTTATTATTATTTTTTATTTTTTTGACACAGAGTCTCACTCTGTCACCCAGGCTGGAGTGCACTGGCATGATCTCGGGTCACTGCAACCTCCGTCTCCCGGGTTCAAGCAATTCTCCTGCCTCAGCCTCCCGAGTAGCTGGAATTACAGGCATGCACCACCATGCCCAGCTAATTTTTGTATTTTTAGTACAGATGGGGTTTCACCATGTTGGCCAGGCTGGTCTTGAACTCCTGACCTCAGGTGATCTGCCCGCCTCAGCCTCCCAAAGTACTGGGATTATAGGCATGAGCCACTGCACCCAGCCTCATTATTATTATTTTTAGACAGGGTCTCACTCTGTCACCTGGGATGGAGTGCAATGGTGTAATCACAGCTCACTGCAGTCTCAAACTCCTGGGCTCAAGTGATCCTCCCACCTCAGCCTCCTAAGTAGCTGGGACTACAAGCGTGCACTATCACGCCTGGCTGATTTTTAAATTTTTTGTAGAGACAAGTCCTCGTTATCCTGCCCAGGCTGGTCTCAAACTACTGGGCTCAAAGGATCCTCCCACCTCAGCCTCCCAAAGTGTTGAGATTATAGGCATGAGCCACCAGGCCCTGCCTCTATTTTTTTTTTTTTTTTTTTTTTTTACTTTTATTTGCTTTTTTGTTTTGTTTTTTGCTTTTTTGAGACAGGGTCTTGCTCTGTTGCCCAAGCTAGAGTGCAATGACACAATCATAGTTCACTGCAGCCTCAAACTCCTGGGCTCAAGGGATTCTCCCATCTCAGCCTCCCAAGTAGCTGGGACTACAGGCACAAACCACCACACCCAGCTTGCAGTTATTTTTAAATGCTGAGATTTATGATGCGGGAGGAGGGGAGGGCTGCCCTGGAAAGCCAGAAGACCATCAATTCACACCTGGATTTCCAGCTTTCCCTTCCTCGTCGTCTCCTCTCAAAACACTTGCGCGCGCTCTCTGGTGTCAAGGGCTGAGGGCATCAGGACACCCATTCCTGCCCAGGCCTCACCCCCCCTCGCCAGGCTAGCCCCTTCCGAGACACAGGGCTGAGAGCAATGCCAAGGCCTCGGGTTTCGACCAGATGGCGGCTTCCTACCTTACTCCTGAAGAGGGGCTTGGCTCCAGGCCCACAGTACTCGTTGTAGATGAGCTTGAAGAGGAAGAGGTGGAAGAGGGTGATTAGGGAGGCCACGCTGAACCAGAAGAGGAAGGGCAGCCCGGGGTCCTGCTGGGCCATGTGCTCGTCATGGGCCAGGATGGCCTTGAGGTGCAGCGTGTGCCGCAGGTCCTGTAGGTGTGTGAGGTCAGTGGAGATGTAGAGCAGTGGCGTGATGGGCTGTGTCACCATGACCGAGAAGGTGTGGCCCGTGGGCGCCGAGGTCAGCTCCACTGGCTCGTCCAGGCAGCCTGCCTTGCAGGCATAGATCTTGACAGGCTGGCCACGGGACTCCACGGACACGTGTAGGTAGGGCTTGCCCTCGGCATCCGCCAGCACGGCCAGGTTGATATGGTCGTTCTTGTAGCGGATGCCATGCAATGCATAGCTGTTGTGCAGCACGTCGGGGTCGGCCTGGAACTGGAGGTGGTTCTCTGTGAACTGCAGCCCCCCGAAGCTGAGCACCATGCCCTGCAGGATGCCTGGGGCACCCACCTTCACCAGCCCCTTGCAGCCACGCTTCTGGAGGGTCAGCCTCCACAGGTCAGAGAGCTGCAGGATCTGCTGGACGGAGGACAGCCGCCCCGGCCACAGGTTCTCGGCGTGCATGGTGGCATGCCCGCTGAAGCAGTGATCTTCATAGTTGAGCGTCGACTCCATCTGGTCTCGCTCCCTGTGGCTCAGGGAAGGGCTGAGCAGCGGGGCTGGCGAGCAGGAGAGCATGTAATAGAGTGTCAGGTTCACGGTGAGGCCAGACGGCGTGTGGGTGTCAGTGATCTTCTTCATTTCCACTCCTGCAACACCATGAAAGCGGCATGTTAAGGGGGAAGGACAGCTGGGAGGCAGAGCATATGAAATAAAGACCAAGGGCAGCAGAAGAGTGAGGTGTTGTGCCTTAATGATAAAGACAGTGGTGCCCATCTCCCTAAAGTATAGAAGAAAGTCAGCCTGTCTTGTTTACACGACCAACTTGAGCCTGTGGGCCTGAAATCTAGAATCCTGTTAAAAAGCAGCGGGGCCTGGTGCCAGAGCCCAGAAGAACACAGACTTAGCCAGGACTTGGCACCAACCCTATGATCAGACATCCTGCGCCAGATCAGTCACCAGTGCTGAGGCCAGTCTCAGGCCACTTCTCCTCTCTGTCCTTTCTCTCTCCAGTCTTGTAGCTTTATGTATGTATGTATTTATTTGTTTATTGAGACAGAGTCTCACTCTGTTGCCCAGGCTTGAGTGCAGTGGAACGATCTCAGGTTACTACAGCCTCCGCCTCCCAGGTTCAAGTGATTCTCCCGTCTCAGCCTTTGAGTAGCTGGGACTACAGGTGCAGGCCACCACCCATGCCTAAAACAGCCCTGGCAGAAGCATTCAATAGACACTTGCTGAATAAACACGTGCTGGGCCCCTTTGCTACTGATGGATTCAACAGCCCTAAGATTTAAAAACATACACACACACAACTTTGTTTCTGTGAAGATGACCATCCTCTCGCCGGGCGCGGTGGCTCACGCCTGTAATCCCAGCACTTTGGGAGGCCAAGGTGGATGGATCATGAGGTCAGGTTAAGTTTTGTATTTTTAGTACAGACAAGGTTTCGCCACGTTGGCCAGGTTGGTCTTGAACTCCTGACCTCAGGTGATCCACCTGCCTCAGCCTCCCAAAGTGCTGGGATTACAGGCGTGAGCCACCGCGCCCAGCCAGCACATTCTAGCCTAAAAAGATGCCTTATTTTAATTTTAATTTTCACTTTTCTAATGTCTGTCTTCCTCCCAACCAGAATTTAAGCAAGCACCATGAGAACGGGAACTCTGGTTCCCATCTGCACCCCCCCATGCATAGAACAGCCCTGGCAGAAGCATTCAATAGATACTTGCTGAATGAACTCAACTCTCTGAGCAACCAAACACAAAGGTTCAGACAATTGGAACCCTGGAAACCAAAACCCCTCTCTCATCCAGAACAGGATTTTCTTTTCTTTAACAGTCAACGAGAGGAGAGTTTTCATCAGGCAGGAGCATCTCAACCTGCTAAAAGGGATTCTCCAACCTCCCTGTGAACCAGTTGCAGCCACAACTGCCAGGACGCACCTCAGCCTAGCAGGGGTTATGTCAAGAAGCCCACGTCTGTCACCAGGCCGACTGCGGTGCTGAGCAAAAATCAGGGGATCCACCTGCTGGTTTCACCTCTGCAAACTGACTCTAAAACACTTCACTCTGCTCACATCAGGCCCCATCTACCAAAACAAGTAACAGAAAGAATTGACCTTTACACTCAATTGTCCACTACAGTCTCATAAAAACCTTCTGAGGTAGGCGTTATTGTTATTAAATACAGGCCCAGAGAGATTAGGCGACGAATCCAAAGGTCGCACAGACACTAAGCAGTTGAGCAGATTCAACCCCTGGTGAAACGCCAAGCCCAAGTTTTAACCACCCCACCATCACCTTCAGTGTCACCTCTGCAGACTTGGGAGGGACATATCTAGGGTGGACCAAGCGCTGGCCAGGACTCACCTGGGCTGAAGAGCTGAGCCCAGAGGAGCTGGTGGTCTTGAAGCAGCTCCGCCGCTGGCATGTCCAAGAGCTCCAGCATTTCCTTCCGTGCCAAGTCCTGCAGCGCCTTGAGCTCCTTGGCTGCTTTGCTTTTGAGCACCTGGGGGTTAATGGGGCCAGAGACGTGCACCACCCACAGCACCGTCTCATCCAGCTGCGTCTTGGGAGCCACTTGGAGGCGGTTCACCAGCTTCTTGGCGGCCACCACCACCAGGTGCACCAACCCAGTGGGCGTAGGCGGGGACCGGCCTGAGTAGAGGAGGAACTGATGGTCTCCGACCTTCTCCAGGGTACTGGTGAAGGCCTTGGGGGCTGGGCCGGCAGTGGGCCCCACAGTCTGCAGCGCGGCCACGCGCTCCGTGGGGTTGTTGAGCTGGATGCGCTGCAGGTAGACGTGAGGTCGGCCCCTGTGCGCCAGAAAGTCCTCTTGCAGCAGCACGCAGTCGCGGCCGGACCCCGCGGCAAGGCCAGAGACGGAGGCGGGCCCGGGGCCGGCGGCCACGGGGCCAGGACCTGGGGACCCCAGCTGCAGGCAACGCACGCGGCGCAGAAGCCCCTCCCGCAGCAGCAGCACCGCCTCTCCAGCTTCAGCCAGCGCGCTCAGCGGGCGCAGCTGCACGAAGGGCACAAAGTCGGGCGCCACGGCGGGCTCCCGCTCCCCGGGAGTCACCCACAGCCGATTGGCAGCCACGTCCAGGGCCAGGAAGCCGTTGGCCACCAGAGCCGGCACTCCAGGGCCCAGCGGTACCGCCTCACCGCGCTCCCGCAGGCCGCGCCAGGCGCGGGTGGCCGCCTCCAGGCAGGCAGACGGCTCGGCGGCGCCCGGCTCACCGCGGGACCAGGGCAGCAAGTGCAGGCCGCCCGCCGCCCGCCGCGCGCCGGACCCCCCAAACCACAGAAGCAGCAGCAGGAGGCCAAGCAGGCAGAGGAGGCGGCGGGCCCAGCTGCTCGACAGCAGTCCCGGCAGCCCCTTGAGCCGCTGCTGCAGCCACATCGGGCCGCCAGGCGCGGGCAAGGGCGCGAGGGCGGCCGCCGGGCCCGCCGCCCAGCCCACCGGCCCGGCCGCCCGCGCCTCACTGCCCGGCCCGGACCGCGGCGCCCACCCCGGCCCCCGCCGCAACCGCCGCAGCAGCCGCCACCCCTGCTTCCTCCTTCTTCTCGGTGGCCTCCAGCCGTCAAACGACGCCGGCCGTCAAGCGTCGCCGTGTCTTTTACGACAGATGGAAAACAGGAGGGCGGAGGGAGGAGAGAGAGGCGGGCCGGAGAGAAGGGGGCGGAGCCACGGCGAGGGCGGGACAGAAGCTGCCGGGGGCGGGACCACCCGTTCCCAGGCCGGAAGAGTGAAGTCCAGTGGAGTTAAGTGCAGGGGTCTGGGGAGGACTGGAAGCATCCAATTCACTCGTGAAAAAAACATCGAGCCAGCCAAACCGAACACGTGTTGGGCCCCTTTGCTACTGATGGATTCAACAGCCCCAAAATTTAAAAACATACACACACACACACAACAACTTTGTTTCTGTAAAAATGACCATCCTCTCGCCGCGCGCGGTGGCTCACGCCTGTAATCCCAGCACTTTGGGAGGCCAAGGCGGGCGGATCACGAGGTCAGCAGTTTGAGACCAGCCTGACCAACATGGTGAAACCCCATCTCTACTAAAAATACAAAAACTAGCCGGGCGTGGTGGCGCATGCCTGTAATCCCTGCTCCTCAGGAGGCTGAGGTAGGAGAACTGCTTGAACCCGTGAGGCGGAGGTTGCAGGCTTGCAGTGAGCCGAGATCACGCCACTGCACTCCAGCCTGGGCGACAGAGTGAGACTCTGTCTCAAAAAAAAAAAAAAAAAAAAAAAAGACTATCCTCACTGCAAAGAAACACTTGGAACAATACGAAAAAGTGGAGGAAAAAAAAAGGAGAGAGAAGAGGAAGAAAGAAGAAGAAAGGAAAAGGGAGGAGGAGGGGAAGGGGAACCACCAGAGGCCAGGAGTGGTGGCTCACGTCTGTAATTCCAGCACTTTAGGAGGCTGAGATGGGCAAATCACTTGAGGTCAGGAGTTCGAAACCAGCCTGACCAACATGGTGAAAACCTGTCTCTACTAAAAATACAAAAATTAGGCTGGGCATGGTGGCTCACGCCTGTAATCCCAGCATTTTGGGAGGCCGAGGCCGCCAGATCACGAGATCAGGAGATCCAGACCATCCTGGCTAACACGGTGAAACCCTGTCTCTACTAAAAATATAAAAAATTAGCCAGGCGTGGTGGCAGGCGCCTGTAGTCCCAGCTACTCGGGAGGCTGAGGCAGGAGAATGGCGTGAACCCGGGAGGCGGTGCTTGCAGTGAGCCAAGATCGCGCCACTGCACTCCAGCCTGGGTGACAGAGGGAGACTCTGTCTCAAAAAAAAATAAATAAATAAAAGAATAAATAAAAAAATAAAAATGCAAAAATTAGCTGGGCGTGGTGGTGGGCGCCTGTAATCCCAGCTACTTGAGAGACTGAGGCACGAGAATCGCTTGAACCAGGGAGGCAGAGGTTGCAGTGAGCCGAGATCGCGCCACTGCACTCCAGCCTGGGCAACAGAGCGAGACTCCGTCTAAAAAAATTAAAAATAAAATAAAAACTAACCACCAGAAACTAGACTTCCCAAAAAATATTTTGTTAACAGACCTGTCTAGCTGCATGCACACCACACGTGGACACAAATCCAGCCAAGGGCCATCAATGTCTCCACTACACCAAATCGTCTTCTTGATGTCCGTCCTAAGTTTTAACTTATTAAATAACATAAGACACTAACGTCTCATACTTTGAAAATGGCTTTAAATTGTGAATCATCGATGCAAAAAAGAAATTTTGCTTTGTATTTTGGGAAAAAAATTCAATATAAGCACAGAGGCAGACAATGGGTGATTGTTTCCACTTTGGTTTCAGTACATTCCAAAGCCAGACAGTGCTTCCCAGTTGTTGGAAATTAAACGGTCATTTGAGGTGGCCTCTGGTGGGCTGTGAGCAGACACAGAAATGTTTGCTGAGGCCAGTGCCCTTTAGAAGGAACTGTCCAAGTGGTCCTACAGTCTGCTTACCATTTTTATTTTATTTATTTATTTTATTTATTTTTATTTTTTATTTTTTTGAGACAGAGTCGCACTTTGTCCCCCAGGCTAAAGGGCAGTGGTGCGATCTCAGCTCACTGCAACCTCTGCCTCCTAGGTTCAAGCAGTTGTCATGCCTCAGCCTCCCAAGAAGCTAGGATTACAGCCAATACACCTGGCTAATTTTTGTGTTTTTAGTAGAGACCAGGGTTCACAACATTGGCCAGCATGGTCTCAAACTCCTGACCTCAGATGATCCAACTGCCTCAGCCTCCCAAAGTGCTGGGATTACAGGCGTGAGCCACTGCGCCTGCCTTATTTATTTATTTATTTATTGAGACAGAGTTTCACTCTTGTTGCCCAGGCTGGAGTATAGTGGCGCGATCTCGGCTCACCACAACCTCCACCTCCTGAGTTCAAGCAGTCCTCCTGCCTCAGTCTCCTGAGTAGCTGGGATTACAGGAACCTGCCTGTACAGGTGTACAGGAACCTACACACCTGGCTAATTTTTGTATTTTTAGTAGAGATGGAGTTTCACCATGTTGGCCAGGCTGGTCTGGAACTCCTTACTTGTGATCTGCCCACCGTGGCCTCCCAAAGTTCTGGGATTACAGGTGTGAGCCACCACCCCCAGTCCTATTTATTTATTTATTTATTTAGAGAGAGGGTCTCACTCTGTTGCCCAGGCTGGAGTGCAGTGGCACGATCACAGCTCACTGCAACCTCCATCTCCCAGGCTTAAGTGATCCTCCCAACTCAGCCTCCCAAGTAGCTAGAACTATAGGCCGTCACCATTATGCCCAGCTAATTTTTTTTTTTTTTTTTTTGGTATTTTTTGGAGAGGCAGGTTTTTGCCATGTTGCCCAGGCTGGTCTTGAGCTCCTGAACTCAAGCAGTCCTCCTACCTTGGCCTCCCAGAGTGCTGGGATTACAGGTGTGAGCCACCACACTTAACCTTCTTTATTTTTTTTTCAATTTTTATTTTAGGTTCAGGGAGTACATGTGCAGGTTTATTACAAGGGGATATTGTGTGATGCTGAGGTTTAGGCTTTTTTTTTTGAGATGGAGTTTTGCTCTTGTTGCCCAGGCTGGAGTGAAATGGCACGATCTTGGTTCACCACAACCTCCACCTCCCAGGTTCAAGCAATTCTCCTGCCTCAGCCTCCCGAGTAGCTGGGATTACAGGCATGTGCCACCATGCCTGGCTAATTTTTTGTATTTTTAGTAGAGACAGGGTTCTCCATGTTGGTCAGGCTGGTCTGGAACTCCTGACCTCAGATGATCCACCTGCCTCAGCCTTCCAAAGTGCTGGGATTACAGGCGTGAGCCACCGTGCCCAGCCTTAAGGTACTGCACTCCAGCCTGGGAGACAGAGTGAGACTCTGTCTCAAAAAAAAAAAAAAAAGAAAGATGACATTTTATTATGATTTATTTTTACTATTATTATTATTAGGAAGGCTTAAGTGCTAGTGAGAGGTGATCATCCATCTAGCAGCACAGAATATGGCCATCCTACTGAAGCCCTTGCTCCTCCTGGGGCCAAAAAAGGAAATGAATAAAAGAAAAGGATGAAAATGAGAAAAGCCCCTCATGTCACCGGGCAGCTGCCCTCCAGGCCAGCTATCCTTTCTACACCTTCCCTAGAAATCTGAGTCCTGCGCCTTTAACTGTCCACAGCACGTGCAGCACGTACCAGAAGTAACATCTGGACGGCAGCCACCACTGGTTAAAGAGACAGGCCCCCTTTCTCCATGAAGCTTGGGCAGGGTTCAAGTTTCAGCAATTTGGTGAAGGGAACAGGAAACAGATACCAAAGGAGGAGAGGGCAGGCTTTGCCAGAGTGAATCCTTTCTCCCAGAGAGGCCAGCAGCCTCCAAGATTGATTCCCCCTCCTGACTTAAAATGACTTTTGGGCATGGGACTCCCACTGCCCAAGGGGTTTTTTCTTTTCCTTTTTTTTGAGACAGAGTCTTACTCTGTAACTCAGGCAGAAGTACAGTGGTACAATCACGGCTCACTGCAGCCTCAACCTCTTGGGCTCAAATGATCCTCTCACTTCAGCCTCCTGAGAAGCTGAGATTACAGGCGCACACCACCATGCCCTCCTAATTTTTTTTGTGGAGACGGGAGGTGGGTGGGGGCGGAGGGACGGGTCTATGTTGCCCAGGCTGGTCTTGAACTCCTGGTCTCAAAGGATCCTCCCACCTCAGCCTCCCAAAGTGTTGGGATTACAGGCGTGAGTCATGGCACCTGGCCTCAAGGTTTTTTTTTTTTTTTTTCTATTCATAGTACATCACCATTGAGGTTCTCCTTGGACTACAGCAAATGGAGGGTTAGAGCTGGGTTCCAATGCTGCCTCCCTTACTGTAGTTCTGCATCAGTTGTGTGGCATCGAGCAGATTGCTTCACTTCTCTGGGTCTGTTTTCTCATTTTGCAAATGGGGCAATACTGTTTAATTAGCAAGGCTGTTGCGAGCAGGGAATGAGGGAGAGTTTTGAAAACTGAACCAGGGGCCGGGAGCATTGGCTCACACGTGTAATCCCAGCACTTTGGGAGGCTGAGGAAGGCAGATGTCTTGAGCTCAGGAGTTTTAGACCAGCCTGGCCGACATTGTGAAACCCTGTCTCTACAAAAAAAAAAAAAAAAAAAAAAAAAAAATTAGCCAGGCAAGGTGCATGCCTGTAGTCCCAGCTACTCAGGAGGCTGAGGTGGGAGAATCACCTGAGCCCAGGAAGTTGAGGCTGCAGTGGGCTGTAATCACACCACTGCACTCCAGCCTGGGCAACAAAGTGAGACCCTGTCTCAAAAAAAAAGAGAAAATGGAACCAGCCAACAAATGCTCATTCTCCTCCCTCTGCTCCTCCTGGCATTTCCTCTTCCTCCAGGGGTCTGGAGTCTGAGTCTGCATCCTCCTGAATCCAAAACATCCGGTGGATTCTGGCACCAAGTCCTGTCTTCAGATGCTGAAACTCCCAGCCCTGGATCCCAGCTGGGAGGTAGGGGCCCTGGATTCTGCTCAGGCCTCTTCCTTTTACTTGCCTTGGGACCTTGAGCTTGCTGCCCCATGCCTATGGATATCACTTGTGCTATCTGTGCAATGAGCACAACTCCATACAATGAGATGATTTCCACACAATGAGATGATTTCCAAGGTTCCCAGTGACTGACTCTATCTTTGTTTTTTTAATAGAGATGGGGGAAGGGTTTTGCTATAGTGTCCAGGCTGGTCTGGAACTCCTGGGCCCAAGCAGTCCTCCTGCCTTGGCCTCCCGAAGTGCTGGGATTACAGGCATGAGTCTCTGTGCCGGCCTGGACCTATATTCTAAAAATAGCATGTATTGATTTTGTTTGAATATATATATATATTTTTTCAAGACGGAGTTTTGCTCTTGTTGCCCAGGCTAGAGTGCAATGGTGCGATCTCGGCTCACTGCAATCTCCGCCTTCCAGGTTCAAGAAATTCTCCTGCCTCAGCCTCCCAAGTAGCTGGGATTACAGGAATGCGCCACCATGCCCAGATAATTTTGTATTTTTGGTAGAGACAGGGTTTCTCCATGTTGGTCAGGCCGGTCTTGAAATCCCGACGTCAGGTGATCTGCCTGCCTCCACCTCCCAAAGGGCTGGTATTACAGGCATAAGCCACCATGCCCGGCCGATTTTGTTTGAATTTTACAAATAGTATATATTTATTGAAAAAAAAAGAAAAATATAAATAACAAAATAAATACCTGGAAATAATATAAAACATCAAAAATTGTCTATATAAATATGAAATAATCCCACAACCTGGAAATAATCACAGTAAATATTTGGCCATAATTTTCTCCTAGCATTGTCTCTATGCATGTATACATCGGTAAGAATATATTTTTGGCTGGGCGCGATGGCTCACGCCTATAATCCCAACGCTTTGGGAGGCTGAGGCGGGTGGATCACGAGGTCAGGAGTTCAAGACCAGCCTGGCCAAGATGGTGAAACTCCATCTCTACTAAAAATACAAAAATGAGCCAGGCATGGTGGCAGGCACCTGTAATCCCAGCTACTCGGAAGGCTGAGGCAAAGAATTGCTTGAACCAGGGAGGCGGAGGTTGCAGTGAGCTGAGATTGTGCCACTGCACTCCAGCCTGGGCTATACAGTGAGACTCCATCTCAAAAAGAAAAAAAAGAAGGTATTTTTACTGAGTGGAACCATACTATATATTCTGCTTTTCCACTTAACTCATATGGGTAGTGTATTTCTCTGGCTGCAGCATCTGAATGCTATTTTGTTTTTATTTTTATTTTTTGGTTTGCTTGTTTTTTTTGAGGCAGGTTCTGACTCTCTTGCCCAGGCTGGAGTGCAGCGGTGTGATCATGGCTCACTGCAACCTCCACCTCCCGGGCTCAAGTGATCCTCCCCAGTCAGCCTCCTGAGTAGCTGGGACTACAGGCACATGCCACCATGCCCAGCTAATTTTTGTTTTTTTAGTAAAGAAGGGGTTTCACCATGTTGCCCAGGCTGGTCTTGAATTCCTGGGCTCAAGCAATCTGGCTGTCTTGGCCTCCCAAAGTACTGGGATTACAGGCATGAACCACCGCACCCAGCCCATCTGAATGCTGTTGATTTATTAATATCTTTTCCCAGCACAGACGCATAGCCTGCTCTTTGTCGTCCATTGACATTCGTGACATTCCTTCTCTCCCACCCCTTTGCCCCCTGCAGGGAACCCCCTGCCAGCCTAGGGTTACACCTGCCACCCACTCCTCTGGAGCCTAATCAGCTGGGAAAAGGCTCCTGGGTCCCTGTCTGAGGTCTTTTTTTTCTTTTTTTTTTTTGAGACAGAGTCTCGCTCTGTCGCCTAGGCTGGAGTGCAGTGGTTCAATCTTGGCTCACTGCAAACTCAGTCTCCTGGGTTCAAGTGATTCTACTGTCTCAGCCTCCTGAGTAGCTGGGATTACAGGCGCGCGCCACCACGCCTGGCTAATTTTTGTATTTTAGTAGAGACAGAGTTTCACCATGTTGGTCAAGCTGGTCTTGAACTCCTGACCTTGTGATCCGCTCGCCTCAGCCTCCCAAAGTGCTGGGATTACAGGTGTGAGCCACCGTGCCCGGCCTCTGTCTGAGGTTTCTTCCAAGGAAGGAAGGATTTTTGTTCAGAGGTGGCTGCCCCTGTCTGACATCTGGTCCAGGAGCCCTTACTCTAGAGACCGTTGAGTTGTTTGTTGGGCTTTGGGTATCTGTGAAGAGGCCCTAAAAACTTTTATCGATTCGTTTACTCATTTAACAATTAATCTCTCTAGGGTGTGGTGGCTCAGCCTGTAATCCCAGCACTTTGGGAGGCCAAGGCGGGTGGATCATCTGAGGTTGGGAGTTCAAGACCAGCCTGACCAACATGGAGAAACCCCACCTCTACTAAAAATACAAAATTAGCTGGGCATGGTGGCACATGCCTGTAATCCCGGCTACTCGGGAGGCTGAGGCAGGAGAATTGCTTGAACCCGGGAGGCGGAGGTTGCCGTGACCCCAGATCTCGCCGTTGCACTCCAGCCTGGGCAACAAGAGTGAAACTCCGTCTCAAAAAAAAAGTAGAAAAATTAGCCAGGGATGGTGGCTCAGGCCTGTGATCCCACCTACTTGGGAGGCTGAGATGGGAGGATCGCTTGAGCCCGGGAGGTCGAGGCTGCAGTAAGCGGTGATCACGCCACTGCACTCCAGCCTGGGCAACTGAAAGCAACCTTGTCTCAAAAAAATGGAAAAAAAAAAAAACCTCAGAAGCAAGACTTTCCTTGGCTCAGAGGTTTGCCTCCCAGGGACACAAAGGTAGATCAAGCGATTGCCTTTTGGGGAGAGTGGAGACGGGCTTCCTGCATTTCCAGTGCCTGGGTGGGCCACGTAGGGGTGTCCGTGTCTCTGAACGCATCCGTGCCCACCCTCACCCCTTGGGTTTTGGGAAGGACTAATGAAATCATGAAAACTGACTTCCTTGGGGCTTGACCTGGGGCTGCTCTAAGTGCGCTACAGGTAACGCCATTAACCCGTGCAAGACCCAATGAACAGACGCTATCATAAGCCCCACTTTTCAGGCGAGCAAACAGGGGCTCGCGGCTATCGATGCCATGGAGCCTTGGCCCAGAACCTGGGGTCTAGAAATCGTGGCCTCGCTCTTCTCTCACCGCCCTCTTTCTGGTCGGAGTGAACCCCCCAGAGAAGGGAGGGAGACGGCAGGGCCTGACGGAAGCCCCGGGAGCTGCGCAGACAGGCGAAGGGAGCTGCCCCGATAAGGAGAGGCCCGGACTTGGGCATATCTGCAGAAAAACCCTTCCCCGCTAGGCAGGCGCGGGGGAGGGCGTGGAGGGGCGGGGTGGTGCCGCCCCCGGGGCGGGCCCAGTGCGTGGCAACGGGACCTGCGGCCCCGTCGCGAAGTTTCCAGCCCTGCGAGCGCCGCCGGGTCGGCCGATCGTCCCCCATACCTCGGCCATGCGGCCCCTGCTGCTACTGGCCCTGCTGGGCTGGCTGCTGCTGGCCGAAGCGAAGGGCGACGCCAAGCCGGAGGGTGAGGGAGCGAAGGCCGGGGGCGGGAGCGCGGATCCGGGCGGGAGGGCTGGTGTCGGGCTGCCTCCCTGGGAACGACCTGAATGGGAGGCCTGGGCTGGAGAGGGAGTCTGGGTTCCGGCTCCTTGTCCACTTAATCGCTGGTGACTTGAACAAATCACTTCCCCTCTTGGGGCTGCGGTTCCTGCTTCGGGAAGGAAAGGGTGACAGCTGAGTCCCATTCAGCACAGAAAGGCTCAAATAATAATAGTTTTCATAATAATAACCGACAATGGCTATTCTGCCCAGTGGTCACTATGGGCCAGGCATCAGTTAGGCATGATTGCTACCCTGGTAAGTGTTTCCTTCTATTATCCCCGTTTTCCAGCTGGGCAAACTGAGGCTCCAGAGTTCATTCACTTGCCCAAGATCATACAACTTGTGGGCCTTGGAACCAGGATTTACCCCACCCACCCAGGTGTCTGGTTCCAGAGCCAGGAGGCCTCATGACCATGGGAATGAGGGGTCTTGAGGGGGACAGGGGAGGAATGGGGGTAGAAGGTGTGGCTCACTTTGTGGATAAGTTTGTGCTTTCACCCATGTCCCCTGTGGTCTGCTTAGCCCCTGCCAGGGTAGTCTTCCTCTCTGCAGTTTATTTTTTTTATTTTATTTAATGTATTATTTATTTAGTTATTTATTTATTTTTGAGACAGTCTTGCTCTGTCGCCCAGGCTGGAACGCAGTATGCGATCTCGGCTTACTGCAACCTCTGCCTCCCAGGTAAAAGCAATTCTTTTTTTTTTTTGAGATGGAGTCTCGCTCTGTCGCCCAGGCTGGAATGCAGTGGCACAATCTCAGCTCACTGCAACCTCCACCTCCCAGGTTCAAGTGTTTCTCCTGCCTCAGCCTCCCAAGTAGCTGGGATTACAGGCACGCGCCACCATGCCTAGCTAATTTTTGTATTTTTAGTTGAGATGGGGTTTCACCATGCTGGCCAGGCTGGTCTTGAACTTCTGACCTCTTGATCCGCCGGCCTCAGCCTCCCAAAATGTTTGGATTACAGGCGTGAGCCATCGCGCCCGGCCGGTTCAAGCGACTCCTGTACCTCAGCCTCCCAGGTAGGTGGGATCACAGACATGTGCCACCATGCCCAGATAATTTTTGTATTTTTGGTGGAGATGGGGTTTCACCATGTTGGCCAGGCTGGTCTTGAACTCTTGACCTCAGGTGATCAGCCCACCTTGGTCTCCCAAAGTGTTGGGATTACAGGTGTGAGCCACCACACCTGGCCCTCTCTGCAGTTTATACTTGAGGAAACTGAGGCCCAGACAGGTGAAGTGACTGTCCAGGGTGGTCCAGACAGAGGTGGTTGGTCCGGGTCAGCTGGGCTCCAGTCTAGCGCTCTTTCTACTTCCTCAAGGCAGATTGGATTGCAGTGTGTGCCCCACTGTCCTGAGTGGGTGCTTCCCTCCTCCCCAGCCCTCCCTGGCATGGGCCATCTCCAGGGCTGTCCCGAGAAGGGCATAGACTGCGGACAGTCCCAGCAAAGCCAAGCAGAAGTGGCGGTACTTTCCATGGCATTCTCCTCCTTCAGCCTACCCTCCTGGAGAACCTGAAACTGTACCACCAGAAGGATCCCGGGTTCTTTGAGTCAGGAATGGGAACCACCATTTATTTTATTTTATTAATTTTTTTTTTTTTGAGACAGAGTTTCGCTGTGTCCCCCAGGCTGGAGTGCAGTAGCGTGACCTTGGCTCACTGCAACCTCTGTCTCCTGGGTTCAAGCAATTCTCATGCGTCAGCCTCCCAAGTAGCTGGGATTACAGGCCTACACCACCACGCCCAGCTAATTTTTGTATCTTTAGAAGAGACGAGGTTTTGCCATGTTGGCCAGGCTGGTTTCAGACTCCTGACCTCAAGTGATCCTCCTGCCTCGGCCTCCCAAAGTGCTGGGATTACAGGTGGGAGCCACTGCGCCCAGCCAGGAACCACCATTTCTTTTCTTTTCTTTCTTTTTTATTTTTTTGAGGCAGAGTTTCACTCCCGTTGCCCAGGCTGGAGTCCAATGGTGCGATCTCAGCTCACTGCAACCTCCGCCTCCCAGGTTCAAGTGATTCTCCTGCCTCAATCTCCCTAGTGGCTGGGATTACAGGCGGATGCCACAACGCTCAGCTAATGTTTGTATTTTTAGTAGAGACGGGGTTTCACCATGTTGGTCAGGCTGGTTTCAAACTCTTGATCTCAGGTGATCTGCCTACCTCGGCCTCCCAAAGTATTGGGATTACAGGCGTGAGCCACCGCGCCCGGCCAGGAACCGCCATTTCTTGAGTACCTCCCTTGGACCAGGTTGTGCCCAAGGCCCCACGTCTCCCAGTGGTAAAGCTGGCAGTGCTTGCTCTCTGTGAGGCTTGGTGTTCTAGCCTGTAAGACCCGGTGATACTACCTCACGCCTGGAGCTCTAACAAGAATTCCAGGGGATGAAGTTGGGGAGAGTTCAGCTCAATGCCTGGCCCATGAAAGGCCCTCGGCAAAGGGCATTTTCTCTCCCGGTCCCAGGGCTGCTGGCTTACCGCAGGGCAGTAAGACAGCTCAGAAAGTCCAGTGATGGAAACGCTGACCACCAGGCTGTGCAAAGGGCTCTCGGCCTGGGTCCCCTCACTGGCCAGGAGCCCTGTTATGGCCTTGTTTTCTGGGCCTTTGATCCCCCTGCTTCTGCTGACATGGGGTGCCTGCATCCCAGACCATCCCAGGAGAGAAACCGCAGCTGCCCATGATGAAGCCCGGTGAGTTGAATTGAAGAGGGACCAGACTGATGACAGGGCATTAGGCACCCTGATCCCCAGCAAGTGACAGGAGGAGGGCAGAGCAGATCCAAGGAAGCCTTCACAGAGGGTGCTGCTATGGGCAGAGGACAGGATCAGTGTGCTACTGAGGTAACCCAGGTAGAGCACCTGGTAGGTAGAAAGCACATCTGTGCTCACTGATGCACAAGAGAGCGGATCCCCAGGCCTGGGGCTAATGTCAGGCCAGTCTGAGTTGGGCCCTTTGCTTCCCTTCTCCATTTGGATCCCTCCCTGTTTTCCTTTTTTTTTTTTTTTTTAAGTTTTCATTTTCTTTTTTTTTTGTTCTTTGAGACAGAGTCTTGCTTTGTCGCCCAGGCTGGAGTGCAGTGGCACGATCTCAGCGCACTGCAGCCTCCACCTCCAGGGTTCAAGCGATTCTCCTGTCTCAGCCTCCCAAGTAGCTGGGATCACAGGCATGCACCACCATGCCTGGCTAATTTTTGTATTTTTAGCAGAGACGGGGTTTTGCAATGTTAGCCAGGCTGGTCTCGAACTCCTGACCTCAAGCGATTTGCCCACCTTGGCTTCCCAAAGTGCTGGGATTACAGGCCTGAGCCACCATGCCCGGCCAGGATCCCTTTGCTAAATAAGGAATCATCAACTCCATTTTGGAGACGGGAAGACTGAGGTCCTGGTAGGTTAAACATCTGGTCTCTCATTGCCAGAGCTGGTTGGAGGTGGGGTCATTGTCTGGAACTCAGACCTACTGTTCATTTCTGCACCTCTGGACGGGAAGGGGGTGCTGTTGCCTGGAAATGCTGCCTGGGGGGAGCCTGCTCAGCTCCCCCAGACCCAGCTGAGGTGTGACCTTTAGCCAGCTGGACAGGAGGACAGAGTGGGTTGCTCATCTTCCCTGCAGGTCTTGCCTGAGCATCCCACTGACTAGTGTGTGTGTTTGGTGGGGGGTACCCCAGCAGCCCCCAAAGAGGCCAGCTCTTCCCTTTCCCTGGCAGATGGATGGGAGGGGGCAGCTACTGAGGTGGATTCAGCTGGAGTAGGGAAGGGGATTTGCTGTGGAGTCTCGGGGAGTGAGATGGGTGGGGCGCTGTTGGCAGCTTGTCTGTCCCCTCACCCAAAACGCATGGCCTTGGTGCATGGAGAGAAACATGGACCGTTTTCACTTTTAGGGGGCTCCCAATCAGAGGGGGGTACAGAGCACCTCACTTCAGTAGACACCCCGCGTCTGAGGGAAGAGATATTGCGCCATCCTGGGGAGGCTTCCAGAACAAGATGGGAGACACAAGAAGGCTTCAACAAAGCAACATCTTCCATCACAGGGAACTGGGAGAATAAAAGGCAACATCCAAACAGGCAGATATCCCTAGAGCCAAGGCCAGATGTCCCACAGTCCTCCTGTTTGTAGAAACTTCTAGCAGATCTCCAGCTCCTGCCTTTCCCTGTGGGCCTTGATTTGGCCGTGGTGAGGGAAGGACAGCTGCAGAGATCAGAGGCTCAGCTGGCCGTTCAGGTCATGCTGTTCCCTACTAGAGAACAGAAGGGTCCCAGGAGTCAGTCAGGCTGCACTGGATGGTGGGGTGGGGCCGGGTCTGGGGAGACCTAAGTGGGCAGCTGGCCCCGGGGAGGCCAAGGTTGGCTCCCAGGTGCGGGGCATCCCAAGCTCCTGCCAGACCCTGTTCCTGGCTTCAGTTCAAGCCTGGGGTGGGGATGAAGGATGGGGGAGGGGAGAGGGCGGAAGGGCTTCATTCATTCCCGCCTCCCCAGGGAGCAGACTGGGTGTGTCATGACTGTGCCTTGACTCAGGCCACACAGTGACCACCCACGCCTTGGGCTGGGACTGCTTGGGGAGGCGGGGCATCCGGTGGCACAGTCAAACCAGGGGTGCCCAGAGGTCCCATTCTTCCAGGAGCTCATCACATACGCACGCCCCAACCAAGCCCTCACCGTCAGTCTCTCCACATCATTCTTTTTCTTTTTCTTTTTTTTTTTTTTTGAGATGGAGTCTCGCTTGCCTAGTCTGGAGTGAAATGGCATGATCTCAGCTCACTGCAACCTCTGCCCCCTGGGTTCAAGCAGTTCTCCTGCCTCAGTCTCCCGAGTAGCTGGGATTACAGGCGCCCACCACCATGCCCGGCTAATTTTTGTATTTTTAGTAGAGATGGGGTTTCGCCATGTTGGCTAGGCTGGTCTCGAGCTCCTGACCTCATGTGATCCACCCGCCTTGGCCTCCCAAAGTGCTAGGATTACAGGTGTGAGCCACCGCACACATCATTCTTCTCTTAAAAGTTCTCCTAAATTTTATTTTTTTGTACAGACAGGGTCTCACTGTGTTGCCCCGGCTAGTCTTGAACCCTCAGGCTCAAGTGATCATCCCCACCTTGGCCCCCCAAAGACCGGGATTACAGGTGTGAGCCACTGCACCTGGCTAATTCCTGTGGCCCAGTAGCATGACTATAGCTTACTGCAGCCTTCACCTCCTGGGCTCAAGCAATCCTCCTGCCTCAGCTTCCTGAGTAGCTGGGCCTAGAGGTGCGTGCCACCATGTCTGGCTAATTTTTTAATTTTTTGTAGAGACAGGGTCTCACTTTGTTGCCCAGTTTGGTCTTGAACTCAGGGCCTCAAATAAGCCTCCTGCCTTGGTCTCCCTAAGTGTTGACATTACAGATGTGAGCCACCCCACCCTCTGCATCATTCTTGCTCTCAGGAAGGCAGCTCCCCTTTATTCCTGACCCCCAGGGCAGCATCTACCAAGACACAGCTCCCCTTTAGGGGAGGCACCCTGTCGCCAGAACCCCCCCGCAGCTACCAAGGCAGGCACTGTGCCAAGCGCTTTACGGCATTGGCTCAATGAATCCTCATGAACGTCTCTGGAGGGAGGTACTATCATCTGTATTATTCCCATTTTACAGATGAGAAAACTGAGGCACGGAGAGGCTAAGTTCCCTGCCCAGCAATCTGTCTTTAGCACCCTCTCTGTTGTATCTCATTGATTTCTGCTGTTCCTGGATCACGGGTTCATCTGGGGAAGTCATTGCTGGACTTTGGGCAATAGGTGGGGAGGGCTGAGAGCTCTGGGTGCCAGGCCTTGGCCTTAGCCCAAGGCAGCTGGCTGGACCAGACAGAAAGCAGATGGGAGGGGCCTTGGTGCTCGAAAATGAATCTTCCACATCCATGCCTTAAGGGTTTCTCTGGCCTGGCCTAACAGTGAGCTGGGAAAAGACCTCACCACGTGACTGGAGTTGGGTGCTTGTGCTGCAGAGGCCAGAGGGAAGGCACTGGAAGCGCTGGCTTTTGTCTGCAGCCAGGAGTCTGGCATCTTAGGATGTTGGGCTCTTGGACAGGGAAATGAAGACAAGAGCATGGGCATTTAGAATTCCAACTCATTCCCATTTCACCTAAAGGTTCTGTGACTTTGGGTCAGGTATTTAGCCTCTCTGTGCCTCGGTTTCCTCACCCGAAGAAGCAGGGATAAAAATATCACCTTCCTCGTAGAGTGTTGACCGTGAAATAAGATAATGAATGTAACATGCCTCATACAGCACACAGTATCTCACAGGGGTTCAGTGGTGGTAGCTGTTCCTAAAAGTACCTTCCATGTTGCTGCTTTTTTTTTTTTTTTTTTTTTGAGACGGAGTTTCACTCTGTCACCCGGGCTGGGGTGCAGTGGCACAATCTTGGCTCACTGCAACCTCTGCCTCCTGGTTTCAAGTGATTCTCCTGCCTTAGTCTCCTAAGTAGCTGGGATTATTATTATTATTATTATTATTTTTTTTTTTGAGATGGAGTTTCACTTTTGTTGCCCAGGCTAGAGTGCAATGGCGCAATCTGGGCTCATTGCAACCTCTGCCTCCCGGGTCAAGCAATTCTCCTATCTCAGCCTCCTGAATAGCAGGGATTATAGGCGCCTGCCACCACGCCCAGCTAAATTTTTTTTGTATTTTTAGTAGAGACGGGGTTTCATCACATTGGTTAGGCTGGTCTCAAACTCCTGACCTCAGGTGATCCGCCCGCCTAGGCCTCCCAAAGTGCTGGGATTACAGGCGTGAGCCACCGCGCCCGGACTAGTAGCTGGGATTACATGCACCACCGTATAACTTGCACCATGTAAAATGCACCACTGCCTGGCTAATTTTTGTATTTTTAGTAGAGATGGGGTTTTGCCATGTTGGCCAGGTAGGACTTGAATTCCTGACCTCAGGTGATCTGTCCACCTTGGCCTCCCAAAGTGCTGGGATTACAGGTGTGTGAGCCACTCACTGTGCCCGGCCTTTTTTTTTTTTTTTTTTTTTTTGAGACAGTATCACCCTGTTGCCCAGGCTGGAGTACAGTGGCACAACCCTGGCTCACTGCAACCTCTGCCTCCTGGGTTCAAGCAATTCTCGTGCCTCAGCCTTCCGAGGAGCTGGGACTACAGGCTCTTGCCACCACGTCTAGCTAATTTTTGTATTTTTAGTAGAGACGGGGTTTCACCATGTTGGCCAGGCTGGTCTCAAATTTCTGATCTCAACTGATCTGCCTGCCTGAGCTTCCCCTCACTTCCCAAAGTGCTGGGATTACAGGTGTGAGCCACTGTGTCAGGCCTCACGTAGCTGCTTAAGGCCAGAATGTACAGTGTGTCTTGGTCATGCCCAGTCCCAGCCATGGTGAGGGAGAGGGAGACCAAGGAAATAAAGATGTGGCCCTGGCCTGGCAGAGGGAGAAGGAGCAGGTTTGTACCAATATGTCAACTACTGGGCAAACCAAGACTGCACGTGCAAAGGAGTGACCACATGGGATGAGATTAAGGAGGGCTTCCGGGAGGAGGTAGACTGGAGGCCTCCTTAGGGGAAGGAATGTGTGTTGCAGACAGGTCAAGGTAATGGGGTGCAGGCTGGGTTTACTGAGGCTGTTTCCTTGGGGATGTTAGGAGGTCATGCCAGGGTCTCTTGTTGGAGGGCTTGCCTTCAGTTCTCTTGTTGTGAACCGCCTCCCAGACCCCTGCATTGCAGCCCAGTGTCAGCGGACCAAGGGGATGGATTGGACCAGTGATTCCCAAATGTGGCTGACATCAGAAATCACCTGGGAAAGGTAGGAAAAATCCAGACTCCTGGGCCCACCTCAGACCCCTAGCCCTGGGGCCTAGGAGCCTGGATTCCACAACCTCTCTTGTGATGCTGATGTGTGGGCAGGTTTGGGACCCTCTGAACTGGACAATCACGTGGGATCCTCAACCAGAGAGGCAGGCTCTGCGTGGCCCAAGGAACCCGGGAGTTTTTTTTGTTTGTTTGTTTTGTTTTTTGTTTTTTGTTTTTGTTTTTGAGATGGAGTCTTGCTCTGTCACCCAGGCTAGAGTGCAGTGGCATTATCTCGGCTCACTGCAATCTCTGCCCCCTGGGTTCAAGCAGTTCTCTGCCTCCACCTCCCGAGTAGCTGGGATTACAGGCTCCCGCCCACCACCACGCCTAGCTAATTTTTGTATTTTTAGTAGAGATGGGGTTTCACCATGTTGGCCAGGCTGGTCTTGAACTCCTGACCTCATGATCCACCTGCCTTGGCCTCCCAAAGTGCTAGGATTATAGGCATGAGCCACCGTGCCCGGCTTTTTCTTTCTTTCTTTCTTTTTTTTGAGACAGAGTTTTGTTCTTGTCGCCCAGGCCGGACTGCAATGGCACAGTCTCTGCTCACTGCAGCCGCCACCTCCCGGGTTCAAGCGACTCTCTTGCCTGAGCCTCACGAGTAGTTGGGATTACAGGCATGTGCCACCATGCCCGGCTAATTTTTGTATTCTTAGTAGAGACAGGGTTTCACCATGTTGACCAGGCTGCTCTCAAACTCCTGACCTCAGGTGATCCACCTGCCTCAGCCTCTCAAAGTGCTGCGATTACAGGCGTGAGTCACCACGCCTGGCCACGGAACCTGGGGGTTAAGGTCCCAGTGTGGGCTCTCAGCAGCACTGTTTCCCTGGAAAACAGGGAATAGACAGGTTATGGGGAGGAAAGTGGGCATGTGGGGAGGGCACAGCTAGACAGCTCCCTTACATACACAGAGAGACAGGGCCCTCTCAACAGATGGCCTGGCCACCATCCCTGGCTGGGCAGTGCATGCATTTAGGTTAAGAGAGGAGACTCTGGGTTCAGGCTTGTGTCCAAGTCCTGGTGCTGCTGCTTCCTAGCTCCCTTGGGCACATTACTCGCCAGCTGTACCCTTGGTTTCCTAACTGGAAAGTCGGGGGTTAGTATGTGTGAAGTGCTTGGAACAGCATTGGCTGGGCACGGTGGCTCATGCCTGTAATCCAGCACTTTGGGAAGCTGAGGCAGGCAGATCACCTGAGGTCATGAGTTTGAGACCAGCCTGGCCAACATGGTGAAACCCCATCTCTACTAAAAATACAAAAAATTAGCTGGGCATGGTGGCCGGCACCTGTAATCCCAACTATTAGGGAGGCTGAGGCATGAGAATAGCTCGAACCCAGGAAATAGAGGTTGTAGTGAGACAAGATCTAGCCACTGCACTCCAGCCTGGGTGACAGAGCGAGACTCTGTCTCAAAAAAAAAAAAAATGTGTCTGGCACACAGAAAATGCTCGATGAAGGTAAGCCATTATTGTTGCTGTTATTGAGAAGCAGGAACTTGAGAAAGGGGCTTTGAGCCACGCCACCCCATCCCCTTCCCCCACCCCTGCTGCTGGAGTTCAAGAGCCTGTTCCATCAAGAATCCTGAATTGCGCATGCACGCGCACACACACACACACACACACTCACTCACATGCTCTCACGCTGGCTTTTTCCATCCATGAAATGTGACACTCTTCCTGTCCCCAGCAGCCCCCTGTTGCCAAGAGGGCCTCAGAGCTGGTGGCTCTGGTTCTCTTCACCTGGGGAGAGACTTCACCGTCCTGGCAGGAGCTGGGGGGAGCCCTTCCCCAAGTGTGAGCAGCACCCCTCGTTTCTGGATCCCAGGTTCAGGTAGTGAGGCCTCTCCTTCCCACACCTGCCTGGTGTATCCACCCCCTCCTCCCCAGGACCGCAGCTGATCCCTGCCAATCCCTGCTGGGCTGCCTGGCGCCAGCCCCCTGCCCTGGGGCCAGCTCCCTGCTCCGGCTACCCCTGCCCCAGCTAACCCTGCCCCGCCAGCTCTGGCAAGCCAGGCCCCTTTGTTCCTACAGTCTAGGTTCCTCCTGACTTCCTGAGGTGGTGGGAGGGGAGGGCCTTACCTGCCTGCTGTCTAGCTGGCCACCAGGTGAAAAGTGTAAGCTGCAGACCCTCAGGGAGCTAAGACTCACCCAGGGAAACAATGTTGAGCACCGCAGTGTGGGTCTTGCCTCTGTGGCTTGGAGGCCAGAGAGGGCAGGAGAAATCCGAGAAGGCTTCATAGAGGTGGAAGGGACGTCATTGTCACTGGCCCTGGAACCTGGAGGAAGGTTAGAGAAAGGAGACACAGGCCGGGTGTGGTGGCTCACGCCTGTAATCCCAGCACTTTGGGAGGCCAAGGTGCGCAGATTGGTTGAGGCTGGGAGTTCCAGACCAGCCTGAGTAACATGGCGAAACCTCATCTCCACTAAAAAATTTAGCTGGGCTTGGTGGGGTGCACCTGCAGTCCCTCCCAGCTACTTGGGAGGCTGAGGTGGGAGGATCACCTGAGTGCAGGAAGTCAAGGTTGCAGTGAGCCATGAGCCATGATTGTGCCTCTGCACTCCAGCCTGGGCAACGGGAGTGAGATTGGGTCTCAAAAAAAAAAAAAACCAAAAAACAAAAACAAGAAAGGGGACACAGAGGGAACCATGGTCCCTTGCATGGGAGGTCCCTTGCATGGTCCCTTGCATGGGAGGAACCCAGCAAGGAGAGACCCCCCTCCAGTTGGAGGAAGGCCTGCATGATGGAGAGGGATGAGTATATCACCCGCCAGATCAGAGAGGGCCTTGAATGCCAGGCCAAGGCATTTGCTTCTCATTAATCAGCACCAGTAATACCTCTTTATTTTTATTTATTTATTTATTTATTTTTGGAGACGGAGTCTTGCTCTGTCACCCAGGCTGGAGCGCAGTGGTGCGATCTTGGCTCACTGCAACCTCTACCTTCTGGGTTCAAGCAATTCTCCTGTCTCAGCCTCCCAAGTAGCTAGGACTACAGGCACATGCCACCATGCCCAGCTAATTTTTGTATTTTTAGTAGAGACGGGGTTTCACCATGTTGGCCAGGCTGTTCTCGAACTCCTGATCTCAAGTAATCTGCCTGCCTCAGCCTCCCAAAGTGCTGGGATTACAGGTGTGAGCCATTGTGACCAGCCTTCAGTAATACCTCTTCATGTGTGCCGAGCATCCCAATAAGGATTTTACATGCCTGATCTCATTTATTTATCATTTAATTACTCCAGCAGCCCTGAGAAGTAGGTACTATTATTATCCCTGCTTTCCAAGGGGGAAACTGAGTCTCAGAAGGGCTAGGGACTTGCCCCAGGTCACATGGCTATTAAGGAGCAGAGCTAGGATTCTAACCAGGCAGGCTAGCTCCAGACTCCTCGCTTCTCAGAGAACACAGCTTCAAAGTGTGCTCTGAGAGGGGCTTCCCCAGGGCTCCCTGAGATGCTCTCTGGGGAGTTATTTCCAGAAGGTTCTGTTGCAGAGGCAGGCCACACTACAGAGCCTGGGAGAGGTTCCTTGTTAAAATCGTAGGAATGGCTGCCCTGGCCAAAGGTCAGCAGTGGACCAGTAGATTTCAAGTCAGTTTCCACTCTGGGCCGACTCATTGGTTGTAAGAGCCTCAAGCATGGTGTTGGGAGAATCTAGAGCCGTGTGATACTCAGCAAGAAAGACTGTGGGATAGATTAGCAATGTCTGTCCTGGGTTAGGTATGGAGAGCAGGGACCTGTGAGCCATGTATTTGCTGTCCCTGGGCTAATTGTCTATCATTGGCCAGAGAGATCTTCCTGGTGGTCAGCATTCAGAGTAATCTTCCTTCCACACCCTCTATAGCCAGAAACTCAGTCCTATAATGCAGGGTGTAGACACCTCTCCTGTCTACAGCACATGCTTCATGACATGTTGGTCAGTGTATTTGTCTGTTTTATGTCGCTGTAAAGAAGTACCCGTGGCTGGGTGATTTCTCAAGAAAAGAGGTTTATTTGGCTCACAGTTCTACAGGCTGTACAAGCATACCACCAGCATCTGTTCTGCTTCCAGTGAGGCCTCAGGAAGCTTTGACTCATGGCAGGCATGTCACATGGTGAGAGCTGGAGCAAGAGAGAGGAGGAAGTGCAAGGCTCTTTTAAACAACCAGCTCTCTGCTGGGCACGGTGGCTCATGCCTGTAATCCCGGCACTTTGGGAGGCCAAGGTGTGTGGATCATTTGAGGTCAGGAGTTTGAGACCAGCCTGGCCAACATGATGAAACCCCGCCTCTATTAAAAATACAAAAATTAGCTGGGCATGGTGGCGAGTGCCTGTAGTCCCAGCTACTCAGGAGGTGGAGGTTGCAGTGAGTTGAGATTGTGCCACTGCACTCCAGCTTCGGTGACAGAGTGAGATGCTGTCTCAAAAAAAAAAAAAAAAACAAACAAAAACCCAGCTCTCTTGGTCGGGCATGATGACTCATGCTTGTAATCCCAGCACTTTTGGAGGCTGAAGCAGATCACCAGAGGTCAGCTGTTCAAGACCAGCCTGGCCAACGTGGCAAAGCCCCGTGTCTACTAAAAACATAAAAATTAGCCAGGTGTGGTGGCACCCGCCTGTAGTCCCAGCTACTTGGGAGGCTGAGGCAGGAGAATAGCTTGAACCCAGGAGGTGGAGGTTGCAGTGAGCTGAGATCATGCCACTGCATTCCAGCCTGGGTGACAGAGTGAGACTCTGTCTCAAAAAAATAAAAACCAACCAGCTCTCACATGAACTCAGAGCAAGAACTCACTCATTACCAAAGAGATGGCACCAAGCTATTCATGAGGGATCTAGCTCTGTGACCCAAACACCTCCCACTGGGCCCCACCTCCAACACTGGGGATCACATTTCAATGTGCAATTTGGAGGGGACAAATATCCAACTATATCAGTCAGTTATTGGGTGGACGGAGCCCTGGAGGAGACTCAGGAGACCTGGGTTATTTCCTGCTCTATCATCCCTTCCTCCCTGGGCCCTGTTCTGTAATGGGTTGACATGAAGACACTTCCTGCCAGAATTTGACAGGTCATTGGGAACAAAGACCTCCTCCCTGTCACCTCCCTCATCCTCCATTCCCATTCACCATACCCTCCTCTGTCTGCAGACAACCTTTTAGTCCTCACGGTGGCCACTAAGGAGACCGAGGGATTCCGTCGCTTCAAGCGCTCAGCTCAGTTCTTCAACTACAAGATCCAGGTAAGGGGTTTCCTGGGTGAGGCAGAGACAGTGAGGGGTGGCAGGAGGATCTAGGAGCTAGTGTCCTTTCCAAACTACCACATCTCTTAAGATAGACTTGGGGCCACAGGGGAGGCTTCTGGAAGCCTGAAGGATGAAAATGAGTTAGTCGGGAATGGGAAGACACAGCAGAGGACACAGCATGAGTCTAGGGGGTGATGGAGAGGGAAAGAGTTGGCTAAAGAAATGCTCAGATGTTAGTGTGCAGGAGCCTCAGCTGAGAGGCTAGTTTAGAGGACAGGGCCTCGGGATCAGCATTTCTACAAGTACCACCCCGTAATTTGGGGATGGGCACGGTCTGGACATCTTCCCGGTATTATAAACACTGCTCTAAAGAAACATGAGTGGTCCGGCGCAGGGGCTCACGCCTGTATTCCCAGCACTTTGGGAGTCATGATCCACTGAGGTCAGGAGTTCGAGACCAGCCTGGCCAACATGGCGAAACCCCATCTCTACTAAAAATACAAAAAAATTAGCTGGGCATGATGGCACACACCTGTAATCCCAGCTGCTTAGGAGGCTGAGGCAGGAGAATCACTTGAACCTGGGAGGCGGAGGTTGCAGTGAGCCGAGATGGCGTCACTGCACTCCAGCCTGGGCAATAGAGTGAAACTCTGTCTCAAAAAAGAAAAAAGAAAAGAAAAAAGAAACATGAGCTAATGCCCGATCGACCACTGGCATGGGCTTGGTGTCGTCTGTGTGCAGTCCATGGGGCTGAGCCCTGCAGGGAGACGAGTATCCTGAGTGCTTCCTTATGTCAGGCACAAGGTTGGGCACTGGCAATAGGGTGATGGACAATACAGAACATGTCATTGCTTACACAGAGCTTGCAATCTAGTGGCATTAAGTCAGCAAGCAAGTGTATCAGCTCACATGAATGAGGGTTGCAGCAGAGGGTTGCTTCAGGCATGGCTGGATCCAGGGATTCAAGCAGCAAAGTAAGGGCCTTGTGTTTCCATCTCTAGGCCCTGTTTGTTTTCATCGTGGTGGCAAGATGACCACCAGCCACAGATTCATGTGCCCCAGTTTCTCAACTTCAGCAGGAGACAGCCTTTCCTTTTTAGGAAAGGCCTGCAGACTGTTCCGTTTTTCACAGAACAGTCCCAGGGAAGGCGCTGATAGGCCATGCTGGGGTCACATGCTCAAATCTCCGGATGTGGGAAGGGCAGGAAGGGTGGGACATTCTGATTGGACAGGCATGGTCACATGACCACCAGGAACTGGCTAAGCCTCATACAGGTGGAGAATGGTTTCCTTACAGGGGAGGGTCAGAGTTGCTGGACCCACAGAAGCAAAAAAATTATTTCTTTTTCTCTTTTTTTTGAGACGGAGTGTTGCTCTGTCTCCCAGGCTGAAGTGCAATGGAGCGATTTCGGCTCACTGGAACCCCCACCTCCCGGGTTCAAGCAATTCTCCTACTTTAGCCTCCCGAGTAGCTGGAATTAGAGGCATGTGCCACCACACGCCGCTAATTTTTGTGTTTTTAGTAGAGACAGGGTTTCGCCATGTTGGCCAGTCTGGTCTTGAATTCCTGACCTCAGGTGGTCCACACGTCTCGGCCTCCCAAAGTGCTGGGATTACCAGCATGAGCCACCACGGCCAGCCCTGGAAAAATATTTCTTTACCAAAAGCCCGTGTTAAGGGGTGTTTCTCTCCAGGCGCTTGGCCTAGGGGAGGACTGGAATGTGGACAAGGGGACGTCGGCAGGTGGAGGGCAGAAGGTCCGGCTGCTGAAGAAAGCTCTGGAGAAGCACGCGGACAAGGAGGATCTGGTCATTCTCTTCACAGACAGGTAGGTGGGTCAGGGCTTCCTAGCCTGGGCCCCTCCGCGGAAGATAGAAGAATATTCTAAAATGAGGCCCTCCCAGAACATCGGGGAAGAAGGTGGACCACTCTAGCTAAGGTTGCCTAGTTTTAGGGTGTCCATTCCCGGTCTTAGTGAAGCCCATTCCCAGGCTTGGTGAAAAGATAAAGAGGAGGTGGCCCATGCGTGTGATGGGCCCCCTTTAAGTAAGAGAAGAATGACATGTTGTGGGGACCATCTCTTTGCCCAGGGTGCGGGTGGGAACATGGCAGGCAGGGCTGCAGACGGAGACAGGTCCATTTCCCAGATGGTGGCCCAGGCTGGCGTGGGCAGAGGGCCATTTGTGGAGCACTTGATCCCTGGTCCCTCCTGTCTGTGCCCTCACTGGGCCCCTGCTCACCCCTGCCCTGCTCCGTCTTCTCGCTGCTCTGGCCACAGCTATGACGTGCTGTTTGCATCGGGGCCCCGGGAGCTCCTGAAGAAGTTCCGGCAGGCCAGGAGCCAGGTGGTCTTCTCTGCTGAGGAGCTCATCTACCCAGACCGCAGGCTGGAGACCAAGTATCCGGTGGTCTCCGATGGCAAGAGGTTCCTGGGCTCTGGAGGTGAGAGACCTGGGTGCAGGGCGCTTGGCCCAGCAGAGGGGTCCATCTACTGCCTTTGTGAGGATCCCCCTTGTTTGACGTGCAATCTGGGTGTCTCACAGGTCTCCAGTGCAGAATGTCCTGAATAGAGCTCCTGACTTTTCAACCCCAAATGTGCTCCCCTGCAGTTCTGATCTCATTCAACAGACACGCAGCCCCATGGACAGAACCCAGGAGTCACTCCTGACTCCTCCCTTGCCCTCCTCCACCTACGTCCAATGCCAGTCACCTGTCTACTACTTTTTAAATTTTGAGACGGCATCTCAGTCTGTTGCCCAGGCTGGAGTGCAGTGGTGGGATCTCAGCTCACTGCAGCCTCTGCCTCTTGGGCTCAAGCAATTCTCCTGCCTCAGCCATCCAAGTCACTGGGATTACAGGCATGCACCACTATGCCCAGCTAATTTTTGTATATTTAGTAGAGATGGGGTATCGCCATGTTGGCCAGGTGGGTCTCGAACTCCTGGCCTTAAGTGATCCACCTGCCTCGGCCTTCCAAAGTGCTGGGATTATAGGCATGAGTCACCACACCTGGCCACCTGCCTCCTACTTCCTAAAGATCTCTGGAATCTGCTCTCTCTGGCCCACAGTTCACTGCCACCATTCTCACTGGGCTCCTGGCCGTTGGTAGGAGCCTCCTTACTGCTCCGCCAATCCCTACCCTCATGCCCTTCCAGGCCATTCTCCATCCAGCAGCCAGAGGTGTCTTTAAACGATGCAAATCCAAGGCCAGGCGCAGTGGCTCACGCCTGTAATGTCAGCACTTTGGGAAGCCGAGGTGGGAGGATCACTTGAGGCCAGGAGTTCAAGACCAGCCTGGCCAACATGGCGAAACCCCATCTCTACTAAAAATATAAAAGGTAGCCGGGCGTGGTGGTACACGCCTGTAATCCCAGCTACTTGGGAAGCTGAGGCAGGAGAATCTCTTGAACCCAGGAGGTAGAGGTTGCAGTGAGCTGAGATGGTGCCACTGCACTCAAAAAAATAAATAATTTTTTAAAATAAAAAATAATACTATATTATTTTTTATAATGTAAAATATATAATATATAATAATTTATATAATATATATAATATATATATTGGTGGCTCATGCCTGTAATCTCAGCACTTTGGGAGGCCGAGGTGGGCGGATCACGAGGTCAGGAGATCGAGACCATCCTGGCTAACACGATGAAACCCCGTCTCCACTAAAAATACAAAAAATTAGCCAGGTGTGGTGGCAGGCGCCTGTAGTCCCAGCTACTCGGGAGGCTGAGGCAGGAGAATGGCATGAACCCGGGAGGCGGAGCTTGCAGTGAGCCGAGATCGTGCCACTGCACTCCAGCCTGGGCGACAGAGCGAGACATTGTCTTAAAAATAAATAAATAAATAAAGATGCAAATTCACACACATCACTTAATGACTTTCCACTGCACGGAGAATAAAATCCACAGGCCTCTTTTCAACCTTAGATGGGGATCTGCCATCTGCCCTCAACAGACACTTTTTTCCACTGGTCCAGAGTAAGCACAGTCCAGATGGCCTTGCCCTGGCCCAGGCCCAGGAGTAGGGATGTCCCATTGCTCTTGTGGTTGCTTGTCACCAGTCTGTACTCTAGCCAGGGGCCCATGTGGGCTTCCCCACTATGCCAGGTCTCAGCCCCCAAGGCACTCTGTGAGCTTGGCCCAGCCTTTCCCTTCTCTGGGCCAGGTTTCCCAGATAACTGTAAAAAGGGACACCAGGCCTGTATCCTCCCAGCCCTGCTCTCCAGGGGCTCCTCGTACAATCCGTTTCTTCACCACCTATATGGTGCCCAGCACTGAACAGTACAGCTTAGTGGGCTCCATTGGTCTTATTCTTGGGGTCATTAGGAACTCATTAATAAATGACATTCACTGGCAGGCCCATTTCAAACCTGCAGCCCCACCTCCTGTCAATTCAGGAGGACTTCTGAGAGGTGACAGGGTTTGTGGGCATATGAGTGGAGGTGGATAAGAGGGAAGGGTGGGAGGAGGCCCCTGACTTAGAGGCTGGAAGCTAAGGGTCCGTCTTGGTGTCCCCACCCACCAACCTTCAGGCTTCATCGGTTATGCCCCCAACCTCAGCAAACTGGTGGCCGAGTGGGAGGGCCAGGACAGCGACAGCGATCAGCTGTTTTACACCAAGATCTTCTTGGACCCGGAGAAGAGGGTAAGAGGCAGTGGGCGGGCCAAGGAGAGGGGGCTGGGGATCCACTGGCCAGGCTGCACGGGAACAGCTCCTCTCAGGCCTGAACCCCTGGGTTGGTGTCTTAGTCTATGCAGGCTGCTCTGACAAACTGCCATAGGCTGGGTGGCTCCCAAACAACGGATGTGGATTTCTCATGGTTCTGGAGGCCGGAAGGGTGAGATCACAGTTGGGTTCTGGTCAGAGCCCTCTAACTGGTACAGAGACAGCTGACTTCTCTCTGTGTCCTCAGATGGTGGAAGGGGGTAGGGAGCTCACTGGGGCCTCATTGATAAGGACACTAATCCTATTTTTTTATTTTTGGGATGGAGTCTCACTGTATCGCCCAGGCTAGAGTACAGTGGTGCGATCTCGGCTCACTACAGCCTCTACCTCCCTGGTTCAAGCGATTCTCGAGCCTCAGCGTCTCGAGTAGCGGGGACTACAGGCGTGCACCACCACGTTTGGCTGATTTTTGTATTTTTAGTAGAGACGGGGTTTCACCACGTTCACCAGGCTGGTCTCGAACTCCTGTCCGCAGGTGATTTACCCGCCTCGGTCTCTCAAAGTGCTGGGATTACAGGCGTGAGCCACCGTGCCCGGCTGTCGGGTCTTAAAGAGGCAGCATTGTTCACTGGTTCAGAATAAGGACTTCAGGGCCAGGCTGCCTGGGTTCCAATCCCAGCTCACCATTTACTAGCTGTGTAACATTGGGCAACTTCTCTGTCCCTTGTTTTTTCCGTTATGAAATGCAATAATGGGCCAGACGCAGTGGCTCATGCCTGTAATCCCAGCACTTTGGAGGCCAAAGCGGGTGGATCACCTGAGGTCAGGAGTTTGAGACCAGCCTGGCCAACATGATGAAACCCTGTCTCTACTAAAAATATAAAGATTAGCCGTGCATGGTGGTGGGTGCCTGTAATCCCAGCTACTCAGGAGGCTGAGGCAGGAGAATTGCTTGGATCTGGGAGGCGGAGGTTGCAGTGAGCTGAGATTGTGCCGTTGCACTGCAGCCTGGGCGACAAGAGCCAGACTCCATCTCAAAAAAAAAAGCAATAATGATAATACTCTCTCACAGAGATGTTGTCAGGATTAAATTGATTAATATATGTAGAATAATTTATTTATTTATTTGAGACAGGGTCTCACTGTCACCCAGGCTGATGCGCAGTGGCAGAAACATAGCTCACTGCAGCCTCAGCCTCCCGGACTCAAGCGATCCTCCCACCTCAGCCTCCTGAGTAGCTGGGACTATAGGCCTGCGTCACCATGTCTGGCTAATTTTAAAATTTTTTTATAGAGATGAAGTTTTGCTATGTTGCCCAAGCTGGTCTCAAGCTCCTGGGCTCAAGTGATCCTTCTGCCTCAGCCTCCCAAAGTGCTGGAATGACAGGAGGGAGCCACCGCACCCGACTCGTGTAGAATATTTGGAGTAGCGGCCAGGTGCGGTGGCTCACACCTGTCATCCCAGCACTTTGGGAGGCGGAGGGGGGCGGATCACCTGAGGTCAGGAGTTCGAGACCAGCCTGCTCAATGTGGCGAAATCCCATCTCTAGCAAAAAAAAAAAAAAAAATTAGCTGGGTATGGTGGCACATGCCTGTAGTCCCAGCTACTCAGGAGTCTGAGGCAGGAGAATCGCTTGAACCCAGGAGGCGGAGGTTGCAGTGAGTCGAGGTCGTGCCATTGCACTCCAGCCTGGGTGACAAGAGCGAAACTCTGTCTCAAAAAAAAGAATATTTGGAGTAGCTATGTGCGTGTAGTGGAGTGCTTGGCAGGTGCTGGTTACTCTTAACGGCCGTCATTGTTGTAGGTGAGCCGGCTGCATTCTTAGATTCCTTCCAGTTCAGAGTCCCTGGTTTTCTGTGAGTAGAGCCACTAGACTGTAGACCCCGGGAGCTTGGCTGCTGGCCTTCTCTGGGCACCTAGCTGCCCTGATGTGACGTGGCAGAGTCGGTGTGGGGAGAGAGGGCTGAACCTGGGGACAGATTCCCCACACTGGGTGAGATGTAGCCCCAGCCTCCCCCAGGGCCTGTCCCTGCTGCAGTCTGGTACCTTCTTTCCTGCAGGAGCAGATCAATATCACCCTGGACCACCGCTGCCGTATCTTCCAGAACCTGGATGGAGCCTTGGGTGAGCAGCCCCCACAGGGAGGGGTGGATCCTCAGAGGGGTGATAGGAAGAATTCCAGGCAGGGCCCGAGCCCAGGGAGGAGAAATGGGCTGCTTCTTTCTGGCCATTGTGCTGAGAGGTCACTGGCCTCATCCCCAGGTCCCCAGGGGCCACTTGGATATCCTGGCGCAGAGCCATGTCTCTCTTGGGGGCCAGGGACAAGTGAGCATTCAGCCTGGGAGGAGTTGGGGGATGCGCACAGCAGGTGCTGGACCCCCTGCCCTGCATACCAGGTCCTTACAGGTGGGCCCTCTTTCCCCACTTTCCCAGCCCGCCCACCTTCCAGGTGAAGGAGTCCTGGGCTAGGGGCAGGAACTCAGCTGGTGGGACAGGCAGCTTGGGAAGCAAAAGGCTACTTGACCCTTGATGCCACAAACATCCCTGGGCCTGGCCTCATGTCTGTGGCTGGTGATGACATTGCTTTGCCGCAGGTCTTCCTGTCTTCCTGAGTGACCTCAGGCAAGTCACACCTCCTCCCCACAGGGGACTCAGTTTTCTTATCTTTACAAAAGGGAAGTGAACTGGATCCACTGATTGCTGATTTTGTGGATAAATGGGCCCTTTTGAGAATCTGATGAAAGCTACGGTTCTGCTCCCAGAGAAACGCAGAAAATGCCCTTTGCCTGTGATTTCTGGGGGTTAAGAAGCACTGAGTTCAGATCCACGCAGGTCAGGAGCTGTTTTCCATTTTTTTTTTCTTTTTTAAGATGGAGTCTTGCTCCATCGCCCAGGCTGGAATGCAGTGGCGAATTCTCGACTCACTGCAACCTCCGCCTCCCAGGTTCAAGTCATTCTCCTTCCTCAGCCTCCCAAGTAGCTGGGATTACAGGCGCACACCACCATGCCCGGCTAATTTTTGTATTTTTTTAGTAGAGATGGGGTTTCACCATGTTGGCCAGGCTGGTCTCGAACTCCTGACCTCAGGTGATCCACCTGCCTTGGCCTCCCAAAGTGCTGAGATTACAGACGTGAGCCATCGTGCCCAGCCCTATTTTAATTTTTAAAATAGAGACAGGGTCTCACTATGTTGCGCAGGCTTGTCTCAAACTCCTGGGCTCAAGTGATCCTCCCACCTTGGCCTCCCAAAGTGCTGGGATTACAGGTGTGCGCCAGCGTGCCCAGCTGAAATACCCATTTTCCTATGTGCAGACTAATAGGGTCAAACATGGGTATTGGGGGCCGGGCACTGTAATCCCAGCACTTTGGGAGGCCAAGGCGGGTGGATCACCAGAGGTCATGAGTTCAAGACCAGCCTGACCAACATGGTGAAACCCCGTCTCTACTAAAAATACAAAAATTAGCTGGGTGTGGTGGCATGTGCCTGTAATCCCAGCTACTCAGGAGGCTGAGGCAGGAAAATCACTTGAACCTGGGAGGCAGAGGTTGCAGTGAGCCGAGATCATGCCACTACACTCCACACTGGGCAATAGAATGAGACTCCATTTCAAAAAAAAAACAACAACAAAAACACACACACAAAAAAAACATGGGTATTGGAACCCTGCTGCAGGGGCTCCCTCCACTGGGACAAGATCTGTCCTGATCATGCCCAGGCCTCCCCTGCATGTGGCTCTGGCATTTTCTCAGTGCTGCTCTGCCTACTCAGAGAAGGCGCGTCCCAGACCCTTTCTCTTGGGGCTTCTCTGAGGTGCCTGGAGCTGGGATGTTCCAGGTCTTCGTTCTTCTCCCAGCCCCTGCTTCTGACTGTAAGTAACCACAACAAGTACAGGGGTTGCCGTGGATTCTGTGCTCATCATGGGCCAGGCTTGGTGCCCCACGCTTGCTCAACACAAATCCTCCCCCTCACCCCATGAAGAAGGGATTATTCGTATTTTATAGATGAGGAAACTGAGGCTTAGAGAGAAGTGACTTGCCCGAGGACATAATCTACTCACTGCACAGCTGGGATTTGAGCCCAGCTGGTTGGACCCTGAGCCTGACCTCTGGGTCTGATGCTGGGTGGGGCTGTGCTTTCTGACCCCCAGATGAGGTCGTGCTCAAGTTTGAAATGGGCCATGTGAGAGCGAGGAACCTGGCCTATGACACCCTCCCGGTCCTGATCCATGGCAACGGGCCAACCAAGGTAGGGGGGCCTCAGCCCCTGGGGAGTGTGGGAGGGGGCCAGAGCCCTAATTTCATTCTCACTGTGACCCCACAGTGTCTCCCTGGGGCCAGGGCCACCTTCCTGGGGCCTGCTATGAACTCACTGCCTCTGTCCTCACATCTGAGCTCAGCGTGATGCCTTCTTTTCCTGCTGTGGTGGTCAGTGGTACTCTGTCTGTTCTTGCTGGTCACAGGACACGTAGGAGGCTGCCATCCCCTTCCAGGCCTAGGCTGGGCTACCAGAGCCATCTGCACTGTCACCCCAGGGCAGAGTCACTTATTCACTCAGTAAACCTTTATTTCATGTTTGCACCGGACAGTAAGACATAGTCATAAGCAGGACAGATGTCCTGCATTCATGGTGACAGAAGGGACTGGGTGCAGATGCGGCCAGGGACAGAATGGACCTCACTGGTCCCTGGGGAACTGGCTCATAGCTCATAGCATATTTGAGTGTGGTCCTTCACCGCTGGAATGAGGGAGAGGAAGGAGGATGTGATGTGTTTAAAATGCAAATTTGCTGATTCCACCCAGGATCTGTTCAGATGGAATCTCTGAGCGGGGTGGGACCCAGGAATCTGCATTTTACAAGCTCTCGGGAGAAGCACTAGAGCGCCAAGCCCTCCCCTGCCCTCTCTCAGAGCGGCTTGGTGATCTCCTGGGGATGGAGCATTATCTCCAAGACCCTCTTAGGGAGTGGGAGGGGGCTGGATGGTGCTGACCCACTGGGGGGCCCAGGGAGATGTGAGTCAGGGCTATGGCGGGTGGGGCTGGCTGGCTTCTCTGTGACCCCGCGTCTCCCCGACAGCTGCAGTTGAACTACCTGGGCAACTACATCCCGCGCTTCTGGACCTTCGAAACAGGCTGCACCGTGTGTGACGAAGGCTTGCGCAGCCTCAAGGGCATTGGGGTGAGGCTGCGCCCAGGCCTGTGCCTGAGGGACACGGGGGGCTCAGTCCCCTGAGACGGCGAGATGGGTGATTCTGGAATAGACTCCATTGTCTTTGGTGGAAAGTGAAGGGGTCACCTCCCTGCCTGGGGTTCTATCCCGGTTGCCACCCAAGTGCCTCCTCCTGGAAGCCCTCTCAGATTGCATGTCTCTAGCTTCCCCCGAGATGTCCAGGTTCTGGTTTCTTCTGCCTGGTCCTTCAGGCTCTCCTGCAGCCCCCTCCCCATCCCATGAACCTCATCCTCATTTATGACTCACCTCGAACACCACGCCAGCCACGATCTCCTGACAGCAGGCCCTCAACCGAGTCCTTGTTCCAGGCCTGGGCTCCTGCTGCTCTCTCCCCGGGGCACCCTCCTGCTGCTTCCCTGCCCCCCCGTACCCCCTGCCTGGAGTTCCCCGGCCCAGGCACCTTTCTTGGGAAGTCTACATGCTTCTGATTCTGGCTCTGACTCCCTTGGGCCACCCTGGGGTGGAGTGGCAGTGCTGTGACTGGACACTGCTGGACTCTCGTGCCGCCCTCCCTGGTGCAGGATGAAGCTCTGCCCACGGTCCTGGTCGGCGTGTTCATCGAACAGCCCACGCCGTTCGTGTCCCTGTTCTTCCAGCGGCTCCTGCGGCTCCACTACCCCCAGAAACACATGCGACTTTTCATCCACAACCACGTGAGTAACAGGCGCTCTGTGGGGTCGTCATGTGGCTTAGATCCAGGGCCCAGCTTCACAAGGTAGCCCGAGACCTCTGAGGGTCTCACCGAATCTAGCTTATCTGGGCCAAATGACAATCACCAGTGGACTGTGTCCCCAAATCACTGAGTTGACTTTGGAGTCAGACTGGGTGAGTTTGAATCCCAGCGCCGCTATTTTATTGGCTGTGTGACCTTGGGCACATTACTCAACCTCTCTGTGCTTTAGTTTCTCATCTATAAAATAGGGATAAAAGTCGGGCGCGGTGGCTCATGCCTGTAATCCCAGCACTTTGGGAGGCCCAGGTGGGCAGATTATCTGAGGTCGGGAGTTCGAGACTAGCCTGACCAACATGGTGAAACCCTGCCTCTACTAAAAATACAAAATTAAGCTGAGTGTGGTGGCAGATGCCTGTAATCCCAGCTACTCAGGAGGCTGAGGCAGGAGAATCGCTTGAACCTGGGAGGCAGAGGTTGCAGTGAGCCGAGATTGCGCCATTGCACTCCAGCCTGGACAACAAGAGCAAAACTCCATCTCAAAAAATAAATAAATAAATAAATAAATAAATAAAATAAAATAGGGATAATAATTGTGCAATCACACAGAATTGCTGCAAGGGCTAAGCAAGTTGACATGCGAAGTTCGTAAAAGGTGCCTGGTGCACAGGACGCATCTAGTTGCTTCTAACTGTTGTCATCTTCACTTCCATCCCTGTCACTGTTAATCCTTCCTACCTTCCTAATTGTACCTGGTGGCAGTCAAATTGGTTTTCTTTTCTTTTTTTTTTTTTTGAGACAGAGTCTCGCTGTGTCACCCAGGCTGGAGTGCAGTGGCACGATCTCGGCTCACTGCAACCTCTGCCTCTTGGGTTCAAGCGATTCTCCTGCGTCAGCCTCCCAAGTAACTGGGACTACAGGCATGCGCCATCACAACTGGCTAATTTTTTGTATTTTTTTTTTTTTTTTGAGACGGAGTCTTTCTCTGTTGCCCAGGCTGGAGTGCAATGGCGTGATCTCAGCTCAGTGCAACCTCTGCCTCCTAGGTTCAAGCCATTCTCCTGCCTCAGCCTCCCGAGTAGCTGGGATTACAGGCGCCTGCCACCGTGCCTGGCTAATTTTTTGTATTTTAGTAGAGATGGGGTTTCACTATGTTGGCCAGGATGGTCTCGATCTCCTGACCTCGTGATCTGCCTGCCTCCGCCTGCCAAAGTGCTGGGATTACAGCCATGAGCCACCGCACCCAGCCGGACGGTTGTTTTTCCTTTTTTTTTTTTTTGAGATGGAGTCTTGCTGTGTCTCCCAGGCTAGAGTGCAATGGTGCGATCTTGGCTCACTGCAACCTCCGCCTCCCAAGTTCAAGCAGTTCTCTGCCTCTGCAACCTCCGCCTCCCGGGTTCAAGCAGTTCTCTGCCTCAGCCTCCCGAGTAGCTGGAATTACAAGTGCCTGCCACCATGCCCGGCTAATTTTTGTATTTTTAGTAGAGACGTGGTTTCACCATCTTGGCCAGGCTAGTCTTGAACTCCTGACCTGGTGATCTACCCGCCTCGGCCTCCCAAAGTGCTGCGAATACAGGCGTGAGCCACTGTGCCTGGCCTGGACTGTTGTTTTTCAAAGCGAAGTTGAGGATCACCTGGCACATTTTGTAACAAAGTGGATCCCTGGGCCACACCCAGGAATCAGCAATGTCTCTGGATGTGGGATCCTGAGCGTGGTGGCGGAGCTCTATCCTAATGACAGAGGCTCTTAGGAGGCCTGGCCTGGTCAGAGGAGAATGGGCAAAGGATGGCCAGGGAAGGGTGTTCCTGGCACAGGGCTGGCATGGGCAAAGGTCTGGAGACAGGAAAGCAGATGGCCGGGGTGCCAGAGATGAAGGGGCACAGCCTGGCAGTGACAGGAGGTGCTGCAGTCCCTGGGTGGAAGCTGTGTCCTCCTCCTCACCCCCCCATCCCCTTCCCCATCCCCAACCCCAGGAGCAGCACCACAAGGCTCAGGTGGAAGAGTTCCTGGCAGAGCATGGCAGCGAGTACCAGTCTGTGAAGCTGGTGGGCCCTGAGGTGCGGATGGCGAATGCAGATGCCAGGAACATGGGCGCGTGAGTTCTGGGCCACAGTACTCTGCACTGACAGTGGCGGGCAGGGGAGCTGTGGCTGTGGTAAGGAGCAGCAGGCTGAGTGACAGGAGTTCAGAAGGCTGTGTGTGCTCTAGCAAGTTCCTGCCCCTTTCTGGGCCTTGGAGTTTCCATCTGTCAAAAGGGGAAATAGCCTCTGTCCTGCCAACCCCCGGGGCTCCTGGGCAGGGCTGAGCCATGTTATTTGGGTTCAGGAAGCAAATCAGAGAAAGAGGAAGGACTGGGGGCAGAAGTAGACAAAGGCTGACTATTAGTGAGCCAACCTTGAATGTTTTACTTTATTATATATTAAAAAAAAAAGGCCGAGAGCAGTGGCTCATGCCTGTAATCCCTGCACTTTGAGAGGCCAAAGTTGAAGGATTGCTTGAGGCCAGGAGTTCGAGAGCAGCCTGGGCAACATAGTGAGACCCTCTCTCTTCAAAAATAAAAAAAAAATAGCCAAGTGTGGTGGCTTGAACCTGGGGTCCCAGCTACTGAAGAAGCTGAGGCAGGAGGACCTCTTGAGCCCGGGAAGTCGAGGTTGCATGAGCTATGATTGCACCACTGTGTTCCAGCCTGGGAAACAGAGCAAGACCTTGTCTCATAAAGCAAAACAAAAACAAAGAAAGAAGTAATTTGTGTTGCTTGTAGAAGAGTCAGACAGTCCGGATCAAAGGTTGGCAAACTTCCTGCTAAGGATTAGATCATAAATCTTTGCAAATTGGCTCTGCCGGCTCTGTGACAACCCTCAGCTCTGCCCTAGTAGCACAGAGGCTGCATTCCAGCAAAATTTCATTTATGGACACTGAAATTTGACTTTCATGTCATTTATTTTTTTTTCTTTTTGAGACTTGGTGTCACTCTTGTCATCCAGGCTGGAGTGCAGTGGCAGGATCATAGCTTACTGTAGCCTCAAACCCCTGGGTTCAAGTGATCCTCCTGCCTCAGCCCCCCAAGAAGCTGGGACTACAGGCATGTGCCATCACATTCAGTTAATTTTTAAATATTTATTTATTTATTTATTTAGAGACTGAGTCTCACTCCGTCACTCAGCCTGGAGCACAGTGGCGCAATCTCGGCTCACTGCAACCTCCCCGTCCCAGGTTCAAGCCATTCTCTTGCCTCAGCCTCTCAAGTAGATGGGATTACAGGTGCTTGCCACCACACCTGGCTAATTTTTGTATTTTTAGTAGAGACGAGGTTTCACCATGTTGTCCAGGCCTGTCTCAAGCTCCCGAACTCAAGTGATCCGCCCGCCTTGGCCTCCCTAAGTGCTGGGATTACAGGTGTGAGCCCCTGCGCCTGGTTAATTTATTTATTTTTATTTTTTGTAGAGACAGGATCTTGCTATGTTGCCCAGGCTGGTCTCAAACTCCTGGCTTGAAGTTATCCTCCTGTCTCAGCCTCCCAGAGTGCTGGGATTACAGGCATGAGCCACTGCACCTGGTGATGACCTTCACATAATTTTTACATCTTCTTCTTTTGATTTTTTTTTCTTTTTTTTTTTTTTTTTTTGAGATGGAGTCTCGCTCTGTCACCCAGGCTGGAGTGCAATGGTGCAATATTGGCTCACTGCAAGCTCTGCCTCCCACGTTCACGCCATTCTCCTGTCTTAACCTCCCGAGTAGCTGTGACTATAGGTGCCCGCCACCACGCCTGGCTAATTTTTTGTATTTTTAGTAGAGATGGGGTTTCCCCGTGTTAGCCAGGATGGTCTTGATCTCCTGACCTCGTGATCCATCCACCTCAGCCTCCCAAAGTGCTGGGATTACAGGCGTGAGCCACCACGCCCTGCCGATTTTTTTTTTTCTTGAAACAACTTAAAAACATAAAATCAGCCAAGTGCAGTGGCTGTAATCCCAGCACTTTGGGAGGCCAAGGATTGCTTGAGCTGGGGAAGTTGAGGCTGCAGTGAGCTATGATTGTGCATTCCAGCTTGGCTGACACAGTGAGACCCCCATCTCTAAAAAAGGAAAAAAGGCTGGGTGCAGTGGCTCGCATCTGTAATCCTAGCACTTTGGGAGGCTGAGGCGGGCAGATCACCTGAAGTCAGGAGTTCGAGACAAGCCTGGCCAACATGGTAAAACCCTGTCTCTACTAAAAATACAAAAATTAGCCTGGCATGGTGGTGCATGCCTCTAATCCCAGCTACTTGGGAGGCAGAGGCAGGAGAATCGCTTGAACCCGGGAGGTGGAGGTTGCAGTGAGCTGAGATTGTGCCATTGCATTCCAACCTGGGCAACAGAGTGAGACTCGTTCTCAAAAAAATAAAATAAAATAAAAATAAAAAAAAGAAAAACATAAAGCTGTTCTTAGCCCATGAGCTGTACAAAACCAGGCAGGGCCAGAGTTTGACTCACAGACCCTCGTTTGCTGAGTCCTGTACCAGATAAACAAAAGTAACACAAATTTTTAAGGCTTTTGGTACAAGTTACCAAATTGCATTTCAGAAAGGCAGCCCCATCTTACTCCCCACCCTGGGCCATGTAGGCACCTGTGGGCTGTGTTCTTCCCAGTACCAGGATTTTCAGGGCACTTGATACCAGTTGCCAACCTCTGGGCCTTGGGTGAGAGAGCCCAGCAGTCCAGGGGTTTGGGACTCAGAGTCGGGAGGAAGCTTTGAGGCTGCTGGTGTGACCTCTCTGAAGCCCCTTGGCTGATATGTGGTGAAGCCAGACTGTGGTCACAGATGTGAGCAGCCACCAGTAGCTCCAGGATCAGGTGCACTGACCCTGTGTCCTCCTCCTTGCAGAGACCTGTGCCGGCAGGACCGCAGCTGCACCTACTACTTCAGCGTGGATGCTGACGTGGCCCTGACCGAGCCCAACAGCCTGCGGCTGCTGATCCAACAGAACAAGTGAGGCTGCTCGGTCTGCGCCCAGCACTGCTCAGGACTGGCCTGGTCCTGGGGTGGGAGCCCTCCTTGCCTTCCTCCTCCTCCTCCTCCTCGTCCACCTCCTCTTCCTCCTCTTTTTCCTCCTCCTGCTCCTCTTTCTCCTCCTCCTCTTCCTCCTCCTCCTTGGCCTCACCTATTACCCAGAGCTGTGGATCCCCAGCCTGATACCCCAGGTTCTGATAGAGAAGGTGTCCTGCCCTGTCTGTTCCTGGCTGCCCCATGGGAGGGAGCAGGTACCAGAAGAGCCAAACCCCCGACACCCCGGCCAAGGCACTGCCTGTCCCAGTGAGGTGCTTGGGGATCCCTGCGTGCAGGTTGAGGGGCACCTACCTCCCCCCATCCCTGGTTAGTGCTGTCTCCTACTCCCAGTGTGCAGCGACCTCCTACTGAGGTGCTCCCTTCCCTCAGGAACGTCATTGCCCCGCTGATGACCAGGCATGGGAGGCTGTGGTCGAACTTCTGGGGGGCTCTCAGTGCAGATGGCTACTATGCCCGTTCCGAGGACTATGTGGACATTGTGCAGGGGCGGCGTGTGTGAGTACCTGCAGGGTGGGGGTGGGTGGGGGACACCTTCATCTGGCTTCTGCCTGCCTGGGCTTGTGGGGCTCCCTCCCTAGTATTCCTGTTCTTGTTACCCTCAAATTCCTGTTGAACCTGAAGCAAGGAAGACTTCAGTTAGACACACAGAAGGACTTCCTGACAAATAGGCCCATGTGTCCAGGGCGGAGGAATCAAATCAGCACAATTGTGCCCCCCTAGCCTGTGACTTCCCTTCTCACACCCAGACTCCAGGCTATGACTCCCCACCACCACCCTGTGACCCCCTCCATCTTCCCCACCACCAGCCTCTGACCCCCACCCTCTTTCTGTCTCTCCCACAGTGGTGTCTGGAATGTGCCCTATATTTCAAACATCTACTTGATCAAGGGCAGTGCCCTGCGGGGTGAGCTGCAGTCCTCAGATCTCTTCCACCACAGCAAGCTGGACCCCGACATGGCCTTCTGTGCCAACGTCCGGCAGCAGGTCAGCCAGGAGCGGGCGGCACAGGACGCCCTCTGGATGGGGCAGGCGGGAAGGTGGGCCTCCAGCTCTGACCCTCATGGCGGGCCGCCTTGTCACCGTAGGCCTGGGAGCTGCAGAGATTCTAGCAGGGCATCTCGGAAGCCACCAGGGCCTGTTGGAGGAATGGGGGCCGTCGGGCACGAGGGCTGGTCCTCAGGGGTCTGCAGGGACCATTTTAGCTGACCTGGTTTTTATACCATCTATTTAATTTACATTTTTGGCATAGCCCAAAGAAAACGGAACTTTCCACCTAAAGGTACTCCAAGTGATGTGCCCGAGAGACACCTCACCCTGTCTCTGCGCCCCACCCCATATATTTTTGTGACTTTTTTTTTTTTTAAAACATGCAGCAAGATGAAGTTTTCCCCTGTGACCAACATTTCAGGACCAGAACACGCTCCTTTTCTTTTACGCATTTTTTCTTTCATTCTGTGTTCAGTCCTCTGGGAAGACTTCCCTGATCACATTCTCAGTGTCAGGCCTGGGCTGGGCCCTGGGGACATAGCGGTGACTGCACTTGGTCTCTGATATTGGGAACTTCAGTTCGGCGGGTGGAGGAGGCTGCACTGTTGCCCGTCTGGGAGCGTGCAGGGGAGAGGCGAGGGCAGGGGAGGGGTGGGGGAGCGCCTCTTCCACCGGGCCTGTCCTCCCCAGGATGTGTTCATGTTCCTGACCAACCGGCACACCCTTGGCCATCTGCTCTCCCTAGACAGCTACCGCACCACCCACCTGCACAACGACCTCTGGGAGGTGTTCAGCAACCCCGAGGTGAGGCCAGGGTGGGCACATAGGGGCTGGGAGCAAAGGGGCCCAGTGATCCTGCAGTCGGAGGGACTTCCCTCTCAGAGTCTTACAACAGCCAGGACCCCTGTGGGCCACCTGCCACCCTCCCTTCACCCCAGGAGGCTATAGGACAGGATTTGGGTAGGGAGAGAAGGGTGTCCAGAGAGGCAACACCATCTATTGGAGGAGGGACCAGGACTCAAGAGGCCTGGGTTTGTGGCCTAGATCTGCCATCATCTGGGACTTAGTTGAGCCTTCCAGCTTTGGGGACCTTAGTTATCTTAGCTCCAAAATGGGTATACTGTCCCAGCCTGTCTTACCCATGAGGGTGTTGTGATGATCAGAAGGGGAGACAGTTGTAACTGTTTCTAGACATTGGGAGCTCACAGCTGATGGGTGTAAGCACATGCCTGCACACAGACATGTACACACAAGCACACACATGTACATACATGTGCAAACACCACCTCCTATGGGCACACCTGTGCACCCAGACAACACACACGCACCCAGTGGGCGCAGGTGAACACCTGCCTCTGTCAAGCACGTACACCTTCACTCCCACTTTGAGTGGTCTGCTCGGAGCATCCCTGGCAGTCGAGCCAATGGTGAGGACCCTAGCCTGCTTCCCACTTCCCACAGGACTGGAAGGAGAAGTACATCCACCAGAACTACACCAAAGCCCTGGCAGGGAAGCTGGTGGAGACGGTAAGGGCCATGGACACCCTCTTGGACCAGCCTTGCCTGCTGCAGGGGGCAGGGCACAGAAGGGAAACTGCTTGCCCTGGGGAGTGGGGGACAGCAGGATGGGAGTGGGGGGTGGAGGGATGGGAGTTGGGGGGCGGCAGGATGGGAGTTGGGGGTGGCGGGATGGGAATGGGGGGGCGGTGGGATGGGAGTGGGGGGTGGTGGGATGGGGGTGGGGGGAGGCAGGATGGCCCCTCTACCTGTTGGCACTTTCCTGCTGGAGGCTGTGGGGGTCTGCAGGGCCCCTCTACCTGTTGGCACTTTCCTGCTGGAGGCTGTGGGGGTCTGCAGGGCCTCTCTACCTGGCCCAGGCAGGAAGGAGGAAAACATCCTGGGTGTGATGGCCACTGTGGCCCACCATGCCTGGACCACTTCGGGGAGTGGCTGCTTCTCTCCACTCACTAATGTCTGCTTCCCCCGAGCCTGGAGCCTCTGCCCCCTCCCTCCCTCCATGCCCATGTTTCTGTCTGACCTTGGCGCTGGTAGCTCTGTGACCTCGGCTGGGAAAGTCTGTTTCTGGGCTCTGCCTCCTCCTCCCCACTCAGTCTCTCCAGGATTGACAAGGCCCTGCTCCCCGGGGACACTGGGAGGGCTCCCTGGCTTGGGTGTGTGGCCCTGAAGAGGGAGGAGGATTCTGTGGTGCCACTGTGGACCCCCTTGACTGAGTCCCTGCCCTCCCCAGCCCTGCCCGGATGTCTATTGGTTCCCCATCTTCACGGAGGTGGCCTGTGATGAGCTGGTGGAGGAGATGGAGCACTTTGGCCAGTGGTCTCTGGGCAACAACAAGGTGGGACCCTGATGCCTGGGCTGGGGCCGCAGGGAGGCTGCCTCTCCATCAGTGCCGCTCACTGTCTGGGATCTTCTGGCAAGCTGGCCTGGCCACCCTTTCTGGGACTCTTGACATAGGGGTGCTGGCATGGGTATCTGCAGGCAGTTAGGAGTAGAGGGATTGAGAAACCTGAGATGGAGTTTGGTCCCCGAGCTGCTATTGCCACCGTGTGGCTTTGAGTTGCCTTGACCGTAAGCTACTAGGTTTTCAGTTCCTGGTTTGCTATTGGAATGGCTTAGCTTGGTTCCCTAGACTTCCCCCAGGTGGAGCTGGGGAGGAAAGGGCCAAGGTGGGATGAGGGGCATTAGGAAGGGCTGTCGGGTCCAAGTTCATCAGACAGCAGGAGCAGGTGGCCTGCTGAGGGTGCTAGGCCCTGTGTTCTCTCTGTGAGAATCCCAACACCTGTTCCTGTCCTGGAAAGTTCAGGTACCATTTTTTTTTTCTTTTCATATATATATATATTTCTTTTCATATATATATTTCATATATATATATTTCATATATATATATGAAAAGAAATATATATAGATTTTTTTTATTTTTATATATATATATATATTTTTTTTTTTAATAATAGAGACGGGGTCTGGCTGTGTTGCCCAGGCTGGTTGTGAACCAGGCACAATTTCATTTTATTTATTTTAATTAATTAATTAATTAATTTAGAGACCGAGTCTCACTCTGTCACCCAGGCTGGAGTACAGTGGCGCAATCTTGGCTCATTGCAACCTCTGCCTCCCAGGTTCAAGAGATTCTCATGCCTCAGCTTGCCGAGTAGCTGGGATTATAGACGTGTGCCACCACGCCCAGCTAATCTTTGTATTCTTTATTTATTTAATTGTGTGTGTGTGTGTGTAAATTTTTTTTTTTTTTTTTTTAAGGCAGTGTCTCGTTCTGTCACCTAGGCTGGAGTGCAGTGGCATGATCTCAGCTCACTGCAACCTTCCTTTCCCAAGTTCAAGCAGTTTTCTTGCCTCAGCCTCTCCAGTAGCTGGGACTACAGGCGTGTGCCACCATCCCTGGCTAATTTTTGTATTTTTAGTAGACACTGGGTTTCACCATGTTGGCCAGGCTGGTCTCAAACTCCTGGCCTCAGGTAAGCTACCCACCTCGGCCTCCCAAATTGCTGGGATTACAGGCGTGAGCCACCATGTCTGGCCTAAGGCACCTTTTTATTTTATTTATTTTTTTATTTTAATGATCCCAGAACATTTATTTCCATAGGATTTTGATAAAAGAGCACAATCTTGAATAAAAATACACCACTGTACTTAAAGGCAACATTACCTAGTAAGCAAACTCTGTCCTCAGCCCTTTCACAGAAGAGAAACTTCAGAAAGGAATTTTTCGTCCCCTGACAGTTTTACAACATTCATATCTCCTATGTACTTCAAGCCCCAACCCACCTCTGATTTTCTTTTTTCTTTTTTTTTTTTTGAATGGAGTCTCGCTCTGTCGCCCAGGCTGGAGTGCAGTGGCGCCATCTCAGCTCACTGCAACCTCCGCCTCCCAGGTTCAAGCAGTTCTCTTGCCTCAGCCTCCCGAGTAGCTGGGATTACAGGCGCCTGCCACCATGCCCGACTAATTTTTGTATTTTTAGTAGAGACGGGTTTCACCATTTTGGTCAGGCTGGTCTCGAACTCCTGACCTCATGTGATCCACCCGCCTCAGCCTCCCAAAGTGGTGGGATTACAGGCATGAGCCACCGCACCGGGCACCCCACCTCTCATTTTCTACGTCCTTTTTTTTTTTTTTTTTTTGGTGAAGTGGAGCCTCGCTCTGTCACCCAGGCTGGAGTGCAGTGGTGCAGTGGTGCAGTGGTGCGATCTCGGCTCACTGAAACCTCTGCCTCCTGAGTTCAAGCGATTCTCTTGCCTCAGCTTCACAAGTAGCTGGGATTACAGGTGCTGGCCACCATGCCTAATTTTTTTTTTTTTTTTTGAGACGGAGTTTTGCTCGTCACCCAGGTGGAGTGCAATGGCACAATCTCAGCTCACTGCAACCTCCGCCTCCTGGGTTCAAGTGATTCTCCTGCCTCAGCCTCCTGAGTAGCTAGGATTACAGGTACCCACCACTACGCCTGGCTAATTTTTGTATTTTTAGTAGAGACAGGGGTTTCACCGTGTTTGTGAGGCTGGTCTGAAACTCCTGACCTCCGGTGATCCACCCACCTTGGCCTCCCAAAGTGCTGGGATTATAGGCGTGAGCCACCGTGCCTGGCCTCATTTTCTAAGTTGTTTAACAGAAATGTGTGTTCCCAAGTTTAAGGCACCATTTTTAAAGGCACATGAGACCCTGGACCTGTGTGCCAACCTCTGACCTGGCAACTGGACTAACCTGAAGTTCTGGTTATCTTCCTAATCCACATGCTTTGGTTGCTGAGCTGATCTCCAGAAGCCAGGAACTGGACTAGCCCGTGCATTCTGGGGGCTGGCTGATGCTTGTCCTCCAATGACAGGGCCAGACCTTGGACCCCAGCTGACTCTGGCCCTGGAACCAGTTTTCAGTGCTCTGTAACAAATGACTGTGGCTCAGAATAACACCCGTGTGTTATCTCCTGGTTTCTGTGGGTCAGGAATGTGGGCCCAGTTTAGCTGGGTCATTGAGGTGTCAGCTGGGGTTGGGGTCTCATCTGAGGCCCAGGTTCCATTCCAAACTCACTTGGTTTTTGCAGAATTCATTCCCCTGCAGCTGTAGAACTTAACTTGCTTCTTCAAGGCCAGCAAGAGACAGAATCTCTCTTCAAGATCCTCCTTTAGCCAGGCACAGTGGTTCACGCCTATAATCCCAACACTTTGGGAGGCTGAGTCGGGAGGATCGCTTGAGCCCAGGGGTTTAAGACCAGCCTGGGCAACATAGTGAGACCTTATCTCTACAAAGAATAAAATTAGTGGCTGGGTGCATGGCTCGCGCCTGTAATCCCAGCACTTTGGGAGGCCGAGGTGGGCAGATCACCTGAGGTCAGGAGTTCGAGACCAGCCTGGCCAACATGATGAAACCCCATCTCTACTAAAAATACAAAAAAAAAAAAAAAATTAGCCAGGCATGGTGGCGCACGCCTGTAATCCCAGCTACTCGGGAGGCTGAGGCAGGAGAATCACTTGAACTCAGGCGGTGGAGGTTGCAGTGAGCTAAAATGACGCCGTTGCACTCCAGCCTGGGCAACAGAGTGAGACTCCGTCACACACACACAAAAATAAAAATAATAAAAATAAAATTGGGTGTGATGATGCGTGCCTGTAGTCCCAGCTACACGGGAGGGTGAGGTGGGAGGATCACTTAGGCCTGGAAGGTTGAGGCTGCAGTGAGCTGAAGTTGCGCCACTGCGCTCTTACCTGTGCAGCAGAGGGATACCCTGTCTCAAAAAATAAGGTCTTCCTGCAGATGACTCACCTAGTAGGTCAGGCCCCCCCAGGATAATCTCCCTTTTGATTAACCCAAAGTCAACTGATTAGGGGCCTTAATTGTATCTGCAAAGCCTGTTCAGTTTTGTCATGTAATGTGGTCCGGTCACATTCCTGGGTGTAGGAGAGGGGAGTAGACAGAGCCTGGGGGCCATCCTAGAATTCTGCCTAAACATTCCCCTCGGTCACCTCCAGGACAACCGCATCCAGGGTGGCTACGAGAACGTGCCTACTATTGACATCCACATGAACCAGATCGGCTTTGAGCGGGAGTGGCACAAATTCCTGCTGGAGTACATTGCGCCCATGACAGAGAAGCTCTACCCCGGCTACTACACCAGGGTGGGCAAGCCTGGGGCATAGCCAGGATGCGGGGACAGTTGGGTGGGGTGTCAGTGGAGTGGCTGGGACTGGTGGGGGTAGGGTGGGAGGTGGAGAAACTGGGAGGGGCCGAGGTGGAGTGGGGGTGTGGGGAGCGTGGGAGGGGCAAGGGTGGGGCATGAGGTAGAGGGACTGAGGGGTGGGGATGGGGTTGGGAAGAGCAGGGGTGGGGTGGGAAGTGGTAGAGAAGCTGGGAGGGGTGGGGAGGAGTAGGGAGCATGGGAGGGGCAGGGGTGGGTGGGGGTGGAAAGCCTAGAGGGGCGGGGGGGCAGGGGTGAGGGAGTGGAGAGACTGGAAGGGGCAGGAGTTGGTGGGGAGGTGGAGGCCAGTGTGGGGCAGGGGGATGGGGTGGGAGGGGTAGGGTGGAGTGGGGGGCTTGGGTGGAAGGGCCAGGGGTGGGTGGGGGCTGGAGAGTCTGGCAAGGGGAGGGGCTGGGGAAGGGGTTGGGTTGGAGTAGGGGTGGAGGAACATCCCAGCTTATGGGAGAGGCCTGGGTATTTGGTCCCCAGGCAGGAGTGAGGTCTCACCGCACACACCCCCTCCGTCTAGTAGCGTGTGGGAAGACAGGGTGCTGGGCTGGGCCTCTAGGGCCGGCTAGTTGGCCTCTAGCCTGAGCTGGAGTCTCACTCAGCCTCATGAGTAGCTGGGATTACAGGCACCTGCCACCACGCCTGGCTAATTTTTGTATTTTTTGTAGAGACAGGGTTTCACCATGTTGGCCAGGCTGGTCTCGAATTCCTGACCTCAAGTAATCCGCCCACCTCTGCCTCCAAAAGTGCTGGGATTGCAGGCATGAGCCACCGTGCCTGGCCGACCTCAGCCCTTTTGAATCTTTCTTCCTTGTCATTAACCCTGCCTCAGTGGCTCCTATACCAGCCCACCAAAAAAGCACCCCTGCCCACCTTAGCCGGCCAGCGTGCCCACTCCCTCCCTAGCCACAAGCCTGTGCCCCACGCCTGGGCCCTGCTTCGTCCGAAGCAGCCTTCTTCCAATAGTGAGGAAAACCCTGAACTCCTGTTACTGACAGTTGTCATTCATCCCTTGAATGCTTACCGTGGTTCCCCAGAAACAATTACCTGGCTGGCCTCGGTTAATTCTCACAATTCTTTCCAGTGCTATCACTCATGTGTCTGTCCACTGCTACCTTGGCTTTCTCCAGTCCTCACTCAGTTCCTTCCTTGGTCTCTGGTTTCTCCAGATACCTGCCCATGGCGTGCCTGGGTCCTGCCTCAGGGAATCCAGCCTGGAGAGTTGCCAGAAAGGGTTGTGAGGATTGGATGCCCCCCTTTGTCTTTGTCTTTTCATTCATTCCTTCGTTCCTTTCTTCCCTTCCTTCCTTCCTCTCTCTCTCTCTCTTTCTTTCTCTCTCTCTTTCTCTTTCTCTCTCTCTTTTTCTTTCTTTTCTTTCGCACTTGTCACCCAGGCTGGAGTGCAGTGGCGCAATCTTGGCTCACTACAATCTCCGCCTCCCAGATTCAAGCGATTCTCCTGCCTCAGCCTCCCAAGTAGCTGCAATTACAGACGCCCACCACCATGTCTAGCTAATTTTTTGTAATTTCAGTAGAGATGGGGTTTCACCATGTTGGCCAGGCTGGTCTCAAACTCCTGACCTCAGGTGATCCGCCCACCTTGGCCTCCCAAAGTGCTGGAATTACAGGCGTGAGTACCATGTCCGGCCTCCTTCCCTTTCATTTCTTCTCTTCCCTTTCATTTCTTCTCTTCCCTTTTCCTCCCTTCCTCCCTCCCTCCCTTCCTTTCTTCCTTCCCCTCCGTTCTCTTCCTTCCCTCCCTCTCTCCCCTCTGTCCATACATTTTTGTTGAGAACCTTTTCTGTGCCAGGTAGTTGCAGGCACTGGAGCATAGAGCCCCATGTAGACCTGGCCCCTGTAAGCTGACCTGCAGCAGGCCAGACCAGGCCCCATGTGTGCACCCTCCTCTCCTGGCCTTTGTGTCCTCCTTAACTAACACAGGCTCTCTTGTCCCCCTGCCTTGGTACAGGCCCAGTTTGACCTGGCCTTTGTCGTCCGCTACAAGCCTGATGAGCAGCCCTCACTGATGCCACACCATGATGCCTCCACCTTCACCATCAACATCGCCCTGAACCGAGTCGGGGTAGATTACGAGGTGAGCAGGAGCCAGCCGGGGTCAAGGGGCCGGCAATGGGGATGAGGAGGGCTGGCTGGGGAGAGCCTTCAGGGTGGTTGAGGCAGAGGGGCCCCAGGTAACCAGTGCCAGAGAACCAGAAAAAAAAGGATGTGGGTCTGTGGGAGGGCTTCCTGGAAGGGTTCACAGTCTAGCAGGAGGAGGGGCCAGGCTCTTAAGCTACTATTTTAAGAGATTTTTGGGCTCGGCATGGTGGCTGATGCCTGCAATTCCAGCAGTTTGGGAGGCCAAGGCAGGCAGATCACTTGGGGCCAGGAGTTTGAGACCAGCCTGGCCAACATGGCGAAACCCCATTTCTACTAAAAATAGAAAAATTAGCTGGGCGTGGTAGCACACGCCTGTAATCTTAGCTACCCAGAAGGCTGAGGCATGAGAATCTCTTGAACCCAAGAGGTGGAGGTTGCAGTGAGCCGAGATCGTGCCACTGCACTCCAGCCTGGGCAACAGAGCGAGACTCTGTCTCCAAAAAAAACAAAAAGAGGTTTGTTGAACTTAGCCCTGGGCTGGGTGCTGTGAAGAACACTCATAAAAACAGCTATAATCTTTTTTTTTTTTTTTTTTTCGAGACAGGGTCTTGCTCTGTCACCCAGGCTGGAGTGTAGTGGCATGATCACAGTTCACTGCAGCCTCAACCTCCTGGGCCCAAGCAATCCTCCCACCTCAGCCCCCCAAGTAGTTGGGACCACAGGCGTGTGCCACCATGCCCAGCTAATTTTTTTCTTGCTTTTAGAGATGGGGTTTCACTATGTTGCCCAGGCTGGAGCTATAATTTTTTGAGAGCTTACAACAAACATATCAGGCATCCCTAATCCAAAGATTCTCAACCAGGAGCAACTGTGGCCTGCAAGGGACATTGGCAGTACCTGGAGACATAATTGGTTTTTACAACTATGAGGGGCTACTGGCATCTAGTGGGTAGAAGTCAGAGATGCCTGGGACAGCCTTCCACAGCAAAGTGTCTATAGTGGTGAGGTTGGGAAGCTTGATCCTCAGCTCTCAATTGTAACATCTCATTTAATTCTCACTACCCTGTTCTGTTTAACCCTCATTTTATAGAAGGGGAAACTGAAGCTCAGGTTGGTCACAGTTAGTAAAGAGTGGAGGTGATGTCTGCCCAGGGCTGCCTGACTCCAAGGCCAGAGCTCTTGATCACTTACTCTTTGTTTTTTTCTTTTTTTTTTTGAGACAGTCTCATTCTGTTGCCCAGGCTGGAGTACAGTGGCGCGATCTCGGCTCACTGCCTCCTGGGTTCAAGTGATTCTGTCTCAGCCTCCTGAATAGCTGGGATTACAGGCGTACGCTGCTACGCCCAGCTGGTTTTTGTATTTTTAGTAGAGATGGGGTCTCACCATGTTGGCCATGCTGGTCTTGAACTCCTGACCTCAGGTGGTCCACCCGCCTTGGCCTGCCAAAGTGCTGGGATTACAGGCGTGAGCCACCACTCCTGGCCACTACTCTTCATTTAGTGTCTTCCTTAGCAGCGCTTGTGGCTGTCACTCCAGAAGGCATCCCCAGGCAGGCAGTGCTGAGGGCCACTTGGCCATGACAGGAGATCATGACGGGAGAGCAGACGGGCACGGGGCGGTGGGGAAAGGCCACTGATGCTTTCTGTCTCCCAGGGTGGGGGCTGTCGGTTCCTGCGCTACAACTGTTCCGTCCGAGCCCCGAGGAAGGGCTGGACCCTCATGCACCCTGGACGACTCACGCATTACCACGAGGGGCTCCCCACCACCAGGGGCACCCGCTACATCGCAGTCTCCTTCGTCGATCCCTAATTGGCCAGGCCTGACCCTCTTGGACCTTTCTTCTTTGCCGACAACCACTGCCCAGCAGCCTCTGGGACCTCGGGGTCCCAGGGAACCCAGTCCAGCCTCCTGGCTCTTGACTTCCCATTGCTCTTGGAGCCACCAATCAAAGAGATTCAAAGAGATTCCTGCAGGCCAGAGGCGGAACACACCTCCATGGCTGGGGCTCTCCGTGGTGCTCTGGACCCAGCCCCTGGAGACACCATTCACTTTTACTGCTTTGTAGTGACTCGTGCTCTCCAACCTGTCTTCCTGAAAAACCAAGGCCCCCTTCCCCCACCTCTTCCATGGGGTGAGACTTGAGCAGAACAGGGGCTTCCCCAAGTTGCCCAGAAAGACTGTCTGGGTGAGAAGCCACGGCCAGAGCTTCTCCCAGGCACAGGTGTTGCACCAGGGACTTCTGCTTCAAGTTTTGGGGTAAAGACACCTGGATCAGACTCCAAGGGCTGCCCTGAGTCTGGGACTTCTGCCTCCATGGCTGGTCATGAGAGCAAACCATAGTCCCCTGGAGACAGCGACTCCAGAGAACCTCTTGGGAGACAGAAGAGGCATCTGTGCACAGCTCGATCTTCTACTTGCCTGTGGGGAGGGGAGTGACAGGTCCACACACCACACTGGGTCACCCTGTCCTGGATGCCTCTGAAGAGAGGGACAGACCATCAGAAACTGGAGAGTTTCTATTAAAGGTCATTTAAACCACTGAAGGGAAGATGCTCAGGGCGAGTGGGTGTGTGTGTGTCTTGGTGTGAGTGTCTGCAGGGAGAGGTTTTAAGAGCCCTCTTTTTTTTTTTTTTTTTTTAAGAGTCTCACTCTGTCTTCCAGGCTGGAGTGCAATGACACGATCCCCGCTTTCTGCAACCCCTGCCTCCTGGGTTCAAGTAATTCTCCTGCCTCAGCCTTCCGAGTAGCTGGGCTACAGGCACCCATCACCACGCCTGGCTAATTTTTGTTTTTTTATTAAAGAAAGGGTTTCACCAGGTTGGTCTGGCTGGTCTTGAACTCCTGACCTCAGATGATCCACCCACCTCGGCCTCCCAAAGAGCTGGGATTACAGGCATGAGCCACCGTGCCCGGCCAAGAGCCCTCTTTTTAGAGCCTTTAAGAAAGGTCATGCTAGCCTCTTGACCTCCTGAGTAGCTGGGATTATAGGTATCCATGCCCGACACATTTTTGTATTTTTTGTAGAAACGGGGTTTCATTTCACCGTGTTGGCCAGGCTGGTCTCGAACTCCTGACCTCAGGTGATCCATCCGCCTTGGCCTCCCAAAGTACTGGGATTACAGGCGTGAGCCACCATCCCAGGCCTGAAAGTCTTTTAAAAAAGATTTTTGAGGCCAGGCACAGTGGCTCACACCTGTAATCCCAGCACTTAGGCTGAGGCAGGCGGATTACCTGAGGTCAGGAGTTTGAGACCAGCCTGGGCAACATGGCGAAACTCTGTCTCTACTAATAATATAAAAAAATCAGCCGGTTGTGTTGGCATGCGCCTGTAATCCCAGCTACTCGGGAGGCTGAGGCGGGAGAATCGCTTGAACCCAGGTGGCGGAGGTTGCAATGAGCCAAGATTGGGCCACTGCACTCCAGTCTGGGTGACAGAGCAAGACTCCATCTCAATTAAAAAAAAAAAAAGATTTTTGAGTCTTTTCAGTTTCAAAATTGACTCATTGTAAATTCAAACAGCACAAATCTTAATCTTTCTCTCATCCTTTTCCCCCCAGCTGCTCAGTTCCTCTCTCTGAAAGCCACCATGTCTAATCTGTTTTTTGAATGTTTTTGAGCTGGTTTGTGCCGACACAAGCCTGTGTGTGTGTTTGTGTATGTTAGGGTTATTTTTGTTTTTGTTTTTGAGATGGAGTCTCACTCTGTCGCCCAGCCTGGAGTGCAATGGCATGATCTCGGCTCACTGCAACCTCTGCCTCCTGGGTTCAAGCAATTCTCGCGCCTCAGCTTCCCGAGTAGCTGGGATTACAGGCACCCGCCACCACGCCCAGCTAGTTTTTGTATTTTTAGTAGAGATGGGGTTTTACCATGTTGGCCACAGTGGTCTCGAACTCCTGACCTCAGATGATCCACCTGCCTCGGCCTCCCAAAGTGCTGGGATTACAGGTGTGAGCCACTGTGCCCGGCATAGGGTTGTTTTTAACTGTTAACTTTTTTCTGATTACAAACGCATCTTTACCATGAAAAAGTCAAACAAAATAGGTAACATGGGGGGCCGGATGCTGTGGCTCACATCTGTAATCCCAGTACTTTGGGAGGCTGAGGTGGGTGGATCACTTGTGGTCAAGAGTTTGAGACCAGCCTGGCCAACAGGGCAAAACCCCCATCTCTACAAAAAAAATACAAAAATTAGCCAGGTGTGGTGGCAGGTGCCTGTAATCCCAGCTACTTGGGAGGCTGAGCTGGGAGAACCACTTGAACCTGGGAGGTGGAGGTTGCAGTGAGCCAAGATTGCACCACTACACTCCAGCGTGGGTGACAGAGCAAGAACCTGTCAACAACAACAACAACAAAAAGTAATATGGACCGGGTGCAGTGGCTCATACCTGTAATCCCAGCGTTTTGGGAGGCTGAGGTGGGAGGATCACTTGAGGCCAGGAATTCTCAACCAGCATGGCCAACATGGCAAAACCCTGTCTCTATTAAAAATACAAAAATAAGGTGGGCTTTATGGCACATGCCTGTAATCCCAACTACTCAGGAGGCTGCAGCACGAGAATCGCTTGAACCCGGGAGGCAGAGGTTGTAGTGAGCTGAGATTGCGCCACTGCCCTCCAGCCTGGGTGAGAGAGCAAGACTCTTGTCTTAAAAAAAAAAAAAAAAAAGTAAGAAAGAAAGGTCTCCTGGAGTTGTACATCAGTGTGCTCTGCACCCATTCCCAGTAACACTCAGCACTGCTAGGAGAGTTTTGTCATCCCGAGGGTTGAAACGAGGATTCAGCCATCTCAATGAGAAACACATGTTAATGGGTTGAAACGTATCTCCAAACTGTGAGATTTCCTCTACTTGCTGGGCAAGTTTGCAGATGTGTTTCAGAGATAAAGCCCAGCTGCTGGGCAGAGTACAAGACTAAATGCCTGGGAATGGATTCAGAGGTCCCTACAGCAGTCCAGGCAAGTGACCAGGACCTAGACCAATGCTTGCCGGGAAATTTAGGGAAGAGGAGGGAGTGGGCAGGGGAGATGTTTAGGAGAGAGAACATCCAGGCTTTCACCTGACTTGGGCAAGATTCTGCTAAAGAAGGAAAAGGAAGGCTGGGCGTGGTGGCTCACACCTGTAATCCCAGCATTTAGCCAGGCATGGTGGTGCACGCCTGTAATCCCAGCTAGTGGGGAGACTGAGGCGGGAGAATTGCCTGAGGCGGAGGTTGCGGTGAGCCAAGATGGTGCCACTGCGCTCCAGTCTGGGCAACAGAGTGAGAGCGAGACTCTGTCTCAAAAAAAAGAAAAAAAAAAAAAAAAAAAGAGGAAATGGAATTTATAGTTCCTGCCCTCAGAGAATGGAAGTGGAATTTAGAGTTCCTCAGGGAGTCCAGAGATTGTGGAGGAGGAAACAATCCGACCCAGTACCAGGCAGCTAGCAGCTGAGGCCCCAAGGCACGCTACATCCCAGACAGGGCCCTGTCTACACCCTGAGGCTGAGTCTGCGTGTGGCCCCACAGTCCTCAGTCAGACCCGCGGGGCACTAGGCTACTCAGAGGGCAGTGTGGGCAGGACACCTCCCTTTGGCCATCCTCATGAGACTGATAAACCAGTCATTTCTATATCAGAGTACTGATTTGCCTCTTGAGGTTGTTTGTGGCAATAAATTGAGGTTGTTCTACCATGGTTATAGAGCAGCACCATCCCACAGAATTACAGTTTGACCCACAAGTGCAAGCTACTTATGTAATTTTAAATTTTCTAGTAGCCACATTTTTAAAAAGAAACAGGTGCAATTAATCTTAGTAATGTATTTAACCCAAATGACCCAAAATATTATCACTTCAACATGTAATCAGCATATAAATAGTAATGGGCTAATAGCCCTGCACTGTGGCAGGTACCTGTAACCCGGCATTTTGGGAAGCCGAGGCAGGAGAAGATTGCTTGACTCCAGGAGTCCAGGAGTTCAGGAGACCAGCCTGGGTAACAAAGTGAAATGCTTCCCCATGTCTACAAAAGATAAATATTAGGCATGGCTGCAGCATCTGTGGTCAGCTACTTGGGAGGCTGAGTGAGGTGGGAGGATTACTTGAGCCCAGGAGTTCGAGGCTGCAGTGAGCGGTGATTGCACCACTGCACTCCAGCCTGAGTGACAGAGTGAGACTCTGGCTCAAAGACAGATTTTTTTTTTCTCTTTTTTGAGACGGAGTCTCTGTTGCCCAGGCTGGAGTGCAGTGGCATGATCTCGGCTCACTGCAACCTCCACCGCCCGTGTTCAAGCGATTCTCCTGCCTCTTCCTCCCGAGTGCACTATCATGCCTGGCTAATTTTTGTATTTTTAGTAGAGACGGGGTTTCACCATGTTGGCCAGGCTGGTCTTGAACTCCCGACCTCAAGCGATCCACCCGCCTCACCCTCCTAAAATGCTGGAATTACAGGCTTGAGCCACCGCGCCCGGTCGATATTTTTTTTTCCTAAAAATTGAGATAGTTTAACAGCCTGTTTTGTCCTAAGTCTTATAGCGCATCTCCGTTTGCACTGGCTCAGCACTCGAGAGCCACACGTGGCTAGTGCCTACTGTTCTGGCGCGCTCAGGCTTGGAGCCTTCCCTGCGGAGGCCAAGTCCTGCAAGGGATCTGTTTGCTGCGGTTTCCTAGTAGTGTCTGCCGCATCACTGGGGCCCGGTGATCTGGGTAACCATGTGAGCTTGGGTAACCTCTCCTCTCCGTCTCCTGGGACTGCTGTGGACGTTAAACACAGCGGTGGATGTTAGAGACGCAGTTCAGTCACTGGCATTGATTCCCCGTTGTTGCTGCTCTTCTTTCCTCAAAGGCGACTGAAGGGCAGCAGGCCCATGCTCGCTTCTGTCTGCCCGATGAGTCACTTCACCCTAGGCCTGGCCCTCTAGAGAACACTCCTCTAAGATTACAGAATGCAAATCTGGATTCCAGAGCTGGCAGAGGCCCCAGGGTCAGGCTCTAGGACAACCGGCGAAAAAGCGGGAACCTCTACTCCACGCCCCTGGTTTTTCGCCCCTTGACAGCTTGAGGCTCCGCCCCGCTTTGCCCCGCCCCCCAGCTCCGGCCGACGCCCACCGGAACTACAGCCCCCATGATGCAGTGGGAGTCCGAGCCTCTGCGTCGTCCGCTTGGGACGCGCCGGCGGAGGAGTGGCGCGCTGAGGCGCCGCTCGAAGCGCCGAGTCGCGGGGCAGCAGAGGCGTAAGGAGTAGGCGGGGCGAGCCGGCTGGGCTCAGGGTCCACCAGCTCACCAGGGTCGAGGGGCAATCTGAGGCGACTGGTGACGCGCTTATCCACTTCCCTCCTCCCGCCTCCCCCCGGGGTGGCGCTCGCTGGTGACGTAGTGAGTGTGATGGCCGCCGCGAGGCCGGGAAGGTGAAGGTGAGAGGGCGAGCAAGCCGGGGTGGCGGGGACTGGCCCGGCCCGGCCCGGCGAGTCCTGAGCAGCTCGGCGTGGGCCGACGGGATTCTGGGGCCACGGGGGTCTGGGATGCAGTCAAGCGGGGGTCCCCACTCTCCGGCCTCGCCGCCGGGCCCTCCCCGGCCCTGAGAGGAGGGGGCGGGCCACGGGACCTGGGACTGGCGGTGGGGTCCCCTGTAGCTTCTCATCGCCCCCGCCTTTCCACCCTTCACGGCCATGTTCTACCCCTGCCCCATTCTCTATTTTTCATCCTGTCTTCATTTTGCCAGCATTTACTCAGCACCTGATAGGTGTCCTCGTTCACCGCGGGAGCGCCCTGCCATCCCCACTTTGGGCAGTTACTGCCCTCTCGTTCAACCCTGTTTACTTGTATGACTTCTCACCGGACTGTAAGGCCCTGGAGGGCAGGACTGTTTCTTATCCATTTCTAACGTGGCGCCTGACACACACAGAGAAGGCACACAGAAAATGTTGAATAAATAGCTGTTAAGACGCACGAAGGCAGAACTGCCCGTTACCCCCTCTCGTAATCCTTCATTGCCCTCTTTAAATTCTCAATCATCTCTCTCTCTTCTACCCAGAAAAGGGCTCTGGTTATCTTTCTTCTACCCAGAAAAGGGCTCTGGTTATCCGCCTCTGGTGTCCCAAGGTTTGGGGCTTGGGGGAGGAAGGCAGCTCAATGTAGTTAAAAAAGAAAGGAGGCCGGTCGCAGTGGATCACACCTGTAATCCCAGCACTTTGGGAGGCTGAGGCGGGCGGATCACCTGAGGTCAGGAGTTCAAGACCAGCCTGGCCAACATGGTGAAACCCCGTCTGTGCTAAAACCAAAAACTAGCCGGGCTTGCTGGCACACGCCTGTAATCCCATCTACTCAGGAGGCTGAGGCAGGAGAATCGCTTGAACCCGGGAGGTGGAGGTTGAGCCGAGATCGCGCTGCTGCACTCCAGGAGCTTTGGAGTCAAAGGGAGCTAATATTTCAGATCCCAGCTTAGACAATTGACTAACAGTCTATAAATCTTCAAGTATTCCAGCCCTCTGTCCCATAGAATAGAGAATTAAGTGAGATACTTTATAGTAGCTGAACACATTGGCTTTCAGTCAGTTCTTCTGTTCCTCAATAGTCAGCTGTTCCACAGTCCTCAAGCCCAGTTTTGTTCCTAGTTTTGCTCTGTCCTCTTCTCCCCTCTCTGGATGTACCTTTCCCAGGGCTCCTGCAGGGACCTCCGTGGTGCCTCAAACCCGCACATGGCGGAATACGTGTGCACAGCCAGGATTGGTCCCACACCTCTGCGTTTTTTTCCCCAGGGCACTTCCTCACATGCCAGCGCAACTCCCCAATACCTCAATGAGTAAGCTTCCCTCAGGGATGAGTTTGTTTGGCTTGAAACCTGATTAGACATGTTTTGTACACCAGTGGATTTTTTTTTTTTTTTTTGGACACCTGATCCATCTCCCTTTTCTTTTCTAATAAGTCAGGACTGGTGGAGTCAACACAGTCAATCAATAGCCAACCTCAACCTGAGACAGGACAGAAGAGAACTCAGAATCTTTTTGTCTTTTGGACTTCAGCCATGTCCATGATGCCTACCCTGTGAAGATCTCTCACCATCCAAAAAAGTAAGTAGTAGCTGTGACTTCTGGCACCCTGGATTTGAGCTGAGTGGACAGGGGTGTGCTCTCCTGAACCTCTGGTGGCAAGTCTCTTGGATGGCATCCTCTTTGTATAGAGCCACAGCTTTCTAACTTGTGTTGAAAAACTGCCGTATCTCTTTACTTCCGTGAAGGATTTCGCTGGTTGCTTAGAGAGCCTGTTTAAAAGTTGACAGTTCAGAAGTGGCTGGGATCTCTTGGGGTCCCTGAAGAATTAGTCTCTGTCTCCCTCATTTGGTCTTCTCTGCTGTGCTGGCTCTTCCCCATCTCGGCCCAGCACAGGTTGGCTCCTTGTCACTGCTCTTCTAAGACTCTGCTCTGTCCCCTTTACCCTGTATACTCTTTTTGTTTCGATTTCTCAGCTTCTCCTCTTTTCCAGTTGTGCCAGCAGACGATCCGTGGATCCATTTTATTTTCCCTGCTAGGAGTTGCTGTACATAACACTGGGTAAGGAGGTGGTGTGGATTCAGGGACTGTGCTTGGGATCCAAACACACCTTGCAGTGAATTTTGCTACTGCTGTCTCTACACCCAAGATACCTAATACTCCTCAACTAATAGCCTAGGTTGAGGCAAAGCTGTTGACCACCTTGAAGGGCTAATAGCAGTTTCCATTTAGAACTGGGTTCATTTCTGGTCTTAGGTTAATATTTATTAATACTGTGCCCCTGGCACTTTTTGGGGGTAGGGGCAGGAGAGTACCAGAAAGAATGGGCTTTTCCCTAAAGTGTGATCCTCGGGATTTTAAAAGCTATTACACAGAAGGGTTTTTTCATTGAATATATTTGTGAAATGCTGAATTCAACACAGTTAAACTAGTGTCTTTACAACAAGGCTTCCTTCCCAAACTCTTTTGCTGTGCTCACGTGCTCCACTGAGGGAAATGGTAGCATATGGTGTTTTTTGTTTGTTTGTTTTTTGTTTTTTTTGAGACAGAGTCTTGCTCTGTCACCCAGGCTGGAGTGCAGTGGTGCGATCTTGCAGTGGCGTGATCTTGGCTCACTGCAAGCTCTGCCTCCCGGGTTCACGCTATCCTCCTGCCTCAGCCTCCCGAGTAGCTGTACTACAGGTGCATGCTGCCACGCCTGGCTAATTTTTTGTAGTTTTAGTAGAGATGGGGTTTCACCATGTTAGCCAGGATGGTCTCGAACTCCTGACCTTGTGATCTACCCACCTCGGCCTCCCCAGAGTGCTGGGATTACAGGCGTGAGCCACCGCGCCTGGCCTAGCATATGGTGTTTTACAAATTGATTCTACTATTGAACCTTCTTTACATGGGATATTGGGTGCAAGTCGAGTACTGTGGACCACGCTTTGGGAAGTGCTGCCAGAAACTACCCAAAACAGTAATCTCCAGAGCACTTATGAGGCAGTCACAGCTTGAAGTGTGACGCTTAGTGTGTCACTGATGTTGGAGCTGGGCTCTCAGGCTATGCTTGCGGGATGGTCCCCACGTGCCTGTGGCGAGGTCTGTGGTGAAGCAGAGATTATCAAGGCTTTCCAGAGGCAGAGGAGGAACCCAGCTGCCCTGCATCACCCTGGAGGAGTAGGGAGTCAGCAGTCAAAGCCTTGAGATAATTGGGGAACACAGGATGTGATAAAAACCAGAAGTCTGTGATGTTGTTCTCTATGAGGCATCAGAGGAGGCTTCATGGAGCGGGTGACACTTGAGTTGGGTCTGGAAGGACAGTAGGAGTATGCCAAATGGGTGGAAAAGGAAGGAGGATTCCAGGCAGAAAGCAGCTCATGCAACACAAATGTGGAATCTCAGCTTGCAAGTTAGCAGAGCCAGATAAATCAGGCAGAGTTTGGAGGGGTTGACAGTAGGTTTTACGCCAGGGGTTTGGAGGCAGCTGCAGGCTGGGTGTTAGTGAGAGCAGGGAGGCTCCTGGACCGGCTGAGCTCCCAGCAGACCTTGTAACTTGGAGCTCCCAAGCTTCTACTGGTGTACACGCTGTTGAGTCTTGCAGTTAGTGAGCACTAATGCTTTTGGTTTTATATCTCCTGGGCTTGCAAACATTGACCAGAACTTAAAAGCACCTGCTTCTGATGGCAGGGAACTTGCTTGCTGCAGCAAGTCACTTCTGGAGTGGGTATCGCTGATCCTTCCCCAGCTGACCTTTTTTTTTGATCTCCGTGATAGCGGGTAAGGGAGTGGTGTGTGTGGTGTGAGTTGGCGGAGTTGCCTCTGCCCTTCCTGAAGGCTGGGTGTTCATGGAGAGAGTCTTGTGATCTTGCTGGTAGAGTTTGTTGTTATTGTTTTATAACATGTGAAGCTACCTTTAGCTCTTACTGTAGTGAAGCATGTTGCTTGCATCATCAACTTTAGTCTTCTCACAGTTTAGATGGTATTGTGGTATTAGGATATTGGTTTTCATCCACGGATCCAGGCTCATAACTCCTATCCACAGCCCTTGTTATGGTTTTTTGATACAATGTTAGATGTGTTAGGCCTCAGGGGCAGGCCTCTGACCTTCTGCTTTCCTTCCACCCTAATCTTTCCCCACCTTTCTGATTGTGGGCCTTAAAACCCTCCCCTGAGAGGGGTGGACCCTGTATCCTGGGGGAAGGAATGCTGATGTCATGAAGCTTCCATAAAAATCCAAGAGGACAGAGTTCAGGGAGCTTGTGGATAGCTGAACACGCGGAGGTTCCTAGAGAGAGGCCCGCTCAGGGAGGGCACAGAAACTACACGCCTCTTCCCCCATACCTCGCCCTAAGCGTCTCCTTATCTGTATCCTTTGCGATATCCCTCATAATAACCTGGTAAACGTAAGTGAGTGTTTCCCTGGGCTAGGTAGGCTGCTCCATCAAATTAATTGAACTCAAAGAGGGGGTCATGGGAACCCCAGCCTGAAGCCAGTCGGTGAGAAATTCTGGAGGCCCAGACTTGCAACTGGTATGTTTGAGGGGTGGTGGTGGAGAGGCGGGGCAGTCCTGGGGACTGAGCCCTCAACCTGTGGGATCTGACACTCTCTCCAGGTAGACAGCATGGGAACTGAATGAGAGGATACCCAGCTGCTGTCTGCTGGTTGGTGTGTGGGGAAGAAACCCCCTCACATTTGGTCACAGAAGTCTCTTGTGTTGATGATTATGGTGTGAGAGTAGAGAAAAAAGATAATTTGAGACAGTTTTTCTCTCCAGTAGGTGTCTTGTTTGTTGTACACATGAAGAAACCAAGGTTCTGTGATGAAATAACTTGCTTAAGTTTAAGCAGCCCAGAAATAATGTAGTCACAATTTGAACCCAGCTCTGCCTGATTACAAAACCTGTCATAGGTAGTGCTATATCATGCCCCATCCTTGATCCCTTTTTTTTTTTTTTTTTTTTAAAGAGAGAGACTTCGCTCTGTCACCCAGGCTGGAGTACAGTGGTGAGATCTTGGCTCACTGCAAATTCTACCTCCCAGGTTCAAGTGATTCTCCTGCCTTGGCCTCTGGAGTAGCTGGGACTACAGGCATGCGCCACCACACCCAGCTAATTTTTTGTATTTTTCATAGAGACGGGGTTTCACCATGTTGGCTAGACTGGTCTTGAACTCCTGACCTCAGGTGAGCTGCCTGCCTCGGCCTCCCAAAGTGCTGGGATTACAGGCATGAGCCACCGTGCCTGACCCCTGATCCCTTTTCTATTCCTTTTGGATGGCTTTCCTCTTGTGCCTGCCACATGCCCTCTTTCTCGAACAGTCTGATCTGCCAGGCCACGGCAAGCCTGATTTCAGCGCACTCTCCTTTGCTGCTTTGGAAGAGTGAGAGTAGCATTTTCTTTGCAGTTTCCTTTCTCAGAGCTGTACTGTCTTTAAGCCCTGGATATATGGCTTCCATGCTGAGAAAACATCTCTCATAGCTGTGGCGTCATGCTGAGGAGGAATGTAGAAACGGAAGTGGGGTCACTTCCTTCCCTTGTCTCCAGAGGAATCATTAACATTGCACAGGAACTTGTTGGTTTGGGCACACATGTGGGTCCCTATCCCGCTTTGGGTCGGTCTGTCTTCTGCCCACTCTTTGGGATGGTTAGTTACTAAAAGTCCGTTTTGGCATTTGGTCTTCATGTACCTCTTCCGGGTGTTCTTTCTGCTTTTCAGGACCTTGTGCAACATACTTTGGCCCCATTTGGAAGTTTTTCACGTGTGCTTGCTGGGGAGCAACACCTCATTTCCAATCTAGAGAGAGTGAGCTTACTGCTGGGTGGAGAACTGAGCAGTAAGATTCGGGTGGCTGGGGAGGCAGTGACAGACCCAGGCACAGTCAGCTGTGCACACACCCCTCATCCAGGAGGGCCTTTGCCCTTTGACTTCCTGGGATCGGTGGGCTCTGCTCAAGAAGTAGCTTTCGCCGTGGTGGGAACTCTGAGGGACCTGGCAGGGGTCCACTTTTGGGGTCGGAATTCCCAGTCTTACCCTGGGCACTCCTTCTGGTGTGTACGCCTCTTTTTGATCTTTTTTTTTTTTTTGAGATGGAGTCTTGCTCTATTGCTCAGGCTGGAGTGCAATGGCGCGATCTTAGCTCACTGCAACTTCCACCTCCCAGGTTCAAGCAATTCTCGTGCCTCAGCCTCCCGAGTAGCTGGGATTACAGGTGCCTGTCACCATGCCTGGCTAATTTTTGTATTTTTAGCAGAGAAGGGGTTTCACCATGTTGGCCAAGCTGGTCTCAAGTGATCCACCCGCCTGGGCCTCCCAAAATGCAGGGATTATAGGTGTGAGCCACCATGCCCAGCCTCTTTTGACCTTTGACCAAAGACCTCTAGGACTTTGGAGTCAAGTCTCATGACCTCTAAAATGTTGTTATATGAAAAGATAAGCTACAAAGATATGTAGGATTGAGTGAGAGCAAGAGAGACAGTCACACAAATGATCCACCCACCTTGTCCTCCGAAAGTGCTGGGATTACAGGCATGAGCCACCGCGCCCGGCCCAACGTTTTGTTTAATTTTTTTTTTTTTTGAGACAGAGTCTCACTTTTGTCACCCAGGCTGGGTGCAGTGGTGCAATCTCAGCTCACTACAACCTCCACCTCCCAGGTTCAAGTGATCCTCCTGCCTCACTCAGCCTCCTGAGTAGCTCGGAGTACGGGCATGTGCCACCACACCCAGCTAATTTTTGTATTTTTTGTAGAGACAGGGCTTCACCATGTTGGCCAGGCTGGTCTCAAACTCCTGACCTCAAGTGATCCATCTGCTTCGGCCTCCCAAAGTGCTGGGAATACAGGCGTGAGCCACCGCACCCAGCCATATTATCACAGTCTATTTTTGTGTGACTGTCTCTCTGGCCAACCTGGCCAGAGACTGGTGACTGACCTACCTGGCCAACATGGTGAAACCCCACCTCTACTGAAAATACAAAAATTAGCCGGGCATGGTGGCGAGTGCCTGTAGTCCCAGTTGCTTGGGAGGCCGAGGCAGGAGAATAGCTTGAACTCGGGAGGTGGTGGTTGCAGTGAGCCGAGATCATGCCACAGCACTCCAGCCTGAGCGATAGAGCAAGACTCCGTCTCAAAAAAAAAAAAAAAATGTTGGCTAGGCATGGTGGCTCACGCCTTTAATCCCAGCACTTTAATCCCAACACTTTGGGAATCCAAAGTGAGAGGATCATTGGAGCCCAAGAGTTTGGGAGCAGCCTGGGCAACATAAGAAGACCCTGTCTCTACAAAAAATTTAAAAAAAATTAGTGGGGCGTGGTGGTGCATGCCTGTGGTCTCACGTACTCAGGAGGCTGAGGTGGGAGGATTGCTTGGGCCCAAGAGGTTGAGGCTGCAGTGAGCTGTGATTGTGCCACTGCACTCCAGCCCAGGTAACAGCGAGATCTTGTCTCAAAATAAAAAATAAATAAGTAAATAAACAAAATGTTAACATTGCTTATCACAAAATGATGGGGTTATGGGTTTTTTTCCCCTTCAGTTTCCAAATTTTCTGTAGCACACCTGTGCTATACTAAAATAGACCAATAGTTGTGTGTGTGTGTGTGTGTGTGTGTGTGTGTGTTTTTCTTTGTTGAGACTTGGTCTGGCTCTGTCACCCAGGCTGGAGTACAGTGGTGCGATCTCGGCTCACTGCAACCTCCGCCTCCCAGGTTCAAGCAATTCTCTGCCTCAGCCTCCCAAGTAGCTGGGATTATAGGCAGCCACCACCACACCCGGCTATATTTTTTTTATTTTTAGTAGAGACGGGGTTTCATCATGTTGGCCAGGCTGGTCTTGAACTCCTGACCTTGTGATCCACTTGCCTCAGCCTCCCAGAGTGCTGGGATTATGGGCATAATCCACCATGCCTGGCTGTTTTTTTTTTTTTTTTTTTTAAATAGAGACGGGGGTCCTACATTGCCTAGGCTGGTCTCGAACTCCTAAGTTCAAGCGATCTGCCTGCCTTGGCCTCTCAAACTGCCGGGATTACAGGTATGAGCCACTGAACCTGGCCCCTAACCAATAGTGTTTTTATGTGGTCTTGCTCTGTCTCCCAGGCTAGAGTGCAGTGGACTGATCATAGGTCACTGCAGCCCAAACTCCTGGGCTCAAGTGACCCTCCCACCTCAGACTCCCAAGTAGCTAGGACTGCAGATGCATGCCACTGTGTCATGCTAATTTTGTTTTATTTTTTGAGACAAAATCTCGCCCTGTAGCCCAGGCTGGAGTACAATGGCATGATCTTGGTTCATTGCAGCCTCCATCTCCCAGGTTCAAGCGATTCTCCTGTCTCAGCCTCCCGAGTAGCTGGGATTACAGGTGTGTGCCATTGGGCCTGGCTAATTACTGTATTTTTAGTAGAGACGGGGGTTTCACCATGTTAGCCAGGCTGGTCTTGAACTCCTGACCTCAGTTGATCCACCTGCCTCAACCTCCCAAAGTTCTGAGATTACAGGGCTGAGATACTGTTCTTATCTCACCGTCCTTTGTTCTAGTTCTGGAGGTTGCAGTGACCTGAGATCCCCATATTCTTGATTCTCCCCCAAGCATTCCACCATCTCCCTAGCAGGATGTCCCGAGGTAGGTGTTGCTGGGTTCGCTCACGTTAGCTTCTCTTGCAGCGCAATGTCCCTGCTCTTCTCTCGATGCAACTCTATCGTCACAGTCAAGAAAGATAAGAGACACATGGCTGAGGTGAATGCATCCCCACTTAAGCACTTTGTCACTGCCAAGAAAAAGATCAATGGCATTTTTGAGCAGCTGGGGGCCTACATCCAGGAGAGCGCCACCTTCCTTGAAGGTAAGGGGGCACCAGCTCAGCCAGGCCCGCTCTTACCTGTTTAGATATTTAGCTAGTGGGATTTGCGGGTGGGGAAGTATATCTCTGCTCCCAGGGAAGTCATAACCAGATAGCCTTAGAAATGCTCTGCTCTTGAAATCATGTGGAATTGGAGTCTGGGGAGATGAGGCCAGGAAGACAAGGGAACTGCCATTTAGTAATTACTTTAAGAAGTCCACATGTTTTGTTTCATTTAATCATGAAAGATAGGTGAATCTTATCCCCATCTACAAGGCAAGCAAATTGAGGTTTGAGAGTTGTCCGATACCCTGTAAGTAATAGATCAGGGTTTTACCCAGGTGTCTCCAACTCCGGAGCCCACGTGTTTTCCTTTGCCTAGTTCTGGCTGCCATTAATACCAGGCACTGTTTGGGTGTCAGTTATCCCTGACTAGGGCGCCCTTTCTTTGATATTTTTAGATTGGTGACAGAACTATAGGAAACTCACGTCACCTATGCCTTTTCTACTAGTTACTAATTTGAGCCCAACCTCTAGTTCCTTGTCTATCAGCAGAGAAGGACTGGTTCCCAGGGCCCCGCTCGTCTGAGTGTCAACTCCAGCACTGGCTTCCTCAGGCTCCCTCTTTAGAAGGACACTTTGGCGCCAGGTCCTGAGATTGTCTGTGGAGACCCAGTAACTGAGTCTTATCTGCCCTTGGTTTCCTCACTTGTGAAAGTGGGGCTCAGGTGTGAACAGTGGTTTCAAATTCTAGTCTGCAGAACCCTAGAAGTTCAGTGGTGGTGCTTCGGGGGTTGGCCCCTGGCTCAGGGGGGCCACCTTCTTTCCATTCTGCTTTCAAATAGAGCAGCTTGGCTTCTTGTTGTTTTACATGCCAGGCTGCTACATGAGGCTCCCTTTGAAGAAAGAGACTGTCCAACTTCATGCCCTCATCTGTGCCCTGCCCTTTGCATGGCGCTTGATGCCACAGAAGGTGTTTCCTAAATACTTGTTGAACTAAAATCTGAATTTTAAAGTAGTATGATTGGTAGTTGAAATAATCCCAACTCATTGCCTGTTTATCAGTGGCTATGGTGTGCCAGCCGTGTGCCAGGTGCTGGGCATGCAGAGATGGGGTAGATCAGGCCGCTCCCCTCTGGGAGCCCAGACTAACCCTCTTGGAAGCTCTGAGTCACCTACTCAGATGATGTTGTGGACAAACACATGCGTAATGCAGGTGTTTATGTGATGCATGCTTTGATTTCTCTGTGTGTGAAAATATGAGGCCTTCCCTGTTGTTTAAATGGAAGGGAAAGAGCTGGAGTGATCCTGAGCTGTGCTGGGTCAGAGAAAGAATGGTTCCTGCCTGGGGACTGTTTCTAACGGGCAGGTAACAAGAACTTGTTGGCCTGCTGGCTCTCGCTTTTAAGTGTAGTCACATGCTTGAGAGCCAGCTTCCTCCGAGGGACATTCCAAAGGCCATGCCCAGGTGCCCATATAAGGGAGGAATATTGATGCATCTGGGGCAGAGGTGACCGGTGGACATAGCGGGAGGGGAGATGGGGGTGTTGTTGACTTGGTCACTTCCTTTCATGGCGCTGGCTGCAGGGGAAATTCACTGGGCAGGCCCTTGTCATGCTTCAGATGCTTTCGGAGTGTTCTCAGGGCTGGGGCCTGTCAGCCTCATAGTTCCCAGGAGTGTGCAGAGGGGCTAAACACCCGTCTGTGTTCCAGCCAGCTGAAGTACCTGTCTGGTGCGAGTTCTAGACAGGACAGTGGTGGGATCTCACTCAGTTGCTCCTGTATGGAGTAATTTGTTGGCCATCTGCCTGTTAAGGGCACTGGGAAAAAGCAGTGCAGTGATCCAAAGGTCTGCTCACGTAGCAAACATTTGTGCACCTGCTGGGTGCTGGGATCAGATAGCGTGGCCCTCATGAGGCAGATGACACAGACAGGTGAGCTGGACAGTTACCTTATGGTGAGGTGAGAGCTGAGATGGGAGAAGTGCAGGGTGCTGGGGCACACAGAGAAGGGGTCCGGGGTCCTGACTCAGGTTAGAGGGGTGGTCAGAGAAGGCTTCCTGGGGGCAGTGCTGTCTAAGCTAGACTGGAGGCCAAGTGAGAATGAGCCACGCTGCCCCAAGGCAGTGTAGTGTGTCAGTTCTTCAGAGAGTGGGGAAGGGGTTTGGGCAGCAGGGAGTGGAGCCAGAGGGCCGAGGAAGCTGGTGAGTTTGGGGATATGGTGAGGGAGACCGTGAGGCAGCGGGTGGCAAGAGGCCAACAGGGCCAGGGCAGGGAGGGCCTCAAGAAGTGACATAGAGTGGTTAAGAGCCTGGACTTCAGAGCCAGGCTGCCTAATTCAAATCGTAGCTCTGCCTTTTACTAACTCCGGAGCCATGTTAATAAAGAGGACCAAAGGAGAGAACGAATTTGAAAAGTGAAAGGAACAGTGCCTGGCATGTGGTAAGAACTTCGTAAATATTTGTTAAGAAAAAATAAACAAGGAAGGCAGTTAACATTTAAGTATTCATCTTCTACCAGCCACCATTCACAGCATTTGTGTTTTGATTCGTTTGATCCTCACGATGGTCTCATGAAGTAGATAATGTAGTTATCTCCGTTTTGTGCTTAAGGAAACTAAGACCCAGAAAAGTTCTTTTGCTTGAGGCCACAGAGCTAGAAAGTGGTAAGAACCAGCTTCAAAAACAGGCAGTGTTGCTCCTGAGCCATCTTCTTAACCCCCACACTGTGGGGCCACCATAGAGGATCTGGAGCTCAGCCTGTCGGCTGCGGGGTGCCAGAGGTGGACTCGTTTAGGGTAAGCAGGGCCGGCGCTCTGGCCCTTCCAGACTTGTGACTGTGGAACTCCTCTGACCACGTGGTGACCCGTTTTCAATCCCCACCTCCAGACACGTACAGGAATGCAGAACTGGACCCCGTTACCACAGAAGAACAGGTTCTGGACGTCAAAGGTTACCTATCCAAAGTGAGAGGCATCAGTGAGGTGCTGGCTCGGCGGCACATGAAAGTGGCTTTTTTTGGCCGGTAAGTCCTTGAGGCACCCACCCTTTCTTTCTTCCTGGCTAGGAGGGAGGGAGGCACTTTGCGCAAGGTCACAGAACGTTCCAGGCAGGGACATGCTTCAGAATTCATTGCTTTCCTCTTAATTTATATTTTATTTATTTATTTGATTTTTGAGACAGGGTTCTCTGTCACCCAGGCTGGCAGGGACATGCTTCAGAATTCATTGCTTTCCTCTTAATTTATATTTTATTTATTTATTTGATTTTTGAGACAGGGTTCTCTGTCACCCAGGCTGGAAGCTCATTACAGCCTCGACCTCCCTGGGCTCAGGTGATCCTCCCACCTGAGCCTCCTGAGCAGCTGGGACTGCAGGTGAATGCCATCAAGCCTGACTATTTTTTTTTTTATTTTCTAATTAAGGTTAAAGGCATATAATATAAAATTTACCACCTTAACCATTTTAAGCATATAATTCACTAGTAGGTATATTTGCAACCAGTCTCAAGAGCTTTTTCATCTTGCAAAACTGAAGCTTGTATTATAGCCATTAAACAATAACTCCCTGTCCCACATGTCCCTCGCCCTGGCCACCACCATTCTACTTTCTGTTCCTATGAATTTGACTATTTTAGATGTCTCACGTAAGTGGAATCATACAGTATTTGGTTTTTTTTCTCTATTCATAAAACTTTTATTCCACTTACATGAATTTAATACACGTGTTCTTAACAATTGTGCTTGTATTGTTCATGAAAATTTCGTAAGACATTAAACAAAGCTAGCCATCATCTCAGGTTATTTCCCTGTTAACTATTTTTATAGCACATGCATGTTAGGCAAGCATCAAAAAAAAATCACAAAAGCAAAGAATCTAAAAATACGCCAGGCATGGTGGCTCACACCTGTAATCCCAGCACTTTGGGAGGCCGAGGCAGGCGGATCACGAGGTCAGGAGATCGAGACCATCCTGTCTAACACAGTGAAACCCCATCTCTACTAAAAATACAAAAAATTAGCCAGGTGAGGTGGCGGGTGCCTGTAGTCCCAGCTACTTGGGAGGCTAGGGCAGGAGAATGGTGTGAACCCCAGGAGGCGGAGCCTGCAGTGAGCCGAGATCGGGCCACTGCACTCCAGCCTGGGCGACAGTGAGACTCCGTCTCAAAAAAAAAAAAAAATCTAAAAATAAGTTAAATACGTGTTTTTTTTTGTTTTGTTTTACTGCTAGCTTGATATACATGAAGTATTCATTTTTCCTGCATCTTTACATTTGTTCTTAGGTTGCCTAAAACATTTTAAATACAAATAAAATGAGTGTAGCAGAAATAATGAAAGCTAACAGCAGATAACTTTACAAATAATGGAGTGTGAACCATTTCTGCCCTTATCCAGATTAAAATGGGTCACAACTTTGTTTAAAGGAACACTTCCACAGCTGTAGTCAAAGGTGTGCACATTGAGATTGAGTATTTCACAGATACACATGGTTTAACATGTGATAACCATGGGGTATCTGTTTCTACCACAGCCTTGTAAGTGCTCCAAACCTTAAAGTACCCACATTTACTATACCTGTGACTGGAACCAATGATCCTTTTTATTCCCCACCAGGACAAACCAATATGTAGGCAGTTTGCTTTGCTTTGACATGGAAGCAGTTTTAACACTGGCCCTTGTGAAGCCACAATGTACCCAAAGTACTATGCCAAACATTTATAACTTGTATAATGACCAGGCATGGTGGCTCACGCCTGTAATCCCAGCACTTTGGGAGGCCAAGGCGGGCAGATCAGAAGGTCCAGAGATTGAGACCATCCTGGCTAACACGGTGAAACCCCATCTGTACTAAAATACAAAAAAAATTAGCTGGGTGTGGTGGCGGGCGCCTGTAGTCCCAGCTACTTGGGAGGCTGAGGCAGGAGAATGGCATGAACCCGGGAGGTGGAGGTTGCAGTGAGCCAAGATCACGCCACTGCACTCCAGCCTAGGTGAGAGAGTGAGACTCCGTCTCAAAAAAAAAAAAAATCTAATACAAGAAAAAAGGCATCTAGACAGATTGTATGCTAGGCACATAGTGGTAGCCTGGGGAATAGGCACTGTGCCTAGAGTCTTGACCCTGATGAACTGTAACCTCAGATGTGGTCCTCTACTCCTCTGAACTATCATTTCTTCATCCTCACCTGGGAGGTATGACCCCCTACTTGGGTGAGCTAGTGGGCTTCCTGTCTCACTGGGTGCAGGTAAGGTCATTGTAGTTCTGCTCTAGTGATATGGCTGGGAAACTTCAACTCAGAATGAGAAACACTGTGTTTAGCACAGGTTGAAAGCTCTGAGACTCAGAGCAGATGAGTCTGCTGAGCAGAGCTATTCTCAAGAAGCAGAAATGGCGGGGTGCAGTGGTTCACACCTGTAATCTCAGCACTGGGAGGCTGAGGCAGGAGAATTGCTTGAGCCCAGGAGTTTGAGACCAGCCTGAGCAACATGGCAAGACCCCATCTCTACCAAAAATTTAAAAATTAGCTGGGCGTGGTGGCAGCTATAGTCTATATATAGGTGGTACCTATAGTCTAAGCTACTTGGGAGGCTGAGGTGGGAGGATCATTGAGCCCTGATGGTCGAGGCTGCAGTGAGCTGTATTCATGCCACACGCCACTGCACTCCAGCTTGGGCGAGAAAGCAAGATCCCATATCAAAAAAAACAAACAACAACAACAACAAAAAACCCCACCAGAATACATGAAAGGGGTGTGATAGGTAAGAATGAGAAAGTAGGCTGGGCATGGTGGCTCATGCCGGTAATCCCAGCACTTTGGGAGGTTGAAGCAGGCAGATCACCTGCGGTCAGGAGTTCGCGACCAGCCTGGCCAACATGGTGAAACCCTGTCTCTACTCAAAATACAAAAATTAGCCGGGCATGGTGGCACACGCCTGTAGTCCCAGCTACTTGGGAGGCTGAGGCAGGAGAATTGCTTGAACTCAGGAGGCGGAGGTTGCGATGAGCTGAGATCGTGCCACTGTACTCCAGCCTGGGCGACAGAGTGAGACTCCATCTCAAATAACAATAAAAAAAAAAAAGAATGAGCCCGTCCGGGAGGCGAGGGGTGCCTCTGCCCGGCCGCCCCTACTGGGAAGTGAGGAGCCCCTCTGCCCGGCCAGCCGCCTCGTCCGGGAGGGAGGTGGGGGGGTCAGCCCCCCGCCCGGCCAGCCGCCCCGTCCGGGAGGGAGGTGGGGGGGTCAGCCCCCCACCCGGCCAGCCGCCCCGTCTGGGAGGGAGGTGGGGGGATCAGCCCCCCGCCTGGCCAGCCGCCCCGTCTGGGAGGGAGGTGGGGGGATCAGCCCCCTGCCCGGCCAGCCGCCCTGTCCAGGAGGTGGGGGGGCGCCTCTGCCCAGCCGCCCCTACTGGGAAGTGAGGAGCCCCTCTGCCCGGCCAGCCGCTCTGTCTGGGAGGGAGGTGGGGGGTTCAGCCCCCCGCCCGGCCAGCCGCCCCGTCCGGGAGGGAGGTGGGGGGGTCAGCCCCCCGCCCGGCCAGCCGCCCCGTCCGGGAGGGAGGTGGGGGGGTCAGCCCCCCGCCCGGCCAGCCGCCCCGTCCGGGAGGGAGGTGGGGGGGTCAGCCCCCCGCCCGGCCAGCCGCCCCGTCCGGGAGGGAGGTGGGGGGGTCAGCCCCCCGCCCGGCCAGCCGCCCCGTCCGGGAGGGAGGTGGGGGGGGTCAGCCCCCCGCCCGGCCAGCCGCCCCGTCCGGGAGGGAGGTGGGGGGGTCAGCCCCCCGCCCGGCCAGCCGCCCCGTCCGGGAGGGAGGTGGGGGGGGTCAGCCCCCCGCCCGGCCAGCCGCCCCGTCCGGGAGGGAGGTGGGGGGGTCAGCCCCCCGCCCGGCCAGCCGCCCCGTCCGGGAGGGAGGTGGGGGGGTCAGCCCCCCGCCCGGCCAGCCGCCCCGTCCGGGAGGGAGGTGGGGGGGTCAGCCCCCCGCCCGGCCAGTCGCCCCGTCCGGGAGGGAGGTGGGGGGATCAGCCCCCCGCCCGGCCAGCCGCCCTGTCCGGGAGGTGAGGGGCGCCTCTGCCCGGCCGCCCCTACCGGGAAGTGAGAAGCCCCTCTGCCCGGCCAGCCGCCCCGTCCGGGAGGGAGGTGGGGGGTCAGCCCCCCGCCGGGCCAGCCGCCCCGTCGGGGAAGTGAGGGGCGCCTCTGCCCGGCCGCCCCTACTGGGAAGTGAGGAGCCCCTCTGCCCGGCCAGCCGCCCTGTCCGGGAGGGAGGTGGGGGGTCAGCCCCCCGCCCGGCCAGCCGCCCCGTCCGGGAGGGAGGTGGGGGGGGGTCAGCCCCCCGCCCGGCCAGCCGCCCCGTCCGGGAGGTGAGGGGCGCTTCTGCCCGGCCGCCCCTACTGGGAAGTGAGGAGCTCCTCTGCCCGGCCACCACCCCATCTGGGAGGTGTACTCAACAGCTCATTGAGAACGGGCCATAAAGACAATGGCGGTTTTGTGGAATAGAAAGGGGGGAAAGGTGGGGAAAAGATTGAGAAATCGGATGGTTGCTGTGTCTGTGTAGAAAGAGGTAGACATGGGAGACTTTTCATTTTGTTCTGTACTAAGAAAAATTCTTCTGCCTTGGGATCCTGTTGATCTGTGACCTTACCCCGAACCCTGTGCTCTCTGAAACATGTGCTGTATCCACTCAGGGTTGAATGGAAAAAAAAAAAAAAAAAAAAGAACTTGATTCTCTAGGAGGAAGAAGATTAAGCTCTGTGTTGAGGCAATACTTAGTAAATCATATGTTTTTCTGTAAACTTCAAAAAAAAAAAAAAAAAAAAAAAAAAAAAAAAAAAAAAGAATGAGAAAGTAACCTTCCCTTTAGCCTGGCAGTTGTCAGCTGGGACTGACAAGGTGGAGCTTCATGTGTAAGGAGGAGCGTGATGGGAGAAAAGCAGCGAAACATGCCCTGTGTAGGAAACACTGGGGTCATTTAGACTGAGGAAGACACTCTGGGGGTTAGTCGGTGTTTCAGGTAGGCCTGAATTAAACTTTGGAGACAGACAGTCAGTCTATGAGTGTTGCTGAGGGTGGCTGTGCGATTCAAAGGGCAGACAGCGCGCAGTGAGCCTCTTGTAGATTGATCTGAAATGATGAACCAGGGGCATGTCAGATGTTTGGGCTTGGGGGTGTTTATTCATTTTAATAAACAGCGCCTACTCTTTGTCTCTCAGCACTGTCTGGGCACTGGCAACATTGCAGTGAATAGGGCTTTGGCCTTCCAGGCTGGTATCTGCATTGTGAAAGTAATTCAGGTCAGATACTGGTGGCTTTGCTGACAGCTGTTACTTCCTTCTAGGACGAGCAATGGGAAGAGCACTGTGATCAATGCCATGCTCTGGGACAAAGTTCTGCCCTCTGGGATTGGCCACACCACCAATTGCTTCCTGCGGGTAGAGGGCACAGATGGCCATGAGGCCTTTCTCCTTACCGAGGGCTCAGAGGAAAAGAGGAGCGCCAAGGTGAGGGTGCCAGGCTGGCTGTCAGCCCTGTGCCTGCTGGTGGAGCAAGTCTTCCGTTGTGACACGGCTGACCTCACCTCTAAGGAGGGGGCAGCACCACCCTGTGGAGGTGAATGGGAGACCCTATTTTAGATGAACTTTTTGAAGGATGTAAGAGCTTCTGGGGGCTGGCGGAGGCGGTTTTCAGAAACGTGGATCACCAAGAATGAGGACCCTGCTGTTCCTCATACAGCTCTGAGTGGCCACTGACCTCTCTTCACTAATTAAGGAAGACAGTATGTGCTGTGTTCTTCCTTGGGATATTGCCAGAGAGGAATTCCTGCATTTGCTGTGTGTCTCTGACCTATCAGTCAGGGACCGACACTCTGAGTTTTCTGAGAGGCAGCTGCATTCTTTTTGGGGGCCAGATGCTCAATTTGCTTCATAAAGAATCAGTTGGCCGGGCACGGTGGCTCACGCCTGTAATCCCAGCACTTTGGGAGGCCAAGGTGGATGGATCATTTGAGGTCATGAGTTCAAGACCAGCCTGGCCAACATGGTGAAACCCCATCTCTACTAAAAATACAAAAATTAGCTGGGCTTGGTGGTAGGCGCCTGTAATCCCAGCTAGTCGCGAGGCTGAGGCAGGAGGACTGCTTGAACCCAGGAGGTGGAGGTTGTGGTGAGCCGAGATCACACCACTGTACTCCAAACCTGGGTGACAGAGCGAGACTCCGTCTCAAAAAAAAAAAAAAAAAAGAATCAATCAGTGCAGAACAGATGACTTTAGGGTGATATCCGGGAAAGAAGCTCAAAAGAGCAGTGAAGAAAGTGGGTTCTGATTGACAACTCCCAGCTGTTAACTTTTTATATGTGGAAGAAGAAAGGGTAACAGATGGGCAGCATTCCCAGCCACTGTGCTGGGATGCAGCGGCACAGGAAATCTCCTGGCCTGGTGGTTCCTCCTCAGCCTCTTTCTTTCCTTCCTCTGCCATCAGACTGTGAACCAGCTGGCCCATGCCCTCCACCAGGACAAGCAGCTCCATGCCGGCAGCCTAGTGAGTGTGATGTGGCCCAACTCTAAGTGCCCACTTCTGAAGGATGACCTCGTTTTGATGGACAGGTAAGAGGGAGGTGCCCTCCTAGGAGGTCCAAACTGGAAGGCACCAGATTTCCATTTCTGGATAATCTAGGCCAGGGTCCCTGGGCCCCATCCTTGCTCCGCTTAAGTATTACTACCTTTCAGATGGGCTCAACCAAATCCTCTGGCCTCTTGGCTTTCCTCTGGAGTCTGGTTACTATACCTATTTATCAGTACCCTGCAGATGTCCCAGGGATGGTCTGTAAAAGATAGGAGGGATGCTCAGAAGTTGGCGGGGGAGGTTCTCAATCTCAGCCCAGTGCCAGCATGTGTACTGGGGGTGGGGAGTTGTGGCGGAGTCAGAGGTGTATTTTATTTCCCTTGAAGAAACACTTTGCCTTGGCTTGGTGGACTGGTTATAACTATAGCAACATGTACAGTATTGTAGCGTTTATCTGGACTCACATCAAGTCACAACTTCACCTTAATTGTATATCATCTTTTTTTTTTTTTTTTTTTTTTTTTTGAGACAGAGTCTTGCTCTGTCACCCAGGCTGGAGTGCAGTGGTGCAGTCTCGGCTCACTGCAACCTCCGCCTCCCGGGTTCAAGCGATTCTCCTGCCTCAGCCTCTAGAGTAGCTGGGATTACAGGTGCCCGCCACCATGCCTGGCTAAATTTTGTATTTTTAGTAGAGACGGAGTTTCACCATGTTAGCCAGGCTGGTCTCGAACTGCTGACTTCATGATCCGCCCACCTTAGCCTCCCAAAGTGCTGGGATTACGGGCATGAGCCACTGTGCCCCGCCTGGTATATCATCTTTAAAGTAGAATTACAAGTAATTCTGTTTTTATAAAAGCAATAGATATATGTGTTTAAAAACACTCATTTCTGCCAGGCACGGTGGCTCATGCCTGTAATCCTAGCATTTTGGGAAGCTGAGGCGGGCAGATCACGAGGTCAAGAGATCGAGACCAGCCTGACCAACATGGTGAAACCCTGTCTCTACTAAAAATACAAAAAAATTAGCTGGGCATGGTGGCGCGTGCCTGTAGTGCCAGCTACTCGGGAGGCTGAGGCAGGAGGATCGCTTGAACCTGGGAGGCGGAGGTTGCAGTGAGCCGAGATCGTGCCATTGCACTCCAGCCCGGGCGACAGAGCAAGACTCTATATCCAAAAACAAAACAAAACAAAACACTCATTTCCAGGCAATCTGGAAGGATAGGAAATGGGAAGTAAAATCCGTTAATGAGGGCCAGGCCTGATTTCTCTCCCGTCCCTGGCTTTCTCCTCCATGACCTGCCTGCCTCACAAGTCCCAGGTCTGTTCTCAGCAGGAAGAATAGGGCTCCTGCTCTGCCTGATGATTTGGTTTGCCCCTGTCACCTTTAGCCCTGGTATTGATGTCACCACAGAACTGGACAGCTGGATTGACAAGTTTTGTCTGGATGCTGATGTGTTTGTGCTGGTGGCCAACTCAGAGTCCACCCTGATGCAGACGGTAACTCCTCCTCTGCCTTCTCCCAAGCTCCCAGCACCCACTGGGCAGGCAGCTGATGGGGCCTTGGCTGTCAAGCTCCTGCTCCACCGAGGTCTTACCCTTTATCTAGGAAAAGCACTTCTTCCACAAGGTGAGTGAGCGTCTCTCCCGGCCAAACATCTTCATCCTGAACAACCGCTGGGATGCATCTGCCTCAGAGCCTGAGTACATGGAGGAGGTTCGTGCTTCTGTTTGGCAGTTTGGGGAATGCAACCCCGAGGGAGCACTGCCTGCCACTGGGGCCACTTCATGCACCCCTGGATCTAGTGACTTCCCTGAATTAATTTTATTGCCAAAGAATTCTCCAAATACTCTTCTGTGGTATCTTCTGGTGGTCTTTCCCCTCTCCCATCCACTTTGCTGGATGCACCCCCTCTTCAAGCCGCTCTCCCCTAGGCCTAAAAAGGATCCCTGCTGCATTAGTGCATCTTCAGTGCCGGTGCTCAGTTTGGTTTCTGAGGAATTAATACGGAACAGGCTCAGCTCTAGGGAGGCCTCTGGGAAAGAGGCTGGAAAGAGGAATGGAGAATAACTGGTTCTTACTGGTGACTTACAACTCTTAGCTATTTACTTATTTATTTAGAGACTGGGTTATGAGGCTGGCTAATTTTTGTATTTTTGGTAGAGATGGGGTTTTGTCATGTTGCCCACGCTGGTTTTGAACTCCTGGGCTCAAGTGATCCACCTGCCTCAGCCTCCCAAAGTGCTGGGATTACAGGCATGAGCCACCACGCCTGGCCTCACAACTCTTTAAATATGTGAAATGAAAGACAAAAGGGTAACAAACGGCATGGTGGTGCACACCTATAGGCTGAGAGAGGATCCCTTGAGAGTAGGAATTTGAAACCACCCTGGGCGACGTAGCAAAACGCCATCTCCAAAAAAATAAAGGGTAGGCCAGGCGCGGTGGCTCACGCCTGTAATCCCAGCACTTTGGGAGGCCGATGTGGGCGGATCACGAGGTCAGGAGATCGAGACCATCCTGGCTAACACGGTGAAACCCCGTGTCTACTAAAAATACAAAAAATTAGCCGGGTGTGATATTGGCAGGCGCCTGCAGTCCCAGCTACTCGGGAGGCTAAGGCAGGAGAACGGCGTGAACCCGGGAGGTGGAGCTCTCAGTGAGCTGAGATTGTGCCACTGTACTCCAGCCTGGGCGAGAGAGCGAGATTCTGTCTCACAAAAAAATAATTAAACAAATAAAGGGTAATAAGATTGATAATATGGCAATATGGGATGATAAAACATGCAGTTGCAGTCAGTAGGCCAGAGTCCAAATTATTTATTTTTTTTGAGATGGAGTTTTGCTCTTGTCACCCAGGCTGGAGTGCAGTGGCACAATCTCAGCTCACTGCAACCTCCGCCTCCAGGGTTCAAGCAATTCTCCTGCCTCAGCCTCCCGAGTAGCTGGGATTACAGGCACCCGCCACCACACCTGGCTAATTTTTGTATTTTTAATAGAGATGGGGTTTCACCATGTTGGCCAGGCTGGTCTTGAACTCCTGACCTTAGGTGATCCGCCCGCCTCGGCCTCCCAAAGTGCCGGGATTACGGGCGTGAGCCACTGTGCCCGCTTGTGACTGATACTAGGCAGTATGACTTTGTTAGCTTCCTTGACCCTTCTGGTAATCCAATTTCCTCGCCAGTGTGATGGTGTGATAAATAGACTTGTTGAGAGGATGAAATCTGTCAAAAACACCTGACATGTGGTAGGTGTCTACAAGAAGCTATTGTCACATTTTATCGGTAGAACCCCAGGATGTCAGAGCCAGGAGGGATGTTCTAGTGATGCCCACTCCTTTTATAAACAATGCCCCAGGAGGACACAGCTTGTCAGAGTATAGGTCCCAGATTTAGGTTTCTTGACCTCAGGGTTCCTTTCCTGCCAGGGCACCAAAGTGAGGCACTATATAGGCTTAACAAGAGGCAGTCTAGGGCACGTTTAAGCATTTCTGCTTGTATATGCATAAAATATCTTTGGCACGCTCACTGCCAAGTAACCCCCACACGTTGGTCTGGGAAACTTGGTGGTGAGAGAGCGGAATAGTGGGAGACATTACACTGTGTGTGTGTTTGTGCCTTTGGCTGTTGAGCCATGTGAATATATTGCCTATTTTTTTTCCCTCACTCTGTCGCCCAGGCTGGAGTGCAGTGGTGCTATCTTGGCTCACTGCAACCTCCGCCTCCAGGTTCAAGCGGTTCTCCTGCCTCAGCCTCCTGAGTAGCTGGGATTACAGGCGCCTGCCACCATGCCTGGCTAATTTTTTTGTATTTTTAGTAGAGACAGGGTTTCACCATGGTGGCCAGGCTGGTCTTGAACTCCCGACCTCAAGTGATCCACCTGCCTTGGCTTCCCAAAGTGCTGGGATTACAGGCGTCAGCCACCATGCCCAGCCTCTTATGACCTATTCTTTTAATAAAAGAGGCAGGTGGGGGCTGTGGGGCCACCTACACTCACTCTGGACACATTTGTTTGGGCTCCAGGTGCGGCGGCAGCACATGGAGCGTTGTACCAGCTTCCTGGTGGATGAGCTGGGCGTGGTGGATCGATCCCAGGCCGGGGACCGCATCTTCTTTGTGTCTGCTAAGGAGGTGCTCAACGCCAGGATTCAGAAAGCCCAGGGCATGCCTGAAGGAGGTAATGATGAGAACAGATGTCCTCCTTTTCTCTGATGTTTGAGACATTTTGTCTCGTGCTGAGGAGTCTGTCAGTAGAAAATCCTTCTGAGAAGGGGATGCTGAGAAGAGCAGAGAGGCTCTTGCTCTTTAGCCAGTGGCTTGGTTTCTGGGGATTTCATTGTTTTCCTCTGCTGCCAAGTTGTTTCTGGACTAATGCAGTACAATCCTCCTAGGGGGCGCTCTCGCAGAAGGCTTTCAAGTGAGGATGTTTGAGTTTCAGAATTTTGAGAGGAGATTTGAGGTGAGTCCTCTGATTCTGGTATCTGGCGATTCTGTGCCTCCCCAGCTCCCATTGGCTGTGTCCCTGGCAGTGAAAACCAGAGTCTGGCCCTTGGTTGTAGGCCCCTGGTGGCCCCCACCTCCCTCTGTGCCTCTGTGTGTTCCAGGAGTGCATCTCCCAGTCTGCAGTGAAGACCAAGTTTGAGCAGCACACGGTCCGGGCCAAGCAGATTGCAGAGGCGGTTCGACTCATCATGGACTCCCTGCACGTGGCAGCTCGGGAGCAGCAGTAAGAGTCCAAGACTGCAGATAGGTGGAGAGGGCTGCCGAGACGAGGGTGCTCCACCCCTGCCTTGGGCAGTTAGGACACGCCTTGATGGCAGGGCTGAGTCTCTGGGCTCCCATCCAGAGCCCTTTCCCTGGCCACCAGACCGTGTTAGAACCACATAGACAGCCTGGTGAGGAGGGCGGCTGGGTGCTTCATCACCCCACCTGGTCTGTGCAGCACGATTCCCTGTGTTGGAGGTCTTGGCCCATGCCCTGCTGAGCTCTGCAGCCATTCTCAGAGCCTGAACACATTTTTCAAAACAACATTCCAGCCAGGAGCAGTGACTCACACCTGTGATCTCAACACTTTGGGAGACCAAGGCAGGAGGACTGCTTGAGGCCAGGAGTCCAGCCCAGATAATATAGTGAGATCCCATCTCTACAAGAATTTTAAAAATCAGCTGGGTGTGGTGGCACACACCTGTAGTTCCAGCTACTTGGGAGGCTGAGGCAGGAGGATCGCTGGAGCCCAGGAGTTCAGGGTTCCAGTGAGCTGTGATCGCACCACTGCACTCCAGCCTGGGCAACAGAGTGAGACCCTGTCACTAAAGAATAATATGAAAACACCTTGCTTCTATCACACAGAATTGACTTTCTCAATTGTTTATGTTAAGTTAAAATTTTAAAAAGTTCAGTTCCCTTTTGATTCTTTTGCACTTGTCCCAGTGTCACTCTGCCCAGAGGCACCATAATCATGAATTTACATTGTTCTATCACCCAAACAGTACTTTTTACATAAATGCTGAGGAATATGTCAGGTTTTTACATGCTTCACATGTACAGATGTGGCATGACACTGTCTGTCACTGTACCTGGCTTTGCTTTCTCAACATCATTTTTCCCTCTATCCTTGTTAGTATGTGTAGTTTGTTTATGAATAGGAACTGCTGTGGTATATTCCATTGTGAATATGCCTCATTTTCCTATGGATGGAATTTTAGATTTTTTTTTTTGCTATTGGAAACCCTACTGCAGTGGACATTTGTTCATGTGTCCCCTTGTGCACCTTTTTAAGAGTCTTCCTGGGGTGAGTTCCTAGGGGTGTGGCGATTCTGTTTTAGGGTACACGCGTTTCCAGTTTTAGTCAGTTTTCTTGATTGCTCTTCAGAACAGCCATACCCATTCATTGCATGACCAGTACTGTCTATAGGCTTTCCATTTCCTCAGCCCTCACCAGAACTTCACACCTGGTCATTTTTGCCAGGCCTTGGTAGAAAATAGTGCCTTTAAAAATTTCATTTACAAAAAAAAAAAAATTTCATTTGCAACTGGGCATGGTGGCTCACGCCTGTAATCCCAACACTTTGGGAGGCCAAGGCGGGTGGATCACCTGAGGTCAGGAGTTCAAGACCAGCCTGACCAACATGGAGAAACCCTGTCTCTGCTAAAAATACAAAATTAGCTGGGTGTGGTGGCGCATGCCTGTAATCCCAGCTACTTGGGAGGCTGAAGCAGGAGAATCGCTTGAACCCAGGAAGTGGAGGTTGCAGTGAGTGGAGATCGTGCCATTGCACTCCAGCCTGGGCAACTCCATCTCAAAAAAAAAAAAAAAAAATCATTTCTGTGATTACTAGTGAGGTTGAGCTTTTTTCTCTATATTAATTGGCAGAATTTGTTTAAACCCCCTTAAAGCGCCCTCCCTGTTTTGTGCCCACCACCTGACCCACATGGAAGACTGAAGAGTGCATGGTTGGCTGCAGGGTCCTCTTCTTACCTGGGAAGGGGAAGGCCATGCCCCTGGGTGCGTGTGTGCAGCCCTGCCAGGCAAGATAGCGGGCAGGGCGGCGTGGGCTTTCTGGCATCCCCTCTTGCTCCTCTGCTTAGTCAGACAGGAACATGGATTTCTCACCAGTACTTTGCTTTCAGGGTTTACTGCGAGGAAATGCGTGAAGAGCGGCAAGACCGACTGAAATTTATTGACAAACAGCTGGAGCTCTTGGCTCAAGACTATAAGCTGCGAATTAAGCAGATTACGGAGGAAGTGGAGAGGCAGGTGAGAAATGAGGAGGAGGCATTCTGGGAAGATTTGGACTCCGAGTAGAGTCCAGAAGAAAGCAGACCTCCTCCTCTTAGGGACTTCTCAGCCTTTCAGAAGAAAGTTGTGGCCCTGTTTCAAGAATACAGAGCTGCCGTTTGGGTTCCATTGTCGGGTTGTGTGATGCTGGGCATGTTCCCCTTCCTCTGGACCTCCACAGATCATGTGGGCGTTTGATCAGCCAGTTTCCCAGACCCTCTCACTTCAGAGGCTTTAATTCCATAGAGGAGCTGAGGAGGCTGCTGGTTTGAGAGGAAGGATGTGCCGTCTGCTAGGATCTCTCCTGGTGCTGCAGGAGTGAACTTTGGTCTTCCTTGATACTTAACAGTGTGCTTCCTTTTGCTGTAGGTGTCGACTGCAATGGCCGAGGAGATCAGGCGCCTCTCTGTACTGGTGGACGATTACCAGATGGACTTCCACCCTTCTCCAGTAGTCCTCAAGGTTTATAAGAATGTGAGTCATGGAGCAACAGGTCCTCTTGGCAGGAGGCCCCCAAAAGTGATTCAACCCCTGTTGGTCTGGGTCAGGGCCCCCCAGCAGTGACAGTAGAAGCCACAGAGACAAGGCCCAGGCTTCCGTCAGCCTTCTGGGGTCACCTGGTGGATGTGGCCTGAAGGGAATTTTGATGGACATGCTTCTCTTAACTTCCCTCTTCTGGTGGCAGGAGCTGCACCGCCACATAGAGGAAGGACTGGGCCGAAACATGTCTGACCGCTGCTCCACGGCCATCACCAACTCCCTGCAGACCATGCAGCAGGACATGATAGGTTAGTGCCCATGGGGAACTGGGGAGCTGTGGCCCTGGGCTGCCCAAAGATCAGATGCGGAGGCCAAGCTAAAGAAATCAGGACTTTCCTTATCTGTCACTTTTCATGATGATTCAACTCGATACCTTCAGGTTCTGGGTACATGTTCTGAACTCATTCTTGTTTGCTTTTTGAGACAGAGTCGCACTCCGTAACCCAGGCTGGAGTGCAGTGGCATGATCTTGGCTCACTGCAACCTCTGCCACCTAGGTTCAAGTGATTCTTCTGCTCCAGCGTCCCGAGTAGCTGTGACTACAGGCGTGACCACCACACCTGGCTAATTTTTTTGTATTTTTAGTAGAGATGGTGTTTTGCCACGTTGGCCAGGCTGGTCTCGAACTCCTGACCTCAAGTGATCTATCTGCCTTGGCCTCCCAAAGTGCTAGGATTACAGGCATGAGCCACCGGGCCTGGCCTTGTGAACTCATTCTGTACACAGGGTTGGGGAGCCCATCTTGTGCTACTACATGGGTCTACCCTAGGCTGAGAATTGGGCCTGCTCCTTTAAGTCCACGTGAGGCATAAGTGTTAGCCGTATGGCATCTGAGTCCACACTTGCCTGGGAGAGCTGGCCTCAAGTGAGGCATGCTCAGTCTCATGGGCCAACTTGACTGGGGTGTGGTTCCCAGGCAAAGCTGTTCAGCATCCCTGGCAGTAGCTGGTAGAGCCCTGTCTCCAAGGCTTGGTGCCGCTGTGGTGCAGGGCTGAGCTGATAAGCTTTTCCTCCATTTCTCTTCCTGACAGATGGCTTGAAACCCCTCCTTCCTGTGTCTGTGCGGAGTCAGATAGACATGCTGGTCCCGCGCCAGTGCTTCTCCCTCAACTATGACCTGAACTGTGACAAGCTGTGTGCTGACTTCCAGGAAGACATTGAGTTCCATTTCTCTCTCGGATGGACCATGCTGGTGAATAGGTTCCTGGGCCCCAAGAACAGCCGTCGGGCCTTGATGGGCTACAATGACCAGGCAAGCAAAGTTCCTCACCTCAAGGGCATTGTGGGGGGTCAGTCTGTACCCCGCCTCCAGACACGGGAACCATTCTAAAACGGGGGTTCCCTAAGGTCAGCAGCTGTGGTGGTGTGCCCCACCACCCAGTATACCACAGACAGAATTTTTGCTACTGATTGACCTGGATTTGTTCTAAGCAGTGATACTTGTGAAATGACAGATGCTAGTATTTTTCTCTAATACACATTAAAGTAAGTATGTAACTATTAAAAATAGACGACTTTAAAAATAACCACCTACATACAACTATTTTAAAGTTCAGATTTTAAAAACATTCATCTCTAAACCACTTGAGTTGTCACATGTACTGCCCTCTGTACACATCCCACACTCGGGGAAGCTGCCAGGCGGGTCAGGATGGCTCCTGCTCACATTTTGCACGTCCTGTGGTGCTCACCTGAGGGTCTCCTCTGCTACATCCGAAGCTAGTTGTCCCCTTTTTGCCTTTTGGAAATTGAAGAGCCACTCTGTGTCCCTGTTCCCCAGACTAGGGCAACACTGAGGGTTCACGTGAATGAGAGACTCAATACGTCCCCCTCACCCCTCTCATGTTTCTCTCCTCAGGTCCAGCGTCCTATCCCTCTGACGCCAGCCAACCCCAGCATGCCCCCACTGCCACAGGGCTCGCTCACCCAGGAGGAGTTCATGGTTTCCATGGTTACCGGCCTGGCCTCCCTGACATCCAGGACCTCCATGGGCATTCTTGTTGTTGGAGGAGTGGTCAGTGACCAGTTCTGCTCGGGAAGGTGGGGGCGGAGGGCAGGTGGGCGGGGCCTGAGGGCTAGGTTCCTGCGGTGGCCCCTGCATTGGGCCACACTCCACAGTCCACTGCATACTTTCTCCTCTGTGATTGCATGGGGAGCGCTTACTCCCTCACCAAGTTACCCTCACTTCCTGCTGGAGATGGTCCCAGACCTTCTGGCCTCAGTGGGATCAAAGGAGACATTGAAAGAGGAACTCAGAGTAGAAATATGAAGGCTCCTTGGCTGGGGCCCTTCAGATGGCCCTGGTAGTGATGGGCCCCAGAGGAGGGTGGGCCACAGAGAGGCTGCACTCCAGGCTGACCATGTGCTCTGCAGGTGTGGAAGGCAGTGGGCTGGCGGCTCATTGCCCTCTCCTTTGGGCTCTACGGCCTCCTCTACGTCTATGAGCGTCTGACCTGGACCACCAAGGCCAAGGAGAGGGCCTTCAAGCGCCAGTTTGTGGAGCATGCCAGCGAGAAGCTGCAGCTTGTCATCAGCTACACTGGCTCCAACTGCAGCCACCAAGTCCAGCAGTGAGTGGCCCTATCGGACCCCAGCAGGGGACTTCCTTTAGGCAGGGTCAGCCCCATCTCTCTTCCAACCTGGCCTGGAAGCCACTGGGTCCTGAGCATCGTAGACCCTGGGCCTTCAGGTGTGCAGGGCCAGCTTTGAGGCCAGTGATGGGGAGAGGGGTCTCCCAGGGACACTTTGCGTCTTGGGCTGGGACGGGGTAGGGCCTCTGGGCCCCTTGGTGAGGAAGAAATGGGAAGGCAAGAGATATTCCTAGTAGGAGTTTTAGAGGTTGCCTTGAAGAGCTTGGGCTGTGGATGTAGTTTTGAAGTTTTTGAACCCAGCCTGCTCTTCGTGCACATCTTAGGTCAGGTGGGAATCTATTGCCTAATCTGGGGTGGTGGGGATGAATATCCTCGCTTCCTTTTTTTTATTGTGTGTGGCAGACCCTTTGCTCTAGACATTTTGCACCTAATTATTTCTCTGACTCTTGGAGGTAGATGTTGTCTTATAGCCATCTCCTTTTTCTTTTTTTTTTTATTGATCATTCTTGGGTGTTTCTTGCAGAGGGGGATTTGGCAGGGTCATAGGACAATAGTGGAGGGAAGGTCAGCAGATAAACAAATGAACAAAGGTCTCTGGTTTTCCTAGGCAGAGGATCCTGGGGCCTTCCACAGTGTTTGTGTCCTTGGGTACTTGAGATTAGGGAGTGGTGATGACTCTTTAACGAGCATGCTGCCTTCAAGCATCTGTTTAACAAAGCACACCTTGCACCGCCCTTAATCCATTTAACCCTGAGTGGACACAGCACATGTTTCAGAGAGCACAGGGTTGGGGGTAAGGTCATAGATCAACAGCATCCCAAGGTAGAAGAATTTTTCTTAGTACAGAACAAAATGGAGTCTCCTATGTCTACTTCTTTCTACACAGACACAGCAACAATCTGATTTCTCTATCTTTTCCCCACATTTCCCCCTTTTCTATTCGACAAAACCGCCATCGTCATCATGGCCCGTTCTCAATGAGCTGTTGGGTACACCTCCCAGACGGGGTGGCGGCTGGGCAGAGGGGCTCCTCACTTCCCAGAAGGGGCGGCCGGGCGGAGGCGCCCCCACCTCCCTCCCTGACGGGGCGGCTGGCCAGGCGGGGGCTGACCCCCCCACCTCCCTCCCGGACGGGGCGGCTGGCCGGGCGGGGGCTGACCCCCCACCTCCCTCCCAGACGGGGTGGCTGGCCGGGCGGGGGCTGCCCCCCCACCTGCCGGATGGGGCGGCTGCTGGGCGGAGACGCTCACTTCCCAGACGGGGGCGGCTGCCTGGCGGAGGGGCTCCTCACTTCTCAGACGGGGCGGCTGCCGGGTGGAGGGGCTCCTCACTTCTCAGACGGGGCGGCCGGGCAGAGACGCTCCTCACCTCCCAGACGGGGTCGCAGCTGGGCAGAGGCGCTCCTCACATCCCAGACGGGGCGGCGGGGCAGAGGCGCTCCCCACATCTCAGACGATGGGCGGCTGGGCAGAGACACTTCTCACTTCCTAGATGGGATGGCAGCCGGGAAGAGGCGCTCCTCACTTCCCAGAGTGGGCAGCCGGGCAGAGGGGCTCCTCACATCCCAGACGATGGGCGGCCAGGCAGAGACGCTTCTCACTTCCCAGACGGGGTGGCGGCCGGGCAGAGGCTGCAATCTTGGCACTTTGGGAGGCCAAGGCAGGCGGCTGGGAGGTGGAGGTTGTAGCAATCCGAGATCACGCCACTGCACTCCAGCCTGGGCAACATTGAGCACTGAGTGAACGAGACTCCGTCTGCAATCCCGGCACCTCGGGAGGCCGAGGCTGGCAGATCACTCCCAGTTAGGAGCTGGAGACCAGCCCGGTCAACACAGCGAAACCCCGTCTCCACCAAAAAAATACGAAAACCAGTCAGGCGTGGCGGTGCATGCCTGCAATCGCAGGCACTCGGCAGGCTGAGGCAGGAGAATCAGGCAGGGAGGTTGCAGTGAGCAGAGATGGCGGCAGTACAGTCCAGCTTCGGCTCGGCATCAGAGGGAGACCATGGAAAGAGAGGGAGAGGGAGCGGGAGCGGGAGAGGGAGGAGAGGGAGAGGGCCATCTCCTTTTTCAAAATCAAGAAACTGAGATTTGAAAAATACTGACGTGTCCCCTGCTACTCGGCTGATGAGCAGCAGAGTCAGGATCTCTTGTGCCCAAACCAGGGTGCACAGCTCTGTGCTGTTGCTTCTCAGGCCGTGGTGATGCTGAGTGTGTTTGGTTGTTATGATTATTCACAGTCTCAGCAGGGTGTATGAGATTCTGCCAAACCAGGCCTGGCTCAGGGCAGAGCTGCTGGCAGGGATATAGACAGGCCCAGCTGCTCTCTACTGTGGGTGGGTTAAGCCACTAGTGGCATCTTGCTCCACACACCCCAACTGGTCCCTTCTCTCTCCTCCCCAGGGAACTGTCTGGGACCTTTGCTCATCTGTGTCAGCAAGTTGATGTCACCCGGGAGAACCTGGAGCAGGAAATTGCCGCCATGAACAAGAAAATTGAGGTTCTTGACTCACTTCAGAGCAAAGCAAAGCTGCTCAGGTGAGGCTGGCCTGCGTGGCCAAAGGTTAGGGCTCCGGGGTGCAGCCCAGGCACACTGGGGCTCAGCTGCTGGGCTTGCGTCTTGGGTGTGGACACAAATTTTTCTGGTGGGGATTTAGCTCATTCGTGTTAGATGTGTACCATGGGCTGGGCACGGTGGCTGATGCCTATAATCCCAGCACTTTGGGAGGCTGAGGTAGGTAGATCACCTGAGGTCAGGAGTTTGAGACTAGCCTGACCAACATGGTGAAACCCCATCTCTACTAAAAATACAAAGATTAGCTGGTCGTGGTGGTGTGTGCTTGTAATCCTAGCCACTCGACAGGCTGAGGCAGGAGAATGGCTTGAACCCAGAAGGCGGAGGTTGCAGTGAGCCGAGATCGTGCCATTGCACTCCAGCCTGGGCGACAAGAGCAAAACTCTGTCTCAAAAAGAAAAAAAAAAAATGGTTGTGTACCATGTACCTCATGGATGCCAGATGGTGCTGGAGGCTCAACAAGACACAGCGTCGCTGCCTTCAAGGCACTTGCAGTTGAAGGCATGATGGCATCACAGTACTGCGAGACTGCAGTTCACAGCGCCCTGTGCTGAACCGCAGGGCCTACAGCGCTTTACATGTGCTATTTCACTCAGTCTTCCCTATCCCTCCATTTTCTACATAGAAAAGTTGGGGAACTTGTCTGGCATCTCAGAAAATGGCCAGGCTAGGAGGGGAGCCCAGGTGTACTTGGCTCCAGCAGCCCCCACACTCTGATTCTCCTTACCTGCCGCTCTTTGGACCCATGAAGAGGGCATAGCCCCCCATTTACCCACAGAGAAGCTGGTTACTTGGCTGGGGACTGGCAGAGCTGGGATTGGAACTCAGATCTCCATGGGGTCTCTATGGAGCTTTCATTAATAATTTGCTGGAAAGAGCATCAGTCTGAGGAGTCTGGAGTCCTGGGTTCTCTCCAGCCACTCATGTTTGGCCCAAGCTCTTAACTCTCCTGTGTCTCATTATTTTCATCTGTAAAATGGGAGTAAGATTTCATGACACAGCTGCATGACTGAATGTAAAAGTGCCCTGCAAAAGTCCTTGGCCTGCCCAGCTCATGATAACATCAGCACACGGGGACCCTGCAGAAGTCCTCGGCCTGCCCAGCCCATGATAGCATCAGCACACGGGGACCCTGCACTTCCTGCCCTCGCCCCTGACGTCAGAGTCTGCAGGGTGGCAGAGCCAGAGGGGAGATGGATCAGAGGGTGTCAGCTCCAACCCTCACCAGATCACTGGGCTTTCCCTGCCCTCGACTGCGGATGTGCCCCCCCGCACCCCCACCTGGGGACAGCTGCTTCCTAGGGACACACTGCTTGCCCTCTGGGGACTCTCAGAAAGGGGGAATGGGGGGAACTGCTGCTTGTCAGCCACAGTGACACAGCTGAACCTGGAAAGGGTCTCCTGTCAGCACCTCAACCCCTTGCTTGGCAAGCAGGGAAACTGAGTTCCCGACAGCTCAGGGACTTGCACATGGTCCTGGGTGAAGGAAACACAGGGCTTGAGAATCAGAAAAGCCTAACTTGTAGCTCCCTGGCTTATTAACCGTGTGGCCTTGGGAAGTTATTTAACCCCTCTGGACCTCCTTTTCCCCATCTGTGAAACGGGGATAAACACGATTGTTGGAGGATTATGTAAGGGTGTGTGTCAAGTGTCCTTAGGATGGTGCCTGGCGGGTAGTCCTAATACTGCCTGTCATCAGCTATCATGGTTACAAAAGAACCATTTCTTTGCAGGAATAAAGCCGGTTGGTTGGACAGTGAGCTCAACATGTTCACACACCAGTACCTGCAGCCCAGCAGATAGTGGGCACCTGAGGCGGAGTCTGCGTGGAGAGGGGCGGTGCTGCCAGCCCTAAGTGCCGTGTGGGCTCCCCCAGGGGCACGTGTGGCTCCTGCCCCCTGGCCACTGCCAAGAGAATGAAGCACCCAGTCTCGTACCATTTTGAGCCCTCCAGCACTACTTATTTTCCCCCACCTTTGCCTGCTGTTGCTGGAAGAGCTGGCTCATACCCCCAAAGGACACTTTCAGCGACAGCTATGGACAGCATGGTACCAAGGAGTTAAGTTGAGGGTTTTTCCAGCTTTCTCTGGTTCATTTGATTGCTTGATAAGGCCTCAGGATCTCAGCATTGCACAATGCCTCATGGAAGCCTTTGAGGGTATCACACAGACACCCCCACCTTCCTCCAGCCTGTGCGCACCTGCCTTCCTTGCAGCCCAGCACACCTGTAGGTGTAAGGGACAATTGGAGTTTCTTCCCAGAGAGTCTGTCCCGGAAGGTCTGTGGCTTGTGTGTGTCCATCTCGCCTGTTGGCTCAGTGCTTCATCCCATTTGCAGAGCCTCAGACACGTCTTGGTGGTGAGGCTCAGTTACCCCTGGGCTTAGGCTGAGGCGGGCCCTGTGCTGGGGGTGGTAGAAAGGATGCTGCTGAGGTAGCTGGAGGAGTGGGAGTAGCTCAGAGGGGAGGGCTGTTGGATGTATGGGGAGCTGGCAGAGCAGGTGGCGGTCACTGGGACAAGGAGGGACTTGCCTCTCTTCTCATTATTGTGTCCTTTGCTTTAGTGTCAGTCCTGGACTTGTGCAGGCCTGTTTTGTGTAGATCTGTTTTGGAAGATGGCATGGTCTAGGTGGTTGAAGGATGTAGTAGAAGGAAGGATGGTGGAAGGTGGGGACGTTGGTGGCTGGCTGAGGTGCATGGGCCCCACACAGGACAGCTGGAGAATGGGCCGTCCACTTGGCCTCGTTCTGCGAGGGGCTCATGGGTCTGAGAGCCCCCACCCCCTAGGCTTGATTGCATCCCTGTTGTGCCCTTTAAGAGACATGTTTCCACCCCACCCCCAACCTTCCCCCAAGTGCCCTGGACTAAATTTCCTGTGCCAGTGACTGCAGTTGGCCAAGGGACAATGTGGAAAACCCAGTGCCCATCTTTCCACCCTCCCTGATCTCCAGAACCTTCGACTGACCCCCTTGTCTTTATGCTGATGTTGAGTTTTGGGATTGTTACTGGTTGAAGTGGGGGCAGATGCCTGTCACCAAGGTGTTGACTGTGTGAGAAAAGCAGTTTGGGTGACAGATCCTGTGTGGCACAAGTTGGATCGCTTCCTACAAATAACACCTCTCCCAAAAAGCAGCCCACAAGGCAGGGGCCCAGCAGCCCAGCCATCACTCATCTTTGAGGAAATGAGTTGGTAGCCTCTGTGCACTGGTTGGTGGCCACATCACAGGTGATGTCCTGTTCACATACCTGCTTGTATTTAAAGCCCTCAGTCTGTCCTGTTGTGTGGGGCGAAGTGATGGACTCTGCCAGGTGGACATGCTGTGGGTGGATGTTCCCGGTGTGTGCCGGGCCTGAATGGACAGGGGCCACTTCACAGCATGTCAGGGAAAATCACTGTCACACAATTCCAATAGATTTTGTGCTCTTTTTGAAAAAAAAAAATTCTTTAGCGTAAACATGAGTTTTTTTTCAATGTAGCCCCTGGGGAATGAATGAAATTTTGAGCTTCTTCAATAAGTAAAATTAAATTTATACCACTGAGGGAGAGACCCTTTCTGAAAGAAGTATGGCCAAAAGCACTTTAATGCTGCTGACATTGTTCTGTTTTTACGTTCATTTGCTGGAGCGCAAGACGTGCTGACACAGTGAGTTTTCTCTGATGTATTTAAGGTGATGTATTTGCTTGAGTTACTCCTGTATCATTGCTCATAATATTGGAAACTAAAATAAAACCTAGTTGGAAATCCTTTGTGAGATCTCTGTCTTTTTGGGTTCTTGTACAAACTCCTCTTTGACATGGCCAGCTGTATTCTGAAGTGACCATAACTTTGGGGAAGTTCCCACTATAATCTGGCTCCTTATTCTTGGAAGGAATTTGATACTCTCAAAAGAACAAATGGTTTAACTGATCTTTAAGGATCGGGAAATCGAGACTGATTTCTTTACAGATTTCTCTGTAACTCCAGACAATTTTTCACTTAAAAAGTAAATGACTCACTGTTCCATCCTGCTTTGCCTTCTGAGAATTTGGTTGCCACTATTCTTTTTTTTTTTTTTTTTTTTTTTTGAGATGGAGTCACGCTCTGTCGCCCAGGCTGGAGTGCAAGTGCAGTGGCACGATCTCGGCTCACTGCAAGCTCCGCCTCCCGGGTTCAAGCAATTCTCTGCCTCAGCCTCCCAAGCAGCTGGGATTACAGGCGCCGACCACCAGGCCTGGCTAATTTTGGTATTTTAGTAGAGACGGGGTTTCACCATCTTGGCCATACTGGTCTCAAACTCCTGACCTTGTGACCCACCTGCCTCGGTCTCCCAAAGTGCTGGCATTACAGGTGTGAGCCACCGCTTTTTTTTTTCTTTTTTAAGGGTCCTCAGGAGTAGATACAGGGGTAGTCAGTCAGTTTCCCCGCCCCTACAGCTGTCCTCTTGGCTCTGGTGCTGCCCAGTGTCCCCCCTGCTCGCCCACAGAGGCCACAGCTCAGCTGATAGCAACCTCATCCTTCCAGATTCCCAGGCTACACACTTGGGGCATCACCCTCGAGTCCACGGTCACACGTGCTGCACCAAATCTGTCACCTGCTGTCTTCCAAGTCTGTTGACCCTGCCCAGTTTCCTCACCTCCATCATAACCATCAGCCCAGATCCAGGTTCCTGTTCCTGCCTTGTCCCCGCCTATCCTCGCCATCTTGTGGCTGTTTCAAGGCAGCAGCCAAAGACTTTCTCAGGTAACAAAAAAAAATGAATCATTACCTTTTTTTTTTTTTTTGCAATCCACAAAACAAGTAGTTTCTGTCATTAACAAGATGTTATGTACAACCCACTAAATTGTTCACAACAGCACCATCCCGGGTGATGAGCCATAGTTTGAAAAAGGGCCTTCTTGCCTTATGCAAATGCTGCTTAGTTATTCCCAGTCAAGGCCAGCCTCATTCCTGTGCTTTCTCTGACTACCTCATCTGTCCACTGGCGAATCTGAGAGGCTGGAAGTTTTAGCCCTCTGGTAACAATGTCCCTATTTAATCACAAAAAGTAGGTAGTCAGGAATGTTCCACTGTGTCCCAAGCACTGGGGTGACAGCCCAGGCAGCTCTCTCGGAGAGCATCTGGCTTCATAATGTGGCTTCAGAAGCAGGGCCCTCCTCGCAGATGTCAGCTAAGTTGTTCACCGTGTCCTCAAGTGGATGGTTTCCTGTGTCTAAGTGGGACTCTTAGGCTTGAGATAAGAACAGCGAACTTTGAGAGTTTAGTATGTCAGACATTCATACGCATGAGCCCTAATCTCAAAATCCAATGGTCTATTTTCCCTAATTTCCTCAAATGAGGAAGTTCATTAATTCAGCAAAATATTTGTGCACTTACTATGTGCTAAGCATGGTTCTAAGCACTGGAGATATAGCAGTGACTAAGGTGGATAAAAATCTGCCTCTGGGGCCAGACGCGATGGCTCACACCTGTAATCCCAACACTTTTGGGAGGTGGGCGGATCACGAGGTCAGGAGTTCAAGACCAGCCTGGCCAACATGGTGAAACCCCATCTCTACTAGAAATACAAAAATTAGCCAGGCTTGGTGGCGTGCACCTGTAATCCCAGATACTAGGGTGGCTGAGGCACGAGAATTGCTTAAACCTGGGAGGTGGGGGTTGCAATGAGCCGAGATCATGCCATTGCGCTCCAGCCTGGCAACAGAGGGAGGCTCCCTCTCAAAACAACAACAACAACAACAAAAATCTCACTCACTGATTAGTAACCTTTTTCAATTACAAAGAAAAACAACATACTCGCTAAACTCCCTAACATCAGGAGCCATCAGGCAAATTATCTCAAGTCTTGATTTACAAACCAAACCCTTATGCCTCTGATTACATAGGGGACCGGTCTGACAAACTTTTTTTTTTTTTTTGAGGTAGGTTTTTGTTGGCTGGAGTGCAGTGGTGCAATCACGGCTCACTGCAGACTTGACCTCCCAGGCTCAAGTGATCCTCTCACCTTAGCCTCCCGAATAGCTGGGATTAAAAGTGTGCGCCACCATGCCTGGATAATTTTTTGTTTTTTGTAGAGACGAGGGATCTCACTATGTTACTCAGGCTGGTTTCGAACTCCTGATCTCAAATGATCCTCACACCTTGGCCTCCCAAAGTGCTGGGATTATAGGTGTGAGCCACCATGTCTGGACACAAATATTCTTTTTCTTTTTTTAATTTAATTTAATTTTTCAAATAGAGGATGTATGTTGGCTGGGCACAGTGCCTCATGCCTGTAATCCCAGCACTTTGGGAGGCTGAGGTGAACGGATCGCTTGAATTCATGAGTTTGAGACCAGCCTGGGCAATCTGGCAAAACCCTGTCTCTACAAAAAATACAAAAATTAGCCCAGCATGGTGGTGTGCACTGGTAGTCCCAGCTATTCCGGGGGCTGAGGTAGGAGGATCACTTGAACCCAGGAGGTGGAGGCTGCAGTGAGCCGAGATTGCATCACTGCACTCCAACCTAGGCAACAGAATGAGACCCCGTCTCAAAAAAAAAAAAAAAAAGATGGGATTTCACTGTGTTGCCCAGGCTGGCCTCTAATTCCGAAGCTCAAGTGATCCTCCTGCCTCAGCCTCCCAGAGTTCCGGAACTACAGGCATGAGCCATCACACCCAGCCAATAAACATTCTTTTCTGATAAGCAACTGCAGAACTTAAGCCAGTTTCAGCCAGCTTACAGAAGCTGTGAACAACCTGTTTAGCCATTGCACATGAGCTCACCTCCTCTCATAAATATGTATACAGCTTTTCCCTCAAACCTGCTAAATATGTATGAATATGGGCCCTGTGAGGCATAAAACCCAACCTGTCCTTTCTCTCTTGGAAGAGAGCACCTTCAGTGCATGCTGCAGACCGTCTCTTCCTGGATTGTAAACAAGTATCAACAATAAAGTGCTCCTTTCTGCTATTTAGCCACCCTGGTGATCTTCTAGACAACATTATGCGTATTTCTGCTAGGAACATTAGTGTTCAAATCTCTGTGTAGGCAGATGTTTTCATTTTTTGTAGGTAGATATCTCAGGCTGGACTTGCTGGGCCATATGGTAAATTCATGTTTAACTTCTACAGATTTTGCGAAGTGTTTATACTGTCTTATATCCCCACCAGTAGTGAATGTGGGTTCATATATATAGATATCTATCTATCTATCTATCTATATATATATATATATTTTTTTTTTTTTTTTTTTGAGACAGTCTTACTCTGTCACCCAGGCTGGAGTGCCGTGGCACAATCGCGGCTCACTACAACCTCCGCCTCCCAGGTTCAAGCCATTCTCCTGCCTCAGCCTCTCGAGTAGCTGGGATTACAGGCGCCCGCCACCACACCTGGCTAATTTTTTTAAATTTTTAATAGAGATGGGGTTTCACCATGTTAGCCAGGCTGGTTTCGAATTCCTGACCTCAACTGATCCGCCCGCCTCGGCCTCCCAAAGTGCTAGGATTACAGGCGTGAGACGTCGTGCCCGGCCTCATTTCATTTTTTAGAGCATCACAAACTACCTCTCCAGCTCATCTTGCTAGAGTTACTGCATAATCCATGCATTCCTGCCAAGGATCAGCCATCTTCTTGAGTCGGAGGGCTTCCTGCTAGCTCGGTGCCTGGTGTTATCACCCTCGACTCTTCTGGAGGTAGAGGGGCTACCTATCTTCTTTTCATTCTTTTTTTTTTTTTTTTTTTTTTTTTAATTTGAGACAGAGTTTCGCTCTTGTTGCCCAGGCTGGAGTGCAATGGTGCGATTTTGGCTCACCACGACCTCTGCCTCCCGGGTTCAAGCGATTCTCCTGCCTCAGCCTCCCGAGTAGCTGGGATTACAGGTATGCGCCACCATGCCCGGCTAATTTTGTATTTTTAGTAGAGACGGGGTTTCTCCATGTTGGTCAGGCTGGTCTGGAACTCCCGACCACAGGTGATCTGCCTGCCTGGACCTCCCAAAGTGCTGGGATTACAGACGTGAGCCAGCACGCCCAGCCAATTTTTGTATTTTTAGTAGAGACGGGGTTTCGCCATGTTGCCCAGGCTGATCTTGAACTCCTGACCTCAGGCGATCCACCCGCGTCGGCCTCCCAAAGTGCTGGGATTACAGGCGTGGGCCACTGCGCCCGGCCCCAGTTTTTCTAAGTTATATAGTTTAGGTTTCACAACTAGATCTATGATCCATTCTAGGTTAATTTTTGCATATGGGTTTCTTTTTTTTTTTTTTAAGGATGAGTGTGTGGATATCCAATTATACCTACAACATTTGTTGAAGACACCATCTTTTCTTGTTTTTCCAAGTTTCCACACACATTATTGATAAAATAAATTTTTTGTAGGGGGGTGCTGGGTGTCGCTGGTCTGTAACTCGTTACCTCAAGCGATCTGCCCACCTCGGCATCCCAAAGCGCTGGGATTACAGGCGTGAGCCACCGCCCCGGGCCGAAGGCATTATCCTTTCTCCACTGAATTGCACTTTCAGTTTTGTCAAAAATTAATTGCTCACATATCGGAACTCTATTCTGTTGCATTGATCCATTTGTCTACCTGGACGCCAATACCACACTTTCTTTCTTTCTTAAATTAATTTATTTATTGAGACAGGGTCTCTCAGTCAGGCTGGAGTGCAGTGGTGCAATCAAAGCTCACCACAGCCTCAGCCTCTTGGACTCAGGTGATCCTCCCATCTCAGCCTCCCGAGTAGCTGGGACTACAGGTACGTGCCTGGCTCATTTTTTGTAGAGACGGGGTTTTGCCATGTTGCCCAGGCTGGGTATCTTTTTTTTTTTTTCTTTTTTGAGATGGAGTCTTGCGTCTTGCTCTGTCATCCAGGCTGGAGTGCAGTGGCGCGATCTCGGTTCACTGCAACCTCTGCCTCCCTAGTAGCTGGGTTCAAGCGATTCTCCTGCCTTAGCCTCCCTAGTAGCTGGGATTACAGGCGCCGGTCACCTCGCCCCGCTAATTTTTGTATTTTTAGGTTTACTGGCGTGAGCAACCGCGGCCGGCCCCAATACTACACTTTCTTGTTTACTGCGTAGTCCTTATCTTCTGGCGCAAAGCGGGCACTCGCTAAAAACCTGAATGAAAGTATAAAGGAGGCCGGGCGCGGTGGCTCACGCCTGTAATCCCAGCATTTTGGGAGGCCGAGGCGGGCGGATCACGAGGTCAGGAGTTCGAGACCAACCTGGCCAACATAGTGAAACCCTGTCTCTACTAAAAATACAAAAAAAAAAAAAAAAAAGGCCGGGCATGGTGGCGCTCGCCTGTAGTCCCAGCTACTCGGGAGGCTGAGGCAGAAGAATCAATCGCTTGAACTCGGGAGGTAGAGGTTGTGGTGAGCCGAGATCGCGCCACTGCACTCCAGCCTGGGCAACAGAGCGAGACTCCGTCTCCAAAAAAAAAAAGAAAAGTATGAAACGATGAGTACAATGAGTAGCCAGCCTCCTGCCCCACCTACCCCGCCGCTCCGGACTGCCGCCTGCGCCGAGCCTAGGCCGCCGAGCCTGACTGAAACTGCCGCTGCTGAACTCAGCGTATCCAGTCCCGCAGCTGACCAATCGGAGCCCGCCCTTCCGGGGCCCGCCCCATTCCAGGAATCGACCTCCGCACCGGCCTCGAAAATTGACCAATCGGTTGTGTAGCTCCGCTCTTAGTCCCGCCCCCACGCTGAAACTGCCACTTCGGATCGCCGAGTAACGCTCACCAGGCGTCCCGGCCCTGCCCCTCACCTGACCAATCAAGACGGCCGGCCGAGGTCCCTGGAACCGCTCAGGCGGCTGCGGCGGCTACGGCGGCGCAGGCTAGGGGATTCGCCGGGTGAGTGCTGGGCGCCAGGACTGGGGTGGGGCGGAAGGGCTCGGCAGGAGGCCCCACGTGCATTCCCGCGAGGGGCTCGGGGGCCGCAGTGGAAAAGAAGGGGAGGCTGCATCTGCCTCTGCCGGGGTCCCGCCTCGGCGTCCGCCCGCTCGCCCTCTGTTACTTCTGCGGCCCCGGTGTTTCTGGAGCGTCGCTTTCCCGGTGTCTCCGCTCAGCTTTTTCCTTTCCAAAGCGCGGCCGGGGCCAGGGGAGGGCAAGGCCAGCTGTGCCCTTTGACCCCGTGCGAAAACGGCGACCCTCTGACTACAGGGGTGTGGCCCAGAGCCACTTGGCCAGTTAGGGGTGGGGGCCGGGATCTTTGTCCTGCGGATCAAACAGTTGGCCCCTCTGGACTGCATCTCCGTGCCCCCCAGCCCTGCGGGGTAATATACGTGTGGGGAGGTTCCGGGGTAGTCGGCTACTTTGTGCTGCAGACCTTGCACCCGATCCTGAGGATCCTTGGAGGTGGGGGGCAAGGGCTGGGAGGAGGAGGCGGAGTTTTCCCAGGCTCCCCTACACTTCCAGGGAAAGGCTTTCCAAGAACCCTGAACTCATGGACCCTGGAGTCAAATTGTGGTTCAGATCTAGCCTCTTGCTAGCTGTGTGACTTGGGGCAAGTTGCTTAACTTCCCTGAGCTTTGGTTTCTTCATATGTAAAAAGAAAGTGAAGGAGGAAGGGAGGACAGGAAAGGAGGAAGAATCCCTTTTGAAGCCTGATTTGTATTGGACTCACCAGTTATAAAGCAAGCTTGTCCAAACTACTGCCCAGGAGGCGGAGGTTGCAGTGAGCCAAGAAAAGAAGCATGCCCTTGCCCCAGCCATTTTGGTAATAATAGACGTTTATTGAATGCTTACTATATACCACTGTAAGCACTGTATTAAGTAAGCACTGTACTGAGTGCTTTGTTTTTTGTATTTTGTGTGTGTGTGTGACAGTCTTGCTCTGTCACCCAGGCTGGAGTGCAGTAGTGTGATCTCCACTCACTACAACCTCCACCTCCCAGCTTCAAGCGATTCTCCTGCCTCAGCAGCCTCCTGAGTAGCTGGGATTACAGGCGCCCACCACCACACCCGGCTAATTGTTTGTTGTTGTTGCTGCTGTTTTTGAGACGGAGTCTCACCCTGTCGCCCAGGCTGGAGTGCAATGGTGTTATCTCGGCTCACCGCAACCTCTGCCTCCCGGGTTCAGGTGATTCTCCTGCCTCAGCCTCCTGAGTAGCTGGGATTACAGGCGCGTGCCACCACGCCCGGCTAATTTTTGCATTTTTAGTAGTGACGAGGTCTCTCGCCATGTTGGCTAGGCTCATCTCAAACTCCTGACCTCAGGTGATCCTCCTGCCTCAGCCTCCCAAAGTGCTGGGATTACAGACGTGAGCCACTTGGCCTGTTTTTTGTTTTTTTGTTTTTTGTTTTTTTTACAGTGATGCAACCATGGCTCACTGCAGCCTGGGTCTCCTGGGCTAAAGCTATCCTCCTGAGTAGCTGGGGCCACAGACAAGTGCCACCATGGCCAGCTAATCAAATTTTTTTTTTGGCCGGGCACTGTAGCTCATGCCTGTAATCCCAGCACTTTGGGAGACCGAGGCAGTGGATCACAAGGTCAGGAGATCGAGACCATCCTGGCTAACACGGTGAAACCCCATCTCTACTAAAAATACAAAAAATTAGCTGGGCGTGGTGGCGGGCGCCTGTAGTCCCAGCTACTCGGGAGGCTGAGGCAGGAAAATGGCGTGAACCCGGGAGGCGGAGCTTGCAGTGAGCCGAGATTGCGCCACTGCACTCCAGCCTGGGCGACAGAGCAAGACTCCGTCTCAAAACAAAACAAAACAAAACAAAAAAAAAATGTTTCTACAAATGTTGTCCAGGCTTAACATGCTTTCTTTAATTCTAACAACAATCGTATGAGGTAGATACTGTTGTCGTCCAGCAGATGAGGAAACTGAGGCACAGAGAAGTTAAATAACTTGCCTGAGGCAGTACAGTTAAAGAGTGTCAAATGGGGGTCTCTGGCACCACAGGGCACCCTACTGAGCCCCGTGTCCTGCTGTCTTGACTTCAGGTAGAAGAGCTGGGCCTGGAACCCAGCCCTGAGGACATCCTGCGGCCCAGGGGCAAGTGACACCTGCTGAGAGAGGCCCAGAATGGTGGAGGCTGAGGAACTGGCACAGCTGCGGCTGCTCAATCTGGAGCTCCTGAGGCAGCTGTGGGTGGGGCAGGATGCTGTGCGGCGGTCAGTGGCCAGGGCAGCCTCGGAGGTGTGTGCCCGCCTTGGGAACCCCAGAGGAAGGGGCTACCTGACCTTCAGGCCAGCATCCAGGCTTCTGGGCTCATCTTGTTCAATACACCCATTTTACTGATGATGGGACATTGAGGGCTGGGGAGGGAAGAGACTGGCCTTGGTCACTGCTGAGGCCGGAGCAGGATGAGGATGCTTGCCTTGGTGCCTGGCGTAGGCCCGCTGGGTAGGTTCTGGCAGCCACTCCCTGGGTGACCCGGCCCCTCTCTCCAGTCAAGCCTGGAATCCAGCAGCAGCTACAACTCAGAGACTCCATCGACCCCAGAGACGTCCTCAACTTCCTTGAGCACCTCCTGCCCACAGGGCCGGTCCTCCGTGTGGGGCCCACCAGATGCCTGCCAAGGGGACCTCCGTGATGTGGCCAGATCAGGGGTGGCCTCTCTCCCACCTGCCAAATGCCAGCACCAGGAGTCCCTGGGCCGACCGAGACCCCACTCAGCACCCTCGCTGGGCACCTCAAGCCTGAGGGACCCAGAGCCCTCAGGGAGGCTGGGTGATCTGGGACCCCAGGAGGCACAGGCCCTGAGGTCCATCCTGGCTCAACAGAGCAAGCTGTCCAAGGTAACGTGGGAGAGCGGGACATCTGCTGATGGGAGGAGCTGCCTTGGGCCTCAGTTTCCCTATCTGACACATGTGCTTGTGGGCAGCCTCCCTTGCAGAATAAGAGGCTCCTGGGAGATACTGTGAGTTGGGTCTGGCTCAGCCTAAATGCTCGCTAGGTGGTAGCTGTGAGTTTCTCAGACAGTGCTTTGAGAAGAGGCCAGGATTTGTTCACAGCCACACATAAAGTGGGACCAAACGTTTCCCTTCTTGCTCTTGTGCCCTTGGCTGAGCCCTGGGCTGCAAGTCAAGGTGTAAGTTAAGACACAGTCTCTCTGTCCCTCGAATTGCAGCTTCCTCTGGGCCAGGCCTCTTGGCTTAGTCCTTGTCCCTCTGTGCTTCCTTCCTCAGCCCAGGGTGACCTTCTCTGAGGAGTCTGCAGTTCCAGAGAGGAGCTGGCGCCTCAGGCCATACCTGGGCTATGACTGGATTGCAGGTAAGGCGTGCTGCTGCCCTGCACACACTTTGCCTGGGAGTGCGAGGTGGAGGCCTGGGATCCTCCATGCTCCTGTCTGAGCCTCCACCCAGTGCTGTTGCTTGTTTCTCTGACCGTGCCATCCTCTGTGGGGAGCACCCTCTTATTTTTTTTTTTTTTTTTTTTTGAGACGGAGTCTCACTCTGTCCCCCAGGCTGGAGTGCAGTAGTGCGATGTTGGCTCACAGCAACCTCCACCTCCCAGGTTCAAGTGATTCTCATCCCTTGGCCTCCCGAGTAGCTGGGATTACAGGCGAGCACCACCACGCCCGGCTAATTTTTGTATTTTAAGTAGAGATGGGGTTTCCCCGTATTGGCCAGGCTGGTCTCAAGCTACTGAGCTCAAGATATCCACCTACCTTGGTCTCCCAAAGTGCTAGGATTACGGGAGTGAGCCACCGCCCCCCAGAGCCACCTTCTTTGTTTTCTTATTTATTTATTTATTTATTTATTTATTTATTTTTGAGATAGAGTCTCGCTCTGTCGCCCAGGCTGGAGTGAAGTGGCGCAATCTCGGCTCACTGCAAGCCCTGCCTCCCAGGTTCATACCATTCTCCTGCCTCAGCCTCCCGAGTAGCTGGGACTACAGGCGCCTGCCACCACGCCTGGCTAATTTGTTTGTATTTTTTTTTTTTTTTAGTAGAGACGGGATTTCACCGTGTTAGCTCGCCTCAGTTAGCTCTTCCAAAGTGCTGGGATTACAGGCATGAGCCACCATGCCCGGCTTTTTTTTTTTCTTTGCTTTTTAAGAGAAGACAGGCCGGGCACGGTGACTCACGCCTGTAATCCCAGCACTTTGGGAGGATGAGGTGGGTGGATCACGAGGTCAGGAGTTTGAGACCAGCTTGACCAACATGGTGAAACCCCGTATCTACTAAAAATACAATAATTAGCCGGGTGTGGTGGCACGGGCCTATAATCCCAGCTACTTGGGAGGCTGAGGCAAGAGAATTGCTTGAACCCGGGAGGCGGAGGTTGCAGTGAGCCGATATTGCACCACTGCACTCCAGCCTGGGTGACAGAGTGAGACTCCGTCTCCAAAACACAAGCAAACAAAAAAAACGAGATGAGCAGCAGTGAGAAGAAGGGGGAAAGAGTAGAACAAAGAGTTTGGTCTGTCACTGACTGTGAGTATACAATTGTGATAACTCACTACCTTCACGCCAGCCTCTGAGCACCTTCTGAGCCGTATCTGCTCTCTCAACCTCAGGCACTGAGACGGTGCATCTGTTGAATGAATGAATGAGTCCCAGCTGCCGTATGTTTGAACATTTGTTATGTGCCAGGCCCCTGCACAACTTCATACCAATGCCAGCTCTTTTCACGTTATTGTCCTGCTCTCCCCGACAGCAACCTAACCTCAGCTGCCTTCTGGCTGGTTTCCCCCTGGCCTATGTCCCATTGCTGTCCTTTGCATGTGTATGTGTGTTTGTGTAAATACATAACATAAAATTTACCACTTTAGCATTTTTTTTGAGATGAAGTCTCACTCTTGTCATCCAGGCTAGAGTGCAATGGCGTGATCTCCGCTCACTGCAACCTCCGCCTCCTGGGTTCAAGCGATTCACCTGCCTCAGCGTCCCGAGTAGCTGGGATTACAGGTGCCTGCCACCACACCCGGCTAATTTTTGTATTTTTAGTAGAGAAGGGGTTTCACCATGTTGGCCAGGCTGGTCTGGAACTGACCTCAGGCGATCCGCCCGCCTCAGCCTCCCAAAGTGCTGGGATTACAGGCGTGAGCCACTGCTCCCAGCCATATGTAGCGTTTTTTAAGTGGACTGTTAAGTGGCGTCAAGTATGTCTACACTGTTGAGCTATCTCATTACTACCATCCACCTCCAGAACTTTTTCATCTTCCCAAAAACTTCTCTCCCCATTAAATAATTACTCCCATTCCCCCTCCCTCCAGCCCTGGACAGTCACCATTCTACTTTCTGTCCCTATGAATTTGACTCCTCTAGGGACCTCATATAAGTGAAATCATATAGCCTTTGTTCTCTTGTACTGGCTTATTTTATTTAACATAACGGCCTCAAGATTTATTCATGTTGTACTGTGTGTCAGAATTCCCTTCCTTTTTTTTTTTTTGTCGTTTTTTTTTTTTGTTTTGAGAGAGAGTCGCACTGTGTCTCCCGAGCTGGAGTGCAGTGGTGTGATCTCGGCTCACTGCAACCTTCACCTCCCGGGTTCGAGTGGTTCTTGTGCCTCAGCCTCCCGAGTAGCAGGGATTACAGGTGTGCGCCACCACACCCAGCTAATTTTTGCATTTTTAGTAGAGATGGGGTTTCACTGTGTTGGCCAGGCTGGTCTCGAACTCCTGCACTCAAGTGATTCTCCTGCCTCGGCCTCCCAAAGTGCTGGGATTACAGGTGTGAGCTGCTGTGCCTGGCTGGAATTCCCTTCCTTTTTAAGGCTGAGTGACATTCCGTTGTGTGTAGATGCCACATATTGTTTATCTGTTCATTCAGGGATGGACACTTGGGTGCTTTCCATCTCTTGGCTGTTGGGAATAATGCTGCTGGTGACATGGTTGTGCACTGTCATTTTTGACATAGCAGCCAGAGGGAATTTTTAAACATGGGAATCAGATCACGTCACTCCCCTACTCAAACCTCCCCATGGGCTTTTTCCAGCACTTACTGTAAAATCCAAAATCCCTACCTAGACTTACGAGGCATGATCTGGCCTCTACTGGCCCCATGATGTGACCTCCCGTCTTTCTTCCAGCCTCGCGGCCTCCTCCTTTTTTATTTTTATTTTTTTTCTCTGTTGCCCAGAGTCAAGTCCAGTGGTGTTATTTCTGCTCATCGCAACCTCCGCTTCCTTGGTTCAAGCAATTCTTCCTCAGCCTCCCAGGTAGCTGGGATTACAGACGTCCACTACCATGCTTGGCTTATTTTTGTATTTTTAGTAGAGACGGGGTTTCACCATGTTGGCCAGGCTGGTCTTGAACTCCTGACCTCAGGTGATCTGCCCGCCTTGGCCTCCCAAAGTGCTGGGATTACACACATAATGGAGTGGCCACAGGCATGGCAGGACCAGAAAGGAGGCCACGACCAGGCATGGTGGCTCACGCCTGTAATCCCAGCAATTTGGGAGGCCGAGGTGGGCAAATCACTTGAGGTCAGGAGTTCGAGACCAGCCTGAGCATCGTGGTGAAACTCTGTCTCTACTAAAAATACAAAAATTAGCCAGGTGTGGTGGCGGGCACCTATAAACCCAGCTACTCAGTACGCTGAGGCAGGAGAATCATTTGAATCCAGGAAGTGGAGGCTGCAGTGAGCAGAGATCAAGCCACTGCATTCTAACCCGGGCGACAAAGCAAGATTCTGTCTCAAAAAACAAAGACAGGTGTACTGTGGAGTTGCTGAGAGCAAGTGGTGGCGGGGACACAGTCCCTGCCCTTGAGTACTTCTTGAACTCTCAGCTCACTGCCCTCCTTCCTGGTTCTGGGAAAATGGAGGCGCCTGTCCCAATACCTGCTCTTGGTCCATGCGCTCTGCTCCCCTGCCTTTGCCGAGGTGACTGTCCATGCTGCCACCTGGACCCTGGCCCTGCTCCAGCGTGCTCCGCCCCTCTGCTTCTGGCTCCTCCAGGGTTTCCTTCCTGTGATCCTCTCCCTCTCTGTCCTGCATCCTCATCCTGCCCCTTAGCATGAGCATGAACGTGCAGGAAGCATTCTGGGAGCTGGTTGTATCTCATGCTCCCTGCAGCAGGCACCGCTCTGAGCTGTGCTTCCTGTTCCTCCCGCTGACTCCTTTGCCCTTTATAATAAGCTTATTAGGTAGGCACCACCATGGTGCCCATTCACAGATGGGAAGGCTGAGGCCCGGTGAGACAGAATCTTACCAGCAGCTCACATCCAGTCGGGGTAAAGCCGCTGTCTGTTATTTCTCATCCCGATGCCACATTTCTACCTTTAGCCCACATTTGCTTCCAGTGACTGCCTAATTTCTCGATAACAAAACTTCCTCTTCAAAAGGGCTGTCTAGCCTCGTTGACTTCAATTTCTCTCCACTACTATTTCTTTTCTTTTTCTTTCTTTTTTTTTTTTTGAGATGGAGTCTCGTTCTTTCACCCAGGCTGGAGTGCAGTGGAGCAGTGATCTCAGCTCACTGCAACCTCCGCCTCTCAGGTTCAAGTGATTCTCATGTCTCAGCCACCTAAGTAGCTGGGATTACAGGCATGCACCACTACACTCAGCTTATTTTTGTATTTTTAGCCAGAGACAGGGTTTTGCCATCTTGGCCAGTCTGGTCTGGAACTCCCGATGTCAAGTGATCTGCCCGCCTTGGCCTCCCAAAGTGCTGGGATTATAGGCATGAGCCACTGTGTCCAGGCTCCACTACTGTTTCTTAAATCGGGCTTCAGCTCCCAGCATTTCATCAACATGGCCCTCAGTTGGGTCATCAGTGGCCTCCGTGGTGCCAACTCCCCAGTTTAGCCCTCATCCACATCTTCCTTTGAGCAGCAGGGGACACAGTGGTCACTCCCTCCCTGAAGCACTTTCTCCCCTGAACTTCCAGCCACTTGCTTCCCGGTTCTCCCCCATCTCTGTTGGTGCTCCTTCCCAGGCTTCTGGGGAAGGAAAGGTCCTTGTTCTGACTGCTACACCCCTAGGCCTGGGACTCGGTCTTCTGACTCCTCCTCTCTATCTTCCCTCTATGATCTCCCAAACGCTGAGGTGTTTGGACACTTTCTCTACTTCTCCATTTGTATCTCTAGCCCACACCTCTCCTCTGAATTCCAGACTTGTATATCCCACTGTCTTCTCCACATCACCATGAAGTTATTAACCTTCTGTCCGAAATCAAGGTCCTGATTTCCACTGCTGTGCTCCTCCTGCAGTCTTTCCTGTCTCCATAAATGGCAACTCCACATACTAAATAGGTCAGGCCATAAACTTGCTGGATTTACCATCCAGCTACATCCTGATACACCCAACATAAGTTGAAAATACTGTTTAGGCCGGGTGCGGTGGCTCACGCCTGTAATCCCAGCACTTTGGGAGGCCGAGGCAGGTGGATCAGGCCAGGAGTTTGAGAACAGCCTGGCCAAGATGGTGAAACCCCGTCTCTACTAAAAATACAAAAATTAGCTGGGTGTGGTGGCGCACGCCTGTAATTCCAGCTCTGTAGGTGGCTGAGACATGAGAATCGCTTGAACCTGGGAGGCAGAGGTTGCAGTGAGCCGAGGTCGCTCCACTGCACTCCAGCCTGGGCAACACGGTGAGATTCTGTCTCAAAAAATAAAAAAAGAAACATCCTAAGTCGAATCATGGTAAGTTGGGGGCTGCCCCTACCTCTCCCCAGCTGAATCCTAACCGATGCCTCTGCTTCCCCTCAACTTGAAGCAGCCAGAGGAGGAGTTCTGTAAAAATATGTGGCTGATGTGATTGTGTCCCTCCCATTCCCCAGACCCTCCTTGGGCTTCTTAACCTCATCTCCTCCACCCTCGCTGCCTTCCTGCCACTTTCCCCTCCTGGCTGTTCCTCAGCTGAACCATGCACATGCCCACCCCGAGGCCTTTGCGCTTGCTCTTTCATCTCCCTGCGATGTCCTTCCTGGGAGGTCTCTGTGGCTTCTCCATGTCTCTGCTCAGGGTCATCTCACTCGGAGAGGCCTTCCCTGGTATGGCTGCCCGGCCGTACTAGGCTCTGACGCTGCTCTTGCTTTCTGGCAGGTGTCAGCATTCAGTCTTGTATCACGGGTTTTTTTTTTGGTGGCTAGTTCATCTCTTGCCACCTTACAGTGTAAGCCTCATTAAGGCCAGGGGCTTTGTCTGTCTAGTTCCTGGCACATGAAACAGCATCTAGCCCTGTCATAAGGGCTCTGTCGATATTTTTTCCATGGATGGTTGGCTATGCATCAGGGTAGACAGACACTGAAACCAACCAACAGTCCCAGTGACTGGAGGGGCTCTCCTGGCCTGTTTGAGGCACAGTAGGGATGAAGCAGGTGGCCTGGGGTGCCAGGGCTGATCGTCTCTCCAAGCCTTGGCCGGTGGCCACACAGCAGCCCCCAGCCCCTCTCCCGTCAGCTGCCTGGTGCTTTGCCCACACCAGGGTCTCTGGACACCAGCTCTTCCATCACCAGCCAGCCTGAGGCCTTCTTCTCGAAGCTGCAGGAGTTTCGGGAAACCAACAAGGAGGAGTGTATCTGCAGCCATCCTGAGTGAGCAGGGGCGGGCGAGGGTGGGCGAGGGTGGCTGAGCGGCTCCATCCCCCAGCCTGCTCATCCCCCTCGCCCTCTCAGACCCCAGTTGCTAGGCCTGCGTGAGAGCAGTGGCAGCGGCGTGGAGGAAGACCATGAATGTGAGTGCGGGCCCTCGGCTGCTGAGTAGTCCAGCCTCGCACTGCCCTGGCCTTCCCTGCCCCGGAGCAGTCCCATTTGAGGTTTGGGGCCTGGGGAGGCCCCTGAGATGTTGAGACTTATGGAGGGAGGCCTGCAGTCTGGACAGGGTGGCCAAGCCCTGGTAGGGGTGGAGTGAGCTAAGGCCTGGCCACCGAATTAGGGGCTGCCCTGTGTGGCACCATCCCACCCTCCCCAGCAGTGCCCCTGTGCTGGTGGGACTCCATCCCAGCTCCTGAGAGCCCCAGGAGGATGTCCCTCCCCACCCCTTAGGGCGTGGGCCCCAGGTTCTGGGAGGAAAGGGGTTAGGAGGAAATGGGCCAAAGGGCTTCCCAGAGGGATTGGCAGCTTGTGTGGTTGGGGGCCGCTGAGGGCAGCACGGAGCCTGGGGACCTGGGTTCCTGGCTCAAGGAGAGCTGTGGCTTCTCATGGGCCTCGCAGGCGTGTACTGTTACCGTGTCAACCGGCGCCTGTTCCCGGTGCCTGTGGATCCCGGTACCCCCTGCCGCCTGTGCAGGACACCGCGAGACCAGCAGGGCCCTGGGACCCTGGCGCAGCCAGCGCAGGTCAGGTGAGTGACCAGAGTATTGGGACACCTTGGGGGACAGAGCCTGAACCACTGGTTTTAAGAAAAGATGGGCCTGGGTGTGGGCCCCCAACCACTGGGAGGCTCCTCAGGGGTCCCCCACTGCCCCCCTCCGCAGGGTGAGCATCCCGCTGTCGATCCTGGAGCCCCCGCACCGGTACCACATCCACCGGCGAAAGAGCTTTGACGCCTCTGACACACTGGCCCTGCCCCGGGTGAGCACCCACGTGGGGCTGGATGGCGATGAGGGCGGGGCTGGCTCAGACTGGCCCAGGTCCCCAGGGAGGGTCACAGAGCGAGACTGGGCTCGACAAGGGTGAGCGCCCAAGTCTCTGGAGCACAGCCTGGGCCTCTTGCATCACCCACACCTGTACCTAAGGGAGGTAGGACCCCCGCTCCACGCACCCCGGGGCTTCCAGGGTGATCTGCCTGCAGGCTGGCGTGACATGAATGGGTCCTGTTTATTGCGCTCTTGTATACTGCAGGCACAGTCCTTAGGGGGCTTATCTCATGGAGCCCCCACAGCAGCCAGGAGTGTAGGCACTGCTGTACCCCCACCCTGCAGGTGGGGAGACCGAAGCAGAGGGGGAGGCGCCTTGGTGGAGGAGCTGGGATTCGAACCTAGGTCTCTGTGCTGCTGCTGCTTCTTTTTTTTTTTTTTTTTGAGACCGAGTTTTGTTCTTACTGCCCAGGCTGGAGTGCACTGGCACGGTCTCAGCTCACTGCAGCCTCCACTGTAGTCCCAGCTACTTGGGAGGCTGAGGTGGGAGGATCACTTGAACCTGGGAAGCAGAGGCTGCAGTGAGCTGAGATCTTGCCACTGCACTGCAGCCTGGGTGACAGAGTGAGACTCCATCTCAAAAAAAAAAAAAAAATGTCCTTTCCTGTGTCTCCAGGTCGGGATGGGGTGCCAGTGGCAACTCCCCCTGACTCCTAAATTGAGAGTAGGGCAGCTGGGGTCAGAGGAGGAGAAGGATGCAGAGGAAAGTCAGTTTGCTGGTCCGTAAAATGGACATAACAGCGCCATCCTCAGGGATGTTGGTGGTGAGGTGGGGCTGTTGAGTGAAGCAATCCATGCGGGTGCTTGGAGAGCCTACAGCAGGAAGTACCCTGTGAATGTCACTGTCACTGTCCTATCCTCCTCCCATTTCAGCTCTCAGGGCCCCAGGGATGGCTGGATCTGCCAGGATAAGAAAGGGGAGAGCTGGGGTAATCTTGTGGGTAGACACAGGCCCTGCCCTGGTGGGGGCCTCCTTCCTAATGGGGGGCACAGTCCCTCCCTGATGGGGGTGTGCCCAGTCAGCGGGGAGCCTGTCCCAGGTCAGGCACTTTTAACCCCTTGCCTTCCACAGCACTGCCTGCTGGGCTGGGACATTTTTCCTCCGAAGTCTGAGAAAAGCTCAGCCCCCAGGAACCTGGACCTCTGGTCCTCTGTCTCCGCTGAGGCCCAGCACCAGAAGCTGTCAGGCACCAGCAGCCCTTTTCACCTGGTACGGTCCAGATCGCATCCTAGCCTGGGGTGCCCCCTAGAGGGACAGAGACCTTGCAGCAGGCCTGGGGACTGCAGAGCCTCCTGGGGGGTAGGATTGAGGTGGGGAGGATGGAGCCTGGGAGTGTCTCTCTGCAGGGTCCAGCCCTCCAGCCCTGACCCTAGCCATCCCTCGGAACTCCTCTGCTCCCTGCCGCCTGCCCTGCTCCACCCAGGAAGGCCACCCTGACTGCAAGATCCAGCAGGAGGGAATGTGGCTGGAACTGGGGATGACCTGTCCCTTTCAAGTGGCCCCCCTGAGACTTCCCTATTCCCCATCCAGGCCTCACCAATGCAGGTGCTGCCCCCAATCCCGACCTGGTCAGTGCCCCAGGTCCCTCAGCCCCACGTCCCACGGCAGAAGCCCTGAGGACTGACTCCTGGGGGAGAACAGCATTCCCACCGCCTGCAGCCTCTCCCCTCTGGCAGGCGCACCCAGGAGATGGAATCCCCTGCCCGCCCAGCTCAGGCCCAGCTGTCCTAGGTTGGGCAGGTGGGTGGACCCAGGCTTGTCTGCTGCCTGAGTTCCAGAGAGGGAGGACCCTGGGGTGGAGGGTGAGGGATTCTGTGGAAGTTTGTAAATAAAGCTCAGTGCTCTGCAGCTCGAGTCCCACGTGTGCTGGTTCCATCCTGCTAATGCACTTGAGGCCCAGAAGGCACTCTGGCCTCTCAGCCTGCCCTCCTGGCACCTGCGGAAGGAAGATACTGTAACCACTGGGACTAGGCAATGTGTGTCCATCACCATGAGGGTGGCTCCTTCCGCAGATCCCCAGCTCTGGGTAGTGGCCTCCACCAGATGGGGGAGGGGGGGTCCCCTAGGCAGGCTGGGCCAAGGTTATTAAAAAGTCATTTTAGCGAGGGCCTCCGCTGAAGCCGTGAGTCGTGTTGAGTGACTGAGCTCTCTCCTTCCTGGTACCAGAACCGGGATCCATTGATAGAAGGGCTCTCTGGGAGTCTCTGGGGTCACATGGCTCCTCCACCCAGCCATGGGAGCCGCGGGTCACTCAGAGCCCCAGGAGGGACAGATGAGGAAACAGGGCTGGGCGGTGAGTTGGAGGCAAGGTTAGCAGAGAGCCCAGATGTCCAGTCTGGGAGAGTAGGCAGCACCCTGTCTTTCACTCACCTCTTGTATGTGTTGGTTGCATAATATGAAATTCTTGTTTTTGTAAGTGGAATAAATGCGGAAACGAGGCATGAACTTTCTCTAAGGTTTCTCGGCTTAGAGATGGAACTGGGCTATGCTGTCCTAGGGCTTTTTCCTGGAGTTTATGAAGCTATAAAAACCTTTCCCTCTCTCTGGAGAAACAAAGTCTGAGTCCCTGCTTTCAATTATTTTGGGTATACAGAAGTGGAATTGCAGGATCAGAAGGTGATTCTATGTTTTTTTATTTTTGACACAGGATCTCACTTTGTCACTCAGGCTGGAGTGCAGTGGGGCCATCTCCGCCCACTGCAGCCTCGACCTCTTAAGCTCAAGTGATTGATTCTCTTGCCTTAGCCCCCTAGGTAGCTGGGACTATAGGTGCGTGCTACCACTCCTGGCTAATTTTTTTGTACTTTTTGTGGAGAAGGGGTTTCACTATGTTACTGAGGCTGGTCTTGAACTCCTGAGATCAAGGGATCTGCCACCTTAGCCTCCCAAAGTGCTGGGATTACAGGCGTGAGCTACCACCTCCGGCCAGTAATTCTATTTTTAATTTTTCAAGGAACTGCTATACTGTTTTACTTTCCGACCAGTGATGCACAAGAGTTCCAATTTTTCCTCATCGTCAACAGCACTTGCTATTTTCTGGTTTTTCGGTAGTAGCCATCCTAATGGCTGTGAAGTGTATCTCATTGTGGTTTTTATTAGCATTTCCCTAAGGATTAGTGAAGTTGAGCATGTTTTAATATGCTTATTGGCCATTTGTGTATTTTTAAAATATTTATTAACAGTTTTTTTTTTTTAACTTAAGTTCAGGAGTACATGTTTATTAGTTTATTTTTAATAGAGACAGGGTCTTGCTATGTTGTCCAGGCCTCAGGCTGTTCCTACCTGGGCCTCCCAAAATGCTGGGATTATAGGCACAAGCCACTGCACCCGGCCTGTTTGTGTATCTTCTTTGGAGAAGTCAAGTCCTTTGTCCCATATTTCAGTGGGGCTTGGTTTGTTGTTCCACGTATAATTTTGAGTCAGAGAACCTGTAGGAGTCAGTGGTTTCTTTAGAAATTCTTTGGCCACAGGGAGAAGATAATTCAAAGCCTTTCTGTCAAACAGAAGTTACAAAATCAGGCTGGGCTTGGTGGCTCACTCCTGTAATCCCAGCACTTTGGGAGGCCGAGGCAGGAGGATCACTTGAGGTCAGGAGTTCGTGACCAGCCTGGCCAACATGGCGAAACCCCGTCTCTGCTAAAAATACAAAAATTAGCTGGGGATGGTGATGCACACCTGTAGTCCCAGCTACTCAGGAGTCTGAGGCGGAAGAATGGCTTGAACCTGGGAGGCGGAGGTTGCAGTGAGCCGGATCATGCCACTGCACTCCAGCCGGGGCGACAGTGATACTCTGTCTCAAAAAAGAAAAAAAAGTTACAAAATTTAGGCCAGGTGCCGTGGCTCACCCATATAATCCCAGTACTTTGGGAGGCCAAGGCAGGCTGATCACTTGAGGTCAGGAGTTTGAGACCAGCCTGGCCAATATGGCAAAACCCCATCTCTAGTAAAAAATTTAAAAACTAGCCAGACATGGTGGCACATGCCTGTAATCCCAGCTACTTGGGAGGCAGAGGCATGAGAATCACTTGAACCCAGGAGGCGGAAGTTGCAGTGAGCCGAGATAGTGCCATTGCACTCCAGCTTGGGGGACAGAGCAAGACTGTCTCAAAAAAAAAAAAAAAAATTACAACATTTACAAAGCTGAGATCAGCTTACAGATTTAGCCGTGTATAACAGAAGTCCAAAACAGCAACAGCCTAACCCAGAGAGAAATGCTTCTTTCCCATCACCGTACAGGCTGGAATGCTGCCACAGGGCCCATAATGCATCAGGGTGCGTGGTTTCCCTGGAAAAACCGTTCTTTTGAAACTTTGGAAAACTTCCAGCTTGCTTGCTTCCAGTAAGTTCCATGCACAAGAACCACAGCCCAAAGTCTGTAGACACTGCGCTGAATGAAACCTGTGGCGCCATAGCCTGAAAGACCCTCTTTGTGTGGCGGCAAATAACTCCTGTCTTCCCACGTACTGACCTCTGCTCTGCCTGTTCCTGGCTATCTCTTCAGAAGGCAGCCTCCTTGGGGCCATCTGGAGCAATCGGCGGGGGTAGGAAGACCACAGCCTGAACCAGATCCTTCCTGCTGGTCGCTTGAGAACTCTTTTTTTTTAATTTTTGAGACAGGGTCTGTCGCTTAGGCTAGAGGGCAGTGGTGCAATCTTGGCTCACTGCAACGTCCTTCTTGCGAGTTCAAGTGATTCTCATGCCTCAGCCTCCCGCGTAGCTGGGATTACAGGCGCCCGCCACCATGCCCGGCTAATTTTTGTATTTTTAATAGAGAAGGGGTTTCTCCATGTTGGCCAGGCTGGTCTCAAACTCCTGGCCTCAAGTAATCCACCTGCCTTGACTTCCCAAAGTGCTGGGATTACAGGCGTGAGCCACTGCCCCTGGCCTCTGGAGAACGGCAGGGAGGTGCTTGAGAAAGCCCTGGGCCTGGGGCTGCCTCTCCAGTCACTTCTTAGGACTGATTTCAGCATGGGATACAGGCTTATTCAAACTGAAGGGGCCCCAAGAATGAAGGTTCCAGGCAGGAGGCCCCTAGAGCAGAGCCCATGTCTTGCAGCTCTCCAGCACCCACACAGTTCCATTTCGTGAATGTCCCCACTACCCTCCCAGGTACTTGCAAGCTGTTCTTAATTCTCCTGGGCCTTTCACCCCTACAACTTGGGGTCACCCTGGATGCTCGTCTTGTCTCCCACCCTTGCCCCATCCATGTCTCAGCTTGGATGTCTCTTCTTTCAAGAGGTCCTCCCTGAACCTCTGGGTTCTCAGATCTGCCCCCGCCATCACACAGCCTGCCTTCCTGCTCTTCTCCAAGGCCCCTGAGTAGTAGTATTAAGTAACTAACGGTGAGATGCATTGCCTAAGCTCTCTCCCCTGCAAGAATTGCAGCTTCCTGAAAACAGAGATGGCATTGTTTTTCTTCATTGAAATAGTTTTGTATTGTACTTTTTCAAAAGTACTGGCTAAACTGTGTTCCAGAATTTGGCTTTTCCCTCTAGCCTGGTTTCTTACCTGCCTTGTGAAGGTTACTGGACAAATGCTTTCATTTCTCTGCATGAAAGGACCCTGGTGGTTGGGCACACTCCTGATACACCTTACATGCACCCCCTCTCCCATACTGATAGCGTTCTTTTCTTTTTTTGTGCCTTCTGAGTATGTACTGTAAATACCAAAGGAAAAAGGCAAGATCACCTACATCTCGCAAAACTAGTGTCTTGTGTTGGTCATTTAGAAATAAGAACAAAGATCTGACTCCTCCATTGCCTGCACCACAGCTTAGAAACATGACCCTGGCCAGGCAGTGGCCTGAAGTTTGTCTTCTTGGACCTAACCATGCTGGAGACAGTCAGCTGAGGACGTGAGAAAAGGCAGGAGCTCAAATCCAGCCTGGGCAACATAGCAAGACCCCATCTCTCTTAAAAAAAAAAAAAAAAAAAAAAGGCCGGGCACAGTGGCTCATGCCTGTAATCCCAGCACTTTGGGAGGCCAAGGCGGGCGGATCATGAGGTCAGGAGATCGAGACCATCCTGGCTAACATGGTGAAACCCCGTCTCTAATAAAAAATACAAAAGAATTAGCCAGGCATGGTGGCGGGCACCTGTAGTCCCAGCTTCTCCGGAGGCTGTGGCAGGAGAATGGTGTGAACCCGGGAAGTGGAGCTTGCAGTGAGCCAAGATCGCGCCACTGCACTCCAGCCTGGGCGACAGAGCGAGACTCCGTCTCAGAAAAAGAAAAAAGAGGCTGGGCATGGTGGTTCACATCTGTAATCCCAGAACTTTGGGAGGCTGAGGCGGGTGGATCTCTTGAGGTCAGGAGTTTGAGACCAGCCTGGCCAACATGGTGAAACCCTGTCTCTATGAAAAATACAAAAATTAGCTGGGCATATTGGCAAGCACCTATAATCCCAGCTACTCAGGAGGTTGAGGTATGAGAATCACTTGAACTTGGGAGGCGGAGGTTGCAGCAAGCTAAGATCGCGCTATTGCACTCCAGCCTGGGTGACAGAGTGAGACTCTGCCTCAAAAAATAAAAATAATTAAAATAAGAGCTTTTTTAGAGGCAGGTTCTTACCCTTGCCCAGGCTGGAGCACAGTGGCTATTTACCCCCCTGCTGATCAGCACTGGAGTTTTGACCTGCTCTATTTCCAACCTGAGCTGGTTTAACCCTCCTTAGGCAACCTGGTTTCAAGGAGGTCACCATATTGATGCTCAAGTTAGTGCAGACACCCCATCAGCATAGGGCACCAAAGCCCCGAACTGGGCACAAGTGATCCTCCCGCCTCAGCCTCCTGAATAGGTGAGACAACTGGCGAGCACCACCACACCTAACAAGGCAGGGAGATGGATTCCTCAATAGAAAGATGTGGAGCTGGCCGGGTGCGCTGGCTCACACCTGTAATTCCAGCACTTTGGGAGGCCGAGGTGGGCGGATCATGAGGTCATGAGATCGAGACCATCCTGGCCAACATGGTGAAACCTCGTCTCTACTAAAAATACAAAAATTAGCTGGGTGTGGTGGCGTGTGCCTGTAGTCCCAGCCATTCGGGAGGCTGAGGCAGGAGAATCGCTTGAACCTGGGGGGTGGAGCTTGCAGGGAGCCGAGATCGCACCATTGCACTCCAGCCTGGGCGACAGAGTGAGACTCTGTCTCAAAAAAAAAAAAAAAGAAAAAAAAATGTGTAGAGCTGATGAACGCTCTCCAACTGGAACCCAACTCCTTGATACGGTCTGTAATGCCTCCACCATTCCCCCACTCACTCATTCATTCACCAGCCACGTGTTCGACTCCTCCTGTGTGCTAGGCACTGTTCTAGGCTCTGCAGATGCAGCAGTGAAGCAGACAACACTAGCACCCACAGCCACAGGAGCCTGCCCCCTGGAGCTTCGCTGCTGGGTGGGGGGGGCTGCAGTCTGAAATAAGCCAGTAAACAGAAAATGTGTCAGGTGGTGGGAAGTGCTGGGAAGAAAACCAGAGCAGCCCGACCACGCTTCCCTGACCCACGTCTCACACCTCCCACACCCCTCCCAGGCAAGGCTCCAGCTCTGCTGAAGCTTTTTTCTGGGTCTTAAACCGGCAGGCTCCCCCTGGCCTCTGGGTCTTTATCTACTCCATTGCCTCTGCCCAAAGCTCTCTTCCACCCAATGAACTCTTACTCAGTCCTCAGCTTCTATTTCCATTCCTCAGAGCCCTTCCCTGAGCCAACCGAACTGGCCAAGGCTCCTGGAGTTGGGTTCTGCAGCATCCCCATTGTAGACTTTGTGACACTTGACTGTAAGCTCCTCGAGAGCAGGAACCAAGCCTATCCTGTCCTTGGCGCTATCCCCAGGGCCTAGTACAGCATGCGGCATATGATAGACGTTCAATAAATAAATGTTGAATGAACGAGGGAGTAAATGAGCTCCCAGTCTTGGGAAGGTAGGCCTGGCAGCCCTCAGACCCGAGGTTCCTGTTTTCCGGGATTCTAGCACTGGGGCTGAGCTGCTGCTGTTCTAGCTTGCGCTGGTTTCTGCGCATCTGTTGCCCTAGGCCTCAGGCAGATTGTGGGGTCTCGGCTTAGCACCAGTCTCCCAGGGGAGTCTAGGCCCCTAGGGTGGATGGTAGGGAGCGGCTGGGAACAGCTAAAACATCTTCATCTGGGAAACTCTACGCCCGCCATCCATTGGCAGCTGCAGGGCCCAGTCCCTTGGCGTGCAGATGGAAGTGTATGGAAATAACCCCACCTTCCCTCCCTCAGGCCACTTTTAACCTCCCAGGCAAGACAAGGACCTGTTGGCTACTGATTGCCACCCTCTGAGAGGGAGGCTGCAAAGGGGAATTCTCCCTGGAGGGGTTGGGTGACCCTTCCACTCCCACTTCATCATGAGGTGAAGCGTGCATGGCCCAGAAACACACACACAGCTGGATTTCCCCCCTCTGCCTTTGGAAAGTGGCATTCAGATGTTCTGAGAATGCACACTGGCTCAATGTAGACTTGGCTGTAGGTTTGCTGAACTTTTCAGCCCAATCTGTGGGAGGACATAGAGTGTAGCTCCGAACACCCGCCCTCGGTGTTGCCACCCACTGACTGCGTGACGGCGGCCGTGTCACTTAGCCTTTCTGTATGTAGCTCAGTTTTGTCATCTGTACACGGGCGATAACTCCAAGAAGAGGTGAACCAGATCCGACCTGCAGAGACCCGGGCACGTGGTCTGACGGGGAGGGGAGCTGTGATAAATGATAAGACTGTCATCAGCTCTTCCATCATAAGATTGATGCCATCCTGTTGCCTGGAATGGAACCTGCCCCCTGAGTTTGCTCCAGCTCATGCCTTCCCCAGGACGATAAGAGAGAATGGAAGCAGGGCATGGAGTCCTTTGATCCAGTGGCCTTCACCCCCAGCTCCTGGAAGGGCTGTTGCTGGGAGCAGATGCCGGCAGCAGCCTTCTTGCCAGTTTCATTAGCATGGAGGCTCTGAGGACAGGGAGGGAGGAGGGATGTGGGTGGGCAGGACCCTCCCTGGGGCCAGTGCTGAGGCTGTGAGGGTGGATGGCTGAAGCCTTGCAGGAAGTTTTGAGAGGAAGCTGGGCCCACAGGATCGTGATGTGATCAGTTGGGGTGGCATAAGAGTGCCTGATGATGGTTTGGGTGGCCTTTGGGGACATCCCCTGTCATGCCATCACCACGCTGAGCTCTGACCACACTCTCTTTGGCCCTCTTTATCTGTGGCTAAGAGTTGGCAACACAGCCTCTGAAACTCAGCAGAAACCCCTCTGCTTCCCCCAGCCCTGCCTCCTCTATCCCCCACCATTGTTGATGGGATACCAGAGGCACCCAGGTGTCCTGGGCCTCCAGCTCCCGAGGCAAGGAAGCCTTTCTTGGCCAGCCAGGACTCATGACATCTCAGCCAGTGGAGAAGGGGAGAGGGAGGGCTTTGAGAATTCCCCAGGCCTCAGATTTGGTGGGGGAACCCTTCCTGTCCACCAGGATTGAGGGTTACAGAACACCCCAGCCTCGAGGGAGAACTAGCTGCCCCCCATCCCATTCCCAGCAAATTCTGACAAACACCCCCTGACTCCCGTGGTGGAAGTTTGCCAGGTGTCAACTAAAGAAAATAAAAAGCTGAAGAATTAGAGTTCGGGCTGGGTGTGGTAGCTCACACTTGTAATCCCAGTAATTTGGGAGGCTGAAGCCAGTGGATTGCCCGAGCCCAGGAGTTTAAGAGCAGCCTGGGCAACATGTAGAGATGAAACCCCATCTCTACTGAAAATACAAAAAATTAGCCAGGCATGGTGACATGCATCTGTGGTTCCCAGCTACTTGGTAGGCTGAGGTGGGAGGATCACCTGAGCCCGGGGAGGTCTGAGACTGCAGTGCGTGGTGATCACAACGCTGCACTCCAGCCTGAGCAACAGAGTGAGACCATGTCTAAAAATAAATAAATAAATAAAAATGCCGGGCGTGGTGACTCAAGCCTGTAATCCCAGCACTTTGGGAGGCCAAGGTGGGCAGATCACTTGAGGTCAGGAGTTCGAGACCAGTCTGACCAACATTGAGAAACCCAGTCTCTACTAAAAATACAAAATTAGCCGGGCGTGGTGGCACATGCCTGTAATGTCAGCTACTCGGGAGGCTGCAGCAGGAGAATCGCTTGAACCTGGGAGGCAGAGGTTGCAGTGAGCTGAGATCACACCATTGCATTCCAGCCTGGGCAACAAGAGTGAAACTCTGTCTCAAAAACAAAAAACAAAAACTTTAGAGTTCTTTTTATTCAGAAGTTTTACCAGGACTATAGACCGAGCCTATTGCCTGAGAGCAGCCCTGTGGAGGGGTTCTATCAGCTGCTGTGGCAGTTTCAGTTCACAGTTTATGTACAGGTGGTGAAGCTGTAATACGTACAAAATCACATCGAGGTTTGGGTATAGAGTACATCTGGCTATAGATGACTAAAGCACATCTGCTGAATTGATTGTGGAGGCAGAATCACTAACCCCACCAGATGGTATCTTATGTGTAGGAAAAAGCAAGTCTGGGGCCATTTATCTTTCAAGGAATATAGTGACTCACGCAAGAGACATGGGGCTCTATTCTGTTTTGTCTTCAAAGCATCCCTCCAGAGAGCTGCCCATTGTCACAGAGCCAGCAGCTTGTGAATCCACTCAAGCAGAAATGAGCAAACATAACTTCTTACATTTGCTACTTAGGCTCACCCAGGAGAGGAAGCAGCCCCAGGTGCCAGCTGTGTGTTGCAGAACACTGGACCTGGAGCCTCAGCCTGGGGGTCAGTGTTGGCTGCTGCTCCTGGACAAGTCAGTGGGCCTCTCTGAGCCTCAGTTTCCTCATCTGTAGAATGGGGATTAGAATGCTACCTACTGGGCCAGGCACCGTGGCTCACACCTATAATGCCAACACTTTGGGAGGCCAAGGTGGGTGGATTGCTTGAGCCCAGGAGCTCGAGACCGGCTTGGGCAACCTAGGGAGACCCCGTCTCTACAAAAGAATTTAAAAAATTAGCCAGGTGTCGTGGCACGAACCTGTGGTTCCAGCCACTTGGGAGGCTGAGGCAGGAGGATCATTTGAGCCCAGGAGTTGGAAGCTGCAGTGAGCCACGGTTGAGCTACTGCACTCCAGCCTGGGTGCAGAGCAAGACCCTGTCTCAAAAAACAAAACAAAACAAAACAACAACAACAACAAAAAACCAGAAAACCAAGAATGTTACCTACTGCGTTGGGGTTTTTAGAGGATGAAATTAGATGATCAGGACATGAAATGCGTAGTGCAGTACTGGGCCTAATAAATGTGCAACATTATTATTTGAAACCAGGGCCTGTGTGCATATTGGCAGATGAGGATCCTGTCTCTAGAGGGGTCCACCCCAGCTGGCCAGATACACAGTAAGGAATGAGCCGAGTGGGAGCAGGGGAAGTTTCAGGTGATTTTTCCATGAAATGATGGACACAGGGCGCTGGCCTAGTGTCTGTGCTGGAGTAGGGCCCTGCGGGCCTCCAAGCCTGGGAGGGTCAGAGGCCTGAAAACCACTCAGGCCCTTCCAGGAATCTTTGGTTGGGAACTCTAGGGACTCTGTAGGACACGGTGTGGGAACAGAGCAGGATGGGGGCAGTTACCCACACCTCCATTCCACTCCTCCTGCAGGGTAAGACCTGCTCAAGTCCCGCCTTCAGGCCGGATTGCCCAAACCTTTCCTCAGTCTCCCTGCCTGGCCACATGGACTCCCCATCCCCGTAAAAACCTCCTGTGGTTCTCCTGACCAGGATGGGTGGGTTCCTTGGGCCTTCTTGCCTTGCTGGGCTGGGCCCTTCTGAAGGACAAGGGTCTCCCAGGTGCTGATCCTCCCTGTGGGCCTCAGCTGCCAAAGGACTCTGAGGACACTGACATTCGGGAGAGCCGGCATCTTCTCTGGGTCCCTGATGTGGGTTCAGAGGTGGCCCCCCAAAGATATGTCCACCTAGAACTTCAGAGTATATGACCTTATTTCGAATAAGGGTCTATGCAGATATAATTTTTTTCTTTTTTCTTTTTTTTTTGAGATAGTCTCACCCTATCACCCACTAGGGCTGTGTAACAGAACACCACAGACTGCAGGGCTTAAGCAACATAAATTTCTTTTCTTTTTTTCTTTCTGTTTTTTGTTTGTTTGTTTTTGGTTGCCCAAGATGGAGTGCAGTGGCACGCTCTCGGCTCACTGCAACCTGCGCCTCCCGGGTTCAAGTGATTCTCCTGCCTCAGTCTCCCGAGCAACTGGGACTACAGATGCACACCACCATACCTGGCTAATTTTTTGTATTTTCAGTAGAGACAGGGTTTCACCATGTTGGCTAGGATAGTCTTGAACTCCTGACCTCAAGTGATCCACCCGCCTTGGCCTCCCAAAGTGCTGGGATTACAGGCGTGAGCCACCATGCCCAGCCTTTCTGCAGATGTAATTAAGGTAGGGTAATGATCTCAAAATGAGAGCATCCTGATTTAGGGAGGGCTTTAAATCCAATAATAGGTGTCTTATAAGATACAGAAAAGGACACACCACAGAGACACAAAGAATTAGGGAACATGGGCCAGGAGTGGTGACTCACACCTGTAATCCCAGCACTTTGGGAGGCTGAGGTGGGTGGATCACCTGAGGTCAGGAGTTTGAGTCCAGCCTGGCCAACATGGTAAAACCCCGTCTCTACTAAAAATACAAAAAAAAAAAAAAAAAAAAAATTAGCCAGGTGGTGCGTGCCTGTAATCCCAGCTACTTGGGAGGCTGAGGCAGGAGAATCACTTGAACCCGGGTGGCAGAGGTTGCAGTGAGCCGAGATCACGCCACTGCACTCCAGCCTGGGCAACAGAGCAAGGCGCTATCTCACTGAAAAAAAAAAAAAAGCAAGCAGGGAACGTGATGACAGGGGCAGAGAGGACTGATGAAGGATGGCAGGCAGCTGCTAGAAGCCAGAGGAGAGGCATAGGAGGGACAGATTTTCTGTCAGAGCTTCCAGAAGGAAGCAACCCTGCCAACACCTTGATCTTGGACTTCCGGTCTCCAGAACTAGAGGCTAGAAGTTTCAATGGTTTTAATCATACCGTTTGTGAGCAGTTACTACAGTGGCCCTAAGAAATGAACACAGACTGGGCGTGGTACCTCATGCCTGTAATCCTAGCACTCTGGGAGGCCGAGATGGGTGGATCACTTGAGGTCAGGAGTTTGAGACCAGTCTGGCTAACATGGTGAAACCCCGTCTCTACTGAAAATACAAAAATTAGCCGGTGTAATGGCATGCACCTGAAATCTCACTTACTCGGGAGGCTGGGGCACGAGAGTCGCTTGAACCTGGGAGGCAGAGGTTGCAGTGAGCTGAGATCACGCCACTGCACTCCAACCTGGGTGACAGAGCGAGACTCTGACTCAAAAAAAAAAAAAAAAAGAAATGAATACAGTTCACAGTTGCCTGGATGAATGATGAATGAGGTGCTGGGGTGGCCACGTGACGGCTGTTTGCTCACGGTCAAGTCCACAGTTTAGCTCTTAGCTTCAGTTGGGAATTAATTTTCTGGGGCAAGCAGAAACCTCAGTGTCCTGGGCTGAACTGTGTCCCTCCCCAAATTCACATTTGGAAGTCCTAACCTCCAGTACTTCAGAATGCAACAGTCCTTTGAGATAGTCTTTAAAGAGGCAATTAAGTTAAAACAAGGCCTTTCAGGTGGACCCTAATCCAATACGACTGGTGTCCTTACAAAAAGGGGAAATTTGGCCACAGACCTGTGCACGTACAGAGGAAAGTCCAGGTGAGAACGCAGCGACAACACGGCCACCCGTGAGCCAAGGAGAGAGGTCTCGAAAAAACCCAGCCCTGCTGACGCCTCAACCTTCACCTCCAGAAGTGCGAGGAAGCTAATTTCTGTGGCTTAAGCCACCCCATTTGCGGGACTTTATGGCAGCCTGAGCAGACTAACGCGCTCATCATGCCAGAAAATTCCTTGCTGGGCTTGAGGTGGAGTGGGGGGAAGGAAACTCATCCCTGGCCCTCCATCCTGAGATTCCTGAACTCCAAAGCTCCCCTCTGCTTGACCTCAGTGCTCCAAGCTGTAAATGCAGGTTTGTCTTACTGGCCAAAGCAGCCTCTCAAGATGACACGTTGGGGAGATGAGGTCTCCCACAGATGGGAGGGGTGGGCAGCAGGCAGTCCCCCCAACCCTCTGCCCTGGTCACCGACAAGCTGAGACAGCCTCATGGACCTTGGTGTCTGGCCACTCCGGCATCTGATGTATCTTGGGGTTTTATAATCCTGGGGGTTCATCTGTCCTAGGTGTACTAAATTCGGGAGCTCATGGCTTGCAGGCATCACTTATGGTAGTAAGAGGAAGATTTTTCTTTTTCTTTTTTTTTTATTTGAGATGGAGTCTTGCTCTGTCACGCAGGCTGGATTGCAGTGGCACGATCTCGGCTCACTGCAGCCGCCACCTCGCAGGCTCAGGTGATTCTTGTGTCTCAGCCTCTCAAGTAGCTGGGATTACAGGCACGTGCCACCACGTCTGGCTAATTTTTATGCTTTTAGTAGAGATGGGATTTCACCATATTGGCCAGGCTGGTCTCAAACTCCTGGCCTCAGGTGATCCACCCACCTCTGCCTCCCAAAGTGCAGGGATTACAGGCGTGAACCACTGTGCCCGGCCAGTAAGAGGAAGATTTAGATAGTGCGTATCATGTGCCATGCACTATTCTTATTTTATTTATTTTATTTTTTGAGATGGAGTCTTGCTCTGTCCCCCAGGCTGGAGTGCAATCGCGCGATCTCGGCTCACTGCAACCTCTGCCTCCTGGGTTCAAGCGATTCTCCTGCCTCAGCATCCTGAGTAGCTGGGACTACAGTCACGTGCCACCACACCTGGCTGATTTTTTGTATTTTTAGTAGAGACGGGGTTTCACGGTATTAGCCAGGATGGTCTTGATTTCCTGACCATGTGATCTGCCCACCTCAGCCTCCCAAAGTGCTGTGATTAGAGGCATGAGCCACTGTGCCCGGCCCCACCATGCACTATTCTAAGAGCTCCATATCTCTTACTCTTCGAGTTCTCAAAACCATCCTGTAAGGTAAGGTTATTATCCCCAGTTTAGAGATGGGGCATTTGAGGCACAGAGAGGTTAACTGACCTGTCTCGGGCCACACAGCTATCAAGGGACCAAGTCAGGATTCGAACTCAGACCACCCTGAACTCCAGAGTCTGTCCTTTTGAGTTGCATCACATGCCCCTTGGTAGACATCTGTGCTGACATTTCTCTCCTCCTCTGCTGGCATTGGGTGGACTCCTATTTTCCTCGGGAGGCAGCTTAGCCAGGAGGAGTGGCAAAGCCTGGATTGGGCTGAGTGAGCCCCTATGTGGCCCCGCACTACATAACCTGACACTGAGCTCTGGGCCTTCCTTCCCTTCCTCCCTGGCTGACAGGGGTTAGAGGTGGGGTCGCTGCCCCACTTGCTGTGAAGTTGGGGGAAGGGGATCATAATGCTTTGCTGATCACACACCCTGGCACACTTGCACACACACACCCCCTTACACAGCCTTGAGCACACACCTACCCACCCACATGCACACACCCACACCCACACACCGTCACACATTTGCACACACAACCTCAAGCACGCAGAACCTCACACACACATCCTTGTGCACACACACCACGTGCATGCGCACATAATCTCAGGGGCACAAGCCCTCGCTGCTCTCACACACTCATACACTTACACACACACACCCTAGACACACTTGTGTGTACACCAGCTCACACACACACCCCACTCTCATACACTTGTGGACACACAGCCTCGAGCCCACAGGTCCCTACTTTTGAGGGCACGAGCCCTCTTGCACGCCCTCACACTGCCTCCCTTACACTCCCTCACATGTGTGCACATGCATACACACACGCACACACACACGCACGCACGCACACACACACATGCACACACACACGTGCTGCAGGAAGCCCTGTCATTGTCAGTGTGGCCCCAGAACTTAGTCATTTAATGACCCACTGGGCCGTGTTTCTTTCATGGAAGCCAACACTTGGCTTTTTCTTTACCGAGATCTTCTCACTCAGTTTCTCTCAGTCTCACTTTTCATTTTGACTGGCAAGGAGTTTTTTACAATCTCTTGTGGTTTTAACAGCACCAGCGGCTACAACTCAAACCTCAAGCATCCAGGGCCACCGCCTGCCTCTCCGATCGGTCTGTTCTGGCTGGGAGAAGCCCAGGGCTTCCCTGCTTGTCAGCCCGGCCGCTTGCCCAGCAGTTTGTGAGATGGAAGGTGGAGAGAAAGAACTGTGGGGGTGAGAAGTGACGTCACCATAGGGGCTGGGGTTGTGGACAGGCCCCCGTCAACCCTCTCCCGCCACCCCCAGAGCACCAATGCGTCATCTTGGAGTTTCTTTAGTGCTTAGGCAGATGAATTCTGACGTGACAGCTGGGAACCCCTGCGGGGGAAGTTGGGGTCAACAGCTGATCCCAGAGGCTCCCGGGGGCACTGACACCTGGGAGCCCCAGCTGTGTTGCCCCTTTTCCAGCCATCAAGTTTGGGGGCTCCAAGCTGACATTTATACCCACTGCCTGCAGCCGTGTGAAGTCTTTCAGACTGAGTTCAAGTCCTGTTTCACCATTGTCAGCAGAGTCACTCAGCAAGGTGCTCTGTCCCCTCCTGTGGAAAAGAGGGTGACCCAGAGGTACGCAGATTGTTAGATAGGTCCTAAGGTTTGAAAAGTCTTAGAGCATTGCCAGGTATGGTGGCTCACACCTGTAATCCCAGCACTTTGGGAGGCTGAGGTGGGCAGATCATTTGAGCCCAGGAGATGGAGACCAGCCTGCCTGGGCAACATAGGAAGACCTCCATCTCTACAGAAAATACAAAAATTAGCCGGGCATGGTGGTGCGTGCCTGTAGTTTCAGCTACTCAGGAGGCTGAGGTGGGAGGATCACTTGAGCCAGGGAAGTTGAGGCTGCAGTGAGCTGAGATCATGTCACCTCACTCCAGCCTGGGCAACAGAGCCAGAAGTTGTCTCAAAAGAGAGAGAGAAAAAAAAAAAAAAAAAAAAAAGAAAGAAAGAAAGAAAGGAAAGAAAGAAAAAGACAAAGGAAAAAAAAAAGTCTTAGAACAATTCCTGGGATGAAGCAGATTCTTCCTGCTTAGGAACCTTTCAGATCCAAATCCATGACTCCCTTCTTCCTTCCAAGTTCTCTGGAGTTGAGCCCAGGCACAGAGGACACGGTTATTCGCTGAAACAGTAGGACATGTTGCTTTTTTCTTTTTTCTATGTGACTTTGGACAAGTCGCCTCACAACTCAACTTCATCTCTTTCTAAGCCTCCTTGTGGATATGGGAAATAAATGAACTCATGTGGAGAAGAGCCGTTATGGACTGAACTGTGCCTGCTTCTCCCTGCCAAGTTCATGCCCCCCAAATTCATAGGTTGAAGCCCTAAGCCCCAATGAGACAGGGCCTCTTTTTGTTTTTTGTTTTCGTTTTTGTTTTTGTTTTTTTAAGACGAAGTCTTTCTCTGTCATCCAGGCTGGAGTGCAGTGGCATGATCTCGGCTCACTGCAACCTCCGCCTCCCGGGTTCAAGTGATTCTCCTGCCTTGACCTCCCCAGAAGCTGGGATTATAGGCGCGTGCCAACAAGCCCGGCTAATGTTTGTATTTTTAGTAGAGACAGGGTTTCACCATGTTGGTCAGGGTGGTCTCAAACTCCTGACCTTGTGATCCGCCCGCCTCGGCCTCCCAAAGTGTTGGGATTACAGGCATGAGCCACCATGCCTGGCCAAGACAGGGCCTTTAAAAAGGTAATTAAGGTTAAGCGAGGTCCTAAGGGTGGGGCCTTCAGCTAATGGGATTGTCACACTCCTAAGAAGAGAAAAGGACACCAGGGATGCACACACAGAGAAAAGGCCCCTCAAGGACATAGCAAGAAGGTGATATCCTCAAGTCAAGGAGCGAGACCTGAGGAAAAAGCAAACCTGCTGACACCTTACTCTCAGATTCACGGCCTTGAGAATGATAAGAAAATAAATTTCTGGGCTGGGTGAAGTGGCTCACTCCTGTAATCCCAGCACTTTGGGAGGCCAAGGCGGGTGGATCACCTGAGGTCAGAAGTTCGAGACCAGCCTGACCAACGTGGTGAAACCCACGTCTCTACTAAAAATACAAAAATTAGCTGGGTGTGGCAGCAGGTGCCTATAATCCTAGCTACTCGGGAGGGTGAGGCAGGAGAATCACTTGAACCCGGGAGATGGAGGTTACAGTGAGCCGAGACTGTGCCATTGCACTCCAGCCTGGACAACAAGAGCGATACTTGTCTCAAAAAATAAAAATAAAAATAAAAATAAATAAATAAATAAATTTCTGGGCTGACTGCGGTGGCACACTCCTGTAATCCCAACACTGGGAGGCTGAGGTGGGTGGATCACCTGAGGTCAGGAGTTTGAGACCAGCCTGGCAACATGGTGAAACCCCCGTCTATACTAAAAATACAAAAATCAGCCAGGTGTGGTGGCACATGCCTGTAATCCTAGCTACTCGGGAGGCTGAGGCAGGATAATTGCTTGAACCCGGGAGACAGAAGCTGCAGTGAGCAAAGATTGTGCCATTGCACTCCAGCCTGGGTGACAAGAGCGAGACGTTGTCTCAAAAGGAAAAAAAAAAGGAAATAAATTTCTGTTGCTTAAGCCCTCCAACGTTTGTTGTTCTGTTATACTCAGCCCTAGTGGACTAATACAGGGGCTCCTATTGCAATGGCTGGTAGGCACCTAGGAGCTGCTGATCAATAGTAGCCGTGATTATTGTTTGCATAGCAAACAGTCTTGGAAGCTGGAGGTAGCATCTCCCACTGGGCTAGCGAGCAAATGTATTTACTTTCCAGGACAGTAAGGACTCCCTCCCGTCCCCTAGGGAGATGGCTATTCCAGGGTGATAAAGACAATGTCTTCTCAGGACAGAGGTTGAATAGGTTTGCCAGCAGCCCCTAATGAGATTGGGGGTCTCCCATGGTGTGTGCTCAGCACCAGCCTGGGCTGGCTCCTTACCCTGCTTGAAGGGATGTTAAGGGCAAGGGCAAGCAATGCAAATTCAGTGCTCATGCTATGTGCAGGGCTGCAGGTAGTAGACCCTCATTTTATTTTTTCTAGACAGGGTCTTGCTGTGTCACCCAGGCTGGAGGGCAGTGGTGCGATCATGGCTCACTACAGCCTCGACCTCCTGGGCTCAGGCTGTCCTCCCACCTCAGTCCCCCGAGTAGCTGGGACTACAGGAGTATGCCACCACACCCGGCTAATTTTTTTTTTTTTTTTTGTAGAGATGAGGAGTCTCACTTTGTTGCCCAGGATGGGCAGCTCCTGGGCTCAAGGGATCTGCCCACCTTGGCCTCCCAAATTGCTGGGATTATAGGCATGAGCCACCTTGCCCGGCCAGTAGTAAACCCTTTAAATCTAGCTGGGCTCATTGTCTCCTTAGCATCTGAATCTATGAGAATGTGGCAAGCCGAACTAATTGCTTGAAAAATTATTATTATTATTATTTTGAGACTGAATCTCTCTCTATTGCCCAGGCCGGAGTGCAGTGGCACAATCTCGGCTCACTGCAACCTCTGCCTCCCAGGTTCAAGCAATTCTCCTGCCTCAGCCTCCTGATTAGCTGGGAATACAGGTGCCCACCACCACACCCAGCTAATTTTTTTATATTTTTATTAGAAATGGCGTTTCACCATGTTGGCCAGGCTGGTTTCAAACTCCTGACCTTAAGTAATCCGCCCGCCTCAGCCTCCCAAAGTGCTAGGATTACAGGGGTAAGCCACCGTGCCCAGCCTATTATTATTTTTAATTTGAGATGGTTATATTCTTTTTTTTTTTGAGATGGAGTCTCGCTCTGCAGTGGCGCAATCTCAGCTCACTGCAACCTCTGCCTCCTGGGTTCAAGCGATTCTCCTGCCTCAGCCTCCCGATTAGCTGGGATTACAGGCACCCACCACCACTCCCAGCTAATTTTTTTTTTTTGCATTTTTAGTAGAGACGGGGTTTCACCATGTTGGCAAGGCTGGTCTCGAACTCCTGACCTTAAGTGATCAGCCCGCCTCGGCCTCCCAAAGTGCTGGGATTACAGGCGTGAACCACTGTGCCCGGCCTGCTCTATTTATTAATTCAATAAATATTTATTATGCCAAGCCCTGGTAATAAAGCATTGAGAAACTAGCATTGAGAAACTCCCTGCCCTCAGGGAGCTTGCCTTCTCAAGTCCAGAGCCTCCAGGGGGCTGCGTGAACCAGGTGCAAATACAGTGAGGCTTTGTGCTCCGGCATCTGAGGCCCAGGAGACCTGGGGGCCTGGAGGGAAAATGGTGGCCTCATTTGTCCTGTGGCCGGGCCCTGACTAGATGGCCACAAATTTAGAATAGATCCCTGTCTTTGTGGTATTATAGCTGGGTATCCTGGAGCTTCCTGTGCCAAGCATTTAGCATCTCAGATCTTTGCATAACTCTGTGAAGTCAGTGCCATTGTTATTTCCATTTGATGGATAAGAAAGGCAAGGCCCAGGGTGGTTAACCAGCTGGCTCCAAGTTGCTCAGCTGTGGCTGCAGTAAGAGGTGGGATTTGAACCCAGCTTTCTCTGACTTTACCAAATGCTTTTTTCCCCCAACACCTGGATACCTCTAATTACATTTTATTAATACAGCTTTTTTTTTTTTTTTTTTTTTTAAACAGAGTCTCACTCTGTCACCCAGCCTGGAGTGCAGTGGTGCAATCCTAGCTCACTGCAGCCTCGATTTCCTGGGTTTAAGCAATTCTCCCGCCTCAGCCTCCCAGGCAGCTGGGACCGCAGGTGAGCACTGTATTAGTCCTACATACCTGGCTAATTAATACTAGGATTAAAAAAAAAAAGTTTGAAGCAATGATCACATAAAACATGTTTTCTGTGTGCTGCTTATTTTGACCTGGGTTCTGAGGAAGGCGATGGGACCAGCTGCCACAAGGCGAAGCTGCCTTGCCACCTGGGGCCTTGCAGGGTTGAGCCCCCAGCACAGGGGCCCTGGTAGTTGAGCTCTGCCTGACCTGGTCATTCTGAAATCAGGGGCCCCTCCCAGGAAGGCTGCGGGCCCAGGAGAGCAGCGAGGCAGGCTCAGAATTGGGGCTTGAGATGACTCATCTGTGGCTATTTATTACCCGTCTCCATTTCTCGGTCTGATTGGGCTGCTCATGGCCAAGCCTCCCTCCCTGTTGGTGCTGAGTAAGCAGCCTGGACCCGTCCTGCCCCTCTGGCCTCATCTGGAACTCTCTCCTTTCCCTGTCAGTAACCCTCGGGCCCCCCTGGGGCCACTGAAAGTTCCCCCAGCCACCCTCAGCGAGCCCTTCCCAGCAGTCCCACTCTTGCTGTTCTCACCCCTTTCTCCCCAGCCTGCTCCTTCTTTCAGGTCTCAGCTTGAGCCTCACCTCTGCCAGGAAGCCCTCACTGACCACTGCATCCACCCCACCACAGTCTGGGTAGGTGGCCGCTGACAGGTGCTCCTAAAGCCCCTGCCCTCCCTCAGTAGTCCCTCCTCACCCCAGCTGAAGGCAACGTCACTCTTCCAGTTTCCCAGGCCAAACCTTTGCCTCATTCTCGCACACATCCAATCCTTCAGTAAATCCCATCCCCAAAGTTCACCCCTCATCCGGCCCCTTCCCTCTCCCACAGCTCCCTCCTGGCCCCAGCCTCCACCCCCTCCACCCTGGATGCTTCAGTTGCCCCTGCCTGCTCTCCCCTCTCTCGTCCTCCCCCTCTTTTCCTGGGCCATCTATTTCCCACGCAGCAGCCGGAGTGACCCGGACAACCCAAGTCAGGCCATGCCCCTCCCTGACCCAAACTCCTAGTGGCTCCCATCTCTCTGAGGGCAAAAGCCTTGTTCACTGATGAACCCCAGCACCTATCCTGGGGCCTGGTACCCATATGCCTGTAGAAGTGTTTGTTTAAATGAATATTAATCCATGGCGTTGCCTCTTAAGCAGGGATGTGTTCCTTTCATCCGAGTGTTCTTGCTACTATAGGCACATTAGACACTGCAGCAAGAGCAGGTCTCATAGGAGTGGTCCTGGCAGAGCCCCAGGTCTTGCTGGGCACCAGGTCTGCTTGACAGACCACACAGGCCTAGATGGTCAAGTGCTGGTCCCTGGAATACAAGGAAGGGACCCCAGGGGTCAGTGTCTACCCATATCCGTAGATGCTATCAACAGGTTCTTTTTTTTTTTCTTTTTCTTTTTTTTTAGAGTCAGGGCCAGGCTGACTGTTATTCAGGCTGGAGTGCAGTGGCATAATCATGGCTCACTACAGCCTTGAACTCCTGGGCTCAAGCAATCTTCCCGCCTCAGCCTCCTGAGTAGCTTGGACCGCAGGTGTGCGCCATGACACCCGGCCGCCACCAATACGTTCTTTCCTTGGCTCAGTTCAATGGCCTCTGCAGAGCTGGAAGGCCTGGCTCAGAAAGAACCCTGGCGCCTGTGCAGTGTCAGTCCAAGCCAAGGCAGTGGCTGCTGTTTCCACTGCCAAGCATGAGAGTGGGATGCCAGCCAGTGGCCGGACTCAGGCCCCAAGGAAACACAAGGTGGGCTGCTGCTTTGGGGACGTTGTTTGGAGTCACTTGAAATGCAAGAGTGACCCCCAGAACACACAGGCCCCCCAGGAGGTGGATGTGGGGTAGACAGCACAGGCCATTTCTTGCTAAGCATTTATTTCCACACTATCTCCTTGGACAGATAACAGGATTGTTTTCAGGTAATAGGTAGATAATCTGGCCGGGCACTGGGGATGATGGATGCTGAGTCTGGGAGGCAAGTGTGTGCTCACACAGATGTGTACGTGTGTGTGCATGTGTGTGTGCCTATGTGTACGTGTGTGTGCATGTGTGTGTGCATATGTGTACGTGTGTGTGTGCAGCACTGAAACAGGCCGCTGACCGCTCCCAAAGCCCTGATGTTCCATCAGCCTCTGCAGTCACAGCCAAGCAGACCCTTGAGACCCCTGCCATCTGCCTCCCTTGCCAGACTCTGAAAGCTTGGGGTCAAGGCTTTGCTCCCCTGGTGACAGGCCTGGAAAAGGAAAATGATAGCAAGCAGCAAATGCACACAATAAAGCCGGGCGAGGGCAGAGGGGCCGGGTGGGGGCTCAGGAGGCTGGGGCCTGGGGGCTGTCCCTGCACTGACTGGCTGCGGGACTTTGGCTTCAGGGTCGGTATAACTGGGGTAGGGGAGCGGTTGCTGGATGTGGCGACCCCCACCTCAGCTCTCACACTCTGGCCAGTGTCTGATGCAAACCAGAACCCAGTGAAATCACCATGAGTCGATGGGGGTTATGGATGGTAACTGATGGGTTTTTCTCAGGCCAGATCACAGTTCCAGCCTTCAGGGGAAGGTCCCCATGAGTCTCCAGATCTAGCTGAGGCTTGAGTTGTGGCCACGCCTTAGTTTCTCCACATTGCCAGGGTTTTGTGTCTGGTGAGCCCCAGGCCAGACTGGGCCTTCAGGCCTCCTGCCTCCTGTTTGGAGGGAGGGATGATTCTGGGAGTGGGGCAGACCCACTCCCAGCCACACGGAGGGAATGACCAGGGAGATTCCAGAGGGATTTTCTGAATGAATGCCATATGCTGATGGGCAGCTCCTGCTAGGAACAGGGTCCCTGCTGGCACTTTCTGCAGGCACGCACGGCATGGATGATGGCGCAGATGGGCTGGCAGCATGGCTGTGTTCCGGGTTTCACTTTCAGAGCAGTACCTGCCCTTCTCAGCCTTGCTTGGTGTTCTTGGAACACCCCCAGACCAGCCCCAGAAGGTGGGTCTGACGTCCGCCATGTCTGCTAGGACCCCTGTCCTTGGTCATTCAAGTCATTCAATAAAGATTCATGAAGCCAAGCCCTGCTTATGTCAGTGGACCAGACAGACACAATCCCTGCCCCCCAGGCTTGGGTCCTGGCGGGGAAAGTTAGCAATGAGCAAATAAACGATGCCACACTGTGGTACGTCCCTGATGAACAGGGCGATGTGGCAGAGAGTGGTAACATCAGCTGGGGTGGTCAGGGAAAGCCTCTCTGAGGAGGTTCATCTGAGCCAACACCTGAAGATGAGCAGGGGCTGCGGTTTTAAAATGTGTGTGTGTTAATAGCTTCATTGAGGTATAATAGACACACAGTAATCTTGACCAACTTAAAGTATACCATTTTGTAAGTGTTGGCATGTATATACATCCTTCTCCACAACCAAGATGACCACTATATCTGTCACTCCAGAAGTTTTCTCAGAGGGACAACACTTTGCAGAGCTGGGGGAACAAGGTTTCAGGCGGAGGGACCAGCGAGCACAAAGGCCCTGGGGCAGGGACAAGCTTGGTGGCATCAGGAGAGAAAGGAGTCCACTAGGGAGTGTGACGGCCCCACCTGGGGCCTTCTCAGCCAAGGTGCTGAGCTCAGGTCTGAATCTAAGTGCTTCCACAACACCCTCTCGCCACACTGGGCCATCAGAATGCCAGGGCCTGCCCTCCACCAAGGCTCTTCTGAGAAACCAGCCCCTGCGACATCTGCCAGGGACTTAGCAAGGGGTTTCTCCAGGAATGATTTACATTTTAACTGGGACCTTCAATTCCTTGACCCAAGGGAGTGACTAGTGATGGAGCTTCAAGACCTGGATGGACCCTTGATCAGTTTCTTCCTCGGGGCTCTATGTTCTCAGCCTTCATGGGATCGGGTGTGCTGGTTTCTTGAAAATTCTGAGTTGCAAGTCATTATTTGAAGACAGGGGTGCCTGTGGCCCCTTCCAATCCTCCAGCGCTGGTCCTGGGCTGGGAGGCTCTTCCTGCCTGATTGTCAGAGACTCGGCCCATGTGGAGGAGACAGGGAGGGTGGGTAACGGGAAACACAAGGCCAATCCCCTTAGAGCAAACTCCCTTACAACAGATGGCTCTGGGGGAGCACAGAGCAGGTCCCAGGCACCAAGAAATGTGGGCTGTCCTTTGGCCATCAGGACGACAGGATTTGGGGATGCAAGTTTTAGCAACTGCGACCACCAGGGCAGAGGCTCACTCTAGACTCACAAACCTGGGTTTGAATCTGGAACTTACTGGATGGCTTAGGCCAATTTCTTCTCTGAGCATCCGTTTTCCCATGGATTTTTTTTTTTTTTTTTGACAGGGTCTGGCTCTATCACCCAGCCTGGAGTACAGTGGTGCAATCGCGTCTCACTGCAGCCTTGACTTCTAGGGCTCAAGCAGTCCTCCTTTCTCAGCCTACCAAGTAGCTGGGATTACAGTAAGTACCACCACACTTGGCTAATTTTTGCATTTTTAGTAGAGATGGGGTTTTGCTATCTTGCTCAGGCGGGTCTCAAACTCCTGGGCTCAAGCAATCTGCCCATCTTGGCTTCCCGAAGTGCTGAGATTACAGATGTGAGCCACCGCGCACAGCTTCCCTTGGACTTTTACTCTCAGACCTCCCTGCACGGACGCACCCATGGGTGCGCTCTCCTCGCCTGCACCTCCGATGAAGCTGCTGCCACCATCGGTTGGTTCCATTTCCTTCTTGCACTCAGTGTCTCTGGTTCCATGATTAATATTGGACTAGGCTTGGTTTCCTGAGAGTCTAAATGACTCACCTCCAACTCACCTCCATTTACAACGGCCCTGCTGAGCAAGAAGGTCTGGGGAAGACGGGGACTCCTCGATGGGGACTCTCAGCCCACGGGGTCATCCCCACCAGGCTGTGGGCCTTGGCCAAGTCTCTTTCCCTCTCTGGTCTCAGCTTCCTTCTTTGTGTCTCTGGGGGATGGAAGGAAATATTGGAAATCGGAAAGCCCAGCTGCTAGGCCCAGGAGTTCATGAGGGTTCACAGCCATGAGGCCAAGGTTAGGTGAAAGGTGCCTGAGCTGGGAGGCTGGCTGCCACTAAGGGAAGGGCTTGGGGGATGGGGGCCCCCTCCAGAGGCTCCAACTGAGAGAGCATGGCCTTCCCATGGTGCTAGTCACTTCAACCTGTTTAATCCTCACCAGCCCTTTGCAGTAGATCTTATCATTTTCACATTATAGATGAAGAAACGGAGGCTCAGAGAGGGTGAGCAACTTGCCCGATTTACACAGCTAGTAAATGGCAGAGATAGCATTTGACCAGGGCTGTCTGGTTCTAGGACCTCTGGCAGCCAGAGGAACAGAGCTGTAAATGCTCTGCAGGAGCCGCCAGGCCCAGAGGGATCCAGGCCTCCCCTCTTCCCCACCGGGGCCTTGCAACAAAAGGACTTCTAAGCAGATCATTGACCCTAGCCCCCCCATTTTACAGATGAGGGCACTGAGGACCCCCAAGAGAAAGTCATGCAGCTAAATGCCAACCTGGGCCACACTGGGGCTCCTGACTTTCCATCTAGTCTTTCCACACCTATCAAGCTGGAGCCAAGACTGAGCCCAAATCTGGTGCCAGAGGTTGGGGGAAGTGTCCCCACAGAGACTGTGTGACCAGCAGGCTGGCCCATGGAGGTGTAGGAAGTGGTCACCCACCTGACATCACCTGAGGGGCCAGGAAAGGCCCCAGACCCCCAAGGTTCCCTCCTGTGGGCCTGCCCTGCATGAGTCACCCCTTGGCTGGAACAGTGGATGTCATGATAGCATGTTTCTCAGAAAGGGGAACCCCCAGCCATGAGCATTTTAGCTGTGCTCTGGAATGGGAGGTCTGGGGCCATAGCAGGGGCCTGGATAGGCAGTGGGAGGGGGCAAAGGGAAGTAGAGCCCTTTCCATGTCTTTCTTGCATTTCCAAGAGCTTTCTATTTCCATATTTTATTCAAGGCCCATTACAACCTTCAGAGGGCAGCCCCGTCATGCTTCAACACACATCTGGCAGAAGGGGAAACTGATGCTCCCAGTGTTCCCCAGCCCCTGGTATTCATGCCCTTGTGCAGTCCGCTCCCACACTGGGGAGAGCCAGCCTGTATAACCAACAGAATACTGTGGAAATGACAAAATGTGACTTCTGAAGCTAGTTCATAAAAAGCATTGTGACTTCTGTCTTGCTCACTTGGGGTCACTTGCTCTGGAGGAAGCCAGCGCCATGTTGTGGGGACACTCAAGCAGCCCCATGGGACTGAAGCCTCCTACCCACAGCCGTGGGAGTGGCTAATCCTGGAAGCAGATGCTCCAGCCCCACTCATGCCTTCAGATGACTGCCGCCCTGGCCCACATCTTGATGGCAATCCCTGAGCCAGCATCACCCTGTCAAGTCTCTCCCAAATTGCTGACTCACAGAAACAGCGCAATATAATGTTTATTGTTTTCAGCCACTAGGTTTTGAGGCACATAGCAATAGATAATAATACATTCAGAGAGGAGAAATGACTTCCCAAAGTCACATGGCCAGACCAGGACTTATACATCAGTGCTCTTTCTCCTGGGGAAAGCAAGGGTGAGAGAGGCCTGGGGAGGGAAAAGAAGGCAGCTGAGGCTTCAGAGTCAGACAGGGTTGGAGTAAAATCCTAGCCCTGCCACCCTCATGCTGTGTGACCTCAGGCAAGTGACTTAACTACTCTGAGCCTCAGTTCATTTATAAAGTGGGGATAGCAATACTGACTTGAAATCTTGATGCCAGGATTAAATGTCTGACCAAGGGCCTGGTACACAGCAGGAGCTCAATGAATGACACTGTTAATGTTACTATGCAGAATCTTTAAGAGCATCCCCGAGGGCCTCACAGCCTTCCCTCCGGCCCATGGGAAGGGGCACAACAACCCTAGTTCTGGAGAGCCAGTGCCCCTTTGCTTAGTTTCCAACCAGGCTTGGTCTAGGGGTGTCATGCTTGTGGGTGTGCATTGCTGGGGTTCACCCAGGCAGCTGAGAACCCCTAATGTTGGTGCCTCAAAAGGGCAGGGAGATCTGGGGATGTGAGTTGGAGGGAGCCTGACATGGGTCCTGCCGATTAGGACTGGTGGAGGCCAAGGGTGACCCAGAGAAGCCTAATGGAGAGTCCTACTGCTACCAAGGCTCCCAAGAAAGTTGCTCAGAAAAGGTGCACCTGCGGCTGGGCGCGGTGGCTCTCGCCTGTAATCCCAGCACTTTGGGAGACCAAGGCATGCAGATCACTTGAGGTCAGGAGTTCAAGACCAGTCTGGCCAACATGGTGAAACCCTGTCTCTACTAAAAATACAAAAATCAGCTGAGTGCAGTGATGCGCGCCTGTAATCCCAGCTACTCGGGAGGCTAAGCATGAGAATCGCTTGAACCTGGGGAGGGGGAGGTTGTAGTGAGCCGAGATTGCACCACTGGTCTCCAGCCTGGGCAACAGAGTGAGACTCCATCTCAAAAAAAAAAAAAAAAAAAAAAAAGAAAGAAAGAAAGAAAAGGTGCACCTGGACCTATTGAAGAAGAAAGGCCCCAGCCTCCCCTCTCTGATTTCCAGCCTCCTACCTGCCAGCTGCTGCCTGGGCCAGAAAGAACCCTTTATCTGCTAAGGGTATTTTGGGGCCATTTGGGACTCGGGTTCCCAGCTGTTGGAGGAAGTCCCTGAATTTCCTGAACCAAGTTGGGACCTTGTGTCTTGCTCAGCATCACTTTGGGGACACAGATTCCCAATTCCCCTTGGATGGCTTCCTACTGCATTCATCTTCCTCACCTTTCCTCCAAAAAGCCCGCCGAGCTGAGACTGTGTGAGCAAGCGCTCCTCGCTCCCCAGTCTCCTGTAGCCCCTCGGGCTTGGCTTCCTTCCACAGCTTGCTCTGGAGGGCCCCACGACCCCACAACAAGGACTGCTGCTGTGCCTTGCACAGAGCCTAGGGACTTCCCCTTCTACTCTTCAAAGCACTTTCATACCACCTGAAACCTGCCGAGGGCACCCGGGGGCTCTGTCCGCTGCCTGCTCTTAAGAGTCCCATGAATGGCTGTTTTCCTTGGTTGCTACCAGCCCATCTCCCCCTGGGATCCAGCTGGCTCCCTGGCCACAAAATGTGCCTTCCCTCCACTTAAGCCATGTGTCAGCTACTTTCCTGTGCGCCCTGGGGGAATTCTGGTTCTCAGGAGTACACAGTTTCCTGGGGCAGAGGGATACATGAACCAGTCATTATGGTTATGACACGATGAGATCAGATCTAGAATTGCGGCACAAAAAATGACAGAAACCACTTTTTGACTGGGAAGAGGGCTGGGGGACAGGAGACACTGCCAGGAAAGCAACAAGGAGGAGGTGGCATTGGAACAGGTTAGGAAGATGATCAGGAGTCTGTGTGCGTCCCAGGTGGAGGCCAGTGTGGGCAAAGGCTGGCAGGGGTGAGAAGGCTGCACATTTGGCTGGAGTATAGGTCCAGGAGAAGTAAAAAGGCACAAGGGAGGAGTCAGCCCCTGCCAGGCTGTGAGCAGACTTGTGCACCCTTGCATTTGGGTGACTCTGACCCAGGGGAGCCACTGCAGGGGTTCATTTCCTGCAGAATGGGCATAAAAGTAGGACCTTGTTCATGGGGTTTTCGTGAGGATACAAGAAACCAATGCCTGAAAACTCTTAGCACAAAATAAGCACTCAAAGGTAGCTGTTATTGTTATCATTAAATGAATAATACAATTTTCTACGTGGTGCAGGTACTCTGCCAAAACACACACCATACTTCCACAAGGGTTCTCTACAGGGGAGTGTCTTGGTGAGATGTGTGTGCTAGAAAGGTCTCTTTGGAAATCCATGGAGGGAAGGATATGAGGGAGAGACAAGTTTCCACAACATCTATAGATTTATCCTTTTTAATGGATGTGCAATATTCCATTAAATGGATGTACCACAATTTCCTTAATCATTTCTTGTTGTGAATCTCAGAGTATTTCAAAAATTTATAAATAATATATAAGGAAATGTTACTGTATAGTTTTCTTTTTTCTTTTTCTAGTTTTCCAGTTAAATTATTTCCTTAGTTTTTCTTCACTGAGGTGAAATTACTGAGCCACTCACAAGTAGTACACATTTTTTTTTTTTTTTGGCTTTTGCTAAGAATTGCCATACTGCTTTCTGAAAAGGGTTGTAACATTTACCAGCAGAGTATGAATGAGTATTCTGGTCTCACCACAACTTTGGGGTTGGATTTACCAAAATTGTTTTTATAAAGCAAAAAAAAAAAAAAAAAAAAATGATGATTGAATAGATCTAAAAGGTTATCAAAGGTTGCTTGAATTTGCATTTCTTCAATTACTAAAAAGGTTAAACTTACAAAACTTGTAATTGATTTTTATTTGTATTTCTCCTTGTGCAAGCTATTTTGATGCTGTTGTTCATTTATTTATTCAAAACACCAGCCCTTCTCTCTCTCTCTTTTTTAATTAAATAAAAAATAGAGATGGGGTCTTGCTACGTTACCCGGGCTGGTCTCAAACTGGGCTCAAGTGATCCTCCAACCTCGGCCTCCCAAAGTGTTGGGATTACAGATATGAGCCATGTCACCCAGCTGCCAGCTTTTCTACTTTTGTAGTAGAAAGCTCTGGACTGGGAAGCAGGTGTCTTGCGTTCCTCCTGTCCCTGTCTGGTTCTGTCATTATCACAGGCAGGTCACTTCCATAATTGCTTACCTCATTGTTTAACATAGTCCCAGCTCAAACAGCCTAAGTTACTGGGCCTGGTACATCCAGAGGAGAGTCTGGAAGTGGGTCTTTTGGGAAGGGGCATGATGGAGCAGTTTTCCCAAGTGGAGTCCAGCAGCCCCAGGAGGGTTGAGCATGGAGTGGTCAGTTGTGGAGACCTTGCTGGGAAGTTCCTGGTGGGAGGTTATCACTCCTACCCTATAGGGCCTTCACCTGATGGAGGCCTGGTACCTCGCAGGACAGATCAAGGTAGACACAGAAGCCAGAGTATCCTTAGGCTATTCTGGGCTCAGGGAAAATAACTGGCCCACCCTTAATTAGAGCACCTAGGACTGCCTGCCTACTTCTGAGCCTTGGCTTTCACATCTGAAAACCAAACAAAATGAGTCAAAAGAACCCTTGACCTGTGGCCCACCCAGCAGATGCTCAACACAGACACACGGAATGTGGAATAAAAGGAGCAAAGAGAAAACCCAGGGGATGGGGAAGCACTGGAAGGGAAAATCATTCACCAGCAAATGAGAACATAGTACGAGGAGGCTTGAATCATTTCTGTTAGGTGAGAGTGCCAGCCGCCTCCTCCAGGAAGAAAACTCTAAAGGGTCAGGCCTCAGGGAAATAAAATGATCTATACCATCCATCAGTTCCTCCAACATTCAGTCCATCCATCTACCAATCCACCCACCCATTTACCCACTCACCTGCTGCTCATCCATCCATCCATCCATCCACCTATGCATCCATCCATCCATCCATCTATGCATCCATCCATCCACCCATCCACCCACCCATTTACCCACTCACCTGCTGCTCACCCATCCATCCATCCATCCATCCATCCATCCATCCATCCATCCATCCACTTATGCATCCATCCATCCATCCATCCATCCACTTATGCATCCATCCATCCATCCATCCATCCATCCATCCACCTATGCATCCATCCATCCATCCATCCATCCATCCATCCACTTATGCATCCATCCATCCATCCATCCATCCATCCACCTATGCATCCATCCATCCATCCATCCATCCACCAATTTATCATCCACTCACTGATTCATTTTACAGCAAATGCTTATGAATGGGGATGGGTGGGTGATGGTTGCTTTTTCTGCAGTCTCCCTAGGCCAGTTGTCCCTTCCAAAGAATCTCAAGGGCATGGGAGAAGGTCCTGGCTGATGGTGTCAGGGACAGGAAACTACTCACATTTCACCGTTTCTTGGGGCAGGAGTGGAGGTGGGGGCATTGGAACCCCCTTGGGGCCTCCTAATATCCTGTGAGTCCCCGCCTCCAGGGCCAGAAGCTGCCTGCCTCCGCTCCCCGCAGCCCAGGTGCGGCGGGCAGCACACTCCCTAGAGCCAGGACCACTAGTTCCGTCAAATCCGGGGCGGGCCATTCAAACAGCTAAGGGAGGCGTCTCCTAGTGTGCCTTTTCCTGAGTCATCTCTGCACGTGTTTGCCCCCTTTTTTCTTCGCTGCTTGTAGCTAAGTGTTCCTGGAACCAATTTGATACGGGAGAACTAAGGCTGAAACCTCGGAGGAACAACCACTTTTGAAGTGACTTCGCGGCGTGCGTTGGGTGCGGACTAGGTGGCCGCGGCGGGAGTGTGCTGGAGCCTGAAGTCCACGCGCGCGGCTGAGAACCGCCGGGACCGCACGTGGGCGCCGCGCGCTTCCCCCGCTTCCCAGGTGGGCGCGGGCCGCCAGGCCACCTCCCGTCCGGCCCCGGGGATGCGCGTCCTCCTCGCCGCGCTGGGACTGCTGTTCCTGGGGGCGCTACGAGCCTTCCCACAGGTAAGCGGGTGACGGGCGCCTGGGGAGGTGCCGGCGGTCCAGAGCCCGGACAGTGTGGGGTGCGTGGGACGCAAGGGAGGACACTCCTCACCCCGTTCCCTGCCCAGCTGGAGCGAGGGGGCGCGGGTGACAAGCAGGAACAGCGGAATATGCTAGCACCCACAGGTGGGAGGCTGGCTGAAGGGCTAGTGGGGGGGGGGCGCCTCCTTCTCACCCCGCGATGGCTGGGACTGATTCATTCATTCAGTGTGAATTGGACTGAGAGCACTGCCATACGCGGGAGGCGCTCTTTAGCCCGCCTACCTGCGGGCCCGTCGGGGTCCTGGGCAGATCAGGTGAGGCCGTGGGAGTAGTGGGCAGGCCAGATGGGGCCTCCCTTAGCCATGGGAGGTTGGTCGTCCGCGCTCTACCCTGTTGTGTGCGCGGTCCCCTGTTTGCCCCCTTCCTAAGCTGGCCACTGGCTGGAGGGTCAAGGAAAGGAGGGAGAGTTGGCTGTGGGTGAGAGTGGAGTGAGGGTGCAGGACCACCGGGATTAGCTTCCCCAATCCGCGTCCGGCAAAGCAACGCTGTGGATTGAAATCGCTGGAGCACGTGGTGGGCATTTGCCCCTGGAAGAAGGTCAGTGGTGGGGCTGAAGTCTATGGTGGGTTGCCTCAGAATTGAGTTTGGGGACTGCTTTAGGAAAACTGAGCACTTACCAGTGGCCAGCGCCAAATTAATCACTGTGGGGAGAATGCAAAGTAACCAGGCGTGTTTCACGGAGCCCAGGGGCTGCTGGAGAGAGAGGCCCTCAGCTGACCCAGGACCCCGGTGGACCCCTGCATAGAACCATAGTAGGTGCGAGTGGATGCCTGCTGAATGATACAGAGGGAAAGGAAGGAGCAGGCTGTTAGTCCAGCGGTGGGTCACGGTGGGGGAGAGGGAAGACCCAGTTCCCCTTTAATCCTACAGGAAGAGAGGACTCCATGCTATGGATCAATTCTAGTCATCTGAACCTTAAGCAGTGGGAGGAGAGTGGCAGAGTGGGCTTTAGGCAGGAGGGAGGAACTATGCCCTCTTCCATCTCCAACGGGCAATGTGAGGTATTCCCCCTTTCCCCCCAAGAGGGCAGAGGGGACAAAGCTCTGGCTACAGACACCCTGTCCCAGCTCTGCAAGCCCTCACCTGGGGGAAGGTAAGAGTTTGGGGTGCCAAGGTCTTGGGGAGATGAAGGGAAGGAAGGGATGTGAGAGGTGCTTGGGGGGCTTTGCTGGTTTGGTTTGGCGGCTGAAGCTCATGTGCTTCCTTTCTGTAGAGTGAAGCCCCCTCCACCTTTTTTATGTTAGAGACAGGGTCTCACTCTGTTGTCCAGGCTGGAGTGCGATCATAACTCACTGCAGCCTGAACTCTCATACCAAACCTTTTTTTTTTTTTTTTTTTTGAGACTGAGTCTCACTCTTGTTGCCCATGCTGGAGTGCAATGCTCGATCTCGGCTCACTGCAACCTCTGCCTCCCGGATTCAAGTGATTCTCCTGCCTCAGCCTCCCAGGTAGCTGGGATTACAGGCATGTGCCACCACACCCGGCTAATTTTTGTATTTTTAGTAAAGATGAGGTTTCACCATGTTGGTCAGTCTGGTCTCGAACTCCTGACCTCAAGTGATCCTTCCGTCTCGGCCTCCCAAAGTGCTAGGGTTACAGGCATGAGCCACCACACCCAGCCTCCCATACCCTTTTTAAAATAAAAATACTATATATTTAATTGCACAAGGAATATATAAATATATTCTCAAAGCAAAACTATAAACGCTACAGATAAAGCCAAGTCTTTTGACACCACCTCATCCTGATCCCTTCAAAGATGTAACCACCATAATTGATTTGGTGTGTTTCCTTTGCAGACCTTTATAAATGCATGTCCATATTTATATTGTTTTAATAGACATATATAGTTTTCCATATACTATACCCTACGGTACATATGGTTCTTCATTTGGCTTTATAATGTCTATGAGGCATCTTGGTGAGCTTTCCATGCTGAAACTTACAGATCCTCTGCCTATCTTTTAAAATGCTATGTGATCTTTTGCCAAATGGGATGTTTCATAGTTTATGTATGTCCTGGATGGATGGGTGCTAAGGTTGCCACCATTGTTCTTTCTTTCTTTCTTTGTTCGCTACTACAGTGCACAGCCCTATATGGATGCTTTTGGAAATAAATGTCTGTGATTCTTTCCTAGACAAGAGACTGAGAAGAGAATACTGAGGTTGCAGGGCGAAAATGCATTCAAATTAAAAGACACCACCGAACTGCCTTCCAGGGTGGCTGGACAATTTACCCTCCCGCTAGCAGTGCAAGAGAGTAGTAACTTTCCCACATCCTAACCGACATTTGATCTTATCAGCATTTTAATTTTTCTCAATGTGATTAGTGAAAAGGGTTATATCCTTGTTGCCTTAATTTGCATTTCTCGCCTACCGGGGAAGCTGAGCATCTCTCTGGGCTCAGGCACTAGGTCATTTCTTGGCAGGAGTCAGGGAGTCTTTGGGGAAGGGACTACCTGCCCAACACAGTACTCCTTTTTGCCCCTCAAGCCTTCTCCCACTTCTGTTTTTTCCAGTAAAGTTTCGGGAAGCTCGTTATTTAAAAAAAAAAATCCCAAATTAGGGCTTGAATTTCCTTGAGTTTAAATTTTTTTTTTTTTTTTTGAGATGAAGTCTCCCTCAGCTGCCCAGGCTGGAGTGCAGTGGCACGATCTTGGCTCACTGCAACCACCCTCTCCCGGGTTCAAGTGATTCTACTGTCTCAGCCTCCCTAGTAGCTTGGATTACAGGCACTTGCCATCATGCCTGGCTAATTTTTGTATTTTAGTAGAGATGGGGTTTCATAATGTTGGCCAGGCTGGTCTTGAACTCCTGACCTCAGGAGATCCATCCGCCTCGGCATCCCAAAGTGCTGGGATTACAGGCGTGAGCCACCGCCCCCGGCCTAAATTTTTTTTTTATTTTTTGGGACAGTCTCACTTTGTCTCCCAGGCTGGAGTGCAGTGGCGCAATCTCAGCTCACTGCAACCTCTGCCTCCTGGGTTCAAGTGATTCTCCTGCCTCAGCCTCCTGAATAGCTGGGATTATAGGCGCCTGCCACCTCACCCAGCTAATTTTTGTATTTTTAGTAGAGATGGGGTTTCGTCATGTTGGTCAGGCTGGTCTCGAGCTCCCGGCCTCAAGTGATCCTCCCACCTCGGCATCCCAAAGTGCTGGGATTACAGGCGTGAGCCACCGTGCCCATCCTGAAGTTCTTTTTTCATCTCTATTTGATTTTTCCCAAGACGCCATCATTTTTCGCCTGGTATTCTGAGGCAGGAATGCTTTCTTGCTAGCTGGCACCATCTGAGAGTTGGCCTCTGATGCTTCATATCACTGTCTTGTCCAATTGTGTTTTTTTGTAATATGACCCAGGATTAACTGGTGCATATCTGCAGAGAAAAATGTATTCCCCCATAGCTCCATCCTTTTCATCCAGGCACCATGTGGTGGGGTTGCGGGGCGGGGGAAGCCCCAGCCTTCCTGTGAACTCTGTAGACTTAGAAATTCCCCAACATCATGTTCCTTGCCAGTGCTAAGGCTAAACAAGCCTTCCTCCCACATCCATGTACCCCCAATTCCAGCCAGATGTAAGCATCTTTTCTCTGGGTTAGTGTGCAGGCTGGGACCAGGAAGGTTCTCATGAAAGTATCTTAGCTGGGGCCGGGCGCTGTGGCTCACACCTGTAATCCCAGCACTTTGGGAGGCCAAGACAGGCAGATTACTTGAGGCCAGGAGTTCAAGACCAGCCTGGTTAACGTGGTGAGACCCTGTCTCTACTAAAAATACAAAAATTAGCTGGGCATGGTGGCAGGCGCCTGTAATCCCAGCTACTCAGGAGGCTGAGGCAGGAGAATCGCTTGAAACCAGAAGGCGGAGGTTGCAGTGAGCCAGCACTCCCGCCTGGGTGGCAGTGAGACTGTATTTAAAAAAAAAAAAAAAAAAAAAAAAGAGGAATTTTAGCTGGGGTGATAGAAAAGCTCTATGTGTGACTCCTCCATCTAGCAATTTAACTTTAAAAGCTTAGCTAGTTACTCCATACAGTGGAGTGCTAATCGTGGAATTTCAGGGAGTGGCAAGAGGGCAGGAGAGATTTTCTGGTTTTGTTTTGCAAAGGGGACATTTCCAGGGCTGCTCAAATCCTGCAGGGAGGCAAGGATGGCGGGGGGGCGGGGGGGGGGACCTGGAGAGGAGGGGACCCTGAAGGAGTGGAAGGAGGGTCTGGCTTGTCTTAAAGCCATCCCTTCCCAGGGCGGCACTAGTGCTCTGGGGTCAGGGAGTCGTGTTACTCAGCTTGAGAGCAGTGAGTGCCGGAAGGAGGGGCGTTTACTGTAAGTTTCTGCTTCTGCTCCCACTCATATCTGACTTAGACTTGTTTCTTGAGCAGATTGTGATTCATTCTAAGGTTTTTATACTCCCTCATCACCCTTCTTCACATCAGGACAATCATCAGAAGGAAAATGGGGCTGAAGGATGACTGTGTCTGGCCCGGGGGAGTCCTGGAGGCTTGAGGGTCCTTGGCAATGATGGTAGATCAGCCCAGCCTGGGCCAGCTTGTCCAGCCGGTGCACTGACCCTGGGTGTGGCCCATCTGGGATCACAGTCCTCATTTCACAGACAAGGATTCAGTGCAGAGGCCCAGAGGTAGGGGAGAGTCTTGCCTACAGTTCCAGGACTGGTCGGGGTAGAGCCCACCACAGACTAGACACGCAGAATGTCAAAAAAAGGCAGCTCTCGGCCATACCAGTTCTCCACTTCTCTCTCTCCCCTCCCAGGTCCACCCAGGGGATACTGGGGTGGGGGTGGGGGACCTTCTTCCGGTATCTATGGTTGAAAACCACTGGGCATTCTCGTGGCCTTGCTGGTGGGGAGGGACTTTTTATACATGGCTCAGTCTAGTTACTCCCTGAATGCCTAAGTCTTTTGGTGACATGCAAGTATTCATGCATGCATGCATCCAGCAGATCTGAAATGAGCAGCTGTTCTGGGTCAGGCATGGCTCCAGGGACTTGCATTCAGCCTCTGCCTGTATGCCCCCCGTGACAGGATGCTTGCTCCTTGCTGAGGCAGCTCACACCATCCTGGGTTAGCTTTGGCATTTAGATGATCTTCATGATATGCTGAAATCTAGTTTCTTTTTCTTTCTTTTTTTTTTTTTTTGAGATGGAGTCTCTCTCTGTCACCCAGGCTGGAGTGTAGTGGTGCGATCTCGGCTCACTGCAACCTCCACCTCCCGGGTTCAAGCAATTCTCCTGCCTCAGCCTCCCAAGTAGCTGGGACTACAGGTGCATGCCACCATGCCTGGTTAATTTTTTGTATTTTTAGTAGAGATGGGGTTTCACCATGCTGGCCAGGCTAGTCTCTTAACTCCTGACCTCGTGATCCACCTGCCTCGGCCTTTCAAAGTGCTGGGATTACAGGCATGAGCCACTGCACCTGGCCTTTTTTTTTTTTTTTTTTTTTGAGATGGAGTTTCGCTCTTGTTGCCCAGGCTGGAGTGCAATGGCGCTGTCTTGGCTCACTGCAACCTCCATTTCCCAGGTTCAAGTGATTCTCCTGCCTCAGCCTCCCAAGTAGCTGGGATTACAGGTGCGTGCCACCACGCCTGGCTAATTTTTGTATTTTTATTAGAGACGGGATTTCACCATGTTAGCCAGGCTGGTCTCAAACTCCTGACCTCAGACAAGCCCCCCCGCCTCAGCCTCCCAAAGTGCTGGGAATACAGGGGTGAGCCACCACGCCTGGCCTGAAATCTAGTTTTGAAAATGAGTCACCTCCCTGTTCTTCAGAAGTGCCTCTGGCGATGTGAAGACTGTGACTTTGGGTCCCCGGAGTCTCTCAGCCAGTCACACACCTGTCCTCCAACATTTATTCCTCACGTAGCGTGAGCTCAAGGCTCCTCATCTGCCTGTTCTCTTCAATTCATTCATTCCATGAACACTTATTGAGCACCTTCTGCATGCCAGGAAGCACTCCGGGTGCTGCGAGTTCATCCATGCACCGCATAGCCAGGTCTCTGCCCCACGGAACTGACATTCCACAGGGGTGACAGTCAACAGACTGCTGCTAGTTGCAATGAGAAGATTAGAATCCTGTAGTGTGAGAGAGACGGGCGGCTCCCTAAGATGGGGAAAACAGGACTTGCAGACGGTAACATACACACGGAATGAAAAGAGGGAGGCAGCCAGTGGGAGATTAGCAGAAAAGCATCCAGGCCCAGGGGGTAAAAGCCCCAAGAGGCTAGAGGAACAGGAAGGAGGCCGGGGTGGCTGGAGGGAAGTGAGTGAAGAGGGGTGGTTAGGAGAAGGTGGCAGGAAAGGTGGTAGATCGTGCAGACCTTTGTGAACTGTGGTGAGGTTTTTGGCAGGGGAGCAATACTGCATGATATATTTAAAGTTCCTTCTGTCTGCTGTGGGGGCTGGGGGGTTGGGGGGAGCAGGCAGGATGGGAGCAGGAAGCCAGGTCATTGCATTGATCCAGGGGAGGGGTGAGCAGAGGTGGGAATGTGCTTTTTCTTCTTTTCTTTTCTTTTTTTTTTTTGAGACAGAGTCTTGCTCTGTTGCCCAGGCTGGAGTGCAGTGGTGTGATCTCGGCTCACTGCAAGCTTCGCCTCCCAGGTTCAAGCCATTCTCTCGCCTTAGCCTCCCGAGTAGCTGGGACTACAGGCGCCCGCCACCACGCCTGGCTAATTTTGTTTTTGTATTTTTAGTAGAGACAGGGTTTCACCGTGTTAGCCAGGATGGTCTGATCTCCTGACCTCGTGATCTGCCCACCTATGTAGAGACAGGGTCTCACTATGTTGCCCAGTTTGGTCTCAAACTCCCAGGGCTCAGGTGATCCTCCTGCCTGCGCCTCCTATTGCTGGGATTACAGGCATGAGCCACTGTGCCCAGCTGGAATGTGCTTTCAAGCTAGAATCAACAGGACCTGTGGATGGGTCCGGTGGGAGCGCAGAGGGCAGGAGGGAAATCAGGGATCCTGTCCGTATTTGGGAGCTCAGAATCTGGCTGCATGGAGGTGTCATTTTGGGATGTGGGAAAAAACAAGCAAAGGATAGAACAGGTGTTTTGGAGAAAAGTTCTATTTTGCCCATGCTCAAGTACAAGTGGGGGTTGGGTGTTGAAATGTGGAGCTCTCTACAGAGTTCAAGCTGCTGATATGAATCTCTGGGTACCAGAGTCAACTGTAGAAGTCCTGGTGCCACCTGGGCCAAAGACCACTCCCCAGTAGACTCACCTTACTTCTATTAACCAAGCCTAAGACCCCCTTTTTTTGGCCCCCACATTATCCTGTTCATTCGTTCCAACCCAAGCCTAGGCTCTTTTATTCAGCCTGGTTACAGTATATGCTAGTTTTCTTTTGCTGCTATAGCAAATTAGCACACATTTGGTGGCTTAGAACAACATGAAGGTATTGTCTTATAGCCCTGGTGGTCAAAAGTCTATGACAAGTCTGTAATCCCAGCACTTTGGAAGGCTGAGGTGGGCAGATACTTGGGGCCAGGAGTTTGAGACCAGCCTGGCCAACATGGCGAAACCCTGTCTCTGCTAAAAATACAAAAATTAGCCAGGTGTGGCGGTGTGTGCCTGTAGTCCCAGCTACTTGCGAGGTTGAAGCACGAGAATTGCTTGAACCTGGGAGGCAGAGGTTGCATCGAGCTGAGATCGCAGCACTGCACTCCAGCCTGGGTGACAGAGCAAGATTCTGTCTCAAAAAAAGAAAAAAGTCTATGATAAGGCAGCAGAGCTATTTTTCTTCTGGATATGCTGTAGCAAAATGTTTCCTTGCTTTTTTCCAGTTTCTAGAAGCTGCCTGTGTTCCTTGGTCCCTGGCCCTGCATCACTCTGAACTCTCCTTCCATCCTCACATTTCCTCTCTCTCTTTTTTTTTTGAGCTCGATCTCTCGGCTCACTGCAACCTCCACCTCCTGGGTTCAAGTGATTCTCCTGCCTCAGCCTCCCAAGTATCTGGGACCACAAGCACCCGCCACCACGCCCGGCTAATTTTTGTATTTTTAGTACAGACAGGTTTCACCATGTTGGCCAGGCTGGCCTCGAACTCCTGGCCTCAAGTGATCCACCTGCCTTGGCCTCCCAAAGTGCTGGGATTACAAGCACGTGCCACCATGCCAGCTAATTTTTGTATTTTTAGTAGAGATGGGGTTTCACCATGTTGGCCAGGATGGTTTCGAACTCCTGACCTGAAGTGATCCACCCATTTTGGCCTCCCAGAGTGCTGGGACTATAGGCATGAGCCACCTTTGAGAGACAGTAGAGCATTTCGTTAAAGGTATGAACTTTTTTGTCAGCCTGTCAAGGTTATCCCTTGCTTCTGACACTAGATGGTGACTTGAGCAAGTTAAGTTACCTCTGTGTGCCTCGGTTTCCCCATCTATAAAATGGGCTAATAACAGTAGCTACCTTGTATTGTAGGGCTGGTGTAAGGATGACATGAGTTAATATGTGTCAAGTGCTGAGAGCAGCTTCTGGACACAGTGAGTGCTGTGCAAATAAAGGTGAGCCTTATTAGGTGCCTGTTGTATGTGGGGCATTATGGATACAGCCATGGAGATGAACCAGTTCCAGTCCTTGCCCTCGATGGGGGGCAGTGTGGGAAGGGGAATACAGAAGAGAGGGTGGCCAGTACTGCGTAGGGGACTGTCTGGGGCCTGCAGGAGTCCAGAGGAGCCCATCTTTACTTCTGCCTGGGTCAGTAGGGGAAGGAGCCTCCAGAGTTTGCAGTGATGAGGCTCTGCACCACAGATGGTGCCATTGTCCTTGCCAGCTTTGCCCAGGGCTCTGGAGGCAGCAGAAGGGGTCAGAGGTTAAACAGCACATCAGTGCTGGTGGTTGGGGCGAGCCTGGGGCCTGCTTTGGAAGCCCCACCCAGCAGGTTCCCCTTGGATTCTTGGGTCCTCCAGGGGGCTAAGAACTCCTAGAGGCGTCGCCCACAGCTTCATTTCAGCCATCAACTTTCTTGACGGATTGCTGCCTGCCAGGTACGGTTCCTGCTCTCAGAGAGTGCGTGCACAGATAGTGTGGCCTCCACACAGTTTACTGAAATGGTTCCAACCTGCTGAGACCAGGAAACTCCTAAACTCCACCTTCACCTTCCCAGCCGGGGCAGGCACCCTTCCCACTCTTGATTCGGGTGAGGGAGGCCAGGACGCAGCGGCCAGGCCAAGAGTTTCCTCTCTCTCCAAACGGTCTGGGGGGCATGTGCCCTGCCCCTTCCCCACACATAGTCTGGGAGAGGGAGGTGGGCAAGGAAACACACCAGGCTGGGCGCCAAGGCTCACACCTGTATTCCCAGCATTTTGGGAGGCCAAGGCAGGAGGATCTCATGAGCCCAGGAGTTTGAGAACAGCCTGGGCAACAAAAAATTAGCCGGGCATGGTGGTACACACCTGTGGTCCCAGCTACTCAGGAGGCTGAGGTGAGAAGATCACGTGAGCCCAGGAGGTCAAGGCTGTAGTGAGCCGTGTTCATGATCGCAGGACTGCACTCCAGCCAGGGTGACCGCAAGGCCCTGTCTTAAAAACAAACAAACAAACAAACAGACAGACAAACAAAAAGTAAATACACAAGCCCCTTCTGAGCAAGTGGCCTGAGGCTGGCGCAGGAACCTAAGGCACCTCCAAGAGGATCGGAAAGTCAAATACTCCCGGGGAGCTGGGCCCCGCTTCCTTTTCCTTCAGGTCCACTATATCCATCTCTCTCTCTCTTTCTTTTCTTCCTTCCTTCCTTCCCTCCCTCCCTCCTTCTCTTCTTTCTTTCTCCCTTTCCGTTCCTTTCCCTTTCCTTTTCCCTTTCCCTTTTTCTTTTTCTTTTTTTTTTTTCATTTTCTTGACAGAGTCTCACTCTGTCGCCCAGGCTGGAGTGCAGTGGTGAGATCGTGGCTCACTGCAACCTCTGCCTCCCGGGTTCAAACGATTCTCCTGCCTCAGGCTCCCGAGTAGCTGGGATTACAGGTGCCCACCACCACGCCTGGCTAATTTTTATGTATTTTTACTAGAGATGGGGTTTCACCATGTTGGCCAAGCTGGTCTCAAATGCCTGACCTCAAATAATCTGCCTGCCTCGGCCTCCCAAAGTGCTGGGACTTCAGGTGGGAGCCACCGTGCCCGGCCCACTGCATTTTTCTTTGTAGCTGCCATCGTCCCGTGGCGGCTGTTGCTGCCCGGGAACGTACTTCAGGGCTGGATGGGTTTTACCTTGTCTGAGTTGTAGCTAAGGATGCAGCTCCAACACTTGCTTCGGCCCTGGAATCTTCAGGATCCCTGCAGTCTCAACAATTGGCTCATGGAGCCGGCACCGGATTGCTGGGAGGCAGGAGGGATTTCTTGGTGGGAAGTGCGGATCGACCAGTTGCTAAATTCAGACTCAAGGCGTGATCTTGCTAAAACGGACTCGCTCTCCTCCATCCTGTCCACCTCCCCACCACATTAATGACCCTGAAACCCTTTAATGCTTCCCTAGTGCCAAAGGCAACATGTCCCAAAGTCACCTTCTTTCTTTCTTTCTTTTTTTGAGACAGAATCTCACTCTGTCACCCAGGCTGGAGTGCACTGATGTGATCTTAGCTCACTGCAACCTCCGCCTCCCGGCTTCAAGAGATTCTGCTACCTCAGCCTCCTGAGTAGCTGGGATTACAGGCGTGCACCACTATGCTCGGCTAATTTTTGTAGTTTTAGTAGAGAGGGGGTTTCGCCGTATTGGCCAGGCTGGTTTCAAACTCCTGACCTCAAGTGATCCGCCCGCCTCGGCCTCCCAAAGTGCTGGGATTACAGATGAGCCACCAGGCCCGGCCTCAAACTCACTTTCTGGCAATGGCAGTTCTGAGAAAAAAAGGTTCTATGGCCAACGAAGTTTGAGAAACATTGCAGAGTTTTCTGACTAGCTCCCATATCCTTCCTTGGAGAATCAAAGAGTAAGTAACCACATCAAAGGTTCTGAGAAGCCCCGTGATCTAAAATGGAAACCTCTCAAATGGACTCCAGTGATTATTTGTGTTTGTTTGTTTGTTTATTTATTTATGAGACAGGGTCTCACTCTGTTGCCCAGGCTGGAGTGCAGTGTTGCAATCATAGCTCACTGTAACCTCGAATTCTTGGGCTCAAACAATCCTCCCACCTTAGTTCCTTGAGTAGCTGGGACTACAGGCACATGCCACCATGCCCAGCTAATTAAAAAAAAATTTTGTTAGGCCGGGCACAGTGGCTCATGCCTGTAATCCCAGCACTTTGGGAGGCTGAGGCAGGTGGATCACTTGAGGTTACGAGTTTGAGACATGGTGCAACCCAATCTCTACTAAAAATACAAAACTTAGCCAGGTGTGGTGGCACATGCCTGTAATCCCAGCTACTCGGGAGGCTGAGGCAGGAGAATCGCTTGAACCTGGGAGGCAGAGGTTACAGTGAGCCGAGATCGCACCACTACACTCCAGCCTGGGCGACAGAGTGAGACTCTGTCAAAAAAAAAAATTTTTTTTTTTTTTTTTTTATAGAGACAGGGTCTTGCTATGTTGCCCAGGCTGGTCTTGAACTCCTGGGCTCAAGCAATCCTCCCACCTTGGCCTCCCAAAGAGCTGGGATTACAGGTGTGAACCACTGCACCTGGCCGTGTTCTTCTGGCTATCATCTGTTACCATCTGGTAGCCCCAGGATTTGATGAAATGCTGTTTGGGAAATGACAGTGAAGAGCTTCCATACTCATCTCTTTTTCTGACTCCCTGACTCTCTCTTCTGCCTCCCTCTTGCATTTTTAAGTTCCCTTAAATTGCACTGGGCTCCCCTGGATAATCCAGAAGAATCTCCCATCTGAAAGTCAGCGGGTTCACAACCTCGATGCCATCTACCACCCTGATTCCCCTTTGCCATGTAAGGAGACGTATATGAGCACATATGTGAATATATCACCCTAGGTCCTGGGGACCCAGTGAGGATGATATGATTCTTGCTAACTGACAGAGCAGGAGTGTCACCATCTTGGACAAGCATCGCCGTTTTAAATTCTCCTTGATTAAAAACCGCCTAAATCCAGCCCCAAAACGTCAGCCTAACGGCTAACGTCAGCATGACCATAAACCACAAATGACACCTCCAACCAGAAACATTCCAACATCCCCATCCGACTGGAGACATGCCAGCCCCGAGATAACCTCCCCTCTGACCAGAGACATTCCCAGCATACAGTAAAACTCTCCTCCACACAGAAACATTCCTAGCCTGCGAAAAGCTCCCATCCCAGAACCCTTAAATACCCTTAGTCCATAAAAAAAATGCTGCTGAACGAAATTGGCCAGAAGGCCTTCTTGGTTTTATTCTCTTTTTTTTTTTCTTTTTTTTTTTTTTTTGAGATGGGGTTTCACTCATCTTGCCCAGGCTGGAGTGCAGTGGCGTGATCTGGGCTCACCACAACCTCTGCCTCCCGGGTTCAAGCGATTCTTCTGCCTCAGCCTCCCGAGTAGCTGGAATTACAGGCATAAGCCACCATGCCCGGCTAATTTTGTATTTTTAGTAGAGATGGGGTTTTACCATGTTGGTCAGGCTGGTCTCGAACTCCCGACCTCAGGTGATCCACTTGCCTTGGCCTCCCAAAGTGCTGGGATTACAAGCGTGAGCTACCGCGCCCGGCCTCAGTTTTATTCTCCAAAATAAACCTGTCTTTGGTAAGCCGCTTTTCATATTTTTTTCTTCTTTCTTCAACTCTTACACAAAAATCATTTCAAGGTGCTTGCCTGTCCCTGAGTTCCTTCCAGCCAGGGACTCCAGGCTCCACCCTCTATGCTGTTCCGTGTCCACTGTCTTTGGGTTTTATCTCCAACCCTGGGGCCAGGCAGCATGGGGCCCTGCACACTCTTTCTCAGCTGTGCAGGAACTGGGGAAAACTCAACTCGGCACCTGCTTGCAGTGGGACAACTGTGAGAGGTGCTGCTGTGGCCAGGGATGGAGCCTGTGGCCAGGGATGGGTGTGTTTAAAGAGGGGGAGGAGGAGGACTTTAGTTTCAGGTAGTCTCTTGGTCTGGAGCTCAAGTGAGCACTGAGTGTGGAGAGAGGGGTTCAGAGTCCTACAGTTAGGAGGTGACTGAGTTCGGCGTGTGGTGGTATAGTCTCGTGGTTGCTTAGGAGCGAGGGTGTGGCGGTAGACACATAGTCCCCTAAAACGTCCATACATTCTACATTGTTAATTTGGGACAGGGTCTCACCCTGTCACCCAGGCTGGAGTGCAGTGGCCCAACCACGGCTGAAGAGATTCTCCCATCTCAGCCTCCCGAGTTGCTGGGACTACAGGTGCATTCCACCACAACCGGCTAATTTTTGTATCTTTTGTAGAGACGGGTTTTTCTCCTTTGCCGTGTTGCCCAGGCTGGTCTCAAACTCCTGAGCTCAAGTGATCCTCCTGCCTCAGCCTCCCAAAGAGCTGGGATTATAAGTGCGAGCCACTTCGCCTGGCCAAATGTCCACACATTCTAATCCTTGGAACCCGAGACTATGGATCTTGAGACAGGAAGATGATCCTGGATTATCAGGGCAGGCCCAATCTAATCACAGGAGTCCTTAAAAGCAGAGAACCCTTCCTGGCTGTGTTAGAGAGAGATGATAGAGGCAAAGAGATGTGATGTGAGAAGGACTCAGCCCACCATTGCCGGCTTTGCAGATGGAGTAAGGGGGCCATGAGCCAAAGGATGCCACAGTCCCTAGAAGCAGGGAACAGCCCTTAGTTGGCTGTCAGCAAAGAAACAAGACCTCAGTCCTACAACCACAAGGAACTGAATTCTGCCAACAACCTTAGTGAGCAGGGAAACCAACAGTCCCTTAAAGCTTCCGGTAGGCACACAGCACATGACCTGGATGGGGGTGATCAGAGAGGGCTTCCCAGAGGAAGTGGCACTCACGAGTGAGGTCTCAAGGATGGATGGGGGTGCACTGGATTTAGGGACCAGTGCAGGCAGGGAAACAGCATGCACAGGCTGCTGCAGGGAGTGGGGTGCCCGTGGGGTGCCGGTGGCAAAAAGAGGCTGGTAGGAGAGAGTACCAGGGGCTTCACAGGCAGGCAAGGAGGGCAGGGCTTCTTGGGCCACTGTTAAGACTTTGGTTTTTTTTTTTTTAAATATGGATTGTTTCATGAATTTCCGTATCATCCTTATGCAGGGGCCATGCTAATTTCTGTATTGCTCCAATTTTAGTATATGTGCTATCGAAGCGAACACAAGACTTTGGGCTTTATTCATAGCTGGGTTGGAAGCCATCTGAGGGTCTTCAATAGGATGGAGGGGAAGACAGTAGATCGTGTTTTCAAAAGATCAGTCTGGTGTCTGCACTGTGAGCTGGGCGTGGTGGATGGGGTAGACGAGAGGAGACCCTCAGGTGGTCACTGTCAAGTCCAGATGGCGGGAAGGTGAGGAAGAGCTGGTAGATGTGGGGGTAAAACTGCAGGTTAAACAGACAGAACTAGTGATAGGTTGGGAGCCAGGGAGAAGCAAGCATTTCAAAAAGCAGTCAGTCTCGGCCAGGCATGGTGGCTCATGCCTGTAATCCCAGCACTTTGGGAGGCTGAGGTGGGTGGCTCATTTGAGGTCAGGAGTTCGAGACCAGCCTGGTCAACATGGTGAAACCCTGCCTCTACTAAAAATACAAAAATTAGCCAAGTGTGGTGCCAAGCGCCTGCAGTCCCAGCTACTTGGGAGGCTGAGGCAGGAGAATTGCTTGAACTTGAGAGGTAGAGGTTGCAGTGAGCCGAGATCGCACCACTGCACTCCAGCTTGGGCGACGGAGCGAGTACTCTGTCTTAAAAAACAAAAACAAAAAAACCCTCAGTCTCATGGGGAGTGGGGAGCAGGGATCTCAGAGCCCTGGACTACAGCACCCCCCCACCCCAGGCAGCAGAAGCTGGCGGATCAGAGCACGTGCCAAATCCTGGCTCTAACACTGACCAGCTGTGTGACTTTGGGCAGATTCTCATCCTTACGTCTCAGTCTCTCCCATCTGTAAAATGGGCTGACAGTTGGTGGCTATTAGAATTACTTTTGCTATGGAAAGCAAACCGTTCCAGCATTTGCACTTCTTTCTGCTCAGCTTCTGCTAGGTCAGCGCATCTCAAACTCCCTGGGGCTCTTGTTAAAATGCAGATTCCAATTAGGGAGGTCTGGGGTTCTGCATTTTGAGAAAGTTCCAAGGTGGTGCCCCTGCTGCTGGCCCGGGGCCTCACCTTGAATAACAGAGCGCACAGCGGTGGAGATCCCCAGGAGACAGGGAGGGGAGGGGTGCTTACCTCGCTGGCCCTGCTCAGCTCTGGCCCCTTCGGGGATTTTGCATTTGATCTAACTCCCCGCCCACCCCACAACTTCAAGACTCGTCTCCCACAGGTATGGTCCGGCTGAGACCAGGTGGGGCTTTTTGAAAGTGAACTTTAACTGGTCTTGTAGGGAAAACCAAACCAACCTGAAAATAGACAGACCTGAAAATGGTAAGGTTTTAGGCCACCCTCTCTTTATCTTGGTGCCACTAAGGTGGGGCGGAGGGCCTCCGGTTGCACAGCTCATTACCTTGTGGACACCTCACTTTGCCTTGAACCTGCGGGGAACTCCACCCAAAAGCCCCCCCTCCAGTCCTTGGGCTTCCCCCTCCCACTCTTCGCTTTCTGATCCCTCCTTCCCTCCCAGGCAAGGGCCGGAGCACATCCCAGCTCCCCTCTCTCTCTTCCCCAGGGCAGCAGGAGCTGATGAGCCAGGCAGGGTGGGCCTGGAAATTCACAGGGCCAGACTTCTCCGGGCAGCGGCAGACGCCCCGGCCCTTGCCTCCTTCTCCACCGGGAGCTGGGACAGGTGAAGGGCCTGTGTAAGGGGAAGGGGGTGCCCCTTCCTCGCTCAGCTCCACATGGAAAATGGGGCCCTAAGTCCTCTGCTCCTCCTTCCAAGGGGATTTGAGAGGCACAGGCTGGCCATCCCACCAGGTTGAGATCCCACGGCCCCTCCGCACAGCAAGAAGACTGCCCTCCGGTGGCAAGCTATGGATTTACCGAGAATTATTGCTGAAAAGAAGCCACCACCTCCCAGCATTTGTTGTCCTTGAGATGCTATTTTCATATGTGGCTTTGTACATCTGTGTTCTCACTCTCTTTACGTATACTTATCACTACTTTATTTTTATCACTACTTTATTTTTTAATTCTCTATTTTTTTTGCGGCAGGGTCTCACTCTGTTGCTCATGCTGGAGTGCAGTGGCGTGATCTCGGCTCACTGCAACCTCCGCCTCCTGGGTTCAAGGGATTCTCCTGCCTCAGCCTCCTGAGTAGTTGGGATTACAGGCATGCACCACCACACCTGGCTAATTTTTGTATTTTTAGCAGAGACGGGGTTTTGCTACGTTGGCCAGGCTGGTCTCGAACTCCTGACCTCAGGTGATCTGCTGGCCTCAGCCTCCCAGAGTGCTGAGATTACAGGCATGAGCCACCGTGCCCAGCCAAGATGATCCCAGTTTTGTTGGCAACATCCAAAGCATTGTAATCAGGAGCCAGTGGAACATATGCCTTCTTCTCTCCATCCGGCCGAATCAGGGCGCTGACCTTGGCCACATCCATGCCATAGAGCTTTGTCACAGCCTGTTTGCTCTGGTACTTGTTGGCTTTAACATCCACAGTGAATACAAGTGTGTTGTTGTCTTCTATCTTCTTCATGGCAGACTCTGTGGTCAGTGGGAACTTGACAGCAGAGTGGTCGAGCTTGTTTCTCCTGGGAACGCTCTTTTGAGGATATTTGGGCTTTTAATACCTATTTTTATTTATTTTTTTGAGATGGAGTTTCACCCTTGTTGCCTAGGCTGGAGTGCAATGGTGCGTTCTTCGCTCACTGCAGCCTCCACCTCCCAGATTCAAGCGATTCTCATGCCTCAGCCTCCTGAGTAGCTGGGATTACAGGCACCCACCACCACTCCTGGCTAATTTTTTTGTATTTTTAGTAGAGACGGGGTTTCGCCATGTTGGCCAGGCTGGTCTCGAACTCCTGGCCTCAGCTGACCCTCCTGTCTCATTCTCCCAAAGTGCTGGGACTACAGGCGTGAGCCACCGTGCCCAGCCCTGGGATTTTTTTATTTTAAAGATGGGTAGCTTGTGGCCCAGAGATGGGGGAGAATTGGGGACACGGTGAAGCTCAAACCTCTCTGCACATAGTTGCTGTGTGACCTTGGGCAGGTGGCTACACCTCTCTGGGCTGCAGTTTCCTCATCTGTAACATGGGGTAGTGATCTGGCCCCAAAGAGCTAGCAGTGTGTAAAGGAGGAGTTGTGTGAAAGCAGGCACCCAAGGCCAGACTCGGGGGAGTAATGTGCAATACCATGGGCTCCCCATTCTCTGCACCCCCTACCCCTCCATTGACCCAGGTGTGATGGCAGGAGGGAAACATAAGCAGCCAGAGCCCCCCAGGTGTGCCCCAGGCCCCAGCAGAGTGAGCAGGGCCTGGGCCCATGGTCCCCATAGACTCCATAGCTGTCAGTGAGATTAGCAGGCAGGCCGGGAGGGGAGACCAAGGACAAGGACCCAGAATGTTCCCACACTCAGCAGGCCTTGCCAGTGAGCCCTCACACCTCCAGCCAGCCCCAGGCGCAGGCTACTGAACTCACCCGGTGAGATGCTGTGGGTTAGGAGCACTTCGGGTGTCCTGGCAGGTTCCTGCCCCCCTGGAGAGGCTCCCGGGAGCCCTCTGGGTGACTTAAGAGAGGACACTTTCCTCTCCTGCTGGAGGGAGGAGGGTGTCCTCAAGGCCCTGGGCTCTGGATTAAATAAGAAGGGAGACAACTCAAGCGCCATGTGACTATTGGGCAAATATCAGGTTCATGTATGATTTCAAATTAATATGGTGACATGTTTCAGACATGCAAAAAGAAAAGAACGATGTAACCAACACCCCATTTATCCACCTTCCAGCCACGCTGCTGCTTTCTGCTGCTTCCTGAACATGCCAGAAGCTTCACTGCTCCCTCGAGTGGAGAGAAGAGTCAGGTAGCCCTTTAGGCCAGCCAGGCCTCTCTCCTGGGGGAAAGTGGCTTCTGCTTCCTTCCCTAAACCCAGAAAGCCCCACATCGCACCAGGGGCCACCTCCTTTCTGCCAGGCACCATCTTGGGTGCTGAAGACATGGAAATGCTACAAGGCTTCCTCCCTGCCTCTTGCCTCACTTCCTGCTTCCCTTCTCTTGCCTCCCTTCCTGCTTCCCTTCTTTTCCCTTTCGCTCCACCCCAGAAGTTTCACATCCTGGATCACCCCAGAAAAGTGCAATGGTGTTCCCCTGTCATTCCATCTGGAAAGACAAAACTCCTTCCCTGGAATCTCAACAAAGAATTTCCTCTCTTGAACCCTTTCTTATGATGGTGCTTCACTTTCAAAGAACCCTTGAAACACATGGGGGGCTTGGTAAAAACATATCTTCCTGAGGCCGGGCCAGGTGGCTCACGCCTGTAATCCCAGCATTGTGGGAGGCTGAGGCAGGAGGATTACTTGACCTCAGGAGTTTGAGATCAACTTGGGCAACATAGCAAGACCCAGTCTCTACAAAAAAATAAAACATTAGATGGGTGTGGGGGTGCATGCCTGTGGCCCCAGCTACTTGGGAGGCTGAGGCAAAAGAGAGGACTATTTCAGCCTGGGAGGCTGAGGCTGCAGTGAGCCATGATTGCACCATTGCACTCTAGCCTGGGCAACAGAGTGAGACCCTGTCTCAAAAAAAAAAACAAAAACAAAACAAAAAAACCCCCACAAAAACCCACAAAACAAAAACCACGCCTTCCTGAAGAGAGTGAGCCTCTCCGACCCCTACTTCACACCATGCACAAGAATGAAACTTGAATATGAACGATTAAACAATCTCATCTAGGAGTTAATGTAGGAGAATATCTAAGTGACACTGAGTGGGCAAATATTTCTTAAACAGGACAAAAAAAGGCATTAATCATAAAAGAAAAGATTGGTATATGTAATTTATTAAAGCTAAGAATGTCTGTTCATCAAAAGCCTTCAAAAAGAAAGTGAAAAGGCAAGCCAGAGGATGCGAGAAGATACTTGCAGTACATATAATCAACAAAAGCCGTGTATCTAGAATATGTAAAGAACCCTACACATCAATAAGAAAAGCCAGACAACCCAATTAAAAAAAAAATGGCCACAAGACCTGAATAGGCATCTTACAAAAAAGAATGCCTAAATGGTTAATAAATGTGGGAAAAGGTGCCCAACAACATTACTTATCAGAGAAATGCAAATAAAAACCACAATGAGGTATCACTACAGATCCAACAAGATGGCTAAACTTTTAAAAACTGATACCACCAAGTGCTGACAAGGATGTGGAGCAATTGGAATCCTCAGACACTGCAGGGAAGTGCCTACTAGTACGACTACTTTAGAAGCCTGGATGGAGAATCTATCAGAACTGAACATGCCTTATGCCCCAGCAGTTCCACTCCTAGGTATATAGCCAACAAAAGCGTGTACGTTTGGACACTAAAACATGTGTACAGGAATGTTCCCAGCAGCACTATCATAATAACCAAAAAGTGGAATGTCTATCGAGAGCAGGCCCGGAGTGGTGGCTCATACCTGTAATCCCAGCACTTTGGGAGGCCAAGGCAGGTGGATCATTTGAGGTCAGGAATTCAAGACCAGCCTGACCAACATGGTGAAACTCTCTCTGCTAAAAATACAAAAACTAGCTGGGCATGGTGGCACACACCTGTAGTCTCAGTTACTTGGCAGGCTGAGGCACAAGAATCATTTAAGCCCAGGAGGTGGAGGTTGCAGTGAGTTGAGATTGCACCACTGCACTCCAACCTGGGCAATAGAGCAAGACTCTGTCTCAACAAATTAAAAAAAAGAGAGTAGACTAGACAAATAAATTGTGCATACTTGTGTGATGCTATACTGCAAAGCAATGGACAGAAATGAGCAACTGTTATTTGCAACAGTGTGAATGATTCTCACAATATAATGCTGAATTAAAGAGGCCGGTTGCAGGGGAATGGACTGCGTAATTCTACTTTATGTAAAATCCAAAAGCAGTCAACACTAATAGAGCGATAGAAATCAGCCTTTTGGGAGGAGTGTGTGGGAGGGGGGATGACGGAGGAGCTGGGGCTGGCAAGGTCCCATTTGATGAGTTGGGTGCTGATTGCCTGGTGCGTTCATCTTGTAAAAATGCAGTTGGCTGTAACTTGAGATCTGTGCACTTTTTTGTACGGGTGTGTTAGACTTCAACAAATACGTTTACCAGAAATTTGTATTGTTGGGCCCATCCCAGAGACAAGGTAGGAAGCAATTATGTTAATCCCAGGGCGAGGGCATGGTGACTAGCCCCAGGTGAAGGTGGTGATGATTATGGTATGAAAAGGGCCAGGAGAATTTGCTGATAGGTTGTTTGAGAGGAGAGAGTCAAGGGAGACGCTAAAGTTTCTGGCCTGAGCTGGAGTAGCAGGGGGAAGCGTAAGGGTGGTGTGGGTTTGTGGAATCAGGAGTTCTCGTCCTGATTTCTCTCCTATATTACAAAGCTCCGTCTCAGGCCTCCTGGGACTGGTGGGGACAGAGGGAGTATGGATATCTGGGATCCACCTGGCCTCACCAGCTTTTCTGACCTGCCAGGATCGACCCTTCGAGGACACCTGTCATGGAAACCCCAGCCACTACTATGACAAGGCTGTCAGGAGGTGCTGTTACCGCTGCCCCACGGGTGAGTGGGGGCGTTGGGGGTGGGGAGAAGGGGGGAAAGGGGAAATTTGTCCTCAATTGATGACCCTCTTGGGGGATTGATGAGTGGGGAAATTGGAGCCAACTGTCATCGTCATAATTGGCTACAGTTTTCTGCAGGTCATTCCTAGCATCGCGGAGTCCAGGGACTCTCTCGGAAGGCTAGGGCTGTAGAATTGAGACTGTGTTTCTTGCTGCCACCAGAATGTCCATCTCCATGAGTTTTTATTTTTAACGTAGAGCTGCCCTTTATTGGACACTTACTATCCATGAGTCCGAGACCTTTATATGCACGGCATCATCTCATTAAGTGCTTGCAATGATCCTTTATTACACTCAATTTGCAGATGAGGCTACTGGGGCTTGGCAGGGTTAAGTTCCAGCTACTTCCCTTGATGACCAGGGTCACACAGTTGGGAAATGGTGGAATGATCAGGGCTGGGGCCCAGGGCTCAGAGACCTCAAAGCCTGGGCTGTCAACATCCTCTGACCACCCTTCATTTCTGGGGCCCAGAAGTTCTTTGCAGTTCTTTCTTTTCTCTCTTATTTTTATTTTTATTTTTTTTGAGACGGAGTTTTGCTCTTGTTGCCCAGGCTGGAGTGCAATGGTGCAATCTCGGCTCACTGCAACCTCCACCTCCCGGGTTCAAGCGATTCTCCTGACTCAGCTTCCCAAGTAGCTGGGATTACCGGCATGCACCACCACACCTGGCTAATTTTGTATTTTTAGTAGAGACAGGCTGGTCTCAAACTCCTGACCTCAGGTGATCCACCCGCCTCAGCCTCCCAAAGTGCTGGGATTACAGGCATGAACCAACGTGCCCGGCCTAATTTTTTTATATTAATTTAAAATAGAGACAAAGTCTTGCTATATTGCACAGGCTGGTCTTGAGCTCCTGGGCTCAATTAGTCCTCCTGCCTCAGCCTCCCAAAGCACTGGGATTACAGGCATGAGCCTCCATGCCTGGCCTCTTTGCCGTTCTTGACTGCCCCAGCTCAGGACACATGTTTATCCTGGGTCAACCTGGACAATAGATTTCTCTGAGACCAGTCTCCCAGACCAGAGCTCCCTTTCTGGAATGTTCCCCCACCCCCAGCACCGTGATTGACTTCTAGTCAATTACCAGGAAATCCTTCTGGAGCTGGGGTGAGTGTTGTTCTTTCCATTTTGTAGATGATGCTTAGGCCCGAGGAGATAAGCAGCTGGAATAGGGTCATGAGGCATTTCTGCCCCTGTGGTTATTATCAAAAGTCCCAAGGCACCACCAGTGGTCTTAGATGGGCGGGGCAGGACATAACGATGCCCTCGTGGTCTCTGACCTCCAGGAACAGAGATTGTCACAGGGACATCAGCCTTTAGCTGTGCCAGCAAGGGTGGGAGGGAGTCTGTGTGTGTCTGGTTCATCATCGCCACTTCTTGCTTTGAGGACAGCAGGCCATTGCAAGTGGGCGGGCATCGTCTGGAGGGCTTCCGACAGTGGGGGCGGAGGGGCCCATCCACCCAGCTGTACTGTCTGGAGGGTGGTGACAGGTTATGCCCATCAGGGCTATTCCACTGGAGCTGCGCGGGAACCCAGGTCAGTCAGTTCCTAGACTTGTGGCCTCAACTCCCCCATGAGATGCAGACCAGGCTCGTGCTCAGGCCACCAAAGGACAGAGGGAAACATTCTTGGAAAGAATTTGATGTTTTTGTATTTGATTTTGATTTGTATTTCCAACAATGATTCAAAGTATTCATTGTATGGGCAAAAGTAGTGGGTTGGATGCTATTGGACTTTCTTGCTTTTATTTTTGGTTTAGTGTTGATTTTGAATGATCTATTAGGTGGGTCCCCTGGTTTTTTCAGTGCTTCACTGGTCGGCCATCCACCCATCCATCCAAGTACCTGCCCCCCTCACCCACCCACCCATCTTTTTAACCACTCACCAACCCACCCCTCCCATCCCCTTTCCATTTTTCTTCCCATCTAGCCACTATCCATCCATCCATCTGTATTAGTTTGCTGGGGCTGCCATAACAAAATACTGTAGTCTGGGTGACCTAAACAATAGACATTTATTTCTTACAGTTCTGGAGGCTTGAAGGTCCAAGATCAAGGTTTTTGGAGGATTTGGTTTCTGGTGAGGGCTGTCTTCTTGGCTTGCAGATGGCAGTCTTCTCATGGTGGGAAGATCGATCTCTCTCTCTCTCTTTCTCTCTCTTTCCCCCTCTTCATATATGCCACCAATCCCCCTGGATTAGAGCCCCATCCTTATGACCTCATTTAACCTTAATTATCTCCTAAAAGTCCTATCTCCAAATACAGTCACACTGGGGTTAGGGTTTCAACACATTTAACATATGAACTTTGTGGGGGACACAGTTCAGTCCATAGCACCATCGCCTTCCCATATCCCTCCAATTATCCTCCCATTCACCGCCCCCATCCATACACCCACCCCTCTCCTGGCCATTTTCTCATCTACCTTTCTATCCATCCATCCATCCATCCATCCATCCATCCATTCATCATCCATCCAACAAATTTTTATTTCTCTCTCTCTCTCTTTTTTTTTTTTTTGAGATAGAGTCTGTCTCTGTAGTCCAGGCTGGAGTGCGGTGGTGTGATCTTGGCTCACTGGAACCTCCGCCTCCTAGGTTCAAGCAATTCTCTTGCCTCAGCCTCCTGAGTAGCTGGGATTACAGGCATGTGCCACCACACCCAGCTAGTTTTTGTATTTTTAGTAGAGATGGGGTTTCACCGTGTTGGCCAGGCTGGTCTTCAACTCCTGACCTCCGGTGGTCTGCCCGCCTTGGCCTCATAAAGTGCTGGGATTACAGGCATGAGCCACTGTGCCAGGCCTAGTTTCTGGGCCTTTGGACATGCCTGTCCCCATGTGGGATGCCCTCCCCTCCGTCCCTACCTGCTGCAATTCTGGAACCCCTTCCTCCATGAGGCCTTCCCTTGCTAGCCTGATGGTTGGTGGTGGTTCCCACTCAGTTCTCCCAGGGCCCGCTTGCTGTGGTTTTATCCTCTGGAATGGAGTGGCCCACAGTGTTCTATGACTTTTCATGGGACCCACAATCCCAGCCACAAGGAGAAAGACACTTCCTTCTCATCCTCTTCTGGCCCCTTTGACTCCAGCCTGAAAGGGCCTTGATGGGGAGTGGGTGGAGAGAAAAATGACATCTCAGGTCCCAGGCTCCCTCCACTTAAAAGCTGTGACTTAGGAAGAGGGGGCTCCCTCCTCCCCACTTCCCCTCTCTAAGGCCCAGTGCTGGCTGGGGCTGAATACTCCATATTGGTGTGGTGGGTGGGGCATTTTACTGGTGTTTTATTGACCTGGTGCTTCCGTGTAGCCAGAGAAGAAAAAAGAAAAACCCACAAAAACCCCTTCTTTGATCTCTCGGGGAAATTTCTTGACATTTTGCCTGCCCTCTGCAGCCAGCACTCAGCTGTGTGGCCGGGTTTGCTTGTGGGCGGGTTGGTGGAGGAAGGAAGCTGAGGGACCTTTGAGATTGAAAAGTGTAGATGTCATCGAATCCCTCCTTGCACCCAGGCCTGTGATGCCCTCTCCAGCATTCCTGAGAGCAGGTCCCCAGCCCTTTGCTTACATACTCTTGGTGACGGGGAGCTCATTCACTGACTCATAACAATGACCACGATTCATACCGATGGAGCACGCTATGTGCTGGCCACTGTGCTGGGCCCTTTACCGACCTTAGTTCCTTCAATCCTGATAAGAAATCCAGAGAGGAAACTTGGACACCGAGGGGTTCAGGGATTTGCACAAGGCCACATGCGGATCAGTGGCTCAGCCGGGCCGTGAACATGACCACCGAGTGCAGTCTCCTGAGCTCTTCAACTGTAGTTGATACTGACCCTCAAGGCCTCGAATTTGGGAGGCAGAAGAGTTTACGAGTGAAGAGCTAATGCGGGGGCTACAAAGCCCTTCCTGTTCTCCATCTTCCTGGACTACCCTCTCTTTGTGTGCAGACTCACTCCCCACAGGAAGGGGTCTCTCCTGCAGATGTCTGAGGCCTGCCCAGGTTCAGGGGAAGGATGTGAGGCCAGGCCAAGTGTTAGGTAGGGAGCATGGCAGGTGTATCCCATCTTGTCCCAGGAGCTGAGGGTTCCTCCGAAGGCTGTGAACAGGAAGGAGGAGGAGGAGGGGGTTTGTGGGTTCCCCCAGCTTCCGCTGCCCTTGGGTAAAGCTCAGCTTTGTGCATGGGCACGCCCACTTGGCATGACAGCTGCTGCCCCTGCCGCCTCCCCCTCCCCCGCCCAGTCCCTCTTCATCCTGGGCTTCAGCTGAGTGTGCTGGGCTCCCCTGTGCCCTCTGACACTGTCCCAGCAGAGCCCCCTCACAGCACCTCCTGGCCCCCCACTGTCCCTGTGTGCTTGACTCACACCTCTGCATTCCTCAGGGTCCACTTAAGTGTAGGCCCTCCCTGACCCCAGCCTGGGCCACAGAGCGAGATTCTATCTCGAAAAAAAAGAGAAATAAACATTTGTTGGATGGATGGAGGGATGGCCCTCCCTGACCCCAAGCCAGCTCAGAGGTCTTGGCTCTGGGCTCTTGGTGCCTCCCATGGTTCCACTTTCCTAACACTCCTTCCGTGTGTCATGACTTGTCTATCGTCTTCCTGCAGGATCCCCAGCCCTGACCCCAGGGCTTGGCACATAGTAGAGTCTCAATTTTTGAAAGAATAGGTGAATGAATGAATATGGCTAACTTGCCCCGCATACTCTTCTGTGACAGCCAGCCATTGCCTCACAGGGCCAAGCTTCCATTGTCCCCCTGGCACCTCCCTCTGCTGAAGTCAGACCAGCCTCTCTCTCCTGTCCATCCCACTTGCAGGTACATCCTAGTCTTTTCTTTAAGCCTGAAAAATCCACCAGGGTTCTTTTGTATAGGAGGAAGTATGTGGGCATGGAAGGGAGGAAATGGAAGACAGTAGAAGGAAATAGGACTGGCCCAATGCAGCAAGCATTTATTGAGCTCTGTTGGATATAGGGTTATTTGGGGGAGAGAAGGACAAGGTCCTGCCTCCTGGGAGCAACCCACTAGTAGGGGAGGTGACATGCTTATATATATCTGATACTCCAGAGGGTATCTGTGCTAAGATAGTTTCAAAGGAGGAAGAATGGGAGCTTACAGTGAGGAAAAGCCCCTATACCACTGGTCTGCATCCACCCATCCATCCATCCATTCATCTACACATCCATCTACCCATCCACCTATCTACCCACTCATCCACTCTTCCCTAACCCATCCATCTATCCACCTATCTACCTGCCCATCCACCCTTCCCCATCCATCCATCCATCCATCCATCTACCCATCCACCCATCTACCCACTCACCTACTGTTCCCTAACCCATTCATCTATCTACCCATCTACCCACCCATCCACCTTTCCCCATCCATCTATCTACCCATCCATCCACCCATCCATCCATCTACCCACTCATCCACTCTTCCCTAACCCAACCATCTATCCACCCATCTATCCACCCATCCACTTTTCCCCATCCATCTATCTACCCATCCATCCATCTGCCCACTCATCCACTCTTCCCTAACCCATCCATCTATCCACCCATCTATCCACCCATCCACCTTTCCCCATCCATCCATCCATCCATTCACCCATCCATCTACCCATCCACCCATCTACTCACTCATCCACTGTTCTCCACCCATCCGTCCATCCACCAATCTACCCACCCATCCACCCTTCCCCCATCCATCCATCCATCCACCCACCCACTCATCCATCCACCCACCCACTCATCCATCCACGTACCCACTCATCCATCCACCCACCCACTCATCCATCCACCCACCCACTCATCCATCTACCCACCCACTCATCCACCTACTCATTTATCCATTCACCTACGCACTCACTCATCCATCCATCCACCCACCAACCTACTCATCCACCCATCTACCCATCTTCCCACCCATCGACCCACTCATCTATCCATCCACCCACCCACCCACTCATCCATTTACCCACCCATCCACCCACTCATTCATTCATTGATTCACCCAATATGTTTTGTGTATTTGCATTCTATCAGACCCTAGAGATTCAACCATGGGGGGGCAGCTATCATCTTGCCCTCACAAACTCAATCTCAATAAGACAAATATTATACCAATTTGAGACTTTTCTATCTGCTTGTAAGAAAAGGGGGTGCCATAGTTTGAATTCCCCCAGAAGTAGACTGTTATGGGCTGAGTCATGCCCATATCCCCCAACCAATTCCTATGTTGAAGTCTTAACCCCAGAATCTCAGAGTGTGACCTTATTCGGAGATGGGGTCTTTAAAAAGGCAATTGAGTTAAAATAAGTTCACTAGGATAGGCCCAAATCCAATATGACTGGTGCCTTTATAAAAGGAAATTAGGACACAGATATACACAGAGACAAGACTGTGGGAGGACATGGGGAACACAGTCCATCTGTAAGTCAGAGAGAAAGAGCTCAGAAGAAACTAGCCCTGCCCATACCTTGATTTTGGACTTCTGGCTTCAAGAACTGACAATTAATTTCTGTTGTTTAAGCCACCCTGTCTGTGGTAGTTTGTTATGGCAGCCTGAGCAGACTGATGCACAGACTTTGAGGCAATGATCTGAGTACAGTTGGTGATGCCTGGAAACACCAATTTGGAAGTAGGGAAGTGGCAGATGGAAGGGAAGGCAGCTTATAAAGTTGTGTTAGAAAGCTAGTTACTGCTGCGGGCAACTGGGGCTTAATCCCTCTGGGGGCCTCTGGGAGCCAGTGCAGAACAGCTGAGGGTGAGGGAGCTGGGGTATTTATATGCCAATGTCCATCAACCATTGGTGGAGCTGCTCCTGGGGTGGTACATCTTGGTAGGTCTGGCCTGCCACACCCTGGCAGAGCAGGCTCTGGGTGCTCTGAGAGGGTGATTTTAAAGGGACCCAGGGAGAGGATCTGGGTGGGGTCAGATGATCAGGAAAGTTCCATGAGAAGATGGTATTTCAGCCTGATCTGGCTGGGTGTGAAGGGTTCCCAGTGGGTGGAAGATGGAGAAGCCACTTAGCCTGCAGGAAGAACATTTGTGTTAGTTTGCTGGGGCTGCTGTAACAAAGTACCTCAGGCTGAGTGGCTTAAACCAGTGGTCCCCAACCTTTTTGGCACCAGGGACTGGTTTTGTGGAAGATGATTCTTCCCATGAAGGGGGGTCAGGGATGGTTTTGAGATGAAACTGTTCCATCTCAGATCATCAGGCATTAGAGTCTCATGAGGAGCATGCAACCTAGATCCCTTGCATGTGCAGTTCACAATAGGGTTTGCGCTCCTATGAGAATCTAATGCAGTTGCTGATCTGATAGGAGGTGGGGCTCAGGAGGTAATGCTCGCTCACCGTCACTCACCTCCTGCTGTGTGGCCCCATTCCTAACAGGCCATGGACTGGTACTGGTCCCCGGCTGGGGACTGGGGTCGCCTGGCTTGTGGCAGCATAACTCCAATCTTCACATGGCGTTCTCCCTGTGTGCACATCTGTCTCTGTGTCCAAATTTCCCCTTTTCTTATTTATTTTATTTCATCTGTACTGTATTGTATTGTTTCAGAGACAGGGTTTTGCTCTGTCACTCAGGCTGGAGTGCAGTGGCATGATCATAGCCCACTGCAACCTCTAACTCCTGGGCTCAAGTGATCCTCCCACCTCAGGCTTTCTGAGTAGCTAGGAGTACAATGTGACATCACACCTGGCTAATTTTCTATTGTTGTAGATGGGGTCTTGCCTTGTTGCCCAGGCTAGTCTCAAACTCCTGGCCTCAAGTGATCCTCCCATTTCAGCCTCCTAAAGTGTTGGGATTACAGGCATGAGTTACCATGCCTGAAAATGTCCAATTTTCCCCTTTTCTTTTATTTTTCTTGTTTTTTTTTTTTTTTTTTTTTTGAGACAGAGTGTCGCTCTGTAACCCAGGCTGGAGTGCAGTGGCATGATCTCTGCTCACTGCAAGCTCCACCTCACAGGTTCACGCCATTCTCCTGCCTCAGCCTCCCGAGTAGCTGGGACTACAGGTGCCCGCCACCACACCCGGCTAATTTTTTTGTATTTTTAGGAGAGACAGGGTTTCACCATGTTAGCGAGGATGGTCTCGATCTCCTGACCTCGTCATCCGCCTGCCTCGACCTCCCAAAGTGCTGGGATTATAGGTGTGAGCCACCGCGCCCGACCTCTTTTTATTTTTTTTGAGATGGAGTTTCCCTCTGTTGCCCAGGCTGGAGTGCAGTGGTGTAATCTCAGCTCACTGCAACCTCCACCTCCCAGGTTCAAGTGATTTTCCTGCCCCAGCCTCCTGAGTAGCTGGGATTACAGGCACATGCCACCATGCCCTGCTAATTTTTGTATTTTTAGTAGAGACGGGGTTTCGCTATGTTGGCCAGGCTGGTCTTGAACTCCTGACCTCAGGTGATCTGCCCGCCTCGGCCCCCCAAAATGCTGGGATTGCAAGCGTGAGCCACCGCACTGGCCAAGTTTCCCCTTTTCATGAGAACACCAGTCAGATTATATTAGGCCCACCCTAGGGGCTTCATTTTAACTGGATTGCCTCTTCAGAGCCCCTACCTCCAAATAAAGTCACATTCTGAGGTACTGGGGGTTAGGACTCCAGCATATATATTTTTTTGGGGAGACACAATTTAATCCATACCAACATTCAGGATGTATGAGGGGTGTTAGAGAAAAGATCAAGATACCCAGACTGGCTGTAGTAGAGAGTGCATGAAGTGAGCAATGTACTAGAATGCCAGACTGGGAAGATGGAGACACAGTGTGAGGCCTGGGAGTGCAGGCTGGGGAATGCCGTATGAATTAGGTTGACAGAACATGTTTTAATGAAATATGTGTGAGGCCCTATGATAGGGGAGGCATTGGTGAGTGGACATAGAAAGACTCATCCTCAAGTAGCTGACTTTTTTTTTTCCTTGAGACAGGGTCTTGCTTCGTTGTCCAGGCTGGGGTGCAGTGGCACTATCTCGGCTCACTGCAACCTCTGCCTCCCGGGTTCAAGTGATTCTCCTGCCTCAGCCTCCCAGGTAGCTGGGATTACAGATGTGCACCACCACGCCTGGCTAATTTTTGTATTTTCAGTAGAGATGAAGTTTCACCATGTTGGTCAGGCTGGTCTCAAACTCCTGACCTCAAATGATCCGCCTGGGCTGGGTGCAGTGGCTCACGCCTGTAATCCCAGCACTTTGGAAGGCCAAGGCGGGACGGATCATGAGGTCAGGAGATCGAGAGCATCTTGGCTAACACGGTGAAACCCCGTCTCTAGTAAAAATACAATTAACCAGTCATGGTGGTGATTGCCTGTAATCTCAGCTGAGGCAGGAGAATCACTTGAACCTGGGAGGCGGAGGTTGCAGTGAGCTGAGATCCTGCCACTGCACTCCAGCCTGGGCAACAGAGTAAGACTTTGTCTCAAAAAAAAAAAAAAAAAAAAAAAAAAAAAAATCCGCCCACCTCAGCCTCCCAAAGTGCTGGGATTATAGGCGTGAGCCACCGCACCCAATGGAGCTGACATTCTTATGGGGAATTTAGACACTGTGAAGATTGAGCTCACAAAGAAATGTGTGATTACAACAGTTAGGTGTTGAAGGGCAAGGAAATGAGTCTTTGTTTTTACTGGGGATCACGACCAAGGCTCCGAGACAGTGATGCTTTGATCATGATGTGAAGGCTGAGTGGGAGTTACTAGGGGAGAGGAGCATTCGTGGCAGAGGACCAGCTTGTGCAAAGTCCCTGGGGTGGCAGAAGGGAGCATGGCCCCTTTGGGGAACAGGGAGATGCCAGTGTGGCTAGAGATCAGAGGGCAAGGGGGACATAGGTGAGCCGAACCTCACTAGCCATGGTAAGGACCCATCCTGGGAGCCATGAGAAGCCTTTGAAAGTTTTCAGCAAGGAGCGAAGGGATCAGATTTACCTCTCAGAAAGACTACTGGGGAACTACTGAAGTGTCTGAGTTAAAAAGTGACAGCCATGAAGCTAGTTTTTTTTTTTTTTTTTTTTTTTTTTGAGACGGAGTCTCACTCTATCGCCCAGGCTGGAGTGCAGTGACGCGATCTCGGCTCACTGCAACCTCCGCCTACCAGGTTCAAGCAATTCTCCTGCCTCAGCCTCCTGAGTAGCTGGGATTACAGGAGTGTACCACCACGCCCGGCTAATTTTTGTATTTTTAGTAGAGACGGGGTTTCACCATGTTGGCCAGGCTGGTCTTGAACTTATGACCTCAAATGATCCATGCGCCTCGGCCTCCCAAAGTGCTGGGATTACAAGTTTGACCCACCGCACCCGGCTCGAAGCTAGTATTTTTGAGAGGTTCTTGCGTGTTGTTCTAGGGCAGAGGCGCTTACCCTGGGGTCCATGGACTCAAAGGTAGATTTCACAGGGTTCATGAACCGGAATGGATTCAATTATTTTAATCAGCTTCTAGCTAAAATTCGCTTATGAATTCCTCCCATTATGAATTAAGGCAACAAAGCACAGTGGTAATTGTAGTACACGGCTTTGTCCTCAGCGGAAATCATAGATATTCTCATATTATATTACAGTAGCTGCAGATGTTGTGAAATGTTGTCTGGGCTCATCACTGCTTTGAAACTATGGAGTTATTTTACCCTATTATTTAATGAGTTTACAAAGAATCACATGTTACTGTATCTATTTTTTTTTTTTTTTTGAGATGGAGTTTCGCTCCTGTTGCCCAGGCTGGAGTGCAATGGCACGATCTCGGCTCACTGCAACCTCCGCCTCCCGGGTTCAAGTGATTCTCCTGCCTCAGCCTCCCCAGTAGCTGGGATTACAGGTGCCTGCCATGACACCCAGCTAATTTTTGTATTTTTAGTAGAGACGGTGTTTCACCACGTTGGCCAGGCTGTCTTGAACTCCTGACCTCATGTGATTCACCCACCTCGGCCTCCCAAAGTGTTGGGGTTACAGGCGTGAGCCACCGCGCCCGGCCTGTTACTATATGTTATTTTGTTTAATGCTTTGATAACCATATTCCAAAGTAGTTGGATTCCTCTGCATTCCTACATATTTTATTCATGAATTCATGATTCTGTGCAGTGTCCACAGGCTTCCTTAGAATGATTAGGGGCACAAGAAATATTGGGAACCCCCTGGTCTATTTTCATTGTAAGTGGCAGAAGGGCTCAAATAAGACAAAAGAGAAATAATTGGCTCCCTAACAGAGAAGTCCATGGACACCCTACATTCAGATGTTTGAACGATGTCCTCAGGAGCCCATTTCTCTCCAACTCTGGCTTCTGCTGGCTTCTGAGTCACCTCCTTCTTAGGCAAGTCCTGCCCACACCATGCCCACGCTCAGGCTGTGATGACCTGGGCAGCTCTGGGCTTAACCAGCCCTTTCAGCCAGGAATCCAGTAGATAAACGGAGGACATCTTTCTGGATTGCTTTTGTGACACTCTCAGAGATGAGGCTTATTGGCTGGCATGCCTGGGTCATGTGCCCATACTAAACTAATCACAGTGGTGAGGAACATGGAGTACTCTGATTGGCCTGCTTGGGTCATGTGGCAATCCTGAGCCAATTATATTGATGGGAAGAAGTATTCTGATTGGCCTGCTTGGGTCATGTGGCAATCCTGAGCCAATTATATTGATGGGAAGAAGTATTCTGATTGGCCTGCTTGGGTCATGTGCTCATCCTGGAAGCAAGGTAGGCAGCGACTGCTGGGTGACTTGTTTATCTCCAAATCAGGCTGGATTAGGGTCTTAGTGGCAGGGGTGTCCAATCTTTCGGCTTCCCTGGGCCACATTGGAAGAAGAAGTGTTAGTGTGGAAGAAGTGAATTTAGTCTAACACTAAGGATAGTGTTTTAGCTCATAGCTGATGAGCTAAAAAAAAAAAAAAAAAAAAAAAAAATCACACACACACAAATCTCACAATGTTTTAAGAAAGTTTGTGAGTTTGCGTTGGGCCTCATTCAAAGCTGTCCTGGGCCGAATGCGGCTAGTCGTGGGTTGGACAAGCTTTGTCTAGACTTTCATGGTCTAAAGTTACGGCTCTCCTAATTCCTGCAGTGAGATAAGACCCCTGCAGAGAATGATGACAACCGGTGCTCATATAGTGCTTGTTGGGTGCCAGGGACTGCTGTAGTACTTTATACATATTTATCTTCACAGTCCATTCAGTCCTTTCAAGAACACTAGGAGGTGGGTCCTATTACTAACTTAATAGTGCTAAATATATACACGTACTATGTACCCTCACACACACAGTGCTGACAAGGTCATTGTCACGCAATTGGCAAATGGCAGCCCTAGAATCCCAGGCCCAGCTCTTCTCTATAACTATGTTGCTTTTCCTTGCCTGCTAGGGGACCTTAGGCGAGGGTTGCCCCTCCTGGGTGTCAGTGCTTCCATCCATAACACAAGAATTGGACTGACAGTTTTCGGGGGTTGGAGGTGGAGCTGGGAGGGGCGTCAGGGATGAGAGGTGTGGGGCATTGGGTCGTAAGGCCTTTGCTAAGTCAGCCTGGCTTGGAGCTTCTCTGTTTCTTTTCCCAGGGCTGTTCCCGACACAGCAGTGCCCACAGAGGCCTACTGACTGCAGGAAGCAGTGTGAGCCTGACTACTACCTGGATGAGGCCGACCGCTGTACAGCCTGCGTGACTTGTTCTCGAGGTAAGGGCCTTGTTTTCTCTCCAGGGCCTCCTTCTAGGGAGCATGAGGGGTCCTCAGAGGAGAGGTGAAGAATCTGGAAGGTGGAGAGCATCATGATTTGATGTCTGTTCTCTGAATTGTCCTCCTGGTACCTCAGTTTACCTCTCTGCATTTGTGATTTGATATCAGCCATGACCTTTTGCATCCATACTTTCACAGAGACTTAACATGTTTCCTGAAGGAGAGGACTCACATTTTTTTGAGTTTAATCCTCACCACAGCCCTAGGGGAGGATTTCTTGCTTATCCTTACTTTACAATGAGGAATTTGAGGATAGGGAGGTTAAGGGCCTTTCCAAAGTTACAAAACTCTGGTAAGTGGCAGAACTGGAGTTTGAGTTGTGGCCTGACACCAAGAGCTGTGTTCTTTTCCTAAGATCACAGGACTTCCAGGAAAACTGTTTCAATATGACCTTTTATTGTTAGTTTCTTATTATGGTTAGAGAATGCGGTCTGTGTGCTATCTAGTGTTTATTTTTGTGTGGATTTTTTTGGGGGGTAGGGTGGGGGAAATTTGTTGAGATCTTTTTGTGGTCTAATAAATAATAAATGATCACGTATTTTCAGAGTGTTCAGTGTATGGGTGTTTTAAAATGTGTATTCTGTTTGTTGCGTATAAAGTTCTCTACATATCTATTAAGTTAAGCTTGTTAATTGTGTTATTTAAATAATGTGTACCCTTATTTACTTTTATCACCTTTATTTCTGAGAGATGTGTTAAAATCTTATCTCCCAGTATACTTGTTCATCTATTAGATTTTCATTGTGTTCTTTCTATTTTTGCTTCATATATGTCAAAGCTATGTTATTAGGTACATAAATGTTCATGAATGTTATGTTTTTTTGGTGGGTTGGGCTTTTTATCCACATGAATATACCTCTCCATTCCTTGTAATGCCTTTTCCCTTAATTTCACATTTGTTTGGCATTAATATTGCTATTCCTTCCTGGAAGAAGTAGCAAAGGTTAAAAAGAAAGAAAAGTAATAATAATATTGCCATTTCTTCTTTCTTTTTATTAGCATTTATCTGGTGTATCTTTGAATTTCTAAAAGTAATGACTGCATTTTATGAAATGAAAATTATAAACATTTATTATTTAAAATTCAAGCAATACAAAGAGTGTAAGGAAGAAAACAAACAATGCCCTCCCCAGCCCTCCATCTATAGATATCTACTGTTATCATTAGATGGCTGACACGCCTCTCTACCTCTTTGTATAAAGATGGGTAGGTTAGTAACCAGACAGCCTGTACACACTTACAAAGAAGGAATTTTAAGAGAATGGCAACATATTATTTATGGCATTAAAATGATAATATTTAATTTTAGTCAAAAGTATCAGAAAAAGAGACCGAAGTGAAACAGAAGAATGTCAAACCTCAGTCAGATTAAGGTATCTTCAGCAAAAGATACTGCAATTCCTTTAAAAAAAAAAACCCTCTAAAATTAAGAAAGGAGGTTATGAAAATCAGTAAGTGGTTAATAATCATTTCAGAATCTACTATCTCTTGCAGTAAAGGCAAAATCTGCTTAGTTTGAGTTTTGGACAGTAGAGAATAGATTGACTCCCTGTAATGAAGAACAGAGTAATTATTTTTCCCACCTCCTCATCCTCTTCCTGACTTTTATTCCTTACACAAATTTTACTTTGTCATAATCTATAATGTTTATATTCTCATCTGCAACCATAAGTCCCTTGGCATGTTAGCCTTAAAATTTTTTATTATTCATGATGAGTTTATTTGGCACAGCTTCTCTGTTCCTGAGTTTTTCACTTTGATTCATCATTTGAGTGATTGGATTACACTGTCATGTGGATTTTTCAAGAAGGGCTCGTCTTTGCAATATTCTCTGTTATTTCATGTTTGAGGATGCTTGTCTGTTGCCTATATTTTTGTTTTCTTTTTTTTCTTTTTGAGACAGAGTCTGACTCTGTCGCCCAGGCTGGAGTGCAGTGGTGCAATCTCGGCTCACTACAACCTCTACCTCCTGGATTCGAGCGATTCTCCTGCCTCCTGAGTAGCTGAGATTACAGGGATGCACCACCACGCCTGGCTAATTTTTGTATTTTTAGAAGAGATGGGGTTTCATCATGTTGCCCAGGCTGGTCTCAAACTCCTGACCTCAAGTGATCCAGCCGCCTTGGCCTCCTAAAGTGTTGGGATTACAGGTGTGAGTCACCATTCCCGGCCCAATTTCTTACCTTTAAATTTTAAGACAGGGTCTCACTTTGTTGTCCAGGCTGGCCTTAAACTCCAGGGCTTAAGTGTTCCTCCTGCCTCAGCCTCCCGAGTAGCTGGGGCTGCACGTGCATGTCACTGCACCCAACTTACAATTTTTTTGTGTGTCTCTGAGGATATAAATTATAGTCATGTATTGCTTATTGACAGGAATACATTCTGACAAATGTGTCATTAGGCAATTTTGTCGTTGTGCAAGCATCCTAGATTAGTGTACTTACACACACCTACGTGATGTAGCCTACTGCACACCTAGGTTCTATGGCAGATCCTTTTGCTCCTAAGCTACAACTCTGCACAGCATGTGACTGTCCTAAATACTGTAGGCAGCTGTGACACAATGTGAGTATTTGTGTATCTAAACATAGAAAAGGTGCAATAAAAATACGACATAGGCCGGGCACAGTGACTCACACCTGTAATGCCAGCACTTTGGGAGGCCGAGGAGGGTGGATTACCTGAGGTCAGGAGTTCGAGACCAGCCTGGCTAACATGGCGAAACCCCATCTCTACTAAAAATACAAAAATTAGCTGGGCGTGGTGGCACGTGTCTGTAGTCCCGGCTACTCGACAGGCTGAAGTGGAAGAATTGCTTGAACCTGGGAGGCGGAGGTTGCAGTGCGCCGAGATCGTGCCACTGCACTCCAGCCTGGGTGATAGAGTGAGACACCATCTAAAAAAATATATATGATATGAAAGATAAAAAAAATGGCACACTTGTACAGGGCACTTACCGTGAATGGAGCTTGCAGGACACGAAGTTGTTCTGAGTGAGTCAATGAGTAAGTGGTGGGTGAGTGTGAAGGCCTAGGGCATTACTATGCACTACTGTGGACTTTATCAACACTGTACACTTAGGCTATACTAAATTTATAAGACACATTTTTCTTTCTTCAATAATAAATTAAACAACTTTTTCACTTTATAAACTTTAACTTTTTAAACTTTTGGCTCCTTTGTAATAACACTTAGCTTAAAGCACAAACACATCGTACAGCTGTACAAAAATATTTTCTTTATAGCCTTATTCATTACACTTTTTTCTACTTTAAAATTTTATTATTTTATTATTTTTAACATTTTTAAATTAAAAGCTGAGACACAAACACCTACATTATCCGAGGCCTACACAGAGTCAGGATCATCAGAATCACCATCTTCCTCCTCCAAATCTTGTCCCATTGGCAGCGTGCAGTGACTCACACCTGTAATCCCAGCACTTTGGGAAGCCGAGGTGGGCAGATCACTTGAGGTCAAGAGTTCAAGACCAGCTTGGCCAACATGGTGAAACCCCATCTCTACTAAAAATATAAAAATTAGCCGGGCATGTTGGCATGCGCCTGTAATCCCAGCTACTCAGGTGGCTGAGGCAGGAGAATTGCTTGAACCCAGGAGGCGGAGGTTGCAGTGAGCTGAGATTGTGCTACTGCACTCCAGCCTGGGTGACAGAATGAGACTCTGGCTCAAAAAAAAAAAAAAAAAAGAAACGAATCCTGTCCCATTGGAAGGTCTTCAGGAGCGGTAAGGTAACATGCATGGAGTATCGTCTCCTATGATAACAATGCCTTCTTCTGGATACCTGCAGAAGGACCTACCTGAGGCTGTATTACAGTTAGCTTTTGTTTTAATAAGTAGGAGTACACTCTAAAATAATGATAAGGCCGGCTTGGTGGCTGATGCCTGCAGTCTCAGCACTTAGGGAGGCCAGGCTGGGAGAATCACTTGAGGCCAGGAGTTTGAGACCAGCCTGGGCAACACAGTGAGATCCCCATCTCTACACAAAATAAAATACATTAGCTGGGTGTGGTGGCATGCGCCTGTAGTCCCAGCTACTCAGGAGGCTGAGGTGGGAGGATGGCTTGAGCCCAGGAAGTTGAGGTTACAGTGAGCTGTGATCATGCCACTGCACTCCAGCCTGGGCAACAGAGCAAGACCCTGTTTCAAAAAAAAAAAGATAAAAAGTATAGTACAGTAAGTACGTAAACCAGCAATATAGCTTTCTATGATCATTATCAAGTATTACATACTATCCATAATTGCATGTGCTACGCAGCACTTTTATACAACTGGCAGCGCAGTAGGTTTGTTTACACCAATGTCTCCACAAACATGGGAGTAACGCAGGTGCTACAACATTGCCGTGGCTATGACATCACTAGGCAATAGGAATTTTTCAGCTCCATTATAATCTCTTTTTTTGTTTTTTTTTTGAGATGGAGTCTTGCTCTGTTGCCCAGGCTGGAGTGCAATGGCGCAATCTCGGCTCACTGCAACCTGGGTTCAAGTGATTCTCCTGTCTTAGCCTCTCAAGTAGCTGGGATGACAGGCATGCGCCACCATGCCTGGCTAATTTTTGTATTTTTTTTAGGAGAGGCGGGATTTCACCATGTTGGCCAGGCTGGTTTTGAACTCCTGACCTCAGGTTATCCGCCCTCCTCGGCCTCCCAAAGTGCTGGGATTACAGGCGTGAGCCACCGCACCCGGCTTCCATTATGATCTTGTGGGACCATCATTGTGTACGCCACCCATTGTTGACTGAAATGTTGCTCTGTGGTGCGTGAAGGTATCGTTTCTAATGTTTTGTTCTGTTTTCCCTCTTTTCTGCCTCCTTGAGTGTTAGTTCTCTTTGCATTCAGAGCTCCTCTTCCTTGGCGCTGGTTTTCCTCTGATGTTTGGCGACTTCTAGTTCTGTGCACATCATATCTCATGATGCCGGTGGTCTGCGAATGGGGCTTCTGAAACCCACCTCTGAGGGCAATGGGGCTCAGGTGGGGCTGCAACAGTCTCTTTGCGGGAAGACGCGTGGCCTCTGGCTCTGTGGCATGAGTGATGAGGAGCTATCCAGAGCCTTTCCCCCTTCTTCAGAGAGTCCCCCTTGGCTGCATTCTGGGCTATGGTCTCCTTCACTCTGATCTCATCTGTCCTCTGCCTTCCGTATTTCGGGGAGTTGTCTTCATTTCTGATCTGCCAAGGTTGCCCCTCCTTGGTCTCCAGGCCTGTTACACATTAATTATTAGTTTTACCAGTGCTATTTTTGTTTTGTTTTGTTTTGTTTGAGACGGAGTCTCGCTCTTTTGCCCAGGCTGGAGTGAAGTGGGGCCATCTCAACTCACTGCAACCTCCACTTCACGGGCTCAAGTGATTTTCCTGTCTCAGCCTCCCCAGTAGCTGGGATTACAGGTGTGCACCACCACACCTGGCTAATTTTTGTATTTTTAGTAGAGACAGGGTTTCACTCTGTTGGCCGGGCTGGTCTCAAACTCCTGACCTCAGGTGATCTGCCCACCTCGGCCTCCCAAAGTGCTGGGATTACAAATGTGAGCCACCACTCCCGGCCTAGCTGTACTTTTTATGTCTGTTAACCAACCTGTGATTTCCTGCTTTTCCTGCCAGCAGTTGTTATTATCTGTCTTTTTGATTCGAGTCATTCTAGTGGATGTGAAGTGGTATCTCACTGTGATTTTGACTTGCATTTCTCTAATGGCTAACGGTGTGGGACATTTTTCACGTGCTTATTGGCCAGCTGTGTATCTTCTTTAGAGAAATGTCTATTCCAGTCCTTTGTCCATTAAAAAAATTAATAAACTATTTCTGGCTGGGTGCAGTGGCTCACGCCTGTAATCTCAGCACTTTGGGAGGCCGAGGCGGGTGGATCACCTGAGGTCAGGAGTTTGAGACCATCCTGGCCAACGTGGTGAAACCCCGTCTCTATAAAAATACAAAAAATTAGCTGGGCGTGGTGGTGTGTGCCTGTAATCCCAGCTACTCAGGAGGCTGAGGCAGGAGAATCACTTGAACCCAGGTTGCAGTGAGCCGAGATTGCGCCATTGCACTCCAACCTGGGTGACAGAGTGAGACTCTGTCTTAAAAAAAAAATTAATAAACTATTTCTTAGAGCAGTTTTAGGTTTACAGGAAAATTGAACAGAAAATACAGAGTTCCTATATACCCTCTACCCCCTTCCCAGTCTCCCACAGTTTCCCCTATTTTTTTGTTTGAAACAGGGTATCACTCTGTTGCCCAGGCTGGAGTGCAGTGGTGCAATCACAGCTCACTACAGCCTCAACCTCTTGGGCTCAAGCGATCCTCCCGCCTCAGCCTCCCAAGTAGCTGGGACTACAGGCGTGTGCTCCATGCCTGGCTAATTTTTGTATTTTTTTGTAGAGACGGGATTTCACCATGTTGCCCATGTTTTATAGAGATGGGATTTCACTATGTCGCCATATGAGGGCAAATGATCCTCCTCCCTCGGCCTCCCGAAGTGCTGGGATTAAAGGCGTGAGCCACTGCACCCAGCCTCCCCTGTCACGAACACCTTGCATTAGTGTGGCACAGTTGTTAGCATTGATGACCTGATAATGATGCATTATTATTACTAACTGAAGTCCATAGTTTACAGCAGGGTTCACTCTTGGTGTTGCCCATTCTAGGGCTTTAGACAAACGGATGATGACCACGTGCCCACCATCACCGTGGCATCCAGAATATTTTCACTGCCCTAAATGTGTCCTGAGCTTGTCGGTTCATCTCTCCCCCCCCGAACCTCTGGCAGCTACTGATCTTTTTACTGTCTCCATAGTTTTGTCTTTTCCAGAAATGTCATGTAGTTGGAATGACAGTGTGTGGCCTTTTCAGACTGGTGTCTTTCATTTAGCAATATGTATCTAAGTTTCCTCCATGTCTTTTTTAAATTTTTTTGCATTTTAAAAAATTGGTACATTAATTTATTTTAATTTTTAATCCAATTTTAGTGGTCACCAGGGGGTTGAGCTGGGAGGTGGAGGCTGCGTTGCAGACTGCACCTGCCCTCTCCACCTCATCTCAAGAGCTATCTGGAGAGACGCCTTCCTTCTGTTCCCCTCTGTGACCCTGTCTGTGTCCCTTAGACGACCTCGTGGAGAAGACGCCGTGTGCGTGGAACTCCTCCCGTGTCTGCGAATGTCGACCTGGCATGTTCTGTTCCACGTCTGCCGTCAACTCCTGTGCCCGCTGTTTCTTCCATTCTGTCTGTCCGGCAGGGATGATTGTCAAGTTCCCAGGTCAGTGTCCCCACCCTTGACTCAGGACAGAGATCTATGCTGTTGCTGCTGCATCTTCCGCCCACCCCAGTTCACTGTTGACTTCCGACCTCCCGCTTCCCGGAGACTGTTGGACAGATCATGTCTCCTTTGGCGATGGGCCAGGGATGTACCCAGCACCCAGCCCTTCTGCTGCCCTCCCCCACCTTGTGTTCCAGGTGCAGAGAGACCCTGCTGTCCCCTGGCATAGACCTGGCTGGAGGAGGTCTTGCTTTGGTTTGAGGCTCAAGGCAGAAGTTATCTGATGCCCCATAAACAAGAAGGGAACCTCAAGTCTCTGTCCTGGGAGTTTCCTAGAAGATTGGGGTTAGCTTCCCCCTTTCAGGTTCAGGGCATTGGGAGTTAGAGGTGCTGAGAGATCCGGCCCCAGGCTCAAGACTTGAGAAACTTGGGTTTCTTTTCCAACTTATCGTGTGACCTCAGACAAGTTTCTTACCTCTCTGACTTCTACTTCTCTGATAGTACAAGGTGTCAGGGCTGCTTTTAACCAGAGAAGGGGTATGGGCCACAGAACCTGTCTGGGTGGAGTTGGGACCATCTTCCAGAAGGGAGGCATGGGGAGTGGGTGGGCTTTGGAGCACAGCACAGAGTGGCTGCGGCAGCTGCAGACTGTATGGAGCGGGGGAGATGGGCTCAGAGGCAGCCCTGTGTCCACTGAGGAGAAAAGTGCCACAAAGTGCCTGTGGTCCCTCCCCCAACCAGGTCCTTCTCTGGAGTCCCATGCCCTGTTGTGCAAACCTGGGGATTGGCAGTCACCCCCATCGCTACCACTGCCTGCCCATTTTATCCTTCCCCCGTTCCCTCATCCTTCACAGCCAGCCCATCCTCGAGTCCTGTAGATTTGGCCTCCAATTATCTTCCCCACCTTCTCACCCCGAATTCCTCCTCTTATACAGCCCCCATGGCAGACAGCCAGAATGACCCTTGCAAGACCAAATCTGAATCTGATCCTCTCTCTCTCTCTCTCTCACTCACTCTCACACACACACACACACACACACACACACACACACACACACACACACACACACACGGATATGTACCTGAAATGCTTCAGTATCTTCCTGTTACTCTAAAGATAAGGACACAAGGCCAGGTGTGGTGGCTCACGCCTGTAATCCCAGCACTTTGGGAGGCCGAGGCAGGCAGATCACTTGAGGTCAGGAGTTCAAGACCAGCCTGGCCAACATGGTGAAATCTCGTCTCTACTAAAAATACAAAAATTAGCCAGGCCTGGCAGCAGGTGCCTGTAATTCCATTTACTCAGGAGGCTGAGGCAGGAGAACCACTTGAACCTGGGAGGCGGTGGTTGCAGTGAGCTGAGATTGAGCCATTGCACTCCAGCCTGGGTGACAAGAGCAAGACTCCGTCTCAAAAAAAAAAAAGAAAACTCCAGGGACTCACCACTGTGTCCTTCAGGTCCCAAGGCCCCCAGTTGACCTGCCTTCTTCTCTTCATCTTTCAGAGCCTTCTTACATTTATTTTGTACATAATGTCCAGGGCTTTTGGCGGTTCTTGGCGGGAGGATGAGGGGAAAATGTGTCTACGCCATCTTCCCAGAATCAGAGTCTCAGGATGTAATCCCAACACAGCCCCCTCCTTTCTCCCAGCCTCAGCTCTCAGCACCAAGCCGTCACGCTCTGGGCTCCACCTGCACTGCCCTTCTTCCAGGTCAGAGGACGTGTGTGCTTCTCTGTCCCACCCGCCCTCTGCACGTGCTGTTCTCTCTGTCGGAGACACCCTTCCCTCCCCATTCACTTAGTCAAATCCTACTCAGCCCTGAGCTCTCCACCCCACTTCCTCAAGAGGCCTTCCCTGGCCTCTCACTAGGGAAGCTGGTAGCACTGTGTCCTTTGCAAATGTGGATACATACCTCTCTCTGTCTCTTGGCTTGATCAATGTCTGTCTCCCTCCCTGGCTGGAAGCTTCCTGAGGGCAAAGACCATGCCCCTGGTGTCCCTCAACATCTCCCCACTGCCTGATCAAATGCTAGGCATGGCACCTGCTCCCCATAGAGATTCGTTGAATTAAGATATGGGGACACCTGACAGGGAGATCCAAGCTGGGGGTGGGTGGAATTCAAATCTGGTCAAATTCCAGGGTCGAGGGAGAGCGCTCTGCTAAGGAATGATGGAGGCCTCCACCCATAAGCAGGGGAGAGTGCTGGAGTGGACTGGGCAGCAGATACCTAGGATTTTGCAAAGATTTGCAACTGTGGGGCATGTTCCCACCCGCCTCTGGACCTCGGTCTCCCCATCTCTCAAATGAGGAGGTATAACTGAAGGCCTTGGGGGCCTCTCCAAAAAGGCCAAACTTCCCAAAAGTTTCCAGCTCAGAAACTTCTGCATCTTTGTGAAAAACATCTTGAGTTCAGTTGTTCCAGCCAAGGCTTCCTGCTGGAGGGACTGTCTGGGCGGTGTTCCTGAGACTGCCACACAGCGGCGCCAGAGGCCTCCCTTTGCTGCCCCTGGACCCCAGCTGCCCAATGCAGTGCCCCTGGCCCGTGGCACGTGGCCACGCACTTAAAATGCAGCTAGGGGCCGGGTGCAGTGGCTCACACCTGTAATTCCAGCATTTTGGGAGGCTGAGGCAGGCGGATCACTTGAAGTCAGGAGTTTGAGACCAGCCTGGCCAACGTGGTGAAACCTCATCTCTACTAAAAATACAAAAGTTGGCCAGGTGTGGTGGTGGGTGCTTGAAATCTCAACTACTCGGGAGGCTGAGGCATGAGAATTGCTTGAATCCGGGAGGTGGAGGTTGCAGTGAGCTGAGATTGTGCCACTGCACTCCAACCTGGGCGACAGAGTTAGACTCTGTTTCAAAAAAAAATCCAATAAAAAATAAAAAAAAATGCAGATACGTCTGCATTGAGAAGTGCTGTGTGTACAATATGCACTGGATTTCGAAAACTTAGTATAAACAAGAATATAATTAATTATTTTTTATATTGATTGCCTACAAACATGGTAATATTTTAGATATACTGGGTTAAATAAATATACTATGAAAATTAATTGCACTGATTTCTTTTTACCTTGTAAAGTGTGGCTCCCAGAATATTTGAGCTGACCTGTGTGACTCGCATATTTCTGTTGGACAGCACTGTTTTAGAAGTGTTCTAATCTCAGCTGCCAAACCCTGGTTAATCTCTGGGGTCCCCTGTGGACTCACCCATGGGGCAGCTCTCCGGGGTTGTTGTTTTTTTTCCAGCTGTAAAATAGAAAGCAGTTTCTGCCTCCAGTCAGCCAAGCCCCACGCTAAGAGCCTTCACTGGCTGTCTCTCCTGAAATTCTCACGTCTCCATAAGACAGACAGTATTAGCCCCATTTCCCAGGTGTGGAAATCGAGGTCTGGAGATGGGAGGTAAATTGCCCGCGGAGACAGAGCAGGAAATGTCTAAGCTTAGGTGTCACCACTCCACCATGCCACAGAACACGAGAGGTCAGCATTGCTCGCGCTCACCTCCACGGAAAGCTTCAGAGCGAAGTCCCACACATACAGGCCACCATTTTTTTTTTTTTTTTTTTTTGTGATGGAGCCTCGATCTGTCACCCAGACTAGAGTGCAATGGCGTGATCTCAGCTCACTGCAACCTCTGCCTCCCGGGTTCAACTGATTCTCATGCCTCAGCCTCCCGAGTAGCTGGGATTACAGGTACCTGCCACCATGCCCGGCTAATTTTTTGTAATTTTAGTAGAGATGGGGTTTCACTATGTTGGCCAGGCTGGTCTCGAACTCCTGACCTCATGATCCGCCCACCCCGGCCTCCCAAAGTGTTGGGATTACAGGTGTGAGCCACTGTGCCCGGCGACATACGGGTCACCTTCTAAGTGATGGGATGGGAGTCCAGATGGGGGTAAGGACGTAGCATTTACCATATGTCATGCAATGTGATGGGCACCTCACGTGCACTCTTCTGTTTATCCTGACGACAGCCTGGTGAAGAGTGTATGATTATAATCATTTGACTGGGCTGGGCACGGCAGCTTATGCCTGAAATCCCAGCACTTTGGGAGGCTGAGGAGGGTGGATCACCTGAGGTCAGGAGTTCGAGACCAGCCTGGCCAACATGGTGAAACCCTGTCTCTACTAAAAATTAGCTGGGCGTGGTTGCAGGCACCTGTAATCCCAGCTACTCAGGAGGCTGAGGCAGGAGAATTGCTTGAACCTGGGAGGCAGAGGTTGCATGAGCTGAGATTGCATCACTGCACTCCAGCCTGGGCGACAGAGCAAGACTCTGTCTCAAATAAATAAATAAACAAGTAAATAAAATTGACTTTCCTGGCACAGTTAGGACATAGCAGGCAAACTCAGGGGCACTGGCTAGACGATGTGTGTGTTTTCTTCTCCACTCTGCTTCTGTCCAGCATTCTTCAGGACTCCTTGGAGTGCATGTAGCAAAATCCCCAATTTTTTAGCACATGTAGCTTAGAAGTCTGGGGATAGCTCTGAGAAGCTTCAGGCATGGCTGGATCCAGGGCTCCATCTTGCCCCATCTCTCACCTCTATTTGCCTCTCTGTTGGTTCGTCGGCAAGATACTTACAAGCAGCTCTGCCCAGCGCCAGTGGGAAGACAGCTTCCCTTTCTTACATTTTTAATATCCAAAACCAAAACCTTTAAATCCCAAACCAGAATCTTTAAATTCTACCTCACAGGCTTGGGTCACATGTCCGTCCCTGAACTGGCTCATCGTGGCCAGAGGAATGCAATGGATTGATTGGTCCAGCCTGGTCTCGTGGCCACTCGGGAAAGGGGGTTCAGTCGGTCCCGACCCCTAACCACAGATGATGAGATCAGAGGGAGAGTAATTCCCCAGGGAAAGGTAGGCTGCTTTACTCTGAAGGGGAACGGGTGCCAGGCAGGTGCCACCTCCAGATGACTGCTGTGTTTTCCAAGGGCCCCATCTCCGACTCTGGCCTGTGGTAGTGAAGGGTGTATTCCGGGAGACTTTGGGTCCCCAACGCTGATTCTGAAGGCACTGCTGTCCCCCCTGCAGGCACGGCGCAGAAGAACACTGTCTGTGAGCCGGCTTCCCCAGGGGTCAGCCCTGCCTGTGCCAGCCCAGAGAACTGCAAGGAACCCTCCAGGTGACTCCCTGGCTCTGCCTCCTCCTCTTCCCCCAAGCTGGCTTTCAGATGAGGCTGCCCCACCCCACAGGACGCCCATGGTACAACTGGGCTGGGGGTGTAAGCGGGATTCAGCCCATGGTGTCAGGACTTCGGGGTGCCTCTCTGCCAAGCCCCTCGGATCATTTGAGGCCCTAGGGTGTGCCCAGCCCTGCCGTGAGCACATGGGAGACCCACAGGGCTTAGAAAACACAGGCCTTGCTCCCAGGAGCTTACAGTGGGCACGCCAGAGGCAGTGGGCCGAGGGCCTGGGACCCCATCTCTGTGGAAACTGTTACTCGTGAGCACAGGCCTCCCTTGCCCCATTGGCAGAATTATCAGTCCCATCTCTGGCTTCTTCCCCAGTGGCACCATCCCCCAGGCCAAGCCCACCCCAGTGTCCCCAGCAACCTCCAGTGCCAGCGCCATGCCTGTAAGAGGGGGCACCCGCCTCGCCCAGGAAGCTGCTTCTAAACTGACGAGGGCTCCCGACTCTCCCTCCTCTGTGGGAAGGCCTAGTTCAGATCCAGGTAATTTCCCCATGAAGCTGTGGGTCGTCTCCCTGGGGTGCCCGATTGGTAGATGGCCCATGAGTGGGGGTGTTTGGAGCAGGCGGGCAGTGATCTGTGGTCTTTTCCTGGTGGGGAGAGAAGACAGTGGTAAGGTATGATCTAGGGCTGAAAGCACTGAGGGGCAGAGGTAGACACCAGAGGGCTCATTCATTTGCCAGCAGTGCAGAGGGCCTGCCTTGTGCCGGACACCGGTGCCCCATCTCTCCCTCTATTTCCCTCTACGTTGGTTTGTCAGAGGGAAATGGGTCCCACTCTGCTGTTGTGACACTTGCGACTCAGCTGGCCAGCCTCTGCACGTGTCCATCTGATGCCCTCCTGGTCCCCATGGCGAAGGGTCGACCCTCAGTCATTTTTCTTTTTCTTTTTTTTGAGACGGAGTTTCGCTCATGTTGCCCAGGCTGGAGTGCAGTAGTGCAATCTCGGCTCACTGCAACCTCCACCTCCTGGGTTCAAGCGATTCTCCTGCCTCAGCCTCCTGAGTAGCTGGGATTACAGGTGCCCACCACCACGCCTGGCTAACTTTGTATTTTTAGTAGAGATGGGATTTCACCATGTTGGTCAGGCTGGTCTCGAACTCCCGACCTCAGGTGATCCGCCCACCTCGGCCTCCCAAAGTGCTGGGATTACAGGCGTGAGCCACCGCGCCCAACCTAGTCCCATTTTATTACTGAATAGCCCTCCATGGCGTAGATATGCCGAGCTCTGTTTATCCAGTTTTTGAATATTTGGGTTGTTTCTGCCTTTGGCTATAATGAAGAATGAAAAATACATCCTTGCGTGTACGTGCTTTCCTTTCTCTTGGGTTGGTTTTGTAAAAAAATGGATTTGTGGGACTTCTAACAATTTTGGGTTGGAGCTCTTTTCCTATAGTTGTACCTTCTCCTGCTCCATGGCTTTGCTTATTCTCTCTATGATGTCTTTTGTTTGTTTGTTTGTGGTTTGTTTTTTTGAGGTGAGTCTTGGTCTGTCGCCCAGGCTGGAGTGCAGTGGCGCGATCCTCGGCTCACTGCAACCTCCGCCTCCTGGGTTCAAGCAATTCTCCTGCCTTCAGCCTCCCGAGTAGCTGGGATTACAGGCGCCCGCCACCACACTTGGCTACTTTTTTTTTTTAGTAGAGACGGGGTTTCACCATGTTGGCCAGGCTGGTCACAAACTCCTGGCCTCAAGTAATCCACCCGCCTCAGCCTCCCAAAGTGCTGGGATTACAGACGTGAGCCACCGCGCCCGGCCCACACCGGTCTTTAAAAGAGGGAGGCAGGAGGCACCCAGCCCCTCCCTGCCCAATACCATTCTGAACAGGAGTTACGCTAGTGTGCTGAGCTCTCAGGGAAGCTGTTCCCAAAGTTTTGAGCAGGGGAGTGACAGAGCCATCAGACAGGGTTGGGGGAAGCTGTGGCATGGTGGCCTCAGGAGGAACAGTGGGCAGGGGCTGGTTGGGGGGCAGTGAGTACCCTCCTCTCGTGTGGAATGCACGCAGCATTCCTGTCCTCTCTGAGCCTCAGGACTCCCTCTGAAAGGCTGGACTGAGCTGACATGCGGAGTTTGGGAGCTGGCCACGGTGAGGGATGGGGGTGCTTCAGGGTTGGGTGGGGAGTGAGGCCTTTGCCAAGGGGGCCTGGCCTGCAGCTTCTCTGCTTCTTTCCCCAGGTCTGTCCCCAACACAGCCATGCCCAGAGGGGTCTGGTGATTGCAGGAAGCAGTGTGAGCCCGACTACTACCTGGACGAGGCCGGCCGCTGCACGGCCTGCGTGAGCTGTTCTCGAGGTAAGGGCCTCGTCCCTCCCCGGGCCTCAGTTTACCTCTCTGCATTTTTGAACCGTGAACTTCCAGTAACTACTCCCCCTTATGTTTGTGGGTTTTTGATGGGGGTCGCCTCTTTTCAGAGGGCTTCCATTGGCATATTATTTCCTTCCAGGAAGCGTTTGTGAATCACCCACCTGTTCCAAACTCGGCTCATCAATGTTTGTAACTACTCTGTGATTCAAGCATTGTGATCATTCCCCTTTTACAGAGGAGGAAACGGAGGCTTTGGGAAGTCAGGGAACTTCCAAGGGCTGTGGGCTGGAGTTTGAACCCAGACAGGTGCCACCAGGTTCCGGGTTCTCATCCACTCCACTCGCTGCCCCTATGAGCCACTTCTTTTTTTTTTTTTTCCCCAGACAGGGTCTCACTCCTTCACCCAGGCTGCAGTGCAGTGGTGCGATCATAGCTCCCTGCAGCTGTGACCTCCCAGGATCACATGATCCTTTTGCCTCAGCCTTTCAAGTGGCTGGGACTATAGGCACACACCACCATGCCTGGCTAATTAAAAAAATTTTTTTTCATAGAGATGGGGGGTCTCACTATGTTGCCCAGGCTGTTCTCGAACTCCTGGACTCAAATGGTCCTCCCACCTTGGCTTCCCAAAGTGCTGGGATTATAGGCGTGAGCCACCACGCCTGGCCTGCGAGCTGTTTTGACAAGCACTTACTGAGTGCACAGACACAGCACGATGCAGGCGTGGGGCTTCCCTGTGCCCAGCCCATCACAACCTCCCAGCACCAGCAGCACCCCGAGGGTCATGTGGGCAGGGGGTGTTGCTCAGGCCACAGACTGTTGTGACTGTTAGAGGCCCTGGCTATTCACGGAGGCCACTGGGAATGTGTGAGTCTGTCTCCTTGTCCAGAGCTGCTTTTGGGCAGCAAAGCAGAGTGAAGGGTCAGGGGAGGCCAAAAAGAACCACAGACACTGTTTGTTGTCATTGGAGGTCTCTGTCCTAGTTACTAAGGCTGCATAGCAAATTTTCTTAAAACTTAGTCGTGAAAACAAACCATTCTTTGTACTCACAGATTCTGTGAGTCAGAATTCAGACAGGGCACTGCGGGGACAGCTTGTCTCTGCTCCACAATGTCTGGGGTCTTAGCTGGAAAGCCCAAAAGCTGCAGATCAGGAACTTCTGAAGCTTCATTCATTCACCTGCCTTGGGGTTGATGTCGGCTCCTGGCTGCAGCCTTGGTTCCCTTCCATGTCGGCCTCTTCGTGTCTTACCTGGGGCTTCCTCATGGTCTGGTGGTTGGGTTCCAAAGGCGAGGTCTTTTTCTCTTTTTTTCTTTTTTTGTACTTTTAGTAGAGACGGGGTTTCACCATGTTGGCCAGGCTGGTCCCAAACTCCTGGCCTCAAGTGATCCGCCGGCCTTGGCCTCCCAAAGTGTTGGAATTACAAGCATGAGCCATTGCCCCTGGCCATAAAAGTCTTGAGAGAGAGAGACAGACAGAAAGAGAGAGTGAGAGAGAGACAGAAAGAGGGAGAGAAAGAGTGAGAGAGAGAAAGAGAGAGACAGAGAGAAAGAGACAGAATGAGAGAGAGAAAGAGAGAGACAGAGCGAGAGAGAGACAGAAAGAGGGAGAGAGAGAGACAGAAAGAGAAAGAGACAGAGCGAGAGAGAGAGAGAGAGAGACAGAAAGACAGAGAGACTGAGAGACAGAGAGAGACAGAAAGAGGTAGAGTGTGAGAGAGAGAAAGAGACAGAGAAAGAGAGAGAGAGAGACAGAAAGAGAGAGAGAGAGACAGACAGACAGAGGCAGCAGCCACCCCTCCTTTTATGACCTGGCCTTGGAAGTCACACAGAACTTCTACCACTTTCTGTTTGTTGAGGCAACCACAAATGTCACTTGAGACCGAGGGAAGGAAAACAGTTGTACTTCTTGACAGGTAGGTGGCAAAGGCTCTGGAAGGGCCAGAACATCACTGCAGCCATGTTTTGGGGAAATACAGTCTGCCACAACCACCATGTGGACATGTGGAGAAAGAGGAGTTGGCTCTGGGCCCAGTAATTCCTTCAGCTCTCCTAACTGAAACCCCACAAGGCAGTGGAGTGGCGTATACTAGTAGCTAAAGGCATGAGCTCTAGAACCCGAGTGCCGGGTTCAGATCCCGCCTCTCCCACTTGATAGCCTATAACCTCAAGCAGGTTTCCTAACCTCTCTGTGCCTCAGTTTCCTCTGCTGCAAAATGGGCATAGTATTATCTATCTCAGAGAACCATGTGAGAATTGAATACATGATTGTAGGTTAATCTGGGTAGAGTGCTGAGACTACTGTCTCACACATACTCAGTTATCTTAAGAGCTATAATAATAATGATAATAGCTGCCATTGTCCCAAATGGTTTCATTCATTGCTGAGCTCACGCACACCCTTTGCACAAATTCCCCAAATCCTGCCCAGTTCCCTTGCTCTGGATGTTGTAAGAAGAGACTGTCCAGCCCTTATCATTATCATGCTGGGTCTCTAAGTATCCTGCTGATTGAGATCTACCCTTGTGGAGCGGTCCCATTTGCCTAATCTACTGATGCAGTCGTTCTGTATTTACCTCTAAGTGGAGCGTTGCAAAATATTCCCGAATACGTACAAATGCATTATTACACTTATTAAAAATAATACCTCTAACATGTTTTTTTTTGCTTTTGGAGGAAAAAAATCTTTTTTTTTTTTTTTTTAAATAGAGTCTTGTTCTGTCGCCCAGGCTGGAGTGCAGTGGCACTATCTTGGCTCACTGCAACCTCTGCCTCCCAGGTTCAAGTGATTCTCCTGCCTCAGCCTCCTGAGTAGCTGGGATTACAGGCACGCGCCACCAGGCATGGCTAATTTTTGTATTTTTAGTAGAGAGGGGGTTTCACCATGTTGGTCAGGCTGGACTTGAACTCCTGACCTTGTGATCTGCCTGCCTTGGCCTCCCAAAGTGCCGGGATTACAGTCGTGAGCCACCATGCCTGGCCAAAAAATATTTTTATTATTAAAAATTTCAAACATATTCAGATGTAGAGTGAGTCAGAGATGGCTGTGTACTATCACCCAGCTTTAAACGGTTATGGAGTCATGGCCAGTCTCGGCTCCTCTGCACCCATGCCCACTCACCCCGTCCCCTGGAGGACTTTCTTTTAACAGCTTTAGGGAGAGATAGTGGGCATATGGTAAAGTACATAGATTAAAGGATGCAATCTGATAAGTTTTAACAAATGCATGCAGCTGAGCAACCAGCCATCCCCCTCTAAAAGTTACCTCGGGTTGCTTGTCACCATTTCCCACCCCCTGCTTATGGTCACCATGCAATAGCTTGCATGTAAATGCGACATACAGAATACCCTCCCTTTTTGCCTGCCTTCTTTCACCCTGCAGAATTATTTTGAGCATGCTGGGAGAGCTGCTCAACGGCATAGTCAGACGAGCATTTATTTTCTTGTTGGATGACCCTTGGACAACTGCTTCTCTGTCTTCCTGGGGGCTCTCTGGACCCCCTGCCCTTGCCATCCTGATCTTTCTCCATGACCCTCATCTGTGTCCCTTAGATGACCTCGTGGAGAAGACGCCGTGTGCATGGAACTCCTCCCGCATCTGCGAATGTCGACCTGGCATGATCTGTGCCACATCAGCCACCAACTCCTGTGCCCGCTGTGTCCCCTACCCAATCTGTGCAGCAGAGACAGTCACCAAGCCCCAGGGTAAGCAGTTCCCACCCCAGGCCTCGACCACGGGGTGGAGTCTGTGCCCCCACCGTTGTGCCTCTCGCCACCAACAGCCAGGGGTGGAGGCAAATGACCTACACCCTCGGCTGTTCATTAGGTCAGGTTTGGGTTCTGGTTATCCTTTGAGTAGTCAGACTCAGTGAATGGAATGATAAAATCCAGTTTTAGCATTTTGGTAAGAGATTCTGTTGATTAAAAAAAAAATTCTTCCTGAAATTATTGGGCTGGTAAAATCTTTATTTTTTTGAGATGGAGTTTCGCTCATGTTGCCCAGGCTGGAGTACAATGGCGCAATCTCGGCTCACCGCAACCTGCACCTCGTGGGTTCAAGCAATTCTCCTGCCTCAGCCTTCTGAGTAGCTGGGGTTACAAGCATTCGCCACCACAGCCGGCTAATGTTGTATTTTTAGAAGAGATGCGGTTTCTCCATGTTGGTCAGGCTGGTCTCGAACTCCCGACCTCAGGTGATCCACCCACCTTGGCCTCTCAAAGTGCTGGGATTACAGGCCTGAGCCACCATGCCCAGCCCCGGGCTGGTAAAATCTTGACCTGTTTGCAAGGCTGTTTTATTGAGTTAGAGAGATGAATATCAAGTTTCTGAAGAGGTTTCTAACAGGACGGTTGGCTTTACCAGTGTGCAGGAAACTAAAATCCTGACAGTTTTTTGTTGTTGTTGTTTTTTGTTTTTTAAGGGCTTTGAGAGATTTTAACAAATTTCCTGGTGGTTTAAAACAGATGGAAGAGTGGTGACAAAACCAAAGGGAATGGCCAGGCATGGTGGCTCATGCCTGTGATCCCAGCACTTTGGGAGGCTGAGGCAGGTGGATCACTTGAGGTCAGGAGTTCAAGACCAGCCTGACCAACATGGCAAAACCCCGTCTCTACTAAAAATACACAAATTAGCTGGGTGTGGTGGTGGGCACCGTAGTCCCAGCTACTCAGGAGGTTGAGGCAGGAGAATCGCTTGAACCCGGGAGGCATAGGTTGCAGTGAGCCGAGATTGCACCACTGCACTCCAGCCTGGGCAACAGGGCGAAACAATGCCTAAAAAAGAAAAAAAACCAAGTGGAGGGAAGGTCACCCAATGTGACTCTGTGAGGGCTGCCGGAGAAGTGAGGGGTGATCTGCTTCTAGGACCCCTAGAGAGGCTCTGGGCTTGGAAGAGGCAGGCAGATGAAGAGCGGGAGGGAAGTGGAGAGCTGTGAGGTGTAGTGGCCTGTGACTACTACATCTTCAAACACAACTTCAAAATGTATTACAGTGGCATGGCATGGCCACTGGCCAGTTTGCACAGATGATGCCTGAGGTTTTAATCCCCAGTATTGTCTTTTTTTTTTCTTTTTTTTAGAGACGGAATCTCGCTGTCTTGCCCAGGCTGGCGTGCAGTGGTGTAATCTCAGCTCACTGCAACCTCCGTCTCCTGGGTTCAGGCAGTTCTCCTGCCTCAGCCTCCTGAGTAGCTGGGATTACAGGTGCCCGCCACCACACCCAGCTAATTTTCGTATTTTTAGTAGAGACGGGGTTTTGCCATGTTGGCCAGGCGGGTCTGGAACTCCTGACCTCAAGTGATCTGCCTGCCTCCACCTCCCAAAGTGCTGGGATTACAGGTGTGAGCCACTGCACCCGGCCAAGCATAACCCTTTTAAAATAAATATGAATGAGCAGAGATTTGTAAGGAAAACCAGCCCTACAAAGGAGAATAAAAAGATATGAAACCAGAAATTCTTACCACACATGAAGCTTTGATAAATCCAGGAATAGAAGAGTACTTAGCAACATTAAATTCGTGTCTGCAGAAAAATTCATGAACTCGTTACATCCATAAGGGGGGCACAGAATGCTATGAAAAGGAACAATATGGGATCAGAGGGCAAGAAAAGGCTTTTTAGAAAGTGTGCTTGTGATCAGCCCATCTTCTCTAGGTTCTCCATTCACCTTTCCATCCCTGCCCTGCGATCAACGACTGGGCTCCGCCTTTCTCCTCTGTAGGGAGCATGCAGTTAAGCCTTGCCAGCAGAGGGCGCTAGAGGGCCATCGCAGGAGGAAGGAGGCTTCTGGTTGCATTTGTTTGTTTGTTTGTTTCTTTTCTTTTTTTGAGACAGAGTCTCACTCTGTCGCCCAGGCTGGAGTGCAGTGATGCGATCTTGGCTCATCACAACCTCCACCTCCCGGGTTCAAGCAGTTTTCCTGCCTCAGCCTCCTGAGTAGCTGGGATTACAGGCACGCGCCACCACGCCTGGCTAATTTTTGTATTTTTAGTAGAGACAGGGTTTCACCATGATGGTCAGGCTGGTCTCGAACTCCTGACCTGGTGATCCGCCTGCCTCGGCCTCCCAAAAGCGCTGGGATTACCGGCATGAGCCACTGCGCCCGGCCATTTGTTTCTTCTTGCTCCTGCTGCCTGGCCTGGTGACCACCTTGATGTGGCTCTCCCAATGCAGACATTGGCACGTGCCAGGCCTCATGTCTGCAAAAGTGTCCTGACTCCCTGATTCCCTCTGTGCATCCCCCACCAGCCACAGGTCTTTGGCACCCCAAAGTGCTCCAGGCACCTCCCCCACAGTGGCAGCCTCAATTTCTCTGTGCACCTGACCAGAAGCATAGACTTCAGGTCAAAAGGACCTACCAAGAGCAAAGCAGGATTAATGGAAATTACCCACGCTACATGTAATAGGTGCACCACCATGATTTTATCTACCTGCCGGTTGATGGCATTTGGGTTGTTTCCAGTTTAGGGCTATTATGAATGAAAACAGCTGTGAATATTCTTTTTTTTTTTTTTAACATGTATGTATTTATCTTATATCTTTTATTATTATTATTATTTTTAGAGACAGGGTCTCACTCTATGTTCCGGGCTGGAGTGCAGTGGCATGATCTTGGCTCACTGCAGCATTGAACTCCTGGGCTCGGGCGATCCTCCCACCTCAGCCTCCCACAGTGCTGAGATTACTGGCATGAGCCACCATGACTGGCCGATTCTTGTACAAGTCTTTGGGTGGATGTATATTTTCATTTTTCATGGGTAAATACCTAGGAGGAGTGGCTAGGTCATTGTGCTGGTCACATAGTCAGAATGTTTTTGAGGACTAGTCAAAGCTGGGTACCTCTGGTCTGATACAACCCCTTCGTTTTACACCCAGAGAGAAGCACAGGGCCGAAGCTAGAACCAGAATGCAGGGATCCCAAGGGTCAGCCCAGAGTACTTTCCACTGGAAGACACCACCCACCCACCTCCTTCTTAGTTCTGAACCTAGAATTTACCCAGCTAAATTACAATCACTTCAGCTAAATTACAATCAAGTTTGAAGGCAGCATAAAAACATTTTCAGACATAAAAGGTCCAGAAGGCTTTTCTTCCTATATCCTCGCCTAGGAAGTTATTTGAAGATGTAATTCAGCTAAGTGAGGGGGCAAAAAAGAAAAACAACAGGAAGCCATGGAATCTAGAGACCAGCACTCCATCCTAGCAGAGCAAGGAAGGGAAGTCCCAGAATGATGTGGTATAGACCAGTTGAGCCAGATCAGAGCAGGAAAATGGAAGGAAGGCTCCGAGGAAGTGTTCCCAGGAATAGAAGAGAGAATTGTAGTAAATTTCATGATTAGTAGAGTTGAAAAGCCTGAGGATATGGTGAGGGCACACTATCCTTTTATCAACAAGAAAAAGAAAGGCAATTGAAAACTCCAGGGAAAAGAAAAAGCTGACAAGAAATATACAGTCCAAATATGAAGATGAAATTTCACCTGATTTTAAGCGATTGCTAGATGTACAAAAAGAGAATCTGTTTGGCCTTGATGCTGAGACAATTCTTTAAATGGCCCAAGGACTGGGTGTTTGGATTTAAAGAGAAGTATATCCATCTGGTAAATAATATTTTTTTTAGTTCTTAAATGGAGGCTGAGTAGGCAGGTTCTTTTATTCTCTTCCAGTAGGCCATTACCAGAGAACACAGGCAGACTAACTAGGGGCTAGACAATGCCTTCTCCTCACCTTCAAATCCAAAGAGGAGGAAAAGGGGAGGATCACTAACTCAGGGAGGAAGAAGGAAAGTTACAAGTTAGGTATAGTATATTCGGAGAGGGGATGAGAGGCACCCAAGGGATACTAGGTTCCCCCCTTCTGCACATACAGGAGGGACAGCAGATCTGTCGCTGGATTTCAGCAGGTGTTTCAGCAGCAGCTGAGACCATGGGCCTGTCTAGTTACATCAGGCTGCCTTGGAGAGCACGCAGGGGGCTCTCTCCTCATGATGCTGACTGGGAATAGCCACAGTTAATGGGTTTGAGCATCAGAGCTCCAGTCCACTCAAAGTAAGTGTTCACTGAAACCCAATGACATTTCAAACACTGATTCAAATACTGATTAACGAATATGTAGGAAACCATCATAACACATCGCATCATCTTCCCCATAGTCTCCAGCCTCCAGGCTCCAGCTAATTCAGGTAAGAGTCCAGTGACCTTCCCCAAAGAGGGGGGTTCCTCAGAACCCTACAATGCAAGAAATAAATTAATCCTGGCTTTACTTTTTTGTCTATTTGAGGAAAAATCTGAGAGGCGTCACGAACACTTTGTAGAGGGGAGATGTGGGTATGTGTGGGGGGTTGCTTTGTACCACATCAAAAAGGGGTGCCTCCACCAGGGCTCTGGGGGCGGAGAGGTGTAGTGACTGAGCATAACCCACTTCTAATGTGGGCCAAATTATCCTGCCCCAGAAAAGCAGGAAGCTTTGAAGAAGGTGCCCAGTCCCCAGGCAGGGGGCAGTGCTGTCCAGAGGAGAGTGCTCTGGGCTGGAACTCGCCATCTCTGTTTCCTGGCTGTAGCTCCAGCCCTGCGGCTCTCTCCATCTGTAAAACAAGGTAGCTGGGTCAGACCAGTGGTGGCCAGCTATGAACTGGCCTTCAGAGACATTCCGTCTGGCCAGCATAGCAATCCAGCCACCCTTCCTAGGCACTCAAGAGGAATGAAATTATATGTTCACACAGAGGCACGCACAAGAATACTCACAGCTGCCTTGTTCGTCATAGTTCAAACTGGAAACAACCCAAATGTCCATCAACTAGCGAACGGGTATGTAAACAGTGGTTCATCTGTACAACAGAACGCCATTTGGCAACAGAAAGGAATGAAGCTGAATGACTATCAAAAACATTATGCAGAGTGAAAGAAGCCAGACCCCAAAGAGTACATACTGCATGATTGTGTCGACGTGAAATTCTGGAACAGATACACTCCTCTATAGTGACATAAAGCAGATCGGTGGTTGCCTGGATCTGGAGGTGGGGGCAGAGTGAGTGAGGAGGGGCACTAGGGAACCTTCTGGAGGGATGAGAATGTTCTGTATTTTGATTGGAGTTAGTTACCTTTGTCAGAACTCATCAGGCTGTACACACTTAGGGACATTTTCTTTTTTTATTTTTACTTATTAAAAATAGAGACAGGGTCTTGCTATGTTGCTTAGGCTGGTTTCGAACTCCTGAGCTCAAGTGATCCGCCTGCTTCAGCCTCCCAAAGTGCTGGGATTACAGGCGGGAGCCACCCTACCCTGCCAGGGGATACTTTCTTGTATATAAATGTTGCCTTAGGCTGGGCATGGTGGCTCACGCCTATGATCCCAGCACTTTGGGAGGCTGAAGTGGGCAGATCACTTGAGGTCAGGAGTTCGAGACCAGCCTGGTCAACATGGTGAAACCCTGTTTCTACTAAAAATACAAAAATTAGCTGGGCATGTTGGCAGGCACCTGTAATCCCAGCTACTCAGGAGGCTGAGGCAGGAGAATCACTTGAATCCGGGAGGCAGAAGTTGCAATGAGCTGAGATTGTGCCACTGCACTCCAGTCTGGGCAGCAGAGGAAGACTCAATCTCAAAAAATTAAACATAAATAAATAAATAATTCCTTAATAAAGTTGATTTAAAAGAAAAAACTTTAAAAATTGAGGCTGTATTTAAACATTAGGCGATTTCAGTTTTCTCTTAAAAGCAAAAGGTCTAGCGTCACTGTGCCACCTTCCTGGGTGACCACAGCTGTTAGAGATAAGTAGCAACTTCTCCACTTTGTTTTATTTATTTTGAGTCTTTCTCTGTCGCCCAGGCTGGAGTGCAGTGGCATGATCTCAGCTCACTGCAGCCTCCACCTCCCGGGTTCAAACGATTCTCCTGCCTCAGCCTCCTGAGTAGCTAGGATTACAGGTGTGTGCCATCACACCTGGCTAATTTTTGTGTTTTTAGTAGAGATGGGGTTTCACCATGTTGGTCAGGCTGGTCTCGAACTCCTGACCTCAAGTTGTCCTCCTGCCTCAGCCTCCCAAAATGCTGTGATTACAGGTGTGAGCCACTGTGCCTGGCCAGCTTTTCCACTTTGATCTTTTGAAACACAAATCTGACTGTCTTAGCTCCCATGGTGTTGCCTCGCTGGAAGCCACCAGTCCCTGCTGGTTAACTCTTTCCTGGAGACACCAGTCTCCTTGGCGCTGGTTCTCAGATGTTACCTCCCCTCTGCAGATATGGCTGAGAAGGACACCACCTTTGAGGCACCACCCCTGGGGACCCAGCCGGACTGCAACCCCACCCCAGAGAATGCCGAGGCGCCTGCCAGGTGACTCCCCCGCCCCTTCTCTCTGTTTGGCTGCTGCGGGAGGGAGCTGTCCCTGCCATGCCCAGGGGATGCCTGGGAGGCAGCTGGGCTCGGGGTGGAGGTGGGGCCTGGGCTGCTCTTTTGTTAAATGTGTGCCCATCTCTGTGCTGACACCATTGGAAAGCCGGAAGGCCTCGAAACCCAGTCCCTGCCCTCAAAATGCCTGGCAGAGACTCGGGGCAGAGGATCTAGGGGCCCAGGCTCTGGTTGCGCAGTCTCCAGAGAAAGGGAATTATTCCTAAAGACCCACTTCCCTCTTCCCATCTCCATCACTCCTGCCTTGGGCTTCTCCCCGCAGCACCAGCCCCACTCAGAGCTCGCTGGTGGACTCCCAGGCCAGTAAGACGCTGCCCATCCCAACCAGCGCTCCCGTCGCTCTCTCCTCCACGGGGAAGCCCGTTCTGGATGCAGGTAATGGTCCCAGCCCACTCACCCCTACTCCCAGCAGGGGCTTCCTCCTGGGGAAGTGTGGATCGGGGGAGCCAGGAGGGAGCTTCTCCTTTGTGGGTATGGTCTGAGAAGGGGGATTAAGGTTGACCCCAGGTTTCTGGCTTCTTGAGTTGGTGCTGTGGCTCTGGCACTTACTAGTGACTATTCTTTTCTTTTTGAAACAGAGTCTCACTCTGTTGCTCAGGCTGGAGGGCAGTGGCACCCATCTTGGCTCACTGCAATCTCCACCTCCCAGGTTCAAGAGATTCTCCTGTCTCAGCCTCCTGAGTAGCTGGGTTTACAGGCGCTTGCCACCATGCCTGGCTAATTTTTTTTTTTTTATTTTTAGTAGAGACGGGGTTTTGCCATGTTGTCCAGGTTGGTCTCAAACTCCTGACCTCAGGTGATCCACCTGCCTCAGCCTCCCAAAGTGCTAGGATTATAGGTGTGAACCACTGCGCCTGGCTGCTAGTGACTATTCTTTAATTCTTGTAGGCAGGAATTTTTTTCACAGCTTCATCCTCGTGGCTTATAATTGCTACTCAGAAAATAGGTCTTTGTTGATTGATTTCATGACTTTGACTAGTTGTTCGAGCCTTTGAGCCTCAGTTGTCTCATCTATACAATGGTAATGGCAGAGACCGTGCAGGGTTATAAGCAGTGTAGCATTGTAGACGGCCTCTGTCAGAGTTAGCTCTTAGGCTGGACGCAGTGGCTCACGCCTGTAATCCCAGCACTTTGGGAGGCCAAGGTGGGTGGATCACGAGGTCAGGAGTTTGAGACCAGCCTGGCCAACATGATGAAACCACATCTCTACTAAAAATACAAAAATTAGCCAGGCGTGGTGGCGCGCGCCTGTAATCCCAGCTACTCAGGAGGCTGAGGCAGGAGAATCGCTTGAACCCGGGAGGCGGAGGTTGCAAGGTTGCAGTGAGCCGAGATTGCACCGCTGCACTCCAGCCTGAGCAGCAGAATGAGAATCAGTCTCAAACAAAACAAAACAAAACAAAACAAAACAAAACAAAACAAACAAACAAAACCCTCAAGAGTTAGCTCTTAGGGAAAGATGCCAGGTTACTCATTTTAGGACTTGCAGTTCTAGTGGCTGACACGAGGTGGCAGTAGTGCTCCGGCCAGAGTTTCTGAAAGTGCGGTCCTGTCTGGCAGCATTGGCACCGGCTGGGAACTTGCTAGGAAAGCAAATTATGGGCCCCATCCCAGACCTAGAGAATCAGAAACTGCACTTTAACAAGATCTCCAGGGCACTCATGTGCACATTAACGTTTGAGAAGCACTTAACTGGCATATACTACTTTTTAAACATCTAAACATGGACTTCAATAAAGTGCAATCACTAGCTCTATGATCTCTGTAAGTGACAAAAGGGAAAAAGGAAGCGAGTTTAGTACCGAGGTGTGAAGGAGTAGATCCAGATAGGGGTTAAGAGCGTGGGCCCTGCAGTCCACCCGGCCTGGCCTGGCCTGGGCTGGGGCTCTACCACTTACTCTCAGGGTGACCTTGGGCAACTTAACGAACTTTCGTGAGCCTCAGCTCCCCTCATTTTTAAACTGAAGGTAGTGACGGTGCCTAGGGCATAGGGTTGGGGATCATTCATTCAGGGAACGCTTGTGGGGTGTGTTTATGTGCAGTGGGGACTCCATGCCTGCCCTCATCAAGCAGGTCTAGAGGGTTGGCCGGGAGGGGACTGGGTTCAACCTCTTCCTTCCCCTCACTGCTTGGCCCTCCCCACCCTGACTCCGGCCACACCAGCAGTGCTGCCAGATGCCGGTCACACCGGGCCCTCGTCCACAGTCCCCAAATTTTGGTCTATTGGACCTCAATTCCTTTGTTCTGGCTCCTAGACGCCTCAATTTCTCACCCTCTAGACACAGTTTGCCCTTCTCTCAGCCTTCAATAGTTGATCAGCTTCCTGGAGCCAGGCGAGGGAGGGCTGGATGAGATAAGAGCCTTGGCTTGGAAAGGACCTGTTGTTGTTAGCCATGATGGAAGCTGTGTCCCAGGAGAAGGAGGAAGTAGTCTGGGGCTGGGGCTGTCTTGTGTGGTTGCAGCAAGGCAAAGAGTGCGGGGCGTCTCTGTGTTCCAGGGCCAGTGCTCTTCTGGGTGATCCTGGTGCTGGCTGTGGTGGTCGGCTCCAGTGCCTTCCTCCTGTGCCACCGGAGGGCCTGCAGGAAGCGAATTCGGCAGAGTAAGTGGCTGTGTCCTTGGGGCCTTGGGGAGGACAGGTTGCTCTCTGCCAGCCTGGCCTGGGTTCTTTCCCTGCCTGCTCCTGCTTTCTGAGGCTGCCACCCCCAGCCTTCCTCCTGGTGTCGTTTCAGAGCTCCACCTGTGCTACCCGGTCCAGACCTCCCAGCCCAAGCTAGAGCTTGTGGGTGAGTGTCCAGCCGTCCAAAGGGGCTGCCCGAGCCAGAGGAACACAGGGCAGCTCTGGGCCTGGGGCGTGGGCTCCAGAGACTGAACTTCTACCCCAGCCTCGAAGCTCCCTGTCTGTGGCTCCTGTCGCATTCTGTACATCTGTAGGGATGCAATGTGGGTGAAAACTCATGCGTGTGGAGAGTGCAATGAGGTGAAGACTGTACTGGGTGTGACGACTGTGTGGCTTGCCCAGAGCCAGAGCAGCACCTGGATGGATGCTGGCATGAACGTTTAAAAGTCTATCTTGTCTGTCACTTTTTCCTCCAGTACCCCCAGGGGGCATTCCTGCCAGCCTCGCCTTCCTCTCTACATTCTACCCTCCCTTTCTCCCTCTCCCTCCTTCTCTTTCTCTTTCCCCTCTCTCTCCCTCTTCTACCACCTGGCAAGTCAGCCCAGGGGCAGGAGGGGAAAGGAGCACATGGGGCAAGAGGGACCCTGGTTCTGCCACTTACAAGCTGTGTGACCCCGGGTGAGTTACTGAATTGTCCTGTGTCTCAGTTTCCTCATCCGGAAAATGCAGATGGTAGAATCTACTTCAGAGGCTTGGCCTGTGGATTCGTCGAGGTCGGGCTGTTAAGCGCATCGTGGAGTACCTGCCTGCAGTCGGTGGCTGCTGCCTATTGACAGGCTGGCCTGTGCCTGGGGCTTTTTCCTTCCTGGAAGCTTCAGGCCTTCCTGAGTCCTGGGTGCTTCTGACCCCCTCCCTGGTCCCTGCACTCTGATCCCTGCCCAGCCTCTGGGCCAGCTCTTCCAGGCAGCCCTTGGGAGCTGGAACCCTCCTCACCTGTCCAGGCAGGGTCGTCTCTACAGCGTGTGTCTTCTAGCTCTCACCTGGGGCAGGGGGCTCCCAGCTATCTTGTGCCAAGCACCTTCTCTCTCCTGGGCAGCCCCTTCAAGGCAGGCCAGGGTCTTCCTCAGCACTGCATGGCATGGATTGGGTGCCTGCTCTGTGCTGGGCTCTGATGGGGGAATCGTCTGAGCCTTCGTTTCTGATTTGCAAGGTGGGCTCCCATACAGGCTTCCTGTACTCCCCCAGTGATGACCTTTGTTCTGCAAGGAGGAGGCAGGGCTCAGCAAGGTGGACGGCTGGCCCAGGGCCACACAGCCTGGCAGTGGCACAGCCAACCTCAGGCACTGGTCCTAGGGGTTTTGGTTTGTAAAGGGCTCAGCCCTGTCCCCTCTTCCTTCCCCCCGCCAGCTCTGTCCACCACCGCAATGCCTACCCAAGAGCCACGTGCTCAGCCTAAGGCCAGGCCCTGGCCCGTCCCCTCATCTCCCCAGGACCCTTGCAGAGGCCCTTGCATAGGCTGACTGTTGACTTGGGCACAAAAACACAGTCCACTGAGGCATGTTTTGAATTTGATGAGTTTCACAAGCAAGCGCTGTGGTCCCTGTGCAAGGGGGGTTTTTGTGTTTTGATAGTTTCAAGCCTGTTTCCATGACCTGTCAGGCTGAGTGTCTCATTGAAACCGGCGTTTGCTTTCTTGACATTTTTCTAGTATTAGAATTTCCATTGCCGTCAGTTTATTTTTTTTCTTCAAACCTCTGTGAGAGCAGTTTTGTTACAGAAGAAAAAAAGAAAGAGAGAAAACACCTTCCCCTAAGAAGCCAGGTCTACAAAGAACTGAGCCCTGAGACTCAATGGTGGACATCTTATCTCAGGTCGTTTTTGACCCTCTAGCTTCTGGTGGGACCTCGGGGTCTGGGTTCCGAGGCTCAAGATGGACAGAAAGTGAAGCCAAGACAGGCAAGCTCACAGGGCACCGGGTGAGAATGGACCGAGCTGGCCGGATGCCCCTTTCCCTTCTGAGCCGTGGGTGGTGAAGGAGGGAAGGAGCACCGGTTTATTGGTTCGTTCATTCATCTATTCACATGGTCTTCATGGAGCACTTACTTCTTGCAGGCTCTGTGCCGGGCCCAGAAGCTGTTCTAGCTCCCTCCAAGCTTTTAGATTAATTCCGACTGCCCGCAGAGGCCAAAGGCAGACGGGAGGGGAGTGTGCGCCCCTTGGCCTCCCACATCCCAGACCTGGGGCAGAGGGTGCTCTTGGTTCCTTTGAGCAGTGAGCACATCAGGGATCTGCGGTCCGTGCAGGTGCGATGAGAGTCCCACCAACCAGCCCTCGAGTGGATCGACCTTCCCGTGTGTGTCCTCGGTGACAGGCATTTGCAAAGCACACACGTGATCTCATCCACTCCTCCGATGGCCTGTGAGGTACCTACTGTTATCCCCGTCTCACAGATTAGCAGCCTAAGGCACAGGATGATGAAGTAATTCATTTAAGGCCACGTGCTGGGTGAGCGGTAGGACGGGGGTTTTATCGTGGTTGTTGAGATGTTTGTAAAAAGATTTTTCACCCTTGGCACCATTGACATTTGGGAATGGATGGTTCTTTGCTGTGGAGCGCTATCCTATAGGACGTTCTGCAGCCCCTCTAGACGCCGTAACCTTCCCTACTTGGGACAACCAAAAATGTCTCTAGACATTGCCATGTGGCCCCTGGGGAAAAACTCCTCGTTGAGAACCACTGGTCTAAAATTCTTTTTTTTGAGACAGAGTCTCGCTCTGTCACCCAGGCTGGAGTGCACTGGTGCCATCTGGGTTCACTGCAACCTCCGCCTCACGGGTTCAAGTGATTCTCCTGCCTCAGCCTCCTGAGTAGCTGGGATTACAGGCTCCTGCCACCATGCCTGGCTAATTTTGGTATTTTTAGTAGAGACGGGGTTTCACCGTGTTGGCCAGGCTGGTCTCAAACTCCTGACCTCATGATCCGCCTGCCTCGGCCTCCCAAAGTGCTGGGTTTGCAGGCATGAGCCACCATGCCTGGCCTTAAAATTCTTTTAATCCTTCATTTTTATGAACACTTGAGTCATTTTCTATTATTCCAGGGAGATTTAGGTTGAAAGAAATTCTTTTTTGTTTTGAAACAGTTTCAAACTTATAGAAATGGTATAAGTATGAAGAATTTATTTTGACCTGAACCATTTGAGAGTAACTGACTGACTGGATGTCTCTCACCCCGAAAACTTCAGTGTGTGTTTCAGACAGACAAGGGTGTATTTTACACGATGTGGTAAGGATCGTCAGAATTGGAATTCACACTGATACATGACCCACAATGAATTCTCAGGCCCTGTTGAAGTTTCTTTATTTGTCCCAATAATGTCCTTTATAGCAGAGGACTCCAGCTCAGGGCCACGTGTTACATTTGCTTGTCTGGTTTCTCGAGTCTCCTTCTGTCCGGATCTGTTCCCCAGGCATTTCCTTCACTTACTGGGAAGAGCGCAGGCTGGTGATCTCGTGGATGCTCCTTGCTTTGGGTTTGTCTGGTGTTTTCTCCCGAGTGGATTTAGGTCATGCATCTTGGGCTGGAAGGTCCCAGGAATGATGCTGGCCTCTTCTCTCTCAGGGCGTCCTGCCAGGTTTCGATGTGTCCCTTTCCTGGTGCTGTGTATTTTGAGCGCTCGACGGAGGTGATGTCCTGCCGGGCTTCTCCACTGTGACGTCTCCATTTGCTCCTCGGTCATTACTAAGTCTTTAGGGGCGTTACTTGAGACTATGTCAATAGCCCATTCTTCAGCAGACCTTCATTTTCTCTATTTATTTGTTTATTTTTTTGAGACAGGGTCTGGCTCTGTCACCCAGGCTGGAGTGCAGTAGTGTGATCTCGGCTTACTGCAACCCCCGCCTCCTGGGTTCAAGCAATTCTCCTGCTTCAGCCTCCCAAGTGGCTGGGATTACAGGCTTGTGCCACAATGCCTGGCTCATTTTTTGTATTTTCAGTAGAGACAGAGTTTCACCATGTTGGCCAGGCTGGTCTCGAACTCCTGGCCTCAAGTGGTCCTCCCGCCTCGGCCTCCCAAAGTTCAGGGATGACAGGCGTGAGCTGCTACCGCGCCCAGCCCAGAACTTTATTTTCTTCACTTACATATTTATATCTGTATGGATTCATGGGGCCCTGTTCTGTTCAATGGGTTGTAATCTCTTACCATCATTTTTTATTCTGATGCTCAAATGGTCCCAGATGAGGTCAGGGAGAGCCCCTTTAAGCTGGCTCTTGTGTGCTTTGGCGTATCCTCATCCTGTGCTTTGAGCATGTCCCTTATTCTGAGATGTTCCCAGCTTAACTTGTGTGCTCCTGCCCCGGCCCTGGAATCAGCTCCCTCTCCAAGGAGCCCGGGGTTTGCATCTCGGGGTACCTGTTGCCAAAGCCTAGCTGAACCTCTGTGCCAAACTCCCCCCTTGGGCCTGTTCTGCTTCCCACAGCACTGGGGAATCACAGGCCAGAGAGGGGAGGGGTCTAAAAGTGGAGAATAACAGGGATGGAGGGGACCGAGAGCTTTACATCGCATGTGAGAACGCACGTGCTCCGTGAGCGCGGGCTTCAGAGCAGCCTGTGACACCGTGCACTTGTGCAAGGGGGCCTGCTGCTGCCCAGCATGGTCCTGGACTTGTGTCCTGGGGGTACCAGACAGGCTTAGGAGAAGACAGTGATTATTCCAAAAGGCAAGGAAACCAACAAATAAGACTAGCAGATAGAATCAACATTTTTAGGGGAAGAGCAGTTATGAAATCTGACCTCTGTGCTTGGCAAGATTTGTTCTGGGTCTTTATGAAAATCTTCATGGGTTGTAACATGGCTCTAGTCAATGTCAGAGCCTTCCAGATTCCGCTTTTTTACCTCTGTGATTTTACACTTGTTTGGGAGAGTCGGTATTGAACTCTGGCTTTCCATTCAGTGTGACGGAGTGCAGAGCCATGTTACTTACCATCCTGGGCTTTTCCTGAACCTGCTGTGTGCTCAACAGCATCCTGGACACCTTCTTTTTAAAATATTTTAATTTTTAAAAATTCTAAGTAGGCCAGGTGTGGTGGCTCACACCTGTAATCCCAGCACTTTGGGAGGCCAAGGTGGGTGGATCACCTGAGGTCGAGAGCTCAAGACCAGCCTGGCAAACAAGACAAAACCCCATCTCTACTAAAAATAAAAAAATTAGCCAGGCGTGGTGGCACACGCTTGTAATCCCAGCTACTCGGGAGGCTGAGGCAGGAGAATTTCTTGAACCTGGGAGGTGGAGGTTGCAGTGAGCTGAGATTGCACCACTGCACTCCAGGCTGAGCAACAGAGCGAGCCTCCGTCTCCAAACAAACAAACAAACAAAAAAACATTCTAAGTGGCCTTCATTTTATATATATATATATATATTTTTTTTTTTTTTTTTTTTTTTTTTTGGAGACAGGGTGTCACTCTGGAGTGCCATGGTGCAATCATGGCTCACTGCAGCCTTGACCTCCTGGGTTCAAGTGATCCCTCAGCCTCCCCAGTAGCTGGGACTACAGATACACACCACCACGCCCAGCTAACTTTTCTATTTTTTGTAGAGACCGGGTCTCCCTTTGTTGTGCAGCCTGGTCTCGAACTCCTGAGCTCAAGTGATCTACCCACCTCGGCCTCCCAAAGTGCTTGGATTATAGGCGAGAGCCACTGTGCCCAGCTAGTCCTCATTTTTTTTTTGAGGCAGAGTCTCGCTCTGTTGCCCAGGTTGGAGTGCAATGGCGCAATCTCAGCTCACTGCAACCTCTGCTTCCCGGGTTCCAGCAATTCTCCTGCCTCAGCCTCCCGAGTAGCTGGGATTATAGGCGCACGCCACCATGCCCAGCTAATTTTTGTATTTTTAGTAGAGATGGGGTTTCACCAGGTTGGCCAGTCTGGTCTGGAACTCCTGGCATCGTGATTTGCCCACCTCAGCCTCCCAAAATACTGGGATTACAGGCATGAGCCACCGCGCCCAGTCTCATTTTTAAAAATAGTTTTAGACATACAGAAAATTGGAGAAGACAGCACAGGAGTTCCCACATGCCCCACACCCAGTTTCCTCTGTGATTAGCATCTTAAGCCAGCATCGTTCATTTGTCAAAATATGTGAACCATTATTGACACAGGATTACAAACGAAAGCCCACACTGTGTTCAGGGTTCCCTTGCATTGCCTAAGGTTCCAGGATCCCATCCAGGAGCCACGTCACATTCAGTCATCACGTCGCCTTAGGCTCCTCTGGCCTGTGGCCGTTTCTCAGATCTTGTTTCTCAAGACCAGTTTTCCTGATGGCCTTGGCAGTTTTTGAGTATTGATCAGGTGTTTTGCGGGACGCCTGTCTCCTGGGATCTGTCTGATGTCTTCCCCATGATTAGACTGGAGTTATGCGTTGGGGGAAGAAGACCACAGAGGTGAAACGTCATGCTCATCACATCAAATCTTGGCTGGGCCCAGTGGCTCATGCCTGTAATCCCAGCACTTTGGGAGGCCAAGCCTGGCAGATCACCTGAGGTCAGGAGTTTGAGACCAGCCTGGCCAACATGGTGAAACCCTGTCTCTACTGAAAATACAAAAATTAGCCGGGTGTCATGACACGCACCTGTAGTCCCAGCTACTTGGGAGGCTGAGGCAGGAGGATCACTTAAACCCCAGAGGCAGAGGTTGCATTGAGCTGAGAACGTGCCACTATACTCCAGCCTCGGTGACAGAGCGAGACTCCATCTCAAAAAAAAAAAAAAAAAAATCAACCTGATTTACCACTGGGCACCTTCACTTTTGATATCTCTTTTAATATTCTCAACAAGCCCCAAAGTTGATGTGATTCATCCCATTTTCCAGCTAGGAGGACAGAGGCTCGGAGAAGGGAAGTAATATTGTGCTGAGTTTCACCGCCAAGGAGGCCCCTGCTCCAGGGTGGCTAAGCGGCCTCATTGTTTTTGACATTTGGCTGGTTTTCAATTTGAGGGTTATTAGAAACCCGCTGCTGTGCTTGGCCTTTTTGTTTTCTTTCGGGTTATTTCCTGAGGGTGTGTTCCCTCAAGAAGGATGACTGGGTAAAGAGTGTGAGGTTTTTGTTGCCAGATGGCTCTTTAGAAAAATGGAACCAGCCTGCAGGGTATGGGCAGCTCTGCGATCCCGTTCACCCACTTCCCCTTCAAGGCCGAGTTGTGTCATTTTTATTTATTTTGTTTTGTTACTTTGTCACACTTTTTTTTTTATTATTCTGTTGGCCACCCCCAGTGACTTGGTACCAAAGAACAGTTGGCTGCTTGTAAAACTCAAAATCACTCTGGAGGGACCATGATTTAGTTTCACTGACGTCATTGAAAAGAATGTGCCTCGGCCGGGTGCGGTGGCTCACGCCTGTAATCCCAGCACTTTGGGAGGCCGAGGCGGGTGGATCACAAGGTCAAGAGATCGAGACCAGCCTGGCCAACATGGTGAAACCCCGTCTCTACTAAAAATATAAAAATTAGCTAAGCATGGTGGTACGTGCCTGTAATCCCAGCTACTCGGGAGGCTGAGGCAGGAGAATCGCTTGAACCCAGGAGGCGGAGGTTGCAGTGAGCCGAGATTGCGCTGCTGCACTCCACCCTGGCGACAGAGTGAGACTCCATCTCAAAAAAAAAAAAAAAAAATTACCCCTGGCCGGGCAAGGTGGCTCATGCCTGTAATCCCAGCACTTCGAGAGGCCGAGGCGGGCAGATCACCTGAGGTCAGGAGTTCGAGACCAACCTGGCCAACATGGTGAAACCTTGTTTCTACTAAAAATACAAAAATTAGCCGGGCGTGGTGGCACATGTCGGTAATCCCAGCTACTTGTGAGAATTGCTTAAACCTGTGAGGCGGAGGTTGCAGTGAGCCAAGATCGTGCCACTGCACTCCAGCCTGGGTGACAGAGTGAGACTCTGTCTCAAAAAAAGAAAAAATTACCCCTAAGAGTGTTTCCCAAACTCACCTAGTGTCCACACAGCGTGTTCAAATGGTCAGTCTTGCGTATACTTTATCCTACTTGTTGACTGAGCACTGGTGAGCATATCTGTGAGGACTCAGGGTAGGTGGCTCTCCAGAGCTGCTGAAGTCAGAGATGTGTGCAGGAGGTGGCGTGGCTGGCATACGGGCATCTTGGTGGCAGATTTGTCTAGCCAGGGATGTGTGCCTGACAACAGCATATTCCAGATCTCCGTAGGTAGCGTTCTCAGGAGTGGTTAAAAGCTGGGCATCCCTGGAGGATGGTCTGCTCTGGGAACTGACTTGCTCCAGGATGAGCTAGATGCCCGGATGCCCTCTCACCTTTCTCAGATGGCCAGTGAGCCAAGGTTAAATGTTAAATGTCAATATGTGCTTGGGCGTGACCTGGCCCCTGTTTAATATGGGAGAACAATGGGAGTGGAGGGTAGAGGTTTGAGATGAGAAGATAGAGGTTGTGCGTTGAGAATCATTGTATCAGTACCTCCTGAGACTACAAAAGGATGGGATTGAAGGAAATGAGATGGCCCGAGAGCAGTTGTCCTCCTCGAAGGCTGCCACCTGGGTGCTTTCAGGCACAAGAAAGACAAAATCGAAGTCCAGCTGGAGTCAGAAGGGCTCCACAGCAGACTGGCTTCGGGCGTGTCCCAGGCAGGGTCCGGGTAGCATCTGTAGGATCCATCATCCTGTCTCCATGACCTGCCTTGAGGTCCTCTATGTGGGTTTTGCCTGGTATTCCAGAGAATTCGGGGCTCTCCACACCCTGGAGACAGTAAGGTGGGCGCAGCAGCCACAGACAAGCCTCTGACCCAGTGGAAGCCTCCTGGGCTCTGGTTGGGCCTGTGCTTCTCGTGAACCAATCCTTGCATGTGCGCGGGGGTGGGGGTTGGGAGAGTGGTTCAGTGTGTTCATTGGTTTAGTCATTAGGAATGAGAGTGGCAGCCAGGTGTGGTGGCTCACGCCTGTAATCCCAGCACTTTGCAAGGCCAAGGCGGGCAGATCTCTGGAGGTCAGGAGTTTGAGACCGGCCCGGCCAACATGGTGAAACCCCGTCTCTACTGAAAATACAAAAAAATTAGCTGGGGTTGGTGGCACGAGCCTATAATCCCAGCTATTCGGGAGGCTGAGGCATGAGAATCACTTGAACCCAGGAGGCGGAGGTTACATTGAGCCGAGATCATGCCACTGCACTCTAGCGTGGGCGACAGAGTGAGACTCCATCTCAAAAAAAAAAAAAAAGGAATGAGAGTGGCCAGGGGATAGAGGTGGTCCCCTGTCCTCCATCTGCCACTGGAGAAGTGAGCCTCCTTGCCTTGAGCTGGGGTGGGCACTGACTCTGAAACCCATCCAAGGCTCTCCAGACTGAGGACCTGACCCCTGGGCTGAGTTCAGCACCACCTGTGATCCAGGAGGACCATTTGCCAATAGTTGGGGCGGGTGGGGCCGGGGGCTGCCAGACTCCTTGGTGAAGTTGCTGCTCTTGCTTTTTGCAGATTCCAGACCCAGGAGGAGCTCAACGGTAAGTACCCCTCCCTTGCCCCCACCTCAGCTTCGTGCCCCTAAATCTGACTCCTTCCCTAACAGATCTGAAGTTTTGAGAGCTTCTGGGGGAAGGGAGAGGGAGGGGACGGAAGGGCCATTCCCCTCCCACGGTGCCCAGGGTGCAGGCCCGTCCTGCAAGTTCAGGCTGAGTCTGACCCACCACAGGGACCTCTGTGCACAGGGGCCTCGCCTGGGGCCTCAGCCAGGCCTTGGCTAAGGATGGAGAGCCCCACCCTCATAGCAGCCTCCAGCTCCTGGCTCAGCCGGCCGGGAATTTCCAGAAGGGCCTGTACACAGTGGATTTGGTTTGGGCCACTTTTGGGTACCAGGTCTGGTCAGGAGGAAGACTGTGTTCATTTTCCCCTTTTCTTTACTCTTCCATGAATCTCATCCTCCAAGCTGGATGACAGAGCAGGTGGCTATGGTCCATTCCTTTTTTTTTTTTTTCCCATCTATCAGTTCTTCCATTACTTTCTTTTAATTCAAGCATTCATGCATTAAGAAGGGTTTCTATCCTTTCATTTTTCAATATAATATACACAACCATAATGCTAGTTCAGTTTCAAATTATGGGGGATCACATTCGAATATGCTTGGATGTGACAAGTGGCTGTTACAATACTGAGAAATTTCATGAAAGAGGTATTCAACAATTTGTAAGGTAATCAAATATGTTTTTGCTGCATAGGCCAATGCATTAATAGTAACTTGTTTTAAAGTGCAGTCTTTTGACCGGATATGATGGCTCACACTTAAAATCCCAGCATTTTGGGAGGCTGAGGCAGGCGGATCACCTGAGGTCAGGAGTTTGAGACCAGCCTTGCCAACATAGTGAAACCCCGTCTCTACTAAAACTACAAAAAGTATCCAGGTGTAGTGGCACACACCTGTAGTCCCAGCTACTCAGGAGGCTGAGGCAGGAGAATCGCTTGAGCCTGGGGGACAGAGGTTGCAGGGAGCCGAGATTGCACCACTGCTCTCCCAGCCCGGGTAACAGAGTGAGACTCCATCTGAAAAAAAAAAAAAAAAGGCAGTCTTTTAGCCTTCATATTATTATGAAAGAGTATTCAAGATTATGTATTAAGGTTGGTGCCATTTGCCATTAAAAGTAATGGCAAACCTGGTTTAACCCTTCTGATAGGTAGTTGTGGATGTTGGGGTTGAGAACAGAATAATCTTTGTCTGGAGTGACACCACACTCTAGAATTTCCACTTTGAAAAATACTCAGTTCTTTTTTTTTTTTTTTTTTAATTTTTTTAGTATTTATTGATCATTCTTGGGTGTTTCTCAGAGAGGGGGATTTGGCAGGGTCATAGGACAATAGTGGAGGGAAGGTCAGCAGATAAACATGTGAACAAAGGTCTCTGGTTTTCCTAGGCAGAGGGCCCTGCCGCCTTCTGCAGTGTTTGTGTCCCTGGGTACTTGAGATTAGGGGTGGTGATGACTCTTAACGAGTGAAGAATACTCAGTTCTAAGCTGTGATTCCTGGTAGAACAAACTTTATTTTTCTAGCCCAGCAGTGATCTAGAAGCTGAGGAATCTCAGCGCCTTTTAAAAGTTATTATGTGGTTTTGTTTTAAAAAGCTCCTGTTTTGGGAAAGTAGAATTTATGGGTATAACATATGTTTATTATTTGTACATAAAATAAAACCATTTAAAAAGTAAAAAAAAATAATAATAATAATGGCAAAAACGTGATTACTTTTGCACCAATCTAAAAGATACGCCCTCTGTGCCTTGAGAATCATTGCGTCAGCACGGGCATCCCTGCCTCCTCTGAATTACTCAAACTCACTCCATTTTGAAGGCATCAGGACATTTCATGAGGCCACTTCTTTGCCCTTACCTGTAAAAATCAAAAACTAAACTGACACTTTCCTCATGACATAGCTGTTTTTTTGTTTTTTTTAGCATTTAGAAAATATTTATTAATAGTATACATGTATTTAGATTATATAGTGTAGAGGTCACCGGGCTTGTCACTGCAACTAACAGTAGTCTGTTTTTAGAATGCTTGAGTGTGATCATAAAAGACTGCTTTCCAGGATGTCGGGGCTGGGGAGCTGGAGGGGCTGCTCCAGGAGGTGGGGGACCTGGAGCTGGTACTTACAGACTTGGGTGCTTATGAGTGTGGGTTATGGACCAGATGCCAGGGTTCAAATCCTAGCTCAGATACTTATTGATGGTATAACCCTGGGCAAATTACTCGACTGCTCTGTGCCTCAGTTTCCTCATCTGTAAAATGGGGAGTGGGCTGTTACTCACCTCATACAGTGGTTGTGAGGATTAACATATGTCAAGGACTTTAGGACAGGGCCACGGACGTGGCGAGCACCCTGTGAGTCGCTGACTGCTACCCCTACTATTTAGTACAAATTAAAAGCAACAGACTTCACCCAGAAAGCTGAGAAGCCCGGGGCAGCTCATGGTAGCTTTAAAGCAGAAAGGGAGACTCACTGGGGTCTGTAGAGATGAAAAAAAAAGGGGCCTCCCAGTTCAGAGACTGGTGGGGAGGTTGGGGGTACCCTGCAGCAGCACCCATTCCCCTCCCACAGCAGCTGAGGAGTGGTGCGTCGGTGACAGAACCCATCGCGGAAGAGCTAGGGTTAATGAGCCAGCCACTGATGGAGACCTGCCACAACGTGGGGGCAGCCTACCTGGAGAGCCTGCCGCTGCAGGATGCCAGCCCGGCCGGGGGCCCCTCGTCCCCCAGGGACCTTCCTGAGCCCCGGGTGTCCACGGAGCACACCAATAACAAGATTGGTGAGTCAGCCTGTTTTGGGAGGCCCTCTGCAGCCCAGGGGCAGATGGGAGATGAATACGGGGCCCTGGGCCCTGGAAGGGACCTGGAGACCCTGGAGTTGAAAGGCCCAGGAAAGGAGAGGCATGGATTCTTCACCCCAATTGAAGTTTCTGTAAGTAGGGACAGCAAGGGTACTTACCTCGTAGGCCATTGTGCGAATTCATGAGCCAGTGTGCATGAGGTGCCTGCTGTTACTCATAAAAAATGAACACCACCCCAGCCCCCAACACCGAGCACCCGAGGGGACAGGAGGAAGACGTGCCAGTGGTCACAGGACCTGCCACTTGTCTGGCGCATTCCGGGCACTGTGTAGGTGCCATCTCTTCATCTCTGATGGTCTCACCACCTTCTTTGGATGGTGTCTTTCTCCCCATTTTTCAGCTGGGGAGACTGTGGCTCAGAGGGTGAAGTGATTTTCCCCATTGCATGGCTTCTAAGTGGCACAGCTGGGACTCGTCCCGTATCTGCTGGGCCCTGAAGCCCGTGGTTTGTCCACGTTACCACCCACCCTCTGCAGAAGCAGGAGGCCAGATGGGGCCCAGATGTTCAGAGCTTCCCAATGGCAGCTGCTGCCAGCCTGGACAGACATTGGCTTTGGCCTCCTGTGGGCCTCCCTGCCTCCTCTCTTGCTTCTCATCACCTTGGTACGGCATTTTCCCCAAAATGTATACCTGACCCTATTGCACTCCTGCCGAGAAGCCTCCAGCGGCTTCCCATTCCCTATGGGATGAATTCCAGCATTCTTATTCCAGCACTCAAGGCTGACAGCAAGTTGTAGCTCCCCGACCAGACTCACCTACCTTCTGACCCCACAGTCTGTCCCTCCCCCTCATGGCAGTCTCCCAAATTTACAGACCCCTCTCTCACTTCTGAGCTTCTCAATGGGAGCTACCCCCTCGCCTGAAATAGCCAACTCCACTGCCTTGAATCCAGTTAATTCTGGATATCCTGGGGACCCTGCTTATTTGCCCCTTCCTCCAGGAAGCCTTCTGTGCCCTCTCCACTGTGCTATGCTCCCTAAGAACCCAGGCCTCCCCTACCCGGTGTCCTAGCACCCAGTGGTGTGACTGCGTGTTTATAGCCTTCCTCCACCTCCACCTGGCTTTGTGCTCCCTGTGGGCAGGGCCTTGGTGGACCCCACCTCTGTCACTTCTGGAAGGGTAACTGGCACTGGGATAATACTGAAGAGTCATTTGTAATTGTCCTGTGCATTTCTATGGCAGACAGTGGTGGCCAGAACTCTTCAGGGCAGTCATCTTCTCTTTTTATTTTTTCAGCCTCCTGAGTAGCTGGGATTATGGGCGAGTGTCATCATGCCTGGCTAATTTTTTGTATTTTTAGTAGAGATGGGGTTTCATTGTGTTGGCCAGGCTGGTCTGGAACTCCTGGCCTCAAGGTGATCTGCCTGCCTTGGCCTCCCAAAGTACTGGGATTATAGGCATGAGCCACCATGCCCAGCCTGGGCAGTCTTTTGTAACAAACTGAAACTTTTGAAATGGTAGCTTTTAGTAAGTTTTATTTGAAAAGTATGTATTTTGGGAAATACCATCAAAGGCTTCTTCAGAATTCCTAAGAAGTCCTAATTGGAACATCTGAGTCCACACTGAGTACATACAGTGCCTGGAATCCCAGGGGTGGGGTTCAGAGGGTGTTTGATGGGGAGGAGAAGGAAGTACCAGGCTCCCAGGCAGCTGGCTCAGGTGTGGGCTGCCCTCCCCTGGCATGGCCTGCAGGCCTTGCTGGTGAGTGGATCGGGGGCCACCTCCGCCATGGTGGAAAGGGAAGGCCTTGGAGGTTCTCTTGGGCACCCAAGACACAGGCAACCCCCTTGTCCTCCTATTGCCAGCCCAGGGGAGCGTTCCCCCTTCCCATCCAGTTCCCAAGAGGGGTCACACTGGGGTCTGTACATCATCCCTCTTCCCCTGGGAACCAGGCAAGGGAAGAACCCCTTTCCCCCCAACTTCCTCACCTGCCCTCCCCACATAGCCAAGATGAATTCCCTGGACTCTGGAGCTCTGGGGAGGGGGCAGGAAATCCATGCAGCCCTTGGAAGCCACCCCCACAGCCTGGGGAGTAGGCAGCCTGTGATGGGGGCAGAGCCAGAGCGGGGCAGACCCCTCATGGCCGGCTCTGAAGTTTCCAGACCCCTCTCTCACTTCTGAGCTCAGTGGGAGCTGCTTCCTCACCCGGAGCAGCCACTTCCACTGCCTTGAATCCAGTTAATTCCAGATTTCCTGGGGACTCTGCCCATTTCCCTGAGGAATGTGAGGGGACCAGCCTGTCCCCAGCTGTGGCTCCTTCTCCCTAATCCAGCACCCCCACCCCCACTTCCCTCCCACCTGACCCCACCCGCCTCTCATCTTCTCTGCCCATCCCCCTCTGGGCCTTCTCTCCCCTCCTGGGGTCTCCTTTCTCACCACCCCCAGCCCCCATCTTTTGCCCAGCCCTATATAGGGCTCCTAGGACCGGGAGCCCACAAGCCTTGATGGAGGTGTGGGGAGTGCTGAGGCCCTGCTCTGTTTTGGGGTCTATGGGGGCGCCCAGCCCATAGCCTGTCCCGCACTCTGGGCCTTCTCCTCTTGCTGCCGTTTGGCGCACTTCTCTCTTTCCTGGGGGTGTTCAAAACCAGAATAGAAGAACCAGCGTCATGCAATAGGGTTGAGGGTGTGGGGGACTCGAGAACCTTTTTGGGGTTCCTGAACCTGAGGGGTATAACTGCATTACCCAGAAAGGCAGGGGTCCCTGCACCCCCACCCCACCCCAGCTCTCAAGTTCCCTCTTGAGCTTCCCCATTCTGGCCTCCAGAGTCCAGCGCAGAACAGCTGGGAGCCAGCCCACCCTGAGCCAGACACCATCAGCTGGGCGGAGGCCAGGCTTCCCCACTCCCCAGCATCTCGGGCCACTGAACCTGAGCCTCCATGTCCCCTCTATCAGAAGGCCACACCAGAAGCCCCCACATCAGACTGTGGCGAGGACCGGCCATCCGTCCAAGCTCCCACCATGTGCTCGCAGCACAGCCATGCACGCTGCAGGCAGGAGATCGGCTCTGAGCAGTAAGCCCTGAAATTCACGGCCTGAGCCAGGCTGTCTCAATCATGGGCTGCCGAGACCTATTGAGGGGGCCGGGTTTTCTGCAGGATGTGACAGGCTGGCTGAGTTTGCCCGGACCGAGGGGACTCCCAGGACACGGGACTTGCAGTACTAGAACCTGGAATGTTCCCGGGCAAGCTGGACAAGTTGGTCACCCCGGGTTTTGGCTGCAGGCACACAGATAGGAGCAGAAAGGGCCACCAGGCGGAGTGGGTGGTTTTTTTTGGGATTTCTCCTAACTACGTGGCGACCTTGGGCAGGTCATTTAACCTCTCCAGGCTTCAGGTTCTTATCTGTAAATGGGAATCTTGATGGGGTCCTCCTTGCAGGAGGGCTGGGGACCCAGGAGCGGGGGTGTGGAAACTGCTCAGCTCTGCTGTTTCTGCTCGTGCTCTGGTTACCCACGGCTTTGCCTGTTTTTGTCCACAGTTTGCTTTCTCTCCCACCCTGTCCTCTTCTTCCCTACCCATCCCCAGAGAAGTGCTGAGAAAATCCTAAGTACAAGTGGGCTGGTTCTTAACTCCTCAAGGCCCAGCTCCTAGCTGTTGTATTTCCTCTGAGCCCCCAGGATGCCTGTAAAGTACATCAGAGAGGCTGTGCCATCAGCCTGAAGCCACCCGGCAGGTGTACCAGCACTGGGCCTCGGCCCTTCTCTGCCTCTTTGCTCCCATCCTGGCTGGTGCTCTGGCCTCCCTCGCTCACCCATCCTTTTGCCTTGCAGAGAAAATCTACATCATGAAGGCTGACACCGTGATCGTGGGGACTGTGAAGGCTGAGCTGCCGGAGGGCCGGGGCCTGGCGGGGCCAGCAGAGCCCGAGTTGGAGGAGGAGCTGGAGGCGGACCATACCCCCCACTACCCCGAGCAGGAGACAGAACCGCCTCTGGGCAGCTGCAGCGATGTCATGCTCTCAGTGGAAGAGGAAGGGAAAGAAGACCCCTTGCCCACAGCCGCCTCTGGAAAGTGAGGCCTGGGCTGGGCTGGGGCTAGGAGGGCAGCAGGGTGGCCTCTGGGAGGCCAGGATGGCACTGTTGGCACCAAGGTTGGGGGCAGAGGCCCATCTGGCCTGAACTGAGGCTCCAGCATCTAGTGGAGGACCGGCTGGTCATTGCAGGGGTCTGGTGGTCTCTGCTTGCATCCCCAACTTAGCTGTCCCCTGACCCAGAGCCTAGGGGATCCGGGGCTTGTACAGAAGAGACAGTCCAAGGGGACTGGATCCCAGCAGTGATGTTGGTTGAGGCAGCAAACAGATGGCAGGATGGGCACTGCCGAGAACAGCATTGGTCCCAGAGCCCTGGGCATCAGACCCTAACCACCAGGCCCACAGCCCAGCGAGGGAGAGGTCGTGAGGCCAGCTCCCGGTGCCCCTGTAACCCTACTCTCCTCTCTCCCTGGACCTCAGAGGTGACACCCATTGGGCCCTTCCGGCATGCCCCCAGTTACTGTAAATGTGGCCCCCAGTGGGCGTGGAGCCAGTGCCTGTGGTTTCTCCAGAGTCAAAAGGGAAGTCGAGGGATGGGGCGTCGTCAGCTGGCACCGTCTCTGCTGCAGCAGCCACACTGTACTCTGCACTGGCGTGAGGGCCCCTGCCTGGGCTGCGGGACCCTCCTGGTGCTGCCCACCTTCCCTGTCCTGTAGCCCCCTCGGTGGGCCCAGGGCCTAGGGCCCAGGATCAAGTCACTCATCTCAGAATGTCCCCACCAATCCCCGCCACAGCAGGCGCCTCGGGTCCCAGATGTCTGCAGCCCTCAGCAGCTGCAGACCGCCCCTCACCAACCCAGAGAACCTGCTTTACTTTGCCCAGGGACTTCCTTCCCATGTGAACATGGGGAACTTCGGGCCCTGCCTGGGGTCCTTGACCGCTCTCTGTGGGCCCCACCCACTCTGTCCTGGGAAATGAAGAAGCATCTTCCTTAGGTCTGCCCTGCTTGCAAATCCACTAGCACCGACCCCACCACCTGGTTCCAGCTCTGCACCCTTTGGGGTGTGGATGTCGAGAGGCACCACGGCCTCACCCAGGCATCTGCTTTACTCTGGACCATAGGAAACAAGACCGTTTGGAGATTTCATCAGGATTTTGGGTTTTTCACATTTCAAGCTAAGGAGTGAAGTGGCCCTGACTTCCGGTCGGCTGGCCAGCTGACTCCCTAGGGCCTTCAGACGTGTATGCAAATGAGTGATGGATAAGGATGAGTCTTGGAGTTGCGGGCAGCCTGGAGACTCGTGGACTTACCGCCTGGAGGCAGGCCCGGGAAAGCTGCTGTTTACTCATCGGCCAGCCACGTGCTCTCTGGAGGAAGTGATAGTTTCTGAAACCGCTCAGATGTTTTGGGGAAAGTTGGAGAAGCCGTGGCCTTGCGAGAGGTGGTTACACCAGAACCTGGACATTGGCCAGAAGAAGCTTAAGTGGGCAGACACTGTTTGCCCAGTGTTTGTGCAAGGATGGAGTGGGTGTCTCTGCATCACCCACAGCCGCAGCTGTAAGGCACGCTGGAAGGCACACGCCTGCCGGGCAGGGCAGTCTGGCGCCCATGATGGGAGGGATTGACATGTTTTAACAAAATAATGCACTTCCTTACCTAGTGGCCCTTCACACAACTTTTGAATCTCTAAAAATCCATAAAATCCTTAAAGAACTGTAAGGCTGAGGACATGATCATTGAAATTGAGAGTATGTTATTAATAGAACCCCTGAGCAGAAGTGGCTTTGGGAGTCTCCCAGCAGGGCAGGGATTCCCACTGAACCCCCAGGCACTAAGGTGGCCAGTCTCTGGTAGAATGGATACTTCTGGGGCCGGGAGCCCACTTCCTGCTGGGGCAGTCCTTCTTGTTGCTGGAAGATTTTCCTTATCGCTCGAGGCAAATTCTTTCTCCATGTAATTGCTGCTCCCTGGTCCAAAGGCTGCCCTTTGAGGACACTCAAAGCCACTGTCGGCCAGTTGCGGTGCCTCACCCCTGTAATCCCAGCACACTGGGAGGCCGAGGCGAGTGGATCACCTGAGGTCAGGAGTTCAAGACTAGCCTGGCCAACATGGTAAAACCCCGTCTCTACTAAAAATACAAAAATTAGTCGGGTGTGGTGGCGGGCACCTGTAATCCCAGCTACTCAGGAGGCTGAGGCAGGAGAATCGCTTGAACCTGGGAGGTGGAGGTTGCAGCAGTGAGCCGAGATCGTGCCACTGCACTCCAGCCTGGGTGACAAGAGTGAGACTCCGTCTCAAAAAAAAAAAAAAATGCCACTGTTGTCACAAGGCTCCCTTTAGGTATTCGAAGAAAGGTTTCTGGGCCTCCCCATGGCCTTCCTCCCTCTGGGCTGGGCCGAGCAGCCCCATAGCTTTGGAGAAGGGATTCTCCAAGGAACAGCGTGAGTGCCCAAGCCCTGGGAGGCAGCGGGGGGAACACAGGTATCTGGGATCCCTGGGAGGCAGGGTGAGGACCACAGGTATCTGGGAGTGTTGGGCTTCAGTGTCTGAGCTGGGAGGAGCCCAGCCTGCCTCCCTGGGCACAGCTTTGTGGCACTTTAGGGCCAGCCTCCACCCCAGGCAGCCAGCCTGAGGCCTCCTCTGACTGTCTCCTGTGCGAGGTGGAGAACACCCACAGCCACAGACAGACCCTGTCCACCCCATCCCCAAGACTCCAGCCCACACCCACACATCAGCCCAGCCATTGAACCAGCCACTGCCTGCCATGCACTCAGTCCAGGAGCCAGGGTGGATTTCCCCATCCTGCCCAGCGATGAGCGGACCCCTTCTATTCTCTGGCTGTGCTCACGTCCAGGTTGGCAGATGGACAGAGCTCCCTGCTACTCAAGGTAGCAATTCTCAGGCTGTGACGACACCCCCACACACCTCTTCCTAAACATTTGTGATCAGAGAGGGACAGCAAGTGGTAAGTATCAGATGGAAGCTGTTGCCTTCAAAGAAAAGCCATTGTTTCCCAAGGCACTTTTGTAGGTGGTAAAAACCATTCTACAGTTCGCAGAATCTCCACGGCTCGGCTCAGTCCCTAAAACGGAATGAGGGGACCTCCCTAGAGCGTCTCTCGCTCCATCACGACCTCACCCTCCAACAGTGAGGTGTAAAAGACCCAAGGCTGGGTCTTGGTCATCTTTGTCCCATGGTCACTGGGCACTGATTGGTTGGGCTAAGTAGAAATGAAAACCTGTGTGGGGATGAGAGGCGGCCCTCCAGCCACAGTTCCTCGGGTGCCTTCTCTCTTCCCCCAACTTCCTCGATCCTCTGCAGTGGGGGGCAAGTGTGGGGTGGTGGGGGGGCTTGGGCTAGAATGTGTGGGGACATCAGATTCACAGCCACGGCCCAAGAGAAAAGCTTAGTCAAGGCGAGACTGTTCAGCTTCAAGGGGGGCTCCTTGGGCTGAAGGAGAAGCTGCTGAGGACACCTCAGGCCCCTGCACCCTCCACCAGGCCCCTCTGCCAGGCACCTCCTCCTGAGCCAGCACCCCATGCTGGCCAAACACCCTGGAACCCTTGCCCCTGGCTGACCCAGGGGAGAAGGTGTTCAATGTTGGGGCCATGGGTGTGAGCCAGGCACAGGGCAGAGAGGCTTGCCTGCCATTCTCTGCGGCTCAGACACAACAGCAGCGTGTGGATGGTGATGGCACTGCGGGGTCACACACAGGCTCGAATCCCAGCTCTGCCATTTATCAGTTGCATGAGCTTGGCTATGTTCCATGATCTCTTTCAGACTCAGTTTTCTTGTCTGTGAAATGGGGGTGTCAGTCTCTACCTGACGGGGTTGTGGGGCTTCCCTGACATGCCACTTGGTGTGTGGCTTGTGCTGAGTGGCAGGTTCTGTCCTTATTCCAGCCTGGTGGCCACTTGCCAAGAGCGAGCCCTCCCTATGTCTGCAGAATTCAGCCCATCAAGGTTAATCAGAGCTTTCAGGCCAGCCTGGGAACCTAGCCACCCTTGGGGCCAACTTGCTGTGGGAAGCCCCGCAGTGGGCAGGCCTCTTCTTGTTCTGTGGGCTACCCCAAGAACCCTTCAAATCACAGTCATAGGACTGGCTCATTATTCGACGTCTGTAACTCTGGGCATGTCGGCGAAGTGCTGCGGGTCCCTCCAGAGGGACATCTCACTCGTGGTTCTAGCACATTCCAGATTGCACCACATTACTGTTCAAGGGCTTTCCTCAATTAAAGGGTCTAGCTGCTGAGGACTAGTGGGGCACAGACTTGCTCTCGTGGGTCCTGTGTCTGGTGGACGGGACAGAGGGTGGCGTCATCAAATCAGTACACAAGGTCATTCCAGAGTCAGATCATGCTGTGAACCACAAGGAGTCTGAGCCAGGTACTGTGGCAGAGTGGGAGGGGAGGGCCACCACTAGCTAGGTGGTCAGGGCAAGCCTCTTTGAGAAGGTGCCCTTTGAACTTGGCCTGAGTGATGTCACAAGCCAGCGAGGTCTGGAAGGCAGGGAGCTGAAGTGGGCACACTCCTGCCTCGAGTTTCAGGAAGAACACAGTGGTGGAAGAGGCACGGCGAGTGAGGGAAAAAAGGAGGTGAGGGGGGAAGGCCTGGGGAGGAGGGCCTGGTGGGCCATTGTATTAGGCACCTAGATTTTATCATAAAAGTACTGGTCTATGTTTATTTCTGTTTTCTTCCTAGTAGAACAATAAACATCCTGGTATTATTTCAGCAATCAGTGAGAAAGGCCAAACCAGGGGCGGCAAAGGTTGTTTTAACCTATTTTGGAGGGAAGTTGGGGAAACAGGCAGCAGCTGCTGGCAGCCAGGAAGCAGTTAGATGGGTTTTCTCAGAAAGAACTAACACAGCATTCCTGGTGATGATTGTAGCTATGGGTAGGGTTAGGAGTCTGCCGGTCTAGCTTCCCCCTTTCTCTGGGTATCTTCCAGAGAGTAAAAACCAAACTGAAAAACCCTGGGAAGCCTGGAGGCCTTTGTTTGTGTTTTGGTGTGGTGATTGTTTTCCCGGTCATGAGGCAGAGGGATCATTTCAGTATCACAGGGTCAGCGGTGGCCTGTGCTTACTTTTTACCCTTTAGCCCTCATGGAGGCAGTGGCCATTTCATGACGGTGGCATGGAGCTGTGGCTTCCGGCTCGACAAGCTCCCAGCTGCTTGGTCCCAAGCAAAGCCCCTATGTGCGTTCAGTGTGGGTTTTCTGGTCTGCAAAATGGACCTAATGGGGCCAGGTGCGGTGGCTCACGCCTGCAATCCCAGCACTTCGGGAGGCCGAGGCGAGTGGATCACTTGAGGTCAGGAGTTCGAGACCAGCCCGGGCAACATGGCAAAACCCCGTCTCGACTAAAAATACAAAAAGTAGCCGGGCATGGTGGCATGTGCCTGTGATCCCAGCTACTTGGGAGGCTAAGGTGGGAGAATTGCTTGAACCTGGGAGGCGGAGGTTGCAGTGAGCCGAGATCGTGCCACTGCACTCCAGCCTGGGTGACAGAACGAGACTCTGTCTTCAAAAAAAAAAAGAAAAGGAACTATAAGGCTGAGAGGGACTGTGGAAGTCCAGTCTGGGCACGTATGCCATGTTCAGTAAATGACAGCCATCAAGAGCAGCATCTTAAGAGCTGAAAGTTCGCCTAGGCCGCATTCTTTGTACATCTGGGCTTCCTAATAGAACCCTGGACAGTAGATAGGCTGGGTGGCAGCACTCCCTTTTACAAACTGAGGCTCGGGGAGTGGGGGGGAGCGAAGCAACTGGCCCACTGCCACACAGCTGGGAAGTCCCAGAGCTGGAGTTCAACCCCCAACTTTGTGATTCTAAATCCCTCCCCATGCCCAGGTGGCCTGGCTGCCTCTGTGGTCAGGGGTTGTGTTCATATCGTGGTCATCCCCTGGCACTATGCCTTCTAGATAAGTTTCCTTTCATCTTCAAGTCACCACAACTGAGAGACAGAATAGAGGCTGATTTTATTCCTCCCTCTATGGGAAGGCAGGGACAGTTGCAAGAGGCAGGGTAACCTGCCCAAGGTCAAACTCCAGGCTGGGTGTGGCTTTCTGACTGCTCTGACCGGACAGGAAGGACACAGAGCTAACCCAGCCAGGGCCTCCTTCCTTGACACAGCTTTCCTCAAAGGTGTGTGTGATTTTTTTTTTCTTTCTTTCTTTCTTTTTTTTTTTTTTTTTTTTTTGAGACAGGGTCTTCCTCTGTCACCCAGGCTGGAATGCAGTGGCACAAATACAGCTCACTGTAGCCTCAACTTCCTGGGCTCACGTGATCCTCCTGCTTCAGCCTCCCGAGTAGCTGGGATCACAGGCACATGCCACCGTGACTGGCTAATTTTTTTTTTCTTTTTTTGTAGAGACAGGTCTCTCTATGTTGCCCAGGCTGGTCTTGAATTCCTGGGCTCAAGCAATCTTCCTACCTTGGCTTCCCAAAGTACTGGATTACAGGCGTGTGATTCTGAGGTCCAGGGAGACTCGGGGCTGGGTTGAGTCCAGGGAATCTCTGGGGGAGAACTGCCTGAGAGTGGAATTGCCCTTTCCATCCCCAGTAACACCTCATATCCTGCTCACTGCCCCACCTGAGGCTCCCTGAAGGAAGACAATCAAGAACAAGCCTCCCATTTTACAGATGGGAAAACTGAGCCCCATAGAGGCAAAGCGGTTTTCCCAGGGTCCCAGCTTGGTGCTGTGTGATGGAGATAGCTCTAACTCTAGCTGTCAGTTGGGGCTGGGGTGGGGGAAAGTCACTGTCTAGTCCAAGGGAGCAGTAAAGATGACATGCTGATTTTCATTCTTCCTTTAAAGAAAAAATCGATGTTAAAAGTAACTGTGGTGAGAGGGTTGGGTTCTTATTTACAAGGCAGCTTTGCAAGAATAAACAGAGTAGACAAAAATATCCCATCAGCTGGGCTTCTGCAGCTTCACAAGCTACTGATCCGTGCAGTCAGAGGGCCCCAGGTTCAGAAGGGCCCTGGGCTTGGTTTAATGCTCTGCTGTCGCCATCTTGAAAGTGATGAATAATTTTTGGCAAGGGGCCCTGTGTTTTCATTTTTCGTGGAGTTCTACAATTTATGTAGCTGATCTTGCATGGGGGCAGGGAAATCGTTAATTCAGAATTCACTTAATGCCAAAGCATTTTACCTCCATTGTCATGTGACCTCAGAGGGACCTTATAGATGAGCACACATGTCCCCATTTTTAAGAAGTGTTAAATGACCAGTAACTGATGTAACTGTTCTAGTCATCTCTTGCTACATAACAAATCACCTCAAAACTTAATAGCTTAAAACAATGGTCATTAATTTTGCTCACAAATCTGCAATGTGGCCTGGACTTAGCAGGGGAGGTGCATCTCGGCTCACATAGTACCAGCGGGGGTGATGAGATGAGCTGGAGAATCCACCTCCAAGAGGGCTGGCAAATTGGTACTGGCTGTCAGTTTCTCTCTGTGGAGCTTCTTGGGCTTCCTCACAGCATGGCTGCTGCGTTCCTGGAGCCAACAACTCCGGGGGCAGGAAGTAGAAACTGCCAGCGTCATAAAATTTGACCCCGGAAACTGGCACTGCATCCCCTTTGCTGCATTCCAGGTAGTCACAGAGCCCAGACTCAAGGGGAGGGGACACAGATCCCACCCCTCGTTAGGAGGAGTGTCAAAGAATCTCGAGATCTTATGTGTCAGCAGGAGCACTTCACATACTGTCTCATTTTAGCCTCTCCGTAATTTTGCCATTATTGTCCTTGGAGTTGGCTCAAGGAAGCTACATAACCTGGTGGAATCCCAAGTTCATCTGGCTGGAATTTGAATCCAAGCTGGTCTGTCTCCAGAGTGTGAGCTCTGGACTGAGCAGCTGACCTGTGCATTCAGGGACCCATACAGTCAGAATGTGGCAGGACTGGAAAGCAAGCTCACATCTGTCTGATTAGAGAACATCTGAGCTTGGTACCCATACAAACTAGGCCCTATCTAGTTTTTAGATAGGGAAATCAAGGCTCTGAGAGGTCTTGCCAGGACTCTCCTGAGGAAGAAGGCAGGGTCTGGGACCTTCCAGGGCAGGATGGGGCCCCCAACTTGGGTTGCACAGAACCATGTCAGGAAGTCACATAGAGTTGTGGGTAGATTATGCAAGTACAGGCTGTCGGGAGGGATGTTGTTTTTCACTGCAATTACACTTCACTCAGGAAATACAGCTTTTGCACGTACTGAGGGAGGGTTCCTCACCCTGTGCAGAAGACCTCCTGGTGAATACCGGGGCACTCGCTGGGTGACCCTGGGTCCTCTGGGCCAAGTTCATGCATCGAAAGTTCCCTGAGAAGCTCTTTGTGCCCATCTGGGTTGGGCTTTGACAATAGAGTTGAAGAGGCTTTATTCCTGCCATGCATGGAGTCACAGGTTAGTAAGAAAGATGATAAGAGCTGTACTTGAGGCTTTCGTGTGCTCTCACTTAAACCTCACAGTGCACTAGGAAGTAGTTATTACCTTACCCCTATGTTACAGATGAGGAAACTGACACGCAGAGTGGCTAAGCCAGTTCCCCAGGGTCACACAGCTGCTAAGTGGCGCAGCTAGGCTTTGAACCCAGGCCACCTGGCTGCAGTCTGCGTCCTCACACACTTGGCCATGCTGCTCCATTGTGGCTCAGGCCGAGGTCACCACTGTGCTGAGGCCCCAGCCCTGAGTCCCAGACCCTGTAGAACACTGTGCAGGCATCCATGGGGCTCAGTAAATGCACAGGGAATGGAATTTGCTCTTGGTTTTTATCCCGCCTTTCCTTTCCAAAGCCCAGCTGTGGCCAGGCCTCTCCCTCACAGAACCTTCTATGACTCCCTAGTGCCTACAGGCCAATGTCTGCCAATCCAGCTCTGCTGCTACCTCCACAGCTCCCATATCTAAACCTCTCCTGAGACCTGACTGTTTCCGCTCAGTCACCAAATACAGAGGGCATATCCTCATCATGAAATCTCTGCTCAGCGCTCCAACCCCTGAATTTCCAACCTCATCTTTCTCCTCCTCCTCCAAAAACCCTTCCAGGACACCCAGGCCCAGGACCTCCAAGCTCCCACAGTACTGACTGTGAAGGGGGACTGGAGGCCAAGTTCTAGAAGTCTTGTAAAAAATATCCCTGAAGAAATGCATTCATTCATTCATACAGCCACTCATTTAGTCACTCAAGCAACAGATCTGTATGTAACACCTACTATGTGTTGGGCACTGTGCTTGGCGCTGGGGAACACAGTGAAGTGGGGCAGTGGCGGGGATATACAGTACTGCTCTCAGGGAGTCACAGTCCAACTGGGAGACCAACCTAGAGTCTGGTCATGGCCTAGAGCATGATATTTGCTTTGATGGAGAGCAGCTTGGGGTTCATGACCCTAGTGGATGGCACCTAGCCTAGATGGAGGCAGGTCTCTGCTTTCCCCTCTGTAGAATGGGTTTAATAAGAGCACCTACCCCAAAGAGATGTTGTAAGGATTAATTTCACCCATTAATTTGTTCAATAAATATTTGTCAAGCTCAAACTCCGTGCTGGGGTGCTGGGGACACACAGCCCTGCCCTCTGCAGAGTGACAAGAAAGAGTATTTGGGATAACACTGGCTGGTGGTAATTGCTATAAAGAAAAAAAGAAAGTGGTGTGTAGGCCCTCAGTGTGGTGAGGTGTGTAGCCAGGGCTTGGGAATGTAGCACCTGCTGTACAAAGGTCTGGGAGAATGTAGCGATTCAGGGTGTGCAGGGGGAAGTGAGTAGTTATGATCATGAGTCTGTGGTAGACATCGCCCCATCCTTGCATTTGCATCTCTAGGTTTCTCCAGAAGAAAGGGGCAAGGTGATGGAGAGAATTTCATGGGCGGAAATTGTTCTACAGGAGCTGGGGAGGGAGGCTGGCAGGGCTGAGCCGGCTGCTTGGTGGGAGGTTGCAACAGCCTCAGGACGGGTGGAGGACTGCAGGGGAACTGGAGCCCAAGGGGGTTTCCTTCCAGGGTGAAGGGGAAAAGCAAGGCTGGGCACTTTGGGAACTTCTCAGGGAAACCCTCTCCTGTACCCTAGGGGACCTGGGCTCCATTCTGGAAAGGCAGAATACATGACCTCCATCACGTTTTGGGTCTGCACTCATTAAGCACTTACTAGATGCCAGGCACTGTAGAGTCTCCATCTCAGATCCTTACAGCACCCCTGTAAAGCAGAGGCTATTTATCCCCATTCTACAGATGAAGAAATGGAGGCTCAGGGAGGTAAAGTGATTTGTCCAAGGTCATGGTTGCGTACCAGTCAATGGCCTGAACAGAGACTTGAACCCAGGTCTAGGTGATGGCAAAGTTGATGCTATTTCTCCTTTTGATATACCCCAACTGTCTAAAGCAACCCTTTTTTTTTGCTAGGCTTCTTGGTGTTTGAAATTTTACCACTCATTCCTAGGGGCTAAAGGTTCCTGGGTTCCTCCTTGGGGCACATGTCTAGGAGCAGGATCTCGATCTGGTGGCAGAGGGGCAGCAGCTGCTCCGTCTGGCATACAGTAGGTGCTCAGTAAGTCTGTGGGGCAGGCAGGACAAGCCTGGGTTGGAAGGAGGTCCAGTTTCTTGGGAGTGAGAGCCTCAAGACCAACTTCACCTGAAGGACAAACGAGAGGTGGCCGAATCACTGCCAGCTACTTCAAGAAGCCCCTAGGACACTCCAGCCAAGGTGGCTTGGTCCCTTTTCTAAGTCGCCTGCCCACCCTGCCCAAGCTCCTGCGGGGAGTGTGCCCACTGTGACTCATCCACGCCCAGCCCTGCCCAGCTCTCGCTGGGGCAGCGGTAGGCACACATACTCGTAAAAGTCTGAAAAAGTGAAGACTGGGAAATTGCACCAGGGAAAAACTACTTATTTCTTCCTCTTTTGAATTGGGGAGGGGAAACGTTGCTGGGGAAATGAGGTCAGTGACGTGGTGAGCATTTCATGCTCCTTACTGATGAGCAGAGGGCCGGTATCACGTGCTGCCTTCCTAGGGAGGGCTGGGTAGTGCGTCAAGGAAATGGGCCCAGAGCTGTGTCTCGTCCAGTCTAGCAGGAAACTGCCCATCTCACTGTGTCACTCCCTTCTCTGTCCTTGCTCTAAGCCTCTACCCTGACTGCCCTTGCTCTGAGCTGAAATCTCACTAATGAGAAAAAAATGTGCTGGTTTATGCCTCTGTGGGCTGGCTGGGCTGGTAGGTCCCAGGGGGCAGCATGGCCTGGAGGAAACCGAGTGCACGGGGCAAGGATGATGTGCACGAGTGGTATGTGACTCCCAGAGCTCATAGCCTCATGCAGCCCCTCCCTCTGAGAGTATAGATGGGGAAACTGAGGCCTGAGAAGGCGAGAGATGTGCCTGAGGTCACACAGAGAATCCGTGGCCCTCAGCACAAGCACCCAGTTTGCTGGTACTTTAAAGATAAAAATAAACAAACTTTATAAATGGAAAAGATGAATAAAAGAAGAAACGAAGTATAAGGAATATGATAAATATAATAAAAATTACACACAATCTTGGCGAGGCACAGTGGCTCATGCTAGTAATCCTAACACTTTGGGAGGCCCAGATGGGCAGATCATTTAAGGTCAGGAGTTCAAGACCAGCCTGGCCAACATGGTGAAACCCCATCTCTACTAAAAATACAAAAATTAGTCGGGCATGGTGGTGCGCGCCTGTGGTCCCAGCTACTTGGGAGGCTGAGGCACGAGAATCACTTGAACCCAGCAGGCGGAGTTTGCAGCAAGCTGAGATCACGCCACTGCACTCCAGCCTGGGTGATGCAGCCAGACCAAGACCTTGTAACAACAACAACAAAAGTAAAACAATCAGTATTCCTTAAAAAAAAAAAAAAAATTGCACACAATCCCATCATCCATGAAACTCCTTTAAACATTTTGGTTTCTTCCCTCCTTTCTGAGTAGTTTTTAAAAATTATCTTCAATTGTTTATTTATTTATTGTATTTTCTTTCTTTCTTTTTTTCTTTTTTGAGACGGAGTCTCACTCTGTCATCCAGGCTGGAGTGCAGTGGCGCGATCTCGGCTCACTGCAAGCTCCGCCTCCCGGGTTCACGCCATTCTCCTGCCTCAGCCTGCTGAGTAGCTGGGACTACAGGTGCCCGCCACCATGCCCGGCTAATTTTTTTTTTTTTTGGTATATTTAGTAGAGATGGGATTTCACCGTGTTAGCCAGGATGGTCTCGATCTCCTGCCCTCATGATCCACCCACCTCGGCCTCCCAAAGTGCTGGGATTACAGGCGTGAGCCACCTGCGCCCGGCCCTATTTATTGAATTTTCTAGAGATAGGGTCTTGATCTATTGCCCTAGAGCTGGGATCTAGATCCAGAGAACCAGCAATCTGAGAAAGCTGTTACCTCTCCAGCCTAAGATTTCATTTGAAAGCGTTTCATGGCTGGAAGTGTCTTTGAGAATCTTTGGTTTAGCTCATTCCAGTGCTTTTTCTCCAATGCCAGACCACCTGCAGCCAGGGCAAGAGAACCCCGTGGGCTGGAGAGATCCTGGAGGGCGTTAAGGAGGCAGTGGGGTTGCAGCTGAGCAACGACGATTCAGCATCAGGAATGGGAAGGGGTCATGTTTCATTGTGGGGGATTGTTTGTATCTGAACTGCCTGGGGGTCTAGGTGGGAGACCTCTGGGGAGGGCTTTGGAGGAAGCATCTGGGGAAGGTGAGGTGAAGACAGGCTCAGGAAAGCTGTTTGCCTTAGGAGAGGCCAGAGGGAGATAGGACAGGTGAGGCCTTTGCAGCCTGGCTGGCTCAGGGTGAGCATAGACTGCCGGTGATGGAGCAATGGAGGATGGAGCTAGAGGCTCCTGATAATTCACCCTTTTCCAAGGGCCAGCCCTGGAGAAAGGCTTGTGTTCAGAGCGCATGAAGAACCCCAGGTTCTCCCTCTGTGAAGTGGAACCTCTTTGTGTTGAGTGACACAACTGCACTAGCAGCGCTTGCCTTGGGGCCTGGCAAATCCTTCATGAAACAGACGTTTGAGATTATAATGAGATTTACTGTAGAGAGATGTGTCCTGTTTTCTGTGTCTGCACTCTGCTGGCTGTGTGGACTGGGGGGAGTTGCTTAAAGTGGTCTATAAAATAGAATGATCAGGCCCTGCCACTGGGCTCGCCTGGAGTTAGTGTGAATGTCAAATGGGGGCCTAGGTAGGGAGGTGACAGGTTAGGGAGGGACGCTGACACCTTTCATCCCTGCCACACCTGAACACCCAGAGAAAAGTGAAAACTATTAAAAGACACAAAGAAGCTCTGAACAGATGAAGCGTATGCCATGTTCGTGGATGGGATAAATTAATGTTGCACAGATGTCAGTTCTCCCAATTCACCTATCAACTCAGTGAAATCTCAATTAAATCAAAGCTGGAGTTGTGCAAATGGATTTAAACATGTATGTGGAAGAGGCCGGGCACAGTGGCTCATGCCTGTAATCCCAGCACTTTGGGAGGCTGAGGCGGGTGGATCACGAGGTCAAGAGATCAAGACCATCCTGGCCAAAATGGTGAAACCCCATCTCTACTAAAAATACAAAAATTAGCTGGGTGTGGTGGCGCAAGCCTGTAGTTCCAGCTACTCAGGAGGCTGAGGCAGGAGAGTTGCTTGAACCTAGGAGGTGGAGGTTGTGGTGAGCTGAGATCGTGCCATTGCACTCCAGCCTGGGCAACAAGAGAGAGACTCTGTCTCAAAAAAAAAAAAAAAAAAATGGTATGAGGGAGCATAAAAACCAAATATAATTTAGTCCATTTTGAAAACAGAGTGCAAACAAGGGAAATTCACTCTACCAAATACTAAATGTTCTCTAAAGCTATAATAATAAAAACCATATGAAACTAGCCCAGGAACAAAAGGCCAGTGGAACAGAACAGATTGTTCAGCGATAGACCCAGGTATTTACAATAAAGAATGAAGGGATGGACTCTTGGGCTGATGGGGTTGGAAAGACTGGCTCCTTCTATGGAGAGAAATAAAGGTGGCTCCCTAAACCTTACACCCCATATACAATCCTGATTATTAAAGACCTGGATGTGAGATGGAAAATTATAAAGCTAGTGAAAGAAAATGTAGAAAAGTGGCCATGCATGGTGGCTCAAAATGCCTGTAATTTCAGCATTTTGGGAAGCCGATGTGGGTAGATCGCTTGAGCCTAGGAGTTCAGGACCAGCCTGGGCAACATGGCGAGACCCCATCTCTACAAAATATACAAAAATTAGCTGGACATGGTGGTGTGTACCTGTGGTCCCAGCTACTCGGGAGGCTGAGGTGGGAGGATGGCTTGAGCCTGGGAGGCAGAGGTTGTAGTGAGCTGTGATCGTGCCACTGCACTCCAGCCTGGGCGACAGAGTAAGATCCTGTCTCAAAAAACAAAAATAAAAAAATAAAAATAAAAAAGAATAGACTGTTCAGTGACAGAACTAGGTATTTATGATAAAGAATAAAGGGATGGACTGTTTGGCTGATGGTTTAGGAAAAACTGGCTCACTCTATGGACAGAAATAAAGGTTAGTCTCCAGACTTTATACTCCATTTACAGTCTCAGTGTATTAAAGACCTAGACATGAGATGGAAAATTATAAAGCTAATGAAAGAAAAATATAGAAAAGTATCTTCATAACCTATGAGTAGCTCTACCTATAGGTCATGATGATACTTTTCTATATTTTCTTTCATTACCCATAAGTAGGGAATTCAAATGCAATTCAAATGGCGACACATTGATGGATTCCATTGCATTAAAATTAAGAATTTTTTTTTGCCAACAATAAAGGACACCATCAGCAAGGATACCAAATAGGCGACAGAGTGGAGGAAGTATTTGTGATATCTAAAAATGACAAGGGATTGATATCTAGCGCATGCAAGGAATTATTGCAAAGCTACAAGAAAAAGACAGGAAATAATAGAAACATGGTCAAAGGATGTGAATAGGCAGTTCACAGAAGGGAAAACCCAAATGACTAACAAGTAATGAAGAGGTGCTCAAACCCACGGATATTCAGAGAAATGCAAATGAAATGACACCGGGCTCCACTTCACACCCATCAGATCGGCCCAAATCAGAACATTGGCTAATCACGAGTGTGGGGGCAAGAGAGTGGTAGAAACCCTATAGTCCTGACAGTGGTGGCATCACTGGGGTGGTCATCCTGGAGAAATTCTCTCTTTTCTTTTTTAAAAACCAGCTTCTACATCAAGAACACAGTCCTGGAGAAATTTCTGGCAGTGTTAGTGAAATAGGTAAACAAAGACTCCCCGATCCAGCAGTCCTACGCCAGAGAAATTCAAACACCTGCAAACGCCACCACATGTTTTATAAGGACACATTGATTGTTGGAGAGGTGCACAGGAGGATGAGAACAGGGATTGAGGAAAAAAATCAAGCCAGAGAGGAACCTTGTACAGCAAGACCTGTGCAGTATGATTCACTCAACTCTCTGTACCTGAGGTCCAAAATATGAGAGCGAGAGAGAAGTTACGCAAAAAAAAAAAAAAAAAAAAAAAGATTCCATTCAGACCCGCCCCCAAATTTTGAAATACCTAAGGTTTATTGACAAAAAAGAGGAAGCGGGTGGGAGGAGGAGGGACTAGATGAGGGGAATCACGTTCCTCCCCAGGCCAGAGTGGCCTTGTTTGTAAAGAGGAAAAGAGGGGAACTCAGGGCCAGTGGGGAAACTGAGGCCAGAGTTCATAGGATATATGGTGGAAAGGCAGCTGTTGCTTATGTTTGAGACTTTGTCTAGAAAATTGTGGTCCACAGATGGCTCCAGCTGCTACTTGGAGAGACCAGTGAGATGGGGAGGCTTTGGTGGGGTGTGGGTTTTGGAAAGTGGGGGTTGGGGAAGGGGGGGACAGAGAGTGGGTTTGGAGGGGTTACGGGTTGGGAGTTAGAAGTGGAGAGACCAGGATCCTGGAAAGGGTAACACTCACTTGGCAGGGCCACGATGAGGCTGAAAGAATTGAAAGGGAGAATTGAAAGCCCTTTGAAAATAAAAAGGGCTGTAAAAGGAAACCCACTGACAAGATCAAACGCCCCCGCTGCAGATGTGGGGACTGGGACTCTCACGCTGCTGGCAGGAGTGTCCAGGGTGCAGCCCCCTGAGAGGAATTTGGCAGGGCCCCGTGAAAATGAAAACATGCAAACCCACGGCCTGCCACTGCCCAGCAGTTCTACTTTCCAGGTTTAAGACCTTGAGAAACATTCAACCTTGGGCCTTGGGAGACAGATGCAGGAACGCGCATCTCAGTGTGTGCAGTGGAGCCAAAGTACAAACACCCCAAAGGCCCATTCCAGGGGAGCGGGGCAGCAAGGTGTGAGACAGGCACCGGGCAGGCACAGCACCGAGTAGCAGCAGCAGCAGCAGGTAGAAACAATAAGCGGATCTGAACTCATCAATATGGAAAGTTCTCAGAAACACAGCCGAGGGGAAAAAAGCAAGGGGCAGGACGGCGCACCTGGTGTTTCATCGTTTGTGTAGATGTAGACGCGTGTATCTAGAATAACACTCTACATTGGTGTGTGGAAGCAGAAAACGGACTGGTGAGAAACACCACAAACCCAGAGGAATTGCTCTTTTGGGGGCTGAATCAAGGGGACTACAACTTTGGCTGGGTGTCAAGGATTTCCATTTGAATTATAAAAGTATTTGAAGCAAAAAATAATCAACATATGTTTACTGAGAGCCTACTATTTTTTTTTTTAAATATCTAATTGAAGGCCGGGCGAGGTGGCTCACGCCTGTAATCCCAGCACTTTGGGAGGCTGAGGCGGGCAGATCACGAGGTCAGGAGTTCGAGACCAGCCTGACCAACATGGTGAAACTCCGTCTCTACCTAAAAATACAAAAATTAGCCAGGCGTGGTGGCACATGCCTGTAATCCCAGCTACTCAGGAGGCTGAGGCAGGAGAATGGCTTGAACCTGGCAGGCGGAGGTTGCAGTGAGCCAAGATCGCGCCATTGTACTCCAGCCTGGGCAATAGAGAGAGACTCCGTCTCAAAAAAAAAAAAAAAAAAATTGTCCAGGCATGGTGACACATGCCTGTAATCTCAGCTACTTGGGAGGCTGAGGCATGAGAATCACTTGAACCCAGGAGGCAGAGGTTGCAGTGAGCTGAGATCACACCACTGCACTCCAGCCTGGGCAACAGAGCGGGACTCCATCTCAAAAAAAAAAAAAATTTATGTATATATATACACACACATTATATATATATATATTTGATATCTGTGCAGCTTCTTAGGTGCTGGGGACCCAGCAGAGAGCAAAACAAAACAGACAAGGTCCCTGCCTTCATGGGAGAAACAGATGATAAACAGATCCAAAGAGAAATTATAACAACTGCTATTAAGAAAAGTAAAGTAGCTATTTTGGTTGGGGGCGGGGGGGCGGGGGGGCGGGGGCGGGGTGCCAGGGATGCCTCTCTGAGGATGTGGCATTTGAGCAGAGACTGATAAGGGGAAGTGAGTCATGCAGGTATCTGGAGGAAAGGTGATCCAGGCAGAGGGAACTGCCAGTGCGAAGGCCTCAAGGTGGGAGAATGCTTTGTGTGTTCCAGCAAGGGCGGCCAGGCCAGCGGGGTCAGGGAGGAGTGAGGGCAACCCTGGCTGTTACCACTGGTCAGTTCTGGGTAGTGGAATATGGATTTTTTATATGATGCTTTAATTTTTTTAATTTCTAAAAAAAAAAATCTAAACAAAGATAATGTAGGGTTAAAAAGGTTACTGCTGGGAGGCTGGGTGTAGTGGGGCCTGTAATCCCAGCAGTTTTGGAGGCCTAGGTGGGTGGATCGCTTGAGCTCAGAAGTTTGAGACTGGCCTGGGCAACATAGTGAAACCCTTCTCTACTATTAAAAATAATAAGATAAAGTGTAACTAGAAGAAAACTTAAAAAAAAAAAAAAAGGCTGGGCATGGTGGCTCATGCCTGTAATTCCAGCACTTTGGGAGGCTACTGAAGCAGGTGGATCACTTTTGAGCTCAGGAGTTTGAGACCAGCCTGGCCAACATGGCGAAACCCCGTCTCTGCTAAAGAAAATGCAAAAAATTAGCCAGGCATGGTGGTGGGCACCTGTAATCCCAGCTACTTGGGAGGCTGAGGCAGGAGAATCGCTTGAAGCCGGGGGAGGCGGAGGTTGCAGTGAGCCAAGATCAAGCCATTTCACTCCAGCCTGGGCGACAGATCGAAACTCTGTCTCAAAAAAAAAAAAAAAAAAAAAAGGGCTGGGCATGGTGGCTAACACCTATAATCCTAGTACTTTGGAAGGCAGAAGTGGGAGGATCATTTGAGCCTAGGAATTCGAAAACAGCCTGGGTAACATGGCGAAAACCCGTCTCTACAAAAAATACATTAGCCAGGCATGGTGGCATGCGCCTGTGGTCCCACCTACTCAGGAGGCTGAGGTGGGAAGATCACTTGAGACCAGGAGGTTGAGGCTGCAGCGAGCTGTGATTGCGCCACTGCACTCCAACCTGGGTGGCAGAGTGAGACCCTGTCTCAAAAAAAAAAAAAAAAAAAAATGTTACTGCTGCGTGTGAAGTACAGCAGCGTGGTTTGCAGTAGGATGAAAAGGAGAATTTCCTGTCAGGAAAAGGCCCTGCATAAAGGGCAAACTGTGCACCCCTCTACCTGGGCAATCATTCCCACAGATCAGGCAAGACCTGCCTTGTGCCGATAAAGGCAGGGGTTTGGAGTCAAGCCTAGCCCTGCTCTGCCCCACCGCACACATCTGGTGCACCCACCCCACACATCTGCACCCCACTCCACACAACTTCAGGACAAGAGGGGCACTTGGTCTAATCCAGAGATGGCAAAGGCCAGGTGTTTGTGCTGAGGCCAACCCGTTCCCGCCCAGGGCACACCGGGCTGCTCCATCCTGCATCCTTTCCTGCAGAGCCCAGGCTCAGAGTCCTTCTCAACACAGAGCCCTAGGCAGCCATCACCAAGTGGAGCTGCATATGGGGGGAAACCAGCCTGCTTCCCCTGAAATCCAACTCCTCATGTCACACATGAGGATGCTGAAGCCCAGAGAGGGGTAGGCACTAGCCCAAGGTCACACAGGAAGGGGGCTAGAATGGGGATTCCTGAGTCTTAGCTAGTCCCACTTGCTGGGTTTAGAAACCAAGGGTCTTCTCCAGAAGGTCTGGGAATGATTCTGGGGTTGAGTCCTGGGAAGAGGCCACTCAGAACAGGGAGGTTTTAGTGAAGCAAGGGGAGAAGGAGGCCTGGAGGCTCTCTTGGCTTCCTTCCCCAAATTGCCCGTGGTCCTCTTTGAGTACTGGGAGAGAGGGGGTGCTGCACCCCCAGGCCCTCCGCTTCTTTGGAAGGAGATGGGGACAAGAGCTGGTGTTTCTCGGCGCCCCCAGCCCACAGCATGGTATGGCCAGCTCAGCCCAAGATGTGGCCCCAGGGAAGGGAGGAGGACCGGTAGGAGGGCCAGATGAAGCAGGCAGTTGTAGGGCTGTGGCTAACACCAAATGCTGCTTCCTGTTCGTGATTTTAGGACATGAGTCATCAAGGGGCTGGCCCGGCACATTCAGGGCGCTGAGATAAGCAGGACTGAGGGACAAGAAAAGGTTACTTGCCCTGGCTGTGGGCCAGCCTTAAGCAGGGAAGGAGTAGGGTTCCCGCTGTCCAAGCAACCCTGTAAGATAGATTCCCACTGGGACCCTGAGGCCAGGTCAGAAGGAGTTGGCTTTGTGGCTGGCTCTGAAAGCTCACTCCAAAAAGAATATTGCATGGAGACCTCCCCATGGTGGAAAGAGCCCCTCCCAGCACAACCACAGCTCAGCCTTCCAAACCGCCCTCAGCCACACACAGCACCTGCTGCACCTCAACCCTCTGTACGGTTTCTCAGCAGGTGCCCCTCAGTCACTGAGGAGTCCATTAAAAAGCCAGATATTAGGCCCTCAACAGACATGGGCGTGGGGCCCAGGACTCTGCATGTTTCACAAGCCTTCCAGATGATTCTTATGCTGGTTGAAGCTGGAAAGCCACTCCTCCAAAAGATCCACTAGAATGCCCGGTACACAGTAGGTGTTCAATAACCGTCAGTGGACAGACCGGCTGTCCTCGCACACGTGGCCTGCCCGCGGCCCTGCCTTCTTCCACCCTCGTTTGCAGGAGTGCAGTCATCCACCTACTGGGGTGGGAGATGTCAGGGGACCTCTGAGGGCTGTAGACTGAGCTGGGAAGTGAGGAGAGGCTCCAGGGAGTGTCTGGCCAAGAGCTCAGATTCTGCACATGCAGCCCCTGAGTTGAGGACCTGAGGGCCACAGTTCCATCTCTGCTTGAAGACTGTGTTGTCAACAAGGAGCAAATGGGGACTTTTCTGCACTGTGGGGCTGGGAGTCTACCAGATGCATGGCTTGGGAGTCTGGGTTGGGTATACAGGGCCTAGGAGTGATTGGGCTGGACTGGGTTCCTGAGCCTTGACCCGGACATCCATGTACCCATTCATTCATTCATTCTCTCAAGTCTTCATCCCTTCATCGCCTCCTGCGTACCCTTCATCCTGTATTTGGTCCTTATTCACTTCAACTTTATCAAGCCCCCCCTGTTAGGTATCTCCTGGGCCAGAACATACAGGAGATGCACAAGAAGGGGCTCAATCAAGGGAAACAGAAGGAACCAAGAGCAAGTCCCCCTACCCTCGGGTATCACACAGTTCAGCAGTGTGAGAGCTCCGTGCTGAGAAGAGCCCCTTGGCTATGGAGAGGCCACCAAACCAGGTTTGAACCTGCTGTACCCCGTATTAGCTGGATAAGCATACCATAAAGCTTGCCCCCCACCTGGTGCAAGATAAAGTGTGTAAGTCATCTTTCCATAACCGCTAGTATCACAATTACTAAGAGAGGCGAGGGCCATGTAAGCAACTAATACCGGAGTAAGTGTTATGCTAATAGTCTGTAGACATACCATGTTATCCTGCCCAGCTTGCTGGGGTGTGGTCAAGGGTGGTTTCACAGAAGAGCACGAGTGGAGCTGTGACTGGAAGGACAAGTAGGTGATCACCAAACAAACAAAGAGGAAAAGACACCTCAGGCAGAGGAACCTGCATCGACAAAAGCATGGAGGTGGGAACTCAGGGTTGCTCCGAATGCCCAGGGAGTTAGCCTGTAAAGCTGGGGTTCGTGGTGGGGCTCTGCCTGGTGGGCCAGCTGGGCCAGGACATGAAGGCCTCCAGTGTCTTGTGGAGGAGGCTGAAATCAGTTCTAAAGGCCATGGAGAGCCATAGGCTAGGTTGCTTCTCAACCTTGGCGTTCTGGACGTTTTGGGCTGGATAATTCTCTGTGGATGAGGCTGTCCTGAGCGTTGTGGCATGTTTGGCAGAATCCTGGCCTCTACCTGTGAGATGCCAGCAGCACCTCTCCCTGCCCCCTGCAGCCGTGACCACCCAAAATGTCTCCAGACATTGCCAAATGTGCTGGGGTGGGAGAGGGGGTAAAATGACCTCTGGGTTGAGAAATCCTGGGCTAGGAGAGTGGCATGAGTGGCTAATGCTTTGCAGGGCTGGGCCTGACCACTCCATGGAAAGGCAGATTCGGGGACAGAGCCTGAAGACCAGAGCCTCATCGGGAGGCCCAGAGCATCATGGGTGGGAGATAGAGCCAGGGCTGGGCTGTGGGGCAGAAGGAGAGAGTCCAGGCCCTCCACACTGCCTCTGCTGTCACTGAGTTTTACCATATTCCCCAGTGGCAGGTACAATATGGTGAGTGTCAAGATCAATCCCCCCCCACCCACACTGAAGAAAAAGTCCCGGACCACGTGTGCAGGTCATGTGGAGAGACAAACTGGTTCAGCCAGAACTGGCCATCGCCACCCCCAGCCTAAATAAGATGTGGGGTTGGAGAAGCCAAGAGAGAGGATTTTGGGGAAGGAGTCGCCATTGGGCTGAGTGCCCCCTGCTGCCCTTTGGAGCGGAGAGGGCACTTCCTCTTACCTTGGGCCAAGCAGGAGGGGATACGAGGGAGACATCTGGGAGCCTCATATCCCAGGAGTTTAAGGATCATAACACAGGTGGAAGATTCTTGTCTATTTTGTCCACTGCTGAGTCCCCAGCACTCCAGGGCTGGCACACAGTAGGTGCTTAATAAAGGAGCCTGTGGCTGGATGGACCTGAGCCAGCATTGCTGGAGTGAGCCAGGGTGCACGGAGAGTTAGCTGGGCTGCTATAGGTGCGCAGCAAAGGGCAGGGCAACCATGGACCCCAGCGAGGAGGCCAGCCTGACCATCTCCATCCCAAAGTGCTTCCTAGTAGGTGAGGCGGCCTCAGTAGGTGAGGCGGCCTCAGCAGGAGAAGCCAGGAGGACACCATCCTGTAGGAGCTGAAGGGGAGGTGGTGAATTGTGGCCAGCAGGAGGTGCAGGCATTTCAGGTGCTGGGGAGCTGTGGCCAGTGGAGTCAGTAAGAAGGTCTCCAAGAAACCTGCACTAGAGCCCCAGAGAGAATGAGCTGGGAACTGTCCCCAAAGTCCCCAGTGCCAGATGGGTGACAACTTTGGCTGCCATGGAACACTGTGCCCTTTCCTGCCCAAACCCTCACCCCTGGGCCTGACCCTGGAGTCAAGAACTGCACTTGGCAGAGTTCAGAGAGAAGTCGCCTGCTCTCAAGCCTGGGTCAGCCTGGAGAAGGGGAGAAGCCCCATGTTGCATAGAGATTAAGCTTGAATTCGTTCCCAGGATGGGACCTAAGCCTGGGAGGATCCCCACCTTCAGGAGGTGATGGTGCCATTCACTGGGATAGGGAAACTGGCAGGAGGAGCCGGTTGTTGAAGGTTGGGGGTGCGGACAGTCTGTTGGACCCATTGGTCTTGAGGTGTGTGGGGGACAACTAGAGAGAACTATTGTCCCCTGCTTCCACCAGGTGACATCTCCCTCCTGCCTTCAGCTCTATTTTAGGGATCAAGGAGTCCTTGGAGCTGCTCCCAGGCATTCTCATAAGGGCCAGAAGAGCTCTGCATGTCTGTCCAGCGGCTCTGCAGAGTTAAGGCTGTGGGTCATACCAGCCGCACCCTCAGCGTGGTCCATGTCACAGAAACATGTGGAAACCAGGTGATTTCCCAGCCTCCTGGTCAGGAGGTGGGGTTTTCCATCCCCAGGGAGTCACTTCCCAGTTTCTCACTCAGCACTCAGCACCTAGAAGCACCATCCTTGCAGGCTCCACTGTGGGGCTGGTGGCCGGGAGCCAGGGTCTCTGTACCTCTTCAGGCAGCCTGCAGTGAGGAAACAGGGAACAGAATAGCCTCCTGCCACCCAGCCCACCCCAACCCTTAGAAATGCCCTATGTGCTGGGGGCTAGGACCCCCGTAATCCAGGGCTGGAGGAATGTGCTCTGGCCCCGCAGGGCTGGCCCTGTATTAGGGCTGGCACTCAAAGTGGGGATGGGGGGACAGATTGCAGCTGGAATGGGTGCTCGGTCATGATGTAAATCCTGGGGAAGCCAGCTCTCCTGGGCCTGGTCTCAGCAGCCCCTCAGGGCCCTGCAGCTTCCCTGGTGACATTCTCTCCCAGCCTCTGTTCATCTGCCCCCTGCCTGGGCAGGAGACTTGAGCAGGGAAGTGCAGAGTCTTCTCCCTGTGAGAAGGCTGGATGCGTGTTTAAGGATAAATGAACACGCGAAGAGTAGTAACAACAGCCAAGATTTATAAATGCCTATTGTTATATATGTAGATACTTACTTAAGTATATATAAAGTACAGACTGCATTATGTATATTACATATCTTTAAATTTTTAGAATAGTCCTATGAGGTCAGTTCAGAGATCCAGACCCAGGTGGTCTGGCTCTAGAGTCTAAACAGGCCGAGTGCAGTGGCTCACACCTATAATCCCAGCACCTTGGGAGGCCAGAGGCGGGAAGATCACTTGAGGGTGGGAAGAACACTTGAGCTCAGGAGTTCGAGACCAGCCTGGACAACATGGCGAAACCCCATCTCTATAAAGAAATCAGCCCAGCATGGTGGCCCGAGCCTGTAGTCCCAGCTACTCGGGAGGCTGAGGTGGGAGGATCGCTTGAGCGCAGGAGTTGGAGGCTGCAGTGAGCTATGGGTGAAAGAGTGAGACCTTGTCTCAAAAAAAATTAAAAAATAAGAATTAAATATATTTAAAATAGAGTCTAAATGAGTGAATGATCTAGAATTCTCTTGGTTCCCCTAAAGCAGCTGTCAGCTTTGGGGGATGTTTTTCCAAATTAGTGCCTCACCCTCACGGGACAGGGAAGCCTGTGGGAGCTGGGAGGGCAGGTGGAGGCCGGGCAGGTGGAGATGGTGATTCGAAGAGGAGGGGACGATAGGAGGAGGTTGAGGGGTCACCCGAGTGCTGGGAGTGACGCTGGAGGTATCGGCCCAGCGATGCTGGAGTGGTCGGGTCGGAGGCCCAGCAGCGTCTGGGGAGGGGCGTGGAGGAGGCGTGTCCAAGGCCGGCTGGCCCCGCCCCGCCCCGCCGCCTGGCCTCTGGCCCGCTGGGGCGCGGGCTTTCGCTTTCAGTCGAGGGCTCGCGAGCGCAGCGGAGCCTGGAGAGAAGGCGCTGGGCTGCGAGGGCGCGAGGGCGCGAGGGCGCGAGGGCAGGGGGCAACCGGACCCCGCCCGCACCCATGGCGCCCGTCGCCGTCTGGGCCGCGCTGGCCGTCGGACTGGAGCTCTGGGCTGCGGCGCACGCCTTGCCCGCCCAGGTGGGTGACTCGCGCGGCCCACGGGGGACAGCCGCCCCGCATGCCCACCCGGCTGGTGCGCAGCCTTCGGGTGCCCGGGCCGCGCTCTCCCGGGGCGCTGTCACGGGCTGGGAGGCTGGGAGTCCCAGTCGCCGCCCCCCATCCGCATCAGACACGCGCGCCTCTGGGGACCCGCTGGGGACTCCGGGCCCGGCACACGTGCGCTCGGGGCACAACTCTGGCCCCCGAAGCCCCTCTTACCCGCATCGTGACAGGGGCGCACCCTGGTTCCTCCGCGAGCGCAGGCCGGGGCATTTGGGGCTGAGCAGCGGGCCCTGGGCAGACCCCCGCTAGACCCGGGACCCTCTTCCCTCACCCGGGCGACTGCCGCGACAGCCCTTCCCTCCCACGCGGTGGAGAAGGGGCTGTGCCGGGGCGCTGCCCCACTGCCCACGCCGGGCACCCTCTTCAAAAGACTTCCTTTTCCTCTGGGCGACGGTTTTCCGATTTCTTAGAAATACCAGGGTCCTGTGTCTGAAGAGCAGGACCAGGTGTGCCGTCAGGTCCACTGAGGGCACAGCTGGAGGGCGAGCTGCCTGTCTGCTTCCTCCGATGCGTCCGGGGGCTACTGCAGAGTCTGTTTTCTGCGGCCTCTGGGGGCAGGGGAAGCGAGGGAGGTCTGGGCTGGTAATCGAGCAAGGCAAATGAAGTCTCCGGGGGCCGCAGGAAAATGGAGACAGCAGAAACCCTAGGGCTCCTATTCAATATGAACGTCACTCCCACAATAGCAACGGTCGTACAAGGGACTGTGCACCCTTTGCCTGTTTTTGACTGTCTCCTGGTCTGGTAACATGGGTTAACCCCATTTTTTTTTTACTGTCTCCATGGTTTGGTAAGATAAGATAAACCATTTTTTAGAGAAGGAAAAATGAGGCTCAGAGAACTTGTATTTCATGGAAGGGTCTGGGGGGAACTCTTCCTCCAAAGGGGGCCTCTCCTGCCTTCGGCCCCTGTGCCCTGAGGCTGCGGGGAAGGTGGGCGTTCATCCTTCCTCAGAGCCGCCCCTGATGGACACATGGACCATCTGCCCCCATCTGACATCTTGACCGAGGAGGAAGGTGGGAGGTGGCACTGGCTTCTGTGGTGACATAAGGTGACTTGTTGATCTGAGGCCAGAGAGTCCAGTTCTTATGGGTGGAAGATGGGGGCTGTCAGACTAGAATTGACTCACCGACAGTGGGTGTCAGGAGTGGGTCCTGGAGAACTGCCCCAGAGTAAGTCCTGGGTGGCCTTTGGGTCAGGAGAGTCCCCACTCTAGGGCCGAGTGTGAGTTAGGGCCGAGTGTGAATGGGGACCACCGTGGTCCCCAGCTTGACTTTGGGGTCATGCCATATACTCTGGCCTCAGAGGGGGTCTTCCTGCCGCTGAGCTTGGGCCTGCCTGGGCGAACTCTGGGGTCATGTGAGCATGGGAGAGGGGTGTCAGGCACAAGGCTCAGCAGGACACCAGGCTGCAGTCCTGGAGTAGCTGGAGGAGGTTCCCTCCCACTTCCTTCCCTTCCTGACCAGCTCCTGCGGCAGCTCATATTCCCTCCTCCCTCATCCCTGGTCCCCACCACCCCACCCGGACTATTGCCGCAGCCTTGTAGCTGGTCTCCCGGCCCTGCCCCCTCTCCCGCTGATCCTTGGCAGAGAGACCCTTCTCAAGCATGAGGCACCTCTCTGTTTGCCTGGGGAGCCTCCTGTGGCTCCCAATGGTTGAGGCAGAAACTCCCCTGGAGATCCCAGGCCAGAGTAAGGTACCTGAACTCTTCCTCGCGCCTCCCTGCACATGTGCTCCCCCGCCTCTGTAGAACTGATGATGGTCATCGTGTGTGTCATTGTGCAAAAAGCATTGTCCGTGCCATCCCCTCTCCAAGGGACACTTCTTACCCCTATCCTTCAAGGCCTTCTGCAAATGCCATTCTCTCCAGGAAAGCCTTTCCTCATTCTCAGTTGGATTTGATCTTCTCTTTGAACTCCCAGGCCCTTTTGTTCCCTTTGAGGACAGATTGCATTCTGCTTTTTAATCTAGTTGTGTTTTATCCCCCTCAGTGGATGGAAGGTGTCTTCAGGGCCAGAACTGTGGGTTCCTCTTCCTTCTCATCAGTAGCATCGCCATAGCTCCTGATTTCTGAACACCCACTAAACACCAGGCACTGGGCTAGGTACTTTGTCACAAAATTTCACTGAAACCTCCCTTACAGCAACTCCCAAGAGGTGGGTGGTGCCGTTTGTCTTTAGAGATGTGGCAACTGAGGCGTTTCCCAGGATCACAGAGCTGGGGGCCGGGGAGCTGGGGGTGGGATTTGAATGCAGGTCTGCCTGATTCCCAAGCTCCTTTCACTGCACCCTCCCGGTGCCCGTATCTGCACTCATGCTCCCAGCCAGGCCCTCACACACAGTGGGTTCTCAGGATGGAAGTCAACTGAGCTGCAGAAGAAGCCCCCAGGAGACCTGAGCTAGCCATGGATGCAGCCGACTCACTGCCAGCAGGGCTTTTGCCCTGTTTAAAAGTCTTATTTGCCAGCTGGTATGGAAAACATCATTCATTCATTTAGCCATTTATTCATTTGACAAAGAAATGCCAGTAAACCTGGCAGTAGGTGAGTGCTTGGTGCCCTCTGATGGGGATGAGCAGGGTCTGGGCTGTCTGGGGAGGAGGATGAGGGGTCTCTGCCTGATGGGCCTGGCCCACCTACCCCTGGAAGTCTTGGTGCTGAGGTGCCACTGTTTGCCTCCTCATCGCCCAGGGCCTGGGCCCAGTTTGGGTTAGGGGAGAGGTTGAGGGCTCCCAGGCTGGATGTCAAAGAGGAGTTGGGTGATCTGGGGTACCTGCTGGCCCTAGGGGCTCTTCCCTTCTTCCACCACGTCTCTGTCTCTTTGCCCTCTGTCTGAAATCCCAGTGGGGAGCCTGTGTGTTGACTGAGGGTGTGGTCTGTTGGTCAGGCACCTCTTCAGAGGGCAATGGGTAGGTGGCCAGGCACCCTGAGGCAGGGCCATTCATTCATTCATTCCCCAAAGTTCATGGACACACCTAGTCCAAGCCCAGCCCAGTGCCTGGCTCTGGGGACCTCAAGATGACTCCAGCTCCAACCCTCTAGGAGCTACACTACCAATAGGTCACAGACCTCACAGACCTGGGCTCTGTCCCAACTGCCCTTATGAGCTTAGCTGAGCTAGTAAGCCTATGTTCTCATCTGTGGTTGTGGAAAGTATTCCCTGCCTGGCCTTTGTCACAGAGCCATGGGTGTGAAAGGCTGAGAACCTGCCGGGCATTCTTACGTCAGAGGTGACCCTGCCATCCTGGCACCTGGCACAGTGGCTCCCCGTAGCACTGTCCCTCCCCACAGCTGGGTGATGCTTTATGGTCCTTACTATGCAATGTTTCCTGGAGGAGTAGCAGGGACGGTTGTGCGTGGGAAGGGGAAGAGTTTTGCCGGAGCCATGGCATGTATGTTACACCCGACTCTACACCAACTCACTTCTTACTTTTTTTCTGAGATGGAGTCTTGCTCTGTTGCTCAGGCTGGAGTGCAGTGGCGACATCTCGGCTCACTGCAGTCTCTATCTGCCTCTTGGGTTCAAACGATTCTCCTGCCTCAGCCTCCAGAGTAGCTGGGACTACAGGCATGCACCACCATGCCCAACTAATTTTTTTTTTTTTGTATTTTTAGTAGAGTCAGGGTTTCACCATATTGCCCAGGATGGTCTTGGACCCCTGACCTAAGTGATCCTCCCGCCTCAGCCTCCCAAAGTGCTGGGATTACAAGCATGTGCCACTGTGCCTGGCCCGTTCTCACTTCTTCTTCTTTTTTATTTAATTTTTTTTTTATTGAGATAGAGTCTTACTCTGTCACCCAGGCTGGAGTGCAGTGGCCCAATCTCTGCTCACTGCAACCTCCACCTCCTGGGTTCAAGCAATTTTCCCACCTCAGCCTCCCAAGTAGCTGGGATTACAGGTGTGTGCCACCATGCCCGGCTAATTTTTCCTTTTTTTCTTTTTTTTTTTTTTTTTTTTTTTAGTACAGACCGGGTTTTGCCATGTTGGCCAGGCTGGTCTCGACCTCCTGAACTCAAGTGATCCACCTGCCTCGGCCTCCCGAAGTGCTGGGATTATAGGCGTGAGCCACCCCACCCAGCCCCATTCTCACTTTTAAGCCATGCTTTTCTGTCCTCAGATGTGCTGCACACACACCTGCTCCAGGGCCTTTGCACTTGCTTTCCCCGTCACCTCCAATACTCCTCCTGCTGACGTCTCTTGGTCTCCTTCCCTCGCTTCCTTCTGCTGAAGTAGACAATCCTGCCTGTAGGTGCTCCCTGCCAGGCACTCTCACTCCCTGACCTGCTTTGTATTCCTGTATAATGCTCTTGACCTATTCTATTTATTTCACTTTTATTATGTCTTCCCACAAGATTGTAAGTACCGTGAGGACAGGGACTCATTCACTACTGTAGACTCTAGCCTGGAATAGGGTTTTCCAGTCAGTGCCCCTGACTTTAATTCTTTGTTGTGGGGCTGTCCCGTGAGCTGTAGGATGTTTAGCGGCATCCCTGGCCTCTACTTATTGGATGGCAGTAGCGCCACCCTCCCTCGTGACAAAAATATCTCCAGATATTGCTAAGTGTCCTTTGGGGATGGGGGATTGCCCCTGATTGAGAACCACTGGCCTAGGACAGTGCCTGGCACATAGTAAGTGTTCAAAAAATATTCATCTGACCTTGACCTTGATAATGGCCCTGTTTTACAGATGAGACGGGGGTTTGAAAAGTCAGTGGTGGCAGGGTGGGGTTCTGTTTGCCTCCATCTCTTGGGGTATTTTTCTGGGCTCCTCTTCCCATTGAGTGGTGTCTGCTGAGGTTAGGGGTCCTCTCCCCAAATTGCTCACCCCCTCGACATCCCTCGTGTAGTGAGGGATGGGGACGCTCACTGACGGTGACTCAGGGCCCCAGAATGCATGTGATTTACCCAGAAGCGGGCAAGGAGGGAAGCTGGGGTTTGGGGTGCCGGGGGTGAACAGGAACAAAGGAGAGGCGCTGTGGCTCCCTGTTCTGGACCCTCGTCTGGGCACAGGGAAGCAGCACTGATGACTCTGGGGAAAGGCCCCGGCCTCTGAATCAGATAAACCTCAAGTCGCTGCTCTGCTGTTTTACTGGCCGTGTGACCTGGGCAAGTCTTTCTATCCCTCGGAGCCTCTGTGTTCTTATCTGTAAAATGGGAGTAATCCTAGCCTCACGGGCTGGCTGTCAGGATTAAAAGTGCTTTCTAATCCTGGCATTGGCAGCTATTTGAGCCATTGGTGGCTTTGCAGGTCTGACCCGACTCTCTGGGCCATGGGGTGGTGCTCGGGCCTAGGTGGGGACCCCTGTGTAGTCAGACTGTCTGCTCTGAGCCCCAGGGCCCGGAAGCTTGGGTGGCAGCCCTGCAGTTGCCCAGAGTTCCTGTCTAAGTGGCTTTGTTGCCCATCATCTCAGAGAGCAACTTCTTTCCTCCCTGCCTTTTCCTGTCTGTGCTTCTGCCCCAGTGCCCCCTGGCTGGGCTCTCATACCCACTGCTTGACAGCCTGGTCTTAGGACACCGTATTGTGGCAAAGGCTGTGGGGTCAGGATATCCCCTCCCCTCCCTTTGCCACCCCTTTTAGTGAGTAACAGGTGCTGTGTGTTTTGGGGATGAGTGAAGGGTACATTTGGTGAAGCACAGAGAGAGTGCACAAGGCTTCAGTTTGCAAGATGGGCACGGGAAGATTCCAGGCCATCTCCAAAACCTCTTCCATCTCCAACCTCTGTGCTGCTGAAGGTTCTGTTTACTTGTGACCCTGAGAAGGGGATGCCCTGTGGGGGCTCTTCTGAGATCATGCTGTCCATTTTCCTGCCTCCAAGTGACTTCTAAGACAGCATGGCTCTGAGGAAGGAGCACTGACTTGGGTGTTGGGAGATCACAGTTCCCATCTGAGCACCGTCACTGGCTTGCTGTGCTACCTTGCTTGGGTTACTTAACCTCTCTGGGCCTAAGCATCCCTATCTATGAAACCTAACAGCCCTGGTTCCAATGCTTTCCTAGAATATTGGGGAAGAGTCGGCTTTGAGTATACTTGACAAAGGCCACAGATTGGGGGTGGGGTATCTAAAAGTCCACAGGAAGGAGAGCCCAGGACTCCCCACTGTCAATATCTTGGTTCCCCAGCTTCTCCTCTTCTTGCTGACCTCAATCTCACTTGCTTTGGGTGGATTGATTTCCTGACTCAGGCTCCAGGGCCATCAAGAATTCACGGCTGCCTTTCAGCCTTCATGAAGGACATGGTGGAGCTCCTTAGGCAGAACTGGGGTTTGTGGATGTCCTGCCTCTCTGCCCCTTGGTACCTAGGTGGCACCTTTTCAAGTTCGGGAGCTAGATCCTTTCCCCTTCCCCACACCGTAGGAAAGTCCTTACTGTAGGCAGGCGCTGCAGAGCCTGCTGTCTGGGAACCCACAGGTTCAAGGAAGCCTTGAGCAGGAAGGGCGTTTTCCTGGAAGAAGCCCTTTGTCGCCGGTAATGGGTGCAGGCTGCTCTGACCCGGTTCTGAGTCCTGCCCGCTTCCCGGCCTAGGGCTTTGGGCCTTGATCACCTCTGCTGAGTAGCTGACCGCGGGGCTGGGGCTCTGATGCTCAGGACCCACCTCTCTGGGACCCACAGTCTTTTTCCACTGTGGCGTGTAGTGATGTCACAGGTGGCAGTGATGTCACTGTGGTTTGAGGTACTTGGCTGTGAGCCCCGGAGGAGGAAGTGTCTGTTCGCTGATGGGGGGTTGGAAGAGATCATTGACTTCTGCCCCAAGCGTGAGCCCCAAGTGTGCAGGGGGGAGTGCGGGGGGAGGGCTGTTGGTGGCGCATCCCAGGGCTCTGGCTCTGCCCTTGCATCTAGCCTGTCTTTCCTGTGGGCTGTGACAAGCCACCCTGCATCTCTGAGACTCCATTTCTTCTTCTTCGTCTTCTTCTTCTTTTTTTTTAGATGGAGTCTGGCTCCGTTGCCCAGGCTGGAGTGCAGTGGCGTGATGTTGGCTCACTGCAACCTCTGCCTCCCAGGTTCAAGCTATTCTCCAGCGTCAACCTTCCAAGTAACTGGGATTACAGGTGTGCACCACCACACCCGGCTAGTTTTTGTATTTTTAGTAGAGATGGGGTTTCACCATGTTGGCCAGGCTGGTCTCGAACTCCTGACCTCAAGTGATCTGCCCGCCTTGGCCTCCCAAAGTGCTGGAATTACAGGCGTGAGCCACTGCGCCCAGCTTCCATTTCTTCTTTGAAGAGTAGGAGGGGTTGGAATTGTCACCCTGGAGGTTCATGGTTGCTAGATTATTGATTCTGTTGCTGGATTCAGGAGACCTGTTAGCTGGCTAGTTCACAGCAAGTATTGGGTGTTTGGAGGGGGGCTGCAGAGCCCCTTCTCAGGCCCCAGGAGGGCCAGCTGCCCTCCCTACCCCTTCTTTTGGACACTAGTGGGCATGTTCTGCTGGGAAAACAGACAGTGTAACCTGACTTCGAGGGCTGCAGGCTGAATCTCTTTCAGACGTACTGGCTCCTTGAGAGGCCTAGCAGATCTCTACTCTGTGGGTCCCTTTCGGAGCTGGGGCTCAGGTTTGACCCAGCCACTCTGACCGGAGACAGCGCAGAAATCACCAGGAGCATTTGTTTGTTTTCCTTTGCTGTCCAGACAGTGGCCCACCGTCTGCTTCAGTCTGAACATGGCCCTGCACTAGTGAGACTGATGTGGCCACAGGTTCAGAGAATCAGTGCGCCTGAGTGGGAGAGCAGAGCGGGAGGGGATTTGGAGGCAGGCAGGCTGTGGACAGGGAGGAGGGCGGTCATCTTCCGAGCTGTCAGCAGGAGGCCTTCTTGAAGGTCTTTCAGGAGCAAGGCCAGAGGCCGTGGGAGTGGGCGGGGCCTGGGGCTGGGAGTCAGGGGTCTGAGGCCTCATCTTGGCCCGGCCTCTGCTTCCGGGAGAACTTGGCCAAATCCCTTCTCCTTTCCGAACCTTGGTGGCCCCAGCTGTCACTTGAGATTAGCAAGGACCTCCCTGGTCCCAGCAGGAGTGAGTGGCTTTGGGCAGGGGGTGGAGTGCAGATTGCACTGCCACGTCACCCAGCTCAGAAGGCCCAGGTGTGGTCCAGCTGTGGACTTGACTGTGAACTCCTGGGGAAGGGCTCTGGTCCTTTGCCTCAGTTAGCGGGCCCCCCACCAGTGCCCTGGGTGCCCCTGCTGGCCCCTCCTCTCGCTGACCCCAGCCCCAGTTTCTGGCTGCAACTCACAGAGGCCCCAGGCTCCTGTGGCCCCATCACCAGCAGCTCCTGCTGTCATTTCCTGAGCCTTGCAAGCCCCTAATCCTGCTCCTTCCTGTCCTGCCCCTCAGCTCCCTCAAGCCCCACTCCTGCATCCCATTCTCCCTGGACATCACCCCTCCCACCCCTTGGCTCAATTTCCTTCCTGTCGTGGCTTGGTCCTTTGGTCATTGCCCTGGTCTTTTCTTGTCCCCTTCCTGATTCTGCCCTTCTCCAGGCCCACACAGGGAACCTCCTAACCGCTGAGCCCTGAAAGGTAGGCGGGTTTAGGATGAGTGGCTACAGGGAGGAGAATGGTGTGGGGAGAGAGATATGGGGGAAAGACTATTAGGGGACAGGCCGGGCACGGTGGCTCACGCCTGTAATCCCAGCACTTTGGGAGGCCAAGGCGGGCAGATCACTTGAGGTCAGGAGTTGGAGACCACCCTGGCCAACATGGTGAAACCCTGTCTCTACTGAAAAAAAAAAAAAAATTAGCCAGGCGTGGTGGTGTGCACCTGTAGTCCCAGCTACTTGGGAGGCTGAGGTATGAGAATCACTTGAACCCCAGAGGCGGAGGTTGCAGTGAGCTGAGATCGCACCATTGCACTCCAGTCTGGGTGACAGAACGAGACCCTGTCTCAAAAAAGCAAAACAAAACAAAACAAAACAAAAACCGAATATTAGAGGACAATGTTAGACTGTCCCAGCTGTCCTAGCTGGAGCCAAAGGTTTGTTGGGGACAGTGACAGCAGCACACGAGGCTGTAAGTTTAGGGCCAGTTTATGGAGGAGTAATACCAATTACATTGAGAAAACTGTAGCAACTATAATTTGGGAGGAATTTTCTAAATACTTTACATGTGTTATTTAATCTTCCCATCAGCCCCAGGAGGTATGTGCATTTATCAGTCCCATTCTACAGATGAAAAGACTGAGGTCTATGAACTCCTTTATTTAAAAACAAAACAAAACACCCTCAAGGCTGCCTGCTAAGAGGGGAGGAGTGTGGATTCAAGCCAGCATCCTTATTCCAGTGTCCATGCTCTCAGCCACCACACACACACTCCTATCAGGAGTTGGGGCAGTGGGGAGCCATTATAGTTTTTGAGCAAGAGAGTGACAGGGCAAAGATCACTGTGGCCTCAGTGTGAAGCACAGATGAGATGGAGAGACTGGAGGCAGGGAGGCCCATGAGGAGGCTGTCAACATGGTTCAGGTGACAGCTCTGGGTTGGTGAAGAAGCAGAGAACAGGAAGGAAGGGGTGAGAGGCTTGAGGGAGGAGGAGGAAGCCTTTGGACTGGGCCGTGGATATAGGGTGGGAACATAGGAGGTGAGGAGCATGCTCTCTCCACCCGCTTTTTGCAACATGCGGCCTCTCTGGCCTTAGCTCTGCCTGGCCTGAGCCGTGAGCCCAATGGACCGATTCTGTTTTTTTTTTTTTTTTTTTTTTTTTTTGAGATGGAGTCTTGCTCTTGTTGCCTAGGCTGGAGTGCAGTGGTGTGATCTTGGCTCACTGCAACCTCTGCCTTCTGAGTTCAAGCGATTCTCCCACCTCAGCCTCCCAAGTAGCTGGGACTACTGGCGTGCGCCACCACGCCTGGCTAATTTTTTGTATTTTTTTTAGTAGAGATGGTGTTTCGCCATGTTGGCCCAGCTGGTCTTGAACTCCTGACCTCAGGTGATCCACCTGCCTTGGCCTCCCAAAGTGCTGGGATTACAGGCGTGAGCCACCGTGCCCGGCCCCAGTGGACTGATTCTGGTCAGCGTCAACCCCATTTGTCCCTGGAGCTTTTGCAGTCGGTCACAGGGCCAGCCTGGTCCTGGTCACCGCTGGCTGGTTACCCCGGCTGGGTTGGGCAGGAGTCTGGGCAGGGCTGGTTGCTCATCTCAGGTATGAAATTGGCTGCACCCCCACTGGTGTGGGGGAGCAGGATTCCAGTGCCTGCCTGGCGCTGCTACCCCTGTGCCTCCAGACCCCTCGAGCTCCTCCCAGACCTTTGGCTTCGTTGACTGTGAGGTGGAAACAAAAGGGCTGCTCTCTGTCACTTTCCCTAGGGGCGGGCAGATGCTGGCAGGGCACAGAGAGCCGAGGGCTAAGAGCTGACATTTAGCCTGGCTACTCAGGAGACTGAGGCAGGAGAATCGCTTGAACCTGGGAGGCGGAGTTTGCAGTGAACCGAGATCGCGCCATTGCACTCCAGCCTGGATGACAGGGTGAGACTCTGTCTCCAAAAAAAAAAAAAAAAGAGCTGACATTTAGCGGGTGCTTCTTGGGTGCAATGCGCAAGAGACCGATGCATTAAATACACAGAGTGCCCTTCCTTGTCACAGCTACCTGGGGGCAGGGGAACATTATCCCCATTTTACAGAAGAGGCCTTTGAGGCACAGAGATTAAGTGACGTACTTAGGGTTTTGCAGCTCACTAGAGGCAGAGCCAAGACTCCACCCCAGGTGGCCAGGCTCCTGAGCGCTATGCCTACCTCACCCTCCAATGAGGTGGTGGTGGAGGAGACCGTGAGCCGCTGTCACCTGAACACTGGTGCACTCAGTCTGCTGCTCTGAGGACGCCGCCCCCTCTCTTTGTAAGTCCATTTCCTGCCCATTTCTCATGCTAGCTCCAGCTCATTTCAACTAATTGAAAATTAAAACTTTGCTTCTGTTGAGCAATTCGGCATCTATGAGACGCCAGCTGTGGGCTGTGTGCTGGCTGTGTGTAGGGCGATGAGTAGCAGAAGCACGGGTGACACTGAGCTCTTTCCACTGCCGGGCACGGTGCCAAGCACGCCACGTATACTGACTTCATGAATCATAAAGCCCTGTGAAGGGGGCACTGTTTCTGTCGCCATTTTATAGATGATAAAGTGGAGGTGAGGGAATGGCAGAACTGGGATCAAAGCCCACGTGTCTGTGTCTGGCTCAGCGCCCATACAAGGGTGTCAAGGTTGCGGGGAGGCACGAGGGAACCAATAATTAACCAAAAACTGGTCGGGTGTGGGCAGTATAGAGATGCACCCGGGTTGTCACAGGAGCCCCTAGGAGGGACCTCTGACCTCCCTGAAATGATGGCAGAGGGAACTCTTGAAAGAAGCTGAGAAGTCAGCACTGCCAGGTCGGGGGTGGCGGGTCAGGACGTTTGGGCAGAGGCAGCAGCAGTACGGGCATGGAGAAGGGGGTGGAGGAGCCAGGTGCTGCTTTGTGTTGTGGCAGCAACAGGTGAGTGATGAATACAGGTGGGAGATGCTGGCAGGGGCTAAGGAGGTTGTGCAGGTGGTGGCAGCCGCTGGAAGCTTTTAAGGAGAGTCAGGCTTGATTGTAGGAAGGGGGCTTAGGTCCATCTGAAAGGGACAGAAGGCTGGGAACCAAGACCAAGGAGCCTGCAGCTGGCAGGAGATGCTGAGGGCAGCGAGGAGGAGGGGTCGTGGGAGATGGAGCAGGCGACATCAGCAGGCCCCTTGGAGGGTGACAGTGGGAGAGGCTGGGGCGTCTCTCATTAGACTCAGGGTTCCTTGCAGGCAGGGACCATGCCCGGCGTCTTTGTACCCTGGCATTTAGCACAAAGCCTGGCTCCAAGAACCGGATACCAGCCCAGTCTTCCTGTCTGCCCCCAGCTCATTTCTAAAGCAACATCACAGGCAGCGAGTCGGGAGTGGGATGTGTCACCCCCGGGTTGCCTGCCTGTGATGTGGTCAGTCCTTCCTAACGCGGATGCCATTCCTCTCCGTGACGGCAGACGGGCCTCCGCTGTCACTGGCCCTGGCGTCGATGTGACGACCTGGCCTGATGTAGCTGCACCCTGCAGTCCATGGGGCTCCTGTGAACCCCCAAGGTTGAGACCCAAATGCCTCTGCTGCCTCCCACCACGCCCTAGGGGCCCCGCGACCCGCCATGCAAATGATGTGGTTTCCGCATTGCTTGAAGAGGGTTTCCGCTGTGTGGGGGTCCCTGGGTCCTTGGGCAGATACCTCTGCCCCTCCCCACAGCTTTGGCACCTGCCCTAAGACCCTGGAGACCCTTTTGCCTGGGAGAGTCACTGAACCACCTGCCCCTGCTCACAATGTGTTCATAGAAGAGTCACTCCCCTCTGTGGGCTCCTTGTCTGTAAAATGAGGGAGCAGGACAAGATCACAGGGTACAAAACTGTCAGAGGGCACAGAGGCTGATGTTGCTGCCATCAGCTCCTGGAGTGCCGCTCACTGGCTGCATGACCTTGGACAATTTGCACGAAATCTCCCAAGCCTCAATGTCTGCATCTGTAAAATGGATCATCCTGATCTCATTGCGTTAGTGCTAGGATAAAATGAAGAGAAGGTATATGAACGTGCCCAGTACTGTGCCTGCACACAGTAGGTACTTTTCCTGGATCTGAACAGTCTCTGTTCTTCCAGCTCTGTGTAAAGGCTTGATCTCGACCCCTAAAGCCTGAAGCTTCTCCCTGTGGCCACCTCCCCGCCGCATCATCTTCCGTTCTCAGCGGGTGGATCCCTGCCCAGGGGGGACCCCCTGGGGAAGGCTGGGAGCATGACCTCTTCCCAAGGGTACGGCACCTAAAAGGGATCTCCGGAACATTGAAAAGCCATGAAGGCCGGGCACAGCGGCTCACGCCTGTAATCCCAGCACTTTGGGAGGCTGAGGGAGGAGGATCGCTTAAGGCCAGGAGTTCAAGACCAGTCTGGACAACATAACAAGACCCGGTCTCTTTCTATAAATGAAAAAATAATAATAAAGCCATGAAGATCCCCAAAGAAGGCTGTGCTAATGGCGGCCAGAAGAGCAGAGGGCACCACAGATGCCGTGCTTTCAGCTTTTTCCTTCTCCCCCAGGCCTCCCTTCTTTCCTTCCTCTCTCGCTATTTATAAATAAGAGAAGGCATTGAGGGCCCCCACCTCGGGTACTTGCAGGGCCTTGGCCTGGGAACAGGACAAGCAGCAAGTCAGTTGACCCGGGGTTGCTCAATTCCCCAAGAGCTGACGCAGACTCCAGAATCAGACTTGCCCTGGTCCCCTGGCCCTGCCCCTTACCAGCTAAGGGCTCCAGCAGAGTCCTAGTCTTGAGCGAATCTTATACCTGCAGCCCTGTCCACCAGCTGTGCTTCCTGAGTCCTCCAGGGTGAGGGGGCGTGGGGTCAGAAGAGAGGGGACAGTGTGCAGGGAGGGTGGAACCTGACTGACCGGGTCAGCCTTACTCTTCCAGCGGGGTCTTGTCTTCCTGGAGCTCGGCCCTCGGCAGCTCTCAGAAGCTCACCTTCTTGCAGGCTCTCACAGCCGCATCGTCCTCTGGCCAGGCTGCTCACAGACCCCGGCCCCCGGGTTTTGTCCACTCACCCAGACTCTGTTTTGGGGTCACATTACCCTTCCAGTGTTCCTCTGAGCAAAGTCCCTGTGAGTTAGCCCAAGGTCCCTGTCAAGGAGGACCACATCTGGCCTGTCGCACTCTTCTCCTTTGCCCCACCGAGGCCTCTGTCACACTGTAACAGCAGCGGGCCTTCCATGGTCTCCCCATGTAAGGCTTCCTGAGGAACGGGCCTGGTGCCGGCCTGGGGGTGAACTGCCAGCCCCAGGAGTCACAGGTCAGCTTCCCCACACTTGCCCTGGAGGCAGGATGGAGGCCCCCTCCTTTGCAAGGCCCACACGGGCCATCTAACACCCCACTAAAGCCGGGCAGTTCGCTGCCCTGGGGTGTGTTCTCGCCTTGCCAGTTCTTGGCTAAAACCAAGGCAGGAAGAGCCCAGTTCCCATGTTCTGTAACATGGGTCTATGACCAGGGCCCTTGCAGCGCCCCCATGGAGCCCCCAGGAATCTGGGAGAAGATGATGAACCCAAGTGAGGACCTCCCCGGGGGCCTTTGCTCCTCACAAGAACCCCTGGAGGAGACAGGGCAAGGAGTACGACTCCCATTTTACAGGTGACAATGCCGAGGCTCAGAGAAAGTCCATGACACCCCCAAATCCCCCGGACCTACTACCCTGACCTCCTGGCGGTGCACAGAGCATGCCACGCACCTCTCCATATGCACATAGACCCTCTAACCTAAGTCAGCGCCCCTTCTACAAGGCCGGTGTCCAGCACACCTGGGAAAGGGGACATTTCTGGCCCTTTCCTCTCAGAAGTCGCCTGCTTGGGCTGCCCTCCCTGGGGGGAAGGGGATGGGGGCAGAAGCTGAGCATGGAAGCCCCCGCTAATCCACCCTCTGCTCTCTCCAGAGGCCCAGGACCAGCCCAACTCTGCCCCACATCCCAGCCCCCACCTCCCAGCTCGTGCTGTTTCTCCACCTCTCATGTGGATGGGCCACACACCACCCAGCACCCCTGAGGTCTGGTGAGGGACTGAGCCTTCGACACCCATCCTTAAGAACCCAGAGCTGGTCCTTTTGCTTAGAGCATCAACCAGGCCCACACTGTCATTTTACAGGCAGAGAAACTGAGGCACAGAGAACCTGGTTACTGCCCACAGCAGAGGGGACACCTGAGTGAGGACGCAGAGGATCTTTGGGGTAGGGACGGGCCTTGGGGTTGAGACCCAGTCTTCCTGGCCAGGGAGGAAACACAGGACTGGAGGTGAGGAGGCCTCTTTGAGGCTAGTTTCTTCATCTGTAACTTGGGAATAACAATAGGACTGGCCTCAGGGGGACCAGGGGAGGATTCAGAGAGGCTATGATGCTGGGACAGCTCTTCGTGATGACTGGCATGAAGCAGGCTTCTAGTAGATGCTCTACTGCTGCTTTCGTTCTCACCCTCACCCACCCGCTCTGGGCCCACTGCCCTGACCTCCTGACCAAGCACTGAGTGTGCCAAGGGCATCTCCCTGTCTCCCCGGCCCCGCACCTCGTGTCACCCTTTTCCTTAGCTCTTATCACCACCTTGAATTCTCTATTGAACGTGCATGTGTCTCCCCAGCTAAGATGACAACTTCCCGGGGGCAGGGATTTGATTTGTTCAATGCTACTGTTTACCCAGCACCTACAACACTGGGTGCTCAGCACGTCTGTTGAATGAATGAATGAATGAATCACTGCTTTCACCTTTGCCCCTGACTTTCTCCATGGACCACGGACAAGTGACTTGATCTCCCTGAGCTGTGAAATGGGGCCATTCACACCAGCTTTTTAGGGTGGAACTAGGATTTTATACAGTGCCTGCCATCTGGCCTGGCACATAGTAGGTGCTTAGCAAATATCCCATTGTTTTCCTTCCTCCCCAGAGGGCCAAAGCCAAGACCTGGAGGAGCAACAGGGTGGGGGTCTAATCCCTGGGTGACAGAGACAGCTCCCATCTGGGATGGAGGCTGCATGGTGGGAGGAGCTGCTGAGGTTGGGCCGTTCAGCTTTGGGGCCCTTGGAGTCCTGGGTCTGTGTGGAGGGGGAAGGGAAGCTCTCTGGGCCCCAAGAGAAGGGAGGCAGGACTGGGGGTGGCAAGGATTGCAGCTCTTCTGGGATAGCCTTGGGCACACTGCTTTGTCTCCCTGAGCACCTGCGAATGTCAGTGAGAAGACCAGACAGTGGGTCTAACACGCACAGTTGCCCCTGGGAGGTAGCAGGTGCTCGGTACCGATGAGCTACCGCTAACTGCAGGTGCTACCTGTCTTAGAGGAGGGAGCCCAATCTGGAGGAGGGGAAATGGGAGCTGTGGACCCAGATGGGAGGCGGCTCAGAGACTGTGGGTGGGCCCTGACGAGCTTCTTATCCATAGTCCTCTATCCGCTTGCCGCCATCCTGGCCCTGGCATGGCCCAAAGTCTCTGGGAGACCAGGGGAGGTGGCTTTGCCTTTTTCCATCTCTGTTATCTCATCTGTGAAATGGGCACAATCAGACCTGCCTCACCAATTGGAATATAGATTTAGGTGCAGTTTTCTTTTTTATTTCCTTTTATCTATTCTCTCTCTCTCTCTCTCTCTATGTATATATATATATAGCTATCTATTGATATTTTCTATCATCCATCTATTTATCTTGTATCTACTTTCTATTATCTCTATCATCTATTTATCTAATCTATCTATCATCTATCTAGCTATCTTTCTATTTTATCTATCTATCTATCTATCTGTCTGTCTGTCTCTGTCTGTTTTATCTATCTAGCTATTTTATCTATTTTATCTATCTAGCTATCTATCTATTCTTTCTATCTATCTATCTATCTATCTATCTATCTATCTATCTATCTATCTATCTACCTACCTATCTATCTACCTACCTACCTACCTACATATCTATCCATCCTCTCCGATTCCCTCACCACTGGGTCTCAGATTCCCTGCCTGTTAAATAAATGGTCAGTTAACCCTCATCAGTGATTTTCAATTTTTCACTTGAGGCCCCCATATTTTGGAAGATTGTAGTTTGCTGAACACGCTGACTGAATCAAGTACTATCCAACTTATTTCCTCATTTTAACATGTCAAAGATCCCCTGTGGGGTGAGTGGGGTGTGAATTGGAGCCTCCCCAATCCAAGGCACAGGAACTGGAAGCTTCTGTAGCCCTGCATTTCCTAGAGAATGCTTGCCATGTTTTGGGGACCTCCTGGGGGGCCCCTGTGCTGACCAGAGGCCGGCTCCCAGGGCTGTGGTTTGGGCCCAGCCCCCTGCTCCTGGGGACCGCTGCTGTGGAGGGAGTGACCTTTTGTTCTGCTTTGCCAAGGGGCTTTCTGTTCCTCATTGTTTAGCCATGACAAGGCTGTGGATTTTTTTTTTTTTTTTTTTTTTTCTGTCCAAGAGAACAAACAGGCCTGAAATTGCTCAAGGGAGCCGACCCCCTCTGCCAGCTACTGGGGGCTGGAGGCTCACAGAGCCAGGGAGGAAGTCCTACCCCCTCTGCCGGCTACCGGGGGGGCTGGAGCCACACAGAGCCAGGGAGGAAGTCCAGGGACGGTCACTCACAGCAAAGCCTCAGACAAGAGAGGAACCTGGAGGGGAGGAGGTGGGAGGCCACCACTCAGCCAGCCTGGGGACCATGGGAGTCCAGCTGCCTGCCGTTAGTGGCCAGGAGCCCTCGTCCATTGCGGCTCTTGAGAGCCCAAACTTGGCCACGGCAGGGCTCTTTCCCATCAGGCCCTTTGAGCCCTGATGGGAAACCCTTCCCCAGCCAGGGTGGGATTTCTTGCTGCCGCCTGGAGCCGCCCTGACCCTGTGGTTCTCAGGCCCTGGAGGAGTAAGGGGTTCCCCTGGTTACCCCAAGGGCACTCGTGGGGATGAAGCCCGCGGGATGCAGGATTCCCACGAGACCTGTGCTGGCCACTGTGGGGGGTGGGGGGCTGCCAGGGAAGAGGTGCAGCCCCTGCCTGCCTCAGGGATGCGATCTGAGGGAAGAGGCAGCTGCGTCTGGGAGGCCGTTCGGTCGGAGGGGGGTAGGCACAGCCCCTGCCCTTGGGGAAGCGCCCAGCAGCAGCCTTCAGGGAAGGCAGTTTGGGGGTTTGCCGAGGGCCAGGAAGACCCTCTGCCGCAGTTAGTATTCGATGGAATGGCTTGTGCAGAGGGAGCTGCAGAAGCTGCCATTTCTCTGGGTTAGGGGCTCCCACAGCCTTTGGATGCCGGGTCTCGGCCATGAGCCCCCTCCGCCACCCCTCCCCCAGGTCACCTTGCTCAATCCAGGAGGCCAGATGATCAGAGTGTGTTCTGCAAAGGAGCGTGAGAATCACTGGGGAGATTTCCTTTTTCTTTTTCTTTCTCTTTTTTTAATGGTACAGCTTCCTGGGCCCACCCCTGAGATTCTGCACTTGTTTGGGGAGTGGGTGTTGGCTTCATGACAGGCACCCCTGGGTGCTTTGGACACAGGCAGTGAGCTCCCCCCACACTGTGTGAACCCCTGAGAAGGCTTCTCCTTTTGTCTAGGATGCCTGGGAGTCTGCTCCAGCAGCAAACCGGGGAGGGGAGGGGTACTGGGACCAAGTGTGTGTGGCAGCACCGTGTCCAGGCAAACTGAGGCTCCAGACGGGGGTTACTTCTTCAGACCCTGTTATGCAGCATGGTTCCCACCGCCCGTGCCCAGAATTCACCAGAGCTGATGGGCCTGGGGTGGGCCTCCGGGGCAGGCCAGGGTGGAAAGTGCATCTGTGTTTGAGCTTTGCGGCCCTGGCGCTGGAGTTAGATCCCTACAGGAAAGGACATTGTAACCCAGCCCGTGGTTGAGACTAGCAGCTGCTGAGCACCTACGCCCTGCTAGGCTGTGGGGCAACAGCAAAGGGTAACCCCCAGCCTGCAGCCTCAGGGGGGCTTCCCATCTAGCGAGGGGCCCAGGGAGGCCATGAGGAGAGCCATGAGGGAGGAAGGTGGGGACTCTGGGCCTGAGTGACTCCTTCAGGGTGGGGTGCGGGCAGGGAGCCTTCAGGAGGGAGGGTACTGCCTGAGCAGGGCTCTTAAGGGACACATGGAATTTGTTACAGGAAGCACCAGGCCATTCCAGGCATAGAAATCAGCTGGGGTGCAAAGGCCTGGGGGTCAGAAGAGTGGCAGATGGCTCCATGGCAGGAAGCCCCAGCTCCTCTGGGTCGTTCCCGCTGAGGGGTTCCAGCTGTTGGCACCGAGGGGTGCAGCCAAGGCAGGGTGGTGCTGCCTGCCAGGCTGAGGTGGGAGACAGCTGGGTTTCTAGCCCTGCTTGTCACTCGCTATAGGTGCAGCCAAAGGCTCAGCAGGCCCAAACTCTGGGCAGTCCTGACTCCCAGGCAGTGCTGTGAGGAAGGGGAGGAGGAGGCACACTGAACCCACCTGCCACGTTGGCTGGTGGAAATTTGGCCAGGTCTGCACTGGCCCAGCGGTGCTGGGTGTCGTGACTGGTGTCTGCTCTGACTGGCTTGTTGACAGCTGAAGTCCAGGATAGGTCCATGGCCACGTTGTGCTGGTTTGTTAAATATTTTTAGTATCTCCCCTGCTCCTATATGTTAGGTACTGGAGTCCAGAGAGGTTAAGGCACTTGCCTAAGGCCACACAGCCGCTAAGTGGTGGAGTGAGGATTTGAAACCAGTTCTTTCTGACTCCCTGTATCCTTATCTATGGAGAGGCCCCATGACTCGTTCACTAAAGGTTATGGATCTCGATCTTGTACTGGCCACATGACTGCAGCTGGCAGTACAGTGGGGAGTGCGCCAGCCCTGGCTCTGACCTCCTAGAACTGCCCTTTGTTCATTTCCAGGTGACGCATCTGTGGGGGCCCCTGAAGGACTTGGGGTGTGTGTGTACACCCTCTTTGCTTGTACAGATGTGTTCACACCCATGTTTGCCTACATGTGAATGTCTCCATTCTGAGCTTGCTCTCAGCCTGGTAGAGGTGGCTAATTAATGCTTGTCCCTGAAAGCCCGGACTGCCAACCCCAGTCTTTCAGGAGAGAGGGTAGGACTCAGGGGCTTGCTCCCGGGGGTCCTGGGAAGGCACAATGGTGACAGTGCTGCAGCTCTGCACTCCTGGAGGGTCACTCAGAGACCCGAGAGAGGAGGGCTCTGCGTCTGCCCCTCTGTCCGGGGCTGTAGCTTCTCTGGGTGGCTTTGCTTTTCTCTTTTCTCCCCTCTTTTTTTTTTTTCGAGATGGAGTTTTGCTCTGTCAATTAGGCTGGAAGTGCAGTGGCATGATCTCAGCTCACTGCAACCTCCTCCTCCCAGGTTCAAGGGATTCTCCTGCCTCAGCCTCCAGAGTATCTGGGATTACAGGCACGCGCCACTATGCCGGGATAATTTTGTATTTTTAGTAGAGACAGGGTTTTGCCTTGTTGGCCAGGCTGGTCTCGAACTCTTGACCTCAAGTGATCCACCTGCTTCGGCCTCCCAAAGTGCTGGGATTACAGGTGTGAGCCACCACACCTGGCCCTCTCTCTCTTTTCATTCATCACATTGTTCATCTCTTCCCGGAGGCATCCAGCACAGTCTTTGAGACTGTGAGCTGTGAAGTCAGACAGGACCCAGGTCCAAACCCTTCTCTGTCACTTACCAGGTCTGGGACCTTGGGCAGGTGACCTGCCATCTCAGGCCTCGGTTTCCTGTTCTATAAAATGGCTGCAGTAGGGAAACCATCTCCATCTTCACTGGGTGGTTGGGAAGTCTTGCTGAGACCACACACCTGTCTCAGGTAGGGTCTTCCAGAAGCAGAGCCTGAGGCAGGGATCTTTGTGAAAGTGATTTACTAGGGAGGGCTCCCAGGAGAAGCAGGCAGGGCAGGTCAGGGGAGGGGGCTTAGCAGGGACGTGTTCACCAGCTTCAGCCCAACACCACGGGGGTGGCTCTGGACCATGAGTTGTACCAGGGTGGGTCCCACCTTGAGGCTGTGGAGCATTCATTATCAGCCAACACCCATAGCAGCTGGGGGACTGGTGCCCTGCTGGCAACAGGGGTCTGAGTGGGGTGCAACAGCACCCACCAATTCGAGCAGCAGAAACGCTTAGAACAGTGCCTGGTACCTAGGCAGTGCTTCAAAAATGGCAACGATTGTCATGGTCATAACCAACATTCAGCTGATGAGTGCCGGCTCTACGGTGGGCCCCATGTGAGAGACTGAGGGTCTAGAGATGACAAGGCTGCCACCTCTGCTGTCTGCGTCACATGAGTGTGTGTGTACACATGTGTGTGCATACATACCCACAGGGGGTGGAAGGACAAGCAAGTAACCATTCCAGAACAATGAGGTGACTGTTAGAGGGGTCATAACCCTCGTTTAGAGAGAGCCGAGAGGAGGAGGAGGAGGAGCTTGAATTAGCCTTGGGTAGTCAGGGAGGGCTTCCCAGAGGAGGCAGCACTCATCTTGAAAGACAAAGGGATGTTTCAGGTGCAGGAGGGAAGGAGAGGTATCCTTGGCAGAGGGCAGCTTTGTGCTGAGAACCCCCGTTCTCTGTGACAAAGGCCACTGTCTTCTGGATATATGTCCCATGTAGTGTTAGGGGTCACCCAGCACTGGAGAAGGCCAGCAGAGTCAGTGCTTCTGCCTGCAGACATGACTAGGGTACACTGAGGTGGGGAGGCAGGGGAGGTAAAAGAAGGCACGAGCTCTCCTTCCTGTACCCTGCTCCAGGGGGAGAAACCTCCCCATCCATCATCAGTGCAGACTGGCAGGGGGAGGGCCAAACATTTGCAGGGCGGGGACCTGGGCATCAGGCATGGCAGAACCCAGGGGCGGCCCTGTTGATGGCAGTCTTCCCTTCTTCCTTCCAGGTGGCATTTACACCCTACGCCCCAGAGCCCGGGAGCACATGCCGGTTCAGAGAATACTATGACCAGACAGCTCAGATGTGCTGCAGCAAGTGCCCGCCGGGTGAGGGCAGCCGCGGGGGGACTCGGGGCCCATGCCCTGGAGGAGCGTGTGTGTACAGGGGCTGGGGCGCAAGAGCATGGCCCTTGATTCTTACTGAACTCCTAGTTCTATGCACTGGCCCATGCTCCCTGCTGCTTCTGGGCCTGTGAACATGCTGTTCCCTCTTCCTGGCACACTTCCCAACTCCCTTTCCCTGATTAACTCCGACTTGCCCTTTAGACCTCAGCTGAAGATGTCCCCTCTTCCAGGAAGGCTGCCTGCCCCATACTGCCCAGCCGGAGGAGGAGTGGGAGGAGGAGCCTCAATTAGCTCCTGGGGGAGTCAGGGAGGGCTGCCTGGAGGAGGCAGCACTCAGCTTGAAAGACAAGTGCTGCCTCCTTTGAGCTCTCACTGGCCTCTGATGTTCCCATGGAAGCTCTTTCCTTGCTGTGTGATTATAGCCCGGTCCCGCTTCCTGTTGCCTCCACTGTGTGCTCCTCTAGGGCAGAGATTGTGGCTTGTTTTCTGCTGAATCCCCAGCACGTGGCGCAATGCCATGTAGGCGCTCAGTGCATATTTGACTGACTCTGTGAATGCCTACCCATTTGACAGATGGTAGACCTGAGGCCCAGCCACAGTTGGTGGAGCTAGGTAGCCTGACTCCCGGTGCCCTTCATCTATTCATTTGTGTCTGTATTCATTCATGTCATGTTTATAAGGTATCTGCTGTGTGTTCTAAGTGCTGGGAATACACAGAGAGCAGGGCAGACAAAACCCTTGCCCTCGTGGAGTCTGCATTTTAATGGTGGAAGCAGACAGATAAATTAGGAGATGTGTGGTCCTGTCTATCTGTAAGTGCTGTAGAAAGACAAGGTCAGGTAAGGCGAGGGAGACAGAGCGGGACATACTGTTTTACACAGGGTGGTCTGGGAAGGTCTCTCTGAGGAGGTGACATTTGGGCAGAGCCCTGCAGGAGGTGAGGGAGCAGGTCATGCATGTATACAGGGAACAGTGTGCCAGGAGGAAGCAACAGCATGTGCGAAGGCCTTGAAGTTGGAGCCTGTTTGGTGAGTTGGAGGAACAGCAGGGCCAGCATGTGTGGCCCAGGATGAGCGAAGGCGAGTACGGTAGGGGAGGAGGAGGAAGGAGTGAGCAGGGACCATGGTAAGGAGTTTAGATTTTATTCTGTCTGGGAGCCAATGGAGGGCTTTGAGCCGTTACCTTGAGATGTAGGTGGGCATATGAGTACCTGTCACCGTCCCTAGCCATTTTAAGACACCCTAGGGAAAGTGACTCTCTTCTTTTATTAACTGGAAGGGTCTCTTTAAGAAGTTACTAGAGAGGCTGAGGTGGGCGGATCACCCAAGGCCAGGAGTTTGAGACCAGCCTGGCCAACATGGTGGAACCCGTCTCTACTAAGAATACAAAAAATAGCTGGGTATAATGGCAGGCACCTGTAATCCCAGCTACTTGGGAGGCTGAGGCAGGAGAATTGCTTGAACCTGAGAGGCAGAGGTTGCAGTGAGCCGAGATTGTGCCACTGCACTCTAGCCTGGGCCACAGAGCGAGATTCTGTCTCAAAAAAAAAAAAAAAAGCAGTTACTGAGTCAACTTTTTTTTAAGGTTTCCGTTGGTGTTCTCTGTCCCTGGAATGCCTGCTTTCCAGGCCCATGCCCTTGTCCTTGATAGGATACCAGGGACTACATTCTTACTACCTGTTCCCCCTATCATTCATGCCCCTAGCTGGAGAATGTTAGCCATCTATCAAGAAGGAAGAAACTGGCAAGCTAGTTCTTACTAAAGTGTGATTGACTGATAATAGGGCTCCAGTGGTGGAGGTTCAAGCATCTGGAAAGAGCAGAGAGGAATCTATTTTTGAGCAGAAGGGGTTCAGAAATGACGTGATAGCTGGTACAATACTAGATGGGAGATGATTCTGAGGAATTGGAACTCCACAGAATAGCCTTCCCAGCTGGGCTTTAGAACTCTGGACTTTGTGGGGACAGTGGATGAGCCCAGGGTCCTGGCAGAAGGCTCGCCCAGCTGAGACCTCTGGCCCTTGTTTCCTCAGGCCAACATGCAAAAGTCTTCTGTACCAAGACCTCGGACACCGTGTGTGACTCCTGTGAGGACAGCACATACACCCAGCTCTGGAACTGGGTTCCCGAGTGCTTGAGCTGTGGCTCCCGCTGTAGCTCTGGTGAGTAGGTTCAGAGAAAAAGGGGGCTCTCACACCCCTGCCTCCAACATCCCCCGGCAACTCCAGCCTCTTTGGCTTCCAGCTGTCTGGAGTTACCCCAGGCTGGTTGTTGGAATGGCACAGGTGCAGCTGTTTACCCCTACCACTGGCATTTTCCTCCTCTGTCTCACCAAAGCCTCTTCACAGCCCCACGGGGCAGGCGGTGGGAGAACTGTGCCCACGTGAGGGTTGAGGAGGTGGTGCGTGGGAGAGTGGTGCGCATGCTTGTGCTGCGAGGAGCAGGACTGCGGGGAGGAGCGAAATTGCTGGGAAGAGCGGGACTGCGGAGAAGAGCGGGACTTTGGGGAGGAGCGGCACTGCGGGGAGGAGCAGGACTGCAGGGAGGAGCGGGACTGGGGAGGAGCGGGACTGTGGGGAGGAGCGGGACTTCGGGGAGGAGCAGGACTGCGGGGGACGAGCGGGACTGCGGGGGACGAGCGGGACTGCGGAGAGTAGCAGGACTGCCGGTCCTGCTCCTGGACTCTGGCCAGTGTTGTGTGTGCCCCATGCTGAGGCGGTCCGCCAGCCTCCTGGAGATCAGCTGTCTGAGAGCGCTGGGCTGGCTGGGAGGGCAGCGTGGGTGTGGCGGAGGCAGGCGTGACCGTGTGCCGCCCTCTCGCTGCTCTAGACCAGGTGGAAACTCAAGCCTGCACTCGGGAACAGAACCGCATCTGCACCTGCAGGCCCGGCTGGTACTGCGCGCTGAGCAAGCAGGAGGGGTGCCGGCTGTGCGCGCCGCTGCGCAAGTGCCGCCCGGGCTTCGGCGTGGCCAGACCAGGTACGGGGTGGGGCTCAGGTCCTTGGGGACGCCCATGGGCCTCTCCTTTGTAGACATCCTTGCAGTGTCACGGGCATCAACCCATTAATTAGTCCAGCAGGGAGCACTGTTAGTGGTGGCCAGGTGCCTGCTACCCATCCGTCTGTCCACCTGTCCACCGTTCATTCTTCCTGCCAGCACTCCCGATTAGGCACCTCTTATGTACTGGAACCAGGAGACCCAGAGATGGATCAGACCAAGCCCTAAGCTAGGAAAGTTATGTGATGCTGCAAGAAGATGAACTCACATAACTCTACAGCCCAATCGCGTGCATGTGTGTACAGGAAGCTGTGTGTGTGCATGTGTGTACAGGCATTTGTGTGTGTGTGTGTGTGTGTGTGTAAGGGGTGGAGGTGCAGACAGAGGTCCTTGGGCCCCTCAGACCTCTCCTAGGGCTCTAGTGCCAAGGCCCAGCTGTCCCGCAGAGTGTCTGAGTGGTTGACAAGTTCGGATTGTTCCCTGAAGGAACTGAAACATCAGACGTGGTGTGCAAGCCCTGTGCCCCGGGGACGTTCTCCAACACCACTTCATCCACGGATATTTGCAGGCCCCACCAGATGTGAGTAGCTGAGTCCTTTGGTTCTGGAGGAGCAGGGAGGGGCTGTCCCTGGGTGACTGTGGGTCCAGGACACAGAGCAGCTCACCAGCCACCATTGTCCAGACTGCTTTATCTGAGGGTGGCTCCCAGGATAAATGGCATGGTGGGCAGGACCTTGCCCTGGAAGGCAGGACTGGGTGGGTGCATGGGGAGGTGGGGGAGGGCTAGGGTGGTCCTCAGAGAGGGCACACATCGTCACTCTCCTATCCTGCCTGCTGGGGCCTGTGAATGAGCCCAGCCACCCCAGCCACTCTGTCCCCTGCTGCCTCCTGACCAAGCCTCCTCCTCCTCCAGCTGTAACGTGGTGGCCATCCCTGGGAATGCAAGCATGGATGCAGTCTGCACGTCCACGTCCCCCACCCGGAGTATGGCCCCAGGGGCAGTACACTTACCCCAGCCAGTGTCCACACGATCCCAACACACGCAGCCAACTCCAGAACCCAGCACTGCTCCAAGCACCTCCTTCCTGCTCCCAATGGGCCCCAGCCCCCCAGCTGAAGGGAGCACTGGCGACTTCGCTCTTCCAGTTGGTAAGTTGCAAGAAGGCTCATTCATTCACTCCTTCTGTCTGCCTGTCTTTCTGTCTCTCTTTCTTCCTCTCCCATGGTTTTACTGAGAGCCCATGGGGGGCTGGACCCTGCGCCCTGTCCTGGGATACAGGTGGCAGTGAGACTGCTTTCTCCCCACACCTGGTGCTGTCATTCAAAATCCCTAAGTGCGTGGGCCGGATGCAGTGGCTCAAGCCTGTAATCCCAGTGCTTTGGGAGGCCAAGGAGGCTGGAGGATTGCTTGAGGCTAAGAGTTTGAGGTCAGTCTGGGTAACACAGCGAGACTCCATCTCTATAAAAAAATTAAAAAATTATTTGGGTGGGATGGTGCCTATTGTCCCAGCTACTCAGGAGGCTGAGGTGGGAGGATCACATGAGCCCAGGAATTTGAGGCTGCATTGAGCTCTGATCGTGCCACTGCACTCCAGCCTGGGTGATGAGTGAGGTCCTATCTCAAAAACAAAACAAAACCAAACAAAACCCCTGGATAGGGGAGAGGTGGGGTCAGCAATTCGCCTGAATATGCAGATGGTCTCCTTGCTGCTGTTTCTGATGAGCCCATTAGGCTAAGAAGACAGCGGGCTGGGCCAGGTCACCTCCAGGGACTTCCATTCTGGGGTAGAACTGCATCAGGCCAGAGGTCTCAAACTGGTGGCCCTTAGGCTGAATGAGGCACACAGACATGATTGCTTTGTAATTGGATTTGAGAATCTCCGGCCTAGACTCGCCCCTCACTTGCACCTTGGGTCCCTGGCTTGCCTGGCTGGCCCCTGGTACATTTGAGTTTGTTTTCTGTAGCTGTCTGAGCTTCTCTTTTCTTTCTAGGACTGATTGTGGGCGTGACAGCCTTGGGTCTACTAATAATAGGAGTGGTGAACTGTGTCATCATGACCCAGGTGAAAAGTAAGAGTCCATCCTTCCTTCCTTCATCCACTTGTTCAGGAAGCTTTTGTGGGGTGCCTCCTGTGAGTCCGGCACTGGGCACAGCCTTAGGGGTCAGACAGAGCTGGATATGGGGGTCCTTGTTCTGTAGGAGCTTAAGGCCTGGGGTGAAGGCACCTCTGCTAACTTAATTACTAAAAGGCAAGAGGTGATCAGGGTTTTCTAAAGGGTAGGAGTTCAGGATTCCTATCCAGGAAGCCTGGGGGATTCGGGCTTCCTGCAGCAGGTGGTCTCTGAGCTGGGTAAGATCTTGATGGGTGGAGTCTGTGCAGGGAAGGATGCGCATCCTTAGTGGAGGCGCGGATGGTACAGATGGGGGACTGGAGAATGGTTGGGATGGTGGCAGGTAGAGTTGGGTGGGGGCTTCTGTGGACCTTGTCTGGTAGGCGATTGGTCCCCGCAGGGCTGGGCCTCTCTGCTGGTTCTATGGGGCCCCATACTGTCCTCCTACTTAGGACAGATGTGCCTGAGGAAGTCACTCTCTTACTTGTCCCCTCTCCTCTTTATAGAGAAGCCCTTGTGCCTGCAGAGAGAAGCCAAGGTGGTGAGTGTCTCCACTGCCCTCTCCCCCTCTTCCCCTGGTCTCCTTCCCGGCGTGCTGGGCTGTCACAGAGGAAGCAGTGAATTCTGTCATTGGTCTGTCCAGTGTCAGGAGGTGTGCAGAGCCCTGGGAGGTGGAGGAAAGGCCGGGGAGTCAGGCAGCCCTCCATGGGCTAAGAGAGGCTGTGAGTGTGAAATGCTCCGGCAGAGAGCAGACGCCTTTGTGGCATTTGTGACAGGCACGTGGTCGTGGACCCACAGCGCAACCTTGGGCAGATGTGAAATTGCTCTATGGCTACTTCCTTACCATGAGATGGGGGTTGTGTCTGCTCGATCCAGCCTGCAGGGTGGTGCCATTCGGCCAGCTGACAATGATGTTTCTCCTTGCCTCCATTGTGTTTACAGAGCACTTTCTCAGAGAGCAGTGGTTTTCAAACTGAATTCTGGGATAGCCCAGTGTCCCACAGAGGGCCCTTGGGCGTGGGGGAAGTGGTCATCTCTCAGGTTTGAGGTAGAGGCTGTGGGGCTGGGCCCTGGGTCCTCCCAAAGCAACTCACCTTTGATCTGTTTTATAAAGTAGGGCCTGCGAAGGCTTTTTGTTAGACACAGACCAACAGTGTGTCATATCATAGTATTTCATTCATTCTCCATCAGGAAGGCATTTGGCTGCAAGTAACCCCAAACCTACAGGTGACTTTAGAAAAAATGGCTTTATTTTTCTTGCATTGTAAGAAGTCAAGGGGTTGGTGTCTGCTGGAATGGCCTCCACTATCCCCTTGCATGGTGCCAGCAGGACCCCAGGCTCTGTCATCTTTAGTGTGTTGACTTTTGTTCTCTTGTTTGTGGCCTCATGTCATAAGATGGTAATCATCACTTCATATGTCACCTCTAAGTTTGAGGTGGGAAGAAGGGGCAGGTGGCCAGGTCAGCCATGGTGCCCTTATCAGTAAATCAGACGCCTTCCCAGAAGCTCTGGGTAGACTTCTTTCATCTCACTGACCAGACAGTGTCACATGACCACCCCTAGCTGCGAGGGAAGCTGGGAAAGAGGGTGTTTTGCTTTTCCAGCCTCTATGGAGGAGGAGGACAAGGGAGGGGGGTTGGAAGTGGGTATGGGGTGAGCCAGAACATAGGTCTGTCACAGCCTTGCACCTGGTAGGCAGGGCAGGTTTTTTACCCAATTTGACAGATGAGAAAACAGAGTCTGATGAGTTTTCTCGACCTCAGGGGCAGGTAGAGAAAGAACTTCTCAACCTCATGGATATTTGAGACAACATCTTATTGGGAGGCCAAGGTGGGAGGATTGCTTGAGTCTAGGAGTTCAAGACCAGCCTGGGAAACACAGTGAGACCCTATCCCTAAACAAAATTAAATAAAATAAATATTTTTAAAAAGGATCTTGGCTGGGCACGGTGGCTCACTCCTGTAATCCCAGCACTTTGGAAGGCCGAGGTAGATGGATCACTTGAGGTCAGGAGTTCAAGACTAGTCTGGCCATCATGGTAAAACCCCATCTCTACTAAAAACAGAAAAATTAGCCAGGTGTGGTGGCACGTGCCTGTAGTCTCAGCTACTCGGGAGGCTGAGGCAGGAGAGTCGCTTGAACCCAGGCGGTGGAGGTTGCAATGAGCTGAGATCACGCCATTGCTCTCCAGCCTGGGCAATAGAGCAAGACTCCATCTCAAAAGAAAAAATAAAATAAAATAAATAAATAAAATATCTTACTTAGTTGTGGGGGCTGTCCCATGCTATTCAGCAGCATCTTTATTTACTTACATGCCAGCCTCATTCCCACTCCAGTGGTGACAATCAAAAATTCTCCAGACATCGCCAAGTGTCCCCTGGAGGGCAAAATCACCCCCAGTGGAGAACCACTGCTCGAGGGAACAGCTCAGCCCTGGGCAGCCCAATGCCCGAAGCTTACACCAGGTGTTTGGAATCAGATAGATTGATTTCATCCCCTGATTCTGGTGACAAGAAAAGAGATGCAGGGAGGAAAACTGAGTTGCTCAAGGTTGCACCGCAGTGTGTCTCTGGACTCCCATCTCAGTGCTCTTTGCCCTGCTCTACAGTATTTCAGTGGGGAGGAAACTTTCTCATTCCCCGGCGAGTGAGTTTCACTGCTCCCTTTCTCCAGCTTCAATTCAGTGACACTGACGGTTGCCGCGTGGTGGCGTGCGTAGAGCGGGTGTCTCCCTCAAGCTCTTCCGCAGCAGCCCAGCTGTCACCTTCCCTTTCCCCACCAAGCGTTTCCCAATCCTCTGTGCACTGAAGATGTGCTGGGTGTGGCCTAGCAGCCTCTGCTTCCCTTTTCCATTTTTTTTCTTTCTTTCTTTCTTTTCTTTTTTTTTTTTTTTTTTGAGACAGCTATGTCGCCCAGGCTGCAGTGCAGTGGCGCCCTCTTGGCTCACTGCAGCCTCCGCCTCCCGGGTTCGAGTGGTCATCCCACCTCAGCCTCCCAAGTAGATGGGACTATGGGCATGCGCCACCATGCCTGGCTAATTTTTATATTTTTAGTAGAGACGGGGTTTTGCCATGTTGGCCAGGCTGGTCTCAAACCCCTGACCTCAAGTGATCTGCCCACCTCGGTCTCCCAAAGTACTGGGATGAGAGGCATAAGCCACCACGCCTGGCCCCTTTCCTTTCACTGTTGCTCTCAGTGTTCACTGAATGTGAGTGACTCAAGTATCTGTTGAGTGCCCCAGTGGTGTGTCTAGTGCGGAAAAAAACCCCCAAACCCTGATTTGTGGTGTTTGCTAATTTCTGTGGTATAAACACTCACACTGTAGCCAGTTTCCAACTCCCAAGACCTTCCTGAATATGGAGTTGGGAGGAAATCTGCACAGGCCTGAGCTTATCCCAGCACAGCCCTGGCTGAGCCCTGCCAGGCTCTTTGTGACTGAGTCCCCACGCATCCCTGTGGGGCAGGGAGCATCATCACCCCCATTTTACAGAGGAGGAAACTGAGACTCTGGGAGGTTCCATTTATCCTGTAGGATTAGATCATTAGGTGAGTGGCATAGCCCAGGTTTGAATCAGGTTTATGCCTGTGTCCCACGCTACTCCTCAACCAGCAGCTACTCCTGATAAGAGGCCAGTGGAGAGTCCTCTTGAGCTGGGCTGCTGGGCTTAGAGTGTGGACTCAGCACCCACCTGCTCCTCCTGCCACAGAAAGAACGTCCAGGGCATGGGAGACAGTGGCGTTCCTTTGTTTAGAAAACACCAACATGTGGCCGGGCGCCGTGGCTCACGCCTGTAATCCCAGCACTTTGGGAGGCTGAGGGGGGCGGATCACGCGGTCAGGAGATCGAGACCATCCTGGCTAACACAGTGAAACCCCATCTCTACTAAAAATAAAAAAAATTAGCCGGGCGTGGTGGCGGGCGCCCGTAGTCCCAGCTACTCCGGAGGCTGAGGCAGGAGAATAGTGTGAACCCGGGAGGTGGAGCTTGCAGTGTACTGAGATCACACCACTGCACTCCAGCCTGGGCGATAGAGCGAGACTCCGTCTCAAAAAAAAAAAAAAATACCAATATGTGAGCTTACCCACAATCACCCCCACGGACACGGACACACTCATGCACGGACCCACGTCTGATAACAGGTGCGAACATTTATCGGGTGTTGAACGGATGCCAGGCACTGTGCCCAGCGTTCTTTATTCTCACAGCCATGCTGCCACACGCAGGCAGTATGATTCTTGCCCCCCATTATATGGCCCAAGAATCATGGGCCCAGAGAAGTTAGCAACTTTCCCAGTGTGGCACAGCTAATGATCGCGGCCTGGGACACGAATCTAGGAGTGTCTCTCCTCGCCACCCCAGCGCACACACTCACTACGTCACTCACAGATATGCACACATGCCCCCAACATAGACACACGTGTGCACGCTTCACACCCTCACGCCTGTAGACACAGGTGTGTGAGCCTTGTGAACACACAAACAGACGGACCCAGCAGGAACCTGGAGGACCTGGCCCGTGGCTCTGCTGGGTCTCTGCTTCTGCCCAGCAGGGCTGGGCCAGGAGGGGCTGGGAGCTGAGGGTGCTGGCTGGCTGGAATTCTGTTTTTTTTTTTTTTTGTTTTTTTTTTGAGAAAGAGTCTTGCTTTGTCGCCCAGGCTGGAGTGCAGTGGCACAATCTTGGCTCACTGCAAGCTCCGCCTCCCGGGTTCACACCATTCTCCCGCCTCAGCCTCCCAAGTAGCTGGGACTACAGGCACCCACCAGCTCGCCCAGCTAATTTTTTGTATTTTTAGTAGAGACGGGGTTTCACCATGTTAGCCAGGATGGTCTCAATCTCCTGACCTCGTGATTCGGTGACCACCTCGGCCTCCCAAAGTGCTGGGATTACAGGTGTCAGCCACTGCGACCGGCCCTGGGATCCTGTGTTTTGAATGAGGCTCCTCAGTACTCGGCTCTACTGGGGTACCAGCCCAAGGAATAGGACTCAGCCTGCTTCTGTGCCACCTGGGGCTGCTTGAACTTTGCGACTTGTGGCTTGGGAGGAGGGAGGTGGCCGTGACCTTTGGGGGTTTTTGTTCTGCCTGGCTGTAGCCACCAGCAGAGGGGGTGGGGCACAGGCCAGAAAAACCCCTTTTGTGGGGTTGTGAGGAGTGACAATTGGCTGCTTCTCCTCCCCTTCCAGGCTCAGAGCAGGGCTGGGGGGCAGTTGTGGGCAGTGACCAGGGTCAGACCACCTGGGCGGAGGTTCAGCATGAACTTGCAATGCCCTCCATCTCTCCAAAACTGGGGCACCCAGCCCAGGGAGGGTGTGGGGGTTCCTGGGGAAGCTGGTCTGGGCTTCTGCTCCTGCCATGGACCAGCTGTGTGATGCTGGGCACAGGATGCACTTTCTCTGGGCCTCTGTGGCCTCTTGGGGACGGCTTGCACGGGATCCCTCCAGTCCTGAGTGAGAGGCTGTGGCCTTGGGGAATTGAGGGTGCAGGTGGCGCTCAGGTGTCCGAGAAGCCATGGGAGCCGGGGGCTGCAGTGATTGGACAGAGAGGACCCTGGTACTCGCATCTGTTCTCAGACCACATCTGGAATTGTAGCTCCCTCTAGAGGGAGGCAGGAGGTCTCAGCCTTTCTTGGGGGGCGGTGGCACCTGCACTGCTCGCTCCACCCCTGCTCTCACCTCCCGCTGCAGTGCTGGCGAGCCCCGTCAGCCCTTCACTCATCTCTACCCTCCTTCTTTCTGCCTGGGACACTTGTTTTCATCCTGGGCAGGCCAGGGGCCAGGGCAGCTGTTGGGAATGTGGCCTGTGCCATCTCCTTTTTTGCTGGGATCAGAAAACAATCGCTTAGAATTCCAAGGCAAGGGTGTGAGCGCCTGGCCAGCCAGTGGGAACAGACAACAGCCTGGGAGAGGAATTTCCAGCCTCTCTTCAGTGTGCGTGTCTGGAAATGGGGACCTTGCCTTGAGCCTCCAGAGTTGAAACCCCAGACACCCAGGAAAGGCCCTTTGGGATTTAGCCCAGCCACAGTATGTCCTAACCGTGACCTTGGGCAAGTAACTCAATCTCTCCGTGCCTCAGTTTCCACAAAGCAAGGATAACACTGGGTTGTTGGAAGAATCAATATAGATATTGTCTGGAGGGATGTAGGTACAGTGCATGGCATTGGGTGGCACTCAAATGTCAGCTAATAATATTATTATTATTCTACGGGAAGAAGACATCAGGGGAAGTTGCAGAGCAGCCTGTGGGCGGACTCTGGAACAAGAGGCTGAGGTAGTGCAGCAGAGGGTCTCAGACGTGAGCGCTCTCTGCCCCGGAATGATTGACTGAGCGCAAAGGTCTGCACGCTTTCTCTGTAAAGGGCCAGATGGTAGGAATTTCAGGCTTTGTGGACTGTATGGTCTCAGTGACAGCTACTCAAACCTGCCTCTGTAGCAAGAAAGCAGCTACATGCATAGACAGCACACACCCAACTGAGAGTGGTGTGTTCCTATCTAATTGTGCTACTGGACACCCAAACTTGAGCTTCACACCATTCCATGTGCCGCAAATTATTCTTTTTTTTGAGATGGAGTTTCACTCTTGTTGCCCAGCCTGGAGTGCAGTGGCTCGATCTCGCCTCACCACAACCTCTGCCTCCCAGGTTCAAGCGATTCTCCTGCCTCAGCCTCCTGAGTAGCTGGGATTACAGGCATGAGCCACCACGCCAGCTGATTTTGTATTTTTAGTAGAGACGGGATTTTGCCATGTTGGTCAGGCTGGTCCCCAACTCCCTTCCTCAGGTGATCCGCCTGCCTCAGCCTCCCAAAGTGTTGGGATTACAGGCATGAACCACCACGCCTGGCCACAAATTATTCTTAAACATTTTTTTTCAACCATTTAAAACATGAAAACCAGTGGGGTGTGGTGGTGCACGCCTGTTATCCCAGCACTTTGGGAGGCCAGGGTAGGAGGATGGCTTGAGCCCAGGAGTACAAGACCAGCCTGGGCAACATAGCACAACCCTGTCTCTACAAACAATCGACAACAAAAAAATTAGCCAGGAGCAGTGACACGTGCCTGTGGTCTCAGCTACTCAGGAGGTTGAGGCAGGAGGATCACTTGAGCCTGGAAAATTGAGGGCTATAGTCAGCTATGATTGTGCCACTGCACTCCCGCCTGAGCAACAGGGTGAGACCCTGTGTTAAAAAAAAAAAAATGTGAAAACCATTCTTAGTGGCAGGCTGTACTGGGCCTCTGGGCAATCATTTGCCTAGTTCTGATTTAACAAACTCTTGTATGGAGTTTACTATGTAATAGGCATTGTTGTAAGCACTTTACAAATATTCAGCCATCTAATCTTCACAGCAACCCTATGAGGTAAGCTATTATTCTCCCTTTATAGATTAAAAAAAAAAAAAAGAGGCACAGAGAGGTTAAGTAACTTGTCCAAGGTCACACAGCAAATGAGTGGTAGAGTCATGATTTGCACTTGTGTGGCCTGGGTTTAGAGTCCACACTCTTGGTTGCTAGGCTGGGCCATGTCTCCCTGTGCAGATGGGGTGAAGGAAAGCTGCTTTCCTTCTACTCCCTTATGCAAAATAAGGATGAAAATCCTGCCCCACCTCTAAGACTATTTGGTGAACAGGGCCAGGTATTCTCTGCCCTCATAGGACACTCTAGTAGAGCAGCTGGGTGCTAATAACAGAAACACAGAAACCACGGAGAATCACACCTCCCAAAAAGTGCCGTGTGTGGAAAGAACGTGCAAGGGTGGGCAGAAACGTCACGTAAACTGAGAAGTGCTGATGGCAGGAGGTGTGGATGGCAGTGGGAAGGAAGAGGGGAAGAAGGAGCTGGCTGGTGGGCTGACTGCTCTCCCCTACCACCCCCTGCCCATCCAGCCTCACTTGCCTGCCGATAAGGCCCGGGGTACACAGGGCCCCGAGCAGCAGCACCTGCTGATCACAGTGCCAAGCTCCAGCAGCAGCTCCCTGGAGAGCTCGGCCAGTGCGTTGGATAGAAGGGTGCCCACTCGGAACCAGCCACAGGCACCAGGCGTGGAGGCCAGTGGGGCCGAGGAGGCCCGGGCCAGCACCGGGAGCTCAGGTAAGAGGTGGGAGCACACCTGGCTTCTTCCCAAGCCTCCTTGGTCTTTCTCACCTGGTTTCTGTCTTAGCCATCTCCTCCTGAGCCTCCCCGCAGGGTGGGACGAGGCCTGAGCCACAGGGAACTTCCTTCGGTTCGCTGAACCTAAGTTCCCTCCCGCCTTTGCCCATGCTGGGCCTATCACCTCAAAATCCTTCCTTCTGTGGGACAACCCCAGCTTGTCCAAGTCCCTGGTATCTGGGGGAGGAGTTTTCCTGAAACCTTCTCCCTGCTACCACCCCCAGCTGGCCTCGCTGCTCCTCCGGGCTCACCATGCCCTATCCTCCCTTTGACAGGACTGTCAGACTGCATGTACAGACATTGTCTTCTCCTGTCTCCCACGCCAGGCTGTGGCACACCTGGTGAGCCTGGATCATCTCATTCATCCCTGTATCTGCAGGCCCAACACGGCCCAGCTACTAATAGTTAATCATAACAATCGCTTCTACTTATGGAAGGCTACGGAACAGCAGGCACTGTACTGGGCACTTTACATGCATAAAATTGACCTGCATGTCAACGCTAAGAGATAGTTCCTGTTGTTATCCCATTTTACAGATGAGGAAACTGAGCCCCAGAGAGGTTAAACAGCTTCTTCAAGGGCACATGGCTAGTAAACAGAAGAGCCAGACTCACCCCTAGGCTGTCGGGCTCCAGAGCCCTGGGATTGGAAGATGAATGAAGAAATGGTGGCTCCAGGGCTCCACTCACTGCAGTTTGTTGCTGGGTCTCTTTAGGTCTGAGGCACTGGGACTGTGGGGATTGTGTCCCATTTATGCAGGCTGCATTGTGCCCTGGACCTGGTGTATGACAGATGTCACTCCTGGTTGGCATCTCTAGGGCCCACACTGGAGGGGCCCCTGTACAGGGTCTGCTGGCCTGTGCCTCTCTCCCTCTTACCTGGCAGTGCCAGCCAGTGAGAATTCAGGGAATGACCATGAACTTGGGTCAGTCTGAGATCCTTGCCTGGCCACTCTGGTGCCATAAGAATTTGGGCGGGATGCTTAACCCTGCCAAGCCTTGGTTTTTTCACCTAGAGGTGAGCTATGGCGCCTCCTTGCCAGGGCTGGTGAGAGATGGGTGACATTGTGCCCAGCTGGGCACCAGACCAGGGCCAGGCTCCCTCTGGGCCGCCTCCAGGTGGGGACTGATGGCTGCAGCCCCCACCACGCAGCCCTCCTCCAGCTCACTCACCCCCAGCTGCTCCCCACTCACTGCGCCCCTGCCTCTTGCCTGCACTCATGCCACCCCTGCCTGCCACACCTGTTCCTACCTGTCCCCAACTGCCCACAGGAGCTGACGTGGCCATTTCTGTCTGCCCCATCATAGCCCCCAGCCTCCTCGGTGGGAGGTCTCATCAGTGCCCCTCACTCCATCCTGAGAACTCCCTATGGGAGGGCCTGGGCCAGTGCCTGGAAGAGATCAGGGGCCCTACGACACTGTTGAATGAATGAATGAATGAGTGCGCTCCAATTATAAACTCTTAGTCTTTGCCCAGTTCTTGGATTCGTCTGATTTTTTTTTTTTAAATGGGGTCTCGCTCGTTGCCCAGGCTGGAGTGCAGTGGCACAGTCTTGGCTTATGTATCTGCTCACCGAAGCCTCCGCCTCCCAGGTTCAAGTGATCCTCCCACCTCAGCTTCCCGAGTAGGTGGGATTACAGGCATGTGCCATCACGCCTGGCTAACTTTTGTACTTTTAGTAGAGATGGAGTTTCACCATGTTGGCCAGACTGGTCTCGAAATCCTGACCTCAGGTGATCCATCTGCCTCGGCCTCCCAAAGGGCTGGGATTACAGGCGTGAGCCAACACGCGCAGCCCATCTTTCTGATTTCTTAGCTACACCTGGTGTGGCTCCCTCCTTGGGCCAGGGTGGAGCCCTGACCATGTCTGCCCTCCCCTCTCCCCTCTGCCTCTTCTGCTCTGTGCTCCTTCTCCCGAGTCCCCCAGCCCGTGTCCCTGGCCTCTGTCTTCTCTTTCTCTCCCTCCCACCCCTAACACCTCCCTCCACTGTGGGAACCTGTAAACCCCAGGGTTGTGCCCCTTCATGGTCCCCCATCCACCCCCGCAATGTCTCATGCTCGATATGCAAAGGCCATGGTGACTTTGGGTGACATTTGGGTGCCGTGGAGGCTCAGGGTGGAAATTTCCTTCCGGCCTTGTGATTTCAACCCTCCTCCCCCACCACCTGCTTGGGGCTGTTTTGAGCACAGCAGGTTGCCAGCTCCATCCACCTCCCGGCTACCCTATCCGAGTAGTTGGAGTTAGGGAGAACCAGGCTGGGGTGAGGGCACTCAGCAGGCCCCTGCAGCAACAGCAGCAGCAACTCTCATTTTCTGAGGGGGCTACTTACTGTATGCCAGTCCCTTCATATTCATCTCAGCAAACCCACCGTCCAGTGCCTCCCCAACCAGTTAGAAAACTCAGTTGCCCACAGGGGCTGGGCAGGAAGGTGAGGCAAACCTTGGGCTGTCCTTGGCCGGATCTCCTGCATCTGGCTCCCAAGGGAAGCCATAAATCCAGATTTTTAAATGTAAACGCCTGAATTTTAAATGTTGGTAATCAATTCACTTAAAAACATCACCACCACCACCACCACCAACAACAACAAAAAAACCCGTAGACTTGTCCCTGTTACAGGCACTAGGAACACAGCAGGGAACAATCAAAAAGTCCCTGGTCTGGCCAGGCAAGGTGGCTCATGCCTGTAATCTCAGTACTTCAGGAGGCCAAGGCAGGAGGATCACTTGAGCCCAGGAGTTCGAGACTAGCCTGGGCAACATAGCAAGACCCCCGTCTCTATTAAAAAAATTAAAAAAAAGTCCCTACCCTCCTGGGTTCAGAGTCTGGTTGGGGACCCCAGGAGCTGGGGGCTCTGGAGATCAGGAGATCACAGAAATGGGGAGGGACCCAGAGAGTGGTGGATAGGATGGGAAGTAAATGTCTCTAGAGAGGGAGGCCAGGGGGTGGAGGGCGCTTCGTGGAGGAGGTGGCCTTTGAGCTAAGGCCTGAGCACTAGAGAAGAGCTCTCTAGGCTGAGGGAGCGGCCTGTGCAAAGGCCCAGGGGACCTGAAGGGCTCAAGGGGCTGTAGCAGGGGGTGGGGAATGTGGCTGGAAGGAACCCCATCAAGGTCTTGGAGCGGCAGGAGAGGGGGTGGGAGAAGGCAGGCTCCAGATCAGACAGGGCCTGGTAGGCTGTAGCGAGGACTGTGGGTTTTTGAGCCCCCAAGGAAGTGATCTGCCAGGTTCAAGGGCCAGCTCTGGCTGCTGATGGGAAACAGATTTCAGAGGGGTGGGGTTGAAGCCAGGACAGATGGAGGCTGTTCACACCCATCCAGATGGGAGTGAGGGGAGGCTTCCATAGCCCACCATGCAGCAGCAGGGCAGGGTGACCCTTGCAGAAGTCATCTTTTGTTTTTGCTTGTTTTTGAGATGGAGTTTGGCTCTTTTGCCCAGGCTGGAGTGAAGTGGCGTGATTTCAGCTCACTGCAACCTCCGTACCCTGGGTTCAAGCTATTCTTCTGCCTCAGCCTCCCGAGTAGCTGGGATTATAGGCACCTGCCACCATACCCGGCTAATTTTTTTTTTTTTTTGTATTTTGAGTAGAGACAGAGTTTCACCATGTTGGCCAGGCTGGTCTCAAACTCTGGACCTCAGGCGATCCACCTGCCTTGGCCTCCCAAAGTGCTGGGATTACAGGCGTGAGCCACCCTGCCTGGTCCAGAAGTCATCTTTTGAAGGGAGACAAGGCAGGAATGATGGATGGGTGTGTGATATGAGAGAAAGATGGGTCCGAGGCTCTGGGCCCAAGCAGCTGGGTAGATGGCAGCAATGGGAACTGTGATGAGGAGGAGAGGTTTTGGATGGGAGATGGGAGTAGAATCAAGAGTTAAGTTTGAGGCTGAGCATGGTGGCTCACACCTGTAATCTCAGCACTTTGCGAGGCTGAGGTAGGCAGATTCTTTGAGGTCAGGTGTTCAAGACCAACCCAGGCAACCTGGCGAAACCCTGTCTCTACAAAAAATTAGCAGGGTGCGGTGGCCTGTAGTCCCAGCTATTCAGGAGGCTGATGTGGGAGGATCACTTGAGGCCGGGAGGCAGAGGTCACAGTGAGTTGAGGGAGTGACACAGCACTCTTTTGAGACCCTGTCTCAAAAAAAAAAAAAAAAAGGCAGAAGAGACAGGGTCTCACTATGTTGCCCAGTCTGGTCTTGAACTCCTGGGCTCAAGCGATCCTACAAACTTGGCCTCCCAAGTAGACATCTGTTTTATATAATTGGCTCTTCCCATCTCTGGGGTGATTGGGGCTGGGTAGGTAGTGATGCTATTCTTATTCAGCAGAGGGGAAAATGAGGCACATGCAGGTTAAGTGACTTGCTCAAGGTCACACAGCAGAGCTGGGCTAGAATCTCCGTCTCGGCTCCTGGCCCAGTGCTCTTTCCCATGTGTCTGAATCTGCATCTTGGGCAGAGGTCCCTGGGCCCCACTCCTGGACCCCCGGACTGACCCCCACCCCATCTTGTGCTTAGCAGATTCTTCCCCTGGTGGCCATGGGACCCAGGTCAATGTCACCTGCATCGTGAACGTCTGTAGCAGCTCTGACCACAGCTCACAGTGCTCCTCCCAAGCCAGCTCCACAATGGGAGACACAGATTCCAGCCCCTCGGAGTCCCCGAAGGACGAGCAGGTCCCCTTCTCCAAGGAGGAATGTGCCTTTCGGTCACAGCTGGAGACGCCAGAGACCCTACTGGGGAGCACCGAAGAGAAGCCCCTGCCCCTTGGAGTGCCCGATGCTGGGATGAAGCCCAGTTAACCAGGCTGGTGTGGGCTGTGTCGTAGCCAAGGTGGGCTAAGCCCTGGCAGGATGACCCTGCGAAGGGGCCCTGGTCCTTCCAGGCCCCCACCACTAGGACTCTGAGGCTCTTTCTGGGCCAAGTTCCTTTAGTGCCCTCCACAGCCGCAGCCTCCCTCTGACCTGCAGGCCAAGAGCAGAGGCAGCGAGTTGTGGAAAGCCTCTGCTGCCACGGTGTGTCCCTCTCGGAAGGCTGGCTGGGCATGGACGTTCGGGGCATGCTGGGGCAAGTCCCTGACTCTCTGTGACCTGCCCCGCCCAGCTGCACCTGCCAGCCTGGCTTCTGGAGCCCTTGGGTTTTTTGTTTGTTTGTTTGTTTGTTTGTTTCTCCCCCTGGGCTCTGACCCAGCTCTGGCTTCCAGAAAACCCCAGCATCCTTTTCTGCAGAGGGGCTTTCTGGAGAGGAGGGATGCTGCCTGAGTCACCCATGAAGACAGGACAGTGCTTCAGCCTGAGGCTGAGACTGCGGGATGGTCCCGGGGCTCTGTGCAGGGAGGAGGTGGCAGCCCTGTAGGGAACGGGGTCCTTCAGGTTAGCTCAGGAGGCTTGGAAAGCATCACCTCAGGCCAGGTGCAGTGGCTCACGCCTATGATCCCAGCACTTTGGGAGGCGGAGGCGGGTGGATCACCTGAGGTTAGGAGTTCGAGACCAGCCTGGCCAACATGGTAAAACCCCATCTCTACTAAAAGTACAGAAATTAGCCGGGCGTGGTGGCGGGCACCTATAGTCCCAGCTACTCAGAAGCCTGAGGCTGGGAAATCGTTTGAACCCGGGAAGCGGAGGTTGCAGGGAGCCGAGATCATGCCACTGCACTCCAGCCTGAGCGACAGAGCGAGAGTCTGTCTCAAAAGAAAAAAAAAGCACCACCTCCAAATGCTAACTTGTCCTTTTGTACCATGGTGTGAAAGTCAGATGCCCAGAGGGCCCAGGCAGGCCACCATATTCAGTGCTGTGTCCTGGGCAAGATAACGCACTTCTAACTGGAAATCTGCCAATTTTTTTAAAAAGTAAGTACCACTCAGGCCAACAAGCCAACGACAAAGCCAAACTCTGCCAGCCACATCCAACCCCCCACCTGCCATTTGCACCCTCCGCCTTCACTCCGGTGTGCCTGCAGCCCCGCCCCTCCTTCCTTGCTGTCCTAGGCCACACCATCTCCTTTCAGGGAATTTCAGGAACTAGAGATGACTGAGTCCTCGTAGCCATCTCTCTCCTCCTACCTCAGCCTAGACCCTCCTCCTCCCCCAGAGGGGTGGGTTCCTCTTCCCCACTCCCCACCTTCAATTCCTGGGCCCCAAACGGGCTGCCCCGCCACTTTGGTACATGGCCAGTGTGATCCCAAGTGCCAGTCTTGTGTCTGCGTCTGTGTTGCGTGTCGTGGGTGTGTGTAGCCAAGGTCGGTAAGTTGAATGGCCTGCCTTGAAGCCACTGAAGCTGGGATTCCTCCCCATTAGAGTCAGCCTTCCCCCTCCCAGGGCCAGGGCCCTGCAGAGGGGAAACCAGTGTAGCCTTGCCCGGATTCTGGGAGGAAGCAGGTTGAGGGGCTCCTGGAAAGGCTCAGTCTCAGGAGCATGGGGATAAAGGAGAAGGCATGAAATTATCTAGCAGAGCAGGGGCAGGGTGATAAATTGTTGATAAATTCCACTGGACTTGAGCTTGGCAGCTGAACTATTGGAGGGTGGGAGAGCCCAGCCATTACCATGGAGACAAGAAGGGTTTTCCACCCTGGAATCAAGATGTCAGACTGGCTGGCTGCAGTGACGTGCACCTGTACTCAGGAGGCTGAGGGGAGGATCACTGGAGCCCAGGAGTTTGAGGCTGCAGCGAGCTATGATCGCGCCACTACACTCCAGCCTGAGCAACAGAGTGAGACCCTGTCTCAAAGAAAAAAAAGTCAGACTGCTGGGGCTGGCCAGGTTTCTGCCCACATTGGACCCACACGAGGACGTGATGGAGCGCACCTGCCCCCTGGTGGACAGTCCTGGGAGAACCTCAGGCTTCCTTGGCATCACAGGGCAGAGCCGGGAAGCGATGAATTTGGAGACTCTGTGGGGCCTTGGTTCCCTTGTGTGTGTTGATCCCGAGACAATGAAAGTTTGCACTGTATGCTGGACAGCATTCCTGCTTATCAATAAACCTGTTTGTTTTACACGTCGACCCCTGGCTCTGCCTGGGGTCTGGGCTTGGGTTTGTCCATGCTCCTGCTTGTCTGCCACCCCTGTGTAAGGGGAGATGGCGTCACGGTCCCTGGAGTCTGGCTGGCCCCTGTTGTGACTGGACCACAGAGGGACCCCTGTTACAGCCGCCCCCTCAAGCCTGTGAACCATGAGAACTTCCTGCTCAGGACCACACAGCTGGCTGGGTTCCAAGTGTGCCCTGGTCTCATGCCCTTATCCTCCAGGTCTCCTGGGCCTGCTCTCAGGACCGGGATGGGGTCTCTGCAGATCCCTAGCAGCCTAGGCAGCCAGGCTCTGCCCTCCTGGGGACCCCACTCGGGGAGAGTGGGTGCCCCTGGGATGCTCAGACCAGTACAGGGTTTTGGGGGCCCAGAGGACATCCCTGGGCCCAGGTAGGAGGTTAGAACAGGGTTCTGGGGATGACCTCTGACCTCTTCCTGAGGGATGAGCAGCAGTTTTCCAGAACAAAGGATTGCAGGGAACTGTCAGGCAAAAGGAGTTCTGAGTTTAAAGGCCTTAGCCTGGCCAGCATGGTGAAACCCCATCTCTACCAAAAATACAAAAAATTAGCTGGGCATGACGGTATGCACCTACAATCCCAGCTAGTCAGGAGGCCGAGGCACGAGAATTGCTTGAATCGAGGCAACAGAGGTTGCAGTGAGCTGAGATCGGGCCACTGCACTCCAGCCTGGGTGACAGAGTAAGAGTCTGTCTCCAAATAAAATAAATAAATAAAATCAATTAATTAGAAGAAAGCCTTGGAGGGGAGAGAGACCTTGGCCTGTGTATTGGTTCCACTGACCCCCTGGGTCACCATCGTCACTCCAGCTCCTGTGACTCCCTCAGTGGGACCATTTTCATTCTTGGTGATTATAGGATCTGTGATTGATGGAACGCCCCGCCTCCTGGCTTCTCGCCTTCCTCTCCTCCATGGTCCTGTCCTCCAGCCTGTCTCAGTCACTCAACCCTTGACCAAGGCTCCCCACACTTATTCCATAAAGAGCCAGGGAGCAAATTTATTTTAATTTTTTGAGACAAGGTCTCACTCTGTTACCCAAGCTGAAATGTGATCGTGGCTCACTGCAGCCCTGACCTTCAGTCGCAGCCTCTTGAGCAGCTGGGACTACAGGCATGGACCACTATGCCCAGCTAAATTTTAAATTTTTTTTATTTTTATTTTTTGGGTTTCCCTGTGTTGCCCAGGCTGGTCTCGAACTCCTGGGCTCAAGTGATCCACCGGCCTGGGCCTCCTAAACTGCTGGGATTACAGGTGTGAGCCATTGCGCCTGACCAGAATCAATATTTTACACTTGTCAGGCCTTACAGTTTCTGCAACAACCACTCAACTGTGCTGTTGAAGTGTGAAAACAGCTGTGCACAGGACATGAAAGAATGGGCAGGAGGCGGATGTGGCCTTCGGGATGTGCCCATGCCAGTGCCTTAGAGCCTGACATTACTGATAACTGCACGCTAATCTCAATTTCAAGTATCCCACTTTCCCCCACCCCTACTTCCTCCTTTCTCCCTCGGTGGCACCTGCAGCTGTTGGTTACGTTTTCTCCCTTGTGCGCACCCACGACACTTTCTCCTGGTTTGTTGTTCTCTCTCTGGTTGAACCCAGCTCTCTGCTTGTGCCACGCCTGCACGTCTGCACCTGGATGGGGCAGGATGATGGCCTTCCACCATGCTGGCTGGTCGCGTTTTCATTTCATGATCATTAGACTTGGCTGGGCACAGTGGCTTATGCCTGTAATCCCAGCACTTTGGGAGGCTGAGGTGGGCAGATTGCTTGAGCTCAGGAGTTCAAGACCAGCCTGGGGCAACATGGTGAAACCTCATCTCCACAGAAAAATACAGAAACTAGCTGGGTGCGGTGGCACGTACCTGGAATCCCAGCTACCCATGAGGTTGAAGTGGGAGGATTGCTTGAGCCCAGGAGGCGGAGGTTGCTGTGAGCTGAGATCTTGCCACTGCACTCCAGCCTGGGGGATGGAAAAAAAGAATAAATTCTATGGGGGTCCTTGGTGCTGCCCAGCAGTGACAACAGGTCCCCTCCCCGATATATTAGTTCCTGTTGCTGCTATAACAAACCACACAAACTCAGTGGCTTAAAACAATACAATTTCATTCTCCTACAGCTCTGGGAGCCAGAAGTATAAAAGCAAGGTGTTGCCAGGCCTGCTAAGCTCAAACGGGGAATTTGTTCTTGGAAGCTTTAGGGGAGAATCTGATTCCTTGCCTTCAGCTTCCAGCGGTACCTGCATTCCTTGACTTATGGCCCCTTCGTCCATCTTCAGAGATAGCAACGGAATCTCTTCAGAAGTCAGATCTCCCTTTGCCTCCCAATTGTAGGGACACCTGTAATTACAACGGACCACCCAGAAAATCCAGGACACTCTCCTCGTCTTAGCCTCTTGGCCAGGTTTCAGGAATTCAGACATCAATGTCTTTGCAGGGGCAAAGACAACCATTGGTTATGCAGCCTACCAGCTCCTATTCACTCAGTCTCCCACTCTTTCTATTTATCTTTTAATTTTATTTATTTATTTATTTATTTATTTTTTGAGATGGAGTCTCGCTCTGTCACCCAGGCTGGAGTGCAGTGGTGTGATCTCGGCTCACTGCAAGCTCTGCCTCCCGGGTTCAAGCGATTCTCCTGCCTCAGTCTCCCGAGTAGCTGGGATTATAGGTGACACCACCACGCCCAGCTAATTTTTGTATTTTTAGTAGAGAAGGGGTTTCGCCATGTTGGCCAGGCTGGTCTTAAACTCCTGACAGGTGATGCACCCACCTCAGCCTCCCAGAGTGTTGGGATTACAGGTGTGAGCCACTGCGCCTGGCCTATTTTATCTTTTAAATAAAAGGATTCATTGAGGTTTTTGTTTGAGACTGAGTACCACTCTGTGACCCAGGCTGGAGGGCAGTAGCGCAATCACAGCTCAATGCAGCCTGAAACTCCTGGGCTCAAGTGATCCTCCCACCTTGGCTTCCCAAAGTGCTGGGATTATAGGGATGAGCCACCACGCCTTACCCCACTCTTCTAGATGGACTATTTCATGTGTTCTCCTTTATCCCCAAGCCTCTGTCCTCACCCCACCCTTACCTTCAGTTGGTTACCTTGCTGTCTATTTCACCGAGAAAATAAAACACAAGAGAATGCTTCATGCTTGCCCCACCACATCTGCCCTCTCACCCTGCATCTGTGCCCACAACCCTGGCCTTGGCCGTGACTGGGTCTGAGGACAGCGCCTCCTCTGCACGGGATCTTAGCATCTCTCCTGGCTCAAGGACATTGCTTCAGTGAGTCTCCTGTCTCTTTCCTTCAGCATCAATTTCTCTGGCTCCTGGATCTTTCCTGTTTGCATATAGACACCCTGAGGTTCCTCCCATTTGTGAAACAACCTCACACCCATTAGGACAACTGCTATCAAAAACCCAGAAATTAGTAAGTGTTGGTGAAAATGTGGAGAGATGGAAAACCTTGTGCGTCGCTGAGGAGAGTGCACAGTGGTCCAACTGCTATGGGATACAGTGTGACAGCGACTCAAAACATGGAACATAGAATTACCATCTGATCCAGCAACTCCGCTTCTGGGTGTGTACCCTAAAGAACTGAAAACAGAGTCTCAAACAGATATTTGTACAGCAGTGCTCCCTGTTCATAATAGCCAAAAGGTGGAAACAACCTAGGTGTCCAAAAGGTGGAATGGATAAACAAAATGTGATCTACAGGCTGGGTGCAGTGGCTCACACCTGTAATCCCAGCACTTTGCGGGGCTGAGGCAGGTGGATCACCTGAGGTCAGGAGTTCGAGACCAGCCTGGCCAACATGGTGAAACCCCATCTCTACTAAAAATACAAAAATGAGCCTGGCGTGGTGACACACGCCTGTAGTCCCAGCTACTCAGGAGGCTGAGACAGGAGAATCACTTGAACCCAGCAGGCGGAGGTTGCAGTGAGCCGAGGTCGCGCCACTGCACTCCAGCCTGGGTGACAGAGTGAGACTTCATCTCAAAAAAAAAGAAAATAAAAGTGGTGTACAATGGAATATTCAACCTTAAAAAGGAAGGAAATTCTGACACGTGCTGCAACATGGATGCCTTGAGGACAAGGATCCCTTGTCCCTTATACTAAGTGAAATAAGCCAGTCACAAAAGGACAAATTCTGTATGTTTCCCGTACATGAGGTACCTGGAGTAGTAGGATTCATAGAGATGGAAAGTAGGGTGTTGGTTGCCAGAAGCTGGGAGAAGAGGGAATGGGGAGTCAGTGTTTAATGGGTGCAGAGTTTCAGTTTTTTGAAATGAAGAGTTCTAGGCCAGGCATGATGGCTCACGCCTGTAATCCCAGAACTTTGGGAAGCCGAGGTGGGTGGATCGCTTGAGTTCAGAAGTTCGAGACCATCCTGGGCAACATAGCAAGACTCCGTCTCTATGAAAATGAGCTGGGCATGGTGGCATGCGCCTGTGGTCCCAGCTACTCAGGAGGCTGAGGCGGGAAGATTGTGTGAGCCCAGGAAGTCGAGGCTGCAGTGAGCCATGACCTGTGCCACTGTACTCCAGCCTGGGTGACAGGGTGAGACCCTAAAAAAAAAAAAAAAAAAAAAAGAGTTCTGCAGATGGATGGTGGTGATGGTTGCACAACAATATGAAATTACTTAATGCCACTGAACTATACACTTAATAATGGTTAAGATGAGAACTTTTAAACAAAAACCAAAAAAGAGCAACAACTACAAAAAGATGATAAAATTTTGTGGGAGGCCGAGGCGGGTGATCACCTGGGGTCAGGAGTTCGAGACCAGCCTGGCCAACATGGCGAAACCTCGTCTCTACTAAAAATACAAAAATTAGCCAGGTGTGGTGGCAGGCGCCTGTAATCCCAGCTACTCGGTAGGCTGAGGCAGGAGAATTTTTGAACCTGGGAGGCAGAGGTTGCAGTGAGCCGAGATTGCACCATTGCACTCTAGCCTGGGAGAGAAGAGTGAAACTCCTTCTCAAAAAAAAAAAAATTGTTATGTGTATTTCACCACAATTAACAACAGAAACCTTGCTCACAATTCTTCCAGGCGCTGTCAGATTTCTCAGCTACTCTTACAGCGAAAACACCTGGAGAACAGCATATTCAGGTCTCCAATTTGTCTTCTCCCATTTTCTCATGTGCCCACCACTTGTGCCCCCTACTCTACTCAACCTGTCTTTTGACCAGGTCTCTATGAAACTCCATACGGCTAAATTCAATGATCAGCTTCAGTCCCCATCTCACTTCTCCTACAGGCAGGCGGTATTTGACCTGAGTGATCAATCTCCACTCCTCGGAAGTCTTTCCTTGCCTGGCTGTCAGGAGTCCACACCCCATGACTCTCCTGCCATCTCAGGGACCCCTTCTGCCTTCCTGCCTGGTTCCTCCTCATCTCAACGTCTGACTGATGAGGGGTCCCAGGGCTCAGTCCTTGCACCTCTTCTCCCTCTCCAACTCCCTTGTTGCGGATCCCATCCAGCTTTAAATACCTGAAATACATCCTGATACCTCCTGATGCTTGAAGGAACAAGTATGTATTGTGCTCTAGTTGCGGGGATTCAGTGGCTGCTAAAATGAAGCTTACATAATGGGTAGGAAGAAAAGAAACATAATATCAGACAGGGATGAAGAAAATGAAGCTGGACACAGGGGACCAAGGGATGGAAGTGCCCTTTTGGATCAGGGAGGGGACCAGGAGAGGTAACCTGGGAGCAGAGGCCTGAGGGAGCCAGGGATCAGCCAAGCCTGCCCTTGGCCTGGGACAGTGGCAGGAAATGAGGCTGAGGAGTGGCCAGGTCCAAAGGATGGCCACTGTCCTGCTAAGGCAGACAACGGGACAAAGGACTCGCTGAAGAGGTTTCACCGGTGGGGGGATATGGCCAGATTTGTCTTTTGGAATGATGTCACCAGGTGCTGGGGAGAGAGGAGGTTGGAAAGTGCAGTTGTGGGGACTGCTTACCAGGAGGCAGGGGGCTCCTTCTGAAGCTCCCTTGCCTTGGCTATACTCGGGGGATGGCTGGAGAGAGATGGATTAGAAGCGGAGAGACCGGCAATGTGCTGGTTAGTCTCCATCCACCCCTCCGGTTCCCCTCTCTGCCCTGCTTTGTGCCCTGGGAGACTGCCTCCTGCACACACATTCCTGGACCCCTTTCCCTGAGGCTCCCAGCAGGGTTTGGCCATGGGAGAGCACTAGCAGTGATACAGAATGGCCAGGCTCCCAGCTAAGCCCCACCCTTAAGCCTGGAACTGCTGCCCTAAGTGAAGACAGCTGACCCTATTTTTCTGCCCAAATGCTGCCTTTTTGGCCTGCCATGCCACTATTCTGTGCCCATAAAAAGACTTCAGCTGGCAGAGTGACACAAACGGCTGACTGGAGGAGATAACAAGCATCTGAGCAGAAAAGCAACTGAGCGTCGGAGACTACGGATAGACGTGATTAACTTCAGATGGCGTGGCTTCAGGGAAAGATCACCTTCCTGCATCATCCCCTTTTCAGCTCCCCTTCCACTGAGAGCCCCTTTCACTGCTCAATAAAGTCTTCTGCGTTCATCATCTTTCAATCCATCCGTGTGACCTGATTCTTCCTGGACGCCAGACAAGAATCTGCATGCTGAGAAGGCAGGGACTTGGATGCTGCTGTGGGGACTGCACAGAGCCTGCTCCTACCAGAAAGGAGCGACTGGCCAGTTCCGGCATTCATTCCCTCTGGTCCTCGCACTCACTTGCTTACATGCTTCCTCTCACGAGGAGTGGCCAGTGGCAGGCTGAGTGAAATGAGCCACTCCAATTCCTGCCTATGAAGGGGGCTAAGGGAACGATCCCATCTCATCAGGAGACTAGAGGATGGGAGGAAAGTGAGGCCAGGTGTGTATTCCCTACTCCCCTTCCCCTTCTGGTAGATTCTCCCTGCCACCACCACTGTGGCCCCATAGCTTCCGCTACTGCCTCTCCTTGTGGGTTCTTCTAATGCTTGCCTCTCCTTGGCAAAAGCGTCTTCCTTCAACTTGCCTGTGCCCTGTGTTTCCTGCACAGAGGCCATTGCAGCCCCAGCAGCTCTGGTGTTCACTCATGGCGTCATTGCTGCAGATGTTCACGTTTACTGAACATCCACTCTGCAGAGGCTGGGGCTGCACTGAGCTTGAGTCCCCATTTATATATACAATGGGGATAGTAACAGCACCAACCTGGTTGGGATGTCAATGTATGAAACATGAGCTGAGCCAGTGTGTGGATCATGGAAACTGGAATAAACCCCCTTTGAGAGCAGGGAATTGACTCGGTGCTGGGGGAGGAGGGCAGCTTTGGCTCCTTGCTCTCATAGGCATTGGACATCGGCTGGTGCTGAGCCCAAGGGACCAGATCCAGCGCTGCTGTTTCCCAGAGCTCACCACCTACCTGGAGACAGAGGAGGCACCAGATGATTCTGTTTGAGGGGGTCCATTTGGAGCAACCAGGGGCAGCCACCTGCCTGATATGGTAACCAGTCAGCATGGGCCAGGCTTGCAGCTTCTCTTGCCCATTTCTTTAATCAGGACAGAACATGTGGTTTGGCTGAGCTAGGACCAGCCTGGGTAGAGAAGGAATGTCTTTTTGAGTTCTTTTTATTGTTCTCATTCATTCATTATCATTATAGATGAACAAGCACAGAACCCAAAATTGTGGGTCCAGCCCGGCATGGTGGCTCAAGCCTGTAATCCCAGCACTGTGGGAGGCTGAGGTGGGAGAATTGCTTGAGCCCAGGAAGTCGAGGCTGCAGTGAACCGTGATTAAGTCGAGGCTGCAGTGAACTGTGATCGAGTCACTGTACTCCAGCCTGCGTGGCAGAGTGAGACCCTGTCTTTTTTTTTTTTTTTTTGAGACGGAGTCTCGCTCTGTCACCCAGGCTGGAGTGCAGTGGTGTGATCTCAGCTCACTGCAAGCTCCGCCTCCCGGGTTCACGCCATTCTCCTGCCTCAGCCTCCCAAATAGCTGGGACCACAGGTGCACGCCACCATGCCCGGCTAATTTTTTTGTATTTTTAGTAGAGATGGGGTTTCACCGTGTTAGCCAGGATGGTCTCGATCTCCTGACCTCGTGATCTGCCTGCCTCGGCCTCCCAAAGTGCTGGGATTACAGGCATGAGCCACCACGCCCAGCCCCGAGACCCTGTCTTAAAAAAGAAAAGTTGTAGGTCCTTGAAGCCTACCTGCCCAGGTGTGAATCCTGGATGCAACACTTCCTGTTGCTGTGACCTCAGTCAAGTGAATGAATGTCTCTGATGTCTCTGTGCCTTACTCGCCTTATCTGTAAGATGGGATTAAAATCGTACCTCCCTCAGATTGTGGGATTACATGAGTTACTGTCTGAAATGCTTAGAACTGTGCCTGGCACATTGTCAGGGCTCCATACATGTTAATTGCTTTTTTTTTTTTTAATGTATAGGTGCTGAGAATGCTGCAGATAACAGCACAGGCAAGGTCCCTGTCCACCTGGAGCTGACACACTAGCAGGGACTATGTAAAGACAGACATGTAGGCTATGCCTGTAGTGGTAAGTGCTAAGAAAAATAAAGCAAAGTGAAGGGACAGATAGGGTTGCTGCCAGTTTGCAAGGTGGGTTGAGGAAGGCTTCTCTGAGGTGCTGGAGTTTAAGCAGACACCTTGGTGAGGGGAGGACAGGACAGCCATGGGACTATGGGGGGTGGGATGGGATATGGGGTTGGGAGAGTGGCGTGAAGCCATGGAAAGGACTTTGGCTTTTTTTTTTTTTTTTTTTTTTAGACAGAGTCTTGCTCTGTCTCCTAGGCTGGAGTACAGTGGTGTGATCTTGGCTCACTGCAACCCGGGTTCAAGTGATTCTCCTGCCTCAGGCTCCCAGGCAGCTGGGATTATAGTTGTCTGCCATCATACCTGGCTAATTTTTGTATTTTTAGTAGAGATAGGGTTTTGCCATGTTGGCCAGGCCAGTCTTGAACTCCTGACTTCAGGTGATCCGCCTGCCTCAGCCTCCCAAAGTGCTGGGATTACAGGTGGGAGCCACCATGCTGGGCCGTTAGGTTTTATCTTCAGTGTCATGGGAGGGGCCTGAGCTGGGGAGTGTGGGAAGTTCCATAGCGTTGTCTGAGCTAATGCTGAGAAAGCAGACTGGGTATGGTGGCTCACACCTGTAATCCCAGCACTTTGGGAGGCCCAAGGTGGGAGGATGGCTTGAGGCCAGGAGCTTAATACCACCCTGGGCAACATAGGGAGACCTCGTCTCTACCAAAAAATTAGCTAGATTGCTTGAGCTGTGATGGTGCCACTGCACTCCAGCCTGGGTGACAGAGCGAGACCCTGTCCCCAAAAAACCCCAAAATACCACAGTTGAGAAAGTGAGGTTGCATCATTTCAACTCGGTAACTGTCCTGCGAGATAGGCAAGGTACTCATTATCCCTGCTTTGCAGAGGAGGACGTAGGGCTGGCAGGGCTGGGTTTGACACTTATCTTAGGATTGTGTTGGACAGGCTGTTTACTGTGGGAAGTTCCTGATAAGCAGCTCCTTAGAATTTCACAAGAAAGTCAAGGAAACCTGGGTTTAAAGGGGTAGACATCTTTCTGGGGAAACTAGCAGCACCCTGAAAGCTGGGAGGTTGGGCTGAGCAGCTGCTTTGGGTGAATCTAAAGGCTGGGAATCCTAAGAGTGACTGTGCCTTGGTTCCACCACTATTTTGCCATGTGAACTTTGAGCAGCCTCTGTCCCCCTCTGGAGCTCAGAATCGCCATCTGTGAGATGAGGGGGCTGGCCTCTGAGCTGTGGTCTATTTGCCTTTTCTCTCTCTTTCTCTTTTTTTTTTTTTTTTTTTTTTGAGACAGAGTCTCACTCTGTCACCCAGGCTGGAGTGCAGTGGTGCAATCTCAGTTCACTGCAACCTCCACCTCCCAGGTTCAAGTGATTCTCCTGCCTCAGCCTCCCGAGTAGCTGGGACTACAGGCACCAGTCACCATGCCTGGCTAATTTTTTGTATTTTTAGTAGAGACAGGGTTTCAACATGTTGGCCAGGATGATCTCCATCTCCTGACCTCGTGATCCATCCACCTCAGTCTCCCAAAGTGCTGGGATTACAGGTATGAGCCACCGCGCCCGGCCACCTTTTCTCTTTTTTTCCCCATGGGGTGATGGTACCATCTATCCCTGGGCTGCTTGCACTTTCACAAGAGATTCTGGACCTGTGCTTCCAAATAGAGTAGCTACCAGGAACAGGTGCTTCTGAGTACTTGAAACATGGCTAGTTCAGGTTGAGATGTGTAACATACATCTCAATACGAAATACCAAATATAGAAGACTTACTATGAAAAACTATATACAATACGTTCTTGGTATTTTTACATTGATTTACATGTTGAAATGGTCTTATTTTGGATATACTAGGTTAAATACAATATTAACTTCATTTTACCTGTTTCTTTTCACTCTGTGATTTGGCTACTAGAAAATTTGAAATTTATGCATATGGCTTGCATTCTATTTCTATTGGACAGCACTGCCTTACAAAGTTAAAAGCCTTCAAGACCTAATTAAATTAATTCATAATTAAAGTTGCAACTTCCTCACATCTGGGATCTTCCTACCCCCCACAGGGCTCTTATGGTACTTATCACCTTCCCAAATACTATATAATTTACATATCTGTTATATTTATTTCTTATTGTCTACACCTCCTGCTAGAATATAAACTCTAGGATGGCAGAGCTTTATTTTGCTCAGTCATAGGCTTAGAACAGTCCCAGGCAGCCAGGCTCGGTGGCCGGTGGCTCACTCCTATAATTCCAGCACTTTGGGAGGCTGAGATGGGTGGATTGTTGGAGCCCAGGGGTTCAAGACCAGCCTACTGAACATAGTGAGAGCCCCCCAGCCATCTCTACAAAAAATCAAAAAATTAGCCAGGGCCGGGCACGGTGGCTCATGCCTATAATACCAGCATTTTGGGAGTCTGAGGTGGGCGGATCACTTGAAGCCAGGAGTTCACAACCAGCCTGGCCAACATGGCAAAACCCCATCTCTGCTAAAAATGCAAAAATTAGCCAGGCATGGTGGTGCGTGCCTGTAGTCCCAGCTACTTGGGAGGCTGAGGCAGGAGAATCACTTGAACCTGGAGGCGGAGGTTGCAGTGAGCCGAGATTGCGCCACTGCACTCCAGCCTGGGTGACAGAGTGAGTCTCAAAAAAAAAAAAAAAAATTAGTTGAGTGTGCACACCTGCAGTCTTAGCTACTTAGGAGGCTGAGGTGGGAGGATCACTTGAGCTCAGAAGATCGAGGCTGCAGTGAGCCATGATTGTGCCACTGCACTCCAGTCTGGGCAACAGAGTGAGACCCGGTCCAGCCCTCTCACTGCAAAAGAACAGTGCCAGGCACATAGTAGGTGCTCAGTTGACAGTGAATGATTGGATGAATGTAGGCAAAGAAGCATTCAGTTTTTTGTTTTGTTTTGTTTTGTTTTTTTGGGTGGACAGGAAGTAGGATATTTATTGGTGGGCATAATTTATTGGGGGCAGCACAGTGAAAGCCCTCATAAGTACAAGACCTGCCACTTCTCCAGGGGGCCATGACTGGGGATGGATTTGACCCCACAGCCATCTGGGCTGAGCTGTTTCTCAGCCGCCACATATTCAAATTCATCTGCATTGAACTTGGTAAAGCCCCACTTCTTTGAGATGTGGATCTTCTGGTGGCCAGGGAACTTGAACGTGACCCTATGTAGGGCCCCAATCACATGCTCATTGTTCTGCAGCTTGGTGTGGATGAACATGATGACTTGGCCAATGTGAACCCTGGCCACGGTGCCCTGGGGCTTTCCAAAGGCACCTTGCATGCCTGTCTGAAGCCTACACTGGGGACAATGCCAAGGTCAAAGACATTGGAAAGGGCTGTCTCCATAGTCCCTTAGAGCAAAACTCAGGCTGTCTACACAACAAAGGAAGCTGTTTGCAGCCATTACACATGGGGCCCTCAGCAGTTTCCAGAGTGGCCAAATCTTCAATTTTTCTAGAGATGTCCTAAATACAGATTTTCATGTGTAATCTCCAGATTTTTCTGTTTTCAGTAATTCAAATGAGCTTAAAGCATTGTGTGTGCCAACAGAAACATTTCTGCAGGAGTTTTGGCTACCTGTCTGCATCCCCTGTGGTCCAGATGATTCCAGAAACTGATATAGGAGGACAGGTGGGGAGGAACCTGATGTGGGGAGAGTGTGGAGCTGGGCTCTGCAAATCTGCCTGTCCCAGAAAACTTACCCCTTCTGGGCCAACATGCATCTAAGTGGGTGGTAATTAAGGAATGACCCCCATCTCCTGCAGCCCTTCCTCTGGTATGTCTACAACTAAAAAAAAAGCAAGGTGCTTTTTTTTTTTTTAAAGAGGGTCTGTATTAGTCCATTTTCATACTGCTATGAAGAAATACCCAAGACTGGGTAATTTATAAGGAAAAAGAGGTTTAATGGACTCACAGTTCCACACGGCTAGGGAGGCCTCATATTCTTGGCAAAAGGCAAAGGGGGAGCAAAGGCATATCTTACGTGGTAGCAGGCTGGAGAGTGTATGCAGGGGAACTGCGCTTTATAAAACCACCAGATCTCATGAGACTTATTCACTATCATGAGGACAGTATGGGAAAAAACCCACCTCCATGATTTAATTACCTCCCACCAGGTCCCTCCCACAACATGTGGGGATTATGGGAGCTACAATTAAAGATGAGATTTGGGTGGGGACACAGCCAAACAATATCATTTTGTCCTTGGCCCCTCCAAAATCTCATGTCCTTACATTTCAAAACCAATCATGCCTTTTCAACAGTCCTCCAAAGTCTTAACTCCTTTTGGCATTAACTCAAAAGTCTACAGTCCAAAGTCTCATCTGAGACAAGGCAAGTCACTTCCACCTATGAGTTTGTAAAATCAAAAGCAAGTTAGTTACTTCTTAGATACAATGGGGCATTGGGTAAATACACTTGTTCCAAATGGGAGAAATTGGCCAAAACAAATGGGCTATAGGCCCCATGCAAGTCTGAAACCCAGTGGGGCAGTCAAATCTTAAAGCTCCAAAATGATCTCCTTTGATTCCATGTCTCACATCCAGGTCAAGAGATGGGTTCCTACGGTCTTTGGCAGCTCTCCATCCTGTGGCTTTGCAGGGTACAGTCCCCCTCCTGGCTATTTTCATTGGCTGGGGTTGAGTGTCTGCAGCTTTTCCAGGTGCACAGTGCAAGATGTCCTACCATTCTAGGGTCTGGAGGATGGTGGCCCTCTTCTCACAGCTCCACTAGGCAGTGCCCCAGTGGGGACTCTGTGTGGGGGCTCCCATCCCACATTTCCTTTCTGTACTGCCCTAGCAGAAATTCTCTGTGAGGGCTCCACCTTGCAGCACACCTCTACCTAGTGTTTCCATTATCCTCTGAAATCTAGGCAGAGAGGTTCCCAAACCTCAATTCCTGACTTCCATGCACCTGCAGACCTAACAGCATGTGTAAGCTGCCAAGGCTTAGGGCTTGCACCCTCTGAAGCAATGGCCTGAGGTGTATGTTGGCCCCTTTTAGCCATGGCTGGGACACAGGGACCAAGTCCCAAGACTGCACAAAGCAGCAAGGCCCTGGGCCTGGCCCACAAAACCATTTTTTCCTCCTAGGCCTCCAGGTCTGTGATGGGAGGTACTGCCATGAAGACCTCTGACATGCCCTCTAGACATTTTCCCCATTGTCATGGTGATTAATGCTTGGCTTCTTATTACTTCTGCAAAGTTCTGCAACTGGGTTGAATTTCTCCCCATATTTTTTTTTTTCTATCACATTGTCAGTCTGCAAATTTTTCAAACTTTTATGCTTTTTTTTTTTTTTTTTTTTTTTGAGACGGAGTCTTGCTCTGTCGCCCAGGCTGGAGTGCAGTGGTGCAATCTGGGGTAACTGCAAGCTCTGCCTCCTGGGTTCACGCCATTCTCCTGCCTCAGCCTCCCAAGTAGCTGGGACTACAGTCACCTGCCACCAAGCCTGGCTAATTTTTTTTTTGTATTTTTAGTAGAGACGGGGTTTCACCATGTTAGCCAGGATGGTCTTGATCTCCTGACCTTTGTGATCTGCCCGCCTCAGCCTCCCAAAGTGCTGGGATTACAGGCGTGAGCCACCACACCCAGCCAACTGAATGCTTTTAAGAGCACTCAAGTCATCTCTTGAATGCTTTGCTACTTAGACATTTCTTCCCTCAGATACCCTAAATCATCTGTCTCATGTTCAAAGTTCCACAGATTTCTAGGCCAGGGGTGAAATGCTGTGAGTCTCTTTGCTAAAGCATACCAAGAATCACCTTTGCTTCAGTTTCCAATAAATTCTTTGTCTCCATCTGAGACCACCTCAGCCTGCACTTCATTGTCCATATCACTATAAGCATTTTGGTCAAAACCATTCAACAAGTCTCTAGGAAGCTCTGAACTTTCCCACATCTTCCTGTCTTCTTCTGAGCCCTGCGAAATGTTCCAGGCTCTGCCTGTTACCCAGTTCCAAAATCTCTTCCACATTTTCTGGTATCTTGATAGGAGTACCCCACTCTACTGGTGCCAATTTACTGTATTAGTCCATTTTCATACTGCTATAAAGAAATATCCAAGACTGGGTAACTTATAAAGAAAAAGATGTTTAGGCTGGGCACAGTGGCTCACGTCTGTAATCCCAGCACTTTGGGAGGATGAGGCAGGTGGATCACAAGGTCAGGAGATCAAGACCCTCCTAGCCAACATGGTGAAACCCCATCTCTACTAAAAATACAAAAATTAGCTGGGCATGGTGCATGCCTGTAGTTCCAGCTACTTGGGAGGCTGAAGCAGGAGAAGCGCTTGAACCAGGGAGTTGGAGGTTTCAGTGAGCCAAGACTGTGCCACTGCACTCCAGCCTGGCAACAGAGCGAGACTCCATCTCAAAAAAAAAAAAAAGGAAAAGAGGTTTAATGGACTCACAGTTCCACATGGCTGGGGAGGCCTCACAATCATGGCAGAAGGCAAAAGAAGAGCAAAGGTACATCTTACATGGCAGCAGGCAAGAGAGCGTGTGCAGGGAAACTCCCCTTTATAAAACCATCAGATCTCATGAGATTTATTCACTATCAGCAAAACAGCATGGGAAAAACCTGCCCCCATGATTCAATTACCTCCCGTCAGGTCCCTCCCACAACATGTGGGGATTATGGGAGCTACATTTCAAGATGAGACTTGGGTGGGGACACAGCCAAACCACATCAGGGTCTTACTATGTTGCCCAGGCTGGTCTTGAATTCCTGGGCTCAAGAGATCCTCCCGCCTTGGCCTCCCAAAGTGCTAGGATTACAGGCATGAGCCACTATGTGCAGCCTAAACTGCTTTTCTTATATTCATACAACACTTCTGACTCCAAATTGTGGGTTTTCCACACCCCAAGCAATTCTCTAATTCTCTGAACACCAATTGTGTGTCCTGAGATTCAATTCAATTCTGACACTACCTACTTGGCATTAGCAGAAGATCCCACAAGTAAAGTGCTCAGCCCCACAAGACTGCCCCACTTCAGATGCCAATCACTAGTCCAGGCCTTCTGTACTTCTGACTGATCAGCTATAAATTGGGGGTTCCCATGACCCCTCCCTTAGGTTTGATTATTTTCAATAATGGCACACAGAACTTAGGGAAACACTTTACTGTCTTTCTTTTTCTTTTTTCTTTTTTAGATGGAGTCTTGCTCTGTTGCAGGCTGGAGTGCATTGGCACAATCCCAGCTCACTGCAACTTTTGCCTCCTGGGTTCAAGCAATTCTCCTGCCTCGGCGTCCTGAGTAGCTGGGATTACAGGTACCTGCCACCATGCCTGGCTAATTTTTGTATTTTTAGTAGAGATGCGGTTTCACCATGTTGGTCAGGCTGGTCTCGAACTCCTGACTTCATGATCCGCTTGCCTTGGCCTCCCAAAGTGCTGGGATTACAGGTGTGAGCCACTGCTCCTGGCCACTTTACTTTCATTTACAATTTATTATAAAGGATGCAACTAGTAGAAAAATGCACAGGCCAAGGTGTTAGAGAGGGGGTGGGGCTTGGAAACACTGAACCTTTAGGGTTTTTTTGTTTTTTTTTGAGATGGAGTCTCTCTGTTGCCCAGGCGGGAGTGCAGTGGCCTGATCTCAGCTCACTGCAAGCTCCGCCTCCCAGGTTCACACCATTCTCCTGCCTCAGCCTCCCAAGTAGCTGGGACTACAGGCGCCCGCTACCATGCTCGGCTAAATTTTTTGTATTTTTAGTAGAGACAGGGTTTCACCATGTTGGCCAGGATGGTCTTGATCTCCTGACCTTGTGATGCACCTGCCTCGGCCTCCCAAAGTGCTGGGATTACAGGCGTGAGCCACTGTGCCCGACCACCTTTAGGGTTTTTACGTGGGCATGATTGACTGAATCATTGGCCATTGGTGATTGAACTCAATCTCCAATCCTCCCCGCAGGTTGGAGGCGGTCAAAGAGTGTGTGTGTTTTTGCGTGAGATAGGCCAACCCTCTCTCTAATAACATGGTTGCTCCCTCTGGCAACCAGCCCCATTCTGAAGCTATCTAGGGACTTTCAGCCACCAGTCATCTCAGGAACCTATGAAAAGACACTTTTATCTCTCTGGAGATCCTGGTGGTCCCAGGAACTCTTGGGTTGGGAACTTGGGGATGTTGACCAAAGAGTATAAAGTTTGGGCCAGGTATGGTGGTCACGCCTGTCATCCCAGCACTTTGGGAGGCCGAGGTGGGTGGATTACTTGAGGCTAGGAGTTTGAGACCAGCCTGGCCAACATGATGAAACACCGTCTCTACTAAAAGTACAAAAATTTGCCAGGCGTGGTGGTACATATCTGTAATCTCAACTACTGGGGAGGCTGAGGCAGGATAATCGCTTGAACCTGGGAGGCAGAGGTTGCAGTGAGCTGAGATCACGCCACTGCACTCCAGCCTGGGCAACTGGGTGACAGAGAGAGACTCCGTCTCAAAAAAAAAAAAAAAAGAAACAAAACAAAGAGTACGAAGTTTCAGTTAAACAAGAGAAAGAAGCTATAGTGATCTATTGCTCAGAATGGTGACTATAAGAAATAATACATTGTATATTTCAGAATTGCTAAAAGAGTAGGTTTTAAATGCTTTCATCCGGCCGGGCGCGGTGGCTCACGCCTGTAATCCCAGCACTTTGGGAGGCCGAGGCGGGCGGATCACGAGGTCAGGAGATCGAGACCATCCTGGCTAACACGGTGAAACCCCGTCTCTACTAAAAATACAAAAAAAATTAGCCGGACATGGTAGCGGGCGCCTGTAGTCCCAGCTACTCGGGAGGCTGAGGCAGGAGAATGGCGTGAACCCGGGAGGCGGAGCTTGCAGTGAGCCGAGATCGCGCCACCGCAGTCCAGCCTGGGCGAAAGAGCGAGACTCCGTCTCAAAAAAAAAAAAAAAGTTTTCATCCAAAAAAGTATGTTAGCTGATGGATTTGTTCATTAGTGTGAATTAATCATTCCACATTGTAAATAGATATCAAAACAGTGCACTGTAGCCCATAAATATATACAATTATTTGTCAATTAAATTTTTGAAAAAAGCTGTGAGCAGTGTCTCCTGCCTGTAATCCCAGCACTTCGGGAGGCCAAGGTGGGAGGAATGCTTGAGCTCAGGGGTTCAAGACCAGCCTGGACAACATGGCAAAACCCCGTCTCTACTAAAAATACAAAAATTAGCCGGGCGTGGTGGTGCACGTCGGGAATCCCAGCTACTCGGGAGGCTGAGGCATGAGAATCACTTGAACCTGGGAGGCAGAGGCTGCAGTGAGCCGAGATTGCGCCACTGCACTCCAGCCTGGGTGACAGAGTAAGATTGTCTCAAACAAACAAACAAAAAAACCCCCCAAAATCAACTGGGTGTGGTAGTGCACCTGTAGCCTGTAGTTCCTCTGACAGTTTTGTCTTTTCTGGAATTTCACAAAAATGAAATCATTACGGTATGTGGTCTTTTTCCACATAGCTAATACTTTTGAGGTTCCTCCAGATCGTGCCTGCGTCAGTACTACTCACCTTTTTGTTGGTGAGTAGTGCTCCATTGTATGACTATGTTGCAATTTGTTTGTCCACTCTCCTGTTGATGGACATTTTGATTGTTTTTTTTTGTTTCTGGCTTTTATGAATAAAGCTGCTATGAGTGTTCATGTATAAGTCTTGGTGTGGGCATATGTTTTAATTTCTCTTGGCTAATATCTAGCAGCGGGATTGCTGTATGGTAAATGTATATTTAAACATTTATAGGAAACTGAGGGCACGAAGACTTTCAGTAATACTGGTCGAATCAATGGTGCCCAGGAATTTGCGTTTTTGAGACAGGGTCTCTGTTGCGCAGGTTGGAGTGCACAGGCATGATCATTGCTCACTGTAACCTTGAACTCATGGGCTCAAGCAATCCTCCTCCCAGTAGTTGGGAGTACAGGTATGTGCCACCGTGCCCAGCTAATTTTTTCATTTATAATTTTTTGTAGAGATTGGGGTCTCCTCATGTTGCACAGGCTGGTCTTGAATTCCTGGCCTCAAAAAATCCCCCCCACTGCCTTGGCCTCCCAAAGTGCTAGGATTACTGGTGTGAGCCACGGTGCCAGGCCATGTGCAGTATTTTTTTGGATTTTTTTTGAGATAGAGTCTTGCTCTGTTGCCGAGGCTGGAGTGCAATGGCGAGATCTCGGCTCACTGCAACCTCTGCCTCCTGGGTTCAAGCAATTCTCCTGCCTTAGCCAGGAGAGTAGCTGGGATTACAGGCACCTGCGACCATGCCCGGCTAATTTTTGTATTTTTAGTAGAGATGGGGTTTTGCCAAGTTGGTCAGGCTGGTCCTGAACTCCTGACCTCAGGTGATCCACCCACATCTGCCTCCCAAAGTGCTGAGATTGCAGGCATGAGCCACTGCGCCTGGCCTGGGCCATGTGCATTTCTAATAAGCTTCCCAGGTACAGCCAAGTGTCTGTGCTAGGTGATCTGGACTTCGAGGTCCTTCACCTCTGAAGGACTGCCTTCCTTCCTCCTTCTGTCTGTGGAGTTCCAGGTTTTACTCCCAAACCTCAGCCCCAGAGGAGACCCAGCATCCAGATTCTGAGAGGTTGATCCCACCATACAGGAACCCCAGTCTTGCTCAGGAGTGAGTCAGCCCAACATGCACCCTCATTAGCTTAGCATCATGAGGGTTGGTAATTATTATGGTAAATACATGATTGTAACCTTGCCGTTCTGCTTCCTGCATCTTCTAATTTATATGAGCCTGAGGTCTCCCTCTTGCCCTTCTTGTGATAATGCAAGGAGGAAGTGTTCAGTTGTTCATTCATACACACTTATTGAGTCTTTTCTGTGCTAGGCAATGTCTAGGTGTTGAAGAAACACTGTGAAAGGGATAAAATCTCTGTTTTCAAGGTACTGGGGAAAGAACAACATATGTATAAACAAACAAGGTAATCTCAGGGAGTATTAGGTTCCATGAAGAAAATACAACAGGGTAATGGATAACGGAACTTTATTTTTATTTTTATTTTTGAGAGGGAGTCTCACTCTGTCTGGAGTGCAGAGGGGTGATCTCGGCTGACTGCAACCTCCGCCTCCCGGGTTCAAGTGATTCTCCTGCCTCAGCTTCCCCAGTAGCTGGGACTACAGGTGTGCACTACCACGCCCGGCTAATTTTTGTAGTTTTAGTAGAGATGGGGTTTCACTATGTTGGCCAGGCTGGTCTCAAACTCCTGACTTCAGTGATCCGCCCGCCTCAGCCTCCTGAAGTGCTGGGATTACAGGCATGAGCCACCGTGCCCAGCTCATAGTGGAACCGTAGATAGGCACAAGTCCTCTCTGAGTGGAATATTTGAAGCCAGAGGGAGTCAGCTATACGAATATCCAGAGCTATTCTGTAGCTCTGGATTGGCCACAAGAGGCTATTGAGCACTGGAATTCTGGCTAGTTTGTACTGAGATGCGCAGTAAATGTAAAATATACCCGAATTTAAAAAACTTACTATAAAAAAGTTAACATATTGTATTAGTAATTTTTTCTTTTGGCTACATGTTGAGATGATCATATTTTGAATATATTGGATTAACTATATTAAAATGAAGTTCATTTTCTTCTTTTTCGTTTTAAAAAAATGTACTAGCTAGTAAATGTGAATTGCCTATGTGGCTGGCATTGTATTTCTATTGGTCTGGGGAGAAGGGTCCTAGGTAGAGACAACGGCAAATGTACAGTTCCTGGGGCAGAAACTGAAGGATGCTGAGGCAGAGTCGGCCGGGGAAAAAGTGGCTGAAATGGGAAGGGACCAGATCCAGTGGGACCTTGGTGGCAGCTCTGTAAGGAGGTGGGTTTTAACTGAAGTATGGTGGGGACGCTGTTTTAAGCAGGGAAGGGCAGGGTCTGAATTAACAGGCCCCTGTGGCTGCGAAGTGGGGAACGGACTGTGGGTGAGTGGGCCAGACGGACGGCCAATTGCACCTTTCGCTTGGATGGAAGGCAGGGTGGTTGTAGGTGGGAAGAATCCTGGGTTCCCATGCTGTCTGAACCAGAGTCATTTGTGGCCCTGCCCTCCCCTGGGACTCAGTTTCCCCGCCTATAAAAGAAGCCCCAGTGTCCGCGAACCCTGGAGGGGCCCGCACCACTGCAGGAGCGGCCGCCGGCGCCAGGGGGCGCCTCCTCGATAACTCGGCGCTCGGCTGGCCAGGCACCGGCGCGTCGGCCGCTCGATTGGTCGGGTCGGGGCCGGCCTGAGCGCCGCGGGCCTGCGCCATTGAGGAGCGGCGGGGAGGAAACGCCGCGCAGCGCCGGGCTGGGGCGGGCGGCCCGGGACACCGACAGGTAGGGGCCGAGCGGCTCCGTGCCGGGCGGGGCCAGGGTCGGGAACTGCAGGGCCGGCGCGGACCCGCGGGCCGCCGCTAGGGCTCCGCCTGGACATGGGGGCCCGGGCCCACCCTGGGGAGAGCGATGCTGGGAGCCTGGGGGCCCCGTCGTCCGGCCTCGGTCTGAGCCCCTCGGGGTAACCCTGGGCGTCTGCTCCCCCCGGGCCCCAAGCCCGCCACCTCCGGGGACCCCTGCGTCCGAATCCCCGCGAGCACCCCAAGCACAGGCTCGGGGCTGGCTGAACCTCTGGGAACCCCGACGTCCGTGTCCTGGGGAGCCCGAGCCCCCGCTGGACCCCGGCACACTTTCCGGGGTCCCAGCAGCCTGGCGCCCTGGAATTGGGGGGTGTCAGTCCGCGCCTGTCCGCCTGAGCCTTGGTCTCAATGCAGGACCCCAGTGTGCGAGCCCCCCACATTACGCCGAAGAGTGGGGTGTCAGTTCTCTAGAATGCCTTAGCCACCTCCCTTAATCAGCCACCCGAGGTCACACTCTCGGGTGGAGACATCAGGCCTAAAACCTCTCTTTACCTTTTGCCCCCCAGGGTCACGCCCTGGCCCAGCCACTCCTCCTAGGTGTGGGATCCCGGCGCCGTTCCCTCCAGGTTTTACTTGGGTGGTGGGGTCTCTGTCCCCTGGAGGGGGCTGAGGGTTCCGAGAGCTGCGAGCGGGAGGGTTGTGGGAGCGTCGCCTTCCGGGCAGTGCCGTTCCTGTGGGGCCACCGGTCGCACAGCCGTCCCCGCCCCGGTTTTGGAGCTCCCTGGCGCCGGCAGCGTTCAGCCCTGGCCGCCTCGGGGAGGGACGCCCAGGTCCGGTTGCCAGTCCTTCCTATTCCCGGTCTGGCCGCTCCTCAGGGGAGGGGCCTGGCTCAAGGTCATGCCCGGCTGTCTGCCCGCCCGTGGGCTCAGCACTGATCCCTACTGTCACCCGCCCCACTGGGTAGGGGAGCCCAGGTGGGGTTTAGTGCCAGGCAGCTGCCTAGAAGTCCTGATGGACCGGAGTGTAAACACTTTGGGACTCTGGCCAGTCTGGCGGCCCTTGCTGACACTGAATTCCTTCAGGGAATCCTTGAAGTGGCCTCAAGCACGGTCTAGATGCTTAGCAGAGCAAATAATGGGTGCTTTCTGGTTTGGGCCTCCATGTTACTGACCAGGTTGCCTTACAATGCTAATCACTCATGCTTTTAAAATCTGTGCTTTGCATTCTTTTCCGTTTAGGGCAAGTAGGGTAGGGCCTGAACTTGTTTACAAACTGACAGTTGTTTCCCTTGATTTGGAGATAATTGGTAGTTGGCACTCAGAGTTGGCATTTAGGGCCGAAATTAGTGGCAATAACTACAAAAATAAAGAGTACTCTGACCTTGGCTTCTTGCTCAAGTTTGTTTGGAGTCCCCATAGTAAGATTAGTCAGTTTCACATTTGGTTTTCACAAATTTACTCCTTTCAAGTTATAATAGTGGCCGGGCACGGTGGCTCACACCGGTAATCCCAGCACTTTGGGAGGCCAAAGTGGGCAGATCGCTTAAGGTCAGGATTTCAGACCAGCCTGGCCAACATGATGAAACCCTGTCTCTACCAAAAATACAAAACTTAGCCGGGGATGGTGGCAGGTGCCTGTAATCCCAGCTACTCAGGAGGCAGAGGTAGGAGAATCGCTTGAACCCAGGAGATGGCGGTTGCAGTGAGCCGAGATCCGAGATCCCGTCACTGCACTCCAGCCTGGGCGAGGGAGCAACACTCTGTCTCCAGAAAAAAAAGTTACAATAGAGAAATGTTTCTTTTATTCAGACTGTTGAGCATTTTTTTTTAAATTGTTCTTATAACATCTTCTTTAAACAAATGTAGCTAATAATTAGTTTTATGTAACTCTACCCTTAAAAAATATCTTTATATTCCATTTGCAGAAAAAAAAATCTTTGGAAAGAAATTGGTCAAATATTTTACCAAATGCTGTTTTTTTCTTTTTGCTGTCACTGTTGACCAATAAAAGTTAATCTTCTCTGGAAGTACAAGATATTGTTGACAAACAAAAGCCAGTTTTTCCAGGAGATTGAATTCATTCTTGTGGAGGCCTTGTGCTTCTGGTAGTTGTTGGATGGCAGCCTCTCAGTTGGGATAGGTGTATCTTCTGGCACTAAGATGAATCACTAGAGGTGGGGCAGCGTGCTTGGAGAGGATCCTGAAAGTAGGCTGGCTCCAGTGGGATGCGTGCCATGGCAAGTCTGTAGTGCCTGGCAGGGTGGCTGATGACTGACATGGTGGATCAGAGCAAGATTTGAGGCTCACAGTTTCCACTAGGATCTTCTAGTTGAGCAATCTCAGAACCCAGTTAAACTTTTGTGTCTCAGTTTCCCTCATGTTGACTTTTTGTAATACTAAAATTAGTCTTTTTTTTTTTTTTTTTTTTGGTAATACTGGTAAACACCAGTTATTATAACAGGCAGTAGTACCTACAAAATCTAAATACCGTGGCTGGAGCCAGAGGATTTCTGGAGTTTGGGGTTTGTAATAATCTACTAAGATTGTTCATTGTATCAGCGTCATCTGGTGCCCAGGTACCAGTAATGCAGTTCCAGGACATTTAAGAACAGTGATAAAGCACTGTCGCCTCTCTCCCATGTATATTATTTTATAAGTGATCCTCATGAACAAATTTGAGACATTTAATTTGGGCGGCCTAAATGAGGATCATTAAAGAATGTGAATTCTCCCCCCACCCCCAACTTTATTCAGGTTTGTTTCATGAGTTTCTTTTTCTTTTTTTTTTGAGATGGAGTCTCACTCTGTCACCCAGGCTGGAGTGCGGTGGTGTGCTCTTGGCTCACTGCAACCTCTGCCTCCCGGGTTCAAGGGATTCTCCTGCCTCAGCCTCCCGAGTAGCCGGGATTACAGGTGCCTGCCACCATGCCTGGCTAAGTTTTGTATTTTTGGTAGAGACAGGGTTTCACCATGTTGGCCAGGCTGGGTTTGGACTCCTGACCTCAGGTGATCCACCTGCCTCGGCCTCCCAAAGTGCTGGGATTCCAGGCGTGAGCCACCACCCCCGGCCTCTTTCATGAATTTCATTCAGACAATCTCTTAGGGCATTTTCTGTCTTAATCTAGGATAAGGTTTCTTAACATTGGCTCTGTTGACATTTGGGTTGGATAATTCTTTGCTGTGGGAGCTGTCTTGTGCGTTGTAGGTTTAGCAGCTTCTGTGGTCTTTATTCACAAGATGCCAGTAGCAGCCCCTAAGTCATGATAAAAAATGCCTCCAGAGATTACTAAATTATGCCCATAGGAGAATCTCTGATCACGGCAGTCTAATCCCAAGGTAAATCAACATAAGCAAGCAATGGACAGTCACACTGAAAAGATAGACAGCTTTGAATTGTAGGTAATTTTTGGTAAATTTAAGAGTGACTATTCCCTGAAGCAGCATCAGAATGTAGGTGTTTTGGTTTGGCCCTCCAGTTACTGATGGGAACATCTTACAGAGCTTCTTGCCTCATCTTTTAAAACATCTGCAGCCGGGCGCAGTGGCTCATGCCTGTAATCCCAGCACTTTGGGTGGCTGAGGCGGGTGGATCACCTGAGGTCAGGAGTTTGGGACAGGCTGGTCAACATGGTGAAACCCCATCTCTACTAAAAATACAAAAAATCAGCTGGGTGTGGTGGTGGGCAGCTGTCATCCCAGCTACTCGGGAGGCTGAGGCAGGAGAATGGCTTGAACCCGGGAGGCAGAGATTGCAGTGAGTCGAGATTGTGCCACTGCACTCCAGCCTGGGTGACAAGAGCGAAACTGTCTCAAAACAAAAAACCAAAAACAAACAAAACCCAACAAAACATCTGTGCTTTGCATTCATTCATCTACCTTCAGGCAGGTAGAGGAGGAAATTGGCTTAGAAAATCATCCTGTTTTTATGTTGATTTTCATTATTTTCCTTTCATAGATTTTTCTGTGACCATGAAAGAGAGAAATAAAGAATGATCCATGATTTCTAAACACCTTTTCCTGAGGATATAGTCATGTTGGAAGGCCTTGTAGCCTGGGTTCTCAATACCTATTTGGGAAAATATGTCAATAACCTGAACACTGACCAGCTCTCAGTTGCACTTCTCAAAGGTGAGTATTTCTCTGGGTGAGATACAGCTTTATAGGTGGCGTTTCTATTTTTGTATTTTTTTTGTTGTCCTGAGAATCATAAAACCTAATGCCCAGATGGCTTTGTACTAAATGTATGTAAAAAGGTCCCATATCACCCTGATGATTATTCCAGAGTAACTTAAGTTTATAGCTATATTGTTGTAGATTTTAAGGAACTATTAAATATTAAAAAACAAAAACAAAATAAGCTACACTACTGGTGACTGTGCTTAGTCCCAGTTAATTTTTAGCTTTATGAAGCTTTATGGAGGCAGCCACAATGTACTGACAGTGGCATTGACTTTGGCTTCAAATACTGTTTTGTCATTTATTAGCTATGTGAACAATAGCTCATATTGAAATTCCAAGCCTCAGTTTCTTAGACAGAGATAATATACCTCCAGAGGGTTGCTATAAGGATCAACTGGAATAACATTTAAAGCCCCTAGCCTGCTGGCATATAGTAAGCAATCAATAAAAGTTTTAGAATTGATTACTGTGAGGTGTTCAACAGAATTTCTGAGGTTTGGACTTGCTTAGTAGTAGAGTACCTGAAGCTTGAGACATTTTACCCTTTACAGGCCTAGACTTGGTAAATGCAGTCCCTGATTTGGCATGGGAATTCGAAAACTGCATTTTCTCCGTTTCCTTGTTTTAATTTAAATTCTCTTTGCTCAGCTCAAAATGGAGCTTTTTAACATACGTAGGGAAGAGAAGAAAGTCAGTGTGCCACGTGTGTAAAATCATAGGAAATGGGAAGGAGACTTCAAATCCAGTGAAACCTCACCTTTGTGGATGTGAGTTTTGGTAAGTGGACCAGAGCAGGTTAGAGAGAACAGTGACACAGCTGTTTGCGTAGTCTGAGAATAGAGTACCGGTGGTTCACATGTTCCATTAAATGTGTTGCTTTCCGGCCAGGCGCGGTGGCTCATGCCTGTAATCCCAGTACTTTGGGAAGCTAAGTCAGGCGGATCACGAGGTCAGGAGTTTGAGACCAGCCTGGCCAACATGGTGAAACCTGTCTCTACTAAAAATACAAAAATTAGCTGGGTGTGGTGGCGGGTGCCTGTAATCCCACTACTTGGGAGGCTGAGGCAGGAGAATCGCTTGAAACCAGAAGGCGGAGGTTGCAGTGAGCCGAGGTCACACCACTGCACTCCAGCCTGGGCAACAAGAGTGAAACTCCATCGCAAAAAATAAAAATTAAAAAAAAAAAAGTGTTGCTTTTCATGTTTTTCTGACCAAATGATTGTGGCAGCGATAGGCCATGGGCAGAGCTGTCATGGTCACGCCTCCCCACTCTCTTCCTTTCCTTTCCTATTCTCCTGGTTTTCCTCTTGTCCTGAAACGGGAGCTAAGTGGAAAGTGAGAGTGAGCAGTCTGTCAGGGAAGAGGATGCATTCAGAGTGCAATAGTAGTGTCAAGTTCACCTCTCTGGTCTCTTATTGAAGTTCTCAGACCCACTGTGAAGCTAACTACGTTGTATGAGGTATAGATAACAGGGCCTAGAAAGAGAGCTGCAGACCACGACCCTGCTAATCAAAGAGCTGGTTCTGTTGGGAATCATGTGGCAAGAGCATTTGCCAAAGAAATGAGTAAATAGAAATGGATATCTGATGTGTTGCAGAGTCGTACTAACATTTCTCAGCAGTTTTAGAATGTATCTTGTAACAACTGTGTTTATCTGGTACCTTAAACTGCTTTTCTGCCCTTATTTCCTTTCTAAAAACATTATTCTTTATGGCTTTTAATGAACCTGTGGAACTTGAAGAATGCTTCTCCGCAGGGTAGAAAAATGCTTTTTCTTTCGTAACTGGTGTTAGTATCGTACCCAATGCTTATGGATCCAAAGCACATCACAGAGCGTGGCCAGAACAATCTTGGGGGCATGGAATTGTACTGAGGGAATGGCTTCGTAAAGAAGTTGGTGCTGCTTGTTCGTCTCTGACACAGTTAAGCAGTGTTTGGGGATAGAGAGGGTACTAGATAGGAATGAGAATGTTCTTTCTTTTTTTTTGAGACAGGGTTTCTTTCTCTCGCCCAGGCTGGAGTGCAGTGGCGTGATTTCACCTCAATGCCACCTTGACCTTCTGGGCTCAAGCAGTCCTCCTGCCTCAGCCTCCCAAGCAGCTGGGACCACAGGCATGCACCACCACGCCCGGCTAATTTTTGTGTTTTTTTGGTAGAGATGGGGTTTTGCCATGTTGCTCAGGCAGCTCTTGAACTCCTGAGTTCAAGTGATCCTCCCACCTGGGCCTCCCAAAGTGCTGGGATTACAGGCATGTTCCACTGCACCTGGCCGAGAATGTCATTTCAATCCATCTACTGATATTTACTGTTCTAGATGCTTTGGGAGATGCAAAGAGGACTGAAATAGTGGTCAAGGGTATTGATTTTTTTAGCTAAACTATGTGTTCGAATCCCAGTTCTTCCATTTACCAGTAACCTGGGTATGTTACTCAATTTCTTCATGCTTCACTCCCCCTTTTTGTAAATTGGAGATATTATTAACTATCTCGTAAGGTTCTGAGGACTAAGAAATTAATGTGGGTCAGAGAGCTTAGAGCTGTTCTTGGCATATTGTAGGCTCTCAGTCAATGTTAGTTATCATCATCCATCCTCATGATCATCAGTGGATGATTGGATTGGCTGATAGAGTGGACTTCAAAGAGATTGTGTGTGTGTTTGTGTATATATATATATCTATATATCTGTGTGTGTATATATATGTGTGTGTGTGTATATATATATATATATCTGTGTGTGTGTATATATATATAGATTGCATCCACATATGAAAAGTAACAAAATGCAAAGTAACATGAGTGTTTAAGAATGGAGATAGCATTTAAAGACAAATAAAAAAAATACAAAGTAACATGGGAGGATCACCTGAAGCCAGGAGTTCAAGACTAGCCTGGGCACTATGGTGAGATCCCTTTTCTACAAAAAAAAAAAAAAAAAAAAAAAAATTAGCTGCGTGTGGTGGCGCATGCCTGTGGTCCCAGCTACTTGGGAGGCTGAGGTGGGAGGATCACTTGAGCTGGAGAGGTTGAGGTTGCATTGAGTTGTGTTCCCTCCACTGCACTCTGGCCTGGGCAACAGAGCAAGACGCTCTTCCCCCAAAAATTTTCACTTGTTCAGTCATTCAAAAACATTTATTGAGGTCGGGTGTGGTGGCTCACGCCTGTAATCCTAGCACTTCGGGAGGCCAAGGCCAGAGGATCACCTGAGGCCAGAAGTTCAAGACTAGCCTGGGCAACATGGTGAGATCCCTTCTCTAAAATAAATAAATAAATAAATAAAATTAGCTGGGTGTTGTGGTGCACGCCTGTGGTTCCAGCTACCTGGGAGGCCCAGGTGGGAGGATCGCTTGAGCCCAGGAGGTCGAGGCTGCATTGAGCTATGTTCTTGCCACTGCACTGTAGCCTGGGCAACAGAGCAAGACCCTGTTTCAAAAACAAAAAAAGTTCATTGTTCAGTCATTTAAAAACATTTATTGAGGCTGGGCATGGTGGCTTATGCCTGTAATTCCAGCACTTTGGGAGGCCAAGGCGGGCAGATCACTTGAAGCCAGGAGTTCGAGACCAGCCTGGGCAACATGGTGAAACCCCATCTGTACTAAAAATATAAAAGTTAGCGGGGGTGGTGGCGTGTGCCTGTAGTCCCAGCTGCTTGGGAGGCTGAGGCATGAGCATCGCTTGCAGTGTGCTGTGGAGGCTGCAGTGAGCTGCGATGTCACCACTGTACTCCAACCTGGGTGACAGTGGGACCCTGTCTCAAAAAAAAAAAAAAAAAGAAATATATGTATATATATCTCCCCCCCCAAAAAATATATATATATAAAATAATCCCCAAAAAATCCCCCCCAAAAATATATATATATACTTGTAATCCCCCAAAATACATACATATATATGTATACATACAGGCATGGTGGCACATGCCTGTAGTCCTGGCTACTGAGGAGGCTGAGGCAGGAAGATCCCTTGGTCCCAAGAGTTTGAGGCTGCAGTGAGCTGTGATTGTGCCACTGCACTGCAGCCTTGGCAACAGAGTGAGACCCTATCTCTAAAAAATAGTAATAATAATAAAATTACAAAAAAAATTTTAAAGCAAATTGCTTGTTCTCTAAGCCTTTTTTTTCTCCACCTCAAAAATTGAGAAACTAATATTATTTATTTGTATTGTTGTGAGGATTAAATGAGATAATGTGTATGAAGTGCTTGGACACAGTAAGACCACACTAAATGGTAGCTGCTATTCTTTTTTTTTTTTTTTTTGAGAGGAAGTCTCACTCTGTCACCCAGGCTAGAGTGCAGTAGTAGGATCATAGCTCACTGCAGCCTCGAACTTTTGGCGATCCTGAAGCGATCCTCCTGCCTCAGCCTCCAGGGTAGCTGGGACTACAGGTGCATGCTACCATACCTGGGTAATTTTTTATTTTTTGTAGAGACAGGGTTTCACTATGTTGCCTAGGCTGGTCTGAAACTCTGGGCTCAAATGATCCTCCTGCTTGGCCTCCTAAAGTGCTGGGATTATGGGCATGAGCCACCATGCCCGTCTTGTTATTCCACCTCTATAGTCCCTGATCTCAGAGGACTGTTAACCTGTTTGGGAGACAAATTATACAGTAATACAAGGCAGTACAGATTAAATGGTTATTCTGGAAATACAGGCATCATGCGATGGGGTGCGAAGGAAGAGAGCTGTCCATTTTGCCTGTAGGACTCTGGGAAGGTTATGGAGGTAGCTTTTGAGTGGATCTTTTTTTCTTTTTTCTTTTTTTGGAGACAGGGTCTTGCTCTATCGTCCCAGGAGTGCAGTGGCACCATCACGGTTCACTGCACCCTCAACCTCTCTGGGCTCAAGTAATCTTTCCATCTCAGCCTCCTGAGTAGCTGGGACTACAGGCATGTACCGCCATAGGTCCGGCTATTTGTTTTATTTTTTGTAGAGATGGGGTTTTACCATGTTGCCAAGGCTGGTCTTGAATTCTTGGGCTCAAGCAATCCTCCTGCCTTGGCCTCCCAAAGTTCTGGGATTATAGGCGTGAGCCACTGCGCCCAGCCTTAAGTGGATTTTAGCAGGATTTCCATAGGTGGCACTGGGCAGGTCCCCACATTCCAGGTGGAATGCACCCTGTGAGCAGAGGCTGAAAACTTGCAGGGTGTTTTTGAAATGGTTTGGGGCCAGAAGGTAGAGGCTGCCAGTGCCATGTCAAGGAATCTGAAATTCAGCCTGGGGGCATATTGTATATTTGTAACCCAAAACTTCCATTTCCCCTCCTTTTTGTTTTTATAAGCTCCGAACCTTAGGTTGACTCTTTAAATAACCTGGAGCAGCGGGAAGAGAGTTCAGTAGCCATTAGAAATTACTAAGAAATGACCTACCTCTAAATTACTCCCAGTTTAGTGAGTAGATTTCTTGCTAGCCTGAGATGAGGAGTTTTTGGATGAGACATCTGTGAGTGTCTGTAATGTCTGCCTGGAGTGAGTGCCCGCATTATCATTTATAAAGCACTCAGTACTTTGGGGTCTACCTGGAGTGAGTGCCCGCATTATCATTTATAAAGCACTCAGTACTTTGGGGTCTACCTGGAGTGAGTGACCTGCATTATCATTTATAAAGCACTCAGTACTTTGGGTGTTTTTCTGCTTGGCTCTTTGGAGGGACCTTTCCCTGCAGGGCCAGTTGTGGGTGCATATTTGAGTGGGTGGGGACTAGGAAACCTTCAGTCTTAAACTACGGCCGTGCTGTTTTGCCGGATTCCTTTGCTTTTGGCTTGGTGTAGGCTGTTGTTTCTTCTCATTTTTTCCTTTACATTCTCTCTCTCCTTTCTAGATCTCCTCCTTTGCCCTCTTATGCTTCAGCTTTAATTTTTCGTGGTGTGAGTTGCCTGCAATTCCCTTTACTTTCCCAAGGTTGTACAGCTGCCAGGGAAGCCCAGAGCTCACCTGCCTTTGTGACAGATTTGGGTATTGAAAAATAAGGTGGTTCGGGCTGGGTGCGGTGGCTCACGCCTGTAATTCTAGCACTTTGGGAGGCCAAGGCGGGTGGATCACTTGAGGTCAGGAGTTCAAGACTAGCCTGATCAATATGGTGAAACCCTGTCTCTACTAAAAATACAAAAATTAGCTGGCTGTGGTGGCGGGCGCCTATAGTCCCAGCTACTCGGGAGGCTGAGACTGGAGAATCGCTTGAACCCAGGAGGTGGAGTTTGCAGTGAGCCGAGATCGCGCCATTGCACTCCAGCCTGGGCGACAAAAGCGAGATTCCATCTCAAAAAAAAAAAAAAAAGGCAGTTCGAAGCGTAAATCATGCTCTTCAAAAGAAGAAACTATTTAATTGCCCCCTTTAATTCTGTTTCAACCAAGGAAAATGTTTCATGATTTTTTTTCCCCCTTATGTTCATTTTCTCCCCAAATGTGGAAATGGGGTTGTTTCGCTGGGGTTATAAACTTTTTCTTTCTGTTAGTCTTAAGGTATGGTGGTGGGGTGGGGTGGGAGGTGGGGCATGGCCCATGTGGACAAATGTTCCTGCAAAAATCAAAAAATAAATTGATTGTATTTGTTCAGATCTGCCAAGTTGCTAGATTTGAATTCTTTTTCTTCTTTTTTTTTCCCTTTTTCTTTTTAGAGACAGGGTCTAGCTCTGTCACCAAGGCTGGGAGTGCAGTTGTGTGAGTATAGCTCACTGCAGCCTTGACCTCCTGGGCTCAAACGATCCTCCTACCTCAGCCTCCCCAGTAGCTGGGACTACAGGTGTGTGCTACCATGCCTGGCTAATTTTTAAAAATTTATTGTAGAGTTGGGGTCTTGCTCTATTGCCCAGGCTGGTCTTGAACTCCTCGGCTCAAGCGATTTCCCAGCCTCAGCCTCCCAAAGTGCTGGGATTACAGGTGTGAGCTGCCGCACCTGGCCTGAATTCTTCTTTAGAAGCCAGTAACCCACAAGTCCTGAACAGTCATTTAAAGGGAAACATAATCATGTTTTCTGCATTATTTTGTACTTGGAGTAAAAGGCTCTCTTGCATTTCTTACTAATTAATGGTTGTTGTCTGTACTCCATGTTCTTGAAAATGTATATCTCAGACAGATTTAGGTTGCTCAAAAATTGCCTTGTGTCTCGCAAACAATTTTGTAAAAACAGTGGCAGTGATTTAAGGATGGGGACTCTGCCTTCTCTTTTTACATTTCCAGTGGCCATCACAGTGCCTCCCACAGAGCAGGGCTCTATATATGTGAGGGTGAATGGCTTGCATAGCCGGGAGAGTGATGGATCTAGCTGCCCTCTTGTCAATTCACTTTCGGGTTTAAGTCATAAAAGTTGGGTCTGAAAACAATTTTCAGCGGCGGTCCTGTTCCTTCTTTTGCTTTCTGATCGGTTATTACACTTGTAAGTAGAGGTGCTAAGGAGTTCCCCAGAAGAGAAGAGTATAATTCCTTTTGAAGACCAGTTGCATTTAATTAGATCATAGACTTTTGAATACTGTTTGCACTATACTCATTTTGGGGAGGGGTTGGGGGTGGAAGGAACTTGTTAGAAACTGCAAATTTCTGTGCTTCAATCCCAGAGATTCAGAGGTAGTTGGTCTGCGGGTGGGGCCCAGGAGCCTGCATTTCATCCTAGGTGAGTCAGATTTTGATGTTCCTCTGGTAAATATTAGCCTAAGCAAGGGGTCAGCAAAGAGACCAGCTGGCCACATCTGGCCTGCAGACTAAGAATGGTTTTTGCATTTTTAAAGGTTGATAAAAAAAAAAAGAATACGCAACAGACATCATATAAATCCTAAAATATTTACTATCTGGCCTGTTATGGAAAATGTAACTCTTGGTCTGAACTCTTCATCAGCGCCTAAGCTTCAGCTCTCATGTACGTGTTAGAGCGGACGGCCTGGAAATTCGTTTAGATGAAGCGTTTGGGCTGGTGGTAGCACTACACATGATAAGCCTGTTCTAGATGTAAAACTGTCCTTTAACCTTCACATGACGTAGCCTATTCTATATGTAAAACTTTCCCTTTAACCTTCAGTGCTTTACACACAGTAGGTGGCCTACTGTATTTGTTAAATGGATATTTCATGATGCTGTTTTTATTTTTAGGTGCTGTTGAATTAGAAAACTTGCCATTAAAGAAAGATGCCTTGAAAGAATTGGAATTACCATTTGAAGTCAAAGCTGGTATGTGGAACTAAAGGAGGGGGAAGAAATTTGAGTCTTAAATTGTTTGAGAGGTGAAAACTGAGAGCCCTGGAGTTTGTATTGGTTTGGCCAGTTAGAGGAAGGATATAGCAAATGTTAGAGTTTAGGCCAGTCTTAAAGTGTGGTCTTTGGGCCACTCGTATCAGGATGACCTTGTGATGGTGGTGGGGAGGTCAGGTGATCCCCGGACCGACTGAATCAGAATCTCTGAGGGAATGTCATTGAACCTACAGTGTTTAATAAGCACTCCAGGTGATTCTTATGTTTACTCAAGTGTGAGAACCTCTGTTCTACATTCAAGATTTCCTTTTCTTTCCCCTGTCCCTTTTTCTTTTTCTTTTCTTTTTTTCTTTTTTTTTTCAGACGGAGTCTCGCTCTGTCACCGAGGCTAGAGTGCCGTGGTGCGATCTCGGCTCACTGCAACCTCTGCCTCTCGGGTTGAAGCAATTCTTCTGCCTCAGCCTCTAGAGTAGCTGGGACTACAGGTGTGCACCACCACGCCCGGCTAATTTTTTTGTATTTTTAGTAGAGACGAGGTTTCGCCTTGTTGGCCAGGCTGGTCTTGAACTCCTAACCTCAGGTGATCTGCCTGTCTCGGCCTCCCAAAGTGCTGGGATTACAGGCGTGAGCCACCACGCCTGGCCTCCTTTTTATTTATGTATTTATTTATTTATGACAGGGTCTTGCTTTGTCACCCAGGCTGGAGTACAGGGATGCTATCATAGCTCACTACAGCTTTGAACTTCCAGGCTAAAGAGATCCTCCTGCCTCAGCTTCCCCAGCTATTAGTTGGAATAGTTGAATACAGGGGCGTGCCACCAAGCTTGGCTAAATTTCTGAATTTATTACTGGATTACACGGTTGATCATTTGATGTTGTCATTAAAAATACCATTGTTGGACTGGACTTGGTGGCTTTCACCTGGAATCCCAGCACTTTGGGAGGCTGAGGCAGGAGGATGACTTGAGGCCAGGAGTTCAAGACCAGCCTGGGCAACATAGCTTGACTCTTATAAATTGAATATAAAGAAAGCTTGTATTCTAGGAGGCTTGGCTAGAAATGGAAGAACTTGGGAAATAAATATCACAATTCTACCAAGCCGTTTGGCTTTCTCATCAGCCCAGGTTCTCATGAAGAATCAGAATTCTTTATTGAGAGAAGGCCAGCACCATTTACCTATGTTTCAGTTTGTGGTGGGTATGTTCAAGATTGAATATATCATAGGTCTGATGACTCCAACTAGTGCTTATCAACCAGACAATGACTAATGAACAAGAAATGAGTTTAGTGTCCATGGGCTTGTGCGGGACCCGGGGAAGAAAGACACCCTGAGCAAGTGTAAGATGTACTCCAGTTGGAAAAGGAGATAGTTTCTAGAGGAGGGATGTTACTGTTGATGTGGTAAAGTCTTCGCGAACTTTTTCCAGCTTATATAAGTCATTATACCTTATTCTTACAGATGTCAGCCTCCTAACACTTGTTTCACATGTGCAAGAGCCTGCTGCCTGTTGTTTTAAATAAAAAAAAAGTAGTAACAGCAATCCATGCTCCTGAAACAAAATTGTAAAAAGACCAAAAAATGGAAAGAATTAAAAATGTGTACAGACAGTGAACAAGACTTTCCTTCTCCTTCCAGGCTTCATTGGGAAAGTAACCCTTCAGATTCCCTTTTATCGCCCCCATGTGGACCCTTGGGTGATCTCCATCTCCAGCCTTCACTTAATTGGAGCCCCAGAGAAAATACAGGATTTCAATGATGAAAAGGAGAAGCTGTTGGAAAGGGAACGTAAGAAAGCACTACTTCAAGCCCTGGAGGAGAAATGGAAGGCAAGGCAGAGATCTTCTGGGCCATAAGAGCAGTTGTGGTGACACGTGTAAGATGAGCAAGAACACTAGATTGAGCTAATGCTGACTCTTGTCTTTGTAGAATGACCGCCAGCAGAAAGGGGAGTCCTATTGGTATTCAGTTACCGCCTCCGTAGTTACAAGGATTGTGGAGAATATTGAAGTAAGTCCTGCTGACTTTTATAAAAGTATCAACGTGAAAGGGATTTCTCAGGTTTAAACGTGTTTCTCCTCTTAGTTTCTCATTTCTCGTGGGCTCAGCTGATCTAGGGTGTAGATGGGGCTGGCTGCTCAGGTCTGCCCTTTTGTAGGCTGTGCCAAGAGGAAAACCTGACAAGCAAGTCCTAGGCTCTGTGGCAGACACAGAGTTTTCTTGTTTCTGCTGGCATGAGGAGGAGTTTTCACATCTCTTCCATTTCACTTCCCGCACTTTCTTTTTGAATGTTGGAATCCCACTTGCTCAAGGATTTATGGCCTAAGAATCCAGGTTACTTGACCTTGATGACTGTATGGTTTCAGGGTAAATCACTTCACCTCTCTGGTCTCAGTTTCTTCATCTGTAAAAGAGAGAGGTTGGATGCCTGGTCTCTAGTTGGTTACATAGTGAGTTGTGAAATTGCGAACAGCTCGCTAAGATACCTAACCTCTTGCTGGTGTATCTGGTGGCAGTTTGATGAGTTACAGGACTGGGGCTGTTGACCTTGCCCATGTTTTCTACTTCAATTATACTTTTGTTTCATCCTCAAAAACTTGATCAGGGTCCCACTAATTTTCATGAATGTTATAAGAGTTTGTCCATACTTACTACCTCTAGAAGTTTCTTGCAGTGCCAATGTGACACAGGCCAAATGTGTTCAATGTATGTCATGTTCCCAAAAATTACAGTCTGAGGTTTTTGGTTTCGTAACTTTCCTGACTTTGACAAACAAATTTATAAAATATTAGTCATTATTTTTATTTTATCTTAGTTTAAATAGTTTTATTGAGATATAGTTCTTATGCCAGAAAGTTCAGTCTTTTAAAGTGTACAATTTAATGTTTTTTTTACAAGGTTGTGCATTGGTCACCACTAAATAATTCCAGAACATTTTTATCATCCCAACAGGTAGTCACTGCCAAAGCTGGGCTTCGTGGCATGTACCTGTAATCCCAGCTACTTGGGAGGCTGGGGCAAGAGGATGACTTGAGCCGAGGAGTTGGGCTGCAAGGCTGTAGTGAGCTGTAATAGTGCCCCTGCACCCCAGTCTGGGCAACAGACCAAAACCCTGTATCTTAAAAAAATAATAATAATTTTAAAAAGTAGTCATTGCCAATTCCCCTCTGCCTTCAGCCCCTGTCAATCACTAATCTACTTTCTTTCTAGATTTGCCTATTGTAGACATTTCATCTAAATGGAATCATGTAATATATAGCCTGGCCATTTTCACTTGACATAATGTTTTCAAGGGTCATCTGTGTAGTAGCATGTGTCAGCACTTTATTCCTTTTTATGACTGAATCATATATTCCATTGTATGGATTGTCAAAGATTAAACAAAGCTGGACCTCAGAGCAATGAAAACAGATTTTAGTCTGTAACTACTGACAGTAGAGGAAAGAGCTGAGCTCCAGGCTGACTTGTGTGGAGGTAGCTGGGCCTTTTAAAGAGAGCTTGAGGGTGCAGGGAGGTGGAGTGAGTGGGTACTCAAGTGAAAAATTACAAGGCGTTGGTCGCTGTGAACGTCATTAGGCCAACTGTGTCCACTGGCAGTGATCAAATTTAGGATTCTATCCTCCCTCGGACTGGGAGATTGAGCCTTACCCTTCCTGATGACTACATTTCAAAGGAGTGGCTTTCAGGTCCTTAAGAAAGACACTCCTGAGCTGTAGGAGATACAGGTCGAGTATCCCAAATCTGAAAATCTGAAATCCTCCAAAGTTTGAAACTTTTTGAGTGCCCACATGATACTCAAAGGAAATGCTCATTGGAGCATTTTGGAGTTTGGATTTTTGGATTTGGGATACTCAGCCAGTTAAGTATAATGCAAATATTTCAAAATCTCCCCCAAAAATGAAATCCGGAACACTTCTTGTCCCAAGCCTTTCAGATAAGGGATACGCGACCTGTACATATACATCTCTCAGAGAAATGTCACAATTGAATTGCTCTGCAAGCCTATAAACCCTTTTCAGTAAACGTGCTATAAGAAAGGAAGGTCAGGGGCCTGTGTCAGGTGTTGGCTGGAATAAAGGGTACGTTCTTTTGATAGTCCTGAGCTTTACCAGGCAAGAACTCAGTAGAGGACTGTGTTGTCCCCAGGGACATGGCCTCGGGCTGCCAGAAGCCATATTAAAGTTTGGTCAAGTCTCTTTGGAATGGAATGTTCTTGCTGAGAGTCCTTGCGTTTCTCAGGACATACGACATTTTGTTTATTCATTCATGAGTTGCTGGACATTTGGGTTGGTTCTCCTTTTTGCTATTACGAATAATATTGCTGTAAACATTTGTGTATAGGGTTTTGGGTGAACATGTTTTCAGTTGTCTCAAATAGATATCTTGGAGTAGAATTGAGGAATTATGGGGTAACTCTGTTTACTTTTTGAGGAACTACCAAACTGTTTTCCAAAGAGGCTGCACTATTTTACGATATCACCAGCAATGTATGAGCATTTTGTTTCTCCATATCCTCATCAACATTTATTATTGATTATGGGGCTGGGCACGCCTGTAATCCCAGCACTTTGGGAGGCCAAGGCAGGCGGATCGCTTGAGGTCAGGAGATCGAGACCAGCCTGGTGAAACCCCGTCTCTGCTAAAAATACAAAATTAGCTAGACATGGTGGCATGTGCGTGTCGTCCCAGCTACTTGGTGGGGAGGCTGAGGCGGGAGAGTCACTTGAACCCGGGAGATGGAGGTTGCAGTGAGCCAAGATCACACCATTGCACTCCAGCCTGGGCGACAAAGCGGGACTCCATCTCAAAAAAAAAAAAAAAAGCCTGCAGAAATGGTGAGATAGCATTCTCTCTAATACCATTCAGGACAGAAAGAAAAAAATTAAAAAAAAGCAAAAAAAAACCCCAAAAAAACAAAAACAAAAAGCAAACATTTATTATTCATTGTGTACTAGTGGGTGTGAAATGATGATCTTGCTATGATTTCGATTTGCATTTTCTTAATGGCGAAGGATACTGAATATTTTTCCGTGTATTTACTGGCCACTTGTGTATCTTTTTTTTTGGAGAAATGTCTATTTGAATCCTTTGCCACAAAATTTTTTTTTTTTTTTTTTTGAGACGGAGTCTCCCTCTGTTGCTCAGGCTGGAATGTGGTGGCGTGATCTCGGCTCACTGCAACCTCCGCCTCCCGGATTCAAGTGATTCTCCTGGCTCAGCCTCACGAGTAGCTGGGATTACAGGCCTGCGCTATCATGCCTGGCTAAGTTTTGTATTTTTTTTTTTTTTTTTGAGACAGTGTTGCTCTGTTGCCCAGGCTGGAGTGCAGTGCAGTGGCGTGATCCCGGCTCACTGCAAACTCCACCTCCCGGGTTCATGCCATTCTCCTGCCTCAGCCTCCCAAGTAGCTGAGACTACAGGTGCCTGCCACCACGCCCCGCTAATTTTTTGTGTTTTTAATAGAGATGGGGTTTCACCATGTTGGCCAGTCTGGTCTCAAACTCCTGACCTCAGGTGATCCGACTGCCTCGGCCTCCCAAAGTGCTGGGATTACAGGCATGATCCACCGTGCCTGGCCATCCTTTGCCTGTTTTACAAATCAGTTTATCTTTTTATTGTTGAGTTATAAGAGCTCTCTATATATTCTGAATACCAGATTCTTATCAGATTTGCAAGTACTTTCTCCCATTCTGTGGATTGTCTTTTTACTTTCTGTTATTATTATTATTATTATTATTGTTATTATTATTAAGACATAATCTCACTCCGTTGCCTAGGCTGGAGTGCAGTGGCACCATCATACCTTACTGCAGCCTCCATCTCATGGGCTCAAACAATCCTCCTGCCTCAGCCTCCTGAGTAGCTGAGACTGCAGGCTCGTGCCACCATACCTGGCTATTTAAAAAAAATTTTTAGTAGAAGTGAGGTCTTGCTATGTTGCCTAGGCTGGTCTCTAACTCTTGGGTTCAAGTAATATTCCTGCCTTAGCTTCCCAGAGTGCTGGGATTATAGGCATGAATCACTGTGCTCAACCTGTTATTATTTTTTAATTCATTGAAGCAGAGTGCCTTTCCTGTAGCCCACTTACAGGGAGGGGCTAGGGGAAATACATATATACATACATAGTTTATGTGCCTTGCTGGTTTCCTTGGTCCAGATGTGGGGACATAGAGGCAAGATGAAGATATCAACAGAGCAAGAGGAACAATTGTCTGTATACAATGGCTTTGCTTTCTTTAATTGCTTTTTTTAAGGTGTCTTCTGAAATGATTTAATGAAAGTATTGGAGCTCTTTTGGTAAAACTAATCACAAAGTAACATTCAAGAGAGTTATGATAACATAATATAACATAACATAATATAACATATTATAACATAACATAACAAGAGAGTTATAACTCCCTTAGGAACTTATAGGATACTGGATATGTGTGTGTTGTGTTTGTATAAAGTGCCTGCTGTGGTTTCCTTTAGTGGCTCAAGGGCAGTTTGACCCCTAACTATAGTATTTCACCTACAGCAGTTATCTAAATGCTTTTTCTTTTTTCTTTTCTTTGGAACACTATTCTGCAGGTGCATCAGCTGCTTTTTCTTTCTTCTCTTTGCAGTTAAAAATTCAAGATGTCCATTTACGCTTCGAAGATGGTGTCACCAATCCCTCCCATCCTTTTGCGTTTGGCATCTGCATTAAGAATGTGTCCATGCAAAATGCTGTGAATGAGCCTGTGAGTATGAAATGTGATGACAAAGCAGGAAGAAAGCCATGCTCTAGGAATTTGGGGCTCTGCCTTTTGCCATTTTGTGTTATGTAAATGAATCACATTCTTTTCCATTGCCTTCTGTGATAGGCGTGGGTGTCTCTTGTGTATTTGCAACAAATCAAATTTGCTGAAATAGGGAAACAGGTAATTTTCTCTGACCTTTGGTTATATCACTTTCATTTTATACATGAAGAAACTGAGGGGCAGAAAGGATTTTATTTTTGATTTTTTTCTCGTGTTATGTACACTCCCTGGGTAAACTCACTCTGTCTCATAGTTGTAGCTACCACCTGGGAATATTTGATGATGGCTTGCACATCTTGAACTCCATTCTCCACCCTTTGACCTTCATATTCGTGGTTTTCTTAAAACTACTGCTTGTCTCAAAACACACTCTGTTTCTTCACACTCTACACAAAAAACAACACTTTTGACACCAGACGTGTGAGGATTTTCCCCCCCACACCAAGCAGTTCTCCACATATCAACTCGGTGTCCTATAGTTCAAGTCAATTCTGACACTAATGGGTTACTGCAGACCCCGCGGGGTAAGGGCTTAGCCCATAGCACCGCCTCCCACTTCAGATGCCAGTCACAAGGCCCAGGTTGTGACCCGTGCTTCTGACTAGAAGTTGGAGTTCCCACAATTCCCCTCCTCAGGTTTGGTGATTTGCTAGGATGGCTCACAGAACTCAGGGAAACACTTTACTTACATTTGCTGGTTTATAATAAACGGTGTTATGAGGATACAGGTGAATATCTAGATAAAGAGGGCCACACCCCCTCCAGTGTTCAGCAACCTGGAAGCTCAGCAGATCTCATGGTTCAAAGTTTTTATGCAGCTTAATCTCCAGCCCCATCACCCAGAGGTCAGCGAGTGGTGCTGAAAGGCCCAACCCTCTAATTACTTGATCTTTCTGTGATGAGCCCCATCTTGAGCCTGTCTAGGGACCCCAACAAAAGTCACTTAATTAGCGTATACTGGGATGTGATCATGAGGCTTTTTATGAACAACAATGACACTCCTGTCAGGAACTTCCAAGGGTTTTAGGAATTCTGTGCCAGGAACCAGGGACAAAGACCAAATATATTTCATGTATGCCACAGCTTGTCATAACTAGAATGATCCTGTGTATTCCATCTGCCCATTTTGTCCCCTAAACGAAGTATTTTTCTTTATTCCCTAACATGTTACTGAGTGTAAAAACCAACAATAACAGTTTTGAGCCCTTTTATATGGCAGGCACTGTTCTTAGCACTTTCCATGATTTAACTCATTTAATTCTCCTTGATTTTCACCACTGCTGTTATCCTAATAACCCTACTGAGGACACTACGGCACGAGAGGCGGAGTGAAAAGAGGAGCCAGTTCTTGAACCCGGGTGGACCAGCTCTAAGTTAGGGCTTGGCACACTGGCCGGTGGCCGAGTCTGGTTCCCCATCTGTTTTTGTAAATAAAGGTTTATTAGATCCCAGCCATGCTCATTAGTGTTGTCCACGGTGGAGTACTGTAGTTGCAGCAGAGACTGCATGGCCTGCAGAGCCTAAGCTGTTGACTCTGTGGCCCTTTATGGAAGAGCGTGCCATCCCTGCTCCTCACCCTGTGCTCCTGCCTGCCACACTGATCTCTAGAAGCTGTGTGTTCCTCCTTTCACTTCTTACGCTTCAGTTTCCATATCTAGTTATTCACAGTGTCGTGCTACTTTTTCTGACAAAGCATCTCAAACATAGCTCTTCCTGTCCATCCTCATATGACCGTCACCTTGCAGGATGCTGTCAGGTTTTACCTGGACTAATGAAATTCCCTGTTCTGTGATCTCCAGGATCTTTCCATTTGTCCTATACCAATGCTTTCCAGTGTTTTCCATGTCAGGACCCACACAGTAAAAAGATAGTATTTGTACAGTACACCGGGGCAAATGGCTGTGGCTGCTTGGGGCTGGAAGCGGCCAGCTCAGAGTAACCACACGTTTCTAAGATGTAACTTGATCCCATACACTGGCTCATACTTGAGACACTCATAACTTTTTTTTTCCTGGCACACTGAAGGGAAAGCCCTACTTTACACTGTCACCAGACTTCTTTTTCTGAAACATACCTGATTGTGGTATCTGCCTGCATCAAAACGTTCAGCAGCTCCGCATCACCTAAGGCCTGAAGTCCAAACACCTTAGCATGGCATAAACTTCCTTTCCTAATGGATTTGATAACCAGGGCAGCCCTAACACGTTGCCACAAACCAGATGGCTTAAAGCAACATAAATTTATTCTCTAGACGAGAGGTCTGAAGTCAAGGGGTTGTGGCTGATCAGTCCCTTCTGGAGGCTCTGAGGGAGAAACCGTCCCATGCGTCTCTCCTTGTCTAGTGGCTGCTGACAGTCATTGAGATTGCTCAGCTTGCAGGTGCTTCACGCAGCCTCTGCCTCCGTCTTCACGTGGCCTTCTCCTTGTGTCCTTTTTCTTCTTGTAAGGACAATACTCGTTAGATTAGGGCCTCCACTAAACCAGTATGACCTCTTAATTTGATTACATCTGCAAAGACCTAATTTTCGAATAAGGTTACATACACGCTTCTGTGTGGTTATGACTTTTTTTTGGGAAGGGAAGACACTATTCAACCTAGTGTATCTAGTAACATTCCAAGCTACTTTTCTCAACTCTTAGCTAACTCCTCATCCCAAATGTGTATTCATCCACATGTACCAATACTGCCCCCACCGCACACATCCAGTGTTCCAGTTATACAGACAAGACTCACTGTTCCCTGAAGACATCAGGCCTTTTGTACGGTCACCCTTCCGTATCCTCAGGTTCCATATCCATGGATTCCACCAACAGAGGATCGGAAAATACTCCCCCACTGGCTGGGTGCAGTGGCTCAACGCCTGTAATCCCAGCACTTTGGGAGGCCGAGGCAGGCAGATCGCCTGAGTTCAGGAGTTCAAGACCAGTCTGGGAAACATGATGAAACCCCATCTCTATTAAAAATAAAAAAATTAGCCAGGCATGGTGGCATACACCTGTAGTCCCAGCTACTTGGGAGGCTGAGGCAGGAGAATCGCTTGAACCTGGGAGGTGAAGGTTGCAGTGAGCTGAGATCATGCCACTGCACTCCAGCCTGGGTGACAGAGTGAGATTCTGTCTCCAAAAAAAAAAAAAAAAAAAAACAAGAGAAGAACATATTCCCCCTCCCCCTAAAAAACAAACAATAAAAAGAAAAATATAACAAAAAAAAATATAAAAAAAAATTCAGGACTGGGCGTGGTGGCTCATGCCTGTAATCCCAGCACTTTGGGAGGCCGAGGTGGGTGGATCACCTGAGGTCAGGAGTTCGAGACCAGCCTGGCCAACATGGAAAAACCCTGTCTCTACTAAAAATACAAAGTTAGCTGGGCATGGTGGTGCATGCCTGTAATCCTAGCTATTCGGGAGGCCGAGGCAGGAGAATCACTTGAACCTGGGAGGTGGGGGTTGCGGTGAGCCGAGATCGTGCCGTTGTACTCCAGCCTGGGCAACAAGATCGAAACTCCATCTCAAAAAAAAAAAAAAAAATTCAGTATAACAATGATTTACATAGCATTTATGTTGTGTTAGGTATTATAAGTAATCTAGAGATGATTTAAAGTGTACAGGGAGGATATATGGGTAGGTTATATGCAAATACTATGCCTTTTTAAGAGACTTGAGCATTTGCAGATTTTTGTATCTTTGGGGTTCCTGGAACCAACTCCCTGCCGATACGGAGGGAGGACTGTATGGTTGACCCAGCCCTTTCCTCCTACCCGCCCATTTGCCTGAAACTTATATATCTTTCGACACTCATTTGCACAGTGACGTTTTCTTGTTTGCTCATAGCATCGTATAGATTCTTCTTCTGCTTCCCTCTGTGTCATTAAAATTATGTATTTGCCTGTTTGTATCCCCAGTTAGGTAGATTTTAAACTCTGTAAGAGCAGAAGCATGTTTTAATTGAGTTATATGTCCACAGCACCTTGCAAAGTACCTGACACATGATTCTTTACAAATGGTTTGTTGAATGAATGACATTCACGAATAAAGACGGTCATCCTATTTTCTTCTTTGTCTTTTTTACCTCAGGTACAGAAACTAATGCGGAAAAAGCAATTAGACGTAGCAGAATTTAGCATCTATTGGGATGTCGATTGCACTTTACTGGGGGATTTGCCTCAGATGGAGTTACAGGTACGATTTCGGCAGGGAGATTTGTTGCAAGACAGCATGGAAGGGAAGCGGCGTAGGGTCACTGCCATGGGGGCTTTTGTCTCTTGCATCTCTGATTCCCGTTCCCACCCACTGTTCCTCTAAAGCCATTCACTCTCAAGTGTGTTTGCTTGAGGTACTTGCTATGTATGTGACTTTGAACAATATATAGTGCTTTGTTTTATGTATGTTTTAAATTTATACTAGACTATGGGTTTCTTTGGTTTATTTTATTCAGTGAAAGCTATGTTTTTAAGATGTTGCTGTTTGTACTTCCAATTCATTGCTCTGACCACTGCATAGTATTCCACCGTTTGCATGTTCACATAACATACTTACGCATCGAGATGTTTTCCATCATTTATTTATTTTTGTAGAGATGGGGTCTCAGTCTGTTGTCCATGCTGGTCTCAAACTCTTGTGCTCAAGCAATCCTTCTGCTTTGGCCTCCCAAAGTGCTGGGATTATAGGCATGAGCCCCCACACCCGGCCTAGGCATCCAGATTTTAAATGAACAGAGCACCAGGACTGAATCTTAAAGAGGAACTTTCTTACCACATTTATGTTTAAACTTCACCTTTGGTGGCATTCCCTTAAGTGATATTTAAAAAGTCATAAATCATCAGATATATTATTGTTTGTGAAGGATTAAAAAAATCTGTTTAATCTTTTTTTTTTTTTTTTTTTTTGAGATGGAGTCTCGCCCTGTCACCCAGGCTGGAGTGCAGTGGCGCAATCTTGGCTCACTGAGATCTTTGCCTCCCAGATGGAAGCAATTCTCCTGCCTCAACCTCCCAAATAGCTGGGTTTACTGGTGCCCACCAACATGCCCAGCTAATGTTTGTATTTTTAGTAGAGATGGGGTTTCGCCATATTGGCCAGGCCAGGCTGGTCTCGAACTCCTGACCTCAAGTGATCCACCCGCCTTGGCCTCCGAAAGTGCTGGGATTACAGGTGTGAGCTACCACACCCGGCCAGTTTAATCCTTCTGTAAATAATTTGTAGGTGGTTTAAGTGAAACGGGGGAAAATAACTCATTTTTTTCCTCCACCCAGGGTTATCTTTAACTTGGATACTATTGTACATGATGGTTTTCTTCTTCTTCTTTTTTTTTGAGACGGCATCTCGCTTGGTTGCCCGGGCTGGAGTGCAGTGGCACGATCTTGGCTCACTGCAACCTCCACCTCCCGGGTTCAAGTGATTCTCCTGCCTCAGCCTCCTGAGTAGCTGGGATTACAGGTGCATGCCACCATGCCCAGCTAATTTTTGTATTTTTAGTAGAGACGAGGTTTCGCCATGTTGGCCAGGCTGGTCTCGAACTCCTGACCTCAGGTGATACACCTGCCTCGGCTTCACAAAGTGCTGGGATTACAGGCGTGAGTCACCATGCCCGGCAGGTTTTTGTTTTAATTCGATTACATAAACCTGTATCCATACAGTAAAACAATATGCAGCTATAAATAATAAAGGTAAAGATCTTTATGATGAGTATGTAACAGTCTCTAACATATAGTATGAAGTTAAACAAACTAAGGTAAAAACAGCATATATAGCATTTATTTAAGAAAACAGAAAATTGCAGGTTTATCTGCATATGTACAGAATGGCTTGGGTGGGAGACATAAGAAGCTGATGTCGTTGGTTGCCTCTGAGGAGGTAAGTGGGTGGCTGGGGGATGAGACTAGGAAAGAGATATTTGACCTTTTTTTTTCCTTTAAAATTTTAAACCATGTGAGTGTATTACCCATTAAGAAATATAAAGGCTGGGCGTGGTGGCTCCCAGCACTTGGGAGGCTGAGGTGGGCGGATCACAAGGTCAGGAGATCGAGACCATCCTGGCCAACATGGTGAAACCCCATCTGTACTAAAAATAAAAAAATTAGCTGGGCATGGGGGTGCATGCCTATAATCCCAGCTACTCGAGAGGCAGAAGTAGGAAAATTGCTTAAACCGGGGAGTCGGAGGTTGCAGTGAGCCGAGATTGCATCACTGCACTCCAGCCTGGCAACAGAGCAAGACTCGTCTCAAAAAAAAAAAAAAAGAAAGAAAAAAGAAATATAAATAATAATAAATTAAAAATACTAGAGAGTTTTATAACCCAGTTTTATAGTGTTTTTGGATTTTGATATAATACACTATTGATTAGATAACATACCAACATGTAACTTGATCCTAAAAACATTTGCTGTTGGCCAGGCACAGTGACTCATGCCTGTAATCTCAGCACTTTGGGAGGTGGGAGGATCACTTGAGCCTTGGGGTTCAAGACCAGACAGGGCAATATAGTGAGATCCTGTCCCTATATAAAAAGAATAAAAATGAATAAAAACAAAACAGACAAAAACATTTGCCGCTGTGACACAGCCTATGGCTGAGCTCCACTGTTTGTCATAAAACCCCAACATTGTAAAAGAGTGACTACCAGAAGGAAAGCCATTCGGAGCAGAGCAGGTGTTCTTGTGACACACAGGAGGCCATGGCCAGGAGCATGGAGAGTCGCAGCCATCACTACATCCTGGAGCCTGTGTTTGCATCTGCTCTTTTGAAGAGAAACTGCTCCAAGAAGCCCCTGCGGTCTCGGCACAGTCCCCGTATTGATTGTGATATTCAGCTGGAGACCATTCCCTTGAAACTCTCTCAGGTATGCCCTTTGTTCTCAGTGGCGTCTACTCACTGTCAAACTGGTGACTGCGGTCAAAGTCTTGATATTAACGTATCCTCAGCAGGAAAGAAAGTTCATGTGAGACCTTTTCCCTCCAGACTAAAGTTGTGTTAGGTATAAAACTCACCGTCTGTTACATAGTTAAATTGGGTTGATCTCAGGTTAGTTTTTTTTTGTTGTTGTTAATTAGTTGGTGGTATGGATTGGAAAGGAGGCTAGTTTTGTTTTGGTATTTTTAAGAGCTGAACAAAAAATACAAGAGATATGGTAATGTATAGGCTTAACTGTCAGGGTTCAGAGAAACATGTCACTTGATGCTGATATTTTGGTCTTTCAGTTTGCACTGGGTTTCAATTCAGTGGATCAACTAATGTGAATTGTTCTTGTTAGATATAGGTCTTAACTGAGTAAAAGAAGCAAACCTATTCTAACCTAGTATCTCTTAACCTCTAATACAAAGCTGCAATACCGGCAAATCATGGAATTCCTCAAGGAGCTGGAACGAAAGGAGAGGCAGGTGAAGTTCCGAAGGTGGAAACCCAAGGTGGCGATATCTAAGAAGTAAGGGCTTCTCAGTGTGGTCATGAAATTCATGTTAGAGCCTGTTCTTGCTATGTACATAGATCAGAAATATGCCTCACTGTCCTTTACCCATGTTTGGAGATAAAAGTACAATTGATTTTTCTGGTCCTTGGAATGCCATTCCCATTGTTTATCATCATTGATATTCTTGCTGTATATTTATTTGGTGTCATTGGCTTACTCTTAGACTGAGTGTAGTAAAATTCAGAGGATCCTCTCAGTCTCATTTAGCAAGTAGACTGATGTTGCTCTGGTGGGATCTGGTGTGTATTATAAATACTTTAACTATTCTTTGAACCTACTTCCCTGTGTTTTTTCTCCCAGGTTGTTTGGTCAACATTTACATAGTACTCTTTGCAGCCTCCATAGCAAAACTAAATCCTGTTTTCATGTTGCAGTGATAAACTTGACCAGTCTGATATAATAAAACTTTTTAAAGATCCTATGTATTTCCATGTCTTTAGTTAGAAGTATTCACTTAAAAATCTTTAGTAGTCAAATCCTCGGTAATTATCTTAAGACGGTATTTACCTTACAGTCAGCCTTCGATATTCTGTCAGTAGAGGGGAGGGATATTATAATTCAAACCAATTGAGAACTGTGTTATTGATATATAAATTGGGGATCTATTATTTGATGTTCTTTGGCAGATTTGCCTTCTCCACCTAGTGGGTTTAATATTAAGACGAGCTTAATATATAAACTGGTGGCTGACAAGAGAAAAGATGTCTCAGGAGAGGAGTGGGGTTATGTGGATTGTCCTGGATTGGTAGCCTTTTCGTTGCTTTTGTTGTAAGAAGTGATTACATCGTTATGGACTATTTCAGCTGCCGAGAATGGTGGTATTTTGCTTTGAATGCTAACTTGTATGAGATCAGAGAGCAGAGGAAACGTTGCACCTGGGACTTTATGTTGCACCGCGCTCGTGATGCTGTATCTTACACTGACAAATATTTCAACAAGTTAAAAGGAGGCCTGCTGTCCACAGATGACAAGGTAAGTGGACTGTGGTCTTGTGTTTCTTGTCTTATTCAGAAGATAAGAATGTTCTCTCAAAGACTAAAGAAAATGGGATCTGTGAAGTAATAAAGTCCCATGCCAAAGGGGCTAAATTTTATAGGATAGAGTTGGTCTTAGTAGAGTGAGAACTAAGCCAGGAGCATCCTCCACCCTCTGCTGCCCGAGGAGAGCCAGGCCATGGGGTAGGAGGAAGAAAAGACACCGTGGTCCTGCTATGCCTTTGCGCCCACACCCCTGCCCCCCAGCTCGAGAGACTGTTTCATACAGTCACCCGCCTCTCTTCAAAGCCTGATCCCAGTCCTAATTCTCTTACTTCAAAGTCTGTAATCTCTGTGAACTTTGGCCTACGTTTTCTATAATCCCAGTGGACTTGATTGACCTTGGATATTTAGGTTGTAGAGGCTAGGCAGAAAAGGGTGAAGTACGTGGTGAAGGCAAGCTCATGTTTTAGTTAATAGTAGGGCTAAAGGCCCTTAGAATGCCCCCTCCTGGAGCGCTGGCATGGGACCCCACCCCTTCTCTAGCTGTCTACCTGCTCTCTTTTGGGGGAAGGTATTGGGGATTGCTTTGCTTCTTGTTTTATTTCAGTTTTGTGAGCATCAGTTTTTGCAGTAGCAGCTTAGACTGTGTCTGAGATTTTGGCTCAGGTACTGCCCCTTAACTAACCACTTGTTTAGTAGACTCTTCCAAGCACAAAGGAATACTTTTCCCTTCAGCACCTGCTGTGTGGTCAGTGAGGGCAATGCTGAAGCCCTAGTGGTTAGTGCCTCTCCTGCCGGCACCCTGAGGCTGTGGCCCATTCACTTTGCTAATGCTTTTATCATCAGTGTCAGACATGGTTCCTGACACAGGAACCTTATGAGAAGGATAAAATAAACCAGACATTTTGGATGATTTTCTTTTCTTTTCTTCTTCTTTTTTTTTGTGTGTGACAAGGTCTGGCTCTATTGCCTAGGCTGGAATACAGTGGCACGATCATGGTCACTGCAACCTCCGTCACCCCGGGCTCAAGCCATTCTCCCAACTCAGCCTTCCAAATAGCTGGGACTACAGGCCCGTATCACAACTGTCTAATTTTTTAATTTTTATGGAGATGGGTTTCATCCTTCTGCCCAGGCTGGTGTTGAACTCATGAGCTCAAGTGATTCACCTGCCTCAGCCTTCACCACCCCCAGCCTACTCTTTTTTTTTTTTTTTTTTTTTTGAGACAGGATCTCCTTCTGTCATCCACGCTGGAGTGCAGTGGTGCAATCTTGGCTCACTGCAACCTCTGCCTCCTTGGTTCAAGGGATCCTCCCACCTCAGCCTCCTGAGTAGCTGCATGTCACCATGCCTGGCTAATTTTTGTATCATTTATAGAGACAGGGTTTCGCTATGTTGCCCAGGCTGATCTGGAACTCCTGGGCTCAAGCGATTTGCCCGCTTTGGCCTCCCAAAGTGCTGGGATTACAGACCTGAGCCACTGCGCCCAGCCCTTGGATGATTTTCTTAAAGGCACACACAAAGACATAGAAGAAGAGAAAATCTCATTTACAACTGAGATGAGCAAGTAAAGACGTAAAATCTCCTTTTTTCTTAATGTTATGGTGTAAGAAGCAGTTCAGGACAGCTAATTCCGCTTTTAAAAAATGTAGCTGGGTATCATGGTTCTTTCCTAACTAGAGTGAAACAAGTGAAAATGACCACGTTCTTGCTAATCTCCTACATGAAGTATAAAAGAGCTGGGGCCTGCACACTTCCTGTGGAAACTTGGTCCTGGGTTTCAGGAAGAGCGATAACTAGGCTGCTTACTCCTCATCTGAGCTAATGCATGTGGAAGCCCTTTGTAAACGGTGTCAGTGCTGTCCAAAGTGTGGGTGCTGCAATAGTCCATATGCTTTAGTGACTTTTTTTTTTTTTTTTTTTTTTTTTTGAGATGGAGTCTTGCTCTGTTGCCCAGGCTGGAGTGCAGTGGCGCCATCTCCACTCACTGCAGGCTCCGCCTCCCGGGTTCACACCATTCTCCTGCCTCAGCCTCCTGAGTAGCTGGGACTATAGGCGCCTGCCACCGCCTGGCTAATTTTTTGTATTTTTAGTAGAGACGGGGTTTCACCGTGTTAGCCAGGATGGTCTCAATCTCCTGACCTCGTGATCCGCCCATCTCGGCCTCCCAAAGTGCTGGGATTACAGGCGTGAGCCACCGCACCTGGCCACGCTTTAGTGACTCTTAAAACTGAGTACTGCTGTTCTTCGCTCCCTCTCCATTCACCGTTCATCTCAGGTGTCATGAAACTTGTTAGTGATTTTTTTTTCCCCCTTCTTTCATAGAGCTCAATTTCTGGAGAATTGTTGGTGATGTTTTTAAGACCAAATAACATCTACTGGATTATATGGAAAAGCTACTTAAGCCAGAAACAGCAATCATGGAACTATTTATCTTGTTTCTTGGCCTTCAGTGGAAATGCAGGGGACTAGAGAGGTTTCTGTGCTGTACTTTTAGTGGCTTGTGAGGGTGTCCAGTGTCTCTGGATCTACAACGTTTGTGTTTTTGTTTATTTGCTTTTGTTTTCACCCAAACAGGAGGAAATGTGTCGGATTGAAGAGGAACAGAGCTTTGAGGAATTGAAGATTTTGCGTGAACTGGTTCATGATCGATTTCACAAACAGGAAGAACTAGCAGAGGTAAGAAATCCTCTACAAGAGGATTTGTTCAGACCCAGCACACCCTGAGTGCTACAGTTTTGATGTGCTTGTGCTCCTGTGGGGAAACAGCAGCATATCACAGCTTGCTTTTATCTTTGAGTACTCATCTCTGCTCCTTTGTGATTGACACAGAGTCTGCGGGAGCCTCAGTTTGATTCTCCAGGAGCCTGTCCGGGAGCCCCAGAACCCGGTGGAGGCAGCGGGATGCTGCAGTATCTCCAGTCCTGGTTTCCTGGATGGGGTGGCTGGTACGGGCAGCAGACCCCAGAAGGGAATGTGGTTGAGGGACTGTCAGCAGAGCAACAGGAGCAGTGGATTCCTGAAGAGATCCTGGGTACGGTGGGAGCTGGCCTTCACTTGGTTCAAACAGATTCGTCTGTTATTTGTGCAACAGCTTGTGGTATTTTTCAAATTTAACAAAAGTAGATATTTGGAGAACAGTTTATGTTCATAGAGGCTGAGAGAGAAGTATTTTGGGAGATACTCCATTTGTAACTCCGTGACTAAATGTGCGTATTAATGCAGTTTCAGAAAGAGCTGAGAGGCAGAGGGTGTAAAAGAACTAAATTTGAGCAAGTTCAACAATTTTAAACTCTGAAGTTTGAATACCAGTCTAGAGCCTCTCTTAAACCTGCAGTGTCCGATATCTAGCCATAGGGACAAATGGCTACTAAAATTTAATTCGAATTGAATACAAGTAAAAATTTAGTTTCTTAATTGCACTAGCACATTAGCCACGTGTGCTCCCAGTGCTCAGTAGCCACATGTGGTTAGTGGCCACTGTACTGGATATCGCAGATGCGGACCATTTCACCATGCTGGGCAGCACTGCTTTATACCATCCCTTATCATGAATCTTATCCTCCCTGGTTTGATAATAAGTTGATAAGATCCCTTAAAAAACAATTAGGGTTGTTTTACATTAGGAAATATTATAAAATAGTCACCCATGACTTTGGAGTTCTTTCTTAACAAAGGGAAAAATAGTTAAATAACATCATCATAACTGTGATCAGTCTGCTTGCTGGTGCTTTTTTATTCTTCCACGTTTTTTCTTACAGTCTTTTCTCCCTTACCATTTAGGCACTGAGGAGTTTTTTGACCCCACTGCAGATGCCTCGTGTATGAACACGTATACAAAGCGAGATCATGTCTTTGCCAAACTGAATTTACAGTTGCAGCGAGGTACAGTGACTCTGTTACACAAGGAGCAAGGAACTCCTCAAATGAATGAAAGTGCTTTCATGCAGCTCGAGTTTTCAGGTACACTGCCCCCAAGAAACTACCTGCCACTGTTGTCTCTCTGTGGGCCAATGTCCAGGCGATTCTCATTATTTGCTGTGGTGATAGTCTAGAAAGTCAGTGCGAAAACTGTATTAGCTAATGTGGAACCATTGCTCTTAGGGGAAATACTGGGTTAGGTTCATGTGAACCTCTGGTCATAACATTCATCAACTGATCAGTACCTAACCTTAATTTTTAAAATGCGTGTCTGTATTTAAAGACATTTAATATAGATATACAGACAGTCCTTGACTTAGGATAGTTTGACTTTGGATTTTTCAACTTTACAAGTGGCACAAAAGTTATACACATTCAGTAGAAGTCATACTTTGGATTTTGAATTTTGATCTTTTCCTGGGCTAGAGATAGGTAGTATGATATTCTCTGAAGATGCTGGGCAGCAACAGTGAGCCACAGCTCCCAGTCAGCCATGCGGTCATGAGGTAAGCAGCTAATAGTCTACAGTGGACTGTGTGGCCAGATGATTTTGCCTACCTTTAGGCTAATGTAAGTATTCTGAGCACTTTTAAGGTGGGCTAGGCCAAGCTGTGATGTCCAGTATGTTAGGTATATGAAATGCATTTTTGACTTACTGTATTTTCTTTCTTTTTTTTTTTTTGAGACAGAGTCTTGCTCTGTCGCCTAGGCTGGAGTGCAGTGGCATGATCTTGGCTCACTGCAACCTCTGCCTCTTGGGTTCAAGCGATTTTCCTGCCTCAGCCTCCTGAGTAGCTGTGACTACAGGCGCGCGCCACCATGCCCAGCTAATTTTTGTATTTTTAGTGGAGACAAGGTATCGCCACGTTGGCCAGGCTGGTTTTGAACTCCTGACCTCAAGCAATCCGTCCTCCTCGGGTTCCCAAAGTGCCAGGATTACAGGCCTGAGCCATTGCGCTCAGCTGACTTATGATATTTTCAACTTATGGTGGGTTTATCATAACTCCATCCTAAGTCAAGGAGCATTGTGTTATTGATTTATTAACATTGAACTCATGGCCTATAGCACTATACCTCATGCCTGAATGAAGTTTCTCTAATACTCATATTTTTTTTGTAACGCACATCACAGTCTTCTTGCACTCAGGACCACTAGGCAGCGTTTTAGCACTAGGGGCTTGTTTTAAACAGTGAAACCACAAACAAAAAGCACAGAAGCATGAAAAACATGGCGCCAAATAAAAGACCATGGGAGGGATGCTTGTTCACAGTGTGAGAGCTGAAATGAGGAGGCAGAGCGTTGCCGTGTTTGAACTCAGGTGGGAATGTGCTTATCAGGTGGCTTGAATTTTTTTCTGCTCTGTGAGTGTCTGAATGACAGAGTGCCATGAGGATTAATTTTGGAGTTACAAATTTTAGCAAGTAAACAAATGTGCAAATATGGAATCTGTGAATAATGAGGATTGACTTGACAGTATTTGCCTTCTTTTTGTGACTTTGAATTAAAGGTGTATAAATATGCAGATGTTTTTGTGACTTTGAATTAAAGGTGTATAAATAAATATGCAGATGTTTGGACATCTCACAAATATTTTTATTTCGGTCCATAAAACAGCAGCTTATTTGAGATTCCTGAGTGGCTGAAGGACAAATGATTTTTTTTAAAAAGCCAGTTTGTTTGACTTCATAATGTAGAAAATTGAGCTGTCATAAACTTAGTATTAACTAGCAGATTACTTGAACTGAATTGAAAAGGCACTATTTAAAATTCCTTCTGCTAGGAAACTTCTAATGGTGTTTGTGTGTTTAGACAGCTGGATAGATACAGGCACACTTCATTTTATTGCACTTTGCCTTATTGCACTTCATAGACACCACATTTTTTACAAATTGACGGTTTAAAAATGAGCAAGTCTATAGGTGCCATTTTTCCAACAGCATGTGCTCACTTTGTGTCTCTGTGTCACATTTTAGTAATTTGCCCAATATTTCAAACTTTTCCATTATTATTCTGTCTCTTATGGTGATCTGTAATCACCGATTTGTAATGTTATTATTGTATTTGTTTTGGAGTGCTATGAACCATGCCCATAGAAGATGGTAACTTAGTCAATATTGTGTATGTTCCAACTGCTCCACCAACTGGCCATTTCCTTGTCTCTTTTCCTCTCCTGGGGCCTCCCTATTACCTGAGACACAATGTTGAAATTGGGCTAATAACCCTACAATGGCTTCTAAATGTTCAGGTGAAAGGAAGAGTCACATGTCTCTCACTTTAAATCAAAAGCTAAACGTGATTAAGCTTAGTGAGGAAGACGTCGAAAGCTGAGATAGGCCAAAAGCTAGGCCACTTGTGCCAAACAGTTAGCCAAGTTGTGAATGCAAAGGAAAAGTTCTGGAAGGAAATTATTAGTAAAAGTGCTACTTCAGCAAACACATGAATGATCAGAAAGCAAAACAGCCTTACTGCTGCAATGGAGAAAGTTTGGTCTGGATAGAAGATCAAAGCAGCCACAGCCTTTCCTTAAGCCAAAGCCTAATGCACAGCAAGGCCTTAACTCATTTCAGTTCTGGGATGGCTGGAAGAGGTGAGGAAACTGCAGAAGAAAAGTTTGAAGCTAGCAGAGGTTGGTTCATGAGTTTGAAGGAAAGAAGCCATCTCCATAACATAAAAGTGCAAGGTGAAGCAGCCAGTGCTGATGGGGAAGCTGCAGCAAGTTATCCAGAAGATCCAGCTAAGATCCTTGCTATGCTAAATGATAGATTTTCATTGTAGATGAAAAGGCCTTCTATTGGAAGAAAATGCCATCTAGGACTTTTCATAGCTAGAGAGGAGAAGTCAGTGCCTGGCTTCAAAGCTTCAAAGAACAGGCTGACTCTCTTGTTAGGGGCCAGTGCAGCTGGTGACTTTAAGTTGCTGATTTACCTTTCTGAAAATCCCAGGGCCCTTAAGAATTATGCTCAATCTCCTCTGCTTGTGTTCTATCAATGGAGCAACAAAGCTTGGATGATGACAGTACATCTGTTTACAGCATGGTTTACTGAAGATTTTAAGGCCACTATTGAGACCTACTGCTCAGAAAAAAAGATTCCTTTCAAAATATTACTGCTCGTGGATAATGCATCCAGTCACTCAAGAGCTCTGCTGGGAGAAGTATAAAGAAATTAGTGTTGTTTTCATGCCTGCTAACACAACATCCATTCTGCAGCCCATGGATCCAGGAGTAATTTCAACATTCAAGTTTGTTTGTTTCTTTAATTAATTACTTAATTTATTGAGAGATGAGCTCTCACTTTTTTGGCCAGGGTGGTCTCAAACTCCTGGCCTCAAACGATCCTCCTGCTTCAGCCCCCAAAGTGCTGGGATTGCAGGTGTGAGTCACCACTCCCAGCCTCAACTTTTATTATTCAAGAAATACATTTCATAGGCTGTAGCTGCCATAAATAGTGATTCCTCTGATGGACCTGGGTAAAGTATATAGAAAAGCTTCGGGAAAAGATTCACCATTCTAGATGCCATGAAGAACATTTGTAATTCGTGGAAGGAGGTCAAAATATCAGCATTAACAGGAGTTTGGAAGAAATCAACCCTCTTGGATGACTTTGAGGGATTCAAGACTTAAGTGGAGGAAGTAACTGCGAATGTGGGGTAAATAGCAAGAGAACTAGAATTAGAAGTGGAACCTGAAGATGTGACTGAATTGCCAGAATCTCATGATCAAATTTGAATGGATAAAGAGTTATTTCTTACAGATGAGCAAAGAAGGTAGTTTCTTGAGATGGAATCTACTCCTGGTGAAGACACTATGAACACTGTTGAAATGACAACCCAAGGCTGGGCGTGGTGGCTCACGCCTGTAATCCCAGCACTTCGGGAGGCCAAGGCAGGAGGATCATTTCAGGCCAGGAGTTCACAACCAGCCTGGGCAACATAGCAAGACCCTATCTCTACTAAAAATTAAAAAAAAAATTAGTTGGTCATGGTGACATGCTCCTGTAGTCCTAGCTACGTGGCAGACTGAGAGGTAGGAGGATCCCTTGAGCCCAGGACTTTGAAGTTACAGTGAGCTATGATTGCACCACTGCACTCTAGCCTGGGTGACAAAGCAAGACCTTGTCTCAAAAAAGAAGACAAAATAAAAAAGGAAACGACAATAAAGTTTTTAGGATACTAAATCAACTTAGTTGCTAATGGCAGGGTTTGAGAGGATTGACTGTGGTTTTGAAAGAAATTCTACTGTGGTTAAATACATGCTTTATCAAACAGCATCACCTGCTACAGAGAAATCTTCTGTGAAAGGAAGAGTCAGTTGATGTAGCAAACTTCGTTGTTGTCTTATTTTAAGAAATCACCACAGTCACCCCAACACTTCAGCAACCACACCTTGATCAGTCAGCAGGCATCATCATGTAGGCAAGGCCTTCCACCAGCAAAAAGATTACAACTTACTGAAGATTCACAGGATTGTTAGCACTTTCTAGCAATACAATATTTTAAAATAAGGGATCTATATTGTAGTTTCAGGCATAATGCTATTGCACACTCAGTACACTACTGTATAGTGTCAACATCACTTTTCTATGCACTGGGAAACCAAAACATTTGTGTGAATTGCTTTATTGTGATCCTCACTTTATTGCAGTGGTCTGGAACCAAACCCGCAATATCTCCAATATGTGCCTGTAGATAGATAGGGTTTTTTTGTTTGTTTGTTTAATTTCAAGGAAAAATAGTTCATCTATAATAATCTTCTGTAAAATAGAATATCTAATATTTTAAAAAACACATTAGGCTCTCATAAGCATTGTATCAACTATTTTATTTATCTTTTATAGATGTAAAACTTCTAGCAGAGTCTCTTCCTCGAAGAAATTCCTCGTTGCTTTCAGTCCGGTTGGGTGGACTGTTTCTTCGAGACCTGGCTACAGAAGGAACTATGTTTCCTCTTCTAGTCTTCCCTAATCCAGTATGTACAACAGTTGGATAGTTAATGTATCTAAGGTGTTGGTAAATTGTAGTCTGTTTTAGGCAAATGATAACTGATTCATTCTGACATTTGATCATCTTGAGACTGATGGGCTGGGATTAGAGAAGTTTCTTGAAATTGTTAAAGAGAAAATGTTGGTGACATTAATGGCTATGCCTTCTTGCACTCCTGTATTGTAGCCACCATTGTATATTTTGCTCTGATTTGGAAGAAAATGCTATAAGACCACTATTTTCTGCATTTCAAGGTCAATGTTTGGGTTTCCTCTGTATCTGACAGTCATTTTCATGCCTTCTGACCCTTAGTCACTGACATGAAATCTCGTCTTGCCAGGGTCCCAAAACAGAAACATCTCAAGTTTTCTATATATATGTAATTTTTAAAATATAATATACGTTATTAACAATAAGATCTTTGATCTTAAGTTGGCAACAAGCTGTCTAAATGGTTGAGTAGTTAACCCCTTATTCTGTCCATAGTTTTGTTTTGGTTGAGGGAACGTTATGGAGAGGGTGGGAAGGCTGACTTAAAGTTTGAAAAGTTAGACATGTTTAATTTTCATTTAGCAACTGTTCATTAAATGTGCCGAGTGCAAAGTAGCATATTGTCAGTACAAAGGAAAAGATGTGGTCTCACTAGATTGGAAAAAGGGCAGAAAACGAAACAATTCTGCAAGTACTCAATCTGAGGTAAAGTGAGTTTTGATTTGATGGTGCTAAGGGAGTGTGTTGCTAAAGGGTAAGATGGGTTTGTTTAGTGAATTGTCCCCTCTCACGCTGACGTTTACGCATTTTTGTGTGTTTGTTTAATAGCAAAAGGAAGTTGGCAGAGTCTCACAATCTTTTGGTCTACAAACTACATCTGCAGACAGAAGTGATCATTACCCAGGTAATTTGTCCTATGTTGTTTTTTTAAAATTTTTAAATTTTTTAAATTAATTTTTCTTTGAGACAGGGCCTCGCTCTGTCACCCAGGCTGGAGTGCAGTGGTGTGATCTTGGCTCACTGCAACCTCTGCCTCCCGGGTTCGAGTGATTCTCATGCCCTTGCCAGGATTACTGGTGTGTGCCACCATGTCTGGGTAATTTTAGTATATTTAGTAGAGATGGGGTTTTGCTTTGTTGTCCAGGCTGGTCTTGAACTCCTGAGCTCAAGCCACCCACCCTCCTTGGCCTCCCAAAGTGCTGGGATTACAAGTGTGAGCCACCATGCCTGAGCTTTTTTTTTTTTTTTTTTTAAATAATTTAAAAATTCTTTTTGGGGGACTTTCCAGCAAAAACCAGATCAGTAGTCTTTGATCAGTAGTAAAAGAGGGAATGTTTTCTGTTTTGTGCGCAGTGGTTTGCTGTGTGCACCAGGGTTTCACTTGAAGACAGCCTGGTCCTCTCTCAGTGGAGCTGCGAACTTGGGGCTAACTGGGCAACCTTGCAGGGTCTTCAGGTCCTTGGTTTCCATGATATGGGAGCTAATACAATAGGCCAGTCTACACAATTCCTGTGGAAAATTAAACAGTCAATCCTGATTAGGCTTTCTATTTTAAAGATAGGCATAAATGTGAACTAATTGAAAAATAATTTAGAAAATGTCTGTTTTTCCAGAATTCCTCACAGGTCTATTAATAAGGTTATAGTTTTTGCTTTGTTCCATGTTCTTATTCCTATTCTTTCCTTTAGCTGCAGACCCAGATGACCCAGTTTTTGAGATGCTGTATGAGAGAAATCCGGCGCACAGCCACTTTGAGAGGCGGCTCAATGTCAGCACAAGGCCCTTGAACATCATATACAATCCGCAGGCCATTAAAAAAGTAGCAGACTTTTTCTACAAGGGAAAGGTTCATACCTCAGGTTAACTTTTTTGTTTGTTTGATCTTATGTTCCTTTTGAAAAACATCTTTATTGTTATTTCTGGTGTTCTGGACAAGGGTTATTCAGATGCTCTGATAGTGACAAAAAAGGCTTGCAGAGTAAGTCAATAGGGTTGCCCTGTCCTGTTACTAAATCAGGGTAGATGTTTGTGGACAGTCTTTTCCAAGAGAAATCTATATCCTTAAATATTTTCTCTTTGTTTGCCTCCATTTAGCATGTATTTTTTCATACTGTTCATTTCTGTTTTTTTTCCCATTTTTATTTCATATTGTCATTCTGAATAATGGCACCAAAGAATAGCAGCTGTACTTTTTGAAAGCCACTACCTTTGAATCGGTACCTATCTTAAAATATTACCAAGAGTAATTGAAAGCCAATAAAATAGTATGGGGTGGGGGAGTTCATCATCTTTTTTAGGTTTCTCAATTGCAAAACATTCTTATAAAAATAGATGAAAGTACTACAGGCATAAAGTAGTTTCATGATATTGATTTAACCACGGCTGTATGTTCAGCCAGAATTGTAACTGGAAATCTGCATCTTGGAACTGAAAAGCGATGATCTCCATACTTTTTATTTCACTAGGACAGTGGTTTCCTTGGCTACCCAGGATATTTTAGACCAGTGAACTGAGGAGGAATGTTCAATAATTTCCTTGATGACAGGATCAGTGGTCTCTTTGACCTCCTTTGTGCAGCATTAAATACTGCAAAGTTGTAAATGTAATCACTGATTTATTTATGCCTCCCTTTGTTCCCCAAGAAGATTTGAAACAGTAGGTGCAGAAAAAATACTTCTATGGACAGGGAGATTTATAAAACAATAGTATTTTCCTAAGTGTCCCTTCCCCCTTTATTACAATGAATCTGTTTTAGTTTTTGGACTAGTTTTTTAGTCTCTTCATATAAACAGTAGCCATAAATGCCGTGACTTCATTGCTCTGTCACTGATAGAATATAGAAGGTGGCCAGGCACAGTGGTTCATACCTGTAATCCTAGAACTTTGAGAGTCGAGGCTGGGGGATTGCTTGAGCCCAGGAGTTTGAGACTAGCCTGGGCAACATAGTGAGACCTCATCTCTACTAAAAATAAAAATAAAATAAAATTAATCAGGCATGGTGGTATGTGCCTGTAGCCCCAGCTACTCGGGAGGCTGAGGCAGAAGGATTGCTTGAGGCTGGGAGTTCGAGGCTGCAGTGAGCTATGATTACACCACTGCACTCCAGCCTGGGCAACACAGCAAGACCCTGTCTTAAAAAGAAAGAATATAGAAAGGCTGGGTGTGGTGATTCACACCTGTAATCTCAGCACTTTGGGAGGCTGAGGCAGGTGGATCACTGGAGGTCAGGAGTTCAAGACCAGCCTAGTCAACATGGTGAAACCCTATCTCTACTAAAAATACAAAAATTAGCTGGGTGTGGTGGTGTGCACCTGTAATCCCAGCTACTCGGGAAGCAGGAGACTCGCTTGAACCTGGGAGGCGGAGGCTGCAGTGAGCCAAGATCATGCCACTGCACTCCAGCCTAGGAGACAGAGCGGGAGTTTGTCTTAAAAAAGAAGAAGAAGAAAAAAAAATAATATAGAAGGCATTTCCTTTGAAATTCCATTTTCTCTTTCAGTGCTTTTTAAGAATTTTGAAATATAGTAGTTTGGAATCTTTCAGAAAATGGCTTAAGAAATTCTAGTAACTTAGGTACACTTCTCTCACTTGCCTCCTCTCCCCCATGGCTGTCCATCCACTTACGCTTTTTTGTCTCATTCCTGTTACCCTGTATTATGCCAGGTCATACTGGAGTAAGAAACTGTTGTTGCTGATTTGTTTTTTTCCTTGAGACAGGGTCTTGCTCTGTCACCCCAGGCTAGAGTGCAGTGGCGTGATCACGGCTCACTGCAGCCTCAGTCTCCTGGGCTCAGGCATCCTCCTGCCTTGGCCTCCCAAAGTGCTGGGATTACGAGTGTGAGCCACCATGCCCAGCCTGATTTTTTTTTTTTTTAAGCTTTGATGGAAATTCTTGGTGAGAATTGATGTAGCACTTTTGTTCACCCAGCCGTGTGAAAATTCTGACTCTGCCGTGTATTTCCAACCTTGCAGGTTTTGGTTATCAGTCTGAACTTGAGCTGAGAGTGGCTGAAGCTGCCCGAAGACAATATAACAAGCTGAAGATGCAGACCAAGGCAGAAATCCGGCAAACTCTTGATCGTTTGCTAGTGGGTGATTTCATTGTAAGTGGGCATCCATAAACACTCTTTGGGGATTGAGGAAGGGGCAGGAATTCTTTCCATCAAGTCACTACCTACTGTAGAGAGGCTTACTTATATCAATTATGCTGACTGAGTAAACTGAAAATATTAAATCCTTATCAGCTAGCATAGAATAAAATCTTGTGTCTTTTATAGTCAGGGTTTAGCTAATAAAATGAATGACTGTGACTAGATTCTGTGTCTCCTTGGACCAGGATGAGGTTACTTTCAAGACTCATCTTTGTGCTGGGTGCTATGGCTCACACCTGTAATCCCAGCACTTTGGGAGGCTGAGGTGGGCAGATCACTTGAGGTCAGGAGTTCGAGACCAGCCTGGCCAACATGGTGAAACCCCATCTCTACTAAAAATACAAGAATTAGCTGGGCCTGGTGGTGAGTCCCTGTAATCCCAGCTACTCAGGAGGCAGAGGCAGGAGAATCACTTGAACCTGGGAGGCGGAGGTTGCAGTGAGTCGAGATTGTACCACTGCACTCCAGCCTGGGCAACAGAGTGAGACTGTCTCAAAAAGAAGGAAAAAAAAAAAAGACTCGTGTTTGTTCCGTTTTCCAGACCTGATACTTTGTGCATGTTTCATGTGAGAGTTTCTCTTTTATGCTTACTGTTACCAGAAGAGACAACTGGAATGATGCCCCAGCTTCTATTCTAGGGTGTGATGATAGGTACTTTGTGATGCCAAATGACCAGCTGTCATGAGGATGCCATAGACAGGGAGGGCCAAGAGACATCTTCACAGTCCAGTAGGTAGGCTGGGCAAGGTGGCCCATGCCTATAATCCTGGCACTTTGGGAGGTGGAGGTGGGAGGATCATTTGAGCTCAGGAGTTCGAGACCAGCCTGGGCAACATAGTGAGACCTTGTCTCTACAAAAAATAAAAAAATTAGCTGGGCCTGGTAGCACATACCTGTAGTCCCAGCTGTTCAGGAGGCTGAGGCGGGAGGATTGCTTGAGCCCAGGAATTGGAGGGTGCAGTGAGCTATGATCTGCCCTCTAGCCTGGGTGACAGAGTGAGACCTTGTCTCAAGAAATCAAAATAGTCCAGTAAAGCAGTTTCTCAGGTGACATGGAGGTGCACTGCTACGATACAGCAGCAGGTGGCACAGTGAGAAAAAGTGTGGCTTCTTTTGGACAGTGCAGAGTAAGTTATAGGTGTCAGAGAAGCAGAAATGATCCAAGTAAAATGGGGTGTGTAGTATGGGATGGAGAATTAGTCCTGTTTTTTGTTTTGGGGTGTGTGTGTGTGTGTGTGTGTGTGTGTGTGTGTGTGTGTGTGTGTTTCTACATAAAGTATGACAATTAGTATTCTTGTAAACAAAAGAGGTTTCTTTTTGGTAATGTAAATTAGCTTTTGCCACATACATACAGTTGAGGCTGATTTTGGTTGGAGGGAAGAACAATGAACAAATCATGAATTGGTGTGTTATTTATATTTCAAATGTCAAAGCTTATGTTTCTCACTAAGATATTTTGGTATGGAAGTTCATGGTTACCAATGCCCCTGAATAAGTAAAAATGTTTAGAATTCTATGTTTATTTGAATTCTATAATTTCTATAATCCTTTAAAGTATTAAACCCTGTAAATTAGAAACAAAATCTTTCTTAAGTACAGACTCTCCCCTATTTAGTTATTTGCTATTTTTTTTCTCCCCTGTTCAGATACTTGCTTGTGGTAATTTCTCAGATCCTCAAGCATTTATATCTACTTTTGTCTTAGACTTTTTGCTGTAATGCATTAGATCACTGAGTCACTCCATAATCCTAGCTGCAGCTTCCAGAAATGCTTGAGCACCATGGATAAAGCTGTTGGGTTTCGGCAGTTATGGTTAATGACTGTTTTATTTGTACAGGAGGAGAGTAAACGATGGACCGTGCGACTGGATATTTCTGCCCCTCAGGTGATATTTCCCGATGATTTCAAATTCAAGAATCCTGTGTTAGTTGTCGTGGATCTAGGAAGAATGCTTTTGACGAACACCCAAGGTATAGTGTGAGTGGGAAATAATGAAAACCTGCCTTGGTAGATGGATGATCTATCTATGATTATCTAAGTAAAGCTTAATAAAATGTTTATGTAACATTTTTAAACTTCAAGCTTCATCTGTAACTTTTTAAATAATGAAATAATGAAAACATATCTTGGTAGATCGACCTATCTGATTATCTAAGTAAAGCTTAATAAAATGTTTACATAACATTTTAAGACCTGAGGGTTCACTTGTTACTTATAAAATAATAGCTTTATTGAGATAATTCTAAGTTTTAAATGTATAGTGCGGTTGTTTTTGGTATGTGGATAGAATTGTGCAGTTCTCACTGCTATTTAATATCGGGAGGACTTTTGCATCTTCCCCGACTGAAACTCTGTGTGTACCCATTAAACACCAATTCACCTTCTCGCTCCCCATCCCCTGGCAACCACTAATCTTTCTGTCTCTGGATTTGTCTGTTCTGAACATTTCATATGATGGAATAATGCCATGTGTGGCCTTTTATGTCTGGCTTTTTCATTTAGCATGACATTTTCCAGGTTCTTCTGTGTTGTAATATATACCGATACTTCCTTCCTTCGTATAGCCGAATAATAGTCCATTGTGTGGCTGTCCGCGTTTTGTTTATCCTTTCATTTGTTCATGGCCATTTGAGTTGCTTGCACTCTTTCGCTATTAGGCATATTGCTGCTGTGAGCATTCATGTACAGGTTTTTGTATAAACATATATTTTCTTTTTCTTTTAAATTTTTTTTCTTTTTTATAGACCCCCATTTCTGCAATGTAGACATATATTTTTAATTCTTTATATACCTAGAAGTGGAGTTGCTGAGCCATGCGGTAACTCTATGTTTTAATATTTTGAGGAAGTACCAAATTGTTTTTGTTTGTTTTTTTGAGATGGAGTCTCACTCTGTCGCCCAGGCTGGAATGTGGTGGCGCCATCTCAGGTCACTGCAACCTCTGCCTCCCAGGTTCAAGCAATTCTCCTGCCTCAGCCTCCTGAGTAGCTGGAATTACAGGTGCCCACCACTATGCCCAGCTAATTTTTGTATCTTTAGTAGGGATGGGGTTTCTCCACGTTGGCCAGTCTGGTCTCAACTCCTGACCTCAGGTGATCCGCCCACCTTGGCCTCCCAAAGTGCTGGGATTATAGGCGTGAGCCACCGCACCTGGCCAATTTTTTGTACTTTTAGTAGAGACAGGGTTTCGCCATGTTGGCCAGGCTGGTTTTGAACTCCTGACCTCAAAGCAATCTACCCGTCTTGGCGACCCAAAGTGCTGGGATTACAGGTGTGAGCCACCACGCCCGGCCAATTTTTGTATTTTTAGTAGAGATGGGGTTTCGCCATGTTGGCCAGGCAGGTCTCGAACTCCTAACCTCAAGCAATCTGCCTGTCTTAGTCTCCCAAAGTGCTGGGATTGCAGGTGTGAGCCACGATGCCCAGCCCCAGTGGTGTATTTTTATAGTTGTCTTGGCACTGCTCAGCTGGAGAAAGAGGGGCTGATTGTGGACTCTGGGGCCACACAATTGCATATTGATCAGTTTCCGCTCACCAAGCACTACCTCGGCACTAGGAAGACTGTTGACCAAGAAAGATGAGACCTCTCTTCTCTCAGAACATTCCAGTGGATGCTGGGCCGTGGTGGCTCACGCCTGTAATCCCCAGCACTTTGGGAGGCTGAGGTGGGTGGATTACATGAGGTCAGGAGTTTGAGGCCAGCCTGGCCAACATGGTGAAACCCTGTCTCTACTAAAAATACAAAAAATTGGCCAGGTGCGGTGGCTCACGCCTGTAATCCCAGCACTTAGGGAGGCTGAGGTGGGTGGATCACCTGAGGTCAGGAGTTCGAGACCAGTCTGGCCAACATGGTGAAACCCTGTGTCTACTAAAAGTACAAAAATTAGCCAGTCATGGTGGCAGGCACATGTAATCCCAGCTGTCCGGGAGGCTGAGGCAGGAGAATCTCTTGAACCTGGGAGGTGGAGGTTGTAGTGAGCCAAGATCATGCCACTGCACTCCAGCCTGGGTGACAGAATGAGACTCCATCTCAAAAATAAATAAAAATAAATAAATAAAAATGTAAAAAAGACAAAAAATTAGCTGGGCATGGTGGTGCACGCCTGTAATCCCAGCTGCTTGGGAGGCCGAGACAGTAGAATTGCTTAAACCTGAGAGGCAGAGGTTGCAGTGAACTGAGATCGTGCCATTGCACTCCAGCCTGGGTGACAGAGTGAGACTTCACCTGAAATAAAAGAACATTCCAGTGGGGGAAACAAATGAACACACAGAAAAAGGAAAAGAAATAAAAGACTAGAGAGGGACGCAAGAAAGGGTTGGTGAAAGCAGCTCACGCCCATGGCAAGGCAGGGGAGAAGTGGGGAGGCAGCATTGGGTCAGCAGGTGGCGCTCATGTCAGGGGGCCTCCAGCTTTTTTCGTGTCCATACTTTTTTATATTTGTGTTTTGATTTCCAAATTTATAGGTAAATTCACACTTAGAAAATGGTAAACAAAGATATTATGCTTAAGAGTTTTCCTCAGTTTTCTTAAACAAACTGGGGTTGGTTGATTCTCTCCCTTTCATAATTATTACATTAAGGGAAAGAGGAGGGAAATAGCAGACATATATTTGAATCTTCTTTTTTTTATCTTCAGATAACTCCAGGAGGAAAAGTAGGGATGGGTCAGCATCTGAAGAGACCCAGTTTAGTGATGATGAATATAAGACTCCCCTGGCCACACCTCCTAACACCCCACCTCCCGAGTCAAGCAGCAGCAACGGAGAGAAAACACCTCCCTTTTCTGGAGTTGAGTTCAGTGAAGAACAGCTTCAAGCACATTTAATGAGCACAAAGATGTATGAGAGGTACTCGCTGTCATTTATGGACCTCCAGATCATGGTTGGACGAGTGAAAGACAATTGGAAGCATGTCCAGGATATTGACGTGGGACCAACACATGTGGTAGAGAAGTTCAACGTTCACCTACAGTTAGAGCGTCGATTGATTTATACTTCAGATCCCAAATATCCAGGAGCCGTGCTCTCAGGCAACTTACCAGACTTAAAAATCCACATTAATGAAGATAAAATATCTGCACTAAAGAATTGCTTTGCTCTCCTCACCACCCCAGAAATGAAAACTTCTGACACTCAGATTAAAGAAAAGATTTTTCCCCAGGAGGAGCAGCGGGGAAGTTTGCAAGACTCCGTAATGAATTTAACCCAGAGCATTGTGATGTTGGAGCAGCATACCCGCGAGGTTCTGGTGGAGTCGCAGCTCCTCCTGGCGGAATTTAAAGTGAACTGTATGCAGCTTGGTGTTGAGAGCAATGGCCGGTACATTTCTGTGCTCAAGGTGTTTGGAACCAATGCTCACTTTGTGAAGAGGCCTTATGATGCTGAAGTCTCCCTAACTGTTCATGGTTTGCTCCTGGTGGATACCATGCAGACATATGGTGCTGATTTTGACCTTTTGATGGCTTCACATAAGAACTTGAGCTTTGATATTCCAACGGGAAGCCTTCGGGATAGCAGGGCCCAGTCTCCTGTCTCTGGACCGAATGTGGCCCACTTAACTGATGGAGCTACACTGAACGACCGATCAGCTACTAGTGTTTCACTTGACAAAATTCTTACCAAAGAGCAAGAGTCCCTTATTAAGTTGGAATATCAGTTTGTGAGTTCAGAGTGCCCATCGATGAATTTAGACAGTACTCTTCAGGTGATTTCCCTACAGGTGAATAATTTAGACATTATCCTCAATCCAGAGACGATTGTGGAGCTAATTGGTTTTCTTCAAAAATCCTTTCCCAAGGAAAAAGATGATTTAAGTCCTCAACCTTTAATGACTGATTTTGAAAGAAGCTTCAGAGAACAAGGAACTTACCAGTCTACATATGAACAAAACACTGAGGTTGCAGTGGAAATCCATAGGCTGAACTTACTGCTTCTTCGGACAGTGGACATGGCAAATGGAGAGAAATATGGCAGAAAAATTGCAACTGCAAGTATAGGTGGCACCAAAGTTAATGTCTCAATGGGTAGCACGTTTGACATGAATGGTTCTCTCGGCTGTTTACAGCTTATGGATTTGACACAAGATAACGTTAAAAACCAGTATGTTGTCAGCATTGGGAATTCTGTAGGCTATGAAAATATCATCAGTGATATTGGCTACTTTGAATCTGTGTTTGTCAGAATGGAAGATGCAGCCCTCACTGAAGCTTTGAGTTTCACGTTTGTTGAGAGATCTAAACAGGAGTGTTTTCTCAACCTGAAGATGGCTTCTTTACATTATAACCACTCTGCTAAGTTTTTGAAGGAGTTGACGTTATCCATGGATGAACTGGAAGAAAATTTTCGAAGTATGCTGAAAAGCGCAGCCACCAAAGTCACCACAGTACTAGCTACCAAGACTGCCGAGTATAGCGAGATGGTATCGCTCTTTGAAACTCCAAGGAAGACTCGGGAATCCTTTATCTTAGAAGAAAATGAAATATATGGGTTTGACCTAGCTTCGTCTCATTTGGACACTGTAAAGCTAATCTTGAACATAAACATTGAATCACCAGTTGTTTCTATCCCTCGGAAGCCGGGGAGTCCTGAGTTGTTGGTGGGACACTTGGGACAGATATTCATCCAGAATTTTGTGGCGGGAGATGATGAATCCAGAAGTGACCGTCTGCAGGTGGAAATCAAGGACATTAAACTGTATTCTTTGAATTGCACCCAGTTGGCAGGTAGAGAAGCTGTTGGGTCTGAAGGAAGCCAGATGTTTTGCCCACCTTCCGGGTCTGGCAGTGCCAACAGTCAGGAGGAAGCTCATTTCACACGACATGATTTCTTTGAATCTTTGCATAGAGGTCAAGGTGAGGAGCATCAGTCTTTTGTTCTATTTTGTTTAATGATTGAAAACGCAGCTCACGGAGTCCTTTGCTTAAAACAGCAACAATAAAATCCTTTTCTTTTAGAATAATCCTCAGTTAATATTTAAGAAATCAAAGAGTTTTAATAGAATGCCTTGTAGTAGGTTGGCATGTTTTCACTCTTTTCCATTTAATGTCATATTTGACGAAACAGGAATTTACTTACTTTTATTTTTATTTTTTTGGTTTTTTGAGACGGAGTTTTGCTCTTGTTGCCCAGGCTGGAGTGCAATGATGCAGTCTCAGCTCACTGCAACCTCTACCTCCCAGGTTCAAGTGATTCTCCTGGCTCAGCCTCCCAAGTAGCTGGGATTACTTACAGGCACCCGCTACCACGCCCGGCTAATTTTTGTATTTTTAGTAGAGACAGGGTTTCACCATGTTGGCCAGGCTGGTCTCGAACTCGTGACCTCAGGTGATCTGCCTGCCTCGGCCTCCCAAAGTGTTGGGATTACAAGTGTGACCAACCGCGCCCAGGCAGGAATTTATTTTTTTGAAGTGTTCCAGCTTGAAACTATGAGTGCTCATTTACAGAGATGCTTCAGTGGATGGATGTTGTTAAAGTACTGTTTAATTTGGTCAAATATATCTGATTTTCTGTTCCCAAGCTGTAGATCCTTCCTAGTTAAATATTTTAGCCCAAGATGCCTCAAGGGGTTGATGTAAATAGTTTGTGGATATTATCTTCTTTAATATTCTGCCATCTTCTTCTATAATGGGTTGGTCCAGGGTTCTAAGAATAAAAGCTTATGTTTGTATTCTGGATCTGATCAGCTAAAACCAAACAGTCCAATCTGTTGGTCTTGGCACGCAGAGATCAGGTAAGCCCTAGAGCACGCCTTTATTTATTGGTGACGAAATTAATGCCTTTGAGAACTTACCCTTCTGTGGTCATCAGATGTTAATTCACTGATTTGTTTTTATACTTATCAAAAGATTGCTTTCTCTGCTTGGATAAAAGTTGTTTACTTAGAACTTGTATTGTCCTAGATTCTGATTTAGTCCTAATAAGAGGGATACATCTGTATCTGAAAGCTAGGTAAGGATGAATAATTTGGTTTGGAAAATGCCAGCTTGGGTGGCTCAGAGAAGCATAATGTAGTCTCTGGACTGGAATAATGTTCACCACATCGTGCTTTGAAGCTACCAAGTGGAGCATGTGATGAAAATATTGTTTCTTTTTTTGTGTAAATGTATCTTGTACCTCAGCTTGCTATGAGTTTTGGCCTCAGGATAGCTGTCAAGGTTTGCTCTCAATCATAGACCCCAGGTGCCAGGCTAACCTGCCCTCCTGGTCTAAGTGTAACTCATGGGCCATATTTTGTATATTCTACGTTTAATCAGCAGTAATGAAGTAAATATTAAGGTTTATGGTCTATCATTTTGTCTCTTTTATGCCAGCTTTTCACATCCTGAACAATACCACCATTCAGTTTAAACTGGAGAAGATCCCTATAGAGAGAGAATCTGAATTGACTTTTTCTCTTAGCCCAGATGACCTGGGAACTTCTAGCATCATGAAGATTGAAGGAAAATTTGTCAATCCAGTTCAGGTAAATTCATGTCAGGGCAGTTGAAGTCATATGTTTATATTAATACTCTATAAATATGATATATATTTATGTATATTACATGTTGGAAGGAATATATATTTTCAAAGATATATCACCCATGCATAATACCATTGTTGAAACCTTGTTCCAATAATTGTGGAATCCTTTTGTCATGGGGAATCCATCTTGTCAGCCTTTTTCATATGGAGGAGGGGTGGGTTATCTAGAGGAAGACGGCAGATTCTTAATTCCATTGACATTTAGAAATGGGGAAATGATTGCTTACAAAGTCAGAGTCTCCTTTCCCAGGAGGATATCATTCTTGTCACACTTAGACATACTTAACGCAGCCTGTGAAACATTGTGATCATCTGAGCTGTGGACAGATCCTTTCAACAGAGAATTAGTCCTGCCCTCTCTGAAATGAAATGGGCCAGGATAGGGATTTCTTTTTTTATGGGCATGCATGTATGTATACACCTTTTCTTTTTTTTCCTTCAAAAGTGTCATTTTCCCTGATTTCACAGGGACGAGAGCAAAGAGCAGTACATTATAAGACAGCAATGACAGGCAGGCTCTTAGGACGGTCTGTGGTCTGTGTCTGGCACAACAGTAGTTGGTCTGTGTCTGGCAGCTGCTCAGGAGTAACCCAGGAGTGCTGTTGATGGAGTGGGCCTGCCTTTTGACATTTGTGGTTCCTCCCAGGGGTCTCTGGGACCCCTGAGACAACTACTCCAAAGCTTTCCCTTCTCAGACTAAGCTTTTGCCCCATCAGTGGTAGCTACCAGGACAAATTTTTCACCTTAAATCTAGCATGTGAAGTAAATTCTATTGGATTATGTTGACTGACTTTTTTTTTTTTTTTTTTTTGAGACGGAGTCTCAGGCTAGAGTGCCAGTGGTGTGAACTTGGCTCATTGCAACCTCTGCCTCCCAGATTCAAGCAGTTCTGCTGCTTCAGCCTCCTGGGTAGCTGTGATTACAGGCATTCGCCACCACACTGGCTAATTTTTGTATTTTTAGTAGAGACGGGGTTTCACCATGTTGGCCAGGCTGGTCTTGAACTCCTTGCTTCAAGTGATCCTCCTGCCTTGGCCCCCGAAAGTGCTGGGATTACAGGTGTGTGCCACCATGCCCGGCCTATGTTGACTTATTCTTATGGTTACCATTGACTTAACTGTTGTTTTGATGAAAATCTTCAAAACGTTATTTTAGATAATTCTTTCATTAAAAATAATTGTTTAAGATAATTATCTGAATTCTTTAATAATTGATTAGTAATTTAATAATTTAATTTTTTAAAAAGTTGATTATGAAAGAATGTAGGCCTATACAAAAGTGGAATAGTCTAATGAGCTTTATGTGCCCATCACGCTGATTCCACTTATGAAGATTTTGCCACATTTGTTTTATCTATTTTTTTTTTTTTTTGGTGAAATATTTTAAGGTAAATCCCAGATGTCATGCCATTATCACCCCTATGTATTTAGAGTGTATTTCCAAAAACTAGGTGCTTCTTCTTACATAACCACAGTGGTATTTCATGCCTTACAAAATTAATGAGCATTCTTTGATACTATCTAGTCGATTTTCAGATTTCAGAAATATTTTGGATCATCTCAAAAATGTCTTTGTTTTGGGTTTGTTGGAATCAGGATACAGACAATTGGAAGCATTGCATTGGGGTGATACATTGTGTAGGTCTCTGTTCATCTAGTTTCCCTCTCTTTTTTGTCCCCCCATGTCGTATTTTGTTGTAGAACTAAGTCAGTTGTCCTGTGGAATGTCCCAATTTCTGGATTTGGCTGTTCGTGTGCTACTTAACTTGTTCTCCCACATATTTCCTGTAAAATCTATAGAACAGGTTTAGTTCTATAGGTTTGACTGGATTCGGGTTTCTTTTTCGGCAGGGGAGTTGGGAGGTAGACTTCAGGTAGGTGGTGCCGTATACTTCATATTACTTTATATCAGGAGGCACATAATCAGGTCTTTTTTCTCTCTTATTGATGTTAAAGTGGATAATTGTATTTAGGTGGCAAGAGCCTTGATTTCTCCATTGCAAAATTCCCTGTCAGTCATTCACATAATGGTTTATTCCACTAATGAACTTCGATGGCACACATTATTTAATTAGGGGTTACAAAATGGTCACTTTTTCTAATTCCATCATTATTTCTGTATCTATTGGTTGGAATTCTTCTGTTAAAAATTGCCCTTCATTAAATAAAAAACTTGCCTGAAAAATTTTTTTTTTTTTTTGAGACAGGGTCTTGCTCTGTGGCCCAGGCTGGAGTGCAGTGGCATGATCTCAGCTCACTGCGTCCTGCACCTCCTGGGCTCAAGCGGTCCTCCCACCTCTGCCTCCCAAGTAGCTGGGACTACAGGCCTGTGCCACCACACTCTGCTAATTTTGTATTTTTTGTAGAGACAAGAGTTTCACCATGTAGCCCAAGATGGTCTTGAACTCCTGGGCTCACACAATCTGCCTGCCTCGGCCTCTCAAAGGGCTGGGATTACAGACGTGAGCCACTGTGCCTGGCTGAAAATATTTTTAATAAGAAATTGTAATTAAAAATGAAGCAAAGGAGAAAGGAAACATAACGAATCATGGATCATCATCATTTTTATCTAAAAAGTACTGCCAGTACTAAACATTGGCTGTTACACTAACTGGTGATGATCAGCCAGTTTTAGAACCATGAACCTTGTTTCTCAATCCTGTGGTGTATCCACGCCAGACTTTTGTCAACACTCTTCAGTTTCTGCATTCATTTTTGTGGGGTCAGAAAAAGTGACTTTGTTGATTCAGGCATAATCCGCAGTACTTATTGAACTCTTATTGTACGTAGATTATTGTGTAGGGTGCTGAGGGAGGGCCTTGTGAACAGAAGTGGGGCAAAAAGAGGTAAGGACAGAAAATAAATGAAAAGAGATAGTCTTTGCTATCAGGTAACTTACAGCCTCATGTAGGAATCATGTAGCAACTGTAGACATTTATGGGCATTACATCTATGTGCATTAAATAATAGAGTAACTGAATTTTTCTCTTTTCAATACAGGTGGTGTTAGCAAAGCATGTATATGAGCAGGTTTTACAAACCCTGGACAATCTCGTGTACAGTGAAGATCTGAATAAGTATCCAGCCAGTGCTACCTCCTCCCCTTGCCCTGATTCTCCTCTGCCTCCCCTCAGTACCTGTGGAGAATCTTCTGTTGAAAGGAAGGAGAATGGATTGTTCAGCCACTCCAGCCTTTCTAACACCTCTCAGAAGTCATTGTCAGTGAAGGAAGTCAAATCATTTACTCAGATTCAAGCCACCTTTTGTATATCAGAGCTTCAGGTTCAGCTAAGTGGAGATCTGACTTTGGGGGCCCAAGGTCTTGTGAGCTTAAAGTTTCAGGACTTTGAGGTGGAATTCAGTAAAGACCATCCCCAGACTTTATCTATTCAGATTGCCCTGCGTTCTCTGCTGATGGAGGACTTATTGGAGAAGAATCCAGATTCTAAATATAAGAACCTGATGGTGTCTCGAGGAGCCCCTAAGCCATCTAGTTTAGCACAAAAAGAATACCTTTCTCAGTCTTGCCCCTCAGTGTCCAATGTGGAATATCCTGATATGCCTCGGTCTCTCCCTTCCCACATGGAAGAAGCTCCTAATGTCTTCCAGTTGTATCAAAGGCCCACCTCTGCATCCCGGAAAAAGCAAAAGGAAGTCCAAGACAAGGACTATCCCTTGACCCCACCTCCTTCTCCAACAGTGGATGAGCCCAAGATACTTGTTGGAAAGAGTAAATTTGATGATTCCTTAGTCCACATCAACATATTCTTGGTAGATAAGAAACATCCAGAATTCTCTTCCAGTTACAATCGAGTTAACCGGAACATTGATGTTGATTTTAATTGCTTGGATGTGCTGATCACACTGCAAACCTGGGTTGTGATATTAGACTTTTTTGGAATCGGCTCCACTGCAGACAACCACGCAATGAGGCTGCCTCCTGAGGGCATTCTACACAACGTGAAGTTGGAGCCACATGCCTCCATGGAGTCTGGACTTCAGGATCCAGTGAACACCAAACTGGATCTCAAGGTATCCTCAGTTCCCTTTGGCTCCCTTAAGCTCTAAAAATGGATTTGGGCTTGTTGATTTAAATACAAGCACTTTACATACTTTGGAAAATATCTCTTGTTGGCAGGGGAGCTATCTAGTCTTCTAGGTGTTTGCTACAAAAGGTAGACGTGAATATTTTGGGAAAGGTTTTACTGTAAATCCCATCTGGAGGCAGGGAAAATAAGTGGTTTAAGAATCTTGCCTTTCCTTTGAGCTCTATAATTCAGTGGAGTTACTTTGCTTCTCTGAACCATAGTTTCCTCATCTTCCATCATCTAAGATGACTAAATGAGGTGATTGTGGAAGGCACCTAGCAAAGTGTGTAATCTGTAATAGCAGCTTTAAAGTGTGGCTTTTGTTTCTGTCTCCCCATTCTCTCAGAACATTATTTGCTTGCATTGAGGGCAACAGCGTAACTGTTAAGAATGGTCTCAAAAGTTGGACTCCCTGAGTTTGAGTCCTGGTACTTTCACTGTACCCATATAGCTATGTGGCCTGGGGCAAACCACTTGGCCTCTTTTGCCCTTAATGTTTTCATGAGTAAACTGAGGATGTTCAGTGGTGCCCCCATCATAGGGTTGTTGTAAGGCCCTCCACACAGTGTGTGGCACACAATAAGGATTTAATGAATGGTAGCCATTATTATTTTTATATTACATGGATTACCATACTTATAACTTGTCCTTGATACTCATACTGTAAGTATTAAGAAAAAAAACCATAAAAAAGACAGCATTTGAGTTTAAGGCTATTCTGCTCTGTGTGATAGACCAGCAGGATGTGAAAGCAGTTAACCTGAATAGCCCATTTGAGGGCACATAGGCCTGCTGTCACTAGCACTCGTCCAGAGCCCTGGAACCCCGGCCGTGGCTGGTAACATTTGTGTGCCTCAAGGATGTTCTTTATCCACATGTCTTAGCATGTGTGGACTTGCACTTCCTGCTGGGGAGAAGTCAGGGAGGAGAATCACATTTTATCCTGTTGCCATTTTCTTATTTCCCATGCTGATAGTAGGCCTCATTCCTCTAGAAATGGAAGACATTTCAGGGTAGAGATGGGAAAGGACCAGCTTACCTTTCTTGTTCCGTGTCTGGTGAATGAATGACTTTCCAGTACTCCGAGGCCTCTGGTACCTTTGGTTTAGCAAGGTGGATGGAACCTGGAGAGGCGTTAGCCATTCCTTTGGGCTTCATGTGTCTGTACCTGGAACTTTATTCTTGCAGTGTCTGTGATGATCTGCGTCAGGAACTCTGGTGTTGAATATGCAGTGCTCCCAGAGGGCTTTGCCTTGATTGATGTGGCTGGTTCTACAAGGGAATAGGACTGGATAAGTGTTCCTCAACAATGCATTTTTTAAAATAAGAATTTTTGACAAACATTTTTATTGTGAAAAAATTCAGATACATCACAGAGAAACAGTATAATGAACCCCCATTTGCCCAGTCCTATAATTCATCACATTTACTTTATGCCTTTTCTTCTTTGCTGAAGTATTTTATTTTATGTATTTATTTATTTATTTATTTTGAGATGGAGTCTCACTCTGTTGCCCAGGCTGGAGTGCAGAGGCATGATCTTGGCTCACTGCAACCTCTGCCTCCTGGGTTCAAGCGATTCTCCTGCCTCAGTCTCCTGAGTAGCTGGGATTACAGGTGCGCGCCACCATGCCCATCTAATTTTGTAGTTTTAGTAGAGATGGAGTTTAATCATGTTGGTCAGGCTGGTCTCAAACTCCTGACCTCAAGTGGTCTGCCTGCCTCAGTCTCCCAAAGTGCTGGGATTACAGGAGTGAGCCACTGCGCGTTGCCTGCTGAAGTATTTTAAAGCAAATTCCAGATATATCATTTCACTCTACATACGTCAGTATTTATTTCTAAAAAAAACAATGGACATAGCACAATGCATTGTCACATCCAACTAACAAGAATTCCCTGGTATTTTCTAACACCAGTCCATAATCAGATTCTCTGATTGTCTCAAAAATACCCTTTTATTGGTGGATTGTAGAGGAATGAATGGTTTAAGAAACTTCTTGTCTTTCTATTCTGTTGGTCTCTATAATTCAGTAGAATACTGTGCTTTTGTAAGCCAAAGTTTTCTCATTTACAAAATAAGGAGAATTAAATAAAACGATGCATGAATTTCTTTCTTCCTTTCCTTTCCTCTCCTCCCTTCCCGTCCCCTCCCCTCCCCTCCCCTCCCCTCCCCTCCCCTCCCTTCCCTTCCTTTCCTTTCCTTCCTTTCCTTTCCTTCCTTTCCTTTCTTTCCTTCTTTTCGAAGGAGTCTTGCTCTGTTGCCCAGGCTGGAGTGCAATGGCATGATCTTGGCTCACTGCAGCCTCTGCCTCCTGGGTTCGAGCTATTCTCCTGCCTCAGTCCCTCGAGTAGCTGGGACTACAGATGTGTGCCACCACACCCTACTAATCTTTGTGTTTTTAGTGGAGATGGGGTTTCACCATGTTGCCCAGGCTGGTCTCAAACTCCTGGCCTCAAGTGATCGGCCTGCCTTGGCCTCCCAAAGTGCTGGGATTACAGGCATGAGCCACTGTGCCCAGCCTGATGCATGAATATTTTTGAATCAGGATCCAGGTCAGGTTCCATGTTACATTTGCTGTCATGTCTTTTAAATCTCTTTTAATTATAGTGTATCTGCCCCCCTCCAACCCCACCGCCTATTGACTTGTTACAGAAACTGGATTAGTGCCTTGTAGAGTGTCCCACATTTTAGGTTTGTCTGTTTTCTTGTTTGACTGTTTGACTTCTTTTATCCTCTATTTTAACAAGTGGATGTTAGCTCTAGAGACCCCATCAGATTCAGTTCAGCTTGGTAAGAACATGCCAGAGGGGCTGCTGAGTGCTTCCTGTTGCATTGAGGCAGGAGGCATACAGCGTCTGATCATCATCTGTTAGTGACACTAAGATTTGTGGGAAGAGCTGGTTCAAGTGGTGGTGGTGGTTGGATTCCTCCAAACAAAGCATTTTTAGACCCAGTGTACATGTTCTTTTGGTAAAATTAAATGACTAGAGGTTTTCATTATTTTTATTTTATTTTTTTGAGACAGAGTCTTGCCCTATCGCCCAGGCTGTAGTGCAGTGGTGCGATCTTGGCCCACTGCAACCTCTACCTCCTGGGTTCAAGCCATTCTTGTGCTTCTGCCTTCCAAATAGCTGGAATTACAGACACCTGCCACCATGCCCAGCTAGTTTTTCTATTTTTAGTAGAGACGGGGTTTCATCATGTTGGTCAGGCTGGTCTTGAACTCCTGACCTCAAGTGATCCTCCTGCCTCTGCCTCCCAAAGTGCTGGGATTACAGGTGTGAGCCACTGCATCCAGCGGACTAGAGGTTTTTAATTCCCCCATGATGATCTTGCCTTGAGATTCCTTCTGTGTCTGTGTCAGTGTCAGAAATCATACCGCAAGGGAACTGGAGTTCCCCCCACAAAGTCATTGCTCCAACTATAATAACCCATTGCTTTTTCTCTGTCTTCTTCTGTAAATGATTTTCCTTCTTCCTTTCCTTCTATTACATTCCTTTTTTCTTTTCCCATCTTTTTATCCTCCTGATTATTCATGCACCAGACATTTCCTGAGTACCTACTTTGTGGCAGGCACTGAAGACAAAGGGGTGAAGGCATGGTCCCTGCTGTTAGGGAGTGGTGGATGTGAATTGAAGATTAAATCTGCTCTCAGTCTTTTCCTCACTCCTTCCTTCTCTTCCATCAATGTTTTGTCCCCTGTGATGTTACTCAAAGCAAAAAAGGTTGTTGGGAACTGACTCAACAAATCCTAGACATATAAGATCTTTTTAATAGTTACAATTACAATATTGCATTATGAAATTTATTTGTTACAAAGAATGCTACTTCCAAGACCGGGGATTTTTTCTTCTATTTGTAGTTGTCCCTAGGAAAGAAAATCTTTGATTATGGCTTCTAGGTGAAGTCTCAGTTGGTTAATGGTGGGCTTCTATTAAATATTTGTTCAGAGGCAGTAAATGGGATTCTAAATCATATTTATCATTTTGTTTTGAAAAATTTATCAAAATGAGATTTAATGGATCTGTTTGAGTTACTATAGAATTGTATAATATTAATGATGAATGCCAAAATGAGAAAAATTGTTTTTATAATGTAAAGCATCTCATGAACAGAAAATAGACAAGGCAAGCATAGAGAAGGCACCACAGAAACTGAAATTTAGACTGTCCAGTCTCCGCCCTGTCCTCAGGTCGTGGTTTCTCTGGCTTAAGAAAGCTGAAGTGAAATTGGCATTGTTAAAAGCATTACCTTCAAGTTTCCCAAGCCTTTTTGCATTTTCCTTGATTGGTCTGCCGTTTTCCTGAAAGATACCTTTTCTCCCCAGTAATATTGGCCTTGCTTTATCTTGTCTGTTCCTAGGTTCATTCACTTTCTCTAGTGCTGAATAAGACCACCAGTGAGCTTGCCAAAGCAAATGTGTCCAAATTAGTAGCACACCTGGAAATGATTGGTAAGTGGTGGGGGGTGGAGGGAAGCAAACTTGCAAAATCTGGTCAGCATTTGAACATTGTGATCACAAATTGATTGTCCTCACGTGCTGAGTAAGGTGTGGCAGTGGCTTGATTGTGGTTATTAGTCTGGCCAGGATTCATGGTGGTGGTTCCCAAATGCTGGCTTATGGATCAGAATCATCTGGATAGCTTGTTAAAAGTGCAGGTGTTGGCACAGCCTCTTCCCTCCTCCTGTCTCTCATCTCCTTCCCAAGAATCTGATTAAGTTGAGATGGAGCCCTGGTGTCTATCTGTGTTTTCAACAGACTCTATCTAGGGTGCCCATATAACTTTTTTTTTGTTCAAATTGGGATATTTTTGAGAGTTAAAGGGGACATCATTAATATAATTACCCCTAGAAAACGGGCATACAACAGGGCTGTCTCTGGGAAACCAGAGGATATGACTGCATCTAGAGTCATAAATTGGGGGAGCTACCAGTAGAGGCCATGGTGTTATGCAGGAGGACATTGTAGCAAAGCTGGCATTCTTTATTCTGTGTTTTTGAGACAGGGTCTCGCTTGGTTGCCCAGGCTGGAGTGCAGTGGTGCAGTCTTGGCTCACTGCAGCCTCTGCCTCCTGGATTCAAGCGATTCTTGTGCCTCAGCCTTCCAGATAGCTGGAATTACAGGTGCATGCCACCATGCCCAGCTAATTTTTGTATTTTTGGTAGAGATGGTGTTTCACCGTGTTGGCCAGGCTGGTCTCGAACTCCTGACCTCAAGTCATCCTCCTGCCTCTGCCTCCCAAAGTGCTGGGATTACAGGTGTGAGCCACAGCACCTGGCCAGCATTCTCTCTAATGGGACTTTGTAAGTTAAAATTCTTAGTTGAATACAAGTGATCAGCTACATCAGGTTCTAAATAGTAGGATTTTAAAAAAATAATATTTTAACTTATTTTTTTAAACTATAGAGACAGGGTTTCGTCATGTTGGCCAGACTGGTTTCAAACTCCTGGACTCAAACCATCCATCCACTTTGGCCTCCCAAAGTGCTGGGATTACAGGCGTGAGCCACCGTACCCAGCCTTTAGTAGAGATTTATGAAGTGTGAAGTAAAACATTTTTCCTTCCCTAATTATCGAAGATTACAAAGCTCATGTTGATGCTGTAGTAAAAACAAGAATATCTTTTGGGGAAGGAATGAACTGAGGCTGAGGTTTCATGCCTTGTGCAATTATTTTAGAAAAGCTTCTTAGAGGAGATTGGCTTTTTTTTTTTTTTTTTCTTCTTACAGCGTATTCCTGTTAATGGCCTTTAAGATTGGTAAAAGCTTGGTTATTTTTGTTAGAAGACATTAGGTATCTAAAATAAGTATGTGGCTGGGCACGGTGGCTCACGCCTGTAATCCTAGCACTTTGGGAGGCTGAGGTCAGGAGTTTGAGACAAGCCTGGGCAACATAGTGAGACCTCATCTCTACAAAAATAGTAAAAATTAACCAGTTGTGATGGCCAGTGCCTGTAGTCCCAGCGACTCAGGAGGCTGAGGTGGTTGGATTGCTTGAGCCTGGAAGGTCAAGGCTGCAGTGAGCCATGATTGTGCCACTGCACTGTAGCCTGGGTGACAGAGTGAGACCCTGTCTCAAAAAATTAAAAAAAAAATTGTGTTTTCAATTCACTGGGAGCTGAACTAGCATGCCAAATATACCTTAGTAATTGTTTTATAACGATAATTATGGTAATAAATTTTGTTTTACAGAGGCAACAGTTCAGAATATTCCTTTTTAGTATCCATACAGTGTTAATAATGACTCATTATAGATTCACATTCTAGTCGTACATGTTTCAGTCACGTCTTCTTTCTTCTTTCCGCCTTCCAGAAACTTCACTCATATATCAGAGTAGTTTCAAATCTGTGTCTCCAGTGCCTATCTACCTCATTAATTTTGGTCTTTCATTAAATCATACTAAAACATGCTTAATGTTGCTTGAATACCTAACATGTTTCTGACACGTCCTCCTTTATTCTTTTATCCAGAGTATAATTAATAGACCTAATGATGTTTAATTCTAGTTAGTGGTCTCATCTCAGAAAGCATCAAGTTTCTGTCTGTATTTATAAAGGTTTTATCCTTTACATGTGTAATGTTGCCGGGCGCAGTGGCTCACACCTGTAATCCTAGCATTTTGGGAGGCCAAGGTGGGCAGATCACGAGGTCAGGAGATCGAGACCATCCTGGCTAACACGGTGAAACCCCGTCTCTACTAAAAATACAGAAAATTAGTCAGGCATGGTGGTGGGCGCCTGTAGTGCCAGCTACTCGGTGGGGCTGAGGCAGGAGAATGGCGTGAACCCGGGAGGCAGAACTTGCAGTGACCCCAGATCGCGCCACTGTACTCCAGCCTGGGCGACAGAGCTAGACTCTGTCTCAAAAAAAAAATGTAATGTTGCTGTATTATTTCAGTCCCCTTTGGACTTCTGCATTGAGACTTTTTTTTCCCTTTTTTGCATTGAGACTTTGTTTTAAATATTGCATAAAATATTTTTTGGGGTATATTGGAATATGAAAATTTGATTTTGAGGTTTGATTACAAAGTGAAAAGTCTGAGGCATGTGTATACCAGCTTTTGTTCCAGACATATTTAAGTTGTGTGACAAAAAAGGATACATAGTAATGTGTTCTAACTTTATCATCCCTAGAGGGAGACCTGGCCTTACAGGGCAGCATTGGGAGTCTGTCTCTAAGTGACCTCACATCCCATGGAGAGTTCTACAGAGAACGGTTCACTACCAGTGGTGAAGAAGCACTCATCTTCCAGACTTTTAAGTAAAAATGTCAATCTTTTTCTGACTTGATATTTTATCATAATACTTGCTGTTTCAGATTCTTGTTGGCTAGACCATGAAGAAAACTTTAAAAAATTTTTACCTTCTTAGAGGTGAAATTGAGAAGTTATGGTTATGAGGAGTTCTTCCTGACTTTAAATTTCATTAAAATGGATCTGTGTTGAAGTGGGCTACTTAAAGCTTCATAAACGGGGTATGAGTTAGGTGCGGTGGGTCATGCCTGTAATCTAAGCTCTTTGGGAGACCAAGGCAGATGGATTGCTTAAAGCCAGGAGTTCGAGACCGCCCTTGGCAACATAGACACTGTCTCTATAGAAGAAAAAAGCCGTCTGTGTGTGGTGGTATGCAACTGTAGTTCTAGCTACTTGAGAGGCTGAGGTGGGAGGATCCCTTAATCCCAGGAGTTGGAGCCTGCAGTGAGCCATGACTGTGCTACTGCACTCTAGCCTGGGTGACGAAGGGGGGCCTTGTCTCAACACACACACGCACACACACACACCCACCCACCCACCCCAGATAGGGTATGATTGAATACTTCTGATTATTAAAAGCCCTGGGCTCTCTTGCTGGTTTTCCACGAACTTGGTGTATGTCCTGAGACAAGTCATGCAGTCTTTGTGCATCAGTTTTTCTATATATTAAGGGGACTGAATCATTAGAACATTTCTGAGCTTCCATGTAGCTCTAAAAGTTCTGGCATGATTTCAGCCTCAGAAGGTTGTTGAGGATATGAGTTTATTATGCATTTTTGTTTATAAACATGATCTATATTGAATTGTTTCTATGTTAGATTTTAGAAAGGGATCTTCAGGCATGGCTGGTTATTAAAGAATGATTTTCTCAGGGCTGGGCGTGGTGGCTCACGCCTGTAATCCCAGCACTCTGGGAGGCTGAGGGAGGCAGATCACCTGAGGTCAGGAGTTTGAGACCAGCCTGGCCAACATGATGAAACCCCATCTCTACCAAAAATATAAAAATTAGCGGGGTGTGGTGGCGGGTACCTGTAATCCCAGCTAGTCGGGAGGCTGAGGCAGGAGAATAGCTTGAACCTGGGGGACGGAGGTTGCAGTGAGCCGGGATTGCGCCACTGCACTCCAGCCTGGGTGACAAGAGCGAAACTCCATCTCAAAAAAAAAAAAAAAAAAAAAAAAAAGCTTTTCTCAGAAAATAGGGAGTGTAAAATGGTGGTTTTCAACCCATTTCTTTTTCTTTTTTTTAATCTAAGAGGTATTAGAAAATATAGATGTCCAGGTCTGCCTCTACATATTCTGATTTAATTGGTCTAGGGTCATGCTCAGTCTCTTTTTTTTTTTTTTTTTTTGAGACGAGGTCTCACTCTGTCACCCAGACTGGAGTGCAGTAGTGTGATCTCAGCTCATTGCAACCTCTACCTCCCAGGCTCAAGCGATTCTTCCACCTCAGCCTTCTGTGTAGCTGGGACCACAGGCATGCACCATCACACCCGGCTAATTTTTTGTATTTTTGGGAGATAGGGTTTCACCATGTCGCCCAGGCTGGTCTCAAACTCCTGAACTCAGGCAGTCTACCGGCCTCAGCCTCCCAAAGTGTTGGGATTACAGGCGTGAGCCACCGTGCCTGGCCAGTGTGTGTGTGTTTTTTTAAATGCTAATGTTCAACCAAGGTTGAGACAAACTGTTTCAAGAAGATATCTGAGGGCTTTGTCATTTTTAGGGGGTTATATTGTACCCTGCTGAGAATGGGTTTGTTTGTGTTCTATACCTTGGTGTCATGACTCTAAAATAAATCCGATAATTAATGTAAAATTCTCAATTTCCCGCCTAGCCCAAAATAAGTACTCAGCAATGTTGGCTGACTGTGTCCTATTTAATAATATTTTTATGGCACCATGCTCCATTAAATTCAGAATAATTTGTAGAAGTCATCTAATTTATCTTCGACTATAGATTCCAGAACTCTTTGACTTACATTTGACTGAAGTAAACAGATGTCTTTCTGCCTCTAGAAGACAGTTTTTCCTAGAAACATTGATTCTGATGCCTAATTTTCTTTACCCATTAATTCATGGACTTATTTTTATTGTTTTTCACACATCCTCACAATCTTTGCCAGGAACATGGTGAGCAGGAATACTTACCTTTCAGGGCGGGGAGAAAGGTCAGAGCCTCAGGTGGCCTCTGAGTGACCTCAGTGCTAGAGCTGTCCACCTGTTTATACTCCTGGCTATCACACCTTTATCCCATCACAGAAGCTTACAAAAGGAGTAATTATTAGAGTTTGCTTTGTAAAGCCTAATTTTGGATTTCCATTTAATAATTAAAGCTGGTTTTAGGGAAGCCCCTAAACCAACCTGAGTTTTCTTGAAATACTAACTTGTGTCTTGCTGTTATCTGAGTCACACTTTTATCCCAATTTTTAGATATGGACGGCCTGACCCTCTGCTCCGGAGAGAACACGACATTCGCGTGAGCCTCCGGATGGCCTCTGTGCAGTATGTGCATACTCAGCGTTTCCAGGCAGAGGTGGTGGCCTTCATTCAGCATTTCACTCAGCTGCAGGATGTCTTAGGGCGCCAGCGAGCTGCTATTGAGGGGCAGACGGTAGGTAGCCTGGGCCCTCCAAGCTGCTTTTCCAGTTTGACTGACCAGTAGAACTTTTAGGCCTCTAGAGATGAATCTGGAAGAGTAAAGGTAATTTATCCTTGCTAATATGTTCTCCGTGTAGATTAGCTACAGACATCTTGTGTAATTGAAGAGCTTTATTCCTTATTTATTGTATCTCACTTAAATTACCTTCAAACTTTAGCTTTCACTTTCTGTAAAAAAAAAATAAGGGAGGTTTACAAAGAACACTTAAGACTGCTGGTCCCTTTTAGGACTTCAGTGGGGATGTTTCTCTTGGAAAGTGGTAGGTTTTTTCTAAATGCAGTAGATCAGAAGTTCTAAACTGAGTTCGTGGCCCCCGTGGGGTCCTGGTAGTTTATTCATGGCACATCCTAGGCCAAAGGAAACACCAAATGGTATTTCCGTTTACAAAGTAAGTCAGTCTAAACAACAAGTACATATGTCCTAACAACTTAGTAGGTGTTTGAAAAAATAATAACACATAAATGGAAAGAATAATATTTTATTTAATTCTTAAGTAACCACAATGACTGGTAGGAGGTATGTGCCTGTTAGGTATTGCATAACTTCTCAAACTTGGGATCAGGTTGGACATTACCACCCTCACTTCCTGTCCACATTTATCTTCTTATGGTACTTGCTTTTTCTCACAGCAACCGCTGAAGACCCAGCTTCGCAAAGATAAGACCTTACTGAAAGGAGTATCGAATGATCTATTATTGAATGCCAACTACCACAAGCTAGTAGTTAGTGCAGTGTCTGGCAGATGTTGTTTTTCCTTCAAAAATTTAAAATGTCCTGGCAGCCGGGCGTGGTGGCTCACGCCTGTAAATCCTAGCACTTTGGGAGGCCGAGGCGGGCAGATCACGAGGCCCAGAGATCGAGACCATCCTGGCCAACATGACGAAACCCTGTCTTTACTAAAATACAAAAATTAGCCGGGCATGGTGGCACGTGCCTGTAGTCCCAGCTATTCGGGAGGCTGAGGCAGGAGAATCGCTTGAACCTGGGAGGCGGAGGTTGGAGTGAGCCGAGGTGGTGCCACTGCACTCCAGTCTGGCGACAGAGCAAGACTCCGTCTCAAAAAAAAAAAAGTCCTGACAGCTGCAAGCCTTTGCCACCCTGTGGTGTCTCAGTGCAGTTTGGGAACCATAGAAAATAACAATGTACTTTTGTAACAACGTGTTATTTTTCCTTTTTTAAAAAAACTTTATGGCCAGGCGTTGTGGCTCACATCTGTAATCCCAGCACTTTGGGGGTCGAGGCGGGCAAATCACTTGAGCTCAGGAATTCGCGACCAGCCTGGGCAACATGGTGGAATTCCGTCTCTACAAGAAATACAGAAATTAGCTGGGTGTGGTGAGGCATGTGTCTGTAGTCCCAGGTACTTGGGAGGCTGAGGTGGGAGGATGGCTTGAGCCCAGGAGGTGGAGGTTGCAGTGAGCTGAGATCATGCCACCTGCACTTCAGCCTTGGTGACAGAGCCAGACCATGACTCAAAAAAAAAAAAAAAAAACAAAACTTTATTAGGTAAAAGATTATAATTTAATAAATAGATACTTTGTAGTGGCAGCATTTTTAAAAATTACATTTTAATTTAAATATAAAATGTTTGACTTGGTAGATATTGATTTGGTACAGTAGCAAAGTGAAAAAGGGCATTTGGAGAAAAGTCTCCTCAATTATTTTTCTCCAACTGTCTAGTTTCTCTCCCTGGAAGCAACGAGTGCTGTCGGTTTCCTGTGTATCTTCCAGAGAATGTATTTTTAAAAAATATACAGGTAGCATAATCAAATGATAGAAAATCTGGAAAAAAGAATCATACTAGTATCTCTGCACTATAGCATGTTTTAATTTGTTTCTGTTGTTTTCTATACATTTTTCTCTGAATTTACTCATGGAATATATAACCTTTTTTTCTTTCTTTAACAACTCAAAAAAAATTTAGCATTTTACACCTATAAAAGATTATCTGTAGCATGTATATATGTCACAGAGTATCATAATAAGATGAATATCTGTGAACCCACCTCTAACTGAAAATTAAAGCATCAGGAAGACAGCTGCCTGCATATGCTGTGTTCCTTCCCTATTCCGTTACCCTGTCAACTCCTCCTGTAACCACTCTGGTGATTTTTGGGTCTATAAGGTCCTTTAAAATTAAAAAGAAAAAATTCCTAAACGGTATCTTTTGCTTTGCTTGTGATCTTTATAAAAATGGTATTAAACCGTATTTAATGTTCCTTGACTTGCTTTTTCCCCCACTTAGTGTGTTGATAAGATTCATTCATATTGTTACATACGATAGCATTTATTTTCACCATTGCATTTCATTCTGTGTATAAATGATTTATCCATTTTCCTTTGGAACACTTGGGCTGTTTACAGTGTTTAGCTCTTGTGTACTGTGAGTCCTGATGCACATACTTGAGACTTTCTCTGATCTCTGAGATACCTGGCAGTGGAATTACTGAGCCATAGGGTGTGCGCACATTTCTCTTCACCAGATAAAGCCAGATCGTTTTCCAAAACAGCTGTCTCAATGATAGTCTCCCATCAGCAGTGTATAATAATTTCTTTTAATTCATATCTTTGCCAACACTCTTATTGTCAGACTTTTTATTTGATATAAAATGATATTACATTTATGGTCTGCATATGCTTTTATAAAATAATTTAGATTGAGAAATGGCATACAGTGTATCAAGTATGTAAAACACAGTAATTTTATACATGCACTTTTAGAATCCAGCTATTTTTCCTAGCCTTTTTTAGAATCTTTTTCCATCTTGCTTTGCATTTTTCATAGATATCCTATGTAGCAACTATATAATCTATTAGTTTAACCATTTTCCTATTTTTAACATTTAAATTGCTTTCAGCTTTTCATTCTTATGACTAATGCTTCCATGAATATCTTTACAGAAGTGAAGTTTTTTTTTCACTTTTTGAATTATGTTTATAGTATTGATTCCTACAAATGGTACTGTTTTATCAAAGTTATGAACATTTTTGTGACTTTCAATACAACTCTGCTAAATGTTTTCTGTTAGAATTGTGTGCATTTAAAACAGTTATTTTTACCTGTGTGGTTGAAACAGTGGTAAGTCTTATGGTGGTGAATCATTTGGGTTAGGAAATGAGATACTTGTATATTACTGAGTAATTGGGTTTAACTTCCTGGGTTAAGCAGAGTTGAACAATAAGTCTCAAGTTTTGCTTTATCAAATTATATAAGACAAGTAGGAGGTTAAAGGAATGTCTTTCTATTTTGAACATTGTTCAATATGTAGGCTTTGAAGACAAGCTGATCTTCTCAAGAATCTTTAATTCTAGCTGTTTGAATTAGGTTTATATAGAGCTAAGATCTACTTTTATTTGTTGATAAGATTAAGAGGCTATTTTGTTTGAAATTTAAATTTCTTTCACCTTGTATTGGTGACACGTGTTTTTGACATGTAGCTGGGTTTTTATTCCTACATTTTCTGAGGTCTGTAAATAATGATTCAGTGGAACTTTGAATTTCTTTGTATTCTTAATGTTTGAAATTTTAAGAGTATCAGTTATACCAGATGTGTTTGGCCAAATATAAATTATTTCCCATATATTTTACCCCAGAAGTATGATGCAGTTTTCCTATGCCTTCCACTTTACATGTAACCTCTTATATTTGTTACACTTCTTCATTCACCTAGCAACTGGTATTGTAAAGTAATGCTGTGCGTTAGAAATCTTGGGACAAATATCTTGAGTGGGTTTTGCTTCCATTAGCTATGTGACCATCAGGGAGTTATTTTTCTTACTATTCTTCCCTTGACTCAGTTATAGTAGGAATATGGAGATAGCAGAATTAAGTAGCCTGTACTTTTGGCAATAATTATTTATATTAATGATGCTTTGGAGTTTTCAAAGTGCTTTCCTACACATTATCTCATTTGATCCTTGTAACAACCCTGTTTGTTCATTTCTTCAGTAATTTAGGAATGAGTGTGTCATGCAGCTTGCCAGGTGCTAGGAACAGAGTGGAAAACAAGAAAGACAAGGTCATTGCCTTCATGGAGTTTATATTTCAGTGGGAGGATATAATCAAGGAAAAAAAGATAATTAGTTATGATAATACCTAATGAGGCGGTGGTCAGCAGATGTGTTACTTTCATTTTATAAGTGAGGAAACATTGTTAACTCTTAGCCCTGGTTGTCTGGCTCATGATTCAGTGTTTTTTCCATTAACATATAACTGAACGCGTGTTCAAGATGTAAGTGCTAGTCAGGATGCCTGTATATTTATAAATACATAGCTGTGTGTACAGGAAAAAAAGACTGAAAAGATATATGGTGTTGATGTGGTAATAATAATAGCTGTTACATTTTCACCTCAGTTTTTGGGTGTATTGTCTCATTTAATCCCTACACCTCTTTGAGGTAGGGCTTATGGCTTATTATTATTCCCATTTTATAGATAAGGAAACGGAGGCACAGAGACTTTAACTACTTAACCAAGATAACCAAGCTACTAAGTGGCCAGGGGTTTATTAGTTTTATCTTTTAAAATAACCAACTTATTCAGGCCTGTATTATGGCCGAGGCATACTCTCAGCCAATAGACCACCTGTTCTTATAAAGAGGATATGTTCTGGGCTGGGCACGCTCACACCTGTAATCCCAGCACTTTGGGAGGCCAAGACGGGTGGATCACATGAGGCCGGGAGTTTGAGACCAGCCTGGGCAACATGGTGAAACCCCATCTCTCCTAAAAATACAAAAAATAGCTGGGCGTTGTGGCACGTGCCTGTAATCCCAGCTACTCGGGAGGCTGAGGCATGAGAATCTCACTTGAGCCCGGGAGGTGGAGTTTGTAGTGAGCTGAAATTGTGCCACTGTACTCCAGCCTGGGCAACACAGCAAGACTCTGTCTCAAAAAAAAAAAAAAAAAAAAAGTATGTTCTGTGGTTTTTGGGTGCAGTCATATTCTATAAATGTTTAATTGATTTTTCTCTGATTGTCGGTTTCCTATATCATTGACTTACGCTTTTTATTTTCTTCCTTCTACTTCAGATTTAATTTACTTTTCTTTTTCCAGCTTCTTAAGGTGGAAGCTTTCAATTACTGATTTTTAAGTCTTTATTGCTTTCTAAAGTCATGGTGTAAATTTCTCTCTAAGCATAGTTTTAAGTGTATCCCACAAATTTTAATGTATTATGTCTTCCTTATCATTTTAGTGAAAACATTTTTCTGTTTCCCTTGTGATTTCTTCTGACCTAGGGGTTATTTAGAAGTGTGTAGTTTACTTTCCAAATATTTGGGGATTTTCCATTATCTTCTTGTTACTGACTTCCAGTTTAACTCCATGGTGGTCATAGAATATGCTCTGTATGATTTTAATTGTTTTATAAACTCACGAAACTTTTGGGAACCTGAGGTTATTTGGTGGTAAAATTAGGGAATTAATTATCCTCTGAGTCAGTTTTCCTTCCTCTTTCAGGTGAGAGATCAAGCCCAGCGCTGTTCACGGGTTCTCCTGGATATTGAGGCTGGTGCTCCCGTTCTCTTGATCCCAGAAAGTTCCAGATCAAATAATCTGATTGTAGCAAATTTGGGGAAGTTGAAAGTCAAAAATAAGTTTCTGTTTGCTGGTTTTCCTGGCACCTTTTCCCTACAAGATAAGGTGAGCAATCAGTATCCATTTCCTTTTCCGTTCAGCTAGTATTTGATCACTAATTGAAAAATTTGTATGCTGCTGTAAGATGATCCATAATTGCTATTACTTTTGTAGGGTATGTGGCTTGAAGAATTTTTTTTGACGTTTTATTGATATTTCAATTAACCTTATGAATTGAGGTAGTGTAAATTATAACTCTTAGGAAATGTAGGTAGTAGAATTTTTTTGACATTTTATTGATATTTCAATTAACCTTATGAATTGAGGTAGTGTAAATTATAACTCTTAGTAAATGTAGGTAGTAACTTGTTTTAGCAAACAAACCAATGGAATCAACCTTCCATCTTTTTATAATGCTTTCTTTATATAAAAGCATTCCTTCTATAATATAAACGTTTTAGACTCTGTGGCTTTTTTTCAGAGGACGTGATTGGCCCATGGTTTACTTGAAGCCATTTAAAAATGTCTTAATAATAACATCTATACAGTATATTGCTTTACAGTTTTAAATTACTGTGGCACCTTTTTTTTTTTTCAACTTTTGTTTTAGATACAGGGGGTACATGTGCAGGTTTCTTAGATGGGTATATTGCACCCAGATAGCATAGTACCCAATAGGTAGTTTTCCGACCCATTCCCCCCAACCCCCTGACTCCGCTCTAGTAGTTGATGTTAAACAAGTAAACGTGTTTCCCTGAGTTTTGTGAGCTCTCTTAGCAAATTATAGAACCTTAGGAGGGTATCTGTTGTTCTCATATTTATGACCATCCATGAATACTCAATGTTTAGCTCCCACTTACAAGTGAGAATATGTGGCATTTGCTTTGCTTTTTTTTTTTTTTTTTGAAACAGAGTCTCACTCTGTTGCCAAGGCTGGAGTGCAGTGGCACTGTGTCGGCTCACTGTGACATCCGTCTCCTGGGTTTAAGCAATTCTCCCGCCTCAGCCTCCCGATTAGCTGAGATTACAGGTACCAACCACCACACCCAGCGAGTTTTTATGTTTTTAGTAGAGACGAGGTTTCACCATGTTGGCCAGGTTGGTCTTGAACTCCTGACCTCAGGTTATCCACCCGCCTTGGCCTCCCAAAGTGCTGAGATTACAGGCATGAGCCACCATGCCCGGCCACATTTGCTTTTCTGTTCCTGCATTAATTCGCTTAGGATTATGGCTTCCAGCTCCATCCATGTTGCTGCAAAGGACATGATTTCATTCTTTTTTATGGCTGTGACTTATCCATTTCTCATAACAGTGTTTGGAGGTAATTAGGATGAGGACTGTTGTTATTTGTGTTTTACATTGGGGAAACTAGGATTCTTTGAGAATAAACAGTAAAAATGGAAACACCTAGTAATTCACAGACCCTTAAAGCTGAGAGGACCTTTTAGATGGTCCGATTAGTCCCCCTTCATCCATTTTTGCATTTGAGGAGACTGAGTGACATTTCTGGAACCAGAGATGAGGCCTTGTCATTCTTGGTGTGTGTTTTCATCATTCCTTGCTGGTTTCCACAGCAGCTCTTCAGTCTATTTGCTTATTCCTTGCAAACTCGTTTTAGTGTGTCAGAAAAGCACTTACTGAAATTCCCAGCTACTTATGCCTATTTTTAGTATAATAGCTAATAACGTAGGGAGAGAGATGGCCTTTGAGATGTAGGTAAGATTTGATTGTAAGATTTAAAAACTGCCGAAAATAGCAATACATAGCTGCCATTTGCTGAATGTTTATTATACATCAGCCAGTGCTGTGCTCTTTACATATAAAAGGAAACAGCTCCCAATGCTTCTGACACCAGATGTGTTGGGTTTTCCCCCATACTAACCATTTTCCGACTGTGCAGATACCAACTTGGCTATAATTTAATTATGACATTAACCACTTGGAGTTAGCATGAGACCCCACAGGTCCCTAAAGACTGCTCCCCACTCAGACACCAGTCACAAGTCCAGGTCTCCTGTATGTCTGACAGACTAGCTATAAGCTTGGGGTTCCCACAATGCCTCCTGAGGTTCAGTAATTTGCTATAGTGGCTCATAGAACTCAGGGGAACACATTTACTGGTTTAGCATAAAGGCTGTAATAAAGGATACAGCCAGATGAAGAGGTGCATAGGGCAAGACCCCGCAGCGTCCCGAACACAGGAGCTTTTGTGCCATGGAATTGGGGTGCTCCATCTCCTGGACTGCGGATGTCTTCACCAACCTGAAATCTCTCTGGACCCCATTGTTTAGGCTTTTAATGGAGTCCCCATTACATGGGCGTAATTAATTAAATCATTGGCCATTTGTGATTAGACTCAATCTCTAGCCCCGCTGCTCTCCCTGGAGGCCTGGGCACTGAAACTGAAAGTTCCAACCCTCTAATCACACGGTTGCCTGTACTTCCAGCAACCCCCATTCTAAAGCTATTTAAGGGTTTTTAGCCATCAGTTATCTCGTTAACATACACAAGGACATTTTATCACTCTGGAGATTCCAAGGGTCTTGGAAACTCTTGTGTCAGGGACTAAGACCAAATACAGTTATGGTCCCTTAGCTACAGGGAGATACTTGGAAGAATGATGCATCCTTAGGTGATTTCCTTGCTCTGTGATCATCATAGAGTGTCCTTACACAAACCGAAATGGCTTAGCCTACTGCACACCTAGGCTCTGTGCTATAGCCTGTTGCTCCTAGAATACAAGCCTGTATAGCACAGTACTGTGTTGAATACTGTAGGCAGTTGTAACACCATGGTTAAGTATTTGTGTATCTGAACATATCTAAATATAGAAAAGATACAATAAAAATACTGCATTATAATCTTATGGGACCATCATAGTATATGTGGTCTGTGGTTGACTGAAATGGCTTTATGCGGTGCATAACTGTATTTGTTTGTGGTAAATCTTTACTTTGAGGCCATACTAAAATTTTTAGGAGGAAATCAGTTCTAGCCAGATTGTGTGACCAAGTTCACCAGGACCATTTTTGTTTCTCTATCCTTCCTAAAAAGGTAATGGACAGAATTTCCTTATCAGATATATCTATATATGGATTTACCAGCAGACCCTGAAGTTAGCCTTGGCAGAAGAATGGCCAAAATACTTAAGAAATTTTTGCAAAAGTGTTCCTATTTTTTAAGCCAAATAATAGCACAGAGTTTGTGGCGTTTTAATGAAAAAAATTTCCCTGTATTTGTTTTTGAGGATTTGATTTTAAGTGGCAGTGCATACAAGGAGCGCTTTTTCTTCAAGGTATAATGTGCTTTTTTTGCAACCTGACTATTCTGAAAAACCTTATGGGATTCAGCAGTCAATCCACATTCGCATGCTTTAAAAAGAAAATTAAAACCAACCCTTTAAAATATCTCATTACTTGAGAAAGCCTGCTTATTAACTTTTTTTTTTAAGTGTTTGAATTACTTTCATACTATGTAAAGACGTTGTTTTTAAGGCCCATTGAAAAGAATTCCTTCTTTTTTTTTTTTTTTAGCCCTCACTAGTACGTTCTTGGTGATCTTATTTTATATCCTTAAATCTTAGAAAAACTATCTTACTGGGTACCAGTGATTGTTCTGTAGAATTCCATAAGGGCTGTTTGGAGTGTGTCGCTTGTTCAAGTATTTGTAAGCAGATAAACACATCTGTGAAGTTCACCTCCCCATGCATACAGTTAAATATAATTGATTACAGTCTATATGAAATGAATAATTACCTTCTTCACCAGCCATCATTTTGTATTTGCATTTGCCTTTGAATACATTTGCATGTGTGAGGTTTGTCTAATATGCATTCCAGTGGTTAAAGAACAGGAAATAATCCTGAAATCAAAGCTTGGAGACGGGTTATTTGCCCTTGAGTTCCAGGACTCCTGTGTGTTTGGAATTGTTTTACATAAATCCATGTCTTAATGAGTACAAGATTGAGTTTTTTTGCATATGCTTTTATTTCACTTTTCTCAACCATAGCTTATGCTTAAACCACAATTTCTAAGTCAAAGTCTTTGAAAAGCTTTGGGTTAATCTTCTCAAGCCACTGATTTGTTTAAACCAACTACAGAGAGGATGTAGAGATGAATCAAATGAAAGGGCAACAAACACTTTACAGAGTTTAAATAAACTAAGTGAGAGGGAAAGGTTTTAATGTTGAAATACTTAAATAATGACATTTACCTAGTAATCTGCCTTGCAAAAAAAAAAAAAAAATTGCAGAAAGCAAGAGCTAGTTTCTTTTACTTGTAATTACTACTTGAGAGAACTGTGAAAGGGAGCAGTGTTTTTGTATTCTTTTCCAAAGCTGAGAGGAGTCAACATAAAGGCAGCCCTAGGGGGAGAGACATCCTTCCTCTCCTCCCAGATGCGGTTGAGAATGGCAAGATGGGAACCATGATGCTACGGGAGCTGTGCAGACATGTAGCTCTGAGGCCTCCATGAAGAAGCCCTGGGAAGCTTAAAAGTCAATTATTGAATTATTCTGGTGAAATAGATTTTCCTCTGTTAGCAGTTAACCAAATGAAGGTACTAAGTGTGTAAGAAAAGAGTAGTATTTTCAATAGAACTACTGAATCATTTTATTCTCTGTTAGCCCTTCTTAATTTGTATGTCCTTGAGCAGAAACATCATAGGAATGGCTGGCCTCTTTTGTTTTCCATTTTGTTTTCATTTCTACAGTTACTTAGATGGGAAATGTAAACCCATGAGGGGAGACATCTAGAAAGTACAAACACATTGGAGCCATGTTGCCATTAGATGTCTTTTCTTAAAACAATATGCCCCTCCCCAAAAGCAAAGCAACAAACTGTCATATAGCTGAGAGACTTGCTTTTGCTGCATTTGACCTTGATTAAACCACTTGAAGCAATTGGCATCTTCACATTTGCTCTTGAGCCAAAAGATGGTATCTTCCTGCAGAAGTTTTCAGCAAGTATTGAACTATATGTAACATCTCTGCTGATAATTTTTTGTGGCAGTAAATGTCGTGATCCTGGTAGCCTCTTGTTTATGGGATCTGGGAGGCTGAGGGAAGTATAAGTATTATAGAGTCTTTGAAGACCCTAGGGACTGGGATAGGACTTTGGAGATATTAAAGATAGAGTTCCACCACCAGTGCTGCCCCCTTCCCATTTCCTGCCTTCTAGTTTTATTTTGTTTCTTCCCAGGAATCTGTGCCTTCAGCTTCCCCAACGGGTATTCCCAAACACAGTCTGAGGAAAACGACAAGCACGGAGGAGCCCAGGGGAACCCATTCCCAGGGGCAGTTCACGATGCCTCTTGCTGGAATGAGCCTAGGAAGCCTGAAGAGTGAGTTTGTGCCCAGTACCTCCACCAAGCAGCAAGGGCCGCAACCCACACTGTCTGTTGGCCAAGAGTCCAGTAGTCCAGGTAAAAGAGGAGAAAAGCTACATAATACTGAAGGTGGGGAAATTCACAGGACTGTTGAGGAAACTGAGGGGGGCGGGCATTGTGTTCAAGCAAATGTTAACGAAGAGATAGCATTTCTTTAACGATGATGAGATTCTGATTTTGCTTTACAAGGTTTAAGAGTTTTGGGTGTAGATTTATCATTGGATGACTTCTAAAGTAGGGTTAAATTAGCACGATATAGTGTAATTAAAGAGATTTTTAGATAGCCTATTAGGACTTTTTTCTTATAGGTGAAAATAGTTGCCACCAGATAGTGATAGTATAAGTAGAAAGAGTCCTGCATTCTGCAAGCCACTACCCAGACACTGTCCTTGCAAACCACTAAGTCTAAAGAATATAAAAGAACACATTAAAAAATATTAGCGTAAATTAGGCAACAACAGAAATGCTGTAGCACAGAGTTTAAAAGACATGAACCATCTGGTTATTGGTGTTCTTCTCTCCAATATAAGAATTAGTCATTCCAAATGAGAACATTATTTTGGAGGCTTTTCTGGTTTTATGTATTTTTTTTCCCCTCGAGACAGGGTCTCTCACTGTCTCCCAGGCTAGAGTGCAGTGTTGTGATCATGGCTTACTGCAGCACTGACCTCCTGAGCTCACTCGATCCTCCCACCTCAGCCTCCTGAGTAGCTGGGACTACAGGCATGTGTCATCACACCCAGCTAATTTTTTTTGTGTGTGTGTGTGTTTTGTAGAGATGGGGTTTCACTATGTTGCTCAGGCTGGGTCTTAAACTCCCGAGCTCAAGTGATCCTCCTGCCTCGGCCTCCCGAAGTGCTGGGGTTACAGGCATGAGCCCCCGGGCCTGGCCTCTTTTCTGTTGTTAAATGTGTTCTGGATGAGTCATGTGCCCGATAAGTGGGAGCTGCTCTGAGCTGCTAGAGACAGAGGCAGAATATGATGAGCTGCAAAGATCAGTCCAGTGTGATGAGACTTTGCAAGATGCAGGACACTAGCTGAGAGAGGCTGCTGAGTGTCTTGTTACATAGATCCGAGGAATTGTTAGCTCTCTCTGGTACCTTACAGTCCTAGAGGTGACAGGAAAGTGGTTTTATTATGTTGATCATTTAACAAGATAATTTTCATCACCATAGTAGTAGTTGTGAAACACTATGTGCCAAACATTGTGGTGCATTATTTACATTAATTATTTTGTTCACATTACACTCCTGCAGGGTTTTTATTTTTTTATTTTTATTTTTATTTTTATTTTTTTGAGATGGTGTCTCGCTCTGTCACCCAGGCTGGAGTGCAGTGATGCGATCTTGGCTCACTGCAAGCTCCACCTCCCGGGTTCACGCCATTCTCCTGCCTCAGCCTCCCGAGTAGCTGGGACTACAGGTGCCCGCCACCACACCCAGCTAATTTTTTGTATTTTTTAGTAGAGATGGGGTTTCACCGTGTTAGCCAGGATGGTCTTGATCTCCTGACCTCGTGATCCGCCACGATTTCACAGATGAAGAGGCAAAGGCTTGCAGAGATTGGGTAACCTGACCTGCCCAAGGTTATGAGGTAGTAATGGAAGAGTTGGACTACGAATTTTGGCAGTCTGACTCCAGAACCGAATTGTAACTGAACATGATACTGCTTGCCAGTCTGTCTGCATGCACATATAGAACACAGAGGGGGCTGCACCTGAGGGCCACTCAGCATATGGTGCTTGCCGCCACTGATGTTATGACGTCTGTGATGATTAGGAACAAGGCCAGTCTTACATATGTATTGGTGGATGCCTTTAAGAAGTGATTTGGGATGTTTTATAGAAAGAATGTCTCTTTTTTAACAGTATATCTCCTACTGATTTGCTATATGTTTCTGAAATTTCACTATTAATGATACATTGTCTTGGATTAAGACAGTGGTTTTCACAGTTTCCATGTAATCCTAGGATTCCATAGCAGTACCCTAGAGCAGCAGTCCCCAACCTTTTTGGCATCAGGGACCAGTTTCATGGAAGACAATTTTTCCACAGACAGGGTTGGGGATGGTTTCAGGATGCAACTGTTCCACCGCAGATCATCAGGCATTAGATTCTCATAAGGAGCACAAAATCTAGATCCTTCTCTTAGGCAATTCCCAATAGGGTTTGCACCCCTATGAAAATCTAATCCCACTGCTGATCTGACAGTAGGCAGAGCTCAGGTGGTAATGCTCGCTGACCTCCTACTGTGAGTACCCGTCTGTGGCCTGGGGGTTTGGGACCCCTGCCCTGGAGAATCTCGAAAGCCTGCTTCATTCACTTTCCTTACCCCCTTCTAGCAGATCAGCTCTACTTTTATCTATTCCATGTATTTATCAATGTAATTAACTAATAAAAAACTCATTTTTTCAGTGCCCACGTAATGCCAGGTGTTATGATATTTTATTCCCTAGTATATTAACATGCTGTTAGACATGGCTCCTCTTGCAGTGCTACTTATAGACTAATGAAAAAGACATTGAGCATTTAAATATTGATAGATTATAATAAATGTTATCATGGAAAAGACAGAAGAAGAGAGAAGACTGAATTTAGATGAGATGGGAGGGCCATGCCACCTGTAAGGCTGTTGAGGTAGCAAAGAGCTTGGCATTTTGGGGGTAACAAAGGACAGTAAGCCTGAGGCCTAGTGAGCAGGAGAGAGAATGGCTTGAAATGAGCTTGGGAAAGAAGGCAGTGGGCTTGTGCAGGGCCTTGTAGGGATTTGGGGGAGTTTTACAGAAATAATTTTGTTTCTTTTTTGTTTTGAGATGGAGTCTTGTTCTGCCCAGGCTGGAGTGCAGTGGCGTGATCTTGGCTCACTGCAACCTCTGCCTCCCGAGTTCAAGCCATTCTCCTGCCTCAGCCTCTTGAGTAGCTTGGATTTGGGCGCCCAACACCACCCCTGGCTAATTTTTATATTTTTAGTAGAGACTGGTTTCACCATGTTGGCCAGGCTGGTCTTGAACTCCTGACCTCAGGTGATCCACCTGCCTCAGCCTCCCAAAGTGCTGGGATTACAGGTGTGAGCCACCGCTCCCGGCTTACAGAAAGAATTTTGGATTAACCTTAGCCAGTAAGTGTATAAAATAAGTGAATGTTATGGACTGTTTAGTTTTTTAAGGATTACTCAGGTATTTGGTGGGGAGAGTGGTTTTGTGAGGGCTAGAATGGAATTATGTAGGTCTAATGGAGGAGAGTTCTTTTTGATCTAGGCAAGAATGAAGGTGGTTTGGATCTGGTCAGTGGAAATGGAAGTGGTTACATGTGGTAGTATTTGTTTGAAAAAAGAATTTTAGTGCTGGAAAAAGTTTGTAAACCTTTTGGTAGCATTGTGCGTGGGGAGGGATTGCCTATGGAGTCAGATTTAGTCATCAACCCCCCAGCCTCAGTTGTTGTCACAGCATGGGCATGAGACACTGTAGAACTGTGACGTGGTCTGTGCTTGGAGTGGAGGCGGGTGGGCAGGGTGTGTCGAGCACATGGAGCTTTGCATAAGGAGGTCTGGCTGCCATAGTGGAGACTCCTGGACAGCCAGTTTTCTGAGTAGTGGACAGTGTGGGGAAGCAGGCAGCTGTAAACATTTTCAAAGACAGAATGAGCTTTGCATTTTTTATTTGTTTAGTGCAACCCCTTTTTGGGTCCCCCTTTCTTCATTACCTCTCTTTCCTTGGGTCCTTGTAGAAGACCATGTCTGCCTGCTGGATTGCATTGTCGTGGATCTCCAGGACATGGACATCTTTGCTGCAGAGAGACATCCGAGAGAATACTCCAAGGCACCAGAGGGCAGTAGTGGAGATCTGATCTTCCCTTCCTATTTTGTGCGACAGACAGGAGGAAGCCTCTTAACCGAGCCTTGTAGGCTGAAATTGCAGGTGGAAAGGAATTTGGACAAGTGAGTGTTTTTTGTTTTTTGTTTTTTTTGAGATGGAGTCTCGCTCTGTTCACCAGGCAGGGTGGAGTGCAGTGGCACAATCTTGGCTCACTGCAACCTCCACCTCTGAGGTTCAAGTGATTCACCTCAGCCTCAGCCTCCGAAGTAGCTGGGATTACAGGCACATGCCACCATGCCCGGCTAATTTTTGTATTTTTAGTAGAGATGGGGTTTTACCATGTTGTGGTCTTGAACTCCTGACCTCAGGTGTTCTGCCTGCCTCAGCCTCCCAAAGTGCTGGGATTACAGGCGTGAGCCACCATGCCCAGCCAATGTTTTATATCTGAATAACTATGATAAGTAGAATCTTAACGTGGAAATCAGTGCTATTAAGATAAGTTTGGAAGAACTAGTTATTCACTTATTTCTTGGTCTATTTAACAAATGTTTATTGAGTCCCTACTATGTGCTGAACATGAGGGCTACTGTGATGAAAGAGAAAACTAATTCCTTTGAAGGAACTTATGTTTTGTTGAGGGATACAGGTAGTTAAGCACATGATTCTCATTTAATGTTTGATTTGATCTTTTTTTTCTTTTTTTCTTTTTTTTTTGAGATGGATTCTCACTCTGTCACCAGGCTGGAGTATAGTGGCGAGATCTCAGCTCACTGAAACCTCCACCTCCCGGGTTCAAGCGATTCTCCTTCCTCAGCCTCCCAAGTAGCTGAGATTACAGGCGCATGCCACCACACCCAGCTAATTTTTGTGTTTTTAGTAGAGATGGGGTTTCACCATGTTGGCCAGGATGGTCTCGATCTCTTGACCTCGTGATCCACCTGCCTTGGCATGCCCGCCTTGGCATATGGACATGGTGGCTCATGCCTGTAATCCCAGCACTTTGGGAGGTCGAGGCGGCAGATCACAAGTTCAGGAGTTCAAGACCAGCCTGGCCAACATGGTGAAACCCCGTCTCTACTAAAAAAAAAAAATACAAAAATTAGCCAGGCGTGGTGGTGTGTGCCTGTAATCTCAGCTACTCGGGAGGCTGAGGCAGGAGAATTGCTTGAACCAGGGAGGTGGAGGTTGCAGTGAGCCTAGATTGAGCCGCTGCACTTCAGCCTGGGTGACAGAGCAAGACTCAGTCTCAAAAAAAAAAAAAAAGAAAGAAAAACAGGTTTATTATTTGTATAGAGCATGATTTGAATCTCTTTTTGGCCACTCCCTTCACAGTTCTTGGTTTGGGCAAGTCATTTAATGTCACTTTTTTAGTTTCTTTCTGGATTAATGATACAACTTAGCTGTTCTCACTGGGATGTTTGTATTTTAGTCTTATGTGTTATTCAAGTGCTCCCTGGCTGGTGTTCAGTTATGGTTGGCATGGGCTATATTTGGTTTTACTGGCTAGGCAGTCTTAAGAGGAGCTTCGTTATTTAGAAATTGAACACTTTGTTTTCTTTTCAAGCAATGCTTTCCAAAAAAAAAAAAAAAAAAGCTTTTCCTATTCCGCTTATCTAAACTTTCCCCACTCCCATCAGTGTTTCTGTGCAGATAATTGTATTCTGTTAGGCCTGATAGAAGGTGATGCTGAATGCAAGGTGTCCTGTCAGTCTCACACTGCACACACAGCAACCCGAGATGGCACTTGGTCAGCCGTCTCTGTTTTTCTTTGTTATTGCATCGTTGTCTTTTAAAACTCTGTTGTATGTCGGCTTTTCTCTGCAGACAAAATAACTTTTTTTATATACCTCTGCCATTTCAAACACTAGCCCTCTCTATACTTAGAGCATAGTGTCTGTAGGATTCACAATGCCCAGTTCACCCATGGGAGGTTAGAGAAAGCTTTTTAGTATTGAGATGGGGTACAGATGTGTGCCCCTCCCCCTCTTCAACTTTACTTCTGTCCATCCCAGCTGAGATGACGAATCTGTTCAGAGTTTATCCTCATGTCCCATCTGGGCTCAGTATGAAACACTGGTGTTTGCCTTTAGTTACCACTAAATCCAAAGAGTTAAATAAAGATCTTGGCATCTTTTCTTTATTGCTTTCCCAACTGTAATATTTAAGCTCTTTGTGAGTCTCATGAGGTTTTCCTTATTAATAGATTAGTTACCTCATACTAGGTTTAAGGATTTCCCTCCCTCCATTTCTTGCTCCTTCCTTCCTTCCTTCCTTCCTTCCTTCCTTCCTTCCTTCCTTCCCTCCCTCCCTCCCTCCCTCCCTCCCTCCTTCCCTCCTTCCCTCCTTCCCTCCTTCCCTCCCTGTCTCCCTCTCTCCCTCCCACAGGGTCTCACTCTGTCACACAGGCTGGAATACAGTGGCACGATCACAGCTTACTGCACCCTTGACTTCCTGGGCTCAAGTGAACTCCCACCTCAGCCTCCTGAGTAGCTGGGACCACAGGTGCACACCACCATGCCCAGTTAATTTTTGCATTTTTTGTAGAGATGGGGTTTCACTATGTTGTCCAGGCTGGCCTCGAACTCCTGGGCTCAAGTGATCCTCCCACCTCAGCCTCCCAAAGTGCTGGGATTATAGGTGTGAGCCACCACACCTGGCCTGGTTTGAGGATTTTCTAAATGTAAATTTTGGGAGAAAAGGGGCTTTTTATAGTTGAAGCATGACAGTCATATTAACTTGCTTCACTTGGAGCTACATGAAATTTTTGTCATTGGAAGTAGGAATTACCTACTTGATAATGTAGGTGAGTACATTTTAGCCCCGTTATTTGGGCGTGAGCTATGTCAGTGTTAAGTTAGTGACTTGTTTGTGTAAGTGATCTTTTTTCTTTTTCATAGAGAAATAAGTCATACTGTGCCAGACATATCTATCCATGGCAATCTCTCCTCAGTCCACTGCTCTCTGGATCTGTATAAATACAAGCTGATCCGCGGCTTATTAGAGAACAATCTGGGAGAACCCATAGAGGAATTTATGCGGCCTTATGATTTACAAGATCCAAGAATTCATGTGAGTGAGACCTTATGTTCTTCTGTCACTCTCATAGTCTCAGCTGACGGTCACCCTGTGTATCTATTCCTCAAACTCACCTGGAGAAAGAAGGTGGAGCAACAAGCAAATTAGATTTCTTGGCGTATGAGCCTATTTTTAGGATGGCATCATCAGCTGTGGATTGACGAGCATTTTCCTTTTGTAGACTGTCCTGAGTGGAGAAGTGTACACCTGTATGTGCTTCCTCATTGATATGGTGAATGTAAGCCTGGAGCTTAAAGATCCAAAAAGAAAAGAAGGTGCTGGGTCCCTAGCCAGGTATGCCTTTGATTATATTATTATACTGTTAGTAACAGTATCCAAATAATACACATGTTTTGCATTGACACAGAGCAGAGGTTGCAGAGTGGTGGCCCACAGATGGAATGTTGTCTGCAGAGTGTCTTTTGGTTGATCTACACAGTGCTTTTGAAAAGTTGAGATTCATGCTCTATCAGTCAACATAGGTTAGGTTATGCTGTAGTAACAGACAACCCCAAAGTATCAGTGACTTAAAACAGTGAAGATCTTTTTCCCCTCATACTCTGTGACTGTTGTGGGTCTGGGCTGCTCTGCTCGTTGTAGTCGCTTAGGGTGACAGAGCAGCTAGTGTTTTGATGTGCCAGAGAGAAAAATGAGCTCTGAATGGTCTTGAATGGCAACTAAATGCTCTGGCAGACTTTGTAGAACTAAAATATGGTCCCACACAGGGTGATGGAGTCAGAAAGTCCTGTCTTGCTGTATGTCTGAGTAGTTACGGGGTGGGAGATGCAGAACCACTTGATGTACAGCATTGATGCCTTGCTGGCCAACATTTTCAAAGTTAGGGGCTAGGCGCAGTGGCTCAGGCCTGTAATCCCAGCACTTTAGGAAGCCAAGGCAGGAGGATTGCGTGAGGCCAGGAATTCCAGACTGGCCTGGGCAACATAGTGAGAGACCCTGTCTCTACAAAAAATTAAAAAACTAGCTGCGCATGGTGGTGCATGCCTGTAGTCCCAGCTACTCAAGGCGTTAAGGTGAGAGAATCACTTGAACCAGGAGATTGAGGCTGCAGTGAGCCATGATCACACCACTGCACTCCAGCCTAGGTGACAGCTGAAACCTGGTCCCTCCCGCCCCAAAAAGTTGCAGGATTTTATATAAAAGGTTTGTATTTAGCTTCTTTTGAAAAACTGGAAGCTTTGGCAATACTAGGTCCATGTTCTCACTTGGAAGCATCTGGAAGCGGAGTAGCAATTGCTCCCTTGAAATGGGGCATATACTTACCTAGTCCTTCGCTTATTTCTGTCACTTCCTTAGTCAGTGTAGATGTATGAATTCGTGATTACTGGTGTGGAACTTTAAAAAGTGCATTTCACACTTAATAACCTTTTCATGTTGATCTCTTATCAGTCCTGTAAGCTGGGCGTACATCACTCTTTTCCAGATAGAGTTTCTGACTAGCTTAAGGTCGTATGACTGGGAAAGTGGTTTGGCATTTGAAAACAGGACTTCAAGGCCAGTGATTCCCTGCTGAAGCACTCTGTCTTCTAGTTAGTCTTTCTGTTGAAAGTCCGCCACGGTCTGTACCTAACTCAGCTGGTGAGAGCGTTGCATACTGAAACTTTGGTCCCACGTTGGTGGTCTTGTGAGCTAGCAATTTTATTCTTCCCTTTTTTTTTTTTTTTTTTTAAAGACAGAATCTCTCTCTGTTGCCCAGGCGGGACTGCAGTGGTGCCATCTCGGCTCACTGCAACCTCCACATCCCTGGCTCAAGTGATCCTCCCACCTCAGCCCCACCGAGTAGCTGGGACTACAGTCATGAGCCACGTCACCCAGCGATTTTCTGTGATGATTGGCTGTGCCCTTAGTTTTTCTCAATATGGAATAATTCTGTATGTATTGTCATAATGGTACCGAGTAATTATGAATTCCTCATTGCAGCTTTCTCTGTTATGAAAAAACGATGGTTCCAAATGCATTTCCTGTTGGTAGATTAGTTGAATTATTCTCCATGTGAAGAGTATTGTTTGTTCCCAGTACACTACAGCAGTTTCACATAAACAGTTGGACAGACCCTGGAGAGTGAAACATCCAGGCAAGCTAGAAGCTGACAGATGAAGGCCCAGAGGGACCCTTGACATCCTTTGGGGATATACAGCCTTCTTAGACTTCTGATGGGTCATGGGAATGATAACGGATTCAGAATATGTTAAACATGTGGTATTGTTACTTCTCATGCCGTTCCTATGAACAAGATCATCTCTTTGGAACTGGAAAAGTAACATCCAAGGCACAGTGACACTAACTCCATTTTGAGGAGTCTATTAACAGAATCAACAAGAAAACTCAGAATGAAAGTTATTCTCCTTATGGGACTTAGATATATTTTTGATTTTGCTCGTTATCTCGAACTTATATACTTTTGTAAAATGGAAGAGTTGTGTTTCACATCTTGCTTGCTTTCTTTTCTCTCTTTTAGATTTGACTTCAAGAAATGCAAGCTGCTCTATGAAAGTTTTTCCAACCAAACCAAGTCCATTAACTTGGTTTCCCATTCCATGATGGCTTTTGACACCCGTTATGCTGGGCAGAAGACCAGCCCTGGCATGACGAATGTGTTCAGCTGTATCTTTCAGCCCGCTAAGAACAGCAGCACCACCCAAGGGTCCATTCAGATTGAACTACATTTCAGGTAGCAGGTCCAGACCCTTCTCTGCCTTTCTTTATGGAGACATTCCCTTTTGGGTCAAGTCTTTGTTGGCTTTAGAACATCAAAAAACCAAGGAATCACTAGACAGATAAATAGATAATGGCTTAATCAGTGCAGTGTACTGTGTATTAATGCATCATTCCTGTAATCTTGCAGTTTCATTTATTGGCCAAAAGATGTCTCTGTTGCCTTTAAAGATAAAGTAGTTAAGAATTGAGCCTCAAAATCAATCTCCTTGTAAGCTGTAGACTGTTTTAATTTGTAAAGCGGCTTGGAGAAGGAAGAAATTATGCTGGTTTAAGGAAAAAAGTAAAAAGACTTTTGGTCTTTACAAATAATGGAAGGGGAGGTGGGTTTGACTTGAATTACCCATTCAAGTCTTCCTGACTCATTATCCATGTATACATAGTTTTCACCTTTTTGAATTAGGTTATATTTTTCTTTCTGGTGTTATGGGAGGCAGTGTTCTATATAGAAAGAACATATATTTTGGAATCAGACAGATCTGGGCTGAAAACCTTGCTCTCCTATTATCTAGCTATGTGTCCTTAGACAAGTTGTTTAGCCCCTTTGAGCCTCAACTTCCTCTTATATAAAGTAGAAAATTACCTATACCCACCTCATGGGGTAGAGGTAATAATTAAAGTAATTCTGGCATATTGCTTGGCACAGTTGGCAGCTGTCATTGTTATTGCTGATATAACATGTTGTTTTATGATATACCATTTGCTGATGTTATGGCTGAACATAGACCTTAAAACTGAAAAATTAGGCCTGGTCTAAAGAAGTCTTTCAGTGAAAACCCAAAAAGGAGACCCTCCCTTCTGTTAGTGCTTCATGTCATCAGACATGTTGTAAGTATAAACCACTAAGTAAAAAGATTGTGAAAAGCTTTGTGTTTAAGCAAAAAACAGAACAAAAAGTCATCAGGATTATTCTTACATGTTTCTGTATGCCTGACATTTCAGTGTGCTGTTCAGAATTCCCCAGGGTTTAGGTTTTGTTTTGTTTTTCGAGAGAGGTCATGATTTCTCCATATGCCTTTAGGAAATCTAGCAGAGTAGACATTTACATTTTTTTATGAACTTTAAAAGTTCAGGAGTAGGAATCCTAATTGCCTCTTACTGGGCCCTGCCATGAGCCAGGCACTTTAGCTACGCTCAGTATAATCCTGACAAGTCTGCAGAGGGGATGACTTCTTCCTCATTTTGCAGTTTCCAAGTTAGAAACTTGCATAAGGGTTAGTTCACTCTTCTAAGGTCACACAGCTCGTAGGTCAAGAAATCAGAGCTCAAACCTGGGTGTGTGATGTTAAAGCCCATGATGTTTCTAACAGTCTTTGGACCTATCAGGTGTCTTGTCATTGGGCTGATTGCAGTCATGTGATAAGATGGTCCCATTTTGCAGTTCATTTGGTTGAAGATGTTTCCTTTGAACAAGAGGCTGGCATCTGTTTGTTCCATCTGGAGAAACATTTCTTTTTTTTTTTTGAGACATAGTCTCACTCTGTCGCCTAGGCTGGAGTGCAGTGGCACGATCTCAGCTCACTGCAACCTCCACCTCCCGGGTTCAAGTGATTCTCCTGTCTCAGCCTCCTGAGTAGCTGGGACTACAGGCTCCTGCCACCATGCCTGGCTAATTTTTGTATTTTTAGTAGAAACGGGGTTTCACCATATTGGCCAGGCTGGTCTCAAACTCCTGACCTTGCGATCTGCCCGCCTCAGCCTCCCAAAGTGCTGGGATTACAGGTGTGAGCCACCGTGCCCGGCCGAGAAACATTTCTTTTTGAGTTTACTTTATTATTATTGATCTGGCTTCCTAGCCTGTCAGGTAGTTGTCTCCTTCTTATATTTTTAATATACAGGGAGCCTGGAAATATTTGTGTATTATAGGTGTATAATTGGAGTCAAATAATAAAGCCTTACCTTGGCTCTTGCTAACAGAAATACTATTGTTAGCAAGAGGAGTGAAATGTTCTTTAGATGGGAATTTTTGAACGCCTTTCGTGTCTGAAGAAGAATTACTCTTCTGTTGGGATCTTGTGTGTCAAATATAAATCACTTCACAGTGTTTAAAGGCTTGAAATATTTTCCAGAAAAGGGATCCAACACACTGTGACTTTCCAGTTAAATACAGAACTCTGACAATCTGTGTTCAAAATGGGGTGGAAAAATTTTACTGAGGGCAACATTTTTTCTCCATTACACAAGAGTAGAGTGTTTCTGTGAAAAATGCTGTGTCTGTAAGAAGGAGCCATGCATCATGCTGCCCTTTTACTAGAGGCAGTGAGCCAGGTTTAGGGGAAATGAGGAGCAGAGAAACCAGCCTCAGAAATATTTCCAAGTTAGCTTTTCCCACATAGGAATACCTTTTAGGTCAGGGAACCAGGTACATGTAGTAGCTACAACCCCAGAGTCGCTTTTGGGCTTAGGGAACCAAGTTCAACCCAGAAAACCCCATTCAAGTGCTCCAGCCCCTGTTTCTCTTGTCCTACTCATCTGAGGCCTATCCATTAGTAGGCCGGTCCTGCTGATGTACTAATAGGGCCTGGATGAAGCCCCTGACTGCATCATGGTTTAAAGTCAGGCCTGAGAGTCCTCGCTGGGTTTTCACGTCAAATGTAGACTTCAGAGTAATGGCAACTTGTCCCCCCACCCCCACCCCAACTCTACCTCTAGGTTACTTAGGGGACTTTTATCCCTGGTAAATGTCATCTTACTTGTTCTCCTCGGGCCAAAAGATCTGCGCTGTCAGGTCAATTTCAATTAGAGAAACAATCTAGTACTAGTGTGTGTAAACTTGGTATTATTTATAAAGAAGTGATCCTAGACGTCAAAGAAGGAGTGCCTCATTGATCTTCTTGAAATAGCCCATAGGGAAAGAAAGTGACATTTATCAAATGCCTGCTTTGTGCCTGGTGCTTTATTTCTTATCATATTAATATTCTTCATTTTATAAGTAGGGAAACAGGCTGAGAGAAGGTAGGTGGCTTTCGTAAGATAACACAGCTCGTAAATGGCAGTATTTAAGTCTGCGTCTCTGACTTCAAAGCCTGTGCTCTTTATCATACCAGAATTTCTTGACCTTAGCACTATCGATGTTTTGGGTCAGATAATTCCTTATTATGGGGCTGTCCTGTACATTGTGGGATAGTTAACAGCATCCCTGGCCTCTACCTATACTAGATAGCAATAGCAACCCCCTCTAGTTGCAATTGCAATTGAAATGTGAATAAAAATTGTCTCCAAGGGCCAGGTGCAGTGGCCCACATCTGTAATCCTAGCACTTTGGGAGGCTGAGGCGGGAGGATCACTTGATCCCAGGAGTTTGAAGTTACAGTGAGCTATGATCATGCCACTGCATTCCAGTCTGGGCAACAGAGTGTGACCCTGTCTCTTAAAAAAAAAAAGAAAAGAAATAATGTCTTCAGGGGAGCAAAACCATCTGATTGAGAACCACTGAGCTATACTATCTATGCTGCTTTCTTATAAAATGTTCCTTTTTGTTTAAAAATATGATTAACTTATTATACTGAATGTGTTATTAAACCAGTAATACACTGAACGTGTTATTCAACCAGTGTTCAAAGTTTACTGATACTCAAAGCAGGCAGTTTGGAAAATACTGGAATACCACCCGCCAAAACTGAGCAGTACATTTGCAGGTTATTGAAATAACCATGTTTCTTTTTCCCTATTTATTTTCTCCTGTCTTCTTTTTATAGATCTACCAAGGATTCCTCCTGCTTTACAGTAGTTCTCAACAATCTCCGTGTGTTTCTCATATTTGACTGGCTACTGTTAGTCCATGATTTTCTCCACACTCCCAGTGATATTAAGAAACAAAATCATGTTACTCCTTCTCGCCACCGTAACTCTAGCAGCGAATCTGCTATAGTTCCCAAAACTGTGAAAAGTGGAGTAGTTACCAAGCGGTCTTCCCTTCCTGTGTCCAATGAAAGGCACCTGGAGGTCAAGGTCAATGTAACAGGTGATTATATGTCGGTGTGATTCATTGGTGCTTAGTTTGGATGTTAGGCTCAATATCTGCCTTACAGGATGATTGCTCTTTTGCCTCCCATTTTTCACATGAGCACTTACACATTTGCCTCTTTTACAGACCTGCAAGCATCAGAGGTCTTGGCCTCCATTTTCAGGTGGGAGCTGCCTGGCCCACTGAAGACTGCGGGGTCGCTTGTCTCTGTCCCCTGCCTGCCTAGTGCGTGTGCCTGGCCCGAGCACCCGCCTGGGCAGTGGTCTTTTTTTTCCAGTGTACAGTCTGTCTGCAATTTGCAGTTTGATCTTTAGGGCCCTAACAGATGTGCTTTATGGAGTTTAGGCAAGTTTCGTATGTGAAAACCTCAGTTTTGAAGATAAGTAAGTGAGGAGATTTTTATTTTCATTACAAAAAGAATATTTTTCTTTGTATAGATGAATTTACTATGGCATTTGTTGACTAGCGAACTCATCTAGTGCATCTGTATGTATTTGTGTATTTATTGTTATGTTTCTGATACCTGTACCTGCTTCTCAGTGATTTTGATGAAGCTGGCTAGCACAATGCGTTTTACATGAGTTCAGTTACAAGCTTGATCTATATATGGTTTTTGATAAAAACACAGTTTAAAGCAGAGTGAATTTACTACTAAATATATACACATAAGTTGAAAACGTACTGATTTCAAAAATCTCGATATTAAATTGGTCTGTTCTTTGTAAACAACCTTGTAAATAGCTACTTAGATGCATAGTGCCTGACCAGCATTAGTACCTGAGTCTTCTTCCTGGAATTTTCAGTCAGGTCATCACTTAGAGAAAGGATGATTTTGTGAACTTCTGAATATCTGCTAGCCCTCCCAGGAGAACTGGGGTGCAGTTTCTCTGTCTAGTTTAGAAATATTCTAAAGAGAGAATCACATCCCAGTCTTTCCTGCTGCTGCAGAGCTCTGTTGGTTCAGCTGCATGTGGCCAGATGCAGAGTATTGGTTCAGGATGACACTGTTAGTAAATGTCAGCAGACATTTTGGAGAAAAATCTTACTGGTTCGTGCTGTTGCCTGGTGGAAATGCGCTCGCTGCCTTGTTTGCAACAGCTTGGTGTTTTCCAGCTTCCCAGCTCTGGCTTGATTGACGACGTTGTCCTTTCCAGGTACGGAGTTTGTGGTCATTGAAGATGTGTCCTGCTTCGACACCAATGCCATTATTCTGAAAGGCACCACAGTGCTCACCTATAAGCCCCGGTTTGTTGATCGCCCCTTTTCAGGAAGTTTGTTTGGCATCGAGGTAAGAAGTCTATGTGTTGATCACGGCACTGCGTGTTGGCTCACGAGAAAAGCATCTGGAAGAGAATTTTACCTCTTAAACTTGCATTAGGGGAAGTAATTCATGAAATTGGAAGACCCTTGCCCTCTTCTCCTCTTTGTTTTCTCCCCAAATCTACCTGGCTATTCTAATGCATGAATTCAGTCTCCCAGTGTTAGGCTATAAATATGCAGAGGACATTTGCCTCTTTCTCTTACACCCTTTCTTCCTCAAGAAGTTCAAGGAGACTTTTCCAGTCCCCACTGCCCTGTCAGGCACCTTGTTGTGCCCTCTCGTTCTGCAGACCTCGTCCATGAAGGTGAGGCCGTGGGTCTCATTTCCCCTGCATCCCTCTCCTCACCTGGAGTGCAGCCCTGTGAAGAGCTAGGGCTTTGGGAAGGGAAACCTATTTATACAAAGTGCTAAGGATCTTATATGTTATCCTTTCAGGAATACCTGATCCATAAAAGGGCAGCTCTGCAGAGTCCTGCCTGGCTGAAAGGAGCGCATGGATAATAGTGGTGCTTTAGGCTCTCATGTCATCTCATGAAGAAGATAATTTGTGCTGGAGTGGCCTTTGTAGCTCAGAAATGTCATTATGCAATATTAGGCCAAAAGTGCTTTGTCTCTTGTTAAGCCATGGGGTGTGGGGACAGAAGGGGAACCGTGGCATGTTCTTGTTTCTATCAGATGTTTGTACTTGACTCATCTCAGCTCACATTCCCCATGCCGTACTGTTAGGATATTTGGTTGGGGTTCCTTTTGCTTTACGATCGGCCTTTTCATGCCCCTTTCTTTCCAGTGGTATTGCTCAAAGTTTGAAGGAATAAAACTTATTTTCACTGTTAGGAGTATATGGTTTATGGTTTTGAGACAAACATAGTGGAATAAAGCCTGTAGGGACTCTACTTCTTGACCACTTGTTTCTCTCTTGTAAAGAAACCTCCGTTTGAGAGGAAGGATTTGCATGCTGGTGTGATGTGAGTTGATCATGAAATTGCAATTCATCTGCCCTCCAAGCCACCACAATACTAGCTTTGAATGGAGAATCTTGCTGATTGATTAATGAACTGTCAGGTACAATTGGGTTTTGTGTAGCAGAAACCCCTGAAGGAAAAAGGAAAACGAAACTTTTCTGTTCTGAAGTCTTAGGACAACTACATGGCAAAATATTTGAGATTGCTGGAAACTCCTTTCAGTCCTGCCTTTGAGGCAGCACAGTTGGATGTGAATTTTAAGACCAGCTTGATAAATCATCGGGGGAGAATTTATAAAGTATGAATTTTGAATATGGCAAAGGACCTTGCTGTCACATGTTTTTCACAGCACTAGGATAGGTCCCAAAAAGGTGGTGGAGGGGGTGAAGAGGGTAAGAAGGACCCAAATGATTGCGCTTTTCTTTCCTCTGTGCTCTTCCTGAGCATGCAAAATAATTTGGTCCTAGAACTGGAGTCCTTTCTCGCTCTCTCCCTTCTTTCTCTCTCCCAATGAATGTATTTATTTTTTAACCTTTTATTATAGAACATTTCAAATGTATACAAAGTAAACAGAATAATATAATGAACTCCATATATACCTATCACCCAGCTTTAATAATATGTTTATTTTTAATTATGAAGATATTGTGAGGAGGGAAAATAATCATATATGATTTCTGATAGGTTATTTTGGTGTGTTTCTTTCCTTAAAGTTGGGGAGTAACATTATTTTGGGTTGTGTTTTCACTTTGTGTTGTAACTGTCTTCTTAAAATCCATATGGTCTTTTTTGTCATTTTTAAATGGCTGCAAATACTCCATTGAGTAGATGTGATATAACCTTGGCTGCTCTTAATTTTTTTTAACTATTAAATAATGGTTTAGTGATTTTTTTTTTTTTTTGCTAGTTCCTAGAGAGAAGTAGGATTACTGGATCAAAGGGTGTGAGATTTGTAAGGCTTTCGGGGTGTATTGCTAAACTGCCTTTTCCTCTGGGTGAACCACTGCGTGTGCTCTCGGCAGCGGTGGGGGGCTTCACTCTTCACAGTATTTATTTCAGCAGTTGTTATGGGTCTTGTGATAACACATGGCTGACTGCTTCTGAGATAGCCTCTTTGTGCTGGTAGTTGGACCCTTCCTAAATCAGACATTAATTCTCGCCATATTGCATTTCATTCTCTAGGTGTTTTCATGCCGACTAGGGAATGAGCATGATACAGCTCTTTCAATTGTGGATCCCGTACAAATTCAAATGGAGTTGGTGGGGAATTCTTCTTATCAAAATAGTTCAGGATTGATGGATGCATTCAATAGTGAAGATTTCCCACCTGTCCTGGAGGTAATGATGCAAAATCTGTGCAATACGTTGATATGCTCTCAAACACTGTCCTATGCAGGCACTCTTATTTGCTCTGAGCCCAACAACCTCTTTTTTTGTTTTGTTTTGTTTTGTTTTTTGAGATGGAGTCTTGCTCTGTCGCCCAGGCTGGAGTGCAGTGGTGCGATCTCGGCTCACTGCAAGCTCCACCTCCTGGGTTCACGTCATTCTCCTGCCTCAGCCTCCTGAGTAGCTGGGACTACAGGGGCCTGCCACCGTGCGCGGCTAATTTTTTGTATTTTTTAGTAGAGACAGGGTTTTACCGTGTTAGCCGGGATGGTCTCGATCTCCTGACCTCGTGATCGCCCACTACATGGTGCAGTTTTGTGACCATTTGACCTCATAGTTGAGACATCTTACCTTATGGTTATTAGTGCTTAATTTCAAGATCTTTGCAATCTTTTAAATGAGAAATTTGGTGCAGTATCTGTTGGACTTTTAGAAGTTGAAATAGGAATTACATCTGTAAGAGATATGGATGTAAAACCAATGCAGCTTTAAAAAATTGCTACCTTTTTTACATTTTGTTAGATTCAGTTACAAGCCCTGGATATCAGACTCTCCTATAATGATGTTCAGCTGTTTCTTGCCATTGCAAAATCCATCCCAGAGCAAGCTAATGCTGCAGTGCCAGACTCAGTGGCCCTGGAGTCAGACTCCGTTGGCACTTACCTTCCAGGTGCATCTCGCGTTGGAGAGGAAATCAGAGAAGGGACAAGACACACCTTAGATCCTGTCTTGGGTAGGTGTTTAACTATAAAACCCACTCAGTCTTGCTAATAACGCTTCTTCTTTTTGACTCTTAAAATTTTCTTTTGCACAACTAAATTGTACACAGTTTAATTGTATGTCATTAAGTATAACTGTAAATCCTAAGTATGACTCTCTCATTTTTTAAAATTTAAAAACAAACAAAACATCCCTAACCAACTACTCCACTATTTTTCCTCTTTCAGTTTTTTCCAGAGTTACCTGGATAATGCCAAAGTTGAGTTTTAAGCTTTGAGAGTTCTCCTCTGAAATTATATGAGTAACACTAAGTTTTATTTTTAAGCTTTTATTATTAATTTATTGGTTTATTTTGAGACAGGGTCTTGCTCTGTCACCCAGGTTGGAGAGCAGTGGTGTGATCATAGCTTATTGCAGCCTCAAACTCCTGGGCCCAAGCTATCTTCACTCCTCAGCCTCCTGAGTAGCTGGGAGGGACTATAGGTGTGTGCCATCATGCCTTACTAATTTTTACCTTTTCTTTTTAGAGATGGGGTCTTGCTATTTTGCCCAGGCTGGTCTTGAGTTCCTGGTCTCGAGTAGTCCCCCTGCCTTAGCCTCCCAAAGTATTGGGATTACTGGTGTGAGCCACTACTGTGCCCACCTCTAATTTTAAGCTGTTTAAAACACAGTCAGGGGAAAATGTAGGGGCCAGATGGTGGAATGAAGGGGCCAGATGCGAAATAGACCTTCCCCCCAACCCCAATTCCTGGCCAGGACACCACTTTAAAAACACAGTCAATATGAGGAAAAGACTCAAAGATTTCAGGGTACACTTGATAGAATTCTCCAATTAGGAGTCCAGTTTTGCTTAGAGAAATGAAATGTTTTAGTCATGGGTTTTTTAATTTCTTTTCTTTTTTTCTAAAATTAGTTTGTAGATTAATTTACATAAAATTATTTATGAAAATTTTATGCTATTTGTTTCCTAGAGTTACAGCTGGCTAGGCTGCAGGAGCTGGGATTCAGCATGGATGATTGTCGCAAAGCTCTTTTGGTGTGTCAAGGTAATTTGAACAGGGTTCTGTTACCCGTTGTTTATCTTGATGATATGCTTCCTTCCCATTTCCTCTCTTACTTCCACAAGGCGACTTAGAGAGCTGAGTGTGTTTGGAGGACGCTTTATGTGTCTTCTCTGGACTGCATATCATCTTAGGTCAGTAATAATAACGTCACCCAGGCTGGAGTGCAGTGGCGCCACCTCAGCTCACTGCAACCTCCACCTCCCCAGTTCAAGCCATTCTTCTGCCTCAGCCTCCTGAGTACCTGGGTTTATAGGCATGCGTCACCACACCTAGGTAATTTTTGTATTTTTAGTAGAGGTGGGGTTTCACCGTGTTGGCCAGACTGGTCTCGAACTCCTGACTTCAAGTGATCTGCCCGCTTTGGCCTCCCAAAATGCCGGGATGACAGGCAGCAGTCTTTAGTAGTGGATAAGAATTTGGGTTCTGAGGCCAGGTGCGGTGGCTCATGCCTATAATCCCAACACTCTGGGAGCAGAGGCAGATGGATCGCCTGAGGTCAGGAGTTCAAGACCAGCCTGACCAACATGGCGAAACCGCATCTCTACTAAAAATACAAAATTAGCTGGCGTGGTGGCTCATGCCTGTAATCCAGCTACTCAGGAGGCTGAGGCAGGAGAATCGATTGAACCTGGGAGGCGGAGGTTGCAGTGAGCTAAGATCATGCCCCTGCACTACAGCCTAGGCAACAGAGCGAGACTCTGTCTCAAAAAAAAAGGGGCTCTGGAGCTGGCTGACTGGGTTCAGATCCTTACTCTCTGCCACTACCTATTAATGACTTTGGGAAGTGGCTTTAACCTCTGTGAACCAGTGCTTCCTTATCTGTAGAAAGAAGATAAGAGGCTGCCTCCCTCAGAGATTTGATGTAAGTAAATGACTATATGCAAAGCACTAAGAAAGTGCTAGCACACAGCAAGTGCTCTATAAATGTTAACCACTGTTACTAGTGGTTGTGCTAATGGCGGTGATATTGATAATTATGACCATTTATTGAAGTCCTGTATGCCTATCTTTGTGTTTTCTTTTTGCATCCTCTTCACAGCCCTTGGAGGCAGACATTATTATTCCCACTTGAAATGAGGAAACCAGCTCAGATTGGTTAGGTAAAACTTCTTAAGTAAACTTGGTGGAGGTCACATCTTAGTCCCCTACGATGGACTTAAAGCCAGGTCTACCTGCCTCCTAAATCTGTGTTCTTTCTACTCCATCTCACTTCCTTTCCATCTCCATGTTTCCCTTTCTCTTCAAAAAGAGAAGTACAGCACAGGCTGCATTTCCTTCCATCTTTTTTTCCCCCTTTTTTTAAGAGACAGGGTGTCACTCTGTTGCCCAGGCTGGAATGCAATCATAGCTGTGGCGCAATCATAGCTCACTGCAGCCTCCAACTCCTGGGCTCAAGCAATCCTCCTGCCTCAGCCTCCTTTCCAGTCTTTACACTTGTGTGCACTTTCTCTCTTTCTACTTCTCTTTTTTTTTTTCTTTGAGACAGAGTCTCGCTCTCTTGCCCAGGCTGGAGTGCAGTGGCGCGATCTTGGCCCACTGCAACCTCCGCCTCCCAGATTCAAGTGATACTCCTGCCTCAGCCTTCTGAGTAGCTGGGATTACAGGTGCCCGCCACCATGCCCAGCTAATTTTTGTATTTTTAGTAGAGACAGGGTTTCCCTTTTTTGTACAGGCTGGTATTGAACTCCTGACCTCGTGATCCACCTGCCTCGGCCTCCCAAAGTGCTGAGATTACAGGCGTGAGCCACTGTACCCGGCCTCTTTCTACTTCTCTACCTACTGTGGACAGTATATCCAACACACACACATGCACACATTACATTTTTAATGTACTGGTAGATTCTGTTGCCAATACAATTTTATAGTCTTTTAAAAATATTTTATTGAATTATGATTGTAATTCTGTTATGATATACTTAATATATCAGCAGCATCTTCCCATGTCATTGAAATTATTTATCAATACTGATCTTTTTACATTGACTCTAAGGATATATTATAATTTACTTAATCATTCTTTACTTGTTATTCAATATTATACACACTTCTATGTAGTAAACATTTTTTGGTGTGAACTTTTGTCTATGTCTTTTAAGTATATCCTTGGTAGAGTGATCTATATTTTAAATACCAGACCAAAGGGTATAGATATATTTTTCAGGCTCTTTACTTGATTTCTTTTTTTTTTTTAATTTTTCTTTTTTAAAATTTTTTTTGGGGCTCTTGAATCGACAAATCTTTTTCTAAAAAAATTGTATCTGGGTTATTCCAGCCAATTTATGTGTGAAAAGGCTTGTTTCATGACATACTGGTTTACATTAACTTACCTTTTGGATTCTGAAAAAAATGAAGGTAGACCTAGTTCTCATGTGTTCTTGGTTTTGTTTTACCCAGTCATTAGTTTTTGGTTTAATTAATTTTATACCCCTTAATGTTTACTTTTCCTATGCTTTTTACTCTTTCTTTAACAATTCGAGCACCTTTTTTTTTTTTTTAAATTAAAGTTCTGAGAACCTTTTGGATTTTTTTTTTTTTTTTTTTTTTAATTTTAGATACTGGGTTTTGCTCTGTTGCCCAGGCTGGAGTGTAGTGGTGGCACAATGATCATGGCTCACTCTAGCCTCAAACTCCTAGGCTCAAATGATCCTCCCACCTAAGCCTCCTGAGTAGCTGGGACTACAGGATGCACCACCATACCTGGCTAATTTTTTAATTTTTTGTAGAGACAGGTCTTGCTATGTTGCCCAGGCTGGTCTCAAATTCCTGACCTAAAGTGATCCCTTGCCTAAACCTCCCAAAGCATTGGGCTTATAAGCATTAGCCACTGTGCTCGGCCTCTGTTTGGTAATTTTTTTTTTTTTTGAGGCAGAGTTTTGCTCTTGTTGCCCAAGCTGGAGTGCAATGGTGCAATCTTGGCTCCCTGCAACCTCCGCCTCCCAGGTGCAAGCGATTCTCCTGTCTCAGCCTCCCAAGTATCTGGGATTACAGGCACATGCCACCACGCCCAGCTAATTTTTGTTATTTTTAGTAGAGACGGGGTTTCACCATCGAGGTCAGGATGGTCTCGATCTCCTGACCTCATGATCTGTCCGCCTTGGCCTCCCAAAGTGCTGGGATTACAGGTGTGAGCCACTGCACCCGACCAGTAATTTTTATTTCTTTAGTAGATAAAACTTAATTCCATCAGTAATTAATATGATAATAGCAACTGATGTTTATCTGTAATGTAGATAATAGCAAATAATGTTTATTACACTCCAGGCTTCACTCTGAGAACTTTCCATGTACTCATTCTTCCCTCTTCCTGTCAGTCCTTTTAAGTGGGTGCTGTCGGGCACAAAGAGATCAAATAACTTGCCCAAGAGCCAGCAGCTGGTAAGGGCAGAACAGGACCTGAAGCCAGGCCATCTTGCTCTGGAGCCCATGCCCTCAATCATTTACACTGTCCCTGGTACTGGCCTCTGGTGACTTACAAGTATGGGGTGGCATTGCTTCTCTTTTCTTTTTTTGGGAGGAGGGGGACTTTAGCAACCGGGTTGTATTCAAGAGGCAATTAGTAATGGTTATATATTACACACATGCAGTTCTCGCATTGCTCTCTGTTCTCAAGGCATTTGCGATTGATTGAGAAGACACATTATACACAAAGTAAGATATTTGAGAACAATTACAAAGCAGCACATCAATATATTTGCAAAACTACATAGTGAAGATTAAGTGCTTAGGTACCAAGTGGCGCCGTGTCTGGATCCTCTCCTGTCCTCTTCTCTCCTCTCCTTCAACAGATGGCATGGTAGAGAGGGATGGCTTCCTGGAGGCATTTTGGGCCAGATCATGAAAGGTGTGGTAAATTTGAGTGGAAGGTGTGCAACAAAATGTTTGCTTAAAAGCAGGATTATTATTATGCTGGGATTCCCTCCCACCCCCCACCCCCACCACCCCCACCCTCCTTTTTTATTAAGTCCCAGAATACTTCTGGGATCAAGGCTCTCTTGGCTTCCTAGTAGGTCTCTAGAGAATTTTATTTTCTCTGTTTCCTCTGTGAGTGGCTAGGGTAGCTGTGGAAGCTGGTAGAACTGATCACTTCTTAATTTCTTTGAAGGCCAATTGAAAAAGGCAGCAAGTTGGTTGTTTAAGAATGCGGAACCTCTGAAGTCTCTTTCCTTGGCCTCCACCAGCCGAGATAGCCCAGGGGCTGTGGCAGCGCCATTGATCTCTGGCGTGGAGATCAAAGCTGAGAGTGTGTGCATCTGTTTCATCGATGACTGCATGGATTGTGATGTTCCTCTCGCTGAACTCACCTTTTCCCGTGAGTGTTGTCCTGGTTTTCAGATTCATCTTGAATATTTCCAGTCATTGCTGAATTATTTGGGGCCTTTTTTTTTTTTTTTTTTTGTCATTCATACTCTATTTAGTCATTTGGGTGAAATTTAGATAATAGTTTTACATATGTTTTTCATTATGTATGTTTTAAAGAAACTTTTATTTGCCATATGTGGCCTTCAGCCTATAGCTTGGGAATAGGAATGGTCTTTGATAAAATTTCCATTGTATTAACATCTCTAGCTAAATAATTCCTGATCTCTTCATTTTTCTTATCTTTTTATGTATCTAAAGATTGTAGTGAATACTGCTAGGCATTTAACAGATAAGCTCAGACAATAATGGTTCTGTTGTATTATCTCTTGAAAATCAAAAACAAGAATCTTACTAGAAAGTGCACTTCTGAGTCTCCACCACAGGGCCTTGTAAGGGGTAAAACACTGTTTATATGTGAGCTGTCCTTTGCTAGAGTGGGGACCAAAGTAGGAGTACTCTATCCTTTTTTTTTTTTTTTTTTTTTACCTCAAAGGTGAGGTCTTAAATTTGTTGCCCAAGGTTGGTCTCAAACGCATGGGCTCAAGCAGTTCTCCTGCTTCCCGAGTGGCTAGGATTAAAGTGGCCCACCATCACTTCTGGTGGGAGTACTTGATCCTTAAGTGCCTCACTGCAAGCAGTGTGAAGTTGAGGTCTTTTTTTTTTATGAGACAGAGTTTCGCTCTTGTTGCCCAGGCTGGATTGCAGTGATGCAATCTCGGCTCACCACAATCTCTGCCTCCTGGGTTCAAGCGATTCTTCTGCTTCAGTCCCCCGAGTAGCCGGGATTACAGGCATGTGCCACCATGCCCGGCTAATTTTGTATTTTTAGTAGAGAGAGGGTTTCTCCATGTTGGTCAGGCCTGTCTCGACCTCCTGACCTCAGGGATCTGCCCGCCTCAGCCTCCCAAAGTGCTGGGATTACAGGCATGAGCCACCGCGCCCGGCGAGGTTGAGGTTTTGAGGAGAGTACCTGAAAATCTCCCTACTCTGTTTAGTTTTAACTTTCCATTGTTTCGATCTTGCCAGCCTCTTCTTCCTTCAAGTAAAGTTTGCTTCTGGGGCTTGAATCTGGCCTCTTGCACATTACAGAGCTTGCCCTTTCCCTGAGCTTCTATCTAGGGCACCACCAGGGCTACTTGGTTAAAAGTGACAACTGGAATTTTGACTGTTTTGATGAATATCTTTTCTGCAGAGACTAATTAGTTGATTTCTTATTTTTCTATGTCAATCTTAACATTTTGAGCTAATATTTATCAGAACATGACTTCTCTAATCAGTCTGCCCTCTTATCATTATTCAGGTAGAAATATCTTTTTTTATTTTTTATTTTTATTTTTTGAGACAGAGTCTTGCTTTGTTGCCAGGCTGGAGTGCAGTGGCGCTATCTTGGCTCACTGCAACCTCCGCCTCCCGGGTTCAAGCAATTCTCCTGCCTCAGCCTCCCAAATAACTGGGATTACAGGCGCCCGCTACCACGCCCGGCCAGTTTTTGTATTTGTAGTAGAAATGGGGTTTCACCATGTTGGCCAGGATGGTCTCAATCTCCTGACCTTATGATCCGCCCACCTTGGCCTCTCAAAGTGCTGGGATTTACAGGCATGAGCCACCGTACCTGGCCAGAAATATCTTTTATGTTCCCACAGGCTTCAGGTACAGCTGGGTGCCAGGGCTGGCACTGTGGGAAGGCAAATGAGGTACTTGCCTCAGGCACAGAGTTTAAGAGGGTGCCAGAAAACTCAGTCATGGAGATAAATAATATCTCAGTGCCATATTTTTAAAAATTGATGCAAAAAATACATGATGAACAAAATATCAGAATGTTGTGTGCTCTCCTTTGCGAGTATTAGCTCTAATGTTTCTTTAATGTCATTTATCAGCAAAAGGCAGTTTTGGTTGCTCCTGCCCTGCCACTGCAGTAAGGTTTGCTTTCATTGCAGGTCTGAATTTCCTTCAGCGTGTAAGAACTAGCCCTGAAGGCTATGCCCACTTCACCCTTTCTGGAGATTATTATAACCGTGCTCTTTCAGGTCAGTATAAAGCATATGGTATCATGGGATTTAAAAAATAAATTTAAGTGTTTGCCTGGACCTATTGCTACGTAAATTTTACATGAAGGAAAGGGCAGGGGTGGGGTGGGACGGGGAAAGATGAAAAGCAAGTAGACTGCATAAACACAGAAAATAAGGATTTTCTGTTGTGCTAAAAACATATCTGATATGTTGCAACTAAAAAGATGTTTTCGGCTGGACGTGGTGGCTCATGCCTGTAATCCCAGCATTTTGGGAGGCTGAGGAGGGCGGATCACCCTGAGGTCAGGAGTTCAAGACCAGCCTGGCCAATATGGCGAAACCCTGTCTCTACTAAAAATACAAAACTAGCTGGGCATGGTGGTGGGCGCCTGTAGTCCCAGCTACTTGGGAGGCTGAGGCAGGAGAATCACTTGAATCTGGCAGGCGGAGGTTGCAGTGAGCTGAGATCACACCACTGCGCTCCAGCCTGCATGACAGAGCAAGGCTCTGTCTCAAAAAAAATTTAAAAAGTGATGTTTTTATAGTTAATTTTTTTTTGATCCTGCAGTTTGGCTCATTCTAGAATATGCCATTGCTTAATAGTGAAGGATCATTTATTTGGCCCTGAGAGTAGCTAAATTTCAAGGGAGATTTATGCCCACAAGCATTTTTTTTTTTTTTTTTGAGACCGAGTCTCACTCTGTCACCCAGGCTGGAGTGCAGTGGCACGATCTCGGCTCACTGCAACTTCTGCCTCCAAGTTCAAGTGATTCCCCTGCCTCAGCCTCCCGAGTAGCTGGGATTACAGGCGCTTGCCACCATGCCCAGCTAATTTTTTGTATTTTTAGTAGAGACGGGGTTTCACCAGGTTGGCCAGGCTGGTCTCGAACTCCTGACCTCAGGTGATCCACCTGCCTCAGCCTCCCAAAGTGGTGGGATTACAGGCGTGAGCCACTGCGCCCAGCCAAGCATTTTAAACCTCAAGTCCCTTCACTCCCCACTGGGTTCGTTTGTTTTATTAGAATCTACTGAGTCAGTGACACTATATATTCTGCCCTACCTACTCCCTAGAAAAAACAAAAACAAACAAATGAAAAACCACTGCTGATCAGAGCAGGCTATTTTTTGGGAGACGTAAACCTCAATAATATCGCAAGCATTTTCAGGTTTCTTTCTTCCCATTTGAAAGACCAAGGTAAGAGCCTATACATACAGGTTGAAATTCAGAAGCCATAATATATTAGGGCCAAGTGGTTTGAGCAGTGAACTTTGCCTTAAGAGAGCTGAAAGAAGGTCTCATCGGAATTGGTAGTAGGCATGGACAGAATAAGCAGAGTAGTGCTGGGCAGTCCAAGGTGTAAACCTCCGACGGCCTGCTCCCTTTAATTTCAGTAAGAAATTAAACCTCGATTTGTTGTGCTGCTGCTGAGTGTTCTAGAGTATTTATCACATTTAATTTTATGTTAGTTAACATTTTCCCTCTGTACCAGACTCACTTAAAGCTAACACCCTTATTTCTTCATTGTTCAAAATGTTTCACTTTAGAATGTAATCCCAGCACTTTGGGAGGCCGAGGTGGGTGGATCATGAGGTCAGGAGATTGAGATCATGCTGGCTAACACGATGAAACCCCATCTCTACTAAAAAAAAAAAATACAAAAAATTAGCCGGGTGTGGTGGTGGGCGCCTGTAGTCCCAGCTACTCGGGAGGCTGAGGCAGGAGAACGGTGTGAACCCAGGAGGTGGAGGTTGCAGTGAGCCAAGATCGTGCCACTGCACTCCAGCCTAGGCGACAGAGACTCTGTCTTAAAAAAAAAAAAAAAAAAAAAAAAAAAAGAATAATAGCCCAAGTCTTTCTAGTTGAGAGAAACTCTTGCATGTGGGAGCTATTTTTCTGAGAATCATTTGTTTTCTTAGGCCAAATATTGCTTACTTTTAAAGTTGTATGAACACATTCAGGTCACTAAATGTCAAATGGTATAAGGAGACTAATGTACCTACTGTGTGTTACATACTGATTTGGATTTGTTCAGTGGCTGATTGTGTGAGTCTATTTAAAGATCTGTTAAAAATTAATTGGCTTTGAAAAGTTGAGTCTTTTAAGTCGCAGTGATGTACCATTTTTCACACCCAAGAGATTAGCAAAAATTAAGTGGGACACTACTAATTATTGGAAGATATAAGCCATAGTCCTTGCTATTAGAACTATACATTACTACCACTACTGTGTAAAACAATTTGGCATGACCTGGTAAATTTGAGTGTAAGCATACTCAACAACCCAGCAATGTGTTGCTTCTAGGTCTGTACCGTAGAGACTGTCTTGCCTGTGTGAACTACAGATGTATATAAGGCTGCTTATAGTAGTATTCCAATAGCAATAAAACTGGAATCAAGTGAATGTCTTTCAGAAGTAGAATGGATAAATAAATTGTATATTCATTATAATGCATGTTAATATTCAGTAGTGAAAACAATGTACCACGGTGACCTGCATCAATGTGACGTAGCAGTATGCTCAACAGTATGCTCAAAGACATATTGGTGAACAAGAATAGAAACTTGAAAAAGAATGCGCATGGGGATTCCATTTATGTAAAGATCACAAGCAGGACAGTCTAAAATGTTCTTAAGAAAGGTATATATGCTTGGTAAAATTATAAAGAAGAGCAAGGAAATGATTAACTAAAAATTCAAGTGAATGGTCACCTGGAGTTGGGTGGGAGAGGGTTGGTGGGAAGGAGGGGAATGAGATGGTAGGGAATGGCCCTTGGGGACTTCAAAGGAACTTGTAATTTTCTATTTCTTAAGTTGAATAGTGAGTACACGAGTGTTTGTGGTATTATTTTATATTGTTGTTTATATAGTCTTTGTGCATATTTTAAGAAAAAGAAAAAGTTAATGAGCCTTCATATGTACCTATTTATTCAACCAATGTATTGGTCCTGTAACCAGGAGAATCAAATTTAATAGCTATTTAAGACACTTTATTATTTTTCCAATCTTAGTCTGAGACTCCTTTTTCCATCTTGAGTGTCTCAACACATCCTGCCTGTTCTTTAGTGGAAGAGGGCACATACACTGCCTGCCCTCCTTCCTGCCACCTCTGGAAGACCATCGTCGGGGTACATATATGCCTTTCCACTTGTGTCTTCTGGACAACGCAGACATCTGTAGGGTGACCTGTAGCTAAAGGTGGTTGGTGCTTTTGTTGTGAAATTGAATTGGAAGTAGAAAGCTATTAAGCTCCAGTTTGTCCTTGCTGAACATTTGCGAGCAGTGTTCCCCTATAAACTCTTGATATCTGCTGAACAGATGTCTTATTTCCTGTGTTCTTTTAGGCTGGGAGCCATTTATTGAGCCTTGGCCATGCTCTGTATCCTGGCAACAGCAGGCAGCTAGTCGTCTCCATCCTCCTCGACTGAAGCTAGAAGCCAAGGCCAAACCTCGTTTGGATATCAATATCACTTCTGTGCTAATTGGTGAGTAGAAAGTTGTCTTTCATAGACTGATACCTTTCCGTACCTAAGTTCTGAGTCTGGAAGACTATTAATCCTAGTTTAGCAAATACCTGGGCCTGTACCAGGCATCACTTCTTCATCCTGACTGCTTTCCTGATCAACCCTAATAGCCTCTTGATTCTCAACCTGTTTCTCCAGCGTTGGCATCCCATAATGATGCTATCAGTGGTTAAGCAAGAACTTAGATTACTTAGGAAACGTAAATGGCCGTGATGGACTTTCTCCTCATAATGCTTGGCCACTAGAGTTTATTAAATGTCCTGGAAGTGAGTTTAGATTAACTTTGCTCAAGCTATTCACGGACTAATTCTTAAAAGGTGTGATTTTGACCATATCTTTATAGTAGAATAGGTTGCCTTTGTTGTTTCCCATTATCATTTTGACCTAACTCTGAAAATGACTTGCTTAAGGGTTGCCAGGTTAGTGGTGTGTTATCTAAAAGTATCTTTGGCAACACTGAAATGTACATCTCTGGATTCAATGTCATGAATAAAAACTGCTCTATTGTTATAGTTCTGCCATCTAAAAGGAAAGCAATATAATCATACAATCAAGTAGTGTGTACCTTCACTGTGAAAACTCACATTCATTGTTTGATTTATTGATCTACTTGATCTGATTTTGGAATTACTATACTTTATCTTTGAGCGATAACACATACTATTGCAAATTGTGAACTTTCTTTGGTGTGTATGTTGGATTGAGGCTGTTAGAATATCCACTTCCTTACGCATGTCAGAGTTGGATGGAAAGAATGTATTGTGAAATGAGACCATAAGTTTGTTGACCCCCCAAATTTAAAACCACTGTTTTGTATGATCAGATTTCATTCACTAATTTGCCTAGTTGTTAATATCACCTAGATAATAGTAAGTTGACCCTGTGATTTCTCTAAACTGTATTGTTTTGACTCCTACATTGTTTCTCACAACATCTCTTACTCACAACATCTCTTACTCTAGAAGGTTAGAGAAAGTTTGTGGTAGTCTTTTGAAAAGCTGCAGTAAACAAGAGCTTACCTAAAGGTTCTTATTGGTGTTTCTGATGAGCGCAGTATATGTCTCTTTAAGAATATCTTCTGGCCGTGCGCATTGGCTCATGCCTGTTATCCCAGTTCTTTGAGAAGCCAAGATGGGAAGCTCATTTGAGGCCAGAAGTTCCAGACCAGCCTAGGCAAAATTGTGAGACCTTGTCTCTACAAAAATAAACAATTAGCTGGGCATAGTGGTGTGCGCCTGTAGTCCCAGCTACTCAGGAGGCTGAGGTGGAAGGATTACTTGAGTGCAGGAGTTCAAAGTTACAGTGAGCTATGATTGTGCCAGTGTACTCCAGCCTTGGAGACAGAGCAAGACCCTGTCTCTAAGAAACCAACCAAACAAAAAATCTTCCAAAAGGCATTCTCGTCAGTGGTAAAATTTGTTTTGTTTTTTCACCTTCAATTCCTTATTCCGAATACTATACTGAAACCCAGAAACGTAGCTGTGACCTCTTGTGTTTAAATAAATATTACTTCGGTAGCCAAGTGTTCTAATTGAAAACCAGAAACCAATAATTCTTCTTCCAAAAAGTATAACATCTTAATTAGTATAAAAGATCTTCATCTAGGTGTGGTGCACTGTAATTGTTTTTGTTAACCTGCTATCCCCATTGTAATTCTCTCACAGAAGTAAAACTACTTGTGGAGAATTGTCTGCTGAATTTCAGCCTCTGGAGTGCAGTGGCATGATCTCGGCTCACTGCAACCTCCACCTCCTAGGTCAAGCGATTGTCCTGCCTCAGCCTACTGAGTAGCTGGGACTACAGGTGCACGCCACCACGCCTACATAAGTTTTGTATTTTTAGTAGAGATGGGGTTTTGCTATGTGGGCCAGGCTGGCCTCAAACTCCTGGACTCAAGTGATCCGCCTGCCTCAGCCTCCCAAAGTGCTGAGATTACAGGCGTGAGCTACCGCGTCCGGCCTCCATATAAATTTTAGATTCAGCTTTTAAAATTCCACAAAATGCCCTATGGGTATTTTGATGGGGATTTTATTGAATCTATAGATTGGTTTGAAGAGAATCCACATCTTTAATGTCTTTCACATTATGATAGAGTTTTGTGGCGATGGTTGTCTGTTCATGGTAATCTCTTTCAATGGAGCGTGAGGCTCTCCAGGGCACAGACTTTCTCGGAATCTAGCACAGGCCAGGCATGTAATGAGACACTCAATAAAAGCTTGTTTTGCTGAATTGAAATTATTTGACTCGAACCCTCCATCTTTTTTAGTTCTCTTAATATCTCCGGGGGATTCTTTCTAGACCAGTATGTAAGTACCAAGGAGTCGTGGATGGCAGATTACTGTAAAGATGACAAGGAAATAGAGTCAGCTAAATCAGAAGACTGGATGGGCTCTTCGGTGGATCCTCCATGTTTTGGACAGAGTAAGAGTTTTCACTACATGTGTTTAACTAAATCACTTTTGACCTACAAAGCAATGCTTCACTGAGAAATTCAAATGGAACCATCATTCTGCGTGGAAAAACCTACAGGAAATTCTGACTATCTTCTGTAGTTCTGTTTTAGTCTTTGCAGGAGACAGTTTTCTGGCATGAACTACTGAACTTATAAATGTGGGCTGTAATTCCACCTTTGCGGGGGAGAAAAGATCTGCAACACGTAATTCCTAAATCCTGGTAATAATGCATATGAGCTGGTGCACCTGAGAATGCATCAGGATCAGCTGTGGTTTGTGTTTTACTCTGCAAAACATTGGTTTTCTAATTGATCGGATTTTTTTTGACCAGATTTTTAAAAGCATCTGAAATGGTCTTCTAAATCTAGAGATAGAGGGTTTGGACATACTCTTGAAAAGAGGGCGAGCAGGAGCCCATGTGGAAAAAGTTGTTAAAAAGGGAGCCCTGTGCTGTTCATAGAGTATAAAAGAATTGAATGCCCTGCCTCTTGAAGAAAGAGGAGTCAGCTTGCTCTCTATTGATGATGCTTTCTTTCCTTATTTAATGCCTCGCCAGCTCTGTTTTCCTCAGAGCTGGGGAGATGGTGATGGACAACTGCATGGTCTTAGTTGTTCCACAAGCCATTGTCATCCAAATTCAACTCAGCTCCAACTCTTACAATGTGGTTTCTTTGGGGAGTCTTGGCTGGACTTCACATAGCTCATGAATACTTAAATATTCCATCTGGTCTGCAAACGTGTCATGGGAAGATGGGTGTTCTTAGTGTATGAAGTAATTGTACTGGTTCATCTCTCCTCAGGGTGTATAAGTGGACTTTCTGTCTGCCTTGTACTTCTAGAAAGAGACACAAAGAAATGTCAGCTGTGCTTGTTCTCTGTTTTCCCAGGCTGTTGCTTCTGAGTCTCAAGGTCATTACTTAGGAGCCAGGGCTTTTCAGATATTGTCAGCTTTGATTTTAGCTCCTCCTCCAACCTTCCCAATTTGTGTGTCAAGAAAATGTAACATAGTCTACCCAGAAGACTCTAAATAATCTTTGTAATATGTCCAAGAGAGTGTGTTTCTAAAACATTATTCATGCAGGGGCATCTTCAATTCAGAGTCAAACTCTAGCAAGGCCTGGTCTGTAAGATTCTGATGAAAGATTTTCTTGTCCCTCTCTTTCTTCTTTCCTTCTTCCCTCCCTGCCTGCCTTTCTTCCTTCCTTTTTAAAATTTTTGTCCCTCTCTCTTTCTCTATAGTTAAAAGGCTTCCTCATCTATATTAAATGCTGGTGCTGAGTTAAAGCTTGATTTTTATTTATTTAAAGATTTTTATGATTACTTAGGCTTATAAAAGTGTAATCTATCTTTTTAATAAGACATAACTTGAATATGCGTAAATTTCCAAACTTCTTTTCTTATTGGAAATTCCTGGATGGTAGTACAGTACATTCCAGGATTGTATTCTTTTAGCAGGCCTACTAAAATGATCATTGGGAATTTATTTTGAAAGTGAGTAGGGTTCAACCTTGTTGAACTAATCATAAACTTTCAGGTCTTATTCAAGAATAGTAAGTCATATTCCTACAAAAGTTATGCTTTTTATTCAGACTGGCCTTAAAACAAGCCCTTGGGAATAGCCCTTAACATGAAATTTAGCCTAAGGGACCTGCTGCTTTCTCACTGTTTCTTTATCAGCGGAAAGAAAATACCAGCCTCCTTTTGACAAAATTGTTGGCTTTGTTCAGTCAGGGCTGAGATTTTGCAGGTAAACCTGGGCGATGTGGCACTTCATTGAATTTATTAGTTTTGTATTCCAAGGACATTTTATGAAAATATCAAATATTCTGAAAACTTCCGTGCTTGATTTAGAATTTAAATAAACACTATGAGACAACTCCTCGGTAGAGATTGTTTAAATTTCGAACACATACTGACTCTTCCCCTGAATTTTTGAGATCCCCTGAGACTGGCATTTTACTTCTGTGTTTTACCAGTTGGAATGGAGCAACCTTCACTAAAATCTGTACTGATGGATTTTTGTAACTTTTTAATGCCATTTAAGAACATAACACCTTTAAATTAAAAATCTTCAAAAGGCTTGTCATTCTGTTCAAGAGAAGGTTCAATACATATTCTTCTAATTCAGGAAAAAAAAAAAAAGCATGTTACTTTGATCCAGCCTCCACAATAAAAACTAGCATAAAAATGTGTTCACTTTGTCAAGTACATTTGTAGCGCTTAGTAATCACTGATGGGAATGACTCTGTACTTGCATGATGCTTGCTATTTTTGTAATGTTCTCTATTTGTGCTTATCGTTTGGAAGCAAGTCTTCTTATTTCACTGTATTTATTCTTAGCCTCTAACTTTGTCTCTCCTGTCTACCAGGCCTCCCCCTTGTCTACCTTAGAACTAGGAGTACAGCCAGTCTGACTAACCTAGAGCACCAGATCTATGCTAGAGGTACAGTATAGCCAAGCGAGGGCTTGCTTTATTTTCCTGTTTTAAGAACTGCCTTGTACATCAATTTTTTTTTTTTAATGAGTGGGAGTTGAATTGGGGGTATTCCATGTCGTGAGTACTTTAGTAATAGGAAAGAACATTTCCAACTGATGAACAGAGTGGTGCATATTATCAGCTGATTCTTATATTGTTTCCCTTCCATCTCCCTTAACTTTGGTGGAAATGGAATAAACTCCACAGTGTATGATGCAGAAATATGTTAATACAATGTCAATTAGAGGTGATTTCTCATATTGAAGAGCAAGTGGATTGAGGAGCACCATGCGTCATCAAGCAGTGGTGCCACAAGTCTTAAGTTTATAAAATACCCACGAAAATTCTCATGGGAATGCATGGGGCTCTGGAACAGGCACTATAATAATAGGGATAGCGCAAAAAAAAAATTCTCAGTAAATAATTGCTTAGACACAAACCTTAATTTCTTTGGATGTCAATTTTTGTGTTTAGGAGATAAAAAAGAAAATTTTCTTTATTTCTATCTCTGATCTTTGAAAGTTTCTTGAGAAATTCACTGGTAAGTGAATATGGTAGAAAACACCATAATCATTGAGGAATTGGAGTCCCAAGATGTTCAGTTTTTGTTTTAGGGAGTGCAGTTTAATCTGAATGATTTATGTGTGTACATGGCAAATTCCAGATTATTCGTCATGATTTTTTTAAATAGAAAGAGGCCACAGGAACTCCCTCTACCAGGAATATAGAACAGGGATGTTAATACTCAGGGTACATTGCCCTGGGTTTTTTTTTCTGGACAATTTTACCAGGGTGGATGTTTGAGGGAGGGCTCACAAAGAAAGCCCAGAGCTGAATCTTAATTTATTTGTGTATTCCTGCTTCTGAGCTTTCTATATGTTACTTAATCTTTCAGGCTTAGCCAAGCATTATTCCTATTTAGCTGATAAGGACAGTGAGGTTCAGAGACACTAGGTGATTTGCCTTTATTCACCTGACCTCCTAGTAGCAAACCTAGTATTTTAATCTGCTTCTTATGATTTACAAACCAGGTCCTTTCTGATGGACTGAGCTGCTTACATAGCATGACAACCTACACTGTTTATAATGGCAAAATTACTGTGTGAGACAAGTCCAAAGGGGTAGAAATTTCCTTAGCTGGAGCTGTTTGAAGCTGAACTTGGATACGGGTAGCTTTAGACTCTCTCTCAGCCCATGAAGAAATTGGGTTTGGTCACTAGGGGCAGATTTTCTGAGGCCATTAGGGAATAATGTTCTCTTTGATGGACTTGGGAACTTTTGTCGCTGGTGCTGTGCCAAAGGCAAGTACATAGTTTATTTGGACCCTGGTGCAGAAGATGTCAGATTTGTTGCCTGATGTTGGGCTTGGATTTGCGTGCATGCTGTGTATTTTTATCCTCAGAGAAATGGGTTACTGAAGCCTGTGCCGTTATGTCTAATCAATGCAAGAAGCTTGGAGACCTAAGCATTGTGCCTACCCATGCTATTTAACTCCAAAGCAGTATACTTGTGAATATATTTGTATGGATTCGCAGCACTTTATTCTGTATAACAAACTGATCAAAGCCATCTGCCACCTGTTCTTTTTAAATCTAATTTGCAAATGGAAACTTACAGTCTGGCTCACAGTGGGATATGAAAGCACATCTGGCTTCTTTTTCTCCTGGGCCCTTTATCTACTGTAATAAAAGCAGCTCTCTCATTGCACTCATAGAAGAGGGAGGTGCCTTTCAAAGTGCCACAATAAATACCGTTTACCCTGCAGACAGCTCTTAAATTTTTTACTCCCCCTCTGCTCTTGTCAGCAGCCTTACAGCTACTCCTTAATTTTCTACTTGATGAGCACTAATTTTTTTTTTTTAAAGCAAACTTTGGGAGCTAAGTAAGGCCATTGGGGTGAGAAATGGGCATATTCCTAGTGGAGATTATCTTTAGATGTATTTGGGGTATCTCTAAATGACTGACCACAAAATTGTGGGAATACCCTGGAGACTGCTCATTTGTTTAGCAGATTACTATATCTTAGACTCCCCTGAACCATCGTCGTTATCAAAATAGAACTTGCCTTGACCCAAAATTGCTTGGTTTGCATTGTTTACAGTACTAACCTTTCAAAACTTTAAAAGAGGTAAGAGAAAAAAGGGAGTGATTGCTTTTTAAAAGGCAGTGACAATTACCGACTGTTATGATACAGTCCCAGCCTCAGTCTGGAGGTTGCAGAAGGCAGGACATGTTGCAGTTTGTCTTCTCGATTTTGTTGACAGAAGATGTCCTGTAGGGTGAATTCAGTTTTGCCTTAGTGTTCTCTGCAGCTAGCATTTGCAGCTTCCTGTAGATGTCATTTTCTCCCAGCTGCAGAGCATGTGGGTCATGGTCTTTCTCACGCTGTCTTCCTACTTTAATGCTAGACACATAAGAAGATTGAGCCACACCTCCCTTTTTTTTGTTGGCTGTGTACGTGTGTTGTGAACATGTCAGTCAGGAGGCTTTCTCACGCTGGTTTGCTGCTGCTGCCTCCCTATTTGTGTGGCCAGTGGAGGAGACAGGTCCTTGGTTAGAGGAGCTGCTGCCCTTCCTTTCAGTACTCTGCGTTCCATGTGGAACCACATAGCACGGGCAGTGGTACCTGCAGAGGGATCTGTCTGCCAAAGCAGCTGGGGCACCAGAAAGCCTGCTTTGGGTTTCTTACAACCTTTACAGTCAGGTCACCGCTCTTTAGAATTTGGTTACTTACAGTTTTGTGTTGATTGTTGTTTCTTTCCACATTCCCTGATTAGAAGCTTTTTGTGCAATGAAGCCATATTTTATGTTCCTTTTATGGCTTCCATGGTACCCACCTTATAATAGATGGTGGTGGTATCTATGTTTAAAAAATGGGCTAACAATTTTGTTTGAAAAGCTTTGAGATGGTCTACTTCTGCCTTTCCAGGGAGACAAAAACAACTATTAGTATAAAAGAATAGGAAAGAATGTTTTTATTTTATTTTGTTACAAAATGCATACAATGACTGTAGGGTAACTTATGTAAAGGCAGACTTCCTTAAGGTAAAGGCTTTTTGGACAAAGTTTAAATAAGTACATATGATATATCTTGCTACATTTTAGGTTACCCACTTAGAATATAGTTCTTGGGAGCACTGGGGAGGTCCATTTTTATTTCTTTCGTGATTCCCACCAAGTTGGGTCCTGATGCCTTCTTCTGAGAGATAAGGCCTGTAAGAGTTGTGGAAGAATTGGGGGCTGGGAATAGTCAGGCAGGGACCAAATTCTCCCATAGCAGCCAGCAAATACGTGGAGCTTCCATTTGTCCTGTTCCTTCTTTCTTGCTTCCACCTTCAGCCCCTTTGCACAAGAGACAAATTTGGGCACTGTCTCCAGGTTGGGGGAGGGTCTCTGCCATGCAGATAGGGGCGTCCGCTCATAGCCTTCTTCTGTTTGTCGTAGCAGAGGTGAAAACCCCCAAGCGCCGGCAGCCATTTGTCCCCTTTGCTCTGAGGAACCACACGGGGTGCACTTTGTGGTTTGCCACCCTGACCACCACACCCACCAGGTAAGCAGTCAGTTTATATTACCCCGAGTCATCTCTGCCACCAAAGCCTTCTTGTGCCAGCCCAGTAGAGCAAGGTGGGCCCCCTCTTGAGGCTCTTGGGATGATATTTGAATGAATAACTTGCTGTCTTGCTGAGATTTATGATGGAGGTTCTGGTTTTGTAGAGAATCTATAGTCAGAGAAGCAGGTCCTGAATCTAATTATGATCTTGTTTTTGGTATACCTTATGTTTAAAAGCCAAGCAAATTAAGGATGTGAGCAGGAAGTATGAAAAAGCCATTCCATCTTTTCTCCTCGATCTCTACCTTCTTTCCCATTTTAAAGAGCTATGTGTGGTTATCACACCAAATGTTTTGCCATTTTATTCCAAGATTGCTTTGAAAACATCCCCATTCTCCCTCTATCCCTAAAGAATTCTTTCATACCTAAAACGCACTTCAACCCAGATGGAATTGGGTGGAGTTTGGAGAACAAAGGAGACTTTACCTAAGCCAGGCGAGAACCTTTTCTAACAACTTTCTGCCTGTTTAGATCTTGGCTCAGCCTTCCAAGTACATGGTGGTCGTTCCAGCTGAGGTCATGAAGTGCATGGCATGAGTAACAGAATCCATTGATTCGAAATCACATTTCTCCGACCTCCCCCAAGTATGAGACTGCTCTAGAAGAGAAGCTTTTTTGTTTTAACAGTGTAGGTCTGTTAAATTCCAACTAATCACTTAAATGCCACTTGAAAAAGTCATGCCTTAATTCACATGTACCAGATTCTACTGCCTGAGGTAAGTGGCTACAGAGTGACAGCTTTCAGCTGTTTCTAAAATTTCAAATAAGTTGTGATTCAGCACGAAGATAGCTATAGTTAGCGACCCTCAAGGTCATTCTTTGTAGCTAGGTCATGCAGCCTTTTATTGCTGGGAATTGAGTTGTGAGAAGGTTCTGCTCTTCTGCACGCGGCTCCTGTGAGAGGGAGCTGGGAAGAAACAGGGACAGGCTGATGTCATCTGATTTGGTTCCAGAGCTGCACTGTCTCACAGTGGGAGTCCAGGGGTAGTTCCAGAAGGGAACGGAACATTTCTCGATGATACTCACAATGTTAGTGAATGGCGAGAAGTCCTTACAGGTGAAGAGATTCCCTTTGAATTTGAAGCAAGAGGAAAGTTAAGACACAGGTAAAGTATGGTTTATTCTTTTCTTTAAAAAAAAAAAAAAGTGGATGTAAGTGAGGGTCCCTAGTGTTTTGTCTTTTTACTTTCCTTTTAAATGATTTTATTTTATTTTATTTTATCTTATCTTATTTTATCTTATCTTATCTTATTTTATTTTATTTTTGAGACAGGGTCTTCTTGCTCTGTTGCCCAGGCTGGAGTGCAGTGGCACGATCTCAGCTCACTGCAGCCTCTGCCTCCTGGGTTCAAGCAACTCTCCTGCTTCAGCCTCCTGAGTAGCTGGGATTACAGGGATGCTCCACCACACCTGGCTAATTTTTTATTTTTAGTAGAGATGGGGTTTCATCATGTTGGTCAGGCTGGTCTCAAAATCCTGACCTCAAGTGATCCGCTTCGGCTTCCCAAAGTGCTGGGATTACAGGTGTGAGCCACCACACCTGGCCCCTTGTTAATGATTTTAATGTCTTCTTTTTAAAAGATATTTCGTAAATCAGTGTTTCCTTTTATTATTTTATTTTATTTTATTTTATTTTTGTAGAGATGAGGTCTCACTGTGTTGCCCAGGCTGGTCTCAAACTCCTGGGCTCAAGCAGTTCTCTCACCTCGGCCTCCCAAAGTGCCGGGATTACAGGCGTGAGCCACTGCACCCAGCCTCCTTTTAAAAAATAAAGACTTTGCTGCCATCTTGGAAATACATGTCTTTTCATTAACTATCCATTTATTTGACATATGAGGTGATAACCTGTGTGTTTCACAGAATTTGGTGGAAACATAGACATATCATAACCCTCAAGTTTATTGCATCTTGGCCTGATTTTCATGATGGATTGGTGATATGGTATTCTTAAAAGATTCTCAAAGCATGTTGATTTCAATTTTAATTTACATATATGCCACGTAGTACTTTTAACAAGCAGATAGTTTCAGGACTCAAAGCTAATAAGAAGACAAATTCTGATTCTAAAAAGAACTCATCTGGGGAGACTGCTAGCTGATGCATTCCTGAAGTACCCATACTCAAAACTGGAATGAATGTGAGAAAATGTTCTATCTGATTACTGAGAGATCATAAAATATCCAATAAAGTGTTGTATTATTTACAAGTATTTTTCTATGCACAGGCTATCCAGTGGATATGAATAGGTTAAGACAGCATTTGAATAGGTTAAGATTTAGTATTTGAGCCTCATATTTGTTTTCAAGCTGAGCTGAAATTGAAGAGATTGGCTTTAGCTTTCTGTAATCATGTGCTTTTTGTGGTGCTTTCAGTTCCTGAGTGTAAACTTGCTCCCAAGTCAAGCAGGTTTCCTTTTGCATAGCTTTGGTACCCGCACACATTATTCCCAAGAAGCAAGAGTTCTGAAAGTGTGGGTCTCCAGGGATTTTATAGGGAAAAAAAAAATCACTATGCTGGGCACACATGTGCTTGGAAGCCACTTTAGCTTCCAGGTATGAGCAGTGAGCATTTTCCTGTTGGTCCCCACAGTTCTTGGAGAAGCTAACTACAGAACTATTGGGAACATTTCTGGATAAGCCCATCCTCTGTCATATCAGAAAGGGTTTGACCTCTTTGTCATTTCTGTTTTTGTTTCCGTATTTCATAATCCATTTCAAGTCCCACTATTCTGCTTGAATTCTTCAAAATAAATGCCTTTTCTGGCTTTTTCCCCTTTTGGCACACTGCACCCCACTCCATGCCTCCCTCCCCGCTTCCTGTCAGCCTCAAATCCAGTTCCCCATTTCACTTCTGGCTTGAATTAGGCAAAATCTAAAATAGAATTAAATGTGCAGTTTCCTCCTGTTCCTCCTGTTCTGCCCACTGCCTTCTGCTCCAGTTTCAGTCGAGCACAGGAGCCCTGAAATGAGCGCTGTGCCTCTCCTGCCCTGTCTGTAGTCACATAGGGCGGGAGCCAAACAACCGCATGTGGTTCTGAGCGAATTAGGATTTCAACAAAGGAACCAAGAATAATTTTTTATGCATTTCCAAGAGTATGGTTATATGACTAAATCGCTCCTGCATTTTTACCACCCCAGTGACATCATTATATAGGTTGGGGTGAGGGTTGGTGGGGGAAAGACCTTGGCGCGTGTTCAGGTTTTGGGTGGTTTGTACAATGGAGGATAAATGCCACTCTTACTCAGTCAAGCTTTACAGATCTTGCAGTTTGTGTTGTAAGTGTAAAACCCAGTTAAACTGTGCTCCTGATTTCCCTTGCATTAGGTAATCTCCAAAAGGTTTAGCCAACTGGGTTTTTACATCATATATACTAAATCAGATTTGTGTCTTTGCTTCTGCTTTTCATCCCTTCTGGAGATTGTGCTTAATATCTTTTTCTTTGTTCTGCCTGACAGACACACCCATGACCTCCGGATTCATCAACTGCAAGTGAGAGTAAATGGCTGGGAGCAAGTGAGCCCAGTGTCTGTGGACAAAGTCGGGACCTTTTTTCGATACGCAGCACCAGATAAAAATTCATCTTCCTCTACGGTGTGTGACTGTCAGGAAGTCAGATGGTTAAGCGACTGTCAGGAAGTCAGATGGTTAAGCCTGTAATAAGCTTACTCTAATGAAACTTTCTCGTTCTTTCTTTCCCCTAATTCTAGGACTGACTGGGTCAGTCATAGGCATTGGTAATCAATATGTAGATAAGCCAGCCAATGGTTAGTTTCAGTAGAAAAACAAGATTTAAAATCAGCAGTAACACATTTCCTCACCTCTGTAGATCCATTTCATGCTAGCTGGCCTGACTGGCAGTTTACTAGTCTGCTGAACCTGAGTCTTGTCTTTATTTCACATATTGTTATGCTGTCCATATACACTGTCTTTTTAATATTTCTTATAATGCAGCACCTTGATCCTTTTACTCTGTGTCTCCAAATCTTTCCACTGTCGTTTATTTTCTGATCACACATGCTCTCACATACCCTTCCTGCCTGTAGTCCTAGTGGTTGGAGGGACAGCCCAGGAAATGATGCAGGTAGCATCCCTGACTTGTACATGCAGGTGGAGGCTGACATCCTGGCTGACAGAGCTGCCATGGGTGCTCTTGCCCCATCCTCCTTCATACTTCATGGGACACTTGCACTTATTTTTGGGTAGCCAGTAGTGAGGTGGAAATGGAGACTTGCAGAGATATTGCAGCTTTCTTCATGAAAAGTATTCTTAGAGAACACTGTTGCACAAGTGTCCATTTTTACTGTTGCTCTTGTGCCCCAAGTTTCTTAGAAAAAAACAAAAACAAAAAAACAAAACCTTCTCAGGATTACTTTTCAGCCTAAGTTTATGTCTGGTAATGAAAGGATCAGTTCCCTCATAGGTACCTTTCTTACTGCATTGATGTGTTGGGGAGAAATTTGGCATACATTGAATGGTTATAAAATGAATATTGTTTTTTCCATATCTTTAAGAGGAGATGTTTTATATTCATAGTAGACTATACTTTACTTGAAAGTATTTACAAACACCACCCTTTGAAGAAAATTATGTTGTCATTGAATTTAATGTTGCTAATTATCTTAAGTCTGTGCTAACTCTAACTTTTGAAATCTTTTTCAGATTGGCAGCCCAAGCAGCAGAACAAATATTATACATCCCCAGGTTTATGTAAGTATGATTTTCCTGTTGTCATTGTGTTTATTGTGTATATACACTGCACCTGAATCATGTGGATATACATTTCTTAATGATCAGAGAAACTTTATGACATATATGCAATTGGAATTTATCTCTGCCCTTTTCTATTAATGATTACCTTCCTTTTCCAAAAACTTGCAAGAAAATGTTTTCACCTAGCTTGGTGTGTGAGACTAAGTATTACAGGGAAGGAGAAGAAAAGGCAAATGTTTGGTCCAAGGTCTCCTTTTCATTCTAAGTTAAAATAGAAATGAACCCTGGTATGACCATATGTGTTTCATAGTTTTGGGTCCAAAGGTCATGAAAGTAAATAAGAAGGAAAAAGTAGCAGTTTATTTCCTCTTTGGCTTTTGAAACATCATCACGAAATGACATTAACAAACTTATTCCAGGCTTTTATTTATAATTTCTTCTCCCTGATGATTGTAGGTTTTGAAACAAAATTTCAGGTAGGCCTGAACAATATCAAGGTTTGAAACAACATCAGGATTTCTTTTTTTTTTTTTTTTTTTTTTGAGATGGAGTCTCACTCTGTTGCCCAGGCTGGAATGCAGTGGTGCCGTCTCAGCTCACTGCAACTTCCGCCTCCCGGGTTCAAGCAATTCTCTTGCCTCAGCCTCCCAAGTAGCTGGGACTGCAGGCGCCTGCCACCACCCCCAGCTAATTTGTTGTATTTTTAGTAGAGATGGGGTTTCACCGTGTTAGCCAGGATGGTCTCGATCTCCTGACCTCGTGATCTGCCTGCCTCGGCCTCCCAGAGTGCTGGGATTACAGGTGTGAGCCAACGCGCCCAGCCTAGGATTTTAAGTAATTGTTACTGGCTTTGACTATTGGGGCCTTTTTTGGGTTGGGTCACTGGAAGCTGGAGCTTCGATGATGATTTATGCCTAGGATTGTGTCCTTCTAAAAACACTCTAGAAAATTGTAGTTTGCCGTTTTGTTTGGACTTCCTAGAAGTCTTGGTTCAAAACATGGAGCTCTTCATTTTATTGTTTATTGGATTGACTTTCACTTGCTGTTTGTCTTAATGAGAAAGGTGGCAGAATGAAAAGCTTGAATGTCATGCCATTTGTTTCTCCAGTAAAAAGCATTGTTAATATGTTCTGGACACTCATTCTAAGAGTAGTACTTTCAGACTTTTTCTTTGGTGTACCTAACATGGGATTTTTCTACTTTTAAGAAAATTTCCTGTCACATGGTATTAGCACAAAATGTGTGTTGAATGTGTGAATGAACATATGGAAAAATAACGTAATGGCTGTAACCCAAGACCAAAATAAATAATTGCCCTTCATTATGTTGAGTTTCTGAACCTTGGTGTCCTTTTTATGAACAAGTGATTATTTTTAAAGTTCTTTAAAATACAGACATTGGTTTTTGTGTAGGCATGTCAACAAATAATATATGGACCTAAATAATATATTTTATGACATTTAGAAAAAAGAAGTTATTATTTGTTCCTATGAAAGGCACACCAATGCAGACAATTCTTTCTTTTACACTTTCTGGATTTTACAAAGACAAATGTTAATCTCAGAAGACTTCCTTCTGTTTTTCTGTATTTGGGCAGTACCCAAGCCATTGTTTGGATATTAATCTAGGAGGAAAATAACACAGAAGGTAAATCATTTAACGTTTTGCAAAGTCCTACCTCATTATTTCTAACTTTAATTGTGTTGGATGCTCTTTATTTAATTCCCTGCCAGTAGAGTAGAAAACAAGCCTTTTTCAGTTTCGTTGTAAGGAACTCAGGGGCTTTATGAATCAAGGAAAATTTCCAGCAGATACTTTCTTACCAAATTACAGGAAGTTTGGAAAATTGGATAGGTTATTGTCACAGTCTCAGGTGAATGTTTTTAATAATGTTTCTAGAGGCTTAGGACTGATTTTTCTTAGTGACACACTTTGTGATATCACATCTGAGTGGATTATCTGTTTTTGTAGAACTTTTTGGAATTTATTTTTTTAATAGTATATATTTATAGGATGTTTACTCCCTTTAAAGCTGAATGGCTTTAGGGTTTTATGACTGATTTCACTGAAGAACTATAGTAGTAATAAGATGCTTTTAAGGTAGACATTCTGATCGATATTATTGTATTTTATATGTTTTTTCAGAAACATAACTATTTTGTCTTTATTTCTCTTTCACAGTTCTCTTCACTCCCACCAGTGCGGGTGGTCTTTGCAGTGACTATGGAAGGCAGTGCACGGAAAGTCATCACTGTCCGGTCAGCCCTCATTGTGAGGAACAGACTTGAGACACCAATGGAACTAAGACTGGATAGCCCATCAGCTCCAGACAGTATGTTTTGATTGTCTAGCATATAGTAAATGCTGATAAATATTTCTTGACTGTTGTCAAGTCTCTTTTTCCCCAGTGGTATCTTCCCCAGCAGTCAGTATATATGGTCTGTCTTCTTTTGTCCTGAGATGGTCAATCTTTGGGGTGGAGGACCATTGCCTGAAAGTGTTAACCCTTATTTCTGTGGCAGAGCCAGTGGTGCTTCCTGCTATCATGCCAGGGGATTCGTTTGCTGTGCCTTTACACCTCACTTCTTGGCGGCTACAGGCCCGGCCCAAAGGATTGGGTGTATTTTTCTGTAAGGCTCCCATTCATTGGACCAATGTAGTGAAGACTGCAGAAATTAGTAGCAGTAAACGAGAGTGCCACTCTATGGACACAGAAAAAAGCCGATTTTTCAGGTATGTAGCACCACTGCAGTGACATGTCACTTTTGCCTTTTTTTTTTCTTTTGCAATGACTATTACCATTCTTTCTCTAAAGACCCTTAGAGATTCAGTTATCTTTATTTAAACTCTAAAGTTCTTATTCCTTGAGTTTTAGTTAGAGTTCATGAGAACTCAAGTGCTAACTGTTGGTGGGGTCTGGGGAGGCTTTATTACATGGGAGAGACAGCCAACACACACGCTATTTACACATACAAGATTAGAAGTTTGTGTTGTACAACAGCATAAAGAGAGGACATATAGAGACGGGAAGGAAAACAAACAGAAAATAACGAGTTCTCATTCCAAAATTGGAAAGCAAAATCCTGGGGTTTGGAGTTTTTCGAATGAGAGATTTCAAAATAATTTGAAGGTTTATGTACCTAATACTGACTTTCTTGAGAACTTTGACAAAATTGCCTAACCATTTAAACTCCTGTTTTCCCATGATACAGGAGTATGTTACTAGATTCAATGTTGGAAAAAATACTGGATTGCTATGTTACACCCTAACAAATTTAGGCTTTCAACTTATTTAATGAGGATTAGCTTTAGTTTCTTTTATAGTGAAGACAGGCATTCATTTAGTCTAAACTTAGAGAAAAGATACAAGAATAGTGTAAAGAATTTCAGTATACTCTTTACCCAGATCTGCAAATTGTTAACAGACTAAAGGAAGAAATACATCAAATACATAGCTGGAGTTGGTGATTTTAACACTTCTATTTCAGTAATTTATAGAACAAAGAAATCAATAAATATGTAAAAGATTTGAACAATGTTATCAATGAGCGTGTTCTGATAGACATTTATATACAGATTATACATTCTTTTCAAGTATATGTGGAACACTTATCAAGAGAGATCATCTGCTGGGCCATAAAACAAAGATCAATAAATATTAAAGAACTAAAACCATACAGAATGTATTTCCTGATCACAATAGAAGTAAACTAGAAATAAACAACAATAAGATACCTAATCCCAAATATTGGGACGTTAAACAATATATTTGTAAATAATCCATGGGTCAAAAAAGAGAAATCACAAAGGAACTTAGAAAATATTTGGAATCAAATGGTAATAAAAGGCAGACATGTTTAAATATGAGGGATGCAGCAAAACCAGTTCCGAGGGTGGAAGTTATAGTTTGTAAATCCTAATATTAGAAAATGGGGAAGATCTTTGGTTAAGTCTCAATTAATTTAAAAAAAGAAAAGAAAAGAATATATAAAATTGCTGATTTAATCTTCTACCTTCAGAAGTTAGTTAAAGAACAGCAAATTCAAAACAAATAGGAAAAGGAAACAATAAAAATATGGATGGAAATCAGTGAACTAGAAAATAGAAAATCAACAATGTCAAAATTGACATAAGTTTGACAAACTTCTAGCAAGACTTGCTGAAGGAGAAAAGACAGAAAATACAAATTACCAATATAAAGAATGAAAAAAATGAGGCACTATTACAGATCCTATAGACATAAAAAGGATGAAAAGGAGGTAAATACAATTTTATGCCAATACATTCCAGATGTAAATGACACCTTTCTTGAAAAACACTAGTTATCAAAACTGATACAAAGAAGAAATAGAAAATCCAAATAGCCCAGTATCTAAATTAAAAGAACTTTAACTGTTAGAAAAGCCTTTGTCCACAAAGAACACTATAGGCCCATATAACATTACTAGTGAATTCTACCAGACGTTTAAGGAGAAATAATAACAGTTTTACACAAGATCTCTCAGAAAATAGAAGAGGAAAGAACAATTCCGAACTCATTTTATGAGGCCAACATATCCCTAATACCAAAACCTGATATAGCTACTATGTAAAAACTGTGAGCCAGCATTCCCCATGAAGAGGTGCAAATATCATTATTAAAAATTTCTTTGTTGTGTTTTTTGAGGTGGAGTTTTGCTCTTGTCATCCAGGCTGGAGTGCAAGGGTGCAGTCTTGGTTCACTGCAACCTCCACCTCCTGGATTCAAGCGATTCTCCTGCCTCAGCCTCCTGAGTAGCTGGGATTACAGGCCCATGCCACCACACCCAGCTAATTGTTGTATTTTTAGTAGAGATGAGGTTTCACCAGTTGGCCAGGCTGGTCTCAAACTCCTGACCTCAGGCAATCCACCCACCTTGGCCTCCCAAAGTGCTGGGATTACAGGCGTGAGCCACCGTGCCCAGCCAAGTTTTTCTTTTTTTGATTGAGACAGAGCCTTGCTGTGTCGCCCAGGCTGCAGTGCAGTGGTGTGATCTTGGCTCACTGCAGCCTCCGCCTCCCAGGTTCAAGTGATTCTCCTGCCTCAGCCTCCCGAGTAGCTGGGATTACAGGCACCCACCACCACAACCGGCTGATTTTTGTATTTTTAGTAGAGATGGGGTTTCACCATGTTGGCCAGGCTGGTCTTGAACTCCTGACCTCAAGCAATCCGCCCACTTTGGCCTCCCAAAGTGCTGGGATTACAGGTGTGAGCCACTGTGCCCAGCCCTTTATCAAAATATTATGAAATGCAATCCAGCAAGTGGTTTATCCCAGAAATTTAAGATTAGCTTAATATTTGAAAATCAGTAAATGTAACTCATCATATTAACAGACTAAAAGAAAGTCAAGTGCAGTGGCTCACGGCTATAATCCCAGCACTTTGGGAGGCCAAGGTGGGCAGCTCACTTGAGATCAGGGGTTCGAGACCAGCCTGGCCAATATGGTGAAACTCCGTCTCTAGTAAAAATACAACAAATTAGCCAGACATGGTGGTGCACACCTGTAATCCCAGCTACTCCGGAGGCTAAGGCAGGAGAATCGCTTGAATCTGGGAGGCAGAGGTTGCAGTGAACTGAGATCATGCCACTGCACTCCAGCTTGGGTGACAGAGCGAGACTCTGTCTCAAAAAAATAAAGAAGGAGTACACAGGCCACAGAATTGGAAAAATACATATATCTGAGAAAGGATTTTTGCATGGAGTATATGAAGAACTTCCTACAGATCAACAATAAAAAGATAATAAAAAGAATAGACAAAAGAACGGACAATTTACAGAAGAAAATACCCAGCCAATAGACAAATGGAAAGATGCTCAGTGTGATTATTCACTAGGGAAATGCACACAGTGGGTAATGTTTTACTCGAATTGAAATGGCTGAAATAAAAAAAGAATGACAACACCAAATGTTGACAAAGATGTGGAGCCACTGAACTCTCGTAAGTAGCTAGTAGGAGTGTAAAATGGTATAACTACTTTGGAGAAATGTGTGGCAATTTCTTATAAAAGTACTGGCCGGGCACAGTGGCTCACACCTGTAATCCCAGCACTTTGGGAGGCCAAGGCGGGGGATCACCTGAAGTCAGGAGTTCGAGACCAGCCTGACCAACATGGTAAAACCCCGTCTCTACTAAAAATACAACAAATTAGCCAGACATGGTGGTGCACTCCTGTAATCCCAGCTACTCAGGAGGCTGAGGCAGGAGAATGGCTTGAACCCAGGAGGCAGAGGTTGCAGTGAGCCAAGATAGCACTATTGCACTCCAGCCTGGACAACAAGAGTGAAACTCAGTCTCAAAAAAAAAAAAAAAAGGACCCAGCAAGGCCACTCTGGGGTATTTACCTAAAAGAAATGAAGATATATGTCCAAAAAAAAATACTTGTACAAGAATGTTCATTTAACCCTAAACTGGGAAAAACCAATTGGCTATCAAGAGGATAATGAATAAATTAACAGCAATTTATTCATAACCATGGCATACTACTAGGAAGTGAAAAATTATCAAAGAGGATGTATAGAACAACATGGCTGAATCTTGTTGAGACTTTAAGTTTTAGAAGCCAGACATAGGCCGGGTGCGGTGGCTCACGCCTGTAATCCCAGCACTTTGGGAGGCCAAGGCAGGCAGATCACGAGGTCAGGAGATCAAGACCATCCTGGCTAACACGGTGAAACCCCGTCTCTACTAAAAATACAAAAAATTAGCTGGACGTGGTGGCGGTCGCCTGTTGTCCCAGCTACTCGGAAGGCTGAGGCTGAAGAATGGCATGAACCCGGGAGGTGGAGCTTGCAGTGAGCCGAGACCGCACCACTGCACTCCAGCCTGGGTGACAGAGCGAGACTGCCTCTCAAAAAAAAAAAAAAAAAAAAAAAAAAAAAAAACAGACATAAAGAGTAGTACATACTACATGATTCCACTTATATGTATGCAGTTCCAGAACAGAAACAACTAATCCATAGTGATAAATGTTAGAAAGGGGTTGCCTGAATGATGGAGGAGAATATTGATTGGAAAAGGGCATGAGGGAACTTTCTGGGGTGAGGGAGATATCCTATAATTTATTTTGGAGGGTGTTTATAGAGGTGTGTATAATTGTCAGAGCTCATCAAACTGAACATTTAAAATCTATACATATTATTGTGCATTTATATCTTAATGTATTTGGGTTGAAAACTGCAAATAATTTTACTCATTGAACCATCTTAATGTTATTCTTTCTCATACTTAGCTAAGGAGAAAAAATTTAAGTTCTTCATTAAGTCTGATGATTTTTACACCATTTTATCTTCATAGGTTTTGTGTGGCTATAAAGAAAGAGAATTATCCAGATTATATGCCCTCAAACATATTTTCTGACAGTGCAAAACAGATTTTCAGACAGCCTGGGCATACCATATATCTCCTGCCAACTGTGGTAATCTGCAACTTGCTACCCTGTGAACTTGATTTTTATGTTAAAGGAATGCCAATTAATGGGACGCTGAAACCTGGCAAGGAGGCAGCTCTCCATACAGCTGATACATCCCAGAACATTGAGCTGGGTAAGAATGTAGTCAGATGATCATTTGTCATAATCCTATGAAAATATCAATGAGTATTTTGTGATTATTTATTTGGTAAGCATCTTGGAGAAATTGGGGCACATATAATATCTCAATAAGCCAGCTCAAAGGAATCAGTGCAGTTAAAAAAAATAACCTTTAGCTAGAGGTGGCGGCAGTACATGCCTGTAGTCCCAGCTTCTCAGGAGGCTGAGGCGGGAAGATTACTTGAGTCTAGAAGTTCGAGGCTTCAGTGAGCTATGTTCACGCTACTGCCCACCAGCCTGAGCAACAAAGTAAGACCCTGTCTCTTAAAAAAAAAGAACTTATAGAAAAGGATAAGAAAAAACTTATCAAACCAAAAGGTTTACAGAGGAGGCACTCAACAGAGCCTTTTTTCTTACATTGCTACATGATGTATGATTGTAGGAAGTCATTTCATCTTTTTAAACTATGCTTTTCCCAAGCAAAATCTTATGCCTCTTCTCTTTTTATTGAAAGTATAAACGTTTGCTAAGCACTCACTCTATTCCAGGCATACCTGGGCTTTTTCACACGTGTAATCTCATGTAATCCTTATAGAAATAGTTATTTGCCCCATTTTACTGGGGAAGAAATGGGGGTTTGGAATGCATCAAGTAATTTTCAGTTGTAAGGGTTGTTAAAAGGAAAAGTTCAGCCAAATTAAATTTAAATGAGTTTAACTGAGCAATGAACAATTTGCAAATTGGGCAGCCCCCAGAATCACAGCAGATTCAGAGAGACTCCAGGGATGCCTCGTGGTCAGAACAAATTTATAGGCCAAAAAGGAAGTGACGTACAGAAATCAGAGGTGAAGTACAGAATCAGCTGGATTGGTTACAGGTTGGTGTTTGCCTTATTTGAACACAGTTGGAATACTCAGCAGTGTATGAGTGGGTTGAAGTGTGGTACCTGGGATTGGCCAAGACTCAGCTGTTGTTACAGGTGCATAATCCTAAATCAGGTCTTCAATCTTGTCTACCTATTAAGTTAGCTGGCATTTCATCCACAAAGATTCATATAGAAGTACGGAGTTCTTATGCCATATTTAGTTTGCTTTAACAGGGTGAATGAAGTCAAAGTAGAGAATCATTATCATATTTGCAACACTTGAAACAAAGAGGAATGGTGATCGTAGTTAACAATATTGTATGGTGTATTTCATAAGAGCTAGAAGAGAGGATTTTTAGTATTCTAACTAGAAAGAAACGATGAATGTTTGAGGTGATGAAAATGCTAAATACCCTGATTTGATCATTTCACAATGTGTATATGTATTGAGACATCTCACTGTACCCCCAAAATATGTACAGTTATTATTATGTGTCGATTAAAAATTTAATTTTTTTTTTGAGATGGAGTCTCACTCTGTCACCCAGGGTTAGAATATCAAAATATCTAATTTATATCTAATCATATGGGTTAGGATATCTAACCCATATGATTATGCAATTTAGGCTCTCTAGTGTGACTTCCAGGCCATCTGGTTTGCTTATATTGATCCCTACCCTAGCTAGAGAGAAAGAGCCATTCTAATGAAGATTTTTGCAGTTAGATACTTAGTTATTGGTTTTTCCGAAAGGAATCCAATTTACTTTTGCTGTGAGCTATTTTGGCAAATAGTGAGAACTCTGAAAGTTAATAGTTTGTATCTTCTTTAGGGGTATCACTGGAGAATTTCCCCCTCTGTAAAGAATTGCTCATTCCACCTGGAACCCAAAACTATATGGTGAGAATGCGACTCTATGACGTCAACCGTCGGCAGCTGAACCTCACCATCCGGATTGTGTGTCGAGCAGAAGGATCCTTAAAGATCTTCATTTCTGCTCCATATTGGCTGATTAACAAAACAGGTACATACAGGGGCTGCTCAAGTAGGTCTTTGGCGTTAGTCATGGGAATTCAGATTTATTTGCTTAGCTAACTAAATGGAGCCAATGCAAATAGATTACTTCAACAGTCTGAGCTGCTGAAACATTCCTGCTTCCATCATAAATGCTTAATCATGCTCAAAACTGTCCTTTTAGGCAAGAAACTGAGCCCACTAAATAGATTCAGTTTTCACTCTTTTCCCGCTTGATGGTTTTATTCATTCACCATTTGCATCTCTTTCAGATAGACTGGGTGGTATTGATGTAAACTTTTCTCTCCTTCCTAAAGGGTTGCCACTGATCTTCAGACAGGACAATGCCAAGACAGACGCTGCAGGCCAGTTTGAGGAGCATGAGCTGGCCCGGAGCCTGAGTCCTCTCTTATTCTGCTATGCTGACAAAGAGCAGCCAAACCTGTGAGTACAGTTATTTATGGGAAGGGGAAATAAGCTCCCAGGGAAGGGAAGAAATTAGTAAAGGCTATAATATATCCGTGTAAGTAGAAATATACTGTAGATAACAATCCTGACTTGGCAGGGGAATAGAACCATGACCTAATGGGATTTTTGGGGGATCTAATTTCTATGTTATTTGATACTGAAAATAAACCATTTGGTTGGTTTATAATGAAAGCTAGTTTTATTTTACATGCATTGAAGTAGTTTTCCTATTCATAACTCTGCCAACGAAGAGAAAGCCACGAGTTCTCCTTCTCTGCTCTGCAGTTTTTCTTCCTCTGTATACTTGGAGCGCAGGCACAGGAGCTGGCATCAGAATGGACATAGGCTGGTTCTTTGGTGAAGCCGTCAGCCTCATTAATCCAATCCAGGATTTGTAGCACATTTGGAAATTCATCCCTTTTACCTTTGAAGTAAAATGTGCCATTTTATGGTCTCAGAGCACTCATTGCATGTTTAAAAGCAGGGACAAAAAACAACTGTGAGGATTAGATGACATGTGCTTTTAATGTATGGTAGGAGCATTAATTCACTTTTGTTCTTGGTTTTGACATTTTGCTTTTTACAAGAGTCTTTTAATAGAGCTCTAATCAAAGATAAATGGGTGTATCCAATAATGCTAAAATGCCATACCGTGTTATCGGTAGAATCGTGCTGACAGCTTAACAGAAAGTCTTCTGGAGTACCACACTTCAGTGGGTACTGATGTGTTTACAAGGGAAGGTTGGAGTGTAGATTACTGTTTGAGGCATGGAAAGAGGATTGATGAGAGTTCTGGATATTGTAGGGGATGCAGCCAGCCTCTTGGCATGTGCAGCCAGCCCAGTCTCATTCTTTTCCTGAAATGATTTGGACAGTTTTAGATTTAGGACTTGACATGTGTCACACAGTGTGTTTTATCTGTGAATTCCACAGTTCCCAAAGCATTTCACATAGACCATCTCATTGGATTCTTCCCACCATCCCAATGGTTTAGGCAGGGCAGGAAATATTGTTATATTTTAAGATGAGGAAACAGGCTCAGAGAGATTGCTACCTGCCCAAGTTTACATCGCTTGTTAGTGCTAGAGCTGGAACACACATTCAGGAATTATGTTGCCGAAATCCATGACAGGACACTGGCCCACTAAACAATGCTTTGCTATTGTAATGGTATCAGTCCGGCTGGGTACGGTGGCTCATGCCTGTAATCCCAGCACTTTGGGAGACCAAGGCGTATCCCAAGGTCAGGGGTTTGAGACCAGCCTGGCCAGCGTGGTGAAACCCCGTCTCTACTAAAAATACAAAAATTAGCCGGGTGTGGTGGCGCTCGCCTGTAGTCCCAGCTACTTGGGAGGCTGAGGCAGGAGAATCACTTGAACCTGGGAGGCGGAGGTTGCAGTGATCCTAGACTGTACCATTGCACTCCAGCCTGGGCGACAGAGCAAGATTCCACCTCAAAAAAAAAAAAAAAAAGTATCAGCCCTTAGAAGTAATGCATCATACCTGTATCTTCTGTACATATGCTTCTTGTGCTTTTTAAAATGAACCTTGAAACAGCAGAGTCAGGAAAGGATTAGTTTGACTTGAATCCTTTATTTTTAGGGGAATATTAGAAATTGCACCATTTTCCTCATGTGTTATATTCGTAGAATCCTAATGTTTTCTCCTAAAGCATTTAGTTGTAGATGTCAGTAAATTTCACACACTGTTGTACTGTGGCTGCCTCTAAGATACAGCTTTAACCACTGATGAATTTTGTCACTGTGCTAGGGAATCACATGAGAGTGAGGAAGAGAGTCAGTGGTAGAGATGGAACTTGGGTGATAACTGTATTAGTGTTTCCCAATTAGAACAGGCAGATAAGACTTTCTTGTGGATGAATATCTACATCTTTGCTTTTCTGCCCCACAGCTGCACGATGAGAATCGGAAGGGGGATTCATCCAGAAGGCATGCCGGGCTGGTGTCAGGGCTTCTCCCTGGATGGTGGTAGTGGTGTCCGAGCTTTGAAAGTCATCCAGCAAGGAAACCGCCCAGGGCTGATCTATAACATTGGTGGGTTACATTTGGGGCAGCGGGACAATCAGAACCATTGGCTGATGACCTCAGGCTTGGAGGAATGAGCTGGCCACGCATTTTGGCCTGACTACAAGTACTGATTTTCTTATTTGGCATTGGGTCAGGTATCTGTTCTCTGAATGCTACAGTGATATCAACACAGATCTATTCTCCTGGGGATCTGAGGAGCCACCTAAACACTGCCCTTTTGAGGTCTGTGGCTCTGTTTAATTTCAGACTCACCTGTGTCAGGAAAGTATCAGTTTGGCTTGAATCCTTGTTTTTCAGGGGAATAATAGGAACACTTAGCATGCCTTTCATCCTCCAAGTATTCCCACGCATTCATTAAAATTTGCAAGCCCTAAGAGGGTAAGAAGCATTGTTCTCCTTGAAACTGAAGGAGAGAGGTTAAGTGACCTGCCTAGATGCAAAGGGGAAGTCTGGGTCAGAAGTAGGATCAGGATTGGGGGATACAAATAAAATGCACTTGGTGGTTGTAGTAATTAAAGCAATCTCCAAACTCACTTTGCTTATGGAGATGGGAAGGGTGGAAAGGGGAGGGGAGGATACTGTACCCATATGCCTCATAGCCACTTGAGAACGCTCAAAAGATTCTCTAAAGGGTTAAGATAATTTGATTGAAATATGAATCAGGGTGAAAATTGTAGCAGCGCATCCTTTCAGTATATAATTTCCCAGCCTCTCAAAGCAATGTTTAGTTTTGAACATTGGAACACCATCTGCGACTGCATGGTCCTGTAGAACTTTCTGTGATGATGGAAATGTTCTATTTTGCACTATCTAGTAGTAGCCACTAGCCACATGTGGCTGCTGAGCCCTGGAGAGCACATTAGTGAGAAGTAAGGCAAGTATGGCTGAGGAATTGAATTTTTCTTTTTATTTAATTTTATTGAATTTAGCTTTAAATAGCCACATATGGCTACTGGCACCATATTGGACAGTATGCACATAGTGTCATAGTTCCTTCCTAGAGCAAGGAAAACCTGATGTGATATCATTTACATATTTATCCTGAGTCCCATGGAGAATCAAAGATATGTTTAGATGTCTGAGGATTTATTAATAAAAGAATCTTCCAAGTATAGTTTCCTTTTTGGATTTTTAATCATAGGTTTGTATTCATTCTCCCTTGACATGTGAACTGTCTTCTTAAAGTTGACATTAAGATTTTTAAAAGAAATAAACTTTATTTGATCTTGCAGCACAAGATAGTTATCTTAACTTTTTCTCACTTTTGTTTGCTCCACCCTTTGAATAGGCAAAGGCTGCTTCATGCTGAGTTTGGCTTTCTGCTGGAGTATTTTGCCCTTGATGTATTTTGCGAAGCAAGCTACCACAGGTTGACTGGAAGCTGTAGTTGGGACAAATTGGGATGGGAGGAGCTTGTTCCTTTTAAAGCAGCTAGCACTAAGAACCACAGAATTCTTGCAGAGGCCAGTTGAGCAAACTGATCAGACATATGCTGTGATTACCCATATAAATTGTTATGCTAGGAGCATTCACTAAAGCTCATGGCATATGTTTTGAGGGCTAAGACTGTGATTTAAGTTTTGTTGATCCACCTAGGGAAGGGATAGAGGGAGTGGGCTAAGATAGGGCTTTATAATTCTTGAGGGTCATGAACTTTTGCCGTATATTCCCACAAGGGAATTTGTGGAATCTCCTGCTTGAATATTTTGAAGAATAGGATAGATAACCAACTCCCTATCAGGAAAGTTTAAAGCATAGTCCAAACTGAAAAGCCAGGGACAGGCTTGCCAGGTAGCCTCACATGGATCTCCAAAAAGAACGATTTTGTGCCTGTTGATCTTATCAACTTATTGATTTATCAGGGGTTTCCCAGGGCAATATAAGATGTGAAGGGGGAAAGAAGCCCACCTTTTTCCAAAGATTGAGTGTCTGTATTGTTCAGAGTACCCTAGACTCTTTTTATAATATTAAATTAGATACATCTCTTGTAGTTAGACTTTCTATTAGATATCACCTAACTATTATAATGTTGATTTCTGACAATGAAAGCTTCTCTGCATGTCACAGAAAGAAGTGATAGGGTATAGTTCCATATCCCAATATTACATAGCATTTCTTAGATACAGAGTTTTAGAGAGATTTTTGTGTGTGACTTTTCTCAGTCTTTCAGGTATTTTCAAGGCTTGTGTTAAAGGAACATCAGCATTTTCAAGCCAGTTTAAGTGAATTACGGCATTAACAGATTGGAATATTTATAATTGGGATTGTGTTGAGAAATCTATGACAGCCAGTTGTCAGATGCTAAGGTGGAGTTTTCTATTTTAATGGTTCTCTTGATACTTGATGACTGCTGAATGGAGTGGAGTCCTTGTATATGTCGCATCACAATACAAGCAAGCCTGATGAGGGTGCTGCTCCGGAGGCTGACTGCCTGGACTTGAATCCCAGCTATGGCACATACTAGCTGCGTGACATAGAGTCAGTTACTTAGCTTTCCATGCCTTCGTTTCCTCATCTATAAAATGGAAATAATTAAAATATCTAACTTAGAAGGTTGTTATGAGGATTCAATGTAAAGCCTTTGGGGGAGGACCTAGCATGTATTAAGAGATCAGTAATTATTATTATTGTTGTTGTTGTTGTTATTTTTATTATTTCTATGATAAATATTTTTATCAATGGGTGACCAGAGCTCAGCCCAGTACCTTGAATGTCATTGCTGTATTTATTGTCTGAATGAATGAGTGAATAAATTTATCCCACTGAATTTTTTATTTTTAAAAATTGTTATCAGAGTTTTTAAGATAATTCAGTACTTTTCTATATTTGGAACCGGCTGTCTTGAGATTTCCTTTGGACTGTTTTCTTATTTTTTCCTAATACATAGTAGGCGCTGAAAACAGTAATTTTATAAATGAATAAATTCTTTTATTTATTTATTTTTTGAGATGGAGTCTCGCACTGTCACCCAGACTAGAGTGTAATGGTGCGATCTTGGCTCATTGCAACCTCTGTCTCCCAAGTTCAAGCAATTCTCTTTCTTGCCTCAGCCTCCCGAGTAGCTGAGACTACAGGTGCGTGCCACCATGCCCAGCTAATTTTTGTATATTTAGTAGAGATGGGGTTTCACCATGTTGGCCAGGCTGGTCTCGAACTCCTGACCTCAAATGATCCACCCATCTCGGCCTCCCAAAGTGCTGGGATTACAGGCATGAGCCGCCATACCCAGCCATGAATAAGTTCTATAGTACTTAGCATTATGTTTGAGCTGGATTCTTGGGCACTGGGCTAAAATAAAATACTAGAGAAGAGTCAGTAAAGTTTAGAACATTACAGAATCCAAGAAAGTAATCTGAAATTTCTACTATATCTGTAAAAGTGGCAGGTTCTCTAGAAGGAAATTTTGTGTCCCAGGTGTAAGCAAAAAAGTATCATGTGAAACTGTTGTAAGTATTCAGCTTCATAAATGGAAACCTAACATATTATATATGTGACTGGACACCTGTGTATTTTAGTTGCTGTTAAATGGTACACACTGTGTGAAGAAACTGGGAATTAAGGGGATGTTGATCTTGCCTCTGAACCTTTTTAAGGCCTAAATGGGAATAAGGAGTAATAATACTTTGAGTACAATTGCTGTTTTCATTCCATTCCTAGAAGGTTCAATATCCTCTGGGTGATACAGTTATTTTCTCAGAGAAACTAAGTAACTGTGAAGGTTATTTATTTTTGTCAGACCAAGAGTTTTCTCTCTTCATGGTTAATTCATAAAAGTGGTTCTTGTTATTTGTAGGTATTGATGTCAAGAAAGGCCGAGGTCGATACATTGATACCTGCATGGTCATCTTTGCCCCCCGTTACCTGTTAGATAATAAATCATCTCACAAGCTTGCATTTGCACAGAGGGAATTTGCCAGGGGACAGGTGAGCAGTTTGCTTTTGAAGGATGAGAGTGCCTATTTAATAGCACGAGTTTTAATGTCATCTTCTGTGAAGACTGTACGTTCTGTGATGCAAGTCTGTGCCTTTGGTACCCAGATAGCTCCTGTTAGAGGGTAAGGCTCAGAGTAGGTACTCAGTAACACTTATTGTCATGAATCGACTTGTTGACTAAAGCCTGTGATCCTATGTGTTTTAGGGAACAGCCAATCCCGAAGGTTACATTTCCACCCTTCCTGGTTCCAGTGTGGTGTTCCACTGGCCTCGGAATGACTATGATCAGCTATTGTGTGTCAGACTGATGGATGTTCCCAATTGTATTTGGTCTGGAGGCTTTGAAGTCAACAAGAATAATTCCTTCCATATCAACATGAGGTAAGTTTGAGACTCTAAATACAGACAAAAAAGTAGCCCCTGACTGAGATGCCGTACTGTAATAACAAGCCTTGTGTAAAATGGGCACAACTATTTCTGGCTCAGACAGAGGTCTTAGAACTTGCAAAGTCCAGGGAAGTGTGAGGGGATAATTTGATGGAATAAACTAAAGGAGGTGTTGCCCGTTTTGACCATGGTGTAATTGCTGTTGTCTAATCCAAAGTAACACTGAGCTCATATTTTGATTACTGCAACTTTGAAAGATCTGTCTGCATTTAGATGGTAACGCTCATTATAAATATTTTTGTATATTCTGACATATTTATACAAAACCTTCTTTCATTTGATGCTGTTCTAGTAAATCATCTGGCTTTCTACACCTAATGTGGTAACACTCAGTTCTTGTTAAGAAAAATTAACCAGGCCGGGCGCAGTGGCTCATGCCTGTAATCCCAGCACTTTGGGAGGCTGAGGCAGGCGGATCACGAGGTCAAGAGATCGAGACCATCGTGGCCAACATGATGAAACCCTGTCTCTACTAAAAATACAAAAATTAGCTGGGCGTGGTGGTGTGTGGCTGTAGTCACAGCTACTCAGGAGGCTGAGGCAGGAGAATCGCCTGAATCTGGGAGGCGGAGGTTACGGTGAGCTGAGATCACGCCACTGCACTCCAGTCTGGCGACAGAGTAAGACTCCATCTCAAAAAAAAAAAAAAAATCAGCCTTAATTAGCCCAGGATGATTTAAACTTTCTTCTTGCTTTCATCAAATACTTTAAAAAAATTATTTAAAAATATTTTAAATTGTGGTAAAACAGATATAAAATTTACTATCTTAACCATTTTTAAGTATACAGTTAACTGGTGTAAGTACATTTACATTATTGTGGAAATAATCCCCCAAACTCTTTTCATCTTGCAAAACTGAAACTCTGTACCCATTAAACTTAACTCCTCATTCCCATTCCCCTCAGTCCCTGGCCACCATGTTCTACTTGGTGTCTATAAATTTGACTACTCTAGGTACCTCATGTAAGTTTAATCATATGGTATTTGTCTTTTTGTGACTGGCTTATTTCACTTAGCATAATATTGTCAATGTCCATATTAATATATTTGTTTATTCACCTATTAGTGGACACTTGGGTTGCTTCCACCTTTGGCTATCATGAACTGCTGCAAACATAGGTTCGCATATAGGTTCAAGACCCTGCTTTCAGTTATTTTGGGTATAGATCCAGATGTGGAATTGTTGGATCACATGATCATTCTGGTTTTAATTTTTTGAGGAACCACCATAGGTTTCCACAGTCATTGCACCATTTTACTTTCCTGACACCAGTGCACAGGGTTCCACTTTCTCCACAACCTCACCAACACTTGTTTTCTTTGTTTTTGACACAAGCCTTAAGTGATAGTCCCGCCTCTGTATAATGGGTATGAGGTGGTATCGCACTGTGGTTTAGATTCTTATTTCCTTAATGATTAGTGATGTTGAGCATCTTTTCATGTGCTTTTTGGCCATTTGTATATCTTCATTGGAAAAAATATCTATTCAATTCCTTTGCCAATTTTTGAATTAGGTTGTTTTTGAATTGTAGGAATTCCTATTCTAAGCGTTTTATAGTTTTAGCTCTTACTTCTAGGTCTTTGATTCGTTTTGGGTTAATGTTTGCGTATGGCATAAGGTGAGGGTCCAGCTTCATTTTTTGGTATGTGGATATTTGGTTTTCTCAGCACTGTGTATTGAAAAGACTCTCCTTTCCCATTAAATGATCTTGGTACTGTTGTTGAAAATCATTTGACCCTACAGGTGGAAGTTTATTTCTGGGCTCTCTAATCTATTCCATTGGTCTATATGTCTTTATGCCAGTACCACCCTGTTTTGATTATAGTTGCTTTGTATTAAATTTTGGAATAAGGAAATGTGAGACCTCCAACTTTGTTGTTCTTTTTCAAGGTTGTTTTCTCTATTCAGAGTTCCTTAGATCCATATGAATTTCAAGATGGATTTTTCTGTTTCTGCAAAAAATGCTGTTGGGATGTTGATAGGGATTGCATTAAGTCCATAGGGTTTTGTAGTATTGACATCTTAAAAATTATGTTTTCCAGTCCCTGAACATGGGAAGTCTTTTCAGTTGTGTCTTTAATTTCTTTCATCAGGCCGGGCATGGTGGCTCACGCCTGTAATCCCAGCACTTTGGGAGGCCGAGGTGGGCGGATCACGAGGTCAGGAGTTCCAGACCAGTCTGACCAACATGGTGAAACCCCATGTCTACTGAAAATACAAAAATTAGCCAGGCATGGTGGTGTGCACCTGTAATCCCAGCTACTCAGGAGGCTGAGGCAGGAGAATCACTTGAACCCAGGAGGCGGAGGTTGCAGTGACCCGAGATCGTGCCGTCGCACTCCAGCCTGGGTGACAGAGTAAGACTCTGTCTCAAAAAAAAAAAAAAAAAAAAAAATTCTTTCATCAAATGCTTTTGAAGTTAAAGAATCTGAAATCAGTGCTATTTCAACATGTTTAGAAGCAAAATTTAATCTTTTATACTTTATGGTCAGCTCTCTATTGAGAACACTATTACAAAGGAACAGAAATATGATAATTTAACAATAGATGTTCCAAAATAGTTCTTAAAATAGTGGTTTTGTTTTTGTTTTTGTTGGAAATAGAGTCTTGCTCTATTGCCCAGCCTTGAGTGCAGTGGTGCAATCATAGTTCACTGTGACTTTGAACACCTAGGCTCAAGTGACCCTCCTGCCTACTGAGTAGCTAGGACTATAGGCATGCACCACCATGCCTGGCTAATTTAAAAAAAAAAAAAAATAGAAAAAAGTAGAGACAAGGTCTCACTATGTTGCCCAGGCTGGTCTGGAACTTCTGGTCTCAAGTGATCCTCCTGCCCTGGCCTCCCAAAGTGCTAGGATTATAGGTGTGAGCCACCATACCTGGCCCCAAGATAGTATTTATATTTGACTTTTAAATGTATTATCTAATTCAATAGTGAGCCCTTCTTAATTATACCTTGCCCTGGTCTTTTTTAGTGTGAATTGGACCTGGATATAGTGGGTTTTAGGCTATGTTTTTAGGAGCTGTTGGGTTTTAAGGAGGTGACTCTAGTGCCCAAGGGAGCCTACTGGGTAGGGCTCTAGCACTCTCATCCCTACCTCAACCAGCACTTTTGTCTGTTAGCATAATGTGTTCCCCGTAAGATTTTATTTGGGTGAAGGAGTGGGGAGGGAAAAGGGATTCTATAGCGAAAACCACCATTGTTTTGTATGTTCCCTCGGTAGAGGCAGCCCCTATCTGTTGTGTGAGAATTGGAAGCCAGTTTGGAGGAGGAGGAGGATGATTTGTGTAATTTTTGTCAATCCTTTTAAAATGGTTTTAACGGGCAGTCCTAAACTACTGCGAACAGACCTATGCCATCTATTTCATTTACTTTCCTCACCTTTTCATTTGGAAACAATTTAAACTATAGGAATGTTACAAAAGTAGTAAATGAATATCCCTATATCTTTTACCTAGATTTAACCAGTTTTCAGCATCTTGCTACATGTTGCTTCTCTCTTCACATACATGAACACACATTTTCCTTTCTGAACTATTTGAAAGTAAATTAAAGTCATCATGATACTTAAGCCATAAAAACTTCACTTATCACCCAAAAATAGGGACATTTTTCTAATTAAATATAATACTATTGTCACATACTGATGAAATTTAACCTTGATATGTTTTCTAATAAATGGTTTTCATAGACTGAATGAATGACTAGAATGTCCTTCATAGCAACTCCCTTCCCATTGATCTAGGATCCAGTCAAGGATCATTTATTTTAGTTGCCACGTGTATTCTCTTGTCTTCTTTAATCTAGAGTAGTCCCGCTTTGCCCATTTTGTCTTTAGTGACATTGACATTTTTGAAGACTCCAAGCAAGTTTCTTGTAGAATGTCCTATTTTCTGCATTTGGGCAGTGATTTCCTGTCTGTAGATTTGGGTCAAATATTTTCGATAGCTATACTACCTATGTGATGCTGTGTGTTTCCCACCGTGTCACATCAGGATGCCTGTGTTGTCTGTTGGTCTCATTATTGGTGGTGATAAGTTGTTCATCACCTGGTTAAGGTGGTATCCAGCAGGCCTCTTTTTTGTGAAGTTTCCTTTGTTCTTTGTAAATAAGAATAATCCCATTGAGGGAATAATTTAAGACTAAGTGAATATTCTGTTTCCCAAAAACCTTTCATTCAATGGTTTAATGGTTCTTGAATCACTTATTACATTGGTGGTTGCAATGAAATTTATTTATTTATTTATTTATTTATTTTTGGAAACGGAGTCTCGCTCAGTCGCCCAGGCTGGAGTGCAGTGGCGTGATCTCGGCTCCCTGGAGTGCAGTGGCGCGATCTCGGAGCTTCTCGGGAAGCTCCGCCTCCCAGGTTCACACCATTCTCCTGCTTCAGCCTCCTGAGTAGCTGGGACTACAGCTGCCTGCCACTAAGCCTGGCTAATATTTTTGTATTTTTAGTAGAGACGCAGTTTCGCTGTGTTAGCCAGGATGGTCTCGATCTCCTGACCACGTGATCCACCCATCTCAGCCTTCCGAAGTGCTGGGATTACAGGCGTGAGCCACCACACCCGGCCGCAATGCAGATTTTTAAAAAATTAATTATTTTATTTTTATTTTTAATTGAGACGAGGTCTCACCACGTTGCCCAGGCTGGTCTCGAACTCCTGGGCTAAAGTGATCCTCCCACCTTGGCCTCCCAAAGTGCTGGGATTATAGGTGTGAGCCACCATGCCCAGCCAGAAATGCTGATTTTTAATTCTCTAATTTCCTCTACATTTATTCACTGATATTTTTCCGTTAAGGTAAACTTTCCATTCCCTTCAGCGATTTTTCTGTATATATACACACACACATACATACATACACGTACATTACATCCATCCATCCTCTTCTTTACAGCAGAATATCAGCATATAAATGTTGAGGAAATGGGAGAATTAGAAAATCACCATTTTGTAATCATATTACCAATTTCTACTTTTTTCAGATGATGGAGGAACACACAGTGGGCTGTAAGTTCAGTGGTATTGACTGAGGCCCAAACAGTGTTGTGATTGTCAGAAATATGAGAAGTAAGTGGATGGCATCTTGTCTCCTACATTTTATGTAGCCTCTTTTGTTTCCTTGTCCTGCAGGGATACCTTGGGAAAATGCTTCTTCCTACGAGTGGAAATTACTCTCCGAGGAGCTACGTATAGGATCTCATTTAGTGACACAGATCAGTTACCTCCTCCTTTCCGAATTGACAACTTTTCTAAGGTATCAAGTGGAGCTGAGAGCCAGTTTGACTGTTTCATGTGTGGGAGGGTGGAGTGTGTACTGCCCTTGACACAATGGTACAATACGTTTTCAACTTGGGTTTAAAGGAAACTATATGGATAGGTTCTTTATATCTGGACAAGCCTAGAAATCCTTACCATTAAGAGGTGTTTTCTGCTGGTTATTTTGATTGCTGGGCAGCCTTGTCCAGGCAGAAGTAATCTTTTAGCTCCCAGATTTATTTATTTTGGCTAGAGTGGTTGGTTGACACTGTGCCTTCTGTAGACATCCCGTTCAAACAGAGGAAGACATCGGCTTGTCAGTGACAATGGGAATGGGCAACTCTGCTGTTGCTTAGTTACAGTGAGCATTTTAATAAATTTTTCAAGAAAGTCAATATGGAAATCATTAGATTTTATTTTAATTATGCTTTCAAATAATAATAGGTCTTATATGTGATGATCTGTAGCCAAATTCCAAAATACTTATTTTTTTCTGTATTCAAAATATATCATAGGGGGTTTGGGCTAGAAAGATGCCATTGGAAGGATGGAATTGCTCCCCTTAGATATTTGACTTGGCAAAGCGTTTAAAGCCTTTCATTCAATAGGATATATGTATATATGTGTGTGTGTATCTGTGTGTGTGTGTGTGTGTAGCACATGTCTTTTAATTGGTGAGTTTTTTTGGAATGTGCGAGATGATTAGAAACATTCGAAAGGTGAGATGATGAATTTCACTGGGGCTTATTCCCTGTGTAAGATTCATTTAGGAAGGATTTGGAACTTAAACCTACAAAACACTGACTCACTTTTCAGTAACCCCACTCTGAATGAAAGTCCTCTTTGTCCTCTCTGCCATCACTCTAGGTCCCGGTTGTCTTTACTCAGCATGGTGTAGCTGAACCCAGGCTCCGGACTGAAGTGAAGCCGATGACTTCATTGGATTATGCCTGGGACGAACCCACCTTGCCACCTTTTATCACTCTGACTGTTAAAGGGGCAGGGTCCTCCGAGATCAACTGCAACATGAATGATTTCCAGGATAATCGGCAGCTTTATTATGAAAATTTCATTTACATTGCTGCTACATATACATTCTCTGGGTAATACTTGATTAAATTACTGTTCCTATAAAGCAGAAGGTTCTAATTATTAACAGGTTTTAAATGTTAAGCAGTTTCTTAGGAGACCAAAGTACAAAGGAAGATTCTTTCATTCTTTACCAAACCCTGGGCTCAGTGTCTATCTTAAGAGGTCATGTAATTTAAACTCTTGACTTTTGGCTAGATTAAAATTTATCCAAAGAGTCAAGACCCTTCTTGTGTTAAAGATCTCTCCCAAGAATTCATTCTAGTATTTAAATTTTCTTTTTGCTATTTATTAGTCTGTTTTGCCTGTTTCCTCTTTTGAAACTGACTAATCTTCATCATAATTATTCAAGTCATCATTCTCACTCTCCTCCCACCATCCCATTGAGAATACTGGTTAAGCAGACACCTAAGGGTCTGTCTTAATATTCACCTAAAGCCAAATATAGTAGCTTAATTTCACAGAAATTCCATTGCCTTAGAATTATAATCTTCACTGTTGTTTGACTAGTTGTATTTGGAAAAGTCAGATGAAGAATATTGAGCTTATTTTAATTCTGTTAGATTGCCACGCAGAGATCAAAACACTGGGCTTTCAGAAAGTAGTCATTCTACCAACATATAAATATAGCTTATTGTTTCTGTGCTGAAATAACAGGGCCAATTTTAAAGTGTATCTGTGAAGAAATGGAAAATAGCTTAATCTTTAACATTACAAATATAAATCACCTGATGAATAGGGCGTTTAAAGTCACATTCCTTTCCAAAATGTTCGGAACATTTTTGCATATGAATAAGATTTTTATACATGCCTGGGGCCCAGAAAATAATCTCTGGGTTTTTGCATTATCTCTCTCATCTGCTTAGAGTCCAGATTTCACTAGTAATAATTGAATCTGCAGAGAAGGACCGTTCTTTCTTTGTCTGTTGACGTTCCCTTTGGGAACGATGGTGCTAGGATGTTTATCTTGTTGTAATTGAGTCAATATGTTTGTTTGTTGTTAATTTGTTTTTAAAGATTATGGCACTTAACAGTGGGACATGCTTAAGGTTTAATGCCTGAAAAACCGAATCTAAATCTGGTTGTTAGTCATGTTTTTCTCCTTATGTTCTATAAATTCCAGTAGTTACTAAGCTCTTTAACTGAAGAATCCTAGTGGAGGATTATGGGCTTAATGGGTTGAACCGACATGGAAGACATAAAAAGAGAAGCTCCTGGAATCTTGGTGTGCAGAATCTAACAGCAGAATTAGAATAATCTTGCTGTGCTAAGAGGTTGAACCATCTTTTGGAGTATATCAGATACTAATTATTTGCATTCTTGGAAGGAATAAATGATGAGGAAGAATAGTTTTTTTTAAATTTTGTTTTTGAGGTGAAACATAACATAAAAGTATTTTAAAGTGAACAGTTCAGTGGCATTTGGTACATTCATGATGTTGTGCCAGCACCACCTCTTCCTAGTTCAGAGCATTTTTATCACCCCGAAAAGAAACCAAAACCTATTGAGCAGTCACTCCCCATTCCTCCCTGTCTCCAGCCGCAGGAAACCACCCATCTGCTTTTGGTCTCTATGGGTTGACCTATTCTGGACATTCACAGAAATGGAATCATAGGAGTGACCTTTTTTGTCTGGATTCTTTCACTTAGCATAATGTTTCTGCGGTTTATACACATTGTAGCATGTGGCAATGCTTCATTCTTTTTTTTTTTTTTTTTGAGACTGAGTTTTGCTCTTGTTTCCCAGGCTGGAGTGCAGTGGTGTGATCTTGGCTCACTGTAACCTCCACCTCCCGGGTTCAAGCGATTCTCTTGCCTCAGACTCCTGAGTAGCTGGGATTACAGGTGCACGCCACCACGCCTGGCTAATTTTTTTGTATTTTTAGTAGAGATGGGATTTCACCATGTTGGTCAGGCTGGTCTCGAACTCCTGACCTCAGGCGATCCACCCACCTCGGCCTCCCAAAGTGCTGGGATTACAGGCTTGAGCCACTGCTCCTGGCCCATTCTTTTTATGGAAAGTACCCAGTATTTTTTGTGGCTGAATACTATGCTGTATACTACATTTTTGTTTATCCAGTTATTTGTTGATGGACATTTGATTGTTTCTGTGTTTTGGCTATTGTAAACAGTGTTGCTATGAACATGCCTGTACATATATTTGTTTGAGTACTTGTGTTCAATTCTTTTGCTTTATACAGAAGATTGGAGTTGCTGGGTTCTATTATAATTCTAAGTTTAACTTTTTGAGGAACCGCCATACTGTTTTCCACAGTGGCTAAACGATTGTACATTCCTACCAACAATGTACAGAGGTTCCAATTTCTCCACATCCTCACCAACATGTGTTGGTTTTTATTTTTATTTTTATTTTTGAGACAAGGTCTCTGTCACCCAGGCTGGAGTGCAGTGGCACAGTCTTGGCCTGCTGCATCCTCAACCTCCTAGGATCAAACGGTCCTCCTGCTTCAGCCTCTCTCATAGCTGGGACTACAGGTATGTAGCACCACGCCCAGCTAATTGAAAAAAAATTTTTTTTTGGTAGAGACAGGGTCTCACTATTTTGCCCAGGCTGGTCTCAAACTCTTGGGCCCAAATGCTATCTACCTGCCACAGCCTCCCAAAGTGCTAGGATTACAGGTGTGAGTCACTGTGCCAGGCCTGGTTTTGTTTTGTTTTGTTTTAAATGATACCCATCCTACTGGGTATGATGTGGTATCTCATTGTGGCTTTTGATTTGCATCCTTAGTAACTAATGATGTTATGCGTCTTTTCATGTGCTTATTAGTCATTTGTGTATATTCTTTGGAGAAAGTGTATTCAAATACTTTCCATATTTCAAATGGAATTATTTGCCTTTTTATTGTTGAATTGTCAGAGTTCTTCATATCTGGTCTCTTACCAGATGTATGATTTGCAATTTTTTTCTCCCATTGTTTTTGTGAGTTTTCTTTTTACTTTTAGATTGTGTCCTTTCAAGCACAGAAGTTTCTCATTTTGGTCACATATAATTTATCTGCTTTGGGGGAAACAAAGATTACTTGTGCTTTTGGTGTCATGAAGACTGGTTTTTAACGCTGAATTAATCCATTACCTTTTTTTTTTTTTTTTTTTTTTTTTTGCTAATAAGGGTTAATAGAAAGAGGAGAATAATCTAAATAAAACTTCCAAACATCCCTAAGTGTAGCCAGGCTGCAACATTCCATAAAGCTTAGGATTCTTTAGCTTCAGAGAAACGTAACACGATTGAATTGAAGGAAGTTGATTAGAACCCTTTGTTTTCTTTTCATCCTAAAGGGACTTCTGATTTCTTGCCAAGACTTGGGGATGCAGTGATGCTGATCATTCTGCCTGGCAGAGTAAAGCTAATTTTTGGTCCCTTGAATTGTCTGGCTTGGTTTTTTTTTGTTTTTGTTTTTTTTTGCTTTTTTGGGGGTTGGGGCAGAATCTCATTCTATCACCCAGGCTAGAGTGTAGTGGCGCAGTCTCAGCTCACTGCAACCTCTGCCTCTCAGGTTTAAGCAATTCTCATACCTCTGCCTCGTGAGTAACTGGGATTACAGGGGCCTGCCTCCATGCCCGGCTAATTTTTGTGTTTTTAATAGAGATGGGATTTTGCCGTGTTGGTCAGGCTGGTTTCGAACTCCTGGCTTCAACAGATCCACCTGCCTTGGCCTCCCAAAGTGCCGGGATTACAGGCAGGAGCCACCGTGCCTGGCCAAATTTTTTGCCTTTTTTTTTGGTGGGGGGGGCCTCTAAAGATATATGGTTATACTTTTACATCTGAATTTTAAGTCACTAAAATTATGAAGAGAAGAAAAATGTCAGAGTATGTCTTCTGAGAGATGAATCTTGGAACTGTGTAGGGAAAAAAATGCAACCCTGATCTTTCTGCTCTTGCATCAGACTTTTTCTTCTATCCTTTAAAAAATTTTCTTTTTAATAAAAGTTTTGGGCATTTGCTTATTAATACTTGAATACATGTGTGAGTATGTGTGTGTATACCTGTATATATATTTTTATGTAATATACATATTTTTTAAATTCTAGCTTGCAGGAGGGAACAGGCAGGCCTGTGGCTTCCAACAAGGCCATTACCTGTGCGGAGCTCGTTTTGGATGTCTCACCCAAGACACAAAGAGTCATTTTAAAAAAGAAGGTAAGAGAGCTTACAATCAGAGTTTAGAATACAAGGTTTTTAGCACTGGACGGGACTCAGGATCACCCAGTGCAGAGTCCTTATTTCATGATGAGGCCATAGGGACTTGTGTGGAACCCAGGCCTCTTGGCATTTCCAGGTCAGTGTTAGGGCGGATGAGTACCAGCTCAGGAGTAAGATGACTTCTGGAGTGGGATGTGATCACCAGGTGTGATCAGCAGAACGTGAATAATAAATATATGTGGAATTACTAAGGGCTGGGTGACTGTTAAGCAGACAAGAACAAATTTCTAAGATTAAGTAGCAATAATTGTAACATTTTATGTAACATTTTGTAACTTATAGAACATTTTCAGTTATTATTTCACTTGATAAGGATGACAGCTAGTAAATAGGTAATAAAAGAGTTACATTGACATTGAAAATTAGGTTAAAGGGTATGAACTGGCATGAAGAAATGGACCTCTCCTTTTTAGTTGGAAACCAAGTGTAGAAAGTTTGACATTTTAGGTTTTTGTTTGGTTTGTTTTTGTTTTTTTTTACTTTTTATTTGGAAACAATCTCAGATTTCCAGAAAATTGGCAAGAATTTTACCAAAGTGGGGCTGTGATGTTGATTTGTCCCCTTACTGGTGACATTAACTTATTGCAGTTGATTAAGAAGGTGTGTGGTAGCCTTTTCCACTGAGAAGTGAGGCTACTCTTTTTCTTTTTATAATCAGTCAAGATTTTGTGGCGTGGTACGTTGAGACTACATAAACCTCCTATTTGTCGTATTTTCTATATATGTATGCATATGTATATGTGTCATTCAGTATGGGCTGCTGTTTTATTCAGCGTGTTATCTGTTACTGTGTCAGTATGTGTATGCCTGTGTATGTATGTATGTATTTATTTTTGAGATGGAGTCTTGCTCTGTTGCCTAGGCTGGAGTGCAATGGCATGATCTCAGCTCACTACAACCTCCGCCTCCTGGGTTCAAGTGATTCTCCTGCCTCAGCCTCCCGAGTAGCTGGGACTACAGGAGCCCACCACCACACCCAACTAATTCTTGTATTTTTAGTAGAGACGGGGTTTCGCCATGTTGGCCAGGCTGGTCTGGAACTCCTGACCTCAGGTGATCCGCCTGCCTTGGCCTCCGAAAGTGCTGGGATTACAGGCCTGAGCCACCACGCCCGGCCAGTATTTATTTTGATGCTCAGTTTTTCTTATCTTTGGCCAGTGGGAGCTCCTTTAACCTTCCGTGTGCTTTCAGCATGTGCCCTCACTCACTTCCTTACTTTCTGACACAGCAAGTTATCCTGGGTCAATCTTATATTTTTCCCTGCACCATTCCTGGAATTTGCCATTTCTCCAGGGAGCCCTCATCCCTTCTATCAGAGAATGGAATTTAGAAACCTGAGATTCATGAATTAGGTGCAGTTGTTGCTATTGTGGTGTTGTGGTTCCCAGGCTCTCTCAGAAGACAGACCTAGGGTTTTTTAATCTATGTATGCACAAATATACATATGTGTGTTTTATGTACATATTTATATACTGTACATATTTATTTCTATGTCTATACATCAAAATCTAGCAGTTCACACCAATATTTCCAATTCAAGTCCAGTATGACAAAGTTCATTCTAATTTTCTCCCTTTCCCTATTTGTACTTCCCTTGTCCAGCACTGAGAATATGTTTATTGATTTGATCAGTTCCCCTGAATGTAACAGTGTAACTCATCCCCTGTCACCACAGTTGTCCCATGTCCTGTATGAACACCCTGGTTTCTTCCCTTGGGCTCTGATCTCCATGTACTGCCCTTCGCAGGAATGCCCTCCTCACCTCCCTCTATGATGCTCCCATTAAACCCCTCCCCAACCTCCCAACTTGGCTTCAGCCCCTGCTCTGGGCTGCCCCATCGCTTAGGTGGATGCCTTTCTTGTTCCACATGCGCTTTAACAATTCCACACTGGGCCACCACAACCCCCATCCCCACCACACACACAAGCCCCATGGAGTTCTGCCTTCCACAGTCCCATCTAAAGATGTTAGAACTAAATTATTAGGGAAGGGAGGAAGGGAACTGGAAGGAGAATGGTGCATCTCAGATTTTCAAGTGGAAATTTTGGTAGTTTCCAAATTATGATGAGCCTGGACAAATGGGCAGGCAGTAGAGGAATCCCAGTATGGAAACTTGATCTCACCTAGGTATGTCTGTGTTGATTCCCAGTCTGCAGCATGGACAGGATAACCGAGATGCTTTTCCTGTTGTTTCTGGTGCTGTGGAGAGATGCTTTCTCTTTCTGTGAACAGAGAAGCAAGCATGTGGGAATTGGAGATGGGAAGCACAGCTTAGCTTCATCTCTTTTTGCAGACAGAGGAGGCAGTAGCACACAGCAGAGACAGCATGATGTGTTTTTAGGTTTGAGTTCTGGCTTTGCCACTTAAAGATATATAGTATCTGGTATTTCCCATTTCTCTCAGTTTCATTTTTCAGCTGACCTCCCAGGTTTGCTGGAAGGATTAGCTAAGATAATGTACATAAAGTGCTCTGTAAAGAGATGTAATGATAATAACACAACAAACATTTATTGAGGCTCTACCCTGTGCCAGGCATGTACTAATAAGCACGTTACATTTATTACACTTATCACAAAAACCGTGAGGCAATTTTTCTCGTTGACAGATCAGGAAACGGAGGCTCTAAGAGATTAAGTAACTTGTCCAAGGTCATTCAGCTTGTAAATTGTGTAGCTGGATCTCAGATCCTGGCATTTTGACTCCAATGTTCATGCTACTTTGTTAGTTTTTACCTTGTAGAATGTGATGAAAAGCTATCTGTCCGGCCAGGGGTAGCATGTAAATGAGTTTGTGGTACCCTGATGTGTCTGATGCTCTGGAGGAGTTCCTGCCTAGTGGGAGTGTATGTGATCCTGGCAGATCTAGCTGGAGTGTAGGTGTGACTGAAAAGGAATGATACAGATTGTGCTAGAGAGGCAACATAGCAGAGCAGTTAAGCGTGCTGACTCTGGAATCAGGCTGCAGAGATTCAGATGTTGGACCTACCGTCTAACTAGTTATTTCACTGTGGGGAAGTTACTTCATCTCACCGAGCCTTAACTTCCTCATCTATGAGGAGGGACATATGTCACTGGATTGTTTGCAGCAGTAAATGAGTTTTTTTCTTTTTTTCTTTCTTTTTTTTTCTTTTCTTTTTTTTTTTTTTTTTGAGACGGAGTTTCGCTCTTGTTGCCCAGGCTAGAGTGCAATGGCGCAATCTTGGCTCACTGCAACCTCTGCCTCCTGGGTTCAAGTGATTCTCCTGCCTCAGTTTCCCGAGTAGCTGGGATTACAGGCATGCGCCACCACGCCCAGCTAATTTTTGTATTTTTAGTAGAGACGGGGTTTCACCATGTTGGCCAGGCTGGTCTTGAACTCCTGACCTCAGGTGATACACCTGCCTCGGCCTCCCAAAGTGCTTGGATTACAGGCGTGAGCCACCATGCCCGGCCTAAATGAGTTGTTTTATGTAAGTCTTACGGACCAATGTCTAGCGCATAGTAAGTTCTCAGTAAGTATTATGACTTCTAGTATATAATGGATTATATAGACTTTCGTGATTGACCTGGAAGCCCAACTGCTGTTTCCAAAATATTTCTAAAGAGAAAATATATTTAGAATTACTAGCAATCTGGCCAGGCACGGTAGCTCACACCTTTAATCCCAGCACTTTGGGAGGCCGAGGCAGGCAGATCACCTGAGGGCAGGAGTTTGAGACCAGCCTGGCCAACATGGCGAAACCCTGTCTCTACTAAAAATACAAAAATCAGCCGGGCGTGATGGTGCATGCTGGTAATCCCAGCTACTCGGGAGGCTGAGGCAGGAGAATTCGCCTGAACCCAGGAGGAGAGATTGTAGTGAGCCGAGATCGCACTATTTCACTCCAGCCTGGAGAACAGGGGCGAAACTCCGTCCCAAAAAAAAAAAAAAAAAAAAAGAATTACTAGCAATCAATTAGCATAACCTTGAATACAACCAACTTAACACTTGTGATACAATCAATTCATGAAAATTGGACACCATCAGTATAGTCCGCTTTCCTTGTAAACATTCGGGACGGGGAGGAAGACCTCTGGTAAATTCTGATTCAAAGTCGGATATTGTCAGATACTGAGCATATCCTATAGTCTTTATGTAATTGCACTCTTCTTTAAGGTAAGGGCACCGGACGGTCGTCATCTGGAGTGGCAGTGATCATGGCAGTATAGCTAGGGTAGGAGGCTGCCCCGCCATTTGTTTCTAATTTCTAAAAAAGGGAAAAAACTCGGTTATGAAAATAATACGTTTGTTAAAATGCGCATTATTTGTAATGTTTGGTTGTTTGGTTCAAGAGGTTAGCATATTTTACCCTAAGAACAACAAGAGATAGCTAACCATGAAAGTTTGAATTAAGCATTTATATAATGTGGAAAACGTCTAAATAAACTTCCTATATGAGAACTTATTTAGCCCTAGAGGAAGCTCTTGAAGTGAGGAGCTAGCTGTGGCTGCACATAATGGCTCTTTCTCTTTTTGCTTGTACCTACTTAACAGGAACCAGGAAAGCGTTCTCAGCTGTGGAGGATGACAGGAACAGGAATGCTGGCCCATGAGGGCTCCTCAGTTCCTCACAATCCCAATAAGCCCTCAGCCGCCCGCTCCACCGAGGGGTCTGCCATCTTAGATATTGCTGGTCTCGCTGCAGTGACTGACAACAGGTAATTTTCTAGGCAACTTTTGATTCAAGCTCATTGCTTTCAAATTCAGACTCAGAGGAAATCTACACCAAAAACCAAGAGTTCTATAAATAAGTAAAAATGTATATTTTTTTCAATGACAAAAACCTGTCATATTCCCAAATATGAGTATTGGGCTTCCCCTTTAAATTTTTTAAGCTTTGATGAAATACCCATGCAGATGTTAAGAAACTTCAAACAATAAAATGGGTATAATGTGAAAAGTGATTATTTCTTCCACCCAAATTCCAGTCCGTCCTTATTCTGAGGAAGTAGTTTCTTTTTTACATCTTTCTAATAACTTTGTCAAATCCTTCAAAAGCAGAAATTAATTATTAAGAGAATAATCAGATGTATTTTTATGAATAAATCCTTGGATTCAAATTAGCTCTTTAAGTTTGAATAAGTTACTTGATTTGCCTGTGCCTTAGTTTCTCCATAAAAATCAGTGTGTTTTCAGTTAAACCTTATTTCCAGAAAAACTTTAGTTGACTTACAAGTTAGAACAGAAAAGAATTTAGAAATACAACAGAAAAAAGACTGTTGGAAAGATTTTACATGTATTTAGCAGCTATCCCTTCCATACTGCATGGTAAGTTGCCGTTTTAAGAATGCAAGAAGCCATATTACTGTGTGTTATGAAATCTTTAATGTCTTACTTTGTGTCCCCTCTTCATGTTTTTCCATTTTGCTTTATTCCTCTTTTCTTATCAAGAGATACCTAACTGCCCTAGGATTCAAGCTAACTACCCATTCAGTTTTAAGGGTGGAGGGCATTAGAAGGAAGAAGAGCAAAGCCATCATCCTCATGTTCCCTTCAGGCGTGAAACAGTTGACTCGGAGGTTTCATGGTTCATTTTGTATTCCGTTTTCCAGATACGAGCCACTGATGCTGAGAAAGCCTGACCGCAGGCGAAGCACAACTCAGACGTGGAGTTTCCGAGAAGGAAAACTGACCTGTGGGTTACATGGGTTGGTCGTCCAGGTCAGTCGTTTTTGATCCCCAATTGCAGCAAGCAGTGGTTGAGCCTTCTTTGAAACAAAGTCTCTACTAAGTTATACATGATGAATTGTTCAGTGGGAAAACTAGTTACAGAGCAATAGTTATTCTATTCCATTTTAGTTAAAAGGAAGTCAGAGTTTTGTTGTGCATTTGTGTATTTTTTTTTTTTTTTTTTTTTTTGAGGTGGAGTCTTGCTCTGTCGCTCAGGCTGGAGTGCAGTGGCGCAATCTCGGCTCACTGCAAGCTCCGCCTCCCGGGTTCACGCCATTCTCCTTCCTCAGCCTCCCAAGTAGCTGGGACTACAGGTGCCCGCCACCACGCCCGGCTAATTTTTTGTATTTTTTAGTAGAGACGGGGTTTCACCATGTTAGCCAGGATGGTCTCGATCTCCTAACCTCGTTATCCACCCGCCTTGGCCTCCCAAAGTGCTGGGATTACAGGCGTGAGCCACCGCGCCCAGCCCCGCATTTGTGTATGTTTACATGGGAAAAGTTCTTGGAGATGGTATGCAATACATGTGTTAAGAGTGATTGCCCTGGATGATAAGATATGTTTTTCATGGCTTACCTGGACTTTTTCTTTGATGTCATATATTACCTATGTAATTTTAAAAAGAAAAAAATTACCTATGTAATTTTAAAAGTCCAGCACTAAGTTAGATGAATTAGATTTAGACCTGGGAAGTTAATGGCATAGCTGCAAGTCCTCCGTAAAGGGTTCTGTGACATGGTGAGCATTCGCCAGGCATCTACGTGCTCTTGATTCTGTTCATCTTGGCCTAAATAAGCATTGAATTGCTGTAGCAAATGTCAGAATGAAGATTGCTGGACAGTTTCCTCTGTCGTCTCCTCAGCCAGTCTACCTCATGATAAACTCCCAGCTACTTTCTAAGCAAATATGTGTTTGGCAAATTACCAAGGATTTGGATTTTCTGCCCTTTCTGGCTTCAGGCTGGGAATGAGAACAGGGGTCTGAGAAGTAGGAAGGTGTCTAGGAGGTTTGGACATACAGTAGACTAGCACCTGCAATTGTGTGTGCAGTTCTGTCCAGCCTGGGATTTTACGCAAAAGGGAAACAGGAGACTATCAGACTCTTGATAGAGAACTCTGAGTGTACTTAGATTGTACTCCAGGGCAGTTTGCAAAAACTGTAAGGAGCCTCTGACTGCTTTTGGTGAGATTTATTTTCTTTATCTCTATCGCCCTGAGCTTTTTTCATCAAAGACAAGCTGCTTACTTATATGTAGCACACATCTGGAATGGATTTGTGATTTTCAATTAGCAATACAATTCAAACTTCTAGAGGCAAAGAGGGCTTGTTATAATTGGTGGGTTTCATGTCTGACCCTGACTTCACTTCTAGTTTGTTTCTAAAGCCCATGTAATTCCAATGCTCTTGGAGCATTTTCTTCTTTAAAATCTCTTTTTGGTGTTTGTTGTTTTGTGAATCTATTTCATCATTTCCCTGCTTGTTAGTGACGGTATAATAACAGTATTCAGCAGAGCAGAATGTGTTTTGGTTAGGGAAGTAAGCTTGTTTCAATCTTATTATGCTGAATAAAGTCATTGAAGACATTAAAACATTTTCTGACACTGCTCTTATTAGGTTGTATATGCTCTTTCTTTCTAAACTTATAATAGCTATAAAAAGCTTTCTTTGTGTTGAAACCTGTACTATAAACCCTGCTCAAAGTTTGCTTTTCATGAGTCAATATTTAAAAGTTAACAAAGGGGATTTAGACACTCTTTGCCATTGTTTTCTCTAGCCTTGTGTTTGCTTTCCCACAGCCATAATCCTGTAGACTCGATTTACTTGGGGCATGTAGCAAGGTGTTTTCCTCCAAAGGCCTTGTTAAAGCAAACTAAATATGGCCTGAGAAGGACTCCGTACTTCTATAATTGAATCCCTGTGGACAAACTGTAACCTAGAGTAATCGGCAGGCAAGATTGAAATCCTTACTTAGGAGTATGTGCCTGTAACAATAGCTGAGACTTGGCCAGTCACAGCAGCCATGCTTCCACCACTCACAGATGGCTGAGTGTTCAGACTGTGTTCAAATAAGGCAAACGCCAACCTGTAACCAATCCAGCTGTTTACTTCCAACTTCTGTACATCACTTCCCTTTCTTTGTCTATAAATTTGTTCTGACCACGAGGCATCCCTGGAGTCTCTCTGAATCAGCTGTGATTCTGGAGGCTGCCTGATTTGTGAATTGTTCATTGCTCAATTAAACCCCTTTAAATTTAATTCGGCTGAAGTCAGTCTGTCTTTTTTTCTTTTTCTTTCTTTCTTTTCTTTCTTTCTTTCTCTTTCTCTCTGTCCCTTCCTTCCTTCCTTCCTTCCTTTCTTTTCTTTTCTTTCTTTCTTTCTTTCTTTCTTTGACACTTTGACAAAGTGTCGCTCTTGTTGCCCGGGCTGGAGTACAATAGCACAATCTCAGTTCACTGCAACCTCCGCCTCCCGGGCTCAAGCGATTCTCCTGCCTCAGCCTCCTGAGTAGCTGGGATTACAGTTGCCTGCAACCATGCCTGGCTAATTTTTGTATTTTTAGTAGAGATAGGGTTTCACCATGTTGACCAGGCTGGTCTCAAACTCCTGACCTCAGATGATTCGCCCGCCTTGGCCTCCCGAAGTGCTGGGATTACAGGCTGAGCCACCTCGCCTGGCTTGAAGTTTTTCTTTTAACAGCCTGAATAACTGGGTATCAGGTGACATTCTCAACTCTGTATTCCATTCTAGAAGAAACACCATCTTTTGAGTATTTGGGTTGGTTGTCCAGCCATAGGCCTGTTTGGGGAGGTTTTCAACTCAAGAATTTTCCTCTTACTGGAAAGCTGAATGATTATAATAATTATTTTCTATTTTCAGAATATTTCAGATTTTTAAGCAAACCCTAGTAAGAATACTCAAAGAAACAGCTAGTTTTGGCTACTTTTTTAGAAGTTTATTTTAATGACAAGAAGTTAGTACTAGTAAAAGGCAGAATTAAACTGATCTATGCATGAAATTATCTCTTATTCATAATTACCAAAATTTATGAGCATAACTTTTCATCTTACTGAAGTAATTCTCCTGTTTTTCATCATCTGCAAAGCTGAACAAATAGTAAAGGCTTTGTTGCACATTGATCATGACCCTCCAGAGGAGAATGTAAATTTAGGAACTTGTTTGAAATGATGTGTTAAATTGTCAAAGTCAGTGCCTCTGTCTTTTCTCACATGTCTCTACTCCAATGTCTTTTAGGCCAAAGGAGGACTTTCTGGTTTGTTTGATGGAGCTGAAGTTGTTCTTGGTCCTGACACTTCCATGGAGCTTTTGGGGCCAGTTCCACCTGAACAACAATTTATTAATCAAAAAATGAGACCTGGTTCTGGAATGTTATCCATCAGAGTCATCCCAGATGGACCAACTAGAGCACTCCAGGTGATAATTTGTCATAAGAGCTGATGTGAAACTCTGTACTTCCTCCACCCCCAATGATTACTCATTTAACAAATACTTATTGAACATGTTTATGCCAGATATGAAGATATGGTATCTTCATCTGTAAAATGGGGATAGGATCTACCTCACAAAGTTGTTACAAGAACTAAAGTACAACAAAAAGATAAGCGTAAAGTATAAACAAAGTATCAATGAAATATGTGGTAACCTAAAAAAGTATAAGATTTAAACAAGATAATGTTAACAGTGCATATTAATAGTGTTGTTAATTATTATTAATAACATAATATCTTAATAACATTAACAACAAGAAGATATGAGATCCTTAATCAGATAATTAAAATATTGTGTTAATGAGAGTAGGAGTGGAGGGTGTATGGAAAGGATTTATATTCCCAGATTTAGAGGGTGGGGAGCTTCCTAAGAGAAGTAGTACTTAAACTGAGACCTAGAGGTTAACTGAAAGGAATTAGCCAAATAGAAAGGTACAGGTGGAGGGGCTGTGCCCTCAGTAATAAGCATGTTCATCAACAGGTATTTACTGAGCAGCTACTTGAGCCAGCACAGGTCTAGGTACGGAACATTTACCAGTGAACGGACAAAACTCCCTGCCTTCTTGGAGCTTACATTCTAGTGGGGATGGACCATCATTGACCAATAAACATAGGAAGTAAATGACATACGATGTGGAAGTTGACTAGTGAAGGCCCACAGGTAGCAGAGTGATCCTCAGCCCAAGTGGCACACAGAATGTGGTAAGAAAGAAGGCTGGAGATAGAAGCAGGGGCCAGATCATAAAAAGTCTGAGATACATACTAAAGAATTTGTGGTTTTTCTAAGGCAACAAGGAGTCAGGGAATGGCATGATTAGAAAATTGTTTTAGATCACTTCCTCTGGCTGCAGTGTAGAGAAGCAGAGTGGGGCAAGACTGGAGATAGTGAAATACCAGGTAGGAGGCTCTTGCAGTAATGTAAATGAAGGGTTATGGTGGCCTGAACTGGAAGAAGTGGCAGGGGTGGACATGAGGAGGCTGGAGAGAAATGGATAGAAATGAGAGCTTACTTAGGAGTAGAGTCAGGCAGATTTTGTGACTGAATGTGGGAATGAGGGAGAGGAAGGAGTCAGTAATGGCCTCCAAGGTTCTGATTTGGGCAACTCACAGGATGATAATCCAGATCACTAAGGGATGAACATGGAGCAGACTTGCAGAGGAAGGGAGGAGTTGGGTTTTGGACTTGTTGAGTTAAGGTAACTGTGTGATATCTATGTGAAGATGTCCATAAGTCATTGTAACTATGGCTCTGAAACCCAGGGGAGAGATCTGTGATGGGGATAAGGGTTTATTAGGTCATAGCGTAATCAGAACAAAGGAAAAAAAAAGATGTTGGAATGTAGCAATGAGCTCTCTGAGATAGTGCATCACAATTCACAACACCACTTTTTATTTATTTATTTATTTATTTATTTAGCTATGTCACTCTCTTTCACCTAGGCTGGAGGGCAGTGGCAAAATCATAGCTCATTATAGCCTCGAACTCCTGGGCTCAGGTGATCCTCCCACCTCAGCCTCCCGAATAGCTGGAACTTAAGTGCATGCCACCATGCTTAGCTAATTACTTTTCATTTTTTGTGGAGATAGGGTCTCGCTGTGTTCCCCAGGCTGGTCTTGAACTTCTGGGATCAAGCGATCTTCCCACCTTAGCCTCGCAAGTAGCTTGGACTACAGGTGTGTGCCACTGTGCCGGCTCACAATACCACTTTAAAAAACAATCTTAAGGCAAAAATGAATGCAATGATCTTGAGGTTTGCATATTTTGACTTGAGCTATAATTTGAGATCATCTGCAGATATCTAACCCCACTACGTGAGGCTCTCAAGGTGTATAGCTTGAGTTTGCCATGCAGACTTGAAACCAAGTTTGCTTCTTTATTACACAAATCTTACCTTAGCAGTGCTTTGGAAACCATTCGCTTCCATAGGATTATTGATTATATAATGACTTTTGACCTACACAGTTGTCCTGGGTTAGAATAGGTTTCAATAAGGAAGAGTGAATCATCTTCTTGTGGTGTTTTATTTGACTTCAGATAACAGATTTCTGCCACCGGAAAAGCAGCCGTTCATATGAAGTGGATGAACTTCCTGTCACCGAACAAGAGCTGCAGAAATTAAAGAATCCAGATACAGAGCAGGAATTGGAAGTAAGGTCTAAATATTGTAAATTTATTTATTTGATCATCAGTTTTTTAGAATTTTACTTGGTGGTATTTTAGACCTTCTGTTTTCTTTCTATCCTGTATGATTCTAAATATGAGTTACGCTTCACAGTGTTTACTGTTTATCAGTGAATGTGTGAATGTATTATGTAAATGACAACAAAGTTTATGTGGAATCAGCATGTAGTAAGCATTGCTAAACTATTATTACAATAAAGGAAGCTAAACTGTTTGAATTTCAGTAAGATTTAAGACAAACAATTTTTTGTATTTTGCTTCAGCCATCTCTGACATCTTCCTTCTGTTTTCTCTGTTTGGGATTGGAGAGTGACAAGTTTGAAAAGGAAGATGAGATGAACATGAAAAAGTATATTTATTTGACGTTTATTCAGTGATTTTTGAAAAAATCAAATGCCTATGTGTAAAACACTGTGTTGGGTGTTATGGAAGTGTAGTGGATAACAAATTATGAGCTTTCATCCCAAATAAGGTGAAAGATTCCCAAATAATTAGATTTCTGTAATGAAATGCAGAATGTCATCAGTCCTTTGATAGAGGTATCATCACATACTCTGGAGTTCTCGTTGGGGTGAAGGGTATGCCTAGAAAGCAAGGCTTCCAGTGAGATGATAGCATTTGAGCCCTCCAGGTAAATAATAGGACTCCCCTAAGTGGTTTTCATCTGCTGAGAGATCGGGAGTAGAGGAATGTAAAATGCTTTATTTTCTTATACTCTCCTGGATACTGTGAGCTGTGTTTAAAACAATCAGGGTGCCATATTTTGGTTTCCTTTCAGGTGCTTGTGAGGTTAGAAGGTGGAATTGGGTTGTCCTTAATTAATAAAGTCCCAGAAGAACTGGTCTTTGCAAGTCTTACAGGAATCAATGTGCACTATACACAGCTGGCAACCAGTCACATGCTTGAACTCAGCATACAGGATGTACAGGTAAGGGGGAAGTTCCAAAGCTGTTAGTCACCTTGTTTTCATGCTGAGCACCCAACCAGATCTAATGTTTGATGTTCTAAGAACTTTAATGTTTTGGAGGAAATATCTTATGGCCTTCAAAAAATCATTCTGTGAAATAGTTGTTTCTACCTACATTCGTCTCATTAATTTTTCTGCATACAGCAGAATTCCGCATATATTAGAGGTAACTCAGTCAGGATGGCATGGAGGAAGGTGACCCATGGTTCACAATCTTGCCAATAGAAAAACCAATAGGAAGTCATCTAACCATCATTTGGAGGAATTGAGGTCTGTCATAGGGAGAACAAACTAAAGAACCGGACTTTGCTTTCAGTCAAGATGGAGTAACAGGGACTAAATTTACCCTCCCACCTGAAACAACCCCAGAATCCAGATAAATAAGAAGACTGGTATTGAGACACTGGACATCAGACAATGAAGGACAGTGCTTTGACAGGTGGGAAACAAAAGAGCTGAGCCCTGTAATTGCCTTTCTTACCAATTTGAGAACGTTTCCAGGGAGGGGAGACCAAGCAAGTACCCAGCACAGTGGAGAAGTTGAAAAAAACAGAGCTGAGAGTCTAGAGAGACCAAGGTATCTATAGTTATAGGATGGTACACTTGGGCATAGAGAGCTGCACAGAAAAACTCTGAAGATCTATAGACGGTCCCTCTTGAGTATTTAGCCAAGTATTAGTCAGTGATGTATGTGAAGAAACTACCCATCTGAAAGGATCAGAGGGAACAGTGCCTGCTGCCCACACAGGGCTAGGAATAGTGCTTGTGCCCACCAGCTGGACTGGAAAAACTAAGAATTTATGAGACGTTGGGAAGAGTCTCAGGAAAGCCTTGGCCTCATGATTAATTAGCCCTAAACTGAGCACTGCTATAGACTGCCTAAGAAATCATAAAAGGAAGATCCGAAAGAATCAACCTCTTCCCAAGTAAATTAACCATATCCTTGAATAAAGCTCAAGAAGATTATTGGAATACGACAATGTAGCACCCAACAAGGTAAAATTCACAATATCTGACATCCTATCAAAAATTATCAGGTGTGCAAAGGAGTAGGAAAACTTTCTATATAATGAGGAGACTAATTGGTCAAAACTGATTCACAACTGGCACAGATGTTAGAATTTTTGGAGGACGTTAAAACTGTTAATGTAACTGTATTCTCTGTGTTCAAAAGGTTAAGTAGCAATATGGAAGACATAAAAAACTAAAGCTTGTAGAGATTAAAATGTAATGAAAACTACACTGGATGGAATATAGCACACAACTGTGAAGGAAACTATACCAAGGCACATCATAATCAAATTACTCAAAACCAGTGTTAAAGCAAAGGAACAAGAAAAAAAAGACATGCTATGTGCCAAGGAATAAAGATAAGAATGACAACAGATTTCTTTTTGGGAACAATGGGAGTGGGAAGACAATGAGCAACATCTTTAAAGTACTGAAAGGTATCAGCAGACCCATGCTACAAAAAATGTAAAAGAACATCATCAGGCAGAAGGAAAAAAATAGTATCAGATTGAAGTCTGTTCTACACAAAGTAATGAATACCAGAAATGATAACTACCTGGGTAAATATATAAGATTATTTTCTTCTTATTTAAAGTAAGAGTGAGATTCTTATCAACAATAGCATAAAGGCTGAAGGGGAGAAATGGAAGTCTATTAGTGTAATCTTATACATGATGTGGTATGATGTCACTTGAATGTAGAATTATAAAGATAAACAGCATAAACTCTTAAAGCAACCACCAAAATAACAAAGAGTTATAACTAATAATTCAGCAAAGGAGATAAAATGAAATTAGGCCAGGTGAGGTGGCTCACGCCTGTAATCCCAGCACTTTGGGAAGCTAAGGCAGGTGGATCACTTGAGGTCAGGAGTTCGGGACCAGCCTGGCCAACGTGGTGAAACCCCATCTCTACTAAAAATACAAAATTAGCCAGGTGTGGTGGCACACACCTGTAATCCCAGTTACTCGGGAGGCTGAGACAGGAGAATTGCTGGAACCTAGGAGGTGGAGGTTGCATTGAGCCAAGATTGTGCCACTGCACTCCAGCATGGTGACAGATGGAGACTCTTGTCTCAGGGGAAAAAAAAAAAGAAGAAATCATAAAAAAATAATCCAAGAGAAGGCAGAAAACAGAAAGCAGGGAAAGGAATAGATAGGACAAATAAAAAATAATTAGCAAGATGGTAGACTCAAACCTAATGGTATCAATTAACTAAATTTAAATGTTGTAAACACCGTAATCAAAAGGCAGAGATTATCAAATTGTATAAAAAAGCAAGAACCAATTATATGTTGCCTACAAGAAACACACATTAAGGATAAAGACACAAATAGGTTAAAAGGAAAGAAGATGAAAAAAGATATAACATGTTGACACTTGTCATAGGAAATGAGAATGACTAGATTAACATCAGACGGAATAGATTTCAAAGTAAAGAATATTACTGGTGTAGTCGGGGTTCTCTTAGAGGGACAGAACTAAAAGGATATGTATATAAGTATTAACTTACATGATCACGCGGTCCCACAATAGGCTGTCTGCAAGCTGAGGAGCAAGGAGAACCAGTCCGAGTCCCCAAACTGAAGAACTTGGAGTCCAATGTTCAAGGGCAGAAAGCATCCAGCATGGGAGAAAGATGTAGGCTGGGAGGGTAGGCCTGTCTCACGTGTTTCTGCTGCTTTATGTTTGCTGGCAGCTGATTAGATTGCACCCACCAGATTAAGGGTGGATCTGCCTTTCCCAGCCCACTGACTCAAATGTTAATCTTTTTTGGCAGCACCCTCACAGACACACCCAGGATCAATACTTTGTATCCTTCAATCCAATCAAGTTGACACTCAGTATTAACCATCACAAGTCCACCCTTTGTCAACTGCCGAGATTATAAGGTCATAATTACACCTAACATAATACAGCCATCCTTCGTACAGCTGGAAACACACCAGTCCCCAACCCAAATACTATTACATAAAGTTAATGATGCTTGAATGCTGATATGAAGTCAATAAATCTATGTCACATGATGAAGGAGAAAGGAAATAAAATGAAGATATTTTCTTAGTACAAGTGTATACATGCACAAACATGTTTTTAACAAAAGAAAGAGGAAATACTCATGACAATTGCAGTCCTTGTTTCTGCAGCTGGTCATGTGGTCATAGCTAGTATTGATGATTACCCTTTCTACTACCCATTCTGTATTCCCTTTACCTTCAGCAAGCACCTCATCAGGTCATGGTTTTGTGGGATTTTTTCCTGGTGGAGTGACCCAAACCTTCCTTCCTGAGGGGTCTGGACCATTTGTAGTCCTGCCTGGATTAGGCTGTTGTAGTTTCCCATTGCCTTAATCACAGGGCATGGTAATCCTAAGAGACGCCCTAATGGATCTCCTGTATTCCATGCATAATCTTCCTTACCTCCATTGTGGAGTAGTAGACTGATTTCATCTTGATAATCTGGGTCAGTCACCCCAGCCAACACTGTAACTCCCTTCTTAGCCTCTTGACCTAAAGTTAGGCGGAGCCCAAAGTGTCCAGGTGGTAATCTTAACTTCCAGTTTAATGGAATCATTGTTTTGTCTCCTGGTGGTAGTGTTCCTCCCTCTGGAACTAAGACCTCTAAGCCAGGAGAACGTAATGTTGCAGGAACAGGAAGCAAGAATTTTGCTAGTGGATCATTAGGGGTGATGATGAATGGTGCCACTTCCTCTTCCACCCATTGATTCCTGGACCTCTGAATCCTGGCCATGGGAGAAACAGTACCATATATTGGATGCTGATTCAGAGCATACATAGCCTTCTGGAGAACTTTGCCCCAGCTATTATCATCTAGTTGGCTTTGTAATTGTGATTTCAAAAGGCCATTTCACCATTCTATCAATCCAGCTGCTTCAGGATGATGAGGAACATGGTAAGACCAGTGAATTCCATGAGCATGAGTCCACTGCCGCACTTCTTTAGCCGTAAGGTGAGTGCCTTGGTCAGAGGCAATGCTGTGTGGAATACCATGACAGTGGATAAAGCATTCCATGAGTCCACAGATGTAGTCTTGGCAGAAGCATTGCATGCAGGATAGGCAAACCCGTATCTGGAGTAAGCGTCTATTCCAGTGAGGACAAACTGCCCTTTCCATGATGGAAGAGGTACAATATAATCAACCTGCCACCAGGTAGCTGGCTGATCACCCAGAAGAATGGTGCCATATCGAGGGCTCAGTGTTGGTCTCTGCTGCTGGCAAATTGGGCATTAAGCACTGGCTGTAGACAGGTCAGCCTTGGGGAGTGGAAGTCCATGTTGATGAGCCCATGCATAACCTCCATCCCTGCCACCATGGCCACTTTGTTCATAGTCCCAGTGGGTGATGGCAGGAGTGGCTGGGGAAAGAGGCCGAGTGGTGTCCACAGAACAGGTCATCCTATCCACTTAGTTGTTAAAATCCTCCTCTGCTGAGGTCACCCATTGGTGAGCACTCACATGGGATACAAATATCTTCAGTTTTTGACCACTCAGAGAGGTCCATCCACATACCTATTCCCAAATTTCTTTGTCACCAGTTTTCTAATCATGCTCTTCCAAGTCCCTGACCATCCATCCAGCCAAATCATTGGCTACCTCCCATGAATCAGTATATAATCACACATCTGGCCATTTCTTCTTCCATGCAAAGTGCATGACCAGATGCACTGCTCGAAGTTCTGCTCTCTGGGAAGATTTTCCTTCACTGCTGTCCTTCGGGGATGTCCTAGAAAGGGGCTGTAGTGCTGCAGCTGTCCACTTTTGGGTGGTGCCTGCATATCGTGCAGAACCATTTGTGAACCAGGCCCTAGTCTTCCCTTCCTCTGTCAATTGATCATAGGGAATTCCCCATGAAGCCATCAGTGCAGGCTAGGGGAGAGAAGGCAGGGTGGCAGGAGTGGAGACCATAGGCATTTGAGCCACTTCCTCATGTAACTTACTTGTGCCTTCAGGGCCTGCTGGAGCCCGATCACATATATACCACTTCCATTTGATGATGGAATGCTGCTGTGTACGACCCACTTTATGGCTAGATGGGTGGGTCAGAAAGCACCCAGTTCAGTTTGCAGGTGTGCACCACCACATCCAGCTAATTTATATATTTTTTGGTAGAGATGGGGTTTCACCACGTTGGCCAGGCTGATCTCTGACTCTTGACCTCAAGTGATTTGCCCACTTCAGCCTTTGTTTTTATTTTTAATTTGTAAATAAAATCTTTCATTTGGGTAACTGTAAATCTATGTGATCAAACAAAACATCTTATTTTATTTTATTGCTTTTTTAAGGCTAGTTAAGTGAAGCAGTGGGGATAAACACTTTTACTCCCAAAAGATGTTTTGTGTTTTTTTTAAATATATTTTTTTGAGACAAGAATCTTGCTCTGTCACCCAGGCTGGAGTGCAGTGGTGCTCCCTCGGGTCACTGAAACCTCCTCTTCCTGGGCTCAAGTGATCCTCCCACGTCAGCCTCCCAAGTAGCTGAGAATACAGGTGTGTGCTGCCACACTTGGCTGATTTTTGTATTTTTTGTGGAGACAGGGATCTTGCCGTGTTGGCCAGGCTGGTCTTGAACTCTTCGACTCGAGCCATCTGCCCGCCTAGGCCTCCCAGGGTCCTGGGATTATAGGTGTGAGCCACTGCATCCAACCCAAAAATGTTATTTTTCTTTTGCCATAAATGACTATATTAAGATCCTTGGCTGGGCCTGGTGGCTCACACCTGTAGTCTCAGCACTTTGGGAGGCCAAGGCGGGCAGATGGCCTGAGGTCAGGAGTTTGGCCAACATGGTGAAACTCCATCTCTATTAAAAATGCAAAGATTATCCGGGCAGTGGCGGGTGCCTGTGGTCTCAGCTACTTCGGAGGCTGAGACAGGAGAATCGCTTGGACCTGGGAGGTGGAGGTTGCAGTGAGCCGAGACCACTCCTTTACACTCCAGCCTGGGCAACAAGAGCAAGACTCTCTCAAAAAAAAAAAGTCCTTGATGAAATTTTAAGAAACTCTTGATTAAAATAATATTATTGTATAAATGTTAAAAAAAAAAAAAAGCACACAGTTCAGGATGGGCAGTTCAGGTCGCGTGGTGACTTGATGACCCATAGTCAGACGTTCATTTTCCACCAAAGCCCAGTAACAGGCCAAGAGCTGTCTCTCAAAAGGACAGTAGTTATCTGCAGAAGATGGCAGGGCTTCCTCCAAAATCCTAGAGGCCTCTGCTGTGATTCACCTATGGGGGCCTGCCAAAGGCTCCAAACAGCATCCCTATCTGCCACTGACACCTTAAGCACCATTGGATCTGCTGGGTCATATGGCTCAGATGGCAGAGCAGCTTGCACAGCAGCCTGGACCTGTTGCAGAGTCTTCTCCCATTCTGGACCCCTCAAAACTGGCAGCCTTTCGGGTCACTTAATAAATGGGCCGGAGTAATACACCCAAATGAGGAATGTGTTGCCTCCAAAATCCAAATAGGCCCACTAGGCATTGTACCTCTTTCTTGGTTGTAGGAGGGACCAAACGCAGCAACACCGTTAACTTAGAAGGAATGTCTTGGCAGGCCACACACCACTAGATCCCTAGAAATTTTGCTGAGGTAGAAGTTCCCTGAATTTTAGTCGGATTTATTTCCCATCCTCTGGCACGCAAATGTCTCACCAATAAGTCCAGTGTGTTTGCTACTTCTTGCTCACTGGATCCAATCTGCATAATGTCATCAGTGTAATGGACCAGTGTGATATTTTGCGGAAGCAAAAAGCCATCAAGGTCTCTCCAAATAAGATTATGACACAAACCTGGAGAGTTGATATACCCCTGCGGTTAGGACAGTAAAGGTATATTGCCAGCTTTGCCAGCTGAAGGCAAATTGCTTCTGGTAGGCCTTGTGGACAGGAATGGAGAAAAAGGCATTTGCCAAGTCAGTGGCTGCATACCAGGTACCAGGAGATGTGTTAATTTGCTCAAGCAATGAAACCCCACATCTGGTACAGCAGCTGCAATTGGAGTCACCATTTGGTTAAGCTTACGATAATCCACTGTTATTCTCCAAGATCCATCTGTCTTCTGCACTGGCCAAATGGAAGAGTTGAACAAGGATGTGGTGGGAATCACCACCCCTGCATCTTTCAAGTGGCACTAATCTCCACAATCCCTCCAGGGATGTGATACTGTTTTTGGTTTACTATTTTTCTAGGTAGAGGCAGCTCTAAGGGCTTCCATTTGGCCTTTCCCACCGTACTAGCCCTCACCCTACCAGTCAGGGAGCCAATGTGGGGGTTCTGCCAGCTGTTAAGTATATCTATGCCAATTATGCATTCTGGCACTGGTGACATGACCACAGGATGAGTCTGGGGACCCACTGGACCCACTGTAAGTCAGACCTGAGCTAAAACTCCATTAATTACTTGACCTCCATAAGCCCCTACTTTAACTGGAGGGCAACAATGACATTTTGGGTCCCCTGAAATCAACGTCAGCTCAGAGCCAGTGTCCTGTATCCGCGAAATGTCTGATCCTTTCCCTTTCCCCAGTGCACAGTTACCCTGGTAAAAGGCTGGAGGTCTCCTTGGGAAGGATGGGAGAAAGATTCACTGAGTAAATTGTCGGCAATGTAGTGGGGTCCTTCCTCAAGGGGATCCGGCCTCCCCTTCATTCAAGGGGTTCTGGGTCTGTAAACTGGCTCAAGTCTAGAAATTGAGGGGCCATGATTCTCTGTTTTTATAATTCAAACTAGTTTTTTGTCCATTCAACCTAGAAGTTTTCTGCTTGTATAAATTAAGTAGGAATGCAGCAGGCTTCCTATTAATTTCGCTTCTAGGAACACCATGATTAATTAGCCAGTGCCAGAGCTCTACATGAGTCAGACTATTCTGATTGCCACTTTGCCTCTGCTGTGCATTATGGTAGCTATGCCCACCTTGCCTTTGACGATTGAGTGCTGCCACTTGGCAACCTGCCACCTCGGGATCCAGTTATCCCCATTGTGTTTAAATTTTGTAGCTGATGATTGCTGTTCCCACCGTTAGATCTGACATACAGAGAAAAGCAATTACAGGGCTCTTCAAAGATGCAGGTGCTGCCCTTACAAATCTATTCCGCAAGGCCTTGGTCAAGGATATATCTTCTGGACCCTCCCAGCTGGGATGAGTAGGTCTGAAGTGGCTAATCCACTCCACCATCCCAGTCTCCCTAATCCTTTGGATCCCTTCCTGTACGTTAAACCAAAGGAGATCACACACATTTTCACCTCTCTCACAGTGGGCCATCTTTTAATCCATATTTCAGCTAACCAAGTAAATAAACTATTAGAACCTTTTTTACCTCTCCAAGCTGCAACATTAAAAGCAGAATGCCTACTTAGTGGGCCCAGATCAATAAATCCTGATCAACCCTATGTTCCTTCCACTATTATCCCATACCCTTAATATCCATTCCCGTATCTGTTCTCCAGATTTCTTTCTATATAAATTAGAGAACTCAAACAGTTCTTTTCGAGTGTAGTACACCTCCTCGTGAGTCACACTCTCAACCTCACATCTAGGGGCCTGCCGGGACTTTAGGTCTAGAAGCAAACGGGGTGTTGGGGGTGACTCCTGAGGAGAATCAACATTATTTTGCCTGGCAGCTGCCTCAAGGGAGGTCATCACTGTTGCCTTAGGCAGCATAGGATTCATCTCCTCAGACAAAGGTGGAAAGCTGATGACAGCATGGGTCGAGGAGGGGATGTTGCCACTACTGGGGATGGGGAAGCTCATCCTTCTGGCAAAAAAGGCTCATCAGAGTTTACAAACTCAGTTTCCCCGAGTTTCCTCAGGGTCCTCCCACACATCCCCATTCCAAGTTGCAGGGTCCCATTCTTTTCCAATCAGTGCCCTCACTTTAACAGCAGACATCTGGTGAGGCTGTGTGTGCATCTTTCGGCGTGCATCTTTCGTTGCAGGTCAGCCACTTGCATGACAAGAGCTTGTGTCTGTTTTTCCACAATTTCAGCTCTTTCTCTGCAGGAGATAAGACTCTCACTTAGGGCAATCTTAGCAGATTTGAGGCTGAGTATCTGCTTCTGAAGCTGGGAGACAGAATCCCTGAGTTCATCATTTTCTTTCATTACTTTGTCCACTGAACTTAGGAGCAACCAACCAGCTTCATTATGTTACTTGGTTTTCTACATATGGTCAAAGGTATTATGTATAGAGTCACTAAAATCCTTGCCTCTCATGAGCGGTGAATCAGGAGTGTCAAATGCATTTATTTTGCATAATTCTCCAAACGGTTCACGCCAAGGACTATCAGCATTCTCCATACTATTAGAGGTAGAGTCCTTAGCATTTTTTTGGGGGGCTAATCATATTCAGCAGCCAACTCCAGAAACCCCAAAGCCAATGAAAGAACTCCATCCTTAATATTCTGTTCCTCTAGAACCACACCTGGTACCAAAATCTGTATTAGTCAGGGTTCTCTTAGAGGGATAGAACTAATAGGAGATATATATATATATGTATTGTTCTTTAAGATCAATAAAATTAATAAGCCTCTAACCAGTCTGAGCAGGAGAAAAAGAGAAGACATAGATTATTAATATCAGGAAAGAGGGAGATGCCAGACAAGCCAAATACTGACAAGTCTGGGGATGGGACTCCTGGGGGAGCTGCAAATTCCTTCTGGCTGCTGGAGTGTCTGCTAGGACTGCTTTGTTTTCAGTGTGACTGTAGGGCCGTTGGTTTTCAAGGCTACTGTGGAGCTGGGGTAGGGGTAAAGAGAATAGGACAAATTAAAATGCCACGGAGCTCGCTGTTCTCACTGAGTTTCAGCTTATTTTCTTGAATAAATGCTCCTTAGATTGTCGCAGTTTTTTATTAACTTTCGGAGTTCTGAAAAAGTCGACCTTTACAATTTTTGGCAGAGTACTGTTAGTGTGCTATCAGAACAACTTCTATCTGTTTGTAACATCATACTTGGAACGCTTTTCCTTTATAAGCTTCATCAAAGTTTAAATATGTTCAGGAAACTAGTTCCTGGTAGACATTTCCAGAAGAAGAATCCAAAGCCCCAGACTGTGGTTCTTTTTCCCAAATGGACAAACTACATCCTTACTGGGAGTGTGTGCAGTGTGTCTCCCGTGACTGGGGCTCCTTCTCTCCCTTAACATGTCATGCAATTCCATCCAGATTGTCGAGGCCAGAACCTCTTTTCAGAAGAAATTTTTCTTTTATTATATATCACGAATAACAGAGAATTCAGGCTAATCGTATCCTATTTATTTGTGCACAGATAGAAAGTTAATATCTTGCAGCTATTTTTCCTTGTCCTCCTTTTTTCGACCTTACAGAGACAATTCAAGGAACCATTTGCTGTTCATTAGTTTCTTTAACTTTATTCTTTACTTTAAAAAGTTGTTTGTTTGTTTATTTGTTTGTTTATTTTGAGACGGAGTCTCACTCTGTCGCCCAGGCTGGAGTGCAGTGGTGCGATCTCTGCTTACTGCAACCTCCGCCTCCCAGGTTCAAATGATCCTCCAGCTTCAGCCTCCCAAATAGATGGGATTACAGGTGCCCGCCACCATGCCCAGCAATTTTTGTAGTTTTTAGTAGAGATGGGGTTTCGCCATGTTGGCCAGGCTGGTCTTGAACTCCTGACCTCAGGTGATCTGCACACCTTGGCCTCGCAGAGTGCTGGGATTACAGGCGTGAGCCACCACACCTGGCCAAAAAGTTGTTTTTTCCTATAATACCTCTTTATGTGATGTATGCTGCAAATCATAGAAAATAATCAGGTTTGTACTTTACTGTGGTTACAGTGCTGCAAGAAGGAATTTTTAAAAATAGAAAATAGAGATCCTCTCCTTAGGCAGCATCCAATCTAATTAGGAGAATAAAACTAGCTAGAGTTAGTAATTCTCAGTTATGACGCCTTGTGTCAGATGTGTTTAGTGAAAGAACAAAGGAGAAGACAATATGGTCGAGCCCTTTATTGCCATTTCATATTTGGATGAGATAGGTAATGATTCATTCATTCAGTCCATTCTTAAACTGAGCATCAAGTGTGTGCCCGACACTATACTAGGTTCTGGAGATATGGCTATGACTTCAAAAATGCAGGCTTTGCTCTTGAGCCAACAGCCTAGAGAGAAAGTCTGCCAATAAATATGCAGGCAGGCAAGCAAATGAATAATGACATTCTGTGATAACTGCTGTAAAGAATAGCTACTTTAGATAAAGTGCTACTTTAGAAAAAGTGGCTCAGGAAGATCTTCCTGAGGAAACGAGAGCTGAACTGAAACTTGGAGGAATAGAATGAGCAAACCATAGAGATGGTCACTAGAAACCATTTCAGGCAATTCAGAGACCCTGAGGAAGGAAGGACTTGCCCACATTTTAGAAACAATAAGGAGGCTCAGGTGAGGATGGTAGGGAACCTGAAAGAGTGGTGTGTGATGAAGCTGGAGAATTTGGTGCCACTTCATGCAGGCCTTAGAGGCTGTGGTGAGAAGTCTGGTTTATCCTAAGAGAAAGGGAAACCACTGAATAGTGTAAAGGAAGGGTGTGTATGACTCGATTTATAGTTTACTGAAAGATCACTTTGGCTGCTATATAGAGAATACATTGTAGGAGGAAGGAATGGAAGTAGGAAAAAATGCTCCAAGTCTCTTGCCCTTATCCCTGCCCTGAGAACAAACAGAAGGAAAGTCATTTCCAGTTGTACAGAAATGTCTATTTGGAAATCCCTGCAATACAATGGAGAGGTCAGAGGATTCGGTGCCAGAAATCTCTGCATTTGTATCCCACCTCTTCCACTTACAAGCTGTGCGAATGAGGGCAAGTAATTTAACTTTTTTTTCTTTTTTTTTTTTTTTGAGACGGAGTCTCGTTCTGTTGCCAACATAATTTAACTTCATTAAGCTTCTGTCTACTTGTTTGTAAAATGAGGAGGAATAATACCTAGCCTTTAGGGGTTTAGGAAGTGATATGATAGGGGGTGTGTGGAAAGTACCTGCAGATGGTCTCTTAGGGGTACCCAAAAAGATGGTCTGTCCTCTTTCCTCTTCCTGGTGGTGAACTTCAATGTGAGACAGAACAGGAAGATGGCTGCTTCCTGCAAGGAGCCTCTAGACATCCATGCATGTCTGAGTGTGGCAAGTGTCCTCTGTGATGGCACTGATCAGGGCTGTGTAAATAGAGTCAACCCTAATGCCGCTGACTTAATCGTTTCATTCCCGAGAAGAGAGTTGACTTTAGTAGAGGAAACTGTTACAATTTGGTAGCCATTTGAGCTCCTGGTTCTCTAATTTAAATTGTCTTGAAGGAATTTGGAGCAAGAGAGAAGCATCGATAGCATAGTGTTTAGGAGTGCTGGCCTTGGGATCAGACAGACCGAGATTCAAGTTCTAGTTCTGCCACTGACCAGCAGTGTGACCCGAAGCAAGGGCCTCTCTTCTCAGCTTCTTTATCTGTGATATAAGGACAGAGCTCATGAAGTTGTCATAAGGATGGCAGCAAACCTTTAGTTTAACCACCAGCGTTACAGGTATGATGTGACTTGGGATCATGCATATGAAGTGGCTAGCATGGAGCTTCGCACATAGTATCACCTGTTTTATTTTTTTAATTAAATTTTTTTTTTCATTCAGCAGGTTGTGGACTTAAAAAATTACTTTTTTCAAATAGTTGATTTTTTTTTTTTTTGAGACGGAGTCTCTCTCTGTCACCCAGGCTGGAGTGCAGTGGCGCTATCTCGGCTCACTGCAACCTCTGCTTCCTGGGTTCAAGTGATTCTCCTGCCTCAGCCTCCTGAGTAGCTGGGATTACAGGGGCCCACGACCACGCCCAGCTAATTTTTGTATTTGTAGTAGAGACGGGGTTTCATCATGTTGGCCAGGCTGGTCTCAAACTCCTGACCTCGTGATCCGCCTGCCGCAACCTCCCAAAGTGCTGGGATTACAGGTGTGAGCCACTGCGCCTGGCCAATAGTTGATTTTTTAACCAATGAATAAAAATTGTATATAGTTGGCTGAGTGCGGTGGCTCACGCCTGTAATCCCAGCCCTTTGGGAGGCCAAGGTGGGCAGATCACCTGAGGTCAGGAGTTCAAGACCAACCTGACCAACATGGAGAAACCCCGTCTCTACTAAAAATATAAAATTAGCCGGGCATAGTGGTGCATGCCTGTAATCCCAGCTACTCAGGAGGCTGAGGCAGGAGAATCGCTTGAATCCAGGAGGCAGAGGTTGCAGTGAGCCAAGATTCCGCCACTGCACTTCAACCTGGGCAACAAGAGTGAAACTGTCTCAAAAAAACAAAAAAATATGTATATATTCATCGAGTACAACATGATGTTTGGAAATATTTTTATGTTGTGGAATGGCTAAATTGAGCTAATATATGTATTGCCTCACATACTTATTTTTTTGAGGTGAGAAAACAAAACCTATTCTCTTAGAAAAGCACTCCCCTAATGAAATTTAGCATCTGTTATTATGACTGCTTACTTTATTATGACTGCCCTTTTGTGAACTGCTATTGAGATCGAGTGAAATGACAAGGGTACTTTCTGAGCAACCTGCGCATTATGAGGCCCCACTCAAGCGTAAAAATGAAAACTGAGCCACTGGTCTGTTTTTGTTTTTGCTTTGCTACCTTTCCGTGGCCGTAGGTGGACAATCAGCTCATTGGTACCACGCAGCCCTTCATGCTCTATGTGACTCCCCTGAGCAATGAGAATGAGGTCATCGAGACCGGCCCAGCTGTGCAAGTCAACGCAGTGAAGTTCCCCAGTAAGAGTGCACTGACCAACATCTACAAGGTGGGCTGGTGGAGGAGGCTGGTGGGTTGATGCCATGCTGGAACGTTGATTTGTTCTCTCACAGCCAAGTCTCAGAGCAGCAGTGCCGGGTGCTGATGGGAATAGCTCTGCAGGGTTAAACCACATGTGACATAATAGATTGTTTGGAGGAATTGACAGGAACTCCTCCTTCTCAGTTGTGTTTTCAGTGACCTTGCAGGTGACAGTTTGATGGTACTGAGTCCGTATAGGCCAGAGTCCATATTCATCAGAGTGAAGTCACTGTAGGAAAGTATAGCATCTTCTAGATAGGTCAGGACCAGGCATGATCCAGATCTATTATTAAAAATAGAATAACCCCAGCTGGGCTCACTGGCTCTCACCTGTAATCTCAGCACTTTGGGAGGCTAAGGCAGGTGGATCTCTTGAGCCCAGGAGTTTGAGACCAGCTTGGGAAACATGGTGAAACCCCATTTCTGTAAAAAATACAAAAATTAGCTGGACCTGGTGGCAAGCACCTGTGGTCCCAACTACTTACTTAGCAGGCTGAGGTGGGAGGTCCTGAGCCTGGGAGTTCGAGGCTACAGCGAGTCACGATCACGCCACTGCACTCCAGCCTGGGTGATAGAGTGAGATGTGCACCTGCGCACATACACACACACACACACACACACACACACACACACACACACACACACACACTAACCTGAAATATTGGGAAAGGGCTATGATGGGTCTGACCTTGAGACAGACGTGCTGCTACTTAAGTTACCACACTGTTTACCAAAAGCAGATAGTTACAAATGATAAACTTTCTTTCTTGGAGGAGTCTCCACGCACAAGCTAGCTGTTCCAGCAGCAAACTCTGGAAAAGTGGGAGCCAACCAGGGGTTGCTTCCCATATTTCTGGTCCTTTATCACCAGTGCTGATGGGACCAAGCCTGCCTGTAGCCCTCGGATCCACAAGCCCAGCCATGGTGCTCCTTAAATTAGCTGCCATCCATCTGAGCACACACCATAAAGTTCATCCACCACAGTGCATCTGAGGCTGGAATCCTGACTAATGAGGCCCAGATTGCCTGGGAACCAAACAATAGAATGGCAAACCATCTATTAAACATCTTTTGGAGTTTTTAGTTAATCATAACAATATAGAGAGAGATAACCCAGAAATAATTTGGCATTATAGTTATAAAGCCACATGATTAATGAAAGCATACCATGTCATTGAGGCCTTCTTAATAGCACAGATGAATGTTCCTTCTGGTGTTCACACTTTAAATCAGAATTTCTTTATCTCTAGCATCTGATGATCACAGCTCAGAGATTCACAGTGCAAATTGAGGAGAAACTGCTCCTCAAGCTGCTAAGTTTCTTTGGCTACGATCAAGCAGAATCAGGTAATGTTGAATGTTCTATGTCTGTGTTTGGGAATTGGTCCAAAGATAGTATTTTTGAGTCTGTTTGTAAAAATAGGTAGCCCCTTGGTGTCTGATAGGCTCCCTTTCCACATCTCAGCCTGAGCTAGGAAGCTAAGGCTTGTGTTTCAGTTGTGCTTTTTCAAAGTATTACTTGTTGTCTGAGTTATCTCTGTGAACTAAAGGAGCCATTCAGAGGGTCTTCTGGAATCCTGGAGTATCCAGTGGTACACCTTTGGGAAGCAGTATACTATTCCTCTTTGCTTTGCATTTTTTTGATTCATCTGCTCTAGGATGACAGAAATGATATTAGTCATTTAGCAAACCACTTTGTTTCCTAACCTTTGTTTATTAAACAGACCCCAGGCCAAGAATCAGAAATCCCTTTGGCAGTTCCTTTGGTTTAGTTGAGAAAATAAAATTGGCTAGCCTCAATTCATTAACTTTTGACATCCAAACCCTTGTGCCTTTTTGTAATTACAAAGGTTTCTACTTATTTACTCTCTTCTTTGTAGAAGGGAGTAAGATAAGCTATTGAAAAGCCCAGGTTTCCAGCAGTGCTACAGAAATAATTGAGCTGTTGCTTCTTTTCGATTCCTCATCACAGCCTTTCCTTCCGCTCTTAGATGGGCTTTTCATGGCTGTGTATACAGCTTAGAAAAAAGTCAGTAATACTCAGTCTTTTGAAGCCTAAACTAAATATTGAGCCTGAAGAAATGATAAGAAAGAGGCTTTTATGTTTATCTGCCCATGTTGGCTAGAGAAAAAAATCACTGGGAATGTGTGTACACATGTACATACATACACACAATGCAAGAAAAATATTTTTGTTCTTTTTATCCCAGATTTAGAATTTAAGCTTTAAGAGTATTTGGGATCAAGAGCAAGATCCTGTCTGTTTAATGCTGTGTTTTCCACTTTGGGTTGGAACGCCAGTGTTTATTTGTATTCAGACAGCCACTTGGGAGCCTGCCTGCCAGGTATCCATTCTGTTTTGGTACCTTCCTGGGAAGTTTTACTTTAAATTTGATTCGACATGCTTTTCTTGTAAATTTTCTTATAAGTTGCTGTAATAAATTTCTCCTCAAGCATGGATTTAGACTTTTGTAAAATCCTTGCCTGCCTTTCACTGAAGTGGGAGCTGACTAAGGGGTTGCTTCCCATATTTTTGGTATGTTGTCACCAGTGCTGATGGGATGGGACAGAGGCAGCATGCAGCCCTCAGATCCACAAGCACAGTCCTGCTGCTCCTTAAAGTACCTGCCATCCTGTCTGTAGCTGTTTCTGCTTCCTCAGCATAAATGGGCAGGTCTCTGTTGCAGTATCATTTTTCTGTAAGTAGCACTGATGATAGCTTACAACATAAATGTGTTTGATAAGTAGGTATGTGCCAGCTCTCTGGTTTTATTTCCAAGGCACGTGAAGCCAAGGCAAAATATGCTGCCCAGTTGGATGTGCATACAGCATCAAGTGCAAAGAGCACATTGCTGTGTTGTAGCCCATGCTACTCCTGCTACTCCTTTTATTTCATGAGATGGCAAGTAAAAAATCTGCCTTGATTGTCCTATTTAAATGGATGTCCACCATTTGGGAGACAGGGCGCTGCTTGTAGTGATATTACGTCTTTACAGCCCGCAGCCTGATTCTTTTTCAGGCGTTTATGTTTCACTCAGATTCATGAATTGGTGATATCCATTTTGATTCAGTTACACTGCACTCCAAGACCTTATTTGGATATGATCCTAGGAAAATAAATTTAGATAATCTGGGTCATTGATAATAACATTGCTAACAAATACACCTGTGGCCTTTGGCTTTTCCATCTGGATGATTTTTTCCAAAGATGACATCTGTTGGATGGTATGGAGTCACAAGTTAACATGCTAGTCTTCTTTTTTGATAAACAACACAAAACAGATCTACTCTTACAAAGAATGGCATCAGAATACTATACACGTCACTGTACCCTCACAAACTAAATTGAGAGTGATAGATGGTTTCCTTTTTTTGATGATTTTTTTCTATGTGAATACAAAGTGGATTCTGTGGATCATGAGACTAAGAAATTCTTTTTTGTTTTTTTAATTCTTCCTTTGTACCAGAGGTGGAAAAATATGATGAAAACCTCCATGAAAAGACAGCTGAGCAAGGTGGAACACCAATTCGATACTATTTTGAAAATCTCAAAATCAGCATTCCTCAGATCAAGCTAAGTGTGTTCACCTCCAACAAGCTCCCATTGGATCTTAAGGTGAGCTGCTATTTGGGTAAATTTTTTTAGATGATTTTTCCTTGGAAAAGAATGAGTGTGTTTACTATTTGTTATTTGTTGTTGTGTGTGTGTGTGTGCTTTTTTTTTTGTCCCTCATCATCATTCATAGCAGACATTGTATTTTTACAGATTTCCTTTTTCAGAAGGTTTATTGACTTACGTGTATTTGTCTTTAAAAAAAAAAAAAAACGAAACTTAAATACGACATTGCCGAAGATCAAGGAGTAGCTCAAGAGATTCACAGATAATTCTGTAAAACCCATTTGCTCTCTGTTTAGCTCCTGGCTTACCTCAGTGAGATAAAAGCCTTTTTCCTAAAGTTGTGTCCAGGATCAAGAGAAAAAGCAGAGTCAAGACAGCATCTTCTTTTTGTGCCCGAGGCCTGCTCACCTTCCTACTTCTCTCTTCCTAAGTATCCACCTCTTTTTGAATGATTGTCACTAGGATTGTCTACTAGGAGTGTTTAAAGTCAACTCAGCCCACTTACCCACTGGGATATGGCCTTCTCTACCACCACATCAGGATGAAGCCCTTAGACCATCTTGATGACTACTTACTAGACACAGCCTGAACACCGTCTTCATTTTCAGCCATAAAGTTTATCTTCATTAAGGAAGAAAGCTGGGATTCAAATCCAAGCCTGTCTGACTCTAAAGTCTATTTTTTTTTTTTCACTATACTATGCTTCCCCATAGAACATAAGGAACCAGAGAATTTTAGACCTGTGAGTTCTCAGTGATGTACTTGCTTGGTAGACAGGGAAATTGAAGTTCAAAGTGTTTTGTTAGTCAAGGCTGTGTGGCTAGGAAGTGATAGGAGCAGGAGTGGATCCAGGGGTGTTAGAAAGTCTTTCCTTAGTTTGAGTCAAAGTCAGCCCCCTGCAGCTTGGACCCATTGGTTCTGGTTTTTCATTCTGTTGCACTTAAAGATAATACTCAAGACCTCCATCTTCCTACTAACCACCAGTCGAGGAGTCTTCTCACTGCCCCATGCTGCCGCCTCTAAGATGCTACAAGATAGTCGTCTTGCTGCGCAGAAACAGCTAGAGATATGAGCAGATAAGAAGTAAGTCTAGGGTCCTAACGTAGATGCCTGCAGGAGCTGTGCTGGCAATGCAGCGAGTGGAGCTGCACACCGGGGTGGTGTCGTGTCTGCCCAACCAGGAGTGCCTGCTCCATCTGAAGGGGCCGCCACAACCCGCTCCAGCCGCTTGCTGTCATGGAGGAATGTGAACCTGGTGTTGCCAGATCTTCAGATTTTTAAAGAGAAACCGGAAATCTGGATTTTTATGTGGAATCTCCTGGTTTTTAAACATTGGCAACCAATTCAAGTTTTTTGGTTTTTTTAAACCTTGTGGGCCTAACAAAACACATGTGCGGGCCTCATGTGGCCGTGTCTGCCAACTCACAGCTTCTAAAATCGACACACAGGTAACGAGACAGTAGTCTGGTCAACATCAGATCACATTTGGGTAAGGGTAGGGCAAGGGTGACAGCATTGGGGTGGCAAACTGGGGCCAAGCCACAGGGAGTGCTGGTGGGGACCTGGAGCAGGAATGGCTCTTGCAGCCATCTCTGGAAGAGTGCAGCGTGCCCTTCACTCACTGCCCTGTCTGCTTCATTCGCTTTAATTTCATTTCCCAGGAGATTAAAGATACTTATAGTTAGCATGGGAGTGAGGGGAAAACCATGGGAAAACCACTATCTTGTTAATATCCACAAGTATCCACTTGACTTGTGTGACCTTTGGAATGGGTTTGTTTGATAAAGTATATATTCACCCAGAGCACTTGGCACTTGCCCAGCAAACCAATGTGAAGCATTTCCTGAGGGTTGAGGACTTCTTGTTTTTAAAATCATCTTACTAAGAAACACAGACACCTCACTATTCCCTTCAAATTGCTCCCAGCAGAAAACTCCCCAGACTGAGAAAAGCAGTCTGATTTTCTGCAGTCGAAGTAGCTCCAGCCCCCCCAGTTACATGATGGTTGTGTGTGCGCTCGGCATACAGTCAACGAAATCATTTCAGTTGAATGTTTCATCTGGCACTGAATTGAAGGAACATTTTCAGGGCATTTTTCAAATCATCGTGAAACAATTACATGGAGCAGCCATGTGATGAGGTGTGTAGGGGGCACGCCGAGTGTAGTAAGTTAATGTTTCCAGCAGGGTGCGGGGAATTGGGACTAAAGAGTTAAATTCTCAGCTTGTGGGAGTCACATTTTACTGTGTCTTGAGTCTCCTAGTGGAGTCTGGGACTCATAAAATAATGTCATTTATTCAAAGAGTTTTCTAACAGAGTAATATGCCTTTATTAGTAGCTCTTAGAAGGGTACTATGCTCTTTTAGATGAATATATAATGGCTAAAAGTATGTGCTTAGAAAATGGAGTCCTGTCCCTGAACAGGAGTCACGAGAGCCTGACTAAAAGGTAAACCACGTCTTTGGTATTGAAGGAATAATTATCTTGATTCTCCTGACTCCAGGCCAGAAGTGAGACTGTCAGAAATCTCAGAGGGAAGTCTCTTCAGGTTTACACTGAGGGTACATTGTTGCCAGATATAGTGTCTGTTCAAAAGGACTGAAAGCAGTTTCACATCTGCTATCTCAATTGGATTCCTTACTCTGCGGTGGAAGAATGGGGAGATAATAGTCCCATTTCACAAATGCAGAGACCAAAGCACAGCATTCCTGCCTGACTCCCCATTCTCTCCATTCTCTCAAGTTTGCGTGTTAGAAAGTGGCCGAGTGATACTGAAAATGCCAGGTAGTTTATACGTGTTTTTGGCTTTTTTTAAAGATCAAAAGAGGCCAGGAGCCTTTAAATGGTTTCATGAGGTGGCCTACAGCAGTCCTTTTTCCATTTAGAGCATTGGGGTATTACAAAAGAAGGGCTTTAATTGAGCAATCTAGTTTGGAAGAAAACCCACATTTTAATGGTCAGAGTGAGAGGGTGGGGGTTAGGGGGAGTTTCGAACAAAGACACTATTTAAAAAGCCTAAAACTGTCTTCTCAAAGGCTTGAAATAATTTGTTGGGAAACTTCAGACCCTTTACTTTTTTCCTCCCCTCCCTAAATAAAAACCAGATTTGTTAAAAGGAAAAAAGATCCAGTATTGTTAATTGTATTTCAGAAAGTGCCAGAGAGGGAAATATCCCTGTAGTTTTAAACATTGTCCCAAGAGGGAAATAGGCAAATACCCTGCTTCACATAAACAGTCTCTATGTACCATAAATAAACCTTTAAAGAATGAATTCCAGACAGTTTTGTTTAGTGCAGGATAAACTAAGAAAGGAAAGGACATGGCTGAGGGAATAGCTTGGGATCTGAGACCTTATGGTATATAGACAGGTATTTCTTCTTTCAACTCTATGAAGTTTCTGGAAGACTTCAGCAGTTTTCGCGTGGGGAGGTAGAAATAGACAGTTTCCTATTTTTATTAGGAGCTTATGAACACAGGATTGCCTTCTCCAAAATCCATTTTATAACAGGAAACTGTCTGCTGCTTGAGTAAATAAGCATCAACTTTGTATACTACTGTATTTGATTAGTCATTTAGTTACTACAAGAATAAGCCCTGTTTGGCTCGTTCCCTCATCTCGACTTTGACTGTCCAGATTAACCTGAAGGTGGCAGAATAATTCATACCACTGGGCTGTATCTCAGCTTTTTCAAATGTGGAGTCCCAAAAGCAGTAAATGACTAGGTAAGGATAACTTTTACTTAAGGGCCAGAATATTTCCTCGATTCAGACCAAGCACCTTAGTCATTCAGAAAGGTAATAGTGTCTATGATGAAGGTTTTGACATTTCAGTAGAGGTTTCAAAGTCTTTGCTACTTTGTGTGGTTCTTCTTTAATATTTGGTTGCAAGGACAAAGTTGGGGTATAAAAGCTTTTTACCTTAAGCCTTTGTTTTGATCTCATTTTCTCTTCTCTGAGAATAAAGTAACGCTCAAAGTAGTATTGGCAAAACAGAGTGCTGAACTGATTGTCAGTACCCTGTTTTCCCAGCGTGTTTATTTTATGACTCTAAGCAAAGCAGTTGAGCTTACTGAACGTTCACTCAGTTTCTCTGACAGTGAAATGAGGAAAATAAGGCCTGCTCACGTACTTTATCATCACTCACCAAGAGGTGGGGTGAGGCATGGGTGAATGAATAGCAGAACATTTTTCAGGAGAAATAATACCCTCCATTCTGGCTTTCATGCTTTCTACCTAATAGGTAGTTGCTATTGTGAAAATGCACATATTCAAGTCTAAAATCAAGTAGCTAGCCATATGACTTTAGGCCATCCACTTAACATTTCTTGTTTTATTTATACCAAAGAGAGAGAGAGAGAGAGAGGGAGAGTTAGGCTGAATTAACTTGATGTTGGACTTTTTTGGGGGGTGGGGAAGACAGGGTCTCACTCTGTCAGGCTGAAGTGCAGTGGCATGATCACAGCTTACTGCAGCCTCAACCTCCTGGGCTCAGATGATCCTCTCACCTCAGCATCCCAGGTAGCTGGGATTATAGGTGCGTGCCACCATGCCTGGCTAATTTTTGTATTTTTTTGTAGAGACAGAGTTTTACCATGTTGCACAGGCTGGTCTCAAACTCCTGGGCTCAAGTTATCTGCCCACCTCAGCCTCCCAAAGTGCTGGGATTACAGGCATGAGCCGCTGGGCCCAGCTCAACTTGAGGTTGCTATTAATCTCTAAAATATTCTGAAATTACTTAGCAGGAGGTTATCAGTGACTTCCCAAGGCACCAAGTCCAGTGACCTTTCTCTCTAGCCTTATCTTTGTAGCATCCTCTGCCATTTTGACATTGCTGACTTCCCTGTTCTTGACATCTGTCCTTTCTGGTTCTCCTCTTGCTCTGTTGCTTCTCTGCCTATTTCTGTTTTCGTTTATTCTACTTCTTCTTTTCCTGATCTGTATGTTAAAGGTCCAGATTTTTCTCTGTGAACTGTCTGGTTATGTCACTTGTCTATTTTTCTGTCAGGCCTTTTATCTCTTCTAATTTTAGAAGCTCTTTCTAAAAGTTATGTCTTTGATGAAAGTTGCAAGTATTTTTTCTTCAGCTTTTTGTCTTTTTACTTTGCTTTTGGCGTGTGTGTGTGTGTTTGTGTTTAATTATACAAGAGCTGTTTATTTTTATGTTGTCAAATTTATTAGTCTTTTGCTGTTTTGAATCTAATTTTTTTTTTGAAAACTACATGTGCAGAGAAATTCTCTAGTAACAAACTGTAGAAATGATCCCTGAAAGCATAGTCTTGAATCTGAATTTTGAGTCACAAAAAAGTTTTCCCTTCTCTATGGTTTTAAAAAATTTCACCCTTTCTTCCATTATATGATTGAATTTCAATTAAATGTATTCTTGTTCCAAAATAATTTAAGGCAGTCTCAGAAGACACATGCAAAAAGATTATAAGTAAGAAAACAGAATAGAAATGTCATTAAGTTGCACATGAAATTTTAATATATAATAAAGAGACTTTAATTCAGTGGGGAGTATATAGACTTTTCAATAGTGCTATTAGACTAAATCACAATAGAAAAAATATAAAATTAGATTTATTCTTGACACTTTATGTAAGGATAAATTCCAAGTGAATCAGAGATTTACTGGTAATATTAGCATGAAAAAGTGTTTTTATATTCGGTAAGGAAGAGTATTTGGCATGCCTTGTAAACACCTTGAAATATCAATCATTTTAAATAAAGATATAATCAGAAAATAGACCTATATCCAGAGATTGTTAACCAGCTTATAGCAGACCCAGGCTAGTTGAGAACTTCAAGAAAAGACAGATCGTGGGGGCGGGGTTGGGGAGTGTCCACGTGAAGCCATTGGAAAGCTACCAAAACAGCCAGGACTGGAGAGTTCAAGATTTATGAGAGGAGAGAAACTCAGTAAGGTGAGCCCAACATTTATTTTGCTTCTATTCTTGAGACTTTTTCTGATTTGTAAGCAGTGTGGGGAGAAAGGTGAAGAAGCCAAGCAGAAAGCAGCTGCCAACAGGCAGAGAATGCAAGTAAAGCTTTTGGCAGTCTCATGGGGCTAGCAAAGCAAAACTTAGACTTCAGTGCTACTAAGAGAGCTGGTAATTGAAGGGCTAATATCTTACAGAGAAGGGACAGGCAGAAAACAAACCCCAATAATCTGAGGTACTTTCTTTCTTGAGATATTTGATGATTTCTAAGTGACACAGTCTGAGAGAAATGAAGCAAAAAGTGGCAGCTAAGAGGCTGAAGAACTTAAACAGTCTTCTAAGCAGTTTTGTGGTACTAGGGAGATTAAAAGTGGAGGAATGGCATTGGTTTTTGTTGAGACTGCTAAAGGACTACACCAGGCCTCATAAGGACTAAAACACACCAGAACTTAGATAAAGACTGAAACACAGCCTTGAGAAAACCCAAACCCTGGTTGATTTAGGCATTATGCTTCTTACTCTAACTGCCTACCAGAAGCTAAAAACTCATCCAAAGTCTCTGTAAGTTTTCATACAAAATGTTGCATTCAGTCACAAATTACCAGGCCAAGATGAGATGAGACCAAGAGAAAAAACAAACACTAGAAACAGAACCATAGATAAACTGGATGTTGGTATTTTTAGACAGAGAATTTAAAATACTATGAATGTATCTAAGAAGTTTACCAGAAAACTGTAATTTTTTAAAAAAAATTATCAAATAATAAGGGAAAATTATAGACCAGCACTTTTTCATGAATATAGAAGAAAGAAATCTGAACAAAATATTAGTAAATCAAAAACAGAAATATGTAAGAAGGCTAATATAACCAAATTGGATTTTTTCCTGGAATGCACATTCAGTTTCACATTTGCAGATAAATTTGGTAATTTACCACATCAACACGATAAAATAGAATATGATTATTTAAAAATGCATAAAAGCTGTTTGACAAACTTTAACATCCATCTACAGTAAAAATTCAGCAAGCTAAAAATAGAAGATAACTGCTTTCATCTGTTTAGGTCTATCTGTTAAAAAGCTACAACAAACATCATACTAATTGGTGAGATAGTAAAAGCTTTTTCTTGAGATAAAGGAAAGATACCCATTATCACCACTTCTTTCACCGTTACACGGGAGTTCAGCCAGTAAAATAAGTCAAGGATGATCTTTTTGAAAAAGAAGTAAAAGGCATAGGAGCTGGAAAGGAAAATAAAAACTTCGTTATTTGTAGAAAACACGATCATTTACTAGAAAATCTAAAAGTATTTTCAGATAAGTTATTAGAATAAGTAAATTTAGTAAGGTCACTAGAGACAGTATAGAAAACAGTTGTATTTCTACACGTCAGCAATAATAACAGAGAAAAGAAAAATTTGGAGGCTATTAAGAAAACAGGTCTGGGTGTGGTGGCTTACACCTGTAATCCCAGCACTTTGGGAGGCCTAGGTGGGAGGATCACTTGAGCCCAGGAGTTCAGGACCAGCCTGGGCATCATAGGGAGACCCTGTCTCTACAAAAATGGAAGGAAGGAAGGAAGGAGGGAGGGATAGAGAGAAGGGGGAGGAGGAGAGAGAGATGAGAGGGAAGAGGGAGGGAGGGAGGGAGGGAGAGAAAGAAAACATTAAATACTGTATCATTATCTATTATTGTGTAACAAATGACTCCAAATTGCAGTGGTTTAAAACAACCACCATCTTATTTGTTTACAATTCTGTGGGTTAATAATTTGGACTAGACCTAGCTGGGTGTTTCTTCTGCTGGTCTCACCAGTGGTTGTTCATATGGCTGCACTCACCTGGCAGTTAAACGCGATTAAATGGTATGAGATGACCTCAGTCCCATGTCCAGCGGATTGGTGCTGGCTGTCAGCAGAACCCCTTTCCACATGGTCTCCCATCTTCAAGGAAGCTACTCTCAGCTTCTTCACGTGGTGGAAGCATCAAAACAGGCAGTGCAGAAGCTCCAAGCTCTCTTGAGGCCCAGGCTCAAAGGTCACACATTATTATATCTCTCGCATCCTATTGGCTGAAGCAAATCACAAGGCTAGTGAAGATTCAGGTGGAGGGAACATAGACTTCACCACTTGACAGAAGATGCAAAGAATATGTGGTCATTTTAAATCTACCACAGTATCTAAGAATAAACCCAACCAAAGACGTATAAGACCTCTACACAGAAAACAATTAAACATTATTGTGAAAAATTAAAGACCCACATAGATGAAGGGACATACCATGCCAATAAGTTGGAAGATTCGGTAAAGTTGTCATTGCTCCTCAAATTGATCTGTAGATTCAGTACAGTCCTGATGAAAATTCCAGCAGTTTTTTTGGAAGCAAATTGACAAGCTGATTCTAAAATTTCTCTGCAGTTGAAAAGCGCAAAGAGCAGCTAAGGTAACCCTGGAGAAGAAGCACAAAGTTGGGGAGAGCTTACACTATTCGATTTCAGAAATTATTACAAGACTACAGTAATTAAGACAGTGTGGCATTAGTAGAAAGCAAAGCAAAGTGAAACAGAAGAGAGAATCCAGAAATGGATGTATAATACCATCACGTGACTTTTGACAGCATTTATGCCATACTGCGGTAGTGGAACGGATGACCTTTTCAGTAAATATTACTTAGTTCAATATTTATCAGAAAAAAATGAATCTTGGCCACTCCCTCCTACCGTACATAAAAATAAATTCTAGGTGGAGCATAAATAAAATGTAGGTGTGAAGAGTAAAACAGTAAAACTTGTATAAGTAAACATGGGAATATCTTTATGACCTTGGTGTAGACAAAAATTTCTTAACCAGGACACAGAAAGCTCTTACCATATAAGAAAATATTGATAAGGCAGATTTCCTTAAAATTAAGACTGTCTGATCATTAAAAGACACCATTTAAAGAGTAGTAAGATAAGTCACAGAATGGAAGAAGATATTTGCAACACATCTGTTCAACAGAGGACTTGGTATACAGAATATATAAGAACTCCTACAAAGCAGTAAGAAATAAAAAACATGAACTCACTACAAAAATGAGCAAAATACTTCAATAAGCACTTCACAAAAAGATATCCAGATGGCTTATGCATTTAAAAGTTGCTTAATCTCACTTCTCAACTGAAAAGAGACTACGCTGAGGTACCATTACACACCCATCAGTTTATCTGTCAAAACTATGCTGAGATACCATTACACACTGTTCAGATTTTCTGGGTGTTTTTTGTTTGTTTGTTTGTTTGTTTGTTTTTGTTTTTGGTCGTTGTTTGTTTTAAGTGACAGGGTCAGCCACGGTAATCCCAGCACTTTGGGAGGCTGAGATGGGTGGATCACTTGAGGCCAGGAGTTGAGCAACAAAGTGAGACCCTGTCTCTCCAAAAAAAAAAAAAAAAAAAAAAAATCAGCTGGGCATGGTGGTATGTACCTGTAGGGGGAGGCTGAGGCAGGAGGATCACTTGAGCCCAGGAGGTCCAGGCTGCAGTGAGCCAAGATCCCGCCACTGTACTCCAGCCTGGGCAACAGAGACTTTGTTTTCTGTTTTAGAGAAAGAAAGAGTGAGGCAGGGTCTTACTCTGTCACCCAGGCTAAGTACAGTGGCATGATCTCAGCTTAGTGTGGCCTTGACCTTCAAAGTCCAAGTGATCCTCCTCCTCCAGCCTCCTGAATGGCTGAGACTACAGGCGCACGCCACCATGCCCAGTTAATTTTTAAACTTTTTGTAGAGACAAGGTCTTACTTCTTCACCCAGGCTGGTCTTGAACTTCTGGCCTCAAGCGATCCTCCCACCTCAGCTTCCCAGAGTGCTGGGATTACAGGCATGAGCCACCACTCCTAGCCAGAATACCTTTTTTTTTTTTTTTAAACGATCTATACTAAGTGTTGATGAGGGTGTAGAATAGCAAGGGATCTTGTAGACTGCTGAATGGAGCATAAACTGGTTTGACCACTTTGGAAAACTGTTTGGCAGAATATATTAAGATTGTGCATGTACATTCTTTATGACCCAGTTCCACTCCCAGGTATATGTCCAAGAAAAATGCATAAATGTGCCCCAAAAGACATAGCTAGGCAGGGAGCAGTGGTTCACAGCTGTAATCGCAGCACTTTGGGATGCCAAGGCAGGCGGATTGCTTGAGCCCAGGTGTTTGAGACCAGCCTGGGCAACATGGTGAAAACCCTTCTCTACAAAAAATACAAAAATTAGCTGGGCATGGTAGTTTGCACATGTAGCCTCACCTGCTAAGGAGGCTGAGGTGGGAGGATCGCGTGAGCCCAGGAGGTCAAGGCCGCAGTGAGCTGTGATTGTGCCACTGCATTCCAGCCAGGACAACAGAGTGAGATCCTGTTATCTAGTCTGCCATAGACATGTCTAATGTTGTTTATAGCAGCATTATTCATAATAGCAAAAAGCCTGAAACAACCCAACTTTTGAACTTTTCATCAACAATGGTGGTTAAATACATTGTTTTATTCTTGCAATGGAGTATTTATATGGCAATGGACGTTAACAAACTACAGCTATATGCGACAATCTAGGAAACCCCCATATGTAATGTTGTCTATGAGAAGCCACCTACAACGAAGTGCATACTGATGATTCCATTTATATGCAGTTTAAAGCAGAAGAACTTACCTGTAGTGATAGATATCATCACTGTGGTTGTCTTTGGGGAGGAAGGAGGAGGGAGTGGGAGCATGCTCATGGTGAGTGGGCTGCTTCCAAGATGGGGATAACAGTCTGCTTTCTGATCTGGTGGTGGTTACATTATTGTGTTCACTTTGGGAAAAATCATTTGGGTTTTGAACTATACATTTGATTAGTATACTTTTCTGTGTGTGTGGTATACATCAGTCAAAAAGTAAAACATGACAAACAGATACAAAACAGACTAAAAGGAATTATGACACAAACTGATAGTGTTTATTTCTGTGTGATATATGTGACTTGGGTGATATATGTCTGTCTATATATGTATTTTTCCCTAGTATTTTACTTTTATAGTTATAGGGAAAATCCTTATTTATAAACATCAAAACCTGACCCTCATTCGAAAGTTAACATGACTTGTAGCTTTAATGGAATCTAGAATTATAGTATCACAGAAGGCCATCATATGACTTAAGTATGTCATTTCCTTTCTTCCCTAATTAGGCCCTAAAAAGCACCTTGGGGTTTCCTTTGATACGGTTTGAAGACGCTGTGATTAATCTAGATCCATTCACTCGGGTACATCCCTATGAGACCAAGGAGTTCATCATCAATGATATCCTCAAACATTTCCAGGAGGTGAGGCTTGGAGAAGTACTCATTGGCTGGAGCATAAGCAGAATGTTTGTTTTAGTTGTTTGGGAATTTTGGTTACTAAGGCATTACTATTGAGAACCCAGTTAAACATTTCAACTCTGTTGTGTTACGGGTCAGGTCACTTCCCAAGAAGCCCGTATGTGTCATGAAAATCCTGAGATAGTACATTTGACCTATGAGCTGTTCGTTTCATCCCTCAGAGCTAGTCTGAGGGGTTCCTGCTAGATTAGTCATGACTCTTAATGGTTTAGTTGATGCTTTAATAATAACAAAATAATGTTTTTATTTACCAGGCATGGGCCTTCTTTCAGCAACTACACCCATGTTCTTAGAGTCTATGGGATCCTGCATTTGGGTTGAACTTGAAATTTTTTTTTTTTTTTTAATTTATTTTTATTGATCATTCTTGGGTGTTTCTCACAGAGGGGGATTTGGCAGGATCATAGGACAATAGTGGAGGGAGGGTCAGCAGATAAACAAGTGAACAAAGGTCTCTGGTTTTCCTATGCAGAGGACCCTGCGGCCTTCCGTAGTGTTTGTGTCCCTGGGTACTTGAGATTAGGGAGTGGTGATGACTCTTAACGAGCATGCTGCCTTCAAGCATCTGTTTAACAAAGCACATCTTGCACCACCCTTAATCCATTTAACCCTGAGTGGACATAGCACATGTTTCAGAGAGCACAGAGTTGGGGGTAAGGTCACCGATCAACAGGATCACAAGGCAGAAGAATTTTTCCTAGTACAGAACAAAATGAAAAGTCTCCCGTGTCTACCTCCCTCTACACAGACATGGCAACCATCCGATCTCTCAATCTCTTCCCCGCCTTTCCCCCGCTTCTATTCCACAAAACCGCCATTGTCATCATGGCCCATTCCCAATGAGCTGCTGGGTACACCTCCCAGACGGGGCGGTGGCCGGGCAGAGGGGCTCCTCACTTCCCAGTAGGGGCGGCCGGGCAGAGGCGCCCCTCATCTCCCGGACCGGGCAGCTGGCCAGGCGGGGAGCTGACCCCCCCACCTCCCTCCCAGACGGGGCGGCTGGCCAGGCAGAGGGGCTCCTCACTTCCCAGTAGGGGCGGCCGGGCAGAGGCGCCCCTCACCTCCCAGACGGGGCGGCTGGCCGGGCAGGGGGCTGACCCCCCCCACCTCCCTCCCGGACGGGGCGGCTGGCCGGGCGGGGGGCTGACCCCCCCACCTCCCTCCCGGACAGGGCGGCTGTCCAGGCGGGGGGCTGACCCCCCCACCTCCCTCCCGGATGGGGCGGCTGGCCAGGCGGGGGGCTGACCCCCCTACCTCCTTCCCGGACCGGGCGGCTGGCCGGGCAGAGGGGCTCCTCACTTCCCAGTAGGGGCGGCCGGGCAGAGGCGCCCCTCACCTCCCGGACGGGGCGGCTGGCCGGGCAGGGGGGCTGACCCCCCCACCTCCCTCCTGGACGGGGTGGCTGGCCGGGCAGAGGGGCTCCTCACTTCCCAGTAGGGGTGGCCGGGCAGAGGCGCCCCTCACCTCCCGGACGGGGCGGCCGGCCGGGCGGGGGGCTGACCCCCCCACCTCCCTCCCGGACAGGGCGGCGGGCCAGGCGGGGGGCTGACCCCCCCCACCTCCCTCCCGGATGGGGCGGCTGGCCGGGTGGGGGGCTGACCCCCCCACCTCCTTCCCGGATGGGACGGCTGGCCGGGCAGAGGGGCTCCTCACTTCCCAGTAGGGGCGGCCGGGCAGAGGCGCCCCTCACCTCCCGGACGGGGCGGCTGGCCGGGCGGGGGGCTGACCCCCCCCACCTCCCTCCCGGTCGGGGCGGCTGGCCTGGTGGGGGGCTGACCCACCCACCTCCCTCCCGGACGGGGCGACTGGCCGGGCGGGGGGCTGACTCCCCCACCTCCCTCCCGGACGGGGTGTCTGGCTGGGCGGGGGGCTGACCCCCTCCACCTCCTTCCCGGACGGGGCGGCTGGCTGGGCAGAGGGGCTCCTCACTTCCCAGTAGGGGCGGCTAGGCAGAGGCGCCCCTCACCTCCCAGATGGGGTGGCTGGCCGGGCAGGGGGCTGACCCCCCCCCACCTCCCTCCTGGACGGGGCGGCTGGCCAGGCGGGGGGCTGACCCCCCCACCTCCCTCCCAGACGGGGCGGCTGGCCGGGCGGGGGGCTGACCCCCCCACCTCCCTCCTGGACGGGGCGGCTGGCCAGGCGGGGGGCTGACCCCCCCACCTCCCTCCCGGACGGGGCGGCTGGCCGGGCTGGGGGCTGACCCCCCCACCTCCCTCCCGGACGGGGCGGCTGGCCTGGTGGGGGCTGACCCCCACCTCCCTCCTGGATGGGGTGGCTGCCGGGCAGAGACGCTCCTCACTTCCCAGACGGGGTGGCTGCCGGGCGGAGGGGCTCCTCACTTCTCATATGGGGTGGTTGCCAGGCGGAGGGTCTCCTCACTTCTCAGACAGGGCGGCTGGGCAGAGACGCTCCTCACCTCCCAGACGGGGTCGCGGCCGGGTAGAGGCGCTCCTCACTTCCCAGACGGGGCGGCGGGGCAGAGGCGCTCCCCACATCTCAGACGATGGGCGGCTGGGCAGAGACGCTCCTCACTTCCTAGATGGGATGGTGGCCGGGAAGAGGCGCTCCTCACTTCCTAGCTGGGATGGCGGCTGGGCAGAGACGCTCCTCACTTTCCAGACTGGGTAGCCAGGCAGAGGGGCTCCTCACGTCCCAGATGATGGGCGGCCAGGCAGAGACGCTCCTCACTTCCCAGACGGGGTGGCGGCCGGGCAGAGGCTGCAATCTCGGCACTTTGGGAGGCCAAGGCAGGCGGCATGCTTCGCCGGGTGGTCAGAGCTATTCGCCCATAGTCCGTAGCCCAGAGCCGGGGCTGCTCCGCTCTCCGTCCCGGGGGGCCGGGGCCGGGCTGGAGGCGTGCGAGCCTCTCACCGCCGCCTCCCAGCCGATATTTATAGCGCTTGGGTGAAGGCGCTGAGCCCCTCGGGCACGGCCGTCAGCCCCTTCCCGGAGCAGTCCACCCGACGGTCGCCGTCGCAGCTGCAGGGCGCCGCGCAGAGAGGCAGCACGCGCCGCTGGGCCCGGCCGAGCCCGAACTTGAAATTTTTTAAATCACCTTGGACATTTTCCATTTTGTATTTATTATCCAGACTGCAAAGATCAAAAAGTAAAGGCAAGGCATATTCTTCAATGAATAGATAGGTCAAGATCGTATCAAATTTAGTAGCTTTCAAAGTTAAAATATATTTTATTCTCACTTCCTTTTCTCCATTCCCCGTTTCCTTTTTTGACTATCCTTATTGGTGATATTTCCACCTAACTAAGGAAAGTGATACAGCAGATATCACTGGAACCTGGGATCAGGCAATTGGAAGTACAGAAAGAGTGGAGGGGGGCAGTCATGGTGGCTCACACCTGTAATCCGAGTACTTGGTGGGAGGCCAAGGCAGGAGGATCACTTGAGCTCAGGAGTTCAAGACCAGCCTAGGCAACATATTGAGACCCCATCTCTACAAAATATAGAAAAAAGAGATTAGCTGGTTGTAGAGGTCTTGCCTGTAGTCCCAGCTACGGGAAGCTGAGGTAGGAGGACTGCTTGAGCCCAGGAGGTCAAGGCTGCAGTGAGCCACGGTGATGCCACCTCACCTCAGCCTGTGTGACTGAGACCCTGCTTCAAAGAAAGAAAGAAACAGTGGAGGTTTGCTTGATAAGTCTCTCCATGCCTTCTTCAGGCCCCCCACCCACACCACAGCTTATGAGAGGAACTGTAAATCTACCTCTCTTCCTCACTTTCCTTTTATAATTCTCCCTGCTGGTGATTACTTCTCTATTTGTAGGCATGATGAAAAGGAGAGTATGATGTATATAGTAGCAAATACTCATAAGAATGCTTCCTGTTTCATAGCTATTTTTATTCTTCTAACTGGCTTGGAAGAGTATGTGTATTGGGATATGTGTATTGGGAGAAGCTTAGGTGGTGCTCCTGAAAGGACAGGAGATTATTTTGCAGTTGATGAAGATTAAAAACTTTTAATCTTGTTACTTGTAGTAATGAGAATGGAGAACAAAATAGATTTCTAAGCTCTTCGCTTGGGACACTGGTATCTGCAAATATAAGTAGATGCTGATTGGACTTTTCTCTTCCTGTTCCATTTGGCAGGAACTCCTCAGCCAGGCAGCTCGAATCCTGGGATCAGTGGATTTTCTTGGCAATCCTATGGGGCTTTTGAATGATGTTTCTGAAGGGGTTACTGGACTGATAAAATATGGAAATGTCGGGGGCCTCATCAGAAATGTTACACACGGAGTATCAAACTCTGCTGCCAAGGTAAGGAAATAGAGGTGAAATTCCATTATAATTAACCTCACGAGTCTTCTACAGTACTACAATTTCTTTTATAGTTAATGGGCTGTGAGAAGTTATATTCGTGGCTTTTGCTTCATTGCCCACATGCCTTGCCTTTTCCTCACCTCCAATCACCTGCCACCAGGTGCACTGAGTCCACCTCTGAAATACCTCTTCCTCCTTCCTCTCCATTGCCACTGCCTTAGTCCAGGCATTGCGTATCTCTTACCTGGGTCACTGCAATAGCCCCCAGCACCCTGGACCTTTCACGATGACCCCTACACCTTTCACTGTGCCACCAGAATGAACTCACTGGATGGTGCCATTCTCCTGCCTGAGATCTACCAGTTATTGCCCACAGTTTACAGGGAAAGTCCAAGCTGAAGTACAGCCTTCTATAATGACAACAACCTTTTAAGCCGCCTGAAACCAGCAGCAGATGGACAGTGATGTCATTCTCCAGTATCTTGCAGCTAGTTGACTGGTTTGTTCACTGACATCTTAATTCGTGGACATTTTCTTAGTTCACTCTGTATTTTCTGGCAGGAATTGATTATATGCGAAGCTGGAAAAGGTGAAGCGAGTTGAAGGTAGTTGCTATTTGACATACAGCCCTCCAAAGAGCTCTGCTTTTTTTCTCTTCCTTTCATCTCAACACACTTTTCTTGTAGAGACTGGCTTTTTCATGAATGAACTCATTTGGAGGAAACACCTGTACTCTCTGCTTATTTACTGTGGAGAGAGCATTTTTGTAGTGAGATCACAGGTGTACTTGCGCCACAGGGTGATATGACATAAAAGTAGCTTTACCAAAGAGATCTTTGTGGCACCGCCTAGAAATGTATCTTGAAGAGGAGGTAAGAGAGTCGAGTTGAATAGCATTTCTCTGTGGTACGGTGTTCTCGTTAATAATGTGTGAAAGCTGAGAATTTATTCTTTTTTCCCCAAACTATTTTCTAGGGATGATAGATTGGTCAGATCAGTTCTGTAGGATTATCGAACCAGACCAAAGTGTACTTTTTGGCTTGTGGTTCAAAATAAGCAACAGTCTTTTCTTTTTCTTTTTTCTTTTTTTTCTTTTTCGAGACAGAGTCTTGGCCTGTCGCCCAGACTGGAGTGCAATGGTGTGATCTCTGCTCACTACAACCTCTGCCTCCCGAGTTCAAGCAACTCTCCTGCCTCAGCCTCCCAAGTAGCTGGGATTACAGGTGCCCGGCACCACACCCCATTGATTTTTTGTATTTTTTAGTAGAGACGGAGTTTTGCCATTTGGCCAGGCTGGTCTCGAACTCCTGACCTCAAGTGATCCACCAACCTCGGCCTTCCAAAGTGCTGGGATTACAGGTGTGAGCCACTGTACCCAGACAGCAACAGTCTTTTAGAGAGACTTTCCCACTCATGGTTTGAAAGTGGTGAGACTCAGGTTCAAAGTCTGAACTAGCATGTACTTTTCTGCCTTGAATCCTTTCTCACACTCCCATGTTCCCTTACCCCTCACGCATCATAAAACCTCATAGTGGTAACACAGATCCCTCACTCTTCTTGCTTTAGCTCTTGGACTTGATATAAATGAATGAACTTAAATATTTAGTTGTAAATGCCCAGTTAACATATTTTATTAAATTTTATTAACTTTATTGAATTCTAATTGACCTAAGAAAGTCTTCTTGGTTTTATAATTTCTTTGTTTTTGTACCCTGGGCTTTACCATAATTTTAAAAATGAAGATGCTTATGATTTAACAATAGGACTTCCTCAGTGTGGAATAGAAATGCACCTACTTCACAGGTTTATTGTGAGAACAAAATAAGGTATGACGTTACAAAAATTTTGAAAAATACAGAGTGAAGAAGATAAATAGGTCATTACTTTGACTGTAGTATTTGCATGGAGACTTGAGCCACCAGGAAGCCATTAGTGCTCTTGAAACGAAAACCAATCTATTATGAACTACAGAGAAGGAGGGTCTGGGACACTGAGAGTAGGAGAGTCAAACCCCATCAGGGCCAGTTTGACTCTTAGGAACCTCCATAGTTCACTGGGTTAAGAATGAAGAAGCTGTTCAAGTGCCTGTGACATCTCAACAGGAGAGACCTCCTAGGAGTTTCTCCAGGGTCTCCTGGCAACATCCTAGTGAAAGGATTGGCCCTTTATTCTCCTTGGTTTGTGGAAGTCTCGTTTGTTTCCTGGTTTTTCTGTTTTCCCTGAAAAACTGTTTTTGAAGCTTGAGGGTCAGCATGAGATTATAACTTAGGCAGAAAGAAAGGGCAGTGTCCTCCCTACCCCCACCCTCATCCTGGATCTATATGAAGGCCTGGGGGCAGTGATAATACATTTGATTGGGTATCATGCTTTGTATGTTGCCAGATTTATATAAGGGTATTGCTTTCCAGGGAACGAGTCCTCTGGTATGGGAACTTCCCTTCCCATGGGGTTGGGTTCCTTCATATAGTTGTCTTGCCTTTAATAAGCTACTAGTATTGGAGCCACAGGCTGCACCTGAGGGGATTGCTATGTAATTTACAGGCATAGATTGTGTATTAGTCCATTCTTGCTTTGCTCTAAAGAAATACCTGAGACTGGGTAATTTATAAGAAAAGAGGTTTAATTGACTCACGGTTGTGCAGGCTGTACAGGAGGCATGATGCCAGCATCTGCTTCTGGCGAAGTCTTAGGAAGCTTCCAATCATGGTGGAAGGTGAAGCAGGTGTCTCACGTGGCAGGAGTGGGAGCAAGGGAAAGAAGGGGGAGGTGCTACATACTTTTAAACAGCCAGATCTCATGAGAACTTGCTCAATATCATGAACACCAAGGGGATGGTACTAATCCATTCATAAGAAATCCACCCTTGTAATCCACATACCTCCCACCAGGTCCCAGCTCCAACATTGGGGATTATAATTCAACGTGAGATTTGAGGGACAAACACCATACTATATCACATTGCTTAACATCAGGGATACATTTTGAGAATCATTTTACTAGGTGATTTCATTGCTGTGCGAACATCATAGAGTATACTTACACAAACCTAGATGGAATACAGCCTATTCCACACCTCGGCTATCTGGATAGCCTATTGCTCCTAGGCTGCAAAACTGTACAGCATGTTAAAGATATCTAAACCTAGAAAAGGTAGAGTAAAAGTATGGTATTATAATCTTATGGGTGGATTGTCGTATATGCAGCCCGTAGTTGACCAAAATGTTATTTGGCACATGACTGTATTTTGATACCAGCAATCTTAGGTGTTTATAGAGATGTAAAAACTAGTTATATCTCTAAGATGAGAAAGCAAATAAACACAAAATGACCACTTCTTATAGGAAATGGTAGATCTAAATGGGTCTATCCGTTGAATACCCATTCAGGTCATCTGTGATTCTGCACGTATGTGGTTGGACTAAAGATGTGCATTTTCTTGTAGTTTTGTGGGTTGAAATCAACCTTTAAAGTTGTTTTAGGGGAATGTTTTGTTTGTTTCTCTGTGTACACCAGAGGAGTTTGAGGAAGTACAAATGACCACAAGAATCAACTGTTGGCCTGTGTCAGTTATTGCTTTAAAGAGTGCCTGAGTTCCAGTGATTAAAAAAGGGTCAGAGGGGACAGAACTGCACCTCACTGAGCCCCTGCCAGTGCACTGCACTTTACTGCAAAGACCAGAGGGCTTTAGCCTGGTTCAATGGGCTTTGAGTGTAGTGGAGAAGTTCATAAACCTCTTAAATTAATTGTAAATATTGTATAAATGTGCATTTTTCTGGGATGAGGGTCCAATGTTTCTTTTGTATCCTCAGGGAGAGATTCTTGCCTCCAAAGATTGTAAGCCATTATTATAGACATAGGTTTGTACATTGAGGGGAGCTTGGGGCTGGTAGTCAGGATTGCCAGCACTTTAATTGTATTTCTACCTTTAAATAATCTTTTCCTCTGTTAAGAGATTTGTTTTTAACATTTATGAAAAGATGATGGTAACTCCCCCTGTCACACTGGCCTGAGGAGCAAAAGAGATGAAGTATATGAAACCCAGTGAGGAGTTAAAAGGAATTCATTCTGTCACATAAGAAGATAATAGACCTGTAGGGTTTAGTCATCTGTGGATAGATGCACAAATTTTAAATTTCAGGTCTATAGTGTATCCACTTGTGGAATTTCTCATTTCTTTTTTCTCCCCCCAGAGCGTTCCTGCAAAAGAAACGTCTCATTTCATCTCTGTTGTTTAATTTATTTAATACTGGCTTCAAGGAAATATAAGTAGGAAATAACCTATGCCCTTTTATCTCAGTTATTTCTCTTTGCCTTTCTTTCTCATCTCCCAACGCTAGAAATCAGCATATGGATTCAAATGTAAGATTTAAGTCTTAGCCACCAAATTGTGAGCATCTAACCCATGACTCCCCTGCCTGGGTCTTGGCAAGATGACTCTAGCCCTTAGCGGAACTTCAAAGATCTGATCCCATTCCTGAGGTCATGGCAAGGCAATCGCTTCTGGAAGGACTTCTCTGAATGTGATTTATTTAAGAAAATGACAGCATTTCATATTCCAAACCCATGTCAGAGGAGAAAGTTTCTTTCTGCAGCATGAGTTGCAAAAAGTATACTTTCTTCTAGTTGTGTGTCATGTGAAGAATATCTGCAAGACACTCTAACGTCTTTTAAAGGCAGAGAACTGGGAGGGCCCCCTATTGATGAAATTTCCTCTCTTATAGACTCAAGCTTCATTTTTACCTTCATTCTTGTGTGATATTTTCACATACATAGCTATCCTCAACAAAATAAATAAAGTACTTCTTAAATTAACAAAATCTCAGATATTAACAATAGAGCAAATGATCCCACTGTCTTTTCTGCCCCTGTAGAAACTGTGTTTGCTCTGCACCGTTGTTATCTGGTCTTCCTAAGGGAAGAAAGCCAACAGCATACTTAATTTCTTCCAGCAAAGGAGAGAAGCACTTTCAGTCATCACTAATGAAACCTCTGCTCATTCTGTCCTATTTTCCATCCCCCTTTTTTTGAGACAGTCTCACTCACTCTATCGCCCAGGCTGGAGTGCAGTGGTGCAACCTCGGCTCACTGAACTCTCTACCCTCCTGGGTTCAAGCGATCCTCCCACCTCAGCCTCCAGAGTAGCAGAGATTACAAGGATTACAAGCATGTGCCACCATGCTCGACTAATTTGTATTTTTAGTAGAGACGGGGTTTCACCATGTTGGCCAGGCTGGTCTTGAACTCCTGACCTCAAGTGATCTGCCCTCCTTGGCCTCCCAAAGTGCTGAGATTACACACTTGAGCCACTGCGCCCAGCCTCATCCCCTTCAGTATGTCTTTATCAAGTCAATATAGGATGCTTTTGATTCTGGGTACCTTTTTGATCCCATGTTTGTTTTGATTCTGTGTTTATGAATACAGATATTTTCATAATTTGTCGTGTTCTTAACAAATTATTTTCATAGTGGTTATTTGCTATTCATGTAAATTAGAATTCATTGTTCATTGTTTGCTACATGTTAATTTTACTAATAACTTTTATAGTTGTATGGTAGTTTTCCATTTTTCTCTTTTGCTTTGTGGTATTTATTTCTACCAGGCCCAAATTTCCCAGCTCAAATTCTGCAGATCAAATTTTTGTCAAGGAGATGTGAGTTTTCTGCCAGTTTTTAGTTAATGCATTTTATTCTATGTTGTTTTAGCCATTGTTTCATTGTCTTAAATCAGTTTTGTTTTTTATGAATTTGACAAAGATCTAATTTTTTAGATGATTTCTTGGTGCAAACAGCATTAGTAGGAAAAGGTGTAGGAACAGGGTTGAAACACTGCACTTCATTGTGGAATACATACTAATGTATAAACATTTGTTGAGCACCTCCTGTTGGTTAGGCTTGGTGAGAGACCCTTTATATACATTGTCTTCTGTATGTTAAGCTCTATTCTGCCAATCAGGAAACTGGGAGTTAGAAAAGTTAAGTCTTCAAGGTCACACAGCTAGAGGTGACAGGGGTGGATCTGAATCCAAGTCCAGCTAATTTTGAAGGTCTTTTTTTTTTTTTTTCTTACAGGATGTTTTTCCTTTGTGTTTGTAAGGCATTCTTCTAGGCACTGCAGAGAATATGAAACATTAATTACTGCTGACTTCCCACCAGAAGCCTCTTATTTGATGTCACTGTGTAGCTGGTCAGTGACCACTATCGTAGCATTCTTGGCACAAAGCAGGCCCTCAGGAAGTGCTGGTGCCCACCGTCATTCTCGTGTTAGGTTGTTTGTGGCTGTCACCGTCTTCTTTATAGGCAATAAGAACCTTGGCAATTGCAACCATGGTTTTACTCATGTGATATCATTTGATCATCAGAATTACCTGGTCAGTAGCTAGATGGGCATTTTTAGCCCCATTATGTAAATGAAGAAACTGAGGCCCAGATTGGTCAGGTGACTTTCCCAAGATCAGCCAGATTACTACAGAGCTGAGACCTGGCTCTTCTGTACTGGCATCTCAGTTCTCATTTTTAATTAGACTTTTGAGATATCACTTAACTACAAGATTTATTCTAGACATGCCTCTATATGTTAAACAAATAAACCAAAAAAATAAAATAAAAAGCAAACCAAACAAAAAGCCCTACCTAGTCCCACAGTGAACTTTGATAACTTTTAGGAAAACTGTCTGAAGATAAATACAAGCAAGTTGAGACCGAGAAAACGAGAAATTCAGACAGTTCAGATAGTTCAGTAGAAAATCTAGCTAGGACTTTAAATACCATTTTGTTCCATTTCTTTGGTTTCTGTTTGGGACAGCAGTGTGGAGGAGCTGCTTCTCTTCGAAGCAAACCTTTCACCAGCCTTTTGTCCCAGGACACCAGATTTGGTGCCTAGCCATGATCCAGTGGAAACTGACTTTCCTGTCCCTGCACAGAGACTCTCAGCCAGCCCCTGCCATCAGCCAGCCTTCTGTCATATATACTATGACCTTGTTGAGGAGAGAGGGGCCCATCTGCCTTTTGTTTAAGAAACAGCATTTTTTGTTGTTGTTTATTTTGCAGTCACTGTATTTATAAGGCTCAAACAAAACTAAGAGCAATGTTTATTCAAGGTGAAAATTTTATCTTTGCACAAAAGAATGCACTGAGTGAGTCCCTGCATGGATTCTGAAGGCGAAAAGGCAATTTATGACTTGTATCTGTTTTTGTCATTATGTATGACTGCTCCATTTTATAGTTGAGCTGATTATCCCCATAATAGCTTTTCCATGTACCTATAAGCAAGTAATAGGTGAATGCCTTCTCATAAGCATTGGGGTTTTAGTGTATTTAAGTTGGCACAAAACTTCAGGGTAAATGAAATTCACTTCAGACAGTGATCTTTCCCTTAGAGAATGTAAGGCTTTCTATTTTCAAAAAGACTTTGATCCTAAATAAGTCACCCGAGGGATTTCTTTTCCAGCCAAGAGGAGGTACCTTCGAGTTGTTGTACATAGGGAAATGACTCAAATTTTTGGCATCAGAATTTTTGTTTTATTTTCCTCTGATAATTTTCAGTACTAAAATCATTCCCTTAGTCTGAGCTCTTTTTGGTTAGAAGCAAATTTTAGATGCTGAATGACTCACCCTAACTTGGGCAACTGTCAACCATCTTGGGGGATCTGATAAAAGTGTATTTGTGGGGGCCGGGGTAGAGTGGTGTCATGAGAACTGCAAGTGACCAAAATTCACGGGCAGTCCCCATGTACCTCACTGAGCAGCCTCGCGCATGAAGGAGCCAGGTGAGCAGAGTTTGCTCATGAAGGAGCCAGGTGAGCAGGGTTTAGCTTTCCCCCTTTTCCACCCTAATCAGGTAGCTCAGTAGCCAGAAGTGACAGAGCAGGGAATGAGTGATGCCACTATTGATGTCCTGTTTTTGAAACAGAAAGAAAAAGTTCAAAACTTCTTCATTTCCTAATGGTAGTTCAGTTAAGAACAAGCTTCTTCAGATTTCTTTTTTTTTAAGGCCTGAACATGTCATATTTGAGAGGAATTCACTTGATCTTCCAAAACTGGAGCCTGTGTGGTAGAAAAGTATGTTCAGTTGCAAAGTTGAAAAGACAGAAAATATTTGTGTCCCCCAAAAGTAGTGGTTTTCTACCCTAGTGTAAACATGGTTTATAAAGGAATCATGTGTTCAAGCTTTCTTAGGTTGGCTGGTGACCCTTGGCATTGTGGTTATGCATCCCTTTTCTGTGATTCAGTATTCTTCACATCAGTCTTTGGCCTTTCTTGAAAAATTGTGACAAACTTTAAGTGAGATAAAATTTTCAAGACACTCACTCTGTTTGGAAGGTTCTTTCTAATTTTTTTTAAAATTTCTTTCTCCCTTATAATTGTTCTTTCTAAAAGTCTGTCTCCATCTTGAAGAAAAGCTGAATCAAAGTTTATTCTTAGGAGAAAGAGGGAATGTCTTGGTCAATATCACGCTTAAAAATCAGAAAGCAGGCCGGGCATGGTGGCTGACACCTGTAATCCCAGCACTTTGGGAAGCCGAGGCAGGTGGGTCACCTGAGGTCAGGAATTCGAGACCAGCATGACCCAACATGGTGAAACCCCACCTGTACTATAAATACAAAAATTAGCTAAGCGTGGTGGCGCATGCCTGTAATCCCAGCTATTCAGGAGGCTGAAACAGGAGAATCGCTTGAACCCAGGAGGCGGAGGTTGCAGTGAGCTGAGATTGTGCCACTGCACTCCAGCCTGGGTGACAGAACAATGTTGTTTCTGTCTTAAAAAAAAAAAAAAAATCAGCGATGTGAAGAGTGTAGCCATCATTTATTAACTCCTACATGTTGAATATGGGCCTAGGATCTTTCCCTATGCTCTCTCATGTAACTTTCACATATACCCAATAGGAAGGAAGGAAGGAAGGGAGGAAGAGAGGGAGGGAGGGAGGGAAGGAGGATTAAGCCCATTTTACAGATGAGAAAAATTAGACTCAGACTCTTCAGGAACCTTGATTGAAATTTAATAATGACTCATTGGAGCTAGAAGTTTTCGAAAAAAATTAATTTGGGAGGCAGCCTCTATTTTTCCTCCACACAATGCAACTTCTCAGGTATAATCTTTTACCAAACTCAAAACGTTATAGAAGCAAAACCATGAGCCGTTGGAAACAACATTACTTAAAAGTAAAGCTCAAGCAGTCTTCCATTCATTCCCAACTTTAACACCTCTGTGTTGGGCCTTGGAATTTTCCAACTGTAATTTCTAAGCTTTCCGAAATTAATCTTTACTATCTGGAAATCTCTAGTCTAGTGTAAAAGGGTTGAAATGAGAGAAGAGGATTGGGAGATTTTTCTTCATTCAAATAGAAAATGTATGACTCAAAAGCATTTGAGTAAGCTGACGAAGCTGATGTTCCTGTTCCAAGATTTATTCAAATTTAAATCATGTGGGATGTGCAGTCCCCAGGCCTTTCCTCCTGCCTGGCCCAGGAAGCAGAGCAGAGCTTTGGACCACTTTGGTATGAGCTGACAGTGAGCTTCAGATCACTTTCCTGATGACTGTCTGCCTCTAAATGCTATGTGTTAAGTTGTAATTTCTTTAAGCCATTTCTGAACTTCACTCCTTTAAGCATTTCTAAACAACTAGGATATCATTTTAAAATAATAGTGTTTAATTTTCAGGGCAGAGTACCCAGAATTAGGGAGAGTTGTGCATTCCCACTAACAATTACAGGCAGAAAATAAACTCATTGTCCCCAATAGTCCTTTTCTTTCCTTACCCTTTTCCCCTTAGTTTGTCCTATAGCTTTTCAAATTTTGTAGATTTTTTGTCTCTCAGTTCTGCTAACAGATTGGCTTTCAGATGCTTAGTGACACCATTGCTTGAATTAAGAAGCCAGAGGGAGAATGTTGGGGAGAGTGTGTTATTCCTGAGAGTTTTAAATTTAGTTCTGCAGCCGGGCACAGTGGTTCACACCTGCAATCCCAGCACCTTGGGAGGCTGAGGCAGGTGGATCGCCTGAGGTCAGGAGTTTGAGACCAGCCTGGCTAACATGGTGAAACCTCGTCTCTACTAAAAATAAAAAAATTAGCTGGGTGTGGTGGCAGGCGCCTGTAATCCCAGCTACTCGGGAGGCTGAGGCAGGAGAATTGCTTGAACCTGGGAGGTGGAGGTTGCAGTGAGCCAAGATCACGCCATTGCACTCCAGCCTAGGCGACAAGAGTGAGACTTTGTCTCAAGAAATAAATAAATAAATAAATTTAGTTCTGTTGAACTGAACTATGGTTTGCTTCTTGGAGGAATGGAACAATATGATTTAGAGTTTCATCATTCCTTATTGGAAGAATAATAATACCACTTTATATTTGTCTCGATTTTTAGTTGTTGGTAAAGCATTTAGATAGCTTTGATCCTTTCTATAAGCCTAAAACTAGGTAAATGGTATTATTATTGTCATTATTTTATTATTATTATTATTATTATTATTATTATCACTCCTGTTACCATTTTATGGATGAAGAAACGGAGACCCAGTGGAAGTAAATAATTTTGCTTAAGATGGCCAAACAAAAAGTGGTAGAGCTTTTGCACTTCTTCCTAGCTCCCCTGACTCCTGGAACATTGCTGGACAGCACAGTCAGCCCTCCATATCTGTGGGTTCTGTATTCATGAATTTAACCAACCACAGATCAAAACCGAAAAAAAAAAGGATAGTTGTGTCTGTACTGAACATGTACATGTTTTCTTCCTTGTCATTATTCCCTAAAGCATACAGAATAACAGCTATTTACATAGCATTTACATGGTAAAGTAATGTGTTATAAGTAATCTAGTGATGATTTATATACAGGAAGTTGTGTGTAGGTTGTATACAAATACCACACTATTTTATATCAGGGACTTCAGCATCTGTGGATGGATGGTGTCTTCTGCATGTCCAGGAACCAGTCCCCAATGGATACTGAGGGACAGCTGTACTTCTTAACCTGATACTGCAGGTTAAGATTCACAACATCGTCTCCATATTATAGTTGGGTTTTCCAGTGCCAGTGTTGTCTGTGAGCCTTGTTAGCCTCTCCTTCCCTGCAGAATGAGTTTCAGAGAACAGAGGTGGAGAAAAATGTATCTTTCCCTCTTAGAGGCTTGTTGCACTGTTCATTAACCATGCTGCTATTTTTATGAGGCATTTCAGAGTCATATATCTGAGAGTTCACAAAGAAACAATGTATGACAAGAATAATTCTTGTAGCAGTTTTTGTGAAGCGGAGGATGGTAGGGAGAAAATTTAAGCTTATGTCAGGACATTACATTAAGTAATTTCTACAGTGTTGGGGATGAGGGAGAATCCCCCCTAAGAGGAAAAGGAAGATACTTCTAGAAGCGGGTGAGAGTCTGGCTTTTCCTTGGCTTTCCTCATAGCCACATGATGGCATGTCCTGCCTGACTTGGAAGGGAGGCCTCAGCATGTCCTGAAGTAGTGATGTGGAGGCGCAGTTGGACCCTGGATACAGGCACAGGCATATCACACTCACCTCCAGCAGGCAAGGGGGAATTACAGCTTCGCTTTTCCTTTTCTATTACACACCAGTGGGGAAGCCCTCCAGTGCCATTCCTAAGAACAAGGATGTTTTCTAGTTAGGCACATAAGGATGATCAAGATAAGCTCAAAAACTAGGAGCCACATTGGAGAAGTCAGGTTTAAAGTGTGCAGAGAACATGACAGAGAGTGGACTGTGCGCCATTTGTCCAGTCATGCTTGTGCTGTCCTCCCCTTGCGCTTGTACTCAGTCTTGCCTCTGATTGGGGTCCCCTTCTCTGTTTCTGGCCAGAGGCTCCAAGTCTGTAAGGCCCAGCCCACGTGCCATGTTAAGAATGTGATCTCTCCCCACTGTGAGTTCCCATGGCCCCGTGTGCTTCCGTTACAGCAGGCACCAGATTTTACCTTGAATTGTAACCATTTGTGCACACATCTCTGATATCCGTCAACATTTCTCACATCACCAATTAGGTGCTGGGCGCTGTGAAAGAATGTTAGAAAGGAAGACTTAGAAAATGTTTTCTTCCTTTTGTGAGGATGTGGAACAGGTAAGGCAGAGAAGGAGTAAGTAATGATAATCCAGAGGAAATAAGTATTGCAGTGGGGTCTGTGCAAACTGCACAGTTCCATGAGAGAAGTGCTGTGGGGCCAGGGGTAAGAACACTTGATTGTGTTCCTCAAGGATGAGATTGGCTGGAGACAAAAGATGGAATGCAACAGTCTGTATTTATTTGCATCCCAGAGTAGACCCTGTGGAGGGGGGCCAGGATTTTATCTGACAACTTTTTTTTTTTTTTTTTGCCAGTCTCCCCTCTAGCCATAAATAGTTATTGTAAGGAAAATTAAAGTGATCCAGGTTGTATCCATGTGGGCTGTCTTTTATCTGGCATAGCATTTTTCACATGCTGTACATTCAATGAATGTGTTATTGTCTAGCTATTTTCTGTTTTTTATGGAAACAAACAAACCTTTTTTTTTTTCTTTTTGAGATGGAGTTTCACTCTTGTCACCCAGGCTGGAGTGCAGTGGTGTGATTTCAGCCGACTGCAACCTCTGCCGCCTAGGTTCAAGTGATTCTCCTGCCTCAGCCTCCCAAGTAGCTGGGATTACAGGCACCCACCACCATGCCAGGCTAATTTTTACAGTTTTAGTAGAGATGGGGTTTTGCCATGTTGGCCAGCTTGTCTCAAACTGTTGACCTCAGCTGATCCACCCACCTCGGCCTCCCAAATTGCTGGCATTACAGGCGTGAGCCACTGCACTTAGCCCATACAAACTTTTTAAAGGTTTATTTACAAGTTTCCCCCCAAACATATCTGTAAGCTGCTGAATAGCCAAAATCGTACTATAGCAATATAGACAGGAAAAGGACATTGACTTTTAGGATCCTATTTCTTCTCCTCCCTTCCCCATGCCTCAGGTCTAGCACAGCACTGGGGCACAGCAAGCGCTTAGCAGATACTGACCTGGCTCTGATGAAGCCAGGTGGGCACTATTGATTGGACCCAGGCTTGGCTTAAGGTAGCAGGAAGCTGGTTTAGAGGAAGGAGAAGAAAACCTAGTCCCTTTTAATCTAATGAATTAAAATAATATTTATGGGAAATATTTGCTTTATTCGAGGAAAATGTTTGAAGTAAACATTTCCTGCAAGCTATTGAATTTATATAATAAAACATTGGTTTGGAAACCTTAATTGTTTTCACTGAAATGAAAATTAAGCAGAACATGCTTCCCAAAACAGTCCCTTGTCTCAGTTTTGTTGCCATCATAATGTTCAAAGCAGGATATTGTGGCCATTGAGGTAATTTTCTCTTTATTGGTAACTTGGAAATGAGCAAGGATCATGCCAAAGTTAGTTATAAAAGAGGAGGCACTCATGGCTCCTTGTAGTTTTATAGCAATTCAACCTTTGTAGCATCCTCCTGTTACTATTTGATCTTCACAAACTTATGCATTAAAGAGTCAAGTTTATCCCCATTTGACGGATAAAGAAATTGAGTCACAGTGAAGGTAATTAACTTCTGGAGGGTCAAACAGGGAGTTTGTGGAAGAGGACCAGGCTCTTTACAGCCCCAAGCTCTTTTCCAAAGACCATACTGCTGCTCTAGAAAGCACTCTTTCCTCCTTCAGGAATTAAAGCACTTTCATGTCTGTGAGATAATTTAACCTTGCAACATCCCAGTGGGGCCAGCAGGTTAGGTATGATTATCATTTCCCTTCCAGTGATGGGAAATTAAGTTACACAGGTTAAATGGTTTTGCCAAGACCGTACAGTCAGTGTTGGAACCAGGGGATGGTGCCCAGGCTTCACAAACTCTGAGCCCACTCTTTTCCTACCACACTAAGCCTTCTCAGAGGAGAGCCAGAGGAGCTTCTGATGCCGTGAAGACAGCTGTGAAACATCTTGCTTCCAAGAGGGCCTTGCTTTCCTAGCACCCACGCCAGATTGTGTGAATTCTTGGTTCTACAGTCTCAGCGAGTCATGCAAATCTCCAGTCCTACGATCACTAAGAAACAAAGCAAAAGGGGGCAAAGCCAGATAGATTTTACCAGCCTGTTTGGATTTTGTGTCCAGTAGAATTAGCAAGTGAAAGTTGTAGGATTGCTACAGAAGAGTTGCTTAGAAATCAATTAACGTGACAAACTGAGGTGCCTCAACAAATAAATTATATGGAGAGATAAAAGTTCTTAGGACTAAACACAGGAAGAATTTGCCACTTGTTTCTCTGTAAAAGGTAAAAACATAACAGTGAACTGTGTCTAACTTATGTTAAAAAATTGAATTTGGTGAGAAGCCTAGTTTGAATAATATTTCATATGATAATTTAAACTCTCTAACTTTTGCCTATTTAACCCCATCTTGTATTCTTCCTAAGAGATGTGTCAACACTAAAACTTTTCTTAGTTATTCCAGCTGAATATGGCAAAGCTACAATAGCTTTTCCCAGATGCAGACTCTTAACACAATCGCTGATATTCAGTAGAAACTCTTTGGATAGCAGATTTGGGAAAGAACCTTAAGGCCAGCCTTTAGCCCTCTCAAATTATAGGTAGAGAAACTGAGAGCCTGTAAGGTTCTCACAGCTAATTAGTCACAGGGCTAGCCCTCAAACCCAGGCTTTCTGGCTACAGATCTAGTATGATTGTTGAGACTGGGCCGGCAGCTTGTGGGCACCTGCTTGGTAGGAGTGAGAGGGAGAAAAGTAGTAGGGTGTAAGCCTTGCCTACTGTATATCTTCTCAGCGTTCTTTATTTTTTATCCATTTGTGTGTCTGTCTCCCATACTATACTGAGTTCCATGAGCACAAGGGACTAAGTCATACTCGTCTTGGTATCTTTAACCCTAAGCACTTAGCCTGCGATCTAGGAAGCCCTCAAGGGTATGTTGCACTGAACCAGTCTGTTCTGTGTCAAGGTCAACTTACCGGAAGGGGCTGCAGGTAGTACAGCTCCTTAAAGCACCTTCTATTACTAGTCCTTCAGCAGAATCTTACCCAGTGAGTAAACCCATGCAAAACTTTTGCATCTCTCCTGAAAGCAGAACAAGACCTGCCCCCGTGAAAAGAAAGAAATAGGGAATCCCTTTATAATTAGATTTAGTGGGCAGTGGTGAGATGTAGTAGAGATGAAACTTTAATAGACACATAGTCTTTGGGTGATGCCAAAATTAATCTAACTTTGTGGGTTAAAATGAATTTTAAAATTTTTCTAAATGTTCATATGTTTTTCTCTGTATGTTGTTAGAATTGTCATCGGGTTCTTTCTAAAGGCTGTGTGAAAGAAAAGAGCAAGCCAGGTGCGGTGGCTCACGCCTGTAATCCCAGCACTTTGGGAGGCTGAGGTGGGCGGATCACCTGAGGTCGGGAGTTCGAGATTAGCCTGACTAACTTGGAGAAACCCCATCTCTACTAAAAATACAAAATTAGACAGGCATGGTGGTGCATGCCTGTAATTCCAGCTACTTGGAAGGCTGAGGCAGGAGAGTCGCTTGAACCTGGGGAGGCGGAGGTTGCAGTGAGCCTAGATTGTGCCATTGCACTCCGGCCTGGGCAACAAGAGCAAAACTTGTCTCAAAAAAAAAAAAAAAAAAAAAGAAAAGAGCGAAAACATCTTTAGTACTGGTTCTTGCCCTAGGACAGAAGTGTCTGTTTGCTATACCTCTCAGTGGACACTGAAAATGTGGATGTGTCCAGTTGCCTGCTGTCCAGCAACCCTGGAAGAACTTGTGATGGCTTTGTCTTCATTATGAGAACACTTTGATCTGAACCCCTTTCCTTTTCTGAATCCTTTCCCTTTTTTTTTTTTTTTTTTTTTTTTTAAGACAGTCTCACTGGCTGAAGTGCAATGGTGGCACCATCTTGTCTCACTGCAACCTCTGCTTCTTGGGTTCAGGCAATCCTCCCAACCCGGTCTCCTGAGTAGCTGGGACTACAGGTGCACACCACCACACCTGGCTAAATTTTTTTTTCTCGTAGAGATGGGGTTTCGCTATGTTGCTCAGGCTGGTCTCTAACTCCTGGGCTGAAGTGATCCTCCTGCCTCAGCCTCCCAAAGTGCTGGGATTACAGGCATGAGCCACTGTACCTGGCATCTGAGTCCTCCTTCTAAAAGGAACCCACTGCACAGCATCTGGCTGCTGCCAACAAAATGACTGCCCCACCAGCCCCACAGGTGATGAGAGTTTGCAATGGCCTTCACAGCTTAGTACCTTAGTACCTTTTCTCTCCTGGTAACTTAGAATGGAAGCCCCATGGGGGCCCACGCATATCTGCGAGGGTGCACAGGCATGTGGCAGAATGAGCCAGGGGCCACCCTCTTGTTCTGGAGGTGCTGAGAGCCGGCCTGGCTGGGGGCTGTAACTGTCAGGCTGACTCCCGGCCACACTGTCCTCCTTGGAGTAGGTGCTCGAAACCTTTGCTTTTTGCCTTTTCGCTTTAATCTGGAACGCTTGGGGAAAAAAAACAAAAACAAAAACAACAACAACAAAACAGTAGACCAAATGGTGACTGAGTCCCAACCCTTCTTCAGGCCAGATGAAATCATGGTCCCTGCTGGCGCCATTCCTCCATCTCACAGCCCTCACTTGGGTTCAGACCCTCAGTCACACAGGAAGCCCCGCCACAGCTGAAGTGTTTTGTCAGAGCAAGATTGCAAAGAGTTAACACTTTTGCTTTTTCGGAAAGTTATCTGTGAAGAATATTAGTTGTTTAATAAAGCGTGCCTGCCCTCCCGATGAACCCGCCAGTGACTCTGCAGCTGGGGTCATTCCAAGTTCACGCAGTGGACTTTTGACTGCCTTCTGTGTCTGTGAAAACAGTCGGCAGCTCCTGCGGGGATCATTCATTCAGGCCTGTAACACAAAACTATTGCCAATGGGCACCTGCTGGGGCAGCTTCCCGGGAGGGCTGGGAGGAAGATACCAAACTCATCAGGCATCTGTGGAGATAAGAGCGGCAGGGGATCCACTGGGATCCCGCTAATCAGGCCTGCACTTAGACCCCACTGCCTGGCCAACAGGCTGGTGTCAGAATGTATTAGGCAGCCCTGGCCAGGATAGGATGTGAGCTAATTAAAGGCCTTTTACAAAGAGGAGGAGGTGGGGGGTGGAGGTGGGGGGTGGGGGTGGGGGGTGGGGGGAGAGAGAGAGAGAGAGTGTGTGTGTGTGTGTGTGTGTAGGAGGAGGAGGAAGAAAGAAGTTTGAAGTGCATTCCCCAAATTTCCAGCACATTCTTTATTCCTCTGTTTTATCCCTCAAAACAGAAGAAAACAAATTAGAGGCTGAGCATTTGGTTATTTCTAACCTGAAATTGTCATTCATTGTGCCTGATGCCGTATTGGTTTTAACTGCTATTTCTGTGGAATTACATATACTATGAAAGACATCTATTGCCGCAGTCTCCCTGGGAACATCCTGTTGTTGAAATGCTATTGGTCAGCTGCTTGAATTTTGCCCTTTTCTCTGACTTTGACACATCAAGGCAAAAATAGGTACCTATTTGTGGTGTGTTCTAGGTTTCTCCCTTTTGCTTGGAAAATCCACTTGCCAGCTGTGAAGGGTGCTGCTGGGAGGATGAAATGAGTCAGTGCACAGCGTGTGCTCTTCAAGTTCGGTGGTTGAGGTGGCGGTGGTAGCAGCTTGGCTCTGGTTTAAAATGCCACAGCATGCACTATCTTGAAAATACTCAGTAGTCCTAGCATACAACTGGATTTTAGTTACACCTACTTAAGGAAGAAAGCTCATTTGAAAGTGTTTGATTTTCCTGTACTTTCGTTTGTTTATTTAGCCTGTGTATTCCCCCCACCCCCAGTAAGCAGCAAACTAACTTATTTATAGGCCTCAGGTGTGTTTAAATCTGTGGTATTTTCTTAATCAGCCTGATAATGATACATTTTTGAAAGCAGTTTTCTTCACACATAAACCTAAGCCTTTATTATATTATTCTGATACATTCCACATAAGCTTGTCTATGCGCAAAGAAACATTTAGATTAATCTTGTACTACATGGTAACAATCCTAGGAAATTCCAATCAAAAGCCAACAACCTGTTTCCTTCATTCTGGACTGTTGGTGGGTTTGTCTTTGTCTGTGGTCTGATAAGGAGTAACAACAATGTTAATTTTGTATTTCCTTGGCATTTGTCTCACATAATCTTTTGTCAAAGTTGACCAGTAGGCTTGTCAGGCTTGCCATGCAGTTTATGAAATAAATAGTTAGAATGGAGTAGTTAACTTAGCCCTGCGGAATATGTTAGTGTATCCTTACCGTAAGTGTTTAAAATGTTAATTACATTTATCTTTATTTCTCAGCATTGCTATACAGAAAACATGGGATAGACACTGATACTGATTGCCCAGTTGAAATAAGTTTTGAATTTAAACTAGTAACTGAATGGATAGCTTTAAAAATGGTACTGATATTTTGGGAGACTGAGGTGAGCAGATTGCTTGAACTCAGGAGTTCGAGACCAGCCTGGGCAACATGACAAAAAAAAAAAAAAACATGTCTACAAAAAATACAAAAATTAGCTGGGCGTGGTGGCACCTGCCTGTAGTCACACCTACATGGGAGGCTGAGGTGGGAGGATCATCCGAGCCTAGGAAGTTGAGGCTGCAGTGAGCTGTGTTTGCACCATCACATTCCAGCCTGGGTGACAGAGCAGGACCCTGTCTCAACAACAACAACAAAAAGATACTCATATTTATTGACTGCTTCACTATGTGCCGGGTACTGTTCTGAGTCTTCATACAAATTGATTTGTTTAATCCTCATAACGACCCTGTGGAATGCTAGTTTGTAAATGAGGATACTGACGTTCAGAGAAATTAACTAATTTGCCCAAGGTTACAAGGAGAGCCAGGCTAAGAACCGAGATTCTCTGATTCAGAGCCCGTCCTCTTAATACCAGTGCAAAAGCAGCACTCTATCTAGTAGGCTTCATTCTCGAACCTCTCTGCGATGTATTTGCAGGGATTAACCATGTAAGGCTGTATTATCAAGGGGATACAGAGAATTTGAGTCACAGTTTAAAGTCATTTCCTGTGCTACCCTCTGTTGTATAATTAGCTCTTTTGTAGATGCTGTACCATCCAGGCCAAAGCGTGTGGCCGAAACCAGGAAATTGTTCTAACCCTGTCTGAGACACTTAGTGAAGGAGTTTTGACTTTGCTCTAACTCCACACATCGAGCTGACTATAGATTTATGTGCAAAAAGCATAACCTCATGTTAACAGGTCTATTTATTGTGTCTCTAGAGCAAGTTCACAACTATATATGGACAACTAGAAATGCCAGGCTCTGTGCTAGGCACAGGGGACACAGACATAAACGAAACAAAGCCCTCTCCCCTTGGGGTCACCATCCAGCAGGGGAGGAGGACTTGCAGTCACACACATGTGGGAAAGTGTTCCAGGTTTGAGTTTGGCGTCTGTGCGGGTTCCCGTAGGGGGATCTCAGGAAGGGGTGGACTCTTCTACCCAGGACAAGGAAGGTCTGTACAGGGGAAGGCACGCCGGTGCCCAATCCTGAAGTCCAAGGAGATGCTTGCCATGTGGACAAGAGACAGGTGGGGACAAGAGGAGGCACACAGGGAGCAGTCCCAGCAGGAGGGAGCCTGGGGTGTGCAGCAGCAGGACTAGGGAGGGGTCAGTGGAGCTTAGCAGGTGGGCCTCTGGAATGAGGAGCTGGCCTAGTGGGGAAAGACTGGCTCATTGTACATCCCTTTGTTTTCCCTTGTTTCGCCCCCATCCACCACGTGAATTTAAAGGGGAAGAGACTTAACTGAATGTTTCATTTTTTGAGCCTAGTATTGTTATTTGTCATGATTTGACCATAATCTGCATATATACAATGTTAACTATTATTTTTTTGCAAGTTTTTGTTTGTTTGTTTGTTTTTGTTTTTGAGACGGAGGTTTGCTTTTGTTGCCCAGGCTGGAGTGCAATGGCGTGATCTCGGCTCACCACAACCTCCGCCTCCCAGATTCAAGCAATTCTCCTGCCTCTGCCTCCCGAGTAGCTGGGATTACAGGCATGCACCGCCACACCTGGCTAATTTTGTATTTTTAGTAGAGACAGGGTTTCTCCATGTTGGTCAGGCTGGTCTCGAACTCCCGACCTCAGGTGATCCACCCACCTCAGCCTCCCAAAGTGCTGGGATTACACGCGTGAGCCACTGCTCCTGGCCTTTGCAAGTATTTTTATGTGGGTAAAACAGTTATACCTTTCACTGAGCGGGCCCAAACAAACAAAAACAACAGCCTGTCACACCGTGTGTGTGTGTGTGTGGCGGCGGGAGGGGGGTACCCAAAAACCCTGACTCACTTTTTATATAATTAGAGCTAAAACCAAACCAAGTCATGGCTTGTTTGCAGTAGGTAGATTGCAGAGTTACCAGACTGTTCTTTCTGGCCAGAGTGACTCAGTCTAGTACAAAGTCATGAACTGCCTCCGGCATTTCTCATTAACCTAATATCTCCATCCAGAGTAGAAATTCACCCTCCCTAAAGCCCAGAGGAAACAAACTAAGGGTCCTTGTGAAAGGAAAAGGCCTTTAGACCCTAAAACAACTGATTAGAAAGGCAGGACGAAAGGAGGGAGGGGGGCATTCTTTGTGCTTTCCTGTACAATTTGGAGCTCAACAGATGAAGTGTTTGCCATTGATCCCCAAACCACATTTTGGGAAACTAACTTATCTGACCCCATTTGACTGGCCATTCAACTGTTCCACCATTTTCTTTACACAAAGCTAAACTAGATTTGAGCTAAATTTGAGAGGAAAGAGCACATTACATATGGGAATGTGGTTCATGGTTTTCTAACCCAACCCTCCCCTGCCCCATCCATTCCAATGAGTAGATTTTTCTCTGGAAATCCATCCTTTCTTTTTCCATTCAAGGCAACTAACAGTATCCAATTTTTGATTCGTAATTTTAGTTTTCCATGTATAGACTAAAAGTGGATGTTTATCTTGAGACAGGAATGACTGTTTTTCTGCAATTGTTTAGACTAAGGCTAGGTAGATTTCCTGTGGACTTCTTGGAACCTTTGAGCCCTGATGTTTTCCCTGCACTCAAAAATTACAGTGCTGGATGGCATCTTTCCAGCTGTTGGGATGGGAGACAGGCTGGGCCCTTTGACTCCTAAAATTGAACTTAGGTTGAGCTGGTTGGCAAATGTGGCAATGAAAGGGTTCCCTGAGCAAAACCTGGGAAAATATCAGTCTGGATATACTCTCCTAGCCCTGGCTTTCTTAGCACACCTTGATGTGTGTTCCGTAGCTGTCTTCCCACCCCCATCCCCTAAAACTTGAGCATCTGTAGCTCATCACTTATGTCCTGAACTCAGTAAACTGAGTCTCTGTTATAGGACTTAGAGAAATTTTCTTATACTATGGACTGAATGTGTCCCCCCAGAATTCCTATGTTGAAATTCTAACCCCAAAGGTGATGGTGTCAAGAGGTCATTGGGGGTGATTAGATCAAGGAATTGGTGCCCTTATCAAAGAGACCCCAGAGAGCTAGCCCACCCTTCTACCATGTGAGGTTACAGTGAAAAAATGGCCGTCTAGGAAGCAGGCCCTCATCAGACATTGAATCAGACACCGAATCTGCTGTCACCTTGATCTTGGACTTCCCATCCTCCAGAACTGTGAGAAACAAATTTCTGCTGTTCGTAAGCCACTCAGTTAATGGTATTTTGTTGTAGCAGCATGAACACACTGAGACAGCACATAACACAGAATGCTGTTTCTTTAAAATTTTCTTGAGTTTTTACCATGTGGTTTACTTGTCTTTTTCATTGATCCTTCCCTGTTCAGTGGGGAAACACAGATCAGCACCCAGCCCTTGCCGACCACATGAAACCTAAGATCTCACCTCCTCCTCCCTGGCAAAAGAAGAATTAGATAATGAGAGGTGTTCTGGTTTTGAGAGGAAGTTAACAAGTGTTGGGACGCTTGCACGTTAGAGCTGGCTGCCTGTGCTCTGAGTCAGAACTGAAATTTTGAGATGTAAAGAAGAACTAATATTTGATCCTCTCCTGTGTGCCAGGCATAGCGCTAGCCACTTCATAGCTTTTTGGCTATTCTTCTCCATCTCCTTTCTGCCAGTTGCTCAAATACTTTGGAGTCATCCTTGGCTCCTTTCGGTCATGCCGCATGTCCAGTCCCTCAGCAGATCCCGAATCTGAACATATCCCTCCCGCGCCCACCTTCTAGTCCTCGTTCATCTTTGGCCTGGTTTTTATTGTAGTACACTTCTCCTTCCACCCTTGCTTCCTACTACTGACATTGAACCTCAGTACAACAACTAGAGTGATCCTGTCAAAACATAACTCAGATTTGGTCACCCAGCCCCTCCAGAGGCTTCCCGTTTCACTCCACATAGAAAATTCCAGCTTGTGCAACCTCACGAAGCCCACAAGGTCAGCCTCCCGCAGGCCTTTTCTGACCTGGTGCCTCACTGTCTCACCACCCTCCACCCCTCACCAGCTCCTGCCACACTGTTCTCCTCGCTGCTTCTCAACCCTCTGCCTTCAAACGTCCACTCCAAGGTCTCTGCACTCAGTGTTCTCTTCCTGGAATGTCCTATGGCCACATGGTTTTCATCTACATTTTCTTTATCCAAATGTCACTTTCTCAGGGAGGCCCTTCCTGACATCCCCTCCCCCATCTAAAATTGCAGCCCCCTCCAGCTATACCTCTTCTCCTCCTCCCCTGTTGTTTTTCTACTTTTGTTATTGCTTTTATTTTATTTCTTTATACTATTTATTTTCTGTACAGCTATGAATACAACTGAAATGTAACATGAATTTTCATACAACATACGAATTTTGGAGGGACACACTCAGTCCATAGTATATGTAAATCTCATGAGGGCTGAAAGTTTTGTCTGTTTTGTTCACTGCTACATCCCCAGCCCTTAGAACAGTGCCTGGCAAATAGTGCTAAGTAAGTTTTTATTGATAGGAGGGAAGAAAGGGAAGAAGGAAGGAACAGACAGACCCTTGGAGTTAGGCATTATCTCAATTTATAGATGAAGACACTGAGGCTCTGAGAAGTTTCCCAAGATCACGCAGCCAATAAGTGAAACCACTTTGAGGTCACACATTTGAACCCTAATGTGTGACCCCAGAGCTTTTCTGATTTCTACTTTACTGTGCTGTTTTCCTATGGATGCCTCACCCTCATTTATGTCTGCAGTGAATATTGGCTCTATGAATTTGTATGCACATTTGTAGTGATATGAACACATTTAAATGTTTTAAAGGGAATACTGCATCAGAATCTCTTAGCTCCCTAGATGCTGCCTGTTGGATACTCCACTAAGCTTTCTACATTGCCGCCCAAGAACAAGTGATGCCTGGGCTCCTCTGAGAGAGAGAGGCGCTGAGAAATCTGTAAGCAACCGTTACTAAATATGTGTGTTTGCCATATTTCCAGTTACATCCAGGCTTTCCAGTATTGAGGGACATCATTTTGTGTTTTGATTCCTGGCATATTTGCTATCAGTATATGCTTTGGGGGTTTTCAGTGAATGAAAAATAAGAGGTGGTGGCAGCAATAAGTGTAGAACACTCTTAAAAGATATGGCTGTAGAGGGAAGAGCAGGGCTGGAGCAGCAGCTTGAATGCGAGGGAAAGCTAAAGGCAGGCGTTTTTAAGGTTGTATAGATTAAGAGGAAGAGGCTGCAAAGATTGAAGCGATGAGAAAAGAGATGATTGACAGAACAGTAGTAATATGCAGGACAGGGTCTTACAAGAGCACAGAAGAAGGGTTTGAATTCTTGGAAGAGTCAGTCTATTTATGCAATTTAAAGTGAAGGAAGGAGGCCAGGCGCGGTGGCTCACACCTGTAATCCCAGCACTTTGTGGGGCTGAGGTGGGTGGATCACTTGAGGCCAGGAGTTGGAGCCCAGCCTGGCCAGCATGGCAAAACCTCATCTCTACTGAAAATACAAAAATTAGCTGGACGTGGTGGTGGACACCTGTAATCCTGGCTACTCGGGAGGCTGAGGCATGAGAATCACTTGAGTCTGGGAGGCAGAGGTTGCAGTGAGCTGAGATTGTGCCACTGCACCCCAGCCTGGGCAACAGAGCGAGACTCTGCCTCAAAAAAATAAAAAATAATAAAATTTAAAAATAAAATGAAGGGAGGAAAAGATTTTTTTTTTTCTTTCAAGATGGAGTTTCACTCTTGTCACCCAGGGTGGAGTGCAATGGTGCAATCTCAGCTTGCTGCAGCCTCCGCCTCCTGGGTTCAAGCGACTCTCCTGCCTCAGCCTCCTGAGTAGCTGGGACTACAGGTATGCACCACCATGCCTGGCTAATTTTTGTAATTTTAGTAGAGACGGGGTTTCGCCATGCTGACCAGGCTGGTCTCAAACTCCTGACCTGAGGTGATCTGCCCATCTCAACCTCCCAAAGTGCGGGGATTACAGGTGTGAGCAACGGTGCCCAACCAAGATTTGTTTTTCTTAGTGAAGTAAATAGAATCTGTCATTTGTATGAAATGGGGATGGAGTTGAAAAGGAATACAAAGCAAATCTCTATTGCACTCGAACCGTGTTTCAGGCACTGTCTGGCGGCGGGGGAGGGGGCAGGGTACAAAGATGACCAGGGTGGCCTCCTGTCATTAGAGCATGGACGCCAGCTTTTCAGCATTGTATGCAGCACCCCAACCAGCCTTGTGAAGAAAAGAGATATGAACAAATGGTCACATAACAGTCGGATACCCACACTCAGAAAGCCACATGCAGAGGCAGCACAGTCAGTAGAAGCAGTGGTTTGTGTGCATGGACAGGTATTCCTGAGGACCAGGTCGAAGTTGAGAAGTCACAGATTTGAAGGGTTCCTGCTGATGGCAGGAACGATAAAAGTAGTAGCTGATGTTGGCGCGACTCCATAATGAGCTGTCCCCCCACCTTGCTGCTAGATATTTCCATCTGGAGTCGCAAAGGTCTTTCTTCTTCAATCCAAATCAATACCTTTCATCTGTTGTTTTCTGTTTAAGCGATAGCAGTCATTTTTGCAAGATATCATTGGTGATCTAAAGTCTATGTGGAAGGAATTAACTGAAATTCATTACTTGATCAGAGAGTATTTTTTGGTCCCATCTTTATTTTGCTTCTTTTTCTTTTTTTCTTGCTTCCCAGGCAATGCATAGTCCTTATACCACTTTATCTCCATTTGCCTTCTCCTATCTTTTTTGCTGTTATTGTCATGTATTTTAGTTCTACTTATATTATGCTTAACCCTCACAAAACCTGATTTTTTTAGCTTAAATAATTGATATCCATTTAGATCTCTACACATATTTATCCTGTATATTGGTACTTTGTGAGTTTAATTTTAATAAGCTGTGTCCTTAAACTTTTTAGAGTCAGATCTCTAAAACAACACTATCTGATAGAAATTCTCTTGTCAGATTAAAAAAGTAGAAACAAGTGAACTTATTTTTAATGTTTTGATTTAACTCATTATGTTTCAAATATTATTTCAATATGTAATCAATATGTAAAAATTGATTTATATTTTTCCCACTGTCTTTGAATTTATTATATATTTTATACATTGTATAGCATATCTTAATCTGTAGTACTAATCACCTAAGTGCTCTGTAGTGTGTCAATTTATTGGACAGTGTGGCTATAAACTAAGAGATGAAACTAAAGTTACGTGAAACAAACTTATATTGTGTGTTTCAACAGAAGAATTTCAAGTCTCTGTGGCTAACTTGTTTGAATATACAAGTTATTATAATTCTCCATTACTATTTAGTCAGCTTCTCAAAACTTTTGCTAAGTGATTGTTTCCAAGATTTCCCTTACTTTTTTTTTTTTTCTTTTCTCTGTAGACAGGGTCTGGCTTTGTCACCCAGGCTGGAGTGCAGTGGCATCATCACAGCTCACTGCAGCCTTTACGTCTCCTGGGCTTAAGCCATCCTCCCACCTCAGCCTCCTGAGTAACTGAGACTACAGGTGCCTGCCACCACGCCCAGCTAATTTTTATAGAGATGGAGTCTTGCCATATTGTCCAGATTGGTCTTGAACTCTTGGGTTCAAGTCATCCTCCCACCTCAGCCTCTGAAAGTGCTGGGATTACAGGCATGAGCTACCATGCCCAGCCTGAGGTTTATTTCTTAAATTGAATTCTGCCTTTGGTAGCATGCTTAGAAAACAAGTTCCATTACATTTTTTAAATTGTAGAAGAGTTGATCATTAGAATATTGCGTAGTATATGTTCAGTTTAAAGAACGATGAAATGAAAACAAGGACCTAGCACTTAGCTTAGACAGTAGAATATACCAGTACTTTTCAAGCCTTCCGGGTGACATCTTCTTCCTACACTTTATACCCTGAGGTGTTCACTGTCCTGAATATTGTTTTAATCAAATCTTTCTCTTCTGTTTACAGTTTTACCAAACATATATTTTTAATTCTGCCTGTTTTTAACTCACATAAGTCATATTAAATATATTCTTTTGTGACCTTTTGTCACTTACTGTGACATTTTTTGAGATTCATTCATGTTGATATATGTAGCTGTAGTTCATTCATTGTCACTGCTGTATAGTATTCCATTGCAGGAATGTGCTACAGTTTATTTATTTTACTATTAGACATTTGGACTGTTCCAGTGTTTTTGCTGGCATGAACTGATGTTGTTACAAATATTCTTGTTCATGTTTCCTGGAACACATATAAAAGTCTCTCCATTATGGGAGTTACTTGATTAGAGAGTATTTTTTGGTCCCATCTTTATTTTGCTTCTTTTTCTTTTTTTCTTGCTTCCCAGGCAATGCATAGTCCTTATACCACTTGACCTCCATTTGCCTTTTCCTGTCTTTTTTGCTGTTATTGTCATGTATTTTAGTTCTACTTACATTATGCTTAACCCTCACAAAACATGATTTTTTTTTTTTGGCTTAAATAATTGATATCCGTTAGATCTCTACACATATTTATCCTGTCCGCGTCTTTTATTCTTTTCTTTGCCTACCCATACCTCCATCTGGGCCCTTTTCCTTCTGCTAAAGAACTTCCTTTTGTGGCTGTTATGGCAATGAATTATCTCAGATTTGTTTTGTTTTGTTTTGTTTTTTTCTTGAGATGGTCTTGCTCTGTTGCCCAGGCTGGAGTACAGTGGCACAATCTTGGCTCACTGCAACCTCCACCTCCTGGATTCAAATGATTCTCCCACCTCAGCCCCCTGAGTAGCTGGGATTACAGGCACCCGCCATCGTGCCCGGCTAACTTGTATATTTTTTTAGAGACAGGGTTTCACCATGTTGGCCAGGCTGGTCTTGAACTCCTGACCTCAGGTGATCCGCCCGCCCATCCCAAAGTGCTGGGATTACAGGTGTGAGCCACCGTGCCCAGCTTCAGAAAACATCTTTCTTTCACTTATATTTTTGAAAGATATTTTTACTATGTTTATTCTTTCAGTCTTTTATGATATCATCCCATTGTTGTACCATCCATTTCTCTTGAAACAGCTTTCAGTATTATTGTTTGTCCTTCAAAGGTAATGTGTCCTTTTTTTTCTTTGACAACTTCAAGATTTACTCTTTGTTTTTAGTTTCTATTAATAATCTGCCTTGATATGATTCTCAGGCTTGGGATTTGTAGAACTTCTTGAATTTGTAGTGAAGTCTTTGGACGATTTTGGGAAACTCTTGGCCAGCGTCACTTTAAATATTGTTTCTGCCCCCTTTTTTTTCTTTCTTTTCCTTCTGTGACTCCAGTTATGCAGAATTTGGACCTTTTTTACTATGTCACTTACACCTCTCATGCTCTTTTCTGTATTTTCACCCCCTTGGTTTTTCTTCATGTTTCATATGGATATTTTTTACTACCTCATTTTCTAGTTTGCTAATTCTGTCGACTCTGCTGTTTCACCATTTACTAAAATCTTAATGTTAGTTTTCTAGTAAAACTGTCCATCTTATTTTTCTTCTGAAGACAGTAATCATACTATACCAGTGATTAATCTTGTATTTTTTTTCTTAGTCTTCAGTCATTTAGTCCTGTTTTCTTACATATCTGGAAATTTTAATTGAATGCCTGACATTGTATAAGAAAGATTTTAGAGGTTCTGGCCAATGTTATTTTTCTCCAGAGAGGAGTTAAACTTCTTCTTTCCTTCTACCTCAGATACCCAGTTTTTAAATTTTCCCCCATGCATACCTCCCCTGCATTTTTAACCTTTTATTTGCAGCGAGGGGTAAATATTAGCAGGAGTTTCCCAGAGGGACTTGTATTTTCGAAAGGATCAAAGCCTGATGCTTAAAGGGAAGAGTCTAGAGGAAGGATTCTTTTTCTTGGGATAGACAATAGAAAGACGAGGTCAGAGACAGTATGTGTGAGGTAGAAAGTAATCAGCTTCAACCCCTGGAATCACAACAGAGGACTTAAGGAAACTGAGTCCTGAAGAATCCGTTCTGCTTAAGCAGGAAAGTCGGTGAATCTTTTTTATAAACAAGGGTTAATTAGTTCTCTTCTAAGTAAAAAGTACATTGAACCAGACCTCTCATTTTCCTATCTTTCTAGTTGTTGAAGGTTTTCTCTTAAAATCAACAAAAGGCATCAGGATAGGCCGTGTAGCCACCTTTGGAAAGGGCAGATGTTGAGTTAAGTGGATTCTGTTCTCTTCCATAGTCCAGGACTTTTCAGACCTGAAATCAGTTAACCTGGAGATGACTAATTCAGGCTCAAGACACCAGATCTGCTGGAAGTAGATGGGTGTGAATTTTTAATGTCCTTTCCCAGGTCACCCTTTGTGGATTGAGAGATAGCAAAGGTTGGAATGCCGACTGAAAGGCCACTGAGGAATCCAAGGGACATCCTAGGCAAATCCTAGGCAAAGACCAGAGGTTTCTGAGGAACTGTTGGGAAGTAGCTAAGCTGCAAGTTTATTTCTGTTTTAGCCCATCTGAAAAAAAATGGGAACATTTGAGTTCATGTTTAAAAGAACCTTCTTTTGACCTTTCATTTGAGCCTGGGATCAAGCCAGTTTTCTAAAGAAATGAGACAGGACTTAATTTAAGTACCTGAGATTTGAACTACCTCCCATTCCCGTTCTACCTCCTCCGCAAAAGACAGGTTCAACTGCTTTGTTCTCCCAGATGCTAAAGACCGGTTCCCAGTTGGTGGTCTTACCCAGATACGTGACACTTGTGTATAAATAACTTCCCTGGACATTGCTAGAAGTGAAGTATCAGCTTTGCATATGTAGCTTTCCCAAAATGCAGGTCTATCCTACCCACCACCATGAAAAGTTAGTTGTTAGAAACAATAGCTTAGTTTCCACTGTGAATGGTGTATTACTCTTAGATGGGTCAGGGGTATTTTGAATAGCAGAAGACTGGCAAAGATCAGCTGGACATGGTGGCTCACACCTGTAATCCCAGCACTTTGGGAGCCAAGGCGGGCGGATCATGAGGTCAGGAGTTTGAGACCAGCCTGGCCAGCATGGTGTGAAACCCCATCTGTACTAAAAATACAAAAATTAGCCAGGCATGGTGTCGCGTGCCTGTAATCCCAGTCACTCAGGAGGCTGAGGCAGGAGAATTGCTTGACCCTAGGAGGCTGAGGTTGCAGTGAGCCAAGATCATGCCACTGCACTCCAGCCTGGGTGACAGATCAAGACTCGCTCTCCAAAAAGAAAAAAAAAAAAAGAACAATGGCAAAGATCAAGAGGAATGAAGATTGAACCAGATGAACTTTCAAAATCTTCTTTTTTTACCCTAGGAGCATGGTTGGTTTTGCCTGCTTTCTCTCTATAGTTCTCTTTCTCTCCATAGTCCTCTTTCTTTCCATATCCCCATATATTTGTATCTCCATATATGTCCATTACTGGTACATGAAACAGGCCTTACCAGAGCAGTAGCTTCTTTTGGAGTTAGTTTGCTTGACCAGACCAGCTCTAACTTAGCAAATGTTTTAGCTTTGGTGTTCTGTGTCCTTCAGGAAATCATGCTCCTATAAGAAGCTGGGGTGGAAGAGGAGACCTCTCCTCCATAGACAGCACCTCTTGAAATCACTGGTCCCAATCTCCACCCCAGTCTGGCCTCCATCTTTCTTCCTAGTATAAATGGTGCATACTAGTAATGTAAGCTGGTGTGGTGTGATGTGATCCACATAACGGACATGTACCAAGCCTCCTATTTCTTTGGGGCCTGTTTCAGATTGTCAGAGTAGTAGCTTTGGGAAAAGAAGTAGATTCTAGGCCACATGGCCTCCGGAAAGGTCTGGGTGATGGAAGTGGGCCAGGTGTCTGAGTTACGGATATGGATCAAGAAAGAACACTGGAGCCTGACTCCTCTTTCTTGTCCAGATATTTGCATGTAATTTTTCAGAAATTTTTTAATATACTTTTGTCAGCTGCCTTCCTTTGTCAGTTCTGCTACTTGGGAGAGAAAAGAGATATGCCTGATATCTCTGTATAATTTTCACTGGCATTTAGGAAGGAATTTTTCTACGAAGACAGTAGCAAAAGTCATGGTTGGGTTACCTCTCTAGGTTACCCAGTATCACACATAGATACTTAGCAGACTTTTGCTGGAAATGCTCATGGTCTTTCCAGCTTTATCTGTAAAATGAGCATAATAATACTACCTCACATGATTGTTGTGAGGATTAAGCTAGTTAAATATTTCATTGATGAGAGGCCCCAAAGACAGTGGCTGGCACATGACGAACGTTGTTGGCTGATGCTTATGATTCCAGAAGTTCCACTGTGGTCTTCAGTACTTGGAAGTTTGCCCTTACCTACTCTGCTACACACTCATCTAAAACTTAATTTATTTAAAGAAATAGTTGGGAACGGATTTCTTTCTAAAAACCTCAAAAAACTTATTCCAAACCCTTGAAAGCTATTTTACTTTTGCCACAAGAAGCTCAGCTTATACTGGTGCCCAGCATCTATGATTATTCTCTCTGATGTCATCAACCTCCTTTCTTCTAAGCCTTTGGCATTAAAGTGAATATATTTATTCACTTGAAACAAGTACAAAGTACTTTGTAAGAATGGAGGTCTTGTAACTAGGAAGGAGATCATCTTGAGCTTCTTTTCTGTTGAGGAATGTTCGGTTTCATTTCTGAAGTTCTGTATTTTGCGATTTTAATTGACATATTTATGCTTTCCTTTGTTCCAGAATGGGCATGAGGTGATTTCCATAGTTTAGGATGAGACATGCAAGATTCAGTGGGGGAGAAAGAGGAGGGAGCCGGAGAGCACTCATTGGAAGAAAGGATAGGATTTCCAGTAATAACCCTTTGATTTGTGTTTTTTTCCAAGTGCTTTCGTAACCAAGGTCGCCGTGGGTAACTCCATGGGTGGTGTTCTCCCTGTTTTGTAGATGAAGACACTGATCCTAAAGAGAGTGTGTCTTTTGCTAATGTTCACCCAGCTGATACTAATGACAAGAGTTGGCATCAGGACTCTGCTTTTGAGAGCCTGTGTGTTTTCTTGGAGTTGAAATAAGTTATCTACTAAATCAGGCTTTATGGTGTGACCACCATAGAGGGAATTTTTTTTCCTGCATTATAATCTATCTCCTGGTTCAGTACTGAGGCACAAGCTATTTATGCATATTGAAAAACCTTGTTAGGATGGCAAAACTGGAGCTCTCATGGGGTGGGAAGGCATATTCCCCATGGCCAGTGCTAACTGTATGGAAACCTGTCTTCAGGCTTCCCTCTGCATGCTTCATGGGGTTTCAGCAACAGACAAGTAGGGGCCTGGCATTTTCCACATAAGCATACACCCCTTCTGCCAAAAAGTCCTACACTGGGTCCTAGCTGATGAAGAGCTCTTTTGAAAGGCAGGACACAATTCCATCCACAGCTGGGCTTCAGGATTCATCCTTCCTTCATAATTCTTTATAATCAGTGTAGAAAAACTATAGGGAAAATAGGATTTGACTAAGCCCCGACTTCTCTATGTTGAAGATCAGTTGTCTTGATTCTACCTGTGTACATCCTGCTTATTTCTGCGGTTTTTACTTTATAGCATACTCCACCAATCCTTTTTAAGGAAAAAGCAAAATCCTATTATGGGAATGCTTCAAACCACTCTGAGCTTCCAGATTAATCTGAAACAGCATCTGAGTTCACAACTGGGTCAGAGTTGCAGAATAGCAAGAGAAACTTGCCAGTTCAGCAGGCGTGTGTCTTGGGTTAGTTAAGACAGCAGGACAGTCCTGAGGCCTGACTTCCTTGCATGTGTTTCAACCTTGGGTGCTGAGATAATTCTGGGTGGCTTTAGATAACTTTGTTTCTTAACTGAAAAAGGAGTGTCTGTTGCCTGATAAGTGTTTATCCGTGAAATAGCAACATGGTGTGCATCTTAGGGTAGGAGGGCTTTTAGATCTCCAGAGACCAGGAAAAAAAAAAAAAAAAAGCAAGGTCATTGGCTTAGGCATATTACTGGAATTAGGATGTCAGTCCCAACTTTAAAATGCCTGTATTGTTTTTATTCAGGGTCCCCTTTCTGGATTCCTCCCCTTTTTTTCTCTTTGCCTTAAGGGCTATACATAATCCATAACCAAGTAGAACTGAAAACAGACAAAAGCACTCCTCTTCTAGTGGATAGAAATCTGGAATCCAGAAATGCTTCCTTCTTGCCAAACCTCAACTTGTTCCGTGCCTTTTTTTTTTTTTAAATGCCTCTTCCCAGCCTCCCCACCCCTTCGTGATTTGGCTGAGTGAGGACTAGCTGTTTGGTTTGCCTTTTATCAACAATAGATATTCACTGCTTTTCAGGTCACATTTTCCTTTAGCTCTTCTCTGTTTATGAGTATCACGAAAGGGTTCTTCAACATCAAGGCAAAACTCACACTCAGAATACTTTTTAACTGTGGATATTTTGACAGTATGAAACAGAAGTCAGTGGTGAAGACTTTCGTTTTGAAGTGACTTAGGTCCTACATGACTCAAAGGTGGTTTTCCTAGTACTATACCAGCAGAGTTGAAAATGACTCTGAAGTTGAAAGTCCCATACTACTTCTAAGAAACTTGTAAAAAGTGTTGGCCAAATGCTACACCAAACATTTTGCATTAATTATTCTCTTAACTCTTCAAAACAGTCCTTTGCAGGCCAGGCTCGGTGGCTTATGCCTGTAATCCTAGCACCTTGTGGGGCCGAGGTAGGCAGATCACATGAAGCCAGGAGTTCAAGACCAACCTGGCCAACACGGTGAGACCCTGTCTCTACTAAAAATACAAAAATTAGCCAGGCGTGGTGGCACACAACTGTAATCGCTGCTACAGGAGGCTGAGGCATGAGAACCGCTTGAACCCGGGAGGTGGAGGTTGCAGTGAGCTGTGATCGCACCACTGCACTCCAGCCTGGGTAACAGAGTGAGACTCAGCCAGCAAAAAAAAAGAGCAATCCCTTACAGTAGAAAGTATGTGATTTTAGCAGATGGATAAACTGAGGTTCAGAGAAATTAAGCCTCTTCCACCAGCATGCGTGTTTGGTAACTGTCGGGGTAAGATTTGATTCCTTTGCTCCTGCTTGTTTGACTACATCATGGTGACTCCCACAAAGTTCATGGCAGCCTTACTTAGAGGCACAATAGATAGTTGGGTTTTCCAAATTTATGAGTTCAGACATAGCTTATTGCAGACAATGCTGATTAGAATTAGAGCTGTGCTGGTAGCTGAGGTTTGCAGCTGTACAACCTTGTATAGTCTCTGACTTGTGGTGGTTTAACTTAGATTTTTTGACTTGACGATGACACAAAAGCTATATGCATTCAGTAGAAACTGTACTTCAGATTTTGAGTTTTGATCTTCCTGGGCTGGTGACATGTGATCCGATTCTGTCGCAGTGCTGGGCAGCAGCAGCCGCAGCTCCTAGTTAGCCACGTGATCATGAAGAGGGAACAAATACTCTACAGTGGGCCCTGCTGCCAGATGACTTCGCCCAGCTGTCAGCTAATATAAGTGTTCCGGGCGTGTTTAGATATGTTAGGTGTATGAAATTCATTTTTACTTACAGCCTTTTCAACTTAAAAATGGGCTTACCCGGACGTAATCCCATCATAAGTCAAGGAGCATCTGTACTTGGAAGAATATAAAACTTCTCCATCACACTACGGAGTCCTGCCACTTCTCTCTCTTTTCCTGTTGTATTTGGTTACCATCTTCCCTGGTGACAAGGAAGATACTGCCACCAGCAATTACTCAGTGAGGCAAAGATATTAAAGAGGAAATTTCCATTAGGTAAATAACTGTGAAAGAAGAACCCAAGAGAAGGGAGAGAAATTCAAGCCCCAGCTCCTGTTACACTGGCCAAATGCCTTTGGCACCCCATGCTTGCTGAAGATCATAAAAGCGTCAGGTAAACTGATCGGACAGAACAGAGGAACACAGTGTGAATTTTTTCCCTTGCCCCATTCCAGTGTCTACTTGAATTTCGGTTTTAGAAAATTAACCTTCGGAGCCAGGCCCCAAACCCACGCTAATTTGCAGTGTCTCCATTTGTGTAGACAATGAGATTATTTTGGGAAGGAGGGTGTTGACAGAGTGTGTGTTAGCTATTCAGTAGAACTGGCATCTTGAAGTACTTCTGAGATTTTGACCCCCTTGCTGAAAATATTGCTTTATAGAAGTTAATGACTTTGGACTGTGGCCAGAATTCACAAGTATGGCATGTGTTGAAGTGAAAGGAAGGGGAAAATCATTGTCTTTGTGAGTGTAACACTAGATTTTCTGAAGGACATTTTGTTCCTTGGAACCTTTCATTTTAGCTAGAACAACATGCACTTGAAGCCTTAAGTATTTTGTGGACTTGAGATTGCTACAAAATGAGGTAGGCAGACTTAAGTCTGCAAATGCTCCTTCTGGTGTTAAGGTATTATAACCAAAGAGTTACAAATTGTCTGCAGATTACCTTCCAGTTGCTAGTCGCTTTCCCAGTTTAGAAGCCTAGCACACCCTGGTGCTGTTATGCCCTGCTGCAGATAGCTTCCACTTTGCTGAGGGGATATGCCATGCCAGATGCTTTACGTGCACACTATCCCTGAATCCTCAAGACAGTCCTGCAGAATCTGATTATTCCCATTTTGCATATGAAGAAGTCAAAGTTTAGATAACATAATACTGTTTTTATTGAATGTCTCATATGTATCAGGCTCTGTGCTATGTGCTTTACCTGTATTACCTAATCCTTACAGCATCTTTGTAGGGAATATTTGTATCCCCATTTTGAAAAGGAGGAAAACAGAGGCCCGCAAAGGTTACTTGTCTGTGATCTCATAGCTGTTGGGTGTCACAGTCAAAATTCAAACTCAGGTGTGATTATCTTTCTATTACGCCACATCCATACTTCCCTACTGAGGTCTTGAAGGCAAGAGACAGAAACCACTTCTGATTTCTGATTCTCTGTCTCTAGCCTGCCGTACAAGTAGGGCTTCTGCACATGTTGGATTGCTTGGTTGACTGGATGTGTAGTGGATTTGTACTTGCTCATATCGGGACTCATTTCTCCTTCGTCTGAATAATCTGGACCTCTACCTCCAGGCTTTACTTGTCACAAGACAGTGGGAGGATGGGATCATGAAGGATGGCCTGGGCCAGTCACTCCCTACATGATGGCGTAGCTCTTTTGGGTATCTCTGCCCTGTTTTGATGACCATCTTCAAAGTCAAGGACCTGGGTAAAATAGTGCTTCCAAGCTTCAGAGAAGAGCAAGGCCAGAGGGCACCCATGATGAGCACCACTGGAATTCCCTCCCTCCACAGCCCGCTTGTTTTCTGCTGTCTTTGAGGGAGAAATAATGGCTGGGCAGTACTTACCTTCCCACTGAGGTGGGGAATGGGGTAGAATTAAGGATGCCTAACTAAATGCCTCCATAGTAAAAGGAGGCCACATGCTTTATGGTAGCCTGGATTCAATACTCAGAGTGCAGTGAACTGACCCAGGGCCCTGCCTTTACCACTGTATCCATCATCTGGCTGGCTTTGGTTTAGTTTCTGTAAAACGTCTTTCCCAGTAAAATCTGATTAACTACTCATCAATACAGGTTTGGTTGGATCATAGATTTCAACATCTACTCAAGTTTTCTGGGTTCTCAAAGCTGTATTTCTAGGGGTGAAGACTTTTGTAATGGTTGACTGTTAACAAGTGGCAAAGGACAAGTCTAGTTGGCTTGCATAAGCAATTTTTTATGGACAGAGAAACAGGAATTCAGACAGAAGTCCTACAGTAAGTTGAGATAGGTGTAGGTACCTTTCCATGGCAAAGGTCTTCATCTTATGGAAGAATCCAGCATTAGAGGGAAGAATGATCTCTTAGGTCATCTCATCCCATCCTCCTTGGGTCAATACATTGTCTTTGTATAGAGAACACCCAGGACCCAGTTGGTGCTGGGGAGCTGAGGCTGCCACAGCAGACTTAGTTGGAAATTAAGCTTTTGGCATAGGCTCACTCATCAACTTTGGATATTAATTGATGGGAGTAGAAGAAGAGGGAGTGATATTGGGTATTCTGCCTAGATTATTCTCCCATATTCTCTTGGGGGGGGGGAGTATTATAGGATTTTTAACTTCCTCCTAGTTAGCTGCCAGCGATAGGTAAAGAGCACTTTACCCTATCTGTCTTCCAAGAAAGAGAATGTAAGCTCTTAGAAAGAATATAAGAGCTTGAGAGAAACAGGAAAGACCTGAATAAGACCCTGAATTGGCTGCGGTGCTCCTGGGTCTCTTCAGGTGGAGATGTGTCCCCTGGAGACACACAGGACATGGGCACACGTCACATAACTGTGGTTCTCACAGCGTCTGGGGCACCAGAGAGACACGTTTTTGTTCAGAACCTGAAGAACGCTGGCAGCCTACATAATTCTAAACATAGCAGGCACTCTTATTGATTCTTTCCAAAACAAAGGTCACATTTCCTTTCTGTGTAGTTTGTGTCCTGGGTTCCTGCTGACTGTTTTGTGTATACGATTGTTGCCTTCTCAAAGAGACTGTCAGTTCTTGAGGGCAGGGTTCAAGGCTGCTGTTTGTTTGTGTTCTTCAGCAGTACCTAAATCTGTCCTGGGCTCAGAGGAAGTATTTAGTAAAGACATTCTACCTTGGGTTGTAGGTCACACAGTGCCAGAGCTGGAAAGGATTTTGGAAATCGTAGAGTCCAACACTCTAATTTTGTAAGTGATACCACTCCAAAAACTTACTTGGGAGGCTGGTGTTTATCTGCTGGAAAGAGAGGATTTTATTATGTTGAACTGTAGTGCAAATGACCATAATTCTAAACCTTCGACAGGCTTCCCTCAAACACTGCAAGCATGTTCCTCCTTGGACTAGTAGCGGAGTAATAAGAACAGTAAGAATGCTAACTAGATACCAGGCCCCCGAGCCATTGTCATGAATGCTTCCAGCCACATGACAAAGTAGGTACTCTGGCTATTCTCCAGATGCAGAGGAGGCTCAGAGGTAGGTGACCTCGCTCAGGGTCATGTAGTTACCAGAATGGTCGAGGGAGGACTGAAGTTTGGTCAGATGCCCCAGCTTGTGGCCCTTCTCCTATGCTGTGGTAACTCTCAGATGGGGTCTCTGACTGATGCCACTCCTTAGTGATTCACGGTGCTAGCTTTGCAGCGTCGTGTGGTGTTTCCAGTTGTCCTAAAGGAAGTTATTAATTCTCATTAACTTTAATTCTCTCATTAGACAGGCAGTGATATGGAAGGCAAGGCAGAAAGCAAACAAATAATGATAGGGGTTACATCTCCAGAAAGGTCAGGAATCACTGCCCTAGGTTGTAAAATATTTGGACTGAGTAAAAGGCATGAGTCTTCCCATAGCTTCTTCCAGGAACTGTTGCTTTACATGGAATTGCTGCTGTGTTCACTAGTCCCTCTTCTGTGCCCAGAACTCACGTGTCACTTGTGTCAAGAATCCTCATGACTGAGGTTTCCAGGGCAGATCTGATCTGTGTAACACACACCCTAACCCCCTTGCCAAAGGAGAATGAAATAGGCCCCTAGATGGCCACCCAGTTCCTGGGCCTTCCAGGCAGGCAGCTTGCCTTGAGGCTTTCCCCTGAGCCTTGTATCTAAGGAACATTCCTGTGAGTTTTCTAAGAGGTTAGTCCTGGGTCATTGGCACTTAAACCACTTGTTTTGGTAGATCCTTCCTGAGAAGGTTAATTATATATTTGATATCCTTCTCTTTTTATGCCTGAATGATGAAGATAAGTACTCTGTGGTTTATTAACTGTCACTTTAAACCTTTTCAGATTGTCTTGTGACAAAACAGAGTTTTATGTCCTTTTTATCCCAGCTTTGATGGATGAGACAGCTTTTCTGGTTAAAGTATGCCAGGATAAATAAAATCTCTGAATTGTGGAAAGGGTGGGTTTGCATTTGAAATCATGAGTTCAAGTCTGCCACCTCCTATGAACGGTGACCTAACCTGTTAATCTTTCCATCGATTTCGTTTTTGGCTTTTGACGAATGGAGCTTGGCACCTCATAGGTACTCAGTAATTATTGAATAAATGAAAGACAGCATTACTGGAGGGAGTTTGATGTCTCCAAATATTTGACACCAAACCCTAAAGCAACAATCTGACACATTTCCTGTTTTGAATTCCACTAATTCTTAGAGCAAAGAGCCTATGTTCTTACCATGATACAGTCCTGAAGCTCACTTCTCCTCCCTCAAGACTATTTTGTTATACCTCTGATTTTTTCAGTAAATTTGGAGTAGTATTCTGGAAAGTGAATGTCATTAAAGCTTTTTAGTAGTCGCTTTGCAAAGCCTAGTGTCCTCCATTGTATGCATCCCCCAATTGGTATGTGTCCAGTCCTTTTGAGAACCACTCACCTGGGGCAGACAGTATAGGTAACTGCATTTAAAATATTTAAATTTATTTATATTTAAATTATTGGCCAGGCACAGTGGCTCACGCCTGTAATCCCAGCACTTTGGGAGGCCTAGGTGGGCAGATCACTTGAGGTCAGGAGTTCGAGACTAGCCTGACCAACATGGTGAAACCCCATTTCTGCTAAAAATACAAAAATTAGCCAGGTGTGGTGGTACACACCTGTAGTCTCAGCTACTCGGGAGCCTGAGGCAGGAGAATCACTTGAGCCTGGGAGGCAGAGGTTGTGATGAGATGAGATCACACCACTACAGACCAGCATGGGCTTATCTAAATGTATTTAATTTAAATTTATTTAAAGTAATTCAAATAGTAAAAATAGTGCTAAGACTTTAAAACTCTTCTCCTGCTTTTAACTCCTTCTAGTTTGCTGGAACATTATCAGATGGCTTAGGGAAGACGATGGACAATCGGCATCAGTCAGAGCGGGAGTACATCAGGTACCATGCAGCCACAAGTGGTGAACACCTTGTAGCCGGCATCCATGGCCTGGCTCATGGTAAGTCCTGGGTGACATCAGGCTCTGCTGCTGCTGGTCCTCAGAGGCGCCTTTGTATCAATCTGATTGCAGCTATAAAAAAAGAAAGCTGGGCCGGGTGCGGTGGCTCATGCTTGTAATCCCAGCATTTTGGGAGGCCTAGGAGAGCGGATCATGAGGTCAGGAGTTTGAGACCAGCCTGGCCAACACAGTGAAACCCCACCTCTACTAAGAATACAAAAATTAGGCCAGGCACAGTGGCTCAATCCTGTAATCCCAGCACTTTGGGAGGTTGAGGCGGGTGGATCATTTGAGGTCAGGAGTTTGAGACCAGTCTGGCCAACATGGTGGAACCCCGTCTCTACCAAAAATACAAAAATTAGACAGGCATGGTGGTACACGCCTGTAGTCCCAGCTACTCGGGAGGCTGAGGCAGGAGAATTGCTCGAACCCTGGAGGCAGAGGTTGCAATGAGCTGAGATCGTGCCACTGCACTCCAGCCTGGCAACAGAGCAAGACTCCAATTCAAAAAAAAAAAAAAAATGCTGACAACAGAGGAAATCCTGTGTTGGTGTACCTGATAGCCTTCCAAGCTCTCTTACTTTATCCTCCTTGCAGTTGAAATACGACAGCCGGTGAGAACTCCTCATTCGCTTTCTGAATGTTGTGCACATTGCAATTCCTTTTCGTTCTCTGGCTTCTGTTCCCAAAGTATCATAAGGTGTAATCAACCAGACCTGTTCTTAGAATTGTAGCTGCTACTTCTCTTAGAATTGTAACCTCTGCCTTCTCCTTACTGATCATTCCTTCCAAAGAAATTGAAATGGGGAATTTGTGGCCAGGTTTGTAGCCCAGGTGTTTTTTAGTTTTGCATAAATGTGCATTCACTAAAATTATAAATGTATTTGCCTAAGAGATGTTGGTGATGGCATGAATGCATTTGGTCTCTGACTTTGAATTCTTTTAATGCTTTAATTCTGAGTCATTTGCCTTTTGTTGCATTTTTCTTAACAATTTCTTAGTACGGCATCCAAGGCCCTTGGAACTATAAATCCAGCCAATTTTCCAACCACCATCCCTCAGCCATGCTGCACTTTGGCCACACAGAGCTATGTACTGCTTCCCAGGTGTGCTTCCAAGTCCTTGCTCACACATGGTCCTTCTGCTCTCCCTCCTCTGCCTCATTTCCTTGTCTATCAAAATCCTACTCAGCCTATAAGTCCCAACTCAATACATTTTCCCAGCTGGATTGTCCCTGTTAGAGTTAATGACAGAGCACAGTCTGGGTTGTGTATGTCACCAGCTGTGTACATCTGATAGATTGAGAATGTGAGGAGGGGAGAAAGACCACTTTGCCTTCACCTTTATCCTTGTGTACCTCACATGACACCTGGCACATAGCTCATGCATAGTAAGGCTTAGTAAATTAAACTCTTTGTACCAGATCCTTAGGAACCATCCAAAGCTATCAGAGTCATATCAAGACTGATCAGTATTAATTCTCTGCATTTGGAAGAAGAGGAAGGAATATAGACAGTAAAATATTATATTTCTATTTGTGCTTAGGACACATTTAGAATAGAGTTTTTGTTTATCAGCTTTCCTAATGGTGAGATTTGGATCAAAATGCCTTTGCTTTTCCTAAGGCTGCCCAACCGTAAAGGGAGCTGTCCCTAAGGAGACGTCAGGCCAGAAGTGAAATTTGGCTGAAAGTAATTTGTTTATGGATTTTAAAAGTTTTGACTGTTGGGCAATCATTTGGGGTTAAGGTTTAATCATTCTTTCTAGTAATGGTAATGACAGTACATTGGACTCTTAGAAGACTTTTTAAATGAATATAAAATGCTTTGTTATGTATGGTGGCCTTTATCTGGCCAGCATCCTTGTGACGTGGAGAGAGCATGGCTCTCCTCACTTTCTGGATGAACACACAAATGTACTGAGAAAATGCATGATTGGTTCAAAGTTGCAAAATCACCTCCCATCAAGAATCGTTCCTATAATATGTACAGCCTTTCCAGGAGCCAATGGCTTCATCCAAAGAGGATCCACTGAGCTCTGGGTTATACGAAGGCAGTATCCTAGAGTGAGAGTCTTCTCTTAGGATGAAAAGACCTTTAGAAGGTGATAAGAACCAGAATCCACTCAATCCCCTTGATGTAAGAACTGGGAATTGTGCTCAGTTCTCTCTGCAGGCCTTGCTGGACCCAGGTTCAGTCATGTTCTGTCTCTCAGGTCCCAGTCTGAATTCCTGTTCTGTGTGTGCTCTGCCAAAAACTTTGTGCAAAAGTTTGGGAAAGGGCTGGGTGCAGTGGCTCAGGACAGTAAGCCCGGTACTTTGGAAGACCTAGAGGGAGAATCGCTTGAGCCCAGGAGTTTAAGGCTGCAGCAAGCGGTAATCATGCCGCTGCACTCCTGCCTGGGTGATAGACGGACACCCTGTTTCTAAAAAATAAAAAAAAGTTTGGGAAAGCGATATTGCCTCACTGGAGCAAATTTACCCAGAATCCAAAAGAAATGTTGTGAATTGTTAGTACATTCTCACCCAAGGAGTTTCCTTTACCAATTTGTCTCACTAGAGCTGAAGAGTCTAGAGAGCTTCCTCACACCCCACTGTCAGAGGGTAAACATCCTGTGAGTGTCCCTGGCACAGGTCCTGGAGATGCTCCCTGGACGGGCTGCCTCTTCCCTTCAGTGACTGTGACCTCTTCAGCCTCTGCCAGCTTCTGGCCTCTTCTAAGGTGTTTTCAGCCATTGCTGGCAACTTGCAAAATGTTTGCAATGTCTTTTTGACCTGGATTGGTCTTTTGAACTGACTCCATTGAGGGTCCCAGCCAGCTTTCACAGCTTTTTGGGGTGCTCTTCATGAAGGTTTTATATAATCGCCGATACCGAATTTCATCAAAGCATGCAGTAGCTTTTACCTTATTTCAAGCATCCAGTGGGGTTGGCCAGTCACCCCCATAGTGTTCTTTGAAAACTGCAAATGTATACCATCAGCTCTCCATATCCACAGATTCAGCCAACCATGGATGGAAAATATTTGGGAAAAAAAAAGATTTCACGAAGTGCCAGAAAGCAAAACTTGAATTTGCCACACGTTTCAAATACTGTATTGACTCCACACAAATGAAGTGATATGTGGGCATTGTATTAGCCACTATAAATAATCTAGAGGTGATTTAACGTATACAGGACGGTGTGTGTAGGTTATATGCAAACACCTACAGCACATTATGTAAGGGACTTGAGCATCCTAGGATTTTGTATCTGCAGGGGATCCTGGATCAATCCCACATGGATACTAAGGAACAACTACATTTAGTTATCTCTCTCTGCCTTAAATATCTTTCTTTTCTTTTCTTTTCTTTTTTTTGTTTTTGAGACAGAGTCTCACTCGGTCGCCAGACTGGAGTGCAGTGGTGCGATCTCGGCTCACTGCAACCTCTGCCTCCTGGGTTCAAGCAATTCTCCGGCCTTAGCCTCCCGAGTAGCTGGGACTACAGGCACGCATCACCACGCCCAGCTAATTTTTGTATTTTTAGTAAAGATGGGTTTCACCATGTTGGCCAGGATGGTCTTGATCTCTTGACCTCGTGATCTGCCCGCCGCAGCCTCCCAAAGTGCTGGGATTATGGGCGTGAGCCACTGCGCCCAGCCTCTGCCTTATATTTCATAGGATGCCATCATCTTCAAACTTTCCACGAAGGCCCAATTTTCTAGTCTCCTGTTGATTTAATCCTCTATCTGTATCCTCTCCTGATCGTCCGTAGGCTGCCCAAGCTCTGGGATCGAAAAATTGGCCACTGTTAACCTCTCAGCTTTTCTCTGATTTTTTTTTTTTTTGAACTGGAGCACACTTTACTTCTGACTAACATGTAACATATATCCTCTGACTCTGGACTTAATGGGCAAATCTGCAGGATCCTCTTCTGTGAGTTGGCCTGTCTGTGGCCTCTCTGGCACAGAGATTAATAGAATGGCCTTAAGTTATCATTCCATAATCAAGGGGTTTGGCTTTAAATGCTTTTGCTTTTGTCCTCGTCAGGTTACAACAGCCGTTGTCTCTTTCACTAGGTATCATTGGTGGACTGACCAGTGTTATAACTTCGACAGTGGAAGGTGTGAAAACAGAAGGGGGTGTCAGCGGTTTCATATCTGGCCTTGGAAAAGGGCTTGTTGGCACTGTAACCAAGCCAGTGGCAGGCGCCCTGGATTTTGCATCAGAAACAGCCCAGGCGGTGAGAGACACAGCCACACTCAGCGGCCCCAGGTCAGTGGTGTGGGAAGAGTGGCTTTTGCAGTTTCCAGCCTAGGTCTGCTGCTTCTCCTAATCCATACTGATGTGTTTAATTGTGCACTTTCTTAGTTATAGGGTTTTTAATTCTAATACTTGTAACTGAAATTTCTGATCTGCCTAATATAAAAAGATGAAAATGAGGTACAGAAACCTGGCATGAATTTTTTCAGATAAATATATATATAGCATATTTTATATATGCTATATATTTTATATATGTATGTATATATAGCATATTATATATAAGTATGTATAACTATATTATGTTATTTTTCTCCATTAGAGAGGTCAGAATTAGGATTAAACTGTTAGAAGCTTCTTCTGTTCACCAAGCCAACTGGATCCCCACATGCCTATGAAGAAAACTGTCAGATTGTAGTCTGGTTCTTACTCCTACACCCCGCGGTATAGTTCTAGAATCCCCACAGTTGTTGTTCACCATGTGGGTCTGTTCCTTCTTAATTTTCCTTCCGCTTGAAAGTATCAGCCCCAACCCCATAAAGAAAAGTGCCACCCCCCATCCCCCCAGCAGGTCAGCAGTTCTGCTGTGGGATTGCTGTCTGGCCTTGATACCAGCTGAGACTGGAAATCAGGGACAGCCCATATGGTTCCAAACCCCACAGAACCCAACCGCTTTAACGTAGCTGTTTGCTTGAATGGCCTATTTTAGCCTCCCTTTTCCAGAGTGACTAATTGGGGATTCTTATCAACAAAGGGTATAATGAATGTTAAGGGCCCAGCCAAGCTAGACTCGACTTAAGCCCAGAAGGATTTTGCTGCTGCCTGGATAATAGATTTTCCCTGAGTGAATTAGTATGCCCTTTTAGAATGCCTAGGGCCTGGCCCACGTCCACACCCTATCACTCCCTCAAATAGGATGTGAAGTGAAATTGTCCCCAGTTGAAGTGAATCCATTTGTCTGTCACCAGGAAAACTTACTGAAGACACATTACTGCAGTAGGGGAAATGCTCCGATTGTGGACTGGGGCCATGCAGTGTGCTGTGCCAGAATGCCTTCCATCTGGAAGCAGCTGAGTAAACTCTGTATGGTTTACTTTAGTTAAGTTACATTCTATTCTCAGATACAAAACTAAAACAATCCTTGAGTATATTTTGAAGCATTTATGAAGTTGTGGGGAGGGGCAGGCAGTGAGGAGGCTTCGAAAGTATTTCCAGTTAGTTTTTCCATCTCTGCTCGAAGCCCAAGAAGTCCACCTCCAGTATTTGTTAAGATAATAAGACTTAATGAAGTGTAAAGCTGAAGACGCCTAAGAGTTCCCAAAGAAGCATGTGTATTCTTAAAATGTCAAAATAGCCAAGGGATTGATTGATTAAAAAGGGTTCAAGGTATATGTGATAAATTTTTTAAAGATGATTTTGTGCTGTGAAGTTTTAATAATGTTGAGAAAGAAACGGCTTGAATTTTATACATTGTCAGCTTGCAAGTCTTCATGGGGTTTTTCATTCTTTTTAGGAGCACAAGTAATGTAGCCACAGTCACTGCAGAAAGCATGTCTTTGAGAGGGACATTCTTGTCATTTTTATTAGTTGTTCAACATTGCCACAGAAGTTTGATTTTCTGTCAGCCAGTGCATAGCTGCCGTTTATTCATTGTCTGTCAGTAAATAGTGATTGAAAATTTCCTATGAACTCAGGGTTGGGAATAGCAGAAACCAAAACTGTCCCTGGTCTCAAAGAGCTTATAATCAAGCAGGGCAGCAAACATAAAAAATTATATAAACACTTATTTGCTGAAATTGTGACAAATGACATAGAGGACACTTAGAGGGTGCCGTGAGACTATGATCAGAGAAGGTGATGGGGAGAAGGAGGGTGGCTAACCTAGTGATCAGGGGAGTTGAGACAGGCTTTTCTAGGAAAGTAATCTTTGAGGTGAAGCCTGGAGTATGAAGTAGGAGTTGGCCAGGTGAAGAGAGGAGAGAATCACCTTCCAGGTAAAAGGGAACTACTGTGTGTGCAACAGCAAAAGGAAGGAACTTATCTATGTGCCAGGCATTGTCTTTGTGCCTCCACATGTGGAATCCCATTTAATCTTCATACTTGATTTACAAATGAGGACAAGACAGTCCAGAGAAGTCATGGAGCTTGTCCACAGCCACACAGCTGCTGGGAAATGGTAGACCTAGACTTAGAACCAGCCTATGTCTTGACCCTGTGCCCAGCACCACTGCATTGCACCCTGCTGCCTGGGTCTGCGAGGAGGGGGCTCATTGGATTTCTCTTGTACGTGTTTCAGAGTCTGTTAGTGTCAAGATATGGCATTCCGCATAGTTTCTTCCCTGCTGACTCAAGATTTACTTTACTATTACCTGCACGCTGACATGATTCAGGTCTTGACCAGCACTGCATTTTTGTCTGTCTGTTTCCTCTGGCCTGCCACCTTAGCCTTATCTGGACCTCAGCAGCAGAGACCATGCCCTCATGAAGGCACTGGGGAGCCGTTCACAGTCAGCACTGGCCACTCCTCATCTCAGCCCAATGAAGTTTTACATTTCCATGTAGATGAGGCACTCGGGATATAGAAAAGTTGTGCAGCTTGACTCAAAGCAGACAGTAATTGGGTAGCCTAATTGAAGTTTAACTGCAAGTTCCAACTTTGCAGGCTGCAGAAAAAAAGGAAAAAAAAAAAAACAACAAAGTTTAACTGCAAGTTTCATGAGACAGCGATCTGCCTAACCATTCACTCCTCCTAGAAGCAAAAGCTACCGTGATCATTGAGGCACAGCCGGTCTTCATATATCCTCAAAGGAGGGGGATTAGCTTCCACATCCCTTCTCTATTCCTGGAGGTGCCAGTAGTGGGAGAGTCATGGCAGAAGTTACCAGAGGCAAATGGGGTATATGTTTGGATCAGTGGATCAGTGTCCTTTATTGTGCAGAAAAAGCTAAAATTACAGATTCTTCTGAAGGGATACATAGCAGCCGTTTCACCAATGTCCCTCAGTCCATTTGTCCAGGTCCAGAAGTATTCATGAGGAGCTATGCATTAGAAGAGAGCACTTGGGCTGGGCATGGTGGCTCACACCTGTAATCCAGCATTTTGGGAGGCCAAGGTGGGAGGATTGCTTGAGCCCAGGAGTTTGAGACCAGCCTGGGCAACATAATGCCCCCATCTCTTACAAAAAAAAAAAAAAAAAACCTGGATATGGTGGCGGGTGGTGTGCACCTCTGGTCCTTGCTACTTGGGAGGCTGAGGTGGGAAGATTGCTGAAGCCTGGAAGGTTGAGGCTGCAGTGAGCTATGATTGTGCCCCTGCACTCCAGCCTGGGCAACAGTGAGACCCTGTCAAACAACGAAAGAGAACACTTGTTCTGGAAAACAACAGGCCAGAGTCCCAGCCACCTTACTTATTAGCTTTGGGCCCTGGGTCAAGTCAAGACATCTATGTAAGACTCAGTTTTAGTTTTTTCATCTATAAAGTGGAGATAAATTTATCTCTCTGTTTATTCTGCTTCTCAGGGGTTTGAAGCCCAACCAGAGTTATTTTAATGTGGAAGCTATAAAGAACTATAAAAATGCTGGGTGATATTATTTTAAAGTCCTATTAAAGGAGCGCAGAGATCCTTGCAGGTGGAGAAATGTTTCAGTGCCAGTTTGTTCTGATGACACTGTATCTCTTAGGAACATACTGGCTCTAACACTATCACCGAGGGATAAATCACCCTGGTTTCTTGGAAGTGAGTTATAACCATCTCCAACCATCCCGGTTGATTGAACAGGATCCAGGGGTGTTACTCAGGGTTTTTCCCCACTGTTTAGACAACAGGGACTAACAAATGATTTGAAGGGATTAGAAGTGAGATTCTGACCGAGGGTTGACCTGAGCCCAGGGACCAAGCCAGGAATAGAACCCAAGAGTCCAAGAGTTCTGCCTCTGAGCCTGCAATTGGAATGAGACTTTCTGCTTCCTTTGTAATATTTCATCCAAGTAAAGGCTTAGATCTTAGCATCTATGTTTTAAAAGACCCAAATTTTAAGCAGATGATAGGAAAGTAAGCCGTAAAACTGTGAAAGAGTACTCCTTCCAGTAATCCATCTGAAAAGTGGCCTTACAGGAAACATTGGCTCCTTTTTTGTGTTTATTTGAACATGATTTTATTTATAGGGAACCCCCCTCCTTATGTTCTTTTAGATTAAAATACTTCCAAGTTCCTCTCCTTGTTGGAGTGCGCTGGCATTCCAAGCGACAGCCACCTAACTTTCCTCTGAAATTTCCAGGCAACCCAATAGTTCTCAGGAAGGCAGGTGGGGGTGGGGAGAGAAGAGGGCGGAGGACTGCAGAGCCTTTGGCCTCAACATGAGTGTTGTGGACCAATATCCCCCACTGCATTTGTTCACTGTACAAGTATGTGTGGTTTGGAACTGAAATAAGAAACCTTTTCCAAGGCAACGTTCTGCTGGCTCAGGTTGCATCTTCTGGCCTACGTGTATTGGGCCACACTTTGTCTGTTCCCAAGTAAAGTTTATGAAAATGGCACAGATGCAGCCACACTTGAGGTGCCACTGAAGCTATGTGAAGAGCCTGCTACCCTTCAAACAGACCAGGCCCAAGAAAGGTGCCAAGCCATGTGAGAGTGCCCAGTCCACTGTGTAAATGTGACGGCCTCTGATGGTAGTGTTTGAAAAGATACTTAGTAGAAAGTTGCAGAGACCCTGGAACAGCCATTTCACAAAAGAAGGCAAAAATACCTTTGAGAAGAAAGGAATGTCTGCCTCTGCACTATGTATTTGCTTGTTTGTTTCTCCAAATACCATCTGTTGCAGACCGGGGTGCATGACATTTTAGGGAAGTAGCAGATGAAGATTTATGAAGCTGGGCCCTGAGGTTTCCTCTAAAATATTTCTTCACCTTTTAAGTCAAGACCCAAAAGTGGGGAGAGAAGTAGGAGTTGGCAGAACTTGAAATATTTAAACTAATTTAGCAAAGCTCAGGAGTGTTGGAGCTTATCTCGTTATTTAAGTTAGATAAGGAGGAAGGGGAATTTGAAGGATAATGATAGATCAGTGTTTAAGAATATAGCCATCAGGACTGATAATGTTCTGGAATCCCGGGACCCTCGGATTGTGCACGTAGATGTAAATTCCATTTGCTCTGAGAACTTTTGAAAAAGAAACTTTTTGGTTGATTTCACAGAAAAGATTTATGGTGGGCATATTTGACTTTTTCAGTAAAAATAGCCCCAAAACACCACCCAAAATCTGTTAAGACACTTCTCGTGAATGACCTCTTAGATGTGAAATGGAAATGGGTTTTCTTAAGGAAAGGCCCCTTTTGTTAACAGTGTTTGCACGTTACTTATGACTCTCCAGGATAAAAGGACTAAGACTCTTTTGGGTCACCAGAGCCTGAATGCAGTCAGGTTGAACAGGTCAGCAAAAAGTCTGCAAAGAGGCCGGGTGCGGTGGCTCACGCCTGTAATCCCAGCACTTTGGGAGGCCGAGGTGGGCGGATCACGAGGTCAAGAGATCGGGACCAGTCTGGCCAACATGTTGAAACCCTGTCTCTACTAAAAGTACAAAAATTAGCTGGGCGTGGTGGTGCGCGCCTGTACTCCCAGCTACTTGGGAGGCTGAGGCAGGAGAATTGCTTGAACCCGGGAGGCGGAGGTTGCAGTGAGCCGAGATTGCGCCACTGCACTCCAGCCTGGCGACAGAGCGAGACTCCATCTGAAAAAAAAAAAAAAAAATAGTCTGCAAAGAGAACTTAGGAAATGCTTCCATTAACTTTTTCATCCTAGCTGGGTAATACTGCTTTTAATTACTCTGCTCTGAGAGCAGCCATTTCTTATACTTGGTATTACACATAGCACATCAAACAGAATTGGCTTGAATTGAGCCTTTAGGGAACTTCCAAAGGTAAAAATTGAGTAAAGATTCAAATGTTTACTAGGATATACCAGTGTTCATTTTTTTCCCACTAATATTCCATTCAAGGCAGGAGAGTAGGCTGATATCCCATGTATCTAGAGTGGATCAAGTCCAATATTTCTTTCAGAGTTCCTGTTCCTTAAAAGTGTAAATGGGTTTTATATTTTATTCCATGTTTGGCTTAATAAGAAAATATTTTTAATTGCTACCCAGTAAAATTAACATTTCAGAAAGATCTGATATGTTATCCTGTGGCTCCTGCCTCATACTTATCTAGGAAGTTCCAGCACGCTCCTTCCAGATGAGTCCGGTACGCTGTAGTAGCATCCATATAGAGGCATGTATATGGTAGAGGTGAAAAGCTGGAACTTGTACCTGTTTGACCCTAAGGCTCTGGTTCTAATCTTTGGGCATATCTGTCTTTTGGCTTGGTGTAACATCTGCTGCTTGGGACAGCCATTGTGTTAGTTAACATGTCAGTTTCATCATGAAAAAGGCATTACATTTCAGTGAAACTGAAAAATTATTGCTATATCCAGCTGAAGGGAAGGGACTGTCAAATCTCTCCTCTGTTGTCCAAACATGGCACAGTAGATATAGTGACAGTCCCTTTATCTTCTACTCACCCTTGCATATATATTTGTGAGGTGAGAGCCATATATTCTCACTTCCTGATCTTGCCAAACCAGGTCCTTCCAGAGAATGCTTGAAGGTAGATGGGTCATTTTCTCATTCCTCCCTCTACGTGAGCAATCCCAGAAGAACACTAAGATCTGTGTTGATGACATTGGATGTTTCACTTGGCTCTGAAATTAAGCTGATGAAATTATAGGATCGGATATTTTTATTTTTTTCAAGACAGAGTCTTGCTCTGTCGCCCAGGCTGGAATGCAGTGGCACAACCTCGGCTCACTGCATCCTCCACCTCCCGGGTTCAAGCAGTTCTCCTGCCTCAGCCTCCAAAGTAGCTGGGATGGCAGGCGCATGCCACCTCGCCCAGCTAATTCTTATATTTTTAGTAGAGATGGGGTTTCACCATGTTGGCCAGGCCGGTCTCGAACTCCTGACCTCATGATCTGCTGACCTTGGCCTTTCAAAGTGTTGGGATTACAGGCGTGAGCCACCACCCCCAGTCAGGATCAGATATTTTAAAGAAGCATCTTAACAGTCCTTCATGCCTTATAAGTTAAAATTCCTCTCACAGGAACATAAGCAGAGAAATCTTATTTTCTGAGACAGGCTTCTTCCCTCTCGCTGAACTCTAAATACTGTATTCCCCTTTCACTCAAAGGCCCCAGACGATGCCATTCTCATGATAACATAACTTATGGAAAGCTCAGATCTATTGTTGGAAAAAATGCAAAGTGTGTGTGTTCATGCACACACGTGTTTGAGAAAAGCCTTTCCATTTCTGAAATCCCAAGAGTCATTTTTATGCAAGATTATCTGTTAGGAAAAAACCCACTTTTTTGGTCATGGTACATTATAATCATTTCTAGAAAGGAGAGCGTCTAATTTTTGCCATTTTTGGCATGCAGAGATGACTGACTTCATAGAAACCACACTATCCTGCTTCCAAAAGAAAAAAAAAAAAACCTACTGAATTTACATCTGAATCAACATCTCTTCAAAGTCCAGTCCTTGCATCTCAACCAGCAGGTCCTTGTGCAAAGAAAATGAATGGGAAGTATGATTTGGGGTTATTCCATTTACTTTCTGATTTGGGGTTATTCCATTTAAAAATGAAATAATGTTGCCATTATACATCTGTAGTCCCTTCTGTGTTCAGTGAATTTGTTTTTAAAACTCTAACGTGACACCTAATATTACATACATAAGATAGACATTTGAGATTTTTGGTTTGAACTTCAAGAAAAAATAAAACAGTGTCTATTTCTTTTTGAGAAAAAATTTGTATTTTGTGCATTAGAGAAGGTTGAAGAGCCATTTGTTATTTGTGGAACTCCTCTGTAAAGGCATTGGATTTACTTATTTTTAGATTTTCATGACTATCCCATGCCTCATGTTTTTCCCTTACAGAATCATCCACCTTTGCCCAAGATAAAATTGAAATCTTTAACAAGAGGACCCAGGTTTGAGTTCAACTCCCCTGCTCCCAGAGAGCTTTAGACTGTAAGATAATTCTGAGATACACAGAGGACATTTGGACTAGCAGGGACTTAAAGACTCACTGTTGTATTACAGATTATGGCTCGGAAGCACTGAGGGAAGGAAAGATAGGTGTGGGTGTTATAATTCACCCGTGGTTTTCTTGCCCTGATATATTTATCTGGTACTCTTTTGCCAGTCTCCTTCTCAAAGACATTTTCTTGCTAAATTTCTTACTAACTTGTCAAATGGAGGGAAAATAAGATTGAATTAGTAAAACATTCTTATCACAATATACTCTAAAAGAGGCTGGGCGCGGTGGCTCACGCCCATAATCCCAACACTTTGGGAGGCTGGGGCGGGTAGATCATTTGAGCTCACAAGCTCGAGACCAGCCTGGGCAACATAGTGAAACCCTGTCTCTATAAAAATATACAAAAATTAGCCGGGTATGGTGGCACGCGCCTATGGTCCCAGCTACTCCAGAGGTTGAGGCAAGAAAATCGCTTGAGCCCAGGAGGTCAAGGCTGCAGTGAGCTGAGATTGCACCACTGCACTCCAGCCTGGGTGATGGGAGTGAAACCCTGTCTCAAAGAAAAACAAAAACAAAAACAAAACTTTTGTTATATTGGGCTTATATAATTCAAATTAATAATGTTACTTATCTATATCCTTAGTGGATTTACTTTAATACATTGAGGAAACCGCTTTCTGACTAGCAGAGAGAATTTGTACATATGGGTTCTTTTAGAACAGAGGGTCTCAAAATACGGTCTAGGGACCCCCTGCGGAACCCCAGATCCATAACCTAAAACCTATTTGTATATATTCATATACTTATATATGAATTTATAGATATAACAATTTTTATAATAGTATTCTCTAATGAGTATACAGTGGAGTTTTCCAGAAGCTACACAATGTATGATATTGTAACAGATTGACTGTAGAAGCAGATAGGTGAATACAGCTGTTTTCCAGTTAGCAAGACTTAAGAGATTTACAAAAATGTGCAGGTGCCACTCTCCTCACCTTCTGTGACTCTGCATACATGCCACCAGCCAACAAACGTACCTGGTTAATTTTTTTGACAAGCTGCTCTATTTGAAAATACGGTGATTGATAATCCATCATCTTGCTGATAAGTAGCACATATCGGCAATGATGGGCTAATTCGGACTTAAACCGTAGGAGCCACTGTAATGCAATGCTTCCCTTTGGCTTGCTGCCAACAGTTGTCAGCCCTCCTGGTTTGCTCCTGACTTTTACTGGGTTTCTAGAGGTAACAATTGGAAAGATTTTATCACATATCAGAAAGACCTCTTACAATAATTTACCTAATTTAGTTCTTCACCTTAACCTACCATCCCAATAAATTTTAATTTCAGCAGGGTAGTAAGTGTAGAGCAGATTACTTCAAAGTGCAGGATCTTGTCCAAAGGCTGCTTGGTTGTGTTTGCACTGCCCTGACTCTTGCAGGTACTCGAGAAGGTGTATCTGTTTCAGAATTCACTTGCCAAAACCTCAACTTTCTCCCCTAGCAAAGTTGCTGGAGTAGGATAAACCCACAGTATTTGGATAAGCTCCTTTGAACTCCTTGTAGAAAGCAGTTTTTATGAGGCAGTTGTTCTGTGTTAACACCAGAGACAATTCCTAGCAGATTTCCCCAAACATACTTCAAACATCGATAATGGCAGGGGTGACCCAAACTGTATCATAAAATCCCAGGGACTGCAGGAGACTTCAAAGGGGAGACAGAGCAAAACCTCACTTCTCGTTATGAGGAGTATGGGTCACAGGAATCCTGGCTAGAATCCATGGTAACCTCGCGGAGTAATGCCAGGATGGACAGAGGCCAGGGCTCATCGGTTCCCTAGACTTTACTAATTGACCCCAGCAGCACAGTTAGAGTGGTAATAACTGGCACCTGCCTGCCTCCTGAGGCATTAGAGGCCAAATTACCACATGTGAAGTGCTTTTCTATCCTTTAGTGAGAAGATGCAAACCTTGAAGTGTGTTTCTATTTTTGTTTGAACTATCAAGGGCCCGGTTAATTCAGTTGAGCCAATTCTGACCTTGGGATATTCAGATCCATCACTTAGTACGTACAGGCAAATTGACAGTAGAAATTTATTAATTCAGTCTTGAACTCCTACTATATTTCAGGCATTTAATAAGTATTAAATACTGGGAATATTTAAATAATTGAGGACAAACTGCTCTGAAGAATCACCAAGCTGTTTGGTTTGTGTGTTAATATTCTTAAGCCACTCTTACATGTTCATTAAAGCAAGTTTCCCTATAGTTTTCTTGAAGAACTCATTTTTTAGTGATTTGACTTACTCTTTATTCTTGAAAACAACAAAATTGCATTTGTGCATATGGTATGTGTTGAGGGGGGTAATTACAGGCATTTTTTCCCTCATTACTGGGTCCGTTACAGCTCCTTGAAAACAAATAGTTATAGTTTTACTAATTGTTTATAAAATTAGCTAATGATCCTTTGATTTTTTAGTTTTTTTATACCTTAGCTGTATTTAATAAATATTTAGTATCTTCTGTGCAATTAATAAGAACAATGGGGGCCAGGCATGGTGGCTCAAGCCTGTAATCCCAGGACTTTGGGAGGCTGAAGTGGGCAGATCACCTGAGGCCAGAGTTCAAGACTAGCCTGGCCAACATGATGAAATCCTGTCTCCACTAAAAATACAGAAATCAGCTGGGCATAGTGGCACACGCCTGTAGTCCCAGCTACTCAGGAGGCTGAGACATGAGAATCGCTTGAACCTAGGAGGCAGAGGTTGCAGTGAGCCGAAATCATGCCACTGCACTCCAGCCTGGGTGACAGAGTAAGACTCTGTCTCAAAAAAAGAAGAAGAACAGTGTTTAAAAACCTGTTATTTTTACCTGAATTATTTTGCTACGACAAATTTATCTTTCAAATTAGATTTTATCAAAGTAGATATGTATTCACTTTTTTAAGTTGAAGTCTTTCTAAATGTCTAAAACCAAAACACAGTAATCTCCTGCCCTACCTTTCCCTGATTCCTGCTCCCTCAGAGGCAATCACTTTCAACACTTTGGGCCTTTTCTTCAATGTGGAGGTATTTACCTTTATATTTCATAAATAAATAAACCAACTGCTATTTCTTGACATCATTTGACTTCATGTTGTTATACATACATGTTTCCTTTCCCCATTTTTCAGTACAGTTATATGATCCTTTTTGAATAACTTAGTATTCCATTTTTACGTTATTATGACTGTGTAAATAGTATTCCCAGTGAAGCCCCCCACCCAGGTCACTTTGATGATGTTTCCTTTTTAAATGTTGTGCTTTGTTTTTTTCTCCTTGGAGTTCGTAACTGCTCTTTCAGTATTGTCTGCTTTGTTTTCTATATGCACATTCGTAATTTATTCTCAAATGCTTATTTAGTTTCCACATTTTTTTAACCCTGGGCCTAGTAACTCGTTTTTCTTTAAAAAAGAAAAAAAAAATTCTATCTTCCTATTGCTAATTTATCCACAAACACTCTTCTGTATGTGTACAAATGCATTGAGTAATTTATTGGTTTCTAATTAAATTCTCCCTCTCGATGTCCTCTGCTCCCATCTGACTGGTCGTTGTCTAGCTATTTTTGTCTCTAAGCTATTTTTCTATAGTAGTACTATAGCAGTACTATTCTGAGTTTCTTTCTTCCATTTATTTGTTTTGGTCTTTTTCTTTCATGAATAGAGACAGTCCCCAGAGAATCTGGTGATTCTTGACTATCTGTTCTACTCCTCTTTAAAGATGAGGCACTAAAAAGCCAATTGGGAGCTCTTGGTTTGAGGCTGAGGGGGCCTTACTGTGGAATGATCAAGTGGGGACCTGCTGACTCTGGGCTCCTGTTGAGAGGAGCAAAACTGAATGGGGATGAGAGAGGGGACCTGAAGCTCTAACTGCTTCCCATGCAGCCTTTTAACCAATCTTCCTGTTTTCACCTCACTCCAGGCCTACCTGTTTCTCCTTTATGCTCCAGGCCTTCAGAGCTACTTGCTGCCTCCATCTTTCTGAAATGCAGTGGAGGCCACCATCCTAATTAGCTTTCTGCTTTGTGGCTTCCACTCCCTCAGGCTTACATTTCAGCGCCACGTGTCCATCTGCTTTTCAGTTTCTAAAATATTGTTGACACCTTCTCTTTATCCTTTTGGATTTGTGCCATTTGTATCCCTTTGCTTTCCCTTTAGAGGGGTCTCTGGACTAGATCTGTCATGTTTAATCAGAAGTCCTGTAATTTAGACTTTTCACTAATTTGTGTTTCCTTTCTTGGTGTTCTTTCCCCTTTACCCCCAACTAGTGGCTCTGAATTAGTGTGGTTTTATGAAACCCATATCCATTCAGCCATGGTTCTATGTATTATCTCATTTAGGCATCACAGCAGCTTTTGCACAGCATCTGCTCAGGCAGTCTGTGGCTCTTCTTTCCCCGAAAGATTGAGAATACGTCTGGTGAGAAGCCGTTGCCAGTCCCAGCCCCTGCTTTGAGTCTGGTATTGGTCTTTAATCTCTCATTCTGTGTGTTGTAAAGAAACAGGTTGTGGAAGGCTCTTGTCAGATCCCAGGAACATGAAAGAAATAGCACACCCTACGGTAGTGACATGGCCCTGTCACCACCCCTCATTGAACCATAAAAGCTATTCAGAGGGGCCAGCAGCTGGGGAGCGACTGTACTTAGATCCTGGGTGCTGATGGGTGTTTTGTAGTTTCCAAGGGAAGTTGCTGAAAGTTTTCTTATCTTGACACTCCAAGGACAAGGGGTCTTTCTTCAAAGAGAAGTGCTTGTTTCAGAAAAAGATGTGGAAAGGACGTAAAATCACAGGATTTTACAGAACTTCCCCAGTTCTGAAAAAGAAATAGGAAGGGGCAACGTGGCAGTCAGTGTGAAAAGAAACCACGCATTTGCAGGAAGCAAGAAGGGGTTCCGCAGCACTGGTTGCTTCCCGCATCTGCAGTGCGAGGGTAAACAGGCCTACTGGGGAGTCGGTTGGCCCTGGGTTTGAGTCATTGGGCTGCTGCTTGGCTGTGACCTGGAACAAGTTTTTCCCCTCTTAATCTCTCTGAGATGAGATTCCTTTGAGTCATATGCCTACCTCGGTGGGTGGTTACATGGATTAAATTATATCATGTATATAAAGCACTCAGCCTGGCATGTGGCATGCAGGTAGGGCTCAAGAAATGGTGTCAGTGTGAATATTCTCCCCTGAATGTTGGAATGTTGTGTGAAGGTGAAACAGGGATTGTGTCCATAGCTCTTACTTAAATTCAACCCTGTCCCTGAATTCTTGCTGACCACCTGCTAGAGTGTGAGGACTAGGAGTTCATGTGCTTGGCTGGGCTTTTGTCCTTCCCATTCTCTTTCTTCACACAAAATGAACAGTTGAACTCAGGCCACCAAACCTGGTTGAGTTGCTGGGTGGAGGGACTCTCCTGGGCTCTGAGCCTTTGTGTGTGGGAACCGCACTGGAAAAGGTGTGCAGAGGCCACGAACTTGCCCTGAACCCACTTGTGAAGAGCAGGTGACCCCAAACTATTGTTAGTGTCTGCTGTAAATGATATGCCTCTGAGTTCGAGCAGAGTTCAGCCAAAAGCCCCACATGACATGGAAATCTGTCCTGGAGCCAGGTTTGTCGGGTAAAAGTTATGTAGCAAATGTCTCCAAACATTGGCATCTGTTGTCTGCCGAGACTAGGACAACCGAGAATGATGGAGTGCTTAAGGAAATTAGGATGGGGCATGCGACCCTGTAACAGCTGATAAACTGTTTCAGGCCACCGTGGCTCATCCAGCTCTTTTGATAAACAGCTTTAAAAGCATTACGTGGTTTGGAAAGCATTCTTCAAAAATGGTTATATTTTCCAGACGCATGACAGTCCACTGTTCAGTATTATTTAAGGGTTTTAAATTGTAGAATCAGATTCCTTTTCAGTGGGGCTCTTGGAACTGTCGAGGGCTGATCTGTCTGACTCCCACCAGGACAATCTCACAACAATATTATTATGTAGGTCGGGGTCCCCTAGGTCTGTTAAAAAAAAAAAAAGTTCAGGGCTAAGCGTTTAAGAGGAAAAACTATTTCTTTCATTTCTAGCTAAGTCTGATGGGCCCTTTCAAACACTGCTTTCATCATGCACCTTTCATTTCACGATTTCTGCATAATGAAAATACAAGATCGATAACTGTGCATTATCGTAATGCCTTGAGCCTTTGAAAGTGAACATTCTCTAGATTATAAATGTTCCCTTTGTAATTCATTTCAAACTTCATCCTCCCATTTGTCCTAATTCCCGAAATTTAACTGTTGCCTTTTGAGCCTCCTAGGAAATTCTGGGTATCCTTTAGGCAAGGGAGGTAGCTCTTGGGGGAATAGCATTCAGGCCACAGGCAATTCATTTGTGACTTGGGCTCTTCTTAGAATATATGATAAGTACAACGCACTGTAGTGACAGATTTTTTAAAAACCCTATTAAAGCCCAATATACTAATGCAGATTTTTTTTTTTTTAAGTTTTAGAGAGATTCATGGGATTTTATTCTTTTTCCCAAAGGCAGTGGTGGAGCTGACAGAGTAGCACGGAGCCTCGTCCTGATGTATTGTGCGGAAGTGGCAGCAGTTCACATTCATTCAGTTTGTCAGCATAGGATCAGTTCCTTCTTGACTCAACTCTCTGTGATCAAAATAAGCTATTGGATGTTCCCTTTGGGTACTGGAAGCAGCTTGGCCCCTTGGCAAGAGAACAGGATTGCAAATCACAAGAGCAGAGCCCTGACTCCAGCTCTGATGCTACTGTGCTTTGTGACCTTGTGCAGACAGCTTTATATCCCCACCTCAGGTCATTCTCCCCCATACAAAGGGGGAGAGGGTCATCCTTGCCCCTGGTCATGTCTGCATGGCTGAGGTGAATAACTAGTTGTGTAACTTCCTGGAGGAGTGGCACAGAGGAAGCTCCCTTCCTAGGGCTGGCTCTGCCATCAGGGAGGAAGCTGGATATTAGAATGAAGAAAAAGCCCATGCAGAATATATGGCAGCCCGATAATGTATTCTAAAAATAAAAAAGCACTAGGTTAATCTGCAGCTGTAGTGTACCTAAAGTATTCTTTAGCAGGTTGTGGCCCTAGCCTAATCCCCAGCTGGACTTAGCACCATTTAAGTGAGTTATATCTCATCCCCGCAAGGGATTGAGTCTGTAGCCAATTTGGCCTTGTCACCACTTCAGCCCTCCCTCTGATTTCACCTTTGGGAAAACTACAAAGTGGCCCCAGACATAGATAGCAGGCTTGATCACATGGGTGGAGTCTGTCAGGACAGCATACATCAAATAAAATGTCCAGGGAACCTGTTGTAAATAAACCACTTCCCGCATGCTCAGTCATCGTGGAGGTACTTGAATGTTTAGTTTCTTTTAGCTGATGGCCAAGAAATCAATGTTAAAAAAAAAACAAAAAAAAAAACACCTTGACAGAGGCATTTTGTACAAGAATGGTGTGTGGGTGTGAAAAAGTAAATTCCAAAACATATTTCCTTTTAGTTCCCAAACCCATATTAGATGAGTACTTCTTAGCCTTGGCCACAGTGCTAGAGTAAATAGCAGTGTCACGTAGCTCGTGGAACAGGCAAACCACAGAATGTACAGGAGAGAAGCGTGCACACCAGTGAGTCTGCTATGGCAGCTCTCTTTGTCCTGGTTTCTACATCTCATTTGTAAGCAACTTGTGTTCCTGCATCTTCAGAGTTTGGCCAGTTTATTTACTTAGAATTGCATGTTCCTGGAATATTGTCATAAAAGTGATCCTGAGATAGAAAAAGTCAACAGGAAGCAGGGGCATTGAGTTTATAAGTTCTCAGTCTGTCTTGGCCCATAATAAAGTCTCATTCTCAGGGGTAGGTCCAGCTTTCCAAATTTTAATATATCAGAGACTCCTGATGCATCTGGGCTCATGATGGGCCAAAGTAGGCCTTCAGGAGTCCTCGTGTTACACACTCAATGCCTAATGGAGACTGGATTCATTTACGTGTATTAATGTAACCTGCGTGATCATGTGAGTGCAAGTGCTTTATAGATTGTCCTGGGAGATGTGGCATATTATGACTAAAGACTTAATTGAACCCTGAACATGTATATGAATAACTGGAGACAGATTGACTGGATTACACATTTTTCTTGAAAATTTCCTAAATTAGCCTACCTCTTTGTTGCCTTTTATTTCCCAGCTTAAGTGGTTCTCTATAACACTATATTTTAAACAAACCAGAACAAATAGTATACAAAAGCATAGACAAGAGGGATATAACAAGAGATGGTTTCCTGTGATCCGTGGCACCTCCTCTCTACCCCGCCCCCATCACCAAAAGGGGCTTTAAATTAAGATTCGGAATGGCAAATTCACTTACCAGCTCCAAACACAGTAGACAAGGAAACCTTGTGAGGAAAATCCGAGAGTATATTTACAGTTTCTGTTCAGAAATACATAGCTTAACTTTGAATGAGGAAGCGTGACTTTTCACCTTCAGATAGAACTAGGGTCTGATTTGAAACAGACCACTGGCTTCACTAAACCCCATCAAAGAAGTCTGCTTCTACCCGGAATTGGAAAGTGCCAGTGGGCATGTAGTTGCTAGTATGGGATTTCTGTTTTTATTTTTAAGAAGCTTGGGCCCAACTCTTAGTATCAAGATGGGTGAAGACAAAACTGACCAGAAAAAGACGTATCAAGTCAGCAGTGGCTCACCCCTCAGAGGCCATTTTTCCCACCTGCTCCTCTTATACCTTTGGTTTGCTTTTGGTTTTGGATTTTTTCTCTATGTTCCTCCTACTCTTTCTTTCTCTATTTTGCTTGGGCCTTCATTAGAAGAGTTCTAGTAATCATTTCAGACTTCCAAAATTCAACCCAGTAGCCTCATTTTACAGGTGGACCCACTAATACACAACAGCTCGATGTGACAAACCATAGACTCACAGTTAATCACTTGGAGAGTCTGGATTCACGTCTGCGATGACCTGCCTTTCCAGCCCTCCAGTGGCGTCCTCTGTAGTGAGTTGTAAATGTGCCACTATAGAACATTCCAGGAAAGCCCTCCTCTTGGGCTAAACTCTAAAACTAAAATGAAGTCCTGCCCATGTGAGCTGCTTGTTTAACACTTTGGATGCTAATCAGAGTATTAATGAGAACACATGGATAGATTCGGCAGGTCTAATGCTTGGGACCTTCTCCTATTTGATTCCATAAGACTAAACCCCCTATAAACACTTCCCTCCTGTGCACACACACATGCATTCACATACAGCACTCACGTGTCCCTCCCTTATAGCCAAAGACCGAAAAATAAGTTTTTTTTTTTTTCTACATTAAAAATAAGACCGGCTAGTAACCAGGGTTGGCATTCCCATCTCCTGTGGAACCTGGGAGGACTAGCAGATAGCTATAGAATCTGTCTCCTTTTTAGTGTGGTTGTATTAAGGGCAAGCTTGCCTCCCATGGCACCCCAGAAAATCCAGGAGTTCAAGTGGGGGTGCACTGTAGGAGGACTCAGCAGCTGTTTTATGGAAGGTTCGTCAGGGATCAGACTGAAGATTTTGCTTTTGTGAGAACAAAGTGAAATGTGACATTCAGGAGCAGCTCGGGGCCTATATATAGGGGCCCAGGGCCTGCTGGGATGGGGTTTTACACTTGGGCTGTCCTTTTGCCCTTCCCCTGAACTCTTTTCACTTCAGTCATGAGCAAACAGTCAGTGCCTGAACTAACAACCCTGCAGTCCTCCGAAGCACGGCTGGCTTACAGTACCGAACAAAGGGAGGGAGTGCCGCGTGGGCCGGCCCAGGCCGAGGAATGCGGCTTCAGGGTTCTGCTCCATAAATTTAACCAGCACGACGAAAAGGAGATAATATGAGCCTTCGTGATGATCTGAAAGGGGGAGGTTCTGTGTCCCATTGATTGCGGTCTGGCCCAATGCCAGGCCCAAGCCTGACCGACAGTTGAACCATATCGTTAAGGCGTGTAATACAGCTCGAGTCTTGTACTGCCGCCAATGAGTGCATATCCACAGGGCAAAAGTTTATAAAGAGTCGAGGCTGTCCTGTTTAACCCTCTCACACTGCATGTAATAGACCCAGCTGCCATTCAGAACTTGCCCATCTGAGGTCATAAAGGAAAGCCTGCACGTTTCTTTTCTTCAAACAGCTTTTCAGGACTGGGGAGAGGAAGAAACGCTGTCTAGAGAGGGTCAAGGCACGGTGATGTTTCTCTCTGGAGAAGCAAAGCAGTCTGCCTCCCTCCCCCCGGCCAGAAACGGGACACCCTAGTGCTTTCTTCAGAGTAGCTCTCTGTTTGTGGTATAATGTTGCTGGAGGAAACAGGGCTGACACCACAGGAAACCTGCCTGTCTCCAAGGAGGCTGCATCGGTGGCAGAGGTGGGTCAGATGCCGGCCGTGGAGTGCTCTTGTCAAGCTTGGGATGATGCCGTTTTCCTTCCCCATCACCTCGAAAGCCGTTAATAGCCTTGCTTTCTGGCCTTCCACAGCTAAGCCCAGGTGCTAAAACAGAGCAGGTGGAAGGCCGCCCCACAGAGTGGCCTGTGAGCCCAGAGTTCTCACTGTCCGAGGCCGGTGGCCCCATGGGAACTCTGTCCATTCAATAGGGAGGGCATGTGGAAATAGGCACATTGTCACAGCAAGGCCTGGAGTGGCCTGGGTTCTTACAGTGGGCACTGCATTGAGGAAATGGGCAGACAAACAAGGATTTAGCGTAAGTATAGTCAGAAAGAAAGGGCTGCCTGTGTTCAAAGGACAAAAGGAAGAAAGTGGGCGAAGGGGTAGTTTAGTCCTGTCCATCAGCCAGTCACCTTCTTTGGCCAAACTCGGGACCTGCCTGTGCTTTGTCCATGGTGTCCAGGAAGAAATCTGTGTCTGTCACTTCCAGATTGCTGCTTGTCTGCAATGGACAACGCCTCTTAGGCAGACACCTGCTCGGGATGACAGTGCTGCAGAAATTGATCCAAAACGTTGACTAGCTTGCATGGTATCGCTGTCATTAGTATTCAGTCTTCACAACCACCCTATGAGGTGGGTGCTATACTTTCCCCATTGTACAGATGGGAAAGTTGAGGCACACAGGGGATACGTAACTTGTCTAAGATCTCAGAGGTAGTAAGGAAGGGAACCAGAATGTGGACCCTGGCCAACTGAACACAGAGTACATGCTCCTAATCTCTGTGCTGCTTCTGGGCCATCTCTCGGTCCCTCACATCGAAAGACCTCATGATTTCAATCCAAAGCATCTGACCAAGTGTTAGGTCTACTTCCTTTCGATTCTTGGATATGAAGGGTAGGAGCTGAATATCTCCCTATAGCCCAGAAGATTTGTGCAAAGACCCTGGTTCACTTGGAGAGGAGGTACTATAAAATTTGGACCCCACAATGCGAATGAAGGGTATGTATTGAATTCCCTCAGCCCACCAGCTTAACACAGAGACAGTGTGAGGGATATACTATAGCTGGGAAGCTTGGAAGGGCTCATGTTCAAGGGCTTCTTTGGGCCAAACAGCAGTGGGCCTGAGCATGGAGAGACCCTGGCCTTTTAGTGCCAGTGCCTAGAGAAGCAGGTCACTAAGCTTTGTGCCCAGGAGCTGTGCTGTCCCTGGTCCATCCCTGTGTACCCCATTCCACTCCTGAAATAATGAACTACTGCAGCCTTCCAAGTTCACAGTGTGCCAGTTTGTCACAGAATAGCAGTGACACTTCTCTGCTGCAACCCATCTTTGCTCTGCCATGCAGCCAAGACCATCTTCACCAGGCGGTAACCTGGGAACTCCAGCTGGTACACAGTACAAGAAGCCTCCGCAGTAGACTGTCCCAGGTGCATGTGCTCAGTATGTCATAGCCATCTCCTTTTGGAGGCCAGGGAGAGCTTCTGTTTGGGTGCCACGGATCCTGGACAGAAGCTTTCTAGAGGTAGGAGAAGAGACTAAATGGCTGGCCAACCCAGAGATTGTTGGATTGTGTTATGATTCCATGGTCAAAGTGCTTTAAAAACCTAGAAATTGGCTCTGGTAGTGAGTCCCAGGATGGAGCTAACTTACGATCTGGACTCCATTACATGATTGCTAATCCTGAAGTTCAGCAAACGTTGGTACTGGCTGACTTTTAATGGAGTACCTGTTTGAGGGTTCTCCTCATCATGTATTTAAGGTTAAATTGTATAAAGGAATTCTGCTGCTCTTTTGAAATTTTCTGGTTCTGTTTAACCGTATCTAAAAATGCCATGAGGTAGCCAGATGATTGACTAACTGGGATTTATGGAAATTCTTATCTGCAAAAATCTCAAGACAAAGAGGGCACTAACTAGAAGGTTCCCAGTGCTTTATGTAACATGCAGAAGGAAGTCTGGTCTCAGCTTCTTGGATCTGAGCAATCCTTTGGAAAGGGAGCAATGAAGAGCAGTAACTGAAGACTCATTTCCTGCCTTCTGTGTGACTTACTCTCCTTTGTCAACTTCAAGTTTGCCCTAGGCCTGCTTGCTTCTCTCCACCCCAAGGAACTTGGTCTTTGGAAGACACAGGTGCCTGCCCTCTCTGTCTGCCTTTTGCCCCCAGGTCCAGAGGGAGAAGCAAACCCTCAGTTGGAGGAAAGTCTAGAGCACAGGCTTTGTGTTGCTCAGAGAAGCATGATAGGAAGTGGTGCTGTTGCCTCTGCATTGGCCGACTCCTGGCTGCACCTGCTTTTCCCAGAGGCACGGGGAGGCCCAGGCAGGGGCCCAGGGCCTGCTGCTGATCAGTTTGTCCTGCTTGCAAGTCTGCATCCCAGTACCCAACGGGGCCAAGTAGAAAAGGCACATAGTGGAGTGTGAGCCGTAACTGTCACCAGATGGGTCTTTCCCCTCCATGCCCAACCCCTTCCCCGACCTGAAAGGGCCTAGCCTCTTTCCCCACTGGCTTCCACCAAGTTCTAACACATTTTATATATATCGATTTCCAGGCTTGTAGAGGCAAGACCTGCAGTCCAGGAGTTCAAATGGATTCAGTGTTGTTGGTTCTTGTTTCCTAGAAGGACAAGTGCTCTGAAGGTTTGGTGTCAACTCTGACCCAAGGGGTGTATCTGATTTTTATGAAGGCACAGAAATGCACCTGAGGTGACCCCAAGTCCTTCTCTTTTATTTTTTGATTTCCCACCACCTGGATCATTAATTCTGCTTTCAAGGGGGATGGGGAAAGGAGAACATTTCAAAGCAAAGTTGATTTGGTCTCTGAACCAGCTTGTCTTCTAGGCTGTAGTTCACCCTGATGAGAATCAGAAAGGACAGTCTGTAAACCCCTTCACTCTAGTGGCTCTGCAGCTGGGGAGCCTCAAAACCAGTTCCAGATGTTCTCTCTCCCTATATTGGCCGGAAGGGAATTTCGGGCAAGCAAGGAGGCAGAGAGCTTTTGCTTTTGCCCATTCATTGAGTACCCCTGTCTGCAAACTGTGTCTTGCTTCATGGCACTTTAGGGAGAGTGCTGAGCACCTGGGTCCATTTGAGACCAGCCAGCACTTCCTGTTCCTCGGTTAGAGGCATGCTGCTCCAAGCTGGCTGGTTACTGCAAGCAAGAGAAGCCCGCCTTCCTGCTGTTCAGGGTCAGAAAGCAAGACCGTGCTGGAGAAGTAAGTCAGGCAGGCTAGGAAGGAGACCTGCAGATGACCCTTGGGTTAACAAAGCAATTTTCACGGCCCTGTTCACCACCAGCTAGGATAGTACAGGGCTTTGCCTCCCAATCTTGGGAGACGAGGCATAGATAGTAATGGTCAACTGATGGCCCTTTACTCTTGAGAAACTCCACCCAGCCTCCCCTTATCCAGAAGAAAGCCATTCCTGACTAAGCCTGGCCATTCTGACGCCTTCTTTCTTAGTCTGCATCCAGCCTGTGCTGTATGCGGTATATGATGGTAGAAATTTGCACTCTTCATGCTTTGATTTTAAATGCATATTAGACATTTTGGCATTTGTGCCTGAATGCTCTCTGTATCATCTTTTTTAAAACATAGTTTGATTATGTAAGTTAAAGAATGTACAAATGTAAACTTCTGAAAATACATACAATATATGATTTCTTAGAGTGTATGGACACTGCTCCAGAGGCCTTGCATGAATTATCTCTTTAATCCTTACAAAACGAATGTGATGGGTACTATTATTCCCACTTCAAAGAAGAAAATAAAAAGGACTTACTCTCCCTGGGCATTGACAAGCACTAAGAGATTAATAATGATAACCCCACCAGACATCTCTATGGGTATATATGTGTATATACACTAGTATACATATATGTATACATAGTATACATATATGTATACTAGTATATATATATGATTTGACATGAATGGGAGTACATATGTTGATGTCTAATCTTTTTCACTCCACAATGGCGCTAGAACGTCTTTCCATTCCAAAAATCATTTTTAACATTTACATAATATTATAATACAAATATTCCATAAGGTACTTAACTAGTTCCCCATTGATGGATGTTTTTAATTTGTTGCTGTTGTAAGCATCCTCTACATATATCCCATCTTACTTGAATAATTCTCTCCTTAGGCTAAAGTCCTAAAAATATGATTGCTGGATTTAAGGGTGTGTATATTTTCTGCTTTGAAACACATTGCAAATTGCCTTCTAGGGAGTTGAAACAATTTGTACTCCCACCCACAGTGTGTGAGAGGACTGACTCCTCCAGCCGTGTACCAGCTCTGGCTATTCATTCATTCAGAATTCAGTCAAGAATTATATGAAGTAGCTGCAGTGTGCCAGATACTGTACTCAGAACCAGGCATTGTTACTCTTTTAAGTCTTTGCCAATCTGAAAGAGTGAGTATCTGTGTTACTACTTGCATTTCTTTGAGAATTAGAAGCGTTGAAACATCTTTTCGTGTTTCAGTTGGCCATTTGGATTTTTCTTCTTTTGTGAATTACATTGCGTATTCTTTGCTTCAATCTTTTTAAACCCATTAAGGTCAGAGTTTGTCTTTTTAGTGTGTGTGTTTTTTTTAATTCTTATCTAGTGTTGGTCTAACCCTTCCAACAGTTGTCATTTAGCCAGTTTGTCATCCATGTAAGTACATATCTTTCTTCCAGATATTGACAAAGTTTATATCAGTCTCTTGGTGAATTCCGTTCCTGTAAGTTAGAATCTGCATCATGACTTTATAAAAGACCATCACTGTGCCTATAGTTCTTTAGGAATCGCTTTGGCATTAAGAATGAGGCTTCAGCCAGGCACGGTGGCTCACGCCTGTAATCCCAGCACTTTGGGAGGCCGAGGTGGGCGGATCATGAGGTCAGGAGTTCGAGACCAGCCTGACCAACATGGTGAAACCCCGTCTCTACTAAAAATACAAAAATTACCTGGGTGTGGTGGCGCACCCCTGTAATCCCAGCTACTCAGGAGGCTGAGGCAGGAGAATCACTTGAACCTGGGATGCGGAGGTTGCAGTGAGCCGAGATGGTGCCACTGCACTCCAGCTGGGCAACAGAGTGGGACTCCCTCTCAAAAAAAAAAAAAAAAAAAAAAAGAATGAGGCTTCAGCCAGATGTTTTTGGATTATATGTGGCGTGGCCTATTAAATGGTTTTTATTTTTGTTTCCTCCTATTTCTTAGTATTTCTTTCCACCAGTTCCTGTTGTAAAACGTGACCAATTAGTACTGATGCCGTACATCCTTGTATTAGTAAAAATCCTGCTGTGCCTGGAGGCAGGGACCTGCTTGGGCCAGGCCTTCCCAGGAAGCCCGTCCTACCCTCTGTAGCATATAGTGCCGGACCACCCCAGCGCTCCCACTTACCTCCTTCACTGTTTCATTGTTGATACATGGGCTAGGTTTCCTACAGAGTCACTTCAAGGATGTAGATCTTATCCTCCCAATTGGATTGTGAGTTTGTTGTTATTGCCTTTTTTGGTATTCCTCAAGGATGTTCAGAATACCTCACATAGTGATGGACTCAGAGTACCTATTAAAGAGATTTTCATTAAAATCACACCATTCAGTAAGTTGACCAAGTACAATCAAGAGAGTCAGAAAGACCCAAGATCTAGTTTGGCTTTGCCAGGCATAGCTTCCTCATCCATAAAATGAAATACTAGTAAGATACTTCCTTATATGAATCTTGGGAGGCTCGGAGTGTCCAGTACACATTCAGCACTCAGTCAGTGCAGCTGTAGAGACATAGCGTGGACCTTGGTGGCCCAGCAGTCTCAATCCTGGTTTCTTCTGACCTAAGATTGGTGGGAAAGTACAGATAAAAGAGCTGGTTGAGGAAGTGTTGATAACACAGAGTGTTTTTACGGAGTGTCCTCGGAGGGTTACATGCTCCTTTTTGTTGAATCCGAATCTTTTTTTTTTTTTCTAATATGGAGCCTCATAATCATTCAAGGACTCAGTGTGATGCCACAGGTTTAAAACTTGCCAGTTCGTCTCTTATGTTCTGCCAATTTTTTAAAAGTGGGAATATGAGTGCATGTGCACGTGTACACACACGTGTGTGTGTGTGTCTTTGTGTATGTAAAATGCTTGGGATAAAAAAAGATGGATCAAATTTTGTCTGGCATGGCATAGCAACTCTCACCTCTAGTATCCTCTAAACATTTAACCAAATGGACTTTAACTGGTTTACTTCAATTCTATTTTTATTTTCGTAGTCATTTAAATGTATGGGGAGCCAACTCTTTCAAATGAGACATTTTGTCATTAAAACATGTTATTTAGTTTAACCGCATGGGCCCGGCTTCAGCAACATTGAGGACTGTGAAGAGGGTTCTGAGCGGCTGTTCTCTCCTGACCTGACCGCAGCAGTGACCCACCAGCTTGCAATGCACGCAAACTGAAACAGGCAGGATGGCCAGCCCAGGGTTGTCTGCACGGTGGTCTTGGCATCTGTACCTTAGGTTGCCAGCTCCTGGCCCTCCTTGCCTGCATTTGGTGGCCCTTGGCCCTGCCGTGTCATATGGCACAAGAGCCCTTCTGGCCCGCATCACCCTGTGTACTGATTAGGCAGGAATCAGCAAATCCGTTGAGTGCATGTTTAATGTGACACAGATGTGGGACATACTGCAGATCTTTCTGCTTTACAAATTTTCAGCTTTTTGCATTTCATCAGTGTTGCTTATTATTTACAGAATGTAACTTGAGACATCAGAACAGATTGTAATTTTTAAAAAGGTTGTTGGGGGGGTGGGCCCGCAGGGGATCTGGGAGAAAAAATCCAGTAGTGTGGAATGTTGTTTGCTGTCCAGACCAAACAAACCAGTTTGCCAAGGGTTGATGGACTATGACAATCAGTCCAATTCATGTTAACACTGGCGGCACTTAATTAAAAGGCAGCTTGACCTCCTTATCACCAAATAAAGAATAATCTTTTGTTACCAGGTTGACTGTCGCAGCACCAGGCAGAAATGTACCCCTTGTAGAGGCACTGAAGGGCACCACCAAGCTGCCAGCTCGTGTCCTGCCTCCTTCCTGTCCACAGAGAAAGGCACCATTGAACCCAGTCCCCACTCAGACATGTGGATATTCTTGCCTCATGCCTGCTGTGGCTTTACACCCAGGCGCTATAGCAAGAGGCGGAACAAAGAAATCTCTTCCTTTGCCCAAAAATCCAAGATACTCTTAAGGGCATTGGAATGATGAGCCAGGCCAGTTTGACACAAGTTCAAGGAGAAGGTACCATCTCTTGCTTCTAGAGGGGCACATCTGGCTAGAGGTGGCCCTGGCTTCTGAGAAAGCTCAGCCATAGGTTACATTTAAGGGCAAACAATGAAAAGCACCAGCTGGTCGGGAGGAAGATGAGGAGGAGTGGGTGATTGGTTGCTTCTTTCCTGTGTCTAGTTCTAAAGAACTTAAAACTTGGGTCCAAAATAATGAGAGCCGTGTTGTAAAAATCATTTGAAGAGAGTTCTCCTGGGGAATGTGAGCTAGTGCCGTGACCTGATCCCTTGGTCAGATGGTTCTGAGCTGTTTAAGTGCTGAGTGTCAACTGTCTACAGGGAGCCAGGCCCCTGAGGAGCGGCCAGGGTTCCAAGCCCCACTGTTCTTTTCCTTCCTGGAAAAGTGCAGATGGTGCACGTTCCCCGGAGGCCACCAGGCAGCTCTCCAGTTGCCCTCTGGGTGAACGTGACCCAGGTCGGTAACTTTCTAGTGTCCCCCCCACGTTGGAATGATCAGCATTCCTGTACTCCAGGGGTTCTTGAGTTCTTGAGTTGTTACCAACGCCCTGCCTTTCTCTGGCTCAGATTCAGAGGAGGAGGTCCACTGCGGACTGCCGCTTCTTCACCCTCTGGGCTTCAGAAGCAGCATCTCTGGCTCCCCTGCACCCAGTCCTCAGTCTTGTGGCCCTGGTCTGCCCCTTTATCACATGTCTTGAGCACCCTCTCAGCACACAGCACCGTTCTGAGTGCTGAGGTGCGACCATGCATAGAAGAGACAAGAATCCCTGGTTCCGCGTGGCTTCCCTCAACACCTACGTTTCCAGGCCATGGCTTGGGTTCAGAAGAATCACCCTCCCTGGAAGAGATGAGTGACTGGAAGGAGATCATGTCACTGGCTCCCCTGAGACCCTCCCAAGAGCCTCAGTTTCTCCCTCTACCACCTGAAGTCTAACTGCAGGGCCTGAAACACATTCTCTTTAAAAACCCATGAGTGTGGTGACTGCATAGGTTTTCATTCTCCTGAGTTCTTAATTTCCGTGTCCCTAGCACTTTTTGAAGCATCTGCTCCTGTTGCCCCTTTCTTTTCCTCCTCACCCTCCTCCATAGTCTCTGTTTGATAGTAGAAGGAGATTTAAAACCTCCAGGCTGAGTGAACAGGCGGTCTTGAAAAAGCAAACAAATCGGGTCAGGCACGGTGGCTCACGCCTGTAATCCCCAGCACTTTGGGAGGCCGAGGTGGGCGGATCACAAGGTCAGGAGTTCGAGACCAGCCTGGCCAATATGGTGAAACCCCATCTCTACTAAAAATACAAAAAAATTAGCCGGGCATGGTGCCATATACCTGTAATCCCAGCTACTCGGGAGGCTGAGGCAGGAGAATTGCTTGAACCCAGGAGGCGGAGGTTGCAGTGAGCCGAGATCACACCACTACACTGCAGCCTGGGTGACAGAGCGAGATTCCATCTCAAAAAACAAAAAAAAAGAGCAAACAAATCACAAAGCAGGTCCCCTCTGGGGGCTGGAGCATCTTCATATCTGCTTGGCTTTGGTCACTGTAAGAGGCCCTGGGGGAGGGGGCTTCGGGGCTTCCCAGGGGAGAGGTGACAGTTAGGACACACGCCTCCCCCACTTCAGTCAAGGCAGCTTCATTGTCAGCGGTTGTACGTACTAAGATTGTGTTACAAACTTCATTTGCAGAAAGTGTTTTACCCCTGAAATTTTTTTTGAAAGCGCCTGCTGTGAGTTTTATTAATGGCACTTTTCTAAAACTTCATTAATTTCAATTCTGAGAATTTGATATCTGGTATAATTCATTGAGCTGCTAGTTTGATTTGCTCTAGCTCGTTTTAAAAAGCTCTGTCAGGCAATAGGATATGGATGGGAGTGGGTCAGGTGAGTGAAAACGTTTTAAGCACTCATTTCTTCAGAAAACACCTCTGTACCCACATGGGGTGTGCTCCTCAGGAGTCATTCAGACAGGTCCAGGAGAACTTGTCCCCCAGGGTGCTCCGTCCAGATACAATTTTAAATACTGCACTTTGGCATTTTGGTATTTTAAATGGACTTGACACCCAATAATTCTGAATAAAGGTAGGAAAGAGGGAGATGATTAACTTTTACAAGTACCTACTATGTGCCAGGCACTATGCTACACATTCTTCATATTTTATCTCAACATTATCAACCAAGTAGGTATTAAGTTCTCACCTATTGATGAGGAATCTGAGGCTAAGAACAATCTAGTAACTTCTTCAGTGTCACCCAGCTAATAAGTGACTGGGATTTCAGCCTGTGTTTGTCTTTTTTCAGTCTATGTTTGTTCATTTATACTACTTTGTTCTTAAATTTCATCTCTTCTCTTAAAAGAGGTCAACTTTGGGAGAAGGTAGATAATATAAACATTGAAAGAAAGAGATTATATAATCATTTGCCAGAAATAAATCTGAAAATATTGGGCTGGACACGGTGGCCCGCACCTGCAATCCCAGCACTTTCAGAGGCTAAGGCAGGAAAATCATTTGAACCAAAAAAAAAAAAAAAAAAGTAGTGAAAATGTATGGTTTATTAATGTAATCAGCTTGTTATTATTAGCATGTGTACTTAATAGCCACAAAATAAAGCTTACCAGAGATGGTGTATTTCGGTTCTTGTGAAATATCTTGGGATTGGCATTAGAGGTGACAGGTTAGCAAGGAATTTGATAATGGCTTGAGAGATTCCAATAAGCACTACACTCTCTGACTCAGAATGTTCTACTTAGAACACAAAGAAAGCTTACAATTGTAAAGCGCCTTGTTCTTCCATGATGTTGAAAGTTGCAAACCACTTTATAGGTTGTCTACTATTTTGTAAAAGCAAAGCAAACCCAGAATGCATGCAAAAATTATGGCCTTTAAAGAAATCCAAGCCTTTTAGGCTCCATTCTTACTATAACATGATCTATTTTCTTGGAATTCTTTATAAAGTAACTCTGCCCCTCCCCACCCAGCCATTAACAGGTAGTCTCGCCCCTGAGGCAGTTGACTAAGAAAAAAAATCTGGAGTATTTTTGTCTTAGAGTTTAAATCCCAATAGGTGTATGTGTTGGCATTAGTCCTACCAGCTGTCACAGTTGCAGTGTCATGGGGTCCCCAAAACATGTGTTAAATTATGGGAAGCCTTGACCCCTATAAACAAGTCAGGTGTGAATCCCACTGATGGGAGAAAACCCAGCCCAGGAAATGTCGTCCCTGCTGCTGGATGTCAAATTGCTAAAAACTTAACAATATCAATATAATTTCTAATGATTTCTTGAATCAACATCTTTCTTACATTTTCAATGGCAATAGTACAACATGGGATTTTATGTGTGTTATGCATGTATGACTTGAGAACTCTAGGGAGAGGTAAGTAGAATGTTAACGAGAAAGCAAAGGGGAAAGGAAAATACTTCAGTTTGAAGCAGTGAGCCTCCCCAGTAGGAAAACTAAGTACAAGAGGTTGGATGTTGCACCCTAGCCCATCTTAGATCCCAGACACCTCAACTAGGGTTCCTCGTGTGCACCCATGGCACTCTAAATAATACACTAATAAAAAGAATAGGTAGCATTTTATCGAGTGCCTATTATGTGCTAGACTCTGTTCTAAGCACTGTACGTGTATTGACTTATCTACTCCTCACAACAACCCATCATTACCCCCATTTTATAGATGAGAAAACCATCGCTCCAAGAAGTCACATAATTTGCCTGTGGTTACAGTTCTTAAGTGGTGGAGCTGGGATTCAAACCCACTGGGCAGGCTGGCTCCAGAGCCGATCCTCTCAGCCATTATATTATGCTGCCTACTCTAGTGCTCCCTGTCTCTCCTACTGCTTCCCTGCTGTGTTCTTGTTGCCGTTTCTGTTCATCTCCTCCACTGAATTGCTGTAAGCTCCCTGGATACTTAATTCATCCCAGTCTTCTTCAGGACCTAGTGCTGGCCTCTGCATATGATAGTTTGGGAAAGGTTGGTTGAATAGGGGACTGGAGGAAGCAGGCACAAACCATTTGCAGGGCTCTAAGTAGGCTCGTTTTTCTGGCTACCCTAGTTTGGATCCTTAGTCAGTAATTCCATTTAAGAACCAATCTCTACTAGCATAGGGTTTCTTTCTGCCCAACCTATTTTCCATGTGTCCAAAATCCAAATTGTCCCAACCTACGGATTGAATACTATCTTTGAGTGGGTTCTAGAAGGTGTATTTCTCTTTCTCTTGAAACCTTGGGGAAGAATTTCTCATGTAAACAGAGGCAAACTTTAGAAATTTTCATCCTCTAATAGAGTCTTCTCTGATTACAGTTTGCACTGAAAGGAGTAAAATCTGTTTATGGAGAAGAAATGCTTTTCCACTTCGTCTTTAGAAGTAGATGCATGTGGCCAAGAGGAGGGAGCTACAAGTCAGAGGTAGTTGCAGCCTATGGCATGATGGGAACTACAGGTCCGAGATAGATGCAGCCCACAGCATGGTGGGAGCTACAGATCCGAGATAGATGCAGCCCATGGCATGGTGGGAGCTACAGGTCTGAGATAGATGCAGCCCACGGCCTGGTGGGAGCTACAGGTCCAAGATAGATGCAGCCTACGGCATGGTGGGAGCTACAGGTCCGAGATAGATGCAGCCCATGGCATGGTGGGAGCTACAGGTCCAAGACAGATGCAGCCCATGGCATGGTAGGAGCTACAGGTTCAAGATAGATGCAGCCCACGGCATGGTGGGCTTCTTGGGCTTGCAGACATTGTACTGCTGTGGATACCAGAGGGTTTTTCACCAATTCGTCTACTCCACTGCAGACAGTACTATTTAGACAGACTACGGGGTTTCTCTTAGAGAAATGACAAATGTTTGATTAGGCCATTTGGTCAAGAACGCTGGTATCTTGTAGCTGTTATCAGTGACCAGTATTGGAAGAGGTAGTCTGGATTGACCTTCGTTCTCAGTCTAATTGTGCACACTCGAGCACAGTATATATCAGTAAGATACTTGATTAAAACAAAAGCCCTGGACACATACATAAAGTGAATGCAAGCACAACCCATCACACAGCCCTTAAGGAAGATGGCAGCCATCAGTTGAATAAACATTCTATGATGCTAACGTCACATGTGTGACATACACTTTCTACTCACTTACTGATTGTTTTTGAACATCACTTGGCTGATAGACATTGGCCATGACAGACTTCTCAACCAAATTAAGCTGTGTAGGGGTATGTGTATGTGTGCACAGCATCTGTCTTAACTAACAGACCTATGACATAGTTACTCATCGTATAAGCTACGAATAATTAATGCCTGGCTAAATGTTGACTTTCAGGCTGAAAGGCAAGATCAACCAAGTGGAATTGGCTGGATCTCCCTGTGTCACCTTGTTTGGATTTACTGTTGATTTTTTTTTTAAAAAGACATGAGTTGTTACTACTCTGATCATTGGTTTTGGGCCTCCGGTGTATGTCAGATAGCAATGGCCAGATGCAGGCACGCTCTGTATTGATTGCCCTCACTGGAAGGATATCTGCAGTGTATCAGCCACTGTATCCACAGCCCCTTCCCTGGGGGAAGAGTCCTCTATGCTGTACAGCAGACTCCCTGACATTTTCATAGAGTTCAAAGCTCAAGTTGGTTTGGTGCTGACATTCTGGATTAGCTGGTTGACTGGAAGGACTGCTTCTTTCTATACACTGTGAAATTTATAAACCGCAGCAGCTGAGGGCTTAACATGGCCGACAAGCTCCAGCTGGCAGCAATTAAATATACCGCAGACCTTTGGCCAAACAAAGGTTTGTGGAGGCAGAGTTGCTGCATGTGCGCTGAACAGACTCCTAGGTTGAGTGTTGGTTCATAAGAGATGCTGTCGACTAAGGAGAGGTGAGTGGGTGGATTTTGGCCACCTCTTGTTCGGTGATCCATTGTCCCCAGAATTATTGTATCAAGACCCTGCCCAAGTAGCAGCAAAGGTGGTCAGAGGAAAGGAACAAAGCCACCAGGGAGGCCGCAGGCCTAACAGTGGTGGGCCCGAGTCGTTTAGACGTTGATCTGCTGCTGTAGCGCCAATGGCAGGATCTGCAACTACTCCACTTTTTAAAATTTATTAATTTGTGTATTTATTGGGTACCACTATGCTGTAGGCTATAGGCTGAAAGGAGAAGATGGGAATGAAAAAACAATAAGAAGCCATTTAATATCCATTCAAGCAGCAAAGATTCAAGAGTCTAGACCAGTGCTATCCAAAATACAATTTAAATTTAAAATTCAGTCCTTTAGTTACACTGGCCACATTTCACATGCTCAGTAGCCACACGTGGTCAGTAGCTATGTATTGGACAGTGCTGTCCTAGACAATACCAAGTGTTGGATATAGATCGCTAGGGCCCCTTAAATGCCTCATTGGCAGGAATGTAAAAATGGTTCAGCCACTTCGAACACAGTTTGGATTATCTTGTTAAGTGAACGTTTATATCTTGTGAGCCAGCAAATTCCCCCTAGATAGATTCTCAAAGTTCACCAGGAAACACGTACAGGAATGTTCATAATAGCATCATTTGTAATAGCAGAACCTGGAAGAAACCCATGTGCCATCAACAGGAAGATGGATATATCATGGGATAGTCATACAATGGAATATGAATAAAGCAGAGACATGGTGAATTAATCATAGCTACACACAAAAGAATACCTGAATCTTAGCAATGTGACAGCGACATCCTTTTTCAAAAGCCCAAAACTAAACCCAAAGAACATAACAAGAATGTACTGGAGCATCCTTTGAAATGTGGTAAGGCTACATAAAAAAGAAAAGCACAGGAATGAGAAACACAAGATTCAGAACAGCGGCTGCCTTAGCTAAAGGAGGAACAGGGATTTGGGGTGGCAGAAGACCAACTTGTGGTCCATGATTGAGTGATGGAGTTTTTTTTTTTTGCTTTTTGCTTTCACAGATGTTTATTTCAAATAAATAAAGAGAGCACAATGATGAGAGTGGGCCTTGAACTGAGGATAATAAGCCCAGTCCTAAAGACCAGTTATTAAAAAAAAAAAAAAAAGGACTGGCCGGGTGCGGTGGCTCACGCCTGTAATGCCAGCACTTTGGGAGGCCGAGGCAGGTGGATCACGAGGTCAGGAGACCATCGTGGCTAACACGGTGAAACCCCGTCTCTAATAAAAATATAAAAAAATTAGCTGGGCATGGTGGCGGGCGCCTCTAATCCCAGCTACTCGGGAGGCTGAGGCAGGAGAATGGCATGAACCTGGGAGGCAGAGCTTGCAGTGAGCCAAGATTGCACCATTGCACTCCAGCCTGGGTGACAGAGCGAGACTCCATCTCAAAAAAAAAAAAAAAAAAAAAAAAAAAAAGACTAGAGTCCTTTCCCTCCAGGTGCTCATAGGCTTACTGGAACATACAGGAAAGTCACTTAAAAATGGACACACTGTCACTGAGCATGAACAAATGTAGGACTGCTGTTACATGGTCATACTCGTTTTAAAGGCCTACTTGAACGTACAGTGTCACATCAACAGATGAAGAAAACAGCATCGTCACACAGTGGCCTGGGCTGAAGAACTTCACTTTAAACTTTTTGCTGGCTTACGAGGTTTGAAAACACTAGCTTACTGTTAGCTTTTTACATTATTTTAGTAATTCTTTAAGATTGGAACTAAATTTGTTCATATGCAGTGACTTCAAATACTCTCCCCCTACCCACAGCCTACCAACTTGGACCTGAGAAGGTAAATTTTTAGTTGAGTTTTAGAGAAGAAAGAAGAGTTTTTCAGGCACTGACATTGATGAGGTGATACAGGAGTGGGGGGAAAATTCCTTTAATCCAGCTTTCTGCTTCTAGGAAGAGTATGCCTTCTGGAAGTCCTTGTATTCATAAGACTGTAACAGAAGATGTTTCCTTTTAGGGTAAAATTGAACTCATCTGTCTTTTCTTCCATGTTGATGTGAAAAATTAGCCTTGAATGCCACAGTGAGCTCCCCTAGTCAGCAGTGTTGAGCACTGAATCCAACCTTGCCCTTGATATTGTTTGATCAAAAGTCAAGAACCCTGGAAATGGGAAGATAGTTTGTGGCCTGTTGTGAAGACAGTCAAGAAAAGAAACATAATGATAGTCAGTGTGTATCCTCAGGGGAGCCACTCTGCTTTTGTATTCTCTGATGTTTTGGTGGGTTTGCAGTTTACAGGTTAAAAAATAATGCATTGGGAGTGGGGGTGAGGTTGGATCACTGAAACCTGGGTAAGGCTCTGAGGGAGTCCACTGAGTCAGGAAATAACTGTTTACACTAGTAAGCTGTTTGATCGTGTGAGAAGATCAACAAGGTGAGCCCTTTACTCCCATTCTCAACTATTCTGGAGCTGTCATGAGATTAAATTTTTAAGAGCTCGGGTCCAGAAACAAGCCACCTTTCGTTGGCTTCTCTGGCTTCCTCGGATCCACCAGAGGCATTTAGGACTTCAGCAAGTTTTCTCCTGCCTGGTAGCATGTTTTCCCTCAGCTTTGAGTACTAATGAAAATCCTGCTTCATGTAAGGGAAAGGCCTGTCATCAGTGTCCGCTTCAGGACACTGCCGTCATGTCACTTTCTGTGTTTTGATCAGTGGGGCAGACAGAGACAGCCTTGTCCTTTCTGTCAGGGAGATGGGGTTCTAGCTCCTTCATATTTTGCCTCAATGTTGATTTTGCTTTCAGGGCTCAAAATCCTTAGTCTTCAAACTCTCCACCAAAGCTTGCATACTGGCCTTCCTGTTTAGCTCAATTAATGGCCCTTATACCGTCTGCCAGCCACCAGGCACTCACTCGTTTATTCGGCTTATCCTGACTGCTGCTCTACCATAAACCAGACACTGTTCTCCATCCCAGGAATGCAGTGAATGAAACAAATTCCCCCTCTCCTGGAGCTTCCAGTCCACGTGGGAGCCAAGCAGTAAATAACATGTTTATCCACCTGGGATGGAAAGCAAATGTGCTTTGAGCAGATGACTGACTTGATGTAACTTACCTTTTTTTTTTTTTTTGAGACAGAGTCTTGCTCTGTCGCCCAGGCTGGAGTGCAGTGGCAGGATCTCGGCTCACTGCAAGCTCCGCCTCCCAGGTTCATGCCATTCTCCTGCCTCACCCTCCTGAATAGCTGGGACTACAGGCGCCCGCCACTCCCCCGCCCACCCCAGCTAATTTTTTGTATTTTTAGTAGTATTTTTAGTTTCACCGTGTTAGCCAGGATGATCTCGATCTCCTGACCTTGTGATCCATCCGCCTCGGCCTCCCAAAGTGCTGGGATTACAGGCGTGAGCCACTGCGCCCGGCCGATGTAACATCTTTTGAAAGGGCCATTCTCATTGCCATGAGGAGAGTGGACAAGGATGGAAGGAAAGAGAACAAATTATGAGACTACTGTAATAATATATTACAAATCCAGGGATCCTTTGTTAGTTATGATCGAGATGGAGAAATAGTCAGATTTGGGATATATATTGAATTTGAGCCTGCAGGCCTCCCAGTTGATTGGGGAAGATATGTTGAGACGAGTCTGAATCAAACCTTACGTTGAAAGTGATGAGGAAGCAGACCCTGCCATATTCCTCTTGGAGAGCCTTTGGGCTTCTACCATGTAGCCTGACAGAGAGGTCAGCAGGACTGCCTTGGGGAAAGGATACTTTATTAGCCTGTGTAGGCAGTTATTGGAATGACAGCAAGTGTTTTGCTAGGCAAGGAGATAAGAACAGAGCTCTGCTACGTGGAGAGGCACGCCAAGCTCCTTCTCCCAACCCCCCTGCCTGCAGAGGTTACCAGCATCCTCTCGGCAGCAGTCGTCCAGCTTCTCTCCTGATGGGTTAGCAGCGGCCCCTATACTGCCCTCCCCACTTTCAATCGATATTTGGGCTCTGAGTAGCCAACTGTAAGCCTGCGTCTTGAAGGAAGAATTGAGACTGGCGGGGTATGTGAGTGTGTGATATAAACACAATGGGTTTTTTACTCTTTCCCTTAGTGCAGATCATTGAAACTTCTATGAAGTCTCTTTGTAATACCCTTAGAGAGTACAATTAATAGTACTGAAGACGTCCTTATAACTGAACTTTTGTAAAATTATTGCTGGATTTTTGTCTTTCCAGCACACATTAAACCTCACCAAGGTATGGGGCTGTCCTTCAGATGTCACAGCCTGATGAACTGAGTGCTGACCTGGATTCGGGAGCACTTTTCAGTTATCCCAGCTGTGCATGGCCCATTGCATGGCCTGTGACAATTTTCTGGGGTTGTTTCTGTCCATATTTCCAACCTGACTTGCCCACCAGGGCACTTTCTGCCCTTGTAAGTAAATCTCTATGCTGCTTACTGTTAGTTCCTGTTTCTGAAGTGCTGATTCAATGTGTAAGGCTTCTCCTGTCTTTTAGATCTGTCTAGAGAGGAGTGTTTTGCTTCAGTGAGCTCCAGGAACAAATAATAAGTACAGCAAGTACAAGGCCGAGGACAGACCCAGTGCGCTCTTATCAGTCATCTGAAATATGCACAGCCTTTCCAAGACAAATGTGCACTCCTGTTTCTAGGAAAACACCAGAAAGTACTTACCAATTACCCTGTATATGCTGTGTGGAAAAAGACAACATCAGCCTACCCTGAAAGCCATAACAAAGCAGATTTCTCCGGGCTGCCGACAGCTGAGTGGCCTGAGTTAGAGCCTCTGCAGAATCCCAGCCTGTGGCCTGGGCCAGGTCCAGGTCCAGGTCCAGGTCCAGGGGGCATTCTTCCCCTCGCATGATTACCACGTCCCTCACCCTTTGCCCAAGGAACTGACCTCATCTTAGAAGAAGTCTCAAGGGTTGGTGTGTTCTTACTAAGTGCCCAGGATTTTCTTCCAGACCCATCACAAATCCAAAGATGGCTCTCCTGAAGAGATGCCTAGAAAAAGAGGGTGCGGCCCGGGGGGATCTATTATAGTAATAACCGCAGGAACGAGAGCCGCCGCTGGTGGGCAGCTCACCATCCGCCAGGACCAGGCTTGGTGGGCACTGTTTTATTTGATCTTCACAGCAGTCCTCTAAGGTAGGTGTCATCGTCCTGTTTCAGAGAGAAAACGGAAACTGAGGGTTAAGGAAGGTAACCAACTTATCCATGATCACATGGCCAGAAAATGGTAGAGGCAGGATTCAAAGTCAAATGAGGGTCTTTAACCGCTATTTCATGGTGTATTCACAGGCAGTACTGTAGTTTAATTCTGTTCACTAAATGTAAAGTATGTCTCGTATTACAGAGTGCTTTTGTCTTAGTGAGAAAGGAAAATCATTTTAACCTGCACACTTAACCTCTTGGCTTTATGTCCATTTACCCATCTAGGACTCAAGCACAGAGGGTTCGGAAACCGCGTTGCTGCACGGGGCCCCAGGGGCTGCTTCCCAGATATTCTGAGAGCCAGGCGGAAGGACAGGAGCAGCTCTTCAAACTCACAGACAACATACAGGACGAATTGTAAGTTAGAGCATGGGAAACCAGCCCTGTGGGTCTACTGAGTTGCCTCTTCTTTTGATCCTGAGAAGTCTCCATCTGATCTGAGTTATTTTCATGACTCTTGGACCTTAGATCTGGTCAAAGAATTCCTTGCCCCAAATGTTTTTTAGATTTAGATATAACTGATGGTAAACAGCCCTTTACTCAAAGCAGTGGTTCTCAACTGTGTGCCATAGCCTGGCCTTAGTGTTTTGTTTCTAGAAAATGGCAGTCTCTTTCTAGTTAGTTCAAAGAGAGAAGATCATGAATAAAATGTTCTCAATTTTAAGGTTTTTCTCCTGTAAAAATTTCTTAAAGTTTGATATCCCATTTTTGCCGCAGAATGCTAGCAAAACAAAACAGAAAAACAAATAGCAAACAACTAATAGTTGGACATTTTGGAAATGTATTTTTCGTAAGATTGCTTCCTTACTCTTTAAATATGGAGCCTTATATACCTTGTCATATCTTCAGTTAGTGATATTATTCCTAGTTGACATGGTAGAGTTAAGTATTTCACTATTTTAGGATATTTTGCAGAGATCCTTGTAGCATGAAAGTGCTCTATAACCTGAATAGGTGTTAGAACCACCAGCCCACAGAAAGCAGTTAGTTGTGTCTGGGAGTAGCAAAATATTAGTTTAATTTCTTCTGATGCTTATTTGCCGTCTCCTTTAAGGTAAAGCGAGCGTGGGGGATTCTGAGTGCTGTGGGTGTTTTTCGGTGGGTGGAGGAATGTCTGAAATAGACGTCACTGTCAGGATAGTCTTCAGAGTCATTGTTAGGGACAGTGTTAAGTAGATCTCATCTCATAGTTTCATGGCAGTATTTGAATGGGGATATCAAAAGCCAACTCCAGAAGGTATTTGTTGCTTGCCGGATAGAATGGCATCTTCCTACATGTGCCTTGTGTGACCCCTGTGGTGTTATTAGAAGGTCTCTTGAAGATGGAGTTGTACTTTCTTGTTTTGTCTACTTGGGTTGCCATTATAAAATATGATAGGCTGGACAGCTTAAGCAACAGAAATTTGTCTTCTCACAGTTCTAAAGGCTGAGAGGTCCAGGATCAAGGCATCTTCTGATTCTGCTGCTGCTGGGGGTTCTCTTCCTGGCTTGCAGATAGCCCTCTTCTCACTGTGTCCCCACATTGCAGAGAGAGAGGGGGAGCTCTCTGGTGTCTCTTATAAGGGTACTAATCCTATCAGCTCAGGGCCCCAACCTTATGACTTAATTTAACTGTAATTACTTTCTTACTGCAAATGGTCACATTGGGGTTAGGGCTTCCACATATGAATTGGCGGGGAGGGGGTAACTCTGTCCACAGCAGGTGTTGCTAATAGGTTCTGCCATTTCAGTCCAGTGCCCAGAGTGCCCATCAGTTCACTCCAGAACTGCTCCAGTTCATTCCTTGGGGCAGGGATTTGGTACCATGACTGCTCTTGATATTGCTTTGTAGATGGAACTTTTAGCCTTTGGATGGGGGGTCTAGAGACCCCCCATCCAAATTTCTCAGGTCTGGCAGGATGTGGTGCAGAGTCTACTACAATGGCAGCCCTGTGAGGCTGGGATTTTTGCCTCTTCCATTCAGGAAAGAATCCTCAGCACATAGAACAGTGCCTGGCATCTAATAGGTACCCAGTACATATAGCCAGATAGCTGCAGTTCAGCATTTGTGTTCACATGCGTCCATTTTCCATTCATTTGGGGGTTTTTTAGTCACAGGCTAAATGAGATTATAAATTATTGCATGTTTTCTTTTCACTTTCCTCCCCAACTCACCTCTATTCAAGTCGAACTATCTCTGGTCACTGTGAAATTTGTTTGCAATAGAAGAAATTGCGTGGTACAGCCAACATAGGACTGCTCCCAGTGAGATACACACATTGAAAAACAGAGCCAGAGAGAGCTAAAAACTGGAATCGAAATGAAATCAGTAAAATAGTTTTCATGAAACTCATGAAATTCATATGAACTAGGAAGAGATATTGGCATGAATGAATTTTGACTTTAAAGATGAAAACCATGTGTCTCCACCCAAGTTGTGGGTTAAATCTCGCCAGTGAATGCTGAAGGAGGCATGTGACCACGGCCTTCCCAAGTGTACAAGGAAGAAGCCATCAGGGAGTGTGTCGCATGTTCCTCTGAAGTGTCCTCAGTTGTCAGCCTGGGTCTTCGCAGTGGAGTGAACATTACACTCATCACTTTGCAAGAAAGGAGTTTTCGGGAAAAGCCCACGAGCGCCAAATTATACCTCTGACTTTTATCCTAGATTTGTAATTAAAAACATGTTTAAAGACCTCATTATTTGCATATTTCCCTTCAGAGTTAACCCCTTTAAAGGATCTTTAATACCTTGCTCTACTGTTCTGACTAAATGTTTCCACATTTTTTTCCAGTTAGGCTCACTGTTTCACTTCTGGAAAATATTGTGTAATTATTTCCCGATGGAGTGAAAACCCCACAAAGTCCCCAGTGCCTTGGTGACTTCAACTTTATTCTCCCAGATCGAGTTGCATTTAATTTTGTCATTCTATTTAATTAATTAATATTAAAAAGATAGTTACCAACGTATGATTTCTGGTCTGGCCAGCTGAAAAGTCTTCACTTTCAAATTAATCATATATTCCTCTGATAAGTTGCACAATTGTCATTGCTTCCCATCTTTCTCAATTTTGGTTTTGAAACAGGATCTGGATTAAGATGATGTTAAAGTAAAATTTGTCCTATATGGTGAAATTAATTTTTCTTTCTAACTCATGTCTCATTTGTGGTGAGAAACTCATTTTCTTTTTTTTAAGGTACCTATTTTATTTCTAATACTGCATCACCTGTAACGGTGCACACCAGGCTGGTGAGCAGTAGGGTGGCTCCTGCCTTTTAAAAAACGCTCATGAGCAACCCACGTGACCTACGAAGCTGCTCTAATGTACTGCTTTCTGGAATTAAGACAATTTAAATTGTACTTTTTAAATATAGTTTTAGAAAGTAACATTTATGGGATTTTTTAAATACAGAAAAGTATAAAAAATAAAAGTACCCTATGCATCCACCAGCCAGATAAGTTGTTCCTCTTTTCAATTTTTTGTAGAGATGAGGTCTCGCCATGTTGCCCAGGCTGCTCCGAACTCCTGGCCTCAAGTCATCCTCCCACCTCAGCCTCCCAAAGAGCTATGAGGCCAAAGTGGGAGGATCGCTTGAGGCCGGGAGTTCAAGACCAGCCTGAGCAACATGGCAAAACCCCATCCATACAAAAGTTAGCCGGGCATGGTGGCACACACCTCTATCCCCAGCTACTTGGGAAGCTGAGGTGGGAGGATGGTTTGAGCCTGGGAGGTCAAGGCTGCAGTGAGCTGAGATCACGCCACTGCACTCCAGCCTGGGTGACAGAGTGAGACCCTGTCTCAAAAAGATACTCATATGCATGGTTAGCAAATCCAAGAGTATAGAAGAAAATAAAATCAAGAGTAAAAGTCTCCTTTCTTATCTACTTTGTAAACATGCTGTTTACGATTTTTGTATCTTGTCTCCTTGAGAAATTTCACAGAGAGAGAGCAATCAGGAAAATTTTTGAGCACACCATATAATATTGATTCTAATAGCATATCATTATAAATACAAACCTTATAGTAACATATATAGTCTCAAAATAAAAACAATTCCTCCTTCTGAGGAATGGAATAGAATTTATTAGCTTCCATTTCCTAAACCAGGAAATAATGTACTAGTAACTGTTGACACTTACAGAATTGGCCATTTGTTGATACGCCTCTGAATTAAAACTTGGATTTGGCAGATGGCTCAGCTACTCTGATAAAGTTAAAGGTTTGCTAAATCTTTAAAAGCTAAATCAGGAGTTCTAAGAGAAGTTTTCAACTTTCCTACTGGTAACATGTGTCCAGCATGCAAAGTTGCCTGTGCACTGGCAAATTTCTTGCCTTACCCTAATGCCAGTGTCATTTTCTGAGACAGACTAACGCATACATTTATTGAATCCTACTATGTGCCAGGGTGAGTAAGAAATTTCCTCTGTCCTCAGTGCGTTCACAGTTTAGCAGGGGAAGCAGACACTGTATTACCAACAACCTATAACATATATTGCTGTTAAAATAGAAGTATGAGCAACGTATTATGGAACCACAGATGGGAAGTGATTAATTTATACTGGAAAGCCAGGGAAGGCTTCACAGAGAAGGCGCTGGATGAGTCGCCTGACCTTGCAGGAGGCGGAGGAATGTGCCAAGGAGAGAAGGCGCCTGGGCAGAGCACAGTGCTGGGCAGAGACACGGGACAGAAGAGCTCACGGCAGGTCTGGAGAATTTGGGGTCAGCTTTTTGTAGCAGCAGCACATGTGGAAAGAAGGAGCAGAGGCTGGAAGGGTGGGTTCCCAGGCCTGTTGCTGAAGGCTGACCTTAGTGGTCATGCCGAGGAGCTTGCCTCTCCTGTAGGTGGGAGTGAGATTGTGAGGAAGAGGATCCCACTCAAAATTCCTCATGAAAAATAAAACCTTGACAGCAGCAGGTAGAGAGACTGAAGGCAGGAAGCCAGTTAGGAGGCCCGTGGGGTAGTCCAGGTAGAAGGTGGAGAAGCCTGAACACAGTGGCCGTAACGATGACTAGAAGAGGACAGATTGGAGAGGCATTTAGGAGGCAGCATCAGTGGATCCCTCAACTGCTAAATTGGAATCTGAGCGAGGAGGAGGGTTGAGAGTGGCTTCCGGCTCCTTGCCTGTCTGGTTGATGAGGCTGGGGGTGCTGAAGAGCAAAGGTTGGAGAAGGAGCATCTCCCCAGTGGATGTGCTGAGGTCCCCTGAAGAGGGCCTGGCACTCAGAGCGACACTGGGCCCAGACATGGAGTCAGGGCCATAGGTGGACCTGGGGTGGGTAACGCCTAGGGGTAGAGGAGCCTGTTCCAGGAGCTCTGAGTCAGGCGTCTCAGAATGCTTCTGATTTTGAAATGACTCCAGAGGGAGTAGAATCAGGTATATTAATGAGTTAATATCGAAAAAAAAAAAAAAAAAGAGCAGGAGGAAAATTAAGTAGAGTGGCTGAAACAGTTACTTGGCAGATTTCTCCCTGAGAGAAGTTGGTCATGAGTCTTTTCCATGTGGCCTTCTAGAGAGACATCTCTCTCCAATCTGCTGATGAGAGGATGTGTGGGGAAAGGAGGGGTCATCTCCCACAGGTTTGGGGTAACTGGGCACCTGTTCTCAACAGAAGAGCCACCATTAACTGCGGATCTCTTCTGTGTGTGGCACGTAGATTAGCTCACACCATCACAGTGGCCCCGCAGAGTAGACCCATGGGGTTCTACACATCAGGATGGGGAAGCTCTGGGCAAAGTGAGAGGCGGAGACGACTGGCATCAGGGTGGCTGGCTCCCCTGGCGAGGCTGCAGTGTGGCTTGGGAGGACGTTGTGACCTGCCCCAGAGGAGGCCTGAGGCTGCTGTTGATGCTACCATGGCTGCTGTTGTTGAGAATGCCCCGTGGTTCGTGGTTTATGGATGTCATTAGTGACGGTGCATTCTACTAAGGTGGCACTGGCTCCTGGCAGATTCACCCACTCTTAGCACCTGTCATCTTGGAAAAGGGTGTAAGCTGGTGCTGCAGCCTTCCCTTCTCTCAGAAGAAACTTTCTGACACTGAGCCCCAAGCCCAGAGTATCCTCTTTCTCTCCTTAAAGGGGAGTTAAAACTTTTTTCTTTCTTCTTCTTCTTTTTTTTTTTTAATAGAGATGGGGTCTCACTATGTGGCCCAGGATGGTCTCAAACTCCTGGGCTCCAGCGATCCTCCCACCTCAGCTTCCCAAAGTGCTGGGATTATAGGTGGGAGCCACCATGCTCTGCCCTAAGAGTTGAAACTTTTAACCGAGGTTTAAGAATAGTATAAAAATCCTATTTTTTAAATAGAATCAATTATAGTATCTACAGCAACCTAAAATGTGTCAACTGAATACTGAGGTGACTTCTCTAGGTCTCAGATTGGAAGGATAAAGCTTATCTGATGCTGTGTGTTTCTGGCTGCATTTTTTTGCTCCCCTTTCCTCTCAATTAATAGCAGATCAGAGAACAGAAGGAGTTTGCTCAGGGCCACCTGAGACCACGGTGGCCTTCTTCCCTTGAGGTTTTTCCAACAGTCACTCATTCGTGGACCAAAAGCAGGCCTTGCGGGAAGCTTGATTCTAAGGGCAGTGAAGACAGGAGAGCCTGGGGTCGAGACTACAAAGCAGTGTGAGCACTCAAGGAACCTCAAGTGAGGCAAAGGAAAGCCTGGGAGAACTAGGCCAGGGAGGGGGAATTGCCTGTGGCTTTAGGGAAAGGGAACGGAAGAAGGTGCAGCTGGGCAGAGGGGAGGGCGGGGAGCGTGCCGCGTTTGCCAGGTTTCTCTTACCACCCTGAGTTTTGCTGCTTCTCTCACAGAGTGACAAGTTTGATATGAGGCTCCATTAGATAAGGGGTCTGGTCTGGAGCTGTTTAATTATTCTTTGATGTGTTTGGCAGATTTTGTAAAAAAAGAAAAAGAAAAAATTAAAATTAATAATAATAACGATGATGATGCAACCCAAAGCCCTGGCCATTGTGGGATGCAGGAAAGCCTCAGGAGGATGATGGGAACAGAGCTGTGGCCGCCTGGTCCCTGGGGTCACTGCCCAGTTCCAGCTGTGGCCTCACTCTCTCCCTTCTCCTTCTTCAGCCAGACCCTTGGCTCTGATCTGCTTTTGATTTGAAAGGACTTTAGAACATTTCATGCACAATTTCCAGAAATATGTTATTATCAGTAGCAGCTTCGGGGCATGCACAGGGTCCTGGACTTACAGGACAGAGATCCGTGTGGAGTGACAGCACTGCCTTCCTCCACTTACCTTTCTGTATGGCCATGAATTCCTTGACCTCCGTGCTCACTTTGTGAAGAAAACTGGCAGGGATTACCCTCTCCATCAGAGAGATGAAAGAGTCTGAGCTACCAAGAAAGCAACGGACTCGGCCAGAGTCAGCCAGCGGGCCGGGCTTTCCTGCCGGCTCGGCCTGTGTTTCCTTCGCTGTGCTCTCTACTTTTCCGGAGGGCATCCCAGCTCAGAGTCACCCCTCCTCCAGAAGTGGTTCTGGCCTGATGGAGGACTTGAACCATCTGGGGCATCTTGGAAAAGAGTCTGTTTTAAAGCCTATAGAAGTGTTCCAGGATGGAAAGCACACTAGTCATGTCGGCCACTCTGGCCTGGGTGTGAGAGCATCTGCCCGGATGGGAAGCCCTTGGCTGACATGTAAATGTCAGCTATGTCAAGTGCCCAGTGTGGTGGCGCTGGGGGCTGGGGGCTGGGGGCTGGGCAATGAGGTGGAAGTGCCTGTGCTGTGCTCACCTAGAGGAAGGAACCTCACATCTCAGTTGGATTTTTCATGCACATTCCTGCTGTCATCCCAATCATGGTGGCCAACTTTGGAGTCTCCTTGGAGAGCCCTTGACGGCCTCAGTGGCTGTGCACCAGGCCCACCGATGCTCAGGAGTGTAGGCTGCTCCTGGGTCTCAGCTCAGATCCCCGCCAGTTCTGGCTGGCGCTGTGTCACCTCTTCTCTGTGTCAGGATCATTTTTATCCCTCTCTGTCTGTCTTTCTGTCTTTCCCTGTGCCCTCCTTTCTTCCCCGGACCAGCTATTTCAGATTCCATTCAACTCTGTTCAGTGATGCTGCCGCTCTCAATGCGGTTAGAGCACAAGATGTGAGAACGTCTGTGCTGAGTGGCCTAAACACTGAAGGCTGCGGGTCTTTCTAATTTCAGCATTGAGACTTTACAAGTCCACATCCTTGGCATTGCCAACCAGTTAGAATAGAACAATAAATCCCAGTTTTTGTCATGGGCGTCTGTAATTAAAATGGCAACTGGAACAAGGCAGTCACTTACTGAGCGCTGATGGGGTGGCCAACTCTGTGGGGTGCTCAGGAAGACATGGGGCTGTGAGATATGGACTCCACTTAGAGGGCTCACCTCGTAGTCAGCAAAGAGACTTATCCAGGACATGTGGAAAGAATGAGTTTGTGCTTGGCCATGCTTTGGGGGCCATCACAATTAAATGCTCAAAAGTGGAGGAGGGGCTGGAGTATGTGGGGGATGCTTCACAGAGAAGTTAGAACCTGTGATCCTTGCAGGGAGGGGGATGGGATTTAGAGAAGTTGAGAGAGCAGGTGTGCGTCCTGCACGGACCCCAAGTGAGCGAGGGCCCGGCAGCCTGCTCCCCTCGACAGGCAGGCCACCTCCTGCCCCCAGGCTTCTGCCTCCCTCAGAGGACCTGGGAACAACGCCGTTCTGGACCCAGGTTTCAGAACACTTCCAGGTGGAGCCTGGCTCTGAGCAATTCAGTTTGCCAGCAGGAGCTCGACTGCCACTCCGTCGTCAGCCTTTAGTATTCCTGCCACTGTCCATCCTTGTCTGCTGTCCCTGGACACTGCAGCCGCATTGTGAAGGGCTGTCACAAGATGCAGGGGAGGCAGCCAGGCCCGGGAGAACTGTCACACTGTTCCCAAGGTTCACTGCTCTTCATTCAGTGGCCAGAGAGGTTTGATGTGCATAAATTTCCACTTTGAATGTGTGAGCTCCATGATAGAGGAATTCAGTTTTTTTGGAGTGGCCCTAAAGCTCCTGAAGTAACAACTAGAAGTTTCCAAAAGGAAGATGACAGTTTTACCTAAGAAAGCGTTTTCTGACTCTTTGAGTTTTCTGAACATGAAGTGGATGGGGGGGTGCCCTGTCCCTGGAGGTGCTGAGCTTAGAGAGGGAGGAAGCGGATGGGGAGGTGCAGGTGTTTTAACGCCAGGCTGTCTCTTCATGGCGTGCCATTTGGTGAACCTGTTTAATTCTGCTTTTCCCCCCTCAGCTTTCAGCGCCCCCAGCTGCGTCTTCTCACCCCTTCATGTTTCCCTCCCCTCTGCCAGGCAGTGAACTTTCTCAGCTGCTCCTCCAGTTTCACATTGAAAGGCATCGTGTTTTCTGTTTTGTCCAATAGAGTATTGTTACAGTTTTCTGTAAGCTTTAAGCTATCCAAAAATGCTCACAGAAAAACAACAAACACCCACAAGATAGAATTTCAGGATTTAGAAGTATTTCCCGGCAAGGGGGCCAGGATTCGCACTCAGGCCCTGGGGCCACAGAGCCCGCAGTGGGCCTCCCCCTGATGCTGGGCGAAGCCCCAGGTGTCACTCCTGTGTTCCCGTCTCGCTTTGCAGCTTCATCGCTGTGGAGAACATTGACAGCTACTGCGTGCTCATCTCCTCCAAAGCTGTTTACTTCCTGAAAAGTGGAGACTACGTGGATCGAGAAGCCATTTTCCTAGAAGTCAAATACGATGACCTCTACCACTGCCTTGTCTCCAAAGACCATGGGAAGGTGTATGTGCAGGTGACCAAGAAAGCCGTGAGCACGAGCAGTGGAGTGTCCATCCCCGGCCCCTCCCACCAGAAGCCCATGGTGAGTGCCTGGCTGTTCTCAGGCTCCTGAAGGGCGGGGCCAGGGCCTCGATGCCTCTGCCCTGCTTCCCCCTCCTCAGCAGGAGCTCATTTAGGAGGTTCAGTCTGGGCCCTTCCCAGGAGTGCTGCCTCTCAGTCCTGAACATGGGAGGGGCCCAGGGTATGTTCACGGGGCGATGCTGCCCTCCCAGCTGGCCCATGGGTGACCCTGGGAACATTAACTGCCTCACAACGTTTGTGCCTCAGTTACCCGTAGATGTAGTGAGGGTAACAATACTTACTCTCGTTGGTGATAAGGAACAGCTAACACAACACACAGGGTTTTTCTGCTCCCAAAATGGGATTCTTCAGTGCACCAAATCGAAGAAAGCACTGGAGCTCACGCTGGTTTCTCCATTGTTTCTCCTTAACAGTGGAAACCGTAACTTTTGTTCTAGTAGCATCTAGCATGCTCAATAAGTATTTGTAAATAAAAGTTATACTTTCCCTCCAAAGGGGACAAGGTATTGTTATGACAAGGCTTTTAAATAATAAAGCTCCTGCGAATAGCTAACGTTCCTAGAGGGCTGGCTGTCTTGTGGGTTGTCTGATCACTGTGTTGCTGTCATCCCCTCCTCGCTATTGGTCATAGCAGGTGATTCATTCAAGGCTACACAGCTGACCTTGAGGAGCCGGGGTTCAAATCCGAGTGGCTTGGCACCAGAGCTGGCTGCAGAGCCTCTTGCGGATCTGTCTCTGGCCAGTCGGCCCTGGTGGCTTGCCATGACACCCAGGTGTTAGTCCTGCTCATTCTCACCCGGTATACCCGGATTTTGAAGCTTGCATTCAAGAATGATACATTAATCAAAAGGGCCTGCCCACCTCTGCTCTCTCTATGGATCGGAAATAGCGCCAGCCTTATTGGGCCTCTCTCCTCCGGAGTCCTTTGGCTTCCCCCTGCTCATGAATGCACTTGGGCCTGTTTGGACTTGTGTAAGGCTCCCGTGGGGTCATTGGCTTAAGTTAGAGCTGGCTGATGAAGAGGGCGAGCACCTCAAAGTGTGAGTATTTCTCCAGATCCCTTCACTGTAGCAGGTGGGCAGCCTCGCCCACTATACTTCTGCCCCTTTCAAAGCAGGTGGGCAGAGAGGTGTTTGTGGTAAGAAAGACCTAGAGGCTTTTGTTCGCTGATTCTTCTTCCTTCATCAGCCGTCACCAGACCTTAGATGTGAATTCCACATTCTTGCTCTGGGTCTTACCTCTGCAGATCAGTTATGGCCGTGGGGGGGAGGTCCCAAATGTCAGGTGAGTATGGGTTGGCTGTACAGTCCTGGGGAATGTTTAAAAAGACCGGCCGGGCGCAGTGGCTCATGCCTGTAATCCCAGCACTTTGGGAGGCCGAGGCGGGCGGATCACGAGGTCAGGAGTTCGAGACCATCCTGGCTAACACGGTGAAACCCCATCTCTACTTTAAAAAAAAAAAAAAAAATCGTTAACTGTGCACATGCCTGTAGTCCCAGCTACTCGGGAGGCTGAGGCAGGAGAATTGCTTGAACCCGGGAGGCGGAGGTTGCAGTGAACCAAGATTGCGCCTAGGCGACAGAGACTCCGTCTCGGAAAAAAAAAAAAAAATTGCAGGGACCCACCCCAGACTTGTGAGTGCGAGTGAAGCAGGAGCAGCCCCGGCTATCACTGTTTCTTTGACGTGTACATCCCATCCTGAGATGCAGCTGGGCTGGGAGCCGCCACCTGGGTGGATCTGATTCCTGGATTTCCCCATCCTGGGGACAGGTGACTCATCCTGTTCTCCTCCTTAGGTCCACGTGAAATCTGAGGTCCTTGCTGTCAAGTTGTCACAAGAAATAAACTACGCAAAGAGCCTCTACTATGAACAGCAGCTTATGTTAAGACTCAGCGAAAACCGAGAGCAGCTGGAGCTGGACTCCTGAAGCCCCGCTGCCGAGACGGGCGCTCCCGACACAGCGCAGACCCACCAGGAGGAAAGAGGCCCAGCTCTCGGCTGACGATAGAGGCAGAACCGGAGTCGGGTTTGGGGAAGTTGTCAAGGAATGAGGGAAAGTAAATCCTCATGAGGAAAAGTACAAATGGAAATCGTATTAATTTGTGAGGCAGGGAGTTATTTTAGATTATGGGAAATAATTTTTAAAGGTATTGGTTAAATAACGTTTAAAAACATGTACTGAGATGAATCTAATTTTTAGATTGCCCTGTATTTTGTTAACATGTATATATGTACAACAGTGTGTTTGTAAATATATAGGAACGTTTCTGAACAGGGCCTGTGCTATGTGTAAAGGTTTGTTAACTGTAAAGTAATATAAAGTTATATTGGATCTTCTATTGCACTAATTCTAGATGTCTAATTCAGGATACTGTCTATAGAAAGGCATTCTTAAAAGTTAAAGAATGTTACGTCTTAGTTTTGGAGACTAAAGTATTCCCAGTAAAGTGGGTTGAGGTGAGGGCTGTGGTCCTGAAAGGGACGCCTTTGACATCGTGGCTGTCCAGTTGGGCTGTGAGCTGTGGCACCCAGGACTGGCGCTGGCCCTTCAGAAGGATCTAGGAGAGGGGCTTGGGAGCCCACTTTTAATTTCTCACCCCCATTTTACAAAGAGTGCTTAGATTCTTACAAATTATGTTGTAAGTTATCCATTTGGCTTTTTCCTAACTAGCCTTACCAAACTTAGGGGGAAACCTGTGCTCCATTACCACATGGGTGCAAGTCAGCATTGTAAGTTTTCTCAGGTTATTATTATTAGAGAGGTTGGAAACATTGGTAAACTCTGTTGACTGAGAAGGAAAAAAAAAGTCCCATTGAACTATTGCAACAAATCAGAAATCCACATAAGAGTGCTCTCCTGCCTGGGCAGCAACAACCAAGAACAAAGCCCCGGGACTGTTTTCTTTTTAATAAAGCCACAGGCAGGCATCGTAGCTCCACAGCCCGAGGGGACCCAGGATGGAAACCCCAGGATGAGAAGGGAGCAGGGAGAGTTCCAGAAAGGGGGATGAAATAGGAGTATTAAAAAGCTGCGTTGGTAAGTTTTTCATGGAACCAAGATTTGACGAAGGCATCTCTTATCCTTGGTTTTAAATTCCTGCTGGGAGCAAGGCCTGGTATGAGCGCCCTGGGTCTTGTTTTTGGTGTTTCGCTTTTCTGTAAGGATTAAGCAGATAGGGAGAAGGGAAAAGGGGCCTCACTTTAGAATGAATGAGTCACCTTGTGATTTTTAAATTTTTATTTTAATAAAGCTAATCAATTTCTACAACCTTGTCACATGTAGCTGAGTCTGGGATGACTCAGTGGATCAGTGGATGCGTGGAAGGTTTTGGTGTTTATAACTCATGACCCAAATCCTTCCAAGACACAAATGAAGCTAATCTTCTTCCCCTCCCTTTCCTCTCCCACTTCCCCTCTGTGTCTGTGTCTGTGTGTGTGTGTGTGTGTGTGTGCGCGCGCGCACGCGTGCAGAGAGGAAGGAAGGGAGCTTTAGCACAAGTAGCTACATAGTGTTCAAGGATCAGCTTTCTTGAACTCCGAGGCTTGGTTGCCTTTGCTGAACTCCAAGTTAGTGGATTGCAGAATGGAAACTTGGCTTTTGCGGCACTGGGTGAGTTTTAGTTTGTGTGTGTCTTGCTGGGGGGTGGTGATGATTGTCTCAGCACTCACGCACTGCACAAGATGGCAGCAGGATACAGCCAAATGGCAGCTCCTCTGCAGCTTCCTCCTCAGCCTCCCTCCTTGCACCCCCACAGGTTTGGCTTGTGGTTTTTGTCATCAGTAACCTACTGCCTGAGATCATGATCTCTTAAAAGATGAGACTCTCGGAAGGGTTGATTGTATGCGTCAGTGAGCCTTCTATCACCTTCTGGAACAAAGTCACTTGAAATCTCTTGATGAGATTAAGGAGTTTAGTGTTACTAAGAAAATCTGCTTTGGGCCGCAGCAGTGCTGGGTGTTCTCAGACCTGACTCAGGAAGTTAGCTGCGGGCTGCCCTGTGGGCTGGTGCTTCAGGAGGAATCCAGAGAAGTGTTCAGATGCCCCCCTTGGGCTCCTTTCTAATTTTAATCAGCTCTTTAAATAGCTGCCCATCTCCTGTGATTGCACAACCAAGCACTTTGACATTTGCACCTTAGGAGAGGCAGATGTTAAAATGGAATCCAAAGACCACCTAGGGCGGGGCTGGGTGGGAGATGGGAGGGCCAACTGCGAGCTGCTCCACTTCTCAGCTCTCCCCTGCCCTGCAGCCCTGGGCCAGACAAGGCCGGAAGGTTTCAGGGGCATTTGACATCCCCTCCTGGTTCTCACCAGGAAAACATCCAAAGCTTTGGAGGAAACAGGCCCTGCCCCTGGCTCCTTAAATGCCCCGTCTCTTTGTAAACTGATATTCAGCCAGCAATGCCTAAGACTTTGTTAAGATCATTTCTACTGCTTTTCTTTCTGCTTCAAACACACAGTTCGTCTCTGAGGAAAGTAAAATAAATGGAATAAGAGTAAATTGGGTAAGGAGATATCCAAAGCTACCCAGTCCCTTGACCCAGCACAGTTGGCCGACCCGTGTCACTCCCTGGCTGTCGCTGCTTCTCTGTGCTCACTGAAGGGTGAGCCAGGCCAGTGCTTCCCCAGCCCCTGGGCCTGGTCACTACACAGTGGAAAACAGACAAGCGGCCCCTTCCCCAAATCCCAAGAGTGTCTTGCTGCTTGGTGCGTGCTCATCGCAATGTTCTGAAGGCTCCAGGGCCACTTTGTTTGTAAGTATGATCTGTGCCTCAAAATACCATAGTAGCTGCTTGATAAAATTCTAAAAATATCTGGTTCTCTATTATGTAAACACTATTACAGTCACCAGTGTGTGAAGACTCTTGAGTCTGGTTCTCATATCAGAGTCATCATTTTTCTTCCTGTGGAATAAAATGCCTTGTGGACTTCCCAAACTTGTTCTTTTGTTTTCTTCTGGTCTCTTGGTGATCCACAGCTTCTAGAGCTATCACCAGTGACAAATACCAAACATAGTATGATGTTCACAATAAAATGTGGCCTCTGCCCCCAAGCCTGGGGAAGACCCCCACACCTTAACCAGTCTCAGCCTCCCAAGAGTAAGTGGCAGTCTCCGCGCTACACTGGCTACTGATCGGTCCATTCTGAGGTCCCTGGTCCAAGCCCCAGCAGGACAGACGTCACACTTAGGGTTTAGGCAGCTGAAGAAGAAACAGCAAAGGAGGCCGGGCATGGTGACTCATGCCTGTAATCCCAGCACTTTGGGAGGCTGAGGCAGGCGGATCACAAGGTCAGGAGATTGAGACCATCCTGGCTAACATGATGAAACCTCATCTCTAACCCCGACTATATCGCCCCTCTCTATTCCACTCCACCTCAAAATTAATAACCTTGTGTGTCGCCCAAATTTTCACCACGTTATATAATTATGTATATAACTAAAAATACAAAAAATTAGCTGGGCATGGTGGTGGGCGCCTGTAGTCCCAGCTACTTGGGAGGCTGAGGCAGGAGAATCACTTGAACCCGGGAGGCGGAGGTTGCAGTGAGCCGAGATCACACCGCTGCACTCCAGCCTGGCACAACAGCCTGGCAACTCTGTCTCAACAACAACAACAACAACAACAAAACAGCAAAGGAGGCTCAGCAGGATCATCCAGAGATGGAGTGACACCAGGAGGGGATGGATCCTAGAAGCTGAGGCCAGAAAGGTTTCAAAGACTACCGAGGGCTGCTGCTAAGTCAGGTGGGATTCGGACCAACAATTATCAGTGGACCTAGCGATGCTGAAGTCACTAGAGACCTTCCTAAGAGCGGTTTCAATGGAGCATTGGAGGTGAAAGCCGGGTTGGAGTAGATTCAAGAGGAAAATGGAGAGAAATAACAACAGCTCTCTACAGGAATCTGGTCATAAATGGAGAGAACTGACCGGAAATTCAAGAGGGCAGGGAAGGAATAAGGGAGAAGAGGGCCTGGCGGGCCAGGAAGATGGGTGGAGGTGTGGGAGCTTGAGATTCCATTGATTGCTCCTGATTTCTCACATCAGGCAAGAATGAATACAGGGCGGGAAGTGATGCCGATTTGGAGAGAGAGAAGGTGCACATAGTCCTGTAGGGTAACGGGAAAGGGAATAGGCCACAGAAGCATGGTACGTTTGCCAGGCGACATTAAGGACCCATTTGACGTTGATGACCGTGAATGTACAGTGGAATCGGGCAGCCTGGCTGTATTCTTGTCCGGCCACATGTAGCTGCACAGCTTCAGTGTTGTAGAACAGGCAAAGAACTGGCTTTAATCAAGAAATGTTCCCCTCACCTATTCAAGTACCTCATCCACCGTTGCCCAGTTGAACTGGCCAAGAGCCAATCAGAACAAAATGTCAACAGAAATCCAAAAGCCTAGAGAAGGGAAGGGCTACGCTTTCCAAACCAAAGCACAGCTTCTGAAGACTATGCACCTTCCAAGTGGGAGAGACAGTGGAAGGTGTGGTTAACAACCCCCACACGCGCACACAATTAGACTCTTTTCAGGGGTTCACAGATGCAGTGGGACAGTCAGTGTTTGACAGTGAACCAGCCAGGCACTCCAGGGCATGGGGATGTCATTGACATAGAAAGGGTATGTGTATGACGATCTTCCATTTCCTCAGCCGAGTTCAGCCAGCCGTCTTGCAGGTATTGGTTGGCTGCAAACACAGCTTTCACCCCAGCTCTTTAGACCAAGAACGTGATTTCTAGCACCGTAAGAGATGCTTGATGTTTGCTGTTCACTGGACACTGCATCCCAAGACCCTAAGAACAGAAAGTGCTTCCTGAACACACACCCAAGCATGTTCATTATTATTTAGAAGTTTGGATTAACCTGGAAGAGCACTTCTTCAGGAAATTGGAAGTGAGATTGCACTCGCATCTGCAAGGGTCTTGAAGATCATCCAAGTTGTGGCTCTCTGGCTGAGGGCATGATAAAAGCAATCATAAAGACCAAAGAAAGGGACTGTAATCCTAGCGCTTTAGGAAGCCAAGCCAGGAGGATCAAGACCAGCCTGGGCAACAGGGGGAGACCCTGTCTCTACAAAAAAAAAAAAAAGGTCGGGCATGGTGATGGATGCCTGCAGTCTCAGCTTCTTGAGAGGCTGAGGCAAGAGGATCACTTAAGCCCAGGAGGTTAAGGCTGCAGTGAGTTATGACTGCACCACTGTACTCTAGCCTGGGTGACAGAGCAAGACTGTGTCAAAAAAAACTCACTGCTGAATAATCCTACTGACACGTTTTAAAAGTAGTCTCCCTTTTTGCTCCCCCCACTATATCGCCCCTCTCTATTCCATCCACTCCACCTCAAAATTAATAACCTTGTGTGTCGCCCAAATTTTCACCACGTTATATAATTATGTATGGTTTCATAAGCAGATATACATATTCATAGATTCCTAACATTTGTGTTTACAAAAATGGAATCTATTAAACACTGTTTTGTGACTTGCTTTTTTCTCTCACTGTTCCCTCAGGCTGGTATCACTCTAGTTTATTCTCTGAAGTGCTGCATGTTCATTAATGGTGTAAATGTTCTATAATTTACTCACCTATTCCTGCTTCAATGGGCATTCACTTTGCTTTCCAGCTGCTTCCACCCTGCCCCGAAGATCAACACTGCAATAGATGCCCTCCTATGTATGCATTTACACGCCAGTTCTATTTCTGTGCAGTCCCTTCCCGGGAGCTGATTAGTTAGGAGGTATGTTCCAGACCACTTTCCCCCAGTGCTGGTAGGAATGTGAAGGGCAGCACCCATCTCTGCGCCTCTTACCTGTGTGATGGGTACGAAGTGATAGTTCATCGTTACTTTATCTTGCGTGTCCCCAGCAGCGAATTTGACCATCGTTTTGTTTGTTGGCATTTGGATTTACTGTTAGGAACGGCATTTGCTGAATTATAGCAAATGCCTTTCAGCATCTGTTATTATGAACAGTTTATTATTATACTGTTTCTTCTCCTTTAATTTTTGTTTAAGTAACATGTTGGTAGATTTCCTGATATGGAACCACTCTTAATCCCTGGAATTAATGGATTCCACTTGGATAAAATGTGTTAGTTTGTTATTCTTTTGATACATTCCTGGCTCTTTTTGCTAATATTTTGAGTCTTGGCACTTTTTAAGTGAAAGGGGCCTATAATTTTCTTTTTTTCAGAGTAACCTTTTTTTTTTCTTTTGAGACAGGGTCTCACTCTGTTGCCCAGGCTGGAAGGCAGTGGCTCAGTCTTGGCTCACCGCAACCTTGAACTCCTGGGCTCAAGTGATCCTCCCACCTCTGCTTCCCATGGAGCTGGGGCTATAGGCGTGTGCCACCTTGCCTGGCTAATTTTTTTTATTTTGAGTAGAGATTGGGTCTTACTGTGTTGCCCAGGCTGGTCTCAAACTCCTGGACTCAACTGATCCACCTGCCTCAGCTTCCCAAAGTGCTGGGATTATAGGCATGAACCACTGTGCCCGGTCTCTTCATCAGACTTTAGGATGAAAATTATGCTGTCTTCGTAGAATGGACTGGGGAACTTAACACCATTTGGCTTACAATACTTAAATTACATTAGAATTTTCTGTTCTGTTTTTCAAAGCTTGGATAAAAGCGGGCTATAAACCCTTGGGTTATAAAACTTTTTTTTGAGACGGAGTCTCGCTCTGTCACCCAGGCTGGAGTGCAGTGGCGCGATGTCGGCTCACTGCAAGCTCAGCCTCCCGGGTTCAGGCCGTTCTCCTGCCTCAGCCTCCTGAGTAGCTGGGACTACAGGCACCTGCAACCACGCCTGGCCAATTTTTTGTATTTTTAGTAGAGACGGGGTTTCACTACGTTAGCCAGGATGGTCTCAATCTCCTGACCTCGTGATCCGCCCGCCTCAGCCTCCCAAAGTGCTGGGATTACAGGCGTGAGCCACCGTGCCCGGCCCTTTTTTTTTTTTTTTTTTTTTTTGAGTCGGAGTCTCTCTCTGTTGCCCAGGCTGGAGTGCAGTGGCGCGATCTTGGTTCACTGCAAGCTCTGCCTCCTGTGTTCACACCATTCTCCTGCCTCAGCCTCCCGAGTAGCTGGGACTACAGGCGCCCGCCACCACACCCGGCTAATTTTGTTTTTGTATTTTTAATAGAGATGGGGTTTCACTGTGTTAGCCAGGATGGTCTTGATCTCCTGACCTCATGGTCCACCCACCTCGGCCTCCCAAAGTGCTGGGATTACAGGCGTGAGCCACTGCACCTGACTTTTGTTTAAGAGACAAGATCTTGCTTTGTCACCCAGGCTGGAGTGCAGTGGTATGATCATAGCTCCCTGTAGTCTTGAACTCCTGGCCTCAAGCCATCCTCCTGCCTCAGCCTCCCAAGTATCTGGGACCACCGACACATGCCACCATGCCCAGCTAATTTATTTTCTTTTTTGTAGAGGCAGGTCTCTCGCTTTTTGCCAAGGCTGGTCTCGAATTCCTAGCTTCAAGTAATTCTCCTGCCTCGGCCTCCCAAAGAGCTGGGATTATAGACATGAGCCTGGCCTAGAACTCTTTTTTTTTTTTTTTTTTGAGACAGAGTCTAGCTCTGTCACCCAGGCTGGAGTGCAGTAGCACAATTTCAGCACACTACAACCTCGGCCTCGTAGGTGCAAGCAATTCGCCTGCCTCACCTCCCAAGTAACTGGGACTACAGGCGCCCGACACCACACCCGGCTAATTTTGTGTGTGGGTATTTTAGTAGAGACAGGGTTTCACCGTGTTGCCCAGGCTGGTCTCGAACTTCTGAACTCAGGCAATCCGCTCGTCTCGGCCTCCCAAAGTGCTAGGATTACAGGCATGAGCCACTGCGCCTGGGCTAGAACTCTTTTCAGTGGTGCCATTTAATCATCATCCCGCACTCTACTCTGTTTATTGGAGTATTCAAGTTTTCCATTTCTTCATAGGTCAATTTTGGTAACATTTGATTTTTTTAAATCATTCAGTTCTCTTAACTTTTTGAATTTGTTGCTGGTACAGTTGCATGTATTCTCTTAAAATTATTTTAAGGCCTCATATCTGGTTATTTCTCCTTTCTCATTCCTTATCTTGTGTGTTTTTACTTTTTTTTCATAACTAAGTTTTTGAGGATGTTAGTGTTCTTTTCAAAGAACCGGTTCGAAATGTACTTTTCTTTGCTACTTTTTGTTATTTTATTGATCACATCTTTAATCTTTTGTTCTCTATACGTGGCCTGTTTTGATTTATTTTACTATTCTTGCTTTCTAAGGTAAGTATTTTGTTTTGTAGTGCTGTATTTTTTTCATCTTTCTTCTTGAATAATAATGACATTTTTAGGTTATAAATTTTCCTCTGGTACTCAGTTTGCCTCATTAATTTTGGCATTAAGCGTTCTCCTTTTATTGCTTTCTATGTAGTCTTTAATTTTGCTTTTAATTTCTTCTTTGACCTAAGGATTATCTACTTGTTAATTTCCAAATATTATCTTATCTATCTATCTATCTATCTATCTATCTATCTATCTATCTATCTATGTGAGATGAAGTCTGGCTATGTCACCCAGGCTGGAATGCAGTGGTGCAATCTTGGCTCACTGCAACCTCTGCCTCCCAGGTTCAAGTTATTCTCCTGCCTCAGCCTCCCGAGTAGCTGGGACTTGGTATGCCACACACCCGGCTAATTTTTTGTATTTTTAATAGAGATGGGGTTTCACCATGTTGGCCAGGCTGGTCTCAAACTCCTGACCTCAAGCAATCCTCCCGCCTCAGCCTCCCAAAGTGCTGGGATTATAGGCATGAGCCACTGTGCCCAGCCAAATTATCTCCTTTAAATTAATGTTTTGAATTTTATTGGATTATGATCAGTAAATAAATGTAACCTGAAGATTTCTACACTCTAAAAACATCTGGGCTGCGCACAGGGGCTCATGCCTGTAATCCCAGCACTTTGGGAGGCCGAGGTGGGCGGATCACTTCAGCTCAGGAGTTTGAGATCAGTCTGGGCAACACAGCGAAACCCCATCTCTGCAAAATATACAAAAATGAGCCTGGCGTGGTGGTGCGTGCCTCAGTCCCAGCTACGTGGGTGAGAGGATCCCTTGAGCCGGGGAGGTTGAGGCTGCAGTGAGCCATAACCACTGCACTCCAGCCTGGATAACAAAAGTGAGACTCTGACCAAAAAAAAAAAAAAAAAATTCATTGTAATTTTCTTATTGTCCAAGTACTTGATCAGTTTATGTAAATGTTCCAGGGCCAGGCTCAGTGGCTCATGCCTGTAATCTCAGCACTTTGGGAGGCCGAGGCGGACAGATCATGAGGTCAGGCGTTCAAGACTAGCATGGCCAATATGGTGAAACCTCATCTCTACTAGAAATACAAAAAAATTAGTTGGGCGTGGTGGCGTGCGCCTGTAGTCCCAGCTACTTGGGAGGCTGAGGCAGAAGAATTGCCTGAACCCAGGAGGCGGAGGTTGCAGTGAGCCGAGATCGTGCCACTGCACTCCAGCCTGGGCGACAGAGCGAGACTCCATCTAAAATAAATAAATAAATGTTCCATGAACATATGAAACAAAAGTATATTATCTCTTCGAGGCATGCAAATATAGACAGACAGACACACAGAACTTTGTAGACTGTCTGAATTAAGTCCTACAGGATCTTATTTTGTGTGTGGGAGAGACTGCCTTGCATCTTCAAGTGGCCTGCGGGGCAGAGTCTCTAACTCCAGCTATATCCTTTGGAAGTGCAGTAAGTGCTTAAAGTAAACAAAGTTAGAAGAAAGGAAAGAGAAGAACACAGCAGTCTTAATTAAGCTTCCTCCAAATACTCCAGTTGGAACTTCAGAAGGATTTGACGCTGGAACAATTGCACTGCAGAGCTGCCTGCCCCACGCCCAGGAGCGGGGCCAACCCATTTGTCGCTGAGAGGAGCCAGACCGAGTTCTCCCACAGTCTTACCCAAGGAGCACGGCCAGCGTCAGCAGCTCCCAGGGGCTCATAAAACTTCACACCTCATGCTTATTCTGGTCTGACTCAAAAGCACAGAAAGGTCACGGGTACGTTTTGACTTGGAGGAAATGTGTGAATCTAGACCAACTTGGCTCTTGGAAACCCCGGGCAAGTGAGCCCCCAAGGGAGGGGGTGTGTGGGAGATGGGAGGGGGCGGTGCTGGGAGGGGGCGGGTGCTGAAACAGCTCCCAGGGCCACTTTAGAGGGAAAATTCCTGCCTTTTGGGCGTATTTTCCTAAGACGCTTAAGGGGTACACAGAGACTTCTGGGAAGCTTGGCAAAGCCTGCAGAAAGGCAACTCTCAATCTGTTCCATGGTTTGTCCACAGAGATCGAGCATCCCTAGGTGTTCCCAGACAACACACGTGACTCTGATGCTACAGAACCTAACCCTCTGCCCCTCCAGCAACAGGGAGGCACTTCCAGCCCCTGCTCTTGAGCACGTACTGGGTGCCAGGCTCGGTACTGGATGCATGGATGTACAGTGAATAGGGTGGCATTCTTGCTGCCCTCACTGAGCTAGCTATACTAGTGGTGGACATCAGGGTGTGGCAGGGAAGACTCAACCGAGAAAGAGGCGGGTGGTCTGAGTCCAGCAAGAGTGAGGAGAGTTCACGAGGCACCGGGAAGAGGACAGTGTCCGTTTGGAGCCCTGAGGCAGGGACCTGCTTAGCACAGCTGAGTCCCAGGATCCCTGGACTGGCTGGAGCACAATGAGAGGAGGTGGGGGGCGCAGCCGGGCCAGGTCATGTTGGACTCCGTAAGCCACGCTAGGAGAGGCTATAAGCAGAGGGTTCCACAGTGAGGTTGGCATCGCAAAAGAAATACCTGTCTGGCTGCAGATGGAGACAGGGTAGCATGAGTTAGTAGTGGAGAGCAGCTGCAATAGCCCAGGCAAGAAATAAGGAGGCTTGGATGAGGATGGGGGCAGAGAGATGGAAGGGAGCCAATAGAATCTGGATATGTTTTTGAGGGAGAACAGAAAAACCAGTGAGATTGATTTCATGCACAGATTAGGGGCCAAGCACCGTGGCTTACGCCTGCAATCCCAACACTTTGGAAGATGGAGGCGGAAGGATCACCAGAGCCCAGGAGTTTGAAACTTCAAAACCAGCCTGGGCAACATAGCAAGACCCCATCTCTAAAAAAAAAAAAAAAAAAATTAGCTGGCCCTGGTGGCACACGCCTGTAGTCCCAGCTACTAAGGAGACCAAGACAGGAGAATTACTTGAGTCCTAAAGTCAAGGGTGCAGTGAGCCGAGATTGCACCACTGCACTCCACCTTGGGAGACAGAGCAAGACTTGTCTCAAAAAAAAAAGAGAGAGAGATTAGGGAAAAAGAAATATCAAGGGTAGCTTCCGGGTTTCTAGCTTAAGCAACCAGCAATGTGTTTTAAACCATGGGGGCAGATTTGATGATAATGAGAGTAGAATTCGAGATGAGAAGGGGGCCTGGACAAGCCCTGAGGAGCTCCAGCATGTAATGGATGTGTGTAGGAGCACGAGCAAAGGAGACGGCGAAGGAGCAACTGGAGAGGTGGCTGGCAAAATAGAAGACAATGCTTCGGCCCGGTGCGGTGGCTCACGCCTGTAATCCCAGCACTTTGGGAGGCCGAAGTGGGCAGAACACGAGGTCAGGAGATCGAGACCATCCTGGCTAACACGGTGAAACCCCGTCTCTACTAAAAATACAAAAAAAATTAGCCAGGCGCAGTGGCAGGTGCCTGTAGTCCCAGCTACTCGGGAGGCTGAGGCAGGAGAATGACGTGAACCCGGAAGGTGGAGCTTGCAGTGAGCCGAGATCATGCCGCTGTACTCCAGCCTGGGTGACAGAGTGAGACTCCATCTCAAAAAAAAAAAAAAAAAAAAAAAAAAAAAAAGACAGTGCTTCGAGAAGGAAGACACAGTCAACTGGATTGCATGGCACTAAAACGCCAAGTAAGACATATGTTGTATTCAACAATGTAGAGGACATTGCCTGTAAGTTTTGTTGGAATTTCAGACAGAGCAAAGTTAGGCAAGATGAAGCACCAATGGCAGGTTAAGGAGAGATCGTGAGTATGACACAGTGGCCATGGAACTTTGGCCCATGACAGTGACTTACAAGGGCGGTCGGTGGGAGTAGGAGCCTGCATGCTGGAGAAAGAGTGCAGATCCAGCCTGCAAACAATTAAAAAACAATAATAAAACTAGGACTAAAAGCCGGCTGCTTTTTACTATCACTGTGCTCTTGGCAATTCTAAACAAAATCTGGAGATTTGGGGTGGAGATAAAATTCTCCTCCCCTCAAAAATCTTTAGTGAGTTGAAATTCCAGTGAGTTTTAGTAGATGTGAGGCAAGCTTTAAATTAGCACACTGTAGTACTTTTCCTTTAGTAAACCTTGTACACCACGTGGACGTTAATTCTGAGATCTGCCGGTTATGCAGTGGGCGCCCACCAAGCGTGGACTCAGCTAACACACCTTCATTTCAAGAGAATGTTCTAATGGTATGGAATTGTTCAGGCTTGCTCGGGGCACAGTGGAGTCCCTAACCCCCCTGTTCCAACATATTCCTGCATTTAAACAGATTTTAAGACAAAGCAATGGGACTTGAGTTGCTTCAATGCTGTCATTCTGTGTGACCACTTGCGGTTTTATTTTATTTATTTATTTATTTTGAGACAGAATTTCACTCCTGTTGCCCAGGCTGGAGTGCCATGACGCGATCTCGGCTCACTGCAACCTCCACTTCCCGGGTTCAAGCAATTCTCCTGCCTCAGCCTCCCACGTAGTTGAAATTGCAGGCATGCACCACCACATCCAGCTAATTTTTGTATTTTTAGTAGAGACGAGGTTTCACCATGTTGGCCGGGCTGGTCTCGAACTCCTGACCTCAAGCTGAGATTTGCCTGTCTCAGCCTCCCAGAGCGCTGGGATTACAGGTGTGAGCCACTGCGCCCGACCTCACTTGCAGTTTATTTGTGTTTTAAAACTTAAAGAGTGAGGTCAGGCGCAGTAGCTCATGCCTGTAACCCCAACACTTTGGGAGGTCGGTCAAGGCAGGTGGATCGCCTGAGGTCAGGAGTTTGAGACCAGCCTGGCCAACATGGTGAAAACCCATGTCTACTAAAAAAACAAAAAAAATTAGCTGGGCATGGTGGTGCGCACCTGTAATCCCAGCTACTCAGTAGGCTGAGGCAGGAAAATCGCTTGAACTCGGGAGGTAGAGGTTGCAGTGAGCTGAGATCGTGCCACTGCACTCCAGCCTGGGCGACAGAGAGAGACTCTGTCTCAAAAAAAAAAACCTTAAAGAGTGAAACAGAATCCAGACTAGGAAGGGCAATCTTTTTGTCTGGTAAGTGCAAATTTTAGTTCATCCATGAAATGTAAAGAAAATTGTTATGTTAGCAGTATGATTTTATAATTGCCACAATTTCAGTGTACCTTTTGCTGATGATCTTCTTAAAATCCACTTATTAGTTACTGGAGAATTATTTAAATAGACATTTGTTATATAGGGCTATCACCAAAAGACCAAAATTCAAATCATTAAGTAAATATAAAAAATATATAGCAATGGCCGGATGCAGTGGCTCACACCTGTAATCCCAGCACTTTGGGAGGCCGAGGCGGGCGTATCATCTGAAGTCAGGAGTTGAAGACCAGCCTGGCCAACATGGAGAAACCCCGTCTCTACTAAAGATACAAAAATTAGCCCGGCGTGGTGGCAGGCACCTGTAATCCCAGCTACTTGGGAGACTGAGGCAGGAGAATTGTTTGAACCCGGGAGGCGGAGGTTGCGGTGAGCTGAGATCGCGCCGCTGAACTCCAGCCTGGGCAACAGAACAAGACTCTGTCTCAAAAAAGCAAACAAACCAACAAAAAACCTGTAATAAGAGTAAGTAATTGTGCCCTTTTGTACTGTCATACTTTTGTACTGTGATTGTGTATTTTTAAACTTCAATAAAAAATTTTCACCATCCACATTTATTTTATTCTTATTGTTTCATTCATTAGTATTAGTGGAGATATTAGGTTGCTGCAAAGGTAATTGCTGGTTTTTTTTTTTTGAGATAGAATTTCACTCTTGTTGCCCAGGCTGGAGTGCAATGGCGCAATCTCGGCTCACTGCAACCTCTGCCTCCTGGGTTCAAGCGATTATCCTGCCTCAACCTCCCGAGCAGCTGGGATTACAGGCATGCGCCACCACGCCCGGCTAATTTTGTATTTTTAGTAGAGACAGGGTTTCTCCATGTTGGTCAGGCTGGTCTCGAACTCCCGACCTCAGGTGATTAGCCTGCCTTGGCCTCCCAAAGTGCTGGGATTACAGGCGTGAGCCACCGTGCCTGGCAGGTAATTGCTGTTTTTGTCATTGAAAGTAGTTTTGTCATATTGAGAAAGGAAGAGTTAAAAACAAAAAACAAAAAAAAAACTCAGAAGAGTTCTATGGGCTTCCAGCCTACTAAGCACACCACTGGTCCAAGGTAAGGGTCCTGGGGGATGTCCAACGTCTGTCATCCCTGGAGGTGGGAGAGGAGTTGGGTCTGACAATTGGGACCACCAGACTAAGCCAAGGCCCCTTATGGAGTTGATGAGAGAAGTTCCCCAAAGGACTGAAACATCTTCAGTGCAGCCTGAATTGGGGAAGGGAAGGGCAGGTGGGTGAGGGGAGATCCAGAATGAAAGAGCCCTGAACTGGAGTTTTATGGGAGCTTGGAATGAACTGTTTTCCAATCCTGTGCCCCACCGTGTCCCACGCCACACTAATCCTGTCCCCAGAGGCAGCTACTTTGAACTCTTTTCCAATGTCTTCTTGTATTTAACTCTATTTTTCCAAATATCATGTTTTCACCTATTTTTGCATTTTTTTTCCAATTGCAGGTGTGGTCTACTGATTTTCTACTGTGGAGGATTAGGCTTTGGTTCTCTCCGTCCCCCCCACAACCTCCCCAAAATATTCCACACTGGGGAGAAAAGGAGAAACATCGTTACAGATCCTAGATGTTTACAGGATAGCAGGGGAGTATTATGAATAACTTCCTGCCTTTAAATCTAACAATGCAGATAAAATGGACACATTTCTTGAAAGGCACAAATTACAAAACTTCATAGGAGAAACGGGAAATTTGAATAGCCCTACATCTATTAACGAAATTAAAATTTTAATTAAAAACCTTCCCCTATACAAAAAATCCAGGCCCAGATGGCTTCACTTGAGTGAATTCCACTCAAGGAAAAATTACTATCAACCCTACACAAATCCACACTAGAGAAGAAAGCACTTTCCAATTCATTTTATGATAAACAAACTAGTATAACATAAGGTTGGAATACTACGCAGCAATGAAAACCCACAAACTACTGACACACAAAGCCGCCTAGAGGAGCTCAGAATCATGCAGAGTGAAAGGAGGGTAATGGCCAAGCTAAGCTTTAAAAAAAGAGTTAGTGGTGTGAAGAGGCATGAATGGGAGTGAGCAGAGAGAGATTTTCTCTTTGAGAACAGGAAGCCAGCGACCTAAATGAGTAAAGGTGCCTCCGGCCTTGGCTGCTCCCTGAGATGGAGAACTGGGAGATAGCCGGGCACGGTGGCTCACGCCTGTAATCCCAGCACTTTGGGAGGCTGAGGCAGGTGGATCACAAGGTCAGGAGACCAAGACCATCCTGGCTAACACGGTGAAACCCCGTCTCTACTAAAAATACAAAAAATTAGCTGGACATGGTGGCAGGCGCCTGTAGTCCCAGCTACTCAGAAGGCTGAGCAAGAGAATCACTTGAACCTGGGAGGCAGAGGTTGCAGTGAGCCGTGATGGCGCCACTGCACTCCAGCCTGGGCAACAGAATGAGACTCCATCTCAAAAAAAAAAAAAAAAAGAGAGAACTGGGAGGCCATCTTAGGTGATGGGCTTCACTTTGGACACATTGAACATGGGGCCCTGCAGAGCATCCAGTTAGCAGCATTAGAAAGGTAGAGATGGGGGAGTCATTCTTTTGGAGACAGTAGTTTGTTTGTTTGTTTGTTTATTTTTTGGAGACAGAGTCTCACTCTGCTGCCCAGTCTGGAGTGCAGTGCTGCGATCTCAGCTCGCTGCAACTTCTGCCTCCCAGGTTCAAGCGATTCTCCTGCCTCAGCCTCCTGAGTAGCTGCGACTACAGAAATGTGCCACCACGCCTGGCTAATTGTTGTGTTTTTAGTAGAGACGGGGGAGACAGTAGTTTAAGTAAGTCCTGGCGTGAATGCCTTACCCAGAGGGGGCATAAAGTGAGGGGTCTAAGGCCAGCACCCCGGGAAATGTCAACGTAAGAACTGCCAGGGGAGGAGGATCCAGGAAGGGTCAGTGATGGGGATGACAAAGGGGGTGTCATGGGGAAAAGGGCAGAGGAAGAGGGACTAGTGACCACCTCTGCTCTGAGGTCATGTGGAGCAAGACTGAAAAGAGGCCGGGGATTGGGAAATGAGGCCATTGGTGGCCTTGTCCCTGGCGGCTCTGGGATGTGGGCCAGAAGCCAGTCCCTGGTGTTGAAATAGGATCCAAAGTTGAAGAAGGGAGTGTAGATGTATCTGTAAAATTTGACTGTGGGAGGGAGGGTGGTTTTGGTTTTTGCCATGTTGGTGTTTTAAAAGCAGCAGGGAGTTGAGCTGCTTGTGGACTGGAAGGAAGGAAGGAGCCAGCAGACAGGGAGGAGAGGAGGGGAAGTGGGTAGTGAAGGGGAGAGAGAATAGCCAGGGGTGGTGGGCAGAAGGAGAGGAAATGGAACCCTAAAGGCCTGGGCAGGAGGCCTCTTGCTGTTGAGCTGCGGCCAGCTGTATTTTGAGACCTTAACCTTCACCTTCTCAGCTGTGTTGGATGCGGCCTCCAGAGGCCCAGGAGAGGTGGGGATCAGACGGGGTTCAACAGGGAGCCAGAACCATGAGATCTGTCGTGGAATAAAGGATGTATTCTAGGAGTCAGGCCTCACCCAGCTGTGGCGGGGGTTGAGGGCAAGGAGGACTGCCAAGGGGGCTGGGGTGGGCGTCTTTGGGAGGTGTCTTCTGTGAGTTTGCAGCAAAGGGTCTGGGGTGGGTCTGGGGTGGGCCTGGGGTCGGCCTGGGGTCAGTGTTGGTCAGCAAGGCCAGCCTCACCTTTGCCTCTCAAATCACGGGTGCCTTCCCTCTTGACAACTCTGCCCTGAGACCTACAGGAAGTGGATTCTGAGAAATATGAATTCCACCGTTACCAAGTGGACCAGCGCTGTCCCATAGAAATAATGCAAGTCACCCGGGCTCCTGGAATCCCAGCACTTTGGGAGGCCGAGGCAGGCGGATCCCTTGAGGCCAGGAGTTTGAGACCAGCCTGGCCAACATGGCGAAACCCCATCTCTATCTTTACTAAAAATATAAAAATGAGCTGGGCATGGCGATGCATGCCTGTAATCCCAGGACGTTGCAGTGAGTGAGATGGTGCCACTGCACTCCAGCCGGGGCAACAGAGCAAGACTCTGTATCCAAAAAGAAAAACAAAGAAACAATGCAAGTCACACATGTAATTTAAAATTGTCTAGGCTGGGAGCAGTGGCTGACACCTATAATCCCAGTACTTTGGGAGGCTGAGGCGGGAGGATTGCTTGAGCTTAGGAGTTCGAGACCAGCTGGGGAAACATAGTGAGAACTTGTCTCTATTTTAAAAATTAAAAAAAAAAAAATGAGCTGGGCATCGTGGCACATGTCTGTAGTCTCAGCTACTAGGGAGGCTGAGGCTTCTTGAGCCCAGGAGGTAGAGGCTGCAGTGAGCTGAGATCGAACCACTGCACTCCAGCCTCGGCAACAGAGCAAGACCCTGTCACTAAAAAATAAAAATAAATAGGCTGGGCACGGTGGCTCACGCCTGTAACCCCAGCACGGGAGGCTGAGGCTGGCAGATCACGAGGTCAGGAGTTTGAGACCAGCCTAACCAACATGGTGAAACCCCGTCTCTACTAAAAATAGAAAAATTAGTCAGGTGTGGTGGCACACACCTGTAATCCCAGCTACTCGGGAGGCTGAGGCAGGAGAATTGCTTGAACCTGGGAGGCGGAGGTTGCAGTGAGCCGAGATTGCGCCATTGCACTCTAGCCTGGGTGACAGAGTGAAACTCCATCTCAAAAAATAATAAATAAATAAATAAATAAATATAAAAAGAAATAAAAATAAAATTTTCTAGGTGACCCATTTTTTAAGAAGGAAAAAGAAATGGAAAGTTAATTTTAATAATTAAAGACAATATGTCCAAGACATTATCATGTAATGTATAATCAGTAGAAAACACTGTTAATGAGATGCTTTATGTTGTGATTTTGCACTAAATCTTTGAAATGTGGTGCCTGTTTCACACTTACAGAACAGCTCAACTCCAAATAGGCGCATTTCCATCGCCTCCATCGCCGCTGTAGCTGGTGGCTGTCAGATTGGACAGCACGGTAGAGGCGGGTCAGGAAATGGAAGGAGAGCACTTTTGGAAGCGTCTGGATCCTGGGCCCTCGGGGAGGGCAGGGCCTGGGTCCTGATGTGAGGAGCCTGGAGCCTGTCCGTGGCCGAGAGGGCCTCCTTCCTCCTTCCTGGCCGACACGTCACCTGCCCCGTCCAGTCCACGAGAAGCAGCTGTGGCCCATGCCCATGACCTGCCTTTCTTCCCCAGGTGCACGTCACCATCTGTGGCAGCCTGGGATACGCATGAGCTCCTCAGGAGGGCGGGTGAGTGGACTTTCCAGCGCGGGCTGGAGGTGATCTCAAAGGGCACAAAGGTTGGAACTGAACCAGCCACGCCAGGGGACGGGGGTTTGGTTGGAGCCCCGTGGGAAGGGAAGTCTCCTCTGCTCCAGGCCCTCCAGGATCTCCAACCATGGCCCAAATGGCCACCATGATGATGCCCACCTACGGGCTTTGGCGCTTCGGGAGTGTCTTGCTGGGTGAAGGGCAGGTCGCTATCAGATGCATCTGTTTAATTTTAGAGCTCCGTGGAACACACATCTGGATGACAGGAGGGAGCCAGGAGCTGTGAGAAGAGGGGGGAGCTGCCGCCGCAAGAATGCAAGACCCACGGGCTCTACGATGCGGGGGAGCAGCGGGCATCTGAGGAAGGGGCGTCAGGGGCACATGGCCAGCCCTCTTCACCCCACAGTCTGCCCCAGGCCAGCCCCACTAGGGGTGACCCATTTTCTCCTAGCAGGATTCCTTGCATGGGGTGGCCTGGACCCAAAACTTCCGCTCTGAGGATTCCCTGTCAACCACAGAGAAGGTTGACTCAAGTTTCTTTATTTGGCCATGAAATTTTGGGGCATCTCACGGTGCTTCTTGGGTCCACTGGAGAGCCCTGGAAGCTCAGAAGAGGCAAGAGGGGCCTACTTCTCCCTTGTTTGGGCTTTGTTTGCTAAATACCAATATTAGATTAGGCAACTCTGCAAACAAAACCAAGGCCTGGCCAGCTGCCCAGGGTGTTTAAAGTCCAAGACATGAAGGCAGGACATGTGCCCGTGGACTTGCACACGCAAGCAGGCCGAGGGGAGAGCAGCCCGGCAGAGACCTTGGTGGTCCAGGGCTGAGCAAAGGCTTCCCCCACCGGTCCGTCCCAGTGCGCTCAGCACAGGAGTTAGCGGCCACACACTTCAGCCATTGTCTTATTTTAGAAAATGACATCCGCTGGGCGCGGTGACTCACGCCTGTAATCCCAGCATTTTGAGAGGGCAAGGTCAGGAGTGATCACTTTGGGTGGACCACGAGGTCAGGAGTTCAAGACCAGCCTGGCCAACATGGTGAAACTCCGTCTCTACTCAAAATACAAAAATTAGCCAGGCGTGGTGGCTCACACTTATAATCCCAGCTACCTGGGAGGCTGAGGCAGGAGAATGGCTTGAACCTGGGAGGCGGAGGTTGTAGTGAGCCAAGATTGCTCCACTGGACTGCAGCCTGGGTGACAGAGCGAGACTCCGTCTCAAAAAAAAAAAAAAAAAAAAAGATGACATCCATGATGTTAATAAAAGCGGAGGTATTAGGGGAAGGGAGACATCCTGTCAACTTTTCATCAGCTCACATTTGACCCTCAGCTTTTTTTCTGTTAATCTAGTTATCCTATCAACAGCGTTCTCACAAATGACCAAAGACAGTGTCGGTGGCTCTTAGTGTTTGAAAGCAAAAATTCATAATATTTTTAAAATGCCAACAGACTGAAAACAGGAATGATGCATCATTGGTTGTAAACTGTCTTCTGAGCTGGTAATTCCATCTCCATCTCAAGCAGAAAAAACATACCCGTGTGCCCAGGGGCTCTCACCCCAGCACACCTCTTGCCCACTTAGCCTAGTTGATGGTCAAATTACTGAGTGGGGTTTAAATGCCCTTCAGACTTTATAGGTGGAATTCCTGAAACGCGTCTATCTGGAAGAGGAGAGGTAGTAGTATTGGGAAGGGAACAGGAAGTAGACGGTGTGGAGTGCTGTTTGTTAAATGCTATCTCTTACCGTCTGTGTTTGTTTTTACTTACGCTTGCCTTATCTCTCTCCTCCCGCCCACTCTGTCATTCAACTACCCAGTTCCCCACCCTGGTTTCTTGTGTATTTTTTTCCAGGAAGACACACACACACACATTTATATATATATAAAATAGGCCAGATCCCATCCTTCCTGGGTCCACCCTTCCTGGGCAGCCCCTCAACCCAGCACACAAACACACTGTTATTTTTCTCATCTCAATCCACCCTTGATCTTGTACCCCAATCCAGCCACTGCTCAATTCTTTGCTTTCTTTAAAATACAATTTGTCAAATTATATGTATGTGTGTTGGCAATTACATATATATCTGTATATTTACTCTCCACCCCTCTTTTTTCTTTTCTTTTTTTTTTTTTTTTTTTGATGGAGTCTTGCTCTGTCACCCAGACTGTAGTGCAGTGGCCCAATCTTGGCTCACTGCAACTTCCACCTCCCGGGTTCAAGCGATTCTCCTAGCTCAGCCCCCCAAGTAGCTGGGATTACAGGTGTGTGCCACCATGCCTGGCTAATTTTATTTTTTGTATTTTTAGTAGAGACAGAGTTTCACTATGTTGGCCAGGCTGGTCCCGAACTCCTGGCCTCAAATGATCTGCCCGCCTTGGCCTCCCAAAGTGCTGGGATTACAGGCGTGAGCCACCACACCCAGCCTCTCTTTTTATTTTTTACAAAGCTTCTAGCTTAGTACTTCCTTGCATTTTTCACTTTGTCTTGGAGATCATTCCTTATCAGCACGTGACCTTTCTTTTATTTTTTATTTTTAAAGGCTTGTCAAGTGAAGCGGTGGGAGTGGAGAAGGAGCAAAGAAATCTGTAACTGGTTGGGATCGGTGAGTTGTAAGCAGCCGCATAAAGAACATTTCTGTTTTCTTGGATTACAACATGATTTCCATTGTATAGAAATACCGTATTTATTCCGCCAGTCCCCCACCCATAGTCACTTAAGTTGTTTCCAGCCTTCCCAATCTTCTTGCTATTACAAGGCTGCCACGAATCACCTTGTGTATACTTGATTTTTCTGATAAGTTAAAAAGTACTAGAGGAGAAATTGCCCAATCCTTTGTGCACCTGTAATTTTGATAAATATTGCTAAGTTGCCTTCCATAAGGTTTGTACCAATTTACACAGCCACCGGAAATGAATGAGAGTGCATTTACCCACGCCGTTACCAATGCAATCTGTTAGCAAATTTTCTGAACTTTGCCAATTTGGAGAAAATGGGTATTTCAGCGTAGTTTGAATGTATACTTACTTCTCTTATGGGAAATTATGTTTAAGAGCCATTTCCTTTTCCGTGAACTATGTTCTAAAAATCTTTTCTGGTTTGTTTGTTTTTTGAGATGGAGTCTCACTCTGTTCCCCAGGCTGGAGTGCAGTGTGGTGCAATCTCAGCTCACTGCAGCCTCCGTCTCCCGGGTTCAAGTGATTCTCCTCCTCAGCCTCCCAAGTAGCTGGGAACTATAGGGTCGCGCCACCACACCCGGCTAATTTTTGTATTTTTAGTGGAGACAGGGTTTCACCAGGTTGGCCAGGCTGGTCTTGAACTCCTGACCTCAAGTGATCTGCCTGCCTTGGCTTCCCAAAGTGCTGGGATTACAGGCGTGAGCCACCGTGCTCAGCCTCTTATCTGTTTTTTTATCCTTATCTGTGTTTTCAATCCTTATCTGCTTATTTTAAAGGCTGAAACAAATCCCTAAATGTTAAAAAAAAAAATAGAAAAATTATACAGCAGCACTCTTGTTCTAGCCTCTTATCATGGGATAGCTTCCCATGATTAACTTGAATTATCTTGGGACAAAGACCTGGAGAAGAACAGGGGCACAGGAGTCTCAGAGACTGGGGAGAATCCTGCCCAAGCTGCCCCATTCTCTGGAGGCCTGGCCACAGGGCAGGGCCCAGAGGCTCAGGCTGTCACCACCTTGGGGAAGAGTCCCCTTCTCCAGCTCTGTCCCCCTGACACATGAACACAGCTCCCCTTCAGGCTGACTCTCCTGCCTAGGCCCAGCATCCCGTCCTCTCTTGCCTACTGAAAGACACTGTATCTAAAGCTGTCCACTCACTGTCCCCGATCACCAGATCCCACTACTCCTGGATCCCTCCTGGACCCACCCCTCCTGGGTAGCCCCACCAGCACACAAACACACTGTTACTTCTCGCCTCTTAATCCACCCTTGATCCTGTAGCCCAATCCAGCCACTGCTCAATTCTTTGGTGTCTTTATTTTTATTATTTCTACTTATTTATTTTTTTGAGACTGAGTCTTGCTCTGTCTCCCAGGCTGGAGCACAGTAGCGCGATCTCAGCTCGCTGCAGCCTCCGCCCCCCAGGTTCAAGCAATTCCCCTGCCTCAGCCTCCCCAGTAGCTGGGATTACAGGCACACACCACAATGCCCAGCCAACTTTTGTTATTTTTAGTAGAGACAGGGTTTTGCCATGTTGGTCAGGCCGGTTTAAACTCCTGACCTCAGGTGATCCGCCCGCCGTGGCCTCCCAAAGTGCTGGGATTACAGGCGTGAGCCACTGCGCCCAGCCTGGCTCTCTTTAAAAATATAATTTCTCAAAAGATTGAAGTTTCTCTCTCCGCCTTCTCTTCTCATAGTCTCTGTTGCAAACCCTCTATATTGCTATTGATTTGTTACGTATGCTTGTTCTGTCAATATCTCCCAGAGGAGTGTCAGAATTTCCAGTTATGATGGTGGAGTTCTTGATTTCTTCTTTGAGTTCTGTCAGTTTTGGCTTCCTGTATTTTTTTTTTTGAGACAATGTATTAGTCAAGGTTCTCTAGAGGGACACAACTCATAGGATAGATGTATATATGAAGGGGAGTTTATTAAGCAGTATTGACTCACACGATCACAAGGCAAATTTCCACAATAGGCCGTCTACAAGCCGAGGAGCAAGGAGGCCAGTCCGAGTCCCCAAACCTCAAAAGTAGGGAAGCCGACAGTGTAGCCTTCTGTCTGTGGCCAATGGCCCGAGAGTCCCCGTCAAACCACTGGGATAAGTCCAAGAGTCCAAAAGCTGAAGAACTTGTAGTCCAGTGTTCAAGGGCAGGAAGCATCCAGCACGGGAGAAAGATGAAGGCTGGAAAACTCAGCCAGTCTGGTTCTTCCACGTTCCTCTGCCTGCTTTTATCCTAGCCGCAGTGGCAGCTGATTAGATGGTGCCCACCCAGATTGAGGGTGGGCCTGCCTCTTCCAGTCCACTAACTCAAATGTTAATTTCCTCTGGCAACACCCTCACAGACACGCTCAGGAACAATATTTTGCATCCTTCAATCCAATCAAGTTGACACGCAATATTAACCATCACAGGCAGGGTCTGGCTCTCTTGCCCAGGCTGGAGTGTAGTGGCACAATCTCAACTCACTGCAACCTCTGCCTCTTGGGCTCAAACGATCCTCCCACTTCAGCCTCCCGAGTAGCTGGGACTACAGGCACATGCCACCATGCTTGTCTAATTTTTGTATTTTTTATAGAAACAGGGTTTTGCTGTGTTGCCCAGGCTGTTCTCAAAATCCTGGGTTCAAGTGATTCTCATGCCTTGGCCTCCCAAAGTATTGGGATTACAGGCATGAGCCAGGGCGCCCAGCCTGCTTCATGTATTGAAGCTGGGTTCATGTACATTTAGATTATGCCTTCTTGATGAATTGATTTTTTTGTTATGAAATGGTCTTCTTTATTTCTGGTAATATTATTTGTCCTGAAGTACTCTTTGTCTGATACTAATATAGCCACACAAGCATTCTTTGATTAGTGTTTATATGCCATACCTTTTTTCCCCATTCTTTTTACTTTCTTAATTTTGGTGTTCATATTCTTAGAGAAGAGCATATTATTGGGTTTCGTTCTTGTACCCCATGTGATATTCTCTGTTTTTCACTTGTAGTCCATTTATGTTTAATGTAATTGTGCATGGGTTTAAGTCTACCATTTTTCTATATGCCTTGTATTTGTTTCATCTGTTCCTTGTTTCTTTGTTTTTTACTTTTCTTTCTTATTTTGGATTAAGTGTATTTTAGAATTGTCTTTTATGCGCTCTCTTGGCTTTTTTTTTAAAAAATAGACTTCATTTTTGAGAGGAGTTTCAGGTTCACAGCAAGATTGAGTAGAAAGCACAGAGAATTCTCATATGGCCCCTGTCCCTCCCCGCCCGCAACTTCCCCCACTACTGACATCCCATAACACTGTGATTTGTTTCTTACAGTCAGTGAACCTACACTGACACTTATTATCTCCACTGACTTTTAAACTTCCTTGTTGTTTGTTTAGTGTTTGTTTAAACTTTCTTGTTTATTTATTTGTTTAGTGTGCTCTAGAGATTGCAATATTCATCTTTAATTTATCATAGACTGCCTTGAATGGATAGTATGTAATTTCCCATATTATGTAAAAACTTTGAACAGAATAGTTTCGTTTACACTTTTCCTTCTCTTTGTGCAATTGTTGTCATATATTTTATTTCTACCTTTGTTATAAACACCACTATTCATCATTATTATTTTTGCTTTCACTAGTTGGTAGGTTTTTTGTTTTTGTTTTTGTTTTTTTTGAGATGGAATCTCACTCTGTCACCCAGGCTGGAGTGCGATGGTACAATCTCGGCTCACTGCAACCTCCACCTCCCGGGTTCAAGCGATTCTCCTGCCTCAGTCTCCTGAGTAGCTGGGATTACAGGCGTGAGCCACCACATCCGGCTAATTTTTGTATTTTTAGTAGAGACGGAGTTTTGCCATGTTGGCCAGGCTGGTCTTGAACTCCTGACCTCAGGTGACCCGCCAGCCTCGGCTTCCCAAAGTGCTGGGATTATACGCGTGAGCCACTGTGCCCAGACTTAAATAAATTTTTATAAACATCTACTTATTTTTACCATTTCTGGTGTTTTTTATTCCTTCCCAAAAATCTAAGATTCCATTTGGGTCACCTTTTTTTTTTTTTTTTTTTGAGACGGAGTCTCGCTCTGTTGCTCAGGCTGGAGTGCAGTGGCATGGTCTCGGCTCACTGCAAGCTCCACCTCCAAGGTTCACGCCATTCTCCTGCCTCAGCCTCCCGAGTAGCTGGGACTACAGGCACCTGCCACCACGCCCAGCTAATTTTTTGTATTTTTAGTAGAGATGGGGTTTCACTGTGTTAGCCAGGATGGTCTCGATCTCCTGACCTTGTGATCCACCCGCCTCGGCCTCCCAAAGTGCTGGGATTACAGGCTTGAGCCACCACACCTGGCCCATTTGGGTCACCTAAAGAACATTCTTTAGTGTTTGGTGTGTGTGTGTGTGTGTGTGTTTGACAGAGTTTTGCTCTGTCGCCCAGGCTGGAGTGCAGTAGTGCAATCACTACTCACTGCAGCCTCGACCTCCAGGGCTAAAGCGATCTTCCCACCTCAGCCTCCTGAATAGCTAGGACTACAGGCATGCGTCATCACACCTGGCTAATTTTTTAGATTCTTTGTTAAGATGAGGTTTCACTTTATTGCTCAGCCTGGTTTCGAACTCCTGGGCTCAAGTGATCCTCCCACCACGGCCTCCCAAAATGCTGGGATTACAGGCATGAGGCATGGCACCTGGCCTATCTCAATTTTTGTTTTCCTGAAAATGTCTTTATTTTACCTTGAGTTTTGAAGGATATTTTCACAGGATGAAGAATTCCACATTCCTTCAGCACTTTAAATATATCATTCTATTATCTTTGGTTTCTACAGTTTCTGATCAGAAGTCAGCCATAATTCTTATTTTTGTTCTCTTGGATGTGATGTGTCCATATTTCTCCAGCTGATTCTTAAGAATGCTTTCTTTGTCCTTAGTTTTTAGCAGTTCGACTATGATGGTCTAGGTGTAGTATTTCTGTATTTATCCAGTTTAGGATGTGCTGAGCTTTTTGAATCCGTGGGTTGCTATAGTTCATCCGTTTTGGAAAGTGGCCATTACCTCTTCCAATATTTCCTTTGTCCCATTTTCTCTCCCTTTCATTCTGCAACTCCAAATAAAAGCATATTAGCTCATTTAATATTGTCCCACGTTTTTGAATGCTTTGTTGTGTCTTATTTGATTATTCTTTCTTTCTCTGTGTGCCTCAGTTTCGATAATTTCTGTTGACTTGTCTTGAGTTCATAGATTCTTTATTCTGCCATGTCTAATATGCTATTAAGCATGTCCAAAAAATTCTTTATTTCAGATTCTGTATTTTTCAGTTCTAGAATTTCCATTTAAAAATTTTCATTTCAGCCAAGCACGGAGGCTTACACCTGTTATCCTAGCACTTTGGGAGGATTGCTTGAGACCAGGAGCTCAAGACCAGCCTGGGTAACATAGGGAGACCTTCTCTCTACAAATAAATACATATGTAATTTTCAAAATTATTTTTAAAGGTTTTCATTTCTATGTTGAATTTCCCCATCTGCTCACGTTTTGTCTCCCTTTCCACTAAATCCTTCAATATATTTATGTATTTTAATGCCTTTGTCTGCTAATTCCAACATCTGGATTATATTGACTTTGCTGCTATTGACTGCTTTTTTCTTCTTCTCTTGTCAATGGTTCATATTCCCTGCTTCTTTACATGTCTAGTAATTTTTTATTATATGCTAAACATTTTGAGTGCCTCATTGTAGAAACTCTGGGTTATGATACTATCCTCTGAAGAGTGTTAAACATTTTTTTCTGGCAGTTAACTAACTGGTGGATTGTCTTGATTTTGTTAAAGATTGATTTTAGACTTCGTTAGGGTGGGTCTATTTCAGTTTTACTCACAGTTTTAATAGGAAGCCCTTACTCTTAAGGTATGATCTTTACTTCTGAATGGTAGCCTTTCTGGATTTCTCTGTGGTTCCCTCCTTTTTGGTAACCTGCCCACAAATTCTAGCTGTTTTTGCTGCCCTGAACCCTGAGCTTCCTTTTCTCCACCCAGAGAGACTGTGACTCTCTGCTTGTAATCCTCTTCCTGGTACCACAGTTTGAAAATTACCCCAAGGCAGAAAGTCAAGGGGGATGTGTAGTTCAGCCTTTTGTGTTTCCCTTTTTAAAGGATTGTAGCATGGCAATGCCTGCAGTCTAATGCCTAATAATTGTTTCATATATTTTGACCATTTTTGCAGTTATTTGTGACAGGCAGATTTGTCCAGTACCAGCTACTCTGCCATGGATAGAACCAGAAATTTCTCCTTTTCTCTGAGCTCTTTCCAATTAAGCTTTCATCCCCACAACCTCACCCTTTCCAGATAATCAATGACATTCATATTTCAAACTCTAATCTTCATGATAAGGCCTTATCTAATCTGAATAAAAGCTGTATTTGTCATGATTGAGCACTCTCTCTCTTTTTTTTTTTTTTTGAGATGGAATCTCATTCTGTCACCCAGGCTGGAGTGCAGTGGCACAATCTTGGCTCACTGCAACCTCTGCCTCCTGGGTTCAGGTGATTCTCCTGCCTCAGCCTCCTGAGTAGCTGGGACCACAGGTGCGTGCCACCACGCCCGGCTAATTTTTTGTACTTTTAGTAGAGTTGGGTTTTCACCATGTTAGCCAGGATGGTCTCGATCTCCTGGCCTCGTGATCTGCCCACCTTGGCCTCCCAAAGTGCTGGGATTACAGGCGTGAGCCACCGTGCCCAGCCACTCTCTCCTTCTTGAAAGTTTTTTTTTTTTTTTTTTTTACTTTGTTTCCAGAAAACCCAATTCCTTCCTTTTCCTCCTACTTCACTCGTTATTCTTTGTTCTCATCTTCCTGGCCTCCAAATGTTGGAGAGGCGCAGCATTCACTGTAAGACCTCTTCCTTTCTTCAGCCAAACTCTCCTTGGTTATCTCTCTGAGTCCTATGGCTTTAAATATCATCTGTATATGGGCAGGTCTCATAGTCTTATCTCCAGCCTGAATTTCTGCCCTGAAATTCAAACTCAGAGCTCCATCTGCCTCTCAATGTCTCCATTTAGAAGCCTAAAAAGCATGCCTTACTTAACATGTCCAAAACTGACCAAGCCTGCCTCTCCTTTGGTCTTACCCATCTTAATAAATAACTCCATTTTCCCAGTTGCTCAAGCCAACCATTTTGGAATCATCCCGGAAACTTCTCTTTTATTCGAACCCCATATCCAATCCATCAGAAAATCCTGTTGGCCCGACCTTGGAAAGCTACCCCACCATCATCTCCCTCCTGGATTATTACTATAGCATTCTCAATGCTTCCTTGCTTCCTCCCTTGCCTCCTGTGCCAGCTGAGACCACTGCAGAATGTAGATGAGCTGTATCCTCTGACAGATACAGAGATTGCAGAGAGGTTAGCAGACGGGCTGATTACAAGCTGTGGGTGGGATCAGGGGTACCAACAAGAGACGGTGATGTATCCTCTTACCATCCCTAAGATGGGTGAGAGTCAAAGCTGCCGGCCCCCTGATGGGAGCCATAGCCTTTGGTAGAAAAAGTCAGCTACTTCCAAACTACAGCCTAGTGGAGACAGAGAGCCAGGGAAATCAATACCCTCCCCTCTCCTCTTGCCTTCTGATCTCCTGCTCTGTCTCCCACTGGCTGAGCCTAACTGGAAGCTGGAGGGTTGGGGAGCCCACTGATATAGTCCACAGAGGGCAGCCTCCCAGGGCAGAGAGCAGGGTGAACAAAGGGAGAGTAAATTTAGAAGGCAAATGGTGAATATCCCAAACCCCTCTGCTTGCCCACAGCTGCACACACCATCCATGGCCCAGTCTTCATGTAGCTGCCAGAGTGATCTATGCACTACTGGGGACCAGAGGTGAGGGGTGGGGTCACAGGATGGATGGAGCCTGGATCTATGGGACACTAAAGGGAGGAGGGCTGCCTGCCCACCAGGAATGCTGATCTTTCCTTAAGAGAGCAAGATAAAAACCTCTATTGTGTTTGAGTTACTAAATGTTTGGGAGTCTATTACAGTTTAGCCACTTATCTTAGACACATGTAAAGCAAGGGTAATAGTTATATCATCCCTACAGGGCTATCAGGGGAATTAAATAAGCTATAATTGCTTAGAACAATGCTTGGCATAAGTTCTTAAGCAATGGTAACAATTATTATTATTATTACTATTATTATTGAGACAGTCTCAGTCTGTCTCCCAGTCTGGAGTGCAGTGGTGCAATCTCAGCTCATTGCAACCTCTGCTTCCTGTGCTCAAGTGATCTTCCCACCTCAGCCTCCCGAGTAGCTGGGACTACAGGCGCACATCACCATGCCTGGCTAATTTTTTGTAGAGACAGGGTTTTGCCATGTTGCCCAGGCTGGTCTTGAACTCCTGGCAGATCCTCAAGTGATCTCCCTGCCTTGGCCTCACAAAGTGCTGGAATTACAGGTGTGAGTCACTGCACCTGGTCCAATTATTATTTTTATTTAATATGTAAAATTAATATGAAAGCATACTATTAATTATGTTTTTGCGAATGCCTTGTTATAGACTTTGAGGGGTTCTTCCAGAGAGTTGAAGAATTGTGGAGTGTGTGTGTGTGTGTGTGTGTGTGTGTGTGTATACGTATATATATATATATATAGAGAGAGAATTCCAGCCACCTCACCCCACACCCCAAGAGGCTGCTGATCCACTTGCCCTCCAGGCAGAGTGCCCAGGAGAAAAGAGAGCTGGTTCCTGACTTGCTTTAGGATGGGGCAGACGTTCCTCTGTGCCATGTTCCAGGCCAAAACCTTATGAAGGCCTAGCACCTTCACTCATGTGCTTTTGGGAGCCCCAAGTCACTGAATAGTCTGGCTACCCTGCAGGACAGACCACATGGAGAGGCCATGTAAGACAGGGAGAGAGGCCCCGAGACTCCACAGGGACAGAGAGACAGGCACAGCCATCCTCGTGAACCGGGTGTCCCAGCCTTCTGGGTGTCCCCACAAAGTTGCCACATGCCTGAGCCATGTTGAACCCTTCAGCCCAGAAGAGCCCCAGCAAACAGCCCCTCCAGCCACCACCCCAGCAGATGATGGAGCAGATGATTCACCTAGCTGAGCCCTGTCCACCCTCAGGTTCAAACAAGATCATCAAATGGCTGGGTGTTTTTTTGTTTGGTTGGTTTGGTTTGTTTTTTTGAGAGAGGGTCTTGCTCTGTGGCCCAGGCTAGAGTGCAAGTGACTCAGTGCAGCCTTGAACTCCTGGACTCAAGTGATCTTCCTGCCTCAGCCTCCTGAGTGGCTGGGACTACAGGTGTGCCCCATTAATCCAGCTAATTTTTATATTTTTTGATAGAGGTGGGATCTCACTATGTTGGCCAGGCTGGTCTCGAACTCCTGACCTCAAGCAATCCTCCCACTTTGGTCTCTCAAAGTGCTAGTTTTACAGGCGTGAGTCACCATGCCTGGAGATAATTGTTTTAAGCCATAAAGTTTTGGGGTGGTTTGTGACGTTGCCACAACAGCAAGCCAAGCCTGCCCGTGTGAGCAGGAGGTGGGTGGGTACTTGCTGCTTTGAATTTCCCTTCCAGTTGGGGGAGCTGGAAATTCAAAGTCGCAAGTACCCACCCCACCCGCTGCTCACATACGCAGGCTTGGGAAGGAACGGAACACCAAGGGCCGGCTGCTTGGGTGTGTTGCAACCAGACGCCCGCAGGCCTTGGATGGATGGAATTCTCCAGGCATCCGTGGTGGGGGGACCGGCTCCTGCCCCCTTGGCCGAGAGGGCTGAGCTCACTCAGCGTCTCCATTCCTCTTCTTGATTGGCACTTTAATGAGGGCAGAAGGGGCTGACCCCCTGCCAGGGGGCCGGTTCATGCCCCGTTTATCTCACAGCCCGAGTCAGACTAAAACAACACCGCAGGCCGAGCGGCCAGGAGCCAGCAGGGCCGGGAGCCCCCGCCCTCGGTGATGGATTGAGTGACTGCGGCGAGTTGGCAGCTGAAGTGTGTGGTGGCCGCACCGTCCTGTCAGCCTGCAACAAAGGAGGCCGGCCTGGCCCGGCCCTCACGCCAAACGGCTCCCCTCCCAGGGACAGCTCCGAGGGCCGCCTTTCCCTCCACCCTCCCCCGACTCCAACGCCAAGTTCCCAGAGGCAGGCTGAGGCCAGAGCCCAGTTTTCGGGGAGGGGCACTGTCCTGGGGTCCTGGGTGCGGTGCATGGGGGTGGGAAATCCTGGGCTTGCAGGCGGAGCTGGTGCTGAGAACGTCCTCTTGGGCTCCTGGCTTCAGGGCCCAGCACTGGACCCTTCCTGACGGTGCAGAGGAGGGGCTCCCTGGTCCAGCAACCCCTGAAGGATCCCAGCTGGGCCTTTTACTTGCTGTGCAACCTTGAGTGAGTTTGTCAACCTCTCTGAACCTCTCCTCATCTGTCAGAGGCGAATCCTGCTTATAACTACATCCCTGGGTTCTTTTGAGGATGAAATGAGACTTGCTGGCAGAGCCTCCCTTCCAGAAAGCAGGCTCCTACACGTGAGGCCTCGGTTTACCTGGGCGGCACTGACCACCTCCCCAGTACCCCTGCCTGGGTTGAATGACTCTGAGAGGAGCCACTGGTGGTAAAGAAAGAACCCCCCAACTCCCGCTGTCAGGAATTGTCACCAGCTGCCACCATAAGTACCACAGCGCTGCAGCTTAGGGGTAGACCCCTTTTTACACATGGAGAAACTGAAGCTCAGAGACGTAAATGTGCCCAGTGTCCTGCAGAGAGTGAGACAGGTCAGGGACGCCAACCCAGAGCTGCCTGGCTCCGAAGTCTATGCGGCTGCTCCCAAGGCCCTGAGCTGTGGGCTGGAATTTCCCTGTAAGGACAGGGTCGTAAGTGACAGCCCCCAGTGCTCGCAGAGGCAAAGGGCCAGAGCCTGGTTTGCAACGTGCGCCTCGCCAGCCATGAAGTGCTCCGGGGGGCAGCCTTTCCCATGCCTTCCTGGGGCCACAGAGTGCAGTTGAGCTCAGCAGCTTGGAGGAGGTGCAGGGGGCCGGCCTCAGCCCCTGGGTCTCCAGGTGTGGGGACCTACATCAGGAACAGGACAGTCTTTGCAGTCCCAGCTGCTCTGTCCCCAGAGCTGGGGAGGGGAGAGGACAGAGCTGGACAAATGGCTCATCAGATCCCAGAGAGCCCTGGAAGGGGAGGAAGGGGCCTTCCCGGGCCTTGTCTGGACAGCTCAGTCCTCCCAGGAGGGGAAGAAACCAGCCTCCGCTTGCAGATTTCACCTCCCTGTGAACTCCCAAAGGGCGGGAGGCCAAGCCGCAGCTGAGGTCAGAGAAAGTAGCAGGGTGACCGTGGGGCTCCACGTGGCCCTCCCTCACTCTCTGCCACGGGCCCTCCAAAAACAGGCTTCTGCCCCTCAGCGCCTCCAACAGCCTTTCCCCACCACCAGACAAAAGATGAGCTGAGCTGCCCAGCTGGTGGATCAGGGCTCTGAGGGTGGGCCAAACCAGTAGAGGCTTCCCCCAAACTCTGATTCACCAGACGAGGAGAAACCCAGCCTTTTGGCCCCAAGAATCCCGGAGCCCCACCCTGGATCCAGCCCTGAGTGGGCCCTTAAAACTGTTTCCTCCCACCCCAAGTGCTTTGCATCTATTATTCCCTTTGTGTCAAAAAGTCTTGTCCCCATTTGCCCGGTTAATTCTAAGTCAGCCATCAGAGCTCATGACACAGGTCGCTTCCTCAGGAAAGCCTTCCGTGACTGACACCCCTCCTGGCAGACCCCTGGTCAGAATAAGTCCCTCCCTGTACCGTAGTCCACATGGCTCTGCCAGCCCTTCCTTTGCAGCTTTGCGCATGTTAAATGTCATGTTTCGTGGATTTGTGTTGATGATAAGCTCCCGATGCAGAGATGGTAGGGACCATCTCTGCTCACCTGTCTGTCCCCAGGCCCAGAAGACAGCCTGGCACACGGCAGGTGCCTGATGAGCACTTGTGGACTGGATGGCATTGGCCAGTGTGCATCTCCCAGGAACTCTGCTGTGAACTCCGCTTGGGCAGGGACATGTCTGTTTTGTTCACCATTTTGTCCCCAAAATTCAAAGTCTTGCACCTAGAACACTCTTGTTGGATATTTGATAATGAGTGAGTTTGCTGCAAAAGGAAAAAAAGCAAGAACAATAACAATTACCACCATAAAATAAGAAAACGGACCCAGAATAGAATTTGAGGCAAGAGACCCTCTGAATGAGGAGATTCTAAGTCCTTTCATTCCAGAAGAATTATTCTGTGTGCTTCAGTGAGCCAAATCCCCAGGGAACAAATGACATCAGGGAAAGCTGCCTGAGCCCAGGACAAAATCAACTAAATTGCTCCAACTGGTAAACCTCCTGGCTCTCATTTCAGCCCACTGAGTCTTAGAGAGTTGGTGGCGGAGGGTGGGGGGGGGGTGGGGGGGTAGAACATAGAACAGCAGGAGTGTGACTCTAATGTAACCCAGGACATGAAATGTTTCCAATATTCTAAATTTTGTGGACAAAGTAAAATGTCAGGAAACAGGAAGCAAAAGAGTGGCTACAATATATAAAGAATTCATTAAAATAAACAAGAAAAACATTGAGTTTAATGTAGATGAACAGAGGACGTGAAAGAATCACTTACTTATGAAGAAACTAGAGTTGGGCAGTCAGCATTCATTGAATGCTTATCTGTATTAGACACTGAAGTAAGTTTTACATCTCACTTCATTAGCACAGGGAATATAGCAAGAAAATCCAACCAAATGGCCAAGCACAGTGGCTCCCACCTATAATACCAGCACTTTGGGAGGCCAAGGTGGGAGAATTACTCGAGCCCAAGAGTTCAAGAGAAGCCTGAGCAGCATAGCGAGATCTCATCTCTACAGATAAAATAATTGGCTAGGGATGGTGGCACTCACCAGTGGTTCCGGCTACTGGGGAGGCTGAGGTGGGAGGATCATTTGAGTCCAGGAGGTCGAGGCTGCAGTGAGCCATCCAGGATAATGCCACCACACTTCAGCCTGGGCGACAGAGATCCTGTCAAAAAAAAAAAGAAAGAAAGAAAGAAAAAAAGAAAAAGAAAGAAAGAAGAAAGAAAGAAAGAAAGAAAGAAAATCCAACCAACAAATGTACGTTTCTAATTTTTTTCTATATTATTTACAAAGTTCTATAATCCTTTTGTTTGTCCCAAGAAAATTCCTGCATTCCTGTCTTAATTAAATCTCTCCAACCAACCAGTTTTCTGCAGAATATAATTCATTCATTCAGGTATGAAATGATGAAAACTGTTTACATAGCCACAACCCTGATAACTACGTCTGGGATGAAATTAATTTATTTCTGAGGCATCTGGGTTCCGCAGACGACATAATTACTATTGGACATTCAAGCTACTCCTAAGACTCATTTAGGGTAGTTCTGAGACACACTGGCAATATGGAAATAGGTCGTAAGTTCTTGGGGCAAAGACCATGTTTTGATTTTGCTATTCTGAAAGTACCGCATGTATCTAAAGCTCCTATAAATAAACAAATAAAGATCAAATGATTGGTTGAATTGGACAAAAAGAAAAACTTACCAGCTGGAAATGGCATTATTCCCAGTTTATATCTGACCCGGTTGGGGCTCAGAGGTTAATTAACATGGCAAGCTCACGTGCTCTGAGTTCACGTGATTGTCCTCACTCATCATCAAAGAGGGGGAAACTAAGGCAGTATTAAGAGGCTATTTTATATTTACAAAATGAATTTAAAAAAAGGTTTTTTTCTTTGAGACAAGGTCTCGCTCTGGCACCCAGATTGGAGTCCAGTGGTGTGATCATGGCTTAGTGCAATCTGCCCATCTCAGTGGGACCACGGGTGGAACTGCCCGCATGTGCCACCATGACCGGCTGATTTTAATTTTTTTTGGTAGAAAAAGGGCCTCCCTATCTCCCTATGTTGACCAGACTTGTCTTAAACTCCTGGGCTCAAGTGATCCTCCTGCCTCAGCCTCCCAAAGTGCAGGTATTACAGGCATGAGCCACTGCACCAGGAAAAGAAAAGTGTTCTTAAGGTCACACCCAGGATTCTGAAGCATGCAGAGAAATTCAGGTACTCGCTCTGCTGTTGAAGGTATTGCAAATTGCTGTCGTACTTAGAAATTAACTCACACCCAGAGAAAGAAAGTCATAAAACGATGTTTCCATCCCAGTAATTCTCTATTGGAATTCATCCCAAGGAAAAGGTTTATGAGATGCAAAAGGCCAGAACCATTCAAACATGCACGGCTGCATTATTGTCAGCGGAAAAAACTGGAAACAACCTAAACACCCACTATCAAAAAAACTTTCCAAAAATACGGTAAAACCCCACGAAGGAATAGTAGAAAACTATTAAAATGATATTTAAAAGGAGAAATTTAAAGATTATGCAGAAATACAAAAACATCTGTGAAAGCGTTAAGCAAAAAATCATAAATTATAAAAACGATTGAAAAAATTGGGTACTTGGTGAGTGCCCAATTTTTTTTTAAATTTTTTTCCTTTCTTGTCACGATATCATCTTTGTAATAATACTGATTAAATATTTTAAAACAATGAGCCCATGGACGGACTATCTGCTCTGGGAAGCCCCTGGCTGGGGAACTGTGGGAAAGACAGGAAGCGGAAAGGTCATGGTCCCTGGGGGAAATCCCACCGCGGGTGGGCACAGCTTCAGGAAGAACCTGTTTCTCTGGGGAACAGGATGGTGATGACCACAGTGACCCATTTTTAAAGTAGTCAGCTCTCTTTGAAGGATCACATAAGTTTAACTTGTGATCCCTTCCTTCCTCCCTTCATTCATTCAACACATCTGAATGGAGCGCTTCCTCTGTGACAGACACAGGTTTAATGAGGTAGTTGGGGAAAACAAACCACCTCGATGCAGCGAAATCTCAGCCTAGATCTGAATGCATGTTGGCATTATTTTAATTTAAAAAAATAATTATGTATCAGACAGGCACCCTGGCTCACGCCTGTAATCCCAGCACTTTGGGAGGCCGAGGCGGGCGGATCACCAGAGGTCAGGAGTTTGAGACCAGCCTGGCCAACATGGAGACACCCCGTCTCTACTAAAGATACAAAAATTAGCCCGTCATGGTGGCAAGCGCCTGTAATCCCAGCTACTCGGGAGGCTGAGGCAGGAGAATCGCTTGAACCCGGAAGGTGGAGGTTGTAATCAGCTGAGATTGTGCCACTGCACTCCAGCCTGGGGGACAAGAGTGAGACTTCGTCTCAAAAAACAAAATAAAAATAAAAATAATTATGTATCATTTTTATTTATTTATTTTGAGATGGGATCTCACTCAGTCGCCCAGGCAGTGGCACAGTCTTAGCTCACTGCAACCTCCGCCTCTGGTGCTTAAGCGATCTTCCTCCCTCAGCCTTAGCCTCCCGAGTAGCTGGGACTACAGGCGCCTGCCACCATGCTGGGCTAATTTTTATACTTATTTATTTATTTATTTATTTATTTAGAGATGGAATCTTGCTCTGTCACCAGGCTGGAGTGCAGTGGCACAATCTTGGCTCACTGCAACCTCCAACTCCCTGGTTGAAGTGATTCTCCTGCCTCAGCCTCCTGAATAGCTGAGATTACAGGCATGCGCCACCATGCCCAGCTAATTTTTGTATTTCTAGTAGAGATGGGGTTTCACCACGTTGGCCAGGATGGTCTCGATCTCCTGACCTCATGATCTGCCTGCCTCAGCCTCCCAAAGTGCTGGGATTACAGGAATGAGCCACCGCGCCAGGCCAGTTTTTGTAGGGACGGGATTTCAGCATGTTGCCTACGCTGGTCTTGAACCCTTGGACTCAAGCCTCCCAAAATGTTGGGATTACAGGCGTGAGCCACCACGCCTTGCTGTATCATTTTTACAATTAGAAAACATAGAGCTATGGCCCAGCACTTTGGGACACCGAGGCGGGTGGACTGCCTGAGGTCAGGAGTTTGAGACCAGCCTGGCCAACATGGCTAAACCCTGACTCTACTAAAAAAATATAAAAATTAGCCAGGCAGGGTGGCATGCCCCTGTAATCCCAGCTACTCCCGAGGCTGAGGCAGGAGAATCTCTTGAACCTGGGAGGCAGAGGTTGCAGTGAGCCGAGATCACGCCATTGCACTCCAGCCTGGGCCACAGAGACAGACTATGTCTCAAAACAACAACAACAACAACAACAACAACAAAGAAAGAAAGAAAACATAGAGCTAATTGCATGTTAGTAAACAATGGTGATGGTTTATGGAGTCCCAGAAAGATTCCCTGAAGTCAGATACCTCTTCATAGGAGAGCCAGAGCCTCATCCTTTCCACCCTGGGCCCAAGTTCCCCATCTCCCTGGCCATAGCCTATGATGATGGGGTAATGACCACAGGGTTCATCCCGTTAGGTCCCCATCCAGGAGCTGGCAGGCTCCTGAGCCCGGGAGGATGGGGTAGGAGGGTGTGGCTAGTCTGCGCAGCGGAGCCCCACTCTTACGAGCACAACTCAAGGGATCGTGTTCTTGACATGACTGGCCCTAAACTGGGTCCATTTGTTTCATGGGAAAGATGGCTCTGGGTCCAGCAGAGGAGCAGGCAGCCTGTGGGTCCCCAGTCCCAGAATATAGACCTCGGGGGTCTATATCTCACCAGGGATGGTCCGATCCTCCCTTCCTACAGAGACCTCAGGCCTGTCAGCACCAAACGCCTCCCCAGGGAGAGAAGAAAGTTACAGATGGCAGGGACAAAGCATTCGGGTTTTCATTTCCTCCACGGGGTGTTGGCCACATTGGAACGTCTGTGACTGCGAGAACGGGGGCCAAATGCTCCCACGTGCTTGCCAAGCTGCGAGTACAATTCCTCCTCCTCCACCCTCTCCCCGGGGGATGCTCGCTTCCCAAGCAGCTGCATTTTTTTTTCCTCCTCCTCAGTTCTGGAGGTTGATACTGAGTTCCCATTTTACAGAAACCCAAACTGAGACTGCAGGGCCTGAAGCCAGGATGGGAAATGACAGAGCCAGGACTGGCTCCCAGTGACGAGCCTCCCAGAAGGCTCGTCTGTCCTGGGTCCTCCCTGTGGTGGACAGGATCAGAGGGTGCCCTCATTAGGGAGATGGGGTCGCCTCAATTCAACAACAGGAGGACAATCTACCAAGAAGCCCAAGGGTGAATCTCAGCTCATGACCTTGGCGTGGCCCCTGCTACTTCCTGGCCCGTAACACTGCCCCGCGGCCCTGTGCTTCTGCCCAGCTCTTGACCTCAGCTCACACCACTCTCCTTACACAGGTGTCCCTCCTGTCATTCGGACCTCAGCTCAAAGGCCACCTCCTCTGAGAGGCCTGTGCTGACAGCCCCCACCAAAGCTGCCCTCCAAGGATTCCATCCACCTGGCATTTGCCCTGTGGGTGGTCTGTGCCCACATCTGTCTGCCCACCTCCTGCCCCCTGTCACTCTCCCCTCTGTGGACGCAGGCACCAGCCCAGTGCTCAGCATGCCACAGCCACCCAGTGCCGTGGAGTGAAGGGACATCAGGCCACTCGCAGGGCCCCAGGGCATCCTCTTGTGCCCGCCTGGGTCACCCTTCACCCTGGCCGAGCTCCACGTGGATTTGGGCCCTGCATCTTCTTGGGGAACCATCTGAGGATCTGAGCTGGGCAGGCAGCAGCGGAGGAGATTGGCAGAGGAAGGCGGCGGGAGGCCGGGGCCTGTGACCAGACCGCCATGTCTCGTCCTGCTCTCCTGCTGACCCTCCTTCCTGGGGGGACCAGACACTTCCACTGTCTCCCCCTAAGCCCATAAGCCACCCACTCCGTGGCTACCTAGAGGTTTCTGTCCGTGATGTCTGGTCCAGGTGGGCTCCAGTGAGTGAGGGACAAACCTTTGGGGCAGGAGCCTGGGGCATGGCCTTTGCCCGGGAGTCCCTGAACCCACTTTTCCAGAGGGAGGGGCTCTTCCCTTCTTCCCTGAAGGTGGAGCTGGCCCCTAAGGGGTGGCTCAGGTTGGAAACAAGCAAAGAGAAGAAGGGTTGGGTGAGAGGGTCACGCCTGGGAGAAGCCCCAGAGCACCAGGGCCAACTTCAGATGGAATGACCCTGGCCCCCCCACAAGGGTCCCCTGTCCCTGTCAAGGGCAGATGCTGGGGTTCGCCAGGGTTGTGTGACCGGCCAAGGTGAGGGCATTCGAGAGGGAGGGAGGGAGGGAGGGAGGAAGCTTGGCCACCCTGCCCAAGTGTGGACCTCAGGCTGGGCCAAGCCCTGAGCTTCCAGGTGAAGTCACGAGAGCTCCTTGCTGGGCCCTTGGCTGGGGAGTCTGTCCCGAGCCCTCCATCCTCAGCCTCACCTGGGCTGGCAGTGGGGGAAGAGGCAGGTGACAACCCCCCCGAGAGGTGACAGCCCTGGGGCGGGAGCCGCCGCCACCTGAGAGTGGGTGAGGAGCAGGTTAGCTGGGTGAAAAGTTCACAGTGAGGGGAGCTGTCTGTTCCCTCGCTTAATTTATCCACTATTTGGCTAACCTTGCTCTGAACCCAGGCCCTGAGACCCCTCTCCCTTCTCCCCCGCCTCCCCACTGGGCTTCCGAGCCCCGCCACCAGACCTCCCGCCCAAGCCCCGAGGCAGGGACGTGCTGGCCTTGAAGAGGCCTGGGGCCCGGGCGCCGGGAGAGGATGGCTACATGGCTGTGGACAGTTATTTATGACCGCAGTCTTCCCATCTTCAGTAACCAAAATAAAGTCCGGTTGCCGGCGAGGTGCAGGCCCCCGAACGCCAGACATCCACCAGCCAGCCTCGGAAGGCGCCCCGCCCGCCCGCCTTCGCCAAACACACAACTGCTCGGGAGACAGTGGCCTTTCCTGTGGGGGCCATCTGTCATCCTGGCTTTGGGCGGGAGCCAGACACATGGACCAGCCGGCCTCGGAAGGGAGGCCGGCCTCCTTCCCTGGCCCTGGGGTGGCCTCCGGGCCTTCGGTCTGCCTCTGATGGCTCAGGGTCTGATCTCCGAAGACCCTTCCTCGCCTCGGTCTCCCTTTCCCTTTGACAGATGTGGCAAGGCTGTGGAGAGAGGGAGTTCAGAGGGATTCGGGTTGGGGGTGGAGGGCAGAGGACAGTCGTGGCCATAGTGACAGTGCCACGGACCACGCGGGATCCCAGGTTGTGCAAAAGGCCTGGCACATGTGACTTCCATCATCCATGAAGCAGCTCGGTCTTCCAGCCTGGGAGACGCGGCTGGGGGTGGCGGGGAGTTACTTCCTTACTTCTCCAAGCTGGTGGTGACCGAACAACCCAGGTCACTCTGACCCCAAAGCCAGCGCTCTCAGCCCCTGGACTCTCTTTCCCATTCTCACTTTTCATTCTTTCATTGAAATCCCTTTTTGGCAACTATAAAAGCCATTTGTGTTGGCAGCAGCCAGTGGAAACACAAAGATAGACAAAGAGTGAATCATCCCAGCCGCAGCCCCGCCCCCCATCTCTCAGGTGACCTTTTCTCCACAGTCTCCGCACTCACAAATGCACACAAGCGTGTGGACACCTGGGCGTGTGTGTCAGCAGGGAATCGCTTGTTTTGACAATAATAGGATCCCCACCACACATTCCTCCGCAGCTGTTTACTAACCATGCCGCGCGGGGCAGCCCCGGCTCCAACATATCTGAGTCATTCTTGTTCATAGCTGCACGAGATTCCTAATCTGGGATTAATCGCGGTTAATATCACTTGCTTACTTTTTTTTTTGTTTTTTTGAGACAGGGTCTTGCCTTGTCATCCAGGCTGGAGTGCAGTGGTGCCATCATAGCTCACTGCAGGCTTGACCTCCCGGGCTCAAACGACCTTCCCACCTCAGCCTCCTGAGTAGCAGGGACTACAGATGCTCATCCTTACGCCCTGCTAATTTTTAATTTTTTTTTTTTTTTTTTTGTAGAGACGAGGTCCCACTATGTTGCCCAGGCTGGTCTTGAACTCCTTTTTTTAGAACCAGCCGCAGCCCCTCAGCCACCATTTTTCTCCCTGTGGCTGGGGAGTGGTGGAGCATGGCTAATTCCACTCCTGCAAGGAAGGGCAGAGCCAGAGACAGATGGGGTTGACCCTGAGGGTTCCCCGTCCCTGACCCAGGGCCGCCTGTGATGGACTGCCAGACAGAACTGGTCAGCTGCCGACACCACACTGCCAGGTGCCCACCAGGACACCCACCGACTGCCAGTCAGGAGGGGCCAGCAGTCAGGAGGGGTCTTAAGCAATCCTCCCACCTTGGCCTCCCAAAGTGTTGGGATTACAGGCGTGAGCCACCGCTCCTGGCCACTTGCTTGCTTTTGTAATGGGGTAGGCCCCACATACAGAGCAGAGTTCTGAAGTGTACAGCTCAGTCAGTGTCACGTGTGTGTGGCCACCCCTCAGATCATGACACCCAACATTTCCTGCCCCCAGAGGTTTTCCCCCCAACCATAGCAGCCCTAAAGGTGGCCACTCGGGTTACCTCGATCTCACAGATGAGTTGCACTTGTCTTTGAACCTCATCATACAGAAGACAGTCTTTTGTATCTGGCTCCCTTTACTCAATGTTTTGTTTGTGTCACCCGTGTTACTGCATGTGGCCGGGAGGTGTTCATTTTCATTGCTGTGTAGTATTCCATTGTATGAGTACCTACCATAAGTCATCCATACTCCTAACTGAGGCAAATTTGCATCGTTTTCTTGTTTCTTTTTCAACACAAATGATGCTGCCATGAGCATTGGTCCGCATTCCCCTTTGAGTGCTAGCACTTTTATACATAAAGGAGAGATTCCTGGCTGGATTTCCTGGCTCACACCTGCAATCCCAGCACTTTGAGAGGCCGAGGCAGGTGGATCACCTGAGGTCAGGAGTTTGAGATCAGCCTGACCAATATGGTGAAACCCCGTCTCTACTAAAAATACAAAAAATTAGCTGGGCGTGGTGGCGGGTGCCTGTAATCCCAACTATTCGGGAGGCTGAGAGAGGAGAATTGCTTGAACCCGGGAGGCAGAAGTTGCAGTGAGCTGAGATCAAGCCATTGCACTCTAGCCTGGGTGACAGAGCGAGACTCTGTCTCAAAAAAAAAAAAAAAAAAAAGGGAGAGACTCCATCTTCCCATGTGTTAATGAGAATGAAATTTTTTCTTTAATACTTGTCCAGAAAGATAATGTTTCTTCCACTCTGGAAAATCACCCAGCAAAACTTATGGACCCTCATTGGCTGGACCAGGTCAGAAAGAGTCTTTTAGGCCTTGCTGAAGAGTCACATAAGATTTATCCTGTGGGCAATGGGGAGCCATTGAAGGTTCTACACAGAAGATGGCATGGTCAGATCTGTGCTCTGGAAAGGACTCCCTGGCTCTGTGGTGGGGGACTCAGAGTCCATGGAGTGGGACACTGCAGACATTTAAGAGACTGTCCAAAAGTGCAGGTGAGACAGAGCGGGGGGGAGAGCCAGGGAAGAGGAAGGGGAAGAACTGTCAGGACTTCCTGAGAGATCAGCCAAAGGCACAGCTCAGGGGAGGAAGAGCTGAGAAAAGGATGGTGGTGTCCAGGGATCTTGTTCCTGCCTCCCCTGGGGACCCAGGTCCCAGCAGGGCAGCCTCATCTCAGGATCCCAGCCCTGGAAACACAGGTGGCAGGGGCCAGGTCCCGCTCCACTCTTCCACGCTGGGTCTGGGTGCTGGCTGCTCCCTGAATCCTGACTTCTTCATCAGGCAGGGGCCACAGCCCCACCTCCCAGGAGTGACGTAGGAGGAACCACACAATGCAAACTCAGCAACGCCCTGGAAGCGTCACAGCATGATGGAAGCACGTGGCATTATCACGGCGACGTTCGGCTCTTTGAGGACTGGGGCCTGGAGCTCCTCCGCTTGTCCAGAACTCCACGACACACACTGGCCCTCAGCCTTCTGCCCTGTCCTTGTAGCAGGAGGATGACCTGCTGCTCTCCCCATCCTACCCTGGCCCTGCGCCAGCACCCCACCCTCAGCCTCCCTGTAGCAGGAGGATGACCTGCTGCTCTCCCCATCCTACCTGGCCCTGGGCCAGCACCCCACCCTCAGCCTCCCTGTAGCAGGGGGATGACCTACTGCTCCCCGCGTCCTACCCTAGCCCTGCGCCAGCACCCCACCCTCCCATTGCCCACCAGGCTGCCCTGTCAGCCCCTCCCAGCCCAGGCACAGGGACCCATTCTTTTTCCTAAGGGGCTTTCTTGGCCTGGGGGGCTGGCACAAGGCACAAAGCACTAATGAGGTGGGCAGCCGCCCCACGGCGCCTGCACAGAGGGGCCAGCCTTCTTCTTCAGCGACCAGGCCCCCACCCCGGACCTGTTCACTCCGCTCAGATCTGCCCACACCTTACAGTGACCCGTCCCGCCCTGGGCTTTGGGCAGGAGCCAGACACACGGAAGGGAGGCCGGCCTCCTTCCCTGGCCTTGGGGTGGCCTCCGGGCCTTCGGTCTGCCTCTGATGGCTCAGTGTCTGATCTCCGAAGTGTTGGAAGTGTTGGCCACCTTGTCTCTTGTCTGGATGATGGACGGGCTCCCTGCTTCCACCTGCGTCCTCCACAGTCCGGCTGTCTGCAACTGGAATGCCCTTTCTCAAATGCAGGCCTCATCATGGCTCCTCCCTGCTCTGGCACCTTCTCCCTCGGGAAAAGATCCGCGATCCCTACAAGGGCCATTATGTGCTCTTCAATGTGGCCTCTCCCGAGCCCGGAGCCCTGGCGCTCATGCCCTCACTGCAGCTGCTCACTGCCTTCCATTGCCTGGAACACCCTCCCCTCCCCAGTCTTGCCTTCGTGCTGGCTCACATATCACTTCCCACAAGGCCTCTCCACCCCATCTAATACGCACCATGGCCCCCTCCACAATCTGCTGAAAACTCAGTGCAACGAGCCCCTGCCCAAGTTCACGGCCACATCCCCACTGCCTGACCTACAGTTGGCCTTTAAGAACTATTTGTTGGAAGCAGAGTGACACTGAATGAGCAGGGACAAACCAGGCACCCATTCCAACATTTCCCGAATTCCTCCACCCCAGGGCCACTGGCTCCAGCTCCCAGAGGGCACTGCTGGCCCCAAATGGCCTCTTGCTGTGGCAGGACAGGGGCTCCTGCTACCCCTTGAGGACAAAAGGCTTTTAGAACCAGCCCCAGCCCCCCAGAGGCCATTTTTCTCCCCCTGGCTGGGGAGCGGTGGAGCAGGGCTAATTCCACTCCTGCAAGGAAGGGCAGAGACAGACGGGGTTGATCCCAGGGGTTCCCTGTCCCTGCCCCAGGGCAGCCCATGATGGACTGCCAGACAGGACTGGTCAGCTGCCAACAGCACACTGCCAGCTGCCCACCAGGACGCCCACTGACTGCCAGTCAGGAGGGGCCAGCAGTCAGGAGGGGGCCGCCAAATACCTGTCACTGTGCTGGCCAACTGTCAATCAGGACAGGACAGAGACCCAGGAGCTCAGGGCTGCCTGTCAGGGCACAGGCCAGCTGTCACTCAGAAAGGCCCAGGAGCAAGTCAAGGAGTCTACCAATGGCCATTTCTGGTGACAGCTATTGCTTTTGGTGCCCAGCATCCTCTCACTCTTCCCCTGGCAAGGGCACCCCATTGGGCTTCCAGGGAACCTACCCTCTCCAACTTGTAGTCTGTGTGTCTCCACGGGCTGATTCCCTCCTTGGCTGCAGGGACAGAAGACCACAAGACTCAGGGCTGGCCAATCAGAGCATTGCAGTCTTCTGGCCGCTGTGATTGGCTTATACGTGGACATGTGACTCAACTCCAGCCAACCAGAACCAATCAGAACTAACTCTGGGTCAGTAGAGAGAGACTCTCTTCCTGCTGCCCTTGTACCTGGGAGGGTGGCTGTCAGGTGGAGCTGAGGCAGCCAGTTTGTCATCATGAGAGAAAGATGTCTGAGGATGAAGCCAGCCCAGAGGATGTGGAAATGAAAGACAGAGAAAGAGAAACTGGGTCCTGGCTGCATCCTGCTTCCACTCTGGATCCAGCCATAACTGAAACCCATGATCATTGGGCTTTCCAGTTACAAGAATCAATAAATGCCTCCTTTTTGCCCAAGCAAGAATTGCTGTGAATGGGACCAGAAACCACTCGGGGAGTTTTCTAGTGTCTCACGGGGGCCCATCGGCTGATCAGGGCACCAGCCCTTGTCTGAGGCTTGGGATGTTTCCAGAGGAACTTCTGACTGAAAGCATGAGACAAACAGGCCCCGTACCTGCCTCCCCGCCCCTGGCTGCTGAGGCGTGGGCATCCTCATGACGCGATGGATCAGATGCTCCCCCAGCCTTTGACTCAGCAACGAGGGAAGCAGACAAGCAGAGAGGGTGCGGGTGGCGGCAGCAGGGAGCGCCCAGGGCCAGCAGGGTCTCCTAGGGTTCAGCGGCGACGGCTGCAGCCAGGGCACCTGCGCCCACCAGACCAGCCTAGGGCAGGACTTGCAGGCTGGGGTCTGGCTGCATCTCTTGATGTCTGCCTAGGTTTTGAGCTTCCTACATCCATTCGAGACACTCTGCAGGTAACGTCAGTGTCCTTTGCCAGGGACTAGGGCACCCCAGGGAGAGAGTCCCTGGCTTGAGGCTGGTGAACCCCTGGCTGGCTTACCACTGCTCACACACTGGGCAGGCCCTCCGTGAATGCCACTTCCTCACTCTACTTATTTTTTTTTGAGACACAGTTGCGTTCTGTTGCTCAGACTGGAGTGCAATGGCATGATCTCGGCCCACTGCAGCCTTGACCTGACGGGCTCGGGTGATCCTCCCACCTCAGCCTCCTGAGTAGCTGGGACCACAGGCACATGCCAGCACGCCTGGCTGATATCTTTAATTATTTTTGTAGAGACAAGGTCTCCCTGTGTTGCCCAGGTCTCAAACTCCTGGGCTCAAGTGATCCTCCCGCCTTGGCCTCCCAAAATGCTGGGATTACAGGAGTGAGCCCCTGCACCTGGCCTCATTCTTGTTAAGTGTCCCTCAAAGCACCTGGCAGAGTGCTGGGCACATTTTAGGGGCTCCAGGAATTGGCCAGAGGAGCAGTCTGCCCATGGGTGCTGCTTTGTGCCAAGCCTTGGGGCCCGGAGAGGGGGAGAAGGTGGGCAAGTGTGTATTCTGAGGAAGGGTTGGAGCATGGAAGACATGGATGCTCTGCTTCCTTCTGGGCCCACAGTGAAGAGGGCAGGGCTGCCCCCAGTGAGTGCTGGAAGGAGATCCATGCCTCATCGCAGGACGGGGGACCCGGAAGCCGACCTGAGGCTGGCCTTGGCCCACCTGCAACAGGCAGCAGGCAGTTAGGCAAAGGTGTGCTGGAACCTGGCGGCGACACTGACATGGATTGGGCGGGAGGAGGCCAGGTCCTGGACTGCATAAAGACATTGATGAATAACGGCAAGCACCGTCTCTGCACTCTTTACACAGTAGGCTTCTTATTCAAGAAATCACAAAACTCAGGGATTAAGAGCCAGGATTTCGCAACTAGTTTTTGGGGTTCAAATCTCAGCTCTACCGGTTACTAGCTGTGAATAAGCCCTGGGAAGATGACCTCACCTCTCTCTACCTCAGTTCCCTGTAAAATATTGGGAAATTTTCATTATTAAATGTATATAACTTAGGGTCTATCCCATATGAAGCACACAATGAGTTATTACTTTCATTATAATAGAATATAAAATACGATGTAATACAAATTTATTAATTTGTTACTTGGTATTAATACCAAGCACACATGCATTAATTTATGGCATGTATTACTCCCTTGATTTTTACAAGCAACTTTATGGAGGACAGGGTTATTAGTCCCATCCTATAGATGAAGAAACTGAGGCTCACAGAGGTTAAGTTAAGGTGAAGGTGAAGCTCCAGGTCCCACAGAGCCAGGATTCGGAATCTCAGCCAGTCATGGCTGGCTCCAAACTCCAGTCTCTTCCCTTCTCCACAAGCTCCATGGCTCCCAGATAGGCTGGCCAAGTCAGTTTGCAGCCTGTGTGGACAGCAAAGGAGATTGGCCTGGCATGGCTGAGAAGGGTGGTCTAGGGCCAGAAGCCCACCCACCCAACCCCTCCAAGAAGCCCATTGCCTGAGGAATCCACTGTGGCATCTGGGGGATGTTTAGCCTTCTCTCGTGCCCACAGCCAGGCCCCAGGCTGGGGCTCTGCCCACAGTCCCCTTGTGACCTTCCCAAGCAGGATCCAGTTACATCACAGCAGCAGCTCGAAGGAACAAACACAGCTTGTGTCTGCTTCCAACGGCTTATTTCTCTTGTCTTGTGAATACTGAGAAATGAAAGGAATGATAAGGATTTGTGGGCTGGAGGGGGGAAGGCAGCCTGGAAAATTCTGCAGTGCTGGCGGAACTCACCAAGAGGGTGGAGTGAAGTTTTCAAACCAGCTCCAAAGAGGGAGAGATTCAAGTGGTTACACGGAAGGCCCAAGAGGTTTCCTGGCTCCCCCTTGGCAGGTTAAGGGCCCAGCCCTGGGGCAGACGGTTCCCCTCCTGGTTCTTCTGCGGGCCTCTCTGTGGTCAGGACACGGAAGCTTTCTGGGCCTCAGTTTCTTCAGCTACTCAGTGCCAATAATGCCAGCTCCCACTGCTCTGGGTTAAGAAGAAGAAATGAGAAAATGTGTGTAGACCAGGGGTTCCTGACAGGGGATGATTTAACTCCTTCAGGCAGGGGTCCCTAAGGTATTGGTCCGTGGCCTGTTAGGAAATGGGCCGCACAGCAGGAGGTGAGCGGAAGGCCGCACAGCAGGAGGTGAGCGGAAGGCAAATGAGCGAAGCTTCCTCTGTATTTACAGCCGCTCGCCATCGCTCGCATTACCGCCTGAGCTCCACCTCCTGTCAGATCAGCCGCAGCATTAGATTCTCACTGGAGCTTGAACCCTCTTGTGAACAGTGCATGAGAGGGATCTAGGCTGCATGCTCCTTATGAGAATCTAATGCCTGATGATCTGTGTCTCCCATCAGCCCCAGATGGGACCATCTAGTTACAGGAAAACAAGCTCAGGGTTCCCTCTGATTCTACATTATGGTGAGTTGTATAATTGTTACATTGTGCAATTACAATGTAATAATAATAGAAGTAGAGTGCACATAAATGTAATGTGGTTGAATCATCCCAAAACCATCCCCGCCACCACAGGCCCATGGAAAAATTCTTCCACAAAGCCAGTCCCTGGTGCAAATAAGGTTGGGGACCACTGCCTTAGGGGACATTTGGTAATGTCCTGAGACTCTTTGGGTTGTCACAACTGGGGGCAGGGGAAGGTGCTTGTGGCAACCAGGGAGTGGAGACGGGGAAGCTGCCAGACCCCTACAGAGCATGGGACAGCCCCACCACAAAGAAGAATCCTGTCTGGGAAGCCAGCAGTGCTGCTGTTGAGGAAATGCTGATATTGACATCAAACACTGAATAATCTGTGTTGGTTTCCCTGTTCAAGGGCCCGTGTGGAAGTGAAAGGGAAGGTGCGTGGGAAAACGGGGTGTTTGGGGTAAACAGCAAAGCACCCACGTTGGCTGCCTCCAAAGAAAGATTTGGGCTGGGTGCAGTGGCTCACGCCTCTAATCCCAGCACTTTGGGAGGCCTAGGCAGGTGGATCACCTGAGGTTGAGAGTTCGAGACCAGCCTGACCAACAAGGTGAAACCCCGTCTCTGCTAAAAATACAAAATTAGCTGGGCATGGTGGCACATGCATGTAATCCCAGCTACTTGGGAGGCTGAGGCAGGAGAATCACTTGAACCCGGGAGGCAGAGGTTACAGTGAGCTGAGATCACGCCATTGCACTCCAGCCTGGGCGACAAGAGCAAAACTCCATCTCGAAAAACAACAACAACAACAACAACAAAAAAAAAAAAGAAGAAGAAGAAGAATTTGTCCCTCTTGGTTCAGACAGCAAACATTCACTGAATGGCACTCTTGCTGGCACTCTTCCCGGTGCTGAGAAAAGTGGCCACCCCTGCTCCCCTGGGGCGTCTCATCCAGAGGGGGAGAGAGACTCAGACAGAGCAAGAAAGTAATAAGTAAAAATAGCCCCAAATATCCGTTGATAGTGACGAATAAATGGATGAACAACTTGTGGGAGAGCCGTAGAGCCGTACTGTGAAGATGATTCGGCAATAACAAGGAACGAAGTCCTGATTCACGCTCCACCGTGGATGAACCTCAAAAACGTGACGCTCGTGAAGGAAGCCGGTCATGAACGGCCACATGCTGTAGGATTCCATGTATATGAAGTGTCCGGAACAGGCACATCCACAGAGACAGAAGTAGATTGGGGGTTTCCAAGGGCTGAGTTGGGGGAAGATGGAGAGAGGCTGTTAATGAGCACACGGTTTCTTTTCGGGGTGATGAAACTGTCCTAAAATGATTATGGTGATGTTCACATAACTCTGTGAATATGCTGAGTGCCACTGAATTTCACACTTGAATAGGCAAATTGTGTGGTGTGAGTTATATCTCAATAAACCTGGGAAATATAAAAAATAGACAGGAGGCAGTGGCTCATGCCTGTAATCCTGGGGCGCTTTGTAATCCTGAGGCCAAAGAGGGAGGATTGCTTGGGTCCAGCAGTTCAAGACCAGCCTGGGCAATATTGTGAGACCCCCATCTCGAAAATAAAAATAAAAAAAAATAAAAAATAATAGTGGCAAGTGGTGAGATGACTGATGAATAAAATAAGCAAAAGGCTGAGATGGAGCAACTCAGAGCCACCATAGCTGGCTGGGACACCTCCGGGAGGTGACGTCTGAGGCGGGGCTTGCGAGCTGGGATGGGAGAAGATGGAGACAGAGCTCCAGGTGGAGGAGACTGCATGGTGTGGATGTGTGCAGGGAGCCCCAAGGGCTCTCAGTGAGAGCTCAGCATCTTGTCAGAAGGGAGAGAGAGAGACTGAGCTGTGGAATGTGAGCCGCCGAGATACTAGAATGGTGTCTGGGTGATCATGTAGACGGAACCCATTGACATCTGCGATGTGGCCACTATGCCAGAAACCCTCAGAAATATTTCCTCACTGTTGCTCAACACCTGGACGGATAGCCCAGCTTCCCTGCATAGGGCAGATTTATTTATTTATTGAGACGGAGTCTTGCTCTGTTGCTCAGGCTGGAGTGCAGTGGCGCGATCTTGACTCACTGCAACCTCTGCCTCCCTGGTTCAAGCGATTCTCCTGCCTCAGCCTCCTGAGTAGCTGGGACTACAGGCGTGCACCACCACACTCGGCTAATTTTTTTGTGTTTTTAGTAGAGGCAGGGTTTCTCCATGTTGGCCAGGCTGGTCTCGAACTCCTGACCTCAGGTGATCCGCCCGCCTCGTCCTCCCAAAGTACTGGGATTACAGGTGTGAGCCACCGCACCCGGCCAGGGCAGATTTATTTGCAAAGTGCTTTTTCATTATTCCTCTCCTGAGAATCCTCCAAATCCCCAGGGTAAAGATGGGCAGGGGATGGGGTACTAAGGGGCTCCTAGTAGTTCAACCCAGAGAAGTCAGTGACCTCCTGGAGTCACACAGCCAGGCACTGTCTGGCCAGCCTCCTGGATCAGCCCAGGCCTCCCTGAACTGGCCTTCCTAGCCAGCAAGTCTGTGATGAAGCCTCTTTTTTTTTTTTGAGATGGAGTCTCGCTCTGTCGCCCAGGCTGGAGTGCAGTGGCATGATCTCGGCTCACTGCAAGCTCTGCCTCCCGGGTTCACACCATTCTCCTGCCTCAGCCTCCCGAGTAGCTGGGACTACAGGCGCCTGCCACCACGCCTGGCTAATTTTTTGTATTTTCAGTAGAGACAGGGTTTCACCGTGTTAGCCAGGATGGTCTAGATCTCCTGACCTTGTGATCCGCCCACCTCGGCCTCCCAAAGTGATGGGATTACAGGTGTGAGCCACCGCACCCAGCTATGAAGCCTCTTTGAGAGCCCTCCCTCTGAGGCCTGCTGCCTCCCAAGGGGACCCACGTGCTAGAGCAGCTCCCAGCAGGGCAGGGCAGTGAAGATCCTGCCACTCCCAGCAGTGCCTTCTGCAGAGCTTCTTTTATTCTCTTCCCGAGCCATAGAGATTTGGGTGCCAAGGGGCTGCCCACAGCCAGCAATGGTGGGAGGTGCAGAGAAATGTCCTGTAAATATCCTGCCCACCTGCTACGTGCTGGAGGACCATAGCCCATTCCCATGTAGACTTCCTGTCCTGCAGGGCCCCTTTGCTCTGCCCTCCCCAGGGGCCTCCCCTGCTCCTCACTCACCACCATGTTGGGGTTTTCTTTTTTTTTTTTTTTTCTTTTTAGACAGAGTCTCGCTGTGATGCCCAGGCTGGAGTGCAGTGGCGCAATCTCAGCTCACTTCAACCTTCGCCTCCTGGGTTCAAGCGATTCTTGTGTCTCAGCCTCCTGAGTAGCTGGGATTACAGGCGCACACCACCGCACCTGCACCCAGCTAATTTTTGTATTTTTAGTAGAGACGGGGTTTCACCATGTTGGCCAGGCTGGTGTGTGTTTTTTTTTTTTTTTTTTTTGAGTCAGAGTCTCGCTCTGTGGCCCAGGCTGGAGTTCAGTGGCACGATCTCGGCTCACTGCAACCTCCGCCTCCTGGGTTCAAGTGATTCTCCTGTCTTAGTCTCCCGAGCAGCTGGGACTACAGGCAGGTGCCACCACGCCCAGCTAATTTTTTGTATTTTTAGTACAGATGGGGTTTCACCCTTTTAGCCAGGATAGTCTTGATCTCCTGACCTTGTGATCTGCCCACCTCAGCCTCCCAAAGTGCTGGGATTACAGGCGTGAGCCACTGCACCTGGCCAGCCAGGCTGGTCTTGAACTCCTGGCCTCAAGTGATCCACCTGCCTCAGCCTCCCAAATTGCTGGGATTACAGGCATGAGCCACTGCGCCCAGCCCATGTTGGTGTGTTCCAAGCCACAGCTTCATCCCACCCCAATCACATGGGAACCAGCCAGGCTTGCAGGATACTGCTGTCACAGGCCAAACCAAGGCGGTGAGCCCATGTGTTCTGGGGGACAGCTGGGTCCTGGCTGGGAGCCGTGGGAGCCACCAGCAACACACCACGCCCTCAGAAGTTCACAGGGCCTTCTTAGATCCCATGAGCACTGGATGCTTACCACAGCCCCAGGAGGCAGGTAGGGACCTGCATCACCTCTGCTCTGCAGGTGAAAAAAGTTCACGTCACACTAAAAGTTGGCGGAGCCAGGATTTGAACCCAGGCCAGTGGAACTCCAGTGTGTGAATTTCCTCCCTCCAAATATCAGGGCCTCCCACCTCTTGGGGAGTCCCCTGGCCTCATGGTGGGTCTGGGAGAACTGGGGCACCCTGGAAGGGGCATCTAAGCACCAGGGCTGCTGTGAGTTGAGTGCCTCAGGGGGTTGTGGGGGCTGGACCCTGTACAGCTCAGAGGCAGTGGCCCCCTGGCCCAGTCTGAGCCACCTCTGGTTCACAGTGGACAGCCCTCATTTATGGAGAGCTGTGTGGTAACAAATATCAGTAAATCACATCACAGTGTGACAGCCCCACTCTCAGGGAGCTCAGCATGCCAAGGATGTCCCCAAGTCTTCCTTTTGGGTTGAGGGATGATATGGCTTGGCTCTGTGTCCCCACCCAAATCTCATATTGAATTTTAATCCCCAGGTTTGGGGGTGGGACCTGGTGAGAGGTGTTTGAATCATGGGGATAGATTTCCCCTTTGCTGTTCTCATGATAATGAGTGAGTTTTCATGAGATCTGGTTGTTTAAAAGTGTGTAGCCCTGGCCAGGAACGGTGGCTCACACCTGTAATCCCAGCACTTTGGGAGGCCAAGGTAGGCGGATCACAAGATCAGGAGTTTGAGACCAGCCTGGCCAACATAGTGAAACGACCTCTCTATAAAAAGTACAAAAATTAGCCAGGAGTGGTGACATGCCTGTAGTCCCAGCTACTCGGGAGGCTGAGGCAGGAGGATTGCTTGAACCTGGGAGGTGGAGGTTGCAGTGAGCTGAGATTGCACCATTGCACTCCAGCCTGGGTGACAGAGTGAAACTCTGTCTAAAAAAAAAAAAAAAGGTGTACCCCTTCCTTCTTTGCTCTCTCTCCTGCTGCCATGTGAATATGTGCTTACTTCCCCTTCACCCTTCCACCATGATTGTACATTTCCTGAGGCCTCCCCCACCATGTCTCTTGTACAGCCTGTGGAATGGTGAGTCAATTAAATCTCTTTTCTTTATAAATTATCTAGTCTCAGGTAGTTCTTTATAGCAGTGTGAGAATGGCACTAAAATTGATACCAGACAAGTGGGCCATTGTTATAAAGATATCTGAAAATGTGGAAGCGACTTTGGAACTGAGTATTAAGCAGAGGTTGGAATAGTTTGGAGGTCCCAGAAGAAAACAGGAAGATGTGGGAAAATTTGGAACTTCCTAGAGATTTGTTGAATGGTTGTGACCAAAATGCAGATAGTGATATGGACAGTAAAGTCTAAGCTGAGGTGGTCTCAGATGGAGAGGAGGAACTTACTGGAATTGGAAAGATCACTCTTGCTGTGCTTTAGCAAAGAGACTGGCAGCATTGTGTCCCTGCTCTAGGAATCTGTGGAACTTTGAGCTTGAGAGAGATGATTTAGGGTATCTGGCAGAAGAAGTTTCCAAGCAGCAAAGCATTCAAGATATGACCTAGCTGCTTCTAACTGCATATGCTCATATGTGTTCACAAAGAGATGGTCTGAAATTGAAACTTGTACTTAAAAGGGAAGCAGAACATAAAAGTTAGGAAAATTTGCAGCCTGACCATGTGGTAGAAAAGAAAACCCATTTTTGGTGTGTGTGTAGGGGAGATTCAAGGCTGTAGAAATTTGCTTAAGTAAAGAGGAGCTGAATGTTAATAGTCAAGATAATGGGGAAAATGCCTCCAGGACATGTCAGAGACCTTTGCACAGCCCCTCCCATCATAGGCCTGGAGGCCAAGGAGAGAAAAATGGTTTTGTGGGCCAGGCCCAGAGCCCTGGTGCCTTGGGACATGATGCCCTGCATCCAGCTGCTCCAGCTCCAGCTGTGGCTAAAAGGCGCCAATGTACAGCTTGGGCCATTGCTTCAGTGGGTGCAAATCCCAAGCCTTGGCAGCTTTCACGTGGTGCTGGGCTTGTGGGTGTGCAGAGGGCAAGAGTTGAGGCTTGGGAGCCTCCACTTAGATTTCAGAGGATGTATGGAACACCTGGATGTCCAGAGAGAAGTCTTCTGGAGGGGTGGAGCCCTCATGGAGAACTTCTACTATAGTAGTGCGGAGGGGAAATGTGGGGTTGTAGCCCCCACACAGAGTCCCCACTAGTGCACTGCCTAGTGGAGCTGTGAGAAGAGGGCCACTGTCCTCCTGACCCCAAAATGGTAGATCCACCAACAGCTTTCACTGTGTGCCTGGAAAGCCATAGGCACTCAACACCAGCTCGTGAAAGCAGCTGTTGGGCCTGAACTCTGCAGAGCCACAGGGGTGGTGCTGCCCAAGGCCTTGGGAACCTACTTCTTGTGTCATTGTGGCCTGGATGTGATACATGGAGTCAAAGGAGATTATTTTGGAACTTTAAGATTTAATGACTGCCCAGCTGGGTTTTGGACTTGTGTGGGGTCTGTAGCCCCTTTATTTTGGCCAATTTCTCCCCTTTGGAATGGGAGCATTTACCCAATGCCTGTACCTCCATTGTATCATGGAAGTAACTAACTTGTTTTGATTTACAGGCTCATAGGCAGAAGGGACTTGCCTTGTCTCAGATGAGACTTTGGATTTGGACTTTTGAGCTAATGCTGGAATGAGTTAAGACTTTGGGAGACTGTTGGAAAGGCATAATTGGTTTTGAAATGTGAGAAAGACATAAGATTTGGGAGGGGCCAGGGATGGAATTATATGTTTTGGCTCTGTGTCTCCATTCAAATCTCATGTTGAATTGTAATCCCCAACGTTGGGGGAGGGAGGTGGGAGGTGATCGAATCATGAGGGCGGATTTCTCCCTCCCTATTCTTGTGATAGTGGGTAAGTTCTCATGAGCTCTCGTTGTTTAAAAGTGTGTGGCATTCTCCCCTTCTGTCTCTCTCCTGCTGGCCATGTGAATATGTGATTGCTTCCCCTTTGCCTTCTGCCATGATTCCTGAGGTTAATGTTCCTGAGGCCTCCCCAGCCATGCTTCCTGTACAGCCTGTGGAACCAGGAGCCAATTAAACCTCTTTTCTTTATAAATTACCCAGTCTTGGGTAGTTCTTTATAGCAGTGTGAGAATGAACTAATACAAGGGACATTTGTCACCTCCTGGCTTTTCCTCAAGTGAGGGGTGCCCATATATAGAAGCCCTCTTCACAGGCATAGACCTCTGGGTTCTTATCACAGACCTGCTTCCCCTGGAAGGCCTCTCCTGAATATCAGAGAAGACCCCTCAGGGTCAGAAGTCCCAGATGTGCTGTGGTGGGTGGGGGTTGCTTCTCACCATAGATGACCCTCTTGTCCACAGACCACAACCATCTTTTTCCCTCTGTGCTGATTAGGACTGGGGCAGTGGGGTTCGTGTATTTGTGACCTGGCTCCTTTTTTGATCCCCACTGAACTGGGACATCCCCAGGGGCAAGGGCTGTCTGCTTCATCAGGCAGGGCTGTCCGTGTGATCAGCCCAGGAGCCTTCTGTCACCCTGGTCCCTCCCGGACATCAGTTTGGCTCAAGAAGAAGAAAGTCCATTTGTCAAAGCATTCTGTCCCCCGGGAGTAGGGCAGTGGCCACAGACTCAATTCCTGACCATTCACCAGGCCAGATAGTCCAAGCCCCTGGAATGGTGCCAGCATGGGACTTGGGTCTGCTGCCTCCCTGGGCTGGATCCCTACCTCCAATCTGGTTTTCCTTGGGGATGGGGAGGAACCCTAAGCATGGCAATGAGGTTATTTCCCAGGACCCAAGTCCTCTTCCCAGGGTTGGCCTGCCCCATCCTGCCCCTTGGGGGTTTGGCACTTGTCACTCTTCTTTGCATGGCCAAGCTAAGGACAGAATTAGCTCTCCACACTCACTCTCAAGGCTCTCTGAGTGCCAAACCATCTGGGAGAGGGACCAGAATGGGGCCTCCTGGGATTCTGCCCAGTGCTTTTTCTTTTGGTTCCTCTGGGAAAAGATCCAGAAAAAGACTGAAAGCTCCTGGCTGAGAGGGAGGGGGTGGGGTGGGACCAGGCCCTGCCCTGCTGTCAGAAGCCCCTGGGGCTCTGGGACGCCAGGGTCCCACTCTGCTAACACAGCGATTGGTTCTCAATGCAACTGGGGAGGGCTGGCGGGGCTTGCAACTCCCAGAGTCCAATCAGACTTCAGGGATCCTTGTTGCACTCCTGGTCTGCAGGCCAAATGCAATTTCATGGAAACCTCAGGAGTCAAATCCTCTCCAAAAGGCTGGGCTGGGGCCACACCATGAGGACACAAGTCTGTCTGCAGCTCAAGGATGGTCAGAAAAATCGGGACTAAGACAAGACCCCCACTTCATCCTCCTCGTTTATCCCTGCCCACTGAGACGTGCTCATCCCCAGTCTGTTTCCTGGGAGAGCCAGTGAGAGGCATCTGCCCTGTGGGCTCACTTGTGTCTGGACGCACTAAGGGTCGGGCCATAGATGGGTGTGGACATTTCAGGAGGACGTCTTTAGCAACCCCCCATACTTTGGTAACATGTCCTCAAGGACCAAAAAGGAGATGGGTCCTTGAGGACCCATCTTGGGGCCTCGTCGTTTGCTGTCACCTGGTACTGTAGTCAGCAAGGGGACTTGGGGGTCAGGCAGAGCTGGTTCTAGATCCCTTGAGCCCAGGAGTTCCAGGCTGCAGTGAGCTATGATTGTGCCACTGCACTCCAGCCTGGACAACAGAGAAACACCCTGTCCCTCTAAAAAAAAAATACCTGTCTCCAGTGCTCACAAGCCTATTAACCTGGGCAAGGGTTTCCCCTGATGAGTGTCTTGTCACTTATGAAATGGGCTTCATAGTACCACTTTTCAAAAGGTTAGTGTGGGCCGGGTGCAGTGGCTCACACCTGTAATCCCAGCTTTCCTTTGGGAAGTCAAGGCAGAAGGGTTGCTTAAGCCAGGAATTCCAGACTAGCCTGGGCAACATAGCGAGACCCTATCTTTACAAAAAAATGATTAAGTGAGCCAGGCGTGGTGGCACATGCCTGTAATCTCAGCTACTCGAGAGGCTGAGGTGGGAGGATTGCTTGAGCCTGGGAGGTGGAGGCTGCAGTGGCCATGATCGGGCCACTGCACTCCAGCCTGGGCAACAGAGTGAGGACCTAAATAAGTTTAGCGTGAGATGAACACTGACAGTTGCCTCTTTAGGGCTCTGCTTAGCACCTCCTGTGCCCTCCCAAAAGTCACTGCGTCCTTGGGCTTGCAGTTGGAAGCCATACAGCTGCTTCCCTCTGTCCTCAACCTATATTTTAATTTTTGCTCATGATGTCTTCTTCCCTGGCATGGCACCCTGGTTCAGAACTAACGACTGCTCCTCCACGCGGGATTGTATTTCCTGCTATGTTAATAGCGGCTCCACCACGTGACCTGTTCCAGCTAATGAAATGTGAGCGGAAGTGACAGTGTTGTTTCCAGGCAGAAACTTCAAGAGCCAGTGCACAGTTCACCAGGTATGTCTACCCTGTGCCACAAGACATCCTCCCTGAGGCCCCCTGGTCAGCCTGAGTTTCAGAGCGAAGATGACACGGAGCACACCTGTAGCCATTCTTGAAGGACTAGTAGCAGTAATAAGGCAGAAACCTTCATTGTTGGAAGCCACTGAGATTTGGGCGTCACATTCTGGCTGCGCCACATCAAGGCTGTTGGAAGTCTCCAGAGCGGTCTCGGAGTTGTGTTTTTTTGGTCTTCAGCTGCTGCCAAGTGGCATGGATAATGAAGAGTTAAAATGTTATGCCTGGGGACTGACCTCCATTCTAGGTACTCATTCAAGAGTGGCTACAGGCCGGGCGTGGTAGCTCATACCAGTAATCCCAGCACTTTGGGAGGCTGAGGGAGGAGGACTGCTTGAGCCTAGGGGTTCAAGACCAGCCTGGACAACATAGCAAGACCTCTGTCTTTACAAAAAATAAAAAGAAAACAGTTGGGCATGGTGGCATGCACCTGTAGTCCCAGCAACTCTGGAGGCTGAGGTGGAGGATTGTTTGAGCCCAGGAGGTTGAGGCTGCAGTGAGCCGTGATTGTGCCATTCCACTCCACACTCCAGCCTGGGTGACAGAGCAAGTTCCCATGTTTAAAAAAAAGAAAAGAAAAGAAGAAAAAAAGCATGGCTATAATCGTGACTTGGCATTTCTGCACATAGACCAGACTGATGATCACCTGAGCTATGTCTAATATTCTCTAAGCTGGGAGGTTTCAGCCTGAGGTTTGCATGTAGGTTAAGACTTTATGTAACTCTTGGGGAAGCTTCTGGGTTGGGTCAGAGGGCTGTGACCTCCTTCACCTCCCGGGGACCTTGCCTGCTCCCCTCCTGCCACCCTGGCACTCATCTGCAAGAGCTGTGTGGAATGGAGGTTACTTGCTATGAAATGACATGGCCCACTTTCTTCCCCACTGCCCAAGGTGAGGTTTATTAAGCTTGTGGCAGCAGGGAGCGTGCACCCTGGAGGAAGCAGGGGGCATCTCTACTAGGTCATTTTGGCCGTGACTTTGCCCCATTGATGGAACCAGGGCCGATCTCTTCTGCCACTCCAGACCTCCCCCTGCCCCTGTGATCAAATGGGACTCGGTCTGTAGCACCCCTCGGCACTGGCCTTATGGTGAGGAGTTGTCACTGTGTTTCCGGTGACTTGTGATCCTTTCCTACCCAGATTATTGGCTTCTTGTACTAGTGGTCTTCTCAGCAACATTCCCCTCTCTGCACCACACACACCCTAGGTAGACAGTGGGTGCTCCATAAACACTGGTTTTGCTCTCCTGAGTTGGTGGCCTGGAGGCTGGTGGTGCCATGGCAGGACAGAGGGCATCTCTAGCTCTGGCCAGCTGTTTGCAGACTGGCTCATAAAGGTCACACCAAGGAGACAAAGCGGCTTCAACCCATGGCTGCTGGGAGGGGCCTGGTGGAACTGGCGAGGAACCCGGCACCCCTCTCTGCCCCTAGGCCTGGGCTCCACTTTCTCTCCTGATTTCGGCCCCCTTCTCTCCACCCTTGGCAGTTGGGGACCTTGAACTGACCAGTTCTCTCTCAAAGGATGGAGTTTTGTGGTTGGGACTGGCTCCCTCCCAACTGCCCACGGAAGATTTGAACAAAGGAAATCACAAAAGCCATCTCTCTTTATTTTTCATTCCTGCCGTTCAACCAGTTTGTGCAAGCTGAGGATGAGTGGGTTTTGGAACGGGAGGCAGAGCATCTGGGGACAGACCCTCCTGGAAATGGTCTATGCACACTGCTGAGGCTGGTTAGACTTGAGAAGCAATTGACAATAAACTCTACAGAACTGGAAATGTACAAAAGTGTCAAGGTGGCTTCTGGCTGTTTTCCTGCCTCCCTGTGGGGGTCAGTTACACCCATCAGTCCTGTGCAAAGGTCCTGGGACTGGCCCAGGGGCAGCCGGATTCTTCACTGGGGACAGGAGCTGTCCTGCTCACCCAGCAGAAGCATGCCAATGGACAGGTGCTCGGGTGTGTGCCCAGGTGCTGTGGCCCCCAAACTCCGTGGCTCCTCAAGCATGTCTTCATCCTGTCTCTATGTCCGCCCTTTGAAAGTGTTCATGCAGGTGTAGGTTCCTGAGAATTTGTGGATCTCCTCGAGTGCAGCCTGTGGAAGTATGCTGGAGTGAGAGGAAGAAAAGAAGGTAGCGATGGTTAGCGGGGCAGGATCCAGGGGCTGGGTCGCTGGTGGCCATGTGAGACGGGGCAGCAGAGGGCTGGTTCCTGAAAGTGCTCCCCACACCTCCAAGCCACACAGCAGTTTCTCCCCAAACCCCCACCCTCCCCAGGGGAAGAGCTTTCAAGTAAGTGGATAAGCAGCTGTTAAAAGGGCAGGGGGAGGCTGGGCGCGGTGGCTCATGTCTATAATCCAAGTACTTTGGGAGGCCGAGATGGGCGGATCGCTTGAGCCCAGGAATTCAAGACCAGCCTGGGCAACATGGTGAAACCCTGTCTCTACAAAAATATACAAAAATTAGCTGGGCATGGTGGCATGTGCCTATAGTCCTAGCTACTGGGGAGGCTGAGGTGGGAGGATGGCTTGAACCCAAGAGGTGGAGGTTGAAGTGAGCTGAGATTGTACCGCTGCATTCCAGCCTGGGTGGCAGAGCCAGACCCTGTCTCCAAAATTCTTTTCAGACTGGGCGTGGTGGCTCATGCCTGTAATCCCAGCACTTTGGGAGGCCAAGGTGGGTGGATCACCTCAGGAGTTCGAGAACAGCCTAGCCAACATGGCAAAACCCTGTCTTTACTAAAAATACAATAATTAGCTGGGCGTGGTGGCGGGCACCTGTAATCCCAGCTACTCGGGAGACTGAGGCAGGAGAATTGCTTGACCTGGGAGGCGGAGGTTTCGGTGGGCCGAGATCGTGCCGTTGCACTCCAGCCTGGGCAACAAGAGTAAAACTCTGTCTCTCTCTCTCTCACACACACACACACACACACACACACACACACACTTTTTAAAATATATATTTTAAAAAGGCAGAGAGTGAGTGGTCAGAGCAAACTTTTTTTTAATTTAAAATTTTTATCTTTTTCCTAGATCCTGAAACAGAGCTCATTTTTTTATTTTTAATTTTTGTGGGTACATAGTAGGTATATATATTTATGGGGTACATGAAATACTTCGATACAGGCATGCAAATGTATAATAATCACATCAGCATAAATGGGGTATCCATCACCTCAAGCATTTATCTGTTGTGTTACAAACAATCCAACTATACTCTTTTAGTTTTTTAATTTATTTTTATGTTTATTATATTTTTTTGAGACAGAGTCTCACTCTGTCACCCAGGCTGGAGTGCAGTGGTGCCATCTGGGGTCACTGCAACCTCTGCTTCCTGGGTTCAAGCGATTTTCCTGCCTCAGCCTCCTGAGTAGCTGGGATTACAGGCATGCGCCACCATGCCCGCCTGATTTCTGTATTTTTAGTAGAGACAGGGTTTCGCCATGTTGGCCAGGCTGGTCTTGAACTCCTGACCTCAGGTGATCTGCCTGCCTCGGCCTTCCAAAGTGCTGGGATTATAGGCGTGAGCCACTGCGCCCGGCCCTTTTAGTTATTTTTAAACGTACAATTAAATTATTATTAACTATAGTCACCCTGCTGTGCTATCAAAGACTTGTTCTTATTCGGTCTATTTTTTGTACCCATTAAAAACAAATGATGGTTAGATGCCACTAAGTAGATGACAATGGCTTAACCTGTCTGTGCTCCTTGTCGAGGGGAGTGCTGACCTTCTCTCCCTTCATACAACACACTTTCAAAACCAGGCTCTTAGCATCTTGGTGCCCACAGGCAGCTCAGAGATCCATCGATCCCAACTGCCCCTGATTCCACAAAGATGACGGTGTGGATCTGAGGAATCAGGTTCGATTTGGGTGTCACATCCTCTGGGGAAGTGTCCTGGGCTCACCCTCAGGCTTCTCCTCGTACAACCAGAGTTCCGGCGCTTCCCCAGCAAGCCCTGGTGTAGTCCCCACCCGTTTACTTGTCAAGCCTGTGGGGGCCTTCATAGCAGGTATTTCATCTCTGATCCCCAGGCCCTCACACGGGCCCGGCACAGAGAGGGCCCTCAGGCTGTTTGGTGACTCAAACTGAAGGGTCCTGGCCCACTCTAAGTACAAGATGAAAAAGGTTCACTTCCAGCTGGAGCAATCTGGAAGGCTTCCTGGGGGTGGTGGTATTAGAGTTGAGCCTTGCTTTCTCCTGGGGAAGGTGAGGAGGGATGCAGTTCAGAGAATGGGGAGCGGGGTGGCTCCTGCTTCCTGTTCAAAAGTAGTTGTGGGGGAGGTTGGAAAATGAAGGCTGAGGGCTTACTGTGGAGAGCGCTGAGGTGTTCTAGACCAACTTTTCTCTAGAAAGCTCTGGAAGTCTTCTAAGAAGCTCCCCTGAGGTGGAGGGTGGCAGCCTGACCTCAGTGAGGACCTGAGCCCCTGATCAACTAGGGGCTCCTAGAGACGGCTGAGGAGCATCTCAGACCCGAGGTCAGGATGGACTGAGGGAGGCCGAGGTGTGGCCTGGATGCCCCTGGGTGCCCCCTTCCCTGTGCCTCTGAAAGGGCTTTGAGTTTGGGGAAGAGAGGGCTGATCGGGCTTGCGCCTCAGTTTCGAGGTTTCTGTGCCCTGCATGTGTTGGGGCAGCCCCTCAGCTGGGGCTCACCATGTCCCAGCAGCCAGGGCAGAAGTTGGCTTTCCTGGGAGTGCATGTTGCATGAGAGCAGGGGCCAGCCTGGCACTTGGGGGCTTACCTTCCTGAAAAGGACTTCCAGGTCAGAGGGGCTCAGTCAGGAGGGGGCCAGAGCCCCAGGGGACCCAAGAGCCCATGGTCACTTGTGGCTCCAGGGACAAAGATCTCCTGCTGTACTAAGAGGCCCAAGAAAACTGAGTGTGGGACTGGGATGGGAAGGGTTTGCTGCACAAAGCCTGGAAAGTTCTAGGGGAATAGGATGCCAGGCAAATTCTGGAGGAGGAGTCTCTCATTTATAAAGCCTGCCTCCCCAAAGTGGTCTGCCCTGCTACATCCCACCTGACTGGTACTAAGACGCTTCTGTGAATTCTGAGCCCTTGGCATCAAGATCCCCATGTTCCCTCTAATAGTAAACTTCCTGAGGGCAGGGGCTATGTCCAATAGGCTCTAGAACAGTGGTTCTCAAAGTGAGGTCCAGGAACCTTTGGGGTACCCGGGATCTCTTCAGGGGTCTGTGAGGTCAATTTTTTTTGTTTGTTTTTTTGAGACGGAGTCTTGTTCTTGTTGCCCAGGCTGGAGTGCGGTGGTGCGATCTCGGCTCACCTCAACCTCTGCCTCCTGGGTTCCAGCGATTTTCCTGCCTCAGCCGCCCAGGTAGCTGGGATTACAGGCACACGCCACCACACCCAGCTAATTTTTTTTGTATTTTTAGTAGAGACAGGGTTTCTCCATGTTGGTCAGGCTGGTCTTGAACTCCCAACCTCAGGTGATCCACCCACCTCGGCCTCCCAAAGTGCTGGGATTACAGGCGTGAGCCACCGTGCCCGGCCACATTGTTTCTGTAATAATACTAAGATGTTATTTGTCTTTTCACTTTCATTCTCTCAGTGAATGGTAGAATTTTCCAGAGGCTATGTGACACGAGATATCACAACAAATTGAAATCAGATGCACATATGAGAATCCAATTGTCTTCAATTAAGCCAAACAAAGAGATTTGCAAAAAGGTAGAACAATGCCACTCCTGACTACATTTATTTTGTTTTAGAATACATAACTAGTTGTCATAAAAATATATTTATATTAATGTAATGGGTTTGTTATAGCTGTTTATAAATGAATAAATATTATAAACAAATGTATACAACTTACAACATTTTTCTGGCTTTTAATTTCTTTCTTTTTTTTTTTTTTTTGAGATGGAGTCTTGCTGAGTCACCCAGGCTGGAGTGCAGTGGCACGATCTCGGCTCACTGCAAGCTCCACCTCCTGGGTTCACACCATTCTCCTGCCTCAGCCTCCCGAGTAGCTGGGACTACAGGCGCCCACCACCATGCCCAGCTAATTTCTTTTTGTATTTTTAGTGGAGACAAGGTTTCGCCATTTTAGCCAGGATGGTCTCAATCTCTTGACCTTGTGATCCACCTGCCTCGGCCTCCCAAAGTGCTAGGATTACAGGCGTGAGCCACCGCGCCCGGCCCTGGCTTTTAATTTCTAATATAGTAAATAGCAATAGCTACAACTCACATTAACAAAAGCTCTTTGGGTTCCTCCATACTTTTTAAAACTCTAAGGGGCCCTGTGACTAACAAGTTTGAGAACTGCTGCCCCACAGTAAGTACAGTACATCAGCAGCAAATGTGCCAGCACTCCTCATGCTCATGCCCACAGCAGACATGACTAATAGATCACATGCGTACTTTCCCCTGACCCAGAGTGTTCTTTCCCAGCCCCATACCTTTTCAAGATAACGAGGGCATGCATTGTCCATGGGAGGAGGAGGAGGGCCTGGTTGAGCTGCACAGCTTCCACTGTCCTCCGGGCCACCGTCTCCGGCTTCAGTGGGGGAAAGAGGTTGGGAAACCTGAACACAGGAAGAGACACAGTGGGTTTCTCCTGGAGAGGCATGTGCTTATCTGGAAGTCTTTATGAGGCTGACATGTCTGGGTCACCCTTTGGCTTTTCCTGTCTGAGAGATTCGAGGCCTGCTTGGAATACTCCCTCTACCCCACACTCATCCAGGTGCCACATTCCCTCACTCCTCCAGGCACACAGGGGTCTCTTCTTGAGTCAAGGACTTCTAGCCCACCCACTGGGGACCCACTCTCCCAAGCCCTCCAAGGGCTCCCAGTGCCCTAGGGCTTGGCCTTTCCATGGCCCTGCACAATCTGGGCCCTGGTTGTCCTTCTGAGTCCTTTTCCCTACACTCTGCTCCTTCAGGACAGGCCCATTTCTGTTCTTGTCACATCACATGCTCGGGTCAGGGCTTTTTGCCAGCTCTCTCAACAGCCTGGCTCTCTCCTCCCAGCTCCTCCTTTGGGAGACATCTCAGGCCAGTCCATCCAAAGCGACCTCTGATCCTGTCCCCTGCTAATTTCCTTGACCGCGTTCACCCCACCTAGGAAGACCTTGCTTTTTGGGTTGTTTCCTTGTCAGTGGCCTGTCTCCCCCATCAGGCAATGAGTTCCATGAGGGTGGAGGCCTGGTCGGTCCTGCTCCCCTGCATCTAGCACAGCATCTGATACATAGTATGTGCTCAATAAATACTTGAAGGACTGAACACACTGATGACTTGCTGCTTCCCAAATGTGTCCTGCTCATTCTGTCTGGAGGCAGGGGCTTGGCTAGCGATGGCTGGGGCTCAGCTTGCTGGTTCACTAACTCACTCATTGATTCATTGATTCAAAGATTTGCACAGTGTTTTCCATGGGATCTCAAAATGAATGAATGAATGATTGCATAAGCAAACATCAGGGGCTTCTCATGACTATTTAAAAGCATCTGACCCTAGACCCAAACAATGATGATGTTCCCTAAGTGCCAGACTCATGTACAAATTATTCTCCTGATTTACAGATAAGGAAACTGAGGCTGTATTGAGTCAGCAGGGTGCTAAGGATTCAAACCTGGCCAATGCTCTATCACCTTTGCTCACTGCTCTTCCTGCCCTTCCTGGATCTATAGGTGCAGGGCTCATGTTGCTGGCTCTGACCCCAATCCCACAAAGAGCTTGTGATCCGCTCTGGCACCAGGAAGATTAAGGGTGATGAATCACCCAGGTTTGATGTCATTCCTGAGCAACAGGCAGCCCTTGGACTCCCAGCAGGGGTTTGGCCTCAGAGGGTACATGAATCTTACCCCCTGCCCTGTAATTCCTTTGTCATCACGATGATGATTCTTTTTTTATTTTTTATTTTTGAGTCCAGGGTCTCACTTTATTATCCAGGCTGGAGTGCAGTGACGTGATCACAGCTCACTGCAGCCTCGACCTCCCTGGGCTCAAGTAATCCTCCTGCCTCAGCCACCCGAGTAGCTGGGACTACAGGTACACACACCATGCCCAGATAATTTTTATATTTTTTGTAGAGATGGGGTTTTGCCATGTTGCCCAGGCTGGCAACTCCTGGGCTGAAGTGATTCCCCTGCCTCAGCCTCCCAAAGCACTGGGATTACTGGTGTGAACCCAGCTACCACGCCTGGCCATGATGGTGATTCTGAGGCCCACAGCCCTGTGGTCAAGAGGGGCCAGCCTCTGCCATTCTACAGAGATGAACGTGTTGAGGCAGCTCACTGATACTGGAGTCCTACAGGTGTCATGGGCGGTCTGGATTCTCTGGCTTCCACCTGTGGCCTGGCCTGTCTCTTGGGAAAGGGAAGGCAGGATGGACAGACCAAAGTCCATGGGCTTGACGGGAATCCTTCTTGGTAAGACCCCTGCCAGGGAAGCCGACAGAGGAGGCCTCAAGCACGTCTGTGCACAGGATTTTCTCCTTCCTCTCCACGGTGTGTGGGATGGGGACACGGGGAACTGGCACAGCTATTAACTCCCATGGAAGCAGTGCAAATTCGTGGAAGAAGCATGCTTAGCTAGCCAGTTTCAAGCTATGTGGACTTGGGCAGGTAACTTTGCTTCTCTGAGCCTCAGTTCCCTCATCTGTAAAATGGGAATAAAAGCTCTCTTGCAGGGTTGCTGTGAGGGCCAAATGCAGCAGCACTTGTAAAGTGTCTAGTGGTTCTAGGTGGTTCTATGGCTGGAACATCGAAGAGGCTCAATTGGCTGGGCGTGGTGGCTCATGCCTGTAACCCCAGCACTTTGGGAGGCCGAGGCAGGTGGATCACTTGAGGCCAGGAGTTCAAGACCAGCCTGGGCAACACGGCGAAACACTGTCTCTACCAAAAATACAAAAATTAGCCGGGCATGGAGTCAGGTGCCTGTAATCCCAGCTACTCGGGAGGCTGAGACAGGAGAATTGCTTGAACCTGGGAGGCGGAGGTTGCAGTGAGCCAAGATCACATGACTGCACTCTAGCCTGGGCGACAGAGCAAGACTTTGTATCAAAAGAAAAAAAAAAAAAAGAGGCTCAATAAATAGCAATTTATAAACAATAACATCCACTGACATGGCCAGTCTTGCTGGGAAACTCACTCATTTTGTCCTAAACATGTCTTCACATTTAACCCATTTAACCCTGGGAGGCTGCTAAGCATGGTTGTAGGAGGAAACCCATGCTTTTATCCATTTTTTATTCTTTTAGGAAATGGGAGTTGGTTAGGTACCCATCTTCCTTGTACTACTCTTCTGGCCGAGCCCTTGGGGCTCCCCTGCACAACCATAGGTAGCTAATATTCACCTAGTGCTTGCTACTTGCCAGGCGTGGCCAGATGACTCACACACAGGAGCTCATCTAACCCATGAAAAGGGGATACTATTATTATTATTATTATTATTATTATTATTGTTATTATTATTCATTTTTGAGGTGGGGTCTTGCTGTGTTGCCCAGGCTGGAGTGCAATTGCGCAATCTCAGCTCACTGCAACCTCTACCTCCCAGGTTCAAGCGATCCTCCTGCCTCAGCCTCCTGAGTAGCTGGGATTACAGGCACCCACCACCATGCCTGGCTAATTTTTGTATTTTTAGTAGAGACAGGGTTTCACCGTGTTGGCCAGGCTGGTCTTGAACTCCTGACCTCAGGTGACCTGCCCGCCTTGGCCTCCCAAAGTGCTGGGATTACAGGCATGAGCCACCGTGCCTGGCTGGGGATACTATTATTATGAATCTCTTTTTAGAGGTGAGGAAACTGAAGCAGAGAAAAGTCAAGTAACTTGGCCAAGGTCACACAGAGCTGGGATTTGACCCCAGGCAGTTTGGGTTCACGCTCTGAAAAAATGTGGCAGGAAAACCTTGAATTTCCTTCTTAAAGTGGTAGGAAAGAAGCTATGCTAGAAGGTGAAATAGACACACAAACTCGATGTCTGCAATGTCCTGGTTGCTTCTGTGCTCAGGACACCCAATTAGAACTGCAGACTGCCGGCCGGGTGCGGTGGCTCACGCCTGTAATCCCAGCACTTTGGGAGGCTGAGGCGGACGGATCACGAGGTCACGAGATTGAGACCATCCTGGCTAACACGGTGAAACCCTGTCTCTACCAAAAATACAAAAAATTAGCTGGGCGTGGTGGTGGGCACCTGTAGTCCCAGCTACTTGGGAGGCTGAGGCAGGAGAATGGCATGAACCCGGGAGATGGAGCTTGCAGTGAGCCGAGATGGCGCCACTGCACTCCAGACTGGGCGACAGAGCAAGATTCCGTCTTAAAAAAAAACAAAACAAAACTGCAGACTGCCACTGATGCACTTCTGTCCAGTACGCATTTATTGAGCACCTTCTGTATACTCAGATGAAAAGAAACCAAACCAAAACCCATGGGGGAAAAAGCCAACAGGAAACATTAGTAGCCATTAGTCTAGACTCCTCGAAATTCAGAATTGATGACAATTTGCATGCAAACCAGGTGGTCTGCTAGGAAAATTAATAACATGCCTTTATGAAGATGTTTATTGTTAGGAAAAATAATAAAAGCAGCAGCTCCTTATTGAGCATCTAGTATCCGGGCTTTGCACTAGATGTGTTACATGTATTATTTCTAATTTCCTGGGCTCAAGCCATCCTCCTGCCTCAGCCTCCCAAAGTGCTGGGATTGCAGTCATGAGCCACCAAGCCCGGTATTTTTGATTCTCAACAATCAACACCGCACTGTCCCGATTAATAGTAACTAAGGCGTAATGAGTGACTCCCACGTGGCATGCACTACACTAAATTGTCTCACTGAATTCTCCTCATGACCCTTCCGTGTCATCCTCATTTTTGGAAGCAGCTGCAATATATAATCAGAAGGTGAAGCACTGTACGCTGGATTGCAAAAAACCAGGGAGAACAGTATTTGAGTAATTCCCGGTTTTCATTCATCGATGACGTCATGCCCCTACATGACTGCACATCATTAAAGCGCCATTTATTGGGCACTTAATATGTACCACATATGGCGTTCCCTGCCAGATTCCACTTTGTCCTCACTGCAGAACCTATGATGGAGACATTCGCGCACCGCATCTCGCAGATCAGCCACAGCAGTAATTAACGGGACCCAATGTCACAGAGTACATCACAGCTATGAGGGAGTCACCACCCCAGGTGGCATGAGCTCTAGACCAGTGGTCCCCGTTCCCCTTGACTTAACTGGTTTGGAGGAGGAGTGGTGGGACCTCCCTATTACTCATTTTAAATTGAGCTACGGCCAGGCGTGGTGGCTCACACCTGTCATCCCTGCACTTTGGGAGGCTGAGGTGGGTGGATCACCTGAGGTTGGGAGTTTGAGATCAGCCTGGCCGACATAGTGAAACCCCGTCTGTATTAAAAATACAAAAATTAGCTGGGTGCAAGCGCACGCCTGTAATCCCAGCTACTCGGGAGGCTGAGGCAGGAGAATCACTTGAACCCAGGAGGTGAAGGTTGCAGTGAGCCGAGATCGCGCCACTGCACTCCAGCCTGGGCAACGGAGCGAAACTCCATCTCAATAAATAACTAAATAAACAAACAAACAAATTGAGCTATAATTTGCATATAACAAAAGGTATACATCTTAAGCAGACAGTTTGATTAACTTTCACGTATTTAATGACTGCTAAGATCAAGAAGAGAGAACATTTCTGAAGGTCTTGCTAGTTCCCTCGCCTCCCTCCCAGGTTACACCCCCAGCCCTCCAGGGGAAGCCACGGGTCTGATTTCCATCACCCTAACCCAGTGTTGCCTGTTTTGGAACTTCATACAGGTGGAACCAGGCAGAATGCACCTTATGTCTCAAGCTCCCTTCGCCCCGCACGACGCTGTGTAGGTGCATCTCCCTCATTTGTCCTTTAGACACATCCCGCTGCATGCCTGTAGCTCTGGTAGTTTCATATAAGCTCCCTGAACCAAGCAGCAGGACCCTCCCCATCGTGGCATCACTGCCTTGCAGACCGAGAACCAGGTAAGACAGCGTCAAACAGAGGGTAGAGGCTCCTTGGTGACTTTCTGTTTTGAGACAGGGTCTCACTGTGTCTCCCAGGCTGGAGTGCAGTCGCACAATCACAGCTCACTTGCAGCCTCAACTTCCTGGGCTCAAGCAATTGATCCTCCCACCTCAGCCTCCCAGATAGCTGGGAATACAGGCGTGCATCACCATGCCCAGCTAATTTTTTATTTTTTTTAGACACAGGGTTTCTCCATGCTGCCCAGGCTGGTCTCAAACTGGATTGCTGGGCTCAAGCGATCCACCTGCCTTGGCTTCCCGAAATGCTAGGATTATAGGTATGAGGCACCGTGCCTAGCCCGATTTTTATATCAGAGCTCTTTCTGCAGTTGGCTGACTGAATGGCTTGGGGAGGCAGGTGAGAAGGCTGGTCCCAAGGTGGGTCCCCTGCTCACTGACCTGACTCTCATGCCCTGGAACATCTCGGTGCTGGTGTGGAAGGGCAGCACTGTGGTGGCGCTGACTCCCGGACAGTCCAGCAGCCCCAGGGTCAGGCTCTCCATGAAGGCGAAGGCTGACGCTTTGGATGTGCAGTAGTCGATGGCACCGGGGATGGCAGACAGTGCCAGCACGGAGTTGAGGCACACGATGTGGCCATTCTGCAGCTCCAGCATACGCGGCAGGAAGGCCTTGGTGGTCTGAGGGCAGATGGGGTGTCAGGGTGGAGCAGCCGCAGCTCTGACAACCCCTCCACCTTTCTTTCGGGGAGAACAGCCCACCCCGGACACACATGATGCTCTAGGGCCCGAGCCTTCCTGCGAGGGAGAGGGCCGTGGGCTCCCTGCCCCAGGACACTGAGCGTATTTCACAAAGTCTGATGTGTCCTGGAGCTGGTCATTCGTCTTGTCTGGCCACCTCGTTCGTGGACATCCCTGCTGGCCTGAGCCCAAGCCCTGGCAAATCATCCCCTCCCCTCCATCCTGCCTGGGCTCCCTGCACGCCCGGGGCTGGCTCTGGCCCCGGATAGCCCTTACCCAGAACTGGCCCAGGGTGTTGATGTGTTGGGACTTGAGGAGGGCATCATCGTCACTGTCCATTAGGCTCTTCCCATGGACCACGGCGGCATTGTTCACCAGGATGGTGATGTCACCCACCTGCAGGCGAGAGGGAGCCACGGGGCCATGAGGGCAGCCAGCCCAGGGCCAACGATATATGTTTTTTGTTTGTTTGTTTTTGAGATGGAGTCTCACTCTGTTGTCCAGGCTGGAGTGCAGTGGCACCATCTCGGCTCACTGCCACCTCCGCCTCCCGGGTTCAAGCGATTCTCATGCCTCAGCCTCCCAAGTAGCTGGGATTACAGGCTCCTGCCACAATGCCTGGCTAATTTTTATATTTTTAGTAGAGATGGGGTTTCACCATGTTGGCCAGGCTAATCTTGTTCTGACCTCAAGTGACCTGCCCGCCTCGGTCTCCCAAAATGCTGGGATTACAGGTGTGAGCCACCGCACCCGGTCCGATATACTTTTTAAAAGGGATATGACTTACTCCTAAGTGAACGAGTAATTTCTGAGTCCATTTATGATCAATCAATTGATGTGTTATTTACAAGTTTTTCTTAGATATTCCTTCCCGCAGGCCACTTTCTGCCAGCCTAGTTCCAGTTATCCTGCATACATAGAGGCCCAGCAGCTACCTGGCCGTACCACCAGCAGCCACAGGGCCTGGGGAAGAGAACTGCGTCTCTGAGCGCCAGTCTTGATTTGTGAGATGGGGCTAATGCCGCACCAGGACTGTTCTGAGGAGGAGAAATAATTTATGGCACACACCGTACCTGGCACACAGCATATTTATAATAAATGAGTTTACTGCGACATAAAAACAGTTAACATTACCACGTGCCAGACAGTCAGGGTGGGTTTCCCTCTCTTGGAGGTCACTGATATATTTAGCCCAAACAGATGACTGGAGTCAGAAGGATTTTCCCAGAGGCCAATGGGACATTTGCCCCGCCACGGTCCTGGAGAGAAACCCACACGGTCTACATTTCCAAGGGAACAATAGATGATTATGCCTGTTACGTAATCAACCCTAATCCCTGCCTATGTAACTGGGGCCAGCTTCATGGGAGAGTCCCCAAAGGTGCCCCGGGCAAAGCCATTCTGCCATAAGCAGAGCTCTCTTCCAGGCCACATGAGAATGTTCTCTTTGCCCGGAATTAGCCTGTGGTCAGCTGTGCTAGGAATAGACCTTCCCAGGCTACGGACCTTCTCCCGGACAGCCTTGGCCGTCTGGTACACCTCCTCCCGGTTGCCCACATCACAGATGAAGTAATGGCACTCAGTGCCCATCTGCCGGATCTCCTCCGTCGTCTCCTTCAGGCATTTCTCAGTCCGGCCCCAGAGAACAATCTGGAAGAAGAGAATAACAACGGAGAACAAATGGTCATTAAGCCACAGTGATGCAACAATTGCCACCAGAAATTCAGGATTTAAAGTCATTTGTCTTGAAATGACTGGCCTCCCTGGTTCCACCCAAAGATAAAGAACACAACACAGATTAATAATATAACTTTTGTGTTTTTTGAGGCAGGATCTTGTTCTGTTGCCCAGGCTAGAACGCAGCAGTGCGATCATAGCTCACTGCAGCCTCAAACTCCTGGGCTCGAGAGATCCTCCCACCTCAGCCTCCGGAGTGGCTGGGACCACAGGTGCATGCTACCATACCTAGCTAATTAAAAAAAAAAAATTTTGTAGAGTAGGGGTATTCTTATGTTGCCCAGGCTGGTCTTGAACTCCTGGGTTCAAGCAATCCTCCCACCTCGGCCTCTCAAGTGCTGGGATTACAGGTATGAGCCACTGCCCCCAGCCAACACTATAACTTTTTAAAGGGATATGATCTACTTTTAAGTGAACCAGTAGTTTCTGAGCCCACTTATGATCAATCAATTGATGTGTATTTACAAGTTTTTCTTGTATATTACTTTTAGCAGGCTGCCTCCTGCCAGTGCAGTTCATTTCCTGCAAATGTAGAGGCAACAGCAGAGCTCTTTATGCACAATGCTCCAGAATGCTCTCCATTAGGAATCAGCTGGCTTCACCGATTAGGTCTAGAGCCAGGATTATTAAGACCAGCTGGTAGCATAGATGGGACCATTCCAGCCTCAAGGTTCACAGGAGCTAAGCCGAGCCTCCCATCTAGCTGCAGTCACTCCCCTAAGGATATTCTGGAAGGGCAGTGACGAGGCTGCCACTGAGAAGGAAGCATGGCCTCACCCGGCAGGTAACAAACATGGACTCATTACGCCAGAAGGTGACCTTGGCAGGACCACTGAGGGTTTGGGCAAATTTATGAATGGCCAGCCCATGAAAGGCTCAGAAGAGAAGCCTGGCTAATTCTTAACCTTGACCTAACGGAGGATGACGCACCTCCCCACAATGTGTCACTGGGGTCAGTGAGGCCTCTGTTGGTAAAAGGGCCTGGAGTCGGATGACAGGGGGACCAAGAGCCCTAACTGAGAACCAGCTTCACCAGCACAGAGGGAGAAAGGCAGGGGCTGAACACCGCCCAGAGGTCAGAAGCAGAGACAGGAAGAGCCGAAAGGGTTCTTGGGAATTCGTCCGGTGGGCTTCTATTTTTGTTTCTTTTCTCTTTTATTTAAGACTATCAGTGAAATTCCCCCTTAAAAAATATCCAACGTGGAAACCCCAACGCGTGAAACCTAGAAAAGGAATAAAACACCTGACTCCATAATATTTTCTTACTCTAAAGGTTGCTAATGAGAACAAAATGGCTGCTTTGGGAAGGTAAACGTTTTAAACTGGGGGTTACAGATGGCGGCTCCAATGACATCAGACCCAGATCCAACTGATTTCTCTATTTTGCTTTGTTACACGGTATAGAGAAAAGTCACATTGATAAGGAGTTGCTAATGGTAACCGTTTATCCGCTGCTCACCTTGAAATCTCAGGACTGTCACTTAAGCAGAGAGGGCACAAAACAGGCCTAGCTGGTGGCTCTCAGAAATTCCGGTATTCTCCAGTGGAATCGATTTTTTTAAATTAGAGTTTTAAAAGCTTTCAAAATATTTTACAAAAAAATAAGTGTTCTCTAAAGCCCAGTTTGAAAACCCCACTTAGTCTAGCCACTTTATTTTAATTAAGGTCTTGAAATACAGGAAGGGCTTAACAAGTGGGTCCGGTCAGTTCCTCTCAATGACCATACAAGTCCTTCAAAGGCAGATGGACTGCAATTAAACAGGCTCCAAGGGACACTTTCTTGTCTGTTGAACTAAAAACAGAATGTGTTCCTCCAGGAGAAGCTGGGAGGTTCAGTTCATGGAAAAGAAAAAAGACAAACATTTGTTCCAGGCAGGCAATTTGGTGTAGGCCGCCTCCACTCCACTGGACCACCCCCCCGCCTTGCCTTGCAGCCATTGTCATCCAGGTTCCTTTATTCCTCCCTTATCATCCTGTGTATACAGCCACCCATCCATCTATCTGTCCATCCGTTCACTCTCCCGTTCACCAGTCCATCCATCTATCCACCCCACTCCATCCATCCATCCCTCCCTCGTCTACCCAACTCCATCCATCCATCCATCCATCCAACCATCCATCCATCCATCCATCCCTCCCTCCCTCATCTACCCTACTCCATCCATCCATGCATCCATCCATCCACTCACCCACCCCACTCCATCCATCCATCCACTCACCTACTTCTCCACCCATCCATCCATCTATCCATCCCTCACCTACCCCACTGTACCCACTGTACCCACTCACCTACCCAACTCCATCCACTCATCCACTCACCTACCCCATTCCATTAATCTATCCACTCACCTACCCCACTCCATTCATCCATCCATCCATCCATCCATCCATCCATCCATCCACCCACCCATCCCTCACCCACCCCACCCCATCCATCCATCCATCCACTCACCTACTTATCCATCCATCCATCCACTCACCTACTTATCCATCCATCCATCCATCCATCCCTCCCTCATCTACCCTACTCCATCCATCCATGCATCCATCCATCCACTCACCCACCCCACTCCATCCATCCACCCACTCACCTACTTCTCCACCCATCCATCCATCTATCCATCCCTCACCTGCCCCACTGTACCTACTGTACCCACTCACCTACCCAACTCCATCCACTCATCCACTCACCTACCCCATTCCATTAATCTATCCACTCACCCACCCCACTCCACCCATCCATCCATCCACTCACCTGCTTCTCCACCCATCCATCCATCTATCCATCCCTCACCTACCCCACTGTACCCACTCACCTACCCAACTCCATCCACCCATCCAATCACTTACCCCATTTCATTAATCTATCCACTCAGCTAACCCACTCCATCCATCCATCCATCCATCCATCCATCCATCCACCCACCCATCCACCCATCCACCCATCCATCCCTCACCCACCCCACCGCATCCATCCATCCATCCATCCATCCCTCACCCACCCCACTCCATCCATCCATCCACTCACCTACTTATCCATCCATTCATCCATCCATCCATCCATCCATCCATCCATCCATCCATCCAACCCTCCCTCACCTACCCCACTCCATCCACCCATCCATTCATCCGTCCATCCATCCACCCATCCATCCACTCACCTACCCTACTCCATCCATTCATGCATCCATCTATGCACTCACCCACTCCACTCCATCTATCCATCCATCCATCCACCCACCCACCCATCCCTCATCTACCCTACTCCATCTATCCAACCATCTGCTCACCTACCCCACTTCATCCATCCATGCATTCATGCATCCATCCATCCATTTACTCACCTGCCCAACTCCATTCATCTATTCATTCATCCACCCACCCACCCACCCACCAGCCCCACTGCACCCATCCATCCATCTGGTTTCTGAGTATGTCAGCCCAAGGGGGAGGTAATCATTGGTTTCCATTCTTCTGTTCTGGTCCCTGCCTAACCCCATCCTACCTCTGGCTCCTATGTGTAACAGGACCATGGGGCTTGCACAGTCCCCTGGGGTCTGGCTGAGGCAGGGAGAGGTGCCTCTGGGGGCCCTAAGAATTGCTGGGCAAGTTGACAGAGAGGAAGGCTTAAAGCTGGGGGCTTGCAGGAAGGTATAGGGTTCAGATGTCCGTGGGGACAAGTGGTCACCCCAGCACTGTTGACCTAGCTGGAAGACCACCCTGGAGAGGAAGTGGAGCAGGGCTGAGGGAGAAGGAATGAAGGCTGTCTCCCACTGTCTTCCGTGGGCCAGGAAGCCCCCCAGGCAGGGCCCTAACACTTGGCTGTTTCCTTTCAAGGGTCTGTTGAGGGTGCCCCAGGCGGGCTGGGGAACCGGCCTCACCTCTCCCTGGCACCATGATAGGTTTGCCTTTCTGCCTCCTCACTCCCCCACCCCCCAGGCCCCAATTCTATCCCATTCACATCCCAGTGCCCAGCATAGCACATTCTGTTTGTTGAATGAATGAATGAATGAATGACAGTTCAGGTACACAGGTGGATGGGGAAGGGAGGTGTTTGAACTTCTCTAAGAGGAGAGACCACCCATCCCCTTGGCTAAGCCATTTAGGGCCCCAGAACCTTCCACTCAAGTCCACCTGGGCGCCCCAGAGCATCAGCACCTTCCTGGCCGGGCCTTGGGTGAGGAGCAGCTTTCACAGGGCAAGGTTTCAGTCTCAGATGGAGGTGAGGCTCTGGCTGCTGTGCGCATGCCCTGCTGAGCATCCCTGTGCCAGGCTCTGTGTGTTTTTGTAACTGGGTTTCTGTAGTATGTCTCTGTGAGTGTGTGTGTGTGTCTGTGTGGGTCTCTATGAGTGTATCTGTGAGTGTGTCAGTGTGTCTGTCTCTCTGTGTGTCTGTGGGTGTCTCTCTGTATGAGTGTATGTGTCTGTGGGTGTGTGTCTGTGTGCGTCTCTGTGTGTGTGTGTCTCTGTGTGTCTGAGTGTGTGTCTCTGTGAGTATGTGTGTGTGTGTGGGTGTCTCTCTGTGTGAATGTATGTGTCTGGGTGTCTCTGTGTGAGAGAGAGTGTGTGTGTGTCTCAGTGTGTCTCTGTGTGTCTGTGGGTGTCTGAGTGTATGTTTCTGTGTGTGTGTGTCTGTCTCTGTGTGTCTCTGTGAGTGTGTGTCTCTGTGTGTGTGTGTCTATATGAGTGTGTGTCTCTGTGTGTCTCTGTGTCTCTGAGTGTGTGTCTCTCTGTGTCTGTGTGTGTCTCTCTATGTGAGTGTATGTGTCTGTGTGTCTCTATGTGTCTCTGTGTGTCTGTGTCTCTGTGTGAGTGTGTGTCTGTGTCTCTGTGTGAGTGTGTGTCTGTGTCTCTGTGTGAGTGTGTGTCTGTGTGTGTGTGAGTGAGTGTGCAGCCATGTGTGCTGTTGTGTTTCCTCAGGTCCTTGGTGGATGCTGGGAGTCGCAGGGAAGCGGGGCTGGGCACCTTCCATCTTAGGAACCGGTAGCGTCTCTGAAGTGCTGGGCTGGCGCCTGAGTGAGCTGAGTGGAGGGAATGGGTCCCTTTCCCTGGTAGGTGCTGCCCTGTGGAGCTGCCCTAGCCACTGTCCCTTCCTGGCTCCTCTTCCCCCTCCAGCTTCCTACCCTGACCCTTCTGGGGAATCTGCGTCACTGACCAGGTAATTGGCAGATACCGCTCTGCAGGCCCGCCCAGGTGGCTCCTGCCAGAATTCCCTGGAGGTGACCTGCACAGCTGACAGGACAAGGGTCCCACCCAAGGCCATCATGAGCATGAGGACTGGGCGGGCGGAGGCGGGCGTCTGAGGGTATGTGGGTTGGGGGCCTGCAGAGGGGACTGATTTCTGAGCCCTTGGAACCAGTGTGGCTGCCTCTTAGTGAACTCGGGACAGGCAGCAGCTGGGAAGGCCAGAGGCCTGGAATTTACTCTTAAGCAGGGTTTATAGAATAAGGGCTGGGGTGGCTCAACACCTCCAAGGCCTCTCCTCCTCTTCCCTCCCATCTGGGGCAAATGGTGAGCTTCTGTCCCCTTCTCTCTCCCAGTGACTAGTAGGGGGAGGCAGGAAGGGGAGAAAGACCTCCGGTCTCCAGGGCCCCGGGCTGTCCTGCCCTTGCCCAGAGCTGCTCTCAAGGCGGCTATAGCCAGATTCCTCAGCAGCCCTCTGCGCTGAAGGCTGTCATTATCCGTGGTCACAGTGGAGAAAACCGTGGCTCAAAGGAGTTAAGTAACTCACCCCACGCCACCCACTGTGAAACAGGATTTGAACCCAGAGCCTTGGCCCTTTGCAGAGGCACCCCTAAGCCCCCAGGCACGGTGGGGTCGTCTGAGCTTTGAGGGTTCCACTCTTCTCACATGCAACCCCACGCCCCGCGTTCATCCCCACCCAGCCAGCCTTCTCCTGCTTCGTCTCCTCCAATGTCCACAACAGCTCCGTCCATCCAGCACCACACGGACAGCCGGCTATGGGCTGGGGTGGTGATCCCACAGAGAATGAAGCAGATGTAATCCTACTTCAAGGAACCCACATTCCAGTGGGGGAAGACAGAGAAGGAACCAGAAAACAGTCAGTCACAAATGACAGGAAGTGGGATAAAGAATAAACAAGAAAACCTCATTTGCATTGGGGAATTGACAAGGTAGCCATATCATAATTTTAAAGATAAGGAAACTGCAGTTCAGAGAGGCTAAGCAACTCGTCTGAGGTCACACAGCAACTGAATAATGGAGCTGGGATTTGAACCAAGGTCATGTCCAGCTCCACAGGCTGTGGGGATTGCACCACCACTCACTGTCCTGTAAGAGAAAGCACATCTCCTCTCTTCAAGGGGTCCTGTGGGGATTAAGCTGGCAGAAGCTGGCACCCAGTAACTAACTGCTCAGTACCCACTCCCTGTTGGTATTTCCTGTGGGGAGGAAAAGCTGAGAAAATCATAGCACTGCCTCTGATACACCCTCTTCACTGCCTCTGATACACCCTCTTCTGCAGGCTTTAAAATGATAAGTGTCACGACATGGAAAAATGCTCAGGAGTCTAATGTTCAGACAAAAGGGGTGCAGCACTATTTGAATAAGATAATCTGAACTCTAAACTTTTTTTTTTTTTTTTTTGAGACAGAGTCTCACTCTGTTGCCCAGGCTGGAGTGCAGTGGCGCAATCATGACTCCCTGCAGCCTCCATTTCCTGGGCTCAGGTGATCCTCCCACCTCAGCCTCCCAAGTAGCTGGGACCAGAGGTGCAAGCCACTACTCCTGGCTAATTTTTATATTTTTTGTAGAGATGGGGTTTTGCCATGTTTCCCAGGCTGGTCTCAAGCTCCTGGGGCTCAAGTGATTCTCCCACCTCAGACTCCCAAAGTGCTGGGATTACAGGCATAAGCCACCAGGTCACTGGAAGTCAACAGGCTACACAGAGATGGGTGTCTCAGGCAGGATCACAGCTGACTGTCGTTTGCTTCTTTATATTTGTATAAGCAAAAAATATCTCTAAAGAACAAGTATTGTTATTTATGATCTTAAAAATAGAAGGTGGGGCTGGGTGTGGTGGCTCAGGAGGCTGAGGTGGGAGGATCGCTTGAGCCCAGGGGACAGAGGCTGCAGTGAGCCAAGATCTCACCACTGCACTCCAGCCTGGATGACAGAGAGAGAGCCGGTCTCAAAAAAACAAAAACCAAAAAACAAAACAAAACAAAACAAAAAACAACAGAAGGTAGAGTAAAAGCTTCCCCATGGATCACTCTCCAAATAGATTCTTTACACACAGGTAATGTCACTCAGCCCTGTGGGTCCAACCCCTTGTCTCCCAGCCCCCGAGTGGTGCTCTTCGGGGGCCCTCATCCATTGGCAAGTGACTGTCTATTCACATCTCTCTTCCTGTTGTTGAGTGAGTGAGGGAAGGAGCCTGCCGGGGATCCACAGCTCCCAGTTTCCACTCACTCATTACACAGTGCTCTTGGCCCTGCATGTGCTGTCACAGCTATTTGGGGTCTATATCCTGTCTCTTAGAGGACAGGGACTAAATCTCTCAAATTCAGGTTTCTCCTGTGTCCCTACCTGGTGCCCGGCCCGGGCTGTTTTTCTCTGTTTCAAATGCCAGGGCTACTTATGGACTCCTATTCAACCTGCAAAACCCTACTTGAATGCTCCCTCAGTTCTGAAGCCTCCCTGGCTGCTCCTTCCAGCCTCCCCACAACAACAACAGCACCACCACTATATAATGGCTAAATCTGTTGAGCAGTTGCCATGGGCCAGACACTGTGCTGAGTACATGGATATGTTTTCTTCTTTAATCCTCACAACCCCTCGAGGTGGGTATGTTTACCTTCTGCATTTAATAGGTAAGCCGCAGACAGATAGTGACTCACCCAAGGTCATGCAGCTCATAAGAGCAGATCAGCCTGACTCAGGATACCCATTCCTCACTGCTAACACTAGTCTTTTTTCAACCTCCACTAGTGCACAGATGTGAGCATGCTGACTGATTGGTGAACACCCCTGCCTCTCCCATGAGCGTGCAAGGTCCTCCAGGGAATCTTATTCATCTCGTAACCCCAGCATCCAGCATGGGCCAGGCACAAGAGTAAAAGCTCAGCTAACATCGTCACAAGACACCAGCCCCAGGAGGATACCGAGTGCCCCTTCTCTACCCAGCCTTGCCTTCCTAGCCCAGAGGGGCTTGCACTAATGCTGGACTTGGCTTTCATTCCTGGAGTTCAGCTGCAGTGCACCCTCCCACCGGCGATATGAGCCGGGTGGTCTCTGGGTGCGTCCCAGGAGGAGCATCTGTTTATAATTGGCAGCCCCGGAAAGATCTGAGACCCTGGGCAGGTCTTTGGCAGGCCAGCTCATGTCCCATGGGCCCCATGTTTTGGAGCTGGATCGGTGCTGACTTGGCTTCTCAGAGGGAAAGAAAATACCCGCCAGAGACCCCAAACCACAGCAGGCTGGGCGGTGGGGTGGGAAGGTCACAGCGTGGAGGGTGCACAGACAGCTCTCTGCTCCTGGCCCCTCCAGTAGGAGGCTGTTAATAAAAATCCATCCCTGTGGTCAGATGAGAATGAGCAGGCAAGCAACATCTAGCTTTTAAGACATTAAGGTTAGAATGGGGTGCTAGATAGCAGAGGGTGAGTGTGAGCGTGGCATAGGTTACGACTAGAATTTCCCCCTTTCACAACCCTGTCTATTTCCAAAAGGAAAGACCCTTTCTCAAGTAGAGCAGCTTAGAACATGGGCTCTGGAGCCAGACTGCCTGGGTTCAATTCTTTAACAGTTATGAATGAACATGAACTTAACCTCTATGAATTAAGGTTTAAAACATCCACTCTTTTTCTTTTCTTTTCTTTTTCTTTTTTTTTTTTTTGAGATGGAGGCTTGCTCTGTGGGCTAGGCTGGAGTGCAGTGGTGCGATCTCGGCTCACTGCCTCCTCTGCTTCCCGGGTTTGAGCGATTCTCCTGCCTCAGCCTCCCAAGTAGCTGGGATTACAGGTGTGCGCCACCACACCCAGCTAATTTTTGTATTTTTAGTTGAGATGGGGTTTCACCATAATTCACCAACATGGTGAATTACAGGTGTGAGCCACCGTGCCCAGCCTAAAACACCCACTTTGAAGAGTAGTTGGGAGGATTAAGAAAGGGCACAATAAATGCCAGCTGTGGGCTGGATATGTTGGCTCACGCCTATATTCCCAGCACTTTGGGAGGCCGAGGTGGGGGAATTACTTGAGGCCAGGAGTTCAAGATCAGCCTGGGCAACATAGCAAGACTCTGTCTCTGTTTTGTAAAAAGCTAGCTGTCATTATTATTATTATTATTATTATTATTATTATTAGCACAGCAACAGAAATAGATCCCCCTTTGCAGTAGAAGATCCACATACCCTGTTGGGGAAACGGTTGCCCGGAAGACCCCATCTGGTCTCCACCTCCATCTGACTACCCTAGGCACAGCCTTGACTGGGGCAAAACCACAGAATCTTGCTATTTCTTGATTCCATCCTTCCACCTTACTTAGAAGGCCCTCCTTTTTCTACGCCCCCAAGCCTGAGAAGGTAGAGACCAGCTGTCAAAACTGTCCACCTGCAGAGCAAGCTGCGGGGGGATTTCTTAGGGAGGAGAGGTTTTCAAGCAGAGCCCCAAGGAACTCTGGGGGTTCTGGTGAGGAGCCTCTGGAGGTGCTGAGGGTGGGGTGGGGAGCAAGCAGATATCATTCCAGGCTTCTCCTCACTCCTGCCCCAGTCACCCAGAGTGGTGACACTTTAGGTTTCTAGAATAGTCATTTCTTTTTCTTTGAGATGATGTTTCACTCTTGTTGCCCAGACTGGAGTGCAGTGGCATGATCTTGGCTCACTGAAACCTTCACCTCCTGGGTTCCAGCGATTCTCCTGCCTCAGCCTCCCGAGTAGCTGGGATTACAGGCATGCGCCACCACGCCTGGCTAATTTTGTAATTTTAGTAGAGACAGGGTTTCTCCATGTTGGCCAAGCTGGTCTCGAACTCCTGACCTCAGGTGATCCACCTGCCTCGGCCTCCCAAAGTGCTGGGATTACAGGCGTGAGCCACCGTGCCCGACCTAGAATAGTCATTTCTACAAAGACTCTGTCGCTAAAAAAAAATAATAGTTGGAATGTGACTCTGAATCCGCAGCCTCTTCCTCCCCAGCACAGCCCTGGAAGGAAGCCTGCTTTCTCCGAATGGACTCCAGTGGGATCCCTCTAGCTGTCACCCATTGAGAGTGCTGGCCTGTCACCCGGGCACACCCAACAAGCCTACCAGCCCTTCTGCTTCCAGTGCAGATCCACACTGATCACACTGATCAAAACTGATCCACAATGATCAGGTACCGACTTCCAGCATCTCCTTCCCAGACTTTCTAATCCCTTCCACCTTTTTTTCTGGGAGGCCTGTTTTCCAGACTCTACACAATCCAGTCTGCATGCTGTCAGGTAAAAGGATGGGGACAGAGAGATCGCGCGATTCTGTGGTTTTGTCCCAGTCAAGGCTGTTTCTAGGGGAGGAGACAGACATAGAGCTTCAGAAGGGGTCTTCCAGGCAACCATTACCCCAGCAGGGTTCTGGATCTTCCATCAGCAAGGGGGATCTATATCTGTTGCTGTACTAATAAAAATAGTAACAGCTAGCATTTATTGGTGTAGCCCTAGGTTCGTTACAGGTGCCCCACGGCTGACCCCAGGAGGTCAGAGGTGACAGAAGCCACTGGGCCTGTCAGGGACTTCGGCTAGGTCCTTATGTGTCCTTCGCGTTCCTGCACTGCTGGGCTGCTGAAGCCTAGGCAGGTCTCTCCCACGTAGCCCTGCGAAACAGGCTTTCCCTGGCTCCAGGCCCCTGTTTTGGCCTGCCGAGAATGTTTTGGCTACCGCTGGCTCAGCTGTTGGGGAGGATTGTGATGAAGCTCCTCAAATTAGATCAGCCAGCGGTGTCGCCCTCCCACAAGTCCCTGACCGCAACCTGGAGCAGGGCAGAGACTTCCTCCAGGCGGACGTCCAGCCTGGAACTGGCCCGCTTGGGAGGCACAGGAATGACAGTAGCTCTGACATGCACGTGGGGCTCACTAGCTGGCCACGCTGCCTCAGCATGGGTGCCGTGGGGCGTCTAGTCCTCTGTCAGCTCAGAAGGGCTCATACCCGAGAAAACTGATACACGAAGGGGCTATGTAATTCCAAGCGGTAAGCGGTAGAGCTGGAACCTCAACTTATGCAATCTGTGCCCTTGGCCACTGACTTTACCTGCGGGAGCAAAATGACCCCACGAAACAACATATTCATTCAGTGCACAGGTACAGTGAGTGGATGCCATGTCCAAGGACTGGACAGAAGGGTGTCCACCTCCTAGGGAACGAGGGAAAGGTGCGGTCATCATTCGGTCTTGATGACCAAGTGGTTATGAAAGGCATGGCAGAGATGTTCCTTGCCCCTCTGCGAGGACACTGGGGCTCTGATGGGGCTCAGGTGGGAGGACAGGTGAGGACAGAAGCTGTTCTGAGCATGGGTCAGCACAGTGCCCAGGGCTGGTGTTTGCTGTGAGGGGGTATGGGGTTTGCCTGGAGCACCCTTGCTCTCCAAGTGGGCGGGGTGGGACTGTGACAAGCACTCACCGCCACCACAGTGAACAATCTGTGGACCTTTACTGCAGGCTGGGTCCTGCTCTGGGCTCTTAGACTGAATCCTCTCGGCTGCCCAGATGTGGTACAGTCGGCTGATTAGTGTCCCCTGAGAAGCTGAGTCCAAGTCCTAACCCTTGGTACCTGTGAATGTGACCTTACGCTGAAAAAGGGTCTTTGTAATTGAGTAGCTGTAATTGAGTTGGGGATCTCAAAGTGAGATCACCCTGGGTTAGGGTGGGCTCTGAGTCTAAGGACTAGTGTCCTCATGAGAGACAGAAGAAAGACATACACAGAGGAGAGGAAGGCCGCGTGAAGATGGAAACAGAGACGGCAGTGAGGCGGCCACAAGCCACGCGATGCCAGGAGCTGCCAAGAGCCACCAGGAGCTGAAAGAGACAAGGAAGGATCCTTCCCTAGAGCCCGGGAGGGAGTGGGGCCCTGATGACACCTGGAGTTTGGACTTCCGGTACCCAGAAACGTGAGAGCAGCTCTGGTGTTTTGGGCCACACAGCTGGTGGTCATTTGTTGTGCCATTGACAGGAAACTAACACAAATGGGCTCCATTATCCTCATTCAATAGAGGAGGCCAAGCGAGGCCCAGCCCCAGGCTCCCGAGGCTGGGAGGTGACGGAGGCTGCGTCCCCTCCACACCACTCCCTGTTTTCAGATGCCAAGCTCTTTTTAACCTCCGAAGCCTCTTCACTGTCCCACATTAAGTGTTTTCTCTCACTGTATGCCCACTCCACCACGCACCCTGTCAGCCCGACCTCTGAAATCCAGAGGCTTCTCACCACTTCTCGCCACCTCCACGGCGCCTTGGGGCCCTGCCTCAGCGCCCTTCACCTGGAGCACAAGTGGACCCCTCACCTGGTCCCAAAAGGTCACTTGGCTGCTACCTTTGCCCCAGGGCCCCTGCCTCAGTCTGTTCTCAACACAACAGCCAGAGATCCTTCTAGAATGTGTCAGACCACATCACCCTGCTTATGACTACTGATGGCTGCCCATCTCACAGACTGGAATCTAGTGTTTACTGGGATCGCAGGCCCTTCCTGGTCTGCCCCATCCCTCGTCTCAGCTACTCCCTCCTAGGTCTCGGCCCTGCAGAAGCACTGGCCCCCTCTACCTCAGGGCCTTTGTACTGGCTGCTCTCTGTTCTCTTTTCCCAAGTATCCCTCTCCTTGTAGGGCACCCTCTTTTCTTTTTAAAAAATTATTATGATTATTATTATTTGTAGAGACGGGGGTATCACATTGTTGCCCAGGCTGGTCTTGAACTCCTGGCTTCAAGTGATCCTCCTGCCTCAGTCTCCCAAAGTGCTGGGATTACAGGAGTGAGGTACCACACCTGGCCACCTTCTCACAGGTTCTGCTCAAGTGTCTCTTTACCCAAGAGGTCTTCATGTAAAATGCCCCAACCCCACAAACACCAGCTCTGATTTGATTTACAAATCTACCCTTCTTTGATTTCCACCTTCCCAGTTGCTGAGACAGGCATGTCTCCCCCTGTGATGAGCACCTAGTGTTCCTGAGGACACTCCTTCAAATGCTAAAACCACACCCTGCCAAGAGCCAGTACGTGACAACTGGGCAGTCTCCACCTCATCCCTGGGTGTGATTCTTGCGAAACTTTTTGGTTCTGGGACCACTCAGAAAACTCTCCAGGGAAACGATCACAAAAGCTGACTCCAGGCGGGCAGAACACTGCTCACTCCCAGCCAGAAACCCACGGGCTGATGTTTCTTTTCACAAACATCCACAGCCTACAAGACTGGCCAGGGGCTCCACCTCCATCTGACTGCCCAGGGCCGCACTTGGCAAAACACGGAGGCAGAGAAACTCAGGCTAGAGTTCATGGCTGACACCTCACAACCGTTGCCCTTTTCCCCCACTGGACCTCTTGCTGGAAAGTGCTGGGTGACCTTGGGGTGGGGGTGCCAAGGAGGGGAGGGAGGAGCCAGCATCTACAGACCACCCTTCCCTCACAGCACACATCTCCAGATTACTGTCCACCGGGGTGGGATTCAAATTTGGACAGTCTAAGTAACTCATGCAGGCTGCACTACTAGAAGTTTCAAAGCAAGGCTCGGACTCCAAAGGGAAGCTCTTTTAACAACCCTGTCCTGCCTCATTCATTCATTCAAGGACTATTTGTGGAATTGTGTGCACCAGGCACTTTGGAGGCCCTGGGATCCAGCGGGGAATACATTTATCTCACTTGCGGAGTTTGCTTGTGTGTAAGTCCAGGAACGATGAGCATGAACACTTGTTCACGTGAACGAATGACTGTATAGTAAGTAGTTTTCTAGCCACTAGAAAGTGCTAGAAGTGCATGGGAGGAACACATAGCTTTGTAGAGGGTTGGAGGGAGTGATTATGGGGTGGGAGTGGTATTCAGATGGTGGGGGAAAGGTGCAGGGAAGTTCTCTTGGTTAAAGTAACATTTTGGAAGAGACCTGAGGGAAGCGAAGGAGGGAGCGATACAGACGCGTGGAGGAAGAGCATCCCTGGCGGAGGGAACAGTTGGTGCAAAGGCCCTGGGGTGGGAATGAGCTTCCCCAGCACGGAGACCAGTGTGGAAGAGCAAGCGGGAGACACCAGCCACAGCAGGACTTTGAATTCTATTCTGAGATGGGGTAGATTGGGAGGTTGTAAGGAGAAAAAAGACAGCCTCTGACATGAAGCTGGAAGGGGCTGGGCTGGGATGCTTAGGTGATGGGAGAAGAGGGATTCTGGACGGTTGCAGAGCTGGGTGCTGGAGAAAGTGAGCTTCCCAGAGGACACCAGAGCGTTTGGCCTGAGAAAATGGAAGAATGAGGTTGCCGTTCCCTGAGCCCCAGCGCCTCCCTCTCCAGGAGGGTTGGCTCTGGCAAGCCCCAGGTGTGCAGGAAGAGAATCCCAGGTCCCTTCAGCTTCCAGAACAATTGGTTTACGCAGAGGGAGGGGAGGGGAGGCGGTGAGCGAGAAAGCAGTTCCAGGTGGCAAGGGCAGCTCCGGGGGAAGAGGCTGCCCCAGCGCCTGGGACCCACCTAGCGCAGCGGGGGTGAGCCCAGTTTCCAATAACAAAGTGCCCGGGCCGTCCCAACCCTGGCCCTGACAGCTAACGAGCTGCAGCCGGCTGCGCGGCCGGGAGGCCAGCCTGGCTCACATGATGGCGTGAGGGGGTGGCAGGAGGAGCCGCCAAGCCTCAGCGGGTCGGGCAGGAGGCTCCAGGAAGTCTTTCTGAAAGTGGGCCCAGGGGCGGGCGCGGGGCGGGGCCGCGGGGGTCCCGGGAGGGGCTGGGCGGGGCTGCAGTGCCGGGTGGGGATCGGGCTGGGATCCCAAGCGGCGGATGGGAAAGGGGTGGAAAGGGGATGGGAAGGGGCGGGAGATAGATGGGGAGGGGGCGGGGCGAGGCTGGGGTCCTGGGTGCAGGCTGGAGGGCGACTGGGTGGAGCGGGTGAGGAGGGGGCCAGGTGGTGTCCCGGGAGCAGATAGGGAGGGCTTTGCGGGGAAAGCGGGGAAACAGGTTGGGGTCCTGGGCCGGGCGGCGAAGGAAGGCCGAGGTGCGGTCAGGGTACAGATGGGGGGCGATGGGACAGGCTGGGGGCTGTGGAGAGGAGCTGGGTTGGGATCCCGGGTGCAGCTGGGGAGGGGGCAGGGTAGGTGGCTGCAGAAGGGGGCTGGGTTGAGGTCTCAGGTGCAGACGAGGAGGGGCTGGGCGGAGGGGGTGAGGAGGGGAGCCGGGCTGGGGGCCGGGGCGCTGCTGGGGTCCCCCTCCCGCCCCGGGACCGTCCGCTCTTGCCCAGACCCGTCGGTAAACAGACGCCGTGATGTCACGGGCGCCGCTGACCTGTGGCTGAACCCGGAGCTGTAAATGAGATGCAAGGTGCCAGCAGCCTCCGGCCGCAGGGCCTACGAGCCACACGCGCTCCTCCGCCGGCCCGAGGTTACCCCAGCTGCACACACGGACAGGATGCTGCAAACGCCACCAGACATTGCAACACGCAGCCAGTCTGCTGGCCGCTGCGTGAACCGTCCCGGCAGCCCTCGCCGCCCCGCTGGCGGGCACCCACCTCCCTGGAGCGGCCTCGCTCCCCTCGGGCACCCCTGGGGGCTGGCAGCTCCCACCCCTCCGGGGGCAGCCTCTCCTCTAGGGTCTCTGTCTCCGCTTCCCCGAGAAGCCTCTAAACCCGAGGGCTGGGCCTCCGGGGTCAGCTTCGGGTTTTCGTGGGAAGAGATTGGGGAGGTGCCTGCCTTTGCTCTGGGCTTTCTGGGAAGCTCATTACTTCTCCCTTGCAAAGCCTGGTTGGGGGGTTGCAGGGATGGCTTCCAGGTATAAAGAGGTATAAAAGTGTCCCGTTGGCCGCGCACCGCCCCTCCCTTCCGAAGCAGGGAGCCTGTTTATCCGGCGGAGCTCCCAGAGCAGCCCTGGACCGCACTAATTTGGCAGCCAGCGCTCAGAGCTGAGAGCCTGCACTGCCCTTTGGAATGAAAAGCAGCCTGGTTGGGGCCTCAAGGAATCTGCTCTGGAGTTGATTTGCTGTGTGACTTTTGGATGAGTCACTTGGCATCTCTGAGCTTCACCATCTCCATCTGGGGAAGTGGGGAAAACTGAAACTGGCCTCCCTGTGCTGGTGTGGGGAAGGTCAAAAGTGCAAGAAAATGCTCACCAAACCGCAGGGCCGGTCAGAAGCCTCAAGTGCAGGGGGCCTGGCACGGGGAGAACTTGGAGACCCTCAGAGAAACCAAGGCTGCCCTTCTCCTCACCCACTGCCCCCCCAAACTGAGCCTCTGGGTTTATTGTGAGAAGCCGGGGTGACGAGGTATTTGGGGATGAATAGTCCCCCCCGGCTCAAGGAGACCCCCATTGACTCCCCTACTTGGACCCCATTAACTAATGATCACCCTGCCTTGTGGGGGGTGGGGAACCTAGAAATGACCCCAGATCTCCCCCCGCCCTAGACGGAGTCTCACTCTGTCACCCAGGCTGGAGTGCAGTGGCGCGATCTCGGCTCACTGCAACCTCCGCCTCCCGGGTTCAAGCGATTCTCCTGCCTCAGCCTCTCGAGTACCTGGGATTACAGGCGCCCACCACCACACCTGGCTAATTTTTGTATTTTTAGTAGAGACAGGGTTTCACCATCTTGGCCAGGCTGGTCTCGAACTCCTGACCTCAACTGGTCCACCCACCTCAGCCTCCCAAAGTGTTGGGATTACAGGCGTGAGCCACGGCGCCCAGCCTGAAATGACCCCAGATCTTTAGCGAGTACCCATGGAGTGCAACAAGGCACAGCTGAACTCCAGCCCTGATTCCAGCTTCTCCTTCACTGAATTTAATCTTTAACATCCTTCTCCCTCACATCCCTCTGCTTTCTTGTCTTTGCAGCACTTGGTCACTATCTGAAGTGATGGTGGTTATTTGTTTGCTTGGTTTTTGTCTATTTCTCCCATTCTCAAACACACATACTCTCTAGAATGTAGGCTCTCCAAGGAATTTCCAGGCCTTGCTTGGTAATTGGGTGCCCAGTGACTGTGTGAATGAATGAATGAAATAGTTTTGCCTCTTCTGTGAAACATTAGTAACTTCCCTTTGAGGGGAACTTGGGAGGAATGAAGTTGACAACCTGTGTGGTATGGCTGTCGTTAGGACCAACCACATCATTTGCAGGGTCCCTGGTTCAAAAATTGTAAAGAATTGCAAGATGGTGACAGCCGAGCCTCAAACCAAGTGTAGGGCGCTTCTGAGAGCAGGGCCAGTGAGAATCCCTGGGTCACACCCAGGAAGCCAGCCCCAGCCATCACACAGAGGGTGCCCAACAGGAACACCCAGTGGGACCTCGTGCCAAGTCACAAGCCTTCCACGCTCCCCCAGGCAGCAGGAAACACAAACACAGCTCCGGCAGAGCCACTCCAGGGAGAACGTATCACACATCCCCAGCAGACAGGTGACACCTGCCAAACTAAAAGTTGCCCGCACATCCAGTCTCTACATGTGCAGGGGCAGTGGACATGGCAGCGTATTAGCTGTAGGGGAAAGAGGAATAATAACAACAGGTAACCTGGGCAACATGGTGAAAGCCTGTCTCCACTAAAAATACAAAAGTTAGCCAGGCATGGTGGTGCGCGCCTATAGTCCCAGCCACTGGGGAGGATCACGTGAGCCTGGGAGGTTGAGGCTGCAGTAAGCTGAGATTGCACCAATGCACTCCAGCCTGAGTGATGGAGTGAGACTCTGTCTCGGCAAGTAAAATAAAACAAAAAAAATAACAACAGTACTCATCATAATTAGCATTTATTTAGGAGCTTCTCTGAGTTCAACAGTGAGGTTTATGGCCCCTTATCCTCCGTTCTAGAATCCAAAAAGCTCTAAAATCCTACATTTATTTTTGACACACGCGTTTAGAGCAAGCCCTAATTGGAACCATCATGAGGCTAGTTCTGGTCTCTTTATCCCACTGTGGTGACTATCACTGTGATTACGGGTGGCTGCCCTAGACCTTGCTGTGGGCGTCACTAGGTATATGGCCTATGTGCTGGATTGCATTTCCAAAGTCCAAAACGTCAGACCTATGAGACACAGCTAGCCTTAAGGGTTTCAGATAAGGGTCTGTAGACTTGAACTCGGCTTCTTTTTAGAGATAAGGCACTGAGACCCTGGAAGTATAAGTAATTAGTCAAGAGCAAAGCCAGGAACTAGCTGAGCAGAGACCCCCAAACCGGTTGGCGGTACCCCTCAGAGCTGCTAGCAGAAGAAACAATTCAGCTCTTGTTTTGGAAAAGGAAATAAACATTTTACTGGAGTATCTCAGCATCTCCCTCATACTCCAACATGAAATTCAGAGGTCACTGAGCTGGTAGGCTCAATCACACACCAGGCTGATGTGTCCCAGGGAGACCTTCAGCTAATTAAACGTAATTTATGGACCGGCCTCTAAGGACAAGCCTTAAATTACTTGCAAGCTGTGCCAAGGTAGCTATCCTACAGGCTATTAATTAGGAATCGGTTTAATCTCTGCTAGGACGAAGGTCAACTGCCTTGGAGTTAACCCTTCCGGCTGACTGGTCTCATGCTATCAGGCTGTGGCTCTGGGCCCAGAGGGCCAGGGGATTCAGAGGAAGCGGGACATTCAATGGGAAATGGCCAGGCCAGCACACCGTGCAAAGACCAGGATGCGGGGAGAAAAGCCAGGCCCTTGGCCCATAGGGCCAGTTGAGGCGGGAATTTTCCCAAGCACCAGCCCCACAGAAAGTGATTTTCCGCGGTCCTCAGAGAGCATCACATCCCTCCAACATCAGAGAATTCTGTGGAAAATCAGGCTTCCGTCACCTTCCAGTAATGTGGGCTGGTCGTGCATCCTGTAGAAAGCCTTCAGTGGCTCCCTAGTGCTCTCCCAATCATGTCCAGACTTCACCCCACAACCACCAGGCTCTACGAGGTATGGCCCTGGCCATCTCTCTCCACTCCCTGCTCACACTTTTGTTCTGGCCAGGCCAGGGTCTTTTTCCCAAAGGAAACAAACTCTCTCATCTCCTATTTTCTAGATCCGCTGTTTCCCTCTGCCTGGGATATTTTCCTTCTGCTGCTTCCATCTCATCCTTAACGCCTCAGCTTAGACTCCAGTCCTAGGCACAGCCAGGTTTCCTTTCCTAGAAGCCAGACTGCCTGGATTCGAATCCCATGGCTACCTGGGCTGTGTGACCTTGGGCAAGTATTTAACGTCTCTGAGCCCTAGTATTTCCATCTTTAAACTGGGAACAGTGACTGTGTCATAGGGTTGCTCTGAGGAGTAAATCAGATTGTCATGTAAATTGTTTAACACGTGGGTAGCCCTTTATTAACAACAAAGACTGGTTGGAAGCCCCCGTCTGTGCTTGGAGCTGCCTTCAGCCATGGTCCACCCTACCAAGGCATGTAGGCTCAGAGAGGTCCAGTAACTTGCTCAAGGTCACACGGCAAGTGAATAGAAGAGCCAGCATATGAACTTTGGTGTGGTTGACTCCTGAACTCAAAATCTGAATCTCTATGCTTTACTGGCTCCTTGAGAAAGAAAGAACCGCACATCTGTGTGTGTGTGTGTGTGCACATGTACACACACACACTCACACAAACATTTCCACTGACTTGAAGGCTCAGGAGACATCCCCAAAGCCAAGGCATGGATCTGCTGGCTGAGGAGGTGTGAGCCCTCGGAGGGCACCATGTGCCCAGTCCACACTGACCTTGTGTCTTGCCATCCCTTAAGGACCCCGTCTCCTCTGCTGTGTGCTCATAGGGAAGTGGCCCGGAGAGGCCAGGTCAGACTCTTAATTCTTTGGCATCTGAGATGTAAGAACATGGGCCGTGCAGCCAAGGGTGGACAGACTCCATGTGGGTGTGTTTGGCAGGACTGCCTGCCTGCATGAAGGTCACGCCGCCCTTTACAGTCACACTGGCCCCAGCTCCCCACGGTGACCTGCTACCAGGCCTGTGAGAGGGGCCACTGCTTGCTGGGCTGCGGGAGCGCTAAAAGGAAGCCCCCCCCGCCCCACCAACCACCTTGGAAGGACCCAATATCATCTCTGTTCTGCTCCCCTGCCCGCAGCTGGAGGGGAGGGAGAGCTGGCCTCTCGCACCTGTGAAGTATCACTAGCAACCATGACCTAGCAAAGGGCTTCCTTTCCTCTCATATCACAGTCTATCTCTCTATCTATCGTCTAGAAAAGTTTCCAAAGTCAGTCTGTTGACAACCTGCTGGACTTTGGTGGCTGAGCATTTTGCCTCTTTGAACTGCAGTCTCCTTGAAGGCAGAGATTTTAGTTCAACCCTGAAAAGTCCATTCTATCTTTTTTTTTCTTGGGGAGATGGGTGGGGGGTAGGGGGGCGCGGTGGTAAGGCATCAGTAAATGACCTGATAAGGTCTGCAGGATTAGATCTGGAGGGCTGCCTGATACAGGCAGGCCTGGCTCTCCTGGCTGTTTCCACGTGGCATGACTGGAAGATGAGTGTTGTCCTTCCACAAGAAGGTGTACTGGACCCCTTGCTCCTGCTCATGGTATCCCCCCATCTGCCCTGCAGAAGCCGACCTCCCGACTCCCAAACCCTATGGCTTGGCTGGGGCTGGTATACCCCTGGCTCAGAGTCTGGCCATGACCCCCAGCTGGCCAAATACAGCACCATTTCCTTGGTTCAGGCTCACCCAGTCACTGCCAGAGAGACCCAATTCCTGGACCCTTCCAGGACTTCTGGGCAATGAACACCTGTCTGTCTACTTGAATGGGAGCTGGAAAGGTTACGTTATGAGCAGCAGGGGGCAGGTGTGAGCAGCCCCGTGGCAGAGAGGTCTGCCTTAAAGTGAGGGGAGAGAGAAACCCTCCTGAGTCCTGACAGCACTGAGCCCCTGGAGACATGCCCAAAGTCAGCCCTACCCAGGGATTTCTGGTCCCATGAGTCAATAAACCAATCTGAGGAACACCTCCAGAGCCCCCATCGGGAAAGCTGGAGGTGATGTTGTTTGACCCATATAGACTGTCTGGCTACGGACTCCACTAGGGGCCATCAACGCCATCTCTTCCGTGAAACTATCAACCAAAAGGCAAGACTCATTGGTTACAAGCAGACACCCTGGGTTCCAATCCTGCTGGGTCATTTACTAGCTGTGTGATTCTAAGTTACTGACTCTCAGAGTCCTGTTGGTAAGAAGAAGATGATAACGGTACCCACGCTGGAAGGTTACTTCGAGTAGTAAATGACCTTGTGACGTGTCAGGGCTTAGAACAGTCCCTGGCACATAGTAGGTGCTCAGTAATCACTGGCTCTAACTAGCTACAATGGGTCGGTCAGGCATTCATTTAGGCAACAACCATTTATTAAGTATCTACTGTGGGCCAGATACTGTGCCAGTTGCCAGATACTTGGTGAGTGAGAGGGCATGCCCCCTGCCCCTGTGGATATCAACAAGCAGCCACAAAGCGTGGTGAGTTGCTATGGTAACCCCTGACTTTGGCCTCACCGCAGCCCGGTCCTGACCAATTGAGCTACTTGGACGCAGAGATCAAAATGACTAATGCCTTGTGCAGGGGAAGTTGGATGGTTGTGGGGGTTGGGCAGCCAGGACCAGAGAGGAGGCCGTACCCCTGACCAGCCTCAGCCCCTGGGTTGCAGAAAGGCCTATGTTGGACCAGCCCCTGCCTGGGAAGATAGGGGCTGTGCCACGGGTCATCTCAACAGAGGTGAGGCCTCGGGTGGAAGGGAGATGGCCAGACTCCCTGTAGGGAGTGGTTCCCTCTCACAGACTTCTAGAAAGGGTCAAAGGCTCCAATTCCCCCTGAGGGCTTCTGTGGCAGGGGCACAACTCTCTGCTTCCCGGGGGAGTCCCAGAACCAAGGTTGAGTCAGGCCAGCGGGTTTTTTGCCTTTTTTCTCTGGTGTCCTGCTGAGCATCTGGTCTAATATGCAGAAGGAGAAGGGCTGGAGCAGGGGGTATCCACTGCCCCCCACCCCCACGGCCATTGCCCCACCTGGAAGGAGTGGTTGTCTCTTGGAAACGCTCTTGCCATTACCCAGGAGGTGATAGGAGCTTTTTCACTACATTTCCACACCTTCATTTTTCAGATGAGGGAACCAAAGCCCAGAGAGGGTTCCTCGCCCAAGGTCACACAGCAGGTCACTGGGAGGCCCCTCATAATCTACAGCATTAGGCGCTGGTTTCCAGCAGCCCTGGCCGGCACCACAAATTGCATGAGTGCTCTGGCCGGAGCCGGCCTCTACCGCCCAAAAGATTTTGGCTGCTGTGACACTGCCTTTGGGCCAGGTCTGGGCTTTGGGGCTGAGGTTGTCAAGGCACACTCTCCCAGGGATGGGTGCTTTGGAGGCAGGGAGGGCCAGGGAGAAGCCTCCTGTGTCCTTTCTGGCAGATGGATTTGGGCTGAGTCCCCCTTGGAGAGGCTGTCTCAGCCCCGCTTGGGCATTCAGAGCTTCTAGCTTGTGGGCACCCCAGAGGTAGAGGAGGTGCCGAGGCTGAGGGCAGGAGGGGTTCCACACGTCTGGGGTGGGAGTGTGGGTCCCTCTCCTGAGGGGCAAAAGCCCAAGCGAACTAGAGGGCATTTGGTCCAGAAGCCACAGCACCTTGGAGTAAAGAGCCAAAGGTGGAGGTGTCATTAAAGAGGGGACATCCAGCAAATCCAAGAAGGGTCCGTCGAGGAGAGGGAGCAGGCTGAGTCATTTCCTTGAAGCATCATTTTCAAGCCTTATTTTTTTCCTTTCTTTAAAACAATGACTTTCTTTCAAAATGCACACCAAAATCTTAACATGGAATTGTAAGCCACAAAACAGAAGTGACAACACTGATCTGGTCCACAGGAAGGAGGGGTCCCTCAGAACCCTCCCTGCTCCATCTCCCATGTGGCCCTACCTTCTTGGGGCCTCTAGGGTGCTCCGGAACCCAGTTTGAAAACCTGGACCTTGAACCTCAGCTGGCGCTGAGGTCCGCATGGGGACCGCGGGGCTTGGAGGCTGGTAGAAGTGGCTGGGGGAGGTGGGACGCAGACAGGAGACCGTGTTCCTTAGGAGGCTGTTTCAGTGTGGACAAGATCATCATACGCTTCACTCATCAAAATCCCCGAAAGGCTGCTGAAAAGAGGATTTAAGGCCACATTCCTTGAAGTAGGGATGGCCAATGAGGTAAGAAAGGCTGGGGCCCAGTGGCCTTCACCAGGCTGACCATTGGTGGCCTTAAGCACTAAGCCACACATCTGTACTCTCCACCCTGAGCTTGCCCTGGCTTCAGTGTCACAGGATACCAGGGCGTTCCCTGCCTCTCACACGAGCTCTCGCCCTGGGCCTGCATCTGAGCCTGTAGGACTTGGATGGGTTTTGCTTGTATCTAGTACAAGCCTTCTTAACCCAGAGTCTGGGATAGGCGACAGGGGTACATGACCCCTTAAAAGTACAAAACTTTCAGTTGCACCTTCTTCCTGGGATAGAGTTCATATTTTCTTCAGACCCTTGAAGGGCTCTACAACCAGCAGAAAAATGGAGAGTTACTGCAACCCCCTCAGTTGCCACCTCCTTCGAGAAGTCTTCTAAGATTTTCCTTAATTTACAGTGATCAAAGCTCTCAGGCCACGCAGAGCTCAGTGACCTCGGGCTTAACTGGAGGGAGCTGTCACTCACTCTCTCCTCTGCAGCTGGGTCTCTGCATGTTAAGATGTCACACTGGTTGTCAAATGAAAGAAATTCAACTGTGCTATTACCCTGCTTGTCAGTTTACTCTTTAAAAGAAACCCTGATAACTGAGGACTATTTTATTCCTTTGGCAAGTCTCCCATTCATTGTATGCAAATACTGCTACTCAGTGCTCTAAATGATGTTTGTGTAAAAGCGGATTTCACTACATCCCTGCCCGCATCCTGTTGACTCATTCACTGCTTATCACCGCTCTCTCCAGAACCCTGTGTGTACTAAGCCCCATTACTTAACAGCTTGTCTCTTGACCTCTCCATGACCCTGAATGAGGCAGGCCAGGCCAGGCTGAGATTATTTGTTGCAGTGGGAAAAGATGGAGTGTTGAAGCTGGGAAACCTGGGTTCAGAATCTGCCCTCAGCGACGTGTCCCAGGACAGCCACTTCACCTGGATCTCAGAAATGCATGCTGCTGGCCGGGTGTGGTGGCTCACGCCTGTAATCCCCGCACTTTGGGAGGATGAGGCGGGCGGATCACAAGGTCAAGAGATCGAGACCATCCTGGCCAACATGGTGAAACCCCATCTCTACTAAAAATATAAAAATTAGCTGGGGTGGCGCATGCCTGTAATCCCAGCTACTTGGGAGGCTGAGGCAGGAGAATTGCTTGAACCTGGGAGGTGGAGGCAGGAGAATCGTTTGAACCTGGGAGGAGGTGGAGGTTGCAATGAACCGAGATCGTGCCACTGCACTCCAGCCTGCGCGACTGGCAAAACTCCATCTCAAAAAAAAAAAAAAAAAAAAAAAGGTCAAGGAAGACAATGAATGTGCAAAAGCACTGTGCAGTCATGTAGAGTACCAAGTCACGTGTGTTACCATCGTCACACACATTGTCACAGTCATGTACAGTGCCACAGCCATGTATATTACCATGGTCATGTACAGTATAGGTCTTATATATTACCACGGTTATGTACAGTATCAATCTTGTATATTATCATGGTCATGTACAGTATCATTCTTGCATATTAATATGGTCTTGTAGAGTATCCATCTTGTATATTACCAAGGTCATATACAGTATCTATCTTGTATATTACCATAGTCATGTACAATACCATGTCCTGTACAGTACCATAGTCATTAATAGTACCCTGTATATTAATAGTGCCATGTATATTCCCATGTATATTAACAGTACCATGTATAGTAATAGTGCCATGTATATTCCTACATTCATGCTTTTACCACAATCATGTACAAAGGGTCTTCAAAAAGTTCAAGGAAAATGCGTATTACGAAAAAACTAGGCATATATTTGAGATTTTTTTTGCCCCAAAATAACTAACTTGTTATAACATGACTAAATGGGATCTAGTTTGAGGCACTAAGAAGGATAAGACATCAGTTTGAAAAGAACTCCTATCAGAGCAACATAAATTCTACTAAAACTGAAGCAAGAACAAACATCAAATTTACAGTGAAGCTTGCTTAGATGGAAGAATGGTGAAATCACTGATACTTTATGAAAAGTTTATGGGGACAATGCCCCAAAGAAATCAGCAGTTGGCTAGGTGCGGTGCCTCACACCTGTAATCCCAGCACTTTGGGAGGCCGAGGCAGGCGGATCACAAGGTCAAGAGACCGAGATCATCCTGGCCAACATGGTGAAATCCCGTCTCTACTAAAAATACAAAAATTAGCCAGGCGTGGTGACATGCGCCTGTAGTCCCAGCTACTTGGGAGGCTGAGGCAGGAGAATTGCTTGAACCCAGGAGGCGGAGGTTGCAGTGAGCTGAAATCATGTCACTGCACTCCAGCCTGGTGACAGTGTGAGACTGTCTCAAAAAAAAAAAAAAAAATAGAAATCAGCAGTAGTTAATAAATAGATAACTTGTTAAGAAGGGATGAGATGATGTTGAAGATAAAGCCTGAAGTGCCAGACCATCCACATCAAATTAGAAAGAAAAAATTCATCTTGTTTGTGCTCTAACTGAAGAGGACTGACAATTAACAGCAAAAAAAAAAAAAAAAAAAAAAAAAAAAAAAAAGCCAATACCATAGACATCTCCATTGGTTCAGCGTACACAATTCTGACTGAAAAATTAAAGTTGAACAAACTTTCCACTTGATGGGCACCAAAACTACTGCATCCAGATCAGGTGCAGATGAGAGCAAAGCTTTCAATGAAAATTTTATTTTATTTTATTTTATTTATTTATTTTTTTGAGACCGAGTTTCACTCTTGTTGTCCAGGCTGGAGTGCAATGAGGTGATCTTGGCTCACGGCAACCTCCGCCTCCCGGGTTCAAGCGATTCTCCTGCCTCAGCCTCCTGAGTAGCTGAGATTACAGGCATGTGCCACCATGCCCAGCTAATTTTTTTTTTTTTGTATTTTTAGTAGAGACGGGGTTTCTCCATGTTGGTCAGGCTGGTCTTGAACTCCCAACCAGGTGATCCGCCCGCCTCAGCCTCCCAAAGTGCTGGGATTACAGGCGTGAGCCACCATGCCCGGCTGCTTTCAATGAAAATTTTAAACAAGTGGGATCAAGATCTTGAAGCATTTCTTCAAAGAACTGTAAGAGAGGATGAAGCATTAACCACTACAATCCTGAAGACAAAGCACAATCAAAGCAATGGCTACCAAGAGGTGGACATGGCCCAGTCAAAGCAAAAGCAGACCGACCAAGAGCAAAGGTCATGGCAATAGTTTTTTTGGGATGTTCAAGGCATTTTGCTTGTTAAGTTTCTGGAGGGACAAGAACAATAATATCTGCTTATAATGAGAGTGTTTTGAGAAAGTTAGCCAAAAGTTTAACAGAAAAACACCCAGGAAAGCCTCACCAGATGGTCCTGCTCCACTAAGACAAGGTTCCCATTCATTCCTCTCATCAAACAAGGACAATTTTGTGAGGGTTTTGATGGGAAATCATTAGGCATCCACTTTACAGTCCTGATTTGGCTGTTTCTAACTTCCTTTTGTTTCTTAATCTTAAAAAATCTTTAAAGGGTGATACAGTTAGGCGTTGTGTCCCCACCCAAATCTCATCTTGAATTATAATCCCCATAATCCCCATCTGCCAAGGGAGAGATGAGGTGGCCGTAATTGGATCATGGGAGTAGTTTCCTCTATGCTGTTCTCATGATAGTGAGTGAGCTCTCACGTGATCTGATGGTTTTATAAGTGTTCGTTAGTTCCTCCTAAGTTCATTCTCCTTCCTGCTGCCTTGTGAAGAAGGTGCCTTGCTTCCCCTTCTCCTTCCGCCATGATGGTAAGTTTCCTGAGGCCTCCTCAGCCATGTGTAACTGTGAGTCAATTAAACTTCTTTCCTTTATAAATTACTCAGTCTCTAATATTTCTCTATAGCAATGTGAGAAAGGACTAAGACAAAGGGCATCCATTTCTCTTCAGCTAATGATGTAAAAAAAAGACTGTATTGACATGGCTGAACTCTCAGGACCCTCAGTTATTTAGGGACGGACTAGATGGCTGGTATCATCGCTTACAAAAGTGTCTTGTAACTTGATGAAGTTTATGTTGAGAAATAAAATATATATATTTGTGTATATGTGTGTGTGTGTATGTGTGTGTGTGTATACATGGAGAGAGGGAGAAAGACACAGTCTTGCTCTGTTGCCCAGGCTGAAGTGCAGTGGTGCGATCTCCACTCACTGCAAACTCCACCTCCCAGGTTCAAGTGATTCTCCTGCCTCAGTCTCCCGAGTAGCTGGGATCCCAGGCATGCACCACCATGCCGGATAATTTTTGTATTTTTAGTAGAGATGGGGTCTCATCCTGTTGGACAGGCTGGTCTCGAACTCCTGACGTCAAGTGATCTGCCCGCCTCGGCCTCCCACAGTGCTGGGAATACAGGAGTGAGCCACTGTGCCTGGCCTATATTTTTTATTTTCATCCTTTAATTCCATTTTCCACCACCTTTTGGAAGCCCCCTTGTATATTACCACAGTCACGTATATTACCAATCATGTATGGTACCACAGACATGTAGAGTACCATGGTCATGAATATTACTAGGAACGCAAGGAAGCCATCAGCATCCAGTTCAGAAGCCACAGGAATCTAAGCCTGAGTGAAGGATGTGAGTCTGTGCCCACCCTGCACCCTCTTGCCTCCTCCCTGCTCCCCAGCACCCTGGAAAGCCTGGACAAAGGAATGACATCACTGCTGGAGATTCCTGCTGAAGTCATGCTGAGAAGGGCTGCCTTCTTTTAATTTTCAAGTGTTGGTTGATCGATGCTGGTGTCCTCTTTTCCTCCTGCCCCCTGCCCCTGCTCCTGCCTGTGTCATTGACCTCACTGACTTCATGACAATGACTCACAGAATCAAAGGGTAGAAGGGACCTGGGAGGTTGTCCAGAACCTAACCTCCCCCAGTGCAGAAATCTCGACACCATGTTTGCTTAAAGAGCAACCTGTTCCAAAGGGCAGGAAGGTGTTCCTCTTGCAGGGCCCAGGTCTGCATTTTCAAGCCCTCCCCACGGGCCTAGCGTGGGCCTCCAGAACCATCTAGAACAGGTCCCATGCCTCTGTGGTACTGGAATGCAGCTGATACCCTCTCCTGCCTCTTAAGCAGTCAACTATACTCCCATGGATTTGCCACCCAACCCATGTCATGGCTTCTAGCCCTTGTCACCCAGCCTGCTCCCTGGATACCTTCCAGTTGGTCAAGGGCCCTGTCCAAGTGCTGGCCCACATGGACACAACACCCCAGAAGTCGTTTGACAAAGTAGGACTGAAAAGCATCTCCTTTATTCTAAGCACCAGCACAGTTATCTGATTTTATTCAGAGGGGTTAAGCACTACTGCCATTAGAAGCCTGCTTGTTGGTGCCAACTCATCCTTCCACAGTGTTAGGAGATTTTTCAATCTGGGGATGGTGGTCACTCCAGGAACACTAAGTGTCACAAGGAGAGAACCTTGTTTATGAGGTTCCCTGCCACATCTCCAAGGCCTAGTTTGCTGAATCAATGAACAGAGCCAACATAGTCACGATTCCTCAGAGCCGTGTCACCCTGAAGCTGGTTGTCACTTCCTCACCTAAGTTACCAGCAAGAAAGATCAGGATCTGGCTGGGAGCAGGGCTGCCCAGCAGAGCCCCGAGGGCTTGGTGCCAGCTGCCTCCCACCCCCTCCAACAGTGGCACCCCGGCCTGCCTAGATTCTCCATTACCCTCAGCCCAGACACTTCCATCTTGACAGTAAAAGATATCAGAGGAGGCCCTCAGCATCCTCCAAAACTCTAGTGCAATGCTGACAGCATTCCCTGAGCTCTGCGAAGCTCTCAAAGAAGGTGGCGAAGCAAGTCTGGGTGATATTTTTGGAGGAGGCATGGAAACCTGGCGGCCTCCTAGCAGGTCCCCCACCCCTGGCCTGACACCTCCACCGCCTGCCTGTCACAGCAGCCAGGGGATCCTGCTAAGGCTTGGGTGAGGGCATGATGCTTGAGTCCTGGGGCCAGCTAGGTCTACCTGTCCTACATGGGAACCTGTCTCCCTCAGTTCTTCCTCCCCACTCACTCACTGCTTCAGCCACACTGGCCACCTCTTGGTCCTCAGACACTCCACTCTCTCCTCAGAGCCCTTGCTCTGTCCTCTCCCTGGAATGCTACTGCTCCCTTCCCACCATGCCCTCGCCTCCTTCAGGTCTTTCCTCATGTCTCCTTCTCAGTGTGGCCTTCCTTATACCCTACCTAGAATCTCAGGCCCTCGCATTCCCATCCTTCTTGCCTCATTGGTTTTCTCCTCATTGCTTATGATGACAATTCAATGTTCTGTTTTATTTATTTATTTATTTATTTATTTTTTGAGACAGAGTCTCCCACTGTTGCTCAGGCTGGAGTGCAGTGGCATGATCTCTGCTCACTGCAACCTCCGCCTCCCAGGTTCAAGCAATTCTCGTGCCTCAGACTCCCAAGTAGTTGGGATTACAGGTGTGCTCTACCATGCCCAGCAATTTTTTTTTTTTGTATTATTAGTAGAGATGGGGGTTTCACCATGTTGGGTCAAGCTGCTCTTGAACTCCTGACCTCAAGTGTTCCGCCTGCCTTAGCTTCCTAAAGTGCTGGGATTACAGGCATGAGAATGTACTGTTCTATTGATCTTGCTTTTTATCTGTCTCTCTTACTAAAATGCCAGCTCTCACTACATGGGTGGGGATTTTCATCTGCTTTGCTCCCTGCATGCCTTCAGTGCCCAGAACAGTGCCTGGCATATAGTAGGTGCTCAGTAAATGTGCTGAATGTATGAATAAGTGAATAAATGAATGAATTCCCACCAACCATTCATTCATTTGCTAACCCGGCACTTTCTTGTTGAGAATCTAGGCATGTGCTCATTTTCAGATTCTAAGATCTCACTCATTTCAGGGGTGCCGCAGCAATGAGCACACATCTGGGCATGCTAGTGTCTAAATAGACTCACTTTTCTCATTTCCAATGGGCTTCGATGGTTTCGTAATCCTCATGGTTCATCTGAATAATATGTTTGAAATGTTTCAAGTATCTTATGGACTTATATTTTTGGATTGTGTCTCCTGAAGACAACGGTGGGCACAGCCTTATAAAATTCTGGGTGTGTTCATGCTTTTGTCCAAGGATAAGGGAGAACGTGTAGTGTGTGGGACCCATCCCGCACTGATGCTCAAAACTGTGGTAGGATATCGCTGGTAGTGGCAGGTTAAGACAAGGGCTTTTGTTACAGCGATTGTGACAACCAGATACACTTCCTGGGTAGAAAGGACACCTCATAAATACAGCCGAGATCACTTTCTCAAGGCAGACGGCCTCGGCAAATACCAAGATGGAAATGAACCAGAGAAAGTAACTGCAAAGATACAGAGATCAGAAGGGCTTGGAAGGGATCTGTGCAGCCATAAACAAGTGCGCTTCACCTGAAAAGATGGAAGCTCAGAAGAGCTTGAAGTCGAAACGAGAATTAGCAGAAGGGCTGGGTGCACTGAAAATGAACTTGACTCAGAGTCAGTATTGCTAGATATGCTAGGACGCATTCCTGAAAGCCCAAATAGACAAGTTGGTGAATTTAGAAGAAAAAAACCAGGAAATTTTGTTTGACATGCTAGTCAGGGAATTTGGGTCCCTTATTCCTTTAGAAGCGACGGTTTGGAAATATTAACGTCTTCTGCAAGAGCTGAAATAAATCCACGGCAGACAGCTACCTGTTGAGGGAGTTTTGAACGGGTGTGGGGCTCTGCGGAGCTGGGGCACAGCACGTCTTCCAACTCGGAGTTGCTTCTTTTTCATTTGGTGGCATCTGATGACTAGCAAAGGCTGAGATCAGTGATGGGGACAAATGCTTTCTTCACCTGGAAGTCTCCTGCTTGCAATTCAGGGAAGCCTGGCAATCCGTTGCTTTCTTGGGTTGACTGATCTGTAAGACGAGAATTTTCGAGCGTGCCGGGATCTTAGGGATCATTGTAACCCCTCTCATTTTATAGGTGTGCTTCTCAGCTGCAACCTGGAGAAGGTAGTAACTTTTCCAGGGTCAAGAACCCAGTCTTGGCTGGGTGTGGAAGCTCATACCTGTAATCCCAGTACTTTGGAAGGTCAAGAAGGAAGGATTGCTTGAGCCCAAGAGTTCGAGACTAACCTAAGCAACATAGGGAGACTCCCGTCTCTATTTTTAAATAAATAAATAAATAAATAAATAAATAAATAAATAAATAAAAGCTCAGTCTCTGGCCTCCTGCACAGGTGAGCAAGACTGCAGGGGGGCGTGGTCCCAGAGGTAGACACCTTTGTTCCCCCAAGGGAAGGGCCTGGGGGAGTAAGAAGGAGATGTTTGTTTATTCATGAGACAGCCTCATTTGTAAGGTCAGTTGTGACCAATGCTCTAAGCAGAAACACTTCTAGATGTCACAGGCAGAACAGGTAGCCTACCTGCCTGCTTTCAGGCTGCACAGAGTGAGGATGGGAGAGATGGGCCACTGCTCTCTCCCCTGTAAATTGGTTAGTGCAGCTGTTTTGGCCTGATGACTCTAGGGACCCACAGATGACCTGTCTGGACCCTTCTCTTCTCTTTCTCTTTTTTTTCTATTCTCACCAGTACTGACCTGACTCAGAGTCTGAGGTGTAAACTCCCTGCTTACCTCCCTATTCCACAATACAGTGTTTTCTTGCTTCCCTTTCCTCTTCCCTCCCGCAATTCCAGCCAGGTAGAGCTTTTGATCAGGTGGTTTCTTGTACCTAGATTTCCCTTGTCACACCCCTTCTGGTTGAAACACTTGACCTTCTTCAAGGCTCAGTTGAATGCTCCTTCCTTCATGAAACCTTTCATGAGCACCTGCTATAAATTAACTGCTCCTCTGTGCTTCCACTGTGTAGCATCCCCCAAACTTCATGCCCATCCAGAACTTCAGAATGTCACCTCATTTGGAAAGAGAGTTTTTGGAGCTATAACTAGTTAAGGATCTTGAGATGCAATCACATTGGATTTAGTATGTGCCCTGAATCCAATAACTAGTGTCCTTATAAGAAGATGATGGGGGTGGGCACGGTGGCTCACACCTGTAATCAGAGCACTTCGGGAGGCTGAGGCGGGTGGATCACCTGAGGTTGGGAGTTCGAGACCAGCCTGACCAACATGGAGAAACCCCATCTCTACTAAAAATACAAAATGAGTTGGGCATGGTGGCACGCACGCCTGTAATCCCAGCTACTCGGAAGGCTGAGACAGGAGAATCGCTTGAATCTGGGAGGCGGAGGTTGCAGTGAGCCAAGATCACGCCATTGCACTCCAGCCTGGGCAATAAGAGCAAAACTCTGTTTCAAAAAAAAAAAAAAGGAGATGACGGGACCTAGACACACACAGCAAGGAAGGCCATGGGCTGATGAAAGGAGAGACTGGAGCCATGCTTCCATAAGCAAGGAGCATCAGGAGCCACCAGGAGCTGGAAGAGATGACGAAGGATCTTCCCATAGTCTTTTGAGTGGAGAGGAACCCAGTACCCTGCTGATGCCTTGATTTCAGACTTCTGGCCTCCAGAACCACGAGAGAATACATTTTGTTGTGGTAAGCCATCAAGTTTGTCCTAACTGGTCATGGTAACCACAGGAAGCACATACAGATGGTGATTTGTGCCTTCACTGTAAGCACCTGGCCACACTCTAGGTCTTTATTCATCTTTGCTACATTTTCTTACAGGCCCAGAGCTGTGCCAAACACCGAACAGATACCCCAGGTAGGTTTGCTAAGCTAGGTCTCTCAGAGATGGTGTCAAGGGACTTACAAGCTTGGGCTGGCCCCAGGGCTAGGGATGGGAAGGACACAGGACTTGCTGAATGGAAGTGCTGGAGAATGGGGTTCATAAATCTACTCACAGTGCTAGTTCCTGGCTGGGTGCTGTAGGAACAGGGCTATCTACCCACATGCTGTAAATTCACTGACAGCAAGACAGAACTCCAAGCCAGTTCCCATACTACCTTCCTGAAATACCTCCCCTCAGACTACCTCTCGGAAGTGGGAATTGAGTTTTTTTGTTTGTTTGTTTGTTTGTTTTTGAGACAGAGTTTTGCTCTGTCGCCCAGGCTGGAGTGCAATGGCGTGATCTAGGCTCACTGCAACCTCTACCTCCTGGGTTCAAGCACTTCTCCTGCCTCAGCCTCCCGAGTAGCTGGGATTACGGGCGCTTACCACCAGGCCTGGATAATTTTTTGTATTTTTAGTCGAGATGGGGAGTCACCATGTTGGCCAGGCTGGTCTTGAACTCCTGACCTCAAGTGATCCGCCTGCCTCAGCCTCCCAAAGTGCTGGGATTACAGGCATGAGCCACTGCTCCCAGCCAAGGTCCTGGAGTTCCTGACGTGGTATTAGGCCCACGTATGTTGCCCCACCTCCCAAGGTTTGCGATCATGGCCCAAGACTTTCGTCCAGCCACTTGCTGGATACCAAACCAAAGGCGGGGATGGTCCCTACAAATACTTCTAAATGAACGGTCTACTTCTCCTCCCAGGGGCTCCTGCTAACACCATGTCAAACTCAAAGACTGGAGCCGGGGCTGACCACTAGCCAGAAGTTAGTTCCCTTGGAGGGAAGGGGAATAAGTTTAAGGTTTGTGAATGCTTTTGTGGAAGGAATTCTAGGAGGGCAAAGAAAATTAAAAAGCAAGACCTTTACGCCTAGAAACCCTAACCATGACTGGCCCTGCCTCAGTTTGCCACAGTGCACTGTGGGTAAGGAGAGATGTGTCCGGAGCTTTCAAATTCTTACAGCCTTAGTGTGCCTTTAAAAAAAAAAACCCTCGCTTATTTGGGCCACCTTTGCACCCTAAGGCTCACCACCACCCACAAATATTGCCAAATCCTATTTAACTCAAGGTCATTATGGGAAACTGGGTTGTCAACTCTCCCTCCTTCCCAAATAAACAGATAACTCCTGGACATGTCAGCTCTTTGCAGAGACTCTGGTACACCTTTTTTTTTTTTTTTTTTTTTTTTTTTTGCTTTTTGGGGTCTTCCCCCTCCCAGATCCAATCCCACCAGAATCTAGGCTGGGAAGCTCTCAGATGCAGCCACCAGAATCTAGGCTGGGAAGCTCTCAGATGCAGCCTCCACTTCCATCAAGAGGAGAAGGGATGTCATCTGTGGTTCCACACAGCCGCCCCCTGTCTAGTATCACTGCAGGCTGCGGGTGGCACTGGCCCTCTCTGGTCCAGTACTCTTGGGCCACCCCCAAGCCCACTGTTCACACCTGTCCCCAACCCATAATTTCCCCACTCCCTCGACACTTGACCCTTTGTTCCCAACCCCACTAGGCCTCAAAACACTCCTGGCTCTGGGGGTTTGTCCCAAAGTCCTCTCATTGGTGTTAGGCAAGAAGCCACAATTCCAAACTCCCCACCATGACAGCAAACAGAAGCCTCATTATAAAGTAGCTCCAGAAGCCTCATTATAAAGTAGCTCCAGTAATTGGTCAGATAATGGCGAGTTACAGGGAGCACCGCTGGTCATCCTGACGAGTCAGATGACTGAATCGAGCATGAATGGCACTCGAAGTTTCACAGGCCCCCATGGATCCTGTTTTTGTTTTTGGTGACCCTGACACCAATTTAAGACACATTTCTAATTAGTCCTGGCTGGATTCCCTGGAAGAGGACGTCCAGTCCAAGTTAGGTGGGGTTTGGTTCCCGGTGCGTGAACTTGCAGGCTCCACTCTGTACTATCACACCCACCCCCCAATGCCATACACTTCTTTCAATTTAGGATTGTTTATAGTCAGTCGAGTTTTTCCAGATTGACTAAGAGTTCCTCATCTGCCTACTGTAGTCAGCTACAAGAACAGTAAAAGAGACCCAGGACTTGGGCCAGCTGGAAGACTCAGAAGAAGTTTCTGTGGGATGCAGACAGCTAAAGAATGACAATCACATGCAATTGTCCCAAACCCCACGTCCGCCCCAAAGGACACCCTCATCTGCCCTTTTCAGACCCCTTCACAAAGAGCTTCAGGAGCCCTTTTATGGGGCATTGCCTCAAGGAAATGAAACTGCTGAGAACAACTCTGACTTCCCCTTATTCGTTGTGTCCAAGGGTTAAAAACGCTTCCCAACTCCCCCTCCAAATGCAAGGTCAAGCGGCTGTCCAAACCACCCAAGGAGAAGAGGGAGTCCTGGACAGCCAGACCCCTGCTAGCTTGGCCACCACAGGCTCCGGCCAGCCCGGCTAGGGAAGAGTTAATCAGATCGGCTTTGGCTGATAGTTCAGGCTCCAAAGTTCAGTCCCAGTCAGAGCCACCCCGGAGGAATTGTAAATCTCAGGGCAGTATTTAACAAAACAAAAGCAACCTGGAATTACATGCAGGTTTGGTTTTCTACAGTACATATTTACTTAATCCCCAAGGTATGCGGCTCCATGTCAGATCAGCTGGCTTTGCGGCCCTTTCACCCCCCTAGTTCACAACAGTTTAAGTTTCAAACTAATTCCCTGTTTTCGCTCTTCCTCTTCACAGGGCTGGCTGGAGACAGCCTGGCCTGCCTCCCTCTCCTGATGGCTCTGGTCACCGCGTGAGTCAGCCTGGCCTGGGCTGGGAGTTGGGTGACAGCCTGCCCACTCTCCCCACTCTCTGGCACCAGGTCTCCAAAACCACCAAAAAGTTAAAGGCCGTGTCTGGTGGGCAGGACCCTCCTTGCAGCACCACCTTCCAGCTAAATGGGGAGGGATCCCTGGGGGGTGTACTGGGGGGGAGGGGACAGGGTTGAAGGTGAGAACAAGGGCTCTTTATCAGTAGCTGCTTACCCTGGCCTCCTCTTTCCTGCTTTCCAAACACCTGGGCCTCTCAGTGTGGGTCCGGCCAGACTACTGCATCCAAGACCGCTCTTCCCTTTTCAAACCCAAACCAAGTACCCCCTCTCGTGTCTTCAGAGCTGCAGCCGCCCAGGTTGGGGCTGGGTAGCGGGTTGCCAAGGAAAATACGAGGCGCCAGCTAGCAGGCGGCTCCCAGCTTTATCCAGGAGTGCGCACACCCTGCACTCACCAGGGTGGCGGCAAGAAAAAGGGGGGAAGGCGGGGGAGGGGGGCACAACACCTTCCTTTGGGAGGCAGGAATGTGGGAAATGGGTGGCTCTCTTAAGTTTCAGGGTGGGGGTGAATAGCCAGTCAGCCAGCCACCGATCCCAAAGGAGCGGATCAACTCTGAACCTGCCAAAAAAGACAGTCCGGTGCCCGGGAAATTTACAAGGTGAAACCGACTAGCTCAGCACTCGTGGGTGGCGCGGAGAAGTGGGGTGGCCGGCGACTCTCAGCTCCCGGGCGCGGGATCCCGCAGCGGCAGCAGGTGGGCTCACCCCCGCCCCTGCGGCCCCCCACTCCCTGGAGTCGCAGTGCCTGGTACCTTTCTGGCGCCGCGCTCCGCGAACTCGCGGGCGAGCTGACGCCCGATGCCTCTCCCGCCGCCGGTGATGAGGACGTTCTCCCGCGACAGGTCCCGCAGCTTGGCGGGCAGCACCAGTCCGACGGCTGCTTTCACCACCAGATAGATCATCTGTAGAGGGAACATCACCAGCGCGCCCAGCCGTTTCCACACCATCCTCCGCGCCGCGGAGCCGGGCAGGGGGCGAAACTCCCCGGGCCGAGCAATACAGGAATTAAAAAACACCCCGAACAATAAATAGTAAACCGAATAAGGAGAGAGGCGTCCCACCTGGCCACTCTTGAAATCACCTCTTTCCAAATGCAAAGCACCGGGTGAGAAAAAGAAAAAAAAAAAAAAAAGATAAATTCTCCTCTGGGGGAGAAAAAGCGTCTCCTAAGGTTGGGACGGTAGAAGAGGTGGAGGGGGAAGCCGGAGGTGGAAAGTTCTAACAAGAAGTTTCTTGCCCCAGCAGCCGTTTCGGCTGGGGAATTCTCAGGTAATGTTTACAGACTGACAGAGGAGTTTAGGGAGGGGAAGAAAAAAAAAAAAAAAAAGGCACCAACCACACGCGCGCACCCTGCCTCGGTTCCGCGGTTTCAAAGTGCAAGATTAAAAAAAAAAAAAAAAAAAAAAAAGCTGATTCCAAATTGTAGCGCCCCCACCCCCACCCCGTCTCCAGAAAAAAAAAAAAAAAAAGTGGGGGGGAAAAAGTGCTTGGAGCTCCCAATTTCAGCCCGCGAAAGTCTCCCGACTCATTGCTATTCTTGGGCTCAGGAAATTGCTTAAACGCGATCTGATTGCCAGCAACGTGCAGGAGAAGTGGGGGGTCCGGGTGTCAGTTTCTTTACGTGCAGCGCTCGCCCTCGCGCGCGCTCGCTCGCTCCGGCTCCCTCCCTCCCTCTCTGTTCCAGCAGAGGCTGGGAGTTGCCGCTCGATCCAGCTCCCCTTCTCTCCCTTTTTAGCATTTATTGCCTTCTTTTTGTCCTTTCCAACTTGGAGAGGGTCCGGGTGTGGAGCGCGCGTGGATCGGACGCCTTGGTCTGCGCGGCCCTATTCATTCGCTCCCCGGGCAGCCGCGTCGCGGAGAGGGCGGCCCCTTTTTCCCCCATTTTTTCAATACCCCATTAAGTCTGATTGACAGTTAAAGTTGTTGGGAGGCTTCACTACCGTTCCTCTGAGTGGCTGCTGCGGCCTCCCCTCCCCCTGCGCCGTCGCGGGGAGCGCGCATAAGGCGCGCACTCGGGCTCGCCGGGACTCGCGCTCTCCCGGGACTGGCTCCCCTCTCTGCAAGCCGGGACTTGCCGCCGGTGTCCCTGAGGGCTCGCAGCTGTAACTCGAACACGCTGGAACCGACTCCGGCGAGCCGGCTGCCTTCTCGAGACGTTCCTCCTTGCCCGGGCCGCCCGCGGGCCAGGTGATCACCCCTGCGTGTGGAGCAGGCCCGGGGGAGCTTGCGTATGCCTTGATCCAACCAGGTCACCCAGGGTTTTATTTCAGGTCATTTGGTCATCCCCGGCCTCCAGGTAGGATCAGGAAGCCACTCCTCACCTTTGCCCGGACCTCTTCTGTGTTCACGTAGAGTGGACTTTTAAAAGCCTGACCCAAGTGCCTCACGATGCTTAGGGGGAAGCCGCTGGGGAGCAGGACTTTGCTTTGAGGGGAGGGAGTAGTCAAGGTAAAGGAACCTCTGCTCCGAGTGCCAATAAAATCCCCACAAGATTAGCTGGGAGCATATTTATTGCTCATCTGAGCTAGAATTACCTTGACTGACAGCAATTTCCTTAATAACAAAAGCCTGTAAACAAAACGTCCTATTCCTGCGCCCCTGTGCTGTGCAGCCAGCGTCTCCTGTCCTTGGGTCTCCCTGGACTGCCCTGGCGGGGCACCCACCTTTTAACCTCCTGCCCTTCCCGACCGGAATGTCTCCCCTGCTGGAGGGTGGGACCGAGCTATTTAGAGTTGTCTGTTGCAGGAAGTCTGGGAGGTGAGTCACTAAAAAGCAGCCCCAGTTCAAAGTGCTGATGGGACTTGCCTCCCGCCCCCCTGCACGTTCCTGGGGCCGGAGGAGCGAGAGCGAAGCAGGGAGCTGCCCTGTAATCTGGGGCAGCCGTTTCCAGCCCGCGACTTGTTCAGACGGCGATTCCTGGGCCTCACCCCCAGAGATTCTGATTCAGCAGGGCTGGGTGCGCTGGGATCGGTACTTTCAATGCTCCGCCTGGTGAGAAAGTCACTTCGAAAAACGCTGATCTGCGGGGAGGGGAGGCTGGGATTACCTCGTCACCTGCAAAGACCTAGTTCTGGGGAGAGGTTCTGCAGGGGAGGATCTTCCTTCTGGGTGAAAAGCCACTGGAAGAGCAAAAGGCAGGAGAGGCTTAGGATGAGCAACTGTCCTGCACTGAGGGCCTATATTCTGACACAGTCCTTCCCCTGACCTTGCAATCGGGGGACTGTTATCCCATCGTCCAGGTTACCCAGCCAGGAAGTGCAGGAGAGGGGATCCCAATCCAAACCTCTTCCCACTCTGACCAGACGGGAGGAGAGAAGTGGAGGATGGGGTTCAGCTAAGGGTTGCAGAGCAGAGACCCCCCCTAACGCCCCCAAGAGTCTGACCGAAGGGCGGACCAATGTCTCCATCAGACCCCAGGGCCGGACTCCATTGTGGTGACGGCCTCCTCTCATCTTCGATGTCTGTAAAAATGGGAAAGCGATTCCAGCCTGGGAGTGACAGGCCTTTCCCACCCAGCAGCGGCTGGTGTCCGCCAGGCCTGCGAAGAAGCCTGGAAAGATCTGAAGACAGAATCAGGCTGCAAAAGCGGGCTTTGCTCATCTGTTGTCCTCGGAGCCGCCTGGTGGCCCAGATAGGATACTGCGCCTCGGAGCTGCCCGGCCTCCAACCCCGCGGCGTTCCTGCTAACTAGCCATGCTTTTCTTCCAGGCATTTCTCTCATGTAAGGTTAACACCCCAAGTCTAAAAGGGCTTGTGAAGATCATAGTCCTCCTCCCCCACCCCAAACACACTTTTATGGCTGGGGAAACTAAAGCCAAAAGATATGAAGCAACTCATATACAGAGATGCATTTTCACCCCAACTAGCCCACCCTGGTCAGATGCCACATCGGCTGGGCAACGGTTAGGTCCCTCTTACATCTCTCTGGTTGTGTGCCTGGGATGGAGGGCAGACGGTGGGAAGGAGGTCGGGAACCCAAATTGACCTTTAGTGCCTCAGGGCCTTTACACACTTTCTGATTGAATTTCCTTAACAGCCCAGGGAGGCACGTGCCCATTTATTGCAGGAGGAAACAGGCTCAGTAAATCTAAGTAACTTGTGCAATGCCACGCAACCTGCTTCTCAAAAGGTTTGGGATGAAATCAGAGGAAAAAAGAACATGTCAGACATTCCCCAAAGGAACTGACAGTTCCAGAAGCTGGCCTGAGGTGGATGGTGGCCTTTTTTTCTACTTGGTCCATCTTTCAGGATGTGGTTTTTGTGGGACTGGCAGCTCTGCAAGCCACACGTTTCTCCCAGCATCAACTGCTCAGAGAGAAACTTGTCACCTCCTCTGTTGCCCTCCCCCGAGGTCCCTGGGAAGATGGGGCCAAGGAGACCTTGTGTGGGGGTGATGTGTGTGTGCACAGTTCAGCAGGCTGGCCTTGAGGGTCGTGTGGCCTGGCTTCAGTGAGAACAGCAGGGACACATCCTCTCTGCCTTTCCCTCCCTCCCCCAGCCTTTATCCTTTGCTCTTGTACCCCCTCCTGGAATTTAACTCAGGGCAGAGTTTGAAATTTCACATCCCAGGTCTGTCCCTGAAAATGTGAAAGGAGGCTTTCTCGGCTTGAAGGGAAGAGGCGAGCTGCAGTTGGGAGAACTAACTTTTTCCGTGGCTCAGCTCCCCCGGTGCAGCGAGGATCCACACTCAGCCTGCGGTTCCTGGACCAGAAGCCTGTTAGAAATGCAGAATCCAGGCTGGGTGCGGTGGCTCATGCCTGTAATTCCAGCACTTTGGGAGGCCGAGGTAGGCGGATCACCTGAGGCCAGGAGTTTGAGACCAGCCTGGGCAACATGGGGAAACCCAGTTTCTATAAAAAATACAAAAATGAGCCTGGTACAGTGGGGTGCACCTGTAATCTCAGCTATTTGGGAGGCTGAGGCAGGAGAATCGCTTGAAGCCGGTAGGTGGAGGTTGCAGTGAGCTGAGATCGTGCCACTGTACTCCAGCCTGGGCCACAGAGCAAGACTCTGTCTCAAAAAAAAACAAAAACAAATGCAGAATCCCAGGCCCCACCCTGGCCCTCCTGAATCAGGCTCTGCTTTTTACTGAACGAGATCCCCAGGTGCTCCTTTGCTCACTGAGGTTTGAAAAGCGCTGAGGCTGGGTCCCGCAGGCCGGAGGAGGACTTTGGGTTTCATCTGCAGTGCGATGAGGGCCTTTGGGAGGGGGCTGTGGAGCAAAGGCAGATGTGATGGAATCTCGGAGTCTGCTCAGGCTGCTGGGTCCAGGATAGCTCTGGGTACTGAGTGGATGTCGGGAGAACAGTGAGGAGGCCATTGGTACTCAGGCCAGGGATGGCCACGGGCCACCAGCTCATGATCGGTGAACAGTGACACCTGGAGCTCTGCTGCCGTGAGTGCCCAGCTCAGGGACTTTGGGGTGGGGATGGGGGGCCCCTTCCTTCCTCTCCCCTCCCCTCCCAAGAGACCGCAGTCACCGGAGCCAAATCCCAGCAGGTCTGTGCTCACTGCTGAGCTATTCTGCCTCCTTCCTGACCCTTCCTCCAGCTCTTGAGCAGTATTTTAATACCAACGACTTGGTGTGATTGACACACACAAATGCATGTGCACACAGACACACGTGGACTCACACACGTACATGGCTTTGCGGGACAATTGGCTACTTTCCCCTGAGCAGAACAAGCTGGCGGTGTTTAGCCAGGGCGATTTGGAAAGCCGCCTGGTCTAGTGGAAAAAAGTGTTCCACGAAGTTTAACATCAGCCGCCCTGGAGGGTCTCTTCATGGAGACAGGCTCCTGGGAAAACATGAGTTGTATGCGATGGCTGACTGGGCAGTTTGCCTGGCCAGAGGCAACAGAGAGGAGAAAACAGGCATCAGGTGAGTGGAAAAATCCCTGTAGGGAGAGGACCCATGAGGACCATGGTCCAGGAAAGCAAATCTGCAAAGGCCAGAGACGATTTAAAACCCTCAGAAAACACGTCCCCTTCCTAATACAGAACATTTGCCAAGAGGGCCCCTTTCCTCCTCGGTGAGGCCTGGTGGGTAAAACTGGACACATAAAAGCAGGTTAGACGGCTCCCCTCAGTCCAAGGAATGCCTCCCCCATGCCCCGCCACAGGTGAGTATTTTCCATGGAATTGCGTCTGTCTCTTCTGGGCACGGGCTTAGGTTTTTTTTCATTATTGTTTGGAATCCCAGGCCGAGGCAGCAGGGAAGTAAGTTCTTTTGGCTCCATAGGAGGGGTGCTGGGGCAGCCGTGTTTATTCTGGCTGCCAGGGTCAGGTGGAAATGCAGGCGGGAGCCAAGGCTGAAACATGGCAGGAACACGGAGGAGTGGGAGGGATGTGCTTAGCAAGGGAACAGGCCCCAGGGTGTCACCGTGTCACCTGAGAAAGTTTGGGCCGAGGCCAGAGGGCACCCACGGGTCCTCACCTGTGTCCTGCCTCTGGGCCGGTCATGTCATTCTAAACCAGGGCGTGGAGTATGGCTGGGGTAAGATCCAAGCTCTGCCGCTTATTATCTGTGTAAATCCGGGCAGATGATTTGCCTCTCTGAGCCTCAGTTTCCTCATCCCTAAAGTGGGAATGTTGTCACTACTGAAATGATATCTCTGCAGGGCGTGGGGTGGTGCCTGGCAGGGAGATGCTAGTGGTCATTTGTGTCCTTCTCCCGGCTTCGTGTCCTCAAGGAACACACTCTCTGGGGTGGGGCTGGGGCTGAGGGGGGAGCCTGGGAGGCAGGGACAGAGAGTCATGGGGGTGACAGAGAGACATGGTGGGAGACAGAGCTGGGGCCATGGGAATGCTAACTCCTTACCCTACACCAAGAGTCAGCGGACCTTTTCCATAAAGGGGCCACATGAATCTCTCAAAACAACTCACCTCTGCTGTTCTAGCATGAAAGCAGTGACCAACTGGAAATGAATGAGTGTGGGCGTGTTCCAATAAAACCTTATTTATGAACACAGGCATTTGCATTTCATGCAACTTTCACACGTCATGAAATATCATTCTTGTTTTGATTATTTTCCAACCATTTAAAACTGAAAACCACTCAGACTTGCAAACCGTATTAAAAAAAGGCAGTGGTCCAGATTTGGTCTGTGGACTGTTTTCAGTTTGTCAACGTCTCTCCTCTACCACTAGCAAGCTAGCAAACTTCAGTCTGTCAAGTCCTAAGAAATAAATGAAGCAGTCTCAGGAAGGCAAAATCTACTTTCCAGGCTGGGCACGGTGGCTCATGCCTGTCATCCCAGCACTTTGACAGGCCGAGGCAGGAGAATCACTTGAGTCCAGTAGCTCAAGACCAGCAACTTAGTGAGTTCAAGGACAACATAGTAAAACCCCATCTCTAAAAATATAGAAAAATTAGCCAGGTGCAGTGGTGCATACCTATAGTCCCAATTACTCAGGAGGCTGAGGCAGGGGGATTGCTTGAATCCAGGAGGTGGAGGCTGCAGTGAGCTGTGATTGTACCACTGCACTCTAGCTTGGATGACAGAGTGAGACCTTGTCTCAAAAAAAAAAAATCTACTTTTCTATCTATACTCTTTCTGGAAATACATTCACAAAGACCCAGGTTTTTGTTTTTTTGTTTGTTTGTTTGTTTTTAAATAAAGTGTTACTGTCACCCAGGCTGGAATGCAGTGGTGCAGTCATGGCTCACTGCAGCCTCCACTTCTGGGGCTCAGTCGATCCTCCTGCCTCAGCCTCCTGAGCAGCTGAGACTACAGGCACGCACTGCCACAGCTGGCTAATTTTTGTATTTTTTTTTTTTTGTAGTTATGGGGCCTCACCATGTTGCCCATGCTGCCTCGAACTCCTAGGCTCAAGCAATCTGCCCATCTTGGCCTCCCAAAGTGCTGGAACTACAGGCGTGAGACACCATGCCCGGCCTAACCCAGGTTTTAATATCCACTGTAAGAAGAAGTTGTTAAAGAGGTCACGCAGGAGACTGATTTCATTGAGAGGTTAAAACAAAACAAAACAAAAGCCCGTGACTCTAGTGATGGATTTGTCATCACAAGGAGCTACCATTTATTGAGTGCTTCCCATACCCTGGTACTTCTTTCACTCCTTAAAGGTAATATCTCAGCTGGTCCTAACTGAACTGATGAGGACAGAGACCTCCAAAGATTCAGTAACTTGCCCAAGGCCACTGCTTCTACCTGCCTCTGACAATGGGCCTCTCTCAGGATTTATGATGTCTCTGCCATTTTTTAGAAGGGCTCTCTAAGATGGCAAGCATAGCCCAGTCCCTGCCTTCAGGTGGGGAGGCAGACAGGAGGCTCCCTGGCTTTGCATGAATATCCTGGGTCCTCAGCCACCTGTGTCCACATTACGGTTAGGGTTAGAGTTAGAGTTAGGGCTAGGGTTAGCTTGCCTGTCATCCGGCTTGTCTCTCTCCGTGGGCAGAGTGCATAAAGGTGCTTCCTGCCAGCCATGGCTCCCTTCAATGACTACTCTATCATTGAAAAGCTCTGTTTGGCCAATTATTTCAATATCTTTTTTCTTTTTTTTTGAGTTAGAATCTTGCTCTGTCACCCAGGCTGGAGTGCAGTAGCACGATCTCAGTTTACTGCAACCTCTGCCTCCCGGGTTCGAGCGATTCTCCTGCCTCAGCCTCCTGAGTAGTTGAACTACAGGAGCCCGCCACCATGCCCGGCTAATTTTTGTATTTTCAGTAGAGTCGGGGTTTTGCCATGTTGGCCAGGCTGGTCTCAAACTCCCAACTTCAGGTGATCCACCCACCTCCGCCTCCCAAAGTGCTGGGATTACAGGCGTGAGCCACTGCGCCCGGCCTATTTCAATATCTTAATGCATGTTGCCCTAATCAGTTTATAAAAACAAGTAGAAAACAGACAAATTGGAAGTGCATGTATTTGTAATATGAAGATTATGTCTCAAACTCAAGAAACTTAATTATTTTACCTTTTACCGAATGCTTACTAGATGCCAGGTGCAGTGCGCCATGTGGAGTATCTTACTTGGCTGCGACAGCCTGCTGCTGAGGGGACACCATTGCTGTTCCCATTTCACAGATTAGGAAACTGAGGCCCAGAGAGGATGGGGTAACATGTCAAAATCATGCAGTTTTAAGTGGTGTTACTGGAACACAGGTGGAACAGGCAGATCCTCTGGATGTTATGAACCTGCAGCCTCAGTCAGGTGCTAGTTGGGTTTTTGATGGGCAGAAGAAAACAAGGACAACAAAACGCAAAAAACATGCACACTGGGCCAGGCGTGGTGGCTCACACCTGCAATCCCAGCACTTTGAGAGGCTGAGATGGGTGGACCACTTGAGGTCAGGAGTTTAAGACCAGCCTGGCCAACATAGTGAAACCCCGTCTCTGCTAAAAATTAGAAAAATTAGCCGGGCATGGTGGAAGATACCTGTAATCCCAGCACTTTGGGAGGCTGAGGCAGGAGGATTGCTTGAACCGAGGACATGGAGGTTGTAGTGAGCCAATATAGCACCACTGGACTCCAACCTGGGTGACAGAGTGAGACTTTGTCTCAAAAAACAAACAAACAAAACGTGCACACTGGCCAAGCATGGTGGCTCACACCTGTAATCCCAGCACTTTGGGAGGCTGAGGCAGGTGGATCACTTGAGGTCAGGAGTTTAAGACCAGCGTGGCCAATATGGTGAAACCCCATCTCTACTAAAAATTACAAAATTGGCCAGGCATGGTGGCATGCGCCTGTAATCCCAGCTACTCAGGAGGCTGAGGCAGGAGAATTGCTTGAACCCAGGAGGTGGAGGTTGTAGTGAGCCAAGATAGCACCACTGCACTCCAGCCTGGGCAACAGAGCGAGACTTTGTCTCAAAAAACAAACAAGCAAACAAAAAAACTGTGCACACTGGCCAGGTATGGTGGTGGCTCACACCTGTAATCCCAGCACTTTGGGAGGCCACGGCGAGCAGATTGCTTGAGTCCAGGAGTTTGACACCAGCCTGGGCAACATGGTGAAACCCTGTCTCCAGTAAAAATGCAAAAATTAGCCGGGCGTGGTGATGTGTACCTGTAGTCCCAACTACTCGGGATGTTGAGGTGGGAGAATCACCTGAGCTGGGGAAGTTGAGGCTGCAGTGAGTCGTGATCTCACCACTGCACTCCATCCTGGGCAACCGGAGTGAGATCCTGTCTAAAACGAAACAAAACAAAACAACAAAAAGTATATTGACAGTATACTACATTGTTAAAAATTTAGTCTAGGAAGCAAGGTATAATTGGGAATTGTATTATTATTATTTTTCAGCTGCCTTGGAATAGAAGTCAATTTTTCCGTATTGATAGCAGTGAAATTGTTACAGGGTTAGGATACAAAATTGAATCACCAGTATGATCCCGTTTTTGGAATGAAAAGGCCCATAGTGTATGTCCATATTTATTTAGTTACTGTTTGGTTGGGATTTACTGTGTGTCAGGTTGTACACTAAATGCTTTATATTCATTTAATCTCATTTAATCAAAAGAACTCCCTGGAGGTAGGATCTATAGTCTCCTTTTACATCGCTGGAAATGGAGGTAAAGCAACTTGGCCAAGTTCACGGAGCCAGTGAGTGGCAAATAAGGGATTAGAATTCAGCTCGGTTTTACATCAAAGCCCATTGTCTCTGCTTCTGTCTCTGCTCCCTGCTCTGAAGCTCTCTGTCTCTCTGTGAGCACACACATGCCTGCACACAGAAAAAAGACAGGAAGGAAACACAGAATGTTGACAGTGGCTGTCTGTGGATGACGGCAGTACACGTGATTTTATCTTCTTTTAATGCCTTTTTACATATTCTCTATGTTTTATAATGAGTTTCTACGAAAAAAAATCCACCGTATGATCTTTCTGTAAAAGCATGCTTGTTTTACAGTCCAGGGGTAAGGCCAGAGAGCCCCTGACCACGGGCCTCTGAAACACTCTCCTAAAAAATAAGACAGAGAGGGTAGCCAGGACCTTGGCTTCTTGGAACTGCCTAATCCGTCCTATAATAACTTGCTTTGTAGGAAAGTTCTGTGCATAAATCCCATAAAATCCCATAATGTGGTGCTGACACTGAGCCTCCCCAGAACAAAATCCGCTAATGATCACTGCTCACCAGGAGCCTGCAGAAAGCCATCAGACATGTTGCAACCCCCCATGCCTGCCTCCTGCCTAAGCCCTTTCTAATAAGGACTCTTTTCATGAGTTCATAAAAACACTTTGTTCAGATCATGTTGGGTCTTTATTTCATTTTTTTTTCTTTTTTTTTGAGACAGAGTCTCGCTCTGTCACCCAGACAGGAGTGCAGTGGCGTGATCTCGGCTCACTGCAAGCTCCGCCTCCTGGATTCATGCCATTCTCCTGCCTCAGCCTCCCGAGTAGCTGGGACTACAGGCGCCCACCACCACGCCCGGCTAATTTTTTTTAAAAAATATTTTTAGTAGAGACAAGGTTTCACCGTGTTAGCCAGGATGGTCTTGATCTCCTGACCTCGTGATCCATCCGCCTTGGCCTCCCAAAGTGCTGGGATTACAGGCGTGAGCCACAATGCCCGGCCTATTTCATCTTAGTCAAACACTGAACATCTATGGGGCCAGAAGGGGTTGAGGGCTGCCCTTCAGTTTTGGGACCTAGAGAGAAAAAACAACAGATTTGTAAAACCAGGAATGAATACCTCCCTCCTCACCCTGTTGCTTACCCTGTTGCCTCACCCCGGGATAGGACCTTTCTAAGGTTGCTTTAGGGGATGAGAGTGGCCTCAGCTGCAAAAAGGTCAGGAGTTCGAGACCAGCCTGGCCAATGTGGTGAAACCCTGTCTCTACCAAAAATACAAAAATTAGCCAGGCGTGGTGGCGGGTGCCTGTAATCCCACCTACTCGGGAGGCTGAGGCAGGAGAATTGCTTGAACCTGGGAGGCGGAGGTTGCAGTGAGCCGAGATCGTGCCACTGCACTCCAGCCTGGGCGACAGAGCAAGACTCTGTCTCAAAAAAAAAAAGAAAAAGAAAAGAAAAACCTCTAACCTCCAAGTCTTCAACAAGATTGATTTGTATAACTCTGTCTCCTGTATGGTATGGCCAGTCTCGGGTCAATTAAACTCTTTGTTTACTGCAATGCCATGGTCTCAACGGATTGGTTTTGTCTGTGCAGCAGGCAGGAAGAGAACCCACTGGGTGGTTACCAAACAACCCAATGTACGTGGCAGGTACAAACTCACTTTTCTAGATCAAGAAACTGAAGATGGAGAGGAGAAATAACCTGTCCAAATCTTGTGTGTGATTGGCAACTTCTTGAGGAATAGGAGCCGGATCAGCTTTGTGGACACGTGACCTGGGCTGTTCCACAGGCCCCCACACTGAGGAGGGCCCCACGCTTGTTTCAGTGGTCTGCTGTGGGAATCCTTAAAATTTTTTTTTTTTTTTTTTGAGACAGAGTCTCACTTTGTTGCCCAGGCTGGAGTGCAGTGGCGCAATCTCAGCTCACTGCAACCTCTGCCTCCCGGGTTCAAGTGATTCTCCTGCCTCAGCCTCCCTAGTAGCTGGGATTACAGGTGTGCACCACCATGCCCAGCTAATTTTTGTATTTTTAGTAGAGAACGGGTTTCACCATGTTGGTCAGGCTGGTCTTGAACTCCTGACCTCGTGATCCACCCACCTCTGCCTCCCAAAGTGCTGGGATTACAGGCGTGAGCCACTGCGCCTGGCCTGTGGAAATCCTTAATTTGTGAATGAGGTGCCTGCATTTCATTTTGCACCTGCAAATGATGTAGCTGGTCCTGCATCCGGCCCCTTTCCCAGACCGTGACCTATTAGGGCTGTGCACCCAATGAAGATGGCTGTCAGAATGCCAGAATCACTTTATGGCATGCGTTTATTTACTTGTCGCTCTCCCCACTCTTCCACCCCTTCCAGCCTGGAGACTGTTTGGGGGCAGCACAGAGGAGATGTGCAGGAAATGTTTGTTGAATGAATTTTCTCGTGAATGAATGGACTGTTGATTCAACCAAGACAAAGGAAGGCCAGGTGCCCATTGGTGGAGGTTTTCTCTCAGGCTGGCCTGGGGGCAAAGCAGACACTTGCCTTGCTCTGCCTCTCTACTGCTCCCAAATGTACTGTTTCAAATTAGCTTCTGGTTGGTGGCCTTGGCAGGTTGGGGAGGAGGGTGAGGGGAAGGCACTGGGAGGAAACAAAGGCTTCTGTTAAGAATAGGGGCAGGTGTGGAGCAGGGAAGCTCTGCTGCTTTGCATAAAAGCAGGAGCCGGCCCTCTGCTCTCCTAAGCCTCAAGCGCTCCTCAAAGACCACCTGGCTTCAGGAATCCTGGGGCAGCTTCCACGCTGGACTCCCCATTGACCCATCTTAGCTGCCCCTTTGTCTCCTTTCAGAAGGGTGCAGAGGCCCCCCAGAGAGCTTCCTTGTGATAGGGGCTGGGCAGTCAGCCAGACCCTCCTCATTTCTATTTACCCTTCAACAGAAGGTGGTGGCAGTCAAATGCCACCTCCTCCCAGAGTCCTCCCAGGTTTCCCCAAGGCTAAGTGTTTTCATGACCCTTGGCATGTTTACCACCCTGAGCTTCTAATGAATTCAAAATAATGTTTTTGGGCAACCTTCACAAGAATTGACTCCCAAGATGGCGAGGACACAGATAATCAATGTGGCTACATTCAATTCTGGCAAAAAGATCCGATGAGCAGGGACGACTGTGATCCCCCCAACCCCTGCATATCTGCAGGACTCGCTCCCCCACCTTCTACAGGTCTCAGCTCAGTGTCACTGAGGACTTCACTAACACTGTAATGACGGCAGTGGCAGGCCAACTGGAGTGGCTACTGCCATCACGCCAGCTGCAGCAGGGAGGCGAGGCTGGGGCTGCATGTTCCATGGAGCTGGTGGGAGCTGGGGACAAGCAGGAGTCCCATCCCTCTGTGTTGGGGCAGGAGCTCCCCGGCTGCTGCTGCAGCCATCAAAGCCAAAGCTGTGGACCAAGGCATCCCTGTACTCTCGGGGCCCAAGAGCAGGCAGGAGCCCTGCCCTCTGGGGACAGATGCAGCCACCCAAACCTTGGCTGCAGACCCAGGCCTCATGCTCCGCAGAGCAGGCAGGAGCCCCATACCCCTGGGTGCAGGTGCAGCTGCCCAAACTGCAGCTGCAGACCCAGGCATCCCTGCACTCTTGGGGTCCAAGAAGGTCCCCCACCCTCGCAGGCTCAGAAGTGCCTGCTCCCGCTGCCTGGCTTCTCCCTGCTGTTGGTGCCAGCTCTGATCTCGGAGCAAAGTCGGGGCTGAGTCTGGGTGCTGTTGCAGCCGGTCTGGATCTTCGCACACTCAGGGCAGTGCTGACATGCTAGCCCCTTGCTGCCTTGGCCCCCTCTGGACTTTGGGAACCAACAACCTTAGGAGGGAAGCCAAGGGGGGCTGAGGGCAGCAGGCACCCTTTGGCACCAACAGCCTAGGTGCCAAAAACAGCAGCAGGAGGCAGACAGGTTCCTTAGCAGAAGGGGGTGGTGAGACCCCAGTGAAACCTTACCTTCAGGCTAGGAGAGTCTGAAAACTGGGGGCTGGGCTGCCAGTTCTGCAGAGTGGGAACTTGTGGTGCCTTTTCCAGGCCCACCTATGGCCACCCATGGACCAATCATCATGCAATTCTTCCCCTCTGAGGCCCATAAAAGCCCTAAGATCAGCCAGAGTTGAGTGGATGTCAGGATGACCAGCTGCAGAGTAGCTACCCACTCCAGGGCCTCCTCTCTGTTGAGAGCTACAGAGATGATGGGATGACCTGCCTGCAGAGATGTGCCACCCACTCTATGGTCTCCTCTCTGCTGAGAGCTGCACAGATGACTGGATGACCAGCTGCAGAGAGGAGCTACCCTCTCCACTAGGAGCTGAACACTTGTGGGAACACCCTGGCTGCAGAAAGGAGCTGCCCCCTGCCAGTTTCCTCTGAGCTGTTCTATTGCTCAAGAAAGCTCCTCTTCATCTTGCACTTCCTCTTGTCTGTGTACCTCATTCTTCCTGGTTGCAGGACAAGAACTCAGGACCCACCGAATGGTGAGACTAAAAGAGCTGTAACACAAACAGGGTTGAGACATGCCCCTTGCTTGCCATGCTGTGGGTGAAGAGAAGGAGAGAAGAGCTGTGGCCCTTCAGGGAGCCCAGACCTGAGAGCTCCCTAAGCCAGGGCTGTGACTCCCTCTTTTGGGCCCTGCAGTTCCTGGTGTCTCCAAGCTTCTGAATGCCACTGTGTTCCCTGGTGCCAACTGTGGAAGCTACTTGCAGCGTGCCTGGTCTGGCTGCAGCCTCGCAGAGAGCCAGCGACTTTGCCAGCACCTGGAGCTGCTCATCCTGCTGCAGCAGCTGGCATGTCTGTCTGTGCACAGTGGCCGGACCCTGTACTTACTCATACACCCCTTGCCATTCCTCCTCTGATTTGCAGGTGTGGGACCCAGGCCAGCAGCGTGAGCTGAGCTCAACCTGCCAGGCCAAGTAGGTGAAGGAAACCCAGCGGGCCTGAGCAAAACTTGGGCAAAGGCGCCCCCAGCCACAGAGGTTTCCGGCCAGAAAAATGACAACCTAAAGATCCCATAACAGTAATGTTCCCCCATTCTGCACCCCCCATCTCCTCCTTTGCCTTTTCTCTGGAGCACTTCTCTTGGACTTGCTATATTTAAGTTGTTGTCTGTTTATTATCCAGCTCTCCCCATTGGAAGTCAGCTCTCCAAGGACACGAATTTGTCCCAGAACCCAGAACAGGGCCCAGCCTATAGTCTGTGTTTGATAAATATTTGTTGAGTGAATCCATGCTCATTATAGAGGTAAGAAAACCAAGGCTTGGGAAGGGCAAGTCTCTGGGCCAAAGTCATGGTGACAGGCATTGAGTCGTTCACTAAAAACCCCCGGGGGCCTCAAAAGTTTCAACATGATGTTTCCACGTGACCCAGCCATTCCACTCCTATGTATAAACCCAAGAGAGATGAAAACATATGTCCACACAAAAACTTGTACATGGGCCGGGTGGCTCATGCCTCTAATCCCAGCACTTTGGGAGGCCGAGGTGGGTGGATCATCTGAGGTTAGCAGTTCGAGACCAGCCTGGCGCAGTTCGAGACCAGCCTGGCCAATATGGCGAAACCCCGTCTCTACTAAAAATACAAAAATTAGCTGGGCGTGGCACTTGCCTGTAATTCCAGCTACTAGGGAGGCGGAGGCAGGAGAATCACTTGAACCCAGGAGGCAGAGGTTGCAGTGAGCTGAGATCGTGCCATTGCACTCCAGCCTGGGCAACAAGAGCAAAATTCCATCTCAGAAAAACAAACAAACAAAAACAAAAAACAAACAAACAAAAACTTTGCACATGGATGCTGCTTTAATAGCCGTGTTATTCATAATGACCAACAAACAGAAATAACACAAATGTCTGCAGATTAATGAATGGATGAATAGAATGTGGCAAATCCATACAGTGCAATATTATTTGGCAGTGAAAAGGAATGAAATATACTGTATATGCGTTAGCCTTGAAACGTAAGTGAAAAAGCTAGTCACAAAGACCACACATTGTCCAATTCTGTTTCTATGAAATGTCCAAAACAGGCAGCCATAGAGACAGAAATCAGGTTAGTGGTTGCTAGGGCATGGGGGAGGGGGAAAGGGGAGTGACCGCTAATGGCGACAGAATTTAAGAGGGGAGATGGTAAAAATGTTCAAAAATTGATTGCAGTGATGGCTGCACCACTCTATAAATATACTAAAACCCATTAAATTGTACACTTAAGTTTTTTTCTTTTCCTTTTTGTTTTTTGAGACAAGATCTTGTTTTATCACCTAGGCTGGAGTGCAGTGGTGCAATCACGGCTCACTGCAGCCTCTGCCTCCCAGGGCTTCAGCGATCCTCCCACTTCCCTCTCCTGAATAGCTGGGACCACAGACTCTCACCATCACACCCAACAAGTTTTTGTGTGTGTTTTTTTTTTTTTTTTTGGAGACAGGGTCTCCCTATGTTGCCCAGGCTGGTCTTGAACTCCTGGGCTCAAGCAATCCACCTGCCTTGGCCTCCCAAAGTGCTGGGATTACAGGCATGAGCCACCACAACAACCTTGAATTATACATTTTAAACAGGTGAATTGTATGGTATGTGAATTACATCTCAATAAAGCTGTTACAAACAAAGAGAAAAGCCCCACAGGGGTAAGATGTCCACATGAGTAGTTGTAGACACTGCCCTTCTCCCTCACATCTAGCGGAGGTCAGGGGACAGGCAGAAATCACTGATCACAGAAGTGGATTCACACTTGTGAGATGTCCCAGAGGAGAGGACAGAGTGTCGTGTGAGTGGCAGGTAAGTGGGGCATTTGCCAAGGGCAGGGTTGGGGGAATTGAGGAAGTTTTATTGGAGGAAATCGTGGAGGTGAGAAAACCACCGAGGTTTCTCTGTCCCAAACACTTGAACTTCCTGGCCTTACTGTCCCTGTGTGACCAGGTGTCTCAAGGAAGTGGACTTTCTGTGCTTTCAGCTCTAATTGGGGTAGGTAGGAGCCCCCCACCCCCACAAGGTGATGGTGCCCTGGGCACTTGTTGGATGTCTTGTGTTATTTTATTTTTATTTACTTATTTTTTTTGAGACAGAGTCTCGTTCTGTCACCCAGGCTGGAGTGCAGTGGCTGGATCTCGGCTCACTGCAAGCTCCGCCTCCAGGGTTCACACCATTCTCCTGCCTCAGTCTCCCGAGTAGCTGGGACTACAGGTGCCCACCACCACGCCCGGCTAATTTTTTGTATTTTTTAGTAGAGACGGGATTTCACCGTGTTAGCCAGGATGGTCTTGATCTCCTGACCTCGTGATACACCCGCCTCGGCCTCCCAAAATGCTGGGATTACAGGCGTGAACCACCACGCCCGGCCTGATGTGTTGTGTTTTTTTTTTTTTTTTTACTTTTAAATTTTTGTGGGTACATAGTAGGTGTATATATTTCTGGGGTACCTGAGATATTTTGATACAGGCATACAGTCTGTAATGATCACGCCGGGGTAAATGGGAATCTATAATCTTAAGCATTTATCCTTTGTGTTATAAACAATCCAATCATACCTTTAGTTATTTTTAAATGTAAAATTAAATTATTATATTTTTCTTTCTTTAGAAATGAGGTCTCACTATGTTGCTCAGACTCGTCTCAAATTCCTGAGCTCAAGCGATCTTCCCACTTCCGCCTCCCAAAGTGCTGGAATTACAGGCGTGAGCCACCGCGCCAGGCCATTAAATTATGACTGAGTATAGCCACCATGCTGGGCTGTCAAATACTAGTTCTTATTCATTCTATTTTTTGTATCCATTCACCATCCTCACTTGCCCCCCACCCCCTCATGAGGTTTTAAAGGCTGAGTGGCAGCCAGACCTGGTTCAAATCCTCTGTAGCAAGTTGGAAGGGGGTCCCCCAAAAGATACATCTCCATCCTAATCTCTGAATGTGTGAATGTGACTTGACTTGGAAAGGGTCTTTGCAGATTTGACTAAGGATCTCAAGATGAGGTCATTTTGGAATAGCCAGAGGGGCTCCAAATCCAACGACAGGTGTCATTATGAGAGAAGACAGACGCCCAGGGAAGAGAAGGCCGATGTGAGGACAGAGGCAGAGACTGGAGTGGCGCAGCTGCAAGCCGCAGAACCCTGGAGCCACCGGAAGCTGCAAGAGGCCAGGAAGTGATACAGGAGCTAAAAATAAATTATTTAGGAGGATAGTGAGGGTAAGAGAGTCCTCGGTAAGGTTTTCTCTTTAATAAAAAGCAGCCCCCATATCATTTTTTTCTTTTTCTTTTTTTGAGACGAAGTTTCCCTCTTGTTGCCCAGGCTGGAGTGTAATGGCGCGATCTCGGTTCACAGCAACCTCTGCCTCCCGGGTTCTAGCGATTCCTCAGCCTCCCGAGTAGCTGGGATTACAGGCGTGGGCCACCACGCCTGGCTAATTATGTATTTTTAGTAGAGACGGGGTTTCTCCATGTTGGTCAGGCTGGTCTCGAACTGCCGACCTCAGGTGATCTGCCCGCCTCGGCCTCCCAAAGTACTAGGATTACAGGCAAATCATTTTTTTTTCCTAACAAAAAACAGCCTGAAAAATCAAGCTGCAAACAGATAAGCAAGCTGGAAGCTGGCGTAGGGAAATGCCGGCAGGAAATTACTATGTGCCTGTGTGTACGTGGGAATTTCCTATGTGCCCATTGGAAACGGCTATCTGGGGGCCAGGCATGTTCAACATGGAGGCCACATGTGCAGTAAAGAAGCAGACAATGCGGCGCTGGCCAGGTGGAGACCCCAACTGTATAACAAAAGATTAGGGTGGGATGGCCAGCTTCTTCGTGCGCTATGTAAATGGAACACCTGGTCCAACCAATCCTCTGCACCCTATGTAAATCAGACACCGCCTCCTCAAGCTCATCTACAAAACCGACCGCATCTCGCTGCAAACTGGGAGGGAGCTTTTCCCTTTTGCCTATTAAACTTCCACCCTTAAACTCACTCCTTGCTTGTGTGCATCCTTAAGTTCCTTGGCGTGAGGCAACGAACCTGGGGTATTACCCCAGGCAAATGATGCCGCTTCAGAAGGATTCCCCTAGAACCTCTGGAGGGACTGTGGCCCTGCCCACCCCTTGATTTTGGACTTCCAGCCTCCAGAATTGTGAGAGAATGCATCTATGTCATTTTAAGCCACCGAGTTTGTGATCATTTGCTCCGTATCAACAGGACACGGATATTCCTCCTTCTTCACTTAAACAGCGCCTCACCTGGAGCATAGTTCTTAATGCCCCTGGGCCTTGGCTTCCACATCTGTGAAATGGGGACAGCTGGAGTGCCTACATCAGGGGTGTGTGAGGGCTTCTTGATAAGAGTCAGGGGTAGAGCTCTCAGAGGGAGGCTTGGCACCCCCTAAGTGCCCCTTGCCGGGCAGTGAGCCCCACACACTAGTTCTATCCTCCTGCAGGGGCACAAGGGGACATTAGAAAACCCAGCCTCAAGGTCTGGCTTGTCACAGCTAAGACAGGACCTCGGCTGGTCACGGGTTGGCAAGGCTGTCTTATGGGAAATGATGCGGATGACTCCACCTCTATGATGTCTTTTTTTTTTTTTTTTTTTTTTTGACGGAGTCTTGCTCTGTCCCCAGGCTGGAGTGCAGTGGTGCGATCTTGGCTCACTGCAACCTCCGCCTCCTGGGTTCAAGCGATTCTCCTGCCTCAGCCTCCTGAGTAGCTGGGACTACAGGCGTGTGCCACCACACCCGGCTAATTTTTGTATTTTTAGTAGAGACGGGATTTCACCATGTTGGCCAGGATAATCTCGATCTCTTGACTTTGTGATCCGCCCGCCTTGGTCTCCCAAAGTGCTGGGATTACAGGCGTGAGCCACCACACCCGGCCCCGTGATGTCATTTTTAACCCTGTTAGTTAAAGGGAAGGCGAATCTCACGGTGGCCAGACACAGCCCCTGGGGTGGGCTCCCTGGTTTAGAGTCCAGTTCTGCCACCCACTTGCTGTGTGCCCATGGGCAAGTCACTTCACTTCTTCCTACCTTGGTTTCCTGCTGTAAAATGGGTACAGTGTCCATTACGCCACTACCCCTTCGTGTTTACTGACGCTTAGACCAGTGCTGGAAAATGCCACATGGTCATGAAATAGATGTCAGGCTCCTGACCAAGGTCATTCCTTTGAATTTGAAACCCAACCAAGTTTCTGCCTGAAAGGAAACTGCCTCTTCACCGCTGGCCCCCACCCTGCCTCCCAAGGGAAGCTCACACCCCAGGAAAGTCCTCTGGCTGAACATTGCTCAGCGGTTTACCAGCTAATGCTTCGGGAGGCTGGGGGGAGGTAGATGAGTACCTTGGCCCTTGCCCCTGCGTGCCTGGGTTTCTCCCACAGGAAGACAAACCCATCCTCCTGGTGTGAGTCCTCCCAGGCCTGGGATGGAAATGCTGCTTTGGCCCAAATATCAGGTCATATGGCCTGTTTTCTCAAGGGCTTCCCCCTTGAATTCTTGGAATTCTTGGCTAGCAGGGAGGGCTCCCAAGGGATCTGCTCCCAGGTCTGGGTTAGCTGGGCTGATTTACAGCATAGGGCACTGCCTGTGGCCTAGGGAATGGGATGGGGTGGGGAGAGGGCACTGAGGGCGGGGATTTCCACAGCCTGGTGAGGCCATGGGTGTTCTGGTGGGGGACTGGCCTCACCCCATCTTCCCCAGATAGCTTGGGGCTTCCTGGGGATGCCAAACACAGACAACTGCTGAGAAATGCTGGCTGTCACTCTTTCTCCCTCCTGCCCCTTCCAAGGTTGTGGACATAGCAGGATGGATTTTTTTTTTTGCTGTAAGTGACAAAAGGGTAATTATGCGGTGAGCCGGCTGCGTGCTGGGTACAGGGAGGTGGATCTGCCACCCAGAACACCTTGTTTTTCCTCTCTGGACTCTGTTTTGGAACATTGGTTCAACCCCCCACCCCCCTCAGTTGTACTTGCTGTGTCTCCAGTTTTTAATTCCAGAAAGGCACAGCCTCCATAAGTTCAAGTCTGTCTGTCCATCCATCCATCTGTCAGACCTGATAAAAGAAAAACTTCAGCCAAATTAAATTTAAAGGAGTTTAATTGAGAAATCAATGATTCATGAATAAGGCAGCCCCCAGAATCATGGGAGATTCACAGAGACTCCAGTGGAGCCACGTGGTGGAAGAAGATTTCTTTTTTTTTTTTTTGAGATGGAGACTCCCTGTGACACCCAGACTGGAGTGCAATGGTGCCATCACTGTTCACTGCAATCTCCGCCTCCCAGGTTCAAATGATTCTCCTGCCTCAGCCTCCTGAGTTGCTGAGACTACAGGTGCGTGCCACCACATCCAGCTAATTTTTGTATTTTTAGAAGAGACAAGGTTTCACCATATTGGCCAGGCTGGTCTCAAACTCCTGACCTCAAGTGATAAAAAAGCTCATCAACTAATTTTTTTTTTTTTTTTTTGAGACGGGGTCTCACTCTGTTGCCTAGGCTGGTCTCGAACTCCTAGGCTCAAACAATCCTGCCTCGGCCTCCCAAAGTGCCAGGATTACAGGCATGAGCCACCAATCTGGCCACGTGGTAGAAGATTTACAGACAAAAAAAAGGGAAGAGAGGTACAGAAATTGGCAGCGAGGTACCGAAACAGGATGGCCTTTGCCTTATTTGAACACAGTTTGAACACTTGGCAGGCTCTGAGTGGTTGAAGTTTGGCCGCTGGGATTGGCCAAGACTCAGTTATTGTTACAAGTGCATGCTTCTATGTTAGGTTTTCAGTCTTGTCTAACTATTAAGCTGGTTACAGTATGTCTACGGGGACTCAAATATGGAAGTATGGAGTCCTTCTCAGGCCATATTTAGTTTGCTTTAACAGACCTGAGAGGAGACAGGGCAGTGCTTGGGCTCTGGGCTGAGCCCTTCTACCTCTGGCTCTATGAATGTGGGCGAGTGAGTCTGGCATTCTGGGGCTTGGTATCCTCATCTGTGAAGTAGGGATCACGCCAGTACCTTCCTCTAGGGTGTTGCAGACATTGAACAAATTCATATAGGTAAGGCACTTCACAGCTGTGCCTGGGCCATTGCAGACACTTAACCAATGTTGGACTTAGTTACTTTTGTTGCCGTTATTGTTACATTGGAATATGGGAACCTGTATGAAATTAACACACAGCCTCACACACTTGCTAGAAACCTCTTTCCCTTTGGCAATGATCTTGGGAAAGTGAGGCAATCTTGTAGAGTGTGAGTTTCATCTCCATGTGCTTACCTCAGAGGGCTGTTGGTAGGACACTGCTTGGCACACAAGGAGTCCTCAGTAAATGGCAACTATTTATTAGTTGAATTACTGCCTCGAGTACCTAGAGTGCTAGCCACAAGCAACCCCACCAGATGTGCCAAATAGCTCGTGCATCCTTAACTCATCTGGGCTTTTGGAAATATTAGGATAATACCACATACCCCCATTGCTGTCCTCACAGATCCCTGAGGTCTAAAATCCCTCATCCAAGCCACATGGAGTGGAGGTCATGAGAAGGGAAGGGTTTGGGAGATTAGAACCTAAAGCTCATTAGAATTTTCCTTCTTTTCCTTTTTCTTTCTTTTCTTTCTTTCTTTCTTTCTTTCTTTCTTTCTTCTCTCTTTCTTTCTTTTCTTTTCTTTCTCTCTTTCTTCTTTCTCTTTTTCTCTTTTTCTTTCTTCTTTCTCCCTTCCTTCCTTCCTTCCTTCTCTCTTTCTTTTCTTTTCTTTTCTTTTTTTTTTTTTTGAGACAGGATCTCTCTCTGTCACCCCAGGCTGGCATGCAGTGGTGTGATCACAGCTCACTGCAGCCTCAACCTCCCGGGCTCAAGTGATCCTTGCACCTCAGTCTCCCGAGTAGCTGGAACTACAGGCGTGTGCCACCATGCCCCACTGATTTTAAACATTTTTTTTTCTTGGAAATGGGGTCTCACTCTATTGCCCAGGCTGGTCTCAAACTTCTGGGTTCAAGTGATCCTCCTTCCTTGGCCTCCCAAAGTGCTGGGATTACAGGCATGAGTGCTTGGCCTACTGAATAATATTTCGTTGCATAGATGTGATAGTTAGTGCTAGCTATCAACTCGACTGGGTTAAGGAATACCTAGAAACCTGGTCAAGCATCATTTTTGGGTGTCTCTATGAGGGAGTTTCCATTGATTAGCATGTGAATCTGAGTGAACTAGGTGGGTAAGATCTGCCCTCAAGGTGGGCGGCCACCATCCAATCTGCTGGGGGTCCAGAGAGAATAAAAACAAAGAAAAGCCTAATGTGTTCATGTATCTGCTGGAGCTTGAATGTACTCTTCCTCTCTTATACTTGGACAGCAACTCCAGGCTCTCTGGCTTTTTAACTCTAGGACTTGCACCAGTGGTACCCCGTGCCCCCTGAGTTCTCAGGCATTTGGCCTTGGATAGAGAATTGCACCATCAGCTTCCCTGGTTCTGAGGCCTTTGGACTTGGACTGATCCACGCTACCAGCATCCCAGGGTTTCCAGCTTGCAGTTGACCTGTTGTGGGACTTCTCAGCCTCCATAACTGTGTAAGCCAATTCCCCTAATAAATCCCCGCTTATAGCTCTCTCTCTATGTCCTATTGGTTTGATCTTTCTGGAGAACCCTAATACAATGTATATATCACATTGTTTACCTGTTCACCGGTTGATGGACATTTGGATTGTCTCCACTTTTGGGGTATTATAAATAATGTTGCTCTGACCATTTATAGATAGGGTTTTGTGTAGACACATGTTTTCAATTCTCTTGTGTATATACCTAAAGTGGACTTGCTAGGTCATATGATAATTCTATGTTCAATAAATTTTGAGGAACTGCTAAAATCTTTCCAAAGTGGCTGCAGCATTTTACATTTTCACTAACAATGAATGTGAGTTCCAGTTTCTCCACATCCTTGACAATACTTGTTATTATCTGTCTTTTTTATTATAGCCATCGAGAAGTGTTCCCTTCTCTTCTGTTTTTAAGAAGCGTTTGTGAAGAATTGGAATGAATTCTTCTTTAAGTGTTTGGAATAATTTACCAGTGATGCCATCTCTTTGCATTGATCATAGTTGGAGTTTGTTGGAAATAAGAGCTTGGAGCTGCAAAGAAAACGAGCACTCAAACAAAAGATTTCTCGGCAAGGCAAATTTACTTCTGCAGAAAGGTGCTGCCTGCATCAGTCATGATCACAAGTGCGCAACGAACAAAGGAGAGAAGGATTTTTATCCCTAACACAGCTTCTGTTTCTGTGTCCTTTGCACATTGGCTGGAGTTGGACTGCACAATTTAAGCTAACCTGATTGGCTAAAACTTGAAATTTTTCCAAATAGGGTAGATGGGGAAGAAGGGGTAGGTGGTAAAACTTTTCCAAATATGGTAAACTGAAACTCTTAAACACATAACTTGTAAAGAAAGGAGGGGAGTGGGGGATTGTCCATTAATGCATGTTTGGGCATGTCTAGGCACGGCAAGGATGGAAAGGCTTGTTTGGAGAACAAGAATTTATCCTTTCTAGCAATGTGAAAGGACACTAGTCACTAAAAGGAACAAGGAAGTTTGAAGAGGAACTGATTATTTCTGGCAGAGTTCATTGAGCTTCTTGGATATGTAGAATAACATTTTTCAACAGATTTAGGAAGCTTTCAGTTGTTATTTCTTGGAATATTTTTATGTTCCTTTTTCTCACTTTTCTCCTTCTGGCACTCCCATTATATGTACGTTGCTGCACCTAATGGTGCCCCACTTTTCCCTGAAATGCTGTTTATTTTTCCTCATTAATTTTCTTTGTCTTTCTGATTGCATCATTTCTATTGCTATACTCTCAGGTCTGTTGATTCTTTCTTCCAGCTGAAATCTACTGTTGGGCCCCTGAAGTGAATATTTCATTTTTTTTGTTATACCTTCCAATCCCATAATTTCAGTTTGCCTTTTAAAAAAATCATTGCTATTTCTTTACTGGTGTTTTCTGTTTGATGAAACATTGTCATTATATTCTTCTTTTACTTCATTAAACATTATTTTCTTTAGTTCTTTGAACATATTTATAATAGCTGCTTCAAAGGCTTTGTTAAGTCTGACATCTGGGCCCTCTCAAAGGCAACTTCTGTCACTGATGTTTTTTTCTTTGTATAGGTTATACTTTTCTGTTTCTTTGCATGTCTCATTTTTTGTGGAAGATTAGAGATTTTGGATAGTACATTGTAGCAACTCTGGATACTAATCCCTCCCCCCAGTTCTCCCTGAGCTTATCGTTTATGTTGTTTACTTATTTATTTGTTTGTTTTCTTTTTTGAGACAGGGTCTCACTCTGTTGCCCAGGCTGGAGTGCCATGGTGTGATCACAGCTCACTGCAGCCTTGACCTCCCCTGCTCAAGTGATCCTCCCACTTCAGCCACTCAAGTAGCTGGGACTACAAGCATGCACTATGTTTTTTTTTTTTTTTTTTTTTAAGATGGAGTCTCGCTCTGTCACCCAGGCTGGAGTGCCGTGGTGCAATCTCAGCTCACTGCAAGCTCCACCTCCTGGGTTCATACCATTCTCCTGCCTCAGCCTCCCGAGTAGCTGGGACTACAGGTGCCCACCACCACACCTGGCTAATATTTTGTATTTTTAGTAGAGACAGGGTTTCACCATGTTAGCCAGGATGGTCTTGATCTCCTGACCTTGCCCGCCTTGGCCTCTCAAAGTGCTGGGATTACAGGCCTGAGCCACTGTGCGGGATGCACTATTTTTTTAATTTTTATTTTCATAGAAATGGGGTTTCACCATGTTGCCCAGGCTGGTGTTGAACTCCTGAGCTCAAATGATTCACTGCTTCAGCCTCCCAAAGTGCTGGGATTACAGGCACGAGCCCCTGTGTTCTGACCTTCTTTATTTGTTTAATGATGTGGATAAGCTATTTCAGTAAAGTCTATTTCCTTTGCAGTGTGCAGCTTCTAATATCACACCTGAGGTGGTGCAGCCTTGGACCTGTGTACAGTCACCCTAAGAATGCAGTGTTTTCCACAGGGCTGTCTTGACTTTCTCCTTCCCTGATCTCTCTGTTAAGCTCTGTGCCTCTGTTGGTCTCACACCCAACTATTAGCCTCCACTAACTGCAGGCTAATTGTTCTACTGTTTTCAAAAATGCTCTGGGGGCAGTAATTGTGCTATCTGCTTTTCCAGGCCAAGCTCCTCCAGTGTGTGCTATCTTCAAGGGTATCCATAAACATGCTTAAGAAACCAAAAATTACATTATTTGTCATGAGTTTTAAAAAGATAATTACACCTGGCCGGGCATGGTGGCTCACGCCTGTAATCCCAGCACTTTGGGAGGCTGAGATGGGTGGATCACGAGGTCTGGAGATCGAGACCATCCTGGCTAACGTGGTGAAACCCCGTCTCTACTAAAAATACAAAAAAATTAGCCGGGCATGGTGGGGGGTGCCTGTAGTCCCAGTTACTCGGGAGGCTGAGGCAGGAGAATGGCGTGAACCTGGGAGGCGGAGCTTGCAGTGAGCTGAGATCACACCACTGCACTCCAGCCTGGGCGACACAGCGAGACTCCAACTCAAAAAAAAACAAAAAACAAACAAACAAACAACAACAACAAAAGATAATTACACCTAGCCAGAATAGTGAATCTTATATCCCTCTAAGACAAACCTAAATAAACTCTTACAAAGATACAATGACGTAAAAACACAAAAATCTGCCATGCATATACTCACTGGGGTGAAGCCTCTTCTATAACTTTCGTTTTCTGAAACAAACCAACCAAACAAACAAAAAACCAAAAACCTAAAACATAAATAATAGGAATAAAAAAGGGGGTTTGCCTTCTAGTTCCAAGCTCCTGCAGCACTCGGAGGTTAATAACTTTCCCTTCCAGTCCCCTTGGGTGGTTTCACTTCAGAGTGCCTCCAGTAAAATACCTCCCTGTGAATAAATGGCTTTCCCTAGCACCCAAGGGGGCAGATTTTCAGCAAATTTGTTGAGTGTGTGTGTCAAGAGGAAGACACCAGTGAGTCCCCCTGGTGTAGCAGTTGAGCAACTTCTTTGCCAGTTCAGCAAATTCACACTATGCCCTTTCCAACAAGAGCTGGGTCTCATCCCTATGGGTGGAAACGGGGTCTTTCTTGGGTGCTCTATTTAAGCCCTAAGGGTAGTGGTATTTTCTTATATGTATAGTTTCTATATTCTCCCTTTTTTCTTTTTTTGAGACAGAGTCTCGTTCTGTTGCCCAGGCTGGAGTGCAGTAGTGCGATCTCAGCTCACTGCAACCTCCAGCTCCCAGGTTCAAGCGATTCTCCAGCTTCAGCCTCCCGAGTAGCTGGGATTACAGGCATGTGCCACCATGCCCGGCTAATTTTTGTATTTTTGGTAGAGAGGGGGTTTCACCCTGTTGGCCAGGCTGGTCTTGAACTCCTGGCCTCAAGTGATCCTCCCAGCTTGGCCTCCCAAAGTGCTGAGATTACAGGTGGGATTACCACCGTGCTCGGCCCAAATTAAAATTTCTAAAATTTTCAGGCTCAAAGCCTATTTCCCGAAATGGTTCCAATCATTTCTTTCTCTCTTAGAAGAAAGTAACGTGGATAAAAATTGTCCCCAAACCAGCCCTTGGCACCATTTTTAGAGGCGGAATATGAGGCTGGATAAAGCCCAGTTTTGCCTGCAATGGCATTCCTGTCTCCCGTCCCAGGACCCCAGAAGATTATGACTACCAGAAAACACGCCAATCTTTGCCCTGATCTGGCCAGAGGCCCAGAGGGTACATAGGCGGTGACAGAGTGAGACCTTGTTTCAAAAAACAAAACAAAACTGGGGTTAGGGAAGCTAGCTAGGGAGCTGGGGTGAGACGTGCTGTGCTCACCCTAACCACACTCTGACGAGGAAAGCTGGCGAAGTCTCCTATCTTACAGTTGAAAGATCAGGCCCTGGAGGCCTATATAACCCATATGAGATCTCTTTCTAGGGTTCCCAGGAGCCGAGGTGCCCATCTGAGCCTGATCTTCCTGAAATCTTTGGGAAGCTCACCTTCCAAGACTCCCCATGATGAGCAGTATTGATTTTTCTGGGTCCCCACATTGCTTAGGGAAATAGGTTCCTCCACCTCCCGTTGGCCTTTTTGTGCTTACCCTGAGAAGCTGGGTCAGGCCACTCTGTCAGGTGTCAGGCTTAGCCCAGAGAGAGTGAGGTGGAGGAGGCGGAGGGTGTAACCCAGCCAGGTCCTCTTCACATAAGCTATCAGACAAGCTCCTCAGGGCAGCAGCTCCTCAAGGCCCCAGGAACATGGCTGTCCCCTGGCTAGTGCTACTCTTGGCATTGCCCATCTTTTTCCTGGGGGTCTTTGTCTGGGCTGTCTTTGAGCACTTCCTCACCACGGATATCCCTGCTACCTTGCAGCATCCTGCCAAGTTGAGATTCCTGCATTGCATATTCCTCTACCTGGTCACTTTGGTGAGTTTACTCTCAGGCCACTTCGTAACCTGGGGGCTTCTTCTCTTGTTCTCAGTACCTTACCCTCTTTTCCCTCTTTCACTTCCCTTCTGTCTCTCTCTCTTCGGACTCCTTCAAGATAGACTTGTCTCTTCTGTGTCTGCTATTCTGTTTGCCTCTCTCTTCCCTCCCTCCGTTCCTTCCCCCTTCCCATAGCCTGCCTGCCTTCCTCCCTCCCTCCCTTCCTTCCCTCCTTTCCTTCCTTTTTTCCTTCTTTCCTTCCCTCCTTCCCTCTCCTTCCTCATTCCCTCATTCTCTCCCTCCCTCCCTTCCCTCCTTCCCTCTCTCCTTCCTTCATTCTCTCTCTTCCTATCTCCTTCCTTCCCTCCCTCCTTCCTTTCTTCTTTCCCTTCTTCCTTCCTCCCTATCTCCTTTCTTCCTTCCCTCCTCCCTCCCTCCCTCCCTTCCTTGTTTCCTTCCTACCTTCCTTCCTTCCCTCCTTTTGTTCCTTTCTTCCTTCCTCTCTCCTGCTCTCTCTAACTCCCTTCCTTACTTCCTTTAGCATCAAACATTTACCGAGTGCCAATCACTGGGCTCTTTTCTGAGAATTCAAAAACAATTTCAGACCCAGTTCCTGCCTTCCCCGGGCTTGTGGCCTGACAGCCCCTGCACCTCCTTCAGCCGCGCACACTTTCACCCTCAGTGCACTGACTTACCTACGGGTTGTTTCTATTTTATTTTACTTTTTTGAGACGGGGTCTTGCTCTGTTGCCCAGGCTGGAGTGCAGTGGTGCAATCATGGCTCAGTGCAGCCTCAACCTCCTGGGCTCAAGCGATCCTTTCCATCTCAGCCTCCCAAGTAGCTGGGACTACAGGTGCGCACCACCATGCCTGGCTAATTTTTGTACTTTTGGTAGAGACAGGGTTTCGCTATGTTGCCCAGGCTGGTCTAGAACTCCTGGGCTCAAGCAATCTGCCTGCCTTGGCCTCCCAAAGTGTAGGGATTGCAGGTGTGAGCCACTGCACCTAGCCTCACAGGTGTTTTTTTCCTTATTCATCTCTGTAAGCCCAGTCCCACTCACAGAGCCTGGTATCTGGTAGGTGCTTACTTTTGTTGGTATACATGAATTTACCCAGCATTTCTGAGTGGCCGTGCCAGCCAGGCTCTGAGCAGGGCTTGAGGATTGGGGGTTTGGGGTGGACCGGCACGCACCCAGAGTTGCAGTGGATTTGGAAACAGTGGTGTGACATCTTGTTTGTGGCAGGCAACCTGAGTTAACCCCAATGTCCCAACCCTAGGTGGAGACCTTATAGAAGCCAAACAGCTCCTACTGATTCCAGGGCAGCTGTGGAGGAGGATGAGGAGGCCACGCTTAACTGACAGCAGGGCTTAGGAATAAGGAACAGAGACAGCAGCCGGACTGCCTGAGTGTGTGTCCCAGCTCTGTCACTCACTCGCTGTGCGGTCCTGCACCATTTACTTAACCTCTCTGTGTCTCAGTTTCCTCATCTGGGAGGGTTAATATGTTTAGAGATGTTTAGTGAATTCGTAAAATACATTTCTGTGCTGCTGGAAGTGTTCCCCATGGGTTACAAAAACATTTTCTAAAAGATCACTTTCAGAGACACTGACAAGTTCAGTGTGCAGTGGCATCAATGCCACTGACGCAAGGAGACAGGGCAAGGATGTAGAAAGTACTCGTGTCCTCTCATTTGGAGAATGCAATCAGCCTGGAATTAGGCAGTCTCAAGCCAGTGGCTGCAATCCACATGGAGTTACTAGTTGGGTTAGAGCCCCAGGATTTAAAACGAGGGCCTAAGATGTTCAGGTGGCCCAGAGAAATGGAGATTTTTCTGTCAGTGTTTCTCCTCAAAAGTAGCCCACAAGCTAAACATCTACCGATGACAGCTGCTATGGGCTGCTCACAGGGGACTCTGAGATGGGTCTGCAGCCGCTGAAAGGGTGGATTCAGTTTGTGGCGTCCTCTCTCGATCCCTCCGGCACTGGGGCCTCCCAGGGCACACTGCCCATCATGGGGTGATGATGATGAGGATGAGGACATACAGTAGTGAATGTTCATTCGGTTCCGGAGGACAGATAGACAACACAGGAACAAGAAGTTTAGGGAGGGCAAGGAAAAAGCTAAAAAGAGTCTATGGCCAGGAAATCAAGAGCTTTGTTTTGGTATCAGACCACCCTCTGAGCCCTGAAGCCCTCACTTACTCGTTTTGTGGACTCATGTTTTTGTGCCTTTATTTTCTTCTCTGAAAAGTGAGGATTTTTTTTTTTTTTCTGAGACAGGGTCTCACTCTGTCACCCAGGCAGGAGTGCAGTGGCGTGAACACGGCTCACTGCAGCCTCCACCTCCTGGGTTCAAGTGATCCTCCCACTTCAGCCTCCCATGTAGCTCGGACCACAGGCGTGTACCATCACATCACGCCTGGCTAATTTTTTGATATTTTGTACAGATGGGGTCTTGCTACGTTGCCAAGGCTGATCTCAAACTCCTGGATTCAAGCAATCCTCCTGCCTTGGCCTCCCAAAGTGCTAGGATTACAGGTGTGAACCACTGTGCACGGCCCTGGGGAGGCTTTTTATAGGGCGACATGGGGATTAAATGAGAAAAGCACTGAAAATGCACAGCACAGTGCTGGGTGCTTAGAAAGTCTCCATAAAAGTCAATTATTCATAGTATGCTTATCAAGTCCCTGAAGGCAAAGATGTAGCATTTCTTGAAATTATTATAGATTTAAAAGTTGCTATGAATGATTTCAGCCTTACTAAAATATATAAACAGTAATATAACAAACACTATTGCTTTTCTTTTTCTTTCTTTCTTTTTTTTTTTGAGACAGTCTCAGTCTCTTACCATGTAGGCTGAAGTGCAGTGGCACAATCATGGCTTACTGCAGCCTCGACCTCCTGGGCTCAGGTGATCCTCCCACTTCAGCGTCCTGAGTAGCTAAGACTATAGGCGCCTGCCACCATGCCCAGATAACTTTTTTGTATTTTTTGTAGAGACCAGGTTTTGCCATGTTGCCTAGGCTGGTCTTGAACTCCTGGGCTCAAGAGATCCGCCTGCCTTGGCCTCCCAAACTGTTAGGATTACAGACATGAGCCACTGTGCCCAGCCACTATCGCTTTTCTGTTTTTGTTTTTGAGATGGAGTCTTGCTCTGTCACCCAGGCTGGAGTGCAGTTGTGCAATCTCAGCTCACTGCACTGCAACCTCTGCCTCCCAGGTTCAAGCGATTCTCCTGCCTCAGCCTCCTGAGTAGCTGGGACTACAGGTGTGTGCCACCACGCCTGGCTAATTTTTTGTATTTTTAGTAGAGATGGGGTTTCACCATGTTAGCCAGGATGGTCTTGATCTCCTGACCTTGTGATCCGCCCGCCTCGGCCTCCCAAAGTGCTGGGATTGCAGGCATGAGCCACTGCAGCCAGACTGCATTTCTTTTAAAGGGCAAATGATGCAATATTTGTCAAGGAGTTTCAACAGCTATTTAAAATTCTGGACCTCAGATCCTTCCTTCCTTCCTTCCTTCCTTCCTTCCTTCCTTCCTTCCTTCCTTCCCTTCCTTTCTTTCTTTCTTTCTTTCTTTCTTTCTTTCTTTCTTTCTTTCTTTCTTTCTTTCTTTCTTTCTTTCTTTCTTTCTTTCCTTCTTTCCTTTTTTTTGAGATGGAGTCTCACTCTGTCGCCCAGGCTGAAGTGCAGTGGCATGATCTTGGCTCACTACAACCGCCACCTTCCGGGTTCAAGTAATTTTCCCACCTCAGCCTCTTGAGTAGCTGGGACCACAGGCATGCACCACTGTGCCTGGGTTTTTTTTTTTTTTGTATGTTTTGTAGAGATGGGGTTTCTTCATGTTGTCCAGGCTGGTCTTGAACTCCTGGGCTCAAGCAGTCTGCCAGCTTCGGCCTCCCAAAGTGCTGGGATTACAGGCGTGAGCCACCACGCCTGGCCACTGGACCTCAGATATTTTTAAAATCTCGATGCTCCCATGTATAATGTTAATAATCAGTTTTCCTCTCTGCCTCTGTCCTAAGTTACCAGCTATAGAAAATGTGGACTCAGAATTGGAAAACCAAACCAAAACCAAAACAAAGTAACTTCGTGGCATAGCTAGTGGCCATTACACAGTACAGTGTGATGTTAAACTTTCCAGGGTAGTGCGATGCCTATGGAGGTTTAACATCACACTGCATTGTTCAAAATCCCCTAAACAAACATTTCCTGTTCTAGATGCTGGAGACAGAGGGGAAGGTGCTGAGCTCTTTGCTCATGAGAAGCATTTGGTTTGGTGGTAGGAACAAACATGGGTGATCAGATCCACACAGTAAAGCCCCAGAGGAGTTCTAAAGAAATCTTTAGAGGCAGAGGTTGCAGTGAGCTGAGAATGTGCCACTTCACTCCAACCTGGGCGACAGGGTACTGAGGGCCTCCAAGAAGGCAGTGGCCATTGCTATGAGAGGGAGGAGGATGGCCCCACGTGAACATGACTCTTGAGCCTGGATATGAAAGTCAGTTTGGTGTCCAACCACCTGCTGAACAGGTAAGAAAGGCTCCCAGGAAAAAAAGGGAGGCATGGAGAAGCCCACAGTGTGTGGGCAAACAGGGCAGACAGCTGGGGAGATGAGCGCTGGGGCCAGCCTACCCCGACAACAGGTGCCACGACTTAGGGAGCTCACAGCCGAGCAGGTGAAGATCCATGCTGGTACAACATAGAGGCCTGGGGTTTTCAGATGTGGGGCAGTTGATGGGAAAAGCAGGTGACCTCCACCTTGCAGATCAACTCGTTCTCCTCCAACTAAAGCAGGGAAATCATTATTTTGTTTGGAGTTCCTTTAGGTGGACCTCTTCATGGAGGGAACCGATTGGGGTAGTCCGTGGGACCTCAGACAAGACCCAGTGGGTGCAAGCAAGAGAAAGGGTGGGGCTCACACTGGCCAGGACCCACTGGGGAGATACTCTATGTAGGTGATCACATCCCATCCTCACACCTCATCCTTGGACTATACACACCATGCTTCTCATTTTGGGAAGTTCAGAGACAAATTGAAGCTCAGAGACAGTGATGCCCAAGGCTTTTCAGTTCATTGGAGTTTGGGTTCAGACTTGAGCTTGGATAGGCTTGGCTCCGAAACCCAAGCTCTTTCTTGGTTAGCAGTTGAGAACACAAATTTTGCATCTTACTTGTTGAACAACCCTGGGCAAGGAACTTGACCTTGGCATGTCTTAACTTCCTGATTTATAAAATGGAGCTGATAATTATGCCTGACTTAGAAAGGTTGCTGAGAAGTTTAATCAAGTTAATGATCCAAGCCACTTGGGCCAGTACTGGCACATTGTAAATGTCTGATAAGTATCAGCTGTTCTTGTCCTTGTCATTCTTATCATTCCTTGCTGTCTTCCTTATGACAAAGACACACTCCAAATGTGAGGTCTGTGGGAGAGATTATCCAGAATCGCTGAAATGTACTTAGTACATGAAATATGACACCTTGTAACTATATTTCGTGAAATATTCAGATGTTGAATTGTTTATAAGTAGAGTGACCGTATTAGTTTAAAAACACATTACTCCCTTGACCTGAGCCCACAGCAGACATCCCTAATTGATCACGTTGCTCTTTTTCATTGAACACAGACACAGTTAGGAATCCTTCCTAACCCAGAAGAATGATGTGTTGATACAGGTGAGGAACTATCTTTGCATCCCAGGCTGGGGAGAGTCCAGCACAGAGCTATAGAGAGGGAAGTTGCTGGCCAGTTGCCTTGGCCAATTGGCTCTTCTTTTTTTTTTTTTTCCCCGAGATAGAGTCTCTCTCTGTTGCCAGGCTGGAGTGCAGTGGCGCAATCTCGGTTCACTGCAACCTCTGACTCCCAGGTTCAAGCGATTCTCCTGCCTCAGCCTCCCGAGTAGCTGGGACTACAGGCGCTCGCCACCACGCCCAGCTGATTTTTGTAATTTTAGTAGAGATGGGGTTTCACCATGTTGGCCAGAATGGTCTTGATCTCTTGACCTCATGAGCCGTCCACCTCGGCCTCCCGAAGTGCTGGGATTACAGGCGTGAGCCACTGCGCCCGGCCAACAATTGGCTTTTCTAAGTCAGTGGCTTCTTCCCAGTCAGCCCCAAGCTAGGCTACCCTTTGGCAAATTCACATCATTATTCAATCAAGAGCCTCTGGGGAGAAAAGTTGGAAAACCCAGCCCTCTACCTGGACACAATCCAGAGCCTATGGATTCCTGAAGAGCCCCCTGTACCTACAGGAGGCAGGTGAGAAACTGTGAAAACATCCTAACAATTCTAAGTGTCAGGGAATCTACCATTCAGATTCTAACCTCTCCTAACGTCTGGCTTTCTTTTGTTACCTCCAACAGGGGAATATATTTGAGAAGCTGGGAATTTGCTCCATGCCCAAATTTATTCGTTTTTTACATGATAGCGTGAGAATTAAAAAGGACCCTGAACTTGTGGTGACCGACCTGCGTTTTGGGACGATACCCGTGAGGCTGTTCCAGCCCAAGGAAGCATCCTCCAGACCCCGGCGAGGCATCATCTTCTACCATGGAGGGGGCACAGTATTTGGGAGCCTGGGTAAGGGGCTTCCCTGTGGCTTTGTAGAGGAAGGGCCTCATCTGCATGCATAGCCTAGCTCATGCCTCCCGCAAGAACCCTTCTACAGTAGCTTAAAGGAATCAGTTGTTGGAGATTTTTATAGCGTTAATAGCCCAGACTAAGGGCTTTGGGCTCAGGTCAGTAGATAGTGTGGCAGCTGACATGGGAATCCTTTTCTTTTCTTTAATATGATGGTCTCAGTCAAGATGGGGACAGCAGTGTCATGGCGGGGCTGTCGCAGAGGCTGTGGACTCCTCTCTCCCCTTTCTACTCCTAGTCAGTGGCCTGCCGCGTCTCATTCACAATGATCCAAACCCATGTATTTCCCTCTAGCTCTGCAGTATCATCATGACCCAAGACCCCATCCTTGCTTGCCTGCCTCCTTGCACCCCAGCCTCCCAGCCACGGGTCTCCCTGATTCACCTCTCGCCCCTCATATCTGGTCCCTATCCAGCAGCAAGAGGGATTTTTTTTTTTTTTTGAGACGGAGTCTCGCTCTGTCGCCCAGGCTGGAGTGCAGTGGCGTGATCTCGGCTCACTGCAAGCTGCGCCTCTCGGGTTCACACCATTCTCCTGCCTCAGCCTCCCAAGTAGCTGGGACTACAGGTGCCCGCCACCGTGACAGGCTAATTTTTTTTTTTTTTGTATTTTTAGTAGAGACGGGGTTTCACTGTGGTCTTGATCTCCTGACCTCATGATATACCCGCCTCGGCCTCCCAAAGTGCTGGGATTACAGGCGTGAGCCACCACGCCCAGCCTTCCAGAGGGATCTTTTAAAAATACAAGTCAGAGCTTGTCAGTCCTGCACTTAAATCTCTCCTGTGCCCTTCCATGAAACCCAGACTCCTCCCACAGCCTCACCCGGGTCACCTGTGGTGTCCCTTACCCGTTCACTCAGCTGCAGTCCCAATACGTGTCTATCTGCTGCAGACACTTCAGCTCCTTCTCACCACCGTTCTCCACCTGCTGTTTCCCCAGTCTCAAAAGATGCCCTTCCCACTCCTGACATTGCATGGCTGACTATGCCTGGTTCTTTCAGTTGTATCTCAACTGTCCCTCCCCAGAGTTGTCTTGATACCGGTGGGCTGGGGGATGTCCCCAAAGGCCAGTGGCACCTCCAGCTGGTGTCCCTGCTCTTGAAACCGTTGTGAGAATGAATTCAAGGACAAGTCAGAAAATAGTGAAAATACAGAGATTTGTTGCAAAGGGAAAAGCACACACTCAAGAAAAGGGAGTGGGATGGACTTAAGAGAGACAGGCGCAAAGAAACGCTACCTTTATGCATTTCTTTAACCAAGGGGTGGACTATTCATGAAAATTCTTGGAAAAAGATGATGTTTTCTCGGAACTGTGGTGCCACCCATTTATACACCAAATATGGTGTCCCCATAACTGTCCTGTCGCTGGTGGGTGTGTGTTTAACATGTTAATGAACACGTAAGGAGGTCCTAGGAGAAGCCCAGGTCCAATCCAGTGCCATGTTGGGTCCAGTCGGTCTTAGCCAGCTTGGTCCACACCCTGGCTTTTCAGGGTTTTATCACCTTCTGTGGCTATTTCAACAGTTTCCTTTTGCTAGTCATGTGAAACTGCTGCCTGGAATTTTCTATTCTTCTGCGACCACCCTGTGTAATTCCTATCTCATTTTTTTTCCCTCAGAGATTTCCATCTCCTATACTTAGGGGTTGATGACGGGGGAGGTCAGTCTTCAGTATCTACTTTCTGCTGATTAGGGGTCTTGGCCCCGCCTAGTGTAGGCTTGGAAATCTCTGGATGCCTAGCCTATGGGTGACCCAAAGTGAGTCATCAGGAGGATCTGAATCTGAGGCAGGGATTGGTTGGAATCCTTCAGGGCCATCCTTTTGACATGGAACTGTTGCAGTCTATTAGATTGGTGTGAAAGTAATTGCAGTGTTTGCCATAAAAGGCAAAAACCATTTGCATCAACCTAATAGAAGACATAAACTTTACAAAGAGATTAAACAAGCAAGGACCCAAGATCAGAAGTCATAAGACAGCTATTAGAGGTCCCAGGAAAGGTAGGACTCATGTCACACTTGGTAGGTATCCCTGGTTGGAGTCCCACATGGTTTCAGCAGTGACGTTATTGAAATTATACAGCCAGATAGCCTGTTGGTAAAACTTTGAACATGCAGTTCAGCTAATCCTGAATTGTTGATATAAGAACAACAGGTATGGTTTATTACCGCACAAGCCCTTCTGAATGGTTTATGCTCTGGTCCTGTTAGGGCCTCGTACAATGGCTTAGTAATGAGCGCAAATCCTGGGATCCAAATCCTGTAAAACCTTGGCACACCCAGGAAAGTTCTAAGTTGCTGCTTTGTTTGTGGAGGTCCTACCTTCAAGACTGCCTCCTTTCATTTGATGGACAAGGTCTGGTTCCCTGGGCTTAGGATGTGCCCCGGATATTTTACTTTACTTCAGGTTTAGAAATCTGGGCCTTGGATGAAGAGAACCTATACCCTCTTTTTCCCAGGAAGTTTAGGACCTGAATGCCATTCTTCTCTGAGTCCTCTCAGAGGGACTGCATACAAGGATAATATCCATGAATTAGAGTATCCCCCCCCCTTTCTAGCTCTAGCTCCCTTAATTCTCATGCCAAGGGATTTACAAACATGTGAGTCCTATCCCCAAAGCCTGGAGGCAGTACCATCCAGGTGTGCTGTTGGGAAATAGTAGTTCCAGGATCAGTTCTCTCAAAAGCAAACAAATACTGAGATTCAGGGTGCAGAGAGAAACCATCCACAAGATCTAATACCATGAACCAATTGGTGTCTCCCAGTATTTGGGTAAATACGGTATGAAGATTTGGCACTATAGGATGTAAGAGAATTACGGTCTCATTGTAAGTCTTGAACTACTGTTTGGTTTTTGGACAGGAAAGACAGGAGTATTACAAGGAGATCTGCCTGGAACCAGGAGCCCATGTTTTAACAACTTCTCAATTAGAGGTTGCAGTCTTTGCCTGGCTTCTGATTTGAGAGGATATTGATCCTTGTATGGGGAATTATTTTTGTCTTTTAAAGAGATGATCACTGACTGAGCATGTATTGCTTTGCCAGGAGTTTCTTGGTTCCATACTTGTGGGTCTACTTGAGACCTTATTTCGGTGTGTGAGTGGGTCTCCTGTTTTTCTGAGGCTGATTTAGAAGGAACAAGCATTGCCGATAAGGAGGGCTTTCTAGGGCCTGATAAAGTGGCTTCATTTATTGGGATGGCTAGGAAGTCCCATCCCTGTGGGGGTTCAGTCAGGCTGGTGGGAAAAATTTTGGTTATAATAGCCACAAACCTTCTTGGAAGGCCTGAAGGTTTTTGCAAAAATCTCAGGATAAGGTTATGGCTGAAGGCAACCTAATCCTTACCTTGAGTAAATAGCTTAAAGTGGGTACAAAGGAAGATAGAACAGTTTATCTAAATAGCTTGTTTACTCATGTGGTCCTAAGACTAACCTTTGATCATTCATGGGCAAGACGGCCCTCTCCGGGGTAGGGGCGACCAGGTTAATTACCCACAGGTGTGTTGACTCAAGCCTTTGTCAATTAATCTTTACTGAATAAATACGAGTCTCACTGGCTTGTCAGGGCTGTGGCCACTGACTCTTTACAGCACCTTGCTTGGTGTCTGTAAGCGGCTTGGACGCTCAGCTGGACTGGCAAAGCAGAATACATGTCAGTACATGTTATTCATCCGTTGTTGGGTCAGGGTCTCGCACATCCCAACAAACAAATGGGACATTCCGACATAATTAGAAACTCATGAGTTAATATATATACTATATAGACTATACTATATATATAGTCCTAGCCTGCAGCTCAGGGGTAAAGTAAAGCACTTTGATTTTGGGGTGCCATCAACACCTGTGACACTGTAGTTTTTGGAGGATAAGGGCCCAGGGTGGCTGTTTAGGAGAGAGTAACTGGCCCCTGAGTCAATTACGAAATTAATATTTTTACCAGCCATGTCAAGAGTCACTGAGGCTCCTCAGTTGTGATGACCATGATTTTTGTGGGGGCTGCCAGGAACCTCAGGCCTCTTCAGTTCTCAGTTATGGCCATTATGGCATCGGGTGTCCCCTGCCTTCAGAGCTCAGGGCAGTCCCTTTTCCAGTGGCCCTTCTGCTTGTAGTGAGGGCAAGGTCTAGGTGGGCTCCCTGGCTGGGACATCATTGCTCCAGTGTCCCAGCTTTTCACACTTGAAGCAGTAACCATTGCCTGCAGGTTTGCTGTTAGGTCTGTTTGACCAACGACTGAAGCCTCCCTCTGGGTGACCCTGGGTTTGTGGGGTACAGGTTGCAGAGTTACAATGATGGCTATCATTTGGGCTTGCTCTTCATCCCACTGTTTGCCATGCCGGGTCTTTTCAGCCTTTTCAGCCCTGTCCCTATTATTGAATATCCCAAAAGCTACATCAAGCATTTGATTAACAGGCATTTGGAGTCCCAAAGCCAATTTCTGTAATTTTCTCCTGATGTTGGGCACTGACTGGCTAATAAAGGGTTCTGATAAAGAGCCATGAAGGCCTATATATATGGTATTTCAGTCCATTTCTCCTGAGATTTACGGAAAAGACCTAATCACAAGATGATATTAAAATTTAGGGTTTCATTCTGTGGCCATTGCACCTGATTTTCCAACTTATATTGGGGCCAAATGGTGTTATAGAAAGAAATGAGTTTCTTCTAAGCCCATCAAGTTTAAAATTACTCCAGTTTTTAAGAATGTGTCCCAAAGGGGAGTTGGCAGAGATGGAAAGTTACCCATGGCCTTGGCTTGTCCTTGGCATGACTTGAGACAGAAGGGGAAAATAACAGTATGGTTCCCTCATGGATGGACTGGTCCTGGCATTTTATGAAATGTCCCTTGTGATTGGCCAGCTCCATGTCCACGCCAGGGAGACAGGCATCCCAGTTCCCTTGGCTGGCTGCCTCAGTGTCCAGGCATCCCTGGAGCCCTACTGTCCTCGGCATCTAGGCATCCCTGGAGTCTCAGTGTTGCCCAGGCATCTGTGGCCCCTGGGGCTTTGGAAATGGGAAGGTCGAGAAGGGCAAGCTGTGGGCCTGCAAGCTTGCTGATATCCATCTGAACATTTACCACCAGGTAAAGCTTGGGAGTAGAGATGATTCAGTATGGCCAAAAAATAGGGACCTTGAAGGGAGTACTTGGCATTCCAGAGAACAGTATCTAAGGGGCCTACCCTGCTGTGTCTGAAGAGTTCAGTAAGCTTTCGGGTGAAGTGTGAGGAAGAAGCATGAGAAGAGAAAATCACAACAGTAAGGTTTAAAGAAAGACAAGGAGAAAACATTTTTCAACTAGCCTCAGTGTATTGGCACAGCTGGTCCCTTGGGAAAACAGAAGCCCCTTCCCAGGAAAAAGTCATAGTGCTCCTTGGAAACCATCCATCCACTGCCTGGTATGGGTTTTTACCCTACCACCCTCATTAGCCTCGTGTCAGGGAGGACCATGGTGCCTCAAAGCTACTCAGTGTAAGGCTGGGCATGGTAGCTTATGCTTGGAATCCCAACACTTTGGGAGGTTGAGGCAGGTGGACTGCTTGAGCTCAGGAGTTCAAGACTGGCCCTGGCAACATGGTGAAACACCCCTTCTCTACAAAAAATACAAAAGTTAGCTGGGCATGGTGACACATGCCTATAGTCCCAGCTACTCAGGAGGCTGAAGCAGGAGGATTGTTTGAGCCCAGGAGGCAGAGGTTGCAGTGAGCTGAGATCACACCACTGCACTCCAGTCTGGGTGACAGAGAAAGACTGTCTCAAAAAAAAAAAAAAAAATCAAACAAACAAAACCCAAAACTACTCTGTGTAGGTTGAACATTTCTCATCTCTGCTTGTCACCCATCAGGGTGAGTTGGGTTTTCCAGCCTGAGGGAGCAGCAGGGAGGCAGGCTGTAGTTAGCTCCAAGAAAGAAGGAAGAAAGTATAATTCCAGAGAACAAGAGGACTCAAACTAAGGTTGGAGCGGGACTTACCAATTGCCAGTGGTTCTAAAATGGGAGCGATGATGTTCCTGACTGGCTCGCCACAAAGATGATACTGCTGGTCTGGGTGAGGTCCCCAAATGCCAGTGGGACGTTGACCCTCGCCAGTGTTCAGGCTCTTGACACTATCATGAGAATGAATTCAAGGACGAGTCAGAAAATGGTGAAAGTACAGAGATTTATTGCAAAGGGAAAAGCACATAGTCAAGAAAAGAGTGCAGGCAGACTCAAGAGAGACACGTGCGAGGAGGATTGGGGCTGCTACCTTTATAGGTTTCTTTAAACAAGGGGCGGAATATTCATGAAAATTCCTGGAAAATGGCGGAGTTTTCTCAGAACTGTGGTGGCACCCATGTGTACACCAAAATGGGTGTCTCAGAACTGCCATGGTACTAGTGGGTGTGTGTTTAGTATGTTGATGACATAGAAGGAGGTCCTAGGAGAGACTCAGGTCAAATCCAGTGCCATGTTGGGTCCAGTCGGTCTTAGCCAGCTTGGCCAACACCCTGGCTTTTCAGGGTTTTATCAGTCTCTAGCTTCTGCAGCCATTTCAAGTTTCCTTTTGCTCATTGTGTGAAACTGCTGCCTGGAATTGTCTTGTCTTGCCTTCTCTTCTCCCCTTCTCTCTCTCTCTCTTTCTTTCTCTTTCTTTCCTTCCTTCCTTCCTTTTTTTCTCTTTCTTTCTCTCTTTCTTTCTTTCTTTTCTTTCTTTCTTTCTTTCTTTCTTTCTTTCTTTCTTTCTTTCTTTCTTTCTTTCTTTCTTTCTTTCTTTCTCTCTCTTTCTCTCTTTCCCTCTCCCTCTCCTCCCTTCCTCACTCCCTCCTTCCCCTTCCTTCCTTCCTTTTTCTTTCTTTCTTTCGAAACACAGTCTTACTCTGTCACCCAGGCTGGAGCACAGTTGCACAATCTCAGCTCACTGCAACCTCCACCTCCCGGATTCAAGCGAGTATCGTGCCTCAGCCTCCCAAGCAGCCGAGATTACAGGCGCGTGCCACCACACCTGGATAATTTTTGTATGTTTAGTAGAGACGGGGTTTTGCCATGTTGGCCAAGCTGGTGTCGAACTCCTGACCTCAGGTGATCCACCCGCCTTGGCCTCCCAAAGTACTGGGATTACACGGGTGAGCCACCACGCGCGGCCTGGAATTTTCTATTCTCCTGTAACCACCCTGTGTTATTCCTGTCTCAGCCTCCCTGGACATCTTATCTAAGAACTCTCCCTGCTGACTGCTGCCCTGCCCTGCACCCCTGTATCCACCCCCGGCGCTGATGCTGCCCTGCCCTGCCCCCCGTGTACACCCCCTGCACTGATACTGCCCTGCCCTGCACCCGTTTCCACCCCCAGCGCTGATGCTGCCCTGCCCTGCACCCTGGTCTCCACCCCCGGCTTCATCCTTGTTAACTTTCTTCAGGTACTTGACACAGTCGGAGCTCATTTTGTTCTTTCATGGGTTTCCATATTCAGTACTTGACTCCCCCCACTAAAAATGAAGAGTGCAAGAAGTTTTGTTTGTTGCTGGATCCCCAGTGCCTGTTGTTTTCATTTTTTGAATTGAATGAATGAATGCACGAATAAATAGATGGATGGATGGGGGAATAAGTGGATGAAAGGATGAGCTTGCGAATGAACAAATGGATATGGATGTATGGACCGACGCATGGACACATGCAAGAAAAATTTGCCCATAGGAAAAGGCGGGCTTCTCCCGGTACATAACTTCCCCGAGATTAGGATGTACTGCCACCTGGTGGTGGGAGTGACGATGGACAGTCTCTAGCTGGATCTGTTGTCATGGGAACAGAACCCAGTTCCTGGCCTCATGGACCTGACAGTCACCTGAGGGAGCTGGACACTGAAGTTATTGCAGATCATGATAACACAGGTGGCATGGAGAAACTCACAGCATCATTCCGATTTAGCTCTTCTCATCAGAAAAGTCAGATTTGACCTCAGGCTCAATGGATGAGGAGGATCCGGCCCTTTGGAAGCCGGAGAAGAGGCTTCTAAGTGAGGGCCGGGGCTAGAGGGAGGCGCTTGCTTCAGGCTCCAAATTCAGAGGATGCCAAAACATTCATTAATCAAGATAAGTAATATTTTAATACAATGTTTAAAAAAACAAATATTAATGCAAAACAATTATGATGAACAAAATGTCAAAATGTATACACAGGCAGGACCCAACAGGGCACAGCAAGTGTGCAAGTGAAAAGTAGAAGCCTGTTTATACACATATATATATTTTAAGGATAGGGTCTTGCCCTGTCACCCAGGCTGGAGTGCAGTGGCGTGATCACAGCTCACTGCAGCTTCCAACTCCTGGGTTCAAGTGATCCTCCTGCTTCAGCCTCCCGAGTAGCTGGGACCACAGGCATACACCACCCCCCCCAGGTAATTAGTTATGTATTTGTTTGTTTATTTTCAGACAGGATCTCACTCTGTTGTCCAGGCTGGGGTGTAGTGATGCAATTATGGCTCACTGCAGCCTCAACCTCCTGGGCTCAGGTGATCCTCCTGCCTCAGCCTCCTGAGTAGCTGGGACCACAGGCATGTACCACCATGCCTGGCTAATTTTTCACTTATTTGTAGAGACGGCGTTTCCCTGTGTTGCTAGGCTAGTCTTGAACTACTGGGGTCAAGTGATCCCCCCACCTTGGCCTTCCAAAGTGTTGGGATTACAAGAGTGAGCCACTGTGCCTGGCCTAATTATTTTTACAGAGACGGGGTCTTGCTATATTGCCCAGCCTGGTCTCAAACTTCTGGGCTCAAGTGATCCTCTTGCCTTGGCCTCCCAAAGTGCTGGGATTACAGGTGTGAGCCACTGCACCCAGCCAAGCCTATTTAAAATTTTGATATTTTGTTCAACATACAATTTTTTGGCATTAATTGTGATTTCTTAATTGCATCCGAATGTTATTTTTCTGTATGGCTGAGTGTTGTGGGGCTCCCTTGATTTTGCACCCAAGGCGATGTCTTGCCTACCTCACCCTAGTCCTGGCCCTAGTAAGTCTAAGTGGAAGGGACAGTAAGTGCAAAGCTCTGAAACAGGGACAACCTGACATGCTTGGGAAAGGAAGAATGTCTGGGTTACATCGGGAAGATGACACCCAGGTTGGCCCTGGGTGGCTAGAAGAGGTCTTTACTTTGCCTGGGCCTTAAAATCACCTGGGAATTTTAAAGTCATATTCACACCCAGATCATACCCCAGGCTAAGTGGGCAGGACCCAGGCATCAGCATTTTTTTTTTGAGATGGAGTCTTGCTCCGTCACCCAGGCTGGAGTGCAGTGGCATGATCTCGGCTCACTGCAACCTCTGCCTCCTGGGTTCAAGCAATTCTTCTGCCTCAGCCTCCTGAGTAGCTGGGACTACAGGCATGTGCCACCATGCCCGGCTAATTTTTGTATTTTTAGTAGAGATGGGGTTTCACCATATTGGCCAGGTTGGTCTCAAACTCCTGACCTCGTGACCCACCCACCTCGGCCTCCCAAAGTGCTGGGATTACAGGCGTGAACCAGGGCATCAGTATTTTTAAACAGCTCATCAGATGACTGCAATGTGCAGCCAGGGCTGAGACCTACTAGTATGGAAACTTCAACTTAGGGGCTGACTGCTCCGACTCAATTTAGACCCCTCTGTGCCTCTGGCTCCATTCAGAACCATTGTCATCTCCCTCAAAGAGCATTAATGAGGCATGCACCCACTTCAGCAACCTCCCCCAAACCCTGGAATTACCTGGTGTGATTTAGAAAATCCTGATGCCTGAGCTTCCACGCTAGAGATTCTGATTTAATTGGTTTGAGGTTTAGCCTGGGCCTGAGGACTTGTAAAAACTCCCTGGTACCTCTATGTATGGCTGAAGTTGAGAATGACTGCATTAGAAGTGTATTTGGCAGTGATTCTGTGTCTGCCACTGTGCTAGTATGTTCTACGTACTCATATTGATGGACCTGCCTCTGAGAACTTCATATGCACCACTCTACTAATAGAAACATCCCGTCCAACCCTTGTTTATTTCTTGATCAATATAAATTTATAGTTATTATTAACATCCTAGGGCAGGCATGCCTAACTTCCCTTGGTTTTGTCCGTTTCAGATCACTAAGATTTCCAGGTTCCTGATTTCCTCCACTGTAAAATAAATGTTGCAGAAAGTGAGCCCCAAGGTGAATTTGAGTCCCAAAATTCAGGAGGTTGGGGACAGATGTATGATTTGGCCTGGCTTGTCGGCTCTGCCCAGGCAGAGGAGGCAAGGATAGAAACAGAGAGGATGCCACACCCCACACCAAGACTGTCAGCTGGCTCTTCCTGGGGGCTGTGGTGAGATGGTTTGGGTCCTACTCATGCGCTGCTGCTCTGAGTGTTTTTGTCTTGCAGATTGTTACCACGGCCTGTGCAATTATCTGGCCCGGGAGACTGAATCTGTACTTCTGATGATTGGGTGAGTTTCTGGAGACAGTTGGTAGGTTCCACAGGGGTGAGAGGAGATAGGGTAAGTTCATGGGTGATTTGTAGATCAGAGAGGCCCTAACTCCCAAGAGGCAACTCTTGGACATGCATCCACAGAGACAGGCGCAGCAGTGCTCGAAAGAGCAAAAACCTGGAAGCAACCCACATGTCTATGAACGGGGGCGTGCATGAATAAACCACAGCACAGCAACTGTTAGATTACATAGCCATGAAGATATTATGGATTTTTCCACAGCCATTTAAATAAATGAACTAGAAAGGTGTACCATATTGCAAATGAATCTTAGTAGTATAAAACTAAGTGAAAAATGTTCAAAAAATTACATAAAGCCTGATACTCATTTTGCAAAGGTAAAAACGTTAAAACCAAAAGAATACTTTCGAGGAAAACACATAGACATAACAAGACAATGTAACATAGAAAGAAAAAAATGATAGATACAGGATTCAGCGTAACCATTCATTAAGTTGGAGGAGAAGCAAAATGGCATGATGGTGGGGTTGGTGAAGGTGATGGGCAAGATTCTGGCTGTTGTTTGGGGTGATGGTTCTGCAGGTGCTTATTGCATTGTTAAAAACTAACTAAGCTTCTGGTCCTACAGGAACTAGTGTTGAGAGTGTCTTAAGATACAACCCTGGTCCTATAAAAACAAAAGGGAGATGGGGGCATCTTTAGAGTGGATGGAGGGGGCAGTAGGGGCTACTCACTAGGATTCTGGTTCTTGGCTCAAGAGATCTCACATCACTGGGAAAGAGTTTAGAGAAGGCCAGTGAGACAAATTAAAATCTGCCTTTTTAGATTCTACCTCTACAATGGACCTCCTCAAACCTTAGCTGCCCCTAGGCTTTGGTAGACAGAAGAGCTGTGTGACTTAAACAAAGTCACTTAACATCTCTGGTCCTCTCTGATGAGATTGAGGAAGCCAGCACTTTCTAGTATTCATCAACATACCTCCCAGGTGGCTTACCATTGTGTCTGAAATTCCACTATTACAGTCTATGTCACCAAAGGCCTTTGTGATAATAAAAACATCCCTTGAACAGGTAGCACATAAAGGTATGAATAAGCACCTGCATTAATACCTTGTAGGAAATTGCTTAGGATACCATTATCCCAGATACTTGGACCTGCTGCACGGGCCAGGGCAGTTTTGATAGAGTGGCTGATGGAGCTGCGTGCACAGATAAGGGCTTCCAGGAGGCTGCAGGGAGACAGTAGCTGAGAGGAGACTCCCTGAGAGACACTGAAGGAAGGGAGATGTCTAAGGCCGGGATGGGACTCCCTACCCGAACTCTTGGAGAAGATGGGTCTTTTGACCTTTGGTTCTGCGAAGCCTTCACCTCTGGGTGAGTTTCTTAGTTTGGGCTGCTGTAACAAATTACCATAGATGGGGCAGCTTAAACAACACTTTGATTTCTCAGAGTTTTGGAGGCTAGAAGTCCAGGATCAGGGTGTCAGCATGGTCAGGCTCTGGTGAAGACCCTTTTCCAGGCTGTAGACTGCCAGCTTCTCCTTGTATCCTAGAATGGCAGAAAGAGAAGCCAGAGAGCTCTCTAAAGCCTCCTTCATAAGGGCACTAATCCCATTCATGAGGGCTCCACCCTCATGACCTGATCACTTTCCTAAGGCCCCACTTTCTAATACCCTCGCATTGCAGTGTAGGATTTCAGCATGGGAATTTTAGGGGGACACACACATTCAGTCTATCACAGTGAGCAAGAGAGAAGTGTAGGGAGGCACAGGAGAATTTCTGCCTCTTTCTGGCAGGTCACAGATTTTGCCAATAGAAAGTACCTAATATTTGTTATCCCCTTCATCATGTTGGAGTCATATATTCAACATTTGGTGAGAAGTATTCATTTCTAGAAATGGGAAAATGAAAGCTGAGGTTTGTACTCTCTGCTACCAGGTGAAGGGGCCACCTCCCTGCAAGGACCCTCTAAGAAGCATGTGTTTTGCCTGAGCTTAAATAGGAACCTGCTTCGATAACATTGATAGATTTATCAATATATTGACCATCTAGGAAATGGGCAATAAGATTATTGGGCGATAATTGTTTCCTAGATGGGCACTAAATTATGCTGCAATCAATCAAACTCTATTTTGAAAGATGAGGTGTTAACTTTTAAAGGAAACAAAATTCAAGGTATAATAGAAGGAAGTGTTTTCAAACTGGTTCTTTTGAACCCTAGAGTTCCCTGTGATGCCTTAGAGGCAGCTATGGAGGTCAAAGAAGAAGGAGAAAGAGTGAGGGCTTATGTTCCTTACCCTTGAGCAAAACCAGAACAACTGCATTTGTTTATTTTATACAATGGGGCTCTTATATAATTTTTTTCTTCGAAATGAAAAAAATAATTTTGTCGTTCTAAGTTGAAAGCCACTAGTCTAAGGTGTTATTTTTCCTTATGAGCTTCTTCCAAATTTAATGTGATAATTAGAATATACCTTTTTGATGTTTTCTTTTCTTTTTCTTTTTTCTTTTGTTTTCTTTCTTTTTTTTTTTTGAGATGGAGTCTCACTCTCTCCCAGGCTGGAGTGCAGTGGCACAATCTTGGCTCACTGCAACCTCCACTTCCTGGGTTCAAGTGACTCTCCTGTCTCAGCCTCCCAAGTGCCTGGGATTACAGGCTCCCACCACCACACCCCGCTAATTTTTGTATTTTTAGTAGAAATGGGGTTTCACCATGTTGGCCAGGCTGGTCTTGAACTCCTGAGGTTGAGTGATCCTCAGCCTCCCAAAGTGCTGGGATTACAGGCGTGAGCCACCGCCCGGCCTTGATGTTTTCAATGATAGATTGTAAGAACAGAAAAGACGATTAGCAGCCACTTCAACTTAACATTTAAGAGAACAATTGTTTAGATAAACTCTCTACTCCAATCAGTTAAGCCAAACTGTTTCTATTTTTTTATTCATTCCTTTCTATTATCTTAATCTCAATTTATGCATTAATTAGCTTGTTCATTACTGTTTTTAAAAGCTCATTTTAAAGTTCCTTTTCTTTGCCCTTGAATTTCTTTGAGGGGACATACTTCGGAAACCAAACCTCAGGATACTGAAGACCAACGCCCTAGTGTTCTTCACCAGCTGCTGGCACCCAGGTCTTCTGCAGCTTGAGCTGTGGGTTTCCAGGCTAGCTTTCCGTCTCTACATTACACCTTCAGAACACTCCCTGCCCCTCTTGCCTCCCACACTGGAGTGCAGTGGTGTAATCACAGCTCACTGCAGCCTCAACCTTCTGGGCTCAAGCAATCCTCCTGCCTCAGCCTCCTGAGTAACTGAGACCACAAGTGTGTGCCACCATGCATGCCTAGCCAATTCTTTTAAATTAGATTTTTGATTTTTTTTCGTTTTGTTTTTGAGATGGAGTCTCGCTTTGTCGCCCAGGCTGGAGTGCAGTGGCGCGATCTAGGCTCACGGCAAGCTCTGCCTCCTGAGTTCAGGCCATTCTCCTGCCTCAGCCTCCTGAGTAGCTGGGACTATAGGCGCCTGCCACCACGCCTGGCTAATTTTTTGTATTTTGTTTAGTAGAGACGGGGTTTCACCGTGTTAGCCAGGATGGTCTCGATCTCCTGACCTCGTGATCCACCCGCCTTGGCCTCCCAGAGTGCTGGGATTACAGGCGTGAGTCACCGTGCCCGGCCTAGATTTTTGATTAAAAAAAAAATTCTGCCTGAAAGTAGCTTCCTCTTGACTTTAACTTTAGTGTTCTCTCTCCCTTTCTCTACAGACAAACAGTGGGACTGGTAGCGGTTTCATTTGCCTTTTTTTCAGCCATTGCTGGTTGTTTTGCTCCCAAAGCAAATAGCTTCAATGAAAACAGAGTTGCATCACCTCGTATAGAGTTTACGGGAAGCTGACAGAGCACAGGTTTGGAGTTAAGAATCCTTGCCTGTATGACTCTAGGCAGGTTCTTCACATGCTCATAGGAAGACAATGGGGATAAAATCCTTACTTCATAGGGTTATTCTGAGGATTTAATCAGATATAGTCTTGTAAGGGGGTTGAGGATTCTGTTGAAACAGCTCCCTAGCAACACTGTCCACACTGGCGTAGTGTTGCTCCCTGTTTTCGTTTTAGGTACCGCAAGCTTCCTGACCACCATTCCCCTGCCCTTTTCCAAGACTGCATGAATGCCTCCATTCACTTCCTGAAGGCTCTGGAAACCTATGGGGTGGACCCCTCCAGGGTTGTGGTCTGTGGAGAAAGCGTCGGAGGTGCAGCGGTGGCCGCCATCACCCAGGCCTTGGTGGGCAGATCAGATCTTCCCCGGATCCGGGCTCAGGTTCTGATTTATCCAGTTGTCCAGGCATTCTGTTTGCAGTTGCCATCCTTTCAGCAGAACCAAAATGTCCCATTACTTTCCCAGAAGTTCATGGTGACTTCTCTGTGTAACTATCTGGCCATTGACCTCTCCTGGCGTGACGCCATCTTGAACGGCACTTGTGTACCCCCAGACGTCTGGAGGAAGTACGAGAAGTGGCTCAGCCCTGACAACATCCCCAAGAAATTTAAGAACAGAGGCTACCAACCCTGGTCTCCTGGCCCTTTTAATGAAGCTGCCTATCTAGAAGCCAAACATATGCTGGATGTAGAAAATTCACCCCTGATAGCAGATGATGAGGTCATCGCTCAGCTTCCTGAGGCCTTCCTGGTGAGCTGTGAGAATGACATACTCCGTGATGACAGCTTGCTCTATAAGAAGCGCTTGGAGGACCAGGGGGTCCGTGTGACATGGTACCACCTGGAGGATGGTTTTCACGGATCCATTATCTTTTTTGATAAGAAGGCTCTCTCTTTCCCATGTTCCCTGAAGATTGTGAATGCTGTAGTCAGTTATGTAAAGGGCATATGACAGTAACCCTGGGGCCCCGAGGAGGAAGGGGCAAGTATGGACTCTACCAGAAACCAGGTGCTTTAGTGAGTTCTATTTTATCGACTGAAGAGGTGCTACATCAATGCTTGGGGCAGCTGGGAAGGGTGAGAAGTAAGCTAACAGTCTTGCTTAGTATTCAAGAAAATCCAAACTGTGTCTGTTTCCTTCCAGCACTAACAATGTCCATTGCTGGATCTAGCGACATTCTCTAACATTCCCATTTAGGTGAAATAAATATCAAAAGGAGAAAAAAATGCCTTTAAAAATTTCTCAAAGCCACAACATATAAGATCTGTGCAGAATAAATGCCAACAACTGGTCATACTGTCAGTGGTGAATTTGTATCCATGAAGACAAAGCATTGCTGGAGGGGGCATCTAATTGTTCCTGCGGCCAAAGGTCACTGGGTCAAATCTCGACTTTGATTGGCTCCAGCTGGTCTGGGAAATGCTGTTGCAATGAAATTCTACCCTTGACCATGAAGATCTCAGAGGGGATTAAGGGAAAGAGAGAGACAGGGAAAGAGGCAAGAGGAAAGGAACAGAAGAAAAGGGTGGGCTCTGGGGAGCTGTGAGCTTTGCCTGGGCTCAAGTCTTTAATCTGAATTCCAAAAGCAGACCACTGGGTACTAACAGGCAGGTTCACCAAGTCAGGGATGTCTTGGGAACCTCTGGATGCCATCTGGAATATGGAAACTGCATTTCCTAAGGCAGTAAGGTGCTAGCCTGTTTTCTTCAATGAGCTTGTATATTGTTCTCACTTTTTCTTTTTGTTTTGAGATGGAGTCTCACTCTGTTGCCTAGGCTGGAGTGCAGTGGTGCAATCTCGGCTCACTGCAACCTCTGCCTCCCAGATTCAAGCGATTCTCCTGCCTCAGCCTCCTGAGTAGCTGGGATTACAGGTGCATACCACCAAGCCTGGCTAATTTTTATATTTTTTAGTAGAGATGGGGTTTCACCATGTTGACCAGGCTGGTCTCGAACTCCTGACCTCGTGATCCACCTGCCTTGGCCTCCCAAAGTGTTGGGATTACAGGCCTGAGCCACCACGCCAGACTATTCTCACTTTTATAAAGAACCAAGCCATAGCTTAGCCATGCCAATTTCTCTGCTCACAGAGAAAAGGAAGGGAATCTTTGTATTGCATGTTAGAGGTGACCCACACTAGTGTTTGCTTGGGCCCATGTTTGCTAGATATACCTGTAATACCCCTGGGCCTCAGTGCTGTCAGTCTCACCAAAGTCCCACCCAAATGCTGAAGCTGGAGGCTTTCCCAACCATAGCCTCAGTGGGTACCAATGACCTCATCTATGACCGATGGAGGAGGGGGTCCTACAGAAGTCTTGGTTCTTTGCAATAAGAGCAGGCATCCACACAGTCAATTTGGGTTGGGCCCCTGGGGGCATGAGCAGACATTGTGACTAATGGATTATACGTAAGCAGCTTTGATGGAAGGGTGTGTTAAGTATCTATTGGTGTGTAACATTATTACCACAAACATGGTGGCTTAAAACAATACACATTTATTAGCTCACAGATTCTGTGGGTCAGGAGCCTGAGTACAGTTTAGCTGGGTTGTTGGCTTAGTCAGGGGCTGGGTTGGTAGCCTCTTGCGGGCTACAGTCAAGGTGTTGGGGCTGTGGTCTCATCTGAGACTCAATTGGGGAAGGATCTACTCTCAAGCTTGGTCAGGTTGTTGGCAGAATTCAATTCCTTGTGATTATAGACTGAGGACTTCAGTTTCTTGCAAGCTGTGGTCAGAGGTCAATCTCAGCTTCTAGAGGTCACCCACAGTGTCTTGACACATGAAATTCTCCAAATGACTGCAAGGGAGAGACAGACTCCAGCAAGGTAGCTACTAGAACTAATGTAAGGTAATCACAAGCACATATCACATACATGCCATCACCTTTGCCATATGCTGTTGGTTAGAAGCAATTCATAAGCCTTGTCCACCCAAAGGGATTTCATAAGGGTATGACCACTGGGGAGTGGGGACCATGAGGCCACCTCAGAGCATGTCTTCCACAGAAGACCTCACCAGAAGGTGCTGGGAAGAACAGTCAACCCAACTTCTCAGCCTGAGAAACTCAAGATAGTCTGTAACCATTGGCCTGACCTGGAGCTAGTGACCAATGATTCCCCCAGTAGAGTCCTCTCATCTTTCCCCAACTCTCCCTTCCCCCACTCCCATTACTCCCATCTGGCCTTCCCTGGGTGGAGTAATTTGCACCTTCTTCTAAGCTATTCCTAGCATATTTTTATGACATAAACTCTATGTCCTTGTATTAGGTAGGGTCCAATCAGGAGAAAGAAACCATATCAGCAGTCTTCTTCTTTTCTCTCAAAAGTCTTTATCAGCCTCTAAGTACAATCACATTTTCATAAGACATTTTCTACCTCTGAGAACCTAGCTAAAACTTATATCCAGGAATACTTATAAGAAATTGTGAACACAGAAGTCACTAGACACTAGTTCTGAATTGACACCAATCTTGAGGACAGTGTTTCTGTGGCTTTCCCAGTCAAAGTGGGGGCTTTCTGTAGTCAGGTGACAAATGAAGTCTTGCCTCAAGTCCAACTCACACTGGGCCCAATTTCTCCACAGACACGTGCTCATTATATCTCTAGTGGCTCAATATATGATTGAAATAGACATATGTGGAAACTGGCAGAATCCTGCATTGGCTCTATAATCAAAGAGATGTGGGTCATTATGGCAGGAAGCACTATGTGGAAGGCCCTGGACCTTTCCTGCCCACCAAGATAATAAGTCAGAAGCAGTGCTGCACCACACAGGGAAGTACAGAGATTCATACCACCCTAGGAGACTTCAAAGAAGCACCTATCACACCCTGATCTAATTCAGCAGTTTAAAATTTGCAGAAGTCTGATCTATCTTGGAGAATGCATATGAGTGATTCTAAAATTACTCATGCAATGATATCAACTGCAGCTGTTCTTCGAGCTGTAGCATCATACTGGAACAAGTAAACACAGCTCCTGGCACTTGGTAAGCAGCTGACCTGGCAGATGCCTTTTGTTCCATACCAACTTGTAAGGAATACCAGAAGCCACCTGCCTTTATCTGGCAGTGGTAACAGTATACCTTTACTGTCCTGCCTCAGGGAAATGCCAATATTGCTTTCTGCTCTAATATAGTCCTCAGAGATTGTAATTGCTTTGACAGTCCAGAAAGCATCATGATAATCCATTATGTTGATGGCATTATGCTTATTGGATCTGTTAGGCAGGAAGCAGCATGTAGTTTAGAATACCTTAGGAAGACATATGCAAAGTGAGAGAAACTCCAAAATAATTAAGGGACAGCCACATCAGTGAAGTTTCTGGTGGTTCGGTGATGTGGAGAATGTTGAAATATTTGCTCCAAGATGAAAGACAAGTTGCTGCATTTGTGCCATCTCCAACGAAAAATGCACAATGCTTATTAGGGCTTTTGGATTTTGAAGGCAACATATAGCACATTTGTGCCAGCTATTTCCATCCAACTAGAAAATTCCCCATAGCCTGCCTGCCTGCCTGCCTGTTTCAAGTGGGAAACAGAGCAAGAGAAGGCTCTGTAGCAAGCTCAGGCTGTTATAGAAGCTTCTCTGCCCACTTGGGAACCCTAACATTGACTGGATTACTGGCATACTATTAATGCCAGCCAGCCAGTACATTCATTACAGACACTGTCAACCTGTGCCCTCCAGTGAATATAGGTTCCACTTGGTGAATCCCCAAATTGTAAACAGTGCTTTCTCTTTCTTTTTTTTTCTCTCTCTCTTTTTTTTAGAAAGGGACTGGCTTTGTTGCCAAAGTCAGAGTGCAGTAGAGAGGGAATGCAGTGGTGTGATCTTGGCTCACTGCAACCTCAGCCTCCTGAACTCAAACCATCCTCCACCTCAACCTTCCCAGTAGCTGGGATCACAGGCATGCTCCACCATGCCAGGCTAATTTTTTGGTATTTTTGGTGGTGATGGAGTTTCGCCATGTTGCCAAGGCTGGTCTCAAACTCCTGAGCTCAAGTAATTCTCCCTCCTCAGTCTCCCAAAATGCCAGGATTATAGATGTGAGCCACAGCACCTGGCAAACAGTGCTTTCTTTCAAGAAGTACCATGTATGCCCCTGGGGCTGAAGTTCTTATGTGGAAGCCACGTATTATCTTGTCCTCTTTCCCTCAAATATAGTAACTTGTATTTTTCCTAGGAGGAGAAAGCCTTGTATGTGTTTTTTTGCATATTTAAGGAAACACTACTATGGCCCTGAGATGCACCCAGGCCAGCCTCACCTTGCCACCCAGGGTTACTGTGAACGATAGCATTACCTTAGATTTCCTTGTTATGGGCCAAGGTGGAGTCTGTGTAATTGCTATTACATCTTGCTGTGGCTAAATCAATGCTGCCGGCCAAACAGAAAAATCAGTACAAACACTTATAAAGCAAGCCGCCTAGCTTTCTAGGGTAAGCCCAGATGGTTGATCAGATTTGTTCAACTGGTCAGTTCTCCCATAGATTAGCCTGATCCTGCTGCTTGGAGTCCTGTAGATAGTAGCCTTTATTAAATACTTTACAGGATAAATTGGAGATTCCCTCCATCCCCAGCCTTTGTCAGTCAGATTAATCAGAGTGGCTAAAGGCGTGGGATACTCATGGAAAAATCTCCCAGAAGCCAAGATCAAGTAATGAGTGGTGAAGATTGCAGGGAGACCATTCTCCCTGGGTTTCTCACATTTCTGTGCCTGTTGTGAACAGAAGCACTGATGGCCTTTGATCCAGATTGTCTTTTTGAGGATGTTTGTAGAGTAATCAACCTGAGAAGATATAGTGTTTTCTCTTGCACCAGGGGGCAAGTTTATTTACTGTCTAGTATCATAAAGATACTAGATCTTTTGGATATTACATATTTGTCAGGTGGGTAGGTTGCAAAAGTTTTCTCCCATTCTGTAGGTTGCTTGTTCACTCTGATGCTAGTTTCTTTTGCTGTGCAGAAGCTCTTTAGTTTAATTAGATCCCATTTGTTCATTTTGGCTTTGCTGCAGTTGTTTTTGGTGTTTTCATCATGAAGTTTTTGCTTATGCCTATGTCCCGAATGGTATTGCCTAGGCTTTCTTCCAGGGTTTTTATGGTTTCGGGTTTTACATTTAAGTCTTTAATCCATCTTGAGTTAATTTTTGTATAAGGTGTAAGGAAGGGGTCCAGTTTCAGTTTTCTGCATATGGCTAGCCAGCTTTCCCAGCACCATGTATTAAATAGGGAATCCTTTCCCCTGTTGCTTGTTTTTGTCAGGTTTGTCAAAGATCAGATGGATGTAGATGTGTGGTGTTATTTCTGAGGTCTGTGTTCTGTTCCACTGGTTTATGTGTCTGTTTTGGTATCAGTACCATGTTGTTTTGGTTACTGTAGCCTTGTGGTATAGTTTGAAGTCAGGTAGCATGATACTTCCAACTTTGTTATTTTTGCTTAGGATTGCCTTGACTATATGGGCTCTTTTTTGGTTCCATATGAAATTTAAGTAGTTTTTTCTAATCCTGTGAAGAATGTCAATAGTAGTTTCATGGGAATAGCATTGAATCTATAAATTACTTTGGGCAGTATGGCCATTTTCATGACTTTGATTCTTCCTATCCATGAGGATGGGCAAAGGATATGAACAGACACTTCTCAAAAGAAGACATTTATGCAGCCAATGAACATATGAAAAAAACTCAACATCACTGATAATCAGAGAAATGCAAGTGAAAATCACAACGAAATACCATCTCATGCCAGTCAGAATGGAAATTATTAAAAAGTCAAGAAACAATTGATGCTGGTGAGGCTGTGGAGAAATAGGAACACTTTTACATTGTTGGTGGGAATGTAAATTAGTTCAACCATTGCGGAAGACAGTGTGGGGATTCCTCAAGAATCTAGAACCAGAAATACCATTTGACTCAGCAATCTCATTATTGAGTATATACCCAAAGGAATATAAATCATTCTACTATAAAGGCACATGCACACTTAATGCACACTTACGTTTATTGTGGCACTAATCACAATAGCAAAGACACGGAACCAATCCAAATACCTATCAGTGAGAGACTGGACAAAGAAAATGTGGTACATATCACCATGGAATACTTTGCAGCCATAAAAAAGAATGAGTTCATGTCCTTTGTAGGGACATGGATGAAGCTGGAAGCCGTCATTCTCAGCAAACTTACACAGGAACAGGAAAGCAAACACCGTATGTTTTTACTCGTAAGTGGGAGTTGAACGATGAGAACACATGAACACAGGGAGGGGAACAACACACATCAGCGCCTGTCAGGGGGTGGGGGGCAAGGAGAGGGAGAGCATTAGGACAAACACCAAATGCACGTGGGGCTTAAAACTTAGATGACGGGTTGATAGGTGCAGGAAACCACCATGGCACCTGTATACCTAACTAACAAACCTGCACATTCTGCACATGTATCCCAGAATTTAAAGTTAAAAAAAAAAAAGATAATAGGGAAAAGGTTAGGCAGGTTTGCTTGCTTATAGAAGATTTGGAGTCCCTGAAGGTCAGAGTTCCTCACCTGTGATGCACCCCTACCATGCACACCATCCACCTGGGCTTCTCTGTGTCATTCCCATGAGATCTGGGAGGCAAGGAGAACCAACGCTAATGTGAAGTTCATTCTGTTTGCCATGCTATACATAATAATAATCTTTGAATCTGAGCCTGACATCTCATGTTTTCTGGCAGTATCCATGAAACTGTGGATAGTTTATTGTTTGCAAGTAGACTTATTAGTCTTATTATTTTGCAAGTAGGATAAAATATTAGTTTGCAAGTAGGATAAAAATCTGAGACCTATTCCCCAGTTCTTGACACACCCTTGACATAGTTCTATTTTGTCACCTGAAACAATGTTTGCTTGTTTGTTTTTTTTTGAGACAGAGTCTCACCCTGTTGCCCAGGCTGGAGTGTAGTGGCCCGATCTTGGCTCACTGCAAGCTCCACCTCCTGGGTTCATGCCATTCTCCTGCCTCAGCCTCCCCAGTAGCTGGAACTACAGACACCCGCCACCATGCCCGGCTAATTTTTTTTTTTTGTATTTTTAGTAGAGACGGGGTTTCACCGTGTTAGCCAGGATGGTCTCGATCTCCTGACCTTGTGATCCACCTGCCTTGGCCTCCCAAAGTGCTGGGATTACAGGCCTGAGCCACCGCCCCCGGCCAACAATGTTAAGGTTTGTCAGTAGAAGGTGCTGGAGAAATATTGGAAAAGGGCGGGCTTCTCGTCTTAGTTCTGGTGTACTCTTCTTGCCAGATGTCTGCAGTTTGTGTTTTCTCTACCACGGGTTCCTGCAGCATTCAGTTTTGCCAACATGTGGGGCCCACTGAGAAAGGCTTCTCTGATGTCTAGCTCCTACAGTACCCAGCGGCCATCACACTCAGTGACCAGCAGCCTCCTTTGGTAACATTCAGATGGTTTTGCAGCAGAGTGTCACCAACTAGGCACTCTCCCATGAATGGCTTTTTGGCACCTTTTCTAGTTACCTATGACCATGTCCTCTAAAATAAGGTCAGATCTTGACCTAGGAGCAGTGGCTGTTCTTTATATCTGTGACTCCCTGTTTCTGTCTCCTGGGTTGACCCTGACTAACACAGAATCTAAAGTACTTGCTACTTTCTGCTCATATGAGCCAGTCAGCACAATGTCACTGATGTATCAGATCAGTGTGATGTTTACAGGAATATCATGATCCTCATCTCTGAAGAGTATATTATGGCAGAAAACAGAATTGACATAGCCCTGAGGTGAGACTGTAAAGGTATACTGTTAGCCCTGCTAGATAAAGGCAGGTGGCTTGTGGTATTCCTTACAAAACTGGTATGGAACAAAAGGCATCTGCCAGGTCAGTAGCTGCTTACCAAGTGCCAGGGGCTGTGTTTACTTGCTCCCATATGATGCTACAGCTGGAAAAACAGCTGCAATTGAATTATAAAATTACTGCATGAGTAGTTTTAGAATCACCCACAAACATTCTCCAAGATCAATCTGATTTTTGCACATTTCTCATTGGTGAATTAAATCAGGGTGCAATAGGTGCTTCTTTGAAGTCTTCTAGAGTGGTATGAATCTCTGCAGTTACTGGGGATAGGAAGGGGCAGCACTGCTTCTGGCTTATTGTCTTGGTAGGGAAGGGAAGTCCAGGGCCTTCCACATAGTGCTTCCTACCACAGTGACATTCATCCCTTTGGTCAGAGCGCCAATGTAGGATTCCGCTAGTTTTCACATATGTCTATTTCAATGATACATTGAGGCACTAGAGATATAACAAACACACGTGTCTTTGGACCAATTGGGCCCAGTGTGAGTTGGACTTGAGGCATGATTTCATCTGTCACCTGATTACAGTGAGCCCCGACTTTGAGAGAACCACCAGCACTACAGGTCCCTAGGACAAGTCTTAATTTAGAATCTATGTGTACCGATTCCTGAACAATTTGAATGTTTCCTTTTCTCCTGTGCACAGTCACTCTGGTAAATGACTGCAGATCCCTTTGGGGAGGGCTTGGGGAAGATTTAGAGTGTATACTTGAGGCAAAGCTGGAGGGTCCTTCCTCACGGAGACCCAGGCTCTACTTTTATCCAGGGTTTCTGTATCTGTGGAGTGACTTAGGTTTGGAAACTGGATGAGAGGTCATGGCTCTACTGTGGTGACTTAAGTGGTTTATAGGCACTAGACCTGGAGCTTTTTTTAAATTAAAAAAATCACTCTAATAAACTGATGATATATTTCATTCCTGAGACACCATGATCACTTAGCCACTGCCTAGATTTCTGTGGGCTGAGCATTCTGATTACTGGGACATCCCTCTTGCTTTTTTTTTTTTTTTTTTTTTTTTTTTTTGAGACAGGGCCTTACTCTGTCACACAGGCTGGAGGGCAGTAGCATAAACATGACTCGCTATAGCCTCGCGCACTTGAGCTCAAGCAATCCCCCTGCCATGGCCTCCCAAATAGCTGGAACCATAAGCATGTGCCACCATGGCCAGCTAATTATAAAATTTTTTTTTGTAGAGAGGGGGTCCCACTATATTGTCCAGGCTGGTTGCAAACTCCTGGGCTCAAGCAATCCTCCCACCTCAGCCTTCCAAAGTGCTGGGATTACAGGCATGAGCCAGCATAATCTGTGAGCCAGGATTACAGGAGAGATGCCCAGCGTCTCTCCTGCTTTTTATGGTAAATGCACTCACCTTGCTTTTGGTGATGAAGTGTTGCCGCTAGCCCTCTTCTGCTCTGTGATATTGTATTACTCAGGGTTCTCTAGAGAGACAGAACTAATAGGATAGATATACATCTAAAGGGGAATTGTATTAAGTATTAACTCACATGATCACAAGGTCCCACAATAGGACGTCTGCAAGCTGAGGACCAAGGAGAGCCAGTCCGAATTCCAAAACTGAAGAAATTGAAGTCCAATGTTCGAGGACGGGAAGGGTCCAGCACGGGAGAAAGATGTAGGCTGGGAGGCTAGGCCCATCTCATCTTTCCATGTTTTCTGCCGCTTTATATTCTAGCTGCACTGGCAGCTGGTTAGACGGTGCCCACCCAGATCAAGGGTGGGTCTGCCTTTCCCAGCTCACTGACTCAAATGTTAATCTCCTTTGGCAACACCCTCACTGACACACCCAGGATTAATACTTTGCATCCCTCAATCCAATCAAGTTGACATTCAGTATTAACCATCACAGATACCATTATCTTGAATAAAGTTAGAAAGACCATCTCAATGTGGCCTCCTCCACAGTCATACCTGCTTACTAAGGAGAATAATCAGAGACATTTTTTTTTTTTTGGTTGTTGTTGTTGCTTTGAGATGGAGTTTTGCTCTTGTTGCCCAGGCTGGAGTGCAGCGGCGTGATCTCGGCTCACTGCAACCTCCGCCTCCTGAGTCCAAGTGATTTTCCTGCCTCAGCCTCCTGAGTAGCTGGGATTACAGGTGCCCGCTACCACACCCGGCTACTTTTTTGCATTTTTAGTAGAGACAGGGTTTCATCATGTTAGCCAAGCTGGTCTTGAACTCCTTACCTCAGGTGATCCACCTGCCTCCACCTCCCAAAGTGCAGGGATTACAGGCATGAGCCACTGCCCCTGGCCTCAGACATTTTTAAGGGTATAGATGTCCTCCACAAAAATGAGTTTCTTGGTGTGTTAGTGAGGGAACTGTCTTCTGTGCCTTCTTGGCATTTGTAGTTGGGGGGTGATCTTGCAGGTTGCAAAAGAGAAATCCAGTCCAACAGTCCCATCTCCATAAGACTTTGGATTTCCTTCTACAAATAGTGCTGGGGAAACCCTGGCATCTCAACTTCATTAAATGTAAGCCATACCACTGTGCCCAAGGTTAAGTTTACAACCACATTTTGGCCAGGTGCAGTGGCTCATACCTGTAATCCCAGCACCCTGGGAGGCCGAGGAAGATGGCTTGAGTCCAGGAGTTTAAGACTAGCCTGGGCAACATGGTGAAATTCCGTCGCTACAAAAAATACAAAAAATTAGTTGGGCATGGTGGCACATGCCTGTGGTCTCAGCTACTTGGGAAGCTGAGGTGGGAGAATCACCCGAGCCTGGAAAGTCAAGCCTGCAGTGAGCTATGATCATGCCATTGCACTCCAGCCTGGGTGACAGAGTGAGACCCTGTCTCAAACAAATAAATAAATAAACATTACAAATTACCAACACATTTTTAGGTTTTTGTACTTCCCTACTTCGGGTATTAAAAATATGTGTTGGTTGTCTACTACTACTACATAGCAAATTACCCCAAATCTTTGCAACTAAAAACAGCAAGTATTCACTATTTCCCAGTTTTCGTGGGGCAGCAGTCTGAACACAGCCTTGCTGGGAGTCTCTGGCTCAGGATCTCTCATGGGATATAATCAAGTGTCAGCCAGGGCTGCCATCATCTCAATGCTCAGCTGGGGAAAGATTAGCTTCCTTGGCCACTCATGTGACTGTTGGCAAACCTCAGGGCTTCACTGGCTGTTGGCTAAAGACATCATTGTGAAGCAGAACACTGTGTACCAGTTACCAGTTCCAGGGGAGAGGTCCAAACACTTCTGCCCATTGTATCTTGGTACTGGCATGGCCAAAGGAAACACAACCTAGTTAAACACTGAATGGAGCAAGCTTGACTTACATAGAGAAGAGGCAGAGGATGATCAGCTTCAAATGTGGTACATATACACCATGGAATGCTACAAAGCCATAACAAAGAACGAGATCATGTCCTTTGCAGCAACATGGATGGAACTGGAGGCCATTATCCTACGTGAAACTCGGGAACAGAAAACCGAATACCACATATTCTCACTTATAAGTCAGAGCTAAACATGGAGAATGCATGGTCACAAAAAAGGAACAGGCACTGGGACCTACTTGAGTGTAAAGGATGGGAGGATGGAGAAGATTGACAAACTACCTGTCGAGTACTATGCTCATTACCTGGGCGATGAAATAATCTGTACCCCAAACCCCTGTGACATGCAATTTACCTATATAAAAAACCTGCACAAGTACCCCTGAACCTAAAATAAAAGTTAAAAAAAAAAAGTGTCAATAGTGTGTCCCCATGGCCAGCAAAGCCCCCATGGCCAGCAAAGCCCCCATGGCCAGTGAGTCTCTCCTGGGGCAGCTGACACAGGGCAATTGGTTACATGCACCTCTCTCATGCTGTAGTTGAAGGACCCCATTCCCTCCCATGGAGACAGACACAGCAGTGGAGTTGGCCAGATGCCATGTGATGCCCATGTTTAGGCAGAACAAAGGAGCACACACTAGCAACAGGGAAAGATCTTCCCACACAAGGCAGCAAGCCTAGCACAGGTCATGTTATGGAATGTCCCAGCCCCAACGTCCATTCTTATGTGGCCAAATGGGGGTGGAAAGATTGCGTGTGGGAGACTGCCTTTCCCAGCTCCCCACATGGCAGCTGGCTTCAGAGTGAGTGAGCCAGAGAGTGAGAGAGGAAGCAAGGGAGGGGGTGCCCCATATCCCCAGAGGGAAGCCTCAGTCTCTTTGTTGTTACTATAAAAGTGTATTATAAAACCTAATCTTGGAAGTGACATCTCATCAGTTTTGCCATAATTCTATTCATTCCTTTTTATGGCTGAATAACATTCCATTGTATGAATATACCACAATTTGTCTATTCATTCATCCACTGATGAACACTTGGGTTGTCTCCACTTTTTGGCTGTCATTAGCAATGCTGCTATGAACAATGGCGTGCAAGAATCTGTCTGAGTTCCTGTTTTCAATTCTTTTGGGCATATACCTAGGAGTGGAATTGCCGGGTCATACATTGAACTTTTGTAGGGACTTCCCAATCAAAGTAATTTTTTTTTTTTGAGATGGAGTCTCGCGCTTCACTCAGAGGTGCAGTGGTGCAATCTCGGCTCGCTGCAACCTCTGCCTCCTGGGTTCAAGCAATTTTCCTGGCTCAACCTCCTGAGCAGCTGGGATTAAAGGTGTGCCACCACACCCGGCTAATTTTTTTTTTTTTTTTTTCTAGTAGAGACGAGGTTTCACCATGTTGGCCAGGCTGGTCTTCAACTCCTAACCTCAAGAGATCTGCCTGCCTTGGCCTCCCAAAGTGCTGGGATTACAGGTGTGAGCCACCACACCTGGCCCCTAAAGTAATTTTTAAAAACATAAGTCAGGTCATCTTACTCCCTTGCATAAAACCATCAATGTTGGCCAGGTATGGTGGCTCACGCCTGTAATCCTAGCACTTTGGGAGGCTGAGGCAGGTGGATCACCTGAGGTCGGGAGTTTGAGACCAGCCTGGACAACATAATGATGGCAGGTGCCTGTAATCCCAGCTACTCGAGAGGCTGAGGCAGGAGAATTGCTTGAACCTGGGAGGCAGAGGTTGCAGTGAGCCAAGATCATGCCACTGCACTCTAGCCTGGGTGACAGAGTGAGATCCTGTCTCAAAAAAAAAAAAAAAAAAAAAAGGGTGGGGTGAGGTAGTACAAGTTGGTCCTGCCTGAGAAGGGCAGATTGAGTCCTTAAGTGCAAACCTAGTTGGTTAAAACAAGTCCTATTGCTCGCTGGTCAGGAAAGAGACTTCAGTTAGGTAAGTGAGGGTCCAGCGTACTGAGGTAGCTTAAGAGTGTGTGGTTGTTTATCAGCTTTGGATGGTTAGGATCAGTGGTCATGAACCATAGCACTGTGTTTTAATAGCTCCCAGGCAAGTGTTGCCACTGGTGAAAAGTTTATCTTTCATCATCTAGAAGAGGACAAAAAACCTTTTAGGTTCTAGGGATGGGACCCTGGAAATTAAACTGACAAAAGACAGATGAACAGGAGAAAAGGCATACAAATTTTATTTGATATTAGTATTTTTATGTGGCATGGGGGCTTTCTAGAAAGTGAAAACCCCCAAAGAAGCAATGAGGCTGGAGAACTTATATACCATTTTGACAATGAACAATAAATTTATAGAGAAGTGAGAAGGCAAAGGAAAAAGGGATTTAGGCTTTTAAGGGTGGCAAACTGTGGGAAGGTAAATATATGGGTAAACAGATGAAGATAGAAGTTGTTTTGTAAATTTTGTATGTAAATGTCTTTAGGTGCTGTCTCTGGGCTGCTGAGAGTCTACAGTCATCTTCCTCTGCCCTTCCTGGTACAAAAGAGGGAAGAGGATGCTTTCATAAAGGAGAATTTATAGAACATAAATTTATATATTTACATATATATTCATAGAATATATTTGCTTTTTAGGCAAATAAGTGTTTACTGTTTTCTCAGTTGTCTTCAGCTCAATATAATCCTTATGTCAAAGCAGCATATTTTGGGGGAGCATTTTCTGATCTCCTACAATAGTCTTCAAGTTTTATCTCATTTAATTTCCTGAGTCCAGTAGGATATTAGTATCCACCTTTGGCGGACTAAATGACTTGCCCAAAGCCAACAGCTAGTTAGGTGTAGGACCAGGATTTGAACCCAGGCTGTCTGGCTGCAGAACACACACCATAGAGCATGGGCTCAGTAGGTGTGCATTGAATGGCATCTAATTCTGCTGCTCCACAGTCGTGCGCTGGGAACTTGGTGAGGCCCGTACAGAGCATTTCCCTGGCTTGGGGAATACACATCTTTATATGTATTGAAAAATACCAGAAATGGCCAATTTTTGTCTCTTTTTCAGGTTGTACCGAGGAGAGAGAATTTCCTGAGTCTTCAGGTTTCTTGCTGAACCCTAAATCTGCAGGTAGCCAGCTGGGTGACTTAGAAAAAGTTTCTTAATTTCTCTAAACCATGGTGTTTTCACTTGTAAAATGGGTTCCATTTTAGTCTTTTAAGTCTCTAACTTCGATAGAACAAAGGTGGACTATCCTAAGCTGGAGCTGATTTCATTTTGCTGTTTACTTTCTGGGATGTTTGAAATATTGTTTTTCAGGTTTGTTGCTATTTTGTTTGGGAAGCATGTCTGTTCACCATCTTATTCATTTAGATTCATTGCTTTAGTCTTTTATTCTTTCCTTTTTTTTTTTTTTTTTTTTTTTGAGACAAGGTCTCACTCTGTTGCCCAGGCTGGAGTGCAGTGGTGCGATCGTGGCTCACAGCAGCCTCAACCTCCCAGGCTTAAGCCATCTTTGCATCTCAGCTTCCCAAGTTGCTAGGACCACAGGTGTGCACCACTACACCTGGCTAATTAAAAAAAATTCGTGGAGATGGGGTCTCCCTAGGTTGCCCAGGCTAGTCTCAAACTCCTGTGCTCAAGGATCCTCTTGCCTTGGCCTCCCAAAATGTTGGGATTATAGACATGAGCCACTGCACCTGGCTCCTTAGTTTTTTATTCAGTAAACATTGATGGGACATCTGGCCTGTGCTGGGCAACTCTGCTAAATGTAGGGCCTTGAAGCAGGGGTGGGGTGAGGGAGATCTGGGAATAAATGGCAGGAGGTCTAAGGCCTTCCCAGCCCATTCCTGGGACAATCTCAGGAAATCCTCTGTCCTCAACACAACCTGAAAAAGAAGCCACATATCTACAACCATCTGATCTTTGACAAACCTGACAAAAACAAGAAATGGGGAAACGATTCCCTATTTAATAAATGGTGCTGGGAAAACTGGCTAGCCATATGTAGAGAGCTGAAACTGGGTCCCTTCCTTACACCTTATACAAAAATTAATTCAAGATGGATTAGAGACTTAAATGTTAGCTCCGAAACCATAAAAACCCTAGAAGAAAACCTAGGCAATACCACTCAGGACAGAGCATGGGCAAGGACTTCATGTCTAAAACACCAAAAGCAATGGCAACAAAAGCCAAAATTGACAAATGGGATCGAATTAAACTAAAGAGCTTCTGCACAGCAAAAGAAACTACCATCAGAGTGAACAGGCAACCTACAGAATGGGAGAAAATTTTTGCAATCTACTCATCTGACAAAGGGCTAATATCCAGAATCTACAATGAACTCAAACAAATTTACAAGAAAAAACAAACAATCCCATCAAAAAGTGGGTGAAGGATATGAACAGACACTTCTCAAAAGAAGACATTTATGCAGCCAAAAGACACATGACAAAATGCTCACCATCACTGGCCATCAGAGAAATGCAAATCAAACCACAATGAGATACCATCTCACACCAGTTAGAATGGCAATCATTAAAAAGTCAGGAAACAACAGGTGCTGGAGAGGATGTGGAGAAATAGGAACACTTTTACACTGTTGGTGGGACTGTAAACTAGTTCAACCATTGTGGAAGTCAGTGTGGCGATTCCTCAGGGATCTAGAACTAGAAATACCATTTGACCCAGCAATCCCATTACTGGGTATATACCCAAAGGATTATAAATCATGTTGCTATATAGACACATGCACATGTATGTTTATTGCGGCACTATTCACAATAGCAAAGACTTGGAACCAAGCCAAATGTCCAACAATGATAGACTGGATTAAGAAAATGTGGCACATATACACCATGGAATACTATGCAGCCATAAAAAAAGATGAGTTCATGTCCTTTGTAGGGACATGGATGAAGCTGGAAACCATCATTCTCAGCAAACTATCGCAAGGACAGAAAACCAAACACTGCATGTTCTCGCTCATAGTTGGGAATTGAATAATGAGAACACATGGACACAGGAAGGGGAACATCACACACCGGGGCCTATTGAGGGTGGGGGAAGTGGGGAGGGATAGCATTAGGAGATATACCTAATGTTAAATGACGAGTTAATGGGTGCAGCACACCAACATGGCACATGTATACATATGTAACTAACCTGCATGTTGTGCACATGTACCCTAAAACTTAAAGTATAATAAAAAAAGATATCAATTTAAAAGTCAAAGAATAAACAATTAGAGTGCCAAAAAAAAAAAAAAAAGAAAAAAAGGGCTGTTTTCCAGTATTTTTCAATAAATATAAAGATGTGCCTCCCCGAGCTAAGGCAGAGCTATGAACAGTCCTCACAAAGGTCCCAGTGTGTGAGTGTGGAGTAGGAGAATTAGATGCCAGTCAACACACACCTACTGAGCCCATGCTCTGGGCAAGGCACTGTTCGAGGTCCACGCGGTGGTGAGCGACAAGGCCAAGGCTTGCTTGGAGCTTCCTTTCTAGTGGGAGGAGATGGACAAGTGGAATGCACTCAGCATCCCACTAAAACAAACAAGGCTCTAGTTGGGAGAGCGCTGTGGAGAGGAAAAGGCAGGAGGGATGGTAATGCCTATCCAGGAGGAGTCGTGGGGACCCTGCCTCATCAAAGTGACCCTTGACTCAACTGCTGGAGGAGGTGAGGGAGTGTAACGCAGGAACTCTGGAAGAGGCCAGTGTGGCGGGGACAGAGAGAACAGGGGGCCGGGGAGATGGTATTAGAAGAGCTGTGGGATGAGGGACCGTGTAAGGCCTTGAGGATATTATAAAGTCTTTGGTGTTTCCTTGAGTGAGATGGGGGCCACATGGAAGGCCCACAGGTATATAACCTGCCAACAAGAGTCTTCTCCCCAGGTATTGCCTTTGCATGGATGAATCTGTTTGCGGAACACCTGATTGAACTCAGTCGTTCAGGACCTGGCTGGTAATGAAACTCATCAACTAATTTTTTTTTTTTGAGACAAAGTCTCACTATGTTGCCCAGGCTGGTCTCGAACTCCTAGGCTCAAGCAATCCTCCTATCTTGGCCTCCCAAAGTGCTGGGATTACAGGCATAAGCCATCACGCCTGGCCTCATCAACTAATTTTTGTGGGAAGAGTGTGGCTACCAGGTTCCAGCTGCACCTTTTCCACACACAGGAATCAAAGTTACCCTTGCTACAGGCTTACCTGTGGCTCTTTATCCCTGAGTGCTGCCTTTGTCACGTTTAGACAGGTAGATCTCCAGGGAATTACCCTGTGTCTCACCAAATACATGGCACATGCTCAAGAAGTCACGGAAAAGGCAGCTAGCCTTTGCAGAGTGCCTTCTATGTAGATTTCCATTAATAACTTTCTTTAATCCACCTAGAAGCCCCCTGAGGTACATTTCATTATTCCCACTTTGTTGGTGAGATACCTGAGATGATGGGTGTCATTGATTTACCTAAAACCATACAGCTTTAAGCAGAAGTGGAAGTTGAACACAGGTCTTCCCAGCTGTAAACGCTGTGCTGGAAGGGGCTCCAGTCAAGGGCAAGTTCTGGGTCAGCCATTCAGCTTTGTTCTGGACTATGCATGGGGAAGGGGCCCATGAAAGACATCATGTGGCCCTGTTCCTCAAACTAGCAGCTTTCCACAAACGTTTGTTGAATGAATGCATCAAAAAACAAATGAAGACACCAAAGTACCTTGGAAAGTACTGAGCCACATGCTGGTCAGAGATGAGTTAAGAGCCAGTATCGATTCAAGACTAATTGGGCTGGGGGTGTTTTGTACAGAGGCTGAGAAGAAATTCTGTCCCGTAAGGACAGAACAAGGTTTTTCGTCTTGATCACATCCACCCTACTTCTTAGAGCTTTATGAGTAGCTTCTGATATTTACCTGCTGTAGAGGAGACAGCTCAGGGTACATCTGTCTTAGTCTGTTTGCATTGCTATAAGGGAATACCTGAGGCTCAGTCATTTATAAATAAAAGAGGTTTATTTGGTTCATAGTTCTGCAGACTGTACAGGAAGCATGGCACCAGCATCTGTTTCTGGTGGGAGACCCAGGAAACTTCCAGTCATGGTGGAAGGCAAAGGGGAGCAAGCATTGTGGAGTGAGAGGAGGAAAGAGAGAGGGGAGAGAGGTGCCAGGCTCCTCTTCAACAATCAGCTCCCTTGTGACCAAATAGGGCAAGAACTCACACGCACTCCAGCAAGAATGGCACCAAGCCCTTCATGAGGGATCAGCCCCCATGACCCGAGCACCTCCCACCAGGTCCCACTCCCAACACTGGGGATCACATTTCAACATGAAATTTGGAGGGGACAAACATCCAAACTATATCAACATCCAAAATGGCAGTTTCGCACATAAACCTAGACTGAGGCAGGCGGCAAGTCTGGGCAGTATCAGCTGGGTGAAAAGAATTGCTTGGTCCTAAAATCAATCAACTGGTCTCTCTCTTTCCCTCCTTCCACCTTTCAAACCGGTGAAGATTTTTGAGAAGCTGGGAACTTGCTTCATGCCCAGATATGTCTGTTTTATACATGACAGCATGAAAATAAAGAAGGACTCTAAACTGGTGGTGATCAGCCTGCATTTTAGCATGACACTCATGAGGCTGTTCCAGCTCAAGGGAGGCATCATCTACCACAGAGTGGGCAGGGAGTTTGGAAGCCTGGGTAAGGGGCTTCCCCGAGGCTTCCCAAGGGATGGTCCTCATTTGCTGGTACATAGTAAGCTCTCAACACGGTTTGCCAGCTGAATGCATAAGTGATGAACAAACAGCATCTTCTCCTGGTCTGTCCTTTCTACTGTCCAGGGAGTCTATACCAGTCATGACTTAATGGCATGAGGCTGCCTAGAATTGTTCATTGTAAGGCCCAAAATTCCATATCTGCAATTCCAATGTCCAGACATTTGAGAAAACTGAGAATTTTTTCATGACTTATTTGGCTGCCAAATCTGACCTGAGTTCATTTGTTGGTACCTTCAGATTTAAACCGAAACAAGAATACTTATTTATTCCAGTTATTTATTATTATTATTATTTTGCAGATGGGGTCTTACAACGTTGCCCAAGCTGGTCTCAAACTCTTAAGCTCAAGCAATCCTCTCACCCCAGCCTCCCAAAGTGCTGGGATTCCAGGCATGAGCCAACAAACCTGGCTTCACTTATTTATTTATTCCACATTTTATGCCCGTATTTATTCCACATAATTTATGCTTTATGTATTCCACTTATGTGAGTGTTCATAGGTTTGCTGCAGAAATGTTAATGTGTGTAATAATGGAATATTTTCCAGTGTCCCACTAGGCTGATGTGTATTTGTTTATGTATCATATTATCTTTTTTTTTAATTTTTTTTTTTGAGATGGGAGTTTTGCTGTTGTTGCCCAGGCTGGAGAGCAATGGCGTGATCTCAGCTCACTGCAACCTCTGCCTGCTGGGTTCAAGCGATTCTCCTGCCTCAGCCTCTTGAGTAGCTGGGATTACAGGCATGTGCCACCATGCCTGGTTAATTTTTGTACTTTTAGTAGAGACAGGGTTTCACTATGTTGGCCAGGCTGGTCTCGAACTCCTGATCTCAGGTGATCCACCCGCCTCCGCCTCCCAAAATGCTGGGATTACAGGTGTGAGCCATTATGTCTGGCCCATATTATCTCTTTATAACTATTACACCATCACAAACATATAGGAAACCACAATGAGATATCAACACACTTTCATGAGGCTGGCTGAAAAAAAAAAAAAAGAAAGGAATGGCATCAAATGTTGGCAAGGATGAAGGATGAAAAGAAACTGGATCACTCATTAATTTGGGGGTGGGAGTGTGAAATGGTGAAGCCTCACTGGAAGAGCCCGGCAGTTTCTCACAAAACTCAACATGCACTTACCCTATGACCCAGCAATTGCCCTCTTGGGCAAATCCCAGAGAAATTAAAGACTTATGACCAGGTGCAGTGGTTCATGCCTGTAATCTCAGCACTTTGGGAGGCTGAGGCAGGCGGATCACAAAGTCAGGAGTTCGAGACCAGCCTGGCCAACATGGTGAAACCCCATCTCTACTAAAAATACAAAAACTAGCCGGGCGTGGTGGCAGATGCCTGTAGTCCCAGCTACTCAGGAGACTGAGGCAGGAGAATCGGTTGAACCTGGGAGGCAGAGGTTGCAGTGAGCCCAGATAGCACCACTGCACTCCAGCCTGGGCAACAGAGGGAGACTCTATCTCAAAAAGGAAAAAAAAAAAAAAAAAAGACTTATGTTCACATAAATTAAATTGAAGACTTATGTTCACTTATGCCCATATCTGCATGTGAATGTTCATAGCAGCTTTATTTATAATAGCCCCAAACTAGAAGCAAACCGAATGTTCCTGAAAGGGTGAATGGTTAAACAAACCACGGTCCATGCAGATCAAAGGATGCTGCTCAGCAAAAAGAAGGAATAAACTACTGATGCATGCAACAACTCAGGTAGATCTCCAGGGAATGACACTGAGTGAAATAAGCCAATCTCCAAAGGTTACTCACTATGTGATTCCTTTTATACAATATTCTTGAAATGACAAGTTATAAAGATGGAGAACACACAGTAGTTGCTAAGGGTGGGGAAGAGGAGAGGTGAATGTAGCTATAAAAGAATAGATCAGGTTTGCTTGTAACAGAATTGTTCTGTATCTTGACTGCGGTGGCTGGGGGTTATATGAGTCTACATATAAGATAACATTGCATAGAGCTGAACTAAACACACACACACACACACGAATGCATGTAACCAATATCGAGTTCCTGAGTGTGACGTTCTATAGTTAGGTCCCATGCTACCACTGGGGGAAAACTGGTGAAGCATTTACAGGATCTCTCTGCTTTACTTCTTAAAACTGCAGGTGAATCTCCAATGATCTCAAAATGAAAAGTGAAAAAAAAAAACCAAAAACAGAAACACAAAGAAGTGCTAAGCACCGCAATGCTGGTGACGGGGGATATGAGCACGTGCTGGTATTGGTGGCATGCATGAACTCACTATTCCTGGGGAGCAGCTGGAATGAGCCTTTGCACAGCCTTTGTTGCCACAATTCGGCTCATGGAGATTCATCCTAAAGAACAGCTCAAAAGGAGAAAATGCTAAGTAACAAAAGCATAGAAACGACTTCAGTGTCCCCCATTTGCGTCATGCAAATCAGGGTATATTAGTTAACTCTGGAATATTATGCAGCCATTAAAATAATAAACACAAAGATTATATGAGAGGTAGGAAATTGTATATGATATATACAATTTTATATCAATTCTATATAAACAATTTAATGTCAGTTGTATATATTCAATTTTATATCTCATATATAATTTTTTTTTGAGAGAGGGTCTCACTCTGTTGCCCAGGCTGGAGTGCAGTGGTATGATCTTGGCTCTCTGCAGCCTCAGTCTCCTGAGCTCAAATGATCCTCCCACCTCAGCCTCCCAAGTAGCTGGGACTACAGACATGCACCACCACACCTGGCTAATGTTTGTATTTCTCTGTAGAGACCGAGTTTCGTCATGTTGCCCAGGCTGGTCTTAAACTCCTGAGCTTGAGTCATCTGCCCACCTTGACCTCCCAAAGTGCTGGGATTACAGGTGCGGGCCACCACACTGTGCCAAAGACCTTAAAAATTTTTGTTGAACAAATTATTTTATAAAAGCAATTCTTTTAATGGGGGAAAAGCAGAGTAAGTGTTCAGTAAGATTTCCAAAAACAAAGTCGAGTTTCTTCTTGGCAACCAAGCAATGGAGATATTCAAAAATATATAACCTAAACACAGAGCTACAAAAACCTGGCCTTCCTGAAGAGAATCAGTGTTTGATGACCTCGACTTTTGGACCTTCCTTTCCCCGGTCACCACCAGCAATTAGCAGCAATTGTAAATTCTCATCAGCTTATTACCCTTTTCTTAATAACCAAGCCCCAAGCCCTCCAGTGAAAGGCTGTGTTTTTTTGTTGTTTTTGTTTTTCTGTTTGTTTGTTTGTTTTTTGAGACAAGGTCTCTCTCTGTCACTCAGGCTGGAGTGCAGTGGTGTGATCACTGCTCACTGCAACCTCTGGCTCCTGGGCCCCAGAAATCCCCAACTTCAGCCTCCTGAGTAGCTGGGATTACAGGCATGCACCATCAGGCCTGGCTAATGTTTTCGTATTTTTGGCAGAGACGGGGTTTTGCAATGTTGCTCAGGCTAGTTTTGAACTTGTGAGCTCAAGCGATCTGCCCACCTCAGTCTCCCAAAGTGTTGGGATTACAGGCGTGAGCCCTGTGCCTGGCCGGCTGTGTCTTATGAGTAGCACCTTTTCCCTTCACCCGGTGCTGGTTCCCCATCAGTTCGTCTTATAACCACTGTGAGTTCTAACGTAAATTCTATTTCCTCATTAATGGTTGCAATAGAGTCCATTCAAGTTGAGAAACATTTTCTGTAAGAGAAAGCCGAGGTGAGGTTCTGTTCAGATGTTGATGTAAGAAGCTTGTAGGTAGAAAATAGATATAAGCTTTGATGTGAGAATAAAACCACTTATTTTTGCCACCTTGTCAACCATTCAACAAATATTTATGCAATGCCTGCAGGTGTCAGCCACTGTCCTAGCTCTAGGGTATAGGATTGACTAAAACCTGACTGTAGGCCGGGCGCAGTGGCTCACGCCTGTAATCCCAGCACTTTGGGAGGCTGAGGCGGGCGGATCACGAGGTCAGGAGATCGAGACCAGCTTGGCCAACATGGTGAAACCCCATCTCTACTAAAAATACAAAAATTAGCCGGGCGTGGTGGTGTGCGCCTGTAATCCCAGCTACTCAGGAGGCTGAAGCAGGAGAATCGCTTGAATCAGGGAGGTGGAGGTTGCAGTGAGCCAAGATCACACCACTGCACTCCAGCCTGGGTGACAGAGCGAGACTCCATCTAAAAAAAAAATAATAAAAAATAATAAATAAAATAAAATAATAAAAAAATAAAAAGCCATAATAATAAAAGCAGTATGCTGCCTATGTAGGAACTGACAGAACAAAGGTCTAAGGTACCACAAATCAGTGAAGAAAAGGTGGTAGTTTAGGAGATGGTGGTGTGAAATCTTGTTCAATTCATGAAGAGAAATAAGGTGGACTAATGCCTTACACTATCTATTCTTCTGCTGTAAAGATACGCCCAGAGAAAGTTACCAGAAAGATGACAGTCTTGGAGAAAAAGCATGCAATATCTAAAAGCAACAAGGAAATCTGGAATACATAAGGAACTCCTGAAAACCAACAGAAAAGACAAAAAAACCTAAGAGTGGGCAAAGAATGTCACCACCAATTCACAGAGTGGGAAATGTAAACGCTACATGCAGATGAAAAAATCTTCAAATCCACTGTAAATGAAAAATGTAAAACAACAGCATGCGTTGACAGTCTTTCAGATCGGCAAGAATCAGAACGAAGGGCCACTGTGGGGGATGAGAAAAAATGAATTGCTCATTGCTGGTAAGACAGGGGCCCTTGCCAGGCATTTGAAAGACGTTGGCCGCATTTCTTCAGTTACATCTGTGTTTACCCTATGTTCTAGCTGTCCCTCCTCTGGGTATGTACTCCATGTCAGTTGCTACTGAGGACCATGACAGAACACACACACAAGGACATCCATCAGAGTGTTTCTGGAGGCAACCTGCTTTCATTCCTAAGATAATGGAAAAGTAGACTGCTTGCATTGATGTTATGAAATACTATTCAACAATTGTAGACAACACATCTGATGTACATACAGCAACATAGACCTTAAAAACTCAGTGTTGAATTAAAAATATATATAACAAACAGAATGAGAACAATGATAGAACATTTGTGTAAATTAAGAAATACACACCCACAAAAACAATACAATGTGTATTTTTTTTTTTTTTTGACCGAGTCTCGCTCTGTCGCCCAGGCTGGAGTGCAGTGGCGCCATCTCTGCTTACGGCAAGCTCCGCCTCCCGGGTTCACGTCATTCTCCCGCCTCAGCCTCCCGAGTAGCTGGGACTACAGGCGCCCGCCACCACGCCTGGCTAATTTTTTGTATTTTTTAGTAGAGACGGGTTTTCACCGTGTTAGCCAGAATGGTCTCGATCTCCTGACCTCGTGATCCACCCGCCTCGGCCTCCAAAAGTGCTGGGATTACAGGCGTGAGCCACCGCGCCCGGCCAATAATGTGAGCAGGAAGCTGAAGTTGGTCAGGGGCTCACGTCTCCAGGCAGGACCACTAGACTTGGATGAGAGCCTGGGGCATCTGAGTGGGGTTACATCAGCACAGAGAGAGATTACTAAATATGACATGCAGAAGCCACTTGGTCCAGATCCTTCCTGTTCCCCAGGAAGGCTTCTGGGAAACAGGTGAGGGAAGGGACTTTTCCTCATAGCCATTAGTGGTAGAGGCAGGCATGGAAGCCACGTTTTCCGATGCTTGCTCAGAGGAGGGATTTTCCTTCTGCACTTCATCTTTTTGGCCACGGGAAGGCGATTTTGCAAGGGTGGGGGTGGGGGCAATGGGGCATCTGGAGACCGTTCTCCGCATCCATGTTTATAAGGATGATGGATGGGTTAGCCATGTAGATAACCATATAGATAACCCCATCCGTGTCTGCTCAAAAGGATAGCTGGGAATGGTGAGATTGGCTAATTCTTTATGGAATATGAGCGAAGCAACCAATAGCATCCATTGAAATAACATGCGCACAGAGGAAGAGCATCTTTTCTAACTGATTCTTAATGAGATGTGGCGCAGTGGCGAGCATCCCCACTGCACTACTCATGAGGGCGGGGCTCAAATCCTTGTCCTGCTATACAATGCAGGTGGCCCTGGACAAATATGTATTGAATACCTATCATGTGTTAGGCGTTATCCTATCCAATGCGATACATCTGTAAACAAAACAGATAAAAATCCCTGGCCAGGGGTCTCAGGGCTATACTGTTAGAACCCTGTCTTCCTCTTTTCATTCCTCCACAGAAAGAATACACTTGATGGCAGTGTACCCCAAAGTACAGGTATAAATGTCTAAGGAGCACACATTTTGAAGGTTGACTCTGCAATCTCAAATTAGAGGTAAGGCCAGCAAGATAGTAAACAGAATGAGACACAAGACATAATTTTGGCAAATGAGGCAGGGCATAGAGAAAGATTCATCACCAGAGGAAGGAGCAGACTTCGATGGAGAGAATCCAGGTAACTATGGGGGTGGCATACAAGTGTAACAAGGGAGGCAGATGGTCATAGGCCAGTTTCTAGTTCAGTTTTGCTTAAGATCAGCCATGTGTGCTGTGGGAAATTGCCCTGATGCAGTAGTACCCCCAAGTACAATCAGGCAAGCAATTCTAGAGGTCACTGAAGAGAAGTGTTCACGGACAAAATTAAGATGATCTAGTCCCAGGGTTTAAATCCATTTAGAACATACCAAGGAGAAAGAGATGAGGACGTTAATTCATGGAGGAGAAGGTACCAGGGGGTGGAAGGTTCACACATGTTCCATCTGTGGTGACCCAATGTTCATGGGCCCTCTCTCTCTACTGCATCTGCCTTCCTCTCTGTTGGTGTGGTTAAGAGGACAAGAGTAGAACTTGAATAACGTGGGGTGGGGGCAACAGAATGGAGGGTACCTGGAGCCAATACACACACTTACTCTCTTGGAGAGGCACAGAGAGACACAGGGGTGAGTCCACACCATGGCGGCTGCTCACTCACTAGCTTGTTGAGGAGCTGTGAATTTTATCTGCATTCGTTGGGAGAGGATGTGTAGGGCCAGAATAGGCCCATATTGGGTGCTTAGGATCCCCATAGCAGTCAACCCAGGCCTGGCATACTTCTGACTCATGACTTAATCTTTCTGTTCCTTTCCTTCTGTGAGTGGTACCCTTGTTTATTCCATCAAATATTCCATGTATCTACTGAATTATTTTTTTAGACAAGGTCTCACTCTGTCATCCAAGCTGGAATGCAGTGGCATGATCACAGCTCATTGCAGCCTCCACATCCTGGGCTCGAGTGATCCTCCTGCCTCAGCCTTGCTATCATCAAGTTCCCGCTGACCACCAAGTCTGCCATGAAGAAGACAGAAGACAACAACACACTTGTGTTCTCTGTGGATGTTAAAGCCAACAAGTATCAGATTGCAGGCATGAGCCACTGTGCCTGGCTGAATATTCTTAAATAATAAGACAAATATTCATTATACCAGGCTTTTCCTTTTCTACCTTTACAATGAGTAAGAACTTTTTGCCCAGTTGTTGCCCAGTCTGTGTCCCAGAGATGCCCTTTCCAGTCTTTTCAAGAATGGTAGGATAGGGCGTCATTAAAATGTGAGTGAGTCAAAGGAAGCGAAAGGAGAGGTGTTCGGGGGCTGCTGTAAGCTTTGTGATATGTGGACTGTGGTGGTTGAAAAGACATGGCCTTGGCCTTAGAGTCAGATTTGAATTGAATTGCATTTAAATCATGTTGGATTTGAATTGAATTGGGTTTGAATCTCAGCTCTGTTGGCTTCTTACCAGCTGGCTGAATGTGGACAGATTGCTTCATTATATGCTTCTGTTGCCTCATCCATGAAAACGGATCTAATAGTGGTCTGAGAACTCTCCCTTCCCAGCAGTCATGGGCTGATATGGTTTGGTTCTGTGTCCCCGCCAAACCTCATTTGAAATGGAATCTCTGATGCTGGACGTAGAACCTGATGGGAGGAGATTGTATCAAGGGGGTGGTTTCGAGTGTGTGGCACCTCCCTGCCTCTTTCTTCCTCCTGCTCCGGCCGTGTGAAGTGCTGGCTCCCCCTTTGCCTTTTCCATGACTGGCAGCTTTGTGAGGCCTCTCAGAGGCAGAAGCTGCTATGCTTCCTGTACAGCCTGCAGAACTGTGAGCCAATGAAACCTCTTTTCTTTATAAATTACCTGGTCTCAGGTATTTCTTTCTTCTTTTTTTTTTTTTTTTTTTTTTTTTTGAGACAGAGTCTTACTCTGTCGCTGAGGCTGGAGGGCAGTGGCGTGATCTTGGCTCACTGCAACCTCCACCTCCCGGGTTCAAGCGATTCTCCTGCCTCAGCCTCCCAAGTAGCTGGGTCCACAAGTGCGTGCCACCATGCCCGGCTAATTTTTTTGTATTTTTAGTAGAGACAGGGTTTCACCATGTTAGGCAGGATGATCTTGATCTCTTGACCTTGTGATCCACCTGCCTCGGCCTCCCAAAGTGCTGGGATTACAAGCGTGAGCCACTGCGCCTGGCTTCAGGTATTTCTTTATAGCAGTGCAAGAACGGACTAATACACGGGCCCTTTGGGTTCTGGGGTAACATAGAGGAGCCAGAGGCTGCAAAATCTGAGGAGACATGAGTTTAAACTGGTTTCAAAGAAATAAACTTCACACAAACTATGCGTGCTGTCTCCAGAGTTTTTGAGCTTCTACCTCTTCTCATTCTACCACCACTGCCTGTATCCTTCAATAAACATAATCAGAAGAGCAAGAGAATGAGGTTTCATGCTGCCCTTGCCCCCAGTCCATGTGGCATCATTTATCATCTGTTCAGAAGTGACTGATTGGGCACTTAGAGTATGTGCTAGACACTGGAATACCACAGTGAGTGAAATAGCTATTCTTGCCCTTGCTGGAATTGTAATTTCACTGGGGAAACAGAAAATCAGCGGAATCACAAATACATATTATCCAAATTCTACATTGAGCAGAAGATGAAGAGGAGAGAGCCATCATCAAGAATAATGAACAGCTGGCTGGGCGCAGTGGCTCACACCTGTAATCCTAGCACTTTGGGAAGCCTAGGTGGGCAGATCACCTGAGGTCAGGAGTTCGAGACCAGCCTGGCCAACATGGCGCAACCCCATCTCTACTAAAAATACAAAAATTAGCTGGGCATGGTGGCAAGCACCTGTAATCCCAGCTACTCGGGAGGCTGAGGCAGAAGAATCGCTTGAACCTGGGAGGCGGAGATTGAAGTGAGCCGAGATTGTACCATTGCACTCCAGCCTGGGTGACAAGAGCAAAACTCCATATAAAAAAAAAAGAAAAAGAAAAAGAATAATGAACAGGGATCAATATAGATGTGTTTGGAATACAGGATCTAAGGACCCAGGGATGGCTTGGGTGCAAGGTTGTGGGAACAGGAAGAGTAATGGATAACTCCAGCAGTTCTGGCAGAAGAGATGGAAGTGTGATTTGCTTAGGTGTGGAAGCCTGAGAGAGAAATAGGCAGAAAAGGTCATATCAAGAGGGCAGTTGCATTTTAAAAAGTTTAAAATTTTTGTGGGTACATAGTAGGTATATATATATTTATGGGACATGAGTTGTTTTGATACTGGCATGCAATGCGTAATAATTATATCATGGAGAATGGGGTAGTATCCAATCCCTCAAGTATTTATCCTTTGTGTTATAAACAATCCAATTATACTCATTTAGTTATTTTTAAATGTACAATTAAATTATTATTGACTATAGTCACTCCGTTGTGCTTTCAAATAGTAGACCTTATTCATTCTTTCTAACTATTTTTTTGTACTCACTAACCATCTCCACTTCCCCCTCACCCTTACCACTGCCCTTCCCAGCCTCTGATAACTATCTCTTTATCTTGATGAGTTCAATTGTTTTGATTTTTAGATCCCACAAATAGGTGAAAACATGCAATGCTTGTCTTTCTGTGCCTGGCTTATTTCACTTAGCACAGTGATCTCCAGTTCCATCCATGTTATTGCAAAGACAGGATCTCATTCTGTTTTATGGCTGAAGAGTTCTTGGCAGGTGCATTTTTGCATCTGAAACTCCGGAGAGAGCACAGAGCTGAAGATAGAAGGCTTTGTGGGCAGCACTTACAGCTATGGGGGTAAAGAGTGTTGAGGAAGAGAAGGAAGGGAGTTCTGATCCCAAAGCCCAACATTTGGAAGGAAGATGGAGGAGGAGGAGGTGGAGGAAAAATAGTCTGTCTTTGGACAGACTGTGGTTTACAAGACCAACACATAGGTCTTGGCTAGAATCTTCTTGCCCCAGGCCATATAGAAAAATTAATGTGTAGATTTTATACATCGTGTGAAAATAACTTGAGTTTCTCTCAAGAAACCCATAAAATGCAAGATACACACAAAGGTTAATTACAAACAAATCGTTTAGAACAAAGAGAAAGCTCAGATTTCTTTCATTTTGGCTGGAGAAAGGTAGCCCTGAGTTCTAACACAGGTGAGTGGGAGAAGAAAATGGATTCAGAAACGCCCCCAATCTCCCACGCTAGTGACCAGCCTGACGCATTTCAGTTTTAGGTGGTCGATAAGTCCTCTTTATGCTTTTTGTTTGATTTTGTTTTTAGATGGGGTCTCTGTTATCTAGGCTGGAGTGCAGAGGAGCAATCTCGGCTCACTGTAACCTCTGCCTCCCAGCTCAAGCCACCTTCCCATGTCAGCCTCTGGAGTAGCTGGGACCACAGGCATGCACCACCACGCCCGGCTAATTTTTTGTATTTTTGGTAGAGATGGGATTTCACCTTGTTGCCCAGGCTAATCTTGAACTCCTGAGTGCAAGCCATCCGACCGCCTTGGCCTCCCAAAATGCCGGGATTACAGGCGTGAGCCACCGCACCTGGCCTTCTCTATGTTTCTTAGCAAGAAGTGTCCACAATAGATGATGCTGTGATGATGGAAACAGATCACTTAAGTGCCTGCTTCTTTATTTGGCCCATAAATAGAGATGAGTAGGTGTGTTTTTCCTCTTTCAGTGCCAGATAAAAATGTTTCCAGGGGGTTGAGAGTTATCACATCGAGTCTCACAGTATTGCATTGACTGTCACAGTATCACAGCACTTGTGTTTAAGGAACCCTTATTTTACTTCATGATGGTCCCAAAGTGCTGGCAATTCAGACATGGCAAAGAGAAGCCATAAAGTGCTTCCTTTAAGCGAAAAGGTGAAACTTCTTGACTTAATAAGGAGAGAAAGAAATCATATGCTGAGGTTGCTAAAATCTACAGTAAGAATGAATCTTCTGAAATTGCGAAGTCATCTGTGGCGGAAAGTGGAAGGGCAAGACAGTAGGAGAGAGAGAGAGAGACAAAAGGGGGCTGAACTCAGCCTTTTAAAGGAACTCACTTCCGTGATAGCAAACCTACTCCCACAATAGTGGCTTTAATCCATTTATGATGGCAGAGCCCTCATGGCCTAACCACCTCTTAAAGGTGCCACTATATTGTTATTAATATAATGGCAATTAAATTTGAAAATGAGTTTGGGAAGGGACAGATATTCACACCATAGCCATATCCTAGAAACCTCCCTCATTCCTTCTTCTGGTCATTATGCCATAGATTTGATCTGTTTTGCCTGAATTTGAACTTAATACAATGGAATGTGCTGTTTCACATCTGGTCCCTTTTGCTGAAGGTTATATTGGTGAGATTCATCTATGTTTGGACTTCGCTGTAGTTTGTTTGTTCTCGTGGCTGTTTAGTATTCCACTGTGTGAATCAATGAGCATTTATTCATCCATTCTCCTCTTGATGGGCATCTGGATTCTGTTCAGTTGTGGGCTATCATGAAGAGAGCTGCTGTAAATATTTGGCTCTGTCTCCTTTAGTGCACACATTCATGAATTTCTGTTGGATACATCCTTGCTGGATCCTAGGGTTTGCATGCGTTCAGATTTAGTAGATACTTCCAAACAGTTTTCAAAGCGGTTGTGCTAATTCCCAGCAGTGTGTGAGAGTTTGGCATGCTCCACGTCATTTCCAATGCTTAGTTTTATAATATTTTTTCCTTTGCATCACACTGGTTTTACTTTGCATTCCCCAGATGACTAATGAAATTGAAATTGTCCTGTGTGTATTGGCCACATTTGACATATGTGTGTTGCATATTCTCTTTTGTAAAGGGCCTCTTCAAATATTTGCTCATTTTTCTATTACATTTTCAGTCTTTTTGCTTTGTAGGAGTTCTTTATATGTTTTGAATGTGTTTCACTTGTTGGAAATAGGTATTGTATTGCAAATATCTTCCCACTCTACAGGTTGTCTTTTTCCTCTCTTCATGGTATCTTCTTTTTTTAATTAACTTTTTTGTTGTTGTTTTTGTTCTTGAGACAGGGTCTCGTGCTGTTGCCCAGGCTGAAATGCAGTGATCATGACTCACTGCAGCCTTAACCGCCCAGGCTCAAGTGATCTTACTGCCTCAGCCTCCCATGTAGCTGGGACACAGGCCCGTGCCACCATGCCCAGCTAATTTTTAATTTTTTAAAAAATTATTTGTAGAGATGGCATCTCACTTTGTTGCCCAGGCTGGTCTCGAACTCCTGGGCCCCAGTGATCTTCTTGCCTCAACCTCCCAAAGCACTGAGATTATAAATGTGAGCCACGGTTCCCGGCCCTTCATGGTATCTTTTGATGAACAGAGAAGTTCTCAATCTTAATATGGTCCAGTTTATCCTTCTCTCCCCTGCTCTCTGGCATTTACGGTTAGTGCTTTTAGTTTTCCTTAAGAAATCTTTATCATTGTTTCATATGCTACATTTTCATCTGCAACCCATCTGAAATTTATTCTTTTGCATAGTGTAGTATTGAAAATGTCATGCTTCCTTGACAGCCCTGCACTGCGTACAATCTTTGTCATAAATCAGGTGGCCATGTATGTGTGAATTAGTTTCTGGATTCCTCTTCTGCTACACTGGTTTGCTACACTTGCACTGATAGCGTACTGTTTAATTATAGTAGCCTTCCAATAATTTTAATGTCTGATAGTGTAAATCTTGGTTCTTTGCATTTCCACATATATTTTAAGTAAACTTGTCAATTTCTGCAAAAAAAAAAAAAAGCAGCTAAAATTTTGATTGGGAATGAATTAAGTTAAAAGATCAAATTGGGGAGAATTTATATTTTTCATTATCAAGTCTTCCAGTCTATGAGAATAGTATTCTGCATGTCTTTTAGTGTTCTTTAATTTCCCTCAATAATGTTTCATAGTTTTCAATATAGAGATCTCAAACATTTTTCAATAGATTAATTCCTAGCTATTTGAGGTTTTGAAATGATATTATAAATATCTTTTTAATTATTTTAATTCACTTTTTACATTTACACACAGTAAAGTTTAAAATTTTGGTGTGCAACTGTATAAGTTTTGATAAAGTGCATATAGTTGTATAACCACCACTACGATCAAGGTATAGAATAACTCAATCATCTAAAAAAATTCCCTCATGTTGCCCTTCTGAGGTCAGCCACTTCCTCCATTCCCAGCACTTGTAAGTCACAGATCTCTGGTGTCTTTTGAAATTTTTCATTATCTATTTGTTCGAAATTGGAATATAAAAATACAATTGAATTTTGCATATTGATCTTATATTCAATAGCCTTCCTGTATTCATTTACTAACTCTACTAGTTTTTCTGTAGGTTCTTTTGGGTGTTCTATATATGCAATCATGTCCACACTGGATAATGACAGTTTTATTCCTTCATTTCCAGTTCTTAAGCTTTTTATTCCTTTTTCTTGTCTTATTGTACTGGCTAGGACTTCTAGTATAATGTTAAATAGATGTGGTGATAGTGGGCATCCCTGTCTTATTCCAGATTTCAGGAAAAAGCTTCCAATATTTTAACACTAACTATGATGCTTCCTGTAGGCACTATGTATCAGATTAAGGAAGATTCCTTCTATTCTCAGTTAAAATTTTTTTATCATAAAGGAATGTTGAATTTCAGATTATTTTTGAGGATAAAGTGAAATAATCTATGCAAAAAGCCTTATATATTGCAGATTCACATTAAATATTAGCTTATTTTTCCTTCTTCCCTATACACTCTGATTATCTTGTGCAGTTGACTCTGAATTTATAGTTCTTCTTGATCCAGTTCTATTTCAGAATATTGGGAGGAAGCCATTAAAGATATTTAATCTGTCCTGGATTTATATAGCTACTCTACAATGTGAAATAGCTAAAGAGAGCCCAGTAATTGTGTTTTCCAAGATGGTTTTATTTTATTGATTTTCGAATTCTGAATTGGTTACTAGAGCCTGAATGTGTCAAGCTACTAAACAGCTTGTGGATACAGGAGGAAGTGGACTTGTATTTCGTTTGGGGAGCTGAGGGTAGGTGTCATTTCTGTAGTGTCTAGTGGGAAAACTTGCATTTGCCAAGTACATGAAACTAATGTGATCTCTCATCTTTGAAAAACATGAAGAATTTATTTTGTAGTTCAGAGAATTTCAACAACACTATTATGTCTTCAAACCTGGGTTCAATGGATAACAGTTAAGGAGCACGTAAACTTGGGTGGGAAAAGAAATCACATTGTTATTTTCATCAACCTCTAATAGAAATTTAGTTTCTTTCTGGTATAAATGTAGGCCATGAGCCACAGTAATATTGCCTGTATGTGGACTTTATCACCAGTGGAAATCAAAGATATTTTCATATCACATTTCAGTTATGGCAGATATCACAAAGCACCTTTTATGCTCATCATTACTTCAAGATATGGCAGTTACTGAGCCACCACTAGTAACCACTTATTACTGAACACTTTTTTGAAAAAAGCACTTATATTACTGTTTCAGAAATGGAAAAAAATATTTCAACAACTCTATTTCTTTTCTTTTCTTTGACAGGTCTCGCTCTGTCACTCAGGCTGGAGTGCAGTGGCACCACCTTGGCTCACTGCAGCCTGGATTTCCTGGGCTCAGGTGATCCTCCTACCTCAGCCTCCCAAGTAGCTGGAACTACAGGTGTGCTCTACCACGCCCAGCTAATTTTTGTATTTTTTGTAGAGACGGGGATTTGCTACATTGCCCAGGCTGGTCTCAAACTCCTGAGCTGAAGATAACCTCCGCCTGGGGCAAAGATGTGGAACCAACATAGACGCCCTCTAGCAGTGAACTGGGTAAAGAAAATGTGGTACAAATACAGCATGGAATACTATGCAGCCATAAAAAGAATGAAATCATGTGTTTGTAGCAACATGAATGCAGCTGGAGGCCTTATACTAAGGAAATTAACACAGGAACAGAAAACCAAATACCACATATTTTCACTTATAAATGGGAGCTAAACACTGAGTACACATGGCCATGAAGAAGGGAACAATAGACTCTGGGGCCTACTTGAGGGTGAAGGGTGGGAAGAGAGGGTAAGGATTGAAAAACTACCTATAGGATATTATGTTGATTACCTTGGGTGACAAAACTATCTATACACCAAACCCCATGACACATAACTTACCTGCACATATACCTGTCGAACCTAAAAGTTGGAAAGCAAAAAAAGCATGTGCAATAAAATTGCACCCAAGTGGGCACATGATTGAAAGTTGGAAAACAGAATGAAAGAAGAGGAGAATATATGCCTCCTGGAAGGGTCAACTAAGCTGCCACACCAGAGGCAGGGAATTCTCATTAGAGAGGAGAGAGTGCTACTGAGTCTTCAGGTGGTGCCCTGAAAACTAAAGAGTTTCAGGTGAGAGTTACGTTGGTGACAGCAGCTGATGTAGTAAAAACTTATTGCAGACATCTTGATTGCAACTGCAAAAACAAATCTCACATGCATATTTCTCAAATCCAAAGGGGCTTGAAAGGGCTAGGCACGCCCCACCTCTGTAGGCTGAATAATGCTCCCCGCAAGGATGTTCCTGTCCAACTCCCCCCAACCTGTTAATATGTGACCTTACATGGCCAAAGGGACTTTGCAAACATGATTAAATGAAAGATTTTGGGAGGGGGAGATGACCCTGATGATGTGCGTGGGCTTGGTGTAGCCATAAAGGTCCTTCTAAGAGGGAGGCAGGAGAGCCGAGTGATTTGGGGAATGGATCACGAGTCAGGAAATGCTGGTGCCTTCTAGAGGCAAGAAAAGGGAAGGAAGCCAGGATGAGCCTCCAGAAAAGCCAGCCCTGCTGACACCATTTTTTCTTTTCTTTTTTTTTTGACAGAGTCTCACTCCATGGCCCAGGCTGGAGTGCAATGGTGCTATCTTGGCTCAAGGCAACCTCTGCTTCCTGGGCTCAAGCAATTCTCGTGCCTCAGCCTCCCGAGTAGCTGGGACCACAGGTGTGTGCCATGACGTCCAGCTAACTTTTGTATTTTTAGTAGAGACTGGGTCTTACCATGTTGGCCAGGCTGGTCTCAAACTCTGGACCTCAAGTGATCCACCCGCCTCAGCCTCCCAAAGCACTGGGATTACAGGCATAAGCCACCACACCCAGCCTCTGGCTGACATCTTAACTGTAGACTTCTGACCTCCAGAATGGGAGGAACATATATTTTAAGCCATTAAGATTGTGGTAATGTGTTACAGCAGCAAGAGGAAACTAATACAGACTGGGTGTGGTTGCTCATGCCTGTAATCCCAGCACATTGGGAGCTTGAGGCAGGAGGATAACTTAGACCAGGAGTTCGAGACAAGCCTGGCCAATGTGGCAAAACCCCATCTCTACTAAAAAAAAAAAAAAAAAAAAAAAAAATTAGCCAAGCATGGTAGCCTGTAGTCCCAGCTACATGGGAGGCTGAGGCACGAGGATCACTTGAATCTGGGAGGTGGAGGTTGCGGTGAGCAGATATCACACCACTGCACTCCAGCCTGGGTGATAGAGTGAGACTCTGTCTCAAAAAAGAAAAAAAAAAAAAAAAAAAAGGAAACGAATACAGCCTCCCACCTCCCTTCCTCTATGTACTTCTCAACATTAATCCAGAAATGGAATAGGAGACAAGGAGCTAGAGACCAATCTATCCCAGTGCTGGAGTGCTGGACATTGTCCGTCTGCCCCCTGGGGTCCCTTTGTCCCTCTGTCCTCCCTCTACCTGCTGTTTGCCCTGGGAAGCCGACCTGGATGGACCCCATTGGCAGCCTCCTTTATCCTTGCCTTTCCAAAGGGTTTGGGCAGTGGGTATGTCTGAATGAGAGCTTAGGTGTGAGCCACCGTGCCCGGCCTGAATGTATACTTAGAACATGAAAAGAAATCATAGCCAATTACACATTTTTAAAGGCTGAGCATACTATGAACATCATGAAAATTCCAAAAGTAGGATTTAAATGCCTGACACAGCTTTATACTACAGGTCAGGGACCCCAAAACTTCAGTTTTATTCACACAGAAAAAAAAAAAAAGGACAGTGATACATGAAACTGAACACGTAGTACTTGGGCAAGTAAAGAAAAAAGATTTTTAAAAATCAGGAAGTGTGAAGAGCTGATAGATGACTCTTTTCTTTGGTCATCAAGCAAAATCTTAGCCCTAACCCAGATTTGTGACCCAGGTGTCCACTGTGCAATGAGCTGGAGCTCCTGCTCAGGTTTGCCCCTGCTAAGTCAAGCTTTCCATAGGGGCTGGACGGCAAGTAGGTCAATAGTGTGCCCTTTGAGCGCTGAGAGTTTTCTTTGCCAATTGAAATGGTGGCACTGTGCAAAATAAGAGGCCCCAAGAAGTCCCTTCTTGGAGAAGAGGTCCCCTATGACTTCCACTTATGAGTTTTCTGACCTTGGGAAAACTACTTAACATCTGTGAGCTCAGTCTCCTTATCCATAAAATGGGCACAAGAATAGGATCTCCCTAAGGGTTGATGTGGAACGAAGTGTGTTAACACATGTGAAGAGATTGGCACAGCACTGCACGCGAAGCAGGGATCTCAGCTTCCTTGTACAGATGGAGAAACTGAAATCATTGAGAGAGAGGGTGAGTGAATTGCCAGCATCATAGTGCTTCTTTGGGGGCAGAAGTTGGAAAGGCGGCACAGGCATCTGTGTTCTTTTCACTGTATTGTCTCTCCTCTCAGTGGTGGGAACACACAGCTCAAGGATCTGAATGAGCAGCTTTACTGGGAGATGGTCTTCTGCCATGCACTCAGAAGATAAAAGCAAAAAGGAATAAGCCATCATTATGCAGAATTAAACTAAATTTAGACTCGTGTGTTGCAGAAGTCCCTCAAAGCCTTCCTGCTGTCATTGTAGTAATATTAATCAGGAGAGGCCCTCTGCCTAACCCACAGTTCTGCACCTCAGTAGCTTCACACAACAAACTTGCAGAGCTCGATCCTGCCACAGCTCACACAGATGATTCTGGCTGGGTCCTCTCCTGGACAGCTCACCTCCAAGAATTGTGCAGATGTTATATGTAAAGTTTTGGCACTGCAAAAGAAATGGCACTTGAATAGAAATTTTTCTTCTCAGCAAGGCAATTTGCTTCTATAGAAGGGTGCACCCTTACAGATGGAGCAATGGTGAGCACACACTTGGACAAGGGAGGGGAAGGGGTACTTATCCCTGATGCATGTGGCCCCTGCTGCTGTGTCATCCCCTTATTGGCTAGGGTTAGACCACACAGGCTAAACTAATTCTGATTGGCTAATTTAAAGAGAGTGATGGGGTGAGTGGTTTGGTGGTAAAAATGAATGAGTCAGGGTGGAGCAGGTAATCAGAATGAATGAGGTAACTGGAATCAGTCAGGGCAGAGCAGGTAATCGGAATGAGTCAGGGTGGAGCAGGTGATCTAAAAAGATTGCTTTATGAGGAAGTTAAGTTTAAAAATAGAAGGTAAAAAATTGAACATACTGACATATTGATTCATTGAAGAGAAATTTAGAACTCATATCTAATAATTCCCTCCTTTTGCATTTTCCTTACAGTTCTTTCTCTTCAAACTTTTTTAACATGTCTTGGCTTAGTTGTTCTGCTTGATTTTCCAAAAGAAGAAGCTTCTGAGGATAAGGTGGAGAATAGTTAAGGGAGGTTTTAGTAAGTGCCATATCTATGAGCCTCTGCACCAATCCACAGATGCATGGTATGACACAGCACTCAACAAGAATTAATACAACCATTATGGCTGTGAGGGAAGTAAGAATTGAGGCTATTATTCCTTTCCATTTACTGAGCCACTTTTCTAGCCATCATGTAAAGGGGTCTTTTACCCCTGAGTTGTTGGCTAACTCATTGGATAGAGCAGTCAGACCTTGGAATGCCTTTGTTATACTTCCATCAGGGGCCGTGTTGTTTGGGATGAAGGTACAACATTGAGTTTTAATCATGATGCAAACTCCTCCTCTTTCTGCTAATATCATGTCTAGGGCTATCCTATTTTCCCAAGCCATCTGGCTAGTGGCCCCTAATTGCTCAGCTATTCCTTTAACAGCATCTCTAGTGTAGTTAATAAATCACTGTTGGTTGTAGTAGGTGTAGTTTATCCAATCTACATTGTTATTAATTGCCACCCATCAAAATATTGACTCAAATCCTGCAGCTATTTGATTTTGGGCTTTAAATTGATCTGGTATTCCCCATGGGACTCCAATTGCATCTAAATAGATGTGAGAGTCAAAAGACTCATAAGCGGTTTCTCTTGCTTTACAGTGTCTTATTTTTCCTTCCTCTGGCTGGTGAAATGCCAGGGTGAAAGGGATAGCTGTAGGGAGACCCCCTGAAACTATTGCTATGGAATAAAAGATGAAATGCTCCTGATTATTTTAAATACAAAATTGCATTCAGGATTGTGTAAAGACAATGCCAGGTTGGACTGCCAGAATGAGCCAACAGCACGTGATGTGCTTCCCCCCTGAAGCGAGCCTATGAATGGACGTGCAGTCAGGGAGGTTTCACATTACCAAGATTCCTATCCCAGAAAAGCAGATGTTCATAGCTCTGGGAATGGAATGTGACCCTTGTGGAGAGCCTATAAATGGAGGCATGAGGGGTGCCTGTCCATATGGATAAGATAGGGCTATAAATGCCCTCATCTTGCCATGGCTCTTCTAGGCCTCTTTAGGGTTAAGGCATACTCCCTTCTGAGAATTTCTGGTCTAACCAGTAGTCTAGCTTCACGTCCTGTTTCTATGAATTGTTTGTAACCAGCTTTTGCTGCTACTGTTACTGCTGATTAATATCTTGCTAATCATAGGTTATGGAAAGACTGTTTCTGTTTTAAGGCTATGTTAGAAATTACTGATGCACACACTATATTGTAAATTCTTACCTTGTATACTGTACTTCTGCATACAGATGTTATGTTAAAGAATTACTTCATCCCCATGTGACTATCTCACCTCATAATCAAATGACCCTAAATGCCTCACTAACCTACCCGCACCCTCACTAAACTTGATAATAAATGCTGGTATATCCAGTGCATTGTTGGCACCGCAGGACCAGAAGGTGGTGACCCCTTGGACCCAGCTTTCGCTATGTTGTGTGTCTATTATTTCTTGAACTGCTGACCTGCCTGGGAACAAAGAAAGAGCCCCATTGCATTGCGGGCTGCTGGCCAGATCCCGCAATAGATAGCCAATTGGACTAAAGCACAAGTGCCACTCCAGTTACTCAGCACAGTGTCCAGTAAAGGTCCACCACAATACCACCACACATCCACTTGGGGATGAACAAGGGCTGACTGATTGCTAAGCTCTTGAAAATTCTTAAGCTCACTGCAACCCTTCAGGTCTCCAAGGAACGCTAAGTTTCCTCCCTGTCATGAGATACACGAAGTGAATTTAGTGTTGGGAGATGGAAGCTAGATTGCCCTTGGGGGCTGACCCACAGGGTGCTGAACTTCAGGATATAGCAGAGAGAGAGAGCTTGGCACAACTTGTTACCCCAGGTTGTAGTATCCTGGAAAAGAGCTACCATTCAGCCCAAGCCCAGTCGACTGGAGGACCATCCTAGTGGACAGGGGACAATCTGGGCCTCTGGCCTGCCATGCACACAAGGATAACAGTTGCTTTTGTTTAACGTGCAGATGGAATATTTGATCCCTTCCAACCAGGCATTTGCATCTTGGTCCTGTCTCAATTGCCAAAGTTTGTTTTAAGCCTTTAATTTCTATGATAGCTACCTTGGTTTTGTCGTGAGATGGAGGAGGAGCAGTTGTTCCATTGTGAGAGGTTTTGGAAGAAGGTTTAGAGGAAGGTGCAGGCAGCGGGGGATCAAAAAAATGCATTTCAAAGAATCCAGTAGCTCTGTCCCTGAAACCTCTGCCCCCATACCATAAAACCAGCTTAAAGAAGGGAACTGGCTTAGAAAAGGGGAAAAGCTTTGAGGGTTTGACATAACCTGTATGGGATTGCACTGGTTTAGCTGACAGTTAGGGGGGCCATCCCTTTAGTAAAATGAATGTATGGTTTTAGGAAATTACAAAAACCCATAGGGGCAGTCCATTCTTGCTCTTTAGTGGTCCACAGAACGTTGGACCAACTACAGCATAAAAGCTCCACATTGGGGGCAAGATTCCTTGTTGACATCGGGGTCTTTATCAAATTCTCCCAGGATTAAATGGTCCCAATTCACTAATGCCCAGTCTGAGGAGAGCCAGGAGGGACAGAGGTACTTTTCTGAAGTGGAAAGCTGTCTTTGACTTGGCAAGTCCCCACAGGGTATAACAAGGCAAGCATTGAATGCAATAGTTTGAGGCAAAGTTGACTTGGTTATGTTAATAACTAGATGGTCAGCAATAGAGAGAAGGAAGAAGAAAGAGTAATAGAATAGATGAAAGAGAGTTAAATTCTTCTAGCTTTAGTTTGGTAGGGTTTTCCCCTGGGACTATGGCCCACCACTCTGGAGGGGGTGGCACTTTCTTGACTTGGGTGTGATAAGTCCATCCTCTCTCTGCCGTGTGGACTGTGGTTTCAGTAGTTAGGAGCACTAAGTAGGGACCTTCCCAGGCTGGCTCGAGCTTCTCCTCTTTCCAGCTTTTGATGAAGATGTGATCCCCAGGCTGATGTTGATGCACTGGGAACTCCAAGGGTGGTGCCTGTGCTAATAGACCTTTAGTTTTAAGAGAAGAGAAAATAGAAGATAGACCAAGTATATAATTTTTGAGAAATTGATCTTTTGTTTCAAAGGTAGGAATATCAGCAGTAGAGTTCAAATAAGGCAATCCAGTAGAGCATCTCATAAGGAGAAAGACCAATATCTTTCAGTGGTGCAGTTTGAATTCTCAGCAGGGTGATAGGAAGACACTTGGTCCATGGCAATTGAGTCTCTAAGACTAATGTGGTTAAGTGGTCCTTTAAAGTCTGATTCATTCTTGGCCTGGTGCTGTGGCTTATGCCTGTAATCCCAGCACTTTGGGAGGCTGAGGTGGGTGGATCACGAGGTCAAGAGATCGAGACCACCCTGGCTAACACAGTGAAACCCGTCTCTACTAAAAATACAACAAATTAGCCAGGCATGGTGGTGGGCGCCTGTAGTCCCAGCTACTTGGGAGGCTGAGGCAGGAGAATGGCATGAACCCAGGAGGCAGAGCTTGGAGTGACCTGAGAATGTGCCACTACACTCCAGCCTGGGCTACAGAGCAACACTCCATCTCAAAAAAAAAAAAAAGTCTGATTCATTCTTTATACTCTCCCTGATGAGGGTGGGTGCCAGGGAGTATGGTATTCCCATCTAATGTCTAATGTTTGGGATAGCCTTTTAATAATGTGTGTGGTGAAATGAGTTCCAGTGTCGGAGTCAATATTTTATATTAGTGCAAACCTGGATACTATATTTTCAATTAGGGCCTTAACTACATTATTGGCTGTCACATTTGAAAAGGGGATAGCTTCGACTCAATGAGTGAGGTGGTCTATTATTGCTAGTAAATATTTTAGATGACCTATTGGAGGCATTTCTGTGTAATCAACTTGGATACTTTGGAATGGCCTTAGGCCTGGATTCCTTCCCTTGAGAGGTAATCTTTTTATAGTTTGTTTATTAGTTTTCTTACATACTAAGCAACTATCTGTAACCTGTTTGGCCAGGGTGTGAATTCCTATATAACCATAAACTCTGAGAACTTCATCACACATGGCCTGGGGCCCCCAGTGGGTCCCTTGATGTAGTTGGGATAAGATTTCCCTCATAAGGGATTTAGACAACGTTTCTCTCTGGTCTGGCAATACCCATTTTCCTACTGAATTCTCTTTAGTGCCTATTTTTATTAGTTTTTCTTTTTCAGTGGAAGAGAAAATGGGGATTATGGTAGGAGGAGGGAGGTAGGGAGTTAAGTGAAAAATACATGTTTCAGAAGACACAGTAGCATGTTTGGCTACCTCATCTGCTAGGTTATTTCCTTGACTTTCAAAAGAAAGGCTTTTCTGGTGTCTGGGAACATGGACAATAGCTATTTCTTCCAGCAACTGAAGATTGTTGAATACTTGGGTGTTAGCTCCTTGTGAACAAGGTCTTGACCTTTACTATTAATGAGACCTCATTCAGTCCAAATTTTCCCAAACATATGGGCCACTCCGAAGGCATACCTGGAATCTGTATAGATGGTTCCTTCCTGGTTCTGCAAGTACTCTAAGGCTCGGCTGAGTGCAAACAGCTCACATGTTTGAGCAGACCAACTGTTGGGCAATTTTCCTGACTATTTCTGCAAGAATTTCTCCATCAATCACTGAATACCCATTGTGTCTTTTTCTCTCAATCACCCAGGAGGAACCATTTATCAATAAGTGCTGTCCAGTCTGGAAGGGAGTTTCTCCTAAGTCTGGTTGAACCTTTGTGTGGTAATCAATTAAATCTAGACATGTGTATTCCCTCCTTAAATTTGGATTCTCTGTTAGGAAACCTGCTGGGATGAGTCAATTATCAGTGGTTAACATGAAATCATTCTTTTCTAACAGAATGGCCTCATACTGATTCTCGAGTCAGTAAGCCATCTCCCTGCTCTCTTGTTTAAGACAGTTCTAAGTTGGTGAGGCATGCTTACTGTCAGTTTTCCTCCAAAGGTTAACTTTCTACATTCCTCAACTAATATTGCTGTAGCCGTGATGGACTGGATGCACTGAGGCCATCCACAAGTGACTGGGTCTACAACCTTTGATAGGAAGGCCACGGGCTGCCGGTGGCCTCCATGTTCTTGAGTCAGCACTCCTAAAGCTACCCCACTGTCTACATTAACAAAAAGGTGGAATGGCTTTTCTAGGGAGGGTAAGGCTAAAACGGGCAGTTATGAGCTTTTCTTTCAGCTCCTCAACTTGATCAACTTCCTCAGAATTCCACAGGAGATGGTTAGCCTTCTCCTGGGCAAGTTTTTGATATAACAATTTACTGTGCAGTGCATATGAGTCAATCCATAAGTGGCAGTATCTGACTAATCCTAAAAATTTCCTGAGTTCTTGTTTAGTTTGAGGAAAGGGTAAGGACACGATTCCCTTGATTCATTCAGGCCCTATTCTTTGCTTGCCTGCACTTATTAAGTGGCCTAAATATTTAACTTCAGGCTCTACATACTGAAGCTTTCTTTTTGAGACTCATAGCCCCTCAAACTGCAGATGGTTGAGAATATGTGTAGAGAAGTCAGTCTTATATTTTCACCAGATATAAGAAGATCGTCCACGTACTGGAGAAGGCATATTTGTTCTGGGATGACAATTTTTTCTAATACTTGTTCTAAAATTTGGCTGAAAAGATTAGGGGAGTCTGTGAACCCTCTGGGTAAGACTGTCCATCAATATTCTTGTTTCCACCCTGAGTGGGGATCCTCCCACTCAAAAGCAAATATATCTTGGTTGTCTTCAGCCAGGGGACATGCCTAAAAAGCATCCTTCAAATCTATTACAGTAAACCATTGATGATTATATGGAATCTTGCTGAGAATAGTGTAAGGATTGGGGACAACGGGGTAGGTAGTCTGGACTATTTTGTTAATAGCTCTAAGGTCCTTTACTAGTTGGTATGACCTGTCTGATTTCTTGACTGGCAGTATTGGGGTGTTATAAGGGGACATACAGGGCTCAAGAAGCCCATCTTTAATAAGACCTTCAATTATAGGCTTCAACCCTATCCTACCTTCTAAGGGCATAGTGTATTGCTTCCTTCTTACTACTTCTCCAGGGCTTTAACTTGATGTGGATTGGAGGGACTCAGAGTTTCCCTTGGTTCCCGTCTTTGGACCACACATTAGGATTAATATATTTTTCATTTGCAGTGGTGAGTAGGTTTAATGAGGTGAGGAATCCTCTTGGACTGACTTGTAGACCTATGCTCAACTTTAACATTAAATCCCTTCCCAGTAAATTAGTTCCTGCTTCAGGGATTAACAAGAACTGAATATGAGCTGAGTGATCCTGGTATCTAACTTCTAAAATTTTTGCTCTAAATCCTTCCCTGTTTACCCCAGAGACTTAAAGTTCCTCTGAGGAGGAGACATTAGATGGGGGGAAACAAACAGAGGAGCGAATGGCCCCTGAATTGACTAAAAAGGTGATAAGCTCATGTTTGGGTCCCACCTCTAAATTTATCAAGGGCTCCTGGTGGGACTCAAGAAAAAAGAGACAGAGCCCCTAACTCCCCTATTCTTCCTCAAAAGTCATGAGTGGAAGGGCTTCTTTTTCCTTGCTTAATTCAGGACATCCTCTCTTGAAGGCCTGTTCTTCCACATCTATAGCACCTATCTTTCCCTTCCTCCCTCTTAGTTCTGGGATTCTTTAACCCTGCTCCCACAGACTCTTTAGGGGGCCTGGTAGATGAGGGCTTTGGTCCTCCAGATGGAGACTGGGGTCTTTTAAAGGAGGGTTTGGACCCTTTATAGTTTTTGGCTCCCTGGAAACTCTGTCTAGAAGTACCCGGATTTGGAGCCATCTGTTGGAAGGTGGATAACATAAGTTTTGTCTTTTGTTTCTGTTTTTCTTTGACCCTTCTCACATATAATTTCTGAGCTTCCCTAAGCTCACTTAGGGGACAGTCTTCCCAATTGTCTATCTTTTGTAGCTTTTTTTGAAATGTCTGGCCAACTTTTAGTGACAAATTTGAGTTTCAACATTCCTTGCCTAAGGGGATCATCCAAATTGAGGCATGCATATTGCCTCATTTGCTCTCTTAATCTGTCCAGGAATCTCAGAGGCCCTTCATCCTTTTCCTGTTGTATATCAAGTGTTTTAGAAAGATTTTGGCTTTGGGGTACTGATTCCTGAATTCCTTTTATTATTATCTCCCTTAGGTCCTGCATATTTTCCTGGTGATCTGCGTTGTTATTGTCCCACTGGGGGTCTCGGGTGGGGAATTTCTGGCCTGCAGTAGGAATGTTTTCACCAGGAGGGTGCTCACATTCCCAAACTACCATAGCAACCCTACGAATCATACTCCTTTCTTCCCCTGAAAAGAGGGTGCCCAAGATGAACATTAACTTGGCCCAAGTGTATAACTGAGGTCCTAAGAATTGGTCAATTTGGTCTGTCACTCTGTAAGGGTCATCTAGTAGTGGTTTAAGCTCCTTTTTAAAATTCTGGACTTCTGAACTGGTTAAGGGAACATTTTCAAAGCCAATGGCCCCCTACTCCTTGTGGTACCTCTTTCAAAGGGAAGAGAATTGGGACTGACCCCTTAGGTATGGAGGGAATTGGGAAATTCTGAATATCCTTTTTTTACATTGTTCTACCTCATGCTGGATTCCTTTTAGAGAGGGGTAAAAGTATTTAGGTTGGGAGGGAACAGGCTGGTGGGATAGTAATTCCCAAGAGTCAGTAAGGAGGAGGGGTAACGTGAGTAGAGGAAGGATTTGGAATGGGATATGAGGCAGCGGTAGCTGCCTGAGGGGAAGGATTGGGGATACTGAGCAGGGGAAATAGTCTAGGGGATTCCATGCACTGGAATTTTTAGGCATGAGAGCTGGCTCCTCTGACTTTTCATTTTGAGTGCCAGATTGGGTTTTTAAGGGAAAAAGGAGGGCAGGCCCTTCCCTCCAGCAAAGAGCATAGCCTAGTTCTTCTTGAGACACTGAATTTTATAATTAACATATTGGATTAGAAGCTGACACATTACATCCTCATTTGACCCAAACTTTGGCCAGAAGATTGAGAGTTTGAGGATGGGTCCCTGAGTCCAAATAAAACATCAATATTTTATCGTTTTTTTGCTTTTTCTTATGTTTAGTCCTTTCATTATCTTTCCAGTATTTTAGCATGAGACCTAGGGGGCTCTCTGGGGGGATATCTTTGCTACTATCTTTATCCTTCTTGCTCCCTATCTTGCTTGGGGTATTTCCCATATTGATGGTTTTGGGGTAAGGTTCAACTTCCCTTACTGGAAATTTCTTGTCTTTTGGGGTGAGGCTCAATTTCCCTTATTGGAAATTTCTTGCCTTTTCTACTACTGGAGGTTTTTGTGAAGTTCAATCCCCCCTAATGGAGATGTCTCATCTCTTTTTAACCTCTAAGCCACCCCAACAAAGGAGTACTTCACCGTCCCCCCCGCGACATTCTTACCTTGGTCCCAACCAACAAGGAAATACTTTACCAGCTCCTCCAGTGTCTTTTCCTCGGTCCATGTGCAGACTTTAGTGGCCATTATGGAGGATCCTTTACCCCAGGTTGCTGGCCAGTTTCTTTCCACATTGCTGAGAGCTCGGGTTATTTCTCCCACGGGGTGGGTCCTGATTTTTCACCCCTGAGGCCGTCACAAGGGGGCAGGGTGCGCCTCCTCCTGAGAGAGAAGCAGAGACCGCTCCTGGAGGGAAATGTAATCCTGGACGTATAAATTGAGAAGCTTAACAGAAGATACAAGGTCCGAATAAAAGAAGGAGAAAAATAAGTATTAAAGGACTAAGAATTGGGAGGACCCAGGACATCCAATTAGAGAGTGCCCAAGGGGGTTGAGCATAATTACTTGCTTGGTTGGTGAGTTTTTGGGAAAATACCATTAGTCCGTTTTACCTTTCCTGACCATATCCAGGCCATCACCAATCATTCTATATGACAAACGCTCCCTTTAACAACCCCACAATATTGCCCTTTACCACAAAATCTTCTGTCAGCTTAATCTCTCCCACTCTAAGTTCCCATGCTGCTCCTAATCCCCCTCGAAGCAGCCCTGAGAAACATCACCCATTATCTCTCCATAGTACCCCGAAAAATTTTCACCGCCCCAACACTTCAACACTATTTTGTTTTATTTTTCTTATTAATATAAGAAGACAGGAATGTCAGGCCTCTAAGCCCAAACCTGCACGTATACATCCAGATGGCCTGAAGCAAGTGAAGAATCACAAAAGAAGTGAAAATGGCTGCTTCCTGCCTTAACTGATGACATTCCACCACTGTGATTTGTTCCTGCCCCACCTTAACTGAGCCATTAACCTTATGAAACCTTCTCCTGGCTCAGAAGCTCCCCCACTGAGCACCTTGTGACCCCCGCCCCTGCCCGTAAGAGAAAAACCCCCTTTGACTGTAATTTTCCACTACCCACCCAAATCCTATAAAACAACTCCACCCCATCTCGCTTCGCTGACTCTCTTTTTGGACTCAGACTGCCTGCACCCAGGTGAAATAAACAGCCTTGTTGTTCACACAAAGTCTGTTTGGTGGTCTCTTCACACAGACACGCGTGACACCCAGCGCTTTGGGAGGCCAAAGCGGGTGGATCACCTGAGGTCAGGAGTTCGTGACCAGCTTGGCCAACATGGTGAAAACCCGTCTCTACTAAAATAACAAAATAAAAAATAACTAAAAATACAAAACAAATTAGCTGGCATGGTGTCACACACCTGTAGTCCTAGCTATTTGGGAGGCTGAGGCAGGAGAATTGCTTGAACCCGGGAGGCGGAGGTCGCAATGAGCTGAGATTGTGCCATTGCACTCCAGGTTGGGTGACAGAGAGAGACTCAGTCTCTCTCTCTCACACACACACACACAAATAAATCAATAAAAATAAAAATTAGATGGGCATGCATGGTGGTGCACACCTCTAGTCCCAGCTACTCCAGAGGCCGAGGTGGGAAGATTACTTGAGCCTGGGAGATGGAGGCTGCAGTGAGCCAAGATTGCACCACTGCACTCCAGCCTGGGTGACAGCATGAGACCCCATCTCAGAAAAGAAAGAAAGAAAGAAAGAAAGAATGCTTCAGGCTGGCTTCCTGACATCTAATTAAGTCTTCCCACGTGCCAGACTCATACTAGTGCTTGACACAGGCTGGTGTTCTTGAGGCAGCCAACAGTCCTATGGAGTGGGGAGTACTATTATTATCCCCATTTGACAAACTTGGAAACTGAGGCTGATTGCACATAACGTGCTCATGATCAGCATGCTGGCATTTGGCAGAGCCAGGATTCAAATTCAAGTGTTGCAAATGCAGGGTTTCTCAACCACCGTACTATCGGCTTGCTGGACTGCATAAGTCTTTGTGCATTGCAGGATGTTTGGCAATATCCCTGGCCTCTTGTCTATGACATTCTAGAACCAGCCCTCTGGCCCTTCCTGAGTGGGGACAACAAAAATGTTTCTGATATCCCCATATCTTCTGGGAGGTAAAATCTCACCTGTCTGAGAACCACTGCTCTCTCACTCAAGCTGGGAGGCGGGAGACACAGCAGATATTGCTATTATTACTGCAGATGTGGGACTTGGTTGTTAGGGAAGATTTCCAATGGTGACATCAACCTCTGACCTGACCTGGAAAGGCAAGCAAGCACAGTTTCCCAGATTTGCAAGAAAGAGGACAAAGCCTGTCTATTCATTCTCTCACTCCATAGGCATTTGCTGAGCACCTACAAAGTACCAAGCCCCAATCCGGCCTCTGGTGATAAAATGGCACAAAAAGAAAATTCCTGTCCTCCCAGACAATAAACAGACAAGTGAGGCAGGTGATGATAAAGGTCACAGGGAAAAACCAAGCAGTGGGGGGTGAGGAAGGTGGGGGATGGGGAAGATGGGGGATGGGGAAGGTGAAGGATGAGGAAGGTGGGGGATGTGGAAGGTGGGGGGTGGAAAGGGTGGGGGATGGGGAAGGTGGGGCTGGGGAAGGTGGGCGTAGGCATGCTGGCGGGAGTTAAATTTTAAATAAGATTGCCAGAGATGGCCTCATTGAGAAGGCGACATTTGAGCAGAGACCAGCAAGAGGGGAGGCATGGAGTCTAGCCGAGGTCTAGGGGAAGAATGGTGTACAGAGAATGGCTTGCCGTACAACAGCTCTGGGAGGTCCTCCACAGGCTGATGGATGGATGATAGGCTGGAGTTGAATCACAGAGTGGGGGGATGAGGTCCGAGGGCCGGTGGGAGGATTCGTGTTTATGATGTCCATTGTGACTTGGTGGCTTATCCAAGACTATTTCTAGTTAGCAGTGCCAGATTGTAAGCTGGGACTCTAGAACTTTCTTTTGTGGCTGGATCCGGCTGGATGGGCCACTTTCTTCTCTGCATGGGCCCTGTCCTAGAACCACATCCTCACCTGAGCCTGTGACTCACCTGGGCTGGGCCAGTGTTTGTGGGACCCAGGGAGGTGGGGGAGGACAGGTGTGACTTATAAGTGGAGGAGATCTGCTGGCTCTGAACCGTGTCCTGAATGGTTTACACTGCGCACAGCTTCCTCTCAGCCCGCTCTGAGCTGGAAGCAGCATGTGGGACCTGGCCCTGATCTTCCTCGCAGCAGCCTGCGTGTTCTCACTAGGGGTCACTCTGTGGGTCATTTGCAGCCATTTTTTCACTGTGCACATCCCTGCAGCGGTTGGCCACCCTGTGAAACTGAGAGTCCTCCATTGCATCTTCCAGCTGCTGTTGACATGGGTGAGTTTTGTGCTTTATGTGTCCCCTCCAGCTGACCATTAAGGAAGGCGGCAGGAAAAATCACACACCGGAAGCTTCTAGCTGAATGAACACCGGTATCATGGGGCCTGCAGTGACAGCTGATCAGACCTTCTGAAATGTGCATAATCCCTACTAGGTGGTTCTCAGCCTCTTTGGGTGTTTCTGAAGCTGGCCCTGGCTAATAGCCACAAAATTCAAAGAATGATCTGCTTTCTCAGTTAACAGAAGGAAAAAACCAGTCTGGTTCTATTCACCTGAGTGTCTCCCGCTGACTTTCTTTTTGTTGTTGTTGGTTTGTTTTATTTTTAAAATTGAGGTAAAATATGCATATAAAATTTACCATCTTTCCCATTTTTAAGTGTACCGTTCACGTGTCCATAAGTGTGTCCATATTATTCATAGCACTCACCACTCTCAGAAGCTGTGAAGATACGAATGAATTTTCCTGAGTCTCTGGGCCCCCATTGCTATCTACCTGTTAGCTACAGCCAGCAAGCCACAAAGTAAAAGGGTAGTGGATGAGTAAATTAGTGCCGGTGAGCAAAATTACAGAATGTGACTTTAAAAATATGTTGTTGCTTTTGAGAGCTAGAAAGCTGCCTAGGGAATATAGTTTGGTTCTGCTTCTGGTGTAATTTGTTAAAATACCTGTAAATGGAACTATGTAGGTGTTGCCAATACGGATTTCTTGTACTTTTTCTTGTGCCTTGACAGAAACTGAATATATAAAATATTTTTTGTAAGTTTCTTACATAACGAAAAGCAATTGCCAGTGCCTCTTCTCAAGAGACACCCTAGGTGTGTCTTCTATGCTATTCAAAATAATTTCTATGCTATTCAAAAGAATGTAGCTATTACCTAAAAGAGAAGATCCCGGGAACTCTAGGCTTCTGATCTCCAGTCAGCTTTTATAAGATGCAGTGATTGGGTCCTAGGTTTTCCTACCCTTGACGCTCAGATTCTGTAGTCCAGGCTCCCAAATACAGTGACACGATTTCCTCTTTTGCAAAGTAGGGAAAATTGCTCCTACTTCACAGCATTTTGTGGAGACTCCATGAATAACCCTCTCCAGAAGGCTTATTATAATGCCTGACACAGAGGGAGCCCTCTGTAAATAGTAGCCATTGTTACTCTTTGTTGATTCTTTTATTTTTTATGCAAAGATGTGTTATGCAACTGCTGTGTGTCCTGCGCCAGTCCTGGGCTCTAGGGCCAATGACAGGTGAGAGAGGTAAAGTTTCACAGGTCTGCCTTTAGGGAGCTTGTAGGGTCCAGGCAGTGGGCAGCGGGGAAGTGGTCTATAAAGAAGCTAACCCACAATAGAACAAGCTACAGATAAACAGCTTCCCAAAACGGAGAATGCAAGGAGGACAGCAAAACCCGTCAGGGGAGCTGAGCAGGGCTTCTCTCCTGGGGCATCTTGAGCCCCCGGGGCCACAGAACACAAGGGGGTCATGGATTTGGATCACAGAACATAAGGGGGTCATGGATTTGGGTCACAGAACACAAGGGGGTCATGGATTTGGATGGGGTCAAAATTACCCCATGTTCACAACTAACTTCCAATTGAAATTCTTTTCATGAGGAATGAAGGCAACAAACCACAGTCCTGAAAGCCAGACCTCGACTTTGTCACCAAGAGGAATCAGACATATTTGCATTGCCTATTAGATATTGCGAAAACTCATGTATTCTCCTCATTTCTTTGAAACTAGGGTAGTATCAGGCAGCAGTTAGATCTTATTACTCTATGTGCTAGTAAGGAAGCACCTATATTATTATGACATACATTTTAATATTTTGATAAGTATATTTAAATAACACTGCTTTTCTTTATAATCCCATGTGTTTATTTTATGTATTTAAAAATGTTCTGGGCTGGGTGTAGTGGCTTACACCTGTAATCCCAGCACTTTGGGAGGCTGAGGTGGGAGGACTGTTTGAGTCCAGGAGTTTGAGACCAGCCTGGGTGACATAGTGAGGCCTCTTCTCTCCAAAAAAAAAAAGAAAAAAAAAGTTCTCAAATGAGGCCTGCAGCTTTTCCCATGGCCAAAATGGCTGTGGCACAGACAAGGATTAGGAAACACTGGAAAGGATACCCAGAGAGAGAGCCCTCTTTATTTACGTATTTTTAACTCTTTTTTTTTAGCTGGAGTTTTACTCTTGTTGCCCAGGCTGGAGTGCAATGGCATGATCTCGGCTTACTGCAACCTCTGCCTCTAGGGTTCAAGAGATTCTTCTGCCTCAGCCTCTCGAGTAGCCGGGAATACAGGAGCCCACCACCACACCCGGCTAATTTTTGTATTTTCAGTAGAGACTGGGTTTCACCATGTTGGCCAGGCTGGCCTTGAACTCCTGACCTCAAGTGACCCACCAGCCTTGGCCTCCCAAAGTGCTGGGATTACAGGTATCAGCCACTGTGCCTGGCTGTATTTTCAACTCTTTATGCAAACTTTGACATATACCAAAGGGGAACAGGGTGCCCACTCTCCAGTGTCACCATCACTGACTCCTGACCTGTCTCCCTTCCCTGTGTCCCTAAATGTCTCTAACTTTTCCCTCATTTTCATTTATTTAAGAAGCCAATGGACATCATATTATTTTATCCTAAAAATTTTCAGTAGGCATTTTCAAAAGATATGAACTCCCCCTTCCTGTTTTTAAAAAATGTACCCACACTATAGTTAGCTACACAGGCTTGGGGTGGCCAGATTGGCTGAGATGGCACAGGAAGGCCTCCCTGGAAACAGATGTTGCGCCCAGGCTGAGGTGGAGCAGGGCCTCGTGGTGGAGGTGGGTGTTGCAAGTAGAGGGACCATCAAGGGTGCCCAGAAGCCTGGCTTGTAGTGGCTGCAGTGGAAGGTGTCAGGAGAGTGGGTTGAGAGGGGCTGGCTGGTGCTGTGGCCACCTGGGCCTGCATGGGAGTGGATTTTCCTGCAGGTGTCCTGAGGGAACTGAGGGCTTGAGTAGGACTGTAATCCAATCTGACTGCAGTTTCCAAAAACTCCTTTTGCCACCTGTGGAGGGCAGGTTGTGAAGGCCAGACTCCAGATGGCCTGTGAAGAAACCCATCTCCACCCATTTCTTCTCTCTCCAACAGGGGATGATATTTGAGAAGCTCAGAATCTGTTCTGTGCCCCAATTTTTCTGTTTCATGCAAGATCTGCCTCCGCTAAAGTATGACCCCGATGTTGTGGTCACGGATTTCCGCTTTGGGACAATCCCTGTGAAGCTGTACCAACCCAAGGCATCCACCTGCACTCTGAAGCCTGGCATCGTGTACTACCACGGTGGCGGGGGCGTCATGGGGAGCTTGAGTAAGAACCCTTTTCTCAGACCTCCTAAAGGGTGGTGGCACCCCTTAACATAACTTGGAAGAATGGGCATCTTCCTGGGACTTAAAGTATGCTATTATTATCAGGGAACACCAGGGCAGCTCATGGTTTGCAGATCATTGAGGGGGCAAAAATATGGCATATATTGCCCTCTTATGTATCTCCTTATTTACATAAATGTAATCCTTAGTTAAATTAACAATACTGTAATATAAGGAAGGATACTGTAAGGTAAAGATCCTGAAATGTACCCTTACTTGCATTTATACGTGTACATATGTATGTACATATAAATGTATACATGTATATATCACTATTTTACTTATAATCACCACCTCTATTTAGTTGGAAATAAGGATATTTTAAATGAAAAGAATTAAAACACAGCATTTTGTTTCACATCAGGTTTTGCTAAGACAAATTCTGGTACAGACAGACAGGAAGATTTGAGAAAAATCAATGAGAGGAAAAAGTCACTATTGAGACAATTTTACTGTCTTAGTTATTACCCCCAGGGAATTGGGGGAGAGGAAACACCTTTATTTGCTTTCAGTAGTGCTTTCTAATATGTGGAATGCCAGGGTCCCAGTGTGGGAGCCTTTGAGAATAAGGGATTTAATGCAATGGTGGTGTGGTTTGGTCTGTATGAGAATGATAGTAACAGCCAATATTTATTAAGCAATATTCATTAATATTACTAATTACATGCAGGCACTGTGAGAACCCTATATGTGGATGATCTCATTCCAACTCCAACACTCTACGACTTAGATATTTTCATTACCCCAGTTCACAGATGAGGAAATCAAGCCTCAGGAGGTTAAGAGACTTGCTAGGCACTATGTTAACTCAAGCTAGAAAGAGGCAAAGTTGAGATTTGAACTCCAGTCTGAATCCAGAGCTCACACCCTAAACCTCTGCGTTCTACAGTCAAAGAGCTTCACAGATATTTTTAATGGCTTGTAGGATGGATCGGAGGGTGGGCGTCTTAGAGAAAGTTGTTCAGGCAGTACCACGAAGGAGAATCAGTGAGAAGATTGACCGGAAGTTTGCTGGAGTAGAGGAAAACCTAGTCGGCATCGGCCCAAGTGCTGTGTCTGTAGGAAGAAGACGGCGACAATGGCTGGCAAAGGAAGCCTTCCTAGTGAATCTTAAAAACCATTTATTTTCTAGAAACCCACCATGGCATATGCTCTCGTTTGTGCAAGGAGAGTGACTCTGTGGTTCTGGCAGTTGGGTGAGTAAAGGGGAGATCCCAGGGAGCCAGCAAGGAGCAAGGTTCTGATGTGGAGAGATGGGGTGAGAAGTAGAAATGGGGGTGGGGGGTGGGGGATGGGAGCAGATGGGAGCTGGAGGAAGCCCAGAGGTGGGGATGGGCTGGGAGAAGCCAGTGAAGAGAGAAAAAGAAGGCGGCTGGGTGTGGTGGCTCACGCCTGTAATCCCAACACTTTGGGAGGCCACGGTGGGCAGAATGCTTGAGCCCAGGAGTTCAGACCAGCCTGGGCAACATAGTGAGACCCCATTTTCACAAAAAATACAAAAATTAGCCAGGTGTGGTGGCATATGTCTGTAGTCCCAGCTACTTGGGGGGCCGAGGAGGAAGAAGCACCTGAGCCTGGGAGGTTGCAGTGAGCCGTGATTGCGCCACTACACTCAGCCTGGGTGACAGAACAAGACCCTGTCTTAAAACAAACAAAACAAAACAAGAAAAAGAGAGTGAAAGAAAAATAAGGGGAGGTGAAGAGAGATGGAGAGACAGAGAATGGGGAACCCCTTCCTCTGTGCATGTGGGCCTTGGGTTTGTTTAAACAGAGGCGTTTTGTGCATTTGGAAGCTGGGTAGGAGGTGGTCTTTTTTAAGCAGTTCAGGTGCAGAGTTTCACTGCAGGAACACTTGGACAACATAGCTCTTCTTTGAGTAAAACAACCCTGCACCTCCTTCTGCTAAATGCCTGTGGTACCCCGCATCATCACTCAAACAACCCGAAATGCTGCCACGTTCACTTCCAAGTGCTCCCAAAAGGGAGGTCCCCCTGGCTGAGACCCACTGAAGAAAGTGAGAAAAACAAAAACAAAAACAAACCCATTGTCTCTCCTAACAGATCTCTGACAGTCACCGCCCAGCCTGGAGCCTCAAAGACGGCGTGGTGGGCATGGGGTCCCCTGTCCTGCTGCCTGATGCAGCATCACACACGTGGTTCCTCCTGGTTAAGTTTCCCTGTAGTTTCATTTAAAGGTACACACTTTAAAGAAATATCAGTTCTCTGCATCTCAGTGGGGGTACATCTGCCAGCTTTCTTGTGGCACAGCTACCTGAGGTGAGTAGAAAACGAAGAGATGAAGCCGGGTGCAGTGGCTCACGCCTGTAATCCCAGCACGAGGCCAAGGTGGGTGGATCACTTGAGGCCAGGAGTTCAAGACCAGCCTGGCCAACACGGTGAAACCTTGTCTCTACTAAAAATACAAAAATTAGCCAGGTGTAGTGGCATGTGCCTGTAGCCCCAGCTACTCAGGAGGCTGAGGCAGGAGAATCACTTGAACCCAGAAGGCAGAGGTTACAGTGAGCTGAGATGGCGCCACTGCACTCCAGCCTGGGTGACAGAGTGAGATTCCGTCTGGAAAAAAAAAAAAAAAAGGAAAAGAAAATGAAGAGATGAGATGAGAGAGAGACCTGGATAAACCCCTGACTTTACAGTTCTCAGCTCCAGAAGGGTTTCTACCATGGGATCATGGGATGTTGCCGGACACCTTGTCATTCTGATTGTACCAAACCAAGAGATCGTCAGTAGAACATGCTAGCAAGTCTCTGCCAGAAAGTTATTTTCTAAATCCAAGGTAGACAGGATTTTGGAGTTAAGGGCATTGCTTTCCAGGATGTCCTATTCCCGGGTGGCCTGAAATGGGGGTATGGAATGGAAACAGCTGATGGAAGTTTTATTTGTTGCTCCCATAGAGTGTTTCTTTGTCTTTTTTTTTTTTTTAATTTGTGACCAGTATTTAAAAATAGTGAACTTTCTCACAAAACCTGGATTTCTGGAATCTCTTAGCAATACCAGGTAGGCAGGGCAGCAATGGTGTTGAGTGTGCATAGCTTGTTTGGAAGAGTGCTGTGTATCTCTGGCCTCTGGTGGTACAGTCAGTCCTCAGCAATGTCGACAGCTTCTTGGAACTGTAACTTGGAGTGAAACCAATTTTACCTATTACAAAACCTAGGCTAATTGATATAAACAGAATCAAGCTCTGATGGTATAATTCTGGTCACAAAAACACCAGCTAATTTATTAAAAAATTTTTTAAAAATTTATTTTACTACTTTTGTGTTTTATAATTTTCTTTAGTAGAGATGAGGTCTTGCCATGTTGCCCAGGCTGGTCTCAAACTTCTGAGCTCAGGCAATCCTTCTTCCTCAGCTTCTCAAAGTGCTGAGGTTATAAGTGTGCGCCACTATGCCTGCCCTAAGCTTCTAAATAAAGAAAAACACCTGCTAATATTAAAAATTGAAATAAATGTGAGCTATACATATATTTTTAAAAGATTAAAAAAAGATAATTATTTACCCAATTTTTGGTGAATCAGTGAGTGATGGTGGTCATTCTTGTGGTGGGTTAAATCTAGGAATAAATGTTTACAAGGTAAAAATTGTCAGGAGTACCTCTGACTGTCTCCCAGTTCAAAACCACCCACAAATGTGGCAGCCTCATTGAGAGCTTCTGTACTGCATCATTTATTTTTGTGTAGATGTATGATTATTGTAAACTTTATGCACTTTTTTGTTTTTGAGATGGGATCTCACCCTGTCACCTAGGCTGGAGTACAGTGGTGCGATCTCAGCTCACTGCAACCTCTGCCTCCTGGGCTCAAGTGATTCTTGTGCCTCAGTCTCCTGAGTAGCTGGGACCACAGACACACACCACCACGCCTGGCTAATTTTTTGTATTTTTGGTAGAGGCAGGGTTTCACCTTGTTGCCCAGGCTGGTTTTGAACTCCTGAGCTCAGGCAATTCATCTGCCTTGGCCTCCCAAAGTGCTGGGATTACAGGCTTGAGCCACTGTGCTTGGCTGACTTTATAATGTTTTTTTTTGAGACAGAGTTTCACTCTTGTTGCCCAGGTTGGAGTGCAAGAGCGCGATCTCGGCTCACCACAACTTCTGCCTCCTGGGTTCAAGGGATTCTTCTGCCTCAGCCTTCCTGAGTAGCTGGGATTACAGGCATGCACCACCACGCCCGGTTAATTTTGTATTTTTAGTAGAGACGGGGTTTCTCCATGTTGGTCAGGCTGGTCTTGAACTCCTGACCTCAGGTGATCCACCTGCCTCGGCCTCCCAAAGTGCTGGGATTACAGGCATGAGCCACTGCACCCGGTTGGCTTTATGCATTTTTATTTTGCAATAATTTATATCCCTTCATGTATTCCTTTTCCAACTCACTTATTCTAGTTCAGGGTCGTGGGTGGCTGGATCCTATCCCTGCAGCTCAGGGAACAAGGCAGGAACCAACCCTGGACAGGACACCCACCTATTGCAGGGCACACTCACACCTACACCCACATTCACTTGGACCGGGACAATTTAGACATGCTCATGAATGTAACATACACATCTTTGGGATGTGGGAGGAAACTGGAGGACTGGGAGAAAACCCACACAGACATGAGGAGAATGTGCAAACTCCACAGAAACAGTAGTAGCCCAGGCTGGCATCGTTTTTCTTTCTTTCATCAATATAATGAAACAATGTTGAATGAAATGACATTATTTGAGACCCTGCTTTTTTTTTCTTCTTTGAGACAGGGTCTCACTCTGTCACCCAGGCTGGAGTGCAGTGGCATGATCACAGCTCACTGCAGCCTCAACCTCCCAGGCCCAAGTGATCCACCTGCCTCACCCTCCTGAGTAGCTGGGACTACATGTATCCACCACCATGCCCAGCTAATTTTTTATACTCTTTGTAGAGGTGGGGTCTCGCCATGTTGCCCAGGCTGGGTTTGAACTCTTGGACTCAAGGGATCGGCCCATCTCAGCCTCCCAAAGTGCTGAAATTAAAGGCATGAGCCACCGGCCTGGCCAACCTGCTGTATTTAAGTCTACAAGATCTCCCTTAACAAAATTTGTAGGTATGGCATGATTAATTAAAAACCCAAGCAGGCCTTGAAGTTGCTCATACAAGAATCATAAAACAGGAAGCAGGAGCAGGTGAGTCAGGGAAGCAACATGAGGCAGGTTCAGGAAGATGGGGCTAGTGTGGGTGATATTTACATTGTTGGCCAATTGGTGGATGTCTCGTGACACAGGTCCCCTATTAGGGCATTGAGACAGTAGGAATGGCACCTGCCTAGGTATGTGGGCTTTATGTGTCTCATCTCATTTAAGCCTCACACCTAACTTTAACTGCTCAAGTTTCACAAAGGGAAGTGAATGGACTAATTTGGGCTAAAAGATGCTAGACGCTGATATTTTGGATCTGCCGGGGCGTTATCAACTGTGTTTCTTGATTCCTTTTTAGTTACCGCAAGTTACCTAAGCATAAGTTTCCAGTGCCAGTAAGAGACTGCTTGGTGGCCACCATCCACTTCCTGAAGTCCCTGGATGCATATGGAGTGGATCCAGCCCGGGTTGTGGTCTGCGGTGACAGTTTCGGAGGGGCAATAGCCGCAGTGGTTTGTCAACAACTTGTGGACAGGCCAGATCTGCCCCGGATCCGGGCTCAGATCCTGATCTACGCCGTTCTCCAAGTCCTGGATTTACAAACTCCTTCGTTTCAACAGAGGAAAAACATCCCACTGCTCACCTGGAGTTTCATCTGCTACTGTTTTTTTCAAAACCTGGATTTCAGCTCCTCCTGGCAAGAGGTCATCATGAAAGGTGCCCATTTGCCTGCTGAAGTCTGGGAAAAGTACAGAAAGTGGTTGGGCCCAGAAAACATCCCTGAGAGGTTTAAGAAGAGGGGTTACCGACTGAAGCCCCATGAGCCCATGAATGAAGCTGCTTACTTGGAAGTAAGTGTTGTCCTGGATGTGATGTGCTCGCCCCTGATTGCAGAAGATGATATAGTGTCTCAGCTCCCGGAAACCTGCATCGTGAGCTGTGAGTATGATGCTCTCCTGGACAATTCACTGTTGTACAAGAAAAGGCTGGAAGACCTGGGAGTGCCCGTGACCTGGCACCATATGGAGGATGGTTTCCATGGAGTGCTCAGCACCATTGACATGAGCTTCTTGCACTTTCCCTGCTCCATGAGAATTCTGAGTGCATTAGTTCAATTTGTAAAGGGACTGTGACCATCTTTCTTCTCTGCTGGTACTGCGGTGTGGATTCCACTGGCATCCAGCCTCCCACAGGGCTCTCTGTTGCTGATTTAGGTGGTGCATAGTGGGGCTAGGGAGGGGGTAGAGGTTGCTGTCACCTTTCTGGTCCAGGTTCTAGAACCACACAATGCATGCTCCTGATGTCCAGAGGACGTGGTAGAAAAGACAGGTTTGGAGGTGGGAGTGTGGCTGTCTCTATTCTCTGTTGAGAAAACCTGGGCTGACAATATTCAGTGGCCATTTGTGGGAGTGAATCAGCCGGTAAGAGCTGTTCTCAGCCTCCCTAAGGGGCAGTTCAGGCTCCCAGATTGATCCAGACTGTGTGTGACTTTCGTCCATTTGACTGGACTTTGGAATAGCACAAGGGCATCACGTACCTCACGAGGCTTTCCCAATGTGGCTCAGAGGCAGGAGCTCTGATGCTTTAGGCTGCTGTGAGGTGGTGGTGGTGGTGGAGAAACTGGCTTCACCCACCTACTCTTCTGTGAACAGTAGTGACTTTTCCCGCTGTTTCTCAGCCTCTGGGATCAGAGTCTTCACTGTCTGGGCTGGAAACTTTAAGATAGAATGGATAGAGCTTCCACAGTGGTTGGCATCTAGTGGTGGATGAAGACAGCCTGCAGCTGCCCGACTTGGGGAGCTCTGGAGCTCCTGGAATCAAAGCTTGTCTTCCAACCAGAAGCCCCAAGGCAATGTTCTAAGAATTTGAGAAGAGAAGTTGGGAGGGAAGTGGGGTCCTGAGTTAGAGACCCATGAAGGCTGAGTCTAACCAGATAACCCTGTCCACAGTGCAAAGTCAAGACAGCCAAAGGAACAGAAGATGTATTTGTGAAAACTATTTCTTTTTTAAGACATGGAACCAACTCAAATTGGCCTCTATTAGAAAGACAATAGATTGGCTTAGGTAGGGATGCATGCTAGGCATACATCAGGCAAGGTTTGATCCAGGAACTCACACAGTGCCATCAGCTGTCCTGTCTTCTCTGCTCTGCTCTTCTCTCTTCTGTGTTAATGCCAACTTCTCCTCTTCATACGGTGGCACTGAGCAGCTTCATGCCTACCTTCCTCCAGGGTCAAGTTCATTATCATGGACTTGCCTCATTCTCAGCAGTCCCAGAAAAAAGCCTAATTGCAACTTGATGGCTTTGTTGGCTTTCTGAGCAATGTGTCCAGTTGCCACAGTGAAGGGAATGGAATAATCTAACTCACCATTCCCAAGTCCTATGCCTTCCTGAGAGTGGGGGGTGGAGTCAATTCACCTTGGTGCTTGGACTAAGCATGAGGTGGTGAGTGACAACGTTCCTAATTGAAGGGTAGGGTAAATGGTTGTTGGGTGGACACCAACACTTATTCTACTACAGAAGCTAAATTGAACCCTCAGGCAGGGTACGTGAAAGTGGCAAGAGATGTCAAGACCACTGGGCAAGTTGGCCAGTTGTTCCTTAGGAATGAAAATTCTTTTGAAAGGAATGGCCAGGGTCCTCTGCTGGCCCCACTTGGTCTTCTGGAGGCTCTGATCTTGGTTGGTTAGTGGTCTTTACAGGCCAAGGTCAAGGCCATTGCACAAAAAACCCTGTGCATGCCCTTAACGTGCTTTCAGTTGAATATTTGGGCTGAACTATGAGGCGGAGAGGAATCCCATTGGGTGGCTCCTTGCTGCATTCGCAGTTGACCAGCATGGGGTTTGTTGGAGAAATAGGAACCATCCCCTGAAAACACACACTATGGTAGCCACTCAACTGTTGAAAGGCACTGGAGTCCAATGGGTGAGGCCGCCTCTGAGACAAGCCTCTGAGTTGCGGCTGGGAGAGGCTCCCTCCTTGGAGTGTTGCTTTTTTTGTTTCACCCCTGCCTCTGGAGATGGGCAGAGGAACATGAGCTGACCTTCTGGGAAGTTAGGTTGGTGAGGAGTTGCTGAGGCACTGCAGGGCCATGCCCAGTAGAGAGGAATGTATAACATTTTAAGAGGCTGAGAGCACCCCTTGTTGGGCGCATGCCCGTGGCAGCTTCCTTCTGCAGGTCATGGGAGAAATCAAGCACTTTCACCTAATGGCTAGATGATTGATTTTGGGACGAAATTCTCCACTCCTCTCCTTTACCACATCACCACTATCCTTCCTGCAATACATCCATGAGACTCACTGAGTGGAAAAGGAATAGGAATGAATGTTCACCCAGGGCCAGCTACATGCTAGGCACTGTACTGGACCATTTAAATTTGCCACCTCTTATGTTCCTCACATTAATCTTACAGAGTAGGTACAGACATACCTATGGATATTGCAGATTCAGTTCCAGACCACAGCAATAAAGCAAGTCACATGAATTTTTTGCTTTCCTTAGTGCATGTAAAAGTTACATTTCCACTATATTATAGTTTATTAAGTGTGCAATAGCATTATGTCTTTAAAAAGCATGTACATACCTTAATTTAAAAATACCTTGTTGCTGAAAAATGCTAACAATCATCTGAGCCTTCAGTGATTGCAGTAGCCTGGGCTACTATTTTCTATGTGGGGTTTGTACATTCTGCCCATGTCTGCGTGGGTTTTCTCTGAGTTCTCCAGCTTCCTCCCACATTCCAAAGATGTGTATGTTACATTCATGGGAATGTCTAAATTGTCGTAATCTTTTTGCTGGTTGATGGTCTTGCCTTGATGTTGATGCTGCAGGTGGTGGTTGCTGAAGGTGGGGGAGGCTGTGGCAATTTCTTAAAATAAAATAAGACGACAGTGGATTTGCCACATCAATGGACTCTTCCTTTCATCAAAGATTTCTCTGTAGCAGATGATGCTGTTCTATAGCATTTTACCCACAGTAGAATTTCTTTCAAAACTGGAGGTGGTCCTCTCAAACCCTATGCTACTTTATCGACGAAGTTTATGTAGTATTCTAGATCTTTTGTTGTCATTTCAACAGTGTTCATGGCATTTTCACTCAGAGTAGATTCCATCTCAAGAAACCACGATTTTTGCTTATTTGTAGGAAGCAAATCCTCATCTGGCCAACTTATTCATGAGATTGAAGCAATTCAGTCATATTTTCAGGCTCCACTCCCAATTCTAGTTCTCTTGTTATTTCCACCACATCTGCAGTTACATCTTCCACTGAAGTCATGAACCCCTCAAAGTCATCCATAAGGGTTGGAATTAACTTCTTCCAAACTGTTAATGATGTTATTTTGACCACCTCCCATAAATCATGACTGTTCCTCATGGCATCTGGAATGGTGAATTCTTTTTAGAAGTTTTCCAGTTTACTTTGCTGAGGTCCATAAGAGGACTCACTGTCTATGACAACTATAGCCTTACAAATTGTATTTCTTAAATAATTGGACTTGAAAGTCAAAATACTCCTTGATCCACAGGCTGCAGAAGGGATGTTGTGTCAGCAGGCATGAACACTACATTAACCTTGTACATCTTCATCAGAGTTCTTGGGTTATCAAGTGTCTTGTAAATAAGCAGTAATATTTTCAAAGAAATCTTTTATTCTGAGCAGTAGGTCTCAACAGTGGGCTTAAAATATCTAGTAAACCATGCTGTAAATAGATGTGCTGGCACCCAGGCTTCTTTGTTCCGTTTATAGAGCACAGGGAGGCTAGATTTAGCATAATTTTTCAGGGCCCATTCTTGGAATGGAAATGAGCATTGGCTTCAACTTAAAGTCACCAGCTGCATTAGCTCCTAACAAGAGAGTCAGCCTGTTCTTTGAAGCTTTGAAGGCAGGCATTGACTTCTTCTCTCTAGCTATGCAATCCCTAGATGGCATCTTCTTCCCATAGAAGGCTGTTTCATCTACAATGAAAATCTTTTGTTTCATGTAATCACCTTCATCAATCATCTTAGCTGAGTCTCCTGGATACCTTGCTGCAGCTTCCCCATCAGCTCTGCTTCACCTTGCACTTTTATGATTATGTTATGGAGACAACTTCTTTCTTTCAACCTCTTGAACCAAACCCTGGCTAGCTTCCTCACTTCCCCCTCAGCCTTCATGGAATGAAAGAGTTAGGCTCTTCTTCTGGATTAGGCTTTGGTTTACAGGAATGCTGTGGCTGGTTTGATCTCCTATTCAGATCATTACATTTTCCTGCATGTCAGCAATAAGGCTGTTTTTCTTTCTTATTTATCATGTTTCTCTGGAGTAGCACTTTTAATTTCCTTCAAGAACATTTCCGTTGCATTCACAAGTTGGGTAACTGGTGTAAGTGATAGAGCTTTTGGCCTGTCTCAGCTTTTGACATACCTTCCTCACTAAGTTTAATCATTTCTAGCTTTTGATTTCAAGTGAGAAATGTGTGACTCTTCCTTTCACCTGAACATTTAGAGTTCCTTGTAGGGTTATTAATTAGCCAAATTTCAATATTGTTGAAATCTCAGGGAATAGGGAGGCCCTAAGGGAGGGAGAGAGATGGGAGGGTGTCAGTCAGTGGAGCAGTCAGAACACACAATATTTATTAAGTTCACTGTCTTATATGGGTGTGGTTCGTGGCACCAAAACAATTACAGTAGTAACACCAAGATTACTGACCACAAGCCAGGCATGGTGGTGCATGCTGTGGCCCCAGCCACTCAGGAGACTGAGTTGGGAGGATTGCTTGAACCCAGGAATTTGAATACAGCCTCTGCAACATAGTGAGACGCCTGTCTCTAAAATTTTCTTTTTTAAATTTAAGAAAGGAAACAAGGCCAGGGGCAGTGGCTCACTCCTGTAATCCCTCCTAGCGCTATCCCTCCCCTTGTCCCCCACTCCCCAACAGGCCCTGGTGTGTGATGTTCCCCTCTCTGTGTCCATGTATTCTCATTGTTCAACTCCCACTTATGAGTGAGAAATGCGGTGTTTGGTTTTCTGTTCCTGTGTTAGTTTGCTCAGAATGATGGTTTCTAGCTTCATCCATGTCCCTGCAAAGGACATGAACTTATCTTTTTTATGGCTGCATAGTATTCTATGGTGTATATGTGCCACATTTTCTTTATCCAGTCTATCACTGATGGGCATCTGGGTTGGTTCCAAGTCTTTGCTATTGTAAATAGTGCTGCAATAAACATATGTGTCCATGTGTCTTTATAGTAGAATGATTTATAATCCTTTAGGTATATGCCCAGTAATGGGATTGCTGGATCACATGGTATTTCTGGTTCTAGATCCTTGAGGAATCGCCACACTGTCTTCCACAATGGTTGAACTAATTTACACTCCCACCAACAGTGTAAAAGTGTTCCTATTTCTCCATATCCTCTCCAGCATCTGTTGTTACTTGACTTTTTAATAATTGCCATTCTAACCGGCATGAGATGGTATCTCATTGTGGTTTTGATTTGCATTTCTCTAATGACCAGTGATGGTGAGCTTTTTTTCATGTTTGTTGGCCACATAATGTTTTCTTTTGAGAAGTGTCTGTTCATATCCTTCACCCACTTTTTGATGGGGTTGTTTGTTTTTTTCTTGTAAATCTGTTTAAGTTCCTTGTGGAGTGTGGATATTAGACCTTTGTCAGATGGAGAGATTGCAAATTTTTCTCGCATTCTGTAGGTTGCCTGTTCACTCTGATGATAGTTTCTTTTGCTGAGCAGAAGCTCTTTAGTTTAATTAGATCCCATTTGTCAATTTTGGCTTTTGTTGCAATTGCTTTTGGTATTTTAGTCATGAAGTCTTTGCCCATGCCTGTGTCCTGAATGGTATTGCCTAGGTTTTCTTCTAGGGTTTTTATGGTTTTAGGTCTTATGTTTAAGTCTTTAATTCATCTTGAGTTAATTTTTGTATAAGGTGTAAGGAAGGGGTCCCGTTTCAGTTTTCTGCATATGGCTAGCCAGCTTCCCCAACACCATTGATTAAATAGGGAATCCTTTCCCCGTTGCTTGTGTTTGTCAGGTTTGTCAAAGATCAGATGGTTGTAGACATGTGGTGTTATTGCTGAGGCCTCTGTTCTGTTCCATTGGTCTTCATATCTGTTTTGGTACCAGTATCATGCTGTTTTGGTTGTTGTAGCCTTGTAGTATAGTTTGAAGTCAGATAGCATCATGCCTCCAGCTTTGTTCTTTTTGCTTAGGATTGTCTTGGATATACGGGCTCCTTTTTGGTTCCATATGAAATTTAAAGTAGTTTTTTTCTAATGCTGTGAAGGAAGTCAATGGTAGCTTGATGGGAATAGCATTGAATCTATACATTACTTGGGGCAGTATGGCCATTTTCACAATATTGATTCTTCCTATCCATGAGCATGGAATGTTTTCCATTTGTTTGTGCCCTCTCTTATTTCCTTGAGCAGTCCTTTGTAGTTCTCCTTGAAAAAATCCTCAGGTCCCTTGTAAGTTGTGTTCCTAGGTATTTTATTCTCTTTGTAGCAATTGTGAATGGGAGTTCACTCATGATTTGAGTCTCTGTTTGTCTATTGTTGGTGTATAGGAATGACTGTGCTTTTGCACATTGATTTTGTATCCGGAGACTTTGCTGAAGTTGCTTATCAGCTTAAGGAGATTTTGGTCTGAGATGATGGGGTTTTCTAATTATACAATTATGTCATCTGCAAACAGAGACAATTTGACTTCCTCTCTTCCTGTTTGAATGCCATTTATTTCTTTCTCTTGCCTGATTGCCCTGGCCAGAACTTCCAATACTATGTTGAATAGGAGTGGAGAGAGGGGGCATCCTTGTCCTGTGTTGGTTTTTAAAAGGAATACTTCTAGCTTTTGCCCATTCAGTATGATATTGGCTATGGGTTTGTCATAAGTAGCTCATCATTTTGAGATATGTTCCATCAATATCTAGTTTATTGAGTGTTTTTAGCATGAAGAGGTGTTTAATTTTATTGAAGGCCTTTTCTGCATCTAGTGAGATAATTATGTGGTTTTTGTCTTTGGTTCTGTTTATGTGATGGATTATGTTTATTGATTTGCATATGTTGAACCAGTCTTGCATGCCAGGGATGAAGCTGACTTGATCATGGTGGATAAGCTTTTTGATGTGCTGCTGGATTCAGTTTGCCAGTATTTTATTGAGGATTTTCACATCGATGTTCATCAGGGATATTAGTCTGAACTTTTCTTTTTTTGTTGTGTCTCTGCCAGGTTTTGGTATCAGGATGATGCTGGCCTCATAAAATGAGTTAGGGAGGAGTCCCTCTTTTTGTACTGTTTGGAATAGTTTCAGAAGGAATGGTACCAGCTGCTCTTTGTACCTCTTTTAGAATTTGGCTGTGAATCTGTCTGGTCCTGGGCTTTTTTTTTTTTTTGGTTGGTAGGCTATTAATTACTGCCTCAATTTCAGAACTTTTTATTGTTCTATTCAGGGATTTGACTTCTTCCTGGTTTAGTCTTGGGAGGGTGTATGTGTCCAGAATTTATCCTTTTCTTCTAGATTTTCTAGTTTATTTAAGTAGAGGTGTTTATAGTGTTCTCAGATGGTAGTTTGTATTTATGTGGAATCAGTGGTAATATCTACTTTATCATTTTTTATTGTGTCTATTTGATTCTTCTCTCTTTTCTTCTTGATTAGTCTGGCTAGCAGTCTATTTTTTTCATCTTTTCAAAAAATCAGCTCCTGGATTCATTGATTTTTTGAAGGGTTTTTTTATGTCTCTATGTCCTTCAGGTCTACTCTGATCTTAGTTATTTCTTGTCTTCTGCTAGCTTTTGAATTTGTTTGCTCTTGCTTCTCTAGTTCTTTTAATTGTGATGTTACAGTGTTGATTTTAGATCTTTCCCCCTTTCTCCTGTGGGCATTTAGTGCTATAAATTTCCCTCTAAACACTGCTTTCAGGTGTGTCCCAGAGATTCTTGTACATTGAGTCTTTGTTTTCATTGGTTTCAATGAACTTATTTATTTCTGCCTTAATTTCATTATTTACCCAGTAGTCATTCAGGAGCAGATTGTTTAGTTTCCATGTAGTTGTGTGGTTTTGAGTGAATTTCTTAATCTTGAGTTCTAATTTGATTGCACTGTGGTCTGAGAGACTGTTTGTTATGATTTCTGTTCTTTTGCATTTGCTGAGGAGTGTTTTACTTCCAATTATATGGTCAATTTTAGAATAAGTGCTATGTGGTGCTGAGAAGAGTGTATATTCTGCTGATTTGGGGTGGAGAGTTCTGTAGATGTCTATTAGGTCTGCCAGAGCTGAGTTCAAGTCCTGAATATCCTTGTTAATTTTCTGTCTCATTGATCTGTCTAATATTGACAGTGGGGTGTTAAAGTCTCCCACTATTATTGTGTGGGAGTGAGTTTTCACTCAATAGTATATCTAAGAAATTCAGCCGGATAAAAATAGATTTACCTCACTCTTTTTAGCTATTGAATAGTATTCTGTAGTTTGGCAATATTATACTTTTTAGCCATTCCCTACTGTTGGACACATTTGGTCTGTTTTTCAGTTTCTCAATGTGACAAACAAATTTGTAGTGAGCATTTCTGCACACATCTCCTTCTGCACATGTGATTCTCTGTGATAGATCCAAGAACTGTTAGCAGGGCACAACTTAAATGTTGATAAATACTAACAAGATGCTTGTTTCATTTTCTTTTATCATCAGATCTCAGTTGGGAGGGAAGTAGTCACATTGTAACAACCAATCCCTAAAGCAAAAAGAAAACTGATGGGTTTGATAATTGTAGGATGGGAAGTAGTTGGTACGGTATATCTGTATTTTAAAAGGAAAGTTCCTTGACTCAAACCATTAGTGGGTTTTTGCCTCAAATATCCTTGCCTCCATTTAACAAAGCAAAAGTTGTCAGAGTCAGCAAACTGGTTCCTAGTTATGCAGACTGCCAAAGCTTGTTTGGTTCCCTGACAAGAGCACCGCTGCTCCAACATGGCAGCTGGCTGTCTTGCAAATTGCTGTACAAGGTTAAATCAGATAAGGCAGTGCCTGGGGTTCGGTTTTAAAGCATTTCTAGTCATAGTAAAAACACTCAATGCTCTATCTCCATTACTATGAAATAATTCCCTGGCTGTCATCACTAAAGAACCGAGGAGTTTTAATTTTATGTGGAAGAGATAAATTTTGGACTTGTTGCTGCTGCATTCCCAAGGCCCCTCCAGGAGGTAGAATGATGCAGAACACGTGATCTGGAGCCAATCAGAGACCCAACATTTAACCTCCCAGCCCCTCAGTTTTCTTGCCTTGAAATGGGGATCATCATATCTAATGGGTTGTTCATGCTGACTTAATGAAAGTTGTGATTAGGTATATGCTGCTTGTTAGACTCAATTGTAGGGGGTAGGGAGTGCTGTTGACTGGACTCACAGCAAAGCCCTTGGTGGGGTTAAGAAGTTAGTCTCATATGCAGGAATTCTCTATTCAAAGAGAATCTAGAATGACTGCCCTTGGGATTCTTCTGCCCCAAATTTTCAAATACACTCTGCTAATGAAGGAAAAGGAATAAATTTTGTTACTAGAGTAAACTTGGTTTAGGCACAAAGAGAAGAAAGAATTGACAATTTTTTTGACCTTTTCTATGTGACAAATATTTTACCGGGTGCTTTTAGGTGACATCTCATTGAATCCTCATCATGTTATGAAGCATATAATATGTCTTCCTAATTCATAGGTCAGGAAACCAAGGTTGACATGGCCAGGAAACTTGCTCAAAGTTTCTTGGTAAGTGGTATAACTGGAATTGGAAGCCAAGTTGGTCTGAGTTCCAAATCCACCACCCTACAACCATTCGGTTCCCATTGCAATAACCTGAAACTGATTTGCCATCTTTAAGAAGTATTTCTAGGTCATAGTGGACGAGGAGTGAAGAAGTCAATTCATTATTCACTCCTTGGGTCCCACTTTAGACTTTGCATTTCCGGTAAGCCTTCCTACTCCAGTCAGGTTTATAGTCTTCTCCTTCTGGCTTGCATAGCATACTGTAGTTCCTTTATCATAGTTCTGAGCACATTGCATTGTGATTATACAGTGACTGAAAATGTGAATGAGATTGGATTAAAGTGTTCCATAATCCAATCCATACATTGGATTAAAGTGGTGCCCAATTTCTAATGTTCACAGGTGCTTGGAAAAGCAAATGGCAATCATCTCTGGAGGAAGGAAACATTCTAGGCTTTACATTGTTTTTGCAAAGAATTTTTAAGATACCAGCTACATGAGAAGAAAAGAGCTAGAAGTAAGAACCCACAGAAACAAGAGTAAAAATAAGAAAGGAAAAGAAAAATCCAAATTCTGTAAAAGAGGTCTGCTTACTATGCTGAAGGAGATAAAAATCTAAATTTGAAATTTGAGGAAGTTGAAACTGGTAATTTAAAAGTTCAGGAGGCAAAACGAAATTTAAAAAATTAAAATGGAAAAAGTAACATAGCATTAATACACACACACACACACACACACACACACACACACACACACACGTATATATAGGAAACAAATAGAAATTCCAGAACTGAAGAATACAGTAAACAAAATAAAAATTCAACAGATAGACTTGTCAAAAGAAAAACTTCAGCCAAGTTAAACTTAAAGGAGTTTAATTGAGCAGTGAATGATTCACAAATTGGGCAGCCCTCATAATCATAGCAGATTCAGAGGTGCCTTGTGGTGAGAACAAATTTATAGACAAAAAAACAAAAAACAAAAAACGGGGGGGATGTTTCATACAGAAATTGGAGGTGAGGTACAGAAACAGCTGGATTGGTTACAGGTTGGCTTTTGCCTTATTTGAACACAGTTTGAACACTCAGCAGCCTGTGGATGGCTGAAATATGGCTTCTGGGAATGGCCAAGACCCAGCTGTTGTTACAGGTGCATACTCCTACGTTAGGTTTTCAGTCTTGTCTGCCTATTAAGCTAGGTTACGATTTGTCCGCAAGGACTCAAATAGAGAAGTACAGAGTCCTCCTCAGGCCATATTTAGTTTGCTTTAACAGGCTTGATTTCACCTTAGACACACCTGAAGAAAAGTTATGTAAACTGGAATCTAGGTCGGAAGAAACTATAAGAAATCAAGCATGAAGAGACAAAAGGATAGAAAATACAGAAGAGGGGACCAGAAGCATTGAGGATTCAGTGATAAGAAAGAACAAATATGTAATTGTTGTCCTAAAAGGAGAGTGGAAAGAAAGGAGGCAGCAGCCATATTTGAACAGATAATAGCTGAGAATTTCCTAAAATGATTGAAAGACATTTACCCATAAATCCAAGAAGCATATTGCAAGCAGTGTAAAGCAATCCACTCCTACCTAGATACATCAGAATAATGCTGCAGGAAACCAAAGATAGAGAGAAAATCTTAAAAACAAAACAAAACAAAATAATCGCTCAGATACCTTAAAAGAATTAATAAACTGACACTTGTTTTCTCAGAAGCAACAATGACAGTCAGGAAACAGTGGAAAAATATATTCCACGTGTGAAGAAAAGTAACTGCCAAACTGGAATTCTACCATCACCGAAAATATCCTTCAGAATCAAAGTGAAATAAAGATGTTTTCAGATAAATAGAAACTGAGGAAGTTTGCCACTGGCAGAACTCCTTTAAAGGAAATTCTAAAGGGTTCTTCAGGAAAAAGGGAAATGATCACAGATGGGAGGTCAGAGATGCAGAATGGAATAAAAAATAACGCAAATGGCAAATATGTGGGCAAATCTAAGTAAATGCTAACTATAAAATGATAATAATAATAACTCATGTAATATAAAATATGTAGGAGAGAGAATTAAAGTACATAATAGCATATAGATCTGGAAGGGACCAAATAGAGTTAAATTGTTCTAAGGTCCTTGAGTTTTCTGGGAGGAGGGTAAAAGTATCAACCAAGATTAGACTTTGCTAAGTCATGAGTGCATGGTAATTTCTTTGGTAAACACTAAAGTAATAGAAAATAGTTTAGTCCACTATGGGAGGCAGAAAAATAATAGTTAAGGGAATTTATATCCTTAAAACAACAATTAAGGGAATTTATAGTCTTAAAAGCATATAGAAGAAAGGAATAAAGGCTGAAAATTAATGAATTAAACATCCATCTCAAAAAACTAGAAAACTGATAGTAAAACAAATCCAAAGAAAATATAAGGAAGATAATGAAAAAAATAAAGTTTTTAAAAGTATTTTTAGACTTACTTTTATTTTTTAAATTATTTTTTATATCTTTAAAGGAAAATTTCTAAAATAAAACAATCACACAATAGAGATGATCAACCATGCCATGTTTTGGCTCTTGGAAAAGACGGATAAAATTGGTAATATCTGGTGAGACCAATAAAGTAAAAGAGAAAAGGCATAAATAGTAAATATTAGGCATAAAGGGAACTTTAATACAGGCCCTAGAGATATAAAAAGATAATAAGAAGACATTATGAGCAACATATGTCAAAAATTTTGAAAATTTAGGTGCAACATGTAAATTCCTAGAAAAATACAACTTACCAAAACTGGGAAAGGAAACAGAAAACCTACGTAGTTTTGTACCTAATAAATATAGTGAATCTAAAATAGAAAAGCCTTCCAACAAAAACAAGACCAAACAGAAACCTCTTGGCCCAGATGGCTTTATTTATGTAATATTCAAGGAAGAAGTAACACTCAGCCACACACACACACAAAACCTGATTTAAAAACGAGCAAAGGCAAAGAACTAAAAATAGAATTACAGTTAGACCTAACAATCGCATTACTAAGTATTTACCCAAAGGAAAATAAACCCTTCTACCAAAAAGACACCTATACCTGTATGTTTATTGCGGCACTATCTACAACAGCAAAGACATGGAATCAACCCAGGTGCCCCTCAATGGTGTGGCTTGGATAAAGGAAATGTGGTACAGGCTGGGTGCAGGGGCACACGCCTGTAATCCCAGCACTTTGGGAGGCCAAGGCGGGCAGATCACTTGAGCCTAGGAGCTCGAGACCAACCTGGACAACATGGTGAAACCTCGTCTCTACCAAAAATACAAAAATTAGCCAGGTGTGGTGCTATGCACCTGCAGTCCCAGCTACTCAGGAGGCTGAGATAGGGGGATTGCTTGAGCCTGGGAAGTTGAGGCTGCAACGAGCTGTGATCATGTCACTGCACTTCAGCCTAAGTGACAGAGTGAGACCCTGTCTCTGAAAAGACAAGAAAAGAAAATTGGTACATATACATTATGGAATACTACACAGCCAGAAAAAGGAATGAAATCATGTACTATGTGGCAACATAGATGCAGTTGGGGGCCATTATCCTAAGTGAATTAATGCAGAAACAGAAAACCAAAAACCACATGTTCTCACTCATAAGTGGGAGCTCAACAATGGGGACACATGGACACAAACATGGGAACAGTGGACACCAGGGATTCCAAAAGTGGGGAGGGAGAAGGAGGGCAAGCATTGAAAACTCCCTACGGGGTACTATGTTCACTACTTGGGTGGCAGGATCATTAGAAGCCCAAGCTCTAGGATCTTGCAATATATGCGTGTAAAAACCTGCACATTCACCCCTTGAACCTAAAATAAAAAATGAAGCAAACCAAAACAATGGGCAAAGGACTTGAATAGACATTTCTCTAAAGTAGATATATAAATGGCCAATGAGCACATGACAAGATGCTCAATACTGTTAGTCATTAGGGGAAATTAAATTCACAATGACATACCACTTCACACCCACGAGGCTGGTTATTGTTTAAAAACTGGAAAATAACAAGTGTTGGTGAGGAGGCAGAGAAATGGGAACCCTCGTGCTCTGCTGGTGGGAATGAGAAATGATGCAGATGCTGTGGAAAACAGATGCTTTTGTGGTTCGTGAGCCTGACGATTGGGTGTTCATGTACGTGTGTGAGATGTGCCACCCTCGAACCTTGTTATGACATCAGCACATTACCCATCTGACCTGGAAAAAAAAAGAGAGAAGAAAGCAGTTTTGTGGTGCCAATTTCATCCTAGGTATAAACCCAAAGAACTGAAGGCAGGGATTCAAACAGCTACTTGTACACCAGTGTTCATACCAGGATTATATTTACAAAAGCCAGAAGGTGAAAACACATCAAATGTCCATCACCAGATGAATGGATAAACAATGTGTTAAATACATACAACGGAAATACCATTCAGCCTAAAGAGGAATGCAGTTCTGATACATGCTACAACATAGATGAATCTTGACAACATTATCTCAATGCAAGAAAACTGACACAGGAGGACAAGTATTATATGATTCCACTTATATGAGATACCTAGACCAGGCAAATTCACAGAGACAAAGGAGAAGAGAGAATACCAGGGGTTTAGGAGAAGGGGAAAATGGGGAGTTACAGCTTAATTGGTACAGAGTTTCTGTTTGGGATGCTGAAAAAGTTCCGGAAGGTGTGGAGCAATGGAAACACCCATACACTCATGGTGGGAATGTAAATTGATACTACTCTCTGGAAAATAATTGGCATTATCTAGTACAGCTGGAGACACATATGCACTCTCTGAGGTAGCAATTCCACTCCTACGTATTTATTCTAGAGCAGTGGGTTTCAAAGTGAGACCCACAGATGCTTGGAGGTCCCAAGTCCCTTTCAAGGGGCCTGGAGGGTCAAAACAATTTTCTTTTTTTTCTTTTACTTTTTTTTTTGAGATGGAGTCTCGCTCTTGTTGCCCAGGCTGGAGGCAATGGTGCGATCTCGGCTCACTGCAACCTCCACCTCCCGGGTTCAAGCAATTCTCTTTCCTCAGCCTCCCAAGTAGCTGGGATTACAGGTGCCCGCCACAATGCCTGGCTAATTTTTTGTATTTTTAGTAGAGATGGGCTTTCACTATGTTGGCCAGGCTGGTCTTGAACTCCTGACCTCGTGATCCGCTCACCTCAGCCTCCCAAAGTGTTGGGATTACAGGTGTGAGCCACCGTGCCCAGCCGACAATTTTCATAATAATACTAACTTGTTATTTGCCCTTTTCTACAGTGCTTTTTTTTTTTTTTTTTGAGACAGAATTTCGCTCTTGTCACCCAGGCTGGAGTACAATGGCACGATCTTGGCTCACTGCAACCTTTACCTCCTGGTTCAAGTGATTCTCCTGCCTCAGCCTCCCAAGTAGCTGAGGAGGCGTGCACCACCACCCTCTGGCTAATTTTTGTATTATGAGTAGATACAGGGTTTCACCATGTTGGCCAGGCTGTTCTCGAACTCCTGACCTCAGGTGATCCACCTGCCTCGGCCTCCCAAAGTGCTGGAATTACAGGTGCGAGCCACTGCGCCTGGTCCACAGTGCTTACTTTGATGGTGCAAAAGCATTTGTGGGTAAAATTGCTGGCACCTGTGAACGAATCAAGGCCGTGCCATTAATTATATTAGTATCCTTTATTCTTCACTGCCACACACTCACAGTTTAAACAAAAAAATTAAGTTCACTTAAGAATGTCCTTTGATGAAGAAGTAACAGTTATTTGATCACATCTTGACCCTGAGCAAATAAATGCCTTTTTAGCACTCTGTGTGATGAAATGGGAAAGAGATACAAATAAGGCACTGACGTTGCACATCCAAGGGTGAGGGCTGTCTTGAGAAAGAGCATTTGTGTGGATTATTGAGTTGTGACCTGAATTAATTAGCCAGGCTTTTTTTTTTAAATGAAACACCATTTTTACTTGACAGACCATGATTATTCACAGACAAACCATGACTATTTAAATTTGAATTTTTTTTTTTTTTTGAGACGGAGTCTCACTCTGTTGCCTAGGCTGGGCTGTGGTGCGATCTCGGCTCATAGCAAACTTCGCCTCCCAGGTTCAAGCAATTCTCCTGTCTCAGCCTCCCGATGAAATGTTTTCTTGATGTTTCCTTGAAAATGAATGAGGTAAGTCTGTCGCTTCAAGGAAAACAACTGAGATTAATTGTTGCCAATAACAAAATTTTGAGCTTTCAAACTAGAACTAGAATTTTGGAAAGCTTGTGTCCACTGCTGTGAGCTTAACAACTTCCTAATAGTTCAATGCTTTTCTGACGATATCAGTAATGATGTTAGCAAATGTGATTTTTTCTTTTTTGAGACAGGGTCTCACTTTGTTGCCCAGGCTAGAGTGCAGTGGTGCAATCACTGCTTACTGTAGCCTTGACCTCCTGGGCTCAGGCCATCCTCCTACCTCACTCTCCCAGTAGCTGGGACTACAACTGTGCATCACCACGCCTGGCTAATTTTTGTATTTGTTTGTAAAGATGGAGTTTTGTCATGTTGCCCAGGCTGATCTTGAACTCCTGGGCTCAAGTGATCTGCTCGCCTCAGCCTCCCAAAGTGCTGGTATTACAAGGTGTGAGCCACTGTAACCAGCAGCAAGTGTGCTTTTTAAAAATATTGTATAGTTTGGAAGAGCTACACAGCTTAGTAAAGCAATATTTTCCAGATGACCACCAAAATCACCAATGGGCAAAAAATTTATTCAAATTTTTTGTTTTGGAAAATGGATTTAATCTTTATTAAAAAATTAATTATGTTAACATGAAATGAGTTTTTTTTTTGTTATTTGGAAATTAATAAATATATTTTAAATTTCTGTTTTAATTTCTTTCTTTCTTTTTTTGAGACAGGGTCTTTCTCTGTCACCCAGGCTGGAGTGCAGTGGCATGATCATAGCTCCCTGTAGCCTCAAACTCCTGGGCTCAAGGGATCCTCCCATCTCAGCCTCCTTAGTAGCTGGGACTACAGGCGTGCATTACCACGCCTGGCTATTTTTTGTGTATATATTTTTTTAAGAAATGGAGCTTCACCACGTTGCCCAGGCTGGTCTTGAGCTCCTGGGGCTCAAGTAATTCTCCTGCCTTGGCCTCCCGAAATGCTGGGTTTACACACATGAGCCACTGTGCCCAGACTGTTTTAATTTCTAATATGGTAAATATTGATGAATATAACCAGTAACATGTTGACAAACTCATTTTCTGGGGAAAAAAACCAACAGCCTGATATGTAGCCTTTGCCAATTCTGTGGTGTAAATATTCCCACTGCAACTGATGTCAAGCTACCAATGTGACTTCATAGAGCATGGGATTGGGAAGAGATCGCAACTGGCTCTCATGAGCAGGTGCAACCTGGCTCCAGCACCACTAATATAATCCACATTTAAAAAGCCCTCTGAGTCCTCAATAATTTTTATGAGACTAAAGAGGTCCCAAGACCAAAATGCTTAAGACCCACTGCCCTAGAGAAATGGCTATATTTGAGTACCAGGATATACGTATCATGTGATCTGAGAGACCAAAATAGACGCCCCTGTGTCAACTAAGACCCTAAGGCTAAGGAAACAAAAGCTACCTACAGGTTGAGGGTTCAGAGCTTGGCTGGCCTGATAATTTTTTTTTTTTTGAGACAAAGTCTTGTTCTGTCACCCAGGCTGGAGTGCAGTGGCAAGATGATGGCTCACTGCAACCTCTACCTCCTGGGCTTAAGGAATCCTCCCACATCAGCCTCCCGTGTAGCTGGTACCACAGTCATACACCACCACACCTGGCTAATTTTTGTGTATTTTGTAGAGACAGGGTTTCATCATGTGGTCCAGGCTTGTCTCGAACTCCTGGGCTCAAGCAATCTACCTGCCTTGGCCTCCCAAAGTGCTGGGATTATAGGCATGAGCCACCGCGCTCGGTCTCAGCATGGCAAATTTCTAATCTCCTGTGGCTATAGGAAAAAAGACCCTTGCTAAACTCCCTAATAATAGGGCCCCTCAGGCTGATTTACAACCTAGGCCACTACAACTCTTATTGGACAGAGGACTGGCCTTACAAACATTCTTTTTTGGCAAGTTATTGCAGATCTAAAGCCAGTTTCAGCCAGCTTATAGAGGCTGTGCACAAACTCTCTTTGTGTCCTATATTTCACCTTTTGACATAAAGAGCCAAATTCCACCTCATTTAATATTAAAACCTGGCCCACACTTTGCAAACCGGTATCACCAATAAAGCTGTCCTGCTATTCAGCCACCCTGGTGGTCTTTCGGATGACGATCATGTACAAAACAGTCATAGCAGCCATGTCTATATGCAACATGGGTGAATCTTAAACACATTAACAATATTGGGGAAAACAAGCCAGACTTGAGTAAATACATACGATAGGATTCCATTTATATGTAGTCCACAAACACGCAAAGCTAAACATTATTGTTTAGGAAAGATGTATGTTACATACATGTTTTTCCATTGTGTATGTGCTCAGTTCCACTCATAAGTATGTATAGCTTCCCCCCAAACCTGCTGAATATATACAAACACAGGCCTTGTGAAGCATGAAACCCAACCTGTCCTTCCTCTCTTGGAAGAGAGAGTACCTCTGATCCATGCTGGAGACTGTCTCTCTGTGCAAACTGCTATCGCCATTAAAGCTCTTCTTTTTACTATTTAGCCATGCTGGTGGTTTTTCCAATGACCGTCATGTATAAAACAGTCACAGCAACCATGGCTACATGCAAAATGCGTGAATCTTAAAAATATTAACCCCACTGGGGAAATCAGACTCATTGCATACTATAGGATTGAAACTATATGAAAGTCCCCAAACAGGCAAAACTGAACATTATTGTTTAAGAGCATACTTTGGCATTAAGCATATAAAGAAAAGCAAGGAAATGATTGCTATAGAAGTCAAGAGAGTGGTTTCCTTTAGGGGAGGAATGGGTTGTGAGTGGGAGGGGCATGTGGAGTACTTTGGGCGTGCTGGTGATATTTTATTTCTTGACCAGCTCAGTGTTTTTTGTGGGGTTTTGCTATTCCATAATTCATTTATCTGTACATTTATTTTTAACGTACTTTTTGATATTTGTGTTTTATGTGACAATAAAAGGTTTTAAAAATTGAATTATACCGCGCTGGGTGTGGTGGCTCATGCCTGTGATCCCAGCACTTTGGGAGGCCGAGGCGGATGGATCACGAGGTCAGGAGATTGAGACCATCCTGGCTAACACGGTGAAACCTCGTCTCTACTAAAAATACAAAAAATTAGCTGGGCGTGGTGGCAGGCGCCTGTAGTCCCAGCTACTTGGGAGGATGAGGCAGGAGAATGGCGTGAACCTGGGAGGCAGAGCTTGCAGTGAGCCGAGATCATGCCACTGCACTCCAGCCTGGGCGACGCAGCGAGACTCTGTCTCAAAAAAAAAAAAAAAAAAAAAATTAAATTATACCGAACGCATGCCTCCTCTGCATGTTAATTGGAAGGACACCTCCTCTTCTTAGCTCTAGCCCTGCCCCAGCTGTGGTCTCTGCTAAATAAAGGTTTATTCTAACCTGCAGAACATCTTTCATGGTCATTTCCTGCCTCAGGCTTAGTTTCAAGATGGAACACATAGTTTCCTGGAGTTCCTCTATTTTTGTTTAAAGGCCATTGGAAACTTTCTCTGAATTGCCTAGCGAAATCCAGCCTCTTCATTTTTAGCAAGCAATACTATAGCACACAGAGTTCTGTTTAGTTAACTTAACCACATGTTATAGGCATCTTTTAAAGTCAGCCTTTAAAACTCTTGCAGAGGATTTCATCATATGGATGTATTACAGTTTATTGAACAAGCCCTCTGCTGATGGATATCTTGGCGCTTTTTGACTTTTTTTTTTTCCTAATGAATGAGCAAGACAAAGGCCCTTATCTCATTGGACTGAGCTCTGTGGGGATGGTGCCCAGGTCTAATTGCTAATGCATTGCAGCTGTAGCTAAGCACCTGGCATAGAATGGGAAATGATTTTGGAATGAGTGAATGAAGACTGAGCAAATGAAGCATATTATACCAGTGTGAGCACAAAGACAGAACTCTTTGTGCAAGCCCCTACAAAGTAGCAGATAGGAAATGAATGGAGCCCACTGGTTTAGGTCTGAACCAGCGTGGATTTAAATCCCATCACAACTGCATGATGTTAGGCAGCTACTTAATCTCTTTGCTTCAGTGTCCTCATCTGTAAAATGGGTATAATAATGGCATCTGCGTCAGAGGGCTGCTGTGAGGATTAAACAGGTGAATAAATGTGCATAAATGTCTTTGCTTGGAGCAAGCACATCAACATTCATTAAATAGTAGCAGACTTTAACTCACCCCAAATGTAAAAGTGTAGCAAGGATGATACTAGTATTGTGGTGAGAACACAGAAACCAGGTTCTTCTGGCGACTGCTTTTGTGGTGGTGGTTGGTTTGATTTGTTTCTGTGAGGTCAATTTTGCTTCTGCAGAATCAGCTGTTCTCTTGCAGAGAGTATTTATACTCAGAGTATGTCACCATGGAGACAGTCAACAGTAGAGAATCCAAGATAGATCACCTCTCCCTAAAGGCTGAAAGTGAACTCTTGGGGCCGCTTTATTCTCTGAGGTTAGCAAGGAGTCATCTACTACCCATTCAGGAGGCCAGCTGGGAAGACAAAATAGGCACCCCAAACTCAGCAACTTCATAACACCTTCCTCTCCCCACTGAAGCCTTAAACTGCATCAAGTCAAAGAAACCTGGGGCAAATCCTTAACATGTTTTTGACTGCAGTAAATCCACAGCCACTCTCTACTCCGAGCTGGCAGATTGAGACCAAGTATTCAACGAAAGTGCTCACTGGAAATTGGATGGAAGAGAGGAGAAAGGTAAGGAAATGAGAGAGGTTGGAGAGAGGGCTCAGAGGGACTGATGGGGAGAGGCAGGAGTGAAGTTCATCACTATTTTCAAATGGAGGGCAGCAGATGATTGCATCTTAAAAATGTGGCATTGGGGTCTCTGTGCTCTACAAAGGCTAGTTACATTCAAGCAATCATCAATATTCACGCATTTTGCATGGTTTCTATGACTGTTTCATACATGATGGTTATCGAAAAGACCACTGACACTCTCTTACAGATATAACAGGGGCATCGAAAATACTGTAACAGGGTGTCAATATAGTCGTGCCTCTCAGCACTCTTCTCAATGAAGTGTTTCTAGGCATCTGGATGTTTTCTGTCCTTAATTCCTTTGTACCTTGATTTGAAGAACATTTGCTCTCCTCATTCTGGCCCTTCCCAGAATAGTATCTCCTGAGGCCAGCTTGCCACTCTCTGTGCTGATGTCCAGGGATTTGCTGCTGCTCTCTGGCACCTTTCCACAATCCTGCCCCACTAATGCATTTCAATTTTTACTTTTTTTTTTTTTTGAGACAGAGTCTCGCTCTGTTGCCCAGGCTAGAGTGCAGTGGCATGATCTCGGTTCACTGCAACCTTCACCTCCCAGGCTCAAGCGATTCTCCTGCCTCAGCCTCCCAAGTAGCTGGGACTACAAGTGCATGCCACCATGCCCAGCTAATTTTTTGTACTTTTAGTAGAGATGGGGTTTCACCATGTTGGCCAGGCTGGTCTTGAACTCCTGAGCTCAAGTGATGTGCTGACCTTGGCTTCCCAAAGTGCTGGGATTACAGGCATGAGCCACTGTGCCTGGCCTCAATTTTTGCTTTCAAACAGAACAATTTGGCTCTTGGTTTTCCACTGTGTTTTAAAGGTCTTTGGAAAATACTTTGCCTGAGTTGGCAAAGTTTGAAGTTGGCATACTTGAAATTGAATATCTTCATTTGTGTTTGGCAAGACTGAGCCACTTAAAGTTTTTCAGAGACATCTAGACTTCCCCATGTCTTCTTGGGAAGTGGGCAAGGAAAAGAAGGTGAAATAGAATACTCAGCTTTGGTATGGGGAAAAGAAGGGAAGGTTAAGGGCTGTTTTCCTGGAGAACGTTAGTAATCACCACCTCTCTGGCCAGATACAACCTTCAGTCATCATCAGCTACAAATGTACTTGGCCTTGTTTGGTGAGCAGGTGTGTGCAAGAGAAGTTCCAAAAGCAAGAAGGACTGGTTGAAAATACCTTCAGGTGCCCATGGGTGATGGAGTACTCAGGGATATTATGGGCTGGTCTCACACCTAGAGAAGATTGCATAAAAATAGTGGAGTTGGAGTGATGTCAACAAGGTAGCAGACTAAGAAGCTCCAGGTTCTCATTCCCCATGGAAACATTAGAGAAAAAAACACAAAAACGTTATAGGAGCTCTGGAAAACTGTCAAAGATATATAGCGACAAATCAAATGCCCAATCAAGAAAAAGACACATTCAAAATGAATAGGAAATTCCATGATGTTTTTACTTGTCCTTTCCTACTACCACCCCAGCACAGCACAGCATAGTCTGCATTTTAGGGTAAGTGGCAGCTCGGCTCCAAGTTCCCTCTTTCAAATCCAGAGTGAGTGGAGCAACATTTGAACCTGTCTGGGGCTGCCTGAGGGATTGCTCTCTATTTCATCTAACTTGGAGCTCAGATGGGAAAAGGTGGCATGGTTCAGATTTCAGCTGGGAAAAGCCATGGAAAGCAATGATAGGCACAGCTAGTGAAAGCTGCCAGGGGATTACAGATCTATAAATATCTGGGGCAAGAGATTATGGATAGAGGAATACAATAGAACATCTGAAGTTGAAGAAGAAGCAGGGGTGAGACTTTTTTTTTGGAAAAGAAAACATTTAAAAGCAGCTGTGTATGTAGGGGAATTAAAAAAAAAAACCACACACAGGTCCAGGCAAGATGTACACCAGAAAAGAGTTGAGAATATTTTTAAGCCTTCATGTTGGGCTGACCCCAAGACTCAGAACATTACCTGCTAGTTAGAAAAGGTCTTCCCTGCACAGAGTCAGTCTACAAATACTGGAAGATTTGGCTGCTTTTCAAATGCCCAATTTTCAATGAAAAAATCACCAGATGTACGAAGATACAGAAAAAAAAAGTGGCCCATCCAAAGGAAGAAAATAAAGTGAGAGAATAAACACAAGCATCAAGGTACTAGTCAAATACTTTAAAACAACCATCTTAAATATGGACAAATAGGTAAAGGACACAAAGAACTAAAGTAAATCAGGAAAACAATACATGAGCAAAATGAGAATATTAAAAAGGAGATTGAAATTATAAAAAGGAGTCAAACCAGTTTTAGAGCTGAAAAATGCAATAACTGAATTGAAAAATTCAATAGAGGGATTCAGCAGCAGATTTGAATAGGCAGGAGAAAGAATCAGCAAATTTAAAGGCAGTGAACAGAGCCTAAGGGACTTATGGGACACTATGAAGCAGATTAATATATGCATTAAGGGAATTCCATAAGGAGAAGAGAGAGAGAAAGGGGCCAAAAGAATATTTGAAAAAGTAATGATTAAAATCTTCCCAAATTTGAGTAAATACATAAATCTACAAATCCAAGAAGTTCAATGAACTCCAAGTATAAAAAATCTAAAGAGACCCTCATTGAAGCACTTTATAATTAAGATATTGAAACCCAAAAACAAAGAGAGAATCTTGAGAGCACCAGGAGAAAAGTAACTCATCAAGAACAATGGCTCCTCAGTGAGATTATTATGGGATTGACAGATGTGGTGGCTCATGCCTGAATCTCAGCACTTTGGGAGGATAAGGCAGGTAGATTGCTTGAGCCCAGGAGTTCGAGATCAGCTGGGCAACATGGTAAAACCCTATGTCTACAAAAGATATACAAATTAGCTGGGCACAGTGGTATATGCCAATAGTCCTAGCTACTCAGGAGGCTGAGGTGGGAGGATCACCTGAGCCTGGGAGGTGGAGGTTCTAGTGAGCCGAAATCATGCCACTGCACTCCAGCTTGGGCAACAGAGTGAGAGTGAGGCCCTGTCTTAAAAAAACACAAAAAAACAAAAATAGATTATTAGGGAATTTTCTCAGCAGAAACCTTGGAGCCTGGAAGGCAGTGGGATAATACATTTAAAGTGCTGGTAAAAAAAATACTGTTATCTGATAATTCTGTATTCCACAAAATTGTCTCTTGAAAAAGAGGGAGATGTTAAGACATTCCCAGATAAACAAAAGCTGAGGGTGTTTATTGACAGTAGACCTACCTTGCAAGGAAGACTAAAGAGAATCCTTCAAGTTGAAACAAAAGGACATTAGACAGTAACTTGAAGCTGTGCAAAAATATAAAGTTCTCCAGTAAAGGTAAATATGTAGACAAGCTTAAAAGCCAGGATTATTATAATTTTGGGATGTAACTCTACTCTTTATTTTTGACAGAATTTAGAAGACAAATGCATAAAATTATAAATCTATGTAAATGAGTCTGCATTATATAAAGATGTAATTTGTGCCTTCAATAACATAAAGCAGAGGGAGGCAGAGCTATAAAAGAGTAGAGTTTTGGTATACAATTTCAGTTGGTCGCAATTTAAAATATGTTGTTATAACTGTAGGATATTGTGTATAATCCCCATGGGACCCACAAAGAAAATGCCTATAGAATATTCACAAAAGAAAATAATAAGGGAATCAAAATGTGGCCCTCAAAAATTAAACACAAAAGAAGACAGTAAGAGAACAAATAAGGGGCAAAAATCTACAAGACATACAGAAAACAAATACTAAAATGGCAAATATAAGTCCTTCCCTATCAGTAATCACTTTTAAATGTAAATGGATTAAACTTCCAAATGAAAGGCATACATTAGCAGAGAGATTTATAAAACAGGATCCAACTATATGCTGCCTACAAGAGACTGACTATAGATTGAAGTACACATGTAAGTTGAAAGTGAAAGGAAGCAAAAAGATATTTTGTGCAAATAGTGCCAGAAGGGAGCAGGTATGGCTAGTATCAGACAAAGTAGGCTTTAGGTTAAAAACTATTATGAGACAAAGAGGGACACTATATATTGATAAAAGGGCCAATTCACCAAGAAGAAGGTACAATAATTACACACATGTATACACCAAATATTAGAGCTCTGAAATAAATGAAGCAAAAATGGACAGAATTGAAGGGAGAAATAGATGGCTCTACAGTAATAGTAGAACAACCCTATAGATCAATTGGACCTGACAGGCACTCCACCCAACAAAGGCAGAATACACGTTTTTTTTTTTTTCTCAAGTACATACAGAATATTCTCCAGGATATACCATATGTTAGCCTACAAAACAAGTTTTAATAAATTATAAAGATTAAAATCATACAAAGTATCTTTCCTGATCACAAATGAAATGAACTTAACGATTAATAGCAGAAGAAATACTGAAAAATCCACCAATATGTGGAAATTAAACAACACTGTTTTAAAAAAGATCAGTAAAGAGAAAAATCACAGAAAAATTAAAAAATAATAATGAAAATACAACATACCAAAACTTATGGGATGTAGTGAAAGTACTATTAAGAGGGAAATTTACAGCTGTAAACACATTAAAAAAGAAGAAATGTCTCAAATTAACAACCTAGCTTTACACTTTAAGAAAACAGAAAAAAAAAAGAACAAACTAAATGCAAAGCTAGCAGAAGGAAGGAAATTAAATATTTAGAGAAGAGATAATTAAAATAGGAAATAGAAAAACAACAGAAAAAATCAATAAAACCGAGTTGAGACTGGGCGCGGTGGCTCATGCCTGTAATCCCAGCACTTTGGGAGGCCGAGGTGGGCGGATCATCTGAGGTCAGGAGTTTGAGACCAGCCTGGCCAACATGGCGAAATCCTGTCTCTACCAAAAATAAAAAATTAGCTGGGTGTCGTGGTGCATGCCTGTAATTCCAACTACTAGGGAGACTGAGGCAGGAGAATTGCTTGAACCTGGGAGGCAGAGGTTTCAGTGAGCCGAGATTATACCATTGCACTCCAACCTGGGTGACAGACCGAGACTCCATCTCTAAACAAACAAGCAAGCAAACAAAGAGAAAACCAAGTTGGTTTTTTGAAAAAATCAATAAAATTTACAAATGATTATCTATATTGACTAATGGAAAAAAAGAGAAGAGATGCAAGTAACTAAAATTAGAAATGAAAGTGTAAAATAATTACCAACTTTTTTCTGACATAAAAAGATAATAAGAGAATACTATGAACAATTTATGCTAACAATTGGAATATTTATATAATTCTCCATGAAATGGAGAAATTCCAAGAAATATACAATCTATCAAGACTGAATTATAAAGAAATAGAAAATCTGAATACATCTATAACTAGTGAAGAGATTGAATTAGTAACCAAAAATCTCCCAACAAAGGAAAGCCTAAGACCAAATGACTTCAGTGGTGAATTCTAACAAATATTTTGAAAAGAATTAACATCAGTCCTTCTCAAATGCTTCCAGAATATTGAAGAGGAGGAAATAAATTCTAACTAATTTTATGAGCTCAGCATTACCCTGATACTAAAGGCGAAGACATCACAAGAAAAGAAAACTACAAACCAATATTCCTTATGAATATTGATGCAAAAATCCTCAAGCAAATAGTAGAAACCCCAATTCAATATTATATTAAAAGGGTTATATACACCATGACCAAGTGAGATTCCTTCCTGGAATGCAAGAATGGTTCAGGGCTGGGCATAGTGGCTCATGCCTGTAGTCCCAGCACTTTGGGAAGCCAAGGCAGGCAGATCAGTTGAGGTCATGAGTTTGAGACCAGCCTGGCCAACATGATGAAACCTCGTCCCTACAAAAAATACAAAAATTAGCTGGGCATAGTGGCATGTGCCTGTAGTCCCAGCTTGAAAATGGCTTGAACCTGAGAGGTGGAGGTTGCAGTGAGCCAAGATCTCACCACTGCACTTCAGCCTGGCTGACTCTGTCTAAAAAAAAAAAAAAAAAAAAAAAAAAATTAATATATAAAAATTAACCAATATACTAGAATGAAGGAAAAAAAGACGTGATCATCACAATGTAGAAAAAGCATTGGGCAAAATTAAACTTCTTTTTATAAAGAAAAGCATTTGACAAACTAGGCATAGAAGGAAACTGCCTCAACATAGTAACAAAAACCCACAGCTAACATAATACTCAATGGTGAAAGATTGAAAGCTTTTCCTTTAAGATTAGGAATAAGACAAAAATGCCAGCCTTTTCCACTTTTGTTCAACATAGTGCTGTAAGTTCTAGCCAGAAAAATTAGGAAAGAAAAGGAAAAGCTTCCAAATTGGAAAGGAAATGTAAAATTTTCTCTCTTTTCGCAGATGGCATGATTTAATATACAGGAAACCTCTAATGATTTTATATATAGGAAACACACACACATGCACCCATACACAAACTGTTAGAACTAATAAATGAGTTAAGCAAAGTATGCAAAAGTTGATTGTGTTTGTAAACACTAACAGTGAACTCTGAAAAGGAAATTAAGAAAATTCCATTTACAGTAACATCAAAAAATAAAGTATTTAAGAGTAGACTTAACCAAGGAGATGAAAGACTTATATACATTGAACACTACAAAACACTGCTGAAAAAAATAAAGAGGACATAAATAAATGGAATGACACCCTGTGTTCATGGATGGAAGACTTAATATTGTTAAGATATCAATACTACACAAAGCTATCTACAGATTCAATGCAATCATTATCAAAACCCCAGTAAAGGTTTTTTTTTTTGCAGACATAAAATCCATCCTAAAATTCATATAAAATCTCAAGAGACTCCAAATAGCCAAAACAATCTTGAAAAAAAGAACAAAATTGGAAGACTCACATGTCTCAGTTTCAAAACTTACTAAAAGCTACAGTAATCAAGACAGTGTGATACTGGCATACAGATAGATACATAGACCTATAGAACAAAAGAGAGAGCCCAGAAATAAACATTTGTATATATGGTCAAATGACTCTTGACGAGGATGCTAAAACTGTTCAATGGGGGAAAGGACAATTTCTTCAATAAATGGTGTTCAGTAAAGTGGATATCTAGGTGTGAAAAAATAAAGTTAGACCCTTCCCTAATTCCATGTACAAAACTGAACTCAAAGTGGATCAGAGACCTGGATGAGACCTAAAACTACAAAACTCTTAGAAGAAAACATAGGGGGCTGGGTGTGGTGACTCATGCCAGTAATCCCAGCACTTTGAGAGTCTGAGGCGGGAGGACTGCTTGAGGAAAGGAGTTCAAGACCAGCCTAGGCAACACAGCAAGAACTTATCTCTCTCTTTTTTTTAATTAAATAAAAAAAGAAGAAAACATAGGGGAAAATTCTCATGACTTTGGCTTTAGCAAGAATTTCTTGATGTGACACCAAAAGCACAGGCAACACAAGAAAAAAATAATAAACTGGACGTCATCAAAACAAAAAACTTTGTGCCTCAAAGGACACTAACAACAGAGTAAATGACAACCAATGGAGTGGGAGAGAATATTTGCAAATCATATATCTGATAAGGGACTAATATGCAGAATATGTAAACGACTTCTATAACTCAACAATAACCAAAGACAAGCAACCTGATTAAAAAATGACAAAGGAGCTGAATAGGTATTTCTCCAAAGAAGGTGTACAAATGGCCAATAAACACATAAACATAGTCAGCCTCACTGATTATTAAGGAAATCCAAATCAAAATTACAATGAGATACCACTTCACCCTTTAGTATGGCTAGTATCAAAAAACAGAAAATATCAAGTGTTGGTGAGGATATGAAGAAATGGGCACCCTTGTGCCCTAAATGGTACTGCCACTGTGGAAAACAATATGGCAGTTCCCCCAAAAAAATAGACATAGAATTACCATATGATCCAGCAATTATACTTCTGGTTGTATGCCTAAAAGAATCGAAAGCAGGGACTCAAAAAGATATTTGTACATTGACATTAATAGTAACTATTCACAGTAACCAAAAGTTGGATGCAACCCAAGTACCCACTGATGGATGAATGGATAAACAAAACATGGTGTAAGTGTATCATGGAATATAATCAAACCTTAAAAAGGAAGAAGATTCTGACACATGCTATCAAATGGATGAATTTTGAAGACATTATACTAAGTGAGCTAAGACAGACACAGAAGGACAAACATTGTGTGATTCTACTTACATAGGTGCCTGTAACAGGCAAGTTCATACAGAGAAAGTAGAATGATGGTTGCCAGGGGCTGCAGGGAGAGGAGAATGGAGAGTTGGTGCTTAATGGTCACAGAGTTTCAGTTTTGCAAGGTAAGTAAAGTTCTAGAGATGGATGGTGGTGATGGTTGCACAACAGCGTGAATGTCACTGAACCGTAGAGTTGAAAATGGCTAAAATGGTAAATACATTTTATGTTGAATATATTTTACCATATTAAACTTTAAGAAAACTAATTAGAGAACAAAATGTAATTTGAAAGGTGAGAGAGTTGGAAAGAATGAGGAACAAAGAAGAGGAAGAAAGGGAGGGCCGGGCACAGTGGCTCATGCCTGTAATCCCAGCACTTTGGGAGGCCGAGGCACGTGGATCACAAGGTTGAGAGATCGAGACCATCCTAGCCAACATGGCAAAACGCCCTCTCTTCTGAAAATACAAAAATTAGCTGGGCATGGCGGCCCATGCCTGTAATCCCAGCTACTCAGGAGGCTGAGACAGGGGAATTGCTTGAACCCGAGAGGCAGAGGTTGCAGTGAGCCGAGATTGCGCCACTGCACTCCAGCCTGGTGACAGAGTGAGACTCCATGTCCAAAAAAAAAAAGGAGGAGGCAAAGAGGAGAGAAGAGCAGAGAGAGAGAAGATGAGAAAGGACACAGGTGCGGATGATGAGAAGGTGACCAGGGGAGCCAATGACAGCTCTTCCCGGGGGTGCCGGATGGCAGGCTCCCCGTCCCCGAGCAAGCTCTTTCCTGTGTTGGGCAGGGTGTCCAGGGGTTTATATTTACCTTTTCCCTACCCATCTTCTGATGGCCCAGGAGGTAAGGGGACCCAGCAGAAGTTTGAGAAGTGGCATCTCAGAGGTTTTCCTGAATATTTGGTCTTTTCCAGTTCACCAGAGACACTGACAAGACACCCCAATCCATTTACAGAAAAGAATACATCCCCTTCCCAGACCACAGACCAGACCAGATCTCCAGGTGGTATGGGAAGAGGAAAGTTGAGGTAAGAGGGAGTGGCAACTGGGACACTCAGGCCTGGACCCCACCCAAAGCTCAGGGGACACCAGCCAGCTTCTTATAGGCTTAGTACCGTCTTGGGGGAAATCAGGAGTAGTCTCATTAATACCCTCCCAGCCCGGGGGCTGCAGATAGCACTAACCAATAATTACCTGTGTGGGCTGATGATCTGTTTAATTTCAAACTGGTAGCATTCCCTCCAACCTATATCCCAGCACCTGGATCACACTCTTCCAACAGAATATAGGCAAAGAATGCAAGAAATAGCAACCAAAAGGTAAATGATGCATATAGTCAGGAATCACATAAGGCACTGCAAAAGCAGCTGGCAGTGATGTATTTGGACAAACAGTGTTGTGTATTATCTGTGCTCCAGCCTCCTGTTCTTTCGCATGAAAAGTCAAGCACCATCCACACACCGTATTGACTGGGCACTTGTCTAGGAATCATGGTGTTCCAGGTGTTGGAAGCAGAGAGCAGGGCATTGCAACCTCAGAACATGCCCTCCACACCCAAGGAGGGGCATTTGAGACTATTATTATCTTTAGCAATCCCACTAGTGAGTATGTAGGAGACAATTATTAACTTGGTGTGCCAGAGGCTGAGATCCTGGCCCTTCCAGGAACAGCAGGGAAAGCCATCTCCTGCAATAACCCCTGTAGGTAGCTCCCAGCAGGCACAGCCTGGGGAGAGCAAGCTTGTAGGTGCTCACCCACTGGGTGTGCAGCTGTGCTCTGTCCCCACCACACTCTGGGAGTTCCCTTGAGTTGTTTCTTTTGCCAGCCTGCTGCTCTTATAAGCGATTTCTGTCTCCCCACTCCCACCCCACCTGACCCTACTATACCTGCTTCAATTCAGGGTGGCAGCAGACAGACATGGATTAAGGTAGTGGACATCTTTTGGAATTGGGGCATTTTAGTGCTTGGAGGGACCCAAGAGATTCATTCAGCTCAGCGGCCCGAGGTGTAAAGTGCCTTTTTCAAAGCTGTGTGGCTTGTTGGTAGGGATGAAGCAAGTTGCTGCTCTGCAAATCAGGCAAAGAGTGTCCTCAGATTCCATTCCTCATCTGCCAGAGTCACCTATTTGCATTCTGCATTTAGGGATCCATGTCAGGATAAGCAGCAACAGGTTTTCAGCTCTGTGCTGGCAACCCCAGATGACTCCCTCATCCTCAGACCACACTGACATCTCCAAGCAAGCTGATGCTCTGGGGCTGCTGAGCTTCACCAGCAGTGCGCATTAAAGACACAAATGAATTTTAACATAAACAAGTCAAAGTTAGAACCCAGGATCTGGGGCTCTCAGCCTCTAACCATCCATGTATGTGAGGTATTGACCCTAGTTTTCAGTGCATTGCAGAATATTTAGATAGCCTTTGGACCCATTACAAGCTCTGACTAAGAGTTTAACATACAGTCTGGTTAAAATTAAGAACTCCACCCACCGCCCCCCCGCATTGTCATCTCCAACAGAACAGACGATTGAATATTCATTTCTTTTTTTCTTTTCTTTTCTTTTCTCTTTTCTTTTCTTTCTTTTTCTTTTTTTTCCTTTTTTTCTTTTCTTTTTTTTGAGATAGAGTCTCTCTCTGCCCCCCAGGCTAGAGTGCAGTGGTGTGATGTTGGCTCACTGAAACCTCAGCCTCCTGGGTTGGAACAATTCTCCTTGCCTCAGCCTTCCAAGTAGCTGGGATTACAGGTGTGTGCCAACACAGCTGGCTAATTTTTTTTTTGTATTTTTAGTAGAGATAGGGTTTTGCCATGTTGGTCAGGCTAGTCCTGAACTCCTGGTCTCAAGTAATCTGCCCACCTTGGCCTCTCAAACTGCTGGGATTACAGGCGTGAGCCACGGCACCTGGCCCTGAATATTTATTTTTAAGGTTTCTGTTCAAATTGCCTGCTTGTGGGATGGGGCCCTGAACATAACCCTGCTTCCACACAGCTGCTTCAACTCTGTCAGCTCTTCTGTTTGCTTCATGTTGCCCTCCTTCTCCTAGGACAGCTTCCTCCTCCATCTCCCACTCCCACTTTGCTCTTCCTTGTTAGGCAAAAATGACTCCAAAGCCCGTATCCCCAACCGCCTCCTTTATCTAATTCTCACATACCAAGCCAATATTTCCTCTGCCTTAAATCACCCCAGGGCCAAGTAGTGGACACTATAGACCTCCCCTAGGGCCCAGAGCCCACAAAAACTATTCACACTATCCAGTCCTAAACTTGTCCACCGTGCCTCGCCCAATGGTTCCCATGGAAACCACAGTAAAGGCTCTGGGCCCTGCCCCCCCACCTTGTTCCTTCTGCCTCCCGACCAGAGACCAATGCTGGTTCTTCCTGATGTGGCCCTGCAGGGCATGGCGTGCCCTTCCTCTTGAGAACTGTAAGTAACAAGCTCTCCTTTCAAAGGTAGCTGTCTCTGTGGCTGTCACTTTCCCAAACCCGAATAAGGAAAAATCCCAGGCATACAGTAAAGACACACCCCAAATCAAGAGAAACTGCAAGAAAATTCCTCCTGGCCTCTCTACCTCCCATGCCACGAGGCTGCTTCTGCAATTCCCTTTGTTGATGGGAAACCCTCCAAGTCACTTTGGCATTAGAAATACACTATGGGGTACCTGGTGATGTGGATCTTGGGAATCCTGCTTAATGTCTGTGCCCACCCCCCTTGTCTTCCTCTGGCATTGTGATCTGACTTATTTATGGGGCCACCACTTGAAATATTGGGTGCAGCCGGCATTTCCAGACCATAGCAGACACAGGCCTCCCTGTCTGCTCCAGACAAGAGGGCAAGCATGGAAATCAACATTATGCCCCCTTGTAAATCAGTGCAGTTCCCCAGGATTCCCTTCTGGGCCCAAGAGGATTTTCTTAGGAAAAGCACTGATTCAGGCAAACATCCCAGAGTAAGGAGAACATGGCTTTCTTCTCACTGTAAATTACTCCTCACCAAAGAAATCACTCCCCTAGTTTCCAGCTGAGCAAGCTGTAAATCCTGTGCAAGAGAAGGCAATTTATGGGGTGTTCTCTGATTCTTCCCACAGTAACAGACTGAAATATAAGGCACACATGTCAGGCTGGCTTTCACCATCTTGTCCTTGCCCTTAGGAACAGGCTTGGATTCATGAGACTTGAGACAAATCAGGCTGCAATTTCAGATCACAAGTGAGGTGGTGCTGACTCTTCCCATTCAGCAGGATGTCCTGGCTTTAACTTTAATGTGCCACCATAGCTCATTCTAGGAATGAATTGACTTGGCATGGGACCGGCCATACAGAGAACTAACTGCAGCCAGCTGGGATGTGTTTGAAAGTGGGATGCCTCAGAGTGGGATAAACAAGTGTGTTTCTGAAGACCCTTTGCCAGCCCACGGATGCCCGCTCTCTCCATCAGCACCACAGACCCCTACATGTGGCAGCTCCTGTCTCCACCATGGCCAGGTGGATGCTTTGCTCCTATCAGTAACGAGCCCACTGTGTCTATCCTTCCAGGGGCTACCTTACAGACACCTGATCACCCACCACCAGGAGCCCCCACATCGCTACCTGATCAGCACCTATGACGACCATTACAACCGGCATGGTTACAACCCGGGGCTGCCTCCACTCCGCACTTGGAATGGACAGAAGTTGCTGTGGCTGCCAGAGAAGTCTGACTTTCCCCTTCTTGGTACTTTTATAATTCAGGGTATTCCTCTGCGTTGGTCTGTAAAGTTGCACAGACCAACGGAGCTGTACCTGCCTCATGCAGAAGGAGCCACACAGGTGACCCTGGCTCCAGGAGAGCAGCGGATGACATAGTAGGGGCTGAGTTCTATTGTACCCTCAGGGCTGCCTCCTGTCCTTTCCCTTTGACCTGGGGTAATCTTGGCTGTGTGATGAAGCCATCACCTGTGCCCCATGGTGGCGGGCTTAGAGCACAGGTGGCAGGGAGCAACATCCACGCATCCTTCCTCCTAGTCCTATTTACGACATGAATAATGACAATATTTCCCAGATAGTGCTCCCTGCTGCAATGATAACAAACACTGAGGAATTTCTGGACTCGGGGAGTTGACATTCCAGGGGGGAAACAGATAAGACACCATTAAAAAGTAAGAACACTTAAGATCACATAGATAATTTTAGACGGGAATGTGCGCTATAAAGAAAACAGGTAATGGAGAGAAAGTGAGGTGGTGAATTTGCGAACTTCCTTTGGTTCACAAATTCCTCCTTGGAAAAGTGAGGGATGGTCTTTGTTGAGGAGATAGAGTTGAATTGGGAAGAAGGGAGCCATACAGGGATTGAGGGGGAGGGCATTCTAGAGGAAGGAACAGTAAATGAAAAAGTTCTAAGGCAGGAATGGAGGAGGATCATGTAGGGGTTCATAGGGCACAGTGAAGGGATTGAAATTTGTTCTATCCACAATCCCAAGACTTGGAATGCATTTTTGTAGGAGAGTGCCTTGATGTGATTTACATTTCAAGCCACGTCCACCCTAATGAGGACACAGAGCAGTGCCAGCTCTTTGTGGTCCTACCTTTTGATGCAAAGGGACACAGGTCAGAGGATGAGCTGCTGGTCACTCTGCATTACTTTTGCATGGGATTCTTCTCAACATCACTCTCAATGCACACAGCTTCTTTCCCGACAGGGGTGGGACAATTACTCAGGACCAGTGAGGCCACGCACAACCACACCATGGGGCTGACCTTTCCAAGGCCCCCGTGGCAGAGCCTGATCTCCCCTGAGCACTTGGGATGCAGGTGCACCTTGAGACCGCCAGGGGCTGGCTGAACCAATGCTCTCTGCAAGGCTCTTCCCTGTGGGCCTCTGCCAGCCTTGGTCCCTGACAGAGCAGCCTGGGAAAATCTCCAGGGCCCCTGCTGCCCAGTCTCGTGGCCATTGGCCATTTAGAGCAAGACTCCTTCTGTAAGCCCCATTCAACCGGACCCTGGTTTCTCTTGCAGCTCCCCCTACAAACTATGGACTCTATGAGCAGCTCAAGCAGAGACAGCTCACACCCAAGGCTGGCCTGAAGCAGAGCACTTATACTTCATCCTACCCCAGACCACCATTGTGCGCTATGTCCTGGAGGGAGCATGCGGTCCCGGTCCCTCCCCGTCACCTGCATCCTCTCCCACACTTCTGAGAGCTGCCACCCCAGGAGCAGCTCAGATAGAATCAGCTGGAGACCACAGCATCACTGGACTTGCCAGACAACAAGCGGCGCAGATAAACTCAGAGTACGAGATCTGGCCCGTCAAAGGTGCTCTCAGAATCATCATCTGCATTTGGTGGTACCTGTCCCCCCTCAAAACCCACAGGTTCCTTTCTTTTCCATCCCACAATTAAAGATCTTTGACACTATTGCAGGGCTATGTACATGCACAAGACAGATTCAGACTGTCAGAGAAAACAGGAAGGGCCCTTAAGTTCTACCCTGTTGTTTCACAAGAGGGGAAACTGAGGCCCGGAGAGGTAATGTGACTTGCTGAAGAGTCTACTCCCATGGAGGAAATGGATCTGATGATGAAACCCATCATGAAAACTCCACAGAATGACCGAATGTGGTTCCCAGGAGGGCAGTGCTGCAGAGCTCGCGATGGGGAAGGACCCCAGCTTGTCTGTCATTGCCAAGGTAGAGGAAGGCGTGCTCTGGCCCCGTGGGGCTCGGAAGAAGGGGAAAACACACGGCATTTCCTTTGTCTCTGAGCTCGCAAATCTTTGTGTTTTTTTTTGGTTTTTTGTTTTTTGTTTTTTTGAGACGGAGTGTCGCTCTCTTGCCGAGGCTGGAGTGCCATGGCACGATCTCAGCTCACTGCAACCTCTGCCTCCAGGGTTCAAGTGATTCTTTTGCCTCAGCCTCCTGAGTAGCTGGGACTACAGGTGCGCACCACTACGCCTGGCTAATTTTTGTATTTTTAGTAGAGACAGGGTTTCACCATGTTGGCCAGGCTGGTCTTGAACTCCTGACCTCGTGATCCGCCTGCCTCGGCCTCCCAAAGTGCTGGGATTAGCAGGCATGAGCCACCGCACCTGGCTGAGCTCTCAAATCTTTATGAGCCTGGGCAGAGGGGAGAACCTCTGGTGAGTGATTTGGGAGAGAGGGTGGATCTCCTAGCAGAAGAACTCAGGCATGGTCCTCGCCCAGGACAGGGGTCCACAAGTGTGCATGCTCAGTGCTCGCACAGAGCTGCCTCTTTGAAGAAATGCCAGCAGACACCTTTGGCCCTTTGCATGCTTGGCTCATGGGCACAGGTGTGTTTTGTCAGTGATTTTGTACTGCACACCAATAATATGACTCCCAGTTTGGGAGCCTGAGTCTCTGCCATTGTTTTCACAGGATACCTGCTGGCCTCAGGCCACCTACCTTAGGGTCACTTTGGCACCTACTAAGTTCCTTCCTTAGTCATCCAAGTGTCCATGTAAGGACACTGTCTTCCATCCCAACTGAAAGTCAGAGCCTGACACAGGCTAAGTCCTCTATGTTTGTTGGATGAGTGAATGACAGGAGTTGAACAAATGAGTTGAATGAATGAATGACAGGAGGAGGAGCCGGGGGTGCAGAAAGGTTGCTTCAGGAGACAGCTGTGGGATGGAGTGGAGCTGGCTGTCCTCATACCTCCAACATCCAGCCTTTCTATTGAGCATCCATTGAGCCATGTCTGGGCCAGGCCCTGACCTCACAGAGCCTCAGTCCAGCAGTCAGGGAGGAGCATGAGGTAAATGGCTGCAGGACAGAGAGGTGCTGCAGCTGGAGGCCCTGGGGGACAGCGATGGATTGGCCCTGGGGGACAGCGAGGGATTGCGAGGAGTGAGGGAGACCCAGGATATGCTAAGCAGGGGCGTCCAATCTTTTGGCTTCCCTGGGCTACATTGGAAGAAGAATTGTCTTGGGCCACACATAAAAAAAATGAACACTGGCTGGGCGCAGTGGCTCATGCCTGTAATTCCAGCACTTTGGGAGGCCTATACGGGCGGATCACCTGAGGTCAGGAGTTTGTGACTAGCCTGTCTAGCACAGTGAAACACTGTCTCTATTAAAAATACAAAAATGAGCTGGCACAGTGGTTCATGCCTGGAATCCCAGCTACTCCGGAGGCTGAGGCAGCAGAATCGCTTGAACCCAGGAGGCGGAGGTTTCAGTGAGACCAGATGGTACCACTGCACTCCAGCCTTGGTGACAGAGTGAGACTCCATCCCAAAAACAACAACAACAACAACAAACTTACACTAACGGTAGCTGATGAGCTAAAAAAAAAATCGCATAAAAAAAACCCCATAATGTTTTCAGTAAAGTTTACAAATTTATGTTGGGCCACATTCAGCCTGCAGGCGGAGGGTTGGACAAGCTTGTGTGAAAGTAAAGGATGTCATGAGAGCAACGGGCAGGGGTTGACGGGTGATGAATGAAGACCTGGCCTGCCTAGGTAGGGCCAGGGAGAATCAGGTAGGTCAAGGCCAGAAAGCTGAGGGAGATTACCCAGCTGAAGGGACAGGTTGGGAGGGAAGAGAGGGTGGCTTGGGCCATGAGGGCAGCACGTTTGAAGTCTCTGACTTGGGAAGAAGCTGAGCAGATTCCTTAAAAGTCCAGAAAGACCATGCATTGGTCTCCTATTGCTGCTGGAACAAAATACCACAAACTCAGTGCCCTAAAGCAACACATGTTTATTTGACAGTTCTTATTATAAATGTGAATAAATGCACATTTATTCAGAATATCACAAGCTCAGTGCTTTAAAACAACACACATTTATCCTCTTGCAGTTCTCTTATGGGTAAGAGTCTACAGTGGTCCCCAGGGCTGCGTTGCTTCTAGAGGGTCTGGGGCGAATTGTTCCCTTGTCTTTTCCAGCTTCTAGGGCACATCACCGCTCCCATCTTATGGCGCCATCAGCTTGTCGAGAGCCAGCAGTGTAGCCTTCCTTCCTCTCTGTCTCCCCTTGCAAGGATCCTTGTGACCACACTGCGCTCCCTGGATAACCCAAGATAACCCCTTTCTCAAGATCCTTAATTTAATCACACCTATAAAATTCCTTCTGAATCTAAACTAACATAGTCACAGGTTCCAGAATGAGGATATGGACATTCTAGGAGGGACGAGGAGAGAAGAGTTCTGTGCACTTGACACCTGCTCAGTCACTGACCCCTCCCCCCACCCCCAATGAATCTGGTCCTTTCCAGGCAGCTGGGATGGTCAAGGGGCAGGGGCAGGGGGAATCCGATGAGGGCCACAGACTGTGACTGCCCTCACCTGGTCAGCACTGCTTCACCTTCCATCCACACGTATTAAAAAGTCACTGTGAATGTGAGAGTGACTACAAACTCTTGAGCCGGAGTATTGTTTTCAAGGTCAACGATGCAACCAGTTACACAAGATGGGGTGCACAACCAATAGCAGAGGCTCCAGTTGACCAGGGCGGAGGCTCTCCCCAGCTGTTCCCAAAGGAAAATCAAGCAGGTGAGAGTCTATTTCCTACAGTCCTGCTTCAACCCAACCAGTGGTTCTCAAATCCAACCAGTGAGCCACATTAGCTTCACCTGGGGGGCTTGTTGAAACACAGATGCTAGGCCCATCCCCTGAGCTTCGGAATTAGAAGGTCTCAGGTGGGGCTGAGAAGCTGGAATTCTAATGAGTTCCCATGGGAAGCTGGTGCTGCTGGCCTGGGGACTGAACTTTGGCAACCACACCACTAGACTGAGCTAGTCTAATTCTTTTTTGTTTTTTAATTAATTTATTTTTGTTGATACGTAATAGTTGTACATACTTTTGATATACATGTGACCATATGATACATTTATATAATCAAATCAGAATAATTGGGATATCCACCACCTTAAATATTTCTTTTCTTCACACTAGGAACATTCCAATTATTCTCTTCTAGCTATTTTGAAACGTACACCAGGTCAGGCGTGGTGGCTCACGCCTGTAATCCCAGCACTTTAGGAGGCCGAGACGGGTGGATCATGAGGTCGAGATCGAGACCATTCTGGCTAACATGGTGAAACCCCGTCTCTACTAAAAATACACACACACACACAAAATTAGCTGAGCATGGTGGCGGGCGCCTGTAGTCCCAGCTACTCAGGAGGCTGAGGCAGGAGAATGGCTTGAACCCAGGAGGTGGTGCTTGCAGTGAGCCGAGATCGCGCCACTGCACTCCAGCCTGGGTGACACAGTGAGACTCTGTCTCAAAAAAAAAAAAAAAAAAAAAAGAAATGTACACCTAATGTTAACTATAGTATCCACACTGATCTATCAAACTCCAGTTATTTCTTTTAAGTGTATATTTGTATCCATCAGCCAACCTCTATTCACCCATCCCCCTCACCCAACTCTTTCCCCTCTCTGGTAACCACCACTTTATTCTCTATCATCATGATATCCACTTTTTAAGCTCCCATGTATAACGCATGAGAACATGCGTTATTTGTCTTTCTGTGCTTGGATTATTTTACATAATGACATTATTTTACGTATGATTATTTGAACATAATGACCTCCAGTTCCATCCATATTGCTGAAAATGACAACATTTCATTTTTAATGGCTGAATATTTCATTGTATAGCTATATGTACCACATTTTCTTTATCCATTAATCCATTCATGGACACTTAAGTTGATTTCATGTTTTGGATATTGTAAATAGTACTGCAATAAACATGGTCATGCAGGCATCTCTTGGATATACTGATTTTCTTTCTTTAGGATATGTGCCCAGTAGTGGGATTGCTGGATCATATGGTAGTTTTAGATTTTGGAGAACCTCAATGCAGTTTCTACAGGGGCTATACTAATTAATTTACATTTCCATCAACAAAGTACAAGAGTTCTCCTTTCTCCATATACTCATGGGCATCTGTTATTTCTTGTCATTTTGATAAAAGTCATTCTAACTGGGATAAGATGACATGTCATTGTGGTTCTGATTTGCATTTCTCTGATGATTAGTGATACTGAGCATTTTTTCACATATCTGTTGGCCATTTGTATGCCATCTTTTGAGAACTTTTGCTCATTTAAAAATTGGATTGGATCATTTGATTTTTTCCCATTGACTTGTTTGAGCTCCTTGCATATTCTAGTTATTAATGCCTTGTCAGATGGATAGCTTCTAAAAGTGTTCTCCCATTCTGTGGGTTATCTCTTCACTTTGTTTCTGTTGCTGTGCAGAAGAAGCTTTTTAGCTTGATGTAATCCCATTTGTCTATTTTTCCTTTGGTTGCCTACGCTTTTGAGGCCTTACAGAAAATATCTCTGCCACAACCAATGTTCTGGAGCATTTTTTCAAGTTTTTCTCCTGGTTTCATAATTTCAGGTCTTAGTCTTACACAAAATATCTTTGCCCCAGTCAATGTTTTGGAGTATTTTTTCAAGTTTTTCTTCTGGCTTCATAATTTCAGGTCTTAGATTTAAGACTTTAAACCACTTTGCTTTTTTTTTTTTCTTTTTTGAGATGGAGTCTCGCTCTGTTGCCAGGCTGGAGAGTGCAGTGGTGTGATCTTGGCTCACTGCAACCTCCACCTCCGGGGTTCAAGCAGTTCTCCTGCCTCAGCCTCTTGAGTAGCTGGGACTACAGGCACATGCTGCCACGCCCAGCTAATTTTTGTATTTTCGGTAGAGACTGGGTTTCACCATGTTGGCCAGGATTATCTCAATCTTCTGACCGCATGATCTGCCCACCTCAGCCTCACAAAGTGATGGGATTATAGGCATAAGCCACTGCACCGGCCCAAGACTTTAAACCACTTTGACTTGATTTTTGTATATAGTGAAAGATAGGGATCGACTTCCATTCTGCACATGGGTATCCAGATTTTCCAGCACCATTGATAGATGAGACTGTCATTTCCCAGTTGTATACGGGCTTACTGCCTTTGTCAAAAATGAGTTGGCTGCAAATGTGTGAATTTATATCTGAATCTGCTATTCTGTTCCATTGGTTTATATGTCTATTTTAATGCCAGTACCATGCTGATTGGGTTACTATAGGTTTGTAGTATATTTGGAAGTCGGGTAGTGTGATGCCTTTAGCTTTGTTCTTTTTGGTCAGGGTGGCTTTGGCTATTCAGGGTCTGCTGAGGTTCCATCTAAAAATTTGGGAATTATTTTTGCTATTTCTGTGAAGAATGTCATTGGTATTTTGATAGGAATTGCACTGAATTTGTAAATTGCTTTGGGTAGCATTTTCATTTTAACGATATTAATTCTTCCTATCTATGAGCATAAAATACCCTTCCATTTTTTCTGGTATCCTCTTCAATTTCTTTCACCAATGTTTTATAGTTTTCCTTGTATTAATCTTTCACATCTGTGGTTAAATAAATTCCTAGGTGTTTTATATTCTTTGTAGCTGTTGATAATGGAAGGGATTTCTTGATTTCTTTAACAATCTTTAAGATTGTTTGCTGTTGGCATATATGAGTGCTATTGCCTTTTGTACGTTGACTTTGTATCCTACAATTTTACTGAAACAGACTTTTTGTTAAAGTCTTTAGGTTTTTATAAATATTAGATCATGTCATCTGTGTACAAGGTTAATTTGACTTCTTCCTTTCCAACTAGGATGCCCTTTATTTCTTTCTCTTGCCTTATTGCTCTGCCCAGGACTTCCAGTATTATGTTGAAAAAAAGTGGTGAAAGTGAACATCCCAGTCTTGTTCCAGATTTCAGCAGAAAGGCTTTCAATTTTTCCTCATTCGGTATGATGTTGGCTGTAGGTCTGTCAAAAATGCCCTTCATTATTTTGAATTGTGTTCCTCTATACCCACTTTGTGGAAAGCTTTTATCATAAAGAGTTGTTGGATTTTATTGAATGATTTTTCAGCATCTATTGAAATGATCATATAATTTCGGTTCTTGGTTCTGCTAACATGATAAATCACATTTATTTATTGTCATATGTTGAACCATCCTTGCACCACTGAGATGAGTCTTACTTGATGAGTGTAAATGATCTTTTTAATGTGTTACTGATTTTGGATAGCCAGTATTTTTAGAGGATGTTTGCGTGTGTGTTGATCAGGGATACTGGCCTGTAGTTTTCTTTTTTGGTTGTATCCTTGTCGGTTTTGGTATCAGAGTAGTGCTGGCAGATCGCGTATTTCTATTTTATTTGTAAAATTTCTCTGGAATAACAGATTGTGCAGTGAAAATAAACATAGTAAACATTAGACCTGATGCTCTGGACCCCAGCTCTCACACAAGCCTCTGACTGTGGAATTTTATTACAAAGCATTAAAATAAACAGCACTTTGGCAGGGACTAGGACAAATGTTGGGTGAAATGAGACAGAAGGAGGCCGATGACCCCAGGTCCCAAATGAGTGGAAAGGAGACTTTTATCAGCTGGGAGCTATGGGAGAACCCCAGGCCCAGTGGGCGTTGCTGCAATGACCTCATGGTATGTATGTGTGTATGTGTGTGACCACCTAGAAAGTCACAGCTCTCCAGGCTGAGCTGGCCCCATAGCAGAGAAAAGTAAAACTCCCATATCCCTGATAGGACAAATCTCCCATGAGTTCAGCAAGAAGAGTTGGGATCTGTGGACAGGAGGGCACTTGGTAAAATCCTTCATTTGAGGTTGATGTGAAAAGTTGAACTCAAGATCCTGAGGCCTTATGTCCTTCCCACTCCCTACAGGGCTCCTGCTGAGCCAGCCCTGACTCCCAGATGCAAGAGCCCAGGGAGGAGTTGGGAGAGAGGAAAACCTGCTGGGACCTCAGGGCATGGAAGGAGCCCTGGACTTTTCTCCCAGTGGTGCCTCCCCTACTGTCAAGTTCCTCTGGCCCTGGAGCTTCCAGGGACCCCTGCATCCTTTCCTTCCTGCAGCCCTGCCTTTGCCAAAGCTCCATGCATTTGCCTCCAAGTGGGTCCCCAACCCCAGGCTCTGGGAGCTGTGAAGAGGCTCAGGGTTCCTGCAGTCTGCAGGAGGAAACCTTGCTCTAAATGGGCCTGTGTGGGTTCTGGGATCCCTTCCTGCACAGGGCCACCTGCAGGTCCCACAGATGTATCTTCCCTAGAAGAGCCAGTGGGGATGGGCGAGGACCCCTAACCTGCTCCCAAACCCCACATCCAAAGGAGAGAGAGGGATCACCTGAAGCACAGACCAGGGGTTGGGTCCTGGCCCCACCGTCTCCTCCTGATCCCGAGGCCAGGGGTGTGGCCACAGGCACTCCACCAACTCCTCCTGCACCCCCAACCCAAGCTGAACAAACTCCTCCAGACTCCCTGGCCCACCCCAACTTAAAGAAATTAGGAGAATTCTCCAAGGGGGAGAAGACACCAGCTGCCTCTGCAGTGCTGTGCCCAGGAGGAAGATGATCACTGTTCAAACTGCCTTGGCAAGCTGTTGAAATAAAGCCCTTGGATTCTCAGTGTTTTGAGTCACATTGCACTTAATAAACATTAGTTTTACTAATGTTTTCCACTTACCTGTCTGTTTATATTCAGCAGTGAGAGTTCTTCATCTTCAACAAAAAGTGATTAAAGGACATAGGACACCTGTCATTTTCCCCATGGATTATTAAGATCACTCTGCACATTTCATCTTGCACAGTCATTTTTTTCTGACCTGGGCTGCAGTGCTGAGCCACGTGTACTGTGTTGGGTTCATTTTCCAGATTCTTTGCTTTTTGTTTGTCTTTGTCAGTAGCACCCAGAATAGTAGATGGCACATCCCAGGCACTCAGTAAAGGTTTTTGAATGAATCAAGGGGAAAGGAGGCAGAGGAAGGCACTGCGTGTTGGGGGGTCACATGTGCCAGAATATTCCTTGAAAACTTGACCCAGAGTCTCCCCTCCAGGGCCTCGTGATGCTCCTCAGCACTGGACGTGGCAGGATTTTTCTGACCAAGAATCAATGTGCACCTTCTCCTTCCACAGGGAGGTGCTGGGCAGGCTGATGGGCCCTGGTTTGACTTCCATGCCCCAAGACATTCTTCTGGCTTGCAGGAGGAGATTTGGGGTCTCTTGGATGACAGGGACTCTGGGCCCGACACCGTTCTGCCTCATTCCCTCCTGAAAAGCCTAATCCTCCCTGTTCCACGAGGCTGTGATGAGTGAGGAGACGGAAATGCACAATTTTCAGAGAGCATCCCTTCTCCTGGCCACACGCCAAGCCTGCTTCCCTCTGACCTGTCCCTTGTCTTTGCATTCAGGATGGACACTCACCACCTACTCTCCCTCCCCAGGACTCCTCACTGGCCTGACTCTGTGCTCCTGGGGCACGGTGGGGCAGCCCCTGGAACCTCATGCAGACCAGGGCACGCAAACGGCCTTGGGAACTCACAGTGTCATATCCAGGCCCCAGTCCCCCCAGGGTCTCAGACACAAGTCTGCAGCCGTTCAGGGACACGGCTCTGTGAGAGCCAGAGAACCTGGCCCCTGCCCTGCTGCCACTTCCCTCCTCCTCCCTTATTCCAGCCTCAGAAGCTCCTCTGGCCACTCACTCCCTGACTTGGCTTTGCTCTTTCCCTTAGTTCCTCTGGCTCTGTCCAGCCTGCAACAAGTCCCAAGAATGTCCCCTACTCCCAGGGTGCTACGAGCACCTCCCTAGCATCAACTCTCTGCTCTGAGGGTGACCCTCTCCTCAGATCCTTATTAGAGGAAAAAAGGAGCAGCCCCTGGTAGGGCAAGAAGTGATCTGACTCAGACAGAAAACAGACTTATCGCATCCCAGGTGCAGCTTGTCAGCTTTCAGGCTGGGCCAGGGGAGCTTGGAAAGGGAAGGCCCCTGCCCAGGAACCTCTCCCAGGGATTCCCATCAGCCTGGAATCCCTAGGAGAACCAGAGGAGTCAGGTCTTCCTCTGCAAGCCAGGCAAGGTCACCCTGCAACAGTCCCAGGTGCCTCTTTAGGTCCAGAGCAGCAGCTGAGGAGCTCCCTGCTTTGTGCCTTGCTATGTTCACCAGAATACCTCAGTAGAACTTGGGGAGAATTCCTTCATTACTGCTGATGACAGGGAAAGGGTCTTCAAGCATCATGGCCATGTTCCAAGCTCCAGGAGAGATGGGCTGATATTCCTGAGATGCAGAGAGTGTGGGCTGCCCGGACCCTTTCCAGGCGCCCCTGGCCCAGCCTTAGAGCTGAAAAGGCTGCACCTGGAGAGGAAAACAGAAGCTCAGAAATATTCTAGAGACCCTGAGCAAGGGCCTGGGGGAAACTTTGAGATCCCAGTGGGGATTCCATGAGTGGAGGAGGGGTCAGGTGGTTCCTTGAGATGAACTGCGAAGGCTGCTCTGACCTGGGCAGCAGACAAGCACCTTGAGAAGAACAGGCGACAGGATATGGTAGAAAAGCCCCCAAGTGCAGGATTCTCACCAGGGTCCTGGGGGTGGTGAAAGACTCCATGAATTGGGTAGGAAGGAAAAGGCTGTCAATCAGTTCTTTCTAACATTTAGGTTATTGAACCCCTTGGGGGATCCTCTGAGCCCTCACCTGAGGGATCTGCCAATCATTTGCTGCCTGAACATGGGCAGGTTCCTCTCCCTGGCCAAGTCTCAGGGTCACCAGGTTAAAAATGCGGGAAAGAGCAACATACCTGAGGTTCACTGGGAGGGAGAGGTGAGGTCTCTGTGAGGGAGAGCTGGGTGAAAAGTACTCAGCCCCTGCTGTGCCTCGTGGATGCTCAGTCAACAGAGATGCTCACGACCATCCTTGGTGCTGAGCTCACCCTCAGCCTCAGGTTCACAAAGCAAGGGGCTGGGAAGTAGAAGCCTCACTGAGTACATTTCAGTTTAACTTGATTGCACACGTAAGGCATTGATAGTGAGGTCAGAAATGTGGAGAGAAAACATTTCCAGAAAGATTCCGAGATGGAGAACATCCTTCGAAGAACTCCAGCTCTGGTGGCCAGTGGCATCTCAGAGCTGTTTGGGTGTCATAAAAAATGGGAGAGAAAGGCCTGGAGGATTCTCTGGGGTGGGGGAGGTTCTTGCTACTTTGTATCTCAAAGCATCAGAAAAATCACGGTGTGATTCTGCCCAGGATGGGAGCCACCCCTAAGCTTACAAAGCTTGCAGCATGATACGGAGCTCTGGGTTTTGTGGGGAAATGTACTAGGATGTGTGCACTGTGCTTAAAGAGAGAAAAACTGAGTTCTCTTATTTTCTTTGTTTCTCTCTCTTTTTTTTTTTTTTTGGGACAAGATCTCACTCTGTTGGGTTTCCCTCTGTTGAGACAAGGTCTCAAGGCTGGAGTGCAGCAGCACGATCATGGCTCACTGCAGTACTGACCTCCTGGGCTCAGGGAATCCTCCCATCTCTGCTTATGGGGTCACTGGGAATACAGGTGCACATGACCATGTCTAGGTAGATTTTTTTTTTTTTTTTTTTTTTTTTTACAGAGACAGTGTTTCACCATGTTACCCAGGCAGGTCTCAAACTCCTGGACTCCAGTGACCACCGTGCCTGGCCTGAGTTTTCTTCATATGCTTAATGTTGTTGTTCTGATGAGAATCTCTATGTTCAATATTAGGGACAAGAGAAGACTTTAAGGATGAGAAAACATTAATGATCAAAATATACTTGGAAAGGGGCCGATGGGATTGATGAGGATGAAGGGCCCTGGGAAATGCCTGGACCTGAGGGTTGCTGGGAAATGTTCCACTGTGGGAGGATCCCTGAGTCTAAAGGAAAGGTTTCCAGACCATAGCACCATGACAGGGAGACACGGACCCTTGTGCATTTCTCCCCCATGTCCTGCAGAGCCCACAGCTTCCACCCTCTGTGGCTTCCAGTTTGGGGGAGTCTCCCTTCTTAGGCCTGGCCACTGTGCTTCTGTCTGGCCTCTGTCCCAGTTCACATTCTCAGATTCAATCTCCCCAAGCTGGTTTTCTGAGGGGTGCCCATCATTTTTGTGAGTAAACACGCTTTACCTTCTAGAGGGGACCAAGACCGTATCTCATCCCATGCCCTCAAAGGCAATATTGTGTTTTGAGTCTACAGTGTCTCTTTTGTAATTATTTCCTTTTTAGTTTTTGAATTCAATCTAAATGGAGTCTTTCAATCCTTCCGTCTCCTCTCCCACAAAATACCCACCATGTTTTATGCTATCTTGGTTCCTTCCCACGGTCCCATTAGAACACCCAGTCCCATCCTGCCCAGCCCCCACCTCACTTTGTAATTTTGGTTTAATTTCCTCCGGAGAAGCCTGGACCTTCGTCTTGAGATCAATCACACCCTCAGTGGTTCCCCTCTGCCACCTGAATGGGCATATGATCTACCATGTTAGAAAGCGTAAATCCCAGCTGACCACTGGATACGCAGAGATATTTATTCTGCTTTCTTAGGGATGAAATTACTGTCTTCTTAGAGCTGTTTTAGCTCTGAGACATTTTGATAATGTTTATGTGGCCAAAGATCCCCCAACAAAGATACCTTCAGGTTTTGTTTTTTCTGTCAAATGCCAGAAACAGATTCAACCCTTTCCTGCATCACTATGAAGCTCTCATGTCAGTCAAACTCCATCAGTGTTTGTGGAATAAAGGAACGAATGAGTTGTGGACTTTCACCCTATTATTTATACTTTCACTTTCATAAACGTATATCTGATCCAATCAATTAATCAGAAGAAAGTCGCAAACTCAATCAGGATTAACTGGGTGGAACTTCAGAATCTAATCAGACATCATTTTCTGATTGGAAGTTGGTTGTTGAGATGGGGAGGGTGTGGTTAGAAAGGTCCATAAAAGCTCCTGAAGGTGCACAGGAGAGAACCCAAGGCCCTGACACCTGGAGCTACTGCTTGGTTCTCTGAGAGGTGGCAGCACCCTGCAAACTGAGTCCAGATCTGGTAAGTCACCACCTCCTTAGGGTCATGCCCATCTGATCTGCAGCCAGCCAGCCAGTCAGGGATGGTGACATGCAGCCCAAGGTGGCAGAGAGAATTTTCTTGTCTGTTTTCAGAAGAACAAATTTTGGCTTTGATTTTTCCTCTAAATGTAGTTTTGTCTTCATCCCCCAAAATTGGATTTGTGCTTGGTTTTTGTCATTTCAAAATTCTTATTGAAGCAGTTTTTTTTAAACAAGAGATATTAAAAACTTACAACTGGTTGAATTTTTATTTCATGACATTTGAAATAATTGGTTTTTGTGCCCTTAAATTATAGTTCATAGACTTGGTGGCATCGTGATTTTACATGTTAGGCCTTAGTTTTTATTAATACCTTAAAGATATTCCATAGGCCATTCTCAAGAGTGGAGTCTTTGTTCTGAACATGGGACCCATTTTTTCCCCCTAGATTCCATCCCAAAGTGGGTCATTGTGAGTCTGTGTAAGAGATCAACATTGGAACCTTCATCTGAGAGTTAGTGTTTTTATCCCTAACTTTCACAGGCTCTAGAACACTGTCATGCTGTTTTTACAATTTCTTGTTACAATTTTTCAAAATAAAAAATAATGGCGCTGATTCTAAGGAGTCCCTTTAGTCTTCTGCAAGCATGTCAATTGTGGGAACTGAGAATGTAGGCTGTGTGGGGCCACAGGACATTCTCGTTCCCATTGTTTTAGGGTGGTAAGTGACAAGAAATATTTTCTCAAAAAGGTGGAGCTTAGCTTTCAGGATCCTCAGCAACGCTTCCCAGTGTTACTGAGATTTAGTGCAGCAATGGTTGAAAATGAATGGGCCAGTGGTTACCTTGCCCTCTCCTCATTGTTTGGAAGACATTCTTTATGGTACCAGCAAGGGCAGAATTACAGATTTGTGTCCAGAAAGTGCAGAGTGGAATTGGGGTGAACTAATTACCTTTCCACGTCTACCACAGCAATGACATTGGCACTAGGAGATGATGAAGTGATGTGATTTGCCGTAAGAATGATGTTTTTTTTCTCTAGATTCATCAGGATGAGCCTCCAGGCCCCACCTAGACTCCTGGAGCTGGCTGAGCAGAGTCTGCTGAGAGACCGGGCCTTGGCCATCCCCACCCTGGAGGAGCTGCCCAGGGAGCTCTTTCCCCCACTGTTCATGGAGGCCTTTACCAGGAGATGCTGCGAGACCCTGACAACTATGGTGCAGGCCTGGCCCTTCACCTGCCTTCCTCTAGGGTCCCTGATGAAGTCATGTAATCTAGAGACCTTTCGAGCTGTGCTGGAGGGGCTTGACGCACTGCTTGCCCAGAAGGTTCGCCCCAGGTGAGGTGACCCAGCTAACCAGGTGGGGAGGGCTCAGGCATCCAGGGTAGGGTTAGCTGGGTCAGAAGGAGTGGGAGGCCCAAGGGTGGCCCAGAGACTTCTGATGGGGCTGGGGAGGAAGCTCAGAGAGGCCTTGGCCATTGTCCAGCTCCTCTGGGAAAGGACTGCTCACCATGCAGGGCCCACTGAAGGATCAGGAACCTGCCTCCTGCCAGTGGCAATTGAAGACACTAGCAGTGGGGACCAGGCAGGTTTCAAGGAGAAAGAGGGATGCAGAAAAGACAGAGAGTGGGAGAAGCAGCAGGGAGGAGAGTCGCTGATGTCCAGGATGTGGATAAAAGCTCAAATCCTTCCTAAATTTGGAGCCTCTCTTCTCTTTTACCCACAGGCGGTGGAAACTTCAAGTGCTGGACTTGCGGAATGTGGATGAGAACTTCTGGGGCATATGGTCTGGAGCTTCTGCACTCTCCCCAGAGGCCCTGAGTAAGAGACGAACAGCCGGGAACTGTCCAAGGCCGGGTGGGCAGCAGCCCTTGACGGTGATCCTAGACCTTTGCTTCAAGAATGGGACGCTGGATGAATGCCTCACCCACTTCTTAGAGTGGGGCAAGCAGAGAAAAGGCTTACTGCACGTGTGTTGCAAGGAGCTGCAGATTTTTGGAATAGCCATCCACAGGATCATAGAGGTCCTGAACACGGTGGAGCTAGACTGTATCCAGGAGGTGGAAGTGTGCTGCCCCTGGGAGCTGTCCATTCTTATAAGGTTCGCCCCTTACCTGGGCCAGATGAGGAATCTCCGCAAACTTGTTCTCTTCAACATCCATGTCTCTGCCTGCATTCCCCTAGACAGGAAGGAGCAGTTTGTCACCCAGTTCACCTCTCAGTTCCTCAAGCTGGACTACTTCCAGAAGCTTTACATGCACTCTGTCTCTTTCCTCGAAGGCCACCTGGACCAGCTGCTCAGGTGAGGAAGGATGGTGAGCTTTCTCTGCAGACTGCAGCAAAGACTTTCTTTATTACTGTAAACACTAGGGGGTATCTACTGTGAGCCAGCTTGTGAGGAGGTAACAGCGAAGGGGACACTAGAATGTCCATGCATTGTCCTGTTGGCAGCTCTGTCCTGAAATAGGTGTCACACATCCATCCCAATAAGCCAGCGGGATCTCCTGGGCTAGATGCTATAGAGAGGCTGCCGTGCTAGGAAGGTACTGCAGGGTTTAGATCTAGTGAGGGTGCATTCGTGAATTCCTCCCGAGGATGTGTGTCTAAGTTAAGACGATGGGAAATGGGGAGTTGAAGAGGGCACTAAAGAAGAGAATGTCCATCACACCCCTCCATTTTAAAATATAAGGTCTGTCCTCACCTGCCTAGTGAACAGGTAAAATCCTGTCTCTCCCTCTGTCAGTAAAATGTTTTGAGCTCCAAAACATGATGGAATAGAGGGTGAGGGAGCAGGAGTGAAGAATGGTGAAAGTGATAGATGGTTTGCTGATGATACGGGCATGTCAGGGTCTCCTGCAGCCTGGCCACCCCAGCTGAGGTTGCGGGATCTTGCCTGGGTTTGTCATTTATGCCTGTGTCTCCACTGGGCTCCTATGGCCCAGAGATGTGGTTTTCTACCTGACACATGAGGAAAGGGAGCATTAGAGTTCATGCACTTGACCCAGTCACCCGAGTGATGGTGAAGGACTGAGCCTCGATTGGGTCTGCCCTGAATGAACAGAGTCTCCATTCCCACATCCCAGGTGCTGATTATCCTCAGATAAGCAGAGCAGCCTTGGGTTGTGAAAAGTGTCATCTCTCACCTTGAGGTCTTCCCCACCACTCTCCTCTAACTCCTTCTTGTTCTCTCCCAGGTGTCTCCAGGCCCCCTTGGAGACAGTCGTAATGACCGAATGCCTGCTGTCAGAGTCGGACCTGAAGCATCTCTCTTGCTGCCCGAGCATCCGTCAGCTAAAAGAGCTAGACCTGAGGGGCATCACACTGACCCATTTCAGCCCTGAGCCCCTCGCAGTTCTGCTGGAGCAAGCTGAGGCCACCCTGCAGACCCTGGACTTAGAGGACTGTGGGATCGTGGATTCCCAACTCAGCGCCATCCTGCCTGCCCTGAGCCGCTGCTCCCAGCTCAGCACCTTCAGCTTCTGTGGGAACCTCATCTCCATGGCCGCCCTGGAGAACCTGCTGCGCCACACCGTTGGGCTGAGCAAGCTAAGCCTGGAGCTGTATCCTGCCCCTCTGGAGAGTTATGATGCCCAGGGTGCTCTCTGCTGGGGAAGATTTTCTCAACTTGGGGCTGAGCTGATGAAGACACTGAGGGACTTAAGGCAGCCCAAGATTATTGTGTTCAGCACTGTCCCCTGCCCTCGCTGTGGCATCAGGGCCTCCTATGACCTGGAGCCCAGTCACTGCCTCTGTTGAATGCCTGCTGTCAGGGTGGATTTATTTAAAGCTTTCTTCTGGTCATTTGGCAACTGAATCCTAGGCCATGAGTGTATGTCAAAGGGAGCAGAGACCCATCGTTTCATATGCCTGCTCAATGTGAACGGGAAAGGAAAGGGGATGCAGGAAGGGAGGGACTGGGGGAAAAGTTGAGTTGGAGTCAATAGGAGCTTTAGAGCCCTGTGTCCCAGAGAATCAGAAATGGGAATCTGAATTGCTAGAATGAGAATCAGGTAGGAGAGACACATGAGAGAGTTACCTCTGCACGGATGGTTGTAAAGAAACAGTCAGAAATAAGGGGAAGCTGAGTGGAAACTGTCTGGTGTCCTCCATGATTGCTTCACCTGGCTTAACAATTTCAACCTAAGGAATCTCAAGTTACTCATGGGGGACAAAAGGCACTAAGTTCTCTAAAATTAATGAGGTTCAGCCCAAGGAAATAAAGGCATCAAAGTGGAATGTGATCGTTTTGCTCAATTCCTTTTTTTTAAAATTTCTCTCTGGGCATGTGTCTATTTAGTGGGTTAATACACGTGAGATGCACTTACGGGGCCTGGACCATTCTAGGTGGGCAGTGAGGGTCAGTCACTGAAGTTCAGCCCCTTCTTCGCAGGGCCCTCACTTCTGTCCAGATGCTTAGGCCCTGTTTACTCCTGATGGGTGGATTCAGAACGCTCAGTTGCTGACCATTACCTGTGCTGGGAAAGGATTTCACTGCACAAGGTGTGGCCTCTGCCCTGGAAGGGGAGCTCCACACTGTGTATGAGCAGGAGCCTCAGGGCACCACCAACCCATGCTTGTTCTCATGGAGGGTAGTGACCCTTGCAATATTAAAATAGTTGTGGCCAGTAAAGACATCCAAATTCCCTTTTTGGGAAAATGCTTAAATTATGCAGGCATATAGTACATTTTAAACATTTCTAGCCCACATTTAACAAACATTTTATCCTTTTGGGGAGCTAGGTCATATTGATGAGATTTTCCCATAACACTTGCCTTCTCTCCCTCTCAAGGAAGACTAGTGCAGTGTGTTTGGGTATCACACGTCATCAGAGGGTGGATAATGATCAAGTGCCTGTGGGTGATGAGTGACCTTCGCTGTGCTGAGGGACCCTACACAAAAGGCTCCCGAGTGTGGGACCCTGCTGAGGACTCAGGGGCTGGTGCTGTTGGGCAGGAAGCTGAGGAAAGAGCCTCAATTTTCCTGTAGAATGAGAATGATTATGCCCACCAGCCTGTGGGACCCTCTTAGGACACAGTGAGATGGTACATGGTTATGACTTGGAATGGGGCCTTTCATACAGTAAAAGCTTAATACATGCATCCTGTCTTTCTTTTTTCCTCCTAATAAAAGTCTCAGCATTCTTCATCCTTCAATCTCACCTCCTATTCCTCATAACAGGGAGGCAGTAGGGACCCAGGGCAGGCAATGGGACTCAGCTTCTACACGCTGCCACCACTTAATCATGATTCCTGTAAACAGCAGGACCTCAACAACCAGCAAGGAACGGGGTGGGCAGTGCAGGCCTGAATTCATCTCTAGTGATGATGAGATAAAAATTTCCAAACCACGGGACTCATGTGCCATCTGCTGTAATTTAGTTAGACCGTCTGGTGTAATTTAGTGATGAAAGCAGGAGTATATTAAGTGGTACTTCCAAAAATCTGCTATTATGTAAATGTTTATGGAGTGCCACTATTCATTTGTCGGCTATTCTAAATAATTGGCCATGTTGTCCCAATACCCCTTAAAGTCAGAGGTAATCCAAAGACTTTCCCCAATTGGAGAAGATTTAATAGAACAAGGACTTACAATTCCTTGTCCCAATCCATGTAACACTTCCATCCTGCCAGATATAAAACCTAACTGACAAGGTTAATGATTTGTGCAAGTCTTACATGCAATAAAGAAAACTGTAATAGTGAGATATACTGTGGCTTCACATGAAATATCTTGTTATGTAAGGTGACTACAGACTCTAAATGGTACCCAGTGAGAGATTTCTCCTCTGCCTTCCTTAGGATTCCAGTTGATGAGGAGAGCCAATACTTGTTGGCCTTTACTTGAAAAACTCAGCAACACGCCTGGGTTGTAACGCCACAGGGGTTCACTGGAGTCCCATCATAGTTCTCGCAGGGATAACACCAGGACCTGTTAACCTTACCATTCCCTAGAAATTCCACTCTCATTCAATATGCAGTAGGTGTGCAGTTATGTTCTCTTACCAAGGGACACTCTAATAGATTCCATTTATCTTTTAGAGCAGTAAGCTTACAAGGGCCCTAAGACCTCCATGAAAACTTTTCCATCCTCTAGAGAAAAAGGTCCTTACTTAGGACATAATCCAAGTGCAGGGAAAGCTTCCAACTCATCTGAAATAATAAAGACAATCCACGGTTTCCCTAGTCCCGTAACAATGAGGAGGTGCCCTCTTACATGTGAGACATTGTAGCTGTTGGTTCCCAAATTTCTCTCTGCTGGCATCATTCTTATAATGAACTCACAGAAAAACTTTGTCCCAGTGCGCCTGCCATGGGAAGATAATTATGAAAAATCTGGCTCTACAACAACCTCTAGCTTAGGACTCCCAAATTATATAATATATTTGGGTATTTGTCACCTGAAATCTAATGTTGAAATGTAAATGTTGGAGGGGGGTCCTGGTGGGAGGTGCCTGGATCATGGCATGGATTTCTCATGAATGGTTTAGCACCAGCCCCTTGGTGCTGTCCTTGAGATAGTGAGTGAGTTCTCATGAGATCTGGTTGCTTAAAGTGTGTGGTACTTCCCCCGGCCCTTGCTCCTGGTTTTGCCATGTGAGATGCTGACTCCCACTTTGCCTTCTGCCATGATTGACAGCTTCCTGAGGCCTCCCCAGAAGCCTGTGGGGATGCTTATTACACAGCCTGCAGAACCCTCAGTCAGTGAAATTTCTTTCTCTTTCTCTTTGCTTCCTTCCTTCTTTCTTTCTTTCTTTCTCTTTCTTTCTTTCCTCCTTCCTTCCTTTCTTCTTTCTTTCTCTCTCTTTCCTCCTTCTTTCTTTCCTCCTTCTTTCTTTCTTTCCTCCTTCCTTCCTTCTTTCTTTCCTCCTGCCTTCTTTCTTTCTTTTCTCCTTTCTTTCTTCTTTTTCTTTCTTTTTCCTTCCTTTCTTTCCTTCCTTCTTTCTTTATTTCTCTCTACCTTTCTTTCTTTCTGTGTCCATCTTTCTCTCTTTCTCTCTCTCTCCCCTCCCTCCCTCCCTCCCTTCCTTCCTTTTTTTGAGACAAGGTTTCACTCTGTTGACCAGGCTGGAGTGCAGTGGCACAATGATGGCTCACTGGAGCCTCAACCTCCTGGGCTCAATTGATCCTCGCACCTACACTTCTTGGGCAGCTGGGACTGCAGGTGCACACCACCATGCCTGGCTAATTTTTTGTATGTATCTTTTTTAGAGAGAGTTTTTCATGTTGCCTAGGCAGGTCTCAAACTTCTGTACTCTAGTAATCTGCCTGCCTTGGCCTCCCAAAGTGCTGAGATTACAGACAGGAGCCACCACGCATGGCCTGAGTTTTCTTTGTATGCTTAATGGTATCACTTTAATCAGAATCTCTCTGTCCAATATTAGGGACAGGAGAGGACTTTAAGGATGAGAGAACATTAATTATCAAAATATACTGGCGAAGGGGCTGATAGGATTGATGAAGATGAAGGGTCCTGGGAAATACCTGGGGCCGAGGGTTGCCTGGGAAATGTCCCAAAGTGGGAAGATCCCTGAGTCTAAAGGAAAGGTTTCCAGACCATAGCGCCATGGCAGGGAGACATGGACCCTTGTTCACTTTCTCCCACATCCGGCAGCGCCCACAGCTTCCACCCTTCGTGGCTTCCAGCTTGGGAAAGTCTCCCTTCCCAGGTCTGGCCACATTGCTTCTCTCTGGCCTCTGCCCCAGTTCACATTCCCAGATTCCATCTTCCCAAGCTGATTTTCTGAGGCAAGCCCATCATTTTTGGGAGTAAACACGCTTTCCCTTCTAGTAGGGGCCAAGACTGTTTCTGCCTTCTCTGCCCTCAAAGACAATATTGTGTTTGAAGAGTCTGCACTGTCTCTTTTGTAATTATTCCCTTTTTAATTTTTAAACTCAATCTAGACAGAGTCTTTCAATCCTTCTGTCTAGGTGCCCACAAAATACCTACCATGTTTCATGATGTCTTGGTTCCTTCCCAGGGTTCTATTAGAACACCAGGTCCCATCCTGCCCAGCCCCCACCTCACTTTGTCATTCTGTCCTGATTTCCCTCAGCGAAGCCTTGACCTTAGTCTTGTGATCAATCACACCCTTAGTGGTTCCCCTCTTCAACCTGAACCCACATATGACCTGCCCTGTTAGGAAGCATAAAACCCAGGTGACTGATAACGGAGCTTTTTATTCTGTTTTCTTAGGGTTGACACCACCGTCTTTTTAAAGCTGTCGTAACTGTTTGTCTTAACGAAACATTTTGATAATTTTGATGTGGCCACAGATTCTCCCATAAAGATATCATTAGGTTTTCTTTTTTCTTTCTAATTTCAGGAACAGATTAAACCCTTCCGTGTCACTATTAAGGTCACATATATCAAACTTCATCAGTGTTTGGGGAATAAATGAATTAATGAGTTTTGGACTTTCACCCTGTTATTTATTCTTTCACTTTCATGAATGCATAACTAATTTAATCAATGAATCAGAAGAAAGTGGAAAACTCAATCAGGAATAACTGGGTGGAACTCAGTGAGTACTGAGCCTCGATTGGGACCGCACTGAAGGAGCAGAGTCTCCATTCCCACACCCTGCATGCTGACTATCCTCAGATGAGCAGAGCAGCCCTGGGTTGTGGAGAGCATCAACTGTCACCCTGAAGTCATCCAACCACTCTCCTCTAACTCCTTCTTGTTCTCTCCCAGGTGTCTCCAGGCCCCCTTGGAGATGGTTGTCATGACCGACTGCCTGCCGTCACAGTTGGACTTGAAGCATCTCTCTTGGTGCCCAAGCATCCGTCACTTAAAGGAGCTGGACCTGAGGGGCATCACACTGACCCGTGTCAGCCCTGAGCCCCTCACAGTTCTTCTAGAGCAAGCTGATGCCACCCTGCAGACCCTGGACTTAGAAGACTGTGGGATCAAGGACTCCCAACTCAGCGCCATCCTGCCTGCCCTGAGCTGCTGCTCCCAGCTCAGCACCTTCAGCTTCTGTGGGAACCTCATCTCCATGGCCGCCCTGGGGAAGCTGCTGCGTCACACCGTCGGGCTGAGCAAGCTAAGCCTGGAGCTGTATCCTGCCCCTCTGGAGAGTTATGACACCCAGGGTGCTCTCTTCTGGGGAAGATTTTCTCAACTTGGGGCTGAGCTGATGAAGACACTGAGGGACTTGAGGCAGCCCAAGATCATTGTGTTCAGCACTGTTCCCTGCCCTCGCTGTGTCATCAGGGCCTCCTATGATCTGGAGCCCAGTCACTGCCTCTGTTGAATGCCTACTGTCAGGGTGGATTTATTTAAAGCTTTCTTCTGGTCATTTGGGAACTGAATCCTAGGCCATGAGTGTATGTTAAAGGGAGCACAGACCCATCGTTTCAGATGCCTGCTCAGTGTGAATGGGAAAGGAACGAGGATGCAGGAGGGGCAGGACTGGGGGAAAAGTTGACTTGGAGTCAATGGGATCCTTAGAGCCCTGGGTCCCAGAGAATCAGAAATGGGAATCTGAATGGCTAGAGTGAGAATCAGGTAGGAGAGACACATGAGAGGGTTACCCCTGCATGGATGGTTGTAAAAAAAAAAGTCAGAAATAAAAGGAATCTGAGTGGAAACAGTGTGGTGTACTCCATGATTGCTTAACCTGGCTTAACAATGTAAACCTAAGGAGTCTTAAGTTATTGATGGGGGAAAGAAGGCATTGATTTTTCTGTGACAAAGGAGGTTCAGCTCCCAGAAATCAAGCCATCAAAATGGAATTTGATCATTTGGATCAATTCCCTCCTTTTCTTACTTCTCTCTGAGCATCTGTTACCTTCTTGCTATTCTCTGTGAGTACTTAGTGGGTTAATACACATGAGACACACACAGGGCCTGGACCATTCTAAGTGGAAAGTGAGTGTCAGCCACTGAAGATCAGCCCCTTCTCAGTGGCCCTCACTTCTGTCCAGATGCCAAGACCCTACTGACTCCTAACGGGCGGATCCAGATCCCTCAGTTCCTGACCACTACCTGTGCTGGGAAAGGAATTCACTGCCCAAGGTGTGGCCCCTGCCCTGGAAGGGGAGCTCCACACTGTATGAGCAGTAGCCTCAGGGCATCACCAAACCCATGCCTGTCCTCATGGTGGGTAGCGGCCCTTGCTGAATTAAAGCAGTTGTGGCCAATAAAGACATCCAAATTCCCTTTTAGCAAAATGTTTACATTATGTAGGCTTATAATACCCGTAATATGGATGAAGGACCTTTTCTTAACTCCTCCCCTTTCTCCCTGTCAAGGAAGACTAGTGCATCATATTTGGAATCACACATCCTCAGAGGGTGGAAAACGATCAAGTGCCTATGGGTAATTAGTGACCTTTCCTGTGCTGAGGGACCCTACACAAAGGCACCTAGGTGTAGAACCCTGCTGAGGACTCAGGGGCTGGTGCTGTTGGGCACGAAACAGCCAAGAGGCTCAGTTTCCCTGTAAAATGAAGATGATGATGCCACCACCCTATGAGACTGTTGTAGGACCCAATGAGATGGTGTATGGTCAGGACTTGGAATGGGGGGCCTGGCATACAGTAATAGCTCAATACATGCATCTTGTTATTTTTTTTCCCCTCCTAATAGAAGTCCCAGCGTTCTTCATCTTTCAACCACACCTTCCATTCCTGGTAACAGGGAGGCAGCAGGAACCCAGGGTAGGCAACGGGACTCAGCTTCTACACGCCACCACTACTTAATCGTGATTCCCCCAAACAGCAGAGCCTCAGCAGCCAGCAGAGGTTGGGATGGGCGGGGCAGGACTGAGTTCATCTCTAGTGATCATGAGATAAAGATTTCTGACCTATGAGACTCATGTGCCGTCTGCTGGTTGGTTAGACCATCTGGTGTAATTTATTGATGCAAACAGGATGATATTGAGTGGTATCTCCAAAAATCTGCTGTTATGTAAATGTTTATAGAGAATAAATATTTATTTGTGATTTATGTATAACACATTTTAAGATTCAAATTGAAATTTTAACATATAACAGGAATTTCGTGTTTTAAAGTATGTAGTGCAATATTTTAAAAATGCTTAATGTGGTTTTGAGTCTCAAATGAAATGACACCTTCAAAATAATTTTAAAGATCAATGAATAAAAATTGCTCTTACTTAAAAATATTTAAATTTTTACAATTTTGGAGCTGGAAGGAAGTAGTGCAATATTTTTAGGGAAATATGATTTATTTTCTTAGAGCAGTTATAAGGTCACAGTGAAGTTGAGCAGAAAGTAGATCGTTCCCACATACTCCATGACCCCACACTAGCGCAGAATCCTGAAGGATCAACGTCCTGCCCCAGCGTGGTCCATTTGCTCCAATGCATGAACGACATGAACCATCCTTATCACCCAAAGTTCATAAGTAACATTAAGGGTTCACAGTTGGTGTTGCATATTCTATGAGCTCTGATGAATTGATAATGACATGTATTCACCCTTATAGCATCATGCAGAGTAGCTTCAGTGCCCTAAAAATCATCTGTTCTCTTTCTATCCATCCCACTGTACCCTGACTCCTGTCAACCCCTGGGCTTTCTACTGTGTCCATAGATTTGCCTTTTCCAGAATGTCATGTGGCCTTTTCATGTTGGTTTCTTTCACTTAGTTATGTGCATTTAAGTTTCCTCTATGTCTTTTAAGGCTTAATAATTTACATTGTCAGGATGTGCCACAGTTTATTCATCCATTTGTCTGCTGAAGAATATGTTGGTCCCTATTAAGTTTTGTCTATTGTGAATGTAGTGGTTAAAAACATCTAGGTATTAGGTTTTCTCATTTGTGTAAATGCCAAGGAGCGTGGCTGCTGGGCCATGTGCCTAGGTTGTGTTTGATAATGATTTTTTTCCTTGACAACCTCATCTGGTAGACAGAGATTGCTTCTTCAAGGGTAGGGACTGTGTCTCTGTCATCCTGTGGTCCCACATTAGAGCATGGAGCCTGGCAGGTGGCTGTGAATGCTTATTGACCACATAGTTCTTAGAAATCTGTATCATCAGTTTACAGCCACTACAATGCAAATGTCGGGAAGTCCACATGAGCTGCCACCAATAACATAAACATGAATATGGAGGAAATCGCCCTCCTGATGCCGTGGTCACTTCCTGTGTGTCATGGTAGTGCCGTCATCACATGGATGAACTTCATCTGTTTTTTCTACAGATTTCCCCCCATATAATAGAGGACACAGTCTTTAAACATAGAGTCACCAGAGTTCCTGACTGTCACTGGCCTGAGTCTGTCCCCTTGGAACTAAGGTTCCTCATAACTGCACTTACCTACCACAGGTGTCCCTGTAAGCACCACTAGAGGGCGAGCATCTTCACCAAATCTGATGGACCCATGGAGTCCGACCTGAATGTCTCCCTGCTAGGCAGGGGTCCTCAGAGAAATCTTCTATCGGGTCTGGATGGAGGGAACTGAAAGACTCTTCTCAAACCCAGGACCAACAAAGAGATTCCCTGCAAGGTCCTAATTGGAGAGCCAGGACAGGGACTGGGAGGGAACTGGGAAGGGAAGGCCCCTTATGTCCCTAAACCTGGAACTGATGGAGAAGGTCCCCTCCAGAAATGGTTTGGAGAGAACCAGCTGGGAAGAATTAAGGTCTCTGAGATCTTCCACCTAAGAGCTGGAATCTGATTTCAGGAAGACTTACCCGAGGCCTTCCCCTGGCGCCTGCGAGAAGAGCTCCTGGGACTCTTGCCAGTGCAGGATGCGTTGGTTCCGGAGGCGTCAGGAAGAGATCGGAGGTCCCATTTGAATCCCACTTATAACAGCGATGATGTCCACTAAAAATCATGGGTCTATAGATTTAGAAAAAGGGAGCATAATTTCTTGTAAAGGTTTACAACCTGCAGGCTGGGAAATGGGCCCCCAGGCAGGACCTGAGGCAAGCGCTTGGAGCGGGAGAAGGTGACCCAGGAATCTATGCTGAACCTGTTGGCCAAGTGGGCATATTCACCAGGTTATTGGAGCAGCTATGAAAATTCACAGGGTGGGGGATGCACGCATGTATAGTAAGCAAACATGCCTGTCAAATACATCCCAGGTTCAGTCTGTGGTTGAGACTTTACATTTAAATGTATTATAATTAGGTTCTCTACATCGAAAGGTGAAGTTGGGACAGGAAGGTCCCCAATTCCTATCTAAAGGGCCTGGGGAGTCACCTCCTACAAACCACAAAGTCCCCTCAGAGGGAGTTTATTTGACCCTATATAAAGTGGCTTGAGGCCAGGAGCAGTGGCTCACACCTATAATCCCAGCACTTTGGGAGGCCGAGGTGGGCGGATCACCTGAGGTCAGGAGTTCAAGACCAGCCTGACCAACATGGAGAAACACCATCTCTACTAAAAATACAAAATTACCCGGGCATGGTGGCGCATGCCTGTAATCCCAGCTACTCAGGAGGCTGAGGCAGGAGAATCACTTGAACCCGGGAGGCAGAGGTTGTGGTGAGTCGAGATCACACCATTGCACTGCAACCTGGGCAACAATAGCAAAACTCATCTCAAAATAAATAAATAAATAAATAAATAAATAAATAAATAAATAAATAAAATAAAGGGGCTTGTTTTCCAGCCTGACTCTGGCATAGCATCACATGACAGATAAGAAAGGAAATCAAAAGATTTTAACCCCAAATACATTTCTTGGCCATGTCTTGAATTAGAACTGCACAGTTGTCTCTTGTGGGGAAAAAGCTACATTCGGTCGTGAATTCCCTTTCCCTTTTCCACTCAGTGGGCAGCCTCTGTCAATTGGCAAGAACTAGTCCATGGTTTGGGGTGTCTCATCAGGAGAAAGTTACTGAAATGAATCCCTGTCCAATCACAGCTGCAGTCCTGGCTTGTGGAGCAGGGGTCAGCTGGTCTGCATCTGGTGGCTGGTAAGCTGCAGTTATTTTCATCTGGCTTATCTAGAGGCTGGTGCTGGTTGAGCTGCTGGAGAAAAGGAAAATGCTGTTGTCGTCAGAACATAGTTGAATCTTTCCATGAAGGGGTGCAGGACTTTACTCTTGCTTGGCATGGCCTAAGGTCCTATTTGTAGGTTGCTATCTTTTTGCCACACAGTCTGTTCAGTGAGGCTTATGACCTCTGTTTTAGAATTAATGCTGCTTAGTTGTTGTGGCTAGGCGAGAAAAGGGAGGGGAGTCTGGCTGTAGCGTCAGGTGGTTGGTTGAAATCAGCAATGGAGCAAGTCTTTTTTACCTCCTGTGCCCTCATGACCAGCACCTCATATTTAAGGTTTCTCTGGGGTTCCCTTGGCCAAGAGGGAGTCCTTTCAGTTAGCTAGGGGGCTTAGGGTTTTATTTTTATTTCTCAAACTTCATTTGCTGTTTACACTTCTTTTCCTGAAGTAATATAGTACAGCATTCTCAATGTAAACCTTCTAACAGCAAGCATCTCCCCTGACTTTTCTTTTTTATTCCAGGCTCCTATCTGGAGGGCTCAGTTTAGAGCACCTTCCAGATTTTTTTGGAAGATTTCCTACATAATTCTATGGTCACATAGAGACATCTGATTCCGTCTTCCCTTATGGATATGGTGTCTTCCTGTGGTATTGATCATTTTGCTTTTATTCACTTACATGTAGATCTTAAAGGTTCGTCCTTATTCTTATTGACTTCCATACAATATTCCATACAATCGATGGTCCACAGCTTAACCCTTTGCCAGTTTTTCCATGTCTATGTTCTTCCAATTTGTTGCAATTACCAACCATAAGGTCATAAACATCCTTGCGCACACCAAAGCTGCTCTTTAGCTTCTCAATGTGGTCTCTCCACATCAATCCTATCTCTTTGGAGTCAAAAATTTCATTCTCTTAGATAGATCGTTTTCATCAACTTATAAACGGGCTCTCCACAATCTTCTTGTTAGAGAAAGAAACAAAAGGAAAGGAAAGAGAATGTTTGCCTCCAGCTATCAGTCAATAAGAATAAGGACGAATCTTTAAGATCTACATGTAAGTGAATAAAAGCAAAATGATCAATACCACAGGAAGACACCATATCCATAAGGGAAGATGGAATCAGATGTCTCTATGTGACCATAGAATTATGTAGGAAATCTTCCAAAAAAATCTGGAAGGTGCTCTAAACTGAGCCCTCCAGATAGGAGCCTGGAATAAAAAAGAAAAGTCAGGGGAGATGCTTGCTGTTAGAAGGTTTACATTGAGAATGCTGTACGATATTACTCTAGCTATCATTTCTTATCTTTGTCTTCACAGCAAACTTCTCTAAAGAGTTCTCCACATTCCCTATCACTCTGTCCTAATCTCTCACATATTGTCACTTTAATTTTTGTTTACACTGTAAATAGAACACAAAAACACTGAGGTCAGGTGTTGTGGCTCACTCCTGTAATCTCAGCCCTTTTAGAGGTTGAGGTGGGAACACTGCTTGAGCCCAGGATTTCAAGACCGGCCTGGCAACAAGGCAAGAAATTAAAAAAAAAAAAAAAATCCCGGGCTTGGCATGGCACACCTGTAGTCCCAGCTACATGGGAGGCTGAGAAGGGAGGATGCCTTGAGTCCAGGAGGTTGAGCCTGCAGTGAACCATGATCGTACCCCTGCACTCCAGCCTGGGTAATAGAGTGGAATGAGAGCTTGTCTTCAAAACAAAAACAGAAACACAAAGCCACATTAAAGTATACTGACTAATACCAAAAATATAGAGACACTCACACTCATTATTATATTTAAAATATTAATACTTTCCTTTTTTTTAGAGAGATTTTTAAATCTATTGTAACTTTATAGATAGAGACAACTCTTCATGGGTAACCCTCCCCTATTGCTGAAGCCCTGTCTCTTCCTTCCTGCACAGAGATAACCACTTTCTTCAGTTTATTATGTTATTGCCATTCATGTTTTAAAGATATTCTTCATATATTTGTCTTTAAATAAAAGATATTACATTGGATGCTGATAAAATTTACATAATTGCCATCCTTCATATATCTTTCTTCAATGTTTATTCAGGAACAAGATGTTGGTTTTGAGATGGATGCATATTGATTAATTTAGGTCTTAAAAATAAGTCATATTGTGCTATAATATATTGGCAGTAAAAAATACACATTTCAAGAGTACAGTTTTATAAGTTTTAACATGTGTTTTCACTTGTGGAAGAATCACCACCCTCCAGACACAGCATGTTTTCATCACTCCCAGCAGGGCCAGAACAGAGACCTTGACTATTAGAAACGTGCAGAGGGAGACACCTCAGCTAAGAAGAGACCTGACTCAGACAGAAACAGATTCACTGCATTCCATGTGCAGCCTTGTCAGTTCTAAGGCTGGGCCAGGGGAGCCTGGGAAGGGATGGCTTCTGCACCAGGACATGTCCCAGGCTCTGCCATCAGCCTGGCACCCTTGAGAGAAGCAGAGGAGTCAGGTCTCCCTCTGCAAGCCAGGCAGCCTCACCAACCAGAAGTCCCGGGTGCCTCTTTAGGTCCAGAGCAGCAGCTGTGGAGCTCCTTGCTTTGTGCCTTGCTATGTTCACCAAAATAGCTCAGTATACAGTGGGGAAAATTGCCTAATTACTGCTTATTCCAGAGTAAGGGCCTGTCTGCATTGTGGCCGTGTTCCAAAGTCCAGGAGAGATGGGCCGATGTCCTTGAGATGCATAAAGTGACGCCAGCCCCATCAGATCAGGCTGGGGGAGAAAACAGAGGCTCAGGAATATTCTAGAGAACTTGAGGAAGGGCCTCATAGGAGCTTTGGAATCCCAGTGTGGATTGTGGGACTGGAGAATAGGTCAGGTCATTTCCTGAGATGGGCTTTGAAGGCTGCTTTGAGCTGGGCAGCAGATGAACACCTTGAGAAGAACAGGTGACAGGACATGGTAGAAAAGCTCCCAAGTGAAGGATTCTCACAGGGGTCCTGGGGGTGTTTCTGGGCCCCCTGAAATGGGCAGGAAGGGAAAGTCTGTCAGTCAGTTCTTTTCAACATTTAGGTCGCTGAACTCCTTGGGGGTTCCTCTGAGCCCCTCACCTGAGGGGTCTGCTAGTCATTTGCTGCCAGAACATGGACAAGTTTCTCTGTCTGGCCAAGTCTCAGGTTTACCAGGTTAAAAATGGGGAAACTAGCAACATGCCTTAGATTCTCTGTGAAGGAGAACTCCTGGATGAAAAGTACTAGTCATCTGTTGTGCCTCGTGGGTGCCCAGTCAACAGAGATTCTCACAACCATTCTTGGTGCTGAGCTCACCCTCAGTCTCAGGTTTACAAAGCAGCAGCCTGGGAAGTAGAAGCCCCATGCTCAGGTGATCCTCCCACCTCAACTTCTGGAGGAGATTGGCCTACAGGTGCACACTGCCACCCCTGGCTAATATTTTGTGTTTTTATTAGAGACAGAGTTTCACCACATTGCCCACGTTCATCTCAAACTCCTGAGCTCTAGCACTCTGCCTGTCTTGGCTTTCCAAAGTGCTGAGACTGAGTTTTATTCCTTCCTTCCTTCCTCCCTCCCTCCCTCTCTTCCTTCCTTCCTTCCTTCCTTCCTTCCTTCCTTCCTTCCTTCCTTCCCTCCCTCCCTCCCTCCCTCCCTCCCTCCCTCCCTCCCTCCCTTCCTTCCTTCCTTCCTTCCTTCCCTCCCTCCCTCCCTTCCTTCCTTCCTTCCTTCTGAGTCTTGCTCTGTCCCCAAGGCTGGAGTGTAGTGGTGCCATCTCGGCTCACTGCAACCTCTGCCTCCCAGGTTCAAGTGATTCTCCTGCCTCAGCCTCCCGAATAGCTGGGATTGCAGGCACCTGCCACCATTCTCAGCTAATTTTTTGTATTTTTAGTAGAGATGGAGTTTCACCGTATTAGCCCAGGATGGTCTTGATCTCCTGACCTCATGATCCACCCACCTTGGCCTGCTAAAGTGCTGAGATTACAGGTGTGAGCCACTACTCCCGGCCCCGAGTTTTCTTTGTAGGCCTAATGGTGACACTCTGATAAGAATCTCTGTTCAATATTAGTGACAGGAAAGGACTCTAAGAAGGAGGAAACATAAATTATCAAACTAGAGTGGGAAGGGAGTTGGTGAGATTACGATTTGGATGAAGGGTCCTGGAAAATGACTGGGGCTGACGGTTGCTGGGAAATGTTCCACTGTGGGAAGATCCCTGAGTCTAAAGGAAAAGTTTCCAGATGATAGCACCATGACAGGGATATATGGACCCTGGTTCATTTCTCTCTCACATCCTGTGGAGCCTACAGTTTCTATCTGGGTGGCTTCCAGCTTGGGAAAGTCTCCCTTCCCAGGTCTGGCCACACTGCTTCTCTCTGGCCTCTGCCCCAGCTCACATTCTCAGAATCCATCTTCCCAAGCTGGTTTTCTGAGAGGAGCCCATCATTTTTGTGGGTAAACACACTTTACCTTCTAGTAGGGCCGAGACTATACCTGCCCTGTGTTCTCTTAAAGCCAATGTTATGGTTTAAGAGTCTGCACTATCTCTTTTGATGATTCCCCTTTTAATTTCTGAACTCAATCTAGCCTGGGTGAGGTGGCTCAAGCCTGTAATCCTAGCACTTTGGGAGGCCAAGGTGGGCAGATCACTTGAGGTCAAGAGTTCGAGACCAGCCGGGTCAACATGGTGAAATCCCATCTCGACTAAAAATACAAAAATTAGTGGGGCGGGGTAGAGCACACCTGTAATCCCAGGTACTCGGGAGGCAGAGGTGGGAGAATCGCTGGAACCTGGAAGCTCGAGGCTTCAGTGAGCCAAAATCATGCCACTGCACTCCAGTCTGGATGACAGATCGAGGCCCTGTCTCAAAATCAATCAATCAATCAATAAACTCAATCTAGACAAAAGATTTTCAGTCCTGCCATCTAGATGCCCACAAGATAACCGCCATGTTTTATATTGTCTTGGTTCCTTTCCAGGGTCCCATTAGAACACCTAGTCCCATTCTTCTCAGTCCCCACTTAGTCACTTTGTCCTGATTTTCTTCAGTGAAGCCTTGACTTTAGTCTTGAGATAGATCACATCCTCAGTGGTTCCTTTCTTCTACCTGAATGTGCATATGATCTGCTACGTTAGATAGCATAAAACACAGGTGACCATTCAATACACACAGCTTTTTATTCTGTTTTCTTAGGAATGACATCACTATCTTCTACAAGCTGTTTAACTCTGAAATGTTTTGATAATTTTGATGTGGCCAAACATCCTCCAATAAGGACACCTTCAGGTTTTGTTTCTTTCTGTCTAATATCAGGAACAGATTAACCCCTTCCCTGTATCACTATGAAAGTTATACATTAGCCAAACTTCATCAGTGTTTGGGGAATAAATGAACAAATGAGTTTTGGACTTTTACCCTATGATTGATTCTTTCACTTTCATAAATGTATCTGTACACTTTTCATGATTCTTTCACTTTCATAAATGTGTCTAATTCAATCAATTAGAAGAAAGCTGAAAACTCAATCAGGATTAACTGGGTGGAACTACAAGATCTAATCAGGTATCACTTTCTGACTGGAAGCTGGTGATTGAGATGGGAAGGGTATGCTTAGAAAGGTCAGTAAAAGCTCCTGAGGGTACACAGAAGAGACGCACAGCCCGGGTGCCTGGAGGTACTGCTTGGTTCTCTGAGAGGTCCCAGAACTCTGCAAAGTGAGTCCAGCTCTGGTAAGTCACCACCTTTGTAGGGTCATGCCCATCTGATCAGCAGCCAGCCAGTCAGGGATGGTGACACGCAGCCCAAGATGGCACAGAATATTTTCCTGTCTGTTTTGTCAGGTGAACAGATTTATGCTTTCGTTTTTCCTCTAAATGTAGTTTTGTCTCCATCCCTCAAATTGTGATTTGTGCTTGGTTTCTGTCATTTTAAAATTCTTATCGAAACAGTTTTTTTAAAAAAGATACTAAAAATGATGAGTTAGATGAATTTTTATTTCTTGACATTTGCAGTTATTTGTTTTTTTGACCTTCAATTACAGTTACAGACTTAGTGTTATTGTTAATTACAGACTTAGTGTTATTGTGATTCTCCAAGTGTGCTTTCATTTTCATAAAATCCTTAAAGATATCCCACACACCAATCTCAAGAGTACAGTTTTGCTCTGATCATGGGATTTATCTTTACCCCTAGTATCCGTCCAAAAGTGGGTAATTGTGAATATGTGGAAGCAATGTGTATTGGAACCTTCATCTTAGACTTAGAATGCTCTAGAATAGCATCATACCACTTTTACAGTTTCTGGTTATTTATTTATTTATTTTTGATGGAGTTTCTCTTTTGTCACCCAGGCTGGAGTGTCCTGGATTAATCTCCATTCACTGCAACCCCCGCCTCCTGGGTTCAAGCGATTTTCCTGCCTCAGCCTCCTGACTAGCAGGGGTTACAGACACTCGCCATCATGCCCAGCTAATTTTTGTATTTTCAGTAGACACGGGGTTTCACCATGTTGGCCATGCTGGTCTCAAACTCCTGACTTCAGCTTTTACAGTTTCTGGTTAATTTTTTTCTTTTGTTCTGAGTTGGAGTCTCACTCTGTCACCCAGGCTGGAGTGCAGGGCCCTGAGCTCGGCTCATGGAAAAATCTGCCTGCGGAGTTCAAGTGATAGTTCTTCTTCTGCCTCCAGAGTAGTTAGGATTACAGGACTATACCACCACACCTGGCTAACATTTTAATTAATTAATTAAATTTTTTTGTTTTTGAGACAGAGTCTAACTCTGTTGCCCAGACTGGAGAGCAGTGGTGTGATCTTGGCTCACTGCAACCTCTGCCTTCTGGAGTCAAATGATTCTTATTTTTTTAATATTTAGTAGAGAAAGGGTTTCATTATGTAGGCCAGGCTGTTCTCGAACTCCTAACTTTAAGTGATCTGCCTGCCTTGGGGTGCTGGGATTACAGACATCAGCCACAGCACCCGGTCCTTCCTGGGTTGAAATTTTTCAAAATAAAAAATAATGGCATCGATTTTAGGGAGTCCTTTTGGTGTTCCCCCAGCATGTGAATTGTGTGAACTGAAAATGGAGGCTGTCTGGGGCCACAGGACACTCTCATTCTCATTGCTTTAGGGTGGTAAGTGACAAATTTTTCCTCAAAGAGGTAGAGCTTGGCTTTCAGGATCCTCAGTGACACTGTCCGGTGGTTCTGGGATTCAGTGGAGCAATGGATGAAAATTTATGGGCCAGTGGTCTCCTTGATCCCTCCCTCCTTGGTGTTTGGAAGATATTCTTCCTGGTACCAGCAGAAGCAGAAATATCGATTTGTGGCCACCAAGTGCAGAGTGGAATTGGGGTAAAGTGGTAATTTTTCTACCTCTACCAGAGCAATGATATTGGCCCTAGGAGAAGACGAGGTGATCGTGTTTGGCCTGAGAGTGACGCGTTTTCCCTGGATTTGTCTTCTAGAGATTTTTCTTGCAGATCCATCAGGATGAGCATCCAGGTCCCACCCAGACTCCTGGAGCTGGCAGTGCAGAGTCTGCTGAGAGACCAGGCCTTGGCCATCTCTGCCCTGGAGGAGCTGCCCAGGGAGCTCTATCTCCCACTCTTCATGGAGGCCTTCAGCAGGAGACACTTCCAGACTCTGACGGTGATGGTGCAGGCCTGGCCCTTCACCTGCCTCCCTCTGGGATTGCTGATGAAGATGCTTCATCTGGAGACCTTAAAAGCATTGCTGGAAGGGCTTCATATGCTGCTTACACAGAAGGTTCACCCCAGGTGAGGTGACCCAGGAGTGCTGGTAGATAGGGCTCAGGTGTCCAGGGAAAGAACAGCAGGGTCTGGCGGAGAAGTAGCCCAAGGGTGGCCCAGAGTCTTCTGATGGTGCTGCCGAGGAAGCTCAGGGAGGCTTTGGCCATTGTCCAGATCCTCAGAGAAAGGACTGCTCACCATACAGGGTCCACTGTGGGAACAGAAACCTGCCTTTTCTCAGTGGAAGGTAAAGGGAATAGAAGTGGGGACCAGTCAGAATTGGAAGGGAAAAGGGACCAAGAAAAGACAGAGAGAACAGGGAGCACCGAGGACAGGAGCAGCTGATTTATGGGATGAGAATGAAAGCAAAGGTCAGGGATGGGTCCTTCTAAATTCTGAGCCTCTCCCTTCCTTTACCCACAGGAGGTGGAAACTTCAAGTGCTGGATTTGCAGGATGTTGATGAGAATTTCTGGGCCACATGGTGTGGATCCAGGGCCCTGTCCTGCTCCCCAGAGGCCATGAGTAAGAGGCAGACAGCAGAGGACTGTCCAAGGATGGGAGAGCACCAGCCCTTAAAGGTGTTCATAGACATCTGCCTCAAGGAAATACCCCAGGATGAATGCCTGAGATACCTCTTCCAGTGGGTTTACCAAAGGAGAGGTTTAGTACACCTGTGCTGCGGTAGTTTGGTGAGTTATCTAACGCCAATTACATATCTCAGAAAGTCATTGAAAATAATACACCTGAATAGTATTCAGGAGCTGGAAATTTTCAACATGTCCTGGCCACATCTGATAAGAAAGCTTCATTGTTACCTGAAGGAGATGAAGAATCTTCGCAAACTCGTTTTCTCCAGGTGCCATCGTTACACGTCAGACAATGACCTCGAAGAATGCTTAGTCGCCAAAATCAGCTCTGTGTTCCTCAGGCTGGAACACCTCCAGTTGCTTAAAATGAATATGATCACCTTCTTCAGCGGGTACCTGGAACAGCTGATCAGGTGAGAAAGGATTGTGCACTTTCTCTGCAGACCACAGCACAGCCTTTTTTTTTGTTACAGCAAACACTAGAAGGCTTGTACTGTGTGCCAGCCAGTGGCGACGTCACAATGAAGGGGACACCAGAATGTCAACACATTGTCCCATTCAGTGCTCCATGTCCTGGAGTGGCTCCAATAAAGGCAGCAGGGTCACCTGGGGTAGAGGCTAGAGAGGGTCATCATGTACAAGCTAGTTAGTGGGGATTTCAGCTCTACTGAGGGTGCACATGTGAATTTCTTGTTACAAAGTATGTTTCAAGTTGATATGATGTCAAAGAGATAATAGAGGAGGGTATGAAAGGAGGGAAAGCACATCAAACCTGTGCATTTCACAGCAGAAGCTCTGTCCTCACCAGCTTAGTGAACATGAATGATCCTGTCTCTAATTCCTTGTCTGTAAAAGGTTGTTTTGAACCCCAGGAAAGTCAATTGACATGGGAAGTGCATGCTTCTGGGATGGAGGGTGAAGGAGTAGGCGTGAGAGTGGTAAAAAGTGACAGCTGGTTTGCAGATGCAGGCATGCCAGGGAGCCCCTGCCAGCAGGTAGCCCTAGCTGATGTCCCCAGACCTTGCTCAGTTGAGTTTTTTGTGCACATCTCCCACTGGGTACCTGTGGCCCAGAGATGAAGTTTTCCACTAGAAGATGAAGAAAAAATGCTTTAGAGATTTTGTGGCCTTGAACCAATCACACAAGCAATGGTGAAAGGGCTGAGACTAAAATGGGACAGCCCCTGAATGATCGGAGTCCTCAACATGCAGCAACTTGCATGAGGACCATCATCAGATGGTGGGAACAAACTTGTGTTGTTTGACGCAGGCATTTTCCTTGAGGTTATTCCCCACTACCTTCATCTAACTGGTACCATTGCCCAGAACTAACTTCTTGATCTCCACAGGTGCCTCCAGATGCCCTTGGAGAACTTGGAATTAACTTGTGGCTACCTATTGGAAGAGGACTTGAAATGTCTCTACCAGTACCCAAGCCTCGGTTACCTAAAGCATCTGAATCTCAGCTTTGTGCTGCTGTTCCGCATCAGTCTTGCACCCCTCGGAGCTCTGCTGGAGAAAGTTGCTGCCTCTCTCGAAACCCTCATCTTTGAGGGCTGTCAGATCCACTACTCCCAACTCAGTGCCATCCTGCCTGGCCTGAGTCGCTGCTCCCAGCTCACCACCTTCTACTTTGGCCGAAATTGCATGTCTATGGACGCCCTGAAGGACCTGCTGCGCCACACCAGTGGGCTGAGCAAGTTAAGCCTGGAGACGTATCCTGCCCTTGAGGAGAGTTTGAATTCCTTGGTTCATGTCGATTGGGAGATCTTCACCCCACTTCGGGCTGAGCTGATGTGTACACTGAGGGAAGTCAGGCAGCCCAAGAGGATCTTCATTGGCCCCACCCCCTGCCCTTCCTGTGACTCATCACCATCTGAGGAACTGGAGCTCCATCTTTGCTGCTAGGGAAGGCATGCCTAGTCCAGTAGATACACCTAAAGTTATCTTCCAGGCATTTGGACACTAAAATCTAGTATGTAGGTGCAAGTTATTTTTCTATTTTCTTATTTCCATTTTTAATAATTCCAAAATTTTTATCAAAAAAATTTGAGACAGTGTTTCACTATGTTGTCCCAGCTGGTCTCAAACTGCTGGGTGCATGGGATTCTCCTGCCTCGGCCTCCTAATGTGCTGGGATTACAGGCATGAGCGACTGTGCCCAGGCCACATGTGCAACTTGAAGGAAGCACAGAGCTCTGTTTCAGACAGGTGCTCAGTGCGAGGGAAAGAAACATAACAGCAGGGGGCAAGACTGGAGGAAAATGTTGAGGTGGAGTCAATGAGACCTTCAGGGACTCGTGTCCTACAGAGTCAGAAAGAGAAGCTAAAGTTCTACAGTGATGAGAATGTTATCCCTGCAAGGATGGTCACCAAGAGATATCAGAAATAGAGAACCTCAGTGAAAACTTTCTGGTGTTCTCTGTGATTGATTTACTTGTTTTAGGGATTTATACATCAGAAATCTCTAGTTATTGAGTTGCTGATGGAAAAATAACGAGGCATTAATTTGTCTGTGAATGAGGTTCAGCTGCGGAACATCATAGCAAACAAAAAAATTAGACCATTTTGAGTAATTCCCACCCGTTTTTGTTCTTTTCTTTTTCATTTTTTTTTTTTTTTACTTTTAGAGACAAAAATCTCGCTTTGTCATTCATGCTGGAGTACAGTGGTGCAATCTGGGATCACTGCAATCCTTTCCTTCAGGGCTCAAGTGATTCTCATGCCTCAACCACTCAAGTAGCTGGGAGTACAGGCACGTGCCACCAAGCCTGCTAATTTTTGTATTTTTAGTAGAGACGGGGTTTTGCCATGTTGACCAGGCTGGCCTTGAGTTCCTGGCTTTGAGTGATCCGCCAACCTTGGCCTCCCAAAGTGCTGGGATTACAGATGTGTGAATGGTCTGCACCCATCCTTTACTTCTCTTTATTCATCTGTTTTTTCATACTTTTTTGCCTGTGGTGAGCAGCTCGGTTGGGTACAAAGGCACGGGCAGAAAGGGGCCCTGAGGAGAAGATGGGCTTGGGGTGGTGCCGTGCTTGCACATGAAGTGTGGTTGTCAGGTTCCGAAGGCAGAGCTGGGGCCATGCTCCAGGGCCCCGAGTTGGGAAGCAGAAATGGCACCAAGTTCAATGACCTGGCCAGCTATGCATCAACTGTGTGCCCACCCTGCTAACAGTATCAAGTTCCTAGGTCTAAAAAGAAGTTCTGTGTGAATCCTCCCGAGGCTGTGTTTCCAAGATCTGCCCCCAATAGGTGTGAGCACAGACCTGACGCTTCCGATTGCTGGGCCTGTGGACCATGATCCACTCCTAAAGGCACCACCTCTTGGCTGGGTTGTGAGGCCAGGCCTGTGCCCCATGTCCCTGAGGCAGCCAACTGTGCCACCCATACCCTCTCATGGCTAAACAGGATCTGCTCCCAGGTCTGCAGTCTCCACCACAGCCTCGACCTCACTCCCCACTCTGTGCTGTTAGCATGCAAGCTCCTGGACCAGAGTGCAGTTGGGGCTCATTAAACCAGGAGCTTCAGGTTTGTTTGTGCAGGGTTGGCCAGAGCTGCTGTGAACCTGCATCTCACCTGTCACCTCTGCGAGGAAACACAGAGAGAGGGCACAGCTGAGGCTGCACACACTTTGGAGCTGATGGGAGCCTGGGACAAGAGGGAGTCCTGGTCCTCCCAAGTTGGCAGGGCAGTAGCTCCAAAGGCACCACTGAAGTTGCCCAGGTTGCAGTTGCCAAACAAGGTCCCCCAGTGCTCTTGAGGGCCCAGGAGCTCCCCCGTCCCCCCTGTTCTATTGCTCAATAAAGGTCCTCTTTATCTTGCTCACTCTCCACTTGTCTGCATATTTCATTCTTCCTGGTCACAAGACAAGAACTCCGGACCCGCCTAATAGTGAGGATAAAAGAGCAGTAACACAAACAAAGCTGAAACATGCCCCTTGCTCACCAAATTGTAGGTGAAGAGAAAAAGAGAAGAGCTACTACTCTTTCAGGAGCCCAGATGTGGGAGCTTCCTGAGCCAGGGCTGTGACTCCCTTTTGGTGGTTCTGCAGTTCCTGGCATTTCCAAGATTTCGGACAACACCGTGTACTCCAGTGACAACCATGGAACCTGCTTGTGCTGTGCCTCGTTCATTTGCAGCCTTGCAGAAATCTGGCACCCGTGCTGGCACCTGGATTTGTCCACCCCACTGCTGCAGCAGCCAGGGACTGTGCAAAGTGGCCAGACCCCCTGCACACTCATACCTCCCTCACCACTCCACCCTGACCTGCACTTAATAGGCATGTGACCCAGGCCTGAAGCATGAGCCAAGCATAATCTACCAGGCTGAGTGGGCAGAACAAACCCAGCGAACCCAATCGAAACTCCAGCAAAGGTGCCCCCAGCCACAGAGGTTTCTGGACAGAAAAGTCACATCCCAAGTATACCATAAGAGAAAATTACTTAAACACAAATAAAGACAATAAGAAAAGAAGAATGGAAGAGAGAAGTCTCTAAACAACCAGAAAACAATACATGAGATGAGAATACTAAGCCTTTATCAACAATAACAATGACTATAATTGGTCTCAATTCTGCAAGTGAAAGGCATAGAGTCCTTGAATGAGTAAAAAATAAGACCCTACTATAAGCTGTTTTTCAGAAACTCACTTCACCTAGAAGGATACATGTAGACTGAAAGTGAAGGGGTAAAAAAAGATATTCCATGTAACTGGAAACCAAAAAAGAGCAAGAGTAGCTGTACTTATATCAGGTAAAATAGATGCCAAATCTCAGAATATACTCAGGTAAAATAGAATACAAATCTAAGCTTGTAAAATAATAGACTACACTAGGCCAGGTATGGTGGCTCACGCCTGTAATCCCAGCACTTTTGGGAGGCCGAGGCGGGTGGATCACGAGGTCAGGAGATCGAGACCATCCTGGCTAACACGGTGAAATCCCGTCTCTACTAAAAATACAAAAAAATTAGCCAGGTGTTGTGGCGGGCACCTGTAGTCCCAGCTACTTGGGAGGCTGAGGCAGGAGAATGGCATGAACCCAGGAGGCGGAGCTTGCAGTGAGCCAAGATCACACCACTGCACTCCAGCCTGGGCAACTGAGCAAGACTCTGTCTCAAAAAAAAACAAAACAAACGAACAAAAAGTAATAGACTACACTTACACAAACTATGATAGAAAGCACATTAGTCAAAATAATGAAAGCCAAAAATGACAAATCCACATGCAACATCATATTGAATGAAGAAATGTTGAAAGTATTCCCACTAAGAACAACAAGAAGACAAAAATTCTCACTTTATGCACTTGTAATCAACATAGGACTGAAAGTTCCTGTCAGAGCAATCTGGCAAGTGAAAGAAATAAAGGACATCTAAACTGGAAAGAAGGAAGTGCAACTACCTCTGTTGGCCAATGATATGATCATATGTGCTTAGAAAACCCTAAAGATTCCACCAAAATACTGGCAGATGTGATAAATGAATTCACTTAAGTCTCAGGTACAAAATCAATATATACAAATCAGTACCACTGTTTTATACCAACAACAACCAAGGTGAGAATCAAATCAATAACTTAATCCCTTTACAATAGTTGCAAAACAACAACAACAAAAACAGTGACAACAACAAAAACAACCTAGGAATACACTTAACCATTAGGTAACTACAAGGAGAACTACAAGACACTGCTGAAAAAAACCATAGATGACAAAAAAGAAGAAAAACATCCCATGCTCATGGATTGGCAGACACAGTATCGTGAAAATGTCCACACTGCCCAAAGCAATCTAAAAATTGCAAACATCAAACATCAATTTAAAAATGTCAATCTAAAAATTGCATACACCAAAACATCATTTTTCACAGGATTACAAAAAGAATCCAAAAATTCTTATAGAGCCTAAAAAGGGGCTGAAGAGCCAAAGCAATCCTAAGCAAAATGAACAAATATGAAGGCATCACATTACCTGACTTCAAATTATATGGTAAGGCAATAGTAAGCAAAACTGCATGGTGCCAGTATAGAGGTTGAGACATAGACCAATGGAACAGAATAGAGAACCCAGAAATAAAGCCACATACTTACAACTCAGCGGTAGGACTGCTGCTTCTCAGTTCGTGCTGAGTGATGCCCTTTGGGGATATGGGGCCAAACTTACTGGATTTTTTTCCCCCAAGAAAAACCAGAGAATGAATTGTGATATCCTGTTTGATTTTTAGAGTCTGCCTATTGCCATAGTGCTTAGGCCATCTCCAAGTGCCCAAGACACTCAATCACCAGCCAGTGTCCACATTCGTGACACCACTGCAAGAAAGAGTTTAGGAAGCAGGGAGAATGAAGCAAAAGGCAAGAAGTGTCTATTGCAGAGCAAAGGAACACACTCAAGAGAGAGCGTCATATTCAGAAGAGTGAGTCGTGTACAAGGGAGTTTGGGTTTCTAATTTTATAGGATCTTTAAGGAGAGGTTGGAATAATCATTAGGATTTCAAGAAAAAATGGTGAAGTTTTCATAGAACTGAGGTGTCACCTGTTATTTATTTCTTTATTTATTGAGATGGAGTTTCGCTCTTGTTGCCCTGGCTGGAGTGCAATGGCGCGATCTCGGCTCATCGCAACCTCGGCCTCCCAGGTTCAAGCAATTCTCCTACCTCAGCCTCCGGAGTAGCTGGGGTTACAGACATGCGCCACCACACTCGGCTAATTTTGTATTTTTAGTAGAGATGAGATTTCTCCATGTTGGTCAGGGAGGTCTCTAACTCCCGACCTCAGGTGATCCACCTGCCTTGGGCTCCCAAAGTGTTGGGATTACAGGCATGAGCCACTGTGCCTGGCTAGGTGTCACCTATTTTTATTCTAAATATAGGCATGCTCAGAACCATCCTGGCACTGATGTGTGACTTAGTGTCATCATGAGTGTATAATTAGGGCTGGGGTGGGGCATGGGTCAAACCCAGTGCCATGTGAGACCGAGTCAGTGTCAGCCAGCTTAGCCCCGTCCTGCTTGTTTGGGTCTTATTGGTCAAGGCTTATCCTTATTCTTGTAGCTAATTTTACAAGCTCTTTTCCTGCTGCTATATGAAATCACTGCTTGATATTTTCAAGCTTCTCCTGTGTCCAGCCAGCATTCCTATTTTATGGGTCTTCCTTCCTTCCTTCCTTCCTTCCCTCCTTCCTTCCTTCCTTTCTTCCTCCCTCCCTCCCTCCCTCCCTCCTTCCTTCCTTCCTTCCTTCCTTCCTTCCTTCCTTCCTTCCTTCCTTTCTTTCTTTCTTTCTTTTTCTTTCTTTCCTTCTTTCCTTCTTTCTTTCTTTTTCTTTCTTTCTTTTCTTTTCTTTCTTTCTGTTCTTTCTTTCTACTTTAATTTCTGGGATATACGTGCAGAAGGTGCAGTTTTGTTACATATGTATACACATGCCATGGTGATTTGCTGCACCCATCAATCCGTCATCTACATTAGATATTTCTCCAAATGCTACCCCTCCCCTAGCCCTCCACACCCTGAGAGGCCCCAGTGTGTGATGTTCCCCTACCTGTATCCATGAGTTCTCATTGTTCAACTCCCACTTATGAGTGAGAACATGCAGTGTTTTGGTTCACGGTTCCTGTGTTAGTTTGCTGAGAATAATGGTTTCTAGCCTTATCCATGTCCCTGCAAATGACATGAACTCATTTTTTATGGCTGCATAGTATTCCATGGTGTATATGTGCCACATTTTCTTTATCCAATCTATCACTGATGGGCATTTGGGTTGGTTCCAAGTCCTTGCTGTTGTGAATAGTGCCGCGATAAACATATGTGTGCATGTGTCTTTATAGTAGAGTGATTTATAATCCTTTGGGTATATACCCAGTAATGGGATTGCTGGAACAAATGGTATTTCTGGTTCTAGATCCCTGAGGAATCACCACACTGTCTTCCACAATGGTTGAACTAATTTACACTCCAACCAACAGTGTCAAAGCATTCCTATTTCTCCACATCCTTTCCAGCATCTGTTGTTTCCTGACTTTTAATGATCACCATTCTAACTGGCATGAGATGGTATCTCATTGTGGTTTTGATTTGCATTTCTCTAATGCAAATCAAATGACCAGTGATGGTGAGTGTTTTTTCATATGTTTGTTGGCTGGATAAATGTCTTCTTTTGAGAATTGTCTGTTCATATCCTTCACCCACTTCTTGATGGGGTTGTTTGTTTTTTTCTTGTGAATTTGTTTAAGGTCCTTGTAGATCCTGGATATTAGCCATTTGTCTGATGGATATATTGCAAAATTTTTCTCCCATTCTGTAGGTTGCCTGTTGACTCTGATGATAGTTTCTTTTGCTGTGTAAAAGCTCTTTATTTTAATTAGATCTCATTTGTCAATTTTGGCTTTTGTTGCCATTGGTTTTGGTGTTTTAGCCATGAAGTCTTTGCTCATGCCTATGTCCTGAATGGTATTGCCTACGTTTTCTTCTAGGGTTTTTATGGTTTTATGTCTTACATTTAAGTCTTTAGTCCATCTTGAGTTGATTTTTGTGTAAGGTGTAAGGAAGGGGTCCAGTTTCAGTTTTCTGTACGTGGCTAGCCAGTTTTCCCAACACCATTTATTAAATAGGGAATCCTTTCCCCATTGGTTGTTTTTGTCAGGTTTGTCAAGGATCAGATGGTTGTAGATGTGTGGCATTATTACTGAGGCCTCTGTTCTGTTCCATTGGTCTACATATCTGTTTCAATAACTGTACCATGTTGTTTTGGTTACTGCAGCCTTGTAGTATATTTTGAAGTCAGGTAGCATGATGCCTCCAGCTTTGTTCTTTTTGCTTAGGATTGTCTTGTGTATACAGGTTCTTTTTTGTTTCCATAAGAACTTTAAAGTAGTTTTCATTGGTAGCTTGATGGGGATGGCATTGAATCTATAAATTACCTTGGGCAGTATGGCCATTTTCACGATATTGATTCTTCCTACCCATGAGCATGGAATGTTCTTCCATTTGTTTGTATCCTCTTTTATTTCATTGATCAGTGGTTTGTAGTTCTTGAAGAGGTCCTTCACATCCCTTGTAAGTTGTATTCCTAGGTATTTTATTTTCTTTTAGCAATTGTGAATGGGAGTTCACTCATGATTTGGCTCTCTGTCTATTGTTGGTGTATAGGAATGCTTGTGATTTTTGCACACTGATTTTATATCCTGAGACTTTGTTGAAGTTGCTTATCAGCTTAAGGAGATTTTGGGCTGGGATGATGGGGTTTTCTAAATATACAATCATGTCATCTGCAAACAGAGACAATTTGACTTCCTCTCTTCCTATTTGAATACTCTTTATTTCTTTCTCTTGCCTGATTGTCCTGGCCAGAACTTCCAATAGTATGTTGAATAGGAGTGGTGAGAGAGGGCATCCTTGCATTGTGCCAGTTTCCAAAGGGAATGCATCTAGCTGTTGCCCATTCAGTATGATATTGGCTGTGGCTTTGTCATAAATGGCTCTTATTATTTTTACATATGTTCCATCAATACCTAGTTTATCTAGAGTTTTTAGCATGAAGGGGTGTTGAAGTTTATCAAAGGCCTTTTCTGCACGTATTGAAATAATCATGTGGTTTTTTTCATTGGTTCTGTTTATGTGATGGATTACGTTTATTGATTTGCATATGTGGAACCTGCCTTGCATGCCAGGGATGAAGCTGACTTGATCATGGTGGATAAGCTTTTTCATTTGCTGCTGGATTTGGTTTGCCAGTATTTTATTGAGGATTTTCTCATTGATGTTCATCAGGCATATTGGCCTGAAATTTTCTTTGTTTGTTGTGTCTTTGCCAGGTTTTGGTATCAGGATGATGCTGGCCTCATAAAATGAGTTAGAAAGGAGTCCCTCGTTTTCTATTGTTTGGAATAGTTTCAGAGGAATGGTTCCAGCTCCTCTATATACCTCTGGTAGAATTCGGCTGTGAATTCGTCTGGTCCTGGACTTTGGTTGGTAGGCTATTAATTATTGCCTCAATTTCAGAACTTGTTATTGGTGTATTCAGGGATTCAACTTCTTCCTGGTTTAGTCTTGGGAGGGTTTATGTGTCCAGGAATCTATCCATTTCTCCTAGATTTTCTAACTTATTTGCATAGAGGTATTTATAGATTCTCAGATGGTAGTTGGTATTTCTGTGGGATCAGTGGTGATATCCCCTTTATCATTTTTTATTGTGTCTATTTGATTCTTCTCTCTTTTCTTCTTAATTATTCTGGCTATTGGTTTATCTATTTTGTTAATCTTTTCAAAAAAAACCAGCTCCTGGATTCAGTGATTTTTTGAAGGGTTTTTTGTATCTCTATCTCTTTCGGTTGTGCTCTGATCTTAGTTATTTCTTGTCTTCTGCTAGCTTTTGAATTTGTTTGCTCTTGCTTCTCTAGTTCTTTTAATTGTGATGTTAGGGTGTCGATTTTAGATCTTTCCTCCTTTCTTCTGTGGGCATTCAGTGCTATAAATTTCCCTTTAAACACTGCTTTAGCTGTGTCCCAGAGATTCTGGTACATTGTGTCTTTGTTCTCATTGTTTTCAAAGAACTTATTTATTTCTGCCTTAATTTTGTTATTTGCCCAGTAGTCCTTTAAGATCAGGTTGTTCAGTTTTCATGTAGTTGTGTGGTTTTGAGTAACTTTCTTTATCCTAAGTACTAATTTGATTGCACTTTGGTCTGAGATACTGTTTGTTATGATTTCCGTTCTTTCGCATTTGCTCAGGAGTGTTTTACTTCCAATTATGTGGTCAATTTTAGAATAAGTGTGACGTGATGCTGAGAAGAATGTATATTCTGTTGATTTGGGGTGGAGAGTTCTGTAGATGTCTCCTAGGTCTGTTTGATCCAGAGCTGAGTTCAAGTCCTGAATATCCTTGTTAATTTTCTGTCTTGTTGATCTGTCTAATATTGACAGGGGTGTTTCTTTAATTAGCCGGTAGAATAGTCTTTAGATATTCCAGGAAAGGAGAGGATTTCAGAGACTTGAAATTACCACCTCTTTCTTCCTTCTCTGGGTTTCTTTGGAAGAATCTTGGACAAGTCACTCTGACCGGGACTTTTGCCATTTTCTGGCTCTTATATTGAGTTTTGTGTTATCTTGTGTTTCTTTGCTTAATTCTTATATTATCTTTGCAGTTTTCCATCTTCCTGAGATCAATCACTGCTAATCCTATATCATGCCCATAAAGTTTTTTCTTCTATTTTATAAACATTTTATTAATAAAAATTTTATCTGTTCATGGATTACAGTATGATGTTTTGATATATTCATACTCTACAATGTGGAATGGTGAAATCAAGCTCGTTGGCATTCCTATCAGTTCACACTCTTACTTTTTTTGTGGGGGGACATTTCAAATTTACTATCTCAGTATTTTCAATTTTACAATATATTATTACTAACTATAGTCACCCTACTGTGCTATAGATATCCAACTCAGTCCTCCTTTCTAAATGAAACTCTGACTATTTTTTAAAACATTGTGCCAACACATGTCTGGACACATTTGGTTTTTGGGATCCCAGCCTCTCCTGAGATGGGACAGTGCAGCGTGCACTGTGGCCAGACCCAGAATGATCCTGATGGAATTAGAAAAGAAAGTGCACCTCTTTTCTCTTCCAGATATGAGGTTGACCTTTGTTAAAGATCTGGGCTTTGAGAACTGCTGGGACTGGAATCCTGGCTCTCACCTCACTTCCACCTGCGCCACCAAGATATATAGTCCATGGGAAGCATCTGAGAACAGCTATCGTGTGAGTCCTAAGAATGAATAAAATGTATACACATTTATGCTTTTGTTGAACAGGGTTATTTCGTGAATGTTATTCTGTTCTTGGGTTTTTTTCACTCAATAATGTAAATGCCTTGAATTTAAAATGTCCTACAAAGACTTTGAGTCGTTGTCTTCATGTTGGCTCTTCACTCATTCTTTCCAACTTCACTGAGTCAAGACCAGGCTCTAGGAGGTGTCGTCAACTCATCGCTTTTCCTCAGGCCTCACACCCACTCCAGAAACCATGAGAGCAAGTCACATTGACTCTACCTCCAGGATGTCCCCAGGCTGTCTGCAGCCACTCCAGGTGATGCCAAGACCTCCTGCCTGGGCATTGCAGTGGTCATCTTATGGTTGCCCCTGCCTCCTGGTTACCTCTCTCAGGGATCAGAGTCCTCCTGGCCATAATGGGGAACTGGAAAACAGGCCTCAGGTGGCCTCATCACCCTAGTCCAAAACTGCCAATGACCTCTGGGCCACCCTGCCTCTGACTGCACCTCTCCAGCCTCATCTGCCTGTGCCACTTCACGACATGCCACTTTCAACACTGGTCTTCTCATTCTGTGTTCCCTCTAAGCCCGTGATTTACAGGTTGTGTTTGTTTTTCTGGGTTCTGAGTCGGTTTCCACTCTAGCAAAAATGCTGGGTGAATGGGGCAGGGGGTGGCTGACGTCTGTATGTCCCAGGTGAGTAGAAGGGAGGCTTTTATCACCTGGGTTCTATGAGAAGACCCCAGGCCAAGGGGGCATCTCTCCAATGACCTCATGGTATGTACATATATGTGTGTGTGGTATGAGCACTTAGAAAGTCACAACCCTCCAGGACGGAGCTGGCCTTACATAGATTAAGATGGTTTTGCACTTGGCAGAGAAAAGTAAAACATCTCATGTCCCTGGCTGGGCAACTTCCCCAGGAGTCCAGCAAGAAGACATGAGATCTGTGGACAGGAGGTCACTGGGTGAAACCTCTCATTTGACGATCATGTTAAAAGTTGCATTTGAGACCCTGAGTACCCTATGTCCTTCCCACTCACCAAAGAACCCCAGCTGAGCCAGCCCTGACTCCAGACACAAGAGCCCAGGGAGGAGCTGGGAGAGAGGGAGACCCGCTGTGACCTCAGGGCATGGAAGGAGCCCTGACTTTTCTCTTGATGATGCCTTCCCCACTCCCAAGTGCCTCTGGCCCAGAAGCTTCCAGGAACCCCTGCATTCCATCCATGCCCTCCTCTGCTCCCTCCAACCCAGCCTCTTCTGAAGTCCCATACATTCGTCTCCATGTGAGCGCCCCAGTCTCAGGCTCTGGCAGTGGCTAAGAGGTTCGGGGTTCCTGTGCCTGTCTGGAGGCAACCTCACTCTATGTGGTCCCACATGGGTTCTTGGAATTCTTTCTCACAGGGTCACCTGCAAGTGTACAGTAGATGCATCATATCTAGAAGAGTCAATGGCGATGGGTGAAGACCCAGAACCCTCTCAGGCATGCACACAGAAAGAGAGAGAGCGGTCCCTGGAAGCACAGGCCTGGGGGTGGTTCCTGGGCCCTTCTGTCTCTTCTAATAAAAGAGGCCACTGAGTTTGGACACGGAATACACACCCACTTCCCATGGGTTCATATCCAAAGAACAAACTCCTTGAGACTCGCTGGTCCATGCACTCGAGATCCCCAGGGTACCTTGAGTTACTATATCAAAAGGAGAGAGAAACCAGCTAACACTAGTCCTAATACTTATACGAATACCAAGAGGGATGTTTTCTTCTTGCTTTTCCAGGGAATGTGCTGAGTTAGCACCTTTTTTCTTTTTATTGGAGCTGCTGTGGCAGGGAAGACAGTGGTGAGGGGCCTCCTTTGAGTAAAATCCAGGTAAATTCAGCCCCTGCTTGCTCCACTGTCTCCCCGTCCAGGGCTTCTGTGTCCTGATGCAGAGTCCAGCCTGTTCTCACCAGGCTCACATTCCTTATGCCCAGAGACCCACCAAAAAAGAAAGTCCCAAGAAACAGGAAGGAACGCCACCGGCAAGAGACCTCGCACTCACAGACCTCAGAAATATTCATGGCCTGTGGAGCACAAAGGAGAGTGTGTAGGGAGCGGATCCCCACTTAGAAAGAAGCAGGACAGTGCCCCAATGCCTGGAAGATGTCAGCTGCCTCTTCTGTGCTGTGCTGCGGGGAAGTCCGTCACTGTTTAAACCCCTTTTGGTGAGTTTTTCCAAGGAAATAAAGCACTTGAATTCTTCGTGTTTTGAATTACGGCGCACTTAAGAAATATTAACTTTTTTGGTTTGTTTTGAGATGGAGTCTTGCTCTGTCTTCCAGGCTGGAGTTTCACTATGTTGGCCAGGCTGGTATGAACTTCTGACCCCAGGTGATCTGCCCTCCTTGGCCTCCCAAAGTGCTGGGATTATGAGCATGAGCCACTGCGCCTGGACAATATTAACTTTTTTCTTTCATTCCCCTGGACATTTCTAATTGGCAGTGAGAGTAGTTAATGTTCTCACAAAGAGTGATGAAAGGATATGGGATAACCATCATTTTACACATGGATTATGTAGCTAGCTTTGCAGGACATGGGGCTCCCACCTGTAATCTCAGCACTTTGAGAGCCCAAATTGGGAGGATGACTTGAGTACAGGTGTTCAAGACCAGCCTGGGCAACAGTGAGACCTCGTCTCTACAAAAGATAAACAAAATGAGCCAGGCATGGTGGCACACACCTGTATTTCCAGCTAATTGGGAGGCTGACATGGGAGGATCACTTCAGCCTGAGAGGCCGAGGCTGCAGTGAGCTGAGGTTGCACCACTGCACGCCAGCCTTAGAAACAGAGCGAGGCCCTGTCTTTAAAAAGAAGAAGAAAGAAAAAAACAGAAAAGACGGCTCTGCACGTTTTATCTTGCACAGGCATTTTTTTTTTCTGGTCTGCACTGCAGAGCTGAGCCAGGTATATTCTGCTGAGCTCATTTTCCAGCTGCCTTGCTTCTTCTTGATCTTCTTCAGCAGCACCCAGAATAGCAGGCGGCATGTCCCAGGCACTCAGTGGAAGTTTGGTTGTTGTTGTTGTTGTTGTTGTTTGAGACAGAGTCTCACTCTTGTTGCCCACCCAGCCTGGAGTGCAATGGCACCAGCTCAGCTGACTGCAACCTCCACTTCCCGGGTTCAAGTGATTCTCCTGCCACCCTGCCCGACTAATAGGAAGGAGAGGCACTGGGCGTTAAGAGTGTCAAGTGTACCAAAATCTTCTCTGTGGTTTTTCCCCAGAGTCTTCCCTCCAGGGCCACCTGACAATCCTCAGCCCTGGACAATGCAGGATTTTTTTGACCGAGGATCACTGTGCTCCTTCCGGATCCACGAGAAAGTGCCAGGCAGCCTGGTAGGCCCGGGATTGACTTACATCTAGCAAGACCTTCATCTGGTTTGCAGGAGTAGATAGGGGGTCACTTGGATGACAGGGACTCCCGTCCAGACCCCATTCTCCCTCATTCCTTCCTGCAAAGTTCAATCCTCACTGTCCTGTGAGGCTGTGACAAGTGCAGAGAGAGAACTGCGCCATATCCAAAGTGCCTCCCTTCCCCTGGCCTCACGCCAAGGCTTCCTCCCTCTGACCTGTACCTTGTCTTTGCATCCAGGGTGGATGCTCGCCACCAACTCTCTCTCTCCCCAGGTCTCCCTGCTAGACTGACTCTCTGCCCCTGGGGTTGGGTGGGGCAGCCACTGGAACCTCATGCAGACCAGGGTGAAATCAAAGGGCCTTGGAAACTCACAGCCCCACATCTAGGCCCAAGTCCTTTCAGGGTCTCAGGCCCAAGTCCCCAGTGTGTCAGGGACATGGGTCTGTGAAAGTCAGAGAACCCGGTCCCCAAACCTGCTGCCATCTCTCTCCTTCTCAGTTATTCTGGCCCCCATCAGCTCCTCTGGGCCACTCCCTTTCTGAAACCTGTTCTTTTCCCTAGTCCCCCTGTCTCCATCCAGCCTGCAGTGAGTTCCCAGACCTCCCCCACCCCTAGCTGCTATAGGCACCTCCCTCGGCACCCACTGCCTGCTCTCAGAGTGACCTTCTCCTCAGATCAGAAGAAAGAGGGGCAGCCCTTGGTCTTGTGAAAGATAGTTATAAATACGATATGGAATGAGACACTCTTGAGGACTAGAGGAGGCCAGCAGGGCCTGATCAGAGATTTTTGACTGTTAGAAATGCACAGAGGGCAAACAACACAGGCAAGGAAATGCCCTGACTCAGAAACAGACTCACTGCATTCCAGGTGCAGCCTCCTCAGCTCTAAGGCTGAGCAAGGGGATCCTGGAAGGGATGGCCCCTGCACCGGGACCTGTCCCAGGCTCTGCCAACAGCCTGGCACTTATAGGAAAATGAGAGTAGTCAGCTCTTCCTGCGCAAGGTAGACAAGAATCCCATCCATCAGTCCCGGTTGCCTCTTTAGGTGCAGAAGAGCAGCTGAGGAGCTCCCTGCTTTGTGCCTTGCTGTGTGCACCCAAATAGCTCAGTAGAATTTGGGGAGAATGTATGAGTCACTGCTGATTCCAGGGAGAGTGTTTCTTAGCATTGTTTGTGGCCATACTCCTGGGCGCAGGAGAGATCGGCTGACATTTCCAGGAAGCAGAGGACTCAGCTTCTCTGACAGCTCAGGCTAGGGGAGGAAAACAGAAGTTCAGAAATATTTTAGAGACCCCCATCAAAAGCCTGGAGAAGCTTTGGAATCCCAGTAGAAATTCAGTGAGTAGAATTGAGGTCAGGCCATCCCTTCAGATGGGCTCTGAAGGCTGCCGTGACCTGGACAGCAGAGGAGCACCTTCAGAAGCACAGGCAACCAGGACATGGTAGAAAGACCCCCCAAACTGCAGGATTCTCGCTGGTGTCCTGGGGATGGTGCAGGATTTCCCCAAGGGGTTCATTTCTCTCACAAATTCTGCGGATACACAGCTTCCACCATTCATGCTTCCAGATTGAAAAGTCTGCCTCTTTATGTCTGACCACACTGCTCCTCTCTGGGCTCTGCCCCAGCTCACACACTCACATTCACTCTTCCCAAGCTGGTATTCTGAGGGAAGCCCAACACGTTTGTGAGTAATGATGCCTCACCTTCAAGTAGGAGCCAAGACTGTATCTGCCGTCTCTGCCCTCAAAGACACTGTGATGCTTTAAGAATCTGCATTATCTCTTTTGTAATTATGTTTTTTTAATTTTTAAACTCAATCTAGAAGGAAGTCTTTCAATCCTTTTGTCTAGATGCCCACAAAATACCTGCCATGTTTTATGTTGTCTTGGTTTCCTCCTAGGGTCCCATTAGAACACTCAGTCCCATCCGGCCCAGCCCCCACTTCACTTTGTAATTTAGGCCTGATTTCTTTCAGTGAAGCCTTGACTTTAACCTTGAGATAAATTACACCCTCAGTAGTTCCTGTCTTCCACCTGAATGGGCATATGATCTACCATGTTAGGTAGCACAAAACCCAGGTGACGAGTGGATACACTGAGATTTTTATTGAGTTTTTTTAGGGATGACATCACTGTCTTCTTAAAGCTGTTTTAACTCTGAAACGTTTTGATACTTTTGATGTGGCCAAAGATTCTCCAATAAAGATACCATATATATATATATATGTATTTCTAATGTCTGAAACAGATTAAACCCTTCCCTGTATCACTATGAAGGTCACATATTAGTCAAACTTTACCAGTGTTTGTGGAATAAGTGAATAAATGAGTTTTAGACCTTCATCCTGTTATTACTTCTTTCACTTTCATAAATCCATATCTAGTTTAATCACTTAATAAGAAGAAAGTTGAAAACTCAAATAGGGGTAACTGGGTGGAAGTTCAGGATCTAGTGGGATGTCATTTTCGGATTGGAAGTTGGTAATCAAGAAGGGGGGTTGTAGTGAGAAAGGTCAATAAAAGCTCCTGAAGATGCACAGAAGAGACCCAAAGCCCTGGCGCCTGGAGCTACTGCTTGATTCTTGGAGAGGTCCCAGCACCCTGCAAAGTGAGTCCAGATCTGGCAAGTCACCACTTTTTAGTGATATGCCCATTTGATCTGATCTTCTGTATAGCAAGTCACAGAAAATTCTGAAAGACACTAGCACATACGCTGTGAAGAGAAGTCTGGGATAAGGGGAAGATTAGAGGAGACATTTGCTCTGTGTTTTTGGAATGTTTTGCAGTGAGAATTCTGTCCAGAGAAGGGAAAAAGGATGAAAAACAAATGAAGCTCACCCACATGTACCTCTATGTACCTCTTACCATGCTGGACTTTCTTTTCTTTTGTTTTCTCCTTTTTTTTTTTTTTTGAGACGGGGTCTCGCTCTGTCACCCAGGCTAGGGTGCAGTGGTGCGATCTCAGCTCACTGCAAGCTCTGCCTCCTGGGTTCACGCCATTCTCCTGCCTCAGCCTCCCATGTAGCTGGGACTACAGGTGCCCGCCACCACGCCCGACTAAGTTTTGTATTTTTTAGTAAAGACAGGGTTTCACCATGTTAGCCAGGATGGTCGCAATCTCCTGACCTTGTGATCTGCCTGCCTCAGCCTCCCAAAGTGCTGGGATTACAGGCATGAGCCACTGCACTCGGCCCAATTTTTGTATTTTTAATAGAGAGAGGGTTTCACCATGTTGGCCAGACTGGTCTCGAACACCTGACCTGAAGTGATCCACCTGCCTCAGTCTCCCAAAGTGCTGGGATTACAGATGTGAGCCACTGCACCTGGCCAATTGCTGGACTTTCATAATACACCTGGAGTAGCCACAGTATCACAAGGGCTATGTTTTTCCAGACTCCAACTTATTTGTTTTATTGGTAGCACACTACTGTTGACGTCTCCAAGTTAGCAATCTAGTGGCTATACTGATAATAAACATTTCCATACATCACGTGGTCAACAGCATTTGCTACCAAGTGCCATGTTCCATGCTCAGCAGTGGGACCACAGAGACAAAATTCCTGACCTTTAGCAGCAATATCGAACAAGTGAGTTTGTCAAGAAAAAAATACTTGTAAAACATACCATACCCCTACAATTCAGTAATTATGCTCCTGGGTATTTAATGAAATGAGTAAACACACACCTGGATGTTTATAGCAGCTTTATTCATAATCACCAAAACTTGGAAGCAAGCAAGTTGCCCTTCAGTCAGTGACTGTTCAGTCAGTGAACTATTATGAAGCCATAAAAAGACATGAAAGATTCCTAAATGCATGCTATTGTACAAGTGAAAGAAGGCAATGTGAAAAGACTCATCCTGTTAGGCATTCTGGAAAAGGCTTTTGCCTTTTCCTATGGAGGTGGTAGAAAGCCCAGTGGTTGCCAGGGGTTGGGAGCACAATGGGATGAAAGGGAAGAGGACAGAGGACTTTTAGGGAAACAAAACTACTCTGCATGATACTCTAATGGTGGATACATGTCATTATCCCTTTGTTAAAATCCATAGAATGTACAAAACCAGCAATGATCCCTCATGTAAACTATGGACACGGGGTGATAATAATGTGTCCATGTGGCTCATTGATTGTGACGGATGCTCTGCACTGGTGTGGGTGTTGATACTGTGGGGGTGCTGTATATTGAAGGGGGAAAGCGGTAGATGAGAACTCTGGACTTTCTGCTTAGTTTTTCTGTGAACCTAAAACTGCTATTAAAAAAAAATAACAGGCTGGGTGTGGTGGCTCATGCCTGTAGTCCTAGCACTTTGGGAGGCTGAGGTGGGTGGATCACCTGAAGTCAGGGGTTGGAGACCAGCCTGGCCAACATGGCGAAACCCCATCTCTATTAAAAAAAAAAAAAAAAAAAGAATAATAATACAAAAAGTAGCCAAGCGTGGTGGCGCATGGCTGTATTCCCAGTTACTTGGGATGCTGAGGCAGGAGAACCTCTTGAACCCTGGAGATGGAGGTTGCAGTGAGCTGAGATCATGCCACTGTGCTCCAGCCTGGGTGACAGCGTGAGACTTAATCTCAAAAATAAATAAACAAATAAGTAAATAAATAAACTCAAGCCTGGGTGTGGTGGTTTACACCTGTAATCTCAGCACTTTGGGAGGCTGAGGAAGGTGGATCGCTTGAGCCCAGAAAGTTCAAGACCAACCTGGGCAACATGGTGAAACCTGGTTTTTACTAAAAATATGAATATAATTCAGGCATGATGGTGCATGCCTTTTGTTCCAGCTACTAGAGGGGCTGAGGCAGGAAGATCACTTGAGCCTTGGGAGGTTGAGGCAGCAGTGAGCCATGATCATGCCACTGCACTCCAGCCTGGATGACAGAGTGAGACCTGGCTTCAAAATAAAATAAACTCAATATTTTTTAAAACTGTAATGCTTCTTTGCAATGCTAAAATTGTATTATTCTAAATATATTTTAAAGAAGAAACAATTATTGATCAGTGTCTTTAAAATTAGTTTTTAAAATCTCATTCGTTTTGAGATTCTAAACCAAGTTAACTATTTTTTTTTTTTCCCAGAGACGAAGTCTTGATCTTTCACCCAGGCTGGAGTGCAGTGGCATGATCTTGGCTCAGTGCAACCTCTGCCTCCCGGGTTCAATTGATTCTCCTGCCTCAGCCTCCTGAGTATCTGGGACTACAAGCACCTGCTACCATGCCCAGATACTTTTTTGTATTTTTAGTAGAGATGGGATTTCACCATGTTGGCCAGGCTGGTCTTGAACTCCTGACCTTGTGATCATCCCGCCTTGGCCTCCCAAAGTGCTGGGAATACAGGCATGAGCCACCGTGCCCAGCCGTTAACCATTCTTAAAATATGACATTGCATTCTTTAAAAGTTGTATATCTTTAATATACGTAAATTACAACACAAATATTTATACTCAAATAGTATTTACATAATAGTAATTTTTTGTTTTTTGTTTTTTTGAGATGGAGTCTCGCTCTGTCACCCAGGCTGGAGTGCAGTGGTGCGATCTCGACTCACTGCAACCTTTGCCTCTCAGGTTCAAGTGATTCTCCTGCCTCAGCCACCTGAGTAGCTGGGATTATAGGCGTGCGCCCACTATGCCTGGCTAATTTTTGCATTTTTAGTAGAGACAGGCTTTGACCATGTTGATCAGGCTGGTCTCAAACTCCTGACTTCGTGATCCACCTGCCTTGGCCTCCCAAAGTGCTGGGATTATAGGCGTGAGCCACCGCGCCCGGCCGTAATAGTACTTTTTTTTTTTTAGAAGGAGTTTCGCTCCTGTTGCCCAGGCTGGAGTGCAATGGCACGATCTTGGCTCACCACAACCTCTACCTCCTGGGTTCAAGCGATTCTCCTACCTCAGCCACCTGAGTAGCTGGGATTACAGGCATATGCCATCACGCCCGGCTGATTTTTTTGTATCTTTAGTAGAGACAGGGTATCTCCATGTTGGCCAGGCTGGTCTCGAACTCCTGACCTCGGGTGATCCGCATGCCTCAGCCTCCCAAAGTGTTGGGATTACAGGCATGAGCCACCATGCCTGGCTCATAATAGTAAATTTTAAAAGATACAGTAAAATGTAATCCTTGCAACACTAAATTACACCATCTGGTCTGATCTACCAGCAGATGGCAGTTGAGACCTAAGGATTGGAAATTTTGATCTTATTAGGAATGAATCCAGTCCAGAAATGCCCACCCTGCCCCCTGCTGGCTCCTGCAGCTCTGTTGTTTGGGGGAATCACGATGAAATTTGTGGCGACTTGAGGAAGCTGAGTCCCATTGCCTGCCCTGGGTTCTTGTTGCCTCCCTGTTATCAGGAATAGGAGGTGAGATTGAAAGATGAAAAATGCTGGGACTTCTGCTGAGAAGAGAAAAAAGAACAAGATATATTAATCTTACTATATGCCAGGCCCCATGCCAAGCCCTAAACATGGACCGTCTTATTGGATCCTACCAGGGTTCCATAAGCTGGTGGACATCATCATCCTCATTTTGTAGGGAACCTGACTCTTGGCTAAGATCCCTGACAGCAACACCAGCCCCTGAATCCTCAGCAGAATCCTTCACTTGGGTGCCCTTTATGCAGGCTTCCTCAGCACAGAGAAGGTCACTCATCAACCACAGGCACTTGATCGTTCTTCACCCTTGGATGATGTGAGATTCCAAAACACGCTGCACTAGTCTCTTCCTTGACAAGGAGAGAGGGGAGGTGTTATGAGAAAATCTCTCATTGATCTGACCTAACTCCCCAAACAGATGTAATGTTTTAAATGTGAGATTGACTATTCACAATAGCAAAGACTTGGAACCAACCCAAATGTCCAACAATGATAGACTGGATTAAGAAAATGTGGCACATATACACCATGGAATACTATGCAGCCATAAAAAATGATGAGTTCATGTCCTTTGTAGGGACATGGATGAAATTGGAAATCATCATTCTCAGTAAACTATCGCAAGAACAAAAAGCCAAACACCACATATTCTCACTCATAGGTGGGAATTGAACAATGAGAACACATGGACACAGGAAGGGGAACATCACACTCTGGGGACTGTTGTGGGGTGGGGGGAGGGGGGAGGGATAGCTTTAGGAGATATACCTAATGCTAAATGACGAGTTAATGGGTGCAGCGCACCAGCATGGCACATGTATACATATGTAACTAACCTGCACATTGTGCACATGTACCCTAAAACTTAAAGTATAATAATAATAATAAAAAAAGAAACTATTCTAAGTCATTTACCGACATATACTTAATAGCTAAGAGTCTAAAATATATAATAAAAAAATGGATTGAAATATTTACGCAGTGTTACATGCCTGTATTGTTTTAGTATTTTACTTAAAGGAATGTGGCTGTCTTTACTGGCTACAACCAGTTTAATTCAAGAAGGGCTGCTGGTCATCATGGGAACAAGCAAGGGTTGGTGCCACCCAGAGGCTCCAGCTAATACACAATATGGACATCCCCTTCCAGGGCAGCGGGAAGAGAGTGGCTCCTTGTGCAGTGAAGCTGACGTCCACCAGCTAAGACTTCCGGAACTATGTGGAGACTCACAAGGAGTGGGCAGGGTCTCAGCATCTGGCTAGCGGTGAAACACCCTGAGAAGAAGGTGCTTTCTGTGTGGATTGGCTCACTGTTCTTGCCCACTAATGTTCCAGGCCCTGGGTGTCCACCTAATGTGTATTAACCCACTGAACAGCCACAGAAACTATCAAGGAGATAACAGATGTCTAAAGAGAAGTGAAGAACTGGAGGAGGCTGAGTGGTGGCCCATACCTATACTCCCTGCATTTTGGGAGGCCAAGGCAGGAGAATAACTTGAGCTCAGGAGTTCCAGAGCAGCCCAGGCAAGATAGCGAGACCTTGTCTCTACTTAAAAAAGTATCCAGGCGTAGTGGCTCAACACCTGTAGTCCTAGCTACTCAGGAGTCTGAGGTGGTAGGATCGCTTGAATCCCGGAAATTGAGGCTGCAGTGAGCTATGATTGTGACACTGCACTGTAGCCTGGGTTACAGAGTGAGATCTTTAAAAAACAAACAAAAAAGAGCTGGATGCAGTGGCTTACACCTGTAACCCCAGCCCTTTGGTAGGCCAAGGTGGGTGGATCACCTGAGGTCAGGAGTTTGAGACCAGCCTGACCAACATAGTGATGAAACCCTGTCTCTACCAAAAATACAAAAATTAGCTGGGCATGGTGGCACATGCCCATAATCCCAGCCACTTGGGAGGCTGAGGCAGGAGAATCACTTAAATCCTGGAGGTGGAGGTTACAGTGAGCTGAGATGGTGCCATTGCACTCCACACTCTGGCCTGGGCAACAAGAGTGAAACTCTGTCTCAAAAAAAAAAAAAGAATGAGAGGAAATTGTTAAAAATAACCAAATTTCATTTAAATGTCTTGGTTTTCTGGGGTTGCATCTTATTGATTGGACAACTCAGTGCCTTTTATTTTCCATCAATAACTGAAGATTCCTGAGGCTTAAACTGGAAAACAGGTTATTTGATAATAAAGGGAAACAGACAGTTTCCATTCAGTTTCCCTTTATTTCTGACTGTTTCTTTACAACCTTCCATACAAGGGGAACTCCCTCATGTGTTCTGAAGCCCGAATTCCACTCTAGACATTCAGATTCCCATTTTGGACTATATAGAACACAGGTCCCCAAAGTCCCATCGAATCCACGTCAACATTTCCCCCAAGTGCAGCCCCTCCTTGATTACCTTTCCTTTCCCACTTTCAGAACCAATGTCTGAAATGATGGTTTCTGTGCTCCCTTTAGGATGTAGCCAGGTTTTAGTTTCCAAGTGTCCAGAAGAAAGCACTTGATATATCCACCCAAATAGGCAGGTATTCAACAACAGCATTGATCTACCTCCAGGTCATAAAATGATCTGTTGCCACAGTGAGAGCAGTAGTCAGTACAGAACAAGATCCTCTTGGGATGCCTGAAGTCCCTCACTCTCCCCATCAGCTCAGCCCTAAGTTGGGCAAATCTGCTCCAGCAGAGAGTACCATCAGCATCATAACTCTCCCGTGGGGCAGGATGCAGCTCCAGGCATATGTTGTTGAGTCTGATTGTGTGGCACAGCAGGTTCTCCAGGGTGGCCATGGAGATGGGATTTCCACAGAAGCTGAAGGTGGTGAGCTCAAAGCAGCGGTTCAGGGCAGGCAGAATGGCGTTGACTTGGGAGTCTACGATGCCACAGTCATCTAAGTCCAGGTACTCAAGGGTGGCTGCAACTTTTTCTAGCAGAACTTGGAGAGGCACAAGACTGAAATTGGCCAGTCTGATGCCCCTCAGGTCCAGGGTCTTTAGTTGACTGACACTTGGGCACTGGGACAGATGCCTCAAGTCTGATTCCAAAAGCACACAGTTAGTTATTGCTAGGATCTTTAACGGGGTCTTCAGATAGCTGAGGAGATAGAGCAAGAAGCTAGTCCTGGGGAATCATAGGGGTGAGTGGAGGGTGGTGGGGAATGACTTCAAGGTGAAGGACAAAGACCATTTTGCCCAAGCCCAGGTTCATTCTGATTGTCTGATGGTCAACACTTAGGATGCTGCGTGATGAAGAGCTTTGCCACTGAGGTCAATTCCACTTTAGGCCTGGTGCAGTAACTCACACCTGTAATCCCAGAACTTTGGGAGGCTGAGACGGGCAGATTACTTGAGGTCAGGAGTTTGAGACCAGCCTGGTGATCCTGCCAAAACCCCGTCTCTACTAAAAATACAAAAATTAGCCAGTTGTGGTGGTGGGCACCTGCAATTCCAGCTACTTGGGAGGCTGAGGCAGGACAATCACTTGAACCCAGGAGGTGGAAGTTGCAGTGAGCAGAGATCACGCCACTGCACTCCAGCCTGGGTGACAGAGCAAGACTCTGTATCAAAAAAGAAAAAAAAAAGAGAAAAGAAAAAAAATTCCATTTGAGGCTGAGTCTTTTCACCGTCATTTACAGCAATGGATCAAGTTCACAGAATCCTTAAAGCTCCCTTTCCTCATCTGTCAGGCAGAAAACCACATCTCTGGATCACAGGAGCCCAATGGAGATGCAGGCATAAAGGACAAACCCAGACAGGATCCTGCAACATCAGCTGGGGTGGGTGGGCTGCAGGCGTCCCTGACACACCTGTATCATCAGCAAACCATCTAGCACTTTCACCATTCTTTGTGCCTGCTCCCTGACCCTGTTTCAGAATCATGCATTTCCTAGGTAATTAAATTTTGCTGGAGCTCAAAACAACCTATTAAGACAGAGAATTAGAGATGGGATCACTCGTGTTCACCAAGCTGTGGGGCTCAAAGCTTATATTCTGAAATGTGGAGGTTTGCTGAGCATTCCCCTCTTGAGTGCCCACTTCACTTTCCTACTTCCCATCATCTTCTTAAAAATTATCTTGCTGGCTGGGCACGATGGCTCATGCCTATAATCCCAGCACTTTGGGAGGCTGAGGCAGTGGATCACCTGAGGTCAAGAGTTCGAGAATAGCCTGGCGAACATGGTGAAACCCTGTCTCCACTTAAAATACAAAAATTAGCCAGGTGTGGTGGCCCACGCCTGTAATCCCAGGCACTCAGGAGGATGAGGCTGGAGAATCGCTTGAACCAGGGAGGCAGAGGTTGCAGTGAGCCAAGATAGTGCCACTGCACTCCAGCCTGGGTGATAAAAATGAAACTCTGTCTCAAAAAAAAAAAAAAATGATCTTGTTTGTTTTTATTTTTTATTTGTTCATTTTTGACAGGCGTCTTGGGATGTTACCCAGACTGGTCTTAAACTCCTAGGCTCAAGTTATCCTCTTGCCTCAGACTCTCAAAGTGCTAGGATTACAGGCATGAGCCACCGCCCCTGGTGTATTTTTCATCATCTTAACTTAGACACACGTCCTCAGGAAGAATTCAGAAAGGCACCCTCACTAGATCTGAACCCCCCAGTAGCTAGCTTCCTAGCATGGCAGCCTCTCTATAGCATCTCCCCTAGCTGATCCCTCTGCCTCTATTGCGATGGTTGCGTGATACCCATTTCAGGACAGGGCCACCAACAGGACAATGCATGGACATTCTAGTGTCCCCTTCACTGTTTCATCCTCATAGGCTGGCTCACAGTAGATGCCCACTAGCGTTTAGTGTAACAGGCTCTGCTGTGGTCTGCAGAGAAAGCTCACCACCCTCCCTCACCTGAGCAGCTGGTCCAGGTGGCCTTCGAGGAAAGAAACAGAGTTCATATAAAACTTTTGGAGGCAGCGCAGCTTGAGGAACTGAGTGGTGAACTGGATAACAATCTTCTTCTGCTCTGGGGAAACGTAGCGAGAGACATCCATGTGGGAGAGAACAAGCTTCTGAAGATTTCTCATGTGGCCCAGGTATGGGGTAAACTGTGTCAGGATGGGCAGTATCCACTTGCGATTCACTTCCACCTCCTGGATACAGTCTAGGTTCACCATTTTCAGGATGCTTCTGATGTTGTGGAAGGGCATTCCCAAAATTTTCAGCTTCTTACAGCACAGGTGTAGTAAATCTTTCCTCTGCTTGACCCACAGAAGGAGGCAGGTGAGGTATTCATCCAGAGTCCTGTTCTTGAGCCAAAGTTCTATGAACACAGTCAAGGGCTGCTGTCCTCTCATCCTTGGACAGTCCTGCACCAATTTTCTGTTCCTCATGGCATTGGGGAAGAACTCATGGGCCATAGCTTCAGACCAAACCATCCAGAAGTTTTCACAGACATCTTGTAAATCCAGCACTTGAAGTTTCCACCTCCTGTGGGAAAATAGAGGCAAGGCTGAGAATTTAAGGGCTCTCTTCTGAACTTAAACTCCACATCCTGGATAGTAGCTGCTCTCCTCCTTGTCTTTTTTCTGTCTCTCTGACTTTTCCCCACCCTGTTTTCCCCTTCGATCCTGCCCATTTCCACTTTTTTTTTTTTTTTTTTGAGATGAAATCTCCATCTGTCACCCAGGCTGGAGGGCAGTGGTATGATCTTGGCTCACTGCAACCTCCACCTCCCCGGTTCAAATGATTCTCCTGCCTCAATCTCGCAAGTAGCTGGGATTACAGGCACCTGCCACCATGCCCAGCTAATTTTTGTATTTTTAGTATAGTTGGGGTTTCACCATGTTGGACAGGCTGGTCTCGAACTCCTGACCTAAGGTGATCCACATGCCTCGGCCTCGTAAAGTGCTGGGATTACGTTGTGAGCCACCATGCCCAGCTCGGTTCTCACTTTTCGTGGTGCCCTTCAGTGCCACTAGAGGTGAGGTTCCTGTTACCTCCATGGACCCTGCGTGGTGAGCAGTCCTTTCCCTGAGTAGCTGGGGAATGGCCAAGGCCTCTCTGAGCTTCCTCACCACCACCATCCCCCCTTGGGCCTCCCCAGTCCTCATGACTGAGCTTTTCCTTCTCCGGACACCTGGGCCCTCCCCACTAGCCCACCTGGGCCACCTCACCTGAGACAAACACCCTGGGTAAGCAGTGCATCTCCTGCTGAAGGCCTCCATGAACAGGGGGGAGGGGAAAAGTTCCATGGGCAACTCCTCCTGGGTGGAGATAGCCAAGGCCTGGTGCCTCAGCAGGCTCTGCCCCACCAGCTCCAGTAGTCTGGGTGGAGTCCGGATGCTCATCTTCATGAATCTGCAAGGAAAAGTTCCACAGGACAAATCCAGAGAAAAGGCATCACTCTCAGGCCAAGCCCATACAATCTCATCTTCTCCCAGGGCCAAAGTCACTGCTCTGGCAATGGTGAAAGAGCCCTCAGTTTACTCCAATTCTACTCTGTACTCGGTGGCCATTAAGCCAGCCTTCTGCCTCTGCTGCATCAGCATGAGCGTCTCCCAAGCAGTGAGGAGGCAGGGCCACCACTAGCCCTTCCTTTCTATCCAGTGCTCATCCAGTGAGTAGTGAGTGTGGAGGAACCTGAAAGCTAACCCCTCCCACTGTTGGGGGAAATATCTAATTCTAAAACAATGGGAATGGGAGTGTTACAAGCCTACATGCCTACATTCTCAGTTCCTACAAATAAGCTGGTTGGGAACATTCACGGGGCATCCCTAGAACGGGTTCTATTTGTTTTCTTTTCATTATTTAAGCTTTCTTTCTCTTTCTCTCTCTTTCTTCTTTCCTTCTTTCTCTCTCTGCCTGCTCTCTCTTTCTTTCTTTCTTTCTTTCTTTCTTTCTTTCTTTCTTTCTTTCTTTCTTTCTTTCTTTCTTTCTTTCTCTTTCCTTTCCCTCTCTCTCCCTTCTATCTTTCCTTCTCTCCCTCCCTTCTTTCTCTCTCTCTCTCCCTGTCTCTCTCTCTCCCTCTCTCTCTTTCTGACAGAGTCTTGCTCTGTCACCCAGCCTGGAGTGCAGTGGTGGGATCTCGGCTCATTGCAGCCTTGTCCTCTCAGGCTCAAAGGATTCTTCCACCTCAGCCTCCCAAGTAGCTGGGACCACAGTTATGCATCACCACACCCAGCTAATCTTTTATTTTTTGACTTTTGTAACAGCAGTGGGTTGCACCATGTTGTCCAGGCTGGTCTTGAACTCCTAGACTCAAGCAATCCACCCACCTTGGCCTCCCAAAGTGCTGGGATTACAGGCGTGAGCCTCTGCCTGGCCTCATTATTGAAAATTTCAGTGAGAAGCTTTGAAAGCTACGTGACAGTGTTATACATCATTTGCACGACACAGATGTTTCCAATACACGCCTTTTACACATATTAAAAATGAACCACTTTGGCTGGGCGTGGTGACTCACACCTGTAATCCCAGCACTTTGGGAGGTGGAGGAAGGTGAATTATCTGAGGTCAGGGGTTCAAGACCAGCCTGGCCAACATGGTGAAACACTACCTCTACTAAAATTACAAAAATAAGCCCAGCCAGTGGTCTCCACCTGTAGTCCAAGCTACTAAGGAGGCTGAGCAGGAGGATCCCTTGAACCCAGGAGGCAGAAGTTGCACTGAGCCGACATTATACCACTGCACTCCAGCCTGGGAAATAGGCTAGATTCAAGAGAGAGAGAGAGAGAGAGAAAGAAAGAGAGAGAAAGAGAGAGAGAGAGAGAACTACATTGGATTACACTTCTTAAGCTCCACCCAGTTAATCCTGACTGGATTTTTGGCTTTCTTCCAGATTAACTGATCGAATTAGATATTCATCCATCAAAGTGAAAGAATTAGGGACAGGGTGAAAGTCCAGGACTCATTCACTGATTTACTCCACAAACTTGGAGTTTTACTAATATGTGTCCTTCATAATCCTGAGTGTGAGATAGGGAAGGGTTGAATCTCTTCCTGACATTAGACAGAAAGAAAAAACTTGAAAGTATCTTTGTTGAGGGATCCTTGGCCACATCTAATTTATCAAAATATTTCAGAGTTAAAACAGTTTCACAGGGACAGACATGACAGTCCCTAAGAAAACAGTAGAAATCTTCATGAATCAAATGATCAGCTGGGTGTTATAATTCAATTTTTTTTTTGGTGTCGGGGGAGCTGAGTCTCACTTCGTTGCCCAGGCTGGAGTGCAGTGGTGCCATCTCGGCTCCCTGTAACCTCTGCCTCCCAGGTTCAAGTGGTTCTCATGCTTCAGCCTTCCACATAGCTGGGATTACAAACATGCACCCCTACACCATGTCTCCATTCAGGTGGAAGAGTTACAATGAGGATGTGATTGGTTTAAAATTAAGGTCAAATATCTTCTTTGGTTAAGATTTTTTTTTTTTTAGCAGGGTCTCACTCTGTTGCCCAGGCTGGAGTACAGCAGTGGTGTGAGCATGGCTCACTGCAGCCTCAATCTTCTGGGCTCAAGTGATTCTCCCACCTCAGCCACCCAAATAACTGGGAATACAGATGCATGTCACCATGCCTGGCTAATTAAAAAAAAAAAGTTTGTAGAGGCTGACCACCATTGGCTCATGGCTATAATTCCAGCACTTTGGGAGACCGAGGCAGGTGGATCACTTGAGGTCAGGAGTTTGAGACCAATCTGGCCAGCATGGTGAAACCCCACCTCTACTAAAAATACAAAAATTGGTCAGGCATGGTGGCAGAGGGATGTAATACCAGCTACTCAGGAAGCTGAGGCATGAGAATTGCTTGAGCCTGGGAGGTGGAGTTTGCAGTGAGTTGAGATCATGCCACTGCACTCCAGCCTTGGCAATAGAGCGAGACACCATCCCCCCCTCAAGAAAATATTTTGTAGAGATGCGTTTTTGCCATGTTGCCCAGGTTGGTCTCAAACCCCTGGGCTCAAATCATCCTCCCACCTTGGCTCCCCAAAGTGTTGGGGTTATAGGCGTAAGTCACTGCTCCCATCAAGAATTATGAAATGACATAAAAGCAAAGCACAATCCAATTTGTTGAAATTAAGACAAAACTGATTTAGAGGAAAAAATTCAAAGCTGCAAATTGTTCATATAAGAAAACAAAACAAAACAGGATATAACTCTGTGCCATCTTAGTCTGCACTGTCACCATCCCAGACTGGCTGACTGTAGGTCAGTTGGGAGTGTCCTTCCAGAAATTAGGGACTTACCGGATATGGACTCAGTTTGCAGGGTGCTCAGACTTCAGGAAGAACCAAGCAGGAATTCCAGGCTTGAAGACTTTGGGTCTCTCCTGTGGGTCTTCAGAAGTTTTATTGACCTTTCTAATCACAACTCCCACCCATGCCCGTCCATGTATCCACTGCTAGCTTCCAGTCAAAAAGTGATATCTGGTTGCATTTCTGAAGCTCACCCAGTTAATCCTGATTGGGCTTTTGGCTCTCCACGGATTAATGGAAGGAATTAGATATCCATTCATATCAGATATCCACACAAAATTCATGAATCAAAAAATTGACACTGTTAGGGATAGGGTGGAAGTCAAGAATTCATTCATTCAAGGCTGGGCGAGGCGGCTCTTGCCTGTAATCCCAGGATGTTGGGAGGCCAAGGCGGGTAGATCACCTGAGGTCAGGAGTTAAAGACCAGCCAGGCCAACAAGGTGAAACCTTATCTTTACAACAAATACAAAAATTAGCTGGGCTTGATGGCGGGTGCCTATAAATCAGCTACTCGGGAGGCTGAGGCAGGAGAATAGCTTGAACCCAGGAGGCAATGGTTGCTGTGAGCCAAAATTGCGCCATTGCACTCCACTCTGGGTGACAGAGGGAGACTCTGTCAAAAAAAAAAAAACAAAAAAAAAGAATTCATTCATTCATGAACTCCACAAACACTGATGGAATTTTACTACTATGTGACCTTCATAGTCCTGAGTGTGAGGCACGGAAGGGTTTGATCTGTGATGGATATTAGACAGAAAATTAAAATCTGAAAGTAGTGTTGTTGGGAGATCTTTGGCCACATCAACATTATAAAAATGCTTTATAGTTTAAAAAAGCTTTATAAAAACAGAGGTGTCATCCCTACAAAATCAGAATAAAATCTTCATGTGTCAAATGGTCTATCTAGGTTTTATATCACCTAAGGTAGTAGATTATATGCTTGTGCTTGTGGAAGAGAGGTGCTACTCAGGGCGTGAATGGTCTCAGGGCTTAGGTTAAGGGTTTTCTGCAGGAAATTGAAACCATACCTATAAACATTATAAATTTAATCAGTGAAGAAGGGAGGGGGAGAAACCAAAATAAACCAAGCTTGCAGCGCATTCAGCATTCATCAGGAGGTCAGCTTGCTTTCTGACCTGCTTCCTCATGGTTGCTGGCTGCCTACTGTCCCAAAATCATGTAGACCTTAGATTACAGTTCTCTTTAACTGCCCTGCAGACAACAATTTAAGCATTGTGAAACATTAACTTTTTTCATTTGACATATTCTTTCAGGTTAAGAGATTAAAGTAAAGACAGGCATAGGAAATTATAAGGGTATTGATTGGAGAAGTGATAAATGTCCATGAAATCTTCACAATTTATGTTCAGAGATTGCAGTAAAGATAAACATAAGAAATTATAAAAGTATTAATTTGGGGAAGTAATAAATGTCCATGAAATCTTCACAGTTTATGTTCTTCTGCCATGGCTTCAGCCAGTTCCTCCGTTCGGGGTCCCTGACTTCCTGAAACACCACACAAGATGAGTAACCTGGTTTGATGGAGAGAAAGTGTCAAAAGGATCCCATTTCTCAACAGCTGGGGGTGATATGAAGGTCATGGTTACTCTTTGACGTATCTGCACCTGCATATTGCCAGTAAAAACCTGCAGGTCACATTGGACAGACTTCCAAATTAACCACCTGTGGAAGGTCTTATGATTGGGTTACACCCTATCCCTGGGTAACGAATCTGATCATAAGTTCATGAGTGCTTGAGACTCTTCAAGTACTGATGAAGGCTTCACCCAGTGACAGTGAGAAGGACACTGATTTGATTCTGATCATGAAGTTTTGCTGGTTGTCTTGCAAGTAAAATGTTTTAGCCTGTTATGTTGTCATCTAAAGTCAATGATTGTAACCTCTGTATTGTACCTTCCATTGGAAAAAACAAAAACAAAAGCAAAAACTCAACTCTATTTGAGCCTTGCCAGGTCAATAAAACAAAGAAAATTAAAAAAAAAAAACTGATAGGAGGAGTCCCATTCCCTTCTTTTAACGTTTCTTATAAAAGCATTCCAACTTGTAACAGACTTTGGAACACACCCATTTTGTGTGTGTCTTCCAGGTCGATCCTCACATTCAGCTTCCAATGAAGTTTTACTTTATTATTTCTGCCTCAACAGCCTTAACTTCTATTGACACCAGGTTGCATGGTAATCGTTTGAATTGGGGTGGGAAGAAAAAATTTTTCTATGAGTTTTATAAAGTAATCCCTGCTTGCCATCTCCATTGAAGAATGAATAGGTTCCTCTCCAAATATGTCCTGAGTATTGATGCATCCAATAAATGAAACTATTATTTATTTCATATAGTAGAGCTATAGACACATTCTATTTGCCTCTAGAGCTTCCAATGAACCAATGTCTAGTTTCAGTAAGTTTCTCTGATTATATGGCAGAGGGTAAAATGGTCATGTTCTGATTCTATTTCTAGGTCGATACCTATAGTATTCCAGTCTTCACAATGCATGTCAAACCAAAGAGTTTAATTCTAGGGGGAGTCTGGGACACTACCTAGATTAGAGTGAGTTCCACTAATGTTTTCTCTTTTTTTTTCTGATTTGCAAATTTTTTAAATTATACTTTAAGTTTTAGGGTACATGTGCACAACGTGCAGGTTAGTTACATATGTATACATGTGCCATGTTGGTGTGCTGCACCCATTAACTCATCATTTAGCATTAGGTATATCCCCAAATGCTATCCCTCCCCCCTCCCCCCACCCTGCAACAGGCCCCTGTGTGTGATGTTCCCCTTCCTGTGTCCATGTGTTCTCGTTGCTCAATTCCCACCTATGAGTGAGAACATGCAGTGTTTGGTTTTTTGTTCTTGCGATAGTTTGCTGAGAATGATGGTTTCCAGCTTCATCTATGCCCCTACAAAAGACATGAACTCATCTTTTTTTATGGCTGCATAGTATTCCACGGTGTATATGTGCCACATTTTCTTAATCCAGTCTATCATTGTTGGATATTTGGGTTGGTTCCAAGTCTTTGCTATTGTGAATAGTGTCGCAATAAACCTAAGTGTGCATGTGTCTTTATAGCAGCAAGATTTATAATCCTTTGGGTATATACCCAGTAATGGGATTGCTGGGTCAAATGGTATTTCTAGTTCTAGATCCCTGGGGAATTGCCACACTGACTTCCACAATGGTTGAACTAGTTTACAGTCCCACCAACAGTGTAAAAGTGTTTCTATTTCTCCACATCCTCTCCAGCACCCGTTGTTTCCTGACTTTTTAATGATTGCCATTCTAACTGGTGTGAGATGGTATCTCATTGTGGTTTTGATTTGGATTTCTCTGATGGCCAGTGATGATGAGGATTTTTTCTGTGTCTTTTGGCTGCATAAATGTCTTCTTTTGAGAAGTGTCTGTTCATATCCTTCACCCACTTTTTGATGGGGTTGTTTGCTTTTTTCTTGTAAATTTGTTTGTGTTCATTGTAGATTCTGGATATTAGCCCTTTGTCAGATGAGTAGATTGCAAAAATTTTCTCCCATTCTGTAGGTTGCCTGTTCACTCTGATGGTAGTTTCTTTTGCTGTGCAGAAGCTCTTTAGTTTAATTAGATCCCATTTGTCAATTTTGGCTTTTGTTGCCTTTGCTTTTGGTGTTTTAGACATGAAGTCCTTGCCCATGCCTATGTCCTGAATGGTATTGCCTAGGTTTTCTTCTAGGGTTTTTATGGTTTTAGGTCTAACATATAAGTCTTTAATCCATCTTGAATTAATTTTTGTATAAGGTGTAAGGAAGGGATCCAGTTTCAGCTTTCTACATATGGCTAGCCAGTTTTCCCAGCATCATTTATTAAATAGGGAATCATTTCCCCCTTTCTTGTTTTTGTCAGATTTGTCAAAGATCAGATGGTTGTAGATATGCAGCATTATTTCTGAGGCCTCTGTTCTGTTCCATTAGTCTATATCTCTGTTTTGGTACTAGTACCATGCTGTTTTGATTACTGTAGCCTTGTAATATAGTTTGAAGTCAGGTAGTGTGATGCCTCCAGCTTTGTTCTTTTGGCTTAGGATTGACTTGGCAATGTGGGCTCTTTTTTGGTTCCATATGAACTTTAAAGTAGTTTTTTCCAATTCTGTGAAGAAAATCGTTGGTAGCTTGATGGGGATGGCATTGAATCTATAAATTACCTTGGGCAGTATGGCCATTTTCATGATATTGATTCTTCCTACCCATGAGCATGGAGTGTTCTTCCATTTGTTTGTATCCTCTTTTATTTCATTGAGCAGTGGTTTGTAGTTCTCCTTGAAGAGTTCCTTCACGTCCCTTGTAAGTTGGATTCCTAGGTATTTTATTCTCTTTGAAGCAATTGTGAATGGGAGTTCACTCATGATTTCGCTCTCTGTTTGTCTGTTAGTGGCATATAAGAATGCTTGTGATTTTTGCACGTTGATTTTGTATCCTGAGACTTCGCTGAAGTTGCTTATCAGCTTAAGGAGATTTTGGGCTGAGATGATGGGGTTTTCTAAATATACAATCATGTCATCTGCAAACAGGGACAATTTGACTTCCTCTTTTCCTAATTGAATACCCTTTATTTCCTTCTCCTGCCTGATTGCTCCGGCCAGAACTTCCAACACTATGTTGAATAGGAGTGGTGAGAGAGGGCATCCCTATCTTGTGCCAGTTTTCAAAGGGAATGCTTCCAGTTTTTGTCCATTCAGTATGATATTGGCTGTGGGTTTTTCATAGATAGCTCTTATTATTTTGAGATACGTCCCATCAATACCTAATTTATTGAGAGTTTTTAGCATGAAGGTTGTTGAATTTTGTCAAAGGCCTTTTCTGCATCTATTGAGATAATCATATGGTTTCGGTCATTGGTTCTGTTTATATGCTGGATTATGTTTATTGATTTGCGTATGTTGAACCAGCCTTGCATTCCAGGGATGAAGCTCACTTGATCATGGTGGATAAGCTTTTTGATGTGCTGCTGGATTCGGTCTGGCAGTATTTTATTGAGTCTTTTGGCATCGATGTTAATCAGGGATATTGGTCTAAAATTCTCTTTTTTTGTTGTGTCTCTGCCAGGCTTTGGTATCAGGATGATGCTGGCCTCATAAAATGAGTTAGGGAGGATTCCCTCTTTTTCTATTGATTGGAATAGTTTCAGAAGGAATGGTACCAGCTCCTCCTTGTACCTCTGGTAGAATTTGGCTGTGAATCCATCTGGTCCTGGACTTTTTTTTGGTTGGTAAGCTATTAATGATTGCCTCAATTTCAGAGCCTGTTATTGGTCTATTCAGAGATTCAACTTCTTCCTGGTTTAGTCTTGGGAGGGTGTATCTGTTGAGGAATTTATCCATTTCTTCTAGATTTTGTAGTTTATTTGTGTAGAGGTGTTTATAGTATTCTCTGATGGTTGTTTGTATTTCTGTGGGATCAGTGGTGATATCCCCTTTATAATTTTTTATTGCATCTGTTTGATTCTTCTCTGTTTTCTTCTTTATTAGTCTTGCTAGCAGTCTATCAAAACCACTCAACTACATGGAAGCTGAACAAGCTGCTCCTGAATGACTACTGGGTACATAATGAAATGAAGGCAGAAATAAAGATATTCTTTGAAACCAACTAGAACAAAGACACAACATAACAGAATCTCTAGGACACACTCCAAGCAGTGTGTAGAGGGAAATTTATAGCACTAAATGCCCACAAGAGAAAGCAGGAAAGATCTAAAATTGACACCCTAACATCACAATTAAAAGAACTAGAGAAGCAAGAGCAAACACATTCAAAAGTTAGCAGAAGGCAAGAAATAACTAAGATCAGAGCAGAACTGAGGGAAATAGAGACACAAAAAACCCTTCAAAATATTAATGAATCCCGGAGCTGGTTTTTTGAAAAGAGTTCCACTAATGTTTTCTATGCATAGAGATAAATTACCAGTAATGAAATCAATAATAGTCATAGGCCACCCATGTGCACCTATAGCTTCTTCTCAGTGCCAAGTCACTTAATTATGAATATTAACCAACCTACCAAAGGAAGGATAACAAACCTTATCATGAAGTTAGCATCCTCAATTGCTACCCAACTGTGTATGAGAGCAGGTTCTACTATTATTTGTGATCCTTCCCTTTCATCTAAATGACTCCATAGCCAGCAATTGCTTTGGTTAATGAGAGTGGCTACATTTTGAACAGGAGACCTTAGAAAGTGTTTGCTTTGAGTGGTGAAAGTACTTAATAAAATAAAATATAGATTTGAGCATTTTGTGTTAATACAAAACAAAGCCAAGTCTCAGTCAATGGAAGAAGATCAAATGGAGTCTTGTTCCATTGTCTTGGAAAAGCTGTCTACCATGTGGTGACATCTGCTTCTAAGGAAGGCTTTTCCTTGGGTACTCTTAATTTTAAGTCACCTGGTATGGTCCCATCCAATGCTGCTCAGGGGCAGATTTCCCTTGGTGTCATTTCTAAAGGATGCATTCTCCAAATGCTAGGGCATGAAGGTCTAAGCATCACTGAAAGCCTCCTTCACCTACTGGAAATAATCTTTGAAATACTGCATCAAGTTCTTGCTGTACTGAGTCATATTGTTACTGAACGATGGGCTCACTCTCCTAAGTGCATAGAACCCATACTATGACACCATCTTTTGAGAAAAGAAAAGAAAAATTAGGCTGGGTGTGGTGGCTCACACCAGTAGTCCCAGCACTTTAGGAGGCTGAGGGGGGCAGATCACGAGGTCAGGGGTTCAAGACCAACCTGGCCAACATGGTGAAATCCAATTTCTGCTAAAAATACAAAAATTAGCTGGGTGTGGTGGCATGCGCCTGTAATCCCAGGTACTCAGGAGGCTGAGGCAGGAGAATTGCTTGAACCTGGGAGGTGGATATTGCTGTGAGCTGAGATAGCACCACTGTACTCCAGCCTGAGCAACAGAGACTCTGTCTCAAAAAAAATTAATAATAATAATCGAGTTTTCTTTGTTAGTTTAGCTAATTTTAGTTTCAAGATACCATTTGTTCACTCAAGCTTTGTAGAATACCAAGGATAATGAAGTTAATGGTAGTGCCATTGAATCTGTAAAATTTTACCTGTGTGATCACTTGCCTAGTAAATTGAGTTCTTGTACCATGGGAGATTTATCCAGAGATGCCCCAGAAAGGAAACACTTGTTATAATAATTTATTTGCTATGACTGTGGCATCAGCCTTTCTAAAAGGGTAAGCTACAATGCATCCTGAAAACGGACACACAATCACAAGAATTGTAGACCTTTTACATGGCTCACTGTCACCGTTGGTCCATGACATTCCTCTTACAGCTAGATGTGTGTGTGTCTGTCTATTCATATCTATATCTATATCTATTTCCTTTTATTACCATGATTCACTTCCACTCACTTTTCCATAAACAGCCTCTACTCCATAACATTCCATAAACAATCTACTCTTTGACCTAGCCTTGAATACGCATGTGACCTTATAGAATATAAGTATATGGAAAGTATATAGAATATATGCTTGCATTTTGATTGTGTATTTATTTTAGTCCACATATATGCTATACTGTATGGTGCTACAGAAGAGGGCCTCACAATTAATTGTCCAGTCCTGGACACTTTGGAGAGTGAATGGACATGCTGTTATAATTAATTATTTTTTTTTTTTGGAGATGGACTCTCGCTCTGTCACCGGGCTGGAGTGCAATGACGTGATCTTGATTCACTGTAACCTCCACCTCCTGGGTTCGAGTGATTCTCTTGCCTCAGCCTCCTGAGTACCTGGGATTACAGGTGCCTGCCACCATGCCTGGCCATTTTTTAAGGCTTATCTACTATTTGTAAAAGTATTAACTACTTTGTCTTTGACTATATGACAAGCTCTAGTAGGGGTGTATATTACTGTAATTTGTTCTGATATAAACTCTAAAATAAACACAAAGGAATTAATCAGCTTTTAAAACAGGAAAAATAGGTTGGGTGCTGTGGCTCACGCCTGTAATCCAGCACTCTGGGATGCCAAGGCGGGCAGATCACGAGGTCAGAAGATGGAGACCATCTTGGCCAACATGGTGAAACCCCATCTCTACTAAAAATACAAAAATTAGCCAGGCAAGGTGGTGCAGGCCTGTAATCCCAGCTCCTCAGGAGGCTGAGACAGGAGAATCACTTGAACTAGGGAGTCGGAGGTTGCAGGGAGCTGAGATCTCACCACTGCACTCCAGCCGGGGCAACAAAGTGAGACTCCGTCTCAATAAAAAAAAAGGCCAGGTGTGGTGGTGGCTAATGCCTGTAATCCCAGCACTTTAGGAGGCCGAGGCAGGCAGATCACGAGGTCAAAAGATCGAGACCATCCTAGTCAATATGGTTAAACCCTGTCTCTACTAAAAACACCAAAATTAGCTGGGCATGGTGGCACCTGCCCGTAGTCCTAACTACTCCAGAGGCTGAGGCTGGAGGACACTTGAACCTGGGAGGAGGAGGTTGCAGTGAGCCAAGATCGTGCCACTGCATTCCAACCTCATGACAGAGCGAGACTCCATCTCGAAACCAACCAACCAACAAAAAGCTGGAAAGATAAATTCTGAAAGAACTTCCATCTCTATGAGTTCATCTTCAGAAGTGATAGCATTTCCTGCTTGGCATTTTTCTCCTACATTTTTGGCATAAGATCTATCAACAGAAAGTATGATCCAGGTTTGTGTAATGGAATGTCTTAAACATCAATAGGAGTCAGTAGTTCTGATGCCACACACACATGTATGGTCTTCTCTGTCATCAGAAAACGGCAACAAAGTGGTAGAGTTATGCAGAGTTTAGCATTTGAGATGGAGATTTAAAGGTGACAAGAAAAGGATTTTGTAAGACATTGGTCTACAAGTTGAAAAATGTTGGCTCACATCACAACATTTTAATTAATTAATTAATTAATTAACTAATTTATTTATTTTGAGACAGAGTCTCACTCTGTTAACAGGCTGGAGTGCAGTGGCATGATCTCGGCTCACTGCAACCTCTGCCTCCCCAGTTTAAGAGATTCTCCTGCCTCAGCCTCCTGAGTAGCTGGCACTACAGGTGCATGCCACTACACCCAGCTAATTTTTTGTATTTTTAGTAGAGACGGAGTTTCACCGTGTTAGCTAGGATGGTCTCGGTCTCCTGACCTAGTGATCTGCCCACCTCAGCCTCCCAAAGTGCTGGGAATACAGGCATGAGCCACCATGCCTGGCCGGTCAGCATCAAAATTTAACAGGTATTCAATTGCATATGAAACTTGTAGGTAAAGTTTATTTCTTTTTTCTTTAAAGCATTTATTTATTTATAATGTATTTATTTATTAATTTTTTTTTAGATGGAGTTTCATTCTTGTTTTCCAAGCTGGAGTGCAGTGGTGCAATCTTGGCTCACTACAACCTCAGCCTCCCGGTTCAAGTGATTCTCCTGCCTCAACCTCTCAGTTAGCTGGAATTACAGGTGCAAGCCACCATGCACAGCTAATTTTTGTATTTTTAGAAGACAGAGAGTTTCACCATGTTAGCCAGGCTGGTCTGGAAGTCCTGACCTCAGGTGATCCTCCCACCTCAGCCTCTGAAAGTGCTGGGATTTCAGGCATGAACCTCCATGCCCGGCCTAAACTCATCACTTTTAATACCTCTATATCACATGAGGAAGAAGAGCAGAAACACTTGAGTACTTCATGAAGGTCAAGGTTGGTATGAGTTTGGGTTCCAATATGATCAATTTCTGCTTCTAGGGAACCAAGCAGTTCAGGTTAAGGAAGGTCAGGAAGCTCTAGTGTTTTCTCTCCCTCCAAAGAAAGCTTTACGCATCACCTTAACTTAGAAAGCAAATCTCAACCCTGTGTTGTCACTTGGTAAAAAGGCATATTTTCCTAAAAATGGTCCAAATGTCATTTGGACTGCTTCAAACACAGGAATTTTCTGAACTTCATTTGAAACCCCTCCTCAGAAATATTTTCCTTACTCCAAGGGATTTGCAGATATATTGGGTTGGGGTGTAAACTGGATATGGCAGCCCTAGTATCCACCAACTCTGTACCTAAGTCTGCATTGATCTGGATCTCAGCTTCTCCATTTTTATTTAAGGGTATTATAAAAAACAATTTACCAGAGTGTTATTTTAAATTCCATCAATATGGAGACATCAGAAATGTCCTCTAGCCAGGTGCAGGGGCTCGTGCCTGTAATCCCAGCACTTTGGGAGGCCGAGGCAGGGGGATAACCTGAGGTTGGGAGTTTGAGACCAGCCTGACCAACATGGAGAAACCCTGTCTCTACTAAAAATACAAAATTAGCTGGCTGTGGTGGCGCATGGCTGTAATCCCAGCTACTTGGGAGGCTGAGGCAGGAGAGTCACTTGAACTGGGGAGGTGGAGTTTGCAGTGAGCTGAGATCATGCCATTGCACTCCAGCCTGGACAACAAGAGCAAAACTCCATCTCAAAAAAAAAAAAAAAAAAAAAGAAAAAGAAAGAAAAGAAAAATAAAAAAGAAAGAAAGAAATGTCCTCTAATGTGAACAATGTCTGGGACAAAATGGTTCAGTCCAATAGAGACCTGGTGCAAAGGTGGACAATTTTCATTCCAATGGCCTGACTGTTTCAAAGGTGACAGGCAACTCGAGCAGGGTTTCCCTGTTTACAACGAACTGAATTTGAGTTTTAATAGTAAAGGCAGCTCCCCTTGCTCTTGTCCTTTCAGATGTTTTAGCTGCAAACACTTTATTATCCTTTGCATTCTTTTCTTTCAACATTGGATACTTTTATGTTCTAGAACTCTCTTAAAATGTTCACCTATGGTGACCAATTCAGCCATATCATAGTAACTCTGTTTTTTTTTTTTTTTTTTTTTTTTGAGATGGAGTTGCCCTCTGTCACCCAGGCTGGAGTGCAGTAGCATGATCTTGGCTCACTGCAACCTCTGCCTCCCGAGTTCAAGTGATTCTCCTGCCTCAGCCTCCCAAGTTGCTGGAACTTCAGGTGTGTGCCACCACGCCTGGCTAATTTTTGTATTTTTAGTAGAGATGGAGTTTCACTATGTTGACCAGGCTGCTCTCGAACTCCTGACCTCATGATCTGCCCACCTTGGCCTCCCAAAGTGCTGGGACTACAGGTGTGAGCCACTGCGCCTGGCCTGGAAACTTCTTATGTTTTTCAATCAGGTCACCAAGCTGTGGTCGAAGTCCATTAATAAGTAAAGTTGTCCGAGCCCTTCAAATTCTAGCAGGAAATACTCCCTAGCTATTATTATAAGACCAGAATGTTTTACAAAGGAAATTATCATTCTAGACTTGGAATCAAAAACTGACACATCTGTCTTCTGTTCACATGATTCAATAATAAACCAGTTGGCCAAGTGTGGTGACTCAAGACTAATCCCAGCACTTATGGAGCCCGAGTCAGGAGGATTGCTTGAGCCAGGAGTTAGAGACCAGCCTAGCCAACAGAGTGAGGCCCCATCTCTATAAAAATACAAAAATTTAGCCAGCTATGGTAGTGGGCATCTGTGATCTCAGCTGCTCAGGAAGCTGAGGTGGGAGGATTGCTTGAGCCCAGGAGGTTGAGGCTGCAGTGAGCTATGATCACACCACTGCGTTCCATAACAATGGACCAGTCAATCTTTCATGGGAAGGCAGTGGGGATTACTGCATCTTTCGGGTCATCCCTGAGAGTAGCTTTTGAGGGGATGATAATACTTTCCTCAGGCTTTTTCCAGCCTGCTGTAGTCATTCATTTTTAGGCTTCTCAGGTCCTAATACTTGTGTGTCAACTGATAAAAACCAGGTAACCCAGAGTCACAGCCTCCTGCGAGGATTCTAATTTACTCAGTAGGTCAGGTGCAGTAACTCACATCTGTAATCTCAGCACTTTGAGAGGCTGAGGTGGGAGGATCACTTGAGGCCTGAAGTTCAAAACCAACCCGGGCAACATTGCAAAACTCTGTCTCTGAACAAATAAAAATAAAAAACCAACAGAAAATAATGGATGCTAGGGAGGATATGGAGAAATGAGAACCCTGGTACACCATTGGTAGTTATATAAATCAGTACTGCTACTATGGAAAACAGTATGGAGTTTCCTCCAAAAAAAAAAATAGGATTGTCATATGAACCATAAATCCCACTGCTGGATATATATCCAAAATTAAATAAATACATCCAGGAGATATCTACACTACCATGTTGGTCAGGCTGGTCTCGAACTCGTGACCTCAAGTAATCCACCTGCCTCAGCCTCCCAAAATTCTGGGATTACAGGCGTACACCACTGCACCCAGCCTGCACTCCCCTATTTATTGCAGCACTATCCACAATAGCCAAAATATGGAATCAAACAAAGTGTCCATCAACAGATGAATGGATCAAGAAAATGTGGTAAATACACACAATAGAATATCATTCAGCCATAAACATGAATGAAATCCTGTCATCTGCAACAACATGGATGGAACTGGAGGGCATTATGTTAAGTGAAGTAAGCCAGCTACAGAAGACAAACATGGCATCTTCTCACTCATATTTGGGAATTAAAAACACAAAACTTAAAAATAGTAAAATGACTGTTATCAGAAGCTAGGAAGGGTACTGGGAAATGGATAATAAGAAGGGGATGGTTAATGGGAATAAAAACACAGATAGGAATAAGATCCAGGGCTCAGTAGCACAATGGGGCAAATCATGTTGACAATAGTTCATAGTAAATTTCTACATAATTAAAACAATGGAATTGGAATGTTGCTAACACAAAGAAATTATAAATTCTTGAGATGGTGGCTATCCCTGTTACCATGATTTGAACATTACACATTTTATGCTTATATCAGAATTTCAGGCCAGGTGCAGTGGCTCATGTCTACAATCTGAGCACTTTGGGAGGCTGAGGCGGATGGTTTGCCTGAAGTCAGGAGTTCAAGACCAGCCTGGTCAACATGGTGAAACCCCCCTTTCTACAAAAAATACAAAAATTAGACAGGCATGGTGGTGGTTCCTTGTAGTTCCAGCTACTCAGGAGGCTGAGGCAGGAGAATTGCTTGAACCCAGGAGGCAGATTTCTAGAGACTTCTGATGTATAAATGTCTAAAACAGGTTGATCAATCATGGAAGACACCAGAAAGTTTCCATTCAGGTTCCATTTATTTTTGACATTTTTAAATAACCATCCTTGCAGGGGTAACTCCTGCATCACTCTAGAACTTCAGGTTCTATTTCTCAGTCTAGGACACAGGTCCCTGAAGGCCTCATTGATGCCAAGTCAGCATTTTTACCCAGTCCTGCCCCTGGCTGAGTCACCTTTGTTTTTCCACTCACAGTGAGCACGTGCCTCAAATATGTGGCTGTGAGCTTCCTTGAAGAAGCGGCTGACTGGGCCCTGCTGCTCACACCTGTAAACCTGGCACTGTGGAAGGCCAAGGTGGTCAGATCACTTGAGGTCAGGAGTTTGAGGTCAGCCTTCGCCAACATCGTGAAGCCCTGTCTCTACTAAAAATACAAAAATTAGCTGGGCGTGGGGGCATACACCCATAACACCAGCTACTTGGGAGGCTGAGGCAGGAGAATCACTTGAACCCAGGAGGTGGTGCTTGCAGTGAGCTGAGATTGTGCCACTGCACTTCATCCTGAGGGACACAGTGAGACTCTGTCTCAAAAAATAAAATAAAATAAAAATAAAATAAAATAAAATAAAATATATAAAAAATAAAATAAAATTTAAAAAGATGCACCCATGTACAATATTTTAGTTCCCAAGTGTCCGGAAGAAAGCTTATCCATCCCACTAACCAGGCCTTCCCTAGGAGCAAAGATGGAAGTGCACGTTCCCAGATGGCCATGAGCCACAGGTAGGGCAAGGGGCAGGACCAAAGAAGATCCTCTTGGGCTGCCTGATTTCCCTGAGTGTACGCATCAGCTCAGCCCGAATTGGGGTGAAGATCTCCCAATTGACATGACCCCTGTTGTCAATAGTCTCCAGAGGGGCAGGATACAACTCCAGGCCTAACTTGCTCAGCCTGCCTGTGTGACACCGCAGGTCTTTTAGGGCATTCGTGGATGTCTCATTTCCATGAAACTTGAAGGTGGTGAGCTGGGAACAGTGGCTCAGGGCAGGCAGGAGGACCCTGAGTTGGGGGTCCTGGATCCGACAGTCCTCTAAGACGAGGGTCTCGAGAGTAGCAGCAACTTTCTGCAGCAGAACTCCAAGGGGCTGAAGATGGGTGGTCCACATTACGATACGAATCAGACACAGCTCCTTTAGCTGACTGAGGCTTGGGTACTGATGCAGACACTCCAATTCCCGATCAGCTAGGTAAGCATCACTGAATATAAAGGCCCCCAAGGGGTTCTTGAGGTACCTGGGGAGAGCAAGAAGTTAGTTATGGGCAATGGTGCCAGTTAGAGGAGGGGGGTGGGAAATCATCTCAATGGTAAACTTGAAGTGGGCATTGAGTAATTCTGCACCTTACTACCACACAGGTGTTATAGTAACTGCAATGGGGAAGCCTGTTTCACCCAAACACAAGTTTGTTCCCATCATCAGATGATGGTCTGTGTGCAAGGTGCTGCCTGATGAAGACTCAGATCATTCAGGGGCAGCTCTATTTTAGGCTCCGTCCTTTCAGCCTTGCTTGTGTGATTGGTTCAAGGCCACAAAATCTTTAAAGCCTCTTTACTTCATCTTTCAGCAGACAACCTCATCTCTGGGACAGAGGAGCCCAGTGGGAGATGTGCACAAAGAACTCAACTGAGCAAGGTCTAGGGACATCAGCTAGGGCCACCTGCCTGCAAAGGTTCCCTGACATGCCTGCGTCTGCAAACCACCTATCACTTTATACCACTCTCCTGCCTACTCCCTCACCTCTGTCCAAGAAGCACGCTTTTCTCATGTCAACTACTTTTCCTGGGGTCCAAAAGAACCTTTTACAGACAGGGAATTAGAGACAGGATCATTGGTGTTTACTAAGCTGTGAGGACGGAGCTTCTACTGTGAAACGCACAGGTTTGGTGCACTTTCCCTTCTTTCATACTCTCCTCTATATGAAGAGTAAGTTTCATCATATTAACTTCAAACACACTTCCTAAAAAGGAATTCACAAATGCACCCTCCCTAGATCTGAACCCCTGACTAACTAGCTCCCTGCATGTCTCTCTCTGTAGCATCTGCCCCAGGCCATCCCTCTGCCCTTATTTGAGCGGGCTTGTGATACCCACTTCAGGATATAGAGCACTGAACAGCATAATGAGTTGACATTCTAGCGTCCCATTCCCTGTGACATCACCAGTGGCTGGCACACAGTAGATGCCCACTAGCGTTTACTGTGAAAAAGAACAAAAGTCTGTGGTGTGGTCTGCAGAGAAAGCTCACCATCCTTTCTTACCTGAGCAGGTGCTCCAGGTCTTTGATATTATTGACCTTTCTTATATAAAGCATCTGAGGGTAGGACAGGCAGAGGAATGGACAGTCCAAGTCAGGAACTAACTGCTGTTGGCCGCTTACATATAATTCATCGTCATAACCGAAGGCTAAAAAGAGTTTGCGAAGATTGCTCATCTGGCCCAGGTAAGGGGCAAACTTTCCTGTTTTATTCAGAGAGCACTTTCTCCTAATTTCCAACTCCTGGATACTGTCTGGGTACACCCTTTCCAATAAATTTCTGAAACTTGAAGTGGGCATTGACTAATTCTGCACCTTATTACAGCACAGGTGCACTAGGCCTCTTCTGTAGTGGATCCACCCACAGAGGTAGCTCAGGCATTCATCCAGTGTACTTTTCTTTAGGCAGAGGTCTATGAACACCTTCAAGGGCTGGCACTCTCCCATCCTTGGACAGTCCTCCACTGTCTGCCTTTTACTCATGGCCTCTGGGGAGCAGGAGAGGGCCCTGGCTCCAGACCATATGGTCCAGAAATTCCCATCAACATCCCGCAAATCCAGCACTTGAAGTTTCCACCTCCTGTGAGTAACATAGGGGAAAAGCTCGGAATGTAGGCAAGGACCCACCCCTGACCTGAGCTTTCACTCCACATCCAGGACATCAATCAGCTGCTCCTGTCCTCAGTGCTCCTCCTTCTGTCTCTTCTCCATCCCGCTCCCCCTTGGGTTCTGCCTGGTTCTCACTTCTAGAACCTTTACGTTCCACTGGGAGAAAGCAGGTTCCTGTTTCCTCAGTGGACCCTGTATGGTGAGCAGTCCTTTCCCAGAGGATCTGGGCAATGGTCAAGGCCTCTCATGGGCACCATCAGAAGCCTCTGAGCCACCCTAGCTCCCCAACCCCACCACTCCTCCTGAGCCAGCTGTCCCTTCCCTGGATGCCTGGACCCTTCCCACCAGGCCACCTGAATCACTTCACCTGAGGCAAACCTTCTGGGCCAGCAGTGTATCAAGTCCCTTCAGCACAGCTTGCAAGGTCTCCAGATGAGGTGTCTTCATCAGGGATCCCAGAGGGAGGTGGAGGAAGGACCAGGCCTACACCATCAGCTTCAGGGCCTCACAACATCTCATGCTGAAGGCCTCCATGAACATCAGAGGGAAGACCTCCCTGGGCAGCTCGTGCAGGGTGAAGATGGTCAAGAACTGGTTCCTCAGCAGGCTCTGCCCTGCCAGCTCCAGGAGTCTGGATGGGGCCTGGAGGCTCATTCTGACAAATCTGCAAGGAAAAACTCTAGAGGACAATCCAGTGAAAAGGCAAGTTTCTCAGGCCAATCCCCTGCAACCCCCGCTTCTCCTAGGGCCAAAGTCATTTCTCTAGCATGTGTGAAAGAGCCCTCAGTTTACTCCAATTCCATTCTGCAATAAGTGGCCACAGAGGCATAGTTCTGCCCTTCTGGTACTAAGAAGAGTGTGTCCCAACCTCTAAAGAGCAGGCAAGATCCCTCCTATAGGGTCCATGAATTATTAGCCACTGCACCACTACACTGATAGCACTGGGAAGTGTTAGCAAGGATCTTTGAAGCTCAGATCTCCACTTTTTTGAGAAAACAAATTGTCTTCTTGGCCAGGCACGGTGGCTCATGCCTGTAATCCCAGCACTTTAGGAGCCCAAGGTGGGCGGATCATGAGGTCAGGAGTTTGAGACCAGCCCGGCCAACATGGTGAAATACCATTTCTACTGATACAAAATATTAACCGGGTGTGGTGGTCCCTGCCTGTAATCCCAGCTACTTGGGAAGCTGAGGCAGGAGAATCTCTTAACCCGAGGGCCAGAGTTTGCACTGAGCCAAAATCTAGCCACTGCACTCCAGCCTGGGTGGCAGAGTGAGACTCTGTCTCAAAAAAAAAAAAAAAAAAAGTAAAGGGAAGCCAAGCATGGTGGCTTACAGCTGTAATCCCAACACTTTGGGAAGCCAAGGCAGAACAATCACTGGAGCCCAGGAGTTCCAGACCAGCTAGGGCAACATAGTGATAGCCCATGTCTACTAGACTCTACTAGAATATTAAATAATTATCTGAGCATTGTGGCACATGCCTATAGTCTCAGCTACTCTGCAGACAGAGGTGGGAGGGTGGCTTGAGCCTGGGAAGCAGAGGTTTCAGTTATCTGAGATTTTGCCACCACACTCCAGCCTGGGCAACAGAGAAAGACCCTGTCTCAAGTAATAATAATAATAACACACTTTGGGATTGAGTCTAGGGGAAGAAATGGATCCTACATTCAAAACAAAGACTCTACTCTTGAAAATAGTGTATGGGGCCAGACATGGTGGCTCATGCCTGTAATCCCAAGACTTTAGGAGACAAGGTGGGGGGTTTGCTTGAGTCCAGGTGTTCCAGACCAGCCTGGCTAACAAAGCCAGACCCCATCATTATAAAAAAATTTAATAGAACATGGTGGAAGGAATATCTTTATATTTTAGTAAAAAACAAAGCCTATCTTTCAAAATCACAATAGCATTCTTGGGTGGGGTGACTCTTGCCTGTAATCCCAGCACTTTGGGAGGCTAAGGGCTGGCAGGTCACATGGAGTCCAGGGGTTCCAGACCAGCCTGGGCAATATGGTACAACCCCATCTCTACTAAAAATACAATTAGCCAGGCCTCATGGTGTGGATCTGTAGTCCCAGCTACTGGGAAGGCTGAGGTGAGAAGATCCCTTGAATACAGGAGACAGAAGTTGCACTGAGGCAATTATCACACCACTGCAGTACAGCTGGGTGACAGAGCGAGACTTTGTCTCAAGAAATTAAAATCACAATAACGTAGTCTATAAACTGTAAATTAAGGGCACACAATCTACAAACTTTAAATGTCAAGGAATGAGACATTAATTAATTGGATTCTTTTTTTTTTTAATTGAGACGGAGTCTATTGCCCAGGCTGGAGTGCAATGGCGTGATCTCGGCTCACTGCAACCTCCACCTCCCGGGCTGAAGCAATTCACCTGCCTCAGCCTCCTCAGTAGCTTGGATTACAGGCATGTGCCACCATGCCCAGTTAATTTTTGTATTTTTAGTAGAGAAGGCGTTTCACTGTGTTGGTCAGCCTGGTCTCAAATTCCTGACCTCAGGTGATGCACCCACCTTGGTCTCCCAAAGTGCTGGGATTACAGGCATGCGCTGCTGTCCCTGGCCCAGTTGGATTCTTTTTTAATTCTTTGGTTAAGAATTTTGGAATGACATAAAACAAAGCACAAATAAATTTTTTTTTCCTTTTTAAGGCAGAGTCTTGCTGGGTCACCCAGGTGTGCACCACCATGCCCGGCTAATGTTTGCATTTTAAGTAGAGATGGAGTTGGCCTCATGTGATCTGGCTGCCTTGGCCTTTCAAGGTTGCTGGAATTACAGGTGTGAGCCATCATGGGAGTCTCAGCTACTTGGAAGGCTGAGGAGGGAGGATCCGTTGAGCGTGGGGGGCAGAGGTTGCAGTGAGGTGAGGAGTTTGAGAGCAGTGTGGCCAACATGGCAAAATCTCATCTCTACTAAAAATACAAAAATTAGCTGCGCATGGTGGCAGGTGCCTTATAATCCCAGCTACTTGGGAGGCTGAGGCGGGAGAATTCCTTGAAGCCGGGAGGCAGAGGTTGCAGTGAGCTGAGATCGCGACACTGCACTCCAACGTGGGCGACAGAGTGAGACTCCTTCTTGGAGAAAAAAAAAAAAAAGAACTTTGAAATGTGGCAGGGCCCAGTAGCTCATGCCTATTATCCCAGCACTTTGGGAGGCCAAGGCAGGTTAATCACTTGAGAGGTCAGGAGTTCAAGACCAGCCTGGCCAACATGGTGAAAACTTACCTCTACTAAAAATACAAAATTAGGGCTCGGCACGTTGGCTCACACCTGTAATCCCAGCACTTTGGGAGGCCGAGACGGGCGGATCACGAAGTCAGGAGTTTGAGACAAGCCTGGCCAACATGGTGAAACCTCATCTCTACTAAAAATACAAAAATTAGCCAGGTGTGATGGTGGTTGCCTATAATCCCAGTACTCGGGAGGCTGAGGTAGGAGAATCACTTGAACCTGGGAGGTGGAGGTTGCAGTGAGCCGAGATTGTGCCTGTCAGGTCTCTGAGCCCAAGCCAAGCCATCGCATCCCCTGTGACTTGCACGTATACATCCAGATGGCCTGAAGTAACTGAAGATCCACAAAAGAAGTAAAAACAGCCTTAACTGATGACATTCCACCATTGTGTTTTGTTCCTGCCCCACCCTAACTGATCAATGTACTTTGTAATCTCCCCCACCCTTAAGAAGGTACTTTGTAGTCTCCCCCACCCTTAAGAAGGTTCTTTGTAATTCTCCCCACCCTTGAGAATGTACTTTGTGAGATCCACCCCTGTCCACCAGAGAACAACCCCCTTTGACTGTAATTTTCCATTACCTTCCCAAATCCTATAAAATGGCCCCACCCCATCTCCCCTCACTGACTCTCTTTTCGGACTCAGCCCGCCTGCACCCAGGTGAAATAAACAGCCATGTTGCTCACACAAAGCCTGTTTGGTGGTCTCAACACGGACACGCATGAAAGTGCCATTGCCCTGCAGCCAAGGCAAGAGTGACGCTCAGTCTCAAAAAAAAAAAAAAAAAAAAAAAAGAAGCTTATCAAGCCCTGAAGCAATATGGGAAAAAAAAAAATACAAAATTTAGTCAGGCATAGTGGTGGGTGCCTGTAATTCCAGATAGTAGGGAGGCTGAGGCAGGAGAATCACTTGATCCAGGAGGCGGAGGTTGCAGTGAATCAGGATCGCACCACTGCACTCCAGCCTGGGTGACAGAGCAAGTTTGTCTCAAAAAAATAAAATAAAAGAGAACTTTGAGATGGCATAAACTAAAACAGAAATAAAATATTTGGAGAGTGGCTGGGCGTGGTGGTTCATGCCTGTAATCTCAGCACTTTGGGAGGCTGAGGCAGGTGAACCACGAGGTCAGGAGTTCAAGACCAGCCTGGCCAACATGGTGAAACCCTGTCTCTCTAAAAATACAAAAAAAATTAGCCAGGCGTGGTGGTGGGCGTCTGTAGTCCCAGCTACTCGGGAGGCTGAGGCAGGAGAATTGCTTGAACTCAGGAGGTGGAAGTTGCAATGAGCCGAGATCGTGCCACTGCATTCCAGCCCAGGCAATGGACTGAGGCTCTGTCTCATAACAAACAAACAAACAAAAATATATATGTATATATATATTTGGAGTGTAGATAAAAGTGTATTAGAGGAAAAATCAAAGCCTACATCTTTTCATCTGAAAAACAGGCAGGAGAATTCTCTGTGTCGTCTTGACCTCCATGTCGTCATCCTGACTGACTGTGGGTCATAGGAGTGCCCTTTGTGGAGGTCCCTGACTTACCAGATCTGGACTCACTTTGCAGTGTGCTCAGATCTTGTGGAGAACCAAGCAGTAACTCCAGGCACCACAGCTCTGGGTCTCTTCTGGGGGTGCTCACAAGCTTTCTTGAACCTTTCTCATCACACCTCCCCTTTTCAACCACCAGCTTCCCATCAGAGAGTGATGCCTGATTGGATTTCTGAAGCTCCACCCAGTTAAGCCTGTGAATTCAGGTGTCCATTCAATCCCTTGGATATCCAATCATGAAATTGAAAGTGTTGGGATTAGAATGCAAGTCAAGAATTCATTTTGATAACGTTGATCCAGCCAAAGATCTCTGAACCATAAAGCTTTCAGGTTTTGTGTTTCTGTCTAATCTCAGGAACAGATTGAACCCTTCCCTGTCTCAAACTCAAAAATAGGAAGGAAGGTCACATATTAGTACAACTCATTCTCTGTGGAGGGCATTAATGAATGAATTCTTGACTTCCACCCTAATCCTAACAAACACTGATGGAATTTACCAAGGGACTGACTGATAAGGTGGATGGTGGGTGCCTGTAATCCCATTGAGCAATTCATATTGAGGAATTATTTTCTTATTTTGCTGAGAATATTTTTAAAATCCTGAATGAGTCATTGAATTTTTTCAAATGTTTTTCCTACATCAATTAAGATGATCATTTTCTGGTGCTTTTATTCTATTTATTTGTTTAAATACGTTGGTTGAATTTTTTTTTTTGGGGGGGAGACAGAGTCTCGCTCTGTGGTCCTGGCTGGAGTGCTCACTGCAACCACCATCTTCCGAGTTCAAACAATTCTCCTGCCTCAGCCTCCTGAGTGGCTGGGATTACAAAAGTGCACCACCACGCCTGGCTAATTTTTGTGTTTTTACTAGAGACAGGGTTTCCCATGTTGCCCAGGCTGGTCTTGAACTTGTGATCTCTGGTGATCTGCCCACCTCGGCCTCCCAAAGTTGTTGGGAGTGCAGGCGTGAGCCACTGCACCTGGCCCAATCATGCATGTTTGGTTGATATTCAAATGTTAAAACCATTTTCATTGTCCCTTTGGCCATTTTTATAAATTGTTGGAAGACACATAGGTGGATGGGATTGGAAGAAGAGTGGAGAGACAGGTGGCCCTAAAGTGGGTGGAAGGTACATATGCCTTCATTTTACTGAGGACTAAGGTCTGAATTTTTTATCTTGCCCAAATTCCTAAGGAGTCTACAGAGTCATGCCCCAAAATCATAAATTCCCATCAGATGAGTTTTTTTTAGCCTTGTATATGGTGACTTACTTTCCAATCTGACTCTGGCATAACATCCTGTGACAGAAGAGAAAATCAAGATATTTTGCCCCAAGGCATGTTTCTTTGCCATATCTTGAAATGGCCCTGCAAAGCTGTCCTTTATGGGGGAAAATCTGCATCTGTAAAGAATCTCTATTAACATAGCTAGATCTTTTTCTTGCAGGCCCTCCCAATCCTGAAGAGATGGACTGTCTGGCACATTTTAAGGGTCTGAATAGGAAACATTTGTCATCTGTTGTCTCGAAGGGTGGCCACTATAAGATTTCAAAAGAACCTTGGTCTCCACAATCTTTTATTTCACCCTGACCATTTCCTTTCTATGGATCCCAGGTCTTTAGACAAACTCAACCAATTGTCAACCAGAAAATGTTTAAATTTACCTATAGCCTGGAAGCCCCCGACCCTTCTGTTGTCTCTCCTTTCTGAGCCAAACCAATGTAATTCTTTTCTTTTCTTTTCTTCTCTTTTCTTTTCTTTTCTTTCCTTTCCTTTTCTTTTCTTTTCTTTTCTTCTCTCTCTCTCTCTCCCCCTCCCTCCCTCTCTCCCTCTCTCTTTCTTTCTTTCACACAGATTCTCACTCTGTCGCCCAGGCTGAAACGCAGTGGTGTGCTCTTGGCTTACTGCGATCCCTGTCTCCCGGGTTCAAGTAATTCTCCTGTCTCAGCCTCCCGAGTAGCTGGGAACACAGGCACACACCATCACGCCTGGCTAATTTTTGTATTTTTACAAAAATTAGACGGGGTTTCACTATGTTGGCCAGGCTGGTCTCTAACTCCTGACCTCAGCTGATCCACCCGCCTCGGCCTCCTAAAGTGCTGGGATTACAGGCGTGAGCCACCACTCACCCGGCCATGTATTTCTTTTTTCTTTCTTTCTTTCTTTTTTTTTTTGAGATGGATTCTGGCTCTGTCACCCAGTCTGGAGTGCAGTGGTGTGATCTCAGCTCACTGCAAACTCCACCTCCCAGATTCAAGCAATTCTTCTGCCTCAGCCTCCTGAGTAGCTGGGATTAAAGGTGTGTAGCACCGTGACAGGCTAATTTTTGTATTTTTAGTAGAGATGGGGTTTCAGCATGTTGGCCAGGCTGGTCTCGAACTCCTGACCTCAAATGATCCACCCACCTCAGCCTCTGAAAGTGCTGGGATTACAGGCGTGAGCCACTGAACCAGGGGGACTGGCCATATATTTCTTAGATGTATTTAATTGATGTTTCATGTACCCCTAAACTGTATAAAACCAAGCTGCGCCCCAACCACCCTGGGCACGTGTTCTCCAGACCTCTTTTTTTTTGAGATGGAGTCTTGCTCTGTCACCCAGGCTGGAGTGCAGTAGCGCGATCTCGGCTCAATGCAAGCTCCGCCTCCCGGATTCACGCCATTCTCCTGCCTCAGCCTCCCGAGTAGCTGGGACTACAGGCACCAACCACCATGCCCACCTAATTTTTTTTTGTATTTTTAGTAGAGACAGGGTTTCACCGTTTTAGCCAGGATGGTCTCGATCTCCTGACCTCGTGATCCGCCTGCCTCGGCCTCCCAAAGTGCTGGGATTACAGGCATGAGCCACTGCGCCCAGCCTCTCCAGACCTCTTGAGGGCTGTGTCATGGGCCATGGTCATTCATATTTGGCTCAGAATAAATCTCTTCACATATATTACAGAGTTTGACTCTTTTTGTCAACATTACTATTATATTTTTCAACTGCATACATATTATATGTGTGTATTTACTATATACAGTGTTCTGTTGGTATGTATCATTTATTTTACTACTTATTTATTTTAAGTTTGGAAGAGAGAGCTTTATTTTTCATAAAAGGTGGCCATGGCCAGGCAAGGTGGCTCACAGCTGGAATTCCAGCACCTGATCCCAGTGGGTGGATCACCTGAGGTCAGGAGTTCGAGACCAGCCTGGCCAACATGTTGAAACCCTGTCCCTACTAAAAATACAAAAATCAGCTGGGCATGGTGGCCCACGCCTGTAATCCCAGCTACTTGGGAGGCTGAGGCAGGAGAATGACTTGAACCTGGGAAGCAGAGGTTGCAGTGAGCCGAGATGGCGCCACTGCACTCCAGCCTGGGCGACAGAAGGAGACTCCGTGTCAAAAAAAAAAAAAAAAAGAGTGGCCAAGTGTCGGATGGCCACTCTGACGGGAGGAGCAGCATCAGGCAGATGGTTGCTATGAGTGGTAGATTCTTAAAGAGCTGGTTTCTGTTTGACCCTCAAGGAAGAAAGGCTAATGGTGGTTAGCAAGGGAGGGGGTATACTGAAGCATGTGGACCCCCCCACCCACCATCTCGTTCTCCTTGAGAACTCAGTTTTCAAGGATAACTGGGGGTTCCTCTTGACCAACAGGGGGTCTGTTTCTTCAGTTAGGGGGCTTAGAAATTCACTGTTATTTCTCATTTTCCCCCCTGTTCATCAGGATATGCCAGAAGCAGCATCAATGGCCAAAGTTTTAATTTGTCTCATGTGGATGACAGGGTGGCGGAGCTACCTTCCTTGGTCCACCCAGCCCCTAGGTGGGACTCCTATGGACGTGAGATTCAGAGCCAAAAGACTTACAGCCAATTAAAGCATCCTAGGCCAGATGAGCGTGGCAGTGGGCAGGCATGCATCAACACTTAAAACCTTTTAGGCAACATAAGCCTAAAACCAAAGCCAAAAAGCAAGCTTACAAAAATGGACTTATCTATAAATTCTATGCATTGAGCTACTGCAACCTTGGTTTTAGTTAGACTTGTAGCAATTAGCTATAAACATAAACATTTCCCTGAAACCACTTAAGGTAAGGGATTTAGAGACTTCTGTGTCCCACAGCATTTTTTTGTGGTTTCTTTTGTAATCTGTCCTAAAGTGGCCAAAAAATGTCTTTATCATATCTCCATTTGCATAAACCCAATAGTGAGAACAACTATACCCAAAAGGCTTTATCACCACCTGTCTTGATATCCTCTTGGTGATTCTCCTTTAATGCTCTAGAAAGCAGGAATTTTTCCATAATTGGAATGGATGGATAATGACCCAGGAGGAAAAGTCCCTCAGTTGCCAACTGTTGAGGCATCTGTGTGCCCATTCTTCTTTTTTTGGATACGGAGTCTTGCTCTGTCACCAGGCTGGAGTGCAGTGGCACGATCTCAGCTCACTGCAACCTCTGCTTCCTGGGTTCAAGGAATCTCCTGCCTCAGCCTCCCAAGTAGCTGGAACTACAGGCATCCCCCACCACACCCAGCTAATTTTTGGTGGAGACAGGGTTTTACCTTGTTGGCCAGCAATAAGGAAATGATTCAGAACAGCTGGGCTCCCAACTAAACCCACCCTCAATCCTGGAAACTCGGCCCTAAGTGAAAACAGCTAACCCCATTTTTCTGCCCAAATGATTGCCCTTTTGGCCTTCCCCACACCCTATCCTGGGCCCATAAAAAGACCAGCTGGCAGAGCAACACAAGCGGCTGCTGCAAGTGGTCGGGGATGCAAGATGCTGAGCATCGGAATACAAGTGACTGAACGTTGGGGATACAAGCAGATGAGCATTAAAGCCTACAGAGAGATGCAGCTAACTTCAGATGGTGTGGCTTCAGGGGAAGATCACCTTCTTGCTGCACCATCCCCTTTCTTTTTTTTTTTTTTGAGACGGAGTCTCACTCTGTTGCCCAGGCTGGAGTGCAGTGGCGTGATCTCAGCTCACTGCTCACTGCAAGCTCTGCCTCCTGGGCTTAAGAGATTTTCCTGCCTCAGCCTCCCAAGTAGCTTGGATTACAGTTGCCCGCCACCACGCCCAGCTAATTTTTTTGTATTTTTAGTTGAGATGGGGTTTCACCATGTTGGCCAGGCTGGTCTCGAGCTCCTGACCTCAGGTGATCCATCTGCCTCAGCCTCCCAAAGTGCTGGGATTACAGGCTTGAGCCACTGCACCTGGCAGCACCATCCCCTTTCTAACTCCCCTTTCCACTGAGAGCCACATTTATCACCCAATAAAATCCTTCACTTATGCTACTCTTTAAATAGCTAATGTGACCTGGTTCTTCCTTTACACCGAATAAGAACTTGAGTGTCAAAAAGGGCAGGCACAGGAAGCTGTCACTCTGACCCTACACTGAGCTGTTCACACTCAGCCATTCACAGACTGCAGCCGGAGTGAAACAAGCCACTCTAGTTCCTGCCCATGAAGAAGGTCAAAGTCAAGGGAACAATCCTGTCTCAGGAATACACTTTACTGGACAGGTTATCAAACGCTTAAAGAAGATTTTACAAATTTAGTGGCACTACCATTGCCCTTGTTTTTCTCAGCCTTCTACAAAGGTTGAATGAACAAATGGTATCTTGAAACTAGAATTAGCTAAATCAGGCTGGGAGCAGTGGCTCACATCTGTAATCCCAGCACTTTGGGAGGCTGAGGCGGGTGGATCACTTGTCAAGAGTTCGAGACCAGCCTGGCCAACACGGTGAAACCCCTTCTCTTCTAAAGATACAAAAAGTAGCTGGGCATGGTGGTGCATGCCTGTATTCCCAGCTACTAGGGAGGCTGAGGCAGGAGAATCACCTGAACCCAGGAGGCAGAGGTTGCAGTGAGCCGAGATCGCACCATTGTACTCCAGTCTGGGAGACAGAGGAAGACTCTGTCTCAAAAAAAATAATAATAAAAATAAAATAAAATTAGCTACATCTACAGGGAAGACTAGATTACACTAACCGAAAGTTTTTTTTTTTGAGACGGAGTCTTGCTCTGTCACCCAGGCTGGAGTGCAGTGGCATGATCTTGGCTCACTGCAAGCTCTGCCTTCTGGGTTCATGCCATTCTCCCGCCTCAGCCTCCTAAGTAGCTGGGACTACAGGCACCTGCCACCACGCCTGGCTAATTTTTTTCTATTTTTAGTAGAGATGCGGTTTCACCATGTTAGCCAGGATGGTCTCGATCTCCTGACCTCATGATCCGCCCGCCTCGGCCTCCCAAAGTGCTGGGATTACAGGCGTGAGCCACCGTGCCCGGCTAACCAAAAGTTTTACTACTGAATTTTTTTTTTTTTTTTTGAGATAGAGTCCCCCGGCCGGGCGCGGTGGCTCACGCCTGTAATCCCAGCACTTTGGGAGGCAGAGGCGGGTGGATCATGAGGTCAGGAGATCGAGACCATCCTGGCTAACACAGTGAAACCCCGCCCCTACTAAAAATACAAAAAATTAGCCGGGCGTGGTGGCAGGTGCCTGTAGTCCCAGCTACTCGGGAGTCTGAGGCAGGAGAATGGCGTGAACCTGGGAGGCGGAGCTTGCAGTGAGCCGAGATCGCGCCACTGCACTCCAGCCTGGGCGGCAGAGCGAGACTCCGTCTCAACAAAAAAAAAAAAAAAAAAAGAGAAAATCTCCCTCTGTCACCAGGCTGGAGTGCAGTGGCACCATCTCTGCTCACTGCAACCTCTGCCTCCCGGGTTCAAGCGATTCTCCTGCCTCAGCCGTCCAAGTAGCTGTAACTACTGGTTTACGCCACCATGCCGGGCTAATTTTTGTATTTTTAGTAGAGACGGGGTTTCACCATGTTGGCCAGGCTGGCCTCGAACTCCGTACCTCAAGTGATCCTCCCACCTTGGCCTTCCAAAGTGCTGGGATGACAGGTGTAAGCTACCGTGCCTGGCCTCAAACTGAACATTCTCAAAGTTCTACTGTTCAAAGTTTAGCTTCTTTCACTAAGCAAATCAATTGCTGGCTATGTAAACATTTTTTTTTAGTCTTTGTTTTTGTTTTTCTTTTTCGAGACAGGGTCTTGTTTTGCAACCCAGGCTGGAGTGAAGTGGCACGATCACGGCTTATTGCAGCCTTGACCTGCCAGTCTCAATCAATCCTCCAAATCAGTCTCCTAAATAGCTAGGATTACAGGCGTGTGCCACCACACCTGGCTAGGTTTTGTGTTTTTAAATTTTTTTGTAGAGACAGGGTTTCGCCATGCTGCCCTGGCTGGTCACTAACTCCTGGCCTCTGGGCTTAAGCAATCTGCCTGACTCGGCCTCCAAAAGTTCTGGGATAACAGGTGTGAGCCACCAAGCAGGGCCTGGAAATTTATTTCTGTGCATAGAAAACCTTAGTGCAACTGGGTTGATCTAGGCAGTGTTCCAGACTCCCTCTGTAACCAGACTCTTTGGTTTGACACACATTATGGAGATTGGAAGCCAATGTGTAAGGGAAATAGATATAAAATTAGAACATGACCACTACTTAGGAGGCTGCAGCAGAAGGATCACTTGAGTCCAGGAGTTCAAGGCTGCTATGAGCTATGATTATGCCACTGAACTCTAGCCTGGGCAACAGAGTGAAGAAGGCCTTATCTCAAAAAACAAAACAAAACAAAAACAAACAAACAAAACAACAGTCAGAGGTAGTAGTTCATGTCTGTAATCCCAGCACTTCGGGAGGCTGAAGAGGGCAGATCACTTGAGATCAGGAGTTCAAGACCAGCCTGGTCAACATGGTGAAACCCCATCTCTACTAAAAGTACAAGAAAAATTAGCTGGGTGTAGTGGCAGGCCCCTGTAATCCCAGCTACTTGGGAGGCTGAGCCAGGAAAATCGCTTGAACCCAGGAGGTAGAGGTTGCAGTGAGCCGAGATGGCAACACTACACTCCAGCCTGGGCAACAGAGTGAGACTCTGTCTAAATCAAAGCAAAACAAAACAAAACAAAACAAAACAATACATGAGCATGATCATGTTACCCTCTACTACGTAATCAACGTCTTACTAAAACCAGACATTGGTGGCCGGACGCAGTGGCTCACATCTGTTATCCCAGCATTTTGGGAGGCCGAAGCAGGCAGATCACCTGAGGTCAGGAGTTCAAGACCAGCCTGGCCAACGTGGTGAAACCCTGTCTCTACAAAAAATACAAAAAAATCAGCTGGGCATTATGGCGAGTGCCTGTTATTCCAGCTACTTGGGAGGCTGAGGCAGGAGAATCGCTGGAACCTGGGAGACAGAGGTTGCAGTGAGCTGAGATCGTGCCATTGCACTCCAGCCAGGGTAACATAACAAGACTCCGTCTCAATAAAAAATCCAAAAAACAAAAAACTAAAAAACTAGACATTGGTTTAATGGAAACATGAGAGGCAAAGGGATTGTCTCTACAGTTCTACTATATGAAATAAATAATAGCTTCTTTTGCTTGTTTGTGTTGTTTTTGTTTTTTTGAGACAGAGTCTCACACTGTTGCCCAGGCTGGAGAGCAATGGCATGATCTTGGCTCACTGGAACCTCTGCCTCCTGGGTTCAAGCAGTTCTCCTGCCTCAGCCTCCAAGTAGCTAGGATTACAGGTGCTCTCCACCACACCTGGCTAATTTTTTGTATTTTTAGTAGAGACGAGGTTTTGCCATGTTGGCCAGGCTGGTCTGAAACTCCTGAGCCCTAGTGATCCATCCACCTTGGCCTCCCAAAGTGTTGGGATTGCAGGCGTGAGCCACTGCACCCGGCCAATAGTTTGGTTTATTAGATGCATCAATAATCAGGGCATTTTGTAGAGGAACCTACTTATCCTTTAATGGAGATAGCATGCAATGGCTACTTCATCTAATTCATTAAAATACTTTTTCTTCCTACATTTATTTATTTATGTATTTATTTTATTTTATTTTTTTTGAGATGGAGTTTCACTCTTGTTGCCCAGGCTGGAGTGCATTGGTGTGATCTCAGCTCACCACGACCTCTGCCTCCCTGGTTCAAGCGATTCTCCTGCCTCATCCTCCCTAGTAGCAGGGATTACAGGCATGTGCCACCATGCCCGGCTAATTTTGTATTTTTAGTAGAGACGGGGTTTCTCCATGTTGGTCAGGCTGGTCTTGAACTCCCGACCTCAGGTGATCCACCCACCTCGACCTCCCAAAGTGCTGGGATTACAGGTGTGAGCCACTGTGCCCAGCCTTATTTATTTATTTATAAGACAGGTTCTCACTCTGTCACCCAGGCTGCAGTGCAGTGGCAGATCTCAGCTCACTGCAACCTCTGCCTCCTGGGCTCAAGTGATCCTTCCACCTCAGCCCCCCAAGTCACTGAGAGTACAGGTGCATGCCACCATGCCCAGCTAATTTTTGTATTTTTTGTAGAGATGAGGTTTTGCCACATTGCCCAGGCTGGTCTTGAACTCCTGGACTCAACAATCTGCCCACTTTGGCTTTCCAAATGCTGGGATTACTGGTGTTAACCACCATGCTTGCTCCTCTATCCCAATTTAAACCACAATCACACAATCTGGTGTCAATGGAAATTAAGGCTGTTGAGGGAGAAATAATTTGATACAAGTTTATTGGAAGCTGAATGTGAGAATTGACCCAGGAACATAGAGCAACAAAGTGGGTGTGTTCCAAAGTCTATTATAAGTTGGAATGCTTTCATGAGAGAGTGTAGAAGGCAGTGGGACTCCTCATAGCTGAGTTGTCCTTCTTCAATGATGGGTACAACACAGAGGTTACAATCATTGGCCAAGGTTGACAATGAACAGGCCAAAATGCTTGAAGTGCAAGACAGTCAAACTTCATGATCAAAATCAAATCAGCGTCCTTCTCAATGTCAGAAGGTGAAGCCTTTGTCAGTACTTGAAGAGTTTGAGAAGCTCATGATCAGATGATTTACTCAGGGACAGGATGTAAGCCATGAATCCTAAGTCCTTCCCCAGATGGTTGGTTTGGAAGCCCGCCAACTGTGATTTGCAGGTTTTTGCTTTTGTTTTTGTTTTTTTTTGAGATGGAATCTCACTCTGTCACCCAGGGTGGAGTGCAATGGTGCAGTCTTGGCTCACTGCAATGTCCACCTCCCTTGTTCAAGCAATTCTCCTGCCTCAGCCTCCCAAGCAGCTGGGATTACAGGCATGCCCCAACACACCTGGCTAATTTATATATATGTATATATTTTTTAGTAGAGATGGGGTTTCACCATGTTGGCCAGGCTGGTCTTGAACTCCTGGCCTTAGGTGATTCTCCCAACTTGGCCTCCTAAAGTGTTGGGATTACAAGTGTGAGCCACCAAGCCTGGCTGATCTGCAGGTTTTCACTGGCAATGTGCAGACGCAGCTATGATGAAGAATAACCATGACCGTCCCATTACCTCCGACTGGTGGAGAATGGGATCCTTTGACCCTTTCTCACCCTAAAACTGGGTTACTCATCTGTGTGTCAACAAAAATATGGTTTACTTAACAGACAGAGAAAGAGACTCAGTAAAAAAGGATTTTTTTCTTATGAAATGAGCAAAGCAATGGGAATAGGTGTGAGACTATTCAGGGAGGTCAAGGAAGACAAGGGTTTTGAAAGGAAAAATAAGGAGGATTACATAAGTGGTTTTGAAAGCATCCTCCTTGGCCATAAGGATCACAGTTAAGGTGGCATTGGCCAATGTTGGAAAGAGTCTCCCTCATGCCCACAAAAACCCAACACATTGACCATGCTTTGGTTCAATCTCAAGGTCCCATTGGAACACTAAGCCCAATCCAGCCCAGCCCAGCCACCACCCTTACTTCTCTTTGTAATTTTTACCTGATTTCCTCCAGAGAAACCTGGAACAAAATCTTGAGACCAATCACACCCTTAGTGGTACCTCTCTTCCACACAAATGAGCATACGATTTCCTCATATGGGTAACTTAAATCCCAAATGACCAATATATACACGAACATTTAAATTCAATTTTGTAGGGATAAAACCACTGCCTTCATGAAGCTGTTTTTTGTTTTGTTTGTTTTTGTTTTTGATACAGGCTCTGTTGCCCAGCCCAGAGGGCAGTAGATTGATCTAGGCTCACTGCAACCTCTGCATCGTGGGGATCAAAAAATGGATCTTCCCATTTCAGCCTCCAGAGTAGCTGGGACCACAGGTGTGCGCCACCATGCTTCACTGTTTTTTTTTTTTTTTGAGATGGTGTCTCCCTCTGTCGCCCAGGCTGTAGTGCAGTGGCATGATCTTGGCTCACTGCCACCTCCACCTCCCGGGTTCAAGTGATTCTTCTGCCTCAGACTCCTGAGTAGCTGGGACTAGAGGTGCATCCCACCATGCCCAGCTAATTATTGTACTTTTAGTAGAGATGGGGTTTCACCATATTTGCCAGGCTGGTCTCGAACTGCTGACCTCATGATCTGCCTACCTTGTCCTCTCAAAGTGCCAGGATTACAGGCTTGAGCCACCGCGCCTGGCTTATAAAGTTTAAACTCTGAAACATTTTTATTTTTATTTATTTATTTATTTATCTTGAGACTGAGTCTTGCTCTGTCACCCAGGCTGGAGTGCAGTGGCGCGATCTTGTCTCACTGCAAGCTCCGCCTCCCAGGTTCATGCCATTCTCCTGCCTCAGCCTCTGGAGTAGCTGGGAATAAAGGCGCCCGCCACCATGCCTGGCTAATTTTTTGTATTTTTGGTGGAGACAGGGTTTCACTGTTAGCCAGGATGATCTCGATCTCCTGACCTCGTGATCCACCCGCCTCAGCCTCCCAAAGTGCTGGGATTATAGGCGTGAGCCACAGTGCCTGGCTGAAACCTTTTATAATTTTGTTTTGTTTTGCTTTTTGAGGCAGAGTCTCTCTCTGTCACCTAGGCTGCAGTGCAGTGGCACGATCTTGGCTCACTGCAACCTCCGCCTCCTGGGTTCAAGTGATTCTCCTGCCTCAGCCTCCTGAGTAGCTGGGACTACAGGCACCCGCCACCACACCCGGCTAATTTTTGTATTTTTAGTAGAGACAAGGTTTCACCATGTTGGCCAGGATGGTCTCGATCTCCTGACTTCGTGATCCACCCGCCTGGGCCTCCCAAAGTGCTGGGATTACAGGCATGAGGTACCGCGCCTGGCCCATTTTGATAATTTGATGGGGCCAAAGATTTCCCCAACATTAATCTTTTTAGGTTTTGTTTTTCTCTCTAATGTCAGGAACAGAGTGAGAGTTCCCTGTCTCACACTCAGGACAAAGAAGGTCACATACTGGTAAATTCCATCAGTGTTTGTGAGGGTGGAAGTCAAGAATTCAATCATTAATGCCCTCCACAAGCAGAGATGGAATGGTAGTAATATGTGACCTTCCTAGTCCTGAGTGGAAGACAGGGAAGGGTTCAACCTATTCCTGAGATTAGACAGAAAAGCAAAACCTGAAAATATTATGGTTGGGAGTTCTTTGGTGACATCAAAATCATCAAAATGAGTTCTTGACTTCCACCCTAATTACAGTGCTTTCAGTTTCATGATTGGATATCTGATTCAATCCATTATTCTGCAGAAAGCCGAAACTTCAATCAGGCTTAACTGGGTGGAATTCAGAAATCCAATCAGGCATCACTTTCTGATAGGAATCTGGAATTTGATAAAGGAGGTGGGATTAGGAAAGTCCAAGAAAGTTGCTGGGAGCCGTGGCTCATGCCTGTAATCCCAGCACTTTGGGAGGCTGAGGAGGAGGGTGGGTCATGAGGTCAGGAGTTCCCAAGACCAGCCTGGCCAATATGGTGAAACACCATCTCTGTTAAAAATACAAAATTAGCTAGGTGTGGTGGCGCATGCCTGTAATTCCGGCTACTTTGGAGGCTGAGACAGGAGAATCACTTGAATCCAGGAGGTGGAGGTTGCGGTGAGCCGAGATCACGCCATTTTACTCCAAACTGGGCAACAAGAGCGAAACTCCATCTCAAAAAAAAAAGAAAGATCCAAGAAAGCTTGTGAACATCCACAGAAGAGACCCCAAGCTGTGGTACCTGGAGTTATTGCTTGATTCTCCAAGAGGTCCGAGCAGACTGCAAAGTGAGTCCAGATCTGGTAAGTCAGGTACCTTCACAGGGGCACTCCTATGACCCACAGTCAGCCAGTAGAGATGGCGACATGAAGGCCAAGGTGGCACAGAGAATTTTCCTGCCTGTTTTTCAGATGAACAGATGTAGGCTTTAATTTTTTCTCTAATGCAGTTTTATCTCTTCACTCCAAATATTTTATTTGTGTTTAGTTTATGTCATTTCAAATGTGTTTTTTTTTTTTTTCTGAGATGGAGTCTTGCTCTGTCACCCAGGCTGGAGTGCAATGATGAGGTCTCGGCTCACTGCAACCTCCGCCTCCTAGGTTCAAGCAATTCTCCTGCCTCAGCCTCCTGAGTAGCTGGGATTACAGGTGCCCACCACCATGCCCGGCTAACTTTTGTATTTTTAGTAGAGACAGGGTTTCACCATGTTGGCCAGGCTGGTCTCGAACACCTGACCTCGTGATCTGCCCACCTAGGCCTCTCAAAGTGCTGGGATTATAGGTGTGAGCCACCATGCCCAGCTTCAGAGTTCCGAATCAAGCAGTTGAAAAATAATGCAATTGACTGAAGTCTTTTTTTTTTTTTTCTTTGAGGCATTGTCTTCCTGCGTCATTCTTGGTGGAATGCAGTATTGTGATCTCGACTCACTGCAACCTCTGCCTTCTGGGCTCAAGCCATCCTCCCTACTCAGAAGTTCTAGCCTTCTGAATAGCTGGAATTCAGGCATGCACCAGTGTAACTGGCTAATTTTTTTGTTTTTGTTTTTTTCTTTCTTTTTTTTTTTTTTTTGAGAGAGAGTCTCACTCTGTTGCCCAGGTTCGAGTGCAGAGGCATGATCTTGGCTCACTGCAAATTCTGCTTCCCGGGTTCAAGTGATTCTCCTGCTTCAGCCTCCCAAGTAGCTGGGACTGTGGGTGTCTGCCACCATGCCTGGCTAATTTTTGTATTTTTAATAGAGACAGGGTTTCACTATGTTGGCCAGGCTGGTCTTAAACTCCCAAACTCAGGTGATCTGCCCGCCTCAGTCTCACAAAGTGCTGAGATTACAGGTGTGAGCCACCGTGCCAGGTCTATTATTATTTTTTTTTATAGTGATGGGGTCTTGGTTTGTTACCTAGGCTGGTCTGGGACACCTAGATTCAAGCAAACCTCCCACTTTGCCTTCTAAAGTCTTGGGATTACAGGCATGAGCCAACATGACTGGTCTCATACACCATTTTCAAGAATGGAGTCTTTGTTCTGAATGTGGGATCCCTTTGTTTCTCTAGACTCCATTCCAAAGTGGGTAATATTTTATTTATTTATTTATTTTATTAAGACAGAGTCTTGCTGTTCTGCCCAGGCTGGGGGTACAGTGGCAGAGTCTCAGATCACTGTAACTTCTGCTTCCCAGACACAAGCCATCCTTCCACCTCAGCCTGCAGAGCAGCTGGGACTACAGGTGTGCGCCATCACATCCATCTATTTTTTGTATTTTTTTGGAGAGACAGGGTCTCACTATGTAGCCCAGGCTGGTCAGCAACTCCAGGGCTTAAGTGATTGTTCTGCCTTGGCTTGCCAAAGTGTTGGAATTACAGCTGTGAGCCTCCATGTGTGGCCCCTCATTACTCTTTTGAAAGTGAACATAATGGTGTCTAATTAAAAATATCCCTTTAGTCTCTCCCAGCCAAGTTCACTGTGGGAACTGAGACTGTAGGCTGTTTGGGGCCACAGGAGACTCCCATTACCATTGTTTTATTGTTTTATTGTATTTTATTTTTTTTGAGACTGAGTCTCGCTCTATTGCCCAGGCTGGAGTGCAGTGGCACTATCTCAGCTCACTGCAACCTCCGCCTCCTGGGTTCAAGTGATTCTTGTGCCTCAGCCTCCCGAGTAGCTGGAGTTACAGGCACCTGCCACCATGCCTGGCTACTTTTTGTATTTTTAGTAAAGACTGGGTTTCACCTTGTTGGCCAGGCTGGTCTCTAACTCCTGACATCAAGTGAGCCGCCCACCTTGGCCTCCAAGGTGCTGGGACTACAGTTGTGAGCCACCAAGCCCAGCCACATGACCATTGTTTTAGATCCTTAAATTGAGAAGACATTTTTTCTCAAAAAAGGAGCTGAGCTTTGAAGATTCTTGGTAACACTTCCCAGAGCTAATAGAGTTGGGTGGAGCAATTAATGAAAATTCATGGAGTAGGAGTGATCTTGCCCGTTCCTTGGAGGTTAGGAGACACTATTCTTGGCACCAGAAAGGCAGAACTATGTCTCTGTGGCCAATTATTGCAGAGTTGAATTGGGGTAAACTTAGGACTCTTTCACATCTGCCAGAGTAGTGACTTTTGGCCCAGGAGAAGTCAGGGTGTGAGAGGACTGGCCTGATAAGTTTGTCTTTCCTCTGGATTTGTTTTCTTGCAGATTTATCAGGATGAGCTTCCAGGCCCCACGCAGACTCCTGGAGCTGGCAGGGCAGAGTCTGCTGAGGGACCAGGCCTTGGCCATCTCCGTCCTGGATGAGCTGCCCAGGGAGCTCTTCCCCCCACTCTTCGTGGAGGCCTTCACTAGCAGACGCTGCGAGGTTCTGAAGGTGATGGTGCAGGCCTGGCCCTTCCCCTGCCTCCCTCTGGGGTCCCTGATGAAGACGCCTGATCTGGAGATCTTACATTATGTAGTGGATGGGATTGATTGCCTGCTTGCCCAAAAGGTTCGCCCCAGGTGAGGTGACCCAGGTGGGGAGGGCCCAGGTGTCCAGGGACTAAACAGCTGGGTCAGACAAATTGGGAACCCGGGGTGGCCCAGGGGCTTCTGATGGTGCCAGTGAGAAAGCTGGGAAAGTTCTTGGCTATTGCCCAGCTCCTCTGGGAAAGGACTGCTCACCATACAGGGTCCACTGAGGAAACAGGAACCTGCCTGCTCCCAGTGGAAGGTAAAGGCACTAGAAGTGGGTACCAGGCAGAATCCAAGGGGGAAAGGGATGGAGAAGAGACAGAAGGAGGGGCGCTGAGGAAAAAAGCAGCTGAAGTCCTTGATGTGGAGTGAAAGCCCAGGTCAGGGGTGGGTCCTTGTCTACGTTCTGAGCTTTTCCCCTATGTTACTCACAGGAGGTGGAAACTTCAAGTGCTGGAAATGCGGGATGTTGATGAGAATTTTTGGACCATATGGTCTGGAGCCAGGCCCCTGTCCTGCTCCCCAGAGGCCATGAGTAAGAGGCAGACAGTGGAGGACTGTCCAAGGACAGGAGAGAAGCAGCCCTTGAAGGTGTTCATGGATGTTTGCCTCAAGGAAAAATTCATGGATGAAGATCTGAGCTTCTTCTCTGGGTGGGTCCAGCACAGAAGAGGTTCAGTACACCTGTGCTGTACTAAGGTGGTGAATTATTCAATGAACATTCTAAATTTCAGAAACATATTGGAAACAGTATACCCAGACAGTATCCAAGTGTTGGAAATTTGGAACATGTGCTGGCCACGTATGATGGTAGAGTTAAGCCGTTACCTGAGCCAGATGAGGAATCTTCGCAAACTCTTCATCTCCGATGGCTGTCGTTACCTGCTAAGCTCTGACAGCCAAGAACGGTTAGTTGCTGAATTCAGCTCTGTGCTCCTCAGGCTGGAGTACCTCCAGATGCTTTATGTAAGAAGGGTCTGCTTCTTCAGAGGCTACCTGGACCAGCTGATCAGGTGAGGAAGGATGGTGAGCTTTCTCTGGGGGCCATAGCACAGCCTTTTTTTGTTACAATAAACACCAATCAGCATCTACTGTGTGCCAGCCACTGGAGATGTCTAGGGAAGGGGACACTAGAATGCATTGTCCTGTTTGGTGCTCTATATCCTGAAGTGGGTATCACAGGATTGCTCCAGTAAGGGCAGAGGGATGACCTGGGGTAGAAGCTACAGAGAGGGACATCGTGTAGGGAGCTGGTTAGTGGAGGGTTCAGCTCTAGTGAGGGTGAATTCCTTTTAGGAATTCTTTGTTAGGAAGTGTGTTTAAAGTTAATATGATAAATATGAATAGCTTTTGTGAATTCCTTGTTAGGAAGTGTGTTTAAAGTGAATATGATAAAAAAGAGGCAACAGAGGGGAGGGTGTAAAAGAAGAGAAAGTGCACCAAACCTGTGCGTTTCACAGAGGAAGCTCTGTCCTCACAGCTTAGTGAACATGAATGATCCTCTCTCTGATTCCCTGTCTGTAAAAGGTTGTTTTGAACTCCAGGAAAGGTAATTGACATGGGAAATGCGTGCTTCTGGGATGGAGGTGAGGGAGTAGGCACGAGAGTGGTACAAAGTGACAGGTGGTTTGCAGATGTGGCCATGTCAGGGAGCCTCTGAAAGCAGGTAGCCCTAGCTGATGTCCCTAGACCTTGCTCAGGTCAGTTCTTTGGGCATCTCTTCCACTGGGCTCCTGTGGCCCAGAGATGAAGCTTTCTGCTGGAAGATGAAGAAAAGAGGCTTTAGAGATTTTATGGCCTTGAACCAATCACACCAGTGATGGTGAAAGGACTGAGCCTAAAATGGGACTGCCTCTGAATGATCCAAGTCCTCATCAGGCAGCACCTTGCAGGAGGACCATGATTAGATGATGAGAACAAACTTGTGTTTGGGCAAAACAGGCTCTTCCCTTGACGTTATTTTCCACCACCGTCCTCTAACTGGTGCCATTGCCCAGTACTAACTTCTTGCTCTCCCCAGGTGCCTCAGGAGCCCGTTGGAGACATTGGCATTAACTTATGGCTTCCTAGAAGAAGAGGACTTGAAATGTCTGCCCTGGTACCCAAGTCTCAGTCAACTGAAGCAGCTGAATCTGAGTCATGGTGCACTGCGCTTCATCCGTCTTGAGCCCCTCCGAGCTCTGCTAGAGAAAGTTGCTGCCACTCTTCAGACCCTCTTCTTAGTGGACTGTGGGATTGGGGACTCCAAACTCAGGGTCATCCTGCCTGCCCTGAGCCGCTGCTCCAACCTCACCACTTTCTGTTTTCACGGCAATGACACGTCCATGGATGCTCTGAAGGACCTGCTGCGCCATACAGGCAGGCTGAGCAATTTGAGCCTGGAAACATATCCTGCCCCTCGGGAGAGTCTTGACAACAGGGGTCGTGTCATTTCGGAGCTCCTCACCCCACTTCAGGCTGAGCTGATGCGTATACTGAGGGAAGTAAGGGAGCCCAAAAGGATCTTCTTTGGTCCCGTCTCCTGCCCTTGCTGTGGCACGTCGCCCACTGAGCAACTGGAGTTCAATTTTTGCTTGTGGGGAAGGCCTGCCTAGTGGGGTGGAGGTATAAAAAGCTTTTTCTCCAGGCACTTGGAAACTAAAATCTGGGACATAGATGTCTTTTATTTTTCTTTTTCCTTATTTTACAATTTTACAGTTTTTATTTAAAAATTTGAGACAGGGTTTCCCTATGTTGTCCAGGCTGGTCTCAAAGTCTTACGCTTAAGGGAGCCCCCTGCTTGGCCTCCCAAGATTCTGGGATTACAGGCATAAGCAGCTGTGCCGGGTCTATAGGTGCATTATAAAGGGAGCAGAGAAACCTGTTTCAGGCATGTGCTTTCTGTGAGTGGAAAACAAAAAACAAAAAATCCCAGCAGGGGGCAGCACTGGGGGAAAAAGTTGAATGGAGTCAATGAGACTCAGGGATCTGTGTCCTAGACAGTCAGAAATAGAAAGCTGAAGTTCTAGAGTGAGGGAGTTAACTCAGCAAGGATGGATACAAAGAAACGTCGGAAGTAGAGGGAACCTAAATGGAAACTCTCTGCTGTCCTTCATGATTGATTAGCCTGTTTCAGCAATTTATACATCAGAAAGCTTTAGTTCCTGATGAATTAAAAAAAGAGGTAGTAGTTCATCTGTGATTTAGGTTCATCTGCAGGAAATAAAGGAATCAAAATAAACTTCATTTTGTTGTTGTGTTTTTTTTTCTTTTTTTTGTTTTGTTTTAGACGGAGATTCGCTCTTGTTGCCCAGGCTGGAGTGAAATGGCGCGATCTTGGCTCACCACACCCTCCGCCTCCTGGGTTCAAGCGATTTTCCTGCCTCAGCCTCCCAAGTAGCTGGGATCACAGGCATGCACCACCATGCCCAGCTAATTTTCTATTTTTATTAGAAACGGCATTTCTCCATGTTGATCAGGCTGGTCTCGAACTCCTGACCTCAGGTAATCTGCCCACCTTGGCCTCACAAAGTGCTAGGATTACAGGCATGAGCCACTGAGCCTGACCTGTTTTGTTTGTTTGTTTGTTTGTTTGTTTTGTTTATTTGACGGAGTCTTGCTTGGTCACCTAGGCTGGAGTGCAGTGGTGTGATCTTGGCTCACTGCAACCTCCAACTCCCAGGTTAAAGGGAATTTGTGTTTTTAGTAGAGACGGGGTTTCATGATGTTGGCCTGACTGGTCTCAAACTCCTAACCTCAACTGACCTCAAGGAAGCCTCCCAAAGTGCTAGGATTACAGGCGTGAACCACCGTGCCCAGCCTAAACTTTGATTAATTTATGCCCATTCTTTACCTCTCCAGTCATCTCTTCCTTACTTTCTCCTGTGGTTATTTACTGGGTTCATCCACAAAAGATGCATGCCTGGGACCTGGAACATTCTATGTGGGCAGTGATGATGAACCATTGAGTGAACCCTCTTCTTGTCAGGGGCCCTCACTGCTCCCCAGATACTGAGACCCTGCTCACTCCTAATGGGCAGATCTGGGAGAATCTGTTCCTCATCATTGGCCATGTCAGGAAAGGGCTTCACTGCACAAGGTGCGGCCCCCTGCCTTGGGAGGGAATGGCCATAGTGTGTACTAGCGGGAGCCTCATGGCATCACCAACCCTTGCCTGTCCTCATGGTGGCTAGTGGGTTTTACTGAATTAACATAATTGTGTGTAGTAAAGATGTCCAATTTCTCTTAGAAAAATGCTAAAATCATTTAGGTAGATAACACTTTCTAAGTATTTCTAGCCCACATCAGTATGCATCCTTTTGGAAATTAACTCATTTCAATGAGACATCTTCCTGTAACACCTCCCTTCTCTCCTTATCAGAAAACGGGAAAACCAGGGCACTGACCTGTCCTCATGGTGACTAGTGGGGTTTACTGAATTAAAGTGATTGTGTCCAGTAAAGATATCCAATTTCTCTTTTAGAATAATGCTAAAATCATTTAGGTGGATAATACATTCTAAATATTTCCAGCCCATATTAATGGAAATATACATCCTTTTGGAAACTAACTCATTTCAATGAGAGATCTTCCTATCACACCTCCCTTCTCTCCTTATCAAAAAGCAGGAAAACCTGGGCTTGACCTAGCTAGTGCTCCTACACTGCCATGAGAATCCCTTTGGGACTTTCCCCATTTGCGACTGGCAGCACTCTCGTGGTTTACTAAAACTTAGGTAAACCTGGGCTTAAGCCACCACCTGGAGCCAAGAAGGAAGCAGCAACCTAGTGGTGAAGATTCACTAAGGGAATGTATTCAGTCCAAACCAAAGCAAGCCAGACAGAGAAAACTGGAGTAAATCATTCTTCCTTCAGTGCAAAAATACAGATCTATATCTACAACAAACTAGAGCAAACAGGAAACCGTGACCTCCCCAAAATGACAAAGCAGAAATCTAGTGGGTGACTCTAATGTGATGGCTATTTGTCAGGTCTCTAACCAATCACTGAAAATCGCAGGTTTTCAAACTTGTATTTTAGTTCTAGAAATACAGATGCAGGTTTGTTCTATAGATAATAGACAAACTATCAGATAATAATTTTGGTAGTTTTTGTTTGTTTGTTTTTTGAGGCGGCGTCTCACTCTGTCACCCAGGCTGGAGTGTAGTGGCATGCTCTCAGCTCACTGCAACCTCTGCCTCCCAGAGTCAAGCAATTCTCCTGCCTCGGCCTCCCAAGTAGCTGAGACTACAGACTTGCATTACCACGCCAGGCTAAGTTTTTGCATTTTTAGTAGAGACAGGGTTTCACCATGTTGGACATGGAGAACTCCTGACCTCAAATGATGCACCTGCCTCAGTGCTGGGATTAGAGGTGTGAGCCACCATGTCCAGCCAGTTTCGGTAGTTTTTTGATACCCACTCCCCTTCCACCCTCCACTCTCCAGCAGTCCCGGGCGTCTATTGTTCCCATTATTATGTCACATATACTTAATATTTGGCTCCCATTTATAAGTGAGAACATGTGGTGTTTGGTTTTCTGTGCCTGCTTTAGTTTGCTTAGCATAACGGCTTCTAGCTCCATCCGTGTTGCAGCAAAAGGAGGATGAGGACTTAATGAAAGGGCATTATCTTGTTCTTGTTTCAGGCTGTGCAGGTTTCCATGGTGTATCTGTACCATATTTTGTTAATCCAGTCCACCACTGATGGGCATTCCAGTGGATTCCACGTCTTTGCTGTTGTGAATAGTGCTGTGATGAGCATCCACATGTGACCACCCCCACTCAACATGTGCTAGAGTCTCACGTTACTGGAGTGTCTATATTACCCGGGCTGGTCCAGAACGGCCAGGCTCAGGCAGGGCTCCAATCTTAGCCTTACAAAGTATTGGGATTACAGGCATGAGCCACCACACATGGCTCTATTTTATTATAACATATATTTCTAGGCCGGGTGTGGTGGCTCACGCCTGTAATCCCAGCACTTTGGGAGGCCAAGGCGGGTGGATCACGAGGTCAAGAGATGGAGACCATCCTGGCCAACATGGTGAAACCCCGTCTCTACTAAAAATACAAAAATTAGCTAGGCATGGTGGCACGTGCCTGTAATCCCAGCTAGTCAGGAGGCTGAGTCAAGGAGAATTGCTTGAACCCGGGAGGCGGAGATTGCAGTGAGCCGAGATCGTGCTGCTGCACTGCAGGCTGGGCAAAGAGTGAGACTCCCTCTCAAAAAAAAAAAAAGCTATAATTCTATAGGCCAAGCAAGGTGGCTCACGCCTGTAATTCCAGCACTTTGGGAGGCCGATGTGGGTGGATTGCTTGAACCAAGGAGTTCTAGCCTGGGCAACAAAGCAAAATCCTGTCTCTACTTAAAAAGGAAAAAAAAGATATATTTCTGTAGCTTATGGCCTGTAGGCTCGCCATGCCTCAGGCTCGAAAGCGCAGCTTTCAGAAAAGATCCTTCACTGGTATTTCCAGGGAGGAAGTGATGAGGCAGGAATTTATGCTGAGTGGGTTGGCCAAGTATACACACTCAACAGGTCATGAAATGGGCTATGAGTATTCTTGAAGGGGGCCTAACACATGCATACTGAATAAACATACATGTGGCTTATGTCCCATGTTCACTTTGGGGTGGAGACTTCACATTTCTTTTTCTTTTTCAGACAGAGTCTTGCTCTGTCACCCAGGCTGGACTGCAATGGCACCGTATCAGCTCACTGCATCCTCCACCTCCCAGGTTCAAGCGATTCTCCTGTGTCAGCCAAGTAGCTGAGACTACAGGTACATGCCACCACACCCGGCTACTTTTTTTTTTTTTTTTTGAGATGGAGTCTCGCTCTGTCGCCCAGGCTGGAGTGCAGTGGTGCAATCTCCGCTCACTGCAAGCTCCACTTCCCGGGTTCACGCCATTCTCCTGCCTCAGCCTCCCCAGCAGCTGGGACTACAGGCACACGCCACCACGCCCAGCTAATTTTTGTATTTTTAGTAGAGACGGGGTTTCTCTGTGTTAACCAGGATTGTCTCGATCTCCTGACCTTGTGATCCGCCCGCCTCGGCCTCCCAAAGTGCTGGGATTACAGGCGTGAGCCACTGCACCTGGCCCACTTTTTCTATTTTTAGTAGCGATAGGGTTTCACTATGTTGGCCAGGCTGGTCTGGAACGCCTGACCTCAGGTGATCTGCTGCCTCGGTCTCCCAGAGTGTTCCAAAGTGCTGGGATTACAGGCATGAGCCACTGTGCTGCGCCGAGACTTCATGTTTCAATGCATTGCAGCTAGACCCCCCACATCAAATGGTGCATCAGGGACATGAAGACGCTCGCGTGCTAAGTCTCTTTCAAGTGGCCAGAAGCAGTCAATGCTCAGAGGCCTCTCATCAGCAGAAAGTTACTGGAATCAATCTCTTGTCCAATCAAAGCTGGAGTCATGGCTTGTGGAACAGGGGGTCAGTTAGTCAGAATCTGGGATGGATGAGCTGCAGTCATTTCAATATTGCTTATCTTAGGGCCAGTGCTTGTTCAGCTGCTAGAGAGAGAAAAACCCTGTGGCAGTTAGAATATAGTTCATTCAGCTGGGCACAGTGGCTCTTGCCTGTAATCCCAGCACTTTGGGAGGCTGAGGTGGGTGGATAACAAGGTCAGCAGGTCAAGACCAGCCTGGCCAACATGGTGAAACCCTGTCTGTACTAAAAATACAAAAAATTAGCTGGGTGTGGTGGCATGCACCTGTAATCCCAGCTACTCGGGAGGCTGAGGCAGGAGAATTGCTTGAGCCTGGGAGGCAGAGGTTGCAGTGAGCCAAGATCATGCCCCTGCACTTCAGCCTGGGCTACAAAGCGAGACACTGCCTCAAAAAAAAAAGAAAAAAAGTATATAGTTCATTTTTTAAGGGTAGGGGCCCTTGACTTAACCCTTGCCTGGTAAGACCTTAGGTCCTGTATATAACTTGGTATCTTATTACCCTAAATAGTCAATTCAGTCAGCCTTATAATCTCTATTTTAACATGAATGCTGGTCAGTTTTTGTGTCTCAACCATGAAAGGAAGGAAGTAAAATGAGATGTGTCTAACCTCCCATCCCGCCATGGCCAGGAACTCAGTTTTAAAGATTTCTCTGGGTACACTTGGCCGAGAGGGAATCTGTTCAGTTCATAGGGGGAGCTTAGGATTTTATTTTTAGTTTTCAGAACGAGGGATGAATAATCATGGAGGCTTCTGCTGGGAGGGAAAAAGTAGAAAAAATGCATTAATTTCACTCTTCCTGTATGCCAGGCCCTATGCCAAGCCCTTAAGTTGCCCCAACTCATTCGATTCTACCAGGGTCACACAAGTGGTGGACATCATCATCCTCATTTTTCAGGAAAACCGAGGCTCTCGCCCAAGGTCCCTGCCCAACAACACCAGGCCCTGAGTTCTCAGCATGGTCCTCACTCAGATACTCTTTGTGTAGGGTTTCTTACCTGAGTCCTCAGCAGGCTCCTCACCTGGATGCCGTTTGTGTAGGGTTTCTCACCTGAGTCCTCAGCAGGGTCCTCACTCGGATGTCCTTTGTGTAGGGTTTCTCACCTGAGTCCTGAGCAGGGTCCTCACTTGGATGTCCTTTGTGTAGGGTTTCTCATCTGAGTCCTGAGCAGGGTCCTCACTCGGATGCCCTTTTTGTAGGGTTTCTCACCATAGGGAAAGTCACTCATCACCCACAGGCACTTGACTATTATCTGCCCTCGAAGGATGTGCGATTCCAAAACACGCTTGCTCTGAGAAAAACCAGGGCCGTATCATTTTCCCCGCCAAACCGGAAAGGAGCCAAGAGATCAAAGGATGACTCAGATGAGCCCAGCTTGGCAAATAATGAGTTGATTAGGATTCACATGCAGGGCACTCCAGGGCAGCAGCAGCACAGCCCCAAAGATCTGTGCCACCTCCTGTCTCTAAACTGCTTTTAAGTGAATTTTCTGGCTCTTTGTCCACTGATTTTGAGCAATCAGCCTCTTCTGCTTGGTAGGTTCTCAGATACTGTCTGGGATGTTTGGGTTCTCGGGGACACCTGCTTCTTGGCTGGGCACAAGAGACTTGGCTTCCCACCTGGCCTTCAGGGTTCAGGCAGGGGACATGCACCCTTAAGTAACCTGATGGGACCTGTCACACCAGAATTCTATACACTTGAAGTGGAGCCAGCCTCTCCACACCTGTGGTTACTTCTCATCAGGTGGGATGAGAGACTGAGGAAAGAAATAAGACACAGAGACAAAGTATAGAGAAAGAAATTGGGCCCAGGGGACCGGCACTCAGCATACAGAGGACCTGCACTGGCACTGGTCTCTGAGTTCTCTCAGCTTTTATTGATTACTGTTTTCACTATCTCATCAAGGGGAATGTGGCAGGAGAACAGGGTGATAGTGGGGAGAAGGTCAGCAAGAAAACATGTGAGCAAAGGAATCTGTGTCACAAATAAGTTCAAGGGAAGGTTCTATGCCTGGATGTGCACATAGGCCAGATTTATGCTTTTCTCCACCCAAACATCTCAATGGAGTAAAGAGTAACAAAGCAGCATTGCTCCCAACATGTCCCACCTCCTGCCACAAGGCGGTTTTTCTCCTATCTCAGAATGGAACAAATGTACAGTCGGGTTTTATACCAAGACATTGCATTCCCAGGGGCAGGCAGGAGACAGAGGCCTTCCTCTTATCTCAGCTGCAAGAGGCCTTCCTGTTTTACTAATCCTCCTCAGCACAGACCCTTCACGGGTGTCGGGCTTGGGGACGGTCAGGTCTTTCCCATCCCATGAGGTCATATTTCAGACTATCACAGGGGGAGAAACCTTGGACAATACCTGGCTTTCCAGGGCAGAGGTCCCTGCAGCTTTCCACAGTGCATTGTGCCCCTGGTTACTTGAGAATGAAGAATGGCAATGACTTTTATCAAGCACACTGCCTGTAAATATTTTGTAAACAAGGCACATCCTGCACAGCCCTAGATCCCTTAAACCTCGATTCCATACAACACATGTTTCTGTGAGCTCAAGGTTGGGGCTAAAGTTACAAATTAACAGCATCTCAGGGCAAAGGAATTGTTCAGGGTACAGATAAAAATGAAATTTCTTATGTCTTCCTTTTCTACATAGACACAGTAACCGTCTGATCTCTCTTTCTTTTCCCTACATATCCCCCTTTTCTTTTTGAGAAATCCGCCATCATCATCATGGCCCGTTCTCACTGGTCGCTCTCTCTTTGGAGCTGCTGGATACACCTGTAGACTAACAACAGACAAAACAGATATACCAGGATTAATATGAAATTACAATAGTTGAACTTCTGATGGTTTTAACCCAAGTGACAGGGTTAAGATTTGTGAGGCCATCAGCAACTTTCACGATTGCCTCAGTTTCTGGCACCAAATTTAAATGGGCTTTTGATGCCTCAAAAATTTGTTCTTTTAATTTTGAAATATCTAAAGTAAGATTATCTTCTCTTCCTTATAGATGACATCTAACCATGTCCCAGTGATGCTCAGACTCATTATAGGGTTTAATACAAAAATCTGACATATTCCAGTCACACTGTAACTGAAAAAGATATTCCAAGCTCATGAGCCTATCTCCCATCCAAATGACAGTTTGTCTAAGTTCATTAATTTGGTTTGCCAATTTTTGATCTATTTGGGTCTGAGAGTTCCACAATTTTGAGGAATTCTTTTGCCAATTATTTACATATTCTGCAGTTTGAACAGAGAAGTGTAAAGCAATTCCAGCAGCCACAGCAGTAGCTGTGACTGCAATAAGACCCAAAATCACTGCAATCAAAGTAAAAATGAATCTTTTGGATCTAGTTAGAACTCCTTTTAATACTTCTGTTAAAATATGGACAGATGGGGAAGCCTCCCACTGTCAGTCCATGGACACAGGAATCCACATGCCCTCTCTTGCCCTCACCAGCAGAATACGGTGCTGCCAATCAAAAGTCGAATCAATGCAAGTAAACAATCTACAGTTTTCACAGGTTATAGTTTGGGAATCTGGTTTAATAACTATGTTTCCTACAACTAGCATATAAGAGGGTTTTACACAACTTTGCAAAGGAATTGTCGGAGTGGAATTTAGGTTAATAGTATAATATGGCTTACGATCTCTTGGTCCTATAGCTTGATTTTCAGACCAAATTCTAATGTGGTGTGAGGCCACAGTAAGCTTTCATAATGCTGGATGTTCAGGACCAGTAACAGGACTAACTAACTTTGGTCGAGGTGATGAAATTCGCTTTTCACCCCATTTCCATGGATAGGGTGATTGTAACTTTCTATAAACCTGATCCAGCCTTTCAGTTAAATCACTCTCATAGGCCGGATTAATGGGCCAGATGGATGGGGGCTGTGAACATGAGAGAGTCTGGCCCGTACAATTATAATAAAATTGGCCTCGAGGGGCCCGGTCTATAATAGTTCCAAATTCATTGTTTTGTAATACCACCGCAGTATCAGCCACACATTCTTCCCAAACTGAAACTTTTGGGCCTTTTGATTCTTTGGGAATTTTCTTGGGGCAAGGCTTCCCCTTAGGCCTAAATTTTAATGATCTCTGATAAGAAGAGTCCTGTGAATTATTTTATCTGTGGCCCGAGTGACATCCCACTTACTATGTGATAAGTAAATCTACTGGTGGCACTGACAGTAGGTACTTCTACCAACCAATTTGGGGTTGTAGGCGTTAAACATCCTGTCGCCTTCCCTCGGCAAATAGGAGGATAATGATACCCAGTGGAAATATTTATCATCAATTCTTCTTTTTTAGGTTGGGCAGGGCAACGATCATCTGTGAGGCCTGGTACCCATGCACTATTATTAACATATACTTCAATAGGATTATCCATCCATGTGACTGCCTGAATTAAGGGCGGGAAAGGCACATAGGCCCAGTAAGTATGATTAGCTGCAGCTGCTACTGCAGTCACAGGGAGACTTACCACCGTTGATACAATCATCAAAGCTGCAGGCAGCATGTTCTCTGGAGTTTGTGTTACCCTTGTGTTCTTCAGGTTTTTTTCAGCTAACTGTGTCAGCTTCTTTAATTGGGCCCAGGTCAGCGGCTCCACTTTCTTGGTGGATGGCAACTTCATCTATTCTTCTGATATCACCATTTTGTTCACCCGGCGAGTCGATGATGCTCGATTGCGGGTTTTCCATCTCCGTGGTGGCGCTTCTCTTTGCATCTCCGATGGGTTCATTGTAGAACTTTAAATGTCTAGTGGGTATCCAAACAGGAAGCTGATTTTCTCCTGGTGAAACACAAGCAAAACCTCTCCCCCATGTTATCATTTTCCCTATTTCCCTTGTCTTATTTTTGTTGTCTGTCCACCAAATCAGTTTTCCTTCATGTGGGCTGTTCTTTTTACCAGTAAAATGTTGCTCTGCAGAAGTAGTGGTCTGATTTCTATAAATGTTTAAAAAATTTAAAGTATAGAGTGCTAAATTAAGTTGCATCTGGGGAGTGTTATACTCCTTAATGTCTTTTTCCTTTTTTTGTTTCACCAATTGAGCTTTGAGTGTTCTATTAGTTCTTTCAATCATGGCCTGTCCTTGGGAATTATAGGGGATTCCTGTTGTATGTGTAATTTTTCACTGATTTCACAATTTTTAAAATGTTTTACTACAGTATCCTGGCCCATTATGTGTTTTAATTTTTTTTTGGAACTCCCATGACAGCAAAACAAGATAATAAATGTCTTTTAACATGGGAAGTACTTTCTCCTGTCTGGCAGGTTGCCCATACAACATGCAAATAAGTATCAACTGTCACATGGACAAATGACAATTTTACAAATGAAGGTACATGTGTGACATCCATTTGCCATAATGCATTAGGACATAGGCCTCTGGGATTAACTCCTGCCTCCTGAGTGGGCAGGTGTAGGACTTGACACTGGGTGCAATGTTATACAATATTTTTTGCCTCTTTCCATGTGATATCAAATTTATTTTTTAGTCCTGTTGCATTTACATGAGTCAAAGCATGAAGTTCTTGTGCTTCTATGAATGCAGATGATGCTAGCAAGTCAGCTTGTTCATTTGCTTTAGTTAAAGGCCTTGGTAAATTAGTACGTGCTCAGATATGAGTAATATAAAATGGGAAATTTCTTTTTCTTACAATTTGTTGTAACAAATTAAAGGGCTTGTTTAACTGATCATCCATACTATATTTGGTTAGGGCTGTCTCAACATCCTTTGTAGCCTGTACTACATATGCAGAATCTGATTTTCAATGACTCGTTCTTTTGGCCTGGTGTAAACCACTTTTCCATTGCTGGAACCATCAGTAAACACCATCAGAGCATTTTCTAAAGGTTTATGTCTGGTAATTTTAGGTAAAATTCAAGTAGTCAATTTTAAAAACTGGAAGATTTTTGTTTTTGGGTAATGGTTATCAGTAGTTCCCACAAAATCAGCAAGACCAATCTGCCATGCAGCACAATTGATATAGGATTGTCTAAACTCTTCCTTGTTTAAAGGAACAATGATTTTATCTGGGTCACTTCCACACAATTTTATTATTTGTAATCTTGCCTGACCAATTAATGTAGCCATTTGATCCAAGTACAATGTAAAAGTCTTAATCGTACTGTGAGGAAGGAAAGATCACTCCACAAGATCTGTATTTTGAACAATAACACCTGTGGAGAATGTGCAGTAGCAAAAATCAAAAGTTGGAGTGGGGCGAAGTGATCTATTCTATTTACTTGTGCTGACCGAATTTTTTCTTCAATTAATTCAATTTCTTTAGTTGTCTCTGGAATTAATATTCTTTTACTATTCAATTCTGGATCCCCACTCAAGATAGAGAACAAATTTGACATGGCATAAGTAAGGATGCCTAGAGTTGGCCGAATCCAATTAATATCTCCTAGCAATTTTTGAAAGTCATTTAATGTTTTTAATGTGTCTTTTCTTATTTCCATTTTTTGTGGTTTAATTTTTCTTTCCTCTACCTGCATTCCCAAGTAATGGACAGGAGTAGAGGTTTGAATCTTATCAGATGCTATTGTCAGTCCTGCGTTTGCAACCTCTGTCTGCAGAAATGTGTAACAGTCAATTAATCTGTCTCTCGTTTCTGCAGCACACAAAAGATCATCAACATAATGAAAGACATAACAGTCTGAAAACTTGTCTCTAACTGGTTGAAAAGCTTCAGCTACAAAAATCTGACAAATAGTTGGACTATTAAGCATTCCCTGAGGCAACACTTTCCACTGAAACCTGGTGGCCGGTTCTTTATTATTTATGGCTGGTATAGTAAAAGCAAATTTTTCAAAATCCTGTTTTGCTAGAGGAATGGTAAAAAAGCAATCCTTCAGATCAATTATAATTAAAGGCCAATCTTTGGGGATCATGGCCAGAGAGGGCAACCCAGGTTGGAGAGCCCTCATAGGTTGAATTACAGCATTGACAGCTCTTAAGTTGGTTAACATGCGCCATCTGCCGGATTTTTTCTGAGTTACACACACAGGAGAATTCAAGGCGAAAATGAAGGCTCAATAAGTCCCTTTGCTAATTGCTCTTTTGCCCATAAGTGTAAAGCCTCCAGCTTTTGTTTTGGTAGCAGCCACTGATTTACCCATACAGGTTTTTCTGTTTTCCAAGTTAATGGAATGGGTTTTGGAGGCTCTACAGTGGCCACTCCTAAAAAGGATATCCTATTCCTTTTCTTTCTTGATTTCCCTCAGCCTCAGTTGGGATTTTAATGCCATCTCCATTTTTCCCTAGTCCTTTGCCAGGGAGACATCCCATTTTAGTCATGATTTTTTGACTCGTGGGGCTGTATAAGGAGGCTGGGATAGTAATCTCTGCATGTCATTGTTGTAACAAGTCTTGGCCCCATAAATTAATTGGAATAGAAGTAATCATAGGTTGAACTGTACTTTCTTGATTATCAGGTCCTAGACAACGTAAAATCATGGTGCTTTGATACACTTTTGAGGCGCTGCCCACACCGACAAGTCCTGTAACAGGCTTTTGTTTAGGCCAATTATTTGGCCATTGATTTAAGGCGATAATGGAAACATCAGCATCGGTATCCACTAATCCTATAAACTGCTTTCCCTGAATAGTGACTGTACACACAGTTCTATTCTCTGAGACCTGACGAGCCCATTGAGTGGCTTTTCTGGCAGAGTTGGTACTTCCAAACCCTCCTGTCCTTTCCGTTTTGTTTTCCCAATTTTAATATAAGGCAAAAGCAATAATTGAGCAATTCTATTACCTGGATTGGCACTCCAGGGAACAGTGGAGCTGATCACTAACTGAATTTCCCCTTTATAATCTGAATCAATTACCCCAGTATGAATTTGGACTCCCTTCAAATTTAGACTTCATCTCCCTAAAATGAGGCCTACTGTCCCTCTTGGCAGTGGGCCATATACCCCTGTAGGAATCTTTTGCAGGGTCTCTCCAGGGAGTAAAGAAACCTTTTGAGTGGAACATAAATCTACTGCTGTGCTGCCTGCTGTGGCGGGGGACAGCTGTTGTATTGTTGTAATTGGCTGATTCTCTGAAGTGGTGGTATTTGCTGTGGGGGTTGCTGTCCCTGAAAACCCTGAAGAACAAACGGCTGAATCGGGAATGCCCCAGTTTGTTGTTGGGACTGAGGCTGGCCCCTCACCCCTTTTTCTGACAATAGTTGCCCATTTTTATCATATTTAGAACGACATTGATTAGCCCAATGTTTTCCTTTTCCATGTCTTGGACACAGGCCAGGTGGCTCTTTATTTTTACTCTGTTTATTTAAGACTGGGCAGTTCTTTTTTAGATGACCGATTTGACCACAATTATAACATTTCCCCCCAAATGCTCTAACTATCCTCCTAAAGTGACTCCGGTCATTGCTTGAGCCATTAGCATTGCCTTACGCATAGCTCCTCCAATCCCATCACAAGCTTTCACATATTCTGTAATTACATCAACTCCTGCTGGACCTTTTCCTTCTAATGGCTTTATGGCTGGTTGAAATTCTGGATTTGACTTTTGATAAGCCATTATTTCTACAATAACTTTTTGGGCATTATCATCCGAAACAGATTTTTCAGAGGCATCTTGCAACCTTGCCACGAAGTCTGGATATGGCTCTTTGCAGCCTTGTCTAATTGAATTAGAAGAAGGGCAAGCAGTGCCTGGGCAAGCGATGCCTGGGCAAGCGGTGCGTGGGGCACCCAGGTGCCTGGGTCCTGAATTTTTTCCCAGTCCCTGAGGCAAAGAGCCCTTAGATGTTCAATACCCTCATTCTGCATTACTGATTGTTGGCCAATTGTGCTCCAATTTGGACCTGTTCCTAGCAATTGATCTGCATCTATATTAACAGCGGGATAAATAGCCTGATTTTTTCATGCCTGTTCTTGTACTCCATCAATCCACCAGGTTTTAAATTGTAGGAACTGAGAGGGTGAAAGGGAAGATTTAGCCAACATTTCCCAATCACAGGGAATAAGTCTATTTCCATGAGCAATGGAATCTAATAAAGTTCTCATATAAGGGGAGTTGGGTCCATATTGTTTAACTCCTTCCTTCATATCTTTTAACATTTTCATGGTGAAAGATTCATATCTAGCCTCAGTTTGGACAGACGCTCCAGCTTGCCCCCCTTTCCCAGCTGGTATTGGTTGTAAAATTACAAGGAACCGCCATGCCTCAAGATCTCCCTGTTTTCTGGCTTTATCAATGATTTCATGCAGTGTACTACCTTGTCCACTAGGTGGTGATGTAGGATTAAACACCACTGGGTTGCTGGTGAGGTGCCGTGCTATGTGGCACGGGACACACCGCTTGAGGTCTGTATTGAACCTCCGGAGATGGCCCATACTGAAGCTCAGCTGGCGGCCAGTATTGATAAACTACCGGTGGTTGGGTCTTATTTTCTACCAGCTGATATTGTGGATACTGTATCTGAATTGGCATTGCTGGGATAGAGACTCTATCCTTTTCTACTTGATATTCTCTTGGGGTTTGCACTTGTCTAACCTGCATTTGAGGTTGTAATGTTACAGGCATCTGAACCACTGGAGGAGGAGTTGATGGCCATGGTGGTTTAGGCTCTAGTAGCCCCAATAATTCTGGACCTCCTTCCACCAGTTTTGATGATTCAGGATATACTACCTCCTGTAACTGATTGTAGTCAACATTTTGCGTTGACTGAGCCATTACAGACTCTGCTACATTTTTACAATGTGAACTTTCTATTAATTTCCGGGATTTTGTCTCTGCCTCTTCTTCACAATCTACTACACAGCTTTCAGGGGCATCAGAAATTGAAAGGCTGTCCTTTTCTATTTGAAACGGTTCTAAAGTTGCTTTAATAATGGGCCAATCATTCCATACTGTAAGTGGGATGATTTTACCTTCCCTACTTGCTTGTTTTAATTCTTTGCCAATTTTCCCCCAATCTTTTAGATCTAAAGTTCCCTGTTTTGGAAACCATGGGCAGAATTGTTCTATTGTTTGAAATAACATAATTAGATTTTCTGTAGAAGCTCTAACTCCCCATCTTCTTAGAAGAATTTTAATGAAGCTGAGATAAGAGGCATATTTACTTTCAGTTTGTCCCATTGTTACCCTGAGTTCCTCTGAGCGCACAAGCTTACCGCATGGCTGACCATGGAAGTACTTGGGAATCTCTCGTTGACTGTCTTCAATGCTCACGTTTTTAGCGTACCTTCACCCTAGAGAAAGGCCCATGTTGGGCGCCAGATGAAGGGGGTCAGCCACTCCACACCTGTGGGTATTTCTCATCAGGCAGGACAAGAGACTGAGAAAAGAAATAAGACACAGAGACAAAGTATAGAGAAAGAAAAATGGGCCCAGGGGACTGGTGCTCAGCTTACGGAGGACCCACACTGGCACCGGTCTCTGAGTTCCCTCAGTATTTATTGATTACTATTTTCACTAACTCAGTAAGGGGAAAGCGGCAGGAGAGCAGGGTGATAGTGGGGAGAAAATCAGCAAGAAAACATGTGAGCAGAGGAATCTGTGTCACAAATAAGTTTAAGGGATGGTACTATGCCTGGATGTGCACATAGGCCAGATTTATGCTTTTCTCCACCCAAACATCTCAGTGGAGTAAAGTGTAACAAAGCAGCATTGCTGCCAACATGTCTCGCCTCCCACCACAGGCAGTTTTTCTCCTATCTCAGAATAGAACAAATGTATAATCAGGTTTTATACTGAGGCATTCAGTTCCCAGGGGCAGGCAGGAGACAGAAGCCTTCCTCTTATCTCAACTGCAAGAGGCCTTCCTCTTTTACTAATCCTCCTCAGCACAGACCCTTAATGGGTGTCAAGCTGGGTGGAAGGTCAGGTCTTTCCCATTCAATGAGGTCATATTTCAGACTATCACATGAGGAGAAACCTTGGACAATACCTGGCTTTCCAGGGCAGGGGTCCCTGAGGTTTTTCACAGTGTATTGCACCCCTGGTTACTTGAGAATGGAGAATGGTGATGACTTTTATCAAGCATACTGCCTGTAAACATTTTGCCAGCAAAGCACATCCTGCACAGCCCTGGATCCCTTAAACCTTGATTCTATACAACACATGCTGCTGTGAGCTCAAAGTTGGGGCTAAAGTTACAGATTAACAGCATCTCAGGGCAAAGTCAGGGTACAGATCAAAATGATGTTTCTTATGTCTTCCTTTTCTACATAGACACAGTAACCGTCTGATCTCTCTTTCTTTTCCCTGCATACACTAGTCTTCTTCTTTAGTCTGCTAGATATGGGAAGGGTGTTAAGAAAGGATCTCTCATCAATATGACCTGGCCCCCAAAAAGCATGCTTGGTTTTTGAATGTGGTAAAGAAATATTTAAACCATGTTTTATGTCTATATGATTATTAGTATTTATATATTGTTTCGTTTTGTTTTGTTTTTGAGATGGAGTCTCACTCTGTCATGAGGCTGAAGTGTGGTGGCACAATCTCAGCTCACAGCAACCTACGCCTCCTGGGTTCAAGCAATTCTCCTGCCTCAGCCTCTCTAGTAGCTGGGAGTACAGGCATGTGCCAACATGTCCAGCTAATTTTTGTATTTTTAGTAGAGACAGGGTTTCACCATGTTGGCTAGGATGGTCTCGATCTCTTGATCTTGTGATTCTCCTGCCTCAGCCTCTCAAAGTGCTACTATTATAGGTATAAGCCAACACGCCTGGCCATATTTATATATTATAGGTAGTATTTTGCTAAAAGGGAATTTTGATATCTTTATAAGACACAACTAGTTTAATTAAGGAAGGAGCACTGCCCACCATGACGACAGGTATGGGTTGGTGATGCCCTGAAGCTCCAGGTAATCAATGATGTGAATGTCCCCTTCCAAAGCAGGGGCCATGCCTTGTGCAGTGAATCTCTGTCCCAGCACAGCTAATGGTCAGAAATGGATTCTTCTCAATCTGTCCATTAGGACTGAACAGGGTCTCAGCATCTGGTTAGCAGGGAGGGACCCTGAGAAAGGGCTTTACTTGAGTGACTCACACTCTTTGCCCACATAGAATGTTCCCGGCCCTGTGTGTGCATCTTGTGGGTATTAACCCACTGATCAGCCACAGAACAAAGCAAGGAGGTGATAGATTTGTAAAGAGAAGTAAAGAACAGGAGGGAATTGATAAAAATGAGGAAATTTCATTTGGATGCCTGATTTCCTGGGGCAGGACCTCATTAAAAAAACAGCTCAGTGCTTCTGATTTTCTCTTTTTCTTGTCTCTTTTTCCTGAGACGGAGTCTTGCTCTATTTCCCAGGCTGCAGTGTACTGGCTCTATCTCAGCTCACTGAAACCTCTGCCTGCTGGCTTCAAGCAATTCTCCTACCTCAGCCTCCCAAATAGCTCGGACTACAAGTGCCTGCCACCATGCTCAGCTAATTTTTTTTTTGGCCCCGAGTCTCGCCCTGTCGTCCAGGTTGGAGTGAAGTGGCACTATCTGGAGATCTCAAGTACATGGACCGGGGAGTCTGCAGGAGTTTGTTTATCTTGGGCTGGGGGTGCATGGGAAGTAGGTAGGGCTCCTGTGACCACAAACCCAAGGCCTCTGGGATCAGAAGGCAACAACAAGGGCCAGGACCTACCCCGGGGCCTGTGCCTGCAGGGACCCTGGCTCTCATTTGTATGTGGGGTGCCTGAGTGATTTCAGATTCCTCACCCATCCCCATTGGCTCTTCTAGGGGAGATGCATCTATAACACCTGTAGGTGACCCTGTGTAGGAAAAGATTGCAGAACCCACACGGGCCCATGCTGAGTGAGGCTTTCTCCAGGTGGGCACAAAAACCCCTAGCTCCCCAGCCACTGCCAGAGCTTGGGGTTGGGGGCCCTACATGGAGGCAAATGCAGGGAGCATTGGCAAAGGCAGGGCTGAGTGAAAGGAGAAGAAGAGCACATGGAAAAGACACAGGGGTCTCTGACAATTCCAGGGCCAGAGGCACTTGGGAGTGGGAGAGGCATGACTGGGAGATAGGTCCAGGGCTTTTTCTGAGCCCTGAGGCCCCAGCAGGTTTACTTCCCTCCGAAGATCTCTCTGGGGTATTGTGCCTGGGAGTCAGGGCTGGCTCTGCTGCAGCCCTGTGGGAAGGGCATAGATCCCTCAGGGTCTAAGGTTCAACTTTACTCTTATCCTCAAATGAGGGCTTTTACCCAGGGATCTCTTGTCCGCAGATCCCACGTCTTCTTGCTGGACTCCCAGAGGAAGTTGTCCTACCAGGGACATGGGATGTTATACTTTTCTCTTCCATGGAACCATCTCTGTCAGGTAGAGTTGTGCCTTTCTAGGTGGCCGCACACACACACACACATACTTACCATGTGGCCATTGCAGTGATGCCCACTGGGCTTGGTGTTCTTCCATAGCACCCAGCTGAAAAAAGCCTCACCTAAGGCTAAGAAGAGACCTGGCTTGGACAAAAAAATACTTAACTGCATTCCAGGTGCATCCTTATCAGCTCTAAGACTGGACCAGGGGAACCTGGGAAGGGATGGCCCCTGTGCTGGGACCTGTCGAAAGCTCTGTCATCATCCTGGCAGCCTTGGAAGACCAGAAGGGTCAGGTCTTCCTCTGCAAGCCAGGCAGTGTCACCACCCAGAAGTCCAGGGTGCCTCTTTAGGTCCAGAGCAGCAGCTGTGGAGTTTCCTGCTTTGTGCCTTGCCATGTTCACCAACATCACTCAATATAAATTGGGGAGAATTTCTTAATTACTGCTGGGTCTCTCTGCATTGTGGCCATGTTCCGAAGTCCAGGAGAGATGGGCTGATGGCCTTGGGATGCATAAAGTGATGCCGGCCCCATCAGCTCAGGCTGGGGGAGAAAACAGAGGCTCAGGAATATTCTAGAGAGCCTAAGCAAGGGCCTCATAGGAGCTTTGGAATCCCAGTGTGGATTCTGGGAGTGGAGAATAGGTCAGGTCGTTTCCTGAGATGGGTTTCGAAGGTTGCTCTGAGCTTGGCAGCAGATGAGCACCTCGAGAAGAACTGGCGACAGAACATGGTAGAAAAGACCCCAAGTGCAGGATTCTCACTGGGGTCCTGGGGGTGCTACTGCACCCCTTGAAATGGGCAGGAAGAGGGAGTCAGTCAGCCAATTCTTTCCAATATTTAGCTTATTGAACACCTTGGGGGTTCCACTGAGCCCCTCACCTGAGGGGTTTGCAAATCATTTGCTGCCAGAACATGGGCAGGTTTTTCTCTGGCCAAATCTCAGGTTTATCAGGTTACAAATGGGGAAAATAGCAACGTGCCTTAGATTCTCCATGAAGAAGAGCTGAGGTCCGAGATGATCGGTACCAGCCGTCTGTTGTGCCTCGTGGATGCTCAGTGAACACAGATTCTCACAACCATTATTGGTGCTGAGCTCACCCTCAGCCTCAGGTTTACAAAGTGGGGCGTGGGAAGTAGAAGCCCCACTGGGATCAGGTGATCCTCCCACCTCAACTTCTTGGGCAGCTTGGCCTACAGGTGCACACTGCCTCCCCCCAGCTAATATCTTGTATTTGTATTAGAGACAGGGTTTCATCACATTGCCCATATTCCTCACAAACTCCTGAGCTCTAGCACTCTGCCTTTCTTGGCTTCCCAAAGGGCTGGGATTAGAGGCCTGAGGTCTTTCTTTCTTTTCCTTCCTTCCTTCCTTCGTTCCTTCCTTCTTTTCTTTTTTCTTTCTTTCTTTCTTTCTTTCTTTCTTTCTTTCTTTCTTTCTTTCTTTCTTTCTTTCTTTCTTTCTTTCTTTCCTTCCTTCCTTCTTGCTTGCTTTTTCTTTTGTTCCTTTTTGACAGTGTCATGCCGTCACCCAGGATGGAAGGCAGTGGTGCCATCTCAGCTCACTGCAACTTCGCATCCTGGGTTTAAGCGATTCTCCTGCCTCAGCCTTCTGAGTAGCTGGGAGTGCAGACATCTGCCACTATGCTCGGCTAATTTTTTGTATTTTTAGTAGTGATGGAGTTTCACCGTATTAGCCAAAATGGTATTGATATACTGACCTCGTGATAAGCCCACCTTGGCCTCTCAAAGTGCTGATGTTACAGGCATGAGCCACTGTGCCTGGGTCTGAGCTTTCTTTGTAGGCCTAATGGTGATGCTCTGATAAGAATCTCTATGTTCAATATTAGCGACAGGAAAGGACTCTAAGAAGGAGGAAACATGAATTATGAAATTAGAGTAGGAAGGGAGTGGGTGAGATTAAGATTTGGATGAAGGGTCCTGGAAAGTGACTGGGGCCAATGGTTGCTGGGAAATGTTCCACTGTGGGAAGATCCCAGAGTCTAAAGGAAAGGTTTCCAGATGATAGAACAATGACGGACATATGGACACTCGTTCATTTCTCTCTCACATCCTGTAGAGCCCACAGTTTCTACCTGGGTGGCTTCCAGCTTGGGAGAGCCACCCTTCCCAGATCTAGCCACAATCTTCTCTCTGGCCTCTGCTCCAGCTCACATTCTCAGATTCCATCTTTGCAAACTGGTTTTCTGAGAGGAGCCCATCATTTTTGTGGGTAAACACCCTTTACCTTCTAGTAGGGCCAAGACTATACCTGCCCCCTGTGTTTTCAAAGTGAATGTTATGGTTTAAGTCTGCCCTATCTCTTTTGATGATTCTCCTTTTAATTTCTGAACTCAATCTAGGGTGGGTGAGATGGTTGATGCATGTTATCCCAGCATTTTGGGAGGCCGAGGTGAGGAGATCACTTGAGGTCAGGAGTTTGAGACCAGCTGGGCCAACATGGTGAAACCCCATCTCGACTAAAATACAAAAATTAGTAGGGCTTGTTGGAGTACACCCGTAATTCCCAGCTACTTGGGAGGCAGAAGTGAGAGAATTGCTTGAACCCAGAAGGTTGAGGTTGCAGTGAGCTGAAATCGTGCCACTGTACTCCAGCCTGAGTGACAGATGTAGGCCCAGTCTGAAAATCAAACAATCAATAAATAAACTCAATCTTGACAAAAGACTTTGAGTCCTGACATCTAGATGCCCACAAGATAACCGCCATGTTTTACATTGTCTTGTTTCCTTTGCAGGTTCCCATTAGAAAACCTAGTCTCATTCCGCTCAGTTCGCACCTCACTTGGTCATTTTGTGCTGATTTCCTTCGGTGAAGCCTTGACTTAGTCTTGAGATAGATCACACCCTCAGGGGTTCCTTTCTTCTACCTGAATGTGCATATGATCTGCTATGTTAGATAGCATAAAACCGAGGTGACCATTCGATATACACAGCTTTTTATTCTGTTTTCTTGGGAATGACATCACTATCTTCTTCAGGCTGTTGTAGCTCTGAAACATTTTGACAATTTTGATGTGGCCAAACATCCTCCAATAAGGACACCTTAAGGTTTTTTTTTTTTTTGGTCTAATATCAGGAACAGATTAATCCCTTCCCTGTATCACTATGAAAGTCGTGTATTAGCCAAACTTCATCAGTATTTGGGGAATAAATGAATGAATGAGTTTTGGACTTTCACCCTATTATTTATTCTTTTACTTCCATAAATGTGTATCTAATTCAATCAATTAGTCAGAAGAAAGCTGAAAACTCAATCAGGATTAACTGGGTGTGACTACAGGATCTAATCAGGTATCACATTCTGATTGGAAGCTGGTGATTGAGAAGGGAAGGGTGGGGTTAGAAAGGTCTATAAAAGCTCCTGAGGGTACCCAGAAGAGACCCACAGCACTCACACCTGAAGCTACTGGTTGGTTCCCTGAGAGGTCCCAGAACTCTGCAAAGTGAGTCCAGCGCTGGTAAGTCACCACCTGCTTAGGGTCATGCCCATCTGATCAGCAGCCAGCCAGTCAGGGACGGTGACACACATCCCAAAGTGGCACACAATATTTTTCTGTCTGTTTCGTGAGATGAACAGATTTAGGCTTTCATTTTTCCTCTAAATGTAGTTTTGTCTTCATCCATCAAATTGTGATTTGTGCTTGGTTTTTGTCATTTTAAAATTCTTATCGAAGCAGGTTTTTAAAAAATATATTAAAAATTTACAGTGAGATGAAGTTTTATTTCTTGACATTTGAAGTTATTTGTTTTTGTGCCCTTCAATTATAGTTCATAGACTTGGTGTTATTGTGATTCTCCAAGTATGCTTTCATTTTCATAAAATCCTTAAAGGTATCCCACAGAGCAATCTCAAGAGTGCAGTTTTGCTCAGATCATGGGATTTATCTTTGCCCCTAGGATCCGTCCAAAAGTGGGTAATTGTGAGTATGTGGAAGTGATGTCTATAGGAACCTTCATCTTAGAGTTACAGTGCTCTAGAATAGCATGGTAGCACTTTCACAGTTTCTGGTTAATTTTTTTTTTTTTTGAGATGGAGTTTCCCTATTGTTGCCCAGGCTGCAGTGCCATGGTGTGATTTGGCTCACTGAAATTTCTGCCTCCTAGTTACATGCGATTCTCCTGCTTCAGCCTCCTGAGTAGCTTGGATTACAGGCACTCACCACCATGCCCAGCTAATTTTTGTATTTTTAGTAGACACAGGGTTTTGCCATGTTGGCCATGCTGTCCTCAAACTCCTGACCTCAGGAGATCTGCCCACCTCAGACTCCCAAAGTGCTGGGATTACAGGAGTGAGCCACCGCGCCCAGCTACAGTTAGCATTTCTATACATACCTTCCAAATGCTGTGGAATACCATCACACCACTTTTACAGTTCCAGTGAATTTTGTTTTTTTCTGCGATGTACTCTAAGTGTGTCACCCAGACTGGAGTGCAGGGCCCTGAGCTGGGCTCCCTGGAAACTCTGCCTCTGGGCTTCAAGTGATTCTCCTTTCTCTGCCTCCAGAGTAGCTAGGATTACAGTCATGCATGACCACACCTGGCTAATATTTAAATTAATTAATTTATCAATTTGTTTTTGTTTGAGTCAGAGTCCAACTCTGTCACCCAGGCTGGAGAGCAGTGATGTGATCTTGGCTCACTGCAACCTCTGCCTTCTGGAGTCAAATGATTCTTAATTTTTTTGTATTAAGTAGAGACATGGTTTCATTATGTAGGCCAGGCTATTCTCGAATTCCGGACCTCAAGTGATCTGCCTGCCTTGGTGTCCAGCAGTGTTAGGATTACAGACATGAGCCACAGCACCTGGTCCATTTCTGGTAGAAAATTTTCAAAATAAAAAATAATGGCATCGATTTTAGGGAGTCCCTTTAGTGTTCCCCCAGCATGTTCATGGTGTAAACTGAGAATGGAGGCTGTCTGGGCCCACAGGACACTCTCATTCTCATTGCTTTAGGGTGGTAAGTGACAAGAAATTTTTCCTCAAAGAGGTAGAGCTTGGCTTTCAGGATCCTCAGTGGCACTGTCCGGTGGTTCTGGGATTCAGTGGAGCAATGGATGAAAATTAATAAGTCAGTGGTTTCCATGATCCCTCCCTCCTTGGTGTTTGGAAGACATTCTTCCTGGTACCAGTAGAAGCAGATGATTGTGTTTGCCCTGAGAGTGACACATTTTCCCTGGATTTGTCTTCTAGAGATTTTCCTTGCAGATCTATCAGGATGAGCATCCAGACCCCACCCAGCCTCCTGGAGCTGGCAGGGCAGAGCCTGCTGAGAGACCAGGCCTTGTCCATCTCTGCCATGGAGGAGCTGCCCAGGGTGCTGTATCTCCCACTCTTCATGGAGGCCTTCCGCAGGAGACACTTCCAGACTCTGACGGTGATGGTGCAGGCCTGGCCCTTCACCTGCCTCCCTCTGGGATCACTGATGAAGAAGCTTCATTTGGAGACCTTCAAAGCATTGCTGGAAGGGCTTCATATGCTGCTTACACAGAAGGATCGCCCCAGGTGAGGTGACCCAGGAGGGCTGGTAGATAGGGCTCAGGTGTCCAGGGAAAGAACAGCAGGGTCAGGCAGAGAAGTAGCCCAAGTGTGGCCCAGAGTCTTCTGATGGTGTTGGCGAGGAAGCTCAGGGAGGCTTTGGCCATTGTCCAGATCCTCAGAGAAAGGACTGCTCACAATACAGGGTCCACTGTGGGAACAGAAACCTGCCTTTACTCAGTGGAAGGTAAAGGGAATAGAAGTGGGGAATCTAAAATCAGAAGCAAAAGGGAATCAAAAGGGAACAGGGATTGAGAAAAGACAAAGAGAACAGGGAGCACTGAGGACAGGAGCAGCTGATTTATGGGATGAGAATGAAAGCAAAGGTCAGGGATGAGTCCTTCTAAATTCTGAGCCTCTCCCTTACTTTACCCACAGGAGGTGGAAACTTCAAGTGCTGGATTTGCGGGATGTTGACGAGAATTTCTGGGCCATATGGCCTGGAGCCTGGGCCCTGTCCTGCTTCCCAGAGACCATGAGTAAGAGGCAGACAGCAGAGGACTGTCCAAGGATGGGAGAGCACCAGCCCTTAAAGGTGTTCATAGACATCTGCCTAAAGGAAATACCCCAGGATGAATGCCTGAGATACCTCTTTCAGTGGGTTTACCAAAGGAGAGGTTTAGTACACCTGTGCTGTAGTAAGCTGGTCAATTATCTAACGCCAATTAAATATCTCAGAAAGTCATTGAAAATAATATACTTGAATAGTATTCAAGAGCTGGAAATTGGCAACATGTCCTGGCCACGTCTGATAAGAAAGCTTTGTTGTTACCTGAAGGAGATGAAGAATCTTCGCAAACTCGTTTTCTCCAGGTGCCATCATTACACGTCAGATAATGAACTCGAAGGACGGTTAGTTGCCAAATTCAGCTCTGTGTTCCTCAGGCTGGAACACCTCCAGTTGCTTAAAATAAAATTGATCACCTTCTTCAATGGGCACCTGGAACAGCTGATCAGGTGAGAAAGGATCATGCACTTTGTATGCAGACCACAGCATAGCCTTGTTCTGTTACAGCAAACATTAGAAGGCGTGTACTGTGTGCCAGCCAGTGGCAACGTCACAGTGAAGGGGACATCAGAATGTCAACACATTGTCCCATTCAGTGTTCCATGTCCTGGAGTGGCTATCACAGGATTGCCCCAATAAGGGGAGAGGGGTCACCTGGGGTAGAAGCTAGAGAGGGACATCATGTACAAGCTAGTTAGTGGGGGTTTCAGCTCTATTGGGGGTGCACGTGTGAATTTCCTGTTACAAAGTGTGTTTCAAGTTGATATGATGTCAAAGAGATAATAGAGGAGGGTATGAAAGGAGGGAAAGCACATCAAACCTGTGCATTTCACAATAGAACGTCTGTCCTCACCGGCTTAGTGATCACGAATGATCCTGTCTCTGATTCCCTGTCTGTAAAAGGTTGTTTTGAACTCCAGGAAAGGTAATTGACATGGGAAATGCATGCTTCCGGGATGGAGGTGAGGGAGTAGGCGTGAGAGTGGTAAAAAGTGACAGTTGGTTTGCAGATGCAGGCATGTCAGGGAGCCCCTGCTGACATGTAGCTCTAGCTGATGTCCCTAGACCTTGCTCAGTTGAGTTCTTTGTGCACATCTCCCACCGGGTACCTGTGGCCCAGAGATGAAGTTTTCTGCTAAAAGATGAAAAAAAAAAAAAGGCTTTAGAGATTTTATGGCCTTGAACCAATCACACGAGCAATGGTGAAAGGGCTGAGGCTAAAATGGGACGGCCCCTGAATGATCAGGGTCCTCATGATGCAGCAACTTGCATGAGGACCATCATCAGATGGTGGGAACAAACTTGTGCTTGTTTGACGCAGGCATTTTCCTAGATGAAGGCACTACCTTCATTTAACTGGTATCACTGCCCAGAACTAACTTCTTGATCTCCACAGGTGCCTCCAGAACCCCTTGGAGAACTTGGAATTAACTTATGGCTACCTATTGGAAGAAGACATGAAGTGTCTCTCCCAGTACGCAAGCCTCGGTTACCTAAAGCATCTGAATCTCAGCTACGTGCTGCTGTTCCGCATCAGTCTTGAACCCCTCGGAGCTCTGCTGGAGAAAATTGCTGCCTCTCTCAAAACCCTCATCTTGGAGGGCTGTCAGATCCACTACTCCCAACTCAGTGCCATCCTGCCTGGCCTGAGCCGCTGCTCCCAGCTCACCACCTTCTACTTTGGCAGAAATTGTATGTCTATGGGCGCCCTGAAGGACCTGCTGCGCCACACCCGTGGGCTGAGCAAGTTAAGCCCGGAGACGTATCCTGCCCCTGAGGAGAGTTTGAATTCCTTGGTTCGTGTCAATTGGGAGATCTTCACCCCACTTCGGGCTGAGCTGATGTGTACACTGAGGGAAGTCAGGCAGCCCAAGAGGATCTTCATTGGCCCCACCCCCTGCCCTTCCTGTGGCTCATCACCGTCTGAGGAACTGGAGCTCCATCTTTGCTGCTAGGGAAGGCGTGCCTAGCGGGGTAGAGAAATCCAAAGTTCTCTTCCAGGCACTTGGACACTAAAATCTACTATGTAGGTGCAAGTTATTTTTCTCTTTTCTTATTTCCTTTTTTAATAGTTCCAAAATTTTTATTAAAGACAATTTGAGACAGGGTTTCGCTGTGTTGCTCCAGCTGGTCTCAAACTGCTGGGCTTATGGGATCCTCCTGCCTCAGCTTCCTAAAGTGCTGGGATTACTGGCATGAGTGGCTGTGTCCAGGCCACATGCAACTTAAAGGAAGCACAGGCAAGTGCTCAGTGTGAGGGAAAAAACATAACAGCAGGGGGCAAGGCTGGAGGAAAATGTTGAGGTGACATCAGTGAGAACTTCAGGGACCCATGTCCTAGAGTCGGAAAGAGAAGCTAAAGTTCTACAGTGATGAGAATGTTATCTCTGCAAGGGTGGTTACCAAGGAATATCAGCAATAAAGAGCACCTGAATGAAAACTTTTAACCTGTTGTGCAATTTATCCATCAGAAATCTCTAGTTATCGAGTTACGGATGGAAAAATAACGAAATACTAATTTGTCTGTGATTGAGTTTCAGTTGTAGAACATCAAAGCAACCAAATAAAATTAGATCATTTTGAGTATTTCCCACCCATTCTTGTTCTTTGTTTTGTTTTGGAGACAAAATCTCAGTTTGTCATTTAGGCTGGAGTGCGATGGTGCAATCTGGGCTCACCGCAATCCTGTCCTTCGGGGCTCAAGTGATTCTCGTGCCTCAACCACTCAAATGGCTGGGACTGCAGGCATATTCCACCAAGCCTGGGTGATTTTTGTATTTTTGATAAAGATGGGATTTTTCCATGTTGATCAGCCTGGTCTCAAGATCCTGTCTTCGAGTGATCCACCAACCTTGGCCTCCCAAAGTGCTGGGAAAACAGGTGTGCAGATGATCTCCACCCATTCTTTACTTCTCTTCAGTCATCAGTTTTTTTCTTCCTTTTTTTGCCTGCAGGGAGCAGCTCGGTCTGGTACAAAGGGACGGGCAGAGAGGGGCCCCAAGGAGAAGATAGGAATGGGGTGGTGCCCCGCTCGCACAAGAAGTGTGGATGCCAGGCCCAGAAAACAGAGCTGGGGCCATCCATCAGGGGGCCAGGGTGAGAAGCACAAGTGGCACCTGCTTCAAGGTCCTGTCGAGCTATCTGGCCACTGTGCCCATCCTGTTAACAGTGTCAAGCTCCCGGGTCTTGAAGGGAGGTTCCATGCGGATCCACCCCAGGCTGTTTTTCCAAGATCTGCCCCCTGTAGGGGAGACCATGGAGTCTGATTGCTGGGCCTGGGAACCACGAACCACTCCTGGAGGCCCCCCCCTTGGCAGGGTCATGAGCCAGGCCTGTGCTCCATGTCCCTGAGGCAGCCAGCTGTGCCACCCACACCCTCTCATGGCAAAATGGAACCTGGACCCAGGTCTGGAGTCTCCACCACAGCCTCTACCTCACTGCCCACTGCCTGCTGTTAGCCTGCAAGCTCCTGGATGAGAGTACAGTTGGGGCTTGTTAAACCACACCCAGGAGCATTGGGTTTGTTTGTGCGGGGTTGGCCAGAGCTGCTGTGAACCTGCATCTCACCTGTCCTCTCTGTGGGGAAACACAGAGAGAGGGCACAGCCAAGGCTGCGTACACTTTGGAGCTGATGGGAGCCTAGGACAAGAGGGAGTCCTGGTCCTCCCGAGTTGGCAGGGCAGTAGCTCCAAAGGTGCAACTGAATCTGCCCAGGTCGCAGTTACCAACTGAGGTCCCCCAGTGCTCTTGAGGGCCCAGGAGATCCCCCCTTCTCCTTCAGCTTCAGGGTGTCTGTTCCCACTGCCTGGTCTCTCATGGCACCTGCTCTAATTTTGGGGTGTGGTTGTGGTTGAGCCCAGATGCTGTCACAGCCCAGGTGGGTCTGTGAACATTTTGGTCAGTGCAGATACAGCATCCCATGGCTGCCTTGAACCCTCTGGACTTTGGGCCCTGATGAGTATAGAAGGGGGGCTGAGGGGGGATTGCGGACAGATCAGCCCTGGTCTTTGGATGCTCCTTGGTACGAGTGACTTGGGCAACATGGTTGGTGGTGGGAGGGAGGCAGAATCCTGGACAGGAAGGTGAGAGTCACTGGTGAGGCTTCACCTTCTGACCAAGGAGGGCCTGAAGCCCGTAGGCTAGGCCACCAGTCCTACGGACCAGAATGGGAACATATGTTGCCTTTTCTGTGCCTGCTCATGGCCACCTATGACCCAATGAGCACATACTTTTCTCCAGTCTGATGCTGAAAAAACCCCAGACTCAGGGAGAACATCAGGAAGACCAGTGGCAGAGAGGAACTACCCACTACTGGGATGATTTTCCTGCAGAGACAAGCAACCCACTCTGGGTCTTTTTCTCTGCTGAGAGCTGTAGAGATGATGAGATGACTTTCCTGCAGAGAGCAGCAACCCACTCCAGGGCCTCCTCTCTACTGAGAGCAGTGGTGATGATGGAATAACCTGCCAGGAGAGAGGGGTCACCCACTCCAGCACCTCCTGTCTGCTCAGAGCTGAACACTCATCAGGACACCCTGGCTGCAGAAAGAAGTTACCCACTGTGGGTCTCTGAGCTGTTCTATTGCTCAGTAAAGCTCCTCTTTATCTCACTCACCCTCCACTTGTCTGCATAATTCATTCTTCCTGGTCACCGAACAAGAACTTGGGACCCGCCTAATGGTGGGACTAAAAGAGCAATAACACAAACAAAGCTGAAACACAGCCCTTGCTCACCAAGTTGTAGGTGAAGAGAAAAAGAGAAGAGCTACTAATCTTCCAGGAGCCCAGACATGGGAGCTTCCTGAGCCAGGGCTGTTACTCCTTTCTGGGGGTTCTGCAGTTTCTGGCATTTCCAAGCTTTCAGTGTTGGTGTCACTGTGTATTCCAGTGACAACCATGGAAGCTGCTTGTGCTGTTCCTGGTTCATTTGCAGCCTTGAAGAAATCTGGCACCCGTGCTGGCACCTGGAGCTGCCTGCCCCACTGCTGCAGCAGCAGCCAGTGACTGTCCAAAGTGGCCAGACCCCCTGCTCACTCACACACCCCTCACTGCTCTACCCCTGACCCACCCTTAATAGGCATGTGCTCCAGGCCTAAAACATGAGTCAAGCATAGTCTACCAGGCTGCACGGGCAGAACGAACCCAGTGAACCCCATCAAAACTCTGGCAAAGGTGCCCCCAGCCACAGAGGTTTCTGGCCAGAAAAGTCACATTCCAAGGATTCCAGAAGAGAAAATTACTTAAACACAAAGAAAGACAATAAGAAAAGGATGGAAGAGAGAAGTCTCTAAACAACCAAAAAAACAAGAAATGAAATGGGAGTACTAAGCCTTTATCAATAAAAACAATGAATATAATTTATCTCACTTCTGCAAGTGAAAGGCATAGGGTCTTTGAATGAGTAAAAAAATAAGACCCTACTATATGCTGTTTTCCAGAAACTCACTTCACCTATAAGGATACATGTAGATGGAAAGTGAAGGGGTAGAATAAAGTATTCCATGCAACTGGAAACCAAAAAACAGCAAGAGCATCTGTACTTATGTCAGGTAAAATAGATGCCAAATCTCAGAACGAACTCAGGTAAAACAGAATACAAATCTAAGCTTGTAAAATAATGGACTACACTTACACAAACTATGCCTAGAAAGAACATACATCAAAATAATAGAAGCCAAAAATGACAAATCCATATGCAACATCATATTGAATGAAGAAATGTTGAAAGTATTCCCACTAAGAACCAGAAGAAGACAAAAATGCTCACTTTATCCACTTGTAATCAACATAGGACTGAAAGTTTTTGTCAGAGCAATCTGGTAAGCAAAAGAAATAAAGGACATTTAAATTGGAAAGAAGGAAGTGAAACTACCTGTGTTTGCCAATGATATGATCGTATGTGCTTAGAAAACCTGAAAGATTCCACCAAAAGACCCGTAGATGAGATAAATGAATTCACTTAAGTCTCAGGTCCAAAATCTGTATGTACAAATCAGTAACACCCTTTTATACCAACAACAAGCAAGCCGAGAATCAAATGAAGAACTCCATCCCTTCACAATAGTTGCAAAACAACAACAAAAACTGACAATAACAAAAACAACCTAGGAATACACTTAACCATTAGGTACAGGATCTCTACAAGGAGAACTACAAGACACTGCTGAAAAAAATCATAGATGACAAAAAAGAAGAAAAACGTCCCATGCTGATGGATTGACAGACACAATATCGTGAAAATGACCACACTGCCCAAAGCAATCTAAAAATTGCAAACATCAAACATCAATCTAAAAATTGCATACACCAAAATACAAACATCACTTCCACAGGATTACAAAAAGAATCCTAAAATTCATTTGGAGCCAAAAAAGAGGCTAAAGAGCCAAAGCAATCCTAAGCAAAATGAACAAATGTGGAGGCATCACATTACCTGACTTCAATTTGTATGGTAAGGCAATAGTAAGCAAAACTGCATGGTGCCAGTATGAAGGTCAAGACATAGACCAATGGAACAGAATAGAGAACCCAGAAATAAAGCCATTTACTTACAACCCAGTGGTAGAACTGCTGCTTATCAGTTTGTGCTGAGTGATGCCCTTTGGAGAAATGGGGCCAAAGTTACTGGATTTTTCCCCCAAGAAAAACCAGAGTGAATTGTAATATCCGGTGTGATTTTTAGACTCTGACTATTGCCATAGTGATTAGGTCATCTCCAGGTACCCAGAGACTCAATCACCAACCAGTGTCCACATTCTTGTCATCGCTGCAAGAAAGAGTTTAGGAAGTAGGCAGAATGAAGCAAAAGGCAAGAAGTGTCTATTGCAAAGCAAAGGTAGATACTCAAGAGAGGGCCAATTCAGGAGAGTGAGTTGTGTAGAAGGGAGTTTGGGTTTCTAATTTTATAGGATCTCTAAGGAGAGGTTGAAATAATCGTTAGGATTTTAAGAAAAAATGGTGAAGTTTTCTTAGAACTGAAGTGTCACCTATTATTTATTTATGTATTTATGTATTTATGTATTTATGTATTTATTTATTTATGTTTTGAGATGGAGTTTCGCTCTTGTTGCCCAGGCTGGAGTGCAATGATCTTGGCTTACTGCAACCTCTGCCTCCTGGGTTCAACCAATTCTCCTGCCTCAGCCTCTGGAGTAGCTGGGATTACAGACATGTGCCACCACACTCGGCTAATTTTGTATTTTTAGTAGAGACGAGATTTCTCCATGTTGGTCAGGATGGTCTCAAACTCCCGACCTCAGGTGATCCACCCACCTTGGGCTCCCAAAGTGTTGGGATTACAGGTATGAGCCACTGGGCCTGGCTAGTGTCACCTATTTTTATACTAAATATGGGCATTCTCAGAACCGTCCTGGCGCTGGTGTGTGATTTACTGTCATAATGGGTGTATAATTAGGCCTGGGGTAGGGCAAGGGTCAAACCCAGTGCCATGTCTGACCAATTCAGTGTCAGCCAGCTTAGCCCCGTCCTGCTTGTTTGGGTCTTATTGGTCAAGGCTTATCCTTATTCTTGTAGCTAATTTTACAAGCTCTTTTCTTGCTGCTGTATGAAATCACTGCTTGATATTTTCATGCTTCTCCTGTGACCAGCCAGCTTTCCTATTTTATGGGTATTTCTTTTCTTTTCCCTTCCCTTTGCTTCCCCTCCCCTCCCCTGTCTTGTCTTGTCTTGTCTTTCTTTCTTTCTCTTTCTTTCTTTCTTTCTTTTTTTCTTTCTTTCTTTCTTTCTTTCTTTCTTTCTTTCTTTCTTTCTTTCTTTCTTTCTTTCTTTCTTTCTCTCTCTCTCTCTCTCTCTCTTTCTATCTTTCTTTCTTCTTTCCACTTTAAGTTCTGGGATACATGTGCAGAACGTGCAGTTTTGTTACATACGTATACACATGCCATGGTGGTTTGCTGCACCCATCAACCCGTCATCTACATTAGGTATTTCTCCTAATGCTACCCCTCTCCTAGTGCTCCACACCCTGAGAGGCCCTGATGTGTGATGTTCCCCTATCTGTGTCCATGAGTTCTCATTGTTCAACTCCCACTTATGAGTGAGAAGATGAGGTGTTTTGGTTTACTGTTCCTGTGTTAGTTTGCTGAGAATGATGGTTTCTAGCTTCATCCATGTCCCTGCAAAGGAAATGAACTTATTTTTTATGGTTGCATAGTATTCCATGATGTATATGTGCCACATTTGCTTTATCCAGTCTATCATTGATGGGCATTTGGGTTGGTTCCAAGTCTTTGCTGTTGTGAATAGTGCTGCAGTAAACATACTTGTGCATGTGTCTTTATAGTAGAAGGATTTATAATCCTTTGGATATATACCCAGTAAAAGGATTGCTGGATCAAATGGTATTTCTGGTTCTAGATCCTTGAGGAATTGCCACACTGTCTTCCACAATGGTTGAACTAATTTACACTCCCACCAACAGTGTCAACGCGTTCCTATTTCTCCACATCCTTTCCAGCATCTGTTGTTTCCTGACTTTTTAATGATCACCATTCTAACTGGCCTGAGATGGTATCTCACTGTGGTTTTGATTTGCATTAGAGAAATGCAAATCAAATGACCAGTTATGATGAGCATTTTTTCATATGTTTGTTGGCTGGAAAAACGTTTTATTTTTGAGAATTGCCTGTTAGTATCCTTCACCCACTTTTTGGCGGGGTTGTTTGTTTTTTTCTTGTAAATTTGTTTAAATTCCTTGTAGATTCTGGATATTAGTCATTTCTCTGATGGATAGATTGCAAAAATTTTCTCCCATTCTATAGGTTGCCTGTTGACTCTGATGACAGTTTCTTTTGCTGTGAAAAAGCTCTTTATTTTAATTAGATCCCATTTGTCAATTTTGGCTTTTGTTGCCATTGGTTTTGGTGTTTTAGCCATGAAGTCTTTGCCCATGCCTATGTCCTGAATGGTATTGCCTAGGTTTTCTTCTATGGTTTTTATGGTTTTAGGTCTTACATTTAAATCTTTAATCCATCTTGAGTTAATTTTTGTATAAGGTGAAAGGAAGGGGTTCAGTTTCAGTTTTCTGCATATGGCTAGCCAGTTTTCCCAACGCCATTTATTAAATAGGGAATCCTTTCCCCATTGGTTGTTTTTGTCAGGTTTGTCAAGGATCAGATGGTTGTAGATGTGTGGCATTATTTCTGAGGCCTCTGTTCTGTTCCATTGGTCTACATATCTGTTTTGATAACTGTACCATGTTGTTTTGGTTACTGTAGCCTTGTCGTATAGTTTGAAGTCAGGTAGCAAGATGCCTCCAGCTTTGTTCTTTTTGCTTAGGATTGTGTTGTGTATACAGGTTCTTTTTTGCTTCCATATGAAGTTTTAAGTAGTTTTTCTAATTCTGTGAAGAAACTCAATGGTACCTTGATGGGGATAGCATTGAATCTATAAATTACTTTGGGCATTATGGCCATTTTCACGATATTGATTCTTCCTACCCATGAGCATGGAATGTTCTTCCATTTGTTTGTATCCTCTTTTATTTCATTGAGCAGTGGTTTGTAGTTCTCCTTCACATCCCTTGTAAGTTGTATTCCTAAGTATTTTATTTTATTTTAGCAATTGTGAATGGGAGTTCACTCATGATTGGCTCTCTGTTTGTCTATTGTTGATGTATAGGAATGCTCATGATTTTTGCCCATTGATTTTGTATCCTGAGACTTTGTCGAAGTTGCTTATCAGCTTTAGGAGATTTTGGGCTGAGACGATGGGGTTTTCTAAATATACAATCATGTCATCTGCAAACAGAGACAAGTTGACTTCCTCTCTTCCTATTTGAATACTCTATTTCTTTCTCTTGCCTGATTGCCCTGGCCAGAACTTCCAATACTATGTTGAATAGGAGTGGTGAGAGAGGGCATCCATGCAGTGTGCCGGTATTCCAAGGGAATGCTTGTAGCTTTTGCCCATTCAGTATGATATTGGCTGTGGCTTTGTCATAAATGGCTCTTATTATTTTTACATACATTCCATCAACACCTAGTTTATGAAGAGTTTTTAGCCTGAAAGGGTGTTGAATTTTATCAAAGGCCTTTTCTGCACATATTGAAATAATCATGTGGTTTCTATCATTGGTTCTGCTTATGTGATGGATTACGTTTATTGATTTGCATAAGTGGAACCAGCCTTGCATGCCAGGGATGAAGCCAACTTGATCTTGGTGGATAAGCTTTTTGATGTGCTGCTGGATTCGGTTTGCCAGTATTTCATTGAGGATTTTTGCATCGATGTTCATCAGGAATATTGGCCTGAAATTTCCTTTTTTGTTGTTGTATCTCTGCCAGGTTTTGGTATCAGGATGATGCTGGCCTCATAAAAATGAGTTAGGGAGGAGACCCTCTTTTTCTATTGTTTGGAATAGTTTCAGAAGAATGGTAGAATTTGACTGTGAATTGTTTTGTTGGTAGGCTATTAATTATTGCCTCAATTTCAGAATTTTTTATTGGTCTCTTTAGGCATTTGACTTCTTCCTGGTTTAGTCTTGGGAGCATCTATGTGTCCAGGAATTTACCCATTTCTTCTAGATTTTCTAACTTATTTGCATAGAGGTGTTTATAGATTCTCAGATGGTAGTTTGTATTTCTCTGGGATCAGTGGTGATATCCCCTTTACCATTTTTTATTGTGTCTGTTTGATTCTTCTCTCTTTTCTTCTTAATTTATCTGGCTAGTGGTCTATTTTGTTGATCTTTTCCTAAAAACCAGCTCCTGGATTCATTGATTTTTTGAAGGGTTTTTCATGTCTCTATCTCTTTCAGTTGTGCTCTGATCTTAGTTATTTCTTGTCTTCTGATAGCTTCTGAATTTGTTTGCTCTGGCTTCTCTAGTTCTTTTAATTGCAATGTCAATTTTAGGCCTTTCCTCCTTTCTCCTGTGGGCATTTAGTGCTATAAATTTCCCTCTAAACACAGCTTTAGCTGTGTCCCAGAGATTCTGGTACATTGTGTCTTTGTTCTCATTGTTTTCAAAGAACTTATTTATTTCTGCCTTAAATTTGTTATTTGCCCAGTTGTCATTCAGAATCAGCTTGTTCAGTTTTCATGTAGTTGTGCAGTTTTGAGTAAGTTTCTTAATCCTGAGTACTAATTTGATTGCACTTTGGTCTGAGATACTGTTTGTTATGATTTCCATTCTTTCACATTTGCTGAGGAGTGTTTTACTTCCAATTATGTGGTCAATTTTAGAATAAGTGTGATGTGGTGCTGAGGAAAATGTATATTCTGTTGATTTGGGGTGGAGAGTTTTGTAGATGTCTGTTAGGTCTGTTTGGTCCAGAGCTGCGTTCAAGTCCTGAATATCGTTGTTAATTTTCTGTCTCATTGATCTGTCTAATATTGACAGGAGTGTTTCTTTAATTAGCAGGTAGAATAGTCATTAGATATTCCAGGAAAGCAGAGGATTTCAGAGACTTGAAATTACCACCCCTTTCTTCCTTCTTTGGGTTTCTTTGGAAGAATCTTGGACAAGTCACTCTGACCGGGACTTTTGCCATTTTCTGGCTCTTATATTGAGTTTTGTTTTACCTTGTGTTCCTTTGCTGAGTTCTTATTTTATCTTTGCAGTTTTCCGTCTTCCTGAGACCAATCACTGGTATTCCTATGTGATGCCCATAAGGTTTTATTCGTCTATTTTATAAAAATTTTATTAATAAAAATTGTATCTGTTCATGGGGTACAGTATGATGTTTCGATATATTCATACTCTACAATGTGGAATAGTGAAATCAAGCTATTTGGCATTCCTACCACTTCACATTCTTACTCTTTTTATGGGGAGACATTTAAAATTTACTGTCTCAGTATTTTCAATTATATAATATATTATTACTAACTATAGTCACCTTACTATGCTATAGATATTCAACTCACTCCTCCTTTCTAACTGAAACTCTATTTTTTAAAACATTATGCCAACACATAACTGGACACATTTGGCTTTTGGGATCCCACCCTCTCCTCTGAGATGGGAGAACAGTGCAGTGTGCCCTGTGGCCAGACCCAGAATGATCCTGATGGAATTAGAAAAGAAACTGCACCTCTTTCCTCTTCCAGATCTGAGGTTGACCTTAGTTGAAGGTCTGGGATTTGAAAACTGCTGGGATTGGAATCCTGGCTCTCACCTTACTCCCACCTACACCAGCAGGATATATAGTCCATGGGAAGCATCTGGGAACATCTATCGTGTGAGTCCTAAGAATGAATAAATTGTATACACCTTTACAATTTTATTGAACAGGGTTATTTCATGAGTGTTATATTGTTCTTGGGTTTTTTTCTCTCAATAACATAAATGCCTTGAATTTAAAATGTCCTACAAAGACCTTGAGTCGTTGTCTTCATGTTGGCTCTTCACTTACTCTTCCCAACTTCGCTGAGTCAAGACCAAACTCTAGGAGGTGCCGTCAACCCATCGCTTTTCCTCAGGTCTCACACCCACTCCTGAAACCATAAGAGCAAGTCACATTGACTCTACCTCCAGGATGTCCCCAGGCTGTCTGCAGCCACACCAGGTGATGCCAAGACCTCCTGCCTGGGCATTGCAGTGGCCACCTTATTGTTGCCCCTGCCTCCTGGTTACCTCTCTCAGGGATCAAAGTCCTCCGGGCCATAATGGGGAACTGGAAAACAGGCCTCAGGTGGCCTCACCACCCCAGTCCAAAACTGCCAATGACTCCTGGGCCACCCCTGCCTCTGACTGCACCTCTCCAGCCTCATCTGCCTGTGCCACTTCACGACATGCCACTTTCAACCCTGGTCTTCTCATTCTGTCTGTTCCCCCTAAGTCCATGAGTTAGAGGCTGTGTTCATTTATGTGCGTTCTGAGTTGGTTTCCACTTTAGGAAAAATGCTGGGTGAATGGGGCAGGGGGTGGCTGATGTCTCTAGGTCTCAGGTGAGTGGAAGGGAGGCTTTTATCAACTGGGTTCTGTGAGAGAACCCCAGGCCCAGAGGGCATCTCTGCAATGACTTCATGGTATGTACATATATGTGTATGTGGTGTGAGCACTTAGAAAGTCACAACCCTCCAGGATGGAGCTGGCCTCATATAGATCAAGATGTTTTGCACTTGGCAGATAAATGTAAAATACCTCATGTCCCTGGCTGGGCAAATCCCCCAGGAGTCCAGCAAGAAGACATGGGATCTGTGGACAGGAGGCCACTGTGTGAAACCTCTCATTTGAGTATCATTTTAAAAGTTGCACTTGAGACCCTGAGTGCCCTATGTCCTTCCCACTCACCAAAGAACCCCAGCTGAGCCAGCCCTGACTCCAGACACAAGAGCCCAGGGAGGAGCTGGGAGAGAAGGACACCCGCTGTGACCTCAGGGCATGGAAGGAGCTCTGACCTTTCTGTTGATGATGCCTTCCCCCTCCCAAGTGCCTCAGGCCCTGAAGCTTCCAGTGACCCATGCGTTCCATCCATGCCCTCCTCTCCTCCCTCCAACCCTGCTTCTTCTAAAGTCCCATGCATTTGTCTGCATGTGAGTGCCCCAGTCTCAGGCTCTGGCAGTGGCTAAGAGGCTCGGGGTTCCTGTGCCTGTCTGGAGGCAACCTCACTCTATGTGGACCCACGTGGGTTCTTGGATTTCTTTCTTCACCGGGTCCCCTGCAAGTATACAGTAGATGCATCAACTCTAGAAGAGCAAATGGTGATGAGTGAAGACCCAGAACCGTCTCAGGCATGCACATGGAAAGAGAGAGAGCGGTCCCTGGAAGCACAGGCCTGGGGGTGGTTCCTGGGCACTTCTGTCTCCTCTAATAAAAGAGGCCAGTGACTTTGGCCACGGAATACACATCCACTTCACATGGGTTCATATCCAAAGAACAAACTCCTTGAGACTCACTGGTCCATGCACTTGAGATCCCCAGGGTACCTTGAGTTATTATGTCAAAAGGAGAGAGAAACCAGCTAACACTAGTCCTAATACTTATACGAATACCAAGAGGGATGTTTTCTTCTTGCTGTTCCAGGGAATGTGCTGAGTTAACACCTTTTTTCTTTTTATTGGAGCTGCTGTGGCAGGGAAGACAGTGGTGAGGGGCTTCCTTTGAGTAAAAAGCAGGTAAATTCAGCCCCTGCTTGCTCCACTGTCTGCCCCTCCAGGGCCTCTGTGTCCTGATGCAGAGTCCAGCCTGTTCTCACCAGGCTCACATTCCTTATGCCAAGAGACCCACCAAAAAAGAAAGTCCCAAGAAACAGGAAGGAACGCCACCAGCAAGAGACCTCGCACTCACAGACCTCAGAGATATTCATGGCCTGAGGGGCACAAAGGAGAGTGTGTTGGGAGCGGATCCCCACTTAGAAAGAAGCAAGACAGTGCCCCAAGGCCTGGAAGATGTCAGCTGCCTCCTCTGTGCTGTGCTGTGGGGAAGGCCATCACCGTTTTAACGCCTCTTGGTGAGTTTTTCCAAGGAAATAAAGCACTTGAATTCTTAGTGTTTTGAATTACGGTGCACTTAATAAATATTAACTTCTTTTTGTTTTGTTTTAAGATGGAGTCTGACTGTGTCACCCAGGCTGGAGTGCAAAGGCAAAATCTCGGCTCACTGCTACCTCCGGCTCCCTGGTTCAAGAGATTCTTCTGCCTCAGCCTCCTGAGTAGCTGGGATTACAGCCACCTGCCATCACGCCAACCTAATTTTTCTACTTTTGTGGAGATGGGGTTTCACTATGTTGGCTAGGCTGGTATGAATTGCTGACATCAGGTGATCTGCCCTCCTTGGCCTCCCAAGTGCTGGGATTATGGGCTGAGCCACCGCACCTGGACAATATTAACTTTTTTCTTTCATTCTCCTGTACATTTCTAATTGGCAGTGAGAGTAGTGAATGTTCTGACAAAGAGTGATGAAAGGATTTGGGATAACCATCATTTTCCACATGGATTATGAAGATGGCTTTGCAGGACATGGGGCTCCCCCCTGTAATCTCAGCACTTTGGGAGCTCAAATTGGGAGGATGACTTGAGTACAGGCGTTCAAGACCAGCCTGGGCAACAGTGAGACCTCGTCTCTACAAAAGATAAACAAAATGAGCCAGGCATGGTGGCACACACCTGTATTTCCAGCAAATTGGGAGGCTGACATGGGAGGATCGCTTCAGCCTGAGAGGCCGAGCCTGCAGTGAGCTGAGATTGCACCACTGCACACCAGTCTTAGAAACAGAGTGAGGCCCTGTCTTTAAAAAGAAGAAGAAACCAAAAAAAAAAAAAAAAAAGAAAAAGAAAAAGAAAAGAAAAGATGGCTGTTCGTGTTTTATCCTGCACAGGCATTCTTTTTCTGATCTGCACTGCAGTTCTGAGCCAGGTATATTCTGCTGAGCTCATTTTCCAGCTGCCTTGCGTCTTGTTTATCTTTCTCAGCAGCACCCAGAATAGCAGGCGGCACGACCCAGGCACTCAGTGGAAGTTTTCTTGTTGTTGTTCTTGTTGTTGTTGTTTCTTGAGGTAGAGTTTCGCTCCTGTTGCCCACCCAGCCTGGGGTGCAATGGCTCTAGCTCAGCTCGCCGCAACCTCTGCTTCCTGGGTTCAAGTGATTATCCTGGAACCACGCCTGACTAACAGGAAGGGGGAAGCACTGGGCGTTGAGAGTGTGAAATGTACCAAAATCTTCTCTGTTTTTTCCCCAGAGTCTCCCCCTTCAGCGCCACCTGACAATCCTCAGCCCTGGACAATGTGAGATTTTTTTGACCGAGGATCACTGTGCTCCTTCTGGATCCACCAGAAAGTGCTGGTTAGCCTGATAGGCCCTGGTTTGACTTACATCTAGCAATACCTTCATCTGGTTTGCAGGAGTAGATAGGGGGTCACTTGGATGACAGGGACTCCAGTCCAGACCCCATTCTCCCTCATTCCCTCCTGCAAAGTTCAATCCTCACAGTCCTCTGAGGCTGTGGCAAGTGCAGAAACAGAACTGCACCTATCCAAAGTGCCTCCCTTCCCCTGGACTCATGCCAAGGCTTCCTCCCTCTGACGTGTCCCTTGTCTTTGCATCCAGGGTGGATGCTTGCCACTGACCCTCTCTCCCCAGGTTTCCCTGCTAGACTGACTTTCTGCCCCTGGGGTTGGGTGGGGCAGCCAATGGAACCTCATGTAGATCACGGCAAAATCAAAGGGACTTGGAAACTCACAGCCCCACATCCAGGCCCCAGTCTTTTCAGAGTCTCAGATCCAAGTTCCCAGTTTATCAGGGATGTGGCTCTGTGAAAGCCAGAGAACCCGGTCCCCAGGGCTGCTGCCATCTCTCTCCTCCTCATTTACTCTGGCCCCCATCAGCTCCTCTGGGCCACTCCCTTTCAGGAGTCCCCCTGGCTCCATCTGGCGGCAGTGAGTTCCCAGATCTCCCGGACCCCAGGCTGCTACAGGCACCTCCCTCAACATCCACTGTCTGCTCTCAGAGTGACCTTCTCCTCACATCTTTATTGGAGGAAAAAAGAGGGGCAGCCCCTGGTCTTGGGGAAGATAGTTATAAATGCAATCTGGAATAAAACCCCCTTGAGGACTAGAGGAGGCCAGCAGGGCCTGACCAGAGATTTTTGACTGTTAGAAATGCACAGAGGGCAAACACCACAGGAAAAGCGCTGACTCAGAAACAGACTCACTGCATTCCAGGTGCAGCCTCCTCAGCTCTAAGGCTGGGACAGCGGAGCCTGGGAAGGGATGGCCCCCACACTGGGACCATCCCAGACTCTGCCAACAGCGTGGCACTTCTAGGAGAACCAGAGGAGTCAGCTCTTCCTGTGCAAGGTAGACAAGATTCCCCTCCATTGGTCCCGGTTGCCTCTTTAGGTCCAGAGCAGCAGCTGAGGAGCTCCCTGCTTTATGCCTTGCTGTGGGCACTGAAATAGTTCAGTACAATTTGGGGAGAATGTATGAGTCACTGCTGATTCCAGGGAGAGTGTTTCTTAGCATTGTTTGTGGCCATACTCCTGGGTGCAGGAGAGATCGGCTGACATTTCCAGGAAGCAGAGGACTCAGCTTCTCTGACAGCTCAGGCTGGGGGAGGAAAATGGAAGTTCAGAAATACTTTAGAACCCCCGATGAAAAGCCTGGAGAAGCTTTGGAATCCCAGTAGAAATTCAGTGAGTGGAACTGAGGTTAAGCCATCCCTTCAGGTAGACTCAAAAGGCTGCACTGACCTGGACAGCAGAGGAGCACCTTCAGAAGCACAGGCAACCAGGACATGGTAGAAAGACCCCCCAAACTGCAGGATTCTCGCTGGGGTCCTGAGGATGGTGCAGGATTTCCCCAAGGGGTTCATTTCTCTCACAAATTCTGCAGATACACAGCTTCCACCATTCATGCTTCCAGATTGAAAAGTCTGCCTCTTTATGTCTGACCACACTGCTCCTCTCTGGGCTCTGCCCCAGCTCACACACTCACATTCACTCTTCCCAAGCTGGTATTCTGAGGGAAGCCCAACACGTTTGTGAGTAATGATGCCTCACCTTCAAGTAGGAGCCAAGACTGTGTCTGCTCTCTCTGCCCTCAAAGACACTGTGATGCTCTAAGAATCTGCATTATCTCTTTTGTAATTATGTTTTTTTAAAATTTTTAAACTCAATCTAGAAGGAAGTCTTTCAATCCTTTTGTCTAAATGCCCACAAAATACCTGCCATGTTTTATGTTGTCTAGCTTCCCTCCCAGGGTCCCATGAAAACACTCAGTCCTGTCCAGCCCAGCCCCCACCTCACTTTGTAATTTAGGCCTGATTTCTTTCAGTGAATCCTTGACCTTAACCTTGAGATAAATTACACCCTCAGTAGTTCCTGTCTTCCACCTGAATGGGCATATGATCTACCATGTTAGGTAGCACAAAACCCAGGTGACAAGTGGATACACCGAGATTTTTATTGTGTTTTTCAGGGCTGACATCACTGTCTTCTTAAAGTTGTTTTAACTCTAAAACATTTTGATGCTTTTGATGTGGCCAAAGGTTCTCTAATAAAGATACCACATATATATATATATTTTTTTTTCTAATGTCAGAAACAGATTAAACCCTTTCCTGTATCACTATGAAAGTCACATATTAGTCAAACTTTACCAGTGTTTATGGAATAAGTGAATAAATGAGTTTTAGACCTTCACCCTATTATTAATTCTTTCACTTTTATGAATCTATATCTAATTTAATCACTTAATAAGAAGAAAGTTGAAAACTCAATCAGGGTTAACTGGATGGAAGTTCAGGATCTAGTTGGATGTCATTTTCGGATTGGAGGTTGGTAATTGAGAAGGGGGTCGTGGTGAGAAAGGTCAATAAAAGCTCCTGAAGATGCACAGAAGAGACCCAAAGCCCTGGCTCCTGGAGCTACTGCTTGATTCTGGCAGAGGTCCCAGCACCCTGCAATGTGAGTCCAGATCTGGCCAATCACCACTTATTAGGACTGGGAATGTGCCCATTTGATCTGATCTTCTGTATAGCATGTCATACAAAAAAGTCTGGAAGACGCTAGCACATACACTGTGAAGGGAAGTCACAGATAAGGGGAAGATTATAGAAGACATTTGCTCTGTGTTTTTGGAATGTTTTGCATTGAGAATTCTGTCCAGAGAAGGGAAAAAGGATGAAAAACAAATGAAGCTCACCCACATGTACCTCTATGTACCTCTTACCGTGCTGGACTTTCTTTTGTTTTCTTTTCTTTTCTCTTTTTTTTTTTTCTGATATGGCATCTCGCTCTGTTGCCCAGGCTGGAGTGCAGTGGCACGATCTTCAATCACTGCAACCTCCACATCCTGGGTTCAAGCAATTCTCCTCCCTCAACCTCTCCAGTAGCTGGGACTAAGGTACATGCCGCCATGCCTAGTTAATTTTTTTTATTATACTTTAAGTTTTAGGGTACATGTGTACAATGTGCAGGTTACTTACATATGAATATATGTGCCATGTTGGTGTGCTGCACCTAGTAACTCGCCATTTAACATTAGGTATATCTCCAAATGATATCCCTACCCCCTCCCCCCACCCTGCAACAGGCCCCTGTGTGTGATGTTCCCCTTCCTGTGTCCCTGTGTTCTCATTGTTCAATTCCCACCTGTGAGTGAGAATATGCAGTGTTCGGTTTTATGTCCTTGCGATAGTTTGCTGAGAATGATGGTTTTCAGCTTCATCCATGTCCCTACAAAGGACATGAACTCATCTTTTTTATGGTTGCATAGTATTCCATGTTGTATATGTGCCACATTTTCTTAATCCAGTCTATCATTGTTGGACATTTGGGTTGGTTCTAAGTCTTTGCTATTGTGAATAGTGCCGCAATAAACATACTTGTGCATGTGTCTTTATAGCAGCATGATTTATAATCCTTTGGGTATATACCCAGTAACGGGATGGCTGGGTCAAATGGTATTTCTAGTTCTAGATCCCTGAGGAATTGCCACACTTACTTCCACAATGGTTGAACTAGTTTACAGTCCCACCAACTGTGTAAAAGTGTTCCTATTTCTCCACATCCTCTCCAGCACTTGTTGTTTCCTGACTTTTTAATGATCGCCATTCTAACTGGTGTGAGATGGTATCTCATTGTGATTTTGATTTGAATTTCTCTGATGGCCAGTGATGATGAGCATTTTTTCATGTGATGATGAGCATTTTTTCATGTATCTTTTGGCTGCATAAATGTCTTCTTTTGAGAAGTGTCTGTTCATATCCTTCACCTGCTTTTGGATGGGGTTGTTTTTTTTTTTTTTTTGTAAATTTGTTGGAGTTCATTATAGATTCTGGATACTAGCCCTTTGTCAGATGAGTAGATTGCAAAAATTTTCTCCCATTCTGTAGGTTGCCTGTTCACTCTGATGGTAGTTTCTTTTTCTGTGCAGAAGCACTTTAGTTTAATTAGATCCCATTTGTCAATTTTGGCTTTTATTGCCATGGCTTTTGGTGTTTTAGACATAAAGTCCGTGCCCATGCCTATGTCCTGAATGGTATTGCCTAGGATTTCTTCTAGGGTTTTTATGTTTTTAGGTCTAATGTTTAAGTCTTTAATCCATCTTGAATTAATTTTTGCATAAGGTGTAAGGAAGGGATCCAGTTTCAGCTTTCTACATATGGCTAGCCAGTTTTCCCAGCACCATTTATTAAATAGGGAATCGTTTCCCCATTGCTTGTTTTTGTCGGGTTTGTCAAAGATCAGATGGTTGTAGATATGTGGCATTATTTCTGAGGGCTCTGTTCTGTTCCATTGGTCTATATCTCTGTTTTGGTACCAGTACCATGCTGTTTTGGTTACTGTAGCCTTGTAGTATAGTTTGAAGTCAGGTAGCATGATGCCTCCAGCTTTATTCTTTTGGCTTAGGATTGACTTGGCTATATGGGCTCTTTTTTGGTTCCATATGAACTTTAAAGTAGTTTTTTCCAATTCTGTGAGGAAAGTCCTTGGTAGCTTGATGGGGATGGCATTGAATCTTTAAATTTCCTTGGGCAGTATGGCCATTTTCACGATATTGATTCTTCCTACCCATGAGCGTGGAATGTTCTTCCATTTGTTTGTATCCTCTTTTATTTCATTGAGCAGTGGTTTGTAGTTCTCCTTGAAGAGGTCCTTCACATCCCTTGTAAGTTGGATTCCTAGGTATTTTATTCTCTTCGAAGCTATTGTGAATGGGAGTTCACTCATGATTTGGCTCTCTGTTTATCTATTATTGGTGTATAAGAATGCTTGTGACTTTGCACATTGATTTTGTATCCTGAGACTTTGCTGAAGTTGCCTATCAGCTTAAGGAGATTTTGGGCTGAGACGACGGGATTTTCTAGATATACAATCATGTCATCTGCAAAGAGGGACAATTTGACTTCTTCTTTTCCTAATTGAATATCCTTTATTTCCTTCTCCTGCCTGATTGCCCTGGCCAGAACTTTCAACACTTTGTTGAATAGGAGTGGTGAGAGAGGGCATCCCTGTCTTGTGCCAGTTTTCAAAGGGAATGCTTCCCATTTTTGTCCATTCAGTATGATATTGGCTGTGGGTTTTTCATAGATGGCTCTTATTATCTTGAGATATGTCCCATCAATACCTAAGTTACTGAGAGTTTTTAGCATGAAGGATTTTGAATTTTGTCGAATGTCTTTTCTGCATCTATTGAGATAATCATATGGTTTTTGTTGTTGATTCTATTTACATGCTGGATTCTGTTTATTGATTTTCACATGCTGAACCAGACTTGCATCCCAGGGATGAAGCCCACTTGATCATGGTGGATAAGCTTGTTGATGTGCTGCTGGATTCAGTTTGCCAGTATTTTATTGAGGATTTTTGCATCGATGTTCATCAGGGATATTGGTCTAAAATTCTCTTTTTTTGTTGTGTCTCTGCCAGGCTTTGGTATCAGGATGATGCTGGCCTCATAAAATGAGTTAGGGAGTATTCCCTCTTTTTCTATTGATTGGAATAGTTTCAGAAGGAATGGTACCAGCTCCTCCTTGTACCTCTGGTAGAATTCGACTGTGAATCCATCTGGTCCTGGACTTTTTTTGGTTGGTAAGCTATTAATTATTGCCTCAATTTCAGAGCCTGTTATGGATCTATTCAGGGATTCACCTTCTTCCTGGTTTAGTCATGGGAGGGTGTATGTGTCGAGGAATTAATCCATTTCTTCTAGATTTTCTAGTTTATTTGCATAGAGGTGTTTATAGTATTCTCTGATGGTAGTTTGTATTTCTGTGGGATCCGTGGTGATATGCCCTTTATCATTTTTTATTGCATCTATTTGATTCTTCTCTCTTTTCTTCTTTATTAGTCTTGCTAGCAGTCTATCAATTCTGTTGATCATTTCAAAAAACCAACTCCTGGATTCATTGATTTTTTGAAGGGTTTTTTGTGTCTCTATTTCCTTCAGGTCTGCTCTGATCTTAGCTATTTCTTGCTTTCTACTAGCTTTTGAATATGTTTGCTCTTGCTTCTCTAGTTCTTTTAATTGTGATGTTAGGTTGTCCATTTTAGATCTTTCCTGCTTTCTCTTGTGGGCATTTAGTGCTATAAATTTCCCTCTACACACTGCTTTGAATGTGTCCCAGAGATTCTGGTATGTTGTGTCTTTTTTCTCATTGGTTTCAAAGAATGTCTTTATTTCTGTCTTCATTTCGTTATGTACCCAGTAGTCATTCAGGAGCAGGTTGTTCAATTTCCAAGTAGTTGAGCAGTTTTGAGTGAGTCTCTTTTATTATTATTATTATGCTTTAAGTTTTAGGGTACATGTGAACAACGTGCAGGTTTGTTACATATGTATACATGTGCCATGTTGATGTGCTGCACCCATTAAATCGTCATTTAGCCTTAGGTATACCTCCTAATGGTATCCTATGCAGCCATAAAAAATGATGAGTTCATGTCCTTTGTAGGGACATGGATGAAGCTGGAAACCATCATTCTCAGCAAACTATCACAAGCACAAAAAACCAAACACTGCATGTTCTCACTCATAGCTGGGAATTGAACAATGAGAACACATGGACACAGGAAAGGGAACATCACACACTGAGTGAGTTTCTTAATCCTGAGTTCTAGTTTGATTGCACTGTGGCCTGAGAGACAGTTTGTTATAATTTCTGTTCTCTTACATTTGCTGAGGAGTGCTTTGCTTCCAACTATGTGGTCAATTTTTGGAATAAGTGCAGTGTGGTGCTGAGAAGAATGTATATTCTGTTGATTTTGGATGGTGAGTTCTGTAGATGTCTATTAGGTCCACTTGGTGCAGAGCTGAGTTCAATTCTTGTATATCCTTGTTAACTTTCTGTCTCATTGATGTGTCTAATGTTGACAGTGGGGTGTTGAAGTCTCCCATTATTATTGTGTGGGAGTCTAAGTCTCTTTGTCTTAGGTCTCTAAGGACTTGCTTTATGAATCTGGGTGCATCTATATTTAGGATAGTTAGCTCTTCTTGTTGAATTGATCCCTTTACCATGATGTAATGGCCTTCTTTGTCTCTTTTGATCTTTGTTGGTTTAAAGTCTGTTTTATCCAAGACTAGGATTGCAACTCCTGCCTTTTTGTGTTTTCCATTTTCTTGGTAGATCTTCCTCCATCCCTTTATTTTGAGCCTATGTGTGTCTCTGCACGTCAGATTGGTTTCCTGAATACAGCACACTGATGGGTCTTGACTCTTTATCCAATTTGCCAGTCTGTGTCTTTTAATTGGAGCATTTAGCCCATTTACATTTTAGGTTAATATTGTTATGTGTGAATTTGATCCTGTCATTATGATGTTAGCTGGTTATTTTGCTCATTAGTTGATGCAGTTTCTTCCTAGCCTCGACGGTCTTTACAATTTGGCATGTTTTTGAAGTGGCTGGTACCAGTTGTTCCTTTCCATGTTCAGTGCTTCCTTCAGGAGCTCTTGTAGGGCAGGCCTGGTGGTGACAAAATCTCTCAGCATTTGCTTGTCTGTAAAGGAATTTATTTCTCCTTCACTTATGAAGCTTAGTTTGGTTGGATATGAAATTATGGGTTGAAAATTATTTTCTTTAAGAATGTTGAATATTGGCCTCCACTCTCTTCTGGCTTGTAAAGTTTCTGCCGAGAGATCCGCTGTTAGTCTGATGGGCTTCCCTTTGTGGGTAACCCAACCTTTCTCTCTGGCTGCCCTTAACATTTTTTCCTTCATTTCAACTTTGGTGAATCTGACAATTATGTGTCTTGGAGTTGCTCTTCTCAAGGAGTATCTTTGTGGCATTCTGTGTATTTCCTGAATTTAAATGTTGGCCTGCCTTGCTAGATTGGGAAAGTTCTGCTGGATAATATCCTGAAGAGTGTTTTCCAGCTTGGTTCCGTTCTCCCCATCACTTTCAGGTACACCAGTCAGATATAGATTTGGTCTTTTCACATAGTCCCATATTTCTTGGAGGCTTTGTTCACTTCCTTTTATTCTTTTTTCTCTGAACTTCTCTTCTCACTTCATTTCATTCATTTGATCTTCCATCACTAATACCCTTTCTTCCAGTTGATTGAATCAGCTACTGAGGCTTGTACATTTGTCACATAGTTCTCGTGCCATGGTTTTCAACTCCATCAGGTCCTTCAAGGAATTCTCTGCATTGGTTATTTTAGTTAGCCATTCTTCTAATTTTTTTTTCAAGGTTTTTGACTTCTTTGCCATGGGTTCGAACTTCCTCCTTTAGCTCAGAGTAGTTTGATTATCTGAAGCCTTCTTCTCTCAACTCATCAAAGTCCTTCTCCATCCAGCTTTGTTCCATTGCTGGTGAGGAGCTGCGTTCCTTTGGAGGAGGAGAGGCACTCTGATTTTTAGAGTTTCCCATTTTTCTGCTCTGTTTTTTCCCCATCTTTGTGGTTTTATCTACCTTTGGTCTTTGATGATGCTGACGTACAGATGGGGTTTTGGTGTGGATGTCCTTTCTGCTTGTTAGTTTTCCTTCTAACAGTCAGGACCCTCAGCTGCAGGTCTGTTGGAGTTTGCTGGAGGTTCACTCCAGAACCTGTTTGCCTGGGTATCAGCAGAAGAGGCTGCAGAACAGCGAATATTGGTGAACAGCAAATATTGCTGCCTGATCGTTCCTCTGGAAATTTTGTCTCAGAGGAGTACCTGGCCATGTGAGGTGTCAGTCTGCCCCTACTGGGGTGTGCCTCCCAGTTAGGCTACTCGGGGGTCAGGGACCCACTTGAGGAGGCAGTCTGTCCATTCTCAGATCTCCAGCTGCATGCTGGGAGAACCACTACTCTCTTCAAAGCTGTCAGACAGGGACATTTAAGTCTGCAGAGGATTCTGCTGCCTTTTGTTTGGCAGTGCCCGGCCCCCAGAAGTGGAGTCTACAGAGGCAGGCAGGCCTCCTTGAGCTGCAGTGGGCTCCACCCAGTTCCAGCCTCCTGGCTGCTTTGTCTACCTACTCAAGCCTCGGCAATGGCAGGCGCCCCTCACCCAGCCTTGCTGCTGCCTTGCAGTTTGATCTCAGATTGCTGTGCTAGCAATAAGTGAGGCTCCATGGGCATAGGACCCTCTGAGCCATGCATGGGATAAAATCTCCTGGTGTGCCATTTGCTAAGACCATTGGAAAAGTGCAGTATTAGGGTGGGAGTGACCCGAATTTCCAGGTGCCGTCTGTCACCGCTTTCTTTGACTAAGAAAGGGAATTCCCTGACCCCTTGCCCTTCCCAGGAGAGGCAATGCCTTGCCCTGCTTTGGCTCACGCTCGGTGCACTGCACCCACTGTCCTGCACCCACTTTCTGACACTCTCCATTGAGATGAACCTGGTACCTCAGTTGGAAATGCAGAAATCACCCGTCTTCTGCACTGTTCATGCTGGGAGCTGTAGACTGGAGCTGTTCCTATTCGGCCATCTTGGCTCAACCCCCTAGTTAATTTTTGTGTCTTTAATAGAGAAAGGGTTTCATCATGTTGGCCAGACTGGTCTCGAACTCCTGACTGAAGTGATCCACCCACCTTAGTCTCTGAAAGTGCTGGGATTACAGATGTGAGCCACTGTGCCTGGTCAATTGCTGGACTTTCATGATACACATGGAGTATCCACAGTATCACAAGGGCCATTTTTTCCATAATCCAATTTATTTATATTATTGGTAGTGAGCTAATGTTGATGTCGCCAAGGTAGCAGTTTAGTGACTATACCAATGATAAACGTTTCCATGCATCACGTGGTCAACAGCATTTGCTACCAAGTGCCACGTTCCATGCTCAGCAGTGGGAACACAGGATGATGGAGACAAAGTTCCTGACCTTTAGCAGCAATATCGAACAAGTGAGATTGTCAAGAAGGAAGAAATCATTGTAAAACATACCATACCCCTACAATTCCGTAATCATGCTCCTGGATATTTAATGAAATGAGTAAACGCACACCTGGATGTTTACAGCAGCTTATTCATAATCGCCAAAACCTGGAAGCTAGCAAGTTGGCCTTCAGTCGGTGACTGGATAAGCAAACTGATCCATCCAGTCAGTGAATTATTATGAAGCCTTAAAAAGACATGAAAGATTCCTAAATGCATGTTATTGTACAAGTGAAAGAAGGCAACCTGAAAAGATTCATCCTGTCAGACATTTGCCTTTTTCTATGGAGATAGTAGAAAGCCCAGTGGTTGTGAGGGGTTGGGAGTACAATGGGATGAATGGGAAGAGGACAGAGGACTTTTACGGAAAGAAAACTACTCTCCATGATGCTCTAATGGTGGATACATGTCATTATCCCTTTGTTAAAATCCATAGAATGTACAAAACCAGCAATGATCCCTCATGTGAACTATGGACATTGGGTGATAATGATGTGTCCCTGTGGCTCATTGGTTGTGACGAATGCTCTGTGCTGGTGTGGGTGCTGATCCTGTGGGGGTGCTGTGTATTGAAGGGGGAAGAAGGTAGATGAGAACTCTGCAGTTTCTGCTTAGTTTTTCTGTGAATCTAAAGCTGCTATAAAGAAGAAAAAAGGCTGGGCGTGGTGGCTCACGTCTATAGTCGTAGCATTTTGGGAAGCCGAGGCGGGTGGATCACCTGAGGTCAGGGGTTCGAGATCAGCCTGACTAAAATGACAAACCCTGTCTCTACTAAAAAATAATAATAATTATAATACAAAAATTATCCAGGTGTGGTGGTGCATGCCTGTAATCCCAGCTACTCTGGAGGCTGAAGCAGGAGAATTGCTCGAACCCTGGAGGCAGAGGTTGCAGTGAACTGAGATCGTACCACTGCACTCCAGCCTGGGTGAAAGAGTGAGACTCCATCTCCAAAATAAATAAATAAATAAACTCAAGGCTGGGTGCGGTGGCTCATGCCTATAAGGGCTCACTCCCAGCAATTTAGGAGGCCGAGGCAGGTGGATTGCTTGAGCCCAGAATTTCAAGACCAGTTTGGGCAACATGGTGAAACCTGGTCTTCACTAAGAATACAAAAATAAGCCAGGCATGATGGTGCATGCCTGTCGTTCCAGCTACCAGGGGGACTGAGGCAGGGAGATCACCTGAGCCTAGGAGGTCAAGGCTGCAGTGAGCCGTGATCATGCCACTGCACTCCTATCTGGACGACAGAGTGAGACCTTGTCTCAAAATAAAATAAAATGAAATAAACTCAAGATTTTTAAAAACCGTAATGTTTCCTTTCAAAGCTAAAATTGTATTGTTCTAAATACATTTTAAAGAAGAAATGATTATTGTTCAGTGTCTTTAAAATTAGTTTTCAAAATCTCATTTGTTTTGACATTTCAAACCAAGTTAAGTATTCTTTTTCTCACCCTCCTTGGGACGGAGTCTTCCTCTTTCACCCAGGCTGGAGTGCAGTGGTGCATTCTCAGCTCACTGCAACCTTTGCCTCGCAGGTTCAAGCGATTCTCTTGCCTCAGCCTCCTGACTATCTGGGATTACAGGCGCCTGTCACCATGCCAGGCTAATTTTTTGTATTTTTCGTAGAGACGGGGTTTCATCATGTTGGCCAGGCTGGTCTGGAACTCCTGACCTCGTGATCTACCCACGTCGGCCTCCCAAAGTGCCAGGAATACAGGCATGAACCACCACACCTGGCCATTAACCATTCTTAAAATATCACGTTGCATTCTTTAAAAGTTCTAATCTTTCATATACGTAAATTACAACACAAATATTTATACTCTAATAGTATTCACACTATAGTAAATTTTTTTTCATGCTCTGTCGCCCAGGCTGGAGTGCAGTGGTGCGATATCGTCTCATTGCAACCCTCACCTCCCGGGTTCAAGTGATTGTCCTGCCTCAGCCTCCTGAATACCTGGGATTACAGGCGAATGCCACCACTCCCAGCAAATTTTGTGTATTTTTAGTAGAGACGGGGTTTCACCATGTTGGCAAGGCTGGTCTCAAAATCCCGAGGCTGCCTTGGCCTCCCAAAGTGCTGGGATTAGAGGTGTGAGACACCATGCCCGGCCATAATAATAAATTTTATTTTATCTTTTTTTTGAGACGGAGTTTTGCTACTGTTGCCCAGGCTGGAGTGCAATGGCTCAGTCTGAGCTCACCGGAACCTCCACCTCCCAGGTTCAAACAATTCTCCCGCCTCAGCCTATCAAGTAGCTGCAATTACAGACGTGCGCCACCACACCTGGCTATTTTTTGAATTTTAAGTAGAGAAGGGGTTTCTTCATGTTGGTCAGGCTGGTCTCAAACTCCCGACCTCAGGTGATCCACCTGCCTCAGCCTCCCAAAGTGCTGGAATTACAGGCATGAGCCACTGCACCTGGCTCATAATAGTAAATTTTTAAAAACACCATAAAATATAATCCTTGCAACACTCAATTATACCATCTGGTTGGATCTATCAGCAGATGGCTCCCGAGACTTACGGATTGGAAATTTTGATCTTATTATGAATGAATCCAGTCCAGAAATGCCCACCCTGCCCCCTGCTGGCTCCTGGGGCTCTGCTCTTTGGGGGAATCATGATGAAATTGTGGCAGAGAGTAGAAGTTGAGCCCCATTACATGCCCTGAGTTCTTGTTGCCTCTCTATTATCAGGAAAAGGAGGTGAGATTGAAAGATGAAAAATGCTGGGACTTCTGCTGAGAAGAGAAAAAAGAACAAGATGTATTGATCTTACTGTATGCCAGACCCCATGCCAAGCCCTAAACATGAACCATCTCATTGGATCCTACCAAGGTCCTATAAGCTGTTGGACATCATCATCCTCATTTTACAGGAAGCTGAGGCTCTTGGCTAACATCCCTGACAGCAACACCAGCCCCTGAGTACTCAGCAGGATCCTTCACTTGGGTGCCCATTATGCAGGCTTCCTCAGCACAGGGAAGGTCACTCATCACCCTCAGGCACTTGATCGTTATCCACCCTTTGATGATGTCAGATTCCAGAACACGCTGCACTAGTCTCTTCCTTGATAGGGAGAGAGGGGAGGTGTTATGAGAAAATCTCTCATCAATCTGACCTAGCTCCCCAAAAAGATGTAACTTTTAAAATGTCAGATGGAAATATTTAAAAAGTGTTACATGCCTGTATAGTTGTAGTATTTTACTTAAAGGGAATGTGGCTGTCTTTACTGGCTACAACCAGTTTAAGAAGGGCTGCTGGTCATCAGGGGAACAAGCAAGGGTTGATGCTGCCCAGAGTCTCCAGCCAATACACAATATGGACATCCCCTTCCAGGGCAGCGGGAAGAGAGTGGCTCCTTGTGCAGTGAAGCTGACGTCCACCAACTAAGGCTTCTGGAAGCATGTGGAGACTCACAAGGAGTGGGCAGGGTCTCAGCATCTGGCTAGCGGTGAAAGACCCTGAGAAGAAGGTGCTTTCCGTGTGGATTGGCTCACTGTTCTTGCCCAGTAATGTTCCAGGCCTTTGGTGTCCACCTAGTGTGTATTAACCCACTGAACAGCCACAGCAACTAACAAGGAGTTAACAGACATCTAAAGAAGTGAAGAACTGGAGGAGGCCAAGCCAAGCGTGGTGGTCCACGCCTATACTCCCTGCATTTTGGGAGGCCAAGGCAGGAGAATCACAAGCTCAGGAGTTCCAGATCAGCCTGGGGAAGACAGCGAGGCCTTGTCTCTACTAAAAAAATGTATCCAGGTGTGGTGGCTCACACAGCTGTAGTCCTAGCTCCTCAGGAGGCTGAGGTTGGAAGATCGCTTGAACCCAGGAAATTGAGGCTGCAGTGAGGTATGATTGTGCCACTGCACTGTAGCCTGAGTGACAGGAGACCTTTAAAAAACAAAAACAAAAACAAAAGCCTGACACAGTGGCTCACACCTGTAATCCCAGCATTTTGGTAGGCCTACTAGCATGAATCACCCAAAGTCAGGAGTTTGAGACCAGCCTGGCCAACATAGTGAGGAAACCCTGTCTCTACTAAACATACAAAAATTAGCTGGGCATGGTGGTGCATGCTTGTAATCCCAGCTACTTGGGAGGCTGAGGCAGGAGAATCATTTAAACCCCAGGTGGAGGTTGCAGTCAGCTGAGATGGCACCATTGCACTCTAAACTCCAGCCTGGGCAACAAGAGTGAAACTCTGTCTGAAATAAAAGAATGGGAGGAAACTGGTTACAATAACCAAATTTCATTTAAATGCCTTGATTTTTTTGGGCTGCATCTTATTGATTGGACAACTCAGTCAGTGCCTTTTGTTTTTTCCATCAATAACTGAAGATTCCTGAGGCTTAAACTGGAAAACAGGTTACTTAATAATAGACGGCACCAGACAGATTCTGCTCAGTTTTCCTTTATTTCTGATTGTTTCTTTACAACCATCCATGCAAGAGTAACTCCCTCATGTATTCTCAAGCCTGAATTCCACTCTAGACATTCAGATTCCCATTTTTGACTCTACAGGATACAGTTTCCCAAAGTCCCATCGAATCCATGGCAACATTTCCCCCAAGTCCTGCCCCTGCTTGATCACCTTTCCTTTCCCACTTTCAGAGCCCATGTGTGAAACGATGGGTTCTGTGCTCCCTTTAGGATGTACCTAAGACCTAGATTTTAGTTTCCAAGTGTCCAGAAGAGAGCGTTTGACATATCCATCCAAATAGGCAGGCATTCAACAGCAGTCTTGATCTGCCTCCAGGTCATAAAATGACCTGTCGCCACGGTCAGGGCAGTTGTCAGTACAGAACAAGATCCTCTTGGGGTGCCTGAAGTCCCTCACTCTCTTCAACAGCTCAGCCCTAATTTGAGCAAATCTGCTCCAGCAGAGAGTACCATCAGCACCATAACTTTCCCGCGGGGCAGGATACAGCTCCAGGCATAAGTTTTTGAGTATGATTGTGTGGCTCAGCAGGTTCTCCAGGGTGGCCATGGAGATGGGATTTCCACAGAAGCTGAAGGTGTTGAGCTCAAAGCAGCGGCTCAGGGCAGGCAGGATGGCGTTGACTTGGGAGTCTACGATGCCACAGTCATCTAAATCCAGGTACTCAAGGGTGGCTGCAACTTTTTCTAGGAGAATTTGGAGAGGCACAAGACTGAAATTGGTCAGTCTGATGCCACTCAGGTCCAGGGTCTTTAGTTGACTGATACTCGGGCACTGGGATAGATGCTTCAAGTCTGATTCCAAAAGCACACAGTTAGTTATTGCGAGGACCTTTAACGAGGTCTTCAGACAGCTGGGGAGAGAGAGCAAGAAGTTAATTCTCGGGAATCATAGGGGTGAGTGGAGGGTGGTGGGGAATGGCTTCAAGGTAATGGATGGAGACCATTTTGCCCAAGTCCAGGATCATTCTCATGGCCTGATGGTCAACACTTAGGATGATGTGTGATGAAGAGCTTTGCCACCGAGGTCAATTCCACTTTAGACCCGGCCCAGTAACTCACACCTGTAATCCCAGAACTTTGGGAGGCTGAGACTGGTGGATTCCTTGAGATCAGGAGTTTGAGACCAGCCTGGTGAACATGGCAAAACCTCCTCTCTACTAAAAATCCAAAAATTAGCCAGGTGTGGTGGCGGGAGCCTGCAATTCCAGCTACTTGGGAAGCTGAGGGAGGAGAATCGCTTGAACCCAGGAGGTGTAGGTTGCAGTGAGCAGAGATCATGCCACTACACTCCAGCCTGGGTGACAGAGCGGGACTCTATTAAAAAAAAAAAGGAGAAAAAATAATTCCATTTGAGGCTGAGTCATTTCACCATCATTTATAGGAATGGATCAAGTTCACAGAATCCCTAAAGCTCCCTTTCCTCATCTGTCAGGCAGAAAACCACATCCCTGGGCCACAGGAGCCCAGTGGAGATGCAGGCATAAAGGACAAACCCAGACAGGATCCTGCAACATCAGCTGGGGTGGGCGGGCTGCAGGCATCCCTGACACGCCTGTATCATCAGCAAACCATCTATCACTTTCACCATTCTTTGTGCCTGCTCCCTGACCCTCTGTTTCAGAATCATACATTTCCTAGGTAATTAATTTACCTGGAGCTCAAAAGAAACTTTTACAACAGGGAATTAGAGATGGGATCATTCATGTTCACCAAACTGTGGGGCACAAAGCTGATTTTCTGACATGCGCAGGTTTGCTGAGCATTCCCCTCTTCAGTGCCCACTTCACTTCCCTACTTCACATCATCTTCTTAAAAATTATCTTGTTGGCTGGGCGTGGTAGCTCTCGCCTATAATCCCAGCACTTTGGGAGTTCAAGATGGGTGGATCACTTGAAATCAGTAGTTGGAGAATAGCCTGGCCAACATGGTGAAACCCTGTCTCTACTTAAAATATAAAAATTAGCCAGGTGTGGTGGCCCACACCGGTAATCCCAGGTACTCAGGAGGCTGAGGCAGGAGAATCGCTTGAACCTGGGAGGCAGAAGTTGCTGCGAGCTGAGATGTCACAACTGCACTCTAGCCTGGACCATCAAAGTGAAAATCCATCTCAGAAAAAAAAAGTTATCTTGTTTGTTTTTACTTTTATTTATTCATTTCTGACAGGGGTCTTGGTATGTTACCCAGACTGGTCTTAAACTCCTGGGCTCAAGCTATCCTCTTGCCTCAGACTCCCAAAGTGCTAGGATTACAGGCATGAGCCACCGCCCCTGGCCAATTTTCCTCATCTTAACTTAGACACACGTCCTCAGGAAGAATTCAGAAAGGCACCCTCACTAGATCTGAACCCCCCAGTAGCTAGCTTCCTAGCATGGCAGCCTCCCTATAGCATCTCCCCTAGCTGATCCCTCTGCCTCTATTGGGAGGGTTGCGTGATACCCATTTCAGGACAGGGCCGCCAACAGGACAATGCATGGACATTCTAGTATCCCATTCACTGTTTCATCCTCATAGGCTGGCTCACAGTAGATGCCCACTAGTGTTTAGTGTAACAGGCTCTGCTGTGGTCTGCAGAGAAAGCTCACCACTCTCCCTCACCTAAGCAGCTGGTCCAGGTGGCCTTCGAGGAAAGAAACAGAGTTCATATAAAGCTTTTGGAGGCAGCGCAGCTTGAGGAACTGAGTGGTGAACTGGGTAACAATCTTCTTCTTCTGCTCTGGGGAAACGTAGCGAGAGACATCCATGTGGGAGAGAACGAGCTTCTGAAGATTCCTCATGTGGCCCAGGTATGGGGTAAACTGTGTCAGGATGGGCAGTATCCACTTGCAATTCACTTCCACCTCCTGGATACAGTCTAGGTTCACCATTTTCAGGATGCTTCTGATATTGCGGAAGGGCATTCCCAAAATTTTCAGCTTCTTACAGCACAGGTGCAGTAAATCTCTCCTCTGCTTGACCCATAGAAGGAGGCAGGTGAGGTATTCATCCAGAGTCCTGTTCTTGAGCCAAAGTTCTACGAACACAGTCAAGGGCTGCCGTCCTCTCATCCTTGGACAGTCCTGCACTGGTTTTTTGTTCCTCTTGGCATTGAGGAAGCACCCATGGGCCATAGCTTCAGACCAAACCATCCAGAAGTTCTCACAGACATCCTGTAAATCCAGCACTTGAAGTTTCCACCTCCTGTGGGAAAATAGAGGTGAGACTGAGAATTTCAGAACTCATTTCTGAACTTAAACTCCACATCCTGGATAGTAGCTCCTCCCCTCCCTGCTTCTTGTCCCTCTCTGACTTTTCTTCACCCTGTTTTCCCCTTGGATCCTGCCCACTTCCACATTTTTTTTTTTTGAGACCAAGTCTCCCTCTGTCACCCAGGCTGGAGTGCAGTGGTGTGAGGTCACCTCACTGCAACCTCTGCTTCCCGGGTTCAAATGATTCTCCTGCCTCAATCTCACAAGTAGCTGGGATTACAGGAACCCACCACCATGCCCAGCTAATTTTAGTATTTTTAGTAGAGTTGGGGTTTACCATGTTGGACAGGCTGGCCTCCAACTCTTGACCTCAGCCTCCCAATGTGCTGGGATTACATTGTGAGCCACCGTGCCTGGCCCAGTTCTCACTTTTCATGGTGCCTTTCAGTGCCATTAGAGGAGAGGTTCCTGTTAACTCCATGGACCTTGTGTGGTGAGCAGTGCTTTCCCTGAGGAGCTGGTGAATGGCCAAGTCCTCTCAGCTTCCTCACCACCACTATCCCCCCTTTGGGCCTCCTCACTTCTCATGACCCAGCTGTTCCTTCTGTTGGACACCTGGGCCCTCCCCACCAGCCCACCTGGGCCACCTCACCTGGGACGAACCCCTTGGGTAAGCAGTGCATCAAGCCCATCGAGCACGGCTTGGAAGGCCTCCAGACAAGGCATCTTTATCAGAGGCCTCAGAGGGAGGCGGCGGAAGGGCCAGGCCTGCACCATCAGCTTCAGGGCCTCACAGCGTCTCCTGCTGAAGGCCTCCATGAACAGTGGGGGGAAAAGTTCTGTGGGCAGCTCCTCCAGGGTGGAGATGGCCAAGGCTTGATCTCTCAGCAGGTTCCGCCCCGCAAGCTCCAGGAGTCTGGGGGCAGTCCGGATGCTCATCTTCATGAATCTGCAGGGAAAACTTCCAGAGGACAAACCCAGAGAAAAGGCATCACTCTCAGGCCAAGCCCATGCAATCTCATCTTCTCCCAGGGCCAAAGTCACTGCTCTGGCAATGGTGAAAGAGCCCTCAGTTTACTCCAATTCTGCTCTGTACTCAGTGGCCATTAAGCCAGCATTCTGCCTCTGCTGCATCAGCATGAGCGTCTCCGAAGCAGTGAGGAAGCAGGGCCACCACTAGCCCTTCCTTTCTATCCAGTGTTCCATCCAGTGACTAGTGAGTGTGGAGGAACATGAAAGCGAACCCCTCCTACCATTGGGGGAAATTACTAATTCCTTAAGTTTCTAAAACAATGGGAATGGGAGTGTCACAAGCCTACATGCCCACATTTTCAGTTCCTACAAATAAGCTTGTTGGGAACATTCATGGGGCATCCCTAGAGCAGGTTCTATTTGTTTTCTTTTCATTATTTAAGCTTGCTTTCTCTTTCTCTCTCTTTCTTCTTTCCTTCTTTCCCTCTCTCCCTCCCTTCTTTCTTTCTTTCCCCCTCTCTCTCCCTTCTTTCTTTCTTGTCTTCTTTCCCTGTATCCCTTCTCTCATTCTCTCTCTCTTTCTCTCTCTCCCTCTCTCACTCTCTTTCTGACAGGGTCTTGCTCTGTCACCCAGCCTGGAGTGTAGTGGTGGGATCTCAGCTCAGTGCAGCCTTGACTTCCCAGCTCAAAGGATTCTTCCTCCTCAGCCTCTCAAGTAGCTGGGACCACAGTTATGCATCACCACACCCAACTCATCTTTTATTTTCTGACTTTTTGTAAAGACAGTGGATTTCGCTATGTTTTCCAAGCTGGTCTTCAACTCCTAGTCTCAAGCAATCTACCCCTCTTGGCCTCCCAAGATACTGGGATTATAGGTGTGAGCCTCTGCCCCAGCCTCATTATTGAAAATTTCAGTGAGATGCAGTGGTCTCCGCCTGTAGTCCAAGCTAATAGGGAGGCTGAGGTAGGAGGATCGCTTGAACCCAGGAGGCAGAAGTTGCAGTGAGCTGACATTATACCACTCCACTCCAGCCTGGGAAATAGGCTAGATTGAACAGAGAGACAGAGAGAGCTACATTTGATTAGAATTCTTAATCTCTACCCAGTTAATCCTGTTTGGATTTTTGACTTTCTTAAATATTAGCTGATCGAATTAGATATTCATCCATCAAAATGAAAGATTTAGGGATAGGGTGAAAGTCCAGGACTCATTCACTGATTCCCTTCACAAACATGGAGTTTTACTAATATGTGTCCTTCAAAGTCCTGAGTGTGAGATAGGAAAGGGTTGAACCTCTTGCTGATATTAGACAGAAAGAAAGAAAACTTGAAAGTATCTTTGCTGAGGGATCCTTGGCCACGTCAAATTTATCAAAATATTTCAGAGTTAAAACAGTTTTCAAAGACAGAGATGACAGTCCCTAAGAAAACACAGTAGAAATCTTCATATATCCAAAGATCACCTAGGTGGCGAAATTCTTTTCGGTGTTGAGGGAGCTGAATCTCACTTCATCGGCCAGGCTAGAGTGCAGTGGTGTCATCTCGGCTCACTGTTACCTCAGCCTCCAAGATTCAAGCAATTCTCATGCTTCAGCCTTCCACGTAGCTGGGACTACAGGCATGCACCCCCCACAGCCATGTCTCCATTTGGGTGGAAGAGGATGTGATTGGTTTAAAATTAAGGTCAAAGATCCTTTTTGATTGATTTTGTTTTTGTTTTTTGGACAGGGTGTCTCTCTTTTGCCCAGGCTGGAGTACAGCAGTGGTATGAGCATGGCTCACTGCAGCCTCAATCTTCTGGGCTCAAGTGATTCTCCCACACCAGCCACCCAAATAGCTGGGACTACAGATGCATGTCACCATGCTCGGCTAATTAAAAAAAAAAAAAAGTAGAGGCAAAGCACCAGTGACTCACAGCTGTAATCCCAGCACTTTGGGAGGCCAAGGCAGGTGGATCACTTGAGGTGAGGTGTTCAAGACCAACCTGGCCAGCATGGTGAAACGCCACCTCTACTAAAAATACAAAACTTAGCCAGGCATGGTTTCAGATGTCTGTGACACCAGCTTCTGAGGATGGAGACTGAGGCATGAGAATTGCTTGAACCCGGGAGGTAAAGGTTGCAGTGAGTTGAGATCGTGCCACTGCACTCCAGTCTGGGCAACACAGTGAGACTCCATCCCCACCCTCAAAAAAAAAAAAAACACTGTGTAGAGGAGGGTTTTTGTCATGTTGCCCAGGTTGGTCTCAAACCCCTGGGCTGAAATGATCCTCCCACTTTGGCCTCCCAAAGTGTTGGGGTTAAAGGCATGAGTCACTGCTCCCTTCAAGAATTTTGAAATGACCTAAACCAAAGCACAATCAACTTTTTTGAAATAAAGACAGAACTGCATTTAGAGGAAAAAATTCAAAGCCTCAAATTGTTCATATAAAAAAAAAAAAAGGACAGGATATAGCTCTGTGCCATCGTTGGCTGCACTGTCACCATCCCAGACTGACTGACTCTAGGTCAGATGGGAGTGTCCTTACAGAAATTAGTGACTTACCAGATCTGGATGTAGTTTAGAAGGTGCTCAGACCTCAGGAAGAACCAGGCAGGAACTCCAGGCTTGAAGACTTTGGGTCTCTCCTGTGGGTCTTTAGAAGCTTTTATTGACCTTTCTAATCACAACTCCCACCCACACCCCTCCACGTATCCGCTGCTAGCTTCCAATCAGAAAATGATATCTGATTGCATTTGTGAAGCTCCACCCAGGTAATCCTGATTGCGTTTTTGGCTCTCCCCAGATTACCGGATTGAATCAGATGTCCATTCATATCACATATCTATATTCACTTCATGAAGCAAGAAATTGACAGTGTTAGGGATAGGGTAGAAGTCAAGAAGACATTCATTCAAGGCCAGACGAAGTGGCTCACACCTGTAATCCCAGCACTCTGGGAGGCAGAGGCAGGTGGATTATCTGAAGTCAGGAGTTTGAGACAAGCCTGGCCAACATGGTAAAACCCTACCTCTACTAAAATTACAAAAATTAGCCAGTTGCGGTGGTCTGCGCCTATAGTCCAAGCTACTAGGGAGGCTGAGGCAGGAGGATCACTTGAACCCAGGAGGCAGAGGTTGCAGTGAGCTGACAATACACCACTGAACTCCAGCCAGGAAAATACACTAGATTCAAAAAAAAAAAAAAAAAAAGAAAAAAAGAAAAAGAAAAAAGAGAGAAAGAGAACTACATTTGATTCGACTTCTACCCAGTTAATCCTGATTGGATTTTTGGGTTTCTTCCAGATTTGCTGATGGAATTAGATATTCATCCATCAAAGTGAAAGATTTAGGGTTAGGGTGAAAGTCCAGGACTCATTCACTGATTCCCTCCACAAACATGGAGTTTTACTAATATGTGTCCTTCACATCCTGAGTGTGAGATAGGGAAGGGTTGAATCTCTTCCTGATATTAGACAGAAAGAAAAAACTTGAAAGTATCTTTGTTGAGGGATCCTTGGCCACGTCAAATTTATCAAAATATTTCAAAGTTAAAACAGTTTTCAAAGACAGAGATGACAGTCCCTAAGAAAACACAGTAGAAATCTTCATGTATCTAATGATCACCTGGGTGGTATCATCTAATATTTTTTGGTGTGGTTGAAGCTAAGTCTCACTTTGTCGCCCAGGCTGGAGTACAGCGGTGCCATCTCAGCTCACTGTAACCTCCACCTCTGAGATTCAAGCAATTCTCATGTTTCAGCCTTCCATGTAGCTGGGATTACAGGCATACACCCCCACACCCATGTCTCCATTTGGGTGGAAGAGGATGTGATTGGTTTAAAATTAAGGTCAAAGATCCTTTTTGATTGATTTTGTTTTTGTTTTTTGGACAGGGTCTCTCTCTTTTGCCCAGGCTGGAGTACAGCAGTGGTGTGAGCATGGCTCACTGCAGCCTCACCCTTCTGGGCTCAAGTGATTCTCCCACACCAGCCACCCAAATAGCTGGGACTACAGATGCATGCCGCCATGCTCGGCTAATTAAAATAAAAAGTAGAGGCCAAGCACCAGTGACTCACAGCTGTAATCCCAGCACTTTGGGAGGCCAAGGCAGGTGGATCACTTGAGGTCAGGTGTTTGAGACCAACCTGGACAGCGTGGTGAAACCCCACCTCTACTAAAAATACAAAACTTAGCCAGGCATGGTTTCAGATGTCTGTGACACCAGCTTCTGAGGATGGAGACTGAGGCATGAGGATTGCTTGAACCCGGGAAGTAAAGGTTGCAGTGAGTTGAGATCGTGCCACTGCACTCCAGTCTGGGCAACACAGTGAGACTCCAACCCCACCCTCAAAAAAAAAAAAACGTTGTGTAGAAGAGGGTTTTTGTCATGTTGCCCAGGTTGGTCTCAAACCCCTGGGCTGAAATGATCCTCCCACTTTGGCCTCCCAAAGTGTTGGGGTTAAAGGCATGAGTCACTGCTCCCTTCAAGAATTTTAAAATGGCATCAACCAAAGCACAATCAACTTTTTTGAAATAAAGACAGAACTGCATTTAGAGGAAAACATTCAAAGCTTCAAATTGTTCATATGAAAAAAAAAAGGACAGGATATAGCTCTGTGCCATCGTAGGCTGCACTGTCACCATCCCAGACCGACTGACTGTAGGTTAGATGGGAGTGTCCTTACAGAAATTAGTGACTTACCAGATCTGGATGTAGTTTAGAAGGTGCTCAGACCTCAGGAAGAACCAGGCAGGAACTCCAGGCTTGAAGACTTTGGGTCTCTCCTGTGGGTCTTTAGAAGCTTTTATTGACCTTTCTAATCACAACTCCCACCCACGCCCCTTCACGTATCCGCTGCTAGCTTCCAATCAAAAAGCAATATCTGATTACGTTTGTGAAGCTCCACCCAGTTAATCCTGATTGGGTTTTTGGCTCTCCCCAGATTAATGGATTGAGTCAGATATCCATTCATATCACATATATATATTCAGTTCGTGAAGCAAGAAATTGACAGTGTTAGGGATAGGGTAGAAGTCAAGAATACTTTCATTCAAGGGTGGGCGAGGTGGCTCATACCTGTAATTCCAGCACTTTGGAAGGACAAGGTGAGTAAATCACCTGATGTCAGGGGTTCAAGAGGAGCCAGGTCAAAAAGGTGAAACCCCGTCTGTACAAAAATACAAAAATACAAAAATTAGCTGGGCATGATGGCAGGTGCCTGAAACCCAGCTACTTGGGAGGCTGAGGCAGGAGAATTGCTTGAACCCAGGAGGCAATGGTTGCAGTGAGCCAGAATTGTGCCACTGCACTCCAGTCTGGGTGACAGAGGGACATTCTTTCAAAAAATAAAAAAATCATTCATTCATGAACTCCACAAACACTGATGGTATTTTACTAATATGTGAACTTCATAGTCTTGAGTGTGAGGCAGGGAAGGATTTGATCTGTTTACGACATTAGACAGAAAAATAAAATCTGAAAGTAGTGGTGTTAGGAGATCCTTGGCCACATCAAAATATAAAAATGCTTTATACTTTAAAAAGCTTTATAAAAACAGAGGAGTCATCCCTACGAAATCAGAATGAAAATCTCAATGTATTGAATGGTCTTCGGGATTTTGTATAACCTAAGGTAGCAGATTACATGCTCGTTCTGGTGGAGGAGAGGTGCCACTGAGGGCGTGAGTGGTCTCAGGGCTTAGGTTAAGCCTTCTTTGGAAGAAATTGAAACCACATCGATAAACTTTATAAATTTAATCAGTGAAGAAGGGAGGGAGAGAAACAAAAATAAACCAAGCTTGCAACACATTCAGCATTCATCAGGACGTCTTCTTGCTCTCTGACCTGGTTCCTCATGGTTGCTGGCAGCCTACTGTTCCAAAATCATATAGACCTTAGATTACAGTTCCCCTTAACTTCCCTGCAGACAACGATTCAAGCATTGCAAAACATTAACTTTTTCATCTGAGATATTCTTTCAGGTTCTGCATGTCAGTGAAACTACTGATGCCAGCTGATCCGAAGGGCCCTGCAATGCACCAACTCACCAAAGAATGCAGTTTCTACATCCTGTTGACTTCTTCCCTCTTACCGCTACCCCAACTTTCCAGCCCCTTGCTATCCAGGATCCACTGGAAACCCTCAGTACTCCTTGGGGCGATGAATTTGAGGATCTCCTCCCAGCTTCTCATTCAGCCACCTTGTGATCAGTAAACTCTCTGCTGCAAACCCTGCAGTCTCAGAATATTGCTAAGCTACTGTGCAGCAGGCATAGGAACCTGATGGTCCTGTAATAAAGTCATGTGAAAATTACAAATGGGAAGTGATGGTGGAGCTGGTCAGGGTTGAGCTGGGTTTTTAATGGGAACCTGGGAGTGAACTAAGACTTGCTGAACATGTTGGGGGTTATTGAGTGGGTGTAAGAGGAATCTATCTAACATTGCACTGATGCCCTTTTGGTTTTAATCCTTATGACCAAGTATGAGTCTTTCAAAACAATTTGTATAATCCTCCTTATTTTTCCTTTCAAAACCTTCAACTTCCTTTATCTCCCCAAATAATCTCACATCTATTCCCATTTCTTTGCTTACTTCATAATAAACTTTTTTTTTTTTTTACAGAGTCTTCTTCTCTGTTAAGTAGACCATATATGTTGTTGCCACACAAGATTCGCAACCTGGTTCTATGGACAGAAAGGGTCAAAAGGATCCCATTCCTCAACAGCTGGGGGTGATGTAAAGGTCATGGTTATTCTTTGTCATATCTGCACCTGCATATTGCCAGTGAAAACTTGCAGGTCACATTGGGCAGGCTTCCAAATTCACCACCTGTGGAAGGTCTTTTGCTTGACTTACATCCTGTCCCTGAGTAAAGAGTCTGATCGTGAGTTCATGAGTGCCTCAAACTCTACAAGTATTGATGAAGGCTTCCACCCACTGACAGCGAGAAGGCACTGATTTGATGCTGATCATGAAGTTTGCTGGTTGTCTTGCAAGGAATATGTTTTATTCTTTTATCTTGTCATCTAAAGCCAATGATTGTAACCTCTGTATTGTCCCTTCCAATGGAAAAAACAAAAACAAAAACTCAACTCTATTTGAGCCTTGTCAGGTCAATAAAACAAAAGAAAATTTAAAAAAATAATTGATAGGAGGAGTCCCATTCCCAGCCTGGGCAATAGAGTGAGACTCCATCTCAAAAGAAAAAAAAAAAAAAGGCCGGGCACGGTGGTGGCTCACACCTGTAATCCCAGCACTTCAGGAGGCCAAGGCAGGTAGATCACGATGCCAAAAAATTGAGACCATCCTAGCCAACATGGTGAAACCCTGTCTCTGCTAAAAATACAAAAATTAGCTGAGCATGTTGGCACCCACCCATAATCCTAGCTACTCAAGAGACTGAGGCAGGAGAGTCGCTTGAACTCAGGAGGAGGAGGTTGCAGTCAGCCAAGATTTCACCACTGCTCTCCAACTTGGTGACAGAGCGAGACTCCGTCTGAAAACGAACAAACGCAAAGGAACAAACAAACAAAGAAAAAAGCTGGAAAAATAAATTCTGAAAGAATTTCCATCTCTATGAATTCATCTTCAGAACTGATAGCATTTCCTGCTTGGCATTTTTTGCCTACATTTTTGGCATAAGATCTATCAACAAAAAGTATGAACCCAGGTTTGTGTAATGGAATATCTTAAACATCAATAGGAGGAGTCAATAGTTCTGATGCCACACACACATGTATGGTCTTCTCCATCATCAGGAAATGGCAACAAAGTGGTAAAGTTTTGCAGAGTGTAGCATTTGAAATGGAGATTTGAAGGTGACAAGGAAAGGATTTTGTAAGACATTAGTGTACAAGTTGAGCAATGTTGGTTCCTGTCACAATATTTTTATTGATTTATTTATTTTATTCATTTATTTTTTGAGATGGAGTCTCGCTCCATCACCAGGCTGGAATGCAGTGGCACGATCTCAGCTCACTTCGACCTCTGCCTCCCCGGTTCAAGCAATTTTCCTGCCTCAGCCTCCTAAATAGCCAGGATTACAGGTGCATGCCACTACACCTGGCTAATTTTTTGTATTTTTAGTAAAGACGGGGTTTCACCATGTTAACTAGGATGGACTCAATCTCCTGACTTCGTGGTCTGCCCGCCTCGGCCTCCCAAAGTGCTGGGATTACAGGCCTCAGCCACCATGCCTGGTCGGTTCACATCAAAATTTAAGAGGTATTCAATTGCATATGAAACTTGTAGGCAAAGTTTATTTCTTTTTTCTTTAAAGCATTAATTAATTAATTTATTTATAATGTATTTATTTATTAATTTTTTTTTGAGATGGGGTTTCACTCTTGTTTTCCAGGCTGGAGTGCAATGGTGCGATCTCGGCTCACTGCAACCTCTGCCTCCCTGTTCAAGTGATTCTCCTGCCTCAGTCTCCCAGTTAGCTGGAATATATAAAAAAGACAGATATAGCTCGGTGCCATCATAGGCTGCACTGTCCCCGTCCGAGACCGGCTGACTATAGGTCAGATGGGAGTGTCCTTCCAGAAATGAGTGACTTACTAGATCTGGACTGAGTTTGCAGCGTGCTTAGACCTCAGGAAGAACCAAGCAGGAACTCCAGACTTGAAGATTTTGGGTCTCTCCTGTGGGTCTTCAGAAACTTTTATTGATCTTTCTAATCACAACTCCCACCCACACCCCTCCATGTATCCAGTGCTTGCTTCCAGTCAAAAAGTGCTATCTGATTGCATTTCTGAAGCTCCACCCAGTTAATCTTGATTGGGTTTTTGGCTGTCCCCAGATTACTGGATTGAATCAGATATCCATTCATATCAGCTATCCATATTAAGTTCATGAATCAAGAAATTGACAGTGTTAGGAATAGGGTGGAAATCAAGAATTCACTCATTAAAGGCCGGGTGAGGTGGCTCACACCTGTAATCCCTGCACTTTGAGAGTCCAAGTTGGCTGGATCACCTGAGGTCAGGCGATCAAGACCTGCAAGGCCAACATGGTGAAACCCCATCTCTACAAAAATACAAAAATTAGCCTGGCATGATGGCAGGTGCCTGTAATCCAGCTACTCAGGAGGCTGAGGTGGGAGAATCGCTTGAATCCAGGAGGCAATGGTTGCAGTGAGCCAAGATTGCACCATTTCACACAGTTCTGGGTGACAGAGGTAGACTTTGTCCAAAAAAAAAAAAAAAAAAAAAAGAATTCATTCATTCATGAACTCCACAAACACTGATGGAATTTTACTGATATATGACTTATATAGTCCTGAGTTTGAGGCAGGGAAGGGTTTGATCTGTTCCGGATATTAGACAGAAAAATAAAACCTGAAAGTAGTGTTGGGAGATCTTTGGCCACATTAAAATTATAAAATTGTTTTATAGTTAAAACAGCTTTATAAAAACAGAGGAGTCATCCCTACAAAATCAGGAAAAAAATTCTCCATGTATCGAATGGTCTTGTGGGTTTTATATCACCTAAGGTAGCAATTTATTTGCTCATGCTGGTGGAAGAGAGGTGCCACTGAGGGCTTGAGTGGTCTCAGGGCTTAGGTTAAGGCTTGTCTGGAAGAAATTGAAACCGTATCTCTAAACTTTATAAATTTAATCAGTGAAAAAGAGAGGGGGAGGAACAAAAACAAACCAAGCTTGCAGCGCATTCAGCATTCACCAGGAGGTCAGCTTGCCCTCTGACCTGCTTCCTCATGGTTGCTGGCAGCCTACTGTCCCAAAATCGTGTAGAACTTAGACTACAATTCCCCTTAACTACGCTGCAGACAACAATTTAAGCATTGTGAAACATTCACTTTTTCATTTGAGATATTCTTTCAGGTTCTGCATGTCAGTGAAACTACTGATGCGAGCTGATCTGAAGGGCCCTGCAAGGCATCCACTCACCAAAGAATGCCATTCTGACTTGGTGATAACTTCATACCTCTGATTGCCATCAAACTACACCAACTTTCCAGCCCCTTGCTATCCAGGATCCACTGGAAACCCTCAGTACTCCTTGGGGAGATGAATTTGAGGATCTCCTCCCAGCTTCTCATTCAGCCACCTTGTGATCATTAAACTTTGTGCTGCAAACCCTGCTGTCTCAGAATATTGGTAAGCTACTGTGCAGCAGGCATAGGAACCTGATGGTCCTGTAACAAATTTATGTAAAAATTATAAAGGGAAGTGAAGGTGGAGGCTGCTCAGTGTTGAGCTGGGTGTTTTAATGGAATCCTGGGAGTGAACGAAGACTTGGTAAATGTGTTGGGGGTTATTGAGAGGGTGGAGGAGGAATCTTTCCAACACTGCACTGAGGCTCCCTTGGTTTTCATACTTGTGACCAAGAATGAGTCTTTCAAAAAACTTTATGTAATTCTCCTCATTTTTCCTTTCAAAACCTTTGTCTTCCTTTACCTCCCCGAATAATCTCACATCTATTCCCATGGCTTTGCTCATTTCATAATAAAAATCCTTTTTTTTTTTTCTGTGGAGTCTCTTTCTCTGTTAAGTAGACCATATATTTTGTTGCCACACAAGATGAGTAACCTGGTTTTATGGAGAGAAAGGGACAAAAGAATCCCAATCCTCATCAGCTAGGGGTGATATGAAGGTCAGGATTATTCTTTGTCATATCTGCACCTGCATATTGCCAGTGAAAACCTGCAGGTCACATTAGGTAGACTTCCAAATTAATCATCTGTGGAAGGTCTTATGATTGGCTTACATCCTGTCCCTGAGTAAAGAATCTGATCTTGACTTCATGAGTGCCTGAGACTCTTCAAGTACTGATGAAGGCTTCACCCAGTGACAGTGAGAAGGACACTGATTTGATTCTGATCGTGAAGTTTTGCTGGTTGTCTTGCAAGGAAAATATTTTTGCCTGTCATGTTGTCATCTAAAGTCAATGATTGTAACCTCTGTATTGTCCCTTCCAATGGAAAAAACAAAAACAAAAAAGCTCAACTCTATTAGAGCCTTGCCAGGATAAAACAAAAGAAAATTAAAAAAAAAAAACAACTGATAGGAGGAGTCCCATTCCCTTCTTTCAACCTTTCTTATAAAAGCATTCCAACTTATAACAGACTTTGGAAAACACTCATTTTGTCAGTGTGTGTCTTCCAGGTCGATCCTGACATTTAGCTTCCAATGAAGCTTTATTTAATTATTTCTGCCTCAACTGCCTTAACGTCTATTGACAACAGGTTGCACGGTAATGGTTGGAATTGGGGTGGGAAGAAAAAATATTTCTGTGTGTTTGATAAAGTAATCCTTGCATGCCATCTCCATTGAAGAAAGAATAGTTTCCTCTCCAAATATGTCCTGAGTATTGATGCATCCAGTAAATAAAACTATTATTTCATACAGTAGAGCTATAGATGCATTCTATTTGCCTCTAGAGTTTCCAGTGAACCAGTGCCTAGTTTCAGTAAGTTCTCTGATTATATGGCAGAGGGTAACATGGTCATGTTCTGACTCTATGTCTATGTCGATATCTATAGCATTCCCATCTACATAATGCGTGTCAAACCAAAGAATTTGATTCCAGTGGGAGTCTGGAACACTATCTAGGTTAGACCCAGTTACACTAATGTTTTCTAGGTATAGAGATAAATTACCAGTAATGAAATCAATAATAGTCATAGGCCACCCATTTGCACCTATAGCTTCTTCTCAGTACCAAGTCATTTAATTATCAATATTAACCAACCTTCCAAAGGAAGGATAACAAACCTTATCATGAAGTTAGCATCCTCAATTCCTACCCAACTGTGTATGAGAGCAGGTTCTACTATTATTTGTGATCCTTCCCTTTCATGTAAATGACTCCATAGCCAGCAATTGCTTTGGTTAGTGAGAGTGGCTACATTTTGAACAGGAGACCTTAGAAAGTGTTTGCTTTGAGTGGTGAAAGTACCTAACAATATAAAATACAGGTTTGAGAATTTTGTGTTAATACAAAACAAAACCAAGTCTCAGTCAATGGAAGAAGATCAAATGGAGTCTTGCTCCATTGTCTTGGAAAAGCTGTCTACCAGGTGATGATGTCTGCTTCTAGGGAAGGCTTTTCCTCGGATATCTTTACGTTTCAGTCATCTGGTACGGTCCCATCCATTGCTGCTCATGCGCAGATTTCCCTTGGTGTCATTTCTAAAGAATGCAATCTCCAAATGCTACGGCAGGAAGATCTAAGCATCACTGAAAGTCTCCTTCACCTACTGGAAATAGTCTTTGAAATTCTGCATCAAGGTCTTGCAGTATTGATTCATATTGTTACTGAATGATGGGATCACTCTCTTAAGTGCATAGAACCCAATACTATGACACCATCTTTGAGAAAAGCAAAAAAGATTCGGCCAGGTGTGGTGGCTGACGCCTATAATCCCAGCACTTTAGGAGGCCGAGGCAGGCAGATCCCGATGTCAGGGGTTCGAGACCAAGCTGGCCAACATGGTGAAACCCCGCTTCTGCCAAAAATTCAAAAATTAGCTGGGTGTGGTGGTGTGTGCCTGTAATCCCAGCTATGTAGGTTGCTGAGGCAGGAGAACCCCTTGAACCCGGGAGGCAGAGGTTGCAGTGAGCCAATGTAGTACCACTGTACTCCAGCCTGGGCAACAGAGACTCTGTCTCAAAAATAAATAATAATAATCCAGTTTTCTTTGTCAGTTTAGCTAATTTTAGTTTAGAGATACCATTTGTTCACTCAACCTTTATAGAATACCAAGGACAATGAAGTTAATGCTAGTGTCATTGGATCTGTAAAATTTTATCTGTGTGATAACCTACCCAGTAAACTGAATTCTCCTACCATTAGAGATTTCTCCAGAATTGCCCTAGAAAGGAAACACATTTTATAATCACTTATTTGCTATGACTGCATCATCAGCCTTTCTAAAAAGGTAAGCTACAACTCATCCTGAAAATGGAAACACAATCACAAGAATTTTAGCCTTTTTACACGGCTCACTGTCATCATTGGTCCATGACAACCCCCTTTCTTGCAGCTATATATGTGTATGTCTACTTATTCATATCTATATCTATATCTATCTGTTTCCTTTTATTACCATTATTCACTTCCACTCCCCTTTCCATATATAGCCACTCTACTCTTTGAGCTAGCCTTGAATTTGCATGTGACCTTATATAATATAAGTATATGGAAAGTATATAGAATATATACTTGCATTTTTATGTGTATTTATTTTAATCCACATATATGCTATAGCGTAGGGTGCTAGAGAAGAGGGCCTCACAATTAATTGTCCAGTCCTGGACACTTTGGAGAGTGAATGGACATGCTGTTATAATTATTATTAGTAGTATTTTTTGGAGATGGAGTCTTGCTCTGTGGCCAGGCTGGAGTGCAAAGGTGCTATCTTGGCTCAATGCAACCTCCAACTCTCGGGTTCAACTGTTTCTCCTGCCTCAGCCTCCCAAGTACCTGAGATTACAGGTGCTTACCACCATGCCCGGCTATTTTTTGTATTTTTCGTAGAAATGGAGTTTCTCCATGTTGGCCAGGCTGGTCTCGAACTCCTGATCTCAGGTGTTCCACCTGCCTCGGCTTCCCAAAGTGCTGGGATTACAGGTGTGAGCCACCGTGCCCGGCCTATCGCGTGCCTTTTTAAGTTGGTGGGAAAATGACACCCAGGTTAATTTATGGCCATTGTGGGAATTATTGGAAATCTTTAAGACTGTTTTTCTTACAAAACCACAATGGTAGGATTAAACAGTCTGAATGGGATGCTAGCATGTAGAGCCTTCTAAACTCTTTCTCTCCCTCTTTGAGGAATTTGGGATCTGCCTACTGATTACAATTAATTGGATTTTTTTAAACTGCTTGGTTAAGATTCTTTTTTTTTTTTGACAGAGTCTGACTCTGCTGCCCAGGCTGGAGTACAGCAATGGTGTGAGCATGGCTCACTGCAGCATCAATCTTCTGGGTTCAAGGGATCCTCCCACCTCAGCCACCCAAATAGCTGGGACTACAGATGCATGCCACCATGTGTAGGGAAAAGAAAGAGAGATCAGACTGTTACTGTGTCTATGTAGAAAAGGAAGACATAAGAAACTCCATTTTGACCTGTACCCTGAAGAATTGCTTTGCCCTGAGATGCTGCTAATCTGTAACTTTGCCCCAACCTTGAGCTCACAAAAACACGTGTTGTATGGAATCAAGGTATAAGGGATCTAGGGCAGTGCAGGATGTGCCTTGTTAACAATATGTTTACAGGCAATATGCTTGGTAAAATCATTGCCATTCTCCATTCTCGATAAACCAGGGGCACAATGCACTGTGGAAAGCCACAGGGACTTCTGTCCTGGAAAGCCGGATATTGTCCAAGGTTTCTCCCCATGTGATAGCCTGAGATATGGCCTCTTGGGATGGAAAAGACCTGACCATCCCCCAGCCCCACACCCGTGAAGGGTCTGTGCTGAGGAGGATTAGTAAAAGAGTAAGGCCTCTTGCAGCTGAGATAAGAGGAAGGCCTCTGTCTACTGCCTCCCCCTGGGAATGGAATGTCTCAGGATAAAACCCAATTGCAGATTTGTTCTATTCTGAGTTGGGGAGGAAAACTTCCCTGTGGTGTGAGGTGAGACATGTTGGCAGCAATGCTGCTCTGTTATTCTCTACTCCACTGAGATGCTTGGGTGGAGAGAAGCGTACATCTGGCCTACATGCACATCCAGGCAGAGTACCTTCCCTTGAACTTATTTGTGACACACATTCCTTTTCTCACATGTTTTATGCTGAGCACCAGTCCCCTGGGCCCACTGTTCTTTCTCCATACTTTGTGTCTTATTTCTTTTCTCAGTCTCTCGTCCCACCTGATGCGATATACCCACAGGTGTGGAGGGGCTGCTCCTCTTCAACCATGCCCGTCTAATTTTTTAAAAAAGAGGCAGGGCATTGGTGGCTCACTGGTGTAATCTCAGCCCTTTGGGAGGCCAAGGCAGGTGGATCACTTGAGGTTAGGAGTTCGAGACCAGCCTGGCCAACATGGTGAACCGCCGTCTCTACCAAAAATATAAAAATGAGCTGTGCATGGTGGCGGGTGGCTATAATCCCAGCTACTCAGGAGGCTGAGGCATGAGAATTGCTTGAGCCTGGGAGGTGGATGTTGGAGTGAGCTGAGATTGTGCCACTCCATTCCAGCCTGGGTAACAGAGTGAAACTCCATCCCACCCCTCAAAACAAATGTTTTGTAAAGATAGGGTTTTGCCATGTTGCCCAGGTTGGTCTCGAAGCCCTGGGCTCAAATGATCCTCCCGCCTTGGCCTCCCAAAGTGTTGTAGTTACAGGCATGGGTCACTGCTCCCACCAAGAATTTTTTTTCTTTAAATTGCTGGTTTAATAAGGACTTGTTTATTTTGAGGAAAAAGGTCCCAAACATGAAGCTGTTCACAAAAATAACCCACAGTATCAACTTTAGAAAACACGTTTGAAGACTATAACACCAATTATGTTTCTGAGGATGCATTTGACATGCCTGCCAACTCTCATTCACAAAAATACATTGATAGATTTTTGTTGAACTGCCCCACACAGCACACTAATATGGGGTGTAACACACATACTTCTAACTCCAAGCTGCTTTCAGGAGCTACTCAACTCAATGAGATTGCCTTTGCAGTTAGGGAAGCAACTACTGAACTTATGTATGAAAGAAAAGAACCGTATTCCCTGCATAAAAATTATTTTGGAGACAGTTGATAAAAACCATACATCCTTTTTACTGTTAAGTCATAAAGAGGTGTCAAAATTAAAAGCAAAAATTACAGGGTAAGACTTAGGAAAACTACTAGGGGTGTCAAGGGAAGTGAAAATGGGACTAGGTGCAGGGCAATATGAATTAATGAATGTGGGAAGGACAAGGATGGGGAGAACAGTAAGCATGTGCTGAAGATACTAAGGGAGAGGATCTGGTGAAAAATTTGTTGTTAGACAAGCTCCTAGGTAAAGAAACAATGGGATAAGATTTCTCAACCCCACGATGTGCTTAAGAGTCATCCTGGCCATTGGTGCTGTCTCTGTTATCCTCTCCTTCCTCAGCCTCTTTTTCATCATCCTTGATCAACTCCAGCTGGTTGTCCCCCTGATCTTCATTATCATCATCATACAGTAGGTCCCCCTCCTCAACAGAGTCATCTGCACCCCCCTCAGACTCCATCTTCACATGAGTCTTATCCTTCTTCAAGGAGCTGCTGGTTTGCTCCTCTTCAGACTTAGCATTCTTTACCTCTACTCCTTGCTTGCAATGTTCCTTTTCAATTTTTTCCAGGTTTTCCAGGAGAGAATCCACTTTCTGTTTTATCTGGGTCAACTCCTGCTTAATGGCCTGAAGGTCATCTCCTTTCAGCTTTCCAGACTTGGAAGATCCCCGCTTTCCACTCTGAGAATTGAAGCCACTTTTGCCCCTTCGTGAGGTGTTTCCTGATACACGCTGACGTTTCGAGGGCACTACAGCCAGAGCAATGGGAGGAGGAGGAGGTACACGTGCTGGGAAACTGTACATCCCATCATAATAATGCCGTTGAAAGCCATAGTCCAAGTCAAAAGAGGAGCCGTACATCTCTGCTGCTGATCGTTTCACACCTGCGTTTCCTCGGTTCACTTTTGGCTCTGCAGCCAGGTTAATATCTACAACTTGGTCAGCAATCATTCTGCCATCCTCTCCTGCTACAGCAGCCCGGGCATTTTTCTCCTTATCATATTGAACGAAGGCAAAGCCCTTATGAACAGAGCAGCCCGCAATTTTGCCATACTTGGAAAAGATCGCCTCCACATCCGATTTCTTGACAACAAGAGTGTTGAGATTCCCAATGAACACACGGGAGTTCATGGAGTGAGGATCCATCTTGTTGGTAATGTTGCTGGCCATTGTGTTGGATGATAAGGTTTCTCAAAAAGCCAAAAACAGGAGGCGGGAGGGAGAAGAGATTCGATTCTAAGTCTCCTACTGCCGGGTTCTACGTGGAGAAGCTGACTGCAGCTCGAGGCCAGAAATGCAGCCAAAACAGCTCAGTCTTCCTCTCTTCACAAAATGGCTCCCAACAAGAATTCTGAAATGACGTAAAGAAAAGCACAATCAACATTTTTGAAATAAAGACAAAACTGCATTTAGAAAAAAAAAGATCAAAGCTTGAAACCGTTCTTATGAAAAAAAGACAGGATATAGTTCTGTGCCGTCGTAGGCTGCACTGTCATCATTCTACATCGGCTGACTGTAGGTCAGATGGGAGTGTCCTTACAGAAACTAGTGACTTACCAGATCTGGACTCAGTTTGCAGGGTGTTCAGACCTCAGGAAGAACCAAGCAGGAACTCCAGGCTTGAAGACTTTGGGTCTCTCCTGTGGGTCTTTAGAAGCTTTTATTGACCTTTCTAATCACAACTCCCACCCACGCCCTTCCACGTATGCACTGCTAGCTTCCAATCAAAAAGCAATATCTGATTGCATTTCTGAAGTTCCACCCAGCTAATCCTGATTGGGTTTTTGGCTTTCCGCAGATTAATGGATTGAACCAAATATCCATTCATATCACATATCCATATTCATTTCATGAATCAAGAAATTGGCAGCATTAGGGATAGAGTGGAAGTCAAGAATTCATTCATTTAAGGCCAGCTGAGTTGGCTCATGCCTGTAATCCCAGCACTTTGGGAGGCCAAGACAGGCGGATCACCTGAGGTCAGGAGTTCAAGACCAGCTTGGCCAATATGGTGAAACCCTGTCTCTACAAAAATACAAAATTAGCCGGGCATGATGGCAGCTGCCTGTAATCCAGATACTTGGGAGGCTGAGGTGGGAAAATTGCTTGAACCCAGGAGGCTGAGGTTGCAGTGAGCCGAGATTGCACACAGCCCTCCAGACTGGGTGACAGAGGGAGACTCTGTCAACAACAACAACAAAAAAAGAATGCCTTCATTCACGAACTCCACAAGAACTGATGGAATTTTACTGATATGTCACCTTCATAGCCCTGAGTGTGAGGCAGGGAAGGGGTTGATCTGTTCCGGACATTAGACAGAAAAATAAAACCTGAGAGTAGTGTTGTTGGGAGATCTTTGGCCACATCAATATTTTAAAAATGCTCTATAGTTAAAATAGCTTTATAAAAACAGAGAAGTCATCCCTACAAAATAAGAATAAAAAGCTCCATGTATGGAATGGTCTTGTGGGTTTTATATCACCTAAGGTAGCAGGTTATATGCTCATTCTGGTGGAAGAGAGGTGCTACTGAGGGTGTCAATGGTCTCAGGGCTTAGGTTAAGGCTTCTCTGAAAGAAATTGAAACCATACATATAAACTTTATGAATTTAATCAGTGAAGAAGGGAGGGGGAGAAACAAAAATAAAGCAAGCTTGCAGCTCATTCAGCATTCATCATGAGGTCAGCTTGAACTGCTTCCTCATGGTTGCTGGCAGCCTACTGTCCCAAAATCATGTAGACCTTAAATTACAGTTCCCCTTAACTGCCCTGCAGACAACAATTTAAGCATTGTGAAGCATTAACTTTTTCATTTGACATATTCTTTCAGGTTCTGCATGTCAGTGAAACTACTGATGCCAGGTGATCTGAAGGGCCCTGCAAGGCACCAACTCACCAAAGAATGCAGTTTCAACATCCTGATGACTTCATACCTCTTACTGCTACACCAACTTTCCAGCCGCTTGCTATCTGGGATCCACTGGAAACCCTCAGTACTCCTTGGGGAGATGAATTTGAGGATCTCCTCCCAGCTTATCATTCAGCCACCCTGTGATCATTAAACTCTGCTGCAAAGCCTGCTGTCTCAGAATATTGGTCAGCTACTGTGCAGCAGGCATAGGAACCTGATGGTCCTGTAATAAAATCATGCCAAAATTACAAATCTTATCATGAATGTAGCATCCTCAATTGCTACCCAACTGTGATGAAAGCAGGTTGTAGGATTAGCTATGATCCTTCCCTTTCATCTAAATGACTCCATAGCCAGCAATTGCTTTGGTTAGTGCGAGTGGCTACATTTTGAACAGAAGATCTTAGAAAGTGTTTGGTTTGAGTGGTGGAACTACCTAGCAACATAGAATATAGGTTTGATAATTTTGTGTTAATACAAAACCAAGTCTCAGTCAATGGAAGAAGATCAAATGGAGTCTTGTTCCATTGTCTTGGAAAAGCTGTCTACCAGGTGATGATGTCTGCTTCTAGGGATATCTTTAAGTTTAAGTCATCTGGTACGGTCCCATCCATTGCTGCTCATGCGCAGATTTCCCTTGGCGTCATTTCTAAAGGATGCAATCTCCAAACGCTAGGGCATCAAGGTCTAAGCATCACTGAAAGCCTCCTTCACCTACTGGAAATAGTCTTTCAAATACTGCATCAAGGTCTTGCAGTATTGAGTCACATTGTTACTGAATGATGGGCTCACTGTCCTAAGTGCATAGAAGCCAATACTATGACACTATCTTTTGAGAAAAGAAAAAAGATTCAGCTGGATGTGGTGGCTCACAACTATAATCCCAGCCCTTTAGGAGGCTGAGGCAGGCAGATCACGAGGTCAGGGGTTCGAGACCAACCTGGCCAACATGGTGAAATCCTGTTTCTGCTAAAAATACAAAAATTAGCTGGGTGTGATGGGGTGCGCCCATAATTCCAGCTACTCAGGGGGCTGAGGCAGGAGGATCTCTTGAACCTGGGAGGTGGATTTTGCAGTGAGCTGACATAGCACCACTGTATTCCAGCCTGAGCAACAGAGGCTCAGTCTCAAAAGAATATTAATAATAATAATCCAGTTTTCTTTGTTAGTTTAGCTAATTTTAGTTTCAAGATACCATTTGTTCTTGAATACCTTTGCAGAATACCAAGGATAGTGAAATTAATGGTAGTGCCATTGAATCTGTAAAATTTTACCTGTGTGATCACCTGCCTAGTAAACTGAGGTTTCCTACCATTGGAGATTTCTCCAGAGATGCCCCAGAAAGGAAACACATTTTATAATCATTTATTTGCTATGACTGTGGCATCAGCCTTTCTAAGCTACAACCCATCCTGAAAACAGACAGACAATCACAAGAATTGTAGCCTTTTTACCTGGCTCACTGTTATGATTGGTCCATGACATTCCTCTTTCTTACAGCTAGATGTGTGTATGTCCATCTATTCATATCGATATCTATATCTATTTCCTTTTATTACCATGATTCATTTCCACTCCCCTTTCCATAGATAGCCACTCTACTCTTTGACCAACCTTGAATTTGGATGTGACCTTATAGGATATAAGTATATGGAAAGTATATAGAATATATACTGGCATTTCATATGTGTATTTATTTTAATCCACATGTATGCTATAGTGTATGGTGCTACAGAAGACGGCCTGACAATTGTCCAGTCCTGGACACTGGAGAGTGAATGAACATGCTGCTATAGTTAATTTTCTTTCTTTTCTTTTTTTTTTCGGAGATGCAGCCTCACTCTGTTGCCAGGCTGCTGGAATGGAATGACATGATCTCGATTCACTGCAACCTCCACCTCCTGGGTTTGAGTGATTCTCTTGCCTCAGCCTCCACTCTACCTGGGATTACAGGCGCCCGCCACCATGCCTGGCTATTTTTTGTATTTTTATTAGGATGGGGTTTCACCATATTGGCCAGGCTGGTCTCAAACTCTTGACCTCAGGTGATCCACCCACCTCAGCCTCCCAAAGTGCTGGTACTACGGGCATGAGCCATCTTGTCCATCCTTGTTGTAATTCAGATTTTCAGAACAACAGGGTGAATGAAGGCTTATAATCAACTTAACTATAGACCTTGGTCTCTTACCAAATTTTTAACTAATATATCTTTCAAATATAATAAGAATAAAAGTATTGCTTGCCCTATGTCAAATCCAGCTTGAAGTACTTAAATAGATTAACTCATAGCACTCTGTGAAGTCAATCTTGTGATTATTCCTTTTTATAGGTGAGTTAGCTGGGGCACAGAGGTTAAGTAAGTTGGATAAGATCATACAGCCATTGGCCACCGAGCCAGATTTGAACCTAAATTAATCAATCTGGATCTGGAATCTTTACTACTGACCAAAATACCTATGTGCCTCTAAATCCTAAGCTGCTGAGAGTCTTACCTTGTTTCATATCTCAGTAGGAAGGGAGCTAATGTTTATCCATTACATCTTATGTTTAATGCAAATTTTTAATACATAACATTTCATTTTCCAAAATATGTTATTATACATTTACTTTGATTTTTCTGCATTTTTTAGGAACCTTGCTTTTCCTCCTTTAATTTGTTAGTGTGGTGAATTATGCATAGATTTTTCTGAGATTGTCTGGCATTCCTGGAATGGCCATTATATATTACTTTCTTTTCCTTTTTTTTTTTTTTTTTTAAGACGCAGTTTCACTCTTGCTGCCCAGGCTGGAGTGCAATGGCGTGATCTCGGCTGACTGCAACATCTGCCTCCTGAGTTCAAGGGATTCTCCTGCCTCAGCCTCCTGAGTAGCTTGGATTACAGGCACCCACCACCACACCTGGCTAATTTTGTATTTTTAGTAGAGATGGGTATTCTCCATTTTGGTCAGGCTGGTCTCAAACTCCCGACTTCAGGTGATCCACCCGCCTTGGCCTCCCAAAGTGCTGGGATTACAGGCGAGATTCAGAATGCCTGGCCTATATAATACTTTCTAATGCACTGTTGCATTTATTAGCTGACATTTTATTAAGAACTTTTCCTGTCTTGCTCCAGATCATAGAAAAAAAGGCTTTCAATTTCTCCATTCAGTATGATGTTGGCTGTGGGTGTGTGAAAAATACTCTTTATTATTCTGAGGTTTTTGTAGAGAGTTTTATCATAAAGAGATGTTGGCCAGTTGCAGTGGCTCACTGGTGAAACAGTGAAACGCCTTCTCTACTAAACATACAAAAAGAAAATTAGCTAGGCATGGTGGTGTGTGCCTCTAGTCCCAGCTACTCAGGAGGCTGAGGCAGGAGAATCACTTGGACCTGGGAGGTGGAGGTTGCAGTGAGCAGAGATTGCACCACTGCACTCCAGCCTAGGTGAAAGAGTGAGGCTCTGTCACACACACACACACACACACACACACACACACACACACACACACACACAAAAGTCCTTTCAGGACAAAACCTTGTTCACTCGTGGTGTATATTTAATGTGCTTCCACTAGAAGTGAGAAATTCTCATAGTTTACATAACATTTTAAAATTATGAATCACTCCAAAGGCATACCTACTATTTGTAAAAGTATTAACTACTTTGTCTTTGACTATATGACAAACTCTAGTAAGGGTGTATCTTACTGTAAATTGTTCTGATATAAACTCTAAAATAAACGCAACAGAATTAACCAACTTTTAAAACAGGAAAAATAGGCTGGGAGCGGTGGCTCATGTCTGTAATCCAGCACTCTGGGAGGCCAAGTCAGGCAGATCACAAAGTCAGAAGATGGAGACCATCTTGGCCAACATAGTGAAACCCCATCTCTACTTAAAAAATATAAAAATTAGCCAGGCATGGTGGCACAGGCCTGTAATCCCAGCTACTTAGGAGGCTGAGACAGGAGAATCATTTCAACTACGGAGTCGGAGGTTAGAGTGAGCTGATATCTCGCCACTGCACTCCAACCGGGGCAGCAGGTTGAGACTCCATCTCAAAAAAAAAAAAGAAGGCCGGTCGCGGTTGTGGCTCACGCCTGTAATCCCAGCACTTTCTGAGGCCAAGGCAGGCAGATTACGAGGTCAAAAGATTGAGACCATCCTAGCCAACATGGTGAAACCCCATCACTACTAAAAAATACAAAAATTAGCTGGGCATGGTGGTGTCCGCCCGTAGTCCTAGCTACTCAAGAGGCTGAGACAGCAGAATCACTTGAACCCAGGAGGAGGAGGTTGCAGTGAGCCAAGATCGCGCCACTGCACTCCAAGCTGGTGACAGAGCGAGGCTCCATCTCAAAACAAACAGACAAAAACAAAACAACAACAAAAAACCCCAAAAAAGCTGGAAAAATAAATTCTGAAAGAATTTCCATCTCTATGAGTTCATCTTCAGAAGTGATAGCATTTCCTGCTTGGCATTTTTCTCCTACATTTTTGGCATAAAATCTATCAACAAAAAGTATAAACCCAGGTTTGTGTAATAGAATGTTACACAATATTCATACTTTCCTCAGGCTTTTTCCACCCTGCTGTAGTCATTCACTTTTAGGCTTTCCCAGGTCCTAATACATTTGTGTCAACTGATATAAACCAGGTAACCCACAGTCACAGCCTCCTGCGAGGATTCTAATTTACTCAGTAGATCGGTGCAGTGACTCACATCTGTAATCCCAGCACTTTGAGAGGCTGAGGTGGGAGGATCACTTGAGGCCAGAAGTTCAAAACCCACCTGGGGAACATTGCAAAACTCTGTCTCTGAACAAATAAAAATAAAAATCCAACAGAAAATAATGGATACTACGGAGAATATGGAGAAATGAGAACCCTGGTACAACATTGGTAGTTATGTAAATCAGTACAGCTACTATGGAAAACAGTATGGAGTTTCCTCCAAAAAATAAGAATAGGATTAGCATATGAACCATAAACCCCACTGCTGGATATATATCCAAAATTAAATAAATACATCCAGGAGATATCTACACTACCATGTTGGTCAGGCTGGTCTCGAACTCGTGACCTCAAGTAATCCACCTGCCTCAGCCTCCCAAAATTCTGGGATTACAGGCGTACACCACTGCACCCAGCCTGCACTCCCCTATTTATTGCAGCACTATCCACAATAGCCAAAATATGGAATCAAACAAAGTGTCCATCAACAGATGAATGGATCAAGAAAATGTGGTAAATACACACAATAGAATATCATTCAGCCATAAACATGAATGAAATCCTGTCATCTGCAACAACATGGATGGAACTGGAGGGCATTATGTTAAGTGAAGTAAGCCAGCTACAGAAGACAAACATGGCATCTTCTCACTCATATTTGGGAATTAAAAACACGAAACTTAAAAATAGTAAAATGACTGTTATCAGAAGCTAGGAAGGGTACTGGGAAACCGATAATAAGAAGGGGATGATTAATGGGAATAAAAACACAGATAGGAATAAGATCCAGGGTTCAGTAGCACAATAAGGCAAATCATGTTGACAATAGTTCATAGTAAATTTCTACATAATTAAAACAATGGAATTGGAATGTTGCTAACACAAAGAAATGATAAATTCTTGAGATGGTGGCTATCCCTGTTACCATGATTTGAACATTACACATCTTATGCTTATATCAGAATTTCAGGCCAGGTGCAGTGGCTCATGTCTACAATCTGAGCACTTTGGGAGGCTGAGGCGGATGGTTTGCCTGAAGTCAGGAGTTCAAGACCAGCCTGGTCAACATGGTGAAATCCCCCTTTCTACAAAAAATACAAAAATTAGCCAGGCATGGTGGCGGGTCCCTGTAGTTCCAGCTACTCAGGAGGCTGAGGCAGGAGAATTGCTTGAACCCAGGAGGCAGATTTCTAGAGACTTCTGATGTATAAATGTCTAAAACAGGTTGATCAATCATGGAAGACACCAGAAAGTTTCCATTCAGGTTCCATTTATTTTTGACATTTTTAAATAACCATCCTTGCAGGGGTAACTCCTGCATCACTCTAGAACTTCAGGTTCTATTTCTAAGTCTAAGACACAGGTCCCTGAAGGCCTCATTGATGCCAAGTCAGCATTTTTACCCAGTCCTGCCCCTGGCTGAGTCACCTTTGTTTTTCCACTCACAGTGAGCACGTGCCTCAAATACGCGGCTGTGTGCTTCCTTGAAGAAGCGGCTGACCGGGCCCTGCTGCTCACACCTGTAAACCTGGCACTGTGGAAGGCCAAGGTGGTCAGATCACTTGAGGTCAGGAGTTTGAGGTCAGCCTTCGCCAACATCGTGAAGCCCTGTCTCTACTAAAAATACAAAAATTAGCCGGGCGTGGGGGCATACACCCACAACACCAGCTACTTGGGAGGCTGAGGCAGGAGAATCACTTGAACCCAGGAGGTGGTGCTTGCAGTGAGCTGAGATTGTGCCACTGCACTTCATCCTGAGGGACACAGTGAGACTCTGTCTCAAAAAATAAAATAAAATAAAATAAAATAAAATAAAATAAAAAATATAAAAAATGAAATAAAATTTTAAAAAATGCACCCACGTACAATATTTTAGTTCCCAAGTGTCCAGAAGAAAGCTTATCCATCCCATGAACCAGGCCTTCCCTAGGAGCAAAGATGGAAGTCCACTTTCTCAGATGGCCATAAGCCACACGTAGGGCAAGGGACGGGACCAAAGAAGATCCTCTTGGGCTGCCTGACTTCCCTGAGTGTACGCATCAGCTCAGCCCGAATTGGGGTGAGGATCTCCCAATTGACATGACCCTTGTAGTCAAGACTCTCCAGAGGGGCAGGATACAACTCCAGGCCTAACTTGCTCAGCCCACCTGTGTGACGCAGCAGGTCTTTCAGAGCATTCATGGAGGTCTCATTTCCATGAAAGTTGAAGGTGGTGAGCTGGGAACAGTGGCTCAGGGCAGGCAGGAGGACCCTGAGTTGGGGGTCCTGGATCCGACAGTCCTTTAAGACGAGGGTCTTGAGAGTAACAGCAACTTTCTCCAGCAGAACGCCAAGGGGCTCAAGATTGGTGGTCCACATTAGGATATGAATCAGACGCAGCTCCTTTAGCTGACTGAGGCTTGGGTACTGAGACAGACACTCCATGTCCCGATCAATTAGGTAAGCATCACTGAATATAAAAGCACCCAAGGGGTTCTTGAGGTACCTGGGGAGAGCAAGAAGTTAGTTATGGGCAATGGTGCCAGTTAGAGGAGGGGGGTGGGAAATCATCTCAATGGTAAACTTGAAGTGGGCATTGAGTAATTCTGCACCTTACTACCACACAGGTGTTATAGTAACTGCAATGGGGAAGCCTGTTTCACCCAAACACAAGTTTGTTCCCATCATCAGATGATGGTCTGCGTGCAAGGTGCTGCCTGATGAAGACCCAGATCATTCAGGGGCCACTCCATTTTAGGCTCAGTCCTTTCACCCTTGCCTGTGTGATTGGTACCACTCTCACACCTACTCCCTCAGCCTCCATCCCAGAAGCATGCACTTCTGATATCAATTATCTTTCCTGGAGTTCAAAACAATGTTTTACAGACAGGGAATTAGAGCAGTTTGCTAAGCTGCTGAAGACAGAGCTGCCACTGTGAAATGCACAGGTTTGATGTACTTTCTCTTTTTTTTTTTTTTTTTTTGAGACAGTCTCACATTGTAACCTAGGCTGGAGTGTAGTGGCACCAACTCAGCTCACTGCAGCCTCCACTTCCCTTGCCTCAGTCTCCCAAGCAGCTGGGATTACAGATGCCTGTCTGCATGCCCGGTGACTTTTTTTTGTATTTTTAGTAGAGACGGGGATTCACTGTGTTGGCCAGACTGGTCTCAAATTCCCGACCTCATGATCTCCCTGCCTTGGCCTCCCGAAGTGCTGGGATTACAGGCATGAGACACCACAACCGGCCACACCTTCCCTTCTTTCATACCATCCTCTGTATGAAGAATATGTTTTCATCATATTAACTTTATACACTGTTCCTCACAAGGAGTTCACAAATGCACCCTCACTAGATCTGAACCCTCAACTAACCGGCTCCGTACACACCTCTCTCTGTGGCATCTACCCCAGGCCATCCCTCTGCCCTTGAGTGGTCTTGTGATACCCACTTCAGGATATAGAGCACTGAAGAGCATAATGAGTTGACATTCTAGCGTCCCATTCCCTGTGACATCACCGGTGGCTGGCACACAGTAGATGCCCATTAACATTTACTGTGAAAAAGAACATAAGTCTGTGGTATGGTCTGCAGAGAAAGCTCACCATCCTTTCTTACCTGAGCAGGTGCTCCAGGTGCTCTTTGATATTACTGATCTTTTTTATATAAAGAATCTGGGGGTAGTACAGGCAGAGGAATGAAGAGTCCAAGTCAGGAATGCACGGCCACTGGACGCTCACGTATAACTCACGCTCATAACTGAAGGCTAAAAAGAGTTCACGAAGATTGCTCATCTGGCTCAGGTAAGGGGCAAACTTTCCTGTTTTATTCAGAGAGGACTTTTTCCAGACTTCCAACTCCTGGATACTGTCTGGGTATATCCTTTCCAATAAATTGCAGAAACTTGAAGTGGGCATTGAGTAATTCTGCACCTTATTACAACACAGGTGCACTAGGCCTCTTCTGTAGTGGATCCACCCACAAAGGTAGCTCAGGCATTCATCCAGTGTACTTTCCTTTAGGCAGAGGTCTATGAACACCTTCAAGGGCTGGCGCTCTCCCATCCTTGGACAGTCCTCCACTGTCTGCCTCTTACTCATGACCTCTGGGGAGCAGGAGAGGACCTTGGCTCCAGACCATATGGTCCAGAAATTCTCATCAACATCCCGCAAATCCAGCACTTGAAGTTTCCACCTCCTGTGAGTAACATAGGGGAAAAGCTCAGAATGTAGGAAAGGACCGACCCTTGACCTGAACTTTCACTCCACATCCAGGACATCAGTCAGCTGCTCCTGTCCTCAGTGCTCCTCCTTCTGTCTCTTCTCCATCCTGTTCCCCCTTGGATTCTGCCTGGTACCCACTTCTAGTACCTTTACTTTCTGCTGGGAGGAAGCAGGCTCCTGTTTCCTCAGTGGACCCTGTTTGGTGAGCAGACCTTCCCCAGAGGATCTGGGCAAAGGCCAACGCCTCTAATGGGCACCGTCAGAAGCCTCTGAGCCACCCTAGCTCCCCAACCCCACCACTCCTCCTGAGCCAGCTGTCCCTTCCCTGGATGCCTGGACCCTTCCTCGCAAGCCACCTGAGTCACCTCACCTGGGGCGAACCTTCTGGGCCACCAGTGTATCAAGTCCCCTCAGGACAGCTTGCAAGGTCTCCAGATGAGGTGTCTTCATCAGGGATCCCAGAGGGAGGCAGAGGAAGGGCCAGGCCTGCACCATCAACTTCAGGGCCTCAAAACGTCTCATGCTGAAGGCCTCCATGAACATCAGAGGGAAGACCTCCCTGGGCAGCTCATCCAGGGTGAAGATGGTCAAGAACTGGTTCCTCAGCAGGCTCTGCCCTGCCAGCTCCAGGAGTCTGGATGGGGACTGGAGGCTCATTCTGACAAATCTCCGAGGAAAAACTCTAGAGGACAATCTAGTGAAAAGGCAAGTTTCTCGGGCCAATCCCCAGCAACCCCCACTTCTCCTAGGGCCAAAGTCTTTTCTCTAGCATGTGTGAAAGAGCCCTCAGTTTACTCCAATTCCATTCTGCAATAAGTGGCCACAGAGGCATAGTTCTGCCCTTCTGGTACCAAGAAGAGTGTGTCCCAACCTCTAAAGAGCAGGCAAGATCCCTCCTAGTCCATGAATTATTAGCCACTGTTGCAATAAACTCATAGCACTGGGAAATGTTACCGAGGATCTCTGAAGCTCGGATCTCATGCCCAGCTAATCTTTTATTTTTTGACTTTTTGTAAAGACAGTGGGTTTCACTATGTTGTCCAGGCTGGTCTTGAACTCCTAGACTCAAACATTCCACCCGCCTTGGCCTCCCAAAGTACTGGGATTACAGGCGTAATCCTCTTCCCGGCCTCATTATTGAAAATTTCAGCAAGAAGCTTTGAAAGCTATGTGACAGTGTTATGCATCATTCGCAAGACACAGATGTTTCCAGTACACACCTCTTACACATGTTCAAAATGAACCACTTTGGCTGTGCGCAGTGACTCACACCTGTAATCCCAGCACTTTGGGAAGCAGAGGCATTGGATCATCTGAGTTCAGGAGTTTGAGACCATCCTGGCCAACATGGTAAAACACTACCTCTACTAAAATTACAAAAAATTAGCCAGGTGCAGTGGTCCTCACCTGTAGTCCAAGCTACTAGGGAGGCTGAGGCAGGAGGATCGCTTGAACCCAGGAGGTACAGGTTGCAGTTAGCTGAGATTATACCACTACAATCCAGCCTGGGAAATTGGCTAGATTCAAAAAAGAGAGAGAGAGAGAACTACATTGGATTAGACTTCTTAAGCTCCATCCAGTTAATCATGATTGGATTTTTGTCTTTCTTCCAGATTAACTATCAAATTAGATATTCATCCATGAAAGTGAAATATTTAGGGATATGGTGAAAGTCCAGGACTCATTCACTGATTTACTCCACAAACATGGAATTTTACTAATATGTGTCCTTTGTAGTTCTGAGTGTGAGATAGGGAAGAGTTGAATCTCTTCCTGACATTAGACAGAAAGAAAAATATGTGAAAGTATCTTTGTTGAGAGATCCTTGGCCACATCAAATTTATCAAAATATTTCAGAGTTAAAACAGTTTTACAAAGATAGACATGACAGTCCCTAAGAAAACACAGTAGAAATCTTCATGAATCCAATGATCACCTGGGTGGTATAATTTAATTTTTTTCGTGTCGGGGGAGCTGAGTCTCACTTCATCACCCAGGCTGGAGTGCAGTGGTGCCATCTCGGCTCACTGTAACCTCTGCCTCCCAGGTTCAAGTGATCCTTATGCTCCAGCCTTCCATGTAGCTGGGATTACAGGCATGCACCTCCACACCCATGTCTCCGTTTGGGTGGAAGAGTTACAATGAGGATGTGATTGGTTTAAAATTAAGGTCAAAGATCCTCTTTGGTTAAGATTTTTTTTCTTTAATAGGGTCTCACAATGTTGCCCAGGCTGGAGTACAGCAGTGGTGTGAGCATGGCTCACTGCAGCCTCAATCTTCTGGGCTCAATTGTTTCTCCCATGTCAGCAACCCATACACTTGCGAAGACAGATGCATGCTACCATGCCCGGCTAATTAAAAAATATGTATATTTTGTAGAGGCCAAGCACCAGTGGCTCATGGCTGTAATCCCAGCACTTTGGGAGGCCAAGGCAGGTGGATCACTTGAGGTCAGGAGTTTGAGACCAACCTGGCCAGCGTGGTGAAACCCACCTCTACTAAAAATACAAAAATTAGCCAGGCAAGTTGGCAGTTGGATGTAATACCAGATACTCAGGAGGCTGAGGCATGAGAATTGCTTGAGTCTGGGAGGCAGAGGTTGCAATGATTTGAGATCGTGCCACTGCACTCCAGCCTTGGAAACAGAGCGAGACTCCATCCCCCGTTCAATAAAGAATATTTTATAGAGATGGGTTTTTGCCGTGTTGTCCAGGTTGGTCTCAAACCCCTGGGCTGAAATGATCCTCCCACCTTGGTCTCCCAAAGTGTTGGGGTTAAAGGCATGAGTCACTGCTCCCTTCAAGAATTTTGAAATGACATAAACCAAAGCACAATTTGAAATAAAGACAAAACTGCATTTAGAGGAAAAAATGCAAAGCTTCAAATTGTTCATATGAGAAAGAAAACAAAACAGGATATAACTCTATGCCATCTTAGGCTGCACTGTCACCATCCCAGACCAGCTGACTGTAGGTCAGATGGGAGTGTCCTTACAGAGAGATTAGTGACTTACCAGATCTGGACTCAGTTTGCAGGGTGCTCAGACCTCAGGAAGAACCAAGCAGGAACTCCAGACTTGAAGACTTTGTGTCTCTTCTGTGGGTCTTTAGAAGGTTTTATTGACCTTTCTAATCACAACTCCCACCCACACCCCTCCACGTATCCACTGCTAGCTTCCAATCAACAAATGATATCTGATTGCATTTCTGAAGCTCCACCCAGTTAATCCTGATTGAGTTTTTGGCTCTCCCCAGATTAATGGATTGAATCAGATATCCATTCATATCAGATATCCATATTAAGTTCATGAATCAAGAAATTGACAGTGTTAGGGATAGGGTGGGAATCAAGAATGCATTCATTCAAGACCGTGCAAGGTGGCTCACTCCTGTAATCCCAGCACTTTGGGAGGACAGGTTGGGTGGGTCACCTGAGTTCAGACATTCAAGACGAGCCAGGCCAACAAGGTGAAACCCCATCTCTACAAAAATACAAAAATTAGCCAGGGACGATGGCGCATGCCTGTAATCCAGCTACTCAGGAGACTGAGGTGGGAGAATCGCTTGAACCCAAGAGGCAATGGTTGCAGTGAACCAAGATTGCACCATTGCACTCCACTCTGGGTAACAGAGGAAGACTTTGTCGGAAAAAAAAAATTCATTCATTCACGAACTTCACAAACACTGATGGAATTTCACTAATATGTGACCTGCATAGTCCTGAGTTTGAGGCAGGGAAGGGTCTAATCTTTCCCAGATATTAGACAGAAAACTAAAATCTGAAAGTAGTATTGTTGGGAGATCTTTGGCCACATCAAAATCACAAAAATGTTTTATAGTTAAAATAGCTTTATAAAAACAGAGGAGTCGTCCCTACAAAATCAGAATAAAAATCTCCATGTATTGAATGGTCTTGAGGGTTTTATATCACCTAAGGTAGCAATTTTTTCACTCCTGCTGGTGGAAGAGAGGTGCCACTGAGGGCTTGAGTGGTCTCAGGGCTTAGGTTAAGGCTACTCTGGAAGAAATTGCAACCATACTTATAAACTTTATAAATTTAATCAGTGAAGAAGGGAGGGGGAGAAACAAACATAAACCAAGCTTGCAGCGCATTCAGCATTCATCATGAGGTCAGCTTGCTCTCTGACCTGCTTCCTCATGGTTGCTGGCAGCCTACTGTCCCAAAATCATGTAGACCTTAGATTACAGTTCCCCTTAACTGCCCTGCAGACAACAATTTAGGCCTTGTAAAACATTAACTTTTTCATTTGACATATTCTTTCAGGTTCTGCATGTCAGTGAAGCTACTGATGGCGGGTGATCTGAAGGGCCCTGCAAGGCACCAACTCACCAAGGAATGCAGTTTTGACATCCTGATGACTTCATACCTCTTACTGCCACCAAACTGCACCAACTTTCCAGCCCCTTGCTATCCATGATCCTCTGAAAACTCTCAGTACTTCTTGGGGAGATGAATTTGAGGGTCTCCTCCCAGCTTTTCATTTTGCCACCCTGTGATCGTTAAACTCTCTGCTGCAAACCCTGCTGTCTAAGAATATTAGTATGCTACTGTGCTGCAGGCATAGGAACCTGATGGTCCTGTAAAAAAGTCATGTCAAAATTACAAAGGGAAGTGAAGGTGGAGGCTGGTCAGGGTTGAGCTGTGTGTTTTAATGGGATCCCGGGAGTGAACCAAGACTTGGTAAACATGTTGGGGGTTATTGAGGGCGTGGAGGAGGAATCTTTCCAACATTGCACTGAGGCCCCCTTGGTGTTGATACTTGTGACCAAGAATGAGTCTTCCAAAACAGTGTATGTAATTCTCCTGATTTTTCCTTTCAAAACCTTTGTCTTCCTTTACCTCCCTGAATAATCTCACATCTATTCCCATTGCTTTGCTCATTTCATAATAAAAATCCTTTTTTTTTAAAAGAATCTCTTTCTCTGTGAAGTAGACCATATATTTTATTGCCACACAACATGAGTAGCCTGGTATTATGGAGAGAAAGGGTCAAAAGGATCCCATTGCCCACCAGCTGGGGGTGATATAAAGGTCCTGGTTATTATTTGTCATATGTGCACCTGCATATTGCCAGTGAAAACTTACAGGTCACATTTTTCAGGAGTCCAAATTAACCACCTGTGGAAGGTCTTATGATTGGCTTACATTCTGTCCCTGAGTAAAGAATCTGATCTTGAGTTCATGAGTGCCTCAAACTCTACATGTATTGATGAAGCTTCACCCATTGACAGTGAGAAGGACACTGATTTGATTCTGATCATGAAGTTTCACTGGTTGTCTTGCAAGGAAAATGTTTAACTTGTTATGTTGTCAGCTAAAGTCAATGATTGTAACCTCTGTATTGTACCTTCCAATGGAAGAAACAAAAACAAAACAAAAACTCAACTCCATTTGAGCCTTGCCAGGTCAGTAAAACAGAAGAAAATTAAAAAAAAAACTGATAGGAGGAGTCTCATTCCCTTCTTTTAACTTTTCTCACAAAAGCATTCCAACTTGTAACAGACTTTGGAACACACCCACTTTGTTGGTCTGTGTCTTCCACATTGATTCTCACATTTAGCTTCCAATGAAGATTTATTTAATTATTTCTGCCTTAAGAGCCTTACCTTCCACTGACACCAGGTTGCATGGTGACAGTTTGAACTGGGGTGGGATGAAAAAATATTTTTATGAATTTTATTAAATAATCCTTGCATGTCATCTCCATTGAAGAATGAATAGGGTCTTCTCCAAATATGTGCTGAGTATGGATGCATCCAATAAATGAAACTATTGTTTATTTCATATAGTAGAGCTATAGATGCATTCTATTTGCCTCGAGTTTCCAATGAACAAATGTCTAGTTTCAGTAAGTTCTCTGATTATATGGCAGAGGGTAACATGGTCATGTTCTGATTCTGTGTCTATGTCAATACTTATAGCATTTCAGTCTTCATAATGTGTGTCAAATGGAAGACTTTGATTCTAGGGGGAGTCTGGGACACTACCTAGATTAGACCCGGTTACACTAATGTTTCCTATGCATGGAGATAAGTTACAAGCAATGAAATCAACAAGAGTCATAGGCCACTCATTTCCATCTATAGCTTCTGCTCAGTGCCAAGTCATTTAATTATAAATATTAACCAACCACGTGTGAGAGCAGATTCTACTATTAGTTGTGATCCTTCCCATTCATCTAAATGACTCCATAGCCAGTAATTGCTTTGGTTAGTGAGAGTGGCTAAATTTTGAATAGGAGAGCTTAGAAAGTGTTTGCTTTGACTGGTGAAAGTACGTAACAAAATAAAATGTAGGCTTGATCATTTTGTGTTAATACAAAACAAAACCAAGTCTCAGTCAATGGAAGGAGATCAAAGGGAGTTTTGTCCCATTTTCTTAAAAAAGCTGTCTACCATGTGATGATGTCTACTTGTAAGAAAGGCTTTGTTCCTTGGTTATCCTTAATTTTAAGTCACCTGGTATGGTCCCATCCAATGCTACTCACGGGCAGATTTCCCTTGGTGTCATTTTAAAAGATGCAGTCCCTCTCCCTCTCCCTCGCCCTCTCCCCAAGGTCTCCCTCTCTTTCCACGGTCTCCCTCTGATGCCGAGCTGAAGCTGGACTGTACTGCTGCCATCTCGGCTCACTGCAACCTCCCTGCCTGATTCTCCTGCCTCAGCCTGCCAAGTGCCTACTATTGCAGGCGCGTGCCGCCAAGCCTGACTGGTTTTTGTATTTTTTTGGTGGAGATGGGGTTTCTCTGTGTTGGCTGGGCTGGTCTCCAGCTCCTAACCGTGAGTGATCCAACAGTCTTGGCCTCCTGAGGTGCCAGGATTGCAGACGGAGTCTCGTTCACTCAGTGCTCAATGTTGCCCAGGCTGGAGTGCAGTGGCGTGATCTCCGCTAGCTACAACCTCCACCTCCCAGCCGCCTGCCTTGGCCTCCCAAAGTGCCGAGATTGTAGCCTCAGCCCGGCCGCCACCCCGTCTGGGAAGTGAGGAGCATCTCTTCCTGGCTGCCCATCATCTGGGATGTGAGGAGCCCCTCTGCCCAGCCGCCATCCCGTCTAGGAAGTGAGGAGTGTCTCTGTTCAGCCGCCCATCCTCTGAGATGTGGGGAGCGCCTCTGCCCCGCCGCGACCCCGTCTGGGAGGTGAGGAGCGTCTCTGCCCGGCCACCCCGTCTGGGAAGTGAGGAGCCCCTCCACCCGGCAGCCGCCCTGTCTGAGAAGTGAGGAGCGTCTCCGCCCAGCAGCCACCCCGTCTGGGAAGTGAGAAGCCCCTCCGCCCGGCAGCCTCCCCGTCTGGGAAGTGAGAAGCCCCTCCGCCCGGCAGCCACCCCGTCTGGGAAGTGAGAAGCCCCTCCGCCCGGCAGCCTCCCCGTCTGGGAAGTGAGGAGCGTCTCCGCCCGGCAGCCTCCCCGTCTGGGAAGTGAGGAGCGTCTCCGCCCGGCAGCCGCCCCGTCTGAGAAGTGAGAAGCCCCTCCGCCCGGCAGCTGCCCCGTCTGGGAAGTGAGAAGCCCCTCCGCTGGGCAGCCTCCCCGTCTGGAAAGTGAAGAGCGTCTCCGCCCGGCAGCCACCCCGTCCGGGAGGGAGGCGGGGGTTCAGCCCCCCCCCGGCCAGCCGCCCCGTCTGAGAGGGAGGTTGGGGGCACCTCTGCCCAGCCGCCCCTTCTGGGAAGTGAGGAGCCCCTCTGCCTGGCCACCACCCCGTCTGGGAGGTGTACCCAACAGCTCATTGAGAACGGGCCATGATGACGATGACGGTTTTGTGGAATAGAAAAGGGGGAAAGGTGGGGAAACGATAGAGAAATCAGATTGTTTCTGTGTCTGTGTAGAAAGAAGTAGACATGGGAGACTTCATTTTGTTGTGTACTGGGAGGGGTTCTTCTGCCTTGGGATGCTGTTGAACTGTGACCTTGCCCCCAGCCCTGTGCTCTCTGGGGCATGTGCGGTGTCCACTCAGGATTAAATGGATTAAGGTGCAAGATGTGCTTTGTTAAACAGATGCTTGAAGGCAGCATGCCTTAAGAGTCATCACCACTCCCTAATCTCAAGTACCCAGGGACACAAACACTGCGGAAGGCTGCAGGGTCCTCTGCCTAGGAAAACCAGAGACCTTTGTTCACTTGTTTATCTGCTGACCTTCCCTCCACTATTGTCCTATGACCCTGCCAAATCCCCCTCTGCGAGAAACACCCAAGAATGATCAATTAAAAAAAAATAATAAAAAAATAAAAGATGCAGTCTCCAAATGGTAGGGCATGAAGGTCCAGTGATCATCAAAACCCTCCTTCACCAACTGGAAATAGGATTTGAAAAGTCTTGTGGTACTGAGTCATATTGTTACTGAACGATGGGCTCACTCTCCTAAGTGCATAGAAAAGCAAAAAAGGCTGGGCATGGTGGCTGACACCTATATTTGCAGCACTTTAGGAGGCCAAGGCAGGCGGATCACAAGGTCAGGGGTTCGAGTCCAGCCTGGCCAATATGGTGAAACCCTGTCTCTATGACAAATACACAAATTAGTTGGGTGTGATGACCCATGCCTGTAATCCCAGCTACTTAGGAGGCTGAGGCAGAAGAATCGCTTGTTCCTGTGAGGCAGAGGTTGCAGTGAACCGAGATTGCACCTCTGCACTCCAGCCTGGGTGACAGAGCAAGACTCCATTTTGGGAAAAAAAAATTATTAAGACTTAACTGGGCTGGGCATAGTGGCTTATATCTGTAATCCCAGCACTTTAGGAGGCCAAGGTGGGCGGATCACAAGGTCAGGAGCTCCAGATCAGCCTGACCAATATGGTGAAACTCCCTCTCTATTAAAAATACAAAAATTAGCTGGGCATGGTGGTGCATGCCTGTAATCTCAGCTACTGGGGAGGCTGAGGCAGGAGAATCACTTGAACCCGGAAGGCCAATGTTGCAGTGAGCTGAGATCATGCCACTGCACTCCAGCCTGGGTAACAGAGGGAGACTCTGTCTCAAAGAAAAAAATAAAAATAAAAATAAAAAAGAGTTAACTGACAAGCAGATAGGAGACAAGTTCTAAACCTGTCTCCCCAATCTGGGGATGGTGCAGCAAGCTTGCATCATCTTTCCAACTGGTTTCAGATGATGCCAATTCAAACAGTCCGCCTGGCTGTGTTAATAGTTAAGAGGTTAAACCTTTTTCCCATCGGACATGCCTGAGCAATTTGGGCTTTGCGTCATCACCTGTAACAACTTAAGCAATGACTAATCTGTTGGAGTTGATCCTCTGGTTACATGATCAGAGCTAAAAAGTGCAGGGGATACATGAGGTTCTATTATCAAAGGCATAGGTTCTCCAGTAAATACTTAATTATCAGTGTTTCTGATTGCAGTTGGTGAAAATAAAATACCTTATGGGGGATCTGGCTGTGTTTTCCCATAGGGGGTGGTAAAAATTTCATTAAAGTAATCCAGTCTTGCTGGACATGATGGCTCATACCTGTAATCTCAGCACTTTGGGAGGCCGAGGCTGGTGGATCACTTGAGGCCAGGAGTTGAGCAGCCTGGGCAACATGGTGAAACCCCATTATTTACTAAAAATACAAAAATTAGCTGGGTGTGGTGGTATACCTCTAATCCCAGCTACTTGGGAGGCTAAGGCATGAGAATCACTAGAACCCGGGAGGCAGAGGTTGCAGTGAGCTGAGATAGCACCACTGAACTCCAGCCTGGGTAACAGAGACTCTGTCTCAAAAAAAAAAAAAAAAAAATTAACCCAGTCTCCTTTGTTAGTTTAGCTAATTTTAGTTTCAAGATACCATTTCTTCACTCGACCTTTGTAGGATACCAAGGATAATGAAGTTAATGGTAGTGCCATTGGATCTGAAAAATCTTATCTGTGTGATCACCCGCCCAGTAAACGGAGTTCTCCTACCACTGGAGATTTCTCCAGAGACGCCCCAGAAAGGAAACACATTTTATAATCATTTATTCACTATGGCTGTGGCATCAGCCTTTCTAAAAAGGTAAGCTACAACCCATCCTGAAAACAGACACATAATCACAAGAATTGTAGCCTTTTTACATGGCTCGCTGTCATCATTGGTCCATGACATTCCCCTTTCTTGCAGCTATATGTGTGTATGTCTATCTATTCCTATCTCTATCTATACTTAATTTTTATTACCATGATTCACTTCCACTCCCCTTTCCATAGATAGCCACTCTACTCTTTGACCTAGCCTTGAATTTGCATGTGACCTCTTAGAATATAAGTATATAGCAAGTATTTAGAATATATACTTAAGATGGCCGAATAAGAACAACTCCAGTCTATAGCTCCCAGCATAAGTGATGCAGAAGACGGGTGATTTCTACATTTCCAACTGAGATACCAGGTTCAACTCACTGGAGAGTGCCAGACAGTGGGTGCAGGACAGTGGGTGCAGTGCACCGTGCATGAGCTGAAGCAGGGCGAGGCATCGCCTCACCTGGGAAGCACAAGGGGTCAGGGAATTCCCTTTCCTAGTCAAAGAGAGGGGTGACAGATGGCACCTGGAAAATCAGGTCACTCCCACCCTAATACTGTGCTTTTCTAATGGGCGTAACAACTAGACACCAGGAGATTATATCCCACACCTGGCTTGGAGGGTCCTGTGCCCACGGAGCCTTGCTCATTGCTAGCACAGCAGCCTGAGATCAAACTGCAAGGCGGCAGCGAGGCTGGGGGAGGGGCCCTCACCATTGCCGAGGCTTGAGTAGGTAAACAAAGCAGCCCAGAAGCTGGAACTGGGTTGAGCCCACCACAGCTCAAGGAGGCCTGTTTGCCTCTGTAGACTCCACCTCTGGGGGCAGGGCACAGACAAACAAAAGAAAGTAATAACCTCTGCAGACTTAAATGTCCCTGTCTGACAGCTTTGAAGAGAGTAGTGGTTCTCCCAGCATGCAGCTTGAGATCTGAGAATGGGCAGACTCCCTCCTCAAGTGGGTCCCTGACCCCCGAGTAGCCTAACTGGGAGGCACCACCGAGTAGGGGCAGACTGACACCTCACACAGCTACCCAGCTGTACTCCTCTGAGACAAAACTTCCAGATGAACGATCAGACAGCAGCATTTGCGGTTCACCAATATCCACTGTTCTGCAGCCTCTGCTGCCGATACCTAGGCAAACAGGGTCTGGAGTGGACCTCCAGCAAACTCCAACAGACCTGCAGCTGAGAGTCCTGACTGTTAGAAGGAAAACTAACAGACAGAAACGACATCCACACCAAAAACCCATCTGTACATCACCATCATCAAAGACCGAAGGTAGATAAAACCACAAAGATGGGCAAAAAACAGAGCAGAAAAACTGGAAACTCTAAAAGTCAGAGTGCCTCTCCTCCTCCAAAGGAACGCAGCTCCTCACCAGCAATAGAACAAAGCTGGATGGAGAATGACTTTGATGATTTGAGAGAAGAAGGCTTCAGAAGATCGAACTACTCCGAGCTAAAGGAGGAAGTTCAAACCAATGGCAAAGAAGTTAGAAACTTTGGGAAAAAATTAGACAAATGGATAACTAGAATAACCAATGAAGAGAAGTTCTTAAAGTACCTGATGGAGCTGAAAACCATAGCATGAGAATTATATGACGAATGCACAAGCCTCATTAATCTATACAATCAACTGGAAGAAAGGGTATCAGCGATGGAAGATGAAATGAATGAAATGAAGTGTGAAGAGAAGTTTAAAGAAAAAAGAATAAAAAGAAAAAAACAAAGCCTCCAAGAAATATGGGACTATGTGGAAAGACCAAATCTATGTCTGACTGGTGTACCAGAAAGTGATGGGGAGACTGGAACCAAGCTGGAAAACACTCTGCAGGATATTATCCAGGAGAACTTCCCCAATCTAGCAAGGCAGGCCAACATTCAAATTCAGGAAATACAGAGAATGCCACAAAGATACTCCTCGAGAAGAGCAACTCCAAGACACATAATTGTCAGATTCACCAAAGTTGAAATGAAGGAAAAAATGTTAAGGGCAGCCAGAGAGAAAGGTCGGGTTACCCACAAAGGGAAGCCCATCAGACTATCAGCTGATCTCTTGGCAGAAACTCTACAAGCCAGAAGAGAGTGGGGGCCAATATTCAACATTGTTAAAGAAAAGAATTTTCAACCCCGAATTTCATATCCAGCCAAACTAAGCTTCATAAGTGAAGGAGAAATAAAATACTTTACAGACAAGCAAATGCTGAGAGATTTTTGTCACCACCAGGCCTGCCCTAAAAGAGCTCCTGAAGGAAGCACTAAACGTGGAAAGGAACAACCAGTACCAGCCACTGCAAAAACATGCCACATTGTAAAGACCATCAAGGCTAGGAAGAAACTGCATCAACCAACGAGCAAAATAACCAGCTAACATCATAATGACAGGAACAAATTCACACATAACAATACTAACTTTAAATATAAATGGGCTAAATGCTCCAATTAAAAGACGCAGACTGGCAAATTGGATAAAGAGTCAAGACTCATCAGTGTGCTGTATTCAGGAAACCCATCTCATGTGCAGAGACACACATAGGCTCAAAATAAAGGGATGGAGGAAGATCTACCAAGCAAATGGAAAACAAAAAAAGGCAGGGGTTGCAATCCTAGTCTCTGATAAAACAGACTTTAAACCAACAAAGATCAAAAGAGACAAAGAAGGCCATTACATAATGGTAAAGGGATCCATTCAACAAGAAGAGCTAACTATCCTAAATATATATGCACCCAATACAGGAGCACCCAGATTCATACTTTTTTGTTTTTTGTTTTTTTTTTGAGCAGTAGCAAGATTTATTGCAAAGAGCGAAAGAACAAAGCCTCCACACTGTGGAAGGGGACCCGAGAGGGTTGCCCCACCCAGACTCATAAAGCAGGTACTTAGTGACCTACAAAGAGACTTAGACTCCCACACAATAATAATGGGAGACTTTAACACCCCACTGTCAACATTAGACAGATCAATGAGACAGAAAGTTAACAAGGATATCCAGGAATTGAACTCAGTTCAGCACCAAGCAGACCTAATAGCCATCTACAGAACTCTCCACCCCAAATCAACAGAATGTACATTCTTTTCAGCACCACGCCACACCTATTCCAAAATTGACCACATAGTTGGGAGTAAAGCACTCCTCAGCAAATGTAAAGGAACAGAAATTATAACAAACTGTCTCTCAGAACACAGTGCAATCAAACTAGAACTCAGGATTAAGAAACTCACTCAAAACTGCTCAACTACATGGAAACTGAACAATCTGCTCCTGAGTGACTACTGGGTACATAACGAAGTGAAGGCAGAAATAAAGATGTTCTTTGAAACCAATGAGAACAAAGACACAACATACCAGAATCTCTGGAACACATTCAAAGCAGTGTGTAGAGGGAAATTTATAGCACTAAATGCCCACGAGAGAAAGCAGGAAAGATCTAAAATTGACAACCTAACATCACAATTAAAAGAACTAGAGAAGCAAGAGCAAACACATTCAAAAGCTAGCAGAAGGCAAGAAATAACTAAGATCAGAGCAGAACTGAAGGAAATAGAGACACAAAAAACCCTTCAAAAAATCAATGAATCCAGGAACTGGTTTTTTGAAAAGATCAACAAAATTAATAGACTGCTAGTAAGACTAATAAAGAAGAAAAGAGAGAGGAATCAAATAGATGCAATAAAAAATGACAAAGGGGATATCACCACTGATCCCACAGAAATACAAGCTACCATCCGAGAATACTATAAACACCTCTATGCAAATAAACAAGAAAATCTAGAAGAAATGGATCAACTCCTCGACATACACACCCTTCCAAGACTAAACCAGGAAGAAGTTGAATCTCTGAACAGACCAATAACAGGCTCTGAAATTGAGGCAATAATTAATAGCTTACCAACCAAAAAAAGTCCAGGACCAGATGGATTCACAGCCGAATTCTACCAGAGGTAGAAGGAGGAGCTGGTACCATTCCTTCTGAAAATATTCCACTTAATAGAAAAAGAGGGAATCCTCTGTAACTCATTTTATGAGGCCAGCATCATCCTGATACCAAAGCCTGGCAGAGACACAATAAAAAAAGAGAATTTCAGACCAATATCCTTGATGAACATTGATGCAAAAATCCTCAATAAAATACTGGCAAACTGAATCCAGTAGCACATCAAAAAGCTTATCCACCATGATCAAGTGGGCTTCATCCCTGGGATGCAAGGCTGGTTCAACATACGAAAATCAATAAACATAATCCAGCATATAAACAGAACCAAAGACAAAAACCACATGATTATCTCAATAGATGCAGAAAAGGCCTTTGACAAAATTCAACAGCCCTTCATGCTAAAAACTCTCAATCAATTAAGTATTGATGGGACGTATCTCAAAATAATAAGAGCTATCTATGACAAACCCACAGCCAATATCATACTGAATGGACAAAAACTGGAAGCATTCCCTTTGAAAACTGGCACAAGACAGGGATGCCCTCTCTCACCACTCCTATTTAACATAGTGTTGGAAGTTCTGGCCAGGGCAATCAGGCAGGAGAAGGAAATAAAGGGAATTCAATTAGGAAAAGAGGAAGTCAAATTGTCCCTGTTTGCAGATGACATGATTGTATATCTAGAAAACCCCATCGTCTCAGCCCAAAATCTCCTTAAGCTGATAAGCAACTTCAGCAAAGTCTCAGGATACAAAATCAATGTGCAAAAATCACAAGCATTCTTATACACCACTAACAGACAAACAGAGAGTCAAATCATGAGTGAACTCCCATTCACAATTGCTTCAAAGAGAATAGAATACCTAGGAATCCAACTTACAAGGGATGTGAAGGACCTCTTCAAGGAGAACTACAAACCACTGCTCAATGAAATAAAAGAGGATACAAACAAATGGAAGAATATTCCATGCTCATGGGTAGGAAGAACCAATATGGTGAAAATAGCCATGCTGCCCAAGGTAATTTATAGATTCAATGGCATCCCCATCAAGCTACCAATGACTTTCTTCACAGAATTGGAAAAAACTACTTTAAAGTTCATATAGAACCAAAAAAGAGCCCGCATTGCCAAGTCAATCCTAAGCCAAAAGAATAAAGCTGGAGGCATCATGCTACCTGACTTCAAACTATACTACAAGGCTACAGTAACAAAAACAGCATGGTACTGGTACCAAAACAGAGATATAGACCAACGGAACAGAACAGAGCCCTCAGAAATAATGCCACATATCTACAACTATCTGATCTTTGACAAACCTGACAAAAACAAGAAATGGGGAAACAATTCCCTATTTAATAAATGGTGCTGGGAAAACTGGCTAGCCATAAGTAGAAAGCTGAAACTGGATCCCTTCCTTACACCTTATAGAAAAATTAATTCAAGCTGGATTAAAGACTTACATGTTAGACCTCAAACCATAAAAACCCTAGAAGAAAACTCATAGGTGTTCTCACTCGTAGGTGAGAATTGAACAATAAGAACACATGGACACACGAAGGGGAACATCACACGCTGGGGACTGTTGTGGGGTGGGGGGAGGGGGGAGGGATAGCAATAGGAGATATACCTAATGCTAAATGATGAGTTAATGGGTGCAGCACACCAACATGGCACATGTATACATATGTAACAAACCTGCACGTTGTGTACATGTACCCTAAAACTTAAAGTATAATAATAATGAAAAAAGAATATATACTTGCATTTTGTGTTTGTATTTATTTTAATCCACGTATATGCTCTGGTGTATGGTGCTACAGAAGAGGGCCTGACAATTAATTGTCCAGTCCCAGACACTTTGGAGAGTGAATGGACGTGTTGTTATAATTAATTGCATTTTTTTTGGAGATGGAGTCTCACTCTGTTGCCAGGCTGGAGAGCAATGGTTCGATCCAAACCATATCACAGGGGGTAATGCTGTCAGACAACGTATTTCTATTTCACTAGTAAAATTTCTTTGGAATAACAGATTTGGCAGTGAATATAAACATAGCAAACATTAGACCTGATGCTCTGGACCCCAACTCTTGCACAAGCCTCTGACTGTGGAGTTTTATTTGAAAGGATGAAAATGAGCAGCAGATTGCAGGGACTGGGACAGTATCATGTCACCGCCAAAGATGTTGACAAACAGGCATTCCGTCATTCCAGTCCCACCACTTACAGGCTGTCTGGCCTTGAAAATTTCTCCCTCTCTCTTTGAATCTGTCTCTTTCTCCATCAAATGTGTAGAAGGATAATCTCAATCTTCAGGTAAAAATGCTGAGCCCAAAGCATGGGGCATAATAAACCCTCCATAAATGTTGGCTACTTTTGTTGACATTCAAAGACAACAGGCATAATCAGGAAAACAGTTGAGGCCACAGGGGATAACTCAGCCCTAAGGCAGAGTCCTCTCCTGTGCCAGCCACTCCCTCTGCCAGGACACAAGCTTCACATCCACCCCAGGAAGAATTAAGAGCAAGTCCTGCTGACTCTGCCTCCAGGACGTCCCCATGCTGTCCATGGCCACTCAAGTGGACACCAGGACCTCCTGTCTGGACAGTGCAAGAATCTTCTGATGCGTGTCCCTGCCCTCTGGTTATCCCCCCAGGGAGCACGGTCCTCTCAGCCACCTCGGGGATGTGGAAAATAGGCTTCAAGTGGCCTCACAACCCTAATCCCAAACTGCCAATGACCCCTGAGTCACCCTTGCCCCTGGCTGCACCTCTCCAGTCTCATCTCCCTGAGCCAATTCACAACCTGCCACTTCAGACACTGGTCTTCTCATTCTCTCTGTGTTTCCCCTAAAGCACGTGAACTAGTCATTTTGTCCTTCTTGCTGGGGTCTGAGTCACTGGCCAGTCAAGGCCAAATGCTGGATCAATGAGACAGGAGGAGGCCAATGACTCCAGGCCCCAGGTGAGTGGAAGGGAGGCTTTTATGAACTGGGTGCTATGGGAGAACCGCAGGCCCAGTGGGCATCCCTACAATGACCTCATGGTGTTTACATGTTTATGTGTGTGTGTGGTCAGCTAGGAAGTCACAGCTCTCCAGCATGGCTCCATGGCAGAGAAAAGTAAAATATCCCATGTCTCTAGCAGGGCAAGTTTCCCGTGAGTCCAGCAAGAAGGCATGGGATCTGTGGAAAGGAGGCCTCTGGGAAAAACCCCACCTTTGAGGATAATGTTAAAAGCTGAACTTGAGACCCTGAGAATCCTATGTCCTTCCCACTCCCCGCAGGGCTTCTCTTGATCCGGCCCTGACTCCCAGATGCAGAAGCCCAGGGAGGAGCTGGGAGACAGGGAAACTTCCTGGGACGCTCCATGCATTTGTCTCCAAGAGGGTCCCCAAACCCAGGTGCCTGCAGCATCAGGGAGGCTCAGAGTTCCTGTGTCTGCCTGAAGGAAGCCTCATTTGCATGGATCCATGTAAGTTCTGAGATTCCTTCCCACACGTGGCCACCTGCAGGTGCCCCATAAATTCATCTTCCCAAGAAGAGCCAATGGGGATAGGCGAGGACCCCAAACCTGCTCCCAACCCCACATCCACAGGACGGAGAGGGATCACCTGAAGCACAGGCCAGGGGGTGAGTCCTGACCCCACTGTCTCCTCCTAATCCCAGAGGGCAGTGGAGTGGCCACAGGCACCCCACCAACTCCTCCTGTACCCCAAGCCCAAGATGAACAAACTTCCCGACTCACTGGCCTATCCCAACTTAAAAAAAAGCAGGACAACTCTCCCAGGTGGAGAAGACACCAGCTGCCTCTGCGGTGCTGAGCCCAGGAGCAAGATGATCACTGTTCAAACTGCCTTGGCAAGTTGTTTCAAAGAAATAAAACCCTTGGCTTCTCAGTGTTTTGAGTCACGTTGCACTTAGTAAATGTTCGTTTTACTAATGTTTTTCACTTCCCTGTATATTTATATTCAGCAGTGAGAGACCTCTTCATATTCCAACAAAAAGTGATTAAAGGATTTGGGACACCTGTGATTATCCCCATGGGTTATTATGATCGCTCTGCACCGCGCAGCCTGCACAGTCATTTTTCTGACCGGGACTGCAGTGCTGAGCCTGGTGTCCTCTGCTGAGTTCATTTTCCAGCTTCCTTGCATTTTATTCGTCTTCCCTGGTAGCACCCGGAATTGCAGGAAGCAATCCCTGGTGCTCAGTGAAGGTCTTTGAATGAATCAAGGGGAGAGGATTCAGGGGGAGGCAGAGGGTGTGGGAGGAGTCACATGTGCCAGAATCTTCTCTTCAGACGTGTCACAGAGAGTCCCCTCCAGGCACTCTTGTTGGGCCTCAGTGCTGGACATTGGAGGACTTTTCTGACTGAGGATCATTGTGCCCTCTCTGGATCCACTGGAAAGCTCTGGGCAGCCACGTGAGCCTTGGTTTGACTTCCATCCTCCATGATTTTCCCTTTGCTTGTCAGAGGAGGTTTGGAATAACTTGGATGTCAGGGACTCTGAGCCAGACCCCATTCTTTTTCATTCCCTCCTGAAAAGCCCAGTCCTCACCGTCCCATAAGGCTCTGACCAGTGAAAAGATGGAGCTGCATGATTTCCAAAGAGAATCCTTTTCTTGGCCTCAAGCCACAGCTGCTTCCTTCTGACCTGCTGCTTGTCTTTGGATCCAGGATGGACACTCGCCACCCGCTCTTCCTCTCCTGGGACTCCCCACTCTCCTGACTCTGTGCCCCCTGGGGCAGGAAGGGACAGCCACTAAAACCTCATTCAGACCAGGGCACATAAAGTGTCTTGGGAACTCACAGACCCAAGTCCAAGCCCCAGTGCCCCACGGTCTCAGACACAAGTCCCTGCCTTTCAGAGACACAGCTCTATGAGAGCCAGAGAACCTGGCTGCCTGCTCTGCTGCCACCTCCCTCCTTCCCCTTTATTTCAGCCCCATCAGCTCCTCTGATCACTCCCCTTCTTGGCCCCATTCCTACTTTCAGTCCCTCTGGCTCTGTCCAGCCTGGAGTGAGGGTGCAGACCTCCTCCCACCCCAGGCTCTGAGCACCTCCCTCAGCATCAAGTGTCTGCTTTCAGGGTGACCTTGTCCTCAGACTTGATTGGAGGAAGAAAGAGAGGAAGCCCCTACTTTAGCTCATGAGATTCATGAATCTGACCTGGAATCAGACCTGGTTGAGGACCAGAGAAGGGCAACAGGGCCAGAACAGGGAGTTTGACTCTTAGAAATGCAGAGAGGGTGAACAGCTCAGGCTAAGAAGAGACCTGACTTGGACAGAAACAGACTGACTGCATTCCAGGTGCAGCCTTGTCAGCTCTAAGGCTGAGCCAGGGGAGCCTGGGAAGGGATGGCCCCTGCACCGGGACATTTCCCAGGACCTCTTCTCAGCCTGGCACCCATAGGAAGACCAGAGGAGTCAGGTCTCCTTCTGCATGCCAGGCAGGGTCACCCTCCAGCAGTCCGGTCCCAGGGGCCTCTTTAGGGCCAGAGCAGCAGCTGAGGAACTCCCTGCTTTATGGCTTCTCATGTTCACCAAAATAGCTCAATAGAATTTTGGGAGAATTCCTCAATGACTGCTCTGGGGTGAGGGTCTCCCAGCATTGTGGCCATGTTCTGTTGTTCAGGAGATTTGGGCTGAGGTATCCAGGATGCATAAAGAGATACCTGCCTTGACAGCTCAGGCTGGAGGAGGGAAACAGAAGCTCAGAAATATTCTAGAGACCCTGAGCAAGGGCCTGGGGGAGCTTTGGTATTCTGGTGGAGATTCTGTGAGTGGAGAAGGGGTCAGGTCATCTTCTCAGAGGGGCTCTGAAGGCTGCTCTGAGTTTGACAGCAGATGAGCACCTTGAGAAGAACAGGTGACAGGACATGGTAGAAATGCCCCCATGTGTGGGATTCTCAATGGGGTCCTGGGGATGGTGCTGGACCTTCTGAATTGGGCAGGAAGGGAAAGTTTGTCAATCAGTTCTTTTCAACATTTAGATTATTGAAATCCTTAGGGGATCCTCTAAGCCCCTCACCTGAGGGGTCTGTCCATCATTTGCTGCCTGAACACGGGCAGGTTCCTCTCCCTAGCCAAGTCTCAGGGTCACCACTTTAAAAATGGGGAATATAGCAACATGCCTTAGATTCCTCGTGAGGGAGAGCTGAGATCTCGGATGAATGGTACCAGTCCCTGCTGTGCCTTGTGCATGCTCAATCAACAGAGACATTCAGGATGACCTTTGGTGCTGAGCTCACCCTCAGCCTCAGGCTCACAAAGTGAGGGCAGGTGAAGTAGAAGCCGCACTGAGCACGTTTCAGTTTAACTCGATTGCACACATAGCAGGGCATTGATAGTGAGGTCAGAAATGTGGAGAAAGAACATTTACAGAAATATTCCATGATGGAGAACATCCTTCAAAGTACTGCAGTTTTGGAAGCCAGTGGCATCTCCGAGCTGTTTGGGTTTCATATGGAATGGGAGAGAAAGGCCTGGAGGACTTTCTGGAGGCGGGGGACGTTCTTGCTACTTTGTGCCCTAAAATAGCAGAAGAATGACTGTGTGATCCTGCTTAGGATGGGAGCCATCCCTGAACTTAGCAGATCTTTTAACATGAAATAGAGCTTCCAGGTTTTGTTGGGGAAATGTATTGTACATTTGCACACAATACAACCAGATGTGTGCACCGTTCTTAAAGACAGGAAGGCTGAGTTTCTCTCTCTTCCTTCCTTCCTTTCTTTCTTTCTTTCTTTCTTTCTTTCTTTCTTTCCCTCCCTCCCTCCCTCCCTCCCTCCCTCCCTCCCTCCCTCCCTCCCTCCCTCCCTCCCTCCCTCCCTTCCTTCCTTCCTTCCTTCCTTCCTCCCTCCCTCACTTCCTTCCTTCCTTCCTTCCTTCCTCTGGCATCTGCCCCAGCTCACATTCTCAGATTCCATCTTCCCAGGCTGATTTTCTGAGGCGAGCCCATCATTTTTGGAGTAAACACGCTTTCCCTTGTAGTAGAGGCCAAGACTGTATCTGCCTCCTCTGCCCTCAAAGACAATGTCGTGTTTGAAGAGTCTGCACTGTCTCTTTTGTAATTATTCCTTTTTTCATTTTTAAACTCAATCTAGACAGAGTCTTTCAATCCTTCTGTGGAGATGCCCACAAAATACCCACCATGTTTTATGCTGTCTTGGTTCCTTTCCAGGGTTCTATTAGAACACCCGGTCCCATCCTGCCCAGCCCCCACCTCACTTTGTCATTCTGTCCTGATTTCCTGCAGTGAAGCCTTGACCTTAGTCTTGTGATCAATCACACCCTCCGTGGTTCCCTTTTCAACCTGAACCCACATATGACCTGCCCTGTTATAAAACATAAAACCCAGGTGACCATTGGATAAAGGAGCTTTTTAATCCATTTTCTTAGGGTGGACATCACTGTCTTTTTAAAGCTGTTTTAACTGTCTTAACGAAACGTGTTGATAATTTCGATGTGGCCACAGATTTTTCCATAAAGATATCATCAGGTTTTGTTTTTTCTTTCTAATGTCAGGAACAGATTAAACCTTCCATGTCACTATGAAGGTCACATATTAGTCAAACTTCATCAGTGTTTGGGGAATAAATGAATTAATGAGTTTTGGACTTTCACCCTGTTATTTATTCTTTCACTTTCATAAATGCACATCTAATTTAATCAATGAATCAGAAGAAAGTGTAAAACTCAATCAGGATTAACTAGGTGGAACTTCGGAATCCAATCAGGTATCACTTTCTGATTGGAAGCTGGTGATTGAGAAGGGGAGGGTGTGGTTAGAAACATCAACAAAAGCTCCTGAGTTTGCACAGGAGAGACCCAAAGCCCTGGTGCCTGGAGCTACTGCTTGATTCTCTGAGAGATCCCAGCACCCTGCAAACTGAGTCCAGATCTGGTAAGTCACCACCTCCTTAGGAACATGCCCATCTGATCTGCAGCCAGCCAGTCAGGGATGGTGACAGGCAGCCCAAAGTGGCACAGAGAATTTCCTGTCTGTTTTTTCAATTAAACAGATGTAGGTTTTGATTTTTCCTCTAAATATAGTTTTGACTTCATCCCTCAATTTTGATTTCTGCTTCATTTTTCTCATTTCAAAATTCTTATTGAAGCAGTTTTTTAAAAAAGATATTAAAAATTTACAGTTGGATGAATTTTTATGTCTTGACATGTGAAGTTACTGGTTTCTGTGCCCTTCAGCTAGAGTTCACACACTTGGTGATATTGTGATTTTCTCGAGTCTTGTTCTGAACATGGGATTTATCTCTGCCCTTAGACTCTGTCCCTAAGTGGGTGATTGTGAGTATGTGGAAGGGATGTGTATTGGATCCTTCATCTGAGACTTAGTGTTTCCATCCGCACCTTCCAAGTGCTCTAGAATACTGCCACACTGCTTTTATAGTTTCTCTTATAATTTTTCAAAATAAAAACAAATGGCATTGATTTTAGGGAGTCACTTTAGTCTTCCCCAAGCATGCTAATTGTGTAAACTGAGAATGCAGGCTGTGTGGGGCCACAGGACAGTCATTCTCATTGTTTTTGGGTGGTAAGTAGCAAAAAAATTTCCCTCAAAAAGGTGGAGCTTAGCTTTCAGGATCCTGAGTGACAGATCCCAGTAATCCTGAGTTTCATTGGAGCAATGCATAGAAATTAATGGGCCACTGGCCACCTCGTCCCCTCCTTGGTGTTTGGAAGACATTCTTTGTGGTAGTCGCAGGGGCACAGATACAGATTTGTGGCCACCAAGTGCAGAATGGAATTGGGGGGAATTGAGGGCTTTTCCACCTCCACCAGAGCAATGAGATTAGCAATAGGAGAAGATGAGGTGATCGTATTTGGCCTTAGAGTGATGCCTTTTCTCTGGATTTGTCCTCTAGAGTTTTCCCTTGCAGATTCGTCAAGATGAGCATCAGGGCCCCACCCAGACTCCTGGAGCTGGCAAGGCAGAGGCTGCTGAGGGACCAGGCCTTGGCCATCTCCACCGTGGAGGAGCTGCCCAGGGAGCTCTTCCCCACACTGTTCATGGAAGCCTTCAGCAGGAAACGCTGTGAAACCCTGAAAACGATGGTGCAGGCCTGGCCTTTCACCTGCCTCCCTCTAGGGTCCCTGATGAAGTCGCCTCATCTGGAGTCGTTAAAATCTGTGCTGGAAGGGGTTGATGTGCTGCTGACCCAAGAGGTTCGCCCCAGGTGAGGTGACCCAGGTGTCCAGGTGGGGAGGGCCCTTTTGTCCAGGGTAGGGACAGCTGTTTCAGGAGGAGGAGGGGCACAATGGAGGCCCAGAGGCTTCTGATGGTGCCAGTGAGGAAGCTCAGGAAGGCCTTGGCCATTGCCCAGCCCCTCTGGGAAAGGACTGCTCACCATGCAGGGTCCACTGAGGAAACAGAAACTTCTCTTCTAGTGGCTCTGAAAGCTACAGGCAATGGGGATGAGGCAAAATCCGGAGGGAAAAGGGGTTGGACAAAATCAGAGAGGGAAAAGTGGCAGAGAGGAGAACAGCTGATGTCTGGGATGTAAATAAAAGCTCAGGTCCTTGCCTTAGTTTGGAGCCTCTCTTCTCCTTTACCCACAGGCAGTCAAAACTTCAAGTGCTGGACTTGAGGAATGTGGATGAGAACTTCTGCGACATATTGTCTGGAGCTGCTGCATCCTTCCCGGAGGCTCCGAGTCAGAAGCAAACAGCAGATAACTGTCCAGGGACAGGCGGGCAGCAGCCATTCATGGTGTTCATAGACCTTTGTCTCAAGAACAGGACACTGGATGAATGCCTCACCCACCTCTTAGAGTGGGGCAAGGAGAGAAAAGGCTTACTGCATGTGTGTTGCAAGGAGCTGCAGGTTTTTGGAATGCCCATCCACAGTATCATAGAGGTCCTGAACATGGTGGAGCTTGACTGTATCCAGGAGGTGGAAGTGTGCTGCCCCTGGGAGCTGTCCATTCTTGTCAAGTTTGCCCCTTACCTGGGCCAGATGAGGAATCTCCGCAAACTTGTTCTCTTCAACATCCATGCATCTGCCCGCATTCCCCCAGACAACAAGGGGCAGTTTATTGCCCGATTCACCTCTCAGTTCCACAAGCTGGACTATTTCCAGAATCTGTTTATGCACTCTGTCTCTTTCCTCGAAGGCCACCTGGACCAGCTGCTCAGGTGAGGAAGGATGGTGAGCTTTCTCTTCAGACCACAGCAGAGCCTTTCTTTGTTACAGTAAACACCAGTGGGTATGCACTGTGAGCCTGTGAGGAAGTAAGAGTGAGGGGACACTAGAATATCCATGCATTATCCTGTTGGTGGCTCTGTCCTGATATGGGTATCACACAACCATCCCAATAAAGTCAGAGGGATCTCCTGGGCTAGATGCTATAGAGAAGGCGCCAAGCTAGGAAGCTAGCTACTGCAGGGTTTAGATCTGATGAGAGTGCATTTGTGAATTCCTCCTGAGGATGTGTGTCTAAGTTAAGATGATGGGAAATAGGGAGGTGAAGAGGGCACTAAAGAAGAGAATGCCCATCACACTCCTATATTTTAAAATATGAGGTCTATCCTCACCTGCCTAGTGAACAGGCAAAATCCTGTGTTTCCCTGTCAGCACCCTGTTTTGAGCTCCAGGTCGGTAATTAATGTATTGAAATACATGATGATAGAATAGAGGGCGAGGGAGCAGGAGTGAAGAATGGTAAAAGTGATAGATGGTTTGCTGATGGTACAGGCATGTCAGGGTCCCCCGCAACCTGGCCACCCCAGCTGATGTTGCAGGATCCTGCCTGGGTTTGTCATTTAGGCCTGTGTCTCCATCGGGCTCCTGTGGCCCAGAGATGTGGTTTTCTACCTGACAGATGAGGAAAGGGAGCCTTAGAGTTCATGGACTTGATCCAGTCACCTCGGTGATGGTGAAGGACTGAGCCTCGATTGGGACTGCACTGAAGGAACAGTCTCCATTCCCAAACACCAGGTGCTGACTATCCTCAGATGAGCAGAGCAGCCCTGGGTTATGGAGAGCGTCATCTCTCACCCTGAAGTCATCCCCACCTCTCTCCTCTAACTCCTTCTTGTTCTCTCCCAGGTGTCTCCAGGCCCCCTTGGAGATGGTCGTTATGACCGACTGCCTGCTGTCAGAGTCGGACTTGAAGCATCTCTCTTGGTGCCCGAGCATCCGTCAATTAAAGGAGCTGGACCTGAGGGGCGTCACACTGACCCATTTCAGCCCTGAGCCCCTCACAGGTCTGCTGGAGCAAGTTGTGGCCACACTGCAGACCCTGGACTTAGAGGACTGTGGTATCATGGATTCCCAACTCAGCGCCATCCTGCCTGTCCTGAGCCGCTGCTCCCAGCTCAGCACCTTCAGCTTCTGTGGGAACCTCATCTCCATGGCTGCCCTTGAGAACCTGCTGCGCCACACCGTCGGGCTGAGCAAGCTAAGCCTGGAGCTGTATCCTGCCCCTCTGGAGAGTTGTGACACCCAGGGTGCTCTCTGCTGGGGGAGATTTGCTGAACTTGGGGCTGAGCTGATGAAGACACTGAGGGACTTAAGGCAGCCCAAGATCATTGTGTTCTGCACCGTCCCCTGCCCTCGCTGTGGCATCAGGGCCTCCTATGACCTGGAGCCCAGTCACTGCCTCTGTTGAATGCCTGCCATCAGGGTGGATATATTTCAAGCTTTCTTCTGGTCATTTCGCAGCTGAAACCTAGGCCATGAGTGCATGTTAAAGGGAGCACAGACCCATCGTTTCAAATGCCTCCTCAGTGTGAATGGGAAAGGAATGAGGATGCAGGAGGGGCAGGACTGGGGGAAAAGTTGACTTGGAGTGGATGGGCTCTTTAGAGACCTGTGTCCCAGAGGATCAGAAATGGCAATCTGAATTGCTAGAGTGAGAATCGGGGAGGAGAGACACATGAGAGGGTTACCCCTGCACAGATGGTTGTAAAGTAACAGTCAGAAATAAAGGGAAACTGAGTGGAAACTCTCTGGTGTCCTCCATAATTGCTTAACATGGCTTAACAATTAAACAATTTAAACCTAAAAAAGTCCAGTTACTGATCGAGCTAATAAGGCACTGATTTGTCTGTGACTGATGAGGTTCAGCTCCTGGAAATCAAGCCATCAAAATGGAATTTGATCATTTGGAACAATTCCCTCCTTTTCTTTTCTTCTCTCTGTGCATCTGTTACCTTCTTGCTATTCTCTGTGACTATTTAATGGGTTAATACACATGAGAGACGCACACAGGGCCTGAAGCATTCTAAGTGTAAAGTGAGTGTCAGCCCCTGAAGTTAAGCCCCTTCAGGTGCCCTCATTCTGTCCCAATGCCAAGACCCTGTTCACTCTCAATGGGTGGATTCAGAGCTCTCAGTTCCTGACCGTTACCTGTGCTGGGAAAGGACTTCACTGCCCAAGGCGTGGCCCTGCCCTGGAAGGAGAGCTCCACACTGTATGAGCAGGAGCCTCAGGGCATCACTAACCCATGCCTGTCATGGTGGGTAGCGGCCCTTGCTGAATTAAAGTAGTTGTGGCCAATAAAGACATCCAAATTCCCTTTTAGCAAAATGCTGACATTACGTAGGCATATAATACCTATAACATCAATGAAAGACCTTTTCTTAACTCCTCCTTTTTCTCCCTGTGAAGGAAGACTAGTGCATGGTAGTAGGAATCACACATCCTTAGAGGGTGGATAATGATCAAGTGCCTGTGGGTAATTAATGACCACACCTGTGCTGAGGGACCCTACACAAAGGGCACGTAAGTGTAGAACCCTGCCGAGGACTCAGGGGCTGGTGCTGTTGGGCACGAAACAGCCAAGAGGCTCAGTTTCCCTGTAAAATGAAGATGATGATGCCACCACCCTATGAGACTATCGTAGGACCCAATGAGACGGTGCACGGCCAGGACTTGGAATGGGGCCTGGCATACAGTAAGAGCTCAATACATGCATCTTGTTCTTTTTTTTCCCGTCCTAATAGAAGTCCCAGCATTCTTCACACTTCAATCTCACCTTCTATTCCTGATAACAGGGAGGCAGCAGAAACCCAGGGCAGGCAATGGGACTCAACTTCTACATGCCACCACCACTTAATCATGATTCCCCCAAACAGCAGAGCCTCAGCAGCCAGCAGAGGGTGCGATGGGTGAGGCAGGACTGAGTTCATCTCTAGTGATCATGAGATAAAAATTTCCAACCCATAAGACTCATGTGCCATCTGCTGGTTGCTCAGACCATCTGGTGTAATTTATTGATGCAAACAGGGTGATATTGAGTGGTATCTCCAAAAATCTGCTGTTATGTAAATGTTTATAGAGAATAAATATTGTGATTTATATATAACACATTTATACATATTGAATATATATATTGAAATTTTAATTTATAATGGCAATTTGGTATTTTAAAGTATGTAGTGCAATATTTTAAAAATGTCTGTGGGCCAGGCACAGTGGCTCACGCCTGCAATCCCAGCACTTTGGGAGGCCAAGATGGGTGGATCACGAGGTCAGGAGATCGAGACCATACTGGCTAACACAACGAAACCCCGTAGCTACTAAAAATGCAATAAATTGGCCGGGTGTGTTGGTGGGCACCTGTAGTCCCAGCTACTCAGGAGGCTGAGGTAGGAGAATGGCGTGAACCCAGGAGGCAGAGTTTGCAGTGAGCCGAGAGTGTGCCACTGCACTCCAGCTTGCGGGACAGAGTGAGACTCCGTCTCAAAAAAAAAAAAAAAAAAAAAAGAAAGAAAAAAAAAGAAAATGTCTGTGTTGGTCTGGGCAGCACATATACTAAAACTGGAATGATACAGAGAAGATTAGCATGGCCCTTGCACAAGGATGACATGTAAATTCGTGACACGTTCCATATTTTTCAGGAAACAACAGATGCTGGAGAGAATGTTCAGAAATTAGGCATGCTTTGACACTGTTGGTGGGAGTGTAAATTAGTTCAACCTTTGTGGAAGACAGTGTGGCAATTCCTCAAGGACCTAGAACTAGAAATATCATTTGACCCAGCAATCCCATTACTGGGTATATACCCAAAGGATTATAAATCATTCTACTATAAACGCACATGTACACATATGTTTACTGTGGCACTGTTCATAATAGCAAAGACTTGGAGCCAAACCAAAAGCTCTTCAGTGATACACTAGATAAAGAAAATATGGCACATATACACCATTCAATACTATGCAGCCATAAAAAATGATGAGTTCAGGTCATTTTCAGGGACATGGATGAAGCTGGAAATCATCATTCTCAGCAAACTAACACAAGAACAGAAAACCAAATACCACATGTTTTCAGTCATAAGTGGGAGTTGAACAATGGGAACACATGGACACAGGGAGGGGAACATCATACACCAGCGCCTGTCGGGCAGTGGGGGTGTTGGGGAGGGATAGCCTTAGGATAAATACCTAGCGTAGATGACGGCTTGATAGGTGCAGCAAACCACCATGGCATATGTATCGCTATGTATCCCTATGCACATTCTGCACATGTATCCCAGAACTTAAAGTAGATTTAAAAAATGCTTAATGTGGTTTTGAGTCTCAAATAAAATGACACCTTCAAAACTGATTTTGAAGATCAATGAATAAGAAATGCTCTTATTTAAAAATATTTAAATTTATACAATTTTGGAGCTGGAAGGAAGTGCAATATTTTTAGGGAAATATGATTTATTTTCTGAGAGCAGTTATAAGGTCACAGTGAAGTTGAGCAGAAAGTAGAGCATTCCCACATACTTCATGACCCCACTCTAGCACGGACTCCTAAAGGATCAACGTCCTGCCCCAGCGTGATCCATTTGTTCCAATGCATGAACCACACGAACCATCCTTATCACCCAAAGTTCATAATTAACATTAAGGGTTCACATCTGGTGCTGTATATTCTATGAGCTCTGATGAATTGATGATGACAAGTATTCACCCTTATAGCATCATGCAGAGTAGCTTCAGTGCCCTAAAAATCACCTGTTCTCTTTCTATCCATCCCACTGTACCCTGACTCCTGGCCCCCCCAGGCTTTCTACTGTGTCCATAGATTTGCCTTTTCCAGAATGTCATGTGGCCTTTTCACGTTGGTTTCTTTCATATGGTTATGTGCATTTACTTTTTTTAATGTCTTTTAGGACTTAATAATCTACACTGTCAGGATGTGCTACAGTATATACATCCATTTATCTGCTGAAGAACATGTTGGTCCCTATTAAGTTTTGTCTATTGTGAATGTAGTGGTTAAAAACATCCAGGTTTTAGGTTTTCTCATTTGGGTAAGTGCCAAGGAGCGTGGCTGCTGGGCCATGTGCCTAGGTTGTGTTTGATAATGATTTTTTTCCTGGACAATCTCATGTGGTAGACAGAGATTGCTTCTTCAAGGGGAGGGACTGTGTCTCTGTCACCCTGTGGTCCCACAGCAGAGCATGGAGCCTGGCAGGTGGCTGTAAATGCTTATTGATCACATAGTGCTTAGAAATCACTTTATAGCCACTACAATGCAAATGTCGGGCAGTCAACATGAGCTGCCATCAATAATATAAACACGTTGAATATGGATGAAGTCACCCTCCTTTTGCCGGGGTCACTACCTGTGTGTCACGGCAGTGCCGTCATCACATGGATGAACTTCATGTGTTTTTTATAGATTTCCCCCCATGTAATACAGGACACAGTCTTTAAACAAAGAGTCACCAGGGTTCCTGATGGCCACTGGCCTGAGTCTGTCCCCTTGGAACTAAGGGCCCTCATAACTGCACTTACCTACCACAGGCGTCCCTGTAAGCACCACTAGAGGGCGAGCATCTTCACCAAACCTGATGGACCCAAGAAGTCTGACCTGAATGTCTCCCTGCTAGGCAGGAGTCCTCAGAGGAATCTTCTATCCAGTCCAGATGGAGGGAACTGGAAGAGTCTCCTCAAACCCAGGACCAACAAAGAGATTCCCTCCAAGATCCCAATTAGGGGGCCAGGACAGGGACTGAGAGGGAACAGGGAAGGGAAGGCACCATAGGTCCCAAAACCTGGAACTGATGGAGAAGGTCCCCTCCAGAAACTGTTTGGAGAGAACCAGCTGGGAAGAATTAAAGTCTCTGAGATCTTCCACCTAAGAGCTGGACATCTGAATTCAGGAAGACTTACCCGAGGCCTTCCCATGGCGCAATCGAGAAGACCTCACGGGGCTCTTGCCAGTGCAGGATGCATTGGTTCTGGAGGCATCAGGAAGAAATCGGAGGTCCCCTTTGAATCCCACTTCTAACACCAATGAGGTCCACTAAAAATTATGGGGTCTATAGATTTAGAAAAAAGGAGCGTAATTTCTTCTAAAGGTTTACAACCTGCTCGCTGGGAAATGGGCCTCCAGGCAGGACCTGAGGCAAGCGCTTGGAGGGAGGGAAGGTGACGCAGGAATCTATGCTGCACCTGTAGGCCGCCAAGTGTGCATATTCAGCAGGTTATTGGAGCAGCTATGAAAATTCACAGGGTAGGGGATGCATGCATGTATGGTGAGCAAATATACATGTCACATACGTCCCAGGTTCACCTGGTGGTTGAGGCTTTACATTTAAATGCATTATAATTAGGTTCTCTGCATCCAAAGGTGAAGTTGGGACATGAAGGTCCCCAATTCCTAACTAAAGGGCCTGGGGAGTCACCTTCTACAAATCACAAAGTCCCCTCAGAGGGGGTTTATTTAACCCTATATAAAGTGGCTTGAGGCTGAGCGCAGTGGTTCACGCCTGTAATCCCAGCACTTTGGGAGGCCAAGGCAGGCAGATCACTTGAGGTCAGGAGTTGGAGACCAGCCTGACCAACTTGGAGAAACACCGTCTCCACTAAAAATACAAAATTACCTGGCCATGGTGGTGCATGTCTGTAATCCCAGCTACTCGGGAGGCTGAAGCAGGAGAATCGCTTGAACGCAGGAGACGGAGGTTGTGGTGAGCTGAGATCACACCATTGCACTGCAACCGGGGCAACAAGAGCAAAACTCCGTCTCAAAATCCATAAATAAATAAATAAATAAATAAATAAATAAATAAAATAAAGCGGTTTGTTTTCCAGCCTGACTCAGGGTAGCCCAGAGTCTTCTGATGGTGCTGGTGAGGAAGCTCAGGGAGGCTTTGGCCATTGTCCAGATCCTCAGAGAAAGGACTGCTCACCATACAGGGTCCACTGTGGGAACAGAAACCTGCTTTTTCCCAGTGGAAGGTAAAGGGACTAGAAGTGGGGAGCAGTCTGAATCAAAAGAGAAAACGGACTGAGAAAAGTCAGAGAGAGAACAGGGAGCAATGAGAATGAAAGCAAAAGTCAGGGATGGCTCCTTCTAAATTCTGAGCTTCTCCCTTACTTTACCTATAGGAGGTGGAAACTTCAAGTGCTGGACTTGCTGGATGTTGATGAGAATGTCTGGGCCGGATGGCCTGGAGGCTAGGCCCTGTCCTCCTCCCCAGAGGCCATGAGTAAGAGGCAGACAGCAGAGGACTATCCAAGGATGGGAGAGCACCAGCCCTTAAAGGTGTTCATAGACGTCTGCCTCAAGGAAACACCCCAAGATGAATGCCTGAGATACCTCTTCCAGTGGGTTTACCAAAGGAGAGTTTTAGTACACCTGTGCTGTAGTAAGTTGGTGAATTATCTAACACCCATTAAATATCTTAGAAAGTCATTGAAAATAGTCCACCTGAATAGTATTCAGGAGCTGGAAATTCACAACATGTCCTGGCTGCATCTGATAAGAAAGCTTCATTGTTACCTGAAGGAGATGAAGAATCTTCACAAACTCATTTTCTCCAGGTGCTATCATTACTCTTCGGACAATGACCTCGAGGAATGGTTACTCACCAAATTCAGCCTGTGTTCCTCAGGCTGGAACACCTCCAATTGCTTAAAGTAAAATTGATCACCTTCTTCAGTGGGCACCTGGAACAGCTGATCAGGTGAGAAAGGATCGTGCACTTTCTCTGCAGACCACAGCACAGCCTTTTTTTGTTACAGCAAATGCTAGAAGGCATAACTTTTGTGTCAGCCAGTGGTGACATCACAGTGAAGGGGACACCAGAATATCAACACATTGTCCCGTTCAGTGCTCCATGTTCTGGAGTGGCTATCACAGGATCTCTGCAATGAGGGCAGCGGGGTTACCTGGGGTAGAGGCTAGAGAGCTACATCATGTACAAGCCAGGTAGTGGGGGTTTCAGCTCTACTGGGGGGTGCATATGTGAATTTCTTGTTACAAAGTGTGTTTCAAGTTGATATGATATAAAAGAGGTAATAGAGGAGGGTATGAAAGGAGGGACAGCGCATCAAACCTGTGCATTTCACAGTAGAAACTCTGTCCTCACCAGCTTAGTGATCACAAATGATCCTGTCTCTGATTCCCTGTTTGTAAAAGGTTGTTTTGAACTCCAGGAAAGGTAATTGACATGGGAAATGCATGCTTCCGGGATGGAGTTGAGGGAGTAGGCGTGAAAGTGGTAAAAAGTGACAGTTGGTTTGCAGATGCAGGCATGTCAGGGAGCCCCTGCTGACATGTAGCTCTAGCTGATGACCCTAGACCTTGCTCAGTTGAGTTCTTCGTGCACATCTCCCACCGGGTACCTGTGGCCCAGAGATGAACTTTTCTGCTAAAAGATGAAGAAAAGAGGCTTTAGTGATGTGATTTTGTGGCCTTGAACCAATCACACAAGCAATGGTGAAAGGATTGAGGCTAAACTAGGACTGCCCCTGAATGATCAGAGTCCTCATCACAGAGCAACTTGCATGTGGACCATCATCACATGATGGGAATAAACTTGTGTTTGGGTGAAGCAGACATTTCCCTTTCAGTTATTCCCCACCACCTTCATCTAACTGGTATCACTGCCCAGAACTAACTTCTTGATCTCCACACGTGCCTCCAGAACCCCTTGGAGAACTTGGAGTTAACTTGTGGCTACCTATTGGAAGAGGACATGAAGTGTCTCTCCCAGTACCCAAGCCTCGGTTACCTAAAGCATCTGAATCTCAGCTACGTGCTGCTGTTCCGCATCAGTCTTGAACCCCTCGGAGCTCTGCTAGAGAAAATTGCTGCCACTCTCAAGACCCTCATCTTGGAGGGCTGTCAGATCCACTACTGCCAACTCAGCGCCATCCTGCCTGGCCTGAGCCGCTGCTCCCAGCTCACCACCTTCTACTTTGGCAGAAATTGCATGTCTACGGATGCCCTGAAGGACCTGCTGCGCCACACCAGTGGGCTGAGCAAGTTAAGCCTGGAGACGTATCCTGCCCCTGAGGAGAGTTTGAATTCCTTGGTTCGTGTCGATTGGGAGATCTTCACCCCACATCGGGCTGAGCTGATGTGTACACTGAGGGAAGTCAGGCAGCCCAAGAGGATCTTCACTGGTCCCACTCCCTGCCCTTCCTGTGGCTCATCACCGTCTGAGGAACTGGAGCTCCATCTTTGCTGCTAGGGAAGGCGTGCCTAGTGGGGTTGATAAATCCAAACTTCTCTTCCAGGCACTTGGACACTAAAATCTAGTATGTAGGTGCAAGTTATGTTTGTTTTTTCTTATTTCCTTTTTTAATAATTCTAAAATTTTATTAAAGCACATTTGAGACAGGGTTTCGCTGTGTTGCCCCAGCTGGTCTGAAACTGCTGGGCACATGGGATTCTCCTGCCTTGGCCTCCTAAAGTGCCAGGATTACTGGCATGAGTGATTGTGACCAGGCCACATGCAACTTACAGGAAGCACAGAATTCTTTGCTTCAGGCAGGTGCTCAGTATGAGGGAAAAAAGATAACAGCAGGGGGCAAGACTAGAGGAAAATGTTGAGGTGGAGTCAATGAGACCTTACGGGACCCATGTCCTACAGAGTCAGAAAGAGAAGCTAAAGTCCTACAGTGATGAGAATGTTATCCCTGCAGGGACGGTTACCAAGGAATATCAGAAATAACCTCAATGAAAACTTTCTGGTGTCCTCTGTATTTGATTGACTTATTTTAGTGATTTATACATCAGAAATCTCTAGTTATTGAGTTACTGATGGAAAAGTATCAAAGTACTCTGTTGTCTGTGATTGAGATTCAGCTGCAAAACATCTAATTCCCACCCATTCTTTTTCTTTGCTTTTTTTTTTAAAAAATAATAATAATAAAAGACAACATCTTGCTTTGTCACCCAGGCTGCAGTGCAGTGGTCCCATCTGGGCTCACTGCAATCCTATCCTTTGGGGCTCCAGTGATTCTCATGCCTCAGCCACTCTAGTAGCTGGAATTGCATGCAAGTGCCACCAAGCCTGCTACTTTTTGTATTTTTAGTAGAGACGCGGTTTTTCCATGTTGACCAGGCTGGTCTTGAGCTCCTGGCTTCAGTGATCTGCTGACCTTGGCCTCCCAATGTGCTGGGATTACGGGTGTGCCAATGATCTCCACCCATTCTTTACTTCTCTTCAGTCATCTGTTTTTTCCTTACATTTTCGCCTGCAAGGAGCAGCTCAGTCAGGCACAAAGGGACGGGCAGAGAGGGGCCCCGAGGAGAAGATGGGCTTGAGGTGGTAGGCAGAGCTGGGATCAAGCTACAGGGGCCTTTGTTGGGAAGCAGAAATGGCACCTAGTTCAATGACCTGGCCAGCTATGGGGCCACTGTGCCCACCCTGCTAACGGTGCCAAGTTCCTGGGTGTCAAAGGGAGGTTCTGTGCTAATCCTCCTGGGGCTGCATTTCCAAGATCTGCCCCCCACAGGGGTGACCACGGAGACTGACGTTCCTAATTGCTGGGTCTGGGGACCACGGTCCACTCCTGGAGGCACCCCACCTTGGCAGGGTTGTGAGCCATGCCTGTGCCCCGTGTTCCTGGGGCAGACAGCTGTGCCACCCACACCCTCTCATGGCTTAATGAGACCCGCTCCCAGGTCTGGAGCCTCTACAAAGCCTCAAACTCACTCCTCACTGCCTGCTGTTAGCCTGCAATATTCTTAACTAGAGTGCAGTTGGGGCTCATTAAACCAGACCCAGAAGCATTGGGTTTGTTTTTGCAGGGTTGGCCAGAGCTGCTGTGAAACTGCATCGCACCTGTCACCTCTGTGGAGAAACACAGAGAGAGGGCATAACTGAGGCTACGTACACTTTGAACCTGATGGGATCCTGGGACAAGAGGGAGTCCTGGCCCTCCTGAGTTGGCAGGACAGTAGCTCCAAAGGCACAACTGAAGCTGCCCAGGTCGCAGTTCCAACCAAGGTCCCCCAGTGCTCTTGAGGGCTCAGGAGGTCTCCCCTTCTCCTGCAGCATGGGGGTGTCTGCTCCCACTGTGTGGTCCCTCCTGGCACCTGCTGTAATTTTGGAGCGGGCTTGGGGTCAAGCATGTATGCTGTGGCAGCCCAGATGAGTGTGTGCATGCTCAGGTTAGTGCTGATGCACCGTCCGCCTGCTGTCTTGAACACTCTGGGCTTTGGGCCCTGATGAGCATGGGAGGGAGGCTGAGAGGGGGCTGAGGACAGATCAGTGCTGGCCTTTGGATGCTCCTTGATGCAAGTGACCTGGGCGCCATGGGTGGTGGTGGGAGGCAGACAGACACCTGGATGGGAAGACGAGGGTACCTGGTGAGGCTCTACCTTGTGACCAAGGAGGGCCTGAAGCCCGTGGGCTGGTCCACCAGTGCTATGGACCAGAGTGGGAATATGTGGTGCCTTTTCTGTGCCTGCCAATGGCTACCTATGACCCAAGCAGCACATACTTCCTTCCCCATGATGCCCCAAAAGCCCCAGACTCAGGGAAAACATCAGGATGAACAGTGGCAGAGTGAAACTACCCATTCTTGGGATGATTTTCCTGCAGAGACAAGCAATCCACTCTGGGGCCTTTTCTCTACTGAGAGCTGTGGAGATGATGAGATGACTTTCCTGGAAAGAGCAGCAGACACCACTGTGTACTCCAGGGACAAACATGGAAGCTGCTTTTGCTGTGCCTGGTTCATTTGCAGCCTTGCAAAAATCTGGCACCTGTGCTGGCACCTGGAGCTGCCTGCCCCACTGCTGCGGGAGCCAGTGACTGTCCAAAGTGGCCAGACCCCCTGCTCACTCACACACCCCTCACTGCTCCAGTCCTGACCCTCCCTTAATAGGCATGTGATCCAGGCCTGAAGCATGAGCCAAGCATAGTCTACCAGTCTGAGTGGGCAGAACAAACCCAGTGAACCCCATCAAAACTCCGGCAAAGGTGCCCCCAGCCATAGAGGCTTCTGGCCAGAAAAGTCACATCCCAAGGATTTCATAAGAGAAAATTACTTAAACACAAAGAAAGACAATAAGAAAGGAAGGATGGAAGAGAGAAGTCTCTAACCAACCAGAAAACAAGAAATTAAATGGGAGTACTAAGCCTTTATCAATAACAACAATGAAGACAATTTATCTCAGTTCTGCAAGTGAAAGGCTTAGGGTCGTTGAATGAGTAAAAGAATAAGACCATACTATATGCTGTTTTCCAGAAACTCACTTCACCTATAAGGACACATGTAGTCTGAAAGTGAAGGGGTAGAAAAAGATATTCCATGCAACACACCTGTATTTCCAGCTAACTGGAAGACTGACATGGGAGGATCATTTCAGCCTGAGAGGCCGAGGCTGCACTGAGCCGAGATTGCACCACTGCACGCCAGCCTTAGAAACAAGAGTAAGGCTCTGTCTTTCAAAAGAAGAAGAAAGAAAAGAAAAGCAAAGAAGATGTCTCTTCACATTTTATGCTGCACAGGCATTTTTTTTCTGATCTGCACTGCACTGCCAAGCCAGGTGTATTCTGTTGAGCTCACTTTGCAGCTGTCTTGCTTCTTGTTTATCCTAAGTAGCACCCAGAATAGTAGGTGGCACATTGCAGGCACTCAGTCAAAGGTTTTTTTTTGTGTTTCACATTTTTTTGTCTGTTTGTTTTGTTTGTTTGTTTGTTTTTGAGACAGAGTTTCACTCTTGTTGCCCACCCAGGCTGGAGTGCAATGGCGTGATCTCAGCTCACTGCAACCTCTGCTTCCCGGGTTCAAGCAATTCTCCTGCCACCACACCCGACCAATAGGAAGGGGAGGCACTGGATGTTAATAGTGTCAAATGTGCCAAAATCTTCTCTGTGGTTTTTCCCCAGAGTCTCCCCCTCCAGGGCCACCTGAAAATCCTCAGCCCTGGACAATGCAAGATTTTTTTTGACTGAGGATCACTGTGCTCCTTCTAGATCCACCAGAAAGTGCCAGGCAGTCTGATAGGTCCTGGTTTGACTTACATCCAGCAAGACCTTCACCTGGTTGGCAGGAGTAGATATGGGGTCACTTGGATGACAGGGACTCCAGTCCAGACCCCATTCTACCCCATTCCCTCCTGCAAAGATCAATCCTCACAGTCCTATGAGGCTGTGGCAAGTGCAGAGACAGAACTGCACCATATCCAACGTGCCTCCCTTCCCCTGGCCTCACACCAAGTCTCCCTCCCTCTGACATGTCCCTTGTCTTTGCATCCAGGGTGGATGTTTGCCATTGACTCTCTCTCCCCATGTCTCCCTGCTAGACTGACTCTTTGCCCCTGGGGTGAGATGGGGCAGCCACTGGAACCTCATGTAGACCAGGGTGAAATCAAAGGGCCTTAGAAACTCACAGCTCCACATCCAGGCACAGGTCCTTTGAGGATCTCAGACACAAGTGCACAGCTTATCAGGGACGTGGCTCTGTGAAAGCCAAATAACCCGGCCCCCTACCCTGCTGCCATCTCTCTCCTCTGTACTTACTCTGGCCCACATCAGCTCCTCTGGGCCACTCCCTTTCTGGGCCCTGTTCTTTTCCTTAGCCCCCCTGGCTCCATCCAGCCTGCAGCGAGTTCCCAGACCTCCCCCACCCCAGGCTGCCACAAGCACCTTCTTAGGCATCCACTCTGCTCTCAGAGTGAGCTTCTCCTCAGATCTTTATTGGGGAAAAAAGGAGGGCAGCCCCTGATCTTGGAAAAGACGGTCACAAATGCGACCTGGAATGAGATCCTGTTGAGGACTAAAGAAGTCCAGCAGGGCCTGAACAGTGATTTCTACTGTTAGAAACATGGAGAGGGCAAACACCACAGGCAAAGAAAGCCCTGACTCAGAAACAGACTTACTGCATTCCAGGTGCAGCCTTGTCAGCTCTAAGGCTGGGCAAGGGGATCCTAGAAGGGATGGGCCCCTGCACTGGGACCTGTCCCAGGCTCTGCCAACAGCCTGGCACTTCTAGGAAAACCAGAGGAGTCAGCTCTTCCTGTGGAAGGCAGACAGACTTCCCCTCCATTGGTCCTGGGTGCCTCTTTAGGTCCAGAAGAGCAGCTGAGGAGCTCCCTGTTTTGTGCCTTGCTATGTGCACCCAAAAAGCTCAGTAGAATTTGGGGAGAATGTATGAGTCACTGCTGATTCCAGGGACAGTGTCTCTCAGCACTGTTTGTGGCCATAGTCCTCGGTGCAGGAGAGATCGGCTGACATTTCCAGGAAGCAGAGGATTCAGCTTCTCTCACAGCTCAGGCTGGGGGAGGAAAACAGAAGTTCAGAAATATTTTAGAGACCCCCATCAAAAGCCTGGAGAAGCTTTGGAATCCCAGTAGAAATTCTGTGAGTGGAATTGAAGTCAGGCCGTCCCTTCAGATGGGCTCTGAAAGCTACTCTGACCTGGACAGCAGAGGAGCACCTTCAGAAGCACATGCAACCAGAACATGGTAGAAAGACCCCCCAAACTGCAGGATTCTCACTGGGGTCCTGAGGATGGTGCAGGATTCCCCCAAGGGGTTCATTTTTCTCCCAAATTCTTCAGATACACAGCTTGCACCATTCATGCTTCCAGATTGAACAGTCTCCCTCCTTATCTCTGACCACACTGCTCCTCTTTGGGCTCTGCCCCAGCTCGCACACTCAGATTCACTCTTCCCAAGCTGGTATTCTGAGGGAAGCCCATCACGTTTGTGAGTAACGATGCTTCACCTTCCAGTAGGAACCAAGACTGTATCTGCCCTCTCTGCCCTCAAAGACACTGTGATGTTTTACGAGTCTGCATTATGTCTTTTGTAATTAGGTTTTTTTAATTTTTAAACTCAATCTAGAAGGAAGTCTTTCAATCCTTTTGTCTAGATGCCCACAAAATACCTGCCGTGTTTTATGTTGTCTTGGTTCCCTCCTAGGGTCCCATTAGAACAGTCAGTACTGTCCAGCCCAACCTCCACCTCACTTTGTAATTTAGGCCTGATTTCTTTCAGTGATGCCTTGACCTTAACCTTGAGATAAATTACACCCTCAGTAGTTCCTGTCTTCCACCTGAATGGGCATATGATCTACCATGTTAGGTAGCACAAAACCCAGGTGACCAGTGGATACACTGAGATTTTATTGTGTTTTTAGGGATGACATCACTGTCTTCTTAAAGTTGTTTTAACTCTGAAAAGTTTTGATACTTTTGATGTGACCAAAGGTTCTCCAATAAAGATACCATATATATATATATATATATATATATATATATATATATATATATATGTATTTCTAATGTCTGAAACAGATAAAACCCTTCCCTGTATCACTATGAAGGTCACATATTAGTCAAACTTTACCAATATTTATGGAATAAGTGAATAAATGAGTTTTAGTCCTTCACCCTATTATTAATTCTTTCACTTTCATAAATCCATATCTAATTTAATCACTTAATAAGAAGAAAGTTGAAAACTCAATCACCGTTAACTGGGTGGAAGTTCAGGATCCAGTTGGATGTCATTTTTGGATTGGAAGTTGGTAATTGAGAAGGGGGTCGTGGTGAGAAAAGTCAATAAAACTCCTTAAGATGCACAGAAGAGACCCAAAACCCTGGCTCCTGGAGCTACTCCTTGATTCTCAGAGAGGTCCCAGCACCCTGCAAAGTGAGTCCAGATCTGGCAAGTCACCACGTATTAGGGATGTGCCCGTTTGATCTGATGTTCTGTATAGCATGTCACACAAAAGTCTGGAAGACACTAGCACATACACTGTGAAGAGAAGTCTCAAAAAAAGGGAAGGTTATAGAATACACTTGCTCTGTGTTTTTGGAATGTTTTGCATTGAGAATTCTGTCCAGAGAAGGCAAAAAGAATGAAAAACAAAGGAAGCTCACCCACATGTACCTCTATGTACCTTTTACCATGCTGGACTTTCTTTTGTTTTGTTTTCTTTCTCTCTCTCTCTTTTTTTTTTTTTTTCATATGGCATCTCACTCTGTTGCCCAGGCTGGAGTGCAGTGGCACGATCTTTGATCACTATAACCTCCACCTCCTGGGTTCAAGCAATTCTCCTTCCTCGGCCTCCCCAGTAGTTGGGATGATACGTGCCACCACGCCCAGTTAATTTTTGTATTTGTTTTTATTATACTTTAAGTTTTAGGGTACATGTGCACAACGTGCAGGTTAGTTACACATGTATACATGTGCCATGTTGGTGTGCTGCCCCCAGTAACTTGTCATTTAACATTAGGTATCTCTCCAAATGCTATCCCTCCCCACTCCCCACACAACAGGCCCCAGGGTGTGATGTTCCTCCTCCTGTGTCCATGTGTTCTCATTGTTCAATTCCCACCCTATCACAAGGACAAAAAAAAAACACCGCATGTTCTCACTCATAGGTGGGAATTTTTGTGTGTTTAATAGATACAGAGTTTCACCATGTTGCCCAGACTGGTCTCGAACTCCTGACCTGAAGTGATCCATGCGCCTCAGTCTCCCAAAGTGCTGGGATTACAGACGTGAGCCACCACACCGGGCCAATTGCTGGACTCTCATGACACACATGGATATGGTATCACAAAGGCAATTTTTTCCATAATCCAATTTATTTATATTATTGGTAGTGAGCTAATGTTGACGTCCCCAAGTTAGCAATTCAGTGGCTATACCCATGACAAACGTTTCCATGCATCACGTGGTCAACAGCATTTGCTCCTGGGTTCAAGAGATTCTCTTGCCTCAGCCTCCTGACTATCTGGGATTACAGGGGCCCGTCACCACCCCAGGCTAATTTTTTGTATTTTTAGTAGAGACGGGTTTTTACCACATTGGCCAGGCTGGTCTCAAATTCCTGACCCCGTGATCTGCCTGCCTCGGCCTGCCAAAGTGCTGGGATTACAGGCATGAGCCACCACGCCTGGCCATTAACCATTCTTAAAATATCACATTGCATTCTTTAAAAGTTTTATATCTTTCATATACGTAAATTACAACACAAATATTTATACTCAACTAGTATTTACATTATAGTAAATTTTCTTTTCTTGCTCTGTCCCCCAGGCTGGAGTGCACTGGTGCGATCACAGCTCACTGCAATCTTCGCCTCCCGGGTTCAAGCGATTGTCCTGCCTCAGTCTCCTGAATACCTGGGATTACAGGCGAATGCCACCACGCCCAGCAATTTTTTTGTATTTTGAGTAGAGATGGGGTTTCACCATGTTGGCCAGCCTGGTCTCAAAATCCTGACCTGAAGCGATCTGCCCACCTCAGCCTCCCAAAATGCTGGGATTACAGGTGTGAGACACCAAGCCTGGCCATGACAATAGCCTCAGCCTCCCAAAGTGCTGGGATTACAGACATGAGCCACCGCTCCTGGCTCATAATAGTAAATTTTTAAAAATACCGTATAATATAATCCTTGCAACATTAAATTACACCATCTGGTCTGATCTACCAGCAGATGGCACCCGAGACCTATGGATTGGACATTTTACTCTTCTTAGGAATGAATCCAGTCCAGAAATGCCCACCCTGCCCCCTGCTGGCTCCTAGGGCTCTGCTGTTTGGGGGAGTCATGATGAAGTTGTGGCAGAGGGTAGAAGATGAGCCCCATTGCATGCCCTGGGTTCTTGTTGCCTCCCTGTTATCAGGAAAAGGAGGTGAGATTGAAAGATGAAAATTGCTGGGACTTCTGCTGAGAAGAGAAAAAAGAACAAGATGTATTCATCTAACTGTGTGCCAGTCCCCATGCCAAGCCCTAAACATGAACCATCTCATTGGATCCTTCCAGGGTCCTATAAGCTGTTGGACATCATCATCCTCATTTTACAGGGACCTGAGGCTCTTGGCTAAGATCCCTGACAGCAATACCAGCCCCTGAATCCTCAGCAGGATCCTTCACTTGGGTGCCCATTATGCAGGCTTCCTCAGCACAGGGAAGGTCACTCATCACCCACAGGCCCTTGATCATTATCCACCCTTTGATGATGTGAGATTCCAGAACACCCTGCACTGGTCTCTTCCTTGTTAGGGAGAGAGGGGAGTTGTTATGAGAAAATCTCTCATCGATCTGACCTAGCTCCCTAATAAGAAATAACTTTTTTAAATGACAGATGGAAATATTTAAAAAGTGTTACATACCTGTATAGTTTTAGTATTTTACTTAAAGGGAATGTGGCTGTCTTTACTGGCTACAACCAGTTTAATTCAAGAAGGGCTGCTAGTCATCAGGGGAAAAAGCAAGGGTTTGTGCTGCCCAGAGCCTCCAGCTAATACACAATATGGACATCCCCTTCCAGGGCAGCGGGAAGAGAGTGGCTCCTTGTGCAGTGAAGCTGACGTCCACCAACTAAGGCTTCTGGAAGCATGTGGAGACTCACAGGGAGTGGGCAGGGTCTCGGCATCTGGCTAGCGGTGAAAGACCCTGAGAAGAAGGTGCTTTCCATGTGGATTGGCTCACTGTTCTTGCCCAGTAACGTTCCAGGCCCTTGGTGTCCACCTAGTGTGTATTAACCCACTGAACAGCCACAGAAACTAACAAGGAATTAACAGACATCTAAAGAAGTGAAGAACTGGAGGAGGCCAAGCCAAGCGTGGTGGTCCACGCCTATACTCCCTGCATTTTGGGAGGCCAAGGCAGGAGAATCACAAGCTCAGGAGTTCCAGATCAGCCTGGACAAGACAGCGAGACCTTGTCACCACACAAAAAAACAAGCATACAGGCGTGGTGGCTCACACGCCTGTAGTCCTAGCTCCTCAGGAGGCTGAGGTGGGAGGATCACTTGAACCCAGGAAATTGAGGCTGCAGTGAGCTATGATTGTGCCACCGCACTCTAGCCTGAGTGACAGGAGACCTCTAAAAAACAAAACAAAACAAAAAAGCCTGACACAGTGGCTCACACCTGTAATCCCAGCACTTTGGTAGGCCTACTTGCGTGAATCACCCAAAGTCAGGAGTTTGAGACCAGCCTGACCAACATAGTGAGGAAACCCTGTCGCTACTAAACATACAAAAATTAGCTGGGCATGGTGGTGCATGTCTGTAATCCCAGCCACTTGGGAGGCTGAGGCAGGAGAATCATTTAAACCCCAGGTGGAGGTTGCAGTCAGCTGAGATGGCACCATTACACTCTAAACTCCATGCTGGGCAACAAGAGTGAAACTCTGTCTCAAATAAAAGAATGGGAGGAAACTGATTACAATAACCAAATTTCATTTAAATGCCTTGATTTTCTTGGGCTGCATCTTATTGATTGGACAACTCAGTCAGTGCCTTTTGTTTTTTCCATCAATAACTGAAGATTCCTGAGGCTTAAACTGGAAAACAGGTTACTTAATAATACAGGGCACCAGACAGATTCTGCTCAGTTTTCCTTTATTTCTGATTGTTTCTTTACAACCATGCATGCAAGAGTAACTCCCTCAAGTATTCTCAAGCCTGCACTCTAGACATTCAGATTCCCATTTTCGACTCTACAGGACACAGGTCCCCAAAGTCCCATCGAATCCATGGCAACATTTCCCGCAAGTCCGGCCCCTGCTTGATCAGCTTTCCTTTCCCACTTTCAGAGCCCATGTGTGAAACGATGGGTTCTGTGCTCCCTATAGGGTGTACCTAAGACCTAGGTTTTAGTTTCCAAGTGTCCAGAAGAAAGCGTTTGACATATCCCCCAAAATAGGCAGGCATTCAACAGCAGCATTGATCTGCCTCCAGGTCATAAAATGACCTGTCGCCACAGTCAGGGCAGTAGTCAGTACAGAACAAGATCCTCTTGGGGTGCCTTAAGTCCCTCACTCTCTTCATCAGCTCAGCCCTAAGTTGGGCAAATCTGCTCCAGCAGAGAGTACCATCAGCACCATAACTCTCCCGCGGGGCAGGATACAGCTCCAGGCATAACTTTCTGAGTATGATTGTGTGACTCAGCAGGTTCTCCAGGGTTGCCATGCAGATGGGATTTCCACAGAAGCTGAAGGTGTTGAGCTCAAAGCAGTGGCTCAAGGCAGGCAGGATGGTGTTGACTTGGGAGTCTACGATGCCACAGTCATCTAAATCCAGGTACTCAAGGGTGGCTGCAACTTTTTCTAGGAGAATTTGGAGAGGCACAAGACTGTAATTGGTCAGTCTGATGCCATTCAGGTCCAGGGTCTTTAGTTGACTGATGCTCGGGCACTGGGATAGATGCTTCAAGTCTGATTCCAAAAGCGCACAGTTAGTTATTGCGAGGATCTTTAACGAGGTCTTCAGACAGCTGCGGAGAGAGAGCAAGAAGTTAATTCTGGGGAATCATAGGGGTGAGTGGAGGGTGGTGGGGAATGACTTCAAGGTAATGGATGGAGACCATTTTACCCAAGCCCAGGGTCATTCTGATTGTCTGATGGTCAACACTTAGGAAGCAGCGTGATGAAGACCTTTGCCACTGAGGTCAATTCCACTTTAGGCCTGGCGCAGTAACTCACACCTGTAATCCCAGAACTTTGGGAGGCTGAGACAGGTGGATTCCTTGAGATCAGGAGTTTGAGACCAGCCTGCTGATCATGGCAAAACCTCCTCTCCGCCAAAAATCCAAAAATTAGCCAGGTGTTGTGGCAGGCGCCTGCAATTCCAGCTACTTGTGAAGCTGAGGCAGGATAATTGCTTGACCCAGGAGGTAGAGGTTGCAGTGAGCAGAGATCATGTCACTACACTCCAGCCTGGGTGACAGAGCGAGACTCTGTATTTAAAAAAAAAAAAAAAGGGAAAAAATAATTCCATTTGAGGCTGAGTCATTTCACCGTCATTTATAGGAATGGATCAGGTTCTCAGAATCCCTGAAGCTCCCTTTCCTCATCTGTCAGGCAGAAAACCACATCCGTGGGCTACAGGAGCCCAGTGGAGATTCAGGCATAAAGGACAAACCCAGACAGGATCCTGCAACATCAGCTGGGGTGGGCAGGCTGCAGGCGTCCCTGACACGCCTGTATCATCAGCAAACCATCTATCACTTTCACCATTCTTTGTGCCTGCTCCCTGACCCTCTGTTTCAGAATCATGCATTTCCTAGGTAATTAATTTACCTGGAGCTCAAAAGAAACTTTTACAACAGGGAATTAGAGATGGGATCATTCATGTTCACCAAACTGTGGGGCACAAAGCTGATTTTCTGACATGTGCAGGTTTGCTGAGCATTCCCCTCTTCAGTGCCCACTTCACTTCCCTACTTCCCATCATCTTCTTAAAAATTATCTTGTTGGCTGGGCGTGGTAGCTCTCGCCTATAATCCCAGCACTTTGGGAGTCCAAGGTGGGTGAATCACCTGAAGTCAGGAGTTGGAGAATAACCTGGCCAACATGGTGAAACCCTGTCTCTACTTAAAATATAAAAATTAGCCAGGTGTGGTGGCCCACGCCTGTAATCCCAGGTACTCAGGAAGCTGAGGCAGGAGAATCGCCTGAACCTGGGAGGCAGAAGTTGCTGCGAGCTGAGATGTCACAACTGCACTCTAGCCTGGACAATCAAAGTGAAAATCCATCTCAGAAAAAAAAAGTTATCTTGTTTGTTTTTACTTTTATTTATTCATTTCTGACAGGGGTCTTGGGATGTTACCCAGACTGGTCTTAAACTCCTAGGCTCAAGCTATCCTCTTGCCTCGGACTCCCAAAGTGCTAGGATTACAGGCATGAGCCACCGCCCCTGGCCTATTTTTCATCATCTTAACTTAGACACACGTCCTCAGGAAGAATTCAGAAAGGCACCCTCACTAGATCTGAACCCCCCAGTAGCTAGCTTCCTAGCATGGCAGCCTCTCTATAGCATCTCCCCTAGCTGATCCCTCTGCCTCTATTGGGAGGGTTGCGTGATACCCATTTCAGGACAGGGCCGCCAACAGGACAATGCATAGACATTCTAGTATCCCCTTCACTGTTTCATCCTCATAGGCTGGCTCACAGTAGAGGCCCACTAGTGTTTAGTGTAACAGGCTCTGCTGTGGTCTGCAGAGAAAGCTCATCACCCTCCCTCACCTGAGCAGCTGGTCCAGGTGGCCTTCGAGGAAAGAAACAGAGTTCATATAAAGCTTTTGGAGGCAGCGCAGCTTGAGGAACTGAGTGGTGAACTGGGTAACAATCTCCTTCTTCTGCTCTGGGGAAACGTAGCGAGAGACATCCATGTGGGAGAGAACGAGCTTCTGAAGATTCCTCATGTGGCCCAGGTATGGGGTAAACTGTGTCAGGATGGGCAGTATCCACTTGCAATTCACTTCCACCTCCTGGATACAGTCTAGGTTCACCATTTTCAGGATGCTTCTGATATTGTGGAAGGGCATTCCCAAAATTTTCAGCTTCTTACAGCACAGGTGTAGTAAATCTTTCCTCTGCTTGACCCATAGAAGGAGGTAGGTGAGGTATTCATCCAGAGTCCTGTTCTTGAGCCAAAGTTCTATGAACACAGTCAAGGGCTGCTGTCCTCTCATCCTTGGACAGTCCTGCACTGTTTTTTTGTTCCTCTTGGCATTGAGGAAGCACCCGTGGGCCATAGCTTCAGACCAAACCATCCAGAAGTTCTCACAGACATCCTGTAAATCCAGCACTTGAAGTTTCCATCTCCTGTGGGAAAATAGAGGTGAGACTGAGAATTTCAGAACTCATTTCTGAACTTAAACTCCACATCCTGGATAGCAGCTCCTCCTCTCCCTGCTTCTTGTCCCTCTCTCTGACTTTTCTTCACCCTGTTTTCCCCTTGGATCCTGCCCACTTCCACATTTTTTTTTTTTTTTTGAGACCAAGTCTCCCTTTGTCGCCCAGGCTGGAGTGCAGTGGTGTGAGGTCACCTCACTGCAACCTCTGCTTCCCGGGTTCAAATGATTCTCCTGCCTCAACCTCACAAGTAGCTGGGATTACAGGAACCCACCACCATGCCCAGCTAATTTTAGTATTTTTAGTAGAGTTGGGGTTTGCCATGTTGGACAGGCTGGCCTCCAACTCTTGACCTCAGCCTCCCAATGTGCTGGGATTACATTGTGAGCCACCGTGCCTGGCCCAGTTCTCACTTTTCATGGTGCCTTTCAGTGCCATTAGAGGAGAGGTTCCTGTTACCTCCATGGACCTTGCATGGTGAGCAGTGCTTTCCCTGAGGAGTTGGTGAATGACCAAGTCCTCTCAGCTTCCTCACCACCACCATCCCCCACTTGGGCCTCCTCACTTCTCATGACCCAGTTGTTCCTTCTGTTGGACACCTGGGCCCTCCCCACCAGCCCACCTGGGCCACCTCACCTGGGATGAACCCCTTGGGTAAGCAGTGCATCAAGCCCATCCAGCACAGCTTGGAATGCCTCCAGACAAGGCATCTTTATCAGAGGCCTCAGAGGGAGGCGGCGGAAGGGCCAGGCCTGCACCATCAGCTTCAGGGCCTCACAGCGTCTCCTGCTGAAGGCCTCCATGAACAGTGGGGGGAAAAGTTCCATGGGCAGCTCCTGCAGGGTGGAGATGGCCAAGGCTTGGTCCTTCAGCAGGCTCCGCCCCGCAAGCTCCAGGAGTCTGGGTGGAGTCCGGATGCTCATCTTCATGAATCTGCAGGGAAAACTTCCAGAGGACAAACCCAGAGAAAAGGCATCACTCTCAGGACAAGCCCATGCAATCTCATCTTCTCCTATGGCAAAAGTCACTGCTCTGGCAATGGTGAAAGAGCCCTCAGTTTACTCCAATTCTACTCTGTACTCAGTGGCCATTAAGCCAGCATTCTGCCTCTGCTGCATCAGCATGAGCGTCTCCCAAGCAGTGAGGAAGCAGGGCCACCACTAGCCCTTCCTTTCTATACAGTGTTCCATCCAGTGACTAGTGAGTGTGGAGGAACCTGAAAGCGAACCCCTCCTACCATTGGGGGAAATTACTAATTACTCAAGGTTCTAAAACAATGGGAATGGGAGTGTCACAAGCCTACATGCCCACATTTTCAGTTCCTACAAATAAGCTTGTTGGGAACATTCATGGAGCATCCCTAGAATAGGTTCTATTTGTTTTCTTTTCATTATTTAAGCTTGCTTTCTCTTTCTCTCTCTTTCTTCTTTCCTTCTTTCCCTCTCTCCCTTCCTTCTTTCTTTCTTTCCCACTCTCTCTCCCTTCTTTCTTTCTTGTCTTCTTTCCCTGCCTCCCTTCTCTCATTCTCTCTCTTTCTCTCTCTCCCTCTCTCACTCTCTTTCTGACAGGGTCTTGCTCTGTCACCCAGCCTGGAGGGTAGTGGTGGGATCTCAGCTCAGTGCAGCCTTGACCTCCAAGCTCAAAGGATTCTTCCCCCACAGCCTCCTAAGTAGCTGGGACCACAGTTATGCATCACCACACCCAGCTCATCTTTTATTTTTTGACTTTTTGTAAAGACAGTGGATTTCGCTATGTTGTCCAAGCTGCTCTTGAACTCCTAGTCTCAAGCAATCCACCCCCCTTGGCCTCCCAACATACTGGGATTATAGGTGTGAGCCTCCTCCCCAGCCTTATTATTGAAAATTTCAGTGAGAAGCTTTGAAAGCTATGTGACACTGTTATGCATCACTCGCAAGATAGACGTTTCCAATGCACACCTCTTACACATATTCAAACTGAACCACTTTGGCAGGGTGCAGTGACTCACACCTGTAATCTGAGCATTTTGTGAGGCCAAGGCAGGTGGATCATCTGAGATCAGGAGTTCAAGATGAGCCTGGCCAACATGGTAAAACCCTGCCTCTACTAAGACAGCAAAAATTAGCCAGGTGCAGTGGTTTGCACCTGTAGTCCAAGCTACTAGGGAGGCTGAGGTTGGAGGATCGCTTGAACCCAAGAGGCAGAAGTTGCAGTGAGCTGACATTATACCACTCCACTCCAGCCTGGGAAATAGGCTAGATTGAACAGAGAGACAGAGAGAGCTACATTTGACTAGACTTCTTAATCTCTACCCAGTTAATCCTGATTGGATTTTTGGCTTTCTTAAAGATCACTGATTGAATTAATATTCATCCATCAAAATGAAACATTTAGGGATAGGGTGAAAGTCCAAGACTCATTCACTGATTCCCTTCACAAACGTGGAGTTTTACTAATATGTGTCCTTCAAAGTCCTGAGTGTGAGATAGGGAAGGGTTGAATCTCTTCCTGATATTAGACACAAAGAAAGCAAACTTGAAAGTATCTTTGTTGAGGGATCCTTGGCCACATCAAATTTATCAAAATATTTCAGAGTTAAAACAGTTTTCAAAGACAGAGATGACAGTCCCTAAGAAAACACAATAGAAATCTTCATATATCCAATGATCACCTGGGTGGCATAAATTTTTTGGTGTTGAAGGAGCTGAATCTCACTTCATCGGCCAGGTAAGAGTGCAGTGGTGTCATCTCGGCTCACTGTTACCTCGGCCTCCAAGATTCAAGCAATTCTCATGCTTCAGGCTTCCACGTAGCTGGTACTACAGGCATGCACCCCCCACAGCCACGTCTCCATTCAGGGGGAAGAATTACAGTGAGGACGTGATTGGTTTAAAATTAAGGTCATAGATCCTTTTTCGTTAAGATATTGTTTTTGTTTTTTGGACAGGGTCTCTCTCTTTTGCCCAGGCTGGAGTACAGCAGTGGTGTGAGCATGGCTCACTGCAGCCTCAATCTTCTGGGCTCCAGTGATTCTCCCACACCAGCCACTCAAATAGCTGGGACTACAGATGCATGTCACCATGCTCGGCTAATTAAAAAAAAAAAAAAAAGTAGAGGCCAAGCACCAGTGACTCACAGCTGTAATCCCAGCACTTTGGGAGGCCAAGGCAGGTGGATCACTTGAGGTCAGGTGTTCGAGACCAACCTGGCCAGCGTGGTGAAACCCCACCTCTACTAAAAATACAAAACTTAGCCAGGCATGGTTTCAGATATCTGTGACACCAGCTTCTGTGGATGGAGACTGAGGCATGAGAATTGCTTGAACCCGGGAGGTAAAGGTTGCAGTGAGTTGAGATCGTGCCACTGCACTCCAGTCTGGGCAACACAGTGAGACTCCATCCCCACCCTCAAAAAAAAAAAAACACTGTGTAGAGGAGGGTTTTTGTCATGTTGCCCAGGTTGGTCTCAAACCCCTGGGCTGAAATGATCCTCCCACATTGGCCTCCAAAATTGTTGGGGTTAAAGGCGTGAGTCACTACTCCCTTCAAGAATTTTGAAATGACCTAAACCAAAGCACAATCAACTTTTTTGAAATAAAGACAGAACTGCATTTAGAGGAAAACATTCAAAGCCTCAAATTGTTCATATGAAAAAAAAAAAAGGACAGGATATAGCTCTGTGCCATCGTTGGCTGCACTGTCACAATCCCAGACCGACTGACTCTAGGTCAGATGGGAGTGTTCTTACAGAAATTAGTGACTTACCAGATCTGGATGTAGTCTAGAAGGTGTTCAGACCTCAGGAAGAACCAGGCAGGAACTCCAGGCTTGAAGACTTTGGGTCTCTCCTGTGGGTCTTTAGAAGCTTTTATTGACCTTTCTAATCCCAACTCCCACCCACGCCCCTCCACGTATCCGCTGCTAGCTTCCAATCAGAAAGTGATATCTGATTGCATTTGTGAAGCTCCACCCAGTTAATCCTGATTGGGTTTTTGGCTCTCCCCAGATTACCGGATTTAATCAGATGTCCATTCATATGACATATCTATATTCACTTCATGAAGCAAGAAATTGACAGTGTTAGGGATAGGGTAGAAGTCAAGAATACATTCATTCAAGGCCAGACGAAGTGGCTCACACCTGTAATCCCAGCACTCTGGGAGGCAGAGGCAGGTGGATTATCTGAGGTCAGGAGTTTGAGACCAGCCTGGCCAACATGGTAAAACCCTACCTCTACTAAAATTACAAAAATTAGCCAGGTGCGGTGGTCTGCGCCTATAGTCCAAGCTACTAGGGAGGCTGAGGCAGGAGGATCGCTTGAACCCAGGAGGCAGAGGTTGTAGTGTGCTGACAATACACCACTGAACTCCAGCCTGGAAAATACGCTAGGTTCAAAAAAAAGAAAAAAGAAAAAAGAAAAAGAAAAAGAAAAAAGAGAGAAAGAGAACTACATTTGATTCGACTTCTACCCAGTTAATCCTGATTGGATTTTTGGGTTTCTTCCAGATTTACTGATGGAATTAGATATTCATCCATCAAAGTGAAAGATTTAGGGTTAGGGTGAAAGTCCAGGACTCATTCACTGATTCCCTCCACAAACATGGAGTTTTACTAATATGTGTCCTTCACAGTCCTGAGTGTGAGATAGGGAAGGGTTGAATCTCTTCCTGATATTAGACAGAAAGAAAAAACTTGAAAGTATCTTTGTTGAGAGATCCTTGGCCACGTCAAATTTATCAAAATATTTCAGAGTTAAAACAGTTTTCAAAGACAGAGATGACAGTCCCTAAGAAAACACAGTAGAAATCTTCATGTATCTAATGATCACCTGGGTGGTATAATCTAACTTTTTTTGGTGTGGATGAAGCTAAGTCTGACTTTGTCGCCCAGGCTGGAGTACAACGGTGCCATCTCAGCTCAGTGTAACCTCCACCTCTGAGATTCAAGCAATTCTCATGCTTCAGCCTTCCACGTAGCTGGGATTACAGGCATGCACCCCCACACCCATGTCTCCATTTGGGTGGAAGAGGATGTGATTGGTTTAAAATTAAGGTCAAAGATCTTTTTTGATTGATTTTGTTTTTGTTTTTTGGACAGGGTCTCTCTCTTTTGCCCAGGCTGGAGTACAGCAGTGGTGTGAGCATGGCTCACTGCGGCCTCAATCTTCTGGGCTCAAGTGATTCTCCCACACCAGCCACCCAAATAGCTGGGACTACAGATGCATGTCACCATGCTCGGCTAATTAAAAAAAAAAGTAGAGGCCAAGCACCAGTGACTCACAGCTGTAATCCCAGCACTTTGGGAGGCCAAGGCAGGTGGATCACTTGAGGTCAGGTGTTTGAGACCAACCTGGCCAGCGTGGTGAAACCCCACCTCTACTAAAAATACAAAACTTAGCCAGGCATGGTTTCAGATATCTGTGACACCAGCTTCTGAGGATGGAGACTGAGGCATGAGAATTGCTGGAACCCGGGAGGTAAAGGTTGCAGTGAGTTGAGATCGTGCCACTGCACTCCAGTCTGGGCAACACAGTGAGACTCCATCCCCACCCTCAAAAAAAAAAAAAACACTGTGTAGAGGAGGGTTTTTGTCATGTTGCCCAGGTTGGTCTCAAACCCCTGGGCTGAAATGATCCTCCCACTTTGGCCTCCAAAAGTGTTGGGGTTAAGGGCATGAGTCACTGCTCCCTTCAAGAATTTTGAAATGACCTAAACCAAAGCACAATCAACTTTTTTGAAATAAAGACAGAACTGCATTTAGAGGAAAACATTCAAAGCTTCAAATTGTTCGTATGAACAATGCATCTTGTTCTTTTTTTTCCCCTCCTAATAGAAGTCCTAGCATTCTTCACCCTTCAATCTCACCTTCTATTCCTGATAACAGGGAGGCAGCAGAAACCCAGGGCGGGCAATGGGACTCAACTTCTACATGCCACCACGACTTAATCATGATTCCCCCAAACAGCAGAGCCTCAGCAGCCAGCAGAGGGTGCGATGGGCGGGGCAGGACTGAGTTCATCTCTAGTGATCATGAGATAAAAATTTCCAACCCATGAGACTCATGTGCCATCTGCTGGTTGCTCAGACCATCTGGTGTAATTTACTGATGCAAACAGGGTGATATTGAGTGATATCTCCAAAAATCTGCTGTTATGTAAATGTTTATAGAGGATAAATATTGTGATTTATATATAACACATTTATACATATTGAATATATATATATTGAAATTTTAACTTATAATGGCAATTTGGTATTTTAAAGTATGTAGTGCAATATTTTAAAAATGTCTGTGGGCCAGGCACAGTGGCTCACGCCTGCAATCCCAGCACTTTGGGAGGCCAAGATGGGTGGATCACGAGGTCAGGAGATCGAGACCATACTGGCTAACACAACGAAACCCCGTAGCTACTAAAAATGCAATAAATTGGCCGGGTGTGTTGGTGGGCACCTGTAGTCCCAGCTACTCAGGAGGCTGAGGTAGGAGAATGGCGTGAACCCAGGAGGCAGAGTTTGCAGTGAGCCGAGAGTGTGCCACTGCACTCCAGCTTGCGGGACAGAGTGAGACTCCGTCTCAAAAAAAAAAAAAAAAAAGAAAGAAAGAAAAAAAAAGAAAATGTTTGTGTTGGTCTGGGCAGCACATATACTAAAACTGGAATGATACAGAGAATATTAGCATGGCCCTTGCACAAGGATGACATGTAAATTTGTGACACGTTCCATATTTTTCAGGAAACAACAGATGCTGGAGAGAATGTTCAGAAATTAGGCATGCTTTGACACTGTTGGTGGGAGTGTAAATTAGTTCAACCTTTGTGGAAGACAGTGTGGCAATTCCTCAAGGATCTAGAACTAGAAATATCATTTGACCCAGCAATCCCATTACTGGGTATATACCCAAAGGATTATAAATCATTCTACTATAAACACACATGTACACATATGTTTACTGTGGCACTGTTCATAATAGCAAAGACTTGGAGCCAAACCAAAAGCTCTTCAGTGATACACTAGATAAAGAAAATATGGCACATATACACCATTCAATACTATGCAGCCATAAAAAATGATGAGTTCAGGTCATTTTCAGGGACATGGATGAAGCTGGAAATCATCATTCTCAGCAAACTAACACAAGAACAGAAAACCAAATACCACATGTTTTCAGTCATAAGTGGGAGTTGAACAATGAGAACACATGGATACAGGGAGGGGAACATCATACACCAGCGCCGTGGGGGTGTTGGGGAGGGATAGCCTTAGGATAAATACCTAGCGTAGATGACGGCTTGATAGGTGCAGCAAACCACCATGGCATATGTATCGCTATGTATCCCTATGCACATTCTGCACATGTATCCCAGAACTTAAAGTAGATTTAAAAAATGCTTAATGTGGTTTTGAGTCTCAAATAAAATGACACCTCCAAAACTGATTTTGAAGATCAATGAATAAGAAATGCTCTTATTTAAAAATATTTAAATTTATACAATTTTGGAGCTGGAAGGAAGTGCAATATTTTTAGGGAAATATGATTTATTTTCTTAGAGCAGTTATAAGGTTGCAGTGAAGTTGAGCAGAAAGTAGAGCATTCCCACATACTTCATGACCCCACTCTAGCACGGACTCCTAAAGGATCAACGTCCTGCCCCAGCGTGGTCCATTTGTTCCAATGCATGAACCACACGGACCATCCTTATCACCCAAAGTTCATAATTAACATTAAGGGTTCACATCTGGTGCTGTATATTCTATGAGCTCTGATGAATTGATGATGACAAGTATTCACCCTTATAGCATCATGCAGAGTAGCTTCAGTGCCCTAAAAATCACCTGTTCTCTTTCTATCCATCCCACTGTACCCTGACTCCTGGCCCCCCCAGGCTTTCTACTGTGTCCATAGATTTGCCTTTTCCAGAATGTCATGTGGCCTTTTCATGTTGGTTTCTTTCACATGGTTATGTGCATTTACTTTTTTTAATGTCTTTTACGACTTAATAATCTACACTGTCAGGATGTGCTACAGTATATACATCCATTTATCTGCTGAAGAACATGTTGGTCCCTATTAAGTTTTGTCTATTGTGAATGCAGTGGTTAAAAACATCCAGGTTTTAGGTTTTCTCATTTGGGTAAGTGCCAAGGAGCGTGGCTGCTGGGCCATGTGCCTAGGTTGTGTTTGATAATGATTTTTTTCCTGGACAATCTCATGTGGTAGACAGAGATTGCTTCTTCAAGGGGAGGGACTGTGTCTCTGTCACCCTGTGGTCCCACAGCAGAGCATGGAGCCTGGCAGGTGGCTGTAAATGCTCATTGATCACATAGTGCTTAGAAATCACTTTATAGCCACTACAATGCAAATGTCGGGCAGTCAACATGAGCTGCCACCAATAATATAAACACGTTGAATATGGATGAGGTCACCCTCCTTTTGCCGGAGTCACTACCTGTGTGTCACGGCAGTGCCGTCATCACATGGATGAACTTCATGTGTTTTTTATAGATTTCCCCCCATGTAATACAGGACACAGTCTTTAAACAAAGAGTCACCAGGGTTCCTGATGGCCACTGGCCTGAGTCTGTCCCCTTGGAACTAAGGGCCCTCATAACTGCACTTACCTACCACAGGCGTCCCTGTAAGCACCACTAGAGGGCGAGCATCTTCACCAAACCTGATGGACCCAAGAAGTCTGACCTGAATGTCTCCCTGCTAGGCAGGAGTCCTCAGAGCAATCTTCTATCCAGTCCAGATGGAGGGAACTGGAAGAGTCTCCTCAAACCCAGGACCAACAAAGAGATTCCCTCCAAGATCCCAATTAGGGAGCCAGGACAGGGACTGAGAGGGAACAGGGAAGGGAAGGCACCATAGGTCCCAAAACCTGGAACTGATGGAGAAGGTCCCCTCCAGAAACTGTTTGGAGAGAACCAGCTGGGAAGAATCAAAGTCTCTGAGATCTTCCACCTAAGAGCTGGACATCTGAATTCAGGAAGACTTACCTGAGGCCTTCCCATGGCGCAATCGAGAAGAGCTCACGGGGCTCTTGCCAGTGCAGGATGCATTGGTTCTGGAGGCATCAGGAAGAGATCGGAGGTCCCCTTTGAATCCCACTTCTAACACCAATGAGGTCCACTAAAAATTATGGGGTCTATAGATTTAGAAAAAAGGAGCGTAATTTCTTCTAAAGGTTTACAACCTGCTCGCTGGGAAATGGGCCTCCAGGGAGGACCTGAGGCAAGCGCTTGGAGGGAGGGAAGGTGACCCAGGAATCTATGCTGAACCTGTTGGCCGCCAAGTGTGCATATTCAGCAGGTTATTGGAGCAGCTATGAAAATTCACAGGGCGGGGGATGCATGCATGTATGGTGAGCAAATATACATGTCACATACGTCCCAGGTTCACCTGGTGGTTGAGGCTTTACATTTAAATGCATTATAATTAGGTTCTCTGCATCCAGAGGTGAAGTTGGGACATGAAGGTCCCCAATTCCTAACTAAAGGGCCTGGGGAGTCACCTTCTACAAATCACAAAGTCCCCTCAGAGGGGGTTTATTTAACCCTATATAAAGTGGCTTGAGGCTGAGCGCAGTGGTTCACGCCTGTAATCCCAGCACTTTGGGAGGCCAAGGCAGGCAGATCACTTGAGGTCAGGAGTTGGAGACCAGCCTGACCAACTTGGAGAAACACCATCTCCACTAAAAATACAAAATTACCTGGGCATGGTGGTGCATGTCTGTAATCCCAGCTACTTGGGAGGCTGAAGCAGGAGAATCGCTGGAACGCAGGAGATGGAGGTTGTGGTGAGCTGAGATCACACCATTGCACTGCAACTGGGGCAACAAGAGCAAAACTCGGTCTCAAAATCCATAAATAAATAAATAAATAAATAAATAAATAAAATAAAGCGGCTTGTTTTCCAGCCTGACTCAGGGTAGCCCAGAGTCTTCTGAAGGTGCTGGTGAGGAAGCTCAAGGAGGCTTTGGCCATTGTCCAGATCCTCAGAGAAAGGACTGCTCACCATTCAGGGTCCACTGTGGGAACAGAAACCTGCTTTTTCCCAGTGGAAGGTAAAGGGACTAGAAGTGGGGAGCAGTCTGAATCAAAAGAGAAACCGGACTGAGAAAAGTCAGAGAGAGAACAGGGAGCAATGAGAATGAAAGCAAAAGTCAGGGATGGCTCCTTCTAAATTCTGAGCTTCTCCCTTACTTTACCTATAGGAGGTGGAAACTTCAAGTGCTGGACTTGCTGGATGTTGATGAGAATGTCTGGGCCGGATGGCCTGGAGGCTAGGCCCTGTCCTCCTCCCCAGAGGCCATGAGTAAGAGGCAGACAGCAGAGGACTATCCAAGGATGGGAGAGCACCAGCCCTTAAAGGTGTTCATAGACGTCTGCCTCAAGGAAACACCCCAAGATGAATGCCTGAGATACCTCTTCCAGTGGGTTTACCAAAGGAGAGTTTTAGTACACCTGTGCTGTAGTAAGTTGGTGAATTATCTAACACCCATTAAATATCTTAGAAAGTCATTGAAAATAGTCCACCTGAATAGTATTCAGGAGCTGGAAATTCACAACATGTCCTGGCTGCATCTGATAAGAAAGCTTCATTGTTACCTGAAGGAGATGAAGAATCTTCGCAAACTCGTTTTCTCCAGGTGCCATCATTACACGTCAGACAATGACCTCGAGGAATGGTTACTCACCAAATTCAGCCTGTGTTCCTCAGGCTGGAACACCTCCAATTGCTTAAAGTAAAATTGATCACCTTCTTCAGTGGGCACCTGGAACAGCTGATCAGGTGAGAAATGATCGTGCACTTTCTCTGTAGACCACAACACAGCCTTTTTTTTGTTACAGCAAACGCTAGAAGGCATAACTTTTGTGTCAGCCAGTGGCGACATCACAGTGAAGGGGACACCAGAATATCAACACATTGTCCCATTCAGTGCTCCATGTTCTGGAGTGGCTATCACAGGATCTCTGCAATGAGGGCAGCGGGGTCACCTGGGGTAGAGGCTAGAGAGCTACATCATGTACAAGCCAGGTAGTGGGGGTTTCAGCTCTACTGGGGGGTGCATATGTGAATTTCTCGTTACAAAGTGTGTTTCAAGTTGATATGATATAAAAGAGGTAATACAGGAGGGTATGAAAGGAGGGATAGCACATCAAACCTGTGCATTTCACAGTAGAATCTCTGTCCTCACCAGCTTAGTGATCACAAATGATCCTGTCTCTAATTCCCTGTCTGTAAAAGGTTGTTTTGAACCCCCGGAAAGGTAACTGACATGGGAAATGTGTGCTTCTTGAACGGAGGCTGAGGGAGTAGGCGTGAAAGTGGTAAAAATGATAGGTGGTTTGCAGATGCAGGCACGTCAGGGAGCCCCTGCCAGTAGGTAGCCCTAGCTGATGACCCTAGACCTTGCTCAGTTGAGTTCTTCGTGCACATCTCCCACTGAGTACCTGTGGCCCAGAGATGAACTTTTCTGCTAAAAGATGAAGAAAAGAGGCTTTAGTGATGTGATTTTGTGGCCTTGAACCAATCACACAAGCAATGGTGAAAGGATCGAGGCTAAACTAGGACTGCCCCTGAATGATCAGAGTCCTCATCACACAGCAACTTGCATGTGGACCATCATCATATGATGGGAATAAACTTGTGTTTGGGTGAAGCAGACATTTCCCTTTCAGTTATTCCCCACCACCTTCATCTAACTGGTATCACTGCCCAGAACTAACTTCTTGATCTCCACAGGTGCCTCCAGAACCCCTTGGAGAACTTGGAGTTAACTTGTGGCTACCTATTGGAAGAGGACATGAAGTGTCTCTCCCAGTACCCAAGCCTCGGTTACCTAAAGCATCTGAATCTCAGCTACGTGCTGCTGTTCCGCATCAGTCTTGAACCCCTCGGAGCTCTGCTAGAGAAAATTGCTGCCACTCTCAAGACCCTCATCTTGGAGGGCTGTCAGATCCACTACTCCCAACTCAGTGCCATCCTGCCTGGCCTGAGCCACTGCTCCCAGCTCACCACCTTCTACTTTGGCAGAAATTGTATGTCTATGGGCGCCCTGAAGGACCTGCTGCGCCACACCAGTGGGCTGAGCAAGTTAAGCCTGGAGACGTATCCTGCCCCTGAGGAGAGTTTGAATTCCTTGGTTCGTGTCGATTGGGAGATCTTCACCCCACTTCGGGCTGAGCTGGTGTGTACACTGAGGGAAGTCAGGCAGCCCAAGAGGATCTTCACTGGTCCCACCCCCTGCCCTTCCTGTGGCTCATCACCGTCTGAGGAACTGGAGCTCCATCTTTGCTGCTAGGGAAGGCGTGCCTAGCGGGGTAGAGAAATCCAAAGTTCTCTTCTAGGCCCTTGGACACTAAAATCTAGTATGTAGGTGCAAGTTATGTTTGTTTTTTCTTATTTCCTTTTTTAATAATTCTAAAATTTTATTAAAGAACATTTGAGACAGGGTTTCGCTGTGTTTCCCCAGCTGGTCTGAAACTGCTGGGCACATGGGATTCTCCTGCCTTGGCCTCCTAAAGTGCTAGTATTACTGGCATGAGTGATTGTGACCAGGCCACATGCAACTTACAGGAAGCACAGAATTCTTTGCTTCAGGCAGGTGCTCAGTATGAGGGAAAAAACATAACAGCAGGGGGCAAGACTAGAGGAAAATGTTGAGGTGGAGTCAATGAGACCTTACAGGACCCATGACCTACAGAGTCAGAAAGAGAAGCTAAAGTTCTACAGTGATGAGAATGTTATCCCTGCAGGGACGGTTACCAAGGAATATCAGAAATAACCTCAATGAAAACTTTCTGGTGTCCTCTGTATTTGATTGACTTGTTTTAGCGATTTATACATCAGAAATCTCTAGTAATTGAGTTACTGATGGAAAAGTATCAAAGTACTCTGTTGTCTGTGATTGAGATTCAGCTGCAAAACATCTAATTCCCACCCATTCCTTTTCTTTGCTTTTTTTTTAAAAAAAAAAAATAAATAAAAGACAACATCTTGCTTTGTCACCCAGGCTGCAGTGCAGTGGTCCCATCTGGGCTCACTGCAATCCTATCCTTCGGGTCTCAAGTGATTCTCATGCCTCAGCCACTCTAGTAGCTGGAATTGCATGCAAGTGCCACCAAGCCTGCTACTTTTTGTATTTTTAGTAGAGACGTGGTTTTTCCATGTTGACCAGGCTGGTCTTGAGCTCCTGGCTTCAGTGATCTGCTGACCTTGGCCTCCCAATGTGCTGGGATTACGGGTGTGCCAATGATCTCCACCCATTCTTTACTTCTCTTCAGTCATCTGTTTTTTCCTTACATTTTCGCCTGCAAGGAGCAGCTCAGTCAGGCACAAAGGGACGGGCAGAGAGGGGCCCCGAGGAGAAGATGGGCTTGAGGTGGTAGGCAGAGCTGGGATCAAGCTACAGGGGCCTTTGTTGGGAAGCAGAAATGGCACCTAGTTCAATGACCCGGCCAGCTATGGGGCCACTGTGCCCACCCTGCTAACAGTGCCAAGTTCCTGGGTGTCGAAGGGAGGTTCTGTGCTAATCCTCCTGGGGCTGCATTTCCAAGATCTGCCCCCCACAGGGGTGACCACGGAGACTGACGTTCCTAATTGCTGGGTCTGGGGACCACGGTCCACTCCTGGAGGCACCCCACCTTGGCAGGGTTGTGAGCCAGGCCTGTGCCCCATGTTCCTGAGGCAGACAGCTGTGCCACCCACACCCTCTCATGGCTTAATGAGACCCGCTCCCAGGTCTGGAGCCTCTACAAAGCCTCAAACTCACTCCTCACTGCCTGCTGTTAGCCTGCAATATTCTTAACTAGAGTGCAGTTGGGGCTCATTAAACCAGACCCAGAAGCATTGGGTTTGTTTTTGCAGGGTTGGCCAGAGCTGCTGTGAAACTGCATCGCACCTGTCACCTCTGTGGAGAAACACAGAGAGAGGGCATAACTGAGGCTACGTTCAGTTTGAACCTGATGGGATCCTGGGACAAGAGGGAGTCCTGGCCCTCCTGAGTTGGCAGGACAGTAGCTCCAAAGGCACAACTGAAGCTGCCCAGGTCGCAGTTCCAACCAAGGTCCCCCAGTGCTCTTGAGGGCTCAGGAGGTCTCCCCTTCTCCTGCAGCATGGGGGTGTCTGCTCCCACTGTGTGGTCCCTCCTGGCACCTGCTGTAATTTTGGAGCGGGCTTGGGGTCAAGCATGTATGCTGTGGCAGCCCAGATGAGTGTGTGCATGCTCAGGTTAGTGCTGATGCACCGTCCGCCTGCTGTCTTGAACACTCTGGGCTTTGGGCCCTGATGAGCATGGGAGGGAGGCTGAGAGGGGGCTGAGGACAGATCAGTGCTGGCCTTTGGATGCTCCTTGATGCAAGTGACCTGGGCGCCATGGGTGGTGGTGGGAGGCAGACAGACACCTGGATGGGAAGACGAGGGTACCTGGTGAGGCTCTACCTTGTGACCAAGGAGGGCCTGAAGCCCGTGGGCTGGTCCACCAGTGCTATGGACCAGAGTGGGAATATGTGGTGCCTTTTCTGTGCCTGCCAATGGCTACCTATGACCCAAGCAGCACATACTTCCTTCCCCATGACGCCCCAAAAGCCCCAGATTCAGGGAAAACATCAGAATGAACAGTGGCAGAGTGAAACTACCCCCTCTTGGGATGATTTTCCTGCAGAGACAAGCAATCCACTCCGGGGCCTTTTCTCTACTGAGAGCTGTGGAGATGATGAGATGACTTTCCTGGAAAGAGCAGCAGACACCACTGTGTACTCCAGGGACAAACATGGAAGCTGCTTTTGCTGTGCCTGGTTCATTTGCAGCCTTGCAAAAATCTGGCACCTGTGCTGGCACCTGGAGCTGCCTGCCCCACTGCTGCAGGAGCCAGTGACTGTCCAAAGTGGCCAGACCCCCTGCTCACTCACACACCCCTCACTGCTCCAGTCCTGACCCTCCCTTAATAGGCATGTGATCCAGGCCTGAAGCATGAGCCAAGCATAGTCTACCAGTCTGAGTGGGCAGAACAAACCCAGTGAACCCCATCAAAACTCTGGCAAAGGTGCCCCCAGCCATAGAGGCTTCTGGCCAGAAAAGTCACATCCCAAGGATTTCATAAGAGAAAATTACTTAAATACAAAGAAAGACAATAAGAAAGGAAGGATGGAAGAGAGAAGTCTCTAACCAACCAGAAAACAAGAAATTAAATGGGAGTACTAAGCCTTTATCAATAACAACAATGAAGACAATATATCTCAGTTCTGCAAGTGAAAGTCTTAGGGTCGTTGAATGAGTAAAAGAATAAGACCATACTATATGCTGTTTTCCAGAAACTCACTTCACCTATAAGGACACATGTAGTCTGAAAGTGAAGGGGTAGAAAAAGATATTCCATGCAACACACCTGTATTTCCAGCTAACTGGAAGACTGACATGGCAGGATCATTTCAGCCTGAGAGGCCGAGGCTGCACTGAGCCGAGATTGCACCACTGCACGCCAGCCTTAGAAACAAGAGTAAGGCTCTGTCTTTCAAAAGAAGAAGAAAGAAAAGAAAAGCAAAGAAGATGTCTCTTCACATTTTATGCTGCACAGGCATTTTTTTTCTGATCTGCACTGCACTGCCAAGCCAGGTGTATTCTGTTGAGCTCACTTTGCAGCTGCCTTGCTTCTTGTTTATCCTAAGTAGCACCCAGAATAGTAGGTGGCACATTGCAGGCACTCAGTCAAAGGTTTTTTTTTGTGTTTCACATTTTTTTGTCTGTTTGTTTTGTTTGTTTGTTTGTTTTTGAGACAGAGTTTCACTCTTGTTGCCCACCCAGGCTGGAGTGCAATGGCGTGATCTCAGCTCACTGCAACCTCTGCTTCCCAGGTTCAAGCAATTCTCCTGCCACCACACCCGACCAATAGGAAGGGGAGGCACTGGATGTTAATAGTGTCAAATGTGCCAAAATCTTCTGTGTGGTTTTTCCCCAGAGTCTCCCCCTCCAGGGCCACCTGAAAATCCTCAGCCCGGGACAATGCAAGATTTTTTTTTGACTGAGGATCACTGTGCTCCTTCTAGATCCACCAGAAAGTGCCAGGCAGTCTGATAGGTCCTGGTTTGACTTACATCCAGCAAGACCTTCACCTGGTTGGCACGAGTAGATATGGGGTCACTTGGATGACAGGGACTCCAGTCCAGACCCCATTCTACCCCATTCCCTCCTGCAAAGATCAATCCTCACAGTCCTATGAGGCTGTGGCAAGTGCAGAGACAGAACTGCACCATATCCAATGTGCCTCCCTTCCCCTGGCCTCACACCAAGTCTCCCTCCCTCTGACATGTCCCTTGTCTTTGCATCCAGGGTGGATGTTTGCCATTGACTCTCTCTCCCCATGTCTCCCTGCTAGACTGACTCTTTGCCCCTGGGGTGAGATGGGGCAGCCACTGGAACCTCATGTAGACCAGGGTGAAATCAAAGGGCCTTAGAAACTCACAGCTCCACATCCAGGCACAGGTCCTTTGAGGATCTCAGACACAAGTCCACAGCTTATCAGGGACGTGGCTCTGTGAAAGCCAAATAACCCGGCCCCCTACCCTGCTGCCATCTCTCTCCTCTGTACTTACTCTGGCCCACATCAGCTCCTCTGGGCCACTCCCTTTCTGGGCCGTGTTCTTTTCCTTAGTCCCCCTGGACTAATCAGACCTCCCAGACCTCCCCCACCAATCACATGCCTATCATATAGTAAAACCCAGCCCATGGCCCCTAACAGGGGCCCTCTCAGCCCTTCTAATAACCTCCGGCCTAGCCATATGATTCCACTTCTACTCCACAACCCTGCTCGCACTAGGCCTACTAACTAACACGTTAACCATATACCAATGATGACGTGATGTAATACGAGAAAGCACATACCAAGGCCATCACACACCACCCGTCCAAAAAGGCCTCCGATACGGGATAATTCTATTCATTACCTCAGAAATTTTTTTCTTCGCAGGATTTTTCTGAGCTTTCTACCACTCCAGCCTGGCCCCCACCCCCCAACTAGGAGGGCACTGACCCCCAACAGGCATCACCCCACTAAATCCCCTAGAAGTCCCACTCCTAAACACATCTGTATTACTCGCATCAGGAGTATCAATTACTTGAGCCCATCACAGCTTAATAGAAAATAACCGAAACCAAATAATTCAAGCACTGCTTATTACGATTTTACTGGGTCTCTACTTCACCCTCCTACAAGCCTCAGAGTACTTCGAATCCCCTTTTACCATTTCCGATGGCATCTACGGCTCAACATTTTTTGTAGCCACAGGCTTCCACGGACTCCACGTCATCATTGGATCAACTTTCCTCACTATCTGCCTCATCTGCCAACTAATATTTCACTTTACATCCAAACATCACTTCGGCTTTGAAGCCGCCGCCTGGTACTGGCACTTCGTAGATGTAGTCTGACTATTTCTATACGTCTCCATCTACTGATGAGGGTCTTACTCTTTTAGTATAAGCAGTACCGTTAACTTCCAATTAACTAGTTTTGACAACATTCAAAAAAGAGTAATAAACTTCCTCCTAATTTTAATAGTGAATACCCTTCTAGCCCTACTACTAATAATTATTACGTTCTGACTACCACAAATCAACGGCTACATAGAAAAATCTAACCCTTACGAATGTGGTTTCGACCCTATATCCCCCGCCCGCATTCCTTTCTCCATAAATTTTTTCCTAGTAGCCATCACTTTCCTATTATTTGACCTAGAGATTGCCCTCCTATTGCCCTTGCCATGAGCCCTACAAACAACGAACCTACCACTAATAGTCATATCGTCCCTCTTATTAATCATTATCCTAGCCTTAAGCCTGGCCTACGAATGATTACAAAAGGGGTTAGACTGAGCCGAATTGGTACATAGTTTAAATAAAACGAATGATTTCGACTCATTAAATTATGATAATCATATTTACCAAATGCCTCTTATTTATATAAATATTATGCTAGCATTTACCATCTCACTTCTAGGAATACTAGTATACCGCTCACATCTGATATCTTCCCTACTATGCCTAGAAGGAATAATACTATCACTATTCATCATAGCCACCCTCATAACCCTCAATACCCACTCCCTCTTAGCCAATATTGTACCTATCACCATACTAGTCTTTGCCGCCTGCGAAGCAGCAGTAGGCCTAGCCCTACTAGTCTCAATCTCTAACACATACGGCCTAGACTACGTACATAACCTAAACCTACTCCAATGCTAAAACTAATCATCCCAACAATCATATTACTACCACTAACATGATTCTCTAAAAAACGTGTAATTTGAATCAACACAACCACTCACAGCCTGATTATTAGCACCATCCCCCTACTATTTTTTAACCAAATCAACAACAACCTATTCAGCTGCTCCCTGTCCTTCTCCTCCGACCCCCTAACGACCCCCCTCCTAATACTAACTGCCTGACTTCTACCCCTCACAATCATAGCAAGCCAGCACCACCTATCCAACGAACCACTATCACGAAAAAAACTCTACCTCTCTATATTAATCTCCCTCCAAATCTCCTTAAGTATAACATTCTCAGCCACAGAGCTAATTATATTTTATATCTTCTTCGAAACCACACTTATCCCCACCCTAGCTATCATCACTCGATGGGGTAACCAACCAGAACGTCTGAACGCAGGTACATACTTCCTATTCTATACCCTAGTAGGCTCCCTCCCCCTACTCATCGCATTAATCTACACCCACAACACCCTAGGCTCGCTAAATATCCTATTACTCACTCTTACCGCCCAAGAACTATCAAACACCTGAGCCAACAACTTAATATGACTAGCGTACACAATAGCTTTTATGGTAAAGATACCTCTTTACGGACTCCACCTATGACTCCCTAAAGCCCATGTCGAAGCCCCTATTGCCGGATCAATGGTACTTGCTGCAGTACTCTTAAAATTAGGTGGCTATGGTATAATACGCCTCACACTCATTCTCAACCCCCTAACAAAACATATAGCTTACCCTTTCCTCATACTATCCCTATGAGGTATAATCATAACAAGCTCCATCTGCCTACGACAAACAGACCTAAAATCGCTCATTGCATACTCTTCAATCAGCCACATAGCCCTCGTAGTAACAGCCATTCTCATCCAAACCCCCTGAAGCTTCACCGGCGCAGTCATTCTCATAATCGCCCACGGACTTACATCCTCATTACTATTCTGCCTAGCAAACTCAAACTATGAACGTACCCACAGTCGCATCATAATTCTCTCCCAAGGGCTTCAAACTCTACTCCCACTAATAGCCTTTTGATGACTTCTAGCAAGCCTCGCCAACCTCGCCCTACCCCCCACCATTAACCTTCTAGGAGAACTCTCCGTGCTAGTAACCTCATTCTCCTGATCAAATATCACTCTCCTACTTACAGGGTTCAACATACTGATTACAGCCCTATACTCCCTCTACATGTTTACCACAACGCAGTGAGGCTCACTCACCCATCACATTAATAGCATAAAACCCTCATTCACACGAGAAAACACTCTCATATTTATACACCTATCCCCCATCCTCCTTCTATCCCTCAATCCTGATATTATTACTGGATTCACCTCCTGTAAATATAGTTTAACCAAAACATCAGATTGTGAATCTGACAACAGAGGCTCACGACCCCTTATTTACCGAGAAAGCTCATAAGAACTGCTAACTCGTACACCCATGTCTAACAACATGGCTTTCTCAACTTTTAAAGGATAACAGCCATCCGTTGGTCTTAGGCCCCAAAAATTTTGGTGCAACTCCAAATAAAAGTATTAACCATGTATGCTACTATAACCACCTTGGCCCTAACTTCCTTAATTCCCCCCATCCTCACCACCTTCATTAACCCTAACAAAAAAGACTCATATCCCCATTATGTAAAATCCATTATCGCGTCCACCTTTATCATTAGCCTTTTCCCCACAACAATATTCATATGCCTAGACCAAGAAGTTATTATCTCGAACTGACACTGAGCAACAACCCAAACAACCCAACTCTCCCTGAGCTTTAAACTAGACTATTTCTCCATAATATTTATACCCGTAGCACTGTTCGTTACATGGTCCATCATAGAATTCTCACTATGATATATAGACTCAGACCCAAACATCAACCAATTCTTCAAATACTTACTTATCTTCCTAATTACCATACTAATCCTAGTCACCGCTAACAACCTATTCCAGCTCTTCATCGGCTGAGAAGGTGTAGGAATCATATCCTTTCTACTCATTAGCTGATGATACGCCTGAACAGATGCCAACACAGCAGCTATTCAAGCAATCCTATATAACCGTATCGGTGACATTGGTTTCATCCTAGCCCTAGCATGATTTCTCCTACACTCCAACTCATGAGACCCACAACAAATAACCCTCCTAAGTGCTAATCCAAGCCTTACTCCACTACTAGGCTTCCTCCTAGCAGCAGCAAGCAAATCAGCTCAATTAGGCCTTCACCCCTGACTCCCCTCAGCCATAGAAGGCCCCACCCCCGTATCAGCCCTACTCCACTCAAGCACCATAGTCGTAGCAGGAGTCTTCCTACTCATTCGCTTCCACCCCCTAGCAGAGAATAACCCACTAATCCAAACTCTCAGACTATGCCTAGGCGCTATCACTACCCTGTTCGCAGCAGTCTGCGCCCTCACACAAAATGACATCAAAAAAATCGTAGCCTTCTCCACTTCAAGCCAACTAGGACTCATGGTAGTCACAATCGGTATCAACCAACCACACCTAGCATTCCTACACATCTGCACCCACGCCTTCTTCAAAGCCATACTATTTATATGCTCCGGATCCATTATCCATAACCTCAACAATGAACAAGATATTCGAAAAATAGGAGGACTACTCAAAACCATACCCCTCACCTCAACCTCCCTCACCATTGGCAGCCTAGCATTAGCAGGAATACCCTTCCTCACAGGTTTCTACTCCAAAGACCTCATCATCGAAACCGCAAACATATCATACATAAACGCCTGAGCCCTGTCTATTACTCTCATCGCCACCTCCCTGACAAGCGCCTATAGCACCCGAATAATTCTCCTCACCCTAACGGGCCAACCTCGCTTCCCAACCCTCACTAACATTAACGAAAACAACCCCACCCTATTAAATCCCATTAAACGCCTAACAATTGGAAGCCTATTTGCAGGATTTCTCATTACCAACAACATTCTCCCCACATCCACCTCCCAAATGACAATCCCACTTTACTTAAAACTCACAGCCCTAGGCGTTACTTCCCTAGGACTTCTGACAGCCCTAGACCTCAATTACCTAACCAACAAGCTCAAAATAAAATCCCCACTATATACATTTTTCTTCTCTAACATACTCGGATTCTACCCTAACATTATACACCACTCAATCCCCTATCTAGGCCTTCTTACAAGCCAAAACCTGCCCCTGCTCCTCCTAGACCTGACCTGACTAGAAAAGCTACTACCTAAAACAATCTCACAATACCAAGTCTCCGCCTCCATTACCACCTCAACCCAAAAAGGTATAATCAAACTTTATTTCCTCTCTTTCTTCTTCCCACTCATCTTAACCTTACTCCTAATCACATAACCTATTCCCCCGAGCAATCTCAATTACAATATATACACCAACAAACAATGTTCAACCAGTAACTACTACTAATCAACGCCCATAATCATACAAAGCCCCCGCGCCAATAGGATCCTCCCGAATCAGCCCTGGCCCCTCCCCTTCATAAATTATTCAACTTCCCACACTATTAAAATTTACCACAACCACCACCCCATCATACTCTTTTACCCACAACACTAATCCTACCTCCATCGCCAGCCCCACTAAAACACTCACCAAAACCTCAACCCCTGACCCCCATGCCTCAGGATACTCCTCAATAGCCATCGCTGTAGTATACCCAAAAACAACCATTATTCCCCCCAAATAAATTAAAAAAACCATTAAACCTATGTAACCTCCCCCATAATTCAAAATAATAATACACCCAATCACACCACTAACAATCAATACTAAACCCCCATAAATAGAAGGCTTAGAAGAAAACCCCACAAACCCCATTACTAAACCCACACTCAATAAAAATAAAGCATATGTCATTATTCTCGCACGGACTACAACCACGACCAATGATATGAAAAACCATCGTTGTATTTCAACTACAAGAACACCAGTGACCCCAACACGCAAAATTAACCCACTAATAAAATTAATTAACCACTCATTCATCGACCTCCCCACCCCATCCAATATTTCCGCATGATGGAACTTCGGCTCACTTCTTGGCCCCTGCCTAATCCTTCAAATCACCACAGGATTATTCCTAGCCATACACTACTCACCAGACGCCTCAACCGCCTTCTCATCGATCGCCCACATCACCCGAGACGTAAACTATGGCTGAATCATCCGCTACCTTCACGCCAACGGCGCCTCAATATTTTTCATCTGCCTCTTCCTGCACATCGGCCGAGGCCTATATTACGGCTCATTTCTCTACCTAGAAACCTGAAACATTGGCATCATCCTCCTGCTCACAGCCATAGCAACAGCCTTTATGGGCTATGTCCTCCCATGAGGCCAAATATCTTTCTGAGGAGCCACAGTAATTACAAACCTACTATCCGCCATCCCATACATCGGAACAGACCTGGTCCAATGAGTCTGAGGAGGCTACTCAGTAGACAGCCCTACCCTCACACGATTCTTTACCTTTCACTTTATCTTGCCCTTCATTATCACAGCTCTAACAGCACTTCATCTCCTATTCTTACACGAAACAGGATCAAATAACCCCCTAGGAATCACCTCCCACTCCGACAAAATTACCTTCCACCCCTACTATACAATCAAAGACATCCTCGGCTTATTCCTTTTTCTCCTCACCCTAATGACATTAACACTATTCTCGCCAGACCTCCTAGGTGACCCAGACAACTACACCCCGGCTAACCCCCTAAACACCCCACCCCACATTAAACCCGAATGGTACTTTCTATTTGCCTACACAATTCTCCGATCCATCCCCAACAAACTAGGAGGTGTCCTCGCCCTACTACTATCTATCCTCATCCTAGCAGCAATCCCCATCCTCCATACATCCAAACAACAAAGCATAATATTCCGCCCACTAAGCCAATTGCTTTACTGACTCCTAGCCGTAGACCTCCTCATCCTAACCTGAATCGGAGGGCAACCAGTGAACTACCCCTTCATCACCATCGGACAAGTAGCATCCGTATTATACTTCACAACAATTCTAATCCTAATACCAATTACCTCCCTAATCGAAAACAAAATACTCGAATGAACCTGCCCTTGTAGTATAAGCTAATACACCGGTCTTGTAAACCGGAAACGAAAACTTTCTTCCAAGGGCAAATCAGAGAAAAAGTCTTTAACTCCACCATCAGCACCCAAAGCTAAGATTCTAATTTAAACTATTCTCTGTTCTTTCATGGGGAAGCAAATTTAAGTACCACCCAAGTATTGGCTCATTCATTAACAACCGCTATGTATTTCGTACATTACTGCCAGCCACCATGAATATTATACAGCACTATAAACACTTAACTACCTACAATACATAAAAACCTACTTCCACATTAAAACCTCCACCCTATGCTTACAAGCATGCACAATAATTAACCCTCAACTATCAAACATAAAACACACCTCCAAAGACAACCCTTCCCCCCCCGGATACCAACAAACCCATCCCCCCTTAACAGTGCATAGTACATACAGCCGTACACCGTACATAGCACATCACAATCAAATCCCTTCTCGCCCCCACGGATGCCCCCCCTCAGATAGGGGTCCCTTGACCACCATCCTCCGTGAAATCAATATCCCGCACAAGAGTGCTACTCTCCTCGCTCCGGGCCCATAACACCTGGGGGTAGCTAAAGTGAACTGTATCCGACATCTGGTTCCTACTTCAGGGCCATAACATTCAAAGTCTCCCACACGTTCCCCTTAAATAAGACATCACGATGGATCACAGGTCTATCACCCTATTAACCAGTCACGGGAGCTCTCCATGCATTTGGTATTTTCGTCTGGGGGGTGCGCACGCGATAGCATTGCGAAACGCTGGCCCCGGAGCACCCTATGTCGCAGTATCTGTCTTTGATTCCTGCCTCATCCCATTATTTATCGCACCTACGTTCAATATTACAGCTTAGCATACCTATTAAAGCGTGTTAATTAATTAATGCTTGTAAGACATAATAACAGCAGCAAATGTCCACATAACTGCTTTCCACACCGACATCATAACAAAAAATTCCCGCAACCCCCCCCTCCCCCCACTTCTGGCTACAGCACTCAAACACATCTCTGCCAAACCCCAAAAACAAAGAACCCTGACATCAGCCTAACCAGACTTCAAATTTCATCTTTTGGCGGTATGCATTTTTAACAGTCACCCCTCAACTAACATGCCCTCCCCCTCAACTCCCATTCTACTAGCCCCATCAATGCAACCCCCTACCCACCCCACCCAGCACATACACCGCTGCTAACCCCATACCCTGAACCAACCAAACCCCAAAGACACCCCACACGGTTTATGTAGCTTACCTCCTTAAAGCAATACACTGAAAATGTTTCGACGGGCTTATGTCACCCCATAAACAAATAGGTTTGGTCCTAGCCTTTCTATTAGCTCTTAGTAAGATTACACATGCAAGCATCCCCGTCCCAGTGAGTCACCCTCTAAATCACCACGATCAAAAGGAACAAGTATCAAGCACGCAGCAATGCAGCTCAAAACGCTTAGCCTAGCCACACCCCCACGGGAGACAGCAGTGATAAACCTTTAGCAATAAACGAAAGTTTAACTAAGCTATACTAACTCCAGGGTTGGTCAATTTTGTGCCAGCCACCGCGGTCACACGATTAACCCAAGTCAATAGAAACCGGCGTAAAGAGTGTTTTAGATCAATTCCCCTCAATAAAGCTAAAATTCACCTGAGTTGTAAAAAACTCCAGCTGATACAAAATAAACTACGAAAGTGGCTTTAACGCATCTGAACACACAATAGCTAAGACCCAAACTGGGATTAGATACCCCACTATGCTTAGCCCTAAACTTCAACAGTTAAATTAACAAAACTGCTCGCCAGAACACTACGAGCCACAGCTTAAAACTCAAAGGACCTGGCAGTGCTTCATATCCCTCTAGAGGAGCCTGTTCTGTTCCCAGACCTCCCCCACCCCAGGCTGCCACAAGCACCTTCTTAGGCATCCACTCTGCTCTCAGAGTGAGCTTCTCCTCAGATCTTTATTGGGGAAAAAAGGAGGGCAGCCCCTGATCTTGGAAAAGACGGTCACAAATGCGACCTGGAATGAGATCCTGTTGAGGACTAAAGAAGTCCAGCAGGGCCTGAACAGTGATTTCTACTGTTAGAAACATGGAGAGGGCAAACACCACAGGCAAAGAAAGCCCTGACTCAGAAACAGACTTACTGCATTCCAGGTGCAGCCTCGTCAGCAATAAGGCTGGGCAAGGGGATCCTAGAAGGGATGGGCCCCTGCACTGGGACCTGTTCCAGGCTCTGCCAACAGCCTGGCACTTCTAGGAAAACCAGAGGAGTCAGCTCTTCCTGTGGAAGGCAGACAAACTTCCCCTCCATTGGTCCTGGGTGCCTCTTTAGGTCCAGAAGAGCAGCTGAGGAGCTCCCTGCTTTGTGCCTTACTATGTGCACCCAAAAAGCTCAGTAGAATTTGGAGAGAATGTATGAGTCACTGCTGATTCCAGGGAGAGTGTCTCTTAGCATTGTTTGTGGCCATACTCCTCAGGTGCAGGAGAGATCGGCTGACATTTCCAGGAAGCAGAGGATTCAGCTTCTCTCACAGCTCAGGCTGGGGGAGGAAAACAGAAGTTCAGAAATATTTTAGAGACCCCCATCAAAAGCCTGGAGAAGCTTTGGAATCCCAGTAGAAATTCTGTGAGTGGAAATGAAGTCAGGCCGTCCCTTCAGATGGGCTCTGAAAGCTACTCTGACCTGGACAGCAGAGGAGCACCTTCAGAAGCACAGGCAACCAGAACATGGTAGAAAGGCCCCCCAGACTGCAGGATTCTCACTGGGGTCCTGAGGATGGTGCAGGATTCCCCCAAGGGGTTCATTTTTCTCCCAAATTCTTCAGATACACAGCTTGCACCATTCATGCTTCCAGATTGAAAAGTCTCCCTCCTTATGTCTGACCACACTGCTCCTCTCTGGGCTCTGCCCCAGCTCACACACTCAGATTCACTCTTCCCAAGGTGGTATTCTGAGGGAAGCCCATCCTGTTTGTGAGTAATGATGCTTCACCTTCCAGTAAGAGTCAAGACTGTGTCTGCCCTCTCTGCCCTCAAAGACACTGTGATGTTTTACGAGTCTGCATTATGTCTTTTGTAATTAGGTTTTTTTAATTTTTAAACTCAATCTAGAAGGAAGTCTTTCAATCCTTTTGTCTAGATGCCCACAAAATACCTGCCATGTTTTATGCCGTCTTGGTTCCCTCCTAGGGTCCCATGAAAACACTCAGTCCTGTCCAGCCCAGCCCCAACCTCACTTTGTAATTTAGGCCTGATTTCTTTCAGTGATGCCTTGACCTTAACCTTGAGATAAATTACACCCTCAGTAGTTCCTGTCTTCCACCTGAATGGGCATATGATCTACCATGTTAGGTAGCACAAAACCCAGGTGACCAGTGGATACACTGAGATTTTTATTGTGTTTTTAGGGATGACATCACTGTCTTCTTAAAGCTGTTTTAACTCTGAAAAGTTTTGATACTTTTGATGTGGCCAAAGGTTCTCCAATAAAGATACCATATATATATATATGTATTTCTAATGTCTGAAACAGATTAAACCCTTCCCTGTATCACTATGAAGGTCACATATTAGTCAAACTTTACCAATATTTATGGAATAAGTGAATAAATGAGTTTTAGTCCTTCACCCTGTTATTAATTCTTTCACTTTCATAAGTCCATATCTAATTTAATCACTTAATAAGAAGAAAGTTGAAAACTCAATCACCGTTAACTGGGTGGAAGTTCAGGATCCAGTTGGATGTCATTTTTGGATTGGAAGTTGGTAATTGAGAAGGGGGTCATGGTGAGAAAAGTCAATAAAACTCCTTAAGATGCACAGAAGAGACCCAAAGCCCTGGCTCCTGGAGCTACTGCTTGATTCTCGGAGAGGTCCCAGCACCCTGCAAAGTGAGTCCAGATCTGGCGAGTAACCACGTATTAGGGATGTGCCCATTTGATCTGATGTTCTGTATAGCGTGTCACACAAAAGTCTGGAAGACACTAGCACATACACTGTGAAGAGAAGTCTCAAAAAAAGGGAAGATTATAGAAGACACTTGCTCTGTGTTTTTGGAATGTTTTTCATTGAGAATTCTGTCCAGAGAAGGGAAAAAGAATGAAAAACGAGGAAGCTCACCCACATGTACCTCTATGTACCTTTTACCATGCTGGACTTTCTTTTGTTTTGTTTTCTTTTCTGTCTCTCTTTTTTTTTTTTTTTTTTTTTTTTTTTTTGATATGGCATCTCGCTCTGTTGCCCAGGCTGGAGTGCAGTGGCATGATCTTTGATCACTGTAACCTCCACCTCCTGGGTTCAAGCAATTCTCCTCCCTCGGCCTCCCCAGTAGTTGGGATGATACCTGCCACCATGCCCAGTTAATTTTTGTATTTGTTTTTATTATACTTTAAGTTTTAGGGTACATGTGCACAACGTGCAGGTTAGTTACACATGTATACATGTGCCATGTTGGTGTGCTGCACCCAGTAACTTGTCATTCAACGTTAGGTATCTCTCCAAATGCTATCCCTCCCCACTCCCCACACAACAGGCCCCAGGGTGTGATGTTCCTCTTCCTGTGTCCATGTGTTCTCATTGTTCAATTCCCATCCTATCACAAGGACAAAAAAACAAACACCACATGTTCTCACTCATAGGTGGGAATTTTTGTGTTTTTAATAGATACAGAGTTTCACCATGCTGCCCAGACTGGTCTCGAACTCCTGACCTGAAGTGATCCATGCACCTCAGTCTCCCAAAGTGCTGGAATTACAGACGTGAGCCACCACACCGGCCCAATTGCTGGACTCTCATGACACACATGGATATGGTATCACAAAGGCAATTTTTTCCATAATCCAATTTATTTATATTATTGGTAGTGAGCTAATGTTGACGTCCCCAAGTTAGCAATTTAGTGGCTATACGCATGACAAACATTTCCATGCAACACACGGTCAACAGCATTTGCTCCTGGGTTCAAGAGATTCTCTTGCCTCAGCCTCCTGACTATCTGGGATTACAGGGGCCTGTCACCACCCCAGGCTAATTTTTTGTATTTTTAGTAGAGACGGGTTTTTACCACATTGGCCAGGCTGGTCTCAAATTCCTGACCTCGTGATCTGCCTGCCTCGGCCTGCCAAAGTGCTGGGATTACAGGCATGAGTCACCACGCCTGGCCATTAACCATTCTTAAAATATCACATTGCATTCTTTAAAAGTTTTATATCTTTCATATATGTAAATTACAACACAAATATTTATACTCAACTAGTATTTACATTATAGTAAATTTTCTTTTCTTGCTCTGTCGCCCAGGCTGGAGTGCACTGGTGCGATCACAGCTCACTGCAACCTTCGCCTCCCGGGTTCAAGCGATTGTCCTGCCTCAGTCTCCTGAATACCTGGGATTACAGGCGAATGCCACCACGCCCAGCAATTTTTTTGTATTTTGAGTAGAGATGGGGTTTCACCATGTTGGCCAGCCTGGTCTCAAAATCCTGACCTGAAGCGATCTGCCCACCTCAGCCTCCCAAAATGCTGGGATTACAGGTGTGAGACACCAAGCCTGGCCATGACAATAGCCTCAGCCTCCCAAAGTGCTGGGATTACAGACATGAGCCACCGCTCCTGGCTCATAATAGTAAATTTTAAAAAATACCGTAGAATATAATCCTTGCAACATTAAATTACACCATCTGGTCTGATCTACCAGCAGATGGCACCCGAGACCTATGGATTGGACATTTTACTCTTCTTAGGAATGAATCCAGTCCAGAAATGCCCACCCTGCCCCCTGCTGGCTCCTGGGGCTCTGCTGTTTGGGGGAGTCATGATGAAGTTGTGGCAGAGGGTAGAAGATGAGCCCCATTGCATGCCCTGGGTTCTTGTTGCCTCCCTGTTATCAGGAAAAGGAGGTGAGATTGAAAGATGAAAATTGCTGGGACTTCTGCTGAGAAGAGAAAAAAGAACAAGATGTATTCATCTAACTGTATGCCAGTCCCCATGCCAAGCCCTAAACATGAACCATCTCATTGGATCCTTCCAGGGTCCTATAAGCTGTTGGACATCATCATCCTCATTTTACAGGGACCTGAGGCTCTTGGCTAAGATCCCTGACAGCAATACCAGCCCCTGAATCCTCAGCAGGATCCTTCACTTGGGTGCCCATTATGCAGGCTTCCTCAGCACTGGGAAGGTCACTCATCACCCACAGGCACTTGATTGTTATCCACCCTTTCATGATGTGAGATTCCAGAACACCCTGCACTAGTCTCTTCCTTGATAGGGAGAGAGGGGAGTTGTTATGAGAAAATCTCTCATCGATCTGACCTAGCTCCCTAATAAGAAGTAACTTTTTAAAATGTCAGATGGAAATATTTAAAAAGTGTTACATACCTGTATAGTTTTAGTATTTTACTTAAAGGGAATGTGGCTGTCTTTACTGGCTACAACCAGTTTAATTCAAGAAGGGCTGCTAGTCATCAGGGGAAAAAGCAAGGGTTGGTGCTGCCCAGAGGCTCCAGCTAATACACAATATGGACATCCCCTTCCAGGGCAGCGAGAAGAGAGTGGCTCCTTGTGCAGTGAAGCTGACGTCCACCAACTAAGGCTTCTGGAAGCATGTGGAGACTCACAGGGAGTGGGCAGGGTCTCGGCATCTGGCTAGCGGTGAAAGACCCTGAGAAGAAGGTGCTTTCCGTGTGGATTGGCTCACTGTTCTTGCCCAGTAACGTTCCAGGCCCTTGGTGTCCACCTAGTGTGTATTAACCCACTGAACAGCCACAGAAACTAACAAGGAATTAACAGACATCTAAAGAAGTGAAGAACTGGAGGAGGCCAAGCCAAGCGTGGTGGTCCACGCCTATACTCCCTGCATTTTGGGAGGCCAAGGCAGGAGAATCACAAGCTCAGGAGTTCCAGATCAGGCTGGGCAAGACAGCGAGACCTTGTCAACACTTAAAAAAACAAGCATACAGGCGTGGTGGCTCACACGCCTGTAGTCCTAGCTCCTCAGGAGGCTGAGATGGGAGGATCACTTGAACCCAGGAAATTGAGGCTACAGTGAGCTATGATTGTGCCACCGCACTCTAGCCTGAGTGACAGGAGACCTCTAAAAAACAAAACAAAACAAAAAAGCCTGACACAGTGGCTCACACCTGTAATCCCAGCACTTTGGTAGGCCTACTTGCGTGAATCACCCAAAGTCAGGAGTTTGAGACCAGCCTGACCAACATAGTGAGGAAACCCTGTCGCTACTAAACATACAAAAATTAGCTGGGCATGGTGGTGCATGTCTGTAATCCCAGCTACTTGGGAGGCTGAGGCAGGAGAATCATTTAAACCCCAGGTGGAGGTTGCAGTCAGCTGAGATGGCACCATTGCACTCTAAACTCCAGGCTGGGCAACAAGAGTGAAACTCTGTCTCAAATAAAAGAATGGGAGGAAACTGATTACAATAACCAAATTTCATTTAAATGCCTTGATTTTCTTGGGCTGCATCTTATTGATTGGACAACTCAGTCAGTGCCTTTTGTTTTTCCATCAATAACTGAAGATTCCTGAGGCTTAAACTGGAAAACAGGTTACTTAATAATACAGGGCACCAGACAGATTCTGCTCAGTTTTCCTTTATTTCTGATTGTTTCTTTACAACCATGCATGCAAGAGTAACTCCCTCAAGTATTCTCAAGCCTCCACTCTAGACATTCAGATTCTCATTTTCGACTCTACAGGACACAGGTCCCCAAAGTCCCATCGAATCCATGGCAGCATTTCCCGCAAGTCCGGCCCCTGCTTGATCAGCTTTCCTTTCCCACTTTCAGAGCCCATGTGTGAAACGATGGGTTCCGTGCTCCCTATAGGATGTACCTAAGACCTAGGTTTTAGTTTCCAAGTGTCCAGAAGAAAGCGTTTGACATATCCACCAAAATAGGCAGGCATTCAACAGCAGCATTGATCTGCCTCCAGGTCATAAAATGACCTGTCGCCACAGTCAGGGCAGTAGTCAGTACAGAACAAGATCCTCTTGGGGTGCCTTAAGTCCCTCACTCTCTTCATCAGCTCAGCCCTAAGTTGGGCAAATCTGCTCCAGCAGAGAGTACCATCAGCATCATAACTCTCCCGCGGGGCAGGATACAGCTCCAGGCATAACTTTCTGAGTATGATTGTGTGGCTCAGCAGGTTCTCCAGGGTTGCCATGCAGATGGGATTTCCACAGAAGCTGAAGGTGTTGAGCTCAAAGCAGTGGCTCAAGGCAGGCAGGATGGTGTTGACTTGGGAGTCTACGATGCCACAGTCATCTAAATCCAGGTACTCAAGGGTGGCTGCAACTTTTTCTAGGAGAATTTGGAGAGGCACAAGACTGTAATTGGTCAGTCTGATGCCATTCAGGTCCAGGGTCTTTAGTTGACTGATGCTCGGGCACTGGGATAGATGCTTCAAGTCTGATTCCAAAAGCGCACAGTTAGTTATTGCGAGGATCTTTAACGAGGTCTTCAGACAGCTGCGGAGAGAGAGCAAGAAGTTAATTCTGGGGAATCATAGGGGTGAGTGGAGGGTGGTGGGGAATGACTTCAAGGTAATGGATGGAGACCATTTTACCCAAGCCCAGGGTCATTCTGATTGTCTGATGGTCAACACTTAGGAAGCAGCGTGATGAAGACCTTTGCCACTGAGGTCAATTCCACTTTAGGCCTGGCGCAGTAACTCACACCTGTAATCCCAGAACTTTGGGAGGCTGAGACAGGTGGATTCCTTGAGATCAGGAGTTTGAGACCAGCCTGCTGATCATGGCAAAACCTCCTCTCCGCCAAAAATCCAAAAATTAGCCAGGTGTTGTGGCAGGCGCCTGCAATTCCAGCTACTTGTGAAGCTGAGGCAGGATAATTGCTTGAACCCAGGAGGTGTAGGTTGCAGTGAGCAGAGATCATGCCACTACACTCCAGCCTGGGTGACAGAGCGAGACTCTGTATTTAAAAAAAAAAAAAAGAGAAAAAATAATTCCATTTGAGGCTGAGTCATTTCACCGTCATTTATAGGAATGGATCAAGTTCTCAGAATCCCTGAAGCTCCCTTTCCTCATCTGTCAGGCAGAAAACCACATCTCTGGGCTACAGGAGCCCAGTGGAGATTCAGGCATAAAGGACAAACCCAGACAGGATCCTGCAACATCAGCTGGGGTGGGCAGGCTGCAGGCGTCCCTGACACGCCTGTATCATCAGCAAACCATCTATCACTTTCACCATTCTTTGTGCCTGCTCCCTGACCCTCTGTTTCAGAATCATACATTTCCTAGGTAATTAATTTACCTGGAGCTCAAAAGAAACTTTTACAACAGGGAATTAGAGATGGGATCATTCATGTTCACCAAACTGTGGGGCACAAAGCTGATTTTCTGACATGTGCAGGTTTGCTGAGCATTCCCCTCTTCAGTGCCCACTTCACTTCCCTACTTCCCATCATCTTCTTAAAAATTATCTTGTTGGCTGGGCGTGGTAGCTCTCGCCTATAATCCCAGCACTTTGGGAGTCCAAGGTGGGTGAATCACCTGAAGTCAGGAGTTGGAGAATAACCTGGCCAACATGGTGAAACCCTGTCTCTACTTAAAATATAAAAATTAGCCAGGTGTGGTGGCCCATGCCTGTAATCCCAGGTACTCAGGAAGCTGAGGCAGGAGAATCGCCTGAACCTGGGAGGCAGAAGTTGCTGCGAGCTGAGATGTCACAACTGCACTCTAGCCTGGACCATCAAAGTGAAAATCCATCTCAGAAAAAAAAAGTTATCTTGTTTGTTTTTACTTTTATTTATTCATTTCTGACAGGGGTCTTGGGATGTTACCCAGACTGGTCTTAAACTCCTAGGCTCAAGCTATCCTCTTGCCTCGGACTCCCAAAGTGCTAGGATTACAGGCATGAGCCAGCGCCCCTGGCCTATTTTTCATCATCTTAACTTAGACACACGTCCTCAGGAAGAATTCAGAAAGGCACCCTCACTAGATCTGAACCCCCCAGTAGCTAGCTTCCTAGCATGGCAGCCTCTCTATAGCATCTCCCCTAGCTGATCCCTCTGCATCTATTGGGAGGGTTGCGTGATACCCATTTCAAGACAGGGCCGCCAACAGGACAATGCATAGACATTCTAGTGTCCCCTTCACTGTTTCATCCTCATAGGCTGGCTCACAGTAGAGGCCCACTAGTGTTTAGTGTAACAGGCTCTGCTGTGGTCTGCAGAGAAAGCTCATCACCCTCCCTCACCTGAGCAGCTGGTCCAGGTGGCCTTCGAGGAAAGAAACAGAGTTCATATAAAGCTTTTGGAGGCAGTGCAGCTTGAGGAACTGAGTGGTGAACTGGGTAACAATCTCCTTCTTCTGCTCTGGGGAAACGTAGCAAGAGACATCCATGTGGGAGAGAACGAGCTTCTGAAGATTCCTCATGTGGCCCAGGTATGGGGTAAACTGTGTCAGGATGGGCAGTATCCACTTGCAATTCACTTCCACCTCCTGGATACAGTCTAGGTTCACCATTTTCAGGATGCTTCTGATATTGTGGAAGGGCATTCCCAAAATTTTCAGCTTCTTACAGCACAGGTGTAGTAAATCTTTCCTCTGCTTGACCCATAGAAGGAGGTAGGTGAGGTATTCATCCAGAGTCCTGTTCTTGAGCCAAAGTTCTACGAACACAGTCAAGGGCTGCTGTCCTCTCATCCTTGGACAGTCCTGCACTGGTTTTTTGTTCCTCTTGGCATTGAGGAAGCACCCATGGGCCATAGCTTCAGACCAAACCATCCAGAAGTTCTCACAGACATCCTGTAAATCCAGCACTTGAAGTTTCCATCTCCTGTGGGAAAATAGAGGTGAGACTGAGAATTTCAGAACTCATTTCTGAACTTTAACTCCACATCCTGGATAGCAGCTCCTCCCCTCCCTGCTTCTTGTCCCTCTCTCTGACTTTTCTTCACCCTGTTTTCCCCTTGGATCCTGCCCACTTCCACATTTTTTTTTTTTTTTTTGAGACCAAGTCTCCCTCTGTCGCCCAGGCTGGAGTGCAGTGGTGTGAGGTCACCTCACTGCAACCTCTGCTTCCCGGGTTCAAATGATTCTCCTGCCTCAACCTCACAAGTAGCTGGGATTACAGGAACCCACCACCATGCCCAGCTAATTTTAGTATTTTTAGTAGAGTTGGGGTTTGCCATGTTGGACAGGCTGGCCTCCAACTCTTGACCTCAGCCTCCCAATGTGCTGGGATTACATTGTGAGCCACCGTGCCTGGCCCAGTTCTCACTTTTCATGGTGCCTTTCAGTGCCATTAGAGGAGAGGTTCCTGTTACCTCCATGGACCTTGCATGGTGAGCAGTGCTTTCCCTGAGGAGTTGGTGAATGACCAAGTCCTCTCAGCTTCCTCACCACCACCATCCCCCCTTGGGCCTCCTCACTTCTCATGACCCAGCTGTTCCTTCTGTTGGACACCTGGGCCCTCCCCACCAGCCCACCTGGGCCACCTCACCTGGGATGAACCCCTTGGGTAAGCAGTGCATCAAACCCATCCAGCACAGCTTGGAATGCCTCCAGACAAGGCATCTTTATCAGAGGCCTCAGAGGGAGGCGGCGGAAAGGCCAGGCCTGCACCATCAGCTTCAGGGCCTCACAGCGTCTCCTGCTGAAGGCCTCCATGAACAGTGGGGGGAAAAGTTCCATGGGCAGCTCCTGCAGGGTGGAGATGGCCAAGGCTTGGTCCTTCAGCAGGCTCCGCCCCGCAAGCTCCAGGAGTCTGGGTGGAGTCCGGATGCTCATCTTCATGAATCTGCAGGGAAAACTTCCAGAGGACAAACCCAGAGAAAAGGCATCACTCTCAGGACAAGCCCATGCAATCTCATCTTCTCCTATGGCAAAAGTCACTGCTCTGGCAATGGTGAAAGAGCCCTCAGTTTACTCCAATTCTACTCTGTACTCAGTGGCCATTAAGCCAGCATTCTGCTTCTGCTGCATCAGCATGAGCGTCTCCCAAGCAGTGAGGAAGCAGGGCCACCACTAGCCCTTCCTTTCTATACAGTGTTCCATCCAGTGACTAGTGAGTGTGGAGGAACCTGAAAGCGAACCCCTCCTACCATTGGGGGAAATTACTAATTACTCAAGGTTCTAAAACAATGGGAATGGGAGTGTCACAAGCCTACATGCCCACATTTTCAGTTCCTACAAATAAGCTTGTTGGGAACATTCATGGAGCATCCCTAGAATAGGTTCTATTTGTTTTCTTTTCATTATTTAAGCTTGCTTTCTCTTTCTCTCTCTTTCTTCTTTCCTTCTTTCCCTCTCTCCCTTCCTTCTTCTTTCTTTCCCACTCTCTCTCCCTTCTTTCTTTCTTGTCTTCTTTCCCTGCCTCCCTTCTCTCATTCTCTTTCTTTCTCTCTCTCCCTCTCTCACTCTCTTTCTGACAGGGTCTTGCTCTGTCACCCAGCCTGGAGTGTAGTGGTGCGATCATAGCTCAGTGCAGCCTTGACCTCCAAGCTCAAAGGATTCTTCCCCCACAGCCTCCTAAGTAGCTGGGACCACAGTTATGCATCACCACACCCAGCTCATCTTTTATTTTTTGACTTTTTGTAAAGACAGTGGATTTCGCTATGTTGTCCAAGCTGCTCTTGAACTCCTAGTCTCAAGCAATCCACCCCCCTTGGCCTCCCAACATACTGGGATTATAGGTGTGAGCCTCCTCCCCAGCCTTATTATTGAAAATTTCAGTGAGAAGCTTTGAAAGCTATGTGACACTGTTATGCATCACTCGCAAGATAGACGTTTCCAATGCACACCTCTTACACATATTCAAACTGAACCACTTTGGCAGGGTGCAGTGACTCACACCTGTAATCTGAGCATTTTGTGAGGCCAAGGCAGGTGGATCATCTGAGATCAGGAGTTCAAGATGAGCCTGGCCAACATGGTAAAACCCTGCCTCTACTAAGACAGCAAAAATTAGCCAGGTGCAGTGGTTTGCACCTGTAGTCCAAGCTACTAGGGAGGCTGAGGTTGGAGGATCGCTTGAACCCAAGAGGCAGAAGTTGCAGTGAGCTGACATTATACCACTCCACTCCAGCCTGGGCAATAGGCTAGATTGAACAGAGAGACAGAGAGAGCTACATTTGACTAGACTTCTTAATCTCTACCCAGTTAATCCTGATTGGATTTTTGGCTTTCTTAAAGATTAACTGACCGAATTAGATATTGATACATCAAAATGAAAGATTTAGGGATAGGGTGAAAGTCCAGGACTCATTCACTGATTCCCTCCACAAACGTGGAGTTTTACTAATATGTGTCCTTCAAAGTCCTGAGTGTGAGATAGGGAAGGGTTGAATCTCTTCCTGATATTAGACAGAAAGAAAAAACTTGAAAGTATCTTTGTTGAGGGATCCTTGGCCACGTCAAATTTATCAAAATATTTCAGAGTTAAAACAGTTTTCAAAGACAGAGATGACAGTCCCTAAGAAAACACAGTAGAAATCTTCATGTATCTAATGATCACCTGGGTGGTATCATCTAATATTTTTTGGTGTGGGTGAAGCTAAGTCTCACTTTGTCGCCCAGGCTGGAGTACAGCGGTGCCATCTCAGCTCACTGTAACCTCCACCTCTGAGATTCAAGCAATTCTCATGCTTCAGCCTTCCACGTAGCTGGGATTACAGGCATGCACCCCCACAGCCATGTCTCCATTTGGGTGAAAGAGGATGTGATTGGTTTAAAATTAAGGTCAAAGATCCTTTTTGATTGATTTTGTTTTTGTTTTTTGGACAGGGTCTCTCTCTTTTGCCCAGGCTGGAGTACAGCAGTGGTGTGAGCATGGCTCACTGCGGCCTCAATCTTCTGGGCTCAAGTGATTCTCCCACACCAGCCACCCAAATAGCTGGGACTACAGATGCATGTCACCATGCTCGGCTAATTTAAAAAAAAAGTAGAGGCCAAGCACCAGTGACTCACAGCTGTAATCCCAGCACTTTGGGAGGCTAAGGCAGGTGGATCACTTGAAGTCAGGTGTTTGAGACCAACCTGGCCAGCGTGGTGAAACCCCACCTCTACTAAAAATACAAAACTTAGCCAGGCATGGTTTCAGATGTCTGTGACACCAGCTTCTGAGAATGGAGACTGATGCATGAGAATTGCTTGAACCCGGGAAGTAAACGTTGCAGTGAGTTGAGATCGTGCCACTGTACTCCAGTCTGGGCAACACAGTGAGACTCCATCCCCACCCTCAAAAAAAAAAAAAAACGTTGTGTAGAGGAGGGTTTTTGTCATGTTGCCCAGGTTGGTCTCAAACCCCTGGGCTGAAATGATCCTCCCACTTTGACCTCCAAAAGTGTTGGGGTTAAAGGCGTGAGTCACTGCTCCCTTCAAGAATTTTGAAATGACCTAAACTAAAGCACAATCAACTTTTTTGAAATAAAGACAGAACTGCATTTAGAGGAAAAAATTCAAAGCTTCAAATTGTTCATATATATATAAAAAAAAGGACAGGGTATAGCTCTGTGCCATCGTAGGCTGCACTGTCACCATCCCAGACTGACTGACTCTAGGTCAGATGGGAGTGTCCTTACAGAAATTAGTGACTTACCAGATCTGGATGTAGTTTAGAAGGTGCTCAGACCTCAGGAAGAACCAGGCAGGAACTCCAGGCTTGAAGACTTTGGGTCTCTCCTGTGGGTCTTTAGAAGCTTTTATTGACCTTTCTAATCACAACTCCCACCCACGCCCCTCCATGTATCCGCTGCTAGCTTCCAATCAGAAAGTGATATCTGATTGCATTTGTGAAGCTCCACCCAGTTAATCCTGATTGGGTTTTTGGCTCTCCCCAGATTACCGGATTGAATCAGATGTCCATTCATATGACATATCTATATTCACTTCATGAAGCAAGAAACTGACAGTGTTAGGGATAGGGTAGAAGTCAAGAATATATTCATTCAAGGCCAGACGAAGTGGCTCACACCTGTAATCCCAGCACTCTGGGAGGCAGAGGCAGGTGGATTATCTGAGGTCAGGAGTTTGAGACCAGCCTGGCCAACATGGTAAAACCTTACCTCTACTAAAATTACAAAAATTAGCCAGGTGCGGTGGTCTGCGCCTATAGTCCAAGCTACTAGGGAGGCTGAGGCAGGAGGATCACTTGAACCCAGGAGGCAGAGGTTGCAGTGAGCTGACAATACACCACTGAACTCCAGCCTGGAAAATACGCTAGATTCAAAAAAAAAAAAAAAAGAAAAAAAGAAAAAGAAAAAGAAAAAAGAGAGAAAGAGAACTGCATTTGATTCGACTTCTTCCCAGTTAATCCTGATTGGATTTTTGGGTTTTTTCCAGATTTACTGATGGAATTAGATATTCATCCATCAAAGTGAAAGATTTAGGGTTAGGGTGAAAGTCCAGGACTCCTTCACTGATTCCCTCCACAAACATGGAGTTTTACTAATATGTGTCCTTCACAGTCCTGAGTGTGAGATAGGGAAGGGTTGAATCTCTTCCTGATATTAGACAGAAAGAAAAAACTTGAAAGTATCTTTGTTGAGGGATCCTTGGCCACGTCAAATTTATCAAAATATTTCAGAGTTAAAACAGTTTTCAAAGACAGAGATGACAGTCCCTAAGAAAACACAGTAGAAATCTTCATGTATCTAATGATCACCTGGGTGGTATCATCTAATATTTTTTGGTGTGGGTGAAGCTAAGTCTCACTTTGTCGCCCAGGCTGGAGTACAGCGGTGCCATCTCAGCTCAGTGTAACCTCCACCTCTGAGATTCAAGCAATTCTCATGCTTCAGCCTTCCACGTAGCTGGGATTACAGGCATGCACCCCCACTGCCATGTCTCCATTTGGGTGAAAGAGGATGTGATTGGTTTAAAATTAAGGTCAAAGATCCTTTTTGATTGATTTTGTTTTTGTTTTTTGGACAGGGTCTCTCTCTTATGCCCAGGCTGGAGTACATCAGTGGTGTGAGCATGGCTCACTGCGGCCTCAATCTTCTGGGCTCAAGTGATTCTCCCACACCAGCCACCCAAATAGCTGGGACTACAGATGCATGTCACCATGCTCGGCTAATTTAAAAAAAAAGTAGAGGCCAAGCACCAGTGACTCACAGCTGTAATCCCAGCACTTTGGGAGGCCAAGGCAGGTGGATCACTTGAGGTCAGGTGTTTGAGACCAACCTGGCCAGCGTGGTGAAACCCCACCTCTACTAAAAATACAAAACTTAGCCAGGCATGGTTTCAGATGTCTGTGACACCAGCTTCTGAGGATGGAGACTGAGTCATGAGAATTGCTTGAACCCGGGAGGTAAAGGTTGCAGTGAGTTGAGATCGTGCCACTGCACTCCAGTCTGGGCAACACAGTGAGACTCCATCCCCACCCTCAAAAAAAAAAAAACACTGTGTAGAGGAGGGTTTTTGTCATGTTGCCCAGGTTGGTCTCAAACCCCTGGGCTGAAATGATCCTCCCATTTTGGCCTCCAAAAGTGTTGGGGTTAAAGGCATAAGTCACTGCTCCCTTCAAGAATTTTGAAATGACCTAAACCAAAGCACAATCAACTTTTTTGAAATAAAGACAGAACTGCATTTAGAGGAAAACATTCAAAGCTTCAAATTGTTCATATGAAAAAAAAAAAGGACTGGATATAGCTCTGTGCTATCGTAGGCTGCACTGTCACCATCACAGACCGACTGACTGTAGGTCAGATGGGAGTGTCCTTACAGAAATTAGTGACTTACCAGATCTGGATGTAGTTTAGAAGGTGCTCAGACCTCAGGAAGAACCAGGCAGGAACTCCAGGCTTGAAGACTTTGGGTCTCTCCTGTGGGTCTTTAGAAGCTTTTATTGACCTTTCTAATCACAACTCCCACCCACGCCCCTCCACGTATCCGCCGCTAGCTTCCAGTCAAAAAGCAATATATGATTACATTTGTGAAGCTCCACCCAGTTAATCCTGATTGGGTTTTTGGCTTTCCCCAGATTAATGGATTGAGTCAGATATCCATTCATATCACATATCTATATTCAGTTCGTGAAGCAAGAAATTGACAGTGTTAGGGATAGGGTAGAAGTCAAGAATACTTTCATTCAAGGGTGTGCGAGGTGGCTCATACCTGTAATTCCAGCACTTTGGAAGGACAAGGTGAGTAAATCACCTGATGTCAGGGGTTCAAGAGGAGCCAGGTCAAAAAGGTGAAACCCTGTCTCTACAAAAATACAAAAATACAAAAATTAGCTGGGCATGATGGCAGGCGCCTGAAACCCAGCTACTTGGGAGGCTGAGGCAGGAGAATTGCTTGAACCCAGGAGGCAATGGTTGCAGTGAGCCAGAATTGTGCCACTGCACTCCAGTCTGGGTGACAGAGGGACATTCTGTCAAAAAATAAAAAAATCATTCATTCATGAACTCCACAAACACTGATGGTATTTTACTAATATGTGCACTTCATAGCCTTGAGTGTGAGGCAGGGAAGGATTTGATCTGTTTACGACATTAGACAGAAAAATAAAATCTGAAAGTAGTGTTGTTAGGAGATCCTTGGCCACATCAAAATATAAAAATGCTTTATACTTTAAAAAGCTTTATAAAAACAGAGGAGTCATCCCTACGAAATCAGAATGAAAATCTCAATGTATTGAATGGTCTTCGGGATTTTGTATAACCTAAGGTAGCAGATTACATGCTCGTTCTGGTGGAGGAGAGTTGCCACTGAGGGCGTGAGTGGTCTCAGGGCTTAGGTTAAGGCTTCTTTGGAAGAAATTGAAACCACATCCATAAACTTTATTAATTTAATCAGTGAAGAAGGGAGGGAGAGAAACAAAAATAAACCAAGCTTGCAACACATTCAGCATTCATCAGGAGGTCTTCTTGCTCTCTGACCTGGTTCTTCATGGTTGCTGGCAGCCTACTGTTCCAAAATCATATAGACCTTAGATTACAGTTCCCCTTAACTTCCCTGCAGACAACGATTCAAGCATTGCAAAACATTAACTTTTTCATCTGAGATATTCTTTCAGGTTCTGCATGTCAGTGAAACTACTGATGCCAGCTGATCTGAAGGGCCCTGCAAGGCACCAACTCACCAAAGAATGCAGTTTCTACATCCTGTTGACTTCTTCCCTCTTACCGCTACCCCAACTTTCCGGCCCCTTGCTATCCAGCATCCACTGGAAACCCTCAGTACTCCTTGGGGAGATGAATTTGAGGATCTCCTCCTAGCTTCTCATTTAGCCGCCTTGTGATCAGTAAACTCTCTGCTGCAAACCCTGCTGTCTCAAAATATTGGTAAGCTACTGTGCAGCAGGCATAAGAACCTGATGGTCCTGTAATAAAGTCATGCGAAAATTACAAATGGGAAGTGAGGGTGGAGCTGGTCAGGGTTGAGCTGGGTTTTTAATGGGAACCTGGGAGTGAACCAAGACTTGCTGAACATGTTGGGGGTTATTGAGTGGGTGTAAGAGGAATCTATCTAACATTGCACTGATGCCCTTTTGGTTTTAATCCTTATGACCAAGTATGAGTCTTTCAAAACAATTTGTATAATCCTCCTTATTTTTCCTTTCAAAACCTTCAACTTCCTTTATCTCCCCAAATAATCTCACATCTATTCCCATTTCTTTGCTTACTTCATAATAAACATTTTTTTTTTACAGAGTCTTCTTCTCTGTTAAGTAGACCATATATGTTGTTGCCACACAAGATTCGCAACCTGGTTCTATGGACAGAAAGGGTCAAAAGGATCCCATTCCTCAACAGCTGGGGGTGATGTAAAGGTCATGGTTATTCTTTGTCATATCTGCACCTGCATATTGCCAGTGAAAACTTGCAGGTCACATTGGGCAGGCTTCCAAATTCACCACCTGTGGAAGGTCTTTTGCTTGGCTTACATCCTGTCCCTGAGTAAAGAGTCTGATCGTGACTTCATGAGTGCTTCAAACTCTACAAGTATTGATGAAGGCTTCCACCCACTGACAGTGAGAAGGCACTGATTTGATGCTGATCATGAAGTTTTGCTGGTTGTCTTGCAAGGAATATGTTTTATTCTTTTATCTTGTCATCTAAAGCCAATGATTGTAACCTCTGTATTGTCCCTTCCAATGGAAAAAACAAAAACAAAAACTCAACTCTATTTGAGCCTTGTCAGGTCAATAAAACAAAAGAAAATTTAAAAAATAATTGATAGGAGGAGTCCCATTCCCAGGCCGGGCACGGTGGTGGCTCACACCTGTAATCCCAGCACTTCAGGAGGCCAGGGCAGGTAGATCACGATGCCAAAAAATTGAGACCATCCTAGCCAACATGGTGAAACCCTGTCTCTGCTAAAAATACAAAAATTAGCTGAGCATGTTGGCACCCACCCATAATCCTAGCTACTCAAGAGACTGAGGCAGGAGAGTCGCTTGAACTCAGGAGGAGGAGGTTGCAGTCAGCCAAGATTTCACCACTGCACTCCAACTTGGTGACAGAGCGAGACTCCGTCTCAAAACGAACAAACACAAACGAACAAACAAACAAAGAAAAAATCTGGAAAAATAAATTCTGAAAGAATTTCCATCTCTATGAATTCATCTTCAGAACTGATAGCATTTCCTGCTTGGCATTTTTTGCCTACATTTTTGGCATAAGATCTATCAACAAAAAGTATGAACCCAGGTTTGTGTAATGGAATATCTTAAACATCAATAGGAGGAGTCAATAGTTCTGATGCCACACACACAGGTATGGTCTTCTCCATCATCAGGAAATGGTAACCAAGTGGTAGAGTTTTCCAGAGTGTAGCATTTGAAATGGAGATTTGAAGGTGACAAGGAAAGGATTTTGTAAGACATTAGTGTACAAGTTGAGCAATGTTGGTTCCTGTCACAATATTTTTATTGATTTATTTATTTTATTCATTTATTTTTTGAGATGGAGTCTCGCTCCGTCACCAGGCTGGAATGCAGTGGTACGATCTCAGCTCACTTTGACCTCTGCCTCCCCGGTTCAAGCAATTTTCCTGCCTCAGCCTCCTAAATAGCCGGGACTACAGGTGCATGCCACTACATCTGGCTAATTTTTTGTATTTTTAGTAAAGACGGGGTTTCACCATGTTAACTAGGATGGACTCAATCTCCTGACTTCGTGGTCTGCCCGCCTCGGCCTCCCAAAGTGCTGGGATTACAGGCCTCAGCCACCATGCCCGGTCGGTTCACATCAAAATTTAAGAGGTATTCAATTGCATATGAAACTTGTAGGCAAAGTTTATTTCTTTTTTCTTTAAAGCATTAATTAATTAATTTATTTATAATGTATTTATTTATTAATTTTTTTTTGAGATGGAGTTTCACTCTTGTTTTCCAGGCTGGAGTGCAATGGTGCGATCTCGGCTCACTGCAACCTCTGCCTCCCGGTTCAAGTGATTCTCCTGCCTCAGTCTCCCAGTTAGCTGGAATTACAGGCACAGGCCACCACACACAGCTAGTTTTTGTATTTTTAGTAGAGAGAGAGTTTCACCATATTGCCCAGGCTGTTCTGGAACTCCTGACTACAGGTGATGCACCCACCTCGGCCTCTGAAAGTGCTGAGATTACAGGCATGAACCACCGTGCCCGGCCTACACTCATCACTTTTAATACTTTCTACATCACATGAAGAAGAAGAGCAGAAACACTTGAGTACTTCATGAAGGTCAAGGTTGGTATGAGTTTGGATTCCAATATGATCAATTTCTGCTTTTAGGGAAACAAGCAGTTCAGGTTAAGGAAGGTCAGGAAACTCTAGGGTTTTCTCTCCCTCCAAAGAAAGCTTTACGCATCACCTTAACAGAGAAAGCAAATCTCATCCCCATGTTGTCACTTAATAAAAAGCCACACTTTCCTAAAAATGGTCCAAATGTCATTTGGACTGCTTCAAACACAGGAATTTTCTGAACTTCATGTGAAACCCCTCCTCAGAAATATTTTCCTTTCTCCAAGGGATTTGCTGATATATTGGCTGTAAACTGGATATGGCAGCCCTGGTTTCCACCAATACTGTACCTAAGTCTGCAATGATCTTAATCTCAGCTTCTCCATTTTTATTTAAAGCTATTATAGAAAACAATTTACCAGAGAGTTATTTTAAATTCCATCAATATGGAGGCATCAGAAATGTCCTCTAGCCAGATGTGGTGGCTCATGCCTGTAATCCCAGCACTTTGGGAGGCTGAGGTGGGGGAATAACCTGAGGTTGGGAGTTGGAGACCAGCCTAACCAACATGGAGAAACCCTGTCTCTACTAAAAATACAAAATTAGCCAGCTGTGGTGGTGCATGAATGTAATCCCAGCTGCTTGGGAGGCTGAGGCAGGAGAATCACTTGAACTCGGGAGGTGGAGGCTGCAGTGAGCTGAGATCCCACCATTGCACTCCAGCCTGGGCAACAATAGTGAAACTCTACCTCAAAAAAAAAAAAAAAAAGTCAGAATAGTAAAGAAAAACAAAAAAGAAATGTCCTCTAATGTGAACAACCTCTGGGACAAAGCCTTCTGTCCAATAGACACCTGGTGCATAGGTGGACAATTTTCATTCCAATGGCCTGTTTCAAAGGTGGCAGGCAACTCTAGCAGGGTTTCTGTGTTTACACCAAACTGGATTTGAGTTTTAGTAGTAAGGGGAGCTCCCCCATAAAAAACCAACAGAAAATAATGGATGCTATGAAGAATATGGAGAAATGAGAACCCTGGTACAACACTGGTAGTTATGTAAATTCGTACAGCTACTATGGAAAGCAGTATGGAGTTTCCTCCAAAAAATAAAAATAGGATTACCATATAAACCATAAATCCCACTGCTGGATATATATCCAGAAAAAAAAAAAAGAAATATATCCAGGAGATATCTACACTACCATGTTGGTCAGGCTGGTCTCGAACTCCTGATCTCAAGTAATCCACCTGCCTCAGCCTCCCAAAATTCTGGGATTACAGGCATGAGCCACCGCACTCAGCCTGCACTCTCCTATTTATTGCAGCACTATCTACAATAGCCAAAATTTGGAATCAACATAAGTGTCCATCAACAGATGAATGGATCAAGAAAATGTGGTAAATATACACAACAGAATATCATTGAGCCGTAAACATGAAGGAAATCCTGTCCTCTGCGACAACATGGATGGAACTGGAGGGCGTTATGTTGGGTGAAGTAAGCCAGATACAGAAAGACAAACATGGCATGTTCGCACTCATATTTGGGAATTAAAAAACACGAAACTTAAAAATAGTAAAATGACGGCTATCAGAAGCTAGGAAGGGTACTGGGAAATAGAGAATAAGAAGGGGATGGTTAATGGGAACAAAAACAGAGACAGGAATAAGATCTGGGGTTTAGTAGCACAATAGGGCAACTCATGTTGACAATAGTTCGTAGTAAATTTCTACATAATTAAAACAATGGAATTGGAATGTTGCTAGCAGAAAGAAATGATAAATTCTTGAGATGGTGGATATCCCAGTTACCATGATTTGAATATTACGCATTTTATGCTTGTATCAGAATATCAGGCCAGGTGCAGTGGCTCATGTCTACAATCCAAGCACTTTGGGAGGCTGAGGCAAGTGCTTTTCCTGAGGTCAGGGGTTGGAGACCAGACTGGCCAACATGGTGAAACCACCTTTCTACTGAAAATACAAAAATTAGCCAGGTGTGGTGGCGGTTCCTTGTAGTCCCAGCTACTCGGGAGGCTGAGGCAGGAGAGTTGCTTGAACCCAGGAGGCTGATTTCTAGAGACTTCTGATACATAAATGTCTAAAACAGGTTGATCAATCGTGGAAGACACCAGAAAGTTTCCATTCAGGTTCCATTTATTTTTGACATTTTTAAATAACCATCCTTGCGGTGGTAACTCCTGCATCAGTCTACAACTTCAGGCTCCATTTCTGAGTCTAGAACACAGGTCCCTGAAGGCCTCATTGATTCCAAGTCAGCATTTTTAACCCAGTCCTGCCCCCGGCTGAGTCACCTTTGTTTTTCCACTCACGGTGAGCAGGTGCCTGAAACACACAGCTGTGTGCTTCCTTTAAGAAACGGCTGACCGGGCCCGGCTGCACACACTTGTAAACCTGGAACTGTGGAAGCCCAAGGCGGTCAGATCACTTGAGGTCAGGAGTTAGAGGCCAGCCTCCGCCAACATTGTGAAACCCTGTCTCTACTAAAAATACAAAAATTAGCCGGGCTTGGGGCCCACACCCATAACACCAGTTACTTGGCAGGCTGAGGCAGGAGAATGACTTGAACCCAGGAGATAAAGCTTGCCATGAGCTGAGATTGTGCCACTACACTTCATCCTGAGGGACAGAGTGAGACTCTGTCTCAAAAATAAAATAAAATAAAATAAAAATATAAACAATTAAATTAAATTCAAATAAAAAATGCACCCATGTACAAGATTTTAGTTCCCAAGTGTCCGGAAGAAAGCTTATCCATCCCACTAACCAGGCCTTCCCTAGGAGCAAAGATGGAACTCCAGTTTCTCAGATGGCCATGAGCCACAGGAAGGGCAGGGGGTGGGACCAAAGAAGATCCTCCTGTTCTGCCTGACTTCCCTGAGTGTACGCATCAGCTCAGCCCGAATTGGGGTGAGGATCTCCCAATTGGCATGATCCCTGTTGTCAAGACACTCCAGAGGCGCAGGATACATGTCCAGGCCTAACTTGCTCAGCCTGCCTGTGTGACGCAGCAGATCTTTCAGAGCATTCATGGATGTCTGATTTCCATGAAAGTAGAAGGTGGTGAGCTGGGAACAGTGGCTCAGGGCAGGCAGGGAGACCCTGAGTTGGGGGGCCTGGATCCGACAGTTCTCTGAGACGAGGGTCTTCAGAGTAGCATCAACTTTCTCCAGCAGAACTCCAAGGGGCTCAAGATTGGTGGTCCCCATCAGGATATGAATCAGACACAGCTCCTTTAGCTGACTGAGGCTTGGGCACTGAGACAGACACTCCATGTCCCGATCAGTTAGGTAAGCATCACTGAATATAAAGGCCCCCAAGGGGTTCTTGAGGTACCTGGGGAGAGCAAGAAGTTAGTTATGGGCAATGGTGCCAGTTAGAGGAGGGGGGTGGGAAATCATCTCAATGGTAAACTTGAAGTGGGCATTGAGTAATTCTGCACCTTACTACCACACAGGTGTTATAGTAACTGCAACGGGGAAGCCTGTTTCACCCAAACACAAGTTTGTTCCCATCACCAGATGATGGTCTGCATGCAAGGTGCTGCCTGATGAAGACTCAGATCATTCAGGGGCAGCTCTATTTTAGGCTCCGTCCTTTCAGCCTCGCTTGTGTGATTGGTACCACTCTCACACCTACTCCCTCACCCTCCATCCCAGAAGCATGCACTTCCCATATCAATTACCTTTCCTGGAGTTCGAAACAACCTTTCACACACAGGGAATTACAGACAGGATCATTGGTGTTTATTAAGCTGCTGAGGACGGAGCTTCTACTGTGAAATGCACAGGTTTCATGCACTTTCCCTTCTTCTTTTTCTTTTCTTTTTTTTTTTGACACAGAGTCTCACACTGTAACTTAGGCTGGAGTGCAGTGGCACAATCTCAGCTCACTGCAGCCTTCACTTCCCTTGCCTCAGCCTCCCAAGTAGCTGGGATTACAGGTGCCTGTCACCATGCTCAGCTAAATTTTGTATTTTTAATAGAGATAGGGATTCACTGTGTTGGCCAGGGTGGTCTGAAACTCCTGACCTCGTGATCTGCCTGCCTCAGCCTTCCAAAGTCCTGAGATTACAGGCGTGAGACATCGCACCAGACTGCACTTTCCCTTCTTTCATACCCTCCTCTTTATGAAGAATACGTTTTCATCATATTAACTTTATACACACTTCCTAAGGAGGAATTCACAAATGCACCTTCACTAGATCTGAACCCCCAACTAACTAGCTCCCTATACATCTCTCTCTGTAGCATCTACCCCAGGCCATCCCTCTGCCCTTATTTGAGTGGTCTTGTGATACCAACTTCAGGATATAGAACACTGAACAGCTTAATGAGTTGACATTCTAGCATCCCATTCCCTGTGACATCCCCAGTGGATGGCACACAGTAGATGCCCACTAACGCTTACTGTGAAAAAGAACAAAACTATGTGTTATGGTCTGCAGAGAAAGCCCAGCATTGTTTCCTACCTGAGCAGGTGCTCCAGGTGCTCTTTGATATTACTGACCTTTCTTATATAATGCATCTGGGGGTAGTACAGGCAGAGGAATGGACAATCCAAGTCAGGAATGAACTGCCATTGGCCGCTCACGTATAACTCAGGCTCATAACCGAAGGCTAAAAAGTTTGCGAAGATTGCTCATCTGGCTCAGGTAAGGGGCAAACTTTCCTGTTTTATTGAGAGAGCACTTTTTCCAGACTTCCAACTGCTGGATACTGTCTGGGTATGTCTTTTCCAATAGATTTCTGAAACTTGAAGTTGGCATTGAGTAATTCTGCACCTTACTACAACACAGGTGCACTAGGCCTCTTCTGTAGTGGATCCACCTTCAGAGGTAGCTCAGGCATTCATCCTGTGTACTTTCCTCTAGGCAGAGGTCTATGAACACCTTCAAGGGCTGGCACTCTCCCATCCTTGGACAGTCCTCCACTGTCTTCCTCTTACTCATGGCTTCTGGGGAGCAGGGGAGGACCCTGACTCCAGACCATATGGTCCAGAAATTCTCATCAACATCCCTCAAATCCAGCACTTGAAGTTTCCACCTCCTGTGCGTAACATAAGGGAAAAGCTCAGAATGTAGGCAAGGACCGACCCTTGACCTGAACTTTCACTCCACATCCAGGACATGAGTCAGCTGCTCCTGTCCCAGTGCTCCTCCTTCTGTCTTTTCTCCATCCCGTTCCCCCTTGGATTCTGCGTGGTACCCACTTCTAGTACCTTTACCTTCCACTGGGAGGAAGCAGGTTCCTGTTTCCTCAGTGGACCCTGTATGGTGAGCATTCCTTTTCCGGAGGATCTGGGCAATGGCCAAGGCCTCTCATGGGCACCATCAGAAGCCTCTGAGCCACCCTAGCTCCCACACACTGCCACTCCTCCTGAGCCAGCTGTCCCTTCCCTGGATGCCTGGACCCTTCCCACCAGGCCACCTGAGTCACCTCAACTGGGGCAAACCTTCTGGAACACTAGTGTATCAAGTCCCTTCAGCACAGCTCGCAAGGTCTCCAGATGAGGTGTCTTCATCAGGGATCCCAGAGGGAGGTGAAGGGAGGGCCAGGCCTGCACCATCAGCTTCAGGGCCTCACAACATCTCATGCTGATGGCCTCCATGAACATCAGAGGGGAGACCTCCCTGGGCAGCTAGTCCAGGGTGAAGATGGTCAAGAACTGGTTCCTCAGCAGGCTCTGCCCTGCCAGCTCCAGGAGTCTGGATGGGGCCTGGAGGCTCATTCTGACAAATCTGAAAGGAAAAACTCTACAGCACAATCCAGCAAAAAGGCAAGTTCCTCAGGCCGATCCCCTGCAACCCCCAATTCTCCCAGGGCCCAAGTCATTTCTCTAGCATGTGTGAAAGAGCCCTCAGTTTACTCCAGTTCCTTTCTGCAATAAGTGGCCACAGAGACATAGTTCTACCCTTCTGGTACCATGAAGAATGTGTCCCAACTTCTAAAGAGCAGGCAAGATCCCTCCTAGTCTATGAATTATTAGCCACTGATCCACTAAACTCATAGCACTGCAAATGTTACCGAGGATCTCTGAAGCTCAGATCTCATACCCAGCTACTCTTTTATTTTTTGACTTTTTGTAAAGACAGTGGGTTTCACTATGTTGTCCAGGCTGGTCTTGAACTCCTAGACTCAAACAATCCACCCACTTTGGCCTCCCACAGTGCTGGGATTGCAGGCATGAGCCTCTGCCTGGTCTCATTATTGAAAATTTCAGTGAGAAGCTTTGAAAGCTATGTGACAGTGTTATGCATCATTGGCAAGACACAGATGTTTCCAATACACACCTCTCACACATATTCAAAATGAACCACTTTGGCAGTGTGCAGTGACTCACACCTGTAATCCCAGCACTCTGGGAGGCAGAGGCAGGTGGATTATCTGAGGTCAGGAGTTTGAGACCAGCCTGGCCAACATGGTAAAACCCTACCTCTACCAAAATTAGAAAAATTAGCCAGGTGCGGTGGTCTGTGCCTATAGTCGAAGCTACTAGGGAGGCTGAGGTGGGAGGATCGCTTGAACTCAGGAGGCAGAGGTTACAGTGAGCTGACAATACACCGCTGCACTCCAGCCTGTGAAATAGGCTAGATTCAAAAAAAAAAAGAAAAAAAAAGAAAAGAAAAGAAAACAGAGAGGGAGAACTACATTTGATTCGACTTCTTAAACTCTACACAGTTAATCCTGATTGGATTTTTGGCTTTCTTCCAGATTAACTGATTGAATTAGATATTCATCCATGAAAGTGAAAGATTTAGGGATAGGGTGAAAGTCCAGGAGTCATTCACTGATTCCCTCCACAAACATGGAGGTTTACTAATATGTGTCCTTCATAGTCCTGAGTGTGAGATAGGGAAGAGTTGAATCTCTTCCTGATATTAGAGAGAAAGAAAGCAAACTTGAAAGTATCTTTGTTGAGGGATCCTTGGCCACATCAAATTTATCAAAATATTTCAGAGTTAAAACAGTTTTCAAAGACGGAGTTGACAGTCCCCAAGAAAACACAATAGAAATCTTCATGTATCCAGTGATCACCTGGGTGGTATAATCTAATTTTTTTTGGTGTGGGTGAAGCTGAGTGTCACTTTGTCGCCCAGGCTGGAGTGCAGCAGCTCCATCTCAGCTCACTGTAACTTCCGCCTCTGAGATTCAAGCAATTCTCATGCTTCAGCCTTCCACGTAGCTGGGATTACAGGCATGCACCCCAACACCCATGTCTCCATTCGGGAGGAAGAATTACAGTGAGGATGTGATTGGTTTAAAATTAAGGTCAAAGATTCTCTTTGGTTAAGGTTTTTTTTTGTTTGTTTTGTTTTTGTTTTTGTTTTTAGCAGGGTCTTACTCTGTTGCCCAGGCTGGAGTACAGCAGTGGTGTGAGCATGGCTCACTGCAGTCTCAATCTTCTGGACTCAAGTGATTCTCCCATGTCAGCAAACCAAATAGCTGGGAATACAGATGCATGCTACCATGCCTGGCAAATTAAAAGATATATATATTTTGTAGAGGCTGACCACCATTGGCTCACGGCTGTCGTTCCAGCACTTTGAGGGGCTGAGGCAGGAGGATCACTTGATGTCAGGAGTTTGAGACCAACCTGGCCAGCATGGTGAAACCCCACCGCTACTAAAAATACAAAACTTAAGCAGGCATGGTGGCAGAGGGATGTAATACCAGCTACTCAGGAAGCTGAGGCTTGAAAAGCCTGGGAGGAAGAGGTTGCAGTGAGTTGAGCTCTTGCCACTGCACTCCAACCTTGGCAACAGAGTGAGACTCCATCCCCGCTTCAAAAAAAGAATGTTTTGTAGAGATGCATTTTTGCCATGTCGCCCAGGTTGGTCTCAAACACCTGGGCTCAAATGAACCTCTCGCTTTGGCCTCCCAAGGTGTTGAGGTTATGGGCATGAGTCATTGCTCCCATCAAGAATTTTGAAATGACATAAACCAAAGCACAATCCAATTTTTTGAAATAAAGACAAAACTGCATATAGAGGAAAAAATTCAAATCTTCAAATTGTTCATATATATATATAAAAGACAGATATAGCTCGGTGCCATCAAAGGCTGCATTGTCCCAGTCCCAGACCAGCTGACTATAGATCAGATGGGAGTGTCCTTCCAGAAATGAGTGACTTACTAGATCTGGACTGAGTTTGCAGAGTGCTTAGACCTCAGGAAGAACCAAGCAGGAACTCCAGACTTGAAGACTTTGGGTCTCTCCTGTGGGTCTTCAGAAACTTTTATTGATCTTTCTAATCACAATTCCCACCCACACCCCTCCATGTATTCAGTGCTTGCTTCCAATCAACAAGTGCTATCTGATTGCATTTCTGAAGCTCCACCCAGTTAATCTTGATTGGGTTTTTGGCTGTCCCCAGATTACTGGATTGAATCAGATATCCATTCATATCAGCTATCCATATTAAGTTCATGAATCAAGAAATTGACAGTGTTAGGAATAGGGTGGAAATCAAGAATTCACTCATTAAAGGCCGGGTGAGGTGGCTCACACCTGTAATCCCTGCACTTTGAGAGTCCAAGTTGGCTGGATCACCTGAGGTCAGGCGATCAAGACCTGCAACGCCAACATGGTGAAACCCCATCTCTACAAGAACACAAAAATTATCCTGGCATGATGGCAGGTGCCTGTAATTCAGCTACTCAGGAGGCTGAGGTGGGAGAATCGCTTGAATCCAGGAGGCAATGGTTGCAGTGAGCCAAGATTGCACCATTTCACACCGTTCTGGGTGACAGAGTTAGACTTTGTCAAAAAAAAAAAAAAAAAAAAGAATTCATTCATTCATGAACTCCGCAAACACTGATGGAATTTTACTGATATATGACCTACATAGTCCCGAGGTTGAGGCAGGGAAGGGTTTGATCGGTTCCGGATAGTAGACAGAAAAATAAAACCTGAAAGTAGTGTTGGGAGATCTTTGGCCACATCAAAATTATAAAATTGTTTTATAGTTAAAACAGATTTATAAAACAGAGGAGTCATCCCTACAAAATCAGAAAAAAAATCTCCATGTATCGAATGGTCTTGTGGGTTTTATATCACCAAAGGTAGCGATTTATTTGCTCATGCTGGTGGAAGAGAGGTGCCACTGAGGGCTTGAGTGGTCTCAGGGCTTAGGTTAAGGCTTGTCTGGAAGAAATTGAAACCGTATCTCTAAACTTTATAACTTTAATCAGTGAAAAGGAGAAGGGGAGAAACAAAAACAAACCAAGCTTGCAGCACATTCAGCATTCACCAGGAGGTCAGCTTGCCCTCTGACCTGCTTCATCATGGTTGCTGGCAGCCTACTGTCCCCAAATCGTGTAGAACTTAGACTACACTTCCCCTTAACTACGCTGCAGACAACAATTTAAGCATTGTGAAACATTCACTTTTTCATTTGAGATATTCTTTCAGGTTCTGCATGTCAGTGAAACTACTGATGCGAGCTGATCTGAAGGGCCCTGCAAGGCATCCACTCACCAAAGAATGCCGTTCTGACATCGTGATAACTTCATACCTCTTATTGCCATCAAACTACACCAACTTTCCAGCCCCTTGCTATCCAGGATCCACTGGAAACCCTCAGTACTCCTTGGGGAGATGAATTTGAGGATCTCCTCCCAGCTTCTCATTCAGCCACCTTGTGATCATTAAACTTTCTGCTGCAAACCCTGCTGTCTCAGAATATTGGTAAACTACTGTGCAGCAGGCATAGGAACCTGATGGTCCTGTAACAAATTTATGTCAAAATTATAAAGGGAAGTGAAGGTGGAGGCTGGTCAGAGTGGAGCTGGGTATTTTAATGGAATCCTGGGAGTGAATGAAGACTTGGTAAATGTGTTGGGGGTTATTGAGAGGGTGGAGGAGGAATCTTTCCAACATTGCACTGAGGCTCCCTTGGTTTTCATACTTGTGACCAAGAATGAGTCTTTCAAAAAAATTTATGCAATTCTCCTCATTTTTCCTTTCAAAACCTTTGTCTTCCTTTACCTCCCCGAATAATCTCACATCCATTCCCATGGCTTTGCTCATTTCATAATAAAAATCCTTTTTTTTTTTTTTTGTGGAGTGTCTTTCTCTGTTAAGTAGACCATATATTTTGTTGCCACACAAGATGAGTAACCTGGTTTTATGGAGAGAAAGGGACAAAAGAATCCCAATCCTCAACAGCTAGTGATATGAAGGTCAGGATTATTCTTTGTCATATCTGCACCTGCATATTGCCAGTGAAAACCTGCAGGTCACATTAGGTAGACTTCCAAATTAATCATCTGTGGAAGGTCTTATGATTGGCTTACATCCTGTCCCTGAGTAAAGAATCTGATCTTGACTTCATGAGTGCCTGAGACTCTTCAAGTAGACTGATGAAGGCTTCACCCAGTGACAGTGAGAAGGACACTGATTTGATTCTGATCGTGAAGTTTTGCTGGTTGTCTTGCAAGGAAAATATTTTTGCCTGTCATGTTGTCATCTAAAGTCAATGATTGTAACCTCTGTATTGTCCCTTCCAATGGAAAAAACAAAAACAAAAAAGCTCAACTCTGTTAGAGCCTTGCCAGGATAAAACAAAAGAAAATTAAAAAAAAACAACTGATAGGAGGAGTCCCATTCCCTTCTTTCAACCTTTCTTATAAAAGCATTCCAACTTGTAACAGACTTTGGAAAACACTCATTTTGTCAGTGTGTGTCTTCCAGGTCGATCCTGACATTTAGCTTCCAATGAAGCTTTGTTTAATTATTTCTGCCTCAACAGCCTGGGCAACAAGAGTCTGGGACACCACCTAGATTAGACCCAGTTACACTAATGTTTTCTATGCATAGAGATAAATTACCAGTAATGAAATCAATAATAGTCATAGGCCACCCATTTGCACCTATAGCTTCTTCCAGTACCAAGTCATTTAATTATCAATATTAACCAACCTTCCAAAGGAAGGATAACAAACCTTATCATGAAGTTAGCATCCTCAATTGCTTCCCAACTGTGTATGAGAGCAGGTTCTACTATTATTTGGGATCCTTCCCTTTCATCTAAATGACTCCATAGCCAGTAATTGCTTTGGTTAGTGAGAGTGGCTACATTTTGAACAGGAGACCTTAGAAAGTGTTTGGTTTGAGTGGTGAAAGTACCTAACAATATAAAATACAGGTTTGAGAATTTTGTGTTAATACAAAACAAAACCAAGTCTCAGTCAATGGAAGAAGATCAAATGGAGTCTTGCTCCATTGTCTTGGAAAAGCTGTCTGCCAGGTGATGATGTCTGCTTCTAGGGAAGACTTTTCCTAGGGTATCTTTAAGTTTCAGTCATCTGGTACGGTCCCGTCCATTGCTGCTCATGCGCAGATTTCCCTTGGTGTCATTTCTAAAGGATGCAATCTCCAAATGCTAGGGCAGGAAGATCTAAGCATCACTGAAAGCCTCCTTCACCTACTGGAAATAGTCTTTGAAATTCTGCATCAAGGTCTTGCAGTATTAATTCATATTGTTACTGAATGATGGGCTCACTCTCCTAAGTGCATAGAACCCAATACTATGACACCATCTTTGAGAAAAGAAAAAAAGATTCGGCCAGGTGTGGTGGCTCATGCCTATAATCCCAGCACTTTAGGAGGCTGAGGCAGGCAGATCCCGATGTCAGGGGTTCAAGACCAACCTGGCCAACATGGTGAAACCCCACTTCTGCCAAAAATAATAAAATTAGCTGGGTGTGGTGGTGTGTGCCTGTAATCCCAGCTACTTAGGTGGCTGAGGCAGGAGAACCCCTTGAACCCGGGAGGCAGAGGTTGCAGTGAGCCAAGGTAGCACCACTGTACTCCAGCCTGGGCAACAGAGACTCTGTCTCAAAAATAAATAATAATAATCCAGATTTCTTTGTCAGTTTAGCTAATTTTAGTTTAAAGATACCATTTGTTCACTCAACCTTTATAGAATACCAAGGATAATGAAGTTAATGCTAGTGTCATTGGATCTGTAAAATTTTATCTGTGTGATAACCTGCCCAGTAAACTGAATTCTCATACCATTAGAGATTTCTCCAGAATTGCCCCAGAAAGGAAGCACATTTTATAATCACTTATTTGCTATGACTGCATCATCAGCCTTTCTAAAAAGGTAAGCTACAACTCATCCTGAAAATGGAAACCCAATCACAAGAATTTTAGCCTTTTTACACGGCTCACTGTCATCATTTGTCCATGACAACCCCCCTTCTTGCAGCTATATATGTGTATGTCTACCTATTCATATCTATATCTATATCTATCTGTTTCCTTTTATTACCATTATTCACTTCCACTCCCCTTTCCATATATTGCCACTCTACTCTTTGACCTAGCCTTGAATTTGCATGTGACCTTATATAATATAAGTATATGGAAAGTATATAGAATATATACTTGCATTTTTATGTGTATTTATTTTAATCCACATATATGCTATTGCGTAGGGTGCTAGAGAAGAGGGCCTCACAATTAATTGTCCAGTCCCGGACACTTTGGAGAGTGAATGGACATGCTGTTATAATTATTATTAGTAGTATTTTTTGGAGATGGAATCTTGCTGTGTGGCCAGGCTGGAGTGCAAAGGTGCTATCTTGGCTCAATGCAACCTCCACCTCTCGGGTTCAACTGTTTTTCCTGCCTCAGCCTCCCAAGTACTTGAGAATACAGGTGCCTACCACCATGCCCGGCTATTTTTTGTATTTTTAGTAGAAATGGAGTTTCTCCATGTTGGCCAGGCTGGTCTCAAACTCCTGATCTCAGGTGATCCACCTGCCTCGGCTTCCCAAATTGCTGGGATTACAGGTATGAGCCACCATGCCCGGCCTCTCGCGTGCCTTTTTAAGTTGATGGGAAAATGACAGCCAGGATAATTTATGACCATAGTGAGAATTATTGGAAATCTTTAAGGCTGTTTTTCTTACAAAACCACAATGGTAGGATTAAACAGTCTGAATGGGACGCTAGCATGTAGAGCCTTCTAAACTCTCTTTCTCTCCTTTTTTGGGGAATTTGGGATCTGCCTACTGATTACAATTAATTGCACTTTTTTAACTGTTTGATTAAGATCTTTTTTTTTTCGACAGTCTGACTCTGCTGCCCAGGCTGGAGTACAGCACTGGTGTGAGCATGGCTCACTGCAGCATCAATCTTCTGGGTTCAAGGGATTCTCCCACCTCAGCCACCCAAGTAGCTGGGACTACAGATGCATGCCACCATGTGTAGGGAAAAGAAAGAGAGATCAGACTGTTACTGTGTCTATGTAGAAAAGGAAGACATAAGAAACTCCATTTTGACCTGTACCCTGAAGAATTGCTTTGCCCTGAGATGCTATTAATCTGTAACTTTGCCCCAACCTTGAGCTCACAAAAACACGTGTTGCATGGAATCAAGGTTTAAGGGATCTAGGGCAGTGCAGGATGTGCCTTGTTAACAATATGTATACAGGCAATATGCTTGGTAAAATCATCGCCATTCTCCATTCTTGATAAACCAGGGGCACAATGCACTGTGGAAAGCCACAGGGACCTCTGCCCTGGAAAGCCGGGTATTGTCTAAGGTTTCTCCCCATGTGATAGCCTGAGATATGGCCTCTTGGGATGGGAGAGACCTGACCATCCCCCAGCCCAACTCCCGTGAAGGGTCTGTGCTGAGGAATATTAGTAAAAGAGGAAGGCCTCTGGCAGTTGAGAAAAGAGGAAGGCCTCTGTCTCCTGCCTGTCCCTGGGAATGGAATGTCTCGGTATAAAACCCAATTGTAGATTTGTTCTATTCTGAGATAGGAGACAAACTGTCCTGTATTGGGAGGTGAGACATGTTGGCAGCAATGCTGCTCTTTTATTCTTTACTCCACTGAGATGTTTGGGTGGAGGGAAGCATACATCTGGCCTACATGCACATCCAAGCAGAGTACCTTCCCTTGAACTCATTTGTGACACAGATTCCTTTGCTCACGTTTTATGCTGAGCGCCGGTCCCCTGGGCCCCCTGTTCTTTCTCCATACTTTGTCTCTGTGTCTTATTTCTTTTCACAGTCTGTCGTCCCACCTGATGCGATATACCCACAGGTATGGAGAGGCTGCTCCCCTTCAACCATGCCCATCTCATTTTTTAAAAAAGAGGCAGGGCATTGGTGGCTCACTGGTGTAATCCCAGCCCTTTGGGAGGCCAAAGCAGGTGGATCACTTGAGGTTAGGAGTTTGAGACCAGCCTGGCCAACATGGTGAACTGCCATCTCTATCAAAAATATGAAAATGAGCTGCTCATGGTGGTGGGTGGCTATAATCCCAGCTACTCAGGAGGCTGAGGCATGAGAATCGCTTGAGCCTGGGAGGCAGAGGTTGGAGTGAGCTGAGATTGTGCCACTCCATTCCAGCCTGGGTAACAGAGTGAGCCTCCATCCCGCCCCTCAAAACAAATGTTTCGTAGAGACAGGGTTTTGCCATGTTGCCCAGGTTGGTCTCGAACCCCTGGGCTCAAATGATCCTCCCGCCTTGGCCTCCCAAAGTGTTGTAGTTACAGGCATGGGTCACTGCTCCCACCAAGAATTTTTTTTCTTTAAATTGCTGGTTTAATAAGGACTTGTTTATTTTGAGGAAAAAGGTCCCAAACATCAAGCTGTTCACAAAAACAACCCACAGTATCAACTTTAGAAAACACATTTGAAGACTAAAACACCAATTTTGTTTCTGAGGATGCATTTGACATGCCAACTCTCATTCACAAAAATACATTGTTAGATTTTTGTTGAACTGCCCCACACAGCACACTAATATGGGGTGTAACACACATACTTCTAACTCCAAGCTGCTTTCAGGAGCTACTCAACTGAATGAGATTGCCTTTGCAGTTAGGGAAGCAACTACTGAACTTATGTATGAAAGAAAAGAACCGTATTCCCTGCATAAAAAGAAATTATTTTGGAGACAGTTGATAAAAACCATACAACCTTTTTACTGTTAAGTCATAAAGAGGTGTCAAAATTAAAAGCAAAAATTACAGGGTAAGACTTAGGAAAACTACTAGGGGTGTCAAGGGAAGTGAAAATGGGACTAGGCGCAGGGCAATATGAATTAATGAATGTGGGAAGGACAAGGATGGGGAGAACAGTAAGCATGTGCTGAAGATACTAAGGGAGAGGTTCTGGTGAAAAATTTGTTGTTAGACAAGCTCCTAGGTAAAGAAACAATGGGATAAGATTTCTCAACCCCACTATGTGCTTAAGAGTCATCCTGGCCATTGGTGCTGTCTCTGTTATCCTCTCCTTCCTCAGCCTCTTTTTCATTATTCTTGATCAACTCTAGCTGGTTGTCCCCCTGATCTTCATTATCATCATCATCCAGTGGGTCCCCCTCCTCAGCAGAGTCTTCTGCACCCCCCTCAGACTCCATCTTCACATGAGTCTCATCGTTCTTCATGGAGCTACTGCTCTGCTCCTCTTCTGACTTAGCATTTTTCACCTCTACCTCTTGTTTGCTCTGTTCCTTTTCAATTTTTTCCAGGTTTTCCAGGAGAGAATCCACTTTCTGTTTTATCTGGGTCAACTCCTGCTTAATGGCCTGAAGGTCATCTCCTTTCAGCTTTCCAGACTTGGAAGATCCCCGCTTTCCACTCTTAGAATTGAAGCCACTTTTGCCCCTTCGTGAGGTGTTTCCTGATACACGCTGACGTTTCGAGGGCACTACAGTCAGAGCAATGGGAGGAGGAGGAGGTACACGTGCTGGGAAACTGTACATCCCATCATAATAATGCCGTTGAAAGCCATAGTCCAAGTCAAAAGAGGAGCCGTACATCTCCGCTGCTGATCGTTTCACACCTGCGTTTCCTCGGTTCACTTTTGGCTCTTCAGCCAGGTTAATATCTACAACTTGGCTAGCAATCATTCTGCCATCCTCTCCTGCTACAGCAGCCCGGGCATTTTTCTCCTTATCATATTGAACGAAGGCAAAGCCCTTATGAACAGAGCAGCCCGCAATTTTGCCATACTTGGAAAAGATCACCTCCACATCCGATTTCTTGACAACAAGAGTGTTGAGATTCCCAATGAACACACGGGAGTTCATGGAGTGAGGATCCGTCTTGTTGGTAACGTTGCTGGCCATTGTGTTGGATGATAAGGTTTCTCCAAAAGCCAAAAACAGGAGGAGGGAGGGAGAAGAGATTCGATTCTAAGTCTCCTACTGCCGGGTTCTACGTGGAGAAGCTGACTGCAGCTCGAGGCCAGAAATGTGGCCACAACAGCTCAGTCTTCCTCTCTTCACAAAATGGCTCCCAACAAGAATTCTGAAATGACGTAAAGAAAAGCACAATCAACATTTTTGAAATAAAGACAAAATTGCATTTAGAAAAAAAATCAAAGCTTGAAACAGTGCTCTAGAATAGCGTGGTAGCACTTTTACAGTTTCTGGTTAATTTTCTTTTTGAGATGGAGTTTCCCTATTGTTGCCCAGGCTGGAGTGCCATGGTGTGGTTTGGCTCACTGAAATTTCTGCCTCCTAGTTACATGTGATTCTCCTGCTTCAGCCTCCTGAGTAGCTTGGATTACAGGCACTCACCACCATGCCCAGCTAATTTTTGTATTTTTAGTAGACACGGGGTTTTGTCATGTTGGCCATGCTGGACTCAAACTCCTGACCTCAGGAGATCTGCCCACCTCAGACTCCCAAAGTGCTGGGATTACAGGAATGAGCCAGCACGCCCAGCTACAGTTAGCATTTCTATACATACCTTCCAAATGCTGTGGAATACCATCACACCACTTTTACAGTTCCAGTGAATTAGTTTGTTTTTTTCTGCGATGTACTCTGAGTGTGTCACCCAGACTGGAGTGCAGGGCCCTGAGCTGGGCTCCCTGGAAACTCTGCCTCTGGGCTTCAAGTGATTCTCCTTCCTCTGCCTCCAGAGTAGGTAGGATTACAGTCATGCATGACCACATCTGGCTAATATTTAAATTAATTAATTTATCAATTTGTTTATTTTTGAGTCAGAGTCCAACTCTGTCACCCAGGCTGGAGTGCAGTGGTACGATGTCGGCTCACTGCAACCTCTGCCTTCTGGAGTCAAATGATTCTTAATTTTTGTATATTTAGTAGAGACATGGTTTCATTATGTAGGCCAGGCTGTTCTCAAACTCCTGACCTCAAGTGATCTGCCTGCCTTGGTGTCCAGCAGTGTTGGGATTACAGACATGAGCCACAGCACCTGGTCCATTTCTGGTAGAAAATTTTCAAAATAAAAAATAATGGCATCGATTTTAGGGAGTCCCTTTACTGTTCCCCCAGCATGTTCATGGTGTAAACTGAGAATGGAGGCTGTCTGGGCCCACGGGACACTCATTCTGAATGCTTTAGGGTGGTAAGTGACAAGAAATTTTTCCTCAAAGAGGTAGAGCTTGGATTTCAGGATCCTCAGTGGCACTGTCCAGTGGTTCTGGGATTCAGTGGAGCGAAGGATGAAAATTAATGGGTCAATGGTCTCTTTGACCCCTCCTTCCTTGGTGTTTGGAAGATATTCTTCCTGGTTTCCTTGGAAGCAGGAGAAGAAGTATAGATGTGAGGCCACCAAGCACAGTGGAATTGGGGTAAAGTGGTAATTTTTCTACCTCTACCAGAGCAATGATATTGGTCCTAGGGGAAGATGAGGTGATTGTGTTTGCCCTGAGAGTGATACATTTTCCCTGGATTTGTCTTCTAGAGATTTTTCTTGAAGATTCATCAGGATGAGCATCCAGGCCCCACCGAGACTCCTGGAGCTGGCAGGGCAGAGCCTGCTAAGAGACCAGGCCTTGGCCATCTCTGCTGTGGAGGAGCTGCCCAGGGTGCTCTATCTCCCACTCTTCATGGAGGCCTTCAGCAGGAGACACCTCCAGACTCTGACGGTGATGGTGCAGGCCTGGCCCTTCACCTGCCTCCCTCTGGGATCGCTGATGAAGACGCTTCATCTGGAGCCGTTGAAAGCATTGCTGGAAGGGCTTCATATGCTGCTTACACAGAAGGATCGCCCCAGGTGAGGTGACCCAGGAGGGCTGATAGATAGGGCTTAGGTGTCCAGGGAAAGAACAGCAGGGTCAGGCAGAGAAGTAACCCAAGTGTGGCCCAGAGTCTTCTGATGGTGTTGGCGAGGAAGCTCAGGGAGGCTTTGGCCATTGTCCAGATCCTCAGAGAAAGGACTGCTCACCATACAGGGTCCACTGTGGGAACAGAAACCGGCTTTTACTCAGGGGAAGGTAAAGGGAATAGAAGTGGGGACCAGTCAGAATCCAAAGGGAAAAGGGATTGAGAAAAGACAAAGAGAACAGGGAGCACTGAGGACAGGAGCAACTGATTTATGGGATGAGAATGAAAGCAAAGGTCAGGGATGAGTCCTTCTAAATTCTGAGCCTCTCCCTTACTTTATCCATAGGAGGTGGAAACTTCAAGTGCTGGATTTGCGGGATGTTGATGAGAATTTCTGGGCCATATGGCCTGGAGCCTGGGCCCTGTCCTGCTTCCCAGAGGCCATGAGTAAGAGGCAGACAGCAGAGGACTGTCCAAGGACGGGAGAGCACCAGCCCTTAAAGGTGTTCATAGACATCTGCCTCAAGGAAATACCCCAGGATGAATGCCTGAGATACCTCTTTCAGTGGGTTTACCAAAGGAGAGGTTTAGTACACCTGTGCTGTAGTAAGCTGGTCAATTATCTAATGTCAATTAAATATCTCAGAAAGTCATTGAAAATAATGTGCACATGTACCCTAAAACTTGAAGTATAATGAAAAAAAAAGAAAATAATATACCTGAATAGTATTGAGGAGCTGGAAATTCACAACACGTGCTGGCCACATCTGATAAGAAAGCTTCGTTGTTACCTGAAGGGGATGAAGACTCTTGGCAAACTCGTTTTCTCCAGGTGCCATCATTACACGTCAGATAATGAACTCCAGGGATGGTTAGTCGCCAAATTCAGCTCTGTGTTCCTCAGGCTGGAACACCTCCAGTTGCTTAAAATAAAATTGATCACCTTCTTCAGTGGGCACCTGGAACAGCTGATCAGGTGAGAAAGGATTGTGCACTTTGTATGCAGACCACAGCACAGACTTGTTCTGTTACAGCAAACACTAGAAGGCATGTACTGTGTGCCAGCCAGTGGCAACGTCACAGTGAAGGGGACACCAGAATGTCAACACATTGTCCCATTCAGTGTTCCATGTCCTGGAGTGGCTATCACAGGATCACTGCAATAAGGGCAGAGGGGTCACCTGGGGTAGAAGCTAGAGAGGGACATCATGTACAAGCTAGTTAGTGGGGGTTTCAGCTCTATTGGGGGTGCACGTGTGAATTTCCTGTTACAAAGTGTGTTTCAAGTTGATATGATGTCAAAGAGATAATAGAAGAGGGTATGAAAGGAGGGAAAGCACATCAAACCTGTCCATTTCACAATAGAAGGTCTGTCCTCACCAGCTTAGTGATCACGAATGATCCTGTCTCTAATTCCCTGTTTGTAAAAGGTTGTTTTGAACTCCAGGAAAGGTAATTGACATGGGAAATGTGTGCTTCGGGGATGGAGGTGAGGGAGTAGGCATGAGAGTGGTAAAAAGTGACAGTTGGTTTGCAGATGCAGGCATGTCAGGGAGCCCCTGCTGACATGTAGTCCTAGCTGATGTCCCTAGACCTTGCTCAGTTGAGTTCTTTGTGCACATCTCCCACCGGGTACCTGTGGCCCAGAGATGAAGTTTTCTGCTAAAAGATGAAAAAAAAAGGCTTTAGAGATTTCATGGCCTTGAGCCAATCACACAAGCAATGGTGAAAGGGCTGAGGCTAAAATGGGACGGCCCCTGAACGATCAGGGTCCTCATGATGCAGCAACTTGCATGAGGACCATCATCAGATGGTGGCAACAAACTTGTGTTTGGTTGAAGCAGGTATTTTCCTTGAGGTTATTCCCCACTACCTTCATCTAACTGGTACCATTGCCCAGAACTAACTTCTTGATCTCCACAGGTGCCTCCAGAACCCCTTGGAGAACTTGGAATTAACTTGTGGCAACCTATTGGAAGAGGATGTGAAGTGTCTCTCCCAGTTCCCAAGCCTCGGTTACCTAAAGCATCTGAATCTCAGCTACGTGCTGCTGTTCCGCATCAGTCTTGAACCCCTCGGAGCTCTGCTAGAGAAAATTGCTGCCTCTCTTGAGAGCCTCGTGTTGGAGGGCTGTCAGATCCACTACTCCCAACTCAGTGCCGTCCTGCCTGGCCTGAGCCACTGCTCCCAGCTCACCACCTTCTACTTTGGCAGAAATTGCATGTCTATTGACGCCCTGAAGGACCTGTTGCGCCACACCCGTGGGCTGAGCAAGTTAAGCCTGGAGACATATCCTGCCCCTGAGGAGAGTTTGAATTCCTTGGTTCGTGTCATTTGGGAGATCTTCACCCCACTTCGGGCTGAGCTGATGTGTACACTGAGGGAAGTCAGGCAGCCCAAGAGAATCTTCATTGGCCCCACCCCCTGCCCTTCCTGTGGCTCATCACCGTCTGAGGAACTGGAGCTCCATCTTTGCTGCTAGGGAAGGCGTGCCCAGTGGGGTAGAGAAATCCAAAGTTCTCTTCCAGGCACTTGGACACTAAAATCTACTATGTAGGTGCAAACTATTTTTCTCTTTTCTTATTTATTTCATTTTTTAATAATTCCAAAATTTTTATTAAAGACAATTTGAGACAGGGTTTCTCTGTGTTGCTCTGGGATCCTCCTGCCTCCGCTGGGCTTATGGGATCCTCCTGCCTCAGCTTCCTAAAGTGCTGGGATTACTGGCATGAGTGACTGTGTCCAGGCCACATGCAACTTAAAGGAAGCACAGGGAAGTGCTCAGTGTGAGGGAAAAAAAACATAACAGCAGGGGGCAAGGCTGAAGGAAAATATTGAGGTGACATCAATGAGAACTTCAGGGACCCGTGTCCTACAGAGTCGGAAAGAGAAGCTAAAGTTCTACAGTGATGAGAATGTTATCCCTGCAAGGATGGTTACCAAGGAATATCAGAAATAAAGAGCCCCTGAATGAAAACTTTTAACCTGTTGTAGCAATTTATCCACCAGAAATATCTAGTTATTGAGTTACTGATGGAAAAATAATGAAATACTACTTTGTCTGTGATTGAGTTTCAGCTGTAGAACATCAAAGCAACCAAATAAAATTTGATCATTTTAAGTATTTCCCACCCATTCTTGTTCTTTGTTTTGTTTTGGAGACAATATCTCAGTTTGTCATTTAGGCTGGAGTGCAGTGGTGCAATCTGGGCTCATTGCAATCCTTTCCTTCAGGGCTCAAGTGATTCTTGTGCCTCAACCACTCAAATAGCTGGGACTGCAGGCACGTTCCAGCAAGACTGGCTGATTTTTGTATTTTTAATAGAGATGGGGTTTTTCCATGTTGATCAGCCTGGTCTCAAGATCCTGGCTTTGAGTGATCCACTGACCTTGGCCTCCCAAAGCGCTGGGAAAACAGGCATACAGATGATCTCCACCCATTCTTTACTTCTCTTCAGTCATCAGTTTTTTTCTTACTTTTTTGCCCAAGGGGAGCAGCTCGGTCAGGCGCGAAGGGACGGGCAGAGAGGGGCCCCAAGGAGAAGATAGGAATGGGGTGGTGCCACGCTCGCACAAGATGTGCGGATGCCAGGCCCAGAAGGCATAGCTGGGGCCATCCATTAGGGGGCCAGGGTGAGAAGCAGAAATGGCACCTGTTTCAAGGACCTGGCCAGCTATCTGGCCACTGTGCCCATCCTGCTAACAGTGTCAAGCTCCCAGGTCTTGAAGGGAGGTTCTATGCCGATCCACCCCATGCTGTGTTTCCGAGATCCGCCCCCCATAGGGGTGACCAGCCCGATTGCTGGGCCTGGGAACCATGAACCACTCCTGGAAGCACCCCCGTTGACTGGGTCATGAGGCAGGCCTGTGCTCCATTTCCCTGAGGCAGCCAGCTGTGCCACCCACACCCTCTCATGGCAAAATGGAACCTTGTCCCAGGTCTGGAGTCTCCACCACAGCCTCTACTTCACTGCTCACTGCCTGCTGTTAGCCTGCAAGCTCCTGGATGATAGTGCAGTTGGGGCTGGTTAAACCACACCCAGGAGCATTGGGTTTGTTTGTGCGGGGTTGGCCAGAGCTGCTGTGTACCTGCTTCTCAACTGTCACTTCTGCAGGGAAACACAGAGAAAGGGCACAGCCAAGGCTGCGTACACTTCAGAGCTGATGGGAGCCTGGGACAAGAGGGAGTCCTGGTCCTCCTGAGTTGGCAGGGCAGTAGCTCCAAAGATGCAACTGAAGCTGTCCAGGTCACAGTTACCAAATGAGGTCCCCCAGTACTCTCGAGGGTCCAGGAGATCCCCCCTTCTCCTGCAGCTTGGGGGTGTCCGCTCTCACTGCCTCATCTCTCATGGCACCTGCTCTAATTTTGGAGTGTGGTTGTGGTCAAGCCCAGATGCTGTCACAGCCCAGGCGGGTCTGTGCACACTCGGGTCAGTGCTGATGCACCATCCCACTGCTGTCTTGAACCCTCTGGACTTTGGGCCTTGATGAGTGTAGGAGGGAGGCTGAGGGGTGTTGCGGACTGATCAGCACTGGTCTTTGGATGCTCCTTGGTACAAGTGACCTGGACTCCATGGTTGGTGGTGGGAGGCAGACAGAATCCTGGACAGGAAGGTGAGGGTCACTGGTGAAGCTCCACCTTCTGATCAAGGAGGGCATGAAGCCCGTGGGCTGGGCCACCAGTCCTATGGACCAGAGTGGGAACATGTGTTGCCTTTTCTGTGCCTGCTCATGGCCACCTATGACCCAATGAGTGCATACTTTCTCCTGTCTGATGTCAAAAAAACCCCAGACTCAGGGAGAACATTAGGAAGACCAGTGGCAGAGAGGAACTACCCACTGTTGGGATGATTTTCCTGTAGAGACAAGCAACCCACTCCGGGTCCTTTTCTCTGCTGAGAGCTGTAGAGATGATGAGATGACTTTCCTGCAGAGAGCAGCAACCCACTCCAGGGCCTCCTCTCTACTGAGAGCTGTGGTGATGATGGAATGACCTGCCAGGAGGGAGGGGTCACGCACCCCAGGGCCTCCTCTCTGCTCAGAGCTAAACACTCATCAGGACGCCCTGGCTGTAGAAAGAAGTTACCCACTGTGGGTCTCTGAGCTATTCTATTGCTCAGTAAAGCTCCTCTTTATCTCACTCACCCTCCACTTGCCTGCATATTTCACTCTTCCTGGTCACAGGACAAAAACTTGAGACCCGCCTAATGGTGGGGTAAAAGAGCAATAACACAAATAAAGCTGAAACATGCCCCTTGCTCACCAAATTGTAGGTGAAGAGAAAAAGAGAAGAGCGACTACTCTTCCAGGAGCCCAGATGTGGGAGCTTCCTGAGCCAGGGCTGTGACTCCCTTTTGGGGGTTCTGCAGTTCCTGGCATTTCCAAGCTTTCAGTGTTGGTGTCACTGTGTATTCCAGTGACAACCATGGAAGCTGTTTGTGCTGTGCCTGATTCATTTGCAGCCTTGCAGAAATCTGGCACCCATGCTGGCACCTGGAGCTGCCCATCCCACTGCTGCAGCAGCAGCAGCCGGTGACCGTCCAAAGTGGCCAGACCCCCTGCTCACTCACACACCCCTCACCACTCCAGCCCTGACCCGCCCTTAATAGGCATGTGCTCCAGGCCTAAAACATGAGCCAAGCATAGTCTACCAGGCTGCATGGGCAGAACGAACCCAGTGAACCCCATCAAAACTCTGGCAAAGGTGCCCCCAGCCACAGAGGTTTCTGGCCAGAAGAGTCACATTCCAAGGATTCCAGAAGAGAAAATTACTTAAACACAAAGAAAGACAATAAGAAAAGGATGGAAGAGAGAAGTCTCTAAACAACCAAAAAACAAGAAATGAAATGGGAGCACTAAGCCTTTATCAATAAAAACAATGAATATAATTTATCTCAATTCTGCAAGTGAAAGGCATAGGGTCTTTGAATGAGTAAAAAAATACGACCCTACTATAGGCTGTTTTCCAGAAACTCAATTCACCTATAAGCATACATGTAGATGGAAAGTGAAGGGGTAGAATAAGATATTCCATGCAACTGGAAACCAAAAACAGCAAGAGTAGCTGTACTTATATCAGGTAAAATAGATGCCAAATCTCACAATGCACTCAGGTAAAACAGAATACAAATCTGAGCTTGTAAAATAATAGACTACGCTTACACAAACTATGCCTAGAAAGAACATACATCAAAATAATAGAAGCCAAAAATGACAAATCCACATGCAACATCATATTGAATGAAGAAACGTTGAAAGTATTCCTGCTAGGAACTATAAGCAGACAAAAATGCTCACTTTATCCACTTGTAATCAACATAGGACTGAAAATTTTTGTCAGAGCAATCTGGTAAGCAAAAGGAATAAAGTATAATTAAATTGGAAAGAAGGAAGTGAAACTACCTGTGTTTGCCAATGATGTGATCATATGTGCTTAGAAAACTGGAAAGATTCCACCAAGACTCGTAGATGCGATAAGTGAATTCACTTAAATCTCAGGTACAACATGAATATGTACAAATCAGTACCACTGTTTGATACCAACAACAAGCAAGCTGAGAATCAATTCAAGAACTCCATCCCTTCACAATAGTTGCAAAACAACAACAAAAACAGTGACAATAACAAAAACAACCTAGGAATACACTTAACCATTAGGTAAAGGATCTCTATCAGATGAACTACAAGACACTGCTGAAAAAAATCATAGACAACAAAAAAGTAGAAAAACATCCCATGCTCATGGATTGACAGACACAATATTGTGAAAATGACCACACTGCCCAAAGCAATCTAAAAACTGCAAACATCAAACATCAATCTAAAAACGTCAGTCTAAAAATTTCATACACCAAAATACAAACACCATTTTCACAAGATTAAAAAAAGAATCCTAAGATTCATATGGAGATGAAAAAGAGGCTGAAGAGCCAAAGCAATCCTAAGCAAAATGAACAAATATGGAGGCATCACATTACCTGACTTCAATTTATACAGTAAGGCAATAGTAAGCAAAACTGCGTGGTGCCAGTATGAAGGTGGAGACATAGACCAATGGAATGGAATAGAGAACCCCGGAATAAAGCCACATACTTACAACCCAGCGGTAGGACTGCTGCTTCTCAGTTTGTGCTGAGTGATGCCCCTTGGGGATATGGGGCCAAAGTTACTGGATTTTTCCCCCAAGAAAACCAGAGAGTGAATTGGGATATCCTGTGTGATTTTTAGACTGACTATTGCCATAGTTCTTAGGTCGTCTCCAGGTGCCCAGGGACTCAATCACCAACCAGTGTCCACATTCTTGTCACCGCTGCAAGAAAGAGTTTAGGAAGTAGGCAGAATGAAGCAAAAGGCAAGAAGTGTCTATTGCAAAGCAAAGGAACACACTCAAGAGAGGGCTTATTCAGGAGAGCGAGTCAGGTACAAGAGAGTTTGGGTTTCTAATTTTATAGGATTTCTAAGGAGAGGTGGAAATAATCATTAGGATTTTAAGAAAAAATGGTGAAGTTTCCTTAGAACTGAGGTGTCACTTATTTATTTATTTATTTATTTATTTATTTATTTATTTATTTATTTATGTTTTGAGATGGAGTTTCGCTCTTGTTGCCCAGGCTGGAGTGCAATGGCGCGATCTTGGCTGACTGCAACCTCTGCCTCCCGGGTTCAAGCAATACTCCTGCCTCAGCTTCTGGAGTAGCTGGGGTTACAGACATGCACCACCACACTCGGCTAATTTTGTATTTTTAGTAGAGACGAGATTTCTCCATGTTGGTCAGGGTGGTCTCAAACTCCCGACACCAGGTGATCCGCCTGCCTCAGGTTCCCAAAATGTTGGGATTACAGGCATGAGCCACTGCACCTGGCTAGGTGTTAACTATTTTTATACTAAATATGGGCATTCTCAGAACCGTCCTGGCGCTGGTGTGTGACTTACTGTCATAATAGGTGTATAATTAGGCCTGGGGTAGGGCAAGGGTCAAACCCAGTGCCATGTCTGACCAATTCAGTGTCAGCCAGCATAGCCCCTTCATGCTTGTTCGGATCTTATTGGTCAAGGCTTATCCTTATTCTTGCAGCTAATTTTACAAGCTCTTTTCTTGCTGCTATATGAAATCACTGCTTGATATTTTCATGCTTCTCCTGTGACCAGCCAGCTTTCCTATTTTATGGGTATTTCCTTTCTTCTCCCTTCCCTTCCCTTCCCTTCGCTTCACCTCCTCTCCTCTCCCCTCCCCTCCACTGTCTTGTCTTTTCTTTTCTCTTTCTTTCTTTCTTTCTTTCTTTCTTTCTTTCTTTCTTTCTTTCTTTCTTTCTTTCTTTCTCTCTCTCTCTCTTTCTATCTTTCTTTCTTCTTTCCACTTTAAGTTCTGTGGTACATGTGCAGAATGTGCAGTTTTGTTACATACGTATACACATGCCATGGTGGTTTGCTGCACCCATCAACCCGTCATCTACATTAGGTATTTCTCCTAATGCTACCCCTCTCCTAGCCCTCCACACCCCGAGAGGCCCTGATGTGTAATGTTCCCCTATCTGTGACCATGAGTTCTCATTGTTCAACTCCCACTTATGTGGTGTTTTGGTTTACTGTTCCTGTGTTAGTTTGCTGAGAATGATGGTTACTAGCTTCATCCATGTCCCTGCAAAGGAAATGAACTTATTTTTTATGACTGCATAGTATTCCATGATGTATATGTGCCACATTTGCTTTATCCAGTCTATCATTGATGGGCATTTGGGTTGGTTCCAAGTCTTTGCTGTTGTGAATAGTGCTGCAATAAACATACTTGTGCATGTGTCTTTATAGTAGAAGGATTTATAATCCTTTGGATATATATCCAGTAAAGGGATTGCTGGATCAAATGGTATTTCTGGTTCTAGATCCTTGAGGAATTGCCACACTGTCTTCCACAATGGTTGAACTAATTTACACTCCCACCAACAGTGTCAAAGCATTCCTATTTCTCCACATCCTTTCCAGCATCTGTTGTTTCCTGACTTTTTAATGATCACCATTCTAACTGGCCTGAGATGGTATCTCACTGTGGTTTTGATTTGCATTAGAGAAATGCAAATCAAATGACCAGTGGTGATGAACATTTTTTCATATGTTTGTTGGCTGGATAAATGGTTTTCTTGGAGAGTTGTCTGTTAGTATCCTTCACCCACTTTTTGACAGGGTTGTTTGTTTTTTTCTTGTAAATTTGCTTAAGTTCCTTGTAGATTCTGGATATTAGTCATTTGTCTGATGGATAGATTGCAAAGAATTTTCCCATTCTATAGGTTGCCTGTTGACTCTGATGATAGTTTCTTTTGCTGTGCAAAAGCCTTTATTGTAATTAGATCCCATTTGTCAATTTTGGCTTTTGTTGCCATTGGTTTTAGCGTTTTAGCCATGAAGTCTTTGCCCATGCCTATGTCCTGAATGGTATCACCTAGGTTTTCTTCTAGGGTTTTTATGGCTTTAGGTCTTACATTTAAATCTTTAATCCATCTTGAGTTAATTTTCGTATACGGTGAAAGGAAGGGGTTCAGTTTCAGTTTTCTGCATATGGCTAGCCAGTTTTCCCAACACCGTTTATTAAATAGGGAATCCTTTCCCCATTGGCTGTTTTTGTCAGGTTTGTCAAAGATCAGATGGTTGTAGATGTGTGGCATTATTTCTGAGTCCTCTGTTCTGTTCCATTGGTCTACATATCTGTTTTGATAACTGTACCATGTTGTTTTGGTTACTGTAGCCTTGTCGTATAGTTTGAAGTCAGGTAGCGTGATGCCTCCAGCTTTGTTCTTTTTGCTTAGGATTGTGTTGTGTATACAGGTTCTTTTTTGCTTCCATATGAAGTTTTAAGTAGTTTTTTCTAATTCTGTGAAGAAACTCCATTAGAGCTTGATGGGGATAGCATTGAATCTATAAATTACTTTGGGCAGTATGGCCATTTTCATGATATTGATTCTTCAGACCCATGAGCATGGAATGCTTTTCCATGTGTTAGTGTCCTCTCTTATTTCCTTAAGCAGTGGTTTGTAGTTCTCCTTGAAGAGGTCCTTCACATCCCTTTTAAGTTGTATTCCTATGTATTTTATTTTCTTTTAGCAATTGTGAATGGGAGTTCACTCATGCTTGGCTCCCCGTTTGTCTATTGTTGATGTATAGGAATGATTTTGATTTTTGCATATTGATTTTGTATCCTGAGACTTTGTTGAAGTTGCTTATCAGCTTTAGGAGATTTTGGGCTGAGACGATGGGGTTTTCTAAATATACAATCATGTCATCTGCAAACAGAGACAATTTGACTTCCTCTCTTCCTATTTGAATACTTTTTATTTCTTTCTCTTGCCTGATTGCCCTGGCCAGAACTTCCAATACTATGTTGAATAGGAGTGGTGAGAGAGGGCATCCATGCATTGTGCTGGTTTTCAAAGGGAATGCTTCTAGCTTTTGCCCATTCTGTATGATATTGGCTGTGGTTTGGTCATAAATGGCTCTTATTATTTTTACATATGTTCCATCAATACCTAGTTTATCTAGAGTTTTTAGCCTGAAAGGGTGTTGAATTTTATCGAAGGCCTTTTCTGCACATATTGAAATAATCATGTGGTTTTTGTCATTGGTTCTGTTTATGTGATGGATTACGTTTATTGATTTGCGTAAGTGGAACCAGCCTTGCGTATCAGGGATGAAGCCGACTTGATATTGGTGGATAAGCTTTTTGATGTGCTGCTGGATTCGGTTTGCCAGTATTTTATTGAGGATTTTTGCATCGATGTTCATCAGTGATATTGGTCTAAAATTCTGTTTTTTTGTTGTGTCTCTGTGAGGCTTTGGTGTCAGGATGATGCTGGCCTCATAAAATGAGTTAGGGAGGTTTCCCTCTTTTTCTATTAAGTGGAATAGTTTCAGAAGGAATGGTACCAGCTCCTCCTTGTACCTCTGGTAGAATTCGACTGTGAATCCATCTGGTCCTGGACTTTTTTTGGTTGGTAAGCTATTAATTATTTCCTCAATTTCAGAGCCTGTTATTGGTCTATTCAGAGATTCACCTTCTTCCTGGTTTATTCTGGGGAGGGTGTATGTGTTGAGGAATTTATCCATTTCTTCTAGATTTTCTAGTTTATTTGCATAGAGGTGTTTATAGTATTCTCTGATGGTAGTTTGTATTTCTGTGGGATCCGTAGTGATATGCCCTTTATCATTTTTTATTGCGTCTATTTGATTCTTCTATCTTTTCTTCTTTATTAGTCTTGCTAGCAGTCTATCAATTCTGTTGATCTTTTCAAAAAACCAGCTCCTGGATTCATTGATTTTTTGAAGGGGTTTTTGTGTCTCTATTTCCTTCGGGTCTGCTCTGATCTTAGCTATTTCTTGCTTTCTGCTAGCTTTTGAATATGTTTGCTCTTGCTTCTCTAGTTCTTTTAATTGTGATGTTAGGTTGTCAATTTTAGATCTTTCCTGCTTTCTCTTGTGGGCATTTAGTGCTATAAATTTCCCTCTACACACTGCTTTGAATGTGTCCCAGAGATTCTGGTATGTCATGTCTTTTTTCTCATTGGTTTCAAAGAGTGTCTTTATTTCTGTCTTCATTTCGTTATGTACCCAGTAGTCATTCAGGAGCAGGTTGTTCAATTTGCATGTAGTTGAGCGGTTTTGAGTGAGTTTCTTTTATTATTATTATTATGATTTAAGTTTTAGGGTACATGTGAATGACGTGCAGGTTTGTTACATATGTATACGTGTGCCATGTTGGTGTGCTGCACACATTAACTCGTCATTTAGCCTTAGGTATACCTCCTAATGGTAACCTATGCAGCCATAAAAAATGATGAGTTCATGTCCTTTGTAGGGACATGGATGAAGCTGGAAACCATCATTCTCAGCAAACTATCACAAGCACAAAAAAACAAACACTGCATGTTCTCACTCATAGCTGGGAATTGAACAATGAGAACACATGGACACAGGAAAGGGAACATCACACACTGAGTGAGTTTCTTAATCCTGAGTTCTAGTTTGATTGCACTGTGGTCTGAGAGACAGTTTGTTTTAATTTCTGTTCTCTTACATTTACTGAGATGTGCTTTACTTCCAACTATGTGGTCAATTTTTGGAATAAGTGCAGTGTGGTGCTGAGAAGAATGTATATTCCGTTGATTTTGGATGGTGAGTTCCGTAGATGTCTATTAGGTCCGCTTGGCGCAGAGCTGAGTTCAATTCCTGTATATCCTTGTTAACTTTCTGTCTCATTGATGTGTTTAATGTTGACAGTGGGGTGTTGAAGTCTCCCATTATTATTGTGTGGGAGTCTAAGTCTCTTTGTAGGTCTCTAAGGACTTGCTTTATGAATCTGGGTGCTCCTGTATTGGGTGCATCTATATTTAGGATAGTTAGCTCTTCTTGTTGAATTGATCCCTTTACCATGATGTAATGGCCTTCTTTGTCTCTTTTGATCTTTGTTGGTTTAAAGTCTGTTTTATCCGAGACTAGGATGGCAACTCCTGCCTTTTTGTGTTTTCCATTTGCTTGGAAGATCTTCCTCCATCCCTTTATTTTGAGCCTATGTGTGTCTCTGCATGTGAGGTGGGTTTCCTGAATAGAGCACACTGATGGGTCTTGACTCTTTATCCAATTTGCCAGTCTGTGTTTTTTAATTGGAGCATTTAGCCCATTTACATTTTAGGTTAATATTGTTATGTGTGAATTTGATCCTGTCATTATGATGTTAGCTGGTTATTTTGCTCTTTAGTTGATGCAGTTTCTTCCTAGTATCGATGGTCTTTCCAATTTGGCATGTTTTTGAAGTGGCTGGTACCAGTTGTTCCTTTCCGTGTTTAGTGCTTCCTTCAGGAGCTCTTATAGGGCAGGCCTGGTGGTGACAAAATCTCTCAGCATTTGCTTGTCTGTAAAGGAATTTATTTCTCCTTCACTTATGAAGCTTAGTTTGGTTGCATATGAAATTCTGGGTCGAAAATTCTTTTCTTAAGAATGTTGAATATAGGCCCCCACTCTCTTCTAGCTTGTAGATTTTCTGCTGAGAGATCCGCTGTTAGTCTGATGGGCTTCCCTTTGTGGGTAACCTGACCTTTCTCTCTGGTTGCCCTTAACATTTTTTCCTTCATTTCAACTTTGGTGAATCTGACAATTATGTGTCTTGGAGTTGCTCTTCTCAACGAGTATCTTTGTGGCATTCTCTGTATTTCCTGAATTTGAATGTTGGCCTGCCTTGCTAGATTGGGAAAGTTCTGCTGGATAATATCCTGAAGAGTGTTTTCCAGCTTGGTTCCATTCTCCCCATCACTTTCAGGTACAGCAGTCAGACATAGATTTGGTCTTTTCACATAGTCCCATATTTCTTGGAGGCTTTGTTCATTTCCTCTTATTCTTTTATCTCTGAACTTCTCTTCTCGCTTCATTTCATTCATTTGATCTTCCCTCACTGATACCCTTTCTTCCAGTTGATTGAATCAGCTACTGAGGCTTGTACATTTGTCACGTAGTTCTCGTGCCATGGTTTTCAGCTCCCTCACGTCCTTCAAGGACTTCTCTGCATTGGTTATTTTAGTTAGCCATTCTTCTAATTTTTTTTTTCAATGTTTTTGACTTCTTTGCCATGGGTTCGAACTTCCTCTTTTAGCTCAGAGTAGTTTGGTCATCTGAAGCCTTCATCTCTGAACTCATCAAAATCCTTCTCCCTCTAGCTTTGTTCCATTGCTGGTGAGGAGCTGCGTTCCTTTGGAGGAGGAGAGGAACTCTGATTTTTAGAGTTTCCCGTTTTTCTGCTCTGTTTTTTCCCCATCTTTGTGGTTTTATCTACCTTTGGTCTTTGATGATGCTGATGTACAGACTGGGTTTTGGTGTGGATGTCCTTTCTGTTTGTTAGTTTTCCTTCTAAAAGTCAGGACCCTCAGCTGCGGGTCTGTTGGAGTTTGCTGGAGGTCCACTCCAGAACCTGTTTGCCTGGGTATCAGCAGCAGAGGCTGCAGAACAGTGGATATTGGTGAACAGCAAATGTTGCTGCCTGATCGTTCCTGTGGAAGTTTTGTCTCAGAGGAGTACCTGGCCATGTGAGGTGTCAGTCTGCCCCTGCTGGTGGGTGCCTCCCAGTTAGGCTACTTAGGGGTCACAGACCCACTTGAGGAGGCAATCTGTCCATTCTCAGATCTCCAGCTGCGTGCTGGGAGAACCACTATTCTCTTCAAAGCTGTCAGACAGGGACATTTAAGTCTACAGAGGATTCTGCTGCCTTTTGTTTGGCAATGCCCTGCCCCCAGAAATGGAGTCTGCGGAGGCAGGCAGGCCTCCTTGAGCTGCAGTGGGCTCCACCCAGTTCCAGCTTCCTGGCTGCTTTGTTTACCTACTCAAGCCTCGGCAATGGCAGGCGCCCCTCCCCCAGCCTTGCTGCCACCTTGCAGTTTGATCTCAGACTGCTGTGCTAGCAATGAGTGAGGCTCCGTGGGCATAGGACCTTTTGAGCCAGTCACGGGATATAATCTCCTGGTGTGCCATTTGCTAAGACTGTTGGAAAAGCACAGTATTAGGGTGGGAGTGACCGGATTTTACAGGTGCCATCTGTCACCCCTTTCTTTGACTAGGAAAGGGAATTCCCTGACTCCTTGCACTTCCCAGGAGAGGCAATGCCTCACGCTGCTTTGGCTCACGCTCGGTGCACTGCACCCACTGTCCTGCACCCACTTTCTGACACTCCCCAGTGAGAAGAAACTGGTACCTCAGTTGGAAATGCAGAAATCACCCGTCTTCTGCATCGCTCATGCTGGGAGCTGTAGACTGGAGCTGTTCCTATTCGGCCATCTTGGCTCAACCCCCTAGTTAATTTTTTATCTTTAATAGAGACAGGGTTTCATCATGTTGGCCAGAGTCATCTTGAACTCCTGACTGAAGTGATCCACCCACCTTAGTCTCTGAAAGTGCTGAGATTACAGATGTGAGCCACTGTGCCTGGTCAATTGCTGGACATTCATGATACACCTGGAGTATCCACAGTATCACAAGGGCCATTTTTTTCCATAATCCAATTTATTTATATTATTGGTAGTGAGCTAATGTTGATGTCCCCAAGGTAGCAATTTAGTGACTATACCAATGATAAACGTTTCCATGCATCACGTGGTCAACAGCATTTGCTACCAAGTGCCACATTCCATGCTCAGCAGTGGGAACACAGGATGATGGAGACAAAGTTCCTGACCTTTAGCAACAATATCGAACAAGTGAGATTGTCAAGAAAGAAGAAATCATTGTAAAACATACCATACCCCTACAATTCCGTAATCATGCTCCTGGATATTTAATGAAGTGAGTAAACCCACACCTGGATGTTTACAGCAACTTATTCATAATCGCCAAAACTTGGAAGCTAGCAAGTTGCCCTTCGGTCAGTGACTGGATAAGCAAACTGATCCATCCAGTCAGTGAACTATTATAAAGCTGTAAAAAGACATGAAAAATTCCTAAATGCACGTTATTGTACAAGTGAAAGAAGGCAATCTGAAAAGACTCATCCTGTTAGACATACCAGAAAAAGCTTTTGCATTTTTCTAAGGAGACAGTAGAAAGCCCAGTGGATGCAAGGGGTTGGGAGTACAATGGGATGAATGGGAAGAGGACAGAGGACTTCTAGGGAAAGAAAACTACTCTCCATGATGCTCTAATGGTGGATACATGTCATTATCCCTTTGTTAAAATACACAGAATTTACAAAACCAGCAATGATCCCTCATGTGAACTATGGACATTGGGTGATAATGATGTGTCCCTGTGGCTCATTGGTTGTGATGAATGCTCTGTGCTGGTGTGGGTGCTGATCCTGTGGGGGTGCTGTGTATTGAAGGGGGAAGAAGGTAGATGAGAACTCTGCAGTTTCTGCTTAGTTTTTCTGTGAATCTAAAACTGCTGTAAAGAAAAAAATAGGCTGGGCGTGGTGGCTCACGTCTATAGTCGTAGCATTTTGGGAAGCCGAGGCGGGTGGATCACCTGAGGTCAGTGGTTCCAGACCAGCCTGGCTAAAATGACAAAACCCTGTCTCTACTAAAAAAAAAAAAAAAATAATAATACAAAAATTAATCAGGTGTGGTGGTGCATGCCTGTAATCCCAGCTACTCTGGAGGCTGAGACAGGAGAATTGCTTGAACTCTCGAGGCAGAGGTTGCAGTGAGCTGAGATCGTACCACTGCACTCCAGCCTGGGTGAAAGAGTAAGACTCCATCTCCAAAATAAATAAATAAACGCAAGGCTGGGTGCGGTGGCTCATGCCTATAAGGGCTCACTCCCAGCAATTTAGGAGGCCGAGGCAGGTGGTTCGCTTGAGCCCAGAATTTCAAGACCAGTCTGGGCAACATGGTGAAACCTGGTCTTCACTAAGAATACGAAAATAAGCCAGGCATGATGGTGCATGCCTGTTGTTCCAGCTAATCGGGGGACTGAGGCAGGGAGATCACCTGAGCCTAGGAGGTCAAGGCTGCAGTGAGCCGTGATCATGCCACTGCACTCCAATCTGGACGACAGAGTGAGACTTTGTCTCCAAATAAAATAAAATAAAATAAACTCAATATTTTTAAAAACTGTAATGTTTCCTTTCAAAGCTAAAATTGTATTATTCTAAATATATTTTAAAGCAGAAATGATTATTGTTCAGTGTATTTAAAATTAGTTTTTAAAATCTCATTTGTTTTGACATTTCAAACCAAGTTAAGTATTCTTTTTCTCACCCTCCTTGAGACGGAGTCTTCCTCTTTCACCCAGGCTGGAGTGCAGTGGTGCATTCTTGGCTCACTGCAACCTTTGCCTCGCAGGTTCAAGCAATTCTCTTGCCTCAGCCTCCTGACTATGTGGGATTACAGGCACCTGTCACCACGCCAGGCTAATTTTTTGTATTTTTAGTAGAGACGGGGTTTCATCATGTTGGCCAGGCTGGTCTGGAACTCCTGACCTCGTGATCTGCCCACCTCGGCCTCCCAAATACAGGCATGAGCCACCACACCTGGCCATTAACCATTCTTGAAATATCACGTTGCATTCTTTAAAACTTCTAATCTTTCATATACATAAGTTACAACACAAATATTTATACTCTAATAGTATTCACATTATAGTAACTTTTTTTTCATGCTCTGTCGCCCAGGCTGGAGTGCAGTGGTGCGATCTCGTCTCATTGCAACCCTCACCTCCCGGGTTCAAGTGATTGTCCTGCCTCAGCCTCCTGAATACCTGGGATTACAGGCGAATGCCACCACTCCCAGCAAATTTTGTGTATTTTTAGTAGAGACGGGGTTTCACCATGTTGGCAAGGCTGGTCTCAAAATCCCGAGGCTGCCTTGGCCTCCCAAAGTGGTGGGATTAGAAGTGTGAGACACCATGCCCGGCCATAATAATAAATTTTATTTTATCTTTTTTTTTTGAGACGGAGTTTTGCTACTGTTGCCCAGGCTGGAGTGCAATGGCTCAGTCTGAGCTCACCACAACCTCCACCTCCCAGGTACAAACGATTCTCCCACCTCAGCCTATCAAGTAGCTGCAATTACAGATGTGCGCCACCACGCCTGGCTAATTTTTTGTATTTTAAGTAGAGAAGGGGTTTCTTCATGTTGCTCAGGCTGGTCTCAAACTCCCAACCTCAGGTAATCCACCTGCCTCAGCCTCCCAAAGTGCTGGAATTACAGGTATGACCCACTGCACCTGGCTCATAATAGTAAATTTTTAAAAACACCATAAAATATAATCCTTGCAACACTCAATTATACCATCTGGTCGGATCTATCAGCAGATGGCTCCCGAGACTTACGGATTGGAAATTTTGATCTTATTATGAATGAATCCAGTCCAGAAATGCCCACCCTGCCCCCTGCTGGCTCCTGGGGCTCTGCTCTTTGGGGGAATCATGATGAAATTGTGGCAGAGAGTAGAAGTTGAGCCCCATTGCATGCCCTGAGTTCTTGTTGCCTCTCTATTATCAGGAAAAGGAGGTGAGATTGAAAGATGAAAAGTGCTGGGACTTCTGCTGAGAAGAGAAAAAAGAACAAGATGTATTGATCTTACTGTATGCCAGACCCCATGCCAAGCCCTAAACATGAACCATCTCATTGGATCCTACCAAGGTCCCATAAGCTGTTGGACATCATCATCCTCATTTTACAGGAAGCTGAGGCTCTTGGCTAACATCCCTGACAGCAACACCAGCCCCTGAGTACTCAGCAGGATCCTTCACTTGGGTGCCCATTATGCAGGCTTCCTCAGCACAGGGAAGGTCACTCATCACCCACAGGCCCTTGATCGTTATCCACCCTTTGATGCTGTCAGATTCCAGAACACGCTGCACTAGTCTCTTCCTTCATAGGGAGAGAGGGAAGGTGTTATGAGAAAATCTCTCATCAATCTGACCTAGCTCCCCAAAAAGATGTAACTTTTAAAATGTCAGATGGAAATATTTAAAAAGTGTTACATGCCTGTATAGTTGTAGTATTTTACTTAAAGGGAATGTGGCTGTCTTTACTGGCTACAACGAGTTTAATTCAAGAAGGGCTGCTGGTCATCAGGAGAACAAGCAAGGGTTGATGCTGCCCAGAGTCTCCAGCTAATACACAATATGGACATCCCCTTCCACGGCAGCGGGAAGAGAGTGGCTCCTTGTGCAGTGAAGCTGACGTCCACCAACTAAGGCTTCTGGAAGCATGTGGAGACTCACAGGGAGTGGGCGGGGTCTCAGCATCTGGCTAGTGGTGAAAGACGCTGAGAAGAAGGTGCTTTCCGTGTGGATTGGCTCACTGTTCTTGCCCAGTAATGTTCCAGGCCTTTGGTGTCCACCTAGTGTGTATTAACCCACTGAACAGCCACAGCAACTAACAAGGAGTTAACAGACATCTAAAGAAGTGAAGATTTGGAGGAGGCCAAGCCAAGCGTGGTGGTCCACGCCTATACTCCCTGCATTTTGGGAGGCCAAGGCAGGAGAATCACAAGCTCAGGAGTTCCAGATCAGCCTGGGGAAGACAGCGAGGCCTTGTCTCTACTAAAAAGAAGTATCCAGGTGTGGTGGCTCACACAGCTGTAGTCCTAGCTACTCAGGAGGCTGAGGTGGGAGGATCGCTTGAACCCAGGAAATTGAGGTTGCAGTGAGGTATGATTGTGCCACTGCACTGTAGCCTGAGTGACAGGAGACCTCTAAAAAACAAAAACAAAAAAAAGCCTGACACAGTGGCTCACACCTGTAATCCCAGCACTTTGGTAGGCCTACTTGCGTGAATCACCCAAAGTCAGGAGTTTGAGACCAGCCTGACCAACATAGTGAGGAAACCCTGTCTCTACTAAACATACACAAATTAGCTGGGCATGGTGGTGCATGCTTGTAATCCCAGCTACTTGGGAGGCTGAGGCAGGAGAATCATTTAAACCCCAGGTGGAGGTTGCAGTCAGCTGAGATGGCACCATTGCACTCTAAACTCCAGCCTGGGCAACAAGAGTGAAACTCTGTCTCAAATAAAAGAATGGGAGGAAACTGATTACAATAACCAAATTTCATTTAAATGCCTTGATTTTCTTGGGCTGCATCTTATTGATTGGACAACTCAGTCAGTGCCTTTTGTTTTTTCCATCAATAACTGAAGATTCCTGAGGCTTAAACTGGAAAACAGGTTACTTAATAATAGACGGCACCAGACAGATTCTGCTCAGTTTTCCTTTATTTCTGATTGTTTCTTTACAACCATCCATGCAAGAGTAACTCCCTCATGTATTCTCAAGCCTGAATTCCACTCTAGACATTCAGATTCCCATTTTCGACTCTACAGGACACAGGTCCCCAAAGTGCCATCGAATCCATGGCAACATTTCCCCCAAGTCCAGCCCCTGCTTGATCAGCTTTCCTTTCCCACTTTCAGAGCCTATGTGTGAAATGATGGGTTCTGTGATCCCTTTAGGATGTACCTAAGACCTAGGTTTTAGTTTCCAAGTGTCCAGAAGAAAGCGTTTGACATACCCATCCAAATAGGCAGGCATTCAACAGCAGTATTGATCTGCCTCCAGGTCATAAAATGACCTGTTGCCACAGTCAGGGCAGTTGTCAGTGCAGAAAAAGATCCTCTCGGGGTGCCTTAAGTCCCTCACTCTGTTCATCAGCTCAGCCCTAATTTGAGCAAATCTGCTCCAGCAGAGAGTACCATCAGCACCATAACTCTCCCGCGGGGCAGGATACACCCCCACGCATAAGTTTTTGAGTATGATTGTGTGGCTCAGCAGGTTCTCCAGGGTGGCCATGGAGATGGGATTTCCACAGAAGCTGAAGGTGTTGAGCTCAAAGCAGCGGCTCAGGGCAGGCAGGATGGCATTGACTTGGGAGTCCATGATGCCACAGTCATCTAAATCCAGGTACTCAAGGGTGGCTGCAACTTTTTCTAGGAGAATTTGGAGAGGCACAAGACTGAAATTGGTCAGTCTGATGCCACTCAGGTCCAGGGTCTTTAGTTGACTGATACTCGGGTACTGGGATAGATGCTTCAAGTCTGATTCCAAAAGCACACAGTTAGTTATTGTGAGGACCTTTAACGAGGTCTTCAGACAGCTGGGGAGAGAGAGCAAGAAGTTAATTCTGGGGAATCATAGGGGTGAGTGGACGGTGGTGGGGAATGGCTTCAAGGTAATGGATGGAGACCTTTTTGCCCAAGTCCAGGGTCATTCTCATGGCCTGATGGTCAACACTTAGGATGATGCGTGATGAAGAGCTTTGCCACCGAGGTCAATTCCATTTTAGACCCAGCCAGGTAACTCACACCTGTAATCCCAGAACTTTGGGAGGCTGAGACTGGTGGATTCCTTGAGATCAGGAGTTTGAGACCAGCCTGGTGAACATGGCAAAACCTCCTCTCTACTAAAAATCCAAAAATTAGCCAGGTGTGCTGGCGGGAGCCTGCAGTTCCAGCTACTTGGGAAGCTGAGGCAGAAGAACCACTTGAACCCAGGAGGTGTAGGTTGCAGTGAGCAGAGATCATGCCACTACACTCCAGCCTGGGTGACAGAGCGAGACTCTGTATTAAAAAAAAAAAAAGGAGAAAAAATAATTCCATTTGAGGCTGACTCATTTCACCATCATTTACAGGAATGGATCAAGTTCACAGAATCCCTCAAGCTCCCTTTCCTCATCTGTCAGGCAGAAAACCACATCCCTGGGCCACAGGAGCCCAGTGGAGATGCAGGCATAAAGGACAAACTCAGACAGGATCCTGCAACATCAGCTGGGGTGGACGGGCTGCAGGCGTCCCTGACACGCCTGTATCATCAGCAAACCATCTATCACTTTCACCATTCTTTGTGCCTGCTCCCTGACCCTCTGTTTCAGAATCATGCATTGCCTAGGTAATTAATTTACCTGGAGCTCAAAAGAAACTTTTACAACAGGGAATTAGAGATGGGATCATTCATGTTCACCAAACTGTGGGGCACAAAGCTGATTTTCTGACATGTGCAGGTTTGCTGAGCATTCCCCTCTTCAGTGCCCACTTCACTTCCCTACTTCACATCATCTTCTTAAAAAGTATCTTGTTGGCTGGGCGTGGTAGCTCTCGCCTATAATCCCAGCACTTTGGGAGTTCACGGTGGATGGATCACCTGAAGTCAGGAGTTGGAGAATAGCCTGGCCAACATGGTGAAACCCTGTCTCTACTTAAAATATAAAAATTAACCAGGTGTGGTGGCCCACGCCTGTAATCCCAGGCACTCAGGAGGCTGAGGCAGGAGAATCGCTTGAACCTGTGAGGCAGAAGTTGCTGCGAGCTGAGATGTCACAACTGCACTCTAGCCTGGACCATCAAAGTGAAAATCCATCTCAGAAAAAAAAAGTAATCTTGTTTGTTTTTACTTTTATTTATTCATTTCTGACAGGGGTCTTGGGATGTTACCCAGACTGGTCTTAAACTCCTAGGCTCAAGCTATGCTCTTGCCTCAGACTCCCAGAATGCTAGGATTACAGGCATGAGCCACTGCCCCTGGCCTATTTTTCATCATCTTAACTTAGACACACGTCCTCAGGAAGAATTCAGAAAGGCACCCTCACTAGATCTGAAACCCCCAGTAGCTAGCTTCCTATTATGGCAACCTCTCTATAGCATCTCCCCTAGCTGATCCCTCTGCCTCTATTGCGATGGTTGCGTGATACCCATTTCAGGACAGGGCCGCCAACAGGACAATGCATGGACATTCTAGTGTCCCCTTCACTGTTACATCCTCATAGGCTGGCTCACAGTAGATGCCCACTAGTGTTTATTGTAACAGGCTCTGCTGTGGTCTGCAGAGAAAGCTCACCACCCTCCCTCACCTGAGCAGCTGGTCCAGGTGGCCTTCGAGGAAAGGAACAGAGTTCATATAAAGCTTTTGGAGGCAGCGCAGCTTGAGGAACTGAGTGGTGAACTGGGTAACAATCTCCTTCTTCTGCTCTGGGGAAACGTAGCGAGAGACATCCATCTGGGAGAGAACGAGCTTCTGAAGATTCCTCATGTGGCCCAGGTATGGGGTAAACTGTGTCAGGAATTGCAGTTTCCACCTGCAATTCACTTCCACCTCCTGGATACAGTCTAGGTTCACCATTTTCAGGATGCTTCTGATATTGCGGAAGGGCATTCCCAAAATTTTCAGCTTCTTACAGCACAGGTGTAGTAAATCTCTCCTCTGCTTGACCCATAGAAGGGGGTAGGTGAGGTATTCATCCAGAGTCCTGTTCTTGAGCCAAAGTTCTACGAACACAGTCAAGGGTTGCTGTCCTCTCATCCTTGGACAGTCCTGCACTGGTTTTTTGTTCCTCTTGGCATTGAGGAAGCACCCATGGGCCATAGCTTCAGACCAAACCATCCAGAAGTTCTCACAGACATCCTGTAAATCCAGCACTTGAAGTTTACACCTCCTGTGGGAAAATAGAGGTGAGACTGAGAACTTCAGAACTCATTTCTGAACTTAAACTCCACATGCTGGATAGCAGCTCCTCCCCTCCCTGCTTGTTGTCCCTCTCTCTGACTTTTCTTCACCCTGTTTTCCCCTTGGATCCTGCCCACTTCCACATTTTTTTGTTTTTTTTTTGAGACCAAGTCTCCCTCTGTCGCCTAGGCTGGAGTGCAGTGGTGTGATGTCACCTCACTGCAACCTCTGCTTCCCGGGTTCAAATGATTCTCCTGCCTCAACCTCACAAGTAGCTGGGATTACAGGAACCTCCCACCATGCCCAGCTAATTTTAGTATTTTTAGTAGAGTTGGGGTTTGCCATGTTGGACAGGCTGGCCTCCAACTCTTGACCTCAGCCTCCCAATCTCCTGGGATTACATTGTGAGCCACCGTGCCTGGCCCAGTTCTCACTTTTCATGGTGCCTTTCAGTGCCATTAGAGGAGAGGTTCCTGGTACCTCCATGGACCTTGTGTGGTCAGCAGTGCTTTCCCTGAGGAGCTGGTGAATGGCCAAGTCCTCTCAGCTTCCTCACCACCACCATGCCCCCTTGGGCCTCCTCACTTCTCATGACCCCGCTGTTCCTTCTGTTGGACACCTGGGCCCACCCCACCAGCCCACCTGGCCCACCTCACCTGGGACGAACCCCTTGGGTAAGCAGTGCATCAAGCCCATCGAGCACAGCTTGGAAAGCCTCCAGACAAGGCATCTTTATCAGAGGCCTCAGAGGGAGGCGGCGGAAGGGCCAGGCCTGCACCATCAGCTTCAGGGCCTCACAGCGTCTCCTGCTGAAGGCCTCCATGAACAGTGGGGGGAAAAGTTCCGTGGGCAGCTCCTCCAGGGTGGACATGGCTAAGGCTTGGTCCCTCAGCAGGCTCCGCCCCGCAAGCTCCAGGAGTCTGCGTGGAGTCCGGATGCTCATCTTCATGAATCTGCAGGGAAAACTTCCAGAGGACAAACCCAGAGAAAAGGCATCACTCTCAGGCCAAGCCCATGCAATCTCATCTTCTCCTATGGCAAAAGTCACTGCTCTGGCAATGGTGAAAGAGCCCTCAGTTTACCCCAATTCTACTCTGTACTCAGTGGCCATTAAGCCAGCATTCTGCTTCTGCTGCATCAGCATGAGCGTCTCCGAAGCAGTGAGGAAGCAGGGCCACAAGTAGCCCTTCCTTTCTATCCAGTGCTCCATCCAGTGACTAGTGAGTGTGGAGGAACCTGAAAGCGAACGCCTCCTACCATTGGGGGAAATTACTAATTACTCAAGGTTCTAAAACAATGGTAATGGGAGTGTCACAACCCTGCATGTCCACATTTTCAGTTCCTACAAATAAGCTTGTTGGGAACATTCATGGGGCATCCCTAGAACAGGTTTTATTTGTTTTCTTTTCATTATTTAAGCTTGCTTTCTCTTTCTCTCTCTTTCTTCTTTCCTTCTTTCCCTCTCTCCCTCCCTTCTTTCTTTCTTTCCCCCTCTCCCTTCTTTCTTTGTCTTCTTTCCCTGTATCCCTTCTTTCATTCTCTCTCTCTTTCTCTCTCTCCCTCTCTCACTCTCTTTCTGACAGGGTCTTGCTCTGTCACCCAGCCTGGAGTGTAGTGGTGGGATCTCAGCTCAGTGCAGCCTTGACCTCCCAGCTCAAAGGATTCTTCCTCCTCAGCCTCCCAAGTAGCTGGGACCACAGTTATGCATCACCACACCCAGCTCATCTTTTATTTTTTGAATTTTTGTAAAGACAGTGGATTTCGCTATGTTGTCCAAGCTGGTCTTGAACTCCTAGTCTCAAGCAATCTATCCCTCTTGGCCTTCCAACATACTGGGATTATAGGTGTGAGCCTCCGTCCCAGCCTCATTATTGAAAATTTCAGTGAGAAGCTCTGAAAGCTATGTGACACTGTTATGCATCACTCACAAGATAGATGTTTCCAATGCACACCTCTTACACATATTCAAACTGAACCACTTTGGCTGGGTGCAGTGACTCACACCTGTAATCTGAGCATTTTGTGAGGCCAAGGCAGGTGGATCATCTGAGATCAGGAGTTCAAGACGAGCCTGGCCAACATGGTAAAACCCTGCCTCTACTAAGACAGCAAAAATTAGCCAGGTGCAGTGGTCTGCGCCTGTAGTCCAAGCTACTAGGGAGGCTGAGGGAGGAGGATCGCTTGAACCCAGGAGGCAGAAGTTGCAGTGAGCTGACATTATACCACTCCACTCCAGCCTGGGAAATAGGCTAGATTGAACAGAGAGACAGAGAGAGCTACATTTCACTAGACTTCTTAATCTCTACCCAGTTAATCCTGATTGGATTTTTGTCTTTCTTAATGATTAACTGATCGATTTAGATATTGATCCATCAAAATGAAAGATTTAGGGATAGGGTGAAAGTCCAGGACTCATTCACTGATTCCCTTCACAAACATGGAGTTTTACTAATATGTGTCCTTCAAAGTCCTGAGTGTGAGACAGGGAAGGGTTGAATCTCTTCCTGATATTAGACAGAAAGAAAGAAAACTTGAAAGTATCTTTGTTGAGGGATCCTTGGCTACATCAAATTTATCAAAATATTTCAGAGTTAAAACAGTTTTCAAAGACAGAGATGACAGTCCCTAAGAAAACACAATAGAAATCTTCATGTATCCGATGATCACCTGGGTCATATAATTTTTTTTGGTGTTGAGGGAGCTGAGTCTCACTTCGTTGCCCAGGCTGGAGTGTAGTGGCACCATCTTGGCTCACTGTCACCTCGGCCTCCAAGATTCAAGCAATTCTCATGCTTCAGCCTTCCACGTAGCTGGGACTACAGGCATGCACCCCCCACAGCCATGTCTCCATTTGGGTGGAAGAGGATGTGATTGGTTTAAAATTAAGGTCATAGATCCTTTTTGGTTAAGATATTGTTTTTGTTTTTTGGACAGGGTCTCTCTCTTTTGCCCAGGCTGGAGTACATCAGTGGTGTGAGCATGGCTCACTGCAGCCTCAATCTTCTGGGCTCAAGTGATTCTCCCACACCAGCCACCCAAATAGCTGGGACTACAGATGCATGCCGCCATGCTCGGCTAATTAAAATAAAAAAAAAAGTAGAGGCCAAGCACCAGTGACTCACAGCTGTAATCCCAGCACTTTGGGAGGCCAAGGCAGGTGGATCACTTGAGGTCAGGTGTTTGAGACCAACCTGGCCAGCGTGGTGAAACCCCACATCTACTAAAAATACAAAAATTAGCCAGGCATGATTTCAGATGTCTGTGACACCAGCTTCTGAGGATGGAGACTGAGGCATGAGAATTGCTGGAACCCGGGAGGTAAAGGTTGCAGTGAGTTGAGATCGTGCCACTGCACTCCAGTCTGGGCAACACAGTGAGACTCCATCCCCACCCCCAAAAAAAACGTTGTGTAGAGTAGGGTTTTTGTGGTGTTGTCCAGGTTGGTCTCAAACTCACGGGCTGAAATGATCCTCCCACTTTGGCCTCCCAAAGTGTTGGGGTTAAAGGCATGAGTCACTGCTCCCTTCAAGAATTTTAAAAAGGCATCAGCTAAAGCACAATCAACTTTTTTGAAATAAAGACAGAACTGCATTTAGAGGAAAACCTTCAAAGCTTCAAATTGTTCATATATATATAAAAAAAGGACAGGATATAGCTCTGTGCCATCGTAGGCTGCACTGTCACCATCCCAGACCGACTGACTCTAGGTCAGATGGAAGTGTCCTTACAGAAATTAGTGACTTACCAGATCTGGATGTAGTCTAGAAGGTGCTCAGACCTCAGGAAGAACCAGGCAGGAACTCCAGGCTTGAAGACTTTGGGTCTCTCCTGTGGGTCTTTAGAAGCTTTTATTGACCTTTCTAATCACAACTCCCACCCACGCCCCTCCACGTATCCGCTGCTAGCTTCCAATCAGAAAATGATATCTGATTGCATTTGTGAAGCTCCACCCAGGTAATCCTGATTGGGTTTTTGGCTCTCCCCAGATTAATGGATTGAATCAGATGTCCATTCATATCACATATCTATATTCACTTCATGAAGCAAGAAATTGACAGTGTTAGGGATAGGGTTGAAGTCAAGAATACATTCATTCAAGGCCAGACGAAGTGGCTCACACCTGTAATCCCAGCACTCTGGGAGGCAGAGGCAGGTGGATTATCTGAGGTCAGGAGTTTGAGACCAGCCTGGCCAACATGGTAAAACCCTACCTCTACTAAAATTAAAAAATTAGCCAGTTGCGGTGGTCTGCGCCTATAGTCCAGGCTACTAGGGAGGCTGAGACAGGAGGATCCCTTGAACCCAGGAGGCAGAGGTTGCAGTGAGCTGACAATACACCACTGAAGTCCAGCCTGGGAAATAGGCTAGATTCAAAAAAAAAAAAGAAAGAAAAAGAAAAAAGAGAGAGACAGAACGACATTTGATTCGAATTCTACCCAGTTAATCCTGATTGGACTTTTGGCTTTCTTCCAGATTTACTGATGGAAGTAGATATTCATCCATCAAAGTGAAAGATTTAGGGATAGGGTGGAAGTCCAGGACTCATCCACTGATTCCCTTCACAAAAATGGAGTTTTACTAATATGTGTCCTTCACAGTCCTGAGTGTGAGATAGGGAAGGGTTGAATCTCTTCCTGATATTAGACAGAAAGAAAAGACTTGAAAGTGTCTTTGTTGAGGGATCCTTGGCTACATCAAATTTCTCAAAATATTTCAGAGTTAAAACAGTTTTCAAAGACAGAGTTGACAGTCCCCAAGAAAACACAATAGAAATCTTCATGTATCCAATGATCACCTGGGTGGCATAATCTAATTTTTTTTGGTGTGTGTGAAGCTGAGTCTCACTTTGTCGCCCAGGCTGGAGTGCAGGGGCGCCATCTCAGCTCCCTGTAACCTCCACCTCTGAGATTCAAGCAATTCTCATGCTTCAGCCTTCCACGTAGCTGGGATTACAGGCATGCACCCCCACACCCATGTCTCCATTCCGGTGGAAGAATTACAGTGAGGACGTGATTGGTTTAAAATTAAGGTCATAGACCCTTTTTGGTTAAGATATTGTTTTTATTTTTTGGACAGGGTCTCTCTCTTTTGCCCAGGCTGGAGTACAGCAGTGGTGTGAGCATGGCTCACTGCGGCCTCAATCTTCTGGGCTCAAGTGATTCTCCCACACCAGCCACCCAAATAGCTGGGACTACAGATGCATGCCACCATGCTCGGCTAATTAAAAAAAAAAAAGTAGAGGCCAAGCACCAGTGACTCACAGCTGTAATCCCAGCACTTTGGGAGGCCAAGGCAGGTGGATCACTTGAGGTCAGGTGTTTGAGACCAACCTGGCCAGCAGGGTGAAACCCCACCTCTACTAAAAATACAAAACTTAGCCAGGCATGGTTTCAGATGTCTGTGACACCAGCTTCTGAGGATGGAGACTGAGGCATGAGAATTGCTGGAACCCCGGAGGTAAAGTTTGCAGTGAGTTGAGATCGTGCCACTGCACTCCAGTCTGGGCAACACAGTGAGACTCCAACCCCACCCCCAAAAAAAACGTTGTGTAGAGGAGGATTTCTGTGGTGTTGTCCAGGTTGGTCTCAAACCCACGGGCTGAAATGATCCTCCCACTTTGGCCTCCCAAAGTGTTGGGGTTAAAGGCATGAGTCACTGCTCCCTTCAAGAATTTTAAAAAGGCATCAGCTAAAGCACAATCAACTTTTTTGAAATAAAGACAGAACTGCATTTAGAGGAAAAAATTCAAAGCTTCAAATTGTTCATATGAAAAAAAAAAAGGACAGGATATAGCGCTGTGCCATCTTAGGCTGCACTGTCACCATCCCAGACCGACTGATTGTAGGTCAGATGGAAGTGTCCTTACAGAAATGAGTGACTTACCAGATCTGGATGTAGTCTAGAAGGTGCTCAGACCTCAGGAAGAACCAAGCAGGAACTCCAGGCTTGAAGACTTTGGGTCTCTCCTGTGGGTCTTCAGAAGCTTTTATTGACCTTTCTAATCACAACTCCCACGCACGCCCTTCCACGTATGCACTGCTAGCTTCCAATCAAAAAGCAATATCTGATTGCATTTCTGAAGCTCCACCCAGTTAATCCTGATTGGGTTTTTGGCTCTCCCCAGATTAATGGATTGAGTCAGATATCCATTCATATCACATATCTATATTCAGTTCGTGAAGCAAAAAATTGACAGTGTTAGGGATAGGGTAGAAGTCCAGAATACATTCATTCAAGGGTGGGCGAGGTGGCTCATACCTGTAATTCCAGCACTTTGGAAGGACAAGGTGAGTAGATCACCTGATGTCAGGGGTTCAAGACCAGCCAGGTCAAAAAGGTGAAACCCCGTCTCTACAAAAACACAAAAATTAGCTGGGCATGATGGCAGGCGCCTGAAACCCAGCTACTTGGGAGGCTGAGGCAGGAGAATTGCTTGAACCCAGGAGGCAATGGTTGCAGTGAGCCAGAATTGTGCCACTGCACTTCAGTCTGGGTGACAGAGGGACATTCTGTCAAAAAATAAAAAAATCATTCATTCATGAACTCCACAAACACTGATTGTATTTTACTAATATGTGAACTTCATAGTCTTGAGTGTGAGGCAGGGAAGGATTTGATCTGTTTACGACATTAGACAGAAAAATAAAATCTGAAAGTAGTGTTGTTAGGAGATCCTTGGCCACATCAAAAGATAAAAATGCTTTATACTTTAAAAAGCTTTATAAAAACAGAGGAGTCATCCCTATGAAATCAGAATAAAAATCTCAAGGTATTGAATGGTTTTTGGGATTTTGTATAACCTAAGGTAGCAGATTACATGCTCGTTCTGGTGGAGGAGAGGTGCCACTGAGGGCGTGATTGGTCTCAGGGCTTAGGTTAAGGCTTCTTTGGAAGAAATTGAAACCACTTCCCTAAACTTTATAAATTTAATCAGTGAAGAAGGGAGGGAGAGAAACAAAAATAAACCAAGCTTGCAACACATTCAGCATTCATCAGGAGGTCTTCTTGCTCTCTGACCTGGTTCCTCATGGTTGCTGGCAGCCTACTGTTCCAAAATCATATAGACCTTAGATTACAGTTCCCCTTAACTTCCCTGCAGACAACGATTCAAGCATTGCAAAACATTAACTTTTTCATCTGAGATATTCTTTCAGGTTCTGCATGTCAGTGAAACTACTGATGCCAGCTGATCTGAAGGGCCCTGCAATGCACCAACTCACCAAAGAATGCAGTTTCTACATCCTGTTGACTTCTTCCCTCTTACTGCTACCCCAACTTTCCAGCCCCTTGCTATCCAGCATCCACTGGAAACCCTCAGTACTCCTTGGGGAGATGAATTTGAGGATCTCCTCCTAGCTTCTCATTCAGCCGCCTTGTGATCATTAAACTCTCTGCTGCAAACCCTGCTGTCTCAGAATATTGCTAAGCTACTGTGCAGCAGGCATAGGAACCTGATGGTCCTGTAATAAAGTCATGTGAAAATTACAAATGGGAAGTGAGGGTGGAGCTGGTCAGGGTTGAGCTGGGTTTTTAATGGGAACCTGGGAGTGAACCAAGACTTGCTGAACATGTTGGGGGTTATTGAGTGGGTGTAAGAGGAATCTATCTAACATTGCACTGATGCCCTTTTGGTTTTAATCCTTATGACCAAGTATGAGTCTTTCAAAACAATTTGTATAATCCTCCTTATTTTTCCTTTCAAAACCTTCAACTTCCTTTATCTCCCCAAATAATCTCACATCTATTCCCATTTCTTTGCTTACTTCATAATAAACATTTTTTTTTACAGAGTCTTCTTCTCTGTTAAGTAGACCATATATGTTGTTGCCACACAAGATGAGTAACCTGGTTCTCTGGACAGAAACGGTCAAAAGGATCCCATTCCTCAACAGCTGGGGGTGATGTAAAGGTCATGATTATTCTTTGTCATATCTGCACCTGCATATTGCCAGTGAAAACTTGCAGGGCACATTGGGCAGGCTTCCAAATTCACCACCTGTGGAAGGTCTTTCGATTGGCTTACATCCTGTCCCTGAGTAAAGTGTCTGATCATGAGTTCATGAGTGCCTCAAACCCCACAAGTATTGACGAAGGCTTCACCCACTGACAGTGAGAAGGACGCTGATTTGATTCTGATCATGAAGTTTTGCTGGTTGTCTTGCAAGGAATATGTTTTATCCTGTTATGTTGTTATCTAAAGCCAATGATTGTAACCTCTGTCTTGTCCTGTCCAATGGAAAAAAACAAAAACAAAAACTCAATTCTATTTGAGCCTTGCCAGGTCAATAAGACAAAAGAAAATTTAAAAACAAACTGATAGGAGGAGTCCCATTCCCTTCTTTTAACCTTTCTTACAAAAGCATTCCAACTTGTAACAGACTTTGGAAAACACCCACTTTGTCAGTGTGTGTCTTCCAGGTCAATCCTCACATTTAGCTTCCAGTGAAGCTTTCGTTAATTATTTCTACCTCAACAGCCTTATCTTCTATTGACACAAGGTTGCATGGTAATGGTTTGAATTGGGGTGGGAAGAAAAAAATATTTCTATGTCTTTTATAAAGTAATCCTTGCATGTCATCTCCATAGAAGAATGAGTAGGTTCCTCTCCAAATATGTCCTGAGTATTGATGCATCCAATAAACAAAACTAATATTTATTTCATATACTAGAGCTATAGATGCATTCTATTTCCCTCTAGAATCTCCAATGAACCAATGTCTAGTTTCAGTAAGTTTCTCTGATTATATGGCAGAGGGTAACATGGTCATGTTCTGATTCTGTGTCTATGTCGATAACTATAGCGTTCCAGTCTTCATAATATGCGTCAAACCAGAGTTTATTCTAGTCGGAGTCTGGCACACCATCTAGATTAGACCCAGTTACACTAATGTTTTCTATGCATAGAGATAAGTTACCAGTAATGAAATCAATAATAGTCATAGGTCACCCATTTGCACCTATAGCTTCTTCTCAATGCCAAGTCATTTAATTATAAATATTAACCAACCTACCAAAGGAAGGATAACAAATCTTATCATGAATTTAGCATCCTCAATTGCTACCCAAATGTGTACGAAAGCAGGTTTTAGTATTAGGTGTGATCCTTCCCTTTCATCTAAATGACTCCATAGCCAGCAATTGCTTTGGTTAGTGAGAGTGGCCACATTTTGAACAGAAGATCTTAGAAAGTGTTTGGTTTGAGTGGTGAAAGTACCTAACAACATAAAATATAGGTTTGATAATTTTGTGTTAATACAAAACAAAACCACGTCTCAGTCAATGGAAGAAGATCAAATGGAGTCTTGCTCCATTGTCTTGGAAAAGCTGTCTACCAGGTGATGATGTGTGCTTCTAGGGAAGGCTTTTCCTCAGATATCCTTAAGTTTAAGTCATCTGGTACGGTCTGATCCAATGCTGTTCATGGGCAGATTTCCCTTGGTGTCATTTCTAAAGGATGCAATCTCCAAATGCTAGGGCATGAGGGTCTAAGCATCACTGAAAGCCTCCTTCACCTAGTGGAAATAGTCTTTCAAATACTGCATCAAGGTCTTGCAGTATTGATTCATATTGTTACTGAACGATGGGCTCACTCTTCTAAGTGCATAGAACCCAATACTATGACACCATGTTTGAGAAAAGTAAAAAAGATTCAGCCAGGCATGGTGGCTCACGCCTATAATCCCAGCACTTTAGGAGGCTGAGGCAGGCAGATCCCAAGGTCAGAGGTTTGAGACCAACCTGGCCAACATGGAGAAACCCCCTTTCTGCTAAAAATACATAAGTTAGCTCAGTGTGGTGACATGTGCCTATAATCCCAGCTACTCAGGAGGCTGAGGCAGGAGAACCACTTGAACCCAGGATGCAGAAGTTGCAGTGAGCCAAGGTAGCACCATTGTACTCCAGCCTGGGCAACAGAGACTCTGTCTCTAAACAAAAAATAAAAAGAATGCAGTCTCCTTTATTGGTTCAGCTAATTTTAGTTTCAAGATACAGTCTGTTCACTCAACCTTTGTAGAATACGAAGGATAATGAAGTTAATATTAGTGCCATTGGATCAGTAAAATCTTACCTGTGTGATAACCTGCCCAGTAACTGAGTTCTCCTCCCATTGGAGATTTCTCCAGAGATGCCCCAGAAAGGAAGCAAATTTTATAATCATTTTTTTGACTATGACTGTGGCATCAGTCTTTCTAAAAAGGTAATCTACAACCCATCCTGAAAACGGACACACAATCACAAGAACTGTAGCCTTTTTACATGGCTCACTGACATCATTGGTCCACGACAACCCCGTTTCTTGCAGCTATATGTGTGTATGTCTACCTATTCATATCTGTATCTATTTCCTTTTATTACTATGATTCACTTCCACTCTCCTTTCCATAGACAGCCACTCTACTCTTTGACCTAGCCTTGAATTTGCTTGTGACCTCATGGAACATAAGTATATGGAAAGCATATAGACTATATACTTGCATTTTGTATGTGTATTTATTTAAATCCACATATATGTTATAGCGTATGGTGCTACAGAAAAGGACCTCACAATTAATTGTCCAGTCCCAGACACTTTGGAGAGTGAATAGACATGCTGTTATAATAATTATTATTATTTTTGGAGATAGTGTCTGGCTCTGTGGCCAGGCTGGAGTGCAATGGCATGATCTCGGCTCACTGCAACCTCTACCTCTTGGGTTCAAGTGCCTCTCCTGCCTCGGCCTCCTGAGTACCTGGGATTACAGGTGCCCGCCACCACGCCTGGCTCTTTTTTGTATTTTTAGTAGGAATGGAGTTTCTCCATGTTGGCCAGGCTTGTCTTGAACTCCTGACCTCAGCTGATCCACCTGCCTCAGCCTCCGAAAGTGCTGGGAATACAGGCCTGAGCCACTGCACTCGGCCTCTCATGTGCCTTTTTAAATTGATGGGAAAATGACACCCAGGATAATTTATGGCCATTGTGGGAATTATTGGAAATCTTTAAGACTGTTTTTCTTACAAAACCACAATTGTAGGATTAAACAGTCTGAATGGGATGCTAGCACGTAGAGCCTTCTAAACTCTCTCTTCTTTTTTTGGGGAATTTGGGATCTGCCTACTGATTACAATTAATTGGTTGTCTTAAAAAACTCTTTGGCTAAGATTTTTTTTTGACAAGGTCTCACTCTGTTGCCCAGGCTGGAGTACAGCAGTGGTGTGAACATGGCTCACTGCTGCCTCAATCTTCTGAACTCAAGGGATTCTCCCACCTCAGCCACCCAAGTAGCTGGGACTAGAGATCCATGCCACCAAGCCCGGCTAATTTTTTGAAAAAGAAGCAGGGCATTGGTGGCTCACTGGTGTAATCCCAGCACATTGGGAGGCCAAGGCAGGTGGATCACTTGAGGTTAGGAGTTCAAGACCAGCCTGGCCAACGTGGTGAAACCCTGTTTCTACCAAAAATATAAAAATTAGCCGGGCATGGTGGCGGGTGGCTATAATCGCAGCTACTCAGGAGGCTGAGGCATGAGAATCGCTTGAGCCTGGGAGGCAGAGGTTGGAGTGAGTTGAGATCATGCCACTGCACTCCAGCCTGGGTAACAGAGCCAGATACCATCCCCACCCCTCAAAACAAATGTTTTGTAGAGATAGGGTTTTGCCATGTTGCCCAGGTTGGTCTCGAACCCCTGGGCTCAAATGATCCTCCCACCTTGGCCTCCCAAAGTGTTGGAATTATACGCATGAGTCACTGCTCCCACCAATAATTTTTTTCTTTAAATTCCTGGTTTAATAAGGACTTGTTTATTTTGAGGAAAAAAGGTCCCAAACATGGAGCTGTTCACAAAAATAACCCACAGTATCAACTTTAGAAAACACATTTTAAGAGTATAACACTAATTATTTTTCTGAGGATGCATTTGACATGCCAACTCTCATTCACAAAAATACATTGTTAGATTTTTGTTGAGCTGCCCCACACAGCACACTAATATGGGGTGTAACACACATACTTCTAACTCCAAGCTGCTATCAGGAGCTACTCAACTCAATGAGATTGCCTTTGCAGTTAGGGAAGCAACTATTGAACTTATGTATAAATGAAAAGAACCGTATTCCCTGCATAACAAGAGATTATTTTGGAGACAGTTGATAAAAACCATACATCCTTTTTACTGTTAAGTCATAAAGAGGTATCTAAATTAAAAGCAAAAATTGCAGGGTAAGACTTAAGAAAACTTCTAGGAGCATCAAGGGAAGTGAAAATGGAACCAGGTGCAGGGCAATATGAATTAATGAATGTGGGAAGGACAAGGATGGGGAGAACAGTAAGCATGTGCTGAAGATACTAAGGGAGAGGATCTGGTGAAAAATTTGATGTTAGACAAGCACCTAGGTAAAGAAACAATGGGATAAGATTTCTCAACCCCCCTATGTGCTTAAGAGTCATCCTGGCCATTGGTGCTGTCTCTGTTATCCTCTCCTTCCTCAGCCCCTTTTTCATCATCCTTGATCAACTCCAGCTGGTTGTCCCCCTGTTCTTCATTATCATCATCATACAGTAGGTCCCCCTCCTCAACAGAGTCATCTGCACCCCCCTCAGACTCCATCTTCACATGAGTCTCATCGTTCTTCACGGAGCTACTGCTCTGCTCCTCTTCTGACTTAGCATTTTTCACCTCTACCTCTTGTTTGCTCTGTTCCTTTTCAATTTTTTCCAGGTTTTCCAGGAGAGAATCCACTTTCTGTTTTATCTGGGTCAACTCCTGCTTAATGGCCTGAAGGTCATCTCCTTTCAGCTTTCCAGACTTGGAAGATCCCCGCTTTCCACTCTGAGAATTGAAGCCACTTTTGCCCCTTCGTGAGGTGTTTCCTGATACGCGCTGACGTTTCGAGGGCACTACAGCCAGAGCAATGGGAGGAGGAGGAGGTACACGTGCTGGGAAACTGTACATCCCATCATAATAATGCCGTTGAAAGCCATAGTCCAAGTCAAAAGAGGAGCCGTACATCTCTGCTGCTGATCGTTTCACACCTGCGTTTCCTCGATTCACTTTTGGCTCTGCAGCCAGGTTAATATCTACAACTTGGTCAGCAATCATTCTGCCATCCTCTCCTGCTACAGCAGCCCGGGCATTTTTCTCCTTATCATATTGAACGAAGGCAAAGCCCTTATGAACAGAGCAGCCCGCAATTTTGCCATACTTGGAAAAGATCGCCTCCACATCCGATTTCTTGACAACAAGAGTGTTGAGATTCCCAGTGAACACACGGGAGTTCATGGAGTGAGGATCCATCTTGTTGGTAACGTTGCTGGCCATTGTGTTGGATGATAAGGTTTCTCCAAAAGCCAAAAACAGGAGGCGGGAGGGAGAAGAGATTCGATTCTAAGTCTCTTACTGCCGGGTTCTACGTGGAGAAGCTGACTGCAGCTCGAGGCCAGAAATGCAGCCAAAACAGCTCAGTCTTCCTCTCTTCACAAAATGGCTCCCAACAAGAATTCTGAAATGACGTAAAGAAAAGCACAATCAACATTTTTGAAATAAAGACAAAACTGCATTTAGAAAAAAAAAGATCAAAGCTTGAAACCGTTCTTATGAAAAAAAGAAAAAAAGACAGGATAGAGTTCTGTGCCATCGTAGGCTGCACTGTCACCATTCTACATCGGCTGACTGTAGGTCAGATGGGAGTGTCCTTACAGAAATTGGTGACTTACCAGATCTGGACTCAGTTTGCAGGGTGTTCAGACCTCAGGAAGAACCAAGCAGGAACTCCAGGCTTGAAGACTTTGGGTCTCTCCTCTGGGTCTTTAGAAGCTTTTATTGACCTTTCTAATCACAACTCCCACCCACGCCCTTCCACGTATGCACTGCTAGCTTCCAATCAAAAAGCAATATCTGATTGCATTTCTGAAGTTCCACCCAGCTAATCCTGATTGGGTTTTTGGCTTTCCGCATATTAATGGATTGAACCAAATATCCATTCATATCACATATCCATATTCATTTCATGAATCAAGAAATTGACAGCATTAGGGATAGAGTGGAAGTCAAGAATTGATTCATTTAAGGCCAGCTGAGTTGGCTCATGCCTGTAATCCCAGCACTTTGGGAGGCCAAGACAGGCGGATCACCTGAGGTTAGGAGTTCAAGACCAGCTTGGCCAATATGGTGAAACCCTGTCTCTACAAAAATACAAAATTAGCCGGGCATGATGGCGGCTGCCTGTAATCCAGATACTTGGGAGGCTGAGGTGGGAGAATTGCTTGAACCCAGGAGGCTGAGGTTGCAGTGAGCCGAGATTGCACACAGCCCTCCAGACTGGGTGACAGAGGGAGACTCTGTCAACAACAACAACAACAACAACAAAAAGAATGCCTTCATTCACGAACTCCACAAGCACTGATGGAATTTTACTGATATGTCACCTTCATAGCCCTGAGTGTGAGGCAGGGAAGGGGTTGATCTGTTCCGGACATTAGACAGAAAAATAAAACCTGAGAGTAGTGTTGTTGGGAGATCTTTGGCCACATCAATATTTTAAAAATGCTTTATAGTTAAAATAGCTTTATAAAAACAGAGAAGTCATCCCTACAAAATAAGAATAAAAAGCTCCATGTATGGAATGGTCTTGTGGGTTTTATATCACCTAAGGTAGCAGGTTATATGCTCATTCTGGTGGAAGAGAGGTGCTACTGAGGGTGTCAGTGGTCTCAGGGCTTAGGTTAAGGCTTCTCTGAAAGAAATTGAAACCATACATATAAACTTTATGAATTTAATCAGTGAAGAAGGGAGGGGGAGAAACAAAAATAAAGCAAGCTTGCAGCTCATTCAGCATTCATCATGAGGTCAGCTTGAACTGCTTCCTCATGGTTGCTGGCAGCCTACTGTCCCAAAATCATGTAGACCTTAAATTACAGTTCCCCTTAACTGCCCTGCAGACAACAATTTAAGCATTGTGAAGCATTAACTTTTTCATTTGACATATTCTTTCAGGTTCTGCATGTCAGTGAAACTACTGATGCCAGGTGATCTGAAGGGCCCTGCAAGGCACCAACTCACCAAAGAATGCAGTTTCAACATCCTGATGACTTCATACCTCTTACTGCTACACCAACTTTCCAGCCGCTTGCTATCTGGGATCCACTGGAAACCCTCAGTACTCCTTGGGGAGATGAATTTGAGGATCTCCTCCTAGCTTCTCATTCAGCCACCCTGTGATCATTAAACTCTGCTGCAAACCCTGCTGTCTCAGAATATTGGTCAGCTACTGTGCAGCAGGCATAGGAACCTGATGGTCCTGTAATAAAATCATGCCAAAATTACAAATCTTATCATGAATGTAGCATCCTCAATTGCTAGCCAACTGTGATGAAAGCAGGTTGTAGTATTAGCTATGATCCTTCCCTTTCATCTAAATGACTCCATAGCCAGCAATTGCTTTGGTTAGTGCGAGTGGCTACATTTTGAACAGAAGATCTTAGAAAGTGTTTGGTTTGAGTGGTGGAACTACCTAGCAACATAGAATATAGGTTTGATAATTTTGTGTTAATACAAAACCAAGTCTCAGTCAATGGAAGAAGATCAAATGGAGTCTTGTTCCATTGTCTTGGAAAAGCTGTCTACCAGGTGATGATGTCTGCTTCTAGGGAAGGCTTTTCCTCGGATATCTTTAAGTTTAAGTCATCTGGTACGGTCCCATCCATTGCCGCTCATGCGCAGATTTCCCTTGGCGTCATTTCTAAAGGATGCAATCTCCAAACGCTAGGGCATCAAGGTCTAAGCATCACTGAAAGCCTCCTTCACTTACTGGAAATAGTCTTTCAAATACTGCAGCAAGGTCTTGCAGTATTGAGTCACATTGTTACTGAATGATGGGCTCACTGTCCTAAGTGCATAGAAGCCAATACTATGACACTATCTTTTGAGAAAAGAAAAAAGATTCAGCTGGATGTGGTGGCTCACATCTATAATCCCAGCACTTTAGGAGGCTGAGGCAGGCAGATCACGAGGTCAGGGGTTCGAGACCAACCTGGCCAACATGGTGAAATCCTGTTTCTGCTAAAAATACAAAAATTAGCTGGGTGTGATGGGGTGCGCCCATAATTCCAGCTACTCAGGGGGCTGAGGCAGGAGGATCTCTTGAACCTCGGAGGTGGATTTTGCAGTGAGCTGACGTAGCACCACTGTACTCCAGCCTGAGCAACAGAGGCTCAGTCTCAAAAGAATATTAATAATAATAATCCAGTTTTCTTTGTTAGTTTAGCTAATTTTAGTTTCAAGATACCATTTGTTCTTGAATACCTTTGCAGAATACCAAGGATACTGAAATTAATGGTAGTGCCATTGAATCTGTAAAATTTTACCTGTGTGATCACCTGCCTAGTAAACTGAGGTTTCCTACCATTGGAGATTTCTCCAGAGATGCCCCAGAAAGGAAACACATTTTATAATCATTTATTTGCTATGACTGTGGCATCAGCCTTTCTAAAATGGTAAGCTACAACGCATCCTGAAAACAGACAGACAATCACAAGAATTGTAGCCTTTTTACCTGGCTCACTGTTATGATTGGTCCATGACATTCCTCTTTCTTACAGCTAGATGTGTGTATGTCCATCTATTCATATCGATATCTATATCTATTTCCTTTTATTACCATGATTCATTTCCACTCCCCTTTCCATAGATAGCCACTCTACTCTTTGACCAACCTTGAATTTGGATGTGACCTTATAGGATATAAGTATATGGAAAGTATATAGAATATATACTGGCATTTCATATGTGTATTTATTTTAATCCACATGTATGCTATAGTGTATGGTGCTACAGAAGACGGCCTGACAATTGTCCAGTCCTGGACACTGGAGAGTGAATGAACATGCTGCTATAGTTAATTTTCTTTCTTTTCTTTTTTTTTTCGGAGATGCAGCCTCACTCTGTTGCCAGGCTGCTGGAATGGAATGACATGATCTCGATTCACTGCAACCTCCACCTCCTGGGTTTGAGTGATTCTCTTGCCTCAGCCTCCACTCTACCTGGGATTACAGGCGCCCGCCACCATGCCTGGCTATTTTTTGTATTTTTATTAGGATGGGGTTTCACCATATTGGCCAGGCTGGTCTCAAACTCTTGACCTCAGGTGATCCACCCACCTCAGCCTCCCAAAGTGCTGGTACTACGGGCATGAGCCATCTTGTCCGTCCTTGTTGTAATTCAGATTTTCAGAACAACAGGGTGAATGAAGGCTTATAATCAACTTAACTATAGACCTTGGTCTCTTACCAAATTTTTAACTAATATATCTTTCAAATATAATAAGAATAAAAGTATTGCTTGCCCTATGTCAAATCCAGCTTAAAGTACTTAAATAGATTAACTCATAACACTCTGTGAAGTCAATCTTGTGATTATTCCTTTTTATGGGTGAGTTAGCTGGGGCACAGAGGTTAAGTAAGTTGGATAAGATCATACAGCCATTGGCCACCGAGCCAGATTTGAACCTAAATTAATCAATCTGGATCTGGAATCTTTCCTACTGACCAAAATACCTATATGCCTCTAAATCCTAAGCTGCTGAGGGTCTTACCTTGTTTCATATCTCAGTAGGAAGGGAGCTAATGTTTATCCATTACATCTGATGTTTAATGCAAATTTTTAATATATAACATTTCATTTTCCAAAATATGTTATTATACATTTACTTTGATTTTTCTGCATTTTTTAGGAACCTTGCTTTTCCTCCTTTAATTTGTTAGTGTGGTGAATTATGCATAGATTTTTCTGAGATTGTCTGGCATTCCTGGAATGGCCATTATATATTACTTTCTTTTCCTTTTTTTTTTTTTTTAAGACGCAGTTTCACTCTTGCTGCCCAGGCTGGAGTGCAATGGCGTGATCTCGGCTGACTGCAACATCTGTCTCCTGGGTTCAAGGGATTCTCCTCCCTCAGCCTCCTGAGTAGCTTGGATTACAGGCACCCACCACCACACCTGGCTAATTTTGTATTTTTAGTAGAGATGGGTTTTCTCCATTTTGGTCAGGCTGGTCTCAAACTCCCGACTTCAGGTGATCCACCCACCTTGGCCTCCCAAAGTGCTGGGATTACAGGCGAGATTCAGAATGCCTGGCCTATATAATACTTTTTAATGCACTGTTGCATTTATTAGCTGACATTTTATTAAGAACTTTTGCTGTCTTGCTCCAGATCATAGAAAAAAAGGCTTTCAATTTCTCCATTCAGTATGATGTTGGCTGTGGGTGTGTGAAAAATACTCTTTATTATTCTGAGGTTTTTGTAGAGAGTTTTATCATAAAGAGATGTTGGCCAGTTGCAGTGGCTCACTGGTGAAACAGTGAAACGCCTTCTCTACAAAACATACAAAAAGAAAATTAGCTAGGCATGGTGGTGTGTGCCTCTAGTCCCAGCTACTCAGGAGGCTGAGGCAGGAGAATCACTTGGACCTGGGAGGTGGAGGTTGCAGTGAGCTGAGATTGCACCACTGCACTCCAGCCTAGGTGAATGAGTGAGGCTCTGTCTCTCTCTCTCTCTCTCACACACACACACACGTCCTTTCAGGACAAAACCTTGTTCACTCGTGGTGTATATTTAATGTGCTTCCACTAGAAGTGAGAAATTCTCATAGTTTACATAACCTTTTAAAATTATGAATCACTCCAAAGGCATATCTACTATTTGTAAAAGTACTAACTACTTTGTCTTTGACTGTATGACAAGCTCTAGTAGGGGTGTATCTTACTGTAAATTGTTCTGATATAAACTCTAAAATAAACGCAACAGAATTAACCAACTTTTAAAACAGGAAAAATAGGCTGGGAGCGGTGGCTCATGTCTGTAATCCAGCACTCTGGGAGGCCAAGTCAGGCAGATCACACAGTCAGAAGATGGAGACCATCTTGGCCAACATAGTGAAACCCCATCTCTACTAAAAAATATAAAAATTAGCCAGGCATGGTGGCACAGGCCTGTAATCCCAGCTACTTAGGAGGCTGAGACAGGAGAATCATTTCAACTACGGAGTCGGAGTTTAGAGTGAGCTGAGATCTCGCCACTGCACTCCAACCGGGGCAGCAGAGTGAGACTCCGTCTCAAAAAAAAAAAGAAGGCCGGTCGCGGTTGTGGCTCACGCCTGTAATCCCAGCACTTTCTGAGGCCAAGGCAGGCAGATCACGAGGTCAAAAGATTGAGACCATCCTAGCCAACATGGTGAAACCCCATCGCTACTAAAAAATACAAAAATTAGCTGGGCATGGTGGTGTCCGCCCGTAGTCCTAGCTACTCTAGAGGCTGAGACAGCAGAATCGCTTGAACCCAGGAGGAGGAGGTTGCAGTGAGCCAAGATCGCGCCACTGCACTCCAAGCTGGTGACAGAGCGAGACTCCATCTCAAAACAAACAAACAAAAACAAAACAACAACAAAAAACCCCAAAAAAGCTGGAAAAATAAATTCTGAAAGAATTTCCATCTCTATGAGTTCATCTTCAGAAGTGATAGCATTTCCTGCTTGGCATTTTTCTCCTACATTTTTGGCATAAAATCTATCAGCAAAAAGTATAAACCCAGGTTTGTGTAATAGAATGTTACACAATATTCATACTTTCCTCAGGCTTTTTCCACCCTGCTGTAGTCATTCACTTTTAGGCTTTCCCAGGTCCTAATACATTTGTGTCAACTGATATAAACCAGGTAACCCACAGTCACAGCCTCCTGCGAGGATTCTAATTTACTCAGTAGATCGGTGCAGTGACTCACATCTGTAATCCCAGCACTTTGAGAGGCTGAGGTGGGAGGATCACTTGAGGCCAGAAGTTCAAAACCCACCTGGGGAACATTGCAAAACTCTGTCTCTGAACAAATAAAAATAAAAATCCAACAGAAAATAATGAATACTACAGAGAATATGGAGCAATGAGAACCCTGGTACAACATTGGTAGTTATGTAAATTAGTACAGCTACTATGGAAAACAGTATGGAGTTTCCTCCAAAAAATAAGAATAGGATTAGCATATGAACCATAAATCCCACTGCTGGATATATATCCAAAATTAAATAAATACATCCAGGAGATATCTACACTACCATGTTGGTCAGGCTGGTCTCGAACTCGTGACCTCAAGTAATCCACCTGCCTCAGACGCCCAAAATTCTGGGATTACAGGCATACACCACTGCACCCAGCCTGCACTCCCCTATTTATTGCAGCACTATCCACAATAGCCAAAATGTGGAATCAAACAAAGTGTCCATCAACAGATGAATGGATCAAGAAAATGTGGTAAATACACACAATAGAATATCATTCAGCCATAAACATGAATGAAATCCTGTCATCTGCAACAACATGGATGGAACTGGAGGGCATTATGTTAAGTGAAGTAAGCCAGCTATAGAAGACAAACATGGCATCTTCTCACTCATAATTGGGAATTAAAAACACGAAACTTAAAAATAGTAAAATGACTGTTATCAGAAGCTAGGAAGGGTACTGGGAAACAGATAATAAGAAGGGGATGGTTAATGGGAATAAAAACACAGATAGGAATAAGATCCAGGGTTCAGTAGCACAATAGGGCAAATCATGTTGACAATAGTTCATAGTAAACATAGTAATTAGTTCTACATAATTAAAACAATGGAATTGGAATGTTGCTAACACAAAGAAATGATAAATTCTTGAGATGGTGGCTATCCCTGTTACCATGATTTGAACATTACACATCTTATGCTTATATCAGAATTTCAGGCCAGGTGCAGTGGCTCATGTCTACAATCTGAGCACTTTGGGAGGCTGAGGCAGATGGTTTGCCTGAAGTCAGGAGTTCAAGACCAGCCTGGTCAACATGGTGAAACCCCCCTTTCTATAAAAAATACAAAAATTAGCCAGGCATGGTGGCGGGTCCCTGTAGTTCCAGCTACTCAGGAGGCTGAGGCAGGAGAATTGCTTGAACCCAGGAGGCAGATTTCTAGAGACTTCTGATGTATAAATGTCTAAAACAGGTTGATCAATCATGGAAGACACCAGAAAGTTTCCATTCAGGTTCCATTTATTTTTGACATTTTTAAATAACCATCCTTGTGGTGGTAACTCCTGCATCACTCTAGAACTTCAGGTTCTATTTCTAAGTCTAGGACACAGGTCCCTGAAGGCCTCATTGATGCCAAGTCAGCATTTTTACCCAGTCCTGCCCCTGGCTGAGTCACCTTTGTTTTTCCACTCACAGTGAGCACGTGCCTCAAATACACGGCTGTGTGCTTCCTTGAAGAAGCGGCTGACCGGGCCCTGCTGCTCACACCTGTAAACCTGGCACTGTGGAAGGCCAAGGTGGTCAGATCACTTGAGGTCAGGAGTTTGAGGTCAGCCTTCGCCAACATCGTGAAGCCCTGTCTCTACTAAAAATACAAAAATTAGCCGGGCGTGGGGACATACACCCACAACACCAGCTACTTGGGAGGCTGAGGCAGGAGAATCACTTGAACCCAGGAGGTGGTGCTTGCAGTGAGCTGAGATTGTGCCACTGCACTTCATCCTGAGGGACACAGTGAGACTCTGTCCCAAAAAATAAAATAAAATAAAAATAAAATAAAACAAAATAAAATAAAAAATATAAAAAATGAAATAAAAATTTAAAAAATGCACCCATGTACAATATTTTAGTTCCCAAGTGTCCAGAAGAAAGCTTATCCATCCCACGAACCAGGCCTTCCCTGGGAGCAAAGATGGAAGTCTACTTTCTCAGATGGCCATGAGCCACACGTAGGGCAAGGGACGGGACCAAAGAAGATCCTCTTGGGCTGCCTGAATTCCCTGAGTGTACGCATCAGCTCAGCCCGAATTGGGGTGAGGATCTCCCAATTGACATGACCCTTGTAGTCAAGACTCTCCAGAGGGGCAGGATACAACTCCAGGCCTAACTTGCTCAGCCCACCTGTGTGACGCAGCAGGTCTTTCAGAGCATTCATGGAGGTCTCATTTCCATGAAAGTTGAAGGTGGTGAGCTGGGAACAGTGGCTCAGGGCAGGCAGGAGGACCCTGAGTTGGGGGTCCTGGATCCGACAGTCCTTTAAGACGAGGGTCTTGAGAGTAACAGCAACTTTCTCCAGCAGAACGCCAAGGGGCTCAAGATTGGTGGTCCACATTAGGATATGAATCAGACGCAGCTCCTTTAGCTGACTGAGGCTTGGGTACTGAGACAGACACTCCATGTCCCGATCAGTTAGGTAAGCATCACTGAATATAAAGGCCCCCAAGGGGTTCTTGAGGTACCTGGGGAGAGCAAGAAGTTAGTTATGGGCAATGGTGCCAGTTAGAGGAGGGGGGTGGGAAATCATCTCAATGGTAAACTTGAAGTGGGCATTGATTAATTCTGCACCTTACTACCACACAGGTGTTATAGTAACTGCAATGTGGAAGCCTGTTTCACCCAAACACAAGTTTGTTCCCATCATCAGATGATGGTCTGCGTGCAAGGTGCTGCCTGATGAAGACCCAGATCATTCAGGGGCCACTCCATTTTAGGCTCAGTCCTTTCACCCTTGCCTGTGTGATTGGTACCACTCTCACACCTACTCCCTCACCCTCCATCCCAGAAGCATGCACTTCTGATATCAATTATCTTTCCTGGAGTTCAAAACAACATTTTACAGACAGGGAATTAGAGCAGTTTGCTAAGCTGCTGAAGACAGAGCTGCTACTGTGAAATGCACAGGTTTGATGTACTTTCTTTTTTTTTTTTTTTTGAGACAGTCTCACATTGTAACCTAGGCTGGAGTGTAGTGGCACCAACCCAGCTTACTGCAGCCTCCACTTCCCTTGCCTCAGTCTCCCAAGCAGCTGGGATTACAGATGCCTGTCTGCATGCCCGGTGACATTTTTTTTTGTATTTTTAGTAGAGACGGGGATTCACTGTGTTGGCCAGACTGGTCTCAAATTCCTGACCTCATGATCTCCCTGCCTTGGCCTCCCGAAGTGCTGGGATTACAGGCATGAGACACCACAACCGGCCACACCTTCCCTTCTTTCATACCATCCTCTGTATGAAGAATGTGTTTTCATCATATTAACTTTATACACTGTTCCTCACAAGGAGTTCACAAATGCACCCTCACTAGATCTGAACCCTCAACTAACCAGCTCCCTACACACCTCTCTCTGTGGCATCTACCCCAGGCCATCCCTCTGCCCTTATTTGACTGGTCTTGTGATACCCACTTCAGGATATAGAGCACTGAAGAGCATAATGAGTTGACATTCTAGCGTCCCATTCCCTGTGACATCACCGGTGGCTGGCACACAGTAGATGCCCATTAACATTTACTGTGAAAAAGAACATAAGTCTGTGGTATGGTCTGCAGAGAAAGCTCACCATCATTTCTTACCTGAGCAGGTGCTCCAGGTGCTCTTTGATATTACTGATCTTTTTTATATAAAGCATCTGGGGGTAGTACAGGCAGAGGAATGGAGAGTCCAAGTCAGGAATGCACGGCCACTGGATGCTCACGTATAACTCACGCTCATAACCGAAGGCTAAAAAGAGTTCACGAAGATTGCTCATCTGGCTCAGGTAAGGGGCAAACTTTCCTGTTTTATTCAGAGAGGACTCTTTCCAGACTTCCAACTCCTGGATACTGTCTGGGTATATCCTTTCCAATAAATTGCAGAAACTTGAAGTGGACATTGAGTAATTCTGCACCTTATTACAGCACAGGTGCACTAGGCCTCTTCTGTAGTGGATCCACCCACAAAGGTAGCTCAGGCATTCATCCAGTGTACTTTCCTTTAGGCAGAGGTCTATGAACACCTTCAAGGGCTGGCGCTCTCCCATCCTTGGACAGTCCTCCACTGTCTGCCTCTTACTCATGGCCTCTGGGGAGCAGGAGAGGACCCTGGCTCCAGACCATATGGTCCAGAAATTCTCATCAACATCCCGCAAATCCAGCACTTGAAGTTTCCACCTCCTGTGAGTAACATAGGGGAAAAGCTCAGAATGTAGGCAAGGACCCACCCCTGACCTGAGCTTTCACTCCACATCCAGGACATCAGTCAGCTGCTCCTGTCCTCAGTGCTCCTCCTTCTGTCTCTTCTCCATCCTGTTCCCCCTTGGATTCTGCCTTGTACCCACTTCTAATACCTTTACTTTCTGCTGGGAGGAAGCAGGCTCCTGTTTCCTCAGTGGACCCTGTATGGTGAGCAGACCTTTCCCAGAGGATCTGGGCAAAGGCCAAGGCCTCTCATGGGCACTGTCAGAAGGCTCTGAGCCACCCTAGCTCCCCAACCCCACCACTCCTCCTGAGCCAGCTGTCCCTTCCCTGGATGCCTGGACCCTTCCCCGCAAGCCACCTGAGTCACCTCACCTGGGGCGAACCTTCTGGGCCACCAGTGTATCAAGTCCCCTCAGGACAGCTTGCAAGGTCTCCAGATGAGGTGTCTTCATCAGGGATCCCAGAGGGAGGCAGAGGAAGGGCCAGGCCTGCACCATCAGCTTCAGGGACTCAAAACGTCTCATGCTGAAGGCCTCCATGAACATCAGAGGGAAGACCTCCCTGGGCAGCTCATCCAGGGTGAAGATGGTCAAGAACTGGTTCCTCAGCAGGCTCTGCCCTGCCAGCTCCAGCAGTCTGGATGGGGACTGGAGGCTCATTCTGAGAAATCTCCGAGGAAAAACTCTAGAGGACAATCAAGTGAAAAGGCAAGTTTCTCGGGCCAATCCCCTGCAATCCCCGCTTCTCCTAGGGCCAAAGTCATTTCTCTAGCATGTGTGAAAGAGCCCTCAGTTTACTCCAATTCCATTCTGCAATAAGTGGCCACAGAGGCATAGTTCTGCCCTTCTGGTACCAAGAAGAGTGTGTCCCAACCTCTAAAGAGCAGGCAAGATCCCTCCTAGTCCATGAATTATTAGCCACTGTTGCAATAAACTCATAGCACTGGCAAATGTTACCGAGGATCTCTGAAGCTCGGATCTCATGCCCAGCTAATCTTTTATTTTTTGACTTTTTGTAAAGACAGTGGGTTTCACTATGTTGTCCAGGCTGGTCTTGAACTCCTAGACTCAAACAATCCACCCACTTTGGCCTCCCAAACTACTGGGATTACAGGCGTAATCCTCTTCCCGGCCTCATTATTGAAAATTTCAGCAAGAAGCTTTGAAAGCTATGTGACAGTGTTATGCATCATTCGCAAGACACAGATGTTTCCAGTACACACCTCTTACACATGTTCAAAATGAACCACTTTGGCTGTGCACAGTGACTCACACCTGTAATCCCAGCACTTTGGGAGGCAGAGGCATTGGATCATCTGAGTTCAGGAGTTTGAGACCATCCTGGCCAACATGGTAAAACACTACCTCTACTAAAATTACAAAAATTAGCCAGGTGCAGTGGTCTGCGCCTATAGTCCAAGCTACTAGGGAGGCTGAGGCAGGAGGATCGCTTGAACCCAGGAGGCACAGGTTGCAGTTAGCTGAGATTATACCACTACAATCCAGCCTGGGAAATTGGCTAGATTCAAAAAAGAGAGAGAGAGGGAGAACTACATTGGATTAGACTTCTTAAGCTCCATCCAGTTAATCATGGTTGGATTTTTGTCTTTCTTCCAGATTAACTATCAAATTAGTTATTCATCCATGAAAGTGAAATATTTAGGGATATGGTGAAAGTCCAGGACTCATTCACTGATTTACTCCACAAACATGGAATTTTACTAATATGTGTCCTTTGTAGTTCTGAGTGTGAGATAGGGAAGAGTTGAATCTCTTCCTGACATTAGAAAGAAAGAAAAAAACGTGAAAGTATCTTTGTTGAGAGATCCTTGGCCACATCAAATTTATCAAAATATTTCAGAGTTAAAACAGTTTTACAAAGATAGACATGACAGTCCCTAAGAAAACATAGTAGAAATCTTCATGAATCCAATGATCACCTGGGTGGTATAATTTAATTTTTTTCGTGTCGGGCGAGCTGAGTCTCACTTCATCACCCAGGCTGGAGTGCAGTGGTGCCATCTCGGCTCACTGTAACCTCTGCCTCCCAGGTTCAAGTGATCCTTATGCTTCAGCCTTCCATGTAGCTGGGATTACAGGCATGCACCTCCACACCCATGTCTCCGTTTGGGTGGAAGAGTTACAATGAGGATGTGATTGGTTTAAAATTAAGGTCAAAGATCCTCTTTGGTTAAGATTTTTTTTCCTTAATAGGGTCTCACAATGTTGCCCAGGCTGGAGTACAGCAGTGGTGTGAGCATGGCTCACTGCAGCCAAAATCTTCTGGGCTCAATTGTTTCTCCCATGTCAGCAACCCATACAATTGGGAAGACAGATGCATGCTACCATGCCCGGCTAATTAAAAAATATGTATATTTTGTAGAGGCCAAGCACCAGTGGCTCATGGCTGTAATCCCAGCACTTTGGGAGGCCAAGGCAGGTGGATCACTTGAGGTCAGGAGTTTGAGACCAACCTGGCCAGCATGGTGAAACCCCACCTCTACTAAAAATACAAAATTTAGCCAGGCAAGTTGGCAGTTGGATGTAATACCAGATACTCAGGAGGCTGAGGCATGAGAATTGCTTGAGCCGGGGAGGCAGAGGTTGCAATGATTTGAGATCATGCCACTGCACTCCAGCCTTGGAAACAGAGCAAGACTCCATCCCCCGTTCAATAAAGAATATTTTATAGAGATGGGTTTTTGCTGTGTTGTCCAGGTTGGTCTCAAACCCCTGGGCTGAAATGATCCTCCCGCCTTGGTCTCCCAAAGTGTTGGGGTTAAAGGCATGAGTCACTGCTCCCTTCAAGAATTTTGAAATGACATAAACCAAAGCACAATCCAATTTTTTGAAATAAAGACAAAACTGCATTTAGAGGAAAAAATGCAAAGCTTCAAATTGTTCATATGAGAAAAAAAACAAAACAGGATATAACTCTATGCCATCTTAGGCTGCACTGTCACCATCCCAGACCAGCTGACTGTAGGTCAGATGGGAGTGTCCTTACAGAGAGATTAGTGACTTACCAGATCTGGACTCAGTTTGCAGGGTGCTCAGACCTCAGGAAGAACCAAGCAGGAACTCCAGACTTGAAGACTTTGTGTCTCTCCTGTGGGTCTTTAGAAGCTTTTATTGACCTTTCTAATCACAACTCCCACCCACACCCCTCCACGTATCCACTGCTAGCTTCCAATCAACAAGTGATATCTGATTGCATTTCTGAAGCTCCACCCAGTTAATCCTGATTGGGTTTTTGGCTCTCCCCAGATTAATGGATTGAATCAGATATCCATTCATATCAGATATCCATATGAAGTTCATGAATCAAGAAATTGACAGTGTTAGGGATAGGGTGGGAATCAAGAATGCATTCATTCAAGACCGTGCAAGGTGGCTCACTCCCGTAATCCCAGCACTTTGGGAGGACAAGTTGGGTGCGTCACCTGAGTTCAGACATTCAAGACGAGCCAGGCCAACAAGGTGAAACCCCGTCTCTACAAAAATACAAAAATTAGCCAGGGACGATGGCGCATGCCTGTAATCCAGCTACTCAGGAGGCTGAGGTGGGAGAATCGCTTGAACCCAAGAGGCAATGGTTGCAGTGAACCAAGATTGCACCATTGCACTCCACTCTGGGTGACAGAGGAAGACTTTGTCAGAAAAAAAAAAATTCATTCATTCATGAACTTCACAAACACTGATGGAATTTCACTAATATGTGACCTGCATAGTCCTGAGTTTGAGGCAGGGAAGGGTCTAATCTTTCCCAGATATTAGACAGAAAACTAAAATCTGAAAGTAGTATTGTTGGGAGATCTTTGGCCACATCAAAATCACAAAAATGTTTTATAGTTAAAATAGCTTTATAAAAACAGAGGAGTCGTCCCTACAAAATCAGAATAAAAATCTCCATGTATTGAATGGTCTTGTGGGTTTTATATCACCTAAGGTAGCAATTTTTTCACTCCTGCTGGTGGAAGAGAGGTGCCACTGAGGGCTTGAGTGGTCTCAGGGCTTAGGTTAAGGCTTGTCTGGAAGAAATTGCAACCATACTTATAAACTTTATAAACTTAATCAGTGAAGAAGGGAGGGGGAGAAACAAACATAAACCAAGCTTGCAGCGCATTCAGCATTCATCATAAGGTCAGCTTGCTCTCTGACCTGCTTCCTCATGGTTGCTGGCAGCCTACTGTCCCAAAATCATGTAGACCTTAGATTACAGTTCCCCTTAACTGCCCTGCAGACAACAATTTAGGCCTTGTAAAACATTAACTTTTTCATTTGACATATTCTTTCAGGTTCTGCATGTCAGTGAAGCTACTGATGGCAGGTGATCTGAAGGGCCCTGCAAGGCACCAACTCACCAAGGAATGCAGTTTTGACATCCTGATGACTTCATACCTCTTATTGCCACCAAACTGCACCAACTTTCCAGCCCCTTGCTATCCATGATCCTCTGAAAACTCTCAGTACTTCTTGGGGAGATGAATTTGAGGGTCTCCTCCCAGCTTTTCATTTTGCCACCCTGTGATCGTTAAACTCTCTGCTGCAAACCCTGCCGTCTAAGAATATTAGTATGCTACTGTGCTGCAGGCATAGGAACCTGATGGTCCTGTAAAAAAGTCATGTCAAAATTACAAAGGGAAGTGAAGGTGGAGGCTGGTCAGGGTTGAGCTGTGTGTTTTAATGGGATCCGGGGAGTGAACCAAGACTTGGTAAACATGTTGGGGGTTATTGAGGGTGTGGAGGAGGAATCTTTCCAACATTGCACTGAGGCCCCCTTGGTGTTGATACTTGTGACCAAGAATGAGTCTTCCAAAACAGTGTATGTAATTCTCCTGATTTTTCCTTTCAAAACCTTTGTCTTCCTTTACCTCCCTGAATAATCTCACATCTATTCCCATTGCTTTGCTCATTTCATAATAAAAATCCTTTTTTTAAAAAGAATCTCTTTCTCTGTGAAGTAGACCATATATTTTATTGCCACACAAGATGAGTAGCCTGGTATTATGGAGAGAAAGTGTCAAAAGGATCCCATTCCCCACCAGCTGGGGGTGATATAAAGGTCCTGGTTATTATTTGTCATATGTGCACCTGCATATTGCCAGTGAAAACTTACAGGTCACATTTTTCAGGATTCCAAATTAACCACCTGTGGAAGGTCTTATGATTGGCTTACATTCTGTCCCTGAGTAAAGAATCTGATCTTGAGTTCATGAGTGCCTCAAACTCTACATGTATTGATGAAGCTTCACCCACTGACAGTGAGAAGGACACTGATTTGATTCTGATCATGAAGTTTCACTGGTTGTCTTGCAAGGAAAATGTTTAACTTGTTATGTTGTCAGCTAAAGTCAATGATTGTAACCTCTGTATTGTACCTTCCAATGGAGAAAACAAAAACAAAACAAAAACTCAACTCTATTTGAACCTTGCCAGGTCAGTAAAACAAAAGAAAATTAAAAAAAAAAACTGATAGGAGGAGTCTCATTCCCTTCTTTTAACTTTTCTCACAAAAGCATTCCAACTTGTAACAGACTTTGGAACACACCCACTTTGTTGGTCTGTGTCTTCCACATTGATTCTCACATTTAGCTTCCAATGAAGATTTATTTAATTATTTCTGCCTTAAGAGCCTTACCTTCCACTGACACCAGGTTGCATGGTGACAGTTTGAACTGGGGTGGGATGAAAAAATATTTTTATGAATTTTATTAAATAATCCTTGCATGTCATCTCCATTGAAGAATGAATAGGGTCTTCTCCAAATATGTGCTGAGTATGGATGCATCCAATAAATGAAACTATTGTTTATTTCATATAGTAGAGGTATAGATGCATTCTATTTGCCTCGAGTTTCCAATGAACAAATGTCTAGTTTCAGTAAGTTCTCTGATTATATGGCAGAGGGTAACATGGTCATGTTCTGATTCTGTGTCTATGTCAATACTTTTAGCATTTCAGTCTTCAAAATGTGTGTCAAATGAAAGAGTTTGATTCTAGGGGGAGTCTGGGACACTACCTAGATTAGACCCGGTTACACTAATGTTTCCTATGCATGGAGATAAGTTACAAGTAATGAAATTAACAAGAGTTATAGGCCACTCATTTCCATCTATAGCTTCTGCTCAGTGCCAAGTCATTTAATTATAAATATTAACCAACCACGTGTGAGAGCAGATTCTACTATTAGTTGTGATCCTTCCCATTCATCTAAATGACTCCATAACCAGTAATTGCTTTGGTTAGTGAGAGTGGCTAAATTTTGAATAGGAGACCTTAGAAATTGTTTGCTTTGACTGGTGAAAGTACGTAACAAAATAAAATGTAGGCTTGATCATTTTGTGTTAATACAAAACAAAACCAAGTCTCAGTCAATGGAAGGAGATCAAATGGAGTTTTGTCCCATTTTCTTAAAAAAGCTGTCTACCATGTGATGATGTCTGCTTGTAAGAAAGGCTTTGTTCCTTGGTTATCCTTAATTTTAAGTCACCTGGTATGGTCCCATCCAATGCTGCTCATGGGCAGATTTCCCTTGGTGTAATTTTAAAAGATGCAGTCCCTCTCCCTCTCCCTCTCCCCACGGTCTCCCTCTCTTTCCACGGTCTCCCTCTGATGCCGAGCTGAAGCTGGACTGTACTGCTGCCATCTCGTCTCACTGCAACCTCCCTGCCTGATTCTCCTGCCTCAGCCTGCCGAGTGCCTGCGATTGCAGGCGCGTGCCGCCAAGCCTGACTGGTTTTCATACTTTTTTGGTGGAGACGGGGTTTCGCTGTGTTGGCCGGGCTGGTCTCCAGCTCCTAACCGCGAGTGATCTGGCAGCCTTGGCCTCCTGAGGTGCCAGGATTGCAGACGGAGTCTCGTTCACTCAGTGCTCAATGTTGCCCAGGCTGGAGTGCAGTGGCGTGATCTCGGCTACCTACAACCTCCACCTCCCAGCCGCCTGCCTTGGCCTCCCAAAGTGCCGAGATTGTAGCCTCAGCCCGGCCGCCACCCCGTCCGGGAAGTGAGGAGCGTCTCTGCCTCGCTGCCCATCGTCTGGGATGTGAGGAGCCCCTCTGCCCAGCCACCATCCCGTCTAGGAAGTGAGGAGTGTCTCTGCTCAGCCGCCCATCGTCTGAGATGTGGGGAGCGCCTCTGCCCCACCGCCACCCCGTCTGGGAGGTGAGGATTGTCTCTGCCCAGCCGCCCCCATCTGGGAAGTGAGGAGCCCCTCTGCCCGGCAGCCGCCCCATCTGAGAAGTGAGGAGCCCCTCCGCCTGGCAGCCGCCCTGTCTGTGAAGTGAGAAGCCCCTCCGCCCGGCAGCCACCCCGTCTGGGAATTGAGGAGCGTCTCCACCCGGCAGCCACCCCGTCCGGGAGGGAGGCGGGGGTTCAGCCCCTGCCCGGCCAGCCGCCCAGTCCGAGAGGGAGGTGGGGGGCACCTCTGCCCGGCCGCCCCTTCTGGGAAGTGAGGAGCCCCTCTGCCCGGCCACCACCCTGTCTGGGAGGTGTACCCAACAGCTCATGGAGAACGGGCCATGATGACGATGGCGGTTTTGTGGAATAGAAAAGGGGGAAAGGTGGGGAAAAGATAGAGAAATCAGATTGTTGCTGTGTCTGTGTAGAAAGAAGTAGACATAGGAGACTTCATTTTGTTCTGTACTGGGAGGGGTTCTTCTGCCTTGGGATGCTGTTGAACTGTGACCTTGCCCCCAGCCCTGTGCTCTCTGGGGCATGTGCGGTGTCCACTCAGGGTTAAATGGATTAAGGGCAGTGCAAGATGTGCTTTGTTAAACAGATGCTTGAAGGCAGCATGCTCGTTAAGAGTCATCACCACTCCCTAATCTCAAGTACCCAGGGACACAAACACTGCGGAAGGCTGCAGGGTCCTCTGCCTAGGAAAACCAGAGACCTTTGTTCACTTGTTTATCTGCTGACCTTCCCTCCACTATTGTCCTATGACCCTGCCAAATCCCCCTCTGCGAGAAACACCCAAGAATGATCAATTAAAAAAAATAATAAAAAAATAAAAGATGAAGTCTCCAAATGGTAGGGCATGAAGGTCCAGTGATCATCAAAACCCTCCTTCACCAACTGGAAATAGGCTTTGAAAGGTCTTGCGGTACTGAGTCATATTGTTACTGAACGATGGGCTCACTCTCCTAAGCGCATAGAAAAGCAAAAAAGGCTGGGCATGGTGGCTGACACCTATATTTGCAGCACTTTAGGAGGCCAAGGCAGGCGGATCACAAGGTCAGGGGTTCGAGTCCAGCCTGGCCAATATGATGAAACCCTGTCTCTATGAAAAATACACAAATTAGCTGGGTGTGATGACCCATGCCTGTAATCCCAGCTACTTAGGAGGCTGAGGCAGAAGAATCGCTTGTTCCTGTGAGGCAGAGGTTGCAGTGAACCGAGATTGCACCTCTGCACTCCAGCCTGGGTGACAGAGCAAGCCTCCATTTTGGGAAAAAAAATTTATTAAGAGTTAACTGGGCTGGGCATAGTGGCTTATACCTGTAATCCCAGCACTTTAGGAGGCCAAGGTGGGCGGATCACAAGGTCAGGAGCTCCAGATCAGCCTGACCAATATGGTGAAACTCCCTCTCTATTAAAAATACAAAAATTAGCTGGGCATGGTGGTGCATGCCTGTAATCCCAGCTACTGGGGAGGCTGAGGCAGGAGAATCACTTGAACCCAGAAGGCCAATGTTGCAGTGAGCTGAGATCATGCCACTGCACTCCAGCCTGGGCAACAGAGCAAGACTCTGTCTCAAAGAAAAAAATAAAAATAAAAATAAAAAAGAGTTAACTGACAAGCAGATAGGAGACAAGTTCTAAACCTGTCTCCCCAATCTGGGGATGGTGCAGCAAGCTTGCATCATCTTTCCAACTGGTTTCAGATGATGCCAATTCAAACAGTCTGCCTGGCTGTGTTAATAGTTAAGAGGTTAAACCTTTTTCCCATCGGACATGCCTGAGCAATTTGGGCTTTGCGTCATCACCTGTAACAACTTAAGCAATGACTAATCTGTTGGAGTTGATCCTCTGGTTACATGATCAGAGCTAAAAAGTGCAGGGGATACATGAGGTTCTATTATCAAAGGCATAGGTTCTCCAGTAAATACTTAATTATCAGTGTTTCTGATTGCAGTTGGTAAAAATAAAATACCTTATGGGGGATCTGGCTGTGTTTTCCCATAGGGGGTGGTAAAAATTTCATTAAAGTAATCCAGTCTTGCTGGACATGATGGCTCACACCTGTAATCTCAGCACTTTGGGAAGCTGAGGCTGGCGGAACACTTGAAGCCAGGAGTTGACCAGCCTGGGCAACATGGTGAAACCCCATTATTTACTAAAAATACAAAAATTAGCTGGGTGTGGTGGTATACCTCTAATCCCAGCTACTTGGGAGGCTAATGCATGAGAATCACTTGAACCCAGGAGGCAGAGGTTGCAGTGAGCTGAGATAGCACCACTGAACTCCAGCCTGGGTAACAGAGACTGTGTCTCAAAAAAAAAAAAAAAAATTAACCCAGTCTCCTTTGTTAGTTTAGCTAATTTTAGTTTCAAGATACCATTTCTTCACTCGACCTTTGTAGGATACCAAGGATAATGAAGTTAATGGTAGTGCTGTTGGATCTGAAAAACCTTATCTGTGTGATCACCCGCCCAGTAAACGGAGTTCTCCTACCACTGGAGATTTCTCCAGAGACGCCCCAGAAAGGAAACACATTTTATAATCATTTATTCACTATGGCTGTGGCATCAGCCTTTCTAAAAAGGTAAGCTACAACCCATCCTGAAAACAGACACATAATCATAAGAATTGTACCCTTTTTATATGGCTCGCTGTCATCATTGGTCCATGACATTCCCCTTTCTTGCAGCTATATGTGTGTATGTCTATCTATTCCTATATATATCTATACTTAATTTTTATTACCATGATTCACTTCCACTCCCCTTTCCATAGATAGCCACTCTACTCTTTGACCTAGCCTTGAATTTGCATGTGACCTCTTAGAATATAAGTATATAGCAAGGATTTAGAATATATACTTAAGATGGCCGAAGAGGAACAACTCCAGTCTACAGCTCCCAGCATAAGTGATGCAGAAGACGGGTGATTTCTACATTTCCAACTGAGGTACCAGGTTCAACTCACTGGAGAGTGCCAGACAGTGGGTGCAGGACAGTGGGTGCAGTGCACCGTGCGTGAGCTGAAGCAGGGCGAGGCATCGCCTCACCTGGGAAGCACAAGGGGTCAGGGAATTCCCTTTCCTAGTCAAAGAAAGGGGTTACAGATGGCACCTGGAAAATCAGGTCACTCCCACCCTAATACTGCGCTTTTCTAATGGGCGTAACAACTGCACACCAGGAGATTATATCCCACACATGGCTTGGAGGGTCCTATGCCCACGGAGCCTTGCTCATTGCTAGCACAGCAGCCTGAGATCAAACTGCAAGGTGGCAGCGAGGCTGGGGGAGGGGCCCCCACCATTGCCGAGGCTTGAGTAGGTAAACAAAGCAGCCCGGAAGCTGGAACTGGGTGGAGCCCACCACAGCTCAAGGAGGCCTGTTTGCCTCTGTAGACTCCACCTCTGGGGGCAGGGCACAGACAAACAAAAGAAAGCAATAACCTCTGCAGACTTAAATGTCCCTGTCTGACAGCTTTGAAGAGAGTAGTGGTTCTCCCAGCATGCAGCTTGAGATCTGAGAACGGGCAGACTCCCTCCTCAAGTGGGTCCCTGACCCCCGAGTACCCTAACTGGGAGGCACCACCAAGTAGGGGCAGACTGACACCTCACACACCTGGGTACTCCTCTGAGACAAAACTTCCAGACGAACGATCAGACAGCAGCATTTGTGGTTCACCAATATCCACTGTTCTGCAGCCTCTGCTGCTGATACCCAGGCAAACAGGGTCTGGAGTGGACCTCCAGCAAACTCCAACAGAACTGCAGATAAGAGTCCTGACTGTTAGAAGGAAAACTAACAAACAGAAACGACATCCACACCAAAAACCCATCTGTACATCACCATCATCAAAGACCGAAGGTAGATAAAACCACAGAGATGGGCAAAAAAAAGAGCAGAAAAACTGGAAACTCTAAAATTCAGAGTGCCTCTCCTCCTCCAAAGGAACGCAGCTCCTCACCAGCAATAGAACAAAGCTGGATGGAGAATGACTTTGATGATTTGAGAGAAGAAGACTTCAGAAGATCGAACTACTCCGAGCTAAAGGAGGAAGTTCGAACCAATGGCAAAGAAGTTAGAAACTTTGGGAAAAAATTAGACAAATGGATAACTAGAATAACCAATGAAGAGAAGTTCTTAAAGGACCTGATGGAGCTGAAAACCATAGCATGAGAATTATATGATGAATGCACAAGCCTCATTAACCTATGCAATCAACTGGAAGAAAGGGTATCAGCGATGGAAGATGAAATGAATGAAATGAAGTGTGAAGAGAAGTTTAAAGAAAAAAGAATAAAAAGAAAAAAACAAAGCCTCCAAGAAATATGGGACTATGTGGAAAGACCAAATCTATGTCTGACTGGTGTACCAGAAAGTGGTGGCGAGACTGGAACCAAGCTGGAAAACACTCTGCAGGATATTATCCAGGAGAACTTCCCCAATCTAGCAAGGCAGGCCAACATTCAAATTCAGGAAATCCACAGAATGCCACAAAGATACTCCTCGAGAAGAGCAACTCCAAGACACATAATTGTCAGATTCACCAAAGTTGAAATGAAGGAAAAAATGTTAAGGGCAGCCAGAGAGAAAGGTTGGGTTACCCACAAAGGGAAGCCCATCAGACTATCAGCTGATCTCTTGGCAGAAACTCTACAAGCCAGAAGAGAGTGGAGGCCAATATTCAACATTCTTAAAGAAAAGTATTTTCAACCCCGAATTTCATATCCAGCCAAACTAAGCTTCATAAGTGAAGGAGAAATAAAATACTTTACAGACAAGCAAATGCTGAGAGATTTTTGTCACCACCAGGCCTGCCCTAAAAGAGCTCCTGAAGGAAGCACTATACGTGGAAAGGAACAACCAGTACCAGCCACTGCAAAAACATGCCACATTGTAAAGACCATCAAGGCTAGGAAGAAACTGCATCAACCAACGAGCAAAATAACCAGCTAACATCATAATGACAGGAACAAATTCACACATAACAATACTAACCTTAAATATAAATGGGCTAAATGCTCCAATTAAAAGACACAGACTGGCAAATTGGATAAAGAGTCAAGACCCATCAGTGTGCTGTATTCAGGAAACCCATCTCACGTGCAGAGACACACATAGGCTCAAAATAAAGGGATGGAGGAAGATCTACCAAGCAAATGGAAAACAAAAAAAGGCAGGGGTTGCAATCCTAGTCTCTGATAAAACAGACTTTAAACCAACAAAGATCAAAAGAGACAAAGAAGGCCATTACATAATGGTAAAGGGATCCATTCAACAAGAAGAGCTAACTATCCTAAATATATATGCACCCAATACAGAAGCACCCAGATTCATACTTTTTTTTTTTTTTTTTGAGCAGTAGCAAGATTTATTGCAAAGAGCGAAAGAACAGAGCCTCCACACTGTGGAAGGGGACCCGAGCGGGTTGCCCCACCCAGATTCATAAAGCAAGTACTTAGTGACCTACAAAGAGACTTAGACTCCCACACAATAATAACGGGAGACTTTAACACCCCACTGTCAACATTAGACAGATCAATGAGACAGAAAGTTAACAAGGATATCCAGGAATTGAACTCAGTTCAGCACCAAGCAGACCTAATAGCCATCTACAGAACTCTCCACCCCAAATCAACAGAATGTACATTCTTTTCAGCACCACGCCACACCTATTCCAAAATTGACCACATAGTTGGGAGTAAAGCACTCCTCAGCAAATGTAAAGGAACAGAAATTATAACAAACTGTCTCTCAGAACACAGTGCAATCAAACTAGAACTCAGGATTAAGAAACTCACTCAAAACTGCTCAACTACATGGAAACTGAACAATCTGCTCCTGAGTGACTACTGGGTACATAACGAAATGAAGGCAGAAATAAAGATGTTCTTTGAAACCAATGAGAACAAAGACACAACATACCAGAATCTCTGGGACACATTCAAAGCAGTGTGTAGAGGGCAATTTATAGCACTAAATGCCCACAAGAGAAAGCAGGAAAGATCTAAAATTGACAACCTAACATCACAATTAAAAGAACTAGAGAAGCAAGAGCAAACACATTCAAAAGCTAGCAGAAGGCAAGAAATAACTAAGATCAGAGCAGAACTGAAGGAAATAGAGACACAAAAAACCCTTCAAAAAATCAATGAATCCAGGAACTGGTTTTTTGAAAAGATCAACAAAATTAATAGACTGCTAGTAAGACTAATAAAGAAGAAAAGAGAGAGGAATCAAATAGATGCAATAAAAAATGACAAAGGGGATATCACCATTGATCCCACAGAAATACAAGCTACCATCAGAGAATACTATAAACACCTCTACGCAAATAAACAAGAAAATCTAGAAGAAATGGATAAACTCCTTGACATACACACCCTCCCAAGACTAAACCAGGAAGAAGTTGAATCTCTGAACAGACCAATAACAGGCTCTGAAATTGAGGCAATAATTAATAGCTTACCAACCAAAAAAAGTCCAGGACCAGATGGATTCACAGCCGAATTCTACCAGAGGTACAAGGAGGAGCTGGTACCATTCCTTCTGAAACTATTCCACTTAATAGAAAAAGAGGGAATCCTCCATAACTCATTTTATGAGGCCAGCATCATCCTGATACCAAAGCCTGGCAGAGACACAACAAAAAATAGAATTTTAGACCAATATCCTTGATGAACATTGATGCAAAAATCCTCAATAAAATACTGGCAAACTGAATCCAGCAACACATCAAAAAGCTTATCCACCATGATCAAGTGGGCTTCATCCCTGGGATGCAAGGCTGGTTCAACATATGAAAATCAATAAACATAATCCAGCATATAAGCAGAACCAAAGACAAAAACCACATGATTATCTCAATAGATGCAGAAAAGGCCTTTGACAAAATTCAACAACCCTTCATGCTAAAAACTCTCAATCAATTAAGTATTGATGGGGCGTATCTCAAAATAATAAGAGCTATCTATGACAAACCCACAGCCAATATCATACTGAATGGACAAAAACTGGAAGCATTCCCTTTGAAAACTGGCACAAGACAGGGATGCCCTCTCTCACCACTCCTATTTAACATAGTGTTGGAAGTTCTGGCCAGGGCAATCAGGCAGGAGAAGGAAATAAAGGGAATTCAATTAGGAAAAGAGGAAGTCAAATTGTCCCTGTTTGCAGATGACATGATTGTATATCTAGAAAACCCCATCGTCTCAGCCCAAAATCTCCTTAAGCTGATAAGCAACTTCAGCAAAGTCTCAGGATACAAAATCAATGTGCAAAAATCACAAGCATTCTTATACACCACTAACAGACAAACGGAGAGTCAAATCATGAGTGAACTCCCATTCACAATTGCTTCAAAGAGAATAAAATACCTAGGAATCCAACTTACAAGGGATGTGAAGGACCTCTTCAAGGAGAACTACAAACCACTGCTCAATGAAATAAAAGAGGATACAAACAAATGGAAGAATATTCCATGCTCATGGGTAGGAAGAACCAATATGGTGAAAATGGCCATGCTGCCCAAGGTAATTTATAGATTCAATGGCATCCCCATCAAGCTACCAATGACTTTCTTCGCAGAATTGGAAAAAACTACTTTAAAGTTCATATAGAACCAAAAAAGAGCCCGCATTGCCAAGTCAATCCTAAGCCAAAAGAATAAAGCTGGAGGCATCATGCTACCTGACTTCAAACTATACTACAAGGCTACAGTAACAAAAACAGCATGGTACTGGTACCAAAACAGAGATATAGACCAACGGAACAGAACAGAGCCCTCAGAAATAATGCCGCATATCTACAACTATCTGATCTTTGACAAACTTGACAAAAACAAGAAATGGGGAAACAATTCCCTATTTAATAAATGGTGCTGGGAAAACTGGCTAGCCATAAGTAGAAAGCTGAAACTGGATCCCTTCCTTACACCTTATAGAAAAATTAATTCAAGCTGGATTAAAGACTTACATGTTAGACCTCAAACCATAAAAACCCTAGAAGAAAACTCATAGGTGTTCTCACTCGTAGGTGAGAATTGAACAATAAGAACACATGGACACACGAAGGGGAACATCACACGCCGGGGACTGTTGTGGGGTGGGGGGAGGGGGGAGGGATAGCAATAGGAGATATACCTAATGCTAAATGATGAGTTAATGGGTGCCACACACCAACATGGCACATGTATACATATGTAACAAACCTGCACGTTGTGCACATGTACCCTAAAACTTAAAGTATAATAATAATGAAAAAAGAATATATACTTGCATTTTGTGTGAGTATTTATTTTAATCCACGTATATGCTCTAGTGTATGGTGCTACAGAAGAGGGCCTGACAATTAATTGTCCAGTCCCAGACACTTTGGAGAGTGAATGGACGTGTTGTTATAATTAATTGCATTTTTTTTGGAGATGGAGTCTCACTCTGTTGCCAGGCTGGAGAGCAATGGTTCGATCCAAACCATATCACAGGGGGTAATGCTGTCAGACAACGTATTTCTATTTCACTAGTAAAATTTCTTTGGAATAACAGATTTGGCAGTGAATATAAACATAGCAAACATTACACCTGATGCTCTGGACCCCAACTCTTGCACAAGCCTCTGACTGTGGAGTTTTATTTGAAAGGATGAAAATGAGCAGCAGATTTCAGGGACTGGGACAGTATCATGTCACCGCCAAAGATGTTGACAAACAGGCATTCCGTCATTCCAGTCCCACCACTTACAGGCTGTCTGGCCTTGAAAATTTCTCCCTCTCTCTTTGAATCTGTCTCTTTCTCCATCAAATGTGTAGAAGGATAATCTCAATCTTCAGGTAAAAATGCTGAGCCCAAAGCATGGGGCATAATAAACCCTCCATAAATGTTGGCTACTTTTGTTGACATTCAAAGACAACAGGCATAATCAGGAAAACAGTTGAGGCCACAGGGGATAACTCAGCCCTAAGGCAGAGTCCTCTCCTGTGCCAGCCACTCCCTCTGCCAGGACACAAGCTTCACATCCACCCCAGGAAGAATTAAGAGCAAGTCCTGCTGACTCTGCCTCCAGGACGTCCCCATGCTGTCCATGGCCACTCAAGTGGACACCAGGACCTCCTGTCTGGACAGTGCAAGAATCTTCTGATGCATGTCCCTGCCCTCTGGTTATCCCCCCAGGGAACACGGTCCTCTCAGCCACCTCGGGGATGTGGAAAATAGGCTTCAAGTGGCCTCACAACCCTAACCCCAAACTGCCAATGACCCCTGAGTCACCCTTGCCCCTGGCTGCACCTCTCCAGTCTCATCTCCCTGAGCCAATTCACAACCTGCCACTTCAGACACTGGTCTTCTCATTCTCTCTGTGTTTCCCCTAAAGCACGTGAACTAGTCATTTTGTCCTTCTTGCTGGGGTCTGAGTCACTGGCCAGTCAAGGCCAAATGCTGGATCAATGAGACAGGAGGAGGCCAATGACTCCAGGCCCCAGGTGAGTGGAAGGGAGGCTTTTATGAACTGGGTGCTATCGAGAACCGCAGGCCCAGTGGGCATCCCTACAATGACCTCATGGTGTTTACATGTTTATGTGTGTGTGTGGTCAGCTAGGAAGTCACAGCTCTCCAGCATGGCTCCATGGCAGAGACAAGTAAAATATCCCATGTCTCTAGCAGGGCAAGTTTCCCGTGAGTCCAGCAAGAAGGCATGGGATCTGTGGAAAGGAGGCCTCTGGGAAAAACCCCACCTTTGAGGATAATGTTAAAAGCTGAACTTGAGACCCTGAGAATCCTATGTCCTTCCCACTCCCCGCAGGGCTTCTCTTGATCCGGCCCTGACTCCCAGATGCAGAAGCCCAGGGAGGAGCTGGGAGACAGGGAAACTTGCTGGGACGCTCCATGCATTTGTCTCCAAGACGGTCCCCAAACCCAGGTGCCTGCAGCATCAGGGAGGCTCAGAGTTCCTGTGTCTGCCTGAAGGAAGCCTCATTTGCATGGATCCATGTAAGTTCTGAGATTCCTTCCCACACGTGGCCACCTGCAGGTGCCCCATAAATTCATCTTCCCAAGAAGAGCCAATGGGGTTAGGCGAGGACCCCAAACCTGCTCCCAACCCCACATCCACAGGACGGAGAGGGATCACCTGAAGCACAGGCCAGGGGGTGAGTCCTGACCCCACTGTCTCCTCCTAATCCCAGAGGGCAGTGGAGTGGCCACAGGCACCCCACCAAATCCTCCTGTACCCCAAGCCCAAGATGAACAAACTTCCCGACTCACTGGCCTATCCCAACTTAAAAAAAAGCAGGACAACTCTCCCAGGTGGAGAAGACACCAGCTGCCTCTGCGGTGCTGAGCCCAGGAGCAAGATGATCACTGTTCAAACTGCCTTGGCAAGTTGTTTCAAAGAAATAAAACCCTTGGCTTCTCAGTGTTTTGAGTCACATTGCACTTAGTAAATGTTCGTTTTACTAATGTTTTTCACTTCCCTGTATATTTATATTCAGCAGTGAGAGACCTCTTCATATTCCAACAAAAAGTGATTAAAGGATTTGGGACACCTGTGATTATCCCCATGGGTTATTATGATCGCTCTGCACCGCGCAGCCTGCACAGACATTTTTCTGACCGGGACTGCAGTGCTGAGCCTGGTGTCCTCTGCTGAGTTCATTTTCCAGCTTCCTTGCATTTTATTCATCTTCCCTGGTAGCACCTGGAATTGCAGGAAGCAATCCCAGGTGCTCAGTGAAGGTCTTTGAATGAATCAAGGGGAGAGGAGTCAGGGGGAGGCAGAGGGTGTGGGAGGAGTCACATGTGCCAGAATCTTCTCTTCAGACGTGTCACAGAGAGTCCCCTCCAGGCACTCTTGTTGGGTCTCAGTGCTGGACATTGGAGGATTTTTCTGACTGAGGATCATTGTGCCCTCTCTGGATCCACTGGAAAGCTCTGGGCAGCCAGATGAGCCTTGGTTTGACTTCCATCCTCCATGATTTTCCCTTTGCTTGTCAGAGGAGGTTTGGAATAACTTGGATGTCAGGGACTCTGAGCCAGACCCCATTCTCTTTCATTCCCTCCTGAAAAGCCCAGTCCTCACTGTCCCATAAGGCTCTGACCAGTGAAAAGATGGAGCTGCACGATTTCCAAACAGAATCCTTTCCTTGGCCTCAAGCCACAGCTGCTTCCCTCTGACCTGCTGCTTGTCTTTGGATCCAGGATGGACACTCGCCACCCGCTCTTCCTCTCCTGGGAATCCCCACTCTCCTGACTCTGTGCCCCTGGGGCAGGATGGGGCAGCCACTAAAATCTCATGCAGACCAGGGCACATAAAGTGTCTTGGGAACTCACAGACCCAAGTCCAAGCCCCAGTGCCCCAGGGTCTCAGACACAAGTCCCTGCCTTTCAGAGACACAGCTCTATGAGAGCCAGAGAACCTGGCTGCCTGCTCTGCTGCCACCTCCCTCCTTCCCCTTTATTTCAGCCCCATCAGCTCCTCTGGTCACTCCCCTTCTTGGCCCCGTTCCTACTTTCAGTCCCTCTGGCTCCGTCCAGCCTGGAGTGAGGGTGCAGACCTCCTCCCACCCCAGGCTCTGAGCACCTCCCTCAGCATCAAGTGTCTGCTTTCAGGGTGACCTTGTCCTCAGACTTGATTGGAGGAAGGAAGAGAGGAAGCCCCTATTTTAGCTCATGATATTCATGAATCTGACCTGGAATCAGACCTGGTTGAGGACCAGAGAAGGGCAACAGGGCCAGAACAGGGAGTTTGACTCTTAGAAATGCAGAGAGGGTGAACAGCTCAGGCTAAGAAGAGACCTGACTTGGACAGAAACAGACTGACTGCATTCCAGGTGCAGCCTTGTCAGCTCTAAGGCTGAGCCAGGGGAGCCTGGGAAGGGATGGCCCCTGCACCGGGACATTTCCCAGGACCTCTTCTCAGCCTGGCACCCATAGGAAGACCAGAGGACTCAGGTCTCCTTCTGCGTGCCAGGCAGGGTCACCCTCCAGCAGTCCGGTCCCAGGGGGCCTCTTTAGGGCCAGAGCAGCAGCTGAGGAACTCCCTGCTTTATGGCTTCTCATGTTCACCAAAATAGCTCAATAGAATTTTGGGAGAATTCCTCAATGACTGCTCTGGGGTGAGGGTCTCCCAGCATTGTGGCCATGTTCTGTTGTTCAGGAGATTTGGGCTGAGGTATCCAGGATGCATAAAGAGATACCTGCCTTGACAGCTCAGGCTGGAGGATGGAAACAGAAGCTCAGAAATATTCTAGTGACCCTCAGCAAGGGCCTGGGGGAGCTTTGGTATTCTGGTGGAGATTCTGTGAGTGGAGAAGGGGTCAGGTCATCTTCTCAGAGGGGCTCTGAAGGCTGCTCTGAGTTTGACAGCAGATGAGCACCTTGAGAAGAACAGGTGACAGGACATGGTAGAAATGCCCCCATGTGCGGGATTCTCAATGGGGTCCTGGGGATGGTGCTGGACCTTCTGAATTGGGCAGGAAGGGAAAGTTTGTCAATCAGTTCTTTTCAACATTTAGATTATTGAAATCCTTAGGGGATCCTCTAAGCCCCTCACCTGAGGGGTCTGTCCATCATTTGCTGCCTGAACACGGGCAGGTTCCTCTCCCTAGCCAAGTCTCAGGGTCACCACTTTAAAAATGGGGAATATAGCAACATGCCTTAGATTCCTCGTGAGGGAGAGCTGAGATCTCGGATGAATGGTACCAGTCCCTGCTGTGCCTTGTGCATGCTCAATCAACAGAGACACTCAGGATCACCTTTGGTGCTGAGCTCACCCTCAGCCTCAGGCTCACAAAGTGAGGGCAGGTGAAGTAGAAGCCGCACTGAGCACGTTTCAGTTTAACTCGATTGCACACATAGCAGGGCATTGATAGTGAGGTCAGAAATGTGGAGAAAGAACATTTACAGAAATATTCCATGATGGAGAACATCCTTCAAAGTACTGCAGTTTTGGAAGCCAGTGGCATCTCCGAGCTGTTTGGGTTTCATATGGAATGTGAGAGAAAGGCCTGGAGGACTTTCTGGAGGCGGGGGACGTTCTTGCTACTTTGTGCCCTAAAATAGCAGAAGAATGACTGTGTGATCCTGCTTAGGATGGGAGCCATCCCTGAACTTAGCAGATCTTTTAACATGAAATAGAGCTTCCAGGTTTTGTTGGGGAAATGTATTGTACATTTGCACACAATACAACCGGATGTGTGCACCGTTCTTAAAGACAGGAAGGCTGAGTTTCTCTCTCTTCCTTCCTTCCGTTCTTTCTTTCTTTCTTTCTTTCTTTCTTTCTTTCTTTCTTTCTTTCTTTCTTTCTTTCTTTTCTTTCTTCCTTCCTTCCTTCCTTTCTTTCTTTCTTTCTTTCTTTCATTTCCTTCCCTCCCTCCCTCCCTCCCTCCCTCCCTCCCTCCCTCCCTCCCTCCCTCCCTCCCTTCCTCCCTCCCTCACTTCCTTCCTTCCTTCCTTCCTTCCTTCCTGTGGCATCTGCCCCAGCTCACATTCTCAGATTCCATCTTCCCAGGCTGATTTTCTGAGGCGAGCCCATCATTTTTGGGAGTAAACACGCTTTCCCTTGTAGTAGAGGCCAAGACTGTATCTGCCTCCTCTGCCCTTAAAGACAATGTCGTGTTTGAAGAGTCTGCACTGTCTCTTTTGTAATTATTCCCTTTTTAATTTTTAAACTCAATCTAGACAGAGTCTTTCAATCCTTCTGTGGAGATGCCCACAAAATACCCACCATGTTTTATGCTGTCTTGGTTCCTTTCCAGGATTCTATTAGAACACCCGGTCCCATCCTGCCCAGCCCCCACCTCACTTTGTCATTCTGTCCTGATTTCCTGCAGTGAAGCCTTGACCTTAGTCTTGTGATCAATCACACCCTCCGTGGTTCCCTTTTCAACCTGAACCCACATATGACCTGCCCTGTTATAAAACATAAAACCCAGGTGACCATTGGATAAAGGAGCTTTTTAATCCATTTTCTTAGGGTGGACATCACTGTCTTTTTAAAGCTGTTTTAACTGTCTTAATGAAACGTGTTGATAATTTTGATGTGGCCACAGATTTTTCCATAAAGATATCATCAGGTTTTGTTTTTTCTTTCTAATGCCAGGAACAGATTAAACCTTCCATGTCACTATGAAGGTCACATATTAGTCAAACTTCATCAGTGTTTGGGGAATAAATGAATTAATGAGTTTTGGACTTTCACCCTGTTATTTATTCTTTCACTTTCATAAATGCACATCTAATTTAATCAATGAATCAGAAGAAAGTGTGAAACTCAATCAGGATTAACTAGGTGGAACTTCAGAATCTAATCACGTATCACTTTCTGATTGGAAGCTGGTGATTGAGAAGGGGAGGGTGTGGTTAGAAACATCAATAAAAGCTCCTGAGTTTGCACAGGAGAGACCCAAAGCCCTGGTGCCTGGAACTACTGCTTGATTCTCTGAGAGATCCCAGCACCCTGCAAACTGAGTCCAGATCTGGTAAGTCGCCACCTCCTTAGGAACATGCCCATCTGATCTGCAGCCAGCCAGTCAGGGATGGTGACACGCAGCCCAAAGTGGCACAGAGAATTTCCTGTCTGTTTTTTCAATTAAACAGATGTAGGTTTTGATTTTTCCTCTAAATATAGTTTTGACTTCATCCCTCAAATTTTGATTTCTGCTTCATTTTTCTCATTTCAAAATTCTTATTGAAGCAGTTTTTTAAAAAAGATATTAAAAATTTACAGTTGGATGAATTTTTATGTCTTGACATGTGAAGTTACTGGTTTCTGTGCCCTTCAGCTAGAGTTCACACACTTGGTGATATTGTGATTTTCTCGAGTCTTGTTCTGAACATGGGATTTATCTCTGCCCTTAGACTCTGTCCCTAAGTGGGTGATTGTGAGTATGTGGAAGGGATGTGTATTGGATCCTTCATCTGAGACTTAGTGTTTCCATCCGCACCTTCCAAGTGCTCTAGAATACTGCCACACTGCTTTTATAGTTTCTCTTATAATTTTTCAAAATAAAAACAAATGGCATTGATTTTAGGGAGTCACTTTAGTCTTCCCCAAGCATGCTAATTGTGTAAACTGAGAATGCAGGCTGTGTGGGGCCACAGGACAGTCATTCTCATTGTTTTTGGGTGGTAAGTAGCAAAAAAATTTCCCTCAAAAAGGTGGAGCTTAGCTTTCAGGATCCTGAGTGACAGATCCCAGTAATCCTGAGTTTCAGTGGAGCAATGCATAGAAATTAATGGGCCACTGGCCACCTCGTCCCCTCCTTGGTGTTTGGAAGACATTCTTTGTGGTAGTCGCAGGGGCACAGGTACAGATTTGTGGCCACCAAGTGCAGAATGGAATTGGGGGGAATTGAGGGCTTTTCCACCTCCACCAGAGCAATGAGATTAGCAATAGGAGAAGATGAGGTGATCGTATTTGGCCTTAGAGTGATGCCTTTTCTCTGGATCTGAAAAGAGCAGGAGTGAAGAATGGTAAAAGTGATAGATGGTTTGCTGATGGTACAGGCATGTCAGGGTCCCCTGCAACCTGGCCACCCCAGCTGATGTTGCAGGATCCTGCCTGGGTTTGTCATTTATGCCTGTGTCTCCATCGGGCTCCTGTGGCCCAGAGATGTGGTTTTCTACCTGAAAGATGAGGAAAGGGAGCCTTAGAGTTCATGGACTTGATCCAGTCACCTCGGTGATGGTGAAGGACTGAGCCTCGATTGGGACTGCACTGAAGGAACAGAGTCTCCATTCCCAAACCCCAGGTGCTGACTATCCTCAGATGAGCAGAGCAGCCCTGGGTTATGGAGAGCGTCATCTCTCACCCTGAAGTCATCCCCACCTCTCTCCTCTAACTCCTTCTTGTTCTCTCCCAGGTGTCTCCAGGCCCCCTTGGAGATGGTCGTTATGACCGACTGCCTGCTGTCAGAGTCGGACTTGAAGCATCTCTCTTGGTGCCCGAGCATCCGTCAATTAAAGGAGCTGGACCTGAGGGGCGTCACACTGACCCATTTCAGCCCTGAGCCCCTCACAGGTCTGCTGGAGCAAGTTGTGGCCACCCTGCAGACCCTGGACTTAGAGGACTGTGGTATCATGGATTCCCAACTCAGCGCCATCCTGCCTGTCCTGAGCCGCTGCTCCCAGCTCAGCACCTTCAGCTTCTGTGGGAACCTCATCTCCATGGCTGCCCTTGAGAACCTGCTGCGCCACACCGTCGGGCTGAGCAAGCTAAGCCTGGAGCTGTATCCTGCCCCTCTGGAGAGTTATGACACCCAGGGTGCTCTCTGCTGGGGGAGATTTGCTGAACTTGGGGCTGAGCTGATGAAGACACTGAGGGACTTAAGGCAGCCCAAGATCATTGTGTTCTGCACCGTCCCCTGCCCTCGCTGTGGCATCAGGGCCTCCTATGACCTGGAGCCCAGTCACTGCCTCTGTTGAATGCCTGCCATCAGGGTGGATATATTTCAAGCTTTCTTCTGGTCATTTCGCAGCTGAAACCTAGGCCATGAGTGCATGTTAAAGGGAGCACAGACCCATCGTTTCAAATGCCTCCTCAGTGTGAATGGGAAAGGAATGAGGATGCAGGAGGGGCAGGACTGGGGGAAAAGTTGACTTGGAGTGGATGGGCTCTTTAGAGACCTGTGTCCCAGAGAATCAGAAATGGGAATCTGAATTGCTAGAGTGAGAATCGGGGAGGAGAGACACATGAGAGGGTTACCCCTGCACAGATGGTTGTAAAGTAACAGTCAGAAATAAAGGGAAACTGAGTGGAAACTGTCTGGTGTCCTCCATAATTGCTTAACATGGCTTAACAATTAAACAATTTAAACCTAAAAAAGTCCAGTTACTGATCGAGCTAATAAGGCACTGATTTGTCTGTGACTGATGAGGTTCAGCTCCTGGAAATCAAGCCATCAAAATGGAATTTGATCATTTGGATCAATTCCCTCCTTTTCTTTTCTTCTCTCTGTGCATCTATTACCTTCTTGCTATTCTCTGTGCCTATTTAATGGGTTAATACACATGAGAGACGCACACAGGGCCTGAAGCATTCTAAGTGTAAAGTGAGTGTCAACCCCTGAAGTTAAGCACCTTCAGGTGCCCTCATTCTGTCCCAATGCCAAGACCCTGTTCACTCTCAATGGGTGGATTCAGAGCTCTCAGTTCCTGACTGTTACCTGTGCTGGGAAAGCACTTCACTGCCCAAGGCGTGGCCCTGCCCTGGAAGGGGAGCTCCACACTGTATGAGCAGGAGCCTCAGGGCATCATTAACCCATGCCTGTCATGGTGGGTAGCGGCCCTTGCTGAATTAAAGTAGTTGTGGCCAATAAAGACATCCAAATTCCCTTTTAGCAAAATACTGACATTACGTAGGCATATAATACCTATAACATCAATGAAAGACCTTTTCTTAACTCCTCCTTCTTCTCCCTGTGAAGGAAGACTAGTGCATGGTAGTAGGAATCACACATCCTTAGAGGGTGGATAATGATCAAGTGCCTGTGGGTAATTAATGACCGCACCTGTGCTGAGGGACCCTACACAAAGGGCACCTAAGTGTAGAACCCTGCCGAGGACTCAGGGGCTGGTGCTGTTGGGCACGAAACAGCCAAGAGGCTCAGTTTCCCTGTAAAATGAAGATGATGATGCCACCACCCTATGAGACTATCGTAGGACCCAATGAGACGGTGCACGGCCAGGACTTGGAATGGGGCCTGGCATACAGTAAGAGCTCAATACATGCATCTTGTTCTTTTTTTTCCCATCCTAATAGAAGTCCCAGCATTCTTCACCCTTCAATCTCACCTTCTATTCCTGATAACAGGGAGGCAGCAGAAACCCAGGGCAGGCAATGGGACTCAACTTCTACATGCCACCACCACTTAATCATGATTCCCCCAAACAGCAGAGCCTCAGCAGCCAGCAGAGGGTGCGATGGGTGAGGCAGGACTGAGTTCATCTCTAGTGATCATGAGATAAAAATTTCCAACCCATGAGACTCATGTGCCATCTGCTGGTTGCTCAGACCATCTGGTGTAATTTATTGATGCAAACAGGGTGATATTGAGTGACATCTCCAAAAATCTGCTGTTATGTAAATGTTTATAGAGAATAAATATTGTGATTTATATATAACACATTTATACATATTGAATATATATATTGAAATTTTAACTTATAATGGCAATTTGGTATTTTAAAATATGTAGTGCAATATTTTAAAAATGTCTGTGGGCCAGGCACAGTGGCTCACGCCTGCAATCCCAGCACTTTGGGAGGCCAAGATGGGTGGATCACGAGGTCAGGAGATCGAGACCATACTGGCTAACACAACGAAACCCCGTAGCTACTAAAAATGCAATTAATTGGCCGGGTGTGGTGGTGGGCACCTGTAGTCCCAGCTACTCAGGAGGCTGAGGTAGGAGAATGGCGTGAACCCAGGAGGCAGAGTTTGCAGTGAGCCGAGAGTGTGCCACTGCACTCCAGCTTGGGGGACAGAGTGAGACTCCGTCTCAAAAAAAAAAAAAAAAGAAAGAAAGAAAAAAAAAGAAAATGTTTGTGTTGGTCTGGGCAGCACATATACTAAAACTGGAATGATACAGAGAAGATTAGCATGGCCCTTGCACAAGGATGACATGTAAATTCGTGACACGTTCCATATTTTTCAGGAAACAACAGATGCTGGAGAGAATGTTCAGAAATTAGGCATGCTTTGACACTGTTGGTGGGAGTGTAAATTAGTTCAACCTTTGTGGAAGACAGTGTGGCAATTCCTCAAGGATCTAGAACTAGAAATATCATTTGACCCAGCAATCCCATTACTGGGTATATACCCAAAGGATTATAAATCATTCTACTATAAACACACATGTACACATATGTTTACTGTGGCACTGTTCATAATAGCAAAGACTTGGAGCCAAACCAAAAGCTCTTCAGTGATACACTAGATAAAGAAAATATGGCACATATACACCATTCAATACTATGCAGCCATAAAAAATGATGAGTTCAGGTCATTTTCAGGGACATGGATGAAGCTGGAAATCATCATTCTCAGCAAACTAACACAAGAACAGAAAACCAAATACCACATGTTTTCAGTCATAAGTGGGAGTTGAACAATGAGAACACATGGATACAGGGAGGGGAACATCATACACCAGCGCCTGTCAGGCAGTGGGGGTTTTGGGGAGGGATAGCATTAGGATAAATACCTAGCGTAGATGACGGCTTGATAGGTGCAGCAAACCACCATGGCATATGTATCGCTATGTATCGCTATGCACATTCTGCACATGTATCCCAGAACTTAAAGTAGATTTAAAAAATGCTTAATGTGGTTTTGACTCTCAAATAAAATGACACCTTCAAAACTGATTTTGAAGATCAATGAATAAGAAATGCTCTTATTTAAAAATATTTAAATTTATACAATTTTGGAGCTGGAAGGAAGTGCAATTATTTTTAGGGAAATATGATTTATTTTCTTAGAGCAGTTATAAGGTTGCAGTGAAGTTGAGCAGAAAGTAGAGCATTCCCACATACTTCATGATCCCACTCTAGCACGGACTCCTAAAGGATCAACGTCCTGCCCCAGTGTGGTCCATTTGTTCCAATGCATGAACCACACGAACCATCCTTATCACCCAAAGTTCATAATTAACATTAAGGGTTCACATCTGGTGCTGTATATTCTATGAGCTCTGATGAATTGATGATGACAAGTATTCACCCTTATAGCATCATGCAGAGTAGCTTCAGTGCCCTAAAAATCACCTGTTCTCTTTCTATCCATCCCACTGTACCCTGACTCCTGGCCCCCCCAGGCTTTCTACTGTGTCCATAGATTTGCCTTTTCCAGAATGTCATGTGGCTTTTCATGTTGGTTTCTTTCACTTGGTTATGTGCATTTACTTTTTTTTATGTCTTTTAGGACTTAATAATCTACACTGTCAGGATGTGCTACAGTATATTCATCCATTTATCTGCTGAAGAACATGTTGGTCCCTATTAAGTTTTGTCTATTGTGAATGTAGTGGTTAAAAACATCCAGGTTTTAGGTTTTCTCATTTGGGTAAATGCCAAGGAGCGTGGCTGCTGGGCCATGTGCCTAGGTTGTGTTTGATAATGATTTTTTTCCTGGACAATCTCATGTGGTAGACAGAGATTGCTTCTTCAAGGGGAGGGACTGTGTCTCTGTCACCCTGTGGTCCCACAGCAGAGCATGGAGCCTGGCAGGTGGCTGTAAATGCTTATTGATCACATAGTGCTTAGAAATCACTTTATAGCCACTACAATGCAAATGTCGGGCAGTCAACATGAGCTGCCACCAATAATATAAACACGTTGAATATGGATGAAGTCACCCTCCTTTTGCCGGGGTCACTACCTGTGTATCACGGCAGTGCCGTCATCACATGGATGAACTTCATGTGTTTTTTATAGATTTCCCCCCATGTAATACAGGACACAGTCTTTAAACAAAGAGTCACCAGGGTTCCTGATGGCCACTGGCCTGAGTCTGTCCCCTTGGAACTAAGGGCCCTCATAACTGCACTTACCTACCACAGGCGTCCCTGTAAGCACCACTAGAGGGCGAGCATCTTCACCAAACCTGATGGACCCAAGAAGTCTGACCTGAATGTCTCCCTGCTAGGCAGGGGTCCTCAGAGACATCTTCTATCCAGTCCAGATGGAGGGAACTGGAAGAGTCTCCTCAAACCCAGGACCAACAAAGAGATTCCCTCCAAGATCCCAATTAGGGGGCCAGGACAGGGACTGAGAGGGAACAGGGAAGGGAAGGCACCATAGGTCCCAAAACCTGGAACTGATGGAGAAGGTCCCCTCCAGAAACTGTTTGGAGAGAACCAGCTGGGAAGAATCAAAGTCTCTGAGATCTTCCACCTAAGAGCTGGACATCTGAATTCAGGAAGACTTACCTGAGGCCTTCCCATGGCGCAATCGAGAAGAGCTCACGGGGCTCTTGCCAGTGCAGGATGCATTGGTTCTGGAGGCATCAGGAAGAGATCGGAGGTCCCCTTTGAATCCCACTTCTAACACCAATGAGGTCCACTAAAAATTATGGGGTCTATAGATTTAGAAAAAAGGAGCGTAATTTCTTCTAAAGGTTTACAACCTGCTCGCTGGGAAATGGGCCTCCAGGCAGGACCTGAGGCAAGCGTTTGGAGGGAGGGAAGGTGACGCAGGAATCTATGCTGAACCTGTAGGCCGCCAAGTGTGCATATTCAGCAGGTTATTGGAGCAGCTATGAAAATTCACAGGGCGGGGGATGCATGCATGTATGGTGAGCAAATATACATGTCACATACGTCCCAGGTTCACCTGGTGGTTGAGGCTTTACATTTAAATGCATTATAATTAGGTTCTTTGCATCCAGAGGTGAAGTTGGGACATGAAGGTCCCCAATTCCTAACTAAAGGGCCTGGGGAGTCACCTTCTACAAATCACAAAGTCCCCTCAGAGGGGGTTTATTTAACCCTATATAAAGTGCCTTGAGGCTGAGCGCAGTGGTTCACGCCTGTAATCCCAGCGTATAGGTGGGAATTTTTGTGTTTTTAATAGATACAGAGTTTCACCATGCTGCCCAGACTGGTCTCGAACTCCTGACCTGAAATGATCCATGTGCCTCAGTCTCCCAAAGTGCTGGGATTACAGACGTGAGCCACCACACCGGGCCAATTGCTGGACTCTCATGACACACATGGATATGGTATCACAAAGGCAATTTTTTCCATAATCCAATTTATTTATATTATTGGTAGTGAGCTAATGTTGACGTCCCCAAGTTAGCAATTCAGTGGCTATACCCATGACAAACGTTTCCATGCATCACGTGGTCAACAGCATTTGCTCCTGGGTTCAAGAGATTCTCTTGCCTCAGCCTCCTGACTATCTGAGATTACAGGGGCCCGTCACCACCCCAGGCTAATTTTTTGTATTTTTAGTAGAGACGGGTTTTTACCACATTGGCCAGGCTGGTCTCAAATTCCTGACCTCGTGATCTGCCTGCCTCGGCCTGCCAAAGTACTGGGATTACAGGCATGAGCCACCACGCCTGGCCATTAACCATTCTTAAAATATCACATTGCATTCTTTAAAAGTTTTATATCTTTCATATACGTAAATTACAACGCAAATATTTATACTCAACTAGTATTTACATTATAGTAAATTTTCTTTTCTTGCTCTGTCGCCCAGGCTGGAGTGCAGTGGTGCGATCACAGCTCACTGCAACCTTTGCCTCCCGGGTTCAAGCGATTGTCCTGCCTCAGTCTCCTGAATACCTGGGATTACAGGCGAATGCCACCACGCCCAGCAATTTTTTTGTATTTTGAGTAGAGACAGGGTTTCACCATGTTGGCCAGCCTGGTCTCAAAATCCTGACCTGAAGCGATCTGCCCGCCTCAGCCTCCCAAAATGCTGGGATTACAGGTGTGAGACACCAAGCCTGGCCATGACAATAGCCTCAGCCTCCCAAAGTGCTGGGATTACAGACATGAGCCACCGCTCCTGGCTCATAATAGTAAATTTTTAAAAATACCATATAATATAATCCTTGCAACATTAAATTACACCATCTGGTCTGATCTACCAGCAGATGGCACCCGAGACCTATGGATTGGACATTTTACTCTTCTTAGGAATGAATCCAGTCCAGAAATGCCCACCCTGCCCCCTGCTGGCTCCTAGGGCTCTGCTGTTTGGGGGAGTCATGATGAAGTTGTGGCAGAGGGTAGAAGATGAGCCCCATTGCATGCCCTGGGTTCTTGTTGCCTCCCTGTTATCAGGAAAAGGAGGTGAGATTGAAAGATGAAAATTGCTGGGACTTCTGCTGAGAAGAGAAAAAAGAACAAGATATATTCATCTAACTGTGTGCCAGTCCCCATGCCAAGCCCTAAACATGAACCATCTTATTGCATCCTTCCAGGGTCCTATAAGCTGTTGGACATCATCATCCTCATTTTACAGGGACCTGAGGCTCTTGGCTAAGATCCCTGACAGCAATACCAGCCCCTGAATCCTCAGCAGGATCCTTCACTTGGGTGCCCGCTATGCAGGCTTCCTCAGCACAGGGAAGGTCACTCATCACCCACAGGCACTTGATCATTATCCACCCTTTGATGATATGAGATTCCAGAACACCCTGCACTGGTCTCTTCCTTGATAGGGAGAGAGGGGAGGTGTTATGAGAAAATCTCTCATCGATCTGACCTAGCTCCCTAATAAGAAGTAACTTTTTAAATGTCAGATGGAAATATTTAAAAAGTGTTACATACTTGTATAGTTTTAGTATTTTACTTAAAGGGAATGTGGCTGTCTTTACTGGCTACAACCAGTTTAATTCAAGAAGGGCTGCTGGTCATCAGGGGAAGAAGCAAGGGTTGGTGCTGCCCAGAGTCTCCAGCTAATACACAATATGGACATCCCCTTCCAGGGCAGCGGGAAGAGAGTGGCTCCTTGTGCAGTGAAGCTGACGTCCACCAACTAAGGCTTCTGGAACCATGTGGAGACTCACAGGGAGTTGGCAGGGTCTCAGCATCTGGCTAGCAGTGAAAGACCCTGAGAAGAAGGTGCTTTCCAAGTGGATTGGCTCACTGTTCTTGCCCAGTAATGTTCCAGGCCCTTGGTGTCCACCTAGTGTGTATTAACCCACTGAACAGCCACAGAAACTAACAAGGAGTTAACAGACATCTAAAGAAGTGAAGAACTGGAGGAGGCCAAGCCAATCGTGGTGGTCCACGCCTATACTCCCTGCATTTTGGGAGGCCAAGGCAGGAGAATCACAAGCTCAGGAGTTCCAGATCAGCCTGGGCAAGACAGCGAGACCTTGTCACCACTTAAAAAAAACAAGCAAACAGGCGTGGTTGTTCACACGCCTGTAGTCCTAGCTCCTCAGGAGGCTGAGGTGGGAGGATCACTTGAACCCAGGAAATTGAGGCTGCAGTGAGCTATGATTGTGCCACCGCACTCTAGCCTGAGTGACAGGAGACCTTTAAAAAACAAAAACAAAACAAGCCTGACACAGTGGCTCACACCTGTAATCCAGCACTTTGGTAGGCCTACTTGCGTGGATCACCCAAAGTCAGGAGTTTGAGACCAGTCTGACCAACATAGTGAGGAAACCCTGTCGCTACTAAACATACACAAATTAGCTGGGCATGGTGGTGCATGCCTGTAATCCCAGCTACTTGGGAGGCTGAGGCAGGAGAATCATTTAAACCCCAGGTGGAGGTTGCAGTCAGCTGAGATGGCACCATTGCACTCTAAACTCCAACCTGGGCAACAAGAGTGAAACTCTGTCTCAAATAAAAGAATGGGAGGAAACTGATTACAATAACCAAATTTCATTTAAATGCCTTGATTTTCTTGGGCTGCATCTTATTGATTGGACAACTCAGTGCCTTTTGTTTTTTCCATCAATAACTGAAGATTCCTGAGGCTTAAACTGGAAAACAGGTTACTTAATAATAGAGGGCACCAGACAGTTACCACTCAGTTTTCCTTTATTTCTGATTGTTTCTTTACAACCATGCATGCAACAGTAACTCCCTCAACTATTCTCAAGCCTCCACTCTAGACATTCAGATTCCCATTTTCGACTCTGCAGGACACAGGTCCCCAAAGTCCCATCGAATCCATGGCAACACTTCCCCAAGTCCGGCCCCTGCTTGATCACCTTTCCTTTCCCACTTTCAGAGCCCATGTGTGAAACGATGGGTTCTGTGCTCCCTATAGGATGTACCTAAGACCTAGGTTTTAGTTTCCAAGTGTCCAGAAGAAAACGTTTGACATATCCACCCAAATAGGCAGGTATTCAACAGCAGCATTGATCTGCCTCCAGGTCATAAAATGACCTGTTGCCACAGTCAGGGCAGTAGTCAGTACAGAACGAGATCCTCTTGGGGTGCCTTAAGTCCCTCACTCTCTTCATCAGCTCAGCCCTAATTTGAGCAAATCTGCTCCAGCAGAGAGTACCATCAGCATCATAACTCTCCCGCGGGGCAGGATACACCCCCACGCATAAGTTTTTGAGTATGATTGTGTGGCTCAGCAGGTTCTCCAGGGTGGCCATGGAGATGGGATTTCCACAGAAGCTGAAGGTGTTGAGCTCAAAGCAGCGGCTCAGGGCAGGCAGGATGGCGTTGACTTGGGAGTCTATGATGCCACAGTCATCTAAATCCAGGTACTCAAGGGTGGCTGCAACTTTTTCTAGGAGAATTTGGAGAGGCACAAGACTGAAATTGGTCAGTCTGATGCCACTCAGGTCCAGGGTCTTTAGTTGACTGATACTCGGGCACTGGGATAGATGCTTCAAGTCTGATTCCAAAAGCACACAGTTAGTTATTGTGAGGACCTTTAACGAGGTCTTCAGACAGCTGGGGAGAGAGAGCAAGAAGTTAATTCTGGGGAATCCTAGGGGTGAGTGGAGGGTAGTGGGGAATGGCTTCAAGGTAATGGATGGAGACCTTTTTGCCCAAGTCCAGGGTCATTGTGATGGCCTGATGGTCAACACTTAGGATGATGCGTGATGAAGAGCTTTGCCACTGAGGTCAATTCCACTTTAGACACGGCCCAGTAACTCACACCTGTAATCCCAGAACTTTGGGAGGCTGAGACTGGTGGATTCCTTGAGATCAGGAGTTTGAGACCAGCCTGGTGAACATGGCAAAACCTCCTCTCTACTAAAAATCCAAAAATTAGCCAGGTGTGGTGGCGGGAGCCTGCAATTCCAGCTACTTGGGAAGCTGAGGGAGGAGAATCGCTTGAACCCAGGAGGTGTAGGTTGCAGTGAGCAGAGATCATGCCACTACACTCCAGCCTGGGTGACAGAGAGAGACTCTGTATTAAAAAAAAAAAGGAGAAAAAATAATTCCATCTGAGGCTGAGTCATTTCACTATCATTTATAGGAATGGATCAAGTTCACAGAATCCCTAAAGCTCCCTTTCCTCATCTGTCAGGCAGAAAACCACATCCCTGGGCCACAGGAGCCCAGTGGAGATGCAGGCATAAAGGACAAACACAGACAGGATCCTGCAACATCAGCTGGGGTGGGCAGGCTGCAGGCGTCCCTGACAAGCCTGTATCATCAGCAAACCATCTATCACTTTCACCATTCTTTGTGCCTGCTCCCTGACCCTCTATTTCAGAATCATGCATTTCCTAGGTAATTAATTTACCTGAAGCTCAAAAGAAACTTTTACAACAGGGAATTAGAGATGGGATCATTCATGTTCACCAAACTGTGGGGCACAGAGCTGATTTTCTGACATGTGCAGGTTTGCTGAGCATTCCCCTCTTCAGTGCCCACTTCACTTCCCTACTTCACATCATCTTCTTAAAAATTATCTTGTTGGCTGGGCGTGTTAGCTCTCGCGTATAATCCCAGCACTTTGGGAGTCCATGGTAGGTGGATCACCTGAAGTCAGGAGTTGGAGAATAACCTGGCCAACATGGTGAAACCCTGTCTCTACTTAAAATATAAAAATTAGCCATGTGTGGTGGCTTATGCCTGTAATCCCAGGCACTCAGGAGGCTGAGGCAGGAGAATCGCTTGAACCTGGGAGGCAGAAGTTGCTGCGAGCTGAGATGTCACAACTGCACTCCAGCCTGGACAATCAAAGTGAAAATCCATCTCAGAAAAAAAAAGTTATCTTGTTTGTTTTTACTTTTATTTATTCATTTCTGACAGAGGTCTTGGGATGTTACCCAGACTGGTCTTAAACTCCTAGGCTCAAGCTATCCTCTTGCCTCAGACTCCCAAAGTGCTAGGATTACAGGCATGAGCCACCGCCCCTGGCCTATTTTTCATCATCTTAACTTAGACACACGTCCTCAGGAAGAATTCAGAAAGGCACCCTCACTAGATCTGAAACCCCCAGTAGCTAGCTTCCTAGCATGGCAGCCTCTCCATAGCATCTCCCCTAGCTGATCCCTCTGCCTCTATTGGGAGGGTTGCGTGATACGCATTTCAGGACAGGGCCGCCAACAGGACAATGCATGGACATTCTAGTGTCGCCTTCACTGTTACATCCTCTTACGCTGGCTCACAGTAGATGCCCACTAGTGTTTACTGTAACAGGCTCTGCTGTGGTCTGCAGAGAAAGCTCACCACCCTCCCTCACCTGAGCAGCTGGTCCAGGTGGCCTTCGAGGAAAGAAACAGAGTTCATATAAAGCTTTTGGAGGCAGCGCAGCTTGAGGAACTGAGTGGTGAACTGGGTAACAATCTCCTTCTTCTGCTCTGGGGAAACATAGCGAGAGACATCCATGTGGGAGAGAACGAGCTTCTGAAGATTCCTCATGTGGCCCAGGTATGGGGTAAACTGTGTCAGGATGGGCAGTACCCACCTGCAATTCACTTCCACCTCCTGGATACAGTCTAGGTTCACCATTTTCAGGATGCTTCTGATATTGCGGAAGGGCATTCCCAAAATTTTCAGCTTCTTACAGCACAGGTGTAGTAAATCTTTCCTCTGCTTGACCCATAGAAGGAGGTAGGTGAGGTATTCATCCAGAGTCCTGTTCTTGAGCCAAAGTTCTACGAACACAGTCAAGGGCTGCTCTCCTCTTATCCTTGGACAGTCCTGCACTGGTTTTTTGTTCCTCTTGGCATTGAGGAAGCACCCACGGGCCATAGCTTCAGACCAAACCATCCAGAAGTTCTCACAGACATCCTGTAAATCCAGCACTTGAAGTTTCCACCTCCTGTGGGAAAATAGAGGTGAGACTGAGAATTTCAGAACTCATTTCTGAACTTAAACTCCACATCCTGGATAGCAGCTCCTCCCCTCCCTGCTTCTAGTCCCTCTCTCTGACTTTTCTTCACCCTGTTTTCCCCTTGGATCCTGCCCACTTCCACATTTTTTTTTTTTTTGAGACCAAGTCTCCCTCTGTCACCCAGGCTGGAGTGCAGTGGTGTGATGTCACCTCACTGCAACCTCTGCTTCCCGGGTTCAAATGATACTCCTGCCTCAACCTCGCAAGTAGCTGGGATTACAGGAACCCACCACCATGCCCAGCTAATTTTAGTATTTTTAGTAGAGTTGGGGTTTACCATGTTGGACAGTGTGGCCTCCAACTCTTGGCCTCAGCCTCCCAATGTGCTGGGATTACATTGTGAGCCACCGTGCCTGGCCCAGTTCTCACTTTTCATGGTGCCTTTCAGTGCCATTAGAGGAGAGGTTCCTGTTACCTCCATGGACCTTGCGTGGTGAGCAGTGCTTTCCCTGAGGAGCTGGTGAATGGCCAAGTCCTCTCAGCTTCCTCACCACCACCATCCCCCTTGGGCCTCCTCACTTGTCATGACCCAGCTGTTCCTTCGGTTGGACACCTGGGCCCTCCCCACCAGCCCACCTGGCCCACCTCACCTGGGACGAACCCCTTGGATAAGCAGTGCATCAAGCCCATCGAGCACAGCTTGCAAGGCCTCCAGACAAGGCATCTTTATCAGAGGCCTCAGAGGGAGGCGGCGGAAGGGCCAGGCCTGCACCATCAGCTTCAGGGCCTCACAGCGTCTCCTACTGAAGGCCTCCATGAACAGTGGGGGGAAAAGTTCCGTGGGCAGCTCCTCCAGGGTGGACATGGCCAAGGCTTGGTCCCTCAGCAGGCTCCGCCCCGCAAGCTCCAGGAGTCTGGGTGGAGTCCGGATGCTCATCTTCATGAATCTGCAGGGAAAACTTCAAGAGGACAAACCCAGAGAAAAGGCATCACTCTCAGGCCAAGCCCATGCAATCTCATCTTCTCCCAGGGCCAAAGTCACTGCTCTGGCAATGGTGAAAGAGCCCTCAGTTTACTCCAATTCTGCTCTGCACTCAGTGGCCATTAAGCCAGCATTCTGCCTCTGCTGCATCAGCATGAGCGTCTCCGAAGCAGTGAGGAAGCAGGGCCACCACTAGCCCTTCATTTCTATCCAGTGTTCCATCCAGTGACTAGTGAGTGTGGAGGAACCTGAAAGCGAACCCCTCCTATCATTGGGGGAAATTACTAATTACTCAAGGTTCTAAAACAATGGGAATGGGAGTGTCACAAGCCTACATGCCCACATTTTCAGTTCCTACAAATAAGCTTGTTGGGAACATTCATGGGGCATCCCTAGAACAGGTTCTATTTGTTTTCTTTTCATTATTTAAGCTTGCTTTCTCTTTCTCTCTCTTTCTTCTTTCCTTCTTTCCCTCTGTCCCTCCCTTCTTTCTTTCTTTCCTCCTCTCTCTCCCTTCTTTCTTTCTTTCCCCCTCTCTCTCCCTTATTTCTTTCTTGTCTTCTTTCCCTGCCTCCCTTCTCTCATTCTCTCTCTCTTTCTCTCTCTCCCTCTCTCACTCTCTTTCTGACAGGGTCTTGCTCTGTCACCAAGCCTGGAGTGTAGTGGTGGGATCTCAGCTCAGTGCAGCCTTGACATCCCAGCTCAAAGGATTCTTGCTCCTCAGCCTCCCAAGTAGCTGGGACCACAGTTATGCATCACCACACCCAGCTCATCTTTTATTTTTTGAATTTTTGTGAAGACAGTGGATTTCGCTATGTTGTCCAAGCTGGTCTTGAACTCCTAGTCTCAAGCAATCTATCCGTCTTGGCCTTCCAACATACTGGGATTATAGGTGTGAGCCTCCGTCCCAGCCTCATTATTGAAAATTTCAGTGAGAAGCTCTGAAAGCTATGTGACACTGTTATGCATCACTCACAAGACAGATGTTTCCAATGCACACCTCTTACACATATTCAAACTGAACCACTTTGGCTGGGTGCAGTGACTCACACCTGTAATCTGAGCATTTTGTGAGGCCGAGGCAGGTGGATCATCTGAGATCAGGAGTTCAAGACGAGCCTGGCCAACATGGTAAAACCCTGCCTCTAATAAGACAGCAAAAATTAGCCAGGTGCAGTCGTCTGTGCCTGTAGTCCAAGCTACTAGGGAGGCTGAGGTAGGAGGATCGCTTGAACCCAGGAGGCAGAAGTTGCAGTGAGCTGACATTATACCACTCCACTCCAGCCTGGGAAATAGGCTAGATTGAACAGAGAGACAGACAGAGCTACATTTGATTAGAATTCTTAATCTCTACCCAGTTAATCCTGATTGAATTTTTGCCTTCCTTAAATATTAACTGATCGAATTAGATATTGATCCATCAAAATGAAAGATTTAGGGATAGGGTGAAAGTCCAGGACTCATTCACTGATTCCCTTCACAAACATAGAGTTTTACTAATATGTGTGCTTCAAAGTCCTGAGTGTGAGACAGGGAAGGGTTGAATCTCTTCCTGATATTAGACAGAAAGAAAGAAAACTTGAAAGTATCTTTGTTGAGGGATCCTGGGCCACATCAAATTTATCAAAATATTTCAGAGTTAAAACAGTTTTCAAAGACAGAGATGACAGTCCCTAAGAAAACACAATAGAAATCTTCATGTATCCGATGATCACCTGGGACATATAATTTTTTTTGGTGTTGAGGGAGCTGAGTCTCACTTCGTTGCCCAGGCTGGAGTGCAGTGGCACCATCTTGGCTCACTGTTACCTCGGCCTCCAAGTTTCAAGCAATTCTCATGCTTCAGCCTTCCACGTAGCTGGGACTACAGGCATGCACCCCCCACAGCCATGTCTCCATTCCGGTGGAAGAGGATGTGATTGGTTTAAAATTAAGGTCAAAGATCCTTTTTGATTGATTTTGTTTTTGTTTTTTGGACAGGGTCTCTCTCTTTTGCCCAAGCTGGAGTACAGCAGTGGTATGAGCATGGCTCACTGCAGCCTCAATCTTCTGGGCTCAAGTGATTCTCCCACACCAGCCACCCAAATAGCTGGGACTACAGATGCATGTCACCATGCTCGGCTAATTAAAAAAAAAAAGTAGAGGCCAAGCACCAGTGATTCACAGCTGTAATCCCAGCAGTTTGGGATGCCAGGCAGGTGGATCACTTGAGGTCAGGTGTTGAGACCAAACTGGCCAGCATGGTGAAACCCCACCTCTACTACAAATACAAAACTTAGCCAGGCATGGTTTCAGATGTCTGTGACACCAGCTTCTGAGGATGGAGACTGAGGCATGAGTATTGCTTGAACCCGGGAGGTAAAGGTTGCAGTGAGTTGAGATCGTGCCACTGCACTCCAGTCTGAGCAACACAGTGAGACTCCATCCCCACCCTCAAAAAAAAAACATTGTGTAGAGGAGGGTTTTTGTCATGTTGCCCAGGTTGGTCTCAAACCCCTGGGCTGAAATGATCCTCCCACTTTGGCCTCCCAAATTGTTGGGGTTAAAGGCATGAGTCACTGCTCCCTTCAAGAATTTTAAAATGGCATCAACCAAAGCACAATCAACTTTTTTGAAATAAAGACAGAACTGCATTTAGAGGAAAAAATTCAAAGCTTCAAATTGTTCATATGAAAAAAAAAGGGACAGCATATAGCTCTGTGCCATCGTAAGCTGCACTGTCACCATCCCAGACCGACTGACTGTAGGTCAGAAGGGAGTGTCCTTGCAGAAATTAGTGACTTACCAGATCTGGATGTAGTCTAGAAGGTGCTCAGACCTCAGGAAGAACCAAGCAGGAACTCCAGGCTTGAAGACTTTGGGTCTCTCCTGTGGGTCTTTAGAAGCTTTTATTGACCTTTCTAATCACAACTCCCACCCACGCCCCTCCACGTATCCACTGCTACCTTCCAATCAAAAAATGATATCTGATTGCATTTGTGAAGCTCCACCCAGTTAATCCTGATTGCGTTTTTGGCTCTCCCCAGATTACCGGATTGAATCAGATGTCCATTCATATGAAATATCTATATTCACTTCATGAAGCAAGAAATTGACAGTGTTAGGGATAGGGTAGAAGTCAAGAATACATTCATTCAAGGCCAGACGAAGTGGCTCACACCTGTAATCCCAGCACTCTGGGACGCAGAGGCAGGTGGATTATCTGAGGTCAGGAGGTTGAGACAAGCCTGGCCAACATGGTAAAACCCTACCTCTACTAAAATTACAAAAATTAGCCAGTTGCGGTTGTCTGCGCCTATAGTTCAAGCTACTAGGGAGACTGAGGCAGGAGGATCACTTGAACCCAGGAGGTAGAGGTTGCAGTGAGCTGACAATACACCACTGAACTCCAGCCTGGGAAATAGGCTAGATTAAAAAAAAAAAAAAGAAAGAAAAAGAAAAAGGAGGGAGAGAGAGCTAGATTTGATTCGACTTCTACCCAGTTAATCCTGATTGGATTTTTGGCTTTCTTCCAGATTTACTGATGGAATTAGATATTCATCCATCAAAGTGAAAGATTTAGTGATAGGGTGAAAGACCTGGACTCATTCACTGATTCCCTTCATAAACATGGAGTTTTACTAATATGTGTCCTTCATAGTCCTGAATGAGAGATAGGGAAGGGTTGAATCTCTTCCTGATATTAGACAGAAAGAAAAACTTGAAAGTATCTTTGTTGAGGGATCCTCGGCCACATCAAATTTATCAAAATATTTCAGAGTTAAAACAGTTTTCAAAGACGGAGTTGACAGCCCCCAGAACACACAATAGAAATCTTCATGTATCCAATGATCACCTGGGTGGTATAATCTAATTTTTTTTGGAGTGGGTGAAGGTGAGTCTCACTTTGCCACCCAGGCTGGAGTGCAGCGGTGCCATCTCAGCTCCCTGTAACCTCCACCTCTGAGATTCAAGCAATTCTCATGCTTCAGGCTTCCACGTAGCTGGGATTACAGGCATGCACCCCCACACCCATGTCTCCATTCGAGTGGAGAAATTACAGTGAGGACGTGATTGGTTTAAAATTAAGGTCATAGATCCTTTTTGGTTAAGATATTGTTTTTGTTTTTTGGACAGGGTCTCTCTCTTTTGCCCAGGCTAGAGTACAGCAGTGGTGTGAGCATGGCTCACTGCGGCCTCAATCTTCTGGGCTCAAGTGATTCTCCCACACCAGCCACCCAAATAGCTGGGACTACAGATGCATGTCACCATGCTTGGCTAATTAAAAAAAAAAAAAGTAGAGGCCAAGCACCAGTGACTCACAGCTGTAATCCCAGCACTTTGGGAGGCCAGGCAGGTGGATCACTTGAGGTCAGGTGTTCGAGACCAACCTGGCTAGCGTGGTGAAACCCCACCTCTACTAAAAATACAAAACTTAGCCAGGCATGGTTTCAGATGTCTGTGACACCAGCTTCTGAGGATGGAGACTGAGGCATGAGAATTGCTTGAACCCCGGAGTTAAAGGTTGCAGTGAGTTGGGATCGTGCCACTGCACTCCAGTCTGGGCAACACAGTGAGACTCCATCCCCACCCTCAAAAAAAAGAAAGTTGTGTAGAGGAGGGTTTTTGTCATGTTGCCCAGGTTGGTCTCAAACCCCTGGGCTGAAATGATCTTCCCACTTTGGCATCCCAAAGTGTTGGGGTTAAAGGCATGAGTCACTGCTCCCTTCAAGAATTTTGAAATGACATCAACCAAAGCACAATCAACTTTTTTGAAATAAAGAGAGAACTGCATTTAGAGGAAAAAATTCAAGCTTTAAACTGTTCATATAAAAAAAAAGAGAAAGACAGGATACACTTCTCTGTCATCGTAGGCTGCAGTGTCAACATCCCAGACCAGCTGACTGTAGGTCAGATGGGAGTGTCCTTACAGAAATTAGTGACTTACCAGATCTGGATGTAGTCTAGAAGGTGCTCAGACCTCAAGAAGAACCAAGCAGGAACTCCAGGCTTGAAGACTTTGGGTCTCTCCTGTGGGTCTTTAGAAGCTTTTATTGACCTTTCTAATCACAACTCCCACCCACGCACCTCCACGTATCTGCTGCTACCTTCCAATCAAAAAGTGATATCTGATTGCATTTGTGAAGCTCCACCCAGTTAATCCTGATTGGGTTTTTGGCTCTCCCCAGATTAATGGATTGAGTCAGATATCCATTCATATCACATATCTATATTCAGTCTGTGAAGCAAGAAATTGACAGTGTTAGGGATAGGGTAGAAGTCCAGAATACATTCATTCAAGGGTGGGTGAGGTGGCTCATAGCTGTAATTCCAGCACTTCGGAAGGACAAGGTGAGTAGATCACCTGATGTCAGGGGTTCAAGACCAGCCAGGTCAAAAAGGTGAAACCCCGTCTCTACAAAAATACAAAAATTAGCTGGGCATGATGGCAGGTGCCTGAAACCCAGCTACTTGGGAGGCTGAGGCAGGAGAATTGCTTGAACCCAGGCGGCAATGGTTGCAGTGAGCCAGAATTGTGCCACTGCACTCCAGTCTGGGTGACAGAGGGACATTCTGTCAAAAAATAAAAAAATCATTCATTCATGAACTCCACAAACACTGATGGTATTTTACTAATATGTGAACTTCATAGTCTTGAGTGTGAGGCAGGGAAGGGTTTGATCTGTTTACGACATTAGACAGAAAAATAAAATCTGAAAGTAGTGTTGTTAGGAGATCCTTGGCCACATCAAAATATAAAAATGCTTTATACTTTAAAAAGCTTTATAAAAACAGAGGAGTCGTCCCTGGGAAATCAGAATAAAAATCTCAATGTATTGAATGGTCTTTGGGATTTTTTATAACCTAAGGTAGCAGATTACATGCTCGTTCTGGTGGAGGAGAGGTGCCACTGAGGGCGTGAGTGGTCTCAGGGCTTAGGTTAAGGCTTCTTTGGAAGAAATTGAAACCACATCGATAAACTTTATAAATTTAATCAGTGAAGAAGGGAGGGAGAGAAACAAAAATAAACCAAGCTTGCAACACATTCAGCATTCATCAGGAGGTCTTCTTGCTCTCTGACCTGGTTCCTCATGGTTGCTGGCAACCTACTGTTCCAAAATCATATAGACCTTAGATTACAGTTCCCCTTAACTTCCCTGCAGACAACGATTTAAGCATTGCAAAACATTAACTTTTTCATCTGAGATATTCTTTCAGGTTCTGCATGTCAGTGAAACTACTGATGCCAGCTGATCTGAAGGGCCCTGCAATGCACCAACTCACCAAAGAATGCAGTTTCTACATCCTGTTGACTTCTTCCCTCTTACCGCTACCCCAACTTTCCAGCCCCTTGCTATCCAGCATCCACTGGAAACCCTCAGTACTCCTTGGGGAGATGAATTTGAGGATCTCCTCCTAGCTTCTCATTCAGCCACCTTGTGATCATTAAACTCTCTGCTGCAAACCCTGCTGTCTCAGAATATTGCTAAGCTACTGTGCAGCAGGCATAGGAACCTGATGGTCCTGTAATAAAGTCATGTGAAAATTACAAATGGAAGTGAGGGTGGAGCTGGTCAGGGTTGAGCTGGGTTTTTATTGGGAACCTGGGAGTGAACCAAGACTTGCTGAACATGTTGGGGGTTATTGAATTGGTGTAAGAGGAATCTATCTAACATTGCACTGATGCCCTTTTGGTTTTAATCCTTATGACCAAGTATGAGTCTTTCAAAACAATTTGTATAATCCTCCTTATTTTTCCTTTCAAAACCTTCAACTTCCTTTATCTCCCCAAATAATCTCACATCTATTCCCATTTCTTTGCTTACTTCATAATAAACTTTTTTTTTTACAGAGTCTTCTTCTCTGTTAAGTAGACCACATATGTTGTTGCCACAGAAGATGAGTAACCTGGCTCTATGGACAGAAACGGTCAAAAGGATCCCATTCCTCAACAGCTGGGGGTGATGTATAGGTCATGGTTATTCTTTGTCATATCTGCACCTGCATATTGCCAGTGAAAACTTGCAGGTCACATTGGGCAGGCTTCCAAATTCACCACCTGTGGAAGGTCTTTTGCTTGGCTTACATCCTGTCCCTGAGTAAAGAGTCTGATCGTGAGTTCATGAGTGCCTCAAACTCTTCAAGTATTGATGAAGGCTTCCACCCACTGACAGTGAGAAGGCACTGATTTGATGCTGATCATGAAGTTTTGCTGGTTGTCTTGCAAGTAATATGTTTTATTCTTTTATCTTGTCATCTAAAGCCAATGATTGTAACCTCTGTATTGTCCCTTCCAATGGAAAAAACAAAAACAAAAACTCAACTCTATTTGAGCCTTGTCAGGTCAATAAAACAAAAGAAAATTTAAAAAAATAATTGATAGGAGGAGTCCCATTCCCAGCCTGGGCAATAGAATGAGACTCCATCTCAAAAGAAAAAAAAAAAAAAAGGCCGGGCACGGTGGTGGCTCACACCTGTTATCCCAGCACTTCAGGCCAAGGCAGGTAGATCACGATGCCAAAAAATTGAGACCATCCTAGCCAACATGGTGAAACCCTGTCTCTGCTAAAAATACAAAATTAGCTGAGCATGGTGGCGCCCACCCATAGTCCTAGCTACTCGAGAGGCTGAGGCAGGAGAGTCGCTTGAACTCAGGAGGAGGAGGTTGCAGTCAGCCAAGATTTCACCACTGCACTCCAACTTGGTGACAGAGCGAGACTCCGTCTCAAAACAAACAAACAAACAAGGAAACAAACACAAATGAGCAAACAAACAAAGGAAAAAGCTGGAAAAATAAATTCTGAAAGAATTTCCATCTCTATGAATTCATCTTCAGAAGTGATAGCATTTCCTGCTTGGCATTTTTCGCCGCATTTTTGGCATAAGATCTAGCAACAAAAAAGTATGAACCCAGGTTTGTGTAATGGAATATCTTAAACATCAATAGGAGGAGTCAATAGTTCTGATGCCACACACACATGTATGGTCTTCTCCATCATCAGAAAATGGCAACAAAGTGGTAGAGTTATGCAGAGTGTAGCATTTGAAATGGAGATTTGAAGGTGACAAGGAAAGGATTTTGTAAGACATTAGTGTACAAGTTGAGCAATGTTGGTTCCTGTCACAGTATTTTTATTTATTTATTTATTTATTTTATTCATTTATTTTTTGAGATGGAGTCTCGCTGTGTCACCAGGCTGGAATGCAGTGGCACAATCTCAGCTCATTTCAACCTCTGCCTCCCCGGTTCAAGCAATTTTCCTGCCTTAGCCTCCTAAATAGCCGGGACTACAGGTGCATGCCACTACACCTGGCTAATTTTTTGTATTTTTAGTAAAGACGGGGTTTCACCATGTTAACTAGGATGGTCTCAATCTCCTGACTTCGTGGTCTGCCTGCCTCGGCCTCCCAAAGTGCTGGGATTACAGGCCTCAGCCACCATGCCCGGTCGGTTCACAAGAAAATTTAAGAGGTATTCAATTGCATATGAAACTTGTAGGCAAAGTTTATTTCTTTTTTCTTTAAAGCATTAATTTATTTATTTATAATGTATTTATTTATTAATTTTTTTTTTGAGATGGAGTTTCATTCTTGTTTTCCAGGCTGGAGTGCAATGGTGCGATCTCAGCTCACTGCAACCTCTGCCTCCCAGTTCAAGTGATTCTCCTGCCTCAGTCTCCCAGTTAGCTGGAATTACAGGCACAGGCCACCACACACAGCTAGTTTTTGTATTTTTAGTAGAGAGAGAGTTTCACCATGTTGCCCAGGCTGGTCTGGAACTCCTGACCACAGGTGATGTACCCACCTCCGCCTCTGAAAGTGCTGAGATTACAGGTGTGAACCACCGTGCCCGGCCTACACTCATCACTTTTAATACTTTCTACATCACATGAGGAAGAAGAGCAGAAACAGTTGAGTACTTCATGAAGGTCAAGGTTGGTATGAGTTTGGGTTCTAATATGATCAATTTCTGCTTCTAGGGAACCAAGCAGTTCAGGTTAAGGAAGGTCAGGAAACTCTAGGGTTTTCTCTCCCTCCAAAGAAAGCTTTACGCATCACCTTAACAGAGAAAGCAAATCTCATCCCCATGTTGTCACTTAATAAAAAGCCATACTTTCCTAAAAATGGTCCAAATGTCATTTGGACTGCTTCTAACACAGGAATTTTCTGAGCTTCATGTGAAGCTTTCAGTGAATTTCATGTGAATTCACTCCTGGTCCAATGAAGCCATTTCCTGGCATGGCCAAAGATCAGGAACGGATTCCTCTGGATCTGTCCATTAGGAATGAGCAGGGTCTCAGTATCTGGGGAGCAGTGAGGGCCCCTGAGAAGAGGGTAGGTTTCAGTGGCTCATCATCACTGCCCACACAGAATGTTCCAGGCCCCAAGTGTGCATCCTTTGTGAATGAACCCAGTGAACAGGCATGGGAGAAATTAAGGAAGAAACAGATGACTGAAAGAAAGCAAAAAATGAGTGAGAATTAATCAAAATGATCACATTTCAGTTTTGATGCCTTGATTTGCTGCAGCTGAACCTCAATCACAGATGACGTAGTACCTCTCATCAGTAACTAGAGATTTCTGATATATAAATGGCTAAAACTGGTTGATCAATCGTGGAAGACACCAGAAAGTTTCCATTCAGGTTCCATTTATTTTTGACATTTTTAAATAACCATCCTTGCGAGGGTAACTCCTGCATCATTCTAGAACTTCAGGTTCCATTTCTGAGTCTAGGAAACAGGTCCCTGAAGGCTTTATTGATGCCAAGTCAGCATTTTCACCCAGTCCTGCCCCCAGCTGAGTCACCTTTGTTTTTCCACTCACAGTCAGCATGTGCCTGAAACACATGGCTGTGTGCTTCCTTTAAGATGCACCTGACCGGGCCCAGCTGCTCATGCCTGTAAACCCAGCACTGTGGAAGGCCAAGGTAGTCAGATCACTTGAGGTCAGGAGTTTGAGGCCAGCCTCCTCCAACATCGTGAAACCCTGTCTCTACTAAAAATACAAAAATTACACTTTGGGAGGCCGAGGCGGGTGGATCACGAGGTCAGGAGATCGAGACCATCCTGGCTAACTTGGTGAAACCCTGTCTCTACTAAAAATACAAAAATTACACTTTGGGAGGCCGAGGCGGGTGGATCACGAGGTCAGGAGATCGAGACCATCCTGGCTAACTTGGTGAAACCCTGACTCTACTAAAAATACCAAAAATTAGCTGGGTGTGGTGGTGGGCACCTGTAGTCCCAGCTACTCTGGAGGCTGGCGCAGGAGAATGGCGTGAACCCTGGAGGCGGAGGTTGCAGTGAGCCGAAATCGTGCCAGTGCACTCTAGCCTGGGTGACAGAGCGAGATTCTGTCTCAAAAAGAAAAGAAAAAAAAATACAAAATTAGCTGGGTGTGGTGGTGCATGCCAGTAACACCAGCTACTAGGGAGGCTGAGGCAGGAGAATCACTTGAACCTGGGAGGTGGAAGTTGCAGTGAGCTGAGATTGTGCCACTGCACTTCAGCCTGCGGGACAGAGCGAGACTCCATCAAAAAAAATAAAGCACCTGTGTCCTAGATTTTAGTGCCCAAGGGTCCAGAAGAAAGCGTATCCATCCCACTAACCAGGCCTTCCCTAAGAGCAAAGATGGAGGTCCACTTTCTCAGATGGCCATGAGCCACAGGAAGGGCAGGGGACGGGACCAAAAAAGATCCTCTTGGGCTGCCTGACTTCCCTGAGTGTACACATCAGCTCAGCCCGAATTGGGGCAAGGATCTCCCACTTGGCATGACCCCTGTTGTCAAGACTCTCCAGACGGGAAGGATACAACTCCAGGCCTAACTTGCTCAGCCCGCCTGTGTGACGCAGCAGGTCTTTCGGAGCATTCATGGAGGTCTCATTTCCATGAAAGTAGAAGGTGGTGAGCTGGGAGCAGTGCGTCAGGGCAGGCAGGAGGAGCCCGAGTTGGGAGTCCTGGATCTGACAGTCCTTTAACGTGAGGGTCTCGAGAGTAGCAGCAACTTTCTCTAGCAGAGCTCCAAGGGGCTCAAGATTGGTGGTCCCCATTAGGATATGAATCAGATGCAGCTCCTTTAGCTGACTGAGGCTTGGTTACTAAGACAGACACTCCATGTCCCGATCAGCTAGGTAAGCATGACAGAATATAAAGGCCCCCAAGAGGTTCTTGAGGCACCTGGGGAGAGCAAGAAATTAGTTATGGGCAATGGTGCCAGTTAGAGGAGGGGAGTGGGAAATCATCTCAATGGTAAACTTGAAGTGGGCATTGAGTAATTCTGCACCTTACTACCACACAGCTGTTATAGTAACTGCAATGGGGAAGCCTGTTTCACCCAAACACAAGTTTGTTCCCATCATCAGATGATGGTCTGTGTGCAAGGTGCTGCCTGATGAAGATTCAGATCATTCAGGGGCAGCTCCATTTTAGGCTCAGTCCTTTCAGCCTTGCTTGTGTGATTGGTTCAAGGCCACAAAATCTTTAAAGCCTCTTTACTGCATCTTTCAGCAGACAACCTCATCTCTGGGCCAGAGGAGCCCAGTGGGAGATGTGCACAAAGAACTCAACTGAGCAAGGTCTAGGGACATCAGCTAGGGCCACCTGTCTGCAAAGGTTCCCTGATGTGCCCGCGTCTGCAAACCACCTATCACTTTATACCACTCTCCGGCCTACTCCCTCACCTCTGTCCAAGAAGCACGCTTTTCTCATGTCAACTACTTTTCCTGGGGTTCAAAAGAACCTTTTACAGACAAAGAATTAGAGACAGGATCATTGGTGTTTACTAAGCTGTGAGGACGGAGCTTCTACTGTGAAACACGTAGGTTTGATGCACTTTCCCTTCTTTCATACTCTCCTCTATATGAAGAGTAAGTTTCATCATATTAACTTCAAACGCACTTCCTAAAAAGGAATTCACAAATGCACCCTCCCTAGATCTGAACCCCTGACTAACTAGCTCCCTGCCTGTCTCTCTCTGTAGCATCTGCCCCGGGCCATCCCTCTGCCCTTATTTGAGCGGGCTTGTGATACCCACTTCAGGATATAGAGCACTGAACAGCATAATGAGTTGACATTCTAGCGTCCCATTCCCTGTGACATCACCAGTGGCTGGCACACAGTAGATGCCCACTAGCGTTTACTGTGAAAAAGAACAAAAGTCTGTGGTATGGTCTGCAGAGAAAGCTCACCATCCTTTCTTACCTGAGCAGGTGCTCCAGGTCTTTGATATTATTGACCTTTCTTATATAAAGCATCTGAGGGTAGGACAGGCAGAGGAATGGACAGTCCAAGTCAGGAACGAACTGCTGTTGGCCGCTTACATATAATTCATCGTCATAACCGAAGGCTAAAAAGAGTTTGCGAAGATTGCTCATCTGGCCGAGGTAAGGGGCAAACTTTCCTGTTTTATTCAGAGAGCACTTTCTCCTAACTTCCAACTCCTGGATACTGTCTGGGTATACCCTTTTCAATAAATTTCTGAAACTTGAAGTGGGCATTGAGTAATTCTGCACCTTATTACAGCACAGGTGCACTAGGCCTCTTCTGTAGTGGATCCACCCACAGAGGTAGCTCAGGCATTCATCCAGTGTACTTTTCTTTAGGCAGAGGTCTATGAACACCTTCAAGGGCTGGCGCTCTCCCATCCTTGGACAGTCCTCCACTGTCTGCCTTTTACTCATGGCCTCTGGGGAGCAGGAGAGGGCCCTGGCTCCAGACCATATGGTCCAGAAATTCCCATTAACATCCCGCAAATCCAGCACTTGAAGTTTCCACCTCCTGTGAGTAACATAGGGGAAAAGCTCGGAATGTAGGCAAGGATCCACCCCTGACCTGAACTTTCACTCCACATCCAGGACATCAATCAGCTGCTCCTGTCCTCAGTGCTCCTCCTTCTGTCTCTTCTCCATCCCGCTCCCCCTTGGGTTCTGCCTGGTTCTCACTTCTAGAACCTTTACATTCCACTGGGAGAAAGCAGGTTCCTGTTTCCTCAGTGGACCCTGTATGGTGAGCAGTCCTTTCCCAGAGGATCTGGGCAATGGTCAAGGCCTCTCATGGGCACCATCAGAAGCCTCTGAGCCACCCTAGCTCCCCAACCCCACCACTCCTCCTGAGCCAGTTGTCCCTTCCCTGGATGCCTGGACCCTTCCCACCAGGCCACCTGAATCACTTCACCTGAGGCAAACCTTCTGGGCCAGCAGTGTATCAAGTCCCTTCAGCACAGCTTGCAAGGTCTCCAGATGAGGTGTCTTCATCAGGGATCCCAGAGGGAGGTGGAGGAAGGACCAGGCCTGCACCATCAGCTTCAGGGCCTCACAGCGTCTCCTGCTGACGGCCTCCATGAACATCAGAGGGAAGACCTCCCTGGGCAGCTCGTCCACGGTGAAGATGGTCAAGAACTGGTTCCTCAGCAGGCTCTGCCCTGCCAGCTCCAGGAGTCTGGATGGGGACTGGAGACTCATTCTGACAAATCTGCAAGGAAAAACTCTAGAGGACAATCCAGTGAAAAGGCAAGTTTCTCAGGCCTATCCCCTGCAACCCCCGCTTCTCCTAGGGCCAAAGTCATTTCTCTAGCATGTGTGAAAGAGCCCTCAGTTTACTCCAATTCCATTCTGCAATAAGTGGCCACAGAGGCATAGTTCTGCCCTTCTGGTACCAAGAAGAGTGTGTCCCAACCTCCAAAGAGCAGGCAAGATCCCTCCTATAGGGTCCATGAATTATTAGCCACTGCACCACTACACTGATAGCACTGGGAAGTGTTAGCAAGGATCTTTGAAGCTCAGATCTCCACTTTTTTGAGAAAACAAAATGTCTTCTTGGCCAGGCACGGTGGCTCATGCCTGTAATCCCAGCACTTTGGGAGCCCAAAGTGGGCGGATCATGAGGTCGGGAGTTCGAGACCAGCCCCGCCAACATGGTGAAATACCATCTCTACTGATACAAAATATTAGCCGGGTGTGGTGGTCCCTGCCTGTAATCCCAGCTACTTGGGAAGCTGAGGCAGGAGAATCTCTCAACCCGAGGGCCGGAGTTTGCAGTGAGCCAAAATCTAGCCACTGCACTCCAGCCTGGGTGGCAGAGTGAGACTCTGTCTCAAAAAAAAAAAAAAAAAAATGTAAAGGGAAGCCAAGCATGGCGGCTTACAGCTGTAATCCCAACACTTTGGGAAGCCAAGGCAGAACAATCACTTGAGCCCAGGAGTTCCAGACCAGCTAGGGCAACATAGTGATAGCCCATGTCTACTAGACTCTACTAGAATATTAAATAATTATCTGAGCATTGTGGCACATGCCTATAGTCTCAGCTACTCTGCAGACAGAGGTGGGAGGATGGCTTGAGCCTGGGAAGCAGAGGTTTCAGTTATCTGAGATTGTGCCACCACACTCCAGCCTGGCCAACAGAGAAAGACCCTGTCTCAACTAATAATAATAATAATAATAATAACAACACACATTGGGATTGAGTCTAGGGGAAGAAATGGATCCTGCATTCAAAACAAAGACTCTACTCTTGAAAATAGTGTATGGGGCCAGACATGGTGGCTCATGCCTGTAATCCCAAGACTTTAGGAGACAAGGTGGGGGGTTTGCTTGAGTCCAGGTGTTCCAGACCAGCCTGGCTAACAAAGCCAGACCCCATCATTATAAAAAAATTTAATAGAGCATGGTGGAAGGAATATCTTTATAATTTTAGTAAAAAACAAAGCCTATCTTTCAAAATCACAATAGCATTCTTGGGTGGGGTGACTCTTGCCTGTAATCCCAGCACTTTGGGAGGCTAAGGGCTGGCAGATCACATGGAGTCCAGGGGTTCCAGACCAGCCTGGGCAATATGGTACAACCCCATCTCTACTAAAAATACAATTAGCCAGGCCTCATGGTGTGGGTCTGTAGTCCCAGCTACTGGGAAGGCTGAGGTGAGAAGATCCCTTGAATACAGGAGACAGAGGTTGCACTGAGGCAATTATCACACCACTGCAGTACAGCTGGGTGACAGAATGAGACTTTGTCTCAAGAAATTAAAATCATAATAACATACTCTATAAACTGCAAATTAAGGGCACACAATCTACAAATTTTAAATGTCAAGGAATGAGACATTAATTAATTGGATTCTTTTTTTTTTTTTTTAATTGAGACGGAGTCTATTGCCCAGGCTGGAGTGCAATGGCGTGATCTCGGCTCACTGCAACCTCCACCTCCTGGGCTGAAGCAATTCACCTGCCTCAGCCTCCTCAGTAGCTTGGATTACAGGCATGTGCCACCATGCCCAGTTAATTTTTGTATTTTTAGTAGAGAAGGCGTTTCACTGTGTTGGTCAGCCTGGTCTCAAATTCCTGACCTCAGGTGATGCACCCACCTTGGTCTCCCAAAGTGCTGGGATTACAGGCATGAGCCACTGTCCCTGGCCCAGTTGGATTCTTTTTTAATTCTTTGGTTAAGAATTTTGGAATCACATAAAACAAAGCACAAATAAAATTTTTTTTCCTTTTTAAGGCAGAATCTTGCTGGGTCACCCAGGTGTGCCCGGCTAACCAAAAGTTTTACTACTGAATTTTTTTTTTTTTTTTTTTGAGATAGAGTCCCCCGGCCGGGCGCGGTGGCTCACGCCTGTAATCCCAGCACTTTGGGAGGCAGAGGCGGGTGGATCATGAGGTCAGGAGATTGAGACCATCCTGGCTAACACAGTGAAACCCCGCCTCTACTAAAAATACAAAAAATTAGCCGGGCGTGGTGGCGGGCGCCTGTAGTCCCAGCTACTCGGGAGTCTGAGGCAGGAGAATGGCATGAACCTGGGAGGCGGAGCTTGCAGTGAGCCGAGATCGCGCCACTGCACTCCAGCCTGGGCGGCAGAGCGAGACTCCGTCTCAAAAAAAAAAAAAAAAAAAAAAAAAAAAAAGAGATAAAGTCTCCCTCTGTCACCAGGCTGGAGTGCAGTGGCACCATCTCTGCTCACTGCAACCTCTGCCTCCCGGGTTCAAGCGATTCTCCTGCCTCAGCCGTCCAAGTAGCTGTAACTACTGGTTTACGCCACCATGCCGGGCTAATTTTTGTATTTTTAGTAGAGACGGGGTTTCACCATGTTGGCCAGGCTGGCCTCGAACTCCTTACCTCAAGTGATCCTCCCACCTTGGCCTTCCAAAGTGCTGGGATTACAGGTGTAAGCCACCGTGCCTGGCCTCAAACTGAACATTCTCAAAGTTCTACTGTTCAAAGTTTAGCTGCTTTCACTAAGCAAATCAATTGCTGGCTATGTAAACATTTTTTTTTAATCTTTGTTTTTGTTTTTCTTTTTCGAGACAGGGTCTTGTTTTGCAACCCAGGCTGGAGTGAAGTGGCACGATCACGGCTTATTGCAGCCTTGACCTGCCAGTCTCAACCAATCCTCCAAATCAGTCTCCTAAATAGCTAGGATTACAGGCGTGTGCCACCACACCTGGCTAGGTTTTGTGTTTTTTTATTTTTTTGTAGAGACAGGGTTTCGCCATGCTGCCCTGGCTGGTCACTAACTCCTGGCCTCTGGGCTTAAGCAATCTGCCTGACTCGGCCTCCAAAAGTTCTGGGATAACACGTGTGAGCCACCAAGCAGGGCCTGGAAATTTATTTCTGTGCATAGAAAACCTTAGTGCAACTGGGTTGATCTAGGCAGTGTTCCAGACTCCCTCTGTAATCAGACTCTTTGGTTTGACACACATTATGGAGATTGGAAGCCAATGTGTAAGGGAAATAGATATAAAATTAGAACATGACCACTACTTAGGAGGCTGCAGCAGAAGGATCACTTGAGTCCAGGAGTTCAAGGCTGCTATGAGCTATGATTATGCCACTGAACTCTAGCCTGGGCAACAGAGTGAAGAAGGCCTTATCTCAAAAAACAAAACAAAACAAAGCAAAACAAAAACCAACAAACAAAACAACAGTCAGAGGTTGTAGTTCATGCCTGTAATCCCAGCACTTCGGGAGGCTGAAGAGGGCAGATCACTTGAGATCAGGAGTTCAAGACCAGCCTGGTCAACATGGTGAAACCCCATCTCTACTAAAAGTATAAGAAAAATTAGCTGGGTGTAGTGGCAGGCCCCTGTAATCCCAGCTACTTGGGAGGCTGAGCCAGGAAAATCGCTTGAACCCAGGAGGTAGAGGTTGCAGTGAGCCGAGATGGCAACACTACACTCCAGCCTGGGCAACAGAGTGAGACTCTGTCTAAATCAAAGCAAAACAAAACAAAACAAAACAACAAAACAAAACAAAACAATACATGAGCATGATCATGTTACCCTCTACTACGTAATCAACGTCTTACTAAAACCAGACATTGGTGGCCGGGCGCAGTGGCTCACATCTGTTATCCCAGCATTTTGGGAGGCCGAAGCAGGCAGATCACCTGAGGTCAGGAGTTCAAGACCAGCCTGGCCAACGTGGTGAAACCCCGTCTCTACAAAAAATACAAAAAAATCAGCTGGGCATTATGGCGAGTGCCTGTTATTCTAGCTACTTGGGAGGCTGAGGCAGGAGAATCGCTGGAACCTGGGAGACAGAAGTTGCAGTGAGCTGAGATCGTGCCATTGCACTCCAGCCAGGGTAACATAACAAGACTCCGTCTCAATAAAAAATCCAAAAAACAAAAAACTAAAAAACTAGACATTGGTTTAATGGAAACATGAGAGGCAAAGGGATTGTCTCTACAGTTCTACTATATGAAATAAATAATAGCTTCTTTTGCTTGTTTGTGTTGTTTTTGTTTTTTTGAGACAGAGTCTCACACTGTTGCCCAGGCTGGAGAGCAATGGCATGATCTTGGCTCACTGGAACCTCTGCCTCCGGGGTTCAAGCAGTTCTCCTGCCTCAGCCTCCAAGTAGCTAGGATTACAGGTGCTCTCCACTACACCTGGCTAATTTTTTGTATTTTTAGTAGAGACGAGGTTTTGCCATGTTGGCCAGGCTGGTCTGAAACTCCTGAGCCCTAGTGATCCATTCACCTTGGCCACCCAAAGTGTTGGGATTGCAGGCGTGAGCCACTGCACCCGGCCAATAGTTTGGTTTATTAGATGCATCAATAATCAGGGCATTTTGTAGAGGAACCTACTTATCCTTTAATGGAGATAGCATGCAATGGCTACTTCATCTAATTCATTAAAATACTTTTTCTTCCTACATTTATTTATTTATGTATTTATTTTATTTTATTTTTTTTGAGATGGAGTTTCACTCTTGTTGCCCAGGCTGGAGTGCATTGGTGTGATCTCAGCTCACCACGACCTCTGCCTCCCTGGTTCAAGCGATTCTCCTGCCTCAGCCTCCCTAGTAGCAGGGATTACAGGCATGTGCCACCACGCCTGGCTAATTTTGTATTTTTAGTAGAGACGGGGTTTCTCCATGTTGGTCAGGCTGGTCTTGAACTCCCAACCTCAGGTGATCCACCCACCTCGACCTCCCAAAGTGCTGGGATTACAGGTGTGAGCCACTGTGCCCAGCCTTATTTATTTATTTATTTATTTATTTATTCATTTATTTATAAGACAGGTTCTCACTCTGTCACCCAGGCTGGAGTGCAGTGGCAGATCTCAGCTCACTGCAACCTCTGCCTCCTGGGCTCAAGTGATCCTTCCACCTCAGCCCCCCAAGTCACTGAGAGTACAGGTGCATGCCACCATGCCCAGCTAATTTTTGTATTTTTTGTAGAGATGAGGTTTTGCCACATTGCCCAGGCTGGTCTTGAACTCCTGGACTCAACAATCTGCCCACTTTGGCTTTCCAAATGCTGGGATTACTGGTGTTAACCACCATGCTTGCTCCTCTATCCCAATTTAAACCACAATCACACAATCTGGTGTCAATGGAAATTAAGGCTGTTGAGGGAGAAATAATTTGATACAAGTTTATTGGAAGCTGAATGTGAGAATTGACCCAGGAACATACAGCAACAAAGTGGGTGTGTTCCAAAGTCTATTATAAGTTGGAATGCTTTCATGAGAGAGTGTAGAAAGCAGTGGGACTCCTCATAGCTGAGTTGTCCTTCTTCAATGATGGGTACAACACAGAGGTTACAATCATTGACCAAGGTTGACAATGAACAGGCCAAAATGCTTGAAGTGCAAGACAGTCAAACTTCATGATCAAAATCAAATCAGCGTCCTTCTCAATGTCAGAAGGTGAAGCCTTTGTCAGTACTTGAAGAGTTTGAGAAGCTCATGATCAGATGATTTACTCAGGGACAGGATGTAAGCCATGAATCCTAAGTCCTTCCCCAGATGGTTGGTTTGGAAGCCCGCCAACTGTGATTTGCAGGGTTTTGCTTTTGTTTTTGTTTTTTTTGAGATGGAATCTCACTCTGTCACCCAGGGTGGAGTGCAATGGTGCAGTCTTGGCTCACTGCAATGTCTGCCTCCCTTGTTCAAGCAATTCTCCTGCCTCAGCCTCCCAAGCAGCTGGGATTACAGGCATGCCCCAACACACCTGGCTAATTTATATATATGTATATATTTTTTAGTAGAGATGGGGTTTCACCATGTTGGCCAGGCTGGTCTCGATCTCCTGACTTCGTGATCCACCCGCCTGGGCCTCCCAAAGTGCTGGGATTACAGGCATGAGCTACCGCACCTGGCCCATTTTGATAATTTTGATGGGGCCAAAGATTTCCCCAACATTAATCTTTTTAGGTTTTGTTTTTCTCTCTAATGTCAGGAACAGAGTGAGAGTTCCCTGTCTCACACTCGGGACAAAGAAGGTCACATACTGGTAAATTCCATCAGTGTTTGTGAGGGTGGAAGTCAAGAATTCAATCATTAATGCCCTCCACAAGCAGAGATGGAGTGGTAGTAATATGTGACCTTCCTAGTCCTGAGTGGAAGACAGGGAAGGGTTCAACCTATTCCTGAGATTAGACAGAAAAGCAAAACCGGAAAATATTATGGTTGGGAGTTCTTTGGTGACATCAAAATCATCAAAATGAGTTCTTGACTTCCACCCTAATTACAGTGCTTTCAGTTTCATGATTGGATATCTGATTCAATCCATTATTCTGCAGAAAGCCAAAACTTCAATCAGGCTTAACTGGGTGGAATTCGGAAATCCAATCAGGCATCACTTTCTGATAGGAATCTGGAAGTTGATAAAGGAGGTGGGATTAGGAAAGTCCAAGAAAGTTGCTGGGAGCCGTGGCTCACGCTTGTAATCCCAGCGCTTTGGGAGGCTGAGGAGGAGGGTGGGTCATGAGGTCAGGAGTTCCCAAGACCAGCCTGGCCAATATGGTGAAACACCATCTCTGTTAAAAATACAAAATTAGCTAGGTGTGGTGGCGCATGCCTGTAATTCCGGCTACTTTGGAGGCTGAGACAGGAGAATCACTTAAATCCAGGAGGTGGAGGTTGCGGTGAGCCGAGATCACGCCATTTTACTCCAAACTGGGCAACAAGAGCGAAACTCCATCTCAAAAAAACAGAAAGGTCCAAGAAAGCTTGTGAACATCCACAGAAGAGACCCCAAGCTGTGGTACCTGGAGTTATTGCTTGATTCTCCAAGAGGTCCGAGCAGACTGCAAAGTGAGTCCAGATCTGGTAAGTCAGGGACCTTCACAAGGGCACTCCTATGACCCACAGTCAGCCAGTAGAGATGGCGACATGAAGGCCAAGGTGGCACAGAGAATTTTCCTGCATGTTTTTCAGATGAACAGATGTAGGCTTTGATTTTTTTCTCTAATGCAGTTTTATCTCTTCACTCCGAATATTTTATTTGTGTTTAGTTTATGTCATTTCAAATGTTTTTTTTTTTTTCTGAGATGGAGTCTTGCTCTGTCAACCAGGCTGGAGTGCAATGATGAGGTCTTGGCTCACTGCAACCTCCGCCTCCTAGGTTCAAGCAATTCTCCTGCCTCAGCCTCCTGAGTAGCTGGGATTACAGGTGCCCACCACCATGCCCGGCTAATTTTTCTATTTTTAGTAGAGACGGTTTCACCATGTTGGCCAGGCTGGTCTCGAACACCTGACCTCGTGATCTGCCCACCTAGGCCTCTCAAAGTGCTGGGATTATAGGTGTGAGCCACCATGCCCAGCTTCAGAGTTCCGAATCAAGCAGTTGAAAAATAATGCAATTGACTGAAGTCTTTTTTTTTTTTTTTCTTTGAGACATTGTCTTCCTGCGTCATTCTTGGTGGAATGCAGTATTGTGATCTCAACTCACTGCAACCTCTGCCTTCTGGGCTCAAGCCATCCTCCCTACTCAGAAGTTCTAGCCTTCTGAATAGCTGGAATTCAGGCATGCACCAGTATAACCGGCTAATTTTTTTGTTTTTGTTTTTTTCTTTTTTTTTTTTTTGAGAGAGAGTCTCACTCTGTTGCCCAGGTTCAAGTGCAGAGGCATGATCTTGGCTCACTGCAACTTCTGCTTCCCGGGTTCAAGTGATTCTCCTGCTTCAGCCTCCCAAGTAGCTGGGACTGTGGGTGTGTGCCACCACACCTGGCTAATTTTTGTATTTTTAATAGAGATAGGGTTTCACTATGTTGGCCAGGCTGGTCTTAAACTCCCAAACTCAGGCGATCTGCCCGCCTCAGTCTCACAAAGTGCTGAGATTACAGGTGTGAGCCACCGTGCCAGGCCTATTATTATTATTTTTTATAGTGATGGGGTCTTGGTTTGTTACCTAGGCTGGTCTGGGACACCTAGATTCAAGCAAACCTCCCACTTTGCCTTCTAAAGTCTTGGGATTACAGGCATGAGCCAACATGACTGGTCTCATACAACATTTTCAAGAATGGAGTCTTTGTTCTGAATGTGGGATCCATTTGTTTCTCTAGACTCCATTCCAAAGTGGGTAATATTTTATTTATTTATTTATTTTATTAAGACAGAGTCTTGCTGTTCTGCCCAGGCTGGGGGTACAGTGGCAGAGTCTCAGATCACTATAACTTCTGCTTCCCAGACACAAGCCATCCTTCCACCTCAGCCTGCAGAGCAGCTGGGACTACAGGTGTGCGTCATCACATCCATCTATTTTTTGTAATTTTTTGGAGAGACAGGATCTCACTATGTAGCCCAGGCTGGTCAGCAACTCCAGGGCTTAAGTGATTGTTCTGCCTTGGCTTGCCAAAGTGTTGGAATTACAGCTATGAGCCTCCATGTGTGGCCCCTCATTACTCTTTTGAAAGTGAACATAATGGTGTCTAATTAAAAATACCCCTTTAGTCTCTCCCAGCCAAGTTCACTGTGGGAACTGAGACTGTAGGCTGTTTGGGGCCACAGGAGACTCCCATTACCATTGTTTTGTTGTTTTATTTTGTTTTTTTTTTTTTTTTTTGAGACTGAGTCTCACTCTATTGCCCAGGCTGGAGTGCAGTGGCACTGTCTCAGCTCACTGCAACCTCCGCCTCCTGGGTTCAAGTGATTCTTGTGCCTCAGCCTCCCGAGTAGCTGGAGTTACAGGCACCTGCCACCATGCCAGGCTACTTTTTGTATTTTTAGTAAAGACTGGGTTTCACCTTGTTGGCCAGGCTGGTCTCTAACTCCTGACCTCAAGTGAGCCGCCCGCCTTGGCCTCCAAAGTGCTGGGACTACAGTTGTGAGCCACCAAGCCCAGCCACATGACCATTGTTTTAGATCCTTAAATTGAGAAGACATTTTTTCTCAAAAAAGGAGCTGAGCTTTGAAGATTCTTGGTAACACTTCCCAGAGCTAATAGAGTTGGGTGGAGCAATTAATGAAAATTCATGGAGTAGGAGTGATCTTGCCCATTCCTTGGAGGTTGGGAGACACTCTTCTTGGTACCAGAAGGGCAGAACTATGTCTCTGTGGCCAATTATTGCAGAGTCGAATTGGGGTAAACTAAGGACTCTTTCACACCTGCCAGAGTAGTGACTTTTGGCCCAGGAGAAGTCAGGGTGTGAGAGGACTGGCCTGATAAGTTTGTCTTTTCTCTGGATTTGTTTTCTTGCAGATTTATCAGGATGAGCCTACAGGCCCCACGCAGACTCCTGGAGCTGGCAGGGCAGAGCCTGCTGAGGGACCAGGCCTTGGCCATCTCCGTCCTGGATGAGCTGCCCAGGGAGCTCTTCCCCCCACTGTTCGTGGAGGCCTTCACTAGCAGACGCTGCGATGTTCTGAGGGTGATGGTGCAGGCCTGGCCCTTCCCCTGCCTCCCTCTGGGGTCCCTGATGAAGACGCCTGATCTGGAGATCTTACATTATGTAGTGGATGGGATTGATTGCCTGCTTGCCCAAAAGGTTCGCCCCAGGTGAGGTGACCCAGGTGGGGAGGGCCCAGGTGTCCAGGGACTAAACAGCTGGGTCAGACAAATTGGGAACCCGGGGTGGCCCAGGGGCTTCTGATGGTGCCAATGAGAAAGCTGGGAAAGTTCTTGGCTATTGCCCAGCTCCTCTGGGAAAGGACTGCTCACCATACAGGGTCCACTGGGGAAACAGGAACCTGCCTGCTCCCAGTGGAAGGTAAAGGCACTAGAAGTGGGTACCAGGCAGAATCCAAGGGGGAAAGGGATGGAGAAGAGACAGAAGGAGGGACACTGAGTATAAAAGCAGCTGAAGTCCTTGATATGGAGTGAAAGCCCGGGTCAGGGGTGGGTCCTTGCCTACGTTCTGAGCTTTTCCCCTATGTTACTCACAGGAGGTGGAAACTTCAAGTGCTGGAATTGCGAGATGTTGATGAGAATTTTTGGACCATATGGTCTGGAGCCAGGCCCCTGTCCTGCTCCCCAGAGGCCATGAGTAAGAGGCAGACAGTGGAGGACTGTCCAAGGACAGGAGAGAAGCAGCCCTTGAAGGTGTTCATGGATGTTTGCCTCAAGGAAAAATTCATGGATGAAGATCTGAGCTTCTTCTCTGGGTGGGTCCAGCACAGAAGAGGTTCAGTACACCTGTGCTGTACTAAGGTGGTGAATTATTCAATGAACATTCTAAATTTCAGAAACATATTGGAAACAGTATACCCAGACAGTATCCAAGTGTTGGAAATTTGGAACGTGTGCTGGCCGTGTATGATAGTAGAGTTTAGCCGTTACCTGAGCCAGATGAGGAATCTTCGCAAACTCTTCATCTCCGATGGCTGTCGTTACCTGCTAAGCTCTGACAGCCAAGAACGGTTAGTTGCTGAATTCAGCTCTGTGCTCCTCAGGCTGGAGTACCTCCAGATGCTTTATATAAGAAGGATCCGCTTCTTCAGAGGCTACCTGGACCAGCTGATCAGGTGAGGAAGGATGGTGAGCTTTCTCTGGGGGCCATAGCACAGCCTTTTTTTGTTACAATAAACACCAATCAGCATCTACTGTGTGCCAGCCACTGGAGATGTCTAGGGAAGGGGACACTAGAATGCATTGTCCTGTTTGGTGCTCTATATCCTGAAGTGGGTATCACAGGATCGCTCCAGTAAGGGCAGAGGGATGACCTGGGGTAGAAGCTACAGAGAGGGACATCGTGTAGGGAGCTGGTTAGTGGAGGGTTCAGCTCTAGTGAGGGTGAATTCCTTTTAGGAATTCCTTGTTAGGAAGTGTGTTTAAAGTTAATATGATAAATATGAATAGCTTTTGTGAATTCCTTGTTAGGAAGTGTGTTTAAAGTTAATATGATCAAAAAGAGGCAACAGAGGGGAGGGTGTAAAAGAAGAGAAAGTGCACCAAACCTGTGCGTTTCACAGAGGAAGCTCTGTCCTCACAGCTTAGTGAACATGAATGATCCTCTCTCTGATTCCCTGTCTGTAAAAGGTTGTTTTGAACTCCAGGAAAGGTAATTGACATGGGAAATGCGTGCTTCTGGGATGGAGGTGAGGGAGTAGTCACGAGAGTGGTACAAAGTGACAGGTGATTTGCAGATGTGGCCATGTCAGGGAGCCTCTGAAAGCAGGTAGCCCTAGCTGATGTCCCTAGACCTTGCTCAGGTCAGTTCTAGGGAGTAGGCACAAGAGTGGTACAAAGTGACAGGTAGTTTGCAGATGTGGCCATGTCAGGGAGCCTCTGAAAGCAGGTAGCCCTAGCTGATGTCCCTAGACCTTGCTCAGGTCAGTTCTTCGGGCATCTCTTCCACTGGGCTCCTGTGGCCCCGAGATGAAGCTTTCTGCTGGAAGATGAAGAAAAGAGGCTTTAGAGATTTTATGGCCTTGAACCAATCACACCAGTGACGGTGAAAGGACTGAGCCTAAAATGGGACTGCCTCTGAATGATCCAAGTCCTCATCAGGCAGCACCTTGCAGGAGGACCATGATTAGATGATGAGAACAAACTTGTGTTTGGGCAAAACAGGCTCTTCCCTTGATGTTATTTTCTACCATCGTCCTCTAACTGGTGCCATTGCCCAGTACTAACTTCTTGCTCTCCCCAGGTGCCTCAGGAGCCCGTTGGAGACATTGGCATTAACTTATGGCTTCCTAGAAGAAGAGGACTTGAAATGGCTGCCCTGGTACCCAAGTCTCAGTCAACTGAAGCAGCTGAATCTGAGTCATGGTGCACTGCGCTTCATCCGTCTTGAGCCCCTCCGAGCTCTGCTAGAGAAAGTTGCTGCCACTCTTCAGACCCTCTTCTTAGTGGACTGTGGGATTGGGTACTCCAAACTCAGGGTCATCCTGCCTGCCCTGAGCCGCTGCTCCAACCTCACCACTTTCTGCTTTCACGGCAATGACACGTCCATGGATGCTCTGAAGGACCTGCTGCGCCATACAGGCAGGCTGAGCAATTTGAGCCTGGAAACATATCCTGCCCCTCGGGAGAGTCTTGACAACAGGGGTCGTGTCATTTCGGAGCTCCTCACCCCACTTCAGGCTGAGCTGATGCGTATACTGAGGGAAGTAAGGGAGCCCAAAAGGATCTTCTTTGGTCCCGTCTCCTGCCCTTGCTGTGGCACGTCGCCCATTGAGTAACTGGAGTTCAATTTTTGCTTGTGGGGAAGGCCTGCCTAGTGGGGTGGAGGTATAAAAAGCTTTTTCTCCAGGCACTTGGAAACTAAAATCTGGGACATGGATGTCTTTTATTTTTCTTTTTCCTTATTTTACAATTTTACAGTTTTTATTTAAAAATTTGAGACAGGGTTTCCCTATGTTGTCCAGGCTGGTCTCAAAGTCTTACGCTTAAGGGAGCCCCCTGCTTGGCCTCCCAAGATTCTGGGATTACAGGCATAAGCAGCTGTGCCGGGTCTATAGGTGCATTATAAAGGGAGCAGAGAAACCTCTGTTTCAGGCATGTGCTTTCTGTGAGTGGAAAACAAAAAACAAAAAATCCCAGCAGGGGGCAGCACTGGGGGAAAAAGTTGAATGGAGTCAATGAGACTCAGGGATCTGTGTCCTAGACAGTCAGAAATAGAAAGCTGAAGTTCTAGAGTGAGGGAGTTATCTCAGCAAGGATGGATACAAAGAAACGTCGGAAGTAGAGGGAACCTAAATGGAAACTCTCTGCTGTCCTTCATGATTGATTAGCCTGTTTCAGCAATTTATACATCAGAAATCTTTAGTTCCTGATGAATTAAAAAAAGAGGTACTAGTTCATCTGTGATTTAGGTTCATCTGCAGGAAATAAAGGAATCAAAATAAACTTCATTTTGTTGTTGTGGTTTTTTTTTCTTTTTTTCTTTTTTTGTTTTGTTTTAGACGGAGATTCGCTCTTGGTGCCCAGGCTGGAGTGAAATGGCGCGATCTTGGCTCACCACACCCTCCGCCTCCAGGGTTCAAGCGATTTTCCTGCCTCAGCCTCCCAAGTAGCTGGGATCACAGGCATGCACCACCATGCCCAGCTAATTTTCTATTTTTATTAGAAACGGCATTTCTCCATGTTGATCACGCTGGTCTCGAACTCCTGACCTCAGGTAATCTGCCCACCTTGGCCTCACAAAGTGCTAGGATTACAGGCATGAGCCACTGAGCGTGACCTGTTTTGTTTGTTTGTTTGTTTGTTTTGTTTATTTGACGGAGTCTTGCTTGGTCACCTAGGCTGGAGTGCAGTGGTGTGATCTTGGCTCACTGCAACCTCCAACTCCCAGGTTAAAGGGAATTTGTGTTTTTAGTAGAGACGGGGTTTCACGATGTTGGCCTGACTGGTCTCAAACTCCTAACCTCAAGTGACCTCAAGGAAGCCTCCCAAAGTGCTAGGATTACAGGCGTGAACCACCGTGCCCAGCCTAAACTTTGATTAATTTATGCCCATTCTTTACCTCTCCAGTCATCTCTTCCTTACTTTCTCCTGTGGTTATTTACTGGGTTCATCCACAAAAGATGCATGCCTGGGACCTGGAACATTCTATGTGGGCAGTGATGATGAACCATTGAGTCAACCCTCTTCTTGTCAGGGGCCCTCACTGCTCCCCAGATACTGAGACCCTGCTCACTCCTAATGGGCAGATCAGGGAGAATCTGTTCCTGATCATTGGCCATGTCAGGAAAGGGCTTCACTGCACAAGGTGCGGCCCCCTGCCTTGGGAGGGAATGGCCATAGTGTGTACTAGCAGGAGCCTCATGGCATCACCAACCCTTGCCTGTCCTCATGGTGGCTAGTGGGTTTTACTGAATTAACATAATTGTGTGTAGTAAAGATGTCCAATTTGTCTTAGAAAAATGCTAAAATCATTTAGGTAGATAACACTTTCTAAATATTTCTAGCCCACAACAATATGCATCCTTTTGGAAACTAACTCATTTCAATGAGACATCTTCCTGTAACACCTCCCTTCTCTCCTTATCAGAAAACGGGAAAACCAGGGCACTGACCTGTCCTCATGGTGACTAGTGGGGTTTACTGAATTAAAGTGATTGTGTCCAGTAAAGATATCCAATTTCTCTTAGAATAATGCTAAAATCATTTAGGTGGATAATACATTCTAAATATTTCCAGCCCATATTAATGGAAATATACATCCTTTTGGAAACTAACTCATTTCAATGAGAGATCTTCCTATCACACCTCCCTTCTCTCCTTATCAAAAAGCAGGAAAACCTGGGCTTGACCTAGCTAGCGCTCCTACACTGCCATGAGAATCCCTTTGGGACTTTCCCCATTTGGGACTGGCAGCACTCTCGTGGTTTACTAAAACTTAGGTAAACCTGGGCTTAAGCCACCACCTGGAGCCAAGAAGGAAGCAGCAACCTAGTGGTGAAGATTCACTAAGGGAATGTATTCAGTCCAAACCAAAGCAAGCCAGACAGAGAAAACTGGAGTAAATCATTCTTCCTTCAGTGCAAAAATACAGATCTATATCTACAACAAACTAGAGCAAACAGGAAACCATGACCTCCCCAAAATGACAAAGCAGAAATCTAGTGGGTGACTCTAATGTGATGGCTATTTGTCAGGTCTCTAACCAATCACTGAAAATCGCAGGTTTTCAAACTTGTATTTTAGTTCCAGAAATACAGATGCAGGTTTGTTCTATAGATAATAGACAAACTATCAGATAATAATTTTGGTAGTTTTTGTTTGTTTGTTTTTTGAGGCGGCGTCTCACTCTGTCACCCAGGCTGGAGTGTAGTGGCATGCTCTCAGCTCACTGCAACCTCTGCCTCCCAGAGTCAAGCAATTCTCCTGCCTCGGCCTCCCAAGTAGCTGAGACTACAGACTTGCATTACCACGCCAGGCTAAGTTTTTGCATTTTTAGTAGAGACAGGGTTTCACCATGTTGGACATGGAGAACTCCTGACCTCAAATGATGCACCTGCCTCAGTGCTGGGATTAGAGGTGTGAGCCACCATGTCCAGCCAGTTTCGGTAGTTTTTTGATACCCACTCCCCTTCCACCCTCCACTCTCCAGCAGTCCCGGGCGTCTATTGTTCCCATTATTATGTCACGTATACTTAATATTTGGCTCCCATTTATAAGTGAGAACATGTGGTGTTTGGTTTTCTGTGCCTGCTTTAGTTTGCTTAGCATAACGGCTTCTAGCTCCATCCGTGTTGCAGCAAAAGGAGGATGAGGACTTAATGAAAGGGCATTATCTTGTTCTTGTTTCAGGCTGTGCAGGTTTCCATGGTGTATCTGTACCATATTTTGTTAATCCAGTCCACCACTGATGGGCATTCCAGTGGATTCCACGTCTTTGCTGTTGTGAATAGTGCTGCGATGAGCATCCACATGTGACCACCCCCACTCAACATGTGCTAGAGTCTCACGTTACTGGAGTGTCTATATTACCCGGGCTGGTCCAGAACGGCCAGGCTCAGGCAGGGCTCCAATCTTAGCCTTACAAAGTATTGGGATTACAGGCATGAGCCACCACACAGGGCTCTATTTTATTATAACATATATTTCTAGGCCGGGTGTGGTGGCTCACGCCTGTAATCCCAGCACTTTGGGAGGCCAAGGCGGGTGGATCACGAGCTCAAGAGATGGAGACCATCCTGGCCAACATGGTGAAACCCCGTCTCTACTAAAAATACAAAAATTAGCTAGGCATGGTGGCACGTGCCTGTAATCCCAGCTAGTCAGGAGGCTGAGTCAAGGAGAATTGCTTGAACCCGGGAGGCAGAGATTGCAGTGAGCCGAGATCGTGCTGCTGCACTGCAGGCTGGGCAAAGAGTGAGACTCCCTCTCAAAAAAAAAAAAAAAGCTATAATTCTATAGGCCAAGCAAGGTGGCTCACGTCTGTAATTCCAGCACTTTGGGAGGCCAATGTGGGTGGATTGCTTGAGCCAAGGAGTTCTAGCCTGGGTAACAAAGCAAAATCCTGTCTCTACTTAAAAAGGAAAAAAAAGATATATTTCTGTAGCTTATGGCCTGTAGGCTCGCCATGCCTTAGGCTTGAAAGCGCAGCTTTCAGAAAAGATCCTTCACTGGTATTTCCAGGGAGGAAGTGATGAGGCAGGAATTTATGCTGAGTGGGTTGGCCAAGTATACACACTCAACAGGTCATGAAATGGGCTATGAGTATTCTTGAAGGGGGCCTAACACATGCATACTGAATAAACATACATGTGGCTTATGTCCCATGTTCACTTTGGGGTGGAGACTTCACATTTCTTTTTCTTTTTCAGACAGAGTCTTGCTCTGTCACCCAGGCTGGACTGCAATGGCACCGTATCAGCTCACTGCATCCTCCACCTCCCAGGTTCAAGCGATTCTCCTGTGTCAGCCAAGTAGCTGAGACTACAGGTACATGCCACCACACCCGGCTACTTTTTTTTTTTTTTTTTTGAGATGGAGTCTCGCTCTGTCGCCCAGGCTGGAGTGCAGTGGTGCAATCTCCGCTCACTGCAAGCTCCACTTCCCGGGTTCACGCCATTCTCCTGCCTCAGCCTCCCCAGCAGGTGGGACTACAGGCACACGCTGCCACGCCCAGCTAATTTTTGTATTTTTAGTAGAGACGGGGTTTCTCTGTGTTAACCAGGATTGTCTCGATCTCCTGACCTTGTGATCCGCCCGCCTCGGCCTCCCAAAGTGCTGGGATTACAGGCGTGAGCCACTGCACCTGGCCCACTTTTTCTATTTTTAGTAGCGATAGGGTTTCACTATGTTGGCCAGGCTGGTCTGGAACGCCTGACCTCAGGTGATCTGCTGCCTCGGTCTCCCAGAGTGTTCCAAAGTGCTGGGATTACAGGCGTGAGCCACCGTGCTGCGCCGAGACTTCATGTTTCAATGCATTGCAGCTAGACCCCCCATATCAAATGGTGCATCAGGGACATGAAGACGCTCGCGTGCTAAGTCTCTTTCAAGTGGCCAGAAGCAGTCAATGCTCAGAGGCCTCTCATCAGCAGAAAGTTACTGGAATCAATCTCTTGTCCAATCAAAGCTGGAGTCATGGCTTGTGGAACAGGGGGTCAGTTAGTCAGAATCTGGGATGGATGAGCTGCAGTCATTTCAATATTGCTTATCTTAGGGCCAGTGCTTGTTCAGCTGCTAGAGAGAGAAAAACCCTGTGGCAGTTAGAATATAGTTCATTCAGCTGGGCACAGTGGCTCTTGCCTGTAATCCCAGCACTTTGGGAGGCTGAGGTGGGTGGATAACAAGGTCAGCAGGTCAAGACCAGCCTGGCCAACATGGTGAAACCCTGTCTGTACTAAAAATACAAAAAATTAGCTGGGTGTGGTGGCATGCACCTGTAATCCCAGCTACTCGGGAGGCTGAGGCAGGAGAATTGCTTGAGCCTGGGAGGCAGAGGTTGCAGTGAGCCAAGATCATGCCACTGCACTTCAGCCTGGACTACAAAGCGAGACGCTGCCTCAAAAAAAAAAAAAAGTATATAGTTCATTCTTTAAGGGTAGGGGCCCTTGACTTAACCCTTGCCTGGTAAGACCTTAGGTCCTGTATATAACTTGGTATCTTATTACCCTAAATAGTCAATTCAGTCAGCCTTATAATCTCTATTTTAACATGAATGCTGGTCAGTTTTTGTGTCTCAACCATGAAAGGAAGGAAGTAAAATGAGATGTGTCTAACCTCCCATCCCGCCATGGCCAGGAACTCAGTTTTAAAGATTTCTCTGGGTACACTTGGCCGAGAGGGAATCTGTTCAGTTCATAGGGGGAGCTTAGGATTTTATTTTTAGTTTTCAGAACGAGGGATGAATAATCATGGAGGCTTCTGCTGGGAGGGAAAAAGTAGAAAAAATGCATTAATTTCACTCTTCCTGTATGCCAGGCCTTATGCCAAGCCCTTAAGTTGCCCCAACTCATTCGATTCTACCAGGGTCACACAAGTGGTGGACATCATCATCCTCATTTTTCAGGAAAACCGAGGCTCTCGCCCAAGGTCCCTGCCCAACAACACCAGGCCCTGAGTTCTCAGCATGGTCCTCACTCAGATACTCTTTGTGTAGGGTTTCTTACCTGAGTCCTCAGCAGGCTTCTCACCTGGATGCCGTTTGTGTAGGGTTTCTCACCTGAGTCCTCAGCAGGGTCCTCACTCGGATGTCCTTTGTGTAGGGTTTCTCATCTGAGTCCTGAGCAGGGTCCTCACTCGGATGCCCTTTGTGTAGGATTTCTCACCTGAGTCCCCAGCAGGGTCCTCACTCGGATGTCCTTTGTGTAGGGTTTCTCATCTGAGTCCTGAGCTGGGTCCTCACTCGGATGCCCTTTTTGTAGGGTTTCTCACCATAGGGAAAGTCACTCATCACCCACAGGCACTTGACTATTATCTGCCCTCTAAGGATGTGCGATTCCAAAACACACTTGCTCTGAGAAAAACCAGGGCCGTATCATTTTCCCCGCCAAACCGGAAAGGAGCCAAGAGATCAAAGGATGACTCAGATGAGCCCAGCTTGGCAAATAATGAGTTGATTAGGATTCACATGCAGGGCACTCCAGGGCAGCAGCAGCACAGCCCCAAAGATCTGTGCCACCTCCTGTCTCTAAACTGCTTTTAAGTGAATTTTCTGGCTCTTTGTCCACTGATTTTGAGCAATCAGCCTCTTCTGCTTGGTAGGTTCTCAGATACTGTCTGGGATGTTTGGGTTCTCGGGGACACCTGCTTCTTGGCTGGGCACAAGAGACTTGGCTTCCCACCTGGCCTTCAGGGTTCAGGCAGGGGACATGCACCCTTAAGTAACCTGATGGGACCTGTCACACCAGAATTCTATACACTTGAAGTGGGGCCAGCCTCTCCACACCTGTGGTTTCTTCTCATCAGGTGGGATGAGAGACTGAGGAAAGAAAGAAGACACAGAGACAAAGTATAGAGAAAGAAATTGGGCCCAGGGGACCGGCGCTCAGCATACGGAGGACCTGCACTGGCACTGGTCTCTGAGTTCTCTCAGCTTTTATTGATTACTGTTTTCACTATCTCATCAAGGGGAATGTGGCAGGAGAACAGGGTGATAGTGGGGAGAAGGTCAGCAAGAAAACATGTGAGCAAAGGAATCTGTGTCACAAATAAGTTCAAGGGAAGGTTCTATGCCTGGATGTGCACATAGGCCAGATTTATGCTTTTCTCCACCCAAACATCTCAATGGAGTAAAGAGTAACAAAGCAGCATTGCTCCCAACATGTCCCACCTCCTGCCACAAGGCGGTTTTTCTCCTATCTCAGAATGGAACAAATGTACAGTCGGGTTTTATACCAAGACATTCCATTCCCAGGGGCAGGCAGGAGACAGAGGCCTTCCTCTTATCTCAGCTGCAAGAAGCCTTCCTCTTTTACTAATCCTCCTCAGCACAGACCCTTCACGGGTGTCGGGCTTGGGGACGGTCAGGTCTTTCCCATCCCATGAGGTCATATTTCAGACTATCACATGGGGAGAAACCTTGGACAATACCTGGCTTTCCAGGGCAGAGGTCCCTGCAGCTTTCCACAGTGCATTGTGCCCCTGGTTACTTGAGAATGAAGAATGGCGATGACTTTTATCAAGCACACTGCCTGTAAATATTTTGTAAACAAGGCACATCCTGCACAGCCCTAGATCCCTTAAACCTCGATTCCATACAACACATGTTTCTGTGAGCTCAAGGTTGGGGCTAAAGTTACAAATTAACAGCATCTCAGGGCAAAGGAGTTGTTCAGGGTACAGATAAAAATGAAATTTCTTATGTCTTCCTTTTCTACATAGACACAGCAACCGTCTGATCTCTCTTTCTTTTCCCTACATATCCCCCTTTTCTTTATGAGAAATCCGCCATCATCATCATGGCCCGTTCTCACTGGTCGCTCTCTCTTTGGAGCTGCTGGATACACCTGTAGACTAACAACAGACAAAACAGATATACCAGGATTAATATGAAATTACAATAGTTGAACTTCTGATGGTTTTAACCCAAGTGACAGGGTTAAGATTTGTGAGGCCATCAGCAACTTTCACGATTGCCTCAGTTTCTGGCACCAAATTTAAATGGGCTTTTGATGCCTCAAAAATTTGTTCTTTTAATTTTGAAATATCTAAAGTAAGATTATCTTCTCTTTCTTATAGATGACATCTAACCATGTCCCAGTGATGCTCAGACTCATTATAGGCTTGGGGTTTAATACAAAAATCTGACATATTCCAGTCACACTGTAACTGAAAAAGATATTCCAAGCTCATGAGCCTATCTCCCATCCAAATGACAGTTTGTCTAAGATCATTAATTTGGTTTGCCAATTTTTGATCTATTTGGGTCAGAGAATTCCACAATTTTGAGGAATTCTTTTGCCAATTATTTACATATTCTGCAGTTTGAACAGAGAAGTGTAAAGCAATTCCAGCAGCCACAGCAGTAGCTGTGACTGCAAGAAGACCCAAAATCACTGCAATCAAAGTAAAAATGAATCTTTTGGATCTAGTTAGAACTCCTTTTAATACTTCTGTTAAAATATGGACAGATGGGGAAGCCTCCCACTGTCAGTCCATGGACACAGGAATCCACATGCCCTCTCTTGCCCTCACCAGCAGAATACGGTGCTGCCAATCAAAAGTCGAATCAATGCAAGTAAACAATCTACAGTTTTCACAGGTTATAGTTTGGGAATCTGGTTTAATAACTATGTTTCCTACAACTAGCATATAAGGGGGTTTTACACAACTTTGCAAAGGAATTGTAGGATTGGAATTTAGGTTAATAGTATAATATGGCTTATGATCTCTTGTTCCTATAGCTTGATTTTCAGACCAAATTCTAATGTGGTGTGAGGCCACAGTAAGCTTTCATAATGCTGGATGTTCAGGACCAGTAACAGGACTAACTAACTTTGGTTGAGGTGATGAAATTCGCTTTTCACCCCATTTCCATGGATAGGGTGATTGTAACTTTCTATAAACCTGATCCAGCCTTTCAGTTAAATCACTCTCATAGGCCAGATTAATGGGCCAGGTGGATGGGGCTGTGAACATGAGTAAGTCTGGCCCATACAATTATAATAAAATTGGCCTCGAGGGGCCCGGTCTATAATAGTTCCAAATTCATTGTTTTGTAATACCACCGCAGTATCAGGCACACATTCTTCCCAAACTGAAATTTTGGGCCTTTTGATTCTTTGGGAATTTTCTTGGGGCAAGGCTTCCCCTTAGGCCTAAATTTTAATGATCTTTGATAAGAAGAGTCCTGTGAATTATTTATCTGTGGCCCGAGTGACATCCCACTTACTAAGTGATAAGTAAATCTACTGGTGGCACTGACAGTAGGTACTTCTACCAACCAATTTGGGGTTGTAGGCATTAAATATCCTGGTACCTTCCCTAGGCAAATAGGAGGATAACGATACCCAGTGGAAATATTTATCATCAATTCTTTTTTAGGTTGGGCAGGGCAACGATCATCTGTGAGGCCTGGTACCCATGCACTATTATTAACACATACTTCAATAGGATTATCCATCCATGTGACTGCCTGAATTAAGGGCGGGAAAGGCACACAGGCCCGGTAAGTATGATTAGTTGAGGCTGCTACTGCAGTCACAGGGAGACTTACCACCGTTGATACAATCATCAAAGCTGCAGGCAGCATGTTCTCTGGAGTTTGTGTTACCCTTTTTGTTCTTCAGGCTTTTTTCAGCTAACTGTGTCAGCTTCTTTAATTGGACCCAGGTCAGCGGCTCTGCTTTCTTGGTGGATGGCAACTTCATCTGTTCTTCTGACGTCACCATTTTGTTCACCCGGTGAGTCGATGATGCTCGATTGCGGGTTTTCCATCTCCGTGGTGGCGTTTCTCTTTGCATCTCCGATGGTTTCATTGTAGAACTTTAAATGTCTAGTGGGTATCCAAACAGGAAGCTGATTTTCTCCTGGTGAAACACAAGCAAAACCTCTCCCCCATGTTATCATTTTTCCTATTTCCCTTGTCTTATTTTTGTTGTCTTTCCACCAAATCAGTTTTCCTTCATGTGGGCTGTTCTTTTTACCAGTAAAATGTTGCTCTGCAGAAGTAGTGGTCTGATTTCTATAAATGTTTAAAAAATTTAAAGTATAGAGTGCTAAATTAAGTTGCATCTGGGGAGTGTTCTACTCCTTAATGTCTTTTTCCTTTTTTTGTTTCACCAATTGAGCTTTGAGTGTTCTATTAGTTCTTTCAATTATGGCCTGTCCTTGGGAATTATAGGGGATTCCTGTTGTATGTGTAATTTTTCACTGATTTCACAATTTTTAAAATGTTTTACTACAGTATCCTGGCCCATTATGTGTTTTAATTTTTTTTTGGAACTCCCATGACAGCAAAACAAGATAATAAATGTCTTTTAACATGGGAAGTACTTTCTCCTGTCTGGCAGGTTGCCCATACAACATGCAAATAAGTATCAACTGTCACATGGACAAATGACAATTTTATAAATGAAGGTACATGTGTGACATCCATTTGCCATATTGCATTAGGACATAGGCCTCTGGGATTAACTCCTGCCTCCTGAGTGGGCAGGTGTAGGACTTGACACTGGGTGCAATGTTATACAATATTTTTTGCCTCTTTCCATGTGATATCAAATTTATTTTTTAGTCCTGTTGCATTTACATGAGTCAAAGCATGAAGTTCTTGTGCTTCTATGAATGCAGATGATGCTAGCAAGTCAGCTTATTCATTTGCTTTAGTTAAAGGCCTTGGTAAATTAGTACGTGCTCAGATATGAGTAATATAAAATGGGAAATTTCTTTTTCTTGCAATTTGTTGTAACAAATTAAAGGGCTTGTTTAACTGATCATCCATACTATATTTGGTTAGGGCTGTCTCAACATCCTTTGTAGCCTGTACTACATATGCAGAATCTGATTTTCAATGACTCGTTCTTTTGGCCTGGTGTAAACCACTTTTCCATTGCTGGAACCATCAGTAAACACCATCAGAGCATTTTCTAAAGGTTTATGTCTGGTAATTTTAGGTAAAATTCAAGTAGTCAATTTTAAAAACTGGAAGAGATTTTTGTTTTTGGGTAATGGTTATCAGTAATTCCCACAAAATCAGCAAGACCAATCTGCCATGCAGCACAATTGATAAAGGATTGTCTAAACTCTTCCTTGTTTAAAGGAACAATGATTTTATCTGGGTCACTTCCACACAATTTTATTATTTGTAATCTTGCCTGACCAATTAATGTAGCCATTTGATCCAAGTACAATGTAAAAGTCTTAATCGTACTGTGAGGAAGGAAAGATCACTCCACAAGATCTGTATTTTGAACAATAACACCTGTTGAGAATGTGCAGTAGCAAAAATCAAAAGTTGGAGTGGGGCGAAGTGATCTATTCTATTTACTTGTGCTCACCAAATTTTTTCTTCAATTAATTCAATTTCTTTAGTTGTCTCTGGAATTAATGTTCTTTTACTATTCAATTCTGGATCCCCACTCGAGATAGAGAACAAATTTGACATGGCATAAGTAAGGATGCCTAGAGTTGGCCGAATCCAATTAATATCTCCTAGCAATTTTTGAAAGTCATTTAATGTTTTTAATGTGTCTTTTCTTATTTCTATTTTTTGTGGTTTAATTTTTCTTTCCTCTACCTGCATTCCCAAGTAATGGACAGGAATAGAGGTTTGAATCTTATCAGATGCTATTGTCAGTCCTGCGTTTGCAACCTCTGTCTGCAGAAATGTGTAACAGTCAATTAATCTGTCTCTCGTTTCTGCAGCACACAAAAGATCATCAACATAATGAAAGACATAACAGTGTGAAAACTTGTCTCTAACTGGTTGAAGAGCTTCAGCTACAAAAATCTGACAAATAGTTGGACTATTAAGCATTCCCTGAGGCAACACTTTCCACTGAAACCTGGTGGCTGGTTCTTTATTATTTATGGCTGGTATAGTAAAAGCAAATTTTTCAAAATCCTGTTTTGCTAGAGGAATGGTAAAAAAGCAATCCTTCAGCTCAATTATAATTAAAGGCCAGTCTTTGGGGATCATGGCCAGAGAGGGCAACCCAGGTTGGAGAGCCCCCATAGGTTGAATTACAGCATTGACGGCTCTTAAGTTGGTTAACATGCGCCATCTGCCGGATTTTTTCTGAGTTATAAACACAGGAGAATTCAAGGCAAAAATGAAGGCTCAATATGTCCCTTTGCTAATTGCTCTTTTGCCCATAAGTGTAAAGCCTCCAGCTTTTGTTTTGGTAGCAGCCACTGATTTACCCGTACAGGTTTTTCTGTTTTCCAAGTTAATGGAATGGGTTTTGGAGGCTCTACAGTGGCCACTCCTAAAAAGGATATCCTATTCCTTTTCTTTCTTGATTTCCCTCAGCCTCAGTTGGGATTTTAATGCCATCTCCATTTTTCCCTAGTCCTTTGCCAGGGAGACATCCCATTTTAGTCATGATTTTTTGACTGGTGGGGCTGTATAAGGAGGCTGGGATAGTAATCTCTGCATGCCATTGTTGTAACAAGTCTCGGCCCAAAAAATTATTTGGAATAGAAGTAATCATAGGTTGAACTGTACTTTCTTGATTATCAGGTCCTAGACAACGTAAAATCATGGTGCTTTGATACACTTTTGAGGCGCTGCCCACACCGACAAGTCCTGTAACAGGCTTTTGTTTAGGCCAATTTTTTGGCCATTGATTTAAGGCGATAAGGGAAACATCAGCATCGGTATCCAATAATCCTATAAACTGCTTTCCCTGAATAGTGACTGTACACACAGTTTTATTCTCTGAGACCTGACGAGCCCATTGAGTGGCTTTTCTGGCAGAGTTGGTACTTCCAAACCCTCCTGTCCTTTCCGTTTTGTTTTCCCAATTTTAATATAAGGCAAAAGCAATAATTGAGCAATTCTATTACCTGGATTGGCACTCCAGGGAACAGTGGAGCTGATCACTAACTGAATTTCCCCTTTATAATCTGAATCAATTACCCCAGTATGAATTTGGACTCCCTTCAAATTTAGACTTCATCTCCCTAAAATGAGGCCTACTGTCCCTCCTGGCAGTGGGCCATATACCCCTGTAGGAATCTTTTGCGGGGTCTCTCCAGGGAGTAAAGAAACCTTTTGAGTGGAACATAAATCTACTGCTGTGCTGCCTGCTGTGGCGGGGGACAGCTGTTGTATTGTTGTAATTGGCTGATTCCCTGAAGTGGTGGTATTTGCTGTGGGGGTTGCTGTCCCTGAAAACCCTGAAGAACAAACGGCTGAATCGGGAATGCCCCAGTTTGTTGTTGGGACTGAGGCTGGCCCCTCACCCCTTTTTCTGACAATAGTTGCCCATTTTTATCATATTTAGAACGACATTGATTAGCCCAATGTTTTCCTTTTCCATGTCTTGGACACAGGCCAGGTGGCTCTTTATTTTTACTCTGTTTATTTAAGACTGGGCAGTTCTTTTTTAGATGACCGATTTGACCACAATTATAACATTTCCCCCCAAATGCTCTAACTATCCTCCTAAAGTGACTCCGGTCATTGCTTGGGCCATTAGCATTGCCTTACGCATAGCTCCTCCAATCCCATCACAAGCTTTCACATATTCTGTAATTACATCAACTCCTGCTGGACCTTTTCCTTCTAATGGCTTTATGGCTGGTTGAAATTCTGGATTTGACTTTTGATAAGCCATTATTTCTACAATAACTTTTTGGGCATTATCATCCGAAACAGATTTTTCAGACGCATCTTGCAACCTTGCCACGAAGTCTCGATATGGCTCTTTGCAGCCTTGTCTAATTGAACTAGAAGAAGGGCAAGCAGTGCCTGGGCAAGCGATGCCTGGGCAAGCGGTGCGTGGGGCACCCAGGTGCCTGGGTCCTGAATTTTTTCCCAGTCCCTGAGGCAAAGAGCCCTTAGATGTTCAATACCCTCATTCTGCATTACTGATTGTTGGCCAATTGTGCTCCAATTTGGACCTGTTCCTAGCAATTGATCTGCATCTATATTAACAGCGGGATAAATAGCCTGATTTTTTCATGCCTGTTCTTGTACTCCATCAATCCACCAGGTTTTAAATTGTAGGAACTGAGAGGGTGAAAGGGAAGATTTAGCCAACATTTCCCAATCATAGGGAATAAGTCTATTTCCATGAGCAATGGAATCTAATAAAGTTCTCATATAAGGGGAGTTGGGTCCATATTGTTTAACTCCTTCCTTCATATCTTTTAACATTTTCATGGTGAAAGATTCATATCTAGCCTCAGTTTGGACAGACGCTCCAGCTTGCCCCCTTTCCCAGCTGGTATTGGTTGTAAAATTACAAGGAACTGCCATGCCTCAAGATCTCCCTGTTTTCTGGCTTTATCAATGATTTCATGCAGTGTACTACCTTGTCCACTAGGTGGTGATGTAGGATTAAACACCACTGGGTTGCTGGTGAGGTGCCGTGCTATGTGGCATGGGACACACCGCTTGAGGTCTGTGTTGAACCTCCGGAGACGGCCCATACTGAATTTGAAGCTCAGCTGGCGGCCAGTATTGATAAACTACCGGTGGTTGGGTCTTATTTTCTACCAGCTGATATTGTGGATACTGTATCTGAATTGGCATTGCTGGGATAGAGACTCTATCCTTTTCTACTTGATATTCTCTTGGGGTTTGCACTTGTCTAACCTGCATTTGAGGTTGTAATGTTACAGGCATCTGAACCACTGGAGGAGGAGTTGATGGCCATGGTGGTTTAGGCTCTAGTAGCCCCAATAATTCTGGACCTCCTTCCACCAGTTTTGATGATTCAGGATATACTACCTCCTGTAACTGATTGTAGTCAACATTTTGCATTGACTGAGCCATTACAGACTCTGCTACATTTTTACAATGTGAACTTTCCATTAATTTCCGGGATTTTGTCTCTGCCTCTTCTTCACAATCTACTACACAGCTTTCAGGGGCATCAGAAATTGAAAGGCTGTCTTTTTCTATTTGAAACGGTTCTAAAGTTGCTTTAATAATGGGCCAATCATTCCATACTGTAAGTGGGATGATTTTACCTTCCCTACTTGCTTGTTTTAATTCTTTGCCAATTTTCCCCCAATCTTTTAGATCTAAAGTTCCCTGTTTTGGAAACCATGGGCAGAATTGTTCTATTGTTTGAAATAACATAATTAGATTTTCTGTAGAAGCTCTAACTCCCCATCTTCTTAGAAGAATTTTAATGAAGCTGAGATAAGAGGCATATTTACTTTCAGTTTGTCCCATTGTTACCCTGAGTTCCTCTGAGCGCACAAGCTTACCGCATGGCTGATCATGGAAGTACTTGGGAATCTCTCGTTGACTGTCTTCAATGCTCACGTTTTTAGCGTACCTTCACCCTAGAGAAAGGCCCATGTTGGGCGCCAGATGAAGGGGGTCAGCCACTCCACACCTGTGGGTATTTCTCATCAGGCAGGACAGGAGACTGAGAAAAGAAATAAGACACAGAGACAAAGTATAGAGAAAGAAAAATGGGCCCAGGGGACTGGTGCTCAGCATACGGAGGACCCACACTGGCACCGGTCTCTGAGTTCCCTCAGTATTAATTGATTACTATTTTCACTAACTCAGTAAGGAGAAAGCGGCAGGAGAGCAGGGTGATAGTGGGGAGAAAATCAGCAAGAAAACATGTGAGCAAAGGAATCTGTGTCACAAATAAGTTTAAGGGATGGTACTATGCCTGGATGTGCACATAGGCCAGATTTATGCTTTTCTCCACCCAAACATCTCAGTGGAGTAAAGTGTAACAAAGCAGCATTGCTGCCAACATGTCTCGCCTCCCACCATAGGCAGTTTTTCTCCTATCTCAGAATAGAACAAATGTATAATCATGTTTCATACTGAGGCATTCAGTTCCCAGGGGCAGGCAGGAGACAGAAGCCTTCCTCTTATCTCAACTGCAAGAGGCCTTCCTCTTTTACTAATCCTCCTCAGCACAGACCCCTAATGGGTGTCAAGCTGGGTGGAAGGTCAGGTCTTTCCCATTCAATGAGGTCATATTTCAGACTATCACATGAGGAGAAACCTTGGACAATACCTGGCTTTCCAGGGCAGGGGTCCCTGAGGTTTTTCACAGTGTATTGCACCCCTGGTTACTTGAGAATGGAGAATGGTGATGACTTTTATCAAGCATACTGCCTGTAAACATTTTGCCAGCAAAGCACATCCTGCACAGCCCTAGATCCCTTAAACCTTGATTCTATACAACACATGCTGCTGTGAGCTCAAAGTTGGGGCTAAAGTTACAGATTAACAGCATCTCAGGGCAAAGTCAGGGTACAGATCAAAATGATGTTTCTTATGTCTTCCTTTTCTACATAGACACAGTAACCGTCTGATCTCTCTTTCTTTTCCCTGCATACACTAGTCTTCTTCTTTAGTCTGCTAGATATGGGAAGGGTGTTAAGAAAGGATCTCTCATCAATATGACCTGGCCCCCAAAAAGCATGCTTGATTTTTGAATGTGGTAAAGAAATATTTAAACCATGTTTTATGTCTATATGATTATTAGTATTTATATATTGTTTTGTTTTGTTTTGTTTTTGAGATGGAGTCTCACTCTGTCATGAGGCTGAAGTGTGGTGGCACAATCTCAGCTCACAGCAACCTACGCCTCCTGGTTTCAAGCAATTCTCCTGCCTCAGCCTCTCTAGTAGCTGGGAGTACAGGCATGTGCCAACATGTCCAGCTAATTTTTGTACTTTTAGTAGAGACAGGGTTTCACCATGTTGGCTAGGATGGTCTCAATCTCTTGATCTTGTGATTCTCCTGCCTCAGCCTCTCAAAGTGCTACTATTATAGGTATAAACCAACACGCCTGGTCATATTTATATATTATAGGTAGTATTTTGCTAAAAGGGAATTTTGATATCTTTATAAGACACAACTAGTTTAATTAAGGAAGGAGCACTGCCCACCATGACGACAGGTATGGGTTGGTGATGCCCTGAAGCTCCAGGTAATCAATGAGGTGAATGTCCCCTTCCAAAGCAGGGGCCATGCCTTGTGCAGTGAAGCTCTGTCCCAGCACAGCTAATGGTCAGAAATGGATTCTTCTCAATCTGTCCATTAGGACTGAACAGGGTCTCAGCATCTGGTTAGCAGGGAGGGACCCTGAGAAGGGGCTTTACTTGAGTGACTCACACTCTTTGCCCACATAGAATGTTCCCGGCCCTGTGTGTGCATCTTGTGGGTATTAACCCACTGATCAGCCACAGAACAAAGCAAGGAGGTAATAGATTTATAAAGAGAAGTAAAGAACAGGAGGGAATTGATAAAAATGAGGAAATTTCATTTGGATGCCTGACTTCCTGGGGCAGGACCTCATTAAAAACACAGCTCAGTGCTTCTGATTTTCTCTTTTTCTTGTCTCTTTTTCCTGAGACGGAGTCTTGCTCTATTTCCCAGGCTGCAGTGTAGTGGCTCTATCTCAGCTCACTGAAACCTCTGCCTCCTGGCTTCAAGCGATTCTCCTACCTCAGCCTCCCAAATAGCTCGGACTACAAGTGCCTGCCACCATGCTCAGCTAATTTTTTTTTGGCCCCGAGTCTCGCCCTGTCACCCAGGTTGGAGTGAAGTGGCACTATCTGGAGATCTCAAGTACCTGGACCGGGGAGTCTGCAGGAGTTTGTTTATCTTGGGCTGGGGGTGCATGGGAAGTAGGTAGGGCTCCTGTGACCACAAACCCAAGGCCTCTGGGATCAGAAGGCAACAACAAGGGCCAGGACCTACCCCGGGGCCTGTGCTTGCAGGGACCCTGGCTCTCATTTGTATGTGGGGTGCCTGAGTGATTTCAGATTCCTCACCCATCCCCATTGGCTCTTCTAGGGGAGATGCATCTATAACACCTGTAGGTGACCCTGTGTAGGAAAAGATTGCAGAACCCACACGGGCCCATGCTGAGTGAGGCTTTCTCCAGGTGGGCACAAAAACCCCTAGCTCCCCAGCCACTGCCAGAGCTTGGGGTTGGGGGCCCTACATGGAGGCAAATGCGGGGAGCATTGGCAAAGGCAGGGCTGAGTGAAAGGAGAAGAAGAGCACATGGAAAAGACACAGGGGTCTCTGACAGTTCCAGGGCCAGAGGCACTTGGGAGTGGGAGAGGCATGACTGGGAGATAGGTCCAGGGCTTTTTCTGAGCCCTGAGGCCCCAGCAGGTTTACTTCCCTCCGAAGATCTCTCTGGGCTATTGTGCCTGGGAGTCAGGGCTGGCTCCGCTGCAGCCCTGTGGGAAGGGCATAGATCCTTCAGGGTCTAAGGTTCAACTTTACTCTTATCCTCAAATGAGGGCTTTTACCCAGGGATCTCTTGTCCGCAGATCCCACGTCTTCTTGCTGGACTCCCAGAGGAAGTTGTCCTACCAGGGACATGGGATGTTATACTTTTCTCTTCCATGGAACCATCTCTGTCAGGTAGAGTTGTGCCTTTCTAGGTGGCCGCACACACACACACACACACACACACACTTACCATGTGGCCATTGCAGTGATGCCCACTGGGCTTGGGGTTCTTCCATAGCACCCAGCTGAAAAAAGCCTCACCTAAGGCTAAGAAGAGACCTGGCTTGGACAAAAAAATACTTACTGCATTCCAGGTGCATCCTTTTCAGCTCTAAGGCTGGACCAGGGGAACCTGGGAAGGGATGGCCCCTGTGCTGGGACCGGTCGAAGGCTCTGTCATCATCCTGGCAGCCTTGGAAGACCAGAGGGGTCAGGTCTTCCTCTGCAAGCCAGGCAGTGTCACCACCCAGAAGTCCAGGGTGCCTCTTTAGGTCCAGAACAGCAGCTGTGGAGTTTCCTGCTTTGTGCCTTGCCATGTTCAACAACATCACTCAATATAAATTGGGGAAAATTTGTTAATTACTGCTGGGTCTCTCTGCATTGTGGCCATGTTCCGAAGTCCAGGAGAGATGGGCTGATGGCCTTGGGATGCATAAAGTGACGCCGGCCCCATCAGCTCAGGCTGGGGGAGAAAACAGAGGCTCAGGAATATTCTAGAGAGCCTAAGCAAGGGCCTCACAGGAGCTTTGGAATCCCAGTGTGGATTCTGGGAGTGGAGAATAGGTCAGGTCATTTCCTGAGATGTGTTTCGAAGGTTGCTCTGAGCTTGGCAGCAGATGAGCACCTCGAGAAGAACTGGCGACAGAACATGGTAGAAAAGACCCCAAGTGCAGGATTCTCACTGGGGTCCTGGGGGTGCTACTGCACCCCTTGAAATGGGCAGGAAGAGGGAGTCAGTCAGCCAGTTCTTTCCAATATTTAGCTTATTGAACACCTTGGGGGTTCCACTGAGCCCCTCACCTGAGGGGTTTGCCAATCATTTGCTGCCAGAACATGGGCAGGTTTTTCTCTGGCCAAATCTCAGGTTTATCAGGTTACAAATGGGGAAAATAGCAACGTGCCTTAGATTCTCCATGAAGAAGAGCTGAGGTCCGAGATGATCGGTACCAGCCGTCTGTTGTGCCTCGTGGATGCTCAGTGAACACAGATTCTCACAACCATTATTGATGCTGAGCTCACCCTCAGCCTCAGGTTTACAAAGTGGGGCATGGGAAGTAGAAGCCTCACTGGGCTCAGGTGATCCTCCCACCTCAACTTCTTGGGCAGCTTGGCCTACAGGTGCACACTGCCTCCCCCCAGCTAATATCTTGTATTTGTATTAGAGACAGGGTTTCATCACATTGCCCATATTCCTCACAAACTCCTGAGCTCTAGCACTCTGCCTTTCTTGGCTTCCCAAAGGGCTGGGATTAGAGGCCTGAGGTCTTTCTTTCTTTTCCTTCCTTCTTTTCTTTTCTTTTCTTTTCTTCTCTCTTTCTTTCTTTCTTTCTTTCCTTCCTTCCTTCCTTCCTTCCTTCTTGCTTGCTTGCTTTTTCTTTTGTTCCTTTTTGACAGTGTCATGCCGTCACCCAGGATGGAAGGCAGTGGCGCCATCTCAGCTCACTGCAACTTCGCATCCTGGGTTTAAGCAATTCTCCTGCCTCAGCCTTCTGAGTAGCTGGGAGTGCAGACATCTGCCACTATGCTCGGCTAATTTTTTGTATTTTTAGTAGAGACGGAGTTTCACCATATTAGCCAGAATGGTATTGATATACTGACCTCGTGATAAGCCCACCTTGGCCTCTCAAAGTGCTGATGTTACAGGCATGAGCCACTGTGCCTGGGTCTGAGCTTTCTTTGTAGGCCTAATGGTGATGCTCTGATAAGAATCTCTATGTTCAATATTAGTGACAGGAAAGGACTCTAAGAAGGAGGAAACATGAATTATCAAATTAGAATAGGAAGGGAGTGGGTGAGATTAAGATTTGGATGAAGGGTCCTGGAAAATGACTGGGGCCAATGGTTGCTGGGAAATGTTCCACTGTGGGAAGATCCCAGAGTCTAAAGGAAAGGTTTCCAGATGATAGAACAATGACGGACATATGGACCCTCGTTCATTTCTCTCTCACATCCTGTAGAGCCCACAGTTTCTACCTGGGTGGCTTCCAGCTTGGGAGAGCCACCCTTCCCAGATCTAGCCACAGTCTTCTCTCTGGCCTCTGCTCCAGCTCACATTCTCAGATTCCATCTTTGCAAACTGGTTTTCTGAGAGGAGCCCATCTTTTTTGTGGGTAAACACCCTTTACCTTCTAGTAGGGCCAAGACTATACCTGCCCCCTGTGTTTTCAAAGTGAATGTTATGGTTTAAGTCTGCCCTATCTCTTTTGATGATTCTCCTTTTAATTTCTGAACTCAATCTAGGGTGGGTGAGATGGCTGATGCATGTTATCCCAGCATTTTGGGAGGCCGAGGTGAGGAGATCACTTGAGGTCAGGAGTTTGAGACCAGCCGGGCCAACATGGTGAAACCCCATCTCGACTAAAATACAAAAATTAGTAGGGCTTGTTGGAGTGCACCCGTAATTCCCAGCTACTTGGGAGGCAGAAGTGAGAGAATTGCTTGAACCCAGAAGGTTGAGGCTGCAGTGAGCTGAAATCGTGCCACTGTACTCCAGCCTGAGTGACAGATGTAGGCCCAGTCTGAAAATCAAACAATCAATAAATAAACTCAATCTTGACAAAAAACTTTGAGTCCTGACATCTAGATGCCCACAAGATAACCGCCATGTTTTACATTGTCTTGTTTCCTTTGCAGGTTCCCATTAGAACAACTAGTCTCACTCCGCTCAGTCCCCACCTCACTTGGTCACTTTGTCCTGATTTCCTTCAGTGAAGCCTTGACTTAGTCTTGAGATAGATCACACCCTCAGGGGTTCCTTTCTTCTACCTGAATGTGCATATGATCTGCTATGTTAGATAGCATAAAACCGAGGTGACCATTCGATATACACAGCTTTTTATTCTGTTTTCTTGGGAATGACATCACTATCTTCTTCAGGCTGTTGTAGCTCTGAAACATTTTGACAATTTTGATGTGGCCAAACATCCTCCAATAAGGACACCTTAAGGTTTTTTTTTTTTTGGTCTAATATCAGGAACAGATTAATCCCTTCCCTGTATCACTATGAAAGTCGTGTATTAGCCAAACTTCATCAGTATTTGGGGAATAAATGAATGAATGAGTTTTGGACTTTCACCCTATTATTTATTCTTTTACTTCCATAAATGTGTATCTAATTCAATCAATTAGTCAGAAGAAAGCTGAAAACTCAATCAGGATTAACTGGGTGTGACTACAGGATCTAATCAGGTATCACATTCTGATTGGAAGCTGGTGATTGAGAAGGGAAGGGTGGGGTTAGAAAGGTCTATAAAAGCTCCTGAGGGTACCCAGAAGAGACCCACAGCACTCATACCTGAAGCTACTGGTTGGTTCCCTGAGAGGTCCCAGAACTCTGCAAAGTGAGTCCAGCGCTGGTAAGTCACCACCTGCTTAGGGTCATGCCCATCTGATCAGCAGCCAGCCAGTCAGGGACGGTGACACACATCCCAAAGTGGCACACAATATTTTTCTGTCTGTTTCATGAGATGAACAGATTTAGGCTTTCATTTTTCCTCTAAATGTAGTTTTGTCTTCATCCATCAAATTGTGATTTGTGCTTGGTTTTTGTCATTTTAAAATTCTTATCGAAGCAGGTTTTTAAAAAATATATTAAAAATTTACAGTGAGATGAAGTTTTATTTCTTGACATTTGAAGTTATTTGTTTTTTGTGCCCTTCAATTACAGTTCATAGACTTGGTGTTATTGTGATTCTCCAAGTATGCTTTCATTTTCATAAAATCCTTAAAGGTATCCCACACAGCAATCTCAAGAGTGCAGTTTTGCTCAGATCGTGGGATTTATCTTTGCCCCTAGGATCCGTCCAAAAGTGAGTAATTGTGAGTATGTGGAAGTGATGTGTATAGGAACCTTCATCTTAGAGTTACAGTGCTCTAGAATAGCATGGTAGCACTTTCACAGTTTCTGGTTAATTTTTTTTTTTTTTTTAGAGATGGAGTTTCCCTATTGTTGCCCAGGCTGCAGTGCCATGGTGTGATTTGGCTCACTGAAATTTCTGCCTCCTAGTTACATGCGATTCTCCTGCTTCAGCCTCCTGAGTAGCTTGGATTCAGGCACTCACCACCATGCCCAGCTAATTTTTGTATTTTTAGTAGACACGGGGTTTTGCCATGTTGGCCATGCTGGCCTCAAACTCCTGACCTCAGGAGATCTGCCCACCTCAGACTCCCAAAGTGCTGGGATTACAGGAGTGAGCCAGCATGCCCAGCTACAGTTAGCATTTCTATACATACCTTCCAAATGCTGTGGAATACCATCACACCACTTTTACAGTTCCAGTGAATTTTGTTTTTTTCTGCGATGTACTCTGAGTGTGTCACCCAGACTGGAGTGCAGGGCCCTGAGCTGGGCTCCCTGGAAACTCTGCCTCTGGGCTTTAAGTAATTCTCCTTTCTCTGCCTCCAGAGTAGCTAGGATTACAGTCATGCATGACCACACCTGGCTAATATTTAAATTAATTAATTTATCAATTTGTTTATTTTTGAGTCAGAGTCCAACTCTGTCACCCAGGCTGGAGAGCAGTGGTGTGATCTCGGCTCACTGCAACCTCTGCCTTCTGGAGTCAAATGATTCTTAATTTTTTTGTATTTAGTAGAGACATGGTTTCATTATGTAGGCCCAGGCTATTCTCGAATTCCGGACCTCAAGTGATCTGCCTGCCTTGGTGTCCGGCAGTGTTGGGATTACAGACATGAGCCACAGCACCTGGTCCATTTCTGGTAGAAAATTTTCAAAACAAAAAATAATGGCATCGATTTTAGGGAGTCCCTTTAGTGTTCCCCCAGCATGTTCATGGTGTGAACTGAGAATGAAGGCTGTCTGGGCCCACAGGACACTCTCATTCTCATTGCTTTAGGGTGGTAAGTGACAAGAAATTTTTCCTCAAAGAGGTAGAGCTTGGCTTTCAGGATCCTCAGTGGCACTGTCCGGTGGTTCTGGGATTCAGTGGAGCAATGGATGAAAATTAATAAGTCAGTGGTCTCCATGACCCCTCCCTCCTTGGTGTTTGGAAGACATTCTTCCTGGTACCAGTAGAAGCAGATGATTGTGTTTGCCCTGAGAGTGACACATTTTCCCTGGATTTGTCCTCTAGAGATTTTCCTTGCAGATCTATCAGGATGAGCATCCAGGCCCCACCCAGACTCCTGGAGCTGGCAGGGCAGAGCCTGCTGAGAGACCAGGCCTTGTCCATCTCTGCCATGGAGGAGCTGCCCAGGGTGCTCTATCTCCCACTCTTCATGGAGGCCTTCAGCAGGAGACACTTCCAGACTCTGACGGTGATGGTGCAGGCCTGGCCCTTCACCTGCCTCCCTCTGGGATCACTGATGAAGACGCTTCATTTGGAGACCTTAAAAGCATTGCTGGAAGGGCTTCATATGCTGCTTACACAGAAGGATCGCCCCAGGTGAGGTGACCCAGGAGGGCTGGTAGATAGGGCTCAGGTGTCCAGGGAAAGAACAGCAGGGTCAGGCAGAGAAGTAGCCCAAGTGTGGCCCAGAGTCTTCTGATGGTGTTGGCGAGGAAGCTCAGGGAGGCTTTGGCCATTGTCCAGATCCTCAGAAAAAGGACTGCTCACCATACAGGGTCCACTGTGGGAACAGAAACCTGCCTTTACTCAGTGGAAGGTAAAGGGAATAGAAGTGGGGAATCAAAAGTCAGAATCAAAAGGGAATCAAAAGGGAACAGGGATTGAGAAAAGACAAAGAGAACAGGGAGCACTGAGGACAGGAGCAGCTGATTTATGGGATGAGAATGAAAGCAAAGGTCAGGGATGAGTCCTTCTAAATTCTGAGCCTCTCCCTTATTTTACCCACAGGAGGTGGAAACTTCAAGTGCTGGATTTGCGGGATGTTGATGAGAATTTCTGGGCCATATGGCCTGGAGTCTGGGCCCTGTCCTCCTCCCCAGAGACCATGAGTAAGGGGCAGACAGCAGAGGACTGTCCAAGGATGGGAGAGCACCAGCCCTTAAAGGTGTTCATAGACATCTGCCTCAAGGAAATACCCCAGGATGAATGCCTGAGATACCTCTTTCAGTGGGTTTACCAAAGGAGAGGTTTAGTACACCTGTGCTGTAGTAAGCTGGTCAATTATCTAACACCAATTAAATATCTCAGAAAGTCATTGAAAATAATATACCTGAATAGTATTCAAGAGCAGGAAATTCGCAACATGTCCTGGCCACGTCTGATAAGAAAGCTTCGTTGTTACCTGAAGGAGATGAAGACTCTTGGCAAACTCGTTTACTCCAGGTGCCATCATTACACGTCAGATAATGAACTCGAAGGACGGTTAGTCGCCAAATTCAGCTCTGTGTTCCTCAGGCTGGAACACCTCCAGTTGCTTAAAATAAAATTGATCACCTTCTTCAGTGGGCACCTGGAACAGCTGATCAGGTGAGAAAGGATCATGCACTTTGTATGCAGACCACAGCATAGCCTTGTTCTGTTACAGCAAACATTAGAAGGCGTATACTGTGTGCCAGCCAGTGGCAACGTCACAGTGAAGGGGACATCAGAATGTCAACACATTGTCCCATTCAGTGTTCCATGTCCTGGAGTGGCTATCACAGGATCGCTCCAATAAGGGGAGAGGGGTCACCTGGGGTAGAAGCTAGAGAGGGACATCATGTACAAGCTAGTTAGTGGGGGTTTCAGCTCTATTGGGGGTGCACGTGTGAATTTCCTGTTACAAAGTGTGTTTCAAGTTGATATGATGTCAAAGAGATAATAGAGGAGGGTATGAAAGGAGGGAAAGCGCATCAAACCTGTCCATTTCACAATAGAAGGTCTGTCCTCACCAGCTTAGTGATCACGAATGATCCTGTCTCTAATTCCCTGTCTGTAAAAGGTTGTTTTGAACTCCAGGAAAGGTAATTGACATGGGAAATGCGTGCTTCCGGGATGGAGCTGAGGGAGTAGGCGTGAGAGTGGTAAAAAGTGACAGTTGGTTTGCAGATGCAGGCATGTCAGGGAGCCCCTGCCGACATGTAGCCCTAGCTGATGTCCCTAGACCTTGCTCAGTTGAGTTCTTTGTGCACATCTCCCACCGGGTACCTGTGGCCCAGAGATGAAGTTTTCTGCTAAAAGATGAAAAAAAAAAGGCTTTAGAGATTTTATGGCCTTGAACCAATCACACAAGCAATGGTGAAAGGGCTGAGGCTAAAATGGGACAGCCACTGAATGAGCAGGGTCCTCATCATGCAGCAACTTGCATGAGGACCATCATCAGATGGTGGCAACAAACTTGTGTTTGTTTGACGCAGGCATTTTCCTAGATGAAGGCACTACCTTCATCTAACTGGTATCACTGCCCAGAACTAACTTCTTGATCTCCACAGGTGCCTCCAGAACCCCTTGGAGAACTTGGAATTAACTTATGGCTACCTATTGGAAGAAGACATGAAGTGTCTCTCCCAGTACGCAAGCCTCAGTTACCTAAAGCATCTGAATCTCAGCTACGTGCTGCTGTTCCGCATCAGTCTTGAACCCCTCGGAGCTCTGCTAGAGAAAATTGCTGCCTCTCTCAAAACCCTCATCTTGGAGGGCTGTCAGATCCACTACTCCCAACTCAGTGCCATCCTGCCTGGCCTGAGCCACTGCTCCCAGCTCACCACCTTCTACTTTGGCAGAAATTGTATGTCTATGGGCGCCCTGAAGGACCTGCTGCGCCACACCAGTGGGCTGAGCAAGTTAAGCCTGGAGACGTATCCTGCCCCTGAGGAGAGTTTGAATTCCTTGGTTCGTGTCAATTGGGAGATCTTCACCCCACTTCGGGCTGAGCTGATGTGTACACCGAGGGAAGTCAGGCAGCCCAAGAGGATCTTCATTGGCCCCACCCCCTGCCCTTCCTGTGGCTCATCACCGTCTGAGGAACTGGAGCTCCATCTTTGCTGCTAGGGAAGGCGTGCCTAGCGGGGTAGAGAAATCCAAAGTTCTCTTCCAGGCACTTGGACACTAAAATCTACTATGTAGGTGCAAGTTATTTTTCTCTTTTCTTATTTCCTTTTTTACTAGTTCCAAAATTTTTATTAAAGACAATTTGAGACAGGGTTTCGCTGTGTTGCTCCAGCTGGTCTCAAACTGCTGGGCTTATGGGATCCTCCTGCCTCAGCTTCCTAAAGTGCTGGGATTACTGGCATGAGTGGCTGTGTCCAGGCCACATGCAACTTAAAGGAAGCACAGGCAAGTGCTCAGTGTGAGGGAAAAAACATAACAGCAGGGGGCAAGGCTGGAGGAAAATGTTGAGGTGACATCAATGAGAACTTCAGGGACCCGTGTCCTAGAGTCGGAAAGAGAAGCTAAAGTTCTTCAGTGATGAGAATGTTATCCCTGCAAGGGTGGTTACCAAGGAATATCAGCAATAAAGAGCACCTGAATGAAAACTTTTAACCTGTTGTGCAATTTATCCATCAGAAATCTCTAGTTATCGAGTTACGGATGGAAAAATAACGAAATACTAATTTGTCTGTGATTGAGTTTCAGTTGTAGAACATCAAAACAACCAAATAAAATTAGATCATTTTGAGTATTTCCCACCCATTCTTGTTCTTTGTTTTGTTTTGGAGACAAAATCTCAGTTTGTCATTTAGGCTGGAGTGCGATGGTGCAATCTGGGCTCACCGCAATCCTGTCCTTCAGGGCTCAAGTGATTCTCGTGCCTCAACCACTCAAATGGCTGGGACTGCAGGCATATTCCACCAAGCCTGGGTGATTTTTGTATTTTTAATAAAGATGGGATTTTTCCATGTTGATCAGCCTGGTCTCAAGATCCTGTCTTCGAGTGATCCACCAACCTTGGCCTCCCAAAGTGCTGGGAAAACAGGTGTGCAGATGATCTCCACCCATTCTTTACTTCTCTTCAGTCATCAGTTTTTTTCTTCCTTTTTTTGCCTGCAGGGAGCAGCTCGGTCTGGTACAAAGGGACGGGCAGAGAGGGGCCCCAAGGAGAAGATAGGAATGGGGTGGTGCCCCGCTCGCACAAGAAGTGTGGATGCCAGGCCCAGAAAACAGAGCTGGGGCCATCCATCAGGGGGCCAGGGTGAGAAGCACAAGTGGCACCTGCTTCAAGGTCCTGTCGAGCTATCTGGCCACTGTGCCCATCCTGTTAACAGTGTCAAGCTCCCGGGTCTTGAAGGGAGGTTCCATGCGGATCCACCCCAGGCTGTTTTTCCAATATCTGCCCCCTGTAGGGGAGACCATGGAGTCTGATTGCTGGGCCTGGGAACCAGGAACCACTCCTGGGCCCCCCCCCCCTTGGCAGGGTCATGAGCCAGGCCTGTGCTCCATGTCCCTGAGGCAGCCAGCTGTGCCACCCACACCCTCTCATGGCAAAATGGAACCTGGACCCAGGTCTGGAGTCTCCACCACAGCCTCTACCTCACTGCCCACTGCCTGCTGTTAGCCTGCAAGCTCCTGGATGAGAGTACAGTTGGGGCTTGTTAAACCACACCCAGGAGCATTGGGTTTGTTTGTGCGGGGTTGGCCAGAGCTGCTGTGAACCTGCATCTCACCTGTCCTCTCTGTGGGGAAACACAGAGAGAGGGCACAGCCAAGGCTGCGTACACTTTGGAGCTGATGGGAGCCTAGGACAAGAGGGAGTCCTGGTCCTCCCGAGTTGGCAGGGCAGTAGCTCCAAAGGTGCAACTGAATCTGCCCAGGTCGCAGTTACCAACTGAGGTCCCCCAGTGCTCTTGAGGGCCCAGGAGATCCCCCCTTCTCCTTCAGCTTCAGGGTGTCTGTTCCCACTGCCTGGTCTCTCATGGCACCTGCTCTAATTTTGGGGTGTGGTTGTGGTCGAGCCCGGATGCTGTCACAGCCTAGGTGGGTCTGTGAACATTTTGGTCAGTGCAAATACAGCATCCCATGGCTGCCTTGAACCCTCTGGACTTTGGGCCCTGATGAGTATAGAAGGGGGGCTGAGGGGGGATTGCAGACAGATCAGCCCTGGTCTTTGGATGCTCCTTGGTACGAGTGACTTGGGCAACATGGTTGGTGGTGGGAGGGAGGCAGAATCCTGGACAGGAAGGTGAGAGTCACTGGTGAGGCTTCACCTTCTGACCAAGGAGGGCCTGAAGCCCGTAGGCTAGGCCACCAGTCCTACGGACCAGAATGGGAACATATGTTGCCTTTTCTGTGCCTGCTCATGGCCACCTATGACCCAATGAGCACATACTTTTCTCCAGTCTGATGCTGAAAAAACCCCAGACTCAGGGAGAACATCAGGAAGACCAGTGGCAGAGAGGAACTACCCACTACTGGGATGATTTTCCTGCAGAGACAAGCAACCCACTCTGGGTCTTTTTCTCTGCTGAGAGCTGTAGAGATGATGAGATGACTTTCCTGCAGAGAGCAGCAACCCACTCCAGGGCCTCCTCTCTACTGAGAGCAGTGGTGATGATGGAATAACCTGCCAGGAGAGAGGGGTCACCCACTCCAGCACCTCCTGTCTGCTCAGAGCTGAACACTCATCAGGACACCCTGGCTGCAGAAAGAAGTTACCCACTGTGGGTCTCTGAGCTGTTCTATTGCTCAGTAAAGCTCCTCTTTATCTCACTCACCCTCCACTTGTCTGCATAATTCATTCTTCCTGGTCACCGAACAAGAACTTGGGACCCGCCTAATGGTGGGACTAAAAGAGCAATAACACAAACAAAGCTGAAACACAGCCCTTGCTCACCAAGTTGTAGGTGAAGAGAAAAAGAGAAGAGCTACTAATCTTCCAGGAGCCCAGACATGGGAGCTTCCTGAGCCAGGGCTGTTACTCCTTTCTGGGTGTTCTGCAGTTTCTGGCATTTCCAAGCTTTCAGTGTTGGTGTCACTGTGTATTCCAGTGACAACCATGGAAGCTGCTTGTGCTGTTCCTGGTTCATTTGCAGCCTTAAAGAAATCTGGCACCCGTGCTGGCACCTGGAGCTGCCTGCCCCACTGCTGCAGCAGCAGCCAGTGACTGTCCAAAGTGGCCAGACCCCCTGCTCACTCACACACCCCTCACTGCTCTACCCCTGACCCGCCCTTAATAGGCATGTGCTCCAGGCCTAAAACATGAGTCAAGCATAGTCTACCAGGCTGCACGGGCAGAACGAACCCAGTGAACCCCATCAAAACTCTGGCAAAGCTGCCCCCAGCCACAGAGGTTTCTGGCCAGAAAAGTCACATTCCAAGGATTCCAGAAGAGAAAATTACTTAAACACAAAGAAAGACAATAAGAAAAGGATGGAAGAGAGAAGTCTCTAAACAACCAAAAAAACAAGAAATGAAATGGGAGTACTAAGCCTTTATCAATAAAAACAATGAATATAATTTATCTCACTTCTGCAAGTGAAAGGCATAGGGTCTTTGAATGAGTAAAAAAATAAGACCCTACTATATGCTGTTTTCCAGAAACTCACTTCACCTATAAGGATACATGTAGATGGAAAGTGAAGGGGTAGAATAAAGTATTCCATGCAACTGGAAACCAAAAAACAGCAAGAGCATCTGTACTTATGTCAGGTAAAATAGATGCCAAATCTCAGAACGAACTCAGGTAAAACAGAATACAAATCTAAGCTTGTAAAATAATGGACTACACTTACACAAACTCTGCCTAGAAAGAACATACATCAAAATAATAGAAGCCAAAAATGACAAATCCATATGCAACATCATATTGAATGAAGAAATGTTGAAAGTATTCCCACTAAGAACCAGAAGAAGACAAAAATGCTCACTTTATCCACTTGTAATCAACATAGGACTGAAAGTTTTTGTCAGAGCAATCTGGTAAGCAAAAGAAATAAAGGACATTTAAATTGGAAAGAAGGAAGTGAAACTACCTGTGTTTGCCAATGATATGATCGTATGTGCTTAGAAAACCTGAAAGATTCCACCAAAAGACTCGTAGATGAGATAAATGAATTCACTTAAGTCTCAGGTCCAAAATCTGTATGTACAAATCAGTAACACCCTTTTATACCAACAACAAGCAAGCCGAGAATCAAATGAAGAACTCCATCCCTTCACAATAGTTGCAAAACAACAACAAAAACTGACAATAACAAAAACAACCTAGGAATACACTTAACCATTAGGTACAGGATCTCTACAAGGAGAACTACAAGACACTGCTGAAAAAAATCATAGATGACAAAAAAGAAGAAAAACGTCCCATGCTGATGGATTGACAGACACAATATCGTGAAAATGACCACACTGCCCAAAGCAATCTAAAAATTGCAAACATCAAACATCAATCTAAAAATTGCATACACCAAAATACAAACATCATTTCCACAGGATTACAAAAAGAATCCTAAAATTCATTTGGAGCCAAAAAAGAGGCTAAAGAGCCAAAGCAATCCTAAGCAAAATGAACAAATGTGGAGGCATCACATTACCTGACTTCAATTTATATGGTAAGGCAATAGTAAGCAAAACTGCATGGTGCCAGTATGAAGGTCAAGACATAGACCAATGGAACAGAATAGAGAACCCAGAAATAAAGCCATTTACTTACAACCCAGTGGTAGAACTGCTGCTTATCAGTTTGTGCTGAGTGATGCCCTTTGGAGAAATGGGGCCAAAGTTACTGGATTTTTCCCCCAAGAAAAACCAGAGTGAATTGTAATATCCGGTGTGATTTTTAGACTCTGACTATTGCCATAGTGATTAGGTCATCTCCAGGTACCCAGAGACTCAATCACCAACCAGTGTCCACATTCTTGTCATCGCTGCAAGAAAGAGTTTAGGAAGTAGGCAGAATGAAGCAAAAGGCAAGAAGTGTCTATTGCAAAGCAAAGGTAGATACTCAAGAGAGGGCCAATTCAGGAGAGTGAGTTGTGTAGAAGGGAGTTTGGGTTTCTAATTTTATAGGATCTCTAAGGAGAGGTTGAAATAATCGTTAGGATTTTAAGAAAAAATGGTGAAGTTTTCTTAGAACTGAAGTGTCACCTATTATTTATTTATGTATTTATGTATTTATGTATTTATTTATTTATGTTTTGAGATGGAGTTTCGCTCTTGTTGCCCAGGCTGGAGTGCAATGATCTTGGCTTACTGCAACCTCTGCCTCCTGGGTTCAACCAATTCTCCTGCCTCAGCCTCTGGAGTAGCTGGGATTACAGACATGTGCCACCACACTCGGCTAATTTTGTATTTTTAGTAGAGACGAGATTTCTCCATGTTGGTCAGGATGGTCTCAAACTCCCGACCTCAGGTGATCCACCCACCTTGGGCTCCCAAAGTGTTGGGATTACAGGTATGAGCCACTGGGCCTGGCTAGTGTCACCTATTTTTATACTAAATATGGGCATTCTCAGAACCGTCCTGGCACTGGTGTGTGATTTACTGTCATAATGGGTGTATAATTAGGCCTGGGGTAGGGCAAGGGTCAAACCCAGTGCCATGTCTGACCAACTCAGTGTCAGCCAGCTTAGCCCCGTCCTGCTTGTTTGGGTCTTATTGGTCAAGGCTTATCCTTATTCTTGTAGCTAATTTTACAAGCTCTTTTCTTGCTGCTGTATGAAATCACTGCTTGATATTTTCATGCTTCTCCTGTGACCAGCCAGCTTTCCTATTTTATGGGTATTTCTTTTCTTTTCCCTTCCCTTCCCTTCCCTTTGCTCCCCCTCCCCTCCCCTCCCCTGTCTTGTCTTGTCTTGTCTTTCTTTCTTTCTCTTTCTTTCTTTCTTTCTTTCTTTCTTTCTTTCTTTCTTTCTTTCTTTCTTTCTTTCTTTCTCTCTCTCTCTCTTTCTATCTTTCTTTCTTCTTTCCACTTTAAGTTCTGGGATACATGTGCAGAACGTGCAGTTTTGTTACATACGTATACACATGCCATGGTGGTTTGCTGCACCCATCAACCCGTCATCTACATTAGGTATTTCTCCTAATGCTACCCCTCTCCTAGTGTTCCACACCCTGAGAGGCCCTGATGTGTGATGTTCCCCTATCTGTGTCCATGAGTTCTCATTGTTCAACTCCCACTTATGAGTGAGAAGATGAGGTGTTTTGGTTTACTGTTCCTGTGTTAGTTTGCTGAGAATGATGGTTTCTAGCTTCATCCATGTCCCTGCAAAGGAAATGAACTTATTTTTTATGGTTGCATAGTATTCCATGATGTATATGTGCCACATTTGCTTTATCCAGTCTATCATTGATGGGCATTTGGGTTGGTTCCAAGTCTTTGCTGTTGTGAATAGTGCTGCAGTAAACATACTTGTGCATGTGTCTTTATAGTAGAAGGATTTATAATCCTTTGGATATATACCCAGTAAAGGGATTGCTGGATCAAATGGTATTTCTGGTTCTAGATCCTTGAGGAATTGCCACACTGTCTTCCACAATGGTTGAACTAATTTACACTCCCACCAACAGTGTCAACGCGTTCCTATTTCTCCACATCCTTTCCAGCATCTGTTGTTTCCTGACTTTTTAATGATCACCATTCTAACTGGCCTGAGATGGTATCTCACTGTGGTTTTGATTTGCATTAGAGAAATGCAAATCAAATGACCAGTTATGATGAGCATTTTTTCATATGTTTGTTGGCTGGAAAAACGTTTTATTTTTGAGAATTGCCTGTTAGTATCCTTCACCCACTTTTTGGCGGGGTTGTTTGTTTTTTTCTTGTAAATTTGTTTAAATTCCTTGTAGATTCTGGATATTAGTCATTTCTCTGATGGATAGATTGCAAAAATTTTCTCCCATTCTATAGGATGCCTGTTGACTCTGATGACAGTTTCTTTTGCTGTGAAAAAGCTCTTTATTTTAATTAGATCCCATTTGTCAATTTTGGCTTTTGTTGCCATTGGTTTTGGTGTTTTAGCCATGAAGTCTTTGCCCATGCCTATGTCCTGAATGGTATTGCCTAGGTTTTCTTCTATGGTTTTTATGGCTTTAGGTCTTACATTTAAATCTTTAATCCATCTTGAGTTAATTTTTGTATAAGGTGAAAGGAAGGGGTTCAGTTTCAGTTTTCTGCATATGGCTAGCCAGTTTTCCCAACGCCATTTATTAAATAGGGAATCCTTTCCCCATTGGTTGTTTTTGTCAGGTTTGTCAAGGATCAGATGGTTGTAGATGTGTGGCATTATTTCTGAGGCCTCTGTTCTGTTCCATTGGTCTACATATCTGTTTTGATAACTGTACCATGTTGTTTTGGTTACTGTAGCCTTGTCGTATAGTTTGAAGTCAGGTAGCAAGATGCCTCCAGCTTTGTTCTTTTTGCTTAGGATTGTGTTGTGTATACAGGTTCTTTTTTGCTTCCATATGAAGTTTTAAGTAGTTTTTCTAATTCTGTGAAGAAACTCAATGGTACCTTGATGGGGATAGCATTGAATCTATAAATTACTTTGGGCATTATGGCCATTTTCATGATATTGATTCTTCCTACCCATGAGCATGGAATGTTCTTCCATTTGTTTGTATCCTCTTTTATTTCATTGAGCAGTGGTTTGTAGTTCTCCTTCACATCCCTTGTAAGTTGTATTCCTAAGTATTTTATTTTATTTTAGCAATTGTGAATGGGAGTTCACTCATGATTGGCTCTCTGTTTGTCTATTGTTGATGTATAGGAATGCTCGTGATTTTTGCACATTGATTTTGTATCCTGAGACTTTGTCGAAGTTGCTTATCAGCTTTAGGAGATTTTGGGCTGAGATGATGGGGTTTTCTAAATATACAATCATGTCATCTGCAAACAGAGACAATTTGACTTCCTCTCTTCCTATTTGAATACTCTATTTCTTTCTCTTGCCTGATTGCCCTGGCCAGAACTTCCAATACTATGTTGAATAGGAGTGGTGAGAGAGGGCATCCATGCAGTGTGCCGGTATTCCAAGGGAATGCTTGTAGCTTTTGCCCATTCAGTATGATATTGGCTGTGGCTTTGTCATAAATGGCTCTTATTATTTTTACACACATTCCATCAACACCTAGTTTATGAAGAGTTTTTAGCCTGAAAGGGTGTTGAATTTTATTGAAGGCCTTTTCTGCACATATTGAAATAATCATGTGGTTTTTATCATTGGTTCTGTTTATGTGATGGATTACGTTTATTGATTTGCATAAGTGGAACCAGCCTTGCATGCCAGGGATGAAGCCAACTTGATCTTGGTGGATAAGCTTTTTGATGTGCTGCTGGATTCGGTTTGCCAGTATTTCATTGAGGATTTTTGCATCGATGTTCATCAGGAATATTGGCCTGAAGTTTCCTTTTTTGTTGTTGTATCTCTGCCAGGTTTTGGTATCAGGATGATGCTGGCCTCATAAAAATGAGTTAGGGAGGAGACCCTCTTTTTCTATTGTTTGGAATAGTTTCAGAGGAATGGTAGAATTTGACTGTGAATTCTTCTGGTCCTGGACTTTGTTTTGTTGGTAGGCTATTAATTATTGCCTCAATTTCAGAATTTTTTATTGGTCTCTTTAGGCATTTGACTTCTTCCTGGTTTAGTCTTGGGAGCATCTATGTGTCCAGGAATTTACCCATTTCTTCTAGATTTTCTAACTTATTTGCATAGAGGTGTTTATAGATTCTCAGATGGTAGTTTGTATTTCTCTGGGATCAGTGGTGATATCCCCTTTACCATTTTTTATTGTGTCTGTTTGATTCTTCTCTCTTTTCTTCTTAATTTATCTGGCTAGTGGTCTATTTTGTTGATCTTTTCCTAAAAACCAGCTCCTGGATTCATTGATTTTTTGAAGGGTTTTTCATGTCTCTATCTCTTTCAGTTGTGCTCTGATCTTAGTTATTTCTTGTCTTCTGATAGCTTCTGAATTTGTTTGCTCTGGCTTCTCTAGTTCTTTTAATTGCAATGTCAATTTTAGGCCTTTCCTCCTTTCTCCTGTGGGCATTTAGTGCTATAAATTTCCCTCTAAACACAGCTTTAGCTGTGTCCCAGAGATTCTGGTACATTGTGTCTTTGTTCTCATTGTTTTCAAAGAACTTATTTATTTCTGCCTTAAATTTGTTATTTGCCCAGTTGTCATTCAGAATCAGCTTGTTCAGTTTTCATGTAGTTGTGCAGTTTTGAGTAAGTTTCTTAATCCTGAGTACTAATTTGATTGCACTTTGGTCTGAGATACTGTTTGTTATGATTTCCATTCTTTCACATTTGCTGAGGAGTGTTTTACTTCCAATTATGTGGTCAATTTTAGAATAAGTGTGATGTGGTGCTGAGAAAAATGTATATTCTGTTGATTTGGGGTGGAGAGTTTTGTAGATGTCTGTTAGGTCTGTTTGGTCCAGAGCTGCGTTCAAGTCCTGAATATCGTTGTTAATTTTCTGTCTCATTGATCTGTCTAATATTGACAGGGGTGTTTCTTTAATTAGCAGGTAGAATAGTCATTAGATATTCCAGGAAAGCAGAGGATTTCAGAGACTTGAAATTACCACCCCTTTCTTCCTTCTTTGGGTTTCTTTGGAAGAATCTTGGACAAGTCACTCTGACCGGGACTTTTGCCATTTTCTGGCTCTTATATTGAGTTTTGTTTTACCTTGTGTTCCTTTGCTGAGTTCTTATTTTATCTTTGCAGTTTTCCGTCTTCCTGAGACCAATCACTGGTATTCCTATGTGATGCCCATAAGGTTTTTTTCGTCTATTTTATAAAAATTTTATTAATAAAAATTGTATCTGTTCATGGGGTACAGTATGATGTTTCGATATATTCATACTCTACAATGTGGAATAGTGAAATCAAGCTATTTGGCATTCCTACCACTTCACATTCTTACTCTTTTTATGGGGAGACATTTAAAATTTACTGTCTCAGTATTTTCAATTATATAATATATTATTACTAACTATAGTCACCTTACTATGCTATAGATATTCAACTCACTCCTCCTTTCTAACTGAAACTCTATTTTTTAAAACGTTATGCCAACACATATCTGGACACATTTGGCTTTTGGGATCCCACCCTCTCCTCTGAGATGGGAGAACAGTGCAGTGTGCCCTGTGGCCAGACCCAGAATGATCCTGATGGAATTAGAAAAGAAACTGCACCTCTTTCCTCTTCCAGATCTGAGGTTGACCTTAGTTGAAGGTCTGGGATTTGAAAACTGCTGGGATTGGAATCCTGGCTCTCACCTTACTCCCACCTACACCAGCAGGATATATAGTCCATGGGAAGCATCTGGGAACATCTATCGTGTGAGTCCTAAGAATGAATAAATTGTATACACCTTTACAATTTTATTGAACAGGGTTATTTCATGAGTGTTATATTGTTCTTGGGTTTTTTTCTCTCAATAACATAAATGCCTTGAATTTAAAATGTCCTACAAAGACCTTGAGTTGTTGTCTTCATGTTGGCTCTTCACTTACTCTTCCCAACTTCGCTGAGTCAAGACCAAACTCTAGGAGGTGCCGTCAACCCATCGCTTTTCCTCAGGTCTCACACCCACTCCTGAAACCATAAGAGCAAGTCACATTGACTCTACCTCCAGGATGTCCCCAGGCTGTCTGCAGCCACACCAGGTGATGCCAAGACCTCCTGCCTGGGCATTGCAGTGGCCACCTTATTGTTGCCCCTGCCTCCTGGTTACCTCTCTCAGGGATCAAAGTCCTCTCGGCCATAATGGGGAACTGGAAAACAGGCCTCAGGTGGCCTCACCACCCCAGTCCAAAACTGCCAATGACTCCTGGGCCACCCCTGCCTCTGACTGCACCTCTCCAGCCTCATCTGCCTGTGCCACTTCACGACATGCCACTTTCTACCCTGGTCTTCTCATTCTGTCTGTTCCCCCTAAGTCCATGAGTTAGAGGCTGTGTTCATTTATGTGCGTTCTGAGTTGGTTTCCACTTTAGGAAAAATGCTGGGTGAATGGGGCAGGGGGTGGCTGATGTCTCTAGGTCTCAGGTGAGTGGAAGGGAGGCTTTTATCAACTGGGTTCTGTGAGAGAACCCCAGGCCCAGAGGGCATCTCTGCAATGACTTCATGGTATGTACATATATGTGTATGTGGTGTGAGCACTTAGAAAGTCACAACCCTCCAGGATGGAGCTGGCCTCATATAGATTAAGATGTTTTGCACTTGGCAGATAAATGTAAAATACCTCATGTCCCTGGCTGGGCAAATCCCCCAGGAGTCCAGCAAGAAGACATGGGATCTGTGGACAGGAGGCCACTGTGTGAAACCTCTCATTTGAGTATCATTTTAAAAGTTGCACTTGAGACCCTGAGTGCCCTATGTCCTTCCCACTCACCAAAGAACCCCAGCTGAGCCAGCCCTGACTCCAGACACAAGAGCCCAGGGAGGAGCTGGGAGAGAAGGACACCCACTGTGACCTCAGGGCATGGAAGGAGCTCTGACCTTTCTGTTGATGATGCCTTCCCCCTCCCAAGTGCCTCAGGCCCTGAAGCTTCCAGTGACCCATGCGTTCCATCCATGCCCTCCTCTCCTCCCTCCAACCCTGCTTCTTCTAAAGTCCCATGCATTTGTCTGCATGTGAGTGCCCCAGTCTCAGGCTCTGGCAGTGGCTAAGAGGCTCGGGGTTCCTGTGCCTGTCTGGAGGCAACCTCACTCTATGTGGACCCACATGGGTTCTTGGATTTCTTTCTTCACCGGGTCCCCTGCAAGTATACAGTAGATGCATCAACTCTAGAAGAGCAAATGGTGATGAGTGAAGACCCAGAACCGTCTCAGGCATGCACATGGAAAGAGAGAGAGCGGTCCCTGGAAGCACAGGCCTGGGGGTGGTTCCTGGGCACTTCTGTCTCCTCTAATAAAAGAGGCCAGTGACTTTGGCCACGGAATACACATCCACTTCCCATGGGTTCATATCCAAAGAACAAACTCCTTGAGACTCACTGGTCCATGCACTCGAGATCCCCAGGGTACCTTGAGTTATTATGTCAAAAGGAGAGAGAAACCAGTGAACACTAGTCCTAATACTTATACGAATACCAAGAGGGATGTTTTCTTCTTGCTGTTCCAGGGAATGTGCTGAGTTAACACCTTTTTTCTTTTTATTGGAGCTGCTGTGGCAGGGAAGACAGTGGTGAGGGGCTTCCTTTGAGTAAAAAGCAGGTAAATTCAGCCCCTGCTTGCTCCACTGTCTGCCCCTCCAGGGCCTCTGTGTCCTGATGCAGAGTCCAGCCTGTTCTCACCAGGCTCACATTCCTTATGCCAAGAGACCCACCAAAAAAGAAAGTCCCAAGAAACAGGAAGGAACGCCACCAGCAAGAGACCTCGCACTCACAGACCTCAGAGATATTCATGGCCTGAGGGGCACAAAGGAGAGTGTGTTGGGAGCGGATCCCCACTTAGAAAGAAGCAAGACAGTGCCCCAAGGCCTGGAAGATGTCAGCTGCCTCCTCTGTGCTGTGCTGTGGGGAAGGCCATCACCGTTTTAACGCTTCTTGGTGAGTTTTTCCAAGGAAATAAAGCACTTGAATTCTTAGTGTTTTGAATTACGGTGCACTTAATAAATATTAACTTCTTTTTGTTTTGTTTTAAGATGGAGTCTGACTGTGTCACCCAGGCTGGAGTGCAAAGGCAAAATCTCGGCTCACTGCTACCTCCGGCTCCCTGGTTCAAGAGATTCTTCTGCCTCAGCCTCCTGAGTAGCTGGGATTACAGCCACCTGCCATCATGCCAACCTAATTTTTCTGCTTTTGTGGAGATGGGGTTTCACTATGTTGGCTAGGCTGGTATGAATTGCTGACATCAGGTGATCTGCCCTCCTTGGCCACCCAAGTGCTGGGATTATGGGCTGAGCCACCGCACCTGGACAATATTAACTTTTTTCTTTCATTCTCCTGTACATTTCTAATTGGCAGTGAGAGTAGTGAATGTTCTGACAAAGAGTGATGAAAGGATTTGGGATAACCATCATTTTCCACATGGATATGAAGATGGCTTTGCAGGACATGGGGCTCCCCCCTGTAATCTCAGCACTTTGGGAGCTCAAATTGGGAGGATGACTTGAGTACAGGCGTTCAAGACCAGCCTGGGCAACAGTGAGACGTCGTCTCTACAAAAGATAAACAAAATGAGCCAGGCATGGTGGCACACAACTGTATTTCCAGCAAATTGGGAGGCTGACATGGGAGGATCACTTCAGCCTGAGAGGCCGAGCCTGCAGTGAGCTGAGATTGCACCACTGCACACCAGTCTTAGAAACAGAGTGAGGCCCTGACTTTAAAAAGAAGAAGAAACCAAAAAAAAAAAAAAAAAAAAAAAAAACAAAAAGAAAAGAAAAGATGGCTGTTCGTGTTTTATCCTGCACAGGCATTCTTTTTCTGATCTGCACTGCAGTTCTGAGCCAGGTATATTCTGCTGAGCTCATTTTCCAGCTGCCTTGCGTCTTGTTTATCTTTCTCAGCAGCACCCAGAATAGCAGGCGGCACGACCCAGGCACTCAGTGGAAGTTTTCTTGTTGTTGTTCTTGTTGTTGTTGTTTCTTGAGGTAGAGTTTCGCTCCTGTTGCCCACCCAGCCTGGGGTGCAATGGCTCTAGCTCAGCTCGCCGCAACCTCTGCTTCCCGGGTTCAAGTGATTATCCTGGAACCACGCCTGACTAACAGGAAGGGGGAAGCACTGGGCGTTGAGAGTGTGAAATGTACCAAAATCTTCTCTGTATTTTCCCCAGAGTCTCCCCCTTCAGCGCCACCTGACAATCCTCAGCCCTGGACAATGTGAGATTTTTTTGACCGAGGATCACTGTGCTCCTTCTGGATCCACCAGAAAGTGCTGGTTAGCCTGATAGGCCCTGGTTTGACTTACATCTAGCAAGACCTTCATCTGGTTTGCAGGAGTAGATAGGGGGTCACTTGGATGACAGGGACTCCAGTCCAGACCCCATTCTCCCTCATTCCCTCCTGCAAAGTTCAATCCTCACAGTCCTCTGAGGCTGTGGCAAGTGCAGAAACAGAACTGCACCTATCCAAAGTGCCTCCCTTCCCCTGGACTCATGCCAAGGCTTCTTCCCTCTGACGTGTCCCTTGTCTTTGCATCTAGGGTGGATGCTTGCCACTGACCCTCTCTCCCCAGGTTTCCCTGCTAGACTGACTTTCTGCCCCTGGGGTTGGGTGGGGCAGCCAATGGAACCTCATGTAGACCACGGCAAAATCAAAGGGACTTGGAAACTCACAGCCCCACATCCAGGCCCCAGTCTTTTCAGAGTCTCAGATCCAAGTTCCCAGTTTATCAGGGATGTGGCTCTGTGAAAGCCAGAGAACCCGGTCCCCAGGGCTGCTGCCATCTCTCTCCTCCTCATTTACTCTGGCCCCCATCAGCTCCTCTGGGCCACTCCCTTTCAGGAGTCCCCCTGGCTCCATCTGGCGGCAGTGAGTTCCCAGATCTCCTGGACCCCAGGCTGCTACAGGCACCTCCCTCAACATCCACTGTCTGCTCTCAGAGTGACCTTCTCCTCATATCTTTATTGGAGGAAAAAAGAGCGGCAGCCCCTGGTCTTGGGGAAGATAGTTATAAATGCAATCTGGAATAAAACCCCCTTGAGGACTAGAGGAGGCCAGCAGGGCCTGACCAGAGATTTTTGACTGTTAGAAATGCACAGAGGGCAAACACCACAGGAAAAGCGCTGACTCAGAAACAGACTCGCTGCATTCCGGGTGCAGCCTCCTCAGCTCTAAGGTTGGGCCAGCGGAGCCTGGGAAGGGATGGCCCCCACACTGGGACCATCCCAGGCTCTGCCAACAGCCTGGCACTTCTAGGAGAACCAGAGGAGTCAGCTCTTCCTGTGCAAGGTAGACAAGATTCCCCTCCATTGGTCCCGGTTGCCTCTTTAGGTCCAGAGCAGCAGCTGAGGAGCTCCCTGCTTTATGCCTTGCTGTGGGCACTGAAATAGCTCAGTACAATTTGGGGGAATGTATGAGTCACTGCTGATTCCAGGGAGAGTGTTTCTTAGCATTGTTTGTGGCCATACTCCTGGGTGCAGGAGAGATCGGCTGACATTTCCAGGAAGCAGAGGACTCAGCTTCTCTGACAGCTCAGGCTGGGGGAGGAAAATGGAAGTTCAGAAATACTTTAGAACCCCCGATGAAAAGCCTGGAGAAGATTTGGAATCCCAGTAGAAATTCAGTGAGTGGAACTGAGGTTAAGCCATCCCTTCAGGTGGACTCAAAAGGCTGCACTGACCTGGACAGCAGAGGAGCACCTTCAGAAGCACAGGCAACCAGGACATGGTAGAAAGACCCCCCAAACTGCAGGATTCTCACTGGGGTCCTGAGGATGGTGCAGGATTTCCCCAAGGGGTTCATTTCTCTCACAAATTCTGCAGATACACAGCTTCCACCATTCATGCTTCCAGATTGAAAAGTCTGCCTCTTTATGTCTGACCACACTGCTCCTCTCTGGGCTCTGCCCCAGCTCACACACTCACATTCACTCTTCCCAAGCTGGTATTCTGAGGGAAGCCCAACACGTTTGTGAGTAATGATGCCTCACCTTCAGGTAGGAGCCAAGACTGTGTCTGCTCTCTCTGTCCTCAAAGACACTGTGATGCTTTAAGAATCTGCATTATCTCTTTTGTAATTATGTTTTTTAAAAATTTTTAAACTCAATCTAGAAGGAAGTCTTTCAATCCTTTTGTCTAAATGCCCACAAAATACCTGCCATGTTTTATGTTGTCTAGCTTCCCTCCCAGGGTCCCATGAAAACACTCAGTCCTGTCCAGCCCAGCCCCCATCTCACTTTGTAATTTAGGCCTGATTTCTTTCAGTGAATCCTTGACCTTAACCTTGAGATAAATTACACCCTCAGTAGTTCCTGTCTTCCACCTGAATGGGCATATGATCTACCATGTTAGGTAGCACAAAACCCAGGTGACCAGTGGATACACGGAGATTTTTATTGTGTTTTTCAGGGATGACATCACTGTCTTCTTAAAGTTGTTTTAACTCTAAAACATTTTGATGCTTTTGATGTGGCCAAAGGTTCTCTAATAAAGATACCACATATATATATATATTTTTTTTTCTAATGTCAGAAACAGATTAAACCCTTTCCTGTATCACTATGAAAGTCACATATTAGTCAAACTTTACCAGTGTTTATGGAATAAGTGAATAAATGAGTTTTAGACCTTCACCCTATTATTAATTCTTTCACTTTTATGTATCTATATCTAATTTAATCACTTAATAAGAAGAAAGTTGAAAACTCAATCAGGGTTAACTGGATGGAAGTTCAGGATCTAGTTGGATGTCATTTTCGGATTGGAAGTTGGTAATTGAGAAAGGGGTCGTGGTGAGAAAGGTCAATAAAAGCTCCTGAAGATGCACAGAAGAGACCCAAAGCCCTGGCTCCTGGAGCTACTGCTTGATTCTGGCAGAGGTCCCAGCACCCTGCAATGTGAGTCCAGATCTGGCAAGTCACCACTGACTAGGACTGGGAATGTGCCCATTTGATCTGATCTTCTGTATAGCACGTCATACAAAAAAGTCTGGAAGACGCTAGCACATACACTGTGAAGGGAAGTCACAGATAAGGGGAAGATTATAGAAGACATTTGCTCTGTGTTTTTGGAATGTTTTGCATTGAGAATTCTGTCCAGAGAAGGGAAAAAGGATGAAAAACAAATGAAGCTCACCCACATGTACCTCTATGTACCTCTTACCGTGCTGGACTTTCTTTTGTTTTCTTTTCTTTTCTCTTTTTTTTTTTTTCTGATATGGCATCTCGCTCTGTTGCCCAGGCTGGAGTGCAGTGGCACGATCTTCAATCACTGCAACCTCCACATCCTGGGTTCAAGCAATTCTCCTCCCTCAGCCTCTCCAGTAGCTGGGACTACAGGTACATGCCGCCATGCCTAGTTAATTTTTTTTATTATACTTTAAGTTTTAGGGTACATGTGTACAATGTGCAGGTTACTTACATATGAATACATGTGCCATGTTGGTGTGCTGCACCTAGTAACTCGCCATTTAACATTAGGTATATCTCCAAATGATATCCCTACCCCCTCCCCCCACCCCACAACAGGCCCCTGTGTGTGATGTTCCCCTTCCTGTGTCCCTGTGTTCTCATTGTTCAATTCCCACCTGTGAGTGAGAACATGCAGTGTTCGGTTTTATGTCCTTGCGATAGTTTGCTGAGAATGATGGTTTTCAGCTTCATCCATGTCCCTACAAAGGACATGAACTCATCTTTTTTATGGTTGCATAGTATTCCATGTTGTATATGTGCCACATTTTCTTAATCCAGTCTATCATTTTTGGACATTTGGGTTGGTTCTAAGTCTTTGCTATTGTGAATAGTGCCGCAATAAACATACTTGTGCATGTGTCTTTATAGCAGCATGATTTATAATCCTTTGGGTATATACCCAGTAATGGGATGGCTGGGTCAAATGGTATTTCTAGTTCTAGATCCCTGAGGAATTGCCACACTTACTTCCACAATGGTTGAACTAGTTTACAGTCCCACCAACTGTGTAAAAGTGTTCCTATTTCTCCACATCCTCTCCAGCACTTGTTGTTTCCTGACTTTTTAATGATCGCCATTCTAACTGGTGATCTCATTGTGATTTTGATTTGAATTTCTCTGATGGCCAGTGATGATGAGAATTTTTTCATGTGATGATGAGCATTTTTTCATGTATCTTTTGGCTGCATAAATGTCTTCTTTTGAGAAGTGTCTGTTCATATCCTTCACCTGCTTTTGGATGGGGTTTTTTTTTTTTTTTTGTAAATTTGTTGGAGTTCATTATAGATTCTGGATATTAGCCCTTTGTCAGATGAGTAGATTGCAAAAATTTTCTCCCATTCTGTAGGTTGCCTGTTCACTCTGATGGTAGTTTCTTTTTCTGTGCAGAAGCACTTTAGTTTAATTAGATCCCGTTTGTCAATTTTGGCTTTTATTGCCATGGCTTTTGGTGTTTTAGACATAAAGTCCTTGCCCATGCCTATGTCCTGAATGGTATTGCCTAGGATTTCTTCTAGGGTTTTTATGTTTTTAGGTCTAATGTTTAAGTCTTTAATCCATCTTGAATTAATTTTTGCATAAGGTGTAAGGAAGGGATCCAGTTTCAGCTTTCTACATATGGCTAGCCAGTTTTCCCAGCACCATTTATTAAATAGGGAATCGTTTCCCCATTGCTTGTTTTTGTCGGGTTTGTCAAAGATCAGATGGTTGTAGATATGTGGCATTATTCCTGAGGGCTCTGTTCTGTTCCATTGGTCTATATCTCTGTTTTGGTACCAGTACCATGCTGTTTTGGTTACTGTAGCCTTGTAGTATAGTTTGAAGTCAGGTAGCATGATGCCTCCAGCTTTATTCTTTTGGCTTAGGATTGACTTGGCTATATGGGCTCTTTTTTGGTTCCATATGAACTTTAAAGTAGTTTTTTCCAATTCTGTGAGGAAAGTCCTTGGTAGCTTGATGGGGATGGCATTGAATCTTTAAATTTCCTTGGGCAGTATGGCCATTTTCACGATATTGATTCTTCCTACCCATGAGCGTGGAATGTTCTTCCATTTGTTTGTATCCTCTTTTATTTCATTGAGCAGTGGTTTGTAGTTCTCCTTGAAGAGGTCCTTCACATCCCTTGTAAGTTGGATTCCTAGGTATTTTATTCTCTTTGAAGCTATTGTGAATGGGAGTTCACTCATGATTTGGCTCTCTGTTTGTCTATTATTGGTGTATAAGAATGCTTGTGACTTTGCACATTGATTTTGTATCCTGAGACTTTGCTGAAGTTGCCTATCAGCTTAAGGAGATTTTGGGCTGAGATGATGGGATTTTCTAGATATACAATCATGTCATCTGCAAAGAGGGACAATTTGACTTCTTCTTTTCCTAATTGAATATCCTTTATTTCCTTCTCCTGCCTGATTGCCCTGGCCAGAACTTTCAACACTTTGTTGAATAGGAGTGGTGAGAGAGGGCATCCCTGTCTTGTGCCAGTTTTCAAAGGGAATGCTTCCCATTTTTATCCATTCAGTATGATATTGGCTGTGGGTTTTTCATAGATCGCTGTTATTATCTTGAGATATGTCCCATCAATACCTAAGTTACTGAGAGTTTTTAGCATGAAGGTTTTTGAATTTTGTCAAATGTCTTTTCTGCATCTATTGAGATAATCATATGGTTTTTGTCGTTGGTTCTATTTACATGCTGGATTCTGTTTATTGATTTTCATAGGCTGAACCAGACTTGCATCCCAGGGATGAAGCCCACTTGATCATGGTGGATAAGCTTGTTGATGTGCTGCTGGATTCAGTTTGCCAGTATTTTATTGAGGATTTTTGCATCGATGTTCATCAGGGACATTGGTCTAAAATTCTCTTTTTTTGTTGTGTCTCTGCCAGGCTTTGGTATCAGGATGATGCTGGCCTCATAAAATGAGTTAGGGAGTATTCCCTCTTTTTCTATTGATTGGAATAGTTTCAGAAGGAATGGTACCAGCTCCTCCTTGTACCTCTGGTAGAATTCGACTGTGAATCCGTCTGGTCCTGGACTTTTTTTGGTTGGTAAGCTATTAATTATTGCCTCAATTTCAGAGCCTGTTATGGATCTATTCAGGGATTCAACTTCTTCCTGGTTTAGTCATGGGAGGGTGTATGTGTCGAGGAATTAATCCATTTCTTCTAGATTTTCTAGTTTATTTGCATAGAGGTGTTTATAGTATTCTCTGATGGTAGTTTGTATTTCTGTGGGATCCGTGGTGATATGCCCTTTATCATTTTTTATTGCATCTATTTGATTCTTCTCTCTTTTCTTCTTTATTAGTCTTGCTAGCAGTCTATCAATTTTGTTGATCTTTTCAAAAAACCAACTCCTGGATTCATTGATTTTTTGAAGGGTTTTTTGTGTCTCTATTTCCTTCAGGTCTGCTCTGATCTTAGCTATTTCTTGCTTTCTACTAGCTTTTGAATATGTTTGCTCTTGCATCTCTAGTTCTTTTAATTGTGATGTTAGGTTGTCCATTTTAGATCTTTCCTGCTTTCTCTTGTGGGCATTTAGTGCTATAAATTTCCCTCTACACACTGCTTTGAATGTGTCCCAGAGATTCTGGTATGTTGTGTCTTTTTTCTCATTGGTTTCAAAGAATGTCTTTATTTCTGTCTTTATTTCGTTATGTACCCAGTAGTCATTCAGGAGCAGGTTGTTCAATTTCCAAGTAGTTGAGCAGTTTTGAGTGAGTCTCTTTTATTATTATTATTATGCTTTAAGTTTTAGGGTACATGTGAACAACGTGCAGGTTTGTTACATATGTATACATGTGCCATGTTGATGTGCTGCACCCATTAAATCGTCATTTAGCCTTAGGTATACCTCCTAATGGTATCCTATGCAGCCATAAAAAATGATGAGTTCATGTCCTTTGTAGGGACATGGATGAAGCTGGAAACCATCATTCTCAGCAAACTATCACAAGCACAAAAAACCAAACACTGCATGTTCTCACTCATAGCTGGGAATTGAACAATGAGAACACATGGACACAGGAAAGGGAACATCACACACTGAGTGAGTTTCTTAATCCTGAGTTCTAGTTTGATTGCACTGTGGCCTGAGAGACAGTTTGTTATAATTTCTGTTCTCTTACATTTGCTGAGGAGTGCTTTGCTTCCAACTATGTGGTCAATTTTTGGAATAAGTGCAGTGTGGTGCTGAGAAGAATGTATATTCTGTTGATTTTGGATGGTGAGTTCTGTAGATGTCTATTAGGTCCACTTGGTGCAGAGCTGAGTTCAATTCTTGTATATCCTTGTTAACTTTCTGTCTCATTGATGTGTCTAATGTTGACAGTGGGGTGTTGAAGTCTCCCATTATTATTGTGTGGGAGTCTAAGTCTCTTTGTAGGTCTCTAAGGACTTGCTTTATGAATCTGGGTGCATCTATATTTAGGATAGTTAGCTCTTCTTGTTGAATTGATCCCTTTACCATGATGTAATGGCCTTCTTTGTCTCTTTTGATCTTTGTTGGTTTAAAGTCTGTTTTATCCAAGACTAGGATTGCAACTCCTGCCTTTTTGTGTTTTCCATTTGCTTGGAAGATCTTCCTCCATCCCTTTATTTTGAGCCTATGTGTGTCTCTGCAAATCAGATGGGTTTCCTGAATACAGCACACTGATGGGTCTTGACTCTTTATCCAATTTGCCAGTCTGTGTCTTTTAATTGGAGCATTTAGCCCATTTACATTTTAGGTTAATATTGTTATGTGTGAATTTGATCCTGTCATTATGATGTTAGCTGGTTATTTTGCTCGTTAGTTGATGCAGTTTCTTCCTAGCCTCGATGGTCTTTACAATTTGGCATGTTTTTGAAGTGGCTGGTACCAGTTGTTCCTTTCCATGTTCAGCACTTCCTTCAGGAGCTCTTGTAGGGCAGGCCTGGTGGTGACAAAATCTCTCAGCATTTGCTTGTCTGTAAAGGAATTTATTTCTCCTTCACTTATGAAGCTTAGTTTGGTTGCATATGAAATTCTGGGTTGAAAATTATTTTCTTTAAGAATGTTGAATATTGGCCTCCACTCTCTTCTGGCTTGTAAAGTTTCTGCCGAGAGATCCGCTGTTAGTCTGATGGGCTTCCCTTTGTGGGTAACCCGACCTTTCTCTCTGGTTGCCCTTAACATTTTTTCCTTCATTTCAAATTTGGTGAATCTGACAATTATGTGTCTTGGAGTTGCTCTTCTCAAGGAGTATCTTTGTGGCATTCTCTGTATTTCCTGAATTTGAATGTTGGCCTGCCTTGCTAGATTGGGAAAGTTCTGCTGGATAATATCCTGAAGAGTGTTTTCCAGCTTGGTTCCATTCTCCCCATCACTTTCAGGTACACCAGTCAGATATAGATTTGGTCTTTTCACATAGTCCCATATTTCTTGGAGGCTTTGTTCACTTCCTTTTATTCTTTTTTCTCTGAACTTCTCTTCTCACTTCATTTCATTCATTTGATCTTCCATCACTAATACCCTTTCTTCCAGTTGATTGAATCAGCTACTGAGGCTTGTACATTTGTCACATAGTTCTCGTGCCATGGTTTTCAACTCCATCAGGTCCTTCAAGGAATTCTCTGCATTGGTTATTTTAGTTAGCCATTCTTCTAATTTTTTTTTCAAGGTTTTTGACTTCTTTGCCATGGGTTCGAACTTCCTCCTTTAGCTCAGAGTAGTTTGATCATCTGAAGCCTTCTTCTCTCAACTCATCAAAGTCCTTCTCCATCCAGCTTTGTTCCATTGCTGGTGAGGAGCTGCATTCCTTTGGAGGAGGAGAGGCACTCTGATTTTTAGAGTTTCCCATTTTTCTGCTCTGTTTTTTCCCCATCTTTGTGGTTTTATCTACCTTTGGTCTTTGATGATGCTGACGTACAGATGGGGTTTTGGTGTGGATGTCCTTTCTGCTTGTTAGTTTTCCTTCTAACAGTCAGGACCCTCAGCTGCAGGTCTGTTGGAGTTTGCTGGAGGTCCACTCCAGAACCTGTTTGCCTGGGTATCAGCAGAAGAGGCTGCAGAACAGCATATATTGGTGAACAGCAAATATTGCTGCCTGATCGTTCCTCTGGAAATTTTGTCTCAGAGGAGTACCTGGCCATGTGAGGTGTCAGTCTGCCCCTACTGGGGTGTGCCTCCCAGTTAGGCTACTCGGGGGTCAGGGACCCACTTGAGGAGGCAATCTGTCCATTCTCAGATCTCCAGCTGCATGCTGGGAGAACCACTACTCTCTTCAAAGCTGTCAGACAGGGACATTTAAGTCTGCAGAGGATTCTGCTGCCTTTTGTTTGGCAGTGCCCGGCCCTCAGAAGTGGAGTCTACAGAGGCAGGCAGGCCTCCTTGAGCTGCAGTGGGCTCCACCCAGTTCCAGCCTCCTGGCTGCTTTGTCTACCTACTCAAGCCTCGGCAATGGCAGGCGCCCCTCACGCAGCCTTGCTGCTGCCTTGCAGTTTGATCTCAGATTGCTGTGCTAGCAATAAGTGAGGCTCCATGGGCATAGGACCCTCTGAGCCAGGCATGGGATAAAATCTCCTGGTGTGCCATTTGCTAAGACCATTGGAAAAGTGCAGTATTAGGGTGGGAGTGACCCGAATTTCCAGGTGCCGTCTGTCACCACTTTCTTTGACTAAGAAAGGGAATTCCCTGACCCCTTGCCCTTCCCAGGAGAGGCAATGCCTTGCCCTGCTTTGGCTCACGCTCGGTGCACTGCACCCACTGTCCTGCACCCACTTTCTGACACTCTCCATTGAGATGAACCTGGTACCTCAGTTGGAAATGCAGAAATCACCCGTCTTCTGCACTGTTCATGCTGGGAGCTGTAGACTGGAGCTGTTCCTATTCGGCCATCTTGGCTCAACCCCCTAGTTAATTTTTGTGTCTTTAATAGAGAAAGGGTTTCATCATGTTGGCCAGACTGGTCTCGAACTCCTGACTGAAGTGATCCACCCACCTTAGTCTCTGAAAGTGCTGGGATTACAGATGTGAGCCACTGTGCCTGGTCAATTGCTGGACTTTCATGATACACATGGAGTATCCACAGTATCACAAGGGCCATTTTTTCCATAATCCAATTTATTCATATTATTGGTAGTGAGCTAATGTTGATGTCGCCAAGGTAGCAATTTAGTGACTATACCAATGATAAACGTTTCCATGCATCACGTGGTCAACAGCATTTGCTACCAAGTGCCACGTTCCATGCTCAGCAGTGGGAACACAGGATGATGGAGACAAAGTTCCTGACCTTTAGCAGCAATATCGAACAAGTGAGATTGTCAAGAAGGAAGAAATCATTGTAAAACATACCATACCCCTACAATTCCGTAATCATGCTCCTGGATATTTAATGAAATGAGTAAACGCACACCTGGATGTTTACAGCAGCTTATTCATAATCGCCAAAACCTGGAAGCTAGCAAGTTGGCCTTCAGTCGGTGACTGGATAAGCAAACTGATCCATCCAGTCAGTGAATTATTATGAAGCCTTAAAAAGACATGAAAGATTCCTAAATGCATGTTATTGTACAAGTGAAAGAAGGCAACCTGAAAAGACTCATCCTGTCAGACATTTGCCTTTTTCTATGGAGATAGTAGAAAGCCCAGTGGTTGTGAGGGGTTGGGAGTACAATGGGATGAATGGGAAGAGGACAGAGGACTTTTAGGGAAAGAAAACTACTCTCCATGATGCTCTAATGGTGGATACATGTCATTATCCCTTTGTTAAAATCCATAGAATGTACAAAACCAGCAATGATCCCTCATGTGAACTATGGACATTGGGTGATAATGATGTGTCCCTGTGGCTCATTGGTTGTGACGAATGCTCTGTGCTGGTGTGGGTGCTGATCCTGTGGGGGTGCTGTGTATTGAAGGGGGAAGAAGGTAGATGAGAACTCTGCAGTTTCTGCTTAGTTTTTCTGTGAATCTAAAGCTGCTATAAAGAAGAAAAAAGGCTGGGCGTGGTGGCTCACGTCTATAGTCGTAGCATTTTGGGAAGCCGAGGCGGGTGGATCACCTGAGGTCAGGGGTTCGAGATCAGCCTGACTAAAATGACAAACCCTGTCTCTACTAAAAAATAATAATAATTATAATACAAAAATTATCCAGGTGTGGTGGTGCATGCCTGTAATCCCAGCTACTCTGGAGGCTGACACAGGAGAATTGCTTGAACCCTGGAGGCAGAGGTTGCAGTGAACTGAGATCGTACCACTGCACTCCAGCCTGGGTGAAAGAGTGAGACTCCATCTCCAAAATAAATAAATAAATAAATTCAAGGCTGGGTGCGGTGGCTCATGCCTATAAGGGCTCACTCCCAGCAATTTAGGATGCCGAGGCAGGTGGATTGCTTGAGCTCAGAATTTCAAGACCAGTTTGGGCAACATGGTGAAACCTGCTCTTCACTAAGAATACAAAAATAAGCCAGGCATGATGGTGCATGCCTGTCGTTCCAGCTACCAGGGGGACTGAGGCAGGGAGATCACCTGAGCCTAGGAGGTCAAGGCTGCAGTGAGCCGTGATCATGCCACTGCACTCCTATCTGGACGACAGAGTGAGACCTTGTCTCAAAATAAAATAAGATGAAATAAACTCAAGATTTTTAAAAACTGTAATGTTTCCTTTCAAAGCTAAAATTGTATTGTTCTAAATACATTTTAAAGAAGAAATGATTATTGTTCAGTGTCTTTAAAATTAGTTTTCAAAATCTCATTTGTTTTGACATTTCAAACCAAGTTAAGTATTCTTTTTCTCACCCTCCTTGGGACGGAGTCTTCCTCTTTCACCCAGGCTGGAGTGCAGTGGTGCATTCTCGGCTCACTGCAACCTTTGCCTCCCAGGTTCAAGCAATTCTCCTGCCTCAGCCTCCTGACTATCTGGGATTACAGGCACCTGTCACCACGCCAGGCTAATTTTTTGTATTTTTCGTAGAGACAGGTTTTCATCATGTTGGACAGGCTGGTCTGGAACTCCTGACCTCGAGGTGATCTACCCACCTCGGCCTCCCAAAGTGCCAGGAATACAGGCATGAACCACCACACCTGGCCATTAACCATTCTTAAAATATCACGTTGCATTCTTTAAAAGTTCTAATCTTTCATATACGTAAATTACAACACAAATATTTATACTCTAATAGTATTCACACTATAGTAAATTTTTTTTTCATGCTCTGTCGCCCAGGCTGGAGTGCAGTGGCACGATCTCGTCTCATTGCAACCTTCTCCTCCCGGGTTCAAGTGATTGTCCTGCCTCAGCCTCCTGAATACCTGGGATTACAGGCGAATGCCACCACTCCCAGCCAATTTTGTGTATTTTTAGTAGAGACGGGGTTTCACCATGTTGGCAAGGCTGGTCTCAAAATCCCGAGGCTGCCTTGGCCTCCCAAAGTGCTGGGATTAGAGGTGTGAGACACCATGCCCGGCCATAATAATAAATTTTATTTTATCTTTTTTTTGAGACGGAGTTTTGCTACTGTTGCCCAGGCTGGAGTGCAATGGCTCAGTCTGAGCTCACCGCAACCTCCACCTCCCAGGTTCAAAGAATTCTCCCGCCTCAGCCTATCAAGTAGCTGCAATTACAGACGTGTGCCACCACACCTGGCTATTTTTTGAATTTTAAGTAGAGAAGGGGTTTCTTCATGTTGGTCAGGCTGGTCTCAAACTCCCAACCTCAGGTGATCCACCTGCCTCAGCCTCCCAAAGTGCTGGAATTACAGGCATGAGCCACTGCACCTGGCTCATAATAGTAAATTTTTAAAAACACCATAAAATATAATCCTTGCAACACTCAATTATACCATCTGGTCTGATCTATCAGCAGATGGCTCCCGAGACTTACGGATTGGAAATTTTGATCTTATTATGAATGCATCCAGTCCAGAAATGCCCACCCTGCCCCCTGCTGGCTCCTGGGGCTCTGCTCTTTGGGGGAATCATGATGAAATTGTGGCAGAGAGTAGAAGTTGAGCCCCATTGCATGCCCTGAGTTCTTGTTGCCTCTCTATTATCGGGAAAAGGAGGTGAGATTGAAAGATGAAAAATGCTGGGACTTCTGCTGAGAAGAGAAAAAAGAACAAGATGTATTGATCTTACTGTATGCCAGACCCCATGCCAAGCCCTAAACATGAACCATCTCATTTGATCCTACCAAGGTCCTATAAGCTGTTGGACATCATCATCCTCATTTTACAGGAAGCTGAGGCTCTTGGCTAACATCCCTGACAGCAACACCAGCCCCTGAGTACTCAGCAGGATCCTTCACTTGGGTGCCCATTATGCAGGCTTCCTCAGCACAGGGAAGGTCACTCATCACCCTCAGGCACTTGATCGTTATCCACCCTTTGATGATGTCAGATTCCAGGACACGCTGCACTAGTCTCTTCCTTGATAGGGATAGAGGGGAGGTGTTATGAGAAAATCTCTCATCAATCTGACCTAGCTCCCCAAAAAGATGTAACTTTTAAAATGTCAGATGGAAATATTTAAAAAGTGTTACATGCCTGTATAGTTGTAGTATTTTACTTAAAGGGAATGTGGCTGTCTTTACTGGCTACAACCAGTTTAAGAAGGGCTGCTGGTCATCAGGGGAACAAGCAAGGGTTGATGCTGCCCAGAGTCTCCAGCCAATATACAATATGGGCATCCCCTTCCAGGGCAGCGGGAAGAGAGTGGCTCCTTGTGCAGTGAAGCTGACGTCCACCAACTAAGGCTTCTGGAAGCATGTGGAGACTCACAAGGAGTGGGCAGGGTCTCAGCATCTGGCTAGCGGTGAAAGACCCTGAGAAGAAGGTGCTTTCCGTGTGGATTGGCTCACTGTTCTTGCCCAGTAATGTTCCAGGCCTTTGGTGTCCACCTAGTGTGTATTAACCCACTGAACAGCCACAGCAACTAACAAGGAGTTAACAGACATCTAAAGAAGTGAAGAACTGGAGGAGGCCAAGCCAAGCGTGGTGGTCCACGCCTATACTCCCTGCATTTTGGGAGGCCAAGGCAGGAGAATCACAAGCTCAGGAGTTCCAGATCAGCCTGGGGAAGACAGCGAGGCCTTGTCTCTACTAAAAAAATGTATCCAGGTGTGGTGGCTCACACAGCTGTAGTCCTAGCTACTCAGGAGGCTGAGGTGGGAAGATCGCTTGAACCCAGGAAATTGAGGCTGCAATGAGGTATGATTGTGCCACTGCACTGTAGCCTGAGTGACAGGAGACCTTTAAAAAACAAAAACAAAAACAAAAGCCTGACACAGTGGCTCACACCTGTAATCCCAGCATTTTGGTAGGCCTACTTGCATGAATCACCCAAAGTCAGGAGTTTGAGACCAGCCTGGCCAACATAGTGAGGAAAGCCTGTCGCTACTAAACATACAAAAATTAGCTGGGCATGGTGGTGCATGCCTGTAATCCCAGCTACTTGGGAGGCTGAGGCAGGAGAATCATTGAAACCCCAGGTGGAGGTTGCAGTCAGCTGAGATGGCACCATTGCACTCTAAACTCCAGCCTGGGCAACAAGAGTGAAACTCTGTCTCAAATAAAAGAATGGGAGGAAACTGGTTACAATAACCAAATTTCATTTAAATGCCTTGATTTTCTTGGGCTGCATCTTATTGATTGGACAACTCAGTCAGTGCCTTTTGTTTTTTCCATCAACAACTGAAGATTCCTGAGGCTTAAACTGAAAAACAGGTTACTTAATAATAGACGGCACCAAACAGATTCTGCTCAGTTTTCCTTTATTTCTGATTGTTTCTTTACAACCATCCATGCAAGAGTAACTCCCTCATGTATTCTCAAGCCTGAATTCCACTCTAGACATTCAGATTCCCATTTTCAACTCTACAGGATACAGGTCCCCAAAGTCCCATCGAATCCATGGCAACATTTCCCCCAAGTCCTGACCCTGCTTGATCACCTTTCCTTTCCCACTTTCAGAGCCCATGTGTGAAACGATGGGTTCTGTGCTCCCTTTAGGATGTACCTAAGACCTAGGTTTTAGTTTCCAAGTGTCCAGAAGAAAGCGTTTGACATATCCATCCAAATAGGCAGGCATTCAACAGCAGTCTTGATCTGCCTCCAGGTCATAAAATGACCTGTCGCCACGGTCAGGGCAGTAGTCAGTACAGAACAAGATCCTCTTGGGGTGCCTGAAGTCCCTCACTCTCTTCAACAGCTCAGCCCTAATTTGAGCAAATCTGCTCCAGCAGAGAGTACCATCAGCACCATAACTTTCCCGCGGGGCAGGATACAGCTCCAGGCATAAGTTTTTGAGTATGATTGTGTGGCTCAGCAGGTTCTCCAGGGTGGCCATGGAGATGGGATTTCCACAGAAGTTGAAGGTGTTGAGCTCAAAGCAGCGGCTCAGGGCAGGCAGGATGGCGTTGACTTGGGAGTCTATGATGCCACAGTCATCTAAATTCAGGTACTCAAGGGTGGCTGCAACTTTTTCTAGGAGAATTTGGAGAGGCACAAGACTGTAATTGGTCAGTCTGATGCCACTCAGGTCCAGGGTCTTTAGTTGACTGATACTCGGGCACTGGGATAGATGCTTCAATTCTGATTCCAAAAGCACACAGTTAGTTATTGCTAGGACCTTTAACGAGGTCTTCAGACAGCTGGGGAGAGAGAGCAAGAAGTCAATTCTTGGGAATCATAGGGGTGAGTGGAGGGTAGTGGGGAACGGCTTCAAGGTAATGGATGGAGACCATTTTGCCCAAGTCCAGGATCATTCTCATGGCCTGATGGTCAACACTTAGGATGATGCGTGATGAAGAGCTTTGCCACCGAGGTCAATTCCACTTTAGACCCGGCCCAGTAACTCACACCTATAATCCCAGAACTTTGGGAGGCTGAGACTGGTGGATTCCTTGAGATCAGGAGTTTGAGACCAGCCTGGTGAACATGGCAAAACCTCCTCTCTACTAAAAATCCAAAAATTAGCCATGTGTGGTGGCGGGAGCCTGCAATTCCAGCTACTTGGGAAGCTGAGGGAGGAGAATCGCTTGAACCCAGGAGGTGTAGGTGGCAGTGAGCAGAGATCATGCCACTACACTCCAGCCTGGGTGACAGAGCGAGACTCTGTATTAAAAAAAAAAAAGGAGAAAAAATAATTCCATTTGAGGCTGACTCATTTCACCATCATTTATAGGAATGGATCAAGTTCACAGAATCCCTAAAGCTCCCTTTCCTCATCTGTCAGGCAGAAAACCACATCCCTGGGCCACAGGAGCCCAGTGGAGATGCGGGCATAAAGGACAAACCCAGACAGGATCCTGCAACATCAGCTGGGGTGGGCGGGCTGCAGGCGTCCCTGACACGCCTGTATCATCAGCAAACCATCTATCACTTTCACCATTCTTTGTGCCTGCTCCCTGACCCTCTGTTTCAGAATCATACATTTCCTAGGTAATTAATTTACCTGGAGCTCAAAAGAAACTTTGACAACAGGGAATTAGAGATGGGATCATTCATGTTCACCAAACTGTGGGGCACAAAGCTGATTTTCTGACATGTGCAGGTTTGCTGAGCATTCCCCTCTTCAGTGCCCACTTCACTTCCCTACTTCACATCATCTTCTTAAAAAGTATCTTGTTGGCTGGGCGTGGTAGCTCTCGCCTATAATCCCAGCACTTTGGGAGTCCAAGGTGGGTGGATCACTTGAAATCAGGAGTTGGAGAATAACCTGGCCAACATGGTGAAACCCTGTCTCTACTTAAAATATAAAAATTAGCCAGGTGTGGTGGCCCACGCGTGTAATCCCAGGTACTCGGGAGGCTGAGGCAGGAGAATCGCTTGAACCTGGGAGGCAGAAGTTGCTGCGAGCTGAGATGTCACAACTGCACTCCAGCCTGGACCATCAAAGTTAAAATCCATCTCAGAAAAAAAAAGTTATCTTGTTTGTTTTTACTTTTATTTATTCATTTCTGACAGGGGTCTTGGTATGTTACCCAGACTGGTCTTAAACTCCTAGGCTCAAGCTATCCTCTTGCCTCAGACTCCCAAAGTGATAGGATTACAGGCATGAGCCACCGCCCCTGGCCAATTTTCCTCATCTTAACTTAGACACACGTCCTCAGGAAGAATCCAGAAAGGCACCCTCACTAGATCTGAACCCCCCAGTAGCTAGCTTCCTAGCATGGCAGCCTCTCTATAGCATCTCCCCTAGCTGATCCCTCTGCCTCTATTGGGAGGGTTGCATGATACCCATTTCAGGACAGGGCCGCCAACAGGACAATGCATGGACATTCTAGTATCCCCTTCACTGTTTCATCCTCATAGGCTGGCTCACAGTAGATGCCCACTAGTGTTTACTGTAACAGGCTCTGCTGTGGTCTGCAGAGAAAGCTCACCACTCTCCCTCACCTGAGCAGCTGGTCCAGGTGGCCTTCGAGGAAAGAAACAGAGTTCATATAAAGCTTTTGGAGGCAGCACAGCTTGAGGAACTGAGTGGTGAACTGGGTAACAATCTCCTTCTTCTGCTCTGGGGAAACGTAGCGAGAGACATCCATGTGGGAGAGAACGAGCTTCTGAAGATTCCTCATGTGGCCCAGGTATGGGGTAAACTGTGTCAGGATGGGCAGTATCCACTTGCAATTCACTTCCACCTCCTGGATACAGTCTAGGTTCACCATTTTCAGGATGCTTCTGATATTGCAGAAGGGCATTCCCAAAATTTTCAGCTTCTTACAGCACAGGTGTAGTAAATCTCTCCTCTGCTTGACCCATAGAAGGAGGCAGGTGAGGTATTCATCCAGAGTCCTGTTCTTGAGCCAAAGTTCTACGAACACAGTCAAGGGCTGCCGTCCTCTCATCCTTGGACAGTCCTGCACTGGTTTTTTGTTCCTCTTGGCATTGAGGAAGCACCCATGGGCCATAGCTTCAGACCAAACCATCCAGAAGTTCTCACAGACATCCTGTAAATCCAGCACTTGAAGTTTACACCTCCTGTGGGAAAATAGAGGTGAGACTGAGAATTTCAGAACTCATTTCTGAACTTAAACTCCACATCCTGGATAGCAGCTCCTCCCCTCCCTGCTTCTTGTCCCTCTCTCTGACTTTTCTTCACCCTGTTTTCCCCTTGGATCCTGCCCACTTCCACATTTTTTTTTTTTGAGACCAAGTCTCCCTCTGTCACCCAGGCTGGAGTGCAGTGCTGTGAGGTCACCACACTGCAACCTCTGCTTCCCGGGTTCAAATGATTCTCCTGCCTCAACCTCACAAGTAACTGGGATTACAGGAACCCACCACCATGCCCAGCTAATTTTAGTATTTTTAGTAGAGTTGGGGTTTACCATGTTGGACAGGCTGGCCTCCAACTCTTGACCTCAGCCCCCCAATGTGCTGGGATTACAGGAACCCACCACAATGCCCAGCTAATTTTAGTATTTTTAGTAGAGTTGGGGTTTACCATGTTGGACAGGCTGGCCTCCAACTCTTGACCTCAGCCTCGCAATGTGCTGGGATTACATTGTGAGCCACCGTGCCCGGCCCAGTTCTCACTTTTCATGGTGCCTTTCAGTGCCATTAGAGGAGAGGTTCCTCTTACCTCCATGGACCTTGTGTGCTGAGCAGTGCTTTCCCTGAGGAGCTGGTGAATGGCCAAGTCCTCTCAGCTTCCTCACCACCACCATCCCCCACTTGGGCCTCCTAACTTCTCATGACCCAGCTGTTCCTTCTGTTGGACACCTGGGCCCTCCCCACCAGCCCACCTGGGCCACCTCACCTGGGACGAACCCCTTGGGTAAGCAGTGCATCAAGCCCATCGAGCACAGCTTTGAAGGCCTCCAGACAAGGCATCTTTATCAGAGGCCTCAGAGGGAGGCGGCGGAAGGGCCAGGCCTGCACCATCAGCTTCAGGGCCTGACAGCGTCTCCTGCTGAAGGCCTCCATGAACAGTGGGGGGAAAAGTTCTGTGGGCAGCTCCTCCAGGGTGGAGACGGCCAAGGCTTGATCCCTCAGCAGGCTCCGCCCCGCAAGCTCCAGGAGTCTGGGTGGAGTCCGGATGCTCATCTTCATGAATCTGCAGGGAAAACTTCCAGAGGACAAACCCAGAGAAAAGGCATCACTCTCAGGCCAAGCCCATGCAATCTCATCTTCTCCCAGGGCCAAAGTCACTGCTCTGGCAATGGTGAAAGAGCCCTCAGTTTACTCCAATTCTGCTCTGTACTCAGTGGCCATTAAGCCAGCATTCTGCCTCTGCTGCATCAGCATGAGCGTCTCCCAAGCAGTGAGGAAGCAGGGCCACCACTAGCCCTTCCTTTCTATCCAGTGTTCCATCCAGTGACTAGTGAGTGTGGAGGAACCTGAAAGCGAACCCCTCCTACCATTGGGGGAAATTACTAATTCCTTAAGTTTCTAAAACAATGGGAATGGGAGTGTCACAAGCCTACATGCCCACATTTTCAGTTCCTACAAATAAGCTTGTTGGGAACATTCATGGGGCATCCCTAGAACAGGTTCTATTTGTTTTCTTTTCATTATTTAAGCTTGCTTTCTCTTTCTCTCTCTTTCTTCTTTCCTTCTTTCCCTCTCTCCCTCCCTTCTTTCTTTCTTTCCCCCTCTCTCTCCCTTCTTTCTTTCTTGTCTTCTTTCCCTGCCTCCCTTCTCTCATTCTCTCTCTCTTTCTCTCTCTCCCTCTCTCACTCTCTTTCTGACAGGGTCTTGCTCTGTCACCCAGCCTGGAGTGTAGTGGTGGGATCTCAGCTCAGTGCAGCCTTGACCTCCCAGCTCAAAGGATTCTTCCTCCTCAGCCTCTCAAGTAGCTGGGACCACAGTTATGCATCACCAAACCCAGCTCATCTTTTATTTTTTGACTTTTTGTAAAGACAGTGGATTTCGCTATGTTTTCCAAGCTGGTCTTCAACTCCTAGTCTCAAGCAATCTACCCCTCTTGGCCTCCCATCATACTGGGATTATAGGAGTGAGCCTCCGCCCCAGCCTCATTATTGAAAATTTCAGTGAGATGCAGTGGTCTCCGCCTGTAGTCCAAGCTAATAGGGAGGCTGAGGTAGGAGGATCGCTTGAACCCAGGAGGCAGAAGTTGCAGTGAGCTGACATTATACCACTCCACTCCAGCCTGGGAAATAGGCTAGATTGAACAGAGAGACAGAGAGAGCTACATTTGATTAGAATTCTTAATGTCTACCCAGTTAATCCTGTTTGGATTTTTGACTTTCTTAAATATTAACTGATCGAATTAGATATTCATCCATCAAAGTGAAAGATTTAGGGTTAGGGTGAAAGTCCAGGACTCATTCACTGATTCCCTCCACAAACATGGAGTTTTACTAATATGTGTCCTTCACAGTCCTGAGTGTGAGATAGGGAAGGGTTGAATCTCTTCCTGATATTAGACAGAAAGAAAAAACTTGAAAGTATCTTTGTTGAGGGATCCTTGGCCACGTCAAATTTATCAAAATATTTCAGAGTTAAAACAGTTTTCAAAGACAGAGATGACAGTCCCTAAGAAAACACAGTAGAAATCTTCATGTATCTAATGATCACCTGGGTGGTATAATCTAATTTTTTTTGGTGTGGATGAAGCTAAGTCTGACTTTGTCGCCCAGGCTGGAGTACAACGGTGCCATCTCAGCTCACTGTAACCTCCACCTCTGAGATTCAAGCAATTCTCATGCTTCAGCCTTCCACGTAGCTGGGATTACAGGCATGCACCCCCACAGCCATGTCTCCATTTGGGTGGAAGAGGATGTGATTGGTTTAAAATTAAGGTCAAAGATCCTTTTAGATTGATTTTGTTTTTGTGTTTTTGGACAGGGTCTCTCTCTTTTGCCCAGGCTGGAGTACAGCAGTGGTGTGAGCATGGCTCACTACAGCCTCACCCATCTGGGCTCAAGTGATTCTCCCACACCAGCCACCCAAATAGCTGGGACTACAGATGCATGTCACCATGCTCGGCTAATTAAAAAAAAAAGTAGAGGCCAAGCACCAGTGACTCACAGCTGTAATCCCAGCACTTTGGGAGGCCAAGGCAGGTGGATCACTTGAGGTCAGGTGTTTGAGACCAACCTGGCCAGCGTGGTGAAACCCCACCTCTACTAAAAATACAAAACTTAGCCAGGCATGGTTTCAGATGTCTGTGACACCAGCTTCTGAGGATGGAGACTGAGGCATGAGAATTGCTTGAACCCGGGAGGTAAAGGTTGCAGTGAGTTGAGATCGTGCCACTGCACTCCAGTCTGGGCAACACAGTGAGACTCCATCCCCACCCTCAAAAAAAAAACAAAAACGTTGTGTAGAGGAGGGTTTTTGTCATGTTGCCCAGGTTGGTCTCAAACCCCTGGGCTGAAATGATCCTCCCACTTTGGCCTCCAAAAGTGTTGGGGTTAAAGGCATGAGTCACTGCTCCCTTCAAGAATTTTGAAATGACCTAAACCAAAGCACAATCAACTTTTTTGAAATAAAGACAGAACTGCATTTAGAGGAAAACATTCAAAGCCTCAAATTGTTCATATAAAAAAAAAAAAGGACAGGATATAGCTCTGTGCCATCGTTGGCTGCACTGTCACCATCCCAGACTGACTGACTCTAGGTCAGATGGGAGTGTCCTTACAGAAATTAGTGACTTACCAGATCTGGATGTAGTTTAGAAGGTGCTCAGACCTCAGGAAGAACCAGGCAGGAACTCCAGGCTTGAAGACTTTGGGTCTCTCCTGTGGGTCTTTAGAAGCTTTTATTGACCTTTCTAATCACAACTCCCACCCACACCCCTCCACATATCCGCTGCTAGCTTCCAATCAGAAAATGATATCTGATTGCATTTGTGAAGCTCCACCCAGGTAATCCTGATTGGGTTTTTGGCTGTCCCCAGATTACCGGATTGAATCAGATGTCCATTCATATCACATATCTATATTCACTTCATGAAGCAAGAAATTGACAGTGTTAGGGATAGGGTAGAAGTCAAGAATACATTCATTCAAGGCCAGACGAAGTGGCTCACACCTGTAATCCCAGCACTCTGGGAGGCAGAGGCAGGTGGATTATCTGAGGTCAGGAGTTTGAGACCAGCCTGGCCAACATGGTAAAACCCTACCTCTACTAAAATTACAAAAATTAGCCAGTTGCGGTGGTCTGCACCTATAGTCCAAGCTACTAGGGAGGCTGAGGCAGGAGGATCGCTTGAACCCAGGAGGCAGAGGTTGCAGTGTGCTGACAATACACCACTGAACTCCAGCCTGGAAAATACGCTAGATTCAAAAAAAAAAAAAAAAAAAAAAAAAGAAAAAAGAGAGAAAGAGAACTACATTTGATTCAACTTCTACCCAGTTAATCCTGATTGGATTTTTGGGTTTCTTCCAGATTTACTGATGGAATTAGATATTCATCCATCAAAGTGAAAGATTTAGGGTTAGGGTGAAAGTCCAGGACTCATTCACTGATTCCCTCCACAAACATGGAGTTTTACTAATATGTGTCCTTCACAGTCCTGAGTGTGAGATAGGGAAGGGTTGAATCTCTTCCTGATATTAGACAGAAAGAAAAAACTTGAAAGTATCTTTGTTGAGGGATCCTTGGCCACGTCAAATTTATCAAAATATTTCAGAGTTAAAACAGTTTTCAAAGACAGAGATGACAGTCCCTAAGAAAACACAGTAGAAATCTTCATGTATCTAATGATCACCTGGGTGGTATAATCTAATTTTTTTTGGTGTGGATGAAGCTAAGTCTGACTTTGTCGCCCAGGCTGGAGTACAACGGTGCCATCTCAGCTCACTGTAACCTCCACCTCTGAGATTCAAGCAATTCTCATGCTTCAGCCTTCCACGTAGCTGGGATTACAGGCATGCACCCCCACAGCCATGTCTCCATTTGGGTGGAAGAGGATGTGATTGGTTTAAAATTAAGGTCAAAGATCCTTTTAGATTGATTTTGTTTTTGTGTTTTTGGACAGGGTCTCTCTCTTTTGCCCAGGCTGGAGTACAGCAGTGGTGTGAGCATGGCTCACTACAGCCTCACCCATCTGGGCTCAAGTGATTCTCCCACACCAGCCACCCAAATAGCTGGGACTACAGATGCATGTCACCATGCTCGGCTAATTAAAAAAAAAAGTAGAGGCCAAGCACCAGTGACTCACAGCTGTAATCCCAGCACTTTGGGAGGCCAAGGCAGGTGGATCACTTGAGGTCAGGTGTTTGAGACCAACCTGGCCAGCGTGGTGAAACCCCACCTCTACTAAAAATACAAAACTTAGCCAGGCATGGTTTCAGATGTCTGTGACACCAGCTTCTGAGGATGGAGACTGAGGCATGAGAATTGCTTGAACCCGGGAGGTAAAGGTTGCAGTGAGTTGAGATCATGCCACTGCACTCCAGTCTGGGCAACACAGTGAGACTCCTTCCCCACCCTCAAAAAAAAAAACAAAAACGTTGTGTAGAGGAGGGTTTTTGTCATGTTGCCCAGGTTGGTCTCAAACCCCTGGGCTGAAATGATCCTCCCACTTTGGCCTCCAAAAGTGTTGGGGTTAAAGGCATGAGTCACTGCTCCCTTCAAGAATTTTGAAATGACCTAAACCAAAGCACAATCAACTTTTTTGAAATAAAGACAGAACTGCATTTAGAGGAAAACATTCAAAGCCTCAAATTGTTCATATAAAAAAAAAAAAGGACAGGATATAGCTCTGTGCCATCGTTGGCTGCACTGTCACCATCCCAGACTGACTGACTCTAGGTCAGATGGGAGTGTCCTTACAGAAATTAGTGACTTACCAGATCTGGATGTAGTTTAGAAGGTGCTCAGACCTCAGGAAGAACCAGGCAGGAACTCCAGGCTTGAAGACTTTGGGTCTCTCCTGTGGGTCTTTAGAAGCTTTTATTGACCTTTCTAATCACAACTCCCACCCACACCCCTCCACATATCCGCTGCTAGCTTCCAATCAGAAAATGATATCTGATTGCATTTGTGAAGCTCCACCCAGGTAATCCTGATTGGGTTTTTGGCTCTCCCCAGATTACCGGATTGAATCAGATGTCCATTCATATCACATATCTATATTCACTTCATGAAGCAAGAAATTGACAGTGTTAGGGATAGGGTAGAAGTCAAGAATACATTCATTCAAGGCCAGACGAAGTGGCTCACACCTGTAATCCCAGCACTCTGGGAGGCAGAGGCAGGTGGATTATCTGAGGTCAGGAGTTTGAGACCAGCCTGGCCAACATGGTAAAACCCTACCTCTACTAAAATTACAAAAATTAGCCAGTTGCGGTGGTCTGCACCTATAGTCCAAGCTACTAGGGAGGCTGAGGCAGGAGGATCGCTTGAACCCAGGAGGCAGAGGTTGCAGTGTGCTGACAATACACCACTGAACTCCAGCCTGGAAAATACGCTAGATTCAAAAAAAAAAAAAAAAAAAAAAAAAGAGAAAAAAGAAAAAAGAGAGAAAGAGAACTACATTTGATTCAACTTCTACCCAGTTAATCCTGATTGGATTTTTGGGTTTCTTCCAGATTTACTGATGGAATTAGATATTCATCCATCAAAGTGAAAGATTTAGGGTTAGGGTGAAAGTCCAGGACTCATTCACTGATTCCCTCCACAAACATGGAGTTTTACTAATATGTGTCCTTCACAGTCCTGAGTGTGAGATAGGGAAGGGTTGAATCTCTTCCTGATATTAGACAGAAAGAAAAAACTTGAAAGTATCTTTGTTGAGGGATCCTTGGCCACGTCAAATTTATCAAAATATTTCAGAGTTAAAACAGTTTTCAAAGACAGAGATGACAGTCCCTAAGAAAACACAGTAGAAATCTTCATGTATCTAATGATCACCTGGGTGGTATAATCTAATTTTTTTTGGTGTGGATGAAGCTAAGTCTGACTTTGTCGCCCAGGCTGGAGTACAACGGTGCCATCTCAGCTCACTGTAACCTCCACCTCTGAGATTCAAGCAATTCTCATGCTTCAGCCTTCCACGTAGCTGGGATTACAGGCATGCACCCCCACAGCCATGTCTCCATTTGGGTGGAAGAGGATGTGATTGGTTTAAAATTAAGGTCAAAGATCCTTTTAGATTGATTTTGTTTTTGTGTTTTTGGACAGGGTCTCTCTCTTTTGCCCAGGCTGGAGTACAGCAGTGGTGTGAGCATGGCTCACTACAGCCTCACCCATCTGGGCTCAAGTGATTCTCCCACACCAGCCACCCAAATAGCTGGGACTACAGATGCATGTCACCATGCTCGGCTAATTAAAAAAAAAAGTAGAGGCCAAGCACCAGTGACTCACAGCTGTAATCCCAGCACTTTGGGAGGCCAAGGCAGGTGGATCACTTGAGGTCAGGTGTTTGAGACCAACCTGGCCAGCGTGGTGAAACCCCACCTCTACTAAAAATACAAAACTTAGCCAGGCATGGTTTCAGATGTCTGTGACACCAGCTTCTGAGGATGGAGACTGAGGCATGAGAATTGCTTGAACCCGGGAGGTAAAGGTTGCAGTGAGTTGAGATCATGCCACTGCACTCCAGTCTGGGCAACACAGTGAGACTCCTTCCCCACCCTCAAAAAAAAAAACAAAAACGTTGTGTAGAGGAGGGTTTTTGTCATGTTGCCCAGGTTGGTCTCAAACCCCTGGGCTGAAATGATCCTCCCACTTTGGCCTCCAAAAGTGTTGGGGTTAAAGGCATGAGTCACTGCTCCCTTCAAGAATTTTGAAATGACCTAAACCAAAGCACAATCAACTTTTTTGAAATAAAGACAGAACTGCATTTAGAGGAAAACATTCAAAGCCTCAAATTGTTCATATAAAAAAAAAAAAGGACAGGATATAGCTCTGTGCCATCGTTGGCTGCACTGTCACCATCCCAGACTGACTGACTCTAGGTCAGATGGGAGTGTCCTTACAGAAATTAGTGACTTACCAGATCTGGATGTAGTTTAGAAGGTGCTCAGACCTCAGGAAGAACCAGGCAGGAACTCCAGGCTTGAAGACTTTGGGTCTCTCCTGTGGGTCTTTAGAAGCTTTTATTGACCTTTCTAATCACAACTCCCACCCACACCCCTCCACATATCCGCTGCTAGCTTCCAATCAGAAAATGATATCTGATTGCATTTGTGAAGCTCCACCCAGGTAATCCTGATTGGGTTTTTGGCTCTCCCCAGATTACCGGATTGAATCAGATGTCCATTCATATCACATATCTATATTCACTTCATGAAGCAAGAAATTGACAGTGTTAGGGATAGGGTAGAAGTCAAGAATACATTCATTCAAGGCCAGACGAAGTGGCTCACACCTGTAATCCCAGCACTCTGGGAGGCAGAGGCAGGTGGATTATCTGAGGTCAGGAGTTTGAGACCAGCCTGGCCAACATGGTAAAACCCTACCTCTACTAAAATTACAAAAATTAGCCAGTTGCGGTGGTCTGCACCTATAGTCCAAGCTACTAGGGAGGCTGAGGCAGGAGGATCGCTTGAACCCAGGAGGCAGAGGTTGCAGTGTGCTGACAATACACCACTGAACTCCAGCCTGGAAAATACGCTAGATTCAAAAAAAAAAAAAAAAAAAAAAAAAGAGAAAAAAGAAAAAAGAGAGAAAGAGAACTACATTTGATTCAACTTCTACCCAGTTAATCCTGATTGGATTTTTGGGTTTCTTCCAGATTTACTGATGGAATTAGATATTCATCCATCAAAGTGAAAGATTTAGGGTTAGGGTGAAAGTCCAGGACTCATTCACTGATTCCCTCCACAAACATGGAGTTTTACTAATATGTGTCCTTCACAGTCCTGAGTGTGAGATAGGGAAGGGTTGAATCTCTTCCTGATATTAGACAGAAAGAAAAAACTTGAAAGTATCTTTGTTGAGGGATCCTTGGCCACGTCAAATTTATCAAAATATTTCAGAGTTAAAACAGTTTTCAAAGACAGAGATGACAGTCCCTAAGAAAACACAGTAGAAATCTTCATGTATCTAATGATCACCTGGGTGGTATAATCTAATTTTTTTTGGTGTGGATGAAGCTAAGTCTGACTTTGTCGCCCAGGCTGGAGTACAACGGTGCCATCTCAGCTCACTGTAACCTCCACCTCTGAGATTCAAGCAATTCTCATGCTTCAGCCTTCCACGTAGCTGGGATTACAGGCATGCACCCCCACAGCCATGTCTCCATTTGGGTGGAAGAGGATGTGATTGGTTTAAAATTAAGGTCAAAGATCCTTTTAGATTGATTTTGTTTTTGTGTTTTTGGACAGGGTCTCTCTCTTTTGCCCAGGCTGGAGTACAGCAGTGGTGTGAGCATGGCTCACTACAGCCTCACCCATCTGGGCTCAAGTGATTCTCCCACACCAGCCACCCAAATAGCTGGGACTACAGATGCATGTCACCATGCTCGGCTAATTAAAAAAAAAAGTAGAGGCCAAGCACCAGTGACTCACAGCTGTAATCCCAGCACTTTGGGAGGCCAAGGCAGGTGGATCACTTGAGGTCAGGTGTTTGAGACCAACCTGGCCAGCGTGGTGAAACCCCACCTCTACTAAAAATACAAAACTTAGCCAGGCATGGTTTCAGATGTCTGTGACACCAGCTTCTGAGGATGGAGACTGAGGCATGAGAATTGCTTGAACCCGGGAGGTAAAGGTTGCAGTGAGTTGAGATCGTGCCACTGCACTCCAGTCTGGGCAACACAGTGAGACTCCATCCCCACCCTCAAAAAAAAAAACAAAAACGTTGTGTAGAGGAGGGTTTTTGTCATGTTGCCCAGGTTGGTCTCAAACCCCTGGGCTGAAATGATCCTCCCACTTTGGCCTCCAAAAGTGTTGGGGTTAAAGGCATGAGTCACTGCTCCCTTCAAGAATTTTGAAATGACCTAAACCAAAGCACAATCAACTTTTTTGAAATAAAGACAGAACTGCATTTAGAGGAAAACATTCAAAGCCTCAAATTGTTCATATAAAAAAAAAAAAGGACTGGATATAGCTCTGTGCTATCGTAGGCTGCACTGTCACCATCCCAGACCGACTGACTGTAGGTCAGATGGGAGTGTCCTTACAGAAATTAGTGACTTACCAGATCTGGATGTAGTTTAGAAGGTGCTCAGACCTCAGGAAGAACCAGGCAGGAACTCCAGGCTTGAAGACTTTGGGTCTCTCCTGTGGGTCTTTAGAAGCTTTTATTGACCTTTCTAATCACAACTCCCACCCACGCCCCTCCACGTATCCGCTGCTAGCTTCCAGTCAAAAAGCAATATATGATTACATTTGTGAAGCTCCACCCAGTTAATCCTGATTGGGTTTTTGGCTTTCCCCAGATTAATGGATTGAGTCAGATATCCATTCATATCACATATCTATATTCAGTTCGTGAAGCAAGAAATTGACAGTGTTAGGGATAGGGTAGAAGTCAAGAATACTTTCATTCAAGGGTGTGCGAGGTTGCTCATACCTGTAATTCCAGCACTTTGGAAGGACAAGGTGAGTAAATCACCTGATGTCAGGGGTTCAAGAGGAGCCAGGTCAAAAAGGTGAAACCCCGTCTCTACAAAAATACAAAAATACAAAAATTAGCTGGGCATGATGGCAGGCGCCTGAAACCCAGCTACTTGGGAGGCTGAGGCAGGAGAATTGCTTGAACCCAGGAGGCAATGGTTGCAGTGAGCCAGAATTGTGCCACTGCACTCCAGTCTGGGTGACAGAGGGACATTCTGTCAAAAAATAAAAAAATCATTCATTCATGAACTCCACAAACACTGATGGTATTTTACTAATATGTGCACTTCATCGTCTTGAGTGTGAGGCAGGGAAGGATTTTATCTGTTTACGACATTAGACAGAAAAATAAAATCTGAAAGTAGTGTTGTTAGGAGATCCTTGGCCACATCAAAATATAAAAATGCTTTATACTTTAAAAAGCTTTATAAAAACAGAGGAGTCATCCCTACGAAATCAGAATGAAAATCTCCATGTATTGAATGGTCTTCGGGATTTTGTATAACCTAAGGTAGCAGATTACATGCTCGTTCTGGTGGAGGAGAGTTGCCACTGAGGGCGTGAGTGGTCTCAGGGCTTAGGTTAAGGCTTCTTTGGAAGAAATTGAAACCACTTCCCTAAACTTTATAAATTTAATCAGTGAAGAAGGGAGGGAGAGAAACAAAAATAAACCAAGCTTGCAACACATTCAGCATTCATCAGGAGGTCTTCTTGCTCTCTGACCTGGTTCCTCATGGTTGCTGGCAGCCTACTGTTCCAAAATCATATAGACCTTAGATTACAGTTCCCCTTAACTTCCCTGCAGACAACGATTCAAGCATTGCAAAACATTAACTTTTTCATCTGAGATATTCTTTCAGGTTCTGCATGTCAGTGAAACTACTGATGCCAGCTGATCTGAAGGGCCCTGCAATGCACCAACTCACCAAAGAATGCAGTTTCTACATCCTGTTGACTTCTTCCCTCTTACCGCTACCCCAACTTTCCGGCCCCTTGCTATCCAGCATCCACTGGAAACCCTCAGTACTCCTTGGGGAGATGAATTTGAGGATCTCCTCCTAGCTTCTCATTCAGCCACCTTGTGATCATTAAACTCTCTGCTGCAAACCCTGCTGTCTCAGAATATTGCTAAGCTACTGTGCAGCAGGCATAGGAACCTGATGGTCCTGTAATAAAGTCATGCGAAAATTACAAATGGGAAGTGAGGGTGGAGCTGGTCAGGGTTGAGCTGGGTTTTTAATGGGAACCTGGGAGTGAACCAAGACTTGCTGAACATGTTGGGGGTTATTGAGTGGGTGTAAGAGGAATCTATCTAACATTGCACTGATGCCCTTTTGGTTTTAATCCTTATGACCAAGTATGAGTCTTTCAAAACAATTTGTATGATCCTCCTTATTTTTCCTTTCAAAACCTTCAACTTCCTTTATCTCCCCAAATAATCTCACATCTATTCCCATTTCTTTGCTTACTTAATAATAAACATTTTTTTTTTTTACAGAGTCTTCTTCTCTGTTAAGTAGACCATATATGTTGTTGCCACACAAGATTCGCAACCTGGTTCTCTGGACAGAAAGGGTCAAAAGGATCCCATTCCTCAACAGCTGGGGGTGATGTAAAGGTCATGGTTATTCTTTGTCATATCTGCACCTGCATATTGCCAGTGAAAACTTGCAGGTCACATTGGCCAGGCTTCCAAATTCACCACCTGTGGAAGGTCTTTTGCTTGGCTTACATCCTGTCCCTGAGTAAAGAGTCTGATCGTGACTTCATGAGTGCTTCAAACTCTACAAGTATTGATGAAGGCTTCCACCCACTGACAGTGAGAAGGCACTGATTTGATGCTGATCATGAAGTTTTGCTGGTTGTCTTGCAAGGAATATGTTTTATTCTTTTATCTTGTCATCTAAAGCCAATGATTGTAACCTCTGTATTGTCCCTTCCAATGGAAAAAACAAAAACAAAAACTCAACTCTATTTGAGCCTTGTCAGGTCAATAAAACAAAAGAAAATTTAAAAAAATAATTGATAGGAGGAGTCCCATTCCCAGCCCGGGCAATAGAGTGAGACTCCATCTCAAAAGGAAAAAAAAAAAGGCCGGGCACGGTGGTGGCTCACACCTGTAATCCCAGCACTTCAGGAGGCCAAGGCAGGTAGATCACGATGCCAAAAAATTGAGACCATCCTAGCCAACATGGTGAAACCCTGTCTCTGCTAAAAATACAAAAATTAGCTGAGCATGTTGGCACCCACCCATAATCCTAGCTACTCAAGAGACTGAGGCAGGAGAGTCGCTTGAACTCAGGAGGAGGAGGTTGCAGTCAGCCAAGATTTCACCACTGCACTCCAACTTGGTGACAGAGCGAGACTCCGTCTGAAAACGAACAAACACAAACGAACAAACAAACAACGAAAAAATCTGGAAAAATAAATTCTGAAAGAATTTCCATCTCTATGAATTCATCTTCAGAACTGATAGCATTTCCTGCTTGGCATTTTTTGCCTACATTTTTGGCATAAGATCTATCAACAAAAAGTATGAACCCAGGTTTGTGTAATGGAATATCTTAAACATCAATAGGAGGAGTCAATAGTTCTGATGCCACACACACAGGTATGGTCTTCTCCATCATCAGGAAATGGTAACCAAGTGGTAGAGTTTTCCAGAGTGTAGCATTTGAAATGGAGATTTGAAGGTGACAAGGAAAGGATTTTGTAAGACATTAGTGTACAAGTTGAGCAATGTTGGTTCCTGTCACAATATTTTTATTGATTTATTTATTTTATTCATTTATTTTTTGAGATGGAGTCTCGCTCCGTCACCAGGCTGGAATGCAGTGGCACGATCTCAGCTCACTTTGACCTCTGCCTCCCCGGTTCAAGCAATTTTCCTGCCTCAGCCTCCTAAATAGCCGGGACTACAGGTGCATGCCACTACATCTGGCTAATTTTTTGTATTTTTAGTAAAGACGGGGTTTCACCATGTTAACTAGGATGGACTCAATCTCCTGACTTCGTGGTCTGCCCGCCTCGGCCTCCCAAAGTGCTGGGATTACAGGCCTCAGCCACCATGCCCGGTCGGTTCACATCAAAATTTAAGAGGTATTCAATTGCATATGAAACTTGTAGGCAAAGTTTATTTCTTTTTTCTTTAAAGCATTAATTAATTAATTTATTTATAATGTATTTATTTATTAATTGTTTTTTGAGATGGAGTTTCACTCTTGTTTTCCAGGCTGGAGTGCAATGGTGCGATCTCGGCTCACTGCAACCTCTGCCTCCCGGTTCAAGTGATTCTCCTGCGTCAGTCTCCCAGTTAGCTGGAATTACAGGCACAGGCCACCACACACAGCTAGTTTTTGTATTTTTAGTAGAGAGAGAGTTTCACCATATTGCCCAGGCTGGTCTGGAACTCCTGACTACAGGTGATGCACCCACCTCGGCCTCTGAAAGTGCTGAGATTACAGGCATGAACCACCGTGCCCGGCCTACACTCATCACTTTTAATACTTTCTACATCACATGAAGAAGAAGAGCAGAAACACTTGAGTACTTCATGAAGGTCAAGGTTGGTATGAGTTTGGATTCCAATATGATCAATTTCTGCTTTTAGGGAAACAAGCAGTTCAGGTTAAGGAAGGTCAGGAAACTCTAGGGTTTTCTCTCCCTCCAAAGAAAGCTTTACGCATCACCTTAACAGAGAAAGCAAATCTCATCCCCATGTTGTCACTTAATAAAAAGCCACACTTTCCTAAAAATGGTCCAAATGTCATTCGGACTGCTTCAAACACAGGAATTTTCCGAACTTCATGTGAAACCCCTCCTCAGAAATATTTTCCTTTCTCCAAGGGATTTGCTGATATATTGGCTGTAAACTGGATATGGCAGCCCTGGTTTCCACCAATACTGTACCTAAGTCTGCAATGATCTTAATCTCAGCTTCTCCATTTTTATTTAAAGCTATTATAGAAAACAATTTACCAGAGAGTTATTTTAAATTCCATCAATATGGAGGCATCAGAAATGTCCTCTAGCCAGATGTGGTGGCTCATGCCTGTAATCCCAGCACTTTGGGAGGCTGAGGTGGGGGAATAACCTGAGGTTGGGAGTTGGAGACCAGCCTAACCAACATGGAGAAACCCTGTCTCTACTAAAAATACAAAATTAGCCAGCTGTGGTGGTGCATGAATGTAATCCCAGCTGCTTGGGAGGCTGAGGCAGGAGAATCACTTGAACTCGGGAGGTGGAGGCTGCAGTGAGCTGAGATCCCACCATTGCACTCCAGCCTGGGCAACAATAGTGAAACTCTACCTCAAAAAAAAAAAAAAAAAGTCAGAATAGTAAAGAAAAACAAAAAAGAAATGTCCTCTAATGTGAACAACCTCTGGGACAAAGCCTTCTGTCCAATAGACACCTGGTGCATAGGTGGACAATTTTCATTCCAATGGCCTGTTTCAAAGGTGGCAGGCAACTCTAGCAGGGTTTCTGTGTTTACACCAAACTGGATTTGAGTTTTAATAGTAAGGGGAGCTCCCCCATAAAAAACCAACTGAAAATAATGGATGCTATGAAGAATATGGAGAAATGAGAACCCTGGTACAACACTGGTAGTTATGTAAATTCGTACAGCTACTATGGAAAGCAGTATGGAGTTTCCTCCAAAAAATAAAAATAGGATTACCATATAAACCATAAATCCCACTGCTGGATATATATCCAGAAAAAAAAAAAGAAATATATCCAGGAGATATCTACACTACCATGTTGGTCAGGCTGGTCTCGAACTCCTGATCTCAAGTAATCCACCTGCCTCAGCCTCCCAAAGTTCTGGGATTACAGGCATGAGCCACCGCACTCAGCCTGCACTCTCCTATTTATTGCAGCACTATCTACAATAGCCAAAATTTGGAATCAACATAAGTGTCCATCAACAGATGAATGGATCAAGAAAATGTGGTAAATATACACAACAGAATATCATTGAGCCGTAAACATGAAGGAAATCCTGTCCTCTGCGACAACATGGATGGAACTGGAGGGCGTTATGTTGGGTGAAGTAAGCCAGATACAGAAAGACAAACATGGCATGTTCGCACTCACATTTGGGAATTAAAAAACACGAAACTTAAAAATAGTAAAATGACGGCTATCAGAAGCTAGGAAGGGTACTGGGAAATAGAGAATAAGAAGGGGATGGTTAATGGGAACAAAAACAGAGACAGGAATAAGATCTGGGGTTTAGTAGCACAATAGGGCAAGTCATGTTGACAATAGTTCGTAGTAAATTTCTACATAATTAAAACAATGGAATTGGAATGTTGCTAGCAGAAAGAAATGATAAATTCTTGAGATGGTGGATATCCCAGTTACCATGATTTGAATATTACGCATTTTATGCTTGTATCAGAATATCAGGCCAGGTGCAGTGGCTCATGTCTACAATCCAAGCACTTTGGGAGGCTGAGGCAAGTGCTTTTCCTGAGGTCAGGGGTTGGAGACCAGACTGGCCAACATGGTGAAACCACCTTTCTACTGAAAATACAAAAATTAGCCAGGTGTGGTGGTGGTTCCTTGTAGTCCCAGCTACTCGGGAGGCTGAGGCAGGAGAGTTGCTTGAACCCAGGAGGCTGATTTCTAGAGACTTCTGATACATAAATGCCTAAAACAGGTTGATCAATCGTGGAAGACACCAGAAAGTTTCCATTCAGGTTCCATTTATTTTTGACATTTTTAAATAACCATCCTTGCGGTGGTAACTCCTGCATCAGTCTACAACTTCAGGCTCCATTTCTGAGTCTAGAACACAGGTCCCTGAAGGCCTCATTGATTCCAAGTCAGCATTTTTAACCCAGTCCTGCCCCCGGCTGAGTCACCTTTGTTTTTCCACTCACAGTGAGCAGGTGCCTGAAACACACAGCTGTGTGCTTCCTTTAAGAAACGGCTGACCGGCCCCGGCTGCACACACTTGTAAACCTGGAACTGTGGAAGGCCGAGGCGGTCAGATCACTTGAGGTCAGGAGTTAGAGGCCAGCCTCCGCCAACATTGTGAAACCCTGTCTCTACTAAAAATACAAAAATTAGCCGGGCTTGGGGCCCACACCCATGACACCAGTTACTTGGGAGGCTGAGGCAGGAGAATGACTTGAACCCAGGAGGTAAAGCTTGCCATGAGCTGAGATTGTGCCACTACACTTCATCCTGAGGGACAGAGTGAGACTCTGTCTCAAAAATAAAATAAAATAAAATAAAAATATAAACAATTAAATTAAATTCAAATAAAAAATGCACCCATGTACAAGATTTTAGTTCCCAAGTGTCCGGAAGAAAGCTTATCCATCCCACTAACCAGGCCTTCCCTAGGAGCAAAGATGGAACTCCAGTTTCTCAGATGGCCATGAGCCACAGGAAGGGCAGGGGGTGGGACCAAAGAAGATCCTCCTGTTCTGCCTGACTTCCCTGAGTTTACGCATCAGCTCAGCCCGAATTGGGGTGAGGATCTCCCAATTGGCATGACCCCTGTTGTCAAGATACTCCAGAGGCACAGGATACATGTCCAGGCCTAACTTGCTCAGCCTGCCTGTGTGACGCAGCAGATCTTTCACAGCATTCGTGGATGTCTGATTTCCATGAAAGTAGAAGGTGGTGAGCTGGGAACAGTGGCTCAGGGCAGGCAGGGGGACCCTGAGTTGGGGGGCCTGGATCCGACAGTTCTCTGAGACGAGGGTCTTCAGAGTAGCAGCAACTTTCTCCAGCAGAACTCCAAGGGGCTCAAGATTGGTAGTCCCCGTCAGGATATGAATCAGACACAGCTCCTTTAGCTGACTGAGGCTTGGGCACTGAGACAGACACTCCATGTCCCGATCAGTTAGGTAAGCATCACTGAATATAAAGGCCCCCAAGGGGTTCTTGAGGTACCTGGGGAGAGCAAGAAGTTAGTTATGGGCAATGGTGCCAGTTAGAGGAGGGGGGTGGGAAATAATCTCAATGGTAAACTTGAAGTGGGCATTGAGTAATTCTGCACCTTACTACCACACAGGTGTTATAGTAACTGCAACGGGGAAGCCTGTTTCACCCAAACACAAGTTTGTTCCCATCACCAGATGATGGTCTGCATGCAAGGTGCTGCCTGATGAAGACTCAGATCATTCAGGGGCAGCTCTATTTTAGGCTCCGTCCTTTCAGCCTCGCTTGTGTGATTGGTACCACTCTCACACCTACTCCCTCAGCCTCCATCCCAGAAGCATGCACTTCCCGTATCAATTACCTTTCCTGGAGTTCAAAACAACCTTTCACAGACAGGGAATTACAGACAGGATCATTGGTGTTTATTAAGCTGCTGAGGACGGAGCTTCTACTGTGAAATGCACAGGTTTCATGCACTTTCCCTTCTTCTTTTTCTTTTCTTTTCTTTTCTTTTTTTTTTTTGACACAGAGTCTCACACTGTAACTTAGGCTGGAGTGCAGTGGCACAATCTCAGCTCACTGCAGCCTTCACTTCCCTTGCCTCAGCCTCCCAAGTAGCTGGGATTACAGGTGCCTGTCACCATGCTCAGCTAAATTTTGTATTTTTAATAGAGATAGGGATTCACTGTGTTGGCCAGGGTGGTCTGAAACTCCTGACCTCGTGATCTGCCTGCCTCAGCCTTCCAAAGTCCTGAGATTACAGACGTGAGTCATCGCACCAGACTGCACTTTCCCTTCTTTCATACCCTCCTCTTTATGAAGAATACGTTTTCATCATATTAACTTTATACACACTTCCTAAGGAGGAATTCACAAATGCACCTTCACTAGATCTGAACCCCCAACTAACTAGCTCCCTATACATCTCTCTCTGTAGCATCTACCCCAGGCCATCCCTCTGCCCTTATTTGAGTGGTCTTGTGATACCAACTTCAGGATATAGAACACTGAACAGCTTAATGAGTTGACATTCTAGCATCCCATTCCCTGTGACATCCCCAGTGGATGGCACACAGTAGATGCCCACTAACGTTTACTGTGAAAAAGAACAAAACTATGTGTTATGGTCTGCAGAGAAAGCCCACCATCGTTTCCTACCTGAGCAGGTGCTCCAGGTGCTCTTTGATATTACTGACCTTTCTTATATAATGCATCTGGGGCTAGGACAGGCAGAGGAATGGACAATCCAAGTCAGGAATGAACTGCCATTGGCCGCTCACGTATAACTCAGGCTCATAACCGAAGGCTAAAAAGTTTGCGAAGATTGCTCATCTGGCTTAGGTAAGGGGCAAACTTTCCTGTTTTATTGAGAGAGCACTTTTTCCAGACTTCCAACTGCTGGATACTGTCTGGGTATGTATTTTCCAATAGATTTCTGAAACTTGAAGTTGGCATTGAGTAATTCTGCACCTTACTACAACACAGGTGCACTAGGCCTCTTCTGTAGTGGATCCACCTTCAGAGGTAGCTCAGGCATTCATCCTGTGTACTTTCCTCTAGGCAGAGGTCTATGAACACCTTCAAGGGCTGGCACTCTCCCATCCTTGGACAGTCCTCCACTGTCTTCCTCTTACTCATGGCTTCTGGGGAGCAGGGGAGGACCCTGACTCCAGACCATATGGTCCAGAAATTCTCATCAACATCCCTCAAATCCAGCACTTGAAGTTTCCACCTCCTGTGCGTAACATAAGGGAAAAGCTCAGAATGTAGGCAAGGACCGACCCTTGACCTGAACTTTCACTCCACATCCAGGACATGAGTCAGCTGCTCCTGTCCCAGTGCTCCTCCTTCTGTCTTTTCTCCATCCCGTTCCCCCTTGGATTCTGCGTGGTACCCACTTCTAGTACCTTTACCTTCCACTGGGAGGAAGCAGGTTCCTGTTTCCTCAGTGGACTCTGTATGGTGAGCATTCCTTTTCCGGAGGATCTGGGCAATGGCCAAGGCCTCTCATGGGCACCATCAGAAGCCTCTGAGCCACCCTAGCTCCCACACACTGCCACTCCTCCTGAGCCAGCTGTCCCTTCCCTGGATGCCTGGACCCTTCCCACCAGGCCACCTGAGTCACCTCAACTGGGGCAAACCTTCTGGGACACTAGTGTATCGAGTCCCTTCAGCACAGCTCGCAAGGTCTCCAGATGAGGTGTCTTCATCAGGGATCCCAGAGGGAGGTGAAGGGAGGGCCAGGCCTGCACCATCAGCTTCAGGGCCTCACAACATCTCATGCTGATGGCCTCCATGAACATCAGAGGGGAGACCTCCCTGGGCAGCTAGTCCAGGGTGAAGATGGTCAAGAACTGGTTCCTCAGCAGGCTCTGCCCTGCCAGCTCCAGGAGTCTGGATGGGGCCTGGAGGCTCATTCTGACAAATCTGAAAGGAAAAACTCTACAGCACAATCCAGCAAAAAGGCAAGTTCCTCAGGCCGATCCCCTGCAACCCCCAATTCTCCCAGGGCCCAAGTCATTTCTCTAGCATGTGTGAAAGAGCCCTCAGTTTACTCCAGTTCCTTTCTGCAATAAGTGGCCACAGAGACATAGTTCTACCCTTCTGGTACCATGAAGAATGTGTCCCAACTTCTAAAGAGCAGGCAAGATCCCTCCTAGTCCATGAATTATTAGCCACTGATCCACTAAACTCATAGCACTGGCAAATGTTACCGAGGATCTCTGAAGCTCAGATCTCATACCCAGCTACTCTTTTATTTTATGACTTTTTGTAAAGACAGTGGGTTTCACTATGTTGTCCAGGCTGGTCTTGAACTCCTAGACTCAAACAATCCACCCACTTTGGCCTCCCACAGTGCTGGGATTGCAGGCATGAGCCTCTGCCTGGTCTCATTACTGAAAATTTCAGTGAGAAGCTTTGAAAGCTATGTGACAGTGTTATGCATCATTGGCAAGACACAGATGTTTCCAATACACACCTCTCACACATATTCAAAATGAACCACTTTGGCTGTGTGCAGTGACTCATACCTGTAATCCCAGCACTCTGGGAGGCAGAGGCAGGTGGATTATCTGAGGTCAGGAGTTTGAGACCAGCCTGGCCAACATGGTAAAACCCTACCTCTACCAAAATTAGAAAAATTAGCCAGGTGCGGTGGTCTGTGCCTATAGTCGAAGCTACTAGGGAGGCTGAGGTGGGAGGATCGCTTGAACTCAGGAGGCAGAGGTTGCAGTGAGCTGACAATACACCGCTGCACTCCAGCCTGTGAAATAGGCTAGATTCAAAAAAAAAAAAAAAAAAAGAAAAGAAAAGAAAAGAAAAGAGAGAGAGAGAGGGAGAACTACTTTTGATTCGACTTCTTAAACTCTACACAGTTAATCCTGATTGGATTTTTGGCTTTCTTCCAGATTAACTGATTGAATTAGATATTCATCCATGAAAGTGAAAGATTTAGGGATAGGGTGAAAGTCCAGGAGTCATTCACTGATTCCCTCCACAAACATGGAGGTTTACTAATATGTGTCCTTCATAGTCCTGAGTGTGAGATAGGGAAGAGTTGAATCTCTTCCTGATATTAGACAGAAAGAAAGCAAACTTGAAAGTATCTTTGTTGAGGGATCCTTGGCCACATCAAATTTATCAAAATATTTCAGAGTTAAAACAGTTTTCAAAGACGGAGTTGACAGTCCCCAAGAAAACACAATAGAAATCTTCATGTATCCAATGATCACCTGGGTGGTATAATCTAATTTTTTTTGGTGTGGGTGAAGCTGAGTCTCACTTTGTCGCCCAGGCTGGAGTGCAGCAGCTCCATCTCAGCTCACTGTAACTTCCGCCTCTGAGATTCAAGCAATTCTCATGCTTCAGCCTTCCACGTAGCTGGGATTACAGGCATGCACCCCAACACCCATGTCTCCATTCGGGAGGAAGAATTACAGTGAGGATGTGATTGGTTTAAAATTAAGGTCAAAGATTCTCTTTGGTTAAGGTTTTTTTTTGTTTGTTTTGTTTTTGTTTTTGTTTTTAGCAGGGTCTTACTCTGTTGCCCAGGCTGGAGTACAGCAGTGGTGTGAGCATGGCTCACTGCAGTCTCAATCTTCTGGGCTCAAGTGATTCTCCCATGTCAGCAAACCAAATAGCTGGGAATACAGATGCATGCTACCATGCCTGGCAAATTAAAAGATATATATATTTTGTAGAGGCTGACCACCATTGGCTCACGGCTGTCGTTCCAGCACTTTGAGGGGCTGAGGCAGGAGGATCACTTGATGTCAGGAGTTTGAGACCAACCTGGCCAGCATGGTGAAACCCCACCGCTACTAAAAATACAAAACTTAAGCAGGCATGGTGGCAGAGGGATGTAATACCAGCTACTCAGGAAGCTGAGGCTTGAAAAGCCTGGGAGGAAGAGGTTGCAGTGAGTTGAGCTCTTGCCACTGCACTCCAACCTTGGCAACAGAGTGAGACTCCATCCCCGCTTCAAAAAAAGAATGTTTTGTAGAGATGCATTTTTGCCATGTCGCCCAGGTTGGTCTCAAACCCCTGGGCTCAAATGATCCTCTCGCTTTGGCCTCCCAAGGTGTTGAGGTTATGGGCATGAGTCATTGCTCCCATCAAGAATTTTGAAATGACATAAACCAAAGCACAATCCAATTTTTTGAAATAAAGACAAAACTGCGTATAGAGGAAAAAATTCAAATCTTCAAATTGTTCATATATATATATAAAAGACAGATATAGCTCGGTGCCATCAAAGGCTGCATTGTCCCAGTCCCAGACCGGCTGACTATAGATCAGATGGGAGTGTCCTTCCAGAAATGAGTGACTTACTAGATCTGGACTGAGTTTGCAGAGTGCTTAGACCTCAGGAAGAACCAAGCAGGAACTCCAGACTTGAAGACTTTGGGTCTCTCCTGTGGGTCTTCAGAAACTTTTATTGATCTTTCTAATCACAATTCCCACCCACACCCCTCCATGTATTCAGTGCTTGCTTCCAATCAACAAGTGCTATCTGATTGCATTTCTGAAGCTCCACCTAGTTAATCTTGATTGGGTTTTTGGCTGTCCCCAGATTACTGGATTGAATCAGATATCCATTCATATCAGCTATCCATATTAAGTTCATGAATCAAGAAATTGACAGTGTTAGGAATAGGGTGGAAATCAAGATTTCACTCATTAAAGGCCGGGTGAGGTGGCTCACACCTGTAATCCCTGCACTTTGAGAGTCCAAGTTGGCTGGATCACCTGAGGTCAGGCGATCAAGACCTGCAAGGCCAACATGGTGAAACCCCATCTCTACAAGAACACAAAAATTGGCCTGGCATGATGGCAGGTGCCTGTAATCCAGCTACTCAGGAGGCTGAGGTGGGAGAATCGCTTGAATCCAGGAGGCAATGGTTGCAGTGAGCCAAGATTGCACCATTTCACACCGTTCTGGGTGACAGAGTTAGACTTTGTCAAAAAAAAAAAAAAAAAAAGAATTCATTCATTCATGAGCTCCGCAAACACTGATGGAATTTTACTGATATATGACCTACATAGTCCCGAGGTTGAGGCAGGGAAGGGTTTGATCGGTTCCGGATAGTAGACAGAAAAATAAAACCTGAAAGTAGTGTTGGGAGATCTTTGGCCACATCAAAATTATAAAATTGTTTTATAGTTAAAACAGCTTTATAAAACAGAGGAGTCATCCCTACAAAATCAGAAAAAAAATCTCCATGTATCGAATGGTCTTGTGGGTTTTATATCACCAAAGGTAGCAATTTATTTGCTCATGCTGGTGGAAGAGAGGTGCCACTGAGGGCTTGAGTGGTCTCAGGGCTTAGGTTAAGGCTTGTCTGGAAGAAATTGAAACCGTATCTCTAAACTTTATAAATTTAATCAGTGAAAAGGAGAAGGGGAGAAACAAAAACAAACCAAGCTTGCAGCACATTCAGCATTCACCAGGAGGTCAGCTTGCCCTCTGACCTGCTTCCTCATGGTTGCTGGCAGCCTACTGTCCCCAAATCGTGTAGAACTTAGACTACAATTCCCCTTAACTACGCTGCAGACAACAATTTAAGCATTGTGAAACATTCACTTTTTCATTTGAGATATTCTTTCAGGTTCTGCATGTCAGTGAAACTACTGATGCGAGCTGATCTGAAGGGCCCTGCAAGGCATCAACTCACCAAAGAATGCCGTTCTGACATCGTGATAACTTCATACCTCTTATTGCCATCAAACTACACCAACTTTCCAGCCCCTTGCTATCCAGGATCCACTGGAAACCCTCAGTACTCCTTGGGGAGATGAATTTGAGGATCTCCTCCCAGCTTCTCATTCAGCCACCTTGTGATCATTAAACTTTCTGCTGCAAACCCTCCTGTCTCAGAATATTGGTAAGCTACTGTGCAGCAGGCATAGGAACCTGATGGTCCTGTAACAAATTTATGTCAAAATTATAAAGGGAAGTGAAGGTGGAGGCTGCTCAGTGTTGAGCTGGGTGTTTTAATGGAATCCTGGGAGTGAACGAAGACTTGGTAAATGTGTTGGGGGTTATTGAGAGGGTGGAGGAGGAATCTTTCCAACATTGCACTGAGGCTCCCTTGGTTTTCATACTTGTGACCAAGAATGAGTCTTTCAAAAAACTTTATGTAATTCTCCTCATTTTTCCTTTCAAAACCTTTGTCTTCCTTTACCTCCCCGAATAATCTCACATCTATTCCCATGGCTTTGCTCATTTCATAATAAAAATCCTTTTTTTTTTTTTCCTGTGGAGTCTCTTTCTCTGTTAAGTAGACCATATATTTTGTTGCCACACAAGATGAGTAACCTGGTTTTATGGAGAGAAAGGGACAAAAGAATCCCAATCCTCATCAGCTAGGGGTGATATGAAGGTCAGGATTATTCTTTGTCATATCTGCACCTGCATATTGCCAGTGAAAACCTGCAGATCACATTAGGTAGACTTCCAAATTAATCATCTGTGGAAGGTCTTATGATTGGCTTACATCCTGTCCCTGAGTAAAGAATCTGATCTTGACTTCATGAGTGCCTGAGACTCTTCAAGTACTGATGAAGGCTTCACCCAGTGACAGTGAGAAGGACACTGATTTGATTCTGATCGTGAAGTTTTGCTGGTTGTCTTGCAAGGAAAATATTTTTGCCTGTCATGTTGTCATCTAAAGTCAATGATTGTAACCTCTGTATTGTCCCTTCCAATGGAAAAAACAAAAACAAAAAAGCTCAACTCTATTAGAGCCTTGCCAGGATAAAACAAAAGAAAATTAAAAAAAAAAAAAAACAACTGATAGGAGGAGTCCCATTCCCTTCTTTCAACCTTTCTTATAAAAGCATTCCAACTTGTAACAGACTTTGGAAAACACTGATTTTGTCAGTGTGTGTCTTCCAAGTCGATCCTGACATTTAGCTTCCAATGAAGCTTTATTTAATTATTTCTGCCTCAACTGCCTTAACGTCTATTGACAACAGGTTGCACGGTAATGGTTGGAATTGGGGTGGGAAGAAAAAATATTTCTGTGTGTTTTATAAAGTAATCCTTGCATGCCATCTCCATTGAAGAAAGAATAGTTTCCTCTCCAAATATGTCCTGAGTATTGATGCATCCAATAAATAAAACTATTATTTCATACAGTAGAGCTATAGATGCATTCTATTTGCCTCTAGAGTTTCCAGTGAACCAGTGCCTAGTTTCAGTAAGTTCTCTGATTATTTGGCAGAGGGTAACATGGTCATGTTCTGACTCTATGTCTATGTCGATATCTATAGCATTCCCATCTACATAATGCGTGTCAAACCAAAGAGTTTGATTCCAGTGGGAGTCTGGAACACTATCTAGGTTAGACCCAGTTACACTAATGTTTTCTAGGCATAGAGATAAATTACCAGTAATGAAATCAATAATAGTCATAGGCCGCCCATTTGCACCTAGAGCTTCTTCTCAGTACCAAGTCATTTAATTATCAATATTAACCAACCTTCCAAAGGAAGGATAACAAACCTTATCATGAAGTTAGCATCCTCAATTCCTACCCAACTGTGTATGAGAGCAGGTTCTACTATTATTTGTGATCCTTCCCTTTCATGTAAATGACTCCATAGCCAGCAATTGCTTTGGTTAGTGAGAGTGGCTACATTTTGAACAGGAGACCTTAGAAAGTGTTTGCTTTGAGTGGTGAAAGTACCTAACAATATAAAATACAGGTTTGAGAATTTTGTGTTAATACAAAACAAAACCAAGTCTCAGTCAATGGAAGAAGATCAAATGGAGTCTTGCTCCATTGTGTTGGAAAAGCTGTCTAACATGTGATGATGTCTGCTTCTAGGGAAGGCTTTTCCTCGGATATCCTTAAGTTTAAGTCATCTGGTACAGTCCCATCCAATGCTGTTCATGGGCAGATTTCCCTTGGTGTCATTTCTAAAGGATGCAATCTCCAAATGCTACGGCAGGAAGATCTAAGCATCACTGAAAGCCTCCTTCACGTACTGGAAATAGTCTTTGAAATTCTGCATCAAGGTCTTGCAGTATTGATTCATATTGTTACTGAATGATGGGATCACTCTCTTAAGTGCATAGAACCCAATACTATGACACCATCTTTGAGAAAAGCAAAAAAGATTCGGCCTGGTGTGGTGGCTGACGCCTATAATCCCAGCACTTTAGGAGGCCGAGGCAGGCAGATCCCGATGTCAGGGGTTCGAGACCAACCTGGCCAACATGGTGAAATCCCGCTTCTGCCAAAAATTCAAAAATTAGCTGGGTGTGGTGGTGTGTGCCTGTAATCCCAGCTACTTAGGTGACTGAGGCAGGAGAACCCCTTGAACCCGGGAGGCAGAGGTTGCAGTGAGCCAATGTAGCACCACTGTACTCCAGCCTGGGCAACAGAGACTCTGTCTCAAAAATAAATAATAATAATCCAATTTTCTTTGTCAGTTTAGCTAATTTTCGTTTAAAGATACCATTTGTTCACTCAACCTTTATAGAATACCAAGGATAATGAAGTTAATGCTAGTGTCATTGGATCTGTAAAATTTTATCTGTGTGATAACCTGCCCAGTAAACTGAATTCTCATACCATTAGAGATTTCTCCAGAATTGCCCCAGAAAGGAAACACATTTTATAATCACTTATTTGCTATGACTGCATCATCAGCCTTTTTAAAAAGGTAAGCTACAACTCATCCTGAAAATGGAAACACAATCACAAAAATTTTAGCCTTTTTACACGGCTCACTGTCATCATTGGTCCATGACAACCCCCTTTCTTGGAGCTATATATGTGTATGTCTACTTGTTCATATCTATATCTATATCTATCTGTTTCCTTTTATTACCATTATTCACTTCCACTCCCCTTTCCACATATAGCCACTCTACTCTTTGACCTAGCCTTGAATTTGCATGTGACCTTATATAATATAAGTATATGGAAAGTATATAGAATATATACTTGCATTTTTATGTGTATTTATTTTAATCCACATATATGCTATAGCGTAGGGTGCTAGAGAAGAGGGCCTCACAATTAATTGTCCAGTCCTGGACACTTTGGAGAGTGAGTGGACATGCTGTTATAATTATTATTAGTAGTATTTTTTGGAGATGGAGTCTTGCTCTGTGGCCAGGCTGGAGTGCAAAGGTGCTATCTTGGCTCAATGCAACCTCCACCTCTTGGGTTCAACTGTTTCTCCTGCCTCAGTCTCCCAAGTACCTGAGATTACAGGTGCCTACCACCACGCCCGGCTATTTTTTGTATTTTTAGTAGAAATGGAGTTTCTCCATGTTGGCCAGGCTGGTCTCGAACTCCTGATCTCAGGTGTTCCACCTGCCTCGGCTTCCCAAAGTGCTGGGATTACAGGTGTGAGCCACTGTGCCCGGCCTCTCACGTGCCTTTTTAAGTTGGTGGGAAAATGACACCCAGGTTAATTTATGGCCATTGTGGGAATTATTGGAAATCTTTAAGACTGTTTTTCTTACAAAACCACAATGGTAGGATTAAACAGTCTGAATGGGATGCTAGCATGTAGAGCCTTCTAAACTCTTTCTCTCCCTCTTTGAGGCATTTGGGATCTGCCTACTGATTACAATTAATTGGATTTTTTTTAACTGCTTGGTTAAGATTTTTTTTTTTTCCGACAGAGTCTGACTCTGCTGCCCAGGCTGGAGTACAGCACTGGTGTGAGCATGGCTCACTGCAGCATCAATCTTCTGGGTTCAAGGGATCCTCCCACCTCAGCCACCCAAATAGCTGGGACTACAGATGCATGCCACTATGTGTAGGGAAAAGAGAGATCAGACTGTTACTGTGTCTATGTAGAAAAGGAAGACATAAGAAACTCCATTTTGACCTGTACCCTGAAGAATTGCTTTGCCCTGAGATGCTGCTAATCTGTAACTTTGCCCCAACCTTGAGCTCACAAAAACACGTGTTGTATGGAATCAAGGTATAAGGGATCTAGGGCAGTGCAGGATGTGCCTTGTTAACAATATGTTTACAGGCAATATGCTTGGTAAAATCATTGCCATTCTCCATTCTCTATAAACCAGGGGCACAATGCACTGTGGAAAGCCACAGGGACTTCTGTCCTGGAAAGCCGGATATTGTCCAAGGTTTCTCCCCATGTGATAGCCTGAGATATGGCCTCTTGGGATGGAAAAGACCTGACCATCCCCCAGCCCCACACCCGTGAAGGGTCTGTGCTGAGGAGGATTAGTAAAAGATTAAGGCCTCTTGCAGCTGAGATAAGAGGAAGGCCTCTGTCTCCTGCCTCCCCCTGGGAATGGAATGTCTCAGGATAAAACCCAATTGCAGATTTGTTCTATTCTGAGATAGGAGGAAAACTGCCCTGTGGTGTGAGGTGAGACATGTTGGCAGCAATGCTGCTCTGTTATTCTCTACTCCACTGAGATGCTTGGGTGGAGAGAAGCGTACATCTGGCCTACATGCACATCCAGGCAGAGTACCTTCCCTTGAACTTGTGACACACATTCCTTTTCTCACATGTTTTATGCTGAGCACCAGTCCCCTGGGCCCACTGTTCTTTCTCCATACTTTGTGTCTTATTTCTTTTCTCAGTCTCTCGTCCCACCTGATGCGATATACCCACAGGTGTGGAGGGGCTGCTCCCCTTCAACCATGCCCGTCTAATTTTTTAAAAAAGAGGCAGGGCATTGGTGGCTCACTGGTGTAATCTCAGCCCTTTGGGAGGCCAAGGCACGTGGATCACTTGAGGTTAGGAGTTCCAGACCAGCCTGGCCAACATGGTGAACCGCCGTCTCTACCAAAAATATAAAAATGAGCTGTGCATGGTGGCGGGTGGCTATAATCCCAGCTACTCAGGAGGCTGAGGCATGAGAATTGCTTGAGCCTGGGAGGTGGATGTTGGAGTGAGCTGAGATTGTGCCACTCCATTCCAGCCTGGGTAACAGAGTGAAACTCCATCCCACCCCTCAAAACAAATGTTTTGTAAAGATAGCGTTTTGCCATGTTGCCCAGGTTGGTCTCGAAGCCCTGGGCTCAAATGATCCTCCTGCCTTGGCCTCCCAAAGTGTTGTAGTTACAGGCATGGGTCACTGCTCCCACCAAGAACTTTTTTTCTTTAAATTGCTGGTTTAATAAGGACTTGTTTATTTTGAGGAAAAAGGTCCCAAACATGAAGCTGTTCACAAAAATAACCCACAGTATCAACTTTAGAAAACATGTTTGAAGACTATAACACCAATTATGTTTCTGAGGATGCATTTGACATGCCTGCCAACTCTCATTCACAAAAATACATTGTTAGATTTTTGTTGAACTGCCCCACACAGCACACTAATATGGGGTGTAACACACATACTTCTAACTCCAAGCTGCTATCAGGAGCTACTCAACTCAATGAGATTGCCTTTGCAGTTAGGGAAGCAACTACTGAACTTATGTATGAAAGAAAAGAACTGTATTCCCTGCATAAAAAGAAATTATTTTGGAGACAGTTGATAAAAACCATACATCCTTTTTACTGTTAAGTCATAAAGAGGTATCTAAATTAAAAGCAAAAATTACAGGGTAAGACTTAGGAAAACTACTAGGGGTGTCAAGGGAAGTGAAAATGGGTCTAGGTGCAGGGCAATATGAATTAATGAATGTGGGAAGGACAAGGATGGGGAGAACAGTAAGCATGTGCTGAAGATACTAAGGGAGAGGATCTGGTGAAAAATTTGTTGTTAGACAAGCTCCTAGGTAAAGAAACAATGGGATAAGATTTCTCAACCCCACTATGTGCTTAAGAGTCATCCTGGCCATTGGTGCTGTCTCTGTTATCCTCTCCTTCCTCAGCCTCTTTTACATTATTCTTGATCAACTCCAGCTGGTTGTCCCCCTGATCTTCATTATCATCATCATCCAGTGGGTCCCCCTCCTCAGCAGAGTCATCTGCACCCCCCTCAGACTCCATCTTCACATGAGTCTCATCGTTCTTCATGGAGCTACTGCTCTGCTCCTCTTCTGACTTAGCATTTTTCACCTCTACCTCTTGTTTGCTCTGTTCCTTTTCATTTTTTTCCAGGTTTTCCAGGAGAGAATCCACTTTCTGTTTTATCTGGGTCAACTCCTGCTTAATGGCCTGAAGGTCATCTCCTTTCAGCTTTCCAGACTTGGAAGATCCCCGCTTTCCACTCTGAGAATTGAAGCCACTTTTGCCCCTTCGTGAGGTGTTTCCTGATACGCGCTGACGTTTCGAGGGCACTACAGCCAGAGCAATGGGAGGAGGAGGAGGTACACGTGCTGGGAAACTGTACATCCCATCATAATAATGCCGTTGAAAGCCATAGTCCAAGTCAAAAGAGGAGCCGTACATCTCTGCTGCTGATCGTTTCACACCTGCGTTTCCTCGATTCACTTTTGGCTCTGCAGCCAGGTTAATATCTACAACCTGGTCAGCAATCATTCTGCCATCCTCTCCTGCTACAGCAGCCCGGGCATTTTTCTCCTTATCATATTGAACGAAGGCAAAGCCCTTATGAACAGAGCAGCCTGCAATTTTGCCATACTTGGAAAAGATCACCTCCACATCCGATTTCTTGACAACAAGAGTGTTGAGATTCCCAATGAACACACTGGAGTTCATGGAGTGAGGATCCGTCTTGTTGGTAACGTTGCTGGCCATTGTGTTGGATGATAAGGTTTCTCCAAAAGCCAAAAACAGGAGGCGGGAGGGAGAAGAGATTCGATTCTAAGTCTCCTACTGCCGGGTTCTACGTGGAGAAGCTGACTGCGGCTCGAGGCCAGAAATGCAGCCAAAACAGCTCAGTCTTCCTCTCTTCACAAAATGGCTCCCAACAAGAATTCTGAAATGACGTAAAGAAAAGCACAATCAACATTTTTGAAATAAAGACAAAATTGCATTCAGAAAAAAAATCAAAGCTTGAAACTGGTCATATGTAAAAAAGAAAAAAAGACAGGATATAGTTCTGTGCCGTCGTAGGCTGCACTGTCACCGTTCTAGACCGGCTGACTGTAGGTCAGATGGGAGTGTCCTTACAGAAATTAGTGACTTACCAGATCTGGATGTAGTTTAGAATGTGCTCAGACCTCAGGAAGAGCCAAGCAGGAACTCCAGGCTTGAAGACTTTGAGTCTGTCCTGTGGGTCTTTAGAAGCTTTTATTGACCTTTCTCATCACAACTCCCACCCACGCCCCTCCCCATATCCGCTGCTAGCTTCCAATCAAAAAGCGATATCTGGTTGCATTTCTGAACTCCACTCAGTTAATCCTGATTGGGTTTTTGGCTGTCCGAAGACTAATGGATTGAACCAGATATCCATTCATATCACATATGCATATTCATTTCATGAATTAAGAAATTGACAGCGTTAGGGATACAGTGGAAGTCAAGAATTCATTCACTCAAGGCCAGGTGAGGTGGCTCACACCTGTAATCCCAGCACTTTGGGAGGCCAAGGTAGGTGGATCACGGGAGGTCAGGAGTTCAAGACCAGCCTGGCCCACATGGTGAAACCCTGTCTCTACAAAAATAGAAAAGTTAGCCAGGCACGATGGTGGCTGCCTGTAGTCCAGCTACTCATGCGGCTGAGGTGGGAGAATCCCTTGAACCCTGGAGGCTGAGTTTGCAGTGAGCCGAGATTACACCATTGCCCTCCTGACTGGGTGACAGAGGGAGATTTTGTCAAAAAAAAAAAAAAAATGCATTCATTCATGAAATCCACAAACACTGATGGAATTTTACTGATATGTTGCCTTCACGTCCTGAGTGTGAGGCAGGGAAGGGGTTGATCTGTTCCGGATATTAGACAGAAAAATAAAACCTGAAAGTAGTGTTGTGGGGAGATCTTTGGCCACATCAAAATTATAAAAATGCTTTCTAGTTAAAACAGCTTTATAAAAACAGAGGAGTCATCCCTACAAAATAAGAATAAAAATCTCCATGTATGGAATGGTCTTGTGGGTTTTATATCACCTAAGGTAGCAGTTTATTCCCTCGTGCTGGTGGAAGAGAGGTGCCGCTCAGGGCGTGAGTGGTCTCAGTGCTTAGGTTAAGGCTTCTTTGGAAGAAATTGAAACGATACCTATAAACTTTATAAATTTAATCAGTGAAGAAGGGAGGGGGAGAAACAAAAATAAACCAAGCTTGCAGTGCATTCAGCATTCACCATGAGGTCAGCTTGCTCTCTGACCTTCTTCCTCATGGTTGCTGGCAGCCTACTGTCCCCAAATCATTTAGACCTTAGATTACAGTTCCCCTTAACTGCCCTGCAGACAACAATTTAAGCCTTGTAAAACATTAACTTTTTCATTTGAGATATTCTTACGTTCTGCATGTCAGTGAAAGTACAGATGCCAGCTGATCTGAAGGGCTCTGCAAGGCACCAACTCACCAAAGAATGCAGTTTTGACATCCTGATGACTTCATCCCTCTTAACTCTATATCAACTTTCCAGCCCCTTGCTATCCAGGATCCACTGGAAACCCTCAGTACTCCTTGGGGAGATGAATTTGAGGATCTCCTCCTAGCTTCTCATTTAGCCACCCTGTGATCATTAAACTCTCTGCTGCAAACACTGCTGTCTCAAAATATTGGTAAGCTACTGTGCAGCAGGCATAGGAATCTGATGGTCCTGTAACAAAATCATGTCAAAATTGCAAAGGGAAGTGAGGGTAGAGGATGGGCTTGGTTGAGCTTGGTGTTTTAATGGGATCCTGGGAGTGAACCAAGACTTGGTAAACATGTTGGGGGTTACTGAGGGGGTGGAGGAGGAATCTATCCAACATTTCACTGATGCCCCTTTGGTTTTGATTATTAGGACCAAGGATGGGTCTTTCAAAACAATTTATATAATCCTCCTTATTTTTCCTTTCAAAACCTTCGTCTTCTATTTTTCTCCCAAAATAATCTCACATCCATTCCCAATGCTTTGCTCATTTCAGGATAAACATCTTTTTTTTTTTTTTCTTACATAGTCTCCTTCTCTGTTAAGTAGACCATATATTTTGTTGCCACAAAATGTCATTTGGACTGCTTCAAACACAGGAGTTTTCTGAACTTCATGTGAAACACCTCCTCAGAAATATTTTCCTTACTCCAAGAGATTTGCTGATATATCAGGTTGGGGTGTAAACTGGATATGGCAGCTCTGGTACCACCAACTCTGTACCAAAGTCTACATTGATCTGGATCTCAGCTTCTCCATTTTTTATTTAAGGGTATTACAGAAAATAATTTACCAGAGAGTTATTTGAAGTTCCATCAATATGGAGCCATCAGAAATGTTCTCTATCCAGGTTCGGTGGCTCGTGCCTGTAATCCTATCACTTTGGGAGGCCAAGGCCGGAGGATAACCTGAGGTTGGGTGTTGGAGACCAGCCTGACCAACACAGAGAAACCATGTCTCTACTAAAAATACAAAATTAGCTGGCTGTAGTGGCACATGCCTGTAATCCCTGCTACTTGGGAGGCTGAGACAGTAGAGTCACTTGAACCCGGGAGGTGGAGGTTGCAGTGGGCTGAGATTGTGCCATTGCGCTCCAGCCTGGGCAACAAGAGTCTGGGACACCACCTAGATTAGACCCAGTTACACTAATGTTTCCTATGCATAGAGATAAGTTACCAATAATGAAATCAATAATAGTCATAGGCCACCCATTTGCATCTATAGCTTCTTCTCAGTGCCGAGTCATTTAATTATAAATATTACCCAACCGTGTGTGAGAGCAGGTTCTACTATTAGTTGTGATCCTTCCCATTCATCTAAATGACTCCATAGCCAGCAATTGCTTTGGTTAGTGACGGTGGCTAAATTTTGAACAAGAGACCTTAGAAAGTGTTTGCTTTGAGTGGTGAAAGTACGTAACAAAATAAAATGTAGGCTTGATCATTTTGTGTTAATACAAAACAAAACCAAGTCTCAGTCAATGGAAGGAGATCGAATGGAGTTTTGTTCCATTTTCTTAAAAAAGCTGTCTACCATGTGATGATGTCTGCTTCTAAGAAAGGCTTTTTTCCTTGGTTATCCTTAATTTTAAGTCACCTGGTATGGTCTCATCCAATGCTGCTCATGGGCAGATTTCCCTTAGGGCCATTTTAAAAGACACAATCTCCAAATGATAGGGCATGAAGGTCCAATCATCATCGAAAGCCTCCTTCACCTACCGGAAATAGTCTTTGAAAGGTCTCGTGGTACTGAGTCATATTGTTACTGAATGATGAGCTCACTCTCCTAAGTGCATAGAACCCAATACTACACCACCATGGTTTGAGAAAAGCAAAAAAGGCTGGGCACGGTGGTTCGTGCCTATAATACCAGCACTTTAGGAGGCCGAGGGAGTCAGATCACAAGGTCAGGAGTTTGAGACCACTTGGACAACATGGGAAAACCCTGTCTCTACTAAAAATACACAAATTAGCTGGTGTGGTGATCCATTCCTGTAATCCCAGCTACTCGGGAGGCTGAGTCAGAAGAATGGCATGATCCTGGGAGGCAGAGGTTGCAGTGAGCTGAGATTGCACCTCTGCAGTCCAGCCTGGGTGACAGGGCAAGACTCCATTTTGGGAAAAAATTAAAAATTATTAGGAGTTAACTGGGCTGGGCACAATGGCTCATGCCTGTAATCCCAGCACTTTAGGAGGCCGAGGCGGGCAGATCACAAGGTCAGGAGTTCCAGACCAGGCTGACCAATATGGTGAAACTCCCTCTCTACTAAAAATACAAAAATTAGTCAGGCATGGTGATGCACGCCTGTAATCCCATCTACTGGGGAGGCTGAGGCAGGAATCACTTGAACCCGGAAGGCCAAGTTTGTACTGAGCTGAGATCATGCAACTGCACTCCAGCCTGGGCAACAGAGCAAGACTCTGTCTCAAAGAAAAAAATAAAAATAAAAATAAAAAATAGTTAACTGACAGGGAGACAGGAGACAAGTTCCAAGCCTGTCTCCCCAATCTGGAGATAGTGGAGCAAGCTCACATGGCCTTTCCAACTGGTTTCAGGTGATGCCAATTCAAACAGTCAGCCAGGCTGTGTTAACAGTTAAGAGGTTAAACCTTTTTCCCATCGGACATGCCTGAGCAATTTAGGCTTTGCAACTTAAGCAATGGTTAATCCGTTGGAGTTGAACCCCTGATTACACGGTCAGAGCTAAAATGTGCAGGGGATACATGAGGTTCTATTATCAAAGGCATAGGTTCTCCAGTAAATACTTTATGATCAGTGCTTCTGATTGTAGTTGGTGAAAAAAAATACCTTATGAGGGGTCTGGCTGTATTTTCCCATGGGGTGGTAAAAATTATATTAAAGTAATCCAGTCTTCCTAGGCGTGGTGGCTCACACCTGTAATCTCAGCACTTTGGGAGGCTGAGGCTGGCGGAACACTTGAAGCCAGGAGTTGACCAGCCTGGGCAACATGGTGAAACCCCATTATCTACTAAAAATACAAAAATTAGCTGGGTGTGGTGGCATGCCTGTAATCCCAGCTACTTGGGAGGCTGAGGCATGAGAATTACTTGAACCCAGGAGGCAGAGGTTGCAGTGAGCTGAGATAGCACCACTGTACTCCAGCTTGGGCATCAGAGACTCTGTGTCAAGTTTCTCCAGAGGTGCGCCAGAAATGAAACACATTTTATAATCATTTATTCACTATGACTATGCCATCAGCCTTTCTAAAAAGGTAAGCTACAACCCATCCTGAAAATGGACACACAATCACAAAAATTGTAGCCTTTTTACATGGCTCACTGTCATCATTGGTCCATGACATTCCCTTTTCTTGCCGTTATGTGTGTGTATGTCTACATATTCATATCTATATCTACACCTATTTTTTATTACCATGATTCACTTCCACTCCCCTTTCCATAGATAGCCACTCTACTCTTTGACGTAGCCTTGAATTTGCATGTGACCTCTTAGAATATAAGTATATAGAAAGTATATGGAATATATACTTGAACTTTGTATGTGTATTTATACTAATCCACATATATGCTATAGTGTAGGGTGCTACAGAAGAGGGCCTCACAATTAATTGTCCAGTCCTAGACACTTTGGAGAGTGAATGGACATGCTGTTATAACTAATTATTTTTTTTTTGGAGATGGAGTCTCACTCTGTCGCCAGGCTGGAGAGCAATAGTTCCATCTTGGTTCACTGCAAACTCTGCCTCCTGGATTCAAGTGATTCTCCTGCCTCAGCCTACCGAGTACCTGGGATTACAGGTGTCCACCACCATGCCCAGCTATTTTTTGTATTTTAATAGAGAGATAGTTTTGCCACTTTGGTGAGGCTGGTCTCGAACTCCTGACCTCAGGTGATCCGCCCACCTCACCTCAGGTGATCCACCCACCTCAGCCTCCCAAAGTGCTGGGATTACAGACGTGAGCCACTCCACCGGGCCTTGTTATAATTAAGATTTTCAGAATGACAGGGGTGTATGAAGGCTTATAATCAACTTTACCATAGACCTTGGTCTCTCACCTAAGTTTGTTACTAATATATTTTTCAAATATAATAACAATAAAAATATCCTTGCTTGCCCTATGTCAAATCCAGCTTGAAGTACTTAAATAGATTAACTTATAACACTCTGTGAAGTCAATATTGATATTATCCCATTTTATATGTGAATGAGCTAAGGCACAGAGAGGTTAAGTAAGTTGGGTAAGACCACAGAGCCATTGGCCACTGAGCCAGTTTTTTTTTTTGGGACGGAGTCTCGTGCTGTCGCCCAGGCTGGAGTGCAGTGGCGCGATCTCGGCTCACTGCAAGCTCTGCCTCCCAGGTTCACTCCATTCTCCTGCCTCAGCCTCCCGAGTAGCTGGGACTACAGGTGCCTGCCACCATGTCTGGCTAATTTTTGTATTTTTAGTAGAGATGGGGATTCACCGTGTTAGCCAGGATGGTACTGAGCCAGTTTTGAACTTAAATTAAACAGTCTGGGTCTGCTGGATCTGGAGTCTTTACTACTGACCAAAATACCTACGTGCCTTCAAATCCTAAGGTGCTGAGGGTCTTACCTTGTTTCATATCTCAGTAGGAAGGGAGCTAATGTTTATCCATTACATCTGATGTTTAATGCAAGTTTTCAACACAACATTTCATTTTCCAAAATATGCTATGATAAATTTAATTTGATTTTTCTTCAATTCCTTTCTGCATTTTGTAGGAACCTTGCTTTTCCCCCTTTAGTTTGTCAGTATGCTGAATTACACTTCGATTTTTCTGTGATTGGCTGGCATTCCTGGAATGGCCATTATATATTACTATATTGTTTTCTTTCTTTCTTTTTTTTTTTTTTGAGATGGAGTTTCACTCTTGTTGCCCAAGCCGAAGTGCAATGTCACGATCTTGACTCACTGCAACCTCCACCTTCTTGGTTCAAGCGAATCTCCAGCCTCAGCCTCCTGAGTTGCTGGGATTACAGGCATGCGCCACCACGCCTGGCTAATTTTGTATTTTTAGTAGGGATGGGGTTTCTCCATGTTGGTCAGGCTGGTCTCGAACTCCAGATCTGAGGTGATCCACCTGCCTCAGCCTCTCAAAGTGCTGGGATTGCAGGCATGAGCCACGGAGCCTGGCCTGTCTATCACTTTCTAATGCAGTGTTGCATTTAGTTAGCTGGTAATTTATTAAGTACTTTTTTCTGGCTGACCGTGGTGGCTCATGCCTGTTTGCCAATCATTTGCTGCCAGAACATGGGCAGGTTTTTCTCTGGCCAAGTCTCAGGTTTATCAGGTTAGAAATGGGGAAAATAGCAACATGCCTTAGATTCTCCATGAGGAAGAGCTGAGGTCTGGGATGATCGGTACCAGCCGTCTGTTGTGCCTCGTGGATGCTCAGTGAACACAGATTCTCACAACCATTATTGGTGCTGAGCTCACCCTCAGCCTCAGGTTGACAAAGTGGGGCGTGGGAAGTAGAAGCCTCACTGGGCTCAGGTGATCCTCCCACCTCAACTTCTCAGGCAGCTTGGCCTACAGGTGCACACTGCCTCCCCCCGGCTAATATCTTGTATTTGTATTACAGACAGGGTCTCATCACATTGCCCATATTCCTCACAAATTCCTGAGCTCTAGCACTCTGCCTTTCTTGGCTTCCCAAAGGGCTGGGATTGGAGGCCTGAGCTTGCTTGCTTTCCCTTCCCAAGTGTGGCCCCGATCTTCTCTCTGGCCTCTGCTCCAGCTCACATTCTCAGATTCCATCTTTGCAAGCTGGTTTTCTGAGAGGAGCCCATCATTTTTGTGGGTAAACACCCTTTACCTTCTAGTAGGGCCAAGACTATACCTGCCCCCTGTGTTCTCAAAGCCAATGTTATGGTTTAAGAGTCTGACCTATCTCTTTTGATGATTCTCCTTTGAATTTCTGAACTCAATCTAGGGTGTGTGAGATAGCTGATGCCTGTAATCCCAGCACTTTGGGAGGCTGAGGTGGGGAGATCACTTGAGGTCAAGAGTTCGAGACCAGCCGGGCCAACATGGTGAAACCCCATCTCAACTAAAAATACAAAAATTAGTGGGGCATGTTGGAGCACACCCATAATTCCCAGCTACTCGGGAGGCAAGGTGAGAAAATCGCTTGAACCCAGAAGGTTGAGGTTGCAGTGAGCTGAAATCATGCCACTGCACTCCAGCCTGGGTGACAGATGTTGGCCCAGTCTGAAAATCAAACAATCAATAAATAAACTCAATCTTGACAAAGGACTTTCAGTCCTGACATCTAGATGCCCACAAGATAACCACCATGTTTTACATTGTCTTGTTTCCTTTGCAGGTTCCCATTAGAAAACCTAGTCTCATTCCGCTCAGTTCGCACCTCACTTGGTCATTTTGTGCTGATTTCCTTCGGTGAAGCCTTGACTTAGTCTTGAGATAGATCACACCCTCAGTGGTTCCTTTCTTCTACCTGAATGTGCATATGATCTGCTATGTTAGATAGCATAAAACCGAGGTGACCATTCGATATACACAGCTTTTTATTCTGTTTTCTTGGGAATGACATCACTATCTTCTTCAGGCTGTTGTAGCTCTGAAACATTTTGACAATTTTGATGTGGCCAAACATCCTCCAATAAGGACACCTTAAAGTTTTTTTTTTTTTTTGGTCTAATATCAGGAACAGATTAATCCCTTCCCTGTATCACTATGAAAGTCATCTATTAACCAAACTTCATCAGTATTTGGGGAATAAATGAATGAATGAGTTTTGGACTTTCACTCTATTATTTATTCTTTTACTTCCATAAATCTGTGTCTAATTCAATCAGTTGGTCAGAAGAAAGCTGAAAACTCAATCAGGATTAACTGGGTGTGACTGCAAGATCTAATCAGGTATCACTTTCTGATTGGAAGCTGGTGATTGAGAAGGGAACGGTGGGGTTAGAAAGGTCCATAAAATCTCCTGAGGGTACCCAGAAGAGACCCATAGCACTCATTCCTGGAGCTACTGCTTGGTTCTCTGAGAGGTCCCAGAACTCTGCAAAGTGAGTCCAGCGCTGGTAAGTCACCACCTGCTTAGGGTCATGCCCATCTGATCAGCAGCCAGCCAGTCAGGGACGGTGACACACATCCCAAAGTGGCACACAATATTTTTCTGTTTCATGAGATGAACAGATTTAGGCTTTCATTTTTTCTCTAAATGTAGTTTTGTCTTCATCCATCAGATTGTGATTTGTGCTTGGTTTTTGTCATTTTAAAATTCTTATCGAAGCAGGTTTTTAAAAAGTATATTAAAAATTTACAGTGAGATGAATTTTTATTTCTTGACGTTTGAAGTTATTTGTTTTTGTGCCCTTCAATTACAGTTCATAGACTTGGTGTTATTGTGATTCTACAAGTGTGCTTTCATTTTCATAAAATCCTTAAAGGTATCCCACACACCAATCTCAAGAGTGCAGTTTTGCTCAGATCGTGGGATTTATTTTTGCCTCTAGGATCCATCAAAAAGTGGTTAATTGTGAGTATGTGGAAGTGATGTCTATAGGAACCTTCATCTTAGAGTTACAGTGCTCTAGAATAGCATGGTAGCACTTTTACAGTTTCTGGTTAATTTTTTTTTTGAGATGGAGTTTCCCTATTGTTGCCCAGGCTGGAGTGCCATGGTGTGATTTGGCTCACTGAAATTTCTGCCTCCTAGTTGAATGTGATTCTCCTGCTTCAGCCTCCTGAGTAGCTTGGATTACAGGCACTCACCACCATGCCCAGCTAATTTTTGTATTTTTAGTAGACACGGGGTTTTGCCATGTTGGCCATGCTGGCCTCAAACTCCTGACCTCAGGAGATCTGCCCACCTCAGACTCCCAAAGTGCTGGGATTACAGGAGTGAGCCAGCATGCCCAGCTACAGTTAGCATTTCTATACATACCTTCCAAATGCTGTGGAATACCATCACACCACTTTTACATTTCCAGTGAATTAGTTTGTTTTTTTCTGCGATGTACTCTGAGTGTGTCACCCAGACTGGAGTGCAGGGCCCTGAGCTGAGCTCCCAGGAAACTCTGCCTCTGGGCTTCAAGTGATTCTCCTTCCTCTGCCTCCAGAGTAGCTAGGATTACAGTCATGCATGACCACACCTGGGTAATATTTAAATTAATTAATTTATCAATTTGTTTATTTTTGAGTCAGAGTCCAACTCTGTCACCCAGGCTGGAGTGCAGTGGTACGATGTCGGCTCACTGAAACCTCTGCCTTCTGGAGTCAAATGATTCTTAATTTTTGTATATTTAGTAGAGAGATGGTTTCATTATGTAGGCCCAGGCTGTTCTCGAACTCCTGACCTCAAGTGATCTGCCTGCCTTGGTGTCCAGCAGTGTTGGGATTACAGACATGAGCCACAGCACCTGGTCCATTTCTGGTAGAAAATTTTCAAAATAAAAAATAATGGCATCGATTTTAGGGAGTCCCTTTAGCGTTCCCCCAGCATGTTCATGGTGTGAACTGAGAATGGAGGCTGTCTGGGCCCACGGGACACTCTCATTCTGAATGCTTTAGGGTGGTAAGTGACAAGAAATTTTTCCTCAAAGAGGTAGAGCTTGGCTTTCAGGATCCTCAGTGGCACTGTCCAGTGGTTCTGGGATTCAGTGGAGCGAAGGATGAAAATTAATGGGTCAATGGTCTCTTTGACCCCTCCCTCCTTGGTGTTTGGAAGATACTCTTCCTGGTACCAGCAGAAGCAGAAGTATAGATTTGAGGCCACCAAGCACAGTGGAATTGGGGTAAAGTAGTAATTTTTCTACCTCTACCAGAGCAATGATATTGGTCCTAGGAGAAGATGAGGTGATTGTGTTTGCCCTGAGAGTGATACATTTTCCCTGGATTTGTCTTCTAGAGATTTTTCTTGCAGATCCATCAGTATGAGGATCCAGGCCCCACCGAGACTCCTGGAGCTGGCAGGGCAGAGCCTGCTAAGAGACCAGGCCTTGGCCATCTCTGCTGTGGAGGAGCTGCCCAGGGTGCTCTATCTCCCACTCTTCATGGAGGCCTTCAGCAGGAGACACTTCCAGACTCTGACGGTGATGGTGCAGGCCTGACCTTTCACGTGCCTCCCTCTGGGATCGCTGATGAAGATGCTTCATCTGGAGCCGTTGAAAGCATTGCTGGAAGGGCTTCATAGGCTGCTTATACAGAAGGATCGCCCCAGGTGAGGTGACCCAGGAGGGCTGGTAGATAAGGCTTAGGTGTCCAGGGAAAGAACAGCAGGGTCAGGCAGAGAAGTAACCCAAGTGTGGCCCAGAGTCTTCTGATGGTGTTGGCGAGGAAACTCAGGGAGGCTTTGGCCATTGTCCAGATCCTCAGAGAAAGGACTGCTCACCATACAGGGTCCACTGTGGGAACAGAAACCTGCCTTTACTCAGTGGAAGGTAAAGGCAATAGAAGTGGGGACCAGTCAGAATCCAAAGGGAAAAGGGACCAAGAAAAGACAGAGAGAACAGGGAGCACCGAGGACAGGAGCAGCTGATTTATGGGATGAGAATGAAAGCAAAGGTCAGGGATGGGTCCTTCTAAATTCTGAGCCTCTCCTTTACTTTACCCACAGGAGGTGGAAACTTCAAGTGCTGGATTTGCGGGATGTTGATGAGAATTTCTGGGCCAGATGGCCTGGAGCCTGGGCCCTGTCCTGCTTCCCAGAGGCCATGAGTAAGAGGCAGACAGCAGAGGACTGTCCAAGGACGGGAGAGCACCAGCCCTTAAAGGTGTTCGTAGACATCTGCCTCAAGGAAATACCCCAGGATGAATGCCTGAGATACCTCTTCCAGTGGGTTTACCAAAGGAGAGGTTTAGTACATCTGTGCTGTAGTAAGCTGGTCAATCATCTAACGCCAATTAAATATCTCAGAAAGTCATTGAAAATAATGTGCACATGTACCCTAAAACTTAAAGTATGATAATAAAAAAAAGAAAATAATATACCTGAATAGTATTGAGGAGCTGGAAATTCACAACACGTGCTGGCCACATCTGATAAGAAAGCTTCGTTGTTACCTGAAGGAGATGAAGACTCTTGGCAAACTCGTTTTCTCCAGGTGCCATCATTACACGTCAGATAATGAACTCGAAGGACGGTTAGTCACCAAATTCAGCTCTGTGTTCCTCAGGCTGGAACACCTCCAGTTGCTTAAAATAAAATTGATCACCTTCTTCAGTGGGCACCTGGAACAGCTGATCAGGTGAGAAAGGATTGTGCACTTTGTATGCAGACCACAGCACAGACTTGTTCTGTTACAGCAAACACTAGAAGGCATGTACTGTGTGCCAGCCAGTGGCAACGTCACAGTGAAGGGGACACCAGAATGTCAACACATTGTCCCATTCAGTGTTCCATGTCCTGGAGTGGCTATCATAGGATCACTGAAATAAGGGCAGAGGGGTCACCTGGGGTAGAAGCTAGAGAGGGACATCATGTACAAGCTAGTTAGTGGGGGTTTCAGCTCTATTGGGGGTGCACGTGTGAATTTCCTGTTACAAAGTGTGTTTCAAGTTGATATGATGTCAAAGAGATAATAGAGGAGGGTATGAAAGGAGGGAAAGCCCATCAAACCTGTCCATTTCACAATAGAAGGTCTGTCCTCACCAGCTTAGTGATCACGAATGATCCTGTCTCTAATTCCCTGTCTGTAAAAGGTTGTTTTGAACTCCAGGAAAGGTAATTGACATGGGAAATGTGTGCTTCGGGGACGGAGGTGAGGGAGTAGGCATGAGAGTGGTAAAAAGTGACAGTTGGTTTGCAGATGCAGGCATGTGAGGGAGCCCCTGCCGACATGTAGCCCTAGCTGATGTCCCTAGACCTTGCTCAGTTGAGTTCTTTGTGCACATCTCCCACCGGGTACCTGTGGCCCAGAGATGAAGTTTTCTGCTAAAAGATGAAAAAAAAAAGGCTTTAGAGATTTTATGGCCTTGAACCAATCACACAAGCAATGGTGAAAGGGCTGAGGCTAAAATGGGACAGCCCCTGAACGATCAGGGTCCTCATCATGCAGCAACTTGCATGAGGACCATCATCAGATGGTGGCAACAAACTTGTGTTTGGTTGAAGCAGGTATTTTCCTTGAGGTTATTCCCCACTACCTTCATCTAACTGGTACCATTGCCCAGAACTAACTTCTTGATCTCCACAGGTGCCTCCAGAACCCCTTGGAGAACTTGGAATTAACTTATGGCAACCTATTGGAAGAGGATGTGAAGTGTCTCTCCCAGTTCCCAAGCCTCGGTTACCTAAAGCATCTGAATCTCAGCTACGTGCTGCTGTTCCACATCAGTCTTGAACCCCTCGGAGCTCTGCTAGAGAAAATTGCTGCCTCTCTCGAGACCCTCGTGTTGGAGGGCTGTCAGATCCACTACTCCCAACTCAGTGCCGTTCTGCCTGGCCTGAGCCACTGCTCCCAGCTCACCACCTTCTACTTTGGCAGAAATTGCATGTCTGTTGACGCCCTGAAGGACCTGTTGCGCCACACCCGTGGGCTGAGCAAGTTAAGCCTGGAGACATATCCTGCCCCTGAGGAGAGTTTGAATTCCTTGGTTCGTGTCATTTGGGAGATCTTCACCCCACTTCGGGCTGAGCTGATGTGTACACTGAGGGAAGTCAGGCAGCCCAAGAGGATCTTCATTGGCCCCACCCCCTGCCCTTCCTGTGGCTCATCACCGTCTGAGGAACTGGAGCTCCATCTTTGCTGCTAGGGAAGGCGCGCCTAGCGGGGTAGAGAAATCCAAAGTTCTCTTCCAGGCACTTGGACACTAAAATCTACTATGTAGGTGCAAACTATTTTTCTCTTTTCTTATTTATTTCATTTTTTAATAATTCCAAAATTTTTATGAAAGACAATTTGAGACAGGGTTTCTCTGTGTTGCTCTGGGATCCTCCTGCCTCCGCTGGGCTTATGGGATCCTCCTGCCTCAGCTTCCTAAAGTGCTGGGATTACTGGCGTGAGTGACTGTGTCCAGGCCACATGCAGCTTAAAGGAAGCACAGGGAAGTGCTCAGTGTGAGGGAAAAAAACATAACAGCAGGGGGCAAGGCTGAAGGAAAATATTGAGGTGACATCAATGAGAACTTCAGGGACCCGTGTCCTACAGAGTCGGAAAGAGAAGCTAAAGTTCTACAGTGATGAGAATGTTATCCCTGCAAGGATGGTTACCAAGGAATATCAGCAATAAAGAGCCCCTGAATGAAAACTTTTAACCTGTTGTAGCAATTTATCCACCAGAAATATCTAGTTATTGAGTTACTGATGGAAAAAGAATGAAATACTACTTTGTCTGTGATTGAGTTTCAGCTGTAGAACATCAAAGCAACCAAATAAAATTTGATCATTTTAAATATTTCCCACACATTCTTTTTCTTTGTTTGTTTTGGAGGCAAAATCTCAGTTTGTCATTTAGGCTGGAGTGCAGTGGTGCAATCTGGGCTCATTGCAATCCTTTCCTTCAGGGCTCAAGTGATTCTTGTGCCTCAACCACTCAAATAGCTGGGACTGCAGGCACGTTCCACCAAGACTGGCTGATTTTTGTATTTTTAATAGAGATGGGGTTTTTCCATGTTGATCAGCCTGGTCTCAAGATCCTGGCTTCGAGTGATCCACTGACCTTGGCCTCCCAAAGCGCTGGGAAAACAGGCATACAGATGATCTCCACCCATTCTTTACTTCTCTTCAGTCATCAGTTTTTTTCTTACTTTTTTGTCCAAGGGGAACAGCTCGGTCAGGCGCGAAGGGACGGGCAGAGAGGGGCCCCAAGGAGAAGATAGGAATGGGGTGGTGCCACGCTCGCACAAGATGTGCGGATGCCAGGCCCAGAAGGCATAGCTGGGGCCAACCATCAGGGGGCCAGGGTGAGAAGCAGAAATGGCACCTGCCTCAAGGACCTGGCCAGCTATCTGGCCACTGTGCCCATCCTGCTAACAGTGTCAAGCTCCCAGGTCTTGAAGGGAGGTTCTATGCGGATCCACCCCATGCTGTGTTTCCGAGATCCGGCCCCCATAGGGGTGACCAGCCCGATTGCTGGGCCTGGGAACCATGAACCACTCCTGGAGGCACCCCCGTTGACTGGGTCATGAGGCAGGCCTGTGCTCCATTTCCCTGAGGCAGCCAGCTGTGCCAACCACACCCTCTCATGGCAAAATGGAACCTTGTCTCGGGTCTGGAGTCTCCACCACAGCCTCTACTTCACTGCTCACTGCCTGCTGTTAGCCTGCAAGCTCCTGGATGATAGTGCAGTTGGGGCTGGTTAAACCACACCCAGGAGCATTGGGTTTGTTTGTGCGGGGTTGGCCAGAGCTGCTGTGTACCTGCTTCTCAACTGTCACTTCTGCAGGGAAACACAGAGAAAGGGCACAGCCAAGGCTGCGTACACTTCAGAGCTGATGGGAGCCTGGGACAAGAGGGAGTCCTGGTCCTCCTGAGTTGGCAGGTCAGTAGCTCCAAAGATGCAACTGAAGCTGTCCAGGTCACAGTTACCAAATGAGGTCCCCCAGTACTCTCGAGGGTCCAGGAGATCCCCCCTTCTCCTGCAGCTTGGGGGTGTCCGCTCTCACTGCCTCATCTCTCATGGCACCTGCTCTAATTTTGGAGTGTGGTTGTGGTCAAGCCCAGATGCTGTCACAGCCCAGGCGGGTCTGTGCACAATCGGGTCAGTGCTGATGCACCATCCCACTGCTGTCTTGAACCCTCTGGACTTTGGGCCTTGATGAGTGTAGGAGGGAGGCTGAGGGGTGTTGCGGACTGATCAGCACTGGTCTTTGGATGCTCCTTGGTACAAGTGACCTGGACTCCATGGTTGGTGGTGGGAGGCAGACAGAATCCTGGACAGGAAGGTGAGGGTCACTGGTGAAGCTCCACCTTCTGATCAAGGAGGGCCTGAAGCCCGTGGGCTCGGCCACCAGTCCTATGGACCAGAGTGGGAACATGTGTTGCCTTTTCTGTGCCTGCTCATGGCCACCTATGACCCAATAAGTGCATACTTTCTCCTGTCTGATGTCAAAAAAACCCCAGACTCAGGGAGAACATTAGGAAGACCAGTGGCAGAGAGGAACTACCCACTGTTGGGATGATTTTCCTGTAGAGACAAGCAACCCACTCCGGGTCGTTTTCTCTGCTGAGAGCTGTAGAGATGATGAGATGACTTTCCTGCAGAGAGCAGCAACCCACTCCAGGGCCTCCTCTCTACTGAGAGCTGTGGTGATGATGGAATAACCTGCCAGGAGGGAGGGGTCACGCACCCCAGGGCCTCCTCTCTGCTCAGAGCTAAACACTCATCAGGACGCCCTGGCTGCAGAAAGAAGTTACCCACTGTGGGTCTCTGAGCTGTTCTATTGCTCAGTAAAGCTCCTCTTTATCTCACTCACCCTCCACTTGCCTGCATATTTCACTCTTCCTGGTCACAGGACAAAAACTTGAGACCCGCCTAATGGTGGGGTAAAAGAGCAATAACACAAATAAAGCTGAAACATGCCCCTTGCTCACCAAATTGTAGGTGAAGAGAAAAAGAGAAGAGCGACTACTCTTCCAGGAGCCCAGATGTGGGAGCTTCCTGAGCCAGGGCTGTGACTCCCTTTTGGGGGTTCTGCAGTTCCTGGCATTTCCAAGCTTTCAGTGTTGGTGTCACTGTGTATTCCAGTGACAACCATGGAAGCTGTTTGTGCTGTGCCTGATTCATTTGCAGCCTTGCAGAAATCTGGCACCCATGCTGGCACCTGGAGCTGCCCATCCCACTGCTGCAGCAGCAGCAGCCGGTGACCGTCCAAAGTGGCCAGACCCCCTGCTCACTCACACACCCCTCACCACTCCAGCCCTGACCCGCCCTTAATAGGCATGTGCTCCAGGCCTGAAACATGAGCCAAGCATAGTCTACCAGGCTGCATGGGCAGAACGAACCCAGTGAACCCCATCAAAACTCTGGCAAAGGTGCCCCCAGCCACAGAGGTTTCTGGCCAGAAGAGTCACATTCCAAGGATTCCAGAAGAGAAAATTACTTAAACACAAAGAAAGACAATAAGAAAAGGATGGAAGAGAGAGGTCTCTAAACAACCAAAAAACAAGAAATGAAATGGGAGCACTAAGCCTTTATCAATAAAAACAATGAATATAATTTATCTCAATTCTGCAAGTGAAAGGCATAGGGTCTTTGAATGAGTAAAAAAATACGACCCTACTATAGGCTGTTTTCCAGAAACTCAATTCACCTATAAGCATACATGTAGATGGAAAGTGAAAGGGTAGAATAAGATATTCCATGCAACTGGAAACCAAAAACAGCAAGAGTAGCTGTACTTATATCAGGTAAAATAGATGCCAAATCTCACAATGCACTCAGGAAAAACAGAGTACAAATCTGAGCTTGTAAAATAATAGACTACGCTTACACAAACTATGCCTAGAAAGAACATACATCAAAATAATAGAAGCCAAAAATGACAAATCCACATGCAACATCATATTGAATGAAGAAACGTTGAAAGTATTCCTGCTAGGAACTACAAGCAGACAAAAATGCTCACTTTATCCACTTGTAATCAACATAGGACTGAAAATTTTTGTCAGAGCAATCTGGTAAGCAAAAGGAATAAAGTATAATTAAATTGGAAAGAAGGAAGTGAAACTACCTGTGTTTGCCAATGATGTGATCATATGTGCTTAGAAAACTGGAAAGATTCCACCAAGACTCGTAGATGCGATAAATGAATTCACTTAAATCTCAGGTACAACATGAATATGTACAAATCAGTACCACTGTTTGATACCAACAGCAAGCAAGCTGAAAATCAATTCAAGAACTCCATCCCTTCACAATAGTTGCAAAACAACAACAAAAACAGTGACAATAACAAAAACAACCTAGGAATACACTTAACCATTAGGTAAAGGATCTCTATTAGATGAACTACAAGACACTGCTGAAAAAAATCATAGACAACAAAAAAGTAGAAAAACATCCCATGCTCATGGATTGACAGACACAATATTGTGAAAATGACCACACTGCCCAAAGCAATCTAAAAACTGCAAACATCAAACATCAATCTAAAAACGTCAGTCTAAAAATTTCATACACCAAAATACAAACACCATTTTCACAAGATTAAAAAAGAATCCTAAGATTCATATGGAGATGAAAAAGAGGCTGAAGAGCCAAAGCAATCCTAAGCAAAATGAACAAATATGGAGGCATCACATTACCTGACTTCAATTTATACAGTAAGGCAATAGTAAGCAAAACTGCGTGGTGCCAGTATGAAGGTGGAGACATAGACCAATGGAATGGAATAGAGAACCCCGGAATAAAGCCACATACTTACAACCCAGCGGTAGGACTGCTGCTTCTCAGTTTGTGCTGAGTGATGCCCCTTGGGGATATGGGGCCAAAGTTACTGGATTTTTCCCCCAAGAAAACCAGAGAGTGAATTGGGATATCCTGTGTGATTTTTAGACTGACTATTGCCATAGTGCTTAGGTCGTCTCCAGGTGCCCAGAGACTCAATCACCAACCAGTGTCCACATTCTTGTCACCGCTGCAAGAAAGAGTTTAGGAAGTAGGCAGAATGAAGCAAAAGGCAAGAAGTGTCTATTGCAAAGCAAAGGAACACACTCAAGAGAGGGCTTATTCAAGAGAGCGAGTCAGGTACAAGAGAGTTTGGGTTTCTAATTTTATAGGATTTCTAAGGAGAGGTTGAAATAATCATTAGGATTTTAAGAAAAAATGGTGAAGTTTTCCTAGAACTGAGGTGTCACTTATTTATTTATTTATTTATTTATTTATTTATTTATTTATTTATTTATGTTTTGAGATGGAGTTTCGCTCTTGTTGCCCAGGCTGGAGTGCAATGGCGCGATCTTGGCTGACTGCAACCTCCGCCTCCCGGGTTCAAGCAATACTCCTGCCTCAGCCTCTGGAGTAGCTGGGGTTACAGACATGCACCACCACACTCGGCTAATTTTGTATTTTTAGTAGAGACGAGATTTCTCCATGTTGGTCAGGGTGGTCTCAAACTCCCGACACCAGGTGATCCGCCTGCCTCAGGTTCCCAAAATGTTGGGATTACAGGCATGAGCCACTGCACCTGGCTAGGTGTTAACTATTTTTATACTAAATATGGGCATTCTCAGAACCGTCCTGGCGCTGGTGTGTGACTTACTGTCATAATAGGTGTATAATTAGGCCTGGGGTAGGGCAAGGGTCAAACCCAGTGCCATGTCTGACCAATTCAGTGTCAGCCAGCATAGCCCCTTCCTGCTTGCTCGGATCTTATTGGTCAAGGCTTATCCTTATTCTTGCAGCTAATTTTACAAGCTCTTTTCTTGCTGCTATATGAAATCACTGCTTGATATTTTCATGCTTCTCCTGTGACCAGCCAGCTTTCCTATTTTATGGGTATTTCTTTTCTTCTCCCTTCCCTTCCCTTCTCTTCCCTTCCCCTCCTCTCCCCTCCCCTCCCCTCCACTGTCTTGTCTTGTCTTGTCTTGTCTTGTCTTGTCTTGTCTTGTCTTGTCTTGTCTTGTCTTGTCTTGTCTTGTCTTGTCTTTCTTTCTTTCTTTCTTTCTTTCTTTCTTTCTTTCTTTCTTTCTTTCTTCCTTCCTTCCTTCCTTCCTTTCTTTCTTTCTTCTTTCCACTTTAAGTTCTGGGATACATGTGCAGAATGTGCAGTTTTGTTACATACGTATTCACATGCCATGGTGGTTTGCTGCGCCCATCAACCCGTCATCTACATTAGGTATTTCTCCTAATGCTACCCCTCTCCTAGCCCTCCACACCCCGAGAGGCCCTGATGTGTAATGTTCCCCTATCTGTGACCATGAGTTCTCATTGTTCAACTCCCACTTATGTGGTGTTTTGGTTTACTGTTCCTGTGTTAGTTTGCTGAGAATGATGGTTACTAGCTTCATCCATGTCCCTGCAAAGGAAATGAACTTATTTTTTATGACTGCATAGTATTCCATGATGTATATGTGCCACATTTGCTTTATCCAGTCTATCATTGATGGGCATTTGGGTTGGTTCCAAGTCTTTGCTGTTGTGAATAGTGCTGCAATAAACATACTTGTGCATGTGTCTTTATAGTAGAAGGATTTATAATCCTTTGGATATATACCCAGTAAAGGGATTGCTGGATCAAATGGTATTTCTGGTTCTAGATCCTTGAGGAATTGCCACACTGTCTTCCACAATGGTTGAACTAATTTACACTCCCACCAACAGTGTCAAAGCATTCCTATTTCTCCACATCCTTTCCAGCATATGTTGTTTCCTGACTTTTTAATGATCACCATTCTAACTGGCATGAGATGGTATCTCACTGTGGTTTTGATTTGCATTAGAGAAATGCAAATTAAATGACCAGTGGTGATGAACATTTTTTCATATGTTTGTTGGCTGGATAAATGGTTTTTTTGGAGAGTTGTCTGTTAGTATCCTTCACCCACTTTTTGACAGTGTTGTTTGTTTTTTTCTTGTAAATTTGCTTAAGTTCCTTGTAGATTCTGGATATTAGCCATTTGTCTGATGGATAGATTGCAAAAAATTTTCCCATTCTATAGGTTGCCTGTTGACTCTGATGATAGTTTCTTTTGCTGTGCAAAAGCTCTTTATTGTAATTAGATCCCATTTGTCAATTTTGGCTTTTGTTGCCATTGGTTTTAGCGTTTTAGCCATGAAGTCTTTGCCCATGCCTATGTCCTGAATGGTATCACCTAGGTTTTCTTCTAGGGTTTTTATGGCTTTAGGTCTTACATTTAAGTCTTTAATCCATCTTGAGTTAATTTTTGCATAAGGTGAAAGGAAGGGGTTCAGTTTCAGTTTTCTGCATATGGCTAGCCAGTTTTCCCAACACCATTTATTAAATAGGGAATCCGTTCCCCATTAGCTGTTTTTGTCAGGTTTGTCAAGGATCAGATGGTTGTAGATGTGTGGCATTATTTGTGAGTCCTCTGTTCTGTTCCATTGGTCTACATATCTGTTTTGATAACTGTACCATGTTGTTTTGGTTACTGTAGCCTTGTCGTATAGTTTGAAGTCAGGTAGCGTGATGCCTCCAGCTTTGTTCTTTTTGCTTAGGATTGTGTTGTGTATACAGGTTCTTTTTTGCTTCCATATGAAGTTTTAAGTAGTTTTTTCTAATTCTGTGAAGAAACTCCATTAGAGCTTGATGGGGATAGCATTGAATCTATAAATTACTTTGGGCAGTATGGCCATTTTCATGATATTGATTCTTCAGACCCATGAGCATGGAATGTTTTTCCATGTGTTAGTGTCCTCTCTTATTTCCTTAAGCAGTGGTTTGTAGTTCTCCTTGAAGAGGTCCTTCACATCCCTTGTAAGTTGTATTCCTATGTATTTTATTTTCTTTTAGCAATTGTGAATGGGAGTTTACTCATGATTGGCTCTCCGTTTGTCTATTGTTGATGTATAAGAATGATTTTGATTTTTGCACATTGATTTTGTATCCTGAGACTTTGTTGAAGTTGCTTATCAGCTTTAGGAGATTTTGGGCTGAGACGATGGGGTTTTCTAAATATACAATCATGTCATCTGCAAACAGAGACAATTTGACTTCCTCTCTTCCTATTTGAATACTTTTTATTTCTTTCTCTTGCCTGATTGCCCTGGCCAGAACTTCCAATACTATGTTGAATAGGAGTGGTGAGAGAGGGCATCCATGCATTGTGCTGGTTTTCAAAGGGAATGCTTCTAGCTTTTGCCCATTCAGTATGATATTGGCTGTGGTTTTGTCATAAATGGCTCTTATTACTTTTACATACGTTCCATCAATGCCTAGTTTATCTAGAGTTTTTAGCCTGAAAGGGTGTTGAATTTTATCAAAGGCCTTTTCTGCACATACTGAAATAATCATGTGGTTTTTGTCATTGGTTCTGTTTATGTGATGGATTACGTTTATTGATTTGCGTAAGTGGAACCAGCCTTGCATATCAGGGATGAAGCCGACTTGATATTGGTGGATAAGCTTTTTGATGTGCTGCTGGATTCGGTTTGCCAGTATTTTATTGAGGATTTTTGCATCGATGTTCATCAGGGATATTGGTCTAAAATTCTGTTTTTTTGTTGTGTCTCTGCGAGGCTTTGGTGTCAGGATGATGCTTGCCTCATAAAATGAGTTAGGGAGGTTTCCCTCTTTTTCTATTAAGTGGAATAGTTTCAGAAGGAATGGTACCAGCTCCTCCTTGTACCTCTGGTAGAATTCGACTGTGAATCCATCTGGTCCTGGACTTTTTTTGGTTGGTAAGCTATTAATTATTTCCTCAATTTCAGAGCCTGTTATTGGTCTATTCAGAGATTCACCTTCTTCCTGGTTTATTCTGGGGAGGGTGTATGTGTTGAGGAATTTATCCATTTCTTCTAGATTTTCTAGTTTATTTGCATAGAGGTGTTTATAGTATTCTCTGATGGTAGTTTGTATTTCTGTGGGATCCGTGGTGATATGCCCTTTATCATTTTTTATTGCGTCTATTTGATTCTTCTATCTTTTCTTCTTTATTAGTCTTGCTAGCAGTCTATCAATTCTGTTGATCTTTTCAAAAAACCAGCTCCTGGATTCATTGATTTTTTGAAGGGGTTTTTGTGTCTCTATTTCCTTCAGGTCTGCTCTGATCTTAGCTATTTCTTGCTTTCTGCTAGCTTTTGAATATGTTTGCTCTTGCTTCTCTAGTTCTTTTAATTGTGATGTTAGGTTGTCAATTTTGGATGTTTCCTGCTTTCTCTTGTGGGCATTTAGTGCTATAAATTTCCCTCTACACACTGCTTTGAATGTGTCCCAGAGATTCTGGTATGTTGTGTCTTTTTTCTCATTGGTTTCAAAGAATGTCTTTATTTCTGTCTTCATTTCGTTATGTACCCAGTAGTCATTCAGGAGCAGGTTGTTCAATTTCCATGTAGTTGAGCGGTTTTGAGTGAGTTTCTTTTATTATTATTATTATGCTTTAAGTTTTAGGGTACATGTGAACAACGTGCAGGTTTGTTACATATGTATACGTGTGCCATGTTGGTGTGCTGCACACATTAACTCGTCATTTAGCCTTAGGTATACCTCCTAATGGTATCCTATGCAGCCATAAAAAATGATGAGTTCATGTCCTTTGTAGGGACATGGATGAAGCTGGAAACCATCATTCTCAGCAAACTATCACAAGCACAAAAAACCAAACACTGCATGTTCTCACTCATAGCTGGGAATTGAACAACGAGAACACATGGACACAGGAAAGGGAACATCACACACTGAGTGAGTTTCTTAATCCTGAGTTCTAGTTTGATTGCACTGTGGTCTGAGAGACAGTTTGTTTTAATTTCTGTTCTCTTACATTTACTGAGGTGTGCTTTACTTCCAACTATGTGGTCAATTTTTGGAATAAGTGCAGTGTGGTGCTGAGAAGAATGTATATTCTGTTGATTTTGGGTGGTGAGTTCTGTAGATGTCTATTAGGTCCGCTTGGCGCAGAGCTGAGTTCAATTCCTGTATATCTTTGTTAACTTTCTGTCTCATTGATGTGTCTAATGTTGACAGTGGGGTGTTGAAGTCTCCCATTATTATTGTGTGGGAGTCTAAGTCTCTTTGTAGGTCTCTAAGGAATTGCTTTATGAATCTGGGTGCTCCTGTATTGGGTGCATCTATATTTAGGATAGTTAGCTCTTCTTGTTGAATTGATCCCTTTACCATGATGTAATGGCCTTCTTTGTCTCTTTTGATCTTTGTTGGTTTAAAGTCTGTTTTATCCGAGACTAGGATGGCAACTCCTGCCTTTTTGTGTTTTCCATTTGCTTGGAAGATCTTCCTCCATCCCTTTATTTTGAGCCTATGTGTGTCTCTGCATGTGAGATGGGTTTCCTGAATAGAGCACACTGATGGGTCTTGACTCTTTATCCAATTTGCCAGTCTGTGTTTTTTAATTGGAGCATTTAGCCCATTTACATTTTAGGTTAATATTGTTATGTGTGAATTTGATCCTGTCATTATGATGTTAGCTGGTTATTTTGCTCTTTAGTTGATGCAGTTTCTTCCTAGTATCGATGGTCTTTCCAATTTGGCATGTTTTTGAAGTGGCTGGTACCAGTTGTTCCTTTCCGTGTTTAGTGCTTCCTTCAGGAGCTCTTATAGGGCAGGCCTGGTGGTGACAAAATCTCTCAGCATTTGCTTGTCTGTAAAGGAATTTATTTCTCCTTCACTTATGAAGCTTAGTTTGGTTGCATATGAAATTCTGGGTCAAAAATTATTTTCTTAAGAATGTTGAATATAGGCCCCCACTCTCTTCTAGCTTGTAGAGTTTCTGCCGAGAGATCCGCTGTTAGTCTGATGGGCTTCCCTTTGTGGGTAACCCGACCTTTCTCTCTGGTTGCCCTTAACATTTTTTCCTTCATTTCAACTTTGGTGAATCTGACGATTATGTGTCTTGGAGTTGCTCTTCTCAACGAGTATCTTTGTGGCATTCTCTGTATTTCCTGAATTTGAATGTTGGCCTGCCTTGCTAGATTGGGAAAGTTCTGCTGGATAATATCCTGAAGAGTGTTTTCCAGCTTGGTTCCATTCTCCCCATCACTTTCAGGTACAGCAGTCAGACATAGATTTGGTCTTTTCACATAGTCCCATATTTCTTGGAGGCTTTGTTCATTTCCTCTTATTCTTTTATCTCTGAACTTCTCTTCTCACTTCATTTCATTCATTTGATCTTCCCTCACTGATACCCTTTCTTCCAGTTGATTGAATCAGCTACTGAGGCTTGTACATTTGTTACGTAGTTCTCGTGCCATGGTTTTCAGCTCCATCAGGTCCTTCAAGGAATTCTCTGCATTGGTTATTTTAGTTAGCCATTCATCTAATTTTTTTTCAATGTTTTTGACTTCTTTGCCATGGGTTCGAACTTCCTCTTTTAGCTCAGAGTAGTTTGATCATCTGAAGCCTTCATCTCTGAACTCATCAAAATCCTTCTCCCTCTAGCTTTGTTCCATTGCTGGTGAGGAGCTGCGTTCCTTTGGAGGAGGAGAGGAACTCTGATTTTTAGAGTTTCCCGTTTTTCTGCTATGTTTTTTCCCCATCTTTGTGGTTTTATCTACCTTTGGTCTTTGATGATGCTGATGTGCAGACTTGGTTTTGGTGTGGATGTCCTTTCTGTTTGTTAGTTTCCCTTCTAAAAGTCAGGACCCTCACTGCAGGTCTGTTGGAGTTTGCTGGAGGTCCACTCCAGAACCCGTTTGCCTGGGTATCAGCAGCAGAGGCTGCAGAACAGTGGATATTGGTGAACAGCAAATGTTGCTGCCTGATCATTCCTGTGGAAGTTTTGTCTCAGAGGAGTACCTGGCCATGTGAGGTGTCAGTCTGCCCCTGCTGGTGGGTGCCTCCCAGTTAGGCTACTTAGGGGTCACAGACCCATTTGAGGAGGCAGTCTGTCCATTCTCAGATCTCCAGCTGCGTGCTGGGAGAACCACTATTCTCTTCAAAGCTGTCAGACAGGGACATTTAAGTCTACAGAGGATTCTGCTGCCTTTTGTTTGGCAATGCCCTGCCCCCAGAAATGGAGTCTGCGGAGGCAGGCAGGCCTCCTTGAGCTGCAGTGGGCTCCACCCAGTTCCAGCTTCCTGGCTGCTTTGTTTACCTACTCAAGCCTCGGCAATGGCAGGCGCCCCTCCCCCAGCCTTGCTGCCGCCTTGCAGTTTGATCTCAGACTGCTGTGTTAGCAATGAGTGAGGCTCCGTGGGCATAGGACCTTTTGAGCCAGTCACGGGATATAATCTCCTGGTGTGCCATTTGCTAAGACTGTTGGAAAAGCACAGTATTAGGGTGGGAGTGACCGGATTTTACAGGTGCCATCTGTCACCCCTTTCTTTGACTAGGAAAGGGAATTCCCTGACTCCTTGCACTTCCCAGGAGAGGCAATGCCTCACGCTCCTTTGGCTCACGCTCGGTGCACTGCACCCACTGTCCTGCACCCACTTTCTGACACTCCCCAGTGAGAAGAACCTGGTACCTCAGTTGGAAATGCAGAAATCACCCGTCTTCTGCACCGCTCATGCTGGGAGCTGTAGACTGGAGCTGTTCCTATTCGGCCATCTTGGCTCAACCCCCTAGTTAATTTTTTATCTTTAATAGAGACAGGGTTTCATCATGTTGGCCAGAGTGGTCTCGAACTCCTGACTGAAGTGATCCACCCACCTCAGTCTCTGAAAGTGCTGAGATTACAGATGTGAGCCACTGTGCCTGGTCAATTGCTGGACGTTCATGATACACCTGGAGTATCCACAGTATCACAAGGGCCATTTTTTTCCATAATCCAATTTATTTATATTATTGGTAGTGAGCTAATGTTGATGTCCCCAAGGTAGCAATTTAGTGACTATACCAATGATAAACGTTTCCATGCATCACGTGGTCAACAGCATTTGCTACCAAGTGCCACGTTCCATGCTCAGCAGTGGGAACACAGGATGATGGAGACAAAGTTCCTGACCTTTAGCAACAATATCGAACAAGTGAGATTGTCAAGAAAGAAGAAATTATTGTAAAACATACCATACCCCTACAATTCCGTAATCATGCTCCTGGATATTTAATGAAGTGAGTAAACCCACACCTGGATGTTTACAGCAACTTATTCATAATCGCCAAAACTTGGAAGCTAGCAAGTTGCCCTTCGGTCAGTGACTGGATAAGCAAACTGATCCATCCAGTCAGTGAACTATTATAAAGCTGTAAAAAGACATGAAAAATTCCTAAATGCACGTTATTGTACAAGTGAAAGAAGGCAATCTGAAAAGACTCATCCTGTTAGACATTTCAGAAAAAGCTTTTGCATTTTTCTAAGGAGACAGTAGAAAGCCCAGTGGATGCAAGGGGTTGGGAGTACAATGGGATCAATGGGAAGAGGACAGAGGACTTTTAGGGAAAGAAAACTACTCTCCATGATGCTCTAATGGTGGATACATGTCATTATCCCTTTGTTAAAATACACAGAATTTACAAAACCAGCAATGATCCCTCATGTGAACTATGGACATTGGGTGATAATGATGTGTCCCTGTGGTTCATTGGTTGTGACGAATGCTCTGTGCTGGTGTGGGTGCTGATCCTGTGGGGGTGCTGTGTATTGAAGGGGGAAGAAGGTAGATGAGAACTCTGCAGTTTCTGCTTAGTTTTTCTGTGAATCTAAAACTGCTGTAAAGAAAAAAATAGGCTGGGCGTGGTGGCTCACGTCTATAGTCGTAGCATTTTGGGAAGCCGAGGCGGGTGGATCACCTGAGGTCAGGGGTTCCAGACCAGCCTGGCTAAAATGACAAAACTCTGTCTCTACTAAAAAAAAAAATAATAATAATACAAAAATTAATCAGGTGTGGTGGTGCATGCCTGTAATCCCAGCTACTCTGGAGGCTGAGACAGGAGAATTGCTTGAACTCTCGAGGCAGAGGTTGCAGTGAGCTGAGATCGTACCACTGCACTCCAGCCTGGGTGAAAGAGTAAGACTCCATCTCCAAAATAAATAAATAAATAAACTCAAGGCTGGGTGCGGTGGCTCATGCCTATAAGGGCTCACTCCCAGCAATTTAGGAGGCCGAGGCAGGTGGATCGCTTGAGCCCAGAATTTCAAGACCAGTCTGGGCAACATGGTGAAACCTGGTCTTCACTAAGAATACAAAAATAAGCCAGGCATGATGGTGCATGCCTGTTGTTCCAGCTACTAGGGGGACTGAGGCAGGGAGATCACCTGAGCCTAGGAGGTCAAGGCTGCAGTAAGCCGTGATCATGCCACTGCACTCCAATCTGGACGACAGAGTGAGACTTTGTCTCCAAATAAAATAAAATAAAATAAAATAAAATAAAATAAAATAAACACAATATTTTTTAAAACTGTAATGTTTCCTTTCAAAGCTAAAATTGTATTATTCTAAATATATTTTAAAGAAGAAATGATTATTGTTCAGTGTCTTTAAAATTGGTTTTTAAAATCTCATTTGTTTTGACATTTCAAACCAAGTTAACTATTCTTTTTCTCACCCTCCTTGAGACGGAGTCTTCCTCTTTCACCCAGGCTGGAGTGCAGTGGTGCATTCTTGGCTCACTGCAACCTTTGCCTCGCAGGTTCAAGCGATTCTCTTGCCTCAGCCTCCTGACTATCTGGGATTACAGGCACCTGTCACCACGCCAGGCTAATTTATTGTATTTTTCATAGAGACAGGGTTTCATCATGTTGGCCAGGCTGGTCTGGAACTCCTGACCTCGTGACCTACCCACCTCGGCCTCCCAAAGTGCCAGGAATACAGGCATGAACCACCACACCTGGCCATTAACCATTCTTAAAATATCACGTTGCATTCTTTAAAAGTTCTAATCTTTCATATACATAAGTTACAACACAAATATTTATACTCTAATAGTATTCACATTATAGTAAATTTTTTTTCATGTTCTGTCGCCTAGGCCGGAGTGCAGTGGTGCGATCTCATCTCATTGCAACCCTCACCTCCCGGGTTCAAGTGATTGTCCTGCCTCAGCCTCCTGAATACCTGGGATTACAGGCGAATGCCACCATTCCCAGCAAATTTTGTGTATTTTTAGTAGAGATGGGGTTTCACCATGTTGGCCAGGCTGGTCTCAAAATCGCGAGGCTGCCTTGGCCTCCCAAAGTGGTGGGATTAGAAGTGTGAGACAGCATGCCCAGCCATAATAATAAATTTTATTTTATCTTTTTTTTTTGAGACGGAGTTTTGCTACTGTTGCCCAGGCTGGAGTGCAATGGCTCAGTCTGAGCTCACCACAACCTCCACCTCCCAGGTACAAACGATTCTCCCGCCTCAGCCTATCAAGTAGCTGCAATTACAGACGTGTGCCACCACGCCTGGCTAATTTTTTGTATTTTAAGTAGAGAAGGGGTTTCTTCATGTTGCTCAGGCTGGTCTCAAACTCCCAACCTCAGATAATCCACCTGACTCAGCCTCCCAAAGTGCTGGAATTACAGGTATGACCCACTGCACCTGGCTCATAATAGTACATTTGTAAAAACACCATAAAATATAATCCTTGCAACACTCAATTATACCATCTAGTCGGATCTATCAGCAGATGGCACCTGAGACATACGAATTAGAAATTTTGATCTTATTATGAATGAATCCAGTCCAGAAATGCCCACCCTGCCCCTGCTGGCTCCTGGGGCTCTGCTCTTTGGGGGAATCATGATGAAATTGTGGCAGAGAGTAGAAGTTGAGCCCCATTGCATGCCCTGAGTTCTTGTTGCCTCTCTATTGTCAGGAAAAGGAGGTGAGATTGAAAGATGAAAAGTGCTGGGACTTCTGCTGAGAAGAGAAAAAAGAACAAGATGTATTGATCTTACTGTATGCCAGACCCCATGCCAAGCCCTAAACATGAACCATCTCATTGGATCCTACCAAGGTCCTATAAGCTGTTGGACATCATCATCCTCATTTTACAGGAAGCTGAGGCTCTTGGCTAACATCCCTGACAGCAACACCAGCCCCTGAGTACTCAGCAGGATCCTTCACTTGGGTGCCCATTATGCAGGCTTCCTCAGCACAGGGAAGGTCACTCATCACCCACAGGCCCTTGATCGTTATCCACCCTTTGATGATGTCAGATTCCAGAACACGCTGCACTAGTCTCTTCCTTCATAGGGAGAGAGGGGAGGTGTTATGAGAAAATCTCTCATCAATCTGACCTAGTTCCCCAAAAAGATGTAACTTTTAAAATGTCAGATGGAAATATTTAAAAAGTGTTACATGCCTGTATAGTTTTAGTATTTTACTTAAAGGGAATGTGGCTGTCTTTACTGGCTACAACCAGTTAAATTCAAGAAGGGCTGCTGGTCATCAGGAGAACAAGCAAGGGTTGATGCTGCCCAGAGTCTCCAGCTAATACACAATATGGCCATCCCCTTCCAGGGCAGCGGGAAGAGAGTGGCTCCTTGTGCAGTGAAGCTGACATCCACCAACTAAGGCTTCTGGAAGCATGTGGAGACTCACAGGGAGTGGGCGGGGTCTCAGCATCTGGCTAGTGGTGAAAGACGCTGAGAAGGAGGTGCTTTCCGTGTGGATTGGCTCACTGTTCTTGCCCAGTAATGTTCCAGGCCTTTGGTGTCCACCTAGTGTGTATTAACCCACTGAACAGCCACAGCAACTAACAAGGAGTTAACAGACATCTAAAGAAGTGAAGAATTGGAGGAGGCCAAGCCAAGCGTGGTGGTCCACGCCTATACTCCCTGCATTTTGGGAGGCCAAGGCAGGAGAATCACAAGCTCAGGAGTTCCAGATCAGCCTGGGGAAGACAGCGAGGCCTTGTCTCTACTAAAAAGAAGTATCCAGGTGTGGTGGCTCACACAGCTGTAGTCCTAGCTACTCAGGAGGCTGAGGTGGGAAGATCGCTTGAACCCAGGAAATTGAGGTTGCAGTGAGGTATGATTGTGCCACTGCACTGTAGCCTGAGTGACAGGAGACCTCTAAAAAACAAAAACAAAAAAAAGCCTGACACAGTGGCTCACACCTGTAATCCCAGCATTTTGGTAGGCCTACTTGCGTGAATCACCCAAAGTCAGGAGTTTGAGACCAGCCTGACCAACACAGTGAGGAAACCCTGTCTCTACTAAACATACAAAAATTAGCTGGGCATGGTGGTGCATGTCTGTAATCCCAGCTACTTGGGAGGCTGAGGCAGGAGAATCATTTAAACCCCAGGTGGATGTTGCAGTCAGCTGAGATGGCACCACTGCACTCTAAACTCCAGCCTGGGCAACAAGAGTGAAACTCTGTCTCAAATAAAAGAATGGGAGGAAACTGATTACAATAACCAAATTTCATTTAAATACCTTGATTTTCTTGGGCTGCATTTTATTGATTGGACAACTCAGTCAGTGCCTTTTGTTTTTTCCATCAATAACTGAAAATTCCTGAGGCTTAAACTGGAAAACTGGTTACTTAGTAATAGAGGGCACCAGACAGATTCTGCTCAGTTTTCCTTTATTTCTGATTGTTTCTTTACAACCATCCATGCAAGAGTAACTCCCTCATGTATTCTCAAGCCTGAATTCCACTCTAGACATTCAGATTCCCATTTTCGACTCTACAGGACACAGGTCCCCAAAGTCCCACCGAATCCATGGCAACATTTCCCCTAAGTCCGGCCCCTGCTTGATCAGCTTTCCTTTCCCACTTTCAGAGCCTACGTGTGAAATGATGGGTTCTGTGCTCCCTTTAGGTTGTACCTAAGAACTAGGTTTTAGTTTCCAAGTGTCCAGAAGTAAGCGTTTGACATACCCATCCAAATAGGCAGGCATTCAACAGCAGTATTGATCTGCCTCCAGGTCATAAAATGACCTGTTGCCACAGTCAGGGCAGTTGTCAGTACAGAAAAAGATCCTCTCAGGGTGCCTTAAGTCCCTCACTCTGTTCATCAGCTCAGCCCTAATTTGAGCAAATCTGCTCCAGCAGAGAGTACCATCAGCACCATAACTCTCCCGCGGGGCAGGATACACCTCCACGCATAAGTTTTTGAGTATGATTGTGTGGCTCAGCAGGTTCTCCAGGGTGGCCATGGAGATGGGATTTCCACAGAAGCTGAAGGTGTTGAGCTCAAAGCAGCGGCTCAGGGCAGGCAGGATGGCGTTGACTTGGGAGTCTATGATGCCACAGTCATCTAAATCCAGGTACTCAAGGGTGGCTGCAACTTTTTCTAGGAGAATTTGGAGAGGCACAAGACTGTAATTGGTCAGTCTGATGCCACTCAGGTCCAGGGTCTTTAGTTGACTGATACTCGGGCACTGGGATAGATGCTTCAAGTCTGATTCCAAAAGCACACAGTTAGTTATTGTGAGGACCTTTAACGAGGTCTTCAGACAGCTGGGGAGAGAGAGCAAGAAGTTAATTCTGGGGAATCATAGGAGTGAGTGGAGGGTAGTGGGGAATGGCTTCAAGGTAATGGATGGAGACAATTTTGCCCAAGCCCAGGGTCATTCTCATGGCCTGATGGTCAACACTTAGGATGATGCGTGATGAAGAGCTTTGCCACCGAGGTCAATTCCACTTTAGGCCCAGTGCAGTAACTCACACCTGTAATCCCAGAACTTTGGGAGGCTGAGACTGGTGGATTCCTTGAGATCAGGAATTTGAGACCAGCCTGGTGAACATGGCAAAACCTCCTCTCTACTAAAAATCCAAAAATTAGCCAGGTGTGGTGGCGGGAGCCTGCAATTCCAGCTACTTGGGAAGCTGAGGCAGAAGAACCGCTTGAACCCAGGAGGTGTAGGTTGCAGTGAGCAGAGATCATGCCACTACACTCCAGCCTGGGTGACAGAGAGAGACTCTGTATTAAAAAAAAAAAGGAGAAAAAATCATTCCATTTGAGGCTGACTCATTTCACCATCATTTATAGGAATGGATCAAGTTCACAGAATCCCTAAAGCTCCCTTTCCTCATCTGTCAGGCAGAAAACCACATCCCTGGGCCACAGGAGCCCAGTGGAGATGCAGGCATAAAGGACAAACCCAGACAGGATCCTGCAACATCAGCTGGGGTGGGCGGGCTGCAGGCGTCCCTGACACGCCTGTATCATCAGCAAACCATCTATCACTTTCACCATTCTTTGTGCCTGCTCCCTGGCCCTCTGTTTCAGAATCATGCATTGCCTAGGTAATTAATTTACCTGAAGCTCAAAAGAAACTTTTACAACAGGGAATTAGAGATGGGATCATTCATGTTCACCAAACTGTGGGGCACAAAGCTGATTTTCTAACATGTGCAGGTTTGCTGAGCATTCCCCTCTTCAGTGCCCACTTCACTTCCCTACTTCACATCATCTTCTTAAGAATTATCTTGCTGGCTGGGCGTGGTAGCTCTCGCCTATAATCCCAGCACTTTGGGAGTCCACAGTGGATGGATCACCTGAAGTCAGGAGTTGGAGAATAGCCTGGCCAACATGGTGAAACCCTGTCTCTACTTAAAATATAAAAATTAGCCAGGTGCGGTGGCTCACGCCTGTAATCACAGGCACTCAGGAGGCTGAGGCAGGAGAATCGCTTGAACCTGGGAGGCAGAAATCGCTGCGAGTTGAGATGTCACAACTGCACTCCAGCCTGGAACATCAAAGTTAAAATCCATCTCAGAAAAAAAAAATTATCTTGTTTGTTTTTAGTTTTATTTATTCATTTCTGACAGGGGACTTGGTATGTTACCCAGACTGGTCTTAAACTCCTAGGCTCAAGCTATCCTCTTGCCTCAGACTCCCAAAGTGCTAGGATTACAGGCATGAGCCACCGCCCCTGGCCTATTTTTCATCATCTTCACTTAGTCACACGTCCTCAGGAAGAATTCAGAAAGGCACCCTCACTAGATCTGAACCCCCCAGTAGCTAGCTTCCTAGCATGGCAGCCTCTCTATAGCATCTCCCCTAGCTGATCCCTCTGCCTCTATTGGGAGGGTTGCGTGATACCCATTTCAGGACAGGGCCGCCAACAGGACAATGCATGGACATTCTAGTGTCCCCTTCACTGTTACATCCTCATAGGCTGCCTCACAGTAGATGCCCATTAGCGTTTAGTGAAACAGGCTCCGCTGTGGTCTGCAGAGAAAGCTCACCACCCTCCCTCACCTGAGCAGCTGGTCCAGGTGGCCTTCGAGGAAAGAAACAGAGTTCATATAAAGCTTTTGGAGGCAGCGCAGCTTGAGGAACTGAGTGGTGAACTGGGTAACAATCTCCTTCTTCTGCTCTGGGGAAACGTAGCGAGAGACATCCATGTGGGAGAGAACGAGCTTCTGAAGATTCCTCATGTGGCCCAGGTATGGGGTAAACTGTCTCAGGATGGGCAGTTTCCACCTGCAATTAACTTCCACCTCCTGGATACAGTCTAGGTTCACCATTTTCAGGATGCTTCTGATATTGCGGAAGGGCATTCCCAAAATTTTCAGCTTCTTACAGCACAGGTGTAGTAAATCTCTCCTCTGCTTGACCCATAGAAGGAGGTAGGTGAGGTATTCATCCAGAGTCCTGTTCTTGAGCCAAAGTTCTACGAATACAGTCAAGGGCTGCTGTCCTCTCATCCTTGGACAGTCCTGCACTGGTTTTTTGTTCCTCTTGGCATTGAGGAAGCACCCATGGGCCATAGCTTCAGACCAAACCATCCAGAAGTTCTCACAGACATCCTGTAAATCCAGCACTTGAAGTTTGCACCTCCTGTGGGAAAATAGAGGTGAGACTGAGAATTTCAGAACTCATTTCTGAACTTAAACTCCACATCCTGGATAGCAGCTCCTCCCCTCCCTGCTTCGTGTCCCTCTCTCTGACTTTTCTTCACCCTCTTTTCCCCTTGGATCCTGCCCACTTGCACATTTTTTTTTTTTTTTTGAGACCAAGTCTCCCTCTGTCGCCCAGGCTGGAGTGCAGTGGTGTGAGGTCACCTCACTGCAACCTCTGCTTCCCGGGTTCAAATGATTCTCCTGCCTCAACCTCACAAGTAGCTGGGATTACAGGAACCCCCCACTATGCCCAGCTAATTTTAGTATTTTTAGTAGAGTTGGGGTTTACCATGTTGGACAGGCTGGCCTCCAACTCTTGACCTCAGCCTCCCAATGTGCTGGGATTACATTGTGAGCCACCATGCCTGGCCCAGTTCTCACTTTTCATGGTGCCTTTCAGTGCCATTAGAGGAGAGGTTCCTGGTACCTCCATGGACCTTGAGTGGTGAGCAGTGCTTTCCCTGAGGAGCTGGTGAATGGCCAAGTCCTCTCAGCTTCCTCACCACCACCATCCCCCTTGGGCCTCCTCACTTCACATGACCCAGCTGTTCCTTCTGTTGGACACCTGGGCCCTCCCCACCAGCCCACCTGGGCCACCTCACCTGGGACGAACCCCTTGGGTAAGCAGTGCATCAAGCCCATCCAGCACAGCTTGGAAGGCCTCCAGACAAGGCATCGTTATCAGAGGCCTCAGAGGGAGGCGGCGGAAGGGCCAAGCCTGCACCATCAGCTTCAGGGCCTCACAGCGTCTCCTGCTGAAGGCCTCCATGAACAGTGGGGGGAAAAGTTCTGTGGGCAGCTCCTCCAGGGTGGACATGGCCAAGGCTTGGTCCCTCAGTAGGCTCTGCCCCGCAAGCTCCAGGAGTCTGGGTGGAGTCCGGATGCTCATCTTCATGAATCTGCAGGGAAAACTTCCAGAGGACAAACCCAGAGAAAAGGCATCACTCTCAGGCCAAGCCCATGCAATCTCATCTTCTCCTATGTCCAAACTCACTGCTCTGGCAATGGTGAAAGAGCCCTCAGTTTACTCGAATTCTACTCTGTACTCAGTGGCCATTAAGCCAGCATTCTGCCTCTGCTGCATCAGCATGAGCGTCTCCGAAGCAGTGAGGAAGCAGGGCAAGCACTAGCCCTTCCTTTCTATCCAGTGCTCCATCCAGTGACTAGTGAGTGTGGAGGAACCTGAAAGTGAACCCCTCCTATCATTGGGGGAAATTACTAATTACTCAAGGTTCTAAAACAATGGGAATGGGAGTGTCACAAGCCTACATGCCCACATTTTCAGTTCCTACAAATAAGCTTGTTGGGAACATTCATGGGGCATCCCTAGAACAGGTTCTATTTGTTTTCTTTTCATTATTTAAGCTTGCTTTCTCTTTCTCTCTCTTTCTTCTTTCCTTCTTTCCCTCTCTCCCTCCCTTATTTCTTTCTTTCCCCCACCTCTCCCTTCTTTCTTTCTTGTCTTCTTTCCCTGCCTCCCTTCTCTCATTCTCTCTCTCTTTCTCTCTCTCCCTCTCTCACTCTCTTTCTGACAGGGTCTTGCTCTGTCACCCAGCCTGGAGTGTAGTGGTGGGATCTCAGCTCAGTGCAGCCTTGACCTCCAAGCTCAAAGGATTCTTCCTCCTCAGCCTCCCAAGTAGCTGGGACCACAGTTATGCATCACCACACCCAGCTCATCTTTTATTTTTTGACTTTTTGTAAAGACAGTGGATTTCGCTATGTTGTCCAAGCTGCTCTTGAACTCCTAGTCTCAAGCAATCTACCCCTCTTGGCCTCCCAACATACTGGGATTATAGGTGTGAGCCTCCGCCCCAGCCTCATTATTGAAAATTTCAGTGAGAAGCTTTGAAAGCTATGTGACACTGTTATGCATCATTCTCAAGATAGACATTTCCAATGCACACCTCTTACACATATTCAAACTGAACCACTTTGGCAGGGTGCAGTGACTCACACCTGTAATCTGAGCATTTTGTGAGGCCGAGGCAGGTGAATCATCTGAGATCAGGAGTTCAAGATGAGCCTGGCCAACATGGTAAAACCCTGCCTCTACTAAGACAGCAAAAATTAGCCAGGTGCAGTGCTCTGCACATGTAGTCCAAGCTACTAGGGAGGCTGAGGTAGGAGGATCGCTTGAACCCAGGAGGCAGAAGTTGCAGTGAGCTGACATTATACTACTCCACTCCAGCCTGGGCAATAGGCTAGATTGAACAGAGAGACAGAGAGAGCTACATTTGACTAGACTTCTTAATCTCTACCCAGTTAATCCTGATTGGATTTTTGGCTTTCTTAAAGATTAACTGACCGAATTAGATATTGATCCATCAAAATGAAAGATTTAGGGATAGGGTGAAAGTCCAGTACTCCTTCACTGATTCCCTTCACAAACATGGAGTTTTACTAATATGTGTCCTTCAAAGTCCTGAGTGTGAGACAGGGAAGGGTTGAATCTCTTCCTGATATTAGACAGAAAGAAAGAAAACTTGAAAGTATCTTTGTTGAGGGATCCCTGGCCACATCAAATTTATCAAAATATTTCAGAGTTAAAACAGTTTTCAAAGACAGAGATGACAGTTCCTAAGAAAACACAATATAAATCTTCATGTATCTGATGATCACCTGGGTCATATAATTCTTTTTGGTGTTGAGGGAGCTGAATCTCACTTCATCGGCCAGGCTAGAGTGCAGTGGTGTCATATCGGCTCACTGTTACCTCAGCCTCCAAGATTCAAGCAATTCTCATGCTTCAGCCTTCCACGTAGCTGGGACTACAGGCATGCACCCCCCACAGCCATGTCTCCATTTGGGTGGAAGAGGATGTGATTGGTTTAAAATTAAGGTCATAGATCCTTTTTGGTTAAGATATTGTTTTTGTTTTTTGGACAGGGTCTCTCTCTTTTGCCCAGGCTGGAGTACAGCAGTGGTGTGAGCATGGCTCACTACAGCCTCAACCTTCTGGGCTCAAGTGATTCTCCCACACCAGCCACCCAAATAGCTGGGACTACAGATGCATGCCACCATGCTCGGCTAATTAAAATAAAAAAAAGTAGAGGCCAAGCACCAGTGACTCACAGCTGTAATCCCAGCACTTTGGGAGGCCAAGGCAGGTGGATCACTTGAGGTCAGGTGTTCGAGACCAACCTGGCCAGCATGGTGAAACCCCACCTCTACTAAAAATACAAAACTTAGCCAGGCATGGTTTCAGATGTCTGTGACACCAGCTTCTGAGGATGGAGACTGAGGCATGAGAATTGCTGGAACCTGGGAGGTAAAGGTTGCAGTGAGTTGAGATTGTGCCACTGCACTCCAGTCTGGGCAACACAGAGAGACTCCATCCCCACCCTCAAAAAAGAAAACATTGTGTAGAGGAGGGTTTTTGTCATGTTGCCCAGGTTGGTCTCAACCCCCTGGGCTGAAATGATCCTCCCACTTTGGCCTCCCAAAGTGTTGGGGTTAAAGGCATGAGTCACTGCTCCCTTCAAGAATTTTGAAATGACCTAAACCAAAGCACAATCAACTTTTTTGAAATAAAGACAGAACTGCATTTAGAGGAAAACATTCAAAGCTTCAAATTGTTCATATATATAAAAAAAAGGACAGGATGTAGCTCTGTGCCATCGTAGGCTGCACTGTCACCATCCCAGACCGACTGACTGTAGGTCAGATGGGAGTGTCCTTACAGAAATTAGTGACTTACCAGATCTGGATGTAGTCTAGAAGGTGCTCAGACCTCAGGAAGAACCAGGCAGGAACTCCAGGCTTGAAGACTTTGGGTCTCTCCTCTGGGTCTTTAGAAGCTTTTATTGACCTTTCTAATCACAACTCCCACCCACGCCCTTCCACATATGCACTGCTAGCTTCCAATCAAAAAGCAATATCTGATTGCATTTGTGAAGCTCCACCCAGTTAATCCTGATTGGGTTTTTGGCTCTCCCCAGATTAATGGATTGAGTCAGATATCCATTCATATCACATATCTATATTCAGTTCATGAAGCAAGAAATTGACAGTGTTAGGGATAGGGTAGATGTCAAGAATGCATTCATTCAAGGGTGGGCGAGGTGGCTCATACCTGTAATTCCAGCACTTTGGAAGGACAAGGTGAGTAGATCACCTGATGTCAGGGGTTCAAGAGGAGCCAGGTCAAAATGTGAAACCCCGCCTCTACAAAAATACAAAAATACAAAAATTAGCTGGGCATGATGGCAGGCGCCTGAAACCCAGCTACTTGGGAGGCTGAGGCAGAAGAATTGCTTGAACCCAGGAGGCAATGGTTGCAGTGAGCCAGAATTGTGCCACTGCACTCCAGTCTGGGTGACAGAGGGACATTCTGTCAAAAAATAAAAAGTCATTCATTCATGAACTCCACAAACACTGATGGTATTTTACTAATATGTGAACTTCATAGTCTTGAGTGTGAGGCAGGGATGGATTTGATCTGTTTGCGACATTAGACAGAAAAATAAAATCTGAAAGTAGTGTTGTTAGGAGATCTTTGGCCACATCAAAATATAAAAATGCTTTATACTTTAAAAAGCTTTATAAAAACAGAGGAGTCATCCCTATGAAATCAGAATAAAAATCTCAATGTATTGAATGGTCTTCGGGATTTTGTATAACCTAAGGTAGCAGATTACATGCTCGTTCTGATGGAGGAGAGGTGCCACTGAGGGCGTGAGTGGTCTCAGGGCTTAGGTTAAGGCTTCTTTGGAAGAAATTGAAACCACATCGATAAACTTTATAAATTTAATCAGTGAAGAAGGGAGGGAGAGAAACAAAAATAAACCAAGCTTGCAACACATTCAGCATTCATCAGGACGTCTTCTTGCTCTCTGACCTGGTTCCTCAAGGTTGCTGGCAGCCTACTGTTCCAAAATCATATAGACCTTAGATTACAGTTCCCCTTAACTTCCCTGCAGATGATTTAAGCATTGTAAAACATTAACTTTTTCATCTGAGATATTCTTTCAGGTTCTGCATGTCAGTGAAACTACTGATGCCAGCTGATCTGAAGGGCCCTGAAATGCACCAAGTCACCAAAGAATGCAGTTTCTACATCCTGTTGACTTCTTCCCTCTTACCGCTACCCCAACTTTCCGGCCCCTTGCTATCCAGGATCGACTGGAAACCTTCAGTACTCCTTGGGGAGATGAATTTGAGGATCTCCTCCTAGCTTCTCATTCAGCCACCTTGTGATCATTAAACTCTCTGCTGCAAACCCTGCTGTCTCAGAATATTGCTAAGCTACTGTGCAGCAGGCATAGGAACCTGATGGTCCTGTAATAAAGTCATGTCAAAATTACAAATGGAAGTGAGGGTGGAGCTGGTCAGGGTTGAGCTGGGTTTTGAATGGGAACCTGGGAGTGAACCAAGACTTGCTGATCATGTTGGGGGTTATCAAGTGGGTGTAAGAGGAATCTATCTAACATTGCACTGATGCCCTTTTGGTTTTAATCCTTATGACCAAGTATGAGTCTTTCAAAACAATTTGTATAATCTTCCTTATTTTTCCTTTCAAAACCTTCAACTTCCTTTATCTCCCCAAATAATCTCGCATCTATTGCCACCTCTTTGCTTACTTCATAATAAACTTTTTTTTTTTTTTACAGAGTCTTCTTCTCTGTTAAGTAGACCATGTATGTTGTTGCCACACAAGGTGAGTAACCTGGTTCTATGGACAGAAAGGGTCAAAAGGATCCCATTCCTCAACAGCTGGGGGTGATGTAAAGGTCATGGTTATTCTTTGTCCTATCTGCACCTGCATATTGCCAGTGAAAACTTGCAGGTCACATTGGGCAGGCTTCCAAATTTGCCACCTGTGGAAGGTCTTTTGCTTGGCTTACATCCTGTCCCTGAGTAAAGAGTCTGATCGTGAGTTCATGAGTGCCTCAAACTCTGCAAGTATTGATGAAGGCTTCGACCCACTGACAGTGAGAAGGCACTGATTTGATGCTGATCATGAAGTTCTGCTGGTTGTCTTGCAAGGACTATGTTTTATTCTTTTATCTTATCATCTAAAGCCAATGATTGTAACCTCTGTTTGTCCCTTCCAATTGAAAAAGCAAAAACAAAGAGTCAACTCTATTTGACCCTTGTCAGGTCAATAAAACAAAAGAAAATTTAAAAAAATAATTGATAGGAGGAGTCCCATTCCCAGCCCGGGCAATAGAGTGAGACTCCATCTCAAAAGGAAAAAAAAAAAAAGGCCGGGCACGGTGGTGGCTCACACCTGTAATCCCAGCACTTCAGGAGGCCAAGGCAGGTAGATCACGATGCCAAAAAATTGAGACCATCCTAGCCAACATGGTGAAACCCTGTCTCTGCTAAAATTACAAAAATTAGCTGAGCATGGTGGCGCCCACCCATAGTCCTGGTTACTCAAGAGACTGAGGCAGGAGAGTCGCTTGAACTCAGGAGGAGGAGGTTGCAGTCAGCCAAGATTTCAGCACTGCACTCCAACTTGGTGACAGAGCGAGACTCCGTCTCAAAACGAACAAACGCAAACGAACAAACAAAGAAAAAATCTGGAAAAATAAATTCTGAAAGAATTTCCATCTCTATGAATTCATCTTCAGAACTGATAGCATTTCCTGCTTGGCATTTTTTGCCTACATTTTTGGCATAAGATCTATCAAGAAAAAGTATGAACCCAGGTTTGTGTAATGGAATATCTTAAACATCAATAGGAGGAGTCAATAGTTCTGATGCCACACACACGTATGGTCTTCTCCATCATCAGAAAATGGCAACAAAGTGGTAGAGTTTTGCAGAGTGTAGCATTTGAAATGGAGATTTGAAGGTGACAAGGAAAGGATTTTGTAAGACATTAGTGTACAAGTTGAGCAATGTTGGTTCCTGTCACAATATTTTTATTGATTTATTTATTTTATTCATTTATTTTTTGAGATGGAGTCTCGCTCCGTCACCAGGCTGGAATGCAGTGGCACGATCTCAGCTCACTTCGACCTCTGCCTCCCCGGTTCAAGCAATTTTCCTGCCTCAGCCTCCTAAATAGCCGGGACTACAGGTGCATGCCACTACACCTGGCTAATTTTTTGTATTTTTAGTAAAGACGGGGTTTCACCATGTTAACTAGGATGGACTCAATCTCCTGACTTCGTGGTCTGCCCGCCTCGGCCTCCCAAAGTGCTGGGATTACAGGCCTCAGCCACCATGCCTGGTCGGTTCACATCAAAATTTAAGAGGTATTCAATTGCATATGAAACTTGTAGGCAAAGTTTATTTCTTTTTTCTTTAAAGCATTAATTAATTAATTTATTTATAATGTATTTATTTATTAATTTTTTTTTGAGATGGAATTTCACTCTTGTTTTCCAGGCTGGAGTGCAATGGTGCGATCTCGGCTCACTGCAACCTCTGCCTCCCTGTTCAAGTGATTCTCCTGCCTCAGTCTCCCAGTTAGCTGGAATATATAAAAAAGACAGATATAGCTCGGTGCCATCATAGGCTGCACTGTCCCCATCCCAGACCGGCTGACTATAGGTCAGATGGGAGTGTCCTTCCAGAAATGAGTGACTTACTAGATCTGGACTGCGTTTGCAGCATGCTTAGATCTCAGGAAGAACCAAGCAGGAACTCCAGACTTGAAGACTTCGGGTCTCTCCTTTGGGTCTTCAGAAACTTTTATTGATCTTTCTAATCACAACTCCCACCCACACCCCTCCATGTATCCAGTGCTTGCTTCCAGTCAAAAAGTGCTATCAGATTGCATTTCTGAAGCTCCACCCAGTTAATCTTGATTGGGTTTTTGGCTGTCCCCAGATTACTGGATTGAATCAGATATCCATTCATATCAGCTATCCATATTAAGTTCATGAATCAAGAAATTGACAGTGTTAGGAATAGGGTGGAAATCAAGAATTCACTCATTAAAGGCCGGGTGAGGTGGCTCACACCTGTAATCCCTGCACTTTGAGAGTCCAAGTTGGCTGGATCACCTGAGGTCAGGCGATCAAGACCTGCAAGGCCAACATGGTGAAACCCCATGTCTACAAAAACACAAAAATTATCCTGGCATGATGGCAGGTGCCTGTAATCCAGCTACTCAGGAGGCTGAGGTGGGAGAATCGCTTGAATCCAGGAGGCAATGGTTGCAGTGAGCCAAGATTGCACCATTTCACACAGTTCTGGGTGACAGAGGTAGACTTTGTCCAAAAAAAAAAAAAAAAAAAAAAAAAAAAAAAAAAAAAAAAAAAGAATTCATTCATTCATGAACTCCACAAACACTGATGGAATTTTACTGATATATGACCTACATAGTCCCGAGTTTGAGGCAGGGAAGGGTTTGATCTGTTCCGGATATTAGACAGAAAAATAAAACCTGAAAGTAGTGTTGGGAGATCTTTGGCCACATTAAAATTATAAAATTGTTTTATAGTTAAAACAGCTTTATAAAAACAGAGGAGTCATCCCTACAAAATCAGAAAAAAAATCTCCATGTATCGAATGGTCTTGTGGGTTTTATATCACCTAAGGTAGCAATTTATTTGCTCATGCTGGTGGAAGAGAGGTGCCACTGAGGGCTTGAGTGGTCTCAGGGCTTAGGTTAAGGCTTGTCTGGAAGAAATTGAAACCGTATCTCTAAACTTTATAAATTTAATCAGTGAAAAAGAGAGGGGGAGGAACAAAAACAAACCAAGCTTGCAGCGCATTCAGCATTCACCAGGAGGTCAGCTTGCCCTCTGACCTGCTTCCTCATGGTTGCTGGCAGCCTACTGTCCCAAAATCGTGTAGAACTTAGACTACAATTCCCCTTAACTACGCTGCAGACAGCAATTTAAGCATTGTGAAACATTCACTTTTTCATTTGAGATATTCTTTCAGGTTCTGCATGTCAGTGAAACTACGGATGCCAGCTGATCTGAAGGGCCCTGCAAGGCATCCACTAACCAAAGAATGCCGTTTTGACATCGTGATAACTTCATACCTCTGATTGCCATCAAACTACACCAACTTTCCAGCCCCTTGCTATCCAGGATCCACTGGAAACCCTCAGTACTCCTTGGGGAGATGAATTTGAGGATCTCCTCCCAGCTTCTCATTCAGCCACCTTGTGATCATTAAACTTTCTGCTGCAAACCCTCCTGTCTCAGAATATTGGTAAGCTACTGTGCAGCAGGCATAGGAACCTGATGGTCCTGTAACAAATTTATGTCAAAATTATAAAGGGAAGTGAAGGTGGAGGCTGCTCAGTGTTGAGCTGGGTGTTTTAATGGAATCCTGGGAGTGAACGAAGACTTGGTAAATGTGTTGGGGGTTATTGAGAGGGTGGAGGAGGAATCTTTCCAACATTGCACTGAGGCTCCCTTGGTTTTCATACTTGTGACCAAGAATGAGTCTTTCAAAAAAATTTATGTAATTCTCCTCATTTTTCCTTTCAAAACCTTTGTCTTCCTTTACCTCCCCGAATAATCTCACATCTATTCCCATGGCTTTGCTCATTTCATAATAAAAATCCTTTTATTTTTCCTGTGGAGTATCTTTCTCTGTTAAGTAGACCATATATTTTGTTGCCACACAAGATGAGTAACCTGGTTTTATGGAGAGAAAGGGACAAAAGAATCCCAATCCTCATCAGCTAGGGGTGATATGAAGGTCAGGATTATTCTTTGTTATATCTGCACCTGCATATTGCCAGTGAAAACCTGCAGGTCACATTAGGTAGACTTCCAAATTAATCATCTGTGGAAGGTCTTATGATTGGCTTACATCCTGTCCCTGAGTAAAGAATCTGATCTTGACTTCATGAGTGCCTGAGACTCTTCAAGTAGACTGATGAAGGCTTCACCCAGTGACAGTGAGAAGGACACTGATTTGATTCTGATCGTGAAGTTTTGCTGGTTGTCTTGCAAGGAAAATATTTTTGCCTGTCATATTGTCATCTAAAGTCAACGATTGTAACCTTTGTATTGTCCCTTCCAATGGAAAAAACAAAAACAAAAAAGCTCAACTCTATTAGAGCCTTGCCAGGATAAAACAAAAGAAAATTAAAAAAAAAACAACTGATAGGAGGAGTCCCATTCCCTTCTTTCAACCTTTCTTATAAAAAGCATTCCAACTTGTAACAGACTTTGGAAAACACTCATTTTGTCAGTGTGTGTCTTCCAGGTCGATCCTGACATTTAGCTTCCAATGAAGCTTTATTTAATTATTTCTGCCTCAACTACCTTAACGTCTATTGACAACAGGTTGCACGGTAATGGTTGGAATTGGGGTAGGAAGAAAAAATATTTCTGTGTGTTTTATAAAGTAATCCTTGCATGCCATCTCCATTGAAGAAAGAATAGTTTCCTCTCCAAATATGTCCTGAGTATTGATGCATCCAATAAATAAAACTATTATTTCATACAGTAGAGCTATAGATGCATTCTATTTGCCTCTGGAGTTTCCAATGAACCAGTGCCTAGTTTCAGTAAGTTCTCTGATTATATGGCAGAGGGTAACATGGTCATGTTCTGACTCTATGTCTATGTCGATATCTATAGCATTCCCATCTACATAATGCGTGTCAAACCAAAGAGTTTGATTCCAGTGGGAGTCTGGAACACTATCTAGGTTAGACCCAGTTACACTAATGTTTTCTAGGCATAGAGATAAATTACCAGTAATGAAATCAATAATAGTCATAGGCCACCCAATTGCACCTATAGCTTGTTCTCAGTACCAAGTCATTTAATTATCAATATTAACCAACCTTCCAAAGGAAGGATAACAAACCTTATCATGAAGTTAGCATCCTCAATTGCTACCCATCTGTGTATGAGAGCAGCTTCTACTATTATTTGTGATCCTTCCCTTTCATGTAAATGACTCCATAGCCAGCAATTGCTTTGGTTAGTGAGAGTGGCTACATTTTGAACAGGAGACCTTAGAAAGTGTTTGCTTTGAGTGGTGAAAGTACCTAACAATATAAAATACAGGTTTGAGAATTTTGTGTTAATACAAAACAAAACCAAGTCTCAGTCAATGGAAGAAGATCAAATGGAGTCTTGCTCCATTGTCTTGGAAAAGCTGTCTACCAGGTGATGATGTGTGCTTCTAGGGAAGGCTTTTCCTCGGATATCTTTACGTTTCAGTTATCTGGTACGGTCCCATCCATTGCTGCTCATGCGCAGATTTCCCTTGGTGTCATTTCCAAAGGATGCAATCTCCAAATGCTAGGGCAGGAAGATCTAAGCATCACTGAAAGTCTCCTTCACCTACTGGAAATAGTCTTTGAAATTCTGCATCAAGGTCTTGCAGTATTGATTCATATTGTTACTGAATGATGGGATCACTCTCTTAAGTGCATAGAACCCAATACTGTGACACTATCTTTGAGAAAAGAAAAGAAGATTCGGCCTGGTGTGGTGGCTCACGCCTATAATCCCAGCACTTTAGGAGGCCGAGGCAGGCAGATCCCGATGTCAGGGGTTCGAGACCAACCTGGCCAACATGGTGAAACCCCGCTTCTGCCAAAAATTCAAAAATTAGCTGGGTGTGGTGGTGTGTGCCTGTAATCCCAGCTACTTAGGTGACTGAGGCAGGAGAACCCCTTGAACCCGGGAGGCAGAGGTTGCAGTGAGCCAATGTAGCACCACTGTACTCCAGCCTGGGCAACAGAGACTCTGTCTCAAAAATAAATAATAATAATCCAGTTTTCTTTGTCAGTTTAGCTAATTTTCGTTTAAAGATACCATTTGTTCACTCAACCTTTATAGAATACCAAGGATAATGAAGTTAATGCTAGTGTCATTGGATCTGTAAAATTTTATCTGTGTGATAACCTGCCCAGTAAACTGAATTCTCATACCATTAGAGATTTCTCCAGAATTGTCCCAGAAAGGAAACACATTTTATAATCACTTATTTGCTATGACTGCATCATCAGCCTTTCTAAAAAGGTAAGCTACAACTCATCCTGAAAATGGAAACACAATCACAAGAATTTTAGCCTTTTTACACGGCTCACTGTCATCATTGGTCCATGACAACCCCCTTTCTTGCAGCTATATATGTGTATGTCTACTTATTCATATCTATATCTATATCTATCTGTTTCCTTTTATTACCATTATTCACTTCCACTCCCCTTTCCATATATAGCCACTCTACTCTTTGAGCTAGCCTTGAATTTGCATGTGACCTTATATAATATAAGTATATGGAAAGTATATAGAATATATACTTGCATTTTTATGTGTATTTATTTTAATCCACATATATGCTATAGCGTAGGGTGCTAGAGAAGAGGGCCTCACAATTAATTGTCCAGTCCTGGACACTTTGGAGAGTGAATGGACATGCTGTTATAATTATTATTAGTAGTATTTTTTGGAGATGGAGTCTTGCTCTGTGGCCAGGCTGGAGTGCAAAGGTGCTATCTTGGCTCAATGCAACCTCCACCTCTCGGGTTCAACTGTTTCTCCTGCCTCAGCCTCCCAAGTACCTGAGATTACAGGTGCCTACCACCACGCCCTGCTATTTTTTGTAGTTTTAGTAGAAATGGAGTTTCTCCATGTTGGCCAGGCTGGTCTCGAACTCCTGATTTCAGGTGTTCCATCTGCCTCGGCTTCCCAAAGTGCTGGGATTACAGGTGTGAGCCACCGTGCCCGGCCTCTCACGTGCCTTTTTAAGTTGGTGGGAAAATGACACCCAGGTTAATTTATGGCCATTGTGGGAATTATTGGAAATCTTTAAGACTGTTTTTCTTACAAAACCACAATGGTAGGATTAAACAGTCTGAATGGGATGCTAGCATGTAGAGCCTTCTGAACTCTTTCTCTCCCTCTTTGAGGAATTTGGGATCAGCCTACTGATTACAATTAATTGGATTTTTTTTAACTGCTTGGTTAAGATTTTTCTTTTTTTCTTTTCTTTTTTTTTTTTTATTATACTTTAAGTTTTAGGGTACATGTGCACATTGTGCAGGTTAGTTACATATGTATACATGTGCCATGCTGGTGCGCTGCACCCACTAACTCGTCATCTACCATTAGGTATATCTCCCAATACTATCCCTCCCCCCTCCCCCCTCCCCACCACAGTCCCCAGAGTATGATATTCCCCTTTTTTTTTTTTCGACAGAGTCTCACTCTGCTGCCCAGGCTGGAGTACAGCACTGGTGTGAGCATGGCTCACTGCAGCATCAATCTTCTGGGTTCAAGGGATCCTCCCACCTCAGCCACCCAAATTGCTGGGACTACAGATGCATGCCACCATGTGTAGGGAAAAGAAAGATAGATCAGACTGTTACTGTGTCTATGTAGAAAAGGAAGACATAAGTAACTCCATTTTGACCTGTACCCTGAAGAATTGCTTTGCCCTGAGATGCTGCTAATCTGTAACTTTGCCCCAACCTTGAGCTCAGAAAAACACGTGTTGTATGGAATCAAGGTATAAGGGATCTAGGGCAGCGCAGGATGTGCCTTGTTAACAATATGTTTACAGGCCATATGCTTGGTAAAATCGTTGCGATTCTCCATTCTCGATAAACCAGGGGCACAATGCACTGTGGAAAGCCACAGGGACTTCTGTCCTGGAAAGCCGGATATTGTGCAAGGTTTCTCCCCATGTGATAGCCTGAGATATGGCCTCTTGGGATGGAAAAGACCTGACCATCCCCCAGCCCCACACCCGTGAAGGGTCTGTGCTGAGGAGGATTAGTAAAAGAGTAAGGCCTCTTGCAGCTGAGATAAGAGGAAGGCCTCTGTCTCCTGCCTCCCCCTGGGAATGGAATGTCTCAGGATAAAACCCGATTGCAGATTTGTTCTATTCTGAGATAGGAGGAAAACTGCCCTGTGGTGTGGGGTGAGACATGTTGGCAGCAATGCTGCTCTGTTATTCTCTACTCCACTGAGATGCTTGGGTGGAGAGAAGCGTACATCTGGCCTACATGCACATCCAGGCAGAGTACCTTCCCTTGAACTTATTTGTGACACACATTCCTTTTCTCACATGTTTTATGCTGAGCACCAGTCCCCTGGGCCCACTGTTCTTTCTCCATACTTTGTGTCTTATTTCTTTTCTCAGTCTCTCATCCCACCTGATGCGATATACCCACAGGTGTGGAGGGGCTGCTCCTCTTCAACCATGCCCATCTCATTTTTTAAAAAAGAGGCAGGGCATTGGTGGCTCACTGGTGTAATCCCAGCCCTTTGGGAGGCCAAGGCAGGTGGATCACTTGAGGTTAGGAGTTCGAGACCAGCCTGGCCAACATGGTGAACCGCCGTCTCTACCAAAAATATAAAAATGAGCTGTGCATGGTGGCGGGTGGCTATAATCCCAGCTACTCAGGAGGCTGAGGCATGAGAATTGCTTAAGCCTGGGAGGTGGATGTTGGAGTGAGCTGAGATTGTGCCACTCCATTCCAGCCTGGGTAACAGAGTGAAACTCCATCCCACCCCTCAAAACAAATGTTTTGTAAAGATAGGGTTTTGCCATGTTGCCCAGGTTGGTCTCGAACCCCTGGGCTCAAATGATCCTCCCGCCTTGGCCTCCCAAAGTGTCGTAGTTACAGGCATGAGTCACTGCTCCCACCAAGAATTTTTTTTCTTTAAATTGCTGGTTTAATAAGGACTTGTTTATTTTGAGGAAAAAGGTCCCAAACATGAAGCTGTTCACAAAAATAACCCACAGTATCAACTTTAGAAAACACGTTTTAAGACTATAACACCAATTATGTTTCTGAGGATGCATTTGACATGCCAACTCTCATTCACAAAAATACATTGTTAGATTTTTGTTGAACTGCCCCACACAGCACACTAATATGGGGTGTAACACACATACTTGTAACTCCAAGCTGCTTTCAGGAGCTACTCAACTCAATGAGATTGCCTTTGCAGTTAGGGAAGCAACTACTGAACTTATGTATGAAAGAAAAGAACTGTATTCCCTGCATAAAAATTATTTTGGAGACAGTTGATAAAAACCATACGTCCTTTTTACTGTTAAGTCATAAAGAGGTGTCAAAATTAAAAGCAAAAATTACAGGGTAAGACTTAGGAAAACTACTAGGGGTGTCAAGGGAAGTGAAAATGGGACTAGGCGCAGGGCAATATGAATTAATGAATGTGGGAAGGACAAGGATGGGGAGAACAGTAAGCATGTGCTGAAGATACTAAGGGAGAGGATCTGGTGAAAAATTTGATGTTAGACAAGCTCCTAGGTAAAGAAACAATGGGATAAGATTTCTCAACCCCACTATGTGCTTAAGAGTCATCCTGGCCATTGGTGCTGTCTCTGTTATCCTCTCCTTCCTCAGCCTCTTTTTCATCATCGTTGATCAACTCCAGCTGGTTGTCCCCCGATCTTCATTATCATCATCATCCAGTGGGTCCCCCTCCACAGCAGAGTCTTCTGCACCCCTCTCAGACTCCATCTTCACATGAGTCTCATTGTTCTTCATGGAGCTACTGCTCTGCTCCTCTTCTGACTTAGCATTTTTCACCTCTACCTCTTGTTTGCTCTGTTCCTTTTCAATTTTTTCCAGGTTTTCCAGGAGAGAATCCACTTTCTGTTTTATCTGGGTCAACTCCTGCTTAATGGCCTGAAGGTCATCTCCTTTCAGCTTTCCAGACTTGGAAGATCCCCGCTTTCCACTCTTAGAATTGAAGCCACTTTTGCCCCTTCGTGAGGTGTTTCCTGATACGCGCTGACGTTTCGAGGGCACTACAGCCAGAGCAATGGGAGGAGGAGGAGGTACACATGCTGGGAAACTGTACATCCCATCATAATAATGCCGTTGAAAGCCATAGTCCAAGTCAAAAGAGGAGCCGTACATCTCTGCTGCTGATCGTTTCACACCTGCGTTTCCTCGGTTCACTTTTGGCTCTGCAGCCAGGTTAATATCTACAACCTGGTCAGCAATCATTCTGCCATCCTCTCCTGCTACAGCAGCCTGGGCATTTTTCTCCTTATCATATTGAACGAAGGCAAAGCCCTTATGAACAGAGCAGCCTGCAATTTTGCCATACTTGGAAAAGATCGCCTCCACATCCGATTTCTTGACAACAAGAGTGTTGAGATTCCCAATGAACACACGGGAGTTCATGGAGTGAGGATCCATCTTGTTGGTAACGTTGCTGGCCATTGTGTTGGATGATAAGGTTTCTCCAAAAGCCAAAAACAGGAGGCGGGAGGGAAAAGAGATTAGATTCTAAGTCTCCTACTGCCGGGTTCTACGTGGAGAAGCTGACTGCAGCTCGAGGCCAGAAATGCAGCCAAAACAGCTCAGTCTTCCTCTCTTCACAAAATGGCTCCCAACAAGAATTCTGAAATGACGTAAAGAAAAGCACAATCAACATTTTTGAAATAAAGACAAAACTGCATTTAGAAAAAAAAAGATCAAAGCTTGAAACCGTTCTTATGAAAAAAAGAAAAAAAGACAGGATATAGTTCTGTGCCGTCGTAGGCTGCACTGTCACCATTCTACATCGGCTGACTGTAGGTCAGATGGGAGTGTCCTTACAGAAATTGGTGACTTACCAGATCTGGACTCAGTTTGCAGGGTGTTCAGACCTCAGGAAGAACCAAGCAGGAACTCCAGGCTTGAAGACTTTGGGTCTCTCCAGTGGGTCTTTAGAAGCTTTTATTGACCTTTCTAATCACAACTCCCACCCACGCCCTTCCACGTATGCAGTGCTAGCTTCCAATCAAAAAGCAATATCTGATTGCATTTCTGAAGTTCCACCCAGCTAATCCTGATTGGGTTTTTGGCTTTCCGCAGATTAATGGATTGAACCAAATATCCATTCATATCACATATCCATATTCATTTCATGAATCAAGAAATTGACAGCATTAGGGATAGAGTGGAAGTCAAGAATTCATTCATTTAAGGCCAGCTGAGTTGGCTCATGCCTGTAATCCCAGCACTTTGGGAGGCCAAGACAGGCGGATCACCTGAGGTCAGGAGTTCAAGACCAGCTTGGCCAATATGGTGAAACCCTGTCTCTACAAAAATACAAAATTAGCCGGGCATGATGCCGGCTGCCTGTAATCCAGATACTTGGGAGGCTGAGGTGGGAGAATTGCTTGAACCCAGGAGGCTGAGGTTGCAGTGAGCCGAGATTGCACACAGCCCTCCAGACTGGGTGACAGAGGGAGACTCTGTCAACAACAACAACAACAACAGCAACAACAAAAAAGAATGCCTTCATTCACGAACTCCACAAGAACTGATGGAATTTTACTGATATGTCACCTTCATAGCCCTGAGTGTGAGGCAGGGAAGGGGTTGATCTGTTCCAGACATTAGACAGAAAAATAAAACCTGAGAGTAGTGTTGTTGGGAGATCTTTGGCCACATCAATATTTTAAAAATGCTTTATAGTTAAAATAGCTTTATAAAAACAGAGAAGTCATCCCTACAAAATAAGAATAAAAAGCTCCATGTATGGAATGGTCTTGTGGGTTTTATATCACCTAAGGTAGCAGGTTATATGCTCATTCTGGTGGAAGAGAGGTGCTACTGAGGGTGTCAGTGGTCTCAGGGCTTAGGTTAAGGCTTCTCTGAAAGAAATTGAAACCATACATATAAACTTTATGAATTTAATCAGTGAAGAAGGGAGGGGGAGAAACAAAAATAAAGCAAGCTTGCAGCTCATTCAGCATTCATCATGAGGTCAGCTTGAACTGCTTCCTCATGGTTGCTGGCAGCCTACTGTCTGAAAATCATGTAGATCTTAAATTACAGTTCCCCTTAACTGCCCTGCAGACAACAATTTAAGCATTGTGAAGCATTAACTTTTTCATTTGACATATTCTTTCAGGTTCTGCATGTCAGTGAAACTACTGATGCCAGGTGATCTGAAGGGCCCTGCAAGGCACCAACTCACCAAAGAATGCAGTTTCAACATCCTGATGACTTCATACCTCTTACTGCTACACCAACTTTCCAGCCGCTTGCTATCTGGGATCCACTGGAAACCCTCAGTACTCCTTGGGGAGATGAATTTGAGGATCTCCTCCCAGCTTATCATTCAGCCACCCTGTGATCATTAAACTCTGCTGCAAAGCCTGCTGTCTCAGAATATTGCTAAGCTACTGTGCAGCAGGCATAGGAAGCTGATGGTCCTGTAATAAAATCATGCCAAAATTACAAATCTTATCATGAATGTAGCATCCTCAATTGCTACCCAACTGTGATGAAAGCAGGTTGTAGGATTAGCTATGATCCTTCCCTTTCATCTAAATGACTCCATAGCCAGCAATTGCTTTGGTTAGTGCGAGAGGCTACATTTTGAACAGAAGATCTTAGAAAGTGTTTGGTTTGAGTGGTGGAACTACCTAGCAACATAGAATATAGGTTTGATAATTTTGTGTTAATACAAAACCAAGTCTCAGTCAATGGAAGAAGATCAAATGGAGTCTTGTTCCATTGTCTTGGAAAAGCTGTCTACCAGGTGATGATGTCTGCTTCTAGGGAAGGCTTTTCCTCGGATATCTTTAAGTTTAAGTCATCTGGTACGGTCCCATCCATTGCCGCTCATGCGCAGATTTCCCTTGGCGTCATTTCTAAAGGATGCAATCTCCAAACGCTAGGGCATGAAGGTCTAAGCATCACTGAAAGCCTCCTTCACCTACTGGAAATAGTCTTTCAAATACTGCATCAAGGTCTTGCAGTATTGAGTCACATTGTTACTGAATGATGGGCTCACTGTCCTAAGTGCATAGAAGCCAATACTATGACACTATCTTTTGAGAAAAGAAAAAAGATTCAGCTGGATGTGGTGGCTCACATCTATATTCCCAGCCCTTTAGGAGGCTGAGGCAGGCAGATCACGAGGTCAGGGGTTCGAGACCAACCTGGCCAACATGGTGAAATCCTGTTTCTGCTAAAAATACAAAAATTAGCTGGGTGTGATGGGGTGCGCCCATAATTCCAGCTACTCAGGGGGCTGAGGCAGGAGGATCTCTTGAACCTGGGAGGTGGATTTTGCAGTGAGCTGACATAGCACCACTGTACTCCAGCCTGAGCAACAGAGGCTCAGTCTCAAAAGAATATTAATAATAATAATCCAGTTTTCTTTGTTAGTTTAGCTAATTTTAGTTTCAAGATACCATTTGTTCTTGAATACCTTTGCAGAATACCAAGGATACTGAAATTAATGGTAGTGCCATTGAATCTGTAAAATTTTACCTGTGTGATCACCTGCCTAGTAAACTGAGGTTTCCTACCATTGGAGATTTCTCCAGGGATGCCCCAGAAAGGAAACACATTTTATAATCATTTATTTGCTATGACTGTGGCATCAGCCTTTCTAAGCTACAACCCATCCTGAAGACAGACAGACAATCACAAGAATTGTAGCCTTTTTACCTGGCTCACTGTTATGATTGGTCCATGACATTCCTCTTTCTTACAGCTAGATGTGTGTATGTCCATCTATTCATATCGATATCTATATCTATTTCCTTTTATTACCATGATTCATTTCCACTCCCCTTTCCATAGATAGCCACTCTACTCTTTGACCAACCTTGAATTTGGATGTGATCTTATAGGATATAAGTATATGGAAAGTATATAGAATATATACTGGCATTTCATATGTGTATTTATTTTAATCCACATGTATGCTATAGTGTATGGTGCTACAGAAGACGGCCTGACAATTGTCCAGTCCTGGACACTGGAGAGTGAATGAGCATGCTGCTATAGTTAATTTTCTTTCTTTTCTTTTTTTTTTCGGAGATGCAGCCTCACTCTGTTGCCAGGCTGCTGGAATGGAATGACATGATCTCGATTCACTGCAACCTCCACCTCCTGGGTTTGAGTGATTCTCTTGCCTCAGCCTCCACTCTACCTGGGATTACAGGCGCCCGCCACCATGCCTGGCTATTTTTTGTATTTTTTTTAGGATGGGGTTTCACCATATTGGCCAGGCTGGTCTCGAACTCTTGACCTCAGGTGATCCACCCACCTCAGCCTCCCAAAGTGCTGGTACTACGGGCATGAGCCATCTTGTCCGTCCTTGTTGTAATTAAGATTTTCAGAACAACAGGGTGAATGAAGGCTTATAATCAACTTAACTATAGACCTTGGTCTCTTACCAAATTTTTAACTAATATATCTTTCAAATATAATAAGAATAAAAGTATTGCTTGCCCTATGTCAAATCCAGCTTGAAGTACTTAAATAGATTAACTCATAGCACTCTGTGAAGTCAATCTTGTGATTATTCCTTTTTATGGGTGAGTTAGCTGGGGCACAGAGGTTAAGTAAGTTGGATAAGATCATACAGCCATTGGCCACCGAGCCAGATTTGAACCTAAATTAATCAATCTGGATCTGGAATCTTTACTACTGACCAAAATACCTATGTGCCTCTAAATCCTAAGCTGCTGAGGGTCTTACCTTGTTTCATATCTCAGTAGGAAGGGAGCTAATGTTTATCCATTACATCTGATGTTTAATGCAAATTTTTAATATATAACATTTCATTTTCCAAAATATGTTATTATACATTTACTTTGATTTTTCTGCATTTTTTAGGAACCTTGCTTTTCCTCCTTTAATTTGTTAGTGTGGTGAATTATGCACAGATTTTTCTGAGATTGTCTGGCATTCCTGGAATGGCCATTATATATTACTTTCTTTTCCTTTTTTTTTTTTAAGACGCAGTTTCACTCTTGCTGCCCAGGCTGGAGTGCAATGGCGTGATCTCGGCTGACTGCAACATCTGTCTCCTGGGTTCAAGGGATTCTCCTGCCTCAGCCTCCTGAGTAGCTTGGATTACAGGCACCCACCACCACACCTGGCTAATTTTGTATTTTTAGTAGAGATGGGTTTTCTCCATTTTGGTCAGGCTGGTCTCAAACTCCCGACTTCAGGTGATCCACCCACCTTGGCCTCCCAAAGTGCTGGGATTACAGGCGAGATTCAGAATGCCTGGCCTATATAATACTTTTTAATGCACTGTTGCATTTATTAGCTGACATTTTATTAAGAACTTTTGCTGTCTTGCTCCAGATCATAGAAAAAAAGGCTTTCAATTTCTCCATTCAGTATGATGTTGGCTGTGGGTGTGTGAAAAATACTCTTTATTATTCTGAGGTTTTTGTAGAGAGTTTTATCATAAAGAGATGTTGGCCAGTTGCAGTGGCTCACTGGTGAAACAGTGAAACGCCTTCTCTACAAAACATACAAAAAGAAAATTAGCTAGGCATGGTGGTGTGTGCCTCTAGTCCCAGCTACTCAGGAGGCTGAGGCAGGAGAATCACTTGGACCTGGGAGGTGGAGGTTGCAGTGAGCTGAGATTGCACCACTGCACTCCAGCCTAGGTGAATGAGTGAGGCTCTATCTCTCTCTCTCTCTCTCTCTCTCTCTCACACACACACACACACACACACACGTCCTTTCAGGACAAAACCTTGTTCACTCGTGGTGTATATTTAATGTGCTTCCACTAGAAGTGAGAAATTCTCATAGTTTACATAACATTTTAAAATTATGAATCACTCCAAAGGCATATCTACTATTTGTAAAAGTACTAACTACTTTGTCTTTGACTGTATGACAAGCTCTAGTAGGGGTGTATCTTACTGTAAATTGTTCTGATATAAACTCTAAAATAAACGCAACAGAATTAACCAACTTTTAAAACAGGAAAAATAGGCTGGGAGCGGTGGCTCATGTCTGTAATCCAGCACTCTGGGAGGCCAAGTCAGGCAGATCACAAAGTCAGAAGATGGAGACCATCTTGGCCAACATAGTGAAACCCCATCTCTACTAAAAAATATGAAAATTAGCCAGGCATGGTGGCACAGGCCTGTAATCCCAGCTACTTAGGAGGCTGAGACAGGAGAATCATTTCAACTACGGAGTCGGAGTTTAGAGTGAGCTGAGATCTCGCCACTGCACTCCAACCGGGGCAGCAGAGTGAGACTCCGTCTCAAAAAAAAAAAGAAGGCCGGTCGCGGTTGTGGCTCACGCCTGTAATCCCAGCACTTTCTGAGGCCAAGGCAGGCAGATCACGAGGTCAAAAGATTGAGACCATCCTAGCCAACATGGTGAAACCCCATCACTACTAAAAAATACAAAAATTAGCTGGGCATGGTGGTGTCCGCCCGTAGTCCTAGCTACTCAAGAGGCTGAGACAGCAGAATCGCTTGAACCCAGGAGGAGGAGGTTGCAGTGAGCCAAGATCGCGCCACTGCACTCCAAGCTGGTGACAGAGAGAGGCTCCATCTCAAAACAAACAGACAAAAACAAAACAACAACAAAAAACCCCAAAAAAGCTGGAAAAATAAATTCTGAACGAATTTCCATCTCTATGAGTTCATCTTCAGAAGTGATAGCATTTCCTGCTTGGCATTTTTCTCCTACATTTTTGGCATAAAATCTATCAACAAAAAGTATAAACCCAGGTTTGTGTAATAGAATGTTACACAATATTCATACTTTCCTCAGGCTTTTTCCACCCTGCTGTAGTCATTCACTTTTAGGCTTTCCCAGGTCCTAATACATTTGTGTCAACTGATATAAACCAGGTAACCCACAGTCACAGCCTCCTGCGAGGATTCTAATTTACTCAGTAGATCGGTGCAGTGACTCACATCTGTAATCCCAGCACTTTGAGAGGCTGAGGTGGGAGGATCACTTGAGGCCAGAAGTTCAAAACCCACCTGGGGAACATTGCAAAACTCTGTCTCTGAACAAAGAAAAATAAAAATCCAACAGAAAATAATGGATACTACAGAGAATATGGAGCAATGAGAACCCTGGTACAACATTGGTAGTTATGTAAATTAGTACAGCTACTATGGAAAACAGTATGGAGTTTCCTCCAAAAAATAAGAATAGGATTAGCATATGAACCATAAATCCCACTGCTGGATATATATCCAAAATTAAATAAATACATCCAGGAGATATCTACACTACCATGTTGGTCAGGCTGGTCTCGAACTCGTGACCTCAAGTAATCCACCTGCCTCAGACTCCCAAAATTCTGGGATTACAGGCATACACCACTGCACCCAGCCTGCACTCCCCTATTTATTGCAGCACTATCCACAATAGCCAAAATATGGAATCAAACAAAGTGTCCATCAACAGATGAATGGATCAAGAAAATGTGGTAAATACACACAATAGAATATCATTCAGCCATAAACATGAATGAAATCCTGTCATCTGCAACAACATGGATGGAACTGGAGGGCATTATGTTAAGTGAAGTAAGCCAGCTATAGAAGACAAACATGGCATCTTCTCACTCATAATTGGGAATTAAAAACACGAAACTTAAAAATAGTAAAATGACTGTTATCAGAAGCTAGGAAGGGTACTGGGAAACGGATAATAAGAAGGGGATGGTTAATGGGAATAAAAACACAGATAGGAATAAGATCCAGGGTTCAGTAGCACAATAGGGCAAATCATGTTGACAATAGTTCGTAGTAAATTTCTACATAATTAAAACAATGGAATTGGAATGTTGCTAACACAAAGAAATGATAAATTCTTGAGATGGTGGCTATCCCTGTTACCATGATTTGAACATTACACATCTTATGCTTATATCAGAATTTCAGGCCAGGTGCAGTGGCTCATGTCTACAATCTGAGCACTTTGGGAGGCTGAGGCAGATGGTTTGCCTGAAGTCAGGAGTTCAAGACCAGCCTGGTCAACATGGTGAAACCCCCCTTTCTATAAAAAATACAAAAATTAGCCAGGCATGGTGGCGGGTCCCTGTAGTTCCAGCTACTCAGGAGGCTGAGGCAGGAGAATTGCTTGAACCCAGGAGGCAGATTTCTAGAGACTTCTGATGTATAAATGTCTAAAACAGGTTGATCAATCATGGAAGACACCAGAAAGTTTCCATTCAGGTTCCATTTATTTTTGACATTTTTAAATAACCATCCTTGTGGTGGTAACTCCTGCATCACTCTAGAACTTCAGGTTCTATTTCTAAGTCTAGGACACAGGTCCCTGAAGGCCTCATTGATGCCAAGTCAGCATTTTTACCCAGTCCTGCCCCTGGCTGAGTCACCTTTGTTTTTCCACTCACAGTGAGCACGTGCCTCAAATACGCGGCTGTGTGCTTCCTTGAAGAAGCGGCTGACCGGGCCCTGCTGCTCACACCTGTAAACCTGGCACTGTGGAAGGCCAAGGTGGTCAGATCACTTGAGGTCAGGAGTTTGAGGTCAGCCTTCGCCAACATCGTGAAGCCCTGTCTCTACTAAAAATACAAAAATTAGCCGGGCGTGGGGACATACACCCACAACACCAGCTACTTGGGAGGCTGAGGCAGGAGAATCACTTGAACCCAGGAGGTGGTGCTTGCAGTGAGCTGAGATTGTGTCACTGCACTTCATCCTGAGGGACACAGTGAGACTCTGTCCCAAAAAATAAAATAAAATAAAAATAAAATAAAACAAAATAAAATAAAAAATATAAAAAATAAAATAAAAATTTAAAAAATGCACCCATGTACAATATTTTAGTTCCCAAGTGTCCAGAAGAAAGCTTATCCATCCCACGAACCAGGCCTTCCCTAGGAGCAAAGATGGAAGTCTACTTTCTCAGATGGCCATGAGCCACACGTAGGGCAAGGGACGGGACCAAAGAAGATCCTCTTGGGCTGCCTGAATTCCCTGAGTGTACGCATCAGCTCAGCCCGAATTGGGGTGAGGATCTCCCAATTGACATGACCCTTGTAGTCAAGACTCTCCAGAGGGGCAGGATACAACTCCAGGCCTAACTTGCTCAGCCCACCTGTGTGACGCAGCAGGTCTTTCAGAGCATTCATGGAGGTCTCATTTCCATGAAAGTTGAAGGTGGTGAGCTGGGAACAGTGGCTCAGGGCAGGCAGGAGGACCCTGAGTTGGGGGTCCTGGATCCGACAGTCCTTTAAGACGAGGGTCTTGAGAGTAACAGCAACTTTCTCCAGCAGAACGCCAAGGGGCTCAAGATTGGTGGTCCACATTAGGATATGAATCAGACGCAGCTCCTTTAGCTGACTGAGGCTTGGGTACTGAGACAGACACTCCATGTCCCGATCAGTTAGGTAAGCATCACTGAATATAAAGGCCCCCAAGGGGTTCTTGAGGTACCTGGGGAGAGCAAGAAGTTAGTTATGGGCAATGGTGCCAGTTAGAGGAGGGGGGTGGGAAATCATCTCAACGGTAAACTTGAAGTGGGCATTGATTAATTCTGCACCTTACTACCACACAGGTGTTATAGTAACTGCAATGTGGAAGCCTGTTTCACCCAAACACAAGTTTGTTCCCATCATCAGATGATGGTCTGCGTGCAAGGTGCTGCCTGATGAAGACCCAGATCATTCAGGGGCCACTCCATTTTAGGCTCAGTCCTTTCACCCTTGCCTGTGTGATTGGTACCACTCTCACACCTACTCCCTCACCCTCCATCCCAGAAGCATGCACTTCTGATATCAATTATCTTTCCTGGAGTTCAAAACAACATTTTACAGACAGGGAATTAGAGCAGTTTGCTAAGCTGCTGAAGACAGAGCTGCTACTGTGAAATGCACAGGTTTGATGTACTTTCTTTTTTTTTTTTTTTGAGACAGTCTCACATTGTAACCTAGGCTGGAGTGTAGTGGCACCAACCCAGCTTACTGCAGCCTCCACTTCCCTTGCCTCAGTCTCCCAAGCAGCTGGGATTACAGATGCCTGTCTGCATGCCCGGTGACATTTTTTTTTGTATTTTTAGTAGAGACGGGGATTCACTGTGTTGGCCAGACTGGTCTCAAATTCCTGACCTCATGATCTCCCTGCCTTGGCCTCCCGAAGTGCTGGGATTACAGGCATGAGACACCACAACCGGCCACACCTTCCCTTCTTTTGTACCATCCTCTGTATGAAGAATGTGTTTTCATCATATTAACTTTATACACTGTTCCTCACAAGGAGTTCACAAATGCACCCTCACTAGATCTGAACCCTCAACTAACCAGCTCCCTACACACCTCTCTCTGTGGCATCTACCCCAGGCCATCCCTCTGCCCTTATTTGACTGGTCTTGTGATACCCACTTCAGGATATAGAGCACTGAAGAGCATAATGAGTTGACATTCTAGCGTCCCATTCCCTGTGACATCACCGGTGGCTGGCACACAGTAGATGCCCATTAACATTTACTGTGAAAAAGAACATAAGTCTGTGGTATGGTCTGCAGAGAAAGCTCACCATCATTTCTTACCTGAGCAGGTGCTCCAGGTGCTCTTTGATATTACTGATCTTTTTTATATAAAGCATCTGGGGGTAGTACAGGCAGAGGAATGGAGAGTCCAAGTCAGGAATGCACGGCCACTGGATGCTCACGTATAACTCACGCTCATAACCGAAGGCTAAAAAGAGTTCACGAAGATTGCTCATCTGGCTCAGGTAAGGGGCAAACTTTCCTGTTTTATTCAGAGAGGACTCTTTCCAGACTTCCAACTCCTGGATACTGTCTGGGTATATCCTTTCCAATAAATTGCAGAAACTTGAAGTGGACATTGAGTAATTCTGCACCTTATTACAGCACAGGTGCACTAGGCCTCTTCTGTAGTGGATCCACCCACAAAGGTAGCTCAGGCATTCATCCAGTGTACTTTCCTTTAGGCAGAGGTCTATGAACACCTTCAAGGGCTGGCGCTCTCCCATCCTTGGACAGTCCTCCACTGTCTGCCTCTTACTCATGGCCTCTGGGGAGCAGGAGAGGACCCTGGCTCCAGACCATATGGTCCAGAAATTCTCATCAACATCCCGCAAATCCAGCACTTGAAGTTTCCACCTCCTGTGAGTAACATAGGGGAAAAGCTCAGAATGTAGGAAAGGACCCACCCCTGACCTGAGCTTTCACTCCACATCCAGGACATCAGTCAGCTGCTCCTGTCCTCAGTGCTCCTCCTTCTGTCTCTTCTCCATCCTGTTCCCCCTTGGATTCTGCCTTGTACCCACTTCTAATACCTTTACTTTCTGCTGGGAGGAAGCAGGCTCCTGTTTCCTCAGTGGACCCTGTATGGTGAGCAGACCTTTCCCAGAGGATCTGGGCAAAGGCCAAGGCCTCTCATGGGCACTGTCAGAAGGCTCTGAGCCACCCTAGCTCCCCAACCCCACCACTCCTCCTGAGCCAGCTGTCCCTTCCCTGGATGCCTGGACCCTTCCCCGCAAGCCACCTGAGTCACCTCACCTGGGGCGAACCTTCTGGGCCACCAGTGTATCAAGTCCCCTCAGGACAGCTTGCAAGGTCTCCAGATGAGGTGTCTTCATCAGGGATCCCAGAGGGAGGCAGAGGAAGGGCCAGGCCTGCACCATCAGCTTCAGGGCCTCAAAACGTCTCATGCTGAAGGCCTCCATGAACATCAGAGGGAAGACCTCCCTGGGCAGCTCATCCAGGGTGAAGATGGTCAAGAACTGGTTCCTCAGCAGGCTCTGCCCTGCCAGCTCCAGCAGTCTGGATGGGGACTGGAGGCTCATTCTGAGAAATCTCTGAGGAAAAACTCTAGAGGACAATCAAGTGAAAAGGCAAGTTTCTCGGGCCAATCCCCTGCAATCCCCGCTTCTCCTAGGGCCAAAGTCATTTCTCTAGCATGTGTGAAAGAGCCCTCAGTTTACTCCAATTCCATTCTGCAATAAGTGGCCACAGAGGCATAGTTCTGCCCTTCTGGTACCAAGAAGAGTGTGTCCCAACCTCTAAAGAGCAGGCAAGATCCCTCCTAGTCCATGAATTATTAGCCACTGTTGCAATAAACTCATAGCACTGGGAAATGTTACCGAGGATCTCTGAAGCTCGGATCTCATGCCCAGCTAATCTTTTATTTTTTGACTTTTTGTAAAGACAGTGGGTTTCACTATGTTGTCCAGGCTGGTCTTGAACTCCTAGACTCAAACAATCCACCCACTTTGGCCTCCCAAACTACTGGGATTACAGGCGTAATCCTCTTCCCGGCCTCATTATTGAAAATTTCAGCAAGAAGCTTTGAAAGCTATGTGACAGTGTTATGCATCATTCGCAAGACACAGATGTTTCCAATACACACCTCTTACACATGTTCAAAATGAACCACTTGGGCTGTGCACAGTGACTCACACCTGTAATCCCAGCACTTTGGGAGGCAGAGGCATTGGATCATCTGAGTTCAGGAGTTTGAGACCATCCTGGCCAACATGGTAAAACACTACCTCTACTAAAATTACAAAAATTAGCCAGGTGCAGTGGTCTGCGCCTATAGTCCAAGCTACTAGGGAGGCTGAGGCAGGAGGATCGCTTGAACCCAGGAGGTACAGGTTGCAGTTAGCTGAGATTATACCACTACAATCCAGCCTGGGAAATTGGCTAGATTCAAAAAAGAGAGAGAGAGGGAGAACTACATTGGATTAGACTTCTTAAGCTCCATCCAGTTAATCATGGTTGGATTTTTGTCTTTCTTCCAGATTAACTATCAAATTAGTTATTCATCCATGAAAGTGAAATATTTAGGGATATGGTGAAAGTCCAGGACTCATTCACTGATTTACTCCACAAACATGGAATTTTACTAATATGTGTCCTTTGTAGTTCTGAGTGTGAGATAGGGAAGAGTTGAATCTCTTCCTGACATTAGACAGAAAGAAAAAAACGTGAAAGTATCTTTGTTGAGAGATCCTTGGCCACATCAAATTTATCAAAATATTTCAGAGTTAAAACAGTTTTACAAAGATAGACATGACAGTCCCTAAGAAAACACAGTAGAAATCTTCATGAATCCAATGATCACCTGGGTGGTATAATTTAATTTTTTTCGTGTCGGGGGAGCTGAGTCTCACTTCATCACCCAGGCTGGAGTGCAGTGGTGCCATCTCGGCTCACTGTAACCTCTGCCTCCCAGGTTCAAGTGATCCTTATGCTTCAGCCTTCCATGTAGCTGGGATTACAGGCATGCACCTCCACACCCATGTCTCCGTTTGGGTGGAAGAGTTACAATGAGGATGTGATTGGTTTAAAATTAAGGTCAAAGATCCTCTTTGGTTAAGATTTTTTTTCTTTAATAGGGTCTCACAATGTTGCCCAGGCTGGAGTACAGCAGTGGTGTGAGCATGGCTCACTGCAGCCAAAATCTTCTGGGCTCAATAGTTTCTCCCATGTCGGCAACCCATACAATTGGGAAGACAGATGCATGCTACCATGCCCGGCTAATTAAAAAATATGTATATTTTGTAGAGGCCAAGCACCAGTGGCTCATGGCTGTAATCCCAGCACTTTGGGAGGCCAAGGCAGGTGGATCACTTGAGGTCAGGAGTTTGAGACCAACCTGGCCAGCATGGTGAAACCCCACCTCTACTAAAAATACAAAATTTAGCCAGGCAAGTTGGCAGTTGGATGTAATACCAGATACTCAGGAGGCTGAGGCATGAGAATTGCTTGAGCCTGGGAGGCAGAGGTTGCAATGATTTGAGATCGTGCCACTGCACTCCAGCCTTGGAAACAGAGCAAGACTCCATCCCCCGTTCAATAAAGAATATTTTATAGAGATGGGTTTTTGCTGTGTTGTCCAGGTTGGTCTCAAACCCCTGGGCTGAAATGATCCTCCCGCCTTGGTCTCCCAAAGTGTTGGGGTTAAAGGCATGAGTCACTGCTCCCTTCAAGAATTTTGAAATGACATAAACCAAAGCACAATCCAATTTTTTGAAATAAAGACAGAACTGCATTTAGAGGAAAACATTCAAAGCTTCAAATTGTTCATATGAAAAAAAAAAGGACAGGATACAGCTCTGTGCCATCGTAGGCTGCACTGTCACCATCCCAGACCGACTGACTGTAGGTCAGATGGGAGTGTCCTTACAGAAATTAGTGACTTACCAGATCTGGATGTAGTCTAGAAGGTGCTCAGACCTCAGGAAGAACCAAGCAGGAACTCCAGGCTTGAAGACTTTGGGTCTCTCCTGTGGGTCTTTAGAAGCTTTTATTGACCTTTCTAATCACAACTCCCACCCAAGCCCCTCCACCTATCCGCTGCTAGCTTCCAATCAAAAAGCGATATCTGATTGCATTTGTGAAGCTCCACCCAGTTAATCCTGATTGAGTTTTTGGCTCTCCCCAGATTACCGGATTGAATCAGATGTCCATTCATATCACATATCTATATTTACTTCATGAAGCAAGAAATTGACAGTGTTAGGGATAGGGTAGAAGTCAAGAATACATTCATTCAAGGTCAGACGAAGTGGCTCACACCTGTAATCCCAGCACACTGGGAGGCAGAGGCAGGTAGATTATCTGAGGTCAGGAGTTTGAGACAAGCCTGGCCAACATGGTAAAACCCTACCTCTACTAAAATTACAAAAATTAGCCAGTTGTGGTGGTCTGCGCCTATAGTCCAAGCTACTAGGGAGGCTGAGGCAGGAGGATCACTTGAACCCAGGAGGCAGAGGTTGCAGTGAGCTGACAATACACCACTGAAATCCAACCTGGGAAATAGGCTAGACTCAAAAAAAAAAAAAAAAGAAAAAAGAAAAAGGAGAGAGAGAGAGCTAGATTTGATTCGACTTCTACCCAGTTAATCCTGATTGGATTTTTGCCTTTCTTCCAGATTTACTGATGGAATTAGATATTCATCCATCAAAGTGAAAGATTTAGGGATAGGGTGAAAGACCGGGACTCATTCACTGATTCCCTTCACAAACATGGAGTTTTACTAATATGTGTCCTTCATAGTCCTGAGTGTGAGATAGGGAAGGGTTGAATCTCTTCCTGATATTAGACAGAAAGAAAAAACTTGAAAGTATCTTTGTTGAGGGATCCTCGGCCACATCAAATTTATCAAAATATTTCAGAGTTAAAACAGTTTTCAAAGACGGAGTTGACAGTCCCCCAGAACACACAATAGAAATCTTCATGTATCCAATGATCACCTGGGTGGTATAATCTAATTTTTTTTGGAGTGGGTGAAGCTGAGTCTCACTTTGTCGCCCAGGCTGGAGTGCAGCGGCGCCATCTCAGCTCCCTGTAACCTCCACCTCTGAGATTCAAGCAATTCTCATGCTTCAGCCTTCCACGTAGCTGGGATTACAGGCATGCACCCCCATAGCCATGTCTCCATTCGAGTGGAAGAATTACAGTGAGGACGTGATTGGTTTAAAATTAAGGTCATAGATCCTTTTTGGTTAAGATATTGTTTTTGTTTTTTGGACAGGGTCTCTCTCTTTTGCCCAGGCTGGAGTACAGCAGTGGTGTGAGCATGGCTCACTGCAGCCTCAATCTTCTGGGCTCAAGTGATTCTCCCACACCAGCCACCCAAATAGCTGGGACTACAGATGCATGATACCATGCTTGGCTAATTAAAAAAAAAAAAAGTAGAGGCCAAGCACCAGTGACTCACAGCTATAATCCCAGCAGTTTGGGAGGCCAAGGCAGGTGGATCACTTGAGGTCAGGTGTTTGAGACCAACCTGGCCAGCATGGTGAAACCCCACCTCTACTAAAAATACAAAAATTAGCCAGGCATGGTTTCAGATGTCTGTGACACCAGCTTCTGAGGATGGAGACTGAGGCATGAGAATTGCTTGAACCCCGGAGGTAAAGGTTGCACTGAGTTGAGATCGTGCCACTGCACTCCAGTCTGGGCAACACAGTGAGACTCCATCCCCACCCTCAAAAAAAAGAACGTTGTGTAGAGGAGGGTTTTTGTCATGTTGCCCACGTTGGTCTCAAACCCCTGGGCTGAAATGATCCTCCCACTTTGGCCTCCCAAAGTGTTGGGGTTAAAGGCATGAGTCACTGCTCCCTTCAAGAATTTTAAAATGGCATCAACCAAAGCACAATCAACTTTTTTGAAATAAAGACAGAACTGCATTTAGAGGAAAAAATTCAAGCTTTAAACTGTTCATATAAAAAAAAGAAAAAGACAGGATACACTTCTGTGCCATCGTAGGCTGCAGTGTCAACATCCCAGACCAGCTGACTGTAGGTCAGACGGGAGTGTCCTTACAGAAATTAGTGACTTACCAGATCTGGATGTAGTCTAGAAGGTGCTCAGACCTCAGGAAGAACCAAGCAGGAACTCCAGGCTTGAAGACTTTGGGTCTCTCCTGTGGGTCTTTAGAAGCTTTTATTGACCTTTCTAATCCCAACTCCCACCCACGCCCCTCCACCTATCCGCTGCTAGCTTCCAATCAAAAAGTGATATCTGATTGCATTTGTGAAGCTCCACCCAGTTAATCCTGATTGGGTTTTTGGCTGTCCCCAGATTAATGGATTGAGTCAGATATCTATTCATATCACATATCTATATTCAGTCCGTGAAGCAAGAAATTGACAGTGTTAGGGATAGGGTAGAAGTCAAGAATGCATTCATTCAAGGGTGAGTGAGGTGGCTCATAGCTGGAATTCCAGCACTTTGGAAGGACAAGGTGAGTAGATCACCTGATGTCAGGGGTTCAAGACCAGCCAGGGCAAAATGGTGAAACCGCGTCTCTACAAAAATACAAAAATTAGCTGGGCGTGATGGCAGGTGCCTGAAACCCAGCTACTTGGGAGGCTGAGGCAGGAGAATTGCTTGAACCCAGGCGGCAATGGTTGCAGTGAGCCAGAATTGTGCCACTGTACTCCAGTCTGGGTGACAGAGGGACATTCTGTCAAAAAATAAAAAAATCATTCATTCATGAACTCCACAAACACTGATGGTATTTTACTAATATGTGAACTTCATAGTCTTGAGTCTGAGGCAGGGAAGGATTTGATCTGTTTATGACATTAGACAGAAAAATAAAATCTGAAAGTAGTGTTGTTAGGAGATCTTTGGCCACATCAAAATATAAAAATGCTTTATACTTTAAAAAGCTTTATAAAAACAGAGGAGTCGTCCCTACGAAATCAGAATAAAAATCTCAATGTATTGAATGGTCTTTGGGATTTTGTATAACGTAAGGTAGCAGATTACATGCTCGTTCTGGTGGAGGAGAGGTGCCACTGAGGGCGTGAGTGGTCTCAGGGCTTAGGTTAAGGCTTCTTTGGAAGAAATTGAAACCACATCGATAAACTTTATAAATTTAATCAGTGAAGAAGGGGGGGGAGAGAAACAAAAATAAACCAAGCTTGCAACACATTCAGCATTCATCAGGAGGTCTTCTTGCTCTCTGACCTGGTTCCTCATGGTTGCTGGCAGCCTACTGTTCCAAAATCATATAGACCTTAGATTACGGTTCCCCTTAACTTCCCTGCAGACAACGATTTAAGCATTGCAAAACATTAACTTTTTCATCTGAGATATTCTTTCAGGTTCTGCATGTCAGTGAAACTACTGATGCCAGCTGATCTGAAGGGCCCTGCAATGCACCAACTCACCAAAGAATGCAGTTTCTACATCCTGTTGACTTCTTCCCTCTTACCGCTACCCCAACTTTCCGGCCCCTTGCTATCCAGCATCCACTGGAAACCCTCAGTACTCCTTGGGGAGATGAATTTGAGGATCTCCTCCTAGCTTCTCATTCAGCCACCTTGTGATCAGTAAACTCTCTGCTGCAAACCCTGCTGTCTCAGAATATTGCTAAGCTACTGTGCAGCAGGCATAGGAACCTGATGGTTCTGTAATAAAGTCATGTGAAAATTACAAATGGGAAGTGAGGGTGGAGCTGGTCAGGGTTGAGCTGGGTTTTTAATGGGAACCTGGGAGTGAACTAAGACTTGCTGAACATGTTGGGGGTTATTGAGTGGGTGTAAGAGGAATCTATCTAACATTGCACTGATGCCCTTTTGGTTTTAATCCTTATGACCAAGTATGAGTCTTTCAAAACAATTTGTATAATCCTCCTTATTTTTCCTTTCAAAACCTTCAACTTCCTTTATCTCCCCAAATAATCTCACATCTATTCCCATTTCTTTGCTTACTTCATAATAAACATTTTTTTTTTTTACAGAGTCTTCTTCTCTGTTAAGTAGACCATATATGTTGTTGCCACACAAATGAGCAACCTGGTTCTCTGGACAGAAAGGGTCAAAAGGATCCCATTCCTCAACAGCTGGGGGTGATGTAAAGGTCATGGTTATTCTTTGTCATATCTGCACCTGCATATTGCCAGTGAAAACTTGCAGGTCACATTGGCCAGGCTTCCAAATTCACCACCTGTGGAAGGTCTTTTGCTTGGCTTACATCCTGTCCCTGAGTAAAGAGTCTGATCGTGAGTTCATGAGTGCTTCAAACTCTACAAGTATTGATGAAGGCTTCCACCCACTGACAGTGAGAAGGCACTGATTTGATGCTGATCATGAAGTTTGCTGGTTGTCTTGCAAGGAATATGTTTTATTCTTTTATCTTGTCATCTAAAGCCAATGATTGTAACCTCTGTATTGTCCCTTCCAATGGAAAAAACAAAAACAAAAACTCAACTCTATTTGAGCCTTGTCAGGTCAATAAAACAAAAGAAAATTTAAAAAAATAATTGATAGGAGGAGTCCCATTCCCAGCCCGGGCAATAGAGTGAGACTCCATCTCAAAAGAAAAAAAAAAAAAAGGCCGAGCACGGTGGTGGCTCAAACCTGTAATCCCAGCACTTCAGGAGGCCAAGGCAGGTAGATCACGATGCCAAAAAATTGAGACCATCCTAGCCAACATGGTGAAACCCTGTCTCTGCTAAAAATACAAAAATTAGCTGAGCATGTTGGCTCCCACCCATAATCCTAGCTACTCAAGAGACTGAGGCAGGAGAGTCGCTTGAACTCAGGAGGAGGAGGTTGCAGTCAGCCAAGATTTCACCACTGCTCTCCAACTTGGTGACAGAGCGAGACTCCGTCTGAAAACGAACAAACGCAAAGGAACAAACAAACAAAGAAAAAAGCTGGAAAAATAAATTCTGAAAGAATTTCCATCTCTATGAATTCATCTTCAGAACTGATAGCATTTCCTGCTTGGCATTTTTTGCCTACATTTTTGGCATAAGATCTATCAACAAAAAGTATGAACCCAGGTTTGTGTAATGGAATATCTTAAACATCAATAGGAGGAGTCAATAGTTCTGATGCCACACACACATGTATGGTCTTCTCCATCATCAGGAAATGGCAACAAAGTGGTAAAGTTTTGCAGAGTGTAGCATTTGAAATGGAGATTTGAAGGTGACAAGGAAAGGATTTTGTAAGACATTAGTGTACAAGTTGAGCAATGTTGGTTCCTGTCACAATATTTTTATTGATTTATTTATTTTATTCATTTATTTTTTGAGATGGAGTCTCGCTCCATCACCAGGCTGGAATGCAGTGGCACGATCTCAGCTCACTTCGACCTCTGCCTCCCCGGTTCAAGCAATTTTCCTGCCTCAGCCTCCTAAATAGCCGGGACTACAGGTGCATGCCACTACACCTGGCTAATTTTTTGTATTTTTAGTAAAGACGGGGTTTCACCATGTTAACTAGGATGGATTCAACCTCCTGACTTCGTGGTCTGCCCGCCTCGGCCTCCCAAAGTGCTGGGATTACAGGCCTCAGCCACCATGCCTGGTCGGTTCACATCAAAATTTAAGAGGTATTCAATTGCATATGAAACTTGTAGGCAAAGTTTATTTCTTTTTTCTTTAAAGCATTAATTAATTTATTTATTTATAATGTATTTATTTATTAATTTTTTTTTGAGATGGGGTTTCACTCTTGTTTTCCAGGCTGGAGTGCAATGGTGCGATCTCGGCTCACTGCAACCTCTGCCTCCCTGTTCAAGTGATTCTCCTGCCTCAGTCTCCCAGTTAGCTGGAATATATAAAAAAGACAGATATAGCTCGGTGCCATCATAGGCTGCACTGTCCCCGTCCGAGACCGGCTGACTATAGGTCAGATGGGAGTGTCCTTCCAGAAATGAGTGACTTACTAGATCTGGACTGAGTTTGCAGCGTGCTTAGACCTCAGGAAGAACCAAGCAGGAACTCCAGACTTGAAGACTTCGGGTCTCTCCTGTGGGTCTTCAGAAACTTTTATTGATCTTTCTAATCACAACTCCCACCCACACCCCTCCATGTATCCAGTGCTTGCTTCCAGTCAAAAAGTGCTATCTGATTGCATTTCTGAAGCTCCACCCAGTTAATCTTGATTGGGTTTTTGGCTGTCCCCAGATTACTGGATTGAATCAGATATCCATTCATATCAGCTATCCATATTAAGTTCATGAATCAAGAAATTGACAGTGTTAGGAATAGGGTGGAAATCAAGAATTCACTCATTAAAGGCCGGGTGAGGTGGCTCACACCTGTAATCCCTGCACTTTGAGAGTCCAAGTTGGCTGGATCACCTGAGGTCAGGCGATCAAGACCTGCAAGGCCAACATGGTGAAACCCCATGTCTACAAAAACACAAAAATTATCCTGGCATGATGGCAGGTGCCTGTAATCCAGCTACTCAGGAGGCTGAGGTGGGAGAATCGCTTGAATCCAGGAGGCAATGGTTGCAGTGAGCCAAGATTGCACCATTTCACACAGTTCTGGGTGACAGAGGTAGACTTTGTCCAAAAAAAAAAAAAAAAAAAAAAAAAAAAAAGAATTCATTCATTCATGAACTCCACAAACACTGATGGAATTTTACTGATATATGACTTATATAGTCCTGAGTTTGAGGCAGGGAAGGGTTTGATCTGTTCCGGATATTAGACAGAAAAATAAAACCTGAAAGTAGTGTTGGGAGATCTTTGGCCACATTAAAATTATAAAATTGTTTTATAGTTAAAACAGCTTTATAAAAACAGAGGAGTCATCCCTACAAAATCAGGAAAAAAATTCTCCATGTATCGAATGGTCTTGTGGGTTTTATATCACCTAAGGTAGCAATTTATTTGCTCATGCTGGTGGAAGAGAGGTGGCACTGAGGGCTTGAGTGGTCTCAGGGCTTAGGTTAAGGCTTGTCTGGAAGAAATTGAAACCATATCTCTAAACTTTATAAATTTAATCAGTGAAAAAGAGAGGGGGAGGAACAAAAACAAACCAAGCTTGCAGCGCATTCAGCATTCACCAGGAGGTCAGCTTGCCCTCTGACCTGCTTCCTCATGGTTGCTGGCAGCCTACTGTCCCAAAATCATGTAGAACTTAGACTACAATTCCCCTTAACTACGCTGCAGACAGCAATTTAAGCATTGTGAAACATTCACTTTTTCATTTGAGATATTCTTTCAGGTTCTGCATGTCAGTGAAACTACTGATGCGAGCTGATCTGAAGGGCCCTGCAAGGCATCCACTCACCAAAGAATGCCATTCTGACTTGGTGATAACTTCATACCTCTTATTGCCATCAAACTACACCAACTTTCCAGCCCCTTGCTATCCAGGATCCACTGGAAACCCTCAGTACTCCTTGGGGAGATGAATTTGAGGATCTCCTCCCAGCTTCTCATTCAGCCACCTTGTGATCATTAAACTTTGTGCTGCAAACCCTGCTGTCTCAGAATATTGGTAAGCTACTGTGCAGCAGGCATAGGAACCTGATGGTCCTGTAACAAATTTATGTCAAAATTATAAAGGGAAGTGAAGGTGGAGGCTGCTCAGTGTTGAGCTGGGTGTTTTAATGGAATCCTGGGAGTGAACGAAGAGTTGGTAAATGTGTTGGGGGTTATTGAGAGGGTGGAGGAGGAATCCTTCCAACATTGCACTGAGGCTCCCTTGGTTTTCATACTTGTGACCAAGAATGAGTCTTTCAAAAAACTTTATGTAATTCTCCTCATTTTTCCTTTCAAAACCTTTGTCTTCCTTTACCTCCCCGAATAATCTCACATCTATTCCCATGGCTTTGCTCATTTCATAATAAAAATCCTTTTTTTTTTCTGTGGAGTCTCTTTCTCTGTTAAGTAGACCATATATTTTGTTGCCACACAAGATGAGTAACCTGGTTTTATGGAGAGAAAGGGACAAAAGAATCCCAATCCTCATCAGCTAGGGGTGATATGAAGGTCAGGATTATTCTTTGTCATATCTGCACCTGCATATTGCCAGTGAAAACCTGCAGGTCACATTAGGTAGACTTCCAAATTAATCATCTGTGGAAGGTCTTATGATTGGCTTACATCCTGTCCCTGAGTAAAGAATCTGATCTTGACTTCATGAGTGCCTGAGACTCTTCAAGTACTGATGAAGGCTTCACCCAGTGACACTGAGAAGGACACTGATTTGATTCTGATCGTGAAGTTTTGCTGGTTGTCTTGCAAGGAAAATATTTTTGCCTGTCATGTTGTCATCTAAAGTCAATGATTGTAACCTCTGTATTGTCCCTTCCAATGGAAAAAACAAAAACAAAAAAGCTCAACTCTATTAGAGCCTTGCCAGGATAAAACAAAAGAAAATTAAAAAAAAAAAAAAAAAACTGATAGGAGGAGTCCCATTCCCTTCTTTCAACCTTTCTTATAAAAGCATTCCAACTTGTAACAGACTTTGGAAAACACTCATTTTGTCAGTGTGTGTCTTCCAGGTCGATCCTGACATTTAGCTTCCAATGAAGCTTTATTTAATTATTTCTGCCTCAACTGCCTTAACGTCTATTGACAACAGGTTGCACGGTAATGGTTGGAATTGGGGTGGGAAGAAAAAACATTTCTGTGTGTTTTATAAAGTAATCCTTGCATGCCATCTCCATTGAAGAAAGAATAGTTTCCTCTCCAAATATGTCCTGAGTATTGATGCATCCAGTAAATAAAACTATTATTTCATACAGTAGAGCTATAGATGCATTCTATTTGCCTCTAGAGTTTCCAGTGAACCAGTGCCTAGTTTCACTAAGTTCTCTGATTATATGGCAGAGGGTAACATGGTCATGTTCTGACTCTATGTCTATGTCGATATCTATAGCATTCCCATCTACATAATGCGTGTCAAACCAAAGAATTTGATTCCAGTGGGAGTCTGGAACACTATCTAGGTTAGACCCAGTTACACTAATGTTTTCTAGGCATAGAGATAAATTACCAGTAATGAAATCAATAATAGTCATAGGCCACCCATTTGCACCTATAGCTTGTTCTCAGTACCAAGTCATTTAATTATCAATATTAACCAACCTTCCAAAGGAAGGATAACAAACCTTATCATGAAGTTAGCATCCTCAATTCCTACCCAACTGTGTATGAGAGCAGGTTCTACTATTATTTGTGATCCTTCCCTTTCATGTAAATGACTCCATAGCCAGCAATTGCTTTGGTTAATGAGAGTGGCTACATTTTGAACAGGAGACCTTAGAAAGTGTTTGGTTTGAGTGGTGAAAGTACCTAACAATATAAAATACAGGTTTGAGAATTTTGTGTTAATACAAAACAAAACCAAGTCTCAGTCAATGGAAGAAGATCAAATGGAGTCTTGTTCCATTGTCTTGGAAAAGCTGTCTAACATGTGATGATGTCTGCTTCTAGGGAAGGCTTTTCCTCGGATATCTTTACGTTTCAGTCATCTGGTACGGTCCCATCCATTGCTGCTCATGCGCAGATTTCCCTTGGTGTCATTTCTAAAGAATGCAATCTCCAAATGCTACGGCAGGAAGATCTAAGCATCACTGAAAGTCTCCTTCACCTACTGGAAATAGTCTTTGAAATTCTGCATCAAGGTCTTGCAGTATTGATTCATATTGTTACTGAATGATGGGATCACTCTCTTAAGTGCATGGAACCCAATACTATGACACCATCTTTGAGAAAAGCAAAAAAGATTCGGCCAGGTGTGCTGGCTGACGCCTATAATCCCAGCACTTTAGGAGGCCGAGGCAGGCAGATCCTGATGTCAGGGGTTCGAGACCAACCTGGCCAACATGGCGAAACCCCGCTTCTGCCAAAAATTCAAAAATTAGCTGGGTGTGGTGGTGTGTGCCTGTAATCCCAGCTATGTAGGTTGCTGAGGCAGGAGAACCCCTTGAACCTGGGAGGCGGAGGTTGCAGTGAGCCAATGTAGCACCACTGTACTCCAGCCTGGGCAACAGAGACTCTGTCTCAAAAATAAATAATAATAATCCAGTTTTCTTTGTCAGTTTAGCTAATTTTAGTTTAGAGATACCATTTGTTCACTCAACCTTTATAGAATACCAAGGACAATGAAGTTAATGCTAGTGTCATTGGATCTGTAAAATTTTATCTGATAACCTACCCAGTAAACTGAATTCTCCTACCATTAGAGATTTCTCCAGAATTGCCCTAGAAAGGAAACACATTTTATAATCACTTATTTGCTATGACTGCATCATCAGCCTTTCTAAAAAGGTAAGCTACAACTCATCCTGAAAATGGAAACACAATCACAAGAATTTTAGCCTTTTTACACGGCTCACTGTCATCATTGGTCCATGACAACCCCCTTTCTTGCAGCTACATATGTGTATGTCTACTTATTCATATCTATATCTATATCTATCTGTTTCCTTTTATTACCATTATTCACTTCCACTCCCCTTTCCATATATAGCCACTCTACTCTTTGAGCTAGCCTTGAATTTGCATGTGACCTTATATAATATAAGTATATGGAAAGTATATAGAATATATACTTGCATTTTTATGTGTATTTATTTTAATCCACATATATGCTATAGCGTAGGGTGCTAGAGAAGAGGGCCTCACAATTAATTGTCCAGTCCTGGACACTTTGGAGAGTGAATGGACATGCTGTTATAATTATTATTAGTAGTATTTTTTGGAGATGGAGTCTTGCTCTGTGGCCAGGCTGGAGTGCAAAGGTGCTATCTTGGCTCAATGCAACCTCCAACTCTCGGGTTCAACTGTTTCTCCTGCCTCAGCCTCCCAAGTACCTGAGATTACAGGTGCTTACCACCATGCCCGGCTATTTTTTGTATTTTTCGTAGAAATGGAGTTTCTCCATGTTGGCCAGGCTGGTCTCGAACTCCTGATCTCAGGTGTTCCACCTGCCTCGGCTTCCCAAAGTGCTGGGATTACAGGTGTGAGCCACCGTGCCCGGCCTATCGTGTGCCTTTTTAAGTTGGTGGGAAAATGACACCCAGGTTAATTTATGGCCATTGTGGGAATTATTGGAAATCTTTAAGACTGTTTTTCTTACAAAACCACAATGGTAGGATTAAACAGTCTGAATGGGATGCTAGCATGTAGCGCCTTCTAAACTCTTTCTCTCCCTCTTTGAGGAATTTGGGATCTGCCTACTGATTACAATTAATTGGATTTTTTTTAACTGCTTGGTTAAGATTCTTTTTTTTTTCGACAGAGTCTGACTCTGCTGCCCAGGCTGGAGTACAGCAGTGGTGTGAGCATGGCTCACTGCAGCATCAATCTTCTGGGTTCAAGGGATCCTCCCACCTCAGCCACCCAAATAGCTGGGACTACAGATGCATGCCACCATGTGTAGGGAAAAGAAAGAGAGATCAGACTGTTACTGTGTCTATGTAGAAAAGGAAGACATAAGAAACTCCATTTTGACCTGTACCCTGAAGAATTGCTTTGCCCTGAGATGCTGCTAATCTGTAACTTTGCCCCAACCTTGAGCTCACAAAAACACGTGTTGTATGGAATCAAGGTATAAGGGATCTAGGGCAGTGCAGGATGTGCCTTGTTAACAATATGTTTACAGGCAATATGCTTGGTAAAATCATTGCCATTCTCCATTCTCTATAAACCAGGGGCACAATGCACTGTGGAAAGCCACAGGGACTTCTGTCCTGGAAAGCCGGATATTGTGCAAGGTTTCTCCCCATGTGATAGCCTGAGATATGGCCTCTTGGGATGGAAAAGACCTGACCATCCCCCAGCCCCACACCCGTGAAGGGTCTGTGCTGAGGAGGATTAGTAAAAGAGTAAGGCCTCTTGCAGCTGAGATAAGAGGAAGGCCTCTGTCTCCTGCCTCCCCCTGGGAATGGAATGTCTCAGGATAAAACCCGATTGCAGATTTGTTCTATTCTGAGATAGGAGGAAAACTGCCCTGTGGTGTGGGGTGAGACATGTTGGCAGCAATGCTGCTCTGTTATTCTCTACTCCACTGAGATGCTTGGGTGGAGAGAAGCGTACATCTGGCCTACATGCACATCCAGGCAGAGTACCTTCCCTTGAACTTATTTGTGACACACATTCCTTTTCTCACATGTTTTATGCTGAGCACCAGTCCCCTGGGCCCACTGTTCTTTCTCCATACTTTGTGTCTTATTTCTTTTCTCAGTCTCTCGTCCCACCTGATGCGATATACCCACAGGTGTGGAGGGGCTGCTCCTCTTCAACCATGCCCGTCTAATTTTTTAAAAAAGAGGCAGGGCATTGGTGGCTCACTGGTGTAATCTCAGCCCTTTGGGAGGCCAAGGCAGGTGGATCACTTGAGGTTAGGAGTTCGAGACCAGCCTGGCCAACATGGTGAACCGCCGTCTCTACCAAAAATATACAAATGAACTGTGCATGGTGGCGGGTGGCTATAATCCCAGCTACTCAGGAGGCTGAGGCTTGAGAATTGCTTGAGCCTGGGAGGTGGATGTTGGAGTGAGCTGAGATTGTGCCACTCCATTCCAGCCTGGGTAACAGAGTGAAACTCCATCCCACCCCTCAAAACAAATGTTTTGTAAAGATAGGGTTTTGCCATGTTGCCCAGGTTGGTCTCGAAGCCCTGGGCTCAAATGATCCTCCCGCCTTGGCCTCCCAAAGTGTTGTAGTTACAGGCATGGGTCACTGCTCCCACCAAGAATTTTTTTTCTTTAAATTGCTGGTTTAATAAGGACTTGTTTATTTTGAGGAAAAAGGTCCCAAACATGAAGCTGTTCACAAAAATAACCCACAGTATCAACTTTAGAAAACACGTTTGAAGACTATAACACCAATCATGTTTCTGAGGATGCATTTGACATGCCTGCCAACTCTCATTCACAAAAATACATTGTTAGATTTTTGTTGAACTGCCCCACACAGCACACTAATATGGGGTGTAACACACATACTTCTAACTCCAAGCTGCTTTCAGGAGCTACTCAACTCAATGAGATTGCCTTTGCAGTTAGGGAAGCAACTACTGAACTTATGTATGAAAGAAAAGAACTGTATTCCCAGCATAAAAAGAAATTATTTTGGAGACAGTTGATAAAAACCATACGTCCTTTTTACTGTTAAGTCATAAAGAGGTGTCAAAATTAAAAGCAAAAATTACAGGGTAAGACTTAGGAAAACTACTAGGGGTGTCAAGGGAAGTGAAAATGGGACTAGGTGCAGGGCAATATGAATTAATGAATGTGGGAAGGATAAGGATGGGGAGAACAGTAAGCATGTGCTGAAGATACTAAGGGAGAGGATCTGGTGAAAAATTTGTTGTTAGACAAGCTCCTAGGTAAAGAAACAATGGGATAAGATTTCTCAACCCCACTATGTGCTTAAGAGTCATCCTGGCCATTGGTGCTGTCTCTGTTATCCTCTCCTTCCTCAGCCTCTTTTTCATCATCCTTGATCAACTCCAGCTGGTTGTCCCCCGATCTTCATTATCATCATCATACAGTAGGTCCCCCTCCTCAACAGAGTCATCTGCACCCCCCTCAGACTCCATCTTCACATGAGTCTTATCCTTCTTCAAGGAGCTGCTGGTCTGCTCCTCTTCAGACTTAGCATTCTTTACCTCAACTCCTTGCTTGCAATGTTCCTTTTCAATTTTTTCCAGGTTTTCCAGGAGAGAATCCACTTTCTGTTTTATCTGGGTCAACTCCTGCTTAATGGCCTGAAGGTCATCTCCTTTCAGCTTTCCAGACTTGGAAGATCCCCGCTTTCCACTCTGAGAATTGAAGCCACTTTTGCCCCTTCGTGAGGTGTTTCCTGATACGCGCTGACGTTTCGAGGGCACTACAGCCAGAGCAATGGGAGGAGGAGGAGGTACACGTGCTGGGAAACTGTACATCCCATCATAATAATGCCGTTGAAAGCCATAGTCCAAGTCAAAAGAGGAGCCGTACATCTCTGCTGCTGATCGTTTCACACCTGCGTTTCCTCGGTTCACTTTTGGCTCTGCAGCCAGGTTAATATCTACAACCTGGTCAGCAATCATTCTGCCATCCTCTCCTGCTACAGCAGCCCGGGCATTTTTCTCCTTATCATATTGAACGAAGGCAAAGCCCTTATGAACAGAGCAGCCCGCAATTTTGCCATACTTGGAAAAGATCGCCTCCACATCCGATTTCTTGACAACAAGAGTGTTGAGATTCCCAATGAACACACGGGAGTTCATGGAGTGAGGATCCATCTTGTTGGTAACGTTGCTGGCCATTGTGTTGGATGATAAGGTTTCTCCAAAAGCCAAAAACAGGAGGCGGGAGGGAAAAGAGATTAGATTCTAAGTCTCCTACTGCCGGGTTCTACGTGGAGAAGCTGACTGCAGCTCGAGGCCAGAAATGCAGCCAAAACAGCTCAGTCTTCCTCTCTTCACAAAATGGCTCCCAACAAGAATTCTGAAATGACGTAAAGAAAAGCACAATCAACATTTTTGAAATAAAGACAAAACTGCATTTAGAAAAAAAAAGATCAAAGCTTGAAACCGTTCTTATGAAAAAAAGAAAAAAAGACAGGATATAGTTCTGTGCCGTCGTAGGCTGCACTGTCATCATTCTACATCGGCTAACTGTAGGTCAGATGGGAGTGTCCTTACAGAAATTGGTGACTTACCAGATCTGGACTCAGTTTGCAGGGTGTTCAGACCTCAGGAAGAACCAAGCAGGAACTCCAGGCTTGAAGACTTTGGGTCTCTCCTGTGGGTCTTTAGAAGCTTTTATTGACCTTTCTAATCACAACTCCCACCCACGCCCTTCCACGTATGCACTGCTAGCTTCCAATCAAAAAGCAATATCTGATTGCATTTCTGAAGTTCCACCCAGCTAATCCTGATTGGGTTTTTGGCTTTCCGCAGATTAATGGATTGAACCAAATATCCATTCATATCACATACCCAAATTCATTTCATGAATCAAGAAATTGACAGCATTAGGGATAGAGTGGAAGTCAAGAATTCATTCATTTAAGGCCAGCTGAGTTGGCTCATGCCTGTAATCCCAGCACTTTGGGAGGCCAAGACAGGCGGATCACCTGAGGTCAGGAGTTCAAGACCAGCTTGGCCAATATGGTGAAACCCTGTCTCTACAAAAATACAAAATTAGCCTGGCATGATGCCGGCTGCCTGTAATCCAGATACTTGGGAGGCTGAGGTGGGAGAATTGCTTGAACCCAGGAGGCTGAGGTTGCAGTGAGCCGAGATTGCACACAGCCCTCCAGACTGGGTGACAGAGGGAGACTCTGTCAACAACAACAACAACAACAGCAACAACAAAAAAGAATGCCTTCATTCACGAACTCCACAAGCACTGATGGAATTTTACTGATATGTCACCTTCATAGCCCTGAGTGTGAGGCAGGGAAGGGGTTGCTCTGTTCCGGACATTAGACAGAAAAATAAAACCTGAGAGTGGTGTTGTTGGGAGATCTTTGGCCACATCAATATTTTAAAAATGCTTTATAGTTAAAATAGCTTTATAAAAACAGAGAAGTCATCCCTACAAAATAAGAATAAAAAGCTCCATGTATGGAATGGTCTTGTGGGTTTTATATCACCTAAGGTAGCAGGTTATACGCTCATTCTGGTGGAAGAGAGGTGCTACTGAGGGTGTCAGTGGTCTCAGGGCTTAGGGTAAGGCTTCTCTGAAAGAAATTGAAACCATACATATAAACTTTATGAATTTAATCAGTGAAGAAGGGAGGGGGAGAAACAAAAATAAAGCAAGCTTGCAGCTCATTCAGCATTCATCATGAGGTCAGCTTGAACTGCTTCCTCATGGTTGCTGGCAGCCTACTGTCCCAAAATCATGTAGACCTTAAATTACAGTTCCCCTTAACTGTCCTGCAGACAACAATTTAAGCATTGTGAAGCATTAACTTTTTCATTTGACATATTCTTTCAGGTTCTGCATGTCAGTGAAACTACTGATGCCAGGTGATCTGAAGGGCCCTGCAAGGCACCAACTCACCAAAGAATGCAGTTTCAACATCCTGATGACTTCATACCTCTTACTGCTACACCAACTTTCCAGCCGCTTGCTATCTGGGATCCACTGGAAACCCTCAGTACTCCTTGGGGAGATGAATTTGAGGATCTCCTCCCAGCTTATCATTCAGCCACCCTGTGATCATTAAACTCTGCTGCAAAGCCTGCTGTCTCAGAATATTGGTCAGCTACTGTGCAGCAGGCATAGGAACCTGATGGTCCTGTAATAAAATCATGCCAAAATTACAAATCTTATCATGAATGTAGCATCCTCAATTGCTACCCAACTGTGATGAAAGCAGGTTGTAGTATTAGCTATGATCCTTCCCTTTCATCTAAATGACTCCATAGCCAGCAATTGCTTTGGTTAGTGCGAGTGGCTACATTTTGAACAGAAGATCTTAGAAAGTGTTTGGTTTGAGTGGTGGAACTACCTAGCAACATAGAATATAGGTTTGATAATTTTGTGTTAATACAAAACCAAGTCTCAGTCAATGGAAGAAGATCAAATGGAGTCTTGTTCCATTGTCTTGGAAAAGCTGTCTACCAGGTGATGATGTCTGCTTCTAGGGAAGGCTTTTCCTCGGATATCTTTAAGTTTAAGTCATCTGGTATGGTCCCATCCATTGCTGCTCATGCGCAGATTTCCCTTGGCGTCATTTCTAAAGGATGCAATCTCCAAACGCTAGGGCATGAAGGTCTAAGCATCACTGAAAGCCTCCTTCACCTACTGGAAATAGTCTTTCAAATACTGCGTCAAGGTCTTGCAGTACTGAGTCACATTGTTACTGAATGATGGGCTCACTGTCCTAAGTGCATAGAAGCCAATACTATGACACTATCTTTTGAGAAAAGAAAAAAGATTCATCTGGGTGTAGTGGCTCACATCTATAATCCCAGCCCTTTAGGAGGCTGAGGCAGGCAGATCACGAGGTCAGGGGTTCGAGACCAACCTGGCCAACATGGTGAAATCCTGTTTCTGCTAAAAGTACAAAAATTACCTGGGTGTGATGGTGTGCGCCTGTAATTCCAGCTACTCAGGAGGCTGAGGCAGGAGGATCTCTTGAACCTGGGAGGTGGATTTTGCAGTGAGCTGACATAGCACCACTGTACTCCAGCCTGAGCAACAGAGACTCAGTCTCAAAAAAATATTAATAATAATAATCCAGTTTTCTTTGTTAGTTTAGCTAATTTTAGTTTCAAGATACCATTTGTCCTTGAATACCTTTGCAGAATACCAAGGATAATGAAATTAATGGTAGTGCCATTGAATCTGTAAAATTTTACCTGTGTGATCACTTGCCTAGTACACTGAGGTTTGCTACCATTGGAGATTTCTCCAGAGATGCCCCAGAAAGGAAACACATTTTATAATCGTTTATTTGCTATGACTGTGGCATCAGCCTTTCTAAAATGGTAAGCTACAACCCATCCTGAAAACAGACAGACAATCACAAGAATTGTAGCCTTTTTACCTGGCTCACTGTTATGATTGGTCCATGACATTCCTCTTTCTTACAGCTAGATGTGTGTATGTCCATCTATTCATATTGATATCTATATCTATTTCCTTTTATTACCATGATTCATTTCCACTCCCCTTTCCATAGATAGCCACTCTACTCTTTGACCAACGTTGAATTTGGATGTGACCTTATAGGATATAAGTATATGGAAAGTATATAGAATATATACTGGCATTTCATATGTGTATTTATTTTAATCCACATGTATGCTATAGTGTATGGTGCTACAGAAGACGGCCTGACAATTAATTGTCCAGTCCTGGACACTGGAGAGTGAATGAACATGCTGCTATAGTTAATTTTCTTTCTTTTCTTTTTTTTTTTTGGAGATGGAGTCTCACTCTGTTGCCATGCTGCTGGAGTGTAATGACATGATCTCGATTCACTGCAACCTCCACCTCCTGTGTTTGAGTGATTCTCTTGCCTCAGCCTCCACTCTACCTGGGATTACAGGCGCCCGCCACCATGCCTGGCTATTTTTTGTATTTTTTTTAGGATGGGGTTTCACCATATTGGCCAGGCTGGTCTCGAACTCTTGACCTCAGGTGATCCACCCACCTCAGCCTCCCAAAGTGCTGGTACTACGGGCATGAGCCATCTTGTCCGTCCTTGTTGTAATTCAGATTTTCAGAACAACAGGGTGAATGAAGGCTTATAATCAACTTAACTATAGACCTTGGTCTCTTACCAAATTTTTAACTAATATATCTTTCAAATATAATAAGAATAAAAGTATTGCTTGCCCTATGTCAAATCCAGCTTGAAGTACTTAAATAGATTAACTCATAGCACTCTGTGAAGTCAATCTTGTGATTATTCCTTTTCATGGGTGAGTTAGCTGGGGCCCAGAGGTTAAGTAAGTTGGATAAGATCACACAGCCATTGGCCACCAAGCCAGATTTGAACCTAAATTAATCAATCTGGATCTGGAATCTTTACTACTGACCAAAATACCTACGTGCCTCTAAATCCTAAGTTGCTGAGCGTCTTACCTTATTTCATATCTCAGTAGGAAGGGAGCTAATGTTTATCCATTACATCTGATGTTTAATGCAAATTTTTAATATATAACATTTCATTTTCCAAAATATGTTATTATACATTTACTTTGATTTTTCTGCAATTCTTTTCTGCATTTTGTAGGAGCCTTGCTTTTTCCTCCTTTAGTTTGTTAGTGTGGTGAATTACGCATAGATTTTTCTGAGATTGTCTGGCATTCCTGGAATGGCCATTATATATTACTTTCTTTTCCTTTTTTTTTTTTTCTTTTTAAGATGCAGTTTCACTCTTGCTGCCCAGGCTGGAGTGCAATGGCGTGATCTCGGCTCACTGCAACATCTGCCTCCTGGGTTCAAGGGATTCTCCTGCCTCAGCCTCCTGAGTAGCTTGGATTACAGGCACCCACCACCACACCTGGCTAATTTTGTATTTTTAGTAGAGATGGGTTTTCTCCATTTTGGTCAGGCTGGTCTCAAACTCCCGACTTCAGGTGATCCACCCACCTTGGCCTCCCAAAGTGCTGGGATTACAGGTGGTATTCACCACACCTGGCCTATATATTACTTTCTAATGCACTGTTGCACTTAGTTTGCTGATATTTTATTAAGAACTTTTGCTGTCTTGCTCCAGATCACAGAAAAAAAAGGCTTTCAATTTCTCCATTCAGTATGATGTTGGCTGTGGGTGTGTGAAAAATACTCTTTATTATTCTGAGGTTTTTGTAGAGAGTTTTATCGTAAAGAGATGTTGGCCAGTTGCAGTGGCTCACCGGTGAAACAGTGAAACACCTTCTCTACTAAACATACAAAAAAATTAGCTAGGTATGGTGATGTGTGCCTGTAACCCCAGCTACTCAGGAGGCTGAGGCAGGAGAATCACTTGGACCTGGGAGGTGGAGGTTGCAGTGAGCTGAGATTGCACCACTGCACTCCAGCCTAGGTGAAAGAGTGAGGCTCTGTCTCACACACACACACACACACACACACACACACACAAAATCCTTTCAGGACAAAACCTTGTTCACTCGTGGTCTATGTTTAATGTGCTTCCACTAGAAGTGAGAAATTCTCATAGTTTACACAATATTTTAAAATTATGAATCACTCCAAAGGCATATCTACTATTTGTAAAAGTACTAACTACTTTGTCTTTGACTATATGACAAGCTCTAGTAGGGGTGTATCTTACTGTAAATTGTTCTGATATAAACTCTAAAATAAACGCAACAGAATTAACCAACTTTTAAAACAGGAAAGATAGGCTGGGAGCAGTGGCTCATGTCTGTAATCCAGCACTCTGGGAGGCCAAATCAGGCAGATCACGAAGTCAGAAGATGGAGACCATCTTGGCTAACATAGTGAAACCCCATCTCTACTAAAAAATATAAAAATTAGCCAGGCATGGTGGCACAGGCCTGTAATCCCAGCTACTTAGAAGACTGAGACAAGAGAATCATTTCAACTACGGAGTCGGAGGTTACAGTGAGCTGAGATCTCACCACTGCACTCCAACCGGGGCAGCAGAGTGAGACTCCATCTCAAAAAAAAAAAGAAGGCCAGTCGCTGTTGTGGCTCATGCCTATAATCCCAGCCCTTCGGGAGGCCAAGGCAGACAGATCACAAGGTCAAAAGATTGAGACCATCCTAGCCAACATGGTGAAACCCCATCACTACTAAAAATACAAAAATTAGCTGGGCATGGTGGCGCCCACCCGTAGTCCTAGCTACTCAAGAGGCTGAGACAGGAGAATCGCTTGGACCCAGGAGGAGGAGTTTGCAGTGAGCCAACATCATGCCACTGCACTCCAACCTGGTGACAGAGAGAGACTCCATCTCAAAACAAACAAACAAACAAACAAAAACAAAACAACAACAAAAAACCCCAAAAAAGCTGGAAAACTAAATTCTGAAAGAATTTCCATCTCTATGAGTTCATCTTCAGAAGTGATAGTATTTCCTGCTTGGCATTTTTCTTCTACATTTTTGGCATAAAATCTATCAACAAAAAGTATAAACCCAGGTTTGTGTAATAGAATATTTTAAACATCAATAGGAGGAGTCAGTAGTTCTGATGCCACACACACATGTATGGTCTTCTCCATCATCAGAAAACAGCAAAAAAGTGATAGAGGTATGCAGAGTGTAGCATTTGAAATAGAGATTTGAAGGTGACAAGAAAAGGATTTTGTAGGACATTAGTCTACAAGTTGAAGAATGTTGGTTCACATCAAAATATTTTTATTTATATATTTATTCATTTTGAAACAGTCTCACTCTGTCACCAGGCTGGAGTGCAATGGCATGATCTCAGCTCACTGCAACCTCTGCCTCCCCAGTTCAAGCTATTCTCCTGCCTTAGCCTCCTGAATAGCTGGGACTACAGGTTCATGTCACTATGCCCGGCTAATTTTTTGTATTTTTAGTAAAGACGTGGTTTCACCGTGTTAGCTAGGATGACCTCGATCTCCTGACCTCATGATCTAGCCACCTCGGCCTCCCACAGTGCTGGGATTACAGGCATGAGCCACCATGCCTGTCTGGTTCACATCAAAATTTAACAGGTATTCAATTGCACATGAAACTTGTAGGTGAAGTTTATTTCTTTTTTCTTTAAAGCATTTATTTATTTATTTATTTATTTATAATGTATTTATTTATTCATTTTTTTTTTTTTGAGATGGAGTTTCACTCTTGTTTTCCAGGCTGGAGTGCAATGGCATGATCTTGGCTCACTGCAAACTCCACCTCCCTGTTCAAGTGATTCTCCTGCCTCAGTCTCCTAGTTAGCTGGAATTACAGGCGCAGGTCACCATGTACAGCTAATTTTTGTATTTTTAGTAGAGAGAGAGTTTCACCATGTTGCCCAGGCTGGTCTGGAACTCCTGACCACTGGTGATCCACCCACCTCGGCCTCTGAAAGTGATGGGATTACAGGCGTGAACCACCGTGCCCGGCCTAAACTCATCACTTTTAATACTTTCTACATCACATGAGGAAGAAGAGCAGAAACACTTGAGTACTTCATGAAGGTCAAGGTTGGTATGAGTTTGGGTTCCAATATGATCAATTTCTGCTTCTAGGGAACCAAGCAGTTCAGGTTAAGGAAGGTCAGGAAACTCTAGGGTTTTCTCTCCCTCCAAAGAAAGCTTTACGCATCACCTTAACTTAGAAAGCAAATCTCACCCCATGTTATCACTTAGTAAAATGGTATACTTTCCTAAAAATGGTCCAAATGTCATTTGGACTACTTCAAATGCCAGAATTTTCTGAACTTCATGTGAAACCCCTCCTCGGAAATATTTTCCTTACTCCAAGGGATTTGCTGATATATTGGGTTGGGGTGTAAACTGGATATGGCAGCCCTAGTTTCCACCAACTCTGTACCTAAGTCTGCATTGATCTGCATCCCAGCTTCTCCATTTTTATTTAAGAGTATTATAGAAAGTAATTTACTAGAGAGTTATTTGAAGTTCCATCAATATGGAGCCATGGTTAGATGTCATCTATAAGGAAGAGAAGATAATCATACTTTAGATATTTCAAAATTAAAAGAACAAATTTTTGAGGCATCAAAAGCCCATTTAAATTTGGTGCCAGAAACTGAGGCAATCGTGAAAGTTGCTGATGGCCTCACAAATCTTAACCCTGTCACTTGGGTTAAAACCATCAGAAGTTCAACTATTGTAATTTCATATTAATCCTGGTATATCTGTTTTGTCTGTTGTTAGTCTACAGGTGTATCCAGCAGCTCCAAAGAGAGAGCGACCAGTGAGAACGGGCCATGATGATGATGGCGGATTTCTCATAAAGAAAAGGGGGATATGTAGGGAAAAGAAAGAGAGATCAGACGGTTGCTGTGTCTATGTAGAAAAGGAAGACATAAGAAATTTCATTTTTATCTGTACCCTGAACAACTCCTTTGCCCTGAGATACTGTTAATTTGTAACTTTAGCCCCAACCTTGAGCTCACAGAAACATGTGTTGTATGGAATCGAGGTTTAAGGGATCTAGGGCTGTGCAGGATGTGCCTTGTTTACAAAATATTTACAGGCAGTGTGCTTGATAAAAGTCATCGCCATTCTTCATTCTCAAGTAACCAGGGGCACAATGCACTGTGGAAAGCTGCAGGGATCTCTGCCCTGGAAAGCCAGGTATTGTCCAAGGTTTCTCCCCATGTGATAGTCTGAAATATGACCTCACGGGATGGGAAAGACCTGACCGTCCCCAAGCCCGACACCCGTGAAGGGTCTGTGCTGAGGAGGATTAGTAAAACAGGAAGGCCTCTTGCAGCTGAGATAAGAGGAAGGCGTCTGTCTCCTGCCTGCCCCTGGGAATGCAATGTCTTGGTATAAAACCGGATTGTACATTTGTTCCATTCTGAGATAGGAGAAAAACCGCCTTGTGGCAGGAGGTGGGACATGTTGGGAGCAATGCTGCTTTGTTACTCTTTACTCCATTGAGATGTTTGGGTGGAGAAAAGCATAAATCTGGCCTATGTGCACATCCAGGCATAGAACCTTCCCTTGAACTTATTTGTGACAGAGATTCCTTTGCTCACATGTTTTCTTGCTGACCTTCTCCCCACTATCACCCTGTTCTCCTGCCACATTCCCCTTGATGAGATAGTGAAAACAGTAATCAATAAAAGCTGAGAGAACTCAGAGACCAGTGCCAGTGCAGGTCCTCTGTATGCTGAGTGCCGGTCCCCTGGGCCCAATTTCTTTCTCTATACTTTGTCTCTCTGTCTTATTTCTTTCCTCAGTCTCTCATCCCACCTGATGAGAAGTAACCACAGGTGTGGAGAGGCCGGCCCCACTTCAAGTGTATAGAATTCTGGTGTGACAGGTCCCATCAGGTTACTTAAGGGTGCATGTCCCCTGCCTGAACCCTGAAGGCCAGGTAGGAAGCCAAGTCTCTTGTGCCCAGCCAAGAAGCAGGTGTCCCCGAGAACCCAAACATCCCAGACAGTATCTGAGAACCTACCAAGCAGAAGAGGCTGATTGCTCAAAATCAGTGGACAAAGAGCCAGAAAATTCACTTAAAAGCAGTTTAGAGACAGGAGGTGGCACAGATCTTTGGGGCTGTGCTGCTGCTGCCCTGGAGTGCCCTGCATGTGAATCCTAATCAACTCATTATTTGCCAAGTTGGGCTCATCTGAGTCATCCTTTGATCTCTTGGCTCCTTTCCGGTTTGGCGGGGAAAATGATACGGCCCTGGTTTTTCTCAGAGCAAGCGTGTTTTGGAATCGCACATCCTTAGAGGGCAGATAATAGTCAAGTGCCTGTGGGTGATGAGTGACTTTCCCTATGGTGAGAAACCCTACACAAAGGGCATCTGAGTGAGGACCCTGCTGGGGACTCAGGTGAGAAATCCTACACGAAGGACATCCGAGTGAGGACCCTGCTCAGGACTCAGATGAGAAACCCTACAAAAAGGGCATCCAAGTGAGGACCCTGCTGGGGACTCAGGTGAGAAACCCTACACAAAGGACATCCGAGTGAGGACCCTGCTGAGGACTCAGGTGAGAAACCCTACACAAACGGCATCCAAGTGAGGACCCTGCTGGGGACTCAGGTGAGAAACCCTACACAAAGGACATCCGAGTGAGGACCCTGCTGAGGACTCAGGTGAGAAACCCTACACAAACGGCATCCAGGTGAGGACCCTGCTGAGGACTCAGGTAAGAAACCCTACACAAAGAGTATCTGAGTGAGGACCATGCTGAGAACTCAGGGCCTGGTGTTGTTGGGCAGGGACCTTGGGCGAGAGCCTCAGTTTTCCTGAAAAATGAGGATGATGATGTCCACCACCTGTGTGACCCTGGTAGAATCGAATGAGATGGGGCAACTTAAGGGCTTGGCATAGGGCCTGGCATACAGGAAGAGTGAAATTAATGCATTTTTTCTACTTTTTCCCTCCCAGCAGAAGCCTCCATGATTATTCATCCCTCGTTCTGAAAACTAAAAATAAAATCCTAAGCTCCCCCTATGAACTGAACAGATTCCCTCTCGGCCAAGTGTACCCAGAGAAATCTTTAAAACTGAGTTCCTGGCTATGGCGGGATGGGAGGTTAGACACATCTCATTTTACTTCCTTCCTTTCATGGTTGAGACACAAAAACTGACCAGCATTCATGTTAAAATAGAGATTATAAGGCTGACTGAATTGACTATTTAGGGTAATAAGATACCAAGTTATATACAGGACCTAAGGTCTTACCAGGCAAGGGTTACGTCAAGGGCCCCTACCCTTAAAAAATGAACTATATACTTTTTTTTTTTTTTGAGGCAGCGTCTCGCTTTGTAGTCCAGGCTGAAGTGCAGTGGCATGATCTTGGCTCACTGCAACCTCTGCCTCCCAGGCTCAAGCAATTCTCCTGCCTCAGCCTCCCGAGTAGCTGGGATTACAGGTGCATGCCACCACACCCAGCTAATTTTTTGTATTTTTAGTACAGACAGGGTTTCACCATGTTGGCCAGGCTGGTCTTGACCTGCTGACCTTGTTATCCACCCACCTCAGCCTCCCAAAGTGCTGGGATTACAGGCAAGAGCCACCGTGCCCAGCTGAATGAACTATATTCTAACTGCCACAGGGTTTTTCTCTCTCTAGCAGCTGAACAAGCACAGGCCCTAAGATAAGCAATATTGAAATGACTGCAGCTCATCCATCCCAGATTCTGACTAACTGACCCCCTGTTCCACAAGCCATGACTCCAGCTTTGATTGGACAAGAGATTGATTCCAATAACTTTCTGCTGATGAGAGGCCTCTGAGCATTGACTGCATCTGGCCACTTGAAAGAGACTTAGCACGTGAGCGTCTTCATGTCCCTGATGCACCATTTGATATGGGGGGTCTAGCTGCAATGCATTGAAACATGAAGTCTCGGCGCAGCACGGTGGCTCACGCCTGTAATCCCAGCACTTTGGAACACTCTGGGAGACCGAGGCAGCAGATCACCTGAGGTCAGGCGTTCCAGACCAGCCTGGCCAACATAGTGAAACCCTATCGCTACTAAAAATAGAAAAAGTGGGCCAGGTGCGGTGGCTCATGCCTGTAATCCCAGCACTTTGGGAGGCCGAGGCGGGCGGATCACAAGGTCAGGAGATCGAGACAATCCTGATTAACACAGAGAAACCCCGTCTCTACTAAAAATACAAAAATTAGCTGGGCATGGTGGCGTGTGCCTGTAGTCCCAGCTGCTGGGGAGGCTGAGGAAGGAGAATGGCGTGAACTCGGGAAGTGGAGCTTGCAGTGAGCGGAGATTGCACCACTGCACTCCAGCCTGGGCGACAGAGCGAGACTCCATCTCAAAAAAAAAAAAAAAAAAAGTAGCCAGGTGTGGTGGCATGTACCTGTAGTCTCAGCTACTTGGCTGACACAGGAGAATCGCTTGAACCTGGGAGGTGGAGGATGCAGTGAGCTGATACGGTGCCATTGCAGTCCAGCCTGGGTGACGGAGCAAGACTCTGTCTCAAAAAGAAAAAGAAATGTGAAGTCTCCACCCCAAAGTGAACATGGGACATAAGCCACATGTATGTTTATTCAGTATGCATGTGTTAGGCCCCCTTCAAGAATACTCATAGCCCATTTCATGACCTGTTGAGTGTGTATACTTGGCCAACCCACTCAGCATAAATTCCTGCCTCATCACTTCCTCCCTGGAAATACCAGTGAAGGATCTTTTCTGAAAGCTGCACTTTCGAGCCTGAGGCATGGCGAGCCTACAGGCCATAAGCTACAGAAATATATCTTTTTTTTCCTTTTTAAGTAGAGACAGGATTTTGCTTTGTTGCCCAGGCTAGAACTGCTTGGTTCAAGCAATCCACCCACATCGGCCTCCCAAAGTGCTGGAATTACAGGCGTGAGCCACCTTGCTTGGCCTATAGAATTACAGCTTTTTTTTTTTTTTTGAGAGGGAGTCTCACTCTTTGCCCAGGCTGCAGTGCAGCAGCATGATCTCAGCTCACTGCAATCTCCGCCTCCCGGGTTCAAGCGATTCTCCTTGACTCAGCCTCCTGAGTAGCTGGGATTACAGGCACGTGCCACCATGCCTAGCTAATTTTTGTATTTTTAGTAGAGACGGGGTTTCACCATGTTGGCCAGGTTGGTCTCCATCTTTTGACCTCGTGATCCACCCGCCTCGGCCTCCCAAATTGCTGGGATTACAGGCGTGAGCCACCACACCCTGCCTAGAAATATATGTTATAATAAAATAGAGCCATGTGTGGTGGCTCATGCCTGTAATCCCAATACTTTGTAAGGCTAAGATTGGAGCCCTGCCTTAGCCTGGCCGTTCTGGACCAGCCCGGGTAATATAGACACTCCAGTAACGTGAGACTCTAGCACATGTTGAGTGGGAGTGGTCACATGTGGATGCTCATCGCAGCACTATTCACAACAGCAAAGACGTGGAATCCACTGGAATGCCCATCAGTGGTGGACTGGATTAACAAAATATGGTACAGATACACCATGGAAACCTGCACAGCCTGAAACAAGAACAAGATAATGCCCTTTCATTAAGTCCTCATCCTCCTTTTGCTGCAACACGGATGGAGCTAGAAGCCGTTATGCTAAGCAAACTAAAGCAGGCACAGAAAACCAAACACCACATGTTCTCACTTATAAATGGGAGCCAAATATTAAGTATACGTGACATAATAATGGGAACAATAGACGCCCGGGACTGCTGGAGAGTGGAGGGTGGAAGGGGAGTGGGTATCAAAAAACTACCAAAACCGGCTGGACATGGTGGCTCACACCTCTAATCCCAGCACTGAGGCAGGTGCATCATTTGAGGTCAGGAGTTCTCCATGTCCAACATGGTGAAACCCTGTCTCTACTAAAAATGCAAAAACTTAGCCTGGCGTGGTAATGCAAGTCTGTAGTCTCAGCTACTTGGGAGGCCGAGGCAGGAGAATTGCTTGACTCTGTGAGGCAGAGGTTGCAGTGAGCTGAGAGCATGCCACTACACTCCAGCCTTGGTGACAGAGTGAGACGCCACCTCAAAAAACAAACAAACAAAAACTACCAAAATTATTATCTGATAGTTTGTCTATTATCTATTGAACAAACCTGCATCTGTATTTCTGGAACTAAAATACAAGTTTGAAAACCTGCGATTTTCAGTGATTGGTTAGAGAGCTGACAAATAGCCATCACATTAGAGTCACCCACTAGATTTCTGCTTTGTCATTTTGGGGAGGTCACGGTTTCCTATTTGCTCTAGTTTGTTGTAGATATAGATCTGTATTTTTGCACTGAAGGAAGAATGATTTACTCCAGTTTTCTCTGTCTGGCTTGCTTTGGTTTGGACTGAATACATTCCCTTAGTGAATCTTCACCACTAGGTTGCTGCTTCCTTCTTGGCTCCAGGTGGTGGCTTAAGCCCAGGTTTACCTAAGTTTTAGTAAACCGCGAGAGTGCTGCCAGTCCCAAATGGGGAAAGTCCCAAAGGGATTCTCATGGCAGTGTAGGAGCGCTAGCTAGGTCAAGCCCAGGTTTTCCTGCTTTTTGATAAGGAGAGAAGGGAGGTGTGATAGGAAGATCTCTCATTGAAATGAGTTAGTTTCCAAAAGGATGTATATTTCCATTAATATGGGCTGGAAATATTTAGAATGTATTATCCACCTAAATGATTTTAGCATTATTCTAAAAGAGAAATTGGTTATCTTTACTGGACACAATCACTTTAATTCAGTAAACCCCACTAGTCACCATGAGGACAGGTCAGTGCCCTGGTTTTCCTGTTTTTTGATAAGGAGAGAAGGGAGGTGTTACAGGAAGATGTCTCATTGAAATGAGTTAATTTCCAAAAGGATGCATATTGTTGTGGGCTAGAAATATTTAGAAAGTGTTATCTACCTAAATGATTTTAGCATTTTTCTAAGACAAATTGGACATCTTTACTACACACAATTATGTTAATTCAGTAAAACCCACTAGCCACCATGAGGACAGGCAAGGGTTGGTGATGCCATGAGGCTCCCACTAGTACACACTATGGCCATTCCCTCCCAAGGCAGGGGGCCGCACCTTGTGCAGTGAAGCCCTTTCCTGACACGGCCAATGATGAGGAACAGATTCTCCCAGATCTGCCCATTAGGAGTGAGCAGGGTCTCAGTATCTGGGGAGCAGTGAGGGCCCCTGACAAGAAGAGGGTTGACTCAATGGTTCATCATCACTGCCCACATAGAATGTTCCAGGTCCCCGGCATGCATCTTTTGTGGATGAACCCAGTAAATAACCACAGGAGAAAGTAAGGAAGAGATGACTGGAGAGGTAAAGAATGGGCATAAATTAATCAAAGTTTAGGCTGGGCACGGTGGTTCACGCCTGTAATCCTAGCACTTTGGGAGGCTTCCTTGAGGTCACTTGAGGTTAGGAGTTTGAGACCAGTCAGGCCAACATCGTGAAACCCCGTCTCTACTAAAAACACAAATTCCCTTGAACCTGGGAGTTGGAGGTTGCAGTGAGCCAAGATCACACCACTGTACTCCAGCCTAGGTGACCAAGCAAGACTCCGTCAAATAAACAAAACAAACAAACAAACAAACAAAACAGGTCAGGCTCAGTGGCTCATGCCTGTAATCCTAGCACTTTGTGAGGCCAAGGTGGGCAGATTACCTGAGGTCAGGAGTTCGAGACCAGCCTGATCAACATGGGGAAATGCCGTTTCTAATAAAAATACAAAATTAGCCGGGCATGGTGGTGCATGCCTGTGATCCCAGCTACTTGGGAGGCTGAGGCAGGAAAATCGCTTGAACCCAGGAGGCAGAGGGTGTGGTAAGCCAAGATCGCGCCATTTCACTCCAGCCTGGGCAACAAGAGCGAATCTCCGTCTAAAACAAAAAAAAAAAAAAAGAAAAGAAAAAAAACCCACAACAACAAAATGAAGTTTATTTTGATTCCTTTATTTCCTGCAGATGAACCTAAATCACAGATGAACTACTACCTCTTTTTTTAATTCATCAGGAACTAAAGCTTTCTGATGTATAAATTGCTGAAACAGGCTAATCAATCATGAAGGACAGCAGAGAGTTTCCATTTAGGTTCCCTCTACTTCCGACGTTTCTTTGTATCCATCCTTGCTGAGTTAACTCCCTCACTCTAGAACTTCAGCTTTCTATTTCTGACTGTCTAGGACACAGATCCCTGAGTCTCATTGACTCCATTCAACTTTTTCCCCCAGTGCTGCCCCCTGCTGGGATTTTTTGTTTTTTGTTTTCCACTCACAGAAAGCACATGCCTGAAACAGAGGTTTCTCTGCTCCCTTTATAATGCACCTATAGACCCGGCACAGCTGCTTATGCCTGTAATCCCAGAATCTTGGGAGACCAAGCAGGGGGCTCCCTTAAGCGTAAGAGTTTGAGACCAGCCTGGACAACATAGGGAAACCCTGTCTCAAATTTTTAAATAAAAACTGTAAAATTGTAAAATAAGGAAAAAGAAAAATAAAAGACATCTATGTCCCAGATTTTAGTTTCCAAGTGCCTGGAGAAAAAGCTTTTTATACCTCCACCCCACTAGGCAGGCCTTCCCCACAAGCAAAAATTGAACTCCAGTTGCTCAATGGGCGACGTGCCACAGCAAGGGCAGGAGACGGGACCAAAGAAGATCCTTTTGGGCTCCCTTACTTCCCTCAGTATACGCATCAGCTCAGCCTGAAGTGGGGTGAGGAGCTCCAAAATGACACGACCCCTGTTGTCAAGACTCTCCCGAGGGGCAGGATATGTTTCCAGGCTCAAATTGCTCAGCCTGCCTGTATGGCGCAGCAGGTCCTTCAGAGCATCCATGGACGTGTCATTGCCGTGAAAGCAGAAAGTGGTGAGGTTGGAGCAGCGGCTCAGGGCAGGCAGGATGACCCTGAGTTTGGAGTACCCAATCCCACAGTCCACTAAGAAGAGGGTCTGAAGAGTGGCAGCAACTTTCTCTAGCAGAGCTCGGAGGGGCTCAAGACGGATGAAGCGCAGTGCACCATGACTCAGATTCAGCTGCTTCAGTTGACTGAGACTTGGGTACCAGGGCAGCCATTTCAAGTCCTCTTCTTCTAGGAAGCCATAAGTTAATGCCAATGTCTCCAACGGGCTCCTGAGGCACCTGGGGAGAGCAAGAAGTTAGTACTGGGCAATGGCACCAGTTAGAGGACGGTGGTAGAAAATAACGTCAAGGGAAGAGCCTGTTTTGCCCAAACACAAGTTTGTTCTCATCATCTAATCATGGTCCTCCTGCAAGGTGCTGCCTGATGAGGACTTGGATCATTCAGAGGCAGTCCCATTTTAGGCTCAGTCTTTTCACCATCACTGGTGTGATTGGTTCAAGGCCATAAAATCTCTAAAGCCTCTTTTCTTCATCTTCCAGCAGAAAGCTTCATCTCGGGGCCACAGGAGCCCAGTGGAAGAGATGCCCGAAGAACTGACCTGAGCAAGGTCTAGGGACATCAGCTAGGGCTACCTGCTTTCAGAGGCTCCCTGACATGGCCACATCTGCAAATCACCTGTCACTTTGTACCACTCTCGTGCCTACTCCCTCACCTCCATCCCAGAAGCACGCATTTCCCATGTCAATTACCTTTCCTGGAGTTCAAAACAATCTTTTACAGACAGGGAATAAGAGAGGGGATCATTCATGTTCACTAAGCTGTGAGGACAGAGCTTCCTCTGTGAAACGCACAGGTTTGGTGCACTTTCTCTTCTTTTACACCCTCCCCTCTGTTGCCTCTTTTTGATCATATTCACTTTAAACACACTTCCTAACAAGGAATTCCTAAAAGGAATTCACCCTCACCAGAGCTGAACCCTCCACTAACCAGCTCCCTACACGATGTCCCTCTCTGTAGCTTCTACCCCAGGTCATCCCTCTGCCCTTACTGGAGCGATCCTGTGATACCCACTTCAGTATATAGAGAACCAAACAGGACAATGCATTCTAGTGTCCCCTTCCCTAGACATTTCCAGTGGCTGGCACACAGTAGATGCTGATTGGTGTTTATTGTAACAAAAAAAGGCTGTGCTATGGCCCCCAGAGAAAGCTCACCATCCTTCCTCACCTGATCAGCTGGTCCAGGTAGCCTCTGAAGAAGTCGACCCTTCTTATATAAAGCATCTGGAGGTACTCCAGCCTGAGGAACACAGAGCTGAATTCAGCAACTAACCGTTCTTGGCTGTCAGAGCTTAGCAGGTAACGACAGCCATCGGAGATGAAGAGTTTGCGAAGATTCCTCATCTGGCTCAGGTAACGGCTAAACTCTACTATCATACACGGCCAGCACACGTTCCAAATTTCCAACACTTGGATACTGTCTGGGTATACTGTTTCCAATATGTTTCTGAAATTTAGAATGCTCATTGAATAATTCACCACCTTAGTACAGCACAGGTGTACTGAACCTCTTCTGTGCTGGACCCACCCAGAGAAGAAGCTCAGATCTTCATCCATGAATTTTTCCTTGAGGCAAACATCCATGAACACCTTCAAGGGCTGCTTCTCTCCTGTCCTTGGACAGTCCTCCACTGTCTGCCTCTTACTCATGGCCTCTGGGGAGCAGGGCAGGGGCCTGGCTCCAGACCATATGGTCCAAAAATTCTCATCAACATCCCGCAATTCCAGCACTTGAAGTTTCCACCTCCTGTAAGTAACATAGGGGAAAAGCTCAGAACGTAGACAAGGACCCACCCCTGACCTGGGCTTTCACTCCATATCAAGGACTTCAGCTGCTTTTATCCTCAGCATCCCTCCTTCTGTCTCTTCTCCATCCCTTTCCCCCTTGGATTCTGCCTGGTACCCACTTCTAGTGCCTTTACCTTCCACTGGGAGCAGGCAGGTTCCTGTTTCCCCAGTGGACCCTGTATGGTGAGCAGTCCTTTCCCAGAGGAGCTGGGCAATAGCCAAGAACTTTCTCAGCTTTCTCACTGGCACCATCAGAAGCCCCTGGGCCACCCCGGGTTCCCAATTTGTCTGACCCAGCTGTTTAGTCCCTGGACACCTGGGCCCTCCCCACCTGGGTCACCTCACCTGGGGCGAACCTTTTGGGCAAGCAGGCAATCAATCCCATCCACTACATAATGTAAGATCTCCAGATCAGGCGTCTTCATCAGGGACCCCAGAGGGAGGCAGGGGAAGGGCCAGGCCTGCACCATCACCTTCAGAACCTCGCAGCGTCTGCTAGTGAAGGCCTCCACGAACAGTAGGGGGAAGAGCTCCCTGGGCAGCTCATCCAGGACGGAGATGGCCAAGGCCTGGTCCCTCAGCAGGCTCTGCCCTGCCAGCTCCAGGAGTCTGCGTGGGGCCTGTAGGCTCATCCTGATAAATCTGCAAGAAAACAAATCCAGAGAAAAGACAAACTTATCAGGCCAGTCCTCTCACACCCTGACTTCTCCTGGGCCAAAAGTCACTACTCTGGCAGGTGTGAAAGAGTCCTTAGTTTACCCCAATTCGACTCTGCAATAATTGGCCACAGAGACATAGTTCTGCCCTTCTGGTACCAAGAAGAGTGTCTCCCAACCTCCAAGGAATGGGCAAGATCACTCCTACTCCATGAATTTTCATTAATGGCTCCACCCAACTCTGTTAGCTCTGGGAAGTGTTACCAAGAATCTTCAAAGCTCAGCTCCTTTTTTGAGAAAAAATGTCTTCTCAATTTAAGGATCTAAAACAATGGTCATGTGGCTGGGCTTGGTGGCTCACAACTGTAGTCCCAGCACTTTGGAGGCCAAGGCGGGCGGCTCACTTGAGGTCAGGAGTTAGAGACCAGCCTGGCCAACAAGGTGAAACCCAGTCTTTACTAAAAATACAAAAAGTAGCCTGGCATGGTGGCAGGTGCCTGTAACTCCAGCTACTCGGGAGGCTGAGGCACAAGAATCACTTGAACCCAGGAGGCGGAGGTTGCAGTGAGCTGAGACAGTGCCACTGCACTCCAGCCTGGGCAATAGAGCGAGACTCAGTCTCAAAAAAATAAAAAATAAAAAATAAAACAATAAAACAATGGTAATGGGAGTCTCCTGTGGCCCCAAACAGCCTACAGTCTCAGTTCCCACAGTGAACTTGGCTGGGAGAGACTAAAGGGGTATTTTTAATTAGACACCATTATGTTCACTTTCAAAAGAGTAATGAGGGGCCACACATGGAGGCTCACAGCTGTAATTCCAACACTTCGGCAAGCCAAGGCAGAACAATCACTTAAGCCCTGGAGTTGCTGACCAGCCTGGGCTACATAGTGAGACCCTGTCTCTCCAAAAAAATACAAAAAATAGATGGATGTGATGGCGCACACCTGTAGTCCCAGCTGCTCTGCAGGCTGAGGTGGAAGGATGGCTTGTGTCTGGGAAGCAGAAGTTACAGTGATCTGAGACTCTGCCACTGTACCCCCAGCCCGGGCAGAACAGCAAGATTCTGTCTTAATAAAATAAATAAATAAATAAAATATTACCCACTTTGGAATGGAGTCTAGAGAAACAAATGGATCCCACATTCAGAACAAAGACTCCATTCTTGAAAATGTTGTATGAGACCAGTCATGTTGGCTCATGCCTGTAATCCCAAGACTTTAGAAGGCAAAGTGGGAGGTTTGCTTGAATCTAGGTGTCCCAGACCAGCCTAGGTAACAAACCAAGACCCCATCACTATAAAAAATAATAATAATAGGCCTGGCACGGTGGCTCACACCTGTAATCTCAGCACTTTGTGAGACTGAGGCGGGCAGATCGCCTGAGTTTGGGAGTTTAAGACCAGCCTGGCCAACATAGTGAAACCCTATCTCTATTAAAAATACGAAAATTAGCCAGGTGTGGTGGCACACACCCACAGTCCCAGCTACTTGGGAGGCTGAAGCAGGAGAATCACTTGAACCCGGGAAGCAGAAGTTGCAGTGAGCCAAGATCATGCCTCTGCACTCAAACCTGGGCAACAGAGTGAGACTCTCTCTCAAAAAAAAAAAAAAAAGAAAAAAACAAAAACAAAAAAATTAGCCGGTTATACTGGTGCATGCCTGAATTCCAGCTATTCAGAAGGCTAGAACTTCTGAGTAGGGAGGATGGCTAGAGCCCAGAAGGCAGAGGTTGCAGTGAGTCGAGATCACAACACTGCATTCCACCAAGAATGACGCAGGAAGACAATGTATCAAAGAAAAAAAAAAAAAAAGACTTCAGTCAATTGCATTATTTTTCAACTGCCTGATTCGGAACTCTGAAGCTGGGCATGGTGGCTCACACCTATAATCCCAGCACTTTGAGAGGCCTAGGTGGGCAGATCACGAGGTCAGGTGTTCGAGACCAGCCTGGCCAACATGGTGAAACCCTGTCTCTACTAAAAATACAAAAATTAGCCGGGCATGGTGGTGGGCACCTGTAATCCCAGCTACTCAGGAGGCTGAGGCAGGAGAATTGCTTGAACCTAGGAGGCGGAGGTTGCAGTGAGCCGAGACCTCCTCATTGCACTCCAGCCTGGGTGACGGAGCAAGACTCCATCTCAGAAAAAAAAAAAAAAAAAAAAAAAAAAAACATTTGAAATGACATAAACTAAACACAAATAAAATATTTGGAGTGAAGAGATAAAACTGCATTAGAGAAAAAAATCAAAGCCTACATCTGTTCATCTGAAAAACAGGCAGGAAAATTCTCTGTGCCACCTTGGCCTTCATGTCGCCATCTCTACTGGCTGACTGTGGGTCATAGGAGTGCCCTTGTGAAGGTCCCTGACTTACCAGATCTGGACTCACTTTGCAGTCTGCTCGGACCTCTTGGAGAATCAAGCAATAACTCCAGGTACCACAGCTTGGGGTCTCTTCTGTGGATGTTCACAAGCTTTCTTGGACCTTTCTGTTTTTTTGAGATGGAGTTTCGCTCTTGTTGCCCAGTTTGGAGTAAAATGGCGTGATCTCGGCTCACCGCAACCTCCACCTCCTGGATTTAAGTGATTCTCCTGTCTCAGCCTCCAAAGTAGCCGGAATTACAGGCATGCGCCACCACACCTAGCTAATTTTGTATTTTTAGCAGAGATGGTGTTTCACCATATTGGCCAGGCTGGTCTTGGGAACTCCTGACCTCATGACCCACCCTCCTCCTCAGCCTCCCAAAGCGCTGGGATTACAGGCATGAGCCACAGCTCCCAGCAACTTTCTTGGACTTTCTTAATCCCACCTCCTTTATCAACTTCCAGATTCCTATCAGAAAGTGATGCCTGATTGGATTTCCGAATTCCACCCAGTTAAGCCTGATTGAAGTTTTGGCTTTCTGCAGAATAATGGATTGAATCAGATATCCAATCATGAAACTGAAAGCACTGTAATTAGGGTGGAAGTCAAGAACTCATTTTGATGATTTTGATGTCACCAAAGAACTCCCAACCATAATATTTTCCGGTTTTGCTTTTTTGTCTAATCTCAGGAATAGGTTGAACCCTTCCCTGTCTTCCACTCAGGACTAGGAAGGTCACATATTACTACCACTCCATCTCTGCTTGTGGAGGGCATTAATGATTGAATTCTTGACTTCCACCCTCACAAACACTGATGGAATTTACCAGTATGTGAACTTCTTTGTCCTGAGTGTGAGACAGGGAACTCTCACTCTGTTCCTGACATTAAAGAGAAAAACAAAACCTAAAAAGATTAATGTTGGGGAAATCTTTGGCCCCATCAAAATTATCAAAATGGGCCAGGTGCGGTAGCTCATGCCTGTAATCCCAGCACTTTGGGAGGCCCAGGCGGGTGGATCACGAAGTCAGGAGATCGAGACCAGCCTGGCCAACATGGTGAAACCCCATCTCTACTAAAAAATATATACATATATATAAATTAGCCAGGTGTGTTGGGGCATGCCTGTAATCCCAGCTGCTTGGGAGGCTGAGGCAGGAGAATTGCTTGAACAAGGGAGGCGAACATTGCAGTGAGCCAAGACTGCACCAATTCACTCCACCCTGGGTGACAGAGTGAGATTCCATCTCAAAAAAAACAAAAACAAAAGCAAAAACCTGCAAATCACAGTTGGCGGGCTTCCAAACCAACCATCTGGGGAAGGACTTAGGATTCATGGCTTACATCCTGTCCCTGAGTAAATCATCTGATCATGAGCTTCTCAAACTCTTCAAGTACTGACAAAGCCTTCACCTTCTGACATTGAGAAGGACGCTGATTTGATTTTGATCATGAAGTTTGACTGTCTTGCACTTCAAGCATTTTGGCCTGTTCATTGTCAACCTTGGCCAATGATTGTAACCTCTGTGTTGTACCCATCATTGAAGAAGGACAACTCAGCTATGAGGAGTCCCACTGCCTTCTACACTCTCTCATGAAAGCATTCCAACTTATAATAGACTTTGGAACACACCCACTTTGTTGCTGTATGTTCCTGGGTCAATTCTCACATTCAGCTTCCAATAAACTTGTATCAAATTATTTCTCCCTCAACAGCCTTAATTTCCATTGACACCAGATTGTGTGGTTGTGGTTTAAATTGGGATAGAGGAGCAAGCATGGTGGTTAACACCAGTAATCCCAGCATTTGGAAAGCCAAAGTGGGCAGACTGTTGAGTCCAGGAGTTCAAGACCAGCCTGGGCAATGTGGCAAAACCTCATCTCTACAAAAAATACAAAAATTAGCTGGGCATGGTGGCATGCACCTGTACTCTCAGTGACTTGGGGGGCTGAGGTGGAAGAATCAATTGAGCCCAGGAGGCAGAGGTTGCAGTGAGCTGAGATCTGCCACTGCACTGCAGCCTGGGTGACAGAGTGAGAACCTGTCTTATAAATAAATGAATAAATAAATAAATAAATAAGGCTGGGCACAGTGACTCACACCTGTAATCCCAGCACTTTGGGAGGTCGAGGTGGGTGGATCACCTGAGGTCGGGAGTTCAAGACCAGCCTGACCAACATGGAGAAACCCCGTCTCTACTAAAAATACAAAATTAGCCAGGCGTGGTGGCACATGCCTGTAATCCCTGCTACTAGGGAGGCTGAGGCAGGAGAATCGCTTGAACCAGGGAGGCAGAGGTGGTGGTGAGCTGAGATCACACCAATGCACTCCAGCCTGGGCAACAAGAGTGAAACTCCATCTCAAAAAAAATAAAATAAAATAAATACATAAATAAATAAATGTAGGAAGAAAAAGTATTTTAATGAATTAGATGAAGTAGCCATTGCATGCTATCTCCATTAAAGGATAAGTAGGTTCCTCTACAAAATGCCCTGATTATTGATGCATCTAATAAACCAAACTATTGGCCGGGTGCAGTGGCTCACGCCTGCAATCCCAACACTTTGGGAGGCCAAGGTGGATGGATCACTAGGGCTCAGGAGTTTCAGACCAGCCTGGCCAACATGGCAAAACCTCGTCTCTACTAAAAATACAAAAAATTAGCCAGGTGTGGTGGAGAGCACCTGTAATCCTAGCTACTTGGAGGCTGAGGCAGGAGAACTTCTTGAACCCCGGAGGCAGAGGTTCCAGTGAGCCAAGATCATGCCATTGCTCTCCAGCCTGGGCAACAGAGTGAGACTCTGTCTCAAAAAAACAAAAACAACACAAACAAGCAAAAGAAGCTATTATTTATTTCATATAGTAGAACTGTAGAGACAATCCCTTTGCCTCTCATGTTTCCATTAAACCAATGTCTAGTTTTTTAGTTTTTTGTTTTTTGGATTTTTTATTGAGACAGAGTCTTGTTATGTTACCCTGGCTGGAGTGCAATGGCACGATCTCAGCTCACTGCAACCTCTGTCTCCCAGGTTCCAGCGATTCTCCTGCCTCAGCCTCCCAAGTAGCTGGAATAACAGGCACTCGCCATAATGCCCAGCTGATTTTTTTGTATTTTTTGTAGAGACAGGGTTTCACCACGTTGGCCAGGCTGGTCTTGAACTCCTGACCTCAGGAGATCTGCCTGCTTCGGCCTCCCAAAATGCTGGGATAACAGATGTGAGCCACTGCGCCCGGCCACCAATGTCTGGTTTTAGTAAGACGTTGATTACGTAGTAGAGGGTAACATGATCATGCTCATGTATCGTTTTGTTTTGTTTTGTTTTGTTGTTTTGTTTTGTTTTGCTTTGATTTAGACAGAGTCTCACTCTGTTGCCCAGGCTGGAGTGTAGTGTTGCCATCTCAGCTCACTGCAACCTCTACCTCCTGGGTTCAAGCGATTTTCCTGGCTCAGCCTCCCAAGTAGCTGGGATTACAGGGGCCTGCTACTACACCCAGCTAATTTTTCTTGTACTTTTAGTAGAGATGGGGTTTCACCATGTTGACCAGGCTGGTCTTGAACTCCTGATCTCAAGTGATCTGCCCTCTTCAGCCTCCCGAAGTGCTGGGATTACAGGCATGAACTACTACCTCTGACTGTTGTTTTGTTTGTTTGTTTTTGTTTTGTTTTGTTTTTTGAGATAAGGCCTTCTTCACTCTGTTGCCCAGGCATTCAGTGGCATAATCATAGCTCATAGCAGCCTTGAACTCCTGGACTCAAGTGATCCTTCTGCTGCAGCCTCCTAAGTAGTGGTCATGTTCTAATTTTATATCTATTTCCCTTACACATTGGCTTCCAATCTCCATAATGTGTGTCAAACCAAAGAGTCTGATTACAGAGGGAGTCTGGAACACTGCCTAGATCAACCCAGTTGCACTAAGGTTTTCTATGCACAGAAATAAATTTCCAGGCCCTGCTTGGTGGCTCACACCTGTTATCCCAGAACTTTTGGAGGCCGAGTCAGGCAGATTGCTTAAGCCCAGAGGCCAGGAGTTAGTGACCAGCCAGGGCAGCATGGTGAAACCCTGTCTCTACAAAAAAATTAAAAAACACAAAACCTAGCCAGGTGTGGTGGCACACGCCTGTAATCCTAGCTATTTAGGAGACTGATTTGGAGGATTGATTGAGACTGGCAGGTCAAGGCTGCAATAAGCCATGATCGTGCCACTTCACTCCAGCCTGGGTTGCAAAACAAGACCCTGTCTCGAAAAAGAAAAACAAAAACAAAGATTAAAAAAAAATGTTTACATAGCCAGCAATTGATTTGCTTAGTGAAAGCAGCTAAACTTTGAACAGTAGAACTTTGAGAATGTTCAGTTTGAGGCCAGGCACGGTGGCTTACACCTGTAATCCCAGCACTTTGGAAGGCCAAGGTGGGAGGATCACTTGAGGTAAGGAGTTCGAGGCCAGCCTGGCCAACATGGTGAAACCCCGTCTCTACTAAAAATACAAAAATTAGCCCGGCATGGTGGCTCATGCCTGTAATCCCAGCACTTTGGGAGGCCGAGGTGGGCAGATCATGAGGTCAGGAGATCGACACCATCCTGGCTAACATGGTGAAACCGCATCTCTACTAAAAATAGAAAAAAATTAGCCAGGCGTGGTGGCAGGTGCCTGTAGTCCCAGCTGCTCAGGAGGCTGAGGCGGGAGAATGGCATGAACCCAGGAGGCAGAGCTTGCAGTGAGCCAAGATCATGCCACTGCACTGCAGCCTGGGTGACAGAGCAAGACTCCGTCTCAAAACAAACAAACAAACAAAAAAAACTTTCGGTTAGTGTAATCTAGTCTTCCCTGCAGATGTAGCTAATTTTATTTTATTTTTATTATTATTTTTTTTGAGACAGAGTCTTCCTCTGTCTCCCAGACTGGAGTAAAATGGTGCGATCTCGGCTCACTGCAACCTCTGCCTCCTGGGTTCAAGTGATTCTCCTGCCTCAGCCTCCCTAGTAGCTGGGAATACAGGCATGCACCACCATGCCCAGCTACTTTTTGTATCTTTAGAAGAGAAGGGGTTTCACCGTGTTGGCCAGGCTGCTCTCGAACTCTTGACAAGTGATCCACCCGCCTCGGCCTCCCAAAGTGCTGGGATTACAGATGTGAGCCACCGCTCCCAGCCTGATTTAGCTAATTTTAGTTTCAAGATACCATTTGTTCATTCAACCTTTGTAGAAGGCTGAGAAAAACAAGGGCAATGGTAGTGCCACTAAATTTGTAAAATCTTCTTTAAGCGTTTGATAACCTGTCCAGTAAAGTGTGTTCCTGAGACAGGATTGTTCCCTTGACTTTGACCTTCTTCATGGGCAGGAACTAGAGTGGCTTGTTTCATTCCGGCTGCAGTCTGTGGATGGCTGAGTGTGAACAGCTCAGTGTAGGGTCAGAGTGACAGCTTCCCGCACCTGCCCTGTTTGACACTCAAGTTCTTATTCGGTGTAAAGGAAGAACCAGGTCCCATTAGCTATTTAAAGAGTAGCATAAGTGAAGGATTTTATTGGGTGATAAATGTGGCTCTCAGTGGAAAGGGGAGTTAGAAAGGGGGTGGTGCTGCCAGGCACAGTGGCTCAAGTCTGTAATCCCAGCACTTTGGGAGGCTGAGGCAGATGGATCACCTGAGGTCAGGAGCTCGAGACCAGCCTGGCCAACATGGTGAAACCCCATCTCAACTAAAAATACAAAAAAATTAGCTGGGCGTGGTGGCGGGCAACTGTAATCCAAGCTACTTGGGAGGCTGAGGCAGGAGAATCTCTTAAGCCCAGGAGGCAGAGCTTGCAGTGAGCAGTGAGCTGAGATCACGCCACTGCACTCCAGCCTGGGCAACAGAGTGAGACTCCGTCTCAAAAAAAAAAAAAGAAAGGGGACGGTGAAGCAAGAAGGTGATCTTCCCCTGAAGCCACACCATCTGAAGTTAGCTGCATCTCTCTGTAGGATTTAATGCTCATCTGCTTGTATCCCCAACGTTCAGTCACTTGTATTCCGATGCTCAGCATCTTGCATCCCCGACCACTTGCAGCAGCCGCTTGTGTTGCTCTGCCAGCTGGTCTGTTTATGGGCCCAGGATAGGGTGTGGGGAAGGCCAAAAGGGCAATCATTTGGGCAGAAAAATGGGGTTAGCTGTTTTCACTTAGGGCCGAGTTTCCAGGATTGAGGGTGGGTTTAGTTGGGAGCCCAGCTGTTCTGAATCATTTCCTTATTGCTGGCCAACAAGGTAAAACCCTGTCTCTACCAAAAATTAGCTGGGTGTGGTGGGGGATGCCTGTAGTTCCAGCTACTTGGGAGGCTGAGGCAGGAGATTCCTTGAACCCAGGAAGCAGAGGTTGCAGTGAGCTGAGATCGTGCCACTGCACTCCAGCCTGGTGACAGAGCAAGACTCCGTATCCAAAAAAGGAAGAATGGGCACACAGATGCCTCAACAGTTGGCAACTGAGGGACTTTTCCTCCTGGGTCATTATCCATCCATTCCAATTATGGAAAAATTCCTGCTTTCTAGAGCATTAAAGGAGAATCACCAAGAGGATATCAAGACAGGTGGTGATAAAGCCTTTTGGGTATAGTTGTTCTCACTATTGGGTTTATGCCAATGGAGATATGATAAAGACATTTTTTGGCCACTTTAGGACAGATTACAAAAGAAACCACAAAAAAATGCTGTGGGACACAGAAGTCTCTAAATCCCTTACCTTAAGTGGTTTCAGGGAAATGTTTATGTTTATAGCTAATTGCTACAAGTCTAACTAAAACCAAGGTTGCAGTAGCTCAATGCGTAGAACTTATAGATAAGTCCATTTTTGTAAGCTTGCTTTTTGGCTTTGGTTTTAGGCTTATGTTGCCTAAAAGGTTTTAAGTGTTGATGCGTGCCTGCCCACCGCCATGCTCATCTGGCCTAGGATGCTTTAATTGGCTGTAAGTCTTTTGGCTCTGAATCTCACGTCCATAGGAGTCCCACCTAGGGGTTGGGTGGACCAAGGCAGGTAGCTCCGCCACCCTGTCATCCACATGAGACAAATTAAAACTTTGGCCATTGATGCTGCTTCTGGCATATCCTGATGAACAGGGGGGAAAATGAGAAATAACAGTGAATTTCTAAGCCCCCTAACTGAAGAAACAGACCCCCTGTTGGTCAAGAGGAACCCCCAGTTATCCTTGAAAACTGAGTTCTCAAGGAGAACGAGATGGTGGGTGGGGGGGTCCACATGCTTCAGTATACCCCCTCCCTTGCTAACCACCATTAGCCTTTCTTCCTTGAGGGTCAAACAGAAACCAGCTCTTTAAGAATCTACCGCTCATAGCAACCAACTGCCTGATGCTGCTCCTCCCGTCAGAGTGGCCATCCGACACTTGGCCACTCTTTTTTTTTTTTTTTTTTTTGACACGGAGTCTCCTTCTGTCACCCAGGCTGGAGTGCAGTGGTGCCATCTCGGCTCACTGCAACCTCTGCTTCCCAGGTTCAAGTCATTCTCCTGCCTCAGCCTCCCAAGTAGCTGGGATTACAGGCGTGGGCCACCATGCCCAGCTGATTTTTGTATTTTTAGTAGGGACAGGGTTTCAACATGTTGGCCAGGCTGGTCTCGAACTCCTGACCTCAGGTGATCCACCCACTGGGATCAGGTGCTGGAATTCCAGCTATGAGCCACCTTGCCTGGCCATGGCCACCTTTTATGAAAAATAAAGCTCTCTCTTCCAAACTTAAAATAAATAAGTAGTAAAATAAATGATACATACCAACAGAACACTGTATATAGTAAATACACACATATAATATGTATGCAGTTGAAAAATATAATAGTAATGTTGATAAAAAGAGTCAAACTCTGAAATATATGTGAAGAGATTTATTCTGAGCCAAATATGAATGACCATGGCCCATGACACAGCCCTCAAGAGGTCTGGAGAGGCTGGGCACAGTGGCTCATGCCTGTAATCCCAGCACTTTGGGAGGCCGAGGCAGGCGGATCACAAGGTCAGGAGATTGAGACCATCCTGGCTAAAATGGTGAAACCCTGTCTCTACTAAAAATACAAAAAAAAATTAGGTGGGCATGGTGGCGGGCGCCTGTAGTCCCAGCTACTCGGGAGGCTGAGGCAGGAGAATGGCGTGAACCCGGGAGGCGGAGCTTGCTTTGAGCTGAGATCACGCCACTGCACTCCAGCCTGGGTGACAGAGCAAGACTCCATCTCAAAAAAAAAAAAAAATAAAGAGGTCTGGAGAACACGTGCCCAGGGTGGTTGGGGCGCAGCTTGGTTTTATACAGTTTAGGGGTACATGAAACATCAATTAAATACATCTAAGAAATATATGGCCAGTCCCCCTGGTTCAGTGGCTCACGCCTGTAATCCCAGCACTTTCAGAGGCTGAGGTGGGTGGATCATTTGAGGTCAGGAGTTCGAGACCAGCCTGGCCAACATGCTGAAACCCCATCTCTACTAAAAATACAAAAATTAGCCTGTCACGGTGCTACACACCTTTAATCCCAGCTACTCAGGAGGCTGAGGCAGAAGAATTGCTTGAATCTGGGAGGTGGAGTTTGCAGTGAGCTGAGATCACACCACTGCACTCCAGACTGGGTGACAGAGCCAGAATCCATCTCAAAAAAAAAAAAAAAAAAAAAAGAAAGAAAAAAGAAATACATGGCCAGGTGAGTGGTGGCTCACGCCTGTAATCCCAGCACTTTAGGAGGCCGAGGCGGGTGGAACACCTGAGGTCAGGAGTTAGAGACCAGCCTGGCCAACATAGTGAAACCCCGTCTAATTTTTGTAAAAATACAAAAATTAGCCAGGCGTGATGGTGTGTGCCTGTATTCCCAGCTACTCGGGAGGCTGAGACAGGAGAATTACTTGAACCCGGGAGACAGAGATCGCAGTAAGCCAAGAGCACACCACTGCATTTCAGCCTGGGCGACAGAGTGAGAATCTGTGTGAAAGAAAGAAAGAGAGAGGGAGAGAGGGAGGGAGGGGGAGAGGGAGAGAGAGAGGAGAGAAGAAAAGAAAAGAAAAGAAAAGAAAAGAGAAGAAAAGAAAAGAAAAGAATTACATTGGTTTAGCTCAGAAAGGAGAGACAACTGAAGGGTGGGGGGCTTCCAGGCTATAGGTAAATTTAAACATTTTCTGGTTGACAATTGGTTGAGTTTGTCTAAAGACCTGGGATCCATAGAAAGGAAATGGTCAGGGTGAAATAAAAGATTGTGGAGACCAAGGTTCTTTTGAAATCTTATAGTGGCCACCCTTCGAGACAACAGATGACAAATGTTTCCTATTCAGACCCTTAAAATGTGCCAGACAGTCCATCTCTTCAGGATTGGGAGGGCCTGCAAGAAAAAGATCTAGCTGTGTTAATAGAGATTCTTTACAGATGCAGATTTTCCCCCATAAAGGACAGCTTTGCAGGGCCATTTCAAGATATGGCAAAGAAACATGCCTTGGGGCAAAATATCTTGACTTTCTCCTCTGTCACAGGATGTTATGCCAGAGTCAGATTGGAAAGTAAGTCACCATATACAGGGCTAAAAAAAACTCATCTGATGGGAATTTATGATTTTGGGGCATGACTCTGTAGACTCCTTAGGAATTTGGGCAAGATAAAAAATTCAGACCTTAGTCCTCAGTAAAATGAAGGCATATGTACCTTCCTCCCACTTTAGGGCCACCTGTCTCTCCACTCTTCTCCTTCCAATCCCATCCACCTACGTGTCTTCCAACAATTTATAAAAATGACCAAAGGGACAATGAAAATGGTTTTAACATTTGAATATCAACCAAACATGCATGATTGGGCCAGGCGCAGTGGCTCACGCCTGCACTCCCAACAACTTTGGGAGGCCGAGGTGGGCAGATCACCAGAGATCACAAGTTCAAGACCAGCCTGGGCAACATGGGAAACCCTGTCTCTAGTAAAAACACAAAAATTAGCCAGGCGTGGTGGTGCACATTTGTAATCCCAGCCACTCAGGAGGCTGAGGCAGGAGAATTGCTTGAACTCGGAAGATAGAGGTTGCAGTGAGCCGAGATCACACCACTGCACTCCAGCCAGGACCACAGAGCGAGACTCTGTCTCCCCCAACAAAAAAAAAAATTCAACCAACATATTTAAACAAATAAATAGAATAAAAGCACCAGAAAATGATCATCTTAATTGATGTAGGAAAAACATTTGAAAAAATTCAATGACTCATTCAGGATTTTAAAAATATTCTCAGCAAAATAAGAAAATAATTCCTCAATATGAATTGCTCAGTGGGAGTACAGGCACACACCATCCACCTTATCAGTCAGTCCCTTAGTAAATTCCATCAGTGTTTGTTAGGATTAGGGTGGAAGTCAAGAATTCATTCATTAATGCCCTCCACAGAGAATGAGTTGTACTAATATGTGACCTTCCTTCCTATTTTTGAGTTTGAGACAGGGAAGGGTTCAATCTGTTCCTGAGATTAGACAGAAACACAAAACCTGAAAGCTTTATGGTTCAGAGATCTTCGGCTGGATCAACGTTATCAAAATGAATTCTTGACTTGCGTTCTAATCCCAACACTTTCAGTTTCATGATTGGATATCCAAGGGATTGAATGGACACCTGAATTCACAGGCTTAACTGGGTGGAGCTTCAGAAATCCAATCAGGCATCACTCTCTGATGAGAAGCTGGTGGTTGAAAAGGGGAGGTGTGATGAGAAAGGTTCAAGAAAGCTTGTCAGCACCCCCAGAAGAGACCCAGAGCTGTGGTGCCTGGAGTTACCGCTTGGTTCTCCATGAGATCCAAGTACACTGCAAAGTGAGTCCAGATCTGGTAAGTCAGTGACCTCCACAAAGGGCACTCCTATGACCCACAGTCAGACAGTCAGGATGACGACATGGAGGTCAAGATGACACAGGAATTCTCCTGCCTGTTTTTCAGATGAACAGATGTAGGCTTTGATTTTTCCTCTAATACACTTTTATCTACACTCCAAATATATATGTACATATATATTTTTGTTTGTTTGTTTGTTATGAGACAGAGCCTCACTCCGTTGCCTGGGCTGGAATGCAGTGGCACGATCTCGGCTCATTGCAACTTCCACCTCCTGAGTTCAAGCAATTCTCCTGCCTCAGCCTCCCGAGTAGCTGGGACTACAGACGCCCACCACCACGCCTGGCTAATTTTTTTTTGTATTTTTAGAGAGACAGGGTTTCACCATGTTGGCCAGGCTGGTCTTGAACTCCTGACCTCGTGGTTCATCTGCCTCAGCCTCCCAAAGTGCTGAGATTACCGGCATGAACCACCACGCCCAGCCACTCTCCAAATATTTTATTTCTGTTTTAGTTTATGCCATCTCAAAGTTCTCTTTTATTTTATTTTTTTGAGACAAACTTGCTCTGTCACCCAGGCTGGAGTGCAGTGGTGCGATCCTGATTCACTGCAACCTCCGCCTCCTGGATCAAGTGATTCTCCTGCCTCAGCCTCCCTACTATCTGGAATTACAGGCACCCACCACTATGCCTGACTAAATTTTGTATTTTTTTTTTTCCATATTGCTTCAGGGCTTGATAAGTTTCTTTTTTTTTTTTTTTTTTGAGACGGAGCGTCACTCTTGCTCTGGCTGCAGGGCAATGGCACTTTCATGCGTGTCCGTGTTGAGACCACCAAACAGGCTTTGTGTGAGCAACATGGCTGTTTATTTCACCTGGGTGCAGGCGGGCTGAGTCCGAAAAGAGAGTCAGCGAAGGGAGATGGGGTGGGGCCATTTTATAGGATTTGGGAAGGTAATGGAAAATTACAGTCAAAGGGGGTTGTTCTCTGGTGGGCAGGGGTGGATCTCACAAAGTACATTCTCAAGAGTTGGGAGAATTACAAAGAACCTTCTTAAGGGTGGGGGAGACTACGAAGTACCTTCTTAAGGGTGGGGGAGATTACAAAGTACATTGATCAGTTAGGGTGGGGCAGGAACAAAACACAATGGTGGAATGTCATCAGTTAAAGCTGTTTTTACTTCTTTTGTGGATCTTCAGTTACTTCAGGCCATCTGGATGTATACGTGCAAGTCACAGGGGATGCGATGGCTTGGCTTGGGCTCAGAGACCTGACAGGCACAATCTCGGCTCACTGCAACCTCCACCTCCCAGGTTCAAGTGATTCTCCTACCTCAGCCTCCCGAGTACTGGGATTATAGGCAACCACCATCACACCTGGCTAATTTTTGTATTTTTAGTAGAGGTGGGGTTTCACCATGTTGGCCAGGCTTGTCTCGAACTCCTGACTTCGTGATCCGCCTGCCTCGGCCTCCCAAAGTGCTGGGATTACAGGTGTGAGCCACCGTGCCCAGCCCTAATTTTGTATTTTTAGTAGAGGTAAGTTTTAACCATGTTGGCCAGGCTGGTCTTGAACTCCTGACCTCTCAAGTGATTAACCTGCCTTGGCCTCCCAAAGTGCTGGGATAATAGGCATGAGCTACTGGGCCCTGCCACATTTCAAAGTTCTTTTTTTTTTTTTTTCTCCAAGAAGGAGTCTCACTCTGTCGCCCACATTGGAGTGCAGTGTCACGATCTCAGCTCACTGCAACCTCCGCCTCCCGGCTTCAAGGAATTCTCCCGCCTCAGCCTCCAAAGTAGCTGGGATTACAAGGCACCTGCCACCATGCGCAGCTAATTTTTGTATTTTTAGTAGAGATGAGATTTTGCCATGTTGGGTACACTGCTCTCAAACTCCTCACCTCACTGCAACCTCTGCCCCCCATGCTCAACGGATCCTCCCTCCTCAGCCTTCCAAGTAGCTGAGACTCCCATGATGGCTCACACCTGTAATTCCAGCAACCTTGAAAGGCCAAGGCAGCCAGATCACATGAGGCCAACTCCATCTCTACTTAAAATGCAAACATTAGCCGGGCATGGTGGTGCACACCTGGGTGACCCAGCAAGACTCTGCCTTAAAAAGGAAAAAAAAAATTTATTTGTGCTTTGTTTTATGTCATTCCAAAATTCTTAACCAAAGAATTAAAAAAGAATCCAACTGGGCCAGGGACAGCAGCTCATGCCTGTAATCCCAGCACTTTGGGAGACCAAGGTGGGTGCATCACCTGAGATCAGGAATTTGAGACCAGGCTGACCAACACAGTGAAACGCCTTCTCTACTAAAAATACAAAAATTAACTGGGCATGGTGGCACATGCCTGTAATCCAAGCTACTGAGGAGGCTGAGGCAGGTGAATTGCTTCAGCCCAGGAGGTGGAGGTTGCAGTGAGCCGAGATCACGCCATTGCACTCCAGCCTGGGCAATAGACTCTGTCTCAATTAAAAAAAAAAAAGAATCCAATTAATTAATGTCTCATTCCTTGACATTTAAAATTTGTAGATTGTGTGCCCTTAATTTGCAGTTTATAGAGTATGTTATTATGATTTTAAAATTTCTTGAGACAAAGTCTCACTCTGTCTCCCAGCTGTACTGCAGTGGTGTGATAATTGCCTCAGTGCAACCTCTGTCTCCTGTATTGAAGGGATCTTCTCACCTCAGCCTTCCCAGTAGCTGGGACTACAGACCCACACCATGAGGCCTGGCTAATTGTATTTTTAGTAGAGATGGGGTTGTACCATATTGCCCAGGCTGGTCTGGAACCCCTGGACTCCATCTGATCTGCCAGCCCTTAGCCTCCCAAAGTGCTGGGATTACAGGCAAGAGTCACCCCACCCAAGAATGCTATTGTGATTTTGAAAGATAGGCTTTGTTTTTTACTAAAATTATAAAGATATTCCTTCCACCATGCTCTATTAAATTTTTTTATAGTGATGGGGTCTGGCTTTGTTAGCCAGGCTGGTCTGGAACACCTGGACTCAAGCAAACACCCCACCTTGTCTCCTAAAGTCTTGGGATTACAGGCATGAGCCACCATGTCTGGCCCCATACACTATTTTCAAGAGTAGAGTCTTTGTTTTGAATGTAGGATCCATTTCTTCCCGTAGACTCAATCCCAATGTGTGTTATTATTATTATTATTATTACTATTATTATTATTACTTGAGACAGGGTCTTTCTCTGTTGGCCAGGCTGGAGTGTGGTGGCACAATCTCAGATAACTGAAACCTCTGCTTCCCAGGCTCAAGCCATCCTCCCACCTCTGTCTGCAGAGTAGCTGAGACTATAGGCATGTGCCACAATGCTCAGATAATTATTTAATATTCTAGTAGAGTCTAGTAGACATGGGCTATCACTATGTTGCCCTAGCTGGTCTGGAACTCCTGGGCTCAAGTGATTGTTCTGCCTTGGCTTCCCAAAGTGTTGGGATTACAGCTGTAAGACGCCATGCTTGGCTTCCCTTTACATTTTTTTTTTTTTTTTTTTTTGAGACAGAGTCTCACTCTGCCACCCAGGCTGGAGTGCAGTGGCTAGATTTTGGCTCACTGCAAACTCTGGCCCTCGGGTTGAGAGATTCTCCTGCCTCAGCTTCCCAAGTAGCTGGGATTACAGGCAGGGACCACCACACCCGGCTAATATTTTGTATCAGTAGAGATGGTATTTCACCATGTTGGCCGGGCTGGTCTCGAACTCCCGACCTCATGATCCGCCCACCTTGGGCTCCCAAAGTGCTGGGATTACAGGCATGAGCCACCGTGCCTGGCCAAGAAGACATTTTGTTTTCTCAAAAAAGTGGAGATCTGAGCTTCAAAGATCCTTGCTAACACTTTCCAGTGCTATCAGTGTAGTGGTGCAGTGGCTAATAATTCATGGACCCTATAGGAGGGATCTTGCCTGCTCTTTAGAGGTTGGGACACACTCTTCTTAGTACCAGAAGGGCAGAACTATGCCTCTGTGGCCACTTATTGCAGAATGGAATTGGAGTAAACTGAGGGCTCTTTCACACATGCTAGAGAACTGACTTTGGCCCTAGAAGAAGCAGGGGTTGCAGGGGATAGGCCTGAGAAACTTGCCTTTTCACTGGATTGTCCTCTAGAGTTTTTCCTTGCAGATTTGTCAGAATGAGCCTCCAGTCCCCATCCAGACTCCTGGAGCTGGCAGGGCAGAGCCTGCTGAGGAACCAGTTCTTGACCATCTTCACCCTGCACGAGCTGCCCAGGGAGGTCTTCCCTCTGATGTTCATGGAGGCCATCAGCAGGAGATGCTATGAGGCCCTGAAGCTGATGGTGCAGGCCTGGTCCTTCCTCCACCTCCCTCTGGGATCCCTGATGAAGACACCTCATCTGGAGACCTTGCAAGCTGTGCTGAAGGGACTTGATACACTGCTGGCCCAGAAGGTTTGCCTCAGGTGAAGTGACTCAGGTGGCCTGGTGGGAAGGGTCCAGGCATCCAGGGAAGGGACAGCTGGCTCAGGAGGAGTGGTGGGGTTGGGGAGCTAGGGTGCCTCAGAGGCTTCTGATGGTGCCCATGAGAGGCCTTGACCATTGCCCAGATCCTCTGGGAAAGGACTGCTCACCATACAGGGTCCACTGAGGAAACAGGAACCTGCTTTCTCCCAGTGGAACGTAAAGGTTCTAGAAGTGAGAACCAGGCAGAACCTAAGGGGGAGCGGGATGGAGAAGAGACAGAAGGAGGAGCACTGAGGACAGGAGCAGCTGATTGATGTCCTGGATGTGGAGTGAAAGTTCAGGTCAGGGGTGGATCCTTGCCTACATTCCGAGCTTTTCCCCTATGTTACTCACAGGAGGTGGAAACTTCAAGTGCTGGATTTGTGGGATGTTGATGGGAATTTCTGGACCATATGGTCTGGAGCCAGGGCCCTCTCCTGCTCCCCAGAGGCCATGAGTAAAAGGCAGACAGTGGAGGACTGTCCAAGGATGGGAGAGTGCCAGCCCTTGAAGGTGTTCATAGACCTCTGCCTAAAGAAAAGTACACTGGATGAATGCCTGAGCTACCTCTGTGGGTGGATCCACTACAGAAGAGGCCTAGTGCACCTGTGCTGTAATAAGGTGCAGAATTACTCAATGCCAACTTCAAGTTTCAGAAATTTATTGAAAAGGGTGTACCCAGACAGTATCCAGGAGTTGGAAGTTAGGAGAAAGTGCTCTCTGAATAAAACAGGAAAGTTTGCCCCTTAACTGGGCCAGATGAGCAATCTTCGCAAACTCTTTTTAGCCTTCGGTTATGACGATGAATTATATGTAAGCGGCCAACAGCAGTTAGTTCCTGACTTGGACTGTCCATTCCTCTGCCTGTCCTACCCTCAGATGCTTTATATAAGAAAGGTCAATAATATCAAAGACCTGGAGCACCTGCTCAGGTAAGAAAGGATGGTGAGCTTTCTCTGCAGACCACACCACAGACTTTTGTTCTTTTTCACTGTAAATGCTAGTGGGCATCTACTGTGTGCCAGCCACTGGTGATGTCACAGGGAATGGGACGCTAGAATGTCAACTCATTATGCTGTTCAGTGCTCTATATCCTGAAGTGGGTATCACAAGCCCGCTCAAATAAGGGCAGAGGGATGGCCTGGGGCAGATGCTACAGAGAGAGACATGCAGGGAGCTAGTTAGTTAGGGGTTCAGATCTAGGGAGGGTACATTTGTGAATTCCTTTTTAGGAAGTGCGTTTGAAGTTAATATGATGAAACTTACTCTTCATATAGAGGAGAGTATGAAAGAAGGGAAAGTGCATCAAACCTGCGTGTTTCACAGTAGAAGCTCCATCCTCACAGCTTAGTAAACACCAATGATCCTGTCTCTAATTCTCTGTCTGTAAAAGGTTCTTTTGAACCCCAGGAAAAGTAGTTGACATGAGAAAAGCATGCCTCTTGGGCAGAGGTGAGGGAGTAGGCCGGAGAGTGGTATAAAGTGATAGGTGGTTTGCAGATGCGGGCACGTCACGGAACCTTTGCAGGCAGGTGGCCCTAGCTGATGTCCCTAGACCTTGCTCAGTTGAGTTCTTTGTGCACATCTCCCACTGGGCTCCTCTGGCCCAGAGATGAGGCTGTCTGCTGAAAGATGCAGTAAAGAGGCCTTAAAGATTTTGTGGCCTTGAACCAATCACACAAGCAAGGCTGAAAGGACTGAGCCTAAAATGGAGCTGCCCCTGAATGATCTGAGTCTTCATCAGGCAGCACCTTGCACACAGACCATCATCTGATGATGGGAACAAACTTGTGTTTGGGTGAAACAGGCTTCCCCGTTGCAGTTACTATAACACCTGTGTGGTAGTAAGGTGCAGAATTACTCAATGCCCACTTCAAGTTTACCATTGAGATTATTTCCCACCCCCCTCCTCTAACTGGCACCATTGCCCATAACTAATTTCTTGCTCTCCCCAGGTGCCTCAAGAACCTCTTGGGGGCCTTTATATTCTGTCATGCTTACCTAGCTGATCGGGACATGGAGTGTCTGTCTTAGTAACCAAGCCTCAGTCAGCTAAAGGAGCTGCATCTGATTCATATCCTAATGTGGACCACCAATCTTGAGCCCCTTGGAGCTCTGCTAGAGAAAGTTGCTGCTACTCTCGAGACCCTCACGTTAAAGGACTGTCAGATCCAGGACTCCCAACTCGGGCTCCTCCTGCCTGCCCTGAGCCGCTGCTCCCAGCTCACCACCTTCAACTTTCATGGAAACGAGACCTCCATGAATGCTCTGAAAGACCTGCTGTGTCACACAGGCGGGCTGAGCAAGTTAGGCCTGGAGTTGTATCCTTCCCGTCTGGAGAGTCTTGACAACAGGGGTCATGCCAAGTGGGAGATCCTTGCCCCAATTCGGGCTGAGCTGATGTGTACACTCAGGGAAGTCAGGCAGCCCAAGAGGATCTTTTCTGGTCCCGTTCCCTGCCCTTCCTGTGGCTCATGGCCATCTGAGAAAGTGGACCTCCATCTTTGCTCTTAGGGAAGGCCTGGCTAGTGGGATGGATACGCTTTCTTCTGGACCCTTGGGCACTAAAATCTAGGACACCAGTGCTTTTTTTTTTTGATGGAGTCTCGCTCTGTCCCTCAGGCTGAAGTGCAGTGGCACAATCTCAGCTCACTGCAACTTCCACCTCCCAGGTTCAAGTGATTCTCCTGCCTCAGCCTCCCTAGTAGCTGGTGTTACTGGCATGCACCACCACACCCAGCTAATTTTGTATTTTTTTTTCTTTTGTTTTTGAGACAGAGTCTTGCTCTGTTGCCCAGGCTGGAGTGAAGTGGCGTGATTTCGGCTCACTGCAACCTCCGCCTCCAGGGTTCACGCCATTCTCCTGCGTCAGCCTCCAGAGTAGCTGGGACTACAGGTGCCCACCACCACACCCAGCTAATTTTTGGTATTTTTAGTAGAGTCAGGGTTTCACCAAGTTAGCCAGGATGGTCTCGATCTCCTGACCTCGTGATCCACCCGCCTCGGCCTCCCAAAGTGTAATTTTTGTATTTTTATTAGAGACAGGGTTTCACGATGTTGGAGGAGGCTGGCCTCAAACTGCTGACCTCAAGTGATCTGACTACCTTGGCCTTCCACAGTGCTGGGTTTACAGGCATGAGCAGCCGGGCCTGGTCAGGTGCATCTTAAAGGAAGCACACAGCCATGTGTTTCAGGCACGTGCTGACTGTGAGTGGAAAAACAAAGGTGACTCAGCTGGGGGCAGGACTGGGTGAAAATGCTGACTTGGCATTGATGAGCCCTTCAAGGACCTGTTTCCTAGACTCAGAAATGGAACCTGAAGTTCTAGAATGATGCAGGAGTTACCCTCGCAAGGATGGTTACTTAAAAATGTCAAAAATAAATGGAACCTGAATGGAAACTTTCTGGTGTCTTCCACGATTGATCAACCAGTTTTAGCCATTTATATATCAGAAATCTCTAGTTACTGATGAGAGGTACTACGTCATCTGTGATTGAGGTTCAGCTGCAGCAAATCAAGGCATCAAAACTGAAATGTGATCATTTTGATTAATTCTCACTCATTTTTTGCTTTCTTTCAGTCATCTGTTTCTTCCTTAATTTCTCCCATGCCTGTTCACTGGGTTCATTCACAAAGGATGCACACTTGGGGCCTGGAACATTCTGTGTGGGCAGTGATGATGAGCCACTGAAACCTACCCTCTTCTCAGGGGCCCTCACTGCTCCCCAGATACTGAGACCCTGCTCACTCCTAATGGACAGATCCAGAGGAATCCGTCCCTGATCTTTGGCCATGCCAGGAAATGGCTTCATTGGACCAGGAGTGAATTCACATGAAATTCACTGAAAGCTTCACATGAAGCTCAGAAAATTCCTGTGTTAGAAGCAGTCCAAATGACATTTGGACCATTTTTAGGAAAGTATGGCTTTTTATTAAGTGACAACATGGGGATGAGATTTGCTTTCTCCATTAAGGTGATACGTAAAGCTTTCTTTGGAGGGAGAGAAAACCCTAGAGTTTCCTGACCTTCCTTAACCTGAACTGCTTGGTTCCCTAGAAGCAGAAATTGATCATATTAGAACCCAAACTCATACCAACCTTGATCTTCATGAAGTACTCAAGTGTTTCTGCTCTTCTTCCTCATGTGATGTAGAAAGTATTAAAAGTGATGAGGGTAGGCCGGGCACGGTGGTTCACACCTGTAATCTCAGCACTTTCAGAGGCTGAGGTGGGTACATCACCTGTGGTCAGGAGTTCCAGACCAACCTGGGCAACATGGTGAAACTCTGTCTCTACTAAAAATACAAAAACTAGCTGTGTGTGGTGGCCTGTGCCTGTAATTCCAGATGACTGGGAGACTGAGACAGGAGAATCACTTGAACCGGGAGGCAGAGGTTGCAGTGAGCTGAGATCGCACCATTGCACTCCAGCCTGGAAAACAAGAATGAAACTCCATCTCAGAAAAAAAATTAATAAATAAATACATTATAAATAAATAAATTAATGCTTTAAAGAAAAAAGAAATAAACTTTGCCTACAAGTTTCATATGCAATTGAATACCTCTTAAATTTTGACGTGAACCGACTGGGCATGGTGGCTGAGGCCTGTAATCCCAGCACTTTGGGAGGCCGAGGCAGGCAGACCACGAAGTCAGGAGATTGAGACCATCCTAGTTAACATGGTGAAACCCCGTCTTTACTAAAAATACAAAAAATTAGCCAGGTGTAGTGGCATGCACCTGTAGTCCCGGCTATTTAGGAGGCTAAGGCAGGAAAATTGCTTGAACCGGGGAGGCAGAGGTTGAAATGAGCTGAGATTGTGCCACTGCATTCCAGCCTGGTGACACAGCGAGACTCCATCTCAAAAAATAAATGAATAAAATAAATAAATCAATAAATAAAAATACTGTGACAGGAACCAACATTGCTCAACTTGTACACTAATGTCTTACAAAATCCTTTCCTTGTCACCTTCAAATCTCCATTTCAAATGCTACACTCTGCATAACTCTACCACTTTGTTGCCATTTCCTGATGATGGAGAAGACAATACATGTGTGTGTGGCATCAGAACTATTGACTCCTCCTATTGATGTTTAAGATATTCCATTACACAAACCTGGGTTCATACTTTTTTGTTGATAGATCTTATGCCAAAAATGTAGGCGAAAAATGCCAAGCAGGAAATGCTATCAGTTCTGAAGATGAATTCATAGAGATGGAAATTCTTTCAGAATTTATTTTTCCAGCTTTTTCCTTTGTTTGTTTGTTCATTTGTGCTTGTTTCCTTGTTTGTTTGTTTGTTTTGAGACAGAGTCCCGCTCTGTCACCAAGTTGGAGTGCAGTGGTGAAATCTTGGCTGACTGCAACCTCCTCCTCCTGAGTTCAAGCGACTCTCCTGCCTCAGCCTCTCGAGTAGCTAGGACTATGGGTGGGCGCCACCATGCTCAGCTAATTTTGCATTTTTAGCAGAGACATGGTTTCACCATGTTGGCTAAGATGGTCTCGATTTTTTGGCATCAAGATCTACCTGCCTTGGCCTGAAGTGCTGGGATAACAGGTGTGAGCCACCACCGTGCCCGGCCTTTTTTTTTTTTTTTTTCTTTTGAGATGGAGTCTCACTCTATTGCCCGGGCTGGGAATGGGACTCCTCCTATCAATTATTTTTTTAAATTTTCTTTTGTTTTATTGACCTGACAAGGCTCAAATAGAGTTGAGTTTTTGTTTTAGTTTTTTCCATTAGAAGGGACAATACAGAGGTTACAATAATTGGCTTTAGATGATAAGATAAAAGAATAAAACATATTCCTTGCAAGACAACCAGCAAAACTTCATGATCAGCATCAAATCAGTGCCTTCTCACTGTCAGTGGGTGGAAGCCTTCATCAATACTTGAAGAGTTTGAGGCACTCATGAACTCACCATGAGACTCTCTACTCAGGGACAGGATGTAAGCCAAGCAAAAGACCTTCCACAGGTGGTGAATTTGGAAGCCTGCCCAATGTGTTCTGCAAGTTTTCACTGGCAATATGCAGGTGCAGATATGACAAAGAATAACCATGACCTTTACATCACCCCCAGCTGTTGAGGAATGGGATACTTTTGACCCTTTCTGTCCATAGAAACAGGTTACTCATCTTGTGTGGCAACAACATATGTGGTCTACTTAACAGAGAAGAAGACTCTGTAAAAAAAAAAAAAGTTTATTATGAAGTAAGCAAAGAAATGGGAATAGATGTGAGATTATTTGGGGAGATAAAGGAAGTTGAAGGTTTTGAAAGGAAAAATAAGGAGGATTATACAAATTGTTTTGAAAGACTCATACTTGGTCATAAGGATTAAAACCAAAAGGGCATCAGTGCAATGTTAGATAGATTCCTCTTACACCCACTCGATAACTCCCAACATGTTCAGCAAGTCTTGGTTCACTCACAGGTTCCCAATAAAAACCCAGCTCAACCCTGACCAGCTCCACCCTCACTTCCATTTGTAATTTTCACATGACTTTATTACAGGACCATCAGGTTCCTATGCCTGCTGCACAGTAGCTTAGCAATATTCTGAGACAGCAGGGTTTGCAGCAGAGAGTTTAATGATCACAAGGTGGCTGAATGAGAAGCTAGGAAGAGATCCTCAAATTCATCTCCCCAAGGAGTACTGAGGGTTTCCAGTGGATGCTGGATAGCAAGGGGCTGGAAAGTCGGGGTAGCGGTAAGAGGGAAGAAGTCAACAGGATGTAGAAACTGCATTCTTTGGTGAGTTGGTGCCTTGCAGGGCCCTTCAGATCAGCTGGCATCAGTAGTTTCACTGACATGCAGAACCTGAAAGAATATCTCAGATAAAAAAGTTAATGTTTTGCAATGCTTAAATCGTTGTCTGCAGGGAAGTTAAGGGGAACCGTAATCTAAGGTCTATATGATTTTGGAACAGTAGGTTGCCAGCAACCATGAGGAACCAGGTCAGAGAGCAAGAAGACCTCCTGATGAATGCTGAATGTGTTGCAAGCTTGGTTTATTTTTGTTTCTCTCCCTCCCTTCTTCACTGATTAAATTTATAAAGTTTATCGATGTGGTTTCAATTTCTTCCAAAGAAGCCTTAACCTAAGCCCTGAGACCACTCACGCCCTCAGTGGCACCTCTCCTCCACCAGAACGAGCATGTAATCTGCTACCTTACGTTATACAAAATCCCAAAGACCATTCAATACATTGAGATTTTTATTCTGATTTCGTAGGGATGACTCCTCTGTTTTTATAAAGCTTTTTAAAGTATAAAGCATTTTTATATTTTGATGTGGCCAAAGATCTCCTAACAACACTACTTTCAGATTTTATTTTTCTGTCTAATGTCATAAACAGATCAAATCCTTCCCTGCCTCAGACTCAAGACTATGAAGTGCACATATTAGTAAAATACCATCAGTGTTTGTGGAGTTCATGAATGAATGATTTTTTTATTTTTTGACAGAATGTCCCTCTGTCACCCAGACTGGAGTGCAGTGGCACAATTCTGGCTCACTGCAACCATTGCCGCCTGGGTTCAAGCAATTCTCCTGCCTCAGCCTCCCAAGTAGCTGGGTTTCAGGCACCTGCCATCACGCCCAGCTAATTTTTGTATTTTTGTAGAGACGCGGTTTCACCATTTTGCCCTGGCTGGTCTTGAACCCCTGACATCAGGTGATCTACTCACCTTGTCCTTCCAAAGTGCTGGAATTCCAGCTATGAGCCACCTCACTCACCCTTGAATGAATGCATTCTTGACTTCTACCCTATCCCTAACACTGTCAATTTATTGCTTCACGAACTGAATATAGATATGTGATATGAATAGATATCTGACTCAATCCATTAATCTGGGGACAGCCAAAAACCCAATCAGGATTAACTGGGTGGAGCTTCACAAATGCAATCGGATATCCCTTTTTGATTGGAAGCTAGCAGCGGATAGGTGGAGGGGCGTGGGTGGGAGTTGGGATTAGAAAGGTCAATAAAAGCTTCTAAAGACCCACAGGAGAGACCCAAAGTCTTCAAGCCTGGAGTTCCTGCTTGGTTCTTCCTGAGGTCTGAGCACCTTCTAGACTACATCCAGATCTGGTAAGTCACTAATTTCTGTAAGGACACTCCCATCTGACCTACAGTCAGCTGGTCTGGGATGGTGACAGTGCAGCCTACGATGGCACAGAAGTGTATCCTGTCTTTTTCTTTTTTTTATATGAACAGTTTAAAGCTTGAATTTTTTCCTCTAAATGCAGTTCTGTCTTTATTTCAAAAAAGTTGATTGTGCTTTGGTTGATGCCATTTTAAAATTCTTGAAGGGAGCAGTGACTCATGCCTTTAACCCCAACACTTTGGGAGGCCAAAGTGGGAGGATCATTTCAGCCCAGGGGTTTGAGACCAACCTGGGCAACATGACAAAAACCCTCCTCTACACAACGTTCTTTTTTTTGAGGGTGGGGATGGAGTCTCACTGTGTTGCCCAGACTGGAGTGCAGTGGCACGATCTCAACTCAGTGCAACCTTTACCTCCGGGGTTCAAGCAATTCTCATGCCTCAGTCTCCATCCTCAGAAGCTGGTGTCACAGACATCTGAAACCATGCCTGGCTAATTTTTGTATTTTTAGTAGAGGTGGGGTTTCACCATGCTGGCCAGGTTGGTCTCAAACACCTGACCTCAAGTGATCCACCTGCCTTGGCCTCCCAAACTGCTGGGATTATAGCTGTGAGTCACTGGTGCTTGGCCTCTACTTTTTTTTTTTTTAATTAGCCAAGCATGGTATCATGCATCTGTAGTCCCAGCTATTTGGGTGGCTGGTGTGGGAGAATCACTTGAGCCCAGAAGATTGAGGCTGCAGTGAGCCATGCTCACACCACTGCTGTACTCCAGCCTGGGCAAAAGAGAGAGACCCTGTCCAAAAAACAAAAACAATATCTTAACCAAAAAGGATCTATGACCTTAATTTTAAACCAATCACGTCCTCACTGTAATTCTTCCACTCGAATGGAGACATGGCTATGGGGGTGCATGCCTGTAATCCCAGCTACGTGGAAGGCTGAAGCATGAGAATTGCTTGAATCTCAGAGGTGGAGGTTACAGGGAGCTGAGATGGCGCCGCTGCACTCCAGCCTGGGCGACAAAGTGAGACTCAGCTTCACCCACTCCAAAAAAAATTAGATTATACCACCCAGGTGATCATTGGATACATGAAGATTTCTATTGTGTGTTCTTGGGGACTGTCAACTCCGTCTTTGAAAACTGTTTTAACTCTGAAATATTTTGATAAATTTGATGTGGCCGAGGATCCCTCAACAAAGATACTTTCAAGTTTTTTCTTTCTGTCTAATATCAGGAAGAGATTCAACCCTTCCCTATCTCACACTCAGGACTATGAAGGACACATATTAGTAAAACTCCATGTTTGTGAAGGGAATCAGTGAATGAGTCCCGGTCTTTCACCCTATCCCTAAATCTTTCACTTTGATGGATGAATATCTAATTCCATCAGTAAATCTGGAAGAAAGGCAAAAATCCAATCAGGATTAACTGGGTAGAAGTCGAATCAAATCTAGCTCTCTCTCTCTCCTTTTTCTTTTTTCTTTTTTTTTTTTTTTTTTTTTGAGTCTAGCCTATTTCCCAGGTTGGAGTTCAGTGGTGTATTGTCAGCTCACTGCAACCTCTGCCTCCTGGGTTCAAGTGATCCTCCTGCCTCAGCCTCCCTAGTAGCTTGGACTATAGGCGCAGACCACCACAACTGGCTAATTTTTGTAATTTTAGTAGAGGTAGGGTTTTACCATGTTGGCCAGGCTTGTCTCAAACTCCTGACCTCAGATAATCCACCTGCCTCTGCCTCCCAGAGTGCTGGGATTACAGGTGTGAGCCACTTCGTCTGACCTTGAATGAATGTATTCTTGACTTCTACCCTATCCCTAACACTGTCAATTTCTTGCTTCACGAATTAAATATAGATATGTGATATGAATGGACATCTGATTCAATCCGGTAATCTGGGGAGAGCCAAAAACTCAATCAGGATTAACTGGGTGGAGCTTCACAAATGCAATCAGATATCGCTTTTTGATTGGAAGCTAGCAGCGGATAGGTGGAGGGGCTTGGGTGGGAGTTGTGATTAGAAAGGTCAATAAAAGCTTCTAAAGACCCACAGGAGAGACCCAAAGTCTTCAAGCCTGGAGTTCCTGCTTGGTTCTTCCTGAGGTCTGAGCACCTTCTAGACTACATCCAGATCTGGTAAGTCACTAATTTCTGTAAGGACACTCCCATCTGACCTACAGTCAGTCGGTCTGGGATGGTGACAGTGCAGCCTACGATGGCACAGAGCTGTATCCTGTCCTTTTTTTTTTCATATGAACAATTTGAAGCTTTGAATGTTTTCCTCTAAATGCAGTTCTGTCTTTATTTCAAAAAAGTTGATTGTGCTTTGGTTGATGCCATTTTAAAATTCTTGAAGGGAGCAGTGACTCATGCCTTTAACCCCAACACTTTGGGAGGCCAAAGTGGGAGGATCATTTCAGCCCAGGGGTTTGAGACCAACGTGGGCAACATGACAAAAACCCTCCTCTACACAACGTTCTTTTTTTTGAGGGTGGGGATGGAGTCTCACTGTGTTGCCCAGACTGGAGTGCAGTGGCACGATGTCAACTCACTGCAACCTTTACCTCTGGGGTTCAAGCAATTCTCATGCCTCAGTCTCCATCCTCAGAAGCTGGTGTCACAGACATCTGAAACCATGCCTGGCTAAGTTTTGTATTTTTAGTAGAGGTGGGGTTTCACCATGCTGGCCAGGTTGGTCTCTAACACCTGACCTCAAGTGATCCACCTGCCTTGGCCTCCCAAAGTGCTGGGATTACAGCTGTGAATCGCTGGTGCTTGGCCTCTACTTTTTTTTTTTTTTAATTAGCCGAGCATGGTGACATGCATCTGTAGTCCCAGCTATTTGGGTGGCTGCTGGGGGAGAATCACTTGAGCCCAGAAGATTGAGGCTGCAGTGAGCCATGCTCATACCACTCCTGTACTCCAGCCTGGGCAAAAGAGAGAGACCCTGTCCAAAAAACAAAAACAAAATCAGTCAAAAAGGATCTTTGAACTTAATTTTAAACCAATCACATCCTCTTCCACCCAAATGGAGACATGGGAGTGGGGGGTGCATGCCTGTAATCCCAGCTACGTGGAAGGCTGAAGCATGAGAATTGCTTGAATCTTGGAGGCCGAGGCAACAGTGAGCTGAGATGACACCACTGCACTCTAGCCTGGCCGATGAAGTGAGATTCAGCTCCCTCAACACCAAAATGAATTACGCCACCTAGGTGATCATTGGATATATGAAGATTTCTATTGTGTTTTCTTAGGGACTGTCATCTCTGTCTTTGAAAACTGTTTTAACTCTGAAATATTTTGATAAATTTGATGTGGCCCAGGATCCCTCAACAAAGATACTTTCAAGTTTTCTTTCTTTCTGTCTAATATCAGGAAGAGATTCAACCCTTCCCTATCTCACACTCAGGACTTTGAAGGACACATATTAGTAAAACTCCGTGTTTGTGAAGGGAATCAGTGAATGAGTCCTGGACTTTCACCCTATCCCTAAATCTTTCATTTTGATGGATCAATATCTAACTCGATCAGTTAATATTTAAGAAAGGCAAAAATCCAATCAGGATTAACAGGGTAGAGATTAAGAATTCTAATCAAATGTAGCTCTGTCTGTCTCTCTGTTCAATCTAGCCTATTTCCCAGGCTGGAGTGGAGTGATATAATGTCAGCTCACTGCAACTTCTGCCTCCTGGGTTCAAGCAATCGTCCTACCTCAGCCTCCCTAGTAGCTTGGACTACATGTGCAGACCACTGCACCTGGCTAATTTTTGCTGTCTTAGTAGAGGCAGGGTTTTACCATGTTGGCCAGGCTCGTCTTGAACTCCTGATCTCAGATGATCCACCTGCCTTGGCCTCACAAAATGCTCAGATTACAGGTGTGAGTCACTGCACCCAGCCAAAGTGGTTCACTTTGAATATGTGTAAGAGGTGTGCATTGGAAACATCTATCTTGCGAGTGATGCATAAGAGTGTCACATAGCTTTCAGAGCTTCTCACTGAAATTTTCAATAATGAGGCTGGGACGGAGGCTCACACCTATAATCCCAGTATCTTGGGAGGCCAAGACGGATAGATTGCTTGAGACTAGGAGTTCAAGACCAGGTTGGACAACATAGCGAAATCCACTGTCTTTACAAAAATTCAAAAAATAAAAGATGAGCTTGGTGTGGTGATGCATAACTGTGGTCCCAGCTACTTGGGAGGCTGAGGAGGAAGAATCCTTTGAGCGGGGAGGTCAAGGCTGCACTGAGCTGAGATCCCACCACTACACTCCAGGCTGGGTGACAGAGCAAGACCCTGTCAGAAAGAGAGTGAGAGAGGGAGAGAGAGAAAGAGAGAGAGAATGAGAGAAGGGAGGCAGGGAAAGAAGACAAGAAAGAAAGAAGGGAGAGAGAGGGGGAAAGAAAGAAAGAAGGGAGAGAGAGGAGGAAAGAAAGAAAGAAGGGAGGGACAGAGGGAAAGAAGGAAAGAAGAAAGAGAGAGAAAGAGAAAGCAAGCTTAAATAATGAAAAGAAAACAAGTAGAACCTGTTCTAGGGATGCCCCATGAATGTTCCCAACAAGCTTATTTGTAGGAACTGAAAATGTGGGCATGTAGGCTTGTGACACTCCCATTCCCATTGTTTTAGAACCTTGAGTAATTAGTAATTTCCCCCAATGATAGGAGGGGTTCACTTTCAGGTTCCTCCACAATCACTAGTCACCGGATGGAACACTGCATAGAAAGGAAGGGCTAGTGGTGGCCCTGCCTCCTCACTGCTTCGGAGACACTCATGCTGATGCAGCAGAGGCAGAATGCTGGCTTAATGGCCACTGAGTACAGAGCAGAATTGGAGTAAACTGAGGGCTCTTTCACCATTGCTAGAGCAGTGACTTTGGCCCTGGGAGAAGATGATATTGCATGGGCTTGGCCTGAGAGTGATGCCTTTTCTCTGGGTTTGTCCTCTGGAAGTTTTCTCTGCAGATTCATGAAGATGAGCATCCAGACTCCACCCAGACTCCTGGAGCTTGCGGGGCGGAGCCTGCTGAGGGACCAAGCCTTAGCCACGTCCACCCTGGAGGAGCTGCCCACGGAACTTTTCCCCCCACTGTTCATGGAGGCCTTCAGCAGGAGACGCTGTGAGGCCCTGAAGCTGATGGTGCAGGCCTGGCCCTTCCGCCGCCTCCCTCTGAGGCCTCTGATAAAGATGCCTTGTCTGGAGGCCTTCCAAGCTGTGCTCGATGGGCTTGATGCACTGCTTATCCAAGGGGTTCGTCCCAGGTGAGGTGGGCCAGGTGGGCTCGTGGGGAGGGCCCAGGTGTCCAACCGAAGGAAGAGCTGGGTCATGACAAGTGAGGAGGCCCAAGGGGGATGGTGGTGGTGAGGAAGCTGAGAGGACTTGGCCATTCACCAGCTCCTCAAGGAAAGCACTGCTCACCACGCAAGGTCCATGGAGGTAACAGGAACCTCTCCTCTAATGGCACTGAAAGGCACCATGAAAAGTGAGAACTGGGCCAGGCACGGTGGCTCACAATGTAATCCCAGCACATTGGGAGGCTGAGGTCAAGAGTTGGAGGCCAGCCTGTCCAACATGGTAAACCTCAACTCTACTAAAAATACTAAAATTAGCTGGACATGGTGGTGGGTTCCTGTAATCCCAGCTACATGTGAGGTTGAGGCGGGAGAATCATTTGAACCCGGGAAGCAGAGGTTGCAGTGAGGTGACATCACACCACTGCACTCCAGCCTGGGTGACAGAGGGAGACTTGGTCTCAAAAAAAAAAAAAATGTGGAAATGGGCAGGACCCAAGGGGAAAACAGGGTGAAGAAAAGTCAGAGACAGGGACAAGAAGCAGGGAGGGGAGGAGCTGCTATCCAGGATGTGGAGTTTAAGTTCAGAAATGAGTTCTGAAATTCTCAGTCTCACCTCTATTTTCCCACAGGAGGTGCAAACTTCAAGTGCTGGATTTACAGGATGTCTGTGAGAACTTCTGGATGGTTTGGTCTGAAGCTATGGCCCATGGGTGCTTCCTCAATGCCAAGAGGAGCAAAAAACCAGTGCAGGACTGTCCAAGGATGAGAGGACAGCAGCCCTTGACTGTGTTCATAGAACTTTGGCTCAAGAACAGGACTCTGGATGAATACCTCACCTACCTCCTTCTATGGGTCAAGCAGAGGAAAGATTTACTACACCTGTGCTGTAAGAAGCTGAAAATTTTGGGAATGCCCTTCCGCAATATCAGAAGCATCCTGAAAATGGTGAACCTAGACTGTATCCAGGAGGTGGAAGTGAATTGCAAGTGGGTACTGCCCATCCTGACACAGTTTACCCCATACCTGGGCCACATGAGGAATCTTCAGAAGCTCGTTCTCTCCCACATGGATGTCTCTCGCTACGTTTCCCCAGAGCAGAAGAAGGAGATTGTTACCCAGTTCACCACTCAGTTCCTCAAGCTGCGCTGCCTCCAAAAGCTTTATATGAACTCTGTTTCTTTCCTCGAAGGCCACCTGGACCAGCTGCTCAGGTGAGGGAGGGTGGTGAGCTTTCTCTGCAGACCACAGCAGAGCCTGTTACAGTAAACACTAGTGGGCCTCTACTGTGAGCCAGCGTATGAGGATGTAACAGTGAAGGCGACACTAGAATGTCCATGCATTGTCCTGTTGGCGGCCCTGTCCTGAAATGGGTATCACGCAACCCTCCCAATAGAGGCAGAGGGATCAGCTAGGGGAGATGCTATGGAGAGGCTGCCATGCTAGGAAGCTAGCTACTGGGGGGTTCAGATCTAGTGAGGGTGCCTTTCTGAATTCTTCCTGAGGACGTCTGTCTAGGTTAAGATGATGAAAAATACACCAGGGGCGGTGGCTCATGCCTGTAATCCTATCACTTTGGGAGTCTGAGGCAAGAGGATTACTTGAGCCTAGGAGTTTAAGACCAGTCTGGGTAACATCCCAAGACCCCTGTCAGAAATGAATAAATAAAAGTAAAAACAAACAAGATTACTTTTTTTTTTCTGAGATGGATTTTCACTTTGATGGTCCAGGCTAGAGTGCAGTTGTGACATCTCAGCTCTCAGTAACTTCTGCCTCCCAGGTTCAAGCGATTCTCCTACCTCAGCCTCCTGAGTGCCTGGGATTACAGGCGTGGGCCACCACACCTGGCTAATTTTTATATTTTAAGTAGAGACAGGGTTTCACCATGTTGGCCAGGTTATTCTCCAACTCCTGACTTCAGGTGATCCACCCACCATGGACTCCCAAAGTGCTGGGATTATAGGCGAGAGCTACCATGCCCAGCCAACAAGATAATTTTTAAGAAGATGATGTGAAGTAGGGAAGTGAAGTGGGCACTGAAGAGGGGAATGCTCAGCAAACCTGCACATGTCAGAAAATCAGCTTTGTGCCCCACAGTTTGGTGAACATGAATGATCCCATCTCTAATTCCCTGTTGTAAAAGTTTCTTTTGAGCTTCAGGTAAATTAATTACCTAGGAAATGCATGATTCTGAAATAGAGGGTCAGGGAGCAGGCACAAAGAATGGTGAAAGTGATAGATGGTTTGCTGATGATACAGGCGTGTCAGGGACGCCTACAGCCTGCCCACCCCAGCTGATGTTGCAGGATCCTGCCTGGGTTTGTCCTTTATGCCTGCATCTCCACTGGGCTCCTGTGGCCCAGGGATGTGGTTTTCTGCCTGACAGATGAGGAAAGGGAGCTTGAGGGATTCTGTGAACTTGATCCATTCCTATAAATGATGGTGAAATGACTCAGCCTCAAATGGAATTATTTTTTCTCCTTTTTTTTTTTTAATACAGAGTCTCTCTCTGTCACCCAGGCTGGAGTGTAGTGGCATGATCTCTGCTCACTGCAACTTACACCTCCTGGGTTCAAGCGGTTCTTCTGCCTCAGCTTCCCAAGTAGCTGGAATTGCAGGCTCCCGCAACCACACCTGGCTAATTTTTGGATTTTTAGTAGAGAGGAGGTTTTGCCATGTTCACCAGGCTGGTCTCAAACTCCTGATCTCAAGGAATCCACCAGTCTCAGCCTCCCAAAGTTCTGGGATTACAGGTGTGAGTTACCTGGCTGGGTCTAAAATGGAATTGACCTCGGTGGCAAAGCTCTTCATCACGCATCATCCTAAGTGTTGACCATCAGGCCATGAGAATGACCCTGGACTTGGGCAAAATGGTCTCCATCCATTACCTTGAAGCCATTCCCCACCACCGTCCACTCACCCCTATGATTCCCCAGAATTAACTTCTTGCTCTCTCTCCCCAGCTGTCTGAAGACCTCGTTAAAGGTCCTCACAATAACTAACTGTGTGCTTTTGGAATCAGACTTGAAGCATCTATCCCAGTGCCCGAGTATCAGTCAACTAAAGACCCTGGACCTGAGTGGCATCAGACTGACCAATTACAGTCTTGTGCCTCTCCAAATTCTCCTAGAAAAAGTTGCAGCCACCCTTGAGTACCTGGATTTAGATGACTGTGGCATCATAGACTCCCAAGTCAACGCCATCCTGCCTGCCCTGAGCCGCTGCTTTGAGCTCAACACCTTCAGCTTCTGTGGAAATCCCATCTGCATGGCAACCCTGGAGAACCTGCTGAGCCAAACAATCATACTCAAAAACTTATGCGTGGAGCTGTATCCTGCCCCCCGGGAGAGTTATGATGCTGATGGTACTCTCTGCTGGAGCAGATTTGCTCAAATTAGGGCTGAGCTGATGAAGAGAGTGAGGGACTTAAGGCACCCCAAGAGGATCTTGTTCGGTACTGACAACTGCCCTGACTGTGGCAACAGGTCATTTTATGACCTGGAGGCAGATCAATGCTGCTGTTGAATGCCTGCCTATTTGGGTGGATATGTCAAACGCTTTCTTCTGTACACTTGGAAACTAAAACCTAGGTCTTAGGTACACCCTAAAGGGAGCACAGAACCCATCGTTTCACACATGGGCTCTGAAAGTGGGAAAGGAAAGGTGATCAAGCAGGGGCCGGATTTGGGGGAAGTGTTGCCATGGATTCGATGGGACTTTGGGGACCTGTGTCCTGTAGAGTCGAAAATGGGAATCTGAATGTCTAGAGTGGAGGCTTGAGAATACTTGAGGGAGTTACTCTTGCATGGATGGTTGTAAAGAAACAATCAGAAATAAAGGAAAACTGAGTGGTAACTGTCTGGTGCCCTCTATTATTAAGTAACGTGTTTTCCAGTTTAAGCCTCAGGAATCTTCAGTTATTGATGGAAAAAACAAAAGGCACTGAGTTGTCCAATCAATAAGATGCAGCCCAAGAAAATCAAGGCATTTAAATGAAATTTGGTTATTGTAATCAGTTTCCTCCCATTCTTTTATTTGAGACAGAGTTTCACTCTTGTTGCCCAGGATGGAGTTTAGAGTGCAATGGTGCCATCTCAGCTGACTGCAACCTCCACCTGGGGTTTAAATGATTCTCCTGCCTCAGCCTCCCAAGTAGCTGGGATTACAGGCATGCACCACCATGCCCAGCTAATTTTTGTATGTTTAGTAGCGACAGGGTTTCCTCACTATGTTGGTCAGTCTGGTCTCAAACTCCTGACTTTGGGTGATCCACGCAAGTAGGCCTACCAAAGTGCTGGGATTACAGGTGTGAGCCACTTTGTCAGGCTTGTTTTTGTTTTTGTTTTTTAAAGGTCTCCTGTCACTCAGGCTAGAGTGCGGTGGCACAATCACAGCTCACTGCAGCCTCAATTTCCTGGGTTCAAGCGATCCTCCCACCTCAGCCTCCTGAGGAGCTAGGACTACAGGCGTGTGAGCAACCACGCCTGTTTGCTTGTTTTTTTAAGTGGTGACAAGGTCTTGCTGTCTTGCCCAGGCTGATCTGGAACTTCTGAGCTTGTGATTCTCCTGCCTTGGCCTCCCAAAATGCAGGGAGTGTAGGCGTGGACCACCACGATTGGCTTGGCCTCCTCCAGTTCTTCACTTCTTTAGATGTCTGTTAACTCCTTGTTAGTTTCTGTGCCTGCTCAGTGGGTTAATACACACTAGGTGGGCACCAAGGGCCTGGAACATTACTGGGCAAGAACAGTGAGCCAATCCACGTGGAAAGCTCCTTCTTCTCAGGGTCTTTCACTGCTAGCCAGATGCTGAGACCCTGCCCACTCCCTGTGAGTCTCCACATGGTTCCAGAAGCCTTAGTTGGTGGACGTCAGCTTCACTGCACAAGGAGCCACTCTCTTCCCGCTGCCCTGGAAGGGGATGTCCATATTGTGTATTAGCTGGAGACTCTGGGCAGCACCAACCCTTGCTTGTTCCCCTGATGACTAGCAGCCCTTCTTGAATTAAACTGGTTGTAGCCAGTAAAGACAGCCACATTCCCTTTAAGTAAAATACTAAAACTATACAGGTATGTAACACTTTTTAAATATTTCCATCTGACATTTTAAAAAGTTACTTCTTATTAGGGAGCTAGGTCAGATCGATGAGAGATTTTCTCGTAACAACTCCCCTCTCTCCCTAACAAGGAAGAGACCAGTGCAGCGTGTTCTGGAATCTCACATCATCAAAGGGTGGATAACGATCAAGTGCCTGTGGGTGATGTGTGACCTTCCCTGTGCTGAGGAAGCCTGCATAATGGGCATCCAAGTGAAGGATCCTGCTGAGGATTCAGGGGCTGGTGTTGCTGTCAGGGATCTTAGCCAAGAGCCTCAGGTTCCTGTAAAATGAGGATGATGATGTCCAACAGCTTATAGGACCCTGGAAGGATCCAATGAGATGGTTCATGTTTAGGGCTTGGCATGGGGACTGGCACACAGTTAGATGAATACATCTTGTTCTTTTTTCTCTTCTCAGCAGAAGTCCCAGCCATTTTCATCTTTCAATCTCACCTCCTTTTCCTGTTAACAGGGAGGCAACAAGAACCCAGGGCATGCAATGGGGCTCATCTTCTACCCTCTGCCACAACTTCATCATGACTCCCCCAAACAGCAGAGCCCCAGGAGCCAGCAGGGGGCAGGGTGGGCATTTCTGGACTGGATTCATTCCTAAGAAGAGTAAAATGTCCAATCCATAGGTCTCGGGTGCCATCTGCTGGTAGATCAGACCAGATGGTGTAATTTAATGTTGCAAGGATTATATTATATGGTATTTTTAAAAATTTACTATTATGAGCCAGGAGCGGTGGCTCATGTCTGTAATCCCAGCACTTTGGGAGGCTGAGGCTATTGTCATGGCCAGGCTTGGTGTCTCACACCTGTAATCCCAGCATTTTGGGAGGCTGAGGTGGGCAGATCGCTTCAGGTCAGGATTTTGAGACCAGGCTGGCCAACATGGTGAAACCCTGTCTCTACTCAAAATACAAAAAAATTGCTGGGCGTGGTGGCATTCGCCTGTAATCCCAGGTATTCAGGAGACTGAGGCAGGACAATCGCTTGAACCCGGGAGGCGAAGATTGCAGTGAGCTGTGATCGCACCAGTGCACTCCAGCCTGGGGGACAGAGCAAGAAAAGAAAATTTACTATAATGTAAATACTAGTTGAGTATAAATATTTGTGTTGTAATTTACGTATATGAAAGATATAAAACTTTTAAAGAATGCAATGTGATATTTTAAGAATGGTTAATGGCCAGGCGTGGTGGCTCATGCCTATAATCCCAGTACTTTGGCAGGCCGAGGCAGGCAGATCACGAGGTCAGGAATTTGAGACCAGCCTGGCCAATGTGGTAAAAACCCGTCTCTACTAAAAATACAAAAAATTAGCCTGGGGTGGTGACGGGCCCCTGTAATCCCAGAGAGTCAGGAGGCTGAGGCAAGAGAATCTCTTGAACCCAGGAGCAAATGCTGTTGACCACGTGATGCATGGAAACGTTTGTCATGGGTATAGCCACTGAATTGCTAACTTGGGGACGTCAACATTAGCTCACTACCAATAATATAAATAAATTGGATTATGGAAAAAATTGCCTTTGTGATACCATATCCATGTGTGTCATGAGAGTCCAGCAATTGGGCCGGTGTGGTGGCTCACGTCTGTAATCCCAGCACTTTGGGAGACTGAGGCGCATGGATCACTTCAGGTCAGGAGTTCGAGACCAGTCTGGGCAACATGGTGAAACTCTGTATCTATTAAAAACACAAAAATTCCCACCTATGAGTGAGAACATGCGGTGTTTTTTTTTTGTCCTTGTGATAGGGTGGGAATTGAACAATGAGAACACATGGACACAGGAAGAGGAACATCACACCCTGGGGCCTGTTGTGTGGGGAGTGGGGAGGGATAGCATTTGGAGAGATACCGAATGTTAAATGACAAGTTACTGGGGGCAGCACACCAACATGGCACATGTATACATGTGTAACTAACCTGCACGTTGTGCACATGTACCCTAAAACTTAAAGTATAATAAAAACAAATACAAAAATTAACTGGGCGTGGTGGCACGTATCATCCCAACTACTGGGGAGGACGAGGGAGGAGAATTGCTTGAACCCAGGAGGTGGAGGTTATAGTGATCAAAGATCGTGCCACTGCACTCCAGCCTGGGCAACAGAGTGAGATGCCATATCAAAAAAAAAAAAAAAAAGAGAGAGAGAGAAAAGAAAACAAAACAAAAGAAAGTCCAGTATGGTAAAAGGTACATAGAGGTACATGTGGGTGAGCTTCCTTTGTTTTTCATTCTTTTTGCCTTCTCTGGACAGAATTCTCAATGCAAAACATTCCAAAAACACAGAGCAAGTGTCTTCTATAACCTTCCCTTTTTTTGAGAGTTCTCTTCACAGTGTATGTGCTAGTGTCTTCCAGACTTTTGTGTGACATGCTATACAGAACATCAGATCAAACGGGCACATCCCTAATAAGTGGTGACTTGCCAGATCTGGACTCACTTTGCAGGGTGCTGGGACCTCTCTGAGAATCAAGCAGTAGCTCCAGGAGCCAGGGTTTTGGGTCTCTTCTGTGCATCTTCAGGAGTTTTATTGACTTTTCTCACCACGACCCCCTTCTCAATTACCAACTTCCAATCCAAAAATGACATCCAACTGGATCCTGAACTTCCACCCAGTTAATGGTGATTGAGTTTTCAACTTTCTTCTTATTAAGTGATTAAATTAGATATGGATTTATGAAAGTGAAAGAATTAATAATAGGGTGAAGGACTAAAACTCATTTATTCACTTATTCCATAAATATTGGTAAAGTTTGACTAATATGTGACCTTCATAGTGATACAGGGAAGGGTTTAATCTGTTTCAGACATTAGAAATACATATATATATATATATATATATATATATATATATATGGTATCTTTATTGGCGAACCTTTGGTCACATCAAAAGTATCAAAACTTTTCAGAGTTAAAAGAGCTTTAAGAAGACAGTGATATCATCCCTAAAAACACAATAAAATCTCAGTGTATCCACTGGTCACCTGGGTTTTGTGCTACCTAACATGGTAGATCATATGCCCATTCAGGTGGAAGACAGGAACTACTGAGGGTGTAATTTATCTCAAGGTTAAGGTCAAGGCATCACTGAAAGAAATCAGGCCTAAATTACAAAGTGAGGTGGAGGTTGGGCTGGACAGTACTGACTGTTCTAATGGGACTCTAGGAGGGAACCAAGACAACATAAAACACGGCAGGTATTTTGTGGGCATCTAGACAAAAGGATTGAAAGACTTCCTTCTAGATTGAGTTTAAAAATTAAAAAAACCTAATTACAAAAGACATAATGCAGACTCGTAAAACATCACAGTGTCTTTGAGGGCAGAGAGGGCAGATACAGTCTTGGTTCCTACTGGAAGGTGAAGCATCATTACTCACAAACGTGATGGGCTTCCCTCAGAATACCAGCTTGGGAAGAGTGAATCTGAGTGTGCGAGCTGGGGCAGAGCCCAAAGAGGAGCGGTGTGGTCAGACATAAGGAGGGAGACTTTTCAATCTGGAAGCATGAATGGTGCAAGCTGTGTATCTGAAGAATTTGGGAGAACAATGAACCCCTTGGGGGAATCCTGCACCATCCTCAGGACCCCAGTGAGAATCCTGCAGTTTGGGGGGTCTTTCTACCATGTTCTGGTTGCATGTGCTTCTGAAGGTGCTCCTCTGCTGTCCAGGTCAGAGTAGCTTTCAGAGCCCATCTGAAGGGACGGCCTGACTTCAATTCCACTCACAGAATTTCTACTGGGATTCCAAAGCTTCTCCAGGCTTTTGATGGGGGTCTCTAAAATATTTCTGAACTTCTGTTTTCCTCCCCCAGCCTGAGCTGTGAGAGAAGCTGAATCCTCTGCTTCCTGGAAATGTCAGCCGATCTCTCCTGCACCGAGGACTATGGCCACAAACAGTGCTGAGAGACACTGTCCCTGGAATCAGCAGTGACTCATACATTCTCCCCAAATTCTACTGAGCTTTTTGGGTGCACATAGTAAGGCACAAAACAGGGAGCTCCTCAGCTGCTCTTCTGGACCTAAAGAGGCACCCAGGACCAATGGAGGGGAAGTCTGTCTGCCTTCCACAGGAAGAGCTGACTCCTCTGGTTTTCCTAGAAGTGCCAGGCTATTGGCAGAGCCTGGGACAGGTCCCAGTGCAGGGGCCCATCCCTTCTAGGATCCCCTTGCCCAGTCTTAGAGCTGACGAGGCTGCACCTGGAATGCAGTAAGTCTGTTTCTGAGTCAGGGCTTTCTTTGCCCGTGGTGTTTGCCCTCTCCATGTTTCTAACAGTAGAAATCACTGTTCAGGCCCTGCTGGACTTCTTTAGTCCTCAACAGGATCTCATTCCAGGTCGCATTTGTGACTGTCTTTTCCAAGATCAGGGGCTGCCCTCCTTTTTTCCCCAATAAAGATCTGAGGAGAAGCTCACTCTGAGAGCAGAGTGGATGCCTAAGAAGGTACTTGTGGCAGCCTGGGGTTGGGGAGGTCTGGGAACTCGCTGCAGCCTGGATGGAGCCAGGGGGACTAAGGAAAAGAACAGGGCCCAGAAAGGGAGTGGCCCAGAGGAGCTGATGTGGGCCAGAGTAAGTACAGAGGAGAGAGATGGCAGCAGGGTAGGGGGCCGGGTTATTTGGCTTTCACAGAGCCGCGTCCCTGATAAGCTGTGGACTTGTGTCTGAGATCCTCAAAGGACCTGTGCCTGGATGTGGAGCTGTGAGTTTCTAAGGCCCTTTGATTTCACCCTGGTCTACATGAGGTTCCAGTGGCTGCCCCATCTCACCCCAGGGGCAAAGAGTCAGTCTAGCAGGGAGACATGGGGAGAGAGAGTCAATGGCAAACATCCACCCTGGATGCAAAGACAAGGGACATGTCAGAGGGAGGGAGACTTGGTGTGAGGCCAGGGGAAGGGAGGCACATTGGATATGGTGCAGTTCCGTCTCTGCACTTGCCACAGCCTCATAGGACTGTGAGGATTGATCTTTGCAGGAGGGAATGGGGTAGAATGGGGTCTGGACTGGAGTCCCTGTCATCCAAGTGACCCCATATCTACTCGTGCCAACCAGGTGAAGGTCTTGCTAGATGTAAGTCAAACCAGGACCTATCAGACTGCCTGGCACTTTCTGGTGGATCTAGAAGGAGCACAGTGATCCTCAGTCAAAAAAAATCTTGCATTGTCCAGGGCTGAGGATTTTCAGGTGGCCCTGGAGGGGGAGACTCTGGGGAAAAACCACAGAGAAGATTTTGGCACATTTGACACTATTAACATCCAGTGCCTCCCCTTCCTATTGGTCGGGTGTGGTGGCAGGAGAATTGCTTGAACCCGGGAAGCAGAGATTGCAGTGAGCTGAGATCACGCCATTGCACTCCAGCCTGGGTGGGCAACAAGAGTGAAACTCTGTCTCAAAAACAAACAAACAAACAAAACAGACAAAAAAATGTGAAACACAAAAAAAAACCTTTGACTGAGTGCCTGCAATGTGCCACCTACTATTCTGGGTGCCACTTAGGATAAACAAGAAGCAAGACAGCTGCAAAGTGAGCTCAACAGAATACACCTGGCTTGGCAGTGCAGTGCAGATCAGAAAAAAAATGCCTGTGCAGCATAAAATGTGAAGAGACATCTTCTTTGCTTTTCTTTTCTTTCTTCTTCTTTTGAAAGACAGAGCCTTACTCTTGTTTCTAAGGCTGGCGTGCAGTGGTGCAATCTCGGCTCAGTGCAGCCTCGGCCTCTCAGGCTGAAATGATCCTCCCATGTCAGTCTTCCAGTTAGCTGGAAATACAGGTGTGTTGCATGGAATATCTTTTTCTACCCCTTCACTTTCAGACTACATGTGTCCTTATAGGTGAAGTGAGTTTCTGGAAAACAGCATATAGTATGGTCTTATTCTTTTACTCATTCAACGACCCTAAGCCTTTCACTTGCAGAACTGAGATAAATTGTCTTCATTGTTGTTATTGATAAAGGCTTAGTACTCCCATTTAATTTCTTGTTTTCTGGTTGGTTAGAGACTTCTCTCTTCCATCCTTCCTTTCTTATTGTCTTTCTTTGTGTTTAAGTAATTTTCTCTTATGAAATCCTTGGGATGTGACTTTTCTGGCCAGAAGCCTCTATGGCTGGGGGCACCTTTGCCAGAGTTTTGATGGGGTTCACTGGGTTTGTTCTGCCCACTCAGACTGGTAGACTATGCTTGGCTCATGCTTCAGGCCTGGATCACATGCCTATTAAGGGAGGGTCAGGACTGGAGCAGTGAGGGGTGTGTGAGTGAGCAGGGGGTCTGGCCACTTTGGACAGTCACTGGCTCCCGCAGCAGTGGGGCAGGCAGCTCCAGGTGCCAGCACAGGTGCCAGATTTTTGCAAGGCTGCAAATGAACCAGGCACAGCAAAAGCAGCTTCCATGTTTGTCCCTGGAGTACACAGTGGTGTCTGCTGCTCTTTCCAGGAAAGTCATCTCATCATCTCCACAGCTCTCAGTAGAGAAAAGGCCCCAGAGTGGATTGCTTGTCTCTGCAGGAAAATCATCCCAAGAATGGGTAGTTTCACTCTGCCACTGTTCATCCTGATGTTTTCCCTGAGTCTGGGGCTTTTGGGGCATCATGGGGAAGGAAGTATGTGCTGCTTGGGTCATAGGTAGCCATTGGCAGGCACAGAAAAGGCACCACATATTCCCACTCTGGTCCATAGCACTGGTGGACCAGCCCACGGGCTTCAGGCCCTCCTTGGTCACAAGGTAGAGCCTCACCAGGTACCCTCGTCTTCCCATCCAGGTGTCTGTCTGCCTCCCACCACCACCCATGGCGCCCAGGTCACTTGCATCAAGGAGCATCCAAAGGCCAGCACTGATCTGTCCTCAGCCCCCTCTCAGCCTCCCTCCCATGCTCATCAGGGCCCAAAGCCCAGAGTGTTCAAGACAGCAGGCGGACGGTGCATCAGCACTAACCTGAGCATGCACACACTCATCTGGGCTGCCACAGCATACATGCTTGACCCCAAGCCCGCTCCAAAATTACAGCAGGTGCCAGGAGGGACCACACAGTGGGAGCAGACACCCCCATGCTGCAGGAGAAGGGGAGACCTCCTGAGCCCTCAAGAGCACTGGGGGACCTTGGTTGGAACTGTGACCTGGGCAGCTTCAGTTGTGCCTTTGGAGCTACTGTCCTGCCAACTCAGGAGGGCCAGGACTCCCTCTTGTCCCAGGATCCCATCAGGTTCAAAGTGTACGTAGCCTCAGTTATGCCCTCTCTCTGTGTTTCTCCACAGAGGTGACAGGTGAGATGCAGTTTCACAGCAGCTCTGGCCAACCCTGCAAAAACAAACCCAATGCTTCTGGGTCTGGTTTAATGAGCCCCAACTGCACTCTAGTTAAGAATATTGCAGGCTAACAGCAGGCAGTGAGGAGTGAGTTTGAGGCTTTGTAGAGGCTCCAGACCTGGGAGCGGGTCTAATTAAGCCATGAGAGGGTGTGGGTGGCACAGCTGTCTGCCCCAGGAACACGGGGCACAGGCATGGCTCACAACCCTGCCAAGGTGGGGTGCCTCCAGGAGTGGACCGTGGTCCCCAGACCCAGCAATTAGGAACGTCAGTCTCCGTGGTCACCCCTGTGGGGGGCAGATCTTGGAAATGCAGCCCCAGGAGGATTAGCACAGAACCTCCCTTTGACACCCAGGAACTTGGCACTGTTAGCAGGGTGGGCACAGTGGCCCCATAGCTGGCCAGGTCATTGAACTAAGTGCCATTTCTGCTTCCCAACAAAGGCCCCTGTAGCTTGATCCCAGCTCTGCCTACCACCTCAAGCCCATCTTCTCCTCGGGGCCCCTCTCTGCCCGTCCCTTTGTGCCTGACTGAGCTGCTCCTTGCAGGCGAAAATGTAAGGAAAAAACAGATGACTGAAGAGAAGTAAAGAATGGGTGGAGATCATTGGCACACCCGTAATCCCAGCACATTGGGAGGCCAAGGTCAGCAGATCACTGAAGCCAGGAGCTCAAGACCAGCCTGGTCAACATGGAAAAACCGCGTCTCTACTAAAAATACAAAAAGTAGCAGGCTTGGTGGCACTTGCATGCAATTCCAGCTACTAGAGTGGCTGAGGCATGAGAATCACTGGAGCCCCAAAGGATAGGATTGCAGTGAGCCCAGATGGGACCACTGCACTGCAGCCTGGGTGACAAAGCAAGATGTTGTCTTTTATTATTATTATTTTTAAAAAAAAAAAGCAAAGAAAAAGAATGGGTGGGAATTAGATGTTTTGCAGCTGAATCTCAATCACAGACAACAGAGTACTTTGATACTTTTCCATCAGTAACTCAATAACTAGAGATTTCTGATGTATAAATCACTAAAATAAGTCAATCAAATACAGAGGACACCAGAAAGTTTTCATTGAGGTTATTTCTGATATTCCTTGGTAACCGTCCCTGCAGGGATAACATTCTCATCACTGTAGGACTTTAGCTTCTCTTTCTGACTCTGTAGGACATGGGTCCCGTAAGGTCTCATTGACTCCACCTCAACATTTTCCTCTAGTCTTGCCCCCTGCTGTTATCTTTTTTCCCTCATACTGAGCACCTGCCTGAAGCAAAGAATTCTGTGCTTCCTGTAAGTTGCATGTGGCCTGGTCACAATCACTCATGCCAGTAATCCTGGCACTTTAGGAGGCCAAGGCAGGAGAATCCCATGTGCCCAGCAGTTTCAGACCAGCTGGGGCAACACAGCGAAACCCTGTCTCAAATGTGCTTTAATAAAATTTTAGATTTATTAAAAAAGGAAATAAGAAAAAACAAACATAACTTGCACCTACATACTAGATTTTAGTGTCCAAGTGCCTGGAAGAGAAGTTTGGATTTATCAACCCCACTAGGCACGCCTTCCCTAGCAGCAAAGATGGAGCTCCAGTTCCTCAGACGGTGATGAGCCACAGGAAGGGCAGGGAGTGGGACCAGTGAAGATCCTCTTGGGCTGCCTGACTTCCCTCAGTGTACACATCAGCTCAGCCCGATGTGGGGTGAAGATCTCCCAATCGACACGAACCAAGGAATTCAAACTCTCCTCAGGGGCAGGATACGTCTCCAGGCTTAACTTGCTCAGCCCACTGGTGTGGCGCAGCAGGTCCTTCAGGGCATCCGTAGACATGCAATTTCTGCCAAAGTAGAAGGTGGTGAGCTGGGAGCAGCGGCTCAGGCCAGGCAGGATGGCGCTGAGTTGGCAGTAGTGGATCTGACAGCCCTCCAAGATGAGGGTCTTGAGAGTGGCAGCAATTTTCTCTAGCAGAGCTCCGAGGGGTTCAAGACTGATGCGGAACAGCAGCACGTAGCTGAGATTCAGATGCTTTAGGTAACCGAGGCTTGGGTACTGGGAGAGACACTTCATGTCCTCTTCCAATAGGTAGCCACAAGTTAACTCCAAGTTCTCCAAGGGGTTCTGGAGGCACGTGTGGAGATCAAGAAGTTAGTTCTGGGCAGTGATACCAGTTAGATGAAGGTGGTGGGGAATAACTGAAAGGGAAATGTCTGCTTCACCCAAACACAAGTTTATTCCCATCATGTGATGATGGTCCACATGCAAGTTGCTCTGTGATGAGGACTCTGATCATTCAGGGGCAGTCCTAGTTTAGCCTCAATCCTTTCACCATTGCTTGTGTGATTGGTTCAAGGCCACAAAATCACATCACTAAAGCCTCTTTTCTTCATCTTTTAGCAGAAAAGTTCATCTCTGGGCCACAGGTACCCGGTGGGAGATGTGCACGAAGAACTCAACTGAGCAAGGTCTAGGGTCATCAGCTAGAGCTACATGTCAGCAGGGGCTCCCTGACATGCCTGCATCTGCAAACCAACTGTCACTTTTTACCACTTTCACGCCTACTCCCTCACCTCCATCCCGGAAGCATGCATTTCCCATGTCAATTACCTTTCCTGGAGTTCAAAACAACCTTTTACAAACAGGGAATCAGAGACAGGATCATTTGTGATCACTAAGCTGGTGAGGACAGAGTTTCTACTGTGAAATGCACAGGTTTGATGCGCTGTCCCTCCTTTCATACCCTCCTCTATTACCTCTTTTATATCATATCAACTTGAAACACACTTTGTAACAAGAAATTCACATATGCACCCCCCAGTAGAGCTGAAACCCCCACTACCTGGCTTGTACATGATGTAGCTCTCTAGCCTCTACCCCAGGTAACCCCGCTGCCCTCATTGCAGAGATCCTGTGATAGCCACTCCAGAACATGGAGCACTGAACGGGACAATGTGTTGATATTCTGGTGTCCCCTTCACTGTGATGTCACCACTGGCTGACACAAAAGTTATGCCTTCTAGCATTTGCTGTAACAAAAAAAGGCTGTGCTGTGGTCTGCAGAGAAAGTGCACGATCCTTTCTCACCTGATCAGCTGTTCCAGGTGCCCACTGAAGAAGGTGATCAATTTTACTTTAAGCAATTGGAGGTGTTCCAGCCTGAGGAACACAGGCTGAATTTGGTGAGTAACCATTCCTCGAGGTCATTGTCTGACGTGTAATGATGGCACCTGGAGAAAACGAGTTTGCGAAGATTCTTCATCTCCTTCAGGTAACAATGAAGCTTTCTTATCAGATGCAGCCAGGACATGTTGTGAATTTCCAGCTCCTGAATACTATTCAGGTGGACTATTTTCAATGACTTTCTAAGATATTTAATGGGTGTTAGATAATTCACCAACTTACTACAGCACAGGTGTACTAAAACTCTCCTTTGGTAAACCCACTGGAAGAGGTATCTCAGGCATTCATCTTGGGGTGTTTCCTTGAGGCAGACGTCTATGAACACCTTTAAGGGCTGGTGCTCTCCCATCCTTGGATAGTCCTCTGCTGTCTGCCTCTTACTCATGGCCTCTGGGGAGGAGGACAGGGCCTAGCCTCCAGGCCATCCGGCCCAGACATTCTCATCAACATCCAGCAAGTCCAGCACTTGAAGTTTCCACCTCCTATAGGTAAAGTAAGGGAGAAGCTCAGAATTTAGAAGGAGCCATCCCTGACTTTTGCTTTCATTCTCATTTCTCCCTGTTCTCTCTCTGACTTTTCTCAGTCCGGTTTCTCTTTTGATTCAGACTGCTCCCCACTTCTAGTCCCTTTACCTTCCACTGGGAAAAAGCAGGTTTCTGTTCCCACAGTGGACCCTGTATGGTGAGCAGTCCTTTCTCTGAGGATCTGGACAATGGCCAAAGCCTCCCTGAGCTTCCTTGCCAGCACCATCAGAAGACTCTGGGCTACCCTGAGTCAGGCTGGAAAACAAACCGCTTTATTTTATTTATTTATTTATTTATTTATTTATTTATTTATGGATTTTGAGACGGAGTTTTGCTCTTGTTGCCCCGGTTGCAGTGCAATGGTGTGATCTCAGCTCACCACAACCTCCGTCTCCTGCGTTCCAGCGATTCTCCTGCTTCAGCCTCCCGAGTAGCTGGGATTACAGACATGCACCACCATGCCCAGGTAATTTTGTATTTTTAGTGGAGACGGTGTTTCTCCAAGTTGGTCAGGCTGGTCTCCAACTCCTGACCTCAAGTGATCTGCCTGCCTTGGCCTCCCAAAGTGCTGGGATTACAGGCGTGAACCACTGCGCTCAGCCTCAAGCCACTTTATATAGGGTTAAATAAACCCCCTCTGAGGGGACTTTGTGATTTGTAGAAGGTGACTCCCCAGGCCCTTTAGTTAGGAATTGGGGACCTTCATGTCCCAACTTCACCTTTGGATGCAGAGAACCTAATTATAATGCATTTAAATGTAAAGCCTCAACCACCAGGTGAACCTGGGACGTATGTGACATGTATATTTGCTCACCATACATGCATGCATCCCCTACCCTGTGAATTTTCATAGCTGCTCCAATAACCTGCTGAATATGCACACTTGGCGGCCTACAGGTGCAGCATAGATTCCTGCGTCACCTTCCCTCCCTCCAAGCGCTTGCCTCAGGTCCTGCCTGGAGGCCCATTTCCCAGCGAGCAGGTTGTAAACCTTTAGAAGAAATTACGCTCCTTTTTTCTAAATCTATAGACCCCATAATTTTTAGTGGACCTCATTGGTGTTAGAAGTGGGATTCAAAGGGGACCTCCGATTTCTTCCTGATGCCTCCAGAACCAATGCATCCTGCACTGGCAAGAGCCCCGTGAGCTCTTCTCGATTGCGCCATGGGAAGGCCTCGGGTAAGTCTTCCTGAATTCAGATGTCCAGCTCTTAGGTGGAAGATCTCAGAGACTTTAATTCTTCCCAGCTGGTTCTCTCCAAACAGTTTCTGGAGGGGACCTTCTCCATCAGTTCCAGGTTTTGGGACCTATGGTGCCTTCCCTTCCCTGTTCCCTCTCAGTCCCTGTCCTGGCCCCCTAATTGGGATCTTGGAGGGAATCTCTTTGTTGGTCCTGGGTTTGAGGAGACTCTTCCAGTTCCCTCCATCTGGACTGGATAGAAGATTCCTCTGAGGACTCCTGCCTAGCAGGGAGACATTCAGGTCAGACTTCTTGGGTCCATCAGGTTTGGTGAAGATGCTCGCCCTCTAGTGGTGCTTACAGGGACGCCTGTGGTAGGTAAGTGCAGTTATGAGGGCCCTTAGTTCCAAGGGGACAGACTCAGGCCAGTGGCCATCAGGAACCCTGGTGACTCTTTGTTTAAAGACTGTGTCCTGTATTACATGGGGGGAAATCTATAAAAAACACATGAAGTTCATCCATGTGATGACGGCACTGCCGTGACACACAGGTAGTGACCCCGGCAAAAGGAGGGTGACTTCATCCATATTCAACGTGTTTATATTATTGATGGCAGCTCATGTTGACTGCCCGACATTTGCATTGTAGTGGCTATAAAGTGATTTCTAAGCACTATGTGATCAATAAGCATTTACAGCCACCTGCCAGGCTCCATGCTCTGCTGTGGGACCACAGGGTGACAGAGACACAGTCCCTCCCCTTGAAGAAGCAATCTCTGTCTACCACATGAGATTGTCCAGGAAAAAAATCATTATCAAACACAACCTAGGCACATGGCCCAGCAGCCACGCTCCTTGGCACTTACCCAAATGAGAAAACCTAAAACCTGGATGTTTTTAACCACTACATTCACAATAGACAAAACTTAATAGGGACCAACATGTTCTTCAGCAGATAAATGGATGTATATACTGTAGCACATCCTGACAGTGTAGATTATTAAGTCCTAAAAGACATTAAAAAAAGTAAATGCACATAACCATGTGAAAGAAACCAACGTGAAAAGGCCACATGACATTCTGGAAAAGGCAAATCTATGGACACAGTAGAAAGCCTGGGGGGGCCAGGAGTCAGGGTACAGTGGGATGGATAGAAAGAGAACAGGTGATTTTTAGGGCACTGAAGCTACTCTGCATGATGCTATAAGGGTGAATACTTGTCATCATCAATTCATCAGAGCTCATAGAATATACAGCACCAGATGTGAACCGTTAATGTTAATTATGAACTTTGGGTGATAAGGATGGTTCGTGTGGTTCATGCATTGGAACAAATGGATCACGCTGGGGCAGGACGTTGATCCTTTAGGAGTCCGTGCTAGAGTGGGGTCATGAAGTATGTGGGAATGCTCTACTTTCTGCTCAACTTCACTGTGACCTTATAACTGCTCTCAGAAAATAAATCATATTTCCCTAAAAATATTGCACTTCCTTCCAGCTCCAAAATTGTATAAATTCAAATATTTTTAAATAAGAGCATTTCTTATTCATTGATCTTCAAAATCAGTTTTGAAGGTGTCATTTTATTTGAGACTCAAAACCACATTAAGCATTTTTTAAATCTACTTTAAGTTCTGGGATACATGTGCAGAATGTGCATAGGGATACATAGCGATACATATGCCATGGTGGTTTGCTGCACCTATCAAGCCGTCATCTACGCTAGGTATTTATCCTAAGGCTATCCCTCCCCAACACCCCCACTGCCCGACAGGCGCTGGTGTATGATGTTCCCCTCCCTGTGTCCATGTGTTCCCATTGTTCAACTCCCACTTATGACTGAAAACATGTGGTATTTGGTTTTCTGTTCTTGTGTTAGTTTGCTGAGAATGATGATTTCCAGTTTCATCCATGTCCCTGAAAATGACCTGAACTCATCATTTTTTATGGCTGCATAGTATTGAATGGTGTATATGTGCCATATTTTCTTTATCTAGTGTATCACTGAAGAGCTTTTGGTTTGGCTCCAAGTCTTTGCTATTATGAACAGTGCCACAGTAAACATATGTGTACATGTGCGTTTATAGTAGAATGATTTATAATCCTTTGGGTATATACCCAGTAATGGGATTGCTGGGTCAAATGATATTTCTAGTTCTAGGTCCTTGAGGAATTGCCACACTGTCTTCCACAAAGGTTGAACTAATTTACACTCCCACCAACAGTGTCAAAGCATGCCTAATTTCTGAACATTCTCTCCAGCATCTGTTGTTTCCTGAAAAATATGGAACGTGTCACGAATTTACATGTCATCCTTGTGCAAGGGCCATGCTAATCTTCTCTGTATCATTCCAGTTTTAGTATATGTGCTGCCCAGACCAACACAGACATTTTCTTTTTTTTTCTTTCTTTTTTTTTTTTTTTTTTTGAGACGGAGTCTCACTCTGTCCCGCAAGCTGGAGTGCATGGCACACTCTCGGCTCACTGCAAACTCTGCCTCCTGGGTTCACGCCATTCTCCTACCTCAGCCTCCTGAGTAGCTGGGACTACAGGTGCCCACCAACACACCCGGCCAATTTATTGCATTTTTAGTAGCTACGGGGTTTCGTTGTGTTAGCCAGTATGGTCTCGATCTCCTGACCTCGTGATCCACCCATCTTGGCCTCCCAAAGTGCTGGGATTGCAGGCGTGAGCCACTGTGCCTGGCCCACAGACATTTTTAAAATATTGCACTACATACTTTAAAATACCAAATTGCCATTATAAATTAAAATTTCTATATATATATTCAATATGTATAAATGTGTTATATATAAATCACAATATTTATTCTCTATAAACATTTACATAACAGCAGATTTTTGGAGATACCACTCAATATCACCCTGTTTGCATCAATAAATTACACCAGATGGTCTGAGCAACCAGCAGATGGCACATGAGTCTTATGGGTTGGAAATTTTTATCTCATGATCACTAGAGATGAACTCAGTCCTGCCTCACCCATCGCACCCTCTGCTGGCTGCTGAGGCTCTGCTGTTTGGGGGAATCATGATTAAGTGGTGGTGGCATGTAGAAGTTGAGTCCCATTGCCTGCCCTGGGTTTCTGCTGCCTCCCTGTTATCAGGAATAGAAGGTGAGATTGAAGGGTGAAGAATGCTGGGACTTCTATTAGGACGGGAAAAAAAAGAACAAGATGCATGTATTGAGCTCTTACTGTATGCCAGGCCCCATTCCAAGTCCTGGCCGTGCACCGTCTCATTGGGTCCTACGATAGTCTCATAGGGTGGTGGCATCATCATCTTCATTTTACACGGAAACTGAGCCTCTTGGCTGTTTCGTGCCCAACAGCACCAGCCCCTGAGTCCTCGGCAGGGTTCTACACTTAGGTGCCCTTTGTGTAGGGTCCCTCAGCACAGGTGTGGTCATTAATTACCCACAGGCACTTGATCATTATCCACCCTCTAAGGATGTGTGATTCCTACTACCATGCACTAGTCTTCCTTCACAGGGAGAAAAAGGAGGAGTTAAGAAAAGGTCTTTCATTGATGTTATAGGTATTATATGCCTCCGTAATGTCAGCATTTTGCTAAAAGGGAATTTGGATGTCTTTATTGGCCACAACTACTTTAATTCAGCAAGGGCCGCTACCCACCATGACAGGCATGGGTTAGTGATGCCCTGAGGCTCCTGCTCATACAGTGTGGAGCTCTCCTTCCAGGGCAGGGCCACGCCTTGGGCAGTGAAGTCCTTTCCCAGCACAGGTAACGGTCAGGAACTGAGAGCTCTGAATCCACCCATTGAGAGTGAACAGGGTCTTGGCATTGGGACAGAATGAGGGCACCTGAAGGGGCTTAACTTCAGGGGCTGACACTCACTTTACACTTAGAATGCTTCAGGCCCTGTGTGCGTCTCTCATGTGTATTAACCCATTAAATAGGCACAGAGAATAGCAAGAAGGTAACAGATGCACAGAGAGAAGAAAAGAAAAGGAGGGAATTGATCCAAATGATCAAATTCCATTTTGATGGCTTGATTTCCAGGAGCTGAACCTCATCAGTCACAGACAAATCAGTGCCTTATTAGCTCGATCAGTAACTGGACTTTTTTAGGTTTAAATTGTTTAATTGTTAAGCCATGTTAAGCAATTATGGAGGACACCAGACAGTTTCCACTCAGTTTCCCTTTATTTCTGACTGTTACTTTACAACCATCTGTGCAGGGGTAACCCTCTCATGTGTCTCTCCTCCCCGATTCTCACTCTAGCAATTCAGATTGCCATTTCTGATTCTCTGGGACACAGGTCTCTAAAGAGCCCATCCACTCCAAGTCAACTTTTCCCCCAGTCCTGCCCCTCCTGCATCCTCATTCCTTTCCCATTCACACTGAGGAGGCATTTGAAACGATGGGTCTGTGCTCCCTTTAACATGCACTCATGGCCTAGGTTTCAGCTGCGAAATGACCAGAAGAAAGCTTGAAATATATCCACCCTGATGGCAGGCATTCAACAGAGGCAGTGACTGGGCTCCAGGTCATAGGAGGCCCTGATGCCACAGCGAGGGCAGGGGACGGTGCAGAACACAATGATCTTGGGCTGCCTTAAGTCCCTCAGTGTCTTCATCAGCTCAGCCCCAAGTTCAGCAAATCTCCCCCAGCAGAGAGCACCCTGGGTGTCATAACTCTCCAGAGGGGCAGGATACAGCTCCAGGCTTAGCTTGCTCAGCCCAACGGTGTGGTGCAGCAGGTTCTCAAGGGCAGCCATGGAGATGAGGTTCCCACAGAAGCTGAAGGTGCTGAGCTGGGAGCAGCGGCTCAGGACAGGCAGGATGGCGCTGAGTTGGGAATCCATGATACCACAGTCCTCTAAGTCCAGGGTCTGCAGGGTGGCCACAACTTGCTCCAGCAGACCTGTGAGGGGCTCAGGGCTGAAATGGGTCAGTGTGACGCCCCTCAGGTCCAGCTCCTTTAATTGACGGATGCTCGGGCACCAAGAGAGATGCTTCAAGTCCGACTCTGACAGCAGGCAGTCGGTCATAACGACCATCTCCAAGGGGGCCTGGAGACACCTGGGAGAGAACAAGAAGGAGTTAGAGGAGAGAGGTGGGGATGACTTCAGGGTGAGAGATGACGCTCTCCATAACCCAGGGCTGCTCTGCTCATCTGAGGATAGTCAGCACCTGGGGTTTGGGAATGGAGACTCTGTTCCTTCAGTGCAGTCCCAATCGAGGCTCAGTCCTTCACCATCACCGAGGTGACTGGATCAAGTCCATGAACTCTAAGGCTCCCTTTCCTCATCTTTCAGGTAGAAAACCACATCTCTGGGCCACAGGAGCCCGATGGAGACACAGGCCTAAGTGACAAACCCAGGCAGGATCCTGCAACATCAGCTGGGGTGGCCAGGTTGCGGGGGACCCTGACATGCCTGTACCATCAGCAAACCATCTATCACTTTTACCATTCTTCACTCCTGCTCCCTCTCCCTCTATTCTATCATCATGTATTTCAATACATTAATTACCGACCTGGAGCTCAAAACAGGGTGCTGACAGGGAAACACAGGATTTTGCCTGTTCACTAGGCAGGTGAGGATAGACCTCATATTTTAAAATATAGGAGTGTGATGGGCATTCTCTTCTTTAGTGCCCTCTTCACCTCCCTATTTCCCATCATCTTAACTTAGACACACATCCTCAGGAGGAATTCACAAATGCACTCTCATCAGATCTAAACCCTGTAGTAGCTAGCTTCCTAGCTTGGCACCTTCTCTATAGCATCTAGCCCAGGAGATCCCTCTGACTTTATTGGGATGGTTGTGTGATACCCATATCAGGACAGAGCCACCAACAGGATAATGCATGGATATTCTAGTGTCCCCTCACTCTTACTTCCTCACAGGCTCACAGTGCATACCCACTGGTGTTTACTGTAACAAAGAAAGGCTCTGCTGTGGTCTGCAGAGAAAGCTCACCATCCTTCCTCACCTGAGCAGCTGGTCCAGGTGGCCTTCGAGGAAAGAGACAGAGTGCATAAACAGATTCTGGAAATAGTCCAGCTTGTGGAACTGAGAGGTGAATCGGGCAATGAACTGCCCCTTGTTGTCTGGGGGAATGCGGGCAGATGCATGGATGTTGAAGAGAACAAGTTTGCGGAGATTCCTCATCTGGCCCAGGTAAGGGGCAAACTTGACAAGAATGGACAGCTCCCAGGGGCAGCACACTTCCACCTCCTGGATACAGTCAAGCTCCACCATGTTCAGGACCTCTATGATACTGTGGATGGGCATTCCAAAAACCTGCAGCTCCTTGCAACACACATGCAGTAAGCCTTTTCTCTGCTTGCCCCACTCTAAGAGGTGGGTGAGGCATTCATCCAGTGTCCTGTTCTTGAGACAAAGGTCTATGAACACCATGAATGGCTGCTGCCCGCCTGTCCCTGGACAGTTATCTGCTGTTTGCTTCTGACTCGGAGCCTCCGGGAAGGATGCAGCAGCTCCAGACAATATGTCGCAGAAGTTCTCATCCACATTCCTCAAGTCCAGCACTTGAAGTTTTGACTGCCTGTGGGTAAAGGAGAAGAGAGGCTCCAAACTAAGGCAAGGACCTGAGCTTTTATTTACATCCCAGACATCAGCTGTTCTCCTCTCTGCCACTTTTCCCTCTCTGATTTTGTCCAACCCCTTTTCCCTCCGGATTTTGCCTCATCCCCATTGCCTGTAGCTTTCAGAGCCACTAGAAGAGAAGTTTCTGTTTCCTCAGTGGACCCTGCATGGTGAGCAGTCCTTTCCCAGAGGGGCTGGGCAATGGCCAAGGCCTTCCTGAGCTTCCTCACTGGCACCATCAGAAGCCTCTGGGCCTCCATTGTGCCCCTCCTCCTCCTGAAACAGCTGTCCCTACCCTGGACAAAAGGGCCCTCCCCACCTGGACACCTGGGTCACCTCACCTGGGGCGAACCTCTTGGGTCAGCAGCACATCAACCCCTTCCAGCACAGATTTTAACGACTCCAGATGAGGCGACTTCATCAGGGACCCTAGAGGGAGGCAGGTGAAAGGCCAGGCCTGCACCATCGTTTTCAGGGTTTCACAGCGTCTCCTGCTGAAGGCTTCCATGAACAGTGTGGGGAAGAGTTCCCTGGGCAGCTCCTCCACGGTGGAGATGGCCAAGGCCTGGTCCCTCAGCAGCCTCTGCCTTGCCAGCTCCAGGAGTCTGGGTGGGGCCCTGATGCTCATCTTGATGAATCTGCAAGGGAAAACTCTAGAGGACAGATCCAGAGAAAAGGCATCACTCTAAGGCCAAATACGATCACCTCATCTTCTCCTATTGCTAATCTCATTGCTCTGGTGGAGGTGGAAAAGCCCTCAATTCCCCCCAATTCCATTCTGCACTTGGTGGCCACAAATCTGTATCTGTGCCCCTGCGACTACCACAAAGAATGTCTTCCAAACACCAAGGAGGGGACCAGGTGGCCAGTGGCCCATTAATTTCTATGCATTGCTCCACTGAAACTCAGGATTACTGGGATCTGTCACTCAGGATCCTGAAAGCTAAGCTCCACCTTTTTGAGGGAAATTTTTTTGCTACTTACCACCCAAAAACAATGAGAATGACTGTCCTGTGGCCCCACACAGCCTGCATTCTCAGTTTACACAATTAGCATGCTTGGGGAAGACTAAAGTGACTCCCTAAAATCAATGCCATTTGTTTTTATTTTGAAAAATTATAAGAGAAACTATAAAAGCAGTGTGGCAGTATTCTAGAGCACTTGGAAGGTGCGGATGGAAACACTAAGTCTCAGATGAAGGATCCAATACACATCCCTTCCACATACTCACAATCACCCACTTAGGGACAGAGTCTAAGGGCAGAGATAAATCCCATGTTCAGAACAAGACTCGAGAAAATCACAATATCACCAAGTGTGTGAACTCTAGCTGAAGGGCACAGAAACCAGTAACTTCACATGTCAAGACATAAAAATTCATCCAACTGTAAATTTTTAATATCTTTTTTAAAAAACTGCTTCAATAAGAATTTTGAAATGAGAAAAATGAAGCAGAAATCAAAATTTGAGGGATGAAGTCAAAACTATATTTAGAGGAAAAATCAAAACCTACATCTGTTTAATTGAAAAAACAGACAGGAAATTCTCTGTGCCACTTTGGGCTGCGTGTCACCATCCCTGACTGGCTGGCTGCAGATCAGATGGGCATGTTCCTAAGGAGGTGGTGACTTACCAGATCTGGACTCAGTTTGCAGGGTGCTGGGATCTCTCAGAGAATCAAGCAGTAGTTCCAGGCACCAGGGCTTTGGGTCTCTCCTGTGCAAACTCAGGAGCTTTTATTGATGTTTCTAACCACACCCTCCCCTTCTCAATCACCAGCTTCCAATCAGAAAGTGATGCCTGATTAGATTCCGAAGTTCCACCTAGTTAATCCTGATTGAGTTTTACACTTTCTTCTGATTCATTGATTAAATTAGATGTGCATTTATGAAAGTGAAAGAATAAATTACAGGGTGAAAGTCCAAAACTCATTAATTCATTTATTCCCCAAACACTGATGAAGTTTGACTAATATGTGACCTTCATAGTGATATGGAAGGTTTAATCTGTTCCTGGCATTAGAAAGAAAAAACAAAACCTGATGATATCTTTATGGAAAAATCTGTGGCCACATCGAAATTATCAACACGTTTCGTTAAGACAGTTAAAACAGCTTTAAAAAGACAGTGATGTCCACCCTAAGAAAATGGATTAAAAAGCTCCTTTATCCAATGGTCACCTGGGTTTTATGTTTTATAACAGGGCAGGTCATATGTGGGTTCAGATTGAAAAGGGAACCACGGAGGGTGTGATTGATCACAAGACTAAGGTCAAGGCTTCACTGCAGGAAATCAGGACAGAATGACAAAGTGAGGTGGGGTCTGGGCAGGATGGGACCGGGTGTTCTAATAGAATCCTGGAAAGGAACCAAGGCAGCATAAAACATGGTGGGTATTTTGTGGGCATCTCCACAGAAGGATTGAAAGACTCTGTCTAGATTGAGTTTAAAAATTAAAAAGGGAATCATTACAAAAGAGACATTGCAGACTCTTCAAACACGACATTGTCTTTGAGGGCAGAGGAGGCAGATACAGTCTTGGCCTCTACTACAAGGGAAAGCGTGTTTACTCCCAAAAATGATGGGCTCGCCTCAGAAAATCAGCCTGGGAAGATGGAATCTGAGAATGTGAGCTGGGGCAGATGCCACAGGAAGGAAGGAAGGAAGGAAGGAAGGAAGGAAGGAAGGAAGTGAGGGAGGGAGGAAGGAAGGGAGGGAGGGAGGGAGGGAGGGAGGGAGGGAGGGAGGGAGGGAGGGAGGGAGGGAAGGAAATAAAGAAAGAAAGAAAAGAAAAGAAAGAAAGAAAGAAAGAAAGAAAGGAAGGAAGGAAGAGAGAGAAACTCAGCCTTCCTGTCTTTAAGAACGGTGCACACATCTGGTTGTATTGTGTGCAAATGTACAATACATTTCCCCAACAAAACCTGGAAGCTCTATTTCATGTTAAAAGATCTGCTAAGTTCAGGGATGGCTCCCATCCTAAGCAGGATCACACAGTCATTCTTCTGCTATTTTAGGGCACAAAGTAGCAAGAACGTCCCCCGCCTCCAGAAAGTCCTCCAGGCCTTTCTCTCCCATTCCATATGAAACCCAAACAGCTCGGAGATGCCACTGGCTTCCAAAACTGCAGTACTTTGAAGGATGTTCTCCATCATGGAATATTTCTGTAAATGTTCTTTCTCCACATTTCTGACCTCACTATCAATGCCCTGCTATGTGTGCAATCGAGTTAAACTGAAACGTGCTCAGTGCGGCTTCTACTTCACCTGCCCTCACTTTGTGAGCCTGAGGCTGAGGGTGAGCTCAGCACCAAAGGTCATCCTGAGTGTCTCTGTTGATTGAGCATGCACAAGGCACAGCAGGGACTGGTACCATTCATCCGAGATCTCAGCTCTCCCTCACGAGGAATCTAAGGCATGTTGCTATATTCCCCATTTTTAAAGTGGTGACCCTGAGACTTGGCTAGGGAGAGGAACCTGCCCGTGTTCAGGCAGCAAATGATGGACAGACCCCTCAGGTGAGGGGCTCAGAGGATCCCCTAAGTAGTTCAATAATCTAAATGTTGAAAAGAACTGATTGACAGACTTTCCCTTCCTGCCCAATTCAGAAGGTCCAGCACCATCCCCAGGACCCCATTGAGAATCCTGCACATGGGGGCATTTCTACCATGTCCTGTCACCTGTTCTTCTCAAGGTGCTCATCTGCTGTCAAACTCAGAGCAGCCTTCAGAGCCCCTCTGAGAAGATGACCTGACCCCTTCTCCACTCACAGAATCTCCACCAGAATACCAAAGCTCCCCCAGGCCCTTGCTCAGGGTCTCTAGAATATTTCTGAGCTTCTGTTTCCCTCCTCCAGCCTGAGCTGTCAAGGCAGGTATCTCTTTATGCATCCTGGATACCTCAGTCCAAATCTCCTGAACAACAGAACATGGCCACAATGCTGGGAGACCCTCACCCCAGAGCAGTCATTGAGGAATTCTCCCAAAATTCTATTGAGCTATTTTGGTGAACATGAGAAGCCATAAAGCAGGGAGTTCCTCAGCTGCTGCTCTGGCCCTAAAGAGGCCCCTGCGACCGGACTGCTGGAGGGTGACCCTGCCTGGCACGCAGAAGGAGACCTGACTCCTCTGGTCTTCCTATGGGTGCCAGGCTGAGAAGAGGTCCTGGGAAATGTCCCGGTGCAGGGGCCATCCCTTCCCAGGCTCCCCTGGCTCAGCCTTAGAGCTGACAAGGCTGCACCTGGAATGCAGTCAGTCTGTTTCTGTCCAAGTCAGGTCTCTTCTTAGCCTGAGCTGTTCACCCTCTCTGCATTTCTAAGAGTCAAACTCCCTGTTCTGGCCCTGTTGCCCTTCTCTGGTCCTCAACCAGGTCTGATTCCAGGTCAGATTCATGAATCTCATGAGCTAAAGTAGGGGCTTCCTCTCTTTCTTCCTCCAATCAAGTCTGAGGACAAGGTCACCCTGAAAGCAGACACTTGATGCTGAGGGAGGTGCTCAGAGCCTGGGGTGGGAGGAGGTCTTCACCCTCACTCCGGGCTGGATGGAGCCAGAGGGACTGAAAGTAGGAATGGGGCCAAGAAGGGGCATGACCAGAGGATCCGATGGGGCTGAAATAAAGGGGAAGGAAGGAGGTGGCAGCAGAGCAGGCAGCCAGGTTCTCTGGCTCTCACAGAGCTGTGTCTCTGAAAGGCAGGGACTTGTGTCTGAGACCGTGGGGCACTGGGGCTTGGACTTGGGTCTGTGAGTTCCCAAGACACTTTATGTGCCCTGGTCTGAATGAGGTTTTAGTGGCTGCCCCATCCTGCCCCAGGGGGCACAGAGTCAGGAGAGTGGGGAGTCCCAGGAGAGGAAGAGCAGGTGGCGAGTGTCCATCCTGGATCCAAAGACAAGCAGCAGGTCAGAGGGAAGCAGCTGTGGCTTGAGGCCAAGAAAAGGATTCTGTTTGGAAATCGTGCAGCTCCATCTTTTCACTGGTCAGAGCCTTATGGGACAGTGAGGACTGGGCTTTTCAGGAGGGAATGAAAGAGAATGGGGTCTGGCTCAGAGTCCCTGACATCCAAGTTATTCCAAACCTCCTCTGACAAACAAAGGGAAAATCATAGAGGATGGAAGTCAAACCAAGGCTCATCTGGCTGCCCAGAGCTTTCCAGTGGATCAAGAGAGGGCACAATGATCCTCAGTCAGAAAAATCCTCCAATGTCCATCACTGAGACCCAACAAGAGTGCCTGGAGGGGACTCTCTGTGACACGTCTGAAGAGAAGATTCTGGCACATGTGACTCCTCCCACACCCTCTGCCTCCCCCTGAGTCCTCTCCCCTTGATTCATTCAAAGACCTTCACTGAGCACCTGGGATTGCTTCCTGCAATTCCGGGTGCTACCAGGGAAGACGAATAAAATGCAAGGAAGCTGGAAAATGAACTCAGCAGAGGACACCAGGCTCAGCACTGCAGTCCCGGTCAGAAAAATGTCTGTGCAGGCTGCGTGGTGCAGAGCGATCATAATAACCCATGGGGATAATCACAGGTGTCCCAAATCCTTTAATCACTTTTTGTTGGAATATGAAGAGGTCTCTCACTGCTGAATATAAATATACAGGGAAGTGAAAAACATTAGTAAAACGAACATTTACTAAGTGCAACGTGACTCAAAACACTGAGAAGCCAAGGGTTTTATTTCTTTGAAACAACTTGCCAAGGCAGTTTGAACAGTGATCATCTTGCTCCTGGGCTCAGCACCGCAGAGGCAGCTGGTGTCTTCTCCACCTGGGAGAGTTGTCCTGCTTTTTTTTAAGTTGGGATAGGCCAGTGAGTCGGGAAGTTTGTTCATCTTGGGCTTGGGGTACAGGAGGAGTTGGTGGGGTGCCTGTGGCCACTCCACTGCCCTCTGGGATTAGGAGGAGACAGTGGGGTCAGGACTCACCCCCTGGCCTGTGCTTCAGGTGATCCCTCTCCGTCCTGTGGATGTGGGGTTGGGAGCAGGTTTGGGGTCCTCGCCTATCCCCATTGGCTCTTCTTGGGAAGATGAATTTATGGGGCACCTGCAGGTGGCCACGTGTGGGAAGGAATCTCAGAACTTACATGGATCCATGCAAATGAGGCTTCCTTCAGGCAGACACAGGAACTCTGAGCCTCCCTGATGCTGCAGGCACCTGGGTTTGGGGACCCTCTTGGAGACAAATGCATGGAGCGTCCCAGGAAGTTTCCCTGTCTCCCAGCTCCTCCCTGGGCTTCTGCATCTGGGAGTCAGGGCCGGATCAAGAGAAGCCCTGCGGGGAGTGGGAAGGACATAGGATTCTCAGGGTCTCAAGTTCAGCTTTTAACATTATCCTCAAAGGTGGGGTTTTTCCCAGAGGCCTCCTTTCCACAGATCCCATGCCTTCTTGCTGGACTCACGGGAAACTTGCCCTGCTAGAGACATGGGATATTTTACTTGTCTCTGCCATGGAGCCATGCTGGAGAGCTGTGACTTCCTAGCTGACCACACACACACATAAACATGTAAACACCATGAGGTCATTGTAGGGATGCCCACTGGGCCTGCGGTTCTCCCATAGCACCCAGTTCACAAAAGCCTCCCTTCCACTCACCTGGGGCCTGGAGTCATTGGCCTCCTCCTGTCTCATTGATCCAGCATTTGGCCTTGACTGGCCAGTGACTCAGACCCCAGCAAGAAGGACAAAATGACTAGTTCACGTGCTTTAGGGGAAACACAGAGAGAATGAGAAGACCAGTGTCTGAAGTGGCAGGTTGTGAATTGGCTCAGGGAGATGAGACTGGAGAGGTGCAGCCAGGGGCAAGGGTGACTCAGGGGTCATTGGCAGTTTGGGGTTAGGGTTGTGAGGCCACTTGAAGCCTATTTTCCACATCCCCGAGGTGGCTGAGAGGACCGTGTTCCCTTGGGGGATAACCAGAGGGCAGGGACATGCATCAGAAGATTCTTGCACTGTCCAGACAGGAGGTCCTGGTGTCCACTTGAGTGGCCATGGACAGCATGGGGACGTCCTGGAGGCAGAGTCAGCAGGACTTGCTCTTAATTCTTCCTGGGGTGGATGTGAAGCTTGTGTCCTGGCAGAGGGAGTGGCTGGCACAGGAGAGGACTCTGCCTTAGGGCTGAGTTATCCCCTGTGGCCTCAACTGTTTTCCTGATTATGCCTGTTGTCTTTGAATGTCAACAAAAGTAGCCAACATTTATGGAGGGTTTATTATGCCCCATGCTTTGGGCTCAGCATTTTTACCTGAAGATTGAGATTATCCTTCTACACATTTGATGGAGAAAGAGACAGATTCAAAGAGAGAGGGAGAAATTTTCAAGGCCAGACAGCCTGTAAGTGGTGGGACTGGAATGACAGAATGCCTGTTTGTCAACATCTTTGGCGGTGACATGATACTGTCCCAGTCCCTGCAATCTGCTGCTCATTTTCATCCTTTCAAATAAAACTCCACAGTCAGAGGCTTGTGCAAGAGTTGGGGTCCAGAGCATCAGGTCTAATGTTTGCTATGTTTATATTCACTGCCAAATCTGTTATTCCAAAGAAATTTTACTAGTGAAATAGAAATACGTTGTCTGACAGCATTACCCCCTGTGATATGGTTTGGATCGAACCATTGCTCTCCAGCCTGGCAACAGAGTGAGACTCCATCTCCAAAAAAAATGCAATTAATTATAACAACACGTCCATTCACTCTCCAAAGTGTCTGGGACTGGACAATTAATTGTCAGGCCCTCTTCTGTAGCACCATACACCAGAGCATATACGTGGATTAAAATGAATACAAACACAAAATGCAAGTATATATTCTTTTTTCATTATTATTATACTTTAAGTTTTAGGGTACATGTACACAACGTGCAGGTTTGTTACATATGTATACATGTGCCATGTTGGTGTGCTGCACCCATTAACTCATCATTTAGCATTAGGTATATCTCCTATTGCTATCCCTCCCCCCTCCCCCCACCCCACAACAGTCCCCGGTGTGTGATGTTCCCCTTCGTGTGTCCATGTGTTCTTATTGTTCAATTCTCACCTACGAGTGAGAACACCTATGAGTTTTCTTCTAGGGTTTTTATGGTTTGAGGTCTAACATGTAAGTCTTTAATCCAGCTTGAATTAATTTTTCTATAAGGTGTAAGGAAGGGATCCAGTTTCAGCTTTCTACTTATGGCTAGCCAGTTTTCCCAGCACCATTTATTAAATAGGGAATTGTTTCCCCATTTCTTGTTTTTGTCAAGTTTGTCAAAGATCAGATAGTTGTAGATATGTGGCATTATTTCTGAGGGCTCTGTTCTGTTCCGTTGGTCTATATCTCTGTTTTGGTACCAGTACCATGCTGTTTTTGTTACTGTAGCCTTGTAGTATAGTTTGAAGTCAGGTAGCATGATGCCTCCAGCTTTATTCTTTTGGCTTAGGATTGACTTGGCAATGTGGGCTCTTTTTGGTTCTATATGAACTTTAAAGTAGTTTTTTCCAATTCTGTGAAGAAAGTCATTGGTAGCTTGATGGGGATGCCATTGAATCTATAAATTACCTTGGGCAGCATGGCTATTTTCACCATATTTGTTCTTCCTACCCATGAGCATGGAATATTCTTCCATTTGTTTGTATCCTCTTTTATTTCATTGAGCAGTGGTTTGTAGTTCTCCTTGAAGAGGTCCTTCACATCCCTTGTAAGTTGGATTCCTAGGTATTCTATTCTCTTTGAAGCAATTGTGAATGGGAGTTCACTCATGATTTGACTCTCCGTTTGTCTGTTAGTGGTGCATAAGAATGCTTGTGATTTTTGCACATTGATTTTGTATCCTGAGACTTTGCTGAAGTTGCTTATCAGCTTAAGGAGATTTTGGGCTGAGACGATGGGGTTTTCTAGATATACAATCATGTCATCTGCAAACAGGGACAATTTGACATCCTCTTTTCCTAATTGAATTCCCTTTATTTCCTTCTCCTGCCTGATTGCCCTGGCCAGAACTTCCAACACTATGTTAAATAGGAGTGGTGAGAGAGGGCATCCCTGTCTTGTGCCAGTTTTCAAAGGGAATGCTTCCAGTTTTTGTCCATTCAGTATGATATTGGCTGTGGGTTTGTCATAGATAGCTCTTATTATTTTGAGATACGTCCCATCAATACTTAATTGATTGAGAGTTTTTAGCATGAAGAGCTGTTGAATTTTGTCAAAGGCCTTTTCTGCATCTATTGAAATAATCATGTGGTTTTTGTCTTTGGTTCTGTTTATATGCTGGATTATGTTTATTGATTTTCGTATGTTGAACCAGCCTCGCATCTCAGGGATGAAGCCCACTTGATCATGGTGGATAAGCTTTTTGATGTGCTACTGGATTCAGTTTGCCAGTATTTTATTGAGGATTTTTGCATCAATGTTCATCAAGGATATTGGTCTAAAATTCTCTTTTTTTATTGTGTCTCTGCCAGGCTTTGGTATCAGGATGATGCTGGCCTCATAAAATGAGTTAGGGAGGTTTCCCTCTTTTTCTATTAAGTGGAATAGTTTCAGAAGGAATGGTACCAGCTCCTCCTTGTACCTCTGGTAGAATTCGACTGTGAATCCATCTGGTCCTGGACTTTTTTTGGTTGGTAAGCTATTAATTATTGCCTCAATTTCAGAGCCTGTTATTGGTCTATTCGGAGATTCACCTTCTTCCTGGTTTATTCTGGGGAGGGTGTATGTGTTGAGGAATTTATCCATTTCTTCTAGATTTTCTAGTTTATTTGCATAGAGGTGTTTATAAAGTATTCTCTGATGGTAGCTTGTATTTCTGTGGGATCAGTGGTGATATCCCCTTTGTCATTTTTTATTGCATCTATTTGATTCCTCTCTCTTTTCTTCTTTATTAGTCTTACTAGCAGTCTATTAATTTTGTTGATCTTTTCAAAAAACCAGTTCCTGGATTCATTGATTTTTTGAAGGGTTTTTTGTGTCTCTATTTCCTTCAGTTCTGCTCTGATCTTAGTTATTTCTTGCCTTCTGCTAGCTTTTGAATGTGTTTGCTCTTGCTTCTCTAGTTCTTTTAATTGTGATGTTAGGTTGTCCATTTTAGATCTTTCCTGCTTTCTCTTGTGGGCATTTAGTGCTATAAATTTCCCTCTACACACTGCTTTGAATGTGTTCCAGAGATTCTGGTATGTTGTGTCTTTGTTCTCATTGGTTTCAAAGAACATCTTTATTTCTGCCTTCATTTCGTTATGTACCCAGTAGTCACTCAGGAGCAGACTGTTCAGTTTCCATGTAGTTGAGCAGTTTTGAGTGAGTTTCTTAATCCTGAGTTCTAGTTTGATTGCACTGTGTTCTGAGAGACAGTTTGTTATAATTTCTGTTCCTTTACATTTGCTGAGGAGTGCTTTACTCCCAACTATGTGGTCAATTTTGGAATAGGTGTGGCGTGGTGCTGAAAAGAATGTACATTCTGTTGATTTGGGGTGGAGAGTTCTGTAGATGGCTATTAGGTCTGCTTGGTGCTGAACTGAGTTCAATTCCTGGATATCCTTGTTAACTTTCTGTCTCATTGATCTGTCTAATGTTGACAGTGGGGTGTTAAAGTCTCCCGTTATTATTGTGTGGGAGTCTAAGTCTCTTTGTAGGTCACTAAGTACTTGTTTTATGAATCTGGGTGGGGCAACCCGCTCGGGTCCCCTTCCACAGTGTGGAGGCTTTGTTCTTTCGCTCTTTGCAATAAATCTTGCTACTGCTCAAAAAAAAAAAAAAAAAAGTATGAATCTGGGTGCTCCTGTATTGGGTGCATATATATTTAGGATAGTTAGCTCTTCTTGTTGAATGGATCCCTTTACCATTATGTAATGACCTTCTTTGTCTCTTTTGATCTTTGTTGGTTTAAAGTCTGTTTTATCCGAGACTAGGATTGCAACCCCTGCCTTTTTTTGTTTTCCATTTGCTTGGTAGATCTTCCTCCATCCCTTTATTTTGAGCCTATGTGTGTCTCTGCACGTGAGATGGGTTTCCTGAATACAGCACACTGATGGGTCTTGACTCTTTATCCAATTTGCCAGTCTGTGTCTTTTAATTGGAGCATTTAGCCCATTTATATTTAAGGTTAGTATTGTTATGTGTGAATTTGTTCCTGTCATTATGATGTTAGCTGGTTATTTTGCTCGTTGGTTGATGCAGTTTCTTCCTAGCCTTGATGGTCTTTACAATGTGGCATGTTTTTGCAGTGGCTGGTACTGGTTGTTCCTTTCCACGTTTAGTGCTTCCTTCAGGAGCTCTTTTAGGGCAGGCCTGGTGGTGACAAAAATCTCTCAGCATTTGCTTGTCTGTAAAGTATTTTATTTCTCCTTCACTTATGAAGCTTAGTTTGGCTGGATATGAAATTCGGGGTTGAAAATACTTTTCTTTAAGAATGTTGAATATTGGCCTCCACTCTCTTCTGGCTTGTAGAGTTTCTGCCAAGAGATCAGCTGATAGTCTGATGGGCTTCCTTTGTGGGTAACCCAACCTTTCTCTCTGGCTGCCCTTAACATTTTTTCCTTCATTTCAACTTTGGTGAATCTGACAATTATGTGTCTTGGAGTTGCTCTTCTCGAGGAGTATCTTTGTGGCATTCTGTGGATTTCCTGAATTTGAATGTTGGCCTGCCTTGCTAGATTGGGGAAGTTCTCCTGGATAATATCCTGCAGAGTGTTTTCCAGCTTGGTTCCAGTCTCGCCACCACTTTCTGGTACACCAGTCAGACATAGATTTGGTCTTTCCACATAGTCCCATATTTCTTGGAGGCTTTGTTTTTTTCTTTTTATTCTTTTTTCTTTAAACTTCTCTTCACACTTCATTTCATTCATTTCATCTTCCATCGCTGATACCCTTTCTTCCAGTTGATTGCATAGGTTAATGAGGCTTGTGCATTCATCATATAATTCTCATGCTATGGTTTTCAGCTCCATCAGGTCCTTTAAGAACTTCTCTTCATTGGTTATTCTAGTTATCCATTTGTCTAATTTTTTCCCAAAGTTTCTAACTTCTTTGCCATTGGTTCGAACTTCCTCCTTTAGCTCGGAGTAGTTCGATCTTCTGAAGCCTTCTTCTCTCAAATCATCAAAGTCATTCTCCATCCAGCTTTGTTCTATTGCTGGTGAGGAGCTGCGTTCCTTTGGAGGAGGAGAGGCACTCTGAATTTTAGAGTTTCCAGTTTTTCTGCTCTGTTTTTTGCCCATCTCTGTGGTTTTATCTACCTTCGGTCTTTGATGATGGTGATGTACAGATGGGTTTTTGGTGTGGATGTCGTTTCTGTTTGTTAGTTTTCCTTCTAACAGTCAGGACTCTTATCTGCAGTTCTGTTGGAGTTTGCTGGAGGTCCACTCCAGACCCTGTTTGCCTGGGTATCAGCAGCAGAGGCTGCAGAACAGTGGATATTGGTGAACCACAAATGCTGCTGTCTGATCGTTCGTCTGGAAGTTTTGTCTCAGAGGAGTACCCAGGTGTGTGAGGTGTCAGTCTGCCCCTACTTGGTGGTGCCTCCCAGTTAGGGTACTCAGGGGTCAGGGACCCACTTGAGGAGGGAGTCTGCCCGTTCTCAGATCTCAAGCTGCATGCTGGGAGAACCACTACTCTCTTCAAAGCTGTCAGACAGGGACATTTAAGTCTGCAGAGGTTATTGCTTTCTTTTGTTTGTCTGTGCCCTGCCCCCAGAGGTGGAGTCTACAGAGGCAAACAGGCCTCCTTGAGCTGTGGTGGGCTCCACCCAGTTCCAGCTTCTGGGCTGCTTTGTTTACCTACTCAAGCCTCGGCAATGGTGGGGGCCCCTCCCCCAGCCTCGCTGCCACCTTGCAGTTTGATCTCAGGCTGCTGTGCTAGCAATGAGCAAGGCTCCGTGGGCATAGGACCCTCCAAGCCATGTGTGGGATATAATCTCCTGGTGTGCAGTTGTTACGCCCATTAGAAAAGCGCAGTATTAGGGTGGGAGTGACCTGATTTTCCAGGTGCCATCTGTAACCCCTTTCTTTGACTAGGAAAGGGAATTCCCTGACCCCTTGTGCTTCCCACGTGAGGCGATGCCTCGCCCTGCTTCAGCTCACGCACGGTGCACTGCACCCACTGTCCTGCACCCACTGTCTGGCACTCTCCAGTGAGTTGAACCTGGTACCTCAGTTGGAAATGTAGAAATCACCCGTCTTCTGCATCACTTATGCTGGGAGCTGTAGACTGGAGTTGTTCCTATTCGGCCATCTTAAGTATATATTCTAAATCCTTGCTATATACTTATATTCTAAGAGGTCACATGCAAATTCAAGGCTAGGTCAAAGAGTAGAGTGGCTATCTATGGAAAGGGGAGTGAAAGTGAATCATGGTAATAAAAATTAAGTATAGATATAGATAGGAATAGATAGACATACACACATATAGCTGCAAGAAAGGGGAATGTCATGGACCAATGATGACAGCGAGCCATATAAAAAGGCTACAATTCTTGTGATTATGTGTCTGTTTTCAGGATGGGTTGTAGCTTACCTTTTTAGAAAGGCTGATGCCACAGCCATAGTGAATAAATGATTATAAAATGTGTTTCCTTTCTGGGGCGTCTCTGGAGAAATCTCCAGTGGTAGGAGAACTCCGTTTACTGGGCGGGTGATCACACAGATAAGATTTTTCAGATCCAACGGCACTACCATTAACTTCATTATCCTTGGTATCCTACAAAGGTCGAGTGAAGAAATGGTATCTTGAAACTAAAATTAGCTAAACTAACAAAGGAGACTGGGTTAATTTTTTTTTTTTTTTTTTTTTGAGACAGAGTCTCTGTTACCCAGGCTGGAGTTCAGTGGTGCTATCTCAGCTCACTGCAACCTCTGCCTCCTGGGTTCACGTGATTCTCATGCATTAGCCTCCCAAGTAGCTGGGATTAGAGGTATACCACCACACCCAGCTAATTTTTGTATTTTTAGTAAATAATGGGGTTTCACCATGTTGCCCAGGCTGGTCAACTCCTGGCTTCAAGTGTTCCGCCAGCCTCAGCTTCCCAAAGTGCTGAGATTACAGGTGTGAGCCATCATGTCCAGCAAGACTGGATTACTTTAATGAAATTTTTACCACCCCCTATGGGAAAACACAGCCAGATCCCCCATAAGGTATTTTATTTTTACCAACTGCAATCAGAAACACTGATAATTAAGTATTTACTGGAGAACCTATGCCTTTGATAATAGAACCTCATGTATCCCCTGCACTTTTTAGCTCTGATCATGTAACCAGAGGATCAACTCCAACAGATTAGTCATTGCTTAAGTTGTTACAGGTGATGACGCAAAGCCCAAATTGCTCAGGCATGTCCGATGGGAAAAAGGTTTAACCTCTTAACTATTAACACAGCCAGGCAGACTGTTTGAATTGGCATCATCTGAAACCAGTTGGAAAGATGATGCAAGCTTGCTGCACCATCCCCAGATTGGGGAGACAGGTTTAGAACTTGTCTCCTATCTGCTTGTCAGTTAACTCTTTTTTATTTTTATTTTTATTTTTTTCTTTGAGACAGAGTCTCGCTGTGTTGCCCAGGCTGGAGTGCAGTGGCATGATCTCAGCTCACTGCAACATTGGCCTTCCGGGTTCAAGTGATTCTCCTGCCTCAGCCTCCCCAGTAGCTGGGATTACAGGCATGCACCACCATGCCCAGCTAATTTTTGTATTTTTAATAGAGAGGGAGTTTCACCATATTGGTCAGGCTGATCTGGAGCTCCTGACCTTGTGATCCGCCCACCTTGGCCTCCTAAAGTGCTGGGATTACAGGTATAAGCCACTATGCCCAGCCCAGTTAACTCTTAATAAATTTTTTTTCCCAAAATGGAGGCTTGCTCTGTCACCCAGGCTGGAGTGCAGAGGTGCAATCTCGGTTCACTGCAACCTCTGCCTCACAGGAACAAGCGATTCTTCTGCCTCAGCCTCCTAAGTAGCTGGGATTACAGGCATGGGTCATCACACCCAGCTAATTTGTGTATTTTTCATAGAGACAGGGTTTCATCATATTGGCCAGGCTGGACTCGAACCCCTGACCTTGTGATCCGCCTGCCTTGGCCTCCTAAAGTGCTGCAAATATAGGTGTCAGCCACCATGCCCAGCCTTTTTTGCTTTTCTATGCGCTTAGGAGAGTGAGCCCATCGTTCAGTAACAATATGACTCAGTACCGCAAGACCTTTCAAAGCCTATTTCCAGTTGGTGAAGGAGGGTTTTGATGATCACTGGACCTTCATGCCCTACCATTTGGAGACTGCATCTTTTATTTTTTTATTATTATTTTTTAATTGATCATTCTTGGGTGTTTCTCGCAGAGGGGGATTTGGCAGGGTCATAGGACAATAGTGGAGGGAAGGTCAGCAGATAAACAAGTGAACAAAGGTCTCTGGTTTTCCTAGGCAGAGGACCCTGCAGCCTTCCGCAGTGTTTGTGTCCCTGGGTACTTGAGATTAGGGAGTGGTGATGACTCTTAACGAGCATGCTGCCTTCAAGCATCTGTTTAACAAAGCACATCTTGCACCACCCTTAATCCATTTAATCCTGAGTGGACACCGCACATGCCCCAGAGAGCACAGGGCTGGGGGCGAGGTCACAGTTCAACAGCATCCCAAGGCAGAAGAACCCCTCCCAGTACAGAACAAAATGAAGTCTCCCATGTCTACTTCTTTCTACACAGACACAGAAACAATCTGATTTGTCTATCTTTTCCCCACCTTTCCCCCATTTCTATTCCACAAAACCGCCATCGTCATCATGGCCTGTTCTCAATGAGCTGTTGGGTACACCTCCCAGACGGGGTGGTGGCCGGGCAGAGGGGCTCCTCACTTCCCAGAAGGGGCGGCCGGGCAGAGGCGCCCCCAACCTCCCTCTCGGACGGGGCAGCTGGCCAGGCGGGGGCTGAACCCCCGCCTCCCTCCCGGATGGGGCAGCTGGCCGGGCAGGGGCTGCCTCCCCGCCTCCCTCCCGGACGGGGTGGCTGCCGGGCGGAGACGCTCCTCACTTCACAGATGGGGCGGCTGCCGGGCGGAGGGGCTCCTCACTTCTCAGACAGGGTGGCTGCCGGGCAGAGGGGCTCCTCACTTCTCAGACGGGGTGGCTGCTGGGCGGAGACGCTCCTCACTTCTCAGATGGGGCAGCTGCCGGGCGGAGGGGCTCCTCACTTCTCAGATGGGGCGGCTGCCAGGCAGAGGGGCTCCTCACTTCCCAGACGGGGCAGCCGGGCAGAGACGCTCCTCACCTCCCACACGGGGTCGCGACGGGGCAGAGGCGCTCCCCACATCTCAGACGATGGGCGGCTGAGCAGAGACACTCCTCACTTCCTAGACGGGATGGCGGCTGGGCAGAGGGGCTCCTCACATCTCAGACGATGGGCAGCCAGGCAGAGATGCTCCTCACTTCCCGGACGGGGTGGCGGTCGGGCTGATGCTACAATCTCGGCACTTCGGGAGGCCAAGGCAGGTGGCTGGGAGGTGGAGGTTGTAGCTAGCCGAGATCACGCCACTGCACTCCAGCCTGGGCAACATTGAGCACTGAGTGAACGAGACTCCGTCTGCAATCCTGGCACCTCAGGAGGCCGAGGCTGCCGGATCACTCGCGGTTAGGAGCTGGAGACCAGCACGGCCAACACAGCGAAACCCCGTCTCCACCAAAAAAATACGAAAACCAGTCAGGCTTGGCGGCGCGCGCATGCAATAGCAGGCACTCGGCAGGCTGAGGCAGGAGAATCAGGCAGGGAGGTTACAGTGAGCCGAGATGGCAGCAGTACAGTCCAGCTTCAGCTCAGCATCAGAAGGAGACCGTGGAAAGAGAGGGAGACCGTGGGGAGAGGGAGAGGGAGAGGGAGAGGGAGAGGGACTGCATCTTTTAAAATGACACCAAGGGAAATCTTCCCATGAGCAGCATTGGATGGGACCATACCAGGTGACTTAAAATTAAGGATAACCAAGGAACAAAGCCTTTCTTACAAGCAGACATCATCACATGGTAGACAGCTTTTTTAAGAAAATGGGACAAAACTCCATTTGATCTCCTTCCATTGACTGAGACTTGGTTTTGTTTTGTATTAACACAAAATGATCAAGCCTACATTTTATTTTGTTACGTACTTTCACCAGTCAAAGCAAACACTTTCTAAGGTCTCCTATTCAAAATTTAGCCACTCTCACTAACCAACGCAATTACTGGCTATGGAGTCATTTAGATGAATGGGAAGGATCACAACTAATAGTAGAATCTGCTCTCACACGTGGTTGGTTAATATTTATAATTAAATGACTTGGCACTGAGCAGAAGCTATAGATGCAAATGAGTGGCCTATGACTCTTGTTGATTTCATTACTTGTAACTTATCTCCATGCATAGGAAACATTAGTGTAACCGGGTCTAATCTAGGTAGTGTCCCAGACTCCCCCTAGAATCAAACTCTTTCATTTGACACACATTATGAAGACTGAAATGCTATAAGTATTGACATAGACACAGAATCAGAAAATGACCATGTTACCCTCTGCCATATAATCAGAGAACTTACTGAAACTAGACATTTGTTCATTGGAAACTCAAGGCAAATAGAATGCATCTATAGCTCTGCTACATGAAATAAACAATAGTTTCATTTATTGGATGCATCCGTACTCAGCACATATTTGGAGAAGACCCTATTCATTCTTCAATGGAGATGACATGCAAGGATTATTTAATAAAATTCATAAAAATATTTTTTCATCCCACCCCAGTTCAAACTGTCACCATGCAACCTGGTGTCAGTGGAAGGTAAGGCTCTTAAGGCAGAAATAATTAAATAAATCTTCATTGGAAGCTAAATGTGAGAATCAATGTGGAAGACACAGACCAACAAAGTGGGTGTGTTCCAAAGTCTGTTACAAGTTGGAATGCTTTTGTGAGAAAAGTTAAAAGAAGGGAATGAGACTCCTCCTATCAGTTTTTTTTTTTAATTTTCTTTTGTTTTACTGACCTGGCAAGGCTCAAATAGAGTTGAGTTTTTGTTTTGTTTTTGTTTTTTCCATTGGAAGGTACAATACAGAGGTTACAATCATTGACTTTAGCTGACAACATAACAAGTTAAACATTTTCCTTGCAAGACAACCAGTGAAACTTCATGATCAGAATCAAATCAGTGTCCTTCTCACTGTCAGTGGGTGAAGCTTCATCAGTACATGTAGAGTTTGAGGCACTCATGAACTCAAGATCAGATTCTTTACTCAGGGACAGAATGTAAGCCAATCATAAGACCTTCCACAGGTGGTTAATTTGGACTCCTGAAAAATGTGACCTGTAAGTTTTCACTGGCAATATGCAGGTGCACATATGACAAATAATAACCAGGACCTTTATATCACCCCCAGCTGGTGGGGAATGGGATCCTTTTGACACTTTCTCTCCATAATACCAGGCTACTCATCTTGTGTGGCAATAAAATATATGGTCTACTTCACAGAGAAAGAGATTCTTTTAAAAAAAAAAAAGGATTTTTATTATGAAATGAGCAAAGCAATGGGAATAGATGTGAGATTATTCAGGGAGGTAAAGGAAGACAAAGGTTTTGAAAGGAAAAATCAGGAGAATTACATACACTGTTTTGGAAGACTCATTCTTGGTCACAAGTATCAACACCAAGGGGGCCTCAGTGCAATGTTGGAAAGATTCCTCCTCCACACCCTCAATAACCCCCAACATGTTTACCAAGTCTTGGTTCACTCCCCGGATCCCATTAAAACACACAGCTCAACTCTGACCAGCCTCCACCTTCACTTCCCTTTGTAATTTTGACATGACTTTTTTACAGGACCATCAGGTTCCTATGCCTGCAGCACAGTAGCATACTAATATTCTTAGACGGCAGGGTTTGCAGCAGAGAGTTTAACGATCACAGGGTGGCAAAATGAAAAGCTGGGAGGAGACCCTCAAATTCATCTCCCCAAGAAGTACTGAGAGTTTTCAGAGGATCATGGATAGCAAGGGGCTGGAAAGTTGGTGCAGTTTGGTGGCAGTAAGAGGTATGAAGTCATCAGGATGTCAAAACTGCATTCCTTGGTGAGTTGGTGCCTTGCAGGGCCCTTCAGATCACCTGCCATCAGTAGCTTCACTGACATGCAGAACCTGAAAGAATATGTCAAATGAAAAAGTTAATGTTTTACAAGGCCTAAATAGTTGTCTGCAGGGCAGTTAAGGGGAACTGTAATCTAAGGTCTACATGATTTTGGGACAGTAGGCTGCCAGCAACCATGAAGAAGCAGGTCAGAGAGCAAGCTGACCTCATGATGAATGCTGAATGTGCTGCAAGCTTGGTTTATGTTTGTTTCTCCCCCTCCCTTCTTCACTGATTAAGTTTATAAAGTTTATAAGTATGGTTGCAATTTCTTCCAGAGTAGCCTTAACCTAAGCCCTGAGACCACTCAAGCCCTCAGTGGCACCTCTCTTCCACCAGCAGGAGTGAAAAAATTGCTACCTTAGGTGATATAAAACCCACAAGACCATTCAATACATGGAGATTTTTATTCTGATTTTGTAGGGATGACTCCTCTGTTTTTATAAAGCTATTTTAACTATAAAACATTTTTGTGATTTTGATGTGGCCAAAGATCTCCCAACAATACTACTTTCAGATTTTAGTTTTCTGTCTAATATCTGGGAAAGATTAGACCCTTCCCTGCCTCAAACTCAGGACTATGCAGGTCACATATTAGTGAAATTCCATCAGTGTTTGTGAAGTTCATGAATGAATGAATTTTTTTTTTTCTGACAAAGTCTTCCTCTGTCACCCAGAGTGGAGTGCAATGGTGCAATCTTGGTTCACTGCAACCATTGCCTCTTGGGTTCAAGCGATTCTCCCACCTCAGCCTCCTGAGTAGCTGGATTACAGGCATGCGCCATCGTCCCTGGCTAATTTTTGTATTTTTAGGAGAGACACGGCTTCACGATGTTGGCGAAGGCTGACCTCAAACTCCTGACCTCAAGTGATCTGACCACCTTGGCCTTCCACAGTGCCAGGTTTACAGGTGTGAGCAGCAGGGCCCGGTCAGCCGCTTCTTCAAGGAAGCACACAGCCACGTATTTGAGGCACGTGCTCACTGTGAGTGGAAAAACAAAGGTGACTCAGCCAGGGGCAGGACTGGGTAAAAATGCTGACTTGGCATCAATGAGGCCTTCAGGGACCTGTGTCTTAGACTTAGAAATAGAACCTGAAGTTCTAGAGTGATGCAGGAGTTACCACCGCAAGGATGGTTATTTAAAAATGTCAAAAATAAATGGAACCTGAATGGAAACTTTCTGGTGTCTTCCATGATTGATCAACCTGTTTTAGACATTTATACATCAGAAGTCTCTAGAAATCTGCCTCCTGGGTTCAAGCAATTCTCCTGCCTCAGCCTCCTGAGTAGCTGGAACTACAGGGACCCGCCACCATGCCTGGCTAATTTTTGTATTTTTTGTAGAAAGGGGGATTTCACCATGTTGACCAGGCTGGTCTTGAACTCCTGACTTCAGGCAAACCATCCGCCTCAGCCTCCCAAAGTGCTCAGATTGTAGACATGAGCCACTGCACCTGGCCTGAAATCCTGATATAAGCATAAGATGTGTAATGTTCAAATCATGGTAACAGGGATAGCCACCATCTCAAGAATTTATCATTTCTTTGTGTTAGCAACATTCCAATTCCATTGTTTTAATTATGTAGAAATTTACTATGAACTATTGTCAACATGATTTGCCTTATTGTGCTACTGAACCCTGGATCTTATTCCTATCTGTGTTTTTATTCCCATTAATCATCCCCTTCTTATTATCCGTTTCCCAGTACCCTTCCTAGCTTCTGATAACAGTCATTTTACTATTTTTAAGTTTCGTGTTTTTAATTCCCAAATATGAGTGAGAAGATGCCATGTTTGTCTTCTGTAGCTGGCTTACTTCACTTAACATAATGCCCTCCAGTTCCATCCATGTTGTTGCAGATGACAGGATTTCATTCATGTTTATGGCTGAATGATATTCTATTGTGTGCATTTACCACACTTTCTTGATCCATTCATCTGTTGATGGACACTTTGTTTGATTCCATATTTTGGCTATTGTGGATAGTGCTGCAATAAATAGGGGAGTGCAGGCTGGGTGCAGTGGTGTACGCCTGTAATCCCAGAATTTTGGGAGGCTGAGGCAGGTGGATTACTTGAGGTCACGAGTTCGAGACCAGCCTGACCAACATGGTAGTGTAGATATCTCCTGGATGTATTTATTTAATTTTGGATATATATCCAGCAGTGGGATTTATGGTTCATATGCTAATCCTATTCTTATTTTTTGGAGGAAACTCCATACTGTTTTCCATAGTAGCTGTACTGATTTACATAACTACCAATGTTGTACCAGGGTTCTCATTTCTCCATATTCTCCGTAGTATCCATTATTTTCTGTTGGATTTTTATTTTTATTTGTTCAGAGACAGAGTTTTGCAATGTTCCCCAGGTGGGTTTTGAACTTCTGGCCTCAAGTGATCCTCCCACCTCAGCCTCTCAAAGTGCTGGGATTACAGATGTGAGTCACTGCACCGATCTACTGAGTAAATTAGAATCCTCGCAGGAGGCTGTGACTGTGGGTTACCTGGTTTATATCAGTTGACACAAATGTATTAGGACCTGGGAAAGCCTAAAAGTGAATGACTACAGCAGGGTGGAAAAAGCCTGAGGAAAGTATGAATATTGTGTAACATTCTATTACACAAACCTGGGTTTATACTTTTTGTTGATAGATTTTATGCCAAAAATGTAAGAGAAAAATGCCAAGCAAGAAATGCTATCACTTCTGAAGATGAACTCATAGAGATGGAAATTCTTTCAGAATTTATTTTTCCAGCTTTTTTGGGTTTTTTTGTTGTTGTTTTGTTTTTGTCTGTTTGTTTTGAGATGGAGCCTCTCTCTGTCACCAGCTTGGAGTGCAGTGGCGCGATCTTGGCTCACTGCAACCTCCTCCTCCTGGGTTCAAGCGATTCTGCTGTCTCAGCCTCTTGAGTAGCTAGGACTACGGGCGGACGCCACCATGCCCAGCTAATTTTTGTATTTTTTAGTAGTGATGGGGTTTCACCATGTTGGCTAGGATGGTCTCAATCTTTTGACCTCGTAATCTGCCTGCCTTGGCCTCAGAAAGTGCTGGGATTACAGGCGTGAGCCACAACCGCGACCGGCCTTCTTTTTTTTTTTTGAGATGGAGTCTCAACCTGCTGCCCCGGTTGGAGTGCAGTGGCGAGATCTCAGCTCACTCTAACCTCCGACTCCGTAGTTGAAATGATTCTCCTGTCTCAGCCTCCTAAGTAGCTGGGATTACAGGCCTGTGCCACCATGCCTGGCTAATTTTTATATTTTTTAAGTAGAGATGGGGTTTCACTATGTTGGCCAAGATGGTCTCCATCTTCTGACTTTGTGATCTGCCTGACTTGGCCTCCCAGAGTGCTGGATTACAGACATGAGCCACCGCTCCCAGCCTATTTTTCCTGTTTTAAAAGTTGGTTAATTCTGTTGCGTTTATTTTAGAGTTTATATCAGAACAATTTACAGTAAGATACACCCTTACTAGAGTTTGTCATATAGTCAAAGACAAAGTAGTTAATACTTTTACAAATAGTAGGTATGCCTTTGGAGTGATTCATAATTTTAAAATGTTATGTAAACTATGAGAATTTCTCACTTCTAGTGGAAGCACATTAAATATACACCACGAGTGAACAAGGTTTTGTCCTGAAAGGTCTTGTGTGTGTGTGTGTGTGTGTGTGTGTGTGTGTGTGTGTGTGTGTGTGACAGAGCCTCACTCTTTCACCTAGGCTGGAGTGCAGTGGTGCAATCTCAGCTCACTGCAACCTCCACCTCCCAGGTGCAAGTGATTCTCCTGCCTCAGCCTCCTGAGTAGCTGGGACTAGAGGCACACACCACCATGCCTAGCTAATTTTCTTTTTGTATGTTTAGTAGAGAAGGCGTTTCACTGTTTCACCAGTGAGCCACTGCAACTGGCCAACATCTCTTTATGATTAAACTCTCTACAAAAACCTCAGAATAATAAAGAGTATTTTTCACACACCCACAGCCAACATCATACTGAATGGAGAAATTGAAAGCCTTTTTTTCTATGATCTGGAGCAAGACAGCAAAAGTTCTTAATAAAATGTCAGCTAATAAATGCAACAGTGCATTAGAAAGTATTATATAGGCCAGGCATTCTGAATCTCGCCTGTAATCCCAGCACTTTGGGAGGCCAAGGCGGGTGGATCACCTGAAGTCGGGAGTTTGAGACCAGCCTGACCAAAATGGAGAAAACCCATCTCTACTAAAAATACAAAATTAGCCAGGTGTGGTGGTGGGTGCCTGTAATCCAAGCTACTCAGGAGGCTGAGGCAGGAGAATCCCTTGAACCCAGGAGGCAGATGTTGCAGTCAGCCGAGATCACGCCATTGCACTCCAGCCTGGGCAGCAAGAGTGAAACTGCGTCTTAAAAAAAAAAAAAAAAGGAAAAGAAAGTAATATATAATGGCCATTCCAGGAATGCCAGACAATCTCAGAAAAATCTATGCATAATTCACCACACTAACAAATTAAAGGAGGAAAAGCAAGGTTCCTAAAAAATGCAGAAAAATCAAAGTAAATGTATAATAACATATTTTGGAAAATGAAATGTTATGTATTAAAAATTTGCATTAAACATAAGATGTAATGGATAAACATTAGCTCCCTTCCTACTGAGATATGAAACAAGGTAAGACCCTCAGCAGCTTAGGATTTAGAGGCACATAGGTATTTTGGTCAGTAGGAAAGATTCCAGATCCAGATTGATTAATTTAGGTTCAAATCTGGCTCGGTGGCCAATGGCTGTATGATCTTATCCAACTTACTTAACCTCTGTGCCCCAGCTAACTCACCCATAAGAAGGAATAATCACAAGATTGACTTCACAGAGTGCTATGAGTTAATCTATTTAAGTACTTCAAGCTGGATTTGACATAGGGCAAGCAATACTTTTATTCTTATTATATTTGAAAGATATATTAGTTAAAAATTTGGTAAGAGACCAAGGTCTATAGTTAAGTTGATTATAAGCCTTCATTCACCCTGTTGTTCTGAAAATCTGAATTACAACAAGGACGGACAAGATGGCTCATGCCCGTAGTACCAGCACTTTGGGAGGCTGAGGTGGGTGGATCACCTGAGGTCAAGAGTTTGAGACCAGCCTGGCCAATATGGTGAAAACCCATCCTAATAAAAATACAAAAAATAGCCAGGCATGGTGGCGGGCGCCTGTAATCCCAGGTAGAGTGGAGGCTGAGGCAAGAGAATCACTCAAACCCAGGAGGTGGAGGTTGCAGTGAATCGAGATCATGTCATTCCATTCCAGCAGCCTGGCAACAGAGTGAGGCTGCATCTCCGAAAAAAAAAAAGAAAAGAAAGAAAATTAGCTATAGCAGCATGTTCATTCACTCTCCAGTGTCCAGGACTGGACAATTGTCAGGCCGTCTTCTGTAGCACCATACACTATAGCATACATGTGGATTAAAATAAATACACATATGAAATGCCAGTATATATTCTATATACTTTCCATATACTTATATCCTATAAGGTCACATCCAAATTCAAGGTTGGTCAAAGAGTAGAGTGGCTATCTATGGAAAGGGGAGTGGAAATGAATCATGGTAATAAAAGGAAATAGATATAGATATCGATATGAATAGATGGACATACACACATCTAGCTGTAAGAAAGAGGAATGTCATGGACCAATCATAACAGTGAGCCAGGTAAAAAGGCTACAATTCTTGTGATTGTCTGTCTGTTTTCAGGATGGGTTGTAGCTTAGAAAGGCTGATGCCACAGTCATAGCAAATAAATGATTATAAAATGTGTTTCCTTTCTGGGGCATCTCTGGAGAAATCTCCAATGGTAGGAAACCTCAGTTTACTAGGCAGGTGATCACACAGGTAAAATTTTACGGATTCAATGGCACTACCATTAATTTCATTATCCCTGGTATTCTGCAAAGGTATTCAAGAACAAATGGTATCTTGAAACTAAAATTAGCTAAACTAACAAAGAAAACTGGATTATTATTATTAATATTCTTTTGAGACTGAGCCTCTGTTGCTCAGGCTGGAGTACAGTGGTGCTATGTCAGCTCACTGCAAAATCCACCTCCCAGGTTCAAGAGATCCTCCTGCCTCAGCCCCCTGAGTAGCTGGAATTATGGGCGCACCCCATCACACCCAGCTAATTTTTGTATTTTTAGCAGAAACAGGAATTCACCATGTTGGCCAGGTTGGTCTCGAACCCCTGACCTCGTGATCTGCCTGCCTCAGCCTCCTAAAGTGCTGGGATTATAGATGTGAGCCACCGCATCCAGCTGAATCTTTTTTCTTTTCTCAAAAGATAGTGTCATAGTATTGGCTTCTATGCACTTAGGACAGTGAGCCCATCATTCAGTAACAATGTGACTCAATACTGCAAGACCTTGATGCAGTATTTGAAAGACTATTTCCAGTAAGTGAAGGAGGCTTTCAGTGATGCTTAGACCTTGATGCCCTAGCGTTTGGAGATTGCATCCTTTAGAAATGACGCCAAGGGAAATCTGCGCATGAGCGGCAATGGATGGGACCGTACCAGATGACTTAAACTTAAAGATATCCGAGGAAAAGCCTTCCCTAGAAGCAGACATCATCACCTGGTAGACAGCTTTTCCAAGACAATGGAACAAGACTCCATTTGATCTTCTTCCATTGACTGAGACTTGGTTTTGTATTAACACAAAATTATCAAACCTATATTCTATGTTGCTAGGTAGTTCCACCACTCAAACCAAACACTTTCTAAGATCTTCTGTTCAAAATGTAGCCACTCGCACTAACCAAAGCAATTGCTGGCTATGGAGTCATTTAGATGAAAGGGAAGGATCATAGCTAATACTACAACCTGCTTTCATCACAGTTGGGTAGCAATTGAGGATGCTACATTCATGATAAGATTTGTAATTTTGGCATGATTTTATTACAGGACCATCAGGTTCCTATGCCTGCTGCACAGTAGCTGACCAATATTCTGAGACAGCAGGGTTTGCAGCAGAGTTTAATGATCACAGGGTGGCTGAATGAGAAGCTAGGAGGAGATCCTCAAATTCATCTCCCCAAGGAGTACTGAGGGTTTCCAGTGGATCCCAGATAGCAAGCGGCTGGAAAGTTGGTGTAGCAGTAAGAGGTATGAAGTCATCAGGATGTTGAAACTGCATTCTTTGGTGAGTTGGTGCCTTGCAGGGCCCTTCAGATCACCTGGCATCAGTAGTTTCACTGACATGCAGAACCTGAAAGAATATGTCAAATGAAAAAGTTAATGCTTCACAATGCTTAAATTGTTGTCTGCAGGGCAGTTAAGGGGAACTGTAATTTAAGGTCTACATGATTTTGGGACAGTAGGCTGCCAGCAACCATGAGGAAGCAGTTCAAGCTGACCTCATGATGAATGCTGAATGAGCTGCAAGCTTGCTTTATTTTTGTTTCTCCCCCTCCCTTCTTCACTGATTAAATTCATAAAGTTTATATGTATGGTTTCAATTTCTTTCAGAGAAGCCTTAACCTAAGCCCTGAGACCATTGACACCCTCAGTAGCACCTCTCTTCCACCAGAATGAGCATATAACCTGCTACCTTAGGTGATATAAAACTCACAAGACCATTCCATACATGGAGATTTTTATTCTTATTTTGTAGGGATGACTTCTCTGTTTTTATAAAGCTATTTTAACTATAAAGCATTTTTAAAATATTGATGTGGCCAAAGATCTCCCAACAACACTACTCTCAGGTTTTATTTTTCTGTCTAATGTCCGGAACAGATCAACCCCTTCCCTGCCTCACACTCAGGGCTATGAAGGTGACATATCAGTAAAATTCCATCAGTTCTTGTGGAGTTCGTGAATGAAGGCATTCTTTTTTTGTTGTTGTTGTTGACAGAGTCTCCCTCTGTCACCCAGTCTGGAGGGCTGTGTGCAATCTCGGCTCACTGCAACCTCAGCCTCCTGGGTTCAAGCAATTCTCCCACCTCAGCCTCCCAAGTATCTGGATTACAGGCAGCCGCCATCATGCCCGGCTAATTTTGTAATTTTGTAGAGACAGGGTTTCACCATATTGGCCAAGCTGGTCTTGAACTCCTGACCTCAGGTGATCCGCCGGTCTTGGCCTCCCAAAGTGCTGGGATTACAGGCATGAGCCAACTCAGCTGGCCTTAAATGAATGAATTCTTGACTTCCACTCTATCCCTAATGCTGTCAATTTCTTGATTCATGAAATGAATATGGATATGTGATATGAATGGATATTTGGTTCAATCCATTAATCTGCGGAAAGCCAAAAACCCAATCAGGATTAGCTGGGTGGAACTTCAGAAATGCAATCAGATATTGCTTTTTGATTGGAAGCTAGCAGTGCATACGTGGAAGGGCGTGGGTGGGAGTTGTGATTAGAAAGGTCAATAAAAGCTTCTAAAGACCCACAGGAGAGACCCAAAGTCTTCAAGCCTGGAGTTCCTGCTTGGTTCTTCCTGAGGTCTGAACACCCTGCAAACTGAGTCCAGATCTGGTAAGTCACTAGTTTCTGTAAGGACACTCCCATCTGACCTACAGTCAGCCGATGTAGAATGATGACAGTGTAGCCTACGATGGCACAGAACTATATCTTGTCTTTTTTTCTTTTTTTCATAAGAACGGTTTCAAGCTTTGATCTTTTTTTTTCTAAATGCAGTTTTGTCTTTATTTCAAAAATGTTGATTGTGCTTTTCTTTACGTCATTTCAGAATTCTTGTTGGGAGCCATTTTGTGAAGAGAGGAAGACTGAGCTGTTTTGGCTGCATTTCTGGCCTCGAGCTGCAGTCAGCTTCTCCACGTAGAACCCGGCAGTAGGAGACTTAGAATCGAATCTCTTCTCCCTCTCGCCTCCTGTTTTTGGCTTTTGGAGAAACCTTATCATCCAACACAATGGCCAGCAACGTTACCAACAAGACGGATCCTCACTCCATGAACTCCCGTGTGTTCATTGGGAATCTCAACACTCTTGTTGTCAAGAAATCGGATGTGGAGGCGATCTTTTCCAAGTATGGCAAAATTGCGGGCTGCTCTGTTCATAAGGGCTTTGCCTTCGTTCAATATGATAAGGAGAAAAATGCCCGGGCTGCTGTAGCAGGAGAGGATGGCAGAATGATTGCTGACCAAGTTGTAGATATTAACCTGGCTGCAGAGCCAAAAGTGAACCGAGGAAACGCAGGTGTGAAACGATCAGCAGCAGAGATGTACGGCTCCTCTTTTGACTTGGACTATGGCTTTCAACGGCATTATTATGATGGGATGTACAGTTTCCCAGCACGTGTACCTCCTCCTCCTCCCATTGCTCTGACTGTAGTGCCCTCGAAACGTCAGCGCGTATCAGGAAACACCTCACGAAGGGGCAAAAGTGGCTTCAATTCTAAGAGTGGAAAGCGGGGATCTTCCAAGTCTGGAAAGCTGAAAGGAGATGACCTTCAGGCCATTAAGCAGGAGTTGACCCAGATAAAACAGAAAGTGGATTCTCTCCTGGAAAACCTGGAAAAAATTGAAAAGGAACATTGCAAGCAAGGAGTAGAGGTAAAGAATGCTAAGTCTGAAGAGGAGCAGACCAGCAGCTCCTTGAAGGATAAGACTCATGTGAAGATGGAGTCTGAGGGGGGTGCAGATGACTCTGTTGAGGAGGGGGACCTACTGTATGATGATGATAATGAAGATCAGGGGGACAACCAGCTGGAGTTGATCAAGGATGATGAAAAAGAGGCTGAGGAAGGAGAGGATAACAGAGACAGCACCAATGGCCAGGATGACTCTTAAGCACATAGTGGGGTTGAGAAATCTTATCCCATTGTTTCTTTACCTAGGAGCTTGTCTAACAACAAATTTTTCACCAGATCCTCTCCCTTAGTATCTTCAGCACATGCTTACTGTTCTCCCCATCCTTATCCTTCCCACATTCATTAATTCATATTGCCCTGCACCTAGTCCCATTTTCACTTCCCTTGACACCCCTAGTAGTTTTCCTAAGTCTTACCCTGTAATTTTTGCTTTTAATTTTGACACCTCTTTATGACTCAACAGTAAAAAGACGTATGGTTTTTATCAACTGTCTCCAAAATAATTTCTTTTTATGCAGGGAATACAGTTCTTTTCTTTCATACATAAGTTCAGTAGTTGCTTCCCTAACTGCAAAGGCAATCTCATTGAGTTGAGTAGCTCCTGAAAGCAGCTTGGAGTTAGAAGTATGTGTGTTACACCCCATATTAGTGTGCTGTGTGGGGCAGTTCAACAAAAATCTAACAATGTATTTTTGTGAATGAGAGTTGGCAGGCATGTCAAATGCATCCTCAGAAACATAATTGGTGTTATAGTCTTCAAACGTGTTTTCTAAAGTTGATACTGTGGGTTATTTTTGTGAACAGCTTCATGTTTGGGACCTTTTTCCTCAAAATAAACAAGTCCTTATTAAACCAGCAATTTAAAGAAAAAAAATTCTTGGTGGGAGCAGTGACCCATGCCTGTAACTACAACACTTTGGGAGGCCAAGGCGGGAGGATCATTTGAGCCCAGGGCTTCGAGACCAACCTGGGCAACATGGCAAAACCCTATCTTTACAAAACATTTGTTTTGAGGGGTGGGATGGAGTTTCACTCTGTTACCCAGGCTGGAATGGAGTGGCACAATCTCAGCTCACTCCAACATCCACCTCCCAGGCTCAAGCAATTCTCATGCCTCAGCCTCCTGAGTAGCTGGGATTATAGCCACCCGCCACCATGCACAGCTCATTTTTATATTTTTGGTAGAGACGGCGGTTCACCATGTTGGCCAGGCTGGTCTCGAACTCCTAACCTCAAGTGATCCACCTGCCTTGGCCTCCCAAAGGGCTGAGATTACACCAGTGAGCCACCAATGCCCTGCCTCTTTTTTAAAAAATTAGACGGGCATGGTTGAAGAGGAGCAGCCCCTCCACACCTGTGGGTATATCGCATCAGGTGGGACGAGAGACTGAGAAAAGAAATAAGACACAAAGTATGGAGAAAGAACAGTGGGCCCAGGGGACTGGTGCTCAGCATAAAACATGTGAGAAAAGGAATGTGTGTCACAAATAAGTTCAAGGGAAGGTACTCTGCCTGGATGTGCATGTAGGCCAGATGTACGCTTCTCTCCACCCAAGCATCTCAGTGGAGTAGAGAATAACAGAGCAGCATTGCTGCCAACATGTCTCACCTCACACCACAGGGAAGTTTTCCTCCCCAACTCAGAATAGAACAAATCTGCAATTGGGTTTTATCCTGAGACATTCCATTCCCAGGGGGAGGCAGGAGACAGAGGCCTTCCTCTTATCTCAGCTGCAAGAGGCCTTACTCTTTTACTAATCCTCCTCAGCACAGACCCTTCACGGGTGTGGGGCTGGGGGATGGTCAGGTCTTTTCCATCCCAAGAGGCCATATCTCAGGCTATCACATGGGGAGAAACCTTGGACAATATCCGGCTTTCCAGGACAGAAGTCCCTGTGGCTTTCCACAGTGCATTGTGCCCCTGGTTTATCGAGAATGGAGAATGGCAATGATTTTACCAAGCATATTGCCTGTAAACATATTGTTAACAAGGCACATCCTGCACTGCCCTAGATCCCTTATACCTTGATTCCATACAACACGTGTTTTTGTGAGCTCAAGGTTGGGGCAAAGTTACAGATTAGCAGCATCTCAGGGCAAAGCAATTCTTCAGGGTACAGGTCAAAATGGAGTTTCTTATGTCTTCCTTTTCTACATAGACACAGTAACAGTCTGATCTCTCTTTCTTTTCCCTACACATGGTGGCATGCATCTGTAGTCCCAGCTATTTGGGTGGCTGAGGTGGGAGGATCCCTTGAACCCAGAAGATTGATGCTGCAGTGAGCCATGCTCACACCAGTGCTGTACTCCAGCCTGGGCAGCAGAGTCAGACTCTGTCGAAAAAAAAAAAAAATCTTAACCAAGCAGTTTAAAAAAATCCAATTAATTGTAATCAGTAGGCAGATCCCAAATTCCTCAAAGAGGGAGAGAAAGAGTTTAGAAGGCTCTACATGCTAGCATCCCATTCAGACTGTTTAATCCTACCATTGTGGTTTTGTAAGAAAAACAGTCTTAAAGATTTCCAATAATTCCCACAATGGCCATAAATTAACCTGGGTGTCATTTTCCCACCAACTTAAAAAGGCACACGATAGGCCGGGCACGGTGGCTCACACCTGTAATCCCAGCACTTTGGGAAGCCGAGGCAGGTGGAACACCTGAGATCAGGAGTTCGAGACCAGCCTGGCCAACATGGAGAAACTCCATTTCTACGAAAAATACAAAAAATAGCCAGGCATGGTGGTAAGCACCTGTAATCTCAGGTACTTGGGAGGCTGAGGCAGGAGAAACAGTTGAACCCGAGAGGTGGAGGTTGCATTGAGCCAAGATAGCACCTTTGCACTCCAGCCTGGCCACAGAGCAAGACTCCATCTCCAAAAAATACTACTAATAATAATTATAACAGCATGTCCATTCACTCTCCAAAGTGTCCAGGACTGGACAATTAATTGTGAGGCCCTCTTCTCTAGCACCCTACGCTATAGCATATATGTGGATTAAAATAAATACACATAAAAATGCAAGTATATATTCTATATACTTTCCATATACTTATATTATATAAGGTCACATGCAAATTCAAGGCTAGCTCAAAGAGTAGAGTGGCTATATATGGAAAGGGGAGTGGAAGTGAATAATGGTAATAAAAGGAAACAGATAGATATAGATATAAATATGAATAAGTAGACATACACATATATAGCTGCAAGAAAGGGGGTTGTCATGGACCAATGATGACAGTGAGCCGTGTAAAAAGGCTAAAATTCTTGTGATTGTGTTTCCATTTTCAGGATGAGTTGTAGCTTACCTTTTTAGAAAGGCTGATGATGCAGTCATAGCAAATAAGTGATTATAAAATGTGTTTCCTTTCTAGGGCAATTCTGGAGAAATCTCTAATGGTAGGAGAATTCAGTTTACTGGGTAGGTTATCACACAGATAAAATTTTACAGATCCAATGACACTAGCATTAACTTCATTGTCCTTGGTATTCTATAAAGGTTGAGTGAACAAATGGTATCTCTAAACTAAAATTAGCTAAACTGACAAAGAAAATTGGATTATTATTATTTATTTTTGAGACAGAGTCTCTGTTGCCCAGGCTGGAGTACAGTGGTGCTACATTGGCTCACTGCAACCTCTGCCTCCCGGGTTCAAGGGGTTCTCCTGCCTCAGCAACCTACATAGCTGGGATTACAGGCACACACCACCACACCCAGCTAATTTTTGAATTTTTGGCAGAAGCGGGGTTTCGCCATGTTGGCCAGGTTGGTCTCGAACCCCTGACATCGGGATCTGCCTGCCTCGGCCTCCTAAAGTGCTGGGATTAGAGGCGTCAGCCAGCACACCTGGCCGAATCTTTTTTGCTTTTCTCAAAGATGGTGTCATAGTATTGGGTTCCATGCACTTAAGAGAGTGATCCCATCATTCAGTAACAATATGAATCAATACTGCAAGACCTTGATGCAGAATTTCAAAGACTATTTCCAGTAGGTGAAGGAGACTTTCAGTGATGCTTAGATCTTCCTGCCGTAGCATTTGGAGATTGCATTCTTTAGAAATGACACCAAGGGAAATCTGAGCATGAGCAGCAATGGATGGGACCGTACCAGATGACTGAAACGTAAAGATATCCGAGGAAAAGCCTTCCCTAGAAGCAGACATCATCACCTGGTAGACAGCTTTTCCAAGACAATGGAGCAAGACTCCATTTGATCTTCTTCCATTGACTGAGACTTGGTTTTGTTTTGTATTAACACAAAATTCTCAAACCTGTATTTTATATTGTTAGGTACTTTCACCACTCAAAGCAAACACTTTCTAAGGTCTCCTGTTCAAAATGTAGCCACTCTCATTAACCAAAGCAATTGCTGGCTATGGAGTCATTTACATGAAAGGGAAGGATCACAAATAATAGTAGAACCTGCTCTCATACACAGTTGGGTAGGAATTGAGGATGCTAACTTCATGATAAGGTTTGTTATCCTTCCTTTGGAAGGTTGGTTAATATTGATAATTAAATGACTTGGTACTGAGAACAAGCTATAGGTGGAAATGGGTGGCCTATGACTATTATTGATTTCAGTACTGGTAATTTATCTCTATGCCTAGAAAACATTAGTGTAACTGGGTCTAACCTAGATAGTGTTCCAGACTCCCACTGGAATCAAGTTCTTTGGTTTGACACGCATTATGTAGATGGGAATGCTATAGATATCGACATAGACATAGAGTCAGAACATGACCATGTTACCCTCTGCCATATAATCAGAGAACTTAGTGAAACTAGGCACTGGTTCACTGGAAACTCTAGAGGCAAATAGAATGCATCTATAGCTCTACTGTATGAAATAATAGTTTTATTTACTGGATGCATCAATACTCAGGACATATTTGGAGAGGAAACTATTCTTTCTTCAATGGAGATGGCATGCAAGGATTACCTTATAAAACACACAGAAATGTTTTTTCTTCCCACCCCAATTCCAACCATTACCGTGCAACCTGTTGTCAATAGACGTTAAGGCAGTTGAGGCAGAAATAATTAAATAAAGCTTCATTGGAAGCTAAATGTCAGGATCGACTTGGAAGACACACACTGACAAAATCAGTGTTTTCCAAAGTCTGTTACAAGTTGGAATGCTTTTATAAGAAAGGTTGAAAGAAGGGAATGGGACTCCTCCTATCAGTTGTTTTTTTTTTTTTTTAATTTTCTTTTGTTTTATCCTGGCAAGGCTCTAATAGAGTTGAGCTTTTTTGTTTTTGTTTTTTCCATTGGAAGGGACAATACAGAGGTTACAATCATTGACTTTAGATGACAACATGACAGGCAAAAATATTTTCCTTGCAAGACAACCAGCAAAACTTCACGATCAGAATCAAATCAGTGTCCTTCTCAGTGTCACTGGGTGAAGCCTTCATCAGTACTTGAAGAGTCTCAGGCACTCATGAAGTCAAGATCAGATTCTTTACTCAGGGACAGGATGTAAGCCAATCATAAGACCTTCCACAGATGATTAATTTGGAAGTCTACCTAATGTGACCTGCAGGTTTTCACTGGCAATATGCAGGTGCAGATATGACAAAGAATAATCCTGACCTTCATATCACCCCTAGCTGATGAGGATTGGGATTCTTTTGTCCCTTTCTCTCCATAAAACCAGGTTACTCATCTTGTGTGGCAACAAAATATATGGTCTACTTAACAGAGAAAGAGACTCCACAGAAAAAAAAAAGGATTTTTATTATGAAATGAGCAAAGCCATGGGAATAGATGTGAGATTATTCGGGGAGGTAAAGGAAGACAAAGGTTTTGAAAGGAAAAATGAGGAGAATTACATAAAGTTTTTTGAAAGACTCATTCTTGGTCACAAGTATGAAAACCAAGGGAGCCTCAGTGCAATGTTGGAAGGATTCCTCCTCCACCCTCTCAATAACCCCCAACACATTTACCAACTCTTCGTTCACTCCCAGGATTCCATTAAAACACCCAGCTCAACACTGAGCAGCCTCCACCTTCACTTCCCTTTATAATTTTGACATAAATTTGTTACAGGACCATCAGGTTCCTATGCCTGCTGCACAGTAGCTTACCAATATTCTGAGACAGCAGGGTTTGCAGCACAAAGTTTAATGATCACAAGGTGGCTGAATGAGAAGCTGGGAGGAGATCCTCAAATTCATCGCCCCAAGGAGTACTGAGGGTTTCCAGTGGATCCTGGATAGCAAGGGGCTGGAAAGTTGGTGTAGTTTGATGGCAATAAGAGGTATGAAGTTATCACCAAGTCAGAATGGCATTCTTTGGTGAGTGGATGCCTTGCAGGGCCCTTCAGATCAGCTCGCATCAGTAGTTTCACTGACATGCAGAACCTGAAAGAATATCTCAAATGAAAAAGTGAATGTTTCACAATGCTTAAATTGCTGTCTGCAGCGTAGTTAAGGGGAATTGTAGTCTAAGTTCTACATGATTTTGGGACAGTAGGCTGCCAGCAACCATGAGGAAGCAGGTCAGAGGGCAAGCTGACCTCCTGGTGAATGCTGAATGCGCTGCAAGCTTGGTTTGTTTTTGTTCCTCCCCCTCTCTTTTTCACTGATTAAATTTATAAAGTTTAGAGATATGGTTTCAATTTCTTCCAGACAAGCCTTAACCTAAGCCGTGAGACCACTCAAGCCCTCAGTGGCACCTCTCTTCCACCAGCATGAGCAAATAAATTGCTACCTTAGGTGATATAAAACCCACAAGACCATTCGATATATGGAGAATTTTTTTCCTGATTTTGTAGGGATGACTCCTCTGTTTTTATAAAGCTGTTTTAACTATAAAACAATTTTATAATTTTAATGTGGCCAAAGATCTCCCAACACTACTTTCAGGTTTTATTTTTCTGTCTAATATCCGGAACAGATCAAACCCTTCCCTGCCTCAAACTCAGGACTATATAAGTCATATATCAGTAAAATTCCATCAGTGTTTGTGGAGTTCATGAATGAATGAATTCTTTTTTTTTTTTTTTTTTTTTTTTGGACAAAGTCTACCTCTGTCACCCAGAACTGTGTGAAATGGTGCAATCTTGGCTCACTGCAACCATTGCCTCCTGGATTCAAGCGATTCTCCCACCTCAGCCTCCTGAGTAGCTGGATTACAGGCACCTGCCATCATGCCAGGCTAATTTTTGTATTTTTGTAGAGATGGGGTTTCACCATGTTGGCCTTGCAGGTCTTGATCGCCTGACCTCAGGTGATCCAGCCAACTTGGACTCTCAAAGTGCAGGGATTACAGGTGTGAGCCACCTCACCCGGCCTTTAATGAGTGAATTCTTGATTTCCACCCTATTCCTAACACTGTCAATTTCTTGATTCATTAACTTAATATGGATACCTGATATGAATGGATATCTGATTCAATCCAGTAATCTGGGGACAGCCAAAAACCCAATCAAGATTAACTGGGTGGAGCTTCAGAAATGCAATCAGATAGCACTTTTTGACTGGAAGCAAGCACTGAATACATGTAGGGGTGTGGGTGGGAGTTGTGATTAGAAAGATCAATAAAAGTTTCTGAAGACCCACAGGAGAGACCCAAAGTCTTCAAGTCTGGAGTTCCTGCTTGGTTCTTCCTGAGGTCTAAGCACGCTGCAAACTCAGTCCAGATCTAGTAAGTCACTCATTTCTGGAAGGACACTCCCATCTGACCTATAGTCAGCCGGTCTCGGACGGGGACAGTGCAGCCTATGATGGCACCGAGCTATTTCTGTCTTTTTTATATATTCCAGCTAACTGGGAGACTGAGGCAGGAGAATCACTTGAACAGGGAGGCAGAGGTTGCAGTGAGCCGAGATCGCACCATTGCACTCCAGCCTGGAAAACAAGAGTGAAACCCCATCTCAAAAAAAAATTAATAAATAAATACATTATAAATAAATTAATTAATTAATGCTTTAAAGAAAAAAGAAATAAACTTTGCCTACAAGTTTCATATGCAATTGAATACCTCTTAAATTTTGATGTGAACCGACCAGGCATGGTGGCTGAGGCCTGTAATCCCAGCACTTTGGGAGGCCGAGGCGGGCAGACCACGAAGTCAGGAGATTGAATCCATCCTAGTTAACATGGTGAAACCCCGTCTTTACTAAAAATACAAAAAATTAGCCAGGTGTAGTGGCATGCACCTGTAGTCCCGGCTATTTAGGAGGCTGAGGCAGGAAAATTGCTTGAACCGGGGAGGCAGAGGTCGAAGTGAGCTGAGATCGTGCCACTGCATTCCAGCCTGGTGATGGAGCGAGACTCCATCTCAAAAAATAAATGAATAAAATAAATAAATCAATAAAAATATTGTGACAGGAACCAACATTGCTCAACTTGTACACTAATGTCTTACAAAATCCTTTCCTTGTCACCTTCAAATCTCCATTTCAAATGCTACACTCTGCAAAACTTTACCACTTTGTTGCCATTTCCTGATGATGGAGAAGACAATACATGTGTGTGTGGCATCAGAACTATTGACTCCTCCTATTGATGTTTAAGATATTCCATTACACAAACCTGGGTTCATACTTTTTGTTGATAGATCTTATGCCAAAAATGTAGGCAAAAAATGCCAAGCAGGAAATGCTATCAGTTCTGAAGATGAATTCATAGAGATGGAAATTCTTTCAGAATTTATTTTTCCAGCTTTTTTCTTTGTTTGTTTGTTCCTTTGCGTTTGTTCGTTTTCAGACGGAGTCTCGCTCTGTCACCAAGTTGGAGAGCAGTGGTGAAATCTTGGCTGACTGCAACCTCCTCCTTCTGAGTTCAAGCGACTCTCCTGCCTCAGTCTCTTGAGTAGCTAGGATTATGGGTGGGTGCCAATATGCTCAGCTAATTTTTGTATTTTTAGCAGAGACAGGGTTTCACCATGTTGGCTAGGATGGTCTCAATTTTTTGGCATCGTGATCTACCTGCCTTGGCCTGAAGTGCTGGGATAACAGGTGTGAGCCACCACCGTGCCCGGCCTTTTTTTTTTTTTTCTTTTGAGATGGAGTCTCACTCTATTGCCCGGGCTGGGAATGGGACTCCTCCTATCAATTATTTTTTTAAATTTTCTTTTGTTTTATTGACCTGACAAGGGTCAAATAGAGTTGAGTTTTTGTTTTTGTTTTTTCCATTGGAAGGGACAAACAGAGGTTACAATCATTGGCTTTAGATGACAAGATAAAAGAATAAAACATATTCCTTGCAAGACAACCAGCAAACTTCATGATCAGCATCAAATCAGTGCCTTCTCACTGTCAGTGGGTGGAAGCCTTCATCAATACTTGTAGAGTTTGAGGCACTCATGAACTCACGATCAGACTCTTTACTCAGGGACAGGATGTAAGTCAAGCAAAAGACCTTCCACAGGTGGTGAATTTGGAAGCCTGCCCAATGTGACCTGCAAGTTTTCACTGGCAATATGCAGGTGCAGATATGACAAAGAATAACCATGACCTTTACATCACCCCCAGCTGTTGAGGAATGGGATCCTTTTGACCCTTTCTGTCCAGAGAACCAGGTTGCGAATCTTGTGTGGCAACAACATATATGGTCTACTTAACAGAGAAGAAGACTCTGTAAAAAAAAATGTTTATTATGAAGTAAGCAAAGAAATGGGAATAGATGTGAGATTATTTGGGGAGATAAAGGAAGTTGAAGGTTTTGAAAGGAAAAATAAGGAGGATTATACAAATTGTTTTGAAAGACTCATACTTGGTCATAAGGATTAAAACCAAAAGGGCATCAGTGCAATGTTAGATAGATTCCTCTTACACCCACTCAATAACCCCCAACATGTTCAGCAAGTCTTAGTTCACTCCCAGGTTCCCATTAAAAACCCAGCTCAACCCTGACCAGCTCCACCATCACTTCCCATTTGTAATTTTCACATGACTTTATTACAGGACCATCAGTTTCCTATGCCTGCTGCACAGTAGCTTAGCAATATTCTGAGACAGCAGGGTTTGCAGCAGAGAGTTTAATGATCACAAGGTGGCTGAATGAGAAGCTAGGAGGAGATCCTCAAATTCATCTCCCCAAGGAGTACTGAGGGTTTCCAGTGGATGCTGGATAGCAAGGGGCCGGAAAGTTGGGGTAGCGGTAAGAGGGAAGAAGTCAACAGGATGTAGAAACTGCATTCTTTGGTGAGTTGGTGCATTGCAGGGCCCTTCGGATCAGCTGGCATCAGTAGTTTCACTGACATGCAGAACCTGAAAGAATATCTCAGATGAAAAAGTTAATGTTTTGCAATGCTTGAATCGTTGTCTGCAGGGAAGCTATGGGGAACTGTAATCTAAGGTCTATATGATTTTGGAACAGTAGGCTGCCAGCAACCATGAGGAACCAGGTCAGAGAGCAAGAAGACGTCCTGATGAATGTGGAATGTGTTGCAAGCTTGGTTTATTTTTGTTTCTCTCCCTCCCTTCTTCACTGATTAAATTTATAAAGTTTATCGATGTGGTTTCAATTTCTTCCAAAGAAGGCTTAACCTAAGCCCTGAGACCACTCACGCCCTCAGTGGCACCTCTCCTCCACCAGAACGAGCATGTAATCTGCTACCTTAGGTTATACAAAATCCCGAAGACCATTCAATACATTGAGATTTTCATTCTGATTTCGTAGGGATGACTCCTCTGTTTTTATAAAGCTTTTTAAAGTATAAAGCATTTTTATGTTTTGATGTGGCCAAGGATCTCCTAACACCACTACTTTCAGATTTTATTTTTCTGTCTAATGTCGGAAACAGATCAAATCCTTCCCTGCCTCACACTCAAGACTATGAAGTTCACATATTAGTAAAATACCATCAGTGTTTGTGGAGTTCATGAATGAATGATTTTTTTATTTTTTGACAGAATGTCCCTCTGTCACCCAGACTGGAGTGCAGTGGCACAATTCTGGCTCACTGCAACCATTGCCTCCTGGGTTCAAGCAATTCTCCTGCCTCAGCCTCCCAAGTAGCTGGGTTTCAGGCACCTGCCATCATGCCCAGCTAATTTTTGTATTTTTGTATTTTTGTAGAGACGGGGTTTCACCTTTTTGACCTGGCTCCTCTTGAACCCCTGACATCAGGTGATTTACTCACCTTGTCCTTCCAAAGTGCTGGAATTACAGGTATGAGCCACCTCGCCCACCCTTGAATGAAAGTATTCTTGACTTTTACCCTATCCCTAACACTGTCAATTTCTTGCTTCACGAACTGAATATATATATATGATATGAATGGATATCTGACTCAATCCATTAATCTGGGGAGAGCCAAAAACCCAATCAGGATTAACTGGGTGGAGCTTCACAAACGTAATCAGATATTGCTTTTTGATTGGAAGCTAGCAGCGGATATGTGAAGGGGCGTGGGTGGGAGTTGTGATTAGAAAGGTCAATAAAAGCTTCTAAAGACCCACAGGAGAGACCCAAAGTCTTCAAGCCTGGAGTTCCTGCCTGGTTCTTCCTGAGGTCTGAGCACCTTCTAAACTACATCCAGATCTGGTAAGTCACTAATTTCTGTAAGGACACTCCCATCTAACCTACAGTCAGTCGGTCTGGGATGGTGACAGTGCAGCCTACGATGGCACAGAGCTATATCCTGTCCTTTTTTTCTTCATATGAACAATTTGAAGCTTTGAATGTTTTCCTCTAAATGCAGTTCTGTCTTTATTTCAAAAAAGTTGATTGTGCTTTGGTTGATGCCATTTTAAAATTCTTGAAGGGAGCAGTGACTCATGCCTTTAACCCCAACACTTTTGGAGGCCAAAATGGGAGGATCATTTCAGCCCAGGGGTTTGAGACCAACCTGGGCAACATGACAAAAACCCTCCTCTACACAACGTTTTTTTTTTTTTGAGGGTGGGGATGGAGTCTCACTGTGTTGCCCAGACTGGAGTGCAGTGGCACGATCTCAACTCACTGCAACCTTTACTTCCCGGGTTCAAGCAATTCTCATGCCTCAGTCTCCATCCTCAGAAGCTGGTGTCACAGACATCTGAAACCATGCCTGGCTAAGTTTTGTATTTTTAGTAGAGGTGGGGTTTCACCACGCTGGCCAGGTTGGTCTCAAACACCTGACCTCAAGTGATCCACCTGCCTTGGCCTCCCAAAGTGCTGGGATTACAGCTGTGAGTCACTGGTGCTTGGCCTCTACTTTTTATTTTAATTAGCCGAGCACGGCGGCATGCATCTGTAGTCCCAGCTATTTGGGTGGCTGGTGTGGGAGAATCACTTGAGCCCAGAAGGGTGAGGCTGCAGTGAGCCATGCTCACACCACTGCTGTACTCCAGCCTGGGCAAAAGAGAGAGACCCTGTCCAAAAAACAAAAACAAAATCAATCAAAAAGGATCTTTGACCTTAATTTTAAACCAATCACATCCTCTTCCACCCAAATGGAGACATGGGTGTGGGGGTGCATGCCTGTAATCCCAGCTACGTGGAAGGCTGAAACATGAGAACTGCTTGAATCTCTGAGGTGGAGGTTACAGTGAGCTGAGATGGCACCGCTGTACTCCAGCCTGGGCGACAAAGTGAGACTTAGCTTCACCCACACCAAAAAAATATTAGATTATACCACCCAGGTGATCATTAGATACATGAAGATTTCTACTGTGTTTTCTTAGGGACTGTCATCTCTGTCTTTGAAAACTGTTTTAACTCTGAAATATTTTGATAAATTTGACGTGGCCAAGGATCCCTCAACAAAGATACTTTCAAGTTTTTTCTTTCTGTCTAATATCAGGAAGAGATTCAACCCTTCCCTATCTCACACTCAGGACTGTGAAGGACACATATTAGTAAAACTCCATGTTTGTGGAGGGAATCAGTGAAGGAGTCCTGGACTTTCACCCTAACCCTAAATCTTTCACTTTGATGGATGAATATCTAATTCCATCAGCAAATCTGGAAGAAACCCAAAAATCCAATCAGGATTAACTGGGTAGAAGTCGAATCAAATGTAGTTCTCTTTCTCTCTTTTTTCTTTTTCTTTTTTTCTTTTTTTTTCTTTTTTTTTTTTTTTTTGAATCTAGCGTATTTTCCTGGCTGGAGTTCACTGGTGTATTGTCAGCTCACTGCAACCTCTGCCTCCTGGGTTCAAGTGATCCTCCTGCCTCAGCCTCCCTAGTAGCTTGGACTATAGGCGCAGACCACCGCAACTGGCTAATTTTTGTAATTTTAGTAGAGGTAGGGTTTTACCATGTTGGCCAGGCTTGTCTCAAACTCCTGACTTCAGATAATCCACCTGCCTCTGCCTCCCAGAGTGCTGGGATTACAGGTGTGAGCCACTTCGTCTGGCCTTGAATGAATGTATTCTTGTCTTCTACCCTATACCTAACACTGTCAATTTCTTGCTTCATGAAGTGAATATAGATATGTGATATGAATGGACATCTGATTCAATCCGGTAATCTGGGGAGAGCCAAAAACCCAATCAGGATTAACTGGGTGGAGCTTCACAAATGCAATCAGATATCATTTTCTGATTGGAAGCTAGCAGCGGATACGTGGAGGGGTGTGGGTGGGAGTTGTGATTAGAAAGGTCAATAAAAGCTTCTAAAGACCCACAGGAGAGACCCAAAGTCTTCAAGCCTGGAGTTCCTGCCTGGTTCTTCCTGAGGTCTGAGCACCTTCTAAACTACATCCAGATCTGGTAAGTCACTAATTTCTGTAAGGACACTCCCATCTGACCTAGAGTCAGTCGGTCTGGGATGGTGACAGTGCAGCCAACGATGGCACAGAGCTATATCCTGTCCTTTTTTTTTTTTTATATGAACAATTTGAGGCTTTGAATTTTTTCCTCTAAATGCAGTTCTGTCTTTATTTCAAAAAAGTTGATTGTGCTTTGGTTTAGGTCATTTCAAAATTCTTGAAGGGAGCAGTGACACATGCCTTTAACCCCAACACTTTTGGAGGCCAAAGTGGGAGGATCATTTCAGCCCAGGGGTTTGAGACCAACCTGGGTAACATGACAAAAACCCTCCTCTACACAGTGTTTTTTTTTTTTGAGGGTGGGGATGGAGTCTCACTGTGTTGCCCAGACTGGAGTGTAGTGGCATGATCTCAACTCACTGCAACCTTTACCTCCCGGGTTCCAGCAATTCTCATGCGTCAGTCTCCATCCTCAGAAGCTGGTGTCACAGACATCTGAAACCATGCCTGGCTAAGTTTTGTATTTTTAGTAGAGGTGGCGTTTCACCATGCTGGCCAGATTGGTCTTGAACACCTGACCTCAAGTGATCCACCTGCCTTGGCCTCCCAAAGTGCTGGGATTACAGCTGTGAGTCACTGGTGCTTGGCCTCTAATTTTTTTTTTTTTTTAATTAGCCGAGCATGGTGACATGCATCTGCAGTCCCAGCTATTTGGGTGGCTGGTGTGGGAGAATCACTGGAGCCCAGAAGATTGAGGCTGCAGTGAGCCATGCTCATACCACTGCTGTACTCCAGCCTGGGCAAAAGAGAGAGACCCTGTCCAAAAAACAAAAACAAAATCAATCAAAAAGGATCTTTGACCTTAATTTTAAACCAATCACATCCTCTTCCACCCAAATGGAGACATGGCTGTGGGGGGTGCATGCCTGTAGTCCCAGCTACGTGGAAGGCTGAAGCATGAGAATTGGTTGAATCTTGGAGGCTGAGGTAACAGTGAGCCGAGATGACACCACTGCACTCTAGCCTGGCCGGTGAAGTGAGATTCAGCTCCCTCAACACCGAAAAGAATTTCGCCACCTAGGTGATCTTTGGATATATGAAGATTTCTACTGTGTTTTCTTAGGGACTGTCATCTCTGTCTTTGAAAACTGTTTTAACTCTGAAATATTTTGATAAATTTGACGTGGCCAAGGATCCCTCAGCAAAGATACTTTCAAGTTTTCTTTCTTTCTGTCTAATATCAGCAAGAGGTTCAACCCTTCCCTATCTCACACTCAGGACTTTGAAGGACACATATTAGTAAAACTCCATGTTTGTGAAGGGAATCAGTGAATGAGTCCTGGACTTTCACCCTATCCCTAAATCTTTCATTTTGATGGATGAATATCTAATTCGATCAGTTAATATTTAAGAAAGTCAAAAATCCAAACAGGATTAACTGTGTAGAGATTAAGAATTCTAATCAAATGTAGCTCTCTCTGTCTCTCTGTTCAATCTAGCCTATTTCCCAGGCTGGAGTGGAGTGATATAATGTCAGCTCACTGCAACTTCTGCCTCCTGGGTTCAAGCGATCCTCCTACCTCAGCCTCCCTATTAGCTTGGACTACAGGCGGAGACCACTGCATCTCACTGAAATTTTCAATAATGAGGCTGGGGCGGAGGGTCACACCTATAATCCCAGTATCTTGGGAGGCCAAGAGGGGTAGATTGCTTGAGACTAGGAGTTGAAGACCAGCTTGGAAAACATAGCGAAATCCACTGTCTTTACAAAAAGTCAGAAAATAAAAGATGAGCTGGGTGTGGTGATGCATAACTGTGGTCCCAGCTACTTGAGAGGCTGAGGAGGAAGAATCCTTTGAGCTGGGAAGTCAAGGCTGCACTGAGCTGTGATCCCACCACTACACTCCAGGCTGGGTGACAGAGCAAGACCCTGTCAGAAAGAGAGTGAGAGAGGGAGAGAGAGAAAGAGAGAGAGAATGAGAGAAGGGATACAGGGAAAGAAGACAAGAAAGAAAGAAGGGAGAGAGAGGGGGAAAAAAAGAAAGAAGGGAGGGAGAGAGGGAAAGAAGGAAAGAAGAAAGAGAGAGAAAGAGAAAGCAAGCTTAAATAATGAAAAGAAAACAAATAGAACCTGTTCTAGGGATGCCCCATGAATGTTCCCAACAAGCTTATTTGTAGGAACTGAAAATGTGGGCATGTAGGCTTGTGACACTCCCATTCCCATTGTTTTAGAAACTTAAGGAATTAGTAATTTCCCCCAATGGTAGGAGGGGTTCGCTTTCATGTTCCTCCACACTCACTAGTCACTGGATGGAACACTGGATAGAAAGGAAGGGCTAGTGGTGGCCCTGCTTCCTCACTGCTTCGGAGATGCTCATGCTGATGCAGCAGAGGCAGAATGCTGGCTTAATGGCCACTGAGTACAGAGCAGAATTGGAGTAAACTGAGGGCTCTTTCACCATTGCCAGAGCAGTGACTTTGGCCCTGGGAGAAGATGAGATTGCATGGGCTTGTCCTGAGAGTGATGCCTTTTCTCTGGGTTTGTCCTCTGGAAGTTTTCCCTGCAGATTCATGAAGATGAGCATCTGGACTCCACCCAGACTCCTGGAGCTTGCGGGGCGGAACCTGCTGAGGGATCAAGCCTTGGCCATGTCCACCCTGGAGGAGCTGCCCACGGAACTTTTCCCCCCACTGTTCATGGAGGCCTTCAGCAGGAGACGCTGTGAGGCCCTGAAGCTGATGGTGCAGGCTTGGCCCTTCCGCCGCCTCCCTCTGAGGCCTCTGATAACGATGCCTTGTCTGGAGGCCTTCCAAGCCGTGCTCGATGGGCTTGATGCACTGCTTACCCAAGGGGTTCGTCCCAGGTGAGGTGGCCCAGGTGGGCTGGTGGGGAGGGCCCAGGTGTCCAACAGAAGGAACAGCTGGGTCATGAGAAGTGAGGAGGCCCAAAGGGGGGATAGTGGTGGTGAGGAAGCTGAGAGGACTTGGCCATTCACCAGCTCCTCAGGGAAAGCACTGCTCACCACACAAGGTCCATGGAGGTAACAGGAACCTCTCCTCTAATGGCACTGAAAGGCACCATGAAAAGTGAGAACTGGGCCGGGCACGGTGGCTCACAATGTAATCCCAGCACATTGCGAGGCTGAGGTCAAGAGTTGGAGGCCAGCCTGTCCAACATGGTAAACCCCAACTCTACTAAAAATACTAAAATTAGCTGGGCATTGTGGTGGGTTCCTGTAATCCCAGCACATTGGGAGGCTGAGGTCAAGAGTTGGAGGCCAGCCTGTCCAACATGGTAAACCCCAACTCTACTAAAAATACTAAAATTAGCTGGGCATGGTGGTGGGTTCCTGTAATCCCAGCTACTTGTGAGATTGAGGCAGGAGAATCATTTGAACCCGGGAAGCAGAGGTTGCAGTGAGGTGACCTCACACCACTGCACTCCAGCCTGGGTGACAGAGGGAGACTTGGTCTCAAAAAAAAAAAAAAAATGTGGAAGTGGGCAGGATCCAAGGGGAAAACAGGGTGAAGAAAAGTCAGAGAGGGACAAGAAGCAGGGAGGGGAGGAGCTGCTATCCAGGATGTAGAGTTTAAGTTCAGAAATGAGTTCTGAAATTCTCAGTCTCACCTCTATTTTCCCACAGGAGGTGTAAACTTCAAGTGCTGGATTTACAGGATGTCTGTGAGAACTTCTGGATGGTTTGGTCTGAAGCTATGGCCCATGGGTGCTTCCTCAATGCCAAGAGGAACAAAAAACCAGTGCAGGACTGTCCAAGGATGAGAGGACGGCAGCCCTTGACTGTGTTCATAGAACTTTGGCTCAAAAACAGGACTCTGGATGAATACCTCACCTGCCTCCTTCTATGGGTCAAGCAGAGGAGAGATTTACTGCACCTGTGCTGTAAGAAGCTGAAAATTTTGGGAATGCCCTTCCGCAATATCAGAAGCATCCTGAAAATGGTGAACCTAGACTGTATCCAGGAGGTGGAAGTGAATTGCAAGTGGGTACTGCCCATCCTGACACAGTTTACCCCATACCTGGGCCACATGAGGAATCTTCAGAAGCTCGTTCTCTCCCACATGGATGTCTCTCGCTACGTTTCCCCAGAGCAGAAGAAGGAGATTGTTACCCAGTTCACCACTCAGTTCCTCAAGCTGCGCTGCCTCCAAAAGCTTTATATGAACTCTGTTTCTTTCCTCGAAGGCCACCTGGACCAGCTGCTTAGGTGAGGGAGAGTGGTGAGCTTTCTCTGCAGACCACAGCAGAGCCTGTTACAGTAAACACTAGTGGGCATCTACTGTGAGCCAGCCTATGAGGATGAAACAGTGAAGGGGATACTAGAATGTCCATGCATTGTCCTGTTGGCGGCCCTGTCCTGAAATGGGTATCATGCAACCCTCCCAATAGAGGCAGAGGGATCAGCTAGGGGAGATGCTATAGGGAGGCTGCCATGCTAGGAAGCTAGCTACTGGGGGGTTCAGATCTAGTGAGGGTGCCTTTCTGAATTCTTCCTGAGGACGTGTGTCTAAGTTAAGATGAGGAAAATTGGCCAGGGGCGGTGGCTCATGCCTGTAATCCTAGCACTTTGGGAGTCTGAGGCAAGAGGATAGCTTGAGCCTAGGAGTTTAAGACTAGTCTGGGTAACATACCAAGACCCCTGTCAGAAATGAATAAATAAAAGTAAAAACAAACAAGATAACTTTTTTTTTCTGAGATGGATTTTCACTTTGATGGTCCAGGCTAGAGTGCAGTTGTGACATCTCAGCTCGCAGCAACTTCTGCCTCACAGGTTCAAGCGATTCTCCTGCCTCAGCCTCCTGAGTACCTGGGATTACCGGTGTGGGCCACCACACCTGGCTAATTTTTATATTTTAAGTAGAGACAGGGTTTCACCATGTTGGCCAGGCTATTCTCCAACTCCTGATTTCAAGTGATCCACCCACCTTGAACTCCCAAAGTGCTGGGATTATAGGCGAGAGCTACCACGCCCAGCCAACAAGATAATTTTTAAGAAGATGATGTGAAGTAGGGAAGTGAAGTGGGCACTGAAGAGGGGAATGCTCAGCAAACCTGCACATGTCAGAAAATCAGCTTTGTGCCCCACAGTTTGGTGAACATGAATGATCCCATCTCTAATTCCCTGTTGTCAAAGTTTCTTTTGAGCTCCAGGTAAATTAATTACCTAGGAAATGTATGATTCTGAAACAGAGGGTCAGGGAGCAGGCACAAAGAATGGTGAAAGTGATAGATGGTTTGCTGATGATACAGGCGTGTCAGGGACGCCTGCAGCCCGCCCACCCCAGCTGATGTTGCAGGATCCTGTCTGGGTTTGTCCTTTATGCCTGCATCTCCACTGGGCTCCTGTGGCCCAGGGATGTGGTTTTCTGCCTGACAGATGAGGAAAGGGAGCTTTAGGGATTCTGTGAACTTGATCCATTCCTATAAATGATGGTGAAATGACTCAGCCTCAAATGGAATTATTTTTTCTCCTTTTTTTTTTTTAATAGAGTCCCGCTCTGTCACCTAGGCTGGAGTGTAGTGGCATGATCTCTGCTCACTGCAACCTACACCTCCTGGGTTCAAGCGATTCTCCTCCCTCAGCTTCCCAAGTAGCTGGAATTGCAGGCTCCCGCCACCACACCTGGCTAATTTTTGGATTTTTAGTAGAGAGGAGGTTTTGCCATGTTCACCAGGCTGGTCTCAAACTCCTGATCTCAAGGAATCCACCAGTCTCAGCCTCCCAAAGTTCTGGGATTACAGGTGTGAGTTACTGGGCCGGGTCTAAAGTGGAATTGACCTCGGTGGCAAAGCTCTTCATCACGCATCATCCTAAGTGTTGACCATCAGGCCATGAGAATGATCCTGGACTTGGGCAAAATGGTCTCCATCCATTACCTTGAAGCCATTCCCCACCACCCTCCACTCACCCCTATGATTCCGGAGAATTAACTTCTTGCTCTCTCTCCCCAGCTGTCTGAAGACCTCGTTAAAGGTCCTCGCAATAACTAACTGTGTGCTTTTGGAATCAGACTTGAAGCATCTATCCCAGTGCCCGAGTATCAGTCAACTAAAGACCCTGGACCTGAGTGGCATCAGACTGACCAATTTCAGTCTTGTGCCTCTCCAAATTCTCCTAGAAAAAGTTGCAGCCACCCTTGAGTACCTGAATTTAGATGACTGTGGCATCGTAGACTCCCAAGTCAACGCCATCCTGCCTGCCCTGAGCCGCTGCTTTGAGCTCAACACCTTCAGCTTCTGTGGAAATCCCATCTCCATGGCCACCCTGGAGAACCTGCTGAGCCACACAATCATACTCAAAAACTTATGCCTGGAGCTGTATCCTGCCCCGCGGGAAAGTTATGGTGCTGATGGTACTCTCTGCTGGAGCAGATTTGCTCAAATTAGGGCTGAGCTGTTGAAGAGAGTGAGGGACTTCAGGCACCCCAAGAGGATCTTGTTCTGTACTGACAACTGCCCTGACCGTGACGACAGGTCATTTTATGACCTGGAGGCAGATCAAGACTGCTGTTGAATGCCTGCCTATTTGGATGGATATGTCAAACGCTTTCTTCTGGACACTTGGAAACTAAAACCTAGGTCTTAGGTACATCCTAAAGGGATCACAGAACCCATCGTTTCACACATGGGCTCTGAAAGTGGGAAAGGAAAGGTGATCAAGCAGGGGCAGGACTTGGGGGAAATGTTGCCATGGATTCGATGGGACTTTGGGAAACTGTATCCTGTAGAGTCGAAAATGGGAATCTGAATGTCTAGAGTGGAATTCAGGCTTGAGAATACATGAGGGAGTTACTCTTGCATGGATGGTTGTAAAGAAACAATCAGAAATAAAGGAAAACTGAGCAGAATCTGTCTGGTGCCGTCTATTATTAAGTAACCTGTTTTCCAGTTTAAGCCTCAGGAATCTTCAGTTATTGATGGAAAAAACAAAAGGCACTGACTGAGTTGTCCAATCAATAAGATGCAGCCCAAGAAAATCAAGGCATTTAAATGAAATTTGGTTATTGTAACCAGTTTCCTCCCATTCTTTTATTTGAGACAGAGTTTCACTCTTGTTGCCCAGGCTGGAGTTTAGAGTGCAATGGTGCCATCTCAGCTGACTGCAACCTCCACCTGGGGTTTAAATGATTCTCCTGCCTCAGCCTCCCAGGTAGCTGGGATTACAAGCATGCACCACCATGCCCAGCTAATTTGTGTATGTTTAGTAGAGACAGGGTTTCCTCACTATGTTGGCCAGGCTGGTCTCAAACTCCTGACTTTGGGTGATTCATGCAAGTAGGCCTACCAAAATGCTGGGATTACAGGTGTGAGCCACTGTGTCAGGCTTTTTTTTGTTTTTGTTTTTTAAAGGTCTCCTGTCACTCAGGCTACAGTGCAGTGGCACAATCATACCTCATTGCAGCCTCAATTTCCTGGGTTCAAGCGATCTTCCCACCTCAGCCTCCTGAGTAGCTAGGACTACAGCTGTGTGAGCCACCACACCTGGATACATTTTTTTAGTAGAGACAAGGCCTCGCTGTCTTCCCCAGGCTGATCTGGAACTCCTGAGCTTGTGATTCTCCTGCCTTGGCCTCCCAAAATGCAGGGAGTATAGGCGTGGACCACCACGCTTGGCTTGGCCTCCTCCAGTTCTTCACTTCTTTAGATGTCTGTTAACTCCTTGTTAGTTACTGTGACTGTTCAGTGGGTTAATACACACTAGGTGAACACCAAAGGCCTGGAACATTACTGGGCAAGAACAGTGAGCCAATCCACACGGAAAGCACCTTCTTCTCAGGGTCTTTCACCGCTAGCCAGATGCTGAGACCCTGCCCACTCCTTGTGAGTCTCCACATGCTTCCAGAAGCCTTAGTTGGTGGATGTCAGCTTCACTGCACAAGGAGCCACTCTCTTCCCGCTGCCCTGGAAGGGGATGTCCATATTGTGTATTGGCTGGAGACTCTGGGCAGCATCAACCCTTGCTTGTTCTCCTGATGACCAGCAGCCCTTCTTAAACTGGTTGTAGCCAGTAAAGACAGCCACATTCCCTTTAAGTAAAATACTAAAACTATACAGGCATGTAACACTTTTTAAATATTTCCATCTGACATTTTAAAAGTTACATCTTTTTGGGGAGCTAGGTCAGATTGATGAGAGATTTTCTCATAACACCTCCCCTCTCTCCCTATCAAGGAAGAGACTAGTGCAGCGTGTTCTGGAATCTGACATCATCAAAGGGTGGATAACGATCAAGTGCCTGAGGGTGATGAGTGACCTTCCCTGTGCTGAGGAAGCCTGCATAATGGGCACCCAAGTGAAGGATCCTGCTGAGTACTCAGGGGCTGGTGTTGCTGTCAGGGATGTTAGCCAAGAGCCTCAGCTTCCTGTAAAATGAGGATGATGATGTCCAACAGCTTATAGGACCTTGGTAGGATCCAATGAGATGGTTCATGTTTAGGGCTTGGCATGGGGTCTGGCATACAGTAAGATCAATACATCTTGTTCTTTTTTCTCTTCTCAGCAGAAGTCCCAGCATTTTTCATCTTTCAATCTCACCTCCTTTTCCTGATAATAGAGAGGCAACAAGAACTCAGGGCATGCAATGGGGCTCAACTTCTACTCTCTGCCACAATTTCATCATGATTCCCCCAAAGAGCAGAGCCCCAGGAGCCAGCAGGGGGCAGGATGGGCATTTCTGGACTGGATTCATTCATAATAAGATCAAAATTTCCAATCCGTAAGTCTCGGGAGCCATCTGCTGATAGATCCGACCAGATGGTATAATTGAGTGTTGCAAGGATTATATTTTATGGTGTTTTTAAAAATTTACTATTATGAGCCAGGTGCAGTGGCTCATGCCTGTAATTCCAGCACTTTGGGAGGCTGAGGCAGGTGGATCACCTGAGGTCGGGAGTTTGAGACCAGCCTGACCAACATGAAGAAACCCCTTCTCTACTTAAAATTCAAAAAATAGCCAGGTGTGGTGGCGCACGTCTGTAATTGCAGCTACTTGATAGGCTGAGGCGGGAGAATTGTTTGAACCTGGGAGGTGGAGGTTGCGGTGAGCTCAGACTGAGCCATTGCACTCCAGCCTGGGCAACAGTAGCAAAACTCCGTCTCAAAAAAAAGATAAAATAAAATTTATTATTATGGCCGGGCATGGTGTCTCACACCTCTAATCCCAGCACTTTGGAGGCCAAGGCAGCCTCGGGATTTTGAGACCAGCCTTGCCAACATGGTGAAACCCCGTCTCTACTAAAAATACACAAAATTTGCTGGGAGTGGTGGCATTCGCCTGTAATCCCAGGTATTCAGGAGGCTGAGGCAGGACAATCACTTGAACCCGGGAGGTGAGGGTTGCAATGAGACGATATCGCACCACTGCACTCCAGCCTGGGCGACAGAGCATGAAAAAAAATTTACTATAGTGTGAATACTATTAGAGTATAAATATTTGTGTTGTAATTTACGTATATGAAAGATTAGAACTTTTAAAGAATGCAACGTGATATTTTAAGAATGGTTAATGGCCAGGTGTGGTGGTTCATGCCTGTATTCCTGGCACTTTGGGAGGCCGAGGTGGGTAGATCACGAGGTCAGGAGTTCCAGACCAGCCTGGCCAACATGATGAAACCCCGTCTCTACGAAAAATACAAAAAATTAGCCTGGCGTGGTGACAGGCGCCTGTAATCCCAGATAGTCAGGAGGCTGAGGCAAGAGAATCGCTTGAACCTGCGAGGCAAAGGTTGCAGTGAGCTGAGAATGCACCACTGCACTCCAGCCTGGGTGAAAGAGGAAGACTCCGTCCCAAGGAGGGTGAGAAAAAGAATACTTAACTTGGTTTGAAATGTCAAAACAAATGAGATTTTGAAAACTAATTTTAAAGACACTGAACAATAATCATTTCTTCTTTAAAATGTATTTAGAACAACACAATTTTAGCTTTGAAAGGAAACATTACGGTTTTTAAAAATCTTGAGTTTATTTCATTTTATTTTATTTTGAGACAAGGTCTCACTCTGTCGTCCAGATAGGAGTGCAGTGGCATGATCACGGCTCACTGCAGCCTTGACCTCCTAGGCTCAGGTGATCTCCCTGCCTCCGTCCCCCTGGTAGCTGGAACGACAGGCATGCACCATCATGCCTGGCTTATTTTTGTATTCTTAGTGAAGACCAGGTTTCACCATGTTGCCCAGACTGGTCTTGAAATTCTGGGCTCAAGCAATCCACCTGCCTCGGCCTCCTAAATTGCTGGGAGTGAGCCCTTATAGGCATGAGCCACCGCACCCAGCCTTGAGTTTATTTATTTATTTATTTTGGAGATGGAGTCTCACTCTTTCACCCAGGCTGGAGTGCAGTGGTACGATCTCAGTTCACTGCAACCTCTGCCTCCAGGGTTCGAGCAATTCTCCTGTGTCAGCCTCCAGAGTAGCTGGGATTACAGGCATGCACCACCACACCTGGATAATTTTTGTATTATAATTATTATTATTTTTTAGTAGAGACAGGGTTTGTCATTTTAGTCAGGCTGATCTCGAACCCCTGACCTCAGGTGATCCACCCGCCTCGGCTTCCCAAAATGCTACGACTATAGACGTGAGCCACCACGCCCAGCCTTTTTTCTTCTTTATGGCAGCTTTAGATTCACAGAAAACTAAGCAGAAACTGCAGAGTTCTCATCTACCTTCTTCCCCCTTCAATACACAGCACCCCCACAGGATCAGCACCCACACCAGCACAGAGCATTCGTCACAACCAATGAGCCACAGGGACACATCATTATCACCCAATGTCCATAGTTCACATGAGGGATCATTGCTGGTTTTGTACATTCTATGGATTTTAACAAAGGGATAATGACATGTATCCACCATTAGAGCATCATGGAGAGTAGTTTTCTTTCCGTAAAAGTCCTCTGTCCTCTTCCCATTCATCCCATTGTACTCCCAACCCCTCACAACCACTGGGCTTTCTACTATCTCCATAGAAAAAGGCAAATGTCTGACAGGATGAATCTTTTCAGGTTGCCTTCTTTCACTTGTACAATAACATGCATTTAGGAATCTTTCATGTCTTTTTAAGGCTTCATAATAATTCACTGACTGGATGGATCAGTTTGCTTATCCAGTCACTGACTGAAGGCCAACTTGCTAGCTTCCAGGTTTTGGCGATTATGAATAAGCTGCTGTAAACATCCAGGTGTGCGTTTACTCATTTCATTAAATATCCAGGAGCATGATTACGGAATTGTAGGGGTATGGTATGTTTGACAATGATTTCTTCTTTCTTGACAATCTCACTTGTTCGATATTGCTGCTAAAGGTCAGGAACTTTGTCTCCATCATCCTGTGTTCCCACTGCTGAGCATGGAACGTGGCACTTGGTAGCAAATGCTGTTGACCACGTGATGCATGGAAACGTTTATCATTGGTATAGTCACTAAATTGCTACCTTGGCGACCTCAACATTAGCTCACTACCAATAATATAAATAAATTGGATTATGGAAAAAATGGCCCTTGTGATACTGTGGATACTCCATGTGTATCATGAAAGTCCAGCAATTGACCAGGCACAGTGGCTCACATCTGTAATCCCAGCACTTTCAGAGACTAAGGTGGGTGGATCACTTCAGTCAGGAGTTCGAGACCAGTCTGGCCAACATGATGAAACCCTTTCTCTATTAAAGACACAAAAATTAACTAGGGGGTTGAGCCAAGATGGCCGAATAGGAACAGCTCCAGTCTACAGCTCCCAGCATGAACAGTGCAGAAGACGGGTGATTTCTGCATTTCCAACTGAGGTGCCAGGTTCATCTCAATGGAGAGTGTCAGAAAGTGGGTGCAGGACAGTGGGTGCAGTGCACCGAGCGTGAGCCAAAGCAGGGCAAGGCATTGCCTCTCCTGGGAAGGGCAAGGGGTCAGGGAATTCCCTTTCTTAGTCAAAGAAAGCAGTGACAGACGGCACCTGGAAATTCGGGTCACTCCCACCCTAATACTGCACTTTTCCAATGGTCTTAGCAAATGGCACACCAGGAGATTTTATCCCATGCCTGGCTCAGAGGGTCCTATGCCCATGGAGCCTCACTTATTGCTAGCACAGCAATCTGAGATGAAACTGCAAGGCAGCAACAAGGCTGGGTGAGGGGCGCCTGCCATTGCCGAGGCTTGAGTAGGTAGACAAAGCAGCCAGGAGGCTGGAACTGGGTGGAGCCCACTGCAGCTCATGGAGGCCTGCCTGCCTCTGTAGACTCCACTTCTGGGGGCCGGGCATTGCCAAACAAAAGGCAGCAGAATCCTCTGCAGACTTAAATGTCCCTGTCTGACAGCTTTGAAGAGAATAGTGGTTCTCCCAGCATGCGGCTGGAGATCTGAGAACGGACAGACTGCCTCCTCAAGTGGGTCCCTGACCCCCGAGTAGCCTAACTGGGAGGCACAGACCAGTAGGGGCAGACTGACACCTCACATGGCCAGGTACTCCTCTGAGACAAAATTTCCAGAGGAACGATCAGGCAGCAATATTTGCTGTTCACCAATATTCGCTGTTCTGCAGCCTCTTCTGCTGATACCCAGGCAAACAAGTTCTGGAGTGGACCTCCAGCAAACTCCAACAGACCTGCAGCTGAGGGTCCTGACTGTTAGAAGGAAAACTAACAAGCAGAAAGGACATCCACACCAAAACCCCATCTGTACGTCAGCATCATCAAAGACCAAAGGTAGATAAAACCACAAAGATGGGGAAAAACAGAGCAGAAAAATGGGAAACTCTAAAAATCAGAGTGCCTCTCCTCCTCCAAAGGAACGCAGCTCCTCACCAGCAATGGAACAAAGCTGGATGGAGAAGGACTTTGATGAGTTGAGAGAAGAAGACTTCAGATGATCAAACTACTCTGAGCTAAAGGAGGAAGTTCGAACTCATGGCAAAGAAGTCAAAAACCTTGAAAAAAAAATTAGAAGAATGGCTAACTAAAATAACCAATGCAGAGAATTCCTTGAAGGACCTGATGGAGTTGAAAACCATGGCACGAGAACTACGTGACAAATGTACAAGCCTCAGTAGCTGATTCAATCAACTGGAAGAAAGGGTATTAGTGATGGAAGATCAAATGAATGAAATGAAGTGAGAAGAGAAGTTCAGAGAAAAAAGAATAAAAGGAAATGAACAAAGCCTCCAAGAAATATGGGACTATGTGAAAAGACCAAATCTATATCTGACTGGTGTACCTGAAAGTGATGGGGAGAATGGAACCAAGCTGGAAAACACTCTTCAGGATATTATCCAGCAGAACTTTCCCAATCTAGCAAGGCAGGCCAACATTCAAATTCAGGAAATACAGAGAATGCCACAAAGATACTCGTTGAGAAGAGCAACTCCAAGACACATAATTGTCAGATTCACCAAAGTTGAAATGAAGGAAAAAATGTTAAGGGCAACCAGAGAGAAAGGTCGGGTTACCCACAAAGGGAAGCCCATCAGACTAACAGCGGATCTCTCAGCAGAAACTTTACAAGCCAGAAGAGAGTGGAGGCCAATATTCAACATTCTTAAAGAAAATAATTTTCAACCCAGAATTTCATATGCAACCAAACTAAGCTTCATAAGTGAAGGAGAAATAAATTCCTTTACAGACAAGCAAATGCTGAGAGATTTTGTCACCACCAGGCCTGCCCTACAAGAGCTCCTGAAGGAAGCGCTGAACATGGAAAGGAACAACTGGTACCAGCCACTTCAAAAACATGCCAAATTGTAAAGACCATCGAGGCTAGGAAGAAACTGCATCAACTAACGAGCAAAATAACCAGCTAACATCATAATGACAGGATCAAATTCACACATAACAATATTAACCTAAAATGTAAATGGGCTAAATGCTCCAATTAAAAGACACAGACTGGCAAATTGGATAAAGAGTCAAGACCCATCAGTGTGCTGTATTCAGGAAACCCATCTGATGTGCAGAGACACACATAGGCTCAAAATAATGGGATGGAGGAAGATCTTCCAAGCAAATGGAAAACACAAAAAGGCAGGAGTTGCAATCCTAGTCTTGGATAAAACAGACTTTAAACCAACAAAGATCAAAAGAGACAAACAAGGCCATTACATCATGGTAAAGGGATCAATTCAACAAGAAGAGCTAACTATCCTAAATATAGATGCACCCAATACAGGAGCACCCAGATTCATAAAGCAAGTCCTTAGAGACGTACAAAGAGACTTAGACTCCCACACAATAATAATGGGAGACTTCAACACCCCACTGTCAACATTAGACACATCAATGAGACAGAAAGTTAACAAGGATATACAAGAATTGAACTCAGCTCTGCACCAAGTGAACCTAATAGACATCTACAGAACTCACCATCCAAAATCATCAGAATATACATTCTTCTCAGCACCACACTGCACTTATTCCAAAAATTGACCACATAGTTGGAAGCAAAGCACTCCTCAGCAAATGTAAGAGAACAGAAATTATAACAAACTGTCTCTCAGGCCACAGCGCAATCAAACTAGAACTCAGGATTAAGAAACTCACTCAGTGTGTGATGTTCCCTTTCCTGTGTCCATGTGTTCTCGTTGTTCAATTCCCAGCTATGAGTGAGAACATGCAGTGTTTGTTTTTTTGCGCTTGTGATAGTTTGCTGAGAATGATGGTTTCCAGCTTCATCCATGTCCCTACAAAGGACATGAACTCATCATTTTTTATGGCTGCATAGGATACCATTAGGAGGTATACCTAAGGCTAAATGACGATTTAATGGGTGCAGCACATCAACATGGCACATGTATACATATGTAACAAACCTGCACGTTGTTCACATGTACCCTAAAGCTTAAAGCATAATAATAATAATAAAAGAGACTCACTCAAAACTGCTCAACTACTTGGAAATTGAACAACCTGCTCCTGAATGACTACTGGGTACATAACGAAATGAAGACAGAAATAAAGACATTCTTTGAAACCAATGAGAAAAAAGACACAACATACCAGAATCTCTGGGACACATTCAAAGCAGTGTGTAGAGGGAAATTTATAGCACTAAATGCCCACAAGAGAAAGCAGGAAAGATCTAAAATGGACAACCTAACATCACAATTAAAAGAACTAGAGAAGCAAGGGCAAACATATTCAAAAGCTAGTAGAAAGCAAGAAATAGCTAAGATCAGAGCAGACCTGAAGGAAATAGAGACACAAAAAACCCTTCAAAAAATCAATGAATCCAGGAGTTGGTTTTTTGAAATGATCAACAGAATTGATAGACTGCTAGCAAGACTAATAAAGAAGAAAAGAGAGAAGAATCAAATAGATGCAATAAAAAATGATAAAGGGCATATCACCACGGATCCCACAGAAATACAAACTACCATCAGAGAATACTATAAACACCTCTATGCAAATAAACTAGAAAATCTAGAAGAAATGGATTAATTCCTCGACACATACACCCTCCCATGACTAAACCAGGAAGAAGGTGAATCCCTGAATAGATCCATAACAGGCTCTGAAATTGAGGCAATAATTAATAGCTTACCAACCAAAAAAAGTCCAGGACCAGATGGATTCACAGTCGAATTCTACCAGAGGTACAAGGAGGAGCTGGTACCATTCCTTCTGAAACTATTCCAATCAATAGAAAAAGAGGGAATACTCCCTAACTCATTTTATGAGGCCAGCATCATCCTGATACCAAAGCCTGGCAGAGACACAACAAAAAAAGAGAATTTTAGACCAATATCCCTGATGAACATCGATGCAAAAATCCTCAATAAAATACTGGCAAACTGAATCCAGCAGCACATCAACAAGCTTATCCACCATGATCAAGTGGGCTTCATCCCTGGGATGCAAGTCTGGTTCAGCATGTGAAAATCAATAAACAGAATCCAGCATGTAAATAGAACCAACAACAAAAACCATATGATTATCTCAATAGATGCAGAAAAGACATTCGACAAAATTCAAAATCCTTCATGCCAAAAACTCTCAGTAACTTAGGTATTGATGGGACATATCTCAAGATAATAAGAGCCATCTATGAAAAACCCACAGCCAATATCATACTGAATGGACAAAAATGGGAAGCATTCCCTTTGAAAACTGGCACAAGACAGGGATGCCCTCTCTCACCACTCCTATTCAACAAAGTGTTGAAAGTTCTGGCCAGGGCAATCAGGCAGGAGAAGGAAATAAAGGATATTCAATTAGGAAAAGAAGAAGTCAAATTGTCCCTCTTTGCAGATGACATGATTGTATATCTAGAAAATCCCATCGTCTCAGCCCAAAATCTCCTTAAGCTGATAGGCAACTTCAGCAAAGTTTCAGGATACAAAATCAATGTGCAAAGTCACAAGCATTCTTATACACCAATAATAGACAAACAGAGAGCCAAATCATGAGTGAACTCCCATTCACAATAGCTTCAAAGAGAATAAAATACCTAGGAATCCAACTTACAAGGGATGTGAAGGACCTCTTCAAGGAGAACTACAAACCACTGCTCAATGAAATAAAAGAGGATACAAACAAATGGAAGAACATTCCACGCTCATGGGTAGGAAGAATCAATATCGTGAAAATGGCCATACTGCCCAAGGAAATTTAAAGATTCAATGCCATCCCCATCAAGCTACCAAGGACTTTCCTCACAGAATTGGAAAAAACTACTTTAAAGTTCATATGGAACCAAAAAAGAGCCCATATAGCCAAGTCAATCCTAAGCCAAAAGAATAAAGCTGGAGGCATCATGCTACCTGACTTCAAACTATACTACAAGGCTACAGTAACCAAAACAGCATGGTACTGGTACCAAAACAGAGATATAGACCAATGGAACAGAACAGAGCCCTCAGAAATAATGCCACATATCTACAACCATCTGATCTTTGACAAACCCGACAAAAACAAGCAATGGGGAAACGATTCCCTATTTAATAAATGGTGCTGGGAAAACTGGCTAGCCATATGTAGAAAGCTGAAACTGGATCCCTTCCTTACACCTTATGCAAAAATTAATTCAAGATGGATTAAAGACTTAAACATTAGACCTAAAAACATAAAAACCCTAGAAGAAATCCTAGGCAATACCATTCAGGACATAGGCATGGGCACGGACTTTATGTCTAAAACACCAAAAGCCATGGCAATAAAAGCCAAAATTGACAAATGGGATCTAATTAAACTAAAGTGCTTCTGCACAGAAAAAGAAACTACCATCAGAGTGAACAGGCAACCTACAGAATGGGAGAAAATTTTTGCAATCTACTCATCTGACAAAGGGCTAGTATCCAGAATCTATAATGAACTCCAACAAATTTACAAAAAAAAAAAAAAAAACAACCCCATCCAAAAGCAGGTGAAGGATATGAACAGACACTTCTCAAAAGAAGACATTTATGCAGCCAAAAGATACATGAAAAAATGCTCATCATCACATGAAAAAATGCTCATCATCACTGGCCATCAGAGAAATTCAAATCAAAATCACAATGAGATACCATCTCACACCAGTTAGAATGGCGATCATTAAAAAGTCAGGAAACAACAAGTGCTGGAGAGGATGTGGAGAAATAGGAACACTTTTACACAGTTGGTGGGACTGTAAACTAGTTCAACCATTGTGGAAGTAAGTGTGGCAATTCCTCAGGGATCTAGAACTAGAAATACCATTTGACCCAGCCATCCCGTTACTGGGTATATACCCAAAGGATTATAAATCATGCTGCTATAAAGACACATGCACAAGTATGTTTATTGCGGCACTATTCACAATAGCAAAGACTTAGAACCAACCCAAATGTCCAACAATGATAGACTGGATTAAGAAAATGTGGCACATATACAACATGGAATACTATGCAACCATAAAAAAGATGAGTTCATGTCCTTTGTAGGGACATGGATGAAGCTGAAAACCATCATTCTCAGCAAACTATCGCAAGGACATAAAACCGAACACTGCATATTCTCACTCACAGGTGGGAATTGAACAATGAGAACACAGGGACACAGGAAGGGGAACATCACACACAGGGGCCTGTTGCAGGGTGGGGGGAGGGGGTAGGGATATCATTTGGAGATATACCTAATGTTAAATGGCGAGTTACTAGGTGCAGCACACCAACATGGCACATATATTCATATGTAAGTAACCTGCACATTGTACACATGTACCCTAAAACTTAAAGTATAATAAAAAAAATTAACTAGGCATGGCGGCATGTACCTTAGTCCCAGCTACTGGAGAGGTTGAGGGAGGAGAATTGCTTGAACCCAGGATGTGGAGGTTGCAGTGATTGAAGATCGTGCCACTGCACTCCAGCCTGGGCAACAGAGCGAGATGCCATATCAGAAAAAAAAAAAAAGAGAAAAGAAAAGAAAACAAAAGAAAGTCCAGCACGGTAAGAGGTACATAGAGGTACATGTGGGTGAGCTTCATTTGTTTTTCATCCTTTTTCCCTTCTCTGGACAGAATTCTCAATGCAAAACATTCCAAAAACACAGAGCAAATGTCTTCTATAATCTTCCCCTTATCTGTGACTTCCCTTCACAGTGTATGTGCTAGCGTCTTCCAGACTTTTTTGTATGACATGCTATACAGAAGATCAGATCAAATGGGCACATTCCCAGTCCTAATAAGTGGTGATTTGCCAGATCTGGACTCACATTGCAGGGTGCTGGGACCTCTGCCAGAATCAAGCAGTAGCTCCAGGAGCCAGGGCTTTGGGTCTCTTCTGTGCATCTTCAGGAGCTTTTATTGACCTTTCTCACCACGACCCCCTTCTCAATTACCAACCTCCAATCCGAAAATGACATCCAACTAGATCCTGAACTTCCATCCAGTTAACCCTGATTGAGTTTTCAACTTTCTTCTTATTAAGTGATTAAATTAGATATAGATTCATAAAAGTGAAAGAATTAATAATAGGGTGAAGGTCTAAAACTCATTTATTCACTTATTCCATAAACACTGGTAAAGTTTGACTAATATGTGACTTTCATAGTGATACAGGAAAGGGTTTAATCTGTTTCTGACATTAGAAAAAAAAAATATATATATATGTGGTATCTTTATTAGAGAACCTTTGGCCACATCAAAAGCATCAAAATGTTTTAGAGTTAAAACAACTTTAAGAAGACAGTGATGTCATCCCTGAAAAACACAATAAAAATCTCGGTGTATCCACTTGTCACCTGGGTTTTGTGCTACCTAACATGGTAGATCATATGCCCATTCAGGTGGAAGACAGGAACTACTGAGGGTGTAATTTATCTCAAGGTTAAGGTCAAGGATTCACTGAAAGAAATCAGGCCTAAATTACAAAGTGAGGTGGGGGCTGGGCTGGACAGGACTGAGTGTTTTCATGGGACCCTGGGAGGGAAGCTAGACAACATAAAACATGGCAGGTATTTTGTGGGCATTTAGACAAAAGGATTGAAAGACTTCCTTCTAGATTGAGTTTAAAAATTTTAAAAAAACATAATTACAAAAGAGATAATGCAGATTCTTAGAGCATCACAGTGTCTTTGAGGGCAGAGAGAGCAGACACAGTCTTGGCTCCTACTTGAAGGTGAGGCATCATTACTCACAAACGTGTTGGGCTTCCCTCAGAATACCAGCTTGGGAAGAGTGAATGTGAGTGTGTGAGCTGGGGCAGAGCCCAGAGAGGAGCAGTGTGGTCAGACATAAAGAGGCAGACTTTTCAATCTGGAAGCATGAATGGTGGAAGCTGTGTATCTGCAGAATTTGTGAGAGAAATGAACCCCTTGGGGAAATCCTGCACCATCCTCAGGACCCCAGCGAGAATCCTGCAGTTTGGGGGGTCATTCTACCATGTCCTGGTTGCCTGTGCTTCTGAAGGTGCTCCTCTGCTGTCCAGGTCAGTGCAGCCTTTTGAGTCTACCTGAAGGGATGGCTTAACCTCAGTTCCACTCACTGAATTTCTACTGGGATTCCAAAGCTTCTCCAGGCTTTTCATCGGGGGTTCTAAAGTATTTCTGAACTTCCATTTTCCTCCCCCAGCCTGAGCTGTCAGAGAAGCTGAGTCCTCTGCTTCCTGGAAATGTCAGCCGATCTCTCCTGCACCCAGGAGTATGGCCACAAACAATGCTAAGAAACACTCTCCCTGGAATCAGCAGTGACTCATACATTCTCCCCAAATTGTACTGAACTATTTCAGTGCCCACAGCAAGGCATAAAGCAGGGAGCTCCTCAGCTGCTGCTCTGGACCTAAAGAGGCAACCGGGACCAATGGAGGGGAATCTTGTCTACCTTGCACAGGAAGAGCTGACTCCTCTGGTTCTCCTAGAAGTGCCACGCTGTTGGCAGAGCCTGGGATGGTCCCAGTGTGGGGGCCATCCCTTCCCAGGCTCCGCTGTCCCAGCCTTAGAGCTGAGGAGGCTGCACCTGGAATGCAGTGAGTCTGTTTCTGAGTCAGCGCTTTTCCTGTGGTGTTTGCCCTCTGTGCATTTCTAACAGTCAAAAATCTCTGGTCAGGCCCTGCTGGCCTCCTCTAGTCCTCAAGGGGGTTTTATTCCAGATTGCATTTATAACTATCTTCCCCAAGACCAGGGGCTGCCCCTCTTTTTTCCTCCAATAAAGATGTGAGGAGAAGGTCACTCTGAGAGCAGACAGTGGATGTTGAGGGAGGTGCCTGTAGCAGCCTGGGGTCCGGGAGATCCGGGAACTCACTGCCGCCAGATGGAGCCAGGGGGACTCCTGAAAGGGAGTGGCCCAGAGGAGCTGATGGGGGCCAGAGTAAATGAGGAGGAGAGAGATGGCAGCAGCCCTGGGGACCGGGTTCTCTGGCTTTCACAGAGCCACATCCCTGATAAACTGGGAACTTGGATCTGAGACTCTGAAAAGACTGGGGCCTGGATGTGGGGCTGTGAGTTTCCAAGTCCCTTTGATTTTGCCGTGGTCTACATGAGGTTCCATTGGCTGCCCCACCCAACCCCAGGGGCAGAAAGTCAGTCTAGCAGGGAAACCTGGGGAGAGAGGGTCAGTGGCAAGCATCCACCCTGGATGCAAAGACAAGGGACACGTCAGAGGGAGGAAGCCTTGGCATGAGTCCAGGGGAAGGGAGGCACTTTGGATAGGTGCAGTTCTGTTTCTGCACTTGCCACAGCCTCAGAGGACTGTGAGGATTGAACTTTGCAGGAGGGAATGAGGGAGAATGGGGTCTGGACTGGAGTCCCTGTCATCCAAGTGACCCCCTATCTACTCCTGCAAACCAGATGAAGGTATTGCTAGATGTAAGTCAAACCAGGGCCTATCAGGCTAACCAGCACTTTCTGGTGGATCCAGAAGGAGCACAGTGATCCTCGGTCAAAAAAATCTCACATTGTCCAGGGCTGAGGATTGTCAGGTGGCGCTGAAGGGGGAGACTCTGGGGAAAAAACAGAGAAGATTTTGGTACATTTCACACTCTCAACGCCCAATGCTTCCCCCTTCCTGTTAGTCAGGCGTGGTTCCAGGATAATCACTTGAACCCAGGAAGCAGAGGTTGCGGCGAGCTGAGCTAGAGCCATTGCACCCCAGGCTGGGTGGGCAACAGGAGCGAAACTCTACCTCAAGAAACAACAACAACAAGAACAACAACAAGAAAACTTCCACTGAGTGCCTGGGTCGTGCCGCCTGCTATTCTGGGTGCTGCTGAGAAAGATAAACAAGACGCAAGGCAGCTGGAAAATGAGCTCAGCAGAATATACCTGGCTCAGAACTGCAGTGCAGATCAGAAAAAGAATGCCTGTGCAGGATAAAACACGAACAGCCATCTTTTCTTTTCTTTTTCTTTTTTTTTTTTTTTTTTTTTTTTTTTGGTTTCTTCTTCTTTTTAAAGTCAGGGCCTCACTCTGTTTCTAAGACTGGTGTGCAGTGGTGCAATCTCAGCTCACTGCAGGCTCGGCCTCTCAGGCTGAAGTGATCCTCCCATGTCAGCCTCCCAATTTGCTGGAAATACAGTTGTGTGCCTCCATGCCTGGCTCATTTTGTTTATCTTTTGTAGAGACGACGTCTCACTGTTGCCCAGGCTGGTCTTGAACGCCTGTACTCAAGTCATCCTCCCAATTTGAGCTCCCAAAGTGCTGAGATTACAGGGGGGAGCCCCATGTCCTGCAAAGCCATCTTCATATCCATGTGGAAAATGATGGTTATCCCAAATCCTTTCATCACTCTTTGTCAGAACATTCACTACTCTCACTGCCAATTAGAAATGTACAGGAGAATGAAAGAAAAAAGTTAATATTGTCCAGGTGCGGTGGCTCAGCCCATAATCCCAGCACTTGGGTGGCCAAGGAGGGCAGATCACCTGATGTCAGCAATTCATACCAGCCTAGCCAACATAGTGAAACCCCATCTCCACAAAAGTAGAAAAATTAGGTTGGCATGATGGCAGGTGGCTGTAATCCCAGCTACTCAGGAGGCTGAGGCAGAAGAATCTCTTGAACCAGGGAGCCGGAGGTAGCAGTGAGCCGAGATTTTGCCTTTGCACTCCAGCCTGGGTGACACAGTCAGACTCCATCTTAAAACAAAACAAAAAGAAGTTAATATTTATTAAGTGCACCGTAATTCAAAACACTAAGAATTCAAGTGCTTTATTTCCTTGGAAAAACTCACCAAGAAGCGTTAAAACGGTGATGGCCTTCCCCACAGCACAGCACAGAGGAGGCAGCTGACATCTTCCAGGCCTTGGGGCACTGTCTTGCTTCTTTCTAAGTGGGGATCCGCTCCCAACACACTCTCCTTTGTGCCCCTCAGGCCATGAATATCTCTGAGGTCTGTGAGTGCGAGGTCTCTTGCTGGTGGCGTTCCTTCCTGTTTCTTGGGACTTTCTTTTTTGGTGGGTCTCTTGGCATAAGGAATGTGAGCCTGGTGAGAACAGGCTGGACTCTGCATCAGGACACAGAGGCCCTGGAGGGGCAGACAGTGGAGCAAGCAGGGGCTGAATTTACCTGCTTTTTACTCAAAGGAAGCCCCTCACCACTGTCTTCCCTGCCACAGCAGCTCCAATAAAAAGAAAAAAGGTGTTAACTCAGCACATTCCCTGGAACAGCAAGAAGAAAACATCCCTCTTGGTATTCGTATAAGTATTAGGACTAGTGTTCACTGGTTTCTCTCTCCTTTTGACATAATAACTCAAGGTACCCTGGGGATCTCAAGTGCATGGACCAGTGAGTCTCAAGGAGTTTGTTCTTTGGATATGAACCCATGGGAAGTGGATGTGTATTCCGTGGCCAAAGTCACTGGCCTCTTTTATTAGAGGAGACAGAAGTGCCCAGGAACCACCCCCAGGCCTGTGCTTCCAGGGACCGCTCTCTCTCTTTCCATGTGCATGCCTGAGACGGTTCTGGGTCTTCACTCATCACCATTTGCTCTTATAGAGTTGATGCATCTACTGTATACTTGCAGGGGACCCGGTGAAGAAAGAAATCCAAGAACCCACGTGGGTCCACATAGAGTGAGGTTGCCTCCAGACAGGCACAGGAACCCCGAGCCTCTTAGCCACTGCCAGAGCCTGAGACTGGGGCACTCACATGCAGACAAATGCATGGGACTTTAGAAGAAGCAGGGTTGGAGGGAGGAGAGGAGGGCATGGATGGAACGCATGGGTCACTGGAAGCTTCAGGGCCTGAGGCACTTGGGAGGGGGAAGGCATCATCAACAGAAAGGTCAGAGCTCCTTCCATGCCCTGAGGTCACAGCGGGTGTCCTTCTCTCCCAGCTCCTCCCTGGGCTCTTGTGTCTGGAGTCAGGGCTGGCTCAGCTGGGGTTCTTTGGTGAGTGGGAAGGACATAGGGCACTCAGGGTCTCAAGTGCAACTTTTAAAATGATACTCAAATGAGAGGTTTCACACAGTGGCCTCCTGTCCACAGATCCCATGTCTTCTTGCTGGACTCCTGGGGGATTTGCCCAGCCAGGGACATGAGGTATTTTACATTTATCTGCCAAGTGCAAAACATCTTAATCTATATGAGGCCAGCTCCATCCTGGAGGGTTGTGACTTTCTAAGTGCTCACACCACATACACATATATGTACATACCATGAAGTCATTGCAGAGATGCCCTCTGGGCCTGGGGTTCTCTCACAGAACCCAGTTGATAAAAGCCTCCCTTCCACTCACCTGAGACCTAGAGACATCAGCCACCCCCTGCCCCATTCACCCAGCATTTTTCCTAAAGTGGAAACCAACTCAGAACGCACATAAATGAACACAGCCTCTAACTCATGGACTTAGGGGGAACAGACAGAATGAGAAGACCAGGGTAGAAAGTGGCATGTCGTGAAGTGGCACAGGCAGATGAGGCTGGAGAGGTGCAGTCAGAGGCAGGGGTGGCCCAGGAGTCATTGGCAGTTTTGGACTGGGGTGGTGAGGCCACCTGAGGCCTGTTTTCCAGTTCCCCATTATGGCCGAGAGGACTTTGATCCCTGAGAGAGGTAACCAGGAGGCAGGGGCAACAATAAGGTGGCCACTGCAATGCCCAGGCAGGAGGTCTTGGCATCACCTGGTGTGGCTGCAGACAGCCTGGGGACATCCTGGAGGTAGAGTCAATGTGACTTGCTCTTATGGTTTCAGGAGTGGGTGTGAGACCTGAGGAAAAGCGATGGGTTGACGGCACCTCCTAGAGTTTGGTCTTGACTCAGCGAAGTTGGGAAGAGTAAGTGAAGAGCCAACATGAAGACAACAACTCAAGGTCTTTGTAGGACATTTTAAATTCAAGGCATTTATGTTATTGAGAGAAAAAAACCCAAGAACAATATAACACTCATGAAATAACCCTGTTCAATAAAATTGTAAAGGTGTATACAATTTATTCATTCTTAGGACTCACACGATAGATGTTCCCAGATGCTTCCCATGGACTATATATCCTGCTGGTGTAGGTGGGAGTAAGGTGAGAGCCAGGATTCCAATCCCAGCAGTTTTCAAATCCCAGACCTTCAACTAAGGTCAACCTCAGATCTGGAAGAGGAAAGAGGTGCAGTTTCTTTTGTAATTCCATCAGGATCATTCTGGGTCTGGCCACAGGGCACACTGCACTGTTCTCCCATCTCAGAGGAGAGGGTGGGATCCCAAAAGCCAAATGTGTCCAGATATGTGTTGGCATAACGTTTTAAAAAATAGAGTTTCAGTTAGAAAGGAGGAGTGAGTTGAATATCTATAGCATAGTAAGGTGACTATAGTTAGTAATAATATATTATATAATTGAAAATACTGAGACAGTAAATTTTAAATGTCTCCCCATAAAAAGAGTAAGAATGTGAAGTGGTAGGAATGCCAAATAGCTTGATTTCACTATTCCACATTGTAGAGTATGAATATATCGAAACATCATACTGTACCCCATGAACAGATACAATTTTTATTAATAAAATTTTTATAAAATAGACGAAAAAAACCTTATGGGCATCACATAGGAATACCAGTGATTGGTCTCAGGAAGACGGAAAACTGCAAAGATAAAATAAGAACTCAGCAAAGGAACACAAGGTAAAACAAAACTCAATATAAGAGCCAGAAAATGGCAAAAGTCCCGGTCAGAGTGACTTGTCCAAGATTCTTCCAAAGAAACCCAAAGAAGGAAGAAAGGGGTGGTAATTTCAAGTCTCTGAAATCCTCTGCTTTCCTGGAATATCTAATGACTATTCTACCTGCTAATTAAAGAAACACCCCTGTCAATATTAGACAGATCAATGAGACAGAAAATTAACAACGATATTCAGGACTTGAACGCAGCTCTGGACCAAACAGACCTAACAGACATCTACAAAACTCTCCACCCCAAATCAACAGAATATACATTTTTCTCAGCACCACATCACACTTATTCTAAAATTGACCACATAATTGGAAGTAAAACACTCCTCAGCAAATGTGAAAGAATGGAAATCATAACAAACAGTATCTCAGACCAAAGTGCAATCAAATTAGTACTCAGGATTAAGAAACTTACTCAAAACTGCACAACTACATGAAAACTGAACAAGCTGATTCTGAATGACAACTGGGCAAATAACAAATTTAAGGCAGAAATAAATAAGTTCTTTGAAAACAATGAGAACAAAGACACAATGTACCAGAATCTCTGGGACACAGCTAAAGCTGTGTTTAGAGGGAAATTTATAGCACTAAATGCCCACAGGAGAAAGGAGGAAAGGCCTAAAATTGACATTGCAATTAAAAGAACTAGAGAAGCCAGAGCAAACAAATTCAGAAGCTATCAGAAGACAAGAAATAACTAAGATCAGAGCACAACTGAAAGAGATAGAGACATGAAAAACCCTTCAAAAAATCAATGAATCCAGGAGCTGGTTTTTAGGAAAAGATCAACAAAATAGACCACTAGCCAGATAAATTAAGAAGAAAAGAGAGAAGAATCAAACAGACACAATAAAAAATGGTAAAGGGGATATCACCACTGATCCCAGAGAAATACAAACTACCATCTGAGAATCTATAAACACCTCTATGCAAATAAGTTAGAAAATCTAGAAGAAATGGGTAAATTCCTGGACACATAGATGCTCCCAAGACTAAACCAGGAAGAAGTCAAATGCCTAAAGAGACCAATAAAAAATTCTGAAATTGAGGCAATAATTAATAGCCTACCAACAAAACAAAGTCCAGGACCAGAAGAATTCACAGTCAAATTCTACCATTCCTCTGAAACTATTCCAAACAATAGAAAAAGAGGGTCTCCTCCCTAACTCATTTTTATGAGGCCAGCATCATCCTGATACCAAAACCTGGCAGAGATACAACAACAAAAAAGGAAACTTCAGGCCAATATTCCTGATGAACATCGATGCAAAAATCCTCAATGAAATACTGGCAAACCGAATCCAGCAGCACATCAAAAAGCTTATCCACCAAGATCAAGTTGGCTTCATCCCTGGCATGCAAGGCTGGTTCCACTTATGCAAATCAATAAACGTAATCCATCACATAAACAGAACCAATGATAAAAACCACATGATTATTTCAATATGTGCAGAAAAGGCCTTCAATAAAATTCAACACCCTTTCAGGCTAAAAACTCTTCATAAACTAGGTGTTGATGGAATGTATGTAAAAATAATAAGAGCCATTTATGACAAAGCCACAGCCAATATCATACTGAATGGGCAAAAGCTACAAGCATTCCCTTGGAATACCGGCACACTGCATGGATGCCCTCTCTCACCACTCCTATTCAACATAGTATTGGAAGTTCTGGCCAGGGCAATCAGGCAAGAGAAAGAAATAGAGTATTCAAATAGGAAGAGAGGAAGTCAAATTGTCTCTGTTTGCAGATGACATGATTGTATATTTAGAAAACCCCATCATCTCAGCCCAAAATCTCCTAAAGCTGATAAGCAACTTCGACAAAGTCTCAGGATACAAAATCAATGTGCAAAAATCACGAGCATTCCTATACATCAACAATAGACAAACAGAGAGCCAATCATGAGTGAACTCCCATTCACAATTGCTAAAATAAAATAAAATACTTAGGAATACAACTTACAAGGGATGTGAAGGAGAACTACAAACCACTGCTCAATGAAATAAAAGAGGATACAAACAAATGGAAGAACATTCCATGCTCATGGGTAGGAAGAATCAATATCATGAAAATGGCCATAATGCCCAAAGTAATTTATAGATTCAATGCTATCCCCATCAAGGTACCATTGAGTTTCTTCACAGAATTAGAAAAACTACTTAAAACTTCATATGGAAGCAAAAAAGAACCTGTATACACAACACAATCCTAAGCAAAAAGAACAAAGCTGGAGGCATCTTGCTACCTGACTTCAAACTATACGACAAGGCTACAGTAACCAAAACAACATGGTACAGTTATCAAAACAGATATGTAGACCAATGGAACAGAACAGAGGCCTCAGAAATAATGCCACACATCTACAACCATCTGATCCTTGACAAACCTGACAAAAACAACCAATGGGGAAAGGATTCCCTATTTAATAAATGGTGTTGGGAAAACTGGCTAGCCATATGCAGAAAACTGAAACTGAACCCCTTCCTTTCACCTTATACAAAAATTAACTCAAGATGGATTAAAGATTTAAATGTAAGACCTAAAGCCATAAAAACCATAGAAGAAAACCTAGGCAATACCATTCAGGACATAGGCATGGGCAAAGACTTCATGGCTAAAACACCAAAACCAATGGCAACAAAAGCCAAAATTGACAAATGGGATCTAATTAAAATAAAGAGCTTTTTCACAGCAAAAGAAACTGTCATCAGAGTCAACAGGCAACCTATAGAATGGGAGAAAATTTTTGCAATCTATCCATCAGAGAAATGACTAATATCCAGAATCTACAAGGAATTTAAACAAATTTACAAGAAAAAAACAAACAACCCCGCCAAAAAGTGGGTGAAGGATACTAACAGGCAATTCTCAAAAATAAAACGTTTTTCCAGCCAACAAACATATGAAAAAATGCTCATCATAACTGGTCATTTGATTTGCATTTCTCTAATGCAAATCAAAACCACAGTGAGATACCATCTCAGGCCAGTTAGAATGGTGATCATTAAAAAGTCAGGAAACAACAGATGCTGTAAAGGATGTGGAGAAATAGGAACGCGTTGACACTGTTGGTGGGAGTGTAAATTAGTTCAACCATTGTGGAAGACAGTGTGGCAATTCCTCAAGGATCTAGAACCAGAAATACCATTTGATCCAGCAATCCTTTTACTGGGTATATATCCAAAGGATTATAAATCCTTCTACTATAAAGACACATGCACAAGTATGTTTACTGCAGCACTATTCACAACAGCAAAGACTTGGAACCAACCCAAATGCCCATCAATGATAGACTGGATAAAGCAAATGTGGCACATATACATCATGGAATACTATGCAACCATAAAAAATAAGTTCATTTCCTTTGCAGGGACATGGATGAAGCTAGAAACCATCATTCTCAGCAAACTAACACAGGAACAGTAAACCAAAACACCTCATCTTCTCACTCATAAGTGGGAGTTGAACAATGAGAACTCATGGACACAGATAGGGGAACATCACACATCAGGGCCTCTCAGGGTGTGGAGCACTAGGAGAGGGGTAGCATTAGGAGAAATACCTAATGTAGATGACGGGTTGATGGGTGCAGCAAACCACCATGGCATGTGTATACGTATGTAACAAAACTGCACGTTCTGCACATGTATCCCAGAACTTAAAGTGGAAAGAAGAAAGAAAGATAGAAAGAGAGAGAGAGAGAGAAAGAAAGAAAGAAAGAAAGAAAGAAAGAAAGAAAGAAAGAAAGAAAGAAAGAAAGAAAGAGAAAGAAAGAAAGACAAGACAAGACAAGACAAGACAGGAGAGGGGAGGGGAGGGGGAGCAAAGGGAAGGGAAGGGAAGGGAAAAGAAAAGAAATACCCATAAAATAGGAAAGCTGGCTGGTCACAGGAGAAGCATGAAAATATCAAGCAGTGATTTCATACAGCAGCAAGAAAAGAGCTTGTAAAATTAGCTACAAGAATAAGGATAAGCCTTGACCAATAAGACCCAAACAAGCAGGACGGGGCTAAGCTGGCTGACACTGAGTTGGTCAGACATGGCACTGGGTTTGACCCTTGCCCTACCCCAGGCCTAATTATACACCCATTATGACAGTAAATCACACACCAGTGCCAGGACGGTTCTGAGAATGCCCATATTTAGTATAAAAATAGGTGACACTAGCCAGGCCCAGTGGCTCATACCTGTAATCCCAACACTTTGGGAGCCCAAGGTGGGTGGATCACCTGAGGTCGGGAGTTTGAGACCATCCTGACCAACATGGAGAAATCTCGTCTCTACTAAAAATACAAAATTAGCCGAGTGTGGTGGCACATGTCTGTAATCCCAGCTACTCCAGAGGCTGAGGCAGGAGAATTGGTTGAACCCAGGAGGCAGAGGTTGCAGTAAGCCAAGATCATTGCACTCCAGCCTGGGCAACAAGAGCGAAACTCCATCTCAAAACATAAATAAATAAATACATAAATACATAAATAAATAATAGGTGACACTTCAGTTCTAAGAAAACTTCACCATTTTTTCTTAAAATCCTAATGATTATTTCAACCTCTCCTTAGAGATCCTATAAAATTAGAAACCCAAACTCCCTTCTACACAACTCACTCTCCTGAATTGGCCCTCTCTTGAGTATCTACCTTTGCTTTGCAATAGACACTTCTTGCCTTTTGCTTCATTCTGCCTACTTCCTAAACTCTTTCTTGCAGCGATGACAAGAATGTGGACACTGGTTGGTGATTGAGTCTCTGGGTACCTGGAGATGACCTAATCACTATGGCAATAGTCAGAGTCTAAAAATCACACCGGATATTACAATTCACTCTGGTTTTTCTTGGGGGAAAAATCCAGTAACTTTGGCCCCATTTCTCCAAAGGGCATCACTCAGCACAAACTGATAAGCAGCAGTTCTACCACTGGGTTGTAAGTAAATGGCTTTATTTCTGGGTTCTCTATTCTGTTCCATTGGTCTATGTCTTGACCTTCATACTGGCACCATGCAGTTTTGCTTACTATTGCCTTACCATATAAATTGAAGTCAGGTAATGTGATGCCTCCACATTTGTTCATTTTGCTTAGGATTGCTTTGGCTCTTTAGCCTCTTTTTTGGCTCCAAATGAATTTTAGGATTCTTTTTGTAATCCTGTGGAAATGATGTTTGTATTTTGGTGTATGCAATTTTTAGATTGATGTTTGATGTTTGCAATTTTTAGATTGCTTTGGGCAGTGTGGTCATTTTCACGATATTGTGTCTGTCAATCCATCAGCATGGGACGTTTTTCTTCTTTTTTGTCATCTATGATTTTTTTCAGCAGTGTCTTGTAGTTCTCCTTGTAGAGATCCTGTACCTAATGGTTAAGTGTATTCCTAGGTTGTTTTTGTTATTGTCAGTTTTTGTTGTTGTTTTGCAACTATTGTGAAGGGATGGAGTTCTTCATTTGATTCTCGGCTTGCTTGTTGTTGGTATAAAAGGGTGTTACTGATTTGTACATACAGATTTTGGACCTGAGACTTAAGTGAATTCATTTATCTCATCTACGAGTCTTTTGGTGGAATCTTTCAGGTTTTCTAAGCACATACGATCATATCATTGGCAAACACAGGTAGTTTCACTTCCTTCTTTCCAATTTAAATGTCCTTTATTTCTTTTGCTTACCAGATTGCTCTGACAAAAACTTTCAGTCCTATGTTGATTACAAGTGGATAAAGTGAGCATTTTTGTCTTCTTCTGGTTCTTAGTGGGAATACTTTCAACATTTCTTCATTCAATATGATGTTGCATATGGATTTGTCATTTTTGGCTTCTATTATTTTGATGTATGTTCTTTCTAGGCAGAGTTTGTGTAAGTGTAGTCCATTATTTTACAAGCTTAGATTTGTATTCTGTTTTACCTGAGTTCGTTCTGAGATTTGGCATCTATTTTACCTGACATAAGTACAGATGCTCTTGCTGTTTTTTGGTTTCCAGTTGCATGGAATACTTTATTCTACCCCTTCACTTTCCATCTACATGTATCCTTATAGGTGAAGTGAGTTTCTGGAAAACAGCATATAGTAGGGTCTTATTTTTTTACTCATTCAAAGACCCTATGCCTTTCACTTGCAGAAGTGAGATAAATTATATTCATTGTTTTTATTGATAAAGGCTTAGTACTCCCATTTCATTTCTTGTTTTTTTGGTTGTTTAGAGACTTCTCTCTTCCATCCTTTTCTTATTGTCTTTCTTTGTGTTTAAGTAATTTTCTCTTCTGGAATCCTTGGAATGTGACTTTTCTGGCCAGAAACCTCTGTGGCTGGGGGCAGCTTTGCCAGAGTTTTGATGGGGTTCACTGGGTTCGTTCTGCCCGTGCAGCCTGGTAGACTATGCTTGACTCATGTTTTAGGCCTGGAGCACATGCCTATTAAGGGCGGGTCAGGGGTAGAGCAGTGAGGGGTGTGTGAGTGAGCAGGGGGTCTGGCCACTTTGGACAGTCACTGGCTGCTGCTGCAGCAGTGGGGCAGGCAGCTCCAGGTGCCAGCACGGGTGCCAGATTTCTTTAAGGCTGCAAATGAACCAGGAACAGCACAAGCAGCTTCCATGGTTGTCACTGGAATACACAGTGACACCAACACTGAAAGCTTGGAAATGCCAGAAACTGCAGAACCCCCAGAAAGGAGTAACAGCCCTGGCTCAGGAAGCTCCCATGTCTGGGCTCCTGGAAGATTAGTAGCTCTTCTCTTTTTCTCTTCACCTACAACTTGGTGAGCAAGGGCTGTGTTTCAGCTTTGTTTGTGTTATTGCTCTTTTAGTCCCACCATTAGGCGGGTCCCAAGTTCTTGTTCGGTGACCAGGAAGAATGAATTATGCAGACAAGTGGAGGGTGAGTGAGATAAAGAGGAGCTTTACTGAGCAATAGAACAGCTCAGAGACCCACAGTGGGTAACTTCTTTCTGCAGCCAGGGTGTCCTGATGAGTGTTCAGCTCTGAGCAGACAGGAGGTGCTGGAGTGGGTGACCCCTCTCTCCTGGCAGGTTATTCCATCATCACCACTGCTCTCAGTAGAGAGGAGGCCCTGGAGTGGGTTGCTGCTCTCTGCAGGAAAGTCATCTCATCATCTCTACAGCTCTCAGCAGAGAAAAAGACCCAGAGTGGGTTGCTTGTCTCTGCAGGAAAATCATCCCAGTAGTGGGTAGTTCCTCTCTGCCACTGGTCTTCCTGATGTTCTCCCTGAGTCTGGGGTTTTTTCAGCATCAGACTGGAGAAAAGTATGTGCTCATTGGGTCATAGGTGGCCATGAGCAGGCACAGAAAAGGCAACATATGTTCCCATTCTGGTCCGTAGGACTGGTGGCCTAGCCTACGGGCTTCAGGCCCTCCTTGGTCAGAAGGTGAAGCCTCACCAGTGACTCTCACCTTCCTGTCCAGGATTCTGCCTCCCTCCCACCACCAACCATGTTGCCCAAGTCACTCGTACCAAGGAGCATCCAAAGACCAGGGCTGATCTGTCTGCAATCCCCCCTCAGCCCCCCTTCTATACTCATCAGGGCCCAAAGTCCAGTGGGTTCAAGGCAGCCATGGGATGCTGTATTTGCACTGACCAAAATGTTCACAGACCCACCTAGGCTGTGACAGCATCCGGGCTCGACCACAACCACACCCCAAAATTAGAGCAGGTGCCATGAGAGACCAGGCAGTGGGAACAGACACCCTGAAGCTGAAGGAGAAGGGGGGATCTCCTGGGCCCTCAAGAGCACTGGGGGACCTCAGTTGGTAACTGCGACCTGGGCAGATTCAGTTGCACCTTTGGAGCTACTGCCCTGCCAACTCGGGAGGACCAGGACTCCCTCTTGTCCTAGGCTCCCATCAGCTCCAAAGTGTACGCAGCCTTGGCTGTGCCCTCTCTCTGTGTTTCCCCACAGAGAGGACAGGTGAGATGCAGGTTCACAGCAGCTCTGGCCAACCCCGCACAAACAAACCCAATGCTCCTGGGTGTGGTTTAACAAGCCCCAACTGTACTCTCATCAAGGAGCTTGCAGGCTAACAGCAGGCAGTGGGCAGTGAGGTAGAGGCTGTGGTGGAGACTCCAGACCTGGGTCCAGGTTCCATTTTGCCATGAGAGGGTGTGGGTGGCACAGCTGGCTGCCTCAGGGACATGGAGCACAGGCCTGGCTCATGACCCTGCCAAGGGGGGGGGGGCCCAGGAGTGGTTCCTGGTTCCCAGGCCCAGCAATCAGACTCCATGGTCTCCCCTACAGGGGGCAGATATTGGAAAAACAGCCTGGGGTGGATCCGCATGGAACCTCCCTTCAAGACCCGGGAGCTTGACACTGTTAACAGGATGGGCACAGTGGCCAGATAGCTCGACAGGACCTTGAAGCAGGTGCCACTTGTGCTTCTCACCCTGGCCCCCTGATGGATGGCCCCAGCTCTGTTTTCTGGGCCTGGCATCCACACTTCTTGTGCGAGCGGGGCACCACCCCATTCCTATCTTCTCCTTGGGGCCCCTCTCTGCCCGTCCCTTTGTACCAGACCGAGCTGCTCCCTGCAGGCAAAAAAAGGAAGAAAAAAACTGATGACTGAAGAGAAGTAAAGAATGGGTGGAGATCATCTGCACACCTGTTTTCCCAGCACTTTGGGAGGCCAAGGTTGGTGGATCACTCGAAGACAGGATCTTGAGACCAGGCTGATCAACATGGAAAAATCCCATCTTTATTAAAAATACAAAAATCACCCAGGCTTGGTGGAATATGCCTGCAGTCCCAGCCATTTGAGTGGTTGAGGCACGAGAATCACTTGAGCCCTGAAGGACAGGATTGCGGTGAGCCCAGATTGCACCATCGCACTCCAGCCTAAATGACAAACTGAGATTTTGTCTCCAAAACAAAACAAAGAACAAGAATGGGTGGGAAATACTCAAAATGATCTAATTTTATTTGGTTGTTTTGATGTTCTACAACTGAAACTCAATCACAGACAAATTAGTATTTCGTTATTTTTCCATCCGTAACTCGATAACTAGAGATTTCTGATGGATAAATTGCACAACAGGTTAAAAGTTTTCATTCAGGTGCTCTTTATTGCTGATATTCCTTGGTAACCACCCTTGCAGGGATAACATTCTCATCACTGAAGAACTTTAGCTTCTCTTTCCGACTCTAGGACACGGGTCCCTGAAGTTCTCATTGATGTCACCTCAACATTTTCCTCCAGCCTTGCCCCCTGCTGTTATGTTTTTTCCCTCACACTGAGCACTTGCCTGTGCTTCCTTTAAGTTGCATGTGGCCTGGACACAGCCACTCATGCCAGTAATCCCAGCACTTTAGGAAGCTGAGGCAGGAGGATCCCATAAGCCCAGCAGTTTGAGACCAGCTGGAGCAACACAGCGAAACCCTGTCTCAAATTGTCTTTAATAAAAATTTTGGAACTAGTAAAAAAGGAAATAAGAAAAGAGAAAAATAACTTGCACCTACATAGTAGATTTTAGTGTCCAAGTGCCTGGAAGAGAACTTTGGATTTCTCTACCCCGCTAGGCACGCCTTCCCTAGCAGCAAAGATGGAGCTCCAGTTCCTCAGACGGTGATGAGCCACAGGAAGGGCAGGGGGTGGGGCCAATGAAGATCCTCTTGGGCTGCCTGACTTCCCTCGGTGTACACATCAGCTCAGCCCGAAGTGGGGTGAAGATCTCCCAATTGACACGAACCAAGGAATTCAAACTCTCCTCAGGGGCAGGATACGTCTCCAGGCTTAACTTGCTCAGCCCACTGGTGTGGCGCAGCAGGTCCTTCAGGGCGCCCATAGACATACAATTTCTGCCAAAGTAGAAGGTGGTGAGCTGGGAGCAGTGGCTCAGGCCAGGCAGGATGGCACTGAGTTGGGAGTAGTGGATCTGACAGCCCTCCAAGATGAGGGTTTTGAGAGAGGCAGCAATTTTCTCTAGCAGAGCTCCGAGGGGTTCAAGACTGATGCGGAACAGCAGCACGTAGCTGAGATTCAGATGCTTTAGGTAACCGAGGCTTGCGTACTGGGAGAGACACTTCATGTCTTCTTCCAATAGGTAGCCATAAGTTAATTCCAAGTTCTCCAAGGGGTTCTGGAGGCACCTGTGGAGATCAAGAAGTTAGTTCTGGGCAGTGATACCAGTTAGATGAAGGTAGTGCCTTCATCTAGGAAAATGCCTGCGTCAAACAAACACAAGTTTGTTGCCACCATCTGATGATGGTCCTCATGCAAGTTGCTGCATGATGAGGACCCTGCTCATTCAGTGGCTGTCCCATTTTAGCCTCAGCCCTTTCACCATTGCTTGTGTGATTGGTTCAAGGCCATAAAATCTCTAAAGCCTTTTTTTTTTCATCTTTTAGCAGAAAACTTCATCTCTGGGCCACAGGTACCCGGTGGGAGATGTGCACAAAGAACTCAACTGAGCAAGGTCTAGGGACATCAGCTAGGGCTACATGTCGGCAGGGGCTCCCTGACATGCCTGCATCTGCAAACCAACTGTCACTTTTTACCACTCTCACGCCTACTCCCTCAGCTCCATCCCGGAAGCACGCATTTCCCATGTCAATTACCTTTCCTGGAGTTCAAAACAACCTTTTACAGACAGGGAATTAGAGACAGGATCATTCGTGATCACTAAGCTGGTGAGGACAGACCTTCTATTGTGAAATGGACAGGTTTGATGCGCTTTCCCTCCTTTCATACCCTCCTCTATTATCTCTTTGACATCATATCAACTTGAAACACACTTTGTAACAGGAAATTCACACGTGCACCCCCAATAGAGCTGAAACCCCCACTAACTAGCTTGTACATGATGTCCCTCTCTAGCTTCTACCCCAGGTGACCCCTCTCCCCTTATTGGAGCGATCCTGTGATAGCCACTCCAGGACATGGAACACTGAATGGGACAATGTGTTGACATTCTGATGTCCCCTTCACTGTGACGTTGCCACTGGCTGGCACACAGTATACGCCTTCTAATGTTTGCTGTAACAGAACAAGGCTATGCTGTGGTCTGCATACAAAGTGCATGATCCTTTCTCACCTGATCAGCTGTTCCAGGTGCCCACTGAAGAAGGTGATCAATTTTATTTTAAGCAACTGGAGGTGTTCCAGCCTGAGGAACACAGAGCTGAATTTGGCGACTAACCGTCCTTCGAGTTCATTATCTGACGTGTAATGATGGCACCTGGAGTAAACGAGTTTGCCAAGAGTCTTCATCTCCTTCAGGTAACAACGAAGCTTTCTTATCAGACGTGGCCAGGACATGTTGCGAATTTCCTGCTCTTGAATACTATTCAGGTATATTATTTTCAATGACTTTCTGAGATATTTAATTGGTGTTAGATAATTGACCAGCTTACTACAGCACAGGTGTACTAAACCTCTCCTTTGGTAAACCCACTGAAAGAGGTATCTCAGGCATTCATCCTGGGGTATTTCCTTGAGGCAGATGTCTATGAACACCTTTAAGGGCTGGTGCTCTCCCATCCTTGGACAGTCCTCTGCTGTCTGCCCCTTACTCATGGTCTCTGGGGAGGAGGACAGGGCCCAGACTCCAGGCCATATGGCCCAGAAATTCTCATCAACATCCCGCAAATCCAGCACTTGAAGTTTCCACCTCCTGTGGGTAAAATAAGGGAGAGGCTCAGAATTTAGAAGGACTCATCCCTGACCTTTGCTTTCATTCTCATCCCATAAATCAGCTGCTCCTGTCCTCAGTGCTCCCTGTTCTCTTTGTCTTTTCTCAATCCCTGTTCCCTTTTGATTCCCTTTTGATTCTGACTTTTGATTCCCCACTTCTATTCCCTTTACCTTCCACTGAGTAAAGGCAGGTTTCTGTTCCCACAGTGGACCCTGTATGGTGAGCAGTCCTTTTTCTGAGGATCTGGACAATGGCCAAAGCCTCCCTGAGCTTCCTCGCCAACACCATCAGAAGACTCTGGGCCACACTTGGGCTACTTCTCTGCCTGACCCTGCTGTTCTTTCCCTGGACACCTGAGCCCTATCTACCAGCCCTCCTGGGTCACCTCACCTGGGGCGATCCTTCTGTGTAAGCAGCATATGAAGCCCTTCCAGCAATGCTTTGAAGGTCTCCAAATGAAGCGTCTTCATCAGTGATCCCAGAGGGAGGCAGGTGAAGGGCCAGGCCTGCACCATCACCGTCAGAGTCTGGAAGTGTCTCCTGCTGAAGGCCTCCATGAAGAGTGGGAGATAGAGCACCCTGGGCAGCTCCTCCATGGCAGAGATGGACAAGGCCTGGTCTCTCAGCAGGCTCTGCCCTGCCAGCTCCAGGAGTCTGGGTGGGGCCTGGATGCTCATCCTGATAGATCTGCAAGGAAAATCTCTAGAGGACAAATCCAGGGAAAATGTGTCACTCTCAGGGCAAACACAATCATCTGCTTCTACTGGTACCAGGAAGAATGTCTTACAAACACCAAGGAGGGAGGGGTCATGGAGACCACTGACTTATTAATTTTCATCCATTGCTCCACTGAATCCCAGAACCACCGGACAGTGCCACTGAGGATCCTGAAAGCCAAGCTCTACCTCTTTGAGGAAAAATTTCTTGTCACTTACCACCCTAAAGCAATGAGAATGAGAGTGTCCTGTGGGCCCAGACAGCCTTCATTCTCAGTTCACACCATGAACATGCTGGGGGAACACTAAAGGGACTCCCTAAAATCGATGCCATTATTTTTTGTTTTGAAAATTTTCTACCAGAAATGGACCAGGTGCTGTGGCTCATGTCTGTAATCCCAACACTGCCGGACACCAAGGCAGGCAGATCACTTGAGGTCCGGAATTCGAGAATAGCCTGGGCCTACATAATGAAACCATGTCTCTACTAAATACAAAAAAATTAAGAATCATTTGACTCCAGAAGGCAGAGGTTGCAGTGAGCCGAGATCACACCACTGCTCTCCAGCCTGGGTGACAGAGTTGGACTCTGACTCAAAAATAAACAAATTGATAAATTAATTAATTTAAATATTAGCCAGGTGTGGTCATGCATGACTGTAATCCTAGCTACTCTGGAGGCAGAGAAAGGAGAATTACTTAAAGCCCAGAGGCAGAGTTTCCAGGGAGCCCAGCTCAGGGCCCTGCACTCCAGTCTGGGTGACACACTCAGAGTACATCGCAGAAAAAAACAAAATTCACTGGAACTGTAAAAGTGGTGTGATGGTATTCCACAGCATTTGGAAGGTATGTATAGAAATGCTAACTGTAGCTGGGCATGCTGGCTCACTCCTGTAATCCCAGCACTTTGGGAGTCTGAGGTGGGCAGATCTCCTGAGGTCAGGAGTTTGAGGCCAGCATGGCCAACATGGCAAAACCCCGTGTCTACTAAAAATACAAAAATTAGCTGGGCATGGTGGTGAGTGCCTGAATCCAAGCTACTCAGGAGGCTGAAGCAGGAGAATCGCATGTAACTAGGAGGCAGAAATTTCAGTGAGCCAAATCACACCATGGCACTGCAGCCTGGGCAACAATAGGGAAACTCCATCTCTAAAAAAAAAAAAAAAAATTAACCAGAAACTGTGAAAGTGCTACCATGCTATTCTAGAGCACTGTAACTCTAAGATGAAGGTTCCTATACACATCACTTCCACATACTCACAATTACTCACTTTTGGACGGATCCTAGGGGCAAAGATAAATCCCACGATCTGAGCAAAACTGCACTCTTGAGATTGCTGTGTGGGATACCTTTAAGGATTTTATGAAAATGAAAGCATACTTGGAGAATCACAATAACACCAAGTCTATGAACTGTAATTGAAGGGCACAAAAAACAAATAACTTCAAATGTCAAGAAATAAAACTTCATCTCACTGTAAATTTTTAATATATTTTTTAAAAACCTGCTTCGATAAGAATTTTAAAATGACAAAAACCAAGCACAAATCACAATTTGATGGATGAAGACAAAACTACATTTAGAGGAAAAATGAAAGCCTAAATCTGTTCATCTCATGAAACAGACAGAAAAATATCGTGTGCCACTTTGGGATGTGTGTCACCGTCCCTGACTGGCTGGCTGCTGATCAGATGGGCATGACCCTAAGCAGGTGGTGACTTACCAGCGCTGGACTCACTTTGCAGATTTCTGGGACCTCTCAGGGAACCAACCAGTAGCTTCAGGTATGAGTGCTGTGGGTCTCTTCTGGGTACCCTCAGGAGCTTTTATAGACCTTTCTAACCCCACCCTTCCCTTCTCAATCACCAGCTTCTAATCAGAATGTGATACCTGATTAGATCCTGTAGTCACACCCAGTTAATCCTGATTGAGTTTTCAGCTTTCTTCTGACTAATTGATTGAATTAGATACACATTTATGGAAGTAAAAGAATAAATAATAGGGTGAAAGTCCAAAACTCATTCATTCATTTATTCCCCAAATACTGATGAAGTTTGGCTAATACACGACTTTCATAGTGATACAGGGAAGGGATTAATCTGTTCCTGATATTAGACCAAAAAAAAAAAAACCTTAAGGTGTCCTTATTGGAGGATGTTTGGCCACATCAAAATTGTCAAAATGTTTCAGAGCTACAACAGCCTGAAGAAGATAGTGATGTCATTCCCAAGAAAACAGAATAAAAAGCTGTGTATATCGAATGGTCACCTCGGTTTTATGCTATCTAACATAGCAGATCATATGCACATTCAGGTAGAAGAAAGGAACCCCTGAGGGTGTGATCTATCTCAAGACTAAGTCAAGGCTTCACTGAAGGAAATCAGGACAAAGTGACCAAGTGAGGTGGGGACTGAGCGGAGTGAGACTAGTTGTTCTAATGGGAACCTGCAAAGGAAACAAGACAATGTAAAACATGGCGGTTATCTTGTGGGCATCTAGATGTCAGGACTCAAAGTTTTTTGTCAAGATTGAGTTTATTTATTGATTGTTTGATTTTCAGACTGGGCCTACATCTGTCACTCAGGCTGGAGTACAGTGGCACGATTTCAGCTCACTGCAGCCTCAACCTTCTGGGTTCAAGCAATTCTCTCACTTCTGCCTCCCAAGTAGCTGGGAATTACGGGTGCACTCCAACAAGCCCTACTAATTTTTGTATTTTAGTCGAGATGGGGTTTCACCATGTTGGCCCGGCTGGTCTCAAACTCCTGACCTCAAGTGATCTCCTCACCTCGGCCTCCCAAAATGCTGGGATAACATGCATCAGCCATCTCACCCACCCTAGATTGAGTTCAGAAATTAAAAGGAGAATCATCAAAAGAGATAGGGCAGACTTAAACCATAACATTCACTTTGAAAACACAGGGGGCAGGTATAGTCTTGGCCCTACTAGAAGGTAAAGGGTGTTTACCCACAAAAAAGATGGGCTCCTCTCAGAAAACCAGTTTGCAAAGATGGAATCTGAGAATGTGAGCTGGAGCAGAGGCCAGAGAGAAGACTGTGGCTAGATCTGGGAAGGGTGGCTCTCCCAAGCTGGAAGCCACCCAGGTAGAAACTGTGGGCTCTACAGGATGTGAGAGAGAAATGAACGAGGGTCCATATGTCCGTCATTGTTCTATCATCTGGAAACCTTTCCTTTAGACTCTGGGATCTTCCCACAGTGGAACATTTCCCAGCAAGCATTGGCCCCAGTCATTTTCCAGGACCCTTCATCCAAATCTTAATCTCACCCACTCCCTTCCTATTCTAATTTGATAATTCATGTTTCCTCCTTCTTAGAGTCCTTTCCTGTCACTAATATTGAACATAGAGATTCTTATCAGAGCATCACCATTAGGCCTACAAAGAAAGCTCAGACCCAGGCACAGTGGCTCATGCCTGTAACATCAGCACTTTGAGAGGCCAAGGTGGGCTTATCACGAGGTCAGTATATCAATACCATTCTGGCTAATATGGTGAAACTCCGTCTCTACTAAAAATACAAAAAATTAGCCAAGCATAGTGGCAGATGTCTGCACTCCCAGCTACTCAGAAGGCTGAGGCAGGAGAATTGCTTAAACCCAGGATGCGAAGTTGCAGTGAGCTGAGATGGCGCCACTGCCTTCCATCCTGGGTGACGGCATGACACTGTCAAAAAGGAACAAAAGAAAAAGCAAGCAAGCAAGCAAGCAAGAAGGAAGGAAGGAAGGAAGGAAGGAAGGAAGGAAAGAAACAAAGAGAAAGAAAGAAAGAAAGAAAGAAAGAAAGAAAGAAAGAAAGAAAGAAAGAAAGAAAGAGAAAAGAAAAGAAAAGAAAAGAAAAGAAAAGAAAAGAAGGAAGGAAAAGAAAGAAAGACCTCAGGCCTCTAATCCCAGCCCTTTGGGAAGCCAAGAAAGGCAGAGTGCTAGAGCTCAGGAGTTTGTGAGGAATATGGGCAATGTGATGAAACCCTGTCTCTAATACAAATACAAGATATTAGCTGGGGGGAGGCAGTGTGCACCTGTAGGCCAAGCTGCCCAAGAAGTTGAGGTGGGAGGATCACCTGAGCCCAGTGAGGCTTCTACTTCCCATGCCCCACTTTGTAAACCTGAGGCTGAGGGTGAGCTCAGCATCAATAATGGTTGTGAGAATCTGTGTTCACTGAGCATCCACGAGGCACAACAGACGGCTGGTACCGATCATCTCGGACCTCAGCTCTTCTTCATGGAGAATCTAAGGCACGTTGCTATTTTCCCCATTTGTAACCTGATAAACCTGAGATTTGGCCAGAGAAAAACCTGCCCATGTTCTGGCAGCAAATGATTGGCAAACCCCTCAGGTGAGGGGCTCAGTGGAACCCCCAAGGTGTTCAATAAGCTAAATATTGGAAAGAACTGGCTGACTGACTCCCTCTTCCTGCCCATTTCAAGGGGTGCAGTAGCACCCCCAGGACCCCAGTGAGAATCCTGCACTTGGGGTCTTTTCTACCATGTTCTGTCGCCAGTTCTTCTCGAGGTGCTCATCTGCTGCCAAGCTCAGAGCAACCTTCGAAACACATCTCAGGAAATGACCTGACCTATTCTCCACTCCCAGAATCCACACTGGGATTCCAAAGCTCCTGTGAGGCCCTTGCTTAGGCTCTCTAGAATATTCCTGAGCCTCTGTTTTCTCCCCCAGCCTGAGCTGATGGGGCCGGCGTCACTTTATGCATCCCAAGGCCATCAGCCCATCTCTCCTGGACTTCGGAACATGGCCACAATGCAGAGAGACCCAGCAGTAATTAACAAATTTTCCCCAATTTATATTGAGTGATGTTGGTGAACATGGCAAGGCACAAAGCAGGAAACTCCACAGCTGCTGTTCTGGACCTAAAGAGGCACCCTGGACTTCTGGGTGGTGACACTGCCTGGCTTGCAGAGGAAGACCTGACCCCTCTGGTCTTCCAAGGCTGCCAGGATGATGACAGAGCCTTCGACAGGTCCCAGCACAGGGGCCATCCCTTCCCAGGTTCCCCTGGTCCAGCCTTAGAGCTGAAAAGGATGCACCTGGAATGCAGTAAGTATTTTTTTGTCCAAGCCAGGTCTCTTCTTAGCCTTAGGTGAGGCTTTTTTCAGCTGGGTGCTATGGAAGAACCCCAAGCCCAGTGGGCATCACTGCAATGGCCACATGGTAAGTGTGTGTGTGTGTGTGTGTGTGTGTGTGCGGCCACCTAGAAAGGCACAACTCTACCTGACAGAGATGGTTCCATGGAAGAGAAAAGTATAACATCCCATGTCCCTGGTAGGACAACTTCCTCTGGGAGTCCAGCAAGAAGACGTGGGATCTGCGGACAAGAGATCCCTGGGTAAAAGCCCTCATTTGAGGATAAGAGTAAAGTTGAACCTTAGACCCTGAAGGATCTATGCCCTTCCCACAGGGCTGCAGCGGAGCCAGCCCTGACTCCCAGGCACAATAGCCCAGAGAGATCTTCGGAGGGAAGTAAACCTGCTGGGGCCTCAGGGCTCAGAAAAAGCCCTGGACCTATCTCCCAGTCATGCCTCTCCCACTCCCAAGTGCCTCTGGCCCTGGAACTGTCAGAGACCCCTGTGTCTTTTCCATGTGCTCTTCTTCTCCTTTCACTCAGCCCTGCCTTTGCCAATGCTCCCCACATTTGCCTCCATGTAGGGCCCCCAACCCCAAGCTCTGGCAGTGGCTGGGGAGCTAGGGGTTTTTGTGCCCACCTGGAGAAAGCCTCACTCAGCATGGGCCCGTGTGGGTTCTGCAATCTTTTCCTACACAGGGTCACCTACAGGTGTTATAGATGCATCTCCCCTAGAAGAGCCAATGGGGATGGGTGAGGAATCTGAAATCACTCAGGCACCCCACATACAAATGAGAGCCAGGGTCCCTGCAAGCACAGGCCCCGGGGTAGGTCCTGGCCCTTGTTGTTGCCTTCTGATCCCAGAGGCCTTGGGTTTGTGGTCACAGGAGCCCTACCTACTTCCCATGCACCCCCAGCCCAAGATAAACAAACTCCTGCAGACTCCCCGGTCCAGGTACTTGAGATCTCCAGATAGTGCCACTTCACTCCAACCTGGACGACAGGGCGAGACTCGGGGCCAAAAAAAAATTAGCTGAGCATGGTGGCAGGCACTTGTAGTCCGAGCTATTTGGGAGGCTGAGGTAGGAGAATCGCTTGAAGCCAGGAGGCAGAGGTTTCAGTGAGCTGAGATAGAGCCACTACACTGCAGCCTGGGAAATAGAGCAAGACTCCGTCTCAGGAAAAAGAGACAAGAAAAAGAGAAAATCAGAAGCACTGAGCTGTGTTTTTAATGAGGTCCTGCCCCAGGAAGTCAGGCATCCAAATGAAATTTCCTCATTTTTATCAATTCCCTCCTGTTCTTTACTTCTCTTTATAAATCTATTACCTCCTTGCTTTGTTCTGTGGCTGATCAGTGGGTTAATACCCACAAGATGCACACACAGGGCCGGGAACATTCTATGTGGGCAAAGAGTGTGAGTCACTCAAGTAAAGCCCCTTCTCAGGGTCCCTCCCTGCTAACCAGATGCTGAGACCCTGTTCAGTCCTAATGGACAGATTGAGAAGAATCCATTTCTGACCATTAGCTGTGCTGGGACAGAGATTCACTGCACAAGGCATGGCCCCTGCTTTGGAAGGGGACATTCACCTCATTGATTACCTGGAGCTTCAGGGCATCACCAACCCATACCTGTCGTCATGGTGGGCAGTGCTCCTTCCTTAATTAAACTAGTTGTGTCTTATAAAGATATCAAAATTCCCTTTTAGCAAAATACTACCTATAATATATAAATATGACCAGGCGTGTTGGCTTATACCTATAATAGTAGCACTTTGAGAGGCTGAGGCAGGAGAATCACAAGATCAAGAGATTGAGACCATCCTAGCCAACATGGTGAAACCCTGTCTCTACTAAAAGTACAAAAATTAGCTGGACATGTTGGCACATGCCTGTACTCCCAGCTACTAGAGAGGCTGAGGCAGGAGAATTGCTTGAAACCAGGAGGCGTAGGTTGCTGTGAGCTGAGATTGTGCCACCACACTTCAGCCTCATGACAGAGTGAGACTCCATCTCAAAAACAAAACAAAACAAAACAATATATAAATACTAATAATCATATAGACATAAAACATGGTTTAAATATTTCTTTACCACATTCAAAAATCAAGCATGCTTTTTGGGGGCCAGGTCATATTGATGAGAGATCCTTTCTTAACACCCTTCCCATATCTAGCAGACTAAAGAAGAAGACTAGTGTATGCAGGGAAAAGAAAGAGAGATCAGACGGTTACTGTGTCTATGTAGAAAAGGAAGACATAAGAAACATCATTTTGATCTGTACCCTGACTTTGCCCTGAGATGCTGTTAATCTGTAACTTTAGCCCCAACTTTGAGCTCACAGCAGCATGTGTTGTATAGAATCAAGGTTTAAGGGATCTAGGGCTGTGCAGGATGTGCTTTGCTGGCAAAATGTTTACAGGCAGTATGCTTGATAAAAGTCATCACCATTCTCCATTCTCAAGTAACCAGGGGTGCAATACACTGTGAAAAACCTCAGGGACCCCTGCCCTGGAAAGCCAGGTATTGTCCAAGGTTTCTCCTCATGTGATAGTCTGAAATATGACCTCATTGAATGGGAAAGACCTGACCTTCCACCCAGCTTGACACCCATTAGGGGTCTGTGCTGAGGAGGATTAGTAAAAGAGGAAGGCCTCTTGCAGTTGAGATAAGAGGAAGGCTTCTGTCTCCTGCCTGCCCCTGGGAACTGAATGCCTCAGTATGAAACATGATTATACATTTGTTCTATTCTGAGATAGGAGAAAAACTGCCTATGGTGGGAGGCGAGACATGTTGGCAGCAATGCTGCTTTGTTACACTTTACTCCACTGAGATGTTTGGGTGGAGAAAAGCATAAATCTGGCCTATGTGCACATCCAGGCATAGTACCATCCCTTAAACTTATTTGTGACACAGATTCCTTTGCTCACATGTTTTCTTGCTGATTTTCTCCCCACTATCACCCTGCTCTCCTGCCGCTTTCTCCTTACTGAGTTAGTGAAAATAGTAATCAATTAATACTGAGGGAACTCAGAGACCGGTGCCAGTGTGGGTCCTCCGTATGCTGAGCACCAGTCCCCTGGGCCCATTTTTCTTTCTCTATACTTTGTCTCTGTGTCTTATTTCTTTTCTCAGTCTCCTGTCCTGCCTGATGAGAAATACCCACAGGTGTGGAGTGGCTGACCCCCTTCATCTGGCGCCCAACATGGGCCTTTCTCTAGGGTGAAGGTACGCTAAAAACGTGAGCATTGAAGACAGTCAACGAGAGATTCCCAAGTACTTCCATGATCAGCCATGCGGTAAGCTTGTGCGCTCAGAGGAACTCAGGGTAACAATGGGACAAACTGAAAGTAAATATGCCTCTTATCTCAGCTTCATTAAAATTCTTCTAAGAAGATGGGGAGTTAGAGCTTCTACAGAAAATCTAATTATGTTATTTCAAACAATAGAACAATTCTGCCCATGGTTTCCAAAACAGGGAACTTTAGATCTAAAAGATTGGGGGAAAATTGGCAAAGAATTAAAACAAGCAAGTAGGGAAGGTAAAATCATCCCACTTACAGTATGGAATGATTGGCCCATTATTAAAGCAACTTTAGAACCGTTTCAAATAGAAAAAGACAGCCTTTCAATTTCTGATGCCCCTGAAAGCTGTGTAGTAGATTGTGAAGAAGAGGCAGAGACAAAATCCCGGAAATTAATGGAAAGTTCACATTGTAAAAATGTAGCAGAGTCTGTAATGGCTCAGTCAATGCAAAATATTGACTACAATCAGTTACAGGAGGTAGTATATCCTGAATCATCAAAACTGGTGGAAGGAGGTCCAGAATTATTGGGGCTACTAGAGCCTAAACCACCATGGCCATCAACTCCTCCTCCAGTGGTTCAGATGCCTGTAACATTACAACCTCAAATGCAGGTTAGACAAGTGCAAACCCCAAGAGAATATCAAGTAGAAAAGGATAGAGTCTCTATCCCGGCAATGCCAATTCAGATACAGTATCCACAATATCAGCTGGTAGAAAATAAGACCCAACCACCGGTAGTTTATCAATACTGGCCGCCAGCTGAGCTTCAAATTCAGTATGGGCCGTCTCCGGAGGTTCAACACAGACCTCAAGCGGTGTGTCCCATGCCACATAGCACGGCACCTCACCAGCAACCCAGTGGTGTTTAATCCTACATCACCACCTAGTGGACAAGGTAGTACACTGCATGAAATCATTGATAAAGCCAGAAAACAGGGAGATCTTGAGGCATGGCAGTTCCTTGTAATTTTACAACCAATACCAGCTGGGAAAGGGGGCAAGCTGGAGCGTCTGTCCAAACTGAGGCTAGATATGAATCTTTCACCATGAAAATGTTAAAAGATATGAAGGAAGGAGTTAAACAATATGGACCCAACTCCCCTTATATGAGAACTTTATTAGATTCCATTGCTCATGGAAATAGACTTATTCCCTATGATTGGGAAATGTTGGCTAAATCTTCCCTTTCACCCTCTCAGTTCCTACAATTTAAAACCTGGTGGATTGATGGAGTACAAGAACAGGCATGAAAAAATCAGGCTATTTATCCCGCTGTTAATATAGATGCAGATCAATTGCTAGGAACAGGTCCAAATTGGAGCACAATTGGCCAACAATCAGTAATGCAGAATGAGGGTATTGAACATCTAAGGGCTCTTTGCCTCAGGGACTGGGAAAAAATTCAGGACCCAGGCACCTGGGTGCCCCACGCACCGCTTGCCCAGGCATCGCTTGCCCAGGCACTGCTTGCCCTTCTTCTAGTTCAATTAGACAAGGCTGCAAAGAGCCATATCCAGACTTCGTGGCAAGGTTGCAAGATGCGTCTGAAAAATCTGTTTCGGATGATAATGCCCAAAAAGTTATTGTAGAAATAATGGCTTATCAAAAGTCAAATCCAGAATTTCAACCAGCCATAAAGCCATTAAAAGGAAAAGGTCCAGCAGGAGTTGATGTAATTACAGAATATGTGAAAGCTTGTGATGGGATTGGAGGAGCTATGCGTAAGGCAATGCTAATGGCCCAAGCAATGACCGGAGTCACTTTAGGAGGATAGTTAGAGCATTTGGGGGGAAATGTTATAATTGTGGTCAAATCGGTCATCTAAAAAAGAACTGCCCAGTCTTAAATAAACAGAGTAAAAATAAAGAGCCACCTGGCCTGTGTCCAAGACATGGAAAAGGAAAACATTGGGCTAATCAATGTCGTTCTAAATATGATAAAAATGGGCAACTATTGTCAGAAAAAGGGGTGAGGGGCCAGCCTCAGTCCCAACAACAAACTGGGGCATTCCCGATTCAGCCGTTTGTTCTTCAGGGTTTTCAGGGACAGCAACCCCCACAGCAAATACCACCACTTCAGGGAATCAGCCAATTACAACAATACAACAGCTGTCCCCCGCCACAGCAGGCAGCACAGCAGTAGATTTATGTTCCACTCAAAAGGTTTCTTTACTCCCTGGAGAGACCCCGCAAAAGATTCCTACAGGGGTATATGGCCCACTGCCAGGAGGGACAGTAGGCCTCATTTTAGGGAGATGAAGTCTAAATTTGAAGGGAGTCCAAATTCATACTGGGGTAATTGATTCAGATTATAAAGGGGAAATTCAGTTAGTGATCAGCTCCACTGTTCCCTGGAGTGCCAATCCAGGTAATAGAATTGCTCAATTATTGCTTTTGCCTTATATTAAAATTGGGAAAACAAAACGGAAAGGACAGGAGGGTTTGGAAGTACCAACTCTGCCAGAAAAGCCACTCAATGGGCTCGTCAGGTCTCAGAGAATAAAACTGTGTGTACAGTCACTATTCAGGGAAAGCAGTTTATAGGATTATTGGATACCGATGCTGATGTTTCCCTTATCGCCTTAAATCAATGGCCAAAAAATTGGCCTAAACAAAAGCCTGTTACAGGACTTGTCGGTGTGGGCAGCGCCTCAAAAGTGTATCAAAGCACCATGATTTTACGTTGTCTAGGACCTGATAATCAAGAAAGTACAGTTCAACCTATGATTACTTCTATTCCAAATAATTTTTTGGGCCGAGACTTGTTACAACAATGGCATGCAGAGATTACTATCCCAGCCTCCTTATACAGCCCCACCAGTCAAAAAATCATGACTAAAATGGGATGTCTCCCTGGCAAAGGACTAGGGAAAAATGGAGATGGCATTAAAATCCCAACTGAGGCTGAGGGAAATCAAGAAAGAAAAGGAATAGGATATCCTTTTTAGGAGTGGCCACTGTAGAGCCTCCAAAACCCATTCCATTAACTTGGAAAACAGAAAAACCTGTACGGGTAAATCAGTGGCTGCTACCAAAACAAAAGCTGGAGGCTTTACACTTATGGGCAAAAGAGCAATTAGCAAAGGGACATATTGAGCCTTCATTTTTGCCTTGAATTCTCCTGTGTTTATAACTCAGAAAAAATCCGGCAGATGGCGCATGTTAACCAACTTAAGAGCCGTCAATGCTGTAATTCAACCTATGGGGGCTCTCCAACCTGGGTTGCCCTCTCTGGCCATGATCCCCAAAGACTGGCCTTTAATTATAATTGAGCTGAAGGATTGCTTTTTTACCATTCCTCTAGCAAAACAGGATTTTGAAAAATTTGCTTTTACTATACCAGCCATAAATAATAAAGAACCAGCCACCAGGTTTCAGTGGAAAGTGTTGCCTCAGGGAATGCTTAATAGTCCAACTATTTGTCAGATTTTTGTAGCTGAAGCTCTTCAACCAGTTAGAGACAAGTTTTCACACTGTTATGTCTTTCATTATGTTGATGATCTTTTGTGTGCTGCAGAAACGAGAGACAGATTAATTGACTGTTACACATTTCTGCAGACAGAGGTTGCAAACGCAGGACTGACAATAGCATCTGATAAGATTCAAACCTCTATTCCTGTCCATTACTTGGGAATGCAGGTAGAGGAAAGAAAAATTAAACCACAAAAAATAGAAATAAGAAAAGACACATTAAAAACATTAAATGACTTTCAAAAATTGCTAGGAGATATTAATTGGATTCGGCCAACTCTAGGCATCCTTACTTATGCCATGTCAAATTTGTTCTCTATCTCGAGTGGGGATCCAGAATTGAATAGTAAAAGAACATTAATTCCAGAGACAACTAAAGAAATTGAATTAATTGAAGAAAAAATTTGGTGAGCACAAGTAAATAGAATAGATCACTTCGCCCCACTCCAACTTTTGATTTTTGCTACTGCACATTCTCAACAGGTGTTATTGTTCAAAATACAGATCTTGTGGAGTGATCTTTCCTTCCTCACAGTACGATTAAGACTTTTACATTGTACTTGGATCAAATGGCTACATTAATTGGTCAGGCAAGATTACAAATAATAAAATTGTGTGGAAGTGACCCAGATAAAATCATTGTTCCTTTAAACAAGGAAGAGTTTAGACAATCCTTTATCAATTGTGCTGCATGGCAGATTGGTCTTGCTGATTTTGTGGGAATTACTGATAACCATTACCCAAAAACAAAAATCTCTTCCAGTTTTTAAAATTGACTACTTGAATTTTACCTAAAATTACCAGACATAAACCTTTAGAAAATGCTCTGATGGTGTTTACTGATGGTTCCAGCAATGGAAAAGTGGTTTACACCAGGCCAAAAGAACGAGTCATTGAAAATCAGATTCTGCATATGTAGTACAGGCTACAAAGGATGTTGAGACAGCCCTAACCAAATATAGTATGGATGATCAGTTAAACAAGCCCTTTAATTTGTTACAACAAATTGCAAGAAAAAGAAATTTCCCATTTTATATTACTCATATCTGAGCACGTACTAATTTACCAAGGCCTTTAACTAAAGCAAATGAATAAGCTGACTTGCTAGCATCATCTGCATTCATAGAAGCACAAGAACTTCATGCTTTGACTCATGTAAATGCAACAGGACTAAAAAATAAATTTGATATCACATGGAAAGAGGCAAAAAATATTGTATAACATTGCACCCAGTGTCAAGTCCTACACCTGCCCACTCAGGAGGCAGGAGTTAATCCCAGAGGCCTATGTCCTAATGCAATATGGCAAATGGATGTCACACATGTACCTTCATTTATAAAATTGTCATTTGTCCATGTGACAGTTGATACTTATTTGCATGTTGTATGGGCAACCTGCCAGACAGGAGAAAGTACTTCCCATGTTAAAAGACATTTATTATCTTGTTTTGCTGTCATGGGAGTTCCAAAAAAAAATTAAAACACATAATGGGCCAGGATACTGTAGTAAAACATTTTAAAAATTGTGAAATCAGTGAAAAATTACACATACAACAGGAATCCCCTATAATTCCCAAGGACAGGCCATAATTGAAAGAACTAATAGAACACTCAAAGCTCAATTGGTGAAACAAAAAAAGGAAAAAGACATTAAGGAGTAGAACACTCCCCAGATGCAACTTAATTTAGCACTCTATACTTTAAATTTTTTAAACATTTATAGAAATCAGACCACTACTTCCGCAGAGCAACATTTTACTGGTAAAAAGAACAGCCCACATGAAGGAAAACTGATTTGGTGGAAAGACAACAAAAATAAGACAAGGGAAATAGGAAAAATGATAACATGGGGGAGAGGTTTTGCTTGTGTTTCACCAGGAGAAAATCAGCTTCCTGTTTGGATACCCACTAGACATTTAAAGTTCTACAATGAAACCATCGGAGATGCAAAGAGAAACGCCACCACGGAGATGGAAAACCCGCAATCGAGCATCATCGACTCACCGGGTGAACAAAATGGTGACATCAGAAGAACAGATGAAGTTGCCATCCACCAAGAAAGCAGAGCCGCTGACCTGGGTCCAATTAAAGAAGCTGACACAGTTAGCTGAAAAAAGCCTGAAGAACAAAAAGGGTAACACAAACTCCAGAGAACATGCTGCCTGCAGCTTTGATGATTGTATCAACGGTGGTAAGTCTCCCTGTGACTGCAGTAGCAGCCTCAACTAATCATACTTACCGGGCCTGTGTGCCTTTCCCGCCCTTAATTCAGGCAGTCACATGGATGGATAATCCTATTGAAGTATGTGTTAATAATAGTGCATGGGTACCAGGCCTCACAGATGATCGTTGCCCTGCCCAACCTAAAAAAGAATTGATGATAAATATTTCCACTGGGTATCGTTATCCTCCTATTTGCCTAGGGAAGGTACCAGGATATTTAATGCCTACAACCCCAAATTGGTTGGTAGAAGTACCTACTGTCAGTGCCACCAGTAGATTTACTTATCACTTAGTAAGTGGGATGTCACTCGGGCCACAGATAAATAATTCACAGGACTCTTCTTATCAAAGATCATTAAAATTTAGGCCTAAGGGGAAGCCTTGCCCCAAGAAAATTCCCAAAGAATCAAAAGGCCCAAAAGTTTCAGTTTGGGAAGAATGTGTGCCTGATACTGCGGTGGTATTACAAAACAATGAATTTGGAACTATTATAGACCGGGCCCCTCGAGGCCAATTTTATTATAATTGTATGGGCCAGACTTACTCATGTTCACAGCCCCATCCACCTGGCCCATTAATCTGGCCTATGAGAGTGATTTAACTGAAAGGCTGGATCAGGTTTATAGAAAGTTACAATCACCCTATCCATGGAAATGGGGTGAAAAGCGAATTTCATCACCTCAACCAAAGTTAGTTAGTCCTGTTACTGGTCCTGAACATCCAGCATTATGAAAGCTTACTGTGGCCTCACACCACATTAGAATTTGGTCTGAAAATCAAGCTATAGGAACAAGAGATCATAAGCCATATTATACTATTAACCTAAATTCCAATCCTACAATTCCTTTGCAAAGTTGTGTAAAACCCCCTTATATGCTAGTTGTAGGAAACATAGTTATTAAACCAGATTCCCAAACTATAACCTGTGAAAACTGTAGATTGTTTACTTGCATTGATTCGACTTTTGATTGGCAGCACCGTATTCTGCTGGTGAGGGCAAGAGAGGGCATGTGGATTCCTGTGTCCATGGACTGACAGTGGGAGCCTTCCCCATCTGTCCATATTTTAACAGAAGTATTAAAAGGAGTTCTAACTAGATCCAAAAGATTCATTTTTACTTTGATTGCAGTGATTTTGGGTCTTATTGCAGTCACAGCTACTGCTGTGGCTGCTGGAATTGCTTTACACTTCTCTGTTCAAACTGCAGAATATGTAAATAATTGGCAAAAGAATTCCTCAAAATTGTGGAATTCTCTGACCCAAATAGATCAAAAATTGGCAAACCAAATTAATGATCTTAGACAAACTGTCATTTGGATGGGAGATAGGCTCATGAGCTTGGAATATCTTTTTCAGTTACAGTGTGACTGGAATATGTCAGATTTTTGTATTAAACCCCAAGCCTATAATGAGTCTGAGCATCACTGGGACATGGTTAGATGTCATCTATAAGAAAGAGAAGATAATCTTACTTTAGATATTTCAAAATTAAAAGAACAAATTTTTGAGGCATCAAAAGCCCATTTAAATTTGGTGCCAGAAACTGAGGCAATCGTGAAAGTTGCTGATGGCCTCACAAATCTTAACCCTGTCACTTGGGTTAAAACCATCAGAAGTTCAACTATTGTAATTTCATATTAATCCTGGTATATCTGTTTTGTCTGTTGTTAGTCTACAGGTGTATCCAGCAGCTCCAAAGAGAGAGCGACCAGTGAGAACGGGCCATGATGATGATGGCGGATTTCTCATAAAGAAAAGGGGGATATGTAGGGAAAAGAAAGAGAGATCAGACGGTTGCTGTGTCTATGTAGAAAAGGAAGACATAAGAAATTTCATTTTTATCTGTACCCTGAACAACTCCTTTGCCCTGAGATGCTGTTAATTTGTAACTTTAGCCCCAACCTTGAGCTCACAGAAACATGTGTTGTATGGAATCGAGGTTTAAGGGATCTAGGGCTGTGCAGGATGTGCCTTGTTTACAAAATATTTACAGGCAGTGTGCTTGATAAAAGTCATCGCCATTCTTCATTCTCAAGTAACCAGGGGCACAATGCACTGTGGAAAGCTGCAGGGACCTCTGCCCTGGAAAGCCAGGTATTGTCCAAGGTTTCTCCCCATGTGATAGTCTGAAATATGACTTCATGGGATGGGAAAGACCTGACCGTCCCCAAGCCCGACACCCGTGAAGGGTCTGTGCTGAGGAGGATTAGTAAAAGAGGAAGGCTTCTTGCAGCTGAGATAAGAGGAAGGCCTCTGTCTCCTGCCTGCCCCTGGGAATGGAATGTCTTGGTATAAAACCCGACTGTACATTTGTTCCATTCTGAGATAGGAGAAAAACCGCCTTGTGGCAGGAGGTGGGACATGTTGGGAGCAATGCTGCTTTGTTACTCTTTACTCCATTGAGATGTTTGGGTGGAGAAAAGCATAAATCTGGCCTATGTGCACATCCAGGCATAGAACCTTCCCTTGAACTTATTTGTGACACAGATTCCTTTGCTCACATGTTTTCGTGCTGACCTTCTCCCCACTATCACCCTGTTCTCCTGCCACATTCCCCTTGATGAGATAGTGAAAACAGTAATCAATAAAAGCTGAGAGAACTCAGAGACCAGTGCCAGTGCAGGTCCTCCGTATGCTGAGCGCCGGTCCCCTGGGCCCAATTTCTTTCTCTATACTTTGTCTCTGTGTCTTCTTTCTTTCCTCAGTCTCTCATCCCACCTGATGAGAAGAAACCACAGGTGTGGAGAGGCTGGCCCCACTTCAAGTGTATAGAATTCTGGTGTGACAGGTCCCATCAGGTTACTTAAGGGTGCATGTCCCCTGCCTGAACCCTGAAGGCCAGGTGGGAAGCCAAGTCTCTTGTGCCCAGCCAAGAAGCAGGTGTCCCCGAGAACCCAAACATCCCAGACAGTATCTGAGAACCTACCAAGCAGAAGAGGCTGATTGCTCAAAATCAGTGGACAAAGAGCCAGAAAATTCACTTAAAAGCAGTTTAGAGACAGGAGGTGGCACAGATCTTTGAGGCTGTGCTGCTGCTGCCCTGGAGTGCCCTGCATGTGAATCCTAATCAACTCATTATTTGCCAAGCTGGGCTCATCTGAGTCATCCTTTGATCTCTTGGCTCCTTTCCGGTTTGGCGGGGAAAATGATACGGCCCTGGTTTTTCTCAGAGCAAGTGTGTTTTGGAATCGCACATCCTTAGAGGGCAGATAATAGTCAAGTGCCTGTGGGTGATGAGTGACTTTCCCTATGGTGAGAAACCCTACAAAAAGGGCATCCGAGTGAGGACCCTGCTGGGGACTCAGGTGAGAAACCCTACACAAAGAGTATCTGAGTGAGGACCATGCTGAGAACTCAGGGCCTGGTGTTGTTGGGCAGGGACCTTGGGCGAGAGCCTCGGTTTTCCTGAAAAATGAGGATGATGATGTCCACCACTTGTGTGACCCTGGTAGAATCGAATGAGTTGGGGCAACTTAAGGGCTTGGCATAAGGCCTGGCATACAGGAAGAGTGAAATTAATGCATTTTTTCTACTTTTTCCCTCCCAGCAGAAGCCTCCATGATTATTCATCCCTCGTTCTGAAAACTAAAAATAAAATCCTAAGCTCCCCCTATGAACTGAACAGATTCCCTCTCGGCCAAGTGTACCCAGAGAAATCTTTAAAACTGAGTTCCTGGCCATGGCGGGATGGGAGGTTAGACACATCTCATTTTACTTCCTTCCTTTCATGGTTGAGACACAAAAACTGACCAGCATTCATGTTAAAATAGAGATTATAAGGCTGACTGAATTGACTATTTAGGGTAATAAGATACCAAGTTATATACAGGACCTAAGGTCTTACCAGGCAAGGGTTAAGTCAAGGGCCCCTACCCTTAAAGAATGAACTATATACTTTTTTTTTTTTTTGAGGCAGCGTCTCGCTTTGTAGTCCAGGCTGAAGTGCAGTGGCATGATCTTGGCTCACTGCAACCTCTGCCTCCCAGGCTCAAGCAATTCTCCTGCCTCAGCCTCCCGAGTAGCTGGGATTACAGGTGCATGCCACCACACCCAGCTAATTTTTTGTATTTTTAGTACAGACAGGGTTTCACCATGTTGGCCAGGCTGGTCTTGACCTGCTGACCTTGTTATCCACCCACCTCAGCCTCCCAAAGTGCTGGGATTACAGGCAAGAGCCACTGTGCCCAGCTGAATGAACTATATTCTAACTGCCACAGGGTTTTTCTCTCTCTAGCAGCTGAACAAGCACTGGCCCTAAGATAAGCAATATTGAAATGACTGCAGCTCATCCATCCCAGATTCTGACTAACTGACCCCCTGTTCCACAAGCCATGACTCCAGCTTTGATTGGACAAGAGATTGATTCCAGTAACTTTCTGCTGATGAGAGGCCTCTGAGCATTGACTGCTTCTGGCCACTTGAAAGAGACTTAGCACGCGAGCGTCTTCATGTCCCTGATGCACCATTTGATATGGGGGGTCTAGCTGCAATGCATTGAAACATGAAGTCTCGGCGCAGCACGGTGGCTCACGCCTGTAATCCCAGCACTTTGGAACACTCTGGGAGACCGAGGCAGCAGATCACCTGAGGTCAGGCGTTCCAGACCAGCCTGGCCAACATAGTGAAACCCTATCGCTACTAAAAATAGAAAAAGTGGGCCAGGTGCAGTGGCTCACGCCTGTAATCCCAGCACTTTGGGAGGCCGAGGCGGGCGGATCACAAGGTCAGGAGATCGAGACAATCCTGGTTAACACAGAGAAACCCCGTCTCTACTAAAAATACAAAAATTAGCTGGGCGTGGCAGCGTGTGCCTGTAGTCCCACCTGCTGGGGAGGCTGAGGCAGGAGAATGGCGTGAACCCGGGAAGTGGAGCTTGCAGTGAGCGGAGATTGCACCACTGCACTCCAGCCTGGGCGACAGAGCGAGACTCCATCTCAAAAAAAAAAAAAAAAAGTAGCCGGGTGTGGTGGCATGTACCTGTAGTCTCAGCTACTTGGCTGACACAGGAGAATCGCTTGAACCTGGGAGGTGGAGGATGCAGTGAGCTGATACGGTGCCATTGCAGTCCAGCCTGGGTGACAGAGCAAGACTCTGTCTGAAAAAGAAAAAGAAATGTGAAGTCTCCACCCCAAAGTGAACATGGGACATAAGCCACATGTATGTTTATTCAGTATGCATGTGTTAGGCCCCCTTCAAGAATACTCATAGCCCATTTCATGACCTGTTGAGTGTGTATACTTGGCCAACCCACTCAGCATAAATTCCTGCCTCATCACTTCCTCCCTGGAAATACCAGTGAAGGATCTTTTCTGAAAGCTGCGCTTTCAAGCCTAAGGCATGGCGAGCCTACAGGCCATAAGCTACAGAAATATATCTTTTTTTTCCTTTTTAAGTAGAGACAGGATTTTGCTTTGTTACCCAGGCTAGAACTCCTTGGCTCAAGCAATCCACCCACACTGGCCTCCCAAAGTGCTGGAATTACAGACGTGAGCCACCTTGCTTGGCCTATAGAATTATAGCTTTTTTTTTTTTTTGAGAGGGAGTCTCACTCTTTGCCCAGCCTGCAGTGCAGCAGCACGATCTCGGCTCACTGCAATCTCTGCCTCCCGGGTTCAAGCAATTCTCCTTGACTCAGCCTCCTGACTAGCTGGGATTACAGGCACGTGCCACCATGCCTAGCTAATTTTTGTATTTTTAGTAGAGACGGGGTTTCACCATGTTGGCCAGGATGGTCTCCATCTCTTGAGCTCGTGATCCACCCGCCTTGGCCTCCCAAAGTGCTGGGATTACAGGCGTGAGCCACCACACCCGGCCTAGAAATATATGTTATAATAAAATAGAGCCATGTGTGGTGGCTCATGCCTGTAATCCCAATACTTTGTAAGGCTAAGATTGGAGCCCTGCCTGAGCCTGGCCGTTCTGGACCAGCCCGGGTAATATAGACACTCCAGTAACGTGAGACTCTAGCACATGTTGAGTGGGGGTGGTCACATGTGGATGCTCATCGCAGCACTATTCACAAAAGCAAAGACGTGGAATCCACTGGAATGCCCATCAGTGGTGGACTGGATTAACAAAATATGGTACAGATACACCATGGAAACCTGCACAGCCTGAAACAAGAACAAGATAATGCCCTTTCATTAAGTCCTCATCCTCCTTTTGCTGCAACACGGATGGAGCTAGAAGCCGTTATGCTAAGCAAACTAAAGCAGGCACAGAAAACCAAACACCACATGTTCTCACTTATAAATGGGAGCCAAATATTAAGTATACGTGACATAATAATGGGAACAATAGACGCCCGGGACTGCTGGAGAGTGGAGGGTGGAAGGGGAGTGGGTATCAAAAAACTACCGAAACTGGCTGGACATGGTGGCTCACACCTCTAATCCCAGCACTGAGGCAGGTGCATCATTTGAGGTCAGGAGTTCTCCATGTCCAACATGGTGAAACCCTGTCTCTACTAAAAATGCAAAAACTTAGCCTGGCGTGGTAATGCAAGTCTGTAGTCTCAGCTACTTGGGAGGCCGAGGCAGGAGAATTGCTTGACTCTGGGAGGCAGAGGTTGCAGTGAGCTGAGAGCATGCCACTACACTCCAGCCTGGGTGACAGAGTGAGACGCCGCCTCAAAAAACAAACAAACAAAAACTACCAAAATTATTATCTGATAGTTTGTCTATTATCTATAGAACAAACCTGCATCTGTATTTCTGGAACTAAAATACAAGTTTGAAAACCTGCGATTTTCAGTGATTGGTTAGAGACCTGACAAATAGCCATCACATTAGAGTCACCCACTAGATTTCTGCTTTGTCATTTTGGGGAGGTCATGGTTTCCTGTTTGCTCTAGTTTGTTGTAGATATAGATCTGTATTTTTGCACTGAAGGAAGAATGATTTACTCCAGTTTTCTCTGTCTGGCTTGCTTTGGTTTGGACTGAATACATTCCCTTAGTGAATCTTCACCACTAGGTTGCTGCTTCCTTCTTGGCTCCAGGTGGTGGCTTAAGCCCAGGTTTACCTAAGTTTTAGTAAACCGCGAGAGTGCTGCCAGTCCCAAATGGGGAAAGTCCCAAAGGGATTCTCATGGCAGTGTAGGAGCGCTAGCTAGGTCAAGCCCAGGTTTTCCTGCTTTTTGATAAGGAGAGAAGGGAGGTGTGATAGGAAGATCTCTCATTGAAATGAGTTAGTTTCCAAAAGGATGTATATTTCCATTAATATGGGCTGGAAATATTTAGAATGTATTATCCACCTAAATGATTTTAGCATTATTCTAAGAGAAATTGGATATCTTTACTGGACACAATCACTTTAATTCAGTAAACCCCACTAGTCACCATGAGGACAGGTCAGTGCCCTGGTTTTCCCGTTTTCTGATAAGGAGAGAAGGGAGGTGTTACAGGAAGATGTCTCATTGAAATGAGTTAGTTTCCAAAAGGATGCATATTGTTGTGGGCTAGAAATATTTAGAAAGTGTTATCTACCTAAATGATTTTAGCATTTTTCTAAGACAAATTGGACATCTTTACTACACACAATTATGTTAATTCTGTAAAACCCACTAGCCACCATGAGGACAGGCAAGGGTTGGTGATGCCATGAGGCTCCTGCTAGTACACACTATGGCCATTCCCTCCCAAGGCAGGGGGCCGCACCTTGTGCAGTGAAGCCCTTTCCTGACATGGCCAATGATCAGGAACAGATTCTCCCTGATCTGCCCATTAGGAGTGAGCAGGGTCTCAGTATCTGGGGAGCAGTGAGGGCCCCTGACAAGAAGAGGGTTGACTCAATGGTTCATCATCACTGCCCACATAGAATGTTCCAGGTCCCAGGCATGCATCTTTTGTGGATGAACCCAGTAAATAACCACAGGAGAAAGTAAGGAAGAGATGACTGGAGAGGTAAAGAATGGGCATAAATTAATCAAAGTTTAGGCTGGGCACGGTGGTTCACGCCTGTAATCCTAGCACTTTGGGAGGCTTCCTTGAGGTCACTTGAGGTTAGGAGTTTGAGACCAGTCAGGCCAACATCGTGAAACCCCGTCTCTACTAAAAACACAAATTCCCTTTAACCTGGGAGTTGGAGGTTGCAGTGAGCCAAGATCACACCACTGCACTCCAGCCTAGGTGACCAAGCAAGACTCCGTCAAATAAACAAAACAAACAAACAAACAAACAAAACAGGTCACGCTCAGTGGCTCATGCCTGTAATCCTAGCACTTTGTGAGGCCAAGGTGGGCAGATTACCTGAGGTCAGGAGTTCGAGACCAGCGTGATCAACATGGAGAAATGCCGTTTCTAATAAAAATAGAAAATTAGCTGGGCATGGTGGTGCATGCCTGTGATCCCAGCTACTTGGGAGGCTGAGGCAGGAAAATCGCTTGAACCCAGGAGGCGGAGGGTGTGGTGAGCCAAGATCGCGCCATTTCACTCCAGCCTGGGCACCAAGAGCGAATCTCCGTCTAAAACAAAACAAAAAAAGAAAAAAAGAAAAAAAAACCACAACAACAAAATGAAGTTTATTTTGATTCCTTTATTTCCTGCAGATGAACCTAAATCACAGATGAACTAGTACCTCTTTTTTTAATTCATCAGGAACTAAAGATTTCTGATGTATAAATTGCTGAAACAGGCTAATCAATCATGAAGGACAGCAGAGAGTTTCCATTTAGGTTCCCTCTACTTCCGACGTTTCTTTGTATCCATCCTTGCTGAGATAACTCCCTCACTCTAGAACTTCAGCTTTCTATTTCTGACTGTCTAGGACACAGATCCCTGAGTCTCATTGACTCCATTCAACTTTTTCCCCCAGTGCTGCCCCCTGCTGGGATTTTTTGTTTTTTCTTTTCCACTCACAGAAAGCACATGCCTGAAACAGAGGTTTCTCTGCTCCCTTTATAATGCACCTATAGACCCGGCACAGCTGCTTATGCCTGTAATCCCAGAATCTTGGGAGGCCAAGCAGGGGGCTCCCTTAAGCGTAAGACTTTGAGACCAGCCTGGACAACATAGGGAAACCCTGTCTCAAATTTTTAAATAAAAACTGTAAAATTGTAAAATAAGGAAAAAGAAAAATAAAAGACATCCATGTCCCAGATTTTAGTTTCCAAGTGCCTGGAGAAAAAGCTTTTTATACCTCCACCCCACTAGGTGGCCTTCCCCACAAGCAAAAATTGAACTCCAGTTACTCAATGGGCGACGTGCCACAGCAAGGGCAGGAGACGGGACCAAAGAAGATCCTTTTGGGCTCCCTTACTTCCCTCAGTATACGCATCAGCTCAGCCTGAAGTGGGGTGAGGAGCTCCGAAATGACACGACCCCTGTTGTCAAGACTCTCCCGAGGGGCAGGATATGTTTCCAGGCTCAAATTGCTCAGCCTGCCTGTATGGCGCAGCAGGTCCTTCAGAGCATCCATGGACGTGTCATTGCCGTGAAAGCAGAAAGTGGTGAGGTTGGAGCAGCGGCTCAGGGCAGGCAGGATGACCCTCAGTTTGGAGTACCCAATCCCACAGTCCACTAAGAAGAGGGTCTGAAGAGTGGCAGCAACTTTCTCTAGCAGAGCTCGGAGGGGCTCAAGACGGATGAAGCGCAGTGCACCATGACTCAGATTCAGCTGCTTCAGTTGACTGAGACTTGGGTACCAGGGCAGCCATTTCAAGTCCTCTTCTTCTAGGAAGCCATAAGTTAATGCCAATGTCTCCAACGGGCTCCTGAGGCACCTGGGGAGAGCAAGAAGTTAGTACTGGGCAATGGCACCAGTTAGAGGACGATGGTAGAAAATAACATCAAGGGAAGAGCCTGTTTTGCCCAAACACAAGTTTGTTCTCATCATCTAATCATGGTCCTCCTGCAAGGTGCTGCCTGATGAGGACTTGGATCATTCAGAGGCAGTCCCATTTTAGGCTCAGTCCTTTCACCATCACTGGTGTGATTGGTTCAAGGCCATAAAATCTCTAAAGCCTCTTTTCTTCATCTTCCAGCAGAAAGCTTCATCTCGGGGCCACAGGAGCCCAGTGGAAGAGATGCCCGAAGAACTGACCTGAGCAAGGTCTAGGGACATCAGCTAGGGCTACCTGCTTTCAGAGGCTCCCTGACATGGCCACATCTGCAAACTACCTGTCACTTTGTACCACTCTTGTGCCTACTCCCTAGAACTGACCTGAGCAAGGTCTAGGGACATCAGCTAGGGCTACCTGCTTTCAGAGGCTCCCTGACATGGCCACATCTGCAAATCACCTGTCACTTTGTACCACTCTCGTGACTACTCCCTCACCTCCATCCCAGAAGCACGCATTTCCCATGTCAATTACCTTTCCTGGAGTTCAAAACAACCTTTTACAGACAGGGAATCAGAGAGAGGATCATTCATGTTCACTAAGCTGTGAGGACAGAGCTTCCTCTGTGAAACGCACAGGTTTGGTGCACTTTCTCTTCTTTTACACCCTCCCCTCTGTTGCCTCTTTTTGATCATATTAACTTTAAACACACTTCCTAACAAGGAATTCACAAAAGCTATTCATATTTATCATATTAACTTTAAACACACTTCCTAACAAGGAATTCCTAAAAGGAATTCACCCTCACTAGAGCTGAACCCTCCACTAACCAGCTCCCTACACGATGTCCCTCTCTGTAGCTTCTACCCCAGGTCATCCCTCTGCCCTTACTGGAGCGATCCTGTGATACCCACTTCAGGATATAGAGCACCAAACAGGACAATGCATTCTAGTGTCCCCTTCCCTAGACATCTCCAGTGGCTGGCACACAGTAGATGCTGATTGGTGTTTATTGTAACAAAAAAAGGCTGTGCTATGGCCCCCAGAGAAAGCTCACCATCCTTCCTCACCTGATCAGCTGGTCCAGGTAGCCTCTGAAGAAGCGGATCCTTCTTATATAAAGCATCTGGAGGTACTCCAGCCTGAGGAGCACAGAGCTGAATTCAGCAACTAACCGTTCTTGGCTGTCAGAGCTTAGCAGGTAACGACAGCCATCGGAGATGAAGAGTTTGCGAAGATTCCTCATCTGGCTCAGGTAACGGCTAAACTCTACTATCATACACGGCCAGCACACGTTCCAAATTTCCAACACTTGGATACTGTCTGGGTATACTGTTTCCAATATGTTTCTGAAATTTAGAATGTTCATTGAATAATTCACCACCTTAGTACAGCACAGGTGTACTGAACCTCTTCTGTGCTGGACCCACCCAGAGAAGAAGCTCAGATCTTCATCCATGAATTTTTCCTTGAGGCAAACATCCATGAACACCTTCAAGGGCTGCTTCTCTCCTGTCCTTGGACAGTCCTCCACTGTCTGCCTCTTACTCATGGCCTCTGGGGAGCAGGACAGGGGCCTGGCTCCAGACCATATGGTCCAAAAATTCTCATCAACATCTCGCAATTCCAGCACTTGAAGTTTCCACCTCCTGTGAGTAACATAGGGGAAAAGCTCAGAACGTAGGCAAGGACCCACCCCTGACCCGGGCTTTCACTCCATATCAAGGACTTCAGCTGCTTTTATACTCAGTGTCCCTCCTTCTGTCTCTTCTCCATCCCTTTCCCCCTTGGATTCTGCCTGGTACCCACTTCTAGTGCCTTTACCTTCCACTGGGAGCAGGCAGGTTCCTGTTTCCCCAGTGGACCCTGTATGGTGAGCAGTCCTTTCCCAGAGGAGCTGGGCAATAGTCAAGAACTTTCCCAGCTTTCTCATTGGCACCATCAGAAGCCCCTGGGCCACCCCGGGTTCCCAATTTGTCTGACCCAGCTGTTTAGTCCCTGGACACCTGGGCCCTCCCCACCTGGGTCACCTCACCTGGGGCGAACCTTTTGGGCAAGCAGGCAATCAATCCCATCCACTACATAATGTAAGATCTCCAGATCAGGCGTCTTCATCAGGGACCCCAGAGGGAGGCAGGGGAAGGGCCAGGCCTGCACCATCACCCTCAGAACATCGCAGCGTCTGCTAGTGAAGGCCTCCACGAACAGTGGGGGGAAGAGCTCCCTGGGCAGCTCATCCAGGACGGAGATGGCCAAGGCCTGGTCCCTCAGCAGGCTCTGCCCTGCCAGCTCCAGGAGTCTGCGTGGGGCCTGTAGGCTCATCCTGATAAATCTGCAAGAAAACAAATCCAGAGAAAAGACAAACTTATCAGGCCAGTCCTCTCACACCCTGACTTCTCCTGGGCCAAAAGTCACTACTCTGGCAGGTGTGAAAGAGTCCTTAGTTTACCCCAATTCGACTCTGCAATAATTGGCCACAGAGACATAGTTCTGCCCTTCTGGTACCAAGAAGAGTGTCTCCCAACCTCCAAGGAATGGGCAAGATCACTCCTACTCCATGAATTTTCATTAATTGCTCCACCCAACTCTATTAGCTCTGGGAAGTGTTACCAAGAATCTTCAAAGCTCAGCTCCTTTTTTGAGAAAAAATGTCTTCTCAATTTAAGGATCTAAAACAATGGTCATGTGGCTGGGCTTGGTGGCTCACAACTGTAGTCCCAGCACTTTGGAGGCCAAGGCGGGCGGCTCACTTGAGGTCAGGAGTTAGAGACCAGCCTGGCCAACAAGGTGAAACCCAGTCTTTACTAAAAATACAAAAAGTAGCCTGGCATGGTGGCAGGTGCCTGTAACTCCAGCTACTCGGGAGGCTGAGGCACAAGAATCACTTGAACCCAGGAGGCGGAGGTTGCAGTGAGCTGAGACAGTGCCACTGCACTCCAGCCTGGGCAATAGAGTGAGACTCAGTCTCAAAAAAAAAAAAAAAAAACAAAATAAAACAATAAAACAATGGTAATGGGAGTCTCCTGTGGCCCCAAACAGCCTACAGTCTCAGTTCCCACAGTGAACTTGGCTGGGAGAGACTAAAGGGGTATTTTTAATTAGACACCATTATGTTCACTTTCAAAAGAGTAATGAGGGGCCACACATGGAGGCTCATAGCTGTAATTCCAACACTTTGGCAAGCCAAGGCAGAACAATCACTTAAGCCCTGGAGTTGCTGACCAGCCTGGGATACATAGTGAGATCCTGTCTCTCCAAAAAATTACAAAAAATAGATGGATGTGATGACGCACACCTGTAGTCCCAGCTGCTCTGCAGGCTGAGGTGGAAGGATGGCTTGTGTCTGGGAAGCAGAAGTTACAGTGATCTGAGACTCTGCCACTGTACCCCCAGCCTGGGCAGAACAGCAAGACTCTGTCTTAATAAAATAAATAAATAAATAAAATATTACCCACTTTGGAATGGAGTCTAGAGAAACAAATGGATCCCACATTCAGAACAAAGACTCCATTCTTGAAAATGGTGTATGAGACCAGTCATGTTGGCTCATGCCTGTAATCCCAAGACTTTAGAAGGCAAAGTGGGAGGTTTGCTTGAATCTAGGTGTCCCAGACCAGCCTAGGTAACAAACCAAGACCCCATCACTATAAAAAATAATAATAATAGGCCTGGCACGGTGGCTCACACCTGTAATCTCAGCACTTTGTGAGACTGAGGCGGGCAGATCGCCTGAGTTTGGGAGTTTAAGACCAGCCTGGCCAACATAGTGAAACCCTATCTCTATTAAAAATACAAAAATTAGCCAGGTGTGGTGGCACACACCCACAGTCCCAGCTACTTGGGAGGCTGAAGCAGGAGAATCACTTGAACCCGGGAAGCAGAAGTTGCAGTGAGCCAAGATCATGCCTCTGCACTTGAACCTGGGCAACAGAGTGAGACTCTCTCTCAAAAAAAAAAAAAAAGAAAAAAACAAAAACAAAAAAATTAGCCGGTTATACTGGTGCATGCCTGAATTCCAGCTATTCAGAAGGCTAGAACTTCTGAGTAGGGAGGATGGCTTGAGCCCAGAAGGCAGAGGTTGCAGTGAGTTGAGATCACAATACTGCATTCCACCAAGAATGACGCAGGAAGACAATGTCTCAAAGAAAAAAAAAAAAAAAAAAGACTTCAGTCAATTGCATTATTTTTCAACTGCTTGATTCGGAACTCTGAAGCTGGGCATGGTGGCTCACACCTATAATCCCAGCACTTTGAGAGGCCTAGGTGGGCAGATCACGAGGTCAGGTGTTCGAGACCAGCCTGGCCAACATGGTGAAACCGTCTCTACTAAAAATAGAAAAATTAGCCGGGCATGGTGGTGGGCACCTGTAATCCCAGCTACTCAGGAGGCTGAGGCAGGAGAATTGCTTGAACCTAGGAGGCGGAGGTTGCAGTGAGCCAAGACCTCATCATTGCACTCCAGCCTGGTTGACAGAGCAAGACTCCATCTCAGAAAAAAAAAAAAACATTTGAAATGACATAAACTAAACACAAATAAAATATTCGGAGTGAAGAGATAAAACTGCATTAGAGAAAAAAATCAAAGCCTACATCTGTTCATCTGAAAAACATGCAGGAAAATTCTCTGTGCCACCTTGGCCTTCATGTCGCCATCTCTACTGGCTGACTGTGGGTCATAGGAGTGCCCTTGTGAAGGTCCCTGACTTACCAGATCTGGACTCACTTTGCAGTCTGCTCGGACCTCTTGGAGAATCAAGCAATAACTCCAGGTACCACAGCTTGGGGTCTCTTCTGTGGATGTTCACAAGCTTTCTTGGACCTTTCTGTTTTTTTGAGATGGAGTTTCGCTCTTGTTGCCCAGTTTGGAGTAAAATGGCGTGATCTCGGCTCACCGCAACCTCCACCTCCTGGATTTAAGTGATTCTCCTGTCTCAGCCTCCAAAGTAGCCGGAATTACAGGCATGCGCCACCACACCTAGCTAATTTTGTATTTTTAACAGAGATGGTGTTTCACCATATTGGCCAGGCTGGTCTTGGGAACTCCTGACCTCATGACCCACCCTCCTCCTCAGCCTCCCAAAGCGCTGGGATTACAAGCGTGAGCCACGGCTCCCAGCAACTTTCTTGGACTTTCCTAATCCCACCTCCTTTATCAACTTCCAGATTCCTATCAGAAAGTGATGCCTGATTGGATTTCCGAATTCCACCCAGTTAAGCCTGATTGAAGTTTTGGCTTTCTGCAGAATAATGGATTGAATCAGATATCCAATCATGAAACTGAAAGCACTGTAATTAGGGTGGAAGTCAAGAACTCATTTTGATGATTTTGATGTCACCAAAGAACTCCCAACCATAATATTTTCCGGTTTTGCTTTTCTGTCTAATCTCAGGAATAGGTTGAACCCTTCCCTGTCTTCCACTCAGGACTAGGAAGGTCACATATTACTACCACTCCATCTCTGCTTGTGGAGGGCATTAATGATTGAATTCTTGACTTCCACCCTCACAAACACTGATGGAATTTACCAGTATGTGACCTTCTTTGTCCTGAGTGTGAGACAGGGAACTCTCACTCTGTTCCTGACATTAGAGAGAAAAACAAAACCTAAAAAGATTAATGTTGGGGAAATCTTTGGCCCCATCAAAATTATCAAAATGGGCCAGGTGCGGTAGCTCATGCCTGTAATCCCAGCACTTTGGGAGGCCCAGGCGGGTGGATCACGAAGTCAGGAGATCGAGACCAGCCTGGCCAACATGGTGAAACCCCATCTCTACTAAAAAATATATACATATATATAAATTAGCCAGGTGTGTTGGGGCATGCCTGTAATCCCAGCTGCTTGGGAGGCTGAGGCAGGAGAATTGCTTGAACAAGGGAGGCAGACATTGCAGTGAGCCAAGACTGCACCATTGCACTCCACCCTGGGTGACAGAGTGAGATTCCATCTCAAAAAAAACAAAAACAAAAGCAAAACCCTGCAAATCACAGTTGGCGGGCTTCCAAACCAACCATCTGGGGAAGGACTTAGGATTCATGGCTTACATCCTGTCCCTGAGTAAATCATCTGATCATGAGCTTCTCAAACTCTTCAAGTACTGACAAAGGCTTCACCTTCTGACATTGAGAAGGACGCTGATTTGATTTTGATCATGAAGTTTGACTGTCTTGCACTTCAAGCATTTTGGCCTGTTCATTGTCAACCTTGGTCAATGATTGTAACCTCTGTGTTGTACCCATCATTGAAGAAGGACAACTCAGCTATGAGGAGTCCCACTGCTTTCTACACTCTCTCATGAAAGCATTCCAACTTATAATAGACTTTGGAACACACCCACTTTGTTGCTGTATGTTCCTGGGTCAATTCTCACATTCAGCTTCCAATAAACTTGTATCAAATTATTTCTCCCTCAACAGCCTTAATTTCCATTGACACCAGATTGTGTGATTGTGGTTTAAATTGGGATAGAGGAGCAAGCATGGTGGTTAACACCAGTAATCCCAGCATTTGGAAAGCCAAAGTGGGCAGATTGTTGAGTCCAGGAGTTCAAGACCAGCCTGGGCAATGTGGCAAAACCTCATCTCTACAAAAAATACAAAAATTAGCTGGGCATGGTGGCATGCACCTGTACTCTCAGTGACTTGGGGGGCTGAGGTGGAAGGATCACTTGAGCCCAGGAGGCAGAGGTTGCAGTGAGCTGAGATCTGCCACTGCACTCCAGCCTGGGTGACAGAGTGAGAACCTGTCTTATAAATAAATGAATAAATAAATAAATAAATAAATAAATAAGGCTGGGCACAGTGGCTCACACCTGTAATCCCAGCACTTTCGGAGGTCGAGGTGGGTGGATCACCTGAGGTTGGGAGTTCAAGACCAGCCTGACCAACATGGAGAAACCCCGTCTCTACTAAAAATACAAAATTAGCCAGGCGTGGTGGCACATGCCTGTAATCCCTGCTACTAGGGAGGCTGAGGCAGGAGAATCGCTTGAACCAGGGAGGCAGAGGTCGTGGTGAGCTGAGATCACACCAATGCACTCCAGCCTGGGCAACAAGAGTGAAACTCCATCTCAAAAAAAATAAAATAAAATAAATACATAAATAAATAAATGTAGGAAGAAAAAGTATTTTAATGAATTAGATGAAGTAGCCATTGCATGCTATCTCCATTAAAGGATAAGTAGGTTCCTCTACAAAATGCCCTGATTATTGATGCATCTAATAAACCAAACTATTGGCCGGGTGCAGTGGCTCACGCCTGCAATCCCAACACTTTGGGTGGCCAAGGTGAATGGATCACTAGGGCTCAGGAGTTTCAGACCAGCCTGGCCAACATGGCAAAACCTCGTCTCTACTAAAAATACAAAAAATTAGCCAGGTGTAGTGGAGAGCACCTGTAATCCTAGCTACTTGGAGGCTGAGGCAGGAGAACTGCTTGAACCCCGGAGGCAGAGGTTCCAGTGAGCCAAGATCATGCCATTGCTCTCCAGCCTGGGCAACAGTGTGAGACTCTGTCTCAAAAAAACAAAAACAACACAAACAAGCAAAAGAAGCTATTATTTATTTCATATAGTAGAACTGTAGAGACAATCCCTTTGCCTCTCATGTTTCCATTAAACCAATGTCTAGTTTTTTAGTTTTTTGTTTTTTGGATTTTTTATTGAGACGGAGTCTTGTTATGTTACCCTGGCTGGAGTGCAATGGCACGATCTCAGCTCACTGCAACTTCTGTCTCCCAGGTTCCAGCGATTCTCCTGCCTCAGCCTCCCAAGTAGCTAGAATAACAGGCACTCGCCATAATGCCCAGCTGATTTTTTTGTATTTTTTGTAGAGACGGGGTTTCACCACGTTGGCCAGGCTGGTCTTGAACTCCTGACCTCAGGTGATCTGCCTGCTTCGGCCTCCCAAAATGCTGGGATAACAGATGTGAGCCACTGCGCCCGGCCACCAATGTCTGGTTTTAGTAAGACGTTCATTACGTAGTAGAGGGTAACATGATCATGCTCATGTATTGTTTTGTTTTGTTTTGTTGTTTTGTTTTGTTTTGTTTTGCTTTGATTTAGACAGAGTCTCACTCTGTTGCCCAGGCTGGAGTGTAGTGTTGCCATCTCGGCTCACTGCAACCTCTACCTCCTGGGTTCAAGCGATTTTCCTGGCTCAGCCTCCCAAGTAGCTGGGATTACAGGGGCCTGCCACTACACCCAGCTAATTTTTCTTATACTTTTAGTAGAGATGGGGTTTCACCATGTTGACCAGGCTGGTCTTGAACTCCTGATCTCAAGTGATCTGCCCTCTTCAGCCTCCCGAAGTGCTGGGATTACAGGCATGAACTACAACCTCTGACTGTTGTTTTGTTTGTTGGTTTTTGTTTTGCTTTGTTTTGTTTTGTTTTTTGAGATAAGGCCTTCTTCACTCTGTTGCCCAGGCTAGAGTTCAGTGGCATAATCATAGCTCATAGCAGCCTTGAACTCCTGGACTCAAGTGATCCTTCTGCTGCAGCCTCCTAAGTAGTGGTCATGTTCTAATTTTATATCTATTTCCCTTACACATTGGCTTCCAATCTCCATAATGTGTGTCAAACCAAAGAGTCTGATTACAGAGGGAGTCTGGAACACTGCCTAGATCAACCCAGTTGCACTAAGGTTTTCTATGCACAGAAATAAATTTCCAGGCCCTGCTTGGTGGCTCACACGTGTTATCCCAGAACTTTTGGAGGCCGAGTCAGGCAGATTGCTTAAGCCCAGAGGCCAGGAGTTAGTGACCAGCCAGGGCAGCATGGCGAAACCCTGTCTCTACAAAAAAATAAAAAAACACAAAACCTAGCCAGGTGTGGTGGCACACGCCTGTAATCCTAGCTATTTAGGAGACTGATTTGGAGGATTGGTTGAGACTGGCAGGTCAAGGCTGCAATAAGCCGTGATCGTGCCACTTCACTCCAGCCTGGGTTGCAAAACAAGACCCTGTCTCGAAAAAGAAAAACAAAAACAAAGATTAAAAAAAAATGTTTACATAGCCAGCAATTGATTTGCTTAGTGAAAGCAGCTAAACTTTGAACAGTAGAACTTTGAGAATGTTCAGTTTGAGGCCAGGCACGGTGGCTTACACCTGTAATCCCAGCACTTTGGAAGGCCAAGGTGGGAGGATCACTTGAGGTAAGGAGTTCGAGGCCAGCCTGGCCAACATGGTGAAACCCCGTCTCTACTAAAAATACAAAAATTAGCCCGGCATGGTGGCGTAAACCAGTAGTTACAGCTACTTGGACGGCTGAGGCAGGAGAATCGCTTGAACCCGGGAGGCAGAGGTTGCAGTGAGCAGAGATGGTGCCACTGCACTCCAGCCTGGTGACAGAGGGAGACTTTATCTCTTTTTTTTTTTTTTTTTTTTTGAGACGGAGTCTGGCTCTGCCGCCCAGGCTGGAGTGCAGTGGCGCGATCTCGGCTCACTGCAAGCTCCGCCTCCCAGGTTCATGCCATTCTCCTGCCTCAGACTCCCGAGTAGCTGGGACTACAGGCGCCCGCCACCACGCCCGGCTAATTTTTTGTATTTTTAGTAGAGGCGGGGTTTCACTGTGTTAGCCAGGATGGTCTCAATCTCCTGACCTCATGATCCACCCGCCTCTGCCTCCCAAAGTGCTGGGATTACAGGCGTGAGCCACCGCGCCCGGCCGGGGGACTCTATCTCAAAAAAAAAAAAAAAAAATTCAGTAGTAAAACTTTTGGTTAGCCGGGCACACCTGGGTGACCCAGCAAGATTCTGCCTTAAAAAGGAAAAAAAATTTTATTTGTGCTTTGTTTTATGTGATTCCAAAATTCTTAACCAAAGAATTAAAAAAGAATCCAACTGGGCCAGGGACAGTGGCTCATGCCTGTAATCCCAGCACTTTGGGAGACCAAGGTGGGTGCATCACCTGAGGTCAGGAATTTGAGACCAGGCTGACCAACACAGTGAAACGCCTTCTCTACTAAAAATACAAAAATTAACTGGGCATGGTGGCACATGCCTGTAATCCAAGCTACTGAGGAGGCTGAGGCAGGTGAATTGCTTCAGCCCAGGAGGTGGAGGTTGCAGTGAGCCGAGATCACGCCATTGCACTCCAGCCTGGGCAATAGACTCCGTCTCAATTAAAAAAAAAAAAAAAGAATCCAATTAATTAATGTCTCATTCCTTGACATTTAAAATTTGTAGATTGTGTGCCCTTAATTTGCAGTTTATAGAGTATGTTATTATGATTTTAATTTCTTGAGACAAAGTCTCATTCTGTCACCCAGCTGTACTGCAGTGGTGTGATAATTGCCTCAGTGCAACCTCTGTCTCCTGTATTGAAGGGATCTTCTCACCTCAGCCTTCCCAGTAGCTGGGACTACAGACCCACACCATGAGGCCTGGCTAATTGTATTTTTAGTAGAGATGGGGTTGTACCATATTGCCCAGGCTGGTCTGGAACCCCTGGACTCCATGTGATCTGCCAGCCCTTAGCCTCCCAAAGTGCTGGGATTACAGGCAAGAGTCACCCCACCCAAGAATGCTATTGTGATTTTGAAAGATAGGCTTTGTTTTTTACTAAAATTATAAAGATATTCCTTCCACCATGCTCTATTAAATTTTTTTATAATGATGGGGTCTGGCTTTGTTAGCCAGGCTGGTCTGGAACACCTGGACTCAAGCAAACCCCCCACCTTGTCTCCTAAAGTCTTGGGATTACAGGCATGAGCCACCATGTCTGGCCCCATACACTATTTTCAAGAGTAGAGTCTTTGTTTTGAATGCAGGATCCATTTCTTCCCCTAGACTCAATCCCAATGTGTGTTGTTATTATTATTATTATTATTATTAGTTGAGACAGGGTCTTTCTCTGTTGCCCAGGCTGGAGTGTGGTGGCACAATCTCAGTTAACTGAAACCTCTGCTTCCCAGGCTCAAGCCATCCTCCCACCTCTGTCTGCAGAGTAGCTGAGACTATAGGCATGTGCCACAATGCTCAGATAATTATTTAATATTCTAGTAGAGTCTAGTAGACATGGGCTATCACTATGTTGCCCTAGCTGGTCTGGAACTCCTGGGCTCAAGTGATTGTTCTGCCTTGGCTTCCCAAAGTGTTGGGATTACAGCTGTAAGCCGCCATGCTTGGCTTCCCTTTACATTTTTTTTTTTTTTTTTTTTTTGAGACAGAGTCTCACTCTGCCACCCAGGCTGGAGTGCAGTGGCTAGATTTTGGCTCACTGCAAACTCTGGCCCTCGGGTTGAGAGATTCTCCTGCCTCAGCTTCCCAAGTAGCTGGGATTACAGGCAGGGACCACCACACCCGGCTAATATTTTGTATCAGTAGAGATGGTATTTCACCATGTTGGTGGGGCTGGTCTCGAACTCCCGACCTCATGATCCGCCCACTTTGGGCTCCCAAAGTGCTGGGATTACAGGCATGAGCCACCGTGCCTGGCCAAGAAGACATTTTGTTTTCTCAAAAAAGTGGAGATCTGAGCTTCAAAGATCCTTGCTAACACTTTCCAGTGCTATCAGTGTAGTGGTGCAGTGGCTAATAATTCATGGACCCTATAGGAGGGATCTTGCCTGCTCTTTGGAGGTTGGGACACACTCTTCTTGGTACCAGAAGGGCAGAACTATGCCTCTGTGGCCACTTATTGCAGAATGGAATTGGAGTAAACTGAGGGCTCTTTCACACATGCTAGAGAAATGACTTTGGCCCTAGGAGAAGCGGGGGTTGCAGGGGATAGGCCTGAGAAACTTGCCTTTTCACTGGATTGTCCTCTAGAGTTTTTCCTTGCAGATTTGTCAGAATGAGTCTCCAGTCCCCATCCAGACTCCTGGAGCTGGCAGGGCAGAGCCTGCTGAGGAACCAGTTCTTGACCATCTTCACCGTGGACGAGCTGCCCAGGGAGGTCTTCCCTCTGATGTTCATGGAGGCCGTCAGCAGGAGACGCTGTGAGGCCCTGAAGCTGATGGTGCAGGCCTGGTCCTTCCTCCACCTCCCTCTGGGATCCCTGATGAAGACACCTGATCTGGAGACCTTGCAAGCTGTGCTGAAGGGACTTGATACACTGCTGGCCCAGAAGGTTTGCCTCAGGTGAAGTGATTCAGGTGGCCTGGTGGGAAGGGTCCAGGCATCCAGGGAAGGGACAACTGGCTCAGGAGGAGTGGTGGGGTTGGGGAGCTAGGGTGGCTCAGAGGCTTCTGATGGTGCCCATGAGAGGCCTTGACCATTGCCCAGATCCTCTGGGAAAGGACTGCTCACCATACAGGGTCCACTGAGGAAACAGGAACCTGCTTTCTCCCAGTGGAATGTAAAGGTTCTAGAAGTGAGAACCAGGCAGAACCCAAGGGGGAGCGGGATGGAGAAGAGACAGAAGGAGGAGCACTGAGGACAGGAGCAGCTGATTGATGTCCTGGATGTGGAGTGAAAGTTCAGGTCAGGGGTGGATCCTTGCCTACATTCCGAGCTTTTCCCCTATGTTACTCACAGGAGGTGGAAACTTCAAGTGCTGGATTTGCGGGATGTTAATGGGAATTTCTGGACCATATGGTCTGGAGCCAGGGCCCTCTCCTGCTCCCCAGAGGCCATGAGTAAAAGGCAGACAGTGGAGGACTGTCCAAGGATGGGAGAGCGCCAGCCCTTGAAGGTGTTCATAGACCTCTGCCTAAAGAAAAGTACACTGGATGAATGCCTGAGCTACCTCTGTGGGTGGATCCACTACAGAAGAGGCCTAGTGCACCTGTGCTGTAATAAGGTGCAGAATTACTCAATGCCCACTTCAAGTTTCAGAAATTTATTGAAAAGGGTATACCCAGACAGTATCCAGGAGTTGGAAGTTAGGAGAAAGTGCTCTCTGAATAAAACAGGAAAGTTTGCCCCTTACCTCGGCCAGATGAGCAATCTTCGCAAACTCTTTTTAGCCTTCGGTTATGACGATGAATTATATGTAAGCGGCCAACAACAGTTCGTTCCTGACTTGGACTGTCCATTCCTCTGCCTGTCCTACCCTCAGATGCTTTATATAAGAAAGGTCAATAATATCAAAGACCTGGAGCACCTGCTCAGGTAAGAAAGGATGGTGAGCTTTCTCTGCAGACCATACCACAGACTTTTGTTCTTTTTCACAGTAAACGCTAGTGGGCATCTACTGTGTGCCAGCCACTGGTGATGTCACAGGGAATGGGACGCTAGAATGTCAACTCATTATGCTGTTCAGTGCTCTATATCCTGAAGTGGGTATCACAAGCCCGCTCAAATAAGGGCAGAGGGATGGCCCGGGGCAGATGCTACAGAGAGAGACAGGCAGGGAGCTAGTTAGTCAGGGGTTCAGATCTAGGGAGGGTGCATTTGTGAATTCCTTTTTAGGAAGTGCGTTTGAAGTTAATATGATGAAACTTACTCTTCATATAGAGGAGAGTATGAAAGAAGGGAAAGTGCATCAAACCTACGTGTTTCACAGTAGAAGCTCCGTCCTCACAGCTTAGTAAACACCAATGATCCTGTCTCTAATTCTTTGTCTGTAAAAGGTTCTTTTGAACCCCAGGAAAAGTAGTTGACATGAGAAAAGCGTGCTTCTTGGACAGAGGTGAGGGAGTAGGCCGGAGAGTGGTATAAAGTGATAGGTGGTTTGCAGACGCGGGCACATCAGGGAACCTTTGCAGACAGGTGGCCCTAGCTGATGTCCCTAGACCTTGCTCAGTTGAGTTCTTTGTGCACATCTCCCACTGGGCTCCTCTGGCCCAGAGATGAGGTTGTCTGCTGAAAGATGCAGTAAAGAGGCTTTAAAGATTTTGTGGCCTTGAACCAATCACACAAGCAAGGCTGAAAGGACTGAGCCTAAAATGGAGCTGCCCCTGAATGATCTGAATCTTCATCAGGCAGCACCTTGCACACAGACCATCATCTGATGATGGGAACAAACTTGTGTTTGGGTGAAACAGGCTTCCCCATTGCAGTTACTATAACAGCTGTGTGGTAGTAAGGTGCAGAATTACTCAATGCCCACTTCAAGTTTACCATTGAGATGATTTCCCACTCCCCTCCTCTAACTGGCACCATTGCCCATAACTAATTTCTTGCTCTCCCCAGGTGCCTCAAGAACCTCTTGGGGGCCTTTATATTCTGTCATGCTTACCTAGCTGATCGGGACATGGAGTGTCTGTCTTAGTAACCAAGCCTCAGTCAGCTAAAGGAGCTGCATCTGATTCATATCCTAATGGGGACCACCAATCTTGAGCCCCTTGGAGCTCTGCTAGAGAAAGTTGCTGCTACTCTCGAGACCCTCACGTTAAAGGACTGTCAGATCCAGGACTCCCAACTCGGGCTCCTCCTGCCTGCCCTGACGCACTGCTCCCAGCTCACCACCTTCTACTTTCATGGAAATGAGACCTCCATGAATGCTCCGAAAGACCTGCTGCGTCACACAGGCGGGCTGAGCAAGTTAGGCCTGGAGTTGTATCCTTCCCGTCTGGAGAGTCTTGACAACAGGGGTCATGCCAAGTGGGAGATCCTTGCCCCAATTCGGGCTGAGCTGATGTGTACACTCAGGGAAGTCAGGCAGCCCAAGAGGATCTTTTTTGGTCCCGTCCCCTGCCCTTCCTGTGGCTCATGGCCATCTGAGAAAGTGGACCTCCATCTTTGCTCTTAGGGAAGGCCTGGTTAGTGGGATGGATACGCTTTCTTCTGGACCCTTGGGCACTAAAATCTAGGACACAGGTGCTTTATTTTTTTTGATGGAGTCTCGCTCTGTCCCGCAGGCTGAAGTGCAGTGGCACAATCTCAGCTCACTGCAACTTCCACCTCCCAGGTTCAAGTGATTCTCCTGCCTCAGCCTCCCTAGTAGCTGGTGTTACTGGCATGCACCACCACACCCAGCTAATTTTGTATTTTTTTTTCTTTTCTTTTTGAGACAGAATCTCGCTCTGTCACCCAGGCTAGAGTGCACTGGCACGATTTCGGCTCACTGCAACCTCCGCCTCCAGGGTTCACGCCATTCTCCTGCGCCAGCCTCCAGAGTAGCTGGGACTACAGGTGCCCACCACCACACCCAGCTAATTTTTGGTATTTTTAGTAGAGTCAGGGTTTCACCAAGTTAGCCAGGATGGTCTCGATCTCCTGACCTCGTGATCCACCCGCCTCGGCCTCCCAAAGTGTAATTTTTGTATTTTTAGTAGAGACAGGGTTTCACCAAGTTAGCCAGGATGGTCTCGATCTCCTGACCTCGTGATCCACCCGCCTCGGCCTCCCAAAGTGTAATTTTTGTATTTTTAGTAGAGACAGGGTTTCACGATGTTGGAGGAGGCTGGCCTCAAACTCCTGACCTCAAGTGATCTGACTACCTTGGCCTTCCACAGTGCTGGGTTTACAGGCATGAGCAGCTGGGCCCGGTCAGGTGCATCTTAAAGGAAGCACACAGCCATGTGTTTCAGGCACATGCTGACTGTGAGTGGAAAAACAAAGGTGACTCAGCTGGGGGCAGGACTGGGTGAAAATGCTGACTTGGCATCAATAAAGCCTTCAGGGACCTGTTTCCTAGACTCAGAAATGGAACCTGAAGTTCTAGAATGATGCAGGAGTTACCCTCGCAAGGATGGTTATTTAAAAATGTCAAAAATAAATGGAACCTGAATGGAAACTTTCTGGTGTCTTCCATGATTGATCAACCAGTTTTAGCCATTTATATATCAGAAATCTCTAGTTACTGATGAGAGGTACTACGTCATCTGTGATTGAGGTTCAGCTGCAGCAAATCAAGGCATCAAAACTGAAATGTGATCATTTTGATTAATTCTCACTCATTTTTTGCTTTCTTTCAGTCATCTGTTTCTTCCTTAATTTCTCCCATGCCTGTTCACTGGGTTCATTCACAAAGGATGCACACTTGGGGCCTGGAACATTCTGTGTGGGCAGTGATGATGAGCCACTGAAACCTACCCTCTTCTCAGGGGCCCTCACTGCTCCCCAGATACTGAGACCCTGCTCATTCCTAATGGACAGATCCAGAGGAATCCGTTCCTGATCTTTGGCCATGCCAGGAAATGGCTTCATTGGACCAGGAGTGAATTCACATGAAATTCACTGAAAGCTTCACATGAAGCTCAGAAAATTCCTGTGTTAGAAGCAGTCCAAATGACATTTGGACCATTTTTAGGAAAGTATGGCTTTTTATTAAGTGACAACATGGGGATGAGATTTGCTTTCTCTGTTAAGGTGATGCGTAAAGCTTTCTTTGGAGGGAGAGAAAACCCTAGAGTTTCCTGACCTTCCTTAACCTGAACTGCTTGGTTCCCTAGAAGCAGAAATTGATCATATTAGAACCCAAACTCATACCAACCTTGACCTTCATGAAGTACTCAAGTGTTTCTGCTCTTCTTCCTCATGTGATGTAGAAAGTATTAAAAGTGATGAGTGTAGGCCGGGCACGGTGGTTCACACCTGTAATCTCAGCACTTTCAGAGGCGGAGGTGGGTACATCACCTGTGGTCAGGAGTTCCAGACCAGCCTGGGCAACATGGTGAAACTCTCTCTCTACTAAAAATACAAAAACTAGCTGTGTGTGGTGGCCTGTGCCTGTAATTCCAGCTAACTGGGAGACTGAGGCAGGAGAATCACTTGAACTGGGAGGCAGAGGTTGCAGTGAGCTGAGATCGCACCATTGCACTCCAGCCTGGAAAACAAGAATGAAACTCCATCTCAAAAAAAAAATTAATAAATAAATACATTATAAATAAATAAATTAATGCTTTAAAGAAAAAAGAAATAAACTTTGCCTACAAGTTTCATATGCAATTGAATACCTCTTAAATTTTCTTGTGAACCGACCGGGCATGGTGGCTGAGGCCTGTAATCCCAGCACTTTGGGAGGCCGAGGCAGGCAGACCACGAAGTCAGGAGATTGAGACCATCCTAGTTAACATGGTGAAACCCCGTCTTTACTAAAAATACAAAAAATTAGCCAGGTGTAGTGGCATGCACCTGTAGTCCCGGCTATTTAGGAGGCTAAGGCAGGAAAATTGCTTGAACCGGGGAGGCAGAGGTTGAAATGAGCTGAGATTGTGCCACTGCATTCCAGCCTGGTGACACAGCGAGACTCCATCTCAAAAAATAAATGAATAAAATAAATAAATAAATAAATAAAAATACTGTGACAGGAACCAACATTGCTCAACTTGTACACTAATGTCTTACAAAATCCTTTCCTTGTCACCTTCAAATCTCCATTTCAAATGCTACACTCTGCATAACTCTACCACTTTGTTGCCATTTTCTGATGCTGGAGAAGACCATACATGTGTGTGTGGCATCAGAACTATTGACTCCTCCTATTGATGTTTAAGATATTCCATTACACAAACCTGGGTTCATACTTTTTTGTTGCTAGATCTTATGCCAAAAATGCGGCGAAAAATGCCAAGCAGGAAATGCTATCACTTCTGAAGATGAATTCATAGAGATGGAAATTCTTTCAGAATTTATTTTTCCAGCTTTTTCCTTTGTTTGTTTGCTCATTTGTGTTTGTTTCCTTGTTTGTTTGTTTGTTTTGAGACGGAGTCTCGCTCTGTCACCAAGTTGGAGTGCAGTGGTGAAATCTTGGCTGACTGCAACCTCCTCCTCCTGAGTTCAAGCGACTCTCCTGCCTCAGCCTCTCGAGTAGCTAGGACTATGGGTGGGCGCCACCATGCTCAGCTAATTTTGTATTTTTAGCAGAGACAGGGTTTCACCATGTTGGCTAGGATGGTCTCAATTTTTTGGCATCGTGATCTACCTGCCTTGGCATGAAGTGCTGGGATAACAGGTGTGAGCCACCACCGTGCCCGGCCTTTTTTTTTTTTTTTTTTCTTTTGAGATGGAGTCTCATTCTATTGCCCAGGCTGGGAATGGGACTCCTCCTATCAATTATTTTTTTAAATTTTCTTTTGTTTTATTGACCTGACAAGGCTCAAATAGAGTTGAGTTTTTGTTTTTGTTTTTTCCATTGGAAGGGACAATACAGAGGTTACAATCATTGGCTTTAGATGACAAGATAAAAGAATAAAACATATTACTTGCAAGACAACCAGCAAAACTTCATGATCAGCATCAAATCAGTGCCTTCTCACTGTCAGTGGGTGGAAGCCTTCATCAATACTTGAAGAGTTTGAGGCACTCATGAACTCACGATCAGACTCTTTACTCAGGGACAGGATGTAAGCCAAGCAAAAGACCTTCCACAGGTGGTGAATTTGGAAGCCTGCCCAATGTGACCTGCAAGTTTTCACTGGCAATATGCAGGTGCAGATATGACAAAGAATAACCATGACCTTTACATCACCCCCAGCTGTTGAGGAATGGGATCCTTTTGACCGTTTCTGTCCATAGAGCCAGGTTACTCATCTTCTGTGGCAACAACATATGTGGTCTACTTAACAGAGAAGAAGACTCTGTAAAAAAAAAAAGTTTATTATGAAGTAAGCAAAGAAATGGGAATAGATGTGAGATTATTTGGGGAGATAAAGGAAGTTGAAGGTTTTGAAAGGAAAAATAAGGAGGATTATACAAATTGTTTTGAAAGACTCATACTTGGTCATAAGGATTAAAACCAAAAGGGCATCAGTGCAATGTTAGATAGATTCCTCTTACACCAATTCAATAACCCCCAACATGTTCAGCAAGTCTTGGTTCACTCCCAGGTTCCCAATAAAAACCCAGCTCAACCCTGACCAGCTCCACCCTCACTTCCATTTGTAATTTTCACATGACTTTATTACAGGACCATCAGGTTCCTATGCCTGCTGCACAGTAGCTTAGCAATATTCTGAGACAGCAGGGTTTGCAGCAGAGAGTTTAATGATCACAGGGTGGCTGAATGAGAAGCTAGGAGGAGATCCTCAAATTCATCTCCCCAAGGAGTACTGAGGGTTTCCAGTGGATGCTGGATAGCAAGGGGCCGGAAAGTTGGGGTAGCGGTAAGAGGGAAGAAGTCAACAGGATGTAGAAACTGCATTCTTTGGTGAGTTGGTGCATTGCAGGGCCCTTCAGATCAGCTGGCATCAGTAGTTTCACTGACATGCAGAACCTGAAAGAATATCTCAGATGAAAAAGTTAATGTTTTGCAATGCTTAAATCGTTGTCTGCAGGGAAGTTAAGGGGAACTGTAATCTAAGGTCTATATGATTTTGGAACAGTAGGTTGCCAGCAACCATGAGGAACCAGGTCAGAGAGCAAGAAGACCTCCTGATGAATGCTGAATGTGTTGCAAGCTTGGTTTATTTTTGTTTCTCTCCCTCCCTTCTTCACTGATTAAATTTATAAAGTTTATCGATGTGGTTTCAATTTGTTCCAAAGAAGCCTTAACCTAAGCCCTGAGACCACTCACGCCCTCAGTGGCACCTCTCCTCCACCAGAACGAGCATGTAATCTGCTACCTTAGGTTATAAAAAATCCCAAAGACCATTCAATACATTGAGATTTTTATTCTGATTTCCCAGGGACGACTCCTCTGTTTTTATAAAGCTTTTTAAAGTATAAAGCATTTTTATATTTTGATGTGGCCAAGGATCTCCTAACAACACTACTTTCAGATTTTATTTTTCTGTCTAATGTCGTAAACAGATCAAACCCTTCCCTGCCTCACACTCAAGACTGTGAAGTTCACATATTAGTAAAATACCATCAGTGTTTGTGGAGTTCATGAATGAATGATTTTTTTATTTTTTGACAGAATGTCCCTCTGTCACCCAGACTGGAGTGCAGTGGCACAATTCTGGCTCACTGCAACCATTGCCGCCTGGGTTCAAGCAATTCTCCTGCCTCAGCCTCCCAAGTAGCTGGGTTTCAGGCACCTGCCATCATGCCCAGCTAATTTTTGTATTTTTGTAGAGACGGGGTTTCACCTTTTTGACCTGGCTGGTCTTGAACCCCTGACATCAGGTGATCTACTCACCTTGTCCTTCCGAAGTGCTGGAATTACAGCTATGAGCCACCTCACCCACCCTTGAATGAATGTATTCTGGACTTCTACCCTATCCCTAACACTGTCAATTTCTTGCTTCACAGACTGAATATAGATATGTGATATGAATGGATATCTGACTCAATCCATTAATCTGGGGAGAGCCAAAAACCCAATCAGGATTAACTGGGTGGAGCTTCACAAATGCAATCAGATATCACTTTTTGATTGGAAGGTAGCAGCAGATACGTGGAGGTGCGTGGGTGGGAGTTGTGATTAGAAAGGTCAATAAAAGCTTCTAAAGACCCACAGGAGAGACCCAAAGTCTTCAAGCCTGGAGTTCCTGCTTGGTTCTTCTTGAGGTCTGAGCACCTTCTAGACTACATCCAGATCTGGTAAGTCACTAATTTCTGTAAGGACACTCCCATCTGACCTACAGTCAGCTGGTCTGGGATGTTGACACTGCAGCCTACGATGACAGAGAAGTGTATCCTGTCTTTCTCTTTTTTTTTATATGAACAGTTTAAAGCTTGAATTTTTTCCTCTAAATGCAGTTCTGTCTTTATTTCAAAAAAGTTGATTGTGCTTTGGTTGATGTCATTTCAAAATTCTTGAAGGGAGCAGTGACTCATGCCTTTAACCCCAACACTTTGGGATGCCAAAGTGGGAAGATCATTTCAGCCCAGGGGTTTGAGACCAACCTGGGCAACATGACAAAAACCCTCCTCTACACAACTTTCTTTTTTTTGAGGGTGGGGATGGAGTCTCACTGTGTTGCCCAGACTGGAGTGCAGTGGCACGATCCCAACTCACTGCAACCTTTAACTCCGGGGTTCAAGCAATTCTCATGCCTCAGTCTCCATCCTCAGAAGCTGGTGTCACAGACATCTGAAACCATGCCTGGCTAATTTTTGTATTTTTAGTAGAGGTGGGGTTTCACCACGCTGGCCAGGTTGGTCTCGAACACCTGACCTCAAGTGATCCACCTGCCTGGCCTCCCAAAGTGCTGGGATTACAGCTGTGAGTCACTGGTGCTTGGCCTCTACTTTTTTTTTTTTTAATTAGCCAAGCATGGTGACATGCATCTGTAGTCCCAGCTATTTGGGTGGCTGGTGTGGGAGAATCACTTGAGCCCAGAAGATTGAGGCCGCAGTGAGCCATGCTCACACCACTGCTGTACTCTAGCCTGGGCAAAAGAGAGAGACCCTGTCCAAAAAACAAAAACAATATCTTAACCAAAAAGGATCTATGACCTTAATTTTAAACCAATCACGTCCTCACTGTAATTTCTCCACTCGAATGGAGACATGGGTGTGGGGGTGCATGCCTGTAATCCCAGCTACGTGGAAGCCTGAAGCATGAGAATTGCTTGAATCTCAGAGGTGGAGGTTACAGGGAGCTGAGATGGCACCGCTGCACTCCAGCCTGGGCGGCAAAGTGAGACTCACCTTCACCCACTCCAAAAAAAATTAGATTATACCACCCAGGTGATCATTGGATACATGAAGATTTCTATTGTGTGTTCTGGGGGCTGTCAACTCCGTCTTTGAAAACTGTTTTAACTCTGAAATATTTTGATAAATTTGATGTGGCCGAGGATCCCTCAACAAAGATACTTTCAAGTTTTTCTTTCTGTCTAATATCAGGAAGAGATTCAACCCTTCCCTATCTCTCATTCAGGACTATGAAGGACACATATTAGTAAAACTCCATGTTTATGAAGGGAATCAGTGAATGAGTCCAGGTCTTTCACCCTATCCCTAAATCTTTCACTTTGATGGATGAATATCTAATTCCATCAGTAAATCTGGAAGAAAGCCAAAAATCCAATCAGGATTAACTGGGTAGAAGTCGAATCAAATCTAGCTCTCTCTCCCTCCTTTTTCTTTTTCTTTCTTTCTTTTTTTTTTTAATCAAGCCTATTTCCCAGGCTGGAGTTCAGTGGTGTATTGTCAGCTCACTGCAACCTCTACCTCCTGGGTTCAAGTGATCCTCCTGCCTCAGTCTCCCTAGTAGCTTGAACTATAGGCGCAGACAACCGCAACTGGCTAATTTTTGTAATTTTAGTAGAGGTAGGGTTTTACCATGTTGGCCAGGCTTGTCTCAACCTCCTGACCTCAGATAATCCACCTGCCTCTGCGTCCCAGAGTGCTGGGATTACAGGTGTGAGCCACTTCGTCTGGCCTTGAATGAATGTATTCTTGACTTCTACCCTATCCCTAACACTGTCAATTTCTTGCTTCATGAAGTGAATATAGATATTTCATATGAATGGACATCTGATTCAATCCGGTAATCTGGGGAGAGCCAAAAACGCAATCAGGATTAACTGGGTGGAGCTTCACAAATGCAATCAGATGTCATTTTTTGATTGGAAGGTAGCAGTGGATACGTGGAGGGGCGTGGGTGGGAGTTGTGATTAGAAAGGTCAATAAAAGCTTCTAAAGACCCACAGGAGAGACCCAAAGTCTTCAAGCCTGGAGTTCCTGCTTGGTTCTTCCTGAGGTCTGAGCACCTTCTAGACTACATCCAGATCTGGTAAGTCACTAATTTCTGTAAGGACACTCCCTTCTGACCTACAGTCAGTCGGTCTGGGATGGTGACAGTGCAGCTTACGATGGCACAGAGCTATATGCTGTCCCTTTTTTTTTCATATGAACAATTTGAAGCTTTGAATTTTTTCCTCTAAATGCAGTTCTGTCTTTATTTCAAAAAAGTTGATTGTGCTTTGGTTGATGCCATTTTAAAATTCTTGAAGGGAGCAGTGACTCATGCCTTTAACCCCAACAATTTGGGAGGCCAAAGTGGGAGGATCATTTCAGCCCAGGGGTTTGAGACCAACCTGGGCAACATGACAAAAACCCTCCTCTACACAATGTTTTTTTTTTGAGGGTGGGGATGGAGTCTCACTGTGTTGCTCAGACTGGAGTGCAGTGGCACGATCTCAACTCACTGCAACCTTTACCTCCCGGGTTCAAGCAATTCTCATGCCTCAGTCTCCATCCTCAGAAGCTGGTGTCACAGACATCTGAAACCATGCCTGGCTAATTTTTGTATTTGTAGTAGAGGTGGGGTTTCACCATGCTGGCCAGTTTGGTCTCAACACCTGACCTCAAGTGATCCACCTGCCTGGCATCCCAAACTGCTGGGATTACAGCTGTGAATCACTGGTGCTTGGCCTCTACTTTTTTTTTTTAATTAGCCGAGCATGGTGACATGCATCTGTAGTCCCAGCTATTTGGGTGGCTGGTGTGGGAGAATCACTTGAGCCCAGAAGATTGAGGCTGCAGTGAGCCATGCTCATACCACTGCTGTACTCCAGCTTGGGCAAAAGAGAGAGACCCTGTCCAAAAAACAAAAACAAAATCAATCAAAAAGGATCTTTGACCTTAATTTTAAACCAATCACATCCTCTTCCACCGGAATGGAGACATGGCTGTGGGGGGTGCATGCCTGTAGTCCCAGCTACGTGGAAGGCTGAAGCATGAGAATTGCTTGAAACTTGGAGGCCGAGGTAACAGTGAGCCAAGATGGTGCCACTGCACTCCAGCCTGGGCAACGAAGTGAGACTCAGCTCCCTCAACACCAAAAAAAATTATATGTCCCAGGTGATCATCGGATACATGAAGATTTCTATTGTGTTTTCTTAGGGACTGTCATCTCTGTCTTTGAAAACTGTTTTAACTCTGAAATATTTTGATAAATTTGATGTGGCCCAGGATCCCTCAACAAAGATACTTTCAAGTTTTCTTTCTTTCTGTCTAATATCAGGAAGAGATTCAACCCTTCCCTGTCTCACACTCAGGACTTTGAAGCACACATATTAGTAAAACTCTATGTTTGTGAAGGGAATCAGTGAATGAGTCCTGGACTTTCACCCTATCCCTAAATCTTTCATTTTGATGGATCAATATCTAATTCGATCAGTTAATATTTAAGGAAGGCAAAAATTCAATCAGGATTAACTGGGTAGAGATTAAGAATTCTAATCAAATGTAGCTCTCTCTGTCTCTCTGTTCAATCTAGCCTATTTCCCAGGCTGGAGTGGAGTGGTATAATGTCAGCTCACTGCAACTTCTGCCTCCTGGGTTCAAGCGATCCTCCTACCTCAGCCTCCCTAGTAGCTTGGACTACAGGCACAGACGACTGCACCTGGCTAATTTTTGCTGTCTTATTAGAGGCAGGGTTTTACCATGTTGGCCAGGCTCGTCTTGAACTCCTGATCTCAGATGATCCACCTGCCTCGGCCTCACAAAATGCTCAGATTACAGGTGTGAGTCACTGCACCCAGCCAAAGTGGTTCAGTTTGAATATGTGTAAGAGGTGTGCATTGGAAACATCTGTCTTGTGAGTGATGCATAACAGTGTCACATAGCTTTCAGAGCTTCTCACTGAAATTTTCAATAATGAGGCTGGGACGGAGGCTCACACCTATAATCCCAGTATGTTGGAAGGCCAAGACGGATAGATTGCTTGAGACTAGGAGTTCAAGACCAGCTTGGACAACATAGCGAAATCCACTGTCTTCACAAAAATTCAAAAAATAAAAGATGAGCTGGGTGTGGTGATGCATAACTGTGGTCCCAGCTACTTGGGAGGCTGAGGAGCAAGAATCCTTTGAGCTGGGATGTCAAGGCTGCACTGAGCTGAGATCCCACCACTACACTCCAGGCTTGGTGACAGAGCAAGACCCTGTCAGGAAGAGAGTGAGAGAGGGAGAGAGAGAAAGAGAGAGAGAATGAGAGAAGGGAGGCAGGGAAAGAAGACAAGAAAGAAATAAGGGAGAGAGAGGGGGAAAGAAAGAAAGAAGGGAGAGAGAGGAGGAAAGAAAGAAAGAAGGGAGGGACAGAGGGAAAGAAGGAAAGAAGAAAGAGAGAGAAAGAGAAAGCAAGCTTAAATAATGAAAAGAAAACAAATAGAACCTGTTCTAGGGATGCCCCATGAATGTTCCCAACAAGCTTATTTGTAGGAACTGAAAATGTGGGCATGTAGGCTTGTGACACTCCCATTCCCATTGTTTTAGAACCTTGAGTAATTAGTAATTTCCCCCAATGATAGGAGGGGTTCGCTTTCAGGTTCCTCCACACTCACTAGTCACTGGATGGAACACTGGATAGAAATGAAGGGCTAGTGGTGGCCCTGCTTCCTCACTGCTTCGGAGACGCTCATGCTGATGCAGCAGAGGCAGAATGCTGGCTTAATGGCCACTGAGTGCAGAGCAGAATTGGAGTAAACTGAGGGCTCTTTCACCATTGCCAGAGCAGTGACTTTGGCCCTGGGAGAAGATGAGATTGCATGGGCTTGGCCTGAGAGTGATGCCTTTTCTCTGGGTTTGTCCTCTTGAAGTTTTCCCTGCAGATTCATGAAGATGAGCATCCGGACTCCACCCAGACTCCTGGAGCTTGCGGGGCGGAGCCTGCTGAGGGACCAAGCCTTGGCCATGTCCACCCTGGAGGAGCTGCCCACGGAACTTTTCCCCCCACTGTTCATGGAGGCCTTCAGTAGGAGACGCTGTGAGGCCCTGAAGCTGATGGTGCAGGCCTGGCCCTTCCGCCGCCTCCCTCTGAGGCCTCTGATAAAGATGCCTTGTCTGGAGGCCTTGCAAGCTGTGCTCGATGGGCTTGATGCACTGCTTATCCAAGGGGTTCGTCCCAGGTGAGGTGGGCCAGGTGGGCTGGTGGGGAGGGCCCAGGTGTCCAACCGAAGGAACAGCTGGGTCATGACAAGTGAGGAGGCCCAAGGGGGATGGTGGTGGTGAGGAAGCTGAGAGGACTTGGCCATTCACCAGCTCCTCAGGGAAAGCACTGCTCACCACGCAAGGTCCATGGAGGTAACAGGAACCTCTCCTCTAATGGCACTGAAAGGCACCATGAAAAGTGAGAACTGGGCCAGGCACGGTGGCTCACAATGTAATCCCAGCACATTGGGAGGCTGAGGCCAAGAGTTGGAGGCCACACTGTCCAACATGGTAAACCCCGACTCTACTAAAAATACTAAAATTAGCTGGGCATGGTGGTGGGTTCCTGTAATCCCAGCTACTTGCGAGGTTGAGGCAGGAGTATCATTTGAACCCGGGAAGCAGAGGTTGCAGTGAGGTGACATCACACCACTGCACTCCAGCCTGGGTGACAGAGGGAGACTTGGTCTCAAAAAAAAAAAAAAATGTGGAAGTGGGCAGGATCCAAGGGGAAAACAGGGTGAAGAAAAGTCAGAGAGAGGGACTAGAAGCAGGGAGGGGAGGAGCTGCTATCCAGGATGTGGAGTTTAAGTTCAGAAATGAGTTCTGAAATTCTCAGTCTCACCTCTATTTTCCCACAGGAGGTGTAAACTTCAAGTGCTGGATTTACAGGATGTCTGTGAGAACTTCTGGATGGTTTGGTCTGAAGCTATGGCCCGTGGGTGCTTCCTCAATGCCAAGAGGAACAAAAAACCAGTGCAGGACTGTCCAAGGATAAGAGGAGAGCAGCCCTTGACTGTGTTCGTAGAACTTTGGCTCAAGAACAGGACTCTGGATGAATACCTCACCTACCTCCTTCTATGGGTCAAGCAGAGGAAAGATTTACTACACCTGTGCTGTAAGAAGCTGAAAATTTTGGGAATGCCCTTCCGCAATATCAGAAGCATCCTGAAAATGGTGAACCTAGACTGTATCCAGGAGGTGGAAGTGAATTGCAGGTGGGTACTGCCCATCCTGACACAGTTTACCCCATACCTGGGCCACATGAGGAATCTTCAGAAGCTCGTTCTCTCCCACATGGATGTCTCTCGCTATGTTTCCCCAGAGCAGAAGAAGGAGATTGTTACCCAGTTCACCACTCAGTTCCTCAAGCTGCGCTGCCTCCAAAAGCTTTATATGAACTCTGTTTCTTTCCTCGAAGGCCACCTGGACCAGCTGCTCAGGTGAGGGAGGGTGGTGAGCTTTCTCTGCAGACCACAGCAGAGCCTGTTACAGTAAACACTAGTGGGCATCTACTGTGAGCCAGCGTAAGAGGATGTAACAGTGAAGGCGACACTAGAATGTCCATGCATTGTCCTGTTGGCGGCCCTGTCCTGAAATGCGTATCACGCAACCCTCCCAATAGAGGCAGAGGGATCAGCTAGGGGAGATGCTATGGAGAGGCTGCCATGCTAGGAAGCTAGCTACTGGGGGGTTCAGATCTAGTGAGGGTGCCTTTCTGAATTCTTCCTGAGGACGTGTGTCTAAGTTAAGATGATGAAAAATAGGCCAGGGGCGGTGGCTCATGCCTGTAATCCTAGCACTTTGGGAGTCTGAGGCAAGAGGATAGCTTGAGCCTAGGAGTTTAAGACCAGTCTGGGTAACATCCCAAGACCTCTGTCAGAAATGAATAAATAAAAGTAAAAACAAACAAGATAACTTTTTTTTTCTGAGATGGATTTTCACTTTGATGTTCCAGGCTGGAGTGCAGTTGTGACATCTCAGCTCGCAGCAACTTCTGCCTCCCAGGTTCAAGCGATTCTCCTGCCTCAGCCTCCTGAGTGCCTGGGATTACAGGCATAAGCCACCACACATGGCTAATTTTTATATTTTAAGTAGAGACAGGGTTTCACCATGTTGGCCAGGTTATTCTCCAACTCCTGACTTCAGGTGATCCACCTACCATGGACTCCCAAAGTGCTGGGATTATACGTGAGAGCTAACACGCCCAGCCAACAAGATAATTTTTAAGAAGATGATGTGAAGTAGGGAAGTGAAGTGGGCACTGAAGAGGGGAATGCTCAGCAAACCTGCACATGTCAGAAAATCAGCTCTGTGCCCCACAGTTTCGTGAACATGAATGATCCCATCTCTAATTCCCTGTTGTAAAAGTTTCTTTTGAGCTTCAGGTAAATTAATTACCTAGGAAATGCATGATTCTGAAATAGAGGGTCAGGGAGCAGGCACAAAGAATGGTGAAAGTGATAGATGGTTTGCTGATGATACAGGCTTGTCAGGGACGCCTGCAGCCTGCCCACCCCAGCTGATGTTGCAGGATCCTGCCTGTGTTTGTCCTTTATGCCTGCATCTCCACTGGGCTCCTGTGGCCCAGGGATGTGGTTTTCTGCCTGACAGATGAGGAAAGGGAGCTTTAGGGATTCTGTGAACTTGATCCATTCCTATAAATGATAGTGAAATGACTCAGCCTCAGATGGAATTATTTTTTCTCCTTTTTTTTTTTTAATACAGAGTCTCTCTCTGTCACCCAGGCTGGAGTGTAGTGGCATGATCTCTGCTCACTGCAACCTACACCTCCTGGGTTCAAGCGATTCTCCTCCCTCAGCTTCCCAAGTAGCTGGAATTGCAGGCTCCCGCCACCACACCTGGCTAATTTTTGGATTTTTAGTAGAGAGGAGGTTTTGCCATGTTCACCAGGCTGGTCTCAAACTCCTGATCTCAAGGAATCCACCAGTCTCAGCCTCCCAAAGTTCTGGGATTACAGGTGTGAGTTACTGGGCCGTGTCTAAAGTGGAATTGACCTCAGTGGCAAAGCTCTTCATCACGCATCATCCTAAGTGTTGACCATCAGGCCATCACAATGACCCTGGACTTGGGCAAAAAGGTCTCCATCCATTACCTTGAAGCCATTCCCCACTACCCTCCACTCACCCCTAGGATTCCCCAGAATTAACTTCTTGCTCTCTCTCCCCAGCTGTCTGAAGACCTCGTTAAAGGTCCTCACAATAACTAACTGTGTGCTTTTGGAATCAGACTTGAAGCATCTATCCCAGTGCCCGAGTATCAGTCAACTAAAGACCCTGGACCTGAGTGGCATCAGACTGACCAATTTCAGTCTTGTGCCTCTCCAAATTCTCCTAGAAAAAGTTGCAGCCACCCTTGAGTACCTGGATTTAGATGACTGTGGCATCATAGACTCCCAAGTCAACGCCATCCTGCCTGCCCTGAGCCGCTGCTTTGAGCTCAACACCTTCAGCTTCTGTGGAAATCCCATCTCCATGGCCACCCTGGAGAACCTGCTGAGCCACACAATCATACTCAAAAACTTATGCGTGGGGGTGTATCCTGCCCCGCGGGAGAGTTATGATGCTGATGGTACTCTCTGCTGGAGCAGATTTGCTCAAATTAGGGCTGAGCTGATGAAGAGAGTGAGGGACTTAAGGCACCCCAAGAGGATCTCGTTCTGTACTGACTACTGCCCTGACTGTGGCAACAGGTCATTTTATGACCTGGAGGCAGATCAATGCTGCTGTTGAATACCTGCCTATTTGGGTGGATATGTCAAACGTTTTCTTCTGGACACTTGGAAACTAAAACCTAGGTCTTAGGTACATCCTATAGGGAGCACAGAACCCATCGTTTCACACATGGGCTCTGAAAGTGGGAAAGGAAAGGTGATCAAGCAGGGGCCGGACTTGGGGAAGTGTTGCCATGGATTCGATGGGACTTTGGGGACCTGTGTCCTGCAGAGTCGAAAATGGGAATCTGAATGTCTAGAGTGGAGGCTTGAGAATAGTTGAGGGAGTTACTGTTGCATGCATGGTTGTAAAGAAACAATCAGAAATAAAGGAAAACTGAGTGGTAACTGTCTGGTGCCCTCTATTATTAAGTAACCTGTTTTCCAGTTTAAGCCTCAGGAATCTTCAGTTATTGATGGAAAAAGCAAAAGGCACTGAGTTGTCCAATCAATAAGATGCAGCCCAAGAAAATCAAGGCATTTAAATGAAATGTGGTTATTGTAATCAGTTTCCTCCCATTCTTTTATTTGAGACAGAGTTTCACTCTTGTTGCCCAGGTTGGAGTTTAGAGTGCAATGGTGCCATCTCAGCTGACTGCAACCTCCACCTGGGGTTTAAATGATTCTCCTGCCTCAGCCTCCCAAGTAGCTGGGATTACAGGCATGCACCACCATGCCCAGCTAATTTGTGTATGTTTAGTAGCGACAGGGTTTCCTCACTATGTTGGTCAGACTGGTCTCAAACTCCTGACTTTGGGTGATCCACGCAAGTAGGCCTACCAAAGTGCTGGATTACAGGTGTGAGCCACTGTGTCAGGCTTGTTTTGTTTTTGTTTTTTAAAGGTCTCCTGTCACTCAGGCTAGAGTGCGGTGGCACAATCATAGCTCACTGCAGCCTCAATTTCCTGGGTTCAAGTGATCCTCCCACCTCAGCCTCCTGAGGAGCTAGGACTACAGGCGTGTGAACAACCACGCCTGTTTGCTTGTTTTTTTAAGTGGTGACAAGGTCTCGCTGTCTTGCCCAGGCTGATCTGGAACTCCTGAGCTTGTGATTCTCCTGCCTTGGCCTCCCAAAATGCAGGGAGTATAGGCGTGGACCACCACGATTGGCTTGGCCTCCTCCAGTTCTTCACTTCTTTAGATGTCTGTTAACTCCTTGTTAGTTTCTGTGGCTGTTCAGTGGGTTAATACACACTAGGTGGACACCAAGGGCCTGGAACATTACTGGGCAAGAACAGTGAGCCAATCCACTTGGAAAGCACCTTCTTCTCAGGGTCTTTCACTGCTAGCCAGATGCTGAGACCCTGCCAACTCCCTGCGAGTCTCCACATGGTTCCAGAAGCCTTAGTTGGTGGACGTCAGCTTCACTGCACAAGGAGCCACTCTCTTCCCGCTGCCCTCGAAGGGGATGTCCATATTGTGTATTAGCTGGAGACTCTGGGCAGCACCAACCCTTGCTTCTTCCCCTGATGACCAGCAGCCCTTCTTGAATTAAACTGGTTGTAGCCAGTAAAGACAGCCACATTCCCTTTAAGTAAAATACTAAAACTATACAAGTATGTAACACTTTTTAAATATTTCCATCTGACATTTAAAAAGTTACTTCTTATTAGGGAGCTAGGTCAGATCGATGAGAGATTTTCTCATAACACCTCCCCTCTCTCCCTATCAAGGAAGAGACCAGTGCAGGGTGTTCTGGAATCTCATATCATCAAAGGGTGGATAATGATCAAGTGCCTGTGGGTGATGAGTGACCTTCCCTGTGCTGAGGAAGCCTGCATAGCGGGCACCCAAGTGAAGGATCCTGCTGAGGATTCAGGGGCTGGTATTGCTGTCAGGGATCTTAGCCAAGAGCCTCAGGTCCCTGTAAAATGAGGATGATGATGTCCAACAGCTTATAGGACCCTGGAAGGATGCAATAAGATGGTTCATGTTTAGGGCTTGGCATGGGGACTGGCACACAGTTAGATGAATATATCTTGTTCTTTTTTCTCTTCTCAGCAGAAGTCCCAGCAATTTTCATCTTTCAATCTCACCTCCTTTTCCTGATAACAGGGAGGCAACAAGAACCCAGGGCATGCAATGGGGCTCATCTTCTACCCTCTGCCACAACTTCATCATGACTCCCCCAAACAGCAGAGCCCTAGGAGCCAGCAGGGGGCAGGGTGGGCATTTCTGGACTGGATTCATTCCTAAGAAGAGTAAAATGTCCAATCCATAGGTCTCGGGTGCCATCTGCTGGTAGATCAGACCAGATGGTGTAATTTAATGTTGCAAGGATTATATTATATGGTATTTTTAAAAATTTACTATTATGAGCCAGGAGCGGTGGCTCATGTCTGTAATCCCAGCACTTTGGGAGGCTGAGGCTATTGTCATGGCCAGGCTTGGTGTCTCACACCTGTAATCCCAGCATTTTGGGAGGCTGAGGCGGGCAGATCGCTTCAGGTCAGGATTTTGAGACCAGGCTGGCCAACATGGTGAAACCCTGTCTCTACTCAAAATACAAAAAAATTGCTGGGCGTGGTGGCATTCGCCTGTAATCCCAGGTATTCAGGAGACTGAGGCAGGACAATCGCTTGAACCCGGGAGGCAAAGGTTGCAGTGAGCTGTGATCGCACCACTGCACTCCAGCCTGGGCGACAGAGCAAGAAAAGAAAATTTACTATAATGTAAATACTAGTTGAGTATAAATATTTGCGTTGTAATTTACGTATATGAAAGATATAAAACTTTTAAAGAATGCAATGTGATATTTTAAGAATGGTTAATGGCCAGGCGTGGTGGCTCATGCCTGTAATCCCAGTACTTTGGCAGGCCGAGGCAGGCAGATCACGAGGTCAGGAATTTGAGACCAGCCTGGCCAATGTGGTAAAAACCCGTCTCTACTAAAAATACAAAAAATTAGCCTGGGGTGGTGACGGGCCCCTGTAATCCCAGATAGTCAGGAGGCTGAGGCAAGAGAATCTCTTGAACCCAGGAGCAAATGCTGTTGACCACGTGATGCATGGAAACGTTTGTCATGGGTATAGCCACTGAATTGCTAACTTGGGGACGTCAACATTAGCTCACTACCAATAATATAAATAAATTGGATTATGGAAAAAATTGCCTTTGTGATACCATATCCATGTGTGTCATGAGAGTCCAGCAATTGGCCCGGTGTGGTGGCTCACGTCTGTAATCCCAGCACTTTGGGAGACTGAGGCACATGGATCATTTCAGGTCAGGAGTTCGAGACCAGTCTGGGCAGCATGGTGAAACTCTGTATCTATTAAAAACACAAAAATTCCCACCTATACGCTGGGATTACAGGCGTGAACCACTGCGCTCAGCCTCAAGACACTTTATATAGGGTTAAATAAACCCCCTCTGAGGGGACTTTGTGATTTGTAGAAGGTGACTCCCCAGGCCCTTTAGTTAGGAATTGGGGACCTTCATGTCCCAACTTCACCTCTGGATGCAAAGAACCTAATTATAATGCATTTAAATGTAAAGCCTCAACCACCAGGTGAACCTGGGACGTATGTGACATGTATATTTGCTCACCATACATGCATGCATCCCCCGCCCTGTGAATTTTCATAGCTGCTCCAATAACCTGCTGAATATGCACACTTGGCGGCCTACAGGTGCAGCATAGATTCCTGCGTCACCTTCCCTCCCTCCAAGCGCTTGCCTCAGGTCCTGCCTGGAGGCCCATTTCCCAGCGAGCAGGTTGTAAACCTTTAGAAGAAATTACGCTCCTTGTTTCTAAATCTATAGACCCCATAATTTTTAGTGGACCTCATTGGTGTTAGAAGTGGGATTCAAAGGGGACCTCCGATCTCTTCCTGATGCCTCCAGAACCAATGCATCCTGCACTGGCAAGAGCCCCGTGAGCTCTTCTCGATTGCGCCATGGGAAGGCCTCAGGTAAGTCTTCCTGAATTCAGATGTCCAGCTCTTAGGTGGAAGATCTCAGAGACTTTGATTCTTCCCAGCTGGTTCTCTCCAAACAGTTTCTGGAGGGGACCTTCTCCATCAGTTCCAGGTTTTGGGACCTATGGTGCCTTCCCTTCCCTGTTCCCTCTCAGTCCCTGTCCTGGCCCCCTAATTGGGATCTTGGAGGGAATCTCTTTGTTGGTCCTGGGTTTGAGGAGACTCTTCCAGTTCCCTCCATCTGGACTGGATAGAAGATGTCTCTGAGGACCCCTGCCTAGCAGGGAGACATTCAGGTCAGACTTCTTGGGTCCATCAGGTTTGGTGAAGATGCTCGCCCTCTAGTGGTGCTTACAGGGACGCCTGTGGTAGGTAAGTGCAGTTATGAGGGCCCTTAGTTCCAAGGGGACAGACTCAGGCCAGTGGCCATCAGGAACCCTGGTGACTCTTTGTTTAAAGACTGTGTCCTGTATTACATGGGGGGAAATCTATAAAAAACACATGAAGTTCATCCATGTGATGACCGCACTGCCGTGATACACAGGTAGTGACCCCGGCAAAAGGAGGGTGACTTCATCCATATTCAACGTGTTTATATTATTGGTGGCAGCTCATGTTGACTGCCCGACATTTGCATTGTAGTGGCTATAAAGTGATTTCTAAGCACTATGTGATCAATAAGCATTTACAGCCACCTGCCAGGCTCCATGCTCTGCTGTGGGACCACAGGGTGACAGAGACACAGTCCCTCCCCTTGAAGAAGCAATCTCTGTCTACCACATGAGATTGTCCAGGAAAAAAATCATTATCAAACACAACCTAGGCACATGGCCGAGCAGCCACGCTCCTTGGCATTTACCCAAATGAGAAAACCTAAAACCTGGATGTTTTTAACCACTACATTCACAATAGACAAAACTTAATAGGGACCAACATGTTCTTCAGCAGATAAATGGATGAATATACTGTAGCACATCCTGACAGTGTAGATTATTAAGTCCTAAAAGACATAAAAAAAAGTAAATGCACATAACCAAGTGAAAGAAACCAACATGAAAAGCCACATGACATTCTGGAAAAGGCAAATCTATGGACACAGTAGAAAGCCTGGGGGGGCCAGGAGTCAGGGTACAGTGGGATGGATAGAAAGAGAACAGGTGATTTTTAGGGCACTGAAGCTACTCTGCATGATGCTATAAGGGTGAATACTTGTCATCATCAATTCATCAGAGCTCATAGAATATACAGCACCAGATGTGAACCCTTAATGTTAATTATGAACTTTGGGTGATAAGGATGGTTCGTGTGGTTCATGCATTGGAACAAATGGACCACACTGGGGCAGGACGTTGATCCTTTAGGAGTCCGTGCTAGAGTGGGATCATGAAGTATGTGGGAATGCTCTACTTTCTGCTCAACTTCACTGCAACCTTATAACTGCTCTAAGAAAATAAATCATATTTCCCTAAAAATAATTGCACTTCCTTCCAGCTCCAAAATTGTATAAATTTAAATATTTTTAAATAAGAGCATTTCTTATTCATTGATCTTCAAAATCAGTTTTGAAGGTGTCATTTTATTTGAGAGTCAAAACCACATTAAGCATTTTTTAAATCTACTTTAAGTTCTGGGATACATGTGCAGAATGTGCATAGCGATACATAGCGATACATATGCCATGGTGGTTTGCTGCACCTATCAAGCCGTCATCTACGCTAGGTATTTATCCTAATGCTATCCCTCCCCAAAACCCCCACTGCCTGACAGGCGCTGGTGTATGATGTTCCCCTCCCTGTATCCATGTGTTCTCATTGTTCAACTCCCACTTATGACTGAAAACATGTGGTATTTGGTTTTCTGTTCTTGTGTTAGTTTGCTGAGAATGATGATTTCCAGCTTCATCCATGTCCCTGAAAATGACCTGAACTCATCATTTTTTATGGCTGCATAGTATTGAATGGTGTATATGTGCCATATTTTCTTTATCTAGTGTATCACTGAAGAGCTTTTGGTTTGGCTCCAAGTCTTTGCTATTATGAACAGTGCCACAGTAAACATATGTGTACATGTGTGTTTATAGTAGAATGATTTATAATCCTTTGGGTATATACCCAGTAATGGGATTGCTGGGTCAAATGATATTTCTAGTTCTAGGTCCTTGAGGAATTGCCACACTGTCTTCCACAAAGGTTGAACTAATTTACACTCCCACCAACAGTGTCAAAGCATGCCTAATTTCTGAACATTCTCTCCAGCATCTGTTGTTTCCTGAAAAATATGGAACGTGTCACGAATTTACATGTCATCCTTGTGCAAGGGCCATGCTAATCTTCTCTGTATCATTCCAGTTTTAGTATATGTGCTGCCCAGACCAACACAAACATTTTCTTTTTTTTTCTTTCTTTCTTTTTTTTTTTTTTTTTGAGACGGAGTCTCACTCTGTCCCCCAAGCTGGAGTGCAGTGGCACACTCTCGGCTCACTGCAAACTCTGCCTCCTGGGTTCACGCCATTCTCCTACCTCAGCCTCCTGAGTAGCTGGGACTACAGGTGCCCACCACCACACCCGGCCAATTAATTGCATTTTTAGTAGCTACGGGGTTTCGTTGTGTTAGCCAGTATGGTCTCGATCTCCTGACCTCGTGATCCACCCATCTTGGCCTCCCAAAGTGCTGGGATTGCAGGCGTGAGCCACTGTGCCTGGCCCACAGACATTTTTAAAATATTGCACTACATATTTTAAAATACCAAATTGCCATTATAAGTTAAAATTTCAATATATATATTCAATATGTATAAATGTGTTATATATAAATCACAATATTTATTCTCTATAAACATTTACATAACAGCAGATTTTTGGAGATGTCACTCAATATCACCCTGTTTGCATCAATAAATTACACCAGATGGTCTGAGCAACCAGCAGATGGCACATGAGTCTCATGGGTTGGAAATTTTTATCTCATGATCACTAGAGATGAACTCAGTCCTGCCTCACCCATCGCACCCTCTGCTGGCTGCTGAGGCTCTGCTGTTTGGGGGAATCATGATTAAGTGGTGGTGGCATGTAGAAGTTGAGTCCCATTGCCTGCCCTGGGTTTCTGCTGCCTCCCTGTTATCAGGAATAGAAGGTGAGATTGAAGGGTGAAGAATGCTGGGACTTCTATTAGGATGGGAAAAAAAAGAACAAGATGCATGTATTGAGCTCTTACTGTATGCCAGGCCCCATTCCAAGTCCTGGCCGTGCACCGTCTCATTGGGTCCTACGATAGTCTCATAGGGTGGTGGCATCATCATCTTCATTTTACAGGGAAACTGAGCCTCTTGGCTGTTTCGTGCCCAACAGCACCAGCCCCTGAGTCCTCGGCAGGGTTCTACACTTAGGTGCCCTTTGTGTAGGGTCCCTCAGCACAGGTGCGGTCATTAATTACCCACAGGCACTTGATCATTATCCACCCTCTAAGGATGTGTGATTCCTACTACCATGCACTAGTCTTCCTTCACAGGGAGAAGAAGGAGGAGTTAAGAAAAGGTCTTTCATTGATGTTATAGGTATTATATGCCTACGTAATGTCAGTATTTTGCTAAAAGGGAATTTGGATGTCTTTATTGGCCACAACTACTTTAATTCAGCAAGGGCCGCTACCCACCATGACAGGCATGGGTTAATGATGCCCTGAGGCTCCTGCTCATACAGTGTGGAGCTCCCCTTCCAGGGCAGGGCCACGCCTTGGGCAGTGAAGTGCTTTCCCAGCACAGGTAACAGTCAGGAACTGAGAGCTCTGAATCCACCCATTGAGAGTGAACAGGGTCTTGGCATTGGGACAGAATGAGGGCACCTGAAGGGGCTTAACTTCAGGGGCTGACACTCACTTTACACTTAGAATGCTTCAGGCCCTGTGTGCGTCTCTCATGTGTATTAACCCATTAAATAGGCACAGAGAATAGCAAGAAGGTAATAGATGCACAGAGAGAAGAAAAGAAAAGGAGGGAATTGATCCAAATGATCAAATTCCATTTTGATGGCTTGATTTCCAGGAGCTGAACCTCATCAGTCACAGACAAATCAGTGCCTTATTAGCTCGATCAGTAACTGGACTTTTTTAGGTTTAAATTGTTTAATTGTTAAGCCATGTTAAGCAATTATGGAGGACACCAGACAGTTTCCACTCAGTTTCCCTTTATTTCTGACTGTTACTTTACAACCATCTGTGCAGGGGTAACCCTCTCATGTGTCTCTCCTCCCCGATTCTCACTCTAGCAATTCAGATTCCCATTTCTGATTCTCTGGGACACAGGTCTCTAAAGAGCCCATCCACTCCAAGTCAACTTTTCCCCCAGTCCTGCCCCTCCTGCATCCTCATTCCTTTCCCATTCACACTGAGGAGGCATTTGAAACGATGGGTCTGTGCTCCCTTTAACATGCACTCATGGCCTAGGTTTCAGCTGCGAAATGACCAGAAGAAAGCTTGAAATATATCCACCCTGATGGCAGGCATTCAACAGAGGCAGTGACTGGGCTCCAGGTCATAGGAGGCCCTGATGCCACAGCGAGGGCAGGGGACGGTGCAGAACACAATGATCTTGGGCTGCCTTAAGTCCCTCAGTGTCTTCATCAGCTCAGCCCCAAGTTCAGCAAATCTCCCCCAGCAGAGAGCACCCTGGGTGTCATAACTCTCCAGAGGGGCAGGATACAGCTCCAGGCTTAGCTTGCTCAGCCCGACGGTGTGGCGCAGCAGGTTCTCAAGGGCAGCCATGGAGATGAGGTTCCCACAGAAGCTGAAGGTGCTGAGCTGGGAGCAGCGGCTCAGGACAGGCAGGATGGCGCTGAGTTGGGAATCCATGATACCACAGTCCTCTAAGTCCAGGGTCTGCAGGGTGGCCACAACTTGCTCCAGCAGACCTGTGAGGGGCTCAGGGCTGAAATGGGTCAGTGTGACGCCCCTCAGGTCCAGCTCCTTTAATTGACGGATGCTCGGGCACCAAGAGAGATGCTTCAAGTCCGACTCTGACAGCAGGCAGTCGGTCATAACGACCATCTCCAAGGGGGCCTGGAGACACCTGGGAGAGAACAAGAAGGAGTTAGAGGAGAGAGGTGGGGATGACTTCAGGGTGAGAGATGACGCTCTCCATAACCCAGGGCTGCTCTGCTCATCTGAGGATAGTCAGCACCTGGGGTTTGGGAATGGAGACTCTGTTCCTTCAGTGCAGTCCCAATCGAGGCTCAGTCCTTCACCATCACTGAGGTGACTGGATCAAGTCCATGAACTCTAAGGCTCCCTTTCCTCATCTTTCAGGTAGAAAACCACATCTCTGGGCCACAGGAGCCCGATGGAGACACAGGCCTAAATGACAAACCCAGGCAGGATCCTGCAACATCAGCTGGGGTGGCCAGGTTGCAGGGGACCCTGACATGCCTGTACCATCAGCAAACCATCTATCACTTTTACCATTCTTCACTCCTGCTCTTTTCAGATCCAGAGAAAAGGCATCACTCTAAGGCCAAATACGATCACCTCATCTTCTCCTATTGCTAATCTCATTGCTCTGGTGGAGGTGGAAAAGCCCTCAATTCCCCCCAATTCCATTCTGCACTTGGTGGCCACAAATCTGTACCTGTGCCCCTGCGACTACCACAAAGAATGTCTTCCAAACACCAAGGAGGGGACGAGGTGGCCAGTGGCCCATTAATTTCTATGCATTGCTCCACTGAAACTCAGGATTACTGGGATCTGTCACTCAGGATCCTGAAAGCTAAGCTCCACCTTTTTGAGGGAAATTTTTTTGCTACTTACCACCCAAAAACAATGAGAATGACTGTCCTGTGGCCCCACACAGCCTGCATTCTCAGTTTACACAATTAGCATGCTTGGGGAAGACTAAAGTGACTCCCTAAAATCAATGCCATTTGTTTTTATTTTGAAAAATTATAAGAGAAACTATAAAAGCAGTGTGGCAGTATTCTAGAGCACTTGGAAGGTGCGGATGGAAACACTAAGTCTCAGATGAAGGATCCAATACACATCCCTTCCACATACTCACAATCACCCACTTAGGGACAGAGTCTAAGGGCAGAGATAAATCCCATGTTCAGAACAAGACTCGAGAAAATCACAATATCACCAAGTGTGTGAACTCTAGCTGAAGGGCACAGAAACCAGTAACTTCACATGTCAAGACATAAAAATTCATCCAACTGTAAATTTTTAATATCTTTTTTAAAAAACTGCTTCAATAAGAATTTTGAAATGAGAAAAATGAAGCAGAAATCAAAATTTGAGGGATGAAGTCAAAACTATATTTAGAGGAAAAATCAAAACCTACATCTGTTTAATTGAAAAAACAGACAGGAAATTCTCTGTGCCACTTTGGGCTGCGTGTCACCATCCCTGACTGGCTGGCTGCAGATCAGATGGGCATGTTCCTAAGGAGGTGGCGACTTACCAGATCTGGACTCAGTTTGCAGGGTGCTGGGATCTCTCAGAGAATCAAGCAGTAGTTCCAGGCACCAGGGCTTTGGGTCTCTCCTGTGCAAACTCAGGAGCTTTTATTGATGTTTCTAACCACACCCTCCCCTTCTCAATCACCAGCTTCCAATCAGAAAGTGATACGTGATTAGATTCTGAAGTTCCACCTAGTTAATCCTGATTGAGTTTCACACTTTCTTCTGATTCATTGATTAAATTAGATGTGCATTTATGAAAGTGAAAGAATAAATAACAGGGTGAAAGTCCAAAACTCATTAATTCATTTATTCCCCAAACCCTGATGAAGTTTGACTAATATGTGACCTTCATAGTGACATGGAAGGTTTAATCTGTTCCTGGCATTAGAAAGAAAAAACAAAACCTGATGATATCTTTATGGAAAAATCTGTGGCCACATCAAAATTATCAACACGTTTCATTAAGACAGTTAAAACAGCTTTAAAAAGACAGTGATGTCCACCCTAAGAAAATGGATTAAAAAGCTCCTTTATCCAATGGTCACCTGGGTTTTATGTTTTATAACAGGGCAGGTCATATGTGGGTTCAGGTTGAAAAGGGAACCACGGAGGGTGTGATTGATCACAAGACTAAGGTCAAGGCTTCACTGCAGGAAATCAGGACAGAATGACAAAGTGAGGTGGGGGCTGGGCAGGATGGGACCGGGTGTTCTAATAGAATCCTGGAAAGGAACCAAGACAGCATAAAACATGGTGGGTATTTTGTGGGCATCTCCACAGAAGGATTGAAAGACTCTGTCTAGATTGAGTTTAAAAATTAAAAAGGGAATAATTACAAAAGAGACAGTGCAGACTCTTCAAACACGACATTGTCTTTAAGGGCAGAGGAGGCAGATACAGTCTTGGCCTCTACTACAAGGGAAAGCGTGTTTACTCCAAAAAATGATGGGCTCGCCTCAGAAAATCAGCCTGGGAAGATGGAATCTGAGAATGTGAGCTGGGGCAGATGCCACAGGAAGGAAGGAAGGAAGGAAGGAAGGAAGTGAGGGAGGGAGGAAGGGAGGGAGGGAGGGAGGGAGGGAGGGAGGGAGGGAGGGAGGGAGGGAGGGAGGGAGGGAAGGAAATGAAAGAAAGAAAGAAAGAAAGAAAGAAAGGAAGGAAGGAAGGAAGAAAGAAAAGAAAGAAAGAAAGAAAGAAAGAAAGAAAGAAAGGAAGGAAGGAAGAGAGAGAAACTCAGCCTTCCTGTCTTTAAGAACGGTGCACACATCCGGTTGTATTGTGTGCAAATGTACAATACATTTCCCCAACAAAACCTGGAAGCTCTATTTCATGTTAAAAGATCTGCTAAGTTCAGGGATGGCTCCCATCCTAAGCAGGATCACACAGTCATTCTTCTGCTATTTTAGGGCACAAAGTAGCAAGAACGTCCCCCGCCTCCAGAAAGTCCTCCAGGCCTTTCTCTCCCATTCCATATGAAACCCAAACAGCTCGGAGATGCCACTGGCTTCCAAAACTGCAGTACTTTGAAGGATGTTCTCCATCATGGAATA